>NC_136057.1:638020519-642903019 GCF_964261635.1 Lissotriton helveticus | reverse complement strand
ACAGGTGAAGAGAACATGGAGTTAAAGAAGGAGGTGGGGTGGAAAAGAGCAGCAGATCAGCACAGAAGAGAACAGGGAGTTAAAGAAGGAGGTGGGGTGGAAGACAACAGCAGATCAGCACAGGAGAAGAGAAAAGGGAGTTAGAGAAGGAGGCGAATGGAAGATAGCAGAAAACTTATCACAGGAGAAGAGAACAGGGAGTTAGAGAATAAGGCGGGAGGAAGAGAACAGCAGATCAGCATGGGAGAAGAGAACGGGGAGTTAGAGAAGGAGGGGGTGGAAGGGAACAGCAGATCAGCACATGAGAAAAGAAAAGAGTTAAAGAAGGAAGCGGGTGAAAGAGAACAGCATATTAGCACAGGAGAAGAGAACAGGGAGTTAGAGAAGGAGGCGGGTGAAAGAACAGCAGATCAGCACAGGAGAAGAGAAGAGAACAGGGATTAAAAGAAGGAGTTGGGGTGTATGAGAGCAGCAGATCAGCACAGGAGAAGAGAACAGGGAGTTAAAGAAGGAGGCGGGTGGAAGAGAACAACAGTTCAGCACAAGGGAAGAGAAGAGACCAGGGAGTTAAAGAAGGAGGTGGGGTGGATGAGAGCAGCAGATCAGCACAGGAGAAGAGACCAGGGAGTTAAAGAAGGAGTGGTGGAAGAGAGTAGCAGATTAGCACAGGAGAAGAGAAGAGAAGAGAAGAGGGAGCTAGAGAAGAAGGCGGGTGGAAGAGAGCAGCAGATCAGCTCGGGAGAAGAGAACAGGGAGTTAAAGAAGGAGGCCGGGTGAAAGAGAGCAGCAGATCAGTACAATAGAAGAGAAGAGAACAGGGAGTTAGAGAAGGAGGCAGGGTGGAAGAGAGCACCAGATCAGCACGGGAAAAGAGAAGAGAACAGGGAGTTAGAGAAGGAGGTCGTTGGAAGAGAGGAGCAGATCAGCACAGCAGAAGAGAACAGGGAGTTAAAGAAGGAGTTGGGGTGGAAGAGATCAGCAGATCAGCAGAAGAGAACAGGGAGTTAAAGAAGGAGGCGGGGTGGAAGAGAGCAGCAGATCAGCAGAAGGAGAAAAGAAGAGAACAGGGAGTTAGAAAAGGAGGTGGGTGGAAGAGAGCAGCAGATCAGCACAGCAGAAGAGAACAGGGAGTTAAAGAAGGAGGTGGGGTGGAAGAGAGCAGCAGAACAGCACAGGAGAAGAGAACAGGGAGGTAGAGAAGGAGGCGGGTGGTAGAGAGCAGCAGATCAGCACAGGAGAAGAGAATAGAACAGGGAGTTAAAGAAGGAGGTGGGGTGGAAGAGAGCAACAGATCAGCACAGAAGAATAGTACAGGGAGTTAAAGAAGGATGCGGGTGGAAGAGAACAGCAGATCAGCACAGGAGAAAAGAACAGGGAGTTAAAGAAGGAAGTGGGTGGCAGATAGCAGCAGATCAGCACAGGAGAAGAGAACAGGGAGTAAAAGAAGGAGGTGGGGTGGAAGAGAGCAGCAGTTCAGCAGAGGAGAAGAGAAAAGGGACTTAAAGATGGAGGCGGTGGAAGAGAACAGCAGATCAGCACAGAAGAAGAGAACAGGGAGTTAGAGAAAGAGGCGTGTGGAAGAGAACAGCAGATTAGCACAGGAGAAGAGAACAGGGAGTTAAAGAAGGAGGCGGGTGGAAGAGAGCAGCAGAACAGCACAGGAGAAGAGAACAGGGAGTTAAAGAAGGAGTTGGGGTGGAAGAGAGCAGCAGATCAGCACAGGAGAAGAGAACAGGGAGTTAAAGAAGGAGGCGGGTGGAAGAGAACAGCAGATCCGCAAAGGAGAAGAGAACAGGGAGCTAGAGAAGGAGGCAGTGGAAGAGAGCAGCAGATCAGTACCGGAGAAGAGAAGAGAACAGGGAATTAGAGAAGGAGGTGGGTGGAAGAGAGCAGCAGATCAGCACAGCAAAAGAGAACATGGAGTTAAAGAAGGAGGCGGTAGGAGATCAGCAGATCAGCACAGGAGAAGAGAACTGGGAGTTAAAGAAGGAGGTGGGGTGGAAGAGAGCAGCAGATCACCACAAGAGAAGAGAACAGGGAGTTAAAGAAGGAGGCGGGTAGAAGAGAACAGCAGATCGGCACAGGAGAAGAGAACAGGGAGTTAAAGAAGGAGGTGGGGTGGAAGAGAGCAGCAGATCAACAAAAGAGAAGAGAACAGGGAGTTAAAGAAGGAGGCGAGGTGAAAGAAAGCAGCAGATCAGTACAGCAGAAGAGAACAGGGAGTTAAAGAAGGAGGTGGGGTGGAAGAGATCAGCAGAACAGCACTGGAGAAGAGAACAGGGAGGTAACAGAAGGAGGCGGTGGAAGGAAGCAGCAGATCAGCACAGGAAAAGAGAATAGAAAAGGGAGTTAAAGAAGGAGGTGGGGTGGAAGAGAGCAGCACATCAGGACAGGAGAAAAGAACAGGGAGTTAAAGAAGGAGGCAGGTGGAAGAGATCAGCAGATCAGCACAGGAGAAGAGAACAGGGAGTAAAAGAAGAAGGTGAGGTGGAAGAGAGCAGCAGATCAGCACAGGAAAAGAGAACAGGGACTTAAAGAAGGAGGCGGTGGAAGAACAGTAGATCGGCACAGAAGAAGAGAACAGGGAGTTAGAGAAAGAGCGGCATGGAAGAGAACAGCAGATTAGCACAGGAGAAGAGAACAGGGAGTTAAAGAAGGAGGCGGGTGGAAGAGAGCAGCAGAACAGCAATGGAGAAGAGAACAGGGAGTTAAAGAAGGAGGTGGGTGGAAGAGAGCAGCAGATCAGCACAGGAGGAGAGAACAGGGAGTTAGAGAAAGAGGCGGGTGGAAGAGAACAGAAGATCAGCACAGGAGGAGAGAACAGGGAGTTGGAGAAAGAGGCGAGTGGAAGAGAACAGCAGATTAGCACAGGAGAAAAAAACATGGAGTTAAAGAAGGAGGCAGGGTGGAAGAGAGCAGCAGATCAGCACAGGAGAAGAGAAGAGAACAGTGAGTTAGAGAAGGAGGCAGAGTGGAAGAGAGCAGCAGATCAGCACGGGAGAAGAGAAGAGAACAGGGAGTTAGAGAAGGAGGTGGGTGGAAGAGAGGAGCAGATGAGCACAGCAGAAGAGAACAGGGAGTTAAAGAAGGAGGGTGGTAGAGTGAGGGCAGTAGAGAGAGGGAGGTAGAGTGGTAGAGTAAGGGCAGTAGAGTGGTAGAGTGAGGGCGGTAGAGTGAGGGCTTGAGGGCAGTAGAGTGGTAGAGTGAGTGCGGTAGAGTGAGGGCGTGAGGGCGGTAGAGTGGTAGAGTGAGGGCGGTAGAGAGGTAGAGTGAGGGCGGAAAAGTGGTAGAGTGAGGGCGGTAGAGTGAGGGCGTGAGGGCAGTAGAATGGTAGAGTGAGGGCGGTAGAGTGGTACAGTGAGGGCGGTAAAGTGGTAGAGTGAGGGCGGTAGAGTGGTAGAGTGAGGGTGGTAGAGTGAGGGCGGTAGAGTGGTAGAGAGGGCGGTAGAGTGAGAGCGTGAGGGCGGTAGAGTGGTAGAATGAGGGCGGTAGAGTGGTAGAGTTAGGGTGGTAGAGTGAGGGCGGTAGAGTGGTAGAGTGAGGGTGGTAGAGTGAGAGCGTGAGGGTGGTAGAGTGGTAGAGTGAGTGCGGTAGAGTGAGGGCGTGAGGGCGGAAGAGTGGTAGAGTGAGGGCGGTAGAGTAAGGGCGTCAGGGCAGTACAGTGGTAGAGTGAGGGCGGTAGAGTGGTAGAGTGAGGGCGGTAGAGTGAGGGCGTGAGGGCGGTAGAGTGGGAGAGTGAGGGAGTGAGGGTGGTAGAGTGATAGAGTCAGGGCGGTAGAGTGAGGGTGGTAGAGTGGTAGAGTGAGGGCAGTAGAGTGAGGGCATGAGGGCGGTAGAGTGGTAGAGTGAGGGTGGTAGAGTGAGGGCGTGAGGGTGGTAGAGTGGTAGAGTGAGTGCGGTAGAGTGAGGGCATGAGGGCAGAAGAGTGGTAGAGTGAGGGCGGTAGAGTGAGGGGTGAGGGGGGTACAGTGGTAGAGTGAAGGTGGTAAGAGTGAGGGCGGTAGAGTGGTAGAGTGAGGGTGGTAGAGTGAGGGCATGAGGGCGGTAGAGTGGTAGAGTGAGGGCGTGAGGCCGGTAGAGTGGTACCGTGAGGGCGGTAGAGTGAGGGCGGTAGAGTGGTAGAGTGAGGGCTGTAGAGTAAGGGCGTGAGGGCAGTAGGGTGGAAGAGTGAGGGTGGTAGAGTGAGGGTGTGAGGTCGGTAGAGTGGTAGAGTGAGGGCGGTAGAGTGAGGGCGTGAGGGCGTGAGGGCGGTAGAGTGGTAGAGTGAGGGAATGAGGGCGGTAGAGTGAGGGCATGAGGGTGGTAGAGTGAGGGCGTGAGGGCGGTAGAGTGAGGGCAGTAGAGTAGTAGAATGAGGGCAGCAGAGTGCGGGCATGAGGGCGGTAGAGTGAGGGCAGTAGAGTGGTGGAGTGAGGGCAGTAGAGTGACGGCAGTAGAGTGATAGAATGAGGGTTGTAGACTGAGGACGTGAGGGCGGTAGAGTGAGGGCGGTAGAGTGGTAGAGTGAGGGCGGTAGAGTGAGGGCGGTAGAGTGGTAGAGTGAGGGTGGTAGAGTGATGGCATGAGGGGAGTAGAGTGGTAGAGTGAGGGCAGTAGAGTGAGGGTGTGAGGGCGGTAGAGTGGTAGAGTGAGGGCGATAGAGTGGTAGAATGAAAGCGGTAGAGTGAGGGCGTGAGGGCTGTAGAGTGAGGGCGGTAGAGTGGTAGAGTGAGGGCGGTAGAGTGAGGGCTTGAGGGTGGTAGAGTGGTAGAGTGAGGGTTGTAGAGTGAGGGTGGTAGAGTGAGAGTGGTAGAGTGAGGATAGTAGAGTGAGGGCAGTAGAGTGGTAGAGTGAGGGCGGTAGAGTGAGGGCAGTAGAGAGGGCGGTAGAGTGCTGGAGTGAGGGCGGTAGAGTGGTAGAGTGAGGGCGGTAGTGTGAGGACATGAGGGAGGTAGATTGGTAGAGTGAGGGAGGTAGAGTGGTAGAGTGGGGGCAGTAGAGTGAGGGCGGTAGAGTGGTAGAGTGAGGGTGTTAGAGTGAGGGTGGTAGAGTGGTAGAGTGACGGCGGTAGAGTGAGGGTGGTAGAGTGGTAGAGTGAGGGTGGTAAAGTGAGGGCGGTAGAGTGGTAGAGTGAGGGTGGTAGAGTGAGAGCGGTAGAGTGGCAGAGTGAGGGCGGTAGATAGATAGAGTGAGGGCGATAGATAGATAGAGTGAGGTGGCCTTGTGGTGGACATGGTGGTGGCCGTGGTGGTGGTGGTGGACATGGTGGTGGTGGACGTGGTGGTGAACGTGGTGGTGGTGGACGTTGTGGTGGGTGTGGTGGTGGTGGACGTGGAGGTGGTGGAGGTGGGTATGGTGCTGGTGGACTTGGTGGTGGTGGTGGACATGGTGGTGGTGGTGGATGTGGTGGTGTTGGTGGTGGACGCAGTGGTGGTGGATGCAGTGGTGGTGGACGCGGCGGTGGTGGTGGAAGTGGTGGCGGGTGTGGTGTTGGTGGTAGATGTGGTGGTGGACATGGTGGTGGTGGTGGTGGACATAGTGGACGCAGTGGTGGTGGATGCGGTGGTGGTAGATGTGGTGGTGCCCAATGTTCAGAGACTGGCCCCTTCACGCAGCAATAGTTACGCAGCTGCTGCTACTTACTGGTACTCACTAAAGATATCTCACCCAAGTCTGTGGATATTTTAGCTCCCTTCACGTAAACCCACAAAATAAACTAGTAGATACGAACACTGCCAAGAACGCCATTCCCCTCAAAATTCAAAAAATTCCACATTAAGCACGTCATACAGCTTAATCATCGTGTAATATACAAATGGCATTTCAATGTGTACGCATGAGACATACAACCATTTTGGTTACTTTGGCTGAGAGACAACTGGATACCAAACAGCGAGAGATCTGCTTGCATCCTTCCTGGCCGACAGAACACAGGCCGTCACCTTGGGGCCATACTTATCTGCCAAACTGTCACTACCGTGTGGGGTTCCTCAAGGCTTATCCCTAAGTCCGACACAATTTAATATCTATGTGTCGGACCTTGCTAATGTTATCAAAGCACATGGGATGAGCCTAACCTTCTACGCTGATGATACGCAATTGGTATTGGCCATCAAGGGCGATGGATATGAGGTGGCAGAGCGCTTCCAAAGTGGAATGCTAGCAATCGGAGAGTGGAAGGCGTCTAACTGCCTTAAGCTCAACTCCGACAAGACGGAGGTGGTCATCTTTGGACCCCTTTCACCAGGTTGGTCATCAACCTGGTGGCCACCAGCCTTTGGAGCCCCTCCCAGCCCGGCCTCTAAGGTCAGGAACCTGGGAGTAACTTTTGATGAGGGTCTCAACTTTGTGGCACATGCTAACAAAACAGCGGCTACAGCCCATCACAAACTAAGAATGATCAGGAAAATCATCCCGTTTTTGCCAGGTGCAGCTGGTAAAACACTAGTCAGTTCTTTAGTTCTGTCTTCCCTTGACTATTGTAATGGCCTATTCTTAAACGCCCAGGTCAGGGTAACCAACAAGCTTCAGACGATACAGAATGCAGCAGCACGTCTGCTTTCTAGAACACCCAAGTTCTCTGCCATATCAGATACAATTAATAAATACCACTGGTTGACGATCCGGAATCGGATCAAGTTCAAATCACTCTGCATAGTGTACAAGGCACTCCATGATCAAGGCCCGCAATTCCTTAAGGACCAGCTGATTCCTTATAAACCAGCTTCACAGCTCCGATCCACTACTCTTAACCAACTAGTGATCCCACGTACCAAAACAGTCTCATGGGGTGACCGCCGCTTTCTAGTCGCAGCACCCAAACTATGGAATGCCCTGCCTCAACACATTAGGACAAGCCCCTCACTCCTGCTGTTTCGTAAAAGATTGAAGACCTGGCTTTTCAACCAGTAATACTGGCCATTAACATCCTGGGAAAGTTATGTGAATAGTCTAGCGCCGAGACGCCTGCGGGTATTCGTTCGCGCTCAATAAATCGCAAAAATAAATAAATAAATAAATATATTGTGCAAGAACATCACCAAAAACAAAGACACAAACATGTTTAGTGGGATGCGCGACAGGTTCATTGGAGCACCCCATCACAATGATTGGAAGTACATGTACTTGACGTCTTACCATACCCATGTAGAAGAGTTATACAAAAGCAGTTTTTTTTTTTAATAAATGTACTGTTCAGTTTCCAGGGCTTTAAACATGTGCCACTCACTGACAAGTCCCAACACCATTATGAAAATACGAGGATACAAAAATTAACTGCGACGAGACAAATATTGTGCAAGAACATCACCCAAAAAAATGAAAACATATTTCACAGTGGGGACGCCACATGAGAACCTCAAGCGCTCAATGCCAAACGGTTAAGGCGCTTTATGAGTGTACTGGAACCGGACATTCTGTATTGTGACTCAAATCGGCCTGTGCTTAAGAACAGAACCCGTAAAATGTTATGAGCCTTTAAGGTTTAGCAAGGGGAAGAAGATGTCCGTTTTATGTTGTGACATGACACAATCAAAGTCTATGAATGTACAGCGTGTCCTATATTTGTATATAATTACATTTTCATGATGTGGCTGCAATGGTTCTTTCAGGACATAAAACACAGTTTTGGACACCTCCCCGCCAGCCATCGTGCAACGCTGGCCAAGTCCCCTTTCAAAAGCCTTTGTAAAAAGGGGGGAAACATGTAATTTGCTCCATCTGTTATTTCCTTACTTTTTTGGCTTTGGAGAAGTAAAATTATGCAAGAGGTTTTGAATGTAAAGGTTTCTGTGTGCTGTTTAATTTTTTGTGTGTCTGTTTGTGTACCGAATATGCGATGTTGCGTGACAGAATCCAGAGCAGGCGGCCAGGCTTTACCACTGATTTACACAACCCAATGTAATAAATACAGAGCATTAAAAACAAGGCAGGGAGAGAGGAGTGTGATGGGGGAACAAAATGAGAGGGGAAGGAGACAGAGAAGGAGAGGAGGACACGCAGACATTGGCGTATAGAGAAAGAGAGGAAGAGGCAATGAAAGAATGGAAGGCAAGGAAGAAGAAAGGCTAGACAGGGAGAGTAACAGGGTAGCAAGAGAGAGAGAAACGGGGTACGAGAGAGGGGAAGGGACAGGAGGAAAGCGACAGAAGAGAGAGGGTGCAAAGCAGAAGTAAGTGAAAGGAATAAGAGAGAGAATGAAAGAAAACAAGTGAAAAAGGAGAGAGAAAAGAGGGTCGGAGAAGGATAGAAGCATGGAAAAGACAGAAAATAGCAGATGCAAACGGAAATTATTAAACAGATAATGAAAGGGAGGGACAATGAAAGGAGGGAAAAGTGAGAGGCTAGGAGCAGCATGAGCCGCAGGGAGTGTGACCTACGGCTGGAAGGCTGAGAGGCAGCATTGAGGAAGCCAGTATGGACGACGAGACCATGGAGGACCCGAACCACAACTGGGAGCGGCAGGGGTAGCCTTGCGAAGCAGACAGCACCGACCAAGGGGGCAATGTTGGTTTCTATAGACACAGAAACCCATTAACAACTCTTCACGGCTCGATGCTGTTTGGGAGGTGGGAGGGGAAGTATGAGAGGGGGGAGTGATAGGGATGAAAGCGCTAGCGGCCGCATGCTGGCAAATCAATCAATCAATCAGAGCATTTATAGAGCGCGCTACTCACCCGTGAGGGTCTCAAGGCGCTGAGAAAAAAGGGGGGGGGCTGCTACTGTTTGAGAGCCAGGACTTGCTACTGCTACTGCTCGAAGAGCCAGGTCTTGAGGTGTTTCCTGAAGGTGAGATGGTCCTGGGTCGTTCGTAGGTGTGTGGGGAGGGAGTTCCATGTTTTGGCTGCTTGGTAGGAGAACGATCTTCCTCCGGTAGTGGTTCTGCGAATCCGTGGGACGGTGGCGAGGGCGAGGCTGGAGGAGCGGAGTTGGCGTGTGGGAGTGTAGAACGAGAGGCGGTTGTTGAGGTATTCGGGTCCGATATCGTAGAGTGCTTTGTGTGCTTGGGTGAGGAGCCTGAACGTGATCCTCTTGTTGACGGGGAGCTAGTGCAGGTTTCTCAGGTGGGCGGATATGTGGCTGTGGCGGGGGATGTCGAGGATGAGTCGTGCGGAGGCATTTTGCATGCGTTGTAGTCGGTTCTGAAGTTTGGCGGTGGTTCCTGCATATAGGGCGCTTCCGTAGTCCAGTCGGCTGGTGACGAGGGCCTGGGTGACGGTCTTTCTGGTTTCGGTGGGGATCCATCTGAAGATTTTTCGGAGCATGCGCAGGGTGTTGAAGCAGGAGGACGAGACGGCGTTGACTTGCTTGGTCATCGTGAGGGATGTGTTTAGGATGAATCCCAGGTTGCGTGCATGGTGCGCTGGTGCTGGGGCGGAGCCCAGTGCTGTGGGCCACCAGGAGTCGTCCCAGGCGGAGGGGGATTGTCCGAGGATGAGGACCTCCGTTTTGTCTGAGTTCAGTTTCAGGCGGCTGAGTCTCATCCATGCTGCGACGTCTTTCATTCCTTCCTGGAGGTTGTTTTTGGCGGTCGTTGGTTTTTTGGTGAGGGAGAGTATCAGCTGGGTGTCGTTGGCATAGGAGATGATGTTGATGTTGTGTTTGTGTGCGATGGCGGCGAGGGGGCTCATGTAGATGTTGAAGAGGGTTGGGCTGTGCGAGAAGCCCTGGGGTACGCCGCAGATGATCCTGGTCGCCTCTGATCAGAAGGGAGGGAGGCGAACTCTCTAGGTTCTGTTGGAGAGGAACGAGGTGATCCAGTTCAGGGCCTTGCCTTGGATCCCGGTGTTGGAGAGGCGGATTATTAGGGTGTGGTGGCAGACGATATCGAAGGCTGCCGAGAGGTCCAGGAGGATGAGGGCGGATGTTTCCCCGTTGTCCATCATGGTCCTGATGTCGTCGGTGGCTGCGATGAGGGCAGTCTCGGTGCTGTGGTTGGCTCGGAATCCGGACTGGGACGGGTCCAGCAGGTTGTTAGCCTCGAGGAAAGCAGTCAGCTGTTTGTTTATGGTCTTCTCAATGACTTTGGCCAGGAAGGGTAGTAGAGAGATGGGGCGGTAGTTCTTGAGGTCTTTGGGGTCCGCCGTGGGTTTCTTCAGAAGGGCGTTGATTTCTGCATGTTTCCAGCTCTCGGGGAAGACGGCTGACGTGAATGAGCTGTTTATGACGTTCTGGAGATGGGGTGCGATGATGGTGTCGGCTTTGTTGAGGATATAATGGGGGCAAGGGTCGGAGGGGGAGCCGGAGTGGATGGAGTTCATGACGCTGGTGGTGTCTTCAGTGCTGGTAGGGGTCCAGTCGCTGAGGATGGAGGTGGGGGTCGTTGGTTTGGTGGCTGCACACGGAATCTGGGGTCTAAAGCTGTCATGTATATCTGCGACCTTGCGGTGGAAGAATGTGGCGAGGGAGTTGCAGAGTTCTTGTGATGGTGTGACATCGCTGTTGCTGGCGCTGGGGTTGGAGAGCTCTTTGACGATGCTGAAGAGCTCCTTGTTGTTGCGGGTGTTGTTGTCTAGTCGCTCTTTGAATGAAGACCTTTTGGTGGTTCGGATAAGCTGGTGGTGCTCGCGGGTGGCGGTCCTGGGCTGTCATGTTCTCTGTAGTTTGTTTGTGGCGCCAGGTTTTTTCAAGGGTTCGACAGGATTTCTTGGATTCTTTAAGTGCGTCTGTGAACCATGGGGTTTTCCTGTTGCCGGTCAGGCCTGGGGGGTTCTTCAGTGGTGCGAGGTCGTCGGCGCAGTTGGTGATCCACTGTGCGAGGTTGCGGGCTGCATAGTTGGCGTCGGTGGTGTTGGCTTGCGGATTCCGGCTTAGTGATGAGAGCAGTTGGTCTGTAGTGATTTTGCTCCAGCATCTGCGGGGATCTGTTGTGTGCGGTGGTGGGATGTGTTCTTTTTGAAGGTGAAGTGGATACATCTGTGGTCGGCAAGTGTAGTTCTGTGGAGTGGCTGAAGGAGACGTGGTTGCTGGTGGAGAAGATGAGGTCGAGCGTGTGGCCGGCGAGGTGGGTGGGTGTGTCAACCAGTTGTTTGAGTCCGAGGTTGACCAGGTTGTCGAGCAGGGTGGTGGTGTTGTTGTCGCTGTTTTTCTCCAGGTGGAAGTTGAGGTCCCCTAGGAGAATGTATTCTGGTGAGGCTAGGGCGTGCGGGCTGATGAAGTTGGTGATGGTTTCGCTGAATTGTGTGCGTGGTCCCGGGGGTCTGTAGATGAGCGTTCCTCTGAGGGTGGTCTTGGGGTCGGTGTGAATCTGGAAGTGTAGGTGTTCGGCGGCGAGGAGCGTGTCTTCAGTGGCGGTTGTGATGTCGAGGGTGTTCTTGTGGACGATGGCGATTCCTCCTCCGGTTTGGTTGACGTGGTCCTTCCGGGTGATCTTGTAGCCGTCCGGGATGGCTGTGGCGATGTCGGTGACCCGCAGAGCGTGTGAATGGGAAGAGCGGCTGTGGGAGGTGGGAGGGAAGTAGGAGAGTGGTGGGGGGCGGGGAGCGGCAGACTTTGAAGTGTGATATGAGGCACAGACAAATGGTGGTTTGTGACGTGGCTGGTTTGTGCACGCGCATAGATCACATGAACTGTGGCTAATCCCTCGTTGGTAGACTGTTCTTTTGCCCTTACTATAATTCTCCGCCAGCAATGCGCAAGCGCATTGGCAGGCCGAGACCTAAAAAGGGGAAAATGCAGGCGAGCATCAAGACAAAGGAACGATTAATAGGGGTGGTTTCAGAGATTGTTGTTGGCTTTTGTTCTTACAAACCACAGCTATTAGCTAATTGTAAACACGCATTGGAAATGCAATAGGTCTCGGATTTATTTGAGTTAGAGCTAATGGCATTGTATATGGCAATGTCTTTTAGCCATGTGTTATGGAGTGTATGCATGTGGTGTGTAGTGGAATTATGTGGGTTGGATTGGAATTGTAGCAATAGTGGCATGCTGCGCTTTAGATGAATATGTTTAAAAGTAAAGTGCACCATACCGCGATTGCTACAATAGTTAATTGTGGATGCGTTAACAATTGATGTGTGCACTGATCGCTGGTGGTGTGTGTGCCTGGTGGAAGCGTGCACTGACGGCTGGTGGTGTGTGTACCTGGTAAAAGCGTGCACTGATGGCTGGTGGTGTGTGTGCCTGGTGAAAGTGTGCACTGATGGCTGGTGGTGTGTGTGCCTGGTGAAAGCGGGCACTGATGGCTGGTGGTGTGTGCCTGGTGAAAGCGTGTACAGACGACTTATGGTGTCTGTGTCTGGTGAAAGTTTGCACTGACGGTGCGGCTGTGTGTGTGTGTGGTTGCGTGTGTGGTTATGTGTGGTGGTGAGTGTGTGTAAGTTTGCACTCAGTGTGTGGTGGTGAGTGTGTGGTGGTGAGTGTGTGGTGGTGAGTGTGTGGGGTCTTATGTGTGGGGTCTTATGTGTGGGGTGTTATGTGTGTGGTCTTATGTGTGTGGTGTTATGTGTGTGTGTGTGTGTGTGGTGGACTTAGTTCGAGTTTTCGTACCCTGCATACTCACACACTGTTCACCCTACACACTCACACAATGTTCACCCTGCACACTCACACCCTGTTCACCCTGCACACTCACACCCTGTTCACCCTACACACTCACACACTGCTCACCCTACACACTCACACACTGTTCACCCTACACACACACACTGCTCACCCTACACACACATCACTGCTCACCCTACACACACAAACTGTTCACCGCACACTCTCACATTGCTCACCCTGCACACACTGCTCACCCTGCACACTCACACACTGCTCACTCTACACACTCACACACTGCTCACCCTACACACTCACAATGCTCACCCTACACACTCACACACTGTTAACCCTGCACGCTTACACACTGCTCACCCGACGTAATGCGAAAAGACCTAGCTCTGCCCTTTGGCCTGTGTTGTAATTTTACAGTAGGTTGTGAGTAGTTGCGCTTGATTGGTTGGGGTGTCCCCTCCTTGCTGCTCCCCTCACAGAGGGCCGGCTGCCTCCATGAAGCTCCCATGACATGTGTTCAGCTGTTCTTTGTTTTAGCTCCTGTGTGTCAGTGCAACGTGTAAGCGCACAAGCGTACCCTGCTCTCTCTGCACTCACTCTCCACTCACTCTCACTCTGCACTCACAGTCACTCTGGCACTCACTTTGCACTCTGCACTCACTCTGCACTCACAGTCACTCTCGCACTCACTGTCACTCTCGCACTCACTCTGCACTCATAATCACTCTCGCACTCACAGTCACTCTCACACTCACTCTGCACTCACAGTCACTCTCGCACTCACTCTGCACTCACACTACACTCACAGTTACTCTCGCACTCACTCTGCACTCACACTGCACTCACAATCACTCTCGCACTCACTCTGCACTCACTCTGCACTCACAGTCACTCTCTTACTCACTCTGCACTCACAGTCACTCTCGCACTCACTCTGCACTCACTCTGCACTCACAGTCACTCTGCACTCACTCTGCACTCACAGTCACTCTGGCACTCACTCTGCTCTCACTCTGCACTCACAGGCACTCCCGCACTCACTCTGCACTCACTGTCACTCTGCACTCACTGTCACTCTGCACTCACTCTGCACTCACTGTCACTCTGCACTCACTGTCACTCTGGTACTCACTCTGCACTCACTGTCACTCTGGCACTCACTCTGCACTCAGTCACTCTCACACTCACTCTGCACTCACAGTCACTCTCGCACTCACTCTGCACTCACTGTCACTCTCGCACTCACTCTGCACTCACTGTCACTCTTGCACTCACTCTGCGCTCACTCTGCACTCAGTCACTCTCGCACTCACTCTGCACTCACAGTCACTCTCACACTCACTCTGCACTCACTCTGCACTCACAGTCACTCTCGCACTCACTCTGCACTCACAGTCACTCTCGCACTCACTCTGCACTCACTGTCACTCTCGCACTCACTCTGCACTCACTCTGCACTCACTGTCACTTTGCACTCACTGTCACTCTGGCGCTCACTCTGCACTCACTGTCACTCTGGCACTCACTCTGCACTCAGTCACTCTCACACTCACTCTGCACTCACTCTGCACTCACAGTCACTCTCACACTCACTCTGCACTCACTCTGCACTCACACTCACTCTCGCACTCACTCTGTGCTCACTCTGCACTCAGTCACTCTCGCACTCACTCTGCACTCACAGTCACTCTCACTCTCACACTCACTCTGCACTCACTCTGCACTCACAGTCACTCTCGCACTCACTCTGCACTCACAGTCACTCTCGCACTCACTCTGTACTCACTGTCACTCTCGCACTCACTCTGCACTCACTGTCACTCTGCACTCACTGTCACTCTGGCGCTCACTCTGCACTCACTGTCACTCTGGCACTCACTCTGCACTCAGTCACTCTCACACTCACTCTGCACTCACTCTGCACTCACAGTCACTCTCACACTCACTCTGCACTCTGCACTCACTGTCACTCTCGCACTCACTGTCACTCTCGCACTCACTCTGCACTCACTGTCACTTTTGCACTCACTGTGCACTCACTCTGCACTCACAGTCACTCTCGCACTCACTCTGCACTCACTGTCACTCTCGCACTCACTCTGCACTCACTCTGCACTCACTGTCACTCTGCACTCACTGTCACTCTGGCGCTCACTCTGCACTCACTGTCACTCTGGCACTCACTCTGCACTCAGTCACTCTCACACTCACTCTGCACTCACTCTGCACTCACAGTCACTCTCACACTCACTCTGCACTCACTCTGCACTCACACTCACTCTCGCACTCACTCTGTGCTCACTCTGCACTCAGTCACTCTCGCACTCACTCTGCACTCACAGTCACTCTCACTCTCACACTCACTCTGCACTCACTCTGCACTCACAGTCACTCTCGCACTCACTCTGCACTCACAGTCACTCTCGCACTCACTCTGTACTCACTGTCACTCTCGCACTCACTCTGCACTCACTGTCACTCTGCACTCACTGTCACTCTGGCGCTCACTCTGCACTCACTGTCACTCTGGCACTCACTCTGCACTCAGTCACTCTCACACTCACTCTGCACTCACTCTGCACTCACAGTCACTCTCACACTCACTCTGCACTCTGCACTCACTGTCACTCTCGCACTCACTGTCACTCTCGCACTCACTCTGCACTCACTGTCACTTTTGCACTCACTGTGCACTCACTCTGCACTCACAGTCACTCTCGCACTCACTCTGCACTCACTGTCACTCTCGCACTCACTCTGCACTCACTCTGCACTCACTGTCACTCTGCACTCACTGTCACTCTTGCACTCACTCTGCACTCACTGTCACTCTCGCACTCACTCTGCACTCACTGTCACTCTCGCACTCACTCTGTGCTCACTCTGCACTCAGTCACTCTCGCACTCACTCTGCACTCACAGTCACTCTCACTCTCACACTCACTCTGCACTCACTCTGCACTCACAGTCACTCTCGCACTCACTCTGCACTCACAGTCACTCTCGCACTCACTCTGTACTCACTGTCACTCTCGCGCTCACTCTGCACTCACTCTGCACTCATTGTCACTCTGCACTCACTCTGCACTCACTGTCACTCTGGCGCTCACTCTGCACTCTCTGTCACTCTGGCACTCACTCTGCACTCAGTCACTCTCACACTCACTCTGCACTCACTCTGCACTCACAGTCACTCTCACACTCACTCTGCACTCTGCACTCACTGTCACTCTCGCACTCACTGTCACTCTCGCACTCACTCTGCACTCACTGTCACTTTTGCACTCACTCTGCACTCACTCTGCACTCACAGTCACTCTCGCACTCACTCTGCACTCACTGTCACTCTGCACTCACTCTGCACTCACTGTCACTCTCGCACTCACTCTGCACTCACTGTCGCTCTCGCACTCACTCTGCACTCACTGTCACTCTCATGCGCACGGACAGAATTCATGTCCGTATTACTTCATATAGCACACTTGTTGTGCATTCATGCGTGCAGCATGGCGCCGCCCTTTGCCACTCACATGAGGTTTAAGTTCTCTTTCCTGGCCATCACCTTCCAGGTCATCCTTATAATAATCCTCTGCTATTTTTGTCACCTATGACACCCCTCACCATGACAACCATGGGAATAGTACACACGCCGAAGAGGACGAGTTCATCAAGCTGTACCCATGTAAGTATTTGTTTTTGGTGTTCGTGTATTTACTGGGAGCTGTATAAAGCGACGCGAGGTGCCTGGGCGACTTTAGGCACTATGATGTGGATTGTTAGAACCCACCGCTTTGAGTTAGACCTAGGTGAACAACCCTTTCTGCATAAAGCGCTACAAAGCTATCTACGTGGTAGGACATGTAATGTAGTAATGCTGGTAACTTCACATTTTGTAGCATTTTGCAGTTTGCTTGTGTTTTCTGACACTGAACAACGAGTCCCTAATAACACTGCCTACCTTTTGAGCGCTTCTGCTCGACTAAGCATTAACTTGAATTCTTTAAAAAAAAACATAGGGGGTGGTCTGTGGTTCCTCACAAGAGTCTAATCACACAGATGATATTCCTATTCACAGAGAATGTGCGCGCGCATTTTTTATTCTCGCTGAGGAAAGGCCATTTGGAAGTGACCACGAAGAGCATCTTGCGGAGGTAGTTGTTTTCGTCACTCACAGGCATTCGGAGGCAGAATTGTTTTCTCTTTGGAAGCGTGTAACGGTTTCCGAGTCCGGACGAGGCGCTATCTTATTCTCCAAGACAAAGTGCACTTAGGGCAGCTCCTTGTCATCCAGCTGGCGCGCGCGATATGACTCCCGCTTCTTGTAAATGAGTGCAGCTTGTTTCCCGTGCTGGAAATGCTGGGAGTCACCGAGTGCAGACAAACACACCCGAGGCAGCCCGTGACCATCTCCAGGGCAGTTTCAGGCGAGGCTCCGGAAATATTTTTTTTAAATAGGGCATAATGGTTCGCATTGCAACACTCCAATACACAATCATCCTGCACATTACAATGGGCTATTATTTTTCTGCAACAGTACATCATGAACATGCCGATAACAAAGTGAGCCCTCGAGGGTATATGTGATTATCAGCAGCATGCACGTAACTCACTGAGCCATCTTGCTGACAGGGACAGCTCCGTGAAATGGATTAAAAAAAAACAGCAGCACTGAAAAACCGCCCGCGAGTGGTGCACGCGCCACTGCCACCATATGTCTTGAATTATCTCCGCCGTGACGGCCGTGATAATTAAATATATATGGCCTTCTGGTGCGCGTAACTGACACCAATGGGCCATAGGCCGAGCTTCTCGACCGCCTATGGCCTATTGCGTGTTCTTTTTCTAAAGTACACGCACGCGAAGACCAATAGCATTGCACATACCAAAAAAAAGCACAAAAAAGCACGAGCAGCCTGGAATTCGTAGGTACGTTTTTCGAAGCCCTAAGAATAGGACTCTGGGCCACGCCCACTGCTGAAGCAGCGGGACGGTAGGCCCGAGCCCTAAAAAAGAAATGTAGCAATTGACAATTTGTATATACTTTTTGGAAAGCATGGCTAAAAATGTTTGGTCTATAGCTAGCTACCAAATAATGCCTTATTGCTGCATCGAGGCTTCTTTCTGCTCACGGTTTGGAGGAAACAAGGAGGAGTTATTTAGAAATTGTTCTGTATTTATATAATCCCTAGAATTCACGCTTCCATTTTTGTGACTGGGCGGGGAAAATTGAGGACAGCATGAACAATGAAAATGGAAATAAACAGATTTGATTCTGTTTGACTGTGCCCTGCAGAAATAACAAACAGTTAAATGTGCAGGGGGAAAGACAAGAGACATCAATTTTGAACAAGATGGCTGCCAGGCCCAAATTGAGGATATGTAATAAGGGTTAAGAAAATATACTTCTACACATCACAGGAAATTTGTTTTAAAAATAATAGTCTGATATCATTGTATAAAAGTGTAATCGAGTGAAAAACTACATTATGCACGTTGTTAATCATGCACAAAAACATATGCACTGGCACTGAGATGCAGACAAGATGTGCACTGTCAACGAGGAGCCCTGCAGTTTCACCAATCCATTCACTGGAAGCCATGCCAAGTACTTTCACTTTAGCACAGAAAGCAACAAGACAGCATCCTAAAAAGGATTAATGCGTTTATGCTTAGTTATGTCTGGACAATGAGAATGCACAGTCATGGGTCACTGCAAAAATGTGGCTACACGTCCGATTTTTGAACTTTTTTCGAAGACATGTTTTAATATAGCGTACCTGTCAATTCCCCAATATGTCTTGCAGGCATCCTGTTGCCAGCCAGGCATGTTTTAATGGCACCGTTTTTAGCCAAAGACCACGGCCTTTCAGGAAAGCGTTGCTCTATTTAAGGAAACAACCTTGAACGTGTTTGCTTACATCGGCGCGCGCAGGACCGTGCAACGGCTCTGTTGCCAGGGCAGCCAGATACAGCCACATCTTATCATGTGGAAAGGCAGCACGCGCTGGCCGGCCGGAAGAGGATTCTGAAAAAGCATCTCAGATTTATCGGCGAAGCGTTGCGTTACCGCAGTTCAGATTTTATTATCCATTCAATACTGGGCTTTAAGAAGACAACAAGGTCATGGAGGCTATATTCAGTTTCAGAACTGGGTTTACCATATTAGAACTCCGCTATTTCACTCTGTTCTACACCAGAAAAAAACAATGCCTACTTTTGAACAGTTAAATCAATGTTTTTGAAGAGTTCTTAGAGGCAAAATACATTTAGAAAGTGCTGTGCTTTTAAAGAAAATATCACTAAATCTATCTAGTAGGGTTCGTCACATTACATAAGGACTCACTCATTTTTGGTGGCACGAGAGATTGAGGGCCTCATTTATGAAAAGTGACGCATCGCCGCGTGAAAACAGTGATGCGTCACTTTTCACTGCGCCCTCCTTGCACCACCAATGATGCGTCGTATTGACAGTATGACGCATCTTTGCGCAAGGAGTTACAGATACGTCAGTATTTCTGACGTATCTGTATGCCGCAAAAGTGGCGCATTGCTGGAGTGTGTCACAAAAGTGCCGCAACTCCAGCAATGTATCCAAGGGCCTGCGTCAGTCTTACCCCTGCTGTGAGGCAGGCGTAAGAAATTGACGCATTTGTGTCTTAGAAGTGGCGCAGTGAAATCACATAGATTTCACTGCGTCACTTCTACGACCCTTTCTTGCGTCAATGCACCCCCTTGCATACATTATACTGTTGTATATTCTTACTTGGTCCAATATGGCTACTTGGTGTCTGTAGTCCTTTCTTAGTGTTTCTATCCTCTAACCTAAGTGTGTTCTATCTGGTATGTGTGGGATTCCAGCCTTGGCAGTTGGTCTGGTCAGCTGTGAGGTTTTACTGCTCTGCTGTCTTATCTTGTCTAACTTAATAAACCTATCTTAATTACCTGAAGACGTGTCCTGCTGCCTATCTAACCTATTTACAACATTTTGGCGACATCTGAAGCTGACCTGACCGGAGGCAGACCATAGGAGAAGACCAGGAAGATCAGCGCAGCACGAGCTAGACCTCACCAAAAAGAACCCATCTAACTGCGGCAAGAAACCAAATGAAAGTAATCATAAAATCTTCAAAACGCGAGAAAGAATGAAGACATTAACTACAAATTTGAATGGAAGTCAACCAAAGAAGTGTTAGTCTTATCAGCCGTCAGTTAGTGAAACGCGTGAAGTAACTGTGAGTAATAGGAAAATATAATAAGAGATCGTACCCCTGTAACAGTTATTTGGAAGTAATTATTTTGTCAACTGGGAAATGGTACCTCTCTTTAATATGCCAGAATTATTCCTTATTCGATAGGGGTATTGTAATGCCTAACAAGGACTTGATAATATAAACGGGCGAAATTTAAACCAAGTACTGTTATAGACTCTTGCCATACAGGCTGCCAAGAAGGGAAAAAGAACGAGCAATTTTACAAGTAAAAATACAGTTTGCTGCAAAGGGGAAAAAAAACGAGTGATTTACTAGTTAAAATACTGTTTGCTGCAAAGGAAAAAAAACGAGTGGTTTTCAAGGAAAATACAGCTGTGAGAAAGTCCAAAATGTTTTTAGTAACAGCTTATGCTTAATCTTTCCTGAGCGATCTTACTTTCGTCAACTGCCAACTGCCTATGCTGAGAGATCCTTCTGCTAGGCGTTCATCTGCGCTTTGATGATGTCTGAGAATCTCCATGGGTGTTAGCCGACAGGCTGCGCCTTCTGTGTTCCAGCACTTAGTTGGAGAGGAGAGCAACGTGATTGGTCACGACGTGAGAGCAACGTGAAAGGTCACGCAATGTCAAGCTGCCATTTTGTTGTTTTGTCACCATAGTTACGGGACCACTACGGACCGCTAATAAAGCAGTGAGGAGGATTTCTTTTGTTATATCTCCTTACGCAGCGCACGTCGATGTATCCTTTACAACATATACCTGGCGTAGGTTTAATGTGGCGCAGGGGTTTACAAAGTGATGCATCTACCTAGATGCGTCACTTTGTAAATATGGCGCAACAAGGTGCATTTTTTACGCCACTGGTGCGGCACAAAAAGTGACGCACCAGCGGCGTAAAAGTGACGCTTAGCCTCATAAATGAGGCCCTAAGTGATTTGCCCAGAACCATAGGATGTTGCGTCAACAACAACACTCAAACCTGGTTCCCCAGTTCCAAAGTCTGCAGCTTTGGCCGTTTCCCCACCTTCAAAAAAGCAATTATTTGCTTTTTTCAAGGTGCCATGTGGCAGACATACATGCCCTTAGGGCATGTATTTGCACCACATGTGCACACATGCACGATTCAGGGTTGCAACAGGGTGTCAATGTGACACCCTGCCACCCTTGAATATGCTCTCGCTATTACCGATTCGGTAATACCGAATCGGTAATAGTCTCCAGGCCCATAGGAATGAATGGGAAGGTATTCCTTATTACTGAATCGGTATTACCGAATTGGTAATAAGGAATAAGGAATATTACAGAATCGGTAAATGTTACCGATTTTTTACCTATATCATATTTACCGATTCCTAAATACAGAACTGGTAAAATTCGGTATTTAAGAATCTGTAAATTGAGATTACCTACATCGGGCCCAAAGTCCTTAAATATGTTAAACTAGGTTCTGTTACAAAAAATATTTGTGTAACCTGCACACCACTATTTTTTACGAAAAGCCTCTACAACTTCTAACCATCGGTGCAGACCTGCTACCTGACTTACCCCTGTCAGGTTCCTATAATAACTGCAAGATCAGACACAACTGTGTCCCTTGCAGGAATGCACTGTTCGAATTCGCTCAAGTGCCAAAATTCTTTACCCACTGTTTTTTATCGTAATCATATGCATCTGTGATTAAACCTTCATTAAATCACATGTATCTTCAAAACCTTAATACACAAAAACAAACAAGTTTCATGTTCAAAACCGTCTAGTTCTCTTACTTTTGTTTTTCAAGATTATATGATTATTATGATTTTTCATGGTTTTACGCTTTTTGTTAGCATTTTGCAAACATATTTACAATTCATTTTCATTGAAAATATAATGCGATTCTTCAAAACAAATTATCAGCATCATACAAATGTGATACAACAGTTATATCAAGACTTGCGACGACTCCCAATGCATTTCGATGCCAGAGCATCTTCGTCAGGGGAATTACAATATATCTCTATAGGTATGTAATTCCTCGGTGGTCCAGATTCTGCCCAGTATGACAAGTTCATCCAGATCTATTCTTTTTATACCCAGATCATACATTAAGGGGATCACAGGTGTATTTTGGAGAAGGGCAATTAGCCTTCTTTTTTTTATTTAAAAAAAAAATGTATTAAGAGAATTTCCTTCAATACAGTACAGCAGTGATGCAGGGAGGGGGGTTCTTGGCTACATCTTGGTTACATAGTACTTCCATTCTCTGCATAGGCTGATTTTCACTGTAAGTTCTGTGAGACCCCCGTCAAGCGAGAAAAAGGAGAAAAAAGGAGGAAAAGAAAGGAGGGGGGGGGTCCATCAGTTCTATATTGTTGCCCTCTTTGCTCTAGCTGCATGCTGGCGTTGTTGGGATATTCGTTCATGGGGGTCTGTGTATGCCCAGATGAGCGTCCATCGCCGCCCACATCTCGTTCTTGGCCACGTGGCTGGGTGAGAGTTTCCCAGTGATGTTGTCTGCTCCTCTGAGGAAAGTGACCCAGTTTACCCAGCTTTTGAATGTTGCCTTGGCTGTATTTTTTCAGTTCGCTAGTATGGTTTTGACTGCTGCGGTGAGTAGGAGGTCAGTTAGGTCTCTTACTTCTTTACTTTCTAAGTCTGTCGCCATAAATGCTGTGGCTAGACCAATGAAACCTGGTCGTATGTTTCCCCCTATGACAGTGTTGATGTAGTCGCTCACTTTCCTCCGGAAGGTTCTCACTTTAGGGCACTCGAAGATGAGGTGTTCTAGATCCCCCTTCTCCTTGTGGCAATTCCAGCAGGTGTCGCTATCTCTTATGCCTACTTCTGCTAGTCTGGCAGGAGTCCAGAAGGCTTTATGTAGGAGCCAGTATTTTGTCTGTGCGAGTTGTGGCGTAATTTTGTTAGATGTGGCTGACTTCCATAATCTACCCTTTTCTTCTTCACTAAAGTGTCTATTGTACAGTGTTTCCCAAAAGTTTGTTGCTTTTGCGTTTAGTTTTGATGTTTTGGGACTCAGGAGTTTGTAGATCTGCGAAGTCTGATGAACTATCATATTGAGGTTGTACATGTATTGTATGATAGTGGGTGTTTCCTTGTTTAGGTTCGCCTTAGTAATGGCTGTTTTGATTTTAAGGAACGAGTTCTATGTCCGGTAGGTTGTGTGTCTGTTTGAGGGTGTGGAAGGTAAGTGGGGTGTTGTTTTTTTCCAATTGTGATGGGTTGGTGACTCCTCTCTTGATCCAGACTTCGTTATTCATCATTTTCCCTTTGTATTGAACCAGATTGACTCCCATTTGGTGCCGCTGATGCGTTGTCCCATCTGCTTGTCCACGCTCAGTAGGGCCGTCCTAGTGTGTTTGATGATGGGGTTTTGCATCGCAGGGTGTTTGTTCGCTGTAAGCATAGCAATGGGATTCAGCACGTCTAGAATGTTCGTTTCGAGTTCTAGCCATGCAGGTTCGTAGTCTTGTGTGTTGGTAATCCAGAAGCTTCCTTGTTTGGCCAGCATGCGGTTTGGAACGTTTTGAAGTTCATGATGTTTAGCCCACCCAGGTCTTTGTTGAGTCTCAGTTTCTGTAGGCTGATCCTAGGTTTCTTGTCTTTCCATATGAATCTGTTTATCAGTTTGTCGAGTTTTTTGTGGAAGTCATCTGTTGTTGTCAGAGGCAGCATGCTTAGTGTGTAGATGATGAGTGGCGTCACCATCATCTTAATTGTTTCCACTCTGCCCCACCAGCTTATGTATTTGGGCGACCACTGGTCAAGTCACTCTTTTACCGTCTTCAGGGTGGTTTCCTCATTATGGTCTAGGGTATTCCTGAGATCCTTGCCGAAGAGGAGTCCCAGGTATTTCAGGGGTTTTGTTTGCCATGCTAGGCCCGAGTTGCCACGTACCGCCTTTGTTGTGTGAACATTCATTGGTTTGCACTCTGATTTGTCCCTGTTTAGTTTGTAACCTGAGACCTTTGCATATTCTTCTATTGTTTGCATCAGTGCGGCAATTGAGGTTGACGGTTCTTTTGTCGTGATTAGCACATCGTCCGCCGCGAGTTTCACCGTCTTGTCTTTGATTTGGACTCCTGTAATGGCCGGGTTAACACTTATCATTACCAGCAGTGGTTCCAACGCCAGCAGAAACAGCGCCGGTGACAGTGGGCATCCTTGCCTCGTCCCTCTCTCCAGTGTTAGTAGTTCAGATGAGCCCCCGTTCACGACCACCCTGGCTTTAGGACTGTTGTACAGCGCCATGACCATGCTTCTGTATTTGGTGCCTAGGCCAAATTTCTCCATGCACAGGTTGAGGAATGGCCAGGAGACTCTGTCGAAGGCTTTCTCCGCATCTAGAGCTATCATTACCGCCTGGTCGCTGCTATGTGTTGTTTGGTTAATGAGATGACAGAGGAGTCTGGTGTTGTCCTGGGATAGTCTGTTTTTGAGGTAGCCTACTTGTGAGTTGTGGATGAGGTGTGGCAGGGCTCCATTGAGTCTGTTTGCCAAGATTTTTGCGTAGATTTTGCAGTCTACATTGATGAGCGATATTGGGTGGTAGTTCTGCGGGTATTGGGGGTCTTTGCCGTCTTTGGGGATAACGATAATGCTTGCCTCGGCCATGGAGTCTGTCATACGTCCTTTGCGGATGCAGTGGGTGAAGACTGCGGCCATGGTGTGTTTTAGCTGCCCATGGAATTTCTTGTAGAAGGCCGCCGTGTACCCATCGGGCCCCGGTGCTTTGTTCGCCTTGAGTTCTGTTATTGCTGTGTCTATCTCTGCTTCTGTGATATGGTTTTCTAGTGTTTCCTTCTGTTGTTCTATCAGTGTTGGTAGCGCAATCTTGCTGAGTAATTCTGCCCCACCGTCGGCAGCCAGATTCTTGTCTGCGCTGTACAGCTCCTGGTAGAACTGTTTGAAAACTTCTAGGATCCCTTTGTTGGTTGTTTGTGATTTGTTTGCCTTATCAGGTATAGCTGCAATTGAATGTTGTCTCTGTTTCGCTTTCAGGTATGACGCTAGCGCTTTCCCTGCTTTGTTGGCGGAACAGAGATTTATGGATTTGTATTTATTTATCCATGTGCCTGGTCTTTCGCTTAAAATCTTATTGAGCTCGTACTTTTTCTTTGTCAGGGTAGTTAGTGTATTAGCCTTCTTAAGACCTTGTTTTCTCCCACAGTTAGAGGGGAGAGAGATTCCCCCCACAGCTCTGAACCATATAAAGCAGCAGTTTGGGCCTTGGACTTATAAACTTCTAGGGCTGGTGTAATAGCCTTTGTCGTACTTGCATGGAGTTTCTTAATAACTGGTGCTAAGTTTTGCATTAAGATAGATTTTGATTTTTTTATCTGGGGGTTCCATAAAAGTTTTGAGTCAATGGTTACCCCAAGATAGACAAAACTAGAAACACGCTCTAGATTCACTCCATTCAGCGTTATGTTATTTTTAAAGCATTTATGAGGCCTTAAGGACATATATTTAGTTTTGACTGGGTTTATGTTCAAGCCTTTTAGCTTGCAATACTCATCAACCGTGTTTAAGAGATTTTGCAGACCCTTTGGGGTTTGCGACAACAAGATTGTGTCATCTGCAAATGTTAACGTACAGATATGAGTTCCACATAATTTCTGGGAATCATGTTGGGATTTTTGCAGGAACTGGACCATGTCATTAACATATCAGAGAAACAGAGTTGGTGCCAGGACGCAGCCCTGCTGCACGCCTCTCTTAACTGGTATCTCATCTGTGAGTTCTCCCCCTTTGCCCCAGCGGACTTTTGCAAAATTGCCCTCATGGAGCCTTATCAGCTGTACTAGAATATCCTTAGGTACCCCCTCCTGCTACAGATTTGTCCATAATAGATCTCTGGGAATTTAATCAAATGCATCCTTTAAAGCCGGGAATCTTTTTAAACAAGCACGCAAATCTTTTTCTCCCTTTTTTGCACTACGATTGTTTTTAATTTTGACACCACATCCTTAGGGCTCTAGTGGCTATACCTACCCTACCCATGCACCACTTTCAGCCGATTAGGAGTTGATCGGTGGAGGGACTTGGCAATAGTGAAGGCCACAATTTTGGGGGTGAATTCGGCTCGCGCACCAGCCGTTCTCGCTCGCAAGTACAAAAGGGCTGCTCTTGCGCACACGCGCCTACCTAGTGATTCCTGAGGCGGAAAGCCGGGAATCTTTTTAAACCAAGCACGCAAATCTTTTTCTCCCTTTCTTGCACTACGATTGTTTTTCATTTTGGCACCACATCCTTAGGGCTCTAGTGGCCATACCTACCCTACCCACGCACCGCTTTCAGCCAATTAGGAGTTGATCGGTGGAGGGACTTGGCAATAGTGAAGGCCGCCATCTTGGGGGTGAATTCGGCTCGCGCACCAGCCATTCTCGGTTGCAAGTACAAAAGGGCTGCTCTTGCGCGCACACGCCTACCTAGCGATTCCTGAGGCGGAAAGCCGGGAATCTTTTTAAACCAAGCACGCAAATCTTTTTCTCCCTTTCTTGCACTACGATTGTTTTTCATTTTGGCACATGTCCTTAGGGGTGAATTTGGCTCGCGCACTAGCGATCTTGCCTGCTTAGACATAAAATGATCAACCCGGCTCGTACGCGCCACGGGCGTGCCGCTGGCGCGCAGAAGGCAAGCCAAAGGCAAGCCCGTCTGCGCCAGTCCGCACCCGACCGAGCCCAGAGGCAGGAAATGCTGCCCAAATTTCAACTACTGTGCAGATTTTGGACCGCCTAAGGTATTCCACCAAAACTCTGCATAATATTAGAATTACAGGCCTCAGTAACCTTCCACTACACAATTGTTGCTCAGCCAAATTTCCCATGGCTCTGGAAGGTGCGGTAGCTTGCAGGTCTTGTCGTTTTCAATGTAATTTGGATACCGACAGTCGATCTGACCTACAAACGAAGCCGGATGAAAACTCCACTAGCCCAAAATACGTCCTGTGTAATGTGCGGTCCTTAGTCAAACATCCCATCGAAATTTGGGATATGATCTCCTCTCATTCTCCAGAGATCTGCTTCTTTACAGAAACTTGGCTTACTCCAACCAACCACCCGTCCATTCCCCTTGCAATCCCGGCGGGTTATAAATTCATCCACCTAGACAGAATAGGTAAAACAGGAGGTGGCATTGCTATAGCTTTCAAGGAACAGATGAAACTTCAATGGACCTCTACCCTTAGTAATGATAGACTGGAACTAGGCATCTTCAAAATTGTAATATCTCCATCAGAAAGCTGGAATCGAGCATTACTAAATCCACCTTCCTGATAGAACAAATAGCTACTCAGGTTCTCGCCTCCTCCAAATTCATTCTATTGGGAGATTTTAATTTTCATGGCGAGGATCTTGATAACCCTGAAGTCAGCCAGCTCGTAAACAGCCTTAGTTTGTTAGGCCTTTCACAAAGAGGGCAGGGTCCTACTCATTGCGCTGGTCACGCCCTTGACTTAATTTTTACTAATATGGACCATCTTAGCAATCTCCCCCGTGCCCTTTAACGTGGACTGACCATTATAAGGTCATGTTCACCTATCAATTTCCACCTGCCCGGCCCTTTACCCAGAATAGGGAACTGAAACAGAAGATGCGGTGTAGGGCTTGGAACAAATTAACGTTGGGTCCTTTTAATGAAGCCTTTCTTCCTCATGTATTGGAGGGTGATCTGGATGCTGCCTCTGACGTATCCAAACTGTTGGAAGGTTTCAATTCAGATTTAGGGGATGCCTTTGTTCTTACTATTCCCCAAAGCCTATACAGTACGGCTCAGCCTCGTCATTCCGCGCCTTGGTTTACACCTGCATTAAAAATCGAGAAATCAAACTGTAAGGCCATGGAGAGACACTGGAGAAATGGTAAAGATCCATTGGAGCGACAGACCTACAAAAGAGCCCTGGCGGGCTATCATAAGAATATTAAAGAGGCCAGATGTACTTATATCAAGGGCCAAATTGACCAGGCAAGCAACTCATCCAAAGCCCTTTTTAATATAGTGGAAGATTTTGTTTCACCTCAAGCCTGTAGGCAAACCCCGGATGACTCGCAAGAACTCTGTGATGCCTTAGCGACATATTTTCAGGAAAAAATCTTGTCAATTTATGTGAATTTTCCCAATACAGAACCCCTCAAGCTGGCCTCTTTAACTGGTCAAGAAGAATCTGAAATTCCAGTACCTAACATCCTGGATAAGTTCGAACCTACCACCCTGAAAGAAGTTTCCAATTTACTATCAAAATCGGGCTCGCCGGGCGACCTGTGCCCCCCCCCAAAATTATGGCCCTTATATCCTTTAGTTGTGCCCCAGAAATTCCTAACATTTTTAATAGTTCGATCAAATCTGGCATTATCCCTACCGATTGGAAAGAGGCTTATGTTAGGCCAATATTGAAAAAATCTACAGCGGACCCCCAAACGCTTAGCAACTATCGACCTATCTCCCTTTTATCTCTGCTGGCCGAACAATTAGAAACCATCATAAATATGCAATTGAGCGCATTTCTAGAATATAACAAGATCCATCACAGTCGGGATTCCGGCCATACTTCAGCACTGAGACTGCCATTCTTGCTGTAACTGACTCGCTGAGGCAGGTTCTAGATGCTGGGGGATCCACGGTTTTGATTTTGTTAGACCTCTCCGCAACATTTGACACCATCTCTCATTCTATGCTTGCGGAGAGACTACACTCATGTGGCATTCGAGGATCTGCCTTGAAATGGCTCAATAATTTTTTGTCTGACAGATGGCAAAGGATCACGCTGGGTCCGTATCTTTCACAGAAAACCCGCTTGGACGAGGGTGTCCCTCAGGGATCTTGCCTTAGTCCGACATTATTTAATGTCTATATGGCACCCGCAGCAAAAATTATCGAACCATTCGGATTCGATATAATATCTTACGCGAATGATACGCAGTTGATGTTTTCACTGGGTTACCGATCTCAAGTTCAAGTTCGGTCATTTGTATAGCGCGCTACTCACCCAGAGGGTCTCAAGGCGCTTGGGGAAGGGGTTCATTATTTGTCGAATAGCCAGGTTTTAAGTTCTTTTCTGAAGGTGATGTGGTTTTGAGTAAGGCGGAGGTGAGTGGGGAGCGAGTTCCAGGTCTTGGCAGCTAGGAAGGAGAAGGATCTACCACCCATGGTGGATTTACGGATGCGCGGGACTGTGGCGAGGGCTTGATTGGACAATCTTAGTTGGCGGGTGGGTTCGTAGAAGGACAGTCGTGTGCTGAGGCATTCGGGTCCTAGATTGTAGAGGGCCTTGTGTGCGTGGGTGAGAAGGCGGAAGGTAATTCTTTTGTTGACGGGAAGCCAGTGGAGGTCTTTTAGGTGTCCGGTGATGTGATCTTGGCGAGGGACGTCTAATATGAGTCTTGCTGATGCGTTTTGGATGCGTTGGAGTTTTTTCTGTAATTTTGCTGTGATTCCTGCGTATAATGTATTACCATAATCCAGTCGACTTGTAACCAGTGCGTGGGTGACGGTCTTTCTTGTCTCGAGGGGGATCCAGCGGAAAATCTTTTTGAGAATGCGAAGTACGTTGAAGCAGGAGGATGAGACTGCGTTGACTTGTCTGGACATCGAGAGAGAGGAGTCTAGGATGAAGCCAAGGTTACGTGCGTGGTCTGTGGGTGTGGGTGCTGTGCCCAGAGCGGAGGGCCACCAGGAGTCGTCCCAGGCAGATGGGGAGGATCCTAGGATGAGCACTTCAGTTTTGTCTGAGTTGAGTTTTAGGCGGCTGTGTTTCATCCATTCGGCTACTTCTTTCATGCCTTCATGTAGATTGGTTTTGGCGGTGTTGGGGTCTTTGGTGAGGGAAAGGATCAGCTGGGTGTCGTCGGCGTAGGAGATGATGTTAAGGTTATGTTGCCGCGCGATGGATGCGAGTGGGCTCATGTAGACGTTGAAGAGGGTGGGACTGAGTGAGGATCCTTGTGGGACTCTGCAGATGACTTCAGTGGCCTCTGAGTTGAATGGGGGAAGTCGGACTCTCTGAGTTCTCCCAGCTAGGAACGAGGTGATCCAGTCTAAGGCTTTTCCTTGTATGCCGATGTTGCTGAGGCGTTGTATGAGGGTGCTATGACAGACTGTGTCGAAGGCGGCTGAGAGGTCGAGTAGAATGAGGGCAACTGTTTCTCCGTTGTCTAGTAGGTTTCGGATGTCGTCTGTTGCAGCGATGAGGGCGGTTTCGGTGCTGTGTTTGGCTCGAAATCCGGACTGAGAGGGGTCGAGGGAGTTGTTGGATTCAAGGAAGGCGGCGAGCTGGCTGTTGACGGCTTTCTCAATGACTTTGGCCGGGAATGGGAGGAGGGATATGGGTCGGTAGTTTTTAAGTTCAGAGGGGTCTGCTGTGGGTTTCTTCAGAAGGGCGCTGAGTTCGGCATGTTTCCAGCTTTCTGGGAAGGTGGCAAAGTTGAATGAGCAGTTGATGACATCACGGAGATGGGGTGCGATGTTGGAGTCGGCTTTGTTGAAGATGTGGTGGGGGCAGGGGTCGGTTGGCGAGCCAGAGTGGATTGAGTTCATTAGGCGGATGGTGTCTTCAGTGGTGATTGGGTTCCAGGCGCTAAGGATGTTAGTTGGTGGAGTTGGATCTGAGGGGGGTGGGGAGTGTTGATCGCTGGGAGTATTCTCGAAGCTGTTGTGGATGTCTGCAATTTTGTTGTAGAAGAAGGAAGATAACGCATCGCAGAGGACTTGGGAGGGAGTGATGTTGTTGGATGCTGCGGTGGGGTTGGTGAATTCTTTTACGATGTTGGAAAGTTCCTTGCTATTGTGAGTGTTGTTGTCGAGACGATCCTTGAATGCTGATTTCTTGGCTGAACGAATCAGTTGGTGGTGTTTGCGGGTGGCTGCCTTGAGGGTGGCCATGTTGTCATTGGTTGGGTTTTTTCTCCATGTTTTCTCCAGGGTGCGGCATAGCTTCTTGGATTTTTTCAGGTCATCATTGAACCAGGGAGCTTTTTTGCTTGCTGATTTGATTTGGTGCTTTTTCAGGGGTGCTAATTCGTCAGCACTGTGGGTGATCCATTGCTTGAGATTGGTGGCCGCTTGGTTAGGGTCCAATGAGAGTGTGGGAGGGTTTTGGTTGAGTGAAGCGAGGAGTTGGTTGGAGGTGATTTTGTTCCAATTTCTCCGAGGAATAGGTTGTGGGCGGTTGTGGCTCAGGGTGGTTTTGTAGCTGAAGTGTACACAGCTGTGGTCCGTCCAGTGGAGATCTGTGGTGCGGTCGAAGGAGATGTGCTTACTGGAGGTGAAGATAGGGTCGAGCGTGTGTCCGGCTATATGGGTGGGGGTATCAACGAGTTGTTTGAGTCCGAGGTTGTTCAGGTTGTCCAAAAGGGTGGTGGTGTTGCTGTCGTGTTTGTTTTCAAGGTGGTAATTGAGGTCTCCTAGCAGAATGTAGTTCTCAGAGGCGAGGGCATGTGGGGTGATGAATTCTGTGATGTCATCGCTGAATTGAGTGCGGGTGCCTGGAGGCCTGTAAATGAGGGTGCCTCTGAGTGTGGTCCTAGGGTCAGTGTGGATTTGAAAGTGGAGATGTTCGGCGGTTGTAAGATTGTCGTCGGAGCTAGTCGTGATTTTGATGCTGTTCCTATGAATGATGGCGATGCCTCCTCCTGTCTGAATGGTGCGGTCTTTACGGATAATCTTGTATGATTCCGGTATGGCTATGGCGATGTCGGGTGCTGAAGAAGTGTTCATCCATGTTTCTGTCAGGAAGGCGATGTCCGGTGACGCAGTGTCGAGTAGGTCCCAGAGTTCAGTAGCGTGTCTGTGGACTGAGCGGGTGTTGAGCAGTAAGCATTTCAGGTGGTCAGGGTCGGTGCTTTTTGCGGAGGGAGTGGATTTGGTGAGGGTTCTGGAGCAGTTGAACTTGCATGAGAGACAGGCGAAAGGGCTGTGGGTACGACCAGGGATGGAAACGCAGCAATGAGGTGTGCGTCCGGGGTTGAGGGCGAGGAGAGTTGCGGCATCATAAGTGACTCTAGTGGGATGGGTGTGGCGGGGACCAGGGGGACAGGCGCTGGGCGCGGTACAGGCGCGGACGGGCGAAGACGGGCTTACCTTTGGCGCACCTTCGGCGCGGCCGCAGCGCGTGGACGCTGCGCGTTGAGTCATCTGTCATAAGTGGATATTGGAGTGGGCGGAGCGTGGGAGGGTCACCTGGGAGGCGGTAGTGGGGAGGCGGGCCAGGGGAAAGCACAACAACAAAATGGTGGGAGGGATTCAAAGCGAAACCCAGCACAATGCCCGCAATGAATGAGGGCTTACCAAAAATCAATAATGCACAAGCGCTATTAATTTAAACAGCTATTCAGTCAACAGAGCTTCGATACCACAAGCGCTATAAACTACGATGCACAAGCGCTACCACAAGCGCTATAAACTACGATGCACAAGCGCTATTAATTTACACAGCTATAGTCAACAGAGCTACGATACCACACACGAGTGCTGAGTGAAAGTGCTTCAGCTGTGGGCGCTGCAGAGATAATTGCGAGCTGGAGCCAGGGAGCGTGGGGGAGCGACCGTTCGGGACGAGGTCCAGGCGGTCACAGTCTTGCCTGGGGGGTGGAGATCCCTCTGTTCGTGGGTGAGAGGGTCAGCTGGGAGGCGGTAGCGGGGAGGCGGGCCAGGGGAAAGCACAACAACAAAATGGTGGGAGGGATTCAAAGCGAAACCCAGCACAATGCCCGCAATGAAGGAGGGCTTACAAAAATCAATAATGCACAAGCGCTATTAATTTAAACAGCTATTCAGTCAACAGAGCTTCGATACCACAAGCGCTATAAACTACGATGCACAAGCGCTACCACAAGCGCTATAAACTACGATGCACAAGCGCTATTAATTTACACAGCTATAGTCAACAGAGCTACGATACCACACACGAGTGCTGAGTGAAAGTGCTTCAGCTGTGGGCGCTGCAGAGATAATTGCGAGCTGGAGCCAGGGAGCGTGGGGGAGCGACCGTTCGGGACGAGGTCCAGGCGGTCACAGTCTTGTCTGGGGGGTGGAGATCCCTCTGTTCGTGGGTGAGAGGGTCAGCTGGGAGGCGGTAGCGGGGAGGCGGGCCAGGGGAAAGCACAACAACAAAATGGTGGGAGGGATTCAAAGCGAAACCCAGCACAATGCCCGCAATGAAGGAGGGCTTACCAAAAAGCAATAATGCACAAGCGCTATTAATTTAAACAGCTATTCAGTCAACAGAGCTTCGATACCACAAGCGCTATAAACTACGATGCACAAGCGCTACCACAAGTGCTATAAACTACGATGCACAAGCGCTATTAATTTACACAGCTATAGTCAACAGAGCTACAATACCACACACGAGTGCTGAGTGAAAGTGCTTCAGCTGTGGGCGCTGCAGAGATAATTGCGAGCTGGAGCCAGGGAGCGTGGGGGAGCGACCGTTCGGGACGAGGTCCAGGCGGTCATCTCGAGGATGAGAAACGCCGTTTTGCCGCAGGCATGCTTGCAATAGCAAACTGGATGACAGAGAATTGCCTCCAATTGAATCCGAGCAAGACTGAAATTATGCTTTTGGGCAAAGCCTCGACGTTTTGGACACCTGATTGGTGGCCAGATAAGCTGGGTACGGCTCCTAGCCCGACCCAAGCTGTAAAAAATCCGGGAATAAAACTGGACCCAACACTGTCTATGAAGGATCATGTGGCAGCTACGTCTAGCTCCTGCTACTACAGTTTACGCCTCCTACGCAGGATACTTCCCTATCTGTCAACCGACTACCGGAGAACTTTGGTGCAAGCCATGGTGATGACTCGCCTTGATTATGGCAATGCACTACTGGCCGAAGTAGGAGAGGCATTGCTTGCCAAGTTGCAGGTAATTCACAATACTGCAGCTAGGATGATTTTAAATCGCCCCCCAGGCACTCCCTCCACTCCTTTGCTGAGACAGCTACACTGGCTGCCTATTAAAAAGCGTTCCTTCTTCAAGATCTGCTGCCTCACCTTTAATGCTGTGAATGGCAGAGGTCCTCTGTACCTGCAGAAGAAATGCTTGAAGCAGGCCTCACGCTGTAATTTGGGGTCCAATTCTTTGGCCCTCTTAAAAGTTCCTCGTATCCGTCTTACCCGCATCGGTGGGAGATCCTTCTCGTACCTCTCTCCGCGGTATTGGAACCAGCTCCCTGTTGCCCTACCAAAATGTCCTACGTATGCCGTTTTTAGGAAACAATTGAAAACCTTCCTGTTTGTACCGGTTGTTTCTCCCCACTTCGCTAGGTTAGCGCCGAGATGCCTCCTGGTGAGCCGCGCGCTTTACAAGCTCACCTAACATAACATAACATAACAACATAAAGGCCACATATAAATGGCCAGATCTCAACTTTGTATTTTTCCAGGCTACAGAAACAAGCCTAAACACTTGATCTAAAGTACTGGTTTTCCTTCTAAAACCTGCTTGGCATGGGGAAAGTACATCCTTTTCAGTCATCCAGTCATTTAGCTTGTCCAAGATTTGTTTGGCATAAACTTTTTTCATTATCTCTATCAGACTGATAGGTCTGTAGTTAGCGGGATCGTCCCTACTGCCCTTCTTATATATCGGGACGATCTCCGCGCCCTTCCAGGATTCTGGGATGGGCTGCCCTCTGGCAATTGCAATACATAGGAGATTAATATATGGAGCCCACACCTCAGGTGCATGTTTAAAAAGTCCCCGGGTATCTTATCGGGGCCTGGAGCTTTCTATGACTTAATAGCAGTTGTAGGAAGTGGGTATCTTCTATGCTGAAGTGTAATGGTACAATCTCATTTGGGTTTGGAAGCTCCTGAATACAACATGTGTAATCTCTAACCATTGCAGTTGGTAGGGCATATAAATTAGCAAAATGTCTTTGCCATGTGCAAGGGTCTAAGTTATAATTTTGTACTGGCTTATTTATTTCATTACCATGGGCAATAATCCGCCAGAACAGAGATTGGTCACCTCCTTTGAAGCTATTATCAAGTCCTCCCAACTAGTATCCTCCCAGTATCTAAGGGCTATTCTCAAGGTTTTATTATACACGTTTCTTTCGTGTCTGATTATGACTATCTCCTTGGTTTGCAAGGCACTAATGAGGCGTTGTTTGGCGAATGCACATTCTTTGTTGAACCATGGATTGGACGGCCGCGTCTTATTCCTATAGTTAATCTTCCTAGCCTTGGATTTAGTTAGGTAGGGTTTTATGTTTTCTACCAACGTCTGATGGATCTGTGTTATAGGTATGGCATTACAATGTGCTTTTAAAAAAGAGGATAAAAGATCACTAAAATTATTGTATATATGAGTGAGAGGTTCCCTTTGTTCCAGTATAGATGGCAATTTTACTGTCCTCCTATTGTTGCTCATTAAAGGCAGTATAGCCTCTGTGCCCAGTTCAGATTGTATTTTTGGGTGTAACAGAAAATGTTTCCCTATGAGATCTAAACAAAGTGGAAAATGGTCACATGTAGGTAGCACTGTAATCAGTGCTACAGGGGTTTTAGAATTCTTAATTTACCACCAACTAGAAGTTGGTGGTAAATTATGAAAACCCTTTAAAAAGCATTTCTTTTGCTTTTTAAACAGTGCCATGTTGCAGACATACATTCCCTAAGGGCATGTATGTCTGCAACATGTGCACCCATGCACAATTGAGGGGTGCAACAGGGTGTCAAAGTGACACCCTGTCCCTCTGCAAATTCGGTAATTTTACCGAATCGGTATTTACCGATTCTGTAATTGACATTGATTCCTATGGGCAAGGCCCATAGGAATCAATGGCAATTACAGAATCGGTAAATACCGATTCATTAATTACCGAATCATACCGATTCGGTAATTAATTCGGTAAAATTACCTACATCCTGATTGCCAGTTCTTAAATACCGAATCGGTATGATTCGGTATTTAAGAATCGGTAATCTGGGATTACCTACATCGGGCCCTAAATGTTTTATAGCCTACTTTACATAATGGCTCCCTCGCCCAAGTCTCTTGAAAAAGGCAAAAATCTAAATTATAAATGTAATCCTGCCAATCAGGTTCTTGGAGTTTTTTGGGGAGTTCAGCTATGTTCCAAGAAGCCATCTTCACACAATCTGGTGGTGAAAATGTTGGCATATTGGCAGGGTGATCAAGAATAGTTGTACAATTAGGCCCTTCCGACTCAGGAGCATTAGTTAACTGACTACCATCAAAGTTGTACCCTTCCTGATATACATCCCAAATAAGTTGGTCATCCAATTCCTTTGAGTCTTGATTCCTAGCTATTGGACACGATGCACCCCTCACTGTGGGATGCAATTACGGCTTCAAGATTGTTTCGCCACCTTGTAGCGTGTATGGCAGCATTACATCAGTCTATACAAGTTCTATTCTGCCTAAAACAGATTTTAGAATTAAAGGAAGAATTAGTTCGTAAATTCATGGTTATTAAGTTATCAGCAATACTTTTTGAATGAAATGTCAATTTTATATCATCCATGTCCCCCTCATTTTGCTGTATCCGTTCAGTGCTTTTTATGTCAGATCTTATTACAGAAAGGCACTGTCGTTTGGTTCTAATCCAATGTGTAACTTTTTTTTATAAGGGCGTCCCCATCTTCCCTGGTACCCAGCTTTAGTCTTGGGACATTAGTGAGAAACACATTGTAAGAGTCTGATTTTACCACGATCTGGTGGTGTGTTTCCTGGTGGAGTTCCTGTTTCCAATCTGGACCCCTATACTCCCTCCTGAGTCCCTGGGTGACTTGTGTCGGCCTATCTGTGGATACATTTTCTGAATATGTATTTGTACGTAGTGCTCATAGATGCAATGGGGGCTATCTAGAGTGGTCAAGCATATTACTCACATGGCACCTTAAATTACGTTGGGGGAAGGGTGTTAGAGTTATATTTTTACTCTGGTTTAGAGAATATTTTGATGTTGCTTTGGATGTCATTCTAGTTAAAGTGTTCTCCGCCTTAGTGTGGTGGAGTTTCTTCTCTGTGTATTCTCTATCTCCCAATACGTTAGTTGTTGCTACCGAGTTTATGTGAAGGTGTGTTGTTAGTACCTCAATCATCCTTTTAAGTATCAGGACCTCCTCTTGGACTGCATTTAATTTTGTGCAAAACTCCAACAAGTATATGGGTATAAAGGGACTGTACCTGTGTTTGGGCCTCCACTATACTCCGATTAGTTGTGGGCTGTCTACTAACATCTTTTTCATTTGTTTGTTCTACTGGTAGAGAGAGAAACCGTGGGGCATATTACCAAGGGGAGCGTAGACAATTATCGCCGATTTAGCGGCCGTTTTCGGCCGCTAAGCGGCAATAATTCTATTGCCCCATTAGCAAGCTGTTGCTAACTGATGTTAGCGACAGCTTTTAGGCGATAGCGAGCGGTTTGGGGCCCACTTTGCATGTCAGCGATGTTTATCGCTAATGACATGCAAAGTGGGCGTACCCATCCCGTTAGCGACTGAAAGCAGTCGATAACGTCACTATCGCCTATTAACAAGGCAGGCGTAGCGTTGGAAATATTCGCGCTAGCACGAATATCTCCAAAAACTAACGCCTGCTTAGACCAGTTCTTAGCCATGTTATCCAATGGGAGGTGGATAACATGGCTAAGAGCATTTTGTCGCTAATGCGTGAATATCGCTGTATTCTCAGCGATATTCATGCTATCGCCGGAAAATGTATCGCTTTGGAGATGAACGTTGCTAATAGCACGTTATCTCAGCGATAATTCCCGGCGATGCTTAGAGTTAAAAAATGTGTTGCTAATCCTAGTTAGCGATAAATATTGCTAATCATTGGTAATATGCCCCTTGTTTATTTAGACCACAGCCTTTTAAACAGTACAAAATGCAATCAAGATCAAATAGTGTAAACAATCTAAAATCTACTACGTAATAAATATTTAAAATACAATACATATTAAAAGAAGGTAACACCCTCAGGACCTACAGTTCATTAAACACAATTTACAGAATGCTCTAACTTTCAAAAAGAAGAAGAATTCACATTTTATGGGAGTCCTATAAACAATTAAAATCATTGCCACTTCTACAGTTTTTCCCTTACAAATTCTTTTATAGCCTTCTGGAATTTTCCCAATCCTATTGCAATTTCCAACGAGGGCATATCTACAAGTAAACAAGCCGCTTGGGCACGTGAATTTATCTTATGTGATAAAAATATTGGGCGTAAAAACTGTTTCCGTATGGCAAGGACAAATGTGCAATCAAGCAATATGTGCAACATGTAATTTCTTAGACCTAGCCCACAGTTACATTTACCATCTGGGCCAATCAATACAGACTTTATTTTTCCATCTATCTTCCAAGAATTAATCCTAACTCGGGTCCTTAAGATTTCATATCTTAACCCTTGGTTGGGCAATATATCCAAATACGGAAACCAGGCTTCATTTTCCCATGAGTTCTTTAACCACTGAACCGATTTTTTCAATAACATATAGTCAAGGTCTTGGGCCCTTGAGGAAGCCTGACCTTGTTCCCTAAGCATTCTCTTTGTGAAGTCGGCCACCAGGGAGTGCTGGGAGAGTCTCACTTTAAGGCACCCTGCTATTTTCTGGAGGGTTCTTCTCACATCCTTTGCCCAACCAAGGCTGCTTGTTTGAATCTCCTCTCTACACCATTGTGAGACCTTCTGTGCAACTCCTGGGTCCTGGCGTTTCCAAAATCTTAGCAATGCCATTTGAGACTGCACACTCCAGGAAGTTATCCCTAGTTCCATTCGGATTGCTTGAACCATTGTGCAGCTAGGTAGAGACATTAATATTTTTAAAATTTTTCCTTCTTCATGATCCCACCCCTGCTTACCACTCAAGTATAGTACCTCTGCCCCATACAATACTTGCGGGGGGATCATTGCTTCAAATGCCTTTAGCATTGGTCTGTGTGTCATATCGCCATATTCTTTGTTAAACTTTTTTAGCCCACATATTGATGAAAAAGCTTTAGCTTTTTGTGCCTCCAAGTGGGTGCGCCATTTTAGCGTGTTATCGAACCAGAGGCCTAAGTATTTATATTCTTTTACTGCCTCCAGTTTGTCGTGGCCCAGGAACCAATTAAAATTCTTTGTACTCTTCCCAAAACATAGAATCTTAGTTTTTTCCATATTAACAGTCAATAATTTCCTATCGCAGTACTGTTTGAAAACATTTAGTTTCCTTTGGAGTCCTATTTCTGTTTGATCCAGAATCACTAAATCATCTGCGTATAGGAGACAAGACACTTTGTGATAGCTCATTCTTGGGCTAGCACTTCTTTCGACTTCTAATGTCGCAGGGAGATCTGCCAAAAAAAATTGAAAATAACAGGGGTGCCAATACGCACCCCTGTCTTAGGCCATTCCCGACAGTTATCTTATGAGTTAATGAGCCCTGGATGTCTCTGATTATCTGGGCCCAATTCCCACTATGTAATTCTTTTAAGATCATTAATAGGCCATCCGGGATTCTATATTTTATCATATCTTCCCAGTGTCTACTACGGTCCACAGAGTCAAATGCTGCCCGAAAATCGACAAATCAACAGTGTAACTTCCCATTTTGCTCTATCGATTTCCGAGCTAGGGCCCATAGAGCAAAACAATGATCTATTGTGGAATAGCCTTCTTTAAATCCGCCTTGTTCAACTGGGATAATCGATCCCTCTTCTGGCCAAGTCTTTAACCTACCTAATATTATTTTAGCAAATATCTTTTCACCAATATCGAGTAGGTTAATTAGTCTATAATTCCTGGGTGCATAGACGTCTTTATGGATTGGCCTAATTATCGCACCCTTCCAATTGATCGGGATTAGCCCTGTGTCGAGGATTACTGAGAACATTAGAGAGAAAAATTCAGCCCACCATGATGTCCATGACTTTATTATCAAAGCTGGCAAGTTATCTGGGCCCGAAGCTCTTGTTAAGTTTAGGGTTTTTATTGTAATTAGAACGTTTTCTACTGAAAAGTCTGGTTTTAAATCATCTACCAGACCACTCCAGTCCCCTAATACTTCCTCTTCAGTTTCTCTCCCCTGGGAATACAATTCCTTCAGGTAATCCTCCCAGGCACCCTCTTCTACCGGTATTCCCTTCGAGTTATCTGCTAGGGTAAATATCTATTAGAGCACTCTATATTTAGAATTTCTCCCTGGTTCCTATCTGTGTTGTCTGATCTGTGCGAGGTTAGTTTAGATGGACTGGAACCTGTCTTTGGGGGAGGTGTAGTTGTTGGTTGTAAGGTTGTCTTATTATGAGCTTGATGCACAATAATAGTTGGACTATTAGATCTTACGGTAGTCACTTTGTCCTTTCTACTACAGTAGGGTGAAATTTTGCTTTTTTCCTTGGTGCTAGGCTCTTTACCATTAGAAAACATATTTTCTACCTCTTCTATTAGATCATCAATAGCAGCTAAAGTACAGTTCTCTGCTGCAGATTTAGCCTGTTTTTGAGTCCTTGCTATCTAATTCCTTCCTGTTATTATCACTGCTGCTTTTCTTTTCCCCATTGTTGCCCAAATGCTTTGTTGTTAACAACTTCTTATAGAAATGTAGTTAGTGTAGGGCCTCAGTGGGGTAAAAGCTTAAGCAAACATATAATGGATAGCGACAACTTATGCAACTTGTAACTTGTGAACTGAATTATAGGAGGTACACCAAAGACCAAGACTGTTATGTCCAGAGGCTCATCCAAGGTATAATTAGTATGGGAAGAATGACACGAGATTAACAAATCAAGCTATCTATGTGTTTTAACATCCCACTTTGTTTAATTGGCATCAAAATCCTAATGGATTCTTCTCAGCAATGGTTCACTGTGTCGCTACTTTACATAAGATCAGGATGTCAGTTAATCAATAGTCAATGTTAGATGATGTCCATATCCAAACTTTTAGGTATGATTAAATGATCTTACCAATGCAAACATGGCAGGCCTGGAATGAATCAAAGGGGGTAGCCCAGCCCAGCCCATCCGAGCAAGAACGGGCAAGGACGGGCGCTGCAGGAGCCTGCTGGAAGCTTTAAGCAAGCGCCTCCTGGTGCTTGTTGATGATGGTGGGTGTGGTACGCACAATGTCAGGAGAGCGGGGCACACTGGGACTACGAGTCCGGGCCCCCTCCGGTCTGAGCACAGCAGAAGAACAGCAACTGGAGGGCTACTTTAACTGTGATATTGTGCACTGTGCTACTGTATTACTCTGAGCCTCCTTCTGGTAACTCCCTCTCCATAACAGTGAGACATGCAACAGGAGCTCAGACAGTTTATACCTAGGACAGCTTATTGCTCTACAAAATTGCCAATGCTTGTGCAGAAAAGTGAGTTGATCCCACACCACCAATCTTGTATTTCTTAGTCCAGCTATTCTTTTTGTCATTTAGGAGGTGGCATTTGTATTAGGAAACTGTTGGTTTTATCAAGGTGAGTTTTGTTTGCATCTGCCGCATTCATTTATTTCAGTCCTGTGTGATAATTCTTGCATTCCGTTTAGAGCATTGGTTATGAGTTAGGTGCCCAAATTTGTACCGATTTGTGCATACGTAATATGAATTTCATAGGGTAAATATAACACAAGGAATCGGTTTTTTCACACACAACTAAATCGATATTTATCAATGGTCAATAAATATTGCAAGTGATAAAAGTCATATGTGATGACTTCTGTAAGCTTTACTACTGCATGTAATATTTCAAGCACCAGGTAAGATGCAACACACACACAGGTGCCATCTTGGGATACCACGGCAGTCACCTGATCAGGTGCTATCTCCAGCACATATTGCCATGAGGCAACAATCGCAAACCTTGTGACCAGGGAAGCCCTTGGGCACATCTGTTCAGTACAGGCTCCTCTCCTCATTACAGAGCACCTCAGATTTGGTGTGGTTTACTTGTGATGGGTCATTCTGTGTAACGAGGAAGATCAGGCTCAGGAAGCGTACAAAGTAACTACAATGTATCTGTTAGAACTTACATGTTGTGCTACATCCATCTGTCCATTCCTAATCTTACTTGCCCTGTAAGCCTTTGAAAAACCTTTTTCACTTCCACTACAGAACTGTTACAAAGTGATCCTGCGCCCTGGGCACCCCAACTTTTGTTTTCTGACTGGTACTGGTGGCAGCTGAGGTAGCTAAAATGCTGGAATTATGGGTGATTGAACCTCTAAAAGTCCATGGTCTAGTCCAGTGGTGCTGGTGCCAAAACCCAACCCCCAGGGGGGCTATTGCTTTGCCATCCCAGAAAATACAACTCTCCCAAACGGAGGCACACATGGAAATGGATTTTACTGTCATAAACTGAGGCACATCAAAAGACAGTTTTCAGAATAAAGCGTAGGGTTTTATTTGTGTAACACTCTAACAGAATACCAATATATATATATACATATATATATATCACAAAAAGAGAGTTGTCTCACAATATGGAAGCTCAACACGGCGTGTTGCTCAGTTGCTTTAAGTCAGACTTAGACGAAGGGCAGGAGCCCGAAATGCGTCGACGTTTGACTTCATGACAGGAACTATATATATATATATATATATATATATATATATATATATATATATATATATATATATATATCGGCTCCACTCCTTCAATTTGCACCCATCCGGGTTAGAAGAAAACAGCACTCGCGGGGTTTTAGCTTCAGCAGAGGTTTATTCCAAAAACAAACGTGTTTCGGGACAGAATCACTGAACACTGACGAAGGGATTTTGTCCCGAAACGTGTTTGTTTTTGGAATACACCTCTGCTGAAGCTAAAACCCTGCGAGTGCTGTTTTCTTCTAACCCGGATGGGTGCAAATTGAAGGAGTGGAGCCGATATTATTGCCGTGGGTCACCGCCGCGGAAACAGCACCCGCTACTCGAGTGACTCGTGATATCGGTGTTTGGGAGCTTGAATATATATATATATATATATATATATATATATATATACATATATATATATATGTATATATATATATATATATATGTGTGTAAGCAGATGCAACTGTCAAATGCATTGAATAAAATACAAGCAAATAATATGGATAATAATACTGGGCGTCCACTGCAAGAAACAAGTACTGTTAAATGCAAATAATCAGACACAAGGAATCAAAAGGAAAGCATTAAAAGATATAAACACTAAATAGATCAGATGATTATAACCACTGGAGACTTGAATGTGCACACAGACGCACTCACACATCACAATACTAATAATCAAAAAGAATATATCAACGGCTGCATTAACTGTATCTTAGCCCTCTCCTGGCTGGGGGATTCACAGCAGGGTTCAAGAGACTCAGCAAGCTGGGAACTGCGACACTGAATTAGACGCATTGTCCTTCATTCAGTTTAACACAAAATCCCACTTTCTAAGTAAAACAAACCCCAGTTTTACAATCTCAGTGCACTAGAAGTTTCCGAGTGGACCTCCTCTGCGCCATGGAAACTTACTGGAATTGGCCACTCTCCATGCAAGCATTCCAAAGGCAAAGTAGTTCTCACATATTCTTCTGTGCTCCCACATGTTCCAGTCCCTTATCTTAGTGAAACTTCAGAAATTAAAAAACATCTCCAAAAGTAAAGAAACAATCTTGAACGTGACTAGCCTAAACAACTAGAGTGATATGGGGGCCTGCTAGTGTGTACAGAGCTTAAGCTAGATAGAGTCAGAATTCAAGGTGGCATGAGGGCATGTCAAATCCATTAGTACAAACTTGAAGAACATTTCCCAATGTACGATACAATGCACATTTGTGCACCACTGCCTATAGCATCACACACTTCATTTTCCAATGTGCAATATAATGCACATTTGAGCACCATTGCATATACCACTACACACGAGACAGAGAAGTACATTCCACACCTTTCTCTTTCTCATGCTTTCAAATGCACAACCTACATGTTCTGTTCCTGGCAAGGCTGTTCTACTCTGTGAAAACACTCCCACTCTGTAGTGCCAGAGAATTCAAAGCATAAGTGTATTAAAACACGTGAATATAATTGAAACAATGGTAGACAATGGTCAGCACATGGTCCCAATACATCGGAGTGCCTCTGGCCCTACAGGGGGACCCAAGGAGTTAAGGTTCACACCTGTAAACATCTGTTATTCAGCACCAAGATGCCCCTTTGGGGGTGAACATGTGCTTTACAAATACACGTTATGTTATGTTATTTATGTGTGGATTGCAGAGTATTGAATGCAGTCACAAAGACTCATGCTTACCCTATACCTAGAGCTCCTGGGCAGGTTAGGGGCTGCTAAGTACCTGAGTACTTTTGATTTGACTTAAGATTATTGTCAGATTGCCCTTACAGCTGAAGCAAAGGAGATTTCAACATTCTCTACACCAGAGGGACATTATCAGTTCAAGGTAATGCCCTTTGGCTTAAATAATGCACCTACCCCCATCCAAAGGTTGGCAAACAGGGTCTTGTCTGGGTTGTAACAGTTCAGTGCAGCTTATCTGAATGATATAGCTGTATACAGTTCTACCTCGGGGGATCACTTAAGCCACCTGAGGGAAGTGCTTCAGGCCAAGCAGCAGGCAGGCCGACTATTAAGGCAAGCAAGTGCCAAATAGGGCAGAGTTCTGTGGTGTACTTGAGCCACCTGGTAGGTGGAGACCATTTACAGCCTCTCCAGGCCAAAATCCAAACTATTTTGGATTGGACAGCTCCTGTTATGAAGATTCAGGTCAGGGCTTTCCTTGGACTGACAGGGTATTATAGAAGGTTTATGGACCATTGTGGGGTCCCTAACAGTACTCACTTCTTAGAAGAGGCCCAAAAAGTTGGATTGGACCCCAGAGTATCAGACAAAGGCTTTTGACACTCTAAAAGCTGATATGTGTTCACCAAATAATTTATTTTTCATACAGATGCTTCAGAGTAAGGGATTGGGGCAGTGTTTTCACAGCTAAATGAAGAAGGCCTTGATCAGCTAGTTGCCTTTATTAGCACAAGACTTCTTCCCTGAGAGCAGAGGTGGAGTGCCATTGAGAGAGAGGCTTTTGCTGTGGTTTAGTCCCTGAAAAAGTTGGGACCATATTTGTTTGGGACAAATTTTCTTGTTCAAACTGACCAGATGCCTCTCAGATGGCTCATGCAGATAAGAGGGGAAAATCTAAAGCTGTTAAGGTGGTCCACTTCTGTACAGTGGATGGACTTTACAGTGGAACACAGACCTAGGGTTGTTCATGCAAATGCGAATGGATTTTCCATGTTTTTCCACATAGCTGGTGAGGACTACCAGATTGTGGGTTAGTAACCATCACCTTTGGTTTGAGGAGATATGTTGCAAAGTCATCCTGTGCTCTGGGCACCCCAAATTTATTTTTGCAGGCTAGTACTGGTGCTAACTGACTCTGACTGACCCTGGGCTCTGCCTAACCAGGAACAGGGCCAGTACTATGCTGAAAGAGACATTTAGAAAACAATAGAAACACCTACATCGACTAGGGTACACAATGGGTTAACATAGCCCTATGATTGGCATGATTTCCCCTATAAGGCCCTGGTAAATAATAGGGCAGGGTGATTGAAACTACCTTCAAGTCCCTAGCATATAATAGGGAATGTCAGTTTAGAAGCCAGCAGCCCTTCCTGCACTTGCATGTATGCACACCTGAAGCCAGTTTAAAAGCAGCCCTGGGTGAGGAGACGCGTGAGCGCGCGATCCAAGATGGCCACCCCCTGGTGAGCTCTTCACAGAGTCAGCCCATTTTCAATGAATTCTGGACGATTATTGCCCAGAAAATTATTTTAAACCACTGTCAGCAATATCTGAGACCATCTACTATCCGCTGAGGTGTTTTTCCAGCTCTACTGAATGCTGGGAGCTGTTTTCTTCAATCCTGATTCTGCGTCGGTGTCTTCACTTCAGGTACAGCCCAGCATTCCAGTCAGGGTAGCAGAGCAATTCCTTGGAAAGGGCGAGGCTTCGGTCTAGTCACCACCACAGTCAGTTTTAGCTGCGGCGCCAGCCTTTATTGAGAGATTTCTCTTCATATTAAATCTTTTCTGCATATTGTTTCCTGAATATTGGTTCTATTTGACTGCTGTAGTTAATTTCAAGCAATATGGAGATCTAAAATGTGCAACCTCAACATAATAAAAGGAAAAAAAAAATTCTCCTCCTCCTGTTAAATCTAAAACGGTGGAATCTAGTGAACCTTCATTGGCTTTGCTTCTTGATGAAATTCAGGCAATTCGCTGTAGCACTGATGTTATTGCGTCAGAGATTAAAAGCTTGAAAAAGATATGGCTACTATGTCGATGAAAATGTTTGACAATGCAATAAAAATTCAGGACAATAAAGTTAAAATTGATACTTTTTCACCATTCATAGCAAAAATATCTCCTATGTCTACTCTTCTTCTTGATTTAGAAAATCATAATAGGCAATATAACCTGTGTATTTTTAAATTACCTGAAGATGTAGAAGGTAATGATTGCAGGTTATACTTGGAGAATTTGATACCTGGTATTCTACACATCTAATTTCCAGAGAAATTTGAAATAGATAAAGCTCACAGGATTCCTTTTCATAGGAATCCACATCATACCAAGCTGAGATGATATTCAAAGTTTTGCTTCATCATCATTTAGTCTTGATAAGGAAAGCAGCACGAGAAATTCCTTCCCTAATGGTAAATGGTAACACATTTTTAATACACCAAGACTTTGCTATGGAAACTGTTTAGATTCACAAGCATTTCACAGACATTCGTCTACAGTTACAAAGTCTTGGTGTTAAATATGGTCTTTTTCATCCTTCGACAATGCGAATCTCGAAAGATAGTTTCTCAAAATCCTTTCACTGTTGTGAAGATCCACGCATATTTCTGGATCAGCATTCACAGCTCTCTATGGAAACACATGAGTCTGCAACTTGAAGATTAATTCATTATTTCTTCTGGCTAATCTAACTGTTTCTTTCCTTATAGGGCTCCAATGGTACAGTCATGCTTCCAAAGCGTGTGTGCGTTTCAAAATTGTTATTATTGTTTAAATGTTGTCCTTTTCTATGCTTGTATGTCTCTTTATTTTCCTTTTTTCCCTATGGTCTTTTTCTAGAGCTACTGTTTTTCTTCTTTTGCTTAAATCTTTATCTCTTCTCCTGTGTATTTTTCCTACTTCACTATGGCTAATGTTCATAATATTAAAATTGTTTCCTTGAATGTTAAGGGTTTACGACATCCTGTAAAACGTACAAAAATCTTAGAATATTTAGGTAACTATGAAGCAGAAATTTGTTTCATACAAGAGACGCATATTGATGATAAGGTTTTACATTTTATGTAAAAAACAAGCATTTACAATGCAATAGTTTCGCCTTTTGAAAAGTTTGAGCTATTGGCATTGTAAATGACAAAATTTGTATTTATGTGTTGGTTTTGAAAACAGACAAATAAATGGCATTGTCATTTACAATGCCAATAGTTTAATCTCTGGCAAATGCCACACAAAAAGACACAGACCCACACACACCCACCCAAAGCAAGCACAGCCAGGGGGCAGGGAAGCAAGCACAGCCAGGGGGCAGGGAAGCAAGCACAGCCATGGGGCAGGGAAGCAAGCACAGCCAGGGGGCAGGGAAGCAAGCACAGCCAGGGGGCAGGGAAGCAAGCACAGCCAGGGGGCAGGGAAGCAAGCACAGCCAGGGGGCAGGGAAGCAAGCACAGCCAGGGGGCAGGGAAGCAAGCACAGCCAGGGGGCAGGGAAGCAAGCACAGCCAGGGGGCAGGGAAGCATGCACAGCCAGGGGGCAGGGAAGCATGCACAGCCAGGGGGCAGGGAAGCAAGCACAGCCAGGGAAGCAAGCACAGCCATGTTTCCAGTGCTTGGCTATTCTGAACAAACCATTGGTATCCGGCCTGCCACTCAAACGATAACAACTTCCAGAATACCTTCTCTGAGCATTGGTACCCAGGAACCTGAACTAGCCTAACTGACAGGGTGGGTGTGTCTCAACGCTGTGGGGTTAGGGTTAGGTAAGACGTGTGGAGTAGGCCCTTTTTAAAGCACCCACCCCTCAGACAATATCCACAAATGTGTGAGATAATCAGTGTTTACCTGTTCATTCACAAATGCACTTTCTGGAGCTAAATTCAGCAAATACTGTTCCTATGAGTCAGCACTCAGAATGTACCCTCGCAAATAGTGTCTGAGCCCACAAATGTTAAACTTCGGTGTGAGATATGGTTTGTGAATGAAGCCATAGAACTCCCCCGCCCTACAAGTGACTAGTCTCCAACAAACAGAATCCTAGAAATAGCAGAGAGGCACAACTCATAGGCACAGCAATAAAACTCTTTAAAACATGGGTGGGAAACGGAATGGCAGGAAATGTGGCACAAAACTGCAGACCTATCATTTCACTTTTAGTCCTGACCCATTATTAGCAGGTGAGGTGTGTCTGCAGTAAGGAAACAACTTGCCAGCTCTGTAATACAGATAAACCCTAAACAGAAAGCAAAGAGAACAGCACCATTGGGGAGGGTGCAAAGCCAAAACACACACAACAAAGAGAACGTCAAGACACAGCAACAACCAGTACAAGAAACACCAATATGTAAAGCAAAACCAACACAACTGTAAAAGCAGTAATATTAAAAACACGCTGGAAACAAGACAAACAACAGACACGAAAAAGGCAATATAAAGAGTACACGCCAACTGCATATAAAATAAGATAGAATAAAAGGCAAAATAATTTCAACAAAAAGAACAAGACCTTCAAAAAAGAGACAACACATAAAATATGACACGCAAACGAAGTAAAGCGCCAACCACCTGTAAAATGAGGCTGCTCTTACAATGAGTGCCCACCTGAAGTGATGGGAGGTCGATGGAAGAGCCATCTCCTCACACTACATACACTCTATTGAACAGCCTTACTGTGAGGACCTCGAGTGGGAATAAAATAAGTACAATAGGGTGCGTCCACGTACGTAATAGCACCGTTCCCACTCAAGTAACGCAATGACCAGCATGAAGCAGTGTGACATCACCACGGCAGATCAAAGAGCACCAAAACCTTCTCGGTACAAACACGTCACTGGGTCACACTGGTGTAGCGGCTCCTCCTGCGAAGGTGAGGGGTGACCCACCCGGTCAGACACAGAGGACGTGGCAAGCCGGCTAGCCAGACAAATGTCCTGCACTGTGCAGCGAACAGAAGAAAAACGAAAGAAGCGACCTTGGAGAACTTGTGAAAGAGGCAGGGTTTCTGAAGAAAGCATTACTCACGTCTGTACCTGACTCCACCATCCGCTGGTGACTCAAGGGATGGCAAATATCTTCTGGGAACAACCTGAGAGGCTGCAAGAATGCGGATCTCTGGGGCCTATGCTGGGCGCTCCTACGCCAGGCCTTTAGAGACAGCTGGCACAGCCTCAAAAACAACTGCACCCGCCGTGTACTGCAGGAAGGACGCTGAAGAGGGGGCATATGGGGGGCTGCCCACAGGAAGGGGGTCTGCCCACAGGAAGCGGGGCTGCTGTGCCTTTTGCAGAAAAGAGAGGTTTAACCTCGACAACCACCAACTATTTCTGCCATTGCATTGTCTAAAAATCCATACCCCATACCCCAAAAATCCATAATCTCAAAATCCTTACCAAGAAAACCATGGGCTAGATGTTACCGATACCGGTCAGAATTGAGGCAGGCCAGGCATCACCAAGTGTTATCGTCAGCAGCTGCCCGAGCTGGGTATCGAAGGACAGAGGCCCCTTGTGCACTGCGGGAGTTCTAACAGCTGGCACAGGAGCAGCTGCCCGCTGCATGCAGTGGAGTGTGGTAAGGCGGGCAGCACACACCAGGCCACACTGACTTGTGAACAAGCCTTGTACCAAGGGCGGACAACATCTCTTTCAAAACTTGCAAGCCCCCTGCACGCCGACTGAGGCTTGAAACGGGCACCAGTGCTACTCAGGAGTGGGTCAGTCTAAACCACCCACCTCTGGCCAGGCATCAGGCTGTCAGTTCGGTCTCCTCTAGCAGGACTGGGCCGAGCCGCCCTCCTTTCAGGGTCGGCACCGCAGCGTGATCGGTGCTTGCAAAGTCAGAAAGGTGTATTCTTTGGGCCGGTTTAAAGCCAGACATACAACTTATGAAGGAGTAAGTTTACAAAGAAAGTTCCCCTCTTCCTCCCTCCAGTATGGGTGTAGGACTCAAAAGAATCGAGTCATTGTTAATACTGAAAGTAGATCACATGAAATAAATACGTACAAATAATACATTTTGTATGCAGAAGTGCACTCTGTGTAAAAGGTACAGATAGTTTTATTTTGAATATTTTGTCCATCCATCATTAAACTAATGTATAAACTCGTTCTGTTAAAAATATATACTGCTGTCGTTTCTGAAGTGGCCAAGGTGTAACAGACACTACTCACTTCTTAAGAAGCAGAGGAGCAACACGCCTCCATGAACAGAAGGGGCAGGAAAGGCACGGACAGTGGGAGGGGGAAGGGGGGCGGGAAAGGCACGGACAGCGGGGGGGGGGGTCGTAAAAGCTCAAAGCGCACACCACCTCCTCCAGCGGTGCGGGCCCAGCTATTCGTGCACACCACCTCACAAGCCTAGCTCATCATTCACAGGCTCACCTCACACTCCTCGCCGCCTGCATGGAGGCGAGGCCTAGGTCTTTGTTAACCGTTAACCTCAAACTTATCACCGCTTGCAGTAGTCCGAGGCCTAGCTCCTTGTGCACGAATCCCATCACTCGCCTCCTGTCCTCTGCAGTGCACACCTAGCTTTCCGTGCACACACTGACGTCACGCTAGCTACCTCCTCTAGCAGTGCAAGCTGAAGATGGGAAGGTGCCATCATGATTAAAACTTTAACCTGGTGACTTTCTAACGTACTCAACAGATACGCTTTGCCAAGTGTCGGGGGGGGCAACGACTCCTCGTGAATCGGCCAATCATCTGCCTGATTTCCTATGACCCGAGAGGCAGTGAAGAGGGAAATATTGCAGCTCTTAGCGCTTTTGGTGCCAGCTGCGACCAAGCGTTATCGTCAGCAGCTGCCCGAGCTGGGTATCGAAGGACAGAGGCCCCTTGTGCACTGCGGGAGTTCTAACAGCTGGCACAGGAGCAGCTGCCCGCTGCATTCAGTGGAGTGTGGTAAGGCGGGCAGCACACACCAGGCCACACTGACTTGTGAACAAGCCTTGTACCGAGGGCGGACAACATCTCTTTCAAAACTTGCAAGCCCCCTGCACGCCGACTGAGGCTTGAAACGGGCACCAGTGCTACTCAGGAGTGGGTCAGTCTAAACCACCCACCTCTGGCCAGGCATCAGGCTGTCAGTTCGGTCTCCTCTAGCAGGACTGTGCCGAGCCGCCATCCTTTCAGGGTCGGCACCGCAGCGTGATCGGTGCTTGCAAAGTCAGAAAGGTGTATTCTTTGGGCCGCTTTAAAGCCAGACATACAACTTATGAAGGAGTAAGTTTACAAAGAAAGTTCCCCTCTTCCCCCCCTCCAGTATGGGTGTAACGGACAGTGGGGGGGGCGGGAAAGGCACGGACAGCGGGAGGGGGGGCAGGAACGGGCACTCACCTGGACTTCTTCCGGCGGCGGTCGGCCGCGGAATGGGAAGAAAACAAACGGACGCCAAAAAAAAATAAACCCCGCCCACGGCCGCGATGACGACATCGCGGAGGCGGAGAGGGAAAAAATCTCGGGAACGCCCACGAATCTGGTCCGGCCATGACGGACAGATCTCTGTTCCAATGGCTAGCCTCCATTTATGGAGCTCGCCAATGGAAGCAGAGGCGGGACTAAGCCCCACACTGTAGGAACATAAGATTTCTCCTGGGCGGAGCTAGGAGCTCCGGCCCCTGGCGAAACCTAAAAAGTGGTTTGATTCTATTATATCTTCTGCTACGGGTAAGAAAAATGGTGTTGCTATTCTTTTTGAAAAAAGGTTGCATTGTCAATTATTAAGTAAATCTATGGATGCAGAAGGTAGATATGTCATAGCGGAAGTTAAAATTCATGATACAGTTATGTTTTCAATTAATGTATATGGCCTAACAGTTGATGATCCTAATTTCTGGTCCATTTTAACTACTGAAGTTCTCAAATTGTGAAATGTCTCACTTATAGTTGGAGGTGATTTTAACCTTTTACATGATCCTTTACTGGATAGCTCTTCTCACAGCAAATTTCGAGCACCTAGAGCATTTTTTCAGTTTAAAAACGTTTTTAAACTACTAAATTGGTGGATATTTGGCGATTACATTATCCTACTGAAAACATTTTAACTTTTTTCTCAAATCCTCACAACTCTTACTCAAGACTAGATTATTTATTAGTTCCTCAACAATTAATGTTTCCGTTGTTGCTCCTAATATCAATAATATAGATATCTCTGATCATGCTTTGATTTCTATGATTGTACAACTCAACTTAAACTTTGAAGCTCAATCCAAATGGTGCATGAACACTAAAATTGTTTTGAATGAGCAAAATAAACCAAATATTTTATCTGCACTTCAATAATTCTTCCAACTTTATCCGGAGGGCTCTACCGCTATGGTGAATCGATGGGATGCTTTCAAACATATATTAGAGGTCCTTCCATTTCTCTTATGGAACATGAAAATAAAACTTTTAATGTTAAAATTAAAGAATTGGGCAAACAATTGGCTAACTTTGAGAGGCTTTATATTACTTCTAATGACCCCCAATTTAAAATAAAACTACAAAAAGTATTATACGAGTTTAACTCTATTTTAAATAAAAGAGCTGGGATACAACTTTCTAATTCTAAAGCCAAATTTTGTTTTAATGATAACAGATCTGGTCGACTTTTAGCAAACTATTTACGTATAAAAAAAGATAAAACACAAATAAATTCAATTCATGCTTCTAATGGAAAAATTGCTTTGTCTCAAACAGACATTGTTAATACATTTCTAAATTATTTTTCTACCATACATAATAAACCATGACTTGATGATCCTTCCTTGATTGTTTCTTTTTCATTTAAATGTGGTTTGCCTAAAATTCCTCAGTTAACCAAAGACATTAAATTTACATATTACTGAGGAAGAAATTCAATTAGCTATTAATTCCTTTAAATTATATAAATCCCCAGGTCCTGAAGGAATACCAGATATATTTTATAAAGAATTTAATTTGCAACTTTTTCTCTATTTGCTTAATTTTGTTTAACTATTTTTAGTACTATAGGATCAACTCAGGTTCTTTTACTGAAGCTTTGATTGTAGTTATTCCTAAACCTAACAAAGACATGACACTGGTTCCAAACTATCATCCCTTTTCCTTAATAAATCAGGATTGTAAACTTTATGCTAAAATACTTGCTTCCAGACTGACCTTCATATTAGATTCCCTTATCCATCCTGACCAATCTGGTTTCATGAAAAATAGATGTTCTATCAATAACACAAGAGTTTTACTACATGCTATTGAAGAGGGGGCAACTCTTTCCTTACCATCTGCAGTACTCACTTTGGATTCTGAGAAATCTTTTGACAAAGGGCATTGGCCATTTTTATTTCATACTTTAACTGCATTTAATTTCGGTGATTTGTTTATTCGTATGATATCTGCCCTATACTCTACCCCTACCGCTTGTTTATTTATTAGAGGTACTAGACAAGGTTGTCCACTATCCCCGCTGCTATTTCTTCTTGTTATTGAACCTTTGCTTGTCTCCATTAGAAAATGTAATGATTTCACTGGTATTAATAGTAATGAGGTCACCATTAAAACATTAGCATATGCAGATGATACGTTTCTGTTTATTAGTAATCCTGAATCCTCACTTCCTCCATTATTTGAAATTATCTCTTCATGTTCCCTAATTTCAGGTTATACGTTAAACACCAATAAAACATATTTTTTTTCCTTCAAATCCTTATTGCAACCCAGATATGTTGCCCATAAAAGAAATAATTTGGCTAGGAGATAAATTCAGGTACCTTGGCATTTCGTTCTCTTCGTAAATCAATTTAATTAAATAGTGAATCGATTTTAAACTATATTCAATATAAATAATGTAAATGGTCTCCACTTTACCTTTCACGGTGGGGGAGAATGGACTCAATAAAGAAGGACTATTGCCCCAAACATTTTTTATTTCCTAGCTATGATTCCTAGTCAATTTCCTTTGAAGTTTTATAAAATTGTTGATCAGCATCTCTCTAAGTTTCTTTGGAATAATAAGTAACCTCGCATTGGCTATAAAAAACTAAAAATGGCAAAATGTAATGGAGGATTTGGTTTGACAGACTTTTTTAACTATCATAAAGTGTTTATCTTAAAACAAAGTTATCTTTGGTTTAATCATTCTCACCTTTATAATCCTCCTACTTGGCAATCTATAGTAAGAAGTTTGGTAACTTTGCATACATTTTTTACGTTGTTAACCATGTCTAACAAGACAAATTTATTAAATAAATCTAATATTTTGAAATCCACAAAGTTAATATTAAATGATTTAGACTCACTTTTTCATTCTACTATTTCAAATACTGCAGATATGTTATTATGGTCTAATCCACGTCTAAAACTTTCTCGAACTGTTTAATTTTGAAATTCATGGATTAACGCTGGTATATTTTTCCTGAAAGATATTAATCATAATAACACCTTTGTGTTGTTTGATGTATTACAGGCAAAATTTCACTTACCTTCTTCAGATTTTTTCAAATATGAACTTCTATCAATTTCTATTCTTGATTCCTTTCCTAATAATATTCCTTCAAAGACAAATTCAGATTTAACAATGTTTATTCAAACAGCTTCATCTTTGTCTCATGCTGTTACATTACTGTATAAGAAACTGAATGCATTTCAAGGTAACAATATTGAACTAATCTCAACATTCTGTAATAATGAACTCTCAATTTCTCTTTCATATGTTACATGCTAAAAAATATGGCAGAATAATATTTCAGGATGGTAACCTGTTTCGCTTCATCAAACAAATTCTTATATTTTGTTTAATTGCTTATGGTGCCCCGTAAAGTTATTTCAGGCTAACCTTCTTCCAACTTCAAACTGTTGGCATTGTAACTCACATACTCGTTCGTTAAAACATATGCTTTTTTAATATACATCGATTTTTAAATTTTGGAAAGAAGTTTGGGATGTTATAGTAAAAATATTCAATATCTTTGAAGACCTTTCTTTTAATATGTTGATATGCAAATCTGTTGCTCTTTCTACAGAAGTGTGTGACTTAGATGGTAAACATTTTACATTTTTTGTTATCTGCCGCTCTAAAGTCTATCACAACTTGTTGGAAAGATGCATCATTATTATCTATACATGCTTGGTGGTCATGGATTATTTTCACTAGAAAAGGTGCCAATCAATCTTTTTCTGGTATTACTCATAATTGTGACTCTTATCACTTATTTTGGAAACCGATTGATCATTATTTAGCTTCTTAGTTATATTCCCTTATATTTATTGCTTATATTATAAATTTCACATGTTCAATCTATAGTACCTCTACTCAAATTGTTTTTTTATGATATTAACTGCTTGTCTTTGCCATTCTTTTTTTTATGATTACTATTTTCAATATTATATTGTACCAGTTTTATATTTATGTATGTTCTTCATAGATAAGTCTCTTATATAGGTACTATATACGGTGGTCTTTTTGCAATGTCTTTGCTTCTTATTATAAACTTCAATTAAATATTTTGAAAACAAAAGCAGCCTTGGGTTGCAGGACTGCTTTTAAAATGTAAATTATGGCCAAACTCGACATAGGGGTTTGTGGCACTTAAAATTGTTAAACTACAATGTTTGGGCATATTTGGTATCCCTAGGGTCTTCCTGTGGTGTCCCATGGCTGGGGGTCAAGTATTTATAAGGACGACCCTTTTAAATTGAATTTTATGTGCCCTGGTTTAATTGAACCTGCACATTTCACTCCCACATTGTGATAAAGTGCTTCACAAAATCTACTTTTGTGCTAGGAGCACTGTGGAGTGAGGATCTGCAATATGATTGCATAGTCAAACCCCTAAAGTCTCTCTTTGGTGTTCCAGGGGTGTGGGCTCCTGTAGATGTCGACAGGCTCCCTATAAAATATGGGTTTTTAAAGCCCTGTGGATCGAAAAAAAAAAAGCCAAGTCATTTTTGGATTTTTTTTGTGTGATGTGTCTTAATTATTTACTAAATTGGTGTTTTGAAATGCTTTATATACCTGTCTTTGAAGTTAAGCCTGCCTGCTCGCACCCAAGCTACCAAGGGTTGCGCATGGGAATACATTTCTAAGACCTGAACTGAACCCTATATTGTGTTGGTGGCCTTATTGCCGCTGGTAGATATATTTACCACTATTAATAACCCACTTTCCAACAGGAATGTTCTCCCCTCATCATTCTACGTGACATCACAGGGTCACTACATCAAGTTATCACATTTCCCCCGCCCCTTTTAATAACTAAGCTAAACAAAACAAAATCAAGTACAGAAGAGAGAGAAGATAAAAAAAATAGGGAGAAAGAAAGAGAAGGAAAAAAAGACACACTAATTCAGCAATGTTGAACCAACCATTCAGATTTCCTTTAAATTCTTTCAGATTTCCTGAGCGTCTGCTCATCTTGTTGAATATTCAATAGTACACTTCCCTGTTCATTACTTGGTTTGAGTTTTTTGAAAAACGTCTTATTTCTTTTTATTACTCTGCTGTAATTTTCTGCTGTCAACGCTGTTCCTGGAACCTTTGTCGTCTCCATAGGCATAGGGCGAAATCTGCTTTGCGCCTTCTTTATCTGTTGTTGATTTTTGATATCCTTGGTGATGGTGCAGAGACTTAATTTAACAAATTTAGTGACAAGAGGAAAAGATTATAACAACATTTTACACAAATGATGGCAAGCGTGTTAAAGTTCCAAGTTATTAAAATGACATTTATTTAGAAGTTTTGTATAGCGCTTGCTAGACCAAAGGGTATCAGAGCGCTTCACAGCATGTACATCATATTTTATATATACATTGAATTTAATAACGGTGGAGTGTTAATTGAAGGACTGTCCAGGGACTGTTAGATCCCATATATGCGGTTGAGGAAAAGGTCTTTGAGAAGGCTCTTGAATTTTGAAAACGAAGGGATTGTTCTGATGTGGGGTGGGATGGAATTCCAGAATTTGGGTACATTTCCAGAGAAAGATTTGGCTGAGGTTCTTTGCTTGCGAGATTTTGGTGGAATGAGCAGTAGAGAGCCTGAGCTCCTGAGGTTTCTGGACTGGCCTGCCCTTTTGAGTTTGGCCGCCAGGTATTCTGGTTTACCTGTATGCAGGGCTTTGTGCGTGAGGCAGGCTGTTCTAAAGCTGGCTCGTAACTCCACTGGGAGCCATCTGAGTTCTCTGAGGGCTGGAGAGATGTGTTCGAATTTCTTAATTCCGGAGACCATTCTTGCTGCTGCGTTAAGTGTAGTCTTCAGGGGGGCAAGGTGGGTTTTTGCAGTCCCCGTCAGGGTCGCTATTCCGTAGTCTATTCAGGAGAGGACTAAAGCTTGGGTGGCTTGTTGAAGGTCCTTGGGTGGGAGGAAGGGTTTTATTTTGTATAGTAGTTTTAGGTTGAGAAAGGCACTTTTCGCAGATCTTGAGATGTGTTTCTTCATGTCAAGTTTTGGGTCTAGGGTGATCCCTAGAGATTTCACCCAGTCTGCCAAGGAGAGGTTACCATTGAGGACATCTATCGCTTTGAGCCATTCTTTTATTTGCGGGTTATCATCTTTGTTGGAAATGAGTAGTATTTCTGTTTTCTCTTGGTTCAGTTTCAGGTGGTTGGTGGTGAGCCATTCTTGTACCTCCTTGAGCGTGTTGTTTAGTCTCTGGATGTCATCAATTGAGGAGGTTTCCAGATAGAGCTGCGTGTCGTCAGCATAAAGATGAAAGGGGATGTTAGATTGGGGAGAGTACAGACCCTTGTGGAACACCTCTGATGACAGATTTTGATTTTTACTCTCTGTGATCGGTAGTGAAGGAAGGAAGAGAACCAATGATGGACCGTCTCTTGTAGACCGGCTCTTTCTTGCAAAACCCTTAGGAGTAGATTGTGGTTGACTGTATTGAATGCGGCCGATAAGTCCAGGAAGATGAGAAGACAGCATTGATCTGAGTCTAGTTACAGGAGTAGATCATCTCTGACATTAAGGATTGCCGTTTCAGTGCTGCATCCCTTTCTGAAACCCGATTGGTGGGGGTCTAGGAGTTTAATGTCTTCTAGGTGCTGGGTTAGCTGAGGGAGTACACAGCTTTCCATGCTTTTGGCCAAAAAAGGAAGGTTTGAGACCGGTCTGAAGTTGTTCAGATCTTCCGTGTCTAGACCTGGTTTCTTTAAGAGTGGTGTGACTTGCCCTACCTTGAGGCAATCTGGTATGGTTCCGCAGCTCAATGAGCTGTTAATGATCTTGCACCATATTGGAGCTAGGACTAGCTTCAGGTCTTTGGTCAGGAGAGGCGGGAGCTGGTCTAGGGAGTGGGCTGAGGGCTTGACGTTGGAGATTAGATTGACTATCTCTGTTTCCTGGATGGGAATGAATGAAGACCATTGTTTTGGAGATTTCACGGAAGCATTGACAGGGGTTTTGGACAGTTTGCTCTCATTTAGAGAGATGGGATTCAGGCCCAGTGCGAGGTCAATCTTGACGATTTTGTCGTTGAAGAATGTTGCGAAGCTGTCACACCGAGCTTTGGATGCCTGAATTAAAGGAGGTATGGATTTTGACATTTGGTTCCTTATGATACTGAAAAGTTCTTTGGGTCGGATTTTTGCGTTGTCTAGTGCTGAGCAGAAGAAAGCGGACTTTTTGTTCTTAATGTGGTTTTTGTACGTCCTGCGTGGAGTTGATCGCGATGGGGGGTTGAGGGATTGTTCCTCCAGGTTCTTTCTGCAGCTCCTAAAAGTCTTCTTTCATCGATGATGTCAGTGGTGAACCAAGTTCTAGAGGGAATGTTCCTAGCTTTCTTTGGCTTCAAGGGAGCAATTTGATCCAGGGTGAGCGTCATATTGCTGTTGTAAAGAGAAGTGAGATCATTGGTTGAGAGGTGTTTAGTGGAGATGGGGAGCAGCAAGCTGATTCTTTCTGCTAGGTCCGCTCGTGGAATTTGTGCTGTATTCCTGACCCATTTGGGAGGGTCTCGTTTGGGAATTGGCTTGGTCATGATCGGATGAGTGATGTGAAAGAGTATTATGTGATGATCGGACCAGTAGATGGGGAGGAAGTGATAGATGGAGATAGCCTTGCTTTCGGCTATAATGACGTCAAGTATAGCTCCTCTGTAGTGAGTTTCTTCTAAGCAGTGTTGGATCAGATTGTTAGCTAGAAGTACGTTATTTAAGGTTTTAATGAGCGGGTTCTTGGTTTCATTCCACCTTAGATTGAGGTCACCCAGGATTATGTTGTTAGAGTTGCCTAGTGCGCAGTGGGCAATCAAGTCGGAGAGATGAACCCCAAATTCTGAGGAGTTGCCTGGCGGGTGGTATAGAAGATGGTAGAGTGTAGGTCTGGTATCCTGAGTTTTGATGTTGACTGAGAGGCATTCAAAGGAGCTGTAATCACAAGAGAAGATTTCAGTGATGGAGATGTAGCTCTTGTGGATGATTGCTATGCCCCGCCTCTATTCCCCTGCCTGTCCTTGTTGATCATCGTGAATCCAGGAGGTACTAACATGTCCATGTTAGGGTAAGAGAGATTGTTGAGCCATGTTTCTGTTATGAATGCTACGTCTATGTCTTGGGAGAGTATAGCTTCCGCTAGTTCGGATGTATGTTTAGAGGCTGACCTGCAGTTTATGAGTATGCAGTTGATGAAGGGTTGTTCTTTGAATTCGTTCGTTTTGACTTTGGGAAGGAGGGCAAGGTGGGACGGGGGTCTGGGGTCTGGGGTCTCTCGGACGAGGGGGTCTGCTTCTGAAACCCGTGATTACTTGGATTGAGGATTTAGGGGATGAGTTCAGTGAAGGGTCAAAGGGAGCTGTTGTGTGTATAATTCCCTGCAGGCAAAGTGAGGAGGTTGCTCTTGTAGGTAATTCCAGGGAGCTGCTCTTCCCTTTCCTGGGGGAACCCGCTTTGGGTCTGGGGGGTACGTGAGACTCGATGGGGGGTGTTACGGTGGATGGAGTTTCCTTGCCTAGGATTGGATGGGTGAGGTCCACTAGCTCTAAAGGTGGCAGGAAAGACTTTTGGGTCAAGGTTAAGGTGGCTAGAGTTTCTTTCAAGCCCCGAATCAGGATTTCCAGTTGTGTTTCCAATAGGGAGAGGCAATGCATCATGCTGTCTATGAAGGGAGGGAGGGTGTCTTTAGCCATAGTGATCTTGGGTGAGGGAGGAGGTACCAAGGGAGGCGGGACCATGGGGTGCGGGGGGGAGTCAGGGGTCACATTGTCCTTGGTGAAGGGGCAGGTGTCTCTGCTTTGATGGAGGATTAATGAGGGAAGAGAGTCCTGATCAAGAAGATTCATGTGGAAGGGGCTGTCTAGGAAGTCTATCTTGGGTTTAAGGGGTGTAGGGTGTGCTGCTTCAGGGCATGTGACGGGTCCCAAGTGGCGGGGGGACAGAGGGCTGTGGGTGGGCTGAGCTGGAAGGTGATGTTCCCAGCTGGGAGTAAGTAGAGGGGGGAGGAGGGGCATGGAAGGGCGGGCTGTCTGGCGATCAGGAATGCTGCCTCATGGTCAGGGGACGATCCCGAGTGATTCGGGTAGGGGGGGCTGTGAGTGGGCTGAGCTGGAGGGTGATGATCCAATCTAGGAGTTGAGAGAGGAGGTGAGGAGGAGCCTGGGTGCCCGAGTTGTCTGATTGTCAGGGGGTAAGTGGAGAGAGGAGGGATAAAGTTAGAGGGGGGGGTTCGTGGTGAGGGCTGTCTGATAGTCTGGGAGAAGGTGGGTAATGGAAGGATGGAGTTGCGAAGGAGGCCTTGGGTTGAAGCCGCGGGGGTGTCAGGCCAGCTGCGGGGGGGTCCAATGCCACTCCTGTCTTGGGTGACTTTCTAAATGGGAGGCTTGGATAGATTTGAAACCTGAGGTGATCAAGGGGGCTTCTTTTAGTGAGGGGAATAGAGAATCGAAGATTTCAAGGTGAGCATTTTTGGCCTGGATTAGAACTGTGCCGTTCGAGAAGATGGTAATGAAGATATATCCGCTTTTCGACTGGAGATTCGGGATGGAGATCGTCAGTTTGCGGCTGAGGGGGGTGGTGGTGATTTTTGAGATGTGGAGATGTGTATTAAGAGTAGAGTGCCAGAAATCAGGCCTATCCGTGTGAAAGAAAGGGTCCATTTTGATTTGGCCTCTGGAGACGCAGTGATAGGGGTCCACGAATAGAGTCTCAGGATGTTCTCTGAGAAGTCTATGTTTGAAGAGTTTCTTCGCTTTACTAGAGAGTTTGGAGGGGAAAGCGATTGCGAAGGAGTTTGGACCACGGGGAATCAAGAGATTTGACGTAGAGGTGACAGCAGGATGTGCGTTTGGTGACATTTTTATTTATTTATTTGTTTATTTTATTTATTTATTTCTATGTTAAGAGGAAGTCAGGTTTATTCTGGAGGGAGTAAGGGGGGCTGACTCTCGAGGGGGATTATCTCTCGTGAGGGGGTGATAAGGAAGGGGTGAGTTGGGAGGGCTTCTCTAAACCTGGTATTGGGCGATGGAATAAATATATAAGAATGTTGTCTATGGGGTCTTGTGAGCGATTTAATCTGGATTGAAGTAATAGGGAATTAAGTTGGTGGCTTGACTGTTTTCATTGACTTCTGTGGCGGTCCCTTTAGGAAAGTGCGTCAAGGTCTTTCCTCTGTTGTACTTGTAACTCAGGAGATTTGGATTCTTTCGGTGATCATAGCCTCAATTTGATGTTGTTAGATGGCTAGTTTTATTACTTTTTGCTGATTAAGCTGGTGAGGAGCATTTCAGACTCCATTGTTGCAGAGGACTCTGTTTCTTGTCAATTATTTGTTAATTATATTCTTTTGCCATCTATGTAGATGTGGCGCAGTTCAAAGTCAGATATTTCTCTAGCAGATGTTTGGTGCTAGTAGTCGATATTGTAAATATTGCTCCAGCAACTGTTTGTTGGTGGTTGTCGTTAACTTTAAACTCTAGTTAATTAATAGCTATAGAATAAACAAGTCTTTCTTTCTTTGTTTCCTGATGAAAGCAGGCTTTCAGCAATTGGGGCTATTTAGTTACGGTACAGGCGTGTTAAATGGGGTTAGCTTGATCTCGGTGTCCTATTTGGCGGCCATTTTAGGGATAGGCATATTGTATTAATGTTGCAGCGTATAATTATTGGCCGTTTCTTGAGCGAGTCAATCTGGTAGTATAACTGTGCTCATAATGCCCAGACTGCTTAGCGAAGGCAGCTGATTATGGGAAAGGCGGCTGAGCGGGTCTTTGCTGCGAATCACTGACCTCTCCTAAGTGAGCTTAGGCGGCCATTTCCGAGTCAGGCACTGGGAGCTCTCACCTCGGGTCCGGTCTCCTCAGCCGTCTCGGCGCCTCTCGTGAATCACCCGCAGCAACGAGGAGTTAGGACCTTCCTCCCTCTGTGTGTCCTTCTGTCCAGGACACTGACCTCCTCGCACGATCGCTCGGGTGCACTTTTTCACTCAAGCGTGCTCCCGTCCCCGGTCCCGCAACTGCGATATGAGCTGGGTCTCCGATCCTCCTCGCTGGACAATATCTCTCCGCCGCCAGCAGGTAAGGAATCTTGCTGTGATTGCCGTGTCAGGGTGGGGCTGCTGTGAACGATCCGCAAGGGATTTTCACTTATGTGATCCCGGATTGGAGTTCATCCCAGCAGCTCCTTCCCTGCGGCCATCTTGTCTAACAGTGACTCAGATACTGCATCGTAAAAGCATGCAAATGAGAAGATAGTTTGAGATATTTTGTACTTAAATGTCAATAGATGTAGTTATTAAATAAGAACTAATAGGTTTGATTATAACTAAAACTTTATATTTTAAACTAATGTCTCCTCATTCTTTGTGTGGGTAAATCTTTGAGTTATGAACAGTTTATGTGAAGATTACAATTGGGCCCAGCTGACATTTCAGCATTGGGTTCGACAATTTCTTCTACTTTCTGCATAGTATTTCATTTTATTCTTTGCCTCTTTGCATTATTTCTTCATGATACTTGGGTGGATCCGCATGCAGATGTGGTAGAGGAGTTGCATTTTCCAGTTGAGACATGTGGAGTATTTCTGTAGTCCTGCAAAACTTGACACAATGCCTGATTTATTGATATTTGCAAAAGTTTTGCTCTCTGCGCAGCTTTCTTTCTTATTAGGAGCCATCGACTTTTCAACCATTCCATTAGCTTGAGGCCACATTGAAGTTATTCTTCTGTGTACAATTCCCAAATAATCCATGAATTTTTTTAATTCACTTACACTAAATGGTGGCCCATTGTTTATTTTCAGAATGTTGGGTATTCCCCAAGTAGAAATACATTTCATTCAAAACCAAAAGTATAACGAGGAAGATCAAGCTCAGAAAGCGTAGAAAGTTAGTACAATGTATTTATTAGAGCTTACATGTTGTGCTACATCTTTCTGTCAATTCCTAGCCTTAAATGCACTGTAATTCTTTGAAAAACCTTTTCCCCTTCCACTACATAACGTTTTTCCCTCATCATTCTATGTGACATCACAGTGTCACTACATCACATTACCACAGTCGGAATCCCACACCACAGACTGGCTGATTGCGGTCACACCAACCGCATTCTCACAGACAACGGGTTCCACAACCAGGCACTTATTCCAGCTTTAACTAGTCACGTGGTTCCTGGAGTCTTGTCGGCAATGGCGGGGAAAATGCACAGAAACCACCTGACACACTATCTTGGCTATTTATGATCACTTCTGACAAAGCTCAGGATGCCAGTCAAGAACCTTTAATTCTTGACAACAGTCACTGCAGTTTCCACCTTTCACCCCCTGCCATCCACTAAATGCCAGTACAGGAAGACTAATAGCCCTCTGGATCAGAAAGGACCTAAACAACTTCCAAGGCAAAGCCTGTGTCCCATTTCCTCACTTCAGCGTTTGGTTATCCACCCATCCCATCTCAGGAAGGTCACCAATTCACATCTGCTATCAGGGAAAAGTAACCACCAACTTCATCTCAAAATTGAACCCATAGGGTTGTATCACTCTAGCTCATGCAGACACACCATGTACTGCATATTAGCACAAGCACTTTATTAGCGCTCGTGATCTCTGCACTAAGGGGTCCATTATGATATAGGGTGGATCGCCACCGCCCGCATGGCAGTGGCGATCCACCCTATATCATCCCCCGCCCTCCTCCCATTTCCCCCACCATATTATGATGGCGGGGGGACCACGGCAGATGGGAAGACTGTCCGCCGCTTTTCCACCCGGTCGACGGGTTGACCGGGACAAAAAGGGTTGCATATGGTGGCGGTGTCTGCTAAACACCGCCAACCATATTAGGATGCCGGCGGGAAGCAGCCCAACACAACCACTGAAAGGCATGCGGATTCCTGAGGGGGGGCCTGCAGGGGGCCCCCAGGATGTTGGGGGGGCACATGGGGGGTACCTATGGTACCTCCCAGCATTTGCATGCACAACGTGGCAGGCAACACACAGTGCCTGCCACGTTGTGTCTGCTAAACACCGCCAACCATATTAGGATGCCGGCGGGAAGCAGCCCAACACAACCACTGAAAGGCATGCGGATTCCTGAGTGGGGGCCTGCAGGGGGCCCCCAGGATGTTGGGGGGGCACATGGGGGGTACCTATGGTACCTCCCAGCATTTGCATGCACAACGTGGCAGGCAACACACAGTGCCTGCCACGTTGTGCCTGCAAATGCACACAGTGCATCCACAGTATTGTGGCGGGCGGTGCTGTGAGCACCGCCCGCCACAATGTTGTGCATGGGGGATGACACCGCGGCAGAGGCATCCTAATTGCCGATGCAGGACCTCCGCACCACTGGCGGCTGGTCCCAGCACCATCCTAATAGGCCCCTTAGATACTGGGGTCAATGTGAGCAGCAGGACTTTTAGATGAACAGGCCAGTGGGTTTGCATTCTCACGATTCAGGTATAAAGGCCTGGTTACTACAAACATTTACAAAATACAGCATGGTGCACCACAGTGCGATACATGTAAAACCTGTGGCATTTACAATAGTCCTTCTGTCACTATATGCACTCGCTTTGTGTGACCCTCCATTGAGACAAGTCCAGAACCTACTGTAGTTACGGGCAGGCCTAGGCCTTCTTGCATGCACTAGATTTGTGTGCTGGAGGCCAGAATAAAAAACAAGGATCACAAATTCTTTCAGTATTGGCAAGCTGAGCAGGGGTCATGACTGCACATCATGTAGCAGACATTCCCATCTCACCACTAACCCTCATATAGCAAACAAATTGTTATAGATTAATGCTGTTTGTGGCATAGATGTGCAAGTGATTCAGACCTTTTCAGTCATCTTATTAGATCACCTGGTGAAACTTTGTATGGCAATATTATTAAATAAAAGCCGTGCTATGATAGCTCCACTGATTTGCCTCGCTGAAAAAACCAAAAACTTACATCAGGTTAAAGATAAATGCCCTGAGCTACATGGTGGATTCTTGGTAATTGCTCCAAGTGTCTACGTATTTTTGCTAACATGGGCAGTGGCGGCTTCCATTGGGGCATGGGGGTGTCGCCCGACTGCTTTCTCGCAGTGCGAGAAAGCAGAAACATAAATCGTAAAAACTACCATTTTTTGTATCTGTTTCTCGCAGGGCGAGAAAGCAGAAGTGCCTGGTTGGGGGTGGGCAGTCCTGCTCGAGGGCGGGGGGGAGTGGCATGCTCATTGTTGTTAGTACTGACTGTTTGGTCGGCCGGGGGGCGACCAAACAGTCAGTATGCACAACAGTGGGCAAGCCCCTCCCCCCCCCGCCCTCAAGCAGGACCGCCCACTCTCCCTTTTTCTCTATGTATGTTTCGGCATGCAGCATACATAGAGAAAAATGGCCTGGGTGGGGCGCGCTCCGATGCGCCTCACCCGTTGTGATTGGCGGAGGGGAAGGAGGGAGGCTGCCTGTCCTGATGACAGAGCTGCTGGAATTCCAAAACGCAGGATGGCGGGAGCTAAGATGGCGCGGGTCAGTACTTTTTTTTTTTATTAAACCCCTGCCGCCTCCCCCCAAACCCCTCCACTCCGCGACGACTCCATTTCCACCCTCTCCCCACCACCCGCCCGTCATATGCCGGACGTGACTGCCCAGATGTCTCTTTTCTGTGCTCGTTTGTTTTCCGCTTCAAATACCTAAATGCTGTGTGACCTGCTATTATCTTTGAGGACAGAGGTCTCACACTAGAGCAAATATTCCCCTAGACCGACTGAATTTTGCATATGTAAAAGTGTACGGCTGGTGCAGTAACCTCTTAAGTGTTTTTGGAATGCCTCACTCATATGATTCTGGCTGGAAGGTGCGTTCTATGTCTTTCTTTTTTATTATGGAATAATACTGATGCCTTTAAACAGAATCCTTCGTCTCATTAACTGGTCTGGCAAAAATGTAAGAGCATTAAACAGCAGCGGATAGTTTATCTTCTTGTTGATGGACTAAAAAGGTTGTTGCTTTAAACAAACAAATAATAAAAAATTGCACATTTTAGAGCTTTTTTTTAAGTATTCAAGATGCACGCTTAGGGGTCGATTACGATGGCGGACGGAAGGATGACCGCCGGCCTGTAGTACGCAGAAAATGCATTTAAAGTCCGCAAGCCGCGGATAGTCCGTCCACCATATTAGGATGGGAAGCACTGCCAAATTTCCCTACGCCGCTGAAATACGTGTACCGCCGCGGAAACGCACCCGACCCCGCGGCAGACGTAACCAATCCAGAGACACCGCCGTACGGAATGACGTCTCTACCGTCCTCACAATCACCATGGCGGAAAACACACCAGCCCGAACACGGCGGAACCACCACAGCTGAGAGGAAAAACCTTGCAGGGAGACCCACCACAGGCAGACCACCGTCATGGACCCAGCCCTACACGCATTCCCGGTACTCTTCGTGCTCCACCACCAGCAAGTCATGGACCGTCGCCGACGCAGGTACGCAAACACACAACACACACCATGCACGTGTCCAAGCCCCTGCCCACAACAGAACCCCAGGTCTGGACAGGAACACACATACATGCACCCCCAGCAAAACCTCCTGGCTACAACTGACCCCACGCACCCTGAACACGCACCGCGAACAAACAGCCACACCACGGACAACGCAACGTAGTGGATCAGATGACGGATATCATACCCACAATTAACTAGGCAGTTAGGCAGGAATGGCTACACCACACAGCTCCCAGGATCACATACACACACCAACACACAAAGGCATAGTACACACAAGGAGACATGCTGGCCCACCCTCAGGCCAACACCACACCTACCCCACTAACAGACAGGGGCCAATACACCACACGCCACAAAAATCAACCCTGCTACACACACATCAAGAACCAACACACACACGATGAGCCCTGACATGTTGACTGTCAAAGTTGAGACTGAACAACCTCTTGGGTAGCCACAAATCATGACTGTGACACCTGCACCATATGAAAAACATCCACATAACCTGCAGTGTATGGGAAGCCACTGTTGTCCCAAAATAAGCCTCAGAGAGCCTCCCCCACCCTTACACAGTCCACAGCCATATTGTAATGACTGTCACCCCTGCCAAACGAAAGTAAACAGTGCTGGACAATGGTCATCTTAAAGTGGCAGACACAGCATGTACGACAGCAGCAATATATCAACAATGCAAGGAGACAACCAGGAATGGCACAGATAAATCACAACACAGGATTAACTTGCTTTATTGCACAGCACAGAGGTTGACTTTGTGAGTAGGCAGGAGCATGCACACTGAATAGAACAGAGCAGGTCCATCTGAGGCAGCACATGAGAGGGCACAATGCAGCATCCTACCAGCAACAGGGCAGTGTTCATAACAGAGAAGGTCCATCTGAGGCAGCACATAAGAGGGCACAATGCAGCATCCTACCAGCAACAGGGTAGTGTTCACAACAGAGCAAGTCCATCTGAGGCAGCACATGAGAGGGGCAAAGAGCATCAACAGTCCATGGCACAGAACAGGTCCGTCTGAGGCAGCACATGAGAGGGCACAATGCAGCATCCTAACAGCAACAGGGCAGTGTTCACAACAGAGCAGGTACATCTCAGGCAGCACAAGAGAGGGGCACAGAGCATCAACAGTCCATGGCACAGAACAGGTCCATCTGAGGCAGCACATGAGAGGGCACAATGCAGCATCCTAACGGCAACAGGGCAGTGTTCACAACAGAGCAGGTACATCTGAGGCAGCACATGAGAGGGCACAATGCAGCATCCTAACAGCAACAGGGCAGTGTTCGCAACAGGGCAGTGTTCACAACAGAGCAGGTCCATCTGAGGCAGCACATGAGAGGGCACAATGCAGCATCCTAACAGCAACAGGTCAGTGTTCACAACAGAGCAGGTACATCTGAGGCAGCACATGACAGGGGCAAAGTGCATCAACAGTCCATGGCACAGAACAGGTACATCTGAGGCAGCACATGAGAAGGCACAATGCAGCATCCTAACAGCAACAGGGAAGTGTTCACAACAGAGCAGGTACATCTGAGGCAGCACATGAGAGGGTACAATGCAGCATCCTAACAGCAACAGGGCAGTGTTCACAACAGAGCAGGTCCATCTGAGGCAGCACATGAGAGGGGCAAAGTGCATCAACAGTCCATGGCACAGAGCAGGTACATCTGAGGCAGCACATGAGAGGGGCAAAGTGCATCAACAGTCCATGGCACAGAGCAGGTACATCTGAGGCAGCACATGATAGGGGCAAAGAGCATCAACAGTCCATGGCACAGAACAGGTACATCTGAGGAAGCACATGAGAGGGCACAATGCAGCATCCTAACAGCAACAGGGCAGTGTTCACAACAGAGCAGGTACATCTGAGGCAGCACATGAACGTGTGTCATGTGGACAGTCCCATGGACAATAATGATGCAAGGGTGGTTACAATGGACATTCCAGACATCAAGTACAATGAGATTTTAGTGATGGTAACTGCACCTAACAGCACAGAATCAGGTGGGCTGTGGGACCTCGTAGTTTCCGACACAGTAGCAGGATCTGATACAGGAGTGTGAGACACAGCCACAGCACTAGTGACTGACACATGAGCCATAGACCCAGACACACTGGCAGGACCGGATACAGGAGTGTGAGACACAGCCACAGCTCTAGTGACTGACACATGAGCCATAGACCCAGACACACTGGCAGGAACAGATACCGGAGTGTGACACACAGCCACAGCTCTAGTGACTGACACATGAGCCATAGACCCAGACACACTGGCAGGACCGGATACAGGAGTGTGAGACACAGCCACAGCTCTAGTGACTGACACATGAGCCATAGACACAGACACACTGGCAGGACCGGATACAGGAGTGTGAGACACAGCCACAGCTCTAGTGACTGACACATGTGCCATAGACCCAGACACACTGGCAGGCCCGGATACAGTAGTGTGAGACACAGCCACAGCTCTAGTGACTGACACATGAGCCATAGACCCAGACACACTGGCAGGACATGTCCCTGGACAGTGACCAACAAATACCATGCCATCATCTGAGACATGAGAGTGGCGGACACACACAGTGGCAGTACCTGAAACAGGAGAGGGCACAACTGACACAGTGCTACTACATGAGGCATGACAGCGAACAACAGACACAGTGCCTACTATCTGACACATGAGAGTGAACTGGAGCTGACCCACTAGGACCACGGAAATGATGAGCCACAGGGCTGTATGGGCCAGGAGGCAGGGTGGCTCTGGGAGCTGGGGACAGCTGTACTGGAGCAACATTGGGGTGGTCAGGTGTCACCGGTGTGTGTTTCCATTTCTTTGGGATATGTAAGGGCACCCTGGACATGACTGGACTGGTAAGTGGTGCGGGCTCATCTGGAACATCACACATCAAAGGTGGATCATGTGCTGGTGGGGGTCTGCCCTCTGGGGATGTGCTGGTCCCTGCTTGATGCTTGCTCTGGCCCTGCCTTTTGCCCTCTGCATCATGTGTAATGGGGGATACAACAACAGTGTACTCCTTCCTCTGCATCACCCGGGTGTGGATGGGAGCAGAGGTATGGGGTGACTCTACCTCTGACACATGTGCTTTACGTTCCTTCACTAACACCAGCTTCAGGTGACGCAGGGGTGATAGCTGTCTGTCCTTGGTGGATGTCCTATTCATGGGAGAAGCCTTGGCCCTGGGATGTGCCTGCTCCCTGTGAGGTGCCATGTCACTGGGAGGTGCCCTGTCCTTTGCAGTGTCCCTGTCCTTTGCAGTGTCCCTGTCCTTTGCAGTGTCCCTGTCCTTGGGAGGGGCCCTGTCCTTGGGAGGTTCCCTGTCCTTAGTAGTGTCCCTTTCCTTGGGAGGTGCCCTGTCCTTGGGAGGTGCCCTGTCCTTAGTAGTGTCCCTGTCCTTGGGAAGTACCCTGTCCTTGGGAGGTGCCCTGTCCTTAGTAGTTTCCATGTCCTTGGGAGGTGCCCTGTCCTTTATAGTGTCCGTGTCCTTGGGAGGAGCCGTGTCCGTGGGTGGTGTCCTGTCCTTGGTGTGTGCCTTGTCCATGAGATGTGACTTTGTCTTGGGAGTACTTTTTGAGGGGTATGCCTGTGTGCCCTGTGAATCTATGTCCCCCAACACCCCTTGAGGATGCTGTGTGTCAACTGCTCCAGGGTAGCTGATGTCATGTTCTGTGAAAGATTGCCCTTTCCTAGGGGGTGGTGTCTGTGGCCTCCGTTGCCTGCCTTGCTGCCTGTGCCTGCTTCTAGTGCAATACCCAGAAAATGAGGCCTGATCAGATATGTCACTCTCCCCTGAGACAGTAAGTGGTGTGGATGGGGGAACTGAAGTAGAACCTTGTCCATGTGACTGTTGAATGGCTGCAGACACTGTGTTGGATAAGGACTGTACTGTTCTGTGGAGACCAGCAACATCACCATGCATCCCCTCCACGAATGCTACCACCTGCCCCAACTTCCTATCGTGGTCCAGGAATGCATTAATCATGTGTATCTGCCCTACACACAGCTGGCGCAGCAGATCAACCGCCTCAGCATTAAGGGCAGTTTGTGTCACAGGGGTAGGAGCAGCGGTGCCTGCACCAAAGGCCACTCTGCTCTCCCTACTCTGGCGAGCACGAGCAGTACTTGTTACAGTTGGTGGCAGTGTGGGCCCAGTGTGCTATGTACCTATTGAAGTTGTAGATTGTCCACTCCCTGTGTCTAACAACAGTGCTGACTCACCACCGCTGTCTGAAGATGAGGACGATGTGGTCTCCACATGTGAGTCCTCAGGGATAGTTCTGTCCCCCTCTCCGGGGCTGCTCTCTTCAGTCTCAGTTTGCGTGTGTGTGATCTCAGATCCAGATGCATTGCCACCACTAAGCTCCGTCGAATGTGGGTAAGTCCCCTCGTCCAAAGCTGAAAGAGAAAAGAGGTATACCTAATTACCACACACACGTACAGCAAATTACAAAAAGCAAACTTCCTTCCCTGATGACCAACATGTAGCACCCATCCTGCACATGAACCACCCCTACCAGACATCCTCATGTCAGAGAATTAGTGGGCCCTGTGACACATGTACATGAAAGAAACATGGCAAGTGCATGCAGCCCACCACACATGTGATGGCATGGGACCACAGACCTGAATGGCATGTCCTGGGCCCCTGCACTACAATGCAACTGGTATGTGCAGCTGGCTGACATGGATGCTAACTCTCACTCCGCTAATGCCACCAACATGCAATAACAGCACACCATATACACCACGGATGTCACTACTGTGTCTGACCAGCAATACATGCATGCAGTCCCAAGTCACAGACCCATTCAGTGTGCTTACCGCTAGTTTGCTGCTGCTCCCCTCTCAACCGTGCAGACAGGTCAGGATGGATCACATCTATGATATGTAGCATCAGAGGGGTCATGGTACGTCGTGCAAGACGGCCTGATCTTGGAATCATCCCCAGTGTCATCTCCGCCACAGTCTTGCTGAGCCTGGAGATATCGTCCCACCGCTTGTGGTAGTGTGTGTGTCGCCTGTTGCACACCCCCACTGCCCGTACATCATGTGCTATGGCCCTCCACACGGCCTTGCGATGGTGCAGCTTGACCTACCATAATGGGAGACAAGAGGGGGCAAGTCAGTGAACAGTTGGCCGTTCACACAGATAGAAGTTACAGGTATCTGTCTGCAGCCAAGCACAGTAAAACGTATGGGACGGACATGTCGATATGGCATTATTCTATCATGCAAAGCAGGTGAGGTACACACCCACAAGATATATGTGATCAGTTGTGACCCAGCACAGCTGCAAGACTACACATGTCATGTTAGTGACTCTCCAAAGATAACAATTTGCAGCATAGAGGTCAATCAGTCAGTGACAGAACCAGGAACACATCACAACGTGCCTGGGGTGCTGGGGCATACCCACACTGACTCCCATAGAACACCTCCCAGATTGCAGAGGCCAGGAGTCAGGGACCACCTCATGCACACCAACATGTTCCCCACTGCACTGGGGCACCGTAGAGCCGTTCATAGTGGCGGAGCACACCGTCCACAAGGACCTCCAGCTCCTCTGCACTGAATGGACGGGACCGGATCTGTCCAACTCTCGGCATGGCAAGATAATGCAGCAATGCCCTCGCACACAACAAACAAGGTATGTTAATAGTCGTTATAGGTAGGTAGGTAACCGGCCATGGCCATCCATGCCACGGTGAAATCAATACACATATTGGCACACATCGCCTGGACCCGGCGGTAGGTAACCGCACAGACCAGACGGTGGGTGCCGCCATGTGACTGAATGGGGGCATACCAACTGCCATTTCCACTTGCACAGTCAAATGTATCTGTTAGCCTGCCCCGCCCCCGCGGAATGCGTGCTCAGCCATTTCGATGCCAGTGAGTGTTGATTTTTAAATGATGCACCATCGCGGTAGTGCACACAAGCGGTTGGCGGTTTGTGACCGTGATGGATCTTCCCCATGCAGACAAAGATACGCACGATGCAGTAGTAAGGACCATTTTCTGTGATGTCGGTTAGCATGCCGTGACGCATGTCTCCGCGCTCATCTAATGATAATAGTTGTCCATGTGTGTCAGGGGATGTCTGGAATGCATCTACACTCAGCATGTTATGTAAATGGGCCGTGTCCATGTGTCTCATCGATGTCCATTTGTTGCATACTATTCACATCGCCAGTGGTCGTCAAAGGACAGTGATGTGACCTCAAATTGCGTCAGATGTGCAACAGCACTGTGGTGACATCTTGGTTTTGAGATCACACGTTTGAAAGTGTACACATCGACATAGTCCATTAAGGCTGTGCACCCACAGTTTGATCCAGTCGTGAGTGTGTGTTTTGTGTGTGCAAGGAGAATGATGGGAGATACATGCATTCAGTGTATGCGTCTGTGTGTCGTATGTTGAATGTGAATGCCTGTCATGTGAGCATGCACAGCATTGTTGGTGGTTTCATGGGTGCATGAAGACAAGGAGGGTGTGTTCCAGGTTCGTCTTGTGAGTACACATCCATGTGTGTCTGTGGTGATGCTTGTCCACACATGGGCACTTCGTCATGTGATGTCGGCTGTGCTCGAAACATGTGTGAACGTTCCATTGTACACATTTGCTCACAGGATGTTGTTTGTGGGTGAACATTGTGTGTGTAGTTGTCTGTAGTGCCTTATATTTCTGTCACGTCACACATACAATCAGTGTCTGCAACATGGATTAATTGTGGTGGGTTGGTCAAGATGTGCTAGTGTGGTTCAGCTGTGCTGTGTTGTACAATTGACATCTGCTCACATCTACTCCCACACAGGAGGGCTCCTAATGTGCATCGACCATACACTGTGCTGGAGGACATGTTAGGAGAGGAGGTGATCCGCAAATTCCGGCTTGACCGACCAACATTGCTGGACCTTGTAGCACAATTGGCACCGCACCTGCAGCCATGCAGGGCACATCCGGGAGCAATTACACCCACAGCAAAGGTGATGGCGGCACTTCACTTCTTCGCCACGGGCACATTCCAGTACACAGTTGGTCGTGCCGGGGGGATGTCCCAATCCATGTTTAGCATGGTACTGTGGGATGTGCTTGAAGCCATGATGCGTTACAAGGATGATTACATCCATTTCCCACTTCCATCAGATTTGGAAGCAGTGAAAGGGGACTTCTATGCCCTGGGCCAGATTCCACACGCAGTGGGTGCCATTGATGGCACACATATTGGTCTAGTCCCACCCCAGGCACGTGAACCCATCTATCGCAATCGGAAGCACTACCATTCAATCAATGTGCGAGTGGTGTGCCTGGCTAACAACATCATCTCTCATGTGTGTGCCAGATTTCCGGGATCCGCACATGACTCCCACATCCTGCGGAGCAGCATTGTCCCCCAACTGATGGCTAATCGGTGTCAAGATCGTGCGTGGCTTGTAGGTGAGTGTGCTGTGATGACTACTGTCTTGTATGTGTGCAATGCTGTTCCCACCAGTACTGGTACTGATGTATGTGTCTGTCATCCCCCACCTAGGTAACTCTGCGTACCCAAACCGGCCGTGGCTGCTGAACCCCCTACGGAATCCAACTACCCCAGGGGAAATGCGCTATAATGAGGCCCATGGGAAGACACGTCGGGTGGTGGAACGTACATTTGGTCTTCTCTGAAGTCTAGGTTTCGCTGCCTGGATAAAACCGGAGGGGCCCCGCAATACTCACCCGGCAAAGTATGAAAAATCGTGGTTGCCTGCTGCATGCTCCACAACCTGGCCTTGCGCAAGAACATTGAAATCATCATGGACCCTGCAGACCAACAGGTTGCTCCGCCTCCCATCCCACCCATGTCCAGTGATGACGATAGTGGGGAGGAAGAAGGTGTGGACCAGAGACGTCAGCTCATTGACCGCTACTTTCCTTGAATGTGAGTAAGTACGTCTTGTGCTGGTGTTCAATGCGTGATGTATGTTTGCTGGTGATGTGTGGATGTGGTGTGTAAATGCTGCCTGTTCTGGTATGTTCTGTTCGCAAATGGGTGTGGGAGATGGTGTACATGCAATGCTCCCTGATGTGTGTCCTGTGATCCGCTTAATTTGTGATGAGTGTGGTTTGTGGGATGTTGCAGCACGGTGTGGTGTGATGGGTGTGATTCAGTTACCTGACCTGTGCTTGTTGTTCTCTCATTATCCCTAGGTCACTCCCACAGAGCCATGATTCTGAAGAACATTGATCCCTGCACCTGGTAATGGCAACTACTAAGACAATTGTGTGTTTAAAACATGGAGGTCACACAGCCTTGAGTGTTTCCATGGTGTTTATTTACAGGGGGGATTTGTGTCAGTACCTATTTACAAAATGGTGGTGGAGGGGAAGAGTGAGTTGAATGTCATGTCAGATGATCACACCGTGTAGACAACACATTGTGTGGTGTTAACCTAGTCCAACAGTCGTGTGCCAATGCATGGCATTGTGGGGCAAGATAGTTCACAGAGTGAATGCCAGGCCTAAGTTATGTTGAAGTCAGTGCTGGCCCCTCTTCTGGCGGGTGGCTGGTGCATTGCCATTGCTCTGTCGTGGATCCAGCCTCGGACGGCCCCTCTGTCTTTGAGCCGGAGTGTACCCAGCTGTGGGAGCAGGTTGTTCGGGGGACACCTCCCTGTCAGTGGCCTCAGGTGATAGTGGTGGTGGTGGTGTCCTGTCCCGCTTGCCACTTGGGTGAGGGGGAGGTGGTGTGTTGCGGGATAACCACTCCCTCCAAACAGATGTTTGCTGGCCCATGAGGTCCACTATTTGTCCCATACGGTTGTCCATGGACCTCAACAGCTGGCGGGTCTCAAGTGAGTCTTGGCACGCACGATCCGCCTGTGCCTGGGACCGCTCGTATGATGCATGCACTCTTGAAATGAGATCCAGGGTCTCGGTCCTAGGATTGGGTGGGTCTTGTCCCCCACCAGGCCTTGCACCTGCCCTCCTGTCCGGAACCTGTGTCCTCACCCATCCACTCTCCCTGCAAGCCTGTGATGTTGATGGTCTGGCATCGTCCAATGGGTCAGGGTGGGTGGCACAGGCAGGACTGGTGGTGGTGGTGGTGGTGTTAGCTGCACAGGTCACAATGGCAGAAGTTGCTGTGGTTCCACTGGCCAAGGTGGTGGGGGCAGGGATGTCCGTGGAGCCTGATGGCCCAGGGAGTGTTTGCGGACCGGCATCGCCCTCCGCATCCGAGGTGTCCTGGGAATCATCACCAGAGTGTCCATGCTTGGCTGGGGGCGACTGGTGCTGGCAGTTGCTGGCTTCTCCTGCCAGTTCTCGGTCACCTGAGGGACAAAAATTGTAAAATCAATGCTGTGGACATGACAGGTTTGTTGTTGTTACATTACAATTTCCTAGGGATTCAGGACATGGCTGTTGATGTCATCACATTGGTGTGGCACATAGTACTGGGCATTATGGTGGTGTGGAGGTGGGGAGACAATACTTGGATATGTGTAGTGCTGTTCTGCTATTGGTTGGTACCCCTGGACTCTGTGTAGCATTGGAGTCCTTTTGACATGGTTGGTGTTATTCAGCAATGTGGACTAGGGCATGTTCACCAGGGCTGTGGACGACCTACCTTGCTACTGTACCTGGTCTAGTCACTGTCATAAGAGGCATGTGTTGGTCTTTCATGTGGATGGTCTACCTTGTGTTAGTGACAAGCTTTGGACCTTGCATCCATGTGCCTTGTGTCAGGACACACATTGTACTTGCTGTTGTGGCTATGTGAAGTCTCACATCTTAGACAGACTGCCTACTACATGGATTGTGTGGACTGCCACCATGTCTGAATTTCCCCTTGCAAGTTCTTTGATGTGTGCAGATGTGACGCTTCTCTTCCATGTGTCCAAGGGTCTGTTATTTGTGGGTCCTTATGTGGACATATGGTACTTGTTTGTTGTTCGACGAATGCAATATGCAAGCACTGCTTGCTCACCTGTCTCATGCTTTATGTCACATTTTCACCATGGAGTTACTACGTAGCTGTATGTTGTGTTGCGCCTAGCTGCAATCATGAGGGTGGAGGGTGCACATTTGTATTTGGAGTACAGACTTCCCCCTCACACCCACCCCTCCCTGTGAAGATGGCATCCTACCTGTAAGTTTGAAGAGGGAGATGCACTGGTTAGCACATGGTGGGGGGACTCCATTTAGCTCTGGGGTAGGACATGGGGGCCTGTTGGGAGTTGTAGTGCTGGCCTCTCACCCACCCGCCCACCCTCCCTGTGGACATGGGGGCCTGTTTGGAGTTGTAGTGCTGGCCTCTCTGACACACCCACCTACCCTCCCTGTGGACATGGGTGCCTGTTGGGAGTTGTAGTGCTGGCCTCTCACCCACCTATCCTCCCAGTGGACATGGGGGCCTGTTGGGAGTTGTAGTGCTGGCCTCTCACCCACCCACCCTCCCTGTGGACATGGGGGCCTGTTGGGAGTTGTAGTGCTGGCCTCTCACCCACCCACCCTCCCTGTGGACATGGGGGCCTGTTGGAAGTTGTAGTGCTGGCCTCTCATTCACCCACCCACCCTGTGGACATGGGGGCCTGTTGGGAGTTGTAGTGCTGGCCTCTCACCCACCCACCCTCCCTGTGGACATGGGGGTCTGTTGGGAGTTGTAGTGCTGGCCACTCACCCACCCACCCTCCCTGTGGACATTGGGGCCTGTTGGAAGTTGTAGTGCTGGCCTCTCACTCACCCACCCACACTGTGGACATGGGGGCCTTTTGGGAGTTGTAGTGCTAGCCTCTCACCCACCCACCCTCCCCGTGGACATGGGGGCCTGTTGGGAGTTGTAGTGCTGGCCTCTCACCCACCCACCCACCCTCCCTGTGGACATGGGGGCCTGTTGGGAGTTGTAGTGCTGGCCTCTCACCCACCCTCTGTGGACATGGGGCCTGTTGGGAGTTGTGGTGTTAGCTGCTTGACCACATGCATGCCTGGGAACGTAGGAGGCTACATTTGTGGTTGATCATGGTGGGTGCATTTGAGCCCTGGGGGTTCACAATTGGGTGACTGTGTGGTCCACATGCATGGATTGGAGACTGGGAGATGTGTCTTATCAGTTGTGCGAGGCAGGACATTACAGTTTGATGGTGGTCATTGGTTTGTACTTACCAGCCTCCACTCCCTCCTCTATTCCTTCCAGGCTCTCAGGGTGCATTGTGGCTAACACCTTCTCCTCCCATTGGGTGTATGGTATTGGATCCATGGGGGGGGGCCACCGCCAGTTTGGTGTGCCCGCAGGTGGTTCTTGGCCCTGATGCCTTTCACCCTTGCCTTGAGGTCGTGCCACCGCCTCTGGATATCGTGTTTGGTACGTAGCACGGTACCTGAAGCATTCACTCTGGTCACTATCCTGTCCCACATTGTGATCTTGTTTGCCAAGGTGGTCTGCTGGACTAGGGTACCGAACAGATGTGGTTCTACACGGATGATTTCATCCACCATGCCCTTCAACTCACTCTCTGTGAACTTTGGGTTTTTCTTGGGGGCCATGGTGTGTGATGTGCAAGGTGTTGGCGGTGTTGGTTGTGCAGGTGTGTGGTATGTAGGGATTGTGTTGTCGGGGTTGGTGTTGTGGGTGTGTTGGTGTGCAGGTTGTATGTGTGTTTGTGTGTGTCAGGTGTGTGTGATGTGTGCCTCTTTCTTGCAGCTGTGCTGTGATGCAAAGGATTGTGGTGATGGGAGGGATTCCTTTTATAATCTGTGTGGTGGTTGTGTCCCAGTGGTTTTTTGCAGTCAGGTGTTCTGTGGGTGTGGAGACTAGGATGCTCTTGTTTGTGTTGGGGGCGTGTCATTGGGGCTTGGAGTTGTTGGGGGTGGGTTTTCCAGGTAGGTGTGTGTCCTTTTTTTTTGGTTTACTATTTACTTCGGTCCGCCATTTTTGTTTCGGTTTGACGGCAGAGGTGATGTTCGTTTGGTTCTTCCGCAGTCATGTTCCGTATGTCGATGGATTTTTTTCCACGGCGGTCGTGGACGGTGGTGAGTTCCGTTGGGTTTGCGGGGTTATCCTAATCGTGCGGGCGGTCCCTCCACAGGTCTGGTGGCGGTTGGGCCTGTTTCCGCGGGCGTTGCGTCCGTGGCGGAAGGTGTTTCTGTGGTACTGTCCACGTGCGGCGGTCTTTGGTGTGATCCGTCTGCTGCGGTCGGTGTGTGATGGCGGAAATATCCTAATCGCACCGGCGGTTTATCCACGGTGTGGTCGGGAGTATACTTTCCGCGACCATGGCGGCGGACCCGTTTCCGTCCGCCATCATAATCGGCCTCCAAGTCAGCAAGGCAAGGGGATTGAAATTATGACGCACGAAAAAAAATGTGCGTTTGCTAAATAAATGTTTTACCCATCCGCAAAACCAAACCAACTGCATTGTCAAAGTTAATAAAACCTTCATGCAGTACCCCCCTCAGACTAGAGTGAGACTGTGTTTATCAAAGATTTACCCGCAGTACTGTAGTCAGACCAATTCGGTACACATTGTATTAATACCTTAAACTTTACAGGTTGATCCAACCCTCTTGGCTTCAAACTTGTGACCTACAATTGACAAAAACGTGGCAGTAAGTGCATTAACCCACTTGGGTACGTTAATCAGGGCTTCTTTAAGTCACCATTAGGTGATATGAACTTCAAATCATCATTTGGATTTAGCGGAAACTACTATAGAATGCATAAACAAATCACTGTGCCCATCAAGGGCGGCTCGCTCGCCAGCTCCTATAAGTGGTAGAGGTATGTGAAGCAGGCCTTGCCTACAGCTACAAGCTTGCAAATTCCTGTTTACGAGCACCCTTGCGAATCGGAATGCAGCCTTTAATTATTACTTCTGTCACAACAAACATGTTATCATAATGGCTGAATGATTGCTAGCTAGTCTTGTTAAACAAATATGGTTCATGATTGAAATGCAAATATATTGTTTCTGAGATGTTCCACTATGTGCGTGCACGCTAATCAATAATTAAATAATAATAAAATACTCTCCCAGTGGTGGATCCTTCTTAGGAGCATCGAAAAAATTTCGGGGGACATTGTAGGTGGTTCAGGCTTGCTCGCACACCACAGTGAAGTACAACAATTGCTTTACGCCTAGGTTGAAGACACAAAAACGATTTTACGCAAAATACTGAATACACTAATATGAATTGTCATGCACACAATAGTAATAGCAAAACAGTGGTGATTTTGAGTCAAATACTATATGTGAAGCTAAGGGATTTAGTAGAACATTAGATGATAGAGGGTTTATATTCTTTCTGGTTTTTTTTACCCTATAATGCCCCAGGTATACACTTTATATAATCAATTGCAAAAGTGAGACAATTACACTGTGTCTGTCCAGAAAGCTACTACAGACTTTGTGACAAGCATCACCAAAGTACGGGAATCCATTGACAGTTTGGATACTACACTGCCACAAGAATGTACATTTGTAAACCGGAGACTGCAAATAAATACTTTGACCAAGCAGCAAAAGAAGTCTGTGACATTATTGTGGTCCATGCCAGAGAGCGCTTTGCATTCACAAAGCATCTTGTAAGTGCAACACTATTGCGAAGTGACCTTTTTGAAAGACATGACAAATCTTTCCCAGCTGAAGCACTCGCAGAAACGATAGAAGTCTATCCTATGGTAAACAAAGCCAGATTGCGTACAGAACTTTCAATCCTGTATGGAAGACGTGACTTCCATCAAGCTACTGGAGGTGCCATGGCTTTCTTTAGCTTTTTGTGGGAAAACAACTTAGAGAAATCTTTTTCTGAGATCATTAGGCTTTTAAGAGTTGTCATTACCACACCCATGACAACAGCAGAGTCTGAGCGATGTTTTTCCACAATAAAGAGGGTAGAAACGTTCTTGCGAAAAACTATGGGGTCATTAGGATAGCGGGTGGACTTTGTCGGCCCGCCATCCTATCGGGAAACGGGACCACCCGCCATAAGGACGGGGGTCTTGTGGGGGAAATTAGGATGCACCTGCCACAGTGGCAGCCGCATTCTGCATTCCTGTCATTGTGGTGGGCAGTGCACTCAGCACCGCCCACCACAATGCCAGGAAGGCATGTCGTGCACTTCCATGCACAACATGGCAGGCACCGCACAATGCCTGCCATGTTGTGCATGGACCTGCAGGGGGTTACCATAGGTATCCCCATGTGCACCACCCACCCCCCCCAGAGTCCCTGGGGGCCCGCAACGGGCTCACGCAGTCTATTCCTGCATGCCTTTCCATGGCAGCGAAGCCCTCTTCAGAAGTCAGACTTGCTTGGCAAAACAGAAATTCTCTGAAATAATGTATGAGTTTTCTTTTTTGAATGCCTAGAAGAACTGATTTTTCAGTCCTTTTATCACAGAAATAGTGCTGAAAATTGCACCTTAAAGATGCCAATTTTTAAAAAATGTCTTCGAGTGGTAGAACCCCCCCAAAACCCCCATATTGCTGTCGGGCACGCTCGCTGCGCTCGCTCGCTTCCGTACATAGATTCCTTCTGCGTACGCCTCACCAGTTTAAAATTCCACCAGCCGTCACTGCCTTCAACCTATTTAACACAATGGATTAACAACTACACATCACCTACCTGGTGAAAAGGCTTACCATATCATCAGTGATACCCATAAAGCATTAATTGCATTAGACTTGAAAGTGAGAGATACCAAAATAATAACAAGGCAAGCGTTTTCAATCTTTTTAATATTTTCAAAAAATAACGGTTATACATAACTCGTGCCTGTGCGATGTACAGGTAAAATTATCTGTGTTTTTTCAAACGCCAACTCTAAAATTCACTGAACCTGCAAAATGCGTTGAACGAGACAGAGCGGCATGTACCTTCCACACTTGGTAGACTTTCTCTGAGTTTTTCATAAGTGCGGGTGTTCCTATATCAAACAGTACTTTTTGGATAACTGTAGAACTTTGCACCCTCTGCCATCCTCATCAAATTTGACAAAATCAGCACAAGTAGATAGGAACGTATGGTGCATATTGATCTATAGACAAAGTTATTAGCAAATAAAAAGGGGCTGTTCCCACAGACCAACAGTGAGGTCTAGTAAACCATCTATATTTGAGTTATTTAACTGAATCACTTCTGGGCCCTTCCAAATTCTGCATTTAAGAAATGTCACAATGTGCTTGTTGAACCGCCATTAGGCTGTGCCCAACGCCCATTGGGTTGAGGAACTGGGTGGTGGCCATAATCCAAAGCTCTGCTCTGTGTCTCAGATATTACTGGTCTTGGACAAAGGCTAGACTAAGTGGTTTTGAAGGTCTGGGTTAGATGGCAGGAGAGCCTGGCAGAAGCCCATTCCCTACACCCAGAGCTCACTGAGCAGAGCTGAAGGATGTAGTGACAGTGGTACTGGCTGCTTTGCACAACCAAATGTCATGCACCGCACTCACAATCCAATATGCCTTGCGGGGAGGAGTTACATGATAACATGCATAGAGGCCATGCTATGTACAGAGTTCCTTTGACAGGGGCAAGTGGCTGTCACTGCCAGTTAGGGAGCTGGGATGGTGGCATGGCCAAAACCCATTTCCTGTGTCCAGGTCACACTGATATCATCCAAATGTAAGCCCTCTGGGCTAGAGGGTATGCATTAAAGTACCCTCAGGTACATCCTGCACCGATGCCCTCTACCGAATATGATGGGCATTGCTCTGCACCCTATTCCTAGTCAAGCGGCTTCTAGAAATATAATACCTTTCAGGCTCTGGTTACAAGGCAAGCTCATAGCCACATATAAAGTGCAGTCTGTCACGTGAGTCTTCTATCCATGCCTTTTAGACATGCCACCTGACACCTTTGGCCACACCTGCACCTTGTACCCAATTCTATACAATCCACTGCACATAATTGTCCGAGCGTCTGGGCATAGAGCATGATCTTGTGCCATACACCTTGTGAACTGCTCTTTTCACAAATGCTTAAAGTTCACAGGGTGCAGCTGCATGGCCTGTGGTCATGCCCTATGAATACATCCGCATCCCAAAGCCTAATCTGAATGGTCTTTAGTTATGCCCATCTGGCTCTGGGTAAAGGTGCGGGTCACCTGCTGCTCCAGTGATTGGAGCAAAGCATGGCCCTTTGTGAATATCATGCATCCAAAACTACAGAGAAACCACGGTTTCCAGTCACACACAGTGGACTCTGGGTGCACAGAGCGGTCTTCAGTCATACTCTACTCCCAGTTTGCCTGAGCCATCAGGGCCCCAAATTGCATCTACATAAGCCAGCAGACTGTCTTACATTTGTAAAACCATGTTTGTTATTTGTGAATTGTAGATTTACACTTTTAAAGACATTAACTCTATCTTAAATTTTCAGACAAGTAAATCTCCGTGGCATTACAGGAAAGGGATGCCCTGAAACTTTGGGGACACTCATACCCTTAATTGTCTGTGTGTCTTCAAAAAATTATGGTTATGATGTAAAACCTAAAACTAAGTGTACTTTACTAGTCAGTGTGTGTTATGCAACCATGCGCTGCTAATGCCATCAACATATGTTGTATCAGAGGACATCACAGATGATAATGATGATATCACTAGTGGCCTCGCATATGACACCACTACTGCCATCAGTGCAGCTGCTGTGGAGTCTGTGGCTCTCGGCACTGTACCTATCCAAAAGCTTGGCTCTGTGCCCTGAGGTTGCTGGCCTTAGCCAATGGGCTAGGGGACTTTGTAGGAAGTGGTGCTGTGGTCAGACCCTTATCAAAGACCAGGCCCAGCACACAGAACACACTGGTAGAGCCTATGGCCATGGCCTATAGGTTGCTTAGGCTGGTAATAAGCAACTTCTGAAGATCGGGGTCACTAGACTCTTGGAATGAAGTGCTAACAGGGTATAAGCCATAAGGGCATGGCTTCCAATGGGCATGTGTGCAGGTTATCTTCAGTGTGCCAGTCCATTGACTAAGTTATGAGCTGGCCGAAGACCAGGCCTTGCTGTCACAGTTTATTGAACAGAGCGAAGAGTCACTCACAATGGATTCTTCCTTTTCTTCACTTCTAACTTAAGGTACAGCCAGGCAAAATGCCTAATCACCTCATCTCCAAGTTTCACTGATTTTCACAGTGGTATAATTTGTGATGTCATCTTTGACAAGTGTGAGGTCATGATCAGTACAATGAAGGATGTTATTGATGTGCTGCTCACTGTCATTGGCACATTTCAGCGATTGATCAGTAATATTATTATTTAGGATTTGTAAAGTCTGTCAGCTACTCAAAGAGGTGTCCTGGTGCTAGATAGAAAGTCTGATACCTCAATCAATCAAAGCATTTGTAAAGCGCACTACTCACCCGTGAGGGTCTCAAGGCTCTGGGGGTAGGAGGTGCTGCAACTGCTCGAAAAGCCATGTCTTGAGGAGTCTTCTGAAGGACAGCAGGTCTTGAATCTGCCGTAGGTGGATGGGGAGGGTGTTCAGGTCTTGGCAGCGGGTGGGAGAATTATCTGCCACGGGAGGTCGCTCTTCGGATGCGGGAGACTGTGGCGAGGGCGAGGTCGGCAGAGCGGAGCTGGCAGGTAGGGGTGTAGAAGCTGAGTCGTCTCTTGAGGAACACTGGTCTGGTGTTGTGGAGTGCCTTGTGTGCGTGGGTGAGGAGCTTGAAGGTGATCCTCTTGTTGTCGGGGAGCCAGTGCAGGTCTCTCAGGTGGGGTGTGATGTGGCTGCGGCAAGGGATGACGATGATCAGGCGCGCAGAAGCGTTCTGGATGCGTTGAAGCCGTTTCAGGAGTTTGGCCGAGGCTCCTACGTCGAGGGCGTTTCCGTAGTCCAACCTGCTGCTGACGAGGGTCTGTGTGGTCGTTCTTCTTTTTTCGGTTAGGATCCATTAGTAGATCTCGCAGAGTATGCAGAGGGTGTTGAAGCAGGAGGAGGAGACGGCGTTGACCTGCTTAGTCATGGATAGGGTGGAGTCAAGGATGACCCCTTGGTTGCGTGAATGGTCGGTGGGTGTTGGAGCTGTTCCCAGTGCGGTCGGCCACCAGGAGTCGTCCCAGGCCAAAGGGGTGGGTCCGAGGATGAGAACCTCCGTCTTGTCTGAGTTCAATTTCAGTCGGCTGTTCCTCATCCATTCGGCGACGGCCTTCATTCCTTGGTGGAGGTTGGTTTTGGAGGTGTGGGGGTCCTTGGTGATGGAGAAGATCAGCTGGGTGTCATCAGCATAGGAGATGATGTTGAAGTCGTGCAGTCGGGCGACGTGGGCAAGCGAAGCCATGTAGATGTTGAACAGTGTTGGGCTGAGGGATGAGCCCTGGGATACGCCGCAGATGATCTCGGTGGCTTCGGAGCAGAAGGGGTGTTCTGCTGGAGAAGAAGGAGGTGGTCCAGTCCAGGGCCTTCTCTCGGACACCGGCGTCGTGGAGGCATGTGCGTAGTGTGCGGTGGCAGACTAAATAACATTGGTACTAAATAGCAGAACTAAACAGCCAGGTGTTAGGAATTTTCTTCAATGTTGCAATATCCCTAGAAGCAAGGAGATGAACTAGGAGGGCATTCCACTCCCTGGCGAACAGATAATATAATGTCCCTTCAAAGTTTTTTCAAGTGAATTTCTGTTTATTTTTTTATTTAACTAATGTTATTTTCTCTTTTGAGTACTGAGGCATACATCCCTATTAGCAATGGATTGTCAGTGTTTTTTGGACTTTCAATTATATGGTTTGCCTCCTTGTGAAAGTAAAACAACTACTATAGATGGCCTTCAGATATGCACATTAAGCTCAGTGCACAGGACATTACCTCAGCAATGCCTTTGCTCCCAGGTCCCATTACCCTGAATCTGCTGTGCATAATCTGTGGTCTTGCACAGGAGGCTCTGGGAGTGTGGCCTAGCCTCTATGTGCAGCCAGCTCAAATGCCCAGAGAACCCATCATTCATTTACCCTGGCAGTGCTCAGCAGAATCTGGGAGGAGAGCTTGACTTGCAACCCCACTCTCTTCCCAGTTACCCTATCTGCAGCATCTATTTGAGTACTTAGATTTCCTGATTTGTTCTTGTTTTTATCCACTTATATTATGTCAACTCTGTATATCCAAGATGACACCTCTCTTGATTTCCTGGGATCTCTATGACCAATCTGTGGGTCAGAAATCACAAAATAATTTTTATGTAATTTTGAGTGCAGGTTCTGCCAGTTTGCGATTCCCCCTCATGCTTCGTAGCAGTCATGTGATGCTGCCAATGCTCACCTTTCCAGCTTTCCTTATTTTTTTTGCATATTTATTTTTTACATGAATACCTATGAATCCTCTCCATAGCCTATTGATAGCTAGGACAATATTTCCTATCACAGCTGGCAAAGCTAATTAATTAATTAGAAATGTATATGACATAATTTTAGTAGATTCTACCACAGCAGGCCTTAAATGTGCCTAACAAATAAATGTGCACATTTCTTTCTATGTAAAATAGAAAACTATTGAGAATTAGTTGGAACTGCCTGACTTGCTGAATAAATCATACATTCACCCCCAGTCAAGAGATATGGGTTAAATCCATTGTTCTTTTGCTCACCATGCCTCCCCAGTTTAGACCCAGCCATATGCAAATCAAGTCTTGATTTGATTTATTCAGCATTCCGTCCATCATTTGTTTGTGTAGCTCTTTTCACCCTAAGTGGGATGGGTATACCCAGATGTGGGTCCCTTGCTCACTGTGCCACTGGAATCAAGCTAGCCTGGCTGCTGAAGTGTAATACCCAGAAACCGGTCCCAGGATGCTTGTTTCCGGTCCAGGGAGAGCCTGGCTTGGCAGTTTTGTTCTGGACTGTTTCCATGAGGCACAGGGTCAAGACTGATTTGCATATGGCTGGGTCTAAACTGGGGTGGCATAGTGAGCAAAAGAACAATGGATTTGACCCAGATCTCTTGACTGGGTGTGAATGTATGATTTATTGAGCATTCCGTCCATCATTTGTTTGTGTAGCACTTTTCACCCTAAGTGGGATGGGTATGCCCAGACGTGGGTCCCTTGCTCACTGTGCCAATGGATTCAAGCTAGGCCTGGGAGGTAAATTCTGTTCCGATTGCAGAATTTACGAAATTTGGGTAATTTAGCGTTCCGCGCAGAACATGGAATTACCAAAATTCCACGATCCATGGCTTAGCAGAATTTTTTGCTTGTTCGCGCTTTCAAAATGCATGTTCGCGAGATATTTCTCCCCAAGCACACAAAAAGTATTCGCGAACAGGAAAAAAGCATTGCGAACGGGCGGAACAAGCAATTCCACGTGTTTGCTGAACTTTTGCGTGCTCATGGAGATTGTTTACCGTTTTGCAGAGCTTTGCGTAGAGCGATTACACAAATTCCGCCCACCCCTAACAAGCTAGCCTGGCTGATGAAGGGTAATACCCAGAAACCGGTCCCAGGATGCTTGTTTCCGGTCTGTGGTGCCTCTCTCATCTAAACAAGCTTGCTTAGAGTTCTGAACCGTGGTCGGATTACCGCTAACTACAGTGAGCTGTTCCGCTTTTTTAAACAAAGACACTTGTTTATCAGCCCGCTGTGATCAATATCCTTCTTGCTGATCGGCAATTATTGTCACCACCCCTCCCCTTCTAGCAGCATCAGTTAGAATAGCGTTAGCTATCACGTTTGCTTCTTTCAAATCATGAAACCTTAACCTTACTTTTTACAAGTATCTTTGATACATACGCCCCCCTCGAACCTAAGGTTTGACAACCGGCTAACCGACGGAGGTTATTTTCTTCCTGTGTTTTCACTTGATCGTCCATGCGAGCAGTAGCGTTGAACAGCTCCTTCTTACTATGATAGGTCCCATTGCATCTCTTGTTCTTTCGATATACTCCACATGTGCCCTGAAGAAGGAGGTACCCTAACAAAGGGGTTGTTCACCGAAACACGCGTCAGCGCTTCAAACGAGACCCCCTTTTTGAATTCTACGAATTATGTTTTTCTGAAACTATGATGGAATATTTAAAATCGTGTAAAAATTTCAGTATTTGCAAACCAATCTTTGAAAACTGATTAGACGTTGTGAGGGGCCCCAATGCAGATTTAGCCTTTTTTTGGTATATATGTGACATATGTATCTGTGGTGCTGTGTGATTATGGTTTGAGTCTGTAGCTGAGTCTGGAGCTGAGTGAGTGCTGTGAATGAATGGTTGTGTAATGGGATCAAATATGTTGGGTTAGATTATCTTTGTAGTCAATTTTTGTCATTTTAATGTATTGTTATTTATATACTGTTAATACATTTTCCAAAGAAACTGTTTCGTTAAAAAATATGAAAAATAAAACAATCAATTACCAAATTAATATATCTTTTATCATGTCTTAATTGTTTTGCCTATGGTCCAGCCAGAGTGTCATATTTGATTTGATATTTGCTCGGTTAGTTTGTGTGAATCAGGGGGTTCCACGCCATCCAGCCTCTGTATAATTGTTCAGGGAGCCGGCGCCATCGGATCCCTGAACAATTATACAGAGGCTGGATGGCGTGGAACCCCCTGATTCAGACAAACTAACCAAGCAAGAAAGGCGCAAATAACCGCCCACAAGTCCGCACTAAAGCGTTGGACTCCGCACACGCCCAACACAAACATTCACTCACCTTCGAACGACAAGTGGCTTTGAAAGCGAGAGCTTGTCCAATCCAAAAGAAATCGAGCACCTTTGAGGCACGTGGTACTGATGAGATTTCCCCAAAATCAGGGGTTATCGAAACGCGTAGACTCCCTCTATTCAGCATTAGGAATGTTCTGTTAAATGTATAATATTTCAAAAATTATGAAACCGGTTTTTCCAATGCTATGTTTTTTTGTAAAGAAATAAATTGTAAATAATTTGTATATTTACCAATGCCAAGAGTGTATATATATTGATGTGCTGCATTGTTTGTATGAATGTTTGAATGAAAGTTTTTGTATGAGAGAAATTGTCTTTGTACGTCAAATTTGGAGTGAAATAAGTGTTGTTTTTTAATGTATATGAAGTATTCTTCCATTTGTATGCCTTTGATCAAATATTAATTAAAATTATTGGATTCATTCCGGACAAATAAGCATCCAGAGAGTTACTGTTTAGTTCAGTAGGTCGAGTGGTCAGCAGTGATCCAAGTTCAAGTAGTTGGCAATAGTGGTGCTCGTTTTGGTTTTTTGTGATTACTTTTGAGGCTGGTCCTTATTGCCCGTGATCCCAGACCCAGTTTTGGTTATGATGAAAAAGCTAATAAAGGCAGGACAGAGGCAACAAAAGCATAAACAGACAAAGCGAACCATAGGCACCATCTTAAAAAAGAGCGAAAGCATAATGAGACTCTGCGCTGGCAAGCAGGAGACACGGTGTCAACCCCACAGCAGTCTAAAGCAGAACATCACCCGCAGAAGATAGCACCATTGTGAGAACAAAGGAAGAAGAGATACAAACAGAAAAGAGACAGCAAACAGCCCAGAAGCTGCTACAGGATTACCCAAGCCAAAAGTCAAAATCAACAGACAGGCCCAGTAACGGCAGAAAACAAAGGAGCCAAGCCAAGTGTACAAAGTAAACCGCACAAAGAGAACCAAAAAAGGGACAAACAGGCAAAGCAGCCACAACCTAGACAAGCCTCTAGACCAAGTAGTGCGTCAATCGTCACAAAACGACCTCCCAGAAATCAAAATCAATCCAACCCGCGCTGCAAAGCAACAACAAGAGATTCAAGCTTGTGCAAACAAAGAGGGGGCTAATAAGCATGGCAACCGGAGAGGGGAAGCTATCCCAGCAGCCAAAAAAAACAAAGCCTGAAGGGCACTTAGAGTCAACCATCAAGCAGAAATCGGACATCAGTAGCACACTAGACAGCATACTCAAAAAACTGACAGAAGTCCACGACTTGGCGGAAACCACGAAAAAGACCACGGAAGCTATCCAACTCGAACTAGCTGCGGTCAGAGCGGACATCCACACAGCAAACAACAGGCTGTCAGCTCAGAACAAAGAGTCAGCGACATAGAGGACAGGTCGCAGCTCACAAGCAAAACGATAGGCACCATTGCTAGCGCCACAACCGAACTTCGTAAACAAGCAGCAGAGTTCGAAGATCGCAGCAGGAAAGGAAATATAAGAATTCTAGGGGTGTCAGAAGGTGAAGAGGAAAAAGCCGGTTCTTGTGTGTCACTTATACAAAACCTTTTACCCAAATTGACTAATCTCAAGTTAGATAACTCATTCGAACTAGACAACGCGTACAGAGTCCCGGCATTCAGACAAAATAGCAGATCGGGCCCATGACCGATAATATGCAAACCACTCTGGTCGCATCAAACAGACGCCATCTTCGAGGTAGCAAGGAAAAATCACAATCTACTATGGTACGGACATAAAATCATCCTCACACAAGACTACTCAAAGACCACAGTGGACATAAGGAGGGGATTCCTAGCTCAGCGTGATCTGCTAAGAAAAGAAAATATCACTTTTGCCTTCGCCGGCCCAACCAGATTTACAATAAACAACAAAGGAAACATACAGACCTTCGGAGACCCAGCAGAACTGTCAAGGTATTTAAGAGGCCCAGCTCTGCAGGAAATGGAAACAACATCTCAGACAAGCAAAAGAAGGGCCTCACCCGACCTTGAAGCAGAATAGCCAAAAGAGACAACACCTAAGGAAAACACCAAGGCTAAGAACAGCAACCAGGCGTCTGTAATGGGATGAACTTTGTAGCACCCGGAAAGCATTGTGAAGAACGGAATCTACATCAAGCGCATAAACACGAACAATCACTACAAAACTACCTCATGGAAGTTGCACGGACAAAGCTGACCCACAAGGTCACACCAACACGGAAAGACTGACTCCGAGCAGGAGAAAAGACTGGAACAACCATAAGACTGTCTATATCCGTTATGCTATATGCATTGCAAGAAAAGCGTAACAGACCAAACCGCTGCCATTACTGCAATGGATGGTAACTGACTAGAACTAGCCCACTGTAACAGCGTGACAATTATTCCCAGGGAATGTAGCTGAGTGGGAGGGGCCTTGCTGTCGCATGCCTACAGTACGGCACGTCAGGTTAGGGGGGGAGGGAGGAGAGGCAGAAGGGGGGGGAGTTAGTCTTGTTCGTCCTGTCTGTCACGTTTGTCCTGTCTGGCTGGAAAGCCACGTACGTCTCGTCCATGTCTCTGTCCATGCCCACACCAAGTATATAGAGAGACCTACCAGGTCAAAGATGACACCACAACAGGCTACTGGGGTCCTCACAGTTAGACAGACCACACAAACAAAGCATAGACACGAAATTCGCGCAGACCTTGAGTCGAGAAAACTAAGCAGCCAAAATCAACACAAGCTATGGCACTGAATAGCAACATTGCGCTGCAAACGGACCTCAAAGTTGTCTCCCTTAGAGTGAAGGGTCTGAATCACCCGATTAAATGGAAAGAAGTACTAGACTACCTAGCAAAGACCGAAGGTGATATTATCCTGTTACAAGAGACCAAACTCTCAAAAGATGAAGCGAACAAGCTTAAGGCGAGATGTATAGGACAGGTAGCCTGCTCACCGGCAGTGCGCAAAAAGTCACCCTGATAAACAGCAAAAGTAGACTAACCATAGAGAAGTACACCACGATAAGGAAGGAAGACTACTGACTACGCAGCTGAAGAGAGGGGAAGAAACCATTCTAGTAACAAACATATATGCACCAAACACAGATGACACAACATTCTGGGAGAGCCTAATGAGGGAACTAGAGACAAACCAACCAAACAACCTGACTGTGCTAGCAAGTGACTTCAACCTAGTCCTATACCCCACACTAGACAGGCAAACAACGACACAAACCCGACTTCCCACAACATCCTAAAGAACATATGCAACAGATTCAACCTGAAAGACCCGTGGCGCCTACAACACCCTGACACCAGAGACTACACCTTCTACTCCAACCCCCACAACTCCTACAGCAGAATAGACTACATCCTCATCTCAGGCTCACACACACCTGACAGAACACACGGAAATTGCGGCAAGAACCATCTCCGAACACTCATGCATCAGCCTACACCTAACAGGTCGACATAACGAACACATCACCCGCAGATGGAGGTTCAATAGTATAGTCATGGCAAAGCAAGAGGACAAAACTAGAATTGAGAAGGCCATTAACGACTATCTGGCAGATGCATCAATGTAGCCTTTTACTATGCCTAAATAGCGATTTTTAAGGAATCGCTATTTAGGAATAGCAAAAGTCTATGCATGTAGGAATCGCTATTAAAATAGCGATTCCTAAACATTCCTTAATTGCTACTCGCAATTAAGGAATGGTGTCCCATTCATTCCTATGGGCCTATAGGCCCATAGGAATGAATTGGAGATTGCATGAGCAATTTGCGAGTACCAGTAGGTACTCGCAAATTGCTCATGCAATTTCAAGGGTGCAAGGGTGTCAAAATGACACCATATGGCACCCCTGAAATTGATCTCTGCACATATGTTGCACACACACATGCCCTAAGGGCGTGTGTGTGTGCAACATGAAACTTTGAAAAATGCACAAAAGTGCTTTTTTCAAAGTTTTATCAAATTGCCATGAAGCTCAACTTCATGGTAATTTGCTCCCCCTATTAGCGAATTCGCTATTTTTTTATAACTTTCATGCATTTCATTTAAGGAATCTCAATTTGGGATTCCTTAAATGCAATCACAATTTAAGGAATCTCGATTTAGAGATTCCTTAAATTGCGATTTTTGCATTTGGGATGATGCATCCCAAAGGCAAAAGTACCGGGAGCAAAGGGGCAGATTCTGAGAATCTGCCACTTTGCTCCGGGTATTTACTTTGATGCATATGCCTGTATATCAAGGACAGCGACACACCAGACATAGATCCAAAAAGCCTGTGGGATGCGCTTAAAGCGACTATCGGAGGCACGCTAATAGAGATCAAAGTCAGAAGAGACAGGGAAGCAAAAGCACAGCTAGTCTACTCGAAAAACGCATCAAAGAACTAGAGGCCAAACATAGTGCAGACACTTCAAACACAGCCGCACTCGTCAAGCTCACAGGCAAGAAATACGGATACAAAAAATACAAACAAACTAATCTCTACGAGGCAAACAAAGCAGGGTAGATCCTAGCATCATATCTCAAGCACAGACAAAGACAGCACTGCATCTCAACAATCACAGACACAAACAAAACACACACCAGAAACAGAGAAATCCTACATACATTCAGGGAATTCTATCAAGAGCTATACAAAAGTGATGACAATCTAGACTAGGAGGGGTGCACACCCTACCTAGACAGGCTCAACTTACCCAAAATAACGACAGAAGAAGCGAATGCACTTAGCCAAGACATAAAAACAAATGAGATCACTGAAGCCATTAGATCCCTAAAAGACAACAAAGCCCCTGGACCTGACGGGTACACATCCCCCTTCTATAAAACTTTCCAAGAGCAACTACTCCCCGCCTTGACTAAAGTCTACAACCACTGTGAAAGAGTGGGGGAGGTAACAGAGTCTATGTCACACGCTAACATAATTGTCATACCTAAGGAAGGCAAGGATCACCCATGGGCCAAAAATTACCGCCCTATATCACCAAGAAACCTAGATTGTAAGATATACGCCAAAATCCTGGTGACTAGACTAAGCAAAGTGCTCCCACAGCTGATTGGTAACTCACAAGTGGGCTACCTGATATCACGCATGTCCCACGATAACACAAGACTCCTCTGTCAGATCATAGAGCACTCCTCTAGAACAGACAATGCAACAGTGGCAATCATGCTGGACTCAGAAAAAGCCTTCGACAGGGTGTCATGGCAATTCCTAGAAAAAAGCATGCAAGCATATAGCCTGGGGCAATGCTTCATAAAGAAAGTCATGGCACTCTACAAAAGCCCTAAGGCACAGATAGCCATCAATGGTGCGACATCAGACCAACTCTGCCTCCAGAGGGGAACGAGGCAAGGCTGCCCACTATCTCCTATGCTGTTCCTACTAGTGTTGGAACCACTGATCAAGGACATCCTTACAAATAGGAAAATAGCAGGGGTAACCATCAACAAAACCACAGCAAAACTCGCAGCCTATGCGGACGACCTACTTATAATCACAGAGGACCCCGAGCAGTCCATACAAGCACTCATGAAACACCATTGAGACCTATGCCACACACTCAGGATACAAACTTAACAGGAACAAATCTGAATGCATGCCCCTCAACATACACACAACCAGAGAGGTCATAGGAGACTCAGGGCTTGCTTGGCAACCTAAGTACGTCAAATATTTAGGGATCCAGTCCGGGAAAAATCTACGATCCACCCTAGAACAGAACGAGAGAATCACTCTCGAAAAGATCAAGGGACTGCTGGATACCTGGTCGCCCAAATACATTACCTGGTGGGGGAGAATAGACACCGTAAAAATGATGATCACTTCCATAGTGAACTATCTAGCAGGAATGCTACCACTGGCATTCACAAACGAATTCCATAGTAAGATAGATCAGTTGCTAAACAAATTCATATGGCGTGACAAAAAACCGAGAATAAGCCTAAAAAAACTCAGCCTAGGGAAAAAACTGGGAGTATTAAACATTGCAGACCCGAGAACATTCCAAACAGCCTTCATAACCAGACAAGGTAGGCAGTGGATCCTACCGAACCAGCAGTACACCGTCACATGGCTTTCAGTAGAGAAGGCCATCCTAAACAACACAGACCCCATATGTCTCCTCACCGCCAACAAGCAAACACAGAAAAACAACCCAATATTTAAGATCACTAAGCATGCCTTGCTCAAGGTGGACAAGAAGCTCGAGCACAGCATCAAGAACTCATACTGGGAATCACTCTGAACAAACCCCAAGATCAAATACAAGGGTAAACACCTAGACATAGACTCATGGAGAAAGAGAGGGATCTCTTATCCAGCCCAGCTGGAGATCAAAGGGAGGCCGCTCACCTTCAACAGTCTGAAAACACAACACAACCTACCAGACATAGAACTATACAACTTTCTAGCAATTAAAACAGCCCTTACGAAATCAAAAATAACCAGACATAAACCCTCAATCTTTCAGTATATGGAAAACATAAACAAGACAGGACATCAGGTCTCGCACTTATAAAAGTTACTCCACCCCGTCACACCCAAACTCAATACCAAAAATACCAATTTGTGGGGATCTCAGCTCGGCTCCAGACTCGGCGACCAGGACCTTCAAACGTTCTGGGCGGCCTCATCAAAAACATATGATATTCCCAGTACTGGCACAGACGAAATTCTGGCTACTACACCAAGCATATTGGACACCAGCACGGCTAGCATCGCTAGGCCTGGTAAACAACGATTACTGCTGGAACTGAAGCGCAGAGAAGGGCGACCTAGCACACCTCATCTACCACTGTAGCAAGGTCAGCAAATTCTGGAAGAAAGTGTTCAACTTCATAACTTCATGTTGGTCCTCCTCGACCTGTCCGCCGCTTTCGATACTGTGTCTCATGAAATACTGCTGAGCCGGCTTAGACATCTGGGAATCGGAGGCTCTGTGCTTACCTGGATTCGTTCTTTTCTATCAGGACGTACCCAGAAGGTTTTTCTTCGTCCCTTCGAATCTGAGGGTAAGCCGCTTCCCTGCGGAGTACCGCAGGGTTCGGCGCTTAGCCCTTTATTTTTTAATGTCTACCTTGGCCCGTTAGCTTCTGTGGTTGAATCCTGGGGGGTCAGAGTGATATCTTACGCTGACGACACTCAGCTGATGTTTTCTTTTAAAAGATCATTCTGACCCCAACTTCACCAATTTTCGCCTCTGTCTCAGCAACATCAGCGCCTGGATGGCGTCGAATCATCTAGCTCTGAACGCAGATAAAACTGAGGTTTTATTTTTTAATCAAAAATATCCTTTGCCTCCTATTCAGTGGTGGCCTACGGAACTCAACTCCCCTCCGGCCCCTGTTCAAACAGCCCGCAACTTAGGCTTCCATTTCGACAACGCTTTGTCCTGTCTACCTCAGATTAATAAGGTCACTTCCGCCTGTTTTGGTAAATTACGCTTGATTAGGAAGCTTCCCCTATCTCCCGCTGGACTCCCGCAAGACTATTGTGCATGCCCTCATAACGTCTCATTTAGACTATGCTAATAGTCTTTATGTTGGCGCTCCTCTCTACCAAATTGAACGTTTGCAAACTGTGCAAAATGCCACTGCACGGCTAATTGGTAATATTCCCCTCCGTCAATCTGTGGCCTCCTATCGGAAAAAACTTCACTGGCTGCCCATTGACCTTAGCCTTTCGTGCCCTTAATGGGTCAGGTCCTGGATATTTGCGTAAGAGACTTGTACGTTCTCAATCTGTCAGATCTTTACGATCAAACAGCCTACGCCTTCTGGTGATTCCCAGATTTCGCCGCGCCAGGAGTGGAGGCAGAGCTTTCGGAGTAGTCACAGCTAGACTCTGGAACAGCCTTCCACTAGATCTCAGGTTCATGGACTCTGAACCTGTGTTTAGACGCAAACTCAAAACTTGGCTATTCACCATTCCTTAGTTGTCTTTTTCACCTGTTTGCAATCTGCAGCGCCGGGACACCCCCGACGGGGGTAGCTGTGCGCTTTATAAGCTTCAAAATAAATAAATTAATTAATTAATTAACAAAGTCCTAGGGTGCACTCTAAAACATGAGTTTGCCACCATCACCACAGCGCACATCACAAAAGACTTAGCCACACAACACGACAGATGCCTCCTCGACTTCCTCCTAATGACAGCTGTTAAAACAGTACTAGCCAAATGTTAAGACACCACCAAAGTCACATTCTGGGGATGGCTGAACTGGGTGACGTACCTCAGAGGAGCAGACAACACGGCACTAAGACACACCCCCTGGAGAAACCCCAACAGAGAGATGTGGTCAACACTAGACAAATTCCTAAAACCACGCAAACCCCCATAGACAACAATTAAACAAAACAAGGACAGACAAACAAACCTCAGCTGGCCGCAGGTATGTCACCGTAAACAACCGCCAGGCATATATCTGTTTTATTTTATGTTATGTTATATGTACCTACAAGACATGCAACCAAGTGCAATTACCCGTGCTGTTCAATGTTATGGGTCATAGAAGCGCGAAACATAGGGCTAGCATACGCAGACCCAAGACCCTACACCCCGCCAATACCAGAGTAGTAGATAACTGCCAAAGCCACAAGAGTATTGCCCGAACGCAAATGCCCGCGAAACCAGATATTTGTTAAATGTCATATTGTATTATATTTTGTAATCTGTAAAAACCAATAAAAATGTATATGAAGAAAAAAAAATATTTTTGTACTTACCTGTTTGTAGATAGGAATTCGATATTTTTGCATTCTATGTTTTGTCAATGATATTTTGGTAAGTCGATATTTTTGTGTTCGATATTATGTCAGTGATCCGCTCCCAAGCCTGGCAAAGGACCGTGTCTCGGTCTTTGTAGGTAAGCAGCCGGGTGACTATAGGTCGGGGTGTGGAGCCCAGAGATAGTCGTGGCAACAAGATGCGGTGGGCGTTCTCCATGATACAAACCAGGGATAGAGCCTCTCCAAAAAGCTCTTGGAGTATAGAGTCGACATAGTCTTCCATTTTAGCTATGGCTACGGATTTTGGTACTCCAGTAATTCGCAGATTATTGCATCGCGAGTGCGCCTCGAAATCTTTGTTCTTCACTTTAATAAGTTCGAGGACCTTATCCATCAGTAGGAGATGTTCACTGTCTCAAGTGTGCCCCACATCCAGATCTGACACTCTGGCTTCCAGATGGTCCAGCCTGTATGCATGTTTGTCGACCCTCTCCTTCATGCGGTCTAGATGGCTGGCCAAGAGATCTAGCTTAGCTTCTATTGCTTGTGAGCTAGATTTAACTTCCACTAAAGTTTCTTTGAGGCCATCATCGTGTCCATCCGCCCCACGAGAGGTATCAGGCTGCTCCTCTTGCGACGGATCTTGACTCATCTGCTGTGTATGCCTCTCACCTTTGACCGAGAGCTTCAATTGGCATTTGTCTTGTTTGCCCATTGTGCATTCATGTGAGGTGCAGATCATCGACCAATGTAGGTAGAATAGGCAGGAGAGCTGCTCAATTACATAGTATTGAGTGGCCGAACAGCTCTGCTGCAGGTAGGCAAGCCAAGCTTAGTTGGATGTCCAGGGTGAGCAGTGATGATCTCCATCTCCTGGCTCCCACCACACCCCGAGCAATGTCTCGGGCGCAGGGGGCACAAGAAGACCCAGGCCCAGAAGCGGGTGTGTAGCAGAGATTACAGCGCTGTCGATTTCTACCGAAGTGCAGGCCTCCAATAAGGAGCAGGGCCCCTCGAGTCATTTGGTCTCATGGGCACTTCGCCGCACCGTAGCACCTAGGTTGGTAGGCAGTCCATCCAGATAGTGCTTCTCATATGTGGTCCCAAGGGAGGGCCAGGATTATCATGCAGACCATCCCGTGAGCAAGGGGAAGGTCTTTAGTTACTGTTTTTGTAACTGGCCTCTCCTCTCCCCGGGATGGCGGCTGGAACCGGGAAGTCCTGATTAGGCCTTGCAACGCCCTGCAACCAACCGGCATCTTCATCAGGTTGAAGTCAGTGGGAAGGCCCTGGACCTGCTCCGGGCTTTCCTTGTCGCTAGGGTACTAGTGTGTGACCAGTGGTGGGTTCAGAGCCAAGGCTTTCAGTCTCACTTGCGAAGTCCCTCAGGGGTCATTGCTGAGCCCCACTTTGATTAATGTGTATGTTGCTCCCATTGCATAACTAATATACTCTTTTGGCTTCCAAGCATTGCCATTCGCTGATGACACGCGGATTACTGTTTCTATTTCTGAAAATATTGTCTCTGTGGCTAACAAGTTGAATCCCTGTGTCACCAAGATAAACACTTTGATGAAAGAATTTTTTTATATCTTAGCGCAGATTAAACTGAGGTCCTGTTATTTGGTGCTCAAGACTCAATTTGGACAGACAGTTGGTGGCTTGAAAAATGTGGCCCTTTGAATATTCCGGGGGAAGCAGCTAAAAATCTTGGGGTCATCTTTGATACTTCTTTGACCTTTGAGGCACAGATTAATCATACTGCAAGCACTTGCTTTCATTTAATCAGAAAAATGTGTCCTTTTATCTCGATTGAAATGCGTCACTCTGTGGGCAGTGCTTTAATTTCATCCAGGTAGGATTATTGCAATGCCCTCTATTTGAACAATAATTATTTCCCATTGAGCAGGCTGCAAGTGGTGCACAATGTGGCGGTTTGCCATGTTCTTAACCTATCTAAATGTGTCTCTGGTAAAGAGGGTATTCGCTTGTTACATTGGCTTTCTGCCAGAAAGCAGGTTGTGTTTAAGGCTTTATGCCTCACAGGTCGCTCAGATCTTCTTCTTGCAAGAAAGTTATAATACCTAGGTTTCACAAGGGCAGATGGGGCAACTGTTCATTTTCTAGGGCTGTGGTAAGGATATGGAACATTTTACCTGTCCGCATTGCTAAGCTTGATGCTTTTGTTGTGTTTAAAAAATCTCTGAAAACATGTTTTTTTTCATCCTAAATTGTGGTGCCCAGCTTGTATTATCGAAGCCCGCTTCAATTATCGAAGCCCTGCTTGGCTTAGTACATAGATGCCCTCAGGTTTAATGCTCTTTATAAATGTTATTTTCATTTTCCATAGACTATCTTGTGTAAAAAAAGTTTTTAAAAAATTAGTAATATTATCACAAAATATGCTGCATAGTGCCACATAATTTTCCTTTTCTTCCTGCATAATTTAGTCAACCCTGACACATAAATTGGTTCTCCAGTGGCCCTGTTTATAATGAGTATGACACATATTGACAGTGCTTTCTGTATTAGGCTGGGATCTCACTGCACCATAATCACAGTTCAGTGTTGCAAACTCCGCCAACCCTGTTTCAATTCCGGGTTTCACTGGTCTCACAAATAGACATATAGAGTGATTGCATTAACCAATTGAGGTTTCATAATGTAAGAGGGCCTCGCCCACTGATTATTTTATTTTGCATTTATCTCTAATTTAACATGTATGCATTATTTTATCTGCAGTTGTCTAAAGGTGAAAGAAAACAAAATACTTGTAGAACATTTTGTTGTTTTTAGCCACCTCTCTGAAACTGGCGACAACAACAATGGGGTTTGCAGGCCATATTTACTTACAAGTACTTATTGAGTCATTTGTGTCCCTTCCCCCTTCACCCCCGCCCCGGGACACGGCAACGGGCCCACTGTTTGAAGACATATGGATTAAAGGTGTTCACAGGAAGGCCCGCAGAGAGCTCTCCCAAGCCACGAATAATAATTTTCTCTTCACTTCTAATGAATAAAATATAGGAGCAGCCCTAAGGTAAATTTACGGAGTCACCCTGATAAGTGTTCCATACAAAAATAAGACTTTTGTCCATAAAGGGTTGCATGTAACCCTTTTTGCCAGGCTGATGGTAACAACATTAAAAGGTAGAATATATATCCTTAAATCTCCACTTTTCTACTGCAACAATAAGGGGAAATTAGTGCATAGCCTAAGCAAGTACTAAATTAAATTTACAGAATATAATTTTGTTTACATAGGACTGAAACATCAAAGTTGTCTTGAAAGGTATAAAGGGGAACAAGAACATTACAAAATACAGGCTCTCATTACAAGTGGCTGATATTTTCTGATATGTGCAGTAAGCCCGCTACTGTTTTATGAGTTTTATGTTAAAAATGTATTCCCGGATACATTTCAGCAGGTCAAACTTGCCAATGTTTATTGGGGGGAAAATACTAGAAGATACTGGGAAATTGGGATTTTTGGTGCAGTAAGCAGCAAAATCTGCATGTTATTTCCTAACAACCTGTTATAGTCGATAATTTGCGCTTCAGATAAATACCAAACACCTTTGTGTAGTTTTTAACTGGGTACAATAATTATCAAAAGTGAAAATGGCCAATTAGTAATTAGGGCCTTTGTGACACTAAATCATGAAAACTCCCCTTTACCGGGCTATTAATATCTATAGTTTAAATACAAAAAATGTTTAAAGTTCACTCGTTTTTACTCGTCCTGTTGTTTTTCCAAGTCGACACTAAAGGTTGTAAGCATCCTACACAATACTAAAATGCAACCCTAACAGAGGACATGTAACCAACACCTTTGCTCATTCAAGCTCTGGAAATCTTGGTAGCTACATACTTACAAGTCGATAAGCGATTTGAAACATACATAAGAGGTAGGAAGGTGCTAAAGAAATATCATAACACACTAGAAGTTAACATAACAAACAGACGAGCATTTCTATTTCACATTCTGCAATCAAATATCACTACTTTGCTCTAAACAGCTAGCTTTAACTAAAGGCAGTTATATTGTTTCAAATATTTAACATATACTTTAAAAGGCCTTTGGGTCAGCCCCTTGCCCGTGATTGGGTGGCTTTCATGTCTATTCGAGTGTAGTGCTCTAGATACAATGACTTTCCTCCCTTTTCTTGTGTTTGTGCCACCCTGGGGCATTTCGACCTCACAGTATTCTTACTGAATGAGTGTTATCCTTCCACTGCATTCTTGAGGGGGCTCTTTTTTAATTTGATATTCAACACTCCACTGCATTGTATGTGTTTTCTAGCTCTCTCCCCGCTGTTTCTTCTTTCCGATACATTGCTTTCATTCCATCCTCCCCTAGTGACCACCTCATTCCCCATTCAGCATCCTTTAATTTACTTATTCATTTTTTACAGGGGCTGGGAAGGAACAAAGGGGCATATTATCAAGGGGGGTTATCTCCGCTTTTTTGGCTTTAAAAGCCAAGAAAGCGGAGATAAAATTATCTCCCTATTACCTAGCTGTCGCTAACACCAGTTAGCGACAGCTAGTAGGAGATAGCAACCATCTTGGGCCCCACTTTGCATGTCAGTGATATTTATCACTAATGACATGCAAAGTGGGCGTGCCAAGATGTTAGCGACTGGAAACAGTCGCTAACATCGCTATCTCCTATTACCAAGTTTTGGAGATATTCGCGCTAAGCTAACACCTGCCCCTGAGCAGTTCTTAGCCATCTTATCCAATGGGAGGTGGATAACATGGCTAAGAGCATTAGCTCGATAATGCATGAATATCGCTGACTTTTCAGCGATATTCATGCATTGCGGGCGTTTTTTATCGCATTTGCGATAACCAAGGTTTATCTGCGGTAAAATTCACCACAGCTTAGTGGTAAAATTTTCTCTCTAACCAAGCAATAGCGATAATTATCGCTATTGCTTGGTAATATGCCCCAAAGTTAGCACAGAAAATTAAAACTGTCTGCCTACGTCACGACGCGTGAACGTGTTATGAAGCGCACATTTGCACATGTCTCAAAGTATGTGTATTAATCCGCAGCCATATTGGTACTGATTTTCTTTCATGGAAAACCCTTTGAAAGATTGCCAGCCATGCGTACACGTATGCAAGTAACCACAAGCTTTGGCAAAGGAAATAGTTCGGCTTCTAGAGCGAGACCTGTTGTCTCTGACAGTGCTTGTTTATACATAAATGATCGTGAGCTCAGCCATGTTGACACATTCAAATTTTAAATGCCTTTCAGCGTTTGGCGAGAGGTTAGTTTTCATTTATTTAACTACCCTTTTAGTAAACCGTTGGCTAACCGGAAAAAGTACATGAGCACGCATGACATCACTTTCCTAGTCACCTTTGGGGACACCACTCAGAACACCGTGTGATTATATGTTGATGAGTTTAAGGGGTCATAATTACCATCTTCTGTTCATTATAGCAGTAATTACCATTCAGCTGCAGCGCAGTGCCGGAGATGCAATGGAAAACGAAAACATTAGAACCCTCTATGCCCGCAGTCAGCACATCTGCGCGCTCTTCCTGAAGAAAAATTCACAGCGCGGGGCAATTACGACAGAGGACGCGCAATAACAAGTACCCAGCACAGCAAATGATCTCAGTGCACTGTTCCTGTGAAGGGGAACGCCCAGGTGCATTTCTGCCATAAGAAACCGGATTCCCTGCTTTCAATACGCGGCGTGCTAAATTATTTGTGGTGTGATACAAGTACGACGAGGTATGCCGAGGTAGCTTTCCAAGTTATAATTATCTCTAATCCATTTCTGTTGCAAACGTTGTAAGAAGAAGTAAGCGCCTTTAAAAAACTGTGACACTCCTAATTTTAAGATGCGGAGGAACAGTTGACACAATTAATTTACGACTACATTTTTGTTTGTTTCGAACAGCTTTATACTTCCCAAAAAAGGCACGTTGTGGACTTCGGCCTCGTGGATAAACTATTTGATTATTACCTACAAACCAGTTTATAGCAGAGAGTTGGCCTAACGGCTAGGGCGCTCGACCTCGGATCTGGGTTCGAGTCTCGATAACGACGTCAAAACCTCCTGTGATTCTGGGCAAATCACTTAATCTCCCCTGCCTAAAATGAATGTGTGGCCATCCACATACCTGATTCGGTTCGGGTCTAGTTCGCGGTATATTAAACTCTGCAAATAAAAAAATAAAATAACCATTCCTATTGTATGGAACAGGATTATGAATGCATACATGCCTGGGTCTCCCCCTGTGTCCGAGTCGTAAGGCTGCGGCTGACATGGGGTCTGATGCGGACCGCAAAGGCAACTTCCCGGCTGTCCGACGCGTGCATCATACTGGCTCTGTCGTAAATCACATCCATTGCACGGTTTGCTTACGGTCGAGACATACAGAGCGGTTCAGACCCAGAAACGACTTGGTCGGTGAATTTCGCGTTGCTCGCATCATACTTGCTCGCTCGTACAGCTGTACGAGTCGGGCAGAAAACACGCGTACGGATCGTACTTTTTCTGGCCGGATCGCATTTAGTGCTCTTCCGAGTGAGATCGGAATCTGCCCCTTAGTTGTTAAACCGGTTCTAAGACGTGAAATCTTTGGCCAGACATTGTTACCGTGAGTAAAAATGACAAATATAGAAATACTATTACAAAATGTGAGGCATTATGCTTCATAATTTACCTTTTCTTGCCGCATAATTTAGTCAACCCTGCGGCATAATATGGTTCTCTGCTGCTGTATGATTCACAGTGGCTCAGCCCATGGGGCTTGTAGGCATCTAACTACGAGTACACCATTTATCACTCACTTTAGCTGCTGTAGTGGGGGCAAAAGGTTTCCTCCGGGACATTGATTTATTTATGCTTAGTGAGCCTTCTAGACTTTGATTAAAGATTGAAAAAATCTCCACAGGAGCTTATAAATAATTTGTGAGGGAACAGAATGACAATGTGGTGTAATAGGGACCTGTTGATTTCAATGTAACCAACCACAGTGGCCATGAGAGCGCAGGAGAAACAATGACAATTTATAAAATAAAAATAAAAACAAGCATTTGCAATGCAATAGGTCTCGCATTTGGGAGAGTGAGAGCTGTTGGTGTTGTATATTACAATGTATTTTACTTATGTGTTTTGGTTTGGAGTGGAGTGGCTGTATATGGTGTGGAGTCAAATTATGTGGGTTGCATTGGAATTGTTATTTGAGGAATTGTGTGGTGTGTAGTGTATTTGTATAGTTGAATTATGTGGTGTGGTGTGGTGGATAGATGGGGTGAGAGCTGCACAGAATAGATAGGAAGGTAGATAGAGAGGCATAGGCAGTTTGTGCAGGAAGTGGTGAATGAGCTTGAGACAGGCAGAGGTGAAGAAAGAGTGTGTGAGTAAGAGAAAGAAGTGAAGAGAAGGTCACAGACACATGAAAAGGGAGCGCAAAATCAATTTCACGTAAAAAAAACCAAACCAATATACTGATTCACCAGCTGAGTGAGGTTTTGCAACGCTGTGTGCCTTCAGGTGTGTTATATGAGTTTTAATAAGATTACACCCTCTACAATCCTTGTCAAATTAAAGTTCACGGAAAACAATATATTCAATATCCTCCAGTAGATTGCGCCCCTCCCATGTTTGAACTAAGAACATAAATGAATCGCCGTTTAAATGGTGTGGGACACTGGCTCCCCGATGTTGTTAGCTTTTGACACACACTTTGCTGTTTTCTGCAGGGAGCGTCTTCCACCATCAACAAACAATATGGTGGAAGTAGTCGGCACAGCACTGCTCTCATATTTCAGATGAGGAGGCCATTGAACTATGCAAAAATCAGCCCCCTTGTGAGGTCTTTCAGCCTGACACGCAGGTCTCACATCTGGCTACTTACATGCCTTACCGCCGATGACCAACTTCTAAAAAGAAAAAAAGTACAAGCATTGTGAGTTCTGTTGGGTGCCCTGCGTTTGTCTAGTGTTTTATGAAATGCAAAGCCTCAATTTTTGACAGTTTATAAATATTTTCATATTTTCAGGGAGTTATTACATTTTTTTATGTCAAGGGTTTTTATTTCTGTGGCTAATTGCGAGATCTGATTAATATTCTCGGGCTCTGGAAGTGACAGGTGCTATAATCTTCTCCCTGATAGAGTCAGACCGCTGCACAGAGTAACTCTTTTTGCCTGAAAAGGCTAATACGCTCCTAATGAACAATAAATTGCCTTTGATCATGAGGTGTCAGGCCAATCACTCCTCCTTTCTGCCCCTCGGAGGCCAGCTCACGGCTCACTCGGTGGGTGCTGCTGAGCGCGTCGCTCCCTTACTCTAAAGTCTACCCACACATTTGATGTGCCAAACCTAACATGCAACAAACAAAAGCCCTTAAAAGTCCCGCTTTTACAGCGAAAACAAACTACCGTTCTAACTAACCCATGTGCCTTCAGTATGCTAGGTTTCCCAGTTTAAAAACAAAACACAAGAGAGTGCACTAATGCTGGGACACTCTTCCCCTGTCTGGAAAACTTTGTGTATCGTTTATTTTTTTGCACTTGGATACAGCGCAAACTCGACCCAACGGTATTAGAGCACTTTACAGGAACACATGCTATTTTACACAAGAACTTATTCCTTTTACGGAACGGGGAGGGGAGATAAGGTGATTTGCCCAGAATCACAGGACTTTTGAGCAGACAGCGAGACTTGAACCTGGATCCCTACCTTCGAAGTCATCTGCCCTAGCCATTAAACCACAATCCCTTGCGCTACAAACCTGTAATTTACTTTCTACTCAATAGAGGCAGGACAGGAACGAGTTAATCCTGAAGAGGTGGAATATGCAATTTGTGCTAAACCTGCCTCCCACACAAGGTCGGATTGGTAAAGCGGGCACTAGGGCAATGGCTGACGGACCGGTATCGAAGTGGACTGCTTTTTCGGCAGCCTGGGGGGCTAATTTGGGCTGTGTCTGGGTTTGTTCAGCCAGCGGCCCAGTGGGGCACTGAGTGGCCTTTCTGGAGGCAGATGGGCGTTCATTACCTCCCTTTCTCTCGCTGGGCATGCCAATTGATATGTGCATGAGCAGGAGTGGCCTTACTTGTTTTTAGGTGTTTATAAAACTTTGCCAAAGCAGTGTTTTGAGGAAGGGCAATATCCAATATGCAAATGTGGGCTACTTTCTTTTAACGTGGCCATGCCGATTTCTAATCCTAATCCAACCCTCCTCCCACAGTCCTACTTTGTAAATCTTATCCGGAGCCCGGTTTCAAACACAGAAACCAGAACGACGATTACACAGATTTTATGAGTGGTGGTCCAAGATAACCCTGAGGAGAGCAGGCACGGTTTAAAACCTGACATTAATAGACAGAGTGGGGATAACACTCAATTCACTCCCACTGCCGCACTAGGTGACTTCGTGTGAATTTATTAGCGGAATGCCACGTCCTGTCTTCTTTTCCTGGAAAGCTCTCACTTTCAAGCTCCCAGGGCCATGTCTCCTGATTGGCAACGTCCAAAGCAACTAGGCTACTAGTGTCAAAGTGCTGCAGACACGTGGGGGTGGGGTCGTTTATTCTGCATGAAAAACCCATTGGGGTTTTGGATACAGAACGCACTTCTCCTGGCACACGCTACAGAACTAGAGGCAGGACAAAAACGACTGCAGGATGCACCGGTGGTGATGTGTTTTTCCTTTTTAAACTTTGAATGTTATCTGTACCTGTGGTCCACTCTGGATTCCATATGCAAAGGTAAATAACCCGTGACAGAAGACCAGTTCATCACGCGCTATAGCTACAGCCTTTAGTTCTTCCTGTGGATGGCGGAACAGCTTACGCAAGTATTGGCTGCAACTTTTACGTGCTTTGAGGAAGAATGTGCGAGCCATAGCCCCGACCTTTGCTTGGAGGAAGCATGAACTATTACAATTCCCCATCCCTTGCCGGTGCACAGTGTATCCTGGTTTTGTATATGGCATTTTACACTGCCATCCCACACGCTCCAACAGTATTTTGCTGATCTGTGCATTGTTTTGTTTTTTAAAATTAATTTTTATTTTGATCATAATACAAAACTGAAAACAAAGCATGAGTACACCGTACATTACGAATTGTCATCCACAGTGGCATAGTGAGGTATTTATCGGGATATAAACTCGTCAGCTGTTGGGCCCAGAGCTTAGTTCGAGCCCTTTGGGCGTAATAGGAACATTCAGCAATCTCTATGGTGCATTCAGGCACCCACAGTGGGATAAACAATAGTTTTCAATATGTCTTCTGTGGCCTTCCCCGTTGTGAGTCCCCACTTTCCTCGTCTCCTCCCACTTCCATATTGTAATACTCCATCCACGGTGCCCATATTTTACGAAATTTCCGTCGACACCCCAGGGCTTTATATGTTACTTGTTCTGCCACCATATACAAATCAAGACTTTATTTTATTATAAGTTTTGTATAGCGCTAGCTGGACCCGAGGGTATCAGAGCGCTTCACACCAGGTACAACAATGTGCCTTATCGGCGATGGAAGATTGATAACTGGACAACTCTAGGGGATTGCAAATAACAAAAACATACAGATCATAGTGACTACATGGGTTAGGGGTACTATGAGCATCCCCTTACAGTTCAGGTGGCTTCCAGGAAGAGGGCTTTGAGTAAAGTCTTGAATTTTGGGAAGTGGGAGGTCATTCTGATGTGGGGAGGGATGGCGTTCCATATCCTGGGTGCATTGCCTGCAAAGCATTTACTTAAAATTTTGCGTTTCCGCGATTTCAACGGAATGAGAAGAAGCGTGTTGGAGCTTCTGAGGGTCCTGGACTGGCCAGCCCTTTTAAGTTTCGCAGACAGGTATTCTGGTTTGCCTGTGTGGAGGGCTTTATGTGTAAGGCATGCTGTTCAAAAGTTGGCTCGTTGTTCAATAGGGAGCCATTTCAGATCCTTGAGCGCGGGGGAAATGTGGTCGAATTTCTTGGTTCCTGTGACCATTCTAGCCGCGGCATTGAGGGTGGTTTCCAAGGGGCCTAGGTGTGATTTGGCTGAGCCGGTGAGGGCTGCGATTCCATAGTCAATTCTGGAGAGCACCAGTGCTTGAGTGGCCTGTTGAAGGTCCTTGGGAGGCAGGAACGGTTTTAATTTGTAGAGAAGTTTCAGATTGAGGAAAGCGTTTTTGGCGGAGTTTGCGATGTGTTTTTTCATGTTTAGTTTGGGGTCTAAGGTGATACCTAGGGATTTGACCGAGTCTTTTGGCTTGAGGGTGTCAATGGCTTGGAGCCATTCTTCAATTTGGGGGTTTTCGTCTCTGTTGGAGATGAGTAGAACTTCAGTTTTTTCTTGATTAAGCTTTAAGTGGTTTTGTGAGAGCCATTGTTGAACGTCTTTGAGCGTGTCGTTGAGTTTGAGAATGTCATCCATTCAGGTGGTTTCCAGATAGAGTTGTGTGTCATCAGCGTAGAGGTGGAAGGGGATGTTGGAATTCCTAAGTATTGTGGTAAGGGGTTCCATGTAGATATTGAAGAGTTGGGGGGAGAGTACTGACCCTTGTGGGACTCCTCTACTGACGGGTAGGGGGTCGGATTCAAAGTTTTTGATTTTTACTCTTTGGGAGCGATTGTGTAGAAAGAGGAGAACCAGTTCAGTACCGTCAATTCCAAGCCTGCTCTTTCTTGAAGGGCTTTTAGGAGCAGCGTGTGATCGACAGTATCAAATGCGGCCGAAAGGTCAAGGCGAATGAGAAGGCAGCATTGGTCAGTCAAGTGATTTGTGTTGATCGTCTAGGACGTTTAGGATGGCAGTTTCAGTGCTGCATCCTTTTCTGAAACCCGATTGGTGGGGGTCAAGGAGCTTGATGTTCTCTAAGTGTTGGGTTAGCTGTGGGAGAACACATTTTTCTAGTGTTTTGGATAACAGAGGGAGGTTTGACACGGGTCTAAAGTTGTTCATATCTTCTGTGTCCAACCCTGTTTTTTTTGTAGTGGCATGACTTGGCCGACCTTGAGGCAGTCTGGGATAATTCTCTAGCTCAGCGAGCTGTTGATGATTTTGCACCAAATTGGGGCTAGGGTGTGTTTCAGGACTTTGGTCAGGTTTATAGGAAGCTGATCCAGGGAGTGGGATGACGGTTTGGCGTTGGAGATCAGGGTGACAATCTCTGTTTCCTGAATCGGCGTGAAGACGGACCATTGAGTGGGTAGGATCAATAGGGTGCGGTCAGTCAGTACTGGGGTATTGGTCTCCCTGGGAAAAGAAGGGTTTGTGCTGAGAGAGAGAGGTCAATCTTGATGATTTTTTCGTTAAAAAAGTTGGCGAAGTTGTCGCATTGTTTTTTGGAGGACACAAACGGATTTGATAGGTTTGGATGTTTGACTTCTGATGATGTTTCAGAGTTCTTTGGGGCGTTTTTTTGCGTTTTCTAGAGCGGAGCAGAAGGAGGAAGATTTTTTGTCCTTGATGAGTTTGTTGTAGTTTCTGCGTGTCGTCTTGAGTTGTTCGCGGTGAAGGGAGGATGGATTGGACCTCCAGATTCTTTCAAGGGATCTGAGAAGTGTTCTTTCGTCATTGATGTCCGTGGTGAACCACGATCTCGATGGAATGTTTCTGTTTTTTTTTTAGTTTCAAGGGCTCTAAGCGGTCAAGGGTGGTCGTCATGTTGGAGTGGTAGAGAGAGGTGAGGTCAGTGGTTGAGAGGTGCTCCGTTGAGTTCGGGAGGAGAGTGCTTAGTTCATCTTCTAGGATGGTCTGTGGAACTTGGGTAATATTCCTTATCCATTTGGGGGGAGCTTGTTTTGTGTCGATTTGGCGCTGGTTGGTTGATGCGGAAAAGAATTAAGTGGTGGTCTGACCTGTCTACTGGAATGATGTAGTCGATGGTGATTGTGTGATTGTCCGCAAAGATTGCGTCGAGTATCGCTCCTCTGTAGTGTGTTTCTTCAGAGCAGTGTTGTGTCAGATCGTTTTCTAGCAGAAGGTTGTTGAGGGATTGTATGAGCGGGTTATTTGTATCGGTGACGGCTCAGCCCTCCACAGGGCTTGGTCGCCCCACTCACTGCTGCCGCTCCTGCCTGCCTTTGCCGCCTCCTGCCTGCAAATTCCTTCGCTCGCTGCCCGCTGCTCCTGGGAATTTCCCGCTGCCCGCTGCTTCTTGGAATTTCCCGCCGCTGCCCCCCTGTGATTCCATTCGCCGCCCCGCTCCCGCCACCCAGATGCTCCTCCCTCCCGGCTCCTTACTTATGACGCCCCCAGAGCGACCGCGCAGAGGACGCGCGCAGCGGGAGCGCCGATTGAGCGCCGACGGTGCGCCAAAGGTAAGCCCGTCTGCGCCCGTCCGCGCCTGGACCGTGCCCAGTGCCAGGACCCCTGGCCCTCCCCGCCGAGGCAAGACGACCCGACTGACCTACGACGCCGCCACTCTCAACGCACTCAATGCCGGCCGGACCCACGCCTGCTGCCGAGCCACCCCGAGACGCACCCACAGACCCTTCACCTGCTGCACCTGCAAGTTCACCTGCCTCCGAACCTGCCCCGCACCCGCCAAGACAAACACCAGCAGCAACCACCTCAAGTGCATCCTGATCAACACCCGCTCCGTCCACAGACACGCCGTGGAACTCTGGAACCTCCTCGACGCTACATCACCGGACATCGCCTTCCTCACGGAAACCTGGATGAACGCCTCCTCTGCACCCGACATCGCCATCGCCATCCCGGACGGGTACAAGATCATCAGGAGGGACCGCATCAACCAGACCGGAGGTGGCATCGCCATCGTCCACAGGAACACAATCCGCATCACGACCGACGCCAACGACTCCTTCGCCGCAGCCGAACATCTCCACTTCCAGATTCACACCGACCCTAAGACGACCCTCAGAGGCACCCTCGTCTACAGACCCCCGGGACCACGCACACAATTCAGCGAAGACATCACAGACTTCATCAGCCCGCACGCCCTCCCCTCCACCGACTACATCCTCCTCGGGGACCTCAACTTCCACCTGGAGAACAACAAGGACCGCAACACCACCGCCCTGCTGGAAAACCTCGCCAACCTCGGACTCAAGCAACTGGTCAACACCCCCACCCACTACGCCGGCCACACGCTTGATCCCGTCTTCTCTTCCAGCAAGTACATCACCTTCAGCCACGCCACCGGACTCCACTGGACCGACCACAGCTGCGTCCACTTCAGCTTCAAAAGATCCACGACCCACCACCACCCGCAACAGGTACCTCACAGGAATTGGAGCAAGATCACCGCAGACCAGCTCACCACCTCCCTCAGCCAGAGCCCACCCGCCAACACAACGGACCCCAACGAAGCAGCCCGCAACTTCACACAGTGGCTGACCGCCTGCGCCGACGACCTCCCGCCACTAAAGAACCCTCCCAGCAGACCCAGAAGCAAGAAGGCATCCTGGTTCACAGACGACCTCAAGGACTCCAAAAAGACCTGCCGCACCCTCGAGAAAGCCTGGCTCCTCGACCGGACCACCGACAACATGACCGCCCTCAAACACGCTACCCGCAAGCACCACCAGCTCATCCGCACCACCAAGAAGAAATCCCTGAAGGAACGACTGGACAACAACGCCCACGACAGCAAAGAGCTCTTCACTATCGTCAAGGAGTTCTCCAACCCCAGCACCGGCACCAACGACATCACTCCGTCACAAGACCTATGCGACTCCCTCGCCTCGTTCTTCCACCGCAAGATCGCCGACATCCACAACAGCTTCGGCGCCCCACCCACGCACCCAACTGTCGAACCAACGCCCCCCACCACCACCCTTCGCACCTGGACCACGGTGACCACCGAAGACACAGCCCGCACGATGAACACCATCCACTCCGGATCCCCGACCGACCCCTGCCCACACCACGTCTTCAACAAGGCCGACTCCACCATCGCACCCCAACTCCGGAACATCATCAACGCCTCCTTCAACACCGCCACCTTCCCGGAGAGCTGGAAGCACGCCGAGATCAGCGCCCTCCTGAAGAAACCTACAGCGGACCCCACCGATCTCAAAAACTTCCGCCCCATCTCGCTCCTCCCTTTTCCTGCTAAAGTCATCGAGAAGATCGTCAACAGACAGCTGACCGCCTTCCTCGAGACGAACGGATCCCTCGACCCCTCGCAGTCCGGCTTCAGAGCCAACCACAGCACCGAGACCGCCCTCATCGCAGCCACCGACGACATCCGGACCCTGCTCGACAAGTGGGAAACAGTGGCCCTCATCCTCCTGGACCTCTCCGCTGCGTTCGACACGGTCTGCCACCGCACCCTAGTCCAGCGCCTCAGCAACATCGGTATCAAAGAGAAGGCACTGGAGTGGATCATCTCGTTCCTCGCCGGAAGAACACAAAGAGTCCGCCTCCCACCGTTTCGCTCCGAGGCCACCGAAGTCATCTGCGGCGTCCCGCAAGGATCTTCACTCAGCCCCACCCTCTTCAACATCTACATGAAACCTCTCACAGCCATCGCACGCCAGCACAACCTCAACATCATCTCTTACGCCGACGACACCCAGCTGATCCTTTCCCTCACCAGAGACCCCGACACCGCCAGAACCTGCCTACACGAAGGGATGAAAGACGTCGCCGAGTGCATGAAGGACAGCCGCCTGAAACTGAACTCGTACAAGACGGAAGTCCTCATCCTGGGATCTTCGCCCTCCGCCTGGGACGACTCCTGGTGGCCCCCAGCCCTGGGCACCGCACCCAAGCCAACCGACCATGCACGCAACCTGGGCTTCATCCTGGACCCCTCCCTCTCGATGACCAGACAAGTCAACGCCGTCTCCTCATCGTGCTTCTACACCCTGCGTATGCTTCACAAGATCTTCCGCTGGATCCCGACCGAGACCAGGAAGACTGTCACCCAGGCACTCGTCACCAGCCGACTGGACTACGGAAACGCCCTCTACGCCGGAACCACAGCCAAGCTACAGAAAAGACTCCAGCGCATCCAGAACGCCTCCGCCCGACTCATCCTGGATGTCCCCCGACGCAGCCACATCTCCAGCCACCTTAGGAACCTGCACTGGCTCCCCGTCGACAAGAGGATCATGTTCCGGCTCCTCACCCACGCACACAAGTATTTGAGTATTTGAGTGGGTATTTCTATAGCGCAGCGTTCGCTCCGGAGGGAGCATCATGGCGCTAAAATTCCTGGGCCCAGTGTCTGAGGTTGAGGGAGGCTAGATGGCAGCTTTAGCCCAGTCATCGGGTAGGGAAAAGATCCACGTTTTTAGGAGATGTCTGAAAGGTTTTTCCTGGGTTTGATGTCTCAGATGTTTGGGCAAGTTATTCCAGGCTTTAATGGCCAGGAAACTTAACGTCTTTCCGCCCTTGGTCTTTAGGTTGTATTTTGCGGGGGACATGAGGTTGTCATGTGCAGAACGAAGGAGTCGGGTCGGAACATAGTGGCGGAATCGTCTGATTAGATATTTAGGGCCAGTGGAGTTAAATGACCGAAAGGCGATAACAAGTATCTTGAAAAGAATCCTTTTATGCAGAGGGAGCCAATGCAGGGACCTGAGGGCTGCAGAGGCAGAAGATTTGCGAGGTAATTTTAGAACTAGTCGGGCAGCAGTATGAAGAACGCTCTGAAGTTTGGCCAGAGTGGACTTTTTTGTTCCTGCCAGGAGGCCATTGCAGTAATCCAGGCGCGAGAGTATGAGGGCCACCGTGACAGTTTTCCTGGAGGCCAGCGGTAAAAAGTCGAAAAACTTTTTTAGGGATTTTATAGTCCCAAAACATTTGCCGGCGACATTCCTGGCGTGCTGGTCAAAAGAGAGGTCTGCGTCGAAGAGTACGCCAAGGTTTCTGGCTGTTGTTACGGTCTGGGGGGGGGGGGGCAACAGAGTTATCGGGCCACCACATGGCTGGGCAGAAGGAGGTGTTATTTCCGATGGGGAGGATCTCTGTTTTGTCAGAGTTACATCTGAGATGATTAGAGTTCATCCAATGGAAAACTGCTGTTAGACAGTTTTTAAGATTGAGCTCGGCTGAGGTGGAGTTGTTCTGTAGGGGCACAATCAGCTGTGTATCATCGGCATACGAGGTAACCGGTATGCCGAATGATTCAATCAAGGATAGAAGAGGGATGAGGTAAACATTAAAAAGGAGGGGACTAAGGATGGAGCCCTGGGGCACTCCGGAGGAGACCTTTTTTTCTTTGGATTGAAAGGGGCCAAGAGCAACGGTTTGGCATCTGTCAGAGAGGAATGATTTAATCCATTCAAGGGCAGTGTCTGAAATCCCTATGTCCTGCAGTCTCCTGATGAGGATGGGGTGGGATATGGTGTCGAAAGCTGCTGTGAGGTCAAGAAGGATAAGAATAGCCTTCTTCCTCTGATCCTGCAGCAGCTTGATTGTGTCTGAGAGTTCAATGAGAGCTGTTTCGGTCGAGTGTTTAGGACGGAAACCCCCACGACCTGGGCCCCAAGTACCTCAACGACCGCCTGACCTTCTACATGCCCACCCGCAGGCTACGGTCCACCAGCCTCGCCCTCGCAGCCGTACCACGCATCCGAAGAGCCACCGCCGGAGGAAGATCCTTCTCTTACCTGGCTGCCAAGACTTGGAACTCCCTCCCCATCCACCTTCGGCTGACCCAGGACCATCTCGCCTTCAGGAAACAACTCAAGACCTGGCTGTTCGAGCAATAGCATACCCCTCCCCCCAAGCGCCTTGAGACCCTCCCGGGTGAGTAGTGCGCTATACAAATGGCATGATTGATTGATTGATTGATCGTTCCATCTAATGTTGAGATCGCCCAGGATTATGTTATTGGCGTTGTTGAGCCCGCATTGGGTGATTAGGTCAGATAGTTGTGTTTCGAATTCCTTTGAATTGCCTGGCGGGTGATAGAGGAGATGGCAAAGTGTTGAGCTCTTTGCACAGGATTTGATGCTGATAGAGAGGCATTCGAAGGAGCTGTATAGGTAGGGTGCGCTTTCCGTGATGTCGAGGTTAGTCTTGTGAATGATAGCTACACCTCCACCTCTCGGCTTATGGCGGTTTTTGTGAGTGATTGAAAATCCTGGTGGTACAAGCATGTCCATGATGGGGGCTGACAGGGAGTTGAGCCAGCTTTCTGTGATGAAGGCTACAACAATATCATGTGAGAGGATAGCTTCTGCTAATTCTGTTGCGTGTTTGGAGGCGGATCTGCTGTTGATGAGCATGCATCTGATGCGGGGATGTTCAACGGGCAGCGCCTTGTTGGGTTGGGCTCTGGTCAGACAGGTTAGGTGTGTCGGGGGTCTGGGGAGTCTAAAGGGGGGATGTTCCCTGCCCACTCCTGTAATAACTTGGATAGAGGATTTGGGTGATGAGAATAGCCTGGGGACCAGTGTAAGGGTGGGAGGGGTCCCTCTCTGTGGATGCTGAGAGGTGCTCAAGTTAGGGGTCGTGGGGTGGGCATAGGAAGAGGCGAGAGTGGTCCCTTCCTGGGGGGAGAGGGAGGGTTTCGCTCTACTCGGTCTGTCTGTTCGCTTCTCTGCCTCTGTTATAGTGACGTGTGGGAGCGATCTGGTGGAGGCGAGGGTCGGAATGGGAGGAGGAGATTTGGGCAGACTGGGAAGGGCGGGGGTAAGGGGGTGTACGGGCTGTTGGGTGGGCACTTTGATTTTGGTTAGGGAAGAAAGGGTATCATTCATGCCTCGGATCAGCTTTCGAGCTGAGCTTCCAGAAGGGAGAGACGTTGCGATATATTGTTTGTGTGAGTAGAAGGGGGAAGGAGGGTGGTGTTCTGTGTTGGGGGTGTGAGTGCGCATGGGGCGGTGTGACTGTTAAGGAACGGAGGGCGTTGGAGAATAGGTGTCGGCTCAACATGAGGGATCTGTGCGGGTGAGTCCCGTGAGAAGATAGTTTTAGGGGGGTAGAGGTGGGAGGAGGCGTACTTTCTAGTTGGGAGGAAGTTTGCAATGTGGGGGGATGGGTGTGCGGGCCAGGGAGCCATTGGGGATGGGAATGAGAGTGAGGCTCTTCTCTAGTGATCTGGATGTCATTGTTGGTGTAGTGAGGTGAAGCGGTAGTGGGAGGACTCTCTAGTTGTGAGTGGGAATAGGGCTCTATTCTAGAGTGAGGATTATGATTGGTGGGGGGGAGGGAGTGGACGGTGGGAGGGGTTAACTCTGGTGGCGGGGTGACGGTGGGCGGGGTTTGGGGCTGTTGTGGTAGGAGAGTCGGTGGGGCTCTATTGTAATGTGTTGTGTCTGAGTGGAGGGAGGGTAGAGTAGGGCGGCGGTAGGCAATTTCATGGTGGTGGACAGTTGGTGCAGGTTGGCATTCGTAGGCGGGTGGGTGGCATGGAGGGGGTGCTCGAACTGGGTCCTGTGGCTTGTTAGGGGTTGGAGTTTAGCCAGATAAGCGTTCGGAGCTTGAGGCAGGGTAGGAGCGGAGGTCTTCTTTAACGTGAGGAAAAGGGAGTCAAAGAACTCTAGGTTCTCATTTTTAGCCTGAATCAGGATGGTGCCATTATCGAAAATGGTAGTGGAAATGGAGCCGGTCAGGGACTGGTGTTTTTGCAGGGAGCTGGTAAGTTTGCGACTGAGTGCTGTGATGGTGGTTTTGGCGACTAGGAGGTGGGCATTAAGGCTGTTGACCGTGTAAAAGATGAAGTCCATTTTTAGCTGACCTCTAGATGAGCAGTGGTACGTGTCTCCGATAAGTGTTTCTGGGAGTTGTCTGATGATTTTCAGTTTTAGGAGTTTTTTTTGCTTTGGTCGAAAGTCTATGGGGGTAGGAAATGGCGAAAGTGTTTTGCCCATGTGGAGTTAGGTAATTTGTGGTTAGGCAGGGGTAATCGTTGGAGTGTATGGCTGGGGGCATCTTGGAACGGTTGAGGAAAGAAGAGGGACTATCAAATGTACGGGGGGTCGCAGTTTGCAATGCAGGGGGTAGAAGATCTAGGCAAGGGGGCCGGGCGGAGGTGCTGTGTTCTCTAAGTAGTGAAAGGGTTGTTTGTTGTCTAGGAAACAGTAAGCCAGGGGCCAGCAAGATTGTGAGGACTGAGATGTCATCAGGGGGGTCAAGCTGCCTTAGAGGAGTGATGAGGGTAAGGGGCTTTGTTGCGGGAGTGGTTGTGCTACAGTCGGATGATTTGCTAATGATCAGCTTGGTGATCTGGGGCACTTCACTTTTGCCTGGGTTTTTGTTGATAAGTTGGTAAATGCAGGGGGTGGTAGTCCAAACCTCTCCTGTTGCTATTTTCCCTTGAAGGTATGCATGGGGTGGTGGACTGCTCCACTCCTTCTGCTAAGGAGATCCTGAGAGAGGGCGTCTTTTGTTATTACAGTCAGTCGAAGTTGGCGGCCATTATAGGGTCAGGCGGCCCTAGATCGAGAATGGAGAGGGGGGTTTTACCTCCCTGGAGGCTTTCTTGGTCAGGTCACCTAGTTGAGAACCCTAAAGGGGATCGTGTACATGTCAGCGAGTTATTAGTGGAAATTGGTCATTTATAGCCCTATAGAGCGCCGAATTAGCCGGCACTGTTGATGGATGGCGGCCATCTTGAGGACAGGCGTCCCGGGTTTGTTGGAGCAAGACGGAGGTCGGGAGCAACTTTCTGCAAAAATATTGTGCAATCAGCGGAACACGATTTAACAGGAGCGGTCTCCTCATTTAGAGAGAATGTCTATCTGCTGGTTGGATCGGGATACCGTCCTTCGCAGTTCCGAGTTTCCAAGACTTGCTCTCCACTCCTTCAGAGTGGGTACTTTCGTGGCCCCCCAATATCTAGCTACATCTCGTCTAGCCACAACCAACCCCAGGTTTGCCAAAATGAGTTTACACCTCGGGATGTCTACTTCTGTAGGAATTCCTAAGAGGATACATTTAGGCTCCATTTCCATTTGTGCCTCTAGTATATTATTAAGCTCGGCCACTATTTTACCCCAGTACCTTTGAATTTTAGTGCATTCTCATATGGTATGTATAAACGTTCCAATTCCGGTACCACATCTGAGGCACTCAGGATTTGGAGCTCGTCCTATTTTGTGTACTCTGGCCCTGTCAAAGTGGACCCGATGCAGTATTTTATACCGACCGAATAAGACACACTCACAGCTTAATTGCTATTTCTCGTGGATGCATAAGGGCTGCCTCCCAGTCCAAATAGTCCAAGTTCCCTGTTGTTCTTTCCCACTTGGCTCGGAGGGCGCCTAGTTTGTCTGGCATGTTATTACTTAGCGTCCTATATGTATAGGAGATTGCTTTAGCCGGGATTTTCTCCTGCAGGAGTTGACCCTCCAGCGGGGCATATTCTGGTATTGCCTTCCTATCCAGTCTCTCTGCCGCCCACGTGTGCTTCAAATAGAGATAAGCGTATGCTTGGGTGTTGTGGAGCTGGTATCTGGTCTGGAGCGTGCAGAAGGAGGCTAGTACCCCTTTTTCCAGGACATCCCCCACTTTGGAAATCCCAATCAGCTCCCATTGCGTAAAGCCCCTAAGCTTCCCAATCTCTTTTACTCTATTTCCTTCCCATAGTGGTGTTTCCCTGGTCAGCTTTTGATCCTAGTGCATCTGCCTTTCTGCGCCTATCCAAGCCTCCAACGATCTCTGGGTTGCCTGTAGTAATTCACTGCCTCCTCTGCCTCCGTATAGGTAGTGTAGGTGTGTATGTTCCCTAAACTGCTCTCTTTCCAATCTATACGTTAGGTGATCCCCAGGTGCATGAATCCATTTGTTTATGACCATGAGATGGGATGCTCTATAGTAGGCTTTAATATCCGGAATGGCCAGCCCTCCATTATACTGATTTCTCTGGAGTATTTGCAGTGCAATACATGGGTGGGCCCATCCCAGAGGAGCAGTCACAATTTGTTATCTATGCTTTTAAACAGGGACTCTGGTATTTTGTTATAGGTATTCTGCAACACATATAATAACTCTGGAAGTATAATCATTTTGTACATCGCCGCCCAACCTATTATCGTCAGTGGGAGTCTATGCCACCTTTCAACATCTTCCTGAAAATTAGACACCACCTGTCGGAGGTTACGCGCTAGACTAGTTGCCACATCCGTAGTGATATACAGATCCAGATACATAAAAACCTACGTCGACCTTCGCAAACAACTAGGGTACATCTGCGGCTCCACCGTGCCACCTATCGGGTACAACGTGGATTTACTCCAGTTTATTTTTATATCTCGCCTGGCTCCCATATTCCTCAAAAATTTGCAAGATTTGGGGAGAGTCTCCTGGGAATTCATCACATATAGCAGAATGTCATCTGCATATAACGGTATGCGTACTTCCAGCTGGTGGGCTTCGTCCACAAAGCCCCCCAGTCTCTGGGTAGTTTGAATGATACAGGCAAGAGGTTCAAGTAGAAGGGCAAATAATAGGGGGGAGAGGGGACACCCCTGCCTAGTCCCTCTGTGTATTGGCCATGTGTCAGAGAAAGTGCCGTTCACCCGAACCCTAGCTTCAGGATTCGTGTATAATGCTATCCAGTCTCTAAACTTTGGCCCAAATCCGAGTTTTTCCAATACACACCTCATAAACTGCCAGTGGATTGTGTCAAACGCCTTCTCAGCATCTAGTAACAAGAGCAGGTGCGGCTTTTCTGGATTACGGACCGCATCCATCCAGTTAGCCCCACGCCTCAGATTGCACCTTGTAGCTCATTTTGGCATAAAGCCCGACTGATCTTCATGCACTAAGTATGTGATAACAGTCAGGAGACGTGTTGTGAGAATTGTGGCCAGTATTTTGGTCTCAGGATTTAATCAAATGGGGCGGTATGACCTACACTGATCCAGGGGCTTCCCCGCTTTGGGTATCACCACCACCGTTGCCAGTCTTAGGTCGGGCGGCATTGTTCCCTCTGCTTTAGCAGCCAGGAACATAGTGAGTAAATGTGGGGCTAATAAAGTTCCATGTGCCTTAAACTCTCCCAGGATCCCATTGGGGCCTGGGGTCTTCCCGGTCTTCAATTTGCCAATGGCTTTTGAACCCTCCACCAATGTGACATCTTTCCCCAGTCTATCTTTCTCCACATCCCCAAGTTTAGGGAGTTCCACCCCCTATTTCTGTTTCGCTCGCTGTTGTCTGGGGTGCATAAAGTGCCCAGTAGTAATGGGCAAAGGCTGCAGCAATGTTCTGAGGTGTGGTATATATGTGGTTTGGTTCCCTAATACTTGTTACCCATCTCGACTCCTGTTCTTTTCTACCCAGCCATGCCAGTAGTTCCTCAGTGTTTCCATCCGAAGTCTGTGGTGTTTTCTTGGCAGCAAGGCGTGCCGCCACTAAAATGGTATACACCTGTAGATGGAACAAATTTGTGGCCTGGTGCACAGCAAAGGCTGTTGACCCGCTCTCTGCTCTTCTATCCAAGGTCTTTTGTATATTCTTTCTTTGGCCCAGCAGGGATCTGCATTTGGGCACTCAAAGGATACCTTGCAGCCATCTCTGCTTTTCTTCTGCTGCCAGATTAGCCTCATTTATTCAAATCTCCTATTAACAAATTCTTTAAGGGCCTTACTCATCTGTTCCCTCCATCTCCTTTTGCAATGCCCCAATAGGACTTCAATCTGGTTCTCACCTTTCTTATGTGTGCTCCCTTCGAGCCTCTTCATACCAGTCCCCTCAGGTTGCTGACTCTCAAAACTACCTTTCTTGTTGTCATCCCTTCTGCTCGCAGGGTGAGCAAGCTGCAGGCTTTATCTTCTAAGCCCCTTATCTATCTGGCTATCCGGATAAAGTGGTGCTTCAGACCAAGCCTTTAATCCTTCCTAAAGTCATCACGTCCTTCCATGTGGGACAATCTATCACTCTGCCCACCTTATATCCACCCACTCATCCCTCCAAGGAGGAGACTCCACAATCTGGACCCAAAATGTGCATTGCCTTTTTATCTTGATAGCACAAAAGACTTACAGGTGAACTCTTTATTGGCTGCATGGGTGCCAAGAAAGGTCGGCTGTTCAGAAACCTACCATTTCCCGATGGGTTGTCTTTTGAATTGAAATAAGCTACGCTTTGGCGAAGGACCCTCCTATGGGGTTGTGTGCTCATTCCACCAGAGCAATGGCAGCAACCGAGATATTAGCAGATGGCGTTCCAGTCCATGACATCAGTCAGGCAGAAACGTGGTCATCCTTGCACACGTTTACCAGACATTACTGCCTGGATGGCAAAGTCCAGAGTGATGGGTACTTTGCTGTTTAGTATTCAAGGCTTTTCTGGTTTGGTCTTGGTTCGCAGACTCTCCTCCGGGAATGGTATCACAGGGGTATCTATTCTAAGGTAAGGCATCTACAACTAACAGTCTATCAGATGAACAAGTTACTTCCCTTTCGGCAACGATGTATCTGGTAGAGACATATGTTAGTTGTAGATTCCTTACCGCCCCACCCATCATCCCCGCTCTTTTTTCTAGGGATTGGGACTTTCTTAAAGGGTCCTAGTTTTGACACACCAGTGGTCAGTGTCTTTCATGGCTCTGCGCTTCTGGCGTGGAAAGTCGTGTTAAGAACGGACATCAGCACATATGGGCGGCATCAATGTAGGTCCCACGACATAATCCCAGCAAACATGATGGACGCAGAGCTAACCGGCGCTCGTCCATCTAGCAATGTGCAGGGGTACAGTAGAAGAAAAAATCTCACGATCCAGACTAACGCCTGGAGGAAATTCTAAGATAAGCAATCTACAACTAACGTACGTCTCTACCAGATACATCGTTACCGAAGGGAAGTAACTTGTTCTAGGCTGGTGTGCCTTCTCTGCTCAGTTGTGGGATGCTGCCTTCAGCACATATTAACATGTGCATTCAGCTTCAGTTGGTTTCCTTCGTTAAAGGTCTTCATAAAATGCTTTCAACGCATCCGTAATGTCCTATTTTCCATGACTGTACTGATCCAACCACATTTTTAATTTTTACATGCTGCAGAGGAAGGTTGCCCTCTTCCTCCACCCTGTTTTTAGTGTGGGTACGGCAGCTTTTACTGTGGTTTATGTTGCTGCTAAGGGGTTCAAATCTTCAGTTGATAATACCAAAGGTCATGTTATGGCGCTAGGGGTACGATTTCCCCAATGAGATCGCCTAGGTTTCCACATTCCTTTCATGTGGTGATTCACCCCACACCGACCGCAAGAGTAATTCATAGCAAGGTACAAAAAAAAGAAAAAAGAAACAAAAATGGCGATTTGGGATGTTGGCTATATCGCTCGAGGAGGCCAATAGGATGCAGTCAGACTTCATTAGGCCAAACTGCAGCAACTTTCTTGGGCTGCCACCAAATCAGGGTCAGCAGCAGCGCTAAAGATGGAGTTCAACAGACCCTCATTAAGCACCCTCTAGAAATCAACTCTCTGGCCTCAGTCAAAGTCTTGTGCAAAGCACTGCGGTGATTTCAAGTGAAGCATTTGCAGCCTCCGTTAATGTAGGAGTTGAACCTCAAAAAGCTTTTTATAAGAGTTTGGCTTCCTGGTCTCCCTATTTGGAGAAACAGTAGTCCAAGAACCATAGCATGTTCTTTTCCTGGCTGCTGACAGGTTAACAGTCTGGTGGTGGGACAGATCATAAAGCAGACCACCAGGGAGCATGCAATACTTCAGGAGGTATGGTGTTGTACATTTTGTGAAAGCTGCAGTCTAGTATAGCTCAATAGCTGGTTGTAAATGGCATACCTCTATTAAGCATTGGTTTGGCATAAGACTATGAATGTTACTAAACATTTACTGAAGAGCAGCTATTGTTATATTTAACTTCACTACCTGTCGAGCCACCACAGAAAAGGAGTTTGTTAAAGCATGATAGCATGTCCTTCAATCTTTTTTATTTTTTTACATTTATGTACACTTTTTTACCTCCAGTTTGATCATGGTCTGGGTGCAGATGTGCCAAGAGTTAGCATAGATTGTGAGATTGACAGCCAGATATGCAAATCATACGACTTAGTAAAAGATGTAGCTGGTTTTGAAGATGGGTCAGAAAAGGGAGCCTGTAGAGTTCCATTAGGATGGAGGTGGAGTGTCCTTATTTCTTCATGACTGGGTGAGATAGGCCACTTCATGTAAGAAAAGAGTGCTACTATTGAGTCTTGGAGGCCATTGTGGCAGTGTGGTAGCTTCAACAGCAGTTCTAAAGTAACTTTCTTAGAGGAATGTTTTCACTTGATCAGTTGAGAGAGCTCGAACCAGGCTGGTATTGCTTTCTTGGCAATGAATTCCTTGAAGGAGAGGTTGGTGTCCAGGTTGAATCCAAGTGATTTGCCAATGGATCAAAGTTGAGATTCACAGCATTCTTGATATAGGTCATTAAGTCATGTTGGTACCATTTTTTGCTTGCTGTTCTCGGCAAATACCGGAATTCTGTCTTGTTAAATCCCACGTGAATGCTGTTCATGCAGGTCTGCATAGGGTGCAGGCAGCGTTTGAGGCACTGGATGTCTACAGCGGTAGAGGCTTTCAGGTAGACCTGCATCAGTATCATATTAGTGCATTTTGATGGTGTGTTCAGTGAATACAGTCCCAAGAAGCTCCACATAGAGCTGGAAGGTGATGCAGACATTAAGGATGTCTTTGGAATTCTGAAGGTGATGGGATATTTGCGGATCTGGAGGAGCACATGTGAACAAACTAGTTTCAGAAAGGTAGGAGAATCACCAAAAGACATTACTAGCAAATTCTATTTGAGACTTCACTGTATGCATGAGGATGGGGTGGTTGACTGTGGAAGCCAACAGAGAGAGATTCAATATCAGGAGGCAAAAGTCATCATCTGTAGTCAGGAGGGGGCTAACTGCAATGTGTAGGATAGTGGTCTCCCTGCTACATCATGATATTAAGCTAGTCTTGTTGTTGTGAATGAGATGGTTGGTGCGGATGTAATTTTGGAGTTGCGCATAGACTGCTGTTTCAATAATCATGCCAATGAAGCATAAGTGAGTGATGAGCCAGTAGTTGGAGAGGTCCTCAGGGACTAATATAGGATTAATTCGGAGTGGAAAAATCCGGCCTGACTTACGACAATCTGGGATGACCAATTGAGGGAGGTGATGGCGATGAATAATAGGTCTAAGAGCTTAGATGAAGGGTGAGGGTAAGAAATCTTCATGTGAAGTTGTTTTAAAGGACTACAATAGGTCACTAAGATCAGCAGGTGCCAGGTCTTTGAAGGATTACCACTGTGGGATGCTATGAGAAGGTGTGTGTCAAGAGTATAAGCAGGTTTGGTGGTGTTTATGGTCACTGGGGTGAATGGAACATCACTGGAGGGGTGTGCCTGGGGTACATGACCTAGCACTTTCTCCTAAGTGAGGCTGAGCTTTCCTTGGATCCAAATTATCGGGGCACCAGACTTCAAATGGGAACGTAGACCTTCTTCAAAACACATCTTTTTAGATCCTCCAAGGAGTGAGTGGCTATTGATAGGAGCCGCTGCCATAGGCCATTCAGATGTATGAGGATACATCCCCTTTCTTCTGACCCCACCAGTCCTTCCGCTGTTTGTCACATAGGCGTTTCCCCTACCATTTAACAGGATGAAGATTCTCTGACAAAAGAAAATTACTATGCTAAGGTGCCTGTCTGGGAGACATGCACTATAGTCTATTAGGCACCTTTTCAAATTTATTTTCCACATCTTAAAAATAAAAATAATGTTCCAATAATAGGAGAAAACGGGATAAAGAAGACATCTTTAGGAGGAAAACAGTGTAGTCTATGAAAACAGCAAGCAAAATCCAAAAATTGCAGGTCTGAAAGATGCAGTCTTAAAAAAGATAAATAGGCAGATCTAGTGCTAGGGCTCATGAGAGAAAAAGATAACGGACACTGCCAAAGTCAACTTTGGCAGTGCCAAATGTGATACAGGTTGTCAGAACACAGTTCAGAGGGCCATGTGGCATGCAGGAGCAACTGGGCCCAACCATAGTGGCTGAGTCCTTTTACTCTAGATGTCCCAAGGCCCACGCTACTATGGATCCCATTCAACTGGGCCAAGCACCCTTTCTGCACTGGACTCCAAGGTACCATTGGACAAGCAGCCAAGGCTCCTTCAGGGGGGGGGGGGAGGGGTGAGGGAGAGGTAAGCGCAGTTACAAATCAGTAAACAGAATTCCTAACTTGACATGCAAGCAGCATAAACAATAAATCAATGTCAAGTGACATACTTGTATTTATATAATAATATGTATTTTAAGTCTAAACCTTCAAAGACATTCAAAAGCAATAACACTCCTCTTGAGGTCGGGGCTCTAGTAGTTGTCAGGCCACTTCCTGTCCCACTAACTTTAGTGCAATGGGTTCAATGTTGTTTCCCATTCACTGACGAGCACATTCATGGAATGTAAACTATAAGGCCATACTCAAGAGTTCTCGACTCAGACTCTTTTCAGAAGTTCAGTGACGAGTCTACGAGGTCATAGTACCAATCGCAGTATGTTCCCCAGGGCCCCAAAGGCCCAGCTCATGGCTTACCCACACCGGCAGTATGGAAGCCCCTCAACAGCAAAATCCTGCTCTGTATCAGCAAAGTCAGACTGCACGTGGTCAAGTCAGACTGCACGTGGTCAAGTCAGACTGCACGTGGTCAAGTCAGACTGCACGTGGTCAAGTCAGACTGCACGTGGTCAAGTCAGACTGCACGTGGTCAAGTCAGACTGCACGTGGTCACACATTTCTCATCACAGGCAGAATTCTTTGAGGTTCTATGTTGGGGTTCTACTTCTTTGGAAAGGGCAACTTTCCAGTTTCTCCTGAAGGATGTTTGTCACAGCAGGCAGGGCTCCAAAGCTGATCAATCCACAACAAGTTCACACCCGATGTCAGCCACATTGATATGTGCATCAAAATGTTAATCCTTGTCTCCCAATCCAACTTTTTACAATTCCTGAAGGTGTCCGAGGCTCTTCCTTGTGATCTATAATTGAATCAAAGAGCCCTTTGAAATGCAGAGAGCCTGGCTCTCTTATCTCCCAGTTCATGTCCCACCCAGCTCGTAGGAATGCGGCAATACACAGATATGTCTGGGGGATTCTTCTACTACACATGTTTTTCCCTAGGCAGGCCTAGGTTTCCCAAAATGAAACCGTAGGTCCTATGTGTAATGTACAAGTGCAGGCACACTTGCACACAGTGTACACCCACAGCACACTTCCTACACAGCACTGATATCCTCTTGTATTATGCCACCACAAGCAAAACTACATGCAGCAAATTAATTCCCTATGCACACTGTTCAGTACTCCAGCCTTTCTGTATTGTACCAGTGTTATTTTAAAAATACACTCTGCCAGCATTTATTTATTTATTATTTATTTAAGAAGCTTATAAAGCGCGCAGCTACCCCCAAAGGGGGTGTCCCGGCGCTGTAAGTACATGTTATTCACGAGGAGGAACTACCAGGTGCAAGTCCATCCAATCTGGAACTACAGGGGACATGAGAGGATAATTAGTCAGAGATTGGAGAACAGCCAGGTCTTGAGTTTACGACGGAAAACTTGCTCTGACTCAATAAACCTGAGTTCCAGAGGGAGACTGTTCCAATGCTTGGCCGCGGCCACTCCGAACGTTCTGCCACCACTCCTGGCGCGACGAAATCTGGGTACCACCAAAAGACGAAGGCTGTTAGATCTCAAGGATCTGACGGAAGCAGATACTTTGAGTCTTTTACTCAGGTAGGCCGGGCCAGTTCCGTGAATAGCACGAAAGGCAAGAATCAGAATTTTGAATTGAATGCGACGGGAGATGGGGAGCCAGTGAAGTTCCTTCCGGTAGGCTGAGACCAAGTTACGGGCAGGGATATTTCCAATGAGTCTAGCTGCCGCATTCTGAACAATTTGCAGCCTATCAGTGAGGTAGAGGGGGGCACCGGCATACAGGCTGTTGGCATAATCTAGGTGTGCCGTGATAAGAGCATGGACAATCGTTTTGCGGGACACCAAAGGGAGATAGGGAAAAATCTTCCTAATCATGCGCAGCTTGCCAAAGCAGGCAGCGGTGACTATTGATCTGAGCTTTACAGGACATAGAGTTATCAAAGAGGAAGCCAAGATTGCGGGCGGACTGTACAGGGCTAGGAGGGGGGTTCAGGACAGTAGGCCACCACAAGGTGGCGGGGGGGGGGGGCTGATTTGTGGCTGAAGAAAAGCACCTCTGTTTTGTCTGTATTCAGAACCAGATGATTGGAAGCCATCCACGAACAGATGTTGCCAAGGCAGTTGCGAAAGTTAGAGAAGTGGGAGTCAGAGTGGTCTCTAAAAGAAAAAACGAGCTGAGTATCATCAGCGTAAGAGACCACCCTGACCCCCCAAGACTAGACTACCCTGGCAAGCGGTCCTAGGTACACATTAAACAAAAGGGGGCTCAACGCCGAGCCCTGGGGCACACCGCACCGAAGAGGTTTGTCCTCAGATTCAAAGGGACGAAGGAGTACCCTTTGGGTCCTCTCTGAGAGAAAATACTTAATCCAGGTTAGGGCGGTGCCTTCAATCCCCAGCTGCTGCAGACGAGATAGGAGTATATCATGGGACACAGTGTCGAATGCAGCGGACAGGTCGAGGAGGACCAGCATGGCCTCCTCGCCCCTGTCCACTGACTCCCGAATTGTTTCCGATACCTCAAATAGTGCCGTCTCGGTACTCTATCCGGCTCTAAAGCCGGACTGGGAGTCGTGCAACAGCTGATTAGTTTCTAGGTACTGGGCAAGTTGTTTCTGAACCACTTTTTCTAAGATTTTAGCAGGTTTAGGCAGAAGGGATATCGGGCGATAATTACTGAATTGAGTAGAATCTGCATCTGACTTTTAGGATGGGGAGCAGCATAGCTTGTTTCCACACTGAAGGGAACTGACCATGGGTCAAGGAAGAGTTCCATATGGAAAGGAGAGGGTTGATTAAAACCGGGGCAAGATTTCCCATCACTTTAGCAGGGACTGGAGCTAGTGGTGACCCTGATTTAACCTGGCTGAGTAGTTTCATGGCTGTATCTAGCGTAAGCTCATCAAAGAATTTAAATGAGCATTGCTGGGAGTATGGCTCAGCTAACGAGGGACTCGATGCCGTCGAATCAGATGAGGAAGATAGCTTGATGATTCTATCCTGGAAAAAATCAGAAAGTCCATTACAGAAGGCTTGAGTGGGGGAACTCTGGGTCTTCAAGGCAGGGGGATTCACAAAATCCTTCACAATTGTGAAGAGAGTTTTGGAAGAGTTCTCTGCCAATTTGATGAGTTGTGAGAAGTAAGCTCTCATCGTGGTCCGTTTGAGTTTTTGAAAGTTGTTCAAAGCCACCTTATAGGCAGCTTTGGCAGTAGGGTCGTAGGACTGGCGCCATTTACGTTTAAGCTGTTTACATCTACTCTTTTCCTCTCGCAGCAAGGGGGAGAACCAAGGAGCAGATGGACGAGATCTAGCAGAGTAATAGGTGCTAGTGGAGAAATGGCAACTAGAGCGGATGTGAGGGCAAAGTTATATCTCACAACTTCCTCATTAAAATCTGCAAAGGAATTAAACTGATACAGGAAACAAGGGTCAATGGTATCACAGGTAACTTTAGACCACTTGCGACCGTTTTCCTTATTGATAGAGAAGGAAGGGGGCAGGGAAGGGATAGTAATTTCAAAGGGAAGGAGAAAATGGTCAGACCATGTGAGGGGTAGGGAAGAAAGGGAAGTTACGCCGGGATGATTAGTGAATATAAGATCAAGGGTATGTCCAGCTTTGTGTGTTGGGCCCTTAACTAATTGGGACAAGGTTAATCCTTGTAAGGTTTCAAGTAGGAAAGATGCTTGTGCACAGGAAGGATTATCAACATGTAGGTTGAAATCCCCCAACACCGTGAAATGAGTGTGTTTAAGGGAGAGATCAGCAATAGTGTGCACTAAAGTGTTAAGAGAGGAAGAAGAAGCCGGGGGAGGATTATAGACCCGGATACCGGCAAAAATAATAATGGCAGAATCCATATTCGTAAAATACATGGCTTCAATAAGCCCAAGATTAGTTAGTTTCTTAATACTCAATCTAAGGTGAGATTTAAGAATAACAGCAAGGCCTCCTCCAGTTTTATTATTGAGTCGATTGATACCCATCAATCGATAGCCAGGGGGAGTAGCCAGGTGTATGTCCGGTTTAGAGGAGTCATTAAGCCATGTTTCCGTAAGGAATAAAATATCCCACTTGAGTTTCCAATGATAGCCATATATCAGAGGCGTGAGCCGGCAAAGAACGGCAATTAATTAAGGCAGCCTTTAATTTGGGGGGAGACTGAGGTTTAATGATCTTCCGCGAGGGAGGGTCCAGATTCCGCTGGGAGGAGATGGCGAGTTTGCAAGCTGAACAATTGTAGGTAGAATTCTCAAGGCCTAGAGGACAGCAACAGGCGTCAGGGGTGCAGACGCCTTGTCTCAACAGATGAAGCTGCCTATTGGACCAAGTAATTGGGGGTCGAGAGACAAGGGGCCCGGCGCGGACGGGCTTGCCTTAGGCGCGCCTTTGGCGCGCCCGCCCGCTGCGCGGGCGGGATGTTCCCTTACTTTTATCCATTTCCGGAGGAGGGTGGGAGGCGTCCACGAGCTGGAGCGCTACCCTGCCTCCCCCCAAGATGGTGGTTTCGCGTTCTCCCAGCCGGCGTGAGCGCTGTAATCGGCTGCGCCGGGGGAGAGAGCAGTATCAGGGACCCTGGGACGAAGAAAATCTCGTCGGGTCTAACAATTAGGCAAGTCCTGAATAATTTAAAAAGTTTTAGTTAAAATATATACAAGTATTAAAATCACTCGCAATAAATCTACATACAAGTTTTAAAATCACTCGCAATAAATCTACATACAAGTTTTAAAATCACTCGCATGAAACTCAGTAATAGTTGGCAGATATAGGAAAAGGAGAGAAATGCCCCCGGCTTCCGCCTCAGGGGTGAAAACACACAAACATTTACCACACTTCCACCAATGTGTAGTGTACTTCTTGTGATAACACATGCACACAGCACATTTCCATCATGTACACCCTTCCACATCTACCAGATGTAGGTCAGGGGAAAGTTAAGCACACATCAGAGGAACATTTAAAAAAGCGAGTGAGTCTGTATGCCTCACTCCAGTAACACATGGTAAAAAGGTACTGTTCACTACTACTGATCGCTACACTGTATGCTGCCACCACCGCACTTGTGATGCTTAACTCATTGTAAAGACAGCAGCCTTCCACCACTATGAGGGCAGCACTTTGAAGCACTCCTTCCGGTCCAACAAGACAGCAACCCATACATCAGGCCTTTCATGGCGCACCTGCATGATCAGTGTTCGCCTATGACATGAAAATCTGTATTAGGGATCCAGACAACAGCACAGTTGGCCACTCAGTGAAGGGTACGTGTCTCTTACCATGCAGAGGACTTTTCTGTCCCAACACAGTTGTACCTGGCTCCATTAATGAAGTAGTATAATTTTTCAGATTCATAAGGTGTTTAGATTCAGACTAACGTATCCTGTATTCATACTTTTTTTCACTAAAACTATATTTGTAAGGGAGTGGCCAAGTCTAGCAAGAGGGTGGCCACGTAAATCCTGAGCTCATCCGCCTGGCCACCTTCTGCTTGGCCCCCAGCCTCCTTCCAGCAGACACCGGCCTCACCAGACTACCCTGCAACCGGTGGCCCACTACTGGTGGGGAGGGGCGGTAAGGGGAAGTCGCCACAAATATGACTCATTACATCGCATATTAATACAACGCATGCCATTACAAAGCGGATATTACTACGCGATGACAATGACGACACCATTACAGCGCAAACTTTTACCACAACTATACCTTTACCATGCATGCCATTAAAACGCGAAGCCATGCGTGGTAAAGATATACTCATGGTAAAAGTTTGAAAGGTAAGTGACCCTACTTTGCCGTACCCTAAACCCTAATTTAGTAACCCTGCACGACCCTCCCCTGACCCCAGTCCTCTTCCTTCATTTACACTACCATTGCACGACCCCCCGACACTACCCTACACTACAGAGACCCCCCGACACTACCCTACACTACAGAAACACCACAACACTACCCTAAACCCTAAAACACTGCCCCCACGACCCTCCCACTACCCCAGTCCAGTCCCTACACTGAAACACTACCCCCAGCACGACCCTTCCCCTACAAACACACTACCCTAAGCCACTACCCCCAGCACGACCCTTCCCGGCCCCCAATCGGCTCCCTACACTGAAACACTACACCCAGCACGACCCTCCCCCTACCTCCAATCCCCCTTACCTCTCTCTCCTCATGGTTCCTCTCTCGTGGTTCTAGCGTCATCTGAGGGGCAGTGTTCGTCACAACCTCATTGTGAGGAAACTGAACAGCCTGTTTCCTCACAACCATGTTCATAGCCATTACATCGCATGCGTTGTAACGCATGCCATGTAATGACTTGCGGTGAAACAGCTACGTTGTAATGGCTGTTCACCAATCGCCACAGCTGAGAGCACAATACCATAGCTAAATGGCACCCCTGCCTTGCTAGAAGAGACTGCGCAGCCTGAGGCCTGGCACAGAGAAAGCAAGCCACCACACACTCCACAGTTCAGCAATGGACCTGGGGAGGACTGGGGCCTGCACCTGCCCTCCACACTTCTATTTGGCAGCTGTGCCTGCCCTTGGAGGACCAGACCAGAGGGGAACCACATGGGCCCACCAGAGGACTGCCACCAGCCTCCCAGAGCCCGGGGGACGCCTCCTGTGCAGATGGGTGAGACATGCTGCAACCCTGAGGGAGTGATACAAGTAGAGGGCACACTTTCACCTCCCACTTTTAACTGTCAACCAGTGTGAGCTCGAGGAGCATCTCACCGACCAGTAGCCATCACGCCTTCCCATGCTCGCACACAGCCTAGAGTGTGGGGGTGGGGTGTACGAGGTGGGGGGGGGACAGCCGCAGACTCCTTAACAGCATTGTGGGGACGCCTCTGAGCACTGCACCACCTCCCATTGCTCTCGACTCCTCAGTGTTGGGTGGGGGGCGGGGTAGTTCCTCTGCTGTTGGTCTCGGGAAGATTGTGTACCCGCAATCCCATTTTGAACTTGAGACACCTCCACTTAACACCACACGCCCGGACTGTTAGACAGCAAGTCACTCGGCAACTCCCCAAGGGCACACTGTGCTAACTGTGAAAAAGAGATCCAGTCGACTACATGCCGCCACACTGTCACGCCCAGCTGTAGCTACTTGAATCGTGGACGGAAGTAAGGGCATGAAAGATTCCACTATTAAGACATTCCTCTAACAGCTGGCTCAGCACCCATAAGGAGAGGAAACGAAGCCCCCGACTGGACAGGCAGAACTGACAACTTATCAGACAGCCAGCCGCAGCAGGTTACCAGAGACCTGCATCTCCAGCTGTTCTAGGAGCTCCGCAATGACCTCAAGGGGGTCAAAACAGACCTCCAGCTCGATCTACGCCGCCTCCAAAGGAATGTCAATGACATTGGAGTGAGCCGAAACTAAATCTTTAGTCGATAAACTCAACGACCATCCAAAAATGAATCCTCCAGCTGGCGGATTGGCGTTTCATCCAGCAGGCGAAATAAGAGTATTTGGAGAACAGATTGCATCAAAAGAACATTCATATCAGGGGAGTACCAACTACCATCCAGAACATTAACTCTCCAAAAACCTCTGACCTATAAAGCTATCCTGTAATAACCCAGAGGCTACCCCAGACTGGGCTTACAGAGTGGCCCCCCTTCATAAAGCAGGCAAACATACATCTGTTGTCCTTAACCACATCCACCGCTTCACCGACAAGGTATTGATCATGCCTAATGTGCGTCAAGGGGGCCAACCCTTCTACCGTAAAATGGCACATAACTCCTCCTCCAGGATCTTCCACCAGTTACATTGGCCAGAAGGCACACCTTCAAACCGGTCACATACTTTCTCACTGACTACAACACCAAATCTCGTGGGGCCCATCAGCTCCACCTCCTTTTTGCCTGGAATGGCAAGACCTACTTGTCGGCCACACTAGTTGAGGAAAAACATGACTTGGGGATGTCAATACAGCTGGCGGAGTCAGGGTCACCCGGCGTGAGACCCCAGACACCAGCTTCAGGGTGGCTATTAGACTTGGAATCCTTAGGGTGGTCTTCCCCTGGCCTTCATGCCGCCACGTTTAGCGGATGTCTTTTGTTGGTCCTAGGACTCTGAGCACTTTATCACTGCTAAGCAGTCAAAATGCATGCGCTTATCCCCTAAACACGATACCATTGATGTATACCTGATTGGCATATTTGTTGTACTGGTAAAGTCCTTGTAAAGTGGTATACCATATACGCAGGGCCTGCACTTCAAAGGCTACAAGCGGGCTGCAGCACCGATTGTGCCACCCATAGAAGTAGCCTTTCAAACAGGTCTCAGGTCAGCCACTACAGTGCCTGTGTGCAATTTACTGCCATTTCGACTTGGCATTTAAAACTACTTTACCAAGCCTCAAACTCTCATTTTATTACATACAAGTCACCACCAAGGTAGGCCTTAAGTAACTCTAAGGGCAGGGTTCCATGCGAGTAACAGGTAGGACATGTACTTGTATGTTCTGCATGTCCTGGTAGTGCAAACAGGCTATTTAGTTTTTACCTGTGAGGCCAACACTTCTCATAGAATAGCATTGGGAATTCCTTAATTTACTTTTCGGGGATGCGACCTGAGCCCCGGCGACCTCCCGTGACACCACATGGAGTTCCGCGGGAGTTTGAGGCAGAGGAGCCGTAGTCGGAAGGAGGGACCCCCAAAGGGCCGCACCCAACAGCACCATATCCTCCAAGCCTGAATCCGAACCAGTCCGTGCCAGTGCCAGAGCCTCCGGTGGCGGCTCCGCCGATGGCCCCGCGCAAGGCATCCACTGACGCCTCAGGAGGGAAAGGAGGAGACGCCAGCGAGGCCTGCAAAGCCGCCGCATTTGTCTCCATCTGGACTCTCGACGCTCCGTCACCGGGAAACAGTGGATAGGATGACGACAAGCAGGGGCCCATCTCTTGCAGAGAGCACACGCCCCCGGCAGGCCAAACACCAGCCCCCGGGGACAAACTGCGACACTGACCCACCAGGGAGCGACGCTCTTGCAACATCGTAAAAGGGCAAGGACGACGTAATCCGCCATATCTGAAGCAGTCTGACAGGGATGATCGAGGAGAGGAAGCCGACCTTGAGAGACGCGCCGAGAGTAGTTTCATTAGGCGCTTCCACCGCGACTTCGGCTTCAACTGTTGGCACGCCTCACAATCAGTGGTGCCGTGATCCTCCCCTAAACGCCACATACAAATGAGGTGAGGGTCCACTGCCGACATAAGACACCCACACAACGTGCAAGTTTTGAAGCCCGAAGGCATTCACACACAGTTCCACCAAAAAATTAGACAATGAGGAAGAAAGAGGGGCCCCAAACAGGCCAGAGTAGAGACCGGATCTGCGTTGCACGAGGAAAAGGAAAAAGTGACGTAGGTGCGCCGAGGTGGGACTTCTGTGAACTCGCTGACGTCACGTACGCGGACGACGCCTGGGCGGAGTCGTGTGATGCCGCCCTGCCCCCGGCGTGCAGGGATGCTGTGGCAAAAAGTTTCCAGATCCAGTCTCACACCTGGGAATAATTCTACATGAAGTAATCTGCAGCTAGTAGTCTCTATCAGATATGCCACTTTTAGAAAGCGGACATTTCTCTGTACTTACTGCTCTGTGTCGGACAGCCTGTCTCTAATACACGTCTATGTTGGGTGACAGCTGCACTATGTACATTCCCTCTAGACAGCCACAAACACAGGAAGGTGAGGCTCCCCTGCATTCTGATGGGTATGCTTGTGCAAGAAGGAATGGGAGGGGCTGACACTTTAAGTGGTGACCTGTTTCCACACAAAGCACAGATTTATCCCCCACAGATAGCCTGGCAGACAGGACTGGGCTGAAAGTGGTACTTGTGCACCCAAGAGAGATGCTTTGAAGTCATCCCCTACATCATAGGCACTTTTTGGTATAAATCTGACACTTCTGGATCGTAAAATCTTGTCAGGACTGATGTTCTGCTTGTTTCCCCTGCTGCTCCCCGACTGCTAAAAGAGAGCTGGACTCTGCCTTCCTTTAAGTGAACCGAAGGTCTTGCTCGGTTGCCTCCAGTTTTCTGAACTCTCAGGAACACAAAGGCTTTCTGCAATTCTGCTGGTGCTGCCTTCTGGGAGTCCTACCCTTGCTTGAGGTGCCCTCTGCAAGTTCTGGGCCTCTGAAGTGGGTTCTGCAGTGGTTTTCTACAAAACCAACACAATGTTACCACTGCATCGGTTGAAACAGACGCTTTGCCCTTCGACTCAGAGGCTGTTTGACAACAGTTCTAGAGCCTGTGCGGCATGGCGACGGCACTGTGCCTTCACTTCAGCACAGGTCAAGGATGACGCAGCGTCCCAACTGGGTGGAAAAGATAAGTTGCATCAGACCCTCAGCGTCAATGCTTTGCCTCATCCAAGGTACTTTCTCAGTGGGCCCTGTGTGGGGATTGTAGCCGGCCTGCCCTCCATCACAGTCAGCCTGCACCTTGGATTTGCACCAGCCCCTCAAGACCTCCAGTAATCTTTTGACTGCTAGTGAGTTCTAAGCACTATTTTTGCACTTAATCTTTAAAAATTCTAAAGATTGGATTTTTGTTGTTTTGGTGTTTTGCTCAGATATTCTCTATTTTTCTAAACCTGTGTGGAGACTTTCCGGAGTATTCATTGTGTTACGGTGTGTGAGTGTTTTGCACAAATACTTTATACATTGCCTCTTCAGATAAGCCTGACTGCTCTGTATCAAGCTACCAGTGGGTGAGCACAGGCTATTTTTGGTGTGTATATAGCTTACCCAGACTAGAGTAGTGGTACCTGCCTAGCGTGTGTGCCTACGTCAGCCAACCGGGAAATTACATTTCTAATAGTCGCAAACAGTCTCAAGATGGGTGGGAAGGCTCCAACTTAGCCTCAATGAAACAGAAGCCAGTGGATCCTGGCTACTGGAACAACTCCACCAACCCATCAACACCACCACACAGACTGGTGACCTAGTACTACCCCTTTGTAATTGATGGCTAGGTAGGCCAACCTACGGCGTGTTCCTACTCTCCTACCCTGGTGTTAGGCTGGGGAGGCCGTGAACTGGCTCTTGGTCAACAAAGCCAGTAAAGCCCCTTCTTCAAGTTTCCCCATGAACCGTGATACGACCCGATGGAGCTCTCGGAGATGGGCACTAATCAATTAGTCGTTTTGTTCATTCTTGTTCTGTTACTTTCAGGCACTTTTGAAGTTATTGGTTGGGGGGTTACACAAGCACTCTTGTACGCTCTATGTACCTTTCAAATCCATCATAGGAGCCCTACGATAAGCAATCCTTATCCTTCTCCACTGCCATTAGCTCATCCACTTTACATGTATTCATATACAAGGTTAGGGGTCTTCATAACCCCACTAAAAGGCGCGCCGTCTTGGGGAAGCTCCAGGCGACTGGAGCGTTTTTTTGCCAGGATTAAAGAGATTCCACTCCTGCGAGCAGACACGTAGACTCTCCTTCTGCCAATTTTTGCTCCAATATTATGCCTCACCCAAAGCTAAACAGACCGGGGTAGCGCTACTTTCACCTAGCCTCTCTATTTCATTGAGAACGACCAATCCGGCAAAGAGCCCAGGTGGGTAGCGCTTAACAATACTTGCGATGGCCAGACTCTTTGCATTGCCTCTATATAGGCACCAACTCTGGCCAGGAGGCATTCTGATGCTCCACGCTACAGAACATCGACTTAGTGCAGGGCTCCCTGATGTTGGGCGGTGACCTTAACTGGGTCCTCAAAGCACAACTAGATAAATCGCAGCACTGTCATGGTAGGACAACAGTCCTGTTCTCACAGGGTCATTAGTAGTTGATAGATATAGGACTCCTAGAAGCATGGCGCACACAGCAACCCGTAATGATGGATTAGTCCCACTACTAAGCAACTCACCACACATTCACCAGGATGGCCCTTGTGCTCCTGGACAGAAGACTCTAGGGTGATCTCCACGAGATGAACCTCCCTCTAACCACAGCTCCGTGGTGGTAATGATCTGCTAGAATCATTCCCAACTCCCACGCACTGGGGCCTCCTGGTACCTGAACTATTCCCTCCTCCACGACCCCGGTGTAGAGGACAAGTTCAGCTCTACCCTTCTGGTAAACCTAAGCCTCAACAATACTAGGGATGTGGTCAGGGACACTATGAAGGGAGCAGAGGGGGCTTTCATCCAAGAAGTGGCTCGCCTCAAACGCACACAGGTTCTTGCTTGGACCAACCTAATCATACACCTACCTGACCTCATAAGGTAGCATAAACACTCCCCCTCAAATAAACTCTGTACGAAGGTCTTGACTGTTTGAAGTGAACGCCTCACTCAAACTAGATACAAGGGTGGGGGGAGGGGGTAATAAACCAAGTGTCTTACTTGCCGACTAACTGCAGGCACGCCAAACCAAATAACTCCTGGGAGAGATCAGGGGTGATGACAGTACTGTACATACAACCACCCGAGACACACTCCAAGCCTTTTGCTCATTTTATCACTTGCTGTACACTGCATTTCCAGCACCCCAGGAGCTAGGCCATGCTTACCGTGAATCGTCCCTGCTTTTGGAGCCTGCAACAAAATTTGGACCGTCCTATCTCCCCTAAGGAGACACTGGACACCATTGGCCAACTTAAGCTTTCTAAGGCCCCAGGTTCTGACTGATTCCCTACACTATTCTATAAATGGTTCGCTCCCCAACTACTTGCTCTTCCTAACAGCCTTTTTTATGGAGCGCAAGGATGAGACAGTGCCAACCCGCAGCATGTCCAAGGCCTTCACTGTTTTAATCCCTAAACCAGGCAAGGACCCAACGCTCTGCTCCTCAGACCTACTGCCCCATCTCCCTGCTTAACTTGGATCTCAAGCTTCATGCCAAGACACTGGCCAACCAACTAGATAAACTCCTTCCCACCCTGGTCAGGTTTGCCCCCCCATTGCGCAACTGGCAAAAAGACTAAGCAGGTTCTGCACCTCGTCAACATTACCAGGAAAAAGGGCAGAGTAGCGGTCCTCTGCTCTCTAAATGTTGAAAGGGAACGGGAAAATGGGGAATGGAACATGTTTGATGCCATACTGAAATACAGCTTAGGTGTCGCTTTCGGAGATGGATCTCTGCACCTTACTCCTCCCTCACAGCCAGGGTCGAAGCTAACCGCTAGCCATCGAAACCCATGCCTATATCCAGGTGCTAGACAGTGCTGCACTCTCACCTTTTTTTGGACCGCTTCCTGGAGCCCCTCTTGCAGAAAATTAGTGACCACCACCGCCAGATACACGGCATTGAATCTGCCACGACACCTTCAAGCTATCCTCCTTAGCAGATTACCTCCCTCCTGACTCACACCAAACCCCAAAGTTCACCTCTTGGTGCTTGTCCCCCTCCATGAGGAATTCTGAGCAGTGATTGTCCTTCAGATCAATATGCGCAGAGGGCCTAGTACCTATGGGCGGAGGACACTCAGACTTCCTGGATACTACTACAACAATCCATTGGTCCCCCGATTATGTTAGGCATTCAGTTCATACCCAACCTACAGGTATGTATGAGTCAACTCTTAACACCACCTCTGCAAAGCCAAAACCTCCTGGGCTGCGTGCAGAAACTTTTCCCTCTCTGGGGAGGGAAGCATTTCTTTGATATGTGATTGAACAGTTTATGGATGAGTGATTAAAAATGTCACACTGATCAGAATCTGACAGCTAGACCTATGGGCGCAGTCCCGACGGTCCCCAAGGGCAGGAAAGGCAGACTGCTATACATCTCTCCAGCCACAGAGACCACACCTGCCGTGTGGGACTCAACTGCACTTCAGAGGGGCATTACCGCTTTCCCATCCCTATGCACTAATAGAGTAGACAATGCAGACTTCACCTGAATGTCCATGAAAGAATACCAAATATGGAGGTCCAATGGATGCTTCCATCATCAGGACCTTTATGCCATGGAGGCATTGAAGTCCTTCGAGGACCTTACGGGTAACTACAACATCTCAGAGTCTGAAAGTTTCAACTACCTGCAAATCGGACATTGGATCACGCACCCCACCAATAGGCCGTGCGCCACCAGGTCGCTAACACCTTTTGAAAAAATACTCTAGCAACTCACCACAGCTAAATACCCAGTCTCAGATGTATTCAATCGTCGACACGCCACCACTAAAGCCTTCCAATAGCAATGGGAAAAAAGACCAGACCATTGCACTTGAACCCAAAAGGTGGAATGAAATTTACGCTTGTAACATCAGCTTTTCAGCCAAGCGCATGGCAAAAAGAGGTTATATAAACTTCTGTGTTGTTGGCACCTACCACCCACCAGACTTCAGGTAACTGACCCTAACCATCCTGACACTTGCTGGGGGTAATGTGGGGAGAGAGGCTCTCTGACGCATATTATGTGGCCAAGACCTGGAGGACTTCTGGGACAAAGTATTTTTTGCTAACTCTCAGATACAGGGCTACCCCTCTGAGAAGCTCTCAGAATTTGTGCTTTTCGGCAGACGTTCAGAGGGCTTCTACCCTCCGTGTTCCACCTCCGGTAAGCAAACTTCCCATCTTCTGCTGGCAGCGACACACTATCCTCTCCATGTGGAGCAAGACTACAGCTTTATTATAGCTTTTAGTGCACCAACTGCTCATATTTATGTATTAATGTGATTCATAATATGTAGATTTTAGTGAATGTGTAAAAGAATTTCCATGTTAATTCTTGCATTTTACAGCATTACCCATGGGGTCAAGCCCTTTTATAGCAATCCGAGAGACCTCTTTAACTTTCCTTTGGAGGTGTAAGCTATCGGTGTACTGCAAACATCTCCAGTGAAGCCATAGGCTCGAATAGCTCAGCCGTATCTGCATATATTTAAGCCCAGAAATGCCATGAAGTGAGAGAGAGATTAAAGCACAGTAGCTGACTGGAAAAAAAACGTATTCACCCAGTGTATGTGGGTTAAAAACTAAACGAGTCGTTAGACCAAACCATAGTGGGGGTCCAGAGACTCCTGAAAGCCTTGACATTGTACTGCTAAGAAAATAGGCTAATAATAAATACAGCAAAATCGAAGGTGATGATAACAAGACAAAGGGCCAGGAAAAGTTTCTGGAATATAGCGGGGAAAGCCATTGAAGTAGTGACCACTTACAACAACCTTGGCGTCTTGTTGGACCACATAGGGTGATTAGATGCACACATCACCACACAGCAGGGGGCAGCAAACTCCCATGAGGGTGCATTCTACAAAGCAAGAAAATCAATGGGCACACCAGACTTGGCCCTCCTACTTAAGGTAATAGATTCAAATTTCTTACCAACAGTGGCTTATGGGGCAATGGTTTTTAGAGATAAGTTGTCAGCCTAGCAGGAGACAGCAGTCATCCTGTTATCATAGAGTGTTCTTGTTCCCAAACTCCAAATCACATGCAGATATTCACATGGAATTCAATCGGACATCACAGCAGTGGCTGCTAAAAGCACAAGTTACTACTTGTGTAACGATATATCTGTAAGAGACATTAGTTAGTGATAGATTCCTTACCTTCGAATATCCCCAGGCGTCAGACTGGATCCGGAAATTTTTGCATAGCAATACCCCTGCGCGTCGGTAGACGTCGTCCGCGGCTCCGCGTCCGTCGTCGTTAGCGCCGGAATGATGTCGGAGTACTTAGACGCCGCCCATGCGCGCTGACGTCAGTTCTGATACACAGCTTTTCCGCGCCAGATACGCAGAGCCATGATAGAACCAACACTGGTGCCAAGAAACTAGGGCCCTGAAAGGGGATGACCTTAACCCTAGATATCGGTTCGCAGAACGGGGAGGATGGGTGGGTCGGTAAGGAATCCATCACTAACTAATGTCTTACAGATATATCGTTACACAAGTAGTAACTTGTGCATCTGAAAGAGGCACGTTAGTGATAGATTCCTTACCTTAGAATAGATACCCCAGCAATACCAACCCCGGTGGTGGGTCTGCGAACCAATAATCACACCAGAAAGTCCTGGAGGACGGAACGGCCAAAGAAGCCATCCCTCCGGACTTGACTGTCCAGGCAGTAGTGTCGTGCGAACGTGTGCAACGAGGCCCACGTAGCTGCCTGGCAAATGTCCTGCAAGGGCACCCCCCGGCCCAGGGCAGTAGTAGTCGCCGTGGCCCGAGTGGAATGAGCCCCCAATCCAACAGGGGGCTCCTTCTTAGCCATGGAGTAACATGCCTGGATACGCAAGATGATCCACCGGGAAATGGTCCGCTTGTGTACCGCCTTCCCCTTCTTAGCGCCCACGTAACAAACAAAGAGTTGGTCATCCACCTGGAACTGGCGTGTGCGATCCAAGTAGAATGAAAGCCCACATTTTGGGTCCAGACGGTGGAGCCGCTCTTCCTCTTTAGAGGGATGCGGAGGCGGAAAGAAGGTTGGCAGGGTGATGGACTGCCCGATGTGGAAGGCTGAGACAACCTTGGGCAGGAAAGATGGCTTGGTACGCAACACAACCTTGTCCGGATGGACAGAAAGGAAAGGTGGAGTACAAGAAAGTGCCTGGAGCTCACTCACTCTCCTGGCAGAGGTGATGGCAACCAGGAAAGCAGTCTTCAGAGTTAGAAGGCGAAGAGGACAGTTGTGAAGTGGCTCAAAGGGAGCGCACATCAGGAAAGTAAGAACAAGGTTCAAGTCCCACTGGGGCATCACGAAGGGAACAGGAGGGAAATGTGTGTGATGCCCTTAAGAAATCTATTTCCAATAGGGGACTTGAACAGAGAAGGCTGATCAGGTAGCCTTAAGAAGGCGGAAAGGGCAGAAAGGTACCCCTTGATAGTGCCCAGAGCAGATCCCTGCTGGGCAAGAGAAAGAAGAAAGAGGAGAACCTCAGAAAGGGGGGCAGAGAGTGGGTCCACAGCCTTTGCTGTGCACCATGCCACAAATCTGTTCCACCTGCAGGCGTATACCGACTTTGTGGAGGGACGCCTGGCTGCCAGAATGACATTACAGACTTCGTGAGGCAAGTCAAATGGCCTCAACTGTCGCCGCTCAATCTCCCAGCTTGTAGGTGGAGGCTGGACAGGTTCGGGTGGAGGACAGTCCCCTGCTGCTGCGACAGAAGGTCCTCCCGAAGAGGCAGACGAATCTGGGGATCGACTGACATGCTGAGTATCTCGGGATACCAGTATCTTCGTGCCCAGTCCGGAGCCACAAGGATAACCTGGGCCCGGTCGCGCCTGATCTTCAGTACTCTGGGCAGAAGTGGTATAGGTGGAAAGGCGTACAATAGACTGCAACTCCACTCGCGACGAAAAGAGTCTCCGAATGAGCGCTGCCTTGGAAATTCCAACGCGCAGAACTGATGACATTGCGCGTTCTCTTCGGTGGCGAATAGATCTAACCAAGGCTCTCCCCATTGCTGAAAGAGGCCTTGCGCCACGTCCGAGCTCAGACGCCATTCGTGATCCATCATGCACCGACGGCTGAGTTCGTCCGCCCTGGCATTCAGAGAACCTGCCAGGTGTTGAACCACCAGGGTCACGCCCTGACGTTCCAGCCACTGCCAGAGGCGCAGAGCCTCCTGGCATAGGGTCCACGACCCCACCCCGCCCTGTTTGTTGCAGTACCACATGGCGGTGGTGTTGACCGTGAACACCTGCACTACACTCCCCCGGACAGAGGGGAGGAATGCCTTCAGTGCTAGACGAATCGCCTGTAACTCCAACAGGTTTATGTGGAGCCGGGCCTCCGCCGGAGACCAGAGTCCCCTGATCTCCGCCTCTCCCATGTGGCCACCCCAGCCCTGGAGGGATGCGTCCGTCACAAATACGTGCTCCGGGTGGGGGAGGGAGAGGGATCTGCCACTGACCCAATCGCGGTCCGTGAGCCACCACTGCAACTGTCTTGCAGTGCCCTCCGAGATCAAGACATGGCCGGACAAGTTGCCCTGATGCTGGGCCCACTGAAAGTTCAGGTCCCACTGCAGAGCCCGCATCCGCCACCGGGCGTGACGCACCAGAAGGATGCAGGAGGCCATCAGTCCCAGAAGCCGCAGCGTCAACCTGACCGAGACTCGGGATAAAGGCTGGAAGAGTGGAACCAGTGCCTGAATATCCCGAACCCGCTGTTTGGGAGGGTAAACCCGAAACTGAGCAGAGTCCAGAACCGCTCTGATGAAGAGGAGCTTCTGAGAGGGACACAGGTGCGACTACGGCACATTGATGGAGAACCCCTGCAAGTGCAGGAGGTCGGCCGTAGTCTGGAGGTGGCTGACGACTGTCTGGGGCGAGCCCGCCTTCAACAACCAGTCGTCGAGGTAGGGGAAGACTGACACCCCTAACCTGCGCAGATGAGCTGCGACCACCGCCATCACCTTCGTGAACACCCGTGGGGCACTGGTAAGGCCGAAGGGGAGCAGGGTAAACTGAAAGTGCTCGTGGCCTACCGTGAACCGCCGGTAACGCCGGTGGGCCGGCAGGACGGGGATGTGAAAATAAGCGTCCTGCAAGTCCAACGCTACCATCGAGTCTCCGGGGTCCAGGGCAGCTAAGACCTGAGCCAAAGTCAGCATCTTGAACTTCTCTTGTCGGAGGAAGCCGTTGACGTTCTGTAGGTCCAAGATAGGGCGCAGGCCCCCCCATGCCCTTCTTGGGCACCAGAAAGTAGTGGGAGTAACATCCACACCCTACTTCTGGCCCAGGAACGCGCTCGATGGCCCCCTTGGCCAAGAGGGCCGTGACTTCCTCTTGCAGAAGTTGCAAGTGATCCCCTGACACGCAGTGGAATTGCGGTGGCATGGCTGGAGGGGTCGTCTCGAAGGGGAGGGAGTAGCCCCTTCGGACGATTTGCAGCACCCCCCTGTCCGACGTGACAGTGCGCCAGTGGGAGTGGTGATGGCGAACCCTGCCTCCCACAGGCGTCACATGGGCCTGAAAACTCGGAAGGTTTTGAGGCAGGTGCTGCGGAGGGAGGTGTGGACTGGCCTCGCAGCTGACCCCGACCGCCACCACGGCGGTTTCCACGGCCGCCACCGCGCTGCTGGGCATTCTGCGGTGCGTGGCTGGCAGCACATGTGGGAACGCCCCTTCCGTGGCCACGAAAGGAGTGAAAGGCACCCAATTGCTGGCGCGTGGCCGAAAGGCCTAAGGACTTGGCCGTAGCCCTGGAGTCCTTAAAGCGCTCCAGCGCATGGTCTGCCTTGTCGCCAAAAAGGCGACTGCCATCGAACGGAATGTCCAGAGTGACCTGGACATCGGCCAAAAAATTGGCGGACCTCAACCAGGCGTGGCGTCTAACCGCCACCGTCGTTGCCATCGCCCTGCCCAGTGAGTCCGTGGCATCCAGCCCACACCGGATAGAGTATCGTGCCGCATCTCGACACTCCACAAGGGCTTGGGCGTGTTTAGCTCGGACCTCCTCCGGGCATTGTGGCAGCCGTGTCCCACAGGGTGTGGGTGTAGCGGCCCAAGAGACACGCGGTATTGACAGACCGCAGTCCCAAACTCAGGGACGAGAACACCTTCTTTCCGAACTGTTCATATCTCTTGGATTCCCGATCGGGCGGGGCCGTCGGGAATGCGGTCTGGGAAGTGGAGGCCTGGATAACCAGGCTCTCGGGAGTGGGATGGGTGGACAAAAAGCAAGGGTCGCCCGGAGCCGGGCGGTAGCGTCTGGCCACGTTCCTATCCACTGGCGGACCAGTGGCGGGCTTGGACCAAGTGCCCACAAGAACGTCACATAAGGCTTCATTAAACTGCAGCAGAGGCTCACTGGAGCTTGCCTGCGGTAACCACTTGGACACTAATGACAAGGGTAACTCGTCATGGAGTGCCCATTCATTTCAATGGAAATTACATGAAATCGTTGGACATGCCATAGCATCCAAGTAGAATCTCAGTGAGGAGGTTAGTCCTCACGGCCGCAACGGGGAGCTCAAGGCCCAAGGCCTTGGCTGCCCTCGTCAACACTACGCTATAAGCAGCCCCCTCCTCCGTAGCCACGGTGGGAGGGGAGACAAATCCAGTGTCTGGCGAGGTGTCAATACCACTGGCCTCCCCAAGCTCATATGTCCAGTCCTCTTGAGACTGGCACTCCTGTGCCAGAGGGTCCTCAGACCCCTCCCAATCACCTCCGTCCCCAGTCTCCTGTAACCCAGGGTCAACAGACTGGACCTCCTCATGGAAATAAAAATCTCCAAAGGCCGTCTGAAGCGGCGCCCAACGGCGCCGTTCCGGCGCCACAGTCGGACCGAAGGGAAGATTGGGGACGGCGTCCACAATGGGCGCCGGGGGCGACACCCTCTGGCCGGCGCCGGCGAGGCCCGGATCCGGTGAGGTCCTGCGGCGCCGGGACCGAAGTCGCCGGCGGCCGAAGCACCCGGCGGCGTCGAAGCGCCCGACCCGCTAGGGCCTCCAGCCGGGACCGCGAGCCCGGAGGCGCCGCGGGACCCGGCTGAGGAGGGAGGGACCTCATTGTCATGAGGTACCGCTCGACCTCCTCCGGCGTCGCGCCGTGCCCAGGGACCCGAAGGTGTGGGGCATGCGGCGATGCTTGAGACTCTCTTGGAGCCGCGTGGGCGGTGTCGCCCGAACCCCCGGCCGCATCGTGCGAGCGTCGGGGTGGGTCGGAGGAGCGATCATGCCTCTTACCTGAGGACTTGGATCCCAACGACCGATGTCCACTCCCGGAGCTGCGGGGACTCCGACCCCGCGACCGGTCCCACGACCTCCCGTGGGACCGGGACCTGGAATGGCGCGGGGCCGAATGCCGGAGCTCGAACCGCTTGCGGGACCGCTCCCGCCTAGCCTTCGACGTCAGGGCCCGGCAGTCTGAGCAGGTGCGGTCGTGGTGGTCGAGGCCTAAGCACTTCAGGCACCGGCGATGGGGGTCCGTGACCGACATCAGTCGGTCGCACTTCGAACAGGGCTTGAACCCAGGAATCCCTACCGGCACCGTTGGAGTCAAAGACTCGAGTAGAGAAATGAGCAAAAAGATCAAAAAGTTTAGTCAAAAAATGACTAGGGGTAGAGCTTCTCCGGATCTGCGCTAGCTGGCGCGGAAAAAAGAAGAACTGACGTCAGCGCGCATGGGCGGCGTCTAAGTACTCCGACGACGTCATTCCGGCGCTAACGACGCAGACTACGGACGCGGAGCCGCGGACGACGCCTACCGACGCGCAGGGGTTTTGCTACGCAAAAATTTCCGGATCGAGTGACTCCTGGGGATATTCTAAGGTAAGGATTCTATCACTAACGTGTCTCTTTCAGATAGGTACGTTTGTTGCTTACTCCTTAAAAGCTAAGCAGGCCCAGGGGAATACTTTAACCCCTTCGCTGCGGCGGCAATTCCGCAGCAGCACTAGGGGGCAGGGGGGCCGAGCGGCGCTCGCATGCTCGTGACGGAGCCGCTCCGTCAGGAGCCTCGGTTGAGCTGTGCTCATGACGGAGCGGTTCCGTCATGGCCCCGCCCGCTCAATGGAACGTCCAGCGCAGCTGCGGAATTCGCGCCGCGCAGGCTCGCCGAGGGGGCCATGACGTAACCGCTTCATCATGAGCACAGCTCAACCGAGGCTCATGACGGAGCGGCTCCGTCATGAGCACGGAAGCAGTTAAAGAGCCTCATTTGGTCACCAATAAAAAACCCGAAAAAAATGGAACAAATTCCTAACTAATTGTTTGGAGATAATGGAGGCACAAGAAATCTGAGAAAGCTCTCTACCAACAGCTATTACGGCAAAACTATTAATAAAACAAGAAAAATTGTTGGTGGAACATGACTCACTGGCAGTAGAAAACCTAAGTCATGGCAGCTAGGCATCAAAACTCTAACTGTGGGGCACTGCTGTATTATTTCACGACGCCCCTCATGCCAACACTGAAGCTCCAAATAATGAGGTCACGTTTGGGTCTAGTCCTAGCAGAAGGTTAGACCGTGCTGCCATCTGTGGAAATAAGAATCACAATTCAGGTTATGTGCATCTGCAAGGAATTGACCACTTTAAGGAAATGTTGGCTCCGTCCCATTTGGCGCATCAATGTTCGGACCTGCCAAGATGGATTAGGGGAGTGCATGAGTTAAAATGACTGCAAGTTTTATGAAATTTATGACCGCAGCAATAAGCCTGATGAAGCCTGATTATCTCTTAATTTTAATGCTGCCTGCACACCAATTCCGGGCACTTTTTTAAAATACGGAGATTGATTTTAAACTTCTGTTTTTTATGATGAGTAGGACTACAAAATGTCTGTAAGGCAATATCAGTTTAAAAAAAATATATTTACAGTATTTTTTAAACACAATCAATTGCAATGATTTTAAGTAATTTGCAATAAAATCCATCTAAACAAAAGATGAAACTTTCTAGATAAGACAGTTCAGAGATAAAAACGACTACAGTTCAAGGTATTTCTTTTTTTGTAGGTACCACATTGACTTTTGCAATTTCTCAGTTGTCTTTAATTAATCTCTTTATTAATCATATGCTGGATGACTTAAGTTTCCGACACACACTTTACCAGTAGCTAGTGGCAGAGTGGGCTAAAGAACGGTGATGGATCAAACCCAGATCTTTTGACTGGGTGTGAGTGTTTGATTGGTTCAGATGATCCGTCCATCACCTCCCCCTTTTGTACCTCTTTGGCAATAGGCAGGGGTTTAGTTTGGAACCGGTAGAGCATGTGAGATAGTAGAGTTGTCAATTATTTTAATAAAGCCCTTTAAATATGTAGTGTGGTTATATTGTTTATCGAATCCATGGGAAAAGACGTTTCATAACTCACTAAAACAAAGTTATCCCTAGGTCTGATTTTTGTCCAAAACACACCATCTTCAAGTAACGTATGTGAGGTGTATGGTTTATAGCCCACAAGATTACCTGGTTTATAGCCCACCAGATTACCGGGCTCAGTTGCGGTAAATTGGTAAGGCTTTGCCAAAGGGTTAGGGGAGGGAGGCAGAGGGGGTAGTGGGGTCGGGGTCTAAAAATAGCCTTATTTGCTGTTATGGCTACAAAAATATAGCAAGCAGAACCTTTTCATACTCTCAGAGCAACTACTTTAGAATCTTAGGAAACTGCTAAAACATGTTCAAACATATCTAAACATTTTTAAATATGCAGTGACTATATTACATATGCCAACCTTAGAAATGCAAACATAGGAATAAAACAATATTTACAAATGTTAAAAATGTCAGATTTATTAGGATGTTAATAACCATTATACAGGATAAAGTTCAGGAGTTTGTTGGGAGACCTCAAACAGATGCAATCCAACAGTTGCTAGTTTACAAATTGAACTTGAGAAAATATTCATTCTCCGCAATTATTTACACACTGTGAATGCAGGTCTTCCATTCAACTTTAAACAATTTATTTTCAGGCAAGGCACATAAAGAATATAGACAGACTAAATTCAGCAGTTACGAATTTCATTTTTTACATTGATATACAAAAACAACTTTAATGAGGAAGATTCAACTACAATTAGTCACACAAACTAAAGCAAACAACTGGTATGATACTATGACTTAAAAGAAAAAGTTAATCTCCAGAATGTATAAGCTGTTAAACAGCAATGCAGACTAAACTAGTAGCCTGCTCACAGTGAGAAAGAATGGATGGATCAAGAAAACCATTTCTAAACAATTAGATTTATGTGTGCTATAACAAATTATTAAGTGAACAATAATGCTCCATTCTTAAATCCTCCCCTAAACTATTCAGAATATCCAGAGCAAAATTCTGGAATTCCACATAAGCATCAAATGCTTGTTATTCCTCCTGCTAATTAGGTAGCCCTCTGTAAATTATAAAGAGCTTAAACTTAAAACAATTGTAACATACTTGCAATTTAAATGCTATACATATGCTAAAATATAGCAAAATATTAAACAATGCATAAACTTAACGTTCATTATTCTATTAATCTATACAGAGCGTCATCTTGTTGACAACAAAGTAAAGGAATGCTTCAACACCATTTTCCATGTCCAAATTTCATTGTTTCTATTTCATACCCAAAAGTTATCCTCCCTTCTGGAAAAGAATATTTACAAATAAAATCGTAGTTCTTTTTAAAATGTATAAAAATTAACGTTGTCATCACCCATAAGGTAATGTACAAACGAGTTAATAAAAATGCACAGTGAAGGCTGTAGTTAACAAGACTGATATTTGGTTACATCCATACAGTTTGTGCAGATGCAAGGCAGTCTCCTGATTTCAATAGACCTAACTGATAGATCTGTATGGTCTGCAAGCAAACAAAAACTGAGAATAAGGCAGCATGCATGTTTTAAAAGGTAAACTGAATTCAAATGTACAGTATTTGTCAAAATAATCTGAAGGCAAGAATGTCTGTCCTGAAATATTTCATAAAACAGAGGAACTTCAAAGGACAAAGTAAATCATTCAAATATTCTGTTCAATGTCTGTACAAATAACATTCCTACAATTACAAGTATACATACAATCAAGATACTTTTCATTGTGGTCTAATACTAATTACTTGAAAATTTACAAGACATGAACATAAATAAAGCTGTTAAAACTGGCAAGTACAGTACTGGTCCATCATTCAGCACACATCTTCTCGTCACTCCAAAAGCCATAATTTAAAACAATATGAAATCAGTTTTAACCTATGGGAAAAAGATTCACAGAATTAGTACATGGTTTATGTACCTATACATGGCCTACAAAACTTTTACAGCAGAACTTGGCCACCTCAAACCCAATGTGTCCAGAATAAGTAGGACTTTAATGCCAAAATTAAAAGTTACTAACCTGCTACTCAAGACCAATGAGCTTGGTGGATCAGGCAGGCTAAGATTTGGATTTGGCCTGTAACATGGATGTTAACATTGTTTTAGTGCCCCCTGCAAGGACTGTAACTCAGTGCAGAAGAAGCATCCAGAAACCCCATTGTAAACCCATATCCCAAACTCTGTGCCCGAAGGGGAATTTTTAAAAGAGAAAAAACAAGTTACTTACCTGTACACTGTGGTTCTCTGGTATTGCTATCTTTAATAGATTAACATGCTTGAATCTTCCACCTTCATCATGGTGGGAGTCCCAGAGTATCCATTCCCTGCAGAGCCACCATACATCAGATTTCGAACACGTGTAGTTAGTCATTAACAAAAGAGGTATGGAAGGGTGCACCTGTCAGGGGAGGATGGAGGCCCACATGTGAATCTATAAAAGATATCAATACTGGAGAACCACAGTGTACAGGTAAGTAACTTGTTTTTTGTCCAGTATTGTATCTTTTATAGATTCACATGTTTGAATCAGACAAGCAAGCAATACATAATCTGAGGTGGGAAAAACAGGTGAACCATCCCACCATGCGACAATGTCACCACCTGAAGTGAACCAAGCCACTTAACTTCTGCGGTTATAAAATACACATATATCTATGTATATACATTAAGATTTGGCAGAGAGAATAACCATAATAGTAGTAAACATAATGATAATAAAAATTCTTAATAAACCTCAGGACTGAGGCCTACCTTAAGCGAACAGACGAAGAGCCGCTTGGCCAACCGCAGCATCCATCTTTCGCAAAGTAGCCAGGCAGTAGTGCCTTGTGAAGGTATGGACGCTTGTCCATGTCGCTGCCCTGCAGATGTAGGACAGAGACACACTGGCAAACTGTGCCGAGGATGTTGCCATCTTCATCGTGGAATGGGCAGTCACTTTGAAAGCAAGTGGGTGACCCGCATGGCTGAAGGTTATAGTAGAAGAAACCCAACGAGCAATCGAAGCTCTGGTCAAAGTTTGACCCTTCCTAGGGCAGAGAAGGCGATGAGCAATTGAGTAGATTTGCAGAAGGTAAAACTTTACACATTGTTAGATGTCCAAGGAAAGCAGAGCTCTCTGCTGGTGTAAACGGAGCAGGAACGAATGAAGGCAGGACCACAGGTTAATTCAGATGGAACATGGTAGGTATTTTGGGTATGACCGAGGGAATAGTGGGTAGCACCACTATCCTGCTGGAACTGAAGGTAAGGATCTGTTGCAGTGAAGGCTTGAATTTCACAAATAAGTCTAAGCAACGTGATGGCTTAAAGAAAAGCCACCTTCCAAAATAGAAATTTTCTGTCACACTTGTGAATTGGCTCGAATGGCGCTTTCATGAGATGAGACAACAAAATGTTTAACTGCCAGAGCACCGGAGCAGGATGAACCGGCGGGTAGGCTCTGAAAAGGCCTTTCGTGAATTCCTTCACCAACTTGCAGGACAATAGGGACGACTAGTTTGAACGTCTCCTATACCTTGAAATTGTGGCCAAATTGACTTTTACCGAGGAATGAGAGGTGCCAGCTTTTGCTAGCGACAGGAGATATGGCCAAACCTCCTCCGGAGATGGAGCGGATTGTAGCGTAGCTCTTATTTTCCCAATAGGCTCTGCGCATTGGAATAGTACCTACAGCAGTAAAGGCCTAGGCCAGACGTTAACTAGGTCTACTACTGTCGATGCTAGACTTAATTTTTGGGTTTGCCAGCTAAGCTCAGAGTTCGCTAGAAACTTTCTCGAATGTTCAAGGAAGGATTAACTCCCCTGATTAGACAAGAAGGGATTTAGTTTCTGACAACCATAGAACATGACAACTTTGCTCTCCCCTAATCAAGAGTCAATCTCAAGAGTCGTGTGAGCACAAGGCAATTATTTTACTCAGTCAGTACGTGCATTCTTAGTCTCATCAGAATGTAGAGAAAAGGAAGAGACGGGCGTGTTCAATAAAAGGTGTTATTTATTGATCAGTCTCTTTTCTCGTACAAGAGAAATGGATCGATATTATTGCAATACTTATAGTTAAGTAAAGTGCATACATTAAAAGCAATAGTATAAAATAATACTGTAAAAACATTGATATGGTTTCTGAGCCATATGATGTTTAAAAATGATTAAAATATATTTACATACATATATACATTTGACTAAACGTACTCAACTGGTGTTTCTAAATACGCCTACCCCGTGTACCTGACCTAAGTCTAATGCGTGGGCGGGAATAGAAAGTTACAGTTTAAGTTAAGTTTGTTTTTGCCAAGTGAATAACTAAAGAATTCTCTAGGAGGGGTTATTCAGTTCTGTACCTGGAATTTAGGATGAATGAGGAATGGTATCTCTTTCTCTGCTCTCGATATTCCAGGCTGCCTGCGAGGGCTGCCCGAAAGCGCCGGTGCTGGGTCTCTCGGCTTGAGATAGCAGCGCGTCTCTCAGCGCGTCAGGAAGGCAGGGCTGCTGCCTGCGGGGTCTGCTTCTGCTCTCGGCTTCGGCAAGTATGGCTGCTCCGTCTTGTCACCACGCGTGTCTTTGCATAGGGCAAGGTCGGCAATATTTATACCTTAAAGGTGCCGAGATTGACGTAAGGATGGACATAGGTACGTCAATAAAGATGTCATACGACTTGCTCGTTAGCACATTCTTTTGCAAAAGTTCTCTGTGAAATCAAAACAATGGCCGCACGGATTTTCCAGGTTGTCATAGGTTTGATTTGTTATGAGAACGTCGTATGCCTTATCAGGGGCTGGAGGAATGTCGCTTGTCTAATTAGATCTCAAGCGTTATGACCTAATCAGATAACACGTTCCTGTGCCGTAGTGTGACTGCGTCAGATAACGGTATCTGCATCATGGGGGTTTTCTTGCCTCATGGGCTGACTGTTAGTTAACTTGATAGTTAGTTTAACCAGAATAGGGTCAGGAATAGGGGGACTGATTCAGAACCTATAGAAATACACGACACCCACTCCACGCTAACTATGGTCATATCTACTAATCTATGCATAGTATAACATAGTACAACATACTATAGAGTATAGTGTATACCTTACCACCCCAAAATACATAAATGCATTTCGAAATTTTCAAATATACTGAAAAATTGCAGTCATATATATTGTATGCACTTAAGCTATGAATTAAATGCAAAAGTAAACACGCATTGTAATGCATTATTGCTTTTTGGTATATGAGAAATACACATGAAATGGCTCTTAATATAGCTATACAGAAAGGAAAGTCGAGACCATTTCATCACATAATAAAATATTTGTGAACATACCAGCGGGCAGCTAAAGTCTATATAAAGTATCTAAAAATAGAAATCTTAGTTCTCTAGGAATAGTTTCTTACTCTAAGCAGAAGATCAGTGTCCCGGGGAAAAAATATATAGAAAAATATTTTAAGGGGCTTGCTGAAAAAAGTTGCTGTCCGTGAACTGGATTGTAATTGTTCATGTGACTTTATTTTTTTTAAAAGTTGAAGGCCGAATTCAGGGAACGCCGTGTGCGAGTTTACTCAAAAGTCTCTATTTCTGTTCCGGAGAGAACATCATATCATTCAGGCTTTCGAAAAAACTGTCAACAGCTTCATGGGAAAGTTCCACTAGGTCGGAAATAGGGGTAACCATGCATTCGTGCGCATGATTGTCTCCATTGACATTCTGATTTGCATTGCTGACAGAAGGTCGTACCTGTTCGATGTTGCTTTCATCTTGAACTTCACTACTCTTCAATCGTAGTGGTGAAGATTCCAGGAATGCCGTCATCAGAATTGGCATCCTTTGAGGGCAGCAGTGCGTGAACCTTGGTAGGAACCAACAGTGTATCTGCATCCACTGGCGCATCCGATTGTAGCGTCAGACAGGTGTCGAACACGCATTCTTCTCCGCATAGCAGACACCTTAGTACAGGTAAAACACACCTTTGCCACATTGGTCGAAATGATAGAAACCAAGTCATGTTTAGGTCTCTAAGCCGGGAGAGTCCCAGGATTTTTGATATCCGGTCCCGGTATCCAATGGCTAGGATCGTATCTTCCATTGTCGCGAGAGTTTGATCTGTGACATGGGTTGCCATAACGAAAAATAAGGACTAGGAATAGGATTCCTGCAATTAGTCCCAGGATCAGGGGAAGTCCGCCAAAAATCGAATGGACGAAATCTGGAAAAATACCCAGTATGGCTTTGAATGGTGTTAATGCCATCGAAAATACTGTCTTAAATACCTTTGAGACCCCAGTGGTATCAGAAATATTTAAGATTTCGCTCAGGATTTCCGCGAAATGTACGGGGGAATTAGTCGATAATAATGTATGTATCTCTGCAGTCGTCCTTGCGACTTGTAGATCATATGTTTCTTTTGATGACGTGAGCCTTGTAGGCGTCTGTAGAAGCACTGTTTTCATTCTGCTTAAAGTATCTATTCGAATAGAAGTAATTTTCAAACCGGGCCATGCCCTTGCCTCCCTGTCTGGTAAGGAGCTGGGGAACAAAGAACGTCCACAGCACTTGACCTTCGCTGTCGTGGTGACGAGATAAGGAGTCCCGGGCATAAGACTACAACATCTGCGGTCTACAATAAGAATGTAACTCCCATTATAGAGTCTTTGAAAGAATGGTTCTATTTCAGTTGCAGGTGCGCCTTGCTGGTGACATGAAAGGTTGTATGAATTCCCTTCACAGGCTCCGTGCAAACTAATTCTGTTACACAGAAGCGTGCCGCTTAGTGACATAGCACAATTGTTGCCACTAAGAAACACTTTCTGTCCTTTATTACTGACACATGCATGTGAATAGGGCAGGTTCCAAGTTGTTTTAAGGTACCCCTTTCCCAATTTCTCGTACATGCCAGCCTGTATATATTTTTGGCAGTATTGAAACCTGAAGGTTGAGATTGGAATATTTATGATTCCGTGGATTATCCATTCACTGACAGGTCGTTCTGACATTGTCAACGGTAATCTTTCTAGTTTTTCAATGCTCAAGATTGTATAATCAGCACCCTTCTGCGCCATGCCGATTTGTCTATCAGTAAGGTTAAAGATTTGGAATAGTGACGTAGTGTTGATTAAACGCCAAGGCACATAGCCTGAACGCAGATTTTAAACGTCCAGCCAAGCTGTACGATAGAACGCAATTGTGACTGACCATGTTGTAATAACAGTAAGTCTTGCGATAATATATCGATTGCTGAAGACACAATGCTGTCCAATGAAAAAATTCTGGAGGACAGAGTCATTAACCCATTGTCCACCACAGAAAGTGATTTTTCCAAATTAATACGATCAATTTCACGTATTCTCTCTGCTGTTTCAATTTGAGTAACCTTCCAGGCCTCATTGTATGCTGCATATACAGAGGCTGCTATGAAACGCTTTTGACGCTGTTTGCGTGGTCCCATTATGAAATCACGCAAGTCAGCACCATCAGTAAGTAAAGTTAGGTGTTGCTTAATTTCAGGCAGTGTGGAAGACTGTAGCCATTGAAGGCATAATTTGCCCACACTGTAGGTTGTTATTATCCCTGGGTGATGTCTTTGGGGATATCTAGGGTCTGGCCTAGTCATTTTGAAACCCTGTGTTTTATTCAGGAATCTATCTTGACAGTTATTTGTATCTGTGGGCCAGATCAACCATTGTTTCCAATCAGGATGTGTTCTGTTTTGGTTAAGTATATGGTTTATGTCTATTTCTTCATCTGTATCAGAGTTATTGCTAAACATTGTTGGCTTTGGAATAGACGGGTTATTTAAATCTTTGATTTTGGCTAAGCCAAGACAGGTGGTTTGTTGAACAGTGTCATTTAAAAATATCATTTGTTCTGGGATCATGCAGGCTCTAAACAAAGCTTCTATACCCTGTACTTGCCATTCTTTTGTACCCCAAACACTTTTCAAATCAACATTTTTGTCCCAATAATCGAATCCAAAAGTATTCATTTTTTCAAAGAATGAATCAGAATAAATCAATTTTGTGTTGGTTATCATGGTTTTGGTCCCTGTCTTGTTTGACAATTTATAATAAAATGTTTCAGCATTACTAGTGTTAAAACCTTGAAAGTATGAATATTTGTCATAAACGGTTCTAGAGCTCCCTTTTGGAGGTGTAGCACAATGTTCCCATTGATTAAAATTTAAAACATTTCTAGGTTGTGCAGATTTATGCAAGAAATGGTTACCATAATGGTTATAGCAATACATACTATCATAATTTGTAGAACCTTGCAAATAATCGTGTTTTGTAAATTTAGCAGACATTACTAAGTCAGACATCATATTGTTTATACTTTCAAAGTCCCAATCATCAGCAAATGAGTTTGGTTTTGCAAAATCACTCAAGGAGATCTTGATTTGGTGTGGATATTTCAGGATCTCGACCGGACCAAAAATTTCATAGTCAGTGTTGTCCCAGGCTACCCCACCAGGTATTGGAATTGCTGTGAAGTTGGCTGAAGAAAGTTCTGAAGAAAGTTCTCGTTTCTTGACGTGTGAAGATGTGTGTGGTTTGAGGACCAAGTTGATGTTCTGACTTGCTGTGTCCATTTTAGCATATTTTCCCTCAATGAAGCGTCCCAAAGTAAATACCATGATGAGCCAAAGTATGAGGATAAATGCACCAAAACCCACCCAAAATTCAATCCATGGAGAAATCAGATATGTTTCTTTTAGTTGTTTCAAAAGTTCCTTCGCTTTGTCTTTAAAGGATTTTGATGATGGCTGTGTCTTTTGTTCGCTGAAGCCTTCAGAGGAATCATCGAAGTTGATGAAGTAACCGGATGCAGTTCTGTCAATTGTTCCAATTGGTTCAGGATTTTTGTTTTTTGCATTTTCACTTGGTACTTCAGTATAGATTGGTGTGTCTCTGCTAAATGTCTTTATTTGGGTTTTCAGAGGTCTAAGTTCTATTGCATTGTTGCATAGTCCTTGTTGTTCTTCTGTAGGCGTTTCGAATGTGATGAGCCTCTTTGTTAGGACCTCTGTACTGGTAGCAAACCTTGGTGTTCTGCTACTTATTGGGAGTCCACTTGGCCTACTGTTTGTTATCGGCCACATGTTGTGGTTTTACCAGGTCGATGGATACAACTCGGTTCTCCTTTTTTCCAGCAAGTGGCGGTAGTACAACTGATCTTGTCCCGTTGACAGACAAGACAGGAACTGCTTTTCTGTAAGAAGGCCCAAATTCCTTCTTTACCGCGATCTTCTCCCTGACTAGATCCCCGACTTTTGGAATCCAGACAGGTCTTGCTGGGACAGGTGGTGATTCTTCAGTGGTTGTTGGCTGTTGTTTCAACTGTATGTTGCTCAGGTCTTTTCTTGTTTTGTTTAAGTCCTGCAAAATAGCCAAACGGTCTTTGACATCAAAGCTTTTTTCTGTTACCACTGAAGTCTGACTATCAAGGTCAGAGATCAACATCCTAGTTCCGAATAATAATTCGTACGGACTGAATCCCTTCAGAGAATTTCTTGGCAAGTTATTTAGACTACGTTGGACACTTATTAGATGTTTGACCCACCCAGCTCCCGAACCTAATATCCTTTCTATTATAGATTGCTTTCTGTCTTGGTTTTTTCTTTACACCATCCCATACCCTCAGGAAGGAAGTGAGAAGATTCCCGCTGGGCTGTGCTCATTTGGCCGTTCTTTCCCCCCCAGGCTGGATTGCCTGAGAAAAAGAAAAAAAATGGTCGAACGTAGCATGCTCTTAGCGTATATGCCATTTAGACTCGCAAATCTTGTATAACAGTCCGGACGTCAGCTGAGTGCTGTGGATCTACATTATAAGTGGGAACTAGCCTGTATATGTTAATCGCAAGCCATTCTTTTTGCTGGTAATATTATCTGCCTTGATACGACGAGGTATTAAACTGCTTCTCTCCCCACTGCGATCTCTGTTGCAGTTTGGGCAGTTTTTTACAAAGATGGTAAGATGGAGGCTCATGCCTGGCCACCAGTACCGTGATTGTAAATCTTCCAGAGAATCTTTTAATTTAAGGTGTCTGTGACCCTCGCCCATGTGTGCGTCTGCGATTAACAAGTTTCTCCTGTCCATGTTTGGAATCACTCTATCCCCCACTCCAGGGATTCGAGCAAAAGGGACGGAGTTTGCATCGATTATGTATGTATAATTGAGTGGATAGTTGATCGGTAACGCTGAGCAGTCGCCTTTTGATGATGTTTTCACCGCCAGCAATGTTTCACCGTCAATGTATTTTAATGTATGCTTTTTTCGATCTACGGAAGCCGATTTAGTGGCTGCCGCTGCGGCTGTCTCAGCCAATGAATTCCCCACAACGTGAACGCCATCACGTTGATGACTCCGTGAGTGAGTCACGTGAGTCTTTGGTAGTTCTTTCTTCAAAAGAGCTACTTGTTCCCAGAGAAGTCTCTGCTTTATTGGTGCATCTGTGTCATCTTTGTAACCGTTCTGAATCCATGTCTGCAAATCCTTGTTATATGCTTTGACGCAGAAATATGAATCTGACACTATAAGTGTCGGGAATTCGCGATCCGCATTATCTAGCGCCATTTTCAAAGCTATTATTTCAGTTTGCAGTTCTGAATTTGTTTCTACTGAGTGTGATTTTGTTAATAGAGGTCTTAGTTTACCTCCGCGCCACACTTCTTTTGTGATCTCACATGTGGGATTGTATGCATGTTCTCCCCAAACGGAGGGTTGAGCATGTCCGTCTGTATAGATTACACAGGCGTAATGTCGTAGAGGCAGAATGTCGATTGGCAGAGGATACGTCTTTTCATATTTTAGATTTTCCAATTCTTCTAGTTCTGGATCAAAGTAGTAGTATACTTTGTCCGTTGTGATTGAATTCACCCATTGTATCCATTCCGGATTCAATGTTGTTGGTGGTAAATTACACGGTGTTGTTAGTGCCTCGAAGGCTGATTCAGCTGTTCTGACTGTGATATGTCTACCGTCAGCTATTTCTTTTTCTCTAGCTATTGCGGTTTGAACTGCTTGAACAATTTTTCCTTTGTTGCTGAATCTCTGTTCAGCTTTCGTGTACAAGTGTGATTTGAATGCAATTGGTACCTTTTCTCCCTCATTAGAGGTCAGGTATGTGAATCCGCATCTCCCTGGGATGACTCGGATCACAAGGTTGCGTGTATTATCACGTGTTTCTAATTTTGTCTTAATTAGCATGTCTGTTTGTAAGGATCTCAAAATGTCTGTGTGTGTTTGAGTCCAACTTGATCTTTTAAAATCTGGTTTAATTAGATCGTAAAGGGGTTTGACCCTTTCTGCGTAATTTGCAATGTAAGTTCTTCCGAAATTTAGGAAGCCTAGAATTGACTGTAGGTTTTTTAGTGTTTTAGGAGCTTGGATTACGGCACATTTCTCTAGGAAATTGTCTGCCAGGCTTTTGCCTTCACTTGATAACTCATATCCTAAGAATAGGACTGTCAGATGGGCAATTCTGGATTTTTTGAAGTTGAATTTGTAACCCTCTGCAGCGAAACCAAGTATTATGGTGTTCACTCTTTTCAAGTGAGTTTCCAAGTCATCATCTGTTAAGTAAATGTCATCGACATAAGATAATGCTTCATCATCATATTGTTGTAGTAATTCTGTTACTCTCGCTGAGAATACCCCCGGGCTGTACTTGTACCCCTGGGCTAACCGACAGAATTGTTTTTGAGTGCCATTTACTGAGAAAGCTGTTAAATATCTGCTCTCTGGTGCTATGTTTTGACAAAAGAATCCATTGGAGATGTCCAAGGTTGTTTTGTATTTTTTGCGCACTATGTTATTCATTAGTGCAGCACTGTGTGAGTTTTGCACTGCAAAAGTTTTGCAACATGTGTTAAGGTGTCGGTAATCCAAAACTAGACGGTATGAATTGTCTGGTTTGGAGACCGGAAACAAAGGATTGTTCATTTGTGAGGTGCAAGTTTCAATCACCCCCTGGTATTCTAGCTGATCTAGTATTTCATTTACTTGTTTTTTAGCTTCTTGCTTAATTGGGTACTGCCTTTGTGCAGTTGGTTGTGATTTTAACTGGACTTTGTGAGGAGGAGAATCCTCATCCCATCCTACATGATTTTTATATAAAGCAGGTGCTAAGGCCACTGCCCACTTTCTAGCAAGTGTGTATTTTTTATGAATCGGTATTTGATTCGAGAAGGCAGGCATAATTACTTCTTCGCCATGAGGGCACTCCCTGACAAACTCTGGTGGCCAGTCTTTTTCAGCTAGAAGGATGTCATAGCCCTTGGATAGGTTATCCCAAAATAGTCCCCTTATTTTACTAGTCTTATCTCCCTCTATACGTAATGTTATCTCGTATATTTTGTGGGGCTTGCTAACTCTGGTATCTGCAGTTTCCACTTGAAGGTATTCATTCGTGTCCACTGTCTCCAGATGATTCATAAGGACTTTGCGAGCTATGCTCACCTCTGCTGCGCTGTCTAGCATTGTCTGAGCCCACTCTCCGTTTTTCAGTTGTGTCCTCAGTATTCTCGGCATTGTTAACTACCTTGATACTGGCTACCTTCTTTTTTGGAAATTGTAATTTCTTTTTCAGTTGAGCAGGTTCCTTGTCTTTGGACTTGGCGTGCTCTTCTGATCGTCCTCTTCTTTCAGATTTCTGCGAGGAATTCTGAAAAGATTGAGAGGGACGTGTATCAATGTCTTGATATCTATCAGGTTTTTTAATATTATCCCTATTTCTAAGGTTATATCTATTCCCAGAGGGGTCACTCTGGGGTGACCTTTGTCTCTGGTTTGGAGATTTCTCTCTTCGCCTAGGAGACCTTCCTCTGGACTGGAATTTCTTTTCTTTAGGATTGGATTGTTTGTTCCCATCCCAGTTCTTTTTTGGTGAATTATTATTATTAAAAAACATTTTTTCTGGACTTGTAGTCAGTTGCGGTTTTACTGGTATTCCACCTAGACTATCTCTGCCTAGTTCTTCATAGGATTTTTCTATGATTCTGGCAATTTCAGCTGGTTGGTCTGCTATATCTGTCTCTTTTAACCTCTGGCGGATCGCCACGTTTGCTGCTTCACCCTTTATGTTGGCTAGTAATATAGCCGAGACCTGCTTGAAGTCTTTTAGTAATTTCATACCAAGAGTTAAAGCAGGTTCTGGACCGTATTCATCTTGAATTTGTTTTAGCACATCTGGTATTACCGAAATGGATGGAACACCGTGCGTTTTTGTGTATATGGAAGCAAAGACTGTACCCCAAGTGTCACAGTCCTCAATGTGTGGTGCGATTCCCATTGGGAGACATAGTCAGAATCCTGTGTTTTTCTAATGGGGTGGTGTCAGGAAACACCGCCTCTATTTGGGTAATTTTCTGTGCCAACCAGAATGGTATTTGTTCCCGTTTAGCTGGAACTTTACCTAGGCAGGATTGGATGTTCTGTGGTGTAATTTTATTTGTGTTCCCCTGGTGAGGGGTCAGCTGTGGTAGTTTAATCGCTGGCTGAATTGTTGAAGTCCGCATTACATACTGAACTAATTGTCTGTGAATTTTTAGTAGTTGTTTTAGCTGTATTAACAGCTCTGCTGCAGGCATTCTTTCGATGTCTGGATATGGTGTGTATCCGGCTAAGACCGGCCACGTTGCTCCTGGTCTTCCTAAAGGACCGAGCCTTGTAATGTGATTATTATGTTTTAGGGCGCCATCAAATAAGAGCAAATGCTCTTGGAATTTGAGTGGTACTTCCACCTCCTCGAAAGGAGTGTACTCATTAGGAGGTTCCTCTACTTTGTAATAGTGGAAGTACTTTGTTATAGTATTAGCTGCTGGAAAATGTATCCATGTATAGTATACCTCTGTCTGCCGATATTCGTGTGCCTCGATTACGAATATGACTGTGCCACCTCTAGGTGTCAGTCCATTTTCTATAAGTTTTAAGGTTATAGATCTCCTTTTGGCGACCGGAATGAGTATTATATCCGCGTCTGCTGCTTGCATGGTAGCATCTGCATCTGCTATTTCAGTAGCTAATCTAGTAACCTCTCGTTCTTCATCGCTGTCCATTTTGCTGACAGGATGGTATTATGTTTATTTGCAGATCAGGTTTCTTTATGGAAACAGAGATTAGATGCACAATATTCTGGAACTGTTTTATCCTTCAACGTTGACTAGACCAAGAACCACACATAGGAGTTCCCTCCTGCGAGGTTTTGGAGGATATTATAACCTTTCACCCACTCCAGACGTCTTTGGAGTATTTGGGAAAAGGGGTCTGAGTGAGAAAGCACGACTGAGTTACTCTAAATGTCTTACGTTAGTTTTATCGCCCTTTCCAAACACGTTGGGCGCCATGTAGTGTAGCTCCTATTTTCCCAATAGGCTCTGCGCATTGGAATAGTACCTACAGCAGTAAAGGCCTAGGCCAGACGTTAACTAGGTCTACTACTGTCGATGCTAGACTTAATTTTTGGGTTTGCCAGCTAAGCTCAGAGTTCGCTAGAAACTTTCTCGAATGTTCAAGGAAGGATTAACTCCCCTGATTAGACAAGAAGGGATTTAGTTTCTGACAACCATAGAACATGACAACTTTGCTCTCCCCTAATCAAGAGTCAATCTCAAGAGTCGTGTGAGCACAAGGCAATTATTTTACTCAGTCAGTACGTGCATTCTTAGTCTCATCAGAATGTAGAGAAAAGGAAGAGACGGGCGTGTTCAATAAAAGGTGTTATTTATTGATCAGTCTCTTTTCTCGTACAAGAGAAATGGATCGATATTATTGCAATACTTATAGTTAAGTAAAGTGCATACATTAAAAGCAATAGTATAAAATAATACTGTAAAAACATTGATATGGTTTCTGAGCCATATGATGTTTAAAAATGATTAAAATATATTTACATACATATATACATTTGACTAAACGTACTCAACTGGTGTTTCTAAATACGCCTACCCAGTGTACCTGACCTAAGTCTAATGCGTGGGCGGGAATAGAAAGTTACAGTTTAAGTTAAGTTTGTTTTTGCCAAGTGAATAACTAAAGAATTCTCTAGGAGGGGTTATTCAGTTCTGTACCTGGAATTTAGGATGAATGAGGAATGGTATCTCTTTCTCTGCTCTCGATATTCCAGGCTGCGTGCGAGGGCTGCCCGAAAGCGCCGGTGCTGGGTCTCTCGGCTTGAGATAGCAGCGCGTCTCTCAGCGCGTCAGGAAGGCGGGGCTGCTGCCTGCGGGGTCTGCTTCTGCTCTCGGCTTCGGCAAGTATGGCTGCTCCGTCTTGTCACCACGCGTGTCTTTGCATAGGGCAAGGTCGGCAATATTTATACCTTAAAGGTGCCGAGATTGACGTAAGGATGGACATAGGTACGTCAATAAAGATGTCATACGACTTGCTCGTTAGCACATTCTTTTGCAAAAGTTCTCTGTGAAATCAAAACAATGGCCGCACGGATTTTCCAGGTTGTCATAGGTTTGATTTGTTATGAGAACGTCGTATGCCTTATCAGGGGCTGGAGGAATGTCGCTTGTCTAATTAGATCTCAAGCGTTATGACCTAATCAGATAACACGTTCCTGTGCCGTAGTGTGACTGCGTCAGATAACGGTATCTGCATCATGGGGGTTTTCTTGCCTCATGGGCTGACTGTTAGTTAACTTGATAGTTAGTTTAACCAGAATAGGGTCAGGAATAGGGGGACTGATTCAGAACCTATAGAAATACACGACAGGATGGCATGAGTGATTTGCACACAAGGAGCAGAAACTTTTCCATTTGGCTGAGTAACACTTGACTGTGGAGTGAGCACGGGCTTGGTTAAGAATGGAACGGCACTCCTCAGAAATATGTCTATGTCCTCAAACTCAGTGTGGTGAGGAGCCAGGCCGACAAGTGAAGTAATTGAATTTGCAGATGAATCACCTGGCCTTGGTCCATAGAAAGTAGACTTTCTGAAGAATGAAAACGAGCGAGAGATTTCTGATAAGCAAAACAGCTCTGTTAACCAGTATTGTCTTGCCCACACAGGGGCAATGAGAATGATGCAGCAAGGTTATAGTTACATTTTTTGTAGGACCTTGGGTATCAGTGGGAATGGAGGGAACACGTAGGCAAATGTCTCTTCTCAGGAGAAATGGAAGGTATTCCCTAGGGAACCTGGTTGAAGGAGTATGCCGGCATAGAACTCACATTTTTTGTTGAGTAATGTAGCGAACAGATCCACGGCTGGCAATCCCCAAAACTGAAATTCTTTTCAGTTGAACGGTGTCCAATTCCCATTCAGGACACTGCTTGGAATCTCTGCTGAGCGTATTGGCCCATTCGTTGAGCACCCCTGGAACGTGTTGGACCTGTAAGGAGAGATTGTAGTGAATCAACCAATTCCAAATCCGTTGTGCCAGACTTGAGAGCCGGCGATCTCGTCCCTCCTTATTTCTGCAGGTAAAACAGTGGTTGTGTTGTCCGTGCGGACAGGGATTGAAGAACCTTTTATCCTTGGAAGGAAGGAATGTAGCCCTAGAAACACTGCTTTGATGTGGCATAGAGATTCCTGATAAGACCACTTCCCCTGAACCTGAAGCTCCTGGAGGTGAGCACTCCATCCCTCCATGGAGGCATCCATTGTCAATCATCAAAGGCTCGGGTGGAAGGAAGAATAGGCCTTGTGAAAGATTGCTTTTGACTTTTCACAAAGACATCGCCCGGATCGTCTAAGGCGTGACTGAAATAATGTCCTCGAAGGAGCCTCGAGCAAGTACCCATTGGGCGTCGAGCTACTCCTGGAGAGGCCGTATCCGCAACATCCGTGAGGAATCAGCAGAATGCAAGCTGACATCATTCCCAACATTGATTTGTAAATCCTCACAGAAACAAACTTTTTTGAAGAAAGGGACGGAGTCATCTTTAGAAGACGAGAAATCATTTCTTCTGTGGGAAAGGCCATTGGGAGGTCGGTGTCTAATCTCGTTCTCAGAAACACAACCTGGAAGGAAGGAGCAAAGACTTCTCGTCGTTGAGACTGAGACCCAGAGAGCGAAAAAGGTAAAGACAGGCGTACGTGGACTTTTTTGCACCCTGAAATGTTGGAGCCTTGATTAACCTATCGTCCAGGGAGGGAAAGACCTGGTCCGGAACGCAAGAGAAAGACTGCTACTGGCGCCAAGCTTTTGGTGAATACTCTGGGTGCAGACTTTAGCCCTAAGGACAGCACCTTGAACTGGCTGTGGCACCCTGCCACTTGGAACCTGAGATAACGACGGTGCTTTAGATAAAGAGGAATGTGAAAGTACGTATCCAGAAGATTCATGTGTCATGTAATCCCCTGAATCCAAGAGAAGGAGAATCTCCTAGAGCGACAACATCCAAAACGGTTGGCTTTTGATGACCTTGTTGTTCAACAACCCGAGGTCCATGACCTGCCTTCATTTCCCAGCTCTTTTCTTTATGAGAAAAAAGTGGGAGTAGAATCCCAAGTTGCGCTGACTGTGCGGCACTATCTCGATTGCCTGCTTGTCGAGAAGGAGTTTAATTTCCCTTTTGAGAAGCGCCAAATGGTGGTGAGCAGTCTTTCCTGGGGGATAATCTGGAGGTTGTTGAAGAAATTCTAGGGTGTGCCCACGATTGAAAACATCTAACACCCATCTGTCGGACGAAATTGAGTTCCATTGCAGAAAGAATTTGGAGCAGTATTGAGCCGAATGAAGTGAGAATGGGGTGGCAGTGCCTGATGAATCATTGTCTCTTGCCTGTGTCATGGGAATTACCTCCCGAAGCGGGGCGTCTTCGAGCTGGGGCAAGTTGATGCAGGCGTCTGCTGAAAGGACTGAGCGGAGTACCGAGGACGGAAACCTTGCTTGTAATAAGGTTGAAAACACTGTTGAGGCTGGGCCCGAGCTGCAAACTGGCCTCTTGCCCGAAAGGAAGAGAACCGTCTCTATTTAAATTGACTAAGGATTTTGCCGTATCCGTGTTGGATTTGATAGCCTGGAGTGCCTCATCAATATTTATTTATTTGGTGTTTTATATAGCGCTAATATGACCCTGAGTAGGGTATCAGAGCGCTTTACATTTGCATATCAATAAACAGTTATGTTACCAAGTCATCAGTAGTTGTACAATGATTTTGAGAAAAACATAAAAGCTTAATATACATATATACAAAACCACAGACGTTTAAGTTCGATGAGAGGTAACATGTGTATGATCATGGAGGATCAATGATAATGGTGAATCTGCTGAGATTATGTGAGATATTTACTCATGTAAAAAGATTTGGCTTCATTTTTAATGCAGAGATTGACGAAATTGCTCTAATGTTAGGGGGGAGAGCATTCCAAATTCTAGGTGCTGCACCATAGAAAGCTTGGTCATAAGTTCTTTTCTTATGGAATCAGGTTGGTTTCAGTAATAGATCTCCATGACTTCGGGAGACACGGCATCCTCCTGATAGTGTGTATCGCTTTGTGAGTGATACATGCCATTTTGAGTTGTATTCTTGCTTTGTAAGGCAGCCAGTTAAGCGCTTTCAGATGAGGGGAGAGGTGGTCGAATTTTCCGAACACAGTTATAAGTCTTGTGGCTGCATTGAGACAGGCTTTCGGTGGGGCTGTTGAAATCTTGGGGAGACCGCTAGAGTTGTGCAACCGTACTCGATCGTTGTTATTACTAGTGCCAGGACTGCTGTTTTACGGTCCTACTTACTTAAGTAAAGATTTCAGTTTTCTGAGGTAGCTTAAATGGAATGAGGCATTTTTTGCGACTGTGATAATATGAGATAGCATGTTCAGGGTTTTGTCTAGTATAATCCCCAGGGATTTGGTAGAATCAACATTCCTCGGAGTACAGTTTAGTGCTGTGATCAGATTGGTCCACTCTACGATGTTCGTAGTGCTTTTCAGGGGGGAAATCAGTAGGAATTCGGGTTTTATGGGTTAAGCTTCAGGTAATTACTGGTTAGCCAATGGATGGTTCTCTTTTGTGCTTGGTTCATGATACTCATCTCTTCTGTCGAAGTAATCTAAATGTACAGCTGTAAATCATCTGAGTACGTGTGGAAAGAGGTTTGCTCGTTGTAAGGTTTCTGTGAGTGGCTCTACGTACAGATTTAATAACAATGCAGTGGATAGTGTTGAGCCCTGAGGAACTCCGATTGCATTTCTGGAAGAATCTGATAATGTTTGGTTGACTGAAGTTTTGCATTCTGTTCTCTAAGAACGATCTAAACAATTTTAGGACTGTACCCTCTAATCCCACCCTATTTTTCATGCAATCTAGTATTTTAGCATGGTTAACCGCGTCGAATGCCGAAGAGAGGTCGGGCAGGATTAGGAGACAGGTTACGTTGCGCTTGAGGGAAAGTACAGTGTCATCCACAATGTGCAGTATCACTGTTTCAGTACTATGGTTTGGTGAAATACTGATTGGAAGTCATTCAACAGACTGAATACAGAGATATGTTGGCTCAATTGTTGTACGCATTTTTCCAGGACTTTGGCAAGCATGGGAATCTTTGTCACTGGTCTGAAATTGTTAGGGTCAGAGGGGTTTCTCTGTTGGTTTTTTTAGATTGGAGTGGCTACCCCTGTTTCTAGGCAGTCTGGTATTGAGCCTTGTGCCAGCGAAGCGTTAATGATCTTTGTCCATGAGGGGATGAGCAGATGGTTTATTGTAGACCAACACTTTGCAGGTAGAGGATCGTTGTAATGTTTGGTTTAATGGTAGAGATGAACTTTGCAATGTCTAGGTCACTGAAAGGCTTGAATTCTGACCATTCAGCATTATTTTTAGGAGTTTCCAGTTCTAGTTGAAATTGAAGCTCATCTGGGATGCTCTTAGTGAAACAAGGGCACTCAGCTGCTTTTTTGAGCTCCACCTCCATCGATATGCCTTTTGCTGTGAAGGAGGAGAAATCTTCCCTACAGATATATTCGAATTAGTAGTTGGTGCAGATTAGGCCGTTTTATTGGAATGATCTTTTAGCAGATCGAATAGTTTCCTTGGTCTGTTTTTTGCATTGTCCAGTTCTTTCCTGAAGAAGTCTTTTTTTTTTTAAAGTTTAGAATACTTTTATTGTAGGCTTTCCTGGCCTGTTTTAGTTGTATTAAATGGGGTGAGGAAGGGTGTTGTCACCATTTTCCGCTCTGTGAATCGAAGTGAACGTCTTTCTTCATTGAAGGCACCTTTAAACCAAAGGGTTTTTATCTTTGTCCAGGATCCTTTTGAATTTAACGGGTCTATGTCCTCAATAATACTCAACATTGTATTATTGTAATACTCCTTGAGGTCACTGACGTCAACCATATTATTAGGATGTTTCAATTCTATCTCACAGCGTGCTGCAACAATATCCATATTGATCCCTTTAGTGTCACAAGTCCATTTTCTGGGTTTTATTGATTGTGAGGAAGCTTTTGTTTTTGTGAAGGGTGTTTAGAAGGTAATGATGTGATGATCAGACCAATCGCAGGGGATGATTTCAATTTGATCTATAGCTTTTTCTTTAGCTATGATCCAGTCTAAAGTAGAACCTTTGGAGTAGGTTGGAAAATGACATTCTTGGAACAGCGATTGAACTTCAAGGAAGGCTTAGAGTAGATTGCTCTGATTGTCAGTATGATCCCCCTAACGAAGATTGAAGTCTCCTAAGAAAGTATCATTGGGATAAGTGATGATTTCTATCAGCTGGTCTATGAACCTGGTATTTTTTCCTGGGCAGGGTAGAATGTAAGTTTACAAATGTGATTGTCAGAGGATCTTAAGGACATACCGAGATACTCACATGACTAGGGGGTCAAGCTGTAGTTTCGTAAAGGCAATTTCAGATCTATGTAGACAGGCGATGCCTCCTCCCTTTTTGATTGGCTTGTCTAGTCAAATGATGTAATAGTTTGGGGGGACTAATAGATCTAGGCATGGGGAAGAAGAGTCAGATAGCCATGATTCTGTTTGTATAGTTACTTCGATTTCCTGGCTTAATAGGAGGTCGGTTATGTCTTCAGCATGTTTCTTTGCTGATGGACAGTTGAGTAGTATACACCTAATGTGTTTCTGTGTTTGATCGTTGACTAGTCTAGCTTTTCGGGAATTATGATCACATTTTTTAGGTTGTTAAAATGTAGTATTCTATTGCTAGTCTCTGAAATTCTGCACGCGTTAGTTGGGACTGACTGAATACTGTGTTCATCTAACTTAGTATGATGAATGGGGGCAGGATCATAGGATCGTAAAAGGGTTGGTATCTCTTTGTCTGTCAGATAACTAAGTTGATTACCCAGATGGAGAAGTCTGTTGCTACCATTGGAATAGATTTTAGTTTCTTCTGGGTTTTGTGAGTGGATTTCTGTATGAGCTCTAATTTTCTGATAAGAGTAGAAGGTTCTTCATGTCTCATAGCGAGTTGCATGGCTTTATTGGTCTTGATGGATTGCGAGCTGAGATTATCCAGCTCCATATTAGGGTGGGGGGCACAGCGTTTTTCAGACTCCGTTCTAGGTTGAGTGAAAGGAAGTTGTATGGATGACCCGGTTGGTATGCTAGCATAAATTGTCTAACATGCTTAGCGAACAGATTCTCTCCATCAAATGGCAAGTCCAGCACCTTTTCCTAAAGTTCTGGCGAAATGTTGTAGTTTTCATCCAACCCTGCCTGCGCAACCGGGCGGCAGCCGCCATCTGCCTAAAGGCGGTGGAGGCAATGTCCATAGCCACATCAATGGCTTCCGAAGAAGCTCTCACCCTCCGAAAGGATCTGCTGTGCTTCCCTTTTCTTATCTTTCGGCAGGAATTCCCCAAAAAATAGTCAGACCACATCTGCCTATCGTACCTTCCAAGGATAGCCATAGCTTTGGATGCTCTGATGGCTGTAGTAGCCAGAATGGAGATTCTCTTCCCAATATGGTCCAACCTACGCCACTATTAGTCTGGTGGGTGGTGGTACATGGAGAAGCAGGGTTTTTTGATCTTCTCTGAGCAGCCTGCATTATTACCGCATCAGGCTTCGGATGGCCAATGAGACATGTCGGAGAGTCTTCTGGTGCACAGTACTTATCCAGCTTTGGAATGACTACTGGCACAGACGCAGGATTCTTCATTAGCTTGATACCTTCCTGCCAGAAGAAGTGGATAGTAGGGATTGCCCTAATTGAACGTTGAGTGGAAGCCTTAAAATTGCACAAGAAGCATTCTGCTTGCTTGATGGGCATAGGAAGGTCGAAGCGTTTTGATGCTCTCTAGCAGACCGTGGAAGCCACCGAAATCTGCAGGTGGAGTGTCAGCCACTGGCAGCATGGTAGAAGGTGGTGTATTGTGCTATGAAACCCATCCACTTGTCATGGACATCAGTGTCCACTTGTATCTCTCCCTCTTCCCTTTGATGGTCTCCACTGTCTGATGCCCTAGTTGCGATCTGCAGAGGAGGTACCGTCTTCTGTTTCAGTAGTGCCAGTGGGGTTTTCTGAACTGGAGTCTCGGCAGGCTCCTCTTGCCGAGAAACTGTTTTTTGTACCAAATTGGCTTCAGGGAATCGCATGTAGTGTCATCTAGCATGAAACGCAAGTCTGTGACTAGTGACATTGGCACATTAATGGAGGGGTTCTGGACGGTCTTCCTCCTCCTGTTCATTGTATGGGTAGTGCTCCTGGAAGGGATCCAGACGCTGTGCACGAGAGCGTCTCTCCCAAAAAGAGTAATCACCTTCAAAGTAAGCCGAAGTTTTATCTGGCTGATCATCAGATTACTGGCAATTCACTCTCAGCTGAGAGGGGCTGTAGGCAGGGCCAAACGGACCTTCATCCTCAGATTCATGAAAATCCAGGAGGCAGAGGAGATATTTTTTATAAGTCTTGTAATAGAGATTATGAGACAGGCATGTTCATTTTCCTCGTCGACGGGATAGTCACCAGGGACTGTGACAATGGCGTGGAAGTATCTGTCGACGGGGTGGAGATGCTAGTCAACGGCGTAGCACACAATTGGACAGTTGACGGTGAAGCTCTCGTCGACGACAAACTCCTCACCGAAGCCGCCATCACTACTTCTGTCTTCGTCGACGAGACAGCAGTCTTCTTCGCCGATGTCATCGATGTCACTGACAAAACCGTCGGAGTCTTCCTTTCAACGGTCTTAGGCAGAGAATGCCTAGTCAACAGGCAGATTTTTTTTGGGGGGGGGGCGGGGGGAGAGAGAGAGGAGTAAGTGGTGCAGAAGGAGGAGCAGAAAATGATCTTTTTGGGGTCTGAGAAGAGCCAGGTTGCTCTTTTTTACTTCTTTTCCAATGAAGACTCTTTGCTCAGATATTTGTTTTTTCGGATCCCTCACCAGAAGAAGGATCTTTTTCCTTTTCTTTGAGGAGGAATGAGGCCTCTCCTCACTGAGTCAGAATCACTCAGATCTTTTCTTCTGAAGCCAAATAAGAAGCCTTCCTTCACAGTCTTTTTTTTTTTTTAAGGAAAAAGTCCGGCAGTGCTTACAGTCTTTCGGCTTGTGCTCTGGATAAAGGCAATATTAGCACTCCTTAGGAGGGTCCTCTGAGAAAAGCCTGGACTTTCCACAAGTCTTGCAGGGCCTGAGCAGCCCTTTTGTTTTTAGAACTGCCAGTTGAAAGTTGAAGAGTTCAAAGTAGAAAACTGTGATTGAGCAGAGCTCAAGGAGACTCCCTAACACGCTGTGCGGTTAAGAAATCTGAGGTATGGTGGCTCTGCAGGGATGGATACTCAGGGGTCTGCGATACGATTGGCTGGAGTTTGGATGTTCCTTAATGAAGCTCACTGGTTACTAAATACTGTTTTTTTTTTAAACAAATGTTATTGCCTTTTACATGTCATACAGCATAACCCTTCCAGGGTGTCAATGTTCAATAAAAAAGAAAAAAGAAACACAACCAAGCAACTGCAAACTGGTTACTAAATACTGGGGATTCTAAAGGGGGATTGTCCTTTTAGCTTTATACTGCTATTTTACTGTTACCGTGGGACTCTCACCACGACGAAGGGGAAGATTCAAGCATGTGAATCTATAAAAAGATACACTACTGGAGAATCCCTCATTTTTGCACTGGGTACAGACTGCTTTAGCGGTCTCAAAGGAAATCATAATACCACTACACACCACACTCATCACACAAACATTCAGAGAATACATAGAGAAAGAGGCTGTAGTTTATTCCCCTTCAGACACAGGGTTGTTCGGGCAAGCCCTTTCCACCCATTGGCATGAGGGGATTTCTGTGAAATGCTATTCCTGATCGAAAATGAGACAGGTTTATTTTAAGTAGTACTCTTTGAAAACGCAGTCTTTTCTTATTCAACAAGCCACAGCTTGTAGGTGTGGTGTGCCACAGCAGTACTCCCCCACTCATCTTGCTGCTTCCTCTACTCCTTTGGCCACTGTTGCAATTAAAGTGACTGGCTGCTGACAGCACCACAATTTTAAATACCATACCATCATAGCTGCCAGACATTTGCACTTGTTGAGCCTGGCAACGCACATGACTGGCTGTCATGTTCGAATCTGTCTCAGTGGCAGACATGCTGGCGTCAGATGCGCTGTTCAATTTACTTTTAGTCAGAATTCTATCAGTCGAAAAATGGGATTCACCTATGGGCTGGTGTACCCATCTATTGCTGGGGTGTAGAGAAATCCAAGCGTAATTTACAGATTCATGCCCTTTCATAGGTACAATTCACATTGCCCTTATATAGGCATAGAAATCATTCCCGTATTTAGACATAACCCATCCAGTCCAAATACAGGCATGGCTACTTCCACTAGTTCCAAAAAGCCACAACAATTTCTTGGAAAACTTTGCTTTAGAAGTCAGGTGCTTGAATGTTGATTTGTCCTAGAAATCATGCAGTTTTCAAAGAACTGCCATTTCCTTGGGGTTCTTTGATGACGTTATTATGTCCAACTTTACGTCAAAATAGGCACCTTCAAGGTATAAATATGCCTACCCTTGCCCTAGCAAACACAGTGGTTCGGAGCAGCTCGACTATCTACTTGCTCGACGCAGCTTGCTACAGCAAGTGCCAAAGGAAGCCTACCCTCCAGCTGACGCACTGATCGAGAAGCTGTCCGTTCTCTCGCTGAGAATCCAGCTCCAGTGTTTCCAAGCTCCCCTCGCGAGGTGTTGGGAAATCAAGTCAGAGACAGATACCAGAACTCCTTCATTCTAAAACCAAGGTACGGAGCTGATTAGACCCTAAGAGAAATCTTGGTTAGAATCTTGGCACAGAAAAACTAAACCTATGCTACACCTCACTTACTTCTTCCCTCGTACTAGACTTCGATTAGGTATATTGGGGTAGGCATATTTTAGAAGCACCAGTTGAGTACTTTTAGCCTTTGTTATTTAGGTTTGTATTTATCTATGGTCTTCAAACCATACAATGCTTTTACAGTATTATTTTATAATACTCTTCTTACTGTACGCATTATACTTTGCAACCAGTATTACAATTGTAGCAGTTCACTTTACTTGCGTGTGAAAGAAGACTGTTCAATAAACCCTTTTATTGAAAACGCCAGTCTCTATTTCTCTGCACCTCTGATAAATCGAAGCATGCACGATTGACTGAGTAAAATATCTATCTATTGTTTCCACGACTCTGAAGATCAGTTTTATTCTTGGGGAAACAAAGTTGCTATGTTTATGAGGTTGTCAGAAACGAATCCCTTCTTGTGTATTCGAGAAAGTTTCTAGTGACCTCTGAGCTAGCTGGCACTCACAATTAAGTCTAATATATTCGATAGAGACCTAGTCGACATAAGTCCTACGTCAAATCTATATGATATATTCCAACGCACAGAGCCTATTGGGAATATGTGAACTACACTACAAGATTGCAGGTGTGTGTGGTGCTCTTCACATTGTAATCCTGATAAGAGCCATCCAATGTGCCTCATTGCCAATCTCCCATACTAAGCCGAAGTGTTGGTGAATGGTCTGCTTTCATATTTCATTCTTGAGGCTTGCGTTCATTAGTGCTTTTCTTCGCAATGAAAAGACATGCACTTAAAAAGGGTTGTTCCACTTGTCCCCTGATGCCCCGTCCCGCCCCCTCACGCAAGCTGCCGCAACAGGGGGACAACATACAATGATAACAGTTATTTTATTTTTCCATTTCTTTTGCTGTTGCAGAGTAGTGGGGCGACACTCCTCCACCTTAGCGGAGGAGCTGCTTCTGGCACTCATATCACCTTGCACTCCGTATTGCTGTCACTTGTGCTTCTCCTCGTCACCCTTTCATGTTACACATGTGTAGTCACCAGGTTGCTTTCTGGCATGAGTGCTTCTTCCTGCCCTCTCCACGTTGTCCTCACCTACTGTTTCTTGTCCCTACCCCTGTCCTCCATGTTTACCCCTTAAGTACCCCTACAGCTCTTATCTGTTGCTTCTCCTCCCCCTTTATCACTTTCAGTGACATTTTCACCCACCCGGCCTTCTGGGTTACTCCCTTTAACGTGCCCTTCAAAAATCGCCTGAGCATTTTCTATTTACAGGATTGAATCAATAAAATAATTTGCTTACGTTATTTTGTAGGCACATACAATGTGACACTACCACCAGGTCGAAGCGCCATTTATTTTTTCTTTAGCCACTGCACAGCATCAGGGATGCTGTGTGGCATTGATTAAAACCATTGGCAAAGCTAATAGATGCCAAAGGCAAGACCTACTGGCTTGGCCAATGCTTACTAATTGAATACCAGTGGCACTTCTTGGAAGAGCTGCTCGGACTAACAAACATTAATTGGGCCTAAACTGTATCTTTATCATGGGAGCCTGCCATGTTATTTCAATTGTAAGCACCTAAAGAAAAGGCACAGAGTCGGATGCAAATATATGTTATTATCTTTCTGATAGAGGGCTCAGCCTTCCTAGTGAAATGGATGAAAATGGCACAGAGACCCTGCCACTTAATTAAAACAGTTTTTTGCTACAGAGCATCCTTTCACAATTTGCACCATATCAGCACATTAACATCAGTATTAATAGAGAGTGGATACCTATTGTGGGGCCTTTTTATTAAAAGGAGCGTTTTTGAAAGAGTGAGCCATCTTTGGAAGTGGTTACCTTTAAAGAGCCAGCAAGTGAACTTTTCTTATCCAGCGTTTTGAGGACTGCACCTTAGATCTGCGACCGGTGGTACACTTCACCACCTTCAAAAAGGACAGTGACGACAAAACCAAAAAACAGCTGCTCACATAGCTGGGTTCTTGGTCTGCACAATGTTGCCTTGCTTGGAAATCCCAAAAACATTGGTAAAGCCCATAGGTCTTGCCTTTGGCACTTGTTAGCTATGCCAATGATTTTAGTCATGCAGCACAGCATATTTGATGCTGTGCCTCATGCCCTAAAAATGAAAAAAAAAAAAAACTGCTTTGAACGTGGCTGACGAACAAGTTACTTCCCTTCGGTAACGTTATATCTAGAAGAAACATAGGTTAGTTATAGAATCCTTACCCTAAAATTACCCCCAGGCGTCAGACTGGATCAGGAATGTTTTTTTCAGCCCCTGGCCCCTCCCATTCCACCTCACCCTCCTCTGGTTGCGAATCTGGTCTCAAAGAGCCAGGGTAGAAGAGGGGCACAAAAGTACCTGCCGTCGCCGGATCTGGCATAGGTCGGCACAATATCTGGCGTCAGTATACGCCGGTCTGGCTCCGTGTCTACCTCGAGGTGGAGGCCAGAGTCTACGCCAGCTGCGGACGTGGTGTCAGTGGAATCTGCGCCGGAGGAGGCGTAACAATGTCGACCGGCGCCGATCTGGATCCAGGCCTCGATCCAAGGGGAACCTGCGGCGCCGAAGCCACCGGTGTCGAAGGCCCAGGGCCCCCAGCCATGTCCGCGGGACCCAAAGGCACCTCGGCAGAGCCGGGCAGCCCAAAGATGGCACAGGAGGGGCACCACCGGCATCCCTCATCGTGTCGGCCGACGGACGGGGAGACGTCATTTGATGGAAGCATTACTAATGAGCTTTCCTTCCTGAATGAGGTCATTAGCTGTGGTTTTACACTGATCTGGCAAACCTTTCATGAGTTTTTCCAACTCATCGTGGTGAGCCCTATCGAAGCGTGCTAAGAGCCTGAGCATTGTCAATATGCCAATGGTTAGCCGCCTGCGCAGCCACTTTTGCGTGAGGTATCAATGAGTTTAGACGCCTTATCAGGAGGAGGGGCGTCGCCTGTAGTTTGAGAGTTAGCTCTCTTGCGAGCGTTAGATACCACAAGAAAGTTTAAGGGCAACTGACCTTTTATATATACACAGGGTCTTTAGGAGCAGGTTTGCATTTCTTATCTACTCTAGGTGCAAGTATTCTGGATCTAACGGGGTCTTTGATTACCTCAGTGTGTTTCAACATGCCTTTGTGAGTGCGTTAGTGTCTCAACAAGGAAATCCTCTTCTAGAGGGACTGTATGAAGCTCCACCCCATGCTATTGAGCAGCCCTGCTAATAAGCTGAACATAGCCAATGTTGTCAGGCGGGGAGGGTCTGGAGATACAGGTCAGGGTCATTTGATCTGGCTCCCTATCAATTCTCCCAGGGATCAGTGTCCTTTGGTGTGTCCTGACCTTGTGGCATATCCTGCTCTTCATCCCCATCCCCATCATCTTCAGGTGATAGTGGAGGTGGTGGTGAATTTGATGGTGTAAAGATGAAATTGGTGTTAGGAGGAGTAGAGGGAGGTATGTAAGGGGAGAAGGGTTAGTACCCATGCCCTTTCTCTTCAGAGGTATAGGGCAATCGTCTGTGAGCTTCAGCTTTTTATAAAGAGTGCCTATGAGGTGTCCAGTTTTAGGGTCAATGCGGTGTCTCTTTTGCTTTGGATCCAAAGCTGGGTCCTCGGATTGAGGCTCTTTGGATGGAATTTCTTTTCCTTTAGGAGTAGATTTTGGCGCCGAAGATTTGGGCTGAGAGTCTTTAGGCGTGGAATGTTTTGACAGTGCTTGGCTTTAGCCGGTTTCTCTGGAGTGGCAGGTTTTGGCTCTGAACTTTTTGGTGCGGAGGATCTCAGCTTCAAACCTTCCGGTGTCGAGGATTTTGGCTCCGAAGCTTTAGGTTTTGAGGCTTTCGGCTCCGAAGCTTTAGGTTTTGAGGCTTTTGGCTTCGACACCGAAGGTGTTGAAGGTGACTTTTGTGCCAGCGGTGTGCAGGCTGGCAAATGCTTTGTTTAATGTTTCGGTGCCGAAGGTGTTGGTTTTGCACTGGAATGGGGCTGGCCGGAGCCCGAAGGCTAGTCTTTGTGTTTCAAAGCCGGGCCTGAGGGCGGGGCATTTGAAACTCTCAGTGCTGACCTCAATGAAGGGCGAAGGTGATGCCTGAGCCTTAGGTTTTGGTTCATTGGGCACGGGGGGGGGGGGGGGGGGGGGGGAAGGGGGATAGAGGGGGGATCTGTACTTACGTTACGTTGACCGGGAGTGATGTTCAGTACTTCCATGTCAGAGTCTGCTTCGGACACGGACGCCAGTTCTTCGTCCTCCGTTTCTGCAGTTGGACAATCTGAATCTTCGCCGAAGATGTCCGGTATTGAGCCGCTCCTGGGTTGCATCTTGTGGTGTCAAGCCCAACGTTCACGAATGGTCTGAAAATCTGGGGGTGAAGTCAATGCCCATGCGCACTATCACCAAAAGAAGGAGTTACCTACCTCTTGCCTGGAAAGACTTCTTCGAAGAAAAACAAAGTGCAAACATCCGGACACAACACTAGATCGCAACGTATGCTAAAGCATATGATCTACAGCTCAAATGCCTCGAATAGGATGATTATATAGACAGTCAACTTTCTATCTAAAATGCTCTCAGTAAGTCTCGTTCCTTATTTACCACAGTTGATAAACTGGTCTCTGAAATTCTTTGGCCGAACACTACCTGCGACTCTTACAATGTCTAAAATAATTTTGACCAACTCTAGTTGAATTTTCCTCAACACGAACTGCGCTCTGCATCTGCTAGATAGGCAACCAGCCTCTAATCTCTCCCAATCTATGGCCATATTATTGTGGAATACAAAACCTGCTTCAGCAAATGCTACTATAATCAGTCCTGTATGGGCAGCAAAAGGCATCAACCTGATGTCTGACCTCGTTGCTAGCGGTAGCCCCCTTACCTTTGCTGAGTTACAGGAAAAACACTACCTTACCAACATGGATGTCTACAATTTTCTTTCAATGAAATCTAAACTCTTCATATTGAAACCTCTCAAACCCCCAACTATGTTCCAATTTATCCAACAAGTCAGTATAGATGGCCACTTGGAGTTTAAAATTGACAAACTCTTACAACTCACAGTCCACCCCAATTCCACCCATTCAGAAATGTTGGTCCAAATACTTCCAAAATTCAAGCCCACCCCCCTTAATGGACTGTGCTTGGCCCAGAATTTCTACCAATCTCTTGAGAATAAATTGATCTCAATATTGTCCCAGACAAAAACCTTTGCAGCACACTTCCTATATTGGACTCCATCCAGATTACTCAAACTAAAACGGATTGACCGATTCCTGCTGGTCCTGTGGTGAAGCCCCTGGGGGCTTTGTGCATATGTTCCTTTCATGCAAATGGCTTTCCTACTTACTGGGTTGATATCAATAAGTGACTTAAGGCTATCTTCAATGTGGATTTCGTGCTATCCCTATACCTTATACTGTTACCACATGCTTCCACTCTTCCACTAGACTTCCCTGACAAAAACTTAGCTCTACTAAATCTTCCAATAACAGTAGCAATTAAAGTCATTCCCTTGGACTGAAAGACATTAAATAAAATGTCATTGAACAAATGGTGGGCAGGGGTTATGTATCATGTTTGTTAGGGCTAAGCTTTATTGTTTTGATATGCTCTATTTAGCGAATCTCATGGTTGCCCTTGCTGTTGTGGTGCATCACCTGCTTGCAGACAAGTTTAATTTAGACTCCGCTTATCCAATTCCCCTTTGTACAAGGTTGGAGGCAGAAGCAAAGTATAGCTTTACTGACATTTGCATGTTCTAGTAGACTTCAAGTATGTACGCATTACATGCTTTCTACTTCGTGCGGTCTACTTCGTGCGGTCTATAAGAAAGAAAACAAGTTACTTACTTGTAACTTTGGTTCTCCAGTATTGGAAACTTTCATAGATTCCCATGCTTGTATCATTCCCAGTCATCGGAAAAGGAGTCCCCAGTATACATAAAATAGCAATAGAAACCATTACCAAAACAGGGCCTAGGCCCATTCTTGTTTTGCAACCTATCCACCTCTTTTTGTAAAACATTAACCAATCAGATTAGTATCACTCCTTAGAACCCTCCTCAGAGAAGCTCAGAACCTCAGATTTTCATAGCCGTTGTGTAACTAAACCACTGAAGATGGAAGAGGCTGAGCTTTCCCAGGGAAGGTGGGTGGGTCGCATGGGAATCTATGAAAGTTTCCAATACCGGAGAACCAAAGTTACAGGTACGCAACTTGTTTTCTTACTCTTGTATTGGAACTTTCATGGATTCCCATGCTTGTATCAGAGTAGCTAGCAGTTATCAGCACATTTATTGGAACCATTAACAATATTAAACCAAGAACAAAGCCATTGTAAATTTATGATTATGACATTTTCAATGTTCAATAACAGCTAGAAACTTCAGAAAACAAACACGAGGTTCAAAAATGTGCAAGAGCTGATAAAACAGTACATGGAAGGAGGGATGAAAGGGAAAGCTCACCACTACTGAAAGAGGCTCCTCAGGACTGCTTGGCCAACTGCTGTGTCACTATGCGTAACAAAATGCAGGCAGTAATGCCATGTAAACGTATGGGTACTGCTCCAGGTCGCTGCCCTTCAAATCTCCCGGATAGGAACTCCATCAAAGAGGGCTGTAGAAGAAGAAATTGCCCTCGTGGAATGAGCACAGACTCTACCTTCTAGGGGCTTGCCCGCTGCCTTCTGAAAATACTGGATAGCTTTGGTAATTCAACGAGCGATACCTTGCTTGGAATGGGGAAACTTCTTACGAGGGTCACTAAAGGACACAAACATTTGAGAAGACTTCCTGAAGTCTTTAGTTCGTTGGGGATAGAACTTTAAGCACCTCTGAATGTCCAGAGAGTGAAGTGCTTTCTCTGCCGGAGTAGCCGGTTGAGGTAAAAAAGTTTTAAGAATTACCGGCTTATTCAAATGAAAGTCCGAAGTTACTTTAGGTATGAGTTTTGGGTTAGTACGTAGAATCACTGTTCCTTTTTTTAACTGGAAAAAGGGTTCCTGCATGGTGAGAGCCTGCAATCCCCCCACACATCTAGCCGAAGTCAAAGCTAGTAGAAGAGCTATCTTCCAGGAGAGGAATTTCAAGTCTGCCCTGTGAATACGCTCGCAAGGAGGCTTCATAAGCTAGGAGAGAAGAGGAAAGAACAAAGAACGAAGGAGGAAGAAGGAAGAACGAAAAAGGAGGAGGAGGAGGAGGAGGAGCAGGAGCAGAAGGAGGACTGACTGGAGGGAAAACTCTGAAAAGGCCCTTGAGAAAGTGTTTAATGATTCTTGTCGACCAGAGGGAAGGGCCTGAAGATGTACATCTGAAGCGAGAGATTGCCGCCAGATGCACCTTCATGGAAGAGTGAGCCAGCCCCGATTTTGCCAATTATAGAACATACGGAAGAACTTCATGCAGTTCAGACGTATAAAGGATGGAAGCTGTTCTGCTGGCACCAACTGCAGAAACGCTTTCAATTCAACCTGTAAGTCTTGCTGGTACTTGGGGCTCTTGCTTGAGAGAGCACTACTTTACATTCTGCTGAAAGATTCAGAAAAAGAAATTCTCGCTGCTCAGGAGCCATGCCGAGAGCTGTAGAGACTGAGGATCCGAATGCTAGACTTGGCCCTGGGACATAGTCAGCAGTGAAGGAATCGGCTGCAGTCGAAGGTCCAGGGAGAGAAGGTGCAGTTCCGTGAACCAAAACTATCTGGGCCACGCAGGAGCTATCAATCATCCTGCATGGTTCTGCTTTGAGAAGCCTGGGGGTCAGAGAAATGGGGGGAAAAGTGTAAACAAATGCGCCTGACCAAGTCATCGAAAGCGCATTCCCCAACGATCCCGGATGGTGAAGCCTGCTTGCATAGAACTGACATTTCTTGTTCTCTCGAGTGGCAAAGAGATCTACGGAAGGTCTGCCCCATCTGCGAAAGACCTTCAGTAGAGTGGAGTTGTCCAGCTCCCACTCGTGGCTGACCGACTTCTGTTTGCTGAGTGTCCCCTGCTTTGTTGAGGACACCTGGAAGCTGTTCCGCTTGGAGTGGTATCTCCTGCTGAATTGCCCACTCCCAGATTGCCTGGGCTGGTTGTGACAACAGTCGAGATCTGGTGTCTCCTTTGTTTATATATATTGCATGGCGGTCATATTGTTTGTACGTATTAGGACGGCCGACTGTTGTATTCGTGGAAGAAAGGCCTGCAAGCCCAGGCGAATCGCTCTGAGCTTCAGCAGATAGATATGTAACAGATGATGCTGGTGCCGCCACCGGCCGCTTACATGAGGGTCTTGTAACAATGCTCCCCAGCCTTCGAGAGAGGCATCCGCAGTGATTTTGTGTGCAGCAGGGGCGATCCTGAAGGAAAGGCCCTGGAGTAGACGCATCCGTAACCTGCAGTGAAGAATCAGAGGTATGCAGGAGGAAATGGACGCCAGAAGGGACTTGTAGAGGCAAACTGAAAGCGACTGTGTTTTTAACAATCTAGAGGCAATGGCTATCAGCTTTTCTTGCCTCTCCAAGGTCGGGAAAGCTTTGTTTATGGACGTGTTTAAAAAGGCTCCCGGAAATCTGGCTGTTCTGGAAGGACGGAGAGAAGACTTCTGTTCGTTGAGCGTTAGCCAGAGATTGACAAATAAGCGTGTGCATGCTGCCTGCCTGGTAGGAGTTTTCAGTGACCAGTCGACCAGGTAAATTAAGACCTGAAGCTTTTGTTTTAGAAGAAAGGCTGCTACCGGAGCGAATACCTTTGTAAAGATCCGTGGAGCAGATCAAAGTCTAAAGGGTAGAACCCGGAATTGAAAATGGCTCTGAAGCGAAGAAACCTTCTGTGAGCTGGGAGTAAGGGTACATGAAAATAAGCGTCCTCTAGATCCAGCATGGCCATTTAATCCCCTGAGTTGAGAAGTTGAAGGTCTTGTCCGAAAGGATTGTTTGGTGAGATAGGTGTTTAGCTACCTCAGATCTAGAATAGGGAGCCACTTTTCCAAAGTCTTCAAGACCAGGAAGAACAGGGAGTAAAAACCCTTTCCCGGCTGCGAGATAGGGACCGGTTCTATCGCTCCTTTGAGGAGCATTTGATGGACCTCCAACCGTAGAAGACAGATGTTTTGATACAGTGGCATGAGGGGGCTTGGATGGTGGTGGTTGGACAAACTGGTATGGCCACATTGCATGATGTTCAGCACCCAACGGTCTGATGTTATTTGCTGCCAGTTGCGGAGGTAATATGAAATTCCGCCTCCCACTGCTGTCACAAGAGGAGAAGGGGAAGTAGTCCGAGCCAGCAAGCCGCTATTGATACCGTTTGCCTACATTATCACAACGCCTGCCTCTTTATCTGGAGGAGTGGTAAGGGGAGCCGCAGGATTTCTGGACCTCCTCTGGGCAGCTTGCAAGAGGACGAGTCCGGATTAGGTTGGCTGGTCAAACAGGCTGGGCTATCATCTGGAGCCTTATATTTTTTCTCCAGGCGAGGTAGAACTAGAATGACCGTGGTTGGATTTTGCATTACTTTTAATCCTTCATCCCAGACATGACCTACAATTGGTATTGATCAGACAGATTTCTTATAAGGTTCCTTGAGTCATAAAGTAAGCACTCAGATTCCACCTTGGTCATGGGGCAGGTCAAATCGTTTGGCGGCTCTCTTCAAGTAATGGAAACCCCCTATGTCGACAGGGGTGGGGAATCAACAGGTGCCAGAGCAGGAGAAGCTGGATCTGGAATGACAGTCATCCGAATCCGCATCTGGATCCGGAATCGGGACGGTGCCCGAATCTTTATCAGAGGTGTCGTTCTGAACGGCGGGCACAACACGTGGTATATCCTGCGCTTCAAGCATTCGCTGACACTGTGGTAATTGAGGGGCAACAAGACTAGCAGGAGGAACAGTAGTAACAGGCACCACAACTGGAATAGGAGGCTGTGTTGCGAACCTTTTTCTGTAGTCCAACAGCATAACTTGCAAGTCTGTCAGCAAGGAGGAGGGCATTTAGACCATACTGCTCATAATCCACATATTCCTCTTCAGTATCTGTGTCCTGGCACTTAACGTGTAGCTGAGAAGGGCTATCAGCATACCCAAAAGGTCCATCTTCCTCTTCAGATTCCTCTTCTTCGAGGAGTGCAGGAGTCAACCTCCTGGGGTAAAGTCATCTCCGGTGTAATTCGACGTTTCCTGAGTGTAATAGAATTTTTTTCCAGCATAGACGATAGAAAGAATCGCCGACAAAGAAAAAGACTTAGTCAACACAGCAGTCGTCGACGCAGCCGTCGTAGACACCGTCGTCATTCCAGCAGTCGTCGACGTAGTAGCAGTCGTCACACTCTTCGTCAAAATCCTAGTCGACGCGGACTTCGTCAACACAATCGTCGACTATACAATTACCACTGGCATCAAAATCATCAACAGGGTACCCTGCGTCAGTGCCGGAGACAAGGAAACCACCGCTGATGAGCCAGTCAACGGGGCCAGAGACTAAGACTGTACCTCTGATGTTTTTTTCGACGGAGTCGTTGACGGCGTCGTCGAGTGAGCCTTTTTCGGGGATTTCACCTCAGAAGTCAAAGATGAGGCCTTTTTGAAGGTCTTTGGAGCTGCAGGAGGAGAAGTTGGAGGAACAGAACTGGATTTCATCTCAAGTATTACTTCTTTTGACTGTCCTTCCCTCTCCTTTACACCTTGGTGAGGAGATTCGACTGGACTAAGCCCTTTAGACCGATCAGAGGTCTTTAAGGCCTTACCAGGGCGTTTCTCAGAAGGTGAAGGAGAAGCTCTACCCCTTTTTACACACCTTCTGGAAGATGGCACAGAAGATGCTTCGTTGCGGTCACTAGATACTGGCTCCTTCCTTGATTTTAGCTTCTGGAGCCAGGTCAAAAGAAATGCGTTACTTACCTGTAACAGCAGTTATCCAGTATTGGTGTCTTTCATAGATTCACATGCCTGAATCATTCCCCGTCGTCGAGACGGGAGCCTCCGGTATATAGAAAAGTAATGTCCTATAGACATACATAAAGAAAAATAGGCCTAAGGGCCTCACCTTAGTAGCCTATCCTTGTCCTTATGCAAAAAGGACCAAACTCTTAGAGCCAGCCAATCAGCTATCCCCTCCCTCTAGAACCTTCCCTGCTGGAGCCTCAGTCTCTCAGATTTTCGTACGCACCAAGCTAGGTAGGCGTAAAGCAGGTAGAGAGAACGTGAGTCCTTCCAGGGGAGGCGGGAGGGTTGCATGTGAATCTATGAAAGACACCAATACTGGATAACTGCTGTTACAGGTAAGTAACGCATTTCTTATCCAGTATTAGGGGTGTCTTTCATAGATTCACATGCCTGAATCAGAGTAGTTAGCAATACATTATGCACATGTCTGATGTAATGATGCCATATAAACAGTTAGATAAAACACTTAGAATCATGCGACTGTAGCATCAGCATACATCAACATAACCAAATAGAAGAGATGTGCATACCAGGATGGCGGGATGTAGGAAGGCTCACCTCACTGGAATAGATGTCGAAGCACCGCCTGACCCACTGCTGCGTCCTGCAGAAGTTCAACATCCAGGCAATAGTGTCTGGCGAATGTATGCGGTGACTTCCACGTCGCTGCTCTGCATATGTCCAGAATCGGCACTCCAGCGAACAGCGCTGCTGATGTGGACATTGCTCTTGTGGAGTGTGCATGCACCGTGGCATTCAACGGCCGGCCGGCCTTTTCATGGCAGAATGCTATTGCCGAAGAGATCCACCTTGAGATACTCTGTTTCGTGAGAGGAAGACCAAGCCTTGGTCTACTGTAGGCCACGAAAAGTTGTGACGACTTCCTGAAGTCTTTTGTCTTCTCCAAGTAGAACTTTATACACCTTTTGAGGTCCAAGGAGTGTAACGTCCTTTCTGCTGCAGTGGTAGGGTTTGCAAAGAAGGAACGTAGAACCACCGGTTCATTAAGGTGAAAGTCTGAAGGTACTTTTGGTATGAATTTGGGATTCATCCTCAGCACCACTCTGTCCTGTTTAAATTGCATAAATGGTTCCTGAATGGACAGGGCTTGTAACTCGCTGACCCTCCTGGCAGACGTTAGGGCGAGCAGAAGAGCTACCTTCCATGAGATGTACTTGATGGGTGCTCGATGAATGGGCTCAAAAGGATGGCTCATAAGCTGGGTGAGTACCAAGTTTAGATGCCAAGTGGGCGGAATCCTTTGAGGTCTTGGATACGATCTATACAAGCCTTTGAGGAACTGTTTAATAAGCCTGCTGGACCAAAGCGAAGGGGCCATCGAGGATCTGGTGTAGCGTGAAATCGAAGCCAAATGAACCTTTATAGATGCATGTGCCAACCCTGACTCTGCCAAGTGTAGAAGGTATGGCAATATCTGCACAGGGGTAATTTGAAGAGGTCACAACTTGTGTTCCACGCACCATAAGCAAAACCGCTTCCACTTGAGGGAGTACGTTTTGTTGGTACTGTCCGCTCGCGCTTTTGCTAAGACCTCCCTGCATTCTTGTGGGATGGCTAGATGACAGAATTCTCTGTGCTCAGGAGCCAGGCTGATAATCTGAGCGATGGTAGGTTCGGGTGTTGGATCTGTCCGTTGGACATAGTCAGCAGGTTCGGGTGCTGTTTCAGACGAATCGGAGTTCTGATGGAGAGGCGATGAAGGTCCGAGAACCAGTGCTGCCTCGGCCAGAACGGGGCAATTAGGATCAGGGTACAAGGCTCCGCTTTCATCTTTCTGAGGACTCTGGGAATCATCGGGAAGGGGGGAAAAGCGTATGCAAAGACGCTGAACCAACTGATGGAAAGGGCATTCCCGAGAGACCGTGGCTGGGGACGCCAACTTGCGTAGTGTGGGCATTTGGCGTTCTCCCTGGTGGCAAAGAGGTCGATACGCGGGATTCCCCATTCTGAGAATACCTGATCCAGTGTACCTTGGTTGAGTTCCCATTCGTGAGTGAGAGACGTCCGTCTGCTGAGTGCGTCTGCAATGGTATTGTCCTTGCCCGGGACATATTCCGCTTTGAGCGTGATCCCTTGGAGCACTAGCCAGTTCCAGATTTCTTGCGATTCGTGTGATAGAGTGAGCGAACGCGTCCCTCCCTGCTTGTTCAGGTAGTGCATCGTCGTGGTGTTGTCCGTCCTGACGAGCACCTGGGAGTTCTGGATACGTGGTAAAAAGGCCTTCAGTGCCAGGAAGACAGCTCGCAGTTCTAGAAGGTTTATGTGGAATGTCTTCTCCTGCTCTGTCCATTTGCCGTTGACTTGGAGGTCCTGGAGGACCGCTCCCCAACCTTCCAGGGAGGCATCCGTGGTGATCACCAAAGGCGCTGCTGGAAGGAGGAAGGGTAGACCTGTCGACAGATTCCTGTGGTTCATCCACCATTGCAGGGTTTTTGAAATCTGTGGTGTGATTCGCACTGTGTCGTCGAAAGAGCCTGTGCTTTGAGTCCATTAGTATGCTAGGGCTTCTTGCAATGGGCGCATCCTTTGGGGACGTGGTCCGGATAAAGGCAGTATAGGCACAGGTCGTGCTTGTCCTCCACATGGAGCCTTTTCTTCCCACATGAAGAGCAGGCCCTGAAAAGGGCTTTCTTCTGGGAACTAGACATTCCTTAAAATTGGTAAGGAAAGACAGCACTTACTGCCAGAGAAGAGTCTGAAGTATTCCTGATGAAGAATTTGAGAAAGTAGTCCTTTTCCAAAGTGAAAAAAGTAGGTTTGAAGATATCCTGAGGAGAGCTCAGGCTGGAGACTCCCTAGCACAACGTGCGGTAGAAAATCTGAGAGACTGAGGCTCCAGCAGGGAAGGTTCTAGAGGGAGGGGATAGCTGATTGGCTGGCTCTAAGAGTTTGGTCCTTTTTGCATAAGGACAAGGATAGGCTACTAAGATGAGGCCCTTAGGCCTATTTTTCTTTATGTATGTCTATAGGACATTACTTTTCTATATACCGGAGGCTCCCGTCTCGACGACGGGGAATGATTCAGGCATGTGAATCTATGAAAGACACCCCTAATACTGGATAAGACACCCTTCACGGTCTCGCAGTCTTCGTAGAGAAGGAGCGGCATATTTTACAGTCTGTATTTACTGTCTGTACCCAGACCATAAGGATGCAATCTTTGTGCTTGTTCTCAATATATAACCTTTTTAGCACAAGTAGCACAGGCTTTAAAGAGGGCATTCTTCTCCTTATCAAACATCCTGAAGTAGTTGTTGAAGAAAAAAACAGGTGAAAAGGTTGTAGAATTAAAGTTGTAGGAAAAAACCTGAGCAGAGCTTAGTGGAGACTCCCTTGCACAACGTGCGGTAGAAAATCGGAGGTTCTGAGCTTCTCTCAGGAGGGTTCAGAGGGTGTGGCTAATCTGATTGGTTGTTCATTTGTTTTGGTCTCTTTTACAAAAAGGAGGTGGATAGGTTGCAAAACAAGAATGGGCCTAGGCCTAGGTTCTGTTTTGGTAAAGGTTTCTATTGCTACTTTATGTATACCGGCGACTCCCATTCCGACGACGGGGAATGATGCAAGCATGGGAATCTATGAAAGTTCCAATACTGGTAAATAAAGTATTTAGAATTTAAAAAAAAGGTTGATGTTGACTGTTACTCTATAACTGTAGGTTTGTTCCTATTGTCAACATGAGGTTACCCAACCCTATAGTGCTGGGATCAGAAATTGCCTCAATTTCTCAATTAAAAGCTTGTATGCTGGTACTGCAAATGCACGATAGTTGCAACAAACCTGCACCTAACTATGCATCAGTTTTTTAAAACAAAACCTCAAAAAAAGAGCAAACCGATATTTCTTTTACGACCATCAAGGGTTCAGTGATCGGGTGATGCTAATGAGAAATGAGTTTACAGGCAGAGCAATGGCATCAATATGTAAGTTTACTTCTACTTAAAAGTTGTGGTATGTAATATTTTGAAGTTTGTTTCTTTATATAGCGGACCTAAGAAAAGGTACACTGTGTTAAGAATCCAGGAAAACTTCAATAGTTTTACAGAGACACAAATGATCACCCAAAAGCTCTTTTGTAGTATTGTGGGCGAGCAGTTAGGCTTATCAGAAGGTATTGCTAAGCATTTGCTGACACAGGCAATAAATGAGGCACACACTTGAGAATAAATCTGAGACCAATTTAGGAAAGTAAGTCGCATTTTTATATAAATTTTGATTCCAAGAAGTTCGCTATCAAGTAAGAACTTTTTTTTAATATCAATTTTAGCAGATAAAGTAAAACAGCTACCTAAATATGCCTTTACGCACAATGCTTTGTTATGGGAGAAATGGAAGATAGCACACAGCTATTTACTGTAGACTTCTGTGCATCTCCTTCAGTTCTTAAGGTTATAGGGGGGACAAGGTCTAAAGTAATACCAGCAGTTTCTTGTTACCTGGTCTGGGGCGTCTGGGTACAGGAGGAGCGGGTCGCGTTGGTAGCTGTGAGCCCTATACCGGTAAAAAGAAGTAACTCCTGGAAACAGGCTGCAGAGGGGGGACTTGGGGACAAGTCTGAGAGCTCCCAACAGGGGGCTCGGGTAGCAAGGGTCTGGGGGACAAGGGAGCTCAATTGGTTCATTGGTACCCTGGTTGGGAGCTTTGGTGCAAAGCAAGGTGGTTGGCTGGATTCTGTGCATCCTGAAGCTTTGCCATCGTTCTTGCCAGTTTAGGGTGTAAAATCAGGACAGCAGGGCCATACTGGTAGTGGATCTCTGCGGTGTGGATGTCCCTTACAGCTGCTTTGCCTTAGGTTGTTGGAGTCCCGACTGGACTTTCGCAATGTTGGCTTGCTGAAAGGGGTTGGGTGCCCCAGGTATTGGTCCTGGTGTTCTTTCACTTGGTGGTGGTGGGGTTTAGGGTGGGGTGGAGGCAGATCTGAACCAGAGGAGCACAGGTACCTTTTCCTGGGAGACTGCAGCGTCGGGCAAGCTGGTGAACTGCAACTCGGTGAACCGGACGTTGCTCGTCCGTGCCTGCGGCCTGCAGGGGAGTAGCTCCTCTACTCCAAGGGAGATTGCTTGGCAATTTAAGAAGAGCTGGCAACCCACCAAGGTTCTTAGCAGGAGTTCAGCTGCAGGACGAGTTGCTGGGTAGCGATTGTTGACACTTAGTGGGACAGACAGGGTTTGGCGCCAAAGTCCACAGCAGTCTTCAGTTCTTCCTTTTATTGCAACTCTTGATCTGTTGAATCTGAGTTCCTATTGTCAGGGGTGCCACCTAAATACTCAATCAAGGGACGTTATATGGAGTGACCGGTATTAGCTAATGGGCTACCTACCTTTAGAGTGCCAACACCCTCTATATGACCACTTCCTGTGGGAAGTGGGCGTAACCCTGACCCAGAAAGCCTAATTCTGCCAAAACCAAGATGGTGAAAATCTAACAGTCGTGTCTACTTCAGGTAGCCCACCTTAGGGGTGGTACTAGCCTGAGAGAGTGGCACACCTAAGACTAGCTAATTTTCCAGGCTCTCCTCGTGACAAATGGGTCCGGGGCTGCTTTTTCCCTGTCTTGGGAAGCCTTGGGTCGCTTATCAAAGGTGGCAGAGGCCTATGAAGCCTCCTACCATGATATGCTGATCACTTAGCCATCCAGCTTGGAGGAGGTGACAACACCTCAAGCCGCAGCAGATGTTTCTTCCACCAGAGAGAGTGGGCTGTCACCTGCAGGGGGTCAGAAACTGGTGTGTGGTGGCTGACTGGTCTACAACAGTCAGCCAGCACACTAGGCTGCTGTAGTGGTGACTTCCCTATACCGCGTGCAGTGTCTGTAGGCATAGCATACAGTAGGAGTGCCATGTCAAGACTTCACTTTTCTCTTACCATGGCATGCAGCCTGTAATGGCAGCTTGCATGTTGGTGCTGAGAGGTCCGTTAGGGTGGCACAATACATGCAACAGCCCTTAGGGATCCTCTTTAGTCCACTTGGCCTAGGTTCCAGGTGTACCATTCACTAGGAACATATAAGGGCTGCTAAAGCTATTGGAGGAAACAATTGTACTGTTTTAGGGAAAGATCTGGCACTGGGTGCACTTCTGTTAAAACTGCATGAGATACCAGGCAAAAAGCAGGGGTGATCATGTCAAAAAGGAGCACTTTCCTACATAATCCTCCTCATGTTCAACATGACAGAATGCCCAGCAACCAGAACACGAAAGAAGAGGTGAAGAGATCAGGCAGCTTACACGGTCAAATAACTACACACATTCTTGGCCAAACATTGCACTGTAGCTTTATAAGGAAGCTTAAAGAATGTAGTATCCACACAAGGGTGAGAGGAAGCGCAAAAAGCCCCTTCGAATGCATCTGCTGTGAAAAGGACAATACCTTGGTGGAGTGGTCATAGTAACTGCATGAAAGCTGCTCCTTGGTGTTATAAAGAGCTGCAAGGTATAGTCAAGATCTAGAGGCACAATGAAAAGGAATAATTGCCAGGTGTAAAATCTTTTTTCATTTGGCGCTCAAACCGTACCTTCTGAAAGTGCAAAGGGTCGTCCTCAATATCACCTTGTGCTCATGGAAAAACACAAAGGGTTTCAAGCTGATAACATTACTGACCACAGATGGATCAGCAGATGTGTTTTTCTGAGTAGTGGATTTAACATGTTTCCATCTGGAAGGAACAGATGCATAAATCCGAAATTTTGGAAATGGCAACGTACATAGGTGCAACATCCTTACACACGGATTTAGAATATGAGACAATACAGGCGAAAGGCAAACCATATTTGGTCTGATATAGAAATGGTTTAGTTCAGTCTACAGATAAAGGAAAAAAACTCAGTCAGGAACATATTGTTATAGATCCTTGCAGCAGTAGGTAAGAAAGCTGATCTCACGTTAAACTAGCCCCCTTGGATGACCTAAAATGAGACCTTTCCAAATCTTATCACAAAAGGATTACCCCTCAGCACAAAGCAACTAGGATAGAGGAATAAGGAGCAAAGGTTGAGGAGTGCATAACCTGCAGACAATAGAAAATATTTCATATGAGAATTCGTGGCAGATAAAATTTATTCAGCAAATAAGTTAACAAAGGCAACTGTAACCAGTTTTTTTTATATTGCTTCAGTCACGCTATACAAGTAAATTAGTCAACTGGTTTATAGGAACGAAGGAGGCTCTTTCAAGTACATTGAAACTGCTTTTAGAAATGATTGATTGCTGAAAACCACACAGCAGACGGAGAAGAGAATCTAGGGTGACCCTGTTTCAATAGAGAGATTACATCCAGAGCAGCTGCAAAAAAACTACTGCATCCACCTGATGAAACCTCAGCATCCAACAGGCTTATTGGAAGACAAGAGCTAGCCAACAGAAGAGCTGTACTTGGACTATACAAAGGATATATTCTAAATAACTCCATGGCCTGTTTAAGCCGACTAATTAGATTAAGATTAGAAGAAGAGAGTACCAGTAAACCCAACAGCAAAATGGTCAAATCAGCCTTAAACTAAAAAACAGGTGTAAGTAGTAATAAATAGAATGCCAGAGGTGTCCTGTTGGGTGTTGCCTGTTTAAACTGTTGCATAAGGCCCAATATTGCTAAACAGTTAGTACAACATGCAACCTCAGAGCGGGTGATATCTTGCATTCAAAGACTTATGTCCCTTAGAAGTTATAATGTAATTACCTACGATAACATCTCTGGTGCACACTCTAACTAGAGATGCCTTATTTTCAGAATATTCATTCACCAACTGGGATCTAGTGATTTTTTTAGCAATGTTCCAGCACCCCTGTAGGTGGGTACTGTGCAACTATTTGGTTTTTCTTTGTTCGCCCTAATGGGTATGCTCAGACGTGAGTCCCTTGCTCACTTTGCCACTGGAGTCAAGCAAGCCCGGCTGAAGACGGCTGTAACGCCAGAAACCGGTCCTGGGAAGCTTGATTCCGGTCCAGGGAAGACATGGCTTGGCAGTTCGGGCTGGACTGCTCCCATGAGGCACAGGGTCAGACTGATTTGCATATGGTCATGTCTGAACTGGGGTGGCGGGGTGAGCTAAAGAACAGTGATGGATTAAATCCAGATCAGTTGACTGGGGGTGAGTGTTTGTATTGTCAACGCTCCGTCCATCACCACCTTTGGTTTTACTGTGCAACTATTCCCATGGGAAATGACCAAGTTGTGCTGCATATAAGCACCACCCGTAGACGCAGAGGAAAGTATCTTGCCTTGTTCCTTTTTCAAACCTTTAGATGCAGAGGATTAAAAACATGTTGATGGCAGTGTGCTAGTTTTTAACTTGGTACCTTTACACTTGTTTAAGACCATGCACCAAACACGGAGGGAGAATTGGGAGGGCCTTGAGGTAATTCTAGTTTGAGAGTCCAATGGCATTACCAGAGGTAAGCAACTTATTGTGAAGTGCAGACTCTCCATCCTTAGAACAGGTACCAAAACAGTAACTCCCAAAGGTAGAGGTACTGAGAAGTAAACTATCAAAAAGTAGTTCAGGACCAAAACACAATGTGCATTTGTAAAGCGCATTTTCACCCGTAGGCACCTTGTCGCTGAATACCAGATGTTTATCGTTCCCCAGCTCAACGGTATTTATTTTATCGGCCTCAGAAGGATGAAAGACTGAGTGGACCAGTCAGGATTTGGACCTGTGACCATAAGGTCAAACACAGGCCTCTACAGTGAGCTCATTAGCCCACTAAGTCACCAGACCCAAACAAACCAGAAAAAAGTCCTTGTTAGACCAGGCTGCCAAGGCAGTAGTGCTCTGTCATGGTATGCAGAGACAAATAAGTTGCAGTGTGGCAGATATCAAGAACAGGCAATGCTCAAGCCAATGCAATTGTAGCGGCCTGGCTTGGTGGAATAGGCTCCTGGGGCTGGTTTCTGCCAATGCACAGCTGATTTTAATGCAGATTATCCACCTTGACAGGGTCACGTACTGTACTGCGTTTCCTTTCTTCACTCCAGTAAACCCATGAAAAGCAGACTGGTTCCTTGAAAAGTGTTGGTATCATCGATCTAGAAACTTAAGGACCTCTTAAAGCCAAACTGATGGAGCAAATAATAGAGTGAAAGATTGGCCGAAGTGGAAGAGAGCCACAACCTTTGAGGCCACCTGATGTTTTTTAGCACCAATCTGCCCAGAAAAAAGGTGATCTAGGGCAGCTGCACTGATATTGCCTGCAGTTCCCTCATGTGGCAGGCTTGGGTAATTGCAATGAGGAAGACTGTTTTCAGGGTCAAGAAACAAAGCAAGCAACTATGCATGGGTTCTAAGGGTGTACACGTATGAAAGAGCAAGAACAATTTAAGGTCCTATTTACCCGGAGCACCGCAAACTGCTTAGGTGGAAACTACAACTGGAGATGTAAACAAAAACATTTCCACATTACCAGAACATACGGCTGTCTGTTAAGCGGGAAACATCCCTTACTACAAAGTCTTAACTACGAGAAGCATTTACAACGAATCTGGAAGTACGAGGGAGGCATTACAGCCTGTTTAAACAACGAGACTGCCATTACAATGAATGGCATTACTACGAAATTTCAGAGTACAATGCCTGACTTCACCACGAAAATCACCATGTGTTGAGAAAGATGTCAAGTACCTTTGTGTGCTTACAGTAAGAAATGCGTTACTTACCTGTAACTGCAGTTATCCAGTATTGGTGTCTTTCATAGATTCACACGCCTGAATCATTCCCCGTCGTCGGAATGGGAGTCCCCGGTATATAAATAAATTAATGTCCCATAGACATAGATAAATAGGCCTAAAGGCCTCACATTAGTAACCTATCCCTGTCCTTTTGTAAAAAGGACCAAACTCTAGAAAAGAGCCAATCAGCGGTCATCTCCCTCTAGAAAGTTCCTGGAAGGAGCCTCCGTCCCTCAGATTTTCGTACGCACAAAGCTAAGTAGGCGTATTACTGAGAGAAGTAGGTGAGCCCTTCCAGGGGAGGCGGGAGGGTTGCATGTGAATCTATGAAAGACACCAATACTGGATAACTGCAGTTACAGGTAACGCATTTCTTATCCAGTATTGGGGTGTCTTTCATAGATTCACATACCTGAATCCAAGTAGCAAGCAATGAACAAAGCACATTTCGGATGGTATAGGATATACAAGTCATTAGATAACATATCAAACGACTAATAAAAACATGCATTCGCAAGCAATAAATACCACCAAATTATACAACAGAGAAATGTGCATACATGAGAAGGATGGAGGGATGAAAGAAGGCTCACCTCTACTGAAACAGATGAAGTACTGCTTGTCCCACCGCAGCATCTTTCATGAGTTTTGTATCCAGGCAGTAATGCCTAGTGAAGGTATGTGGAGACTTCCATGTTGCCGTTCTACAAATGTCTATAACCGGCACTCCTGCAAAAAGCGCCATGGATGTAGAAATTGCCCTGGTAGAGTGGGCTCACACTTTAGATTGCAGGGGTTGCCCTGCTTATTCATGACAAAATGAAATAGCTGCCGAAATCCAGCGGTAAATACTTTGTTTGGTGAGTGGAAAGCCCTTCCTGGGCCTACTGTAAGCTACAAATAGCTGATGAGACTTGCTGAATGTTTTTGTCTTTTCAATATAGAATTTAAGGCAGCGCTAAAAATCTAGAGAGTGCAACGACCTTTCCGCTGCCGTTGTGGGATTCGTGAAGAAAGAGCGTAAGACCACCGGCTCGTTGAGATGGAAGTCCGACGGGACTTATGGAATAAACTTTGGGTTTGTCCGCAAGATTACTCTTTCCTGCTTGAATTGCAGGAAAGGCTCTTGTATTGATAAAGCTTGAAGCTCACTCACCAGTCTTGCGGAGGTGAGAGCAAGTAGAAGGGCTGTCTTCCAAGAGAGGTATTTCAGGTCAGCCCTGTGTACCAGTTTAAAGGGATGCTTCATAAGCTGATTAAGGACTGTGTTCAGGTGCCAGGTAGGTGGCAAAATTCTCACAGGGGGAAAGGTTCTGTAGAGTCCTTTTAAAAACTGTTTGACCAACCTGTTAGACCACGGAGAAGGGCCAGCAGAACATCTTCTGTAACGGGATACTGCCATCAAATGGACACTGATGGACGCATGAGCCAGGCCTGAGTTTGCCAGATGGAGAAGATGAGGTAATATTTGTTCCGGAGAGGAAAGAAAGGATGTATACCTAGCGCTTGGACGCCTCCGGGCAGCAATTCGCGCTATACAAATGCACATCCTATCCTATCTACACCAGATGCAAAATCTCTTCCATTTCAAAGAGTATATTTTATTGGTGCTATCAGCCCGAGCCAAGATTGCTCTACATTCTGGTGGGATAGTCAAGCTTCTCTGAACTCTGGAGCTAAGCGGCTAATTTGAGTGAGGTCAGATTCGGATGCTGAACTTCTTCAAACGCATCGGTAGTTCCAGAGATAGACGGAGGAGTTCCGTGAACCAATGTTGGCATGGTCAAGTTGGGGCTACCAGGATGAGAGTACAAGGCTCCGCCTTCAGCTTTCTCAGGATGCTGGGAATCAGTGGAAACAGTGGAAAGGTGTACGAAAAGACGTTGCACCATGCGATCGAAAATGCATTCCCTAGGGACCCTTTCTGGGGATGCCAACTTGCGAAGTGTTGGCATTTGGTGTTAGACCTTGTGGCGAACAGGTCGATCTGTGGAGTACCCCATCTCGAGAAAATTTGATTGAGGATTCCTTGATCCAGTTCCCACTCGTGAGACGTTGTTCTTTGTCTGCTTATAGAATCGGCGAGCACATTGTCCATGCCTGGAACATACTCCGCCCGAAGAGATATATTGTGTCCGATTACCCAGTTCCAAATTTTCTGAGACTCGTGAGAGAGTGTCATTGAACGAGTCCCTCCTTGTTTGTTGAGTTAGTGCATCGTCGTAGTGTTCTCTGTAAGGACGAGCACTAGGGAATTTTTGATTCTTGGAAGGAAAGCTTGAGGGTGAGGAAGACTGCCAGTAGTTCCAGGAGATTGATATGGAGCCCCTTTTCTGAGGGGGACCACTTCCCGCTTATCTGTAGCTCTTGGAGGAAAGCTCTCCAACCTTCCAAGGAGGAGTCTGTCGTGATGACATGTGGTGTAGCCGGAACCAGGAATGGTAAGCCTTGAGAAAGGTTTCAAACCGATATCCACCATTGAAGGGACTTGACCATTTGAGGAGTGACCTTTATGCGATTGTCGAAAGACCCTGTGCATTGGACCCATTGTTTGCGAGTGCCTCCTGGAGGGGGCGCATGTGTAGCCTGCAGTGAGGTATCAAGAGGATACATGACAACATCATTCCCAGTAGGGATTTGAAAAGTCGGACTGTTAAGGTCTTCTTTGAAGTCACGAGCATAGGCAGTGTCAAAAGCCTGTTCTTTCTCTCTTGAGATGGGAAGGCTTTCTTTAATCGTGTGTCGAGAGTTGCACCTAGGAAATTGATGCGCTGAGAAGGTAGATGGACTGATTTCTCCCAATTGTGTGCGAGTCCTAAACGATTGAAAAGTTGCAGACAAGCGTTAGAAGACCTGGACACGCTTTCTAAAGATGGAGCCTTGATCAGGCAGTCGTCCAAATACGGAAAGACTTGATGATGGCGCTGCCTGACATATGCAGCAACTGGGGAAAGACATTTCGTGAAGAGAAGATGCGAGGTGCAGACTAGAGTCCGAAGGGCAGAACGCAAAATTGAAAATGTCTGCCTGCCACTGCAAACATTAAATATTTTTTGTGATTTCTGTGAATCGGGATATGGAAGTAAGCGTCCTGAAGGTCCAGGGACGTCATGACATTTTCCTCTTCTAGCAGTTGTAAGACCTCCTGAATCGTCACCATGCGAAATGACTGCTTGTTCAGGAATTTGTTGAGGGCCCCGAGGTCCAAAATTGGTCTCCACTTCTTCTCTTTTTTCCGAATTAGAAAGAAGCAAGAGTAAAATCCCCTTCCTCGTTGAGACGGAGGTACCTTTTCTATTGCCCCTTTCTGGAGCATAAGAGACTTCTCTGAGAAGCAGCCGTAGATTTTTGTGATTCATTGGGCGGGGAAGTGTTTGGGGTGGAATATGCGTACATTTCAGAGAATGGCCGAATTGAATCATGCGAAGGACCCAACGGTCCGTGGTAATCTTGCTCCATTTTGTTAAGAAATGGGAAATCCTTCCTCCAATTTTTGATGAGGGAAACAAATCTGGGACTGGCTGAAGAGACATGTCTTTGTCTATGCCCATTGTTTTTCCGCTGTCCTTTACCACGAAAGGACGACTTGCCATAAGAAGATTGTTGTCCATGTTGCTGGCGTTGCGGATATTGGGGTCAACTCTGGCCTGAAGAGTATGAAGACCTGTATTGAAAAGTTTCCTCTATAAGGACTGTCCTCTTCCTCTAGACCCACGAAAGGACTGGTTCTTGGACTGGAGAGTACCCAGAGCCCTAGCAGTGTCCATGTCCTCCTTTATATTCTGTAGCGCTTCATCAATTTTGGAGCCGAAGAGCAATTGGCCATCATAGGGCATATCCAATATTTTCGTTTGCACCTCGGGATGAAAGGAAGTTGCTCTTAGCCACCCTTGCCGTCGCAAGACTGCTGCTCCAGCCAGCTGTCAGAAACCAGTTGTAGCGATATCCATCGCACAGTCTATTATTTCTGACGCCGAGGTTTCACCCTCTAGTAACATTTTCTTTACCTCCTCTTTGGATTTATCTGGTAATTCCGATAGATATGGGGCTAAATCCACCCATAATTGTCTATTGTAGCGTCCCAAGAGCGCTAAGGCATTGGCTGCCTTCACAGTCATTGCAGACATTGAGGAGAACCGCTTCCCAATGTTGTCTAACCTCCTGCTTTCCTTACCCGGAGGTGCCGAAAATGGGGCAGAAGGATTTCTGGAATTCTTCTGTGCCGCCTGCGTCACCACTGAGTCCGGTTTGGGGTGTCCTATCAAACAAGCAGGTGCAGTATCGGGTGCTCCATACTTTTTATCCAATCGAGGTACCACCGGAGGTACGGAGGAAGGGTTCTGCATGACTTGAAAACCCTGAGTCCATAAATAATCAATAATGGGTATTGATCTCACTGCTTTTTTGAGAGGTCCTTTAAAATCATACTCGAGACCATTGCTATTTTAAAACGTTCGGCGGCCCTCTCAACTACGTTACGGAACCCTCCAATGTCGCCTGGTGGAGAATCTGCGGGCGCAGGCACTGGAGACGCGGGGGAGGGAAAGACAGTCATCCCAGTCATCATGCATAGATTGGGCATCTTGCAGTTCTCCCTCTTCCTGCTGTTCTTCCTCTTCCTCATCAGAAGTCGGAAGATGTGGTAGATCAAACCGCTCAGGCTGAATATAAAGGTGGAGGCCGTGGTCTTGGTGAAGGAGATACTGTGGTAGGTGGTGGAGCAGGTGACTCTGGAAACGTCTGCTTGTAGTATTGAATGAGGTACCTTAAGTCAGTAACGTAAGAGGTTGGCAGGCAAACCATAGGTTGAGGTGGCAGATGATATTCCTCCTCCTGATCCTCATCTTCATCCGAACTTTGGCATTTTACATTAAGTTCCGAAGGACATGTTGCCGTCTGAAACACGTCCCCTTCATCTGAATCCTCCTTTTGAAGAAGACATGCTGGAGGCAGTGGTTGAACTCTGCTTGGAGATGTTAAAGCTGGCGTGAGTGCCTTTTTCGGGATTCTTAGGCGTACACATGTGGTTTGAAGGCCAGAATCCATCATAGTCGACGAGGCCGTCGACGGCACGGTCGACGGTGGAACGTCGACGGGTGTCGTAGAAGGTTAAGTCATCGTCAACGGGGCCGCCGCCGACGGTGGAGACATCTCGGTCGCGACTATGTCTTCGTCGACGAGCCCTTCGTCAATGGTATCGACGTCGACTGTATTGGCTTCGTCGTCAAGGTTGTCGCCGAACGAGTCGTCAGCGAGGTCAGCGTCGACGGAGTCTTCGACGTCGACGGTGTTTTCTTGATGGCTATCGTCAACGACAAAGTCTTACCTGCCGTCAACGATGGGGTCGTAGTCTTCAACGAGGATAATGACGACGATGCCGTCGACGTAGAAATAGTAGTCGTCGACGTAGATACATGTGAAGCAGTAGACAGCTTTTCTCGACAATGAAGAGGTCGTCGACGATGCCGTCGTCGACTGTGTCAAAGCAGGCTTTTTGAAGGTGTGAACTTCCTGAGAGGAAACCTTCACATAAGTTGCCTTGGATAGAACCTCTGAAGACTTCTTTGATGTCTTCTTTTGAGGAGGAGCCGTAGGGCTAGACGAAGCCACCCGAGGTCTCTTTAGAGAAGATCTTGAAGAGACTGAAGAACCTTTACTTTCCTCAGAAGATTCAAGGTGGTCCCTGTCTTTCAGCCTCTGGAGCCAGATTAAAAGGAGTCCTCCATGGTCTTTGAGGGTTTTAGTGGAAAAGGTACGACATACCTTGCAGTCTTTAGAAGAATGGTCCAGATACAGGCAATATAGGCAGTCTTTATGTTGGTCATCAACATGTAGCCTTTTCTTTCCACATGAACCACAGGATCTAAAAAGACCCTTTTTTGGTGCGTCAGCCATGATAGTATCAGCAGTCACAGAAGAAACAGGATAAGATATCCAAGAACACTGGAAACCAGTTGTGAACAAAAATCTGAGCAGAGCTCAGAGGAGACTCCCTTAGCACAACGTGCGGTAGAAAATCTGAGGGACTGAGGCTTCTACAAAAGGACAGGCATAGGTTACTAATGTGAGGCCTTTAGGCCTATTTATCTATATGTCTATGGGTCATTACTTTATTTATATACCGGGGACTCCCATTCCGACGACTGGGAATGATTCAGGCATGTGAATCTATGAAAGACACCCCTAATACTGGATAATGTGACATTTTGTGCTAACGAAGAGGTGAAAAGTACATTTTCTCCCACACTAAGGTGAGAGATGCAGGTGTGAGACCGAAGTGGCTGTAGAGAGCCACAGGTGTTGGTGTGAGAGCGAATTGCTTCTATCGGCGTGCTGGCAGGGTCAGAGGCTTGACTGGAGGGCGTTTAGAAGGCGAGTCATACGCCCCGCTTCCACTTGTTTGCTGTCCTGCATCGGAAATATTCCACCCCACGTGACGTGATTTGAGGCAGACGGCGTATCATAAAACCAGCAAGGGGAGCTTGTGGGGCTGCAGAATACTACATGACTTAAAGGACAAACAATAGCAATTTATAATCGGGAATTTCAGAACAGAAGTAGTCAACAAAAAGGTACAGCATTAACGGGTTGCTTAGGATGCTTTGACATTTTTTTACACGAACTTGGACAAATATTTTTATTTCAGATTACTAAGAGTGCATATACTGTTTAAATAGAATTAGCGTTTTAATAGTATGCGCAGGAAACGTATGGATGATATTTGTGTTTGTGATTACGGTAGTAAATTATGCGGTGTGATAATGGCTTTTGTTATATACACTGGTGTTGTAATGGTACTGTCATTCTTCTGCTGCCAGTGTAGAAGCCATTTAAATTAAGCACAACACTGGTAACAGTAGCACTACCACTGCAATGGGTCATGTCTAGGCTTACACAAACAAGGTTTTCACCACATCTGACCAATCATGGATAGACTAGGCCACGGAGGCCATAACGTCCTATGGGAATGACAAAGATATTGGGGGCAGTGCACCAGAAGGCATGCATGTAGCAGCCTAACAGGCAGGCTGCTTATGAACCGTAGTGTGTTGATGCCAAAAGAAAACATCAGTTTGCCAAAAGCATGAATCCAGTTGGATTCAGTACCTGAGTGATTGGTTGGAAAGGAGTGAGAATTGACCTTACTGGCCAAAGTCTGCACAATGAAACTTTCTAAAGTATGTTTGGTGAGGAAGTTAGGATCCATGGGTGTGTGATGACTGGCAAAACTTGCCAACTATCGGGAGGACAAGAACATGGTTTAAACCACATAGCCAACAAGGCATCTATGTGGGTGTCATTGAATGGGTGTAGATAATCAGATATTGCAGGCCCAAATCGGAGAATCTCGGTTATAACAGTTATCTTAGTCTCAATTGAGGGTAACTGCAGTTCCTTCGCTCCATGTGAACCAGTACTACAAACGAGGCACTATCTATTTGAGACGAGTCATGCTCAGTTTCAAGGAAGGTGTCAAGGTCACTGTTATTTTGTAAGCTAAGGTTTAAGCCATCAGTGTAATATGAAGTAGCAAGCCACCACCACTCATTGCCACAAGTAATGCCAGTAGCGCCCCATTCTGGTAGGGGATCAGAGTCCGAGCCAAAAACGATGAAGCCTCAGCAGATCGCTGTGTCACAGTATAACCACTGGGTTAGAAACAGGTTGCCTAACATTCAGTTGCACTTTAGTGATTTTGTAGTGGTATATTAGTCGAGCTTGGGAAGACGTAGACCTAGGTTTGGTGTTTAACATGGGTGCTGGTAAGACTATCGACACTGGCAAATTTACAAGATAGGTGAAAAGTGTTAGCACATACTTAGGTTTTCCAAATGTTCTAGATCCCCATCAATGTAGGGTTCCATCATGAACATGCCATGAGATGATCATGTGGACACTGCAAGAAATGTAATGTAGTTGGTGTGGGAGCCTCTCTTCTTTACTAACACAAAAAAAAGGGCTGTGGTATAGTTAGTGTGGATCAACACCACTAGAAGGATTTCACACTGGAGAGGTACCCACAATGTAAATACGCAACAGAGTCTGGCGCAACCATGAAAAGCAGATGTATAGTAAAAAACAGCAATACCACCAAGAGGCTGGGATCATACGTGAACGTATGTAAATGGTATTTCTATTGCATGAACCTAACCAAAAGGCAGTGGATCACTATAGTTGATCACAGACTAGTGTAAAGCAAGGATTAAGAGTGGGAAGCTAGGTTGTGTATAGTTGATGTAATATGATGTAGTGTTCTTTAAAGAGGAGAGTCTTCAACTCTTCCCTAAACTGAAGCAGCGCTGGAGCAGTCTTTATAGATACAGGGATTTTGTTCGATATGCTGGGTGCATAGATGGAAACGGTCTGCTTTTTCTTTTTTTACATTTCTTAGTCTGCAGTCTGATGGATTCCTGGCTGGAGATCGTGAGCTTGTCTGCAAGATAAGCAGGGTTGCTGGTCGTGATAGATTCAGAAATGATGAGGGTGGTTTTGAAGATGGTGCAGACTGGCAAGCAGAACCAATGAAGACCCATCAGGATGGGCTTGATACGATTTCATTTCCTCATGCCCTGGATGAGACTTGCTGCAGCGCGTCATTAAGGACACCTATAACGGGTGCAAGTGTGGAGTCAGGGAAGCCATAGACTGGGGCACTACCATCATCCAGATGGGAAGTTTTCAAGTCACTTTCTGGAAGAAATAGCTTGACTCCCTTTAAGACGGGCAGATGATACAAGGCCATCTGTCTTTTTTGCAATGTGTTGCTGGAAGTTGGGGTTGGTGTCCAGATTACAAGTGAATTGCATTTGGTGAAAGTTAGGATTTAAAGCTGACAAGGTTTAGGTCTGAGCCAGGATGCATCTTATTTGTTGTTTTTGGTATAGCACAGGAATTCTAATCAAGGCATTTCACTGTAACTGGCTAACTCAACTCTGATCTAAACAAGCAGTTTAGATCTGTGAGGCAAATAAAAGTATTAAGATTAACATATTTCTTACAACCGGGTCTAATCAAATAGTCTAATCAAATAGTCTCTTAACAGCCTAGTCTGAAGAGATGTCCTAAAACTCTAAAAGTCTTGCTTCCAGCAATGGGTGGAGGAACACAGTTAGTGGGCTTGGAGGCCGCAGTTCAACCTACAACATACATTTTCTCACTCTTGTGGATGGCTTGTGTGATATAGATAAGCACTACAAGGGAAAGCAAAGGCATGCAATTACTAAGCGCACAAAAAGACCCATTCGTCAGCTACCCTTGAGAGCCTAAAATATGCCCAGCACAATCATCAAATATGTGACTGCAAAACAGATACAATTCTACAAAGTACACTACACTGGAAAAATGAAGACATGAATGCGTTTTAGGTTAAAGAACAGTGACATGAAAAGGAGCAGTTTATACATCAGCTGGTCTGGCTCTTTGACTGCTGCTATAGTTTTTGGGCTTGTCGCAATGTATTCTTAGAGTAAAGAAAAGGATGCATATGTGTAATAGTATCTCAATTTCACATAAAACAAGGGTGAAAACAATTAATTTATATAAGAAGTAAATTACCATTTAGTAGAAAATCCTAGAATAGGCCACAATCTTTAAGATTATTTTTTATGATGACATCAGTCACAGCATCAAAAACAAACTGCACATTCTTGGTGTCTGTGGCACATGTGAAGTGGGTGTATATTTCTTTTGTGTCTTTTCTCTTGTTTAGGTCTTCAAATTGACATTGAATGTATGCTGCTGCCTCTTCGTAGGTGTTTGATCCTGCAAGAATGAATAACAGGATTGTAACAATGTCTGTTAAAGACAAAAGGTTTAAAACCATACATTTTCCAAAGGAGGCATTCACTTACTGTACATAAAAACATACAATCACTCGTGCTTGACAGCAATGTCACCAAGCAAATACACCTTTTACTATACATTCTACATTCACTGCCCTATAATGGTCCAGATTATATTCATTTGTAACACACTAGGAATTTAAGAAGGACCTACACACCATTTAAAAAAACTCACACCCGCTATATATTGTTAATTATAAGGGGCATATTTTTTAGCACGTTAAAAGGGTTGACATTTATTCTATTACATTCATGTTAATTACAGATGCACGTTTTATTTCTTATCTGTGAAATTCTCAAGTTATTCTGCTAGCTTGTTTTTAATAGGTGGTATTCTTTCTAGGATCACTCATTTATGGGGTGTGTTTTTAAGTAGAATCTATGAGGGTTTACATGATAAAAGTACTTTGAGAAAAAAAAATTATACGCTTTTATGGGCAAGGCATTTTTTGTCTGCTTTTCTTTCTATGATCACAGCTTGTAAATTGAGATTTACAAATTACATCCTTTTTGAAGCATTGCCTTTTGAGACTGATAATTTGGTATTCAGTATAAGCCTATATAAGGCCCAAGACTTGTGTGAGCGCACATAGTAGAATGATTAAGACCAACCAAGTGCACGCAGAAGAGCAGGATGGCACATAATGGTTTACATGTCAAAGGGAAATTTCCATGACTACTTCCAAAATGCTTAGAGGATATGCAAGTCTCAAACATTCACATAGTGAATCATCTGGATGGCACACAGCAGAGGTTTTATCTCCTCTACGTTTCAGACCATTACAACATAGAAAAATATAGACAAACGTATCCGACAAACACTAGGTGCTATGTGAATAGCTCAAATTATTAGTAAGGACTGTGTTACATCTATCGTAGCATGTAGTGCTGTAGATTCACATGCTCTGCATCTAGTGTTGGGCTCCGACATATGCAACTTGTTTTTCTTTAAATAAATCTTTGAGTCCGAGATATTGTGGCTTCTACTCACAGTGGCAATGTGCATGGTCATCAGTTCAAATGTTAGATTATTTTTCACACATTGGATACATGTTATTGGAGCGAGAAATAGAACATAATGCTGACTATGCACTAAGCGTAAAGAAAAAATATGTACAACATAGTAAAAAAATAACATCTGAGACAACCAATGACTTCCGCGGAGGTAGGTGGGCGCGTGTGAATCTACAACACTAAATGCTATGGTAGATACTTACAGAGTAAGTAACAATCCATTTGTTGTATGAGTGGATGAAGAAAAACATGCTCTGCATAGACTGTAGTAAAAAGAACTGATGGTGGACGGAATGCTGAGCTAATCAAACATTCACCCCCAGTCACGGATCTGGTTTAATCTATCGTTTCGTTTTTGCTCGTCACACCACCCCAGTTTGGACCCGGCCATATGCAAACCAGTATTAACCCTGCTCCCAATGGGAACAGTTCAGCACGAACTGCCAGGCCAGGTCCTCCTTTCACCGGAAACGAGCACCCTGTGACCAGTTTTGGGGTAACAGCCAGGCTAACTTGAATCCAGCTGTACAATGAGCATGGACTATAAAGCAGTCCTCCCTTGGCGACAGAGGCACTGGATGGTGCAAATGCTTGAAATAAAGTGGAGTATGGTCGGCCCAACATGTGCCTGTGGCATGCTACTATGTCCACACTGTAGTACTAAGATAATGTGTGTGAAGTTGGACATGTGGCTGTTTTGCAGAGGTCAGATATGGGAATATTACAGGTAAAAGCCATAGAAGCACCCTTTTTCATAGGAGAGCAGTCTTGGAGGCATGGACAGGTAATGTCCTTCCTGCCTTGATGTAACGTGCCTGGATGCATTTAACTACACATCTAGCAATATCTGCCTTAGATACTGCCTACTCCTTCACTGCTTTTGAGAAAGCAACAAACATGTTTCATGAAAAGATTTTGTTATGGCAATGTAATACATTAGTTCTCTTTAGACATCTAGTGTATGAAGAGCACTCTTTGCTACAGTGTATGGATTTGAATGTAAACTTGGAACGCAAAGGTTTGGTTCAGGTGAAAAGAAGGCCCTACTTTTGTTAAGATTTTAGGAATGGTACTAAAGAATACCCTATCCTGGTGTACCTGAAATAAAAGTTTTCCTATATTCTGAGCATGCATCTTACGCACTCTCAAGGAAGTTATTTGCTAACACAAAATCAGCTTTCCATCTGAGAAACTGAAGTGGTCAGGTGTGTAAAGATTAAAAATGAGGGCCCCTGAGTCTGCTTAGCACCACATTAAAGTTCCAGATTGGAGTAGGTGGGGACTTTGGAGATATTCGCTTCTTTAAAACATGCATGAATGCTTTAACCGATTCTGAAGAGGGATTACTGTTCCCTGTTCAGGAGATACGCAGCAATACCTTATAAGTAAAGCTGTATTGATATGTAAGCCAATCATTCCTTTTCTAAGTGTAGGAGATAGCCGATAAGGTTTTGTACTGTAGGGTTCAGGGGATCAATGCGCTACGAGAAATGGACAAATCTATTCCACTTAGCAGCATAACATGTTCCAGTGGTAGGTCGTCTTGCCTCCCTGAAGACGTCCATACTTTCAGAGGGCAATTTTAGGTGACTAAATTCTAGCATCTCAGGCGCCAGATCACCAGATTAATCGTTCTAGGATTTGTATGTTTAACAGCCTTGCATGTGTGACCAGCTCTTTTCTGTTGATCAGCCTCTTGTGGGGAACTACAGATCTAGTAAGGTCATGTACCATTGGCTGTCGTGCCCAGGTAGGAGCTATCTGAATCAAAGTGGGAGACTGACTGAGCTTCCTCACAGCAGAAGCTAGTAGTGAGGTGGAAAAGCGTAGGCAAATCTGAGAATTCATCCATAGTGCATTGCTCTTGGACTGCGTGTGATAAACCTTGGAGGGGAAGGTTTTGCATTTTACATTCTGCCCTGTGGCAAAGGTTTAGGTCTGATGTTCCCCAAAGTTGAAGTATGGAAGCAGGATTTATGCGTGGGGTTTCCACTTGTGGACTTGTTATTGCGTCTCATTTAGGAAGTTGGCAACGTTGTTATCCACCCCTGGGAGATACTCTGCGAAGAGGTGAATTTGACAGTGAAATGCCCAATCCCATATGCTCTGGGATAGATGGGACAGCTGGTAAAAGTGCTTTGCTGTTTCTGTAGGTAATACATGGCTGTCATGTCTTTCTTTATGAGGACTAAGGTGCCAGTTTGAGTGCTAGTAGTTCCAAAGGTAATGTAAATGCCCTTTTATGAAGGTTTACGCTGCCCTTGTATTATCATGTTCATAGTGTGTGCTCCCAAACTGTGAGTGTTGAGTCTTTAGCGAAGGTCACATGCAGTGTAGGATATATAAAAAGGCACGCCCTGCACCGGGTTGTTGCTGTTCCATCATTGCAGAGACCAATACATCCTGGGCTGAATCAACACTAGATCCCCTAGCTGCTCTCCTTGCTATCACACAGCATAGGTCTCAGACGCTGCTACCTCAGCTGCCTGCAGGTAGCACTGCTCATCACATGCCGCAGTCGTTTTGGTTCTTTGCCATTTCATTGCACAACCGTATTCCATCTGTTTTCCTCCTTAGTTTACATCTGTACCCACTGATGTGAATGTCATTATCTTTAGTCATATCACGGCCAATTGTATTAGACTTTGCTTTGCCTTTTCAGTTTAATTTCATCCCACTGTTGTAGTTTATTATTTAACCTTCCTTTGGTGGCCCGTATTTGTTTTTGCTGCTAGGAGCTGCTCGCTCCTTCTTACCTGCCCAATTTTACCACTTCGTGTCACCCAGGGCTCACCTCCCTCCCAAGACCTACTTAATGGAGGATGTACCAAAGACAAGCCTGTCCAGCGCCAGGAACCCAGGGTGCACCTCAATTGCAGCGGCAAGTCTCCGCACTCCAAAGTCGGACCTTTCACCAGTTGGTACTGCCTTTTCTGCAAAATTAGAGCACCCGCAGGCAGAACCACCACCAAAATTCCCACCACGACTGCCCTCGAGCTACTCCACTGTTGCTTGCTCAATGCATGGTCACGCTGGAAGCACTTGACCAATATCTGGGACGTCAACTCCCTCACCAGACGCCATCACCATCAGAGATCTGGCTCAAACCCGCGTCTGCTTCAGACATCACCGCAACGACCTGGCAGATACACGATGGTACAGCGGGACTGCTCCAACAAACATAGGTGGAATCGCCATTATCCAAAAATAAGCCATCCACTGCACCACCACCGAATAAATCACCGCCCTGATCATGGAACACCAACTTCCAATTCCACACTGACTGCAGAACCATCATCAGAGGCACCCTTGCCTACAAACCCACAGGTCCAGGCCCTAGCTTCTGCGACGCAATTCCAGACTTCATCGCCATGCTCACCAGATTACAAACGCTACATCTTCCTCAGAGAGCTCAACTTTCACATCGATGACCTTAACTACGTCAACACCGCCAACCTCCGACAGCATGAACAACATCGGCCTCACCCAACTAGTCATCAATGCCAGACACGCTGGATCCCATCTCCACAGCCAGCAACAGAGTCAAGTTCAGTCGCGTCACTGAGCTCACCTGGACCGACCACGCCATTGTCAACTTCACATCTCAAGGACTTGACCGGCACCACCATCAAGCTGCCCAGCACCTCTCACCGTAGCGGAAGCAAGGTATCAGAGAGTCAATGGACCAATGCCCTCAACGCCTCTGAAACGGACACCGTGACCAAACTAGAACAAGCGGCCAAGAACTTCTCAACCCAAATCACTAACTGCGCCAACAGTCGCCCCCGTCAAGCTCTCCAAACCCAAGAGATCCATCACTCGAGCTAGCTGGTACATCACAGAACTGAAAACCTTAAGTACAATTGCACGCGACTGGAAAGGAAGTGGCACGCCAGCAATGACCCCCACTGACCAAGCCACCTTCAGGACAGCCCCCATCCTCTACCACCATCGCTTGAAAGACCTGAAAAAAGTGCCCTAGCCAACAACACAGAAGGCAGCTCCAACTGCAGCAAAGAGCTGTTTGACATTGTCAGAATTCTCCAACCCCTCTGCCACCAAACACACCATCAACCCTTCCCAAAAACCCTGCAACACCCTGGCTAACTTCTTCCACGACAAGATCTTCCCCATCTACAAAAGCTTCCAACACGAGCCTACCAACCTTCACACCCTCATTGCTTCCACCTGACCCAAACCTCGACCAGCTCAACACAGAGAAAATCACAACCATCATGAACTGCATCCACTCAGGATCAGAATCGGACCCCTGTCCCTACCACATGTTCAACCTTGAGCTCACTTCCATTCTCAATGAATTTATCAGCAGTCACCTTCCCCGAAAAATTGAAGGACACAGACGTTACACCCCTTCTCAAGAAACCATTAGCCGACCCAAACGAGCTCAAGTACCACCACCCCATCTCCAGTTTCCCACAAAAGTCCTCAAAAAGGCCATCAACCACCAACTCACCGAACACCTGGAGCACAACAGCCCGCTGGATACCTCCCATTCTGCATTCCGCAGGGACCACCGCATTGAAACAGACCTGACCGCCGCCACCGACATTAGAATCCTCATCAACTGAAGACAAAAAAGCAGCCCTCGACCTTTCGGCATCGTCCAACACCGTATCCAACCACACCCTCAACGAGAGGCTTCATCTCATCGGAATCCAAGTTAACGTCCTCAAATAGATCACCTCCATCTTCATAGGTGGAGCACAGAATATCTGCCTACCTCCTTTTACCTCTGAACCAAAGAGCATCATCTGTGGTGTCCCTCAAGGTTCACCCCTCAGTCATACTCTTTTCAACACCTACATGACGATCCCCCAAGCCCCCCAGGTCACAATCGTAAGTACCCATGGACTGAACATCATATCCTACGGAGACAACACCCCTATCGCTATATGAAGACCCCCTCCAACACTAGAGCCAACTTTCACAGATGCATTTAGAGAGACACAGACTTGATGAGAAACAGATGCCTGAAGCTCAGTGACAAAACTGAAGTGCTGCTCTTCGAGAACACTTGGAATGACTCTTGGTGGCCATCCGAACTAAGACCCTTACCCACACTGACAGACCACGCCTGCAACCTTGGCATCATCCTCGACAGCAAGCTCATCATGAAAAGGCAGATTAATGCAGTGTTGTTCACCTGCTTCCTTGCTTTTCACATGCTCTGGAAACTTTCCAAATGGTTCCGGTTAACAGAAGACGAACTGTCACCCAAACGCTTATCACCAGCCGGCTGGACTACATCAAACGCACTCTACATCGGAATCACCAATCACCTCTTGGAGACTGCAGACCCTTCAGAATGCAGCAGCTAGACCAGACCTCCACAAACTGACCCACATCACCCTTTACCTCAAAAATCTTCACTGGCTCCTCATCCGGAGAGATGCCAATTCAAGTTGCTGATCCACACCTCCAAAGCCCTCCTTGATCAAGGACTGGTATAAATCAACTGGCACCTGAACTTCCACCTACCTGCCAGACACCTGCACTCCGCCTCGCTCTCCCCACCACCACCCGTATCCATTGTTGCAACTGTGGAGAACACCCCTTCTCCCACCTCGCTGCCAAGGAATGGAACAACCTCCCCCTTCACCTCTGGAAATCACTCACTCTCAGTTCAAGAAGGGACTTAAGACCTGGCTGTTCAACTGAGCCACCCACGGCAGCAGTCCTCAGTGCCTGGATACCCTTGCGTGTGATTATCCGTACTTTACAAATCCTGTTGATTGAGCCTTTTACCTGCCTTCCACTTATACCCACTGAAACCAAAGACACTTCTGTACTGGGCAAATGTGCTGCCTGGTATGTGGGACAATGGCCACACAGAACGCCATCATGCCAAGGAGATGTGTTACCGTTCTGACTGGCAGGTGATAATGGAGCTGAAAAAAGAGCCATTTGGTTCTAGAAGTTGAGAACCCTCTATGGATTGGGGTTTGCTTTGATTGTAACTTAACTGAGAATTGCTCCAAGACATTGCTGTAACTGGAGTGGTTCTAGGTGGGCTTTAGTGGAGTTTATTGGAAATCCTAATCTGTGGAGAAGGGGGGAGTGTGGTCTGTGCATCATTATACACTTGGGCTTGTCTAGACTATCAGCCAGTCTTCGATTTGCTGGCGTACTTCTAACCTCCTCTACTATAGCCTCTATCACCTTGCTGGTAATAGGCTGGTTGACGCTTTTGGTAAATCTGTCCCTGATTGGAGGTGGAAGCTTTGGCACTACCCCTTTCTTGCTGCTTACAAAATGACTGGTATGGAGTCATGGTCCGAAACACCCACATAGCCTTTGCTGTCTCAATATCTTAATGCTCCCCAAGCAATGGAATGTTAAGTAGGTTCTGCTGTGCCTTTGGCTTGAAGCCTCAAGTGTGCCGCCATGCATGTTGCGCAAGATAAGAGCGGAGTTTATACCCTTGCCAAGGTGTCGGTCGCATCGAGTGCACACATAATGGTGGCATTAGATATAACTTTGAGCTGAGACACCAATTCATCCATCTGGGAGATTTCATCCCAGTGGCCCCTGGTAGGAAAGTGCCCCCTTTTGACATGGTCACCCCCACTTTTATCTGGTACATGATTTAAACTGGAAGTGACATGGGCTCCTGCCTATCAGGTCCCCAGCGCCAGGTATTTCCTCAAAACAGCACAATTGTGTCCATAAGTGGCAATACCTTTAGCAGTCTCTGTAAATCCCTAGTAAATGGTATCCCTGGTACCTAGGGCCTGAGATATTAAAGAGGGTCCCCAAGGGCTGCGACACAAATTTCACAACCCTAAGGTACCACTCACCAAACTCATGCAGGGCTGTCATTGCAGACTGCGTGTTTTACTGCAGACAAAAGTTAAAAAACAACATATACCAGTGTGTCATGTTCCCTAACACAGCATGTAATATTTGTAAGCCCCCTCTACTGCAGGACTTGCAGCCCTAACGCACGGTGTATTTTATTACCTGTGAGGACATCAACATGAGCAGATATGCTCTTGCGCTGGTCAGTTCCATGGCTGCAAGTGCAAATGATCAGGGGAATAGGAATGTTTGGTATCAAACATCTCATATTAGTAATCCCAAACTGATCCCAGTGTGGGATTTACTAATACATGAATCTAGAGGGCACCCCCTGAAAATCTACCAGCCTCTAATGTGTTGGCTGACCTGTCTCTGCCAGCCTGACACCCAAGACAGATTTCAGACATCCCAGGGTGAGGACCTTTGCTCTTGGGAGAAGCCGAAACAAAGCCTGTAGGGGAAGAGGGTGTTCACACCCCTGCCCTCAGAATGACCTACAGATTAGAAACTCAAAGGCAGGCAAGCTTCAAAGAAGCTCTCACCTTTGACATGTGAATCTGGCCCTCCTCACAGGAGAGTAGGCAGACCCTCTTTGTTCTGAGCCTTTTGGCACTTAGAAAGGCAGGACATGATCTAGCCAGGTAGGCATGCCCAACTGCAGGCTAGTACCACCCTCAAGGTGGTCTGACCTGATGTAGGTATGACTTTTCAGAAGCTGCCATCTTAGTGTTGACACTCTTAGGTAACTCTAAGACAGGCTTATGCCCATTTCACACAGGAAGTAGTCACATAGGGGCATAGTAATCCCAGCGGTCAGTAGCACATTGGCTACCACCCTACACTGAAGAACTTCCGCCCAATATCTTTGCTACCTGCACCAGCAAAAATACTTGTCACACCTTAACCATCCCTTAAGCTCCTTCTTGGATGACTCCAGCTCGCTACACTCATCTCAACACGGTTTTCGTAGAGCTCACAGCACTGAGTCTGCCCTCACGGTGGTCATCAATAACATCCGCTCGAAGGTCGACATGGGCCAGACAACTCTTTTGGTCCAGTACGGCAGCTTACGGCAGCTTTCGACACCTTGTCTCACTCTGTCCTGGTCGCACGTCTCAGGGAGGTTGGTGTTGGAGGCGCAGCTTTAAGCCTCCTGACCCCTTACCTTAACCAAGGAGAACAGAGGGTGAAGCTGGGTGAATTCCTTTCCCCTTCCAAACCTGTGCAGTGTGGGGTCCCCCAAGGTTCTTCCATGAGTCCCACACTTTTTAACCTCTATGTGGCCCCACTCGCCACGTTAGTAAGATCTTTTGGGTTAGAGGTACTGTCATACGCTGACGACACAGATCATGGTCTCCCTCTCTCATTCGGAGAGTACCTCCGCTCTTAACTTCAGGAACTACATGGATGCAGTCTCTCAATGGATGATGCAGAATTCCTTGAAGTTAAACGGAGAGAAGACAGAAGTTCTGATCTTCGGGGGTGACCAGGATATCTGGTCGAGTGACAGGTGGCCATCGTCCCTTGGGGTTTGCCCCCTTCCTTGTCAATCTGCCAGGAACCTGGGTGTGCTGATAGATACCACGCTCTCCTTCGACCGTCAGGTCAGTAGGACGGTTTCCACCTGCTGTGGTATCATCAGGATCTTGCGAAAGATCGCTCACTACCTCTCCCCTGAAGCCCGGAAGCAAGTCATTGTGGCTCTCGTCTCCTCGAGACTGGATTACTGTAATGCACTTTATTCAGGCATTAATAAGAATCTTATCCAGCGCTTACAGATAGTGCAAAATGCGGCATCCAGGTTGGTTCTTAATCTTCCCAGACTCTCCTCAGCCTCCTTGGCCAGGAAGAATCTACACTGACTGCCCATCCAGTCTATGATCTCGTTTAAGATCATCTGTCTTGCCCATGGGGCCCTGTATGGCTCAGGCTCAGAAGGCATTAGGTCCCTCTTACATGTTTACTCCCCCAGCAGAACTCTTCGCTCTTCTAATAAAAACCTCCTGTCAATCCCTCGCTTTCCCAAAGTAAGGTGGGGAGGGAGAGCCTTTTCCTCCCTGGTGCCCAGGCTGTGGAACACTCTTTCCCCCTGATCTGGCAGGACAACCCTCTATTATGCTTTTTCGTAAAGCATTAAAAACTTGGCTCTTTGTAGAGAGCCTATCTGTAGTCCTGAACTAGATGATTTACAAGCTGTACGACCTTCAGGCGCCTTGATGCCCTTGGGCTAAGATGCGCATTACAAGACTCCACTCACTCACTACACTCCCCTAAATTCAGTATTTAGGAGAGCCCATGGCACCAGAAAATCTGATTCTGCCGACCTAAAAGACTAAGGACGTGAAGAGTAGCACTCTGCAAGAACTGAAGATCCAGCAGCTGATTTGGCACCAACCCTGCCAGCCTGCCTGATGACTTCGACAATTGCACCAAAAGCGGATTTATCCTGTGGATGCGGAGTCCCTAAAACCCGGGAGACCTGCCAGCACTTCACCAAGGTACCAAGAGATGTAGCAGACCTGCTACCCTGCAGGCAACCAAAGACTTCTGAGAGAACATTGTGACAGCAGAAACCAGACACCTAAAGACACCACTGTGCCAGTCGCATGAGCCATGGGTCTAGTGGGCCTGGTTTCCCAGCCCGCTAAAGACCAAGTCCACTGTGGTTACAGCCCCAGTGAACACCGCCACCTGCAGTCTCTGCATGCAGGCTCCCCTCTACGGAGACTCCTCTCTGTAAGAAAAACACGATGCCTTAGGACACCCCTGCAACAGTCACCCCCCTGGTTGTGGGCAAAAGGGCCAAAGGTGTCCCAACATCCTTAAGCATTATGAGGCCTGAGCCCCCACCCTTGTTGGTTCAACTCGACTGACCCCTCCTGCAGACCACCCCCACCGCCGTCAAAGCCTGCAGCCTCTTTCTGCAAAGGCAGATCCCCATAGAGTACCACTGGGCACCCAATGCTTTTTTGCACCATGGCACCCGGAAACACTAGTGCCGCTGGTGGTGTTCTGCTGGTGCTGCTCTCGATCTCGCCAAAGACTCACCGTAACTCCTGGGGATTGGTCCCATAAGTTGCCGTACTAGACTTATACATTGGTGTGGATATCCTTTTTGAATCGTGTGCATTACTTATTGACTATGTTGTGTATTTGTAGATGTCTTGCACTTCTCCAAGGTAAGTCCACGGCTGCTTTACCACTCTACCCCCCTAGAAGAGCAGCTTGGGATTGCTAGAGCAAGACCCTGTCCACTAGTAAGGGAATCCCTTGACACTGATATATCAAAAAGAGATGTATCGTGCAAAGAGCCAGCTTCCTACAGCTCTGTTGTACCAGGAGAGGAACCCCACTGAATTAGCAATCCCCTGCGATTGGCATTCCCTACGCCACCCTTTTCCATGCAGCAGCACACGGTTTACTTTCCTCATCAGGAAGCAGGGATCTTCTGTTGTCTGTGTGGCAGTGCCCTTTCTAGCAGTAGCAACACCCAATCATTCAGGGGAAGCATGCCTATGTTGGTTTTCAGTGGGTCCGACTGAGATGTTGAATACTTCCTCCTCACTCAGGAAGTAAGTTCCCACGCTTTTACTGGGTCTTTGAAGATCTAAGCAGCAGGTTTGAGCATAGACTATCATAGGTAAGCATGAAACCGTTCTTTCAGTCTTGGATCAAGTCTCTACCAAAAATACAAAATGGTTACTTACCAATAGGAGAAGGTTGGCAGCTTGAAGAGTTTTCTGGATTCACAGGGTGTGCATTATTCCACCTTCTATTGATTGGGTCTGGAATAGTCCTTTTTCTTGCTTGAGGCATCTACCACCATTCGGTGCTAGGTCCCTCCCTTGTGTGAGGTCAGACGGCTTCCGGAAGTTCCTGTGCGTGGTAGCCATCTTCGGATTCTTTTTTCCTCTTTTCTCTCTCTAGGGTATGTCTTAAATCCTGTTTTTCGCTGTTCTTTGGTTTCGGTGACCTTTAGTCCCACCTGTTAGCATTCTTCCTCTAAGGAGAGGTGGGTAGGTCACATTTGAATCCAGAAAACTCTTCCAGCTGTAAACTACTCCTACTGGTAATTAACCGTTTCGTAGCATGAATCTTTGTTTGGATTCACATGCTGTGCATTATATTATGTAGCGGTTTCCTCCTCTTTGGGGTGGTTGTGGTAAGAAGAGGAAGACTTTGTTGAAGTACCTTTTGTCCCACTGGAGCTTCCTTAGTCATCTGTATATCCACGCAGTAATTTTTTGTGAATGTGAGGGATGCCCATGTTGCCGCAGCACATATGGCGTCTACTGGCACGTTGGCCATGAAGGACAAGGTTGCCCCTTTTTTCCTTATGAGTGGGCTTTTGGCAGTGAGTTTAGACTTTTTTCTGCTGTGGAATAGCATACTTGAATTGCCTGTACAATCCAATGTGCAATTGTCCCCTTTGTCACCGGTGCTCCCTTGCTCGACCTCGAGTGAGACGCAAACAATTGATTATTGCCTTTACAGAGTTGTTTTGTCTCTTGTAGATAGTATAATAAAGCCCTTCTTACGTCCAGGGTATTAAGGCTTATTTCTAGTCGTGTTTGTGGATTTTGGAAGGAGACTTCTAGCTGTATGCTTTAGTGGATGTGGAATTTGCTTAATACCTTAGGTAGAATTGAGGGTTTGGCCTTAAAATAACACTTGTAGATCACTTACTTGTCAGAGATGATGTGGCTATTAAGAAGGCAGTGTTTGTGGTGATGTATCTTAGGTCAACTTCATGCATGGGCTCGAATGGTCCTGTCGTTAGTTGTGTTAGGACTGTTTAAGCTCCACATTAATTTCCCCTGGTGTAGGCTACTATTGCTGCCAGGTGCAACTTGAGGCTTGAGTAGTTGAGGCTAATGTCAAGCAAGTGTGTAGGATATAGGCAGACTGTTTACTGTGTAGAAATTGAGTTTTGGGTATTATTTTTTTGTGCACCATATGGTGTACCTTTCCACTTAGCTGCACAGCAATTGTCTTGTGGTCTTTTTTCTTGCCTCCTTTAGTACTTCCATTGTTCTTTGCGTTACGTTTTTTCAATTAAAACTTTATTCGGATAGAGAAAACATATCCATAAAAGTACAAAGATAGCAAGCATATTGTACACAGTGAAAACCATTTAAAATATTACATAAGTACATAAAAATGCTATATAGCAAGACTAGTTTTATACATTTAAAAAGGGTATCTTAAAAGACAGGTTGCTGGGAGCATAATGTGTAACTACTAATGTGAAGAATCCATACACATTATAGTCTGATATTATTAGGTTGCAACACCACAAATACTTATGTGAGTAATCGTAATCTTTACGATATTTAATACAGGATTTTAAAAAACAGGCTATAGGTTTGATGGAAAATTCAGTATCTAGGCATTGTAAGGCTAGGTTAGCCGGGCGACAACGGCGCAATCCCATATATTTTATTAAAGGTATAATCCATTGTCTCCGTGGCTGTTCGTAAAGACTACAAAAAAAGGTTACATGCAGAAGTGATTGCTCAGACTGCTCGTCGCAAGGACAGGGAGACAGGTTGGCAGACCAATCATTCATCTTAGGGAATGTAACTAATCGGTGGAAAATACTGAAACGGAACAGTGTCAGTAAATATTTCTCGTAGTCTGTAATAGAAAGTAAAAGATAAGTCTGAATCCCATGAGAACTCTGAACTGCTAAAAGATGGACATTTGAGGCCTTAGAGATCTCTTTAGTCAGTCGAAGCTCACGAAGATGTGATAGACAAAGATTTCAAATTTAGTCGTGATATTTCCACAATAGTTTCTGGATGTAAAAAATAGGATTCAAGATTCATATCTATGAAAAAGTTACAGACATAGGCCAACCATGTTATACTCTTCCAGTTTTCTAACGTTAAGCAGTCAGTGATCAGGGAGCAGGTCAATTTGCATTCGTTTGCTTGCCAAATACGCTGCCATAGTAGGATTGGTTGGATAACAATATCAGATAAATAATCCAGGCCTAATTCCAAATGGCAACCGTAAATCGGGGAACTTTTGGGGACAGCCAGAAGGTATCTTATATAGTGATTTTCCACCTTTTGAATGTTATCGGTGGCAACAAAACCCCATACCCCTGCTCTATATAGGTTTAAGTTTAAATGTCAGAACTATGTATTCATGCGCCAGGCTGCTAGGAGGAGCGCCGCTGGTTCTGGGGGAAAGATTTGCCCCCTTTGCATTGAGGAGGTCCTGTCTGCCTTAAACTTGATCATTTGTACCCTGGACAGTTTGAGTAGGCTTGTGTACCACGTTTGTCTTGTCCACTGAGGGGCTATGAGTATTAGGTTTGTTCCTGGTTGTCTGGCTTTCACCAGAACCCTTTGTAGTAGATGAATTGGAGGAAAAGCATATTCAAATATCCCTGACCAGTTTAGTTACGGGGCATTCCCTCTTTCTAGGTGGTTCTGAAACCTGGAGGCTAAGGAGAGGCATTTTGTGTTCTCAATTGTTCCTAAGAGGTCTATTTCTGGCGTTTCCCAGGGGTTGAAGGCCTGTTGCAGGCTCCTTTGTTTTATCTCCCACGCGTGCACGCTGCTGTTCGGTCTGCTGAGTTGATCTGCTTCGGTGTTGTCCCTCCTTGGCAGGTGAATTGTCTGTAGGCTCTTTTTCCTTATATTGGCCCATTTACATATTTCCTGGGGTAGTTTGCTCACAATTAATAATTTTTTTCTTCTGTTGTTGAGGTAAAACATTGTCGTGGTATTTGCCGTTTGGATCAATACAGTCTTACTTCCTATGTGGGCTTGGAACACCTTTAGTGTCAGGAACACAATTTTCGTCTCTATGAAGTTGATGTGCTTTACAGAGTCTGCATTGTTCCACTGACCCCGTACCCTCAGGTTTCCTGAATGTGCTCCCCAACCGCATCCGTCTTGATGGTCAATGAGGGAGTTGCTGTTTTGAAAGGTCTGTCTAGTGTTATGTTCTTGGATGCCCACCATTGCAGCTCAGTCTGAACCTTTTATGTTACAACCACAAGATCTTCCCAATTCCCTGTGGTTTGTGACCAACTGCTGCATAGCTACCCCTGCAGAGGGCGCATTTGGAGACATGCATGAATGATGAGGGGAATGCAGTATGCCATCATGCCCATGAGATTAATGACAGTCCTCACTGTCAGAGAATGACCCTTCTCGTAAAGGCGAGTTTCTGGTTTGATTGCTTGTATTCTCCTTTGGTTCGGGTATGCCTGTGCAACCTTGGAGTTTAATCTTACTCACAAGAAGGTCTTTCTTGTTCTGGCTTTGTTGATGATTTTCTGTGGTTTATTGAAAACCCCTATGTTTGCAGTGTAGTGATCACCTGATCGAGGTGTGTGTAACATCTTTAATTTGAATTTGCCTTCACAGCCAGTCGTATAGGTAGGGCTAGTCGTGGACTCCGTTCCTTCTTAGAAATATAGCAACCGCTGCTATGCACTTTGTGAAGACTTTTGGTGCCAATTTTATTCCGAATGGCAAGACTTTGAATTGGTAGAAAATTCTCGTGGAAGAACCAGAGGTATTTCTTGTGAGCTTGATTCACAAGGATGTGCAGATAGGTGTCCATTATATCTATTGTTGCTATGAAATCCCTTTTTCGTAGCTGTGGGATTACCTCCTGTAGTGTTGGTATTTTGAAATGCTGTGTGTGACTGAATTGGTTTATGAATTCGAGGTCTAAGATGGTTCTTAGTGTGAGATCTTGCTTTTGGTACCAAGTAGTAAGGTGAATAGTTTCCTCTGGAGTGTTCCTTTTTTGGTACCTTCTCTATTGCTTTATTTTTTGTAGGGGTGTTTCTTTAGTTCTTGTCTTAATTGTAAGTTCTGTTCCTTGGAACCTCTTGTTTTTAGGTGGGTGTGTTGGGGGTTTGTTTGTGAGTTCTATACAATAGGCATGTCGTATAACATTTAAAATCCAACTGTCTGTGGTGATGTTTTTCCATTGAAGTAGGTTGGTGTGCTTTTCTGCCTCCCACTGGTGTTGTGTGGGTATCTTTTGTTGTGGGCAAGTCACTTGGAATTTACTCCTCCCCCTCTTGAGGGTTGTCCCCTGGCTCTTACTCTACCCCGAAAGGGCTGCCTTGGTTGCTGTTGGTTGGTGGCTGTCCGCAGCCTTGAGTTTGTTGTTGAAGTATTGCAATGTCATCCTGTGCCCTAGGCACCTCCCAAGTTTTTGCTGACTGGAACTGGTGGTAACTGACTCGGACTGACCCTGGGCTCTGTTTAACTAGGCCCAGGCCCAGTACCAAACTAAAAGGAACACATTAGAATACAGTTAAGACACCAAACATACACTAGGGTACACTATGGTATGTTGGGGTATCCCTGTAATTGGCATGACCTACCCCATAAGCCCCTAGTATGTAACAGGGCAGGGGATGATTGAAACTACCTAGAAGTCTCCAGTATCCTGGAGCATGGCAGTTTAGAGGCCAGCAGATTCTCTGCACCAGCATGTGCGCAGTGCTGAAGCCGGAGGTCAGTTTAAAAGCACCACTGGTTGCCAGGACCGCTTTTAAACCTTAAATTTTGCCCAAAGTCGACTTTGGGGGTAGGGGCCCTTAAAAATGAAAAACCTACAATGTTTTTCAATATTAGGGACCCCCGGGGTCACCCCTAGGTATCCCAGGGGTGGGGGGGCTATCTATAAGGAGTGCCCATATAACATGAGTTTTTATATGCCTGGGTAAAGTGAAATTTTACATTTCACTCCCCACATTGTATTAAAGAGCTGCTCAAATTCGGCTTTGATGCTAGAAGAATTGGGTATGGATGATCTGCAATATTTCTGCAGATTCAGAACCTCTGAAGTCTCCCCTAGTTGTGCAGGGAGTGGGGGTCCTGTAGAAATTAGGGAAATGCTTATAAAATATGGTTTTATAAGCCCTGGTGCTGGAAAAGTGGCCCCAGTCATTTTCCCCCATTGCAAACCCCATGGCCCATAGGTTAACATGGTAGGAAGTTACTGATGAACCAGTTACTTACCTTCGGTAACGCTTTTTCTGGTAGATACAGTATCGGCCTGTGGATTCCTCACCTTGTGAATATTCCCCTTGTGTCAGCAACGTTCGGAAAATTCTTTGTAGCACGCCGGCGTGGACGTCATAGGAGAACGGTATCGCGCGCGACTCCGTCTGACGTCACCGACTCCTTATTAGGCCTACGTCGGCGTGATGACATCAGTTCCGCCCTTTTTTCCGTGCCTTCGAGGCACCCGGACGGACCAATGACAGCAAATTAACATATATACAGTGTACATAGTACAAACAAATCAAAACTGCACACATAGTGCGTAGCAAAGGTATCAAAAACCCAATATATACACAAATATAAATATAAATATACATAAAAATACATAAACTCAGGTATAGCAGAGTGGACAACGGGGAGGCGGGTGGGTCAGTGAGGAATCCACAGGCAGATACTGTATCTACCAGAAAAAGCGTTATCGAAGGGAAGTAACTTGTTCTTCTGATGGATACATATGCCAGTAGATTCCTCACCTTGTGAATAGAGTCCCACAGCAGTCCCCACTCCCGGAGGAGGGTGTCCACTCCTATACCAGAAAATCCTGGAGGACAGTGCGCGCAAAGTGGCCCTCCCTCCTCACTTCGGTATCTAAGCAGTAATGCTTCACAAAAGTGTGGAGGGAGGCCCAAGTCGTGGCTCTGCAAATGTCCTCAACAGGTACACCTCTAGACAATGCAGAAGTAGCAGACCTTGCCCTGGTAGAATGAGCTCTTATACCCTCAGGAGGGTCCTTACCTGCCAGGGAGTAGAAGATCTTGATGAACAGAATTATCCACCTGGAAAGTGTGCGCTTGTGCACCGTTCTACCCTTCCGGGAGCCAGAAAAACCAACAAACAGCTGGTCGTCCATTCGAAAGTATTTCGTTCTGTCCAGATAAAGACACCACCCTCTTAGGGTCCAGACGTTGCAGTCTCTCTTCCTCCTTAGAAGGGTGAGGGGGTAGATAGAAGGGTAATGGACTGTCCTAGTTGGAAGGGAGTTGCCACCTTAGGCAGAAAAGCAGCCCTGGTCCTAAGAACCATTCGATCAGCATGAATGGTCAGGAATGGGGGCTTAGAACTAAGCTTGAAGCTCACTCACCCTCCTTGCCGAGGTAATCGCAACTAGGAAGCCCGTCTTAAAAGACAAAAGCCTCACAGGACACTTGTGTAAGGGTTCGAAGGGAGAACCCATCAAGAATTTTAAGACAAGATTTAAGTCCCATTGAGGCACGATAAATGGAGAAGGAGGGAACTTATTAGTGAGGCCCTTCAGAAACCTCAAAACCACTGGAGATTTAAAAAGACGGCTGACCTGCCAAACAGAGAAATGCCGACAACGCCGAAAGGTAAATGACTGTGGCAACAGCAAATCCTTGCTGCGCCAAAGAAAGCGCAAACTGCAAAATATCGGACAAATGAGCCCTCAAAGGGTCAATAGCCTTCTCCCTACACCAAACAACAAATTTAGACCACCTATATGAGTAGATGGACTTGGTGGAGTCACGCCTGGCTGAAAGAATGACATCCACCACATCGTGAGGGAGAGAAAACGAAATCAGGTTGCCCCGTTCAATCTCCAGGCATGAAGGTGTAATGTCTGGAGGTGGGGGTGTAGAACTTGCCCCTCCATCTGAGAGAGGAGATCTACCCTGAAAGGGAGACGGAGCGGCGGGTGAGAGGAGAGGTGGAGTAGGTCCGTGTACCACACCCTTCTTGGCCAATCCGGGGCGACCAATATGACTTGGGCCCCGGTCCTGGCGAATCTCTCAGAACCCGAGGAATCAAGGGTATGGGAGGAAACGCGTAAAGGAGTTGACTTCCACAACTCAACTGAAGCGCGTCCCCCAAAGCTCCTTGCATCGGATACTGGAGACTGCAGAATGACAGGCAGTGAGCATTCGCGAGAGTGGCGAATAGGTCCACCCGAGGAGTCCCCCACATCTGAAAGACGTCTTGAACAACCTCCGGATGGAGCCTCCACTCGTGGTCGGCAGAGAACTGCCGACTGAGAATGTCTGCACGTACGTTCAGAACCCCGGCCAGATGATTTGCCATCAGACATATCTGGTGGTCCTGAACCCAGGACCAGAGACGCAGAGTCTCTCTGCAGAGACACTGCGACCCTACTCCTCCCTGCTTGTTGACATACCACATCGCGATCGCGTTGTCCGTCAAGACTTGAACCGACTGACCGCGAAGGAAAGGGAGGAAGGCCTTGAGTGCCAGACGTATCGCCCGCAACTCTAGAAGGTTGATGTGAAGCAACCTTTCCTCTGGAGACCAAAGACCTTTGACCTCAAGATCCCCCAGATGAGCACCCCACCCTAGAGTGAATGCATCAGTTATCACTGTGGCCACCGATGGAGGCAGTTGGAAAGGCTTTCCTATAGACAGATTGCCTTCCACGCCCCAAGACAGATCCGCTGCAGTTTCTCTGGAGATCCTCACTGACTCCCTGAGATCTCCGTTGTGCTGATACCACTGCCTGCGGAGGCAGCACTGGAGTGCCCTCATGTGCCAGCGTGCATGGTTGACCAACAGAATGCAAGAAGCCATCAGACCGAGCAGACGAAGGACCTTCAGGACTGGAACAACCGCTCCATTGTAGAATAAAGGAATCATTTCTTGTATGTCGCGAATCCTTTGAGGTGGAGGGAATGCACAACATACAGTAGTGTCCAGAACCGCACCTATGAACAGGTTGCGCTGGGAGGGCACCAGGTGAAACTTGGGTACATTTATCGAAAAACCCAACCTGTGCAACAACTGAGTTGTCTCTTGCAGATGAAGGAGCACCTTCTCTGGCGACTCCGCTTTGATCAGCCAGTCGTCCAGATACGGGAATACAGGAATCCCCGACCTCCTGAGATGTGCTGCCACCACTGCCATCACCTTGGTGAAAACTCGAGGCGCAGTAGTAAGTCCAAACGGAAGGACCGCAAACTGGTAGTGTTGCGACCCCACCGTAAAACGGAGATAATTCCTGTGCGACTTCAGGATGGGGATGTGAAAATATGCATCCTGCAAGTCGATCGATACCATCCAGTCTTCTTCCAACAGCGCTTGAAGAACCTGCACAAGAGTGAGCATCTTGAACTTTTCCTGTTTCAGATACAAGTTCAAGATCCTGAGATCCAGGATTGGTCGAAGTCTGCCATCCTTTTTGGGGGATCAGTCAATACCGGGAGTAGCACCACTGACCGCTCTCCTGCTCCGGAACCACATCTATCGCACCCTTTCTGAACAGAGCCAGGACTTCTTCCTGCAGGAGAAGCAGGTGGTCCTCCGAACAATAACCTTGGCAAGGAGGGTATTTGGGAGGGAACTCCTGAAAAGGAAGTGCATACCCATTTTCTACGAGATTGAGAACCCAAATATCTGATGTAACAGATTCCCAATCCCGTAGAAAATGAGTAAGCCGACCCCCCTACTGGACCCGCACGATCCGGAATGGCGGATCTAGGGCTGCTTTGCTGTTGTAGGTGGGGGGTGGGTATTAGCAGAGGAAGTAGAGGAGGAAGAGGACTGACGTCCACGACCCCTTTGTCTTCCTCTGTATGACTTGTACAGAGGGTTCTGTTGTTGCTGCTGTTGTTGGCTTTGTTTGAAGGGACGAAAGGAGGACCTCCCAAAACCCCTTTACTTCCTGGTGGTAGAGCCTTTCGCTTGCAGGCCCAAAGATCTAGCCGTCGCCCGGCTATCTTTGAACCTCTCCAATGCCGTATCCGCTTTCTTACCAAAGAGGACAACGCCATCAAAAGGCAAATCCATAAGAGTAGCCTGAACGTCTGCGGAAAACTCTGAATACTTTAGCCAAGCGGCTCTTCTGGTGGCCACTGAAGAACCCATCACTCTAGCCACAGAGTCCACCGTGTCCATGTCACTCTGAATAACCTGGCGGGCCGCCGCCTGAGTGTCCAAGACAACCTTGTTGAAGTTTTTCCTGTCTTCCTCCGGAAGATTAGCTGACAACTGCTTCACCGAATCCATTAAGGCATGCCCATACCTTCCCAGTAGGCATGTAGCATTTGTAGATTTTAAAGCCAAGCTACCTGAGGAGAAAACCTTTTTAGCAGCTTGATCCAATTTCTTGGAGTTTTTATCTCCAGGAACCTGGGGAAAAGAGCCTGCTGATCTGTTCGAACAAGCGGCCTGCACCACCAAACCTTCCGGCGAAGGATGAGAAGTCAAGAACTCTGGGTCACCAGGTGCAACCCTATATTGTCTCGCCACTGATCTGGGCACCGCAGGTGAAGACAAAGGCTTTTTCCAGACCTCTAAAATCGGTTCAGTCAGAGCCTCAGTGAATGGCAGAGTCGGCTCAACAACTGAAGAAGGCGAATGTAAGACCTCCGTGAGGATCTTAGATTTGCACTTCACTGTAGGCAAAGTCAAATTTAGCAATTCAGCAGCCTTTTTGATTACTACATGGTCTCGCACCACATCCCTAGAGGGTGCGTCCGAAACCACAGGCAACCCCCATTCTGGAGAAAGTTCCAGGCTACTTGCACTATGCAGATCCTCAAAGCAATCCTCCTGCTCCTGAAGCTCACCTTCCTCCACTTCAGGTTCCCCATATTCCTTCTCCTCCAAGAGACGCTGGGCTCTACGCCTCGACCACTCCAGATGAATCGAAGTCGTCGGATCCGGTAAGGACTCCGACAGAGTCTGAGCCGGTGTCGAACGAGGAACTGGAACAACTGGAGGTTGAGAAGCCGGAACCAGCGTGGATCCCCGATCCAAATCCCGAGGTCGCTCCGGAGCCGGCGAAGCCTTGAACGGAGTCGATGACCTCGGAGGCGCCGAACCGAGCCAAGGAGGATATGGCGCCGGCATAAATGGTAGAAAAGGCGCCGGAGCGTAAGCTTGGGGGACACCCAAGTTAAAGGACAAAGGACCAATGGGACCCGCAGGTGCTCTAGTGGGGTACATTGCCCTCGCATAAACACCAAACATGGCATTTAGGAAATGCGAAGGGTCCTGACCAGGACCAGGAAAGGGAGGGTACGAACCCAATGGCTGCTCCAAAGGAGGCCGCTCAGGATTCGGCTCCTCTTGACCCTTCTGACCTTCCAAGTCATCTTCCGAAGCAGGAGTCTGAGAAACCTCCACGACCTCTTCATGCTCCGAAGACTGTCCCGAAACCGGATTCGGTTCTAACTCTGGATCCGGAGAATGCTCTCGAGACCGCACCAGCGAGGTTCCACCTTCAGGCTCACTAGCAGGAGAAGGAGACACAAAGTCCTTATGATGTCTTCGAGAAGACTTCCTCTTAAAGGTCCGACGACCCCGAATGATGCCGAGAACTATGCTTCTTCCTCTTGGGCTTTCTCTTAGAGGATCCCGAAGCATGACCAGATGCCGACTTCGACGCCGACTCAGACCTGGCCCTCGACTTCGATCTGGAGCGTCTTGATCTTGACCTCTAAGATCTCTTGGCTTCTTTACCTTTAACTTTGGCCAGCAGAAGTTTTGCCTCCCGTTCTCGCAGAGCCTTAGGATTCATCTTGGAGCAGGATCGACAGCCCTTGACATCATGACCCGAACCCAGACACCACAAGCAATCTTCGTGTGGATCGGTAATCGACATCATCCGGGCACACGAGCCGCACTGCTTGAATCCAGTCATCTTCGACGAAGAACAGAAACAGTAGCACACAAATAGTTACAAAGTCACTATCTGAATCACAGAAGATCCCAGAAACCGTTAGCGTCGACGACGCGGAAAAAAGGGAACTGATGTCATCACGCCGACGTAGGCCTAATAAGGAGTCAGTGACCTCAGACTGAGTCGCGCGCGATGCCGTGCTCCTATTGCGTCGTCCATGCCGGCGTGCTACAAAGAATTTTCCGAACGTTGTGGACGCAAGGGGGATATTCACAAGGTGAGGAATCCACTGGCAGATGTATCTATCAGAAGAATAAATATTGATAGGCGAGGACTAGCCGGACCATTCAAAGACTTCCCAGAATGGTAGTAGTAAATCCAATAATATTATATTGTTGAATTTCTCCTAAAGCGTACATACAATAAGTTAAGACTTTCTTGTTTGTAAGTCCAAATTCAGCCTTTCAGTGGTCTGCCCTGATTGGTCAGAGTTAAGTGAATTAGCCAGGTTGCTGGGAGGACAGTGTGCTGGTCTATAGGAATGCCAGGCCAGGAGGTGGTGTCGTAAACTATGCTCTTCAAAGGCAGAGGGGAGGCCTGGGTTTCAGCTCCACTCTGACAATCTTGACCCAGAGTCAGGGCTAGGCTTAAGGAAGGTATGTGCAGATGGTAGGGGGAAAGTCCATGAAAATAAGCCATCCCAAGGGGTGTGTTCAGCCAGCTCTTACCTCCTTGCTGGAAAATCAGCCATTATGGATTTGGAAGAAAGATGCACTTTGGGACAAACTAATGCCACACTCTACAGGATGTGGTCATAACTATGAGGAGTTGCCCTGCTTTCATTGGTCAGCAGTGACCTGGTGCTTGACCCAGAGAATTTTGAATAAGTATCTGAGTGGCAGAGCCCTCCAGATCTGCTGCTAGAAAGTGCCCTGCTGAAAAAGATTTTGCTATGCAAGGAACTCCAAGGCCTGACCTCTGAAGACTGCCCCAAGTAAAACTGCACCCCTGTGGATTACCTTGCTGTCAAAGGACTCAAGAGTTAAACTCCCTGCAAGCTACAGGTTAACAGAGCTCACATCGACAGCCCCACAAAGAATTCAAAGCCTGGAGTACCAGTGGATTTGTAAGGGTTTTGTTCAAGTGGGTTGCAGAATTGAAGTTTCACGCTTTCAAGGACTCTCTTGGAGATTCCAGAACCTTGGATTGTGTGTTGGATACTTTGGGACCCGCAAGCAGAACGCCAGGAAGGTGTTCTAACTGGACCCAGCTTGCTGAAGAAGGCGGCCCACTACAGTGGTGAGAATATTTCAGAACAATTTATTAAGGTGTGTCCTTCACAGAGAAAACGAAATGACTGAAAGGGGCACTGTTGGTTTCTAAGCACTAGAAAGTGACTAATCTTTAAAAATTCATATCTATGGTTCCCTACAGTGGATTATTTTTGTTTTGGTGTCATTTAAAAGATAAAAATATTACCAATTTTTATAAATTGGTGTTGGATTGTTATTTTGTGTTGTGTCTTAATTATTTACTGAAATGGTGTTTTTGAATGCTTTCCATACCGGTCTATGAAGTTAAGCCTGTCTGCTCGCAGCCACGTTACCAAGGGTTGAGCAAAGGAATAATTTTCTAAGACCTATGCTGAGTCCTATCATGTGTTAGTGGCCTTATTCTGTTAATGAAGGAGAGAGAGAGGAACTAGAGTAGCTAGTTCATTTCCCCTGGGATATAGTGGTTAATCAAAGAGAACTAGCTATGTCTGTATGCTATGTGTCTGCATGGGAAACCATTTGGTTTAGTATGAAGGCCCTCACCCACCAACCTAGTTGGTGGCATGCTTCATTATCGGGCCCCACCCGAGGCACAGAGTGCGCCTCAGGTGTGCTGCGACACCAGATTACTGCGGAGTGGTTTTTTGGGAAGGTGAGTGTGCTGTGCAGGTGTGTTGCGTGAGATTTTAAAATTCTGTCCATGGGGTCTCTAACGGTTACTGTATTGGTGGGCCCCAGGCAGAGGTTAAAAACAAAGGCTTGGGACGTGTAGGGGTCGACTTATGGTCTCCCACGTCCAGTGTGGTCTACTAGTTTCAGCCAGTCCTTTTTTATTAAACTGGTTTTATTCAGGTTCTATGTGTGGGGGTGTTACAGGGATCTATGTGATTATCAGTGCCCTGTATGTGAAGAACGCGCTAAGGTGCTGATATATGTAAGAGGTATTTCCTCTCAGTTTGTACTCCCTGGACTTCTGCCGGAGGGTCGGGACTTATTAGCACTTTGGCTGTGTCTCCAGGCCCCATGGAACACCTGTGATCCAGTCGCACGGCCTTATTGCCAGTGGCAGACCTACATTTGCCTCTACCAATAACCCACTTTCCAACAAGAAGACTCCCCTTTCTGTGGATCTTCTAAGGTTAAAACTTCCACTTTTGAAGGTGCCCCTCTGTTGTAGGACTCCCATAGCCCTGGCATTCTCATTATCCCTTTTTATTTTTTGAAGTGATTCATCTACCTCACTTCCAAACCGGGTGTCTGTTTCCTGTGAAGGGTCTGTGTTAATTGAGGTTTGGACCTCTTGCTTGAAGCCTGATTTCGGAGCCAGGCATGCCTTCTCAACGTTGCGCCTGTGCACATTTGTCTGCTGGCTGTATTGGCTGCTTCTAGGGCTGATTTCAGGCAGGTGTCCATGTTCTTTCCCTTCTGTATGACAGATTTTACCTCTTTTGGGAGCATGTTCATCAGTTCTTCGATATCAACCCATTGTCGGTGGCCATACCTGAAGAGGAGAGCATTGGAGTTTGCAATGAGCCATAGCATTGCTGCTTCTTTCTCCATCTTTCTCCCCTTCATGTCCATTTTTTTTGCTTTCTTTCTCTGGAGGTGGGCCAATGGAGGAGTGGGCGTTGCTCCTTCTTGCCGTGGTGACAATGGAGCCTGGCATGGTGTTTCCTTGAATATATTTAGGGTCTTTTGTGGAAAGTTTATATTTTACACACTTGGGGTTACCCCTTTCGTTGAGGCAGGCTCCTTGACAGCCTCCTTGAACTGGTCCTGGATGCTTGGTAGCATTGGGAGGTATTGTGTCCCCTTGGTGGACAATGCCAAAGTCTCTAGGAGGAAGCAGGAGTATCCTTTCTTCTCTAATGGGACCCTGAAGTTATCAGCTGCTCTCTTGATGAGGCTGTTGTAGAAGGTGGTCGTCTGGGTGGCGAAACCTTTGAGGAATAGCTACAGACTTCTTCTGGACTTTGTGTAGAGGTCGTTCCACTATTCCTCGAAAGTCCCCAAGGCTTCTTCCTCTTCTGGAGCGTCAAGCTCCTCTTTGATATTCTCTGTGCGGTTCGGGGTTTGCTGGAGCTTCGAGGATATCTTCCTCTTTGGTGTTGGCATAAGCACAGGTGGGTTTCGTGGGAATTCAGAATTCCTTCAGCATCTCAAACTCCTTCCGTTGAAGTACAGCCATTTCCGCTTCCAGGCGTCTTTTTCTACACCTCTAGGGCCCTTCCGTCATCTGAGGCCAGGGAGATCCTTTTCTTGGGTATGGTAGTTTGTGGATTTGAGGGTGTGATCTTTCCCTTCTTGGCCTCTTGTTCGGCACTTGCCTTCATTGATTTCAACAATCTTCCCTCATCTGCTTCCCTGGGGTGATATCCGATGGTTTTTTAGTCGCAGCCGACCCTCAGTAGTCGTTTTCTTTGACACCTGGGCTGCTTTTTGTGACTTTTCATTGTCCTTGGTATCAGACAGTTCAGGGTTTCTTTCCTTGTCAGTCTTCTCTGTGTCCTTAGTCGCCTTCTTCATGGTATGCCCCTTCGCGGCATCCCCTTCGAGGATTTCGACGTCTGACAACCGGTGTGTTGATTCTGTAGGAACTTCCTGGTCGTCCTCGTCGCTTGAGAGGTCCTAGTCCCTCAGCAATGATTGTTTCTGGCTTTGGAGCATGTCTGCGTAATGGTCCTCCCTCTGCTTTCGGTGTACCTAGAGTGTCTTCAACACTAACACCGCACACACCTCGCAGTCTTTATCCTTGTGATCCCTCGGCAGGCAGGAACAAGTTTGCACAGGGTCGCGCTGTGGAAACTTGTGGTGGCACTTTGGGCAGAATTTGAAAGGGGTAATTTCCATGCCCGACAAAGGTGCTCAAACGTCTTTCTACAGTGTCTTCAGGAGATTCATTTTTCACTCCAATTCCTGGATTCTTTCGGGAATTTCGTCTAAACCTTCCAAGTGCTCCTTTTGCTTCCAAATCCAACAGCAGAAAAAAGGATCTGAAGATGGCTACCACGCAAAGGAACTTCCAGGGCGCCGTCTGACGTCCCACAAGGGATGGACCTAGCACCAAATGGTGGTCGACAGCGCTCCAAGCTAGGGGGTGAAAAAAAACAGACTATTCCTGATTCAACCACTAAATGGCGGAATAATGCACAGCATGTGAATCCAGAAAACTATTCATGCTGAAAAACCATCTTCTTCAGGTGTCACATAGATGTCTACTTGATAATCTGCTGCCCTTTGGATGACCCTATGGTAGTTTGGGGTGTCAGGCAGGGATGGCATTATAAGTAGAAGCTTTGATCAATGTCCAGTTGGTCGACATCGTAGTCCTCCCATGGTTTGTCAGGACTATGGGATTGAACATGGACTCCTCCAAGCCCTCTGGAGTGGAGCGTGGTTGGGGCTCCCTACGCGGACTGCACATGGGTAGATCTGGTGGGGGACTGTGGTGGTGGTGAATGGACTGGAGAATGTTGCAGTGGATGAGTCTGAGACAGTGGTGGACTTTTGCCTTTGAACAAAAAGTTTCTTCTTTGATGGCAACAAGGTAGATTACTCCAACTTGAGCCTTCTCTTTGAAGAGGTGGCGAGTTTCCCAGTCTGAGGGTTAACAATTGTCCACTTACTTTTGACCAGAACTTGCTGCAACTTCTAGGCTAGGGCCCTATTGTTTCTCAGCAGTTACCCTCAATGGTATTTTAAGCGCTGGCTTGCTTTTCGATGCAGATAATTCCATGGAACCAGTGGTTTCCTTCGCCTGTGCCAAGAGTTTGAGGACTAATGCCTAAGGCTGTGCTAGGGCCAAGTGGGTTCCACCTGAAGCCTTCGGCTTTAAGTGTTGTTTCTAGGTGCTGTGCTTGGTCTCAGCAGTGAGCCCAATTAAGTTTGGCCAACTTGTCTTTTCTCGGGTCTGAAGCCTTTTCTCTGTGCTGACCGGACCCACCTGGTTGCGGAGCACCAAGACATGTGTTCTTTATACCACAGGGTTGCCTCACTGAACCCCAAAAGGGCATTTCCCTGGAATCACCAGCAGCTGTTTGGGATGTATTTGGGCTTGATGACCATGGATACTCACAGCTCTTGGTGTGGTCTTTGTTCTCAGACTGGATCCCCTTCCAGAGTCTGTGTTGAGGGTGCTGCTGAGCGATGCCAAGGATGTCTTTCTCACTCACCTCAATTTTGAAGTCAGACTCTCTTGAGGCGACGTAATATAGAATCAAGCCTCCCTCCTGTTCTTCCTTGGTGCAGACTGGAACTTCCTCTCCTGAAAACACTGTCTTGGCTGCCATTTCCATCTTGTGAAAAAGGCATTGATCTCTTTGAAACCTCATCCTTTTTCGACTTAAACTGTAGGGCCGCTGGGCTGTCTTTCATTGTGCTCGGAGGAGAGACAAGTTACAAATTACCAACTTATCCTTCGAAGAGCGGTGACGAAAACCGTGGTCCTGCCCTGGTTTCTTTCTCCCTGATTTCAATGAAGGAGATGACAGAGGCTTTGACCAAGGAAGAGATTTGCAATGACCCCTTTTCTCATCCAAAGACTTTGAAAGAAAGGGAGGCAAAGCTGCATTTCGAGCCTCTGGATTCATCCATTGACAAGCATCAACATCATGCTCCGAACCCAAGCACCAAAGGCAAATTCATGAGGGTCAGTAATAGACATCAGACCCTCACAGATCTTGCAGGATTTAAATCCTGATTTTAGTGACATCATTCTGAAAAAACTGTACTGTAAAGGAAAAACCTTGAATTTCCAGTGGAAAGTTTCCGAAAATTGTTACTTGTGCACAGTGAAGGCAATTGTGTTGGGGTGGGTGGAGAGAGGGAATGTCCTGGGGTGCAGGGGCCAAAACCCAGAGAGGTGAGATTCCTAGCGATGAAATGGGGGAGGGGGTGGGGGGTTAGGGGGGGCGGAGTAAGCAGTTATCATGGAAGGTGACCTGAATTGGTTAGAGAACGGAGAGGGTGGGTAAAGAGGCACTGACAGTGGGTGGGGGTAAAGAGGTGAATTAGAGGTGCTGATGGAAGGTGGGGTTTAAAAAAGGTGCTGATGGAAGGTGGGGGGTAAAGAGGCACCGAGGTTGGGTGGGGGGGGTAAAGAGGCACCGAGGTTGGGTGGGGGGTAAAGAGGCACCGAGGTTGGGTGGGGGGTAAAGAGGCACCGAGGTTGGGTGGGGGGTAAAGAGGCACCGAGGTTGGGTGGGGGGTAAAGAGGCACCGAGGTTGGGTGGGGGGGGTAAAGAGGCACCGAGGTTGGGTGGGGGGTAAAGAGGCACCGAGGTTGGGTGGGGGGTAAAGAGGCACCGAGGTTGGGTGGGGGGTAAAGAGGCACCGAGGTTGGGTGGGGGGTAAAGAGGCACCGAGGTTGGGTGGGGGGTAAAGAGGCACCGAGGTTGGGTGGGGGGGGGTAAAGAGGCACCGAGGTTGGGTGGGGGGGGGTAAAGAGGCACCGAGGTTGGGTGGGGGGGGTAAAGAGGCACCGAGGTTGGGTGGGGGGTAAAGAGGCACCGAGGTTGGGTGGGGGGTAAAGAGGCACCGAGGTTGGGTGGGGGGTAAAGAGGCACCGAGGTTGGGTGGGGGGTAAAGAGGCACCGAGGTTGGGTGGGGGGTAAAGAGGCACCGAGGTTGGGTGGGGGGTAAAGAGGCACTGAGGTTGGGTGGGGGGTAAAGAGGCACAGAGGTTGGGTGGGGGGTAAAGAGGCACAGAGGTTGGGTGGGGGTAAAGAGGCACCGAGGTTGGGTGGGGGTGGGGGGGTAAAGAGGCGCCGAGGTTGGGTGGGGGGTAAAGAGGGAACGGGTGGGGGGTAAAGAGGGAACGGATGGGCTGGTTTAGGGAAGGTGATCCGAAGGATGTCAATAAAAAATGTGCAGGAGGGCGGGGAACTGAGGGGGCAGAGCCTGGAGTGAACGTGGAGAGAGAGGAGTCCCAAGGGATTACTAGAAGCACCGGGGAAAGGGGAGCTAAGGGAACAGAGACCAGAGAGAAGGGGAAGTGACCCGAATGGGATGGAGAACGGGGTGCTGAGGGTGGGCGGGGTAGTAAAGGGGTGCAGAGGGTGGTTGAGGGGTAAAGAGGTGTAGAGGATGGGTGGGTTAAAGAGGTGCAGAGTGTAAGTGGGAAACGAAGCGAGGTCCTCACTCTAAAAGCTCAGCTCCCCGACACCCGTAAAAATCCCACTGCCTACTATAAGGAATAAACTAAGGCCGCCAATTCTGCTATCATGACGATATCCGATATTGAACTATTCTTTGGTCTCTTGATCCCGGTAGACATTTGGAGACAAATACATGACACGGACCATGTTCCCGAATTAGGAGGGACGTGGGAACAACTAAAAGCCTGGGACAAGGAGCAGAAGCCTGGAGAGAAACCTAGAGACGAAGTACTGGCAGTACCAGATAAAATTATTACTTGCATGCAGACTCTCCTACCTCTCAGAAAAGTTGATTGGGACAAATTAACAGCCTGTAAACAGAAGCATGAAAGCGTGTCGGATTTCTTTACCAGATTTGAGAAAGTCTTTATAGATTTTAGTGGGCAGGACCTATCCACGGAAGGTAAGATACAGTTGTTTGTGAATAGGTTTGTTACAAATTTGCCCCCCGAAGTTATGTCCCGTCTCCAAGCATCCGAGAGAACATGGACGGCTGCCCCGTCAGTAATTCTCAGTATGTCCCAATATTATGAACATCGAGAAAATGAAAGCAAAGAATAGTCAGAAAAGAAAACTAAGGACTTAAAGGCTAGAGTTCTGTTGCAGGAAGTTACTAGAGGACAGAATACAGGACGGGGAGTACGTGGCTGTTTCCAGAGGGGTGCAATGACGGGAAGAGGTAGAGGAGGTCCCCCGAACATTGGTATAAATCAATGTACATATTGCAAACAGGAAGGGCACTGGAGGGCAGAGTGCCCTCTGTTGCTAGCAAGAAATGGTCCTAACAGAGTACGAGGAAGGGGTCGAGGGAATATTGACCGAAATAGCATGCGACGAGAGGGAATACAACATGAGGGTTCTCTGAAAAATTATTTTGATGACCCCCAAAACAGACAGTACTACAACGAGACCTATAGGGACGATGGGTATGACGGACAGGATTATGCATGAGACAGCCAAGGCCAGAGCGGGGGCCCCTTTACAGTACCAATTGACCAGGAGGGACCTTATGTACATGGGGAACTGTTGGGAACATCAGGAAAATTCCTAGTGGATACTGGGGCAATGAATAGCTCAGTTGCCCATACGCTGGTCCCAGGGGCTGCTCGGTCTGGCCAAAATAACGTATCAGTGGGATTCTCTGGAATACCGGTGGTAAGCCCCGTTTCTAAGCCTCTGCCTTTTACTATAGGCCCCATTTCTATGCATTCGCCTTTTCTTTTAACTTCAATTGTGGAGAAAATATTTTGGGCCTGGATATTTTGAAAAAGTTAAATGCACGGATGTATTGTTCCCTGATTGTGTCTACTTGACAATGCAAAAGCCATCCTTTAAAGCAGCTCAATATTTTGCTAAAAACAAGAGCCTTCCCCCTGAGTTTTCTACAATTCCTCGGACACTGTGGGCTACAGGAGACACCGATGTTGGTCTGTTAAGAAGAGCCCCCGTGTCGATAACCTTGAAACCTAATGCCCAGCTGCCCCGCATTCCTCAGTATAAAATTTCACCAGAAGGTGAACAGGCCTTGTTGCACATTATCCGTGACCTCATTCAGAGAGGAGTAGTAGAGGAGACAGCTGCTAATGTTTGTAACAGTCCGATTTTACCGATTTTGATGGTGCCCCGGATTATAAAAATACATATCGTTTTGTGATTGACCTCCGAGAGGTCAACAAGATTGTAGTCCCACAATACCCAGTGGTACCCGATATTATTGCAATTCTGACAATGATTCCCCCTACGGCTCAATATTTTTCAGTAATAGATTTAAAAAATGCTTTCTTTAGCATCCCAATTCACCCTGATAGCAGACATATCTTCGGATTCTCATTAGCTGGCCGAAGCTTTAGATTTACTTGTGCACCACAAGGCTATAAAGAGTCCTAGCATTTACAGCCAAGCCTTGAAAGCAGTTCTTGATGAATTGATTTTGCCGGCAGGGAATACGATCATCCAGTATGTGGATGACATTTTGGTGGCCTCCGATACAGAGGAAGGTTGTAAGGAAGCCACGGTTAAATTGTTGAAACATTTGGCTGAAAAGGGTAATCAAGTTTCTCTTTCTAAATTTCAATATTGTCGACAGGAAGTGACCTACCTTGACCACTTACTGTCGAAAGCGGGGAGGCGATTGACTCCAGAACGGATATCTGTGATAACTAACATGTCTGTACCTCGTACTCAACGTGATGTTCGTGCTTCTTGGCATAACCTCTTACTGTCGCCAGTGGATTCCTAACTATTCACTCCTCTCTAAACCCTTGTTTTATTTGACAACCAAAGATGTGCATGAACCCCTGCCCTGGACGGATGAATGTCAAGAAGCCTTTGATTCTTTAAAGTCTGTTCTTTGTTCTGCACCTGTCTTGGGTACTCCAGATTACCAAAAGCCTTTTTCACTTTATGTGCACGAGGTGGACGGTTGTTCGCTTTCAGTGTTAACGCAGGGTTTTGGCGGAAAGCAAAGACCCTGCGCATTCTTTTAATCAGTCCTGGATATTGTTGCACGAGCCCTCCCGAGTTGCCCGAGGGCCACTGCTGCAGTAGCGGTGGCCATCCGACAATCAGATGGAATAGTCCTGAATACGGACCTCACAGTCATGGTACCGCATGCTGTGGATATCCTTTTGAATAGAACCAAGACCCAGCACCTTACGAGTGCTCGATTGACAGGGTATGAGTTAACTTTGTTTGCACCCCATATCACAATTAAAAGATGTGCTACTCCGAACCCATGCGTAATCAAGAGAGAGAGGTAGGACCAGAAAGCTAGTCCAAGTCCCCGGTTAATATATGATTAAATCAAAAAGAGACTAGCTCAAGTTATTTTAGGGGAGGGGGAAGACTCTGATATGTTTTGTCACGGAGTGTGAACACCCAGCAGGTGTGTTCAAAAAGCCCTCACCCACCAACCTAGTTGGTGGCATGCTTCATCATCGGGCCCACCCAGTGGCACCTAGCGTGCCCCGGGTGTGCTTCAACGCCTGACTACAGCGGAGCTGGTATTTTACTGAGTGTGCGGTGAAGATAGTTAAGGAAGTGATGTTAAAACGGCTGAACGGGGGTCCCAGTACCCGAAGGTAAAATTAGACTTTAATACCTGGGCCTCCGTCAGCGGTTAAAAATAAGGCAAGGGGATGTAAGAGGCGAGTTACGACCTCTCACATCCAATGGGTCAACATGTTTCAGCCAGTGCCTTATGACTAGACTGGCTTTCTTCAGGACCCAGCCACATTATTGCCTCTCCCTTTGAATGATGGAAAGGACGATGTCCATGATCGTATATTTAGAACTGAAGAGGAAACGAAGGGGAGCGTAGATCTCACTGACACCCCTCTACCAGAACCCCAAGGGGAGTTGTATGTAGATGGCTCTTGTTTTAAGTTACCAGATGGCACTGCGACAGCTGCATATGCTGTTACGACATTAAAGACTGTGGTGGAGACTGCAAGGATTTCTCATCACTCAGCCCAGGCAGCTGAACTAATAGCCTTGTTAAGAGCATGCGAATTGAGTGAAGGGCTGAGGGTGAACATTTTTACGGACAGCCAGTACGCCTTTGGCGTGGCCCATAGCTTTGGGAGGCTGCGGAGGGAGAGGGGTTTCTTTACTACACATTGTCAGAAAATTCAACATGGCCCTTTTATTGACCGATTGTTATTTGCTTTGACACTACCAGAGAAAGTGGCCATCATCAAGTGTAGCGCCCACAAGAAAGTCATTGACTCTACTGGAAAAGGAAATGCTTTTGCTGATTCGGTAGCGAAAGAGACAGCCCAGGCTAGATTGAACTCCATGTTCCCTACCACATTTGCCCGGTGGGTGGCAGAGACATCCCTTTTTGACAATACCATTGAAAGCGTGAGAGAACTTCAGATGGAAGCAACAATAGGAGGTACAGAGATGGGAACAGGAAGTAGGAAAATTAGATAAGAATGAATGTTGGATAGATCTATCTGAGAAACAGCGGTCGTTACTACCTAATGCCTTAGTATATGCTGTAGTGACCATGGCCCATGGTCCGGCCCACAGAGGTGCGAAAGGTATTTGTGCGGTGTTAGACCCAGTATGGAACAACCCAAACATTCCCAAAACCGCAGCACATATAGTAAAATACTGCCCTGTGTGTTTACGTCATAATCCTGGGGGTAGAGAATCTGTTTTGAGTGGAAGTTTTGCCCCACCGTCTTTGCCTTTTGAGGTAATACAAATTGATTACATTCAGATGGAAAGAGTGAATAAGGATTAGTTACTTACCTGTAATCCTAGTTCTCTTCCAGGGGTATACTCATTAAAGTCATAAGCACTGAATTATCTCCGCCCATGAGCGGGAACCCGGAACACATAACAATATACATATATATGTGTAAATATATCAAAAAGTACATTGTACTAAAATAATTATACACATGTACATGTATAACAACCATAATATGCAGCCTAACATATACACATAGGCTAATAAAGCCAACCTTACACACGTTCTGAAGCATGAAAATATGCTAAATATAAACGCAATAAACAGGCATGAGCCCAAAATGCATTTCATAACCATGAAAAACTTTTATTTTCATCAAAGAACCTGGTGTAAAAAGTTATTAGCCTAAAAGGCTGCATATGAAAAATTGTCTGTGTACAGAAAATCAGACTGGCACCCTGCCTTTAAGGCCCCAGAGAATCTGCACACTTTGCCTTTAAGGCCTCTAGGAGAACTCTGTTCCCATCATGCACCACAGGTAGTTAGGTCAGTTCTTTTGTACGGTACAGTAAACTTTTAGCAGGAATCTGCACTTAAAAACTTCATAATACATATTGAAAAAACTTCAATGCTACTGCTCGCCCGGGGAGGCGGGAGGGTGCTTATGACTTTAATGAGTATACCCCTGGAAGAGAACTAGGATTACAGGTAAGTAACTAATCCTTCTCTTCCAGGGGATACTCATTAATAGTCATAAGCACTGAATAGAGTAGCAAGCTCATACCCACTAGAAGCGGGCGAACAGATAAATGCATAGATGCACTTTAAACAATACAGTGTTTAACTAGAAACAGCAAACAAATTTCTGAGTGATGCTTGTCCCACTTGTGCATCAGTTTGCGTATCAGAATCCAAGCAGTAATGGCGTGTAAACGTATGCACTGAACGCCAAGTAGCTGCTTTACATATCTCTGACATAGCTACATTCCTAAGGAGAGCTGTGGTAGCAGCTTTCCCTCTCGTAGAATGAGCCCTAGGTCTACCTGATAAAGACTGATAAAGACTTGTGGGCTAGTTGATAAGCCAGTAAGATACATGACACTATCCATCTAGAAATGGATCTCTTGGATGCTGCCAAACCAGTATTCGTAGAACCATAGTTCACAAACAAACGGTCCGTGTGTCTCAAAGACTTCGTTTTATCTAAGTAAAATTTCAAAACCCTCTTTAGATCCAATGAATGCAAAGTCCGCTCAGCCGGACTCGAAGGGTTTGGAAAGAAAGTAGGCAATGTTATGGATTGGTTCACATGAAAATCCGACACCACCTTTGGTAGAAAAGCAGGATGAGTCCTAAGCACCACTCTGTTTCCATGAAAAACTGTGTACGGTTCCTTGCAACACAGAGCCTGAATCTCCCTCACTCTACGAGCAGAAGTGATGGCTTCCAAGATAAGTGTTGCAAAGAAGCTTTATGTATGGGCTCAAATGGTGGACCCATCAACTTAGTCAATACCACATTAAGCTCCCAAGGTGGAGAAGGAGACCTGACTGGAGGAAAAACCTTCCTTAACCCTTCTAGAAAATCCTTAACCACAGGCATCCGAAAAAACGATATCTGTGTAGGCGATTTTCTATAAGCAGTTATTGCAGCAAGATGGACCTTGATAGAGCTAAACTGCAAACCAGACTCAGCAAGGTAAAGAAGATAGGGCAAGATCACCTGTTCTTGACCATGAATAGGATCAAGACCTTTACTCTGACACCAGAGGTAAAAGCGTTTCCACTTAAATCCGTAGGATTGTCTTGTAGAAGGCCGCTTTGCCTCCTTAAGAATGTTCATACACTCCGGATTCAGCTGTAAATGTCCGTACTGGATGACTTCAGGAGCCATGCTGCCAAGCGCAGGGAGGGCAGATTCGGGTGAAACACTCGCCCCTGCTGCTTGGACAGAAGATCCGGGCGACAAGGCAATCTCCTGTGTGGCCTGATGGACAACTGGAGGAGATCTGGGAACCACCACTGGCGTGGCCACTCCGGGCAAATCAGTATCATTCTGGAGTTGGTCTTGTACATCCGGTTGATCACTGCTGGTATCAACGGTGTCGGTGGAAAGGCGTACAGCAAATTTTGACACCAGTCTATCAAAAGGGCATTCCCTTGAGACCCTTTCTGGGAAAACCTGGACGCGAAGACGGGGCATTTTGTGTTTGCCGCGTCTGCGAACAGATCGATGTCTGGTGTTCCCCAAGCCTGGAAAATGCTGTGCGCGACGTCTCCGTTGAGAACCCAGTCGTGCGCTTCGACGAAGTCTCGGCTGAGGCCGTCCGCCTCTGAGTTGAGACTTCCTGGTAGGTGAACTGCTGTTATGGACAGGTCTCTTGCAAGTAACCAATGCCAGATGGTCTGGGCTTCTATGGACAGAGTCCTGGATCTGGTACCCCCCTGCTTGTTTAGATAATACATTGTTGTGGTATTGTCTGTTTGTACCAGAAGGGACCGAGCCTGTAGAGATGGAGCCAGAGACTTGAGAGCTAGATGGACCGCTCTGGGTTCGAGTAGATTGATGTGATATCCTTTCTCGAAGTCTGACCATAGCCCTTGTACCTGAAGAGGGCCCATATGTGCCCCCCCAACCAAGGAGAGAGGCATCTGTGATGAGTCTGCGTTGGTGGGTCCTGATGAAAAGGAACTCCCTTCATCAAGTGTGCCTTCTTCATCCACCACCGAATGGAATCTCTTGCTGACTGTTGGAGATGAATTCGATCCTCCCAGCGTCCCGTACTCTGTTTCCACTGATCTTCCAGACACTGCTGCAGAGGACGCATCTGCAAACGTGCGTTTGGCACGATGAATATGCATGATGCCATGGACCCCAGGAGAGAGGATACTTGCCGAACTGTCGGACGAGCATACTGGAGGAGAAGCACGCACTTCGCCTTGATAGATGACCATCTCTCCTCCGAAGGACACACGTTTTCGTTTTCTGTGTCCAGCTGCGCACCCAGGTAGTGGATTTTCTGGGTGGGATTCATTATGGACTTCTTGTAGTTGACTTGTAGACCCAACGTGCACATGAGTTGGAGGCATATCGATAGATGTTCTTCTAGTAGCGATGGGGATGAACTCTTCAGAAGCCAGTCGTCTAAGTACGGATATATGAAAATCCGTCTCTTTCGAAGGCAAGCTGCCACTACCGCCATACATTTTGAAAATGTTCTGGGAGCTGATCTCAGGCCAAAAGGGAGTACTGAGTACTGGTAATGATGAACCCCTACTTGGAACCTGAGGAACTTGCGATGCTTTCTGGATACCGGAATATGAAAGTACGCATCTTTCAGATCGATGGAGCACATCCAATCCCCTTGGTGTAATTGAGGGAAAATCTGATGAAGAGCCAGCATTCGAAATTTCTCCTTCCGAATGAATTTGTTCAATACTCTCAGATCCAGAATGGGTCTGAACTCTGTAGCTGGACCTTTTTTCTGTACGAGAAAAAAATCGAGAGTACAGGCCTTGACCTCTCTGTTGAGATGGTACTGGTTCTATGGCGTTCTTCTTCAGAAGAACGTTCGCTTCCTGCTGCAAGCGCCTTATATTCCACTGAACCATCCTTAAGGGGCGAATGACAGGAGGGGGCTTCTTGAATCTTAAAAGGTACCCGCTCTGAACAATACTCAGCACCCATCTGTCCTTTGTGATTTGCTTCCACTCGTCCAGATACCACACAATACTTCCTCCAACCGGAGTGGCACACGGTTGTGGAGGAAGCATCCGTTCATTGTTTTTGAGGCTGCTTGGTAGCAGAGGATTGCTGCCCGTTTCCATTGCCTCTGCCTCGCCCAGGTCGTCGCTGTTGAAATTGCGACCTCTGCTGATTCTGGCCTTGATTTTGCGAGGACCAATTCGACTGTTGGCCCCTCTGCTGAAAAGATCTTTTGTCAAAGGGACGAAAATTACCCAGACGTCGAAATTCTTTTTTCTTTTCAAGACCGACAGCTTTCAGGGTGTCCAACTCCACTTTCATTTTAGACATTTCGTCGTCAGCGTGAGAGCCAAAAAGAGTCGAACCATTGAAAGGTAAATTCACCATCTTTCTCTGCGCCTCTGGCTTAAGTCCCGTAAGGCGAAGCCAAGCCGTACGTCTAGCACAAACACCATGTGCATAACCATGAGCTGACAGATCCGCCGCATCAGCAGCCGCACTAATACTCTGGTTCGCCACCAATCCTACTTCTTCTACTATTTCCAGGAAGTCTTTCTGATCCTCCTTAGGGAGTTTATCTGCAAAACGAGTCACTGAGTCCCAAAGCAGACGATCATAGCGACCCAATAAGGCTGACGCACTGGCCACTCTCATGACCAAACCTGAGGTGTTGCACATTCTTCTCCCCAAGGAATCCATACTCTTACTATCCTTTTCAGGTGGAGCAGAAGAGGTAGATGCCGCAGAATGTGCTTTTCTGACTGCCGCCACAATAAGTGAATCCGGAGGAGGGTCAGAACGCAGAAATAAAGGGTCCTCTGCTGGAGCCCTGTACTTCTTAGCAATCCTAGAAGGACCAGAACCCACCGTGGCCGGAGTTAAGAAAGTTCTCATTGCTGGTTCTATTAATCCGGGTAGAAGAGGTCTACCAGTCGTCTTGTGATGTAGGGTTTCAAAGATGACGGACGTTGATATTTGAGGTACTGCCATCTTGAACTTATTCGCCCCACGACACAACACATCATTAAATGTGCCCAAATCATCCACTGGAGACACTCTGGAAGGGGGAGTGGATGAGATTGTGGGAGAATAGTCTCTATAGGAAGATCTTAAAGAAGACTTCGAAGACGTAGAAGATGAGGAAGGAGACCTACTCCGCCTCGGAGGAGTTGCCGATCGTTGCCTCATTTGCTCCCGTGAACGTGATTTCTCTCTCACTAAGGACCTAGAGCGTGATCTTCTATGCAGCTCCGTCTGAGGGACCGGAGCCCTCATCCCCATCAGTCCTGCATCTGGACGCATTTTCCAATGTCTCAGGCTTTCCAGCCACCTCGGTGACAAGTTAATAGGCCGCCCTACACGCTCAGGTGAAGCCTCAGGTGACACCTGCACAATATTCAGTCCAGTTGAAGACTTGGAGGCTCTGGAAACTACACTGTGCTCAGAAAACAATGAGCCAGATGGAGTCCGTTGTCTGGGCACCAATTGTCTATCATCCGACACCTGTCCTGAGGTTGAGCCCGAATGAGCCACCACAGACGAGTCCTGGTGCACTACTTCTTGTCCCACCGCAGACCTGTCGTCTTGCTGGCCACGCGGAGAAGACAGATGTTCTGGACTGATGTCTGACCTCGACAAAGACCTAATTGAGGTCCGAGAGGCCGGTCTGGATAGTCTCGACGCCGACCCATGTTCGGGTGGGGGAGACCTAGACACTCCATGCTTCGAGCCCGAAGCAGACTTCGACATCGACCTATGTCGCGATGGAGACCTTGATCTCTTTTTAGGTCTCGACGTCGACTCCTTCGACGTCGTCCTTTCTCTCGACGTCGACCTCTTCTTCGTCGACGTCGACACTTTCCTCGACGTCGACACACCATCCTTCGACGTCGACACACCATCCTTCGACGCACCTTCGTCGTCGGACGCCTCTTCTCTCGACGTCGACTTCTCACGAGCCTTCGACGTCGAACATGGCACCCCCGACGTCGTCTTTACAGCAATCGACACCAGATGTCTCGACGTCGAAAAAGATTGACGGCGACCTAGACGCTGAACCTCGCCTCGCCGGCGAAGTCCTCGACGTCGACGGAGCCCTCTTCGACGTCGACACTGTCTTTTTTGACGGCGACGCTCCCTGGAGTCGAGTTTTCTTAGATCTACCTTCTGGAGACGCTGATCTTCGACGTTTAGGATGAGAAGAAGGCTTGGAAGAGGAGAATAAGCCCTTGGAACTCTTCTCACCACGGTTTTCTCTCTCCAGGAGGCCCAGCAACCTCATTTTCTCCCTTTCTCTTAAAGTTCTACTAGAAAGGTTGAGGCAGTGGTAACAATCCTCCACCTTATGAGAAGCTGGAAGACACACCACACAAACAGAGTGTGGATCCGTTTTGGACATCTTCTTCCCACAGGAAGGACATTTGTAAAATAAAGGTGGCATTCTGACTAAAAAATACCAACAGTTAGTCAGAACAAGATAGAAAACACCACCAAAATATTCTTTTGTCAAAAAAAGGTAAGAAAAAACCAACTTCTGACAGAAAATACTACAAATGAGCAGAGCTCAAGTTCCAGGTTCCTCACAGAACAAGCCGGAAAAAAGAACTGACCTAACTGTCACCTGTGGTGCATGATGGGAACAGAGTTCTCCTAGAGGCCTTAAAGGCAAAGTGTGCAGATTCTCTGGGGCCTTAAAGGCAGGGTGCCAGTCTGATTTTCTGTACACAGACAATTTTTCATATGCAGCCTTTTAGGCTAATAACTGTTTACAACAGGTTCTTTGATGAAAATAAAAGTTTTTCATGGTTATGAAATGCATTTTGGGCTCATGCCTGTTTATTGCATTTATATTTAGCATATTTTCATGCTTCAGAACGTGTGTAAGGTTGGCTTGATTAGCCTATGTGTATATGTTAGGCTGCATATTATGGTTGTTATACATGTGTATAATTATTTTAGTACAATGTACTTTTTGATATATTTACACATATATATGTATATTGTTATGTGTTCCGGGTTCCCGCTCATGGGCGGAGATAATTCAGTGCTTATGACTATTAATGAGTATCCCCTGGAAGAGAATTTGAAATATGTACTGGTGGTGGTATGCGCGTTTAGTAAATGGGTTGAAGCCTACCCCACCAAAGAAGCCACTGCAGTTGCAACTGCCAAAGCCCTGGTTAAAGAGTACTTCCCCCGATATGGTTTACCCCGGGTCATCTGGTCAGACAACGGGCCTCATTTTAATGCCCTGCTAGTACAAAGTGTTTGTGATGGACTGCAGATAAAACAAAAGTTCCATGCCGCCAGACATCCCCAGTCGGCGGGTCTGGTCGAAAAGTATAATGGCACTCTGAAATTAAAAATGGCTAAAATCTGTGCGAGTACTGGACTAAATTGGCCAGACGCACTCCCATTGGAATTGCTGTCCCTAAGGACAACCCCTCACACTAGAACTGGATTGTCCCCATATGAAGTGATCTTTGTTCGCCCAGCCAATGTGTGGGGAGTCCCCAGACCCTGATCCTTTAGGGATATTGATTATCCTTTGATGACAGACTACCTGTATGCTTTGACTAAAGATTTGCGTTCTACTCATCAACAGGTATCGGACACATTGCAGCCACTACCGGAGGGTCCTGGACATCGACTGGAGCCTGGCCAGTGGGTACTGGTGAAAAATTACCAACCGAAATCGAGTTTGGAGCCGAGGTGGTCGGACCCTGTAGGAAGGTGGCTACCTGACTATGGTTACCCCAGATTTTTTGCCTTGTGTTTAGCTGGTTTTTGACTTAGTTGGCCTGGTTCCCTGCTAATCAGGGTCCCAGGCTATCTGCTCTCTCTGTAAAATGGATTCCATGTACCCTAGGTACATACCACAATTGGAAATGGACTCCTTGTCAGCCCCTGTACCATGCACTATAGGTGCCCAGGGCATAGGTGCCACCAAGGCCTACCAGGGGCTGCAGCATATCTTTTGCCACCCCTGGCTGGTTCTTAAATTGACAACTGGCTGATCACTCAGCTGGGGCAAGATGGTGTAATAACCTCTTGCTTAGATATAGTATACCTATATCTAAACCTATATCTGGACACACAAACCTGTGAGTCACTCCTATGGAAGGCCTTATCAATCCTGGAGGCAGAGTGCGTGGTTTAATGTGAGATGGAGCTCTAGCATGAGCTGAGCCTGTCTGCAGCTGTCAGGAACAAATCCCTAAGCTGTTTCAGGATAATGCCATACCATATACTATTAAGTGCATTATAATCCTCGCGGTTATATAGCAACTTTGGTTTGGCTTTATCAAAACATGTCGTGTAAGGTGTCATACGATTTGGAATACTATCCCCTCGCCAGTTCTGGTGACGGGGATAGCATTCCACCCCTCTAGAGGGAGAAGACATGTTACTTTACTGAAATGCGGTTCATTTCTAAAAGGGCCTCAGATCCACAAAATGGATGCTTCTGCCACAGACACAAGTCTGACCCCCTGTAGCTGACCGAAACTCAGACAAGGGGGCCTGGACAAAGGATTTCCTGTCACAGGGAGGTGTCACACCACCCCAGACAGGAGATAGTGGATTGTAGCAGGGAGGTTTGAAAGAAACCAGACACTGCATGGGGAGCACAAGGCTGCCCCTTGCATAATCCGGTCAAACCGGTTCTGGGACACACCAGCCCCAGTCCCAGCGCGGCCTGGATCAAAGGAAAGGGGTGTATCCACCCCCTTCCTGGGTCCCACCCATAGGAGGGGACCTAGCAGGTAATCCAGCCCCCCAGATTCGAATAAGAGTGGGAGCAGTGCCAATGCACTTCAGATTATCCTGATGAAACATAAGAAACGAAACTCTGGACCCTTCGACATCCTACTCAAAGTAGAAGACTGAAGAATCTACCTTGTGGTCAAGGAGTGACCACCCTGTGCAAACAGGCACCATCCAGCACCTCGACGTCTGCTTTGTTGCAGTTCCCGCCGGAACTCGAGCGACAGATCAAGCTTGCCTGCCTTCTAACAGCCCGATCCACAGTCCCTGCAGAGCTGAGACCCGTGGAGGCGACCGGAAGCGTGGGGCACACCATCTTGAAAAGACCATGAGACGCTGACCGTGCAGCCCACGAGTGACCCTCGAAGCTGTACACCGGGATTTGAGAAGCCCCAACCCTGAGCCGCTCTTGCACCGAAGTTCAGCCCTCCACACTCGACGAGTGCTGCGTGGGGCCCTTCTGCTTCTTTTGGCTCAACGCGTTGGCCCGGTCACTTGCCAGCCGGCTTGTGGCCCCTGTGCCGACGAAAACCGAAATACGACTTGTGATTCTGGTTGCTCCAGATTTGCACCCACTCCCCTGAAAAGGAGTACCCACTCTGACCCTCCTGGTCCGAGTGAGAAGCAATCTCCCAGTTCCGCGTGGATTGCTTTTGCCAAGTGTTGTTTGCTCCAATCTTGAAGCCGACAGCGCCGACGGCGAGAGCCTTCGTGGGACAGATTGTGACCCGCTCCTGGACGTCGCAGATGCCCCAGAGCCCACGTGACAGCGGAGAGAAGCTCCTCGACAACCACCTGATTGCGCCAGACATTGCCTGGTTCCATCCTGGTTCCACCCTGGTCACTGCTGAGTGACCCAGACTGTCCCCTCTGCTTTCAGGTACTTTTCGACTTCGATCCACCCTTGGATCCCACCGGACACTTCTCCTTCACAGCGCCTGCAGCCTCTTCAGCTTCAAGCACCAAGAACCAGCGTGACGAAACCCGACACTACTTCGACCCTGTGCACCCGCTGCCTGTGGGTGAGGTAACATTGCAACGCCGGTGTTCCCACACTCGTACACACCTCTAGGGTCTGTGTCTTAAGTTTTGTCTTTTTAGGTTCAGCGGAAGTGTCCTAAACCTCTATTTGCTTAACTTTTACGCACCATTGACTTGCATTGGTGCATGCGTGTGCTTTCAGCACTGCACCCGAATCCCGCGGGCTTTTCCCGACTTCAGCATTGCTTGTCCCGACTGCTCCCAGCGATTCCCTAGGCCCTAGGCCTAACCACTGTTCGATTGGTATCTCTTATACCACTCTTAGTATATGGTCTGAATGGCCCCTCGCCCTCATCCATAATTGTGCAACTTTGTATGTTATACTGTGCTTTTGATTTAACGCTTGTGCCCCTTTGTTCATAAAGAATACTGGGGATTATTTTAAGTAATAAATACATATATTTTTATAATATATACTTGTGTGGTGTCCTTTCATTTGATATTACAGGACTGTGATTGGTAAAACAGCTCGCTTAACACGACCTCTTGAGTTAAGCCTTTAAGGCTGCTTAGTCTATGCTACCATTAAGATAGCTTGTCTACAAGGTTGACTTACAACCAGACACCATAAGGGAAAGCTTGGACTGATACAAGGTGGTTCCAGAATTGGAAACATCATATATCAGGCCAACTTCTCACAGACCCTTACCAAGTCCTCTTGGCAACGAGGACAGCGGTGAAAGTGCATGGAAGAAAGCACTGGATCCATGACGCACATCTGAAACGCCTGCCGCTGCCTCTACCATTTGATCTAAGGAATCGAGAAGGAATTCCAAGCCAGGAAGGAGAGCTGAATCAAAGCTTTGAGCCCTTTTCAGACGCCCAAGAAATAGGGCAACCGAGTGAGGTGTTGCCCACAGTGGAAAGTGCGACAGCTCGACCAGCGGAGGCTGTTATTCCCAGGGCACCACAGGTTTCGAATGCATCAGACGCCCTTACAACAACCTGGCCGTTGTAAATACGACCTGCGGCCCCGAAAACAGCGCGGTACCCCAGCTTCCAATGGTAGGAGCTAGTAAGACACTTGAGTTGAGGAACATCGGATAGAATTACTGGGGTACTGAGTGAGACACTGGACTGAGCTCGTTGAGAGCTTGGAACATTGTGTTAAATAGCTCTGTTCAGAAAGAAAGACTGAGTTAAGGGCCGCGGTCGTACTACTGGGATATAAATGTTGGTTCTCTTGATGAATGATAGGAGTCTACCTGTGAGGCTCTAACGGACACAGGGAGAAGATCCCTCAGTGGGAAGAAGAACCCTCTGGTGGTGTGCATGCTTTGTGGATACAAAGATTAGATTTGGACTTTTAGAGAGGAACCAAGTTAGACTTTGGACTTATAGAGAGCATGTTTCCTTTTGCCTGATTTGCGATGGAGGATGAACGACCACTTGCCCCTCGACGGTATATCAATAATATGCAATCATTTTCTGGATGGCCCAAAAGAGTGAAGGTGGCATTCGTTGCTTTTATTATAATCACTAATTCTGATGTGTGTATTTGTGTATTTAGAATTCCAGCACCCTGTGCAGAAACTGCAAGGAACTACCCCTGCCCCGGAGGAACATCTCTTTTATTCCTTACCTCCACATAAGGCTAGACACAGAGATACTTATGCGAAAAATGTTTTTATCGAAATGTTACATCAGACCCATAGCACCACGAACAAGACGAATTGTTGGGTTTGTGGGTTACTCCCGTCAGTAATGCATCAGCATGAATTGTTCATTTCCCTACCCTTGTCCCAATTAACTAGCTGTGAAGCCTGGTTCCAATTATTGTCACTGATGTATTCTCACTATGTAGCTGAACCTAAGATATACACCGAAAAAGATTATGAGGCCATTCTGAAGTATATAGAGCAGCACCAGGGATTTGATGCCTAAGGAAATGGAGGAGAGGGATCCTTGGACCCGAATGCTTGTATGAATGTATACACTGAATATAAAAATGCTACCTGGTTACAAGAGGAAATGCAGGATTTTGAGCTTTTCAACTCCACTATGTATTTTCAGCACTTTAAAGAACGAAATGTCACCAATGATAAAGCTTTGCCAATTCTCATTATAAATGATACTTCCCCCTTTTGCATACAGGGACGAGGTCACATTAAGGTAGGAAACAGTAGATGTAATTACACTTCCACCTTGCAGACATACTGTACCCCTCCCGTGATTACTCCTCCCAATGTATATTTTGTATGTGGTGAAAACGCACATACATGGCTTCCCCGGGGATGGGCATTCCTATACCCCCCAGTTTATATTGCCCCATCTGATTATCATAAGACACATCAAGTAGTTAAAAGAGAGATAGAATCTAACCGAAGTATTAGGAGTTTCGATACTGATGGTACTGATCAGACTGACACTTCTTTGCAACAGTTTCAGGATTTTGCCAAAGGTCTCACCCCTTTTTGGGGACCTATTTTCAATAGCTGTAGTATAGGACGTCTGTCCAGAATAGTGGAAAATGTGGTCCAGACCACCACTGGGATTCTGTCTAATATTACCGTTGAGCTTCAGGCTACGAGGCTTGTTTCGCTTCAGAACCGAATGACTCTTGACGCCATCCTCGCAGATAGGGGAGGAGCCTGCCGCGTGATCGGCAGCTCTTGTTGTGTCTTCATTCCCGATTCGGCCCCTACCATACATCTAGCCATTCAGAAATTACATCTAGTGAAGCTCATGTTGAAAATGGTACCTGGTCCCTTAGTGGATGGTTCTGGGGTCTTTTGGCTACCTGGGGTTGGAAAATATTTATGATTCTTGCTGGAGCCTTTGGAGTCATATTTACTTGCTGCCTATGTCTCCATTGCGGCCCAGCTTGCTGTTCTTTCTGTGCAGCTAGAATAACGTCTGCTTTGAATGTCTCTCGTCAGGCCACAGTCGAAAAACAAATGATTCAGAAGGAGGTTTCCGATCTTATGCAGATCGATGAGGGAGTGTTTGTAGAATAAATCTAGTTATATTGGCTATAGTAGGCCAAAAGGGCCGTCTGATGGGATATAAATTCGATAAATACATGTTATTGGCCTAATATATACAATATAACCTTATAACCGCACGTTAGCGTTGCATTATCTCATTGTATTATTGTAGTTGGGAATGATTCACTTTTGTACCACTTAAACCTATGGACGTGACCGGAGCCATGTTGTTTCGTTTCTCTATTTTAAGTACTGTTTCCCTGAAACCACGTGATTAAGCTTTCTGCACGAAACCACGATGGCTGGCTTAGCGGTCTGCTCCACTTGCTAGTTTGTAGCTCAGGGAAACCCAAGGTCACACCTGCCCTTCTTGTGGGATTGCGCACATTCTAGCAGACCCCGTTCCTTCACTCCCCGAGCTACAGATAGAAAGGGAGGCACCTTACTGACCTGCCCCCGGAATAGCTTAGGCCTAGCTACTAGCAATCAATTGTGCCTTATATGGGTCTTGCTGATGGCTCACTGACTAGTTGTATCTTTCCTAGTAAGGTGGCATCGTGCTATGTGTGAAATGTATATATGCTTTGTAACACTTGTATGTAGGCAGTCTCCTCTGCGCACGAGGGTCGTGTAGACTGAGGCTCCCCGGTCAGGGCTTGTATTTGCAGAATAATCGATTGAACCTTCTCCATTGCCGACTGATTTATTATTCACGAATAAGGTATATGGGCTAATGGCGAGTATGGTCCATTAGCATAATATTTTTGTTCCTTCACCACAATAACCCTTTCTAGATTCTTCCCTCCTCAGCTTACGCCCAAACCTCATTTTACTACTATGAGATCCCAAAGAACTCTTTCTAAATTCTTTTCTCATGTATCCCTCCTTGGATTCATCCCAAACCTCTTTTTACTACTTTGATCTCCTTCATCCCTTTCTACAGAATCTTCCCACATCCATCTCTACTTTTTGCACATCCCAAACCTCATTTTACTACTAAGATCACTCAAACACTTACTAGAATCTTCCCTCTTCTATCCCTTTATTGTCTTAGTCAATCCAACTAACAAACTCACATGTCCACCGCTCACATCAACTCATATTTCCTTTAACTAGTACACAACTAATCCTTTTAGGTTCCGGATTAGCGAGTTACATGCCAAAAAGCGATTTGATGCCTTGTCAGGGGTAGTAAGTGTCATATAAATACAATTACTAATTACAAAAGGTGAAGATGGCAGGAAACTACTCTCCCCACGGGTTTTTGGTAGACAGGCATTCTTCTGCGAAAAGAGAAGCCTTCCCTGCTTTGTCATGATTTCAAGCAGGCTCTCTCGTTACAGTAGCCTGAAGAGTAGCAACCATTGTTGGCATTCAGCAAACTGCTTAGAAAAAGTCACGCTAAAATACAATATGTGCGCATGGCTCAAAATGGTCAAGAGGTGTTTGGTTCAGGTGTCCAACATATTGAATTCTCCAATAAAACGGCTGAAGCAATAAAGGAATAACAATATTAATAATTTTCCATACTTGACAGACCCATTGATCTCCACCATATGAAGCCCCTACAAGGATATTACTATCGGAACTGCATGGTGAATTCAAGCCATATGTTCGATATTATTTTTGCTTTTATAACATCTGAGGCAGAAAGTGGCTTCTTGCACGACTTTAAATGTTGGCTTGTTTATTGAATGATGAAATGGTCTGCAGTAGACAAGGGGCACTCATTTAAAAGCATCAACCACTTCAACAGTGAGAGAGTCTCCAATGTCCAAGGATGCTGTAGATGGCCACCTGGAACTCTACCTTTAGACAGGAGTCCATCTCTGGAGGTCAGGGAGGAGTCAGAAATTAAGAGTCCTCTCAGAAATGCAGTTTTTGAAACAGTGTCCCCATTGATGAAATTAAAGAACCCCAGGTCCTTATAAGCATCCTCAGTTTACAACACTCACTATGAATTATGGTGGGAGGATCCAAAATTAAACTCCAGCGCATCTTTGTTTCTAAACCTGCTCCAAAATATCCTTCACGAGCCTGGGAGGGGTCACTATAGTGCTTCTCTAGATAGATCAAGGAACAATATGTCCCTTTCCACATTTGACAATGTGCACCAGGCGACCTTCATGGATCTGTACTATCATTATTCAGTAATTAATGCCATGATGGTTCGTCAACTGGCATGGTTATGGCAGCAACCACTTCCCACCGCTTGCACTCAGTATGGAGTCGGATGCCTGAGGATGTTTCATGAGTTCAGAGACCCATGGGAAGTAGTAACTCTAATGCTGTGCATAAATCTACAGAGAAACCAGTAAAGGATGACTAAAAAGCTCAATTTAAACCTTATGAATTAACAAGACAGCAAACAGACGCACTTACCAAACCAAAAAGTGACTTTAAAAATGTTATAATTCACACAAGAGCAGGAGTACTGAATGAGACATGAGCTCTGCTTTTTTGTGCGTAACCGAAAGCGTAAAGGCACACATTAATTCAGATGCTCTAAAGTAGCTTACAGGGCTGTAATATGTACCTTGAAACTGCAGTAGGCCAAAAATATGGGCAGTCCAAATTTGTGTTTACAAGCGAGGAATCTCCAAATTAGGACAGCCCTTTGTATTGAGCCAAATTTCATTTGGCTAATCTGCAACCCCAACTATACTGGTTCCTGTAGTCTTATACTTCTGGTGATGCAAGGTCAGTCTGACTTTTGATGTGCTTATTAGACTGAGATGCCGGCATAAAGTCAATGCATAAAGGAGCTGTGTATCCAAGTTGGGTAAACTAATTAGCTTAGTGAACTTTTATTTGTGAAGCCAAAAGATAACCATTTACTCAAAAAGAAAAAGCAGAATGTAAGAATTAATCACATTGGCCAAAAGTAAAATTCTGCAGTTTAGATAGAGGATTAAATCCTAAAATGCCAGAGAGTGAAAGTTATCTCCGCTCCATGAGAATTTTGATAAGTATGCCTGTTTCTACAGAGTGAGCAACTGTTTATTTTTGCATCACCTGCTGTGAAGTTGATTTAGCAATTTTTCAAATCAAGGCATGTCAATTATTATAAAGACAGCATCTACCATGAAATTAGCTTTAAAAAACTAGCAGGAAAAGAAATCCCATACTAGCTGTTTCACTCCAGTAGCAGCTCTAAATTACCCTGAGCTGCTGGAATTTTTTTAAATAACCTGCCGATTTACTATATACACACGCTAGAACTCTCCTTTAGTTAAGACTTTTTGTTGGAATGAGCGACTATTTAAAGCCCGTTGAATGAACAACATTACTATGAACACGAAGTCTCCTTAAGAGAAAAACTTTAGTTTGTGCCTTTGCTCTTATTACTTGGTCTGTTATGGGTAAAGCACCAAATGCCTTGCACTGGAGAGATTTGAAGCGCTGCTCTAAGCACATTGGTGGCATGGGTTGGAAAATAAATGGTCAAATGCACCAAGGTAAGGTGAAGTAAAGACAGGTGCGCGCATGGGGATCCTGAAGGTATATTATCTGGGGTGAGTTTTTGATAAGGCATCATATCAGTTTATATTGGCATATGAGAGCCAAACGTGAGAGTGGGTGTCTAGTACAGTAGGCATCTCTATTTTTAACACAATTTCAAATAATTTATTATGAGAATTACAGTTCTACCCAATAGCATTGTAATCCCAACTTTGAACGTTCAATTGAACTTGCATGTCCTACACTGTAACCAATCTTCGTACATTACTGCTGATAAGAAACCTAAATAATAAAATGAAGCTTAAGCATGCAATTTTCACAACAACTAATAATACCTGCATATTCTGGATAGCAAATTGTAAGTGGGCTTCTTTTGATTTTCTCTTCAAATAGATCCTTCTTGTTCAGGAAAAGGATAATAGATGTATCTGTGAACCACTTATTGTTGCAGATGCTATCAAATAATTTCATGCTTTCATGCATCCGGTTCTGAAAATTAAAAATACAATTAACAGTTATTCAATCTTAGCAAATGTATATAAAGGGATACACAATTAAGAAGTTCCCAAGTGTGCAATGCTAAGAGAGGTTATTATTAAAGGTTTTTCCCTACATGTCATCTCTTATGGGTAAATGCTTTCACTTAACTAAATCTATTGCTATGTGGAGAACGCACCAAAGCAAGACATGCAATCAATAGACTGTGTTAGTTGCTTCCTGTGCAAGGTGAATGCTATAATTTCCTCTGTTTTATTTAGTATTACAAATGTTGGCATGGTTTCCTATTATTTAAAGGAAAGCATACTAGCATGACTATCTAAAGCACGCACATGCACATTTACTTAAAAAAAATATATATAATAATTTTAAAAGGGCAGCTTTGGTCATGACTTAAAATCGAAAATCACTAAAATTCACAGGTCATGTTAGGACCACAAACCATAACTCCCAACAGCCAAGAACACCAAATGCAGCGCTCACGTCCTCCCCTTTTATGAGATGTAATTACAAATGTTAATACTCTATGAGATTACATTTTTCATTACCACATACCAATTTGAAAGATGGCAGAATGTAGCATTCTTTATTGGACTGAGTAGGAGTTAAGTGCATTTTGCTTTTAGATTCATTTATTTATTAGTAAGAATATTATTAGGTCATAAACTTTGCATTTGGTGTGAGTAATTACATGCATGGCTGTTGTGTGAATTGTGTTCCTAACCATAACGTACCAATTTCAGTGTTTTTGTTTCAAATTTTTAACCATGACTGTAGTTTGTCTGAATAGGTGTTTTTTTGACAAAAATGTTGAGGGGTTATAATCAAAGCCAACTATAAGTTCATTTCGACCCTCATTTTTTTCAGAGATTTATTTTGATAATCATATACCACATCCAACAGTTCCAAATGTTATCAGCAGAGGGGCTGGCTGAACACCGTGCACATGACTGAAGGCCTTGCACAGCATGGGATAACAAGGGCAATTAAAATGCACTAAAATCTATGAGGGACCAAGGAGGGTCTAAAAATAGGAAATCCAGTGAGGTCATCATCTTGTTTGATTTTAATTCCAGGAGGTCCTTTTGAGACCCTACCACATCGGACAGTGTGTCAGGGCAAGCTCACCATGTCCCATTATGCACTTTTTTGGGTTTCTTCCCTCCCTCACCCCCAGAGAAAGCTCAGTGCACCGTGCTTGGTAAAAACGGCTGTAACAACGTTTTCTGCAACTGTTAATGGCTTTATGAATCTGCAGCCAGATTCGTGACTCAATGGACAATGAGTAACACAAATCCGTATTCCAACAGTGTGTATATACGTTTGATTAATTAATCCTTTGGAGGTTCTGCAGATTAGTGCTACAGATCTCCAAAATGTAACCTCTTCAAGTCTAGATCAGAATACTTTAAAATGCCAACTTCTGAAGAAGTCCTGAATTGACTTGAAACAAAGTAGGCAAAGGAACTTTTAGTAAAATCCTACTGACCTACCACAATTGGGATTTAAATTTGGGACATATCATGTTTGGGGCAATGGTTAATACCTTAAGTTATAAAGAACCAATCTTTATCCATAAGTTCTTGTTTTTTAATAAAACTGTTACACCACAGAATTGTGATGTGTTTGTTCAAACATGAAACAACATTTCCCAGAATGCACTGTAGTAGTACATTCTGGGAAATGATGTTTCATGTTTGAACAAACACCACAGAATTGTGATGTAACCATTCTATTAAAAAACAAGAACATATGGATAAAGAGAGGTTCTTTACAACTAAAGGTTTTAACCATTAAAACCTCCATTGAAGGACTTTGCATCCAGTGCCCAGGGGACATATCCCACTTGCATGGGAATGTACCGAGTTTAATAAGTACACACTCCAGTTCAGTGAGTGTTACCCTGGAGGACAGCACAACAGTTGAACTTTGTCTAACTTCGACAATGCGCACACTAAACCCTTTGGATGTGTGGGGCAATCCCACCTTTTGGCCTCAGCTTAACAGATCTTGGTCAAAAGCACCCAAAGTGGATTAAGTTTTGTGCAGATTAAACTGCGCCAAAGTTATTAGTAAACAATAAAACATTATTCAGTGGAAACAAAGACAATCATAATCACACAACAGCTATCATCACCCATGCAATTAAAGCCCTTTTCTGTGATTTAGGTGAATTTAGATAGTTTTATAGAATTTCTTTTTTATCCTCAGTTGACAAACTACATAAAGCTAGGGTACGCATACACCTAGTTTATACATTTGTGATGTCTGCAAGGATGGCCGTGGGGGATGGGGGGAGCGGAGGGGGGTAATAGTTAAGAGCTTTAGAGGGCCTGAACGTTATTAGAAGACTAAATTACATGTTTTTCTCTTTGCAAAAACGGACCGTTCACACTACATCTCAAAGCATTCATAAAATCAAGACCATGTGCCTGTCAGTCAGAATGGCTTTCACTTAAGCAATATGCTTTTTGGAGAAGCACCTTTACAATCCTCTGTAGCACCATGCAATACACCCTTAAGAGGTGCTTAAACAGGTCCAAAAGGAACTTGTAAGCTGCAATTAATTGGCAGTAAACTGTTGTCAATAGAGTACTAGGCAACATTAAAAGTAATACGGCGCTTCTGGTCATAAGCTCCTTCAAGACTAGAAAAGACTTCATACCCAAATACACTTCCGGGGGAGGAAGCACAACCTGGGCATTGTCCAAGAATGTAAAGCAGGTTAAGAGAACTCTTCGTAAGGATACTTAAACTATGGTAGGGGCTTTGTAGGAAGCCCCCAACCTACTATAAATGGGGATACCCAGGGTGATATCATCCAAGAGATTGTAACCAGTTTAAACTCTGATGGGTTTCAATAGTCTAATGAGCACTGCGCTCAAACTGCACGGATTTTGGAAACGGATGATCTGATAGCTACTCCAACAATTGGAAGGGACAACTGACCTGTCGAGTGACTAGCCAGTCTTTCAGGCAATAGGAGACACATGGAACGGACCAGAGACAGATAAGCACATACAGGGAAAATAGAAGTAACACGTTTTAAGCAAAAGCTACAGTGAGAAATCTATAAAGTGGCTAACAACTAGAAGAATGTCCCGTAGAGAGTTATGCTAAGAAGCGGGTCATGGGCAGTAGCAATGCTAGCAAGCACAAAAATCACCATAGCCCTGCTCTAGAGTAAGTTTAACATTTATATGCAAGTGGAAATACTGGATGGCCACCTAAATAAGCCAGATAGTACCTTTAGGATTAAAACTCAAATTGAGGGTGCTCTAAAGACCAAAAATAATTATATCTGAAATCATTGGGCTGAAGCGTGTATCAGTGAAAGATGAAAAACCCACAAAATTTATGATCGACATTGTCAAAGCAGATGTTGACAAACTATGCCTTTTCAGTAGCACAGTTGCTTGGTGGGCCTTCCAATGATCAAAACCACCACAATCATTAACAGATTCGCAGTTGTCCTGTTGTGCTTGATACCTCTTCATTCACAATTGTTCTTGCCCCTTGTTTAAAATTGGGCCTACGAAAGGAACCTCTATAGGTGTTTGTTTGTAGAGCTCCCGTTGGATTTTGCTACCTGTGTCCTTTTTCATTTGTTGTTGGTGATAAGTTTGCCTTCATTAACAATCTCTTGACCTCTTTTTCTGTGCTCCTCTGGGAGAAGATGAAAAAGGCCCTCCATTTTGTCACAGTGGGCCCTGTCGTACCATGCTAGTAATGATTGGCTATTAGCTATACGCCAATGGTTAGTTGCATGTGCTTGAACTCTTACCAGAGGCATCCATAAGTTTGGATTCTTTTTCTGGTGGTAGTTCTTCTCCAGTTTGAGTTTAGCTATTTTACCAACATTGGTTACTACTAAAGAGTCAGGAGTTAATTGACCTATAATAAAAAAATTGGGTCTGAAGGAGGTGGTTTGTATTTTTTTTCCATCAATGTAAGGAGTAATTATTCTTGCTTTAACTGGTTGTTTGAAAATGTCATCTGCAAGTAGTGTCATACCATTTAAAAGTGGTAAGTATTGTGCAACTCTGTGTATTAGATAAAGTTTCAAAGAGGAGGTCCTCCTCTAGGTGTACTTGTACAAAGGTACCGAATGGAAAGTTGCTGCTCTGGCTATAATATCCTGATAAGGAGATGCATCATCAGGTGGTGATAGACGGCTAGGGTATAAATCAGGATCAGTGTCCAGATGAGAATAAATATTATATCCTCACAAGGATCCAATGGTTGTGTGTCATCTGGGATGTCTTGACCCTCATATACTGTTACTGAGACACATTGCCAACCTCAGACAATTGTGGAGAGTGAGGTGGTGAAGGTGTTGGTTGTGGTTCAGATGAAGAAGGAATAGGAATGTGCAATGGACTAGTTGCAGCAAGTCTTTTTTCCAGTGCAGAGACCAAAGAGTAAGATGTTCTGGTCTCGGATGGAAGAGATGCAGAGGCCCATGCTGTAGGCCAAACCTTCAGAGCCGGAGGGAGAGGGTTCAGAGTCATGTTTTCAGAGCAAGCAATAGCTGGTGTGCAGTGGCGGCCCGTAAGCAGTTCTCTAAGTGAAGACTGAGGATTTGGATTACGGAGCAGGGGTAGAAGTACTCCTGGTGCACAAGTTACTATTGTGTAACAACATATCTGTAAAAGACATTAGCTAGTGATAGATTCCTTACCTTAGAATATCCCCAGGTGTCAGACTGGATCCGGAAAGCTTTGTCAGCAGTACTCCTGCGCATCGGTAGGTGGCGTTGTGCGGCTCAGAGTCAGTCGCTGGCGTCGTAGGCGCGGAGATGACATCACTGACAGTACTTAGGCGCCACCCATGCGCGCGGACATCAGTTCTGTGCACTACTTTCCAAGCCAGGAATGCAGAGCCATGTATGACACTGACCACTGGTGCCATGAAACTAAGGCCCTGAAAGGGATGACCTTAACCCTAGAAATCAGTTAGCAGAACGGGGAGTATGGGTGGGGCGGTAAGAAACCTATCACTAACTAATGTCTCTTAATGTCAAGTAGTAACGTGTGCATCTGAAAGAGATAAGTTAGTGATAGATTTCTTACCTTAGAATAGATACCCCAGCAATACCAACCCCAGTGGTGGGTCTGCGAACAAAATGACACCAGAAAGTCATGGAAAACAGAATGGCCAAAGAAGCCGTCTCTCCGGACTTGACTGTCAAGGCAATAATGCTTGGTAAACGTGTGCAGCGAGGCCCAAGTAGCTGCCTGACAAAAGTCCAACAAGGGAACGCCACGTCCCAAGGCAGTAGTGGCTGCTGTTGCCCTGGCAGAATGGGCACGCAGCCCCACAGGAGGCTCCTTCTTACCCAATGAGTAGCATGCTTTGATGCACAGAACAACCCACAGAGAAATGGTTTGTGCACGGCGTGACCTTTTTTGGTGCCCACGTAGCCAACAAAGAGCTGGTCATCCACCCGGAACTGTTGTGTGCGCTTCAGGTAGAACAAGAGCGCACGTTTTGGGTCAAGACGGTGAAGCCTTTTTTCCTCTTTTGAAGGATGCGGAGGCGGAAAGAAGGTGGGCTAAGTGATGGTCTGCCCGATGTGGAAGGGCGTGACAACCTTTGGCAAGAAAGAAGAAGGACAAAATCACCTTGTCCGGATGAACAGAGAGAAAAGGAGGTTCAGAAGAAAGAGCCTGGAGCTCACTCACTCTTCTGGCAGAGGTGTTAGCTACCAGGAAAGTTGTCTTTAGAGTCAGAAGACGTAAGGGCCAGTTATGAAGGGGCTCAAAGGGAGCGCACATCAGATAGGTTAAGACAAGATTTAAGTTCCATTGAGGCATTATGAAAGGCACGGGAGGAAACGTGTTTGTAATGCCTTTGAGGAAGGGATTAACAACCGGGGACTTAAAAAGAGAAGGCTGATCTGGAAGCCGTAGAAAGACAGAGATGGGGGAAAGATAACCTTTGCTAGTGCCCAGAGCAGAGCCGTGCTGGGCCAAAGAGAGGAGGAACATAAGAACCTCAGCAAGAGGGGCAGAAAGGGGATCCATAGCCTTTGCTGTGCACCATCCCAAATTTGTTCCACCTGCAGGCATATACCATCTTAGTGGAGGGACGCCTGGCTGCCAGAATGACATCACAGACTTCGGGAGGAAGGTCAAAAGCTGTCAACTGTCCACGCTCAATCTCCACACATGGAGGTAGAGGCTGGACAGGTTCGGGTGGAGGACCGTCCCCTGCTCCTGCGACAGAAGATCCTCCCGAAGAGGCAGTCCGATCGGGGGATCGATCAGCATGCCGGAGGAAACGACTGACGTTCCTGAGGTCCAAGATGGGGCGCAGGCCCCCTTTCTCCTTCTTGGGGACCAGAAAGTAGTGGAAATAACCACGTCCTACTTCTGGCCCTGGAACGCGCTCAATGGCCCCCTTGGCCAAGAGAGCCATGACTTCCTGTTAGAGAAGCGCAAAGTGATCCCCAACATGCAGTGGAACTGAGGTGGCATGGCTGGGAGGGCAGACTAAGGGGAGGGAGTAGCCCTTTCAGACAATTTGCAGCACCCACCTGTCCAGACTGACAGAATGCCAGTGGGGGGTGGTGATGGCGAATCCTGCCTCCCACCGGCGTGGGGTGCACCCCAAAGCTCGGACTAGGAAGGCTTTGAGGCGGATGCTGCGGTGGAGGACTGACCCACACGCTGGCCCCCTGTCCTGAGACGGAGGCAATTGCAGTAGCGCGGAGGTTGGTTTTGCACAGGCATTTGGCTGAACGATCGAGTGTGGGGAGCCTCTTCCGTGCCCACGAAAGGAATGAAAGCAGACGTGGCCGGGCGCGTGGTGGAAAGACTCAAGGACTTGGCCTTAGCCCGGGAGTCCTTAAAACGCTCCAGCACACCATCTGCCTTATCGCCAAACAGGAGGATACCATCAAAAGGCATGTCCATAAGGGAACTCTGAACATCCCGTGGACCGTAACCAGGCGTGGTGTCAGAGGGACACTGTGGAGGAAATTGTCCTACCCAGTCAGTCTGCGGTGTGCAGTCCGCACCGGATGGAGAATTTTGCAGCATCTTTCCCCTCAGCCACAGCTTGGGAAAGCACTGCCCGAATTTCCTCCAGACACTGAGGCAGCGTCTGCGCAACCGTGTCCCACACAGCATGAGAGTAACGGCCCAAGAGGCATGCGGTGTTCTCCAACCGCAGCCCAAGCTGGCAGAGGAAAACAGTTTCTTGCCAAACTGTTCCAGTTTCTTAGATTTCTTATCCAGTAGGGCGGTAGGGAATACGCTTTGGAAGCTGGAGGCTTGGATGACCAGGCTCTCTGGAGTTGGGTGGGCCGTCAAAAAGGCAGGGTCACCCGGCCACGTTCTTATCCACTGGGACCCCCGTGGCTTGACTCAACCGGGTGCCCATCAGTTAACGCCTCATTGAACGTTAGCAGAGGCTCCATAGAGCTTGCCACCGGGTGAAGGATTTCAGTGAGGAGGTTTGTTTTTAGACTTACCATAGGCAGGTCAAGGTCAAGGGCCTCAGCTGCTCTACGTAGCACCACAGTGTATGTAGCACCCACCTCCATGGCCACAACAGGAGGAGAAAGGAAACCAGGCTCAGAGGAGAGGTCTATGCCACCTGCATCCTCCGACTCTTCTGCCCACTCCTTTTCCGACTGGCACTGCCGTGCAAGAGAGTCCTCTGAACCCTCCCAGTCGTCGTCCTCCTCTACGGCCCGAGGCACAGGATGCAAGGGCGGGACAGGGGAATAAAAATGGTCCAACGGCACTGGTCGGCGCCGATCCGGCTCCATATACCAGTTAGTGTCCCAACCTGGAGCAAAATTGGCCGGAAACCCGAGCAAGGGCGGAGGTGGAACCAACGGAACCCATTGCGGTGACGAAGACGCCGGCAGCACCGGTAGCGGAACCGGCGGCAAGGGCAGACCCCCAGGTGGGACAGTGAGGCCCAAAGGCGCGCAGTCAGGAGCCTGAGACCTGAAGAGGCGGTCCATGGGCGCAAGAAATATTGCACCTGGGCCTGAGTCTCCAACTGACCCGGATAAGGTGGGGAGGCCGTGGGACTCCCTGGCTCTAACGGAGCCGTGGGGGAGGTACCCCTGGTCCCGGAGACAGATGAGGGAATGACGGAGAGAGTAAGCGCTTCCTAGAGTTCTTCTGACGTCTCTTACCCGACTCCGAATGTGAAGACTTGGACCCCGAGGAGCAGTGATGGTGGCTCAGCGGTCGGTCCCTCGAGCAACCCCTGGGCCTCGAACGGCACAGAGACGACTGCTGGGCCTCCAGCAGCTTACGGGACCGCTCCAGCAAGGCCTTCGGATCCATGGCCAGACAGTCGGAACATGACCGGGAGTCATGGTCGCGCTCCAAATAGTAGAGACAGACGCCATGGGGGATCGTACGGTGACAGGCCCCACAGTATTTAAACCCAAACGTCCCTACGTAGCACCAGGTATCAAAGACTCAAAAAAGAAAGGAGACAAAAGTCTCCAAAAAATTAGTCAAAAAGTGACTAGGGTACGTGCTCTAACCAGATCCGCTCTTGCTATCGCAGAAAAAGAAATAACTGACATCAGCGCGCATGGGTGGCACCTAAGTAGTCTCAATGACGTCATGTCGGCGCCTACGACGGACGCGGAGGTGCACGCCGCCACCAACCGACGTGCAGGGGTACTGCGGACGTAAAACTTTCCGGATTCAGTCTGACGCCTGGGGATATTCTAAGGTAAGGAATCTATCACTAACGTGTCTTTCAGATATGCTGTTTTTGTGCTGGCTGGAGAGTGGCCGAGTCCTCTTCGGACTGAGACTCGGAATCGGGGTAATGTACGGAAAAGAATTCTTCCTGTGCTGCTGAAGCCTCTTCCTCCAACTCTTGTCAACTGAAATTTACTTGCGCTGCATCTCGTTGTCTAGCTCTTCTTTTTAGACCGAAAAGACTTGCAGGCTTCACAGGTGTTCTCTTAATATTCGAGTGAGACCTAAGTTGCAAACGAGATGTTGGTCGGTGTGAGGGTTATTTGGAGTGGCACTTCGGAAAGAAATAGAACATAGTGTGTTCAATTAGCAGTCCACTCAATCTTGTTCGAAATGGAGAAGTGCTGCCTGGCTAGGCGTGGGCCATAGGCCAAAGAGACGAGTCGAAAACCTGCTGCGAAACCTAGTATAATATGTATACTATACTGATCGAAAACAATACAATTGAGATATATATATATCCCGGACCGAAAGGAGACTCGAACCGGAGCGCAAAATATTACATCCGAACCAATCTGCAGAAAAATAAAAAATCTGATGTGGTCGATGACCATGCGCAGCAAACCAAAGAAGAGGAGTCACACAGTCTTGTGACTCAAAGAAAACTTTGTGGAACAAAAACAACTTGTAATCATCCGAGCCCAACACTAGATGGATGACTTATGCAAAGCATTTGTATCTACAGTACACATGCCTCGAACATTTACTGCTGAAAGAAGAAAAGAGGTTCTATTCTCTCCAGGTCTTATGTTCCCAGATCGAGCAAAAGACAAAGTAATTTGGGAATCCAAGTCAGAGTATGCCTATATGGGATTCTTGAAGTATGTAAAGAGGTAGTACATCAGCAACAGCAAATCATGCTAGACTTTGAGACTATTGAGCCCCTGAATAATGGTTGGTCCTCTTTTGTTTTGATTATACCTTATGCTTTGATGTGGACTTTCAACAAGTGAATATGGCAGGCCCAGGGTGGATTAACTTATTAATGACTTTGAGAGCTTCTTTAAAGACTTGTAGCAGGGTCCTGCCCCCTGGAAAGGGATAGCAACAGGTGCCCCATCGATTCGGTACTCTGTACACAACAGCCTTCTTCAAACCACAAAGACTGTTCCAATTCAAGTAATACCTTTTGAGTACAAATGGGGCACCAGCAATGTTTCAGTGTCTCCTGGACAGATTTTTAAACTCCTTGGAGAAGCTCATGCAGGTTCATCTACATAATATTTTAAGGCCCTCATGGGGAAAACACCTGGAACGTTAATAGTGTTGAGGACTTTGACAAGTACAGCTAACTTCCAACCCAAATATGTGTATTCTTGAAGTGAAACAATTTAGATATCTGGGGATTTACTTGGTGATGGTTCAAAATGGCCCAAAGCAGATAAAGTAGAAGCTGTGGCAGGGATTCCACAACATGGTACCTAAACAGACGATCAGAGACATCTCTGCATTGATGGGGCATCACAGGCATTTCATATTTTCTTATTTTAGATATGGCTGCTTTCCTTAATCTTTACTCTTATTAGAATGCTTCCAGCAAGATTCCATGAGCCATTCACAGGAACCAGAATTTACAGAAATCTTTCCACAGAACAGACCCTGCACTGTCCTCTCCAGTCCATTTTTTCTACAGACAAATATTTCAGGTATTAGCTTAACAGTTTCCAGATTCATTTCATCCTGTATGGTTTGCAAGCAGGAAACATCTTCACAATGAGCTCCCCTATGCTACAGTAGGAATGGAGTGTCAACCTATGAAGAGTAACATCTTCACAATGAGCTCCCCTATGCTACAGTAGGAAAGAAGTGTCAACCTATGAAGAGTAACATCTTCACAATGAGCTCCCCTATGCTACAGTAGGAAAGAAGTGTCAACCTATGAAGAGTAACATCTTCACAATGAGCTCCCCTATGCTACAGTAGGAAAGGAGTGTCAACCTATGGAGCGAGAAAGGGGGGGAGAGGGGGAGAGGGAGGGAGAGGGGGAGAGGGAGGGAGAGGGGGAGAGGGAGAGGGAGGGAGAGGGAGAGGGGGAGAGGGAGGGAGAGGGAGAGGGGGAGGGAGAGGGAGAGGGGGAGAGGGAGGGAGGGAGAGGGAGAGGGGGAGAGGGAGGGAGAGGGAGAGGGGGAGAGGGGGAGAGGGAGGGAGAGGGAGAGGGGGAGAGGGGGAGAGGGAGGGAGAGGGAGAGGGAGAGGGGGAGAGGGAGGGAGAGGGAGAGGGAGGGAGAGGGAGGGAGAGGGAGGGAGAGGGGGAGAGGGAGGGAGAGGGGGAGAGGGAGGGAGAGGGGGAGAGGGGGAGAGGGAGGGAGAGGGGGAGGGAGGGAGAGGGGGAGAGGGAGGGAGAGGGGGAGAGGGGGAGAGGGAGGGAGAGGGGGAGAGGGAGGGAGAGGGAGGGAGAGGGGGAGGGGGAGGGAGAGGGGGAGAGAGAGAGGGAGAGAGAGAGAGGGAGAGAGGGGGAGAGGGAGAGGGAGAGAGAGAGAGGGAGAGAGAGAGAGATGTCATTGTGATTGGGTATTTTACCTTGATATTCCCTATGTTGGTTTTAAAGACTCAACTGATGTCGGAACTACAAATGCATTTAGGCACGCAGTATGTCTTTTATGTCTAACACGCATTCGTGCACTTTAAAAATGGTGACCTGGCCTCTTGACTGCGTCATGTGATCAAGGCTCTTTGGGAGCCGAAACGAGTCGTGGCAGACTGGTGTTGGGCGCAATAAATCTTTAGAAACACCACGAATTGAGTCTCGTCTATTCCTTGTCAGAATTTGGCTGTTGGCGCTACGTACCGCAAGTATATCCAGGCTTGCTTCCCTGGAGCCGACGAGACCCCTCCACGTTTGGGCTAGAGCGGCTTGAAGCTACGACTCCATTTGCTTGGAGCAATCTTGCAACTCCGTGAAGGAGACGCCGCCGGAGCCCCAGGAGAGGCGGAGACTGTTCGGTGACGACGACAGGAAGAACGGAAGCTGTTCCGGGTCTGAGGTCGGCGTCGGTCGACTGAGAGCTGGAGCTGCACCGGGAGTACTATCGCCATCGCCGGAGTCCCGCAGTAAGTCCTGTGTGGAGTGGAGCAACGGGTCAGCTGCCCAGCATTGACGGGTAGGACTCATTGACTTACGACCATTTTTGCAAACAACTAACTCTGCCCCTAATCTGACACACCATGTCTGCAGACGCAGTACGGGGCCGTGTGGAGGCTTCTAAGGGAATGTGTACGGACTCCCCGGCTGGGGGGCCCACTACAGTGGTTAATGCAGTTTTGGTGTCGGAACCGGGCAAAACTGTTAAGGATTTGTTCAAGGCACTAGAAAAATGCTATAAAAGCGAGCAGGCGAAATGGTGGGAGCACAGCTCCCTTTCTGGTTACCTGGAGGTAGGACGAGTACCTCGGGGGTTGCGATTGATGTTAGCACCTTCATACGAAGATCCTGATCCCCAAATGCTCACGGACTGGGCACTCTGCAATCTAGACTCATCCAAACGTCTTATGCAGATTCTGGTGCAATACGCTGAAAGTGTCAGGAAAAAACTGATGATTAAAATTGAAATGTTGGAAGCAGAATTAGCCAAAATCCCATGCACACCAACTATTACTAAGTATCGGGAGGAGATGCAAGCACGTTTAAAACATGAGGAAGAAATCATTAAACGGCGCAAAGCATATTAATTTCAACGAGACAGGCTCGACTATGAGCATGGGCAGATTTTCACCTTTGCTCGTAAATTCGATAATTTGAAATTACAACAGCAATCTAATGGCATTGAAAATATTCCAACAGCAACATCTAGTCAGCCCAATACTAGCAGCCTTTTGGAGGTTTCATCTGTATCTGGCAATAGTTCACAAGTTGACAGCGAATCAGATAATGAAGCCACACGAATGAGAAGAGTGTGGTTTCGCAAATTTACCCCTGCCCAGGAAATGGCAGCTGTACAACAAGATCGCAAGCAAACGCTTCGTTCAGGTACTCGAGCGACAGGCGCAAACAAATCAATGCCAAACGCGCAGACAGGAGGAAATGCTCAAAAAGGAAGAGGCAATGGAGGGCGACAGAGGAGGCAGAGGTCCAAGTGGCAACAAAATCAATCCACCAATTAAGTGATTCCAAAACAGTGGTCAATTTGAGCGACACAAAATTAACAGACTGTGAAACTGCTATATTATCATTGGGTTTATCTTTCAGCCCGAAAAATGATTTTGATTATGCCAGCACTCGTATTGATTTGTTTAAATACGTACGTAAGCTCAAGCTTAAGAAATATCATAACTCACGCAGATCAAATGCTATGACCACCGCAATCACCCAACATACTCCATCTACCGTCCCACCGCAATTTGGGGTTTCTCTAACTCAGGAGTTTCTTGATATACAACAAGAGGAAGCAGCCAGCTCACAGCAATTTCTGGGCGGTGAACCTGAACCAGTGCTCCCCTCCTCTCTGACCACCTTCAAACCCAAATTTTGCCCTATCTTACTGAAAGACAATCTTGATATTTTTCATGACAGAGTCTCAAGTGAATTGAAAGAACTACAGATCAAAAATTCAAAAGTGACAAAAAAGAAAAAATACAATTACCGTGATATTCAATATCACAGACTCATTAAGAAATTGAGAGGACAAAAACAACTGATTATTAGACAGTCCGACAAGGGGGGAAATGTTGTTCTCTGGCCCAGAACAATGTATATGGAAGAGGCTCTTAAACAACTGAATGACAGGGATTGTTACAGGAGAACGAATGCCCAGGAAGTACAGACAGCAAAAAATGACTAATATTCTAAACTGATGGCCTGGAGGAGCAAGGGTCTGATATCCTGGGATGAATTCAAATTCCTCAAAAATGAACATCCTGTCACACCTGTGATTTACTTCATCCCTAAGATCCACAAAAATCAACAGCAACCCCCAGGGAGACCGATTATTTCGGCTAAGAATAGCCTCCTGGAAAATACCAGTAAATACATTTACTTTTTTCTACAAGATTTTGTCAGGTCCCTTCCATCTTTCGTTCTTGATACAGGGGACCTCTTAAACAAACTTTCCAACTTTGTTTGGCAACCTAACTTTCTCTTGGTATCACTGGACGTTACATCCCTCTACACCAGTATCCATCATAGGGATGGGATTAGAGCAGTCAAACACTACCTTGCTAAAAGAATTGGTAACTGCACAGAACATTCCAACATGTTGGTAGAAATGATCTCAGCCTGTTTAGAGAATAATGTGTTTGTTTTCTAATCAATACTTTCTACAAACCAGAGGCGTGGCAATGGGGGCCTGCTTCTCCCCCAGCTATGCCTGCCTTCATATGGGCTTTTGGGAGGAGCAGGTCCTCATGGTCGATTTTGCAGCAACTATGAATCTCAAGGTCAAAGGTTTGTGGAGGTACATTGATGACCTTTTTATGATCTGGGATGGCTCTGAGGCGGATGTCGTGACATTTATTGATCTGTTGAATGTTAACAACTTGAATTTGCATTTTACCAGTACTATAAGTTCAACATTGATCGTGTTTCTTGATGTGGAGATTTATGTAGATCAGGGCAAGCTTCATACTAAACTACACAGAAAACCGACAGCAGGCAACACAATATTACATGCCCACAGTCACCATCCTCCCCATCTGATAAAGAGCATCCCCTATGGGGAGATGCTCCGCATCAGACGGATTTGTAGCAATGATCCTGATTGCCTCAATGCACAAGAAGAATGCAGATCTAGATTTCTGGCTAGAGGCTATGATCTGCATACCATTGACTCTGCACAAAAGAGGGCCCAACTCTTTTGAGAGACAGCATTTGTTGCTTCCCACTGAGGCTAGTGGTAAGATGGGTCGCACTGAGGCCAACAATGAGACAAGACTAATAATGACTTTCAGCAACCAACACAAAACCATTCGTAACATAGTGAAGAACAATTGGTTCCACATTAGAAGTGACCCGGTTATTGGCAATTTGGTAACTGTTAGGCCCAATATCACCTACAGAAAAGCGAGGTCTATGGAGACGAGTTTGGTCTCCAGCAGCCCCGAGGTAGCCACAGGTACGTGGCTTGCAGGGAGCAGAGGGTTTTTAAAATGCGCAACCTGCAAGGCTTGCAAAAATGGTAGCAGCAGATCTGAATACACAATACCCTTCTCTCCAGTTCCCATTAAGATTGGAGAGAAACTTAATTGCAAAACAGAATTTGCTGTTTACGTTTTGCAATGCCCATGCGGGCTTAGATATGTGGGTAGCACTAGGCCCCAGGTCTACAAAAGAATATTGCAACACCTCAGGGCCATTACCAATGCAGACCCCACATATCCCGTGGCCAGGCACTTTGAAACGGTCCACGATAAGAACCCACAAGGCCTTACCTACTTTGTTATAGATTGGGTCCCGCCCCAACGCAGGTGAGGTGACAGAGAAGGCCTTCTCCGCAAACTTGAGACTCGCTACATCATCTTGCTGGACAGCAAGATGCCAAACGGGCTTAACAAGAGTGAAGAATGCCATACTTACCTTTAACTGTGTCGTATATTATGGGGTTTTGTCACCCAAGACCATTTCTGAATCAATACAACAACATCGTATCTAGCAACCATTCGTTTATTCTAATTCCCGTACCCTCCACACTTACCATCATATAGATCATTAAGATATTTTATCACTTTTTACCTTTGGGCACTATCCTTTTTTTTATTCACACTGTCAGCACTTTATTGCGTGTAGATGCACACTGAACCAACTTGCACTGAACCGTTAGCGATTTTGCACAAGTGATTGCATTGCCCACATGGGTATTATCAATTATATATTTATATCTGATTTAATAGTTATGAACTCATTTTATAAATTATATTCAACATATATATATTTTTATACATGTCTTAAAATTGGTTTTATCGTTTTATTCAAACACACGGTTGACAATTTTAATATGTGCTCATAGTTGGCAATTGTTATATTCATATTTGCAAAATGAGTCAATCATGAACAATGAACATATGTATGTAAATTGTTAATTGGGGTATTTTTATTTATATGTTCTTTTATCTGCTGACCCCCTTTATGCAGATTGTTCATGTTGCTGTTATCTTGTGCATAATAGTTTTAGGTATTAGGAACAGTGCTGGACATTATGTATTTATACAGTTATTGTGAATGTTATTGTGATTGGGTATTTTACCTTGATATTCCCTATATTGGTTTTAAAGACTCAACTGATGTCGGAACTACAAATGCATTTAGGCACGCAGTATGTCTTATGTCTAACACGCATTCGTGCACTTTAAAAATGGTGACCTGGCCTCTTGACTGCGTCATGTGATCAAGGCTCTTTGGGAGCCGAAACGAGTCGTGGCAGACTGGTGTTGGGCGCAATAAATCTTTAGAAACACCACGAATTGGGTCTCGTCCTTGTCAGAATTTGGCTGTTGGATATATATATATATATATATATATATATATATATATATATATATATATATATATATATATATATATATCTTACTTACTGAGCAGTCATTTTAGGATTGTGACGGACCACGGTTCCATGGTATGGCCAATGGCCCATGGACCATACACAAAAGTCACCAATTTTCAGATGGTTCTTGACCTTCCTGTTGTTTAACAGTACATCAAGCTATATCTTCTATAGATATTTCTGTCCTGCATCTCTAGGCAGGCCCCGTCCCAACGTCGGGGTCTCAAATGGGGCTCCACCTAGTTACACAAGTGAAACAGAGCCCTTATTTAGGGCTCAAATGCGCCAGGGCATAGACTCAGTGCCCCGATTGATGACATCTTTCCTGCCGGCTCCAAAAGTTGGGCAGACCAGGAAACTGGGTGTGAATGGGACTGGTTCACATTTTTACCCAGTTTCTGCGTCACACAAAGCTTGCGAGTCACCAGGGAAGACGTTATCAATCCAAACACCTTTGCTTTACTCTCCAATAACCTGCACCTTCAAGGTAGGGTAACTTTGGAAGAATTAGAGCAGACATGGTAAGTCTTGAGTTTAGTACCAAGTATTCATGGAATGCATGCCATTAGCAAAGATAAATAGGCAAAATAGGAGCACTTGAGAAGCAACCTCACAAAGGGCTTGTGAAGGGAGTATTATAACTTGGAGAGGTCCAATGTACTGTCGAGAAACAATGCATAAAATACAGTCCAGTATGTAAAAGGGCACAAATCGTTTGGTCTAGAGAGAGGGCCCCAAAGGGGCACTCAGTAGATCACTGCTGTGTAAATAAAAAGGACATGGAAAAGCTCAGTAACCAAAGGTACTGTAGTCGTGGCCTTTAAAAAGTATGCCTTGGTGGGAGGAGGATAAGGGTGGGGAGAATTGCAAGGATAGGGCAACCTAGTCCCCACCTGGCGAAACAGTCCCTCACTGTGTCAATTAAATACACACTGGAACAACTTGGTGGGGCCCAGTTTAAAATCAGAGGGCGCAACTCAGATAATCCTAGTACAGGGCCAAGGAAGGTACATAACTAACATTTCTTAGCATACAGAGAAGGCTAATAACTCATGAAAGACTGCATAATGTGGGAGAAACTTCATAATCGTCTTATTAGATCAATTTGGAAGGAGCAGTAGTCTCATTTGAAACTCAATCTTTGTTCATAGGATACGCCATAAAAAACTATTGAGGCAAGAACATTTTACTTAGCTAAATCACTTAAAAACTTGCAAATGGCCTGCAACAAGGGACTGGGTAGTTGGTTTGGATGCTCTGAAAATGTTAAAGATTTTCAGGACATTGCAGAAGAGATGTTCACTTCATACCTTATGTCACAGCATGGAAAACGTTAGGGGCAAAAAGGTCCCATGAGAGGTCACCACAGGTGCAACGATAGAGGACCAGGAACTCAGGAGTGGCAGGATGAATACTCAGCATGTTTCAACTCAGAAGGGGACAAACACTCTTACCATACTTGTACCACAGACCGAGCAGTACGATCGCAACAGAACATTCTTAAAGGAAGAAATACTGTTGTGACAGTCTGCAGCTGTGCACATATTGGAAGAGGGGTAATTCAACAAATTGATGTTCCAATGTCAACAACTTTAAGAAACTAAGCCAAACCAAGATAAGATGGCACAAAAGGCAGACATGCATGATGAACTGAAGATCCTAAAGGCTGAGGCAAAAGCCAAGGTATTGCACAGCAAGACTAAACTTTTTACAGGCTCACGAACACAGTGAACCACGGGCATTAAAAATGATGCCTAGGGAAACCCCTAGAAATGACAAATTCAATAGGGAAAATGAATGGATTAAAATGGCATCAAAGAAAGGTGAAGGACAACAGTTTTAAAGCTTATAGACAGCATCTCAGCCAAGCTGAGGAGTTTTCCAAAGTGTTGCACTCGAGTAACAAAAAACCCAAACGAGAAGTGTAGTGGGACTGGTTTTCACAATCTTTCAGGTTATTCTAGTTTAGAACAGTTGTAATCATCTCCATGATGTAGCTGACAAGCATTTGAGCGTTTGGGACTTAAGAATCAGAAACCGAACACTTTCTGTAGTTGAGCTCACCAAAGAGCAATGCTACAGTCTACAAAGGCCGCTATTCTTACTAACATTTTCATTCAAGGACTACATTTTTCAGTCAAATTCTCAAATAGTTTGTACTTACCATTTCTTCATCCTCAGCTAGTACCAGGTCATAATCACTTAGGGCCACACAAAATATTATTGCAGTTACTCCTTCAAAGCAGTGGATCCACTTTTTCCTTTCCGAACGCTGCCCTCCCACATCAAACATTCTACAAAATAAACAAATCATTATTAAAACATCAGAAATCTCAAAATGTAAGAATGTGGAGCCAGATACTGAGTTATAATCATTCCCAGACTTTATCCCTTAAAGGCAGAGTACCAGTTTTTGCTCTAATGTATTGAGCATTCTGCCTGCTAAAATTGCCCTTAATTTCACCTCTTTTCCTTTAAAAAAGAAAGTTTCAGAAAGATGTAAACAATGTGTCCAGGTTTAGCCTTTTCATAGGCTGCAAAACGTTATTGTCTCTACCAATTAATACACTTATACTAAAAAGCTTTGAACATCCATATACACATTTTATACAAATATATTAACATAAGCTCCAGGATCCCAGGTGTTGGCATCCCTGAGAATAGAATAAGTCCTTACATTTGTGAATGTGTTGGTCAATAGCAGTGCCACGGTCTGGAGAGTACCTATTAAGATGCACATCCATTTGTGGGAAAGTCATTGTTTTAGGGTGCTTGCCTTTTCTAGAGCAGAGTATTACCTCATCTTAGGAGCTACAGAAGTAGTTTCACAAACTGAGGTCTCTGAGAACAAACTGCCCATCTTGGAGGAATTTGAGTGCTCAGTCACAGACTATTACCATTAAAGAAGTCTCCTGTTAGGATAGTAAAAGACTGGTACTATGCAAAGTTTAAAGGAAAGTGAAAGCATTGAGAATGGAGTTGTATTTGCCTAGATACAGAAGGCTACATAGACAAAACAAAAACGCCCTTCTTAAGAGTAAAGCAGTAGTACCTTGTCTCCATATCAATGTACTAGATGGTCTACTTCTAAATACCTTCTTTTGGATCTCCTTCTGCGTGGTCCAGAAAGTGGAGCTAAGTGAATCTCGAGAAGAGCCATTTTCCCCAGGCATTGCTTGTGCTCAAGACTACTCTTCAGTTTTAAAGCTTCATCGCTACTTCCACTCTTCATCGGAGAACATTTTTTCCGTCAGAGTCCCATGCTGATGGGTCCTATTTGCAAGAGACTGAAAGGAACAGATCTCTACAAGGCATGATGGTATACTCTTGTTTCAGGCCCACTTAAAGCAATCCTATTTAATCCTTGTGAATTGTTGCCTCTAGGACATCAATATTATATTTCAATTTCTGAGAGGCATCCTACATGCTGCAGCACATTCAGGTCTTGAAGAAATATGCTTACATCCCCCCATCCTGATGGAACTCCACTGGCTAACCTTGCCGGACGGCACCATCTTTAAAATTAGGTGCATCATTTACAAAGCGATCATAACTAGCATTCCCACTTTAGCTGGCAAAGAAGCTCACCATTTCTGGTGGCTCTTAACACACTCACAGCCAACCTATCAGACTGCAGAATAAGAAGTGTAAAAAAGAAAAGAAAACAAGATAACAAGACTTTTCCATCTGTGGATCCAGGATCTGGAATAAGAAAACAAGTTACTTACCTGTAACTACAGTTATCCAGTATTGAAATCTTTCATAGATTCACATAACTGAATCATTCCCCGTCGCGGGAGTCCCACGGTAAAAATATACACACAAAAGCAGTTCCTTAGTAAGCACTGTAGTAGGCTAAAAAGAAAAGAGGCCCAAAAGGCCCAAAACCTAGTAGCCTATCTACCTCATATAAAAAGAACCAAAAAATGGTTCTAACCAATCAGCTGCCAGCACCCTCTAGAACCTTCCCATCAGAGGCAGTTCGCCTCAGATTTTCTTAGCACAAGTGAGAAGTAGGTATCCCAAATAGAGAACTGTCCTGCCGGGGAGGAGGGTGGGTGCATGTGAATCTATGAAAGATACCAATACTGGTTAACTGTAGTTACAGGTAAGTAACTTGTTTTCTTATCCAGTATTGGGGTATCTTTCATAGATTCATATGCCTGAACCAGAATAGCAAGCAGTAAGCCAAATAATGTCGTTTGCGGACAGTGGGAGACAGAGTGTACATACTCCCCAACACATTCAGGAAGGTTATAAAATTACCAGAATATAGAAAACCATTTTTAGAATGAAGTAATCATAGTATAATAACATACTGTGCAATAATATCCATCAATTAATAACCGTAAACATAAGAGAACATGTTCATATTCGTACATAAATAAATGCATTATCAGAGACATTATAATTCTAACCATAATGAAGAAGATGTTGAAGAACAGCTTGTCCCACCAATGTAATCGTCCTGCGACGCAGACTGTAGGCAGTAGTGCTTTGTGAACATGTGGACATTCTTCCATGTCGCAGCACGACAGATGTCCTGGTAGAATGCGCTTTGACCTTTCTTTCTAAAGGTTTGTTGGCTTTATCATGGCAAAATTGAATAACCGAAGCAATCCATCTGGCTACAGTTGCCTTCATTACAGCTTGTCCCAGTGTGGCTTGACCATAGGCAACCAATAATTGACTGGATAGCCTAATATCCTTAGTCTTCTGGAGGTAAAATTTTAGGCAACGCTTTGACGTCAAGCGAGTGTAAACCCCTTTCCGCAGGCGTAATTGGGTCCAGGAAGAAGGTTTTAAGCTTTACGGGCTGATTTAGATGGAATAGAGACGGTACTTTAGGAATTAATTTGGGATTTGTTCATAAAGTGACATACTCTTTAGTGAAGTGAAAAAAGGGTTCCAAAATGGTGACGGCCTGAATTTCACCAACCCTTCGGGCTGAAGTAAGAGCTAATAAAATTGCCACTTTCCAATCAAAAATTTAAGCTCTGCCTTGTGAATTGGCTCAAATGGTCTCTTCATTAGTTGAGATAAAACTGTGTTCAGTTCCCACTCCGGAGGTGGTGGAAGGATCGGAGGAAAGACTCAAAAAAGTCCTTTTAAAAATTGTTCGATAAGTGATGAAGAACAAAGTGATGGTTTGTTAGAGCTCTTTCGGAATCTGGAAATTGCAGCGAGGTGAACCTTGATAGAGGAGAACACAAGTCCCGCTTTGGCCAGAGATAGCAAATAAGGAAGGATATCCTCCGCTGGAGCCTGGATTGGATGAACATCCTTTGCCTCGCACCAATGACAATATCGCTTCCACTTTAAGCGATATGTCTTGACTGTACTCTGGGCACGGAATTTAGATAAAATATCTCAGGATTGTCGGGAAATTCTAAGATCCTTAAATTCTAGGAAGTCAGGAGCGAGGCGTGCAAGTGAAGTGACTGTGGATCAGGGTGTAGTATCTGGCCTCTTTCCCTTGTCAACATTGTGAGTGTTGGAAGTAGACAAATAGGGTGTTCCTGTGATAATAGGAGTAACTCTTGGAACCAATACTGTCTCGGCCAGCGAGGTTCAATCAGGATGAGACTGCAATGTTCCCTCTATCTTTTGAAGCACTTTCGGTATCAAATGGTATTGGGGGAAAAGCGTACGCATAAATCCCTGACCATCGCATCGACAGGACATTCCCTCTTGATCCCCGTGAGGGAATCTCCTGGCGTAGTAAAGGCATTTGCTGTTCTCTCTCGTTGCAAACAAATCTAGAGTTGGCTTGCCCCAAACTCGAAAAACCTTTTCCACCTGCTCCTGCTCCCACTCGTGACATCCTGAGAGAGATCTGCTGAGGGTGTCTGCCAAAGTGTTTTGAAGGACCTTGACATGCTCTGCTCTTAGGGTTATACCGTGTTCTGTAACCCACTCCCACAGCTCCTGAGATTCTTGCGATGGGGAGAGTGACCTCGTTCCCCCTTGTTTGTTGATGTAATACATCCTATCGTATTGTCGGACCAGCACTGAGGAGCCTGCAATCCTCGGAAGGAATGCCTGCAGTGAGAGAAATATGGCCCGCAATTCCAGATTGTTGTGTTTTTGCTGGTACTGGTACTGGTAGCCATCGTTCTGATCAGTGAGCGCCGAGACACCCCAGGGTATTTGCGCGCTTTAAAAATCGCCAAAACATAAACAAACAATCTGTTGGGACCATCGTCCTTGAATCTGAGAGTCTTGAAGATGACCTCCCCAGCCCTCCATGGAGGCATCCGTTGTTAGAACAAATTCTGGGGGAGTAGTCAAGAACGTGAGGCCCGGAGGCAAGTTTGCTTTCAGAGACCACCAAGGTCGAGGACCCACTGATCTGACGTGATCTCGGTTGCCATTGATGAAAGAAAGCCAAGATCTTTGCGCCCACAGGGAGGTGGGAAATTTTGACTGGTGTCCGGCTGAACTCATTGTTTTCTGTTTGAGTCACGGCCTTGATTGTTCGACCGTCTTCGTCAGCCCTGATGAGAGAAACTGCCGAAGAAGCTTGTCTATATGATGATTGGTAGTAAGGTTATTTATAATGCGATTGATACTGCCTGTTCTGCCGATTGTGATAACCTCCCCTAGAGGAAAAACCACGACCTCTGGATCCTCGGAAAGATCCTCATTTGTACTGGAGAGTACCCAGCGATTTAGGAGTGTGTGTCGGTCTTGATAGCCAACAAGGCTTCATCTATATGCTTCCCAAATAATGAGTCGCCGTCATAGGCCATATCCAGTATTTTGATTTGCACCTCTGGCCTAAACGATGTTGCCTTAAGCCATCCCTGGTGTCTAATTACCGCAGCACCAGCAAGCTGCCTGAAATTGGTATTCACGATGTCAAGAGCGCAGTCGATAATTTCGGACGCATCTCGTTCACCTTCCAACACAATTTTCCTTGCCTCCTGCAAACGATCTTCAGGAATTAGGTCTATGAACTCTGACAAATCTGACCACATCTGGCGGACGTATTGTGCCAAAATTGCCAGGGAATTTGCTGCTTTGAAGGCGGATGCAGCATTAGTAGAAAATGTCTTTCCTATAAGATCCAATCTTCTACCCTCCTTATCAGGCGGAGTTGAAATTGGGGTGGCCGGGTTCTTTGATCTCTGCTGAGCGGCTTCGGATATGACTGAATCCGGGCGTGGATGACCTATTAGGCAAGGTGGAGTGTCTGGAGGTGCTCGGTATTTTTTCTCAATCCGTGGAAGCACCGCGGGTATTGAGGCAGGAGTTTTCATTATTTTAAGACCTTCATTCCAAAATCAGTCTATGATTGGAATCGCTCTTATTTTTCTGTAACCTTCCTAAAATCATGCAAAAAATAGTCAGATTGTTCATTAGTGACGGGCAATTCGAATCTTGTTGCGGCCCTTTGCATGATGTTGTGAAAGCCGCCGATATCCTCAGGAGGAGAACCGATGGCTGAGGAACAGGAGGTAAGGGCATGGGAATGATGTAGTCATCCCAGGGGTCCCCATCAGCATTGTTGTTGGGTAATTCACCTTCCTCCCTTCCATCCTCGTCTGAGGATCAAGTATCTTGATCCCCCTGTGGTGCTGTTCCAGAGGGCTGCCTTGGTGAAGTAGAAACTTCCGCCGGTGGTAGTGGTGCTGGTGCTGGTATGACCGCCGGTGAGGGAGGTACAACAGGAATAGTCTGCTCAGGAGAAAACCTTTGCCGATAATCAGCCAACATGGCCTGTAGGTCTTGAATCAAAGAAGGAGGAAGATGACTGGTCTCCTTGATGTGGAGCCCTTTTGGGATGCCTGTGATAAGGTGTAGATAGATCCTCCTGATAAAAATGCTCTTGATAATTTTCTTCATCGTCCTCCTCATGGCATTTTATTTGCAATTCTGAGGGATGGTGAGCTATGCCAAAAAGGACCCTCATCAACTTCCTCATCCTCCACGTAAGACTCCAAAATATGTGATGGCAATAATGGAGATATATTGCTATAGTCTTGTCTGTGGTATATTTTCAACTGGAAGTGAGTGTAAGAAATAAGCTTCGTCTGAGATACTGGAGAAATCGCTGATGACCAACCCTTAGTCGATGGACTTTGTCATCAAGGGGATCTGTCGTCGACAGGGTCACCTTGGACAATTGGGTCGTTGATGGAAGCTTCGTCGACGTGGTAGTCGATGGGGTTGACGTAACTTGTCAACGGTGTCGTCGATGGGCTCTTCGTTGACTGTCAGTCAACGGTGGTGCCGACATAGACGAGGTTTTAGGCGTCAACGGGCTCTTCGTCGACGATGTCTTCGTTGATGAGGGAACGGTCGTCGATGAAGTCGACGTCAACGCAGTCGTCGACGGAGGTTTAGATGAGGAACTTTTAGAAGACTATTCCTTGGTCACAGAAGATCTTTTTGATGTAGATATTTTAGAAGACACAATAGGTGAGGTAATAGCCATGGTAGAGACTGTAGTTGAAGAAATAGAAGCTGCAGAGGTCACAGAAATCGTATGAGAAGACACTAGAGAGAGATCTCAGAAGACAGAGACAAGGCTGATCCAGAAGGAGAAGTTGGAGATCTCCTTGCCTGGTCAGAAGCTCCATGACAGGATTTGTGGTGCTTCCTTCCCTCTAATGAAGAGCTCTCTCGGGATCTAGCTCTCTTGCTAGTTATTGAGGCCTTGTCATCCTCAGCTGAAGAGGATTTCAGGCATAACAGTACCCTTGCTTCCCTGTCTCTAATAGTTTTGGCAGCAAAGGTACGACATATTCTACAATCCTTAACAATATGGTTAGGATGTAGACAGTAGATGCAGTCCTTGTGTTGATCATCTACATGGACCCTCTTCTTATCACAGGTCCTGCAGGCACTAAAGAGAGCTTTCTTGTCTGACAATTTGAAGGAAATATGAAGAAAACTGAGTAGGTACTCAAGAAGACTCCCTTCCACACGACGTGCAGTGAAAATCAGAGGAGAACTGCCTCTGCTAGATAGGTTCTAGAGGGTGCTGACAGCTGATTGGTTAGAACCATTTTTTGGTTCTTTTCATATAATGAGGTAGATAAGCTACTAAGTTTTGGGCCTTCTGGGCCTCTTTTCTTTTTAGCCTACTACAGTTCTTACTAAGGCACTGCTTTTGCATATATATATATATGAATCTATGAAAGACACCCCAATACTGGATAATATCTCCATATCGATCCGGACCACCCCAACACCTCCAATTGATGAAAAAGTTTAACTCATCTCTTTAAAGATTACATTAACATCCACTACACAGTTTCCTCTCTTATAACTCATGGACTTTATGCTAGTCTTCGACGATGTGTAGCACTCCGCTACCTTTTAGGTTGGTCTGCGCTACAGAAATATATACTTGTAGACTGAGCTACCGAACATGCTTAGCTATTTAGTGTTTATAACTCTCAATGAAGATCTCTTCATATAGGAATCAGCAACAGGATACTATTGGACTATATCCCTACCAGGCTTCTGCTGTTCGCTCCTCTTAGGCAATCATGGTAATTTCTAATGCAAATGAACTTAACCAGGCGTGATAACTGTTAGAGACGCAGAAGATACAGATTATGTGAGATTCAACTCCGAAAAATTATTCAAGCAAATCAGACCGCTTGAAGTCTATTTGTAGCAGCTGGCATAGTCCATCTGCAGTAAAAGAAAAGTTTCTTAAAAACAAAGATACATGAAATACATTATTTTGATTGCTCTGTATTGAGGTAAAAGAGCACTGAGATGGGCAAAAGTAAATAAATAAAAGCACATTGACATTCTTAGACTAGACTTCTACCCTGAGAGCGGAGTAAAATGGAACCAAGACATGTGCAAAGGCTATCTTAAGGGAAAGAGGAGAGGGGCTTTCTGAAGGCGTAGGGGCTGGAGTGTCATTGGATGTGAAAAATGTATACGGTTAAAAAACGTAACATTAAGAAGTGGTTTACAGTCCCACCACATTATTTTTACAGGGGTCTTCTAAACCTACTTCTCAATATTTAAAATACTGTATTACAGATTCTTGTTTTCAAATCATTTTCAGTTATGCAGTGCTAAATGGTTGACATTCGTCCATGGTTTCACCTTCATACTGCAGCATCAACTAGTATTATCCTTATTGACACAAACTGCAATGCACAAATCATTGCATTACTTACTTAAAATGAAGGTCTTTAAATGTAAAATGGGTTTCCACAATTCCAGTAGTTTTAACTCTAGTCCTGAGAACATCCTGCTGGGTTGGAATGTAACTGCTGTGAGCTATCCTGTCCAGGTCATTCAAATAACTAGGGAAAATGAAAATACATAAACATTGGTAGCTGTCACAAGAAAATAATGGTACATGTTTTGGTACAGGATGACAAAATAGTAATCGAAGCACATCACAACTATTGAATTACAGTGATGCCAAGCAAAAGTTATTTACCTATATTACTCTTTTATGGAGGCACATGCCTTTTCAGTATTTATCATCAGCTATTCTATACAAAATTCAACTTAACAGCCCATCCAAAGGTTTGGGTACATTTTCTAAATAGCATGAAAAAATCTATCAGTAAATGTATTGGTGTTGGTCTTTAGGTGGCGGGTGCTCCTGTAAATTGATGAGATACCAACACTAGAGGAATCCTATCCCCAGTGCTTAATGTTTACTAGATTCACAGGCTACCAAACAAGACTTGCCTAGGAAAACAAGAGAACCAATATTTAGTCACTCTATAGCAAATAAAGTGTTAAAAGGCAAGTCGTAAAGTAGCTTCCTAAATACTTTTGTCAAAAATATTATTTGCAAAAGATTTGTAAGACAAGAACATTGAGGTCTTCACGAATTCAGCAAACAAAAGTTAGGATATTAACTATATTCAACTAACTTTGCAAAGCTGCCCAAGAGAACATGTTCAGAAGAGAGATTTAACTGCCCTAGAAACAACTGCATGCTTAAAAACACATCTTCACTAGTATTAGAAAAGGTTAGCCAGAGACACTATTCAAACATTTTTCTTAATCAGTCCAGATGATGAAACACTATTTGCTGTTTCAGAAACTGAGTGACCAAATGGTTTCTCTCTGGCCCCCACAACCCACTCCCCCTCCCCCGGACCCCCCATCCCCGGTACAAATCTGCTTAGACATTGGGTGGAAAAAAATAATTAAGGCCTAGCTTAGTGCTCCAAAATCGTGTCGCCAGGAGCTGGAAAAACAAACCGAGGTAACAACTACCTGCGAGAATACTGGAGGACTGATTCCCTTAAAGGGGCAGCATCATAATATGTACATCACTGCAATCTACATTGTCCTTCTCAGTTTCCATAAAAAAAGTTGTTAGAGATTTAAAAGGAAAAATTATATAGCTTCTTGTAATTTTTCCTAGTTTTTATTACTTAATGACTTTTTTTAAGCAAATTAAAATAACTGCTCAATATACTCCACTTTATAGGATTCAAAACAGCTTAAAATAAGTATGTTAAATATTGGCCTTACTGAAGTAAGTTGAAGAATTACACTTAAAGAACAAGTTAAATACCTTCAGTAACGATACATCTGTAAGAAACAGATTAGTTATAGATTCCTTACCTTAGAATTGCCCCAGGCGTCAGACTGGATCTGGAAAGTTTTTCGTCAGTAGTACCCTTGCACGTTGAAAGGTAGCGTCGGTTGGCTCCGCATTAGTTGTTGGTGTTGTGGTAACTGGGAGGACGTCCCGGTAGCTACTTACACGCCGCCCTCGCACGCTGACGTCAATTCTGTACACTACTTTCCACGCCAGAAGCACAGAGCATGCAAGATACTGACCACTGGTTGCAACACTAGGGCCCTGAAAGGATGTCCTGAACGCTTGAAGTCAGGTCGCCGAACGGGAAGGATGGGTGGGGTGGTAAGGAATCCATAACTAACATATGTTTCTTACAGATAGATCTTTACCGAAGGAAAGTAACTTTTTCATCTGAAAGAAACAGTTATAGATTCCTTACCTTAGAATAGATACCCCAGCAATACCAAACCCGGAGGTGGGGCTGAGAGCTAAGTCTACACCAAGAAGTCATGGAGAACAGAACGGCCAAAGAAGCCCCCCCCTTCCGGACTAGGCTGTCCAGGCAGTAGTGCTTGGTGAACATGTGCAGCGATGCCCACGTAGCTGCCTGACAGATGTCATGTAGGGGGACTCCCTGTCCTAAAGCAGTAGCAGCTGCCTTCGCCCTGGTGGAATGGGCATGCAGCCCCACTGGAGGCTCCTGCTTTGCCAAAGAATAGCAGGCCTTTAGGCACAGAACAACCCACCTGGAGATGGTCCGCTTGTGCACGGCCCAACTTCTCTTGGCGCCCGCGTAACAAACAGAGCTAGTCGTCCACCCGGAATTTTTGGCACGATCCAAGTATAAGGAGAGCGCACGGTTTGGATCCAGACGGTGGAGCCTCTCCCTCTTTCAAAGGATGCGGAGGCAGAAAGAAGGTGGGCATAGTGATGGTTTGGCCAATATGAAAAGAAGTGACCACCTTTGGAAGAAAGGAAGGTCGGGTTCTGAGGACAACCTTGTCCGGATAAACAGCCAGAAAAGGAGTCTTGGAAGACAGCTTGTAGCTCACTCACCCTGCGCGCAGAGGTGATGGCCACCAGAAAAGCAGTTTTCAGAGAGACGAGTCTGAAAGGACAGTTATGTAGAGGCTCAAAGCGAGCTCATATCAGATAAGCAAGAACCAAGTTTAGGTCCCACTGAGGCATTACGAAGGGAACAGGAGGAAAAAGATGAGTAATGCCTTTAAGAAATCTTTTTACAACAGGGGACTTGAAAAGAGAAGGCTGATCAGGAAGCCTGAGGAAGGCTGAAAAGGCAGAGATGAAGCCCTTAAGAGTGCCCAGAGCAGAGCCCTGCTGGGCCAAAGACAGGAGGAACAAGAGAACCTCAGAAAGAGGGGCAGAAAGGGGATCCACAGCCTTTGATGTGCACAAATGTATTCCATCTGCAGGCGTATACAGTCTTAGTGGCAGGACGCCTAGCTGCCAAGATTACATTACAGACTTCTGGGAAGTCAAATGACATCAACTGCCGCTACTCAATCTCCACGCAAGGAGTAGGCTGGACAGGTTCGGGTGGAGAATCGTCCCCTGCTGCTGCAACAGAAGATTCTCACTAAGAGGCAGTCTGATCGGGGGATCGATGGCCAGGTTGAGCAGCTCGGGATACCAGACTCTTCGTGCCCAATTGGGAGCCACAAGAATCAGAGTACTTGTAAAGCGCGCTACTTACCCGTGAGGGTCTCAAGGCGCTATGGGGCGGGAAGGTTGGGGGGGCGGGGAGGGGAGGGGAGGGGAGGCTGCTACTGCTCGAAGAGCCAGGTCTTGAGGAGTCTTCTGAAGGCGAGTAGGTCTTGGGTCTGCCGTATGTGGGTAGGGAGGGTGTTTCAGGTCTTGGTGGCGAGGTAGGAGAAGGATCTGCCGCCGGTCGTTCGTTGGATGCAAGGGACCAGCGGCAAGGGCGAGGCTGGCGGTGTGGAGCTGGCGGGTGGGTGTGTAGAAGCAGAGTTTGCTGTTCAGGTAGGCTGGTCCGGCGTTGTGGAGTGCTTTGTGTGTGTGGGTGAGGAGCATGAAGGTGGTCCTCTTGTCGACGGGGAGCCAGTGTAGGTCTCGGGTGGGGGGTGATGTGGCTGCGGCGGGGGACGTTGACGATCAGTCGGGCGGATGCGTTTTGGATGCGTTGTAGTCCTCGTAGGTGTTTGGCTGGGATTCCTGCGTAGAGTGCGTTGCCGTAGTCCAGTCTTGTGCTGACGAGGGGCTGTGTCACCGTTCTTGTTTTGGTCGGGATCCGCTTGTAGATCCTGCGGAGGGTGTTGTAGCAGGAGGAGGAGAAGGTGTTGACCTGCTCACACATGGAGAGGGAGGAGTCTAGGATGAATCCTAGGTTGCGTGCATGGTCAGTGGGTGTTGGTGCTGTTCCCAGTGTGGTCGGCCACCAGGAGTCATCCCAGGCTGAGGGGGTGGGTCCGAGGATGAGGGCCTCCGTCTTGTCAGAGCTCAGCTTCAGACGGCTGCTCCTCATGCAGTCAGTGATGGCCTTCATTTCCTCATAGAGGTTGGTTTTGGCGGTGTGTGGGTCCTTGGTGAGAGAGAGGATGAGCTGGGTGTCGTCTGCGTAGGAGATGATGTTGAGGTTGTGATGGCGGGCCACTTGTGCGAGGGGGGCCATGTAGACATTGAACAGCGCCTGGCCGAGAGATGAGCCCTGGGGGAAGCCGCAGATTAGGTCAGTGGCTTCAGATCGGAAGGGTGGGAGGCGGGCGCTCTGGGTTCTGCCGGAGAGGAAGGACGTGGTCCAGTCAAGGGCCTTCTCTTGGATTCCGGCTTCTAGGAGGCGTGCCTTTAGAGTGCGATGGTAGACCGCGAAGGCGGCTGACAGGTCAAGGAGGATGAGGGCTGATGTTTCGCCATTGTCTAGTTGGCGCCGATGTCGTCTGTGGCGGCTTGGCTTGGGCTCGACTTGGACAAGGTCTCGCTTAATCTTCTTCAGCACTCTGGGCAGAAGTGGTATATGCAGAAAGGCATATAGAAGACCTCAACTCTACTTGTGACGAAAAGCGTCGCCTAGGGAGTGCCGTCTTGGAAATTCTAATGTGCAGAATTGCTGACACTGCTCGTTCTCTTCGGTGAGGAAGAGCTCTAATCACTCTCCCCAATGTTGAAAGAGACCTTGCACCACCTCCGAGTGAAGACGTCATTCGGGATGCATGAAGCACCTGGCGTTCAGTGAACCTGCCAAGTGTTGAACCACCAGGGATATGCCTTAATGTTCCAGCCATGTCCAGAAACAGAGGGCCTCTTGACAGGGTGCATGACACCACTCCGCCTTGTTGCAAGTAACTTGTTCATCTGAAAGAAAAAAAGTTATAGATTCCTTACATTAGAATAGATAACCCAGCAATACCAACCCCGGAGGTTGGTCTGCGAACTAAGTTCACACCAGAAGTCCTGGAGAACAGAACGGCCAATGAAGCGGTCTCTCCTGAGTTGGCTGTCCAGGCAGTAGTGCTTGGTGAACGTGTGCAGCGGTGGTATTGTCTGTGAACATCCGCACTACCCTTTTCCAGACAGAGGAAAGAAATGATTTTTGTGCAAGACTGATTGCCCGAAGCTCCAGAGTGTTGATGTGGAGCTCGGACTCCGCCGGAGACCAGAGGTCTCTGATGTCCACCTCTCCCATGTGGCCGCCCCATCCCAGAAGGGATGAGTGTTACCACTGTGTGTTCTGGTTGGGGTAGGGAGAGAGAGAGAGTGATCTGCCGTTGACCCAATCCTGGTTCGTGAGCCACCACTGCAATTGTCATGCAGTACCCTCCAAGATCTGGACGCAATCTGACAGATTCCCCATATGCTGCGCCCACTGGTACTTCAGGTCCCATTGCAGAGCCCGCATATGCCACCTGGCATGATCAACCAGCAGGATACAGGAGGCTGTGAGGCCCAGCAGCCTCAGGGTCATCCTGACCGAAATCCGGGATAGAGGCTTAAAGATCAGAATCATAGCCCGAACCCGAAACTGCGTTGTGTGATGTCCAGAACGGCTCCGATGAAGAGGAGCTTCCGAGAGAGGGTCAGGTGTGAATTTGGCACATTGATGGAGAACCCCAGCGAATGCAGGAGGTCGGCCGTAATCTGGAGGTGGGAGACGACTTCCTGGGGCGAGCCCGCCTTCAACAACCAGTCGTCGAGATAGAGGAAGACTGAAACCCATGATCTGCGCAGATGAGCTGCAATCACGCCATCATTTTCGTTAACACAGAGGGGCGCTTGTAAGGCAAAAGGGGAGCATGGTAAGCAGAAACTGCTCGTGGCCTACTGTGAACTGCAGGGAATGCCAGTGGGCCAGCAGGACGGGGGGGGGTGAAAATAAGCGGCCTCCAAGTCCAATGCTACCATCCAGTCTCCATGGTCGAGGGCAGACGAGACCTGTGACTGGGTCAACATTTTGAACTTCTCCTTCAGGAGGAAGCGGTTGACATCCCTGAGATCCAAGATAGGACGCAGACCCTTGTCCTTCTTGGGCACCAGAAAGTAGTGGGATACCAACCATGACCTACTTCTGTGGCAGGAACGCGCTCAATGGCTCCCTTGGCCATGAGAGCCGTAACTTCCTGTTGGAGAAGGGCCAGGTGATCCCTCGACATGCAATGGTACTGGAGTGGCATGGTTGAAGGATAGTCTCCAAGGGGGGAGGGGGGGGAGTAGCCCCTTCGGACTATCTGCAAAACCCCCCTATTCGACGTGACGGTGCGCCAGTGGGGGAGGTGATGGAGGATCCTGCCACCCACTGGTGTTTGATGGGCCTGAAAGGTCGGACAAGGAGGGTTTGGAGGCTGCTGCAGGGGGGTGCGGGGGCGGTGGTGGTGGACTAGCCCGCCCGCTGGCCCCCAGAACCATGTCGGTGTTCCCACGTCCCCAGAGTGCTGATGTTGATGTTGAACAGTTTGAGCAGGCCTGTGGCTCTGAAAGGACAGTGTTGGGAACCCCTTCCGTAACCACGAAAGGGGCAAAAGACCGACCGTGCAGGGTGCGTGGTGGAGAGGCCCAAGGACTTGGCCGTAGCCTGAGAGTCCTTGAAACGCTCTAACCCACGGTCTGCCTTGTCGCCGAACAGGCAATGCCAATCAAAGGGCATGTCCATCAAAGTGTTCTGGACATCCCCAGAAAAGTCAGTTATTCTCAGCCAACTCAGCCAGGCGTGATGGCGAAGCGCCAGACGTTGAAATGGTCGTACCCATTGAGTCGGCAGTGTCTGATCCACAGCGGATGGTAAACTTTGCTGCGTCTCTCCCCTCGACAACAGCACGGGAGAGTACAGCACGGGAGAGTACAGCACGGGAGAGTACAGCACGGGAGAGTACAGCACAGGAGAGTACAGCACAGGAGAGTACAGCACAGGAGAGGAGAGTACAGCACAGGAGAGGAGAGTACAGCACAGGAGAGGAGAGTACAGCACAGGAGAGGAGAGTACAGCACAGGAGAGTACAGCACAGGCCTCCTCTGGACACTGACGCAGCACTTGCGCCACCATATCCCACAAGGAGTGGGAATAACGGCCCAACAGGCATGCAGTGTTTACCGACCGCAGCCCTAAACTGGAGGAAGAAAAAAAACTTCTTTCCAAGCTGATCCAGCTTCTTGCATTCCCTGTCCGGTGGTGCGTTAGGGAATGTGCTTTGGGACATTGAAGCTTGGACCACCAAGCTCTCGGGGGAGGGATGTTTGGAGAGGAAAGTGGGGTTACCCGGGGCCGGGCGGTGGAATCTGGCAACCATCCTATCCAAAGAAGCCCCTGTGTTGGGCCTTGACCAGGTGCCCAAAAAGATGCCCGTGAGGGCTTCATTAAACAACAGCAGAGGCTCCGAAGAGCTCACTGTCTGCTGAAGCACCCCTGTCAGGAGGTTAGTCCACACTGCAACAGTAGGTAGCTGGAGGTGTAGGGCCTCGGCCGCACTACTCAACACAGCTGCGTAAGACACTCTTATCCGTAGCCACGGTAGGAAGAGACAACATGCCAAAGTCAGGTGAGGTATCCAGACCACTGGCATCCCCTAGGTCCTCCCTCCAGTCCTGGTCGTACTCCAGCTGGGCAGTTAAAGGGTCATCAGACCCCTCCCAGTATTCCTCACCCTCATCTGGCTGCCAAACTGGCTGAAAATGGCCATGGTGGAATGCAGGCACAAAAGTACCCATCTGTGCCGGATCCGGCGTCGGTAGATGTCTGTCCAGCTCCGTATTCACGTCGGGTGGAAGCCGGGGTCGACGCTGGCTGCAAACATGGTGCCGGTGGAGGTGTAATGAGGTCGACAGACGCCAATCCAGATTCAGGCCTGGATCCAAGGGGGCTCTGCGGTGCCGAGGCCGGAGCTGCCGGCAGCGAAGGCCTAGGGCCCCCAACTGAGCCCGCAGGGCCCAAGTGCGCACCTGCGGAGTCTGGCTGCCCAAAGATGGCATGCATCGCTTCGTAGAACTGACTAAGCTGGGCAGGGGTCGCTCCCAGTCAGGCCAGAGTCGACCCTGAAGGCTCGGCATGCAGAGCCGCAGGAGGGGCACCACCCGCACCCTTTGTCTCATGGACTTCTTGTGCTTAAACTTACTTGACCCCGAGTGCGAAGACTTAGACGAGGATTGATGATGGCTCCTCAATCAGTCCCTCGATTTCCCAAGCGGCTGAGACCTCAAACGACGTGGAGACGACTGTCGGGCCTCGAGTAGCTTTTGGGAGCGCACCTGCAAAGACTTAGGGGTCATGGTTTGGCAGTCAGAGCACGACTTGGGGTCATCGTTGCGTTCCATGCAGTAGAGGTATACGCGGACACAGACACCAGTCGAGTACAGGAACCGCAGGCTTTGAGGCCAGGCATCCTTTATGCACCAAAGGTCTATGTTAGACAAAAAAAAAATGAAGTCGACAAGTCACAAAAAGGTCAGTTAAAAGTAACTGGGGGTACAGCACTCTCCGGATCTGCGTTGCTGGCACGGAAAAGAAAGAACTGACGTCAGCGCTCTAGGGCAGAGTCTAAGTAGCTACCGTGACGTCACCCCAGCGACCACGACGAACGCGGAGCTGACAGACGCCACCTTTTCGACGCGCAGGGGTACTGCTGATGAAAAACGTTCTGGATCCAGTCTGATGCCTGGGGGAATTCTAAGGTAAGGAATCTATATCTAACTGTTTCTTTCAGATAAGCTATATTTTAAAGTAGAGCTCCAGGATCCCCGCATGTGGCAGGACTATTCAGTGTTTATAACCATCAATGAATATCCTGTGAGAGAGAAACTAAGTATACTGATCAATGGAATAAAGTGGAGAAATACTGGGCAGAAACCTGGGTTTGGATTTTAGCCCTCCTTTGCCGGGCCAGAACGAATAAGCATAAGCAGAAGTTAGTCTGCTTCCCCATTTAAACATACCAGTTGTAGGAAGCTGGCTCTTTACATAGTGGGCCTAAACAAGGTACACTGTGTAAAGAGACCTCAGCAAACACCAATTGGTTTACAGATGCAAACGCTCCCTTATATGGTAGTGTGGCAAGCAGTTAGGCTTATCAGAGAGTAGTCCTAAGCATCTGTTGTACCCTTAGAGGCAATAAATGAGAAATCCAAGACCAATTTAGGAAAAATCTTTTATTTTTATATCAATTTTGATACCAAGAACTTTGTTATCAACTAAGTAGTTAAGATATGAATTTTTAAAGGTAAGTAAATAGTTCCATTCAATGCCTCTTTCTGCAGCAATGCTTCCCTACGGGAATCAAGGCATATGTTGCATACAGTTATTTGCGATCGGTTTCCAGGGCTCTCCTTCGGGACTTGGGGTCGTAGGTAACAAGGTACAAAGTACCACAAGCCATTACAATCTATACAAAAGGAGCGCATGATTCATCCATAATGCCAGCATTCCAAGTAGTGCGCTCATATCGTCCACTCTGTGTATCCAACCAAGCAAATCCCAAGGGAGTCTCGCTTAATTAGAAAGCCAATTTCTAATTTATTATTCAATCCAGTTTCAGTACAAAAAGGTGCATTATCCCATTTATCCAGCCAACAGGTTTCGTCCAACGTGGACATCAGGGCTTCTAATATGATTATCATATGACTTTAAATTTCATGTTGTGCGACCATCTTCTAGTATCAAATGACGTTTGCAATAAACAAACATTATGTTCCACGCTTCCTTCTAGCGCGGCTCCAACCTTGTATGTCTTTTGTACACAACCAGCAGTTACTGGTTACCTACCCTGGGGCGCCTGCGTGCAGAAGTGCTGGTAAGGTTAGCAGTGGTGCACGCTACGCCAGTGGAAAGGAGGGGGGGGGGGGGCACCTAGAAACAGGCTGCAGACAAGGACTTGGGGACAAGTCAGGGAGCTCGGGTCATAAAGGTTCGGAGGGGAACGGGGCACAGCTGGTTCGTTGGGGCCCAGGATGGGGCGCTCGGGGCAGAGTAGAGGTCAGCTGGGCTCTGGGCGTCCTAGGGCCTTGCGGTTGTTGGTCTTTGCCAGTTGGGAGTGCAAAATCAGGACAGCTGGGCCACTCTGGAAGTTGGTGTCTGCAGTGCTGATTTCTCTTAACGGCTGCTCGGTCACGGTGCGGTAGGATTTCAGATTAGACTCACAGGCACAGTTTGCTGCAAGGGGTCTGGTTCCCTGGGTATTGGTCCTGTCCGGTTGGTCCGGGTGTCCTCTCACTGGGTTGGGCGGCAGATCGGACCTTCTGTGCCTGCGGACTGCACTGGTGTAGATCCTCTACTCCGAGGGAGGTTGCTGGCAATTTGCGGACGAATGGCAGTCTCCCAGGGTATTTTGAAAGCTGGACAGCTGCAGGACAGGTCACTGGTCAAGATTGTAGAGATCGGTGCAGACAGGCAGGGTTTGGCGACATAAGTGCACAGTAGGCTTTAGTTCTCTTTTCCAGTGGCTCCTCTTTGTCCACTCTTCTTGATCACACAAATCTGCGTTCCTGGTGTCGAGGGTGCCACCTAAATACTCAATTTAAGGGTGTTAGGATTGACAGGTAGTAGTCAATGGGCTACTTACCTTCAGGGTGTCAACACCCTTAATATGACCACTTCCTGTGTGCATAACCCACACAGAGCCAGTGTCCCCCAAAAAGCTAGATGGTGGAATTCTGAAAGTAATGTTCACATCAGGTAGTCCACCTTAGCGGTGGTACTAGCCCGAGAGGGAAAAACTGACTAGCAAATGTTCCCGTTTGACCTGGGGTCAAATGGGCCCGGGCAGAGGGTGGCATTAACCCTGTCTTGAGAAGCCTTGGGTCACATTGTTAGTAATGGGATTTCCGGTTGGCTAAGGCTTGCGCCAAAGTCAGGCAGAAACCACCATTCCTACGTGAGGGCAAGGGAGTTACACGCCAAAGATAACCCCTGCTCACCCTCTAAGTAACGTGAAGCGAGCAGCAAGGCTAATTCCAGAGGCAATGTAGGTTAAGTGTTTGCGCGCGCACCCCCAGCAACACCACCCAAGGCCCACCACAAAGGAAACTCCACACAAGGTTATATATAAAAATAGGTCTTATGATTACACCAGGGTCCCTTACAAAACAATGGGACCGGTCGGAGAACCCAAGCGAGTGCGGTAAGCCGTAGGGGCGACAGACAACGAAGGCGGCTCCATAAGACCCGCAGAGGCTTGAAAGGTGAGATGAGGACCAAAAAAAAAATATATATTTTTTTTTAAATAAAAGATGAACGGAGCACTGAAACTTTTCAGACACTCACCCCCAGTCATAGTTATGTTATGTTACTTTATTTCTTTTATAGCGCACGGCGACTCCAGAGGAGCATCCCGGCGCTTTGGCAAAGAAAGACAGCATAGAAAGCAACCACACAACAGAAAAGAACAGAAAAAAAGACTATTTCCTAAAAAGCCATGTCTTCAGATCCTTTCTAAAAGTCAGAAGACAGGGAGCCGATCTCAGGGACAATGGTAATTCGTTCCATGCCTTGGGTGTCAGATAGCGGAAAGATCGACCTCCCAATCGTGCACGACGAATTACAGGAACAGTAAGCAAAAACAGACCAGATGACCTAAGATTCCTGCTTGGCACATACCGGGAAAGACGTTTCCCAATAAATTTGGGGCCAATACCATGTAGGGCCTTAAAGGCCACAGTCAGGCATTTAAAAAGGACTCGCTTGGAGATAGGTAGCCAATGAAGAGTGTTCAATAAGGCAGTGGCGCCAACTCTCCTCGGGAGTCCAAAGATGGCACGGGCTGCCGAATTCTGGACTACTTGCAAACGGGTCATGAGATATTTTGGTAGACCCATAGATCTGGGTTGAATCCATAAAAAAAAAAAAGAAAAGAAAAAAAAAGGTTATATGTAAAAATAGCCTTTGTATTGTACCAAACACATTAGATAAAAACACACACTTTACAATGTGCCAACAGGCACGGGCAGAATTTACAGGGGATATATGTACAGGACAGGGCAACATGGACCACTGTCAGGAATAGGCACTTTTAGCACTAGAATACTTGTTAGAATTAGCACTTAGAACATAGAATATACAATCACTGTAGCACAAAATAAGAAATAGAGCACACAACCAGTAATCACTGGTAACAGGTAAGTACCACCTACGTAACCCTAACCACCTTAGGAAAATGCCACGCAGTGAACCAGGACCTTAATAGCAACACCTGTACTAGGGAGAACAACCACCTAAGTATCACTATACATTTAGGGGTATAAGCCGGAGAACATTACACATGATGCATCACAACATTCAGAGGTGTAGGGAAAGAAAACACATGATGCATAAACACACATTCAGAGGTGCAGCAAATAACAATTGCGTAGAAATTACATAAGCCACAACCTGTGACTGTCCCTAGGCCAACTGAACTCTCTGGGGCTAGGACGCCCTGTGTCCCAATGTCAGGGGGGCTTAAACGGAGCAGCTGCCCACTACATGCTGGGCAGCTGAAATCACCAATGGGGCCAACACGTTGGAGCCTCGTGGCCCTAAACAAATGAATGGCCCTCAGGAGCCTCTGGTGGGCTCGGATTACAGGAAATGCGGCTTGGAGCCTCTTGGGCTCAAGAAATACTGCTGGGAACTGGGGGGAGCGGCCCGCTGCCAGCTGGGGCCGCTCTACCACCCTCAATGCCGGACTTTGAAAGCAGACTAAGTGTTACAAGAGCCTTCAAACTAAACCAGAATCTGCATGAGAAGAAATCTCAAACGGTGCTTGCAAACTGGGTCTAAAATGCATGTCAAACAATCCTGATTTATATTTTAATATGTATAGATGGTATAGTCAGCACAGATAAGACTGAGCTAGTCATATCAACCTCTTCTTCTTGCCAGAGGTCTGCCTAGTTATGAGGGCTTTGCGAGCAGAGTGTGGCAAGACATGGAAGTAAGGGTAGGTTATTTTCCATCACAGAGTTATCTAATTCTGCGACACTCAATGCTGTTGAAGATTCACACGTCATTAACAGCTCTATGTATACAAGATATGTTAGTCTTCCTTGGCGGAAACCCATATACAGACAGACACACAAACAGTAAGGCCACCTTGATAGGTCAAGCAAATAATGATATTGAAGATAGCTCCAGTCACATTTTACTGTGTGGGGCAGAGATGCGACAATCCAGCACAAACCTTGTTTAGTTTATGTAGAATTTAAAGACAAAAGAAGCATGAAGAAGAGATAGAATAATCTTGCTGTTGACCACCTCTATGGACCGATGAATGGTCTGACCTCCGGAAGCTTTGCAGAATTTCTCTAATGAAAGTGAGGAGATGTGCCTCTGTTCTTGCTTCAGATGTGTTCTGTCCAAGTTAAATATTTGGTCTATTATACCCAAATAGTAGTAGTGTTTCACTTAATGCGGTCACCAAGTTTTGGCCTCATCTGAATTTTTGCTTTACCAAATTACATCATTTTGGTCTAATTGCAATTGATTTACAGATCATTCAGACCCCTTGGGATTAATGAGAATAGGACAATGTCATTGGTGCAAGTGAAATAGCTGAGAGATTTGGAACTAAGCCATATATATGGAAGATCAAAGGAAGGAAGGAAGATCAGCTCTGTACAGGGAACAAAATTAGCAGCCATAACACATCCTTGTTTTAAACCATCTGCAGTGTTCATCTTTGGAGAGGAGACTCCTCTAGCAAGTTTTATCTGAAGCCAAATTTTGCCATGTAAAGACATCAGAAAGTATACTAAAGAACAATTAATGCTACATTTTGTTTCTCCCAAAGTTTTTTTTCCATTTAACATTATTAAAGGCTTGGGAGTAATCAATTTAACATAATGGCTGGTTTTTTTAGGGGCTTGTTCACCAAGAGTCTGAAAGGTACACTATTGACTGTAATAATAACCTGTTCTAAATCCAGATTGATGGATTGGAATTATGTTGGATACCCAGTCATGAAGATCATATCAGACGGAAAAGCTTTCACAACATTTCTAGCAGTAGTCTTACTTTTTTCTGGAGACTTGTCACTCCTCAGCCAGACTACCATTGTCCTCTCACGTCACCCCTGAACCAGGGAAGAAGTGAGACATAGTTCAGGACTTGACAGGAGCAGGACTAGCCGCTATAGGTTGAGTGACAGGAAGAGCACTCCAGAAAGGAAGCTCTCTCAACCCACTGAAGCAATGCTCATAGAGTCACAAGAGCAAAGTGAAACGGAGAGGAGCGTCCATCATCTCTGTGGAAAGGACTAGTGCCAATGGCTGGGACAACTTTGTCCCAACAGTACAAAATGTATATTAAAATGATGACAGGAAATATCCCCTGGATATTGGGAAATAGAGAAAAGAGTAAACGCAAAAAAAAAAAAAAATCGGACCTCCAGTGAAAAATGTTTAAAGGTAGACAAATGTTAGAAGGCAAGGGAAACTAAAGTGCCCCATGACATTAATGGAGGAAGAATTTTCAAAAATGGAGCGGACACTGTTGTGTTTTTGGGAAGAAACAAACTAGAGATCGTTGCTACTGTGGTGCAAAAAGACTCCGGTGACTTACGGCAGCATTTAAGTGACAACACAGTATTTCCTGGATATGAGACAATATGCCTAAAGCAACCGCTTCCTTTAATTTCCTCACCCTCAAATGTACAGATGTATCATTTATTAACTCAATGGTTACCCATGAAGAAACTAGTTACAGGAAGAAATTTTCTTCGGAGAGAAACTCCAGAATATTTTAGTTATTGCTAAAAAGTACACCGACTCTTGGGTTAATTCAAAAATATAAATTCACCGACTCATGTGTTCATTCAAAAACATGAATAAAGTCAATTTATCTGAATTTGAGCTATTTAGAGGTACCTAACAACCCTTGTGTCTCCAGATTTATGGTATGGTGGAATCTGCATGACTATTTGACCAGGATAAAATATATTTTCAATGCAAGACACATCACATGCATCAAGGTTATTGTGTCTCTTCATTCCCCCCTCATCCACAACTACTCCCTCACCATCCTACAAATGAATAGCCTTCCAGCATCATGGTCATAATTAAGTGTTTTGTCGCAAGTGCATGTCCAGCTTGCATGTTTTTTTCCCACAAAAATTCTAGCAGGTGAGTTTTCTAATCTACTTGAACACTCCGCCCCACCACCTCCCCCCAGTAGTCTTTAAAGATAAAATAAGAATGAAAGACAGAATATGGAACTATGGTCTTCAGAGGCCAGATTTCTATCATGATTGGCTGCCTCATATGCTCCTAGACTTTATTGCAGGGAAGCAACACAAGTTAAGCATATACTTGTCAAATATATTAACAAAACTAGGACATGTGTCCTGTTCAACAAGATCTTGTTCGCTGAAAAGCACACACCATTTCCTGACTGATAATGCAATCTTCACACTAGCTCCCCATGTGTTATTATATTTTACTATGGCTGCAACTATTCAGCACTTTACCCTGACAAACAACTATTTGTATAAAGCACAAGAGAGTGCATGGGTGCAAGAGTAGCTGTCATATCTAGTCAATATCAGTAGAGTTAAGGTCATGTGTGAGGACCAGAGTTGAAAATTCAAATTTTTTTTAGCTGCTGCGTCTTGGCATACTGTGATCTGAAAGGAGTGGTTGGCAACGTACCCTGGTAGGAGTGGATTTTTTTGGTAGCCAAACATGACATTCAGGGTTTTGCTGGGCACCAGTGAATTGCTAGAAGTGAAAATATTGATAAATGGATTGAATTGCTGTATGAGTAGCTGAACAATGCTAGATAACTGGAAGCAGTGCGCGAGAAAACATGAGAATATGAGGCTCTTGGATTTAATGTAGGGAAACACAAATTTAACATTGTCAACTGGCATGGTTAGCTAACATTTACAATTGTGTGTAAGAATACGCAGATCTATGTGTGGACTTAAGGGGTCTGCCTTTAGTCCCCCGTCTCTTGGCTCACTTGTTTAGAATAATAACATTTTATAACAAAAAAGAGAGAAGGTAGTGGGCGAAGATACTTAGGATTATAGATTCGGTATGTAGATATAGAGAAAGTGCACACAAGTAGTATGGGCTATTTGGAAAATACACGGCATGCTCAGTTCATATGGTGTCACAGAGAACAAGTAGCTGTGCTTATGAAGGGATTGGAGCAAGGGAGTGTAAGACACCATAGCACTTGTCCTTTGGGTTTTCTAGTTTCAGTCTAGTCCAGTTTTAGGGTAGGTGCGAGCTTAAGTTGAGTGAGTAAATTCTTCTGGCCCTGGCAAGTAGTAATGTCTGCCTGTTAAGATGTCATCTTTGTAAGAACTAGGCCTTATGTTTATACATTTAAGTCCTTTACACTTTACTCATGAGGCAGGAACACAATAGGGAATGTCCAACACTTCAAAAAAAATTCTATCTTCAACTAAAGCTCTGTAGTAACCAGGAGGCAAAATGCTGGTGCATTGCAACACTCAAACACTGAAATGCAAGTAATCCAAGCAAAGGTTTAAGAACTTTGGCCCACCAGGTTACATAGGTCTTACACTATGCATTCAATGAAGAATCTTTACTTTCAGCGTATTACTGCCATGCCACTCAAACTACATATTATAATTAGGGCTCTCTGTTTTCCGTTTTAACTGATTTTTACAGATAAATACAGACAGAAAACAGCCTTTCCTGTCTATCTATATTTTTCCTCTTTTAAAAATAAATACAATTTGGCTTCTTTTGAGTGACTAACCATGCCGAAATTAAAAACTTTCATGCCAATAGCTGTATATATATATACTGCCAACATGGCCAACAGCTGTACATATTGGCAGCATGGGGGGGTTGCACAGCGCAATGAGATGTGCTTAAATTAATAATCTTAACATGTATATGTGCCATTATACTATTTTTTTATGTGGGTTTATTATGATGATGTTTGGTTGTGTAATGTGCTTAAACCTGACCAGCATCAAAGTATGAGTACACATGTATCCGTTAAATAATTTCAGAACTATACAAGTTATCACCTCATCTGTTCACAAAATACAAAATAAATATGGATAAATACCAACAGCATGGCCATAAAATAAATAGAAATACAGATGGAAATGTTAAAAATATAAATACCATAAAACCGGGAACCCTAATTATAATTACTTTATTGAACCCCTTTAATGCCCCCCCCCCCCGCCGTCCCACGTGACGGTGGGCGTGTGCGGAGGACAGCCAGGGGCTGTCCGAACCCCACCCAGTGATTAGAATGCCAGCACCACGGCGGAATTTGCGCCGCGGTCAAGGTGTTAACAAATATACAAAAGCCTTTAAAAAAAAAAAACATACTAGTTACTACTGAAAAATAAATAATCGGTATGTGGATTTTACAAATCAAATAAAGGACGGGATATCATCAGATTAAAGTTAATAATAGTAATTGGGAGGAAAATCAGAGTATCAAACTTGTGTTTGCCTAAAAACAAAGCAAAAATATAGGAATTAACCACGTAAATCAACTCCGTGTCCAGCCACAAACCAGGACCCCATGTACCCTGCAACATTACTAGTTCATTTTTCACAACAGTCATTTTTATTATGGTACATACGTGGAAAACTAGAGATTAAACTTACTATGCTGCAGAATCATTGAGCTGATACTCTCTGGATCTGTTGAAACAAGCTTGTACGCCACTATCTTTCCATAACCTCTTGATGACTCCTGCCAGTTCTGCAGTCATAAAGCCTTCCTCTGCTGCTCCAGCAAGCACAAAAAGCTGGCGTGCATCATCCTGTACAGATAAAGTGTAGCAAAAATAAATGTTGTTCTATATAATAAAAAAATGTATCTCACCAGCGCCTTTCATACACAGGGAGCCAAGCTTGATTCCTGAACTTGCACCACAAATGTCAGACGGCTTTAAGTGAAGAGAACAATATTAACGCTGAGAAATATCATTAGGTCTGGAGATGGACGGTCTTCGCTACGATAATAGCTATTTTCTTTAGGTATGCAAATGGTTTCTCTGCATATAGTTGATTAAAGTGAACTCTGAATACTAAGAGTGCTCCAGAGAGCAGAGGGTAGACACAGACGTTATAGTTAGGCGGATTTCACTTGTACAAAGCCAGTGGAATTCAGCAGTTAAAGTTACCTGAGGGAAGTATAACTCCCCTCAATGCACTACTTGTGGTCTCACATATTTTTATTTGATTTTAAAGGTTTTATATAGCGCTGGCTAGACCCGGAGGTATCAGAGCGCTTTACATGAGAATCAGAACATAGTTACAGGTTACATTATTACAAAGGTTACACAGTTATTAGAGCTTGGCAAACAGTTATATGTACGGTCGAGACAAAACAAAAAGATGTATGCGTAAGGGAAAAAGCAGGCAAGGGGAGAGATTCAGGGGAGGGGGGTAGGAGCAGGGGAAGAAGACAGAATGGAGGAGGGAAAGAGGAGAGGAGGTTGAGAGAGACACCATGGAAAGAGGATGGGGACGGGGACACAAACCGGTAGACGAGTCAAAGCGGCGTCCAAAGTCCAGTAAGCGGTGATCCCTGGGGAGGTGGTATAATTTCCCCATCCCTGTTGCGAGAGGCTCCCTATACGCAGTGGACTCTCTCAGAGGGGTCTCTGAGACTCCAAGGCCTACATACTGAATGCTTGCCCAAAAAGGGGAGAGGGAGTGCTTTGGAAAAGTGTGCCATACCATACCTCTAATGTAAATGGGTCCTTTGGCTCTGTGGACTCTCTCAGCGGATTTGCTGAGACTCCAGAATGTAAATATTGGATCTTTACCCAACAAGGGGAGAAGGAGTGCTTAGTCAAAGGGCAAAGAAGGACAGGGGACTAGGCGGTGTGGCGGGCAAGGGGAAAGATTCAGGTGAGAAGGGATAGGAGCAAAGGAAGTAGACAAAGAAAGAGTACTAAATGGGAACAGACAGCATCAGTTAGGGGGCTCTTGCACTATTTACATGCTTAAAAGTTCTAGTTGCTAGGGATTTTATAAACCTCAGCGGTATAAGCCCGGGATGACGCTAATTGAGGAAATAAGAACAAACATTGAGATTGCACCAAGTCTCTAAAGCATGAGCTCAACCCCATATTAAATCACTCATGACGTCACAGATTCTATGTGCGAACGAGCCCACGGAATTTCAAAACATTTAAAAGCCGTGCTCCGACACCCGGAACTCGCACCGCTCCAGAGAGGAGTGGAGCTGGTATGTGTCGGAATCAATCTCTCTCCACTCGCGGTCGGGTGCCGATCATGCGGGGGTGCTCCCGCATATAAACTATGCTCAAAACTCCTCCAATAAATTCTCCCATGGAAGAGAGCACTCACGGGGGCAGGTTCCAAAGATTTATTACGAACCACAGGCGCAGGCTCCATAAGCATTTCAAGATGAAACCGGTCACTTTTAAACCCAAGAGAGTAAGTTATGTACAAAGGGTAACTGATGTCCTCACTGGGAAAGATTTTAAGACACTTGAAGTCTTGGAGAACTCGAGAACGGAGGAGGAGAACATTGAGGAGATACCTATGGGTTTGACTCAGCAAATAGCTGTGGCAGGAGTAGAACAAAGCTGGGGATTGAGCCCATTTAAGCCTACTTCACAATTTCTCCCACAGTTACCGACAGATGCAATAGATACATTCACGGAGTCAGTCACGAAAGATCTAGTACGCCTCTGACGGGAAAAGAGATATATTACCAAGAGTACGAATTTCTCTAAACAATTAATTGCCCTGTATGGACTTAGTCAAGACACTACCATCGAATGCAAGCCTTCGGATAAAGGGGGGTATATTGTTTTTCAGACTCAACAGTATAATATTATCACCTTCTAATATCAGATTGGCATAAAAAGAACATGCTTGAAATGGAAGAATAATTATTTCTCAGACATAATAACCCCAATTTCCCCACGTTCTACCACTTCCAAAAGTGCACAAGGACCATATGAACCCTCCCGTCAAACCCATTGTAGCATCGCATGGGACCCTGACTGCATGCATGTCCATCTATATCGACTTTTTTCTGGCACAACATGAACAGAAATAAAAGTTGCATATTAAAGACACCAAGGACTACCGGGGACATCTCAGTATGATACAGTGAGTTGAAGGGGATTTATGGGATTTATTGGCAGTGCCGGATATTAACAGCCTTTATACATGTATTTCCCACACCAACGGTTTAAGGGCGGTAAAATATTTCTTGGATAACCGGCCTCTCAAACTTCTGGGACACAATGTGAGATTGTTAAACTTTATTGAATTTTGTCTTCACAACATTTTTCTCTTTCAAAGGCAACTATATAGACAAGTCTCTGGAACGGCTACGCAACTTTACTTGTTGGCTGGTTGGAGGAGCAGGTGGCCTGGGCCGAGTCCAACAGCACATGGACAGACAGGATTGTCACTTGGCATGGTTATATCGATGACTTGTTTGTGTGGAGGGGGACACCTCAGACAGTACAGACCTATATAGAGAGATTAAACTCTAATGAGATCAATCTGGAATTCACTGGGGAGTCCTATCTCTGAATTATCTGGATATTACGGTCTATGTTGAGGAAGGGAAGCTATGCACTAGGTTGTATAGGAAGAACACAGCAGGGAATTCTACCCTCCACGCCTCCAGCAGCCACCCTAGGAACCTGATCAACAGTATCCCCTATGGGGAACTGTTAAGGACCAAACTGGAACAGTTCCAGTGAATGAGATTTTCAATTGTCTGCGGATGGGAGTATACAACGTTTCAGTGTGAGGGGTTATGGTCAAGAGGTCCTGAATACAGCACTACAGTGAGTGAAACACCCTGAAGAGGGAAGAGCTGTTGCAGGAAACCAATAGGGGAACTACAAAAGCGATTGAGGGCAAGTTTAGACTGATAACCACCTATTCAGAAAATGCATGTGATTTTAAAACAATACTACGCAAAAACTGGCATAGTCTTTTGGCAGACACTAATAGGGAATGATCTGCCACCTAATCCCTTAGTAACCTTCAGGAAGGCGAAATCATTGAAAAATAACCAGGTACATAGTCATCGAACAGTGGGGACACCTAGATCTGTGTTAAGGAGGAGTGTGGCTCACTGATTAGAGCGGCAGACCCTGATGCAGAGGTCTGACCCGGGACCAGGGTTCAATTCCCGACGCGGCAGGGTCCTGAGCCCAAAATGTCCACGGACTCGATAATTCTCGCCTCGGTGCCTATTCTAATCATGGGGTCCCACGCTGCAACTCTGGGCAATAGTTGCTTAATCTCCACTACGGCGGCCCACCCGTTGCGGGATGCTTGGCTTTCACCCTGGGGATACCCAGTAGGGGTTATCTCACAGGGAAAAGCCAGGACGGGTTCCCAAGGCAAGCGCCTTGATGCCTTCGGGTGATACGTGCGCTATATAAGTCGCAATACATTTACAAGTCCACTACATGGGTTTTTCCCGTGTTGAAGTGCAAAGCATGTAAGGGTAGCAATAAGGTTTTGTCTTATGATATCCCGGCAGTTAAAGGCTCCAAAAGAATCTGGAAATTCTTAACATTTACAACACCGTATCCAGTGTATTGCCTGAATTGTCAGTGCGACCTTTGACATAGGCAGTACGATCCATACGGCCAAAGTTCGGATTTTAGAAGACATGAGGGCTATAACAAACGGAGATGAAACTTATCCAGTTGCGCAACATTTTAATGAAGAACATCAACGCAACCGGGATCTCCCTAGTTATTACAGTATTGACCATATACCAGTGAACCCACAGGGAGGGGATAGGATTTTGGGGCTTAAGACGGTTAGAATCGCGGTATATCATTGACCTCCAAACTAAAACCCCCCTCGGACTGAATAGTAGCGAAGAACTGGCAGGCAATTAGGGAGATTGAGTGTATTCAGATTCATACTTCTGTCCATTTACACAGAATTCTTACACATTTTCTGTATAGAATTGTATCAGTAATAGTACATAAAGGGGTACAATCATGTCCGCCAATGAGGATTTCGAGGTATAATAGAGAATTTAAGTATACGTTTCTATGTGCTAACAGGATATTTTTTCATTTTTACATGGATTGATTTTTTATTCTAATTTTTTGACTGATTCGAACTTCTGGTTTTTAGAACTTGAATTTCTTATATTTACTATTGATATTCGGTTCCTTTAAGGTTTGCTGAAATACATTTACACTGAATTTTTGGAAATATTCTGAAATGTTCTAAAGAATCTTTTGAATGTTTAATAATGAATTTGTATATCAATATTTTGACTGCTTTGTCCACCACCTGCATGTTTAACTGATTAATTTTATTCCTATGTGCCAACATGGATCTTTATCCCCATGAGGCTTTATGGGTGATAACAATTTTGGCAGCCCATCCAGGGCAGGATTAAAGATAAGGGGGCCACAATATGACCCATATGGGTTGCTATCGATGTATCTGAGGGTGCACGAGCGCACAATCGCCCATCCAGGGCGGGATTACTGTTCATGGGGTGGTGTCTGTATCTACAGACATTACGGATGGCAAAATATTATTTAATGTTTTCCGTAAGATGTGGGAATAAACCGGTCACACATTTTTACATCATGAAATTGCGAAAGCTTGTTTTAAATGCTATTCACCCCCGATTGCGTTCTTTTGGTACACTTTTTACTTGATATGAATTGTGTATCGTGGGCTCTGCAATAGGACCAAGTTGGCGCTGCCATTAGTGGTGGTATCTCTCACCCGGTCCTAGGAGGATTAGTCCTTTGTTAGTGTTGCCTGTTGGAAACGTGTTGATGGACGTTTTAATATGGTGGTGGTTGGTGTTTCCAGGCCAACATCGACAAAGGCTGTTGCAGAAACAAGGCTGTGCCTGTGGTTCGTAATAAATCTTTGGAACCTGCCCCCGTGAGTGCAGACTTCCTTGGGAGAATATCTTGGAGGAGTTTGGAGCAACACGCACGCACACACATGCACGCGTTTATACTCCACCACAGATGTAAACTGCAGCCTTATTGATCCCTTTGGACAAGATAAGTTCATGATTGATTAGATTTATCATTCTCAACAAACCAAACTATGGATCTAAATATCCAGCACTGTATATTGTATACAATGAACCATGAGCAGTTATTGCTCTCTTGCGCATCATAGAAAATGAAAAAACATACTATAGAAAACCAAATAATTTCACAAATTGTGTGCTAATGACCAATGCATAAGTATGCATATTTATCAATCGAAGAACTATAACAGGGATAAAAAAAATGTATTGAGCAAATAGACAAAATTTATAACGATAACATGTTGCAGCAACAAATTAGTGGTTTTCAAAAATTTAAAACTGTACATAATCAGGAAACTTGCTTCAAGGGACTGGAGGAAGAAAAACACAACTGATATAATTGGAGATCAGTTCCAAGATATTCTCCAATGGAGTCAGAGGTTATGAGTGTTCGGCGTATTGTCCAAAACAGCTACTTCCAGATGAATACAAAGAGAAGCTATACCAGAGCTTTTGTTCCTGGTCCAAGACCTATTCCCACTTCAAACTCACTGCTGGTCTCTGGGAAATACCAAACACAATATCAGATTTAAGAAACAGTAAATGTCAGAAAAGAAATTACATTCTGAGGATAGTGGAACTGACCACTGCTTTAGAAAGAGGGCGCTTTGATATTTCCATTTCAACTTAGACGTGTACGGTAGTTCATTTGTCCACTTGATATTGTCAAGGTCATAACTGACTGAGCGCACCCTCCTCAAGAACCTAAAGCAGATCTAAATTCCGGTGCTGTTCATTTACATACTATGAAATATAACCGTCGACTGCTCTCCATGCCATCAAACCACTTCAAATTGCTACCCCAATGTAGTATATTAAAAACCTATCATGCAAAAGCATATTCTAAGGAGCAGAAATGCTCGATTTCATCCCTTATACCTCATCTGCCTAATTACTTATCCATGCTGCTTGTAAAAATGAGCCACCCAGTGTTAACTGCTCGTGTCTTAGTTTTTGGATTTGGCAAGAGACGTGGAGAGGTCACCGCCATAGCCCCGCTGCTTTGACGTTACACAATACAAATTTAGAGAACCTTAAATAATTAATTTTAAAAACAATCTAAGCCAGGAATATAAATTAAAACAATGCTTCTGATTCACGGTCAGTTCTCAAAACTATTATTAAAGGATATATTACGCTTTGAATCTTGCAGTAGATATACACATTAAGTTACTGCTACTGCAAATAGTAATAACAAAAATAAAGTACAAGATCTCCATCTTCATACGTGAAACAAATTCCTCCATTACACCACCCAAATCTAATTTTTTTTAGTTAAGCGGCGTCAAATTCATTTGTGAAATGCACAAAGGAAGACAAGAAAAGCAAATAAAAATGCAGGGAAACAGCCTCATTGTCTGTTAAACCAATATTGTAAGTTGATGTTCGGAGGAATTTCCGTGAAGCTGAAAACTGCATGAAACCTCCTCCCCAAAGGGCAGATAATTCAATGAATACAGCACTTCCACTCTGCCAGGGATTCTGATTTTACAAATAGCTTTGTATCCTCTATGTAGGCATAGTAGGAAATCTGCCTTTTCTGCAGGGTCATCCCAGATTGCTTTTGCCTTTTTTTGGACACATTTTGCTAGCTTGATAACGATGCCTCTGCTAACCAGAAGTAAAGCTCCCATTTAAACACAAGCGAATTGGCTTATTCCTGATTGGCGCATTTAACTTGCATGCAAGTACCTGCCTAGCATGTAGTGTGGAAAATACACCAAGGGGCTGAAAGTTAAACGCTACATGGGAACTGCAACACCTACTGTGCCATGCACTATACAGTCAACACAAACATGGCTTCGGGCCTCCTGTAAGCAACCTGGGTGCTGTAGTGAAAAACCTGCAGTGCGACCTATCAAAATAACCATTGTTCACAGCAGGTAACGTCCTCCCTTTTAATAATTAGTAAGTCGCCGCTATGCAGGCTTTGTAGCGCAAAAGGTCGGATGGATGGTAATTTAGACACTAGACAGACATAAAAAATTAATATCACAATGTACATACAGTGAAAATGCCCAAACAGCTATTTCCATGTTGGGATGCCTAACTGTCCCATGTAGCAAACAAGAGTACTGCTCAACACGAACTCTGGAAAAAAGGACAACCTAGAAAAATTGAAACCACTAATTTATATGAACTTGCTAGCCAATCCCTGCCTCTTCTAGGCATGGAATTCTTAACAGGAGCTACACAACTGGTCAGTTTGAACTGTGGGCTGTGTACAACCTGCTGGCAAAAGGATGTACAAACCTGCCTGAAGCACATGTAATTTGTTTGCGCTCTGAAAGGGATTAAACAGGACAACAATAATGATATATCTCCTGTTTGGGCACTGAAGGACCCTGCTTTGTTTCACTGAATCGGTCTCAAAGTATGTTGTGGATCCAGGGCCTGCTTGAAACTGGATTTTAGTGTTATATGTGGGAAGACGTCAGTGATTTTCCTATGACACTCCCATACACCTCCTCCCCCCCCCCCGGCCTTCATAGCACGTTTACTGTGGCCAAAGACCTTCACCATCTTGAACATTCGCTGGGTCAAGGTATTTTGGACCTGCTTGAAGGCAATCACGCACTACTCAAAAAGTGGGTAGGGTTGCCTCAGGAAAGGTTAACCACTTTGGTGATGGAGTGCCTATGAGTGACCACCCACTCAATCCCACCAGCATTAGCTTGTGCCAGGCACAAAGGCACACATGTGACGCCTTAGAGTACCATCCTGAAAACATTTTCTGGACCAGAGGAAGAACAGGAGTAGACCATCTGTGTGTGACCCGAGAGGACTGGGCTTGCTCCCCCTTGTACCTAGGGCAACAGAGTGGACTCCAAGGGCTAGTTGACTAGCCTTCTGAGTGGCTAAAGTGACACAAGCTTCAAGAGGCATTTTCCCCAAAGTTCTAAGCTATTCAGTGGCACCTGGACATTGCTTCTGGCATGTGTCTGATACAATGAAAGAAGGCCAGGCCACAGTTTGCCTGTTTCAACCAGGAGTGTATGAGACTTAGATCAAAATTGGCCGTCTCCATAAGACCAAATAATGTGGTTGAACTGACAAACTAAGAGGTTTTATAAGCTAGCCCTGGCTTGAGCGAAAAGGGAATGTGAGGTGATCAAAGGCCTGTTCTAAGAAGGACTAGCAGCGTTTCTAGCTCTTAGTCACTAGGGGAGATGCAGATAGGTCCCAGCCACCTACCAATAATATTGGTATTGCAACCTGGTATAACCATTTTTCTTCATTGTATTCTGGGCCCTGTGAGACATACAGGTGTCTCCATTTTGGGCCATGCTCACCCTCAGGCCAGGGAGTTCTTTTCCGAACTAGAAATCAGGTCCAGTATTAATTTCATTGTTAGGGATAAAGCCCCAGGACCAGATGGCATTCCGGGTGATGTTTTTTTTCTCAGTGATGTTGAGAACCGGACAACAAATACTCTGTCATTAGCGAACAGAATTCCTACAGGCGCCCAAATACCACCCTCCTGGAAGGGAGCTGAGGTGATCCTGGTCTATAAAAAGTGAGACTGTTAGTCACTCTCCAATTATAGTCTTATCAGTCTTATTGATGGTGATCAAAATGGGTTTGTTAGCACACTACTTATGAAGATTCAGACCTGGATAAGTGACTTTCCTGTCTTGTCCCCTTTCCAAGCAGGATTTAGACAGGAAAACCAGCACCATTGATCAGGTCTTCCGCTTCCTGTTATTGGCCTAGAAGGTGGTCATTGGAAAAGGAAGCCTATATGTGGCTTTCATTGACTTAAGGTCTGCTTTTGACCTCAACCCTAGAAATTAGCTCTGGCACGTCTTAAAGGAGACGGGCCTCCCCAATGAGGGTAACATTAATTATTCACCTTCATGAGGCCAACTATGCAAGGCTTCGCTGGGGTAGCCAAGACCAATTGACAGATCAGATTAAATTCAGCAAGGAGATCCCACAGCCCTTTTCTCGCTTTTCATAAATGCTGATGCCCCAAATCCGGGGAGAGTCAAGGTTACTATCTTGTTCTTTGCAGATGACCCGCTGCTAGTTTCTAAAACCCCCCCGGAGGATAGCAGCTGCTTATAGACCGCTTTGAGGCTTTCTATGCAATGAGAGGCCTAGGGGTTAACACTTCAAGATCAAACTCCTGATGTTGAATCCCCACAAATCTTTTAAAGACAAGTTAACTATGGGTGGGATTCTTCTAGAGATACCTATTATTTTTGATTATCTGGGGATCACTCGGATTTGTCCTGGAAGCCACATGTAAGGAAGCAGACTCTCCAGTTCAGACAGATTACTGGGGTCCTGATTAAAGAGCAAAAGATCTCACAACGCCTACCTGTAGCAGTCCTATACACATATGAACATAAGGCAGTGGGCTCAGCATTGTATGGCTCGGAACTCTGGGGTTTAGAAAAATTTGATGACCTTCTCATCACGGAGAACACATTTTTGAGAGCTTAATGCTCACATCCTCAGAGTATCACTCTCCATCCATTAAGGCTGGACATGGGTATAACCTCTTGCTGACAAGGCCAAGTTACACCCCTTATTTTTTTGGTTGCGCCTAAAAACAACACCAAAGCTTCTCCCTTGTGCTGCCGCCCTTGTAGAAGTAAGTGTCCTTGACTGTTTTAGGAAAATTGGGTGGCTTTCCAAAGTGAAGTCCGTGCTGACTACTATAGGGCTGGAGGGATCGTGGGACATAGAAGACCCAGCTTTACTGCCTAGCAAAGGCCTGGTCAAGAAGCAATATTGGAATTGGTTGGCCCAGTCTTCTATTTCTAACTCATCAAGAGGCCGTCTTACAAGGGATTTTATGGAATTTAAACTGGCAGGCGTTTATGAACAATATGTGGAGACTATTATGGTCCAACTGGATAGGAAGCTTTATATGCATTTTAGATTTGGCTGCCTCCCAGTAAACCCGTTTATAGCCTCCTGGCGACAGTCCTCCACCTTATTGCTTTCTTGCCCAGGCTGCCCCCTTGTTGCGGATTCAATAGGTAATATCTTTTTCTGTTGTCCCTTGGCTCGATCGCCGAGAGCCAAATGGATTGCTCGTTTGTTTGTAGGCGGCTTGGCACCCGTTGTCATTGTGTAGCGCTGCATATTTTAAAATCGGACTCTAGTCTCTTAGTCGCTGGCGCAGTTGTCAAGTTCCTAGGCAGAATGTGGGATATTAGAAGGTATGTGATAAAAAATGTAATTGCTCTACCTTTAAGTGAAGAATTAGCGCCCTTTTTTAAAATGGATAATCTTTATTTTAGTCCTGGTTTTAGCGCCTGTACTAATATATAGATAGCTGGGCGGGCCATGCTGCCTACTTTCATTGCGGCAATGTTTCTTGTTGTCTTAATTTAAGGCACTTTTAAAGGAATGTTTTTAAAAGTAGCTTTTCAAACTAATCAATTAATTTGAAACTTTTTAAATGGTTGATAAATGTTGGTATGCATGTGTATCCTTTGTTTCCTAGTACTGTATGAATTTACACTTTGATGGTCGTAATGACTGAAATAAAGTTTATGGTTGATTGTTAGTATTTAGGTGCCTTCCCTTGTAGTCTGCCTTAGATAAGCACTCTTTATTTGGGTCTTAGATGAAATGTCAACATTTTTCTTCAGAGTGGTGACAAAGTCTCTTTTTCAGTTTCCAGACTTCACCAGGATCAATCTGCTTGCAGAATCAAACTAGGACTCAAATCTAATTTTGGGCCTGGTTTACGGCTTCATCCTATCACAGTAATGTTGCCATTTTTTGGGTGATATTTGTACTATGCTACGCTGGGTAGAGATAATTTAGGAGCCAGACCTAGTAAAATCAATGGTTATGGGTAATTCTGAAAAGGAGGACTAAGAAAGCACCAAATTCTTCCAAGAAGTGGGATAAAAATAAACAAAATACAAACACAATCACAGGTAGGGTCTCCTCGAAAGGAACACACAGCTAAATATAATCTAAGAAAGTGTGTTATTAGAAAGCCTGACAGGCATCAGGAAACTAATACACATTCCTCTCATGACTTTCAGGATTCGTCCGAAACGAGTGCAGAGAGAGGTGGACAGTCAGAGCGCAGATCAGAAGAGAGCTTCAAGCCGCAAAGGAAAACATCACACTTCAGATTAGATCCTTAAAAATTTTTATTTTTTTTTTAAAACAAAGACTCAAAAACAAATTTAAAAAGAACCAAGGTTTCCTCCTGCCACATACAGACCAGAGGGGATCCGGGACAGAGCCAAAGCAGCGCTCAAGACCGTCACAGAGCCCCGCTCCACTAATCGGGACTGCCCGGCCCAAGATGGCTGATCCCGTCACAGTTTCGGCCCCACGGAGATCCGTCATCATCTAATGACAGGATCTCTTCCCCCCCATAACGAAGGCACCCAATATCTTCAAGGGCCATCAAATAGCAGAAATCCGATGGCCTTGTACTTATAGCGAAGAGGAGTCTTGCCACCACATTGCAGCCGGAATTGCCTGACTGTGATGGGCGGCAAGGGGACAATCGCCTGGCCCAAGATGGCCGATTCAGACTATCTCAGAGATCCCTCTGTATCCAAGACAGGATCACTCCCCCTTAAATGCACCTAACCTCGTCATGGGCCTTCTACTAGCAGGTATCCGACTGTCTGCTGTTCAGCGAAGAAGAGTCTTGCCAACTCTCAGGAGTCTTGCTACCACGCACCAACTGGTCCTGCCTGACTCAGTGATGGTCAGGGGACACCTGGCGCAAGACGGCCGATTCTGGCACAGACTCAGTCCCAATGAGATCCCACTACCACTAAAGACAGGATCACTTTATGAAAAGAAATACACCCAACCACTTCAAGGGTCACTAACTAGCAGTATCCCGACGGCCCTTAGTTCGCAGTGAAGAGGAGCCCTGCCACCATGCAGCAGCCGGACATGCCTGACATGGTGATGGTCGACAGGAGGTGAACTCCCGGTCCTTTTATACTGTGAGGATGACCCGGTGTCTTCCCAAACGAAGCGGACCCCTCTCGGTCCTCCCACACTCTACTGCTATAAACTCGCCGGGAAATTTGAATCATTAGGCTACAGGACCGACTTCATCCACTAATACCCCAGCGCTATGCCTAATTTGAAGATGGTGGCCCTTTGTGTTTCAACGAACACACCCAGACAAAGAAAGTGCGCAAATATGACATGGAGAACAGACGACAGGGAACTTACCTTGTGAACGCGTCAACAGTTCACCCCAGATGGCCACAACTGATAAGGTAATGGAAAAACGTATCCACAGCCCGAGCATCATTAACTCATTAATATATCCCCTATTCTCGGCCCCTCTGCGACCAAACCTGGCCCTGTCCGGGACTAAGCACGGCTGACGCCTCCCCGCTGATGTACACCTTCAACTTGAAAATAAAGTCACACAACGAGCGTCCATGCAGCAACACCCACTAAGGAGGCACAAACCAGTCGATAACAGACTTGGATCCCTGACCCCAAAATGGCGGCTCCATGAAAGCAATACCGTCTTAAGGGGACGTAGAGCTGTTAAACCCTATCTCCATGACCCAGTCCAAGGAGACCATTTTAACTCTCCTCTAGCTGAACCGTACAAACACACCAAACGTCCAAGACACCCTATCAGGTTCACGGTCCCCCTGTCTTAGAAACCCAGCAATGTAACTGGGCACGCCAATTCCCTCCAACCAAATCACATCGACCTTCCTGAAACCTCACGGCGCGAACTCCTCCGCGATTAGCTTCCCCCCAACCTCTCTCTTAAAGCGAGAAGAAAGTTCAAACAGACTGATTAGACAGCACCCAGAAACACTATTCGCGGACATACACCACTGCTCCTCCAAAGGGCAGATCAAGTTGGATTTCATCTTCCACACTGAAAGATCCCATAACTGGAATGCCACTTTCCGAACGCAACTTTACATCTCTAAAACAACGACTACTCCGCATAGTTGTAAACTAACAATCTGGGTGGGAACAAGTCTGTTACCATCTACACCAACGGCAGTGTCCTGATACAGGCAAACAATGACAACCTAGAGGCATTACACTCCATCTTCCCACAATCAGAACCGCTTACCTTCACTCGCTTCGTCCTTCCCCCAATCCATTTCTCACCCCCAGACAACATGCCCCAGGGTAAGCAACTTAACACCATCTTGCCCAACGCCACCACCTCCAGCTCCTTCGCCCCCATGAATTGTGATCTCCAACTCCCAGAGGAACGCCAAACTCAACTTCCCCCTATGCTCCACCCTCATCAACAGCATGATCCTGCCCTGCAGACACTGACCACTATCCACACTAGCATTCCCGCAGACCTCAGGTGGACGAAACCATGACATGACCTAATACACACCCTACCGAGGGTCCCAAACAAAAGCAACATGGGTTACACAAGCAGGAATAGGCAACATTACTTAGTCACTACCTCCATCTCACAGGGCGACCCGACCAAATATTCCCTCATCCCCGACCATGATAACATGGCGCTGCATCTCACTTCACTAGAAAGCCAGCTAGAAATGATATTCTGGGGCCTGAACGAAATCCTCACCAACCTCGACAAGACCCGAAAGCCCCAGCAATCCCCTCCCTGGGCATCCACTCCGTCCAGCTCCAACCACCCTAAGCGCCCTTCCGGGTCCGTAGTGACCCCCGCGATACGAATTCAGAGACCCTCCAGCTCAGACGCTGAGATCCCATCACAGAAATCAGTAAGAACCAAAGCTCCCTTGCCCAGGCTACAGAGACTCATAAAAACTGACACTTTGATCCGGACTTCAAGACCCACAAGAACCAAAGCCGTAATGTCCTTCGAAGAAGTGGCCGATCTAGCCTCATCATACGACTCCCCATCTACCACATTGTCCTGCGAAGGGCCCGATCTAGCCTCAACATACGACTCTCCTAAATCCAAGAGACCACCGGTTTCAGAAGAGACCGCCCCCTCACGTAACCCCCTTGACCCCCGCCCCTCCTCACCACCTTACCTAGGGCCCCCCTGGAAAGAATCCTAGTAAAAAAGAGCTCTTCACCAACTGCATGCTCATTAACTGTAGATCTGCCTCTATGCATGCAACTGAACTAGCAGAATCCTTCCTCTCGCAGGACATAGACATTGCGTTCATCACGGAGACTTGGCTCAATGACCTCGCCTTGCTTAGATATGCTTGTGCCCCCGGGTTTTATCATTATTAACAAAGACAGAAAAGATCAACCAGGAGGGAGGTGTAGCGATCATTCATAAGGACAACATCGCCATCATGAAAAAAAGTAGAGCACCTTTAAATGTCTTACCGCCAATATCAATACGAAGGATAATGGATCATTACTCTGCCACCTTCTCTATCACCCACCAGGCAATACCCCCGCATTCAGGGAACATTTGGCCGACCTGATTGCTCACTGTGCACTCGGGGGCGCGAACAACCGAATTCTTGGCGACCTAAACCTCCATTGGAATGAAACAAACAATCTGGTAATTCAAATGCTATCCAATCTTCTCCATGACAACAACTTATCCCAACACTGCTCAGAGGAAATGCACAATAAAGGTGCAACCTTGGATGTCATTATTGCTTAACAAGACAAAATTACGATCGATCACATACTCCCCATGGACTGGTCAGACCATCACATGATCTTATTCCACATTAACCAAAAAATGCTTTCCCAGCCACCTGTGCATGACTCTCAGCCACCTGTGCATGATCCCCCCCCCTCCTCCCCAAATGAGCTAGAAACCTCACCCAGATTCCCATGGACACCCTAGAAGAAGAGATATACCTTGCTCCTTCCCAGCACCAATGACCACCTCACCACAATAACTCAAATTTGGTGGCCATGCTTGACCAACTAGCCCCACTGAAGCTAAAAAAAAAAGCTGAGCCATTCTGTCCAGATCATGGTTCAACACTGACAAACTCTGAAAGGAGAGAACCAAGAGCCACAGAAAGATGCTGGAGGAATAATCCTACTACTACCCTCCGCGAACAACTCAAAACAGTTCACAGGAAGTATAACAACCACATCAAGAACAACAAGCATTAGAAATGCAATAGGTCTCGCAGCATTAGAGTTAGTGCTTTTAGAATTGTTAATGGTTTTTTTTGTAAATCTTTAGCATGAGGTTGAGGGTGAGTGAGGGTGAGGGTGAGGGTGAGGGGTTGAGGGGTTGAGGGTGAGTGAGGGTGAGTGAGGGTGGGTGAGGGGTTGAGGGTGAGGGGTTGAGGGTGAGGGGTTGAGGGTGAGTGAGGGTGAGGGGTTGTTCCTGTTGGGCCAGCCCTGCTGCTGGCTGGGGGAGGGCTGGTGAGACTGGTGGAGGGAGTTGATGGAGAAGGGGTCGAGGTGTGAGTAGGGGTCTGCCGACTGGGAATACGACAGGGGCTGGTAGGGGGGCGGGAAGTACGGAGGCTGAAAGTCAGACGAGCCAGAATGAGAGAGAGGAGGGGCCGGGCTGTACAGGTGCTGGCTCATGGCCGAAAGGTGAGGTAACCTCGGGTTCCCGTTGCTGCTGCCATCATGTCGGTCCAGAGGAGAGAGGAAAAACACAAGATGTAGGTAATTGAGAAAGAAAAAGGACTCAAAATCCGCGCGCATGCTTCGTATATTCAGTTTTGCGCTTTTCACTTCAATTATCGAGTTTTAAAAAAAAGAAATTATATAGCTATATTTAACAGATTAATCGTAAGTCAAAATCGCTGGGAAAAAATATGCATCAATAAAATCAATTATCCATCTAAAAATGCACTATGGAATGGACTCCTTGCGTTTTTTTAGCGCCGGATACTTCCTATCCAATACCTGCGCACTATTGGAAGTTCGTAGAATAAAGACAGAAACACGATTTGCCCAGGATCACACAATTTTTATGGCGCTGGAAAACATTGTAAAACTCTGGACTCAGGATTGCGTAAACTACAATGTAGCCTTGATCACATGTATGACAGCTCGTTCCATGTGCATTAATGCTCAAACAGTGCTTCTCCAACACAAATGACATCCCCAGCTCACGGTAATCACCACAGGCACGCCACATCAGTCAAACAGAGCACGTACCCGAGATTTTAAAGGCATTTGAGCACCAGTTTCCGGGTGAAAAGAATCAATTAATGACAGCGAGATATGTATGAGGAAAAACACATTTGGCAAGCAATGCAATTCAGCGGTGTGCTTTGTATATTAGAAGAAGTACGGGGAAAGCTGCAAAGTGTGTTTTTTTTGTTTTGTTTTTTAGGGGTGAGGGGTCCCACTGCGGAAAAATACATAGATGTTTTTGCAAACGATTGCTGAATTTTAAAAAATAGACGGGTTGCCTAAAGCAAAACGTGAGTCACCAGTGGCACAGCCTGTCATCCGAGGGCAAGGCGCTTCCAGTGCGAAGAAAAACAGATTAACATATTTTCTCACAGAAAGAAACTGTGCCGTGATTTTACCGCTCCATGCTTGCTGGAATTACACAAATACTTAATTAAAGATAGTCGCACACATACTGCCGTTACGACGCTTGAAAACGACCGTTTCTAAATTCGTTTTACGCAAGCACCAACCAGCTGACTAACAGCTCCGCGACGAAGAAATCGCAGTTTTGTGCACCCACTGGCGTCCCCGCGTTACACTGTTCATGTGGTTCAAAAGCAGCTGACATAAGCAAAGTTCTGCGTTTAGATTCCACCCTGACAAGCACATTTATCAAGTTAATGCAAATTGTTATAGTGCGTGCCAGTTTTTAAGTGCGGCTGCGAGTGAAGTGGGCTTTATGTTAATAAATAAAAGTATTTGCGGCCGTGCACATTCTAGGTATTGCGTGGCTGTGAATATTATAGGTATTGCAAGGCTCTTAATAAAGCGGGCGCCATGTTAATAAATAAAAGTTTTCAGCAGCCATGCATATTATAGGTATTGCAGGGCTGTGAATAAGGCGGGCATCATGTTAATAAAATAAAAGTATTCGGCGACCGTGCACACTGTAGGTATTGCGTGGCTGAGAACATTATAGGTATTCACTCAGCATGGTGCCCTTGTTCACATTGCCCTGAAACTGCGCTTTAGATCTTGTTTAATTTTACATACACAGGCTGATCAAAATTATTTGAATAAACAACTTACCTCTGGTTAACTGTGCAGTTGTGCATTTATTTCATGTAACACAGTTTTAACCAGTCTTTTTTAAAAGCAAATAAACCATTGAAACAGGGCTGTCTACGGGATAACATGATTAGTCTACATCATACAGTGTGTTTGAAATATGCGTTACAGCAGTTTATCGTACTGCCTTGTGAAAAACTAACTACAGAACCACTGAGAGCTTTATATTGTCCAGCATTTAAATCCGGCCGTCATCCATAATGCTTGGTAGCAGGCTCTGCACTCTGATTACAGAACGCCGGTGTCATTAAGTGAGCAAATTAAAGACGTGAATAATTCACTGGTGCGGCTGATTGTTGTGCTGTTTGCACGCAAGATATAAAAGAAGAGAGGGAAGTTGGGCGCGCCAGAGCTGGATGGGGCTAGGAACTTGTTCACTTCACAGGCGAGCATGTACGTCGGGCACAAACTGTGCAACTTCTATTGCCCGGCGGGTGTCTGTATGTTCCAGGCTTACCGGTACTTTTATTGCGTGGTGGAGCGGTGAGGCGCCCGCGAGCGGAGGGAGGAAGTTGGGCAGAGCAGCAAATGCTGCAGAGGGAAGTGTGTATTAAAGAAGCGTTGCAACCTTAAGGGAAAGATTGCATGTGTGCCAAGCGTGGGGGAAGAGAGGGGATTCAATGCGAAGGGCAGGGGAGCTTGAAGGAGCACGCCGCGGCGTATAAAACAAAAGAAAGGAGGCGCCTGCTTCATGCCGGGTGAAACTGCCACGCATTAATGCACACTGCCCGGGCGAAACTGCCACGCATTAATGCACACTGCCTGGGTGATACTGCCACGCATTAATGCACACTGTGAGAGCCATCTCCCTCCCTGGCTTCATTCCCATATGAAGAGAAGCACAGGGGAAGAGCAAATTAAGTTGTGCGAGCCGGCCTAAAAGACAAGACGGAGGGAAGAGAGGGGAGGGGGGAGGTGAAATGCGACACGGCGGGAAGGGGCAGGCAGGATGACTCAGGGGAGGGGGCGGAGCGGGGCAGAGCGGCATGTGGGTGTGAAGAAGCCGGGCCTTTGAAGTGAAGCTAAGCTTCACTTCAAAGGTGTCGGAGGAATGCGGGCGGCTGTGCACGCGCTTTTAAGCTCAATGCACATGCGCATTGAGCTTCAAAGTCACGGGCACTGCAAGGAATCGCCACGATTCCTTGCAAGTTAGATAAAGAGTCGATGAGCCCCTATAGTCTTGCTTGCTCGATGCGCATGCGCATCGACAGGCGAGACCTAAAAAATCCTCACTTACACTCCGCGCTAGACAGCGAAAAAAAACAGACTCAAAGAGCTCTGCAACATCATCAGGCAACAAACCTTCAAGCCTGCTACTTCCTCAATACAGGCGTCCAAAGAACTTTGCGCCAACTTCGCCAACTTCTTTAATGATAAGATCACTAAGATCGAACTCTCACTAGACACCAACACCACCCGGTCAAAAAAAGAAGAGCACGTCTGGGGCAGATGACATCGCCCCCTTTCTCTCGACCATACCCTGGCTAATCTTCCGCCCCATTCAGGAAACAGATCAATCTCATCTCCACCGCCAAACCCTCATCTCATGTCCTAGACCCTATTCCCGCCCAACTGACCAAAAAGCGGAGGCTCTCCCTTGCACCGCTCTGGTGCACTATCATAAACCGCTCCATGAAAAATGGAGTCGTTCCAGATTGCCTTAAAGTGGGACAAGTCACGCCTTTGTTGAAAAACCTCTGCCTTGACATAGAAGACTTAAATAGACCATTCTCTAACCTTCCTCTTCTGTCCAAAACCCTAGAAAGATGGGTTAGTTGTTGAAGGTACGCAACACTTGGACAACATCAACCTCCTTGACTTCCATCAGTCTGGCTTAAAAAAAAGGCTGCAGCACGGAAACTGCAATCCTCAAAAATCATCGACGACATCCACAAATCACTCGGCTCAGACCAATGTTGCCTCCTCATTCTCCTTGACCTAGCGGCAGCATTCAACAAATTAGACCACAAACTTCTCATTAGGGCTCTCCAAGAAAGAGCAGGACTTGGTGAGGTGGTCCTTTAATGTTTCTCTTCTTTCCTACACAACCGAACCAACAAAAAAATAAATAAAAAACTTTACGTCCTACCTTCATCCAGTCAACAAGGGAGTTCCTCGGGGTTCAGTGCTCTCCACGCAACTTTTCAACATTTACATGGAACCTCTTACCAAACTACTTAAAAAAGCCAATATCCGCTTTCATCTTTATGCAGACGATACTCAGATCTACTTGGAAACCGCCTCAATAAGGGACATTCAACAACTCAATGACCACCTGAGAGATGTTCAACAGTGGCTGTCAAGTAATCATCTTAAAATAAATCCAGACAAAACCGAAATACTCCTCTTCTCGAACACAGAGGAGAACCCCCAAATTGCTGAATGGCTAAAAGCTATTGATGCACTCAACAGCAGCCTCACCCTGACCGACTGACAAATCACTAGGGATCACGCTAGACCCGAAACTGGACATGACCATACACATCAAAAACTCAGCTAAGAGCGCCTTGCTTAACCTAAAGCTACGGAACAAAATAAAACCTTGCTTCCCGCCCCATGATCTCATACAGGCCACCCAAGCATTGGTGTTGTCAAGACTGGACTACGGAAATGCAGTCCTCAGGAATAGCAAAATCACATCTTGCTCCCCTTAAAACAACGCTTAACGCAGCAGCCAAAATGGTCACTGGAATCAATAAATTCAACCACATTTCTCCCGCACGCAGAGAACTTAAGTGGCTCCCAGTTGAAATGAGGGCTAGTTTCAGAACAGCTGGTCTCACACACAAAGCCTTGCACACAGGCAAACCCGAATATTTGGCGGCTAAACTCAAAAAAGCCGGTCAGGCCAGGAACCTCAGAAGCTCTAACTCTTCTACTCATCCCGGTGAAAACTCGAACACACAAAACTGCGGCTCAATCCTTCGCTGGGAGCGCGCCCAAAATCTGGAACTCCATTCCCCCTCACATTAGAACCATCTCCTCCTTTGTAAAACTCAAGAGTCAACTCAAAACCTTGTTCCTCGACCGCTCCCTAGGGAACCGATATGAGCAGTCTGAGCCCGGAAGCAGGGTCTATCTCCGCAAGACTTCGAATCAGAACTCTCCGCCGCTGACCTATTATGGTTTTATGTGATTATCTACATTGTATCTGATGTAAAGCGCTCCAATACCCTCGGGTCAGGTCAGCCCTATATAAAACTTCTTACATAAATAAATAAAAAGAAGAAAGTAGCAAGGATTAAAATAAGACATGTCCAGACTACTGGGGACTCTTCCTCTGAATGGGTAATGGGCAGTGACTATGCTGGGCAGGCCGGCAGAAGTCACAATAGCTTGCTGGAATCGGATGGGTTAACTGGCGTTAGTAGCGCTGAGCGAGCATATCAAGTGATAACTAGATATTTCAAATTGATTCTTTTGGCAAAATATAGCGCATGGAAGCAGATCATTGCCAGCCAGCATTCTCAGCGCTAGGATCTCAGCAACAATGTTGTCATTTACCACACGGTGCCCACTACATACAAATCACATCTGTACACAAACTGTGAAATGCATTTTGCACCCACTGAGACAATTCTCACAACAGTACAGACTGCTGTTGTGAGAGAGCACACTGGCTTAGGGTAAGCGAATAATTGTAGCTACCCAAGTACGAAGCTCAGAGGCAGTTACAAAAGCAAGATTTCCAAACGCTAAGGACTTGCATCCACGATGGATTCAATGGGCTAACTCTCACTACAACAGATGTAGACTACAGATTTGATTCCATACTACAAAAACAAGCATTTCTGCAGTACAAACAAGATTATCCTCTGCAAAATGAAATAATGTCTCTAGCTAGATATGAATACATCATTTATTTATTTATTCAGAGTTTTATATAGCGCGAACAAGATCTTTACAGATAGAGCGCTTCACAGAAACAGGGGGTGACATAGCATGAGGGTGACGCGACATAATATTGGGTGCAAATATAAACTTCAGTAGCATGATCGGATAGCAGTCAAGTTCTAATAGAATGACAGTAAACAATCAGATAGACGAGTCTTACATGCAACTACGATAAAAAACAGGAGAACTTATACAATAAGTATCAATAAGTTACAGGGGGCAAGGGGAAGGGGCCTCGAGATACAGTAGGCTAACATGAATAGTCTAATAATAGATATTTAGTGAGTAGCATAAAAGGATCGACTGACCATCATGTAATTGTGGCAAACAAGAGGAATAAACAAATCTAGATCATGCAAATCTGACATTATTTGACATTAGACAAACATGATGCCCGTAATACCCAAGCGCCACGAAAGTCACTGAGGAACAGACATTAAAGTTCAGGTGAATTTAGCCATGAGGATGGCTTTCACCTCTTTCTTAAAGAAGGCCGTGGAGGAGATAAGCCTAGTTTCGGGAGGGAGAGCGTTCCAGATCCTCGGCGCCATTCCTGAGAAGGAGCGTTTGTATGTTTTTTCCTTCCGGAATCTGCGAGGTTTCAAGAGTAGATTTTTTGAACTTCTATTGGATCTCGAACCTCCTGATATAGTTAGCTTTTGAGTGAGGTAGTTCGGTGCATTGTGGTGTACAGCCGCGTGTGTCATCACAGCAATTTTCAGTTGTATTCTGGCTTCAAAAGGCAGCCATTTCAGGGATTTCAAGTCAGGGGTTATATGAGAGTGTTTTCTTGAGTCCGTAATGAGTCTCGCGGCAGCGTTCAAAGAGGCTCTTAGGGGTGCAGTTGTTGCTAAAGGGAGACCACTGAGGGTCACAATTCCATAGTCTATGCGGGGGATGACGAGGGCTTGTACTGCATTTTGGAAGTCTTTGGCTGGGAGGAAGGGTTTCAACTTTCTCAATGTGTTGATTTGAAAATTAGCTCCTTTCGTTGCTTTGCTAATGTGCTGTTGCATGTTGAGCTTTGCATCAAGTGTGATACCTAAGGATTTCGCGGAGTCCACGATGGTGGGCCGGACATTGAGTGCTGTTAAGTGATTGAGCCAAAGTTGGGTGGTGGTATATTTCGCAGGGGGTGCTATCAAAAGGAACTCATTTTTCAGAGCATTTAGTTTGAGGTGGTTGGCGGCCAACCACGATTGGGTCTTTGTGAGAGTGTAGTTCAGGTGTTTGATATCATCCGGGGATTGAACCTTTAGGTAGAGTTGAGTGTCATCGGCATACATATGGAAGTGTACATTGGATGCTTGGAGCAAGGAGGCAAGTGGTTCCATGATTAGGTTGAACAGTGTGGGTGAGAGGGAGGATCCTTGTGGAACGCCTAAGTCGACTGGCACAGGCGAGGACAACACATTGTTGATCTTGAACTTTTGAGTCCGGTTATGAAGGAAGGAAGTGAACCATTTGAGAACAGTCCCGGATAGACCCATTCTAGTGTTTAGCAGCTCAAGGAGGTTCTCATGCTTGACCGTGTCAAAAGCTGAGGAAAGGTCGAGGAGGATGAGGAGGCATGAATCATTGCGATCAAGGATTTGGAGGGCGTCATCAATTATGTGAGTCATGGCCGTTTCCGTGCTGTGTTGCGCTCGGAAGCCTGATTGATGGGGGTTGAGGAGATCAAACTTGTCAATGTGTTTTGTTAGTTGAAGCTGTACACATTTTTCCAGCAGTTTGGCCAAGGTGGGGATGTTTGTGATGGGACGGTAATTGTTTAGGTCAGACGGGTCAGCTGTGGGTTTCTTGAGTATGGGCGTGACTTGCCCCACCTTGAGTGAGTCAGGGATGAGACCTTGTTGAAGGGAGCTGTTAATGATTTTAGTCCAGAGTGGGAGGAGCATGGTGGTGAAGTCTTTTACCGCGTTAGCAGGCAGGGGGTCTGTGAGGTGATTAGAGGGCTTCAGGGTAGCGAGCAGTTTGAGTATTGCCTCTTCTGAGTAGATGTCAAAGGAAGCCCGCGATGCGCTATTTTTTGGCTGAGCGTTAGACATTCTGATGTGCACAGGGTGTTGGCTTACATCATTGAGGAGATCATTTCTAATGTTGTCGGTCTTTAGCTTGAAGAAGGCGGAAAAGTCTTCACTGTGTGGGATATCGCTTGTTGGGTTGATTGCTTGTAGGGGTTGCGGCTTTGTTTGACTTTTGACTAGATCGAACAATTTTCTTGGTCGGTTTTTCGCTTGGTCAAGCTGGTGGCGAAAGAAGTTGGTTTTCGCACGCTTGATTTTCCTAAAGTAGGCATTTCTCTTGTTCTTAAGCTTTTTGCGATGTAGTGATGAGGGATCAGTTCTCCAAGTGCGCTCTGCCGATCGCATAGCTCGCCTGTCTTCGTTGAGTCTGCCGTCATACCAGGGGTTCGAACTCTTGGTGGAGACTCTCTAGTTGCAGTGGGGCGGCTTAGTTGATTATAGAGGTCATGGAGTCTAGGTAGAGGTCTGTCAATGTTTTAACATCAGAGACGCCAGCAGGGGGAAGGAGGAGCCTGTAGGTGTGGGGAGGTAGGGAGTTAGGGTTGAGATTCTTCATGTCCCTTTTCCAGATCTTGCATTTGGTGGGTTGAGCCAGGGAGGGTTTGATTTTTTCATTGATAAAGAAGGTGATGATGTGGTGATCTGACCAATCACAGGGTTGGATAGACCCCAGTTGGGTAGAGTCCTCTTTGGCGATGATAAGATCGAGTATCGAACCTTTATCGTGTGTTGGGCTGTTGCATATTTGGGTGAGGTCAAGCGCATTAAGGAAAGATTTAAGACTGTTTACCACTGTGTCTTTCTGATCGTTCCAGTGGAGATTAAAGTCACCCAGGTAGATTTGAGTGATCTGCCGACCGGCGTTGGAAGTAATAGTGTCCATGAGTTGTTGAGAGAAGATGAGGTTATCACCCGGCGGGTGATAGATGAGGTGTAGAGCACATACTGGTTTACCCTCACTAGAGATAGAGGCAGAAGAGTTCACAGGAGGTGAGGGAGGGGGAGGTTACTTTGGTGACAGATAGATTGCTCCTGAAAATGCATGCTATTCCCCCGCCCGTCTTGACGTTCCTGTCGAGTCTGATGATGTGGTAATTGGGGGGAACTAATATATCCATAATGGGCGTGGAGGCTTCAGTTAGCCAGGTTTCCGTCAATATGGCTAGGTCAAGATCCATTGATGTGACGAGATCTGCAATGTCGGAGGAGTGTCTCTGGGCCGATCTGCAGTTGAGAAGGATGCATTAGAGTCTGGGGGTGAGAAGGGAGGTCGTGTGTTCTAGCGATAGGGGGACTCTTCTGAGGTTGTTTGGGACAGAGCTTCTGACGTTTAGAGTTGGGTGCCTAAGGGGATTTGGGAGAATAGTAGGTATGGGGAGGTGAGTGGGCGTTAAGTTTTTTACCGGTCCCGGGCCAAAAGAGCAGAGGAGGGTGCGTAAGTCGTGGTCCGACAGGGAGTTAAGGGCACGCCGGGGACGGTGGGTGTTGTTGCGTACGGGGATAGAAGGCCAGTGTAGAGAGCCTTGAGTACGAGGGACTGTGGGGAGAGTGCGTAGTTTGTTGGATACGTTGGTGGTCGTTGTGGGTTTAAGTTGTCTGGAAGGTGTGTGAAGAAACTCTTTGATGGTGCGGAGCTCGTCTTTGAGTTGTAGGAGGGTGGATAGAATCAGGTCGAGAGGTGTCTGTGTTAGTGTTCGTGATGTGGGCCATGGGCGAGGCGTTGAGAGGGGATTTGGTGGGCGAATTTGGGGCGGGGAGGTGGGGTATGCTAGCATTAGTGGGGGGCTGTGTTGTTAAAGAGGGTGGGGTGGTATTCGGTGGGTGCGATGAATTGTAGGTGAGGGGTGTAGTTGAAGTAGGTGGTGGGTGGGAAGAAGTGGTGGGGCGTCGGTGGGGGAAGGTGCCGGTGAGTTGAGGGATGAGTGAAGGTCGAAGATAATAGGGGTGGTAAGAAGGAAGCGAGGGCTGAGTAATGGGGGTGAGAGGTGGGGGGGTGTTATTGTGAGGGAGGACGCAAGTTCTGGGGTGCTAGTTGGGGGGTGTGGGGGAGTGAGGGGTGAGAATGGGGGGGGTTGAGAGGGTTGAGAGGGAAGAAGATCTGCCACGGGGGGGGGGGGGATAAACTCCGGGTGATGTTGTGTTCAGCGAGACTAGTGTGAGGTGTGAGAAGGGGGGAAGGGTGGGTGGGGGTAAGTTGGATGTGCAGGGGGGAGTGAACTACGTCTGTGGGTGAGGGGAGCGTGGGGGTAACGTCAGGTGTGATCCTAACTATAACACTGGGGGGATGGGAGGGGTGTATGTCATTCCGGGGTTGCAGTGGGCAAGGCCGGTTATTTTGAGTATTGGTGTTAGGGGGAGTTGTGAAGCTTGATGTGTGCGGAATGGAGGTCCGCCGTTTGGCGATGTGTTCTAAGAAGGTAGGGAATAGGTTGTCTAGTCGGTCAAGGTTCCTATCATTGGCTTGGAGTAGAATGGTCCCGTTGTTGTAGATGGTGATTGTGGCTCTGCCTGGGAAGACTAGGGATGGAGTGATAGAAAGAGTTAGGTCATGAGCGGATTTCTTGGTGGTGTGAATAGTGAGTGTGGAGAGGAACCCTTTCCTCCATTGTGCTCTCCGTGTAGTGTAAAAGATGATATCGTTGTTTGTGTCTCCGTTGATCAGCGAGAAGTAGGTGTCCACACACGGTAATTCGGGATGTGCCTTTAGAAAATGATGTTTGTAACGTTTGGCGTTTTTTTTGGTGAGGTCAGGTGGGTATATGATTTTGTAGGTGTGCTCGCCCAAGCGTTCCATGGCGGAAGAGGCGTGGGTAGAAGAGGTGGGGAGCTTGTGTGGTTGCGGGGCAGTATGGTAGAATGTGGGCAATAGGTATGGACGACTAGTCTAAGATGGCCGCTCCGGTGGGTAACTATTCAAAGATGGCCACCACGGTGGCATATAGGGAGCCAAAAGTAGTCCTATCTCTATTGTTGATGTGCCTTAGGGAGCTAGCTTCCCTTTCCAGGGCAGGTCGAGTTAGTCCATCCTCTTTGTTGTTAGGAGGGAAGGGGGAGAGATTAGGTTTCAAGCTGTTCAGGAGGCGAGGAGGAAGCCTTATCTCTGTTAGGGTGACCTGTGGCCACGTTGGTATGCAGCTTCACGGTCGTTTGGTGGGGAGTGGAGGAGATTTATGGCTTCGTTGTCTTGCCCCCGCCATTTTAGGTAAAGGAAAGTGTACAAGCTAGAGGGTCGCCATGCCGCATGAATAGGTTGAAAGCAGACAGCTTTGTATCTTTAGGCCAGAGCGTGTAGCGCCGGTGTGCTCAAAATAGAGATTAAATGTTGTGCTTGTAAATACCTTCAGGATAGTCAGGAGGCTCCACTGAGGCTGTCCAAATCAGACTCCCTATGTCCAGATGTAACTGAGGCAGATCAATTATTCCAGAATATTGGTTGTGAAACGCGATGAAGCGCTCATGTTTGGTGATTGACTTCATTTCCAGCCTTTTGAGGGGGGGGCGGGGCTGAATACTCCTTCCTTCTGGCGCTGCACAGCGCGATCCTTCCAGGGTCCACTAGCCGACCCAGCTCTCCCACACGCCCCGAGGCCCCCGTCCGATCCGCCGCCACACAGTCCTACCAGCTCCCTCTTCGCTGTACACCACCCAGCGAGAGGGGGGAGGCCAGACGAACAGACACCACAGATCTCCGCGATCCACCACGACCAGTGGACGACCCACCGCGCTCTCGGCAGCGCTCAGCGAACCACAAGCGGCAGGTCTCTCAGGAGGCTCCAACCGCTCCGCTCAGCCTCACCTCACGGAGCCCGCCGGCATCAGCAGGCGGCAGGCAGCGCCTCACACTGCCCCCGTGCCCGCGGTCGATCCTGCAGACCCGGCAGCAAGTTTGATGAATGCGATTGGGTTTCACTGGAATCCGGGTTAAACCCAAAGTAGTAGCATTTATTTGGTGAGAGGACAGTCTCCAGGCGCTCCAATGCGCTATACGCTGGACGATATCAGCCGCAGACCCAGCCGGCGCCGGACCATCAAAAGCGGTCGCGTCGTGCAGCTACGCCCACGTCCACGTCCACAACAGTCCTTAAAGATATCCTTTGAGACGCCCGCGTCCCCAGCAGGTTCGCGCCCCTTGACCAGGGCTCCGCCACAGCTCCGGTGAGGACCGTCGGTGCCCCGCCGTCCAGGGCTCCGCCACCGCTCCGGCGTCCAGTCGCCAGCGCTTGCTCACAGCTCAGGTAGGTGAGAAGTAGTAGCAGTTTACACTCCAGTTACTTTTAGTTGATCCAGTTACTCTTAGTTGATCCAGTTACTCGTTTTTCTCCCGATGGCTAGCGTGCTATCTGGGGTAATTCCTACAGGGATTATCCCCAGCCCTGGGAGCTCCGGTGGCTGGCTCCTACCAGGCGGCCATCTTGGTATACCAACATGGATCTGCTCAACCTGCCGTAGGGACAAGTCAACAATATTCCAAGGGAGGCGCAATCATAAAGGGGCGCATGCGTGCCTTAAAGTTCAGTCCTGAAACACACAGTCCCTAGGGGACTGTACAGTGCAGCTGGCAGAACTAAATGCCCTGATAATGGCACTACAAACTACGGATTCCGAAATTCCCACACTGTGTGCGATTCATACTACTGTGTCCGGTCCTATAACAAATATCTTCACTATTGGGGCAAAATGAATTTCAAGATTCAAAGGGTTGCACAATCAAGCACAAGATGCTGTGGGAATGAGTGGCAAAGCTGAAAGAATGCGCGCCTAGGGCTCCGGATACATTGCCGATGAGGCCACAAAGACAACAGTCCACACTGCTGCCGTTGCTGCAATCAGTCCTTGCAGTACGAGATTAGACAGGGACACATTGGTGGCTGTCAATGCAGCCCTTAACGACACCACTTACAGAAAAGCTTCCACTAAGTACTCCTAAAAGTTAGATGCTAAAAAAAATACCATATGTTCAGATTCCAGGAGGGGAGGACAGAGTAATACCAAACGCTGATCGCAGCTTGGGATTAATACTAGCTGCACACAAAGGTCTAGGGTCAGCTCACACAGGAATTAAAGCTACAGTATCAATACTGAAACATCGCTATTGGAGGCCAGGTCCTACCAAACGGACCAAGGACTTTGTCCTTAAATGCGACATGTCAGCAGATGAAAGGTTCCACCGTAGCACATCTAACACAGACACCTCTAGTGACATCAGACAAGCCTTTGGCTTGTGTTTATTTGGACCACTGCAGCCCCTTACACTCTGATGGGGCTTACAAGTTAATCTTGGTGGCAGTGGAGTCAAGATCCAGATTCTTGTGAGTTTTGGCCACAATGCTCGGCTGACGCCCGAACTGTTATAAAGTATTTGCGAGTCTTCCTTGGGACATATGCAAGTGGCATACTAAATTTCGACCAGGGGCCAGGGTTTAGCTCTGGGGCTTACAAAGAAGCCATGGGAAGTTTGGCTGTGGCCTTGCAGGACTACTCACCCTACCATCATGAGGGAAATTCAGTAGTTGAGGAAAAACCGTGACTTGAAGCAATCCTTGATAGCACTTAACATGGCAAGATAATCACTGGCAGGGTGTTTGTGGGGGAGGGGGTGTTGTACTCCTTATGAAGCCATGTTTGGCGTGAGAATGTGGGTCCCAGACCTCGATAAGCGTTGGCGCAGTGGCAGCGGAAACCCTATTTGATATCAATGAGCGTTTGGCTGTTTTACAGGAACTCTATAAATTCAGGGCTTTACAAAGCAACGTCCAATTAAACGCACCACCACTAGCGAAGTGAAGATAGTTCTGGCAAGACCTGCCTGGGTCCCAAAGATTGGGGACCTGGTCAGAGAAAATTGTGGACAAGAAAGAATTTGGGAAATCTTATAGAGCTCCTGTACCCGGTTCTGGCTGTCGGAGGTACTAGAACCGCACTTCTTCCACCCTTGCAGTCGCAGAGACAAGAGGTTTGTCTTTATTGATCTGATCAAACCACACTATGTGGCAGATTCTCAACAGTAGGCCGCATGGGCTCCAGGGTAGCCACCACACTCCTCTCGCTAGCGTACAGGAAGTTCAGATGGAAGCTTTAATAGCGACAGAAGATTTCACTCTTCAACGAGAAGCTGTAAACAATTAAATTATACTCCTCCCTGTTGAAACGAACACAACCGTACAATGAACAAGTACAGAAATCTCAATTCGTAAAATGGACGCACTCTGCGAAGATGCCACAGATCGGGTCCTCTCCTGGTTCTACAAAACCTGCTGTGCTGTCAAAAATAGAGCAGGTGGCATCTGGCTACTTTGCGCATTATGACGACTTCTCATCGGATTCAAGTAAGCCTGAACTGCCAACACCGCCTCTCCCTTTCAAGCTATGAGTGTGCAGAAACTATATTTTTGGCTGAAAAAGACAATTTGTTGTTCCATGGATACATCTCTGCATTACAACTGGATGGTCCTTTGGATGGGTTTTGTAACTGTCTTTTTCCTAGTTCTGAATAGACACCATCTCCCAGAACATTCTGCAGTATGACTTGTGAACTCTGTTCTGAAACCACATGAACCCCGCACTGTGAACTAAAAGACCTGTTCCTGGTGAACATTACAGCAGTACCAGTTCCTGAAGGAATAGTGTGGAACAGGGTATTGTATGCGGTGTATGGTCCTATTGAACCTTTACAAAGTACATATTTAAAATTTCTTTAAATGAGATCATCACCTCTAGTACCTTTTCTGATGATTGGGACATTGAAACTACACAACTTGCTTGCAAATCTAGCGCTATCAGCTACGTTTTCTAATGATGAATTGTATGAGGGTACATCTAATTGGAGACATATTCTGTTATCAACATTAAGGTCACCATTTCTTAAACAAAGCTGCCATCCCATGTGCTGTTTAAAATTACACTCAATGGGAAAACTGCCCAACACCAACAAAAGGTAGTTCGAAGACATCTGCACAGCCTCCTATTAAAGGCCTGCACCTACACCTGCAAAGAAAAATATGCGAACACAAACCAAGCTGATGTAATCTGCTTCCTTTATTTATTAACTGTCAATACAGGGTTTTGACTTTTGGAAAGACCATAGACCTAATCTGTCTGGGGTACGAAATATTGGCAGGTTCAGGGAACTGAGGCCTTATTTAGAGCATGCCTCATACTACATCAAATAATTTTCCTTAACATGACACTGACGTCAAATAGTGTTGGGAAGTTGTGCCTAGATTGACTAAAAACCTCAACACCTTCCCAGGTGAAGCAGCACTTGTTCCTTGACGTGGGTCTCTGGGATTTTTTTAATAAGATTCCCGGAACCCATGTCAAAAGCGCTTCTTGTTCAGGATATACAACGAGCTGTGGAAAGTTTCTCAACAGGAGGCTCCTGAGAGATTGCGCAAGATAAGTTGGGGTTAATTTAGAAAAGGCTTTGGTTGACTGATTAAGATGGAAAGCGGAGATTCATTTGGGAAGGAATTTTGGATTTGTTCTGAGAACTACCTTGTTATGGTGCATTTGTAAGAATGATTCTTGTATGGTTAAAGGTGGAGTGGTGTGGCTCACTGGTAAGAGGCAGCAGACCCGGAAGCAGAGAGCGGCCCGGGACCAGGGTTCAATTCCCAACGCAGCAGGGTCGTGGACCAGGGTCAGCGGACTCGATAATTCTCGCCTCGGTGCCTACTCTTACCAGGGATCACACTCTGCAACTCTGGGCATTAAGCTTGCCTCATCTCTACAACGGCCCCCCACAGACGCCGGGATGCCTGGTTTCACCTTGGAGATACCCAGAAGGGACCATCTCACAGGGAAAGCCAGGACGGGTTCCCCAGCGGTCTTCAGCGCCGGGACGCTTACGGGCAGCTGTGCGCTTTATAAGTCCCACACATTTACATTTACATTTACATCTCACTTACTCTCCTGAGAGAGGTGATCGTGACTAGAAAAGCTACTTTCCATGTAAGGAATTGCAATTTGCATGTGTGTAAAGTTTCAAATGGAGGGCCCACAAGCCTAGTAAGTACAATATTTAAATTCCACACTGGAGAGGGTGGGATTGCAGGAGTTATTATCCTTTAAAGTACTTCCTTGAACGCTTTGATAGCAGGCACCCTAAACAGTGACAAAAGTAGTCTGTTTTGTAGGTAAGTAGTGAGGGCAGCCAGATGTAGTCTTATGGATGTACATGATAGATTACATCTTTGTAGATGCAGTAAGTAGCAAATACTGTTTTCAATTGAAGCATCTAGTGGGCCAATTTTATTGTTATTGCAGTAAATAACATCTTTTCCACTTGGGCTGCATAGCAAGCTCTAGTAGTAGGATGGCTTGCTTCTTTAACGATGTTCATACAATCTGGTGGGAGGTTAAGGTAACCAAACTCTAGGACTTCAGGAGCCAGATTGCCAGGTTCAGTTGAGCTGGATCTGGATGCCTTATCTCTCCATGGTTCTGTGTGAGAAGCTTTAGGGAGAGGTGTAGTTTTCGGTGTGGTACTACTGAGTTCGAGGAGTGTTGTGAACCATTGTTGCAGGCCCCATGTTGGAGCAACCAGGATCATTGTGTGAGCTTGTGTACTACTAATGGAATGAGCGGGAGTTGCGGAAAAGCGTACACAAATCTGACTGACCAATTCATCCATATTGCATTTCCTTTGGACAATGGGTGTGAATACCTGGCAGCGAAGGCTGGGCATTTTGCGTTTGTGTGTGGCGAACAGATCTATGTCTGGCTGGCCCCACATCTGAAAAAATGGATGAAGAACTTGAGGAAAAAGTTCGATTTGTGCATTTGCTGTATCTGACAACTGAGCAGATCCTAAACCTGATATTGAACTCCTGGAAGATGTTCTGCTCGGAGGTGTATCCTTTGTGGGATGGCCCATCTCCAATGTTCTGCGCTAGTTGAGAAAGCTGCAGAGAATGTGTCTGCCCTTGTTTTTGCATAGAATACATTGCTGTCATATTGTCCACTCGGACAAGGACAGTTTTGTTGATAAGATGCGTCTGGAAGGATTTCAATGCCAGAAATATTGCTAGTAATTCGAGGTGATTGATGTAGAGCAGTTTTTGTTGAGGGCTCCACCTACCCTGAATTGTATGGTTTAAGAGATGGGCTCCCCAGCCGGTGAGTAATGCGTCCACTGTTAGCACCATCTGTGGAAGTGGCTCTAGGAACGGCCGCGCCTTGGAAAGGTTTTGTGTGTTCCACCACTGCAGAGAGCGATGTGTGCAGCTGTCTACCAACACCAGATCTGAAAGTTGACCTTGAGCCTGGTTCCACTGACGTGCTAAGCATTCTTGCAAAGGGCGCATTTGAAGTCTTGCATGACGTACTATTAAAATGCAAAAGGCCATCATCTCCATCAGCTGCATAAATACCCGAGCTGGCAGTGAATGTTGGGGCTGAAATTTTGTGATGGGGTTTTGTATAGTGCTATCCTGACTGGATTGGGGTATGCCAGGGCTTTGGAAGGGTCTATTGTGGCCCCTAGATACTGATGTTTGTGGGACGGCTGGAGATCTGATTTGGTGAGGTTTATTGTGAATACCAAGTTGTGAAGCAGGTGAATTGTTCTGTAAGTGCGATGAACACACTGATTTTATGACTTGGCCTTTATTAGCCAGTCGTCCAGGTATGGAAACACATTTTGTTGTCTCTGCAAGTGGGCGGCTACTACTGCCAGACATTTTGTGAAGACTCTGGGTGCAGTGGTCCCTCCGAATGGGAGTACCTTGAATTGATTGTGTGGACTATCTACTACAAACCTTAGATATTTCCTGTGAGCAGGGTGTATGGGAATATGGAAGTAGGCGCCCTTGAGGTCTAGAGTGGCGAGGAAGTCACCTTGTTGGAGTAGTAGGAGGACCCGTTGAAGAGTGATCATGTAAAATGATCAGATTGTAAGTAGAGGTTGAGTGGTCTGAGGTCCACTATTGGTCTGAGAGTACCGTCCTTTTTTGGGATGAGAAAGTAAAGGGAATAAACCCCATGCCTTGATGCTGGAGGGGGAACTGGTTCTATTGCATGCTTTTGAAGAAATGCTAGATCTACTTGTTTGAGAAGCGTTATATGTTCTTTGGACATCAGACGTTGTCTGGGTGGTATAGTTGGGGGGAGTTACAGTAAGTTCCAGGCAGTAACCATACTGGATAATATGTCTTACCCACTTTGTCTGTAGTGATGGAGTTCCAGACAGGTAGTAACTGGGACAGGCTTCCTCCGACCGGAGTGGAATGGACTGGAGGGAGCGGAGGGAAGCGATTGCTTGGTAGTAGGGGGAGGATTGGTTGTTGTTACAGCGACCTTTAACTTTGTTATTTCCTCTGTACCCCCGCCTTAAAATATCCCCTGTTGGGGGAGGTTTGTGTAGGAGTTTTGTAGGAGGAGGAAGTAGTGCCTGTGCCAATGTTCTTGGATCCGCCTCTATAGATGGAGACGAAAGAACCTTGGGTAGGCTGAAACTGTAATGTTCCCATATATTTTGCAGTGTCTGTTTCATTTTTTCTGAGGTTGTGTCCACAGCTGGGCCAAACCGGTGTTCTTGATCGAATGGCTGGTTTAAAATAGTTGTTTGCACTTCCTGTTTAAACCCGGAAATGCATAACCATGCATGTTTGCAGAGTAAGACACTGGTGTTAATAGATCTAGATTCAGCGTCTGCTGCATCGAGGGCACATATGATGGATGCATTTGTAATTCACTTGCCCTCCTGGACCAGATTGTTGGCTTTGGCCTTGTACTGGTCAGGTAAACGTTGGATAAGTTCTTCAAGCTTGTCGTAGTGAGCCATGTCATATCAGGCAAGTAGGTCTTGCGCGTTAGCTATCCTCCAGTGATTGGCTGCTTGGGAGGAAACTCGTTTACCTGATGCATCCAGCAGTTTTGACTCCATATCTGGGGGAGTTGCATCCCCAGAGGTTTGGGAATTTGCAAGTTTTCTTGCATTGGACACTACTAAAGAATCTAAGGGGAGTTGTCCTTTGATGCATACTGGATATTAAGGGGCAGGCTTATATTTTTTATCAATCCGGGGATTGAGAATCCTGGTCCTGACGGGGTCTTTAAATAGGTATGGTGCATGTTTAATTACACATTTGAGCATTGGCAGTGTGTACTGCTTTTTGTGACTGAGGAAAAGTGTCCAGTAGGAAGTCTTCCATGGGGTCGGAATGTAGTTCCATGCCATGATATTGATCAGCTCTATTAATGAGCAGACTAAATCCTATATTATCATCTGGGGGGGATGGGTGGGGGATGGGTATGGGTCTGGATCAGGAAGGTCTAGAGGATCTGTGAGAACGTAATCGTCCCATGTGTCCTGTGGTGGGGTAGTGTTATCATCAGGGTCATCTAAAAGGATCCTTATTGTGTCCACCCCCATCCCCTAAATCATCCTTATCCTGTGGTGGTAAGGGTGAGCATGGAGAAAATCTAGTAGAGGGTATGGGAGAGTTTATAGGAGACAAAGGTTTAGTAGGAAGGATAGGAGAAGAGGGCCTTATGGGTGAGGTTGCAAAGTCTCTTCTTTACAGGTACCTCCGGCGTGGGTGAGGGATCAGATTTCCTCTTTGTTGGAAGACTGACAATACAGCCTGTTTTAGGGTCCACATGTAATGTTTTTTGTTTCGGATCGATAGGATCTGGCCGAAACAGTTCTTCCTGCTGGTCTTCTTTCGGTGCTTATTTTTTCAGTTCGAGCGTTGCTCAGATTTGGTGACTATTGCTGTAGGAGGAGCTTTGTGCTCTTTTGGATTCAAAGTTGGAGCTGAACTTTTCTTCAGATCCAAAGATTTTTGGTGCTTTTCCAGTTCCGAGGCCTTACGGTGTTTCGGTGCCAAAGGGTTTGGGGTCGAGGCCTTTTTGGGCATAATGGAGATGTGCATCCCCGATTTCGGTACTGAAGGTGTTTTCTGAATACTGATATGCGGCTTGCTTGGTCCCGAGCTGCCGGAAGGCTTTTTTCGTTTTCGGTTCCGGGCACGGAGGTAGGGCTTTTGAAATTTTCTTTCGGTCTCGACTAAAGCCTTGAGGCAAAGTTTTGACTGGAGCCTTCTGTTTTTTGGGTGGGGCAGTGATATTTGTACTCACTCGTTGCCCTGGAGCGATGTGGTCATCGGAGTCGACATTGTCAGTTTCAGAGAAGATCTCTAGCGCTTGCGAATCCTCTGCCTCTGGAACGTCGGGCCTTCATCAAAAAGGTCTTCTGGCACCGGTGCAGCCTGTTGCGCCATAACGTGTCGTCGAGCCCGGCGATCACGGATGGTTTTCTTGGATCGATAAGAGGCGCAGACTTGGCAATCCTTTTCTTCGTGCTCTGGTGATAGACAAAGGTTGCAGACATTGTGGTGGTCACGGTGTGTAAATTTAGCTCCACACTGGGGTAATTTTTTAAATGGAGTCCTTTCCGTTAGCCGTAGGCCCGAATGGTGAGGATAGGCCCAGCAGCCCGCATCGACGACCGGAATCAAGGATTTGGGAGTTAGCACGTCAAAAGGCACGCAAACAAAACAATACCGTTGAGTGTGATAGGTTGCGCGTCGAAAGAGGTTTGGAAACACAGTACCGAACCGGAGCGCAGCAAGCCACATCCGAACCCGATGGCGGAAAAAAACAATCTGAGGATGGAGTCAATGCCCATGCGCACCATTGTCCAAGGGAGGAGTCACCTATCTTGTGATCACAAAGACTTCTTCCAAGACAACAGCAAACTGCAAACAGCCAAGCCCATCACCAGATGGCGATCTATGCACAAGTATGTATTCTGCAGCTCATATGCCTCAAACTAGTCTTTTTAATATAATTTAACGGATAGCCAGATGGTAATGGCATGCAGAGATGCAAAATATACCATGTTGCACATTGAAAAATTAGACCAATTACCTTTCACCATGGCTGAGACACCATCCACAGACTGGATAATCCATAGTTACATCACCCTACCGGTCATGACTTTCCAATTCTAATATTGTCTCCAATACCAACAGGTAGGAAGATATGAAGCGCTAGGGGAAGTTTATGTGCATAAGTATTGTAAATTACTGTTCAGGTTTAAATGCAGGAATGGAGATAGAAGTTTTCCTTAGTGGTTCCGACAGTGCGTATGCTTTAAGCAGGTCCCTAATTTGCAAACACTTCTCTTCACGGGCAACGCAATGCTTCAGTGGAGAACTGGTCCGATTATCTCAAGGGTTTTCCAGCTGCTGCGATTCATTTAGTTTTTAAGCTGCTCTCAAATGGGAGCCATTTCATGCTGAATGATCAAGGTTGCTGCGGAATGGAACCGGGCATCGCTTATCTGGTATCGGTTAGTTCCATAGTCCCAAAGTACTGCTTCCGTCTGCCAGTACAGTTAGGGAGGTATCTCTATGGCGTTCGATTAACGTTTCCAACATACCTCTTGATTCTCTGAGCAAGCTGAAAACCATGCTTTTTAAAAAGTTGGTGGCCGTAACTTCGGTTAGAGAGATGTTTGATCTCCAGGCTGCAAGGTCCTTGTCTGAGATACCAAAACTAATCCACACTAACTGTTGCATTTTGGGGAGCTGGTTCACCATATCTTTAATATGTCTGATAAGAAGGGAATAGTGCACTTTTTTAAATGCATCAGCTCTGGACTGGTGTTCACCTTTCAGGTAACTTTTGCAGTTATACCATCTTTCATACACTCCGTGTTGGGAAGCATTTTGAGGGCTCCATCGTGTATTGCTACTTGTGGCGGAAATCCAGATTAAAATGTTTCTGCTCCGCAATGGACGTCCCAATTTATCCCAGAATTGATACTATGCTGCTTGTGCTGCGGTGCAGTCAGCGCATGGTACACTCCTTTGGCACTCCTCGGCTTCGAGAACTAAATGAGCACTGGTTCTTGTCCTTCAGGCCGGTTTGGCTTCACTGCATACACTATGCACACCACTGCCTTTACAGTCATGAATGCGTACTGGATCTATACCTCAGATCAATTGAATGTGCCACTGGCCATTGAAGTACTGATCGGCCCCTTGGTATTCTTCGGGCCACACTGGGTTGCTTTGGCTCCTAGTTAAACAGAAACCACCTCTTCGATACGCTTACAGGATGTAGTCCTTCCCTCAACAGCTGCTGTGGTACCCTGCTGAATTCACCTTTGCTCCATGAACCTGCTACGAAGTGCGCCTCTGGGACTGTCGCCTGTGGTTGTGAGCAACAGCAATGTAGAGTGTACCACTCCAAACACAAACAATTGGCTTTTTCCATGTGGCAACAATTTGGCATGTTTTTCTTTTTGTTTTAAACAAAATGACTACAAACCGCTTTTTGCTTTTTCTAGGCACCATGTTTTTTTTAGTTTTTTTTTTTAGTGCCTGGTATTCCAAATAGTAGAAGGACTTTAGAGATTTTACATGAATATTTTAAAGGGAAGCTTGCTTTTAGAGCAGTTTTTAACCTTTTAAATTTGTTTTATTATAGCCTGTTGACCTTTTAGATAGCTTTTATATATCAACCCTTAGTATGAGGAGTGGTGGTTATGTTCCAGAGTTAGGCCGATGTAGCGAAACTGCTAATTTCTTACATTGTCCTATCTTTTCACAATAACATTTCTGCAGTGAATTTTTGCACGTTTTCACATGCATGACAATGTTAGATTAGTTTCTCTGAAACTACATTGTTTACACATCTAGTAAAACATTCTTACGATGAAAAACCTAGTGTAGAAGGCCTCTTTACGTACTATGTACCAATGTCGTTCTATCTTCATCCACGGGGCAGTGGTCTGACATTGCTGGAGGAGGGGGGAAAATCAGGGGTGGCAGCCTGTTCGTGACCAAGAAGGGCCCTTACATTCTCTCACCAGGTAATGGGATTGGCTTGTCCCTTGGGATTCTTGGCTTTACACCCACACACCCTCTAGGTACACTTAGAGTAGGGTTTTGCATGGTAGGGGTACACCAGATTACTGCCTTGTTTATAAGCCTGCATATATACACAGTTTTAGCACCATGGTAGACTGTATCTACTATTTACGCTGTGGGTGCTTGTAATCACATTCATCTGCTTCGGTCTACTGATTAACACAGCACGTGTCTTCTATAAGAGAATGTTGGTTCAATAAATATAATGAAACTGTCCCACTGTGTATTTTGTAAATTTCGGGTCTGTTTCTGCAATCCCTGAGGGCACATGGTTGTCCTCTTCAGTGGTTTCCAGAAACCATTTTCTAACTGAAAAGTTAGGGAGAGGGGTGGGGAGGAAGGGGTGCTGGTCTATAGGCCAACATATCCTGCATGGGTCTCCGGAATTAGTCTAGGCACCAAGACCTTAATTCATGTTGTCCAACAAATGTGCAGATCCTACAGCTTAGCAGGAGCTACATGACAATATGAGCTGGCAGTTAATACAAGTATCCTGGAATAAAACTAGATTGCGTTTAATAGGCTTATGTAAAATCAAAGGGACAATGGCAGGGACCAAGGAGGCCTGGAGGCTTACCCGCAGTCCCCAACATGGTGGCCAGGCCCAGGAAATGGGGTCTCCGGGGCAATATCGGAGGTGGGTCCGCAACTCGCTGGAGGCCGCACCCCTTTTCTCCACTACTCTGCAAATGCGCCTCCTGCATCGCTCCAGGTTAGGTGGGAGGAAGTTTCCTTGGCTGCTGAGGGTGATGGGGACCAAGAAGACCTCCTGTTACCTTAAGTAAGCCCCACACAGTGGGATTTCTGGGAAGTGGTCAGAGGCCACGCCCCTTTCTCAACCGCTCTGAAAAGGCACCTCTTGGTGCACTGCTGGTGGGAGGATGACGTGCCCTTACCTCCTGAGGGCCTCAGGAATAGCATGAACTTTTTCCCCCAAGCAGCGGAGGTGTGTTTGCAGAGTGGTAGAGAAAGAGGGTGCGGCCTCGGACCACCTCAGCAATCCAGCTGTGTGGGTCTAACAAAAGGTAATAGGAGAGCTAGTTGGCCGCCAAAGAACCCTCAAGAGCCATGGGGACTTAATTCCTCACTTACCCCCTCATATCCTCACGCTTCTGAAAAGCGGACTCAGCGCTGTTTGTAACCAGGCGTGGAATGCTTTTCCAGCGCCTCGCTCAGCCCGCAGGCCACGCCCCTTCGGAGGCCACGCCCACCGCCCATCACTACAAAGGGACGCTGAATACAAGCGCCACCATTTGTTGTACCACACTCCTGAGGCGGAAAGCCGGGAGGTAGCTCATTTTAAAAGTTGTTGTTTCTCTTATTCTTTGTGTTTTAAAGCTCACTTACCCCCTCATATCCTCAGGCTTCTGAAAAGCGGACTCAGCGCTGTTTGTAACCAGGCGTGGAACGCTTCTCCAGTGCCTTGCTCAGCCCGCAGGCCACGCCCCCTTCGGAGGCCACGCCCACCTGTCCATCCTCCTAAAATCATGTGCTTTCCTCGGAAGCGCAGCGGACGAGTGCAGCGGGTGCGACGATTGCGCGCCAAAGGAAAGCCCGTCTACGCCCGTCCGCGGCCGACCGAGGCTAGGGGCTGGTCATTCTGCCCCTCTCATTCAATATTCATTTGCACAGCTGACCGATCTGCAAGGCCTGTGGCCACTAGAGGACACTATTAGCCCGAATCACCAGGCTTGGCCTTTCTACACCTAATGCCCTTTCCCACTCTTGCTCTCCACCCTTGCCTTCGACCGGTCGCCCCACTACCCCTTTACTCACTGGTTCTTCCCTCACGGCTGTATCCGCGATGTATCTCAATACCAGATCGGCAGTTAAGCACCAGCATGATCTCTTTACGCTACTGGATTTACACAAACCTGACCTTCTATTCCTTACCGAGACTTGGTTCTCCGGTAGCTCCCTTCCCTCCCTACTGGCAATACTTCCCCCATCCTATTATGCTCTCCGAGCCGATCGCTCTCCCGGCAAGCCAGGTGGAGGAGTTGCTCTGATTGCCCGTAAAGAAATTATTTTTCAACCTCTAGCTTTTTCCCCTTTGGGTTCATCAGATTGCTTAGTGGCCCGCTCACTCTCCCTTACTCCCCAACTCACGTGTGACCTCATTTACCGACCCCCGTCCTCCCCACAATTATTTCTTCCAAGTTTCCAAGACCTGGTGGTTACCTTGGCAGTCAACCACTCGTACATTGTTGTTCTTGGGGACTTTAATTTCTGGCCCTCCGATCCCGCTGAGTGTACAGCTTCCAAGGAGTTTTCAGAGTCACTCCGCTCTCTTAACTTTACCTCCGCTGTTCACGCCCCTACTCACAGTCTGGGCCACATCCTCGACCAAATTTGGCACCGAGATTGCCCGGTTACTTCACTATCCATCTCTCCCTGCACTTGGTCTGACCACTTTCTTATTCTCTTCTCCTTATCCCCTCCGTTCAGTCCCTAAGCCTCCCCCTGCCAAAAACATCTGGGCACGATCATGGAACCGCGTGGACGTAGCTGCCTTGTCTGCCACACTTTCCGCCTCCAGCCCGGATCTTTCAGGGCTGTCATCTCTTGGACAAGCGGAATCCATTAATGGCTGGTTGCGGGCTGGCTGTGACTCAGTCGCCCCTTTAAAGCGCATATCGTCTAAGCGTTCCAAAGATGCAAACCGTTGGTTACCGACGAATTGAAGATCCAAAAACTTAATCTTCGCCAAGCGGAGCGCCTCTGGCGGCGGGACTACTGTCCCATTTCAAGAAATCATTATATCACCCTCCTGGCCCTATATAAGAAATCCATTCTGGAAACTAAGAAGGCCTATTTCTCATCTAAAATCCAGTTCGCCGAGAACCGGCCTAGAGAAATCTTTGCCATTGTTCAAGATCTAGCCTATTCCGATAGGGCCTCACTCAAACCCTATCCCTCACAACTCCTCTGCGATTCTCTCAACTCTTTTTTCCTTGATAAAATTAGCACGATCAGAGCCAATATTCCCCTCCCGTCCCCCTCCTTCACTAATCCTCACTGTCCCCCAGTCGCAGCACGTCTGGATTCTATTCCTCTTCTCACGGCTGATTCTTTCCTTTCCCTTCTTCCTCTGGTCAAGTCTGGTTCCCCGCTGGATCCCTGTCCTACTTACATCCTGAAACAGATTTATTCTTTCTGTCCCTCACCACCCCTTATGTTTCTTAACAGTTCACTCTCCCAGGGTATTGTCACTTCATCACTTAAGTCGGCGGTAATTGTACCTATCTTAAAAAAACCTGGTGCTGACCTTTCTGTTTCAGCCAACTACCGCCCCATCTCACTCCTGCCTTTCCTGGCCAAGGTACTGGAACGCCATGTAGTAAGAACTTTGAGCTCCTTTGTGGAAAGGAACAGTGTCTTGGCCCCCAGGCAGGCAGGCTTCCGCCCTGCACACTCCACAGAGTCTGTGGTTATATCTGTCCTGGACAACCTGCGGGAGGGTATGGACACTAGTCAGCCCCAGGCCTTGGTCCTCCTCGATCTCTCTGCCGCGTTCGACACGGTGGACCATGCCATCTTACTTTCACGTGTCGAGCCGGCGGGAATCGGGGGGTCGGCCTTGGTCTGGCTATCCTCCTTCCTGAGTGGCCGCACTCAAGCAGTTCGCTTGGGTGATTACTCAGCTGACTCTCGGCCTGTGCAGTGCGGGGTTCCCCAAGCATCCTCTCTGTCTCCATTGTTATTCAACCTGTACATTGCCCCTCTTATCTATGCTCTACAACAGCTGGAGGTCTCTGTCTACAATTATGCAGATGACCTCCAGCTTATCTTTTCTCTATCCTCTTCCTCTGCGTCAATATCCAATTTTCATTCTGTTATGACCTTCATTCAGGACTGGATGAACCACAACCACCTGAAACTCAATCCCGACAAAACGGAATTGGTGTTGACGGGTGGTTGCTCCAGTCCATGGTCCTCTCTCTTTTGGCCCCCTTCTTTAGGTCCCCCACCCATTCCCGTCTCCTCTGTTAAAACCCTTGGCTTCAAACTCAATGATCAACTTTCCCTTCATTCCCAAGTTAGCGCGGTCGTATCTTCAGCTTTTCTTTCCCTCCGGACAATCCGCAAAGTCTCCCGGTTTTTCTCCCCATCTGCCCTCAAACTCATACTTCTGGCGATGGTGACGTCCCGCTTCGACTACGGCAATGCCCTCTATTGTGGCATGCCGGTGTACCTCGTGAGGCGTCTCCAGTTGGTCCAGAACCAGGCGGCTCGCCTGGTATTTAACCTACCTAAATCACATCACGTCACGCCCCTTCTTAAATCTTTACACTGGCTCCCCATTCAGCAACGTGCCCTATTCAAGCTGGGCTGCATCATTTTCAATGTCCGGTCCGGTTCTGCCCCTGCATTTATCGGTTCTGCAATCCACGACTACACCCCGTTTAGAGAATTGCGCTCAGCCACCCAACAACTTCTCATAGTCCCCCGCTTCAAACGAAAGAAATGGGGAGGATCCAAGTTCTCTACTTTGGCTCCTGCCTTCTGGAACTCTCTCCCGTTTCACTGGAGATCTTGTCCCCAGTACTCCCTTTTCTGCAAAGCCCTCAAAACTTTTCTTTTTACCCAGGCTTCCCCCTTGTAAATCGTCCCTTGGCTCCTAGTCTCTCGTTCCTTGGGTTTTGTAGTACTACATAGCGCCATGAAACCGCTCGGTGTACGCGCGCTCTAGAAATATTTTTAAACTCAACTCAAACTAATAGTGTGTCAGAATGCGCGTTTGCAGAGTGGTGGAGAATTGCGGGGGCACAAGGTACAGTTAACTTAGCTAAGTAGAACGGCTGAATTTCTCTGGTTTTGTACGAGTAAACTCTGCCCCAACTATAACCAGGCACTTTGAAGACATACATGCAAACAAGGTAGAGGATCTGAAATGCTTTGTATTGGATCAGGTGCCAAGTACACTGAGGGGTGGTAACAGGGAGAAATGTCTGAAGCAGCATGAATCTAGATATATTTTGAGGTTCAATTCTAAGATTCCTAATGGCCTCAACACGGAAGAAGATCAACCTATGCACTTGTGAATTGAATTAGTAAATGAGTCAACAAGACATTCAGCCAGCCTAGTTTTTAATTTCACACAATAGAATCTCCAATATAATTTAGTAAGGGTTTTTTACTATTATTCGGCACCTGCACTGCACTTTCTAGTAGAACGCATGTTGCCAATGCAATTTCCCATAAGGCTTTTAGACACAACTACAACCCGAAACACTAACAGAATTACATCACATTTGGCACAAAACTAAATCTTGGTCCAGAAGAACAAGTTACTTACCTTCGTTAACGCTTTGTCTGGTGGATACAGGATCTGCCTGTGGATTCCTCACCTTGTGAATATCCCCTGCTCCAGCGCCATTCGGAAATTTTTGTGGCTCTCCACGCTAACGAGGACGACGTAGAACCATGGCTCTGCGCGCGACTCCGCTGACGTCACTGGAGCCATAAAGGAGCCTCGTCGGCGTGATGACGTCAGTTCTGCCCTTTTTTTCCGTGCCTTCGAGGCACACAGAAGGACCGACAAATATATATAGTATACATAGTACACAGAATTCAAACAACACGCAGTGTGAAAACAATGCTGTGAACACTTCCATTGAAAATAAAATAAACAATATCAACATTGTAGGTATACAGGGGTAAACAACGGGGAGTCGGGTGGGTCAGTGAGGAATCCACAGGCAGCTACTGTATCCACCAGAAAAAGAGTTACCGAAGGTAAGTAACTTGTTCTTCTGATGGATACATCTGCCAGTGGATTCCTCACCTTGTGAATAGAGTCCCACAGCAATCCCCACTCCCGGAAGAGGGTGTCCACCCTTTTATACCAGAAAATCTTGAAGGATAGAACGCGCAAAGTGACCGTTCCTCCTCACTTCGGAATCTAAGCAGTAAAGCTTCGCGAAGGTATGGAGGGAGGCCCAAGTTGCCTCTCTACAAATGTCCTCAACAGGAACACCTCTAGATAAGGCAGATGTAGAAGACTTTGCCCTCGTAGAATGAGCTCTTAAACCCTCCGGAGGCTCCTTATCAGCCAAAGAGTAACAAATCTTGATGCACAAGACAATCCATCTGGAAAGTGTGCGCCTGTGCACCGCTCTACCTTTCCTGCAGTCAGCAAAGCCCACGAAGAGCAGGTCATCCACACGATAGTCTTTAGTTCTATCAAGATAAAAACTCACCGCCCTCTAAGGGTCCAAGCGGTGAAGCCGCTCCTCCTCCTTGAAAGGGTGAGGGGGAGGATAGAAGGAAGGAAGGGTAATGGACTGCCCCAGATGGAAGGAGTTACCACCTTAGGCAGAAAAGCCCTGGTCCTGAGAACCTTTCTATCAGCATGAATAGTCAAGAATGGGAGTTTTTAACTTGGAGCTTGAAGCTCACTTACCCTCCTTGCCGAGGTAATGGCAACAAGAAACACAGTTTTTAACGACAATAACCTCAAGGGACACTTGTGTAAGGGCTCGAAGGGAGAACCCATCAAATAGGTTTAGACAAGATTTAAGTCCCATTGAGGCACAATAAAAGGAGTGGGCGGACATTTGTTGGTAAGGCTCTTACTGAATCGTAACACAATGGGTGATTTAAACAAGGACGGCTGGTCCCGCAAGCAAAGGAACGCAGACAAAGCCGATAAATAGCCTTTCACAGTAGCCACAGCAAAACCCTGCTGGGCCAAAGACAGAGCAAACCGAAGAATGTCTGATAAGCGGACCCTTAAAGGGTCAATAGACGTCTCCCCACACCAATGAACAAATTTGGACCACCTATATGAATAAATAGACTTGGTGGAGAGACGTCTGGCGGACAAAATAACGTCCACCAGGTCAGAAGGAAGAGAAAAAGAATTCAGGTTGCCCCGTTCAATCTCCAGGCATTAAGGTGTAAGGTCTGGAGGTGGGGGTGTAGAACCTGCTCCTGCAATTGCGAGAGGAGGTCTGCCATGAGAGGGAGACGGAGGGGAGGGCACAAGGAGAGGTGGAGAAGAAGATCTGTATACCACACCCTTCTTGGCCAATCCGGGGCATTCAATAGGACTTGGGCCCGGTCTTGACGAATCTTCTTCAGAAATTGAGGAATCAATGGTATGGGAGGAAACCCGTAAAGGAGTTTACAGATCCAACTCAACTGAAACCCGTCCTCCAAAGCTCCCTGCATCGGATACTGGAGACTGCAGAATGATGGGCAGTGATCGATCACATGAGTGGCTAACAGGTCCACCCGAGGAGTTCCGCATGTCCGGAAGATGTGACAAACCACCTCTGGATGAAGCCTGCACTCGTGGTCGGCTGAGAACTGCCGACTGAGACTTTCTGCACACACGTTTAGAACCACTGCCAGATTATTTGCCATCAGACAAATCTGATGGTCCTGAACCCAGGACCAGAGATGCAGAGCCTCTCTGCAAAGATAATGCGACCCTATTCCTCCCTGTTTGTTGCAATACCACATCGTTGTAGTGTTGTCCATTAGGACTTGAACCGACTGACTGCGAAGGGAAGGGAGAAAGGCCAGGAGCGCCAAACGTATCGCCCTTAACTCCAGAAGGTTGATGTGAAGCAATCTTTCCTCTGGAGACCAAAGACCCTTGATCTCCAGGTCCCCCAGTTGAGCACCCCACCCTAGAGTAGATGCATCTGTTATCACTGTGGCCACCGATGGAGGTAGATGGAAGGGATTCCCTTGAGACAGATTGCCTTCCACGCTCCACCAAGATCGATCCACCGCAGCTTCTCTGGAGATCCTCAGACTTCTTGAGATCTCCATTGTGCTGATACCACGGCCTGCGGAAGCACCACTGGAGCGCCCTCATGTGCCAGCATGCATGATTGACCAACAGAATGCAGGAAGCAAACAGACCAAGCAGGCGAAGGACCTTCAGGACTGGAACGACCACTCCATTGTAAAACAAAGGAATCATTTCCTGAATGTCGAGAATCCTTTGAGGAGGAGGGAATGCTCGACAAACAGTGTCCAGTATCGCCTCTATAAACAGGTTGCGCTGAGAGGGCACTAGGTGAGACTTGGGTACGTTTATCGAAAAACCCAATCTGTACAACAGCAGCGTTGTCACTTGCAGATGACACCTTCTCCGGAGACCCTGCTTTGATCAGCCAGTCGTCCAGATAGGGGAAAACCGAAATACCCGACCTTCTGAGATGGGCTGCCACCACTGCAATCACCTTGGTGAAGGCTCAAGGTGCAGTAGTAAGACCAAACGGAAGGACCGCAAACTGATAATGTTGCGACCCTACCGTGAAACTGAGATACTTCCTGTGCGACTTTAGGATCGGATATGAAAATACGAGTCTTGCAAATCGATCAACAGCATCCAATCCTCCTGTTGCAGCGCTTGAAGAACCTGCGCAAGGGTGAGCATCTTGAACTTTTCCTGCTTTAGAAAAAGGTTCAAGATCCTGAGATCCAGGATTGGACGTAACCTGCCATCCTTTTTGGGTATCAGGAAATACCGGGAGTAGCAACCCTGACCCCTTTCCAGCTCCGGAACCACCTCTATCACACCTTTTTTCAATAATGTCAGAACTTCCTCCTGCAGGAGAAGGTGGTCCTCTGAGCAAATCCCTTGGCAAGGAGGGTAATTTAGAGGGATTTCCCGGAAGGAAAGACCATACCCATTCTCCACAAGATTGAGAACCCAAAGGTTTGTAGTGACCGACATGATCCTGAATGGCAGATCTAGGACTGCTTTGCTGCGGTAATAGGAGGGGACGTAGAGGAGGAGGAGGAGGGCCGACGACCTAGTGGGCTACCTCTATTCTTGCCCCTGTAGGATCTATACAAGGTATTCTGCTGCTGCTGAGGTTGTTTGTAGGAGCGAAAAGACCTCCCAAAACCTCTATACCTCCTAAACGTTGAACTCCTAGGCTGAGTCTGAAGGCCTAGAAATTCGGCCGTTGCCTTACTATCTTTAAATCTTTCCAGGGCCGCATCTGCTTTCTTGCCAAAGAGACCAGAGCCATCGAAAGGTAGGTCCAAAAGTTTTGCCTGTACATTTGAGGAGAACTCTAAAGATTTAAGCCAGGCACTTCTAGTAGCCACAGAAGATCCGCCGTGTCCAAACCACTCTGAATCACCTGACGAGCAGCTGCTTGAGTGTCCTGTAACACATCATTAAAAATTTTCCTGTCACCTTCAGACAATTTTGGGGCAAGCTGTTTCGCAAAATCCATAAGGGCATAGAAATAGCGACCCATAAGACAGGTGCCATTCGTTGACTTAAGGGCCATGCTATCCGAAGAAAACACCTTCTTAGCGGACTGGTCGAGCTTTTTAGACTTTGTCCAACGGAACCTGTGGAAAGGCAGCAGAAAACTTCTTTGAACAGGCTGCCTGGACTACTAGACTCTCAGGAGAAGGGTGTGATAAAAATTCAGGATCCCCTGGAGCCACCCTATATCTCCTTGCAATTGTTTTGTTAACTACTGGAGCCGAAAATGGTTTGCGCCAGACCTTCAATACAGGATCGGTAATTGCCAGAGGTTCTACAACAAAAGTAGGAGAGTGGAGAACTTGTCAGTATATTAGATTTAAATTCAACAGAAGGACCTGAAGGTCCAAAAGTTCTGCTGCTTTTTTAATCACTGTATGGTAGGGGGCAACATCCTTCAAGCTCCCACTCTGGATACATATCAAGGCCACTTGCTTCTTAATTCCGTAAAACAGTCAGAGTCCTCAACCTCACCTTCCTCCAGACGAAATCTCTGCTCCTCCAAAACTGAGCTGCTCTCCTAGATCTTATTCTAGGCGCCGACGCCGGTGGAGCCGAGACCGACTCCAAAGGACCTGGATGCGGCGTCGTACACTGATCAGTCGGCACAGCCTGTGCCGATCGAGGTAGAGCTCACGGCGCCAGAGAGGATGGAAACTGCGTCTACGTCCTCGGCGCCGGGAAATGCCAAGACGGCGCCGCCAGAAGGAATGGCATGAATGGAGCCTGGGATAAGGCCTGAGGAACTCCCAAATTAAATGCTAATGGACCCATAGGACACGAAGGTGCTCCAGAGGGGTACAAAGCCCTATGGAATACATCGCATTTAGATAATGCAAAGGAACTTGTCCCGGGCTAGGAAAAGGAGGATAGGCCCCAGGGACAGAATCCGATGGAGGCATTACCGGTTTCGGGTCAGCCGGCACCGACAGCGGATCCGATGGAATCGCCTGCTTATCCGGCACAGGAATCTCTTCTACCGGAGCCGGAGAATGTTCCGAAGTCTGTGATGAGCCGGCGTCAGAGATCGAACAGGAGAAACTGCAGGCAAAGCTGATTTCTACGGTGAAGCTCGATTCGAGGGAGGAGGAGACACAAAGTCCTTACAGCATCGATGGACTTCAGAAGCCAACTTCGGCGGCGCCTCTCTATCAGAATGACGCTTCGAAGAGTGCCTCTTTTTATGCTTCTAGGCTCTTGAAGCATGCCCGACGACGATCTTGTGCCCGACCTCGACTGAGACCTCGATCATCTTTTTTCTTTCATTTTTGCCATGAAGAGCTTCGCTTCTCTTTCTTTCAAGGCATTCGGATACATTTTCCTGCAACAGGCACATCCCTCGACGTCGTGATCTGATGATAGACACCAAACGCAGTCTTCATGTGGATCAGTAATGGACATATGTCCTCCGCACTCCCTGCAAGGCTTGAACCTGGACTTACTCGATGACATCCTTGAAAGGAAACAAGAAGCACAGGAATACAGCCAGAAACACAAAGTATCAAGTGAAACTATGGTGAGTCCTAGAAAAACAGTTAGCGTCGACGGTGGGGAAAAAAGGGAACGGACGTCATCACGCCGACAAGGCTCCTTTATGGCTCCAGTGACGTCAGCGGAGTCGCGAGCGGAGCCATGGTTCTACATCGTCCTCGTTGGCGTGGAGAGCTACAAAAATTTCTGAATGCTGCTGGCGCACGGGATATTCACAAGGTGAGGAATCCACTGGCAGATGTATCCATCAGAAAGAAAGCTTTACATAATGTGGTATAAATCTGTTCAGTAGTTTGAGTTATTAAAGAAAAAAGATTTAAAAGATTTATATTTACATAAGATCTATAGACGCTGATCCTGAGTTCTGATTGGCTGCTACCAAATCAACCAGGAAGTGGTGGTAGTCATCTTAGGACTGTAACAAAAAAATTAAAATACGCATACAGAACAAAAATATTTTTAAATAGGGTCAGGGTAGGGATACCCGGACACCCTAGGACTGGTGGTGGGGTCAAATTTTGCAGCACATTTGCAGAGGATCCGTGGCTAAATTAAAAATAAAACATGCACTGTCTTCCATGCTTTTTCTTTTACCTCCCCCCCCCCCCACCCCACCGGGCCAGGCACAGGAGGGGACAATATATATTTGGGGGAGAGTGGGGTACATGCGACCCCCTGTCCCCAAATCAATTTCGGCCCCAGGGACCCCATTCCCCAGGGCCTGGTCAATTTTGAGAAGTAAGAGGGAGGCTGCATGCCTCCCCCCAGGACATTTTTGGCCCAATAGAACTCCAGTGCCCAGCCTTAAAAAAAAAATGGGAGTGGGAATTTGGCCCCCACCTACCGAACTGATTTCAGATTCTGAGCCCCAGCAGCCGGGGCCCGACTGTATTAAAATATGGGGAGGGGCACACAGCCCCAAGCAGATTTCGCCCCTGGGAGACCAAATCCTTTGGGGACCAGCCATTTGAGTGATGGTGAGGAGGGCCACACACCCTCCTCCCTGGGCCGATTTCAAACCTGGTTACCCCATACCCTGAGGCCCGGTCACTGCTACAAATGGGATGGAGCCACACAGCACCTACTGCCCGGACCATTAATAGCCATGGGGACCCCATCCCCCAGAGCTGACTCATGCTATGTCCGCGGATGCACACTGCCAGGACATAGCATGTTTCCTGCCCGCACTGGTGTAGGCAGGGAAACTCGTGCTTGCTCTGGCACCAAACATCAAGTCCGCTCCCATGCGAGCTGACTTAATTTGTTTCCCTCCCACAGAAAGGGGCAGAGTAACGGATCAGGACTGCTCACGCCCGCAGGGACCAGCATTTTTAGCTGCTTTATACAGGTGGGAGAAACTCCAGCGGAGGTCTTGGGGCTCCCCCCGCAGCCCTACAACCAAAGTGTAGTGAGTGCCCTACCCACTCACTACACTGGCCGATATCGGCCCACGAAGGGTGGCGGCGTGCCCCCACCTCCTTTTTGGAAGCTGGCCAGGCCACGGGGGATGGAATGAGCCCTGGGAGGGGCAGCGTGCTCTCTTCTCCGTAAATATAGCGATTCTCCTCTCTCTCTCCTCCCCCCCTCTCCCCCCCCCCCCCCCGAGCCAAAATCTGCTTGAGGAAGGGGACATGTGCACCCTTCCCTAAAGAAATACACCAGTCCCCTGGACCAAACATTGGCCCTGGAGGGAGCCCACAAAAAATGTGCCAGGCTACGGGGTAAGGTCTGGAAGCCGAAATCAGCCCAGGGACATGGGCACAGTACTCCCTCCCCCATTAAATATGGTGACAGGCCCTGGGAGTTAGTATCCCCAGAGCCAAAAGCAGCCCACATCCCCTATAAAATTCCTGTGTATGGCTTCTCTGGGCAGGGAGCTCATGGGTTGGCCATTGGGCCTACCATAGGGTAGGCTTTGTCACAAGTGTCTGCATGGGAGGAGGGGGGGGGGGGGGGGGGGAAGAGCAGAGGCCGTGTGCTGCAGCAGTTGGTTTAACGTATGTTAATTACATTTTACTTGACAGAAAAAAATAGAAATGCACTGGAAAAAAATTGATGTTAAATTATAATTAAGTTTAACTGAAATTCACCACTTAGTTAACTGATGTAACTACGACTCGTCCGTATCATTCCTTTGCATTTCCTTCAAAAACAACCGCTTCACTGACCCTGCACTGTGTGTTAGGAAGGCTGCCAGTCACCTAACCTGTTCTCTCCTCAGTCAAAGGGAAAATTAATCTTTCCGACCTCTCCAGGAATGTCAGGCAGTACTGGAGGAAGACTGTCATGCAAGGGAACATCAACTTGATTAAGCAAAAGGCTGTGACCCCTAAAACATCAAGATAAGGAGACACAGATTGAATGCATTAGTTGGGGAACTAGAGAAGAAAACTTCAGCTAGACCAGAGAGGATCCACCTCAAGGAAGAGCCAAACTTTTGGCAAAACAGAGAAAAACGAAAAAAAATCATGACAAACTCTTGAAGTACTTGACAGATACGTCTAGGTATCTTGAGCCGCAAAGGTTCATAGGCCCCGTTGAGGCTGAAGACACATTCTTCTGGAGTGGTGGGGTGAAAGCAAGAGAGCTCCATAATACCAGTAGGGCAATCACCTTTTCCAAAGCTGCACATAGAACACATCACAAACGCTGACAAATCCCTGAGGAAAGGGTCATTGTAAAAGGTGTATTTCATGGGGATGGTGTGATTCAATTGGTACCATGGACTTATTCCAGTCTATAGATTCTTTGATTAAGTCAGTTTACTCTCCTAGGCTATTTTGTAGGATATTTAGAATCCCAACAGACAACTGCAAAGGACATGCCAGAATGACTTTATCAGACAGCATCAAGGCTAGGATTTCCAAAGAAACTATGAGACCGCATCATACACTCCCACAAAAGTACCTATATAGTGCATATTTGAAATGGAATACCCTAAACAAACCCCTGCAAATGTCACACTGTAGTCTAGTTGCTTCAAGGCAGATGTCGAGTGGTAGTTAGTGATGACTTTAGTTTGTCCAACCAATAACTAAACGAGAGAAGAGAAGACCATGTTACAGAACAACAGATACCTTGCACTACACCTCATAAACAACCCTCTGGCCAAGGAGCCCTTCAGCTGTGTTCAGAATGCAATTTGTTTTACTCGTCTACTGAATTGCTGATGATTATATGAAAATATCCATACAAAATATTAAACTCTTGATGGCTGTCCAAAAGCTACAGTGAACGGTGAAGTCATTTAGAAAGGTCTAACGGAGGAGCATCTGACTCGTGGCAAAAGAAGCTTGCATACTGGGAAAAGGACGTGGGAGTAGGCTTCTAAATGTACTATAGGAACAAAGTTACACTGGGCAGAGATGACCTACACCGCCCTCCAGAAAAGTGGGACATTCCAAATTAGTACAAAATGAGGGTGGAAGGACATGGGATTGTCTAGTTTCAACTTTAATGTGGCCACCAATTAACAGTTCGTGCAAAATGCATGTTCAGCTAAACAGTAACGATAACATTTTACTTACAGCTCTTGAAGGATCACCAAAGTCGATCTTCAATCTTCCCATTGCCCTAATAATAGCAATAATGGACTGTATAGTGTTACTGTAAACAACTGCTTTGTACTGCTTACATTCTTCTTCTGAATACCCAGCTTCATGAATAATCCTGTAGTAAAAAGGAAAATGGGCAGTTTCAATTCCTGAATCTAAAACAATAAGATTTATCATTTTAAACAGCTGTTCGTAAACTTTTCAGTCAAACTGGAATACATACCAGGCTAATATTAAGGAAAACGCACATAATAGGGTGATAGAGTAGCATATGGTAAGCAAGAGCTTGAATATCTTTTTATTTAAACATCCCTTCAGATAGGTTGCCCTTACCCCAAAAGACGGCCTGTATACAGCGCAACTCAGCGATCCAGGCACAGGTAGTGCACTGGGGCGGTAGCGGTCTGGTCATTCTTTACCACATTCCAACTAGGACAAAGCTGCCAAATTACCGGTAACTGTGTGCTTTTAGGGGAAAGAAGCAGATTTAAGAGTTTAAGGACCTGCTCAGTTCCCAGTCAGGCCTGTATTCTAGGCAATGTTTTTCCTATTCATGTTGTCAAGTTTTTCGCGTATTTTACTTTCTAACCCTTGGTCCCACAATTTTCCTTCAAACGTGAGCACTGAGATTTTTTATTTCAGTGGGAAACAAGGTGCCATTTAGTTGGTGTGAGTGGGTCTGATCCACCTGTGAAAATTACACAAAAGCTGAAAGGGACATGAAGACCGCACAAGAGGTTTGAGCCAGCTTAAGAGTGGTTAAAAATGGAGTCAATGTACCTGCCTTACTATTAAAATACTGTTTTGAAGAGTATTTTCTTTTCAAATATTTTTATATTGGTATAGCAGAATAAATGTCTAATTTAAAAAAAACTAGCCAAGGGATTGCACAAGGATAAGCATAATGGTAGCACAGGAGGATATAAATGCATCAATCAATTCCACAAGGGTGAAAAGTTGAACAAGCGAGCCGGTTCACCAACGTAGGCCCCCAGGTGAGTAGAAAAGCAACTTAACATCATTGCCCATGACAGAGTGTATGGCCTCATACTTTCTGGACTTGCCTCTCATCCACCTCAACAGCAACCATCCACCGTTCCGCTACTTATAAAGTCTTACTACACTTCAGTAAAGCCAAACTGCCCACCCAGAGATAAAATGTAAATAGAAACTGTAAATTCAATTAAGGGAAGTGGGTTAGCTCAAACTGTCATCATGAGTACTACCCATAAACATGTCCTCACTGGCTCACAAAGGATCATTTAGGGAGGGTGCCATGTCCATCTTGCACGTTTGTTAAACAGAAAAAGTGGAGCGTGGCCGGTTTTCACTCCAAGAACGGTTGTGACTAAAACCCGAATATGCTGCATTTCGCGCCACACAGCCAACCTATACCCCTGGGAACTCAGACCAAAATCTTTCTGGGAATGACCAACTTGGCAAATTGACAACTAGTCCAATCTCAACTCAAAAAAAGAAAAATGTATTCACCAGTGGATAATAAAATACAAAACATTTTATGATGCAGAAGACAAGTAGTAACTTGCCTTGCCAGTTGTCCATCAGAGGTATGTCTTATGAATGGAAACATTTCTCCACATTTTTAGGAACCCAGAACCTACTTTTCAAAAGTACGCAATTTCATTCTGCAAGCAATTTATATTAACTTGAATGAAAACAAGCCTTTTTGGGGTTGACCGGGGGAGGGACGAATTCCCCGCCCCCCCTGCCCAGTCTGACATAGCTGCCCTGTAATTATGATTAAGATGCCCACAGTAAAAAGAAGTTGGCTTCCAAAGAGCTTTGAAAGCTGCATCACAAGTCCAACTCCAGTTCCTTCTTTCAAATGCGGGTGTGTGAGAAATATACTCCAGAGCAATCAGGGACGGACATGCCATTCATAGAAGCACCTTACACTTGTACGGACAATAGCATACAGCCTCCAGCAGCTGTAAATTAATTAAGTGAAATGGTGCAATGGTGAACTGAGGTCTCCTTTTTGGTTTGTTTGGGGCAACGTACCCGTCTTCTTTGGCGCGAGCCCCCTGTTGCCGGTCTCACGAGTCTTCCCTCGCAGCCGCTGCCGCAGCTTCCACCAACGCGACGCGGCCACGGAGGGAGGACCACAACATCCAGGTGCCCTAGCGGCGGAAGCCGCCAACACCCACATCGTGCCCGGAGGCGCTTAATTTGCACAGAGCCCCCGTGTCGCGGGATCGCGCACGGGTCGCGTCGGGTTAAGCCCGGGACAAGGGCGGGACCGTCTGTGGCCGTCAGAGGCCAGAAGTGGCCGGGCCGGGCCACCCCCCCCCCCCCCCCCCCAACACCTGCACTCTTTGCCAGGACTTTAAAGTATTTTACAAGGTAATTAAAAATAAAAAAATAATAAAAAGGTATACATAATTGACCATAGGGCTGTTTATTTAAAAATCTCTTCTAGCGTGGGGAGGGAATATCGTTTATAGTGGGATTTGCCTTTTTAAATCTACAATAATGACTGATACGGGTAAAAATATTAAGTCTTGTGCTTCCCGCCCTATGACTAGGCACCAGGCTGCCACGATACAACCCCTCCAGAGTCTAACAGCAATCGACAAGATGCTCCAGAAAACGATTGGGGTAGTGGCTACAGCAATATAAAACACGGAGAGGCGATTATCAATTACCCCTGCTGGTCCTCCGTTACAGCAAGCGGGGGATTTCTCTGCAGCTACAGTTAATCCTCCTGACTGTAGTTTCTTCCTTACGTCTTCTTTTGCTGAGTTGCCCTGTGCACAGGCTGTTATTGATAGTCCGCCTGTTGCTAAATTCCCCCCACATGCTGTAGGGAAAAAAGTTCTTAAACCCCGCCCTAGAAGTAAGAAATCTAAACTTTAAAAAAAAAGAACTATGCCTATTTCTGATTCTATACCGGATGTTGCTGGTCCTTCTGCATCCCCTGTAGGAACACCTGTCTGGGTTACTCATCTACTCGTTGACTTCCAGGCTCATATTGAACAGATTATTGGCACACATATCAAACCTCTGGCATCTAGGTTGGATAGATTAGTTTCCACAATTAATAACATAGGTTTAGGGAAAGTTCAGCCTGCCAGCCCATTGGAAAAACATGCTTATAGAGTGACTCATGTCTGAACTGGGGTGGCAGAGTGGGCTAAAGAACGGTGATGGATTAAACCTAGATCTTTTGACTGGGTGTGAGTGTTTGATTGATTCAGATGCTCCGTCCATCACCACCCCCTTTTGTACCGTAATAGAGTGACTCCTAGCACTGCCAAGCCTACCCCTTGCTCTAAAACCACCCGAGTTAATAACGGTGTTGCTGGGAATCCTGTCATCGGGCCGACTCCTGACATCACTAAGTTAATTTCGGATGCATGGGGCCGCCTGACAGTAATAATATCCCAGCTGTAACCTCTCAGGCAATTGGTAACTCAACGCCCGATACAGCTCTGCCTCTGCTTAGGGATGGAAAAGTAGCTGGCGGAACCAACATAGCGCTGAGGTGGGTGTCTGAAGTGGGGACAAGCCATTTGGACCAAAAATCCCTAGCTAGTAGAAACATCGTAGCAAGGGGTTCTTTAATAGAGCTGCCCTCCATTGATCTCCCTCCTGAGTCCTTGCCATATGTAGTGGTGCTTGCCGGGGTTCCTCCCCTAGGCCAGGGAAAAAGCAAGGATCACAGTGATCTTAAAAATAAATGTATACAATGGCTTAACACCAACAGGCCTTCTCCCGCTAATGCCTCAGGTGAAATATTGTGCGTCAGAAGAGTAGAATGGATTGGGTCTGGACCTAAAACTATAGCAGGAAATTGTGTGGTAATTAACTTTAGGCATACATGTGCTGTAGAACACATCTGCAGTGGGTTGCCAACCTGGTCGATTACCCAAATTCTTCCCCTCCATTTGTCATATTTCTATCCTACTCCACAGACGAGAACCGGCCAGAGCAGAAGTCTTCAGTATCAAGGGGCCCAAAATAAATTCTCACATAGAACTCAACAGGGGATAACTACCTGTGAGGGCTCCCATCCCCATATTCCTTTACTCTCACTATTCCCCCAAAGAAATAGGTTCAGTTTCCTGGAGCAGGTGGATTGACGCCCTGTGGGGCAGAATTTTATACCACCGACTGATAGTAGTACAGGTACCCTAGCAGCTATATTGGAGGGCAACGATGTCAACACTGGCCCTGAAAATCTAATAGCAGATCAACACTTGATCATTGAGGGTAGGACGGAATTGGGGGAAAATACACAACATGTGGGGCCTTGTGCTCCTAACGAGGCACTGCTTAGTGGTGAGGCAAGGGAAAGGACATCTGAGCCTAGAATTTTAATTTCTGGCACTGGGTCTGATATAGGCAAGGGCAAACTATCACGTAGCCCTGGGATAGCTGACGGAAGGATAAAAATTCTGTCCTGGAATGTGGCCGGGTTAAAAAACAAGTTGCCCCTGCCTGAGTGGGGTTCCTTTATGGCAATGCTTGACATTTGCTTGATGCAGGAAACATGGGCATTGGAGAAGAGTGTAAGGCCTGATTTTGCTACCTTTGACATTCCGGCAACAACTGGGGGTAGAAGGAGAACATCGGGTGCGCTCTCAATATGGGTGGGGAGATCCAAGCTGACCTGGGCGTAGGGTGGAGACGCCGGGAAGCCATCGGGCAGAGCCGTGAGGTGAACGGCAGCGACACTTGGCAGAAGGGAGCGCCGGGAGACTCCCTGCAACTACAGCCCCCAGCAGCCTAAGGGGCGGCGCGCCCGTGACGCGTGGAGAGCGCCCAGAGGCGCTTGAAAGGCCGACACCGCCCAGGAGCACCGGGGGAGATCCAAGCTGACCTGGGCGTAGGGTGGAGACGCCGGGAAGCCATCGGGCAGAGCCGTGAGGTGAACGGCAGCGACACTTGGCAGAAGGGAGCGCCGGGAGACTCCCTGCAACTACAGCCCCCAGCAGCCTCAGGGGCGGCGCACCCGTGACGCGTAGAGAGCGCCCGGAGGCGCTTGAAAGGCCGACACCGCCCTCTCGCCCCGCGAGTCGCGCGCGGGAGAAGCCCGGGACAAGGGCAGGGACGACCAGGGACAGGCCATCCCCCTTGGCTGTAATTGTGAGTACCAGTCCATACTCTTAGGGCTGAAAGCTGTTCATCAAGCATTTAGCAAGTTGTGTGGTTCATGCACCTCTGACCCCTTGTGTGCTGTTTTGTAACTGTTTGCTGCTTTGACCCGTTAGCAACCATGTCAATCCAAACTACCCTAACGGACAATTATCTGCTGAAAGTTGTCAGCAGAATTAATTGCGATAGAAGAAAATCGCTAGGGAAAGGCACCTCACCTGACTTTCCATCGGACCTACCAGTGGATCTCACCAATGAGGGCAGTAACAATACGAACTTGGCAGCTGAGATTGATAATATCAGTACTAATGTTGAGTCCGTCTCTGCAGAGGCTTCAGAAGATCTTACTGTAGCAGAAGACCTACCTGATCTATCTGAGACTTTCGATCACACCCCACAACAATCCACTAGGGCTACACGTTTTATGAGAGCATGTAGGAAACCTGCTCTTAAACGGGGAAGTCACTCGGCCAAGAAAAAAAAGGACACTGCCCCCAAGGAGAATATTGGTGATCAAGGGACCTCTACCAAGGACAATTGTGTTACCATTAGTATTAACCAATTTGACCTGTTAGTAAGTTGTATCTATGACAAACTGAAGCTGGTTGTGGAGCCTTTATTAGTTAAAATTGATGCACTGTCAACTGAAGTATTCAGATTAGGGGCTATGGTGGATCAACATGTACCCAGATTGGATAATCCCGTACAACCTATTAGAGTTGATACATGTTCTCAACCTGCACCTAAGCCAGATAAGGGAAGGCCTCACCTTATCAAGATGCGGGTCGATCTGTGCAGGTACCGGTGGTTATGCCAGCGGCCTTAGGGCTTGTAGGTGTAAATTCCAGTGCTAATGCATTACCAGCACCAAATAGAGCCAGGACCATGCAATCGCCAGTTGCGCCATCTGCTGCAGCAGGGCACAACGGGGTGTATGTGGGTACAAATGGCCGCCCGGTAGACCTCCCACCAGAGTGTGTACCCTATGTTGTGGTTTTAACTAATGTTCCACCGTTAACCCAGGCTCCACACCCTCAGGAGTCCGGGGATTCCCTAAAAAACAAAACGGTCTCATGGCTAAATCGTCATTGTGGCTATCCAGTTAACTACTCTGACCAAATTATTTCTAGCAGAAGGGTTAACTGGATCGGTAACACTAGGAAGACCTGTGGGGGTGACTGTGTGATTATTAACTTTAAACACCCCCAACATGTTGCGACGGTCCTACTTAGAGCAGCTGCCTTAACAGTCTGAGACTGATGTAGCCGCAAGACCTTTGGGCTACTTTTACAATCATCTTAACAGGTTGCCTTTAGTTAATTGTAGAGATGGGGTCTTTAACTCTAACGTCATATTCAATGATAACAGACCTATGCTACCTACTTTAAACCCTGGTTTTACTGATGGCAGTTCTATCTCGCCCACGCCCTTGTTGAATCTTGTCCCCAGTGGTAATAGATTTGTAACACACACCACCAATCTTGCACCTAACTGCGATATAATTTTTTCGCCAGTTAATGGGATGGTTTATCAAGTCCCAGTCCAGAATAGGTACCAGTCCTTGAGTTTTTTGGACCAAAATGATTGACATCAGATGGGGTCTGGGACTGGGAGGGACGTTATTCTGAGTACCTTCAAGAAGAATGCAAGTGAGGCGAGAGAAGACCTATGTTCTGCCATTATGGGCAATCCTGTAAGTGGGACAGTAGTTCACTGTGCAAATGAGATTGTTGAGGACACAATGAATGTTACTGGAATTGCCATAGGCAATTGTATAGGTGCACCAGGGTCAGACCTAAGTAATAGAGGTAATTGTTCTAATAACACTGTCGATATCGCCAATGATTGTCATTCTGTGGGGATTTCTATGGCAAGTTGGAACATCGCCGGATGGGCATCTAAGGCATTTAAAGTAGAATGGGATGATATCGTAAGATCCTACGATATTTTATGCCTGCAAGAGACGTGGTGTGTTAACAAACCTAGCCTTGAAGGATATACATGCTACAGTTTGGATGCCTCTAAATCTAGCCATGGTAGGGCAAAGGGAGGTCTCCTTATTCTCATCTCAGTAGATGTTAAGTTGACTATCATCAAACATTTGTTAGTCGAACCACACTCACAAATCTTGTGGGTAAGTCTACCGGATAGCACCAATGTGCTTTTAATTAACTTTTATAATAATATTTTTACCAATTCTCGGCACCTAGTGATAGATGAGCTATCCTGTGCCCTAATGAAGCTGGTAAGCGAAGCAACATGCACTTTTATTTTTGTTTGGGTGGGGGATTTTAATTTACAAGTATGTAGTTTATCCTCCTCTAGAGTCTGTGGGATCCTAACTAACAATGGGGAGAATATGGCCCACTTCCCACATAATGCCTATGGAGAGGCAATTAATAGCACTATGGTCTCGCTTGATCTAGAGCTATTGAGTACTGTACAGGAGGGAAGTGAGTGCTCAATTCCCACCTTTACTGGAAGGAATGTGAGCTCCATTATCGATCATATTATGGTCTCATCCAACTTGGTACCCCATTGCATAATTAAAGTAAAGGATACATCCTCCCTGAGCGACCATAACTGTCAGCTTGCAAATAACTACATGGATGATTAGAATTGAACCACCCACTAGAATACTGGTAAATATAGAGCCACATAGGCCCAATGGGGTTAGGCTGAGATGGAAAGGTGAAAATTCGGCCACAGTGGAACCTTTAATCATAAATAAATGCATGATGGACATTGATATTATCTTATCTCTAGGATGCCCGTCTGCTGAGGTTATGACTCGTTTTCTTAAAATTAATACTGTCATTAATAACATCTTTACGGGGAAAAGAGTAGGCAGAGGAGGGAAAGGGATTGGATGGTTTGACCATGCCTGTACGTCCCTGCTCTCACAACTCAAACAAGCTTTGGCCAATACCCCAAGGGACAAGGATAGAGTCAAACTCTTAAGATTTGATTATAAACAGGCGCTATCCAAAAGAAAGAGGGAATTACAGCAGGAAGCCTGGGAGCATCTTACCCAGGCAGCAGAAACTGCTGATAGTCGCCTGTTTTGGTCCACCGTTGACTCCCCTTTCCTCCAAGATGACAAAATCCCGCATCTCTCATCTAATGTAGGCAGCGAGGACTGGGTGAACCATTTCTCCGCGATTTTCCAAGAAAATACCATGACGCCCAACGAAAATAGGACTTGGCCTGTAGTACCTTTAGATATTACGTTGGGAGAGGTGGAAAATGGTGTCAAAAATAGTAAAGGGGGTAAGGCCCAGGGGCCAGATGGAGTCCCGATAGATGTTTACAGGGCTCAACCGGAGCTTTGGGGACCAATACTCACATTGGTACTTAACGCTGCCGTAACCACCATGATCCCACCAACATGGAGCGACTCCATTATAGTCCCAATTTATAAAAAGGGGGATAAAGCTCTGGCAAGTAACTACCGGCCCATCAGCCTGCTCGACTCGTCTGTAAAAGTTATGAGCAGAGTTCTGCTTTTCAGATTAGAGGAGTGGGCTGATGAGAATGGAATACTTGCAAACTCACAATATGGATTCAGGAAGGGTAGAGGGACCCTAGACCAGTGCCTGAACTTGGAGTTGTTGATAGGCAAGTATACCAGAGCCAAACCCGGTAACATCTATCTTTGCTTTGCTGACCTCAGCAGTGTTTTTGATTTAGTTAATCATTCACTTCTTTCGACAGTTTTGCTTGATATGGGTGCCCCGAAAGAAATTCTTTTTTCTCGCCAGATTATACAGTAAGCTGAAAACATGCGTTCGGTATGGTGTCAGTGGGGAATGTACTAGTAATTTTAATGTTCAGCGGGGAATTAGGCAGGGTTGTGTCCTTGCGCCCCTTTTATTTACCCTTTTTGTTAATGGGGTTGAAGCCGCCCTGAAAACCATCAAGGCTGATGCGCCACAGGTTGCAGGGGATAGTGTCCCAGTTCTGCTATACGCAGACGATGCGGTGCTCCTATCCCGGACACCCATTGGTCTGCAGCGTCTGATGGACAAGTTCACAGAATTCATTGGGAGCAGGAAACTGGTGATCAATAAGAATAAAACTCATACTATGATCTGTGGGACTAAAGTGGGCAGAAATCACCCCTTTTTAGGTCGAGCGACCTATCTCAATGCGCATGCGCATTGAGCGGGAGCTCGATATATAGCGGCTTAAACAGAGCTTACCGAGATCAGGCGATTCCCAGGCGATTTCTTGCCGTGCATGTGAAAGCGCGTGCACAATGCCACCAGCTGCTTGCCTCGCATTATCACATCAAAGGCGGTCGCATCTCAGGCCCCTGCTGCTTCACACCCTCATGCCGCTCTCCCCGCTGCGCCCCCTCCCCTGCCCGCCGTGTCGCATTTCTCCTCGTACTTTCACTTTGACGGCCGCAGGCCGTCTCTCATGTTTCTCCTTGTATTTTCTTCTATTCCCCTTCTTTTCTTTTCTCCCTTTTTTTGAAGTATCCTCCACATTAGAACACGATGCCGCTCTCCCCGCTCCGCCCCCTCCCGCCGTGTCCACTTCACTTTGACGGCCACAGGCCGTCTCTCGTGTTTCTGCTTGTTTTTCTCGTTGCCTCATCCAGCCCGGCGGTAATCCAATTTCAAACCGGTGTGACGAGGCCACTCGTCAGCCCTGATTATGCTATCTGGAGCCGAGCCATGTTGACAGTACCGGATGATACACGCTGCAGCTATCTGTGAACTATTTTCCAGTTTCATGATCGCAGATTGTATATGCATCTCTTGCGTATGCTTTTTTTTTCAAGCTTGTTAGGTGTATTGGTCGTACCGGCGTAAAGATTGAAGGGATTATTTAAATGTATCAACTGTAAAGTGCTATTATTTTTTTACAGCAGTAAATTAGAGTGATTTTTGTTTCACAGTTTTATACAGTGTGAACTACACCAGAAGGGTTCAGAGCGCTTTACATGAGCACCAGTTGCGTTTCTGACGGACACGTTATTTTTAGGCACGAGAGATTAAGCTATTTGCCCAGGATCACAGAATGCTTGAGCCTCCCGCCAGACTCGAACCCAGTTCCCCAGCTTTAAGGCCGGCCGCCGTAGTCGTTAAGCCACACCCTCTGCCTGTAGCAAAAGTTCAGTTGTAGGGTGACCATGCGTCCCGGACTTTCCGGGACACGCCCGGGCTTTACATCGCAGATTTCAGCAAATGTGGCTCGTCATGACCCGGCTGAAAACAGTGGGAGGCTGGCACATTTTATATGTTGCAAAGCTCGACTAGCTAGCAACTCTTATCAAAAAGCAATTCAATTTACAGGTAAGATATTGGGCTTAGAAATTGCATTTCACTTCCTTAGTGCATCCTTGTCTGTGTTTGTTAATCGGCGCTGCCGTTCTGTGACCCTCGACAGATTTAAAATGATAGTCATTCTAATGTTTTTGCAAAATAGCCCGGGTTTTAGTTTTTTTAAATCTGGTCACCCTACTACAGGCGCCAGTTGTAAACAGTTTGTTGCCACGCACGTGGCATCTTAGAACTTAAAGTATGTATTACCTTTTAGTTACCCCCTCATCATCTCGGGAAGAAATTCAAAGAATGCAGCCGCAGGTGCACGTCTCAGGCCGCTTTGTCCTGTGGAGTCTTGTTGAGCACTTCAGAGCCATGTTTGCATTCCTGTAAGCAACCCCGCCAACCGGAAGCAGTCACTCGGTCACCTTTGCTCTTGTAGTGTAGTGTCTTCGTTTATTAAACGGCGCCCATATTTAAACTGTTAGCACTTTACTTGTGCACATTTCAGGGCCCACAAAACTTTGATGAATCGCATTTTACAACTGAGGCTGTTCAACAAGTCAATAATTCAATAAACTGAAGCGCATGAGGCTCTACAAGGAACGCACGGAATAATTTTCAAAACTTTAAGAATTATTAAAGTTTAATGGATTACATAAGGCAACCATCATCAACCCGGTATCAATGAATAGTTAAAGTATGAATGCATCAACAATACCAGATCAAAGTCATAAATGAGAGGACCAAGCAAAATAATCATACATGCCACTGATTCATGCCAGAGATTTCTGATTTTTGAAACCCAAAATAGCTTTATTTTGACTCTCACATGCCTGAAATGTTCAGTTTCAGTAGCAGTCAGTGGGGGGAAATACCTGATCATTTATTATTTTGAAAATTCCCACTTTCCATTTTTAAAATGTTGGCATGCATGTATAAGTTCGCCTCAAAGGGAAAGAAACAGGCAAATCGCTTCTCTCCTTAAGAGAGTCCAGTCAGGTTTAACCAAAATAATACAATTGTGTGCCTCATACCTTCTCAGGGCGTTTACAATACAGCTTTTTTTCTGCGCCTTTTAAACTTACATTATCTGTAGCAAGATGGGATACAGGGGCCACCTCTAGTTTGCAGGTGGCTTCGTGAATGCTCTACTCATTTAAACATCCCATGAATATCGCAAAGAAAAGAAAACCTTTCACTTGGGAAAGAAAGCACAAGAACATTGCTTTCAATAAATCAAGCTTCACCAAGAAATAAAATACTCGGCGTTTTACAAACCAAGATGGCAACCAGCATTAGTCAATTTAACATGCAGGCCTACATTATTTGTGATCAATCTAAAAATGTACAAACATAGTTAATAAGATGTGTTAGTGTTGGTGTTGATTCAAGCCAAACATTTTATATAAAAAAAAAAACTATCAATTAGGGTGACCAGATTCTCAAAACAACAAGCATTGGCATAGCCAATAGGTCTTGCCTTTGGGACCTTATAAGTGTTTAGTTATCCAGCACAATATCCTTGGTGCAACATCACCTGTTGTATGCTGAAGGCGAGACCTATTGGCTATGCCAATGCTTGTTTATAGAAGGGGTTAAAGTGCAGAATGTGAATAGTTTTTGCTACTTGGGGGTTACTTTTACCAGTGATGGTAGGTGGGGGCACGAATTAACGAATGTCCGAACTAAAATGAGCAAAAGCTCTTATGGCATTTTTAAATTTGCGTCTAAGCTGGGGGATAGGCGAATCAAGAATATGCTGGAAATCTACAAGGCACGCAGTGTTTCCATTGCCCTTTACGGGGCGGGGCTTTGGGGTTACTGCAAAACTGATTGTCTACAGACAGAAGAAAACAACTTTCTTAAGAAATTATTGTGCCTCCCTAAATCTGCTTCAACAGAGTTGATCCATAGAGAGGCAGGAGTTTTTCCCCTAACAGAGCTCGCCTCACTTAGGCCTCTTTTGCTTTACCGAGCAATTTGGTTTAAGGTAGAGACCGAGTTCAATCAACTTATAATTAGGGACTGCCTTGGATTAGACAACTGTATGCAGATACCGTGGCTCAAATATGTTGTAGATTGTTATAAAAGTATCTTTGATAACAACTTGTTGTTAGAAAACTGTCCCCCTAGAGGTCTTGCGACCTTAAAAAGACCTTCATGTCATATAAAGCTCTTAAACGTTCAGTAATAACCAACTCCCTCGGTACTGTTAAAACTTACAATAAATATATTGCTGTCGAGGGATTCCAACGTTATCTGAACGTAGTTACCAGGCCAACGCATAGGTTTGTATTGACCAGATTAAGAGTTGGCATTGCTCATGTACTAGTGGCCTTCCCACATCCTAAAAAGCCCCCTGTGGGTCCGTGTCCCTGTGACGGACATTCCAAGCAAAGCACAATGCACTTTTTGCTCATTTGCCCCCATTTCAGAATGTTAGGATCTCTTTTTTAAAACCATTATTTCTTAAGTATGGAGTATTAAATGTGGAGGATGCTATGTGTTTGTTGTATAATTTGGACCACCCCGATATATGTTTTTATACTGCCAGTTTTATACGTAAATCTATGGCTTTTAGGAAAAGTATGAGTTTTTAATCATGTTTGTACTTTAACTTTGTTGCCTGTTTGCTGTGCTTTTATGGTCATTTTTACCATGAACCGAATAAAGCTTCATGAACTGAACTGGGTGGGCACGCATTTGGGTGCCCAGGCTGCCCAAATACCAACTAATTCCCCAGATGTCCAGTGTGTACTCCTAACCCCTCAAAACATGCCGCAGGTGGCCATATTAAATATTTACTCAAGGCCAGTTAAGACTGGGCGGGAATCTGACACAATCGATGCATTAAAAAACTTCATGCAGACACTTGACCCTTCAATCGTCCTAGTGCTTGGAGGAGACTTTAATTGTCAGTTTGAGCCCCTTGCGAGTCCTGAACTGGGTGAACTGGACGATTAAGATCAGTTCTGGCATGTTCCTGACCCACAGATCCCTCCTATCAGGGCATGGACTCCATTGGATCTTCAAATAAAATCACTCTCCCTTTCAACGTCTCTGCGGGCGTGTAACGGGAGGTTGAAGCCTGACAGACCGGGGTCAGTTACGTTTAACAGACTAGACCAAACTTCCATCATTGATTATATAATGATGAAAGCTAGACATTGGGACAGGCTGCTGGAATTCAGGGTTCACCCAAGACAAGATAGTGACCATAATGCCCTTGTTCTAACACTGAAACCTGGGAGTTTTGGGCTGACAAATCCAGCGCCTGAATTAACTTGTGCAACCCTGCCTCTCATGATAGCTAACCATAGGCGAAGGGTAAAATGGCCACATCTTCAGGATTCCCCCACTAAACTTGCCAAAATATATCAGATAGCTATACCGCTGATCTGATATGGGGGATGCTGACTCCCAGGGTAGAGCTGTGGAAATTCACAAGGAGCTGGTTGCCGAGCTAGTGGATGTGTTTTGCCCTGTGGGTGGGAAAAACCCCCTGCGGGCCAAAACACATCCCTGGTACGACGCCTCCTGCAGGAAGGCAAAAAAAGACCTGCTATCAGCAATTAAAATCAAAGATAGAGCAGGTATTAAGAAATTTCGACTGCTCTATAAAAAGGCAATCACTAGGGGAAAGAAGGACTGGGAGGAGAAGATGTGGGTGGAGCTCAGATCCGCACTTAGACGTAAGTCATTTTGGGCTATTGTTAGCTCGGGTGTGAGTGGCCCGGAACTTGCTTTGAATATAGCACCCTCAGTGTGGGAAGCACACTTTGGAGCACTATACGCTAATGTCGAGTTAGAGACCATATCCCTTCCAAGTCGCAAACCCTTTCAGGAGCATAGATTGGCGGGGTTGGCAGACTTGGCTCTGGGGGAAGATGTGGTGCCTCCTCTGTTGGCCGCCCCAGGCTCCCACCATGAGTATCGATTGGTGGGGACTTGGGGCGACCGGCGGCGGCGGGAGCCCCTGGATGTTGGGGGATGAGTGCCACCTTGACTGGCACGAGGTTATCACTTTGAAGGAGGTCGAGTCAGCAATAGCAAGGCTACTTCCCAACAAGGCCCCCGGCCTAGACAAATTGCCTGGGGATCTAATGAGATCCTAATGGGGACTGATCCGCCAGGTACTTGGCTTGGAGCGGAGATCGTCCCCATTTACAAGAAAGGTTGTCCGTTAACCCCATCCAACTATAGGCCCATTAGTCTTATAGATACAACACAAAAACTAATGGGCTGGATCATCTTGGACAGGATCCTGGGGTGGATGGAGGAAAATGAAATATTGACCACACTCCAGGCTGGATTTAGGTCAGGCATTTCTACTTTGGATCAAATATTTCGGCTGCAGGTTTTATTTTGGAAAACGGCAAGTGTGGAGGGTGGCAGCCTCTACCTTGTCTTTGTTGACCTGCGGGCCGCTTTTGATCTTGTTCCCAGGAAAAAGCTGTGGAAAGTTTTGGCAGACCTGGGTCTCCCGCCCTACCTATTGACTATTCTAATTAGACTACACACTGGCAATTATGCCCAAGTAAGGTGCGGGAGGCATGGAGATTTGTCAGGACGCTTTCCAGTTTTGAAGGGCGTACGCCAGGGGTGCGTCCTGGCTCCAACGTTATTTTGTCTTTACATCAATGGTCTTGTAGACCATTTAACTGGTGTAATAGACAATGACGCCCCTAGGTTGGCCACTGGGAGAGTGCACGCGCTGATGTTTGCGCATGACACTCTGTTATCCAAAACATCATCGGGCGTTCAGCGTATTGTAGACGGCTTTGCAACGTTCTGTGCTTCGCGTGGATTTGGAGATAAACTTGGACAAGACCAAGTTTATGATTTTCAATCCCCCGAAGCAGACCCGCCCAAACCCTATTCTCAATGGTATCCCCCTGGAGAGGGTCAAGAATTTGGTCTACCTCGGGATTACCTTGACGGAGAATTTTGACTGGGGCTTCCAAATTTCCAAATCAGCTCTTAAGCTAACCCAAGTAACTGGGGGCATTAATAAAGTCCATGGAATATCAGACCTCAAACCGGCAGCTACGGTTCTTGAAATATATTGACTTCAAGCCAGAATGGCCACAACGTATGGTGCTGAACTCTGGGGCCATGAAAATATATCCAATCTCCTGAGGGTGGAGCAAAGCTTCATGAGGAATCTGGTAGGTTTACCATTAAGTACACCACATTTTCCTCTGCGATTTGATCTGGGGCTGGAGTCATTTGAAGAGCTGGTAGCTGCACGGCCTATGCTTTACTGGAAGAGGTTGTGGTCAGTTCCATAACTGGCTTCCTATAGAGCGGAATTCCTGGAGTTTTGGGCTCTTCTAAAAAGTAAAAATATCCCATGGCTGCTTCATATTATGGCTTTTAGTACACGGATAGGTCTGCCACAGCTTTGGGAGACTACTGAGCTGTGTTGCCCGGGGATATCGAAATCGGAACTTCAAAACCTGATGAGGCGGCAGAACTTATTAGCCCTACAGAGATCAGCAACCCTGGGCAGGCTGTCTGTAGAGTTCCTCTTAGTAAAAATGGAATCACGATTAGAGGAATTTTTAGATGTAATACAACCACCTCTTGCGAGAAAGTTATACATCCAGCTAAGGCATGGCAGTCTACCACTCAGGGTATTCACCTGTAAATGGGCAAAAATCGGATAAGGAAGCATGTCCGGCATGCAACTATAAACGTGTCGATGTCGCTTATGTCATGTTCTTTTGTCCTGCATACGTAAATATAAGGAAATGTTGGCTGGTCCCGCTATGCAGGAACCTTGGGTTTCGAAACTTTATGCAGGCCTGTCGGGTTTTAATCTATGATACCCACCCCCCTATTGTTTTCGCTGTATCCCACTTCCTATCTGGCATGTGGCGTAGAAGGAAAAGTTTTGTATAACACATGTGATCAATTATGAATTTTATATTTGCTGGCTTTTGATAACTGTCAAGTTTAATCCATTTTTATCTTCAATACGGACTTGTTCATTATTTTATTTTTTTTTAATGATCTGTGCTTTTGTATGTATTTTATCTGCACTTTTATGGACCGTCGACCGAAATAAAGTTATCAAATGAATGAATGAAAGTTTTCAAAGGACTGCAGGACATCCTGCATACTCAGCCTGAAGTATTTTGATTTAGTAAGAATATAAAAAATGTCAAATCAAAATATAGCTACTTACTTCATTTGTTTCACAATTGTACTTTTTCCAGATTCGCCAGCACCTGGGGGATATAATAAAATAAATATTTAATGGTCACCCTGCAATCATTAAAACAGTTTCACGTACCAGAAAAAAAACAAGCATTGGCATAGCCAACAGGTTTGTTATCTCAGAGTTTATTAGTGTTTAGCCAAGAAGCACATTATCCTGGGTGCTATGCTGCGAGGGATTGAAGAGCTATACAATTACTACACAATGGGTCATGCAGTCAGATTTAGGAATACATGCTTGCCTCAAGAAACATTTATGGACACATTCTAAGGCTTTTTAGCGCACAGACAGAAAAGAACAAGTGCATCGATTACAGTCAATGGCACTATAGCATTCTTAGTGCGACTGCATCTGGAGTAGCGAACACCCTATGGGAAAAAAACGGGTAAAGTAGGTTCTTACGGAGGAAACCAGGCGCCTTTCTCCAGAGATTTCCCTTCAAAACACTGCTTGTTGGTTGAGAGTATGTTATAGTGTGGCCTATGTTGGAAGTTTAGTGTCATTCGTGAAGTTTAAACGAATGTGGCAGTCTTGTGGCTCAGTGGGACAGATGGTAAGGAAGCTAAAGCAATGATTGGGTGTATATACATCATCTCTTGTTTGCCCAAAGATGTGTGTGGAGTCAGCTTCTTGCATGAACCTGCATAGATGACAGGGTCTGCTGCTTGGAAACAGCCACCTTCTCCAAACAATCTAGAACTCCAGATAATGAGTTTTAGAGACCCACTGTGTGTACCACAAATGATAAAACAACAATATAAGACTTACTAAAGCTAGCGATGATCAGAAATGGTTCTGTATGGCTCTGGGGATTTTCATGGTGCTGGCTGCAGAGATTGTGTTTCAAGGAGACTAATCTAGCGCAATGGATGGCCCAGCAGGCAACACAGACTGCCTTGAAGGAAAAATGCTGGACCAAACGCAGCTAATGAAATGTGTGAAGGAAGTGCTAATGTGACAAAGTGATCATCTTTCTGGAGGGGTGCAGCTTAAGGTCTCGTCTCAGACTCCAGTTTCATGCAGATGGTAATACTGCCGGCACTGCTCCAGTGTGCTTTTAATAGGAGAGTACCTGCACTTCTCAACATCAAACACTACTCTGGGACAAGTAGGACTGCACATCTATATTTACATTTCAAGCGCTGCCTACAATTAATGAAAGTGTGTGGGCTCCGCAGAAGCTTTTCTGGGTAGAGTGTAGCCACTGTGTGCTTCATGTTGATGGACACACAAGTATGAAAACTGCTGACCTACTTTAAGTAATTGTTACATAAATAAAATTAACATTTGGCCATTTACCAATGACTGATGCTGGGCCCCATTGTGGGATATGGGTTTTAGGACTTTGAACTCTGTTCTGCAGGAAAAAAAGGAGGAACGATTCTACTGGTAGAATAAAAATAAGAAACAAAACCAACAGACCCACCAACTGGGAACTACACAAACAAGTTGACATTTGGAAACCAGTTCCTACCTGCTGCTACAGTTTTCCCCAAAGAACAATGTTCTCCAATGGTAACCCCGACCGCCTCGTACACCTCCAGTATCGTATGGACCCTCAACGTGTTGTGTGGGTTGAACGCTGTCATACTGTATCGAACTCTCGTAACCCTCTTGTATCAAAATAAAACACCCGCTATCATGCAGGCTTCAGTTTGGTGCTTACACACTCAGTTATGTGTACCAAGGGACCTGACATTAACTTCCAGTAAGGGTTAATTTACTATTTGACCTTCAAGTGGAGGGAGTTGCCAGAAAAGTTATTAGTCCCTATAGTGATGCCAACACATCATGCACACTGACATACACACACACACACAGCCATGATTACACACACATGCACACACACACACGCCCCCACACTCGCCCACTGCCGATCATCCACACTTGCACGTACCCACATCCACATCCATCCACTCACTCACTCACACGCTCGCACCCAACCACACGCATGCATACGTACACACATCCACACTTGCATGCACGCACCCACTCGCATGAACCCGCACGCACCCACATGCACACATCCACTCATACATGCATCCGCTCACGCACGCATCCGCATGCATGCACCCGCTTGCATGCACCCGCACACATCCCCTTGTATGCACGCATCTGCTCGCATTCACGCACCTGCTCGCATGCATCCACATCCATCCACTCACACGCTCGCACCCAACCACACGCATGCATACGTACGTACACACATCCACACTCGCATGCACCCACACTCGCATGCACCCGCTCGCACGCACCCACATGCATGCATGCATGCACCCGCATGCACACGCACGCTCGCATCCGCTCGCACGCACCCGCATCTGCTCGCATCCATGCACACGCGCTCGCGCACCCGCTCAAGCACCCGCTCGCACGCACGCACGCATGCATGCATCCGCTGGCACGCACGCATCCGCACCCGCACGCACGCATCCACACGCACGCATCCACACAGGCTCGCACGAGCTCACTCATGTATGTGCACAAAGCCATAAGTACACAGCAATAAAACTCCCACGCACATACAAATACACATGCATGCACACTTGGAGTGGGGAGGGTACATTTGTGCACCTGCCCCCCTCTTATCTTCTCGACCTGTGGTAGTGGATTGTTGCGTGACCCTGAGGCCACCGGATGGATTCTCACCAAATCTGACCTCCCACGCATGAATCAGAGGGTCAGGACTAGCGTCCCTCTCTGGCTCGCTCCTCCTGTTGGGCCGAGGGATACAACGATCTGGTTTTCTACCTTAGGTACTCTGAGCGCGCAAGCCCTTCTCCGGCCCCGGATTCCTCCTTGGGTCACTTCCCTAGCCTCCTCCCCCACACTAGACTCCGAGGGAAAGTAGGGACATGCTTCTGGGCTGCTGCTTTGTACCCTAAGAGACTTTTGCCCTTAACGGGGGATCGCTTTGGATATGCGTGACGCACACAACCCGCCCCCTTTTTGAAAAATCTTTTGGAGACCCTGGACCTATAGCTCTATACACTCTTGACCGTGGAACAACTGTGCCTGCTTCGGGGGTGGTCGTCCATCGGCAGGGTCTCCATGGAGCAAGAGTCCTGGGAAACCATGTCTCCTGCTAAAGCAGGAAAGGAGACACCAGCCGCACCCTCTAGGGAAGACACAGTCCAGCCATGTGGCTGAAATAGAGCTCATTTGCCATGGCCCCGCCAGACCCTCCACTGAACGCTAGAGTCAGCTTCAAATCCTCTCATACAGACTTTTATGAGCAATTTTTTTTTTACAGGAAATAAACGCAGAGATTGGCGACCTCAAGTCAGATTTTAAAGTCTGCCTCCAAGATCTTAAGTGAGATGTAGTGGAAATTGGCGGCAGGGTTGATGATTTTGAACCAGAGGTGTGGAATTTACTAGAACATCTATTGTCCATGGGGCAGGTTGCTTCATAAATTTACTTGTCCTGTAACAAAATTCACTTGTCCCTTTGGTGCCATGTAGATCATTGACAAATTATGGCATCAATCTCATTATATAAGAGCTCTGATGTAGCCTCTATGATTATGCCAGGGCTCATACCATATTAGTGTTTGAATACTTACAATCCCCTTTTCCAGAGATCTACATACAGGGGCTGAAGGTAGTGGTAAGCAATAGTTACAGGGTTAGAATGCCCTTTTGAAACGGTGTAAACATACTAACTTGCATGTTTTAAGGGTTTTCAAAAACTGTTCTCTAATCTTTTCCCATACTGAGAAATGTTGGAAATGTTCTCGTGACAATGGCAGACGTAAACCTTCTTCCAGATTTGGGGGAAAAAGTGGTTGGAGGGAAAGTGAACTTGCAGACACTCAGATTTTCCCATGAGCAAATCTACACATGCATATTTTCTCATACTAAAATGCAGTTCAAAAATATTTTCTAGGAGTACTATTTCTAGTCCTACTTCTGTAAATTCTTGGGAATTCACAAAAGCCGCATAGCTAGACTTGATGCAAAGACATATACCATGGGTGCACTTTTGAGACTTTCTTTAATAATTGGGCCCCTAATTTGGTGTGGCGTGGACCCTGACCTTTTGTGTTATTAAAATTGTGTCTCTATACCGGCTGGCTTCACTGTGAGTGACAGTATTCTGATCTTTCACAAGGAGCATTCAGTAGTTTTGTTCAGTGCCAATAACTATTGTCATCATCAAAGAAACTTTATTTCGGCTATTACAGCCATAATAGCACATTTAAATTTACAACACATTAAAGTCCGAGTCAGGAAAAGGGTACACAATCACAAGGAACACTGGATTATGAACATGGGAATATAGGAACCCCCACTGGGAAGTGAGAATGCAAAAATCATTATGGGAAATTCGAACAATTAAAACATACATCAAGAATATAATTTAAACTAAAAATGTATATAAAAAAAAAAGAATGGTTCACATCTAATGTTTTTATAAAGCCCAGGATCGAAATACCAGCCAGATAGAAATACCTGCTATCTCTCACATCAATTAATCAACAAATACCTACACTTACAGGCTTAGTTATTGAGTAGATAATCACAGCAGATGACAGGTAGGAGCTGGTATTACTTATTGTCATATCAGATGTTTTTGTAAGTGCCTTTGTTTACACCACATAGCAAATAGAAATTTCGAAATTGCAACAACAAACTGGGTTAGTATCAGATTTTAGGATCCTAAAAAATTCTAGGCTGTTCGTAATACCCAGGGTACTGCAAAGTTGTGTAACCCACTTAGACCTAGCCTGCTTATATGCCGAGCAGAAGAACATTACATGAATTACTGTTTCTTCCTCCACTAGGCATCCAGGACATAGGCGGGGGTTGCACCCGCTCATTTGTTGGTTAAGGCGTGAAGCGGGAGAGTCCCATATCTGAATCGCAAAAACAACTTCTTAGCTAATGGCGGTTGTATTGAGTCCAACACCGGCTCAAATTTATATTGGGACTTAAAATCCAAAAACCCATGAGTTAAACTAAAAGGGTTGACTGCCTGTAAAATACTTGTACATTTGTACTCTTTCACTGCACTAGCCAAGGATTTTTTTTGAGGTAGCTGGGCAAGATTAGTCAGGTATGGTCCATAGATCCTCCCTTCCTATTGCACTAAAAGAATCCCTAACAAAGGACAGCCAGGGTATACTACCAGCCCTCAGGGTTGACATACCACTTTTAATTCCTTCCTATAGTGACATAACCCTGGGGTACTCCACAGCCGTCGCCAATATAGCAATGGGCGTGAAGAGATTAGGTCCGCAAATGGGAGGATATCCAAATCCATCCTTAGTGGTACTAGGGGTGTATTTTTGGGCAGGGTCAGATCTCATAAAATTGTTTTCAGTTACAATAAGGGCATTGGATGGGCTATGTCCCCACAGTTCTGCCCCGTATAAGGTAGCTGCCCTAGCTTGGACTTTATAGATTTCTAGCGGGGGGCTTATAACCTTTAAAACACAACTCTTATGGACTTTTAAAATCCCCCTCCCCAATAGCCTGGGTTAACTTCAGGTTAGCCTTAATAATTTGGGGTCCCCACCCCATTTTATCATTTAAAGTGAGACCCAAATAGTCAAAGATAGACCATTGGACAGGGTCCCTATCATCCATTCTAGGATGCGGACAGTTTGTAGAGTTAGCGTTGAAGACCATGTATTTTGTCTTCTTAATATTTACCACCAAGTTCCTCTTTTTGCAAAAACTGGCTAAACTCCTTTAACACACGCTGCATCCCCAATGGTAATTTTGAGTGGAGCAGGGTGTCATCCGCAAACATTAATGCAGGAAATTTACAGTGTGCTACTTTTGTAGAGACTATATCCTTAACGGCAAGCAAATCTTCAATTAACCCGTTAAGGAAGAGGGAGAAGAGGGTTGGTGCAAGTCAACAATCCAGCCTTATCACCTTGCCAACGGGGAAAGGAGCAGTTAGTTGCCCATTCTTGCCAAACCTTACTCTAGCGAATGTTACCTCATGGAGGCGTTTAAGCTGGTAACAAAGATATGGTGGAACTCCCATGTCCAGCATGATACCCCACAGCTGGTCACGGTCCACCATATCAAACGCTGATTTAAGATCCACGAAGGCGAGATACAGACTACCACCCTCCAGCACTACATGCTTTCAATATAGCCTAAACAGCTGATCAATAATTGAAGTTTTAGCTCTAAAGCCTGCTTACAGAGGGGTCAAGACATCAAAGTCTTCCATCCATTTCTGGAGTCTTCCCAGTAACACTCTAGCAAAACATTTTTGTGTTACATCAATAAGGCTAATTGGCCTACAATTTATGGGTTCAATGGGGACCCTTTTTTGTAAATAGGGATAATCTCTGCGCCAGCCCACGTGGGGGGACTGGTAGGCCATAAAGAATTGCATTAAATAATGATTGAAGGTATGGTGTCCATACTACCTGTTAGTTTCTATACAGGTCTCTGGGGATTCTATCTAACCCCGGTGCTTTATTAGGTAATAACTTGGCTAAGGCAGATAATACCTCCGCCGTAGTGCAAGGGGGTATATCCCATAGAGGATCAAGGTTCTAACTATTGTAGCAGTGTGTTCTTTTTGAGACCAAAAACTTTTTGCTTTTACCAATGGTGGTTACAATGGTGAGGCCTGACCGCTGGTGAGGCCCGACAGCTCCCACACCAATAAAGTTTTACAAAAACCAAACCAAAACAAGTCACACATTGACAAGAATAAAAAGCTGACCACCAAGTTCAGACCTACAGGCTTTGCCAATGCTTGTTTATTTTTGTTTCACATAATCTTATTGAAACTGATTAAACTGGTTTTCCATAACGAATATTTTTTTAGAAATACTAGCATGCTAAACACGTTACTAAATGATGCGGCAAAGAAATGGTACCTGAAAGTTTACAGTAGTTTAGCAAACAAACATTTGTCCCGCTTTCATTTTTTATGAACATTTTATTTTCCAAGCAAAGAATCATCAATCTTGCTTTCAAGCTTCTGAAAATATTTGCATCAAATCTGAGAGCATTCTGGGAGCATTATACATAGCCTTATATTGCTAAATGTTGAAAACGTGTGTACACATTTTTGTACAGGAACCACTGTCAGCGGTACAGTCAGAACTTAAAACATTTACTTAGATCGCTCACCCTAATAATAAAGGCTTTCAATTAATGAACCATAAATACAAATTTGAACAGCATTAACATATGGACACAAATATTACCTTAACTGCAGACAGTGAATGCCCTTCCATGATCCATAACGTGATACTGCAAACAGGCAGACAAAGGGTTTGTGCTGCAATGGGTTGGGCCTACTTATCCAAAGGACAAAATACACATAAAAACTTATTTCCGTTGACTCTAAACAATAGGTGCGGAGCATTGAGCTATAGGAATTCCACATCCCTGTTGAACGCACTCTGGATTTGAGAACGGAGGACCAGGAGGATCTATGGCGGAGGATGAACAACGTTGGAGGAGCAACATTATTATTATTAACATTTATTGAGCGCACGGCTACACTAAGGCTAACCCAAGGCATCCCTTCCTGAAAAAGAGGTGGGATGTCTCCAAGCGGAAATGCAGGGGAAGGGAATTCCACACTTTTACTACGTTGTATGAGGACCAACCCCCGCTGCGCATCCTCTGAATTTTGGGGATGTTGGCTAGATTTAAATTTGTCGAGCAGAGAGCTTTCCTTGGGTGATACGCCTTAATAAGTGGGGGGGTTGATGCAGGGACCTGACCCCCTAAGGGTCTTGTGGGCAATGCATAGGACTTAGAATGTAATCCTCTCCTCTATGGGCAGCCAATGTAGGGTCTTTAAGCTGGGCAAGGCTGACTGGGGAAGAAGCGGGAAGTACTTTCCGCAACATTCGGAGGGTGCCATGACATACAACCGTGACTGCAACTGTTTGCTGGTCAAATTTGAGTGCCTTATCCAGCCAGACTCCAAGGCTCTTTATTTTGAGCTTCAGGACTGGGTGGGCTGAGGCAGATGGGCCATGGCAGTTTGGGCTCTTTGTTAGATGTGTTCCCAAGATACATTATTTCAGTCTTGTCTCCATTAAGCCTGAGACATGAATGTTGCATACAGTTGGCTACCTTCTCCAGGAAATACTCTAAGTCAGCTGGGGGATTGAGTGGGTGGTTTAGAGATACCACCAGCTGAGTGTCATCTGCATAGGTGACAACTTTGACCCCATATAGCTAGAGGACCTCAGCCAGTGGCCTAATGTATACATTAAAAAAGCGTTGGACTCAGGGAAGATCCTTCAGGGACTCCATAGCTGAGAGGTAGCATCCTAGAGATGCATTCCCTTGCAGAAACCTGAAATGTTCTGCCATCGAGAAAAGACTGAATCTAGGAGATGGCTCCTCCTGCCACCCTGGCCCTCCTAGGTCGCTCTATGAGGATGTCAAGATTCACCATGTCGAATGCGGCACTAAGATAGAGTAGGATAATGACCGCTGCACCTCCCTGATCAATTATCTTTTTTGCTTCTTCAACCACGGCAATCAGGGCCATTTTTGTGTTGGGGGCGGAAACCAGTCTGCGAATGGTGTAGAACCTCATGGGACTCTAAAAAGGATGATAGTGTGGAATTTATATGCTCCTCTAAGATATTACAAAGCAAGGGCAGCATGATATGGGCCAGTAGTTGCTTAGTGGTTTTGGGTCTAAACTTGGCTTTTTCAGTAGGGCTTTCACCATGGCGTGTTTCCACGCTGGTGGCACATGTCCCTTATTGATAGAGCGGTTTATCACATCACGTATGACTGGTAATATCATATCTATTACCTTACACAAGATGGGGGAGGGGGGGCGGGTCTATAGGCGATCCGGATTTAATTTGCCCAAAGATGTCGGATATAGTGTATGTCCATGGGGGGAATTCCTCCAGAGTGTACTTGGTGGGTTCCACATTCCCATTTCTTTCAGAGGATCCAGAGCCATATCATTTGTTATTGGGGTGAGGAGATCTTAGGCCCTGGGGGAATCGGGAAATGCATTGTATATGGTCTGAATTTTTCCCTGAAAGTATCCCGGCACTTCATTACATCTATCGTTCGTTAAACCTGTGCATTCGGGGGGCTCCATAAGTGTTTTAGCAATACAGAAAATTTCTTTGGGACCGTTGACTGCTGAATTGATTTTTTCTTCGAAGTAGTGTGCCTTAGATTTTTTAATTTCCGCCTGGTACATTTATGTACTCGCTATATGACTTTTTGCTGGGCTCACTGAAGTCCTTTCTCCATTTCCTCTCGAACTGTTTACAGGTCTGCTTAAGCAATCCAAGTTGGGGCGAGTACCAAGGAGAGGTTTTTCTCTCATCCTGTGATGGATATTTTTGACAGGGATGACTGTGTCCAGTGACGACTATCCAGTGCGTAAAAGTCTAAGATGCAAGGTTGATGTTGGGGTTAAGTATGGGTTTAGACTTTCAGCACTGTCAGCCAGGTCTCAGTGGAAAGTTTAGACCAGGGGCAGTCTTTCCTAAAGCTGTGCACCTTGAGATCGCATCGCTTCGGTGCCTTCAAGCAGAATGGAATCAAGGAATGGTCAGACCAAGGCAGGGAAATATGTGTCTACTACCAACTCCGTAATGTTAGTGAATACGGGATCTAAAAAGTGTGACCTTTAGTAAGTATGTGCCCTATACCTTTGTCAGTTGAATTGCAGCGAGATCTTGGGTGAGTTCCAAGGCATCTCCTTCGGTTAGGTCCTCAAAGTGTAGGTTAAAATCCTTTAGGAGTGTAAGATTGGTGAAAGAGCTTGCTAGAGAAGCCACCACAGCCAGCAGTAATTTAAGAAATTGTCCACTCACCCCTGGTGGTCTATAGATGAGAATACCGGAGAAGGTGGATGTAGCAGTTAGTAAAATAGAATAAAATAGACTTTCACAGTCTGGGATGGGGTTAGGTTTGACTCTGCATTTAAAAGAATCTTTGAAAGGGTTGGAAATGCCACCTCCTATCTTTACCTCACGATCTTTGCACAGGATGTTGTACCCGGCAGGCAATGTGCTGACCACCTCAGGTGCCGAGTTCTTGTGCATCCAAGTTTCTGTTAGAAATAGGACGTCGGGTTTGGTGTCCTCTATAAATATCTTTAGCTCTCCAGAGTGTTTGGGCAGAGACCTGCAGTAAGAGAAAACATTTTGTACATATAATGAGCAGGTCCCTCGGTCTGAAAAGCTGGGGCAGTGCCAAGCGTAAATGAACAATGTTTGCACATAAGGTCCCCATTAACTGGTGACAGGGAATGGAGGCAGCACTTATTGCCCATGTCCCATAGTCTTCGGAGAGGTTTGGAGGTATAGGTCAATTACCCGGTCTGAAAAACTGGCAGGGGTTATGGCCCCCTGGTCCCGGTTGAGTGCAGACGGGCTTGCAAGCGGCGCGCCCACTGCACGTCTAAGCGGTCATCTGGCTTTCAAGTGTGCTGCCCGGAAGAGTGCTGCTAGCCCCACCTCCTTCTCCCCCGACCCCTCCACGCAAACGGAGACCGTGGTGGACCGAGGGAGGGGGGGGAGGAGGGGCGGGTCGCTCGGAGTGAACTGTGCAAAATGCAGAAAGTGAAAACCGTGCCAATTAAACATATAGAACTCCAAATGAAACAGGACGACTTAGAAAATAGGAGCAGGAGGAACAACCTCTGCATTAGGAAAATTCCCAGGGGCTAAGAGGGATCAGATATCATGACATACACAGCATATCTGCTTTCGGCTGTTAGAGGTGACGGCGGTGCTTCTCCACCCACCCTTGATAGAGTCAGTAGGGTGGCGCCCCCCCCCCACCCCCCCCCGGGGCAGCGCAGATTTTGTACTGGACACTTACTCAGCAGCATTTCTTTACAGAGAAAGGGACAATCCTATGTGAGACCGAACTGAGCTTACTTACAATGGCCACTGTATTCAGATCTTCCAGGGCGCCTCCGTGGTGACACTTCGGTTTCGTAGGGACTTTGAGATAGTCACAAGCTAAGGGAGCTTAATATCAAGTACCAAAGGGGCCATCTGTTAGTCCTGATCTTTACATGGGAAGGCAAACGCAGATCTATTTGATCACTGCAGGAGGCTCAACAACTGATCCATATCACGACGGTATCTCGCCTCACCATCCCAGCACAACGCCACACATGGCTCAGAGACCCCCTACGTCCAGAATGGACAACTGTCTCAGGCCCACGACACAGGCACGAGACCAAAGGGAAATTAACTCCAAGTTAAGCAGGGCATGATACAGCATCTACACTCTATGGATGACGCTCAATCACCCACACACTGTTCTTCGGCCTCTGTGGCATCCCTCATACCCACACCTTGAGCAGCTGACCCCCTCTCGCAGTAATGCGTGCCTGAAATCGATTTAACGCTCCTTCGGGTCCAAGAGAAAGATTACTTCTTCACTGGTGCTGATGGCCGGCTGCGGGGCTCAGAGGCCGGAACCTGCAGGGAAGTCTTTTTCACCCCCCGAATGAACAAGTCCCCAAGGGGAGGTGACTTCCCCAGAATGGACCTAGGTATCACCAATGGACTATTCCAGGATTTGAATGGCTATCCATGGCCCAGTTGGCCTTTTTGTATTTGTTATGATTGTTCTACCTTCTCCCCCTTTCCCAAGCTTTTACTCTGACCCTGAAGTTTACTGGTCGCTATAATATTCTCCCTACTACCCCTTCTCATCATGGATGGCAAGTTCTATTGGGGCTGCTAACTGATTGGGACCAAGCGTGGGTCGTCCCTCGCCCCACTCATACGCCTGCAGATTTGGGGGCCTTTCAGTCGGCCAACAGAGATCGGTTCACTGCACATTGTCCTGTTTCACATGACCAATCATGACAGACAGTTTTTCTCACTAAATGTGAAAGGTCTTAACCCCCCAAACAAGCGCAGGCAGGTTTAGCGCCATTTCATTCTACAAGACCCGGATATTATCTTTTTACAAGAAACACATCTCCAACGTTAAAATACACACAGCATGGGGCACCCCAAATACCCACCCAGTACTGGGTTTACTCGGCAACAAAAATGGCAGGGGTGGGCATCCTTTTCAAGGCAGGTCTAACTTTACAAGGGACGCGGTGGTCTGGGATGAGAAAAGGACACAATCTTAAAATAAGCTTTCAGATTAATAGACCCCTCACCCAGATTCATATTTATGTCCCTAACCAATTTCAGGATCCATACCATAGGACGCTCCTTAAGGATTTAGCCCCGCAGGGCGACAAGTGGTTGCTCATCGGGGGGAGGGGGGGGGGGGGGGGGGGAGGGGGGAGGGGGACTTCAATTTGGTATGGGACCCAGAGATAATAGACCGAAGCGCAACTTCTTTCAGGAGCGGGGGCGAGGGCAGCAGCCTTGAAAAAGGACATTACCACCTAGTGGATGCATGGCAGTACAAGTTCCTCGACATGACCCTGACTGGGTTTGTGAGAGCACCCGACTGTTCTTCATTGGAGGCTACCCACTCATATCCTCCATGATCCAGACAATGGTGCGGAGCTCCGGCAAGTGAACCAAGCCTATTTCGACACCGACACCAAGAAACACACCTTGTGGGGCGCCTTTAAGGTGACCATCCGCTGCACTATCACGAATGCTCGCACACAGGAGGCCCGGCAATGGAGACTTGTTTGCCCAAGGACATTAAAACCCTGGAGCGCCTAGACCACGCTGCTCCCTCAAGACGGCACAAAAAGCAATTAGCCTTAGTAAGGGGTAACCTATGGGCGATGAGGGTAAACAAAACAGAGCGCTCACTCCTCACATTGAAACAAAAATACTACGAAGGGGGACAAGGTTGGCTCCCTTTAGGCCCACCTGATTGACTCTCGGATCTCCAAAACTCCTATCTCTAAGACTAAAAATGAGGATGGTACATGGGCCACCTCTGAAACCGACAAACAGCAGGCATCTCATAGATTCTACTCTGCCCTCTATGGGAATAGACACGTTCCCAGATACTGTCAGCCCCTTCCTTGCCCATGGCCACCTTTAGACCAGACACACACTCATAGGTTAGAAACCCCTGTTCACATTATACGAGGAGCACCTGGCACTGAAAGACCTGCCGATGGATAAAACCTTCGATATACTCACCCACTTATACCGCCGACCGTGTAACACGCTAAGTAAAAGGTCCAGTCATTATGGGAGGTAACAAATGCAGACAAGACGGTACCAAGGAGGGACTAACAAGCCTAATTATGAATAAGAAGCCAGCATTTACGAAGGACAATGACACAAGACAATGACAAATAGGAGCGGATAGTAGGATGGGGCTTCCAGTGCATACTCCAATACAGCATGTCTCGCAGATCAAGTAGCACATGCCCGGGAGGCGCTAGGGGGCGCACAGCGGTATGGCTGTGTGATACCGCAGCTCCGCCGGACGTCCGACATCCTGCAGCAAATCACACGTCTAACCTGGCCGGACAAGTCCCAAAATTACAGTGGCGAGGATCGGAGCGAGTGGGGCGGCGGATGTGGCCCTCTGCGCTTGACTAGCGGGAAAGCAGTGAGTGATAAGTGCAAATTACACCCGCGAGCGAGAGTGTCGCTCAAGATGGCGGCCATCCGATGACTTGATAGTCCACCTCCGGGACCCTCGGTGGGGTCACAACTATCTGGCAGTGCGGCGCGGTGGTAAACTTGGACGCGTGAGGTGCAGTGCGGACTCACGGCTGAGCGGAGCTTGGAGGGTGTGCTCGAGACTCGGACTTTTACGGAGCCCCCCCCGAGACCTGGAAGTGACAAGATGGCGGCACCCAGACTGCACGGACGTGAGTGAACCCATCGGCTACCGAGAGACGCTTTGAGTGGTGGTGCTGTCCGTGAGGCGGTGGATCGGGGTGTCGCCCTCGCCCGCCCTATTAATCGTGAGTCCTGCATAACAAAGGGCTCTGCTGCCAGCGTGTCCCGAGCTCGCCACCTGTGTGAATGCGCCCAAGGTTTAAGCGCGAGGGAGCACTTAACGAACTCCTGTCACAGTGAGCCCGCCTCGCGGAGTCTGCATTGACCATAGACACCCTCCTGAGACACCTGCTTCCCACGGGATGGTGCGATAGCGCACTGCTGCACGCATTGGCCACTGAGAGATAGACATCACCCCGTGGGGGGCGCTTCCTTGGCTACACGCACGAATTGAACAAGTTGGGGAGAGCCAGCTGAGGGAGTGCAGTGTAATACTCTATCTGCTTGGCGCCGTTGCCCTGTCTGGCGGGCTTGTGTCCCCGACTCACTACTTGCGGACTTCCATTGCGTGGGCTTGGTCTCTCATCGCAGCCTGGTATCCCCGTGGCGCCCTCCTGCCGCCGCTTTGGGGCTGCTTGTGTGTGGTTCATAAGCCATAGTATTCAGCGGGGTAGTGGGGGAGTTGGAGAAGCCACCACATCACTGCGAGGCAGAGTTCGCGCCCCTCAGTTCCTCCTGGCAATAATGTTCCTGGCCATAACGGGGTCGCTCACTGCGTCAACGAGATCCACACGACAGACCGCCAAGACCCTACTCGCGTTGCGAGGTAGGATGGGGAAACCGGAGAAACATCAACCGAAATTGAGCTTTGAATCAAAAAAGCCCAATAAGGGCGCAGAGGCTGTGGCGGAGAGTGAGGGTCCACCGGACATCCCCGCCAGCAACAACATGGAGAAGATTCTCCTCGCCATTCAATCTAACTTGCAGGATATCAATGGCAAGCTCGATCATCTGACTTGCAGAATGGATGGCATGGCAGACAAACTCGAGAAACATGGGGAACGACTTGATGCGGCAGAGGTGCGGATCTCGGAGGTTGAGGACGAATCTAGAGCCACCACGACGAAATGTAATGGGATGGACAGAGTGCTCGAAGTGATACGTGCAAAGGAGGAAGAGTTGGAAGCGCGCTCCAGGCGCAATAATGTGCGCATCACGGGGGTTCCGGAGACAACCAACACTGGGCGCATGGAACTATGTTGAACAACTATGCAAGGATTTATTCGGCACGGAGGCTCTATCATCAGTCTTCATTGTCGAAAGGGTTCACATGTCTCTTGCGCCGCGGCCTCCTCCTGGCGCGACTCCCAGGCCCATAGTCGCCCGCATCTTGAACTACCGTGACAGGGACACCATCCTTCGCCTTGCACGTGAGAAAGGCCAAATCACGCACCAGGGGAACATGTTGGAATTCTACCCTGATCACACAATCGCTGTTCAGCAGGCACGGAAAGAATTTGCGTCGGCAAAGGTGAAATTGCGTGAGTTGAACATTGTCTACGCCATGTTGTACCCAGCCAGACTCAGGGTCACGTGGGTTGGAAAAACTATCATTTTGTCGAACCCTAAGGCAGCAATGGAGTTTGTAAAGAACGCAAAGAAGCAGGCGAAAAGGACAGCCCGAGAGGAACAAAATGTGAAATCGGATTGAGATGGTAACCTCCCGCGTCTCTTGGCCAATGCTATTCCTGGCCGGCATGACACTGATTATTCCTGCTCAATGGAAGGTAACACAAGTGTACTGAAATGACAGTGATAAACAGCCCGTGTTTGTTGAAAAGGGAACCCGGATCGAGATGGTAAGGTACCCTATTGTTTGAGCCTGTTACGCTCACCCAGCCTTATTGTACCTATATTGTAACTGTAACGGGCATGGAATATGCTACTTACCAGTATGCATCTGTTCTTGGCATAGAGGGCGGCAGAGTGGTACATTTATGAATAGATCGCCATCTGGTGTTGGGCTCGGATGATTGCACTTTGTTTTTCTTCTGGAGAAGTCTTTGTCGTCATAGGTGACTCCTCCTCTCGGTGTTAGTGCGCATGGGCATCGGCTCCATCCTTAGATTGTTTTGCCATAGTAGGGTTAGATGGAGTAGTGTAGTATAGTACATAAAGATATGCCCATGTAAATGTATCTAAATAAGATAATGTTGGGACAGACACAGGTTTCCGGGGAGGCAGGGAGGGCATGTACCACTCTGCAGCCCTCTATGCCAAGAACAGATGCATACTGGTAAGTAGCATATTCCGTTCGAGGCATATGGGCTGCAGATGGTACATTTATGAATAGATTGTACAGGGAGGTACCCTAGCGGTGGTCACCAGTGTCTGTCGCAACTGTCTGAAATAGAGTTTTTAATACAGCTTGGCCCACTCTGGCTTGTTGTGCAGCCTGTACATCAACACAGTAGTGCTTTGTGAATGTATGTGGTGTAGACCAAGTTGCTGCTCTACATATGTCATCTAGGGGAATGTTCCCTAAGAATGCCATAGATGCTCCTAGTTTTCTTGTGGAATGAGCTCTAGGAGGAACAGTTAATGTTCTCTTTGCTTTAATGTAACATATTTGTATACATCTTACAATCCATCTTGCGATGCCTGCTTTAGAGATAGGATTGCCCTTATGTGTTGGGGAAAATGCTACAAATAGTTGTTTAGTTTTCCTGAAGTCTTGTGTTCTTTCTATGTAGTACAAAATGGCTCTTTTAACATCTAGTGTATCTAGAGCCCTTTCTGCCACCGTCTGTGGCTTTGGAAAGAAGACTGGTAATTCCACTGGCTGATTGATGTGGAATGCTGAAATTACTTTAGGCAAGAACTTTGGGTTTGTTCTAAGAACCACTTTATTCTGGTCTAACTGTAGGAATGGTTCTTGTATTGTTAATGCCTGTAATTCGCTTACTCTTCTGAGTGAGGTAATAGCTATAAGGAATGCCACCTTCCATGTAAGGAATTGTATTTCGCACCTATGCATAGGTTCGAAGGGTGGCCCCATTAGTCTGGTGAGTACTACGTTGAGGTTCCAGACTGGGGAAGGTGGTAATCTTGGTGGAATGACTCTTTTAAGACCTTCCATGAATGCTTTTATCGCTGGTACTCTGAACAGTGATGTGCGCTGCCTGTTTTGCAGGTATGCTGCTATAGCTGCTAGATGTACTCTGATAGATGTGTACGCTAGATTACATTGCTGTAAGTGTAATAAGTAGCAAATAATCTCCCTTGTTGATACGTCTAGAGGGTTGATATTGTTATTAGTACAGTGTATAGCAAACCTCTTCCACTTAGCTGCATAGCATGCTCTGGTGGTTGGACGTCTCGCTTGTTTAATTATTTCCATGCAATTTGGGGGGAGATCTAAGTACCCAAATTCTAGGATTTCAGGAGCCAGATCGCTAAGTTCAATTGAGTTGGATCTGGGTGCATTATTTCTCCATGGTTCTGTGTAAGGTGCATGGGTAGAATTCGTAGCTTTTGATGTGGCACTTGTGAGAGTTGCAAGAGCGTGGTGAACCACGGCTGTCTTGCCCACGTGGGTGCTACTAGTATCATGGTCATTGAATGTTGTTGCAGTTTCCTGACCACTAATGGGATTAGTGGGAGAGGGGGAAAAGCGTATGCAAATTTGTTGGACCAATTTATCCATAACGCATTGCCCTGCGACAGGTGATGTGGGTACCTGGACGCGAAGCTTTGGCATTTTGCGTTCTGATGAGTGGCAAATAGGTCTATCTCTGGTTGTCCCCATCTTTGGAAGAATGGCTGCAGTATTTGTTGGTGCAGTTCCCATTCGTGTATTTGTTCCGACTGTCTGCTTAAGATGTCTGCTATCTGGTTTTGAACTCCTGGTAGGTGTTCGGCTAACAGATAGATGTTTTGAGGAATGGCCCATCTCCAAATTTCCTGTGCTAGTCTGGATAATTGGAGAGAGTGCGTCCCCCCCTGTTTTTGAATATAATACATTGCTGTCATGTTGTCTGTTCTGATCAGGACTGCTTTGTGGATAACATGTATCTGAAAGGCTTTCAATGCTAGAAACACTGCCAGTAGTTCTAGGTAGTTGATGTGTAGTGTTCTTTCCTGCACACTCCACCTTCCTTGTACTGTGTACTTGTCCATATGTGCTCCCCATCCGGTGAGCGATGCGTCTGCTGTTATTGTCACCTGTGGAATTGGCTCTAGGAACGACCGCCCCTTGGTAATGTTTGTTCAGTTCCACCACTTCAGAGAGCGGTGTGTGCGGTCGTCTACCAACACCAGATCCGTAATCTGCCCTTGAGCCTGATTCCACTGTGTCGCTAAGCATTCTTGTAGCGGACGCATTTGTAGTTTTGCATATGGTATTAGCAGTATGCAGGATGACATCATGCCTAATAGCTGCATGAACACTCTTGCTGTTAGTGAGTGTTGTGGCTGAAATCTCTGAATGATTGTAAGCATTGCTTGGACCCTGACTGGGTTGGGGTACACTTTGGCTTTTTCTGTGTCTATAGTAGCCCCCAGATATTGTTGAACCTTGTTTGGTTGTAGGTGTGACTTTGTGTAGTTTACCGTGAACCCTAGCTGGTGTAGTAGCTGAATTGTCTTTTGTGTGTGTTGCAGACACTCCTCTTGCGACCTGGCTTTTATTAGCCAGTCGTCCAAGTATGGGAAGACATGAATTTGTTGTCTTCTTAGGTGAGCTGCTACCACTGCCAGGCATTTTGTGAACACCCTTGGTGCCGTCGTGACACCAAATGGAAGGACTTTGAACTGATAATGTTGTCCTTCTACCACAAACCTGAGGTATTTCCTGTGGGCTTTGTGAATAGGGATATGAAAGTAAGCGTCTTTTAGATCCAGTGTAGAAAGAAAGTCCCCTTTCTTCAGTAAAGGAAGTACTTGTTGGAGCGTGACCATGTGGAAATGTTCCGAATTTATGTATGCGTTGAGAGGTCTTAGGTCCAGTATTGGCCTTAGAGACCCGTCCTTTTTGGGGGATTAGGAAGTATAGGGAGTATACTCCTGTTCCCTGTTGGTGCTGTGGAACCTTCTCTATGGCATGCTTTTCTAGCAGTGATATTACTTCCTGTTTTAATAGTGTCAGGTGATCTTGTTTCATTGGACGCTGTTTGGGGGGGATGTTTGGTGGGGTAGCTGTGAGTTCTAGGCAATAACCATGTTGGATAATTTGTCTTACCCACTTGTCTGATGTGATGTTTTCCCAGACAGGTAGGAACTGTGATAGGCGTCCCCCTACCGGTGTTATATGGTCTGGGGGAAGCTCTATGAAGTCACTGTTTTGGGGTTGGAGAGTTGCGGTTGTTGTTTCCGCGACCTCTACCCTTGTTGTTGTTACCCCTGTATCCACCTCTAGAATTACTTCTGGGTGATGTGGGTGTAAAAGAGGTTTGCTGTTGGTTTGTGCCTGTACTTTTGGATCCTCCTCTATAGGTGGATCTACGAAAGGAACCTCTTTGTGTCGGCTGTTGCAATGCTCCCATTGATTTAGCCGTTTCTGTATCCTTTTTCATCTTTTCTAGGGCCTCATCTGTCCCTGTGCCAAAAAGTGTTTTCCCATCAAAAGGTTGGTTCAGTAACGATGTTTGTACCTCTTGTTTGAACCCTGATACTCTGAGCCATGCATGTCTCCTTAACATGATGCTTGTATTTGTCGACCTTGCCGCAGTTTCTGCCGCGTCTAGGGCGCACTTTATTGAAGTGTTAGTAATTAACTTCCCTTCTTGTATAAGTTGATCTGCTTTCTTTTGATGTTCTTTAGGGAGATGTTTGATGAGTGTTTCTAACTCATCATAATGCGCTCTGTCATACCTTGCAAGTAGTGCTTGCGTATTAGCTATGCGCCAACTGTTTGCCGCTTGAGATGCTACTCTCTTGCCAGAGGCATCTATTAGTTTAGACTCTTTGTCAGGAGGTGGAGCTTCTCCTGTAGATAAAGAGTTTGCTCTCTTGCGAGCGTTTGTGACCACTAGTGAGTCTAGAGGAATTTGTCCCTTAATGTATATTGGGTCTTTTGGAGCTGCCCTATATTTTTTATCAATTCTTGGGTTCAATACCCTAGCCCTCACTGGGTCTTTGAATATCTCTGATGTATGACTGAGAAGGCCCTTTAGCATTGGTAGTGTTCCTGATGTTCTTTGTGCAGTAGGTAGTGTTTCTAATAAGAAGTCCTGTACTAGAGGTTCTGTATGTAGGTCTACCTTATGAAATGTTGCTGCTCTAGTAATGAGTTGTGCAAACCCAGTATTGTCATCAGGAGGTGAAGGTTTTGAGGGATATGACTCAAGGTCGGTATCATTACCTGATCCCACATTATACTCCTCCCATGGGTCTGCCTCCTCTGGGATTGTGTCCTCATCATCCCCAGGGTGTCCCCCCTCCCCTGTGTCACTCTCTCCATCTGTTGTAGGTGTAGATGGACGTGTGGGAGGGATATCTGGCCTATTGTGAGGAAGAGGTGAAGATGGTGTGTGAGGTTTGGGAGAAGGGGGAGGAGTTGTATTCGTCCCCATTGTTCTCTTCTTTGGATGAGCCTTGTCGTCCAAATGTTCATGTTTCCTCTTTTTAGGTAGTTCTGTGGCTACCTTGCCAGTCTTTGGGTCAATAAACAAAGTCTTTTGTTTAGGATCCGTTCCGTGTTCCTGTGTCGGTACCGCAGTTTTCGGTTCCGAAAGGTGTTTCTTTGAACTGTCCATTTGTATTTTCGGTGCCGAAGTTTTGTTCGGATCCGACTTCTTCGGTATCGAAGATGTCCCCGGTGTCGGGGGTGTTTTCGGCGCCGAAGCGTGCTTCGGTGTCGACATGGACTGCTTCGACTTCGAGCTTTCCTTGACCTGGTGCTTCGGTGTCGATGTGGTCGGTTTATCGGAACCGGAACCACTATGATGTGGGACCGAGTGTTTCGGTTTCTGTTTCGTTGCCGGGCTCGAAGGCGGGGCGTTGGAAACTTTTTTCGGTTGTCTGACCGGGCTCGAGGGCGGGGTCGACACCGTGCGGGGTCTGTTTTTCGGTAAAGGGACGTCGTCACTCACGGTTTGTTGGACGTCGATTTCCTCGACGTCGGACTCGTCCGCTTCTGACCCCGCCTCGTCGGCCTCTTCTTCCTCCTCTTCTGGGTGCTGGTCCTCGAACAGCTCCGGGATTGCTTGTGACTGCATTCTCGATACCTCGTGTCTTCGGGCTCGACGGTTTCTAATCGTCGATTTTGACGAGAACGCTGCACAGGCCTCACAGTCCCTGGATTCGTGTTCAGGGGACAAGCAGAGGTTGCACACCTCGTGTAGGTCCTTGTGTGGGAACTTAGCACCACACGTTGGACATTTTTTGAATGGAGTCCTTTCCATGGACCCCGGGCTGGACTACGTCGAGTTTCTCATAGTCGTCGTCCTTCGAACCGCGTCGGTATGGAGTGAAGTCGCGTTCGATAACGATACCGTCGATTTGGAAAGGAATACGCGCCGGTTATAACCTTCTTTGTTGAAGTCGGTCCGGAGCGCTTCGATCCTCATCCGAACCCGATGGCGGAAAAAAACAATCTAAGGATGGAGCCGATGCCCATGCGCACTAACACCGAGAGGAGGAGTCACCTATGACGACAAAGACTTCTCCAGAAGAAAAACAAAGTGCAATCATCCGAGCCCAACACCAGATGGCGATCTATTCATAAATGTACCATCTGCAGCCCATATGCCTCGAACGTACTCATCTACACCACTGTTTGTCCATTGACTTTTACTTCACTGACTTACCATTGCACCCAAGTGCGATAGACACTGCCACAGAGCTGGCTATTAACAGCAACTTTATTCCGAGCTCTGCATATTCTGTTGTACTTTCTTTCATATTCTTGTGGATGGTTTGCCGGGGGTCCTGGCTGCTGCTCCTTGTCCAGTGTAATATGCGGCCTGGTGGCGGCTAGGTAATTGCCTATGTTTTGTTTCCTGTTCATGCCATCTCCCGGCCACTCTTTCACTGATGGGATGTGATGCATGGGCCTAGACATGTTTTTTGTTCCGTTGCCGACTGTCTCATTTGACTGTGGCCCAAATTGTCTTATGACTCTGCTCAAATAGAAACTGATAACGGGGTCGGTGGGGGGTAGGTGGGGAGATGGGGGGATTATGTTTGATTGCCGCCCGATGGGACTGGAGGCTAGGCCACATGGTAATTGTTTCATACAACGCTAATTGTACAAATCTAGATGCATTAGAGACGTCCACGCCCGTGCATTCGGGTGTCGAGTTGTGCCCCCTGCGGTCCTCCAAAAGGGTGTTCCCCGCAATGTTACTTGGGATGGGAAACTCCTTATGTCCTCGTTTTTTGGGTAAATGTTTCTGGGGTCAATGGCTTCGGCAGGATTGGGGTGCTGGAGTGGGTGGGGGTGGGTGGAAGGGGTATTTCGTTACTGTTTTGAGACTGATTGCTCTACAACACAACTATGTTATTAATTTGTCACTTAAGTGCTTCTTGTACATGCACCGGCACGCCCCTGGTTTTCTGCGCTACATACCATTATGCTATATGTTCATGGCAATGTCTGCTATATGGATACTGACTTATGACTACTGTGAATACTAATAGATACGGAACACAAATGCGCCTTCTCACTTGGAATGTTAAGGGTTCACACAACCTAAAAAGATAAGGCAGATATTCTCCTACTTGACAAGGTGGGGGATCGATATCGCTCTACTGCAGGAAACCCACATCGCTCCCAACTCTAAACTGACCTTGGGCTCTAGATGGGCCGAGTCGTCTCACGCTTCACACTACTCATCCTACTCTAGAGGGGTAATCACACTGATAAGGAAAGGCACTAATTTCGAACATTTGGGGACGACTGCTGATCCAGAGGGGAGATTCATCATTGTGAAAGGCGTACTGCGCGGCCAAAAGGTTGTGCTACTGAATGTCTATGGACCTAATGTAGACGCACCCGAATTTATTCGGGACTTGTGGGTTAGACTACAAGATTATCGGGGCGCACACGTCATCTGTGGGTGGGACTGGAATATAGCTTTGAATGACGAGCTGGATAGGTCACCGAACTCGCACGAACCACACAAACATGCTAGACTGCAACTACATCACGTAATGCACGATCTCACTCTTACGGATGTCTGGAGGCATAAGTTCCCGGCCACCGCTGGTGCTACACACATCGGCGGCACACAGCAGTTGGTCGCGTCTGGATTACTGGCTCGCGTCGACAGATGTTGCACTCTGGGCCACAGAAGTACGTGTCCTACCCAGAACACTTTCCGATCACAACCCTGTCTTGCTCTCAATAACTATCCCGAACTACTGTCCGCCCCCCTTCCAATGGAGATTTAACTCTAGAGCCTTGACTGACACGCAATATGACCACACTATACACACGGCCATCGTGGACTACTTCCAGCTGAATGAGCCATCGTCAGACGACCCTTGCCTGCTCTGGGAGGCTTTTAAAGCCACGATTCGTGGGGTCTGTATCAGCACTACGGTAGGCACACTACGGGATATACGACACCAGATCAATAGTCGAGAAACGCGCATGAGGGAACTAGAAACGACTTTTGAAGCCACGCAGGACATCTCCTTATTGGGCGAACTGCGTTTGTTGCACACAGAACACAGCACTTACATTGAAGATGAAATCAAATACTTAGACAAGCGTACCTCTGCTAGAGCTTTTGGAGAGGGCGGAAGACATGGGGGGGTACTTGCGGCTAAAATTAGCGAGGGCAGAAAGCGGAACACCGTCCTTCGCGTACGGTCCACTGAGGGGGACTACAAGACGCAAGCCACTGACATACTGTCCTGTTTCGTTGACGCGTATAGCACACTCTACGCTTCCCGTTCTATAGCATCCCCCGATGAAATCTTAAGCTATCTGGAAGACGTGGCCATCGCCTGGTTATCCGACTCTCAGCGGGAGTATCTGGCCGCCCCCATCACAGTCGAGGAGGTTACGGACATAATCAAATCCCTACCAAACAATAAATCACCTGGGCCAGACGGCTACACAAATGAGTTTTATAAACATTATGTGGACATTCTAGCCCCGCATCTGGTGGCAATGTTCGGTACAGCATTCGATCAGGGAGAACTCCCACCCACACTTAGGGAAGCGGTGATCATTACGTTATTAAAACCCCACAAAGATCCCGAACTATGCGATTCCTACAGGCCCCTATCGCTTATAAACGCAGACTCTAAAATACTAGCCAAAATCCTGGCTGTTAGACTCACTCCCCTAATGACTAGTTTGGTGCTACCTGACCAGTCAGGATTTATCCCTACTCGCTCCACAGCGCACAATACCAGGACACTGTTCGCATTATCCCACTATCTACAGCCTTCCACGAGGGCGGTAGCTATCATGTTGGACGCTGCAAAGGCGTTCGATTCAGTGGAGTGGAGCTACCTGATCACCATACTTAACAGAATGGGCTTTTCTAAAAGATTTGTGCAATGGGTGAGACTACTATACTCCAACCCTGGCGCTCGGGTACGAGTGAATGGGTACGTATCCAACGTTTTCCCTATAGGTCGTGGGACGAGACAGGGTTGTCCCCTGTCCCCACTACTATTTGCCCTCGCCCTCGAGCCCCTTGCGTGTAGGATCAGGCAGAAGTACAAATCCTCGGCCTTGCGTTTTACGGACAGACCCCTTCATATATCACTATACGCCGATGATATGCTCTTGTATGTGCGCGATCCGGCCACTAATTTAAACCCGCTTCTACGGGAATACGTGAAGTTCGAGGGTCACTCCGGACTGGCCATTAACTGGACCAAATCCTACATTATCCCCTTGACTGATATGGCTGACCCTATACACACATACTATCCATTGGTTTGGCAAACGGACCCAGTTCGGTATTTAGGGGTCATGTTCCACAGAGACCCGGAGGTGGTGATTAGGATGAACTATGGCACTGTCCTTTCCACTTTGGAAGATAAAATCCGGCGCTGGATTCAGCTCCCTCTGTCCTTGGCAGATCGCATAGCGATGTCAAAATGAATGTCTTGCCCAAGTTCCTGTACCTGTTTAATAACATTCCAATCACCCCCCCTGGCGAGGTATTCCGGCGCATAAAAACGCTCACGCTACAGCTCATATGGGCGGGTAAACAGGCGCGTATCGACTTACAAACATTGACACTCCCATATCTCAAAGGGGGCTTCGGTGTCCCGGATTTTTTACTATACTATCTTTGCGCGCAAGCTCAATTTGCTGCATACTGGTTTCACGAGGTTCCCTACCTAACGCACACAGCTATTGAAAAAGGATGATGTGTCGCCGGTACCCCTCACGTCCATGCTCACGCATAAGCGCCCGCCCCTTCACTCCCAGGATATCAATCCGGTGGATACCACTATTAAAGCATGGAACAAATTGAGTCAATTAACACATAAATCACCATTGTTTGCCCCATCCCTGCCATTAGCACACCACCAGGCTCTCTCGGTCACTGGGGAATCGGTGGGCATGTCTTTGCTGCAACGGGTGGGCATTTCCACGCTCGGCGATCTATTCCGTGAGGGGGAATTTATAGAAATAGATGACATCACGTATGTACAGAATAAGTCCCCATTGTTTATGTTCACATACTACAGGCTGAAAAGGGCGTTAAGGGAACACTACCCCACTTTCCCACATGAACCAGATTCTCTGTCTCCCCTGCAGCTGATGATTGCATCCCCAAACACTTCCCATATGGTGTCACGGCTCTACTCCTCGGCTCAGGCGGATTTACCTCACTCCACGGACAGGGCCAGGGGGCGCTGGGACACGGTACTTGATGATCCACTCACTGAACAGGAATGGCAGCAGGCGTGCGCGCTAACCCAGATCCTTACCCCCAATGGAAATCTCCGTATCATACATTTCAAGTTCTTACACCAAGCTTACTATACCCCGGCTCGCATGCACAAATATGGTTTGTTAGATGTCGACCAGTGTAAACGATGCGGGAGAGAGGGGGCTGACTTCTTACACCTAGCCTGGTCATGCGCAGCGATCCAAAACTACTGGAGCGAGGTTTTTAATGCTTTGGCTGCCATGCTGAGCTCCGACATTCTATGTTCCATAAGACTGGGTCTTCTGGGGATAACGGACCAATTTAAGGCTGCTAAACGTAAATTCTGTGTTATTGCGCTGCTGCTGGCCAAGAGACAGGTGGCTCAGTGCTGGAATAGCTCCAAGACACCAACTTCGACCAGATGGCTGGGAGACATGGCCAGCTGCAGAGATAGGCTCAGAACCTATGAAGAGGACCTGCCGGCGAAGTCCAGACCTAAGGACTTTTGGTGTTCTCACTGATTTTCTAGTTGCAAGACAGGCTGATGAGGAGGATCAAGGGGAACCCTGAGCTACCGCCTGGGTGATAGGTCTTTAAAGATTGCCATCATTCACATGAGCGCTGGTGCCGGCGCGTGCCGTTGTTTCTGGAATTGCACTAATCTTTTCTTTTCTTCTTCAGGGGTGATGGTCTCCAGTTAAATGTTGTACCCAGGTCTGCTGGTTGCGGCCTATGGTTCCTATAAAAACCACAAATACCGTTACAAGACCCAACTGTATGTTTTACACTGCCGTCCCGACTGCTTGTATATATGTACAATGCGCTTTTATTGTGAGTTCCACCTTTGCAGCCGGCCCCAGGGTTGTAGGCTACCAGCTGTGTAATATTATGACTATGCTACAATATAGGTCTTGGAAAAAAAATTTTTTTAAAAAGTAGCACATGCCCGCTGCCCTAGGCTCGACTTTAAAAAAATTGAGTGATATGCAAACTTTGGTAATCGAGACTTTGGCTGTCCACACCTCCCTTGGGGACAGAGGTAGTTTAATTTGGTGCAACTTCTGAAGATGTAAGGGACACTTTGCCTTGTGTGCTCCTCTCCTGCCCCCAACCCCCATAGCATAGTCCTATTCTAGTTAACTTGCATCTCGTAACTTGTAAATATTATGGCACATCTTATCTGATGGAAAGGCACTTTGCTTTTCCTTCGCTGTTGTGATACTTTAGGGACCGGTAGGCCATTCTGTAGTTCATGTTTCTTGGTGAGTGTGGTGGGGAGGGGGGGCAGGTTAGATAAGATTTTTTATTAAAATGAAAGCAACGTGATAATCACAGGACTACAGGCAGTGTCATAAGAGCATTTCAACAAAGAATGTGTGTGATGCCAATAGCTTATCATCCATGTAATAGTTGTGCCAGCAAGGTGTTCAAGGGATGCAAATAGAGAGGCGAGTGGCTGAGAACATGGATCATCAGAAGGTCACGTGAGAAAACTAAGGTAACGTCAGAAATGCAGCATTTCTTTTGAGCCTCACCTCTCCACTAAATTCCCCACTTTTAAGCATGAAGACGATGAATAAAACAAGTCTACAGTGTACAACAGTGTACAAATTAAAAAAAACGCGCCAAAGAAAATACAGGGTTAAAAAAAGTAGATGAAATTTCTTGAGTGTTGAATACTTTGTTTCCTAAAGAACTTCAACAAATGAACATATGTAGTACGCTATGTAAATTCTAGACAATGATCATAAAAACATCCAATTAGTAGCAATATAGATGGTGTGGCAGAAGAAAAACAAGTCATTACAGGTTTAAACTTGCACCTTCATGTAACAAGACACCATTTCACTGAAAAGCAAGTATATTCAATATTGAATTCAAAATAAAATGTACAATATTCTCAGGCAATCCTTCAACAGAATTTGAGCAAGTACAACATAGATGCAAAAGGAAGGGAGTACATAGCCGTGCTGCTGTACAAAATAGCCAAAAGAAATTGACAAGGTCAATAGTTCTTGCATAAGTGAGATCAAGTGTTTGCCAATGCTTGTTGCCTCGTGCTTTCAAATACAAGGGTCTACGTAGCTACAACCCTGCAAGTTACTGGAGCATATCTACCCATACCACTGTCTTTGCATGCAAATCTAACCTTAACTGATTGTCTGCACCAAAATAAACAGCAAGATCTTTAATTTTGCCAACCTCAGCTGGATAAAGCTGTGAGTTCTATGCTTTGAAGGGGAACTTTAAATGACTGTGTATTACAGGGCTCGAATCAAGGGAAGAATGTCACTGCTTGGAGCCTTAGTTCAGGTTGCTCCTTTGTACACATGCAAGGTAGTAAATTATGCTTCGTATGAACGCCTGACAAAAAAATGCAGCCAGTCAGTGGAAGGTCTTCTGCGTCTTCACAGGCACAGCTATTTAAATAGCCATGGCTTGTCACACATTTTCAAGATGTATGTAGCTTTATTTTCATGGATAGGTACAGGAGTGAGTCTCGATACTCTGTGTGGATGCTCCCAAAAACGTAATATCCTTGAGAATCCTGTCCATGTGAAGAAAAAACAAGTGACAGTGGAGAAAGCATGAATAAAGTAGGGTGCCGCAGTACCACTGAAAAAAATAAAGTTAGAACACCGCTAGCATCATATTGATTTTAGTTGATATGGCCAAAAAATATTTAGTAGGTTTAGATGAGCGAGGGGCTTGTGATAGTTATCCATTTATGATTTATGTTCTTTCACTCCCTCGATGTGCTTACCCCAGGCAAGTGCACTTTCCGTCTTCACTCAGCTCTCCCGCAACACACACGAAGAATTAGATACATTATTCTGGTGTGTTTGTATCTGGTTCTCATGACGGTTCCTTTATGAAGTTTACTGCCATTCACGTTCTGGCTTCCACAGTTTGCATGGACTGCATTAATGAACCAGGTTGCCTGCAGAGATTTTGGTGTTCTAGCGCCTTAGGAAATTGTCATAAGTCCAAAGTAGATGGGACCAATTACAGAACAGCAAAACTAAGCCATGCCATGCCATGCACAATTCATGCATGATTTTTGGTTCGCCTAAGAGTAACCAGTTTTGATATAAAGAGTGATCCAACAAAAAATGGAGAACTTTATCATAGCCATATCTATTCTAGTAATTAAAAAGCCTAGAAAACCCTGGTCAGTTTAACACAGAAAAAGACCACTCTCCTATGGTCCAGTAGGTATTTTTACTTCTCGTCCTTAGATGGCTGAGGAGGAGGGGAGAAGGACCAAAGAGTGGCCAAATGGCCCTTATAAAAAGTGAGCTCCACCTCTGGCAGAAAGAAGCAGCATACGTGGCGTAACCAATCTGTCCAGGTAAAACAGTATCGGGCACCAGACTCAAGAGGGTCTGAAGTTTGCCAACCACCCGGGCAAACAGAATGCCAATAATGTAGTTTTATGTCCGGAATCATGAAGAAATGGTGAAGCTATGAGGGATGTAAGAACTAGGTGTCACTGTTGAAAAAAGGGCATTGGAGTATAGATATGCAACAACTTCTTCAACAGGAACAAATGCAATAGGTCTCGCCTTTAAGTTAAAGCTATTTGCTTTGCTATACACCATTAGCAAGGCAAATGGCTTTAACTTAATAAAAGACTAGACCAGTGCATTTTCAATCCTTGTTAAATGGAGACCTCGAAACGGGTCTCTCGGTCTCTGTTTAGTGACCTGGCACAGGTGAGCCTTTTTTTCCGGACTGCAGTGACAGCAGGCACATCCTGTGCGCTGCTCACTTCTTACTAGTGGAGAAGTTACGGCATGACGTCATGGCAGGTGAGCGTTGTAGGGGGGGAAGGGATATCATTTAAAGAGAGTCATTTTCTCTCTGGATTTCCCTTCTCTTTTTGAAACTCAGGAGCAGCAACATTGTCGTGGTGTCAACAGTGCTTTAAGTGGGAGCTTTTTCAATATTGTATACAAGCCATAGTTGCTGCTTATTTATCTTATGCAATTAACAACCATTAACAAAGCCAATAGTCCTGACTTGTCGTAGGTATGATGTTACTTGTTTTATCATATATCTGGGTGCAATGACAGAAACAGCACAATAGAAGTCGGGGGACACTATGCTAAGCACAGATTCTTAGCTTACTGTTTTTAAGACACACCCTTAATTACATTGGCCACGCCCCTTTGAGTGACACTCCAGGTTTTTCATCCCACTTAAATCCCTGAGCACATAATTTGAGGCAGGGTAGATTAAGTGATTTGTTCAGAATCACAGGATGGTGAGCCCAAGCCGAGACTCGAACCTGGCTCCCACAGGCTTCTAATTACAAACACAAGCAGCTACAGGGTCAAAGTCAGCAGCTCTGACTGGAACGCTACACCCTGGGTAGAGGGAAGGTGCCAGGCAGAATACATCCACCTCCATGGTCAGAGCACCTTCCGACTGAGAACTTTCGACTTTCGTTCATCTGGACTAATAACAGGTCTCCTGGTAAATAGAAATCTGATTTTACAGGCCACTGGAGCAGAGTATCTCTGGCGAGAAGAATAGATCTCCAAAGCTGTGTTTTATTTTTCATGAGAGCGCCGCCATTCTGGCCAGGTACTAACACAGAGCTGGCAGGGAATTGTGGGGCTAAAGAGCATAATAAAGAAAGGCGGGGCCTTCTAATGATGGCCCCCGGGGCAGAGGAATGGAGACGGTCACCTGGTTTAGCCAACTGGCAAGAATTGATGGCCGCCTGCAAGGGTGCCAGACAAAGGCCCTGCGTTGTAATGGCACTGCCAGAAACATCAGTGGCAGTATGGCTCAGCGAGCTGAACGTTCTCTACGACAGCAGGTGACAAGTGTGACCCAGCCTTCCCCTATAAAAAGGACATTAAACTAAGCCAAATTGGTAATAGTAACAGCTGATGTTTACAGCAATTACACACTGCAGAAGTGAATTAATAAATACACGTTAAATAAAAAAGATTAATTAATCTTATTGAGAGTCGCTGACAACTTCTGAGCTTCCTTAGACACAGGTATATATTTCTCCTCCTCTGAAAAATCACCGTTCCTGCGACTTATTGACTGGGAGTTTTATAAAGTGAGAACATCACTCACAGGTATCAGAACTACAACATGAGCAAAAACAGAGTCCGACAACACCAGTGTGATACCGCGAAAATGCACCTCTCAATAGCATCACTGAATTCTATACACAAACTGAGCGGCAGTTCTGCCATGACGTCACTCGTGATATGCAGAGGGCTGGTAAGGCCATCAAGATGCCTTTGCTTGCTCATGCCAGGATCTATTGCATGGTCAACACACAGCCTGGCACATCCTGCTGAATTAACATCGGTGAAGGACAAAGACATGGCTTGGCCACACAGCAGGAGGGCAGAACAGGCCCCCTTTTTCAGCAGCGCTGTAAAAACACGGGTTAACCCAATGAGTCGCTGGGACCTGGGTAAGTAAGTGATGCAAACAAAGTGGTCCCAGATACTATAGATGGATACTATCTTAAATAAACTCAAATGGAGTATGTCACAACATTGTTTTTAATCACAACGTGTACAGTAGAAAAATATTCATAAAATACATTAATACTTGATCACAATTAGTGCCCCTAATGGAAAAGGGAAGGAAGGGTAGTGGTTGGAAGGTAAGAAAACTATACAAATAATGAAACAATGGTCACTATGGCCTATATAAAAATGCTAATAGTTAATTATCATAGACAAAAAGTCACAATTCATAAAGTAATTACTTAAACTCATTCCTCACAAAATCACAAATGATACATCAGAAAAAAGGCTGAAAAATGAAGAGGGATGTCGACGTTTCGACCCAGATTGATGCAGGTATACGATAGAACCTTGCTAGAGGGTCTTCCATCAGGACAGGGACGGATAGGGGGGCAGTCAATCTGCGTAAGAAATTTATCAAAATTAGTTATGGTCCAGCCGATCCATATTAATTATAAAGACATTATTCTGCATGGTCAATGAGGGAACAAGGAAATGAGAGGAATAGATTGGAATAAACCCACAAGTTGTCGAGATGCAGATGAAACATCACACAGTAGATAATATCAGGAGCCTATACTACATGAAGCAATAACCACAGAGATTGTATTCTGGTTGCTTGTATCAGTGTGTGTAGTATCAGACTCCACAGTGTATTATAAACATAAACCAAAGTCTCTCAGTGGTTAAGAATGTACAAATGTGTTAAAACTCACTGAAAAGGACGTCTTTCGAGTCGGGTAGCAATACAGGGTGTTCGGATATTATTCAATACATCTGTCGAATAAACGACCAAATTAGTTGTCAAAAAAGGAAGGTAGTATCCAATGATACCAGTCGGTGACATACAGTTGATTACCTCATCAATGGAACGAGGTCGTTTGATGGGTTGAGAAACCGCCACGCAAGTCGGGATCCTACAAGGAGTAGATTGGCGATAAAGCCACTGGCCCTGGAGGGTTCTTTTAAACTTAGATGGCTCCGGTGGTACAAATCAGTTTACTACAAATCATTAAAAAAGGAAAACTATGTAATAATTGCTCAAAATAGGGCAAGGATTATACCTGTATACCAATTAGTAAAAAAATGATCGCGGTATACCTGATACGCTGGGAAGTATCAGACTTTCCAAGGGTTCTGATTAATGCAGTATATGTTTGTAGAGAACGGCGAAAATGTAGCCTCCAAGAGACGTCCAAATTCTAGAAAACATATATATGGCAATTAGTGAATATTTCTGATGTCCAGTTTCGTTCACTCCATTATAGAGTCCCATAGTACATATCTTTAAAAAGGAATGACAAAGTGCATACCTTACAAAGGAGTTATCATGGATGTCTATTCCACGTGTAGTAACTTCGAAGGGCTTGTAATACGGCCGCAAGAGTCGGTCCAGCGTCTGTAAATGCAATGGACCATAAAATAAATACTAACGAAACTATTCCAGTACAGATACTGAAAGTCTCGGCAAAATTGGGGAATGCCTACCTGAAGGAGAGATTCCAGGGCTTGTACGGGGGTCTACGCGATCCAGGTTAATCAGTAACTGGCGTTCGAGTCAACAGGTTTATTGACTTCCTTGGGCGTAGTTTCGATTTACGATCACGTGACCGCAGGTCACGTAAAAAGGAAAAACAGACTACCCGTATTTATTTCAACTGGGTACCCGAACGCAATTCAAAACGAATAATTAATGCGTGGACCTAAAAAGGGGTTAACTCATATTAATAAGTCAATTCAAAGGGGTAATTGATTTTCTGATATATATTTTTTGGAGATATCAAAACGGTGATATAACAGACTCCCCGTGGATATATTTTGAGGTGCAATCAGACAGAGTGTTAGAATAGTTCCTCTGTATAGTGGCCTGAAAACGCTTTAATATATAATTTGGGGACATAATCAGAGGGTGATATAAATACCCTCAGATTTAGAATTGGGTAAATATCACCACGCAATGATAGTGAGTGCCAGATATCAGAAAAGGCAGTGTCAGTGTCGATGGCATGTCTTACAGTTTGAGACACTTTGTTCAGTATCATAATTAACCCAGTTGGAAACTTTTTAAGGGGGTACGAGTGAATTTCTGTTTGCATATATATTCAGGTCGCGCCACTATAAGACAGAATGTGAAAGTGGTCTTCTAGCATATAACATCTATCAGCAATGTCATTGAAGTACGACCCAATAGTAAACAAGATATTGAAATTACTCTTGTTTCATCCGTATCAAATTAAGGGGGACGGAACGGGTGTACGTAACAATGGGTATAAAGAATGATATCACTAATAATCATAATCCATTGTCAGCACATGGCCTTCAAATGAATACAAAACGGCGTACCTATCATGCAAGATGGTAAAAGCCGTCCAATCATATATCAGCAATATCATTGAAGTACGACGCAAATAGTAAACAAGATATTGAAATTACTCTCGCTCCAACCATAGCACATTAAGGGGGACGGAACGGGTGTACGTAACAATGTGTATAAAGGATGATGTCACTAGTAATCATAATCCATTATCAGCACATGGTCTTCAAAGAAACACAAAACGGCGTACCTATCATGCAAGATGGTAAAAGCCGTCCAATCATAAGGTGTCAAGTTAGCAAGAGTCAATCCTTGATGCAAATGAAAAACACATTAACATTGCTCCGTTGGACACATGCAATACAGATGAGAACAAACAGTCGGCGTACCTATCAGGCATGATGGTAAAAGCCATACATTTAACAATAGGCCAAAGAGCAAGCAGTAGCGTATACTATAGATTTGCTATTTGGGCAAAAGTGCTTTCTGTTTCATTTAGACCTGATTGGACTGAGTTGAACAAAAAGATCAATTTGGCTTCCCGGATGTTAAGAATATTGGAGATATTACCGCCTCTAGGGCCCAATGTGACTTTCTCCAAGATAACCCATTTGAAACTGTCTGGCAGGTGTTTTTCAGTTTTAAAATGGTCTACAAGTGGAGCACCTACCACCTCACACCTGATCCTGCTGCTATGCTTCAAGATCCTGACTTTAGCCTTTTGCTGGGTTTGGCCTATATAAATTAGGTCACAATCACAAATGATGGCGTAAATAACATTGGAGGAGTTACAATTTGTGTGTGATTTTAAAGGGATCTTATGTTCCTTGTATTCAAAGACCTTGATCTGGATCGAATTGCTACATGCTTTGCACTTGGTACATCTGGTGTGGCCTATCACAGGTGGAAGATTCCAAAGTGATAGCACCGTTCTGGGTTCCACCGGGGGGAGGAAGGATCTGACAACATGATCCCTGATGTTTTTACTCCTTTTAAAAGCATGTAAGGGTAAGGCCGTGTAGCCGATATCATCCGATATCAGCGGCCAATGTTTGTTACTGATTTTCTTCACCCTATTGCTTTCCGTGGAAAAGGTGGTAACACAAACCATCCGGTTGTTCTGGACGTCGATATTCTGCTTGGGTTGAAGCAGACACTTCCTTGCATTGTACCAAGCCCGTTTCTTGGCCCTTTTAACCAGGCGTCGGGGATATCCCCTTTGTATCAACCTGGTCATGAGATCTTCCGCTTGCTCCATATAGTGTGTTTTATCCGAACAGTTCCTGCGGAGTCGCAGGAACTGTTCAATGGGCAGGTAATCCCTGAGGGACCTGGGATGGTGACTCCCATACTGAAGGAGCGAATTATGCTCGGTTGGCTTACGGAAGAGAGTTGTTTGTAGGACGCCATCTTTATGGTAAATGGTCAAATCCAGAAAGTCCACCTGTACTGTATCTGATTTAAAGGTGAACTTGATGTCTCTGGATTGTAAATCCAGCCATGCCTGGAAGGCTAGTAACTGTGTTGCATCCCCATTCCAAAGGAAGAGGATATCATCAATGTACCGGACCCATAAAACGAGATGGTTAGCGTATGGGTTCCGGTCATTGAGAAAGATAACCTCTTCAAAGGCAGCCATAAACAAAATGGCCAGATCGGGGTCGAAAGTCGCCCCCCTCGCACACACCTTTAGTTTGCAAGTAGAAGTGATCTTGGAATATAAAGAAGTTGTGCATCATGTCCAACCTCAAGAGTGATACTATAAATTCAGTGGGTACTGGTGTTGGAGCAATCCTCTGGTTCAGATAGCGTGTCATAACTGTCAAGGCCTCCTCCTGCGGGATGCTCGTGTACAGTGAGGTGATGTCACAAGTGACCAAGATCTGTTTATCAACATCAAAAGGTAGTCCATCCACAATATTAATTGTGTGCATTGTGTCGCGGAGATAAGTAGGAGTCGCTTCAGCTAATGGTTTTAAAAAGAAGTCAATATACCGACCCAAAGGTTCCAGCATAGATCCACACCCCAACACAATGGGTCTGCCCGGTGGGTCTTCCAAGTTCTTATGAATTTTCGGGAGTGTGTAAATTGTTGGTAGTCTCGGGGTCTGCTGGTTAAGGTAATTGAATTCTAATTCTGTAAGGAAACCTTCATCGAGTCCCGCTCTGGTTAAATTCAGAATGTCAGAGGCTAGGGCCAACGATGGATCAGTGTTGAGCTACTTATAGCTGATGCCATCTTCAAGTTGTTTATAAATTTCCTGTTTATACTTAGTGGCATCCTGAACAACAATGGCACCTCCCTTGTCCGCTGGTTTGATTATAATTTTGCGGTTCTTCAAGGGATTGGAGGGCCATCTTCTCACTTTTACTGATGTTAAAAGTGTGGTAGCGGCGCCTCTCCAAGGTTTGGTTGACATCCCGCAGTACCACAGCTTCATATGTTAGGATTTTATGCGACATGTTGTTCGATGATGGAACAAAAGTGGAGGGAATCCGCAAGCCAGTGTGTGATTGGCTTTGAAATGGTGCCTTATTGCGAAAGAAGTACCTCAGGCGGACTTTCCTGAAGAACCTGAAAAGTTCGGACTTAATGGTGAATGGATCAGGAACATTTGTTGGAACATAGGACAAGCCTTTTCCAAGGAAGCTGAGTTCATCATCAGAAAGTTGATAGCTAGAGATGTTAACCACCGGATTCAACGGTGGACTCACCAGCGATATACATTGCGGCGGGTGGATATGTCGCCGTGTTGTTCCGGCTGGAAGCGTACTTGCTTCTGGGGTCTGCCACAGCCTCCTTCCCAATTCTGGTTGCCCGATTGTTGGCCCCGTTGGTATCCTCTGGACTAGTTGTTGCCTCGGTTCCTTGGGGGTTGCCATTGTCCCTGACCTTGTTCTGAAAAAGATTGTTGACGTGGTTGGTAACTAATCTTGTCCAGTGTGAGAATGGCTTGGACCTGCCTGTTCAAACTCCCCTTCAGAGCTGAAGGAGGAATCGGAAAAGGTCTTATAATTCCGTCTACCCCGTGATTGGCCTCTGTTGGTGAACCGGCCTTGGGTATCCTGCCGGTAGTAGTCCTCCTGTAGGTAAGGATAGGTCTTCTTTTTATCGTAGAACCGCAGGTCACGGGCCAACTTCTCAAGTTTCTTATTCTGGGTCGTTAGTTCAAAGTCTTTGAGAGTCGCTTCCAATGTTGTGAGCGCCTCTTTGGCATTGGTCAGGGCTTTGTCCCCATTAATTTCAGCTTTTAGGGCAGCAATCTCCTTGGATATAGACTGGACTTGTTCACCTGCAGTCTCAACCCTCAGCACCATCCAGTGCCGGGAGCAGTTATTGGCCACGTAGCTAAAGCCTTCTTTAAATTTCGGAACCTCAACAAAAATGGCCGGTTCGATTTTGATCTGAAGATCTACTCCTTTTAGGATCCCGACTTGCGTGGCGGTTTCTCAACCCATCAAACGACCTCGTTCCATTGATGAGGTAATCAACTGTATGTCACCGACTGGTATCATTGGATACTTCCTTCCTTTTTTGACAACTAATTTGGTCGTTTATTCGACAGATGTATTGAATAATATCCGAACACCCTGTATTGCTACCCGACTTGAAAGACGTCCTTTTCAGTGAGTTTTAACACATTTGTACATTCTTAACCACTGAGAGACTTTGGTTTATGTTTATAATACACTGTGGAGTCTGATACTACACACACTGATACAAGCAACCACAATACGATCTCTGTGGTTATTGCTTCATGTAGTATAGGCTCCTGATATTATCTCCTGTGTGATGTTTCATCTGCATCTCGACAACTTGTGGGTTTATTCTAATATATTCCTCTCATTTCCTTGTTCCCTCATTGACCATGCAAAATAATGTCTTTATAATTAATATGGATCGGCTGGACCATAACTAATTTTGATACATTTCTTACGCAGATTGACTGCCCCCTATCCGTCCCTGTCCTGATGAAGACCCTCTAGCAAGGTTCTATCGTATACCTGCATCAATCTGGGTCGAAACGTCGACATCCCTCTTCATTTTTCAGCCTTTTTCCTGATGTATCATTTGTGAGGCATGAGTTTGTTTAAGTAATTACTTTATGAATTGTGACTTTTTGTCTATGATAATTAACTATTAGCATTTTGAGGTCATAGTGACCATTGTTTCATTATTTGTATAGTTTTCTTACCTTCCAACCACTACCCTTCCTTCCCTTTTCCATTAGGGGCACTAATTGTGATCAAGTATTAATGTATTTTATGAATATTTTTCTACTGTACACGTTGTGATTAAAAACAATGTTGTGACATTCTCCATTTGAGTTTATTTAAGATAGTCTCCTTTTTCAGCAGTATGTTTGTGTGTAAGAGAGGAGGGGGTTAAACAGACAAATTAAACGGTAAATGAGGAAAACCAGTCTCTAGGCCACCCCATGTTTCAAAACTCTTTATCTGGCAAGACAAGCAACAGTAATCCCCTGCGAGCACACTGCTGTGACAATCAAAGACGGACTAGAGGACAATCAAGTGAAATCCTAACACCCCATTCCATGAACACAACTTTACAACGATGGCCATGTTTCCCAATAAGCTGCTGGGACGTCTAGCAATCACCGACAAAAATGTAAAAATACAGATTTACATTTACAAATAAAGGCAGCACCTGTAACAGTATGCAACTTTAGGAAAGCATCATTTATAAAATATATTTTGTTTGCATAAAAATACGCCGATTGCCAATGATAATTACCATTTTTACTCCCACGGAAATCAATTTTACGGAAAACTTCCATGAAAAGGGAGTAGAATGTTGCCACTTTAACTAATGCGCACAGAGGGAGCCCGATTGCCAATGAGAATTACCATTTTTACTCCCACGGAAATCAATTTTACAGAAAACTTCCATAACAACGAAATAGTTCGCCTTAGGAGGAATGGCTGACCCTCAGTAAAGTGCCAACCAAAAAGATAAATGTGTCCTTGTGTAATGTAACTGGTGCTTATGTAAAGCGCTTTAATACAGTAGAGTCGAGTTTAGGCTATATAAACCTGCAAACAAACAAAACGAGACCTTTTGCATTTTTTATGCTTGTTCCTTTATGTCACTGCTAAAAAGCGACGCTGCGAAGTAGCCGCCAGCCTCACTCAGAAGAAAGACATGGTTATCTTTATTTGGGTGCAATGTGACTTTTAACGTTTATTGTGTAACATGCACTCTTTTAAATTGTTTTATGCTCCTCACCTTTTTAAGTCACGGTATTACGCTCTATTTTCAAATTCGCACTCCCTTTTGAAAAGCCTACGCTTTATTATTTAAACTAAAAGGGTAAGGAACGCAATATGCGCTTTTGAAAACACCAAGGGCGCCGGTGATCAAGTGCTACGTTAAACAAATACCATCAGACTACGAAAGCGAATGTGTTTATAGAAAAAATCCGATTATTGGTAATCGACTGTAGTCGAATACTCACAGCAGCGATTTTTGGCCTGCGAGGTCCATTGGATGCGAGAATCTTAGGCCACTGTTCTCCGCGGGGTGCGGGGCTGGAGGGGCTTCCACTCGCGGGGAGAAGTTATGATACCGCTGCGGGGTCTTCAAGGCCGGCTGCTCTGGGACCACAGGGATGAAGAAGTTCAGGGGCCGCCTTCAGTATTTCAATGAGAGGGGTGGTGCAGAGGACACAGAGCACGTCGTGCCGCCCGCAGAGTAGGAAGTGGGAACCACGGCTGTGTATGAAGTAGATCGGGTTCCCCTTGTCACCATGGACACTGCTCTGAACCATCCTATTTGCTGACCAGTCATTCTGAGCTTTAAAGGAGCATTGTACAAGCATATTCTCAGACACAGGATAACTATTTGATGATCGCGCGTGCCCTGAAATGCATTTTCAAGTTTCTCCCCACGTTGCTGCTATTCAAACAAGTACGGCACCCGCGCTTTACTTTAAAATGTTATAAGTAAAGCGCGGGTGCCACGATTATACCAAAATGAAAGAAATAGAACAAACATCTATTTCTTTCATTTTTAGGTTTTGCCTGGCGAAAAGATGCGCTCTGCGCATCTTTTTCGCGCAGGCGAAAACCTGATGAGAAGTGTAGTGGGGTTTGGGTCGGCCCTCGTCATTTATTGGCTGGCTCCCTAAATGGAGCCTAGCCATTGGACGAGGGGCCTGTCCGTCAATGCCGGACCAGATTCGGGGGCGTTCCCGCGTTTCTTTGGCTTTTGCCGACGTCACGCGACGTCAGCCGAAAGCCGGGAACGCCCCCGAATCTGGTAAGGCACTAGTGGCACCCCGAGCGCTCTGCCGCCTCCTACTACGGTTCAAACGCTGCCTCCCTGATTGCCGCCGCTGCCTGGGGCCGAGAATAACATGAGGACCTCGCCGGGGCCGCGGAGAGCAAGAACGAAGGAGCTGCCCTCCCATTGGCTGAGGCGGTCGAGCCCCCTCAGTGCCGCCGCGCTAGGAGTGGTTCTCGAGCCGCCGCGTCATCGCTGGAGCCGTGCTGCGATTGGCCGCAGCTTCGCCACCATCGGAGGCTCGCCCTGAGAGCGGCGCATCCATCGGGAAACTTCGCCGCCCGCCTGCCTGAGCTAGAGACGGGCCGCCGCGCTGCCCGCGGCGACCCGGAAGTGACTAGCCGGCCGGCCAATCCTAGCGCGGCCGGCCGGAAGTGCCCGCCCCCGCCCGGGGGAAGAAGGAAGACGGCAGCCCAGGAGAAGAAGTATGGCGGCCCACGCGGGGCTCCCGTGGCCTGGAGGGAGCCCCGGGAGAAGCGGAGGACGTTGCCGGTCTCCCATGCTGAAGAGGGAGACCGGAGAAGTGCCCAGGAGATTGCCGCTGTCGCAAGGAGCCCCCGCCAGGACGGCGGCCCAGGAGAAGAAGTATGGCGGTCCACGCGGGGCTCCAGTGGCCTGGAGGGAGCCCTGGGAGAAGCGGAGGACGTTGCCGGTCTCCCATGCCGAAGAGGGAGACCGGAGAAGTACCCAGGAGATTGCCGCCGTCGCAAGGAGCCCCCGCCAGAGTGCCCGGTAAGTTACATGGGCTACCGAGCGCAGCAGCACCACCACCAGAGGCTTGGGGCTCGGAGCCACACCATGGTGGACCTGGGCGGCTGCCCCAGGAAACACCTCTGCGAGCCCCTGCTGCCCCCCGCCCTGCTCTGCTGGGCCCTGCTGCTGCTCTGCTTGGGGCTCAGAGCCGCACCATGGTGGACCTGGTGGAACCTTAACAAAGGCAAAACCATTGCATTGTAAATGCTTGTTATATAATTGCGGCACCCGCGCTTTACTTTTCAAATGTTAGAAGTAAAGCGCGGGTGCCGCAATTATACTACATTGAAAGAAATAGATGTTTTTTCTATTTCTTTCATTTTGGTATAATCACAGCATCAGCGCTTTACTTCTACCATTTTAAAAGTAAAGTGCGGGTGCCACGATTATACTAAAATGAAAGAAATAGAAAAAACAACAACGTACACTTTTTTTTCAGAGCCGTCCCACTTGGACGGGCTCAGCCGGACTTCCTGCTGGCATAAAAGTTTTATTATCTTCTTTATAGGGCCATCTGTTTGGACCCATAAAGAAGATAAGTAACCTTTTACACCAGCATTAAGTTGGGGAAGCCCGTCCAACGGCTCTAAAATAGAAAACAGTACGTCACTGTAAGCTCTTTTCCAATGGCTGGCCACCGTTTAGCATGAACGGCGACGCCATCCAATGGAAAAGAGGGGCGGGGCTTAAAGCCAGCTAGTGTATCTCACCTGATATCACTAAATTTCGCCAGCGAGACTGCGCACTGCGCATGTGCGCAGTCTTACGCTAGGCTTCCACCTAAAAATGGTTCATTAGGAATGCATCCTACTGTCTGCCCCCGGGAGCCAGTGTCAATAAAATTCTCAGGTGAGCAGCCCTGAACATCTGTCCAGGGTCCATCGTGTGCCCCGGGCCTCGCGGTACAATCATGAATGTAGCACTTCGTGCCACAGGTTCTCCGCTTCAAAGAACTGTAAACACCACGTGTAAAGAGAAGATTTTTTCCAATAAGACAGGGGTTATTTCGTATCAGCCCTGGCTCTGAAAACTCGAGCACAGTCTTAAGTAGAGGCCCAGTAGTCAGTCCAACGTCACAGGCAGGCCTCTAGAGGTGCAAGCCAAGACGTGAACTTGCTTGGCGCACTCCCTTTGCCATGGCTCACTAAGGCTGCACACTGGTGCAACATGGGCAGACTGGACAAATCCTGCTCTTGAAAGTGCCGGGTGGGAAAGCGCACAGTGCAGCACTTAAAAAAAATAATAAAAGAAGCAAATACATGTAGGGTTGTTGCAAGCTCTTCTGATAAAACAGGTGAGAGGAAGTGTGAAGGAGCATGGAAGGGAGGAGATGGAAGGCAGTGAAAAGGAGGAAAGTGCAAGCGTAATATTCTACCAAATAGAGAACACGTCCTTCCACAGCCTGAAAATGTTATTTTAGCAGAAATGCAAGTTTTCTTTTCAGACCGGACCTACTCCCAACAAGACAGCCCACGTTGTGTAGGATGCTACTGGTACGGTTAGGAGCTCAGCATCCAACCCACGGGCAATAGGCGCTATGTAAATACTACTATACAATAGTCTAATCTCGGCAGTGGTAGAAGTGGGCGGGATCGGGAGGGCACGGCGTGCCCCTACTTTTAAAAATTCTTTCAGTCCGTTCCCCTACTTCTGTCATTCAAAAAATCGTCCCGGGGCGGCAAGAATAGTCCAACTTACAAAACGATTATTCTTTCATCTTCCAGGGGCTGCTCGCACTTCTCTGTTGAACTCGAGAGGCTGCAGCAGCCCCTCCCTGAGCTCACACAGACCGAGGGCGGCCCATTGTCATTCCGATTGAGGCTGATTAACCCTTTCGAATGACAATGCGCCGCCCTCTGCCTTTAGCATATCATGCTGAGTTGGTGATTACAGAGGAGCTTTCCCTAGACGGAGGACTGTCCGGAACTTGCCACCAACTCTGCGAAACCTGCATGATTATTTTTTGGTTAAGGTGGTAAGATGTCTTTGTAAGAAGTTTGTGAGGAAAACAAACGCATGAAAAATTGTGACTTGAGTTTTTAGGCCTTAATGTCCGTGCCAACTGATCTAGTTTTGTTTTTTTTAAATAGGTTTTTATTGCGAAAACATAGTAGAGGCACAAAGTACATAAACAAGAGGGCCGCTCAAAATAAGAGAATAGTAACATTATGTCGCAGGGAGCATACACAGCCAATTACAACCCACATCCCGGGGGCTGGGCGGCGTAAGAACAAAGCATACAATTCGCCTTTGTGCGCGAGAGATATGAACTTATCATTGTATTCGCTATTTTTATTACGTTGTTTACACATTTCAAAATGAACCAATTGAACAACAAACAAATACCCCATAAATTGCATCCGTAGCACAGAACCGAATATAGTAGGAAATTTATGTGAGGGTTAGGAGAGGCACAGGCAGTGCAGTACTGCACAGGCTCACGGGAGACACAGTTATGTCTAGACATATATATATATATATCAAGAAATAGTAGAGTGGCTATATAGGGCTCCTACACAAGACCCAGATCTCCCACAGTCACTCCCCCCCCAGTACAATCAGAATCCGAATCGGCAGGGGAGAACAACTCCGCGCTTGTGGCATCAGAATCATCCCCCTCTAGTCCCTCCACACACAGCATCCTCCAAGCTAGTAAATCATCCTGTAGTTTCCCATCTCTGCAAGTGCGCTGCATGTGATTCTCTTCCGCCAAGGTCCATTCTCTCGCATCTTTCAGCCATAGAGAGAACTCCGGCGCCCTTTGACCCATCCATGTAATAGCCACACGTCGCCGCGCCAGGACCAGCAAGAGTTGTAGGAATTTATAAGATAACTTTTTCTTTCTGGGCTTCGGCACCAACGCCAAGAGACAGTGGAGGGGCTCTAAAAGAATTGTAATCCGTGTGGCCCGAGCAACATGGGCCACCACTTTCCGCCAAAAGTCTTGGACCGGGGGACAGCCCCTCGCTAAGTGGAGGAAGCCCGCCCTCTGCGCCCCACATCTAGGGCAATTATGCAGTCTGTCCGCCGATATGCGATGCAGGGAGACAGGCGTCATATAGGTACGGTGGAGAAAATTTAAATGAATAAGTTTAAAACGTGCGTTGCAGGAGACTTTGCGGGTCAAAAGCCCGATCCGTCTCCGTTGGTCCGGCTCCAGTTCCACTCCCAAATCTGCCTCCCACGCCGCCCAAGACGGTGCCAGCGGGGGGGCCGAGTCCCGGCGCATGGCCGAGTAAAGAAGGGAGATCAAGCGCCTGCCTCTCCCACAGGATAAAATGATGTCTAGGGCGTTAGTAGTCGGAGGTGCCTCCGGGTATTGGGGCCACGTGATCCTGGCCACGTCTTGGAGGGCTCCGTAGTGGAGATACTGTCCCTCGTGGAGGGCAAAGGACTCCAAGGCGCGTTCAAAGGACACAAAAGAATCGTCCGGGTAGAGGTCCGCAAGAGTCTCGCATACGCCAGATCGCCACTCCCTGAAGGACATACTCTCCTCCAAACGGAGTATCGGGCCAAGATCCAAAGCGGGAGCTCTCTATGAAACGGCGCCCGCTTTAACACTCTTTCAACGAACTGTTGCCAGATTTCAGCAGTGTGGCGGACCACGTGGGGTAGAGCGCCCTCAGCGCCTCGACCCTGCAGCAGGGCCTCCTGTAGGGCCTTTTCGTCAGCCGTACCAGCCTGTAACGCCAGTTCCCAATTCTCAGCGTCAGCGAACCACCGAGCTGCTGGGAGAAGCTGTGCCGCGTAGTAGTACAGGTCAAACCTTGGGGCCTCAAGGCCACCCTCGTCCCAACTCCGCATCACCGTACGTAAAGCCACTCTGCTGCGTCCACCCGCCCAGAGTAGGGAGGTAAGGAGCGAGTTCAAGGTCCGAAACACTCGGGGCGGCAACGGACACAGGGTGTTCTGCAAGGTATAGAGGATCCTAGGGAGCATCATCATTTTGGCAATCGCCAATCGCCCCCTTAGAGAAAGGGGAAGCGTGTTCCAAAAGGTAACAGATTTGTGGAGGGCTGAGAGTACTTTGTCGACATTATAGGCTAGCAGAGTCTCCTCTGACGTAGCCACCTGGATGCCAAGGTATCTGAACGCCACTCGTTCACAGTGGAAACCCACATAGGGCAAGTCTGCGCCCGGGTCTGGAACACAGCCTGTCAGCGGGAAAACCAGGGATTTGGTGAGATTAACACCTAACCCAGAGGCTGCACCAAATCGGTCCAGGAGTCGCAATAAGACAGGGAGGGCCTCAGAGGGGGAGGTCAGATAAAAAAGCGCATCATCTGCGTAAAGGGAGACAATGTTAGCGGTCTCACCGAACACTATCCCCCACTGCCGCAGCTCCATGCGAGCGGCTATTGCCAGAGGTTCAATTGCAAGGGCAAACAGGAGAGGGGATAGGGGCAACCCTGTCGGGTGCCTCTCTCCAATGTCCACTCCTCGGAGCGGGCTGAACCCAATCTCACCCTAGCTCTGGGCGCCCCGTAGAGTATCTTGATCCAATTGCAAAAACCAGGCCCAAATCCCATAGTTTTTAGCACCTGCATTAAGTATCCCCAGTGCACTGTGTTGAAGGCTTTAACCAAATCAACTGAGACCAAGACTTGAGGACCCTCTCTGTCCCGAACTTCATGGAGGCCATGATTCAGGCGGCGCAAGTTCATCGCCGTGTTACGACCCGGGATAAATCCGCATTGGTCGGAGTGGATCAGTCAGGTCATGTATGGGGCAAGGCGAGTGACCAAGATCTTAGTGAGGATTTTGGCATCCGTGTTAATCAGGGTTATAGGGCGGTACGCCGCGGGATCGATACCGTCACCTCCTGGTTTCAAAATCATGCACACCTCTCCCTGGTTCATGGAGAGCAGGAGGGTGCCAGTATGCAGAGCCTCATTATAAACCTGCAACAGAAGGGGAGCTAAAACGTGCCCGAAGGAACGATAGAATTCAGCTGGGTAACCGTCACCACCGGGGGTCTTCGCACAGGGGAGGGCAGCTATCGCAGCATGAATCTCGCCCAGAGTGAGGTGCGCATCCAGGTCCTTTACTGCCGCCTCCGACAGAGTCTGGAGGTCCAGGCCCTCAAGGTACGAACGATAGGCATCTTCCATAATGGACGGGTCAGCCCTATATACGGTTTGCAGATGGCAGCGGAGAACCTCGAGGATATCGGATTCAGAGTGGACCACAGTCCCACCCGAGTCGCGTAAGGCAATTATCTTCTCAGGCGCGAACTCCCGGCGGAGAATCCAGGCCAATAAGCGGCCAGACATGTCTCCTTCGCGGTGGCGGCGTTGTCTATATTGGCCCAATGTAAACTTGTCAAGTCGGGTAAGTATGTCATGGATCGAGACCAGGGCAGCAGACTCCGTTCGCTGGTCCGTTGCTTCTGGATTAGAGCCAGCTTGGGCTCGTTGAAGCGCAGCCTCCTCCTTCTGCAAGTCAGACAACAACTGTCTGCAGACCCCATATGTGAGGCCCATACAGGCGCCACGTACAACTGCCTTCAAGGCATCCCATTTAGTAGAGTAGGGCAGATCATCTCCCCCCCCAGTTGAGCGCCAAGTATTCCGACAGGGACTCCGCTACGCGCTCTTTGCCCACCGGGTCCAGGAGGAGGTCAGCGGGCATTCTCCACGTGCGCGGACGTGCCGCTCGATCAGGCCACTGCGCCACGCATGTCACCGGGGCATGGTCTGATAGGTATCGGGCTTGATGCGTAACCGTCAAGGTCAGGGACGGAGTAAGGTTGGCCGCAAGAACGCGGTCCAATCTGCTATGGGTACCATGCGTTGGGGAGTAGCATGTGTAAATTTTCTGATCAGGGTGGCAGGACCGCCACACGTCCACAGCACCAAGATTGTGCATCACGTCACGTAGACGGACCGTCATGCGGGGCTTAGTGCCCAACCGGGGTGGATGTCGATCCAATTCAGGGTGTAGCACGCAATTGAAGTCCCCAAACCAAAGGAGGGGTGCATCCAAACCCGAAGCCACAAGGTCTTGGACTCGCGAAAAGAAAGCAGGTTCATCAGTGTTTGGGGCATAAGTATTAAGAAAGAGGAGCTCCTTGTCATCTAATCTAAGTCTCACCAACAAGTATCTGCCGTCCACATCTGCTTCAACATATTGAACCGCACAAGGAATCCCTGGGGCCACCCATATAAGGACCCCCCCTAGCATACGTAGAGAAGGAGGAATGAAAAATCTGGCCTCTCCACTTTCTGGACAGCCTTTGTGCACAGTCTTCATCCAGATGGGTCTCTTGCAGACAAGCGATCGAGACCCCATGTCGTTTAAGGAAGGTGAGGACTCTGTGCCTCTTGGTGCAAGTACCCAAGCCACGTACATTCCACGTTAAAAATTTAAAACCCATGATAACGCTTAATCGAGCTATAGAAAAGAGACAACATAACCTGCCGCTCCTCGACCCCCACCATAGTAGAATCTGCTGGGGCAGCTTTGTCAGTAAGCTGTCCACCAATCGGTGTCAATGTGCATGTGATGCCAAATATACTTTCTCCACAAATTGTAACCCACCCCCCAACAACTCCGAAACATCGAGTTTTCACAAAAACCGGTTCCCCCCCACCACCCACGAGCAAAAGGATAGCAACAACAAGAAACGCCACCCCGCCCTTCCCCTGCCAGTGCCAGGACGTACACAGCCACCCCACACAACTCATTCAACACACACTCACACACAACAAAACAACCCCACCCTCCCTACCTCCCAGCTCCCCGAACAGACCCAGCAATGTCAGTACAATACCTGGGCCAGTCTCCACCCCTCCGTCAGCAATATCGTCCAGAAGTGACACAAGGCGCAAAGTGGCCCCACCCATCTCCCACACACGATAGGCCATATGGACGCAAGCGTTCAAACATGATCCATCATTCAGAAAAGACCCCCCTCTAGAGGCAGGAATAAGCTAGGGGAACCCAGCAGCGCGACAATATGGGTGACTCCACACCAAGAGTATCCATACAAACAGGGCCAATCAGCACAAATCAACAGTTCACTCCAACCTTGGCTCAGTAAAGGCCGTCTCCGGGACCACCGGGGCTGTAGAGTTCGTATCCAGCGACAGTTCCTGCAAGGTGTCCGGTACCAGGATGTCACCAGGGCCAGGGGCTGCAGTCGAACTCATATTTGCTCCTGCCGGTAATGTTTCCGTAAGGATAGCTCCATCTGCCCCTACTGTAGGTCGAGGTGTAGGAGATCCGAGATCTAGAGCGGCGGCGTCTCCTACTTCGATGCCTCTTTCGTGGTCTGGTCCCCCAAGTGTCACGCGGGCCACCTCGCTCCCCCAGAGGGAGGTCATCTCCTCTGATCTCGAGCCACTCCCACACCTCCGCCGGTGATTCAAAGAAGTGCGCACGGCCCTGGGAGAGTACCTTGAGTTTGGCCGGGTACAGAAGCATATACTGAAGTTTCATCTCCCGGAGTTTTTGCTTGACTCCCACATAAGATTTCCTCTGCTCCTGTACTTGTTGGGTATAAATCAGGGTAAATTGACACACGGCTATTTTCAATCAGGAGGGGGGACTCAGACTCCCTCGCAGCTCTCAAAATACAGTCACGGTCTTTATAGTTCAGGATCTTCGCTATGAGAGCTCTAGGAGCTTCCCCCGGGCGCGGAGGGGGCACAAGGGCTCTATGCGCCCGCTCCACAACAAATACGTTGGACAATCCTGATGGGCACAAGCGTGTGCGAATCCAAGTTTCAAGGAAGCGTTCAGGGTTCCCCGCCTCCAATCGCTCCGGCACTCCCAGGACTCGAATGTTGCTCCGGCGGGCTCTCCCTTCCGCGGCTCGTCTCTCCAGTGCGCGGGTAGTAGATGTAAGTTGTGCAACAGATTTTTGTAGGGAGGCCACTTCACCCTGCAATTGCGTAATATTCCACTCTGCATTTGAGACCTTGTCTGCCACTTTGTGAAGATCGGTCCTGAGGAGATTTACATCTATGGACACAGTCTCTATCTGTCGTTCCAGTGCAGAATGGGAGCCCTGAATGGCCTTCAGGAGTTCGGCCCTGGATGGCTCCGTAGGGTTCTCGCGGTCGTCCTCAGGACCCGTCTGACGCGTGATCCTCTGCGACAGTAGGCGCGGGGTGGTATACTGCGTAATAGTGTTTGGTTGGGAGCCCTTCGAAGAGCGGCCGCCACGAGCCGCCATTTTGTGAGGTAGATAATGTCCGCAGTTGGCGCCTGCCAAAGGGCCTTGAAGGTCCAACAAGCTAAATGCGCAGAGGTCGTAATCAGGAGCAGGCAGCGGCAAAGCAACAACAGTTGAGGGGGAGCGCCCAAGGCAAACCAGCCGACCCCACAGCGAGGGTGGTAAAATGGCAGCGGAGTCCCCACTGCCACGCAGCGGTGAGAGTCTGGTGGCGGGCAAAGTCCGGCACTTGTTAATAGGACAGGTAAGTGTCAGCCGACCTCCAATGTGCACACCTCTATGGAGCCCCGTATCAGGGCCACAGGAACAGTGCTGCGGGCAAGCACCAAGTCACAGGATAGGTCGTGAGAGGGATCCCCCCCATACGCGGAGATCAAAAGCCCCCCTCTGCAGGGGAAGATGGCAGACAGGCGCTGGTCGGCACACAGTGACGACGACGCTTGTAGGGCGCACCATCCCACGTCCTCAGCCGGTGGTACCCAGCAGGGGGAGCAATCCAACAGTCAGCGTGGGCCCGGTGAAAGCAATGCTGCAGGCCCCACGATGCCCATCCAAGGGAGAGAGGAGGCCGGGCGCCCCAGCATGAGAGGAGCCGCCGCGGTCAGTGCGTGGTACCAGGAGGGATCGGGGGTCGGGCACTCACAGCTGCACAGGACCCCCGGCGCTCCAGGGTCAGTCCGCCGTTCACCGGGAGGAGAAGGGCTTACCCGGATCTCCGCCGCTCGCCACCGCAAACTCCTCGGTCCAGCCTGCGGGCACCCCCGGGATCCAGGGGGCGCCGATCGCCAGTCGCAGGGGCACCGCAAACACGCAGTGCAGGGCGCAGGGATACACGCCTTAGGCGTCCGGCTCAAAACCCCTTGTGTGTCTCAGCCGCTGAACCTCCGCCGCAGGCCCAGACCGCGGGCTCGCGTAGTTTAGGCGGCGTCACGAACGCCGGGAGTGCCGTCACCTCCCCTCACGGTGGAGCTCCAAGTTTCTTCTCGAGGCCAGGGGTCGCAATCCAGTTCGGAGGGATTCCGACGAGAAATCCACAGGCTAGGACAGCCCAGGTAGGAGAAATGAACAGGATTAGTGGGTCTTTGGGACGGAGCTGGTGGAGCTCACGTCCTGTCGGCCATGTTGCTTGGCCACGCCCCCAACTGATCTAGTTTAAACTTGATACTCCTTTGCCCAGCTCCTTGAAGATGTCAATTCCTGCGAATGTCATGAAGCAACCAGGGCCAGAAACTGTAGAAACACAGCCACACCCTGGCTTCAGCATACTCTATAGCTTTTTCCGGACAATAATTCGGGGTTTTCCTGCACAGCGGCTAATTTAACATTCCAGGCCTGTTCTGTAATGTGATGTTAGTCTCTTGGTGTTTTGTCGTGATACTTGCTTATCGACTTGGATGCTTTGTGTACTTTTGCTTATTCAGGGACTGTCATTTTTAACAGACAGCTCTGAACGCGGCATTTGTGGATATACCCGTATTTTGCAGGACAAAATTGTTTGGGGTGTTGGGGAATGTTCTAGTCTGCAATGAACTGGACATATTGCTCTGAACCAGAAAAGGCGACCAAGAGTTTGTTTTGACCGAGTATCTTGGAGGTTCCCAGTTTTCTACAGCAAGTTGTGGTGGTTTGAAGCGATTGTGATTTTGCGTGAATGTTCTCTTGAGTGAAAGTGATCTAAAGGCATGAATTTTCGTGGAAACCCCTGCCTGTAAAGACCCGTGCTAAGGGAATCATTTGCGCGCTGACCAAGTTACTTACATACATGAAGGTTGTTTACTTGCTGTCCCGTTAGTAGAGGTGACGGGGCAGGAAAAGTGACGGGGCAGGAAAAGTGACGGGGCAGGAAAAGTGACGGGGCAGGAAAAGTGACGGGGCAGGAAAAGTGACGGGGCAGGAAAAGTGACGGGGCAGGAAAAGTGACGGGGCAGGAAAAGTGACGGGGCAGGAAAAGTGACGGGGCAGGAAAAGTGACGGGGCAGGAAAAGTGACGGGGCAGGAAAAGTGACGGGGCAGGAAAAGTGACGGGGCAGGAAAAGTGACGGGGCAGGAAAAGTGACGGGGCAGGAAAAGTGACGGGGCAGGAAAAGTGACGGGGCAGGAAAAGTGACGGGGCAGGAAAAGTGACGGGGCAGGAGCGGTGATTAGGCATGTGCAGGAGCGGTAACCGGGAAGGGGCAGCAGCGAACGGATAGGGGCAGCAGCGAACGGATAGGGGCAGCAGCGAACGGATAGGGGCAGCAGCGAACGGATAGGGGCAGCAGCGAACGGATAGGGGCAGCAGCGAACGGATAGGGGCAGCAGCGAACGGATAGGGGCAGCAGCGAACGGATAGGGGCAGCAGCGAACGGATAGGGGCAGCAGCGAACGGATAGGGGCAGCAGCGAACGGATAGGGGCAGCAGCGAACGGATAGGGGCAGCAGCGAACGGATAGGGGCAGGAGTAGTGATGGGACAGGAGTAGTGATGGGACAGGAGTAGTGATGGGACAGGAGTAGTGATGGGACAGGAGTAGTGATGGGACAGGAGTAGTGATGGGACAGGAGCGGAGACCGGGCAGGAGCGGAGACCGGGCAGGGGAAATGACAGGGAAGGAGCGGTGACGGGGTAGAAGTGACTTGTACTTATGTTCCTTGCCTATTTATTTAGATACTATTGCATGACATTCACTGATGTGTCTGCAAAGCATACCTGTTGTCCCGAATTTGTGTGCTGAATTTTGACCCCTTGTCCTGAATTTTTACACTCACCATCCTGAATTTGCACCCATGCCATTGTTCCTTCTTATATTTCGCACGCTTTACATAAACCTGTATTCCCTATGAGTATTTGCTTTTTCCCCGAATTAAACCTCAAATAAACATGTTTATCCATTGTTTGAATTAAATAACGTTATAAGCTGTAACTGGTCAGTAAAAAAGGCTAAACGTACTAAAAATTGGTATGTTTTGCGATTTCTAGCCACACCTCTGACTCCGCCCACTGATCCAATCTTCGGTTATTCCCGTCACCTGATTCTCCACCCACAGTTCCCCTACTTTTTATTCCCCACTTCGACCACTGAATCTCGGGTCTACTGTGTAGCAGATGCCTCCCGCCATGGAAACAGTACCAGGAACATCACCCGACTCTGAAAAAGCGCCTTTGCCCTCTTGTCATCTTTACGCATATTATTGGCACTCAGTGATGGGTGACACTTTAGATCTACACCTGCGTGCAGTACATGGAGATTATGGGTGAGTAGACAGGCCCGTGAAGAGGCCCCTTCCACAGCACGGGCCCCTCTTAGCCAGCACTTCCTCAGGGTGTGAACGCAGTTCCGGCCGCTAGGCGCTGCCCTGGCGCTACCAGTGTGCCAAGCGCCCCGCATGGCCCTCCCTGCACCAGTAAGGGGCATCGCCGGACAGGGGCACCAGGAGGGGGCATCGCCGGACAGGGGCACCAGGGGCCGCCTAGCGCCGGAGTTGCCTATAATCTTCAGACCTCGCCGGCGTCCTACCTCGGTGGAGGAGTGTGATCCTGGATAAATAACTTTATTGAACTGCGCCAGGCGCCCCTTAACTGCCAACAGTGCGAGTTTTTAGAAACTGCCAGCTACACAGTATTAGGAGTAACATAACATTCCTACGTGTCTCCAATGTCCAGAGAAGTCTGCTCTCTGTTACTGTAACATCTCTGTTTTCTACCTAGAAAATTAAACACGTGAGAAGGCTTCTCTAATGCTGTCCTCAACCCATGCATTCCACTTTATGGGCCATTCCAAACCTCTGTAACCTTTCCCCCAAAGACACGAGCGAGTTCCTTGTATGCTTCACATCACTGACTGGGAAGCACTGACTGGGAAGAGGCGAGACCTGTTGGCTCATGTGTCATGGGAACTCACCTCTGATCCTGGCTTCCCCATATGAGCGCACTGTGATACTGGGCAATCTCTTTCTCTCCATGTGCCGCGGTGCCCAGACAAGGAACCGATAAGAGACAGGATGAGCGGCCGCATAAATCGCTGCCTCCATTTTGGGCATCTGTGAGTGTATGCACCTCGAAGGTACCGGGAGATGCTGCACTCCCTGCCCTCATCACAGAGCTGTGCACATCACAGACAAGAAGCAAGAAGTGCATGAGGCTCGGGTACCGCAGAGCTCTCAGTTCCAGCTCTCCTTAGTACTGAGAGTACCGCTACCTACCAAATACTAGGAGAATCCACCCTTCCTGCCCCACATTAGCAGAGAACCTCGTAACAGACCAACAAATAGCGTACATACAGGGCCGGTCCTAGGCCTTCTGAGGCCCCGGGCGAAAGGGAAGATGCGAGGCCCCCCTCGTTGCATATTGCGTCACAAGAAGTGACATCACAGAAAGCGACATCGCAGTACTATTGATCTTATTTGGCATCACTGAAGCTAACTAATGTGGATATCAGTAACCTGGACAAAAAGTAGAGGGGATTGAAAACAGGTGAGCAAATATCAATTTATTATAAAAAGTAGATAAAATTAAATATTGCAATAAAACAAGGTTGAGAGAATGAACACAATGCTTGTTGCAAAATGCAGTGAGGTCACAAACTCCAAACCAGATCGCTTGTAACCACAAAAATGCTTTGAACATCTGGCCCATGGTTCTTCTAGCTGACAAGTTAAAACTTTTTGATTCTGCTGGTTTTAGTTTGAAAGTGAAAATTATATAGATTGGTCCAAAGATCGCCGACCTTGCACCAGGAAGCCCAGCACCTCACCTACAACAGTGATTACTCCGGATCAGGCACGTTGCCCATTGGGCTCAAAGGGCTCCAGCATCTTTTTAATTGAGATTTTTCAAACAAAAAGTACAGGCACAGTATAGGCGAAAGAGGAGCAATCGCATAGTGGGGTATGAGGACTGTGAGACGGAACAGCATGCTTTGCTATCAAGTTGTAGAGTCAAGGTACCATCATGACGTAACATAACATAGTAACATTTAATCTTAGTATCCTAGGTCATAGGTGCTTGAGATGAGTAAGGAGCTATAAGAGGACTGGTGAGTGTTGAAGCGCAGAGAATTCTAGAGGAGGCCACCTCACCTACCGGTAGTGAACAGCACTGTAGAGCAGACTTTTTGTGCAGTGGCGAGCGTTACTATTACGTAATCTTTAAGGGTGTGTAATATACCGACCTTGGAAGGTTAAAAGTGTTAGCTTGCCTAGGCACGATTTACGTGTAGGAACCGCAGGTCAGGAGTGAGCATCTGATTTACTGACACATCTTGCCAGTAACGCATAAAGAGCATCTTCTGGTCTATGCCGTACTTCAGGACTATAGAATAAAATGCATTTTGAAGCAATATGGTTGAGATGTGATAGCATGGCCATCGAAATGATCACTGCAAGAAGTCACTTAGCACCACCACAGCACCACTCAGCAGCACCACCCAGCGCCACCACAGCATCACTCAGCGCCACCACAGCATCACTCAGCGCCACCACAGCATCACTCAGCGCCACCACAGCATCACTCAGCAGCACCACTCAGCGCCACCACAGCACCACTCAGCACCACCTCAGCGCCACCACAGCACCACTCAGCGCCACCACAGCACCACTCAGCGCCACCACAGCACCACTCAGCGCCACCACAGCACCACTCAGCGCCACCACAGCACCACTCAGCGCCACCACAGCACCACTCAGCGCCACCACAGCACCACTCAGCGCCACCACAGCACCACTCAGCGCCACCACAGCACCACTCAGCGCCACCACAGCACCACTCAGCGCCACCACAGCACCACTCAGCGCCACCACAGCACCACTCAGCGCCACCACAGCACCACTCAGCGCCACCACAGCACCACTCAGCGCCACCACAGCACCACTCAGCGCCACCACAGCACCACCACAGCACCACTCAGCGCCAACACAGCACCACTCAGCGCCAACACAGCACCACTCAGCGCCAACACAGCACCACTCAGCGCCAACACAGCACCACTCAGCGCCACCACAGCACCACTCAGCGCCACCACAGCACCACTCAGCGCCACCACAGCATCACTCAGCGCCACCACAGCATCACTCAGCGCCACCACAGCATCACTCAGCGCCACCACAGCATCACTCAGCGCCACCACAGCATCACTCAGCGCCACCACAGCATCACTCAGCGCCACCACAGCATCACTCAGCGCCACCACAGCATCACTCAGCGCCACCACAGCATCACTCAGCGCCACCACAGCATCACTCAGCGCCACCACATTATCACTCAGCACCACCACAGCACCACTCAGCACTACCACAGCACCACTCAGCACCACCACAGCATCACTCACGGCCTCCACAGCATCACTTAGGGCCTCCACAGCATCACTCAGGGCCACCACAGCATCACTCAGGGCCACCACAGCATCACTCAGGGCCACCACAGCATCACTCAGGGCCACCACAACATTACTATGCGCTACCATAGCATCACTGAAAGCCACAGCATCACTCGTCGCCACCACAACATCACTCCGCGCCATCACAGCATCAATCTGTGCAACCATTCAACAACAACTGGTTCAAATATTATCTCTCAATGTTTCAAGCTTTATTACAAATGTCACAAAACGATGTTAATATTTCACTTCTGTTCTTGGATTTTCTTCCAAATAAAATACACTGAACATAATCTTCATAAAAGTTATTTACAAAAGTTTAAGCTATTGCTATTATAAATTACAATCACTTTTATTTAAGTATTAATTAAAAAAATTAAAAGCCATTGTTATTTGTAATATCAATACATCTAAGTCACGTAAATACAAAACATGTTGCATTACAAATGCTATAGGTGTCACATTTGCGAAAGTTATAACTATTGGCATTGTAAATGACAGTTATTAATTTAGCTATTTTCAAAACCAACACATAAATAATAAAATTGTCATTTACAAGACCAATAGCTCTAACTTTCCTAATGCGAGACCTATTGCATTGCAAATGCTTGTTTAAAAGGTCCACTATACTTAAACGGCAAGGTGCTGTTCTACTAGTAATTTATGAACGTGGTTTCCACTGCAACTGATTTTGCTTCACTTACTTTTTCACGTCTCTGCTTCCTGCCCAATAGCCACCGATGGCTACAATGCCCACGTTACAAAGATGATAACAATTTTGTAGTCCAGGACAGGCTCATTGGAGGCATACATTGCCACCTTCACAGACTTGCCGAATGTATCACCAATATATGAATGAGTCCTGCTTAAAACTTACACTCTTTCTGCGCTTTCTGAAACAGACACCGAAGGCTACAAGGCCCAGGGAAGGGGGCCCCCACACCATGACCTTCCAGCTCGATCCAGTGCTATGAGGCCGGGAGGGCCCCCCCCCTCCACTGGGCCTTCAAACCGTAACAAGGCACTTCCCAAGACACTGCAGAGAGCTCATCAGAGAGCAAAAAAAAAAAACGTCAGCTGAAGGGGTGTGCTTCAATTGTAGCTGTACCTAGCTTAAATGGCAACAGTAAATATATTTTCGATTTGTCAGATCAGTACAAGTCAAATATTGCTTCTGCATAAATGAAATGCGTTTAATTTATCGAGCTGTTTAATTAAGATACGAGACACTGCCCTACCAAGATTCGAAGTATAACAAAAGCCAGTTGATCTGGCTGCTCCCTCCTCCCCTCACCCACCTTCTCTTACCTGTGTCCGGCTGGTGCTCAAAAGAAACAAAGGGGCCTCGGTTGCCTGGATACAAAATGCCCAAACAGAGCCGAGAATGGCCGGTACTTAACCGAGGCGCTGCTGGGGGCCCTGTAGTGAGCTGTGAAAGTGTGACCTTTCACAGGGGCGCAAGGCCCCCTGTGTTTTGCTGAGCGCGAGGCCCTGTGCGGCTGCCCACACTGCCCATGCCTAGCGCCGGCCCTGCGTACATAAAGTGCTGCACACCGCTGGGGCAGCTGTAGGTACAGTGGGGTTCGCCTCTCCCTAACAGCACTTGTTGGTACTTAGAGAGTACTGCTACCCCTCAAATACAGAGGACACCGCACTTCCTACTCACTACTCCGGGCACTTCGACCTCTCAAGTACTGCGACACTACACTTCATACCGACACTTTATCACTGATCAAAATGACAGGCAGAAACAATAAGTGTTCATAAAGTGCATTAAACAGCTGGGGCAGCTGCGAATACCCATGGGCTCCCAGTAACAGCACTTGTTGGTACTTAGAAAGCACTTCTACCCCTCAGATACTGAGGACGTTGCACTTCCTACTCAATACTCAGGGTACTTCGATCTCTCAAGTACTGCGACACTCCCGCTTTATCACTGATCAAAATGGCAGGCAGAAACAATATGTTAATAAAGTGCTTCAAACAGCTGGCAGCTGCCAGTACCCCAGGGATCCCAGTAAAAGCACTCGATACCTAGAGAGAGTACTCCAACCTCTCAAGTACTGAAAGAAGCCGCACCTGTTACTCAACTTTAGCACAGACCACAATAACAGGCAGAAACAACAGGTGTGCATATAGCGCCGCACCGGCAGGCGCTGTGCTAAGGCGCTAGTCGTGGAGCGCGTTGCTGAAGCTGCTGTCCTGGCCAGTACCCCACAGCACAGGAGAAGGAAGCAGTAAGAGGCGCTGGACAGTTGAAAGCCTCAAGCATTGATGAGGCCATGCCGGTCCTGGGATCTGCTCTGCCGCCGCCGCGCTGCTCCGCTCACCTCAAGCTGCAATGGGCGAGTGGGCAGGGCCGGCGGCAGAGGCCTCTCCTCGCGGCCGCCACTCCCGCCCATCTCCCCCCGCAGGGCCACCTTCTAATTACTCCCCCCCACCCCAAGCCGGCCAGTCTCTCAAACCCTCGCTGCACTTCCTCGAGGCTCCTAAAATAGGGGGTGGGGAGGGCACGGGACTGCCTACACCGGTCTGGCAACGAAGCGCTATGACTGGGGTGAAACAGCCAGGCTCGTGTCAGAGATAGGAGAGGTGAGGGTACAGGTACTGAGGGAAGGGGGAGACAAGGGAAGTACGAGAGGAAAAGAGCTGGACCATCAGGAAAGTTTGAGCTATTGGTATTGTAAATGACACATTTTTTACTTATGTGTTGGTTTTGAACATAGCGAAATCAATAGCTTTGTCATTTACAATGCCAATAGTTTTAACTTTCGCAAATGTGACACCTATAGCATTTGTAATGCAATATGTGTTTTATTTAAGTGACTTAGATGTATTGATATTACAAATAACAATTTTTTTTAAATAATACTTAAATAAAACGTATTGTGATTTATAATGGCAATAGCTTAAACTTTTGTAAATGACTTTTGTGAAGATTATGTTCAGTGTATTTTATTGTGACAAAATCCAATAACAGTAGTGAAATATCAACATCTTTTTGTGACATTTGTAATAAAGCTTGAAACATTGAGAGAACATACTTGAATCAGTTGTTGAATGGTTGCAGATTGATGATGTGGTGGGGCGGGATGGAGTCTGGGGCGGGATGGAGTCTGGGGCGGGATGGAGTCTGGGGCGGGATGGAGTCTGGGGCGGGATGGAGTCTGGGGCGGGATGGAGTCTGGGGCGGGATGGAGTCTGGGGCGGGATGGAGTCTGGGGCGGGATGGAGTCTGGGGCGGGGGATGGATGGATGGGGTGTGGGGCGGGGGATGGAGCGGGGGATGGATCGGGGGATGGAGCGGGGGATGGATCGGGGGATGGATGGCTGGAGCGGGGGATGGATGGCTGGAGCGGGGGATGGATGGCTGGATGGAGCGGGGGATGGATGGCTGGATGGCGCGGGGGATGGCTGGATGGCGCGGGGGATGGCTGGATGGCGCGGGGGATGGCTGGCTGGATGGAGCGGGGGATGGCTGGCTGGATGGAGCGGGGGCTGGCTGGCTGGATGGAGCGGGGGCTGGCTGGCTGGATGGAGCGGGGGATGGCTGGCTGGATGGAGCGGGGGATGGCTGGCTGGATGGAGCGGGGGATGGATGGCTGGATGGAGCGGGGGATGGATGGCTGGATGGAGAGGGGGGATGGCTGGCGTGGGGGATGGCTGGCGTGGGGGATGGATGGCGTGGATGGATGGCGTGGATGGATGGCGTGGATGGATGGCGTGGATGGATGGCGTGGATGGATGGCGTGGATGGATGGCGTGGATGGATGGCGTGGATGGATGGCGTGGATGGATGGCGTGGATGGATGGCGTGGATGGATGGCGTGGATGGATGGCGTGGATGGATGGCGTGGATGGATGGCGTGGATGGATGGCGTGGATGGATGGCGTGGATGGATGGCGTGGATGGATGGCGTGGATGGATGGCGTGGATGGATGGCGTGGATGGATGGCGTGGATGGATGGCGTGGATGGATGGCGTGGATGGATGGCGTGGATGGATGGCGTGGATGGATGGCGTGGATGGATGGCGTGGATGGATGGCGTGGATGGATGGCGTGGATGGATGGCGTGGATGGATGGCGTGGATGGATGGCGTGGATGGATGGCATGGATGGATGGCATGGATGGAGTGGATGGATGGAGTGGATGGATGGAGTGGATGGATGGAGTGGATGGATGGAGTGGATGGATGGAGTGGATGGATGGAGTGGATGGATGAGTGGATGGATGAGTGGATGGATGAGTGGATGGATGGATGGATGGAGTGGGGGATGGATGGATGGAGTGGGGGATGGATGGATGGAGTGGGGGATGGATGGATGGAGTGGGGGATGGATGGATGGAGTGGGGGATGGATGGATGGAGTGGGGGATGGATGGATGGAGTGGGGGATGGATGGATGGAGTGGGGGATGGATGGATGGAGTGGGGGATGGATGGATGGATGGAGTGGGGGATGGATGGATGGATGGAGTGGGGGATGGATGGATGGAGTGGGGGATGGATGGATGGAGTGGGGGATGGATGGATGGAGTGGGGGATGGATGGATGGAGTGGGGGATGGATGGATGGAGTGGGGGATGGATGGATGGATGGATGGAGTGGGGGAGGGATGGATGGATGGAGTGGGGGGATGAATGGATGGAGTGGGGGGATGAATGGATGGAGTGGGGGGATGGATGGATGGAGTGGGGGGATGGATGGATGGAGTGGGGGGATGGATGGATGGAGTGGGGGGATGGATGGATGGAGTGGGGGGATGGATGGATGGAGTGGGGGGATGGATGGATGGATGGATGGAGTGGGGGGATGGATGGATGGAGTGGGGGGATGGATGGATGGAGTGGGGGGATGGATGGATGGAGTGGGGGGATGGATGGATGGAGTGGGGGGATGGATGGATGGATGGAGTGGGATGGATGGAGTGGGATGGATGGATGGATGGAGTGGGATGGATGTAGTGGGATGGATGGATGGAGTGGGATGGATGGATTGGGGGGTTGATTGGGGGGGGTGTGGAGTGGGGGGGTGGATGGCTGGATGGAGTGGATGTACTGCATGTACCCTTGAAGGTGTTTACTGTTCACAGATAGTGTTGGGTGCCGTGCATGGGTGTAACGCAAACCCCTGCAGCCCTTACGTCGCAGGAGAGACCCCAAGCTTTCAGGGGGGCCCAACCGTCCGAGGGCCCCTATTCACCCCGAGGCCAATGAACATCTGTCAGAGATGCGGTAGACTAGGGGGTTCCCGCTCACCTTCCGCACAAACTTACGCGTGTGTCACGCCGCTGCTTGGTGTTTGCATCTTAACTAGTGCTACTATATCGACCGTTTACAGGTGTGTATCCTAATATAAATAGAATTGCATCCACTGAGATACCCCAAATATACCTGCAAAGGGTATGTGGTGAGTACCTCTACATTGCACATAATAAGAGCTGCGTGGATCATTCTAGACGGAGTAGCCTGGCTGTTCCTGGTAAAGAGTGCTCGGTGCAAGATTTAATAGCGCCATTTTTATGGAGTGATATACCCTAAGTACCACGCACAGATCAGGGTAGAGGTTCTGTAAACTGCAGAGATGGTGCCGCGTGCAATTATCTTCCGGGACTACCATGTACCCTGAGCTAACGGAGCTGGCACAAAGGATATACCCACACCACGGGTGCAAGTGGTATCCAGCTGCATGGGTGCGCAGAGACCGAGTAGGCGAGGGCAGGCATTCTGCACAGCTGGCGTCTGCCTCCCCCTCCTTGCCCACCTCCGGAGATTGACAGCCAAGGAGCTGGCAGCGGACACACTCCCTGATTGACATCTCGGCGGTGACGTCAACGCCGACTTTGGTCGCCATGGCGACGCCTTGGCAGTGAACTGTGAAAGTCTGCAGGCCCCGCCTCTGCTATTCCCGGTGCCCTGCCGGCAATTGACGTCACCAAGGGGCGGTGCCGGGCGCAGGCCACCCCCCCCCCGGCCGAGGCGGAGCTATGCCACCGGAGCCGGAGCTGCTCGCGTCGCTTCCCCGGGCTCCTGCACCACGGTGCCGCCTCCACTGCTCCCCGGCCCCAGCATGGTCATGGCCGAGCCCCCGGGGCACCCCAGCGCAGCCGGGTGCGGGTGGGCTTCTACGACATCGAGCGGAGAAGGGCAACTTCGCCTTTGTGAAGCTAGCGAGGCACCGCATCACCAAGAGCGGGGGGGGGGGGGGGGGGGGGGGGAGTGCCTGTGAGGACCTAGAGAGGGATTCCTATAGATTATGCACATTCATCTGTAGACACAGATACATGCAAGCCGGGCCCCTGGATCACCGAGAGGGAGGTGAGTACACGTGGGGAGCGAAACAAACAAAAACAAAAGCGGAGACTGTGGGGGAAATTAAGAAACATGTGTGAAAGTTGCGGGCTGTGTGCGGCTGTGTGCGTGCACGCGCAATAGGCTGACTTGCTGGGAATGTGGACAGGAGATGTGCACGGCACCGGGCTGGACGTGCGCGTCCACAAGGTGAAATCGTCGAGGGCTTGCATGTGCACATCCCCTGTCTCAGATTCCCAGGAAGTGGCCAACAATAGATACTTCGCTGGACGCAATGCTTTGCATTGCTACACCAGCTCGACCTAAAAAAGGGAAGAAACACGAAGCATTAGAGTGGAGGCAGGGAGCCACACATACACGAGCTAGATAGACGCACTGGACTAGAAATATTAGAGATGAGATGCAGAAATGTGAACAAAAATGTAAGAAACGAGAGAGAACAAAAGTGTTAGATATTTCGGGGGGGGGGGGGGCTGAGAAATTGGAGAGGAGAGACAAAACAACCCATATTACAGAGCAGAGAGTAAGAAATATCAGAGAGGAGAGGGAGACTTACCAAGGGGAACTAACGGAGAAATGGCACAAAATATTAGTGAGGAAAAAGAGATACAGTATTAAATATTAGTGATGGGAGAAATATTAGAACGGAGAGAGAGAACAAGAAATATTAAAGAGGAGGGGGAGAAAGTATGACTTATTGGAAAGTATAAACTTAGCAATAGAGGAGAGGAAAGTGCACAAATATTAGTGAAGAGAAAGAATCTAAGAAATTACAGAAAGTGACAGCAAGAGAGATTAGAAAGATGGCGTGAGGAGGGTTGAAAATGAAATATGAACAGAAGGACACATCAGCAAACACAGCAAGAGCGGCCAGGTGCACCCTTTGCTCGCATGAATGTAGACACGTCTTCTGGTAACAAATGTGCGAGTTCGTAGGATCCCTACAGACCCTAACCTAAGGCTGGTACCCAGGGCTTTCCAAACTCCGCGAACGTGGACAGGAGCTGGTATACTGTGCTGTCATTGTACACAGAGCGAAGACAAACCACCGGGGGCCAGAGCCCAAAAAGAAGGGAAGAAGAGTAGAGATAGCAGCGCTGCCTTAGCCCAGTTTACTTCCACATGTACCCCATCGACCACAGAGCATCAGCACAAGAGGCCTCAGGCCCCCATCACTGTGTGATGACACCACATCAGCCACCTGCTCTGTGCAGAGACTCTGCTCCCCCTGCAATCCTGCCAACAGGCCTAATCAGGCTGGAGATCCCCATCTGTAAGCCAAAACGGCTTTATTTTAGCTGTCAACCACAGGAAATTGCCCCTACTTCAATGAAAGTCTGTAAGCAAAATATAGTCACGATTTTTTCAGTTATTTCAAAATGTTGGCATGTGTGCTCCCGACGAGCCCTGAAATAGATCCCTCATACACTGCTAAACCTCTGTGGCCCAAAGAGGACGCACTTAACCTAAAGTCCAGAGTGTTAGAGGACATTACAATTAATTAGAAAGACCACGTGAACAACAAGCGCATTGCGCTTTCACTTTAAAGTGAAAGTGAGATGCAAAAATAAACACGCGGCGGAGCTTGTCTTTATGGGGCCATGTGTTTAAACACATGGCCCCATAAAGATAAGAAATAATTTGCGACAAACTGAAAGCAGGCGAGCCCGTCCAAGTGGGAGGGCAGAAAAAGCCAAAAGTACACGTCATAAAAAGCTTTTTTCCAATGACTGGCCACCATTTAGCATAAACAGTGATGCCAGCCAATGGAAAAGAGGGGCGGGGCTTAACGACCTTTACTGAAACTCGTCCAAAACATTAAATCTCACCAAGTAACCTGCTCATGTGCGCAGCCACGCTAGCCAAGACATAAAAATGTGGGCACTCAAGGGGACTTAAGAAGGCTAATCAGGGAGGCACGGAACACAGATACCACAGCCAAATAGCCCTTAACGCTTAAACCAACAGCCCTTGTTGGGTAAAGAAATGCATAGGACATTGAGAAGGTGATCTAACGGTTCTAGGTCTTCTACAATAAACAAATGTTTCCTAACAGCAGGGTTTTGAGTGATTTGGCGAAAGGCTTCCTAGTGGCGAAAACATCTGCTACTACAAAGCAAGAATTAAGCGCAGCTTGTTGACACAACTTGATCATCAAGCACAGAGCACCCAAGAGCTGGGATGAAAACACCGAGAGTCCCACTGCAACATCAAATCTGCTGAATATGAAATGGGAATTGGAGGCCAAACAAGGACCTACATGCCAGAACATCCTTGCCCAGCCTGAGGCAATAAGGATTTTCTGGGACCCATCTTGCTGGGGTTTATGAAGGATATGAGCCACTATCATAGTGAGCGCATAGAGGAACCTGATGCCAGTGCAACCGAAAGACACAGGTCAACGAGATATATGGTGCAAACAAATGCATAAACGCAAAAGACACTATAGAGACTGAAGTAAACAGGACAATAAATGAGCTCCCCATGTGCAAAGAGAATGTCTGCTATGTGGGGCTGAAGGTGCCAAACTTGATCCTCCAAACATAACTTGCTCAAGAGGTCTGTCCACATCTTCAATACCCCTGCCAGGTGTGCTGACATCAGACAGATTCTGTCCTCCATGAACCACTGTCACAAATGAATGGCCTCCAACTAAGAGGGTCCTGGTATGACTCTGCCCTTCATGCTCAAATAGTGAGCCGCTGTGGTGTTTAATGGTAGAACATGCACAAGACTAATAGAAAGAATAAGACATTGAAAGCAATGTAGATGTCCTTTAACTCCATAACATTTTGTGCAAAGTTCAGTGTGACCCAAGGTTGGAAACTGACATTTTATACAGATGAAGGCGTATATCAGAGAGGAAGCTAGTTAACCAAGGTCACCTGGGTCAAACTGACCAGTTGAGCACAGTGGCCATCCATCGTGAGGTTAAAAGCACAGAGCCATCTTTCAGGTGCAATATAAGCCTATGACGTGTGTGTAAACGACAAGCTTTCATGCCATTTTAAAAATTAATTTTGTCCATTGGACTAATACGTCCAAACCCATGCATAACAAAACCTTTGGCTGCCAGTTCACAATAAATATATTATGAATGAGTGAAAAAGCATTGTCTGCAGCTAAGACAAGATCTGTATCCTTACTTATAAGCTATTAGAAATTGTAGATCAGGTTCATTAAGCAAAGCATTTACTAAGACGGTGCGAAAATGCAGAAGACTGGGTTTGCATATCTGACAGTAGCTCCAGTTTAAAATTGAAACTATGCAGCAGAAGAGCACCAAATTATGAGGCAGGGTTGACTAAATTATGCAGCAACAAAGTAAAATTATGCAGCGTAATTTTTGATAGTATTACTTATTTTGTCATTTTTACACACAGTAGTACTGCCAGGGTACAAAATATAACCTCATTAGCACCAGTTCTGGTGCTAAAGTTTAACAACCACATACATAAGCAACTGACAGAGAACGAGGTAAACTTTGCAAAGGATCTTTTAACGTGCACAAAAACATATCGCCACGTTTTTAGAAACTTATGATTTAGTTGAGCTAAAAATATCTTTTCTGTTATAATCTCTTGATTGTGCAGTAGAGTATGGACTGACTATGTGGCAAATCATCAATTATGCAAAAAAAACAGCAGCAGCGGAACCGCATAATTCCAGTGGCCCTGCCTGCAATGCTCCCAGGAATGCTCCTTGATAATATGCAAATACTTGCAGAGGCTTGAATGCAAGATTAGTGATTCGTTTTAAATCCAATTTACAGCTTGAAAAGAAAGTTTAACTGAACTATTCTGCAACTGTAGGTACTATCTCTGCAGCACCATTTGGCAAAACGTGTTTGGCGCATGGCCTTATTTCCCAAAAATTTTAATAATGGAGCATCAGTGTAAAAACATTTGCAGTAAAAATATGGGAACAAGAAAATTAACAGGCAAAGCCAATAGGGATGGCATAGTTGCCAGCCTTTTGGCTTTGCCCATGCATGTTTTGGTACTGCTTTAGTAAGGCTTTATCGTTGAGCAGAGCTGCTGGGCCAGCCCCAATATTAAACAAGCAATGGCACAGCCAATAGGTCTCGCCTTTGGGACCTTTAAAGTGTTTAGTCATCCAGCACAATATCCTTGGTGCAACAACATCAATTATTGCATTGCTAAACACTTATAAGGTCCCAAAGGAGAGACCAACTGGCTATGCCAATGCTTGTTTTAGCTTTAAAAATTCCTTATTCTTTGACTAACTTTTGGATTCCTTGCAGGCACAGAGATAGGTCACATAAAACAAGCAGTAGCCTAATGCAGTAAGTTATACAAATGCTCGAGTTACACACAATAAATGAATGCACTGGTAGCATTTGAAGCAGCTTTGTCATTCGCACAACTCCATCTGCCTAAAAAAACAGAAGCCCTGAAAACTAGGGACATTATGAAACTCTTTCACAAAGCTCTGTCCCAGAAACAAAGTTGAATATATTCACCATGTGTGCAATATCTGCACATTACAACACAACTGATAAGGTTTCTGAAATTACTCCGATTAAGTCTAAGAATGCAGACATTACAGTGTAGGCAATTAACACCAGCTTCCACCCTGAGCAGAGATCATTTGCCACTGCTAATGCCATGAGCAGTGAGAGGGCAGTGATGCTTAAATATTTGTTTGAGACGCAGGCTTTTAATATCTACATCAGAATCAAGATGACAAAATACCCCTATCACGTTTATTATCGAAAATCTTACTACTGATTAACAAAGGTGGTTTATGTACTTGCTTGCAGTATGTTATCCTTTTAAAAGGTATTTTCAGCCAAGATTTTCTACTAATCCTGGTCAGGCCTATTGTTCAAGAAAAGGTTAAGCAGTCCGCCTGGGCAGTTTTTCTGCAGTAATGAGACTTGTGCGCTCAGAGGGATCTTGTAAATAATTTTGGGTTAGTAATATTTTAGCTCGTGATGTTAAAAGTGTAGTTAAGAGATATGACACTAGAATTTTGGTGTAATAGGCAAAATTTATGTTATTATCTTTTTCTCTCCTGCTCCAAAATACTAAATTGTATTGGCAGCTCCCTGCTGCACTCTGGTGCCTTCTGCGGTCATCATGTGATTGCCATAGTAAAATGGCTGCCTAACCTTGTCTTCTGGCAGGGCTGGACATGGAACAAGCATCACGCGCTGCACAATTTTAAGTAATAAATACACATCACGAATACCATTTAACACTGAAGAATTCAAACATCACTTGTACCAAACTAAAGAATTTCATGTACTAAGGCTGTAGCTGGTTCTTATCCTTAAACAATTGAAGATCTGTGCCTGAATGCAAGACAAATTTCAAATAAAGAAATCACTTAACTTTAAGAAGCATAGATACTTGCACAGAACAGGCATGGTTTTCTTAGAAGAGTTTCTAAAACTGTAATAACCTGTATGCTTGTATGTAGATCAGTGTGAACTGTGCACGCTTTAACTTCATATTCGGGAGTAGTCAGTTACAGAGTTTGTCTGACATTTTTTAACAAGCATTTACAATGCAATAGGTCTCGCATTTATGCGAGTTTGAGCTATTGACATTGTAATGGACAATGCCTTTTTGTTTTTAAAACATAAAAGACATTATCATTTACAATGCCAATAGCTTAAACTAGCCTAAATGCAAGACCTATTGCATTGCAAATGCTTGTTTTGCTAGGCACAGATTAAGTGATTTGGCCCGAATCACAGGATGTTAAGCGTCGCTGCCGAGACTCAAATCGGGTTCCCCAGCTTTGAGGTCGACCACCCTAGCCGTATGGCTACATCCTCTCCCCTAGAAAATCAAAAAGTTTGCATCTTAAGCCTGCTTTGCTTACTGTACAGAACCAGTTTGACAGTGGTTTACAAATGTCCACTAGGCCACAAGAATTTATGTGTATGAAAATCAGATTTTCAACTTGGAACTATAAATCCGTTTATATCAACGGTATTGTTGTCACATTGAGATTAAGCTAAATTCATCTATGACATACTGCACACGTCAATACCTCTGGATCAAGATTCTTTGAAGCCAGCATTTAACTCCTAAAATTAAGATATTAAGTTCCAACTGTAGGGATTCTGTGTTGCCCTTAATGAACCAATAGGCTCCCTTCCTGCTCCTCTAGACGAAAACAGAACCGGCAGAAGAGGCGCAGGTAAACCTTAGTTCGGAACTAAATATTTTTTAGTTCGCACTCACGATCAGTGTCTGTTGTGCAGCCCTGTATTTAATGTGGCAGTACTCAGCAGACTGACCTATGAAGAATGAAAGGCAGAGCATTGTCCCCATTGTAATTCTTGCATACAACAAGCAGGTCACGCATGATGCTTTGACGGTTGGTAGTTTAACAAGTTGCACGCGCATACTGCTGTTTGTAGTTTGTTCCGCGTAGGCGCTGGACGCTGTTAATAAATGATAATGATATTTATAAAGCGCACAAATACCAACAATGGTGTCTCAGCGCTAGAACCATGAGCAGAACCCCGACCGACTCCTCTTACTTGAACAACCAGGTTTAAGTTTTTCCTAAAGCTCAAAAGAGAGCTAGCCATCCTAATCTCAGAAGGCAGCAGGTTCCACAGCTTAGAAGTACCATACTGAAAACTCCGTCCTCCCCAATGCAAGGTCCGAATTTTCGCTTTAGGTTGTAGACTGCCAAAATTCAACATTTCCGTCTTTTCGGAGTTTAATTTAAGGCAGCGCCTACTCATCCAGATGTTAATGGCGGCCATGCAGTCATGGAATTGCGCAGCAGGGGAGCTCGGTTTTTTATGAGCTGCAACCACAATCTGAGAGGCATCTGCGTATGATGTTAATGAGAAGCCGTAGCCTCTGACCAGCAACGCCAGTTCAGTGACGTAGACCCCCCGGAGGCGGGTGGGCCGGAGGGGGCTCGTGAAAGGAACCGCTGGGGGGAGGTCGAGGGGGGGAGGGAGTGTGCCCTGGAGGGGGGGTTGCCCTGGCTGTGAACAGATGAAAGTAGCCTTTAGAGTCCGGCCAGGAGTCCCCTCCATTCTATCAGAGCATATCAGTGATGATGATCCCCTCTGGACGAGTTCAGACCTCAGCAGAAGGGGGTCTCAGAGTCAGTCTTCGTGCTCACCACGAGCACCCATGTCCTCTGATGGGATTGGAGTTAAACGTTTCTTCCCTAACTCTTCTTGTCGTTGTTTGTGCCATGCAGTTTTGTTCAGCAAGCTTGACACATTTTACATCATTTAAACTGATTTTACTTTTTCATTCAGTTTTTAAGTGTAAATGTGTGCTGCTGTTTTGGTTGCTTTCCACTTCACACACTAAGAGATCCAAGAGAAGATAAACCTGCAGAAAAGATAAACGTGTGCAAGAAAACAAAGTAACGCGCTACGTTTACCAAAAAAAAAAAAAAACAGCTACACACACTTTAGAAGAAAGTCTTTAGAAGCAAGCTCGCGTCTTCACAAGCGCGTCCACAGACCCCGATCGGCGCGTGCCCCGGTCTGTACCGCATGAGAGGCAACACAGTCAGTCTCGCTGGCAACAGCAATTCGCGCGGCAACGCCAGGCGGGACCTAAAAAGTATTGTATACCAGAAACGCAGGGTCAGCCAAAGATCAGTCTTTACTGCTCAGCAACACGTATGAAGCAGCTATCACCACATGGCCACAGCATCTTGTGAAGGTACATTCTGGAAGGGCGCTGACAAGACCATCATGCTCCCAACATTTTCCAGATGGTTAATTTCTAGATCAGGGCAACCGAAGCATAAGCCACTTTGCATCACATCAGGACAGACAGAACAAGAGGTAACAAATCAAAATAGAAAACATAAAAGACAAGCGGGGCGGCGAAAGGAATGCGAGGTATGCAGCTGGCACCCGGCAGCGCTGCTGCTCGCTCCTGAGCACCCTAGGCCAGAGGACAGAGAAGGCAGGACATGCATCCGCCTTTGGCCAATTAGGTGCTGCCTTTCTTAGAAAGATGCATGCAAAGTCCAATGGTGTGTGGTCCGAGTTTAAAGTCCTTACTAAAAGCCTCGCAGAGCAGCGCATGCGCGCTCTCAGGCGAGACCTAAAAAATGACTAGAAGCTCAAATATTTTTCTCGGCTCAAAAAGTTGACATTGCCAAAGGAGCACGTGGCATTGTAGGGAAATTTGTGTGCAAATGTGCTCCTTGTCAAAGACCAGAGTGCAACGACTCTGAAGTTAGCCATTGGAAGAAACAGGCTGACCCAAGCTGTAACATTAGGAACAAAGTTTCCCTAGGAAAAGCATTTTTTGTTTAGCCATTAACTTTGGCACAGCTTGACGATTCTCCATCCATTTTTACAAAACGTCCCCTTTTGGGTTCAGCTGTTGTGTTCAAAGTTTCAGGGTGATAAGTCAAGCGAGGGGGAGGATTGGGGGGGCGGGGGTTTCGAGAAAAAAGGGGCTGTCAAAACGCATTTCCCCCCATGTTAAGTCTACGGGGATTTTTCATATTTTGAACACTACTGCATCCCGAAACTGCTGAAATGAATTGCACCAAATTTGGCAGAAAGCTAGATTTTGGTCCAGAAAGTGTGAAGTAGCCTTCGCAAAGCCCTTCAAAACAAGAATCGACGAAAGATATAGGTCTCAACTGATGCAATTCCAAATGTCTAATGACCTGGTCTTTGGGGAGGTCCCAGGGCCTAAATTATTAGAATGGTACATAGCAGAGATATCAAAGCGGCTGATCCGTGTAGTTAGGCTGTGTAACTAAGTGGTTCACAAGGATAATCCTAGCCGGCCCCTAAATCAGCCTCTGGTTTGATAAAGAGGGCCTAAATGATAGTAGAAGTTGAGGTAAGCGGAATGGATGAGGCGCTCCAATGGGACTCTAGTGGAAGAGATGGTTACATTGATACGTAGAAGAAGGAGTCCCTGATTAGAGCTAAGAAACTGTTTTTTTACCTATCTCACTGGAAACTTATGATTAATACCCTCCAGGATAAAGATGTGATTAAGTTCTGAAAGTTGGTCAAGAGGGGGAGTAGTAATTTGAATTTTCACCCCAAAAGCGCACAGTCCCAAAAAACACTTGGGTTCCCTACCAAAGTACGATCTTTAAGGTATGGGGAGAGAACTGTGAGAGGTAACTGGCCCGATTGAAGAGGGTTTATTGGACTCCTCTGTACATGCTATAGCTAAACTGATATCTTCCCTAAAGCTAACAAAAAAAAGCAGACCGGATAACCAGCCTGCAAGTGTAATAAAGACAAATTCTATGTGGTGGGCAGTTTTCTTATTCAACGTCTAGGTGGCAATAACAAAGTCCAGTGTATTCCCACCTAGCTGGAAAGGTATAATAATTAAATAGATACACAAAAAAGGGGACAGATGTCCTGAGAAATTTTCGCTTGATAAGCCTCCTTAAAGTTGGTGCTACATTGCACTCAAAGGAAATCCTCATTTCCCTTCAGAATTGGATTGAGTGCAATAATATGGTTCCTATACAACAAGGCGGCTTCAAGCAAGGGCATTCTATGGTCGTTCGTTGTTTAGGCTTGTGGGCCCTCGGGGAAAATGTGGCAGAAACATCAGGGAATTTGTATTGCTGTTTCGTGGAGTTTAGCTCCGCCTTCGACCCTGTGGATCGAAGTATTCTGTGGGACAAGCAAAGGAAACTGAAAATTCCCTCCAGTTTACTTGCAATCCTTCAGTAACTGCACTCTCCTAATCGGGTCCAAAGTAGAACTCGACCTAAATGGGGCCCGATCGAAAAGAATGCCTTCCAAAAACAGGCTAAGGCAGGGGTGTGTTTTGGCACATACGTTTTTTCCCCAGTTCCTTGCTGAGCACCCGGGAGCACTTGCTTCAATTAACTCCTCTCCGAAAATTGGGGGTAGGCACATATCATGCCTCATTTATGCAGATCGATTTTGGATTTGACCTCAGCAGTCTTACAGAGGAAATCGATTAGTTTTAGTAGTTACTGCAAAGATAAACAAATGGAAAAGCCTTTGGGAAAAATTAGAAACCATTCATATGGTATCTGAGGAAGAGGAGGGTGGAGGTGGTAACCCTGTATAGAAACCTAGGCATGATGTTTACTAAAAAGATGAACTGGACTCTACATAAAATCAGTGGCACCAATGGCTACCTCAACAATAGGACGACTAATACGGTTCAAGAAGTGCTTTGGAGACCCCTAGAGGAGTCCAATTTAAACTGCTTACAATGCTATGGAACTTGCTCAATGTCTATATGGGGGCAGAGTTACTGACCCTAAACGTGGAGGCAAAACTTGGGGAACTGTGAGATTGCGATTTGTGACAGATTTTCGTCCTCAGCAGAAGGCATGAGCCCTCTGTGCTAAAGAAACTGGTAGGAGTGAGCTCCAATGGGCAGGGCAGAAACAGACTAGTGACAAAGTCTGCAGCCCTAAAAAAATTTAAGGTGACTGGGGCTTCTCACCTTTCGAAAAGTGAATTTAAGGAAGCATGTAGAAGAGCATCTAGGCTCTGGGATGTGGCATATGTAAGGGGGAAGTCCTCGACCCAACTTATGTTGGAAGCCAGGAAAAAAAAAAAATCAGAAGGTGCTCCCGTGCATACCTACACTCCAAGACACTCTGCTTCGGCTACTAGTATTACAATTTTGGGTTGCACTGAATTTTCTGTACCAAAGGCCTGAAAAATGTGATTCGCTTTAGGGCGCTGGGAATAACTACAGGTGTGTGTTTGGTGTTTCAAAATTTTACTGTTCGTTTTTTACTAGAATGTTTTCATTTTTACAAGACTAGCTGTTTGACTTTAGCAAACTCTTAATACAAATATAATGTAAAACATCGGAATGAATCACTTATTTTATTTTATATGTGCTTCTATAGCGCATGAATAGACCCCCGAAGGGGTATCTCCGCGCTTTGCCATACAGAAGGAACATGTGCTGTGCCAAGTCATTACATATAATAGCTGGGTCATGGGGGGAGATTAACTACTGTTGAAAAGGTAGGTTTTAAGGGATTTTCGGAAGGACAGATGGTTGGTTATGCATTTTAATGTGAGGGGAAGGGAGTTCCAAAGAGCTGGCCCAGCATGAGCCAGAGCATGACCTCCTTGTCGGGATTTCTTTATTTTGGGGATCTGTAATAACTGAAGGTTACTAGAGCGTAATGAGCGACCTGGGACATAGGGTAGAAAAGCTTTTGTGAGATATTTTGGGCCATTTCCTGACAAACATTTATGAATTGTACATAAGATTTTAAACTTGGTGCGTTGTCGCACTGGTAGGTTTTTTTGGTAAATAGGTAATTTTTAGAAGTAGCATGTACTTTAGCAACAAATGTAAAAATAAGCTGATAATATGGCGATGACTGCAGGTTTACGACATTCTGGGGCTATGATGAGCTTTGCAAAGGCTGAGGGCAAGAATGATCAACAGTGGTTCAAGTGCTTAGAATACCAATGTTTATCGTGTATTTTACTGGGGTACTATGATAGGTTTTGTGGATTTTAGTGACGGGTCTAAACATTAATAAAAATCTTGAACTCTTGAACTTGAGAAGTGTTGGTGAAACCCCTTAAAACTTGCACATTGGTAGGTGCAAAGACTCATAGTGCATTCCACGCCTGGAATTCTGATTTACACTGCTTCAAGCACAGGGATTAGACCAATAAGGACTGTTTGTTTATGTGTTGAAGGCTCAGGAGAGGTTTTAAAGTGGGTTGATCAGGTCTTGCTTATCAAGAATGAAGTTGTCATTTTGTATACCATAATATTTTTGAAACACAGAAACAGGACTTGCAGTGCTCTAGCAAAGCATAAGTGCTAGTCCACAAGGTAATAAACAAAGTCAGCAGTGATGGTACCAAGAAGTGTTCACCATTCATGATAATAAATACAACGTGGATGTCATATGGAGTAGCATACAGAGGTGGTTTCAAGCATCCGGAGAAAAGGCTATGAAGGATCACGTGGCAGTGTTGAAAGTTAACCCTACAGCTCATGCACAGCCAAAATATCTTCCCTCAAAAACAGTGAAACCCCCTTTAAATCTTTTGTGCCAGCTGCTATTCTTTAGCGCATTCGCTACGCCCCCCCTCTCTCAATGTGACTTCCAAAAGTTTCCTTAATACTGGCAATGGTACGCTAGTTTGTGAAAAGCCTTTTGTGAATTTTAGGTGAAAATCTAAAATCAAATGACCAATTAACAATTCCACTTCTTGTTATAGAAAGTAATGTGGCTTTACAGAGTGGCAACAGAAATTGGCAAGGAACAAACCAGGGTCACCTCTGGGAGGCACCACAAAAGCTACATTACCAGCTCTGTGCAACAACCTCCACGTCTGTCTGGGCTGAACTGGATTACTGCCGTTAGTCAACTACAGTTAGTAAGGCAAAAAAGTGGTTCTCGGAGTAGTTTACTGTAGCAAAAGATTTTAGCGCAGAAAATATTCTGTCTCCTCCCTGAGAGGACTTAATTTATGTACGAAGCTCCTTGTGAAACAGAATGAGCAACTGTGCATTCTGATCACCAGGACATGGATCTTAAACTTTATTCTATGTTGTTCTATCAGTAATAGTTGACAACTTCCAGACTTTCTATCAAGACTGCATAACCTGAAACTGAGTAAAGCAGCACTGAGAAGACAAAGCTTCTACTGACCCCATGTGGAAGACAAGCCACCATTGTTACCACCAGCTGATAGTCATGGGGTTCTAAAAGCACCTCAAACTGGGGAGATTTACTGGAATACATACCACAATCTATGTCATGAAAGCACCTACTCCCTTATCCCAGGTGTATTTAGCCTTAAACGTGCGGGGTACTCCATATGGATGTGGTAGTAAAGAAGGTCATTCTCTCATTACTTTAAACTCCACTGCTCTTTTCCCTGCTTCCGCCACTGTAAACCAGGTGTTGCAGATCGAAGGCTGAATTCACACCCACTTCAACAGAGCAGGACCTTGTGTCTCTGCTTCCCTTCCATGAATTCAACCAACTTCAACAGGTCAGTTTCAGGAAAGGAACACCCGACATGAAGATAATGGACAAGAGCACGGTCACTACCAAATATTTAAATAAACAATATGGGCTGCCTGTCCATCATCCTACGCAGCTAGTGTTCTGCTTTGGAAAGGTGGGTTGACCCAAACAGGGTCAGTGGGACATGCAGAAAGTGTAGTTAGTGGATGTTAAAGGATGCCTGCCATGACTATCAAATCACACTAACAGCACACATCAAGGGATATAGATTTACATGGGAGTGAACAGTATCAACATGAAGATGCTCTCAGCACATACTGAATACCTCCACACATTGTGTGGATAAGAATTTGCGTGGCTAGTTACCCCAACACCAACTGTCACTTTTCTAGTTTCATGTGAACCAGGTATTCTTGGTCACCTAGACTTCAAGTTGTTCTGAGTCCTTGAAAAGGGGAAAGGCTTGGCCCAGAGGGAGGAAGTGTGGGGTCTCACAAGAAATAGCAGGGAAGATACTCCATGAGTGTTAAATGTAAACTGATACCATTTACGAACAGCACAAATAAATATGTGGGTGTGTTGTTGGAGGAAGCACACAACTCTTTGAATGGTTGTTTAATCTGCTGTCGATGGACAGCTCATGGAAGCTTGTAGAGAAAAGCCATATCTTTACTTATTCGCTGAATACTGAACCCAAGAAGCTTATAGCAAATGTGAGCAACTATCAGAGCAGGTAAAAGGAGCTAGATTTTCCACTGATGCAGGACTAAGTGCTAGTCAGGCCAAGTTGGTCTTGTGAGCAGCAAACCAGACAAGATAATTTCTGAAAGGTAGTGTCATAGGATCAGATCACCAAGCAAAGGGAAGCAAATCCCAACTGGGCGAAAAATCGCAGTGAGTTCCATACTGGGGTTTGCCAGAAGCTGCGCTTATCAAAGCGCCGGCCAACGCAGTAAGATTGAGTGAGAGATCCCTCAGATGATACTTTCACACAGAGAAACCGAGGTGTTTTGGACTGGTGACAAAGTCTGAGCTGTTTACTAAGCATTACATCTCAGTAGAAATAGCTGCTAGTAACAGGCCATGTACTAGGCCTAGGGAGACTCAGGAGTTACAGAAGCAGTTTGTAAACGTTCTGACAGTAAGAATGCCCTGGCACAAGTCCAAGCAGAAGTTCACTCTTTCACAGTTGCGTATGAAGATGGGATATTCTACTGTACACAATCTGAAATGGGGCATGGAGCCAGGAGAGACTGGAAGTCCACCTTGTTTATTCATGATGCAAACACTCCATGGGACTCCATTAGCAAAATAAATCTAGATTAAACCGAAAAAGAGACTTTTCTCTCAAATCCACTGGCCTGGAATGAGTCTAAAAAAATGAACGGCTTCGCAAATGGGAACTGGCCTCCCTGAAGGCAACATCTAATATGATTTTCAAGTTTCATAGCACATTTCCTACCAGTGTTAAAATTTGCTTAAATACTTTCGGTTTTTACAGGAGGGGCAGGACAATACTTTAAAAATGCAAAAAAGAATGACTGTTTGTCCCACCGTTGCCAACATGCTCTTTATAGATCAACTGGGATGGGAATGGTTCAGGCCCATGGCTGTGCTCCCGTGGAAAAAGTAAATCTGGCGAGGATCAGGTCTATAATTTGAATTAGTGGCCCGATTCTTAAATAAAGTTGTGGTGCAGACTTGCAGCTTTCAGAATTCACAAGAGTGAACAGAAGTAGGCCTGGAAACTGCACTAGGAAATTTGTGAATTCCACTGTACCGTCAGCAAATATTTGCCCATGAGAAAATTTACAGTGACTGAAAATTCCCCTTCACTATACTCCAGTTTTCCACCACGCACTAGTCAGAAGTACATATCCAAACTTTTGCAGTGTGGGATGGTATGTGGGTGTGCAAAGATTCACAGGACATTCCAAAACTAGAATTTCTGATTCCCTGCCTACATTAAGTAGATGTTATAAAAATGCCCACAGCCCTGCACAATAAACTGCAAATATGCAGATAGCTGAAAAGTAATTCAGCTTGTCACTGCCAGCATATTAAATATACATCATTCTAAGGATAGTAGCCAATTGTGCTAAACGCTGGGAACATCACCTACCACACAACATCCAAGACACAAACAATGGAATGCACCATTGAAAAGAAAAAGATGTGGACAAGGCACTGCATCCTAGGAACAAAAACCCACCATGCAGGGTCTTAGGGACACAACCTACAACACTACATCAGCCAAACGTCCCAGCGTCGACTCCAACAATAATCTGTATGACTAGTGTCAGGATAAAATTTTTAATTCTGATGCATGCAAAAAGAAACTGTCGACTTTCACATTCTATTCTATCGTTAGCGGTCATACAGCTATATAATCTACTGGTAGATTACCACTGAACAATTGTGTGGCCCTACAGTGCATGTTTAACCACGACAGACTATATGGTAGTCTCCAGTGTGACCTTCGCCTGCTTGGTATTTGCATTCCCTGCATTTCTTCAACTTCTCAATACCGATGAAATTGAAATTGGGGAATGTAAAAGATACCTTTATGGGAAAAAGCTGATACAACAATCTTTACAGTTTTGAAAATAATTAAGGAATGGAATTTAAATTTGGCTTTACATCAGAAGTCTTAATGTTCTAGAAAATGTGGTTAATTATTGTTTTAATGTTCATATTTACAGGGGAACGCAAGTTTATGAATTTCTATTGAAATGGTCCCACACAACGGAGAAAGTTTTTTATTAGGGATATGGGTTTGTCACGGGGACAGCATATAATTAGAATATCCAAACACCCATATCGGTTTCAAGTCAATTGCATTGCACAGAAAAATAACTACATTCCAGCACCAAACTATCACACATCACCATACCTATGCATTTTCTGCCCAATTATCTGGCAACCAATGCTGGCTAAACGCAGACTTCAAAAAAGCTCAGTGGAGTACGTGTATACACACACACACACACACACACACACACACCCCACCCCTAACCCCACACACACCCACCTTACAAAATCCACTAAAACCAAAATATACAGTCATCCAGATTTCAAGTTATGCCAAGGACCTGAACTATCTGGATTACAATTAGGTATGGGCAGTAAATTCCGCTCCCAGAATTTGTGAAGTGTTGGCAATAATGCGTTCCACGGAGAACGCGGAATTGTTGGAAACTGGGCGGTCCAGTGGAATTTTTTCCTGGTTCGCGCTTTCAAAATGTGTGTTCACACACGCGGTAGTGACTTACCGGGATCCCTTCGTTCGCCAACGAGTTTTCCTATCCGTTTGTGTGCCTCGAGATTTTGGTAGCCGGCCGCAAGAGTGTGCGAACACATCATTCGGACGTGCCATCGGACAGCCGCGTTAGCAAACAGGAAACACGCATCGCGATTGGACGGGACAAGTGAAACAAGATGGCCGCGCCAATTTGCGACCGCATGGGCAAGTTCGCAAGATATTTCCACCCCCCCTCCCCCGAGCAGGCAAACAGCGCCCCCAAACAGGAACAAGCATTTACAATGCAATGGTTTTGCCTTTGTTAAAGTTAGAGCTATTGGCATTGCTCTCGACATTTTTATTTATGTTTTTTTAACATAAATAAATGGCATTGTCATTTACAATGCCACTAGCTTTATCTCTCGCAAATGACACACACACGCAGAGCCCCCCCCCCACACACACACAGAGCCCCCCACACACACAGCCACACAGAGCCCCCACACACACAGCCACACAGAGCCCCCACACACACAGCCACACAAAGCCCCCCCACACACAGCCACACAAAGCTTCCCACACACACAGCCACACAAAGCTTCCCACACACACAGCCACACAGAGCCCTCCACACACACCCACACAGCACAAGCAGGCAACAGGGGCACACGGAGGCACAAGCAGGCAACAGGGGCACACGGCGGCACAAGCAGGCAACGGGGGCACACGGAGGCACAAGCAGGCAACGGGGGCACACGGAGGCACAAGCAGGCAACAGGGGCACACGGAGGCACAAGCAGGCAACAGGGGCACACGGAGGCACAAGCAGGCAACAGGGGCACACAGAGGCACAAGCAGGCAACAGGGGCACGAAAACGGAGGCACAAGCAGGCAACAGGGGCACACAGAGGCACAAGCAGGCAACAGGGGCACACAGAGGCACAAGCAGGCAACAGGGGCACACAGAGGCACAAGCAGGCAACAGGGGCACACAGAGGCACAAGCAGGCAACAGGGGCACACAGAGGCACAAGCAGGCAACAGGGGCACACAGAGGCACAAGCAGGCAACAGGGGCACACGGAGGCACACGCAGGCAACAGGGGCACACGATTACTGGTGGCTGACATTATTTCATGAAGTCGACCCATCACTTGTTTTGCTTTCCTTAAACAGAACAGTCAAAACCTAAAAAGCAGAGCAACACATCATGTTTTTTGAAGCCCTGCCTCTCCTAATGTCTTCTAGCTTATTATAACAATTTACCAAATACACACATACCTGAGCACATTATTTACAACAGAATTTTACACTATGTCTCTTTAATTTTTGATTTGTGTGCATTTATGCATGGTATAATGCACTCTGGGTTAAGTAGTAACTGGTCTTGGTACCAAATGACCCAATTTACTATAAGCTCTTTATTTTGATGAGTCATCGATCTTTATAACTATTAATTCTCTATTAAGTACGTCCCGATTTCTATCTGGACGTGTATTGCTTCCAGCAACATCCTGCTCTGTATAAACGTTAAAAACATTCCCATACTGGCCTGTAACTGCACGTGTGCTATTACAAATGAAAAATCGCTCTTCATCTAAACTCAGATTGGGGCAATAATGCGTTCTTGGGACAGTGGACTCTTGGTCTAATATTATTCTCAATCTCTTGACGCTTAAGCTCCTTCTTACGCGTCTATTCAAAGGGGAATATTAAGTTGCTACCTACAAACTAGTGCACACAACCACCTCCCGTACTCCATGCAATCAGCTTACCTGACCGTCGGTGTCATCGTCACGGTCATCACAGGTCGCACAGGGTTTCGGAATCCGCTATGGGTGTCATTTACATTTGCAATGTAAATTACGTCGTTCCTTTCTCAGCACCCTTCAAACAATGAAGTTTCTCCCACATTTGTAAATTGAAATGGGACAAAGGCGGGTGAAAGTCAATGCACGGTCCTTTTCCGAGGGATTTTTCATGCAAATGCCTGTAAGCGCACATGGGATGCTATAATTAGATTTCACCAAGTGCGTTTGAATCGCAGGGTCATTGACCCGAGAAGACACACATGCAGGCAGGAGTGCACGCTTCCATGTGTGTTCAGATCGCAGGGACACGTTTAGCAACATAGTGAGACATTTTCACGAGCAGCCGTCCTGCGAGAGGCTGGCACAGACAGACAGCCCTTCAAGCAGAGGGTTGTTTATGTGGCCGTGTGCGTGTGGGGGGCTTGGCTTCAGTGCCACCTGTAAAACACACGGCCCCATTCATTAACAAGCAGGGGGTGTCTTCGGAGACAGGCTGGCACAGAGGGGGTGAGGTGGCATGAGGCACTCTGTGTATGGTTGTAAATGAGTGTTGTGGCTTCTGCATCACCTGTAAATCACATGTCCACGTTGAGAAATCTGTCAGTTTTGACCTTTGCCCACGCTTGCTCTGCCTTTCCTCGGTTGAACACATGCTTTGGCATGATTACCATGTGCCCTCTTCGGGCTCGGGCACTGTCTGGTGCCCCAGAACAGGTGCCATGCTGCAGGGTGGGCATAAAGTCTTCCGACAGGCTACACCGTGCACCCACAGGAGACTAGGTCATCCTCGGCGCCCTCTTCTCGGGTCAATGTACATCCATGCAGAGGTCAGCTGATGGCGTGGGGCGTCCTCTAGAGAGCAGCCGTGACATCTCCCCCTTTAGGCACCGGTCGGGTGAGAACGCCCCCATCGGGAAGAGAGGAGGCGGCGGCGGCATCTTGAACCCCGTCGATTCGGAAGACACCCCACAGGAACGCTTCGGGCTTCACAACTTTCTTGTTAAAGAGGAGCGCACTCGACTTCCTGCATGTTCCGCAATGCTTCGGCGACCACCATGAACCTTCGGCGGGCAGGGAGGGGCACAGTGGGAGAGAAGGTGGCAGAACTGGTGGAGGGAGAAGTTGAGGGTTAGGTGGGCGAAGGTCCCGTGCAGGGTGTTGTCTCGAGGGATCTCTGGGTAGGGCTGAGATGGGGTTGGCATCTGAAGTGTGATTGGCGGGAGGAGGCAGATCGCATGATTAGGGCCGGTCTCGGCAGAATCGGTGTTGTGAGGGGTCCTCACAAGAGTGCACCGAGCGGGTACAAGAGAAAGGTTAGTGAGGGAGAGCTGGTTTCAGACGGCAGATCGCATGATTAGGGCCGGTCTCGGCAGAATCGGTGTTGTGAGGGGTCCTCACAAGAGTGCACCGAGCGGGTACAAGAGAAAGGTTAGTGAGGAAAGGCACGAAGAGCGGGAGGGGGGTCGGGAACGGCCACACACGAGGTAAACGGAGGAGGGGGGGGCGGAAAGGCACGAAGAGCGGGAGGGGGGTCGGGAACGGCCACACACTGACAGCGGGAGGGTGAGGGGCGGGAACCGACACACACACACGGACAAAGCAACAAACTAAAAAACAAAGCACTCACCTGGACATCTTCCGGCAGATCTCTTGCTTCCTGCTCTCCACTCCTCCTCCCGATGACGTGGTGGAGGCTCGGCCGGCTGGGCCAATCCCAGCGCGGCCCTGGCTGGAGGCGGACATCTGCTTCTTTCGGCTGGCCGGCCTGAGGAGAGGGAGGGAAACGGGCTGCCACGGAGCGGGAGGGAGGGGCTATCGAGCGACTTTTGTGCAATCGTCCCGAGCAGGAAGGCTGATGCAGGTGCCGGCAATGCCGGACCAGATTCGGGGGCGTTCCCGGCTTTCGGCTGACGTCGCGTGACGTAGCCAAAAGGGAAAAATTCTCGGGAACGCCCCCGAATCTGGTCTGGGATTGACAGACAGAGCCCTCTACCAATGGCTAGCCTCCATTTATGGAGCTAGCCAATGGGAGGAGGGGGCGGATACCAGACCCCACATAGAGATATCATTAGATTTTGCTAGCGCATGCGTACTTCGTACGCATTGCGTAGGCAAAACCTAAAAAGCGCATTGTGGACGGGCGGAACAAGAAATTCCGCGCGCTAGCGGAATTCTGCGGAGCTCGGACATTTTTCACCGTTTCGCGTGATTTTGCGTAATGAGACTACGCAAATTCCACCCACCCCTAATTACAATAAGGTCTGATGGGAAATTCTACCACATTCAATGGCAGGATATTTGGCATGTGTCCTTATCACTTCTAGAGCAATCCCCGAGGCCACCATTAACTCTCCCTTGATTTTTGCTCTATAGCAGTTCTCCAGAGATGCGGTCTATTGTCAAGCTTGGCGATGGAACACACTGGTATCAACCCTTCATTTTAAGCCTAAATTACCTTCCTTTAGAACCAGATATCTGCTAACCTAAATCATTTCAACTCTTTAATGATATCTATCCATCCCTCATTTAACTAATGTGTCACTGTACTCAACCAAATCTACTAACGCACACATCACCATCAATCATTCTCATTCCGCCATCAACTACATCCCTTGCAACCAGTCTTGACATGGTTAGTCTATGTTGTTGTGTTTACTAGAACTCTAGATAACCACTCAACTGAACATTTGACACCCCTCCCTTCAACTTTCTACATGGAAAAATGTACATCTTTAAGATTAGAAATCAGCTTTCAATTCTCTGCAGGGCTTTCACAGCAATTCTCTGGAGGGCTTTCACAGCACCAGGTGTATGTTAAATGCACAGAGATCCAGCTCTACCACCAATGCGTCCCATTCAACCTTTGAAGATAGTTTCTCAGGCTCTCACACATTCCTGGACGCAAAAGATTATAACCTCCCTCCTATTCAGACAGTAACTCAACACTGTCCCAACTTCGTACTCAGTGGCATCAGTGATTTAAAAAAATGTGGTACACATTTGGAGACGTGTGCAATTAACACTGGCTATGATTTAAGGGGATCCTTACCCTCTGATCGAGGTTATGGATGTGAATAATACAAATTTTCCTTATTTATAATTAGAGTCTTCATTACTTAATTATCAAGTCTGTCACACAAAGTTCTTATTGATCACTTTATGGTCAACCCAAATTGCGGAGTGCTGGGGATTCCATAATCAAGGAAGTCGGATTATTAAATTCACTTTCACAATCTTCCTTCCATATGCACAGAAAAATCACAACATTGCAACACCAAACTTTCACACATCACTCTACTATAATATAGGCAAAGAATGAACTACAGCAAAACGGATCCCACATTTAATACACCTGTCCCTAATATTTCAAATACATGTTGATGTGGTCCTAAAGTGCGTCATTTTCTCATTCAAACTTCATGAATTGACTAGAGAAACAAGAACACAGTACTGTTTCTTCACGGACTTAACCATGTGCATCAATTTCAGACAAAAAAAATTACATTTAAACAAGATAACTGACAATAAGTGGCTACCAAAAATAATCAATAATGCCTCATGACACCTACATACTTTACTAAGCTGATGAATCAAGTTGTCACTAAGTACTGAGCTACAAGAACGTATTTACTCAATTATATATTTTTTTAAACAAACATGCAACGACGCACATTGGACTAAATTAAATTACTTGCTGGCCCATGTGCTATCTGTGCAAAAAAAGGGATAAAGACATCACACGTAAATATGTCAAATACCACCGGCTTGTAAATAACGCTCTGTAAAATTCCAGTTAATGCATCAATTATAAAACATGTATTTAATATTAGAGGATATAACCAACAGAAACGAACCTGACAAATAAGTTATAACTAAATACCTCTATTCTTACATGCACTATATCCTCAACCAACAACTACTGAGAACTGATTACCACTTAATAAACCCAATGTAAAATGGGAAGACAACAACATGAATGTTGGTTACCCCGTTTATGGTTTCACTGTGTGTTTGACCACTCTTTACATTCATCTATCACGTTTGTCCAGGGAGTCCTCATGGCAATTACAGATTAAGCTCTGACCGTGTAAGAGCTATGGGCTGTTAGAGGTACGAAACATATCTTATATACCGCAGTTTGTACTGTTAGTTATTTTAACCTTGATATACGAATATGTTGAGACCGATTTAAAAAATGACAAGATACTAGCGTAAGGTTACCACAGGGACGGTATAGTTATTTATGAGGTGAGCGCCATTTCTAAATGAGGTGGTGAACACGTGGGCAGGTAACAGGTGCTAGGAAGATTGCACACAGTGACTTTTGTTTTCAGGTTGCAGCTCGAATTTTGGGAGGTGCTATAATGACGGTCCAATGATTTTCCAGTATTGTGCCAGTTTGATACTCGATTGTGAAGTGTAATAGGATTTTAGACACATATAGAGAGGTACTGCAGTGACCGATTGCATTGGTGAGTATGTCAGAGTTACTAGAATTGGTCAGTATGTGGGATATTAAGATGAAGCAAGGTCATTTAAGGGCTATGCAACTGCATATTGTTATTTTAGGCTGGATTATTGCCCTGTATACAGCTCTGAAAACACAGCATATTTTTCAAATACGGTGTTGGATGCCAGGATTTTCACGCAAAGTGACAACTTGGCGAGTATTGGAACACAGCCTGTTCGAATTCCACAAACAAAAGGGATAGTTTGTACATTATGGGCTATAGTAGTGGATTGGAATAGCAGTTCAACACAGATGGGTAGCTAAGAAATACAAGGGATTGCAAGTTACAGTACTGATACCATTCCTACACATGACGCATTAGATACTTAATTTCTAACATTGGTAAGATTGGTTGGCAGCAATATCATGTAGGTGATATTGTGCTGCTGGTTAGGATATTGGAGACAATTGTGTTGTGGGTATTAAGGGACAACGAAGTTGTATGTACACAGTCTACACGCACATGATCAGGTGCGTGTTTAAGAGTTTAAGGATAGCCAGTCACAATATTGGGTGTCGTTGACATGCTGTGAACATCAGGCTACTTTCCTGACTTGCATTACGATGAATAGGACGTATATACTGCAACTGTGGACAATGTTTGGTCTAGGACGTGAGGGTACATTACTTGCCGTTACAAACACAGCATGTATTTTATTAATTAGAGCTGAGCTGCTGACTGGATATCCGGACTGGGGGTCTTGTTTATGTACTAGAGCACAAGAACTGACCATGCTTCTTTAAAACCAGTTTTTTGCTAATCCTACATTTATGGTTGGTTTACCCTTTTTCTTTATTGGACTTTGGCACTCGGTATGGGCATGCTCACAAGCGTTTGGGCAGTGTCGGAGGATAACATTCTCAATTCTTGTTATTCTTACTGAAATCTGGGATCTCTTCTTTTCTGTTCTTTTTCTGATTGGACTTATTAGGTGGTTGGGTTCTCCTCTTCAAGTATAAATCTACCTATAGATGTTTTTGATATAAGTGTATCAGTGCATTTAAAATTTCATGTATGTTGATCTTCTCATGTAGCATCATCATATGTTTTATATATACGTCACAACATTGTCATGTGTGTTTATTGTCTCAGGTTGTCTTGTAGGACTTCATTTTATTGTACATAGCGTATTTATTGTATTATGTTTGTTATTCCAACCTTGAAAAAGTCTAAGCAAAGACGAAACATGCGTCGGCTAATTGTGTGCTGGGAATTTTAACACTAATAAAGAATGCTAAACAGCATGCATAATGAGACTTCTGGATCTCCGTTGTTTTATTAATATTTTATAATAATAATGTTGTTGTATCTTTCTTGTTCTCTGTAAGAATCTGAGGAACACCAACAATACATTGTTCATATATTGCAATTTTCAGTGCAGAGAAGGCTGCAAAACAGCATTTAAAAACACTGACTGTTTTCCTGGAGGACAACAATCTGATTAAATGTTCTATCTTTCCAACCCACAGCAAAGGTGCCAAAGTTGACATTGTGATCATCAGTGAAGGCCAACTAATTGTAAGCACCCTACATGTAGCTGACTGGTCTGACTACAAACAGATAACGCAAATGTCTCTTATCAAAAGAAAATGCTGACCCAAAAATTCTAAGAGAAATATTGGCAGCTAAATTAATCCAAACAACTGGCTGAGAGAAACAAAAGAAATAAGTCCGATGGTGGCCAAAGATTTAAAAGACAAGAGGAAGCCAGTAAAAACGGCAAACTGAATGGTGTAAAAAGCAATCCATCTCAAACCTTGGCACTAAACAAACCAAATAAATTCTTCCACACGAGCGACAAAATAGGAAAAGGTCTCCACCACAATTTTCCATTTGCATCACAATTAGCAAGCTCTTATGAAAACAAATACAAAATTGTAAGACTATAAAAAATAAATGTTTTAAAAACACAAAACCACACACTACAATCACAACAAGGAAACAACTCAAAACTGAAGAATTTACATTAATGTACATTTACAATAATGGGAAAGGATTGCTTGCTACTCCCTTGAGACAGGAATGTTAAGAGACTGTCTTGAAAGATTAAGTTAACCTTCAGCTGAATGAATGAAACGCCATTTGTAAAGCACGTGACTACTCCGAAGAATCTCCCACAGCTAAATAGTTTCTCTACACAGTAAACCAATGGGCGAAGAACATCCTCCTATGCCGAACAAACACATTTTTAGGTTCTTACTGAAAATTGAGACATCCGGATTGGCCAAAGTGTCAGTGGAAGTTGATTCCAGGCCTTGGACCCAAGGTATGAAAAGGATCGACCACCGATTATCGAGCAGTGGATCTTGGGGGTGGTGGCCAAATAGTCAAAATTTGAACGAAGTGCCCTGGGTAAAGAAATCCTCCCAGACTGAGCAGTTAAAAACCTTCAGATCAATTACTGGACCCCCTTTTAGGGTTAAAGTATTATTAAGATCAAGAACCGTCCCTCAGCTCTTTTGCTGTCTCAACCCCCAACACTCCTACAGGGTCCCATTGTGGAAAATACTTTTTATCTTGACACTCGCTCAGCCGTTTTGTACTCTGTATAAAAGTATATCCATTATCTTGCCATTCACTCCGCCATTTTGTGCTTTAACCTTCATGACTTACTTTCTCTCTGTATCACGGACACGCTGGAGCTCCACTTTTGACCGGTTACATTCCTGCACGGACACACTGTTCATGCTTTGGCCTGCCACAAACTGACCAGCCCATGCTCAACCAGTCGGACATGGTGTTTCCCAGATGTTTATCGTCCTCACCCCGCACACTACGCCCTGCAGGCGTCCTTCAACAGGATTATCAGACTTATCTCTGCTTGCTGTGTAATCATACCTCTCACCTTTGCCCTGCAGTAGTCCAAACGACAATTATTTATGGACTAAATTGTATAAACATGCTTTTCGCCTACACCCTGCAGGGTCCTCACCGTTACCTGTGCTTATCAGATTAACCTTTTGTTTGGCCTGTAATCATGCTATGCCCTACAGTACCAATTAATCAGAGTGACCTCTGTGTACTGTGTAATTATAATGCTTTGCCAATATCCTGCGAAAACCCCCAAAGGCTACTCATCTGCTCATTCTCCAGATTGACTATTTGTTTAGGAATGCATTAAAAGATTGATACAACTCCCATTACATGCCTGGGGCAGGATAAAGAGTATGTTATGTTGTCTTCTAAAGCGCATGGCTACCCCAGCAATGGGGCGTCCCAGCGCTGTAGAACACTGGGGAACCCGTCCTGGCTTTCCCTGTGAGATGATCCCTGCTGGGTATCTCCAAGGTGAAACCAGGCATCCCCGGTGTATGTGGGGGGCAGTTGTGGAGATGAGGCAAGCTAATGCCCAGAGTTGCCGAGTGTGATCCCTGGTTAGAGTAGGCACCGAAGCGAGAATTATCGAGTCCGCTGACCCTGGTCCACGACCCTGCCGCGTCGAGAATTGAACCCTGGTCCCAGGCCGTCCTCTGCTTCCGGGTCTGCCGCCTCTAACCAGTGAGCCACACCACTCCACGTGGTGTATGTAACACGTGAAGTAAGACCATTCTGTAGACTGCCTCCTCAGACATCTATGGTTGTCTGTTGAGGATGCCTCTCCATCTTATGAGATTGTAATAAACATTCTTTCTCTCTGGCTCCAGCGTTGGTCTCCGTTTGTATTCCGGACCCCCGTGGACTATAGGCTGACCCAGACACCTCTGGTGGTCTGCCAAAAGACCCCCAAATCCAGCCCATTAAGAACAATTTCAGTTAGCCCCATTTCTTTATAACCCATAGTGAACCACCAAACTAAAAATCAAGCTGTTGAGGTCTGAATGTCCCAGAGTATGTTGATGGCACCAAGCTCTATCTAAGAATAAGATTACCATGACGAGGAAACACCTTAAAAAAATGTAAAAACCAAAGAAAGTACATGAAGACACGGTTGTTGCTTTCCAACCACTTCCGCATAGAAAGAGTTCCTGCTCCTCACACCAAAAAAACATATTCACAAGTCTGATCACTGGTGCCTGGGGTTTGTAGTAACAAATAAACTCACTGTAGTGTCACACAAATTACACACCTTAAAAGCATTAGCAAAGCCAATAGGTTTTGCAGTTGGGACCTACTGGCTTCATCAACTATTTTAGCCTAGCGGCATAGCATCCCTGATGCAATGCAGCATGTTTAAAGGAAGAAAAAAGATGTACACAGTTGGTGGGAGGGAGGCGAGGGCAGAACCCACACAGGTGGCGGGAGGGAGGGGAGGGCAGAAGCCACACAGGTGGCGAGGCTGGGAGGGGGGAGGTGGTGGAAGCCACACAGGTGGCCGATGGGAGGGGGGGTGGGGGGGGAGGTGGTGGAAGCCACACAGGTGGCCGCTGGGACGGGGTGCGGCAGGGGGTGGGGGGAGGCAGAAGCCACACAGAGGGTGCAGGTGAAAACCACATTAGGTCAAAAGAGAAGAACACCGAGTGCAGCAGGGGCGACCTACATGATACCACAGCTGGAAACACACATGCACGCTCATGGAGTGCTTAAATAAAACAAAAAAAGTTTTGGTTAGAATGCGAGCAGTGGAAAAACACATGTAACGTGTCCATGCTCCAGGGGAAGAACAAACACAAGAAGAGAATAGGCAGGTAAATGAGCATGACAATAAAGCTAACCAATGGAAAGCAACGAGCAGACTACGCCTACTGTAAGATAATAACATGTCTTGCAGCAGACAAAGCATGCGCTGTCTAGTACGCAAAACCTAAAAATGATCACTGGCAACTAAGGGCCAGATTTATAATCTGGTGGATGGCCCATTTCTCCACCAGGGAGATAGAGTAAATTACTTCTCTGCCCTGACTGAGGTAGCGTCCACCAGATTTAGAAACGACTGGCGGTCATTTCTTAAAACACTGCAAAGAACTGCTGTCACTGCGGATCCTGTCAATGCTTTTTGTAGTTGGATGCAGGTCTCCGCCAACACGACGGATCCCGGCATCAAACTGGATTCTTTTTATTTTCAAAAAGAAAGGCCTGAAGTGGGATTTTCTTTTTGAAAAGAAAATGCCCCCTCTCGCCATGTGAGAATTCTCCCATGAAAAGGGGAGCATTTAGACTTTTTCTCTGCCACTTACCGTAAGAGTTTTCTAGCAACAAAGGGCATTAAAAACTGACATTGAAAATTCTATCCATCGAAATTAGGTGGGCGGAACTAGAAGTCTGTTTCCAACTGCACTTATTCCACAAAACATTGGAGGGGTTAAATCTTGGCAGAGACGAAGTAGACTGTTGTGACTAAACCAAAGGTCCGTCCCCATCTAAATTCAGCAGGTGAACTATTATGTTGGCAGTAAGCATACATCATTGCACCAAAGTATGCTTCAGCCAACATATAAAACAGCACCCCAAGTGTTTTATGGAAAATAACTGGTAACAGAGTTTTGGACCCAAGTCTAGTCCCATCTAGGTTAGACTAACAGCTGTTCTAGAATGTCTCCCAAGAACATGCTTTTTTGCCCATATAAAACAAGCCTTAACAGAGTAGTATGGCTAACTTTAAATATGTTTACAAAAATACAGCTTACATCAGCCCTAAAAGCAGTAAATTGCCTTGCAGCAGAGATGTGGTGCAGGTACAGGCAGATGTAGAATTCCAATAGCCCAACGCCCAGGGCATTGCTTGAGGTCAAGGGCATATGTATTTTGCCCTAGGGACAAGAAGGTCAAACCCCCTACAGCACAAGGACTTTGGCTGTCTGTTGACAGTACCACACTATGGATCAGGGAAAGGCACTGCCTGCAGTTAAAGTAATAATTGTGTCCATGTGCTAATGCTGTTTAAACTTTTATTTATGGTTCATTAATGCCACGCCTTTATTAAGCTAAGCGCTCCGAGTAAATGTTGTAAGCTCAGACTGCACTACTGACAGTGGTTTCGGTATAAAAATGTGTACACACATTTTCAATGTTTAGCAATATGAAGCTATGTATAATGTTCCCAGAATGCTCTCTGATTATATGCAAATATTTGCAGAAGCTTGAAAGCAAGACTGATGATTCTTTGCTTTCAAAATAAAATTCACAAAATAAATGCAAAAACATTTCGCTAAACTACTGCAAAATTTTAGGAATCATTTCTTTGCACCATCATTTAGTACGGTGTGTTTGCTAGTATATACACACACACACACACACACACACACACACACACAAATCTTTGTTGGTTAGCATGTTACCAGCTCCTCAGCTTAGAACAGGGTTGTGTCCTTCTGTTTTGAGGTCTAGAGATGCAGTGCATTGTTAGATATCTACATGCGTCACTTACAATAAAAGCAAAGCACCAGAACTGTGACATATTAGCATAAAAACTATACATCTGAGGGATGAGGAACAGAAATCCGCAAAATACTTTTTCTACAAATACTTAAATTTAGTAAACAAAACTTGAAACTATGGTGCAGCCTCGAGAATTGGTAACATTACCTCAGGACCCAGAACATCATATGCTGCCTTCATTGAAAGGGATAATATAACTCCTGAAATCTTCTTGAATATATAACCCAAGATCAAACAAAAACTAATTAACTATCAGAAGAAAAGCACGAGACCTTTAAAAACACTTTCCTCCTTCACTAAAACATGAAGGTATACACCAAGTTCAATAAACTCCGTTCTACAATATTAATTTAAATATAACTGATGTGGCTCTGATTTTATACTTTCCTTATACTTTTTTTGTTAAACAACTGTGTAAACTAAGTGTTCTGGCATCGAGATGAGATGGACCTAGAAAACCTCAAATCCAAAACTGTGGCATAAATTTAAAGAACAGAAATTATTATTACCACGAAAGCCCATTTTATTGGCTTTATGGCCAAAACAAGCAACTGTAGAATATAATTCAGTAAAAGCTAAACACACATTGGGATTTTGACAAGAACAAAACTTTAAGTGCGCACATTTTGAAAATCACTAAGATTGTTATCTTGCTATACTAATGCTTAGAAGGGAGATAGGTCAGTCGAACTCAACTGCGTGGACCAAAGATGAGGAAGAAGAACTGTTAAACTGTTTTTCCTTGATTCAAACTTATTTTTTGGTAGACGAACAAAACTTACGATACAAAATTATAATGCTGAAATGATATTGGGTCACATTTTTCATCAGGAATAAATCACCAAACACATTCAACAAAGGAACCTCCGCTCTATAAGGGGCATCTCGCCTCAAAATCCCACCATACAAGAAAAAAAACATAGTTGGCACATACTTCTCTGTTCAAGCAGCCATACTATGGAACTCTTTACCCCCCAACATAAGGTCCACCGAGAACCACCTTATCTTCAGAAAACTACTCAAGATTTGGCTCTTCCCCACATAAGCACCATTCGCAAACAGAAATTTACAGCATATCCCTCTGTATATAAGCATATGTTTTCACTATAGATATGTACCCATCTTTGTGTATTACTTTGTATAAACATGTAAAGTAATTAGGTTGTTGAGAGAAAACATAATAATAAATACATAGAAATCATCTTTGGTCTACATGTACATACTTCCATTGTGCATATATGTATCTTCCATGTACTTGGATCTGTGTGTGTTACTTTTCTCCTCAAAAAGCATATCCAATGCATTACCCTATTTCTCATCCTGTGCCACTAGCAATATCTTTAATCTGCATATACTTAACTCCTTTATGTATCTATATACTTTCAATGTACTTATGGATCTATATATTTATAACTTTCATCTAATTTAGCATTTCCAATGCACTACCCTTTCTCAGCCTATACTTCGCTCAATATATCTTCTAGCTCAACCTTCTGACTCATCTCAAACTTCTTTCTACTACTCTTTCCAATGCACTACCCTATCTCTCATCCTATATATCTATCAATATATCCACTAAATCCACTCTCTCATGTATCCCAAACCACTACTATGATCCCCAAAAATATCCTTTCTAGACTCTCTCCTACTCCACCCCTCCTTGCATCATGACACCTCTTTTTACTATACTGATCCCCTAAAACAAACCTTTCTAAACTCTTCCCCGACTCCTCCTCTCCAAAACTTTTTTTACTCATCCAAAAGCCTCCTCCTACTGCTAAGACCTAAAAATATAAATATATATATATATATATATATATACACATATACATATACATATATACACACACTTCGCTCTTTTATCACTCCACCACCCTTTTCAATCAAAATTAAGACTAACATTTTAACTTCTCAAATTCCATATTCAACTATGCTAATTCACCACTAATCCTTTATTGGGTTCCAGAGTAGCGGGCTACTCGCCAATAAAGCGTCTCAACACCCCATCAGGGTTACGAGCGCTATATAAATGCAAACATTTTACCTTTTATACCCCTCTCAATCCAAGTAACTGACTAACATATCCACCACTAAAATTACTCTGATGTTTCACCATACTAATTCAACACTAATCCTGATGGGTTTCAGAGTAGCGTGCTACTTGCGCTTAAAAATCCCATATGGGGTTGCAAGTGCTATATAAATACAAACCTCTTCCCCTCTATTGCACCACCTACCCTTCTTTACCCAAATAACTGAATAACATCCACTACTCAAATACCTTCATATTTTACTATACTAATTTTCAACACTAATCCTTTATGGGTTACGGAGTGGCATGCTACTCGCCAGTAAAATGCTTCAACATCCATCAGGGGTATATGAATGCAAACCTTTCTTCCCCCTTTATCCCTCCGCTATCCTTCTCACTCCAAATAACTGACTAATATCCACCACTGAAATTACTTCATATTTCACCATAATTCACCACTAATCCTTTATGGGCTTCCTGAATAGCATGCGTCAACAAGCGCTATATAAATACAAACCTTTTTCCTTCTGCTATCATTCCAAATCCAAATAACTGACTAACCTATCCACCACTTAAAATGTACTTGCATGTTTCACTATAGTAATTCAACACTAATCCTCTATGGTACACGGAGTAGCGTGCTACTCGCCGAAAAAGCGCTTTGACGCCTCGTCGGGGTTATAAGCGCTATATAAATGCAATTACAATACAATAAAGTATACATACAATTATTATGAGTTTTTAATATGTAATTGGTCTAACATAAGTTTTAACCAATTGAAAGAAAGAACCATCTATCCAATCATTGTATCGAGTAGATTAGGCAGCTCAATGTCCCTATTATATTAGCACTAAGTCTTTAGTAGTAACATGGAGCTGCAAAATATACTCTATAATTGCTAACCAGAGATGAGAACTTGTATGTCTACACCTGGTGAATAAAACTCTTGCCCTATTAAAGCTCCTAACAAATCAAACATTAAGAATAACAAACCACTACCGTAGCGTACAGAAGAAAGTATTAAGCTCTTACACGGGTCACAGCATTTAAGCGGCTGAAATACACGACAGTCCTATTAAAGAAACGTGAACGTAAAAGATGGGTCAGTAAATAATTGCTGCTAATGAGATTTGGAGATAAGTGTCAAGCTACATGAAGGAACAGCAAATGCGACGAGTGCTTGTTACCTAGAGACGAGTATGCTTTGACACGGCTGAGGTATATTGCAGTAGGCTTTTCACAGAGCTGGAGCCTTGCTAAGAACAAACGTGGGCCTGCATATACGAAATAGAAACACTGTAAAAAAGCGTTGAAAAACCTCGGGCTATGCCCTGCATATTCATATAACACCCTGCACAAAAATGCGCTTCTGCCGTTACCTGTTAAAATATAATAATGTCTTCTTTTGAAAGGGTTTGACTGAGTCAGCGTGTATGTAACTCGCCATATCATGTGTGTGATGCACTAGCAATGTAGCTATTTGATTGCCTTGACTAAATGATCGTTTCTAACGGGGTTTTCGTGCAGCTGCTCGGGTGTACTACAAAGCAGGCAGAAATGAATCCACGTATCTGAAAAGGAGGACTTCCACATGAATCGCCAAAAACTAAAGTATATTATATTTAGTTGAAAATTGGTGTCAAAGAGTTGTAGACGTGGCAAAAAATAAGTAATTTACATAAATAGCTATTGTACACATGGGTAGATGTGTGAACTGCAGACAGCTGTAGCGTAAGGCAGATGGCTAAAATGTTCGGTGGATAAATAGGAAAAATAAAACTAGTTTAGTCAGTCTGCACGGATATATTTGAGCTTCAAATAGGACAGATGACATTTGCCGGAGTCATCAACTACTGAAAAAAACATTTTGATAATAAGTGGGTAAAACGTGGAAAGCATTTTAATCTTAAACTTAATTCAGCACCAGGTAGACAATCAAGTTCTTAATTGCAAGAAACCAGTGTGTCAATCGCCAGTCTAACCCAATACATGTTCAATGTTAATGAAAGAACATTCTTCTGTTGGTTGCTACAAAATGACGTCTCCTGACATTTGATATCTAATGACAAGAGATCATAAGGTCCGAGAACGTGAAAAATTGAACATGATACAAAATGACGTCTCGTGACAGATCTTATATCTAATGACACGAGAACAACATAAGGTCAGAGAACGTGAACAATCAAACATAAGAAACCATTCCAAATTCGAGTAAACAGGACTGAAGGTATCCAGAGACTTGGGTTACGCAAGATATTTAAAATACAGTATAAGGAGGTGGTGCTACTTCAAATGAATCCACAAGTTGCAAGCAGGAATTATGACAGATGGTTTAATGATGGAGCGAAGGGATGACGTCAACGTGAGACGCGTGGATCTTTTACATGGACGATGCAGGCATGGTTTACTGTATCCTATAATTTCGAATGTTTACATAGGTCTTATTTTAACTGTTAATGGGGTTATGACTTGAGTGACAATAGCTGGTGGTAAAGCAAAACTGACCAGTTTCTGAATGTAAGGGGCTTTTTACTGGGCTGTGAAGCAAACGGCTCTGACAGAGACGTAAATGAATACAGGACCTGTAGACCGCAGCAGCCCCCGTCAACGCCTGCCATGAGCAGGCAACATCTGGGCGGCTCCTAAGAGGAAACAGTAGCGCCGGGGAAGGGCCTTCCTGAAAATCGGAGCAGTAAAATAAGCTGGTTCAGTAATGCGACAGGCTAAACAGTGTGATGGGGCTAGTAGGTGGCAAACTCAAGAGGAGGCAAACGTGTGAGCAGCAGCCACCAGACAGGCAACTTCGACCAAAGAAGCTGCAGCGGGCGAGACCCTTCAAGGAGATCAGAGTATACAGACATCTGCAAAAGGCGGCTGGAGTCACAGGAAAAGGGGTGTGGGAGGCTGGCACAAGTCTGTGTTACTGCTCTGGGCAACATCTGCGATTGCAGACTCCTCACAGAGGCGTGCCATGGGGTGGAGCGGGCTTTGGATCCCGGACCTCTATTTTTAATAATCCGGTTTCTGATATATTGGGGCGTAAAAAGCTTGGCATGGGCCTCTCTGCAGTAGTTTCTCTGACTTTACAAGGCAGGTCCATAAAAGGCTATGGCAACAAGAAGCAGAGACCCCCACCCTCCCGTGCAGGGTGCGGCCTGGCATGCCCCCTCGCGCAATGGGGTGTGGTGCCTGGGTGGTGATGCTACCCTAACACGGCGTCAGGCAAAAGCAATACAAATAAGCACTGTGGGTGGGGGACTGCCCGCCCCTCTTACCTAGCAGCAGCAGTTTCACTTCCCGGGCGGATTTTTCGCCGTCCTCTCGTAGATTCCGGTCGATCATTTTGCTCCGCTCTACCGCTGCCTTGTCCTCGGTGCTCAGCGTACAGCCCATGCTGGTGGCTAAGGAGGGGTCCACACAAATATGTGTATAAAAAAATATTTTTAAAAAAAACACAGAACGAGTGGTTTGACGGCTAGCTCCCGCCTCGCAATATGGTCCTAAAAATCTGCCTTCTATGTAAAAAAAGAGTCCCGGCGGGCTATGCCCGCGTGGCTGCAGGGATGAGCGCTGGTGGCGCCTCCCTGGCCCCGCCGCTTGCTTGCCGCTGATGCTGCTCCCTGCGGTGTTGCTGATGGGATGATGCCGCCGGCGTTGTCGCGCTCCCCTCCCCAACGCGTACACACAAGCTACGAGCACACGCACGTAAGCACCACACTGTACGTCAAGAAACGCGCGCGGTCACGGAAAACCTTTTCCCTTGCTTTCCACCTTCTGAAGAGTAAAAAAGAATTGCGCGTGCCCGTACATTAGCATGGCAAAGTGCGCGAGCGCACTGGAGTGGGCGGTCCGCAGCTCGTGCAACTCTGACGTACTCATTCAGGTCAAATATCAACGGATGATAACGGTTGCTGAGAGTAACGCGGCTCTGTGCTCTTGGGGTATACAGTCATAGTGTTCTACGTGTTCCAAATCCATTGAAGTTCATGTTCAATCTATTCAGCTGCGCATGTGCAAAAAATATCTGAATCAAAAGTACTTTTTTTACTTGTCCTAAATTGATATTATCTCAATGAGTCTGTTGCGCATGCACAGTGGTGCAGTAAATGCGGGCTTGGGCACGTCGTCGTTTAAGAAATTACGCAAAAGAAAAGATAAGTATTTTTCCGGAGACCTTTATATCTGCAAAGATGGTTGTGCATCATTGCGTAGTGTTCAGGGGCGCCCATTGACTACTTTGGCCTTTCTTCCTTGTGAATGATTACATATAGATCCATTACTACTACTGACCTCCTAACCATCCCTGCTTGTTTACATTTAAGCTTTACGATTTTTTTCCTCGTTGATCACAAGAGGGAGGATGTTTTAAGCTTTAAAAACACTAACATTAGTGTAAAGACGGGTAGACTGAGGTGAGGATAAGTAATGTATTACCTTGAAGGCAACAGGATAATCAGGATCGGGTAATACTCAGGCTAAGCTGAGAAAAAAAAGTGGTGAATTCTGCATTTGAAACTGGACAACTGCTTTCGATACGGTGTCTCACGAAGTGCTTCTCGACCGTCTGAGGGAGGTGGGACTGGGAGGCACTGCTCTGTCTTGGATGGAGAGTTTCCTCTCCGACCGCTCTCAAGAAGTCAGGATGGGCTCCCACAAATCCATCTCTAGAGAGCTCACCAGGGGAGTGCCACAGGGCTCATGCCTAAGCCCCACATTGTTTAATGTGTATGTGGCCCCCCTGGCTGACTTGGTGAGGTCCTTTGGGTTTACCCCGGTGTCCTACGCCGACGACACCCAACTTCTATTCCCTTTCAAAACCTTAACACCTGCCCTGAAAAAATCCTTTGCAGATGGCATGAGGGCAGTCTCAAAATGGATGACTGAGAACTGCCTCCAATGTAATGTGGCTAAAACAGAGGTATTATTGTTTGGTGATGCAGTGACTCTATGGTCTGACTAGTGGTGGCCCTTAGAACTGGGACCAGTTCCCATCCCAAAGCAGACCGTGAAAAACTTGGGTGTGTTATTCGATCAATCCCTGACATTCAAAGATCATGTCAACCAAGTTGCCGGCACCTGCTTCAGGGCCATTGGGCTATTGCGAAGAGTTTTTCCTTATCTCTCCGACAACCATAGAAAAACCCTTGTTCAGGCATTAGTCATCAGTAGATTGGACTACTGCAATGGCCTTCTTTTATCCACCAATGAAGACCAATTTAACAAATTACAAGTAGTCCAAAATACGGCGGCGAGGTTAGTCCTCAACGTACCATCTAGGACCCCCTCGCGCCCACTACTGGCTGAACTTCATTGGCTACCAGTGCGACAACGCACCAAGTTCAAAATTTTATGCACAATTCATAAATGTTTGTCAGGAAATGGCCCAAAATATCTCACAAAAGCTTTTCTACCCTATGTCCCAGGTCGCTCATTACGCTCTAGTAACCTTCAGTTATTACAGACCCCCAAAATAAAGAAATCCCGACAAGGAGGCCGTGCTCTGGCTCATGCTGGGCCAGCTCTTTGGAACTCCCTTCCCCTCACATTAAAATGCATAACCAACCATCTGTCTTTTCGAAAATCCCTCAAAACCTACCTTTTCAATAGCAGTTAATCTCCCCCCATGACCCAGCTATTATATGGAACGACTTGGCACTGCACATGTTTCCTTCTGTATGGCAAAGCGCGGAGATACCCCTTCGGGGGTCTATTCATGCGCTATATAAGCACATAAAATAAATAAAATTAGAGCACACATATGAACCCTAATATTACACCCTGCCCCCTTAAAACTCATACATTCCCTAAAATTAGCCCCCTGGCACCCCATAACCCATACCCGCCCTGACCCCTAAAATTGTCCCCCTGGTACCCCAAAACCCATACCCGCCCTGAACCCTAAAATGTCCCCCCTTGCAACCCAAAACCCATACCCACCCTGAACCCTAAAATTACCCCCTGGTACCACAAAACCCATACCCACCCTGAACCCTAAAATTACCCATGCCCCCCCCAAAACTCATACCCGTCCTGAACCCTAACATTACCCCTGGCACCCCAAAACCCATATCCACCCTGAACCCTAACATTTCCCCTAGCACCCCAAACCCCATACTCACCCTGAACCCTCAAATTATCCCTGGCACCACAAAACTCATACCCACCTTGAACCCTAAAATTATCCCTGCCACCCCAAAACCCATACCCACCCTAAACCCTAAAATTACCCCACTCGCATGCCAAAAGCTGAACGCTATGGGGCAGATTTACAAGCCCCTGTGCCACTTTTGCGTCACTATTAACATGGGAAAAGTGTCGCAAAAGTGGCCCAAGGGGCTTGTAAATCTACCCATACAAGCTTACACTACATTCGCATATTCGGAGGGGACTGTCCTCCTTGAGGTTTCCATGCATGTAAGTCTAAAACACTGTAACCTAGATATGCAGCCAGTAGGTAATGAGGGCATTGCTGCAGAATGCATTAAAGTTACTGGAACTTACTTAAAAACTGCTGCCTGCTCTTCTGATACTATTCGGTGGAGTCGGGCTGATCAGCGGCACTGTCGTCCTGGCATCCAGCCCCTCCCGAAGGTCTCACTTTCTAGATAGGTGTCGGTCAAATGTCTCCTGGAATCTCCTTGCCTGGGCCTCCTCTGCTTCTTCGCCTGTGCCCTTGGATGCAAAAAGAGACAGATCCATGGCCCTGTTCACCATTTATCTGGTGAGCAGCGCCATGGATGTGTATTCCATACAAGTGCACAGACAGCAGGGAGAAAGGGATGGCAGTGCAGGTGACGCTTTCCTTTGTAAAGTCATTCCTGCTGGCGTCATAGCCCATGGTTTGCTGTCTGTGCACTTGTATGGATACACACCTATACAAGTGCATAGACAGCAAACCCTGGGCTATGATGCCAGCAGAAATTCCTATACAAAAGAAAAGCGTCACCATCCCTTTCCCCTTGCTGTGCACATCTTCCCACTCCCACGCCATGACCAGGCAGCTAGAAGTGGTGATTTGTCATTCTGAGGGGTGTGAATGTTATAAGAATGTGTGTGCCCGGCTGAGACAGCTTCCCGGCACACCACACACACACAGCCGCACCCAAGTACTTCACACAGGTCTTTAAAAGACCATTTACTTGGTAATGAGGCTTTGTTGTGTTTTCACCCCTACTTAGAGCCCCTGCATCTCCACTCTGCACATGGCTTTGGCTGGATGAATTAGCCCCCCCCCCTCCCGAAATTTGAGGGAGAGGAGTTGACGTGAGGTTTAAAAGAGGGGTGAACAAGGGATTGAAGACACTGAGTGGTGACCGTGATGGGGCAGACATTTAATGCAGTTTCCTTTACAAATAGGTTTATTGTACAAATCTAATTTGACATACTCGCAGACAGCAAATGCTGCTGCCTTTCCATGGTGTTTGAAAGTTTTTTCAGGAAGTTGGGTCGACGAGCTGATCGGGTTACTTTCTTCCTTCATGTGGTGGTGATGAGTGGGTTGCAGGGCGCCTGCACTTGTCGCCTCTGTCATTGGTAGCCCCCTCCATCTGAACGCCAAGGATCACCGCACCCCCAACCACCGGCACCTGGAGGGGTCGCTGTGATGCCTATAGTGACCAACTGGCATGGGTGCAAATTCAGGAGAGTGAGTGTAAAAATTCAGGACAAAGGGTCAAAATGCAGGACAAAAATTCAAGACAGGACGTCAAAATTCAGGACAAAAGGTAAGGTTTAAAGACACATCAGAGAAGGTTGCGCAATAGTATATAAGTAAGTAAATACACAACCACTAAAGTACAAGTGAAAATAAGTTTATATTAGGTTGAGACAATTGTGCACTTCATGGTTTGTCAGTATACGCGCAGCTTTAAGCAAATGTGCAGGTCTTTTTATGGTAACAAAACCGGCCCCACCTTTCCAGCTCCCAGAGAAAACGCCTGATGCCCATTCCGGCCAGTCTGGCCTTGATACCACCCTCCAATGGCGCCCCTCATCTTCACATAGACCCTCTCTCATGTGTATTTAATTTCTTGTATAGTACTACTCATCCCAAATATGTGGGGCAGAGTTTTGGAGTGCGTTACAACACACACATTATATAGAGACAATCACTCATATAAATGAGAAAGTCAATATATAGGAAATGTTGCATAAGATAATGGGGCTTACAATGTGTAATCATACTTTCATCCATCATTCAGTCTTTCACGATTCATTCTGTCCTTCCATATGTGTGCCGATCCATGTCCATATTCATCCATTTACAAACCTATCCATCACGTTTCCTTCTATCCATCTGTACACTCATCCATCCACTCTTCCACACATCCATCCATTAACTCATCCATCCAGCCATTCACCTGTTCAGTCATCCATTTACACATCCCACTTCCTCTTTCAATTCCCCTTTCACTTAGCCATCCATCCTTCCATCCACCCACCCATCCATCTACTCATCCACTCATGAATCCATCCATTGAACCTATCATTCATCTATCCTTTCTCTCATCCATCCACCCTTTCACTCCTTCACTCATCTATCCATCTACCCGCCCTTTCACTCACTCATCCAGCCTTACATCCACCCTTTCACTCATCCGTCCATCCATTCAACCTTTCACTTATCAATTCATTAATCCACCCTTTCACTTATCAATTCATCAATCCATCCATCATTTCACTCATCCATCCACTCATTCACTCGCCCGTCATCCACCCTTTCACTCATCCATCCATCCATCATTTCACTCATCTATCCAGCCATCCATCCATCCACTCATCCCTTAACTTACTTACTCACTCACCTTTTCACATTAATTATGAGACCCATCAAGGACTCCACCCTCGCTGTAGTTCCTAAAGTAAGGGGTGGGTGGAGCAGGGTTCACTATGCCCCTGCACATAGGCAATCTGAAAAAGTGGAAGGCATGAGTCATGCATGATGCGCAGGGCCTTGACGTGGGGCGACTGTGACATGGTGTTGTTTCCAGAGCTTTAAGTGGGATGAGAAAACTAGGGGGTCTCTTCAAAAGGGTGTTTGATGTAACAAAATGCGTGCCTTAAAACACATAAGATAAAATTCTGTGCTTAATATAATGTACCGCCTGACTGGTATTTTTGTTGCTTCTGTCATTGCATCCAGATATATAATACGTTACACTTAGAACAAGTAACATTATGCCTACAACAAGCCAGAACTATTGGCTTTGTCAATGGTTGTTAGTTGAATAAAATAAAAAAGCAGCAACCATGGTTGCTGTACTAAAACTATAATCCTTTCCTTTCAACTTCTTTCACCGCCTTCCTTTGGCTAACTGGATTTTCACCTAGCAGCAGCATGGGCGTTTTTGCACTTCCATGTGACAGAATGACCTGCCCTGGACTGAGGCTGGAGGAGGCCACCACATGCTGTGCCAGCCCAGACTGACCCATTGTCATTCTGTATGGGGCAATCAGCCCCACGCAGAATGATAATGGGCGGGGTGTGGCTGCTCTTGTGCTCAGAGGAGTGCGAGGCGCCCCATCAGGGAGCTGAGGCCTTTTGCAGGGGAACAGCTCTGTTCCCTGCAATGCTTAAAAGCCCCGGCGTCAGGCCTCACTCCTGGATGCATTTGTACAGATGGGCTTGCGCAGGGGGGGGGCAAGGAGAGGCGCTCCAGGGGGGGGGCAAGCGCCCCTCCTTGCCCCCCCTGCGGACACCCATGCGCCTGGGTATTCCAAACGTCCAGAGAATAGCAGGATAACTCAACACATCTATCCCCTTTACACAATGAAACACTTATGAACATGTACACAAAAAGTAAATAACACTCGAAGTCCTTCGGTCCAGGCCAGACTCTCCCCAGCAGCTTTGCCTCACCTCTGCAGTCTTGAGTCCTCCACTGTCAGGGTTCGTGCCAGCAGCCTGCACAGCCTCTAGCTGATTCTTTTTCATTTTTATCTCCACTTTCCGCCTGCACTGTGGGAGATTCATTTTCATTCCGCCGGACTCACTGAGTCTTAATATTTCATTTTACTTACCCTTAAGCACAGTTCCCGCTGCTGCTACCCCTGCGGCCCCTCCCACCCTGACACAATCCACACTACCACCTCCCTACCTCTGGTCCCGCCCCCTCCCCTACTTAATGGCGACCACTGCGCAGGTGCGCCTAAGGCAAGCCTGTCTGCGCCTGTCAGCATCCCGGAAGCAACCAGCGCCAGGAACCCTGGATCCACGACCTCCCACCGGTACAAAAACGCCGCCCTCCTTGCACTCAACCCCGGAAGACTCAGAGACTGTCAACTGGCATCCCCGGCCTTGACCCACAGCCAGTTCTCCTGCCACCAGACGTTCTCCTCCACCCCGGAACCGCAGACACTGCCGCCAGCAACACGCTAAGGTGCATCCCCTTCAACGTGTGCTCCGTACACATACACGCTGCAGACATCTGGAACCTACTAGACTCTCTCTCGCCCGACATAGCCTTCTTCACGGAGACCTGGACCAACGCCACCACCGCCCCCGACATCAACACTGCCACCCCTGACGGATACAAGATCCAGAGGAAGCACCGTCCTAACTACCCAAAAGGAGGCCTCGCCATCGTCCACAAGAACACCCTCTGACTCACCACCTCCAGCGAAAACTTCCCCGCCGCGAACACCTGCACTTCCAGACCAGCCCCAACACTACATTCCGTGGAACCCTCATCTACAGACCCCCCGGCCCCAGGACACCCTTCGCCACCAATATCACCGACTTCATTGCACTCCACGCCATCGCATCAATGACCTACATACTCACCTGTGACCTGAACTTTCACCTAGACAGCTCCAGCGACCCCCAACTCTGCCACTCTCCACGACAACCTAGCCAATATAAGACTCAAGCAATTCGTCACCACGCCCATACACAAAGCAGGACACATCCTCGATCCCATCTTCGCCGCAGGCAACAGCGTCCACTTCAACCACACAACCCAACCTCCATGGACCAACTACCGATGCGTTCACTTCACCGTCGACAAACCCAAGGCACCAAAACCTCCCCGCCTACCTTGAAGGAACTGGAGCAAGGTCACCGACGAGCAACTTAGCTCCCCCCTTGCCCGAGAAAACCCCGCCTGGACACCCAACGCAAACGCCGCAGCCAAGGAACTCCACACCTGGAGCTCCAACTGTGCAGAAGTACTCACCCACTTGGGAACCCTGGTTCACCACAGGTCTCCAAGAAGCAAGACGCACCTTCAGACGCCTGGAGAAGACCTGGAGAAACACCAAGACAACCGACAACTACTCCACCTACAAGAACGCCATGACAAATTACCACAACCAAATCAGAACAACCAAAAGGAACTTCATCAACAGCAAAATCCTCACTAATGCACCAACTTTAAGGACCTCTTCACCGTAATCCAGAAATTCCCCAACCCACACAGCAAAGCCACAGACGTCACCCCATCCCAAGACCTCTGCGACAAGCTTGGGAGCTACTTCCACCTCAAGATCAGAAAACTCTACGACAACTTTGTCGACCGCACGCAACACGCCACTGCCAGCCCTCCACCTCCCAGAGACACCACTCAGCCCACCATCACCGACTGGACTCCAATCACAACCGAGGACACCACCACGACCATGAAAAGCACCTACTCGGGAGCCCCCACCGAACCCTGCCCCGCACATCTACCAGAGAGTCGCTGATACCATTGCACCTGGAATACAATGGACCATCAACACCACCTTCACAACAGGCACCTTCCCAGACAGCTGGAAGCGCACAGAAGTAAGGCCCCTCCTCAAGAAGCCCACGGCTGACCCCACCAACCTTAAGAACTACAGGCCCATCTTGCTCCTCCCCTTCGCAGCCAAAGTAGCTGAGAAAGCTGTCAACAAGGAACTGACATGGTTCATCGAAGAAAACGCCGTCCTCGACCCAACCCAACCCGGATTCCAGAGCAACCACAGCACCGAAACCAACCTTCTCGCCACCACAGATGACATCCACACCCTCCTGGACCAAGGCCACTCAGCAGCCCTCATCCTATCCGCAGCTTTCGACTCCGTCTCTCACCGCACTCTAGTTGCCAGACTACACGAAGCCGGCATACAAGGGACCGCCCTCGACTGGATCCGATCATTCCTCACTGGAAGAAGCCAAATGATCAGACTAAAAACCCTTCTTCTCTGCCCCCACAGAGATCACCTGCAGAGTCCCACAGGGGTCATCGCTGAGCTTGATCCTCTTTAACATCTACATGGCCCCCCTCACAGCCATCGTCCGACAACACGGCTTCAACATCGTATCTGACGCCGAGGACATCCAGCTCATCCTCTCCCTCACCAAAGACCCCACCACAGCAAAACTAAACTTCCAAAAAAAATGCAAGACGTCGCAGTCTGGATGACCAACAGCTGCCTAAAACTCAACTCTGAGAAGACAGAAGTCCACTTCCTCTGAACCGCCCCCTCAGCATGGGACGACACATGGTGTCCTGCCCATCTACCCCCTCAGATCACGCCAAAAACCTCGTTATCATACTCAACTCGTCACTCACCATGAACAGATAAGCCAACGCCATCACCTCCAGCTGCTTCAACACCCTCTGCATCCTCCGAAAGACCTCCAAATGGATCCCCCCTGAAGTCTAGTAAGACAGCCACCCACTCGCTCATCACCAGCAGACTGGAGTATGGAAACACACTCTACGCCGGCATCAACAAGGCCCTTCTCCATGCAAACTCCAGACCATACAAAGCACCACAGCCAGACTTGTCCTCGACATCCCCCGTAAGAACACATCAGCCAACACCTACAGAGACTCCACTGGCTCCTGGTGGAGAAAAGAATCACCTTCAAGATCCTCACCCGCGCCTACAAATGCCTACACAACAACGGACCCAAATACCTCAACGACAGAATAAACTTCCACGTACCCAAGAGAAACCTCCGGTCTGCCAACCTCGCACTGGCTGAAACCCCTCGCATCCACAGAGCCGGAGCAGGCGGAAGATCATTCTCCTACATTGCAGCCAGAACCTGGAACAAGCTACCAGCAAATATCCGACTCGCCCCTAACCTGTACACATTCAGGAAGGCCCTCAAGACCTGGCTCTTTGGCTGAACGAACCTGCACGCCCCCTCTCCTGCAGCGCCATGAGACCCTCATAGGTGAGTAGCGCACTCACAGTTCCCTGATTGATTGATTGATAAGAAGGAAGCAATAACAACAAAGCTAGGAATAAATTAAATAACCAGAAATAATAAAATTGGATAATGGAAAATGGCACAGGTATCACACAACATAGTCCCAGAACTTAGAAGGAAATGTTATGGACCTAGGTGACAAGGAACGACTCTTAACATTGTTTTTTTAGGATCTTCCACACAACTTGGTTCTTTGGATAGAAAAACCGGATACATCTTTGACACCACAATCTTCCCTTTATTCCACCACTTACCATCATCTAATTCAACAGCTACTTTGTTGACCTTCACAACCTTTCTCAAGACTGAGATCTTGGATTCCCCTTTGGGTAAGGTCCTGGAGCACTTCACTCTTACCATATATCCCACACTGATATTCAGCTGTCGAGGACTCAACCCGACCCTTGTTTGATCATATTTGTTTTGTGCTTCAACTCGCCTTTTGCCAACCTCCTCAATTTTCTTTCTGGCCAACATGAACCCACCACCACACATCCATCCTCTCAACAACTTGGAAGTGGAAACACGCCCTGTAAGCAGTACAAATGGGGACACGCCAGTGTCAGAATTGACAGTCGCGCGGACCGCCCACAATAGTTTACTCAGTTTAGCCTTGCAGTTCAGACTACTCGCTCTTGGCAATTGTACATTTTGTTTAATGACCCTGTTAAAACGCTCAAAAAGGTCATTACTCCTAGGGTGATAAAGAGAAGTTTTGACATGTTTAATACCTGAAAACTAAAAATCCTTCAAATTGTAAGGAAACAAATTGGGGGCCATTGTCTGTAAGTAATTCCTGAGGTACACCTTCCCTGGAAAATAATTACTCAAGGAACTTGATAACTGAGGTAGAATCAGATGTTTTCACCCATTTGATTTCTGGCCAGCAACTATGAAAATCCATGAGAACTATACCATACTCGGACATCCTACCAGACATAATCATGGGACCAATAACGTTTATGGCTAATTTGACCCTTGATTTGTCAGAAACCTCGATGGCCTCCACAAGACAAGACAAGGAGTAGTTATTTGCGACATCACACACAAAATGCTCCACCTTCTTGTCCAAAGCTGACCACCAGAAATTTTCCCTTACTCTCCTCTTCATGACACACATGCCGATGTGACCCTCGTGGGCAAGGGTACGTCTTTTGTTTCTCATGACATCCGGTACCACTAACAGAGATGATCTATACAACAAACCATTCACTACTGTTAGCTCCTCGAAGGCATGCTTGTACTTGCTTACACAACTCAGTTTGTTAATCCCATGCAACCGCCCCTTGCTTAACATCCTTACCACCTCCTTAAACTCTTGATTGTTCTCAGAGACTTCTCTCCACGCTTGTTCAGATATGGCATCTTTGGAATGACCCAACACACTGCAAACCAGTTCCAAATCTTCATGCTCACTTTCTGTTAGCATAGCATTATTGTCATTAGAGCTTAGGTGAGACAAGCAATCAGCCAAGAGATTCCTCCTGCCATGCACATACTCAGCTCTGAAATTGTGCTCCATGAGTCTATACTGCCATCTTGCGATTGTGGTGAACAACTATACCAAGGGTTTATAGTCAACACGTACCACAAATTTAGAGCCTTACAGTTAATGTTTGAAATGAGTAATACCCCACCAACAAGCAAGGGCTTCGCGCTCAATAGAGAATATGAGGCTTCGGCACCATGTAGACTCCTAGAAGCTAAAGCAATCACCTCGTTCTTGCTATCTCTATGTTTACGTTAGTAGAGGATTCTCCTCCTCCTCCCTTTTCTCCCCCCCCTTCCTATGTAGTTCTATGGTAGAAAACAAAAATAAATACAAAAGGAATGGACAAAGAATCAAAGGCACCAACAACTCTCTTCTTTAATCGTTTGGTGCTCGTTTCTGTTATCCCGTATCTGTTGGGGTGTTCGGGTAGGCTAATGTCAGATAGCGGTCCACCCTCCTCCCTTCCATGGTCACTCACAGTGTTATCCGCAACTCTCCTGAGTTGCGGCGGCGCTGTATTGGCTCTCCTGAGGGGTCCACCACTCTTCTGACCAGCGCTCCGTTGTGTCGTCTTTGGCGTCTTATTCCACCTGGACTTGCCCTAGGGCTTCTGCCGCCGCTCCCGCCGTCTGGCTCTCCTCTTGGAGAGCCTCTCCTCTGTGGCATTCTGCCCGACTTCCTCCTTCCGCTGGGACCGCCGGCCTTCTTCTTGGTGACAACGATACTCCTCGCCTGGGCCTCCCTCTTCTAGGCAGTCCAAGGCGGCTGATTGGTTCTCCAGAGGGGCAGACCCGGAGTCAACCTGTGCAGGGAAGGTCAAAAGGTTAACCCTTTGAAAGCTTTCCCTGTTCCTTCCACCCCAGCGCTCGGCTGTACCGTCAGAGAAATCAGCACCGGGTAAGTCTTTCCACTCGGGTGGTATTTCTCTCCCACATCCCCCTTTCCTAACTTTCTTGCTTGCAAGATAGGGGTCTACTGGGTGTTGGGATAAGTAGTAAGTATTAGTATGGTCTTTGCCCTTTCTATGATAGCTAGTAAAACTGTGTTGTAAAGGCATGCGTTGTAAATGTATGTGCTGTAACGTCATACATTCCTCCAAAGGGGCATGGTCTGTAAACAGGGTGAACTCCCTGCCTTTCAGATAGTATTGTAGTGTTTTTACTGCCCATTTTATAGCCAAGGCCTCCTTTTCGATGACAGCATATTTCTTCTCTCTGGGAAATAGTTTTCTCCTGATAAACAGCATGGGGCTCTCTTGACCTTGTGAGTCCAGCTGGGATAATACCGCACCCAAACAATGATCGGAAGCATTGGTTTGTAATATAAATGGTTATCATAGTCAGGATTCAGGAGGATGGGCTGAGTGGTGAGGTCTTTATTTCAGCTGGGGTAAAGTGTGTAGGACCTTGGAGGAGGGGTGTTTAAGTTCACATTCCGTTTTTGCATTCTTCTTTAAGAAATTGGTTAATGGAGTTGCTATTTCGGAAAAAGAAGGGATGAACTGTCGATAATATCCAAGGATACCCAGGAAGGCACAAAGGTCTTTCCTGGTCTGAGGGAAGGGTAATCTGGTTATGGCTGTCACTTTCTCTTCCTGTGGTGTGATAGAACCTTCTCCCAAGAGATACCCCAGGTATTTCACTGATTGAGCGGCCAGACGACTTTTAGCCGGATTTATGGTAAGGCTACCCTCTTTTATAGATCGGAATACAGCCTCTGGATGGCTTAGATGTTGTCTCCAAAAGTTACTGTAGATGACTATGTCATCGATATAGGGCGCTGCAAAATGAAAATGTGCGCTCAGTGAGTCGGCAAACTCCAGTCCAGGTCTTCCCGCTGAATCGAGGTGGGCGCTTGCGAGGAGACACAAGGAGGATGCCGGCTTCTCCAGGCTTCTTTCCCCGGCTGTTCCAATCTCTGTTTTTTGCTTGCCCCCTCCCGTGCTTCGTACACAGCGGGGGTGCAGGGCACTTCATCGACCTGCCGCCCTTCTGACTTGCGGATTTACTCTGAGAAAGCTTGGTACCCTGAGTCTTGGCGTTGGGCGTCTGCTGCTTGCTGACTCGGAGCCGGGACAGGAGCCTTTTTTGCAGCAGCCGGTGATCGGAGATTGCACGGACAGTACCGGACTGCACCGATTGCATCGGAGATCAGAGATCATACCGGAGTGGCACAATAGGGAGATCTGCAACGGAAGGCGGCGCCTCTACTCCAGTACACTCTGGTCCGGTCCGCCTTTTGCAAGTTGGCGGTAGAGACTTGAGGGTTGAGGCTCTGCTGCTGCCCGGAGTCGCTGCCCGGAGTCGGAGTGGTCTTCTGTGGCGTTTTATGTGGTGGCTGGAGATTGCATCGAAGGAACCGGCGCCTCCACATCTCCGGTCTGTCCCTCACACCCCTTTGCATCCCGGGTGCCGAGCCGGGAATCATCCTTGAAACAACCCGGAGCGCGATGTGGGGATCATCTGGAGAGTGGTGGTGAGTTGGTGGCAGGAGTTGATCTTTGAAGCTAGGGCAGAACCTGCTCGAGGGTGCGTGCAGTTTAAAGTTTGCCCGCTCAGTCCGCTCAATCTGCTTGACTGCTTGGCTGCGTGGCTACACGCTGCTATATCAAGCACTGATTTTCCACGCTTCCTCTTGGCTTCCCAACAGCCCGCCGCAGCCCGCCTTAACCCGGCAGCCCCAGCGAGAGAGAGCAAGGTCACCTCAAAGGCTCAAAGGCTTGTGAGGGTTGGGCACGGCAAGTAGCGAATTCCATCCTGATCCCACTCCTCCTTTTTTGCTTTTTTGCTCCCTCGCTACAATGCGAGCTTGGTTCACCTGTAATTTCCACACAGCTCTCACGCTGCCCACACGGTCATCTTGAATGACCTAGACAGGTCACCTAGCTCTTTCTTTCCCTTTTCTGGCCAAAGCAAAGGATGTTATCATGAAAACAGAGGTCTACAGCCCCACAAAAGAAAAGGAAACAGAGAGAAAAACTAGAGATATCAACCGTGGACACAGACCGGATACTTAACCTGTCGCCAAGTGCTTCTGGAAGCACTACAGTCAGTACGCTCCCTGTGCACTAGAAGGAAGCAGTCTTGGTGGGCCAAAACCCATTCAGTAATTAACCAAAAATAACGACAAAATTTGCCTTCCTGAAAGGCATAGGGTCAGCTGTCTTTTCGAGCAATATGAAAATTAAGGGACTACCCATTCCTCTGAGCCCCACAGTGATCATCAGCAAGGGCAGCTCAGGCGGTGACAACGAGATGGGTAAATCTCCTGGTCCAGGAAAGACATGACTTGGCAGTTCGGGCTGGACTGTTCCCATGAGGCACAGGGTCAAGGCTCATTTGCATATGGCCATGTCTGACCTGGGGTGGTGTGGAGTGCAAAAAATAATGGATTTAGGCCCAGATCTCTGTACTGGGGTGAATGTATGACATTGTTCTGCATTCTGTCCATCAATTGTTGTTTTTGCATTTTTCACCCCGAGTGGGATGGGTATGCTCAGACGTGAGTCCCATGCTCTCCACACAACTGGAGTCAAGCTATCCAGGCTGATGAAGGCTGATAGCCAGAAACCGGTCCTTGGATGCTTGATTCCGGTCCAGGAAAGACATGGCTTGGCAGTTCGGGCTGGACTGTTCCCATGAGGCGCAGGGTCAAGGCTGATTTGCATATGGCCATGTCTGACCTGGGGTGGAGTGCAAAAAAAGATGGATTTAGGGCCAGATCTCTGTACTGGGGTGAATGTATGACATTGTTCTGCATTCTGTCCATCAATTGTTGTTTTGGCATTTGTCACCCCGAGTGGGATGGGTATGCTCAGACGTGAGTCCCATGCTCTCCACACCACTGGAGTCAAGCTATCCAGGCTGATGAAGGCTGATAGCCAGAAACCGGTCCTTGGATGCTTGATTCCGGTCCAGGAAAGACATGGCTTGGCAGTTCGGGCTGGACTGTTCCCATGAGGCACAGGGTCAAGGCTGATTTGCATATGGCCATGTCTGACCTGGGGTGGGGTGGAGAGCAAAAAATGATGGATTTAGGCCCAGATCTCTGTACTGGGGTGAATGTATGACATTGTTCTGCATTCTGTCCATCAATTGTTGTTTTTGCATTTGTCACCCCGAGTGGGATGGGTATGCTCAGACGTGAGTCCCATGCTCTCCACACCACTGGAGTCAAGCTATCCAGGCTGATGAAGGCTGATAGCCAGAAACCGGTCCTTGGATGCTTGATTCCGGTCCAGGAAAGACATGGCTTGGCAGTTTGGGCTGGACTGTTCCCATGAGGCACAGGGTCAAGGCTGATTTGCATATGGCCATGTCTGACCTGGGGAGGTGTGGAGTGCAAAAAAAGATGGATTTAGGCCCAGATTTCTGTACTGGGGTGAATGTATGACATTGTTCTGCATTCTGTCCATCAATTGTTGTTTTTGCATTTGTCACCCCGAGTGGGATGGGTATGCTCAGACATGAGTCCCATGCTCTCCACACCACTGGAGTCAAGCTATCCAGGCTGATGAAGGCTGAAAGCCAGAAACCGGTCCTTGGATGATTGATTCTGGTCCAGGAAAGAAATGGCTTGGCAGTTCGGGCTGGACTGTTCCCATGAGGCACAGGGTCAAGGCTGATTTGCATATGGCCATGTCTGACCTGGGGTGGTGTGGAGAGCAAAAAAATGATGGATTTAGGCCCAGATCTCTGTACTGGGGTGAATGTATGACATTGTTCTGCATTCTGTCCATCAATTGTTGTTTTTAGGTCTCGCGACCTATCGATGCGCGCATGCGCATCGAGCGGAGCGAGAATTCATGTCGGCAAAATCCTCTTCAAACTAAGGGCTTTCAGCCCGGCGTTTTCTTGCAGTTCACGTGAACATGCACGAGCATTCACGGCCAGGGCTTCTCCTCCCCTAGCAGCACTCCTCCCACACCAGCAACTCCCCCCTCCCACACCAGCACCTCCCCTCTCTCTCCCTGCAAACACAGCCTTGCCGTAGCAGCACTCCTCCCACACCAGCACCTCCCCCCTCCCACACCAGCACCTCCCCTCTCTCTCCCCGCAAACACAGCCTTTCCTTTCATTTCTCCTCCCCCTCCCCAGCCCGTAGCAGTTGCCGTAGCAGCACTCCTCCCACACCAGCACCTCCCCCCTCCCACACCAGCACCTCCCTTCTCTCTCCCCGCAAACACAGCCTTTCCTTTCATTTCTCCTCCCCCTCCCCAGCCCGTAGCAGCACTCCTCCTTTTGTTTGCCTTTTCCCACCTATCTATGCCTGTCCCTGTCTTACTGTCCGTGTGTCGCCACAAGCTAACTCCTCTCTGGTGTCTGAAATGTGACTCGCTCTCTTGTGGGCTTCTGCGTCAGCCCCTCTGTCATACACGGGGCTTGTGTGGTGGGGGCCTCGGGCTCACCGTGTTCTCTTGCCGCTCTGCAGTTGCGACGGGATAGGCGCCCAGCTGCCCAGCGCGGCTTCCAGGGGTCCTCAATTGTATCCGGCAGAGTCAGCATATACCGGCTGGAATTGCATCCTGCATCGGTGCAAGCTGAGGCTGGAGCTGCAGAGGGGAGGGGGAGTCGAGCTCTAGGCAGAGGAGCCAAACGGTGGCGAAGCCCTCCAGCTCAACGGGGAGAGCTGGGACTAAAAAACAAGCATTGGCATAGCCAATAGGTCTCGCTTGTGGGACCTTATAAGTATTTTGTTTTGCAGCACAATATCCTTGTAACTAAATACTTATAAGGTACCACAAGCGAGACCTATTGGCTATGCCAATGCTTGTTGCATTTGTCACCCCGAGTGGGATGGGTATGCTCAGACGTGAGTCCCATGCTCTCCACACCACTGGAGTCAAGCTATCCAGGCTGATGAAGGCTGATAGCCAGAAACCGGTCCTTGGATGCTTGATTCCGGTCCAGGAAAGACATGGCTTGGCAGTTCGGGCTGGACTGTTCCCATGAGGCACAGGGTCAAGGCTGATTTGCATATGGCCATGTCTGACCTGGGGTGGTGTGGAGTGCAAAAAACAATGGATTTAGGCCCAGATCTCTGTACTGGGGAGAATGTATGACATTGTTCTGCATTCTGTCCATCAATTGTTGTTTTTGCATTTGTCACCCCGAGTGGGATGGGTATGCTCAGACGTGAGTCCCATGCTCTCCACATCACTGGAGTCAAGCTATTCAGGCTGATGAATGCTGATAGCCAGAAACCGGTCCTTGGATGCTTGATTCCAGTATAGGAAAGACATGGCTTGGCAGTTCGGGCTGGACTGTTCCCATGAGGCACAGGGTCAAGGCTGATTTGCATATGGCCATGTCTTACCTGGGGTGGTGTGGAGTGCAAAAAAACGATGGATTTATGCCCAGATCTCCGTACTGGGGTGAAGGTATGACATTGTTCTGCATTCTGTCCATCAATTGTTGTTTTTGCATTTGTCACCCCGAGTGGGATGGGTATGCTCAGACGTGAGTCCCATGCTCTCCACAGCACTGGAGTCAAGCTATCCAGGCTGATGAAGGCTGATAGCCAGAAACCGGTCCTTGGATGCTTGATTCCGGTCCAGGAAAGACATGGCTTGGCAGTTTGGGCTGGACTGTTCCCATGAGGCACAGGGTCAAGGCTGATTTGCATATGGCCATGTCTGACCTGGGGAGGTGTGGAGTGCAAAAAAAGATGGATTTAGGCCCAGATTTCTGTACTGGGGTGAATGTATGACATTGTTCTGCATTCTGTCCATCAATTGTTGTTTTTGCATTTGTCACCCCGAGTGGGATGGGTATGCTCAGACATGAGTCCCATGCTCTCCACACCACTGGAGTCAAGCTATCCAGGCTGATGAAGGCTGAAAGCCAGAAACCGGTCCTTGGATGATTGATTCTGGTCCAGGAAAGAAATGGCTTGGCAGTTCGGGCTGGACTGTTCCCATGAGGCACAGGGTCAAGGCTGATTTGCATATAGCCATGTCTGATCTGGGGTGGTGTGGAGAGCAAAAAAATGATGGATTTAGGCCCAGATCTCTGTACTGGGGTGAATGTATGACATTGTTCTGCATTCTGTCCATCAATTGTTGTTTTTAGGTCTCGCGACCTATCGATGCGCGCATGCGCATCGAGCGGAGCGAGAATTCATGTCGGCAAAATCCTCTTCAAACTAAGGGCTTTCAGCCCGGCGTTTTCTTGCAGTTCACGTGAACATGCACGAGCATTCACGGCCAGGGCTTCTCCTCCCCTAGCAGCACTCCTCCCACACCAGCAACTCCCCCCTCCCACACCAGCACCTCCCCTCTCTCTCCCCGCAAACACAGCCTTGCCGTAGCAGCACTCCTCCCACACCAGCACCTCCCCCCTCCCACACCAGCACCTCCCCTCTCTCTCCCCGCAAGCACAGCCTTTCCTTTCATTTCTCCTCCCCCTCCCCAGCCCGTAGCAGCTGCCGTAGCAGCACTCCTCCCACACCAGCACCTCCCCCCTACCAAACCAGCACCTCCCTTCTCTCTCCCCGCAAACACAGCCTTTCCTTTCATTTCTCCTCCCCCTCCCCAGCCCGTAGCAGCACTCCTCCTTTTGTTTGCCTTTGCCCACCTATCTATGCCTGTCCCTGTCTTACTGTCCGTGTGTCGCCACAAGCTAACTCCTCTCTGGTGTCTGAAATGTGACTCGCTCTCTTGTGGGCTTCTGCGTCAGCCCCTCTGTCATACACGGGGCTTGTGTGGTGGGGGCCTCGGGCTCACCGTGTTCTCTTGCCGCTCTGCAGTTGCGACGGGATAGGCGCCCAGCTGCCCAGCGCGGCTTCCAGGGGTCCTCAATTGTATCCGGCAGAGTCAGCATATACCGGCTGGAATTGCATCCTGCATCGGTGCAAGCTGAGGCTGGAGCTGCAGAGGGGAGGGGGAGTCGAGCTCTAGGCAGAGGAGCCAAACGGTGGCGAAGCCCTCCAGCTCAACGGGGAGAGCTGGGACTAAAAAACAAGCATTGGCATAGCCAATAGGTCTCGCTTGTGGGACCTTATAAGTATTTTGTTTTGCAGCACAATATCCTTGTAACTAAATACTTATAAGGTACCACAAGCGAGACCTATTGGCTATGCCAATGCTTGTTGCATTTGTCACCCCGAGTGGGATGGGTATGCTCAGACGTGAGTCCCATGCTCTCCACACCACTGGAGTCAAGCTATCCAGGCTGATGAAGGCTGATAGCCAGAAACCGGTCCTTGGATGCTTGATTCCGGTCCAGGAAAGACATGGCTTGGCAGTTCGGGCTGGACTGTTCCCATGAGGCACAGGGTCAAGGCTGATTTGCATATGGCCATGTCTGACCTGGGGTGGTGTGGAGTGCAAAAAAACGATGGATTTAGGCCCAGATCTCTGTACTGGGGAGAATGTATGACATTGTTCTGCATTCTGTCCATCAATTGTTGTTTTTGCATTTGTCACCCCGAGTGGGATGGGTATGCTCAGACGTGAGTCCCATGCTCTCCACATCACTGGAGTCAAGCTATTCAGGCTGATGAATGCTGATAGCCAGAAACCGGTCCTTGGATGCTTGATTCCAGTATAGGAAAGACATGGCTTGGCAGTTCGGGCTGGACTGTTCCCATGAGGCACAGGGTCAAGGCTGATTTGCATATGGCCATGTCTGACCTGGGGTGGTGTGGAGTGCAAAAAAACGATGGATTTATGCCCAGATCTCCGTACTGGGGTGAATGTATGACATTGTTCTGCATTCTGTCCATCAATTGTTGTTTTTGCATTTGTCACCCCGAGTGGGATGGGTATGCTCAGACGTGAGTCCCATGCTCTCCACAGCACTGGAGTCATGCCATCCAGGCTGATGAAGGCTGATAGCCAGAAACCGGTCCTTGGATGCTTGATTCCGGCCCAGGAAGGACATGGCTTGGCAGTTCGGGCTGGACTGTTCCCATGAGGCACAGGGTCAAGGCTGATTTGCATATGGCCATGTCTGACCTGGGGTGGTGTGGAGTGCAAAAAAACGATGGATTTAGGACCAGATCTCTGTACTGAGGCGAATGTATGACATTGTTCTGCATTCTGTCCATCAATTGTTGTTTTTGCATTTGTCACCCCGAGTGGGATGGGTATGCTCAGACCTGAGTCCCATGCGCTCCACACCACTGGAGTCAAGCTATCCAGGCTGATGAAGGCTGATAGCCAGAAACCGGTATTTGGATGCTTGATTCCGGTCCAGGAAAGACATGGCTTGGCAGTTCGGGCTGGACTGTTCCCATGAGGCACAGGGTCAAGGCTGATTTGCATATGGCCATGTCTGACCTGGGGTGGTGTGGAGTGCAAAAAAAGATGGATTTAGGCCCAGATCTCTGTACTGGGGTGAATGAATGACATTGTTCTGCATTCTGTCCATCAATTGTTGTTTTTGCATTTGTCACCCCGAGTGGGATGGGTATGCTCAGACGTGAGTCCCATGCTCTCCACACCACTGGAGTCAAGCTATCCAGGCTGATGAAGGCTGATAGCCAGAAACCGGTCCTTGGATGCTTGATTCCGGTCCAGGAAAGACATGGCTTGGCAGTTCGGGCTGGACTGTTCCCATGAGGCACAGGGTCAAGGCTGATTTGCATATGGCCATGTCTGACCTTGTGTGGTGTGGAGAGCAAAAAATGATGGATTTAGGCCCAGATCTCTGTACTGGGGTGAATGTATGACATTGTTCTGCATTCTGTCCATCAATTGTTGTTTTTGCATTTGTCACCCCGAGTGGGATGGGTATGCTCAGACGTGAGTCCCATGCTCTCCACAGCACTGGAGTCATGCTATCCAGGCTGATGAAGGCTGATAGCCAGAAACCGGTCCTTGGATGCTTGATTCCGGTCCAGGAAGGACATGGCTTGGCAGTTCGGGCTGGACTGTTCCCATGAGGCACAGGGTCAAGGCTGATTTGCATATGGCCATGTCTGACCTGGGGTGGTGTGGAGTGCAAAAAAACGATGGATTTAGGACCAGATCTCTGTACTGAGGCGAATGTATGACATTGTTCTGCATTCTGTCCATCAATTGTTGTTTTTGCATTTGTCACCCCGAGTGGGATGGGTATGCTCAGACCTGAGTCCCATGCGCTCCACACCACTGGAGTCAAGCTATCCAGGCTGATGAAGGCTGATAGCCAGAAACCGGTCCTTGGATGCTTGATTCCGGTCCAGGAAAGACATGGCTTGGCAGTTCGGGCTGGACTGTTCCCATGAGGCACAGGGTCAAGGCTGATTTGCATATGGCCATGTCTGACCTGGGGTGGTGTGGAGTGCAAAAAAAGATGGATTTAGGCCCAGATCTCTGTACTGGGGTGAATGAATGACATTGTTCTGCATTCTGTCCATCAATTGTTGTTTTTGCATTTGTCACCCCGAGTGGGATGGGTATGCTCAGACGTGAGTCCCATGCTCTCCACACCACTGGAGTCAAGCTATCCAGGCTGATGAAGGCTGATAGCCAGAAACCGGTCCTTGGATGCTTGATTCCGGTCCAGGAAAGACATGGCTTGGCAGTTCGGGCTGGACTGTTCCCATGAGGCACAGGGTCAAGGCTGATTTGCATATGGCCATGTCTGACCTGGGGTGGTGTGGAGAGCAAAAAATGATGGATTTAGGCCCAGATCTCTGTACTGGGGTGAATGTATGACATTGTTCTGCATTCTGTCCATCAATTGTTGTTTTTGCATTTGTCACCCCGAGTGGGATGGGTATGCTCAGACGTGAGTCCCATGCTCTCCACACCACTGGAGTCAAGCTATCCAGGCTGATGAAGGCTGATAGCCAGAAACCGGTCCTTGGATGCTTGATTCCGGTCCAGGAAAGACATGGCTTGGCAGTTTGGGCTGGACTGTTCCCATGAGGCACAGGGTCAAGGCTGATTTGCATATGGCCATGTATGACCTGGGGTGGTGTGGAGTGCAAAAAAAGATGGATTTAGGCCCAGATCTCTGTACTGGGGTGAATGTATGACATTGTTCTGCATTCTGTCCATCAATTGTTGTTTTTGCATTTGTCACCCGAGTGGGATGGGTATGCTCAGACGTGAGTCCCATGCGCTCCACACCACTGGAGTCAAGCTATCCAGGCTGATGAAGGCTGATAGCCGGAAACCGGTCCTTGGATGCTTGATTCCGGTCCAGGAAAGACATGGCTTAGCAGTTCGGGCTGAACTGTTCCCATGAGGCACAGGGTCAAGGCTGATTTGCATATGGCCATGTCTGACCTGGGGTGGTGTGGAGTGCAAAAAAACGATGGATTTAGGCCCAGATCTCTGTACTGGGGTGAATGTATGACATTGTTCTGCATTCTGCCCATCAATTGTTGTTTTTGCATTTGTCACCCCGAGTGGGATGGGTATGCTCAGACGTGAGTCCCATGTTCTCCACACCACTGGAGTCAAGCTATTCAGGCTTATGAAGGCTGATAGCCAGAAACCGGTCCTTGGATGCTTGATTCCGGTCCAGGAAAGACATGGCTTGGCAGTTCGGGCTGGACTGTTCCCATGAGGCACAGGGTCAAGGCTGATTTGCTTATGGCCATGTCTGACGTGGGGTGGTGTGGAGTGCAAAAAAATGATGGATTTAGGCCCAGATCTCTGTACTGGGGTGAATGTATGACATTGTTCTGCATTCCGTCCATCAATTGTTGTTTTTGCATAAATCTCAAACTAACCAAGCGATAGTCACCAGCCAATTTGACGAGCTCACACCATCACAGAAGGGAGGAGACCCTAATACATCCCCGCAGAGCAGTTTAATGGTCTTCGCAGTCACGACTTCAGAAAGTCCCAAAACTAAGACCACCTCAATACAATCAGTGCCCAGGTGCGACTCTGCAGCCACTCCCATTGTTAGATCAGATCTTATCTTAAACAACATTGACCCCTCAACTGAATCTAACAGAGAGATAATGAGCGACCCTGTAGCCATCAACACTGTCCCCCCCTACGTCAGCTTAATCACAATGTGTAACTACTAATAAATCCTGCCATAAAGGATAGCGTATCTGATACGACGGAGATGGGAGATATCATCCATACTTCTGCTCTTATACTATCTGCGCCACAAGTGCTCTCACCCCCATGGGGGATGGAGGAAGAGAATCCACCCAACGCGCACAGCACGATTCGAGCGGGTCTGCGCCATTGCAATACAATGGCTGTGTATGTAGCTAAAATAGATGACAAAATTACAAAGGACATCGAGAGATAAGCAAATTTGAACTCCCTGTCCTAAAATACGGTCGACATGTTTCAGCTCTCTGGTCTATTTCGACCCAGCATTCCTCAGGACCAGAAAAAAGTAAACTCACCCAACCGGGCAGTACACGCCCTAAAGTGCCTACTCACGGTGGGAGGATATTCGCAAAAGACACATTGATACCCACTTGAGGATCTATGTCTTGTGCAAACCTCTATTCAACGAGGTGTATGGATTCTGTAAAGAAACCCATAAGATACATTTAGAGAACAGACACTCCACTGTCGTGTGTGTTTAACCATCATTTTTTACGAAAAACCAATCATTTGATACTTTCTGACCCCATCGCTTACCCAGTGACACAGTAGAAAGAAGTGATGTGAAGTCCCACCACACAGTACTTCAAACATTACTATAGCTATTATGCTTAGAAGGTAAAAAATCTACCTTAGTTGTTAACCTTACTCGCTTAGTTGAGGTGGTTAGCTTAACTCGCTTTATTGAAGTTTACAATAATTATCTGGACACTCATTTCAGAGGTGAACAGTATAAGTCACATCCAAAACCTCTGTTAATTTGTTTCGTCAGTGGTCGGGTTTATGGACTTAATATTTAAAGATTAGAAATTAAAAATTAAAAATTAAAAATTAACAGAAATCCTTCGAGAAATGCACACAGCCTTGAAATTCTATAAACACAACTACATTCAGCCTCTTACAATGGAGACTGAAATCTCACATACATTCTCATTATGTTATGGCAAAAGTTGGCAACTCACTTAGACGTAATGCCATGATAATCTCACGTATATTGAGGTCTGAGACTCTTCTTTACGGGCTGTATTGAAGAGAAACAAGGAACAAAAAACAGAAGGAACGACCATTAAACTACCAGGCTCCCTCTACAGATAGAGTATTCAGAAATGTCTGATTCAAGAATGGCAATGTATGTTGTCAGTTTATCTCCCCTTCATAAGAAGACTTACTTCAAATCTTCCCATATGAAGACTCCATAAGTCTGTGGAGATGGATATCTTCACGGCAGCACCTGTTGACAGTAAACGAGTTTGTAAATTGAACCTATTATGACACACTCGACCCACTGGGTTATAATACCCTTCACGACCATACAGAGCCGTCTAAGATTTCATTAAACACTATCTTTAAAGAAACGCTAGCGTTTCCAATGTGGAGGCTTTTAGAAAACCCAATATTTATCACAGATACTAATGACCAAATACGTAATGTAAAAACTCAGTTGGCCAAGCGGCGAAGTATACTAATAAGCCGGTTATGTATATTGTAAAAGTATCACTCGGTCAAGTGGTTAAATATTCCAATATTATATGCCTCGCCGAGTGTTCAAAAAACGAAATTTGATGTGGAGGCTTTTAGAAAACCCAATATTTACCACAGATACTAATGACCAAATAGGCGTAATAAACACTCGGTTGGCCAAGCGGCGGAGTATACTAATCGGCCTGTTGTGTATGCTGTGAAAATATCACTCGGTCAAGTGGTTAAATATTCCAACATTATATTCCTCGCCGAGTGTTCAAAAAACGGAATTTAATGCTCCCAATATGCGAGACTACTCACTATTAGGCTGGCGACTCCCCGTATTTCCACCTAGGAACGTCTCATCCACGGCTCGGAAAACGATTCGGGCCGCGGTTGAGCCATGTCTTGTTACTTCCTGAATGGGCGTGTCGATCCTGTCAGAAAACCACGTGATCGGGGCAACTACACTTAATTTAAAGGTGCAGTAACGTCAAGCATTCCCAGCCCTACGAGATGAATAGTTTACCGGGGGATGAATTCACCAAATGCTTCTCACTTCCGAAAGAGGAATGGTATCATTATTAAAAAAAAAAAGAGAGAGAGAAAGCGCAGAGAAAGACGCATTTTTATCTCTCCCCACAGATTTATTAGCCTCACAGTAAATTCGAGTGCTGAGTCAATTTTAAGGTGCAGTCACACCGTACACTCCCAGCCCTACAGGATGTGTAGTTTATCAGAGACTGTGTTAAACACTTGCATCTCCATTCGGAAAGAAGAATAGTATCATTATTCAAAATTAGCAATGAAAGACCCATGTTTGTCTCTACCATTTTCACGGATTTATTAGCCTCTCAGTAAATCAGAGTGCCATGATCGACATGCCCATTTACAAACTCGTTTACTGTCAACAGGTGCTGCCGTGAAGATATCCATCTCCACGGACTTATGGAGTCTTCATATGGGAAGATTTGAAGTAAGTCTTCTTATGAAGGGGAGATAAACTGACAACATACATTGCCATTCTTGAATCAGACATTTCTGAATACTCTATCTGTAGAGGGAGCCTGGTAGTTTAATGGTTGTTCCTTCTGTTTTTTGTTCCTTGTTCCTCTTCAATACAGCCCGTAAAGAAGAGTCTCAGACCTCAATATACGTGAGATTATCATGGCATTACGTCTAAGTGAGTTGCCAACTTTTGCCATAACATAATGAGAATGTATGTGAGATTTCAGTCTCTATTGTAACAGGCTGAATGTAGTTGTGTATATAGAATTTCAAGGCTGTGTGCATTTCTCGAAGGATTTCTGTTAATTTTTAATTTTTAATTTCTAATCTTTAAATATTAAGTCCATAAACCCGACCTCTGACGAAACAAATTAACAGAGGTTTTGGATGTGACTTATACTGTTCACCTCTGAAATGAGTGTCCAGATAATTATTGTAAACTTCAATAAACCGAGTTAAGCTAACCACCTCAACTAAGCGAGTAAGGTTAACAACTAAGGTAGATTTTTTACCTTCTAAGCATAATAGCTATGGTAATGTTTGAAGTACTGTGTGGTGGGACTTCACATCACTTCTTTCTACTGTGTCACTGGGTAAGCGATGGGGTCAGAAAGTATCAAATGATTGGTTTTTCGTAAAAAAATGATGGTTAAACACACACGACAGTGGAGTGTCTGTTCTCTAAATGTATCTTATGGGTTTCTTTACAGATTCCATACACCTCGTTGAATAGAGGTTTGCACAAGACATAGATCCTCAAGTGGGTATCAATGTTTCTTTTGCGAATATCCTCCCACCGTGAGTAGGCACTTTAGGGCGTGTACTGCCCGGTTGGGTGAGTTTACTTTTTTCTGGTCCTGAGGAATGCTGGGTCGAAATAGACCAGAGAGCTGAAACATGTCGACCGTATTTTAGGACAGGGAGTTCAAATTTGCTTATCTCTCGATGTCCTTTCTTGCACATTGTTTTTAATTGAGTTCGAATCACCCCTCTATTAAAAATGTTGGTTGAGGGAGTGGTCTATACTCATTTTAATTTGCACCTTTCTTTGGTATGATGTTTTTCACATACACTAACTTGTGAACCCAATGAAGATAAACGGCTACCTATCTGTGGAGGGTGCCTGAGGGTTCTTCTTTTCATCTGGGTTGCACACCATTTCTCCCCTGCTTGACACAGTAGATTTATTTGCATGTAGCACTGGTATGCGCCGGTAGCCACTTTCTATTGCTATTTCCTGTAATAGGACCCCCTTTTTTTGCTTATATAATTGTTGTTGTTGTACATACTCTCTTGTTGTTTAATCTAGTTCTACCCTGGGGGTGGGAGAGTTTTTTTACTAGCCCTCTCTCTCTAGTTGTTGATACATAGCTGAGACGCACACCACGGATGTGTTTGCCGCGTCTCAGCTGAAGAGAGCTTTTGTTACAACTCTGTTGATCGTGTACGGAGGCGAGATTGAGCGGCTGCTCTCCGCCCCCGCCTTGACACCCTTTTGATCTCTAGCTGAGACGCACACCACGGAGGTGTTTGCCTCGTCTCAGCCGTGGAGCCCATACAAGTGTTTTTGCCATAAGATACCGTAGTGGAGAAGAGGAGGCAAGATCGAGCAGCTGCTCTCTGCCCCACTCCTTCCATAACATTGCTAACAAGAGACGCATGCCACGGAGGTGTTTGCCACGTCTCTGTTACACGACACCAGAGGCTGAACACAGGACCGCCTTACTACCTTGTGGTGAGCTCTTTTGGTGGAGTAGGTTGAGCGGCTGTTCCCTGGCTCCAGTCGTGGGCTGCATGGGCGAGTGCCCGGCTGGGTATTCCCAAGTTCGTGACAGCCCTAAGAGCACCCACACAGCCGACAGTACTCCCTTAGCAGCTGTCGGACGGCATTTTCGGCCGTTGCTTAGCACTGTGCCCTCCGTTGGAGTACACCGGGACCGGTGTACATGCGGAGGACGGTAAGAGCCCCTTGTGCTGCGAAAGGGTATCGTTGACATTGCTTTGTTTTCATTATCCTGTATTATTTCCTATTCGGCCAATCAAGCCAATTGTCTTCATACTCCATTAAATACATTATTAGCCACTTGCCGTCTGCTCCTCTTGTTGTATCCTGGCCTTCCCCGATCCCGGGAACATAGAAGTGTTACATAATATCCGACCTCATCAACAATAACATTCCCCTGGTCGGGTGACAAGCCATGGCTACATTGGACGATGTGTTGGCAGCATTGTCTGCTGTTCAGATAGAGCTCGCCGCATCCAGGCAAGAAACTGCGGACGTAAGGGCCAGGCTCGATGCTCTACAGGGCGACCCCCTCCAAGCCGGACGTATGGCCACGAATCCTTCCCCTGCTGTAGGGTTGGAACTGCCGGTCTCTATCCCTTTGGCCACACCCGAGAGATATAGTGGAGACCCCAACACCGTGCAGGTCTTTCTCACACAAGTGGCATTGCATCTGTCGTGCAAACCCAAGGCGTTCCCCACCAGCCAGTCGAGGGTGGCATTTCTCATTTCCTACCTCGCAGGGAACGCAGCGCAGTGGGCAGTTCCGCTGGTGAGCAGGGAAGATCCCCATCTGTGTGATTGGGGAGCCTTCCGCGAAGAGTTCCTAAAAGTGTTTGACAGACGGGCGGACTCCTATACCGCTGACAGGGAGATGCTGGAGTTAAGGCAGGGCAACAATGACTTGTTACAGTACTTGAACGCTTTCCGACGTCTTGTGGCCGAAACCAAGTGGCCTGTCTCCAAACAAACGGCACTCTTCCACCAAGGGCTGAGTGAGGAACTCAAGGACGTGGTAGCACAGATCGACCCCCAGCCCAAGACCTGTGAAGGTCTGATCAATTTGGTGTTACGTTTGGATCACAGGTTGAGCGAGAGAAAAGGCGACCACAAAAGAAAGGGGAAAATCTTGCCCACTTATGTATCTATGGGAAACCCCGAATCCAGCTCTACCCCGAAAGCCGAGCCAATAGACATCGGGGCCATCCGGGCCAGCCTGACCGCCACCGAAAAAGAATCACGCCGCAAACAAGGTCTATGTTTGTATTGTGGCAAGAAGGGACATTATGTCCGAGAGTGCTCTGCTAAGCCGAAGACCAGTCGATACCGGGCCAACAGGACTGTGACGGCGGTAGTGGACTGGCCGGCGGAAAACTAGAGGACTCCCGGAATGGTGAAGGGGCCTCCAGGAGTCAAGTCAGCATCCCTTCTTTGTCACATTTGGAGTATAGGGGTCACCACCACTTGTTCATCACGATATACATAGGCCGCCGAGCCCAATGGATTCCTGTGGTGGCCATGGTTGATTCAGGGGCCACAGGCCTCTTTATGGATCTGAAGGAAGCGCAGAGACTGGGCATCTCTCTCATTCCCAAGGATGTACCTGAAGATGTGTATGCTGTGGACGGGAATCGGTTGATTTCTGGACCCATCGGGCATCACACGGGGACCTTCCCATCAAGTATGGGAAATGGCACGAGGAGAAGATCGACTTTAACATCATTCGAGCACCACAGTACGGGGTGATATTGGGTCTGCCTTGGCTCCAAGAACACAACCCTTCGGTCAATTGGAAGACACATGAACTGAGGATGTCTTCTCAGTATTGATCGCAGTGGTGCGGTTTAAGTCAGGGATTTAGTAGCACCATCCAGGACTCAGTTCACACGGTCGCCACGGCGGCAGAGAAAGTGGTTACTCTTCCCCGTGCATATCACAGCTATGGGGATGTCTTCGATGACGTGCGTGCGGAAGTGCTCCCTCCGCACAGGGTCTATGACTGCCAAATAGACTTGGTTCCAGGGGCATGTGTACCCAGCGGAAGGCTGTACGCCTTAACGGAGCCGAAAAACCTCCATTTGCGTTAATACCTTGACAAACTACTGGGGTTGGGTTTCATTCGACCTTCCAAATCCCCGGCAGCATCGCCCCTCTTCTTCATTCCAAAGGCCAATGGGGAATTGAGGGCATGTGTAAACTTTAGGGCATTGAACGCCATCACCGTTAAGAACAGGTATCCCTTGCCCCTCATAAGCGTCTTGTTGGAACAGGTGAAGAAGGCCCGGGTATACACCAAACTCGATCTCAAGGGGGCCTACCATCTTGTGCGCATGAGGGAAGGCGACGAGTGGAAGACAGCATTTAAGACCCGTTTCGGCCTCTTCGAATATCTCGTCATGCCGTTCGGGCTATGTAACGCCCCTGTGGCGTTTCAATTTTTTCTCAACAAATTGTTCCGTGACGTCCTGGATGTATACGTGGTAGTGTACATTGATGACATCCTCATCTACTCGGACTCAGAAGAGGAATACGTCCGACACGTGACATCGGTACTCGGGAAGCTCAGAGAGCACTTGCTGTTCTGCAAGCTCAGCAAGTGTGACTTCCATGTCACGTCCGTGGAGTTTCTTGGAGTGATGCTGAGCCCGAATGGGCAGGAGATGGCAGAACGCAAGATCAAGGCGGTGGAGGAATGGCCTGTCCCACAAGGCGTCAAGGATGTGCAGAGCTTCATTGGGTTCGCCAACTTTTATCGGCGTTTTATCGAGGGATTTTCAGGACTGGTGGCCCCGATCACTCACCTGCTGCGGAAATCCCAGGCGTATGGAACCAAGAGGCGCAAGATGCGTTTGTGGCTCTGAAGAAAGCGTTCGGCACAGCCCCTGTACTAGCCCACCCTGATCCGGAACAACCATACGTGGTGGAGGCAGATGCGTCGGAGGTGGCTCTGGGAGCCATCCTGTCCCAACGGCATCGAGATACAGGCCTACTCCATCCTGTGGCTTTCATGCGCAGAAAGCTGAACGATGCCGAACGTAATTATCGCATTGCCGAGAAGGAACTGCTGGCGATTAAGGACGCCTTCACAGAGTGGCGACACCTATTAATGGGGGCCAGGCATGTGGTCACGGTCTTTACAGACCACCGGAACCTGCCATTTATGACGGCGGCAAGGCATCTCTCTCCCCGGCAACTGCGGTGGATGCTCTTCTTTGCAGGATTCAACTTCCACATCACGTATCGGCCCGGGACAGAAAACAGGAAGGCGGATGCGCTGTCCCGTCAATCCGCTACCGAAGAACCACGGACTTTCACGGAACAATCCATCGTCCACCCCAAGGTGGTGTTGGGGGCAATACAGCCGGATGCTTTCCTCAAAGGCATCCAGTAGGGAATCCGTTCCTTTACCTGGAGGAGGTGGCTCCTCAGTCACAGGGAATGGCAAGTCAGAGACGGGATACCGGTGAACGGGCGTCGGTTACTGATACCGACTCCTCAACTTCAGAAACAGGCCGTCGCTTGGTTCGGGTCATCTTGGATACGAGAAAACAATGGCCAGTCTGGAGAGGCACTTTTGGTGGCCGGCCATGAGAGCGAATGTCCGGAGTTGGGGTGCGGCCTGTTCGACATGTGCCACCATGAAAACCGATCACCGGCGCCCGCAAGGACTCCTTCAACCCCTGCCTACACCTAGCCGGCCGTGGGAGAACATATCATTGGACTTCGTCGTGGGTCTGCCCGTGGATCAGGGGAACACGGCAATCCTGGTGGTGGTGGACTACCTCACGAAGATGGGGCATTTTGTCGCTTGCAAACAGGTGCCAACTGCGGGCCAGTTGGCAACAATGTTACTCAGGAACGTGGTGAGACTACATGGGTTGCCCAACGTGATAGTTTCGGACAGATGGTCACAGTTCACCGCCCAGTTCTGGAAAACGTGGTGTTCGGCGTTGCACGTCAAGTCGGCTCTGTCCACGGCCTACCACCCGCAGACGGACGGCCAGATGGAGCGCATGAACCAAACACTTAAGCAATACCTGCAATGTTTTGTGGAGCAAGGGAGGGACGAATGGGTAGATCTCCTGTGGATTGCAGAAATAGCTTATAACAATGCCACACATAGCTCTACCAAGGCATCGCCCTTCTATGGCAACTACGGACATCACCCCCGTTTTCTGCCTTTTGTTCACCCCATCAGGGACGGCAGGATACCCAAAACCTCCAAGAGGGTCGCTCACATCAAGGAGGCCCTGCTACGTTCCCGGAAACATTTGGAGGCCGCCAAGGCAGCGTACAAGATTGTGGCTGACAGGAAGAGGAGGACTGGGCCCTTGTACAGGGTGGGTGATCACGTCTGGGTCTCTACATGAAACATGCGGTTTCGCAAACGTAGCCTGTTCCATCCGAAATACATAGGCCCCTATCGCATCACCAAGTGCGTTAGCCCAGTGAACGAGAAACTGTGTTTGCCTAGACGGCTGAGGATCCATCCTGTTTTCCACGTCTCCTTGTTGAAACCATCGTCGGTGCGGGTCCGGGCAACTCCTGTACCGGTGTCGGTGGATTCAGAGCTGGAATATGAGGTAGCTGGCATCAGGGACTCCAAGTGGCATTGGGGCAAGTTATGGTACCTAGTGGAATGGAAAGGCTACGGCCCCGAGGCACTGTCGTGGGAACCAGCATCCGGGGTACATGCGCCCCGCTTGGTGTCTGCGTATCACAAGAAGAATCCGGCTGGTGCGGGTTCGGTGGGTAGGGGTTGATGGAGGGAGGATGCACTGTCATGCCCCCCCCCGCCCTTGACATTCCGCTGACTGCAGCAAGATCCAACACGGACTGATCGGCGCCCTCACAGGACCGGGACTACAATGACCAGCCTGCCTAGCGAGAGGCCCGCGGACCAGAAACGCCTTCATAAGCGTTTCAGAGCGAGAACGCTGCATCGGATATTCTGATCCATTGCCGACGTCGGAATCAACCACAGAACCCAGCTTCTTGGATTCCGTTCTGCGTGGCGAACCGGAGGTGAATTGGAGGTAAGCGTGAGCGGCGTCTCCCTGCCCCTGATTCACGATCTTTGTAGACTAGCTGAGACGCACACCACGGATGTGTTTGCCGCGTCTCAGCTGAAGAGAGCTTTTGTTACAACTCTGTTGATCGTGTATGGAGGCGAGATTGAGCGGCTGCTCTCCGCCCCCGCCTTGACACCCTTTCGATCTCTAGCTGAGACGCACACCACGGAGGTGTTTGCCGCGTCTCAGCCGTGGAGCCCATATAAGTGTTTTTGCCATAAGATACCGTAGTGGAGAAGAGGAGGCAAGATCGAGCAGCTGCTCTCTGCCCCACTCCTTCCATAACATTGCTAACAGAGACGCACGCCACGGAGGTGTTTGCCGCGTCTCTGTTACACGACACCAGAGGCTGAACACAGGACCGCCTTACTACCTTGTGGTGAGCTCTTTTGGTGGAGTAGGTTGAGCGGCTGTTCCCTGGCTTCAGTCGCGGGCTGCATGGTCGAGTGCCCGGCTGGGCATTCCCAAGTTCGTGACAGCCCTAAAAGCACCCACACAGCCGACAGTACTCCCTTAGCAGTTGTCGAACGGCATTTTCGGCCGTTGCTTAGCACTGTGCCCTCCGTTGGAGTACACCGGGACCGGTGTACATGCGGAGGACGGTAAGAGCCCCTGGTGCTGCGAAAAGGGTATCGTTGACATTGCTTTGTTTTCATTATCCTGTATTATTTCCTATTCGGCTAATCAAGCCAATTGTCTTCATACTCCATTAAATACATTATTAGCCACTTGCCGTCTGCTTCTCTTGTTGTATCCTGGCCTTTCCCGATCCCGGGAACATAGAAGAGTTACACCAACAAAAATCCCCACTCGCGGGCAAAGCTAAGTTCACTTCAACACCTCTAACTGATCAGGACATGGAAGACCAGATTGGCAAGGGAAAAAGGCCATAGTAAGATCCGCAGGACCAAACAAGATCTGAGCCTTTACCCTCTGTTTAACACCTACAGACGAGCTGCCGCTACAGAGCATAACGACCCAAAAAAGAATTGACGAGAAAAAAAATCAACAAAAGGTCCAAACAACCCCACTGGAAAGTGACAAACAAAATAAGACTGGCACTCTGTCACCTGCAAAGGAAAAGGACACAGCCTCACTTGGCTCATAGGGGGAAAATCGAGTCAACCACAACCACCCAAATGGCAATGCCGCTGCTAAAGGCAGAGGGTCAAAGATCAACTGTGCCCACAGATCTGATTAATAGCACCAATTCAGCGAATTAGGCTCAAATCAGCAGCTCACATCAAAATCATTTGGGCACATTTACTACATTGGCGAAGTGCAAGGGAGGCGAACTACTAACCGCCCGTGGCACAAACCAAAAGAGCCCTTGTGTACCGAACAGGTCACCTCTCACACCTGTTCAAGCAATGAATGTGCAATCATCAGGACCCCCAACAGGAATAGATCCAACGCATTGGGCCCATAAATCAGAGTCACAATCAAGGCTTCCATTGGTCCCCTCCCATGGAGATCCAACCTTCACGCTTTTTTTACCCGAAGTATAAGTCCAAAGGTAACTGTGACATACTAAACCGTGGGAATATCATCAAACTTATAGAAGCGATAGGCCTGTCCAATGTCGTAAACTCACAGGACATTACATCAATAGAATTCATCGCACCAGGCCAGTGTCAAACAAATGAAAGCACAAAGGTTATTTGGAGCTCGATAGAGGCAATGAATAAGATCTTACTGCACACAGAAACCTTCAAGCAGGGGGACATACTCATACTTCTAGACAGGGAACCAGGCTATCCACATGTTCTGCAGGAAACTCGAGGTCTTGAGTGTCCACGTGCCGAAAAAAGAGCTATCTATTCAGTCTTGAGGAGTGCCCGTGATAAAACTCCCCCCTCCGACTCAAAAGTAACAAGCACAAGAGAGGACCAGACCACACTCAAAAGAGATCCGGAAGAGGCCGGAACATGGTCATGGCTGGTGGGCTCCCTAAACTCAACCCGGCTGCTCCGTTGACATCATAACAGCCAAATGGGTCACGACATCTGCCCATTCAGGATTTGCTCTTGGAACATTAATGGGCTATCAAGCAAACTGGGGGACAAAGCAACAATCTCCTATTTATGATAATTTGAGATAATACTACTTCAGGAGACATGGCTCATGGAGCCCCAGCAAATAGAAGGGTTCAAAACACATTACATTCCAGCCCTGAAACTGAAATCTTTGGGAAGAGGCAGCGGTGGCTTATCAATTTATATATCAATAAAAAACGCAATCACCTCATGGGACCTCGCGAGCCCTTCCCATTTCCTTCAGCCTGTAGGAATCTCATTTAGTACAAACAAAGGCCAGGCCAGGTCCATCACTCTAATGAAGGCCTCTGTTCGCCCAAATTCAGTGTCCAGACAATCCTTCTCAGAAAAGGTGACAGAGTCAGTGTTAGGAACGAAATCTGGTCTCTTGAATACAGACATAATACTATCTGGCGACTTCAACATGTGGCTAATGTCTGACCTACATAAAAACGAGGTAACTAAAACACTGGAAAGCGTTTGGGTCATACCACCGCAGGACGTTCCCAGGTGGCGCAAGGAAGACAGGAAGGGACGCTCCTTACAAAGAAACCTGGAACATCTTGGTCCTAGAGCCCTCAATGAGTGTTTTCTTCCTGACAAGCCACCCGTCCTCACATACGTATCGAAAAATGGCGCATCCTTAATTGATTATACCTTTGTCAGCCTCTCCCTACTGCATCAAATATTAGGCATTGGATTCGGCAATAGAACAGAAAGGGATCACAACCCTCAAGAAATATGACTTAGCACCAGTATAGTGCAACACGCAGAGGCAAGGGCTCAACCCTTTGGTAGCTATACGATCAATTTAAAACAAATCAAGTGCTCGATTAATAAACTACAGCAGGTAACAACAGAGTCAAAACAAAATTGTGAGAGCACCAGCAGGACAACCGATGATCAAATAGCTAACTGGACAACATTTGCAACGAAATTGACAGACAGACACGCAAAACCAACAACGTACGCAAAATCAAATGGGACGCAACAGCCGACCTCTTGGAATCCAGCGATACGATCAGCGAAAAGAACTATGAACCGGTTATGGCGGGAATTAAAAACAAAGCCAATGGGCCCACCAACAATAATCAAACTGAGAGAAGCCCATAACCACCTGAAGATAGTAAAAAGAGAACATCGCAGGGCTCACTGGAATTCTTTTTGGGCTAAATTATATCAAGACATTAAGTCAAATAATTCTGCAAAGTTTTGGCGTACTATCAATAGTCTTGGAGGGAATGTCCCGAAAGCTGCTTCATCAAATATACTGGAGTCCGAGTGGTATTCTTTCTTGCACATTCACTTTAAGGATCAACAAGAAAACACTGCTGATCAGCGTCCCGGCGAAGAGGGCAGCAAAACTCCAAAAGTGGCGAACATGCCTCCAGAGCGACTTGTTAAAACGGTAACCATGGAATAATTTCCCTACAAAGGCCAAATACCTGAAAAGCTAACAGTGAAATTAAATCATCTAAGCAGTATTGAAAAAAGTATAGTCCCGGAGGACCAAATTGAAAAACAGATTAAAAAGGGCCGGAAAGATGGAGCTCCAGGTCCAGGAGGCATCCCTCCGGCTTTGTTCAAGGAGGATTCGGCCTTCTGGGCTTCTAAGCTATCTCCACTCTTTACTTCCATCTTACAAAATAACATCATTCCACCCTCTTGGCAAGGATCAAGTCTTGCGCCAATTTTTAAAGGTGGGGACAAAAAATCTCCAGGGAATTATCGATTGGTCGCCCTTATCGACAATGAAGCAAAGTACTTCGCTGAGACACTGCTCAATTCACTTCGGACATGGGCCGACGAACATTCAGTAATTCCTCTGAACCAAACTGGCTTTACATGTGACATTGGTACCTCGGTCAATCTTATGACTCTCTCCTGCTTGATAGACCAGGCGGAAACCAGCACTAGTCCATTTTACATGGGATTCATAGACTACAAAGCCGTGTTCGGCAACGTCAACAGGGCCAAGCTCTGGCAGAAGCTTTCCAGATTGAACATCCCAAACGGCCTTCTAAAAGCCATACAGCTACTGCACCAGGACTCATGGGTCAGGATCAAGATTGGGGATAGTTACAGACATTCACGCCCAATCGTAACAACAAAAGGTCTAAAACAAGGATGTGTCCTGGCCCCCACACTTTTTAACTTATTTTTTATCAGACTTCCCGGAAGCCCTAAACAAGGTAAACTCTCATGCTCCCAAACGAGCCAGTTTCCAGCTGTCAAATCTCCTATATGCCGATGATGTTGTTCTCCTAAGCAACACAAAGATTGGCCTACAAAGACTTAGGGATGCTACTGCCGAATACTCAATTAAGAACGAGCTCCAGATAAACAATAAGAAAACTAAAATCTAGGCGGTATATCAAGTAAGTCCCCAGAAGCTGGCATGGGTCCTAAATTCCGAAAGCATTGCAGAATCCAAGTGCCACAAATACCTAGGAGTTCTCTTCAATAACAACGGTAGATATAAAACCCACCTAGAAGAGCAAAAAAAAGTAGTGCTATCTTTCGCACTCAGCTCTATTCACAAGAAGCCACTTGGCCCAACATTTGCCCCAACATTGCAGGCAGCGCAGGCAAAAGTCGATCCTACACTAACGTACGGACGCGAGGTGCTAAAAGGGCTGGATAGTGGCCAATTAGATAAAATCATTGCGAATATTCAGAACTGTGTTCCAGTTACCAACACACACGTCACTTGCCCTAATCAGGCTGGAACTGGGCATCTGAAACCAATCTCTGACCAGATTGATGAGCTTCTTAACGTGCTGCCACAAACTGAGGTTGTCAAAAGAAGGCAGCCTAGCGCAACACCTATGGTCCAGTCTGCATACAAAACGATGGCGAGCAGGGCACGAATATTGGGCGAGAGGACTAAAAACTTTAGGCCTGAACGCAGTTTGGGACCTACAAGTCAGCCAAAACGAATTCAAAAGGCTAGGAAAAATAAGCGCAAAAAACTCTCTTCACTAGAAGATAAGGCATGTCTTGCAAGAAGAAGTCACGGCTGGATGACTGTCAGATCGTATGACCAGCTGACCCCTCAGAGCTAATCCTGCCGTTCACCGCACACACTAAACTTTGTTTCCTAATACTAAGAATGGGAGTGATCGACTTGTCCTGCCATTTTCTCAAATGGAAAAGAGATCAAGCCCAGCAACACAGTCGGCTTTGTGAAAACCATAGGGAAGACATAATACACATCCTATGCCTGTGTCTAAGTCTTTTGAAGGAAAGAAGGTCCCTTTTACGGAGAGGCTGGAACATCAATGAGGTCAGATCGTGCAGAGCCGCAGTACTGGCCTGCTTTGACCCACGTAACACCAACTTAAACTGTGCTCTAGTAAGGTTTATGGATCGTACTGCAAAAAAACTAGGGGAGGGGATCCATAATCAGTAACCTCCACCAGAAAAACAACCGGCAGACCCTCCTTGCAAGCACCCAGACAAAGGAAAAATAATTGTCAGAGTCACCAAACTAACTGACTAGAGGGGCTTAGCGCACAGGTTGGCTTACTCCGGGACTCAATTTCCAAATCTTGGACACTACCACCAATGCCCCAAAGGGTTTATTATTAACGTTTCAGCGGCAGGGCAACCACAAGCGTACTCTGAAAATCGGGGGGCCCGGGGTGTTTTACTGCAAAGAACTGGGGTTCTATTTTCTTTTAATGCGTAAACCTTTATCTTTTGTAACTTGCAAAGGTTTTTTTTTTTTTTTTAAATCATGCAATACATTTTCTACCAGTATGGCCCCTGCAAAAGCTTGATGAGGTTTAGGTATAAGGTTCATGAGTCTTTGGGAAGTAGATGGGGCATCATGTAAACAAAAAGGGAGCACTTTGAAGTGGCACAATCCCCCCGGGGTGGAGAAGGCTATTTTGTTCTCTGTCCTGTTCTCTAAGTGGTACCTGCCAGTACCCCTTATACAAATCTGGTGTACCGATGTACTGGGCTCTCCCTAGTCTTTCAAACATCTCGTCTATTCTGAGAAGGGGTTAGGCATCACACTGGGATATTTTGTTAACCTCTCTAAAATCGATACAAAATCTAATAGAGCCATCAGGGTTTGGGACAATAACAAAAGGAGAAGTCTATTCGCTATGGGATGGTTCAATGATTTCCATGTCCAACATTTGTTGGATTTCCTTCTCCACGGCCACCCCTCAAGTTGAAGTTATGCGATAAGGTCGTAACCGTATAACTTTTTGAGGTTCAGTTTGGATGGCATGTTCAATTAAGGAAGTCCTCCCCGGGGATAGGGAGAACACACCCTAAAGGGGAGTGAGATAAATACTTTGCAGGAATAAGGATTTATCACTGTCTGTCTTCCCCATTAAAGTTGGTCTGCTACCCTCCCATTTCTTAGATAGATTAATATGGTATATCGGTGTATTCCTTTTGTTCCCTGGGTCTAGCTCAAGATGATAAGTAACATGCGTAACCCTGTCAATAACTTTATTGGGGCTTTGCCATTGTCTTACGATCAGAAGTGGGTCTCATCACTAGCACCCAATCTCCTATCTCTAGGGTGCGTTCTTTGGCTTTTTTTTATCCTACTGTTTCTTTTGACATTCTTGGGCCTGTTCTAGATGGTCGTTGACTATGCTCCGGATTTTGTGGAGGCTGGATTTTAACCCGAGTACATACTCGGGCAAGTATTTAGCCCCTTCCGGTTCTCCTTCCCATTCCTCTCTCATCATGTCAAGCAGGGTATGTGGCCTTCTCCCATACAATAACTCTAACAGGGAATACCCAGTGCTTTTTTGCTGCTTACATCGAAGAGCAAATAAAGCCAAGGGCAGCATATCCTCCCATTTCTGATTTTCAAGTTCAAGTAGCATTTTTATTGTAAATTTCAGGGTTGCATTATATGGTTCCACTAGCCCATCCGTTTGGGGGTGGTAAGCTGCAGTGAGTATTTGTTTCATTAAACGCAAATCTATTATGTTCTCTTTCGGAAAGTCTACCCATGAGAAATTAGTAATCATAACCCTAGCGATCTGAGCCATGTTAGTTTGTCTAAGAGCCACAGCTTCAGGGAATCGGTTGGAGTAATTGACTAAAACCAGAACATACCAGCACCCACTACAGGATGGAAGAAGAGGCCCTATGATGTCCATCCCTACCCGGGGAAAGGGTCTTCTATAATGGGTAGGGGCCTCAAAAGGACCTTAGTAGGTAATGTTTGGCTATTCTTTTAACAAATGGGACACTCCCTACAGAATTTTCGGACTTGATGATACACACCTCTAGTGTAGTTCCTATATTCCCAATAGGCTCTGCGCATTGGAATAACATAAACGATAGTTTAGACGTAGGACTGAGGTCATCTAGGTCTCTATTGAATATGTTAAAACTTAATTAGGTTTGCCAGCTAGCTCAGAGGTCACTAGAAACTTTCTCGAGTGAACAGGAAGGGGTTAACTTTCCTGAATAGACAAGAAGGGATTAGTTTCTGACAACCGCATAAACATGACAACTTTGCTCCCCCCAGAATAAGGAGTATATCTCCAGAGTCGCGGAAAACAATAGACAGCTATTTCACTCAGTCAATCGTGCATGCTTAGTTTCACCAGGAGTGCAGAGAAATAGAGATACGGGCGTTTTCAATAAAAGTTGTTATTTATTGAGCAGTCCCCTTTCTCGTGCAAGAGAAGTGAATTGCCACAATTGCAATACTTGTCATAAAGTAAAGTGCGTACAGTAAAAGGAGTATTAGGAAATAATACTGTAAAAGCATTGATATGGTTTCTGAGCCATATGATACTTAAAACGGATAAAATATATACATACATAAAATCATTGACTAAACGTACTCAACTGGTGCTTCTGACCTAAGCCTAATACATGGGAAGGAGTAAGTGAGTTAAGATAGTTTTGCCAAGAATCTGAATCAAGAATTCTCTACGGATCTGTACCTTTTTGTGTTTCTGCAATAAAATAAATAAAAAAAAAAAAAAAGAATTCTCTACGGATCTAATCAGCTCCGTACCTTGGTTATAGAATGAAGGAGGTCTTGTATCTCTCTCAGGACTCGATCTCCCAGCAACCCGCAAGGGTGACTGGAAACACTGGAGCTGGATTTCTCGGCAGGAGAAAAGACAGTGTCTTTCTCAGTGCGTCAATGGGAGGGTCGGCTTCCTTCAGCTCTCGCATCAGCTGGGCTTCGGGCAAGTAGATAGCCGATCTGCTCCAAACCACCGTGTGTTTGCTTAAGGCAACGCTGGTATATTTATACCTGGAAGGTGCCGAGTTTGACGTAAGGTTGGACATAAGACGTCATTAAGAACTTACCGTTCTTTCTGGACTCCAGGAGTTCTTGGACAAATCAAAACAAAAGCAGGGGGAATTCCCAGGCTGCTGGAGGCTTGGTTTGTTTAAAGAACGCGTTGTACTTTCTAGGAGTCTATGGGAGTAGCCTTGCCGTATTTGGACTGCATTGGCTATGACTAAATATGGATATGATTTTATGCCTTTATAAGGATATGATTTGTTATAACCACACAAGGGCATGAATCGGGAATATTTAAATATCAAACACCCATTCCACATATAATGTCCATCATTACTAAATACTAAGCAATGCTAAACATATAACGATGCATGTGTTTTCCAACCCACCCCAAAATACATAAATTGCATTTCAAATGGTATATGGTATATACACGAAAATGAGTATTTATACTGTACGTTTTTCAAGCAGTGGTATCATTCAGATAATGCATATATGGTACGTTTGCTGAATGATTTGTGAAAATTACATTTATGAAATGGCTCTTAATACAGAAAAGAAGGTCGAGACCATTTCATCACATATTTATACAATACTGTACATGTGCTAGAGGCTGAGTTAAAATATTGTCTCTAGAGTTTCTAAAAATAGAAGTTCTGTTCTCTAAGAATAGTTCTACTTTAAGCAGAGTACCATGTGCCAGAAAAAAGGTAAATATTTTGGGAATGGAAAAATTATTTCGCTTTCGTGGGAAAAAATAGTTCCAATTGTGTTCAGTAGTGTTGTTTATCAAAACTGAAGGCCGAATTCAGAGTTCAGGGAACGCTGTGTGCTCGTTGTTTCAAAAGTTATTCTCGTTGTTAGGAGAGAACATCAAATCAGACAGGCTTGCAAAAAATTGGTCTACAACAGTAGGTGAAAGTTTGACCAAGTTCGAACAAGCTGAAATAGTGCAAATGTGAGAATCATTGCCATCATCGATGTCTGGATCAGCAATGCTCACAGAAGGTTGTACCTGTGTGGTGCTGCTTTAATCTCGCACTTCACCGCCACCTAATTGTAATGGTGAAGTCTCAACGAATGCCGTCATCAGAATAGGTAGCCGCCGGGGACAACACGTTGCATGAGCCGTTACTGAACCAAGCAAAGTATCGATATCCATAGGTACTGCTGATGGTAGTGTAAGACAGACGTCCAACACGCATTCTTCTCCGCATAGCAGACATCGAAGCACAGGTAAGATGCAATCTTGCCAGATTGGTCTGAATGAAAGAAACCAGGTAGTACTCAGATCTCTTAACCGGGGCAAAGCAGAGGACATTAGTTATCCGTTCTCGGTATCGTATAGCCACGATCATCTATTCCATTGTAGCCTGAGTTTTGTCTGTGGCTTGGCTTGCCATATCGGAGCTGAAGGAACAAAAATAAAATTCCTGCTACGAGTCCCAAAAGAAGAGGCAGGCCACCGAATACAGAATGCACAAATTTCGGCAAGATGCCAAGAACTGTTTCAAAGGGTGCTAACAGTCCTGAAAAATTGTCTTAAATACATGTGCGATGCCACTGGTATCAGACATGTTTAAGATTTGGCTTAACATTTCTACGAAATGCACGGGGCAATTTTTCGATAATAAGGTATGTATCTCTGCCGCTGTCCTTGCAACTTGCAGATCATACATCTCTTTGGACAAGGTTGTCTGTAAAAGAATAGACTTCATTCTGCTTAAAGTGTCAATTCGAATAGAAGAGATATTCAGAGAAGGCTGTATTGCTGCCTCCTTGTCTGGTTTGCTGTTTGGATACAATAATTGCATACAGCAAATGACCCTGGAAGTAACGCTCACGAGATAGGCTATTCCTGGTCACTTATTATAACATAGCTGCCATTGGAAAGCTGTCTGAAAAAAGGCTCTATCTGTGTTGCAGGGGTGCCATGCATGTGACATGAAAGGTTATTTGATGAACCTTCGCTGGCTCCATGCAAGTTAATACCTTGACACAGAAGTGTACCACTTAGTGAATTTTTACAGTCGTTGCCACTAAGAAATACTTCTTTTTTCCCTTCACTATAACATTTATGTGTATAAGGTAAATTCCAGGTTGACTCGATGTATCCTTTACCCAACCTTTCAAACAGGCTTGCTGGTATATACTTTTGGCAATATTGAAACCGAAAAGTTGTTATCGGAATTGTAATTATACCATGTATTATCCATTCAATGACAGGTCTCTCTGACATTGTCAATGGTAATCTCTCAAGTTTTTCAATGCTCAGAATCGTATAGTCTGCTCCTTTTTGTGCCAAACTGATTTGTTTATCAGTAAGGTTAAAGATAGAAAATAATGACGTTATGTTGATTAGACGCCATGGCACGTAGCCTGAACGCAGGTTTTGCAATGTCCAGCCTAGCTGTACAATAGAACGTAATTGGGACTGGCCATGTTGTAACATTAGCAAGTCCTGCTCTATTATATCAATGGCAGATGATACAATGCTGTCCAGTGAATAAATTCTGGAGGACAGAGTCGCTAACCCATTGTCCACTACAGACAGTGATTGTTCCACATTTATACGATCAATTTCTCGTATTTTTTCAGCAGTTTCAATTTGCGTCACTTTCCAAGCTTCGTTGTAAGCAGCAAATATACCGGCGTATATGAAACGTTTCTGACACTGTTTGCGAGGTCCCAATATGAAATCTCGCAAGTCAGCACCTTCTTTAAGTAAAGTTAAGTGTTGCTCAATTTCACGCAGTGTGGATTTCTGTAGCCACTCAAGGCATTGTTTTCTTACACTATATGTTGTAACTATCCCTGGATGTTGTCTCTGGGAATATCTTGGGTCTGGCCTGTTCTGTTTGAACCCCTGTATTCTGTTCAGGAATCTATCTTGACAGTTATTAGTGTCTGTGGGCCAGATCAACCATTTTTTCCAATCAGGATTTGTTCTGTTTTAGTGTAAAATATGGGATACGTCTATCTCCACATCTGTAATGCTATTACTATCAGGTATGAGCTTTGGAATAAACGGTTTGTTTAAGTCTTTTATCTTGGCTAAGCCAAGACAGGTTGTCTGTTGAATGGTGTCATTCAAGACTATTATCTGTTCTGGGATCATGCAGGCTCTGAATAATGATTCTATACCTTGTACCTGCCAGTCTTTTGTACCCCAGATGGTTTTTGTCTCAATGTTGTTTTTCCAAAATTCAAATCCAAATGTAGACATTTTTTCATAATTTGTTTTAGAATTAATCAATTTAGTATTTGTCAACATGTTTTTCATTCCTGTCTTAATTAACATTTTAAAATAAAACGTTTCTGGATCATTGTTGTTAAACCCTGAGAAGTATGGGAATTTCTCATAAAATGTTTTCGAACTGCCTTTTGGTGGTGTTGGACAATGTTCCCATTGGTTATAAGTAAAAACATTTCTAGGATTAGCAGATTTATGCAAATAGTGATGCCCATAATGATTAAAACAGTACATTTCTTCATAATTTGATGAACCCTGCAAATCATGTTCTTTGAATTTTGCTGACATTTGTAAATCTGACATCGTATTATTAATATTTTCAAAGTCCCAATCATCAGAGAAAGTACTTGGTGTCGCAAAGTCACTTAATGAAACCTTGAACTGGTGTAGATATTTCAAGAGCTCAATCGGGCCATAGATTTCGTTATCCGTTGTGTCCCATGCTACACCACCAGGTATAGGATTGGCTGTGATGTTTACTGATGACAGTTCTCTTTTTTCGATGCAAGAAGATCTGTGAGGCTTTAGGACCAAGTTGATGTTCTGATTTGCTGTGTCCATTGTACTATATTTTCCTTCAATAAATCTACGCAAACATAAAATCAAGATGAGCCACAGAAGGAGGAAAAGTACACCTAACACAATCCATAATTCAATCCATGGTGAAATCAGATATGTTTCTTTGAGTTGATGAAAGAGTTCAGTCATTTTTTGTTTAAAAGTTTTTGTTGCTGGCGTTTCTTCATGTTCACTTGGATCATCAGAAAAGTCATCGAAATTGATGAAGTAGCCAGATGCAGTTCTGTCAATTGTTGGAATTGCTTCCGGATTTTCATTTGTGTTTGGATCTTTCTTTATTTCATTAGCATAGTCTGAGGCTACATCGTTGTAGACAGGTGTTTCTTGACGAACTGTTGCAATTTGGGTTTCAAGAGGCACCAATTCCATGGCTTTGTTGCATAGTGCTTTTTTATTCACTGCAGGTTTATCAAAAGTGATTAGTCTTTCAGTTTGAACCTCTTGTATTGTAGCAAGATTTGGTCTTCTGCTATTTCTTGGGAGTCCACTGGGCCTACTACTTATTATTGGCCACATGATTGTAGTTTTACCAGGTCGATTGATACAACTCTGTTCTCCTTTTTACTAGCAAGGGGCGGTAGTACTACTGATCTTGTTCCGCTGATAGCTAAGACAGGTACTGCTTTTCTGTAAGAAGGCCCAAATTCCTTCTTCACCGCGATCTTTTCTCTGACCAGATCCCCAATCTTTGGAATCCAGACAGAACTTGCTGGGACAGGTGGTTTTTCTTCAGTGGTCGTTGGCTTTAGCTTTATGTTACTTAGACTGCTTCTTGTTTCATTTAAGTCCTGTAAAACAGCCAAACGATCTTTGATATCAAAGGTTTTTTGTTTCACCAATGAAGTGGACAATCTGGATCCTGGTTGATCATTCTAGTACCAAACAAAAGTTCGTACGGAGTGATACCTCCTAGAGAATTTCTTGGCAGATTATTAAGACTACGTTGGACACTTGTTAGATGTTTGACCCACCCATCACCCAAACCTAATACCCTCGCTGTTATAGATTGCTTTATGTCATGTTTTTCTCTCTCCACTACAGCATTTCCCTCGGGATGGAATGGACTAGAGTACCGCAATGCAATGCCCATGCTGGTCATGGCCTCCTTGTAAGCCCTAGAGCTAAACGCAGGACTCTGGTCAGAATGTAGCATGCCAATTGCGTATGTGCCGATAAAGACTCGCAAATCTTTTATAACAGTTTTGGCGTCAGCCGAGCGCTGAGGCCACATCCAAATGAATCTCATCTTAATAATTATGGGATTGCATTTCTCCGTCTGGATTTCTGCGTATAGATAGCTTAATGCTTTCTAATAAAGGTGTCCTGGCAATTGTCTGGTCCGGTTCACAACTGCGATTCCTATTGCAGTTTTGCAAATCCATTGCAAAGTTATAAATTTGCACACTCATCCCCGGCCACCAGTATTGTGATTGTAATTCTATTAGAGATTTCAAGATCTCTTGGTGCCTCAGACCCATTCCCATGTGTGCGTCTTGAATCAAGTAAGCTCTCCGGTTCGTGTTTGAAATTACTCTATCCCCCACTCCAGGGATTTGAGCAAAAGGAACGGAGTTCGCATCAATTATGTATTTATTTCCGAGTGGATAATTTAGAGGTAACGACGCATAGTTGCCTTTCATTGAGGCTTTTACTGCTGGTAGCGTTTCACCGTCTATTTGTTTTTTAGTACGCTTTTTTGTAGCTACGGAAGCCGATTGAACAGCTGCCGCTGTGGCTCTGTTAGTCAATGAATTCCCCGCAACGTGAACGCCATCACGTTGATGACTCAGTGTATGTATCACGTGAGTCTTTCGTAGTTCTTTCTGCAAAAAAAACTACCTGTTCCCAACGTTTTTTATGCTTTATTGTGGCACCAGTCTCATCTTTGTAACAGTTTTTGATCCATGTCTGCATGTCATTATTGTAAGACTGGACGCAATAATGCGAATCGCACACTATTAGTGTGGGGAAATCGCGATCGGCATTTTCAAGCGCCATCTTTAAAGATCTTATTTCAGCTCGCTGAGCTGTACAGTTTCTGAGTGATTCAGTTTTGGTGATTATCGGTCTGAATTTACCTAAGTGCCAGCGACCTTTAACAATCGCGCACGCTGCATTGTAAGTTTGTCTTCCCACAACGTAGTGTTGTGCAAATCTGTCTGTGTAGATTACACAGGTGTATTGTTCTAGAGACAGAATTTCGATCGGCAGAGGATATTCATGTTCGTATTCTAGATCTTCTAGTTTTTTCATTTTCGGATCAAAAGCATGTTGCAGCAAGAGAATTTTCCCATTGTATCCATTTAGGATCTAATGCCACAGCATTTGGAATGCGTGGTCTTGTTACTGCCTCAAGGGCTGATACTGCTGTTAAAACAGATATGCTCTTGCCTTGGGGTAGGGCTCTTTCTTTTGCTACAGCAGTTTGAACCGCTGTTAGAATTTTTTCAGTTGAACTGAATTTAATTTCAGCTTGTGTGTATAAGTGTGATTTGTGAGCTATTGGTACCGTTTCTCCCTCATTAGAGGTCAGGTATGTGAATCCGCATCTTCCTGGGATGACTCGGATGACAAGGTTGCGTACGTTTACGCGTGTTTGCAGTTTTGTTTTAGTTAACATGTCTGTTTGTAATGATCTTAAAATTTCTGTGTGTTTCTGAGTCCAATTAATTGGTTTGAAATCAGGTTTTATTAATTCGTAGAGCGGTTTAACCCTCTCTGCATAATTTAGAATGTAAGTTCTTCCGAAATTCAGGAAACCTAGAATTGATTGTAAGTTCTTCAGCGTTTTTGGAGCTTGGAGTACTGCACACTTCTCTAAGAAGTTGTCTGCTAGGCTTTTGCCTTCACTTGATAATTCATATCCTAAAAACAGGACAGTTAGGTGGGCAATTCGTGACTTTTTGAAATTGAATTTGTACCCTTCAGCTGCGAACCCAAGTATTATGGTGTTCACTCTTTTCAAGTGTGTCTCCAGGTTGTCCTCTGTAAGATAGATGTCATCGACATAAGATAATGCCTCATCATCATACAGTTGTAGTAACTCTGTTACCCTTGCTGAGAATAATCCTGGGCTATTCTTGAATCCCTGGGGGAGACGGCAAAATTGTTTTTGCGCCCCCATTGTTGAGAAAGCGGTCAAATACCTGCTTTCAGGTGCAATGTTTTGACAAAAGAAACCATTTGAAATATCTAATGTCGTTTTATATTTTTTGCGCACGATGTTATTCATTAGTGCTGCACTGTGTGAGTTTTGTCCTGCAAATGTTTTGCAGCAGGAGTTTAAGTGTCTGTAGTCCAAAACAAGGCGATATGAATCATCTGGCTTGGAGACAGGAAACAAAGGATTGTTCATTTGTGAGGTGCATGTTTCAATCACCCCTGATATTCAAGTTGATCTAAGATCTCCCTGACTTGCTTTTTAGCTTCTTGCTTAATAGGATACTGCCTCTGTGCAGTAGGTTGATTTTTTAACTGAATTTTATGATGAGGAGAATCCTCCTCCCATCCTACATGATTTTTATATAATGCAGGGGTTTGGGCTACTACCCATTTTCTAGCACATGTGTATTTTTTATGAATTGGAATGTGATTTGAGAAGGCAGGCATAATCATTTCTTCGCCATGTGGGCACTCCCTGACAAACTCTGGTGGCCAGTCTTTCTCTGCTAGCAGGATATCATAGCCTTTAGATAGGTTATCCAAAAAGAGACCCCTTATTTACCTAGCTTTGTCCCCCTCTATACGCAATGTTATTTCGTATATTTTATGCGGCACGCTAACTCTGGTGTCTGCAGTTTCCACCTGAATGTATTCATTCGTGTCCACTGTCTCCAGAAGATTCATCATCAGGATCTTGCGAGCTATGGTCACTTCTGCTGCGCTGTCTAGCATTGTCTGGGCCCACTCTCCGTTTTTCAGTTGTGTCCTCAGAATCCTCGGCATGTTTTATTTTAATACTAGCTACCTTCTTTTTTGGATATTGTAATTTTTTACTTTGATGAGCAGGTTCCTTGCCTTTGGACTTGACGTGCTCTTCTTTGTGTTCTGACCGTCCTCTTCTTTCCGATTTCTGTGAGGAAGTCTGAAAAGATCGAGAGGGACGTGCATCAATATCTTGATATCTGTCAGGTTTTCTCAAATTGTCCATATTTCTAAGGTTGTATCTTTTTTCAGAGGGCTCCCTGTGGGGAGACTTGCCTACTCGTTCTGGAGATCTATCTCTCCGTTGAGGAGACCTTCCTCTGGACTGAAACTGTTTTTCTCTGGGAGTGGTTTGTTTATTACCCTCCCACCTCTTTTTTGGAGTATTGAGATTATTCTTAATAAAGGTGTTTTCTGGATTTTCAGTTAGTTGTGGTTTTAGTGGTTTCCCACCCAAACTATCTCTACCTAGTTCTTCATAGGATTTTTCTATGATTCTGGCAAGTTCAAACGGTTGTTCTGCTATATCTGTTTCTTTAAATTTCTGGCAGATCGCCACAGATGCTGCTTCTCCTTTTATATTGGCTAGTAATATAGCCGAGACTTGCTTAAAGTCTTTCAGTAGTTTCATACCTAGAGTTAAAGCAGGGCCTGGACCGTATTCATTTTGAATCTGTCTTAATACATCTGGTATAACCGCCATAGACGGAACACCATGTGTTTTTGTGTATATTGAAGCAAAGACTGTGCCCCAAGTGTCACAGTCCTCCACATGTGGTGCGATCCCCATTGGAAGACAGATAGTCAGAATTTTGTGTTTCTCATTAGGAGTAGTTTCAGGAAATACTGCCTCTATTTGAGTGATTTTTTGAGCTAACAAGAACGGAATTTGTTCCCTTTTTGTGGGTATTTTGCCAATGACTGATTGTATAGTCTGTGGTGTAATTTTATTTGTGTTCCCCTGGTGAGGGGTGTGCTGTCGAATTCTAATTGTTGGTTGGACTGTTGAAGTCCGCATGACATATTGGACCAATTGTCTATGTATTTTAATTAGTTGTTTTAGCTGAACTAAAAGTTCTTGGTCTGACATTTTTTCAATGTCCGTATGTGGTGTGTAGCTGGCTAGAACCGGCCATGTGGCTCCTGGTCTACCTAGTGGACCGAGCCTGGTAATGTGATTTTGATGTTTTAGGGCGCCATTAAACCAGAGCATGTGCTCTTGGTATGTTAGTGGAATTTCAACGTCCTCAAAAGGGCCGTATTCCTCTGGAGATTCCTCTATTTTGTAATAGTGGAAATTGTGTGTTATTGGATTTGCTTCAGGAAAATGTATCCATGAATAGAATACCTCTGTCTGCCGATATTCATGGGCCTCTACCACAAATATGACTGTACCACCTCTCGATGATACTCCATTTTCTATAAGTTTCATAGTTATAGTTTTTCTTACATTTACAGGAATGATTATAGCATTCGGGTCTTCATTTTGGAGACTCGTGTCATCCGCTAAAAGTTGAGCTGCTATTCTAGCTCTCTCCCTTTCATCTTCACTTTCCCCCATTTTACTGATAGAAAGTTTTTTGTTGCAGAGCAACTTTCAAGGAAACAAAGATTAGGTGCACAATATTTTGGAACACTGTATCCTTCAACGATGACTAAACCAAAAACTAATACATAGGAATCTCTTCCTACTAAGTTCCGGCGGATATTAACCTTTTACCCACTCCAGACGTCTATTGGAGTTTTTACGGGAAAATGGGTCTGTGTGAAAAGCACGACTGAGTTACTCTAGTATCTAGCGTTAGATTATCGCCTTACCAAACGTTGGGCGCCATGTAGTGTAGTTCCTATATTCCCAATAGGCTCTGCGCATTGGAATAACATAAACGATAGTTTAGACGTAGGACTGAGGTCATCTAGGTCTCTATTGAATATGTTAGACTTAATTAGGTTTGCCAGCAAGCTCGGAGGTAACTAGAAACTTTCTCGAGTGAACAGGAAGGGGTTAACTTTCCTGAATAGACAAGAAGGGATTAGTTTCTGACACTGCATAAACATGACAACTTTGCTCCCCCGAGAATAAGGAGTATATCTCCAGAGTCGCGGAAAACAATAGACAGCTATTTCACTCAGTCAATCGTGCATGCTTAGTTTCACCAGGAGTGCAGAGAAATAGAGACACAGGCGTTTTCAATAAAAGTTGTTATTTATTGAGCAGTCCTCTTTCTCGTGCAAGAGAAGTGAATTGCCACAATTGCAATACTTGTCATAAAGTAAAGTGCGTACAGTAAAAGGAGTATTAGGAAATAATACTGTAAAAGCATTGATATGGTTTCTGAGCCATATGATACTTTAAACGTATAAAATATATACATACATAAAATCATTGACTAAACGTACTCAACTGGTGCTTCTAAAATACGCCTACCCCGGTATACCTGACCGAAGCCTAATACGTGGGAAGGAGTAAGTGAGTTAAGATACTTTTGCCAAGAATCTTAATCAAGAATTCTCTAAGGATCTAATCAGCTCCGTACCTTGGTTATAGAATGAAGGAGGTCTTGTATCTCTCTCAGGACTCGATCTCCCAGCAACCCGCAAGGTTGACTGGAAACACTGGAGCTGGATTTCTCGGCAGGAGAAAAGACAGTGTCTTTCTCAGTGCGTCAATGGGACAATGGGAGGGTCGGCTTCCTTCGGCTCTCGCATCAGCTGGGCTTCGGGCAAGTAGATAGCCGATCTGCTCCAAACCACCGTGTGTTTGCTTAAGGCAACGCTGGTATATTTATACCTGGAAGGTGCCGAGTTTGACGTAAGGTTGGACATAAGACGTCACTAAGAACTTACAGTTGTTTCTGGACTCCAGGAGTTCTTGGACAAATCAAAACAAAAGCAGGGGGAATTCCTGGGCTGCTGGAGGCTTGCTTTATTTAAAGAACGCGTTGTACTTTCTAGGAGTCTATGGGAGTAGCCTTGCCGTATTTGGACTGCATTGGCTATGACTAAATATGGATATGATTCTTATGCCTTTATAAGGATATGATTTGTTATAACCACACAAGGGCATCAATCGGGAATATTTAAATAGGGTCCTAGATACGTTTACAACACCCCGGGCCAGTAGAAGTTCTCTAGGATGGTCTTCTCTGTTCCCCCCAAAAAAACAAATGTTCCCCTAACAAAAGGCTGTGAGCAAGAAACAGGACATATTCTCAGTATTGTTGTGGAACTAGCAATTGTGGGGTTTGGCCTTTCCCTCCTATTCGATCTAGCAGCCCCTTCTTTAAAGTAAACTGGGGACCTACTTGATCGGGGTCTTTTTGGGTGGATCACCATTTCCAGGCTTTGCGCAGGCTAGGGTCATCTCTTTGAGCAGCCCAGAATCCACAATCATGTTCCCAAACTTCTGCTATAGTGAAATTGGACAAAGTCGGCATTCCTGTTTTCCCCTTTTTTTCTGGTATTTGCTCTTCTTTGGTTTACTTGGGGACATATCCATCTCGTCTAGTCGGGAAAAGGGAGCGGTTTCTCTCCACTCTACCTCCTTCCCTGTATCCTGGATAAGTTGGCTCATGTGTGGGCAATCAGTTTCCAACATAAGAGGCTCCGGTAACTTTGGTATTAGTCCAACCTTAAGGGCTATTGGTTTTTTGGAGGGGGTATTCAGTATACAGACCTCTGTCATTGGGTATCGTTTTTGATCCCCATGCACACATTATGGGGGTCATTAGGATGGCGGATTTCCCGCATACTCCGGGCCGGCGGAAGCCACCGCCGGCCCGGAGTATGCGGGAAATCCACCGAGGAGGCCTGAAAGACCCACCACCAAATCAGGATGGCTGGTGGGTCTCCCAATCCGTCCGCCGCTTTTCCGCCGCGGTCGGAAGGCGACCACGGCGGAAAAGCAATAACATGGCTGGCGGTGTCTATCAGACACCGCCAGCCATATTAGGATGCAGGGTGAGTCATGCTTTTCCGCGGCGGCTTTTCCGCCGTGGAAAAGCATACGGACAGTCACTTTGGGGGCCCGTTGCGGGCCCCCTGGGTGAAGGTTGCGTGGGGGGTGCACATGGGGGGTACCTATGGTACCCCCCTGCCCTTGCGTGCACGAAGCGGCAGGCACCGCGCGGTGCCTGCCGCTTTGTGCATGCAAATGCACACCTTTCGTTTTTTGCATTGCGGCAGATGCTGCTTCAAGCAGCATCCGCCGCAATGTAAAACATACAGGATGTGACCGCCAGGGTGGCGGTCACATCCTAATTGCTATGGAGGGACCGCCGCTGCCCATGCGGACGGTCCCTCCAACTCAGGGGTGGCGGACGGATGCAAGTCCGTCCGCCATCCTAATCGGCCCCTAAATGTTCACATGTCCTGTAATGGTTCGGACCCCTCCTGGAATAGCCCTGAGCTGTATTACACTCTGGTGACATCCCGTGTCTACTAGTGCCTGTCTGTTATCCCCATTAACCTTTACTTTCCTATGGAACGATAGGGCTCCTTGTGTTCTGTGGCAGTACAGAAAAAGACCTGGTGAGACTAATATCCATTAGGTTCCTCCTTTTGTGGACATACTTGAGCTATATGTCCGTGTTGCCCACAGTGGAAACACTGTGGTCCCGGAGAGACAGGAGGTCATGCAGGTATTGCTGAGGGTCCTGTTGGCACCGTAATGGACTCCGTCTTCCTAAGGGAAGGGTTCTTGGTGGATTTCGGGAGAGCTCCCTCTGCAGATTTCCATGGGGTGTCCTATTTTCCCCTCTGAATTTCTTGTGCCCTACTATAGGCACTGGCGATCTCTACGGCCCTTTCAAGAGTCAAGTGGGCGTGTTGCGGTACCCACTATTCGTTTGGAGGGTGTAAGGATAGCAGATATTGTTCGCGATACACCTTATCCATGAACTCTCCTTTGGTGGAGGTCTGGGGGTGCAATCTGTGATCCGTCATATCCCGAACATGATAATACAAAGCTCTAGACGTTTCTTGTGGGCCTTCTCTGATATGGAATAGCCAGATCTGGAAAGTCTCCTCATCGACTGGCATGCGTTGCAGAATACTCTTTTTAATGTCCTCATATGGTGTCAGACCAAGAGGGTTAGCAGCCTGGTAAGTGGACTGGAGGTCTCCTGTAAGGAGTGGACCTAAGTATAGTCCCCTCTGGTCAACAGGCCAGGCAGCGGCTCTCACCATCCTCTCAAAATTAGAGAAGAAAAAATCTGGGTCCTCTCCCGAGACATATTTCTGCAGTATGACTGACGGGAGGAAGGCATTACTTCATGGTTGCCCCAGAGTCTCTGTTAGCTTCTGGACCTTTGTTTCCTGGGCTTGGCCTTGCTCAGTCAAGGTCATGTGCATTCTCGTGCGGTCTCCTTAGGCTGCAACAAGAAACCATTCCATAATGTGACCCAGTTTCTCTTGATTCTCTGCCATTTTATGCAAGGCGGCCTCCTTTTTCCCGATCCCACTTCTGACACCACTTGTTGGAGGGATGGGCGAAAACAAAATCTAGGAGGCCTTACGTAATGTTCAATTTTGATTGGTTTATTGTTTTTATGGCAGAGTGAAACAGAATTTCTCTAAATGTTCTTTTCTTTTTCTTCTCTGGTTTCTCTGTCTATCCTCATGGGTCCTATTACGTCTCTGGATCATTCTGTTTCCTCTGGTGTCTTGACGAAAACGTGGCCTTGTTGTTCATGTGTTGGTTTTTCTTTTCTCTCTTTTTCTTTCTTTCTGAGGTTCTCATGTGGGAGAGGGGCGTACCCCAGGAGGCTCGGAAGAAAGGAGAGAAGAATGTGAGTAACCAGAGGTAATTTTGCTGTTTTAGGATAGGCCTCCGCCACACTAAGTACTTGTTAAAAAAAAAAAAAAGAAACTCTTTATTGGGAGTGGAGGGGAAGGGAGAGCTTAGGGAAGTGACAAAGTGAAAGAAAAAATTGAACGTTGTGCACACTGTGGGCTCTCTTTATTTTTCTTCTCTTTTCTTTTTATAGATGATAGCTGTCTTCCATTTAGGATCTGACTTGGTAATAGCCCGCCCAAAAGAATATAATGGTGGAACTAATACTAAATGCAGGTTTACATTAGTAGAGGATTCTCCTCCTCCCTTTTCTCCCCCCCCCCCCTTTTCCTATGTCGTTCTAAGGTAGAAAACAAAAATAAATAGAAAAGGAAAGGACAAACAATGAAAGGCACCAACAATTCTCTTATTTCATTGTTTAGTGCTCGTTTATGTTATCCCTTATCTTTTAGGGTGTTCAGGGTAGGCTAATGTCAGATAGCGGGACACCCTCCTCCCTTCCATGGTCACTCACTGCGTTAGCCGCAACTCTCCTGAGTTGTGGCATCCCTGTATCGACTCTCCTGAGGGGTCCACCACTCCTCCGACCAGCGATCTGTCATGTCGTCTTCGGCATCTTCCCCCGCCTGGACCTGGCGAAGAGCTTCTGTTTCTTCCGTGGCTTCCAGCATCTGGCTCTCATCTTGGCATTGCTCTTCGGCGTTCTGCCCTATGTTCTCCTTCCGCTGGGACCGCCCGCCTTCTTCCTGGTGACGGCGACACTCCTCGCCTGGGCCTCCCTCTTCTAGGTGGTCCAGGGTAGCTGATTGATTCTCCAGAGGGGCAGAACTGGAGTCAACCCTTTGAACGCTTTCCCTGTTCCTTCCACATCAGCGCTCAGCTGTACAGTCGAGGAAATTAGCACCGGGGAAGTCTTCCCACTCAGCGGTATTTCTCTCCCACACGGTCTGTGAGTGAATAGGCAATATTTATGTACTAGGCAACTGATAGTGAAGTTCTCACCGGTAGAAAAGGAGACACCAAGAAGGATGATTAATGGGAAGAACTGTCTGAACTGCATATTGTGGAAAAAGTATCTTTTCAGGGACTTGTGTCTGTAACTCATTGTGAAGTCGTGAGAAAGTGAAGAGTTTGCTTCCTACCAGGGGTTTACTGGAACCCCATTGGATGCTGTGAATGAGGAATGTGAAACTTGTTACAATTTAATGTGTTTATATTAGTGCTTCATAGAGTTGTAGAGGCTTGCTCGCATTCCTGGAGATACAAGATTGGTTTTCTGAGACCATAACTCTTTTCATGATAGATTACTTTTGAGCCTATTCCCTGTGATGGCTGCTAATTTATAGCTCAGAATACCTTTCAGTTAATATTTTCTTTTATTTGAAGTACAAAGGCTTTATGCTTATGCATTTATTCTCTCATCAGAATTGTTTATTGTGTTGCAGAACTAACACCTTATCCAATTCCATTTTAAATTAATTTAGATTAGGGAAATTCCAGTATGGAACACACTTGCTGTATTATTTTACTTTTAACTGTCATTACTTACCAATATTGTATTTTTCTTTATATTGAAATTTCAATTATAGGATTATATTCATTTCTAATGAAGATGCTTAAAAGACTAATGCTTAATGAATAAATAATGAAACTTAAGAATTGATTAATAAAACCCTTTTACTCACACAAACTCTCTTTATTGAGTGTACTGACGTAGTTAGTAATTTTATCATTTATACAGGTGTGATGTGGGTGATTGCTCATTTTAACTTCTTGTTGATGAACAAAGTTCCATATGACCAATGGCTGGTGTTTTTCAATGAAAACTCCTGAAGATTAAGATACAGAAGACCACACTCTGTCCTGTCACTTCCGTTCCTTAGATGCGACTGCTGGATCAAGGGACAAAGGTGAGTCAACCGAGTCAGCCATTGTGCCTCTACAAATGTCACTTACCGCTTTGAGGTGGACGGGGGGGGGCCAGAGGGAGGGTACCGCACACAATTATTATTATTTTTTGCAAAATTTCCTTTCGTTGTTGACGAGGTGGCAATTGCTATTCGTTCCGTACGCTCCGGGAAAGCTACGGGCCCTAATGGTCTCCCCATCGAGCTTTACAAGTTGCGTCCTGACAAAATGGCACCGTATCTTCGCTCTATGTTCCTGGAATCGCCGCGGGATCGCTCTGCATCTTATAGGCCTATTTCGCTTCTAAATGCGGAGCCCAAGATCCTCGCAAAATTGCTGGCAAACCATGTGATAAAAGTGATCAGCGACCTGATCCATCCAGATCAGTCCGGTTTCATTCCACATCGTAATACAGCATTGAACTTGCGGCGCCTGCATGGCGCTCTTGCGAGAGCAGCGTCACTGCGTGAACCGGCCATCTTGGCTTCCCTGGATGCTACGATGGCCTTTGATACATTGGAATGGCCGTATCTCTGGGCTGCTCTTGCAAAGTTCTGTTCTGGTCCTGGTTTCATCGGCTGGGTGAAACTTTTGTATGAGGAACCACTGGCTCAGATTGTGGTGAATGGTCGGGTTTCTAAGTCCTTTATTCTTGGGAGGGGCACGCGGCAGTGGTGTCCATTGTCCCCGCTTCTTTTTGCCTTCGCCCTGGAACCCCTGGCTGCTTGGGTGCGGTGGGAGCCATCGATGAGGGGTATTCGGTGGACCCCGGATTTCGAGGACCGAATATCACTCTACGCAGACGATATTTTGTTGTATCTCACGTCGCCTCGAAAGCCGCTGATTGTGTTGTTTGATGTGTTGAACTCGTTCGGGAAGAACTTAATTGGACCAAGTCCTGTGTCTATGTACTCTCGGGTGACACTCCTTCTTTGCCGCGCGGTTGTCCCATACAAGTGGCGCAGACGGGATTTAAGTATCTGGGGGTCTTTATCACGTCAGACCCCGTGGTCCGTTATGACCGCAATCTGCTTCCCCCGCTCCAACGGTTAAAATCCGACGTTGTGGCCTGGCGCAGATTGCCATTGTCCCACCTTAGGCGTGCAGCTCTTTTCAAAATGATGTCTTTGCCGCGGTTTTTATACGCGCTTCAGAACACATTTGATGTCATTCCGACAAGCTATTTTCGGGAGGTGGAAAGTTTGCAGAGACAGTTGATATGGGGCGGGCGTTCGCATATCGCCCTCGTCAAGCTTACGCTTCCCTGGTATGATGGTGGTATTGCACTTCCGGATATCAGGCGATACTATTGGGCCTCCCAGCTGGGAGCAATTAATCATGGAATGTACGGTCCTGCGTTAAATCCTGCGTTTGAGATGGATAAGTGGCTGCTGCCGGGTGGCGATTATAACAGGGCGCTTTATTCCAAGTCTGCTGGGAAGAAACTTTCGGGACCCACTAAGATAGCGGTACGAGTGTGGCAATGTGCGAATGCGGCAATGGGATGGAGAGATCGACTGACTCGAGCGACCCCGCTATATGCATCTGAAAGACTGTGCAGCCTGTGGAAGACGAAAGGTTTCGAGAAGTGGGATATGATTGGTATTTGCAGGGTGAGTGACATCTGGGCCAAAGATAGGGTTAAGACCTTTGAAGAGTTGAAAGTAGAATATTAGCTGAGGGACAAGGAGTTCTTTCGTTATGCGCAGATTCGCCATGCGTTGAGTTCAGTCTTTCCTGCAGGTATCGTTATCCCGGAATCATCCCCACTTGAAGATCGGGTGCTTGACGGATATGTTCCCGACAGCACTATTTCTCTAATATATAAGAAATTGATTAATGATCAAGTTGACTTGTTGGTCCACCTTAGAGAGGTTTGGACCAGTGACGGTTTGGAGTTGGATGATGAGGATTGGCAGTCGGCGATAACTTCACCAAAGGAGGTCGCGATTCCGGCTCGTCTCCGCCTCGTACAGCTCAAGATCCTGCACCGGATTTATGTGACCGGCCCTCGCTTGATTAGTATGGGATATTCTGTGGATGGATTGTGTAAGCGTGGATGCGGTTTAACTGGTACTTTCCTCCACATACTTTGGGAATGTCTGGAAGTGGTAGTGTTCTGGAGTCGAGTACATGCTGTGATGGAAGAGGTCACGGGTATCGCGCTGTTGCCTAAAGCAAGGCGTTGTTTGCTGAATGTTTGGGAACCGACTGACTATGATGTGGCGCAGACCCAGTGGGGGACCCTTGGGAATATGGTTGCCAAGAGAGATATTGCGCAGTTGTGGGGTTCCCAGAGACCGCCCACAGTCCTGGCATGGAAGGAGAACATGGACTGGTGTATGTTTAGTGAAAAGACGGTGTATGTGGCGCGCGGCAGACCTAAAAAGTGGGGCAAAATCTGGGGCCAGTGGAACTCCCACCGGGGTGATATATGTACACCTCCCCTCGCGGATGCTCCGGATGTTCCGCTTTCCCCCTGACCTGACATTCCTAACGATGTTTAAGCTTTGATATTTATGACTCTGATTTCCCCCCTGTCCCCTCCCCCTCCTTTTTGCACTGATGATTTGTATCAAATTGTAATGCACTTCCTTCCTCTCCGGGCACATATCTAGCTGTACTGTCTTTTATTGCCTTGTTTGTTTACGTTTTTCTTGATAATAAAAAGAAATATTAAAAAAAAAATATGTAATAAAATAAAAAATAAATTCTTTCGTTTTTGTCATTTTCCTGTTGCACTTCTCCTCCTTCCGGGTGTGGCTGTATTGCGACGTGCATTCAGATTTCTCATACATGCGCCTTGTGGATTAATGGCTCTGATCGGGTTCAGGTGCCGACAAACTATAGCTTTATTAGGCGCCATCTTCAAGAGTTGCATTGTTGCTCTGTAACTGTTGAGGACAGCGTGGACCCAGTTGGTTCCTGATCCCGTGCTGAAGATTGTTGTCTCCAGCATTGAAGGTGCTGTGGCGTCGCTGATTAAAGTGCTTGCTTTGATCCTGAGCTCACATCTCAGCAGCGCCTATACTTTAAAAATGGCTAAACATTCTAAGAAGAGGAACTATTCTGACACCTCTTCGAGTAAGACTGCTTAAAAAACCTTGGCGTGAGGACAAGGCTTGGGAGAACAGTATTCATAGGATTGTGTTGGGGACCTTGTCTGGTTGTAAGGTTCCTCCTGTCAAGCCTTTGGCAGACCAGTACTCCTCCATTTCCAGTTCTGAAGATGAGGAGGGATTGCCCTCTGATTTTGAAAGCAATTACATTGATAAGGAGCTGTTACCTGAAATTCTGAGAAGGGTCTGCCTTAATATGTGTTTTCCTCTGGATAAACTGCCTAGCACGTCTGCAGAATCGGTTTATGGCAGTCCCATCAAATTAACCTTTGTGTTTGCCTATACATCAATGTGTTTCTGATGTTGTTAAGCGAGTGGAAGGATCCTGATAAGATATCCTTCCTAAGTTTATGTCTCAATTGTATCCCTTGAATGTTTGATGTTACAACGCATACATTTACAATGAATGCCTTTACAACGCAGTTTTTACACAGCAACATCCCTTATAACGCATACATTTACATCGCATGCCATTACAACGATTTTTTTAAAACTACATTTACAACGCATTCCATTGCATCGCATTATACCTTTACAACGCATACCATTAGAAGGCATACCATTACATTGCATTTAAGGTAAGTTTTGGATAGTTTAAGGGGTAAAAATTACTATTCTAACTTCAGGGGGTGCAACAGTAGGGTAAGTGTTGGATAGTGTAGAGGTAAAAATTACTATTCTATCTCTAGGGGGGTGCAACAGAAGTGTAAGTGTTGGGTAGTGTAGGGGTACTATGCGTTGTAATGGTATGAGTTGTAATGACATGTGATGTAATGCCTGCTTTGTAGTGGCATACGTTGTAAAGGATGTTGCGATGTAATGACTGCGTTGTAAATATAGTGCGATGTGATGACTGCATTGTAAAGGTTGTTTCCCATATCCCTTGGAGGAGGTGGATAAATCCATGCTTGAGATTGTTGCAGTAGATTCGTTGGTCGCCAGCCTGGTGGGCAGAACCTCTATTGTGGAGGAGTCCATTCTTAAGGATCAAATAAACAAAAAGACCGATTCTGCCTTAAAGAAATATTATGCGGGTAAAAATCTAGTGTTAAGGGCTGGAATTTATAGTACCTATGTATCTTCTCTCTTATTTTAAAAGTCTGTTCAAGGCTGTTCAGGACAGCTCAGTGTTCAGACCATATTAAGGCTATGGAGAAGCATGTGGAGCTTCTGTCAGGCATCTCCTTTGACATTGTGCAAGTCTCTGCACCTGCTGGAGGTCCAGTCATCTGTGCTAGATGAAACCTTTTTTTAAAGGAATAGCAAACTGCTGCAGCTCAAAAGGCGGTTCCGCCTTACAGATGCCTATTGAGGGTCCTTAATAATTTGGCACTGATTTGGAGGCGAAGTTAAATAGAATTTCTAAGGAAAAGAAACCTTGTGCCAGAGTTGAGGTGCCTCTAGCTCTTACTCCTCATTTTCTAAATATACTTTTTGTCAACATTCTAGAAGATCCAGTCAGCAACAGTAGTACTTCTAAAGGAAGCAGAAAAGGAAGGGTTCAAGGTCTCAGGGAGTCCAAAATGGGCAAGCTGCTTCTCCTTCCAGGCAGTGGTTCAGATTATGCCAGAGGCAGTTCTTTCCTTTTAGTGGGTGGCAGGATAAAATCTTTCCTTCCTGCCTGGGATGAATCTACTTCCAATGCATAGGTTTGTTAAGTGGTGTGTAGAGGAAACTTGATAGAGTTTGGGACACTCCTGTGAATTTGGGGATAATTCCTACCCCAGATCCTCCAGACAAGATGAGGAGATCAGCTTAAGGGATAGCTTGTTCTCAGTCTAGTTCAGAAATGGCTAGTGGTACGAGTCCCTAGGTCAGAAAGAGACCATTTCGTGCACTCTAGGATCTTTGTAGTTCCGAAACATTCAGATCAATTCAGATTGATCATAGTCTTGAGAGGGGTCAGCAAGTGGATTTCTTTTGATTGCAGGCAAAGCCTTCATGATTACCGTGGATCTAACTGATGTATATTTCCATGTCTCCATTGCGGAACAGCATCAATCATTTCTCAGATTTTATGTTCTCAAGGAGCACTTTCAGATCCAGCTACTGCCTTTTGACATCAGATCCATTCCAAGAGTCTTTACCATGGTATTGGCACCTTTGGTGGCATTCCTCCATCTTCAGGGTTGGAGTGCTTTTCCTTACCTAGACAACTGGCTTCTACAGCCCCGTCAGTGATTGAGCATTGGAAGGTTGGGAAGTTATTAGAACTTGCCTTCATAAACATGATCTTATGTTCAAACTTGAGAAGAGCAATCTAGATCATTCTCAGGACAGGACTTTCTTTGAAGCCCATTTCAGGACCAATTTAGGCATGGTCTATCTTCCAAAGGAAAGAGCATGGAGACTTAGAGATACTTTTTTGTCTCTCTTATCCAAGAAGGATGCAACAGCTTGAATGTGACACAGAGTGCAGGGTCACATGGCTTCTTAAGTATTTTTGGTCCCTTAGATGAGACTGCACATGAGACATTTGTTAATTAATCTAGCGTTGTATTGGAGACCACCTTCCATGGACAGGGAGTAGTTGATCCCGGTCATAGACTCAATCAGCTGCAGAGTGGCTGCAAGAGGACTCCTTGAGCAGAAGGTTTTCTATTCATACTCCACCAGATATGGTAATACCCACAGATGCCAGTCCCATTGGGTGGGGTGCAGCCTTCTGGGACAAGGATGCTCAGGGTAAATCGTTCTTCAGGGATAGAGAAAAAATGTTGAACTAGAAGCAGTTATTAGAAATCCTCCAAGCACTTTTCCATTTCCGTTCTCTCATAATTAATCGGCATGTATTTGATCAAAACGAACAACACAACAGCAGTGTCCTATGTGAACCGGTGGGGGGGATGGGGGGGGGGGGGACACACAAGGCCTGCCTCTCTCAGTTGAGAACAAAAACAAGGGAGACCCTACTCGCTAGGAACCAGGGTAAATAGTATGTAACAGAAACATCGGTTCCTGCGGGAAAATGGAAAACTATCTTGATAATTACAATCGCAGTGGCTGAGGGTTATTGTGACGACAGAAAGAAAGGCTACCACGGACACTTCTGGCTGTATTTCCTATGTAGCTTTTATATTTCAAACAATGTATGAATTTATACATAAAGGAAAAACATAATAGTTCTTGGTGTCCCCAGTGTGAATGGAACCAAAGGAAAGGAAAAACTTGTAAATTTGTGACCATAAATAATTATACAATGAACCCAGCCACTGTGTACAATCAACAGGGATGGTCCAATTGGTTCACTTTGATTGGCTGTCGATGACGTTTTGACCTTTTAAACAATACAAGGTCCCTTCAGGCCCTATTTGTTTCGGGACATCTGAAGGGAGATTGCGCAGCCATGTGAAGAGTTTGAAATACCAGTTAGGTGGAGGGAGAAATGAAAGATACTCACAAGGAACCCCGCCGGGTCCCCTTGGAGCCAAGGTAGACGGATTGGACGGATCTACCCCTTCGCGATGCTCAGGCACGCACTTCAGATCTTGTGATTCATTCATAGGAGTGCACTTGGACACGCCGGCACGATCGAGTACCCGTGTCAGCTAACCGACCAAATACAGGCAGAAGCTACAGCACCGCCAGTGCATTTGGCATCAACCCTGTCTTACACACAATGTCTGTGGAAGTTATCCTGTACATGTGTAATTACTGTATGTTTACGTCTAATGCATAGGTATGTTATACCAATACCGTTGATACATTTTACAAAAGCGCCCTTTTCATATACGACAATTGCCTGATGTTGTAACGTCAAACCACAGTGTACTAGCAAATATGTACCCCTGGTCTTCTTCTAAAGAATACCCATCCCTCACAAACACTTGCCATGCATATTCCAATCCCCACAAGTAGTCTGATTATTGCCCCGATGTTCCAGCACCTGTGACGTGCGATTCACATTCTGATATATTTTTTAATTCTGTAATCCTTGCGTACTTGCCACGTTGTAAATTATTGTTCCTTTCTACTGCTTTCTTTTCTTCCTGTCTACAACTGGCTTTTCCTCCCTTTCACTTGGAACACAGAGGACCAGATGAAATCCACAGGTGGCAATCCCCAGTGATGCCTGCCGGGATGACGGTCTCTAGAGTGCACGCTGTCTATTTAATCACGCGGTACAAAAGGGAGTGGTGATGGACTGAGCATCTGAACCAATCAAACACTCACACCCAGTCAACAGATCTGGGTTTTATCCATCACCGTTCTTTAGCCCACTCTGCCACGCCAGTTCAGACATGGCCATATGCAAATCAGTCTGACCCTGTGCCTCATGGGAACAGTCCAGGCCGAACTGCCAAGTCATGCCTTCCCTGGACCGGAAACAAGCTTCCTAGGACCGGTTTCTGGCATTTCAGCCGTCATCAGCCAGGCTTGCTTGAATCCAGTGGCAAAGTGAGCAAGGGACTCACGTCTGAGCATACCCTGCCAACTTATGGCGAACAAAGCGGTACAAAAGGGGGTGGTGATGGACGGAGCATCTGAACCAATCAAACACTCACACCCAGTCAACAGATCTGGGTTTTATCCATCACCGTTCTTTAGCCCACTCTGCCACCCCAGTTCAGACATGGCCATATGCAAATCAGTCTGACCCTGTGCCTCATGGGAACAGTCCAGCCCGAACTGCCAAGCCATGCCTTCCCTGAACTGGAAACAAGCTTCCTAGGACTGGTTTCTGGCCTTTCAGCCGTCTTCAGCCAGGCTTGCTTGAATCCAGTGGCAAAGTGAGCAAGGGACTCACGTTTGAGCATACCATGCCAACTTATGGCGAACAAAGTGGTACAAAAGGGGGTGGTGATGGACGGAGCATCTGAACCAATCAAACACTCACACTCAGTCAACAGATCTGGGTTTTATCCATCACCGTTCTTTAGCCCACTCTGCCACCCCAGTTCAGACATGGCCAAATACAAATCAGTCTGAACCTGTGCCTCATGGGAACAGTCCAGCCCGAACTGCCAAGCCATGCCTTCCCTGGACCGGAAACAAGCTTCCTAGGAACGGTTTCTGGCATTTCAGCCGTCTTCAGCCAGGCTTGCTTGAATCCAGTGGCAAAGTGAGCAAGGGACTCACGTCTGAGCATACCCTGCCAACTTATGGTGAACAAAGCGGTACAAAAGGGGGTGGTGATGGACGGAGCATCTGAACCAATCAAACACTCACACCCAGTCAACAGATCTGGGTTTTATCCATCACCGTTCCTTAGCCCGCTCTGCCACCCCAGTTCAGACATGGCCATATGCAAATCAGTCTGACCCTGTCCCTCATGGGAACAGTCCAGCTAGTACTGCCAAGCCATGCCTTCCCTGGACCAGAAACAAGCTTCCTAGGACCGGTTTCTGGCATTTCAGCCATCTTCAGCCAGGCTTGCTTGAATCCAGTGGCAAAGTGAGCAAGGGACTCACGTTTGAGCATACCATGCCAACTTATGGCGAACAAAGTGGTACAAAAGGGGGTGGTGATGGACGGAGCATCTGAACCAATCAAACACTCACACTCAGTCAACAGATCTGGGTTTTATCCATCACCGTTCTTTAGCCCACTCTGCCACCCCAGTTCAGACATGGCCAAATACAAATCAGTCTGACCCTGTGCCTCATGGGAACAGTCCAGCCCGAACTGCCAAGCCATGCCTTCCCTGGACCGGAAACAAGCTTCCTAGGACCGGTTTCTGGCATTTCAGCCGTCTTCAGCCAGGCTTGCTTGAATCCAGTGGCAAAGTGAGCAAGGGACTCACGTCTGAGCATACCCTGCCAACTTATGGTGAACAAAGCGGTACAAAAGGGGGTGGTGATGGACGGAGCATCTGAACCAATCAAACACTCACACCCAGTCAACAGATCTGGGTTTTATCCATCACCGTTCCTTAGCCCGCTCTGCCACCCCAGTTCAGACATGGCCATATGCAAATCAGTCTGACCCTGTCCCTCATGGGAACAGTCCAGCTAGTACTGCCAAGCCATGCCTTCCCTGGACCAGAAACAAGCTTCCTAGGACCGGTTTCTGGCATTTCAGCCATCTTCAGCCAGGCTTGCTTGAATCCAGTGGCAAAGTGAGCAAGGGACTCACGTCTGAGCATACCCTGCCAACTTATGGCGAACAAAGCGGTACAAAAGGGGGTGGTGATGGACGGAGCATCTGAACCAATCAAACACTCACACCCAGTCAACAGATCTGGGTTTTATCCATCACCGTTCTTTAGCCCACTCTGCCACCCCACTTCAGACATGGCCATATGCAAATCAGTCTGACCCTGTGCCTCATGGGAACAGTCCCGCCCGAACTGCCAAGCCATGCCTTCCCTGGACCGGAAACAAGCTTCCTAGGACCGGTTTCTGGCATTTCAGCCGTCTTCAGCCAGGCTTGCATGAATCCAGTGGCAAAGTGAGCAAGGGACTCACGTCTGAGCATACCCTGCCAACCTATGGCGAACAAAGCGGTACAAAAAGAGGTGGTGATGGAAGGAGCATCGGAAGCAATCAAACACTCACACCCAGTCAACAGATCTGGGTTTTATCCATCACCGTTCTTTAGCCAACTCTGCCACCCCAGTTCAGACATGGCCATATGCAAATCAGTCTGACCCTGTGCCTCATGGGAACAGCCCAGCCCGGACTGCCAAGCCATGCCTTCCCTGGACCGGAAACAAGCTTCCTAGGACCGGTTTCTGGCATTTCAGCCGTCTTCAGCCAGGCTTGCTTGAATCCAGTGGCTGCCAAGCCATGCCTTCCCTGGACCGGAAACAAGCTTCCTAGGACCGGTTTCTAGAATTTCAGCCGTCTTCAGCCAGGCTTGCTTGAAACTAGTGGCAAAGTGAGCAAGGGACTCACGTCTGAGCATACCCTGCCAACTTATGGCGAACAAAGCGGTACAAAAGGGGGTGGCGATGGACGGAGCATCTGAACCAATCAAACACTCACCAGGAATGCCCTGCATTGGGACATCAGGGGGGAGGAAACAGTGTTTCCTCCCCCGATGCCTCAAGGCACAAAGAAATGTCCCCCGCCCCACCGGAGGCCCAAACCTACCTCCTCTTCCTGGACGCGCTGGAAACAAATGGTTTCCAGTGCGTCCAGCACTTCCTGATGATGTCAGCTCGCGCTGTGCAGGCTGACGTCATGGAGAAGAGTGGGGGGGGGGGCTCAGGGGTGGCAGCGGAAACTCTTCCGCTGCCATCCCTGTTTGTGGGGGCAAGATTGATGCCCCAGGGGAGGATCGCCAGGGCTCCTCCCAGATGCTGTGCTGATGACGGAGCGGTTCCGTTATCAGCACAGCCCAAGCGATGCTTATGACGGAACCGCTCCGTCATCAGCATCGAAGGGGTTAACCAGCCAAAGGGAGTAGAATATGGCTACAGGTACTAAGGAATCAACCATAATTGAAATATCAACAAAAAATAGATTTGATCCTTTAGCAGGCATCTAAGACGGCCCAGTCGCGGGACCAGATAAAATAATCCCTATGGCTAAGCATTATGCAATCGCCTCACAGTCCTCTTCAGAGTATCCAGCACAAGCTGTTCCAGGTGACTTAGGGACAACGGCGCAAATTAGTACCCCAGATCTAGAAAACACAGTGTCAACATTGTTGTCTGAAATAAGGGAGAGATTTGCTATCTCTGAAAATAGCCAGTAAAAAATACAAGGGCATTGTGAAATTATGGAAGAAAAAAATCAACAGTTTAGTTCACCGAGTCGGAGCTATTGAATCTGCATATGAAGAGGTCTCTATGAAGGTGGTCGATAATCAATAAGAGATATTGAAGTTAAAGAAAAATTTACAAGAACTAAGAGATAAGCTAGAAGCCCTTGAAAATAATGCAAGGAAAAACAACATAAGAATTCTGAATGTTCCTGAGGGACTGGAAGGTGGGGACATTAAAGCCTTTGTAGTTTCTCTTCTAAAAGAGCATAATATGGACCTTGACCAATCCACATTGTAAAAGGATATACAAAGAGTCCATCAAGATCTCTTTACGCTCCGTGTAGGTAGGAAAACAGCTAGAAGAATTCTTGTAAATTTTAAAACCTACTCATTAAAAGAAAGCATTCTTACCGGGGCACTAAAAGCAGGATCATACCGGAAGAATGACTGATCTTTTCCGTATCATGTGTGATATAGCTCATACAACCCTTGACAGACAGTGGGAGTTCGGCAAATATATTCAATTAAGAGATCCTGGCGCCACTGCAAATATCCGGTTTCCTACATCTCTAAGGGTCATGAGGAATAACAAGATGCATATTTTCCGGGATCCAAACGATGTGAAAGTTTTTATAGACAAATCAAAGCACAAGCGGTATAACAATAATATAAACAAGACCATCAAGAGGCAGGAGAGCTCAAATTGAGATGTCAATAGTATACCTCTAGTTGTTAGGGAGGGATCCCCAGGCAGGGGTGGGAGGGCTACGGGCACACAATGTAAATATAAGAAAAATAAACAACAAAAAAGTCCTCAAATGTCATTTATGACACGCATGTAAATGGTGTGTGGTATTATTGAAAGTGTTGCTAACGCGAAGCGCACACATGTGAATGTGCTCGGATGGAGGGAGGATCAGCAGTGAGACTACGTCATAGATAGTGATAACGTTCATTACAGTCAAGCAATGCATGTCAAACATGAATCTGAAAGTCTCACATATGGCACACTACTATACTGGTAAAGCCTGACAACAGAGCATACAGCAATACAAATATACATTGTGATATGCGAGGTGGATGTAGCCATATCGCCTGAGGCAGTGTGGAAGAACTGGGACATGTGGCATTGTCGTCATCCTATTTATATGCGCGCAAAGTGAGATGGGCTTGCGTACGCCGGGCCAGCGTAGGGGTGTGAATAATTGTTCCGGGGACCTGGGCGTTGTTCAGTTCCTGCCTAGCCAGGAAGTGTACTTATGTGTTCTTTTGTTGCAGTTGTGACATCGCAGAATGCACAATTTAGATTAATGTAGGATGTACCAGGAGGGGGGCAACTATCGCTAATGAGATGCTGTTCAAAAACATTGAATGGGCAACATCACATGTCGTAGTGAAGGTTGTGGATATGTGCAGACACGCATGTAAATGGTGTGTGGTATTATTGAAAGTGTTGCTAATGCGAAGTGCACACATGTGAATGTGCTCGGATGGAGGGAGGATCAGCAGTGAGACTACGTCATACATAGTGATAACGTTCATTACAGTCAAGCAATGCATGTCAAACATGAATCTGAAAGTCTCACATATGGCACACTACTATACTGGTAAAGCCTGACAACAGAGCATACAGCAATACAAATATATACATTACTGTTTACTGTTTGTCACATGTGAGCTAGGATGTGCACTCTGCCCGTGGCTGATGAAACTCCTTAGAGCCACCAATAACCAGGCCGAAAGGCAGCACAATAATGTCATGTCAATATAAATTTATAGAGCGCGCGTACACCGGGAAGGTTTCATGGCACTAGTTCGGTTGAAATCCAAGTTCCAGAGAGAGGATTTAGAAAGCCTGTCGGAAGAGCCAAGTTTTAAAAAGATTTCTGAAGCCGAGAAGGCTGGTGCAGAAGTGGATATAAGAGGGGAGGGAATTCCAGAAAGTGGGGGCAAGATGGAAAACCTGGAACCACCGGTGCGATTCAGTCTAAAGTGGGGGATGAGAAGTAGAATTTTATGTGCTGAGTGAAGGTTACGTGTAGGAACATATGTGTTAATCATGTTGTTGACAAATTTTGGGCTCTTTCCGTTGAGTGACTTAAAAATAAGACATCCAATCTTAAAGGCACACCGCTGAGCAACCGGAGGCCAATGAAGTTGCTTCAAGAGGGGAGTGATGTGATGATGCCTAGGCTGGTGAGCAATCAGACGTGCGGCCTGGTTTTGTACCATCTGTAAATGTTTTAAGAGGTAGAGAGGGATGCCAAAGTATAGTGTATTGGCATAGCCAACATGCGACATGACCAAGGCGATGATCACCTAAATCCGAGCATCGTGGGTGAGAAATCTACAGATCTTTTTTTATTTTTCGGTCTTAGAAGAAGCAGGTGGAGATCACTGATCTAATCTGGGGCTTCAGAGTAAGATCCGGACTGATGACCAACCCAAGGCTTTTAGCCGATCTAGAAGGGACGGGGGACTGGCCCAGCTCCCTGGGCCAGAAATTGGGTCCCCAAGGATTTTTATCGGTGCCACCGGTTAGAATCAACTCCGTTTTGTCCGGGTTAAGTTTCAGATGGTTCTCGTTCATCCATTGGCAGATGAACAGCATAGTGGATTGAAAAGAATTGCGAACTGCTTGAGAGCGACTTTTCAGGAAAGAGTTGAGCCAGCTTAAGGCAGGGCCCGAGATTCCAGCGTCCCTCACACGGTCGACCAAAAGAGAGTGATCGACCGTGTTGAAGGCAGCGTAGAGATCAAGCAGGATGAGGGTCTGTGAGGAGCCACTATTGGCCTCACTACGGAGGGTATCCAATACTGTAAGGATTACCGCCTCGGTAGAGTGTGCTAGGCGGAAGCCTGCTTGATGGGAATCAAGGACTTCTGATTCCTCCAAGAAGTCAGTGAGGCACACTGTGACATAAGCTTCCAATACCTTGGCCAGGTAGGGAAGGAGAGAAATTGGGCGGTAATTAGTCAGGGTTAGCGGGTCAGAGCCCATCTTTTTCAAGAGAGGAACAACAATAGCCTCTTTAAAAGTTGCAGGGACAGTGCCTTGAGATAGAGATTTGTTTAAGAGATTTGGAGCAGGACTGGGAATGGCAGTAAAAATTTCCTTCAAAGTGCTTGGAGGGCAACAGTTGATGGGTGAGCCGGATTTAACTTTTACAAGAAGATTAATAAAAGTACGCTCACATATTGTGGGGAAATGCGAGAATGTACTGTGGTTAGTAAAGGGGGGGGCTAGGGAACAACCTTTGACTGACCGGGTGGGATATTGGACTTGATTTTTTTTTTAATTTGATCAATAAAGAAGAGATTCAATGCATTGCAAAAAGTTTGAGAAGGGAGGGTTTACATAAGGTTCTTTCGGGGTTGGATAACTTATTCACAATATGAAAAATCTCTTCCAGTGGTTGGTAGCCGACAGAATTTCAGATGAAAAATGCACCGCTTTGGCCGTTAAAATAGATTTTTTGTACATTTCTAAAAAGTTTAAGTAGGACTGTTTGTCACACACACACACACCAGGGGCATTGTGTAACACACATTTGTTTTTTGATGTAACGTTTCAGATGCATGGCCATCACACGTGGAAGGCTAATGTATAGACCATGAATATTGATCAAGATGATCGTTGCATGTTGTGTGTAGTATAAGGTATGTGTACAGAGCAAAAGCACTTTTCAAAAAAGCTCTGTAAGCAGAAGGGGTGTGTCTCATCAAACGCTGTAGAGAGAATGACTAAAATGGTTGGGGTCCTCCAACTGTTGTAATGGGAAATGTTATGAACATTTCAAATGCTTTTTTTTAAGGTCACATGGCCATCGAGGGCGCAAGGAGGCCGCACCCGACAAGATTTTGAGAAAATATATTTATCATAATAATATAAGTTTATTACAGTTAGAAAGATATAAATGTATAGAATATTTTTGATTATCCCTTGCTCTCATATACACTTTAAAATAATTTAGAAATAGTTTTGAGACATAAAAAAATGAGGGAATGGCGTATCCGGTGCGACACCATACATCTATGACGTAACACAGGGCCTGGCAGCGTGCACTTGTCGTATACGCAACGCGCAGTGGGCGCGACCCCATACGTACATGATGTAAAACGTGGCTTGGTACTGCGTACCCGTCGGATACCAAAGTAGCAGCTGGCGCGACTTCGTACATATATGATGTTACACGGGACGTGGTGCCACGAACCCATCGGATACGAAATGCGCATCATTTACGAGTTTAGCAATATGGCGGATAGGATTTGGGTGGTGATGGAGCTTGGTACACTACCAGTATGGAAGTGCAGTTTTCTCAACAACAAAAAAAAAGATATACATATTTTTTGGGGAAGATATAAAGCATTACATAATTTTTAAAGTTAAAAAAAGAAGTATAATAGAGTTCCAAAATAATACAAAAAAATAGAAAAAATATAGGTTTTATAAACATTAAAATATGAAATTAACATTTAAAAAACCTTCGAAATTCACTGAAAAAACCATAGGTTTTACAGACGTTATAGTTAGGAATTAGCATTTAAAAAACCTTTGAAATTCACTAAAAAAAACATAGGTTTCAGGGACGTTATAGTTAGTTGGACATTTGACTCGTATAAAACCAGAGAAATTCGTCTGTTATAGTTAGCTATAACTCGCGCGCCCGCAATGCACTGCTGATGATGTCACATATTACATCACTCATGACATGGTCAGTGACATCACTGATGACATCTCAAATGACATCACTGATGACATCACTCATGACATCATCCACAAGATAATCTGATGCACATACTGATGCCCTAATATAAACTTTGGTACACCCATTCTAAAATGTAGACTACTATTTTTGAAACCATACACACAAGAATGCCATATGCTACATACCACTCACTATTTCCTAGGTCCAAACACACATCCAGTCACTTATACATGTACTTTCTCATCAATGCACTCATACATCTATACATGCAGTCACACTCTGCCACTCATCCATAGAGTTACTTACACACCTAGTCAGTAATGCAAAGAATCAATCACATTCCCATTTACTCATGTATACAGTTATACACACCAACTCCGTTATTTATAGACATACCACATCACTTATTTTTACAGAGACTAACACATATTTACTGTCTTATACAATCACTGATAGAAGCAGACACTTATTTATACACCCACTCTTCAAATAACTTAGTCTCACGTATACTCATTTATATAATCCAACACTCACATAAAGGGCCATATGTAGGTAATCTACATTTATCGATTCTAAAATACCGAATTTTACTGATTCGGTATTTCAGAAGCGGTAAATGGTATGTACAATTTGGTAAATATTACCAAATCGTTACAATGTCTGTAGGGCAGCGCTACCTGCTGGCTCAAGCCTACAGTACAGTCCAGAAGGTCCTTAACCCCTTGACTGCGGCGGCTATTCCGCCGCAGTGCTAACGTGCGGCGGGCGCATGCTGGTGACGGAACCGCTCCTTCACCAGCGTCGGTTGCGCTGTGCTTATGACGGAGCGGTTCCGTCATGGCCCGCCCCGCTCAATAGAACGCTGAGCGCAGGCACGGAATTCGCGCCGCGCATGAGCGGCGAGCGGGCAATGACGGAACCGCTCCGTCATCAGCACAGCGCACCCACAGCTGATGACGGAGCGGTTCCGTCATCAGCGTGCAAGGGGTTAAAATGAGACAGATATGTGACTGAATGAGGTCAGAGATCACATCATTATGCAGGGCAACATCGCTTAATCGCACCTGGGCACCCAGGCTGATGCACCCCACCCCTCCTGCAGCACCGCGCTCAACACGTGTCTGTAGGGCAGCGCTGCCCGCTTGCTCAGGCCTACGGTACGGTCCAACAGGTCCTTAACATGAGACAGAGATGTGACTGAATGAGGTCGGAGATCACATCATTACGCACGGTAACATTGCTTGTTCGCACCCGCACAGCCAGGCTAATGCACCCCATCCCTCCTTCAGCACTGCGCTCAATTGCAGCCCCTGTGCACCCAGGCCACACTGCCCACCTGCTGTCATTGTGTGTGCAAACACGACGGGCAGCAGTGTTCACAATTCAGATGCAGTGTTGATTGCAGGATGGTGTACACCTCATGGATCCCTTTCGAAACACGACGTCCAGTAGGATTCACAATTCATGTCCAGTGTTGATTGCCAGGATGGTCTACGCCTTATGAATCCCTTTTTTAATTGCACATTGTGATATGCGAGGTGGATGCAGCCATATCGCCTGAGGCAGTGTGGAAGAACTGGGACATGTGGCATTGTCGTCATCCTATTTATACGCACGCAAAGTGGGCTGGGCTTGCGTAGGCCAGGCCAGCGTAGGGGTGTGAATAATTTTTCCGGGGACCTGGGCGTTGTTCAGTTCCTGCCTAGCCAGGAAGTGTACTTACGTGTGCTTTTGTTGCAGTTTTGACGTCGCAGAATGCACAATTTACATTAATGTAGGATGTACCAGGAGGGGGCAACTATCGCTAATGAGATGCTGTTCGAAAACATTGAATGGGCAACATCACATGTCGTAGTCAAGGTTGTGGATATGTGCAGACACACATGTAAATGGTGTGTGGTATTATTTAAAGTGTTGCTAATGCAAAGCGCACACATGTGAATGTGCTCGGATGGAGGGAGGTTCAGCAGTGAGACTACGTCATACATAGTGATAACGTTCATTACAGTCAAGCAATGCATGTCAAACATGAATCTGAAAGTCTCACATATGGCACACTACTATACTGGTAAAGCCTGACAACAGAGCATACAGCAATACAAATATACACATTACTGTTTACTGTTTGTCACATGTGATCTAGGATGTGCACTCTGCCCGTGGCTGATGAAACTCCTTAGAGCCACCAATATCCAGGCCGAAAGGCAGCACAATAATGTCATGTCAATATAAATTTATAGAGCGCGCGTACACCGGAAAGGTTTCATGGCACTAGTTCGGTTGAAATCCAAGTTCCAGAGAGAGGATTTAGAAAGCCTGTCTGAAGAGCCAAGTTTTAAAAAGATTTCTGAAGCCGAGAAGGCTGGTGCAGAAGTGGATTTCAGAGGGGAGGGAATTCCAGAAAGTGGGGGCAAGATGGAAAACCTGGAACCGCCGGTGCGATTCAGTCTAAAGTGGGGGATGAGAAGTAGAATTTTATGTGCTGAGTGAAGGTTACGTGTAGGAACATATGTGTTAATCATGTTGTTGACAAATGTTGGGCTCTTTCCGTTGAGTGACTTAAAAATAAGACATCCAATCTTAAAGGCACACCGCTGAGCAACTGGAGGCCAATGAAGTTGCTTCAAGAGGGGAGTGATGTGATGATGCCTAGGCTGGTGAGCAATCAGATGTGCGGCCTGGTTTTGTACCATCTGTAAATGTTTTAAGAGGTAGAGAGGGATGCCAAAGTATAATGAATTGGCATAGCCGACATGCGACATGACCAAGGCGATGATCACCTAAATCCGAGCATCGTGGGTGAGGAATCTACAGATCTTTTTTTATTTTTCGGTGTTAGAAGAAGCAGGTGGAGATCACTGATCTAATCTGGGGCTTCAGAGTAAGATCCGGACTGATGACCACCCCAAGGCTTTTAGCCGATCTACAAGGGACGGGGGACTGGCCCAGCTCCCTGGGCCAGAAATTGGGTCCCCAAGGATTTGTATTGGTGCCACCGGTTAGAATCAACCCCGTTTTGTCTGGGTTAAGTTTCAGATGGTTCTCGTTCATCCATTGGCTGATGAACAGCATAGTGGATTGAAAAGAATTGCGAACTGCTTGAGAGCGACTTTCCAGGAAAGAGTTGATCCAGCTTAAGGCAGGGCCCGAAATTCCAGTGTCCCTCGCACGGTCGATCAAAAGAGAGTGATCGACCGTGTTGAAGGCAGCGTAGAGATCAAGCAGGAAGAGGGCCTGTGAGGAGCCACTATTCGCCTCACTACGGAGGGTATCCAATACTGTAAGGATTACCGCCTCGGTAGAGTGTGCTAGGCGGAAGCCTGCTTGATGGGAATCAAGGACTTCTGATTCCTCCAAGAAGTAAGTGAGACAGCCTGTGACATAAGCTTCCAATACCTTGGCCAGGTAGGGAAGGAGAGAAATTGGGCAGTAATTAGTCAGGGTTAGCGGGTCAGAGCCCATCTTTTTCAAGAGAGGAACAACAATAGCCTCTTTAAAAGTTGCAGGGACAGTACCTTGGGATAGAGATTTGTTTAAGAGATTTGGAGCAGGACTGGGAATGGCAGTAAAAATTTCCTTCAAAGTGCTAGGAGGGCAACAGTTGATGGGTGAGCCGGATTTAACTTTTACAAGAAGATTAATAAAAGTACGCTCACATATTGTGGGGAAATGCGAGAATGTACTGTGGTTAGTAAAGGGGGGGGCTAGGGGACAACCTTTGACTGACCGGGATATTGGACTTGATTTTTTTAATTTTATCAATAAAGAAGAGATTCAATGCATTGCAAAAAGTTTGAGAAGGGAGGGTTTACATAAGGTTCTTTCGGGGTTGGATAACTCATTCACAATATGAAAAATCTCTTCCAGTGGTTGGAAGCCGACAAAACTTCAGAAGAAAAATGCGCCACTTTGGCCGTTAAAATAGATTTTTTGTACATTTCTAAAAAGTTTAAGTAGGACTGTTTGTCACACACACACCAGGGGCATTGTGTAACACACATTTGTTTTTTGATGTAACGTTTCAGATGCATGGGCGGCCATCACATGTGGAAGGCTAATGTATAGACCATGAATATAGTAGGGCTGTTTGTCACACACACACACACCAGGGGCATTGTGTAACACACATTTGTTTTTTGATGTAACGTTTCAGATGCATGGCCATCACACGTGGAAGGCTAATGTATAGACCATGAATATTGATCAAGATGATCGTCGCATGTTGTGTGTAGTATAAGGTATGTGTACAGAGCAAAAGCACTAAGCTCTGTAAGCAGAAGGGGTGTGTCTCATCAAACGCTGTAGAGAGAATGACTAAAATGGTTGGGGTCCTCCAACTGTTATAATGGGAAATGTTATGAACATTTCAAATGCTTTTTTTTAAGGTCACATGGCCATCGAGGGCGCAAGGAGGCCGCACCCGACAAGATTTTGAGAAAATATGTTTATCATAATAATATAAGTTTATTACAGTTAGAAAGATATAAATGTATAGAATATTTTAGATTATCCCTTGCTCTCATATACACTTTAAAATGATTTAGAAATAGTTTTGAGACATAAAAAAAATTAGAGAATGGCGTATCCGGTGTTACACCATACGTCTATGATGTAACACAGGGCCTGGCAGCGTGCACTTGTCGTATACGCAATGCGCAGTGGACGCAACCCCATACGTACATGATGTAAAGCATGGCTTGGTACTGCGTACCCGTCAGATACCAAAGTAGCAGCTGGCGCGACCTCGTACATATATGATGTTACGCGGGACGCGGTGCCACGAACCCATCGAATACGAAATGCGCATCATTTACGAGTTTAGCAATATGGCGGATAGGATTTGCGTGGTGATGGAGCTTGGTACACTACCAGTATGGGAGTGCAGTTTTGTCAACAACAAAAAAAATACATATTTTTGGGGGAAGATATAAAACATTACATAATTTTTAACGTAAAAAAAAGATTAATAGAGTTCCAAAATAATACAAAAAAATAGAAAAAATATAGGTTTTATAAACATTAAAATATGAAATTAACATTTAAAAAACCTTCGAAATTCACTGAAAAAACCATAGGTTTTACAGACGTTATAGTTAGGAATTAGCATTTAAAAAACCTTTGAAATTCACAAAAAAACCCATAGGTTTCAGGTACGTTATAGTTAGTTGGACATTTGACTCGTATAAAACCAGAGAAATTCGTCTGTTATAGTTAGCAGAGCTAACTATAACTCGCGCGCCCGCAATGCACTGCTGATGATGTCACATATTACATCACTCATGACATGGTCAGTGACATTACTGATGACATCACTGATGACATCTCAAATGACATCACTGATGACATCACTCATGACATCATCCACAAGATAATCTGATGCACATACTCATGCCCTAATATAAACTTTGGTACACCCATTCTAAAATGCAGACTACTATTTTTGAAACCATACACACAAGAATGCCATATGCTACATACCACTCACTATTTCCTAGGTCCAAACACACATCCAGTCACTTATACATGTACTTTCTCATCAATGCACTCATAGATCTATACATGCAGTCACACTCTGCCACTCATCCATAGAGTTACTCACACACCTAGTCAGTAATGCAAAGAATCAATCACATTCCCATTTACTCATGTATACAGTTATACACACCAACTCCGTTATTTATAGACATACCACATCACTTATTTTTACAGATACTAACACATATTTACTGTCTTATACAATCACTGATAGAAGCAGACACTTATTTATACACCCACTCTTCAAATAACTTAGTCTCACGTATACTCATTTATATAATCCAACACCCACATAAAGGGCCATATGTAGCTAATCTACATTTATCGATTCTAAAATCCAGAATTTTACTGATTCGGTATTTCAGAATCGGTAAATGGTATGTAGGAAACAATTTGGTAAATATTACCAAATCGGTACAATTCGGTATTTAAGAATCGGTATTTACCGATTCAGTAATTCCCATTCATTCCTCTGGGCCTGGAGGCCAATAGGAATGAATGGGATGCCATTCACTATTACCGATTCGGTAAATACCAAATCGGAAATAGGGGGCACATAATCAAGGGTGGCAGGGTGTCACATTGACACCCTGTTGCACCTCTGAATCGGCATGTGTGCACATGTGGCACACATACATGCCCTAAAGGGCATATATGTCTGCCACATGGCACTTTTAAAAAAGGACAAAATTGCTTTTTTAAAGGTTTTCGATATTTACCACCAACTTGTAGTTGCCTCGTGAGAATTCACCATGCAGCAGTCTGACATCTCGTGAAGGGTGTCCAGTTTGTGACCAAGACAGGGTCCTTCATTCTCTCCCATCAGGTAATGGGGCTCGATCGTCCCTTGAGGGGATTCTTGGCTCCACACCTACATACACTCTAGGTAAACTTAGAGTAGTGTTCGCACAGTAGGAGCATGCTCGATTACTGTCTTGTTTTTTTCTGCCTGTGTTAGAACTTGGGGTCTCTAATTAGCAGGGGTATGCACCTTTGTCCAAGTTGTGACCCTTGCTTCTAGTCAGGGTAAGGGAGATAAACACTCTAGATCACCCCTGCACACCCCCTTGGTAGCTTGGCAAAAGCAGACAGGCTTATCCCAAAGGCAATGTGTAAAGTATTTGTACTCCAAACACACAGTAATACTGTGAGAAGACCACAAATGGACACCAAACCAGTTTATAAAAATAAAAAATCTTTATCTAAACTCAACAAGAACAAAACAACATAGATCCTGCATACATGTAGTAAAATAGCACTTAAAAACAGTTATTTCAAAAGTAAAGCTCGTAGAAAACAAATAGCTGCACCTGGGGCTATTATGACATCGTGACAACAATTAATCCAAAATACGTCGCCGACTAAGAGATGCACGGCATTCAGCATGAAGTCACACGAACCCCCAAACAAACAGTGCCTTGGAAAATGAAGTCTATGACGATGCATGGCTTGGTGGAGGTGAGGCGTTGGTGCTGAGGTTGAGGCCGGCTCCCTGGCTGCCACATGGGGGGCTAGGCGGCATGTCCGCAAGGAGGCGATGTGTCGAATCTAGGACAGGGGAAGTCGGTTGCGTCGGCGTTGAGGTGTCTGTTCCGGGGAGGTGGTGCGAAGTCGGCAAGTTTGTGGAGTCACCCTTGACAGTTATTGGCGCCGATAACTGGACACAGGCACTTGCAGTGACAGAGCCGCTGGTGTCGGGAAGGCAGATATTTGCAGGCTTTGAAAGGCATCAGAAGTGCGACGTAGGCAGTGTGGTGTGTCGTGCACTTCACGAACGGTGCTCCTGGCCACGGTGCAGGTCACTGCATCACGACAGCATCCCTAATGGTGTTGGAGATTGTTTTCCTTGCTTTTCTTAGGTTTCTTCCAGCTCCCAACAGCAGGAACAACCTCCAGAGGACCAAAACTGTGACAGGTACCTCCTGGCAGGTCAGAACTATCAGCAGAAGAGTTCAAGGGAGCTAGAACTTTGTGTCCCTGAAACTTCAGAACAGGAGGCCAGCACACACAAGCCCTTGGAGATTCTTCTCAGCAAAGTTCTAGTTTTTGTCCTTTCCTAGGTAAAAGCAGTAACTGCAGGCCAACCACACACAAAACACAGCAAAGGTGCAGTAATCCTCCTCACAGCTTTCCAGCTCTTCTCCTTGGCAAAGGTTCCTGTTAACTCCAGAAGTGATCTAAAGTTCTGGGGTTTAAGGTCCATTACTTATTCCCCATTTTGTCTATATTCTTCTTTATGCCAGGGTCTCTGAGCCCTGTCCAAACCAGTTCTGTCCTTATTGGTGCAGTTTGACCACAGGGGGTGGAAGCAGCATTGTGCAAGGGAGACAGGCCCTATTGAGGTGCAAGGAAAACTCCTCCCACTACTCTAAATGCAGCCAAGATCCATTCAGCTCAGGTCTGAGTCATCCAGAAAGGGCCAGGCACAGCTCAACCCCCCTCCCCAGTGGATGTCTACAGTGATTGCACATCCCAAACCCCTGTCACTCCAAAACCAGACAGTCAATCCACAACCAGGCAGAAACACTCAGAATGGTTTAACAAGAAAATGCCTACTTACTAAAAGTGGCATTTTCAAACACCCAATTTAAAAAACCTCTTTACTAAAATATATGTTATTAAATTCTGAGTTCACCGAGCCTAAACTGTATTCCTCTATCTTGTCCCAATGGGAAGTTATACTTGTAAGGTGTTACAAAGTAACTCCCATCCTATGTGAAAGATAACCTTTCAATAGGGAAAAACGAAATTGGTAGTATTTCACTATCAGGACATGTCACACACACCAGTACTTGTCCTATCTTTCCCATACACTGCACCCTAAACATTGGGGTAACTTGGGCCTACCTCAGGGGTCTCTTCTATGTAAGAAAATGGAAGGTTAAGGTGCCAGGTCAACATAGCAGTAAAAGAAACTGCACGCAGACACTGCAGTGGCAGGTAATGTAATGTAATGTAATGTTGGCTTCTTATATAGCGCACTAATCACCCCAAAGGGTCTCAAGGCGCTTGCTTTGGGAACCCGTCCTGGTTTTTCCCTGTGAGATAGCCCCTTCTGGGCACCCCCAAGGTGAAAGCCAGGCATCCCGCTGCGGGGGGCCGTAGTGGAGATTGAGCAAGCTATTGCCCAGAGTTGCAGAGTGTGAGCCCCTGATTTTAGTAGGCACCGAAGCAAGAATTATCGAGTCCGTGGACATTTTGAGCTCAGGACCCTGCCACGTCGGGAACTGAACCCTGGTCCCGGTCTGACCTCTGCTTCAGGGTCTGCCTCCTCTAACCAGTGAGCCACACTTCTCCACTTCTCTGAGTTACATATGCAGGTGGGTGGCACAATCAGTGCTGTAGGCCCACTAGTAGCATTTGACATATAGGCCCTGGGCACACCAGTAAATCAAATATGCCAATCATGGATAACCAATGTGTACAGGGAGCACTTGCAGTTTGAAACTGATCAGCTGTGGCAAAGTGCCCAAAGCATCTAAGACGGCAAAAACAAAATCCAGCACAGCATCAAAAATCCAGTAGGTAGAGGCAATAGGTCAGGGGAAACCACACCAAGGATGCCAAGTCTAACAGCCTGCATATATACACACTGTTTTAGCACTATGGTAGAACTATATCTATTATTCACACTTTTGGTGCTTGAAATCACCTTTATCTGCTTCTATCAATTAATCATTGCAGCACGCCTATTTTATACAATAATTACGTTGGTTCAATAAACATATTGAAAACGTCCTACTGTGTATTCTATGTATACTTCTCAGAGACTATGAGAGCACAAGTGACTGAGTGAAAGGTTCTGTACTGTTTCCACACTCCCTGAGGGGTCAGGGTTGGCATGTTCAATTGTTGCCAGAAACCATGCGATCCCTGGTAAGGTAAGGGGGACGCTTACAGTGGCACTGTGAGATAGCTGGTCTCTAGGCCAACATATCCTGCATGGGTGTCCAGAATCAGTTTAGGCACCAAGCCCCGAGTTTATGTTGTCCAACAAATGAGCAGATCCTGCTTACTAGTAGGAAGTAAAAGACCAAGTTGAGGCATGAAATAGTTGACAGTCTATTCTGCCATAACAGAATGAGGATATTTTGTGGTTCCTTACAGTACCCTTCTGTCCCTACCATTCCAAACATGTCCAAACTCTTTATAGAGCTCAGAAGAATGTGTAAATGAAATATGAGTCTAGTTAGGTAAGGCTATCTAGTTATAGAGTAAGCCTTCATGGTACATTCACTGTACTTGCTATACCCATATTTTTCAGAGTACCTAAGGAAAGGAATGTCCTCAATTGCGTTGTTCAATACAATTTTCATCTGACGCTTACTTAAGGTCTGTAACATTTCCCAGGTGCCCAGCTAACACAGATGCAATACCTCCTATACAATACAATCAGCATGGTTACAATTCCATAAAGCACAAAAGGGGAAATCATATTGTAATGACAGTGGAAACAGGGCTATAGCGCCTTTACCACCCTCCCTATGCTGGGAGCTAGTTTATTATAATTATAGAAGACCTCTAGGCATTGTCTGGGGGACTCCATACCGCCAAGATCATATGCAACAAATCACATCCAAGGAAAATCACAGCTCTGCTTAGTTGGAAACGTTTTCTCCAAGTCCATTCTCATGCATGTAATGCCATTTTAAAAAGCACCCGAGTTTCGGTTGGGCAGCTGTGCCTCCTGTTATGTCGATGTGCCTGGGACTGACCTACGTGAATCAACAGCATACATTGTTATTCGACCTTGAACTTGCTGTGCAGACAGAGAGCACAGTGTACAGCTATACATGTGAAAAGCAGGCTGTTCTCATATGAAGAAGCGCACAATGTATTTACGAGAACAGAGCCAAGTTGTTTTTGTGTGCAGAAGTGGCAAAATGGTGTATAAGCATATATTTCACTTATGCTAACTGAGCAATGTCTGCAGTGAACCCCATGTCCTCACTACACCCTCCCCGTGGTGAGGCCAACGGACAGTGGACTCAATAGAATACAGAGTTCAAGTCAGAGTGAGCAGGAATTAAGTGCATCCATGTCGACAGGAAGATTAGGAAAAAAGGAGTAAAATAAAATAAAAAAGGGGGCAAAAAGCCAGCCAAAAACATTCATTAATAGTTTCCGACCAATGATGGAAGTCAGCCAAGTCAATCCATCGATGTGTATGAGCAATAAGTTGCAATGGCCTCCGAGAGGAAGTCATTGTTATTGTCAGAAAAGAGAGTCGCCATCCATTCCAACAAAGAGAATGAACATACATGTTCATCAACAATGGGAGCCTTTAGCACTATCAGAGGACAACCTGCGTGTTCTCCAAGAAAACTTTGTTGTAGGAAATCATGTGCAGCAGCACAAACATCCCATTCTCCAAGCACAGCCGCGCAGGCCATAATCCAAACACCGGAACATTCCAGCTCATGCTTATGCAAGTCCATAAGAGGACTCCTTAGCAGTTCGTAATCCAGGGCAGGAGACACTGTGTTGGAGAAGCAAAGATCCAATTCCCATTCAAAGGAGCATTCCAGGCAGTGGAAGACAGGTTGCACGCAAGAGAAGTATGCAAAACGAATAGACAATCCATAAGCCACACTTAGAGTGGCCAGGGGCAGAGTACAGTAGCATTCAAGCTTACGACTACGAAGCTGAAGCAGCTGGTCTCAGCTGTTTTAAACCACAGAGAGCAGGCATTCCGAAGCAGGCAAATCAACAGCAGCACCCCAGCAGCCAAGGCAGGTATTAGTGGAAAGCCGCAGAAGATGCTGGAAAAAATAGAATGAAAAAATGCCGGTATCACACCAAACATAATTTGGAATGAAGTCACAAGGCCAGAGCCCACAAGTTTAAAAAAATGGGCCAAGCCTGTAATAGTAGAGGCATTGCAAATGGTATGGATCAAGGCACCGAAATGACGTGGGAGGTCAGTCTTAAGAAGCGCTTGCACCTCTGTGCGGGTGTTAGCCACGTGACAAATGTTTCACAGGAAGATGTGAGCGCAACTTCCTTTTTGAGACAATAATGCTCTTATTCTGCTCAATTTATTGAACTCTGCCTTCAAAGTTGGAATAGAAGGCTAAATCGGGATGTCGAGCTTCCCGTTTGGGGGTGGAAAAAGCAAATTTTTACAGCAAACCACAAGTTGTGAGACTGTTACAATGTAAGGGATGCCAGCAAGCATGACGCAGCAATCTTCATTATTTAAAAGCAACTAGCTACCATTTGCAAGCAGGGTAAACATAGGTGTGATAACTGGTACTGGAATACCCTTTAAAACACATGCCAAATTTGGGGCTTTTAAGTTACAAGCACCATGCAACTGTATACTCTTACACACAAGAGAATGATCAGGTGAGGAATCACACGATTCCCTAGTTAAGTACACATCTTTTTCATCCCATAGGAATCTGTATGTGAATGGTAATGACAACACCTAGTGAAGGAATGCACTACATAGGGGTTCATATCGGCCCAGGGGATAATGTTTCATGCATGAACTAAATTTAAAAAAGGAAAATGGCAGAGTTATTACCCCATGGATGAGCCATACTGCTGAATCAGTTCCAGCCACTAAAAAAGGCAAAGGACCTAACTTTTCAATGTGTAACAGTGTGTATGTAGCATCCTTCATGGACATAAACTGATGTCTATCTGTCAAGGTAAATGGCAAAAGTAATGATGACGTGTTCATATAATCCCAAGGAACCTTACCCATCATCAAAGTTTGCAAAGTCCATGCAAACTGCATGATTGAACGCGATTGATTTTGACCATGATACAAAACAGACACTTTTTTTTTAAACTTTATTTTTCAAATATAGAAGAATAGCCACATTGCATTGCAAACAGTCATTTTACATATCAATCAAGTCATGCTTGCCTGGCCCTCTCAAAGTAGGACCTCAGCGTCCCCCAAATGTCACGTGGCCGCGACGTAGCTGGCATAAGACCAGCGTATACTTCAGCGTTGGTGTTGCAGTGCGTCAGGCTTCTCAACCAATCCTGCAGTTTAGGAATAGACTTCCTGCCCCAGTGCAAGACCACCTCCAGCTTGGCTAACAGCAGCCCCAATGATGCAAGCTTCCTGACTTTCTTCGGAATCTGGACAGTGTACCCCAACAGAGCCACCTCAGGAAGGGGAGCTATTGGAAGCCCGATTATCCTCCCCAGGGTCATGTGCACTTCCAACCAATAGGATTTCAAGCGGGGCCACAACCATGCCAAATGTATAAAATCAGCGTGAGGTGTGTTGCATTTCATGCAAATATGTGGGCGTTCGGCGTCTATCCTGTGTGTCAGAGCAGGGGTAAAATAAGTGCGACTGAGAAATTTTAAATGTAACAGCTTATGGTGACTATTAAGTGAAATATCCTTGGTGGCAATGCAACATTTGGCACACTGCTCGTCCACGATGGTGCACCCCGTGTCCGCCTCCCAGGCCTGTCTGAGGCTTCAGTCTTCTGCCGGTAGCATTTCGGCGCAGGCCTTGTACATTTTAGAGATAAGGTGTGTTCCGCCGGGGCTCTCCAACACCAGTGTGAGTGGGGGGAAAGCGTCAGGCTCAGTCGGGTATGTGGGGAAAGAAGCGCGCAGGGAAGACTTCATGCGGCTCAGCAGGAATCTCGTTTTGAAGTTGCAATCGGTGAGCCAGGCGTCCTCGTCTAGCGAGAACACATGACCCCCTGGGAATAAATCACCCACTTTTGTAATACCCAGTGTGGTCAATGTGTTCTGTACAAGTCTCTCCCCCGTGATTGGGAATATAAGTATGGGGCGCTCGTACGCTTTTTCAGCCTACTCCCCGCCCAGGCAGTTGTGGACACCGTCTGTATGTCATGTGTGTCACGTGGAAAGCCCGAGGGAAGTGCCTCACATAATTTGTCAGGGAGTACCAGGTCCACCTCTGGTCTTAGGAAAGGGATGCGTGCATCAGGGTGAAACCAAGTGTACGCGTAATGACATTGCGCCACCAGGTAATAGAGATGAAAGTCCGGCACATTGAACCCACCCCTGTCATATGGTAATATCATTGTAGTCCAGTGGACACGCGGTCTCCTCCCGCCCCACACCAGTCTGGTCATGAGTGTCGGCAAGGTGCGGAAAAATCCTACAGAGAAGGGGATCGGGATGGTCTTAAAAAGGTATAATAATTTCGGAAGCACCACCATTTTCAATATGGCTACCTGGCAAGCCAACGACAATGGCAACTGCAGCCATCTTTTGACCTGTTCCTCCAATTTTTGAAAAGTCTGCCCATAATTCAATCTAATGATTTGAGTGGTGTCTAGGTGGATATGTACACCAAGGTATTTCACCGAATTCTGGCACCATTCCGGGGGAAACTCACATTCCCATTGGGTAGTACTTGTTGTAAGCGGGAATATAATTGAGTTGTGCCAATTTATAACAAGACCCGAAAACCGACCGAAACGGATGATTTCCCGGATAAGAGGGGACAGGTTGATGTGTGGCTCCCGGAGGTAAAGGATGGTGTCATCAGCATATAAAGAGGTGAGTAAGGGACCCGTATCAAACTGAAGACCCCTATGTAAATGGCATTCCTGGAGATGTCTTACCAGGGGATCCATGGCTAGGATGAACAAAAGCGGGGACCGGGGGCAGCCCTGTCTAGTCCCGCGATACAGCTGAAACGACCCGGACAGAGTGCCCTTCAGGCGAAGACGCGCCGACGGCTAATACAAAACAGACACTTCATCATGTACAATATCCACAACAGATGAAACAATATTGTCCCATGTGTAAATGCAGGAGGACAGAGTGTTAATGCTATTATCAACTACTGCAAGCCCTTTTCTCTAAATTAGCTTAGTCTATTGCCCTTAGAGGAGAAGCAGATTCAATTTGGGACAGCTTCCAGATTTAATTGTAAATAGCATAAAGAAATCTTTTTGATCTAGGACCTGCAGGCCCTTTTATAAAATCTGTCAAGTCAATGTCATCTGTTAACAAACACAAATGGTGTTTCACTGACGTTAGGGTTGAGTTTTTTAACCAATTTTGACGTAACTTCCCTACTGAATAGGTTGTAACCGAATGGGATCTAGAAAAACGTGGATCAGGTCTATCCTGTATGTAACATGGGGCCTTGCCTAGAAAACGGTGCTGGAAAGAATCAGAACTTGTTTGCCAAACCAGCCAACCTAGGGGGTCCAGGTTAGAAACATTAAATGATGCATTAGCAAATAATGACTGTAATTCAACAAGGGTCATATCTGTATGATTGTTCCAGGTCTCATAACGATCAGGAATTTTAGGGGCATTTATTTGCTTTGAAGTGGCTAATCCAAAACAGGTTGTTTGATAAATCAAACTGTTTAAAAACAGGATTTGGTTTGGGATAAGGCACGCTCGATGTAAAGCCTCCGTGCCCTGTACCTGCCAAGATCTAGAACCCCAAACACATTTAAGTTCGACTGTATCTTTCCATAGCTCATAGCCACCTATAGCTAATTCATCAATAAAGGATTTGGAATACACTATTTTGTGTGGGTGAGCCTGTCTTTCGAATTGGACGTAGTATTCATTTTAAAATGAAATAAATCCAGATTGGATTTATTAAAATCAGTTAAGTATGCAAATGTTTTCAAAAGAGTTTTTGAACTGCCTTCCATGCTGGGCAATGTTCCCATTTGTGTAATTAACCACATTTCTAAATGTATTAGCTTTATGCAGGTAATTATGGCCATAATTCTGGTGGCAAAATAAATCAGCATAATTTGCAGAATTCAAATACAGATCTTCATCATTAAATGCAGCATAATACTTTAAATCAGAAAATAGAGACTGAACCGCTTGTGCCTTCCAATCATCAGAGCGTATGTTTTGTTTCACTACATCCCCCATAGAAACACAAAAGTACATTTGGAACATTGACCACCTCGGTGGGGGCATGAATTTCGAACTTTACTGCATCCCAAACTATTCCATCCACAACTGGCTAGTCAAAGATGTTGACAAAAGTCTGGTCTCGTTTCCTGATGTGAGAAGAAGAGTGTGGTGCTAAAGTTCCATCTATCGCTTTCTTTTTTTTAATTAAAAAAAAAAAAATGTTGTCCCCATTTGTCAAAACAGTTAAAGCTTGGAGATAAATTGGATTTCCGGCTTTTTTTCTGGCATACAATATGTAGGGTATCCAATCACTCCTTTACGGAGGAGATGTATTACATCTCGGACCCTCTATTGGCCTAACCGCTTTTCCATTTTCTCCAATCATACAGGTGCATTCGGTTTTTCCAGCCCAGGGCTTCCAATTCTTCTTGGCCACTCCTGAACAATCCCTGACAGCCTGTAGTACTGCTTGTTAATCAGAGGACTAAATTATAAGAAAAAAACAACGAAAAACGAAAAAGGATTAAAGCAAGAAAAATAATAAATGTGAAGGACTAAAGTAAAATATTAGTAACATTTCCCCTTAAGAAGGTATGTTCTTACACCAGTTATCCCATAAACTCCAGAATGTTGTTCTTTTTTTGTTATACGTTGCTTTGTCTAATTTTGCAATTCTATGTATTGAGGTACACCTTTCGCATTCCAGGGGAGAAACCGGTAAAATCCATTTAATGCACAACTCTCTGCGTGCCAATAGTATTGACATAAAAATAAGGGTCTTGTATTGTTTAGGTAGAGTAGTTGTGGAGTCTTCGTATGGAATCACCCCAAAAATGACCAGTGCTAAACTCACCTTAATTTCGTTCCCCACAATACCAGACAGCGTTGCGCCCACTTTCTCCCCGAAGACTCGGATGGAAGGACACCACCAAAACATATGTGCTTCGTCTGCGTCTACTTCCCTACATTTTGGGCACTTCTTCACAGCTTGTAGACCCATTTTTGAGAGCCTTCTAGGGTCCAATATGCCTTGTGAATGGTAAATAAATAATTTTTTCTTAGAGGTGCAGACTTCACATTGTGCCATAAAAAAAATAGAGATACTTGCCATAATGTATCAAGCTCGTAGTCCGGAAGCACCTTCCTCCAAAACGCTTTAAACTAGGGCTGTGGTTCTTCATGGGACTGTATCAGCATCCAGTACCATGCTGAAACTTCTTTTTGACCAGGTGGGCACGAAAGTATTTTTGACAAAAAAAATGTATTTCCCCTCTCGCATTTTCTTCTAGCTTTGGACCAACTTAACAACTGATAGTACTTAAATTTGGAGATGGCTCCTTCAGTAATCTCCAGCATTTTCTGCCAAGAAATTAAATCTGAACCCTCTAGCAACTGGCCCCATCTATAGATTCCTTTTTCCTTGATTGGAACTGCTAGAGAGTCCTGTAGACAGGCTGGTGTTCCTGGTGATCTCTAGATTGGGGTGTAACAGCTGTAGTACCGAATTTGTAGTGTGCCCCAAATTGGTAACCATACTTTACATGCTGCTTGGAGAATTTTCAGTCTCACCTTTTAAAAAAATGTCAGGTCTTCACAGCTTGTAGACCCATTTTTGAGAGCCTTCTAGGGGTCCAATATGCCTTGTGAATGGTAAATAAATTATTTTTTTCTTAGAGGTGCAGACTTCACATTGTGCCATAAAAAAGATAGAGATACTTGCCATAATGTATCAAGCTCGTAGTCCGGCAGCACCTTCCTCCAAAACGCTTTAAACTAGGGCTGTGGTTCTTCATGGGACTGTATCAGCATCCAGTACCATGCTGAAACTTCTTTTTGACCAGGTGGGCACGAAAGTATTTTTGACTAAAAAAATGTATTTCCCCTCTCGCATTTTCTTCTAGCTTTGGACCAACTTAACAATTGATAGTACTTACATTTGGAGATGGCTCCTTCAGTAATCTCTAGCATTTTCTGCCAAGAAATTAAATCTGAACCCTCTAGCAACTGGCCCCATCTATAGATTCCTTTTTCCTTGATTGGAACTGCTAGAGAGTCCTGTAGACAGGCTAGTGTTCCTGGTGATCTCTAGATTGGGGTATAACAGCTGTAGTACCGAATTTGTAGTGTGCCCCAAATTAGTAACCATACTTTACATGCTGCTTGGAGAATTTTCAGTCTCACCTTTTAAAAAAACGTCAGGTCTCTGAATTTAAAGAGAAAAAAGCTGGATTGATCCCAAGGGCCAAAAGTGAGAGCTTGGAAAATGGTGAAAGATTAGCGGTATCCTTTAACAGTTGCCAGAAATTTTTTTGATGTAAGGCTCTCTGATATTGGAGGAGGTCTGGACTTGCTAAGTCTCCATTTTCCTTTTTTTCCCTAAGCTTCCGCCAAGCTATTCTAGTTTTTTTTCCCCCGCAAATAAAACTAAAGAAAAGGCCTAGAACTTTCTTTATCCATTCTTTCTTAAACTCTAGTGGGACAGAGTTATATAGGAAGGTATATTTGGGTAAGATTTACATTTTTAAGAGATTGGACTTGCCCAGGAAGGATAAAGGGAGAGATTCCTACTGTTGTATTTATTTCTTGACCTTAAAGGTAATCTTGTCAACATTTGTTTTTGCTAGTAATTCAAGATTCTGGACCACCTCAATCCCTAAATACCTGATATTTTGTTGAACTAATTTGCTCCTATAATTTGTGTTTCATTGCATAATCTCTGTTTTTGCTGGGTTGACCGCATATGCAGATAATTCGCCAAAGCTCTCCAACATTTCCCATATGGCTGCAACTGAATCATGTAGCTGCCCGGTAAATATCATCAGGTCATCTGCAGAAAGCCCGATTTTTTTCCCCACCCGTTACAGGAAAATGGTATGATGTCCCTGCATGCCCTTAGTTTAATGCCTAGTGGTTCAATGTACAAGTTAAATAATAGGGGAGAAAGAGGACATCCCTGCCTTGTGCCCCTACCTATTTGAACCTGTTTAGATAGATTGGTATTCACTAAAATTCAAGCGGATAGGTTTTTATAAAGAGCCTTAATTGCAGAAACAAACGTATGACCCAAATTGAAATGCTGGATTACCTTTTTCTAGAAAAGGCCAACTGACCCTGTCAAATGCTTTGGCAGCATCGCATGTCATCACGGTTAGGGGGCTGGCACTTTCCATTGCTAATTCAATTGTGACGATTAGTTCATGGGTCAAATTGTGTAAATGCCTACCCTTCATAAAACCTTTGTGGTTGCTGTGAATCAAGAAGCTGACCATCCGATCTAACCTTTTTCATAATTATCTGTGTGTACAATTTATAGTCACTTTTAAGAAGAGAGATCGGCCTCTATGATTCACATACCCTTGGATTTTTATTGCGTTTTAGCAAGATGACTATCGTGGCTATGTCCCATGATGGAGTAAGGTCATGTTTTAGAATATAAACAGAATTAAACAGATTAAGCAGGATTAGAGTCCACTCTTCTTACAGATGGGAATAGATTTCATTTAGAAGAGCATCGGGCTCTGCAGCCTTGCCTTTCTTTAATTTTTTTATTGCACTATAAACTTCTTCAATTGTAAAGGGGGCAGATAATTCTTCTCTAAGTTCATCACTAAGGAGTGGGTGATTCAGATCCTGAAAGAAGGTGCTAATCGATCATTGTCTGGATTGAAATCTTCTGTATAAAGTTCTTGAAAAAATTGAGCGAATGCCTTTTCAATCTCCCCATCGTTAGTGATACTATTGCTGGTAATTTGACATTTTAATTCTTTAATAGCATTTCTGGCCTGGTCAGCTTTAACCTTTCAGGCTAAGGTTTACTGCAGCCTTTCCCGTAATTTGTAGTTAGCAAGTTTACTTGCTTCCCACTTTTGTTTTACCTTATTTTCCAAATAATCTGTTAAATTGACTTTTACTGTTGCTAACTCCGTCTCTAGGTTTGGATTATTGTTTGGGTTAGAAGAACGCCCTATAATGCCTTGTATTGTTTTAATTGAATCCCCTAAAAGTTTAATCTCCTTTTTGACCTTTTTATCATGTGACGCATTAATACTGACTAATATGCCTCTAAGATACGCCTTACACGTGTCCCATATCTTATTTAGGGGAGCTGAGTCAAGGTTAAAAAGAAAGAACTCATTTGTTAAGTTCTTCAGTTTATCAATTATTGAAGCGTCTAAGAGTAGCGATCGGTTCAAAGTCGACCATCTTTCAGCTGTCTTTTCTTTTACCAAAAATTTAAGTAAAACTCCTGAATGGTTAGATATATGCTCCAGGATATGAGCAATACTCTTAATATGGTTACTAATGGCAGTTGTTACCAAGAAGTAATCTTTCCTTGATCGGTGAGCATGTTTTTTTATTATGAAAAGTGTATTTTCCCGCTTCTGCCCCCGACTTTACACCCTTTGAGAACCAAATATCCATATTATCCAAATAGAAGTCATCATCTTAAAAACATGTGTCTCTATGAAGTGCTTCAAAACTATATTTTTAAACAGAATATTATAGAAAACATCAATAATGGTATATATGCCGTGGTTGGTTCTGAAGGATGTTTGGTGAAACAAAGAAAAGGACATTTGATTAATCACCGTAAACTGAGTTGCGAAACTCCTGACAAAAGGGAATTTTACTATTGAGCTCTTTTGTAACTTTTCAAGCTGTGGCGTTCAGAATTGGAATTACTTGGAGATTTTCAGAGCTATGAAGATTCGTTCAACGCAAGTAAAGATAGTATAGAATGTCCTGGTTTTGCTAATTATGTGAAAATGTTGAACAACGAAATTGAGCAAGAAGCTACAATTGCAGCTGAGATTGCTAGAGACAGTTCTCAAGAGAGTCAAACTTCTGCTCCGTTGAGTCAGGACCCACTATGAAAACCAGTTGTTCAAAATGAAGCAGCAACTGCTATGGAAGAGGTGGAAACAGCAATGTATCAAGCTCAAGAAGATGTAACAAACTTAGGAAACTTGGAAAAACAACTAAATCTTGAGCAGAAAGAAATATATGAGCAAGTGAGAGAACAGATTGACCATGGATTACTTCATGAGAAGAAAGAGTGCTCTTGCTCATCATTTGAACCTATCCGAATGTACGTGAGTGGACAAGCTGGAACAGGCAAACGTTTTTTAATTAAAGTAATCACAACTTTTCTACAGAAAACAACTAAATCACATTTGTCTTGTGTTGTCACTGCTCCAACTGGATTAGCAGCCCACAATATTAAAGGAATTACTTTACATCGTTTATTAATGCTACCATGAAAACAAATTAGAATACCACAAGCTATCTGGAGAAGCTTGTTGTGAAGTTTCAAGAGTCTTGAGGAAAAGGAAACTTCTTATTATTGATGAGGTAAGCATGGTATCAAACTTAATGCTTGCCTTTGTGCATTTAAGAATGCAGCAAATTCTTAAAACAGAGTATGACGTATTATTCGGAGGAAAACACGTCATAGTTTTTGGAGATCTTCTACAACTTACTCCTGTAAAAGGACAACCAGTGTTTAAAACACTGGCGCATGAAGATACCAGAAAGTCTTTGGGGAGCATTGGAAATATAAACATTTGGTCATATTTTGAGTATAAGGAACTTATTACAAATATGCGACAGGCAAATGATGCTGATTATGGAACTATTCTTCAAGATATAAGAATTGGAAAAGTGACTGAACATGGCAAACAAGCTTTACAGAGACGATTACTTTCCAATTCGTGTCCAAATGAAAATATTGTCCCAGAGAAAATATACAAGAATTACAGAAAACAAATCTGTAATCTGCTTAATGCCAACACTGTGTGAATGTTCTATATTCAATGAAGAAATGTTAAAGTTGGAAAATGAAGAAATTATAAAATTGGAAGCTGTAGATAAAATAGAACATGAAGGAATCACTATTATTTTGACTGAAAAGTTGAAGAGGAAATTGGATTCTTTAGAGAAATCGATAAGTAAACTGATGGTTTAGAAAAGAATTTATATGCATGTGTAAACTGTAGGATAATTTTATGACGTTATTTGAATGTGGAAAAAGGTTAATTAAATGGAGCAATGGGTAAAATAGTTAATTTTGTTAATTACGTAAATAGAGATGGTATAGAAGTTTTGAAAATCAAATTTGATGAAATTGAAGAAGTACAACAATTTAGTGGTTGTTCATCCTGGTTTTTGCTTGTAAAAGATTTGTATGTTCGCAGAAAACAGTTTCCTATTTGTTTGGAGTATGCGGTGACCATTCATAAATCTCAAGGTTTAAGTGTAGATAGTGCTTTAGTGAATATTGGAAGTACTGTGTTCAAAGAGGGTATGGCATATGTTGCTTTGTCTCGAGTGAGAACTTTATCTGGATTGTACTTGATCATTATTTATACAAAGATATGGACAGTATGTAATTTTAATGCTGCAACGTTGTAGAGCTGATGGAAGAAAATTGGAAACTTTAATTAAAAATGTTGTAGCTGGTCAAGTTTCAATATCAGGAAGAACTTTTGTAGCTGTTGCAATTATTTTTCATGATGGACCTTCTACAGCATCTGGACATTACACTGTTTATTTAAAGTGTCTGAAATGTTGTATACATTGTAATGATAGTAAATTGGTTTTTAAACAACGTTTGCCTAAAGAATTACCAAATTCTTACCTAATATTTTTAAAGCCAACATTTTAGGAACAAAATTTGGCGTTTCAGGATTACTGCTGTTAAGGCAGGTTAGTCTGGTGTTGTAGAGTATTTTGTAAGTGAGGGTGAGGAGCTTGAAGGTGATCCTCTTGTTGATATTGAGGCAGTGTAGGTGTATCAGGTGGTGGGTGATGTGGCTGCAGCAGGGGACATTGATGATCACTCAGGTGGGGGTCTTTTGGATTTGTTGTAGTTGTTGTAGGTGTTTGGCTGGAATTCCTGTGTAGAGTGTTTTTCCACAGTGTAGTCTGCTGCTGATGAGGGCCTGTGTCACTTTTCTTCTTCTATTGGTTAGGATCCACTTGTAAATGTTGCGGAGCATGTCGAGGGTTTTATAGCAGTATGAGGAGATGGTGTAGACTTGCTTACACATGGAGAGGGAGGAGTTGAGGATGAATCCTAGGTTGTGGACATGGTCGGTAGGTGTTGGTACTGTTCACAGTGTAATCAGCTAGCAGGAGTCGTCCGAGGCTGAGGGAGTGGGTCCGAGGATGAGTACCTTCATCTTGTGAGAGTTCATCTTTATGTAGTTGGTGACGTCCTTCATTGTGTCCTGGAGGTTGCTTTTGGTGGTATGTGGCTTCTTGGTGAGGAAGAGGATGAGCTGGGTGTTGTTGGCGTAGGAGATGTTGTTGAGGTTGTGATGGTGGGTTACTTGTGTGACGGTGGCCATGTAGATGTTGAATAGCGTCGGGCTGAAGGATGAGCACTGGGGGACGGAGCAAATGATGTCGGTGGTTTTGGATCAGAAGGCTGGGAGGCAGACGCTCAGGATTACTATTGAACAATTTCCAAACTAAGAATTTGACGTATACTATTTGGCCGTGCAGAAAAGTATGTGAAACCATTAAGGACTTTTTGTTGTATATTTTGTCAGCATATATTTGTACGTAACATTATTTACAGTGTATGAAAATTAATCATAATAGTTTGTTATTTTATGATTGTTTGAGATGTGTCATATTTACGTAAGAAATTGCACTTAGAAAAAAACATTTAAGATATGTTTTATTTCTATTTTTTAGATTGTAATTGAGAATGTTTTTTTTAAGATAATCTTATTGATTGTCTTTTGCCCACTGCTATGTGATGAGTACTATTGAACTCACTGTTGCTAGTGAAATTCAATATATTCTGAGAACAGCAAAAAAGGCAAATGTAATACTTTACAATTTATTTTGTGTTGCAAAAGATATATTGTAACAGTATTTTTTTGTGTCTTCCACAGATGGTAATTTTATAATATATACTTTTTTTTATTATTTATTATGCTTAAGGTAAGAAATAATAAAAAAAAGTTTAAGGTGAAAATGCTTAAGGTAAGTACAAGTAACTGTTAAAAATGGTCGATGGAATGTGCTTCTACCGAGCTGAAGTAACAAAAGATGGATGGAGTACATAAGTGTGTAAAGATGGTTTGTATCTTTTAAAGACATTTCAAAAAATTATAGACTGAGTGTACCAGTGTTCTATACCTGTTGCTATGAGTATTTTGGACTTATATAAAGAATTACTACTTTCTAATTATGGTAAAAGATGAGTACTGGATAGGTCTTTAAGAGTTTATTTGTGTGAAAAGACATGAAGTATTCAAAAACGAGTGTGATAATGGTACCTAAACATACACAGATACACAGTGTTATTCTGGACAACCAATAGTATCTCTTGCATTTTACTAAAACACATTTACTATTTTGGAATGGGTAAGGTGAATAGACATATTCTACATTTTTTAGTACTGCATTTTACTATAACAGCCTGAGTCTTTTCCTATAGTCATAAGGAGTGACTGGTTTCAAAATTTAAGAAAACTTATGAAAAGGATATCCTTATAAGTAATTATATTTATATAACTTTATTAAGGGGTAAAACTCTACTAATGGAATGTTATTAGACAATGGTATTTATATAATATTTTGTTTAGGCCAAAATAGTTGAAAATGCTAGTTTTGTATTATATATTAAGAAAACTGATAAAATGAACTGTTTATATTTTTATACAAGGAGCTACAACATTAGAGAAAAATTATGGAAAGAGAACAGACCCATACTGAGGAGATTGTGGAAATTATCTTGACTGTAATTGAAGAACTAATCGTATCTGTCACAGGCAATGAGAGTGAAGAAGGGGAAATTAGTGCTGCAGATATGAGCTATGATTTCGAAGACGAAAGCTTTGATGCAGATTTTGTGGAAGCATTAAATTATGTTGAAATTTTAGAACAAATTAATTCCGAAACTGCTAACCAGGGAATTGATGTGTATGAAATACCTGATGAACTTGTTTTAGAAGCTCTGTTAAATTAAGAGATGTTAGAAGAAGAAGAAATGTATTGTTTAAAAATAATAAAGGTTTGAGCACTATCTACTAATGTATTCATTGTACTAAACGTGAAGCAGTTATAGATTCAGTTATGCATTCTTTACATTTTTGTATTGATTTAAAATATGCAAACTGGGTCTGAGGGCATGGATTGCTTGAAATCCCTATGGACTATACATGCAGTCTTCTATGCACCTGCAAACTTGTGTTTTATACCTTCAATTCCGCAGTCTGTATCCTTACACTTCCACTAAACACTCTGACACTGCTGTTTCAGTATTGTAGTGAGTCATTTAGCAGTATGGTGGTAAAACTGAAGCTGTTATAAATTTAGTTAGGCACTTTGTTTGCAGAACTATAATCATCTAGTCAGTACTTAAGTATTCATGGAGCAAAGTAGGCCTTACACCATTGACTGCTTTAAGCCCCTATAGACAATGCATGCTGTATTTTTATGCACCTGCAAACTTGTCTTTTATACCTTCAATTCCCCAGTCTGTATCCTTAGAGTTCCACCAAACACTGCTGTTTCAGTATTGTAGTGAGCCAGTCAGCAGTATGTTCTTTTCCATTGTACCGTGGTAAAACTCAAGCTGTACAAAATTTTGTGAGGCACTTTCTTTGCATAACTGTAATCATCCACTCACTATCTAGATACTCATGGATTACAAAATGCTCGTTGAGTGACCCAAAGGTATAATTATCACGAAAATGAATTTACACACTTAAAGGTGTAGAATTTAAGAGGCGAGCTATATTTATGAATGGGTTGCTATAAAGGACAAAATAATCAATAAAATAAGCGTTACATATGACGTACCATACTATTACCATATTGAATGAGGTGTAAATATGTATATATTATATATTATGAATTCATTTCACTGTGTTACGAAGAATTCCGCTTTCTATGTTTATGCCAAAGAACATGACAAAGTTTAAAATGGCCTCCTTCAGTGCCGTGAGTAGACACTGAAGAAGGAATATCGAAACGCGTTTGTCTGCTGTTGTTGAAAATAAACAACTTTTGTAACTCTTCCCGTGAGGGCCGAATCTTTTCATAATTGAGGAGAAACTCAGGAGCGGAATATATATTACCTACTGGCGGTCGCCAGTAGGTAGTTATAGTTAGGATGTACTTTCCATAGGAAATCCACAACATTCTATTTGGAATAACTTTGGCGTCGGTGGACAAATCTTCGTGAATTTCTCCAAGAAAACGGCCTGCTCGGTTCCGCTCCTTCCCTTAAAGTTTGGGTTGATTCGTCAAGTGGGGGCCAAGAAAAAAGGGGGGTCCCAAAACGTGTTTTCCCCATTCAATTTTCATAGGGACCTTTAGCCAGGGCTACAGCCCGAACGGCTGAACGGAATTACACCAAATTCGGCGGAGAGGTAGAGTTCGGTTCGCAGATTGTGCTTTTTATTAAATGGTGTAAATCCGTTTAGTAGTTTCTGAGAAAATTACAGGTAAAATCATAGCGATATCTAGAGACAGAGTTCTACACGTGGATGGAGATCCGTTCAATTACGAGCGCAAGCTGCATGCTGATTGGCTGTGAACTGTCTTTCAACACTCGAAACCAGGAAGTGTTGGTGGCCATGTTGTGCCTCGGTAGAACTGAGTCACAAGAAAACAGTAAAACAAAGTTGAGAAATAAGGGAAGGGGGCAGGCTAGAAACATTTTGACCCTTTACGCTTGCTCAGGGGGTCGTACATGGATGTTTAGGCTCTTTTTAAAAAAAAAATGTAAAAAGGAAAATCTCGGCGCACGCGTACGGAAATACGTACAATTACGAGCAGGAGCTGCATTCTGATTGGTTGTCAATACTCCAAAACAGGAAATGTTGGCAGCCATCTTGTTTGTCGCGAGAGCTGAGTCACAAGAAAACAGTAAAACAAAGTTGAGAAATAAGGAAAGGGGGCAGGGTAGAAACATTCTGACCCTATAGTCTTGGTCAGGGGGGTGGTACATGGATCTTTAGGCTCGATTTTTATTTTTTTTAAAAATGCCGGTGTACTCGTGCAGTACTTGTACGCGGTGGAAAAGGTGAAAAATAACTAGAAGTCCATTTTGTTCATTAGGTCCCGGGGGGGGGGGGGGCAAATTACGGGGGCAATTTTTAGAGCTATATTTCTATGACAGTATGTAAAACTTTCCGGGTTTTTTTCCTGCATCAGTTGTACTCTCTACGCATGCACAGCCTTGTTTGCAAGTGCACTTTTTTTTCTTTTTCTTCAAGTTCGCCAAGCAAACCTCTCCTGATTTTAGGTATTAAATTTGCCGCTTTCTTTTCCCGGGTCATGTGTGTCATCCGGTGGTATACTTTTGTAATATATTAATAAACATATTGTATGTATATTTATTTGAAATGTAGTGTCGAGGCGCCAAACGTTGATTACATACTCCGTCCAACTGCCATTTTAGTAGTTTTCCCCAGTTATTTTTATTATACCTGTTACTTTCATTTTGCCCTGCGCATATTTTCTCTGTGATCAATGAGATTTCGGGTCACAGATACCACGGTGTTTGTCCTTGGCCTCCGATCTTATCAGACTTGGTCACACGTATACCTAGAAACTAATTTGAAGGATGTAAGGCACAGGCATTACAACACGTGTTGGTCAACAAAAAAACATTATTAAGATTATGCGTTTATCATGTGTGGTAAATGCATACTGGTTGGAAAAGGATGTGTGGAAAAGCGATATGCGTGCTAATGGTTTTGTGGTGACGATCACGCGTGCTCATGTACCGGGTCTGGGCGTGGTGAAGTCTAGGGTACCAGGCGGAGGGGCACACAGCTGCACTCATACAATATAGAAGTAATATAGGATTTTTAAAACTTAAAAAAAAATATTCCATAATTATCCTAGATTAAGTCTTCTGTTAGTATGTTTATTAAATACATGAATATATGTTTTTAAACAATTGAAAACATTTGCGTCTTTTTTGAACGGGGCGCGTACATGATGTCACACGGAAGCTATGATGCGTCGTGTAACATCAAAGGGTATTCGTAGCGTATGCTGAGAATGATTAGCAGTACAAACTATGGTGCGATCACTCTCTCACTGTCAAATCAGAGCACAGGGCGCGCTATGAGAATAGTTAGAAGTGGTCACTCATTGGAGATCCAATTCAAGTGTGTGGCTTATCCACAGTATCATAACATTATTTTTTAACCTTGTTAAGTGGAGGTTTGCATGAAATACTATGCTATAGGCAGATATGGATGTTTAGGTAGCGCTTATCTGTATGAAGCTTGGTTATTACCATTTACATATAAGTGTCTGAGGGAGGGAAAAGAAGTCTATGTGAATGGCGAGTATTGCACAATAGTACCAGATCACTCTTTAATTTGTAGACACATACAATTGCATGGATCTTGTATACAAGATGCGCCTAATTTGGACTGAGTTTCGAAAGGTAGTCCGACACCTGCTATCATAACAATGTTCAGTTTACTGGAAACGGGAGTTATTTACTTTGAAATAATGGAGATTATTGTGCAATGTTAGCAGGCATCACTTACATGATTACGGTAACTGAGCGTGTGGTTTGATTAAAAAAAAGTGATGTTAACTCCTCTGCATAGGAAGCTGGATGTTTCCATCTGGCTGTCGATTTCGACCTTGAAAGCAGAGTCAAGCAAATGAGTCGTATAAGAGCGCTATTGTCTCAAAATGAGTTCGCTCTTATATCTGGTCCAGAAACATTTGTCCTTCATGTAGCAAACACCCGCACAGAAGTGCATGATTTATTAAATACAGATGTGTTCTTGAATTTTGGGGAGTTAATTTAGAGTATCTTTAATGTGGCATTGACTACGGGGTTACCTTACTTTTTTAAAGTTAGAAGCAGTGGCCTTGTGACTTCTGTAGAAAGTATATTTGGTGTCTTTTTGGGATTTTTTCATTCGATTTTTTTCAGCATCTTTGGTGGATTGCGCTTAATACTCGCATTAGTTACCGGTGTGCTTTTATTAATTTGTTTACATAAATATGGATGCACATCTTGCAGCCGACGAGAATATGTCCCGGCTGTTGATGGTTCGCAACCAAATGCTTAGTTATTACGGAGCGCTGCCTTTGGCTACATTGAGTGCAGTTTATGGATTATCGTTTCGATTTTCCTTTTTCACATGCGTTCAACCTGTGTTCCATTGCCTAAGCTGTGATTTCGACTGGGCCCTGGATTTGTGTCTCTGCAGTACGGTGTCTCCCAACGCGGATTATGACCAGCTGATGAGCCCCTTAGTGTTTCATGATGTGCTCTGTTCTGGCGGTGGGATTATGGCCTTAGCAGCGACACATGGAATAATGGGACGTTGGAATGTTTTTGCAGCGGCGCATGACTTCTTGGCACACAGTTATTTTGAAGATGACCCGCGTTTTCCTCCGATGGTGATAGAGGCTCCAGTCGTTGTGGAACATGTATGTTCATTCCCACTATTGAATTGGATGGCTGAAATGTTTTCAGATGAGAACAATGACTTCCTGTTGGAGGCTGTTCTACATACTGTGCTTACACGCTCTTGGATTAAGACTCTTTGACTTTTCTACGTATTCTTTATTATTTAGTTACTGCTTTCTATCAAAGAGCGAATAACTCTTTCTTGGAAATGTGAACTTGAGTCTGCTTTTTAGGCTTCGACTCTGCGTTCCTAATTCACCCACGTTTATATCACGTGCTTTGATGAAGAAAGGGTGCCGTGGGGCTGAGCCTTGCACTCACACCCTGTTAAGTTAGCATGGGTTTATTAGAAGCTTACACGCTATTTTTGCTTTCCTGCTCTGCTTTGCACACAACACGTACTTGTGATATTGTTTAGAGAAGGCTGAGTATTTTGCTTTATATGAGAATAATTTGGTATGCTAGATTTGTAAACTGCCTCGCTAGTTTTGTGTGTATAGTGAGAGCATGGAACCTCAAGGTTATCTTGAATACTGCGTCTGTTATTCAGAATGATCCTCACACGTTCAAGTCATAATACATATGCAGCTGTGGCCACCTCTGATACTTGCGCGTTTCATAATGCATTGTGGAGGCAAAGTTACAAACAGTTGGAGAACATTCGTATCTTGACAGTTTGTGGAGCACTGAATGTGATCCACTACTGCTGAGTACCAGAGGTATGGGTCTGCCCATGTAATCCTATGAGACTTTCTGTAGTTATAAACTAATTTGCTAGGTAGGGAGGGTGAAATGTATGTATATTTTAAATGTGTTTACCTTTAGCATTGTAGGATGCTTTTTCTGTTTGTATTTCATAGAATAGTAACAATGCTGACAACCTTGTTTCTGATAATATGTTTGGTTGTATTTTCTATGGTACTGTGCATGAGATTATGGCGTTAGAAATAAACATTTCAAAGTTGCACGTGTCTTTATTTACATCTTGTTTTGGACTGGTGTAAGACTATATTGAAAGAGTGTTCTTGTTATCCACTTTACTTCATGTAATCTAAGTCGCATGTTCTGGGTTGACTAGTCATTGGTGTTTTTGCTCTAGGGTGAAGAACCAATGAGTCACTGATTGCTAGTCTAGTAGGGGGTTTGTGTAGTAAGGTGGGTTTTGGTACACCGTAATTCACTGAGGTCCTAAGTCTTTATGCACAGTTCTATGTAAGAGCAGAATTCCTGGAACAGTAGTTACATCAAAAAGGCTCGATAAAGGGCTTGCACATTGAATATGAATATAAAATAGAAGAATAGTTGATAATCACAGATAAGGAATGCAGCAATTAGATGTGTGTATGTGTGGATGATGTGTAGATTGAGTGGAAGATGAAAAACATTAAAAATAAGAAAGGTTGGAGAGACGCAAACTACCCACTGCATTGTCATTGAAGTGGATCTTTGGATTTCCAGGTCATTACTTAGATAGGTTGTTGGATTCCACGGTGGGAGCAAGAGAAACTAGTACCACATCTAAGGAAGAAAGCTAGTGCATACGTACACACAGTTGGGCAGATTTATAAGGTAGTGGGAAAAATGATGCAAAAGTGGCAAAAAGGGCTTGTAAACCTGCCGCAGTGTGTGGTAGAAAAGATGCAAGAAAGGACGGAAGTGTGCAAATAACCCACTGCTATTCACGGGTAGTAGTTGCCAAGAAGGCTGAATAAAGGGCCTGCACTTTGAATTTGAATTAAAGAAGAATAATTGATAATCTCAGGCAAGAATGGTAGCAAGTAGGTGTGTGTAAAGGCGAGTGGAAGATGACTAAGGTGAAAAATTTGAGAGGTTGCAGAAATGCAAACTTTCCATTTCTTTGTAAAGGAAGTGGGTGTTTAATTTTCCAGTGCATATATATATTCACTGAAAAAACCATAGGTTTCAGGCACGTTATAATTAGGAATTAGCATTTTAAAAACCTTAGAAATTCACTGAAAAAACCATGAGTTTCAGCCACGTTATAGTTAGGAATTAGCATTTAAAAAACCTTAGAAATTCACTGAAAAAACCATAGGTTTCACCCATGTTATAGTTAGCTGGACATTTCTCTCATACAAAACCATTGAAATTCCCACGTTATAGTTAGTTCAGCTAACTATAACTCGCGCACCCGCAATGCACTGCTGATGACATCACATATTACATCACTCATCACATGGTCAGTGACATCACTGATGACATCACTGATAACATCTCAAATGACATCACTGATTACATCACTGATGACATCATCCTCGTGAAAGAGTGGCAGAGCTCCTCTCACCCTAATATAACCTTTGATACACACATTCAAAAATAGATACTAACATTTTCAAAAAAATGGAGATACCAATACCAGTTACAACAACCTATTCAGTAATTCCAACATCTACATACACATCCACTCATCCACCAACAGTTCTATATAGTCACTTAAACATGTACACACTCATCATATGTACTCATACACCTATACATCCTGTTACACACCAATACTCATCCATACAGTTACTCACACACATACTCACACATGCAAATAAACTATCAAACATCCATTTGTTTGCATATACAGCTATACACACACCACTACACTTACTTTTACAGAAACGTACACATACTTACTCTCTTAAACAATCAGTTATAGAAACACATACTTATTTATACAGGAACTTTTTCGATCGGTCACTGTCGTATATCCTTACTTACATACATCAATACTCACATATACTAGTTTAAAACATATGTACTTACTCATAAAGACACTATTGAGGCAGTCATTCACTCACTAGCACACCCATACACACATTCATCCACCCGTACAGCCCTGCACACATGCTGTCTTCAAAACACATACAAACAGTGAGTCAGTCATTCATGCATATGTGCCCTAAGTAATATCCGCCATCAAACCATACAGACACTCATTCTGATTCTCAAAAAACCAACTAATAACCCATATAGACACTTGTGTACTCACCAACCCATGCAGCCACTTATACACAAAGGGAGACACTGATATAAATATTTACATATTTAAACATTACTTGCAAATACATGTATTCACTAAGATACACTTAATAAGTCAGTTATACAATGAAATTTACAAATAAAATCCATTTAGACACTTATTTACCCATTTATTCTTCCATCGACCTTTAGATATACATATATAAAAATCTTTATTTTTCAGAAAGACACACATTCAGTGGATGATGTCATCAGTGATGTTATCAGTGATGTCATTTGAGATGTTATCAGTGATGTCATCAGTGATGTCACTGACCATGTGATGAGTGATGTAATATGTGACGTCATCAGCAGTGTATTGCGGGCGTGCGAGTTATAGTTAGCTGAACTAACTATAACGGGGGAATTTCAATGGTTTTGTATGAGAGAAATGTCCAGCTAACTATAACATGGGTTGAAACCTATGGTTTTTTTCAGGGAATTTCTAAGGTTTTTTAAATGCTAATTCCAAACCATAACGTAGCTGAAACCTATGGTTTTTTCAGTGAATATATATATATATATATATATATATATATATATATATATATATATATATATATATATATATATATATCCGTTCACCAGTCCCACTGATCGGCTCTGAACGCCGATCCAACCACGTAGGTACAGACCACAGCAACGCAGAAAAATTAGTTCAGGGTAGTTTTAATGCTCCCAGATCCCCAGCATGACGAGTTTCGGCTACAACACGGTAGCCTTGATCACATGGCCAAAAGGAACCAATACCAGTGTTTAAATACAGTGCAAAAAACGGATTGACGTCACAACAGCAATGATCAACATAGAAAACATACTGTCCATTAATGCCTGGAAGTCATACTATTTGACCAAAAACATGAATCTATACATACATATTAATAAAAGGCTATTTCATGATTCATATAATTACACTTAATTCACGAAAATTTACAAACCATTAATGGTACTCCCAAGGCAACAGTTAAAAAATCCTGTACACTTAATCAAAAAGGATTTTGCAAAATCTATAGTTGGTTTTAGCAGTCATTGGTGGCTCAATCCAGAAAAAAGTGCAAGTGCAAACCTATATACAGTGCAAAACGTACTTCATTATCACAGTGCAGATCCTAATTAATACAAAAAGGACTTTCAAATACAATTCTAATAAAAACAGCAGGTTGAATGGCACATTGAACCCTAAATTATGGGGGTTATATGACTATTAACCTTATGCATGAAAAGAAAAACAAAACCACCAATCAAATCAGGGGAAGTGATAATTTGTACGGAAAAAATTGTCATTAGGACATAGTGCCCTTAATTTCCTCAACAAAACACTTGTATATATATATATATACACAAAAATATATACATATATACAAATACCAGGATTACGTGATAATCAATTCACATCCAAACTCAAGATAGTGAATTCAAATCAATCATGACATAAAGGGATAAAATCCCAAAATCCTGTCAAATACAGATTGGTAAAAAAATCTGGACAATTTTCCTAACAACTGAAAGAACAGAGACAAAAAATATGTATACTATGAGAACACACAAGAAGACCTTTCCCATTGTAATCCTCAAATAGAACTCAGAATTATAACTCCAATAGAGTCAGACAGAAAAGCAAACTGAGCCTCAATGAGGCAGCAAATGTCAGATATCAGTTTTCAGTTTTCAGTTTTAAGCCACAGGCAGAATATATTATGTTACCAGATGGAATAGTACAGATTAGACACAGTATGTACAGCAACCAAATCAGAGAAAACAATGCATGTCCTCTCCTGTGTTCATCCCATTTGGGATTATGGTGTCTAAAAGCAAAAAATACTTGCTCTCCAGTTGTCTTAAAGCTTTCTCCCTATTTCCTCCCCTGATGTTTTTGGGTACAGCATCAATGATGAAATATTTGAGGTCATTTAAGTTTTTGTTATGGACCAACTCGAAATGACGAGCCACAGGATAATTTTTGTCTGAATTCACTATGGCCCTAAGATGCTGGAGGATGCGGTTAAAAGCTTGTAACTTTGTGCTTCCAATGTACCTAAGGCCACATGTACATTGGAGCACATAAACCGCAACATCAGTGCGACAGGTGAAATGGTTCCTGATCTTAATGGGACTAGGGTCGAAAGCTGAATGGAATTCACTGGTGTTAACCCCAAACTTACATGCCCTGGATGAAATGCATTTAAAAAAGCCACATTTGTCTGAAATCCTGATGTTTTTAGAGACTACCTCTGGGCTTGACCTGACCAAGACATCCCTCATTGATGGAGCTCGTTTAAATACAATAGAGGGTTCCTCGGGTATCAGAGGGGCTAGGCTGATGTCAGTTTTGAGCAGAGGCCAGTGCTTTTTCAATATGCCTCTTACCTTCTTTTCATCAACATTGTAGGTTGTTATTAAACTGATATTCCTACTGGCTGTTAAATCAATAACGCTGTTGGGTGTCTGATTAGGATTGGCTACAATAGAGGTAAGATAGTTCTCCCTATTGAATTCATTGGCGTGACGTGACGTGAACCTGTATATCGCAATCGAAAGCACTACCATTCGATCAACGTGCAAGTGGTGTGCCTGGCTGACAACATCATCTCCCATGTGTGTGCCAGATTTCCAGGCTCCGCACATGACTCACACATCCTGCGGAGCAGCATTGTCCCCCAACTGATGGCTAATCTGCGTCCAGAACGTGCGTGGCTTGTAGGTGAGTATGCTGTGAGGACAATTGTGTTGTATGTGTGGCATGGTGTTCCCACCAATCCTGGTAATGATATTTGTGTCTGTCATCTCCCCACCTAGGCGACTCTGCGTACCCAAACCGGACGTGGCTGCTGAGCCCCATACGGAATCCTACTACCCCTGGTGAAATGCGTTATAATGATGCCCATGGGAGGACACGTCGAGTGGTGGAACGTACTTTTGGACTGCTGAAGTCTAGGTTTCGCTGCCTGGATAAAACCGGAGGGGCCCTGCCATACTCACCAGGCAAAGTATGCCAAATCGTGATTGCCTGCTGCATGCTCCACAACCTGGCCTTGTGCAATAACATTGAACTGATCATGGACCCTGAGGACCAACAGGTTGCTCCGCCTCCCATCCCACCCATGTTCACTGATGAGGATAGTGGTGAGGAAGAAGGTGTGGACCAGAGGCGTCAGCTCATTGATCACTATTTTCATTGAATGTGAGTAACTACCTCTTGTGCAGCTAGACAATGCGTGATGTATGTTTGCTGGTGAAGTGTGTATGTGGTGTGTCTATGCTGCCTGTTCTGGTATGTTCTGTTTGCAAATGTGTGTGGGAGATGGTGTACATGCAAAGCTGTAAGGATTTGTTTGGCCCGTACACAACCTTAGTAGAATCAAGTTCGTTGAAACCTTATATAGGTTCAAATGGGTGCTCCTATGGTGTCGCCCTCTACCCTTGGGCAAGTAAAGTGAAATATGAACGTAGTGTGATCAGTGGAAAACTGATGACATCCCTTAGGGCACTCTCTTGGGTGGTGAATTCCTCCTCTATAGTTCAAAAAACAAACTTGGATAGATTTGAAATATTTATTATCTTCTTGTAAGGTATAAACACATTGTGTCCAAAGATCAATAAAGTTTTTGTTGAAGACACATTTTTAAATCCATTTCATGCATAATTAAATCCGCTCCAATGCATTTCGGGCCATGACCTTCGTCGGGGAGCATGTAAACAAAAAAACGACATATGATATTCTAATCATGATACCACATATAAAAGCATAACATTTAATTTCTAATCAACGGTGTAACCTTAACCTCTCAGATGGGAATTGATAAACAATTGCTAAGTAAACAATTTTTGAGTAAACAATATTATAAGTTGGGGTGATAGTTGGATGTAATGTCATAATTCAAAAATGTAAATGATTCACGTTATCCAAGATCACGCAGTCAACTGGAGTAAGTAAACAAGTTGTGACATATCATACTTTTAAGGTAGTTCATCAATGGTATGTTGACCCGTGTTCAGAGTCGCGAGGTGCATAAAGTTAAAAAAACACGTAGTGCATAAAATTAAGAAACACGCTATGGTGCGTTTGAGTAGCAGTAATGTGCAAGGTTAAAGCAATATAAAGTTAAAAAAACACATGAGGTGCATGAAATTCAGAGACACGCTATGATGCGTTTAAGTAGCGGTAATGTGCAAGGTTAAAGCAGTACTATCGTGCATTAAAGACGTCTCGTCGCAACCAAATAGGCAGGCGAGCGGTCATGTAATCTGATGTTTACTTACTCGCGAATTCAATGAATTTACAGCATGGTGGGCGTATTCTATGGCTCGCAGGAGTGTGGACTGCTATCGGTGTTCCTTGTCGGGTTTCATTAAGGAAACCAGGAAGTGGCGCGGTCACGTGGGTGTATAAACATGGTTAAAGAAATAGGACTAGGGTTTGTCGCGCGAGTGTTGTGATGTGTGTATATAAACATTCACAATTCTAAATATTAATCCTACGTTGTAACATGATAACAGTAACATAAAAATTAAAAATTCAAAATTCAAAATTCAAAATTACTACGGCCAGGAATAAAGAACAGAGCATTAAACAACTAATATATTTGTCAAAACGTCGAATAAACCAAAAGTTACATGCTAATACTTTAGTGAAATATCACAAGTCACAGCGCATTCCCCGAGGCCTGCCAATTGCACTCAAGCCATCGTTATGTAAAAATTCAAAGACTTTTCAAGACCGCTGGTATGCTATATTGAATAAATGTAGCCTGGACTTAATCCTACTTATCATTGAGGAACTATCGAAGATACTCATTGAGCTGGAAAAAGAAATATCAGCTACAACAGAAGAACTCAGTAAAAATATGACAGCAGAGGAATTGTATACATTCATTGTAGATATGAAACTCCAATTAGAAAAACATACTAATGACATTAATGATCGTAAAATAAGGAAATTTCGACGCGACACCCTGGACTATAAACTGGGTGAAGTTTACACCTGGGCGGAGGTGTACGCTCAAAAAAGAAGAAACCGTCCATATACACAAAATACAGAAACATCGTCCTCTGACAGTGACACTAACCAACAAAGGAGACCTGGATCACAACCATCTAATAGAACACAAGAATTACGACCAATGGAGAAAAATGTACAAACTCCAAGCACATCTACAAGTTCATTGAACACTGATTTTTTAGACCAGGTCGCAGAACCAGACGATCCAGGAGGAGCCAAACAAAAAGGACCCCCACAGACAAGGAGCGTTACACTACCGAAGAAAGACAACAAGAAAAAACAAAATGTAACCTAATTATAAACATTTCCAACCACACATTTTCTGAACACGAAATGAAACTACTACAAAAAGGCACATCATTTGTGCCCACAACGAAGTCACATCTGTTGGAACTGGAAATTAGTACATTTAAACTTACTAGAAAATTGAGGTTACGTCACTTTTTTACCAATATTTCACCTCCTCAAGGAATAAAGGAACCAGACCCACTGATGGGTTTAAAAACCTTCAGTTCTTTTCAAGCACCAGTGAGCCACAAAAGTATTGATCTGTTTGAACAATTGGTGAAAAAAGATATACAATCAATCAATTTTAAAAAAAGTCCACACAAAAATATGACTCAAAAAGACCAGGACAGATTGCAAAACATAGCTAATAACAAAGACATAGTTTGCACCAAAGCGTACAAGGGCGGAGCCTTTGTCATAATGAACTCAAGCATGTATCAACAAATACTCAGAGACCATCTATCTGATGAACTTACCTACATGCGATTACCAGGAAATCCTACGACACAATATATGACCATTTTGAAAGCCATCGTTGACAAGGCATTAACCTTTGGGGTCATCAACCAGAAAACTAGGAATTTTCTAATTAAGACCAATCCGAGAAGTCCCACCATATATGCAGTTCCTAAGATACACAAAAATCTTATGGATCCACCGATGCGACCGATAGTGTCCACCTGCGGTAGCATTCACCAACCTATAGGTCAATATTTGGATCGACACTTACAACCCAAGGTACAATCTCTTACCAGCTACATTCGAGATACCACAGACTTTTTGTGTAAGCTACAGGACATCAAAATCGAACCTAATGAACAATTATGGTTATGCACGGCAGATGTTAGCTCTTTATACACCTCAATTCCTCACCAGGCTGGCATCGAAGCCATGGAACAAGCAATACTCAAATTGGAAGTGGAAGAAGCAATGAAATTGTTCCTGATGGAACTACCTATGTTTACCCTGTATCATAGTTACTTCAGATATGAGGATGATTGGTTTTTACAACTCGTAGGTACCAGCATGGGAAATAGCGCAGCCCCAATATACGCTAATACCTTCATGGGCGAATTTGAACATGATAACATCTGGACCAACCCTGTTTGGAAAAATCACCTGAAAATGTACGTACGTTACATAGATGATTTGTTCTTCCTTTGGAAGGACACCAAAGAAAGTTTGGAGCAAGCCTTAATCAACTTAAACTCAGTTGACCAACGAATCCAGTTTACTTGGACAATAGACTCTCAAACCATCACATTTTTGGATACCCATATCACCTGGAAGGATAACCAAATCATAACTGACATCTTTCGAAAACCTACTGACCGCAATAATTTATTGCATTACACACGTTTTCACCAGACACCTCTAAAAAGACATTTACCCAAATCACAGTTACTCAGAGTGAAACGGATTACATCTGACCCAGACACAGCAAAAATAAGGATTGAGGAAATGGTCGATCGTTTTAGGGAAAGAGGTTACCCAGAGCAAATATTGAACACAGCGAAAAATCAGGTAAATGAATTTCAACGTATGGATTTGTTAAAACAACCCAGAGCTAAAACTAATAATGACCGGATGGTCATCGTATCCAAATATTCCAATGTAAGCTTGATTTTTAAAACCATTATATTAAAACATTGGCCAATGTTACAAGTGGAACCAGACTTTCAGGATATGTTCAAACCAAGACCATTATTTGCTTACACAAGAGAAAGAAACTTAGGGGAAATCTTAAAACAACCCAAGCAAAATCAACCAATTTCGAGAGGGACAAGACCATACAACAATTGCAACAATTGCCATAACATTATTCCAGGAGCGAAGGTAACACATCCAATGAAAGGATATGATATACCATTGAGAGTAACAGCAACTTGTGATACCAACAATCTCATATACCTATTAAAATGCCCCTGTGGCATGGTATACATTGGGAAAACTGAACGTAAACTGAAGGTTCGTCTGCCTTTTGCATAGTGCGCATGTGCTGACCACGGCGGTGACGTGACCGAGACCCGGACGTTGCTGCTGGTTGGCGGACGAAGTGTGTCCCGGATGCTGAGGGGTGCCTTGTTGTCAGGTGGGTCATGTGTGGATGCCCTTGTGGATGTGTTGTGACCCCCGGCAGGGTGTCTGTGTGGTGATGGGACCCTGTGTCGGCCTGTGTGTTGTGTGTTACATTTGTGTAGTTGCGTACCGGTGGCGGCGTCCGCGGCGGCCCATCTGAGGATAGTGTTGTAGGAGGTACATCACCGGATGCATGTGGAGGGCTGGCTCCATGGCGTTCATGACCGGGTCTTGGCTATCTTGCTCCGCTGTCGAGTTTCCGCCTGCTCAGGCTGGGCGGTGTCTCCGCTGCGGTGCGTCTGCTTGTTTTGGCCATCCTAATTTGTCGAGCGGGGCGGACGTCATTCGGCACCGCGTGAGTCTCGATTGGCTCCCACCGCCGCAGTGGCGGGCACACTTTGATGGTGGTGCGCAGATATGATACTCCAGAGCCAACCGGACCATGTCCAGGTGCCTGGATTCTGGTGTAACTGATGGGCAATATTATGAAGTCTGGTTATAGCTGAATAAACAGACGGCGCGTTATTAGGAATGAAAATGCAGCAACTAGATCCGATGACTCTACAAGCTCCTCCCCTATCGGCCAGTATGACGTCAAGAACGAGACGATTTTGGAGCACGACAAATCTAATGGCAGATTGCTCTTCGGTTAAATTACCTAGAGCGGAAGTAGTCTCATTCACTACTGCTTCAAGGGTTCTGGTTAGCCTACGTATTAACTTACTATTCTGGACAGGACCTATAAAGAAAAAGAAACCTTTATTGAAATCTTGATATTGTTCTAGGGCAGTTTCAGTTTGATCGACAATTGGGGACTCAGTCTCCCTTCTATGTCTAACGTGTACTAGATGTGTGTTTCTGTGATAATCAGATGGGGCTAGAAAAACTGGTGGCAGTAGGAAAGCAATATAACATGTTCCATCCCAATCGGGGGGCAGACGAACATATGCGGTCTGACCACAAACAAAATAAGAATGACGTGAGGCTTTGAAAATGGATTTCCTACTGTCACTATACTCGACCACAGTAGTACAATCACTATGTCCTACATGTGCGGAACCATTCTTTCTGACACATAATTCGCCTTTAACTGGTAGAACTGAAATAGCAGGCAAATCTGGAGTAGTATCGGACTGAACATTCAAAACCATGAAATTCGAGGAATAATTACCTAAATCATATACTTCATTTTCTAGATCTAACCCTGTTCTATGGGAAAGACCTTGCTTGTCTGGGAAACATGTTCTATTCAGAAGGGACATATCATTTGAGGATGACGTTAACGTGGACCATGCTCCACATGAACCATTGTGTGAAAATGGATAGGGAAAGAGTGGCAGAACTCCCTTCGATGTCTGGAAAGGGGGGAGTCGACCACACACCCAACAATTAGTGGCATTGCTGGTCTGGTGTGAATAGTGCAGCATTCGGATAAAAGTATTATTACGCATAGCAAGACGATATGATAACTCGTGAGGAGGCAGGTCACTAAATGTGTGCTCTACTGTAACATTAGAAAACATATGTACATGTGAAATAGGAAAACATAAATACAAAGCATAACTTATGCATGTAACCATAAGACTTAAAAATAATAAAAAGAACAGAGTAGCTATACATCGACTGCAAATATTCTTTCGATAGCGTATTCTCTTAGAGCTTTGACTAACTCTCTCACTGTGTGGGTCTATCTTATACATGTCAGGAACCTGTCTAACCGTTTCACCCGAGAGGGACTTAGACAATTAAACTGGCTGACTTACTAGACCTCAACTTTGTTTTATACTCCTGCTGCGGAGTTTTCTCTAACAGGGGAAGTTTAGATTCAATGTCTGGGCAGTCCTTGAGAAAAGTTTTTGCTTTAAGTCCATGGAATTTCTTGACGTGGCTGGCGTGTAGCCACCCTTTTCGGTTTTCAATTTTCACTGCTGTCCGGGTGGTGAGAAGAACAAGGCGGGGCTCCTTCCAACGGGGCTCCAGCGGACTTGAACGATCAAAATTTCTCACAAGGACGAAGTCACCTGGAACGACCTCGTGCGGTTTCACTTCGGTGTTGTCTGGAAATGCAGCGGCAACCTGTGAACGACAAGATTGTAGTGCAGACATCAAGGAGGCAAGGTAATCTGTCAGCATATTACTGTCAACATCGGTAATGGTACGGGGTCTAGGTGTACCCCACATATTGGGGGGACGTCCAAACACTATCTCATACGGGGACAGACCTGAACGGGAGTGAGCGACCATTCTCATATAGAAAAGGGCGACTGGCAGTGCTACTATCCAATCTACACCTTTCTCTGCACACACTTTAGCAATGCGGATTTTCAGAGTCTGGTTATGTCTCTCTACGAGACCGGCTGCTTCAGGATGGCGTACACAATGGAACTTCCACTGGTACCCTAACAGAAGGGAAACTTGTTTCATGAGCTCGGATGAGAATGGCTGGCCGTTATCTGAATACACGACCCTAGGTAATCCATAGCGGGGGAAATACTCACGAACCAACTGCCTGGCAGTGGTCGCAGCTGTGTAATCTGGAACTGGATATGCTTCTGTCCACCTGGACAAAGCGCATACAACTACGAGAACATACTTGAAACCTCGACATCGCTCCATCTGAATATAATCCATCTGGAGGACTTCAAAAGGGTGGTCAGGAGGCTGGAATCCACCTTGTTCCACCGGGATACCTTTACCTGGATTGAACTGACAACAGATCATGCAGGTACACACTTTCTGTTTGGCTGCTGCTCGTAAATGCTTGTTGAACCAAATGTTCTGGATACTGTCTAACATGGCTTTTTCTCCTAAGTGTGCTGGACTATGTGCGGTGTTAATAATGACTTGAACCATAGAGTCGGGGAGAAACCATGTGGCTTTTCCCTTCGTCAACCATCCTTGATCTGTCTGGACCCCTCCTTGTTCAGACCATTTCTTGATTTCTTCTGGAGTGGCATGTAACTGTATATCTATTACATCTTGTGTTGGGTCCTTAACGGTCATACAAGTAGTCTGATCTGGAATATGTGTCGGTGTCGTGTTAACTGGAATATCTGGAGTCTGAGCTGTGAGCTTGGCTGTTCGATCTGCTAGATCGTTACCCTGGGAAATGATGTCAGTAACTTTCGTATGTGCCTTGCACTTCATGATGGCAATGGCTTTCGGTAAATGTATTGCATCTAACAGAGCTTGAATGAGGGGGCCATGCTGAATCTTGGTTCCATGAGAAGTCATAAAACCTCTTTCTTGCCAGAGCACTCCAAAGTCGTGTACGACTCCGAATGCATAACGTGAATCTGTGTATATATTTACTTCCAGGTTCTTGGCTCGTATGCAGGCTTGGGTCAGAGCGACTAGCTCTGCTGCTTGAGCAGACAGGGTGTCAATACGATGTGTTTCTATAACTTCGGTTTCAGTAGTCACTGCATACGCGGCTACTAGTTCTCCTGTACTTGTTCTCATACATGAACCATCCACATAAAGTGTCAGGTCGGGATCAGGTAATGCAATGTCTGTCAAGTCTTGTCTTGGCTTTGTCATGATGTTAACAACTTCCACACAGTCATGTGTGGCAGGATTAGAGGTAACTGACGGTAACAGCGTAGCTGGATTTAAAATGTTGCAGCGTCTGATTTCTATGTGTGGCTGAAACAGTGTCAGTTCATAACCTGTTAAACGTGCAATTGTCAAGTGCTGGGTCTGTGTTCGGTTTAAAAGAACTTCCACGGAGTGTGGAACTTGTACTGTCAGGGAATGTCCTAACACTATGGAATCACTTTGTCTGATAGCTAGTGCTGTGGCTGCAACTGACTTGAGGCACGCAGGCAGAGCCTGGGCTACTGGGTCTAATGTGCTAGAAAAATAAGCACAGGGCTTGTATTGTCCTGCTTGATCTTGTGTAAGAACAGATAATGCAGTACCATCACGTTCTGTAACAAAAAGCGTGAAAGGCTTACTGTAGTTCGGTGTTGCTAGAACAGGTGCTTTACATAAAGCTTTCTTTAACTCATTGAAAACAAGTGTATGTTCCTGGGGACAGTCGATACGGCTGCCTCCTGTGTCGTTAACTGTATCAGTGGCTTGGCTAGAAATGCGTACTGGGGAATCCATTGTCTACAGTAAGAAGTGAGGCCGATAAAAGCTCGTACCTCCTTCTGAGTCTTGGGCTGTGGAAGACGTGCTATTAACTGGATACGGTCTGGTGTCAACTGCCTACCCCTCTTGGACAGTAAGTGTCCTAAGTATACCACTTGCTGGACACAGAATTGCAACTTGGAAGGGGACACCTTGTGCCCCATCTCAGCCAGAAAATACAGGACTGTAAGTGACGCACGTTCGCAGTCACGTTCAGAACGGGCTGTGATCAGTAGATCATCGACATACTGGAGCAGGGCAGTGTCAGTTGGCATGTGAATATTGTCTAGTTGTCTTTTAAGTGCTTGACTGTAAATGCTAGGACTTTCTGTGAATCCTTGAGGAGCTCGTGTGAATTTATAGCTTCTTCCATTTAAACAGAAACCGAAAAGGAACTGGCTGTCTGGATGAATAGGGACACTAAAGAATGCGTTCTTGAGGTCGATAACTGTAAAGAACGTGGCTTCAGAATCAATGGCTGTCAAGAGTGAGGAAATATCAGGGACCACTGGGTACTGGGGTATGATACATTTATTAAGTTCTCGAAGGTCAATCACTAATCGATAAACTGGAGGTGCATTTGGATCAGTACGTTTCAGGACTGGAATGATAGGAGAATTACATACATTGGAGTCAGTTTCTACAACCACTCCTTGAGCAATGAGTTCGTCAATAATTTTGGATAAGGCTGCTACAGCCTCAGGTGGCAATTTGTACTGTCGGATTCGTGGTAATACAACACCTTGCTTCAGAGTGACACGATGGGGTGTGATATACATACAACCTACATCAGTTGGACCTTGCGCCCATAAATGCTGCGGTACATTCAATAATCTTGGATCAAAATCACGTAATACATAATGACCTTTAAAATCACGCAGAAACAAACGGACCCCTTCTGGGGAGCAGCATATGACTGCTCCTAATTCTTTAAGAGTCTTTATGCCTAACAGATTCTCTGGACAAGATTTCGTGAGTAACAAGTCTGTAGTTCGGGACAATGGACCGACTTCTAGAGTAACTGGTTTCGATATTTCATTAACAATAGGCTTTCCTGAAAATCCAAGGGAAACATTTCTAGAGCCTGAGAGCGGAGCCCCTGGAACCTCGTCATGACTGATGGTAGTCCTACTTGCCCCTGTATCAATCAGAAACTTTCTGTCTTTCCCCAATACTTGACTGTGTACATAGGGACCCTCTTGATCTACAGGAATCTCGATGAGAGGCAAGCCTACCTCCCTCTCTAGGCTGTTTCATGAATATGGCTGATAATCTGGATACTCTGACTGTGCATACTGGTACATCTGCTGTGTAACGTGTTGTGTTGCAGCGATAGGCTGCGGTACTGTAACTGTCTGTTGTGCATTCTGTGGCGGCTGGGAAGTCTGTGAAACTTGTTCTTGTCTAGACGGACGTGGTCTCTCTTTAGTCTTACCAGTAGCTATGTTGTGTTTCAGAACTGCACATTCGTTTATAAAATGACCTGGCTGTTTACAGTAATTGCATGTCCCTTTAACGGGGGTTGCAGGATGACTGGCTAGATTCGGACCCCTCTTTTGACTGTCTTGTGGAACAGATTGTGCAACTAGTACTTTCATTTTTGTGTCTTTCATACGTCTCTTTTCGTGTTCCTGCTCTTCCCTGATTCTGTTCTGGTGGTGCTGGAGCATCTGGAGCATCTGTGACGGAGTATTAGCTTGCCAGGTACTTTCGACTTTCAGTACTCGATTTTTAACTTGTGGACTTGAATTCTCGACTAGTTTGGTAACAAAAAGATGAGGGTACGATTCACTACTTGTTTTCAGACCACTATTAATAATGAAACATTTCTCAAATCTAGAATAAAAATCACTAGTATCTTCGTCTTGTTTCTGTTTACAGGCTGAGATGGCATCCCAATCTTCCTTTTTCGTGGCTAGTAATCTTGGCAAGACTTGTATTAACAATTCGGGCAATGCTTTAGCTTTATCCCCAAGACCGGTACCTGGTACTCGTGTATTATCTTCAGTTTCTAATGCTGTCCAATCTATCTTTTTCTCTCCCACCTCCCATTCTTTTTCTTTTAATTTTTCATATATGCCCGCAGGCAACAGGACTTTTAACATTTTAATGATATCAGGATACGTGTATTCTCCCATACGGAGCATGTCCTTTAATTCACGGTGAAACCCTGCTGGATCTTTATCGTGACAGGGAATTAATTTTTTCATTTCCAGGAGTTCTATTTTCGTGATAGGGGTGTAAACAAATACTCGTTCTAGACTACCATCTTCTCCCTTAACTGGATGTACTTCTCGTAACGGATTCTGTCTGTCTATGTAGAATGATTTATTTTCTGGGGGTGAGACATGAACAAAATGTGGATTCAGAAACGTTCGGTACTTGTGGCGCTGTTCTAGAATGACACTAATTAAATCGGTACCTAGACCTTTCCATCTGTACTGGAGTAACTCGTTCAATATATCATGTAGAGGACCTGGATCGGAATGCTGTTCCTCATACAGTGTAATGAGGTGCTGAATCATATATGTGCCCACCAGACGTTGCTCGGCTGGGGGCAGTTTCAGGAACATTTGGGCCACTATTTCGTCTGGAAAAGTGGTAGAATCACTAGTCCATCGGACTGCTGATCGGGCTAGTTCTTGTTCATGCATTGTACTAAGCTCACTATACCCTATTCGTGATTTCAGAATGTGATCGGTGGCTTGGAATACTTGCTCAAGAGAACACTGTTCTGGTGCAGGAGGAGGAAAAGCTTTCTTGTAATCTAGGCGTGAATATCGGTCGGAAAGTCTAGTTCTACCTACATACGCTATTCTGGAGGGATTCTCGCTGTCTACCTCTTCACTAGAAGAGTCACTCTCTTTCTCGGTTGCTCTTTTTGCTTCTCGTTCCTTGTGTATACGTATTATTTCCTTACGAATTTTCTTATACATACTCTCTATACAACCTTGTGTCTTGTGTTTTCCATCGGCTATATTGTCACTCCACCTGGTTAGGACTTTCAGTTCTTCTTGATCTTTTCCTGGATAATCTTGCTCTCTTACTAAACTATTAATCAGGAACTTTAAAATCATAAGTTGAACCTCGGCTTTCCTTTGTGACATAGCTTCGTGAATACTTTCTGGATTCTCTCCTGTACGGATGAAACGATATATTCTGTTCAGATGTTCCTTCATATCGGGCAGGGTGATCAAAAAGCTGGCCACCCGTCTTAAACGTACTGAATATAAGATCATGTGATCTTCGCCTGGAACTGGATCATATATACAGTCAGTAAGAAGTCGCTTGAGATCTGTGTATGTCGCCACTTTTGGCGTACGCTGTAACGCTACGTCGTGCAGCGTCAGACGTTTTGGTTGAGGCGGGGTGCGAGGAGAACCTCCCTCTGCGGCTCCTAAACTAGAATCGTCGGTGAATACTGTACGGGCTGGTAGAGTGACTGGCATAACGGGTACATTTACTGTGGGCTGGTCCGGGGGTGCTGGAACATGAACTTGACCCCCGGGGACAGTAGTTGGCGGGACCGGAATTACATTATTAACGGGAGCAGGCGGAACAGGCAGAACATGATCTGCATATGCTGGGACTGTCTCGTCCAAATAGGACGAAAGAAAAATTTCAGCTGCGGTCGGTTTATGACGTAGCTTAATCGGGACCATTGGCGGCGGTAAATTACAGGGTGCTTCCGGGGTTGCCTTTGGCAAGCCCTCGGCAAGAAGAGGATACATACCTTTAATAAGGGCATTTCTCTGTCGGTCTGACTGTTCTGCTCTAACTCGTTCACCTTCTTCTATTAATTCCCTCTCTTGGGCTCTTTCTGTGGATTCCCTACTTAATTCTGTTTTTCTGAATTCTTTTTCGGTTCTTTTATGAGATTCTTTGCGCCATAACTCGATGGCATCTTTCTGGGACTGTCTGGCTTTCTTTTTCCATAATGCTTCTTCTACTCGCATGATGCACTCGGCATCCCATGTACCTGATACGGGCCATCTATATTTCTCTTCTAGTTCCTTGGTATAGTCCGCCCATAAGTCTAGATATATTATGGCATCTAGGCCATGCTTGTGATACATAAAATGTCCTGGACTGTCCCTAGGAGGGACAGGAACTGCTTCTTCGAGTAACCCTTTTCTGGTCTTTAACTGACGTAATTTCGAGAACAGAGGCATTTTGGTAATACACTTGGAACACAATACACAATAATCACAGTAATAAAATGGCAAACAGAACACTCATACCACGACATAAAAATACATTGATAACAGTTCGAACAGAATACTACCTGATACACTGAAAACAGAACACATGAATTTCTCGAGAACGAAACTTACTAGAATTACTGGATGCACTGCTAAAACAGTACAGAACATACCGGTCCCATAAAGAGACACGTCGGACCGTATCCACCTAGGTGAATACTTCGGACTGGATCTGTGTACCCAAACCCAACGGACCAGGAACAAACTAATGATCCTGTCTAGATACTTCCCCCGCAACGGTACTCACCGGGAAGCAGAAACTGGAAGGCCTCGGACTGGACTGGACTGCTACGACGTCGGACTACTACATACTTCGGAAACTTCGGAAACAGGTGGGCCTCCGGATACTTCGGACCTTGCTCTCTCGGCTTGGGCTCTGGTCGGGACGAACCGCATTCCACACCGCTTCGTCTGGATGTCGGACCGCAGTCTCCGTCTCCTCCGTGGGCCTGAGGGAGACTTGAAGCAGAAATATCTGCACGTGCACGGTATTGTTCCGTCACGGCTGCAGAGGGTCAGGGGACCGGCGTTGCATCGCCAGCGCGTGAGGAAGGGGCTCGTCCCTATTCGGGCGCCATTTATGTGGTAAATAAATAATTAATTACCGGTACTATTTTTTTTGAATATATTAACAATAACAGATAGCTCAATAAATAAGAGGCAGGATCCGATGTATCCGAGTTGAACAGGCTTTTTCAGGCAAAAGGGAAGGGACTGGAACGGGACAGCCTGAAATAAATTAGGAAGGAAGGCAGCTGCACCATTTCATTAACAGTGCAGTGTATATATAGTAAGACATTTCAAATACATTACATACAGTAGGCGTAACTTATGACAAGCGTAAGATAAGAACACATGGGCGGAAACAGAAGGCGTGCACAGGGCGTGTACGTAGACATGTGATGTGAACGTCACAAAAGTGTCATAAAGTGGGCGGAAACATGGAGGGGGCTACCTGAGAGCAGCTGGGACCTTTAACCTAGTGGTGCGCGCAAACGGGCAATGACGTGTTACCAGGGAGAACTGGGGGCTATGACTTCTGCACTAGAAGAGGAGACTAAAGTCTGCGGTGTCAGGACGACATGTACCTATAGCATATCTGGTATCTGGTGTTTGGAGTACATGTTGATAGAATCTAAAAGTTATCAGGGCAAAGGCTACTTGACACTAAGGCTGGTGCATGCATATATTCTACATGTATTGTGTGTGTTATGAATCTTCTATGAATATTAATACAGTAATTCTCTTACATGGAGACAGAAAGACTAGACTATAGCTGAGCTGTTTATGCGGTTCGTTAGCTTAGGAATGTGAAGACGGAGAGCTGAACTGATAACTGGAGGCATAACATATTCTTGGCAGACAGGCAGGCAGAGCCAGGCCGGGCACCGCGCTGCGCGGCAGGAAATAAGTGAAGGGTCAGGGATGCAGGTGGGGCTGCATCGCTCCTCGGAGAGGGTTCAGGAGACTGGAGCTTGAATCTGGTATCCGGGCCCTTTTGAGGCCTAGAAACGGGGACAATGCGGGGAATATAACGTGCACACTGTGAAACGTGGCAACATAGGCCTAATACTCGTTGCCTTCACGAGAACTGGATACTGGCATACTAGAGTCGGACACAACTATAATTGCGTCTTTAATCGATCATAGGGGGATACATGCATATCGATCATGCACATATAACATAGGATGGGGAACACGTAGGCACATATAACAAGGCAAAATATAATTTTACTCATTCCCTCCTTGTGCCCTACGTTTCCATCAGGAAACATCAATATTCATGATACTATCTATCTGTTCATATAGCATCATTTGCTCGTCTCGAATTGTCTTGGAACGGGACTTAGGACTAGGAATACAAGAGGTAGCACACAAGCCGCAAATCGCAGGGCCACATTGTAAACAGAGGCAGCAACTGAATATGATCATTACTGCTATACCCAGGAATGACAATACTTTCCATCCCCAGGCAGATATGATACTCCAGAGCCAACCGGACCATGTCCAGGTGCCTGGATTCTGGTGTAACTGATGGGCAATATTATGAAGTCTGGTTATAGCTGAATAAACAGACGGCGCGTTATTAGGAATGAAAATGCAGCAACTAGATCCGATGACTCTACAAGCTCCTCCCCTATCGGCCAGTATGACGTCAAGAACGAGACGATTTTGGAGCACGACAAATCTAATGGCAGATTGCTCTTCGGTTAAATTACCTAGAGCGGAAGTAGTCTCATTCACTACTGCTTCAAGGGTTCTGGTTAGCCTACGTATTAACTTACTATTCTGGACAGGACCTATAAAGAAAAAGAAACCTTTATTGAAATCTTGATATTGTTCTAGGGCAGTTTCAGTTTGATCGACAATTGGGGACTCAGTCTCCCTTCTATGTCTAACGTGTACTAGATGTGTGTTTCTGTGATAATCAGATGGGGCTAGAAAAACTGGTGGCAGTAGGAAAGCAATATAACATGTTCCATCCCAATCGGGGGGCAGACGAACATATGCGGTCTGACCACAAACAAAATAAGAATGACGTGAGGCTTTGAAAATGGATTTCCTACTGTCACTATACTCGACCACAGTAGTACAATCACTATGTCCTACATGTGCGGAACCATTCTTTCTGACACATAATTCGCCTTTAACTGGTAGAACTGAAATAGCAGGCAAATCTGGAGTAGTATCGGACTGAACATTCAAAACCATGAAATTCGAGGAATAATTACCTAAATCATATACTTCATTTTCTAGATCTAACCCTGTTCTATGGGAAAGACCTTGCTTGTCTGGGAAACATGTTCTATTCAGAAGGGACATATCATTTGAGGATGACGTTAACGTGGACCATGCTCCACATGAACCATTGTGTGAAAATGGATAGGGAAAGAGTGGCAGAACTCCCTTCGATGTCTGGAAAGGGGGGAGTCGACCACACACCCAACAATTAGTGGCATTGCTGGTCTGGTGTGAATAGTGCAGCATTCGGATAAAAGTATTATTACGCATAGCAAGACGATATGATAACTCGTGAGGAGGCAGGTCACTAAATGTGTGCTCTACTGTAACATTAGAAAACATATGTACATGTGAAATAGGAAAACATAAATACAAAGCATAACTTATGCATGTAACCATAAGACTTAAAAATAATAAAAAGAACAGAGTAGCTATACATCGACTGCAAATATTCTTTCGATAGCGTATTCTCTTAGAGCTTTGACTAACTCTCTCACTGTGTGGGTCTATCTTATACATGTCAGGAACCTGTCTAACCGTTTCACCCGAGAGGGACTTAGACAATTAAACTGGCTGACTTACTAGACCTCAACTTTGTTTTATACTCCTGCTGCGGAGTTTTCTCTAACAGGGGAAGTTTAGATTCAATGTCTGGGCAGTCCTTGAGAAAAGTTTTTGCTTCAAGTCCATGGAATTTCTTGACGTGGCTGGCGTGTAGCCACCCTTTTCGGTTTTCAATTTTCACTGCTGTCCGGGTGGTGAGAAGAACAAGGCGGGGCTCCTTCCAACGGGGCTCCAGCGGACTTGAACGATCAAAATTTCTCACAAGGACGAAGTCACCTGGAACGACCTCGTGCGATTTCACTTCGGTGTTGTCTGGAAATGCAGCGGCAACCTGTGAACGACAAGATTGTAGTGCAGACATCAAGGAGGCAAGGTAATCTGTCAGCATATTACTGTCAACATCGGTAATGGTACGGGGTCTAGGTGTACCCCACATATTGGGGGGACGTCCAAACACTATCTCATACGGGGACAGACCTGAACGGGAGTGAGCGACCATTCTCATATAGAAAAGGGCGACTGGCAGTGCTACTATCCAATCTACACCTTTCTCTGCACACACTTTAGCAATGCGGATTTTCAGAGTCTGGTTATGTCTCTCTACGAGACCGGCTGCTTCAGGATGGCGTACACAATGGAACTTCCACTGGTACCCTAACAGAAGGGAAACTTGTTTCATGAGCTCGGATGAGAATGGCTGGCCGTTATCTGAATACACGACCCTAGGTAATCCATAGCGGGGTAAATACTCACGAACCAACTGCCTGGCAGTGGTCGCAGCTGTGTAATCTGGAACTGGATATGCTTCTGTCCACCTGGACAAAGCGCATACAACTACGAGAACATACTTGAAACCTCGACATCGCTCCATCTGAATATAATCCATCTGGAGGACTTCAAAAGGGTGGTCAGGAGGATGGAATCCACCTTGTTCCACCGGGATACCTTTACCTGGATTGAACTGACAACAGATCATGCAGGTACGCACTTTCTGTTTGGCTGCTGCTCGTAAATGCTTGTTGAACCAAATGTTCTGGATACTGTCTAACATGGCTTTTTCTCCTAAGTGTGCTGGACTATGTGCGGTGTTAATAATGACTTGAACCATAGAGTCGGGGAGAAACCATGTGGCTTTTCCCTTCGTCAACCATCCTTGATCTGTCTGGACCCCTCCTTGTTCAGACCATTTCTTGATTTCTTCTGGAGTGGCATGTAACTGTATATCTATTACATCTTGTGTTGGGTCCTTAACGGTCATACAAGTAGTCTGATCTGGAATATGTGTCGGTGTCGTGTTAACTGGAATATCTGGAGTCTGAGCTGTGAGCTTGGCTGTTCGATCTGCTAGATCGTTACCCTAGGAAATGATGTCAGTAACTTTCGTATGTGCCTTGCACTTCATGATGGCAATGGCTTTCGGTAAATGTATTGCATCTAACAGAGCTTGAATGAGGGGGCCATGCTGAATCTTGGTTCCATGAGAAGTCATAAAACCTCTTTCTTGCCAGAGCACTCCAAAGTCGTGTACGACTCCGAATGCATAACGTGAATCTGTGTATATATTTACTTCCAGGTTCTTGGCTCGTATGCAGGCTTGGGTCAGAGCGACTAGCTCTGCTGCTTGAGCAGACAGGGTGTCAATACGATGTGTTTCTATAACTTCGGTTTCAGTAGTCACTGCATACGCGGCTACTAGTTCTCCTGTACTTGTTCTCATACATGAACCATCCACATAAAGTGTCAGGTCGGGATCAGGTAATGCAATGTCTGTCAAGTCTTGTCTTGGCTTTGTCATGATGTTAACAACTTCCACACAGTCATGTGTGGCAGGATTAGAGGTAACTGACGGTAACAGCGTAGCTGGATTTAAAATGTTGCAGCGTCTGATTTCTATGTGTGGCTGAAACAGTGTCAGTTCATAACCTGTTAAACGTGCAATTGTCAAGTGCTGGGTCTGTGTTCGGTTTAAAAGAACTTCCACGGAGTGTGGAACTTGTACTGTCAGGGAATGTCCTAACACTATGGAATCACTTTGTCTGATAGCTAGTGCTGTGGCTGCAACTGACTTGAGGCACGCAGGCAGAGCCTGGGCTACTGGGTCTAATGTGCTAGAAAAATAAGCACAGGGCTTGTATTGTCCTGCTTGATCTTGTGTAAGAACAGATAATGCAGTACCATCACGTTCTGTAACAAAAAGCGTGAAAGGCTTACTGTAGTTCGGTGTTGCTAGAACAGGTGCTTTACATAAAGCTTTCTTTAACTCATTGAAAACAAGTGTATGTTCCTGGGGACAGTCGATACGGCTGCCTCCTGTGTCGTTAACTGTATCAGTGGCTTGGCTAGAAATGCGTACTGGGGAATCCATTGTCTACAGTAAGAAGTGAGGCCGATAAAAGCTCGTACCTCCTTCTGAGTCTTGGGCTGTGGAAGACGTGCTATTAACTGGATACGGTCTGGTGTCAACTGCCTACCCCTCTTGGACAGTAAGTGTCCTAAGTATACCACTTGCTGGACACAGAATTGCAACTTGGAAGGGGACACCTTGTGCCCCATCTCAGCCAGAAAATACAGGACTGTAAGTGACGCACGTTCGCAGTCACGTTCAGAACGGGCTGTGATCAGTAGATCATCGACATACTGGAGCAGGGCAGTGTCAGTTGGCATGTGAATATTGTCTAGTTGTCTTTTAAGTGCTTGACTGTAAATGCTAGGACTTTCTGTGAATCCTTGAGGAGCTCGTGTGAATTTATAGCTTCTTCCATTTAAACAGAAACCGAAAAGGAACTGGCTGTCTGGATGAATAGGGACACTAAAGAATGCGTTCTTGAGGTCGATAACTGTAAAGAACGTGGCTTCAGAATCAATGGCTGTCAAGAGTGAGGAAATATCAGGGACCACTGGGTACTGGGGTATGATACATTTATTAAGTTCTCGAAGGTCAATCACTAATCGATAAACTGGAGGTGCATTTGGATCAGTACGTTTCAGGACTGGAATGATAGGAGAATTACATACATTGGAGTCAGTTTCTACAACCACTCCTTGAGCAATGAGTTCGTCAATAATTTTGGATAAGGCTGCTACAGCCTCAGGTGGCAATTTGTACTGTCGGATTCGTGGTAATACAACACCTTGCTTCAGAGTGACACGATGGGGTGTGATATACATACAACCTACATCAGTTGGACCTTGCGCCCATAAATGCTGCGGTACATTCAATAATCTTGGATCAAAATCACGTAATACATAATGACCTTTAAAATCACGCAGAAACAAACGGACCCCTTCTGGGGAGCAGCATATGACTGCTCCTAATTCTTTAAGAGTCTTTATGCCTAACAGATTCTCTGGACAAGATTTCGTGAGTAACAAGTCTGTAGTTCGGGACAATGGACCGACTTCTAGAGTAACTGGTTTCGATATTTCATTAACAATAGGCTTTCCTGAAAATCCAAGGGAAACATTTCTAGAGCCTGAGAGCGGAGCCCCTGGAACCTCGTCATGACTGATGGTAGTCCTACTTGCCCCTGTATCAATCAGAAACTTTCTGTCTTTCCCCAATACTTGACTGTGTACATAGGGACCCTCTTGATCTACAGGAATCTCGATGAGAGGCAAGCCTACCTCCCTCTCTAGGCTGTTTCATGAATATGGCTGATAATCTGGATACTCTGACTGTGCATACTGGTACATCTGCTGTGTAACGTGTTGTGTTGCAGCGATAGGCTGCGGTACTGTAACTGTCTGTTGTGCATTCTGTGGCGGCTGGGAAGTCTGTGAAACTTGTTCTTGTCTAGACGGACGTGGTCTCTCTTTAGTCTTACCAGTAGCTATGTTGTGTTTCAGAACTGCACATTCGTTTATAAAATGACCTGACTGTTTACAGTAATTGCATGTCCCTTTAACGGGGGTTGCAGGATGACTGGCTAGATTCGGACCCCTCTTTTGACTGTCTTTTGGAACAGATTGTGCAACTAGTACTTTCATTTTTGTGTCTTTCATACGTCTCTTTTCGTGTTCCTGCTCTTCCCTGATTCTGTTCTGGTGGTACTGGAGCATCTGGAGCATCTGTGACGGAGTATTAGCTTGCCAGGTACTTTCGGCTTTCAGTACTCGATTTTTAACTTGTGGACTTGAATTCTCGACTAGTTTGGTAACAAAAAGATGAGGGTACGATTCACTACTTGTTTTCAGACCACTATTAATAATGAAACATTTCTCAAATCTAGAATAAAAATCACTAGTATCTTCGTCTTGTTTCTGTTTACAGGCTGAGATGGCATCCCAATCTTCCTTTTTCGTGGCTAGTAATCTTGGCAAGACTTGTATTAACAATTCGGGCAATGCTTTAGCTTTATCCCCAAGACCGGTACCTGGTACTCGTGTATTATCTTCAGTTTCTAATGCTGTCCAATCTATCTTTTTCTCTCCCACCTCCCATTCTTTTTCTTTTAATTTTTCATATATGCCCGCAGGCAACAGGACTTTTAACATTTTAATGATATCAGGATACGTGTATTCTCCCATACGGAGCATGTCCTTTAATTCACGGTGAAACCCTGCTGGATCTTTATCGTGACAGGGAATTAATTTTTTCATTTCCAGGAGTTCTATTTTCGTGATAGGGGTGTAAACAAATACTCGTTCTAGACTAACATCTTCTCCCTTAATTGGATGTACTTCTCGTAACGGATTCTGTCTGTCTATGTAGAATGATTTATTTTCTGGGGGTGAGACATGAACAAAATGTGGATTCAGAAACGTTCGGTACTTGTGGCGCTGTTCTAGAATGACACTAATTAAATCGGTACCTAGACCTTTCCATCTGTACTGGAGTAACTCGTTCAATATATCATGTAGAGGACCTGGATCGGAATGCTGTTCCTCATACAGTGTAATGAGGTGCTGAATCATATATGTGCCCACCAGACGTTGCTCGGCTGGGGGCAGTTTCAGGAACATTTGGGCCACTATTTCGTCTGGAAAAGTGGTAGAATCACTAGTCCATCGGACTGCTGATCGGGCTAGTTCTTGTTCATGCATTGTACTAAGCTCACTATACCCTATTCATGATTTCAGAATGTGATCGGTGGCTTGGAATACTTGCTCAAGAGAACACTGTTCTGGTGCAGGAGGAGGAAAAGCTTTCTTGTAATCTAGGCGTGAATATCGGTCGGAAAGTCTAGTTCTACCTACATACGCTATTCTGGAGGGATTCTCGCTGTCTACCTCTTCACTAGAAGAGTCACTCTCTTTCTCGGTTGCTCTTTTTGCTTCTCGTTCCTTGTGTATACGTATTATTTCCTTACGAATTTTCTTATACATACTCTCTATACAACCTTGTGTCTTGTGTTTTCCATCGGCTATATTGTCACTCCACCTGGTTAGGACTTTCAGTTCTTCTTGATCTTTTCCTGGATAATCTTGCTCTCTTACTAAACTATTAATCAGGAACTTTAAAATCATAAGTTGAACCTCGGCTTTCCTTTGTGACATAGCTTCGTGAATACTTTCTGGATTCTCTCCTGTACGGATGAAACGATATATTCTGTTCAGATGTTCCTTCATATCGGGCAGGGTGATCAAAAAGCTGGCCACCCGTCTTAAACGTACTGAATATAAGATCATGTGATCTTCGCCTGGAACTGGATCATATATACAGTCAGTAAGAAGTCGCTTGAGATCTGTGTATGTCGCCACTTTTGGCGTACGCTGTAACGCTACGTCGTGCAGCGTCAGACGTTTCGGTTGAGGCGGGGTGCGAGGAGAACCTCCCTCTGCGGCTCCTAAACTAGAATCATCGGTGAATACTGTACGGGCTGGTAGAGTGACTGGCATAACGGGTACATTTACTGTGGGCTGGTCCGGGGGTGCTGGAACATGAACTTGACCCCCGGGAACAGTAGTTGGCGGGACCGGAATTACATTATTAACGGGAGCAGGCGGAACAGGCAGAACATGATCTGCATATGCTGGGACTGTCTCGTCCAAATAGGACGAAAGAAAAATTTCAGCTGCGGTCGGTTTATGACGTAGCTTAATCGGGACCATTGGCGGCGGTAAATTACAGGGTGCTTCCGGGGTTGCCTTTGGCAAGCCCTCGGCAAGAAGAGGATACATACCTTTAATAAGGGCATTTCTCTGTCGGTCTGACTGTTCTGCTCTAACTCGTTCACCTTCATCTATTAATTCCCTCTCTTGGGCTCTTTCTGTGGATTCCCTACTTAATTCTGTTTTTCTGAATTCTTTTTCGGTTCTTTTATGAGATTCTTTGCGCCATAACTCGATGGCATCTTTCTGGGACTGTCTGGCTTTCTTTTTCCATAATGCTTCTTCTACTCGCATGATGCACTCGGCATCCCATGTACCTGATACGGGCCATCTATATTTCTCTTCTAGTTCCTTGGTATAGTCCGCCCATAAGTCTAGATATATTATGGCATCTAGGCCATGCTTGTAATACATAAAATGTCCTGGACTGTCCCTAGGAGGGACAGGAACTGCTTCTTCGAGTAACCCTTTTCTGGTCTTTAACTGACGTAATTTCGAGAACAGAGGCATTTTGGTAATACACTTGGAACACAATACACAATAATCACAGTAATAAAATGGCAAACAGAACACTCATACCACGACATAAAAATACATTGATAACAGTTCGAACAGAATACTACCTGATACACTGAAAACAGAACACATGAATTTCTCGAGAACGAAACTTACTAGAATTACTGGATGCACTGCTAAAACAGTACAGAACATACCGGTCCCATAAAGAGACACGTCGGACCGTATCCACCTAGGTGAATACTTCGGACTGGATCTGTGTACCCAAACCCAACGGACCAGGAACAAACTAATGATCCTGTCTAGATACTTCCCCCGCAACGGTACTCACCGGGAAGCAGAAACTGGAAGGCCTCGGACTGGACTGGACTGCTACGACGTCGGACTACTACATACTTCGGAAACTTCGGAAACAGGTGGGCCTCCGGATACTTCGGACCTTGCTCTCTCGGCTTGGGCTCTGGTCGGGACGAACCGCATTCCACACCGCTTCGTCTGGATGTCGGACCGCAGTCTCCGTCTCCTCCGTGGGCCTGAGGGAGACTTGAAGCAGAAATATCTGCACGTGCACGGTATTGTTCCGTCACAGCTGCAGAGGGTCAGGGGACCGGCGTTGCATCGCCAGCGCGTGAGGAAGGGGCTCGTCCCTATTCGGGCGCCATTTATGTGGTAAATAAATAATTAATTACCGGTACTATTTTTGAATATATTAACAATAACAGATAGCTCAATAAATAAGAGGCAGGATCCGATGTATCCGAGTTGAACAGGCTTTATTCAGGCAAAAGGGAAGGGACTGGAACGGGACAGCCTGAAATAAATTAGGAAGGAAGGCAGCTGCACCATTTCATTAACAGTGCAGTGTATATATAGTAAGACATTTCAAATACATTACATACAGTAGGCGTAACTTATGACAAGCGTAAGATAAGAACACATAGGCGGAAACAGAAGGCGTGCACAGGGCGTGTACGTAGACATGTGATGTGAACGTCACAGAAGTGTCATAAAGTGGGCGGAAACATGGAGGGGGCTACCTGAGAGCAGCTGGGACCTTTAACCTAGTGGTGCGCGCAAACGGGCAATGACGTGTTACCAGGGAGAACTGGGGGCTATGACTTCTGCACTAGAAGAGGAGACTAAAGTCTGCGGTGTCAGGACGACATGTACCTATAGCATATCGGGTATCTGGTGTTTGGAGTACATGTTGATAGAATCTAAAAGTTATCAGGGCAAAGGCTACTTGACACTAAGGCTGGTGCATGCATATATTCTACATGTATTGTGTGTGTTATGAATCTTCTATGAATATTAATACAGTAATTCTCTTACATGGAGACAGAAAGACTAGACTATAGCTGAGCTGTTTATGCGGTTCGTTAGCTTAGGAATGTGAAGACGGAGAGCTGAACTGATAACTGGAGGCATAACATATTCTTGGCAGACAGGCAGGCAGAGCCAGGCCGGGCACCGCGCTGCGCGGCAGGAAGTAAGTGAAGGGTCAGGGATGCAGGTGGGGCTGCATCGCTCCTCGGAGAGGGTTCAGGAGACTGGAGCTTGAATCTGGTGTCCGGGCCCTTTTGAGGCCTAGAAACGGGGACAATGCGGGGAATATAACGTGCACACTGTGAAACGTGGCAACATAGGCCTAATACTCGTTGCCTTCACGAGAACTGGATACTGGCATACTAGAGTCGGACACAACTATAATTGCGTCTTTAATCGATCATAGGGGGATACATGTATATCGATCATGCACATATAACATAGGATGGGGAACACGTAGGCACATATAACAAGGCAAAATATAATTTTCCTCAGTATGGATTTGTTAAAACAACCCAGAGCTAAAACTAATAATGACCGGATGGTCATCGTATCCAAATATTCCAATGTAAGCTTGATTTTTAAAACCATTATATTAAAACATTGGCCAATGTTACAAGTGGAACCAGACTTTCAGGATATGTTCAAACCAAGACCATTATTTGCTTACACAAGAGAAAGAAACTTAGGGGAAATCTTAAAACAACCCAAGCAAAATCAACCAATTTCGAGAGGGACAAGACCATACAACAATTGCAACAATTGCCATAACATTATTCCAGGAGCGAAGGTAACACATCCAATGAAAGGATATGATATACCATTGAGAGTAACAGCAACTTGTGATACCAACAATCTCATATACCTATTAAAATGCCCCTGTGGCATGGTATACATTGGGAAAACTGAACGTAAACTGAAGGTTCGTCTCAGCGAGCATAAATCTAATATCAGAACCAAAAACCTCAAATCATCGGTAGCAAGCCATTTTTTAGAAAAAAATCACAACATTTCACGATTAAAGTTTATGGCATTAGAACCCGTTGACAAAATATAAGGAAGAGATAATAACAGGACACTGTTACAACGTGAAAACCATTGGATTTATAGACTGAATTCAATCAAACCATATGGACTCAATGAACGCATTGAGTTTGCATGTTACCTGTGAGTCATCTCAACCCATATGTTATGGGTAGCTCTATTCTGATTTTCCGATTGGCCTTTATTGTGAATACTATATGTAGTAATTTTTAATTTTTATGTTACTGTTATCATGTTACAACGTAGGATTATTATTTAGAATTGTGAATGTTTATATACACACATCACAACACTCGCGCGACAAACCCTAGTCCTATTTCTTTAACCATGTTTATACACCCACGTGACCGCACCACTTCCTGGTTTCCTTAATGAAACTCCAATAGCCCCGTTTACCATCACTGTCATTTGAATGATTTTCTCTTTTTGTCTGTTTTTCTAAAAAAAAAAATTCTATTTATGTGTCTTTATTATTTAGCTTGTTTTTGCACAACCGTTATATTTAAATATGTTTGTCATTTTAAAGTAATATGTACAGATATATATGAAATGTTTATCAAAATAGAAGAAAATGATCTAAATAAAACAAAAATATTTTGACTTATAAACAAAAAATAGTTATCTTTTCAGTTTATGTATGATTGAATTTAGCCACATGTCAGATTAGTTTCCTAGGGTGTTTTTGGCTTATTAAACTAGCTCACTATTAGTTGTGTTACAAATAGAGTTTACATTATTCCCTACATTTAGTGAGTTCACCAAAAGTAGGGGTCCCCTTCTTTCTAAATTGTGAAACCCGACAAGGAACACCGATAGCAGTCCACACCCCTGCGAGCCATAGAATACACCGACCATGCTGTAAATTCATTGAATTCGAGAGTAAGTAAACATCAGATTACATGACCGCTCGCCTGCATATTTGGTTACGACGAGCCGTCTTTAATGCACGATAGTACTGCTTTAACCTTGCACATTACCGCTACTTAAACGCATCATAGCGTGTCTCTGAATTACATGCACCTCGTGTGTTTTTTTAACTTTATATTGCTTTAACCTTGCACATTACCGCTACTCAAACGCACCATAGCGTGTTTCTTAATTTTATGCGCTACGTGTTTTTTTAACTTTATGCACCTTGCGACTCTGAACACGGGTCAACATACCATTGATGAACTACCTTAAAAGTATGATATGTCACAACTTGTTTACTTACTCCAGTTGACTGCGTGATCTTGGATAACGTGAATCATTTACATTTTTGAATTATGACATTACATCCGACTATCACCCCAACTTATAATATTGTTTACTCAAAAATTGTTTACTTAGCAATTGTTTATCAATTCTCATCTGAGAGGTTAAGGTTACACCGTTGATTAGAAATTAAATGTTATGCTTTCATATGTGGTATCATGATTAGAATATCATATGTCGTTTTTTTGTTTAGATGCTCCCCGACGAAGGGCATGGCCCGAAATGCATTGGAGCGGATTTAATTATGCATGAAATGGATTTAAAAATGTGTCTTCAACAAAAACTTTATTGATCTTTGGACACAATGTGATTATACCTTACAAGAAGATAATAAATATTTCAAATCTATCCAAGTTTGTTTTTTGAACTATAGAGGAGGATTTCACCACCCAAGAGAGTGCCCTAAGGGATGTCATCAGTTTTCCACTGATCACACTACGTTCGTACATGCAAAGCTCCCTGATGTGTGTCCTGTGATCCACTTAATTGGTGATGAGTGTGGTTTGTGGGATGTTGCAGTAGAGTGTGTTGGGATGGGTGTGAATCACTTTCCTGACCTGTGCTTGTTGTTCTCTCATTATCCCTAGGTCACTCCCACAGAGGCATGATTCTACAAAACATTGATCCCTGCACCTGGTAATGACAATTTATGAGACAATCATGTGATTAAAACATGGAGGCCACACAGCATTGAGTGTTTACGTGGTGTTTATTAACAGGTTGTGGATTGATGTTGGTGCATATTTACAAGTAGGTGTAGGGGGAAGTGAGAGTTGAAGGTCATGGCAGTTGAAAACACCGTGGGGACACCACATTGTGTGATGTCCACCTAGTCCAACAGACGTGTGCCAATGCTTGGCATTGTGGGGCAGGATAGTTGGCAGGGTGAATGGCAGGCTTAAGGAAGGGTGAATTCAGTTGCGGCCCCTCTTCGAGCGGGTAGATGGTGCATTTCCACTGCTCTCAGCTGGATCCAGCCTCGGACGGCCCCTCCGTCTTGGAGCCGGTGCGGAGACAGCTGTGGGGGCAGGTTGGTCAGGGGCCACCTCCCTATCCGTGGCCTCAGGTGTGGGTGGCGGTGGTGTTGGTGACCTGTCCCGCTGGGCACTTGGATGAGGGGGTGGTGGTGTGGCGCGGTATAACCAATCCCTCCACAGAGCAGTTTGCTGGCCCATGAGGTCCACAATTTGGCCAATGCGAGTGTCAATGGACCGCAACAGCTGGCTGCTCTCTAGCGAGTCTTGGTGGGCCCGATCTGCCTGTGCCTGCGACCGCTCATAGGAGGCATGGATTCTGGCGATGGCTTCCAGGGTCTCGGCCCCAGGATGGGGTGGGTCTCCTTCCCGACCTCGCCTACCAACTGCACTCCTGGTTGTGAGCTGTGTCCTCACCTGTGTCCTCTCCCGTCCGCTCTCCCTGCTTGCCTGGGATGTCGATGGCCCATCATCGGGCGATGGGTCAGGCAGGGTGGCACAGGCAGAAGTGGTGGTGATGGTGGTGGTGGTGGTGATGGTAGGTGCACAGCTCACAATGGCAGGTGTTGGTGTAGTGACACAGGCCAAGGTGGTGGAGACAGGGATGTCCTGGGAGCCTGATGGCCCTGGGAGTCTGCTTGGGCCAGCATCGTCCTCTGCACCCGAGCTGTCAATGGGATCGTCCCCAGAGAGTCCGGGCTGTGAGGGGGGCGACTGGTGCCGGCGGTTGCTGCTTTCGCCGGTCAAGTTGCGATCACCTGAGGGACAAGATTTTCAGAATCAATGCTGTGGACATGACATGTTTTTGGTACCAACATTACAAATCACTATGGAATCAGGACATGGTTGTTGTTGTCATCATGTTGTTGTGCTTGACAGTACAGGGCAATATGGTGGCGTGGAGGTGGGAAGGCAATACTTGGATATGTGTGATCCTGTCCTGCTATTGGATGTTCCCCCTGTGAAGATGTCTATCTACCTGTCAGTTTGTAGGAGGAGATGCACTGATCAGCAAATGGTGGGCGGACTCAATCTTGCTCTGGGGTGAGATGTGGGGGACTCTTGGGAGTTGTAGTGCTGGTCTCTCACACCACCCTCCCTGTAGAAATGGGGGCCTGTGTGGAGTTGTAGTGCTGGTCTCTCACACCCCCCACACACCTCTCACACACACCCCACCACCCTCCCTGTAGACATGGGGGACTCTTGGGAGTTGTAGTGCTGGTCTCTCACACCCCCCAACCCCCACCACCCTCCCTGTAGACATGGGGGCCTCTTGGGAGTTATAGTGCTGGTCTCTCACCTCCCACCCCACCCCCCTCCCTGTAGACATGGGGGCCTCTTGGGAGTTGTAGTGCTGGTCTCTCACCCCCCACCCCACCCACCTCTCACACACCCCCACCACCCTCCCTGTAGACATGGGGGACTATTGGGAGTTGTGGTGCTGGTCTCTCACACCCCCAAACCCCCACCACCCTCCATGTAGACATGGGGGCCTGTGGGGTGTTGTAGTGCTGGTCTCTCATACCCCCCAACCCCCACCACCCTCCCTGTAAACATGGGGGCCTGTGGGGAGTTGTAGTGCTGGTCTCTCACCCCCCCCCCCCACCCCCCTCCCTGTAGACATGGGGCCTATTGGGAATTGTAGTGCTGGTCTCTCACACCCCCCACCCACCTCTCACACACCCCCCACCACCCTCCCTGTAGACATGGGTCCTCTTGGGAGTTGTGGTGCTGGCTGCTTTGACAACATGCAAGCCTGGGAACGTAGGAGGCAACATTTGTGTTTGTTCATGGTGGGTGCATTTGAGACCAGGACTTCACATTTGGGTGACTATGTGGCCCACATGCATGGATTTGAGCCTGGGAGATGTGTCTTGGCAGTTGTGCAAGGCAGACCATGGCAGCGAGATTGTGGGCATTGGTTTGTACTTACCAGCCTCTAGTCCCTCTTCGATTCCTTCCAGGCTCTCAGGTTGCAGTATGCCCAACACCTTCTCTTCCCATTCTGTAAATGGTATGGGCTCTGGGGGAGTGCTGCCACCAGTGTGGTGTGCCCGCAGGTGGTTCTTGGCCCTGATGCCTTTCACCCTTGCCTTGAGGTCATGCCAGCGCCTCTGGTTCTCGTGTTTGGTGCGTGGCACGGTCCCTGACGCATTGACTCTGGTCACTATCCTGTCCCACATGTTGTTTTTGGTTGCCAAGGTGGTCTGCTGGACTAGGGTACCGAACAGATGCGGTTCAACACAGATGATTTCATCCCACCATGACCTTCAACTCACTGTCTGTGAACTTGGGATTTTTCTTTGGGGCCATGGTGTGTGATGTGTAAGGTGTTGGTGGGGTGGGGTGGGATGTGCAGGTGAGTGGTGTGTAGGGATGGTGTTGTGGGTGTTTGTGTGGTGGGTGTGTTTGTGTGCAGGTTGTATGTGTGTTTGTGTGTGTCTGCTGTTAGTGGTATTCTTGCTTGCAGCTATGCTGTGATGCAAAGGATTGTGATTGTGGGAGGGATTCATTTTATACTCTGTGTGGTGGTTGTGTCCCAATGGTTGTTGCCAGTCAGGTGTTCTGTGGGTGTGGTGACTTTGGTGCATTTTTCGGTGCTGGGGGGGTGTCATTGGGGCGTGTAGTTGCTGGGGGTGGGTGTTTCAGGTGGGTGGGTGTCCTGTTTAGTGTGTTTTCTATTTACTTCCGTCTGCCATTTTGTAATCGGTTTGACGCCAGGGATGGTGTTCGTGTGGTCCTTACGCAGTCATGCTCCGTTTGTCGATGCATTATTTCCGCTGCGGTCAAGGAAGGTGGTAAGTTCCGTTGGAATGGCGGCGTTATCCTAATCGCGCGGATGGACCCTCCGCAGGTATAGCGGCGGTTGTGCCTGTTCCCGCGGTCATGTTCGTCCGCGGCAGAGGGTCTTTCTTTGGTACCGTCCGCTTACGGCGGTGTTTGGTGTGATCCGTCCGCCGCGGACGGTGTTTGATGTGATCCGTCCACCGCGGTCGGAGTTTCTTGACATAATTATCCTCATCGCAACAGCGGATTATCCGCGGTGCGGTCGGGAGTGTTTTTGCCGCGACCATGGCGGACGGGACACATTTCCGTCCGCCATCCTAATAGGCCCCATAGTTAGGAATTAGCATTTAAAAAACCTTTGAAATTCACTGAAAAAACAATAGGTTTCAGGCCTGATATAGCTAGGATTTAGCATTTAAAAAAACTTTGAAATTCACTGAAAAAACCATAGGTTTCAGGCCTGATATAGTTAGGAATTAGCATTTAAAAAACCTTAGAAATTCAGTAAAAAAAACTGTAGGTTTTAGGGTGTTATAGTTAGCTGGACATTTCACTCGTACAAAACCATTGAAATTCCTCTGATATAGTTAGTTGTACTAACTATATCTTACGCGCCCGCAATCCACTGCTGATGACATCTCAAATGACATCACTGATGACATCTTCGATGACATCATCCACGTGACGATACACCTCATCATACACTAGTATAACCGTTCATCACTCACTGTAAAATACAGGGTACCATATTTGAATCCATTGACACACCAATGCAAGTTTCTAAAAACCCGCTCAGTGATTCCTAGATCTATACACACATCTAATCACTTACCCACAGATTCACTCATACATGCAGTCAATGATCAATAGAACACTATTAAATATACTTATACACCTATATCAACATTACACACCAGCACACATCCTATTCACTTATAGTCATCCTATTCACTTATGAAAACAATGGATCATACTTACATTTACTTAGCTATACACTTATACAAACACCATTTTATCTATTCATATAGAGGGTAAATTATACTAAGGGGCCCATTAGGATGTCAGGCGGTGGCACCACTGCGGTGGTGGCTGGGCGGAAAAACTGCTTTTTCCACCCGCGAGCAGCTGTACTCACGTCTGCCACATTAGGATAGCAAAATATAGGTCATTTCCTGTCCGCCGCAGAGTGCGGCGCACCACCATCAAAGTGTGCCCGCCACTGCGGCGGTGGGAGCCAATCGAGACTCACGCGGTGCCGAATGACGTCCGCCCCGCTCGACAAATTAGGATGGCCAAAACAAGCAGACGCACCGCAGCGGAGACACCGCCCAGCCTGAGCAGGCGGAAACTCGACAGCGGAGCAAGATAGCCAAGACCCGGTCATGAACGCCATGGAGCCAGCCCTCCACATGCATCCGGTGATGTACCTCCTACAACACTATCCTCAGATGGGCCGCCGCGGACGCCGCCACCGGTACGCAACTACACAAATGTAACACACAACACACAGGCGGACACAGGGTCCCATCACCACACAGACACCCTGCCGGGGGTCACAACACATCCACAAGGGCATCCACACATGACCCATCTGACAACAAGGCACCCCTCAGCATCCGGGACACACTTCGTCCGCCAACCAGCAGCAACGTCCGGGTCTCGGTCACGTCACCGCCGCGGTCAGCACATGCGCACTATGCAAAAGGCAGGGCCACTCCAAGGCCTGGGCAGGGCACAAAGAGCATAGGAACACACCACCCTCAACCACACATCGACACACCCCATCAAGTCACAGGCCAGGTGCCCATCCCATGCACGCCCATGCACACCAACAAGCACTGCAACAACAAGCACAATACACACTCTCTGCACCACACAACACACAACCAGTGAGACAGCCACTGCAGGAGTGGCTGACAAGGAACACACAACACCAGTGCCACACACACTGAAGGCTCACAATCCTTGCCAGCACATACACACACAAACAAACACACACCCTGGGTGTAGCCACAAACACAACACACACACAGGGATGCCTCAACAAATGCCTGCACAAGAACAACACACAAACTCTACAGGAACACATACTGAACTCCAACAGAAACAGACATACCCTGTCAACCAAACTGGGGAAAAGCAATGGGAGCACAGACACAACAGGAGTACACAACATCATCACTCAGGAACAAAACACACACACCATAAAACAAATCACAAAAGAAGTGCATCTGGACAAACACACACTGCTACATCAAACCGACCACAGATGCACATGAAACCCTAATCAACAAACACCACAAGGCATCAGGGAATGCACATCAGGCAATGCCAAGGCCACATACACACAGCCCTGCATGCTCAACAAGCAGTGTGTGCATAACAAGCACACATGATTGATACAACCTCATGACACACACCACAAATCAGCACAGCACACATACAACAGCACACCCAGGAACTGAAGCAATACCACAGCCAACACCCACACATCCAACACAACAACTACACATGCACCACTCTGGGATACAAGAGCCAATCCATCTCCGCCAGAGCACTGGGCAGCACACACAGCTGAAGTGCACATGACCACTACAGATTGACTAATAGCACAAGGACAGCACACATACCATTGTGGCAATGTCCCGAGTGGAACAACACTTATGTCCCAAGAACTGCACCACAAAGCACAAGCTCACAAATGAAGTGATGGGGAGGCACACACACATGGAAAACAGGGGGACAGATGAGATCAAAGTGAAATAGCCTGCATGTCAGTAGCAGACATGTAAGGGGTGTACCACACACAGATAGAGGGAGGGAAGACCCACAATGGCAAGGCACAAGTGGCACACATAGAGGATGGCGTAACACCACACACACCATGCCATACAGGAGGAGAAAATCCACCATGTGCCTGCAATGCATGACAAACACAAACACAATGCCAGTGTGGAGCAGTAGGGCCCCACAATCTACACAAACACACCAAAGACACATTGAGGATCAATCAAACACAACACTGATGTGCAACTCACACACTTTGCACACTCTAAACATACCAACACAACAAGGAGGAGTCACACACAGCAGCATGGACACACCAACACACAGCACAGTGCACTACAAACAGCTCACACAAGTGCATACAATCTTCTACACAGGGCAAGACAAAACAAACAACAGGCATACAACTTCTGGGTGACACATGTGTGTCTCTCACAATACAGGGGCACACCCTTTACACTGCACACCTCTGCTACACCCAACACCACGCATCTCAAGTAGGCAATGGTACCAGGACTAAGGGCCAACACAAGATGAGCGTACACATACACGGCTGGGCACACATAAAGGAATCCACACATATACATCATGACATATCCCAGCCTGCTTCAAAACCTTTGCACAGCATCACACCCTGTGCTGGCAGTGTCCCCCAACCTGACATGTAGCCAACAATAGCAAATCACTAAGAAGATAACTGCATGGCAGGTAAAATAGCCATCACAGATTACACTATTATCAGGGTCAGAATTGACTGAAGACCCTGTCACCCCTGTCTAAAAATCTGATGCCTGCAAAGAGCGTTGCAATGTTGAAGTGATACATAGAACATGGGGCACAGGCAATCAAATGCAAACAGAAAAAGAACTTCAATCAGCAAGGACAATGACAAAACACACAACAGAAGTAACTGTATTTATTCACATATTGCACAGGTGTAGCAGTAGAACAATAGTAGACAACAGCAAGGCACAAAATGATGTTCAAATGCACGATACTAAGCACTGCTAAGATACTGCTGGAGATCCCTCCATTGGCGGACTAGGTGACACTCAGAGGGGCTAATATACACGGCGAACAGCACATGCCAGCTGTGCTCACGTGCTAACAGTGCTACTACCCCGCTGGACCTCACGCCCCTTTGCTGGGCGACCTGCGTGGGAGGGAGAGAGCTACTAGATTGGTGCCCCCCGCTTCCCCCTTTAGACCCTCGTGCGACGGGCGGACCCGCGAGGCACGGTGCCGACTGGTTGCAGGACTTCGAGACACAACACCAACCTTGAGGAAGCGGGGAACTGCATGTGGCGGACGTTGTGGGCCCGGAACGATTGCTGAACCAAACACTCTCTTGGGGCCACTGAACCACAGCTGCACTACGCTACACGGTCTGTTGGCAGTGAACATCAGCTACGATTCGATAACCCCGGACTCCCCGGCAACCACAAGCCGTAGGCTGACCCTCCCCGCTGACCTAGAGAAGAACAGAGGCCCCTGCACCTGCGGGATCAAGCTCACCTGAGGGCTCGGCTAAGGGCGGGAATCGCGCAATACCCGGGGCTGGGATTGACGGCTTGCCACAGCCCACCACTCACGTTGGAGACGCGCAGGGGACAAGCTGCACTGTCCCGTGACAACAGACACCGGAACGCCTCCTTGTGCCCTACCAACGCCGCTGGACCTGGAGAAGACGGTCGCCCCGTCCCCTGGCTTAACTGCTGGTGGAGTCATCTCGCACATGTCCGGAGGGGTGAGAACCCGCACTGGTAGCGGAGGAGCCCCACCGAAGGGAAAATCTGACAAGTCATTACACAAGATGGCGGCTGACCAAGTCACATCGCGGTTGGATAACATGCTCGCTGCCATGGAACGCTTGGAACAGTCCCTCCAACAGACCAGGACGTCCCTGGAATCTAAGATAGACAGTGTCGCCATAGACCTCACCCACCTGCAAGACGACCACAAGAAACTGGCCGATCGCACAAAGATGCTGGAGGGAACGGTAAACGACCTTGGCCCCACAGTATCACAAACAGACAAGCAAGTACAAGATCTCCTGAACAGGGTAGAATTCCTAGAAGACCGTGCTGAGGATGCGGAAGGGAGGGCAAGACGCAACAACATCAGACTCGTCGGAGTCCCGGAAAAATGGGAAGGCGCCAGACCGACTCCGCCAGAGCACTGGGCAGCACACACAGCTGAAGTGCACATGACCACTACAGAATGACTAATAGCACAAGGACAGCACACATACACCATTGTGGCAATGTCCAGAGTGGAACAACACTTATGTCCCAAGAACTGCACCACAAAGCACAAGCTCACAAATGAAGTGATGGGGAGGCACACACACATGGAAAACAGGGGGACAGATGAGATCAAAGTGAAATAGCCTGCATGTCAGTAGCAGACATGTAAGGGGTGTACCACACACAGATAGAGGGAGGGAAGACCCACAATGGCAAGGCACAAGTGGCACACATAGAGGATGGCGTAACACCACACACACCATGCCATACAGGAGGAGAAAATCCACCATGTGCCTGCAATGCATGACAAACACAAACACAATGCCAGTGTGGAGCAGCAGGGCCACACAGTCTACACAAACACACCAAAGACACATTGAGGATCAATCAAACACAACACTGATGTGCAACTCACACACTTTGCACACTCTAAACATACCAACACAACAAGGAGGAGTCACACACAGCAGCATGGACACACCAACACACAGCACAGTGCACTACAAACAGCTCACACAAGTGCATACAATCTTCTACACAGGGCAAGACAAAACAAACAACAGGCATACAACTTCTGGGTGACACATGTGTGTCTCTCACAATACAGGGGCACACCCTTTACACTGCACACCTCTGCTACACCCAACACCACGCATCTCAAGTAGGCCATGGTACCAGGACTAAGGGCCAACACAAGATGAGCATACACATACACGGCTGGGCACACATAAAGGAATCCACACATATACATCATGACATATCCCAGCCTGCTTCAAAACCTTTGCACAGCATCACACCCTGTGCTGGCAGTGTCCCCCAACCTGACATGTAGCCAACAATAGCAAATCACTAAGAAGATAACTGCATGGCAGGTAAAATAGCCATCACAGATTACACTATTATCAGGGTCAGAATTGACTGAAGACCCTGTCACCCCTGTCTAAAAATCTGATGCCTGCAAAGAGTGTTGCAATGTTGAAGTGATACATAGAACATGGGGCACAGGCAATCAAATGCAAACAGAAAAAGAACTTCAATCAGCAAGGACAATGACAAAACACACAACAGAAGTAACTGTATTTATTCACATATTGCACAGGTGTAGCAGTAGAACAATAGTAGACAACAGCAAGGCACAAAATGATGTTCAAATGCACGATACTAAGCACAGGTGAAACACAAACAGGAAGGCCAGTGTCCATAGCACAGGTGAGAGCCCAACACAGCAGAGCAACAGGGCCAGTGTCCATGGCAGGTGAGACAACAAGTGCCTGAGAGGCTGCACAGGGGAGAGTACAGCACAGCAGAGAAACAGGGCCAGTGTCCATGGCAGGTGAGAGCCCAACACAGCAGAGCAACAGGGCCAGTGTCCATGGCAGGTGAGACAGCAAGTACATGAGAAGCTGCACAGAGGAGAGTACAGCACAGCAGACCAACAGGGCCAGTGTCCATGGCAGGTGAGACAGCAAGTACATGAGAGGCTGCACAGGGGAGAGTACAGCACATAAGAGCAACAGGGCCAGTGTCCATGGCAGGTGAGACAGCAAGTACATGAGAGGCTGCACAGGGGAGAGTACAGCACAGCAGAGCAACAGGCCCAGTGTCCATGGCAGGTGAGAGCCCAACACAGCAGAACAACAGGGCCAGTGTCCATGGCAGGTGAGACAACAAGTACCTGAGAGGCTGCACAGGGGAGAGTACAGCACAGCAGAGCAACAGGGCCAGTGTCCATGGAAGGTGAGACAGCAAGTACATGAGAGGCTGCACAGGGGAGAGTACAGCACAGCAGAGCAACAGGCCCAGTGTCCATGGCAGGTGAGAGCCCAACACAGCAGAGCACCAGGGCCAGTGTCTATGGCAGGTGAGACAGCGAGTACATGAGAGGCTGCACAGGGAAGAGTACAGCACAGCAGGGCAACAGGGCCAGTGTCCATGGCAGGTGAGAGCACAACACAGCAGAGTAACAGGGCCAGGGTCCATGGCAGGTGAGACAGCAAGTACGTGAGAGGCTGCACAGGGGAGAGTACAGCACAGCAGAGCAACAGGGCCAGTGTCCATGGCAGGTGAGACAGCAAGTACATGAGAGGCTGCACAGGGGAGAGTATAGCACATCAGAGCAACAAGGCCAGTGTCCATGGCAGGTGAGACAGCAAGTACATGAGAGGCTGCACAGCGGAGAATACAGCACAGCAGACCAACAGGGCTAGTGTCCATGGCAGGTGAGACAGCAAGTACATGAGAGGCTGCACAGGGGAGAGTACAGCACATCAGAGCAACAGGGCCAGTGTCCATGGCAGGTGAGAGGCCAACACAGCAGACCAACAGGGCCAGTGTCCATGGCAGGTGAGACAGCAAGTACATGAGAGGCTGCACAGGGGAGAGTACAGCACAGCAGAGCAACAGGCCCAGTGTCCATGGCAGGTGAGAGCCCAACACAGCAGAGCAACAGGGCCAGTGTCTATGGCAGGTGAGACAGCAAGTACGTGAGAGGCTGCACAGGGAAGAGTACAGCACAGCAGGGCAACAGGGCCAGTGTCCATGCAGGTGAGAGCCCAAACAGCAGAGCAACAGGGCAAGGGTCCATGGCAGGTGAGACAGCAAGTACATGAGAGGCTGCACAGGGGAGAGTACAGCACAGCAGAGCAACAGGGCCAGTGTCCATGGGGCGTGGCTAGGCACGCAATGGAGACAGCAGCACCTGAGTAAAGCTCCAAGCTGAGCTTCCCCTTCCCCGGACCATTTCTCCGGAAATGATCCTTGAATCTGCCCGAAACTTCGGGCGGACCACCTGCGTCTCGTTCTCGGCATTCTGGCCGACTTTTGAAATTTGACGTCCGTGGGAGAATCACCGGCCTTTCCTAGGGCTCCCTGGCGGGACTGGTGGCCACCTGATCGGCGTGGAAGACCACGAGACGCCGTGGTCTGGGCCATAACACTAGGCCCCATCGCGCGGCCTGGGACCCGGACTCACCCGTACCAACGCACGTTGAAATGCGGGCCCCGGGGCTCCCCCGGGCAAACTATTCTCTGCGCTCCCCCCCGCCGCTGGAGAGAGGCTGTGCACACCTTCCTGACAGGGAGTGGAGGTATTGCGGGTGGACGAGGAGCACTGTGCAAATTGGGCCGGAGACGTGCATACCGAACTATCTATCCGTGCACCGGACGGAGAGGCGGCCCGGGAGAGGCCCGCGACCACCCGGACAGCGGAAGCAGCTGCAGGGACCTGCGAAAAGGACCCACTGCCTGGACCCCACGACGAGATCCGTGAAACCTGCCGTACATAGAGCCCTGGGCCCGGGGACAGACGGAGCTCACTGACCGCCGCTTCACTCCAAATGCGGCGGAGGGATAGCGAGTGACCCGGACCGGCTGCCCCCGGCGGACTACTCCTGGCTGGCAGATGACACCTGGCCCTGCGCAGCGACTGCCGAACCACCTGCCGGAACACCTGTGAGAACACGGCCGACACCCGCAGAGGGGACTGAGGGCAGAGGTGAGGAGACATTGCTACTACAGCCCCCCTCCTGCTGGAGATCCCTCCATTGGCGGACTAGGTGACACTCAGAGGGGCTAATATACACGGCGAACAGCACATGCCAGCTGTGCTCACGTACTAACAGTGCTACTACCCCGCTGGACCTCACGCCCCTTTGCTGGGCGACCTGCGTGGGAGGGAGAGAGCTACTAGATTGGTGCCCCCCGCTTCCCCCTTTAGACCCTCGTGCGACGGGCGGACCCGCGAGGCGCGGTGCCGACTGGTTGCAGGACTTCGAGACACGACACCAACCTTGAGGAAGCGGGGAACTGCATGTGGCGGACGTTGTGGGCCCGGAACGATTGCTGAACCAAACACTCTCTTGGGGCCACTGAACCACAGCTGCACTACGCTACACGGTCTGTTGGCAGTGAACATCAGCTACGATTCGATAACCCCGGACTCCCCGGCAACCACAAGCCGTAGGCTGACCCTCCCCGCTGACCTAGAGAAGAACAGAGGCCCCTGCACCTGCGGGAACAAGCTCACCTGAGGGCTCGGCTAAGGGCGGGAATCGCGCAATACCCGGGGCTGGGATTGACGGCTTGCCACAGCCCACCACTCACGTTGGAGACGCGCAGGGGACAAGCTGCACTGTCCCGTGACAACAGACACCGGAACGCCTCCTTGTGCCCTACCAACGCCGCTGGACCTGGAGAAGACGGTCGCCCCGTCCCCTGGCTTAACTGCTGGTGGAGTCATCTCGCACATGTCCGGAGGGGTGAGAACCCGCACTGGTACCGGAGGAGCCCCGCCGAAGGGAAAATCTGACAAGTCATTACACAAGATGGCGGCTGACCAAGTCACATCGCGGTTGGATAACATGCTCGCTGCCATGGAACGCTTGGAACAGTCCCTCCAACAGACCAGGACGTCCCTGGAATCTAAGATAGACAGTGTCGCCATAGACCTCACCCACCTGCGAGACGACCACAAGAAACTGGCCGATCGCACAAAGATGCTGGAGGGAACGGTAAACGACCTTGGCCCCACAGTATCACAAACAGACAAGCAAGTACAAGATCTCCTGAACAGGGTAGAATTCCTAGAAGACCGTGCTGAGGATGCGGAAGGGAGGGCAAGACGCAACAACATCAGACTCGTCGGAGTCCCGGAAAAATGGGAAGGCGCCAGACCGACTCAGCGTGTGGAAGACTGGATACGTGAACTATTACCTGAGGACGCACTCTCGCCACAGTTCGTGGTAGAACGAGCGCATCGTGTACCCACGAGACCTCACACTACCGGCTCCAACCCGAGGCCGCTGCTCTTCAAGGTCCTGAACTACCGTGACAGAGACACTATTCTAAGGGAAACCAGGAGGCTCGGGGAAGTCCGGATCGACAACACCACGGTGATGTTCTTCCTGGACTACACCATACAGGTACAACGCCAACGTCATGATTTCCTGGAAGTGAAGCGCCGACTACGAGAGGCAGGCCTCAAGTACTCCCTACTCTTCCCAGCAAAACTGAGAGTGGTGGCACGAGACAAAACCTACTTCTTTAACAACCCTGTGGAGGTGAGCGACTGGCTCGATAGCGGAACGGACACGGCACCGAGAAATGCACAGCATCCTGAAACGCGACCCAGAAGCCGCGGACCGCTGCGCAGACGTAGGAACAGAGGCCACACAAACGACCGTCCAAACGACGCGACTCACCACACCCCACCGCTGGACCAAATGCTCCAGGAACAACGGGACGCACTCCGGAGGGTCTCCCAGCTAAGCGCTTCGCCGACCTCAGACAATGCTCAAGCCACAAGCCCGCAGATGGCTCAAAGCGATGACCAAGCTATCTACGGGATTCCAGACTCTCAACTATCGGTGGAGCTTCCGGAGGTCACGCCACAAACGGCTGACATGCCCCATTGAAACACGACACATGCAACCAGCGGTTGGCACCAGGGCGGCGGAGGTGGGACTCATGGACAGACAATCACTGGGATGCAGCGGGCACGACTGCAGCTGAGGATGCCCCTCACCGCCCTGGAAACAGACGGAGAAGCCCATGCGCAGTGAGTACTCACCCAGAGGTATGGACGCTGTGAAGGCGATGAGGGGGTGGGATTGTTATGTCATCCGTCCATATCACATGGACGCACTCCTGCCCCACACATTTGGGGAGTGCAGTTTGCTTCTCTCACCTATATATGCATGGACACCCGGGGGCCGCACCACTGGTGAAGACATGGCCTATTTGGATGCCGCATTTGACCACATAGTGGGTATTGTTCGTAGTCCGGGGAAGGGCAACAGATCGATCTCATTTGATTGGACATTGAAAAACTGCCTTATTGACACCTAGCTCAAGCTGCCCCCTAGACTTGCACGTTAATATTCCGCCCTCTTGGCGTGTTTGGACGGCGACATGCTCCGTTGCCGACCTTTTGGTATTTACTGCTGTTTAGCACTGTTAGTGAACCCAGTTACATTCTCCCTTCCCCACATCAGAGAATTGCCTATGCCCTTGGTAGAAATGTCGGAGTCTGTGTCTGTGGGGGGTGGGGGGGGAGGCGGGGTACCTTGTGGAAGCGGTCGCCTGGAGGGTGGGTGACAGGAGAGGCGGATGCCTCTTACCGAGACAGTGGATATGGCTGAGATTAAGATCTGCACATGGAATGTGAGAGGAATGCACACACCATCGAGACGTTACCAAATATACTCCTATTTACGTCGCCATAAATTCCATGTAGTTTTATTACAGGAAACACATCTAAACAAGGCTGAGGTCCACGCGCTGAGTAGACGATGGCGCGGACAAATCTATGCCACAGAGTACTCCTCCTATGCCCGTGGGGCGCTCATATGGATAAGACCGGGCATTCCTTGGGCAGTCATGGATACACAGATAGACGCGGGAGGCCGGTACGTGTTAGTGAGGGGCAGGCTTGATGGGCACCCGGTAGTACTTGCCTCCATATACTCCCCTAACACTGATCAGGGTGGCTTCCTCGACTGCCTCTCCACGGCACTGGCGCCCTGGCATGGGCTTCCGTGGATCCTTGGAGGCGACTACAATTGTGTCCTGGACATACACTTAGACAGGTCCACTGCTCCCCCACCTAACGCTCAGGCACACGCCACAACGAAGGCTCTCCTCAACTGGGCCCAACAATGGTGCCTGCAAGACGCATGGAGGACCCGCAACCCCACGACACGCACATATTCCTACTGGTCAGGCGCACATGCACTACACGTCCGCTTGGACAGGTACATGGTTTCCCCCGACCTCCTTCCGCTGGTCCTAGATCCCCAATACATGGGCCGCACCCACTCAGATCATAACCCTCATACACTGATCATTGCATGGGACGCCCCGCATCCTCCCATTCCCACCTGGCGCCTCCAACCAGACCTCTTACTTGACGCGACATTCCGAGAATCCTTGCTTACGCAATCAGCCCAATACTTCGAACTCAATACTGGCACGGCGTCCTCTCCCCAAATCGAATGGGATGCTTTCAAAGTGATGACACAGGGGCTCTGCCTGGGTACACAGGGACACATGAGACGCCAAATTGAGCGAGACCTGACACGACTGGAATTAGAACTGCTAGACCTCGAATGCCCTGCGGGGGGGGTGCGAACGCCCGACTGACTGCAGCTAAGGCGGAACATGACCGCCTACTAGACCGTCTGCGTAGTGTCAACTTTGCGGCGCACTCTGCTCGGGTCCACAGACAAGGTGACAGACCAGGCAAACTGCTGACCTGGCTGATCGAACGGGAAGACCGATCGGCTCCGATATCGAACATACAGGCCGGAGATGGCAGGTCACTATACTCTCAGCGCCAAATACACGAGGCATTCACGGATCATTATACAGGCTTATACCACTCCCGACTCCATGTCACATTACCTGCATTACGGACTATCTCTCTACCATACATTTACCTACCCTGACGACGGCACAACAGGATGACCTCGGAGCACCACTAGATCCCGAGGAACTCCGCGACGCCATCTTTCACCTCTCGAACGGTAAGACTCCGGGGCCGGACGGCTTACCGGCCGAGTTCTATAAGGCCGCCTCAGACATCCTGATCCCACACCTGGTGAAGATGTACTCCGCGGCTGTCGATGACTCCACCCTGCCCCCGACTCTTAATGAAGCGACTCTTGTCTCATTACTCAAACCTGGCAGGGATGGCACGCAGATGGGCTCTTACCGCCCTCTCGCACTTCTGAATACAGACTACAAAATTCTTGCCTCCGCACCTGCCCGCAGGCTGGCCCCTATAGTTCCTACGTTGGTGCATCAAGACCAAAACGGGTTCGTGCCGACGAGACACACATCACACAATATCCGGCGGCTATTTCGCTTGCAGGAATACGCCACGAGACAATGGCCACAAGCAGGGTGCCTTGTGCTCAACCTGGAGAAGGAATTTGACTCGGTGGAATGGCCTTACCTGCGAGCGGTCTTGGAGAAGTTCGAGCTGGGGGATGACTTTCTGACTATGGTCGGCCTCTTATACCGTAAGCCCATGGTCCGAGTCCGCACTGGAGCATTACTCTCTGACCCCATTCGAGTACGGAGGGGCACCAGACAGGGTTGCCCACTGTCGCCCCTGCTGTTCTCCCTAGCAGTGGAACCCCTGGCTGCGATGCTCCGGTCGCAGGGAGCTAACTGGGGAGTACCATTGGCGGACGGACTACATGTAGTGTCCTTATATGCTGACGACCTGCTCTTATATGTCAGAGACCTCAGCAACGTCCAGAATCCCTCACTACCATCTTTGGCACCTTTGAGGAAATGTCGGGATTACGAGTAAACTGGGCCAAATCGGGGGCCTACTCCTTCGGCCCGAACGTTCCCGAATGTGACATACACATCGGGGGTGGGAGGTTGCAGTGGTACCCCAGCAAGTTCAGATACCTTGGGATACACATCTACCGAGACCCAATGGACATCTTGGAAGGAAATCTGCTGAGGGCGATCGCCTCTACCAGAGCACAGGTGGGGTTCTGGAACACACTACCGCTCAATGTCCCTGGTCGCATAGCCTTAGCTAAAATGATAATCCTACCGCGGCTGCTATACTACTTTGCGAACATACCAACATATGTACCTACCCGGGTGTTCCGAGACCTCGAGGTCCTGCTACGAAGCCTGATTTGGAACAAAGGTCGGCCTCGGGTTGCATTGACGAAACTCTACATGCCCACTGTAGAGGGCGGACTAGCAGTTCCAAACATGGAGTTATATTATCTAGCAGCACAAATGCAGTGGGTGTCAAGCTGGCTAGGTGGTAAGAACCTGGGCGACACGGCAACGGATACCACCGTTTGGTCCCTGTTCCAGATACAAGTACTATTCCATCCGCTGACTCGGACTCCCCGATCGCCGCAACTACTGCTCGCAGTGGCACGCAGATGCTTCCTCCGCTGCTTGCGTCTAACACGGGCAACGATACCATATGCGCCGATATTGCCGCTGTTAGGCACCCCGACGACGGCAGGGACCCTGACCACTGTAAAGTTGGACAGCTGGACCACCGCAGAGGTGGAAACGATGGGCGACCTTTACTCTGACGGCGCCCTCCTGCCCTTTGCAGCCCTCGTGGAGGATACATCCCTCCCGGCTGGACAGTTCCTAACACACGCGTCCCTCGTTCACGCATTGACCACCGCTTGGGGGGACATGTCTAGAGAGCCACCAACACATCACTTCATGCAGTATCTACATGTCATGAGCAACGGCACTCACATTATACATTGGTTAACGCAAGCACTCCTCCTACATACACACCCAGCAACTGTACACCTAAGGGAAAAATGGGCGACCGACAGAGGGCGGGACTGGACGGACAAAGAGTGGGCTATGATCCTGGCTGGCCCAGTGAACATCCCCCGCAGCCCTCGCTTCAAAACTATACAATTTTATATACTACACCGCGCGTATCTCACCCCTGACAAGATAAATAGGTACTTTTCAGTCACATACGCTGCCTGCAGCCGCTGCTCTTTTTTAGGCGCAGATCTCCTCCACATGCTCTGGCTCTGTCCTGCCCTCCAGCAGTACTGGGACGGGGTGACCATGATACTCCGACATTGCACTAAGGAACAAGTACCGAGCACGTGGGAAGCCTGTATATTGGGATTGTATAAGCGTACGCACCTAAATAGAGTCCAGACTAGATACTGGGATCTTGGACTTATCACAGCCAAAAGATTACTTACCAAGAGATGGAAGGCAGCCACACCCCCACACCTCAGACACTGGTGTCTGTCGTTGACAAACTGGGCACGGGCTGAGAGCTCTGTCCTGCAACGGGAAGAGACAGCAGGACTCAGAAAATTCCCCATTGCACACCAATGGGAGGACATACTACACTCCTTCCTGCAGAAATGTACGGAGCACGGAATTACGTGAAGAAATATGTGCTGCCACCCCCACCCCACTCCCCGATACGAACTCCTGATAAACGCACATGATGCACCATACGCCATCCAATCACCGTCAGGCTCAACACATTGTTTGACATGTGCTCTCCTGTCTCACACTGACGACTACTTGCCCCACTCCCAGACACGCTTCGTCACATGTGGCACTGCGACAGGATCCCGGGCTCCACACCGGAATGCCACACCCACCGACCACTCGTGGGCCACCCCCCCTATTGGCTCCGTCACGCGGACGACTTGCACTTTCCCGCGCCCCGGCCCCCCCGCCTGCCTACCCCGTGAGACACGACTGACACGCTGATTCAGACCTCCACCCCCCCGAAGATATGGCAAACTCTACACATACCTGCCCCCACCTACCTCCTGTATAACCCATGTCCCTGTTTTGTAGTTAGTTGTTGATTTGGTTTCATCTCCCCTTAGACCATGTCCGTACACATACAACTCAATGCTTTATACAATTTTGCGCCACAGGGCACCCTCGGGTGTGACAGCCGAAACTTGGGCACCTCGCCTGGGCGCTGAGGTGCAGAACAGCTCTTTCCACCGGAATGGATACACAAGGCGGTTATGCGCCCCAAACGCGCTTAGTCGCTGAACACCCTCAACACTCCTTCATATGACACCAGGCCCGTCTGAATGTTGACCCACACTGAGACACTCACCAATGACACACGTTGGACGTGGCGGGCACGGCTACCACCGCTGCCGCTGATGAGGGTAGATTCGGCACAGCCACTTCGAACCACTGACTTCATACAGGAAAACCCATAGACCACGCACTTCCTAGACACAGAATGTATACATGCTATGGTGTTATGTGAAGTACTGATATACGCTGCCGGACCCCAGGGTTGTCGGACTTGAAGCTGTGTTCACTTACCTTATGTACCACAAGGTTCATTATCAGCAGCTGGCCCGGCTGGGTTGTAAGCTACGATGCTGTGTACACTGTATGTTGGACAATAAAGGTCTTTAAAAAAAAAAAAAAAAAACAGGCCCAGTGTCCATGGCAGGTGAGACAGCAAGTACATGAGAGGCTGCACAGGGGAGAGTACAGCACAGCAGAGCAACAGGCCCAGTGTCCGTGGCAGGTGAGAGCCCAACACAGCAGAACAACAGGGCCAGTGTCCATGGCAGGTGAGACAACAAGTACCTGAGAGGCTGCACAGGGGAGAGTACAGCACAGCAGAGCAACAGGGCCAGTGTCCATGGCAGGTGGGAGCCCAACACAGCAGAGCAACAGGGCCAGTGTCCATGGCAGGTGAGACAGCAAGTACATGAGAGGCTGCACAGAGGAGAGTACAGCACAGCAGACCAACAGGGCCAGTGTCCATGGCAGGTGAGACAGCAAGTACATGAGAGGTTGCACAGGGGAGAGTACAGCACATCAGAGCAACAGGGCCAGTGTCCATGGCAGGTGAGACAGCAAGTACATGAGAGGCTGCACAGGAGAGAGTACAGCACAGCAGAGCAACAGGCCCAGTGTCCATGGCAGGTGAGAGCCCAACACAGCAGAGCACCAGGGCCAGTGTCTATGGCAGGTGAGACAGAAAGTACATGAGAGGCTGCACAGGGAAGAGTACAGCACAGCAGGGCAACAGGGCCAGTGTCCATGGCAGGTGAGAGCCCAACACAGCAGAGTAACAGGGCCAGGGTCCATGGCAGGTGAGACAGCAAGTACGTGAGAGGCTGCACAGGCGAGAGTACAGCACAGCAGAGCAACAGAGCCAGTGTCCATGGCAGGTGAGACAGCAAGTACATGAGAGGCTGCACAGCGGAGAATACAGCACAGCAGACCAACAGGGCTAGTGTCCATGGCAGGTGAGACAGCAAGTACATGAGAGGCTGCACAGGGGAGAGTACAGCACACCAGAGCAACAGGGCCAGTGTCCATGGCAGGTGAGAGGCCAACACAGCAGACCAACAGGGCCAGTGTCCATGGCAGGTGAGACAGCAAGTACATGAGAGGCTGCACAGGGGAGAGTACAGCACAGCAGAGCAACAGGCCCAGTGTCCATGGCAGGTGAGAGCCCAACACAGCAGAGCAACAGGGCCAGTGTCTATGGCAGGTGAGACAGCAAGTACATGAGAGGCTGCACAGGGAAGAGTACAGCACAGCAGGGCAACAGGGCCAGTGTCCATGGCAGGTGAGACAACAAGTACATGAGAGGCTGCACAGGGGAGAGTACAGCACATCAGAGCAACAGGGCCAGTGTCCATGGCAGGTGAGAAAGCAAGTACATGAGGCTGCACAGGGGAGAGTACAGCACAGCAGAGCAACAGGCCCAGTGTCCATGGCAGGTGAGAGCCCAACACAGCAGAGCACCAGGGCCAGTGCCTATGGCAGGTGAGACAGAAAGTACATGAGAGGCTGCACAGGGAAGAGTACAGCACAGCAGGGCAACAGGGCCAGTGTCCATGGCAGGTGAGAGCCCAACACAGCAGAGTAACAGGGCCAGGGTCCATGGCAGGTGAGACAGCAAGTACGTGAGAGTCTGCACAGGGGAGAGTACAGCACAGCAGAGCAACAGAGCCAGTGTCCATGGCAGGTGAGACAGCAAGTACATGAGAGGCTGCACAGGGGAGAGTACAGCACATCAGAGCAACAGGGCCAGTGTCCATATCAGGTGAGACAGCAAGTACATGAGAGGCTGCACAGCGGAGAATACAGCACAGCAGACCAACAGGGCTAGTGTCCATGGCAGGTGAGACAGCAAGTACATGAGAGGCTGCACAAGGGAGAGTACAGCACATCAGAGCAACAGGGCCAGTGTCCATGGCAGGTGAGAGGCCAACACAGCAGACCAACAGGGCTAGTGTCCATGGCAGGTGAGACAGCACGTACATGAGAGGCTGCACAGGGGAGAGTACAGCACAGCAGAGCAACAGGCCCAGTGTCCATGGCAGGTGAGAGCCCAACACAGCAGAGCAACAGGGCCAGTGTCTATGGCAGGTGAGACAGCAAGTACATGAGAGGCTGCACAGGGAAGAGTACAGCACAGCAGGGCAACAGGGCCAGTGTCCATGGCAGGTGAGAGCCCAACACAGCAGAGCAACAGAGCCAGGGTCCATGGCAGGTGAGACAGCAAGTACATGAGAGGCTGCACAGGGGAGAGTACAGCACAGCAGAGCAACAGGGCCAGTGTCCATGGCAGGTGAGACAGCAAGTACATGAGAGGCTGCACAGGGGAGAGTATAGCACATCAGAGCAACAGGGCCAGTGTCCATGGCAGGTGAGACAACAAGTACATAAGAGGCTGCACAGGGGAGAGTACAGCACATCAGAGCAACAGGGCCAGTGTCCATGGCACGTGAGAAAGCAAGTACATGAGGCTGCACAGGGGAGAGTACAGCACAGCAGAGCAACAGGGCCAGTGTCCATGGCAGGTGAGAGGCCAACACAGAAGACCAACAGGGCCAGTGTCCATGGCAGGTGAGACAGCAAGTACACGAGAGGCTGCACAGGGGAGAGTACAGCACATCAGAGCAACAGGCCCAGTGTCCATGGCAGGTGAGAGCCCAACATAGCATAGCAACAGGGCCAGTGTCCATGGCAGGTGAGACAGCAAGTACATGAGAGGCTGCACAGGGGAGAGTACAGCACAGCAGAGCAACAGGGCCAGTGTCCATGGCAGGTGAGACAACAAGTACATAAGAGGCTGCACAGGGGAGAGTACAGCACATCAGAGCAACAGGGCCAGTGTCCATGGCACGTGAGAAAGCAAGTACATGAGGCTGCACAGGGGAGAGTACAGCACAGCAGAGCAACAGGGCCAGTGTCCATGGCAGGTGAGAGGCCAACACAGAAGACCAACAGGGCCAGTGTCCATGGCAGGTGAGACAGCAAGTACACGAGAGGCTGAACAGGGGAGAGTACAGCACAGCAGAGCAACAGGGCCAGTGTCCATGGCAGGTGAGAGCCCAACATAGCAGAGCAACAGGGACAGTGTCCATGGCAGGTAAGACAGCAAGTACATGAGAGGCTGCACAGGGGAGAGTACAGCACATCAGAGCAACAGGGCCAGTGTCCATGGCAGGTGAGACAGCAAGTACATGAGAGGCTGCACAGGGGAGAGTACAGCACAGCAGAGCAACAGGGCCAGTGTCCATGGCAGGTGAGACAGCAAGTACATGAGAGGCTGCACAGGGGAGAGTACAGCACATCATAGCAACAGGGCCAGTGTCCATGGCAGGTGAGAGGCCAACACAGCAGACCAACAGGACCAGTGTCCATGGCAGGTGAGACAGCAAGAACATGAGAGGCTGCAGAGGGAAGAGTACAGCACAGCAGAGCAACAGGCCCAGTGTCCATGGCAGGTGAGAGCCCAACACAGCAGAGCAACAGGGCAAGGGTCCATGGCAGGTGAGACAGCAAGTACATGAGAGGCTGCACAGGGGAGAGTACAGCATAGCAGAGCAACAGGCCCAGTGTCCATGGCAGGTGAGAACCCAACATAGCATAGCAACAGGGCCAGTGTCCATGGCAGGTGAGACAGCAAGTACATGAGAGGCTGCACAGGGGAGAGTACAGCACAGCAGAGCAACAGGGCCAGTGTCCATGGCAGGTGAGACAACAAGTACATGAGAGGCTGCACAGGGGAGAGTACAGCACAGCAGAGCAACAGGGCCAGTGTCCATGGCAGGTGAGAGGCCAACACAGCAGACCAACAGGGCCAATGTCCATGGCAGGTGAGACAGCAAGTACATGAGAGGCTGCACAGGGGAGAGTACAGCACAGCAGAGCAACAGGGCCAGTGTCCATGGCAGGTGAGAGCCCAACACAGCAGAGCAACAGGGCCAGTGTCCATGGCAGGTGAGACAGCAAGTACATGAGAGGCTGCACAGGGGAGAGTACAGCACATCAGAGCAACAGGGTCAGTGTCCATGGCAGGTGAGACAGCAAGTACATAAGAGGCTGCACAGGGGAGAGTACAGCACAGCAGAGCAACAGGGCCAGTGTCCATGGCAGGTGAGACAGAAAGTACATGAGAGGCTGCACTGGGGAGAATACAGCACAGCAGAGCAACAGGGCCAGTGTCCATGGCAGGTGAGAGGCCAACACAGCAGACCAACAGGGCCAGCAACACACCCATGTTCTAAACAATGTTCAGGACTAGCACTCCTGTATGAGGCACAGGCGAATGAGGGTGATGTCAACTCACTCCTGGCTGTCATGCGGACTTGTAACTGGCTGTGTGTCGGGGACAGCAGGCCCACTTGACTGTGGTACTACCGTGAGGTGCCTTCTTTCCGTCTCACAATTTTTCTTGTGATGAAAGGGTTGTGGTTGGTGGTTTATTATTATTTTTCTTTGTTTTAGAAATAGGATACACTGCAGCCTAATGACCAACTTATCTAATTGGTTCATGTAAAATGATGTCTTAAAAGTATTGAACCTTTTGGGCTGTTATCTGCAAAGTATTTAGGTGTATCGGAGTAGGGACAGCCGATTATTGATAATAAATCCTTTGAGTGGGGGGCTGGCTGTCCTGGTATTCCACTTTAAACTCCCATTGTATTGATGACCACATGACTGTGGTGACAGAGCCCCAGGTGATGTGGGGACAACAGTGTCTTGGCAAGCTGGAGGGCTGTGTGGACCAGGTGGCATAGTGGCACGTGGAAGTGGAGTCATGCAGACCTCTGACACAGTGTGGGTGGGAGAGGTTGGAGGGGTGCGCTTCCACTTTTTGGGAATATGAAATGGCTTCCCTGTCTTGGGGTTGATGGGAAGTGGTGATGACTCAACAGGCACACACCCCAACTGTCCCACATCAGGAGCAGACACTCCTTTGACTTCTTGCCAGGGCTGGTCACTACAGTGCCCTCCTTTGCCTTCTTGCCAGGTGTACCCCCTACAGTGCCCTCCTTTGACTTCTTGCCGGGGCTGGTCTCTACAGTGCCCTCCTTTGCCTTCTTGCCAGGTGTACCCCCTACAGTGCCCTCCTTTGCCTTCTTGGCAGGGGTGGTCTCTCCAGTACCCTCCTCCACCTGCATCAATGGCCGTGGAAGTGGGGTAGATGTGGTAGGTGGATGTGCCCCTGTGCTCTTCCTAGGTGTACCCCTGATATGCAACACCTCCTCAGTGGGCACAGACACTGCATGGGTAGGTTTGTGTGATGTTTTAGTGACAGGAGAGTCTTTTGCTGGTGATGCCTCTGCGGCATGTGAGCCTGATGTCTGCCTGATTGCTCTTCTGGCCTTGCCCTCCGTGTATGCAATCACCTGGCCTAATTTCTTGTCATGGTCACTAAAGGCATTGAGCAGGGCAGTCTGGCCCACACAAAACTGGTGCAGGAGTTCTACACACTCTGCACTGAGGGCAGCAGGGGGGACAGGTGCAGGGGCAGCAGTGCCAGGTGTGAATGTGACTCATCCCCTCTTAGTGACATGGATCCGGGCAGCCCCAGAGGAAATGGATGGGAGGCTGGGCACTGGCCGCTGGGTGGTAGATGATGATGCAGACTCCCCATCCCCTGTGACTGCCAACATGGATGCATCCCCGCTGGCATCAGATGATGTGGTACTCTGTGTCTCAGCCACAGATTCCTCCTGCATACTTCTGTCCCCCTCAGATGCGCTGGTGGGCTCTGTGTCACTGGCCTCCACTGCAGCTGTAGTGCTACTCTCGCCACCACTGGTTTCTGGCCCATGTTCCTCCGTGGTCTCTTGCGAATCTGTATTAGAGAGGGATACAGGGTTGTGTAAGTGTCATCATCTGGTCACACGATTTCAAATCAATGCAGTACAGGAGAGCCCCAAACCAACATGGTAACCACCACACCCTGCAATCACTGTGCAGCAACACACTACATAACTACCATGAATGAGCAATGTTGATGCCACACAGCACTACACCCTGCCCGTAGATGGAGTGCCCCCCCAACTTGCCCTGCCCTAGGGACATGATGTGGTGCAACACTTATTACCACTGACAGAACCTTCAGGGAACAGAAGGGGACAACACACACCTATTATGACATTACATGCCACAATGACAAGTAGGCCATAGCAAGCACCATGTGGTAATCTCGGGCACATTGTTGTCAGATGTGTGGGCCTCAACGATCATGGTGCATGCAAAGTAGGCATACATGAAGTCACACTCAGAAAGTTGACACTGCAGTTCACCCCAGTATAGATTACCCACACTATCCCAATGATGAATGACCATGTGGAGCCTAACCCATCTGACAATGCGAAAGTACAGCAGGGAGTTTCAGCTTAGTAAGGCCAGGGTGGGGTAATGCCTGATACAACCACACATCACAGCAGCCACTCACATTACACAGCACATCACAGCAACACACGCACATCACATGGGTCACCGGTGCCACAGGCCCTGTACACATGCATCCAATCCCAGCAAAAGTCACCCTCCCCAGATACTCACCACCCCTGCCTTGCTGCCGATGCTCCTTCAGACGTGCATCCATGTCTGGATGAGTCACTGCCAAGATGCGGCCCATCAGTGGAGTCATGCTGCGCCGTGCCAAACGCCCTGTGCGTGGTAGCATCCCCAAGGTCATCTCTGCCACTTGCTTTGCCAGCCGGCTGATGTTGTCCCACCTCTTGTGACAGTGGGTGTGTCGTCTGTTGGAAACCCCCAGGGCTCGCACCTTTTCTGCAATGGCCCTCCACAGGGCCTTACGCTGGTGTACCTTGAGCTGCAGGTATGAGAGAAAAGAAGGGTAAATGACCATTTACACAATGTCAGATGGGAAACATCCTTTACCACGCGGACTTTACTCCGTAAGGCTTTAACAATGCGTCCATTACAATGCATTACAACGCAAGTAACCACGACTAACCACGACTTGCGCTGGAGGGCGCTAGAGGATTAAGAATAGTATATTTACTATTCCAACACCTTCCCTAGTGTCCACGGGGACTGGTGTTAGAATAGTTAATTATACTATTCTCAATCCGCGCCCCCAAAGCAAGTCGTGGTAACGACTTGCGTTGTAAGGGACGCGTTGTTAAAGCACGCGTTGTGATGGTACGCGTCGTAACGTCATACATCCATGTCAGATACCAACATCTATCAGTACAGTAGCAAGACACAGACTCAGGACTAATTGTAACCTCCCTCCCTTCAAAACTGGGGGACCCCTCACAAGGCCCGAACATTTGTGATTGCATGCACACATTGGGGCATATAGGCTCCATGATAATCTCACAAATGCAGGATGACTCAACACAATATGCATCGACAGAGTGTGTGTAAGTCTGAAATCATACAGGGCACAGATGGGGCATATCTACTATTCAGTGTGAAGGAACAGGAGCAAGGAGCATGTAAGTCTGGTGATGTTTTATCGTTTGGGTGGGCAGGCACTGAACCTACTCTCTGGGTCACACTGACTCAGACTACAGGGGCCCACTGAAATATTCACACAAGCAATTACTGTCCTGGCACCTACAAAGCTAACATCCGTTGGCTCTGTATGGCTGACAATGTAACACACCCCACTCACACATGCAAGTACAGGCATGGAAAAGAGTGACATTGGGACAAACACACTCCCTCGCCCTGGAGACAGCTTGTCTGTCAGTGTTTGACACAATCCCACACCCTCAGGCATATACTGCAGCTACACAACTACACGTCTGACACCCCCCTGACCTACAGCTACCTTCATGGAGACTTACCACTACATTGGGACCACCAAACAGCCTTGGGTACTGTGCCAGCACCTCGTCCACAAGGACCTCCAGCTCTTCACTTGTGAATGGACTGGCACGGATATTCTCTGTCCTTGCCATCCCTGTGGACATGGAACACCTGTGGTGGAAGTGAGTGGTGAGGGGTCCCAGGCTGCAGGCTCTTCAGGCAGCAGCAGGAGAGGGTCCCAGGCAGCAGGCTCTTCAGGCAGCAGCAGGAGAGGGTCCCAGGCAGCAGCAGGAGAGGGTCCCAGGCAGCAGCAGGAGAGGGTCCCAGGCAGCTGCAGGAGAGGGTCCCAGGCAGCAGCAGGAGAGGGTCCCAGGCAGCAGCAGGAGAGGTGTTAAATCCAGTAAAATAAAGATGATGGGTCCTTGTTGTAATGGTCTTGTAGTATATTTATTCTTGGGATTAGATAGTCAACTACAGCATTCAAGTAGGAATGTACTATGGTGAGAAACCCCACCGGGAGCAGATAACTTCCTGCTCAGCCTCCAGGTAACTGATACATTTTGAAAGAATCTACACCCCCGGTAACTTTCACAAGAATGCGCTGTCATCCTCCATCAAATTCAATAAATCAATACAAATTAGCTCACCCTGACAAGGGTTATGACAACACTCCTTCAATGTCACAACAGAAAACCGTACATTGTGCTCTGTCCACAACTGCCAGCATCTTTGTTTCTTCTGCAAGGGCTACAATAAAACTGCACGTCGTTTCTAAATTCCTTAGTTGCAGTAATCCATTGTATCTGCCATTTTCTTCACGCATAGGTTTGTACCTCGTCGCCAAATGTAGCAAATAAAGTCTTTAAGTCCAGAATATGAATAGATCTGATTTATTGAAGATTAGTTCAAATCAAGTTGATAACACAAAAGTATGTAGGTCCAATTGTAATACAATTTAAAAACCCACCAGGAGCAGATGGACTCCTGCTCAGCCTCAGATGTAACTGACTCTCAATTCAAGCATACACAATCAGAACCCAATGTGACATCATAGATGCATGCTCAGCAAGTTATAACAAACACTAAAGTAGGACTGAGAAAGAGGAAAAGTAGGATGTAACACAAGGGTCCCAGGCAGCAGGCTATTCAGGCAGCAGCAGGAGAGGGTCCCAGGCACCAGCAGGAGAGGGTCACAGGCAGCAGCAGGAGAGGGTCACAGGCAGCAGCAGGAGAGGGTCCCAGGCAGCATGCTCTTCAGGCAGCAGCAGGAGAGGGTCACAGGCAGCAGCAGGAGAGGGTCCCAGGCAGCAGGCTCTTCAGGCAGCAGCAGGAGTGGGTCTCAGGCAGTAGCAGGAGAGGGTCCCAGGCTGCTGCAGGAGAGGGTCCCAGGCAGCAGCAGGAGAGGGTCCCAGACAGCAGCAGGAGAGGTTTTAAATTCAGTAAAATAAAGATGATGGGTCCTTGTTGTAATGTTCATGTAGTATATTTATTCTTGGGATTAGATAGTCAAATACAGCATTCAAGTAGGAATGTACTATGGTAAGAAACCCCACCAGGAGCAGATAACTTCCTGCTCAGCCCCCAGGTAACTGATACATTTTGAAAGAATCTAAACCCCCGTTAACTTTCACACGAATGCGCTGTCATCCTCCATCGAATTCAATAAATCAATACAAAGTAGCTCACCCTGACAAGGGTTACGACAACACTCCTTCAATGTCACAGCAGAAAACCGTACATTGTGCTCTGTCCACAACTGCCAGAATCTTTGTTTCTTCTGCAAGGGCTAAAATAAAACTGCACGTCGTTTCTTACACTGCTTACTCTTTTATAATATCGAATAACAAATAAATACACGCTCGTGGTGCCTTTCCTTTAAACACTACGTGTGTAAGAGTGTTGAAATCTTCTGCTTCTTCTCTTGCCACGCTGCTTACACTCTTGTAATATCGAAAAATAAATAATTGTTGCACATCTACATCTTCACAACTGATGGCAGACTTTTCCTCTAAATATGACAAATATCACAGTTCAGTGTCAAGATCTCAGGCCAGTACTGTTCAAATCATGCAGTTAGAACTCACACACCCTGGGGAAAGAAGCTGTCCAGATCACTAGAGACACTGGTGGGGTTAACCAGGGCACTTTACTAAATTTACCTTTTAGTTTCAAGCTTCTTCAGTTGCAGTTGCAGTATTCTTAAATTCCTTAGTTGCAGTAATCCATTGTATCTGCCATTTTCTTCACGCATAGGTTTGTACTTTGTTGCCAAATGTAGCAAATAAAGTCTTTAAATCCAGAATATGAATAGATCTGATTTATTGAAGATTAGTTCAAATCAAGTTGATAACACAAAAGTATGTAGGTCCAATTGTAATCCAATTTAAAACCCCACCAGGAGCAGATGAACTCCTGCTCAGCCTCAGATGTAACTGACTCTCAATTCAAGCATACACAATCGGAACCCTATGTGACATCATAGATGCATGCTGAGCAAGTTATAACAAACACTAAAGTAGGACAGAGAAAGAGGAAAAGTAGGATGTAACACAAGGGTCCCAGGCAGCAGCAGGAGAGGGTCCCAGGCAGCAGCAGGAGAGGTTTTAAATTCAGTAAAATAAAGATGATGGGTCCTTGTTGTAATGTTCATGTAGTATATTTATTCTTGGGATTAGATAGTCAAATACAGCATTCAAGTAGGAATGTACTATGGTAAGAAACCCCACCGGGAGCAGATAACTTCCTGCTCAGCCTCCAGGTAACTGATACATTTTGAAAGAATCTACACCCCCGTTAACTTTCACAAGAATGCGCTGTCATCCTCCATCAAATTCAATAAATCAATACAAAGTAGCTCACCCTGACAAGGGTCACGACAACACTCCTTCAATGTCACAGCAGAAAACCGTACATTGTGCTCTGTCCACAACTGCCAGCATCTTTGTTTCTTCCGCAAGGGTTAAAATAAAACTGCACATCGTTTCTTACACTGCTTACTCTCTTATAATATCGAATAACAAATAAAAACACGCTCGTGGTGCATTTCCTTTAAACACTACGTGTGTAAGAGTGTTGAAATCTTCTGCTTCTTCTCTTGCCACGCTGCTTACACTCTTGTAATATCGAAAAATAAATAATAGTTGCACATCTACATCTTCACAACTGATGGCAGACTTTTCCTTTAAATATGACAAATATCACAGTTCAGTGACAAGATCTCAGGCCAGTACTCTTCAAATCATGCAGTTAGAACTCACACACCCTGGGGAAAGAAGCTGTCCAGATCACTAGAGACACTGGTTGGGTTAGCCAGGGCGCTTTACTAAATTTACCTTTTAGTTTCAAGCTTCTTCAGTTGCAGTTGCAGTATTCTTAAATTCCTTAGTTGCAGTAATCCATTGTATCTGCCATTTTCTTCACGCATAGGTTTGTACCTCGTCGCCAAATGTAGCAAATAAAGTCTTTAAATCCAGAATATGAATAGATCTGATTTATTGAAGATTAGTTCAAATCAAGTTGATAACACAAAAGTATGTAGGTCCAATTGTAATCCAATTTAAAAACCTACCAGGAGCAGATGGACTCCTGCTCAGCCTCAGATGTAACTGACTCTCAATTCAAGCATACACAATCAGAACCCTATGTGACATCATAGTTGTATGCTGAGCAAGTTATAACAAACACTAAAGTAGGACTGAGAAAGAAGAAAAGTAGGATGTAACACAAGGCTCCCAGGCAGCAGGCTCTTCAGGCAGCAGCAGGAGAGGGTCCCAGGCAGCAGCAGGAGAGGGTCACAGGCAGCAGCAGGAGAGGGTCACAGGCAGCAGCAGGAGAGGGTCCCAGGCAGCAGGCTCTTCAGGCAGCAGCAGGAGAGGGTCACAGGCAGCAGCAGGAGAGGGTCCCAGGCAGCAGGCTCTTCAGGCAGCAGCAGGAGTGGGTCTCAGGCAGCAGCAGGAGAGGGTCCCAGGCAGCTACAGGAGAGGGTCCCAGGCAGCAGCAGGAGAGGTTTTAAATTCAGTAAAATAAAGATGATGGGTCCTTGTTGTAATGTTCATGTAGTATATTTATTCTTAGGATTAGATAGTCAAGTACAGCATTCAAGTAGGAATGTACTATGGTAAGAAAGCCCACCGGGAGCAGATAACTTCCTGCTCAGCCTCCAGGTAACTGATACATTTTGAAAGAATCTACACCCCCGTTAACTTTCACAGGAATGCGCTGTCATCCTCCATCAAATTCAATAAATCAATACAAAGTAGCTCACCCTGACAAGGGTTAGGACAACACTCCTTCAATGTCACAGCAGAAAACCGTACATTGTGCTCTGTCCACAACTGCCAGCATCTTTGTTTCTTCCGCAAGGGCTAAAATAAAACTGCACGTCGTTTCTTACACTGCTTACTCTCTTATAATATCGAATAACAAATAAAAACACGCTCGTGGTGCATTTCCTTTAAACACTACGTGTGTAAGAGTGTTGAAATCTTCTGCTTCTTCTCTTGCCACGCTGCTTGCACTCTTGTAATATCAAAAACGAAATAATAGTTGCACATCTACATCTTCACAACTGATGGCAGACTTTTCCTTTAAATATGACAAATATCACAGTTCAGTGACAAGATCTCAGGCCAGTACTGTTCAAATCATGCAGCTAGAACTCACACACCCTGGGGAAAGAAGCTGTCCAGATCACTAGAGACACTGGTTGGGTTAACCAGGGCGCTTTACTAAATTTACCTTTTAGTTTCAAGCTTCTTCAGTTGCAGTTGCAGTATTCTTAAATTCCTTAGTTGCAGTAATCCATTGTATCTGCCATTTTCTTCACGCATAGGTTTGTACCTCGTCGCCAAATGTAGCAAATAAAGTCTTTAAATCCAGAATATGAATAGATCTGATTTATTGAAGATTAGTTCAAATCAAGTTGATAACACAAAAGTATGTAGGTCCAATTGTAATCCAATTAAAAAACCCACCAGGAGCAGATGGACTCCTGCTCAGCCTCAGATGTAACTGACTCTCAATTCAAGCATACACAATCAGAACCCTATGTGACATCATAGATGCATGCTGAGCAAGTTATAACAAACACTAAAGTAGGACTGAGAAAGAGGAAAAGTAGGATGTAACACAAGGGTCCCAGGCAGCAGGCGCTTCAGGCAGCAGCAGGAGACGGTCCCAGGCAGCAGCAGGAGAGGGTCACAGGCAGCAGCAGGAGAGGATCCCAGGCAGCAGGCTCTTCAGGCAGCAGCAGGAGAGGGTCACAGGCAGCAGCAGGAGAGGGTCCCAGGCAGCAGGCTCTTCAGGCAGCAGCAGGAGCGGGTCTCAGGCAGCAGCAGGATAGGGTCCCAGGCAGCTGCAGGAGAGGGTCCCAGGCAGCAGCAGGAGAGGGTCCCAGGCAGCAGCAGGAGAGGTTTTTAATTCAGCAAAATAAAGATGATGGGTCTTTGTTGTAATGTTGATGTAGTATATTTATTCTTGGGATTAGATAGTCAAGTACAGCATTCAAGTAGGAATGTACTATGGTAAGAAACCCCACCGGGAGCAGATAACTTCCTGCTCAGCCTCCCGGTAACTGATACATTTTGAAAGAATCTACACCCCCGTTAACTTTCACAAGAATGCGCTGTCATCCTCCATCAAATTCAATAAATCAATACAAAGTAGCTCACCCTGACAAGGGTTACGACAACACTCCTTCAATGTCACAGCAGAAAACCGTACATTGTGCTCTGTCCACAACTGCCAGCATCTTTGTTTCTTCCGCAAGGGCTAAAAGAAAACTGCATGTCATTTCTTACACTGCTTAATCTCTTATAATATCGAATAACAAATAAATACACGCTCGTGGTGCCTTTCCTTTAAACACTACGTGTGTAAGAGTGTTGAAATCTTCTGCTTCTTCTCTTGCCACGCTGCTTACACTCTTGTAATATCGAAAAATAAATAATAGTTGCACATCTACATCTTCACAACTGATGGCAGACTTTTCCTTTAAATAAGACAAGTATCACAGTTCAGTGTCAAGATCTCAGGCCAGTACTGTTCAAATCATGCAGTTAGAACTCACACAGCCTGGGGAAAGAAGCTGTCCAGATCACTAGAGACACTGGTGGGGTTAACCAGGGCACTTTACTAAATGTACCTTTTAGTTTCAAGCTTCTTCAGTTGCAGTTGCAGTATTCTTAGATTCCTTAGTTGCAGTAATCCATTGTATCTGCCATTTTCTTCACGCATAGGTTTGTACCTCGTCGCCAAATGTAGCAAATAAAGTCTTTAAATCCAGAATATGAATAGATCTGATTTATTGAAGATTAGTTCAAATCAAGTTGATAACACAAACGTATGTAGGTCCAATTGTAATCCAATTTAAAACCCCACCAGGAGCAGATGGACTCCTGCTCAGCCTCAGATGTAACTGACTCTCAATTCAAGCATACACAATCAGAACCCTATGTGACATCATAGATGCATGCTGAGCAAGTTATAACAAACACTAAAGTAGGACAGAGAAAGAGGAAAAGTAGGATGTAACACAAGGGTCCCAGGCAGCAGGCTCTTCAAGCAGCAGCAGGAGAGGGTCCCAGGCAGCAGGCTCTGTGAGCAGTGGAAATGTGAGGTTCACTCCCACAGATTTATAGCCCCCTGGGGTCGTTTGGAAGCTGCAAAGCAGCAACATATGGTTGTCCAGGTCTGCCTCTTTCAAAAGTATCCAATGACCGCTCCGCGGAGCACACCTTCCGCGATTTTCAAATCTGCAACATGCCACTGCGATCATCGCTACCATTGGCAGTAGGCAATGCTCCATGGCGGAGACGCACCTCGGGTGCCCGGGGTGCGCTACTGTGATGGTGCATCATTCAAAAGTATACAATGACCGCCTCCGCGGTGGCGGATCATGCCCACCGCCATCCACACATGTCCATATGCCAATGGCTACCGCACTTGTGAATGGGGATGGTGCTGGTGTCACACCGCCGGGGCAAGACGGTAGGTACCGCGATTCATGCGGCGGAGCATGCCCATCACCATCTACACATGTCCATATGCCAATGGCTACCGTACTTGTGAAAGGGGTGGTTCTGGTGTCACACCGCCGGGGCCAGGCAGTAGGTACCGCGATTCATGCAGCAGAGCATGCCCACCGCCATCTACATGTGTCCATATGCCGGGGCCAGGCGGTAGGTACCGCCATTTTCATAACATTTAATGGCTATGTCCATCGTGAACACTGTATCAGTACCCAGCAGCAACATGGTGAAGGGCACATCATTGTACACACAATGCCATTCTTCCATGTCATCCACAGGTGGACGCACATTCTGTGTGTGACACACTTTGGTATGTGGTCCCTGCCATGTTAGTTATGCATTTGATGGTTGATGATGCTTGACACTCTTGGTGCCAATGATGTTGAAGAAATCAATGTGTTGTGGGTCAGTGCAGACCTTGACAAGGCTTGTGTCACTGTATGTTATCGTACAAGACTGGTGCTTTCACATCAGCTCATGCACACAACTGAAAGTTTTCCTGCTACTGTGATCATTGTGTTGATGGATGTGTGCAGACTTTACATGATGCATTGAGGTGTGACAGGTACAGCAGATGGGTATGATACAGTCATGGTAATTTCAGACACATTTGCGGATGTTACAGCACCTGGCGTGCACATGTGAAATGTGTGGTTCAGTATGTGTGCATTCACATTCACCGATGTGTTTGTGGCACTTGTGTATTGTTATTGTAGAGGTGTGCCCTCTGTGTGTATCAAAAGGCCACCCATGTAACCTGGTGTGCCATGCATCTCTCAGGCAGTCTTTGTTTTTCCATGACATCGTTGACGATATGTGCTGTGGCCATCTCATGATGGTTGTCACTGACATTTTCAAATTTACATCTCAACTAGGAGGAGGCCAAATCTCCTACGTCACCTGACAGTGCTGGAGGACATGGAGAATGTTGCAATAATTAGGACATTCCGCCTGGACAGACCAACACTGAAGATCCTGAGTGATCTTTTGGAGCCCCACCTGCAGCCTCGCCGTCACTATCCAACTGCATTCACACCCACATACAAGGTGATGGCAGCCCTCCACTTTTTTGCAACTGGTTCCTTCCAGGAGACCGTGGCTAGCGCTGGAGGGATGTCGCAGCCCATGTTCAGCCAGGTGCTGAGGGATGTTCTTGCAGCCATGATGCTCTATAGGAATCGCTACATTCATTTCCCTAGTGGAGCAGAATTGGCGAGTGTGAAGGGTGACTTCTATCCCCTTGGGCGCATCCCACATGTTGTTGGTGCAATCGATTGCACCCATGTAGGTCTGGTGCCACCACAGGCAACAGAGCACATTTATAGAAACTGTAAACATTATCATTCTATCAATGTGCAGGTGATGTGCCTTGTGGACATGACTATTTCCCATGTGTGTGCAAGATTTCCTGGCTCTGCACATGATTCGTACATCATGAGGAACAGCATGGTGCCACGGATGATGGGAAATCTGCATCCCGATCGTGCTTGGATTGTGGGTGAGTATGCCTACTGATATGGCGTGCTGTTTGTTACCTGCTGCACTCTGGCTGTGCAACATTACAATGGGTGTTTGTCATTCACAGGTGACTCTGCATATCCCAGTAGGCCATGGCTGTTGAGCCCGCTAAGGAATCACAGGACCCCGGCTGACATCCGGTACAATGAGGCCCATGGCAGGACCCGACATGTAATTAAGCGGACTTTTGGCATGCTGAAGTCAAGATTCCGCTGCCTTGACAGGACAGGAGGTGCACTGGCATGCTCGCCTGCGAAGGTCTGCAAGATCGTTGTGGCATGCTGTATGCTGCACAACCTGGCCATCCACAAGGGGATCCCCTGCTCCTGGACGATGGTGAGGAACCAAGGCCACCACCTGCTCACAGACCGGAGTCCAGTGATGATGACAGTGGAGAAGAGGAAGGAGTTGACCTGCGCCAACAGCTCATCGACCGCTACTTCACTTGAAGGTGGGTGGCGAGGTACATTGTCTGGTGTGGTTGCTGTTGTTGTGAAGGGCTATGCGTGGATGTAACAGACAGGCACACGTTCAGTCACCTGCGTGTGGTAAATGTGACATTGACGTTCTATATGGGGACATATGCTGGACTCTATTTGTTCACACCTGCAGCCCATTGTCTTGTATGCCAGTAGTATACAAGCTGAGTGGATAGTAGTGTTCCCGAAGGAAATGTCCGCACTATTCTATAGGCCACAAATATATATATTCAAGTGGTACACGAAAAGTGAAAAGGAAAGCATTAGAAACAGTAAAAATGTCTTGGGTGCTAAGGAAATCCAACGCACCTACTATCCAAAGGTGCCACAGGTTGACACAAAAAGTGCCTGCCAAAATGAGTCTATACAGTGAAATTCTAATTACAGCACTCCAAATAAGTAAATATCAGTAATAGGCTCTAGTATATAGCCCTCAACACCAAAATTAGCTCAAACAGGTGTTGCATGCCAAAAAAAAACAACCATAGAGATGAATTTGGAAAACAATTTTTTATAGTAAGGGATCAACAGTTATCAAGCCAATTTAATTCGGAGTCCAAGTCTGTGTTCTTCAAATATTTCTTTATTCAAATTTCATAAAAGATTCTCCCAGCATCTTATTCGCCAACACGTGTTTCGTCTCACACTGAGACTTTATCAAGGCTGGAAATATTAAATACAAACATTTAGATGACACAAATATAAAAATATTTACATAATATACAGAGAGCATAAAAGATACTGTATATAATACATGTATACGATACTAGTGCATTACAACAATAAGAGACAGCTCAAACAAATCAAAAAGAGAAACAACCTACATACATGTGATATCAACAAGCGCTAATGAAACATAGAGATATGACACACTATAGTCTGCTAAACAAGGCCTGTATATTGAAAACCAATATTTCTAAAGTATATTGAGGGCCCTGATTAAGGAAATGAGTCTTTAAGAGAAAAAAGAACGAATAAAGAAATGAGATCCCTACCATAGATAGTGTAGGAATTTCGAGTTGTTAATTCTGGATGTTCCAAAGGCACACTGCTAACATCCAAATATGGAACACCTATAAACAACATTTTTTTTTTTTTCTCAATATTATCATAGGAGCTCTATGAGTGAGGTGCGCATCAAAAGTCATATGTAGACAAATGTTGCAAAGCAACAGATATGAACATGTAAGGATGAGCCAACAACGAACAAAATATAATCACCAGAGATGAAGTCCTAATAAATGAGCATCAACAAATAGGCTGATCTGTAAGGAAACGTGGGTGAGCAAGTAGGAAGGAGGAACGGAACGTATAATGGGGCTAGAATTAGTATGCTAGTAGTCAGGGTCCAATAAAACAAAGCGTAAATTGATATTAATGATCTCACCATAAACAAAGGCGGCGTAATTCCTAGTACATCCCAATGTACTATTCGTTTCGAAAATGGGGACGTGCTACAGCATGTGTTAGTATTCAGAGATGTGACCGAAATGACCCCAATTCTGGATATATAGAGGATGGGGAGAAAAATGCATTAAGCGAGTGGGTCTCATGCATAGAAAGACATAAACATAGTATGTCACACAGTATGTAAATAGCTATTCATACCAAGAAAAACATTAAGCATATATGCATAAAATAACTGCAATTTTCGAGACGGCAGACACAGAAACACAAGCAGTATCGAAACAAATCAATGGACAGTGAGAACTATACACTATCCACAAATACCCGTGTAGTGGATGGTACCAGTCAACATGGATTCAACATGGGTAACCTAATATACCTCACGGACAAAAGGTGCTGTTTTAAATGCACTGGGCATGTCTGTGTTAAAGCATGACCCATGCATATAATGATGGAACAGGATGTGCCTATTAGTAATACACAACACTGCCAAGATATGAATATACGAGCAGTGAAAGCATCTGTGCATCAAACACGGCACTAACAACGTTTGGATGAAACAGAAGTACTCACATCTAGTATGGTGCAAGGCGAGTTGTTTAGAATGGGTCCTTAGTGACAAGACATGTTCGATAAGTAGCAGAACATATGTGCAGTCTAAGTATAGGCTTTTTGTGCAACCGTGATAAGTTGCACTCTGAAAAACGGGAAAGTAAAAAATAACGTGTTATTAAAAATGTGAGGCAACAGTAAAGACTGCCTCCCCCACAACTCTATAATGCGTGTAGTTAAACCTCCTAGCGACGCTTACCAGAGTATCTGCCGAGGTTGTATCCAAACGTCACGGCCCGCCACAACAAGCGGACCTGCTGTGTGGACGCCATTATATATACATCGCGCTCCACCAGGTGCACACAAAACCAAGTGACGCGGAAGTCAGGCTGCTATCATCAAAATAAACAAAGGACTCAGAAAGGGATTCCTTATTATCCCGGGTTGAGAGTAGTGGCCATATTGAGACATAGCGAACCTTTCCACATTAGCCTGGTAGATAATGGGTGTCAGAAGGAAACACAGATGTATTGAGGCGCACAATGTTTCAAAGGAACCCTAATAGTGCAAGTTTTTAGATACAATAAATAATCCCTGTCACAAGCCTGGGGAGAAACTCTTTCTACCATCTTAGGGTTTTTCCTGGAATTGGAAAAGAATGATTTCATAATTAGACACAATATCACAAGGGACATCGAAGCATAAAATAAAATAAAGTAGTAACTGTTGTGCATAAACAGATGTATGTACAATAGTGCCTCAAGCATATGACAGATAAAATAAAAGAAACCCATGAGCAGAAAACGCCATAGAATTCTAATCATTGCCCATCTGAGAGCATAGAACAGATCTTATTGCTAAAATACAGAACAGGCATAGTTATGTTACCTATTTCTCATGTACATGATAAACAGAAGACAGGTCATTGGCATAAGCACTATAAGGATGTACAGACATAATACAGCAATACATGACATCAATACAACCGGAAAACGGGTATACCCCTTATTGATCTTTAAGAAATACATGAAGTTCCTGGTCTATATTCAAACCCCTCTCTACAGCCCTCAATTTGATTAACCATTGGGATTCTAACCTTCTTAGATTGCTTACTCTATCCCCTCCTCTTGGATTGGCCCTAGCCACATCAATGCCATGCAATTATTTCTGACCCAACATGTGCCGTGTTGTAGTGAAAAGCTAGAGGATAGCTAGCATTGTTATTACGGATAGCACGTATGTGTTCCTGGATTCTCTCTTTCAGGGGTCTAGTTGAACTCCCCACATATATCTGTCCGCAGTGACAGACAATACAATAGACAGTGAACTTAGTATTGCAGTTAATAAATTGATTGATGTGGTACATTTGCTTGGTGTTGTATGTAAAGGTTTTCTTTTTGTCTTCAGCGAATTGACAGATGCAACATTGAGTACATTTATAAAATCCTTTAGGTTTGATAGGCATCCATGCATTGGTGGGGACAGGGAGGGCATTGGTGCTCACAACAGAGGGACTTATAAGGTTTCTAAGACTTTTACCTTTTTTGTAGGTGATTTTAGGTTTTGTGGTCACATGTGTCACAAGATCAGGATCCAATTTAAGGATTTTCCAGTGTTTGTCAAGGGTCTTGAATATCTGATTGCTGTATGCATTAAACTGGGTGATGAATGATACCTTATCATCCTTGTCAGATGATCTCTTATTCTTGCGCTTTAAAGTTTCTGATCTTGGTATTTTATTAATTCGATTGTGTGCTCTGTCTAGTGTGGGCTTATCATATCCTCTTACCAAAAAACGATCCTTAAGATTGGTTATCTCATTTTGAAACTCATTTTCAGTGCTGCAATTGCGGCGTATTCTTGTCATTTCGCCAAACGGAATGGCTGTAATTTGAGAGGTAGGATGGGCACTGCTGGCATGCAACACTGAGTCACCTGCGTGTGGTAAATGTGACATTGACGTTCTATATGGGGACATATGCTGGACTCTATTTGTTCACACCTGCAGCCCATTGTCTTGTATGCCAGTAGTGTCTTGTGTATGTTTTGTGTAGTGTTCTGTCTGTGATGCCACAATGACACCAGTGACTGTTGTTCTGTTGTGTCTCCCTAGGTGCTTCAGAATAATCCTACCCTACATACAGTACATCATTTGGACACATCATGGACATTGTCAGCACTGTAAATATTGCACTAAAAACAATACTGCACAAAATCTGGTGCATCAGGTATTTTATTTTGAAAGTGGACATGTGATTTGTGCGTGAATAGTTACATGAAGGTGGGGAATGAGCAGTGAGTTGACAGTCATGGTCGATGAGATGCATGAGTAGACACCACATGGATGTGTGACCCAGTCCAACAGATAAGTGCCATTGCCAAGGAAATGTGGGGAAAGACAGTCCAAGCAGTCAATGCAGTGGGGAAGAGGGTTGCCATCAGGGCTGGCTCCGTGACTGGCGTGTGGCAGGTGCTTTGCCTCCGGAGACTCCCAGGCTCTTCTTTGGACGCCCCCTTGATCTTTGGCAGTGGGGGGTATGCTGACTTGCCAGCGGCGTCAGGGGACTCGCCCCTCTCTGTTGGCACAGGGGAGGATGGTGCACTGTCATCCTGCGGCACAACAAGAGGGGGCTGAGGTGTTGATTGGGACACAGGCCTGTCCCTCTGCAATGCCACTTCCTGGCCCATGAGGTCCACCATCTGTCCAAGGCCGTTGAAAATGGACCTCATCAGCAGGATGAGCTCCCTTAATAGTTCATCAGACCGGCCACTTTGTCCCTGGACCTCTTGGTATGCCTCCACAACTCTGGTGAAGTGATCCAGGGATGGTGTCCACTCCTCCCGAAGTCTGGTGGTGACCCCGGCCCTCCCACCTGCCCTGTGCCATGGACCTGTTGCCTCGCCACAGTGGGTCCACGCACACTCTCCCTGCACTCCACAGTTGTTGGTGTGGCCTGGTCATCCCCTGGGACAGGGAGGGAGCTGCAGGTGGTACTGGTTGTATTGGTGGTGGTAGTGGTGGTGGTGGTGGAGGCACAGGCCATGACTGCAGGGGTCTGCCGTGCTGTTGTTGTTGCAGCAGACATGGTGGTGGGGAGGATGGGGTCTTGGGACCTGTGGGTCTGTGGCACACCAGATGGGCCGGCCTGGAGCTCCTCGTCCAAACTGTCCTGGGAGTCAACATCTGAGAGTCCATGTACCGGGGGTGGAGACTGGCTCTGCTGTTCGTTGTTGTGGTCCTCAGCAGTGAGTGCTTCATCACCTGTGGATTAGATGGGGAATGGTCAGTGTTGGGCACTGTGCAAGTATGGTATCATCTGCTTATCATCGACTGTCTGTACACTACACAATTATGAAGTCTCCACTAGTATTATTGATTGCAAGACTGTGTGTAATTTCATGGTGCAGAGGAACATCATTTACTCATACATGTCAGGTGTCAATGCATTGCATGAAATTGTTGCTGTGTGTAGGGATGCAGGTCTCACACACACACACATCAGGAAGAGTTAAGATGGCTACCTACCTGTAAGTCTGTTTGTTATTGTTATTGTTAACTTTGATTTCTATAGCGCCAACTCACCGACAGGTCTCAGGGCGCTCACGACCAAAGGAACAATACAGCTCTTTAACAGATCGATGGATCAGTAGCGTGTATAGATTAATGTACACCCAAAGCCTCTCTAAATAACAATGTTTTTAATAATTTCCTGAAACGTAGGAGGTTAACTTCTTTACGAAGGGGCTCAGGTAATTTGTTCCAGATTTGAGGAACTAAAACTGAGAAGGATCTCCCACCCTTCGTTGCCAGTTTAAACCGTGGGCAAACTAGCAGCTGAGCGTCAGATGACCTCAACCTTCGTTCCGGTTTGTAAATCTCCAGTCGTTCCTTAATATAGGCAGGTACTCGGCCATAAATCGCCTTATGGGCTGTACAGAGGCTTTTAAACTCTGCCCTTTGCCTAATAGGAAGCCAATGGAGGCTCTGCAACAAGGGAGAGGCGTGGGACCTTCTTGGGAGTCTGAAGATGAGTCGTGCAGCATCATTCTGAACAACCTGCAGTCTATTTGTCAGATTTTTCGGTAGACCTAAATAAAGAGCATTCCCGTAGTCTAGCCTCGAGATAATTGTAGCCGAAACTACAGTGCAAAGCATAGATGTGGAGAGAAGGGGAGCTAGTTTGCGCAGTTGTCTAATTAGATCGTTACAGGTCCCCACAACCGACGAGATCTGATTAGCCATTGACAATTCACTGTCAATCTTGATTCCAAGGCTTTTCACCTTGTCACAGGGTGTTGGGGTAGGTCCTAATTCTTGAGGCCAATATAGGTCACTCCATGGCGAGCTTATGGACGAGACTACTAACACCTCAGTTTTTTAAAGGATTAATTTTTAAAAGATTTGCCGTCATCCAGCTGACTACAAATCTGGGAGTATCCTGAGCATGCACCTGTGCAGAGACTGTATTGTCTATGCTAAATAGTAACTGGGTGTCGTCAGCGTAATTAAATACGCGACAGCCCATGTTTACCAGGGAGTTGATCAGAGGTTGTATATAAAGATTGAATAATAATGGGGATAATGCGGAGCCCTGCGGGACTCCGCATGTCAAATTACCCACCTCTGATAGACTATCCCCCAACTGAATCCGTTGTGTCCTACCTAACAGGAACGATTGAAGCCATTGAAAGGCTCTATCCCGAATCCCGAACTTGGCCAGCCTATCTAAGAGCAGGGAATGGCTGACAGTATCGAACGCCGCTGAAAGATCTAAAAGTATCAGGGCACTCGGTTTTTTACTGTCAGCCATCCCCCTAAGCTCATCTAGCACCGAGAGCATCACCAACTCGGTGCTATGGTGTGCACGAAATCCCTCCTGACACTCCTGGAAAAGATGGTGAGACTCCAGGAACGAGGCCAAGGACCTCAGCACATGTTGTTCTAGGACTTTGGACAAGAACGGTAGTTGGGAAATCGGCCTGTAGTTTTTCAGAATGGTAAGATCTGCTCCTGGCTTTTTTATCAGAGGCTTCACTCGAGCTTCCTTGAGACTAGCTGGTACCATCCCTGTTTCCAATGAATTATTCAGGAAGGAGATAATCCGATTTTCTAGAATGGGCAATGCCAGGTGGAAGATACTCGGGGGGCAAGGGTCTGCCGGGGAGCCAGATTTGATTTTGCTCATAAGTTGTTCCAGACTCATCGGGTCTATTGATGGAAATTGTGAGATACTAGCTTCAGAGAGGGTCTGCACAACCTGGGATATGTTAAACGCAGGTACTGTGCTCTGCCTAATATCAGAGAGAATAATGTCTACCTTCTCCAGGAAGTAGTCTTGGAACATGTTGCAGCTAATTTTTGTTTCCGTATTTCCAGGTTTTTTGCTCAACTTAGTTAGAATTTTGAATGTTTCTTTCTGGACATTTTCAGCTTGATTTATCCGAGTTTCGTAATAATTAGCCTTCGTAGCCAGAATACGTTTTTTATATGCGTTGAGCAAATTTTTATACTGCATTCGGTCCCCTTCATCTTTAGTTTTCCTCCAGCTTCTTTCAGCTTGACGGAGTTTCTTTTTATACTCTCTTAGAGCAGGTGTAAACCATGGTGCCCCCTTTCCTACTCCTTTAGCTAGTTGAAGCTTCTCCGGTGCGATCTGATCAATCGCTTTCCTCAAACTCCACACTATATCTCTATAGTCTTGGTCTAGATTGCCATTCGAAGTCTTTAATTTGATAAGTTCTGAAAGACTGTCCGTTAAAGTTTGTAAGTCGACTTTCCTCCATTGACGGACTTTCTTCGTTTTCGGGGGAGGTTTTATCGGCTTTGTATCTATAGGAATGTTACAATAGATCAAATAATGATCAGACCAAATGCAGGGTAAAATATCCAAAAGGGTCACCTTAGGATCTAAAGTCCAGATAAGATCAAGGATGTGTCCTTTTATGTGCGTGGGGACCTTTACTAGCTGCTTAAAGCCTAAAGAGTCTCAAGGAAGAACAAGGAGAACCCTACTCACATAGGAACCAGGGCATTAAATTATAACAAGAAACAACGGCTCCTGTGGTGTGGTACTATATACTGTGTCAATCAATTATAGCTTAATAGCCATTTCTAGAAACACAGAAGGACTAAAAGGGATGTAAAAAAGAAATACACCAACAATTTGAGAGAGTTCTCAATACTGTTTATATACTACAAAACATCAGTCGCAAAAATATGCAAAAAATGCTCAGCTTGTCACATACTAATGTAAACACAAAAAGGTGCACAGTGTCCCAAGTGTACATGTGAAACCAAAACATAAATATACAAACAACATATATAACTATGAGCACAATGGTTTCTCATAGAATGACAATTAGAAAGGAAAATGACCAATGATATTGATAATGAATTATTTTAGTGTCTATACATAATCCTAGGCACTAAATATTGGTTCAATTCCTTATGGCGTTGACGGCGTTTCGACCCTCAGGAATGTGGGTCTCCTCAGGACAGGACATTGGGGGACATCTACGATTAACAAGCATTGGAAATGCAATAGGTCTCGCAGCATTAGAGTTAGTGCTTTTAGAATTGTTTATGGGTTTTTTTTGTAAATCTTTAGCATTTTTGTTTCCTGTAGCCAATGCTAAAGAATTACAAAAAAAAAAAAAGCCATAAACATTTCTAAAAGCTAAAAAATTTCAAAAAGCTGGATAAACTGACATGTTAACGGTTTTTTGTAAGACGCTATACAGTCCATCCTTGTATTACATGTGTTTGTTCTTACGCTGCCGCGATCACTCTTTTTTGTGAGATGTAATTGTGTAAAAGGTTATTTTGTGAGACATTACAGTGAACACGTTGTTTAGACGCTAGAGTCGATGCAATTTTTTTTTAAACTATAGTTCCCACGTACTTATGTTAGATGCTATAGTGGTCACGGCGTTTATGCGACTCTGCTATCAACACTTTCTAGTGAGGCGCTATCAACACTTTCTAGTGAGGGGCTGTATTGACCTCGCGCTCATGTGAGGTATTGTAGAGACGTCTTTTTATGAGACTCTAAACTGTCATAAAAGATGTGGGTGAGGCGCTATAATTTTCGCACACCTCTGTGAGATGCTATAGGAATCACGCTTTCATATAAGAGTCTCTGTGCTGTCAACACTTGTTGTAAGCCACGCGCTTCTACCAGATGGCAAAGTGACCACACCTCTTATATAATTGTATACCGGCAAAAGTTATTTTTGTCTGGGCTACAGTGTCAGGGCTTTTTTGAGACTTTGGAGGGCTTTCCGTGAAACGCTGACAGTGACAAGATGTTGTGTGGCACTACATTATGAACTCATTTGTGATACGCTATAGCGTAGCTCGGATTTTTTTGACCAGGCGCTACTTTGTCCATCTCATTGAAGCAGACCGGATTCAGTATAAAAGAAATCTCGTAGAAATGCGCTCCTTGGACGGAGCATGACCGGACTATCCCGTTGGCCCCATTTCATGTGTGAGTAGCGTCTCCGGTGCTGAGACTCTGCTTGCAATGAGGGACATAGGGTTTTGCTTTTCCATATAAAAGTGGGGCTTTGAGTAAAAAAATGCACAGATTAAACCTGTGTTCACGCCTCACAACGCATCATTGCAGAGTTCTGCTACTAGTCACCTGACCTCGGGCTTCGAGGCGCCATTCTGTCTGTGACAGTCACTGCTCCTGTGCTTTGGAAGTATGTCTGTCCCTAACTGCCCACTGTCCTTGGCCTTATGTGCGCCGGTTCGGGGGACGAGTTGCTGTTAGTCGCCAGGCTGCGCACTCAGAAATGTAAATGCTAGTGCCCGCGGGCACGCGCAGCCGGCACGTGCACCCGCGGGGAGCACCGGGTCCGAATGCCAGGTCGTGCAGCAGAGAAGGGGCTTCCGTGGCGGGTGCATGTTTGTGGATTCCCCACATAGGGTCCATGGCTGGCTTTGCACTGTCTGCAGCACGTGTTGTCCTGAGCACAACAGTGCCCGCGCACCCACACCTGAAGACACCCCCGGGCAGCGGAGCGCATCTGGTGCTGGAGACTGATTATGAAATACATGTAGTTCAAGTTCTCAGTAAAAGGTGAGCTCTGACCCCTGCTCCGGTCGGCCCTCGTAGTCAGTCTTTACCACCACGTGCTACAGGTACAACCTGTGAGGTAACTCCGAGGTGAAGGGAGCTTTCTCACTGCCCAACAGAATAATAGGTGCGCTGCTTTTATTCCAGCAGCCTAGACCCGGTGAGAAATATAAACATAAGTCAGCAAGGGGGTATCAAGTTAAGGGGGCTGTAAGAAGAGGGCTGGGGTTCTAACTGTGTTTGTGTTAATGACAAATCGTTTCTTGCGCCCAGAGCCCCGAGTGCAAAAGAAAGGGCTGATTTACAAGCCTCTGGCGCCACTTTTTCCATATTAAAAGTGAGGCATCGGAGGGCAGGAGGCTTGGAAATACGCCCTGAAGTACAGATCTTGGCTTTCCGCATGTCTAACAAACATCTCTGGGGCCTTGGACCTTCAGAAGCCTTAGGTCCCCCCAAAAGCGAGTGACCGAATATTTTAATACCATGAAGCCACACTGGGTATCGATTCAACACGATCAGCAGGATTTAAGCAAATTATGGTGCCATCTTTACACAGTGCTCGGCTCCCCTCATTGTCCCCAAATCACCGCGAAAAGCAGTTTACCCAGAAACCACTTTACTTTCTCGTTGTTGAGCTTCTGGGAACTATATAGCCGTTTCTTCTAAATAACATGTTCTTCAAAAGGCAAACGCTACATTGCAATAGGGCATTTCGTGCTTCCGAAGATGTCTCGAACAGACTGCGGGCAGGGGAGGGGGCGGAGCGGGGAGAGGGAACAGACGGAGGGAAGGCCAGATAAGGGGAGGGGGGAGGAGAGTAGGAGGAGGAGAGTAGGGGAGGCACGGCCTAGCGGCCGTGCAATCAAGAAGTGAGGGGGCGGGAGAGTAGGCAAGGCAGGCGGCTGGGGGGAGGGGGGAGGAGAAATGCGACACTCGTGAGGGGGAGTGGAGAAGGAGGGGGGAGTAGAGTAGGGGAGGCACGGCCTAACGGCCGTGCAATCAAAAGTGAGGAGGCGGAGCTGGGGGAGGCTGTGACAGAGAGAGCAGGCAATGCAGGCGGCTGGGGGCTTGTGCACGCGCTTTGAAGCTCATTGCGCATGCGCATTGAGCTTCAATTTCTCGTGCACTGCAAGGAATCGCCACGATTCCTTGCAAGTTGGATAAAGAGTGGATAAGCCCCCATAGTCTCGCAAGCTCGATGCGCATGCGCATCGACAGGCGAGACCTAAAAAGGATGGAATAGGGGTAAGTGTAGTATGTGACATTATTTACATATATATTATATATATGGACAGGGGACCAAAATTACCTGAATAATAACTTGTTTTCACCCATGCGTGGTAAAAATTAAGAATGACTTACAGGTAGCCCAGCCGGGTACTGTTGTCATATATAGAGAAATTGAGAAAATAAAGATTGACTTAGAAACAGATTAGTTCAATTCCACAATGACACTTATTGTAAAAGATACGAACTAGGCAAGTAAAGGACTCACCACTGTAGTGGTCAGAGAGTTAAGGGCGTAGTCCTCGTGGATGGTGGAGTATTCATTAAAGACAGGACAATGCCTGTAAAGAACACAATTTGAGGGGGTACGTTATTGGTAATTATATAAACATATGATTCGTGTCCAAAAAACTAATCTAGCAAAGTAAAGTGAAATTTACCTGATAGAATTGGAGTAGCGCCTAATTGCGCTCGATATATCCACGTCGTTGTAATGCTTAACCAAATTAATACAATTGGATATTGTTTACAGGACGATGCCTGCAAAGGAAAATAATGCGGGAATATCGTCGTTAATAATTTGGCTATGTGTGCGTAAAGGCTTAATCATATAATAGCTTTGAGGAAGGAGGTTTACCTGAACCGATAAACGTGCCGCTTAGTGACTTTTCCACAAACACTCTGCCGATCTGCTCATGTGCGTCGGCCTGCCCTTCCGGTTAAACACATTGGCAGACCCGAGGAGGAGAGTTACGAGAACTCGATCCTCGTAAGGGCCACCAATAGAATGTCGAGTGAATGAGCTCGAATCCGCTCTATTGCCGGCTCCACGTAACAAGGACAATAAGTAATGGAGCTACATGTGAACAGGACGGATCTACATTGATAAAAGGGGAACCCTATTCCTGAATATGCAACAATGACCACTACAAGTATTTCAAGGCACAATATTCATATTATTTACAATTGCAATTTAGCTATCCATGACATATGCAATTATGCCACGAAAAGAATACTGCAAGGTGATAAATGAGACCTTATTGAAACAGGACAACCCCTTCAGGGTACTTACATTTAAATGCCTTATTGCCATACATATCTATAGCTATTTAGTGAAGTAGTGTGGCTCACTGGTTAGAGGCGGCAGACCCGAGAGCAGAGGACGGCCCGGGACCAGGGTTCGATTCCCGGCGCGGCAGGTTTCTGGACCAGGGTCAGCGGACTCGATAATTCTCTCGCCTCGGTGCCCACTCTGATCAGCGATCACACTCGGCAACTCTGGGCATAAGCTTGCCTCATCTTCACTAACGGCCCCACCAGACCGCCGGGGATGCCTGGTCTCACCCTGGAGATACCCATTAAGGGACCATCTCTCAGGGAAGCCAGGAAGGGTTTCGCAGCGGTCGAAGCGCCTTGGGACCCTACGGGTAAGTAGTGCGCTATATAAATGCCTATACATTTACATTTAGAGCCTAGTTTCCAATTGTATTAATTTGGTTAAGCATTACAACGACGTGGATATATCGAGTGCAATTAGGCGCTACTCCAATTCTAACAGGTAAATTTCACTTTACTTTGCTAGATTAGTTTTTTGGACACGAATCATATGTTTATATAATTACCAATAACGTACCCCCTCAAATTGTGTTCTTTACAGGCATTGTCCTGTCTTTAATGAATACTCCACCATCCACGAGGACTACGCCCTTAACTCTCTGACCACTACAGTGGTGAGTCCTTTACTTGCCTAGTTCGTATCTTTTACAATAAGTGTCATTGTGGAACTGAACGAATCTGTTTCTAAGTCAATCTTTATTTTCTCAATTTCTCTATATATGACAACAGTACCCGGCTGGGCTACCTGTAAGTCATTCTTAATTTTTACCACGCATGGGTGAAAACAAGTTATTATTCAGGTAATTTTAGTCCCCTGTCCATATATATAATATATATGTAAATAATGTCACATACTACACTTACCCCTATTCCGTCCTTTTTAATCGTAGATGTCCCCCAATGTCCTGTCCTGAGGAGACCCACATTCCTGAGGGTCGAAACGCCATCGACGCCATAAGGAATTGAACCAATATTTATGCCTAGGATTATGTATAGACACTAAAATAATTCATTATCAATATCTTTGGTCATTTTCCTTTCTAATTGTCATTCTATGAGAAACCATTGTGCTCATATTTATATATGTTGTTTGTATATTATGTTTTGGTTTCACATGTACACTTGGGACACTGTGCACCTTTTTGTGTTTACATTAGTATGTGACAAGCTGAGCATTTTTTGCATATTTTTGCGACTGATGTTTTGTAGTATATAAACAGTATTGAGAACTCTCTCAAATTGTTGGTGTATTTCTTTTTGACATCCCTTTTAGTCCTTCTGTGTTTCTAGAAATTGCTATTAATTTAAAGCCTAAAGAGGACATAGTTGTGTCTAAGCATCGGGCCCCCAGTTCCTTATGAGCTTCATCCCAGTGTAAATTAAAATCTCCAGTTACTACTACCTTTTTATATCTAGAACAAATATCAGATATAATAGGCAGAAAAAGCTCACTGAAAGCTGAGGTGGAATTTGGTGGACGATAAACCGTGAGGATCACAAGGCACAAATCATCGAACATGATTTTTACACCAAGGACGTCAGCCAACTCCACTGTTTCTGCTAGTATCTCAACTACTGTAAATTATTTTTTATACAGAATTGCTACTCCCCCCCCTGTAGCGTTGAGTGCACGATTGTGCCATATAATGTCATAATCAGTCGGAAGAGTGGCTATAATATCTGGCAGTGAGTTATCCCCAAGCCAGGTCTCAGTGAGGGTCAAAACATCAATATCCTCATCCTGAAGCAGGGAGAATATCTCCAGACTATGGATCTGCAAGGACCTTGTATTCAAGGAGGTCAGCTTCAAAGAACCTAAATGCATATTGGGTGAGGAGATGAAGTATTTAGCTATAGACATCTCCTCTAGTGTCCTCATCGTAGTCAGATCCAGGGATTGAACATCTCCATCCAGTTGGAGTAGTTCAGATGGAGAATATACATACCGCTTGACAAGAGTCTTGGCCCCTGCGCCCGTCCGTGTGCGGACGGGCGCAGACGGGCTGGACTCTGGCGTGACTCCGGCGTGCTCACGCTGCGCGCGAACGCTGCGTGCGAACGCTGCGCGTCAGCATGGCCGTCTTAAATAGCTGCCTCAGTGCAGCTAGCGCGCAAACAAAGATGGCGCCGCCAGGCGTCCCGTCTTTCCCTCAATATGGCCGCCGATTACGAAAGGGATACAGGGACCCGCTAAAACGCGGTAAGTTTCCACAATTAAAGTGCAAGTAGCTGGGATTGGCACAAAGTTAAAATCAGGGGAAAACAAACATATATTAAATCAGATAGTCAATAGGTATTTTTAAAATTCAATATTTGCCCACTCGCACTAAAGCGCGATCTGTATGAGCGCTGTGAGGTAAATAAGCGTCCTACCTGGTCGAGGCTTACTAACTGGTTTGCCCGCCCTAAATAGCTGCCTCAGTGCAGCTAGCGCGCAAACAGAGATGGCGCCGCCAGGCGTCCCGTCTTTCCTTCAATATGGCCGCCGATTACGAAAGGGATACAGGGACCCGCTAAAACACGGTGAGTTTCCACAATTAAAGTACAAGTAGCTGGGATTGGCAAAAAGTTAAAATCAGGAGAAAACAAACATATATTAAATCAGATAGTCAATAGGTATTTTTAAAATTCAATATTTGCCCACTCGCATTAAAGCGCGATCTGTATGAGCGCTGTGAGCTAAATAAGCATCCTACCTGTTTGTTGAAAAGTGCAATGGCTGACACATGCTCCTGGGTGGGGAGGCCTCCATGCTGCTGGAGTGTGGGACAGGGGGCATGGTAGGAGTGGTAGTGCAGGCCTCCCTCCAACAGACAGATATCACAAGCAAGATAGCTACCTACCTGTTAGGTGAGGGTAAACAGTGCAATGGCTAACACATGCTCCTGGGTGGGGAGGCCTCCATGCTGCTGGAGTGTGGGACAGGGGGCATGCTGGGAATAGTGATCCTGGCCTCCCACCCCCAAACAGTGCTCCAATACAAGATGGCTACCTACCTGGAAGTCTGTTTGTTGAACAGTGCAATGGCTGACACATGCTCCTGGTTGGCGGAGGCCTCCATGCTGCTGGAGTGTGGGACAGGGGGCATGCTGGGAGTAGTGATACTGGCCTCCCACCCCCAAACAGTGCTCCAATACAAGATGGCTACCTACCTGTAAGTCTGTTTGTTGAACAGTGCAATGGCTGACACGTGTTCCTGGGTGGGAGAAGCCTACATGCTGCTAGAGTGTGGGACAGGGGGCATGCTGGGAGTAGTGATACTGGCCTCCCACCCCCAAACAGTGCTCCAATACAAGATGGCTACCTACCTGTAAGTCTGTTTGTTGAACAGTGCAATGGCTGGCACATGCTCCTGGGCGGGGGAGGACTCCATGCTGCTGGAGTGTGGGACAGGGGGCATGCTGGGAGTAGTGGTACTGGCCTCCCACCCCCAAACAGTGCTCCAATAGAAGATGGCTACCTACCTGTAAGTCTGTTTGTTGAACAGTGCAATAGCTGACACATGCTCCTGGGTGGGGGAGGCCTCCATGCTGCTGGAGTGTGGGGCAGGGGGCATGCTGGGAGTAGTGGTACTGGCCTCCCACCCCAAACAGTGCTCCAATACAAGATGGCTACCTCCCTGTTAGTCTGTTTGTTGAACAGTGCAATGGGTGACACATGCTCCTGGGTGGGAGAGGCCTCCATGCTGCTGGAGTGTGGGACAGGGGGCATGCTGGGAGTAGCGGTACTGGCCTCCCACCCCCAAACAGCGCTCCAATACAAGATGGCTACCTACCTGTAAGTCTGTTTGTTGAACAGTGTAATGGCTGACACATGCTCCTGGGTGGGGGAGGCCTCCATGCTGCTGGAGTGTGGGACAGGGGGCATGCTGGGAGTGGTAGTGCAGGCCTCCCTCCAACAGACAGACATCACAAGCAAGATAGCTACCTACCTGTTAGGTGAGGGTGAACAGTGCAATGGCTGACACATGCTTCTGGGTGGTGTTAGGGGGGATCCGTCTTGGTATGCTGCGGTACAGGGGGTATGGTGTGAGTTGTTGTACAGACCTCCCTCCCCCAGACAGGCCTCCTAAGCAAGATGGCTAGCTACCTGTTGGGTGAGAGTGGACAGTGTAATGGTGTTTGGGTTGTGCAAGGAAGTACTTTTCAGTGTGTTGGTTGCCATTTGTTTGTACTTACCAGCCTACGTTCCCCTGGCTACTCCTGTGAGACTCTCAGGATGCAGTATGGCAAGCACCTTCTCCTCCCATGGTGTGAATGTTTTCTGTGGGATGGGAGGGCCACTGCCAGTCACGTTCGCCAGCTCCCAGTTCTTGCTCCTCTTCTCTTTGACAACCCTCTTGAGATCATGCCACCGCTTCATGATCTCCTTCTAGGATCTTGCGGTTGTCCCTACTGCATTGACCCTTTGTACTATCCTTTCCCACATTTGTGTCCTCATGGCTAATGGTGTCTGTTGGATCAGGCTACCAAACAGTTGTGGCTCTCCTCTCACTATCTCATTGACCATGACTGTCAACTCACTCTCTGTGAATTTGGGCATTTTCTGTGATGTCATGGTGTGTGGTGGTTGAAGGGTTTGTGGGTGCAGGTGTGTGCGTGGCGGTTGTGGTGTTGGTGTGTGAGGTGTGTTGTGTGCTCGGGTATTGTTGGTGCTGGTGTGATGGTGGTAGTTATGGTGGTGGTGGATGTGTGTGTGTGCTGTGCTCTTTCACCTCTCCTGTCAGATGTGGTGTATGGCCTTCTCTTCTGGAGTGTTGCAAAGGATTGTGGTCAGTGAAGGTGGTGGTTTTATACTCAGCTGTGTGGGTGTGTCCAAGTGGAGTTTGGCTGTCAGGTGTGTTGTGGGAGTTTTCCTGTGCTTTTATATTTTTATTTGCATTATTTTGTTTTATTTGTATGTGTTTTATGTATTTGGGGAGCATGGCTACTTTGATTTGTGCAATGTTTGGCATCACTGCGGTGTTTTGGAATCGTCCGTCATGTTTTTCATGTTCCATCCGCTGCGGTGGCTATGCTGCCGCTCTTCCGCTATCTCTCCCATTCACTCCTGTGTGCGACCGTGGCGGTCGGTAACAGCGGATCCGACCGCAACACCCTCGGGGATATCCTAATTTTCCATGCGGTGTCTCCGCTTTCCTTGCGGCGGGTTGTTGCTTTTCCGCTGCTTTTCCGACCGCCGCGGTCGTTTTTTGCCATCACCGCCCGCTTCTGGCGGTTTTGCTTGGGCCGCTACCGCCGCGGTCGGTCTTTGTTGGCGGTTGAACCTAAATCTTAACAGTTACCCATCCCTCCCCGCTCCCCCCACCCCGCTTCGTACGTCTCCTGGTTCCTCTGTTTAAAGGGCAACGTTTCTTGGCGCGGAAACAATCCCACCTGGGATATTATGCTCGTATTTTACTGACTAACCTGTGTGTTCCTTGGGTCTATTCCCTATCTGATATCCCCACGCAAGCAGCATCCGTTCCCAGTACTGCGCAATTGGATATTTTTGCAGTCCCTTTTCTTCCTCTCTATTCAAAACAGTACCCTCCGCTCTGCCCCACCTCAACAGATCTGACCGCCACACTTCCAGGTCCGGAGGCCTAGCGGACTTCAACCTCATGGTTAAAGCTCTGGTTGCCAGCAGCAGGGATAGATCAAGGAACTTCAAATGGGCCTTATGGTGATGGGGCGTTTCCGGTGGCCTATCAAACAATATACCGCCTCCTCTGGCACCTGTAGGGCTGTGACTGTATGCAGTATATGACAAATATCCCCCCAATATCTACGCAATCGTGGGCATGCCCATAGCATGTGAAGGAGGCCGGCTTCATCTGCCTTGCAGCGGGGACAACAGTGGGATGAGTCCGGGAACATTCTATGTAGCCTTTGAGGGGTGAGGTACGCCCTATATAGTACCATAGCCTGTATAAATTTGAACTTAACGTTCCTGGACACCTTCCTGGGATGTTCAAGGATAATCTTCCAGGCTCCATCTGCTACAGCCTCCCCTGAGTCCAATGTCCAGGTGTTTCTGAGTGCATTATGAGATATGGCTGCGTGCTCCCTGATCCCAGTGTAGAGCCATCTCACTAAGTGGCCTCCAGTCCCCATGTAATAGAGTAAGTGTACCAATTCGTGTTGTGTAGGTTTAATCTGCTGTGGGGCCCACGTATGTCGTATATAGTGTGATACCATGGCATGCATAATGTATAACCTTGGGGGGCCCCAGTGAGTTGCAAAAAGGATTCGTGGTCTACCAACATGTCTTCTCCAAAAAGGCCACCCACCGTGTCTACCCCCACCTCCATCCAGGGTTGCAGTCTACGTTGTGTCAGTCGTCCTTGTGGTATTGGGATACCCACCAGAGGGACGTTGTCTGCGTAAGGCTTGGTCTCAGAGGTGTACGCTAGTGCTTTCCGCCAGCACATGAGGGCTGTGTGCAGGAGAGGATGGCAATCCCGGGGATCTAGGTCTTAGGTAACAGTAGGGAATGTAGCTCACCACGTGCCAGACGGTCTGTTGTGAAGTCGATCTCGTGGAGATTCCTGCCCGCCACCCATTGCGCTAGCCATTGGAGCTGACTGGCGTAGTAGTAACCATGCAGGTCTGGCACTCCAAGGCCTCCCAATCTAGTGCCCAGTTGAAATTTTCGTAGACTGATTCTCCTCCGTCCAGAGCCCCAAATAAGGGTAATCAGTAACGTGTTTAGTGTATTAAAAATCTGTTGTGAAAGGAGGACCGGCAGGTTTACAAAATAGTATAACATGCGAGGGAGCAGGACCATATTAGAGACGGCAATTCTACCCATGATAGACAGGGGCAAGGATGTCCAAAAGCCCACACTGCTACGGAGACTATTAATGGCCCTGCGGACATTGCCCTCGATCTGGTCCTCGGGTAGTCTATACACATTAATGCCTAGATATTTAAATGTGGTCTGTGCTATTGGAATCTGGTACCCGCCAAATGGAATATGAGGAGAGCATTGTAGTTCCCTAAAATAAAAGCCTATGAATTTTGCAGGGTTAACGGCTATGCCAGACATGGTTTCAAAGCAATCAAAAATATTAACTGTGGTCGAGTGGTCTCCATCCAGGTCCCGGAAATATAATAAGATGTCGTCAGCATATATCGATATCAAGTTATGAGTCCCCCCGATGGAGATTCCCACCCTATCCACACGAGCTCGGAGGGCTATAGCCAGAGGCTCTAACGTCAAGACAAATAAGAGGGGTGACAGCGGGCAGCCCTGTCGGGTGCCTCTGTGGACCAAATAACTGTCCGAGATGTACCTACCAGTACGTGCCCTGGCCGTAGGGTCCATATACAATAGCCGTATCCATTTTAATAGGGCCTCTGGAAAGCCAAAACGGCGTAACACCTCAAACATGAACGTCCACGAGAGGGAATCAAATGCCTGCCGGAGGTCTAGCGCGATACAGCCAGCCCGGGGGAGGTCTTGCGGTGTGGCAGACATTAGGGCATGGAGTTTCCGCGTGTTTTGGGAGGTACTCCTACCCTGAAGGAATCCGCACTGGTCCGAGTGTATCAGGGTGGGGAGCTGGGTCTGTATTCTCAGAGCAATAGCCTTGCTGAGTATCTTGTACTCTGTGGGTAGCATCGAGAAGGGTCTATAATTAGTCAGCTCAAGGGTATCCCTGCCAGGCTTGGGTATAGACGAGACTAGGGCCTGCATCGTTGAGACAGGTAAATGACCCGACTCATACAATTTCTTATAGATTTTCTCCAAGATAGGCACCAGTGTTGAAGAGTAAGTCTGGTAAAACTCCACTGGTAGCCCGTCCATACCCGGTGTCTTACCATGGTTGAGGGATCGGATAGCGATCCGGATTTCCTGTTGCTTGATAGGCCCGTCCATCCTCATCTGCTCATCTCGATTCAGAGTCGGGAAAGGTAAGTCCTGTAAGAAGTCTAGGATCTTGCTCATATCATGCGTGGGGAAAGGAGCGTATAGTGCTCTCAGGTGATCACGGAATGCACTGTTAATTTCAGACTGCGTATGTACGACCCTCCCGGACCCATCTCGGATCTGTGTAATTACCAGGGGTTCAGGGCTATCCCGTACCAGCCAGGCCACAAGGGCACCCGACCTGTCCGCCTCAGCTTGTTGATGGCGCAAATATTCTTTATGGTCTATGACTCGTAGCGTTTCCAACAGCTCCGCGTGTTCTATATTGCCAGTCTGCAGCTCCCCCTTCCGTCCGGGGTCCGCACTCACTTCCCTCTCCAAGATTTTCAGGCGGTCTTCGATCTCACAAAGCTTCATGTGAATTTCCTGCCGTGCACCCACTAACTGTCCTATGGCAACCCCCGTATCACAGCCTTCATGGCATCCCACACCATTAAATTGGACGATGCCGTGTCCCAGTTCTCTCGGAAGTAGTTGTCTAGGGCAGTGGTTCCCAAACTTTGGACTCCTGAGGACCCCCACTGAATCACTACTGGAAGCCGGGGACCCCCAAGCAATTTGAACAATTTCAATTTCAAAAAATTAAAACAGTACTTCGCAAAAAATACACAAACAAGTACACACCAAACAAATACGTGCATTAATAAAGCTTTTATTATTTTATATTGAAAAATATGCAAAAATCAAAACATTTTAATGGAAAGGATGGTGCTGCATCTCGGCTACTAACTTTTCAATGTTTGGTTTTATTTCAGAAAGTTGAATCCTTAGGTCAGATTCAACATTTTGCAAGCGATTTCTGCACTTATTTTTAAGGTACATAAGATTTGAGAAAGCCTTCTCACATAAATATGTGGTAGGGAAAGGAAGTAAAACCTTAAGTGCCTTGTACGATAATTCAGGGTAATCTGTACGTACATGCAGCCAAAAATTTGTCAGACTGAGAGCCATTTCCTTGAATTGAAGTTTAAGTGCACTATCTGTAGAGATTTCAATCAAACCGTTTTCTTCAGATGCAGTCAGCCCCATTAAATTGTCAATATCTACATTAAAAGGATCTTTAATCCAGTTTTTGCTTTCATCTGGAAGTGGAAAGTACTGACGAAAACTACACCGCATATCTTGGATATACTGGATAAACATTTCTAACACTTTGTTCGATAATTCATCATCAGCAGATTCCAAGAATGTCTTCAGGTTCTGAAAAGAATCAAAATTTCTTTGTGATAAGCGACGAGTCCATACTTCTAATTTTTTTATCATTGCCTCAATCTTGTCTTCGACATTAAAAATTGTGATACCTACTCCTTGCATACTCAAATTGAGGGCATTTAAATGGGTGAAGATGTCTGCCATATATGCCAGCATAGCTAGCCAAGTATAGTCATGTAAGCGCTCATGAAGTGGAAATGGAGATTCCAGTTCAGTGAAGAAAACTCTGATTTCATCTCTTAATTCAAAAAGCCGAGACAAAACTCTACCACGAGACAGCCATCGGACATCCGTATGCAGCAAAAGCTGATGATGATCACTATCCATGGACTGACAAAGCTGTTCAAAAAGCCTTGAATTTAGAGACCTAGCTTTGATAAAATTTACAATTTTAACTGACTCATTCAAGACCTTTTTTAATTCCTCTGGTATCTTCTTAGTGGCTAATGATTCTCGATGAATGCAACAATGATGCCATACAACTGAAGGGTTAATTTCCCTTATTCGTGCTACAAGTCCAGTTAGTCTCCCAGACATGGCACGTGCCCCATCTGTGCTGATTCCTATGCATTTGGACCACTGAATTCCATTTGGTGTCAGAAAATCATCGAAACAGTTGAAGACCTCTTCAGCAGTGGTATGTATCAAATAGCGACAGAACAGTAAATCTTCAATAATGTTCCCCTCAAAATCATATCTAACGTAGCACAGGAGATGAGATTTATTTGCTATGTCTGTAGTTTCATCGACTTGCAGGCTATAATGCAGACTCTTACAAATTCTTTCGATCAACTGTTCCTTTATGTTGTCTGAAATGTTGTCAATTCGCTTTTTTACAGTGTTGTTAGATAATGGCACCAAATGTAAATCTTTTGCTGCTTTTTCTCCAACCATTGCTGTCACCATGGCTTTAGCAGCAGGTACTATTAGTTCTTCAGCAATTGTATGAGGTTTTCCAGCTTTTGCTATGAGCATGGACACTTCATATGAAGCTTTCAGAGCATTTTCATTAACAGATCCTGTTGCAGTTTTCCTAATTATCTTTCTACTTTTTAGGAGCTCTTGCTCTTTATTCTTGAAGAATTCTATGGATTTAGTTGCATGTTCTTTATGCTTAGTTTCCAAGTGTCTTCGTAATTTAGAGGGTTTCATGGCCTCATTTGACAACATTTCATAACATAGCACGCATTGTGGTTGCAGTTCATGTTCTGAACCTGAACATGTGAAACCCATTAGTAAATATTCACCATCGTACCTCCGGCACTTCCTTTTCTTTTCACTTAAATCACTTTGTTTTGACCATGATGGCCCATCATTGATTTCTTCAGTGGCTTTCCGCTTAAGGTTAAGCCAGCGATCCATCTTCCTTATGTTTGAGATACAAATGACAAGTCTATTTCACCGCAGGTAATGGAATCGATTTCTATCCAAGCTTTTTGGTGAGGCACGTAGTAGACCTTCACTACTTTACCTACTACAGGTTGCCCTCATCCGATATTTCCGAACTACATATGCTTTGACGTTTAGAGATGAAGCAGCACCTGTAAGAAGATTTTAACACTGTATCAGCACTCGTTGAAAAGACAGAGGACACTAGAAAATCATATGCATGGATATGAGAATCTTATGTACACTGATTCAAGATAATTCCACTTGCTCAGTTTAATTAAACATAGCTCATTCATTTGGCCTCCATTGTAGAAGCAGTCCATTGTTGATTGCACAGAGAGATTCGCACAATAATATGGGAAAATATGATCCGGGTTTGAGTTAAGCGAGAACACTTCAGAAATTCATTTTGTGCAAGAGATGGCAGTATGGTATCTGCACAGGAGGCATATTGTTTCAGGAAGATCATGGAGCAATGTTATTCCAATTACCATAAACACCTCTTAGGCATAATCTTTAGTCACAGACAGTAGAACAACATTTTACCACCAATGGGTGAGCAGTGCATTTAAGGCATATTTTAGAGAGGCCTCACATGGCACCTGACAAGACCCTCTCCTGTTAAGGTGCCCACTGCCTCCATCCCCTGCCAACAACAAACCACAGAGGCTATTAAGTGGTCCTGCTAAGGGAGCATATTCCACAACCGTTCAGGCATACACAAATAGGATTTTTACACAGGAGCAACTCGTAGCGCCCCGAAGACCCTAGCAACTGGTTCCTCCCTGTTCAGACCTGTGAACCTTCATACATTTTTTTTTTTAAGAGTTCTATATAGCGCAAACTAGACCCGAGGATATCAGGTATCAGAGCACTTTACATGACCACCAGTTTCGTTACAGAAGGACACCTTCATTTTTGTTAGGCACAGGGAGACAAAGTGATTTTCCCAGAATCACAGGATGTTGAGCGTCCCTGCTGAGACTCGTACCCGGTTCACCAGCTTCGAGGTTGACCTCGCATGACAGGACGGCCCTGTTCAAAGTCAGAGGGGAGTAGGTCTTTGTTAGTGTGCAAACAAATCCCCAAACAGAAATATAATACTTTGTCAACCCGATTCTTTTGTCGAAGCAAAACACTTTTTGAATTCCAGCTCAGTCTCCCCCTGGAGGGTCAGTGGTACAGTCCTCACTTCCGTAAGTCTATCAGATGAGTATTTCCATTACAGTCCTCTTTAAATTTAGAAGCAGGGGCGAGGTGGGGCTGAAAGAACAAGCATTGGCATAGCCAATAGGTCTCGCCTTTGGGACCTTATAAGTGTTTAGCCAGAGATTTTGACTTTGCCTATGTCTTTAAGCTGGGTTGTACAGAAGTCTGCAGCATGCTGGAAAGTTATAATAAAGAGATGGCAGAAGCAAACTCCACCCAGGCTTAATTATGGGTTGGGCACAGGGCCCGGCTGGCCAAAGGCTGTGCACATTGGGAAGGGAACACTTTCAGAAGTTGAGTTTACTTGTTAGTATAGTTTGACAGGGGGAATTTGTTATTCTAAAACGAAGTACTCTTTTAATTAAAAAAATATTTTATTGAATTGAGAAGAAAAGATCTAAAAGTGCAACAGCTACAATCCAACGATAACTATAATAAAATAATAAATGACCGCTTGTGAACCCAAAAATAAATGGAGAAGCACGAGGTTAACAGAGGCGAGAGAGCGTTTACTGACAAATGAAAGACTGTGGTACAAATATGGGAAATTTCAAACTACACATTTGGCTAGATAGGCGAGATTATAGTAGGCAGTTTAAAATCTCTACCAAACTGCGGATTTAGTCCAGTTCACGTGAGGCAGTCGTGTGAGTCAGGCGCATGCACATCAAACACCATCAGCCTCGGTATCAGACTTCAAAGGAATCTGCTCCCAAGCCGCTCCCCCGCCGCCCCATCAGACGTGAAAGGAATGCCCTACCGCTCCCCCGCCCCTCGCCACAGCAATTCCGACAATGTTTACAGTAACCTTGCTCCTCAAATGCTGTTGCTGTGTTGCCATCTCTCTAGGGACACTCAGCTTGAAAACACTCAACTTGCTAGCTGCAATGATGTCTGCCCTGCCACCATTTACTTCGGATCCTCACCGCCTCACCCACCCTCACACAACCTCACTCACCGTCACTCACCCTCACCCACCCTCACACCTTCACCCCCTCACCCTCTCACCCTCTCACCCTCACACACCCTCTCACCCTCACACACCCTCACACACCCTCACTCACACACCCTCACACACCCTCACTCACCCACCCTCACCCACCCTCTCACCCTCACACACCCTCTCACCCTCACACACCCTCACACACCCTCACCCTCACCCCCTCACCCCCCACACCCTCACCCTCACACACCCTCAAACCCTCTCACCCTCACACCCTCTCACCCTCACACACCCTCACCCTCACACACCCTCACCCTCACACACCCTCACACACCCTCTCACCCTCACACACCCTCTCACCCTCACACACCCTCTCACCCTCACACACCTCTCACCCTCACACACCCTCACACACCCTCACCCTCACCCCCTCACCCCCACACCCTCACCCTCACCCACCCTCAAACCCTCTCATCCTCGCACCTTCTCACCCTCACCTCACCCTCACACCCCCTCACCTCATGCCACACACTGCTGCATGCCTCACACTGCTGCATGTCACACACTGCTGCATGCCTCACACTGCTGCATGCCTCACACTGCTGCATTACTCATACTACTGCATGCTGCACACTGCTGCCCGCCTCACACTGCTGCCCGCCTCACACTGCTGCCCGCCTCACACTGCTGCCCGCCTCACACGGCTGCTCGCCTCACACTGCTGCCCGCCTCACACTGCTGCCCGCCTCACACTGCTGCTCGCCTCACACTGCTGCCCGCCTCACACTGCTGCACACTACCGCACAACTCACTGTTGCACGCCACACACTGCTGCATGCCACACACTGCTGCACGCCACACACTGCTGCATGCTGCACACTGCTGCACGCCTCACAACACCACCACATCATTCAGGAACACCACCATATCACTCTAGGACACCACCATATCACTCTAGAATACCACCACTTCACTATAGGACACCACCACATCACTCTGGGACAGCACCACATCACTCTGGGACAGCACCACATCACTCTGGGACACCACCACATCACTCTGGGACACCACCACATCACTCTGGGACACCACCACATCACTCTGGGACACCACCACATCACTCTGGGACACCACCACATCACAGCACCACATCACTCTGGGACACCACCACATCACTCTGGGACACCACCACATCACTGTGGGACACCACCACATCACTCCAATACACCACCACATCACTCCAATACACCACCACATCACTCCAATACACCACCACATCACTCCAATACACCACATCATCACCACCACATCACTCCAATACACCACCACATCACTCCAATACACCACCACATCACTCCAATACACCACCACATCACTCCAATACACCACCACATCACTCCAATATACCACCACATCACTCCAATACACCACCACATCACTCCAATACACCACCACATCACTCTAATACACCACCACATCACTCAGCCCAACCACATCAACACTCAGCACCACAAAAGCATCACTCAGCACAACAACAGAACTGTCCTTGCTTGCTACCAACAAGCATTGCCATAGCCAATAGGACGCACATTAGGAAAGTGTAAGCTAATGGCTTTGTAAATAACAATGCTATTAATTTATATATTTTCAAAGCCAACACATATTTAAAAAATTGTCATTTACAATACCAATAGCTCACACTTTCCTAATGCGAGACCTATTGCATTGCAAATGCTTGTTTAAAAATACAAGCTTGCCTTTGTCTCCACTCATGGTGTATGGCAGGTACCACTAGTCAGAGTGTCCACTGCTGTGTTAGCACGCTGGATTGTCCAATTCATGATTTCTCTCTTTTATTTAACATCCAGCAGATGCATACTGTGCGGGCATCTTGGTCCAAGCACTGCACTTCTGTAATGGGCTCACAGCCCATAATGAATGTTAGAAGGGTTATGCATGTAACAAAGGGCACAACCTATGTTAGGGGATTTGTGGGGCGGGGGGCAACAGGAAGAAGTTGAGAGACTAAAGCAAACCTTTCTGCTACAGTAGAAATGCTATTTCAAAGTGGTAGGTGATCATCGAAATGAAAACTGTGGCAATATTCACACAATCCTTTTCAAAGTTGTAAGTCAGCAAAAACAAATCGCAACAGTGCCCTGTGTTAAAACCTTTCCTTCCTAAACTTCAATGGTGGGGGCTAGCATATGTTGGTGAGCCAGAGGCTGTGGTCAAAGCAACAGGCTTAAGTATTGCGCCTTCTGATAAGACTGGAAAAACCACTGCAAAGAACTCGAGTGGAACACTTTTTTTGTAAAGGTCAACTGGAAAATAAAGACTAGTCTCTATGTAACTGCTCCACCTCCTAGCAAACATCACTGGGAAGTAATTCCACAGGTGAAGTATTTTCAGACAAGATGGGCTCTGGTCAGTGATTTTTGTTTAGTATGTTAGCTTCTTGTATAATGTGTTGTGGCGCCTGAAGACCGCAATAAAAAGCAAAGAGCAGTTTATTTAAAAAAAAAACCTTGAGACTGAAATTATACCCAAAACTCTGTTGTCCACCGGACAGAGCAACAGTGCATATAGGATAGCCATTCTTGAGCATTAGAAAGTACGTGACAGTGTGGATACATTATTGTACACATGTAAATGTAGAATACTGGGGCAAGCCAAAGAGGCCCGATAAGCACGTTTTGCAGGTTGTTGATACTGCTGCAACAATAAAAAAGAAAGCCCTCCTTGCACTAGGGGGCGGCAAAACCACGGACATTAATCTTCATTTATTTAAGACTGGTTGCCTGGAATTCTTTTATTTTCTCACATGGGGCCTTATTTATGAAGGCCTTGCGCCACTGGTGCGTCACTTTTAACATGGGAATAAGTGGCGCACCGGCGGCGCAAGGCCTTCATAAATAAGGCCCATGTCTTTAATCCGGGAATGCCAGCTCATTCTGAAGCTACACTTATGTTCGTTTTCAGTGAAAGGAAAGAAAAAGATTAAAACCCATGAATCATTTTAACTAAATGGCAGTTGTGACAAGCGCACTTATTTCCAAATATAATCACTCATCTGTTATGTTGTAGTCCGGAGTGAATGCGTGACAGATTTTAGACTGCTTTCTTAAATGAAAGTACAAAACAAAACAAACAACAAATCTACACACAAACACGCACACACAATTAAATACTTACATGCAGTTCCAGAAGAAGAGCCCTCCTGCCCGTTCGACGTGCTCCAGCGCTCTTCAATCTCGCCCCGCAGCTGCTTTCAGGGCAAAGGGGGACAGATAGCAAAATGCCCAGGGCCTGGTCAAACAGAACAGGAACCACACGCACTGCCGTGCGAGCTCGAGGACGGGTGGTGGGCAGATTGATTAACACAATATAAAGGCAATCACCCTTCAGCTTGCACCTTTAGCTGAAGGGTGATTGGCCCGATTTCATCGCAGTCATGCCGCCCCTGGCGCCAAGGACATTCACACCTCACTTGTGTGGGGAGCCTGAGGGGCAGCTTGTATGACAGTGTTGGCGCCCGGGCGCCAAGCATATTCACACCTCCTTATGTGCTGCGAGGGCTCGTGAGTGTTTAGTTTTTATTCCGACGTTAGGCACTCAAGTCCTGCGGACCCCCTGGGAATGTGTCACGGACCCCTGGGGGTCCGCGGACCACAGTTTGGGAAACGCTGGTCTAGGGTATCCGACAGCGATGCGCGGAAGGGACCGTCGTCTAACAACAGTGGGTTACGTCTCCAGGTGGGCACCGGAGATGGCACTCTACCCCAATGCAGGTCGAGTGTCAGTGGTCGGTGGTCGGAGAAGGTTTTAGCTAAGTATTCCGATAGATTGCATCTGGACAATAGAGAGCTAGAGCACAAGAACCTGTCGTGTCGTGTGTGTAGGTTGTGTACTGGGGAGTAGTAAGAGTATTCTTTATGGGTCGGGTGTAACGCACGCCACACATCTACCATCCCCATCCCGTAAGCCAAGTCCGGAATGATTCTGTCAGTCTATGCACCCCGGTCAACTGAAGGGGAGGGTGTGATCTATCCAGGTCGACATCTAAAACCATGTTCCAGTCCCCACCCAGGATCCAGGGAATATCTGCCCAGTCAGCCAAGGCCCGGCCTACTTTGGCCAGAAAGGCCTCCTGCTCAAAATTTGGGGCATAAATGCTGCCAAGAACAAGCAGCGTACCATCCAGTGTGCCCTTCACCACGACATATCTCCCCTGTTCGTCAACCTTCTTCTCTAGTTCTACAAAGGGGTTGCCATGTCACACCCAAATGGCAGCCCCTCTGGAGAAGGCGGAATAAGAAGTAGAGAAAATGGTTCCCCTCCATCTTTTCCGCAAAGTGTGGGTTTCGGACACTGTTAAGTGTGATTCCTGTATGAACGTTATTTGGGCGTGATTGCGTAGGAGGAATGCGAGGATCCTGTGTCTTTTCTGTATGGCCCCAAGCCCGCGCACATTCCAGGTAGCCAGTCTATACTTTCCTATGGTGTCAGCCATACTCAGTCTCAAAGAAAGCGTAAAATAATGCCATGCCCTTCATGGCATCCAGAGTCCTTATCAGCCAGGAGACGTACTTCTTCCCACCCAAAAACAGAACTATTTTGGCGCAGCTGAGAAACCTCACTGAGCCGAACAAGAAAACCATAAACATAACAGGGAGGCAAGCACAGACAGAGCAGCTACTGCTCACACCGGTATTCTGCCACCATTTTTAACAAAATTGGGTAACTTTGCTTTTAAATTGTATTTCGGCGATTTGGCTGGAAAACACTTGTTAATCTTTTGAATCACCCAGAAATCACCAGCACTCTTACCTGCACCCTTTGACACCCGGCTCCCGTGCCTCCCCGGTCCACCACGGGATTTTTCCCGATTGTTGTGGAGGGAGGAGCGGAGCTTATAGCACTTCCGGGCTAGAGCGGAGGAGGGTGCGGAACTCACCGGCAGCACCCCATTTAATTGGATGACCTTTACCACGCGCGCAGCGGGCGCGCCGCCGGCCCGCCAGCAGCACGCCAAAGGCAAGCCCGTCTGCGCCCGTCCGCGGCCGACCGGGGCCAGGGGCCACCCCCCCCCTGTCCGGTCAGCCTTCCGTGTCATGAAATATAGTCCACAACTCCTACGCCAACTAAGGAGTGTGGCAGACCCATTATGTCACACTTTGTGGGACCCATCAGAACAACACACTACCTGTTGTCAGTGCGTATTTAGACTATTGCCGGCCCCAACAACACTATCACCTCAATACTCTATGCTCTTGCTCAACTGTAGGTCCCTTCCTAAACACAACCTGGAAATCTCTTTACTAACAGAGGATTTAAACCCGGATATGCTCTTCCTTACAGAGACTTGGCTACATGAACAATCAGAGCCAGACCTCGTTCAAACCCTCCGCCAAGGATACCAAATACTGCGTAATGATCGCAAAACAGGAAGGGGAGGTGGACTGGCAATAATCCACAAGACATGTTATGAAATAAGCAGCCTCACCACTCCTGTCCCAGACAGTGAAATCCTACCCTTCACAATAAAATTCAGCCCCACTAACTCGTTTTCGGGTATACTTCTATACCGCCCCCCCGGGACACAAGGACAATTCCTTCCTACCCTCGCACCAATAGTATCAGACCTTACCTACAGCCCTGCAAACTTTACCCTCCTAGGAGATCTTAACACTCACTTTGACGACCCTAACGACCCAAATGCCAGAGAAATAACCTCCAGTTTAGACGCCCTCGAACTCCTACAATGGGTTTCTGTGCCCACCCATCAAAAAGGCCACCTCCTGGACCCTATCTTTAGTAATTGTCCTAACCTACAAATCGGAATCCCATGTCCTCTCCCCTGGACAGACCACTTTCTTATCCCTTTCACGTGGACCCCCCCAAACACCCACCAATCCAAACCCACAACAGTCTAAAAATCCCGCAATTGGTCCAAACTTCCCCAGCCACAATGGCTGGAGAGCCTTGAATCAACCAAACCGCCCATAACCTCCAACCCCGTAGAAGGTAATGAGAATTATAACACCTGGATCACTAAATCCCTCGATCTGGTGCTCCCACTCATCAGCCCCAAACGCGGGAATACAACTGCCCCATGGTATACCACCGACCTACGTGATGCCAAACGCAACTGTAAAAAAATTGAGCGGAAATGGCGCCTTGACTACTCACCAACTGGAAAAATAGCCTACAGTGTAGCCATCAAAACCTATAAAACTAGCATCAAACTAGCACAGGCCACGTACTTTGAGGAAAAAATCAATAAGGCAGCCTCAAAACCTAAGGAAATATATCGAATAGCGAAATCACTCCTTCAACTACCAGAGACACCCAAGGAGCATGCCAATGCCCATTGCGACGACCTAGCGGAATTCTTCCTTCATAAAATAGAAACAATAAACTCCTCTTTCACCCACCACGCCCCTCCAGCTAGCTGCCCTCTAGATACCATGCCACCTTCCCCAGCTAGACTTGAACAAATCCCACCTTTGGACCTCAGCCACTTAGAGGCAATTATGCAGCAGGTTAAATCAGGCTCACCTAACGACCTGGCTCCTCCGCGGATTCTCCTCCCGATCACCAGTCACATTTCACCCACTATCCTGGACCTGCTTAACACCTCCCTACACACCGGCACCGTCCCACCCCTCTGGAAACAAGCTATGGTTAAGGCCCTTTTAAAGAAACCAAGCTTAAATCAGAACAACCCCTCTAACTACAGACCCATTTCCCTATTACCCTGCTCAGTAAACTCCTAGAAAAGTATGTCAACTCAGTTGTGACAAACTTTCTGGAGTCAAACGCTATATTTGACCCTTCTCAGACGGGTTTTCGGCCCCTCCATGGGACAGAAACGGCCCTGGTTGAAGTGACGGAGGAGGCAAGAAGGATCTTGGACAACGCTGGTTCGACGGCCATCATCCTTCTTGACCTTAGTGCCGCCTTCGACACTGTAAACCACAACATCTTACTTCACCGTCTCAGTAAGGTGGGCATCTCAGGAATGGCAATTACTTGGCTGAAATCCTTTCTCGCAGATCGCTCCTTCCAGGTATTTGAGAAAGAACACACTTCCCTCAACAAACCCCTGAATTGTGGGGTGCCACAGGGCTCCTCCCTAAGCCCCACCCTTTTTAATATTTATATGAGCTCACTGGCTGAGGTTGTCCGCCCCTTTGGAGTGAAAATTGTCACCTACGCGGACGACACACAGCTAGTGATAGCGCTAGACCCCCCCTCAACTCACACCATGGCCTATATAAATGCCTGGAAGCGGTCACCTCATGCATGACTTCATCCTGTTTAAAACTAAATGAGGAAAAAACAGAGCTTATGCTCCTCGGAAATACAATCGGCAAGTCCATTGACCCTATCTGGCCCACCTGCCTGGGCTGTGCCCCCCCCACCCAAAGAAGTAATCAAAAGCCTCGGCATATGGCTGGACACGGCACTCAATTTTAATCATCAGGCCACCAAGTTATCTGCCATTTGTTTTGGGCTCCTGAGACTCCTGTGCAAGGTCCTCCCCCTTCTCCCTTTTCACTCAAGACGGATCATGGTGCAAGGCCTCATCCTATCCCGGTTGGACTGTGGGAATGCCCTATACCTAGGGGCCCCGCAGTCCACCCTAAACAAACTCCAAATTATCCAGAACTGCGCAGCCAGGACCCTTCTCCAAATCCCCCGCCGAGTCTCAGTTAAAACCCGACTGAAGGACCTCCATTGGCTCTCAGTAAAATCAAGGATTGCATTTAAGGCCATGTGCATCGCCCACCGGTCCTACTGGGGGACTGGTCCCTCCATCAACCTCCCCCTAGTTAACGCCTACCATCCCAACAGACACCTTAGATCTGGGTCCTCACACCTCACCACAGTACCTCGAGTGAAGAGAGCTAGGTTTGGAGGCCGCTCACTTTCCTACAACCTGGCCAAGCTCTGGAACACTCTTTCCCTCACAATCAGATCTGAGCCCAAACTGCTGACTTTTCGAAAGCTCCTAAAGAACTGGCTTTTTAACAAACCTGTGTAACTCCCAGAAGCTCTGCCTTTGCTACGACCTCCACAGCGCTGAGACGTCTTAGGGTAGCCATCCCGCTTTATAAATTATCTTTTCATTTCATTTCATTTCATTTCATAACAAACCAAGCATTGGTGCATGCGCCATTGGGGGGTGGCCTACCACTGTTTTAAACATCTTAACCATGCGTTCCTACACTGCCGGCTCAACGGTGCCGTCAGGGGTGTCATTATCAGGAGGTTAATTCTAGATAGCTTCTGGTGGGGCCCAACCAAGAAATGTCAGATCTTACATTCATAGTGGGTCTACCCTCTGAGGATACTTTTTATGAAAGTACGTGTATTCCGGTCTTGGGGCCAACACCATATAAAGATAGTCTCCCAACCAACTTATTGCCCTCCCATGCTGTATAGGTATTAGCAGCAAACAAGTAACAGAAAAGGATATCAGTGATCTTGTAGAATATGCAGGTCACACCTCCTCGGGAGGTCACTGCTGTCCATTGTCCAACAGTTCATCAGCTGCTCTGGGCGTCACAGTCGGGAATAAGACCATGCTGTGTTCCGAGTCCGAGCGGACCGTGCTTTCATCCGTGTCCATATTAATCGTTTACCGATCCTCTCTGAAAGTGCCCACCAAGGCGACGGCTCCCAGTTGGTCGTCCTTCTGTTGTCCTCGGGAAGGTTTGTGCCGTCTCGGTCCAGTCGTCGGGGCTAGAGATGCGCCATCAGTATGTTCCGGGCCTTTCCTGGAACCGCTGGCCGACTCACCCTTGGCTGCCGTCAATGCCCATCACCTCCATCCACTCCTCCACGTCCGTAGGGCTTTCAAAGAAGTGTGTTTTTTTGTCATACACTATCTTGAGGCGGGCAGGGAATAGCGTAGCGTAGCTTGGCCTTTTGGAGTTTCTTCTTGACCTCAAAATAAGAAGATCGTTGTTTTTGTACCACATTGGTATATTCCGGGTACAGAGAGATGCGCCGGTTTTCATATTCTATGAGGGATTTTTCCCGGGCCTTCTGTAGTAGGATATCTCTATCCCGATAATTAAGTATCCGGACGAACAGTGGGCGTGGCGGTTGGCCAGGTCGAGGTCGTCCAGTGGGGATGCGGTGTGCTCTTTCCACACAGAAGAGTGGTGACAGGCCTTCCGCGGTCACTTGGTCTCGGAACCACTGTTCCATAAAGTCCGTTGCATGGGTCCCCTCACTGCGTTCCAGAAGGCCAATGACGCGGATGTTATTGCACCGGTTGCGGCCTTCCGCATCCTCCACGCGGTCCATCAGAGATGCCACCTGTTTGTAATTGTTGAACAGAGGTAGTATGATCCGCTACCGTTGGGGTCAAGTCCCCTATCATGATGCCTTGGTCTTTAACCTTGTCGGCTAGTTTATTATGATCTGCTTTTAGCAAGGAGAGGTTGGTGGTGAGGGCCCCCAGTTGTGATTCCATTGCTGACCTGGAGTCCCTAATTTCTTGTAGAATCAGGTCCAATTTGTCTACGTGTTGATCCCCAGTAGGATTCAGTTCGGCCAGCCCCGGCAGGGTCTCCCCTGGTGTAATCTCTCAAGTGGCTACCTCAACAGTCGGGCCGTCTCGCCCCTCCAGGGTTTTGGCCCCTTTCCGGACCATGACTAGCGCTGTCCGGATATCCAGCACATTGCAGGGAGGCACTGTTCAGGATATGTCCTATGACCCTGGGCAGTCCGTGTAGGCCGTATCCCCTACGTCACGGCGCCAACCATTTCAGGTTAGGCCCCACCGAACCGTGAAGGGGGTCGTCTGATTCGTCCCCGCAGCGTGGTAATGCAGTCTAGGGCCTCATATCCTCGTCTTCTAGAATCCCCAGGTCACTGCTTGCGGGCCAGAGAAGATTATCCCGCCAGGCGAAGGTCAGCAGGGTGCACCTCCCCAGGGTGTGGCGCACGGGCATGCCAGGTGTCCCCGATGTGGTTCGGGAAGTTAGGGTGGCACCTTATTGTCTTGGGGCCCCGCTGTGCAGGGGGCCAATGGTAGTGGTGGCGGCTGGTGTCGCTGCTCCCCACCGTGTATGGGCGTCCAAGCAGGGGGGAGGAAGGGGGGAGGACGAGGGAGAAGGCTTCCGAATAACTCCCAGGTGTCACCAGCCTCGCCCCCCTACCTGTTGATCTGCGTTCCTGGGTCCGCGCTCCAGTCCATGGGGTCACCAGATCCCGCCATCCCCCAGGGCCTGCCGGCCGCGTCTCCCGCCTGTGTTAGGGCCCGTGTCTTCTGGGCTCACTCTGCACGTGGGCCAGTCAGCTTACAGGGCACAGTCGCGTTCTCGACACCCCCAGAAGGCGATCCGGTGTCGGGGCCCCCAGCGACCTTCGATAATCAGTCTCCAGCACTTCCGGTGTCAGGCGCTCCGGGCTTCAGGACGGGCTGTGACCGTCCTGATAGCCTTAGAAGCGGTCGCTCCCCACGCAACTGCCAACACTGCACCGGTATCGTAGAGCTGCAGCACTGCCAGATTACCTCAGTCCTGCTTGCCTTTAATTGATTGCAGCGTAGCGCTTTAATTATTAACGCGCATTTGTGCCTGCCTGCTGCTCTGTTTATTAACTTTGTTCGTAGCGCTATATTTAAATTGCGCGATTCCATTGCATCAAGACTGTATTTTGGTTGACTGTCTGCCTCAAGCTGCTGAATTGCCTTTGTGCATAGCGTGTACAATAGATTGTATTTCGTTTTGTGCATTGCGTTTATTTTTGAGTGTTAAAACTTTACCCAGTTTCCATTTTGGCCTGCAGCCATCTTGCTGTTGTTGTTTTCCCTCCCTGCCCGGACCTCCACCCCGCTACCGCCTTCCCAGGTGCTCCTCCCTCGCCCCTCCCCCCTCCACCATCCACAGATGTTTTCACTTCAGCTACAAAACCACCTCGACCCACAACCCCCCACAACATATCCCCCGAAGAAAATGGAACAAAATCACCACCGACCAACTCCTCACTCCGCTCAACCAAAACCCACCCACCTTCTCATCGGACCCAAACCAAGCCGCCACCAAATTCAAACAATGGATCACTCACAGTGCTGACAAATTAGCACCCTTGAAAAACCAACACACCAAACAAGACAACAAAAAGGCCCCCTGGTTCAACGACGATCTTAAGAAATCCAAAAAGTCATGCCGCACTCTCGAGAAAACATGGAGAAAAAACCCAACCACCGACAACATGTCCACCTTCAAGGCAGCCACCCGTAAACACCACCAGCTGATCCGAGCCACCAAGAAATCAGCACTCAAAAATCGACTCGACAACAACGCTCATAACAGCAAGGAACTATTCAACATCGTCAAAGAATTCACCAACCCCACCGCAGCCTCAAACGACATCACTCCCTCCCAAGACCTCTGCGACTCGTTATCCTCCTTCTTCTACAACAAAATTGCCGACATACATAACAGCTTCGAAAACAATTCCAACAAACACTCCTCTCCACCCCCCTCAGAACCTAAACCACCCTCTAACAACCTCAGCGCATGGAACACAATCACCACTGAAGACACCATCCGCCTCATGAATTCCATCCACTCGGGCTCGCCTACGGACCCATGTCCCCACCACATTTTCAACAAAGCAGACTCCATCATCGCTCCCCATCTCCGTGATGTCATCAATTGTTCCTTCATCTCTGCTACCTTCCCTGAAAGCTGGAAACATGCCGAAGTCAGCGCCCTCCTGAAGAAACCCACAGCAGACCCCTCCGAACTTAAAAACTACCGCCCCATATCCCTCCTCCCATTCCCGGCCAAAGTTATTGAGAAAGCCGTCAATAGCCAACTCGCCGCCTTCCTCGAATCCAACAACTCCCTCGATCCCTCACAGTCCGGCTTTCGAGCCAAACACAGCACTGAAACCGCCCTCATCGCAGCAACAGACGACATCCGGACCCTACTGGACAACGGAGAAACAGTGGCCCTCATTCTACTCGACCTCTCCGCCGCATTCGACACTGTTTGTCACAGCACCCTCATACAACGCCTCAGCAACGTCGGCATAAAAGGAAAAGCCTTGAACTGGATCATCTCCTTCCTAGCCGAAAGAACTCAGAGAGTCCGACTTCCCCCCTTCAAATCAGAAGCCACCGAAGTCATCTGCGGTGTACCACAAGGATCATCACTCAGTCCCACCCTCTTCAACGTATACATGAGCCCACTCGCCTCCATCGCACGTCAACACAACCTAAACATCATCTCCTACGCTGACGACACCCGACTGATCCTTTCTCTCACCAAAGACCCCAAAACCGCCAAAACCAATCTTCACGAAGGCATGAAAGAAGTAGCCGTATGGATGAAAGACAGCCGCCTTAAACTTAACTCAGACAAAACGGAAGTGCTCATCCTAGGATCATCCCCCTCTGCCTGGGACGACTCATGGTGGCCTTCGGATCTGGGGCAAGCACCCATACCCACAGACCATGCACGTAACCTTGGGTTCATCCTTGACTCTTCACTCTCGATGACCAATCAAGTCAACGCCGTCTTGTCCTCCTGCTTCAATGTACTTCGTATGCTCAAAAAAATCTTCTGCTGGATCCCCGCCGAAACAAGAAAGACTGTCACCCATGCACTGGTTACAAGTCGGCTAGACTACGGAAACACCCTCTACGCCGGAATCACAGCCAAATTACAGAAAAAACTTCAACGCATCCAAAACGCATCAGCAAGACTCATTTTAGACATCCCTCGCCAAGATCACATCACCGGCCACCTGAAAGATCTCCACTGGCTTCCCGCCAACAAGAGAATAACGTTCCGTCTTCTCACCCACGCACACAAGGCCCTCTACAAACTAGGACCCGAATGCCTCAACACTCGACTATCCTTCTACACACCCACCCGCCAACTACGATCATCCAATCAAGCTCTTGCCGCAATTCCGCGCATCCACAGATCCACCATGGGAGGAAGATCCTTCTCCTACTTAGCGGCCAAAACCTGGAATTCTCTCCCCAATCACCTCTGACTTACACAGAACCACCTCTCCTTCAGAAAGCAACTAAAAACCTGGCTATTCGATAAATAATGCACCCACCCTCCCTCAAGCGCCTTGAGACCCTCTGGGTGAGTAGTGCGCTATACAAATTCCTGAACTTGAACTTGAACTTGAACTCATGGCTACACTGTCAACTTTAGTCCCCGGCTGCTGTCGAGGAGAAGGCCTCACCGGCATCGGATCCGTCCGCCGTCATCCGAGGCACACCAGGACCTCGAACTCGGTCAGAAGCTGCCGGGGAGCCCAGCGACCCAGGACCCGGTCTGTATGTGTGATGCAGGGCCCGACAGAAGCACTCGGCAGGATTTTAAACCCCCGGCGGCTCCGGAGCTCTAGCAGTGTCCGTCCGCCATCGCAGCTCGCTAGCCATGCCCCCCCCAAACAACTGTTATAACATGCAGTCTTAACGTCATATACCTACTACATCAACTATTCACATATCTTTGGGCAGTCACACACCTCCCACCGAACCACATACACATTCACTCTCCCATACAAATACTCAGTTAACTAATCAATAACTAATATAGACTTTCAAATAGCTAGTAACCAACTGGAGAAGTAGTTTTTACAACAACTGACAAAGTGATACAGATGTTCACACAGTTTAGTCACTATCCAATATATTTAGAGAGACACTTTAAATTATTCAAGTAAACAGTCAATCACACTGCTACTAAATCCTCCATCTAGATATTTATATTTATATATCCACTCATTCTTCAATGCAAATTGTTAAATATATAACATATTTAAATAACGAAGCAAACCACATTCACTGGATGATGTCATCAGTGATGTCTTTTGAGAAGTCATCAGTGATGTCACTGACCATGTCATGAATGATTTAATATGTGACATCATCAGCAGTGGATTGCGGGTGCGCGAGATATAGTTAGTACAACTAACTATATCGGAGGCATTTCAATGGTTTTGTACAAGTGTAATGTCCACTGCCAAAAAACCATAGGTTTAAGGCAGGTTATAGGTAGGAATTAGCATTTAAAAAACCTTTGAAACTCATTGAAAAAACCATAGGTTTGAGGCCTGTTATAGTTAGGAATTAGCATTTAAAAAACCTTAGAAATTCACTGAAAAAACTATAGGTTTCAGACATGTTATAGTTAGTTGGACATTTCACTCGTACAAAACCATTGAAATTCCCACATTATACTTAGTTGTACTAACTATAACTCGCTCGCCCGTAATCCACTGCTGATGATGTCACATATTACCTCATTCATGACATGGTCAGTGACATCACTGATGACATCTCAAATGACATCACTGAGGACATCACTGATACATCATCCACGTGACAATCAGATACACCTCATCATACACTAGTATAGCCTTTTATCACTCACTGTAAAATACAGAGTACTATATTTGAATCCATTAACACACCAATACAAGTTTCTAAAAACCCACTCAGTGATTCCTAGATCTACATACACATCTAATCACTTACCTATAGATTTACTCATACATGCTGTCAATGATCAATAGAACACTATCAAATATACTTATACACCTATATCGACATTACACACCAGCACACATGCTATTCAGTTATGCAGTCATCCTACTCACTTATACAAACAATGAATCATACTTACATTTAATCAGTTACACACTTATACAGACACTACTTTATTTATTTATATAGATAATAACTCATACTTAGTGTGTTATAAAATCACTATTACAAGTATACAGTTGTCCATACAGACACTCATACAATCACTGAGTCTTATGTATACTTGTTTATATACAACAACTGTCATATACACTGCCTTTTATATTACTACTTTGTTGGACATGTATCATTGAGAAATATATTTACTCATCACTACACCCATAAAGACTTTCACTCACCCAAACAACTGTTTCCACGTGCAATTTTAGATACCTAATAAATCAACTATTTACACATCTTTGGACAGTCACACAACTCCCACCCAACCACACACACATTCACTCTCCCATACAAATACTCAGTTAACTAATCAATAAATAATATAGACTTTCACATAGCTAGTAACCAACTGGTGCTGCAGTTTACACAACAACTGACAAAGTGGTACAGATATTCACACAGTTTAGTCACTATCCAATATACTTAGTCAAGTAAACAGTCAATCACACTGCTACTAAATCCTCCATCCAGATATTTATATATCCACTCATTCTTCAATGCAGATTGCTATATATATAATACATATTTAAATAACGAACCAAACCACATTCACTGGATGATGTCATCAGTGATGTCATCAGTGATGTCATTTGAGATGTCATCAGTGATGTCATCAGTGATGTCACTGACCATGTAATGAATGGTGTAATATGTAACATCATTAGCAGTAGATTGCGGGCGCGCGAGTTATAGTTAGTACAACTAACTATAACGTGGGAATTTCAATGGTTTTGTACGGGTAAAATGTCCAACTAAGTATAACATATCTGAAACCTATGGTTTATTCAGTAAATTTCTAAGGTTTTTTAAATGCTAATTCCTAACTATAACAGGCCTCAAACCTATGTTTTTTTCAGTGAATTTCATATATATATATATATATATATATATATATATGCGCTGCACAAACTTCGTCGTCCCTCGGAACAAAGTCAAGCACTCCGGGGGTATCGCATCAGCTATTTATTCAGCAAAACAAACAAAACAGACGCGTTTTGGAAAATCCCTCATCAGTGTCTAATTCAATCACTGCGAGGAGGTATTTAAATTCATTTACGTTACTCATGCAACAACATAGATGACGGTATACATGAACGTAACATTGCACTTTTACTGGTGGCCATCTTAGCACAGTACTTTTGTCATATTTCATTACTGGCCACCGTGATTCTAGACCACTTAAAATGACTGTCTTTGGAAAGATTTACCTACAATATATACAATGTGTGCGATATAAACAGTGTATACAATGAGCGTAATGTGTCTCACTCATGCCCACGTTGGGTCGAGCCGTGGATCCGCGCTGCCTAAAGCCAAGAGCCCTCTCTGAGATCCTGGTTGTTTTTTCAATGCAATAGAGAAATAGAGAAAGGAATCTTGCCTCTTTCTTTATCAAGCCGTACTTTGGTCTGTAAATTGATTATGTAGCGGGACTCTAACCTCCGCAACCTTTGTACCCTATCCCCGCCCCTCAGATTCATGGGTACATGGACTACACCAAAGTATTGCAGCAGTTCCCTGTTGCTCTGGTGTTTCGAGGCAAAATGCCTGGCCATTGGATAATTCACATCCTTATTAGCAATGGCGCACTGATGTTCAAGGATGCTCATTTTGACATTATGTATCATACTCCCTATGTACCTAAGCCCACAGGGACACATCAGGCCGTATACGACATGAGATGTTAAACATGTGATGAACTTATCGATCACTCTCTGTTTCTTCACACCTGGGATGTTGTAATTGAGGACTCTTTTGCTATTAGCACAGGCCCTGCATTTCCCACAGGGGAAAAACCTTTCATCTCTTTCAATGTTCCTGTTTTCTGTGTAATGGGCATCAAGTGACTCTGGACCAATTTGTCCTTAAGGGATCTTGATTTTTGAAAAGTAATCAGGGGTATTTACGTATTACTGAGTCTGTCTGAAGGATATGCCAATTTCTTTTTAGCATCCTCCTCATAGTATTGGCATCATCCGAATATGTAGTTATCATACGGAATTTGCCAGTGTCCTTGTCTTTGTCCCTTCCAGCTGCACTCTCATCCTTCACCTTCAAGAGTACTTTGCTAGGAAATCTCTGAACCTTGTTGTATGTGGTGGCTAGTAGGTTGTGTTCATATCCTCTAGCTCTAGATCTGGCTCTACAACTCTCTGCAGCCTCTCTGAAATCAATGTTTCTAGAGCAATTCCATTTTAAACGGAAGAGCTCCCCATATGGTATGCTGTTGATGAGTTTAGGAGGATGGTTGCTGCCAGCTTGCAAGATGGAATTGCTGGCAGTAGGTTTCCTGTACAGTTCTGTCTCTAGTACTCCCTCCTTTACATATACTTTGAGATCTAAGTAGTTCACTGCCACTGAACTTATCTTGTGTGTAAATTTCAGGTTCAGATTGTTGACAATGAGTTCCTGAATAAACTCTTCGGCTTGTTCGACCGGCCCCTCCAAACCAGGAAGGGGTCGTCGATGTATCTATGCCAGACTACCACATACTTGGCCCACTTCCCCTTGTCTCCAGCAAAGGCCACCCGCTCCTCCCACCAGCCAACTAATAAATTTGCATAGCTGGGGGCAAAGCAGGTGCTCATAGCTGTCCCAGAGATCTGTCTGTACAATTCTCCCTGGAACAAAAACATGTTATGCAATGAACAAAATTCAATTAACTCAATCAACATCATGCTGTGTTCCGTGAATTTTAGGGGCCTTTTGTTCAAGAAGTACTGCATAGCTTCAATTCCTTGAGTATGATCAATACATGTGGATAGACTAGTGATGTCTAAGGTGATCAATACATATGTGGATTCCCATTGAATACCACTCATCTGAATGATAACATCTTTGGTGTCCTTGACATAAGATGCAAGTTGCAATACCATCTGGAATAGAAAAAAGTCTATGTAGGTGGACATGTTCTCAGTTAGTTCTCCCTGTGAGGAGACAATAGGCATCTCTGGTGGATCAATTTGGTCTTTGTGGATTTTTGGGAGTTGATAAAAAGTGGGTGTGACTGGATCACTGTTTCTTAAAAATAGGAATTCATTGGTATCCAGCATTGATTTGTTGCACCACTTGTTGATAAGGTTATAGTACAAGGAGATACTCTTGTGGTATTGTTCTTTGTTGGTCTTTTCATAATGTCTGATGTCATTGAGTTGACGCGATGATTCACGGCAATATTGTTCTCTAGTTAATAGCACCTCCTTTGTCTGAAGGTTTACATATTATTCCATCTTCCTTCCTGAGATTCTTAAGGGTCATTTCTGGTTAGATTCTTTGTCTTTACACTTCGGGACTTGTTGTTACCTCTGAATTTGATGAGGTCATGCAGCACCGCGTCAGAAAAAGAGTCAATCGCGTCGTATGGCATTTGCGGATTGAATTGCGACGGAGGTTTGAAAGTAGTGACTGGTGCTACTTGTTCAATGCCCACCAGCTGAGTTCTAGCCGCCACATCACCGCTCTGATTATCTTCACACACTTGTTCTGAATGCAACTCTTCCAGCATTTCAAGTATGCTTAAGTCCTGTGCTGCAAGAATATCAGTGTCCCTGGTTTGCGGTTTGAGTTTCAGCTGCCGTGCCTCAGTTATTGATGGTTTCAGTTTGAAGAATTCGTGCAATTTTATCATCCGTACATTTGAACAGATCAATCCTGGTCTGCATGAGTTCTAACCGATCATTGGGCAGGAATGTTAATCCTAGCTGAAGTGCAGATTCTTCCGCTGCTGTCAATATCCGTGATGTCAGATTGATGATGGTAAGGTTATCTGCAGCATCTACCATCTGCTGCCCCTCTTGCTGCGTGTTACTCATGGTGTGGTACTCCCTCTTCCTCTTCCCCTTCCAGCTGCCTCACCTTGTCCGTCTTCGTTTTCTGGTGGCTTGTTCTTCCCACCTCTGAGCCACGTCTGGCGGATGAGACTGAACTCCGAATGAAAAGGAGTTTTCACTTTATCAGTCGGCAACGTAGCTGTGTCATCTCCTGACTTTTTGCTCTCCGTGATCTCTGATTCGGAGGTTTTGACTATCTCGGGGGGGTGCAGTAGTTTTCTTTTTATTCAATTCTTTACGGGGCCCATCAAATTTTTTGGCAAATGTCAGAATCCTGCCCTGCATGTAGTCACGCTCATCTCTTTCAAACTTGTCCTGATTTCTTTGCCGTATTTTTAATTCATATTTCTGTTGCCGTTTCCTCATTTCCTCTCTCAGTTCTTCTTGTTTGCTCTTGTCAGTGTCTTTTGCAATCTCTTCTTCCAAACACGCTATCTCTTCTAAAGCTTTCTCTCTATCGCTCCACGCGAACTTCACCAGGATGTCAAGCATCTCTTTACAGGACGCTGCCATGTACTCCGCCCACTTTTCCAGCAGGCGTGGGTCCGGGTTCTCGTATGCAGGTACTGTGTAAATCCGCAGGCCCCTGGGCACCTTCTCAACATCCATGTAGTTTTGAAGGGAAGTGGCCTCCAACCACTTCCTCATCTCTCGTTCATATAATCTTTCCAATTTCGTAAACTGTAGATGTGCAGTTTTACGAGTATTGGCACCTGTTGCAGTATCTTCTGACCCCACTACAATCTATTTCTTCTTAAATATATCTAGCACTGCCTCGCGGCGATCCATTTAATTAAACATCTCTCCTTGGCTGATGTGTAAAGGCTGCACGCAAGGCAGAGTGATTTGAAAAGTCTTAATGGCACATCTTACCCAACTTCGTTATATTTGCTAGAGACACCGATCCGTGCATAGCTTTCGGTCTTCCACGTTACTATGTTGCCATGTCCTGGAGCAGTGCCCCAGATATAAATCACACTACCGTTTGCACCTTGAAGCCAGGGCACTCGCAAGCGGGTGCTTGTCGCAGTGGTGCCCCACGTTAAATCAGCGCTGCACAAACTTTAGGTACCACGGCGCGACCCAATATGGGCATGAGTGCGACACATTATGCTCATTGTATACACTGTATATATCGGACACGTTGTATATGTTGTAGGTAATTCTTTCCATCGTCAAATGTAGCGTTGACAGTCATTTTAAGTGGTCTAGAATCACGGTGGCCAGTAATGAAATATGACAAAAGTACTGTGCTAAGAAGGCCGCCATTAAAATTGCAATGTTACATTCATGTATACCGTCATCTACGCAGATCTACCACAAGCTTTCTCCGGTTTCACGCAATCTGCATCTTTGATTGTTCTCGGGTTACCATGCCCGTACAAGCAGAGTAGACTACACAATACGGATCCTCCGAATCCTGTGTCCAATACCAGTTGCTGACCTCGTTGTCTCTGGCCCGGCCGGGTCGGAGGTATTACCGGCTGAGCGACAACCCATTGATCTTATACCGCTTAATACAGCCCTAAGGAAGTCGCGGAAAGATTGTTCCAATTAACGACGAAACACGTGTCGGCTGGTTTTTCTTGAAAATTAAAGACTGAACATATTCAAAACTCACCAAGAGATCATCTCTGTATTTGTTGGCTTATATTATGAACTGCATATGTCTACACTAATCGAATGTTACATCTAAATTATGTGTGCCTAGGTTTATGCTCTAACTATAAGTCACGCCCCAGCAATACACTGCTTATGACGTCACATATTACATCATTCATGACATGGTCAGTGACATCATTGATGACATTACTGATGACATCTCCAATGACACCACTGATGACATCACTGATAACATCATCTACATGATAATCTGATGCACCTCCTCATACCCTAATATAACCATTGATACACCCACTCTAAAATATAGACTACCATTTTCAAAACCATAGGCAGGTCAATACCAGTTACTACATACCAACTCACTGATTTCTAGGTCTACACACACATCCACTCATTCACCTATACAGTCACTCATACATGCAGTCACTCATCAATACAGCACTATCATATGTACTCATACACCTATACAGACACTCACTCACCACCACTCATCCATAGAGTTACTAACACACCTAGTCAGTCATGTAAAGAATCAATCACACTCCCATTTACTCACCTATAAGTTATACACACACCACATTACTTATTCATACAGATACTAACACATACTCACTTATACAATTACTGATACAAGCACACACTCATGCATACAGCCACTCTCACAATCACTCACTCTCACATATAGTCATTTATATACTCCAGCAACCACATATACTGCCTTTCACATGTAAAGTTACTCACACATGTACCACTGAGACATCTATTTACTCACCAACACACCCATAACACACTCACCCACCATACAGCCCTTCACACATGCACTCTTGAACCCATACACCCAGTGAATCACCCACTCACACATCGATGCAAAGAATCTCACACTCCCCACCCACCCACCCAGACACTCAGGCACCCATACAGATACTCAGACAACCAATCAATAACCCATATAGACACTCATGTAGCTACTCACGAATCCATACAGCCGTTTATACACCAACTAACAGACTGATACAGACATTCACACAGTTTAGTCACTAACCTATGCATTCAGTAAGACATGTTTAATCACTCACTTATACAGTCAGTCATGCACCTACTAAATCATCCATTGATATACTCATACACCCACTCATTCGTCAATACACCTTGGCTTTTATATATATATAAAACATATTTGAACCTCTACAGAAGCACACAGTCACTGGATGGTGTCATCAGTGATGTCAATTGAGTTGCTTTGTTGCAAGGTCATCCCTAGCCCCCAATGTTTTGATGACTGGCATTGGTGGTAACTGACTCTGACTAACCAGGCCCGGAGCCAGTGCTATCTTGAAAGACACTTAGAGTACAGTGAAAACACATACATACACTAGGGTACACTATGGGTTGGGGTATCCCTGTGATTGGCATGATCTCACCACTAAGGCACTGGTACATAATAGGGCAGGGGGATTAAAACTACCTCTGAGTCAGAGATGCAGAAAGAGGAAAGAGAAGTGCAGCAACAGAGGTGCTGAAAGAGGCAGAGGAAGTACAGGAAGAAGCAAGTGAAGTGCAGAAAGGGGCAAGAGAATTGCTGAAAGAAGCAACAGATTTGTAGGATGAAGCAAGAGAAGTGCTGAAAGAGACAAGTCAGGTGCAGAAAGAAGCAAGAGCAGTGCAAACAGAGGACAGAGGTGTGCAAAAAGAAGTAGGAGTGGTGCACAATGAGGCAATAGAGGTACAGAAACCGGCAGGAGGGGGTACAGAAAGAAGGAAGAGAAGTGCAGAAAGAGGCAAGAGAATTTCTGAAAGAAACAACAGAGGTGTAGAAAGAAGCAAGAGAAGTGCAGAAAGAACCAACAGAGTTGCAAGAAGAGGCAAGAGGGGTGAGGAAACAGGCAGGAAATGTGCAGAAAGAGGGAACAGGGGTTCAGAAAGAGAAAAGAGGGACGCAGAAAGATGAAACAGATCTGCAGAAAAAAGGGACAGAGTTTCTGAAAGAGGCACAATGGGTGCAGAAAGAGCCAGAGAAGTGCAGAAAGAGGCAACCGAGGTACAGAAATGAGGCAAGGGAGGTGCAGAAACAGGCAAGGTGCAGAAAGAGGGAACAGTGGTGCAGAAAGAGGCAAGAGAGGTGCAGAAAGAGGAGACAGTGGTGCAGAAAGAGGCAAGAGAGGTGCTGAAAGAGAAAAGAGGGGTGCAGAAAGAGGCAAGAGATCTCCAGAAAAAAGCAACAGAGGTGCTGAAAGAGGCAAGTGAGGTGCAGAAAAAAGCAACAGAGGTGTTGAAAGAGGCAAGTGAGGTACAGAAAGAAGCAAGAGAGGTGCAAAAAGAGCCAGAGAAGTGCAAAAAGAGGCAACAGAGGTACAGAAAGAGGCAAGAGAGTGCAGAAGCAGGCAAGAAAGCTGCAGAAAGAGGGAACAGGTTTGCAGAAAGAGGCAGGAGAGGTGCAGAAAGAGAAAAGAGGGGTGCAGAAAGTGGAAGGGATCTGCAGAAAATTGCAACAGAGGTGCTGATAGGGGCAAGTGAGGTGCAGAAAGAGGCAAGAGAAGTACAGAAAGAGGCAACAGAGGTACCAAAAGAGGCAGGAGAGGTGCAGAAACAGGCAGAAAAGGTGAACAAAGAGGGAACAGGGGTGCAGAAAGTCAAGAGAGGTGTATGAAGAGAAAAGAGGGATGCAGGAAAAGGCTAGAAATATGCAGAAAAAAGCAACAGTGGTGCTGAAAGAGTCATGTGAAGTGCAGAAAGAGGCAAGAGATCTACAGAAATTAGCGACAGAGGTGCTGAAAGAGGCAAGTGAGGTGCAGAAAGAGGCAAGAGAGTTACAAAAACAGGCAGGAAAGGTACAGAAAGAGGGAACAGGGGTACAGAAAGAGGCAAGAGAGGTGCAGAAAGAGAAAAGAGGGGTGCAGAAAGAGTCAAGAGATCTGCAGAAAAAGCAACAGAGGTGCTGATAGAGGCAAGTGAGGTGCAGAAAGAAGCAAGAGAGGTGCAGAGAAGGCAATAGGGGTACAGAAAGAGGAGAGAGAAGTGCAGAAAGAAGCAAAAAGGTGCTCAAAGAGACAAGAGGGATGCAGAAAGAGGCAAGAGCTGTGCAGAAAGAACCAAGAGAAATGCAGAAAGAAGCAAGAGAGGTGCAGAAGGAGGCATGAGGGGTGCAGAAAGAAGGAAAGGACGTGCAGAAGAAGCAACAGAGGTGCTGAAAGAGGCAAGTGAGGTGCAGAAAAGGGCAAGAGAGCTGCAGAAAAAGGCAACAGAGGTGCTGAAAGAGGCAAGTGAGGTGCAGAAAGAGGCAAGAGAAGTGCAGAAAGAAGCAACAGAGGTACAGAAAGAGGCAAGAGTGATGCAGAAAGAGGGTAGAGAGGTGTAGAAAGAGTTAGGAAAGTTGCACAAGGAAGAACGAGGGGTGCATAAAGAGGCAAGATGGGTGCAGAAAGAAGCAAGATTAGTGCAGAAAGAAGCAAGAGAAGTGCAGAAAGAATCAACAGAGGCACAGAAAGAAGCAAAAGGGGTACAGAAAGAGGAAGAGTAGTGTAAAAAAGAAGCAACAGAGGTGCAGAAGGAGGCAAAAGATGTGGAGAAAGAGACAAGGCAAAAAAGGTGCAGAAAGAAGCAAGAGCAGTGTAGAAACAACCAACAGAGCTGCAGGAGGGGTACAAAAAGAGGCAAAAGGGGTGTACAATTTTTCAAGAGAGGTGCAGAAAGAAGCAAGAGCAGCGCAGTAAGAAACAACGGAGGTACAGAAGGAGGCAAGAGGGATACAGAAACAGGTGAAAGAAGTGTATAAACAAGCAAAGGAGATGTGGAACGAGGCAAGAGGGATGCAGTAAGACTCAAGAGCAGTGCGGGAAGAACCAGCAGATGTACAAAAAGAGGCAATAGAGGTGCAGAAACGGGCTTGAAAGGTGCAGAAAGAGGGACCAGGGGTACATAAAGAGGCAAGAGATGTGCAGAAAGAGAAAAGAGGGGTGAAGATAGAGGCAAGAGATCTGCAGAAAAAAGCAACAGAGGTGCTGAAAGAGGTGTGAAGGGTGCAGAAGAGAAGTTCAGATAGAGGCAACAGAGGTACATAAAGAGGCAAGAGAGGTACAGAAACAGGCAGGATAGATGCAAAAAGAGGGAACAAGAGTGCAGAAAAAGGCAAGAGAGGTGCAGAAAGAGAAAATAGGGGTACATAAAGAAGCAAGAGATCTGCAAAAAAAGCAACAGAGGTGCTGAAAGAGGCAAGTGAGGTGCAGAAAAGGGCAAGAGAGCTGCAGAAAAAGGCAACAGAGGTGCTGAAAGAGGCAAGTGAGGTGCAGAAAGAAGCAAGAGAGGAGCAGAAAGAGGCAACAGAAGTGCAGAAAGAAGCAACAGAGATGCAGAAAGAGGCAATAGAAGTGCAGACAGAAGCAACAGAGGTGCAAAAAGAGGCAAGAGTGGTGCAGAAAGAGAAAAGAGGGGTGCAGAAAGAGTCAAGAGCAGTTTAGAAACAACCAACAGAGGTGCAGGAGGGGTACAAAAAGAGGCAAAAGGGGTGTACAATTTTTCAAGAGAGGTGCAGAAAGAAGCAAGAGCAGTGCAGTAAGAAACAACGGAGATACAGAAGGAGGCAAGAGGGATACAGAAACAGGTGAAAGAAGTGTATAAACAAGCAAAAGAGATGTGGAACGAGGCAAGAGGGATGCCGAAAGACGCAAGAGCAGTGCGGAAAGAACCAGCAGATGTACAAAAAGAGGCAATAGAGGTGCAGAAACGGGCTTGAAAGGTGCAGAAAGAGGGATCAGGGGTACAGAAAGAGGCAAGAGATGTGCAGAAAGAGAAAAGAAGGGTGAAGAAAGAGGCAAGAGATCTGCAGAATATAGCAACAGAGGTGCTGAAAGAGGCAAGTAAGGTACAGAAAGAGGCAAGAGAGGTGTAAAAACAGGTAGGAACGGTGAAGAAAGAGGAAGAGGGAACAGGGATACAGAAAGAAGCAAGAGAGGTGCAGAAAGAGAAAAGAGGGGTGCAGAAAGAGTCAAGAGATCTGCAGAAAAAAGCAACAGAGGTGCAGAAAGAGGCAAGTGAGGTGCAGAAAGAAGCAAGAGAGGTGTAGAAAAGGCAATAGGGGTACAGAAAGAGGAGAGAGAAGTGCAGAAAGAAGCAAAAGAGGTGCTCAAAGAGACAAGAGGGATGCAGAAAGAGGCAAGAGCCGTGCAGAAAGAACAAAGAGAAATGCAAAAAGCAAGAGAAGTGCAGAAGGAGGTATGAGAGGTATAGTAAGAAGCAAGAGCAGTGCAGTAAGAAACAACGGAGTTACCGAAGGAGGCAAGAGGGGTACAGAAACAGGCAAAACAAGTGCATACACAAGAAAAAGAGATGCGGAAAGAGGCAAGAGAGGTACACAAAGGGGAAAGAAGGGAGCAGAAAGAAGCAAGTGGAGTGCAGAAAGAAGCAAGAGAGGTACAGAAAGAGGCAAGAGAAGTGCAGAAAGAAGCAAGAGAGGTAGAGAAAGAAACAAAAGAAGTGCAGAAAGAAGGAACAGAGGCGCAGAAAGAGGCAAATGGGTTGCAGAAAGAGGTAAGAGGGGTGCAGAAAGAGGCAAGAGATGTACAGAAAAGAGGGAAGAAGGCTGCAGAAAGAGGCAAGAGGGTTACATAAAGAAGCAAGTGAGGTGCAGAAAGAGAAAAGAGTGGTGCAGAAAGAGTCAAGATATCTTCAGAAAAAGCATCAGAGGTGCTGATAGAGGCAAGTGAGGTGCATAAAGAAGCAAGAGAGGTGCAGAAACGGCAATAGGAGTACAGAAAGAGGAGAGAGAAGTGCAGAAAGAAGCAAAAAAGGTGCTCAAAGAGACAAGAGGGATGCAGAAAGAGACAAGAGCTGTGCAGAAAGAACCAAGAGAAATGCAGAAAGAAGCAAGAGAGGTGCAGAAGGAGGCATGAGGGGTACAGAAAGAAGGAAGAGAAGTGCAGAAGAAGCAACAGAGGTGCTGAAAGAGGCCCAAAGGGTACAGAAAGAGGCAAGAGAAGTGCAGAAAGAAGCAACAGAGGTACAGAAAGAGGCAAGAGTGATGCAGAAATAGGGTAGAGAGGGGTAGAAAGTTGCACAAGGAAGAAAGAGGGGTGCATAAAGAGGCAAGATGGGTACAGAAAGAAGCAAGATTAGTGCAGAAAGAATCAACAGAGGCACAGAAAAAAACAAAAGGGGTACAGAAAGAGGAAGAGTAGTGTAAAAAAGAAGCAACAGAGGTGCAGAAGGAGGCAAAAGATGTGGAGAAAGAGACAACGCAAAAAAGGTGCAGAAAGAAGCAAGAGCAGTGTAGAAACAACCAACAGAGGTGCAGGAGGGGTACAAAAAGAGGCAAAAGGGGTATACAATTTTTCAAGAGAGGTGCAGAAAGAAGCAAGAGCAGTGCAGTAAGAAACAATGGAGGTACAGAAGGAGGCAAGAGGGTACAGAAACAGGTGAAAGAAGTATATAAACAAGCAAAAGAGATGTGGAACGAGGCAAGAGGGATACAGAAAGATGCAAGAGCAGTGCGGAAAGAACCAGCAGATGTACAAAAAGAGGCAATAGAGGTGCAGAAACGGGCTTGAAAGGTGCAGAAAGAGGGACCAGGGGTACATAAAGAGGCAAGAGATGTGCAGAAAGAGAAAAGAGGGGTGAAGAAAAAGGCAAGAGATCTGCAGAAAAAAGCAACAGAGGTGCTGAAAGAGGTGTGAAGGGTACAGAAAGAGCAAGAGAAGTTCAGATAGAGGCAACAGAGGTACAGAAAGAGGCAAGAGAGGTGCAGAAACAGGCAGGATAGATGCAAAAAGAGGGAACAGGAGTGCAGAAAAAGGCAAAAGAGGTGCAGAAAGAGGAAATAGGGGGCAGAAAGAGGCAAGAGATCTGCAAAAAAAGCAACAGAGGTGCTGAAAGAGGCAAGTGAGGTGCAGAAAAGGGCAAGAGATCTGCAGAAAAAAGCAACAGAGGTGCTGAAAGAGGCAAGTGAGGTGCAGTAAGAAGCAAGAGAGGTGCAGAAAGAGGCAACAGAAGTGCAGAAAGAAGCAACAGAGATGCAGAAAGAGGCAATAGAAGTGCAGACAGAAGCAACAGAGGTGCAAAAAGAGGCAAGAGTGGTGCAGAAAGAGGCAAGAAAAGTGAACAAAGAGGGAACAGGGGTGCAGAAAGAGGCAAGCGAGGGGCAGGAAGAAAAAAGAGGGGTGCCGAAAAAGGCAAGAGATATGCAAAGAAAAGCAAGAGAGGTGCTGAAAGAGGCAATTGAGGTGCAGAAAGAAGCAAGAGAGGTGCAGAAAGAAGGAAGAGAAGTGCAGAAAGAAGTAACAGAGGTGCTGCAAGAGGCAGGAGAGGTGCAGAAACAGGCAGGAAAGGTGCAGAATGAGGGAACAGGGGTGCAGAAAGAGGCAAGAGAGGTGCAGAAAGAGAAATGAGGGATGCAGAAAGAGGAGAGAGAAGTGCAGAAGGAAGCAAAAGAGGTGCTCAAACAGGCAAGAGGGATGCAGAAAGAGGCAAGAGCTGTGCAGAGAGAACCATGGGAAGTACAGAAAGAAGCAACAGAGGTGCAGAAGGAGGCACGTGAGGTGCAGAAAGAAGGAAAAGAAGTGCAGAAAGAAGCAACAGATGTGCTGAAAGAGGCACAAAGGGTACAGAAAGAGGCAAGAGAAGTACAGAAAGAAGCAACAGAGGTACAGAAAGAGGCAATAATGGTGCAAAAAGAGGGAAGAGAGGTGTAGAAAGAGGCAAGAAAGTTGCACAAGGAGGAAAGAGGGGTGCAGAAATAGGCAACATGGGTACAGAAGAAGCAAGAGTAGTACAGAAAGAAGCAAGGGAGAAGTGCAGAAAGAAGCAATAGAGGTGCAGAATAAAGCAAAAGGGGTGCAGAAAGAGGAGGAGTAGTGCATAAAAGAAGCAACAGAGGTGCAGAAAGAGGCAAGAGATGTGCAGAGAGAGGCAAGAGAGTTGCAGAAACAGGCAGAAAAGGTGAAGAAAGAAGCAAAAGCAGTGCAGAAACAACCAACAAAGGCGCCAGAGGCAGAAGGGGTACAGAAAGAGGTAAAAGGGGTATAGATCTGCAGAATATAGCAACAGTGGTGCTGAAAGAGGCAAGTGAGGTACAGAAAGAGGCAGGAAAGGTGCAAATACAGGCAGAAAAGGTGCAGAAAGAGGAAGAGGGAACAGGGATACAGAAAGAAGCAAGAGAGGTACAGAAAGAGAAAAGAGGGGTGCAGAAAGAGTCAAGAGATCTGCAGAAAAAAGCAACAGAGGTGCAGAAAGAGGCAAGTGAGGTGCAGAAAGAAGCAAAAGAGGTGCTCAAAGAGACAAGAGGGATGCAGAAAGAGGCAAGAGCCGTGCAGAAAGAACCAAGAGAAATGCAGAAAGCAAGAAAAGTGCAGAAGGAGGTATGAGAGGTATAGAAAGAAGCAAGAGCAGTGCAGTAAGAAACAACGGAGTTACCGAAGGAGGCAAGAGGGGTACAGAAACAGGCAAAACAAGTGCATACACAAGAAAAAGAGATGCGGAAAGAGGCAAGTGGGATGCAGAAAGAGGCAAGAGAGGCACACTAAGGGGAAAGAAGGGAGCAGAAAGAAGCAAGTGGAGTGCAGAAAGAAGGAAGAGAGGTACAGAAAGAGGCAAGAGAAGTGCAGAAAGAAGCAAGAGAGGTGGAGAAAGAAACAAAAGAAGTGCAGAAAGAAGGAACAGAGGTGCAGAAAGAGGCAAATGGGTTGCAGAAAGAGGTAAGAGGGGTGCAGAAAGAGGCAAGAGATGTACAGAAAAGTTGGAAGAAGGCTGCAGAAAGAGGCAAGAGGGTTACATAAAGAAGCAAGTGAGGTACAGAAAGAGGCGACAGAGGTGCAGAAAGAGGCAAGAAGGGTGCAGAAAGTAGATGAGATGTGCAGAAAGAAGCAAGAGAAGTGCAGAAAAAGAAAGAAATGTGCAGAAAGAAGCAACAGAAATGCAGAAAGCGGCAAGAGGCAAGAGAGGTGCAGAAGGAAGCAAGAGTGGATTTCACAACATTAATACCAATTTAACACCCACATTTAGCAATAAGTAACAGGTGACCACAAAGGGCCTTCCACCACGTTGTAACACAGGTCGCTGCATTTTTGGTAACGTTTGAGCCAGACACACGGCTTTTTTTGTTCAAACCCTGCAGATTAGGGAGCAGATGATGAATTAAGTGTCTATTACAGAAAATGTACAATTGTGCGAAAGTCGGTGCATCCAAACAGTCGCATAATTCCAGTGGCCCTGCTCATACCTCTGACTAGGTCCACAAGTGCTTCTAAGTGATTCCTTCTTTTTTGTCTCACTGAGTTCATAGTTGAACTTCAATGGAAATGAGGAACACTAAACCTGAGGTTACCACTCCACAACACAGACTACAATACCACATAATTACTCTCCATAATATATAATACCACTCAACATAATTCCTGTATACTAAATACCACAGACTTTCTATCCACATAACTTCACTTCACAACATACCACATAATTCCACTACACACAACGTACATCCACTCCACTCCAAATAACATTAGTAAAAACATTTACATTTACAACGCCAATAACTCTAACTCTCACAAATGCGAAACCTATTACATTGCAAACACTTCTTTAACTAATAAAAATCATCCAATTGAGGGTTGAGGCATAGGCTATGGCTACTGAATTTTAACGGAAAGCTTAATAAAGAACATTTTAGAAAAAAAGAAATAACCGTGAACTGAAAGTTTTTCAATGAGCACCAAAAGACTGTTTTGACTCTCATATTACATTGTTGAGTGCGGAATCTTATTGTGTTAATACTTCTTTAACTAATACTCGTGTTTGCAGAGGGCAGTGTTTGCAGAAAAGATGCTGGGCCTCTGACCAATGCTCAGGAATTCTGCTGCGTAGGCCTTCCAGGATGTACCAGGAGAGCTTCTTCGCCCCCAAAGTCCCACAGGAGTAAATTGGACTTCATCCCCCATCCCGTAGTCTGCCAGGAGGCATGTTTGCAGAGTGGTGGAGAAAGGAGTCATGGCCTCCGAAGACGTCTTAGCAATCCCACTGTGTGGGACTTACTGGTGTTAACAAGAGGGGTAGTTGGCCCCAAAGGACATCCTTGGGGGCCAACTACCCCTCCTATTACCTCCAGTAAGTCCCGCCCAAGGATTGCTAAGTTCTCATAGCAGGCCACGCCCCCTTTGCCCACCACTCTGCAAACACACTCCTTGGCGCGCTCTTGGATGGGGATTGAAGTCCCCTTTGCTGCTGGTAGTCCTTTAGGGTCCAACTAGCCTACCTCTTACCTCCAGTAAGCCCCACACAGTGGGATTGCTGAGAAGTGGACACAGGCCATGCCCCCTTTCTCCACCACTCTGCACCTCCTGGCGCGTTCTAAGTTGGGGGATTAAGTCCCCTTTCCTCCTGAGGGTCCCTGAAGGGCCAACTAGCCCTCCTGTTACCTCCAGTAAGACCCATATAACTGGATTGGTGAGACTGGTCCCAGGCCATGCCCCTTCTTTACACCACTCTGAAAACTTGCCTCCTGCAGCACTGCTGCTTGGGGGATAAAGTCCACTTGTGTCCTGAGGTCCTCAGGACACAAGAGGACCTCACCAACAATGCACCATGAGGCGCGTTTGCAGAGTAGTGCAAAAAGGGGCATGTCTCAGACCACCTCTCAGCAATCCCACTGTGTGGGGCTTACTGGAGGTCCCTGGTGGGCTAGTTGCTGAGTCATGCAGGGAGGGGGTGGGCCTCCGGTGAGTTGCCGGTTTCTATGTTATTTTATAGGAGGGGGGGTCACGTGGAACCCCTTCCCTAGGAAACTTCTAGCCCCGGGACCCCATCCACCAGGGCCTGGCCAGCCTTTACTAATTTTTTTTAAGTTTTGGGAGGGGGGTCGCATGGTTCCCCTCCTAAGGCCAATTATGGCCCCGGGGATCCCATCCCCTGGGGCCTGGCCAACCTTGTTGTTTTTTTCTATTTTCTGGAGAGGGCTGTGTGGCCCTCTCCAGAAGCCAATAATGGCCCCAAATACCCCCTCCCCCAAGGCCTGGCCTCTTTTTAAATAAAAAAAATAATTAGGGGAGGGGGGCCGTGTGGGCCACCTCCACAGGGCCACCGTTGGCCCTGGGGACCCCATGCCCTGGCGCCGAGCCTCTTTAAAATATATATATATATTAATTAGGGGAGGGGGCAGCATGGCCCCCCTGCTAGGCCACTTCTGGCCCCAGTGAGCTCATCCCCCAGGGCCGGCCTTCAAGTTGGAGACCATGGGGTGAGCCCCAATGCCCCTATGGTCCCTGCTGGCTCCCCGCCTCCTGCGGGAGCCGGCATTGCATTTGGGCAAGGGGAGCTGCTAACATGCAGCTCCCCATGCCCAAAAGCAATTCTGCTATGCTTGTTGGAAGCGAGAGCAGGTTTCCTGCTCTCTATTCCAACAAGCAAAGCAGTGTTTGAAATGACAGGGCGGGAGCCGCATGGTTCCCGCCCTGTCATTGCAAGCGGTAATATCCCTGGGGTGGCCACCCTGGGACATTGCAGGAGCTGGCCCTGGGGGTGGCAGTCTGCAGGGCCATTGAGGGCTCCAGGAGGGGGGCCGCGCAGCCCCCTCCCTACATTTGACATAGCCCTAGGGAGGTGGTGGTCTCAGGGCTTGGGGGGGCCAGCGTGGCCACCCCCTCATTAATGAACAAAGCCCCGGTGAGGTGGTGGTCCCTGAGGCTTGGCGGGCCCACAAGTCCCCCCTAATTAATCAAGGAAGCCCCAGGGAGGTGGTGGTCCCTGGGCTTGGGGGGCCCTCAAGGCCCCACGCCTCAATTATAATAAAGCCCCGGGAGGTGGCGGTCCCTGGGGCAGCATGGGGGTGGTTGGGACCCCCCACACATTTATTTTTGAAGCCCCGGGGAGGTGGCGGTCCCCGGGACTGCAGGGGGGGTGCATGCCCCTGCATACAATTAACTAAGCTTCGGGGAGGTGGCAGTCTCTGGGGATGCAATTAATTAGGCATTGCTTCCAGTACCTGGCCCACCCGGGGGCTGATAGAAAACGAATCGCGGAAGCCTGTGCTTTGTATTTAAAAAAAAAGTTTCGGCCAGATTAGGCCACCCAGCGCAAATTCTGTCGTTTACAAAGAAATATGCTTTTTTTGGCCTGGGGTTCCCTGTGGTACGCCCTGAGCAGGCCTAGGGGGTCAGGGTGTTTTTACCCTGCACCCCTAGTGGAGAGGTGTGGTGCAGCGGGCAAGGCAGCGGACTTCAGAGCACAGGGCTCACGGCTCGATCCCCGGCTGCGGCGGCACCTTAGCTCAGCACCATGTGACCCTGGCAATAGCTCACTTAATTTCCATGACAGCCCCCAGCGCCTTGAGACCCGTAAGGGTGAGTAGTAAAAAAAGCACGCTTTCTAGACCAAGACCACCTTTTTGCTAAATTTGGTGCAATTCCGTTCAGCAGTTCGGGCTGTATCTTTGTTTAAAATTTCCTATGGGACCCCCCTTTTTACTCGGCACCCACTTGACGAATCACCCGAAACATTCAAGACAGGAGCTGACTGGAGCGACCCATTCGTTTTGCAAATTTCGCAAAGATTCGTCAACCGGCTCCAAAGAAATTGGCAAATCAAAATTTGATAATAGGACCTAACTATAACTACCTACTGGCGGCCGCCAGTAGGTCATATATATATATATATATATATATATATATATATATATATATATATATATATATATATATATATATATATATATATATATATATATATATATATATATATATATATATATATATATATATATATATATATATATATATATATATATTACTAAAATTCACAAGGACAGTTTACGATCACCAGGCTAGCTCATTATTTTTGCAATACAAAGCTTGAATGAAAATGTTTCTATATACATCGATTCGTTCCTGCAACAACATGTAAAGGCTCTTCCATCGTATATACAGGACACCACTGACTTCCTAAAACAGATGAATGGTGTTCAGTGGCAAAGTGACTATTTATTAATATCAATGGATGTTTGCAACCTGTATACATCAATCCATCACCAAGATGGAATAAGAGCACTTGAACATTTTCTAGGCATGAGACCAATAGAATTCCATTCCCATAACAAAATGTTGATAGATCTAACAAAGTTTTGCTTGAATAACAACTAATTTTGGTTACAGCAGCAGGTTTATCACCAAGTGAGGAGCGTAGCCATGGGTGCAAGTTTTTCGCTGTGCTACGCCTGCCTCCACAGGGGATGATGGGAGGAGATGGTCGTAAAAAATCAGACATATTGGCAAAGAATTTAGTGAAATGCGTTCATTTGATAGACAACCTATTTGTGATTTGGCATGGTGACAAACATAGTGCAGAAGAATTCATCACTAAGCTAAACAATAATTATATAAACCTACAGCTTACGTATATTAGTGACAGCTCCATTTGCTTCCTAGATGTAGAGATTTATGTGCTCAACAACAAGGTAGAAACTCGACTGCCCCGTAAACTCACTGCTGGCAACACCATAATACACTCCAGTAGCTTTCACCCCAAACACACAATTAATAGTATCCTGTATGGTGAAATGCTAAGGATATGGAGAATCTGTAGCAGTGAGTCAGACCTAACAAAAGCACAGGAAGATTGAAAATCTCGCTTCTTAGACAGAGGCTATTTGAAGCAAACCGTGGATGAGGCAATCCATCGAACTAGAGCCCAACTACACGAGGACCTATTGTTCAAGCCATCAGCCAGTAAAATCAAGCAAATATCAAGCACAGCCACCACTGAGAGCAGCCCCAGACTGATCTTAACATACAATAAGCAAAGAGACAGCCTAAGAAAAATTGTAAAAAAAAATTGGCACTTAGTGCAAAGTGACCCCGTCATAGGGAAGAGTATGCCACCTACCCCTATGATAACATATAGAAAGTCGCCTAGCACAGGGGGTTGCTTAGTAAGCAGAAGCCCAGAAATCAGGAAGAATGTTAATTGGCTGTCTAACCGAAAAGGTTTTGTTAGATGTATGTCATGCAGGGCATTTACATGTGGAGAAAGCAAGACTTCTTATCAAACACCCTTCAAGGATAGACCTACAGTAATTTACAAGTTTTTAACTTGCAATTCAAAGTTCGCTGTGTACGTGCTGGGGTGCTCTTGTGGACTGCGATATGTGGGAAGCACAAGACTGCAGGTTCACAAGAGAATACTCCAGCACCTACGGGTCATAACCAACAATGATACTACTTATCCAGTGGCCCGACATTTCAAAGAGGTCCATGCAAACAACTTAGACCATTTGAAATACTATGTGATAAACTGTCTTCCTCCTCTGAGACAAGGAAGTAACAGGGATGCTAAACTAAGGCGACTAGAAACTAGGCATATCCTTGAATTAGACAGCAAGAGCCCACAAGGGCTGAACACAACAGAAGACTTGTATACCTGGTTATAACTGCAGTTTTTTAATCTTGCTGGTTGTATAATATAAGAAAACAGAGAACAGATATTATAGGGTTTTAACACGCTGAGTCTCTTGCCCATATACCCCTTTTTTCTCTTGTTTTGTTGTGAACATGGGCTCATGTCACAACCAACATTTTAATGCACAATGGTACTTTATTGGTGTGTTCATGCTCTGGGAGCATTAGGAACACACAACATTTGCACTTTAATTGCACTCTTTTGTGCTACTATTTGCACTGTACAAATAACAAACAATACGCCCATATGGATATCAATATGTCATCAGTGATGTCATTTGAGATGTCATCAGTGATGTCATCAGTGATGTCATTTGAGATGTCATTGGTGATGTCATCAGTGATGTCACTGACCATGTCATGAATGATGTAATATGTGACATGATCAGCAGTGGATTGCGGTTGCGCGATATATAGTTAGTGCAACTAACTATATATGCGAATTTCAATGGTTTTGTGTGAGTAAAATAAGGTTTTGTAAATGCTAATTCCTAACTATATATGGTCTATAACCTATGGTTTTCTCAGTGAATTTTCAAGGTTTTGTAAATGCTAATTCCTAACTATATATGGTCTATAACCTATGGTTTTTTCAGTGAATTTCAATGGTTTTTTAATAGCAAATATCAAAAGCTGTAAAATGTATTCTTCTTTTAAAGGAAAAATATATTTTATATGTATTTAATATAATTTTTTTATGTATATAAATTTTTTGAGGGAACAAATTTATCAACTATCATGCTGAAGAAGAGTGTGGGAAAAAAAAAACAAAGAGGAAAGAACAATCAGTTCAAAAATACAATTGCTTTAAAGCATGAAGTGCTTTTCCACACATTTACATTTAAATAACCCATATTAGAACATACAAAATATCTACAGAGGAGACGGTGTACATTGAATTTTAGACTCTTCATTGGTACCTACATGTTGGTACTTACATCACCCACACAACACAACAACCGGGACGCTGTCACAGATATATATATTTTTTTGAACGTTAATTTCTCAAAATCCACTGGAGCACATATCTTGAGACCTAGCAAAGGCACATCGGGCAAACAGTCCCTACAATTTTGCCAAGTTTCATAGAAATCCATTCAGCCGTTCGAGCTAAAAGTGAGTCCAACCGCCCTATGGAAAACTCAATGTTAAAAACATGTTTTGGGACCCCCCTTTTTTCTCGGCCCCCGCTTGACGAAACCCCCCCCCCCAAACTTTCAGGGGACGCTCAGAAACAAAATGTGCCATTTTCCTGAAAATTTCAGCCAATTCCGTCCATCAACGCCAAAGTTATTCAACATAGAATTTTCAGAAATCCCTATTCAAAAAAATCCTAACTATATATACCTACTGGCCACTGCCAATAGGTAATATATATATATATATATATTCACTGAAAAAACCATAGGTTATAGACCATATATAGTTAGGAATTAGCATTTAGAAAACCTTATTTTACTCACACAAAACCATTGAAATTCCATATATAGTTAGTTGCACTAACTATATATCGCGCACCCGCAATCCACTGCTGATGATGTCACATATTACATCATTCATGACATGGTCAGTGACATCACTGATGACATCACTGATGACATCTCAAATGACATCACTGATGACAACATCCAGTGACTGTATGTTTCTGTAAAGTTAAAATATGTCTTAGATATTGAAGAATGAGTGGATGTATAAGTGTCTGGATGAAGGATTTAGTAGGTGCGTGACTGACTGTATGAGTGAGTGATTAAATGTGTCTCACTGAATGCATGGGTTAGTGACTAAACTGTCTTAATTTGTGCATCATTATGTCTGTTGTGATGTAAACTGCTGCATGTGTTGATCATTAGCTATACGAGAGGCTATATGTGTTATTAATTGGTTGCCCAAGTATTTCTATGGGAGATTGAGTTTGTGTGGGGGTGGCTGGAAGGTGTGTGACTCTGTGCATAGATGTGTGAGCAGTTTATTCACTAGGTGTATGAGTTCAAGAGTGCATGTGGAAACAGCTACATGGGCAGTTGACTGTGTGCATGAGTGTATTGATGAGTGAATGGATATCTCAATGCTACATGTCATAGTAAGTACATATGTAAAACACAGTACATGTGAGAGTTGGCATATATAAATAACTGTGCATGAGAGCCACTGAGTGAGTGGTTGTATCGATCATTGTGAACTTGTATCAGGGATTGTATAAGAGAGTAAATATGTGTTAGTATATGTTTCAATAAGTAAGGTGTGTATAACTGTATAGTTGAAGAAATGGAGGTGAGATTGTTTCTTTGCATGACTGACTGGGTGTGTGAGTAACTCCATGGATGAGTGGCAGTGTGTGAGTGTCTGTATACACTGAGTGTATCTAAGGTTATATTAGAGTCTGAAGAGGTTTATCGTATTAGCACAAGAATGATGCCAAATGAGACGTCATCAGTGATGTCATCAGTGATGTCATTTGAGATGTCATCAGTGATGTCATCAGTGATGTCACTGACCATGTCATGAATGATGTAATATGTGACATCATCAGCAGTGGATTGCGGGTGCGCGATATATAGTTAGTGCAACTAACTATATATGGAATTTCAATGGTTTTGTGTGAGTAAAATAAGGTTTTCTAAATGCTAATTCCTAACTATATATGGTCTATAACCTATGGTTTTTTCAGTGAATTTTCAAGGTTTTGTAAATGCTAATTCCTAACTATATATGGTCTATAACCTATGGTTTTTTCTGTGAATTTCATTGGTTTTTTAACAGCTAATATCTGTAGCTGTAAAATGTATTCTTCTTTAAATCCAAAAATATATTTTATATGTTTATGAATAATTTTTTTTTTAAATATTTTTTTTTCTTCGTTCCCGCTTCGCGAATCGGGAAGCTTCCCGTTAGCTGACCTTGATGCCGCGAAATAGACCGCGAGCCGGTAAACGTTTCTTTACCGCAAGTGCCGCGTTAGAAAACAACATCGTGACGCCTCCCGTCCGCATGACGTTTCACGTTGTCGCGTGATACGTCATATGACGTGCTACGTTAGCGAACTGGTACGCGAAGCGAGTCGCAAAGCGCAGGTTTCTGGAAGCAAACCGGGAGGCCCTGCAAAGCGCTTAACGTAAACACAGCAAGTCATGTGACTTGGTAATAACACTTTTCATTGGTTCATTTCACTTTTGGTTTCCTAATGATGTAAGACTAGGTCATATAATCTAAAATGAACACTTTTGATTGGTTGAGAACTCTTGTTTTTCCCAAATGATGAAAATCCCTCCTTCTTTCCTCACTCTGACTTTCATCATTGTGAGAGAAAGACCCTTTGTGATCACTGAGCAATGGCTTCTTTAGTAGCTTCAGCTGGTGCTTCCCCACCACCTCCACCACATCCAAGGAAGAGTGGACCACCTGCTCAAGTTGTAATTCAACAAGAAGAAGAAGAAGAGGAACAGGAGGACGAGCACGAAGAGAGGCAGTTTTTGCCTGAGCAGCCCAGGACGTCTCACCGGAAAGAAAACTTCATTTGGCAATTTTTTAAAATTCCCAAAGGTCAGAAAAAAGTAAATGCAAGATACGTAACTTGCCTTATATGTCAAGATAGACTGTCCAGAGGGACCGACAAAAAATACAGTTTCGGAAACTACACAATGCATCGCCATATGACTAGGTGGCATCCTAACAACTACAGTGCTGCACAGTTTCGGAACGACCTAGATAATCTCCCTATTATGGCCAGAAGATCTGTTGTACCGGAAGTAACGGGACCAGAGGGCAGGGAGATGGTGCCAAATATACAAATGAGATTTGGTGATGTAAAACACATCTGCGCATTTTGCGATGGATTCATTTCCTACGGAGAAAAAAGCATCACTCTGATCAACAGAGCTATTGACTATCATATGCAAGTTTGTCCGAAACGCCCAAAATAATAAATACTTCTTTTTTTTGTTTTGTTGCTCCTGTTGAGCCCTTTACAATGAATCGTTTTCATTGCCCCCTCCAAGAAAAACCCAAAAAAATATAAAACTGTTCCGAAAAATTCAAAAACAGTAAAAAAATGTTCAGAAAAAAAAAAAAAAAAGTTCTTTTCAGAACTACCTCCCCGTTATTAAAAAATTGGTACAATATTTGGAACTGTGCCAACCTCTATTTCTCTTAGTTCGCTTCCTAGTTCGCTCGCTGGTACGCGAACCGGAAGCGAACCAAAAACAGTAAGTATAAGGGAAGGAAACAGACACTTATGTTAAAAGAAACACAGCTATAAGGGAGTAAACTAGAGATACCATTACCCGTAATCCACTGCTGATGATGTCACATATTACATCATTCATGACATGCTCAGTGACATCATCAGCAGAGGATTGCGGGTTTTTTGGCAACATGCCTTATCCACGGTTTAATAACGCTGCCTTTTGCTTTATATAAGTTTTCAAATTGTATGAAATATATACCAATAGGTCGTTATGAACCTTTAGGTAGTGCTTTTCTTCATGAGGTCTGGTCGCTTCCATACACATACAGATGTTTCAAAGATGATCAAGAAGTTTATCTGAATGGAGAGGAATGCACTGAGACGCCAGATCATTCACTAATGTGTAGGCACATACAGTTACACGGTTCATGCAACAAACACCGACCAAATATGGCTTGCGTGTTGCAAGGCACGCCAGTTCCTGCTATCATCCCCACGTTCAAGTTGTTGGAAAATGGTAGTTATTTGATGCTCAATAATGAAGATTGTTCTGAGTTAATTAAAAGTATTCCTTTTATCGTAACAGTAAGTGAACGGGTTATTTGCTGCAGAAATGTTCTATTTCCTCCCACACATGAACATAGGGAGTTTTCAATCTGGCCACAAATACCAACCTTGGGACACGTTTCAACGGCATGGCAAGAATAAGAGCTCTTTTGTCTCAGAGAGAGGTGGCCTTGAGTTCGGCCCGTGAAACTTTCGTACTTCACATAGCGAACACCCATACAGAGGTGCACACCCTTTTCAATTAAGATTTGCCTTTCAATTTCAGCAACATGTTTCCGACTATCTTTAACGCATCCTCCACAAAGTCCCTGGCACACTTTTTTAAAGTTGTTACCAGTGGTCTCGTGACTTCATTTGAGAAAATCTTTGGAGTCATCCCTGCTTCCTTTCATTGTATTTTCTGCACTCTGGTTCGTAGATTGGCATTTTTACTTGCATTACCAGCGGACGCTCTTGTGCTTTTTTACATTTTTAAATATGGATGTCCCTCCTATGCAACCTCCGACCCTGCAGCTGCTGACACTGTTCCGCAATCGCATGCTAGAATATTATGGCACAATGCCGTTGGCGATATTAAGCACGGCATATGGATTATCTTTTCGGTTCTCCTACTTCACCTGTGTCCAGCCTGTATTTCACTGCCTGACCTGTGATTTCGATTGGGCCATTGATTTGTGTCTCTGCGGACCGGTTTCTCCTGACGTCGACTTTAATCAGCTGATGACTCCTATCATTACTCACGAGTTGGTTTGTCCTGGCGAAAGGATTATGGCTGTGGCATTGATGCATGGACTACTTGGTCCCTGGAATTTACTGGCGGCAGCACAGTCTTTCTTGGAACAGAGCTTTCTTGAAAACCCACCGAGCTGTCCTCTGATGGTGATAGAGGATCCGGTGCTGGGAGAGCACGTATGTTCTTTTCCGCTTTTAAATTGGATGGCTGAACTGTTTTCGGATGAAGACGGTGACTTCCTATTGGAGGCTGTTGCAGCTTATTTTGCATACACAGTTATGTCATAGACCTTTTTCATGTTTGATATGCTGAGTACTAGCATTTCATTGACAATTCATTGACTTATTTGTCAAGTTTTTATTATTTACCTTGCCTATTGGCTTAAGACTCGATAAAGTACTTGGCTGTTTTATTTTTCTTTAGCATTAAATTTTCCTAGTTTTTAATGCTTTACCTTGCGGACCGTCCACATATAAACTTGCAATCTGCTCTCATGAGATGGCACTTCTATTATCTTATTCAGTTCGTTTCCGGATCATGAGGAGGTGTCATCTAGGTCCTGGATATCTTTACACCGTGTTAAGTTAGCATGGGCTCATTACCGGTTTAAACGCCATTTTTCCTTTTTTGCAACTTCTGCACACGACACTTAGTTGTTGCTTTAGCTTTCCACCTAGTAGTTCATCGTGGTTTACATGAGAATAATATGTTATTGGTCTACTATCTGCTTTACTTGTTAAACTATATCTGTACAGCGAGTGCTAAAGTTTCAAGAACAACACGATACAGAATTGTTATGAGGTCTGATCTCCACGACTTCATACTCATAACATAAGTGCAACTTCTGCCAATTCTGGGCATGAGGCGGGTTTTATATTGCTTTGCCGAACACACATACACAACAGTTGATGCGGTTCACATGAAGAGAGAGCTGGTGTATGCTGATGTGATTCCTTCAAATCTAAGACACTAAAGTATGGGCACGCCCTAAACCAACACAAAGAGACCTTCTTAGCAAATAATATAATATGTGTATTAGGGAGGGTGAGATATAAGCAGCCGCGGGCCGTGGAGGGAGTTACGATGGGGCAGGGAGGCGGGGAGGGGGAGAAGCAGGGTGGAGCCCTCTCTACCTTGCCCCTCCCCCTCCCCGCCTCCCTGCCCCACCGTAACTCCCTCCACGGCCCGCGGCTGCTTATAAGTGTTGCTAACTCTTATTCATTTACAGCATGTTAACATACTGTCACCATTCGCTTTTTATGTACTAGTAACTATGCTGGTAATTTTGCTACTGATAATATGTGTACTTGTATTCTCCACCCTGCTTCTCCCCCTCCCCGCCTCCCTGCCTCACCGTAACTCCCTCCACGGCCCGCGGCTGCTTATAAGTGTTGCTAACTCTTATTCATTTACAGCATGTTAACATACTATCACCATTCACTTTTTATGTACTAGTAACTATGCTGGTAATTTTGCTACTGATAATATGTGTACTTTTATTATCTAAGGTACTACGCCTGAGAAGACGGCATTAGTAAATAAACATTTCAAATACACATCTGTTCTTCTTAACTCCATGTTCTGGTTTCTAAGAAATCTATAACGACCGACTGTTCATGAGTTCCACGTATCCTGAGGTACTATAAGTTCATATTCTGGATTGTCTAAACATTGAGAGTTTGTTATATCCAATGTGACACTGTACCTAGCTTGCTAAGGAGTTTTTGATTACTAACGTGAGTTTTGGGACACCCTAATTCGCCGAGGTTCCAATCCTCTGTCCACAGTTCTGTGTGAGAACAGAAACCCTGCGACAGGGGCACCCCCGACCCTTGCTGGAGCTTCATCACACTTGCGATACAACTCCAGCAATGCGCCACCTTTACGGCACAGATACATCACGCATCTGTGCTGTTTTTGCCCCATGATGCGCCGCATTGTAAATGCAGCACACCATAGGTGACGGAACAGCGGCACAAAATGACTAACACATCCCTGGTGATGCGCCAGTCATCATAAATGTATCCCTATGCTTCTTATCTTGTTAGAGATGAACCGCCATATGTATCATCAAAGTTATTTGCATTTCCTAAATAGCGAACTTTAAGGAATAAATAGCGATTCTTTACCATTCCTAGTTTGCGATGAGCTATTTGCTAATTAGCCGAATGTAGCCCAATGAAGCCCAATGTAGCCCAATGTAGCCCAAAGATGGCCGCCAGACACACAAAAAAACAAATGTAGCCCAAATATCAGCCAGATGTAGCCCAACTATAGCCCAGTGACAGAATGACCAATCAGCTTCGCAAACCTCCGTTACGCGAAGCGGAGCGCTGTTACAGATATATATCTTTTTTTGAACGTTAATTTCTCAAAATCCACTGGAGCACATATATTGAGACCTAGCAAAGGCACATCGGGCTACCAGTCCCTAATATTTTGCCAAGTTTCGTGCAAATCCATTCAGCCGTTCAATTATTATTATTATTATTTTTTTTTGCCCCGCGGGGCCCTTTTAAAACCTCCACATCAAACCTAGGGGGTCAGCGAGGATCTACTATGCCCCCTTATAGTTATTTCCCCCTTTGTTTTGACCTCCTCTTGTCTCTCGATCCTACCGAGAGACAAGATGGCGGCCGCTACGGACTGTTTGGAATGTTGACAGACGCCGGAGAACCAATCAGCTTCGCTTCACAAAGCTCCGTTGCGCGAAAAGTCCGCGAACCAGTGCGCTGCCCGGTCCGCTGTTACAGATATATATCTTTTTTTAAACGTTAATTTCTCAAAATCCACTGGAGCACATATATTGAGACCTACAAAAGGCACATCGGGCTACCAGTCCCTACAATTTTGCCAAGTTTCGTGCAAATCCATTCAGCCGTTCGGGCTAAAAGTGAGGCCAACCGCCCTATGGAAAACTCAATGTTAAAAACACGTTTTGGGACCCCCCTTTTTTCTCGGCCCCCACTGGACGAACCCCCCCCAAATTTTCAAGGGCTGCTCAGAAACAAAATGTGCCATTTTCCTGAAAATTTCAGCCAATTCCGTCCACAAACGCCAAAGTTATTAGACATAGAATTTTCAAAAAACCCATAGAGAAAAAATCCTAACTATATATACCTACTGGCGGATTTTTTCTCTATGGCGGTCGCCAGTAGGTATATATAGTTAGGATTTTTTCTCTATGGGTTTTTTGAAAATTCTATGTCTAATAACTTTGGCGTTTGTGGACGGAATTGGCTGAAATTTTCAGGAAAATGGCACATTTTGTTTCTGAGCATCCCTTGAAAATTTGGGGGGGGTTCGTCAAGGGGGGGCCGAGAAAAAAGGGGGGTCCCAAAACGTGTTTTTAACATTGAGTTTTCCTTAGGGCGGTTGGCCTCACTTTTAGCCCGAACGGCTGAATGGATTTGCACGAAACTTGGCAAAATTGTAGGGACTGGTAGCCCGATGTGCCTTTTGTAGGTCTCAATATATGTGCTCCAGTGGATTTTGAGAAATTAACGTTTAAAAAAAGATATATATCTGTAACAGCGGACCTGGCAGCGTCCCAGGACGCGTACTTTACGCGCAACGGAGCTTTGTGAAGCGAAGCTGATTGGTTCTCCGGCGTCTGTCAACATTCCAAACAGTCCGTAGCGGCCGCCATCTTGTCTCTCGGTAGGATCGAGAGACAAGAGGAGGCCAAAGCGAAGGGGCAAATGACCATAAGGGGGCATAGTACATTGTCGCTCACCCCCTAGGTTTGATGTGGAGGTTTTAAAAGGGCCCCGCGGGGCAAAAAAAAATAAAAATAATAATAATCGAACAGCTGAATGGATTTGCACGAAACTTGGCAAAATTGTAGGGACTGGTAGCCCGATGTGCCTTTGCTAGATCTCAATATATGTGCTCCAGTGGATTTTGAGAAATTAACGTTCAAAAAAAGATATATATCTGTAACAGCGCACCGCTTCGCGTACTTTTCGCGTTACGGAGCTTTGCGAAGCGAAGCTGATTGGCTCTCCGGTGTCTGTAAACATTCCAAACAGTCCGTAGCGGCCGCCATCTTGTCTCTCGGTAGGATCGAACAGCTGAATGGATTTGCACGAAACTTGGCAAAATTGTAGGGACTGGTAGCCCGATGTGCCTTTGCTAGGTCTCAATATATGTGCTTCAGTGCATTTTGAGAAATTAACGTTCAGAAACAAGATATATATCTGTAACAGCGCTCCGCTTCGCGGAGATAAAATTATATGTGTATTACCTAGCTGTTGCTAACACCAGTTAGCGACGGCTAGTAGAAGATAGCGACCATCTTGGGCCCCACTTTGCATGTGAGTGATATTTATCACTAATGACATGCAAAGTGGGCATGCCAAGATGTTAGCGACTGGAAACAGTCGCTAACATCGCTATCTCCTATTATCAACTTTTGGAAATATTCGAGATAAGCGCGAATATCTCCAAAAGCTACCACCTGCCCTGAGCAGTTCTTAGCCATGTTATCCAATGGGAGGTGGATAACATGGCTAAGAGCATTAGCTCGGTAATGCATGAATATCGCTGAGTTTTCAGCGATATTAATGCATTGCGGTCGTTTTTTATCGTATTTCCGATAAACCTTGATAATAGCAAGGTTTATCTGCGATAATTTCTGACGGTAAAAAATTCGTTGCTAAGCATCGTTAGGGATAAATATCGCTTAACTTTGGTAATATGCCCCAACGTCTGTTAACGTTCGATTCGAAGGAAATCAGGAAGTGTTGAAAAACATTGTCTGCGCCATCTTGTCTTTTTTCAAATGCCACACTTTTGTCGTGCACGGCAGCCATTTTAGATGCCTTGACCAGACCCACTCTGTGCACGCTGTCGATCCTTAGCATGGCTCCCCACCCTCGCAAGCATCTCCCCCAGGCAGTGGTCACCCCCGCTCTCTGTCTTATGCATGGGTAATAAACCTCCCCCCATCTGCGCTGCTCTTCCCTGAGAATCACACCCTGTGCCCGCCCGACACCTCCCTTTCGCCCTATTCACTACCGCACCCTCTGATACTCCTTTTCCTCTGTGTCCGATTGTCCAGGCTGGTCCTAGGGTATCAGCTAGCCCTGCAGATGTAGTTTATGGCCACAGCTGTAAAGAATCACCCCTCTTCAAAGGAGTTATAGTAGATCAAGGCCCACACTCGATGAGATCCGTCACAGCAGAAGCGTTGCTATTATCTGAAAACCATCCTGTATTGTGATTGGGGAGGGGACCGAGCCTGAAGCGGAAGATTCCAGGGATGACTCTTTGTACATCAAAGTTTTTACAATTATGTGTCACATTAAAAATATATAGCACTCCGACAAAGTAGTAAGATTATAAAACTTTAATAATTTATAAATATATACAAGAAAACAAAAATAGTAATAACATATAAACATTTTTAGGGAAAAACAACGAAGTAGCGGTCGGCTGTGCGAATAGTCCCAACGCAGCACAACGTCCAGATTTCCGGCGTGGGGCGTCGCGGGGGGTGGGTCATCAGTAGCAAACTGTTGTGCGAATAGTTCCAAGGCAGCAGAACGCGCTGAAATCTAGATGACACTAAAGTGATGTCTAGTAAGTTGCCACCCAGCAAATAACGGCATGGGGCGTCGCGGGGGGTGGGTCATCAGTAGCAAACTGTTGCGCGAATAGTTCCAAGGCAGCAGAACGATGGCACCAAGGTGATGTCCAGTAAGTTGCCGCACTGGTTTTGGTATCCTACAATGCTGCTCCGAATAACGGCGCGGGGCGCCCCGGGGGAGGCGGTGAACGGGCCTGTCCAGGTGGAGTGTCATCTGTTGTAGTGGGGCGCCCCTTTACCGTTTCAGTTGCCATTCCGTCCGTTTTTGGTCCACTGTGTCAAAAGCCGCAATTCAGCTGAGTTGCGCCCACTCTTGCGGTGCAGCGATAGGCGGCTGTCACAGGACTCTCAAAATGGCGGCAGGCTGTTTCCTTTTTGGGCCTGGTCCACCTTGGAAATCGGACGCTTGTCTGCTAGGTCTTGGACCCCATTCTCGAAAGCGTCCCCTCCGCCTTGAGAGTTCATCAAAAGTTTTGGGGGCTCCGACTCCTGCAGGCTTCTGGTGGGGAGCGGCTGCCATGATTGCTCGCGGAATGACCACGACTGAGCTACGAGATGGTGGTGCTCTCATGCTGACGCCAGCTTCAGTCTGAAACATCCAGAAACAAGGTGGGGCTTTCATCGTTTGGGAAAAAAAAAAAGTTTTCATCCAATGAAAAGTGTTGTTTTTAGGTCACATGATCAAGCCTTCCATCATTAGGAAACCAAAAGTAAAATGAACCAATGAAAAGTTTTATAAACAAGTCACATGACCTGTTATGCGGCATAGGGTGTAAAATGCGGAGAAAATACGTTGGCACGTGAGGCGGCGTCAGTAGCGGACCGATGTGCGAATAGGCCGAAGGCAACACAACGCGCCAAGATTCGGATGGCACCGAGGTGGTGTCCAGCAAGTTGCAGCACTGGTGTGGCCATCCTACAATGCTGAAAGTCGGCGTGGGGCGCCCCGTTGGCACGTGAGGCGGCGTCAGTAGCGGACCGATGTGCGAATAGGCCGAAGGCAACACAACGCGCCAAGATCCGGATGGCACCGAGGTGGTGTCCAGCAAGTTGCAGCACTGGTGTGGCCATCCTACAATGCTGAAAGTCGGCGTGGGGCGCCCCGTTGGCACGTGAGGTGGCGTCAGTAGCGGACCGATGTGCGAATAGGCCGAAGGCAACACAACGCGCCAAGATCCGGATGGCACCGAGGTGGTGTCCAGCAAGTTGCAGCACTGGTGTGGCCATCCTACAATGCTGAAAGTCGGCGTGGGGCGCCCCGTTGGCCTGTGAGATGGCGTCAGTAGCGGACCGATGTGCGAATGGGGCCAAAGGCAGCGCAACAATATTTTCTGAATAGAAGACACCACAAGGCGCTGAGATGCCAAGATCCGGATGGCACCGAGGTGGTGTCTAGTAAGTTGTCGCACTTCTGTGGCCATCCTACAATGTTGAAAGTCGGCGTGGGGCGCCCCGTTGGCCTGTGAGATGGCGTCAGTAGCGGACCGATGTGCGAATGGGGCCAAAGGCAGCGCAACAATATTTTCTGATTTGAAGACACCACAAGGCGCTGAGATGCCAAGATCCGGATGGCACCGAGGTGGTGTCTAGCAAGTTGTGGCACTGGTGTGGCCATCGTACAATGGTAAAAGTCGGCGTGGGGCGCCCTGTTGGCCTGTGAGATGGTGTCAGTAGCGGACTGATGTGTGAATGGGGCCAAAGGCAGCGCAACAATATTTTCTACAATATTTTCGGAGTAGAAGACACCACAAGGCGCTGAGATGCCAAGATCCGGATGGCACCGAGGTGATGTCTAAGTTGCGGACCGATGTGCGAATGGGGCCAAAGGTAGCGTAACAAGATTTTCTGTATGGAAGATACCACTAGGCGTTGAGATGCCAAGATTCGGATGGCACCGAGGTGATGTCTAGCAAGTTGTGCCACTGGTGTGGCCATCGTACAATGGTAAAAGTCGGCGTGGGGCGCCCTATTGGCCTGTGAGATGGTGTCAGTAGCGGACTGATGTGCGAATGGGGCCAAAGGCAGCGCAACAATATTTTCTGACTGACACCACAAGGCGCTGAGATGCCAAGATCCGGATGGCACCGAGGTGATGTCTAAGTTGCGGACTGATGTGCGAATGGGGCCAAAGGCAGCGTAACAATATTTTCTGTATGGAAGATACCACTAGGCGTTGAGATGCCAAGATTCGGATGGCACCGAGGTGATGTCTAGCAAGTTGGTGTGGTCATCCTACAATGCTGAAACTCGGCGTGGGTCACCCCATTAGCCTGTGAGATGGCGTCAGTAGCGGACCGATGTGCGAATAGGCCGAAGGCAGCACAACGCGCCAAGATCCGGATGTCACCGTGGTGGTTTCATAGTTGAGAGGCTCTTCATCTGCAGTGGGGCGCCGAGATCCGGATGGCACCGAGGTGATGTCTAGCAAGTTGCTGTACTGGTGTGGTCATCCTACAATGCTGAAATGTAGTGGGGCGCCCATTTACCGTTTCAGTTGCCATTCAGCTGAGTTTCGGCTGCTCTTGATGCTACAGCGACAGGCGGCTGCAAGAGGACTCTCAAAATGGCGGCCTGTTCTTTGGATTTGGGCCTGGTCTACTAAAATGGCCCTGGGACACCTTAGAACTTGGACGCTCGATTTGTTTTTCCTTTCCTGTACATGCAAAAAAAGGTAAATGCCCGGTACGTTACACGCTTCATCTGCCACGATGAACTCTCCAGAGGAACCGAAAAAAAATATAGTTGTGGTAACTATACCATGCATCGTCATATGGAGAGGTGGCACCAATTAATTATAGTGCTGCATAAAAGAGAGATTTGGAGGAGAACCCCTGACCTGCTAGTACATTCATCAAAGAAGTGGCACTGAGAGCTTCAGAGGCAAGGGAAACGGTCCCAAATATTTAGAAGAACTTTGGAAAGATTAAAATGACATGTTTAGATTGTGGTAAATTAATTTCATGTGGACAGATGAGTGTTACTCTAATAAATACAGCATATGAACATCATCATAGTCGATGGTTGGTAGAGACATTTTGACTATATCCTGGACCTGCCCGTCCTCGCCCAAAATGGCGCCAGAATAAATGGGACTCGTAACTCCTTGTTGTGTACTGGTTGCAGAACCTTGAAATCACGAGATACGTATGCAGTTTTGAAGCACATGGCGGGCGGGGACGAGAATTGATTGAATATTTCGACATCCCTATTGATATTAAGTTCTGATGTGTTATTGATTACTGTACTGTTGAAAGTTCGAATTAACGTCACCCATGGTACTTGCCCGCAAATGTATATCTAGATAATTTTATTGTAACTGGCCCTGTCGTATTTTAATTATAAAATGTACGTCCACCGATTCCGTAACTGTTAGACACCTTAGTTCTTGCAACCTAATGGCCCGCCCGTTACGTTCCTCTACAGTGTAAATGTCTATTCATCATATACGATTACAGGTTGCTCCGTGGCAGGCCCACGTGGTTATAGGCTCGTATTTGTATAATGAAATTTTCACAATAAAGGTTTTTAAAAGAAAACATGGTAGTAGTATATACATTGGTAAAGTTTTTAATAATAGTCACTGTTTTAGAATCATTAAAAGGCAAGTGAAATAAAGCAGACCAATTACATGAAGGGTAAAAGGTATAATACGAAGGAACGCAGTAAAGATAAATGGTCAAGGGCTGTTGTGTTTTCTATTCCTGCAACATAAAGTGATCGATAAGAATCTCATATTCAGGCGTATCGGCGACTAAGACAGCAGGTCGACCCTCTTTTGCTCAACGGCTCCGTCATGGGACGAAGAAACGCTCTTTTTCTCGAAAAAAGAATATATTTTACTTGCAGGACAGTTGTAAAATTTCCGGGAAAGTACATTAGCCTGGAACATTATAACATATATTTAAGAAAAAATAATGTTCGGAAGTAATTAAAAGCGTAATTTTTAGGTGATATGACCAAGGCTTTCATCATTAGAATAAGAAAAGTAAAATGAACCAATGAAAAGTTTTATTAACAAGTCACATGACTTGTTATGCTTACGTTACGCGCTGCGCGCCCCGGATGACTTCCGGATGCGCTAACGCGGCGCGTCATATGACGCATTACGCGACAACGCAGGTCCAGAATATAGTCAAAATGTCTCCACCAACCAGCGGTTGAAACACAACCCCTTTCAGCAGGCTAAATAGTTCTGTTAAATGACAACAGAAGGGACAGGCAACAAGAACCATCAGTCAAAGAGGGGAGGGCTAGTTCTTCTCTACCGGGTTACATTGGGGCGCTACCGGAACTGATCGAATTGGTAGTCTACAGTGTTTCTGGATGTTTCAGACTGAAGCTGGGGTTAGCATGAGAGCAGCACCATTTCGTAGCTCCGTCGTGGCCATTCCGCAACCAATCATGGCAGCCGCTCTTTATCGTTATTTTGGGCGGGGTGGGTGGCGGAGCCGAGCTGTTTTGCAGCCATCATTGTGTGGAGTTCAGTTCATCTCACTAGTTTTGTATTTGTCATGAGGGGTTGTTCCTAATGTTTCTATTTTAGCGAGGTCAAAAAGAGATCCCATTAGTGGCCTACTGATTTTGCTCGATTCCTTTTCTTTTTTTTTACACGATTTTTCGTTATCTGCAAAGACTAAACAGAGTATTGCGACTCTGTGTTTGTTTGTAAATAGAGAATGAACCAAAGAGAACTAATTCTAAAATAGTAAATACTTGGATAACAATCAATCAAATGGAGAGAGAAGCAGGCACGACGGATTACAACGGGGGCAAAGGCCTGCGTTAACTACCTTTCACTATCTGCAAAGAGAGAGTACTCCTAATAGAAATGAGGGGGGGGGGGGGCACCATTCAAAGCAGATCAGTGTGCATAAACACGAAAATGTTTTCACTTACCACGTACTTGACATTCGACAGCTTATGATATTTGCTATTAAAAAACCATTGAAATTCACTGAAAAAACCATAGGTTATAGACCATATATAGTTAGGAATTAGCATTTACAAAACCTTGAAAATTCACTGAAAAAACCATAGGTTATAGACCATATATAGTTAGGAATTAGCATTTAAAAAATCTTATTTTACTCACACAAAACCATTGAAATTCCATATATAGTTAGTTGCACTAACTATATATCGCGCACCCGCAATCCACTGCTGATCATGTCACATATTACATCACATATTACATCATTCATGACATCACTGATGACATCAGTGTGGCCAGCACCCCAAGTTGCCTGCCACCGGGTGCAGGGATCCACAGAGGCTTTAACAACAGGTTTATCTCTGACACCATACATCAAACAAAGTTTTTCAAAACACCGATTTCCCTTTTATTGACTCTGCGGTTATACTTCTTACTTTTTTTTCTTTTTTTTACAAAACTTTCTTATCCATTGAGTGTCCCTACATCTGATACATAATTATCCCAACAATATTTTGTGTCACACGTATGCACAACATATATACATTATATGGACATTACTAAACAACAAAAGACCAATATTTACAAATTTGTACACATGTTATGTTCAAAGTCCCTTCTGGCATTACTATGCTCATATATAGGTATTTTCTGCCTGAAAAAAACTTTTTCTTTCTAGGCACGTTCTATATTTGGGGTCCTATTAGGGGTCAGAGATTATTGTGAGACTTGTTAGAGTGAGCTGGAACCCTCTAGCTCTACTCGCTGATTTAAGCAGTGTCCTTTAAGATTTTTTTCTGATCCACTAAAAATAATGCCGCCAACGCGTCTCGACCTTGTGAAATCTGGACCGTTACTTTATTTAAAGGTCTTCATCAGGGCAAGATGTATTTGAGGGAGGAGGTCATTCAATCGGCTTTTTTGGCAAAGTACTCTTAATGAAGAATTGTTGCCGATATGGAGCGTGAAATCTCGCTGTAGATCGTCTATTTTTGTTCTCTTTATGGTGTATCCTCCTATTTTTTGGGGTTCATACAGCTGATTACAGTATTTCTTTATGGTGTCCCAATAACGGGGTCCCTCTTCTGAAACGTTCCCGTCTAACTGTCTCCCAGCATTTGTGGCAGTGCTCGCTGTCTCTGTTGGCCTAGCGTGTGACCCATTCTGCAGCCTTGCACCCATGAGGGCACTGCTGGGGGCCCTCAAAGGGAGTTTCCGACTGCCTTTTTGTTCCGTACAGACCGGCACGAAAAGGCAGTGAAAAACTGCCATCGTACTCCCTTGGTCGTAAAGAGGTGACCGGGGGAGTACTGGAGGATCGTAGGCCATCCGGAAATCCGAGTCGGATTCCATTTCGACCGAGCCCATCGGAATGGCTCGGTCAGAATGAAAACTGGCCGGCACTGACCGATTCGGTCGGAATGGCTCCGAACATGGTTCAGAGCACTTCCGACCCGAATTGGTATCGTCCCCTTAGTAGACGAGGGTGTTTTCAGACTTTCGTTTTTTTATTATGTCCACTACAGCAGTCATGTTTTCCATTAAAATCTAAGAATGATTTAGAGTGTACTTTTTTTCACATCACTATCAATATGCAACCGAAAATCCTCACATTTCATGTCTTTGCCATCCTCACTAAGCAAAAATTCGGTAAACTGTCACCACATGGATAACATAGCATTCACGGCCTCTAGGACTGAGAACCACTGGCTAAATGACACAGTTGGGTTGAACATAATGGACTACAAAGTCAATAGCATTATTCATTACCTCTGAAGATTGTAAAGATGCTTTCTGCATACCAACTAGCAAGTGGCAAGGATCTCTTACATGGAGGCACTTCAGCTCCGATATCGATTTTTGACAGTTCATCCCACAACTTTTCCGTACACGTAGCTGAATCACTGCAAATACAAACAATATCACTCTAATCTTTGTTGGACTTTGTATGAACTTTTTGCAGAAGCATTCCAAGTGATACTGCGTTCCATGTTTTCCAAAAGTCTGGTGTCATGTTTTCACCACTATCCCAGATTTTTGTTGACAGCACTCTTTTCACATACACCTGCCACTACACCTTGCATTGAATGTTTAAAACCTCATGCGTTTGGCAATTCACCTACAAGCAATACTTACTTGCTAGAAAAGAAAGGTGATGTATCAAAGGGTTTCATGCATCATTCTGTGTGAGTAAATGTGATGGCACATATTGGCAAAGATTCTTATGAAACCAGTCATTTTACCTATCAGTGAAAAAATCAAACTTAGACAAAATATCATATATGACTTTGATATTTCCTGATTCTCTGTAGTTTATAAAGTGATTACATAAGGCGTAAAACATGCTTCTAAACCCTGCATCTTTAAGCCAAAGACCACTAAACTGAAAAAAGCAAAAGGAAGAAGAAACTATAATTTTGTTATATCCCTAAACAACAAAACTCAAGCAGAATAATGTTAGCCTAGTATATCTTGCTGCTACCTTGTATAACAAAGTTACATTGTATTGACCCCTTCAGGGAGAAATAAAAATGGTTTTCACTCTCCTTTTCCTTTCTTTGAATGGCATTTAGTTTGTGGTTGTGAAGGTGTTTCTTCAGTGTTTATTTGTTTACAGAGATGAAGATTATTTCCCTTTCAGTGGGGTTTTATCAGTTATTATAGGTTTAAACCTAAAACAGGACATCTATATATATATCAGCAGTCAGAGCGCTTTGGGTGACCTGTAGCTGCAATCCTCTGCACTTTTGTTATCCCTCCCCCTGCTGTTCTTATGTTTTATGTATTTGATGTATATTTAGTGTTTTAAACTTTGTTTTAGCCTGTTTAATCCAAATAAGGGATTTTTAATAACTGCTCACTGTGTCTACCTCTGGTTGCACACTCTCTTGCCTTTTTCCTCGCTTCCCCGGTCCACCGCAGCAGATAGCCTGCTGTTTGAGTGAAGGGAGTTTCTTTTCCTGGGAGGTGGTTCTCTCCTCTTCCACACACTTCTGGTATGCCATTACAGGCCGCCATCTTGGTGGTGAGACGCTCTAATCTCCCTCCATAGACTCTGGTCTCCTGACTATTTCAGGGCCAATGGCACTGACGTGCAGCAGACAATAAGTAAGCAGTCAGAGTGCTTTGCGTGACCTGTAGCTGCAATCCTCTGCACTTTCGTTATCCCTCCCTCTGCTGTTCTGATGTTTTATGTATTTTATGTATATTTAGTGTTTTAAATTTTGTTTTTAGCCTGTTTAATCTAACTAAGAGATTTTTTTAACTGCTCTCTGTGCCTACCTCTTGTTTCGCACTCTCTCGCCTCTTCCCTTGCTCGCTGGTCCACCGCAGCAGATAGCCTACTGTTTGAGTGGAGGGAGTTTCTTTTACTGGGAGGTGGTTCTCTCCTCTTCCACTCACTTCTGGCGTGCCATTACGGGCCGCCATCTTGGTGGTGAGACACTCTAGTCTCCCTCCACAGACCCTGGTCTCCTGACTATTTCAGGGCCAATGGTGCAGACGCGCAACTGACACGCACAGCCAATATTGCCCCGTGATTGGGTCCCTGGGGCAATATTGGCTAGGGGAAGGGGGCTGCTCCGGCCCCTCTCCCCATTTAAAAAAACAAATAATGAAGACCTGGCCTCAGGGTATGGGGTTCCCGGGTCCGGAATAGGCCAGGGGAGGGGAGACACGCGGTCCTCTCCCCTGTTTTTGGAAAAAAATTATAAAGTCCTGGCGCTGGGAATGGGATCCCTGGGGCCGAATTTGGCCAAGAGAAGGGGGGCCGCACATCCCTTTCCCTTATTTAAATAAATGTATTTATAAAAAGGAAAAGGCTGTGCCCTGCGCACCCCCCCTCTCCCGACTCAGGGTATGGGTTCCTAGGGGTCGAAATCAGCCATTAAAAATATTTATTTAAAAAAAAACATCCGGCAAGTCGCCAGAGGCAATGCCCCCTTGACCACCACTCTGCAAATGCGCCTTCTGGCACAGTGGCGGTTGGGGAATTATATCCCCTTGAATTCTGAGGGTCTTTGGGGACCAACAAGCCCTCTTGTTACCTCCAGTAAGTCCCAGACAGCGGGATTCCTGAGTGGGATTGAAGGTCACGCCCCCTTTCTCCACATCTCTGCAAACACGCCTGCTGGCGTGCTTCTGGTTGGAGAATGAATTCCACTTTACTCCTGAGGGCCTCAGGACTAAAGTGGACTACTTACCCAACCAGTAGTGAGTCAGGAGGCACGTTTGCAGAGTGGTGGAGAAAGGGGGTGTGGCCTCTGAAAACTCTCAGCACTTAAGGTGTGTGGGTCTTACTGGAGGTGGCAGAAGGGGTAGTTGACCCTCATGTACCCTCAAGAGCCAAGGGGACTTCATCCTCCAACTTGTAGGGCACCAGGAGGATGTCATTGAAGGCCAACTACCCCTCCTGTTACCTCCAGTAAGTCTCACACAGCGGATAAAGCCGGGGAGAATCGGGGGCACTAGGTGGCGCAAGACCAAGATGGGCGCGCACCTGTGAGGCTTAGTCGGGCAGAAAATCATCCTTCAAACCCATCCTCAGCTCTGTATGTGAAGATCTGACTTCACCGTGGAATGCCTGAAACCCTGCTGATTCCGGGGATACCATTTTTGTGCGCCTAAACTGCCGAATAACTGCTTAGAGGACCGCCATCACTCGGAGCGGACAGGGGAGAACTGGCGCGGAGACACAAATGCAGCCGTGACAACTAGGAAAGACCGAGACCGCGTTTGCAGTGGGAGGTGGAGCTCCGGGTGGCGGGCAGCTGCGGGAGTGCTCTTCCGCTACTCGCGAACCCGGACTGGGGGGCGCAGGTAAGGAGCTGCGCTTGGAGGCGTGCCCCCCCCCCCCGGTGTCAGAGCTTGCTGGCGGCGGCCTGTGGCCCGGTGGACAAATTGATGACAGCCCGGTGAGGCGGCAAATCCTGGGCCGGGCTACCGCCGAAGGACAGTAGGCGGAAGCGGCAAGCCTGATACTGTCGGGGCCCTGAACTGGGCCTGGTTATGGATTGGGTGACTCACCTCCCTGTAAGACCCTGCGGCGGCCCAGGAGTCGTACGGCCGCCATTTTACATCGACGAGGCGCACACGGACAAAGAGGGAGCCCGCCATCTTCGCGCCTGAGGGGGATCGTGACTGGCCTGGCCTTTCATTCACTTGCATAGACCCTGAAGTGGGGCGAACCCTGAACCCCAGCGGCCAACGAGGGGCAGATGGACACTGCCTACTGCTAGTGGTGCGTGGCCCAGAGGAAGACAAGGTACAGTAACGTATGGCTGCGGTGTGGGCCCTCCCGCATTTGCACCCTATAGCATCTTGACTCCCATTGCTCAGGGGCCTGGCGGCTGTTATTTCTCTGTGCCCACATACCGTACTGTGCCGCTCCGGACTGCAGGTTCGGGCCTGCACTCCCCACTCCAGCGTGGTCACAACTGGCAGGCGCTAGGGGCTAACGAATGCTCTTGGCCCAGGTGAATCTACTTTAGCGTGCGCTCTAGTCACAACGAAAGGACTCCCACTGGCGGAAACAGCCACCACCATAGCCTGCCCTGCACCACATACTGCTATTTAGCTTTAGTTTGTTCGCAACTGAGAGCCAATTGAACACTGCAGTGCCCTGCTCCCCTTCCCCTGAAGGGCCTATTCTTTACTGTAACACAACCAGTGGACTGACAAAATGGGGCGCACAGACGCCAAACAATCAAAGATCCCATTCGAAACGCGCAAAGCGCCCAGATCGCAATCAGTGGAACATGCGGACTCTGCCGCAATGGGGGAGGCGGAGGAAGACTGGAAGGCGCTCCTACTCGGCATGAAGCAAAGTCTTACGTCCATAGACGCCAAAATGGACACAATGAACTTGCGTATGGAGGCAGTGGTTAACAAATTAGATCAGCATCAACAACGCATCAAGGAAGTCGAAAACAGAATGTCAGACCTGGAAGACGGTGCCACTACCAGTAAGGGTCAACTCACGCACATGGATAGGCTGCTCCGAATTATAGCCGGGAAAAACAAGGATTTGGAGGTGCGCTCCGAAAGAAACAACGTGCGCATTGTAGGCCTTGCGGAATCCACCAGTGTGGGCCGTATGGAGGACTTCATCGAGAAATTAGTGGTGGAACTATTCGGTAGGGAATCCTTCTCAGCGCACCTCTCTGTAGAACGGGTGCATAGATCCCTGGAGGCTCCCCCTCCTCCAGGGGCGGAACCTCGGCCTGTGATAGCCCAATTTCTGATCTATTATGATAGAGATGCGGTCCTACGCATGGCCCTCGAAAGGAAGCAAGTACACTATGAAAACACAACACTGGCTTTCTTTCAGGATTTCACGCAATCAGTGCAAGACGCCAGATGAAAGTTTTTCGGAGTCAAGAAGAAACTTCAAGCGCAGGAAATCTCTTATACCATGCTGTATCCGGCGAAATTGAAGGTTACTCATCAAGGGAAGCAGCACTATTTCCAGAACCCGCAGCAGGTCGAGGAATATTTCAAGCGCTACCGAAAGGCTACATCAGCGGGATCTGAGGCGCAGGATCGCTCCAGGTCTCACTCTCCCCTATCGGACCCAGTCTGATGAATCTGCTGTCTCTGAAACTCCTGTGATTCTCCCGGGCGCTCCGCTTTTGAAGGACTGACCCACAAGAGAATTGTATGCAACTGTTTACTGCATTTTTCTATAATCTGCCCGGCAATCTGCCTCCGTCCAGCCGTGACTGTCTGCTGTAAGATGGCACAGGAGGTGGGTGAAAGTATGGAAGGCAGGGGGCGGGTCGTGTACCTCTGGTGTATCCCCTATGAGGGCGTACCCCATTCAGACTTACTAAGGTGACACAGTAAGAGTTGCGTTATGCTATTTCTATGGGAGGGAGGGAATTGTGTACCCGGCAAGTTGGGGGAGCCGGTGTGGGAGGCGGGAGGGGAAACCTCAAGTACCAGAAGGCGATTCACTTATGCATTAATAGTAGGGTCAGCACGGTGGAGTATAGAATATTACCACTACTGCAATGGTGGACTGCCCATGTGACATACACAACATTAAAGTACTGGTTGGAATGTGCGGGGACTGAACAACCCGAGAAAGAAAAGGCAAGTGTTAGGATACTTAGATCGTCACCACATTGCAATTGCAATGTTACAGGAAACACACTGGTGCCCCAAGGCTACACCCCTGTTTGCCTTAAGGTGGGCTTCACATCGTTCCTTCGCATCCTATTCTTCTTACGCCCGGGGTGTAATGATCTTGGTCAGAAGGAGTGGCATTTGTGCCGGGTGGGACAGAGGCGGATACAGGTGGACGATACTGTCTTCTCTGGGGATGACTGCACTCCTATGATGTGACTTTTGCCAACTACTACGGCCCCAAAACTGATGAGCCTCAAACTCTCCTTCGATTATGGGATACGATTCAGGAGATAGGCACTACTTATGTTGTGTGTAGGGAGATTTTAATACGACAGTGCAGCCCCGACTGGATAGGTCCAGGGCCTCCCTAGCACATTACACTTATCAAACACGACGCTACAGGAACACGTAGCTGACAATTTCCTAATAGATTCTTGGAGGCACGCGCACCCCACTGGGCAAGAGGGCGCCCATTACTCAGCGGGTCATACATCCTGGGCCAGACTAGATTATGTATTCCTATGTGCGGGAATGGTGCACTGGCTAGGACATCGACACACTTAGCCCACACGTACTCCGACCACTCGGCTGTCTTGGTGGATTTACAGGCCCCACTACAACACTCCCCTTATAGAAGCTGGTGCCTCAATCCATTTACACCTGCATGACACAGTATTTAAGGCGGAAATAGAGAAGTATATACAAGATTTTTTTTTACGTAATATGGAATCTGTCTCTAGTGTTACAACAGTGTGGGAAGCTTTTAAGGTCACGGCTCGGGGGTGGTGCATTTCCAAAGGAGGTGGCATCCTCAAGACGCTGCGTAATTACCTTGACAAATTAGAAAAAAAACTCAAAAAGCTGGAAACTGACATCACTACTGACCCTGACGGACACACACTCAAAGCCACTATGCATAACACGCTGACAGAATATGAAGAGCTGGCTGATAGGGAGAACAGATTTCGGTTTAAACCACATATGGAAAGGGTGTATGGTGAGGGAGACAGGCCTGGGAAGGCTTTAGCGGCCACGATTAAGCCCCCTAAGTTTTCCAACTATGTCACAACCATACAGAATGCACAGGGTAATATACACAGGAACCTTCCTGACCAACTCAAAGCCTTTAGAGATTTCAATAGCAACCTGTACTCTTCCCAAAGAGGCACCCCGCTAGACCTGACAGAATACCTAGAGGATACTGCCCTGGTGTGGCTGGGGGACACCCAGCAAAAATTCCTGGATCTAAACTTAGAACTGGATGAAATCACTGACGCTATCATGCAAATGAGATCAGGACGGGCCCCGGGGTCTGACGGGTTACCGATAGAATTAAAGTATATGTCCCTATATTAGCTCCTATCCTCAGAGAAGTCTTTTATGCTGCACCTGAAGAGGGATACTTGCCGGAGACCATGCGCGAAGCCTTGCTCACCTCCTTACTTAAACCAGGGAAATCCCCATTGTGCTGCGACTCGTATCTTTATTAAACTGTGACATGAAAATACTTGCTAAGGTCCTGGTGACCAGACTCAACTTGCTGATGCAGCGACATGTGCTACCTAACCAGGTAGGGTTCATCCTGAGTCGGGCCACAGCACATAACCTCAGAACCCTAGCCGCAGTTTTGCAAGATCTAGACCCCAATTGTACTGCAGTGGCGGTCTTTCTCGATGCTACCAAAGCGTTCGATTCCCTGGAATGGGACTACCTGCTGGGCGTATTGGGACGTATGGAGATGCCCACCTCCTTCCTCCAATGGATACAATTGCTTTACTGCCGACCGGTGGCATCGGTACTTCTAAATGGTGCCAGATCCTTCCCGTTTCCCATTTCAAGAGAGACGCGCCAGGGTTGTCATAGAACCCTTTGCTGCTAAATTGCGCCAACACCACGATGACAAGGTGCTGATCTACCCAGCCAGACAGCTGCTTATTTCGCTATATGCGGATGACATGACATTATACGTTCTTAAACCCCAGGATAATCTGAACCCCATCCTGAGGGAGATCACCAAATTCGGAGACATATCTGGTATACAAATAAATTGGTCTAAGTCCGCAGTTTTCCCTCTAACTGACAACGCCCAGCCACATCAGCTAGACTACCCACTGGTCTGGGAAACAGAGGAACTAAAATCCCTAGGCATATACATCACTAGGGATAGAGATGCACTGATGCGAGCAAATTATGGCATGGCCATGGAGAGAATCACTGACTCATCACTAAATGGTTTCGCTTGCCCCTATCCATGGCAGGAAGGATTTTGCTGATCAAAATGGTACTGTTGCCAAAGCTACTGTACATCTTTATTAATATACCATACTACCCAGACAGCTTCTTCTTCAGTACACTCAGGACACAACTCACGAGGCTCATATGGAGTGGGAAGCAGGCGCGTCTCAACTTACGCACTATGATTTTGCCTTATCATCAGGGAGGGTACGATGTACCTAACTTCGAATTGTATTACTACTGTGCACAGGCTCACTTTGCAGTGTATTGGTTCCACCCACCACCCTATATGCCTCACCTGGCGGTTGAGGACGGCTGCATGGCTTCGACGCCCCCGGCAGCCTACCTCTTCACGTCGGTGAAGGAACGCGGGCGAGACCCTTCCACTGTGGACTGCACTGTTGTGGCAAAAGCAGCGAATAGCCCATAAATTGGAGTCCCCGATGCTATACACTCCTAAGATGACTCTGATGCGCAACCCTTTGCTTAACGTCACATGTGAGGGGATTTGCCGAAAGATGCTTGAGAGCCTTAAATACTTCACTTGGAGGGATCTATATGTAGGAGGGCAATTCCACACAAAGGAACAGGTATTCGCCACACACACACACACACCAACAATAATGGACACATTCCTCTACACTCGGCTCCGCCAGAGTGTGAAGGCAGCTACCCCTGTGTTTCCTGAGGAGCTGACCACGTTGGATCCCTTGCACGCTTTCCTGCAGGCAGAAACTCCCAGGCACGCTGTGTCTCTTCTATACAAACACACACAGGCAGCAGTGCCATCTCACACGGTTAGAGCCAGGCGAGAATGGGACAAAGATTTGGAAGCTCCATTGTCCGATGAACAGTGGGAACGTTGCTGTATACACACAGAAGCTATCACCCGCAATAGCAGATTACATCTCATACACTTCAAGTTTTTGCACAGATTGTATCACACCCCGACCAGACTGCATAGATTCTACCTCAGGGACAACGATAGGTGCGTCGGGTGCGGTGGGGAGGGAGCGGACTTCCTGCATCTGGCATGGAGTTGCCCCCATGTGGCAACATTCTGGACGCAAACATTTGAGGGGCTCTCCACCATGCTGGGGATCCAACTAGATCCATGCCCACTTGTAGCTCTCTTAGGACTATCCCAGGACATTAACACACCACACACAAAAAATTCCTAGCTATGGGGCTACTTCTGGCAAAACATCACGTGGCTTGTCGTTGGGGAAGGGGACGGTCTTCCAAATTCATATGCTGGGTTCACACCATGAACACATGGCAAGACAATCTAGGTTACTATGCAGAAATGTTACCCATTAAGTCACGCCCAAGTGATATCTGGGGCCCGCTTACCACATACCTGTTGTTGCAGGAGACAAATGCAGATGGAGAAATGGCGGTAATGACCACGGGGGCTGGGGACAATAACGAGCCTGGTAGGGGGTCCCTGACCTCTCAAGAGAATATGGCTGTGTAATGGATCGTTGCATTTTAATGTCAGGAGGAGGTGGGTACTATTTGAGGGGACATGATTATGTCTCATACGCATGTAGAGATGGGAGTTGTGGCCGAAAAGGGGGACGCTTGATTGAGAGTCTTATTCTTGCATGTTGTATGGCCTAACTCAACTTATGTTACAGTATAGTTGCTCCCTGCACCGCACGTCGACACACTTTTCTGGTTAAGATCCGGACTGTGCTGAAAGACTTTTTCATTGGCATCGAGGGCACTAGGGGGGGAGGGAAGTTACTTTTATGAAATATTGACATGGGAAGGTGGCATATATTTGTAAGCAATGCAACTTATGATTTACTGACTGTAAATTGAACTGATGTACCGTACAATGATTCAATAAAGGTTTTTGAAAATCAAAAAAAATAAAGTCTCACACAGCGGGATTGCTAAGAGGTCTTTGGAGGCCATGCCCCCTTTCTCCATCACTCTGCAAACACGACTAGGCTTGTGGTGCCCTTTTTTCCTGAGGGACCTTTGGGTCAAAAAGCAGTCCTGGTAGCTCCTTTAAATCATACATAGCGGGATTCCTGAGAGCTGGTTAAGATCCGGACTGTGCTGAAAGACTTTTTCATTGGCATCGAGGGCGCTAGGGGGGGGAGGGAAGTTACTTTTATGAAACATTGAGATGGGAAGGTGGCATATATTTGTATGCAATGCAACTTATGATTTGCTGACTGTAAATTGCACTGATGAACCGTATAATGATTCAATAAAGGTTTTTGAAAAAAAAAAAAAAATAAGTCTCACACAGCGGGATTGCTAAGAGGTCTTTGGAGGCCATGCCCCCTTTCTCCATCACTCTGCAAACACGACTAGGCTTGTGGTGCACTTTATTCCTGAGGGACCTTTGGGTCAAAAAGCAGTCCTGGTAGCTCATACATAGCGGGATTCCTTAGAGCTGGTCAGAGGCCCATCCCCCTTTCTCCAACACTCTGGAAATGCGATCACTAGTTAAAAAAAATAGACATTCACTGAAAAAAAAAACAAAGGTTACAGGAACATTATAATTAGGAATTAAAAAAAACAAAGGCTACAGGGATGTTATAAAGTAGAAATTCACTGAAAGCACCATAGGTTACAGGGACATTATTGGTAGGGTCAGATTCCACTCGTACAAAACCAGACAAATTCAGCAGTTATAGTTAGCTAGTTAACTATAATTTGCACTCCCGCAATGCACTGCTTATGGCCTCACATATTACATCACTCATGACATCCAGTGAGTGTGTGTGTTTTTAAAATGTTTATGAGTGTTAAATATACATAATTAAGTGTATTGATGAATCAGTGGGTGCATGAGTGCCTGTATTGATGATTCAGTATGTGCATGACTGGCTGTATGTGAGTGATTAGTGTCCCAGTAAATGTATGGGTCGCTGACTAGGTTGTCTGAATGTCTGTATCAGTCTGTCAGATGGTGTCTAAGTGGCTGTATGAGTTGGTGAGTGGGTACAAAAGTGAGTATAAGGGTGATTGATTGGTTGTCTGAGTACCTTAATGGGTGTATGAGTGTTTGTGTGGGTGGGTGAGAGGGTGCCTTAGTGCCTGCATGGGTGAGTGAGTGGGTGAGTGAGTGGGTTTATGGGCTAGTGAGTATGTAAGAGACGGGCTATATAAGTGACTGAGTGTGTGGATGGCTGTGTCAGTGAGTGAATGGATGTATCAGTGGTATATGGGTGAGTAAGTAGATATGTGAAAAGCAGTGCAGGTGAGTGTTTGAGTATATGAGTGACACTATGTGTGAGTGAGGGATTATGATAGTGGCTGTTTGGGTTAGTAAGTGCATGTGTGAGAGGCTGTATGGGTGAGTGAGTATGTGTTATGTTATGTATGAATAAGTGAGAGGGTAGGTCTCCAACTTTATAGGTGAGTAAATAGCAGTTTGACTGTATAGGTGAGTGAATAGGTGTGTGAGTAGCTCTATGAGCTAGGCGTGTTAGTGGTTTTGTGGCTGTATGACTGAATATATCAGTGGCTGAATTATTGAGTGAGTTGGTGTATGAGTGGCTGTCTGGATAACTGAGTGGATGTGTGTGTAGAACTATGAATTAGTGAGTGGGTGTGTAAGTACGGGTATGGGTGTATCAATGGTTTTGAGAATGGCAGTGTGGAAGTTGGAGTGGGTGTATGAAAGGTTATATTGGGGTGTGAGTGGATGCATCAGAGATTTTGTAGATGATATCATCAGTGATGTCATTTGAGATGTCATCAGTGATGTCACTGACCATGTCATGGGAAATGTAATATGTAAGGTGATCTGCAGTGCATTGCGGGGAAACAAGTGATAGTTACCTCAGCTAACTATAACTGTTGAATTTCTCTGGTTTTGTATGAGTGTAATGTCGGCCGAACTATAAGGTCCCTGTAACCTTTGTTTTTTTAGTGAATTTCCAAGGTTATTCTTAAATTTCATTTCCTAACTATAATGTCCCAGTAAGCTTTGGTTTTTTTCAGTGAATTTCTAAGGTTTTAAAAATTCTATTTCTTAATTGTAACATCCATTTTCTTTTATGTGAGCCTCTAAAATCTTTGTATTTTCTTTCCAGAAATATATATTGTATATTATATTTATATTATATATCACTCATTTTTTGATTTGGTATATGTTTATCAGAAAGTACATTAATAACTGATTTTATGTTTAACAATTTTTTGAGTCGGCACAACATTGTTGCATTTACTGTGGAGAATCTGTGCTCAGCAAATGTATTTCACATACTGAAAAATAAACGTAAAGACATTTTTTAAATAAAGTTTAGTCTAAATATTCAGTAAGATATTGTTTTAACTTTCCTTTCTCTGATCCATTTAGGATAAAACCACCATTACAAACAAATTTTTATTTGCGACTACCAATGTCTCCGCGGTGATGTCGATAGTCGTGAAGAGTGCGGGGTTTGCACAAAGTGTAAAACATATATATAGACACATTCTACAGTATATTTAACAGTAGAGCTTTATTAGTGTACTTTTCAAACTCATATTTTTGTAGTGAGTTTCCAGAAAACTCGTCTTCAAAGACTATTTTCCATTTTTGCAGTGATGCCGGGCATCGCAATGATATCGATAGCCGAGGTCAGTGTGAATACGTCGCGAAATGATAAAACAAATGCATACATTCAATAGCCACCACCACATGCAAAACTTATAACTGCAAAATGGATTATAGCCAACAAACTAAACACATCACTATCTAAACGACTGTGTAATAGCATGTACAACTCCCTTAATAGCTCTATAACACAGTACATAACTTTTTCAGTGCAATCGATGACTGCATGCATCACTGTATCACTAAGTCTATCATTCACTCTATAAGTATTTAAGGGGATCTGTGAGACGGAGCATCAGTCTTTCAATACTTCTGTAACGTAATGTGTGCATGCCTCAGTACATCTATGAGTGGGTGCATCACTGTCACAATGGGTCAGTGATTGGTTGTGTAAGTCTCTCAATCTGTGAGTACGTTCATTTGTAAGCAAGTATATCACTGTCTGGATCTGTGAGTGGATACATGAGTGTCTAAGTGGGTGTCTGAGTGAGTGGGTGCATGAGTCTCTGAGTGGGCCTTTGAGTGACTATGTGAGTGACTGCATGGGTGTGTGAGTATCTGAGTGGGTCTATGAGCGGGTGCATGAGTGCCCAGGTGGGTCTATGAGTGAGTGTAAGAGTCTCTAAGTGGGTATGAGACTGTAAGCATGAGTTTCTGAGTGTATGAATGAGTGAGTGTCTGAGACGGTCTGTGACTGAGTGTGTGAGTGACTGTATGGGTGTGCGAATGGGTGTCTGAGTGTATCTGTGAGTGGGTTTATAAGTGTATTAGTGGGTATGTGAGGACATACAGAAGTGTATGAGTGGGTATTTTGGTGCATAAGTCTCTGAGTGGGTCTGTACATGGGTGCATCGTACTCCGAGTGAGTCTCTAAGTGGGTGCATTGTGCGTGAATGAGTATATGAATGGGTGCATGAGTATCTGCGTGGGTATGTGAATGAATGTATAAGTGTGTGAGTAGGTATGTGAATGGGTGTATAAGTGTCTGAGTGAGTTTGTGAGTACATACATGAGTGTGTGGCAGTGATAGGTGACTGTGTACAAATATATATATTTTTGTAATATATTTTTATCCATATTTGCAATGTCGCCGTAATGTCCCTTCAACAGGACATGGAGAGCCATGGTGGCGGTTGCTTCATCATCGCGAATGTCGCACGTGACAAAAAAAATCTATTTTGAACATCTAACTTTAGTCACTAATACACCCATTTCTCAAATATGGGGCCAGAATATCTCCCCCTGACCGCTTATGTGGGTTTTCACACAAACTTTCAGCCCTGGGAACCATTCCCAGACGATAAAATGGCTGCCGCAAATTTCTGTTCAGGTTGCGTCCAGCCAATCAGAGCATTCCCATTGGCGCATGCATTCACAATTCATTGCGCAATCGTCGCAAAATATCCGCGGCCAGTGATATATCTATAAATTTCAGAGTAATTTTCGCAAAAACTACTGGACGGATTTGCACCAAATATCAAAAAGCACAATCTCCATAACAACATCTACCTTTGCTGCCAAATTTGGTATAATTCCTTTCAGCGGTTCAGGCTGTAGGTTCGACTACGCATTCCTATGGGAGTTAATATTACAAATACACCCTTTTCTCGCGTTCCTATTTCTGAGTCCCCACTGCACATATCACCCCCAAACTTTCCATGACACACAGAACCTACTTTGACACTTTTTGGGGAAATTTTCATGAAGGTTGGTCAAACGACACAAAAGTTATAGGCAAGTAAAAAAATGCTTTTCCTATGGAAACCAGGGTCTAATTATAACCACCTACTGGTGACTTAAAACTTTTAATACTTACATATACTTATCATTAAAAGTTTCACAATGCATATGCCTTTACCAATCATGCCTTTACAACATAATTCCTTGTAATGTCATGCGTGGGAAAAGCATATAGGCATATTCGTTGCAAAATCCTGTGTGGTAAATACCTGCGTGATAATGTCTCCTTTGTGGTTCAGCCTGCGTGGTAAAGGCATGCGGGGTTCCAACTGCGTGGTAAAGGCTGTTTCCCAACAAATGTTACAATTATCCTTCTTAATATTACTTTTACGACCTTGGAAAGATGGAATGCTGAGACTGCCTTTCCAGGATTTAGGATTATGACCTGCATATCACTGTAGATGGTAGCAGTGAGTGTTCATTTTCTGTGCCACCTTGCTGGTCATGACCCAACTAGAGATCGACTGACTAGAGATAGTAAGCCTGTTAGAGTTTTTAGGAGCATGGATGGGGTTAGAGTAGGGGATGGACCTTTGTTCTAAATTGGTCACTTTACCCTGGTGTGACTAAGTGAAATATAAACCTTTAAATATATACATAGGTTCTGCTCATCTTATCAAGTGTGATTGTTTTTTCTGTTATGTTATGTTATGATATGTTAGGTGAAATGTATTTGTAAAGCACACTATCACCCACAATAGTATCCTTGTGCTAAGCTGATGTGTGTGCATAGCCCTGCCTATAGTAGGCTGGGTAATTGAAAAGACAAGTGTTTAATTTGTTGTGGAATCCAAGAAGAGAGAAGGGGGCTCTGATGTGGAGTGGGAGATCGTTCCACCCTTTAGGAGTGATGTAAGAGAACGCCTGTCCTAATCTGGTTCTGTGTTTGCATGGGATGTGTGCGAGTAGGAGTCCTGCGGAGTGGAGGTGTCTGGGTGGTTGGTGGAAGGAGATTCTACTGTTCAGGTAGGTAGGGTCTGAGTTATGTAGTGCCTTAAATGTGTTTGTGTAAGGAGATTGGGTTGGCCATTTGTGTATTGCGATGCAGTGTAATTCCCTGAGTTGGGATGTGTTGTGAAATATGTGTGGAAGGTTGAGGATTTGAATTTGAATTTGAAAGCAATTTATATTGCGCAACCAAAACCCGAAGGTATCAAGGCGCCTACGAAAACAGATCATAAAAAAAGGCAACGCACCACTACAAATATGCCCTCACAAAGAGACGGGTTTTCAGAGCGTTTCTGAATAACTGAAGGGTGGGAAGGGACCTTAGTTCCACCGGGAGAGCGTTCCACCACTTGGGTGCCAGACAGGAAAAGGCTTTACCACCCCATCTGTTTCTCCGGATACGAGGGACTGATAGAAGGAGTCTATTAGAGGAACGTAGGTTCCTACAAGGGCTGTAACGAGACAGAATAGATCCCATTCCGGTAGGGTTATTTTTTGCCAAGGCCCTATAGATCATACACATGGTCTTAAAGAGTATACGGTCCTCTATAGGGAGCCAGTGAAGTGATTTTCTGGCAGAGGTAGCCGAAGTGCGTCGGGGTAGGTCCAGAACAAACCTAGCCGCAGCATTCTGGACTACCTGCAAGTGCTGCAGCAGACTTTTATTCAGTCCAGCATACAGCGCATTGCAGTAGTCCAGCCGCGAACCAACCAGGGCAATAACAAGTTGCTTCCTTGCCTGCTGTGAAAGGTAATGCCTAACCTTCCTCAATATGCAGATAATACCCCAACAGGTAGAAACAGTTCTATTGACCTGTTGGCACATACTGAGGGTGGGATCGATCACGACCCCCAGGTTTTTGGCAGAAGAAGCGGGGACAGGACAGGCTCCCAGTGAGTCTGGCCACCAATCGGCTGACCATACCTCCTCCTTTCCTCCAAACACCATCACCTCAGTAGGATGAATCTGGCTGTCGTTTTTTGGATGATTTGTAGTATTCTAGTGAGTTGCTTGGTGATCCTGGCGTAGAGGATGCTCTCACAGTCCAACTTGCTGATGACTAGAACGTGACAGTGGTTCTAGTGTTGCTTCGGAGTCATTTGAAGACCTCCCTCAGCATCTTCAGGGTGTGGAAGCAGAATGCAGGGACAGAGTTGATATGCGTCGCCATGTCCAGTTTGCTGTCAATGATTATTCAAAGGTTCCTTACGTGGGTTCTGGGTGTGCGTGTGGATCCGAGTTTGATTGACCACCAAATTGAGTCTACTGGTGAGGTGCTCTTGCCAAAGATCAAGACTTCTGTCTTACCTGCCAGTGTTGCGCTTGATACAGTTGGCTATCATCCAGTTAGCAACTTCGGTCATGCAGGCAGTGAACTTTTTTATGATGCTGGAAGTCTTTCTCTGAGAGGGAGAGTATAAGTTGCGTTTCTTCTGCGTTGAAGATGTTGATATGGTAGCAGCAATTTCAACGGTGGTGACAGCAGGCCACTAGGTCAGGATTTGTTCATCTGCCATGATGGGAAGTTGAGTTGTGATGGAGTCTGGTTGAGGGTCGAAGTTGTTGTATATGGAGGTGATTTTGTCACAGAAGAATTCCAAGAATTTGATGCAAAGATCTTGAGAGGGGTTGATGTTTCTGGAGGCGGCAAAAGGCATAGTGAAATCTTTCATGATGACAAAAAGTTCCTTGCTGCTGTTTGTGTTGGTGTCGATGCAATCTGCAAGATCTGTGTGCTTGGTGTTGCGTATCTGCTCATGATAGACTCATAGGGAAGATATGAAGATGTCTTTAATTGCAGTGTCTTGAATTGTTCTTCATTTGTACTCTAGTTGCTTGCAGTTGTGTTTCATCAGCCTGAGATCCACTGTGTACCAGCTGGCCTTTGCTCAGGCTGTTGCAGTTGGGTTGTGCTTGTAGGAAGCCAGGGCGCAGTCCACATGTGGTGATGAAGCTGTTGATGTTTTTGATGGCTTTTAGAAAGTCGCTGGTGTGCTCAGGCCAGTGCTCGGAGAGGGCGGAAGCCCGCTCTTCTTTTGAGATGTACTCATTTTGTGCAAATGTATAGCAGTAGGAAATAACCCTTCTTTAAATGTTGCGTAGGTTCCTAGTCAGACTACCAGCTGGGTTACTGGGCCTGGCCTATCCTGATTACAGTCTTTTAGTTTAAATAGCCTAGAGCTACAGTGCCATTTTAGCTTGATTTGTGCCAAGTAGATACATCAAATCTGATAAACACAAAACACTGACAACCATGAAACAACCCATACAAGCATATCGGCCGGTACATCTTAGATAGAACATCTTGTATAGATTCAACACATCCCTTGTAGTGGCCTATTACAGACATCACTTGCCACCAAGATATATCACACACAAGCTTTCACTGCAATGTATCTGACAAGATTTGTCACACCAACACAGCTCAAAGATGCCACTCACCCAGCAGTACAATGCCTAGATAAGCTTTAATCGACCTAAAAAAGGGATGTTGCCCAAGGCAGATCTCATGCCTTTCTCTCCAGATTCACACACTTAGCTATCATTAAACATGACTCCGCCACCAACCACATAGAAACTAAAACATAATAACCACAACATACATTCATACGAAGGCTCAGACCTTGGTCTCCAATGGAAACCCAGAAATTGTGTGCTGCGGCAGTGGCATCTCCAGGCAGCTTGCCGCACTAAAAGTTCATGAGCACGCATGCAGCAAAAATTCACATATTTAGGTCGGGCCTAGCGGCAGCACACATGCGCTCCTTGTGCTGCGAGGCGTGCTGTAGTAGGGTACGCTGTGGAAGCCTTGTACACTCTCCGCCCATATTTGTCATTGGCTTTGTGCCATTGTCCTTCGAAAATGCTGGCTTTTGTTTGATTATGAGGCTTGTTAGTCCCGCCTTGATACCACCTTGTCTCCATTTGTTAACGCCCATAAGGACTGGACCTTTTACTTGGCTTGTTACACGGTGGGCTTTATCTGGTGGGTGAGCACTATTTTGATAATGGACACTGATGGAAAAAATGGCGGCTGCATCGCTATCAGCTCTAAATTATATGCTTTTTACTATAATGAGCATAGCACCCACTTTAGGGACACCGCACTCACTTCATTTATTTATATTTAACATTCATGTTGAGCGCGGCGTCCACTTCTGGGACACCGCGCTCTGTTTAATTTTTTTTAATTTTGTTACTTTCATTATAAGCGCGGTGCCCGCTTCAGGGACACCGAGTTCTGATTGGTTTTTGTTGTTGTTTTTTTAACTTTAAAACTGAGCGTGGGGCCCCTTGAAGGACACTGCACTCAGTTTCTTTATATTTTTTTTAACTTTAACACTGAGTCCGGCGCCCGCTTCAAGGACACCGCGCTCAGTGTTAAAGTTATTTTTTCTAAAAAGAAACGCTTGCAGTGTCCTTGAAGCGGCACCCGCTCAGTTTTAAGCTTAACCATTTGCAATGCAATAGGTCTTTCATTTATGCAAGTTTAAGCTATTGGCATTGTAAACTCAATTACTTTTTTTTTTTTTAACTAAAATAATAGGCATCGTCATTTACAATGCCAATAGCTTAAACTCGCGTAAATGCGAGACCTATTGCATTGTAAATTCTTGGTTACAGAGCAAGGAGTCCCGCAGCGAGAGACTCCTGCTTCGTAGTCCTGGTTGTCATCTATGGTTTTGTTTATATTATGCTCTCTTGTCCGAATAAATAGTTTACTCGTACTTCCTGTAGACATTTGAAGACGTCTGGCTAACTTGTATTTGTGAACAAACGTGTAATTTTCTAAATTATCTGATATAGCTCTGGAAGGCCTTATGCTTAACTATCTCAATGCTCATTTAGTCGTCTCCGTCTAAATATATATATATATTTTTTTAATGTAACCATGAAATCACCTGCGTTTGTAAAGCGAGATTTAGTACAGTGAACAAACTGGTTTATGCTACAGGACCGAAAGTATTTCAAATCATAACGACAAGAATAGTATGAGCAGAGCGTTTAATAAACAAAGCCGCTTTTCACAGAAGCAAATCCAACAATCGTAAAAGCACATGTCATTGCCGGAAGGGAGCTGTCAGCATTAATAGTGAGCACCTGTGCGTCTGCACTATGTATTTCACTTGAACAAAGTTAGACACACTATAAAAGACCGAAGACAATTAAGAGACAGATCGTGCCATCGAAAATCCCTCCTAAAGTCATTTATTGATTATTTACTGAGCATGGAAGAAACAGTGCAAGAATGAAGTGCGTGGAGAAGTGTATCCTAACTGGATGGCACACACACGTAAAAAACTCAGAGAGAACCACAGAATGAGTACTGATTTAACGTGAATCAAGAACGCACATTATTTATTCTTGAAGTTTTTTGGCAATGGCAAGTAATACATTTATTTAAACTATTGTGTGGCTTACTGAGATGGAGAAACAAATGTGGCAATCTTTTTTTTTTTATGATGTAAAGTAAAGGCTATCTAAAGTTGCAGAGTTGCACCCCTGCGAATTTCGTACCCGTGAGTTTCTATTGTCTCGCCCTTCACCTTTTTAATACCTATAATCATGCTAATGGTCTGCCGATGGCTCGGATTTAGGATACGTCTGGTACGCCCCAGAGCGACACAGCAACAGGAGGTCTTGTTTGTCTAGAGTCATGCCCACGCACCCAAACGGATCATTTGTTTACCACTCTATATATGCCATCGCACTTGACATTTTACAGACCCTGAACCTCAAAAGCGTTTCAAACATTATATTCCGACATGCACTGTACTTACCTCAGCCCATATTCCCATGCTTCCGGCAATTACACCAGCCTGTATTGCTGGCCTTTCTCTCTTCTGGTTTATAAATACTGAAATGCTCTTCGTTTTTCAAGTAAAAGGATCCCCAATAATCTTGCATTCGATAAAATGTGTTTTACTTCTCTTTAGCTTAAACTACCTTATCACTTGTTCCCTTAGTGGCAGGATGTTCCAGTCAAGCTCCACAAATGTATTTTCATTCATTCGTGTCGTTTCGTCTGGAGCGAGTAGATGTAGGAGGCAGTTTTACCAGTTATCATAACCGGAGAGGGGGATGGGGGGAGGGGGGGAGGGGAGACAGGGTGGGTGGAAGAAACGGTTGCTATAAACAATGAAAACTACGAAATTTAAGCTGGAAAGCTGAACAGGCAAGAGGAGTTTTAATACCATACTTGTACATAGTAGTCATTATCCCCAGACGCATAAACAACATGGCACCCACATCTAGGCCAATTGTGAGGATGTATGTGGGAGGGGGAGCCGGAAAAAGCGTGTGGGGATGGGAGCAAAAAACAGTAAAGCTCCACCAAGCCTCCTGGATTTGAAGGCACCAAAAGAAGTGATGAAAAAATAAGGTGGCATTGTGCCATGGCAAGGCCCGTGCGCCAGCAAGAGACGTAACGTTAGATGCTACGCGCAGGGCTCGGAGGCCTTGGGGCCAGTCTTGAAGGGGGATTAATTTCACCTCAACTGAGCAGTAGGCCAGTAGTGACAACAGTGGCATGGTCCTGGTGAGCAACGCATCTATGGACGTGAGCAGAGTGAGGGCAGAGGGCCAATACATCAATAGAGAGTGGGGAGGGGGTGGCATTGCCTAACTCCTACTGTGAACTGTGGGATTGTGGACTGATGCATAGTAGCCATGCCCCTTCTGGGCCCACTTTGGTTCTCCCTTAGTTCAGCTTATTACATATTTTGGGCTACTTTTGCTTCCTCTGCATCGTACTCGATTCATCACTAACCATGATCCGACAGATCAACGCAGTCACCTCCAGCTGCTTCAACACCCTCTGCATCCTACGCAAGACCTTCAAATGGATCCCCCCTGAGTCAAGGAAGACAGTCACCCATGCACTCATCACAAGCAGACTGGACTATGGAAACGCACTCTAGACTGGAATCAACAATTCCCTACTCCGCAAAATCCAGACAATACAAAACACCGCCGCCAGACTCGTCCTCGGCATCCCCCGACACGAACATATCAGCCAACACTTGCGAAGAATCCACTGGCTCCCCGTGGAGAAAAGAGTCACCTTCAAAATCCTCACTCACGCCTACAAATGCTTACACAACTACGGACCTAAATACCTCAACGACAGAATCAACTTCCACGTACCTAAAAGAAACCTCCGATCCTCAAACCTCACACTGGCTGAAATTCTGCGCATCCACAGAGCCAGAGCAGGTGGAAGATCCTTCTCTCACATTGCAGCCAAGACCTGGAACAAGCTATCGGCAGACATCAGACGCGCCCTCTCCCTGAATACCTTCAGGAAGACCCTCAAGACCTGGCTCTTCAGCTAAACAGATCTGCGGTTGGCTAAACAGACCTGCGGACCCCCCATCCCCTTAGCGCCTTGAGGCCCTCAAGGCTGAGTAGGGTGCTTACAATTCTCCTGATTGATTGATTGATTGATTGCTTGCAAAGCGGCATATAACACTTTTGTTTTTGTGACAGTATTTTAGAAATATGCTGTACATGTTATGTTGTTATTCAGTGACTCTTCTTGGGATTCCATCTGCGCATTTCTTACACAGACGTTTAGAATGCAAAACACCATGTTGTACTGTTGTCTGCTCGGTCAACAACAGTTCCTAACGTTTTAGACATAGCATAGCTGCAATTTTTCAACTCAATAGTTTGATCATATAAACTGTGTTTTGTCCCTTTGTGTGTAGAGAGGAGAATTCTGGCAGAGAGACCTATCCTGTAACGAACACACCCCAGGTATGGGGGTCTGTTGATAATCCCAAAGATCGCTAATATATCCCTTTACTCACACAGTAAGAATAGGCCTAAACAGATAGATAATTTTCCATGGCTTGGTTGTACATTGCAAACAGTATGCTAGTAATGTTGGTTACTTTGCTTAGTTGTATTTGTCTACTAATGCCAGGACATCTGCTTCATAGGATAAACTATGATAGTTTCAATAAATGTATTGCTAACTTTCATTGTGCCTTTTTCTTGTATGCATGAGTGAAAAACGAAAGGTGATGATCATTTGCACAGTTCCCTTAGGGACAGGAGGTTCATTTTCTAGGTTTGCCAAAATCACCTGCTACTCTGGGAAGATAAGGAGTTCAGGTGAGGCACTGTTAGCTAGACAAGATTTGGGCTTCTAGGTACTGACGTAGTAGAGAGACACAGGCCCTACATTCTGACATCCTGTTGCAGTAAGGCACAGTTCTGCTTACCAGCAGAATCACTGCGAGATGGTGCCACCAATGATTGGTCAGGTACTTTTTTAACGCTTCTCCTAAGTATTACTTGTGCATCTGCCCTTACCCTCCTCTAGAGACGTACGTGGTGTTGGGGACTTAGCGTCCACAGTATTTTGGGAAGCAGACAATTTTCTGTTGGCTGTTCAAGCTTGACCATTTAAAAGGATTACCAATTTTAGTGTTTGCATTTTGTTTCCGTTACTGTTTTCTTCATGGCAAAGCCACAGCCTATCCCAATTGTTGACAATTGCAGACCAGCAGTCCATGCACATTTAACTTTACATGGTCTTGCCAATGTAGTCAGGGACATACTTTTTGTGGTTGAAGCCCATGATGCCTACCATTTTAAGTCTTTTATTATTGGGCCACATTTCCACTTGTGGATTCTAACACATAAACATTTTATGAATACACAAATGTTGCACTACCACAACAATACAGAGCGTATCAGCTCTTAAAAAGTCCTCTTTCACATTGGGAGAAAAACAGAATCAATCTCCTGAGCAATACTCTTATATTATTGCCAATAATAAGTCCACACAATGATCTTCTTCAATGTTCTTCTCGATATTTTATTATGCCAGATCGTGTCAGGTGAGCACTTCAGTTCTTATTTGTCTTTTTTCTTTCTCAACAACAGAAAGCCACAAAGCCAACACAAGTTTCGTCTAATATGTGCATTCACGCAAGACTTCCTCAGGGCTATAATAAACAGATACAAAGGCCTCATTATACCTCAATGAAGTAAACTCTATAATAGTCACAACCACTATCACCCAAGATAGTGAGTATTTATTATTGGCGTTAATATATGAGTATTGCTCAGGATATTGATTCTGTTTTGTATGTCATATGTGTGTAGACATGGTCTGCACTCATTTTACAATGCTGGGTGGTCATTGTTCGATGTCCTTGTGAGCACTCTCATACATGAGTGAATTGAATTATTTGTACTAACACATCCAGGTGCATCAAATTGCGCAATCAATACCCGACCACCTGTTAACCTTCTAGTTTCACATTGAGAGCATCATAATTGGTTCAGAGGCGCCTGGGTACACATACTTAGTCATGTCTCCTTAGTAATGAAGGGGCCACCATTTCCTAATTTACAAAACCTCAATCCTAATGAGCTAGTGCAGTTATACAATGGAATAGTTTAACTATATAGACACTTACCTCAGTTTGTTTCATGCACCTTGATGGCTGTCCCAATGAGGGCAGGCCTAGCAGGGCAACCACAGTTGCCTGGAGTACATACAATACATCCTGTAATTATACATTCAACTATGGGGAAACTTCCAGAAAATCACTAGGAAATTCCTTTTTGGATAGCCGAAAAATCTATCAAACCGAAGCTGTCTTTCCTCTTGCGGAACTACAGGACAAACATAGAATATTGCCTATGTGCTTACCCCAGGGCAGCCGCGGCCCGTGGAGGGAGTTGCAGTAGGGCGAAAGGTGGGGCGGGGGAGGGGCAGGGTGGGGGATGCTAAAAACCGGAGTATGGATAATTGGAGGTAAGTAAACAATTTAATTAATAAAACAAATTTCGTAGTGCGGGCTGCATCGCATTTTGCGATGCAGGGTGCGCTACGAAATCAGTTTTATTAATTAAATTGTTCACTTGCCTCCAATTATCCATACTCCGGTTTTTAGCTTCCCCCACCCTGCCCCTCCCCTGCCCCGTCTTTTGCCCCACCGCAACTCCCTCCATGGGCTGCGGCTGCCCCAGGGGATAGTTTCCCAAATAGGTGACTGTGACACTTGGGACACAATCTTTGCTGCTGTCTATCACACATTGCACTCCATTCATGTTAGTGTTGCCAGAGGTGTTACAACAAATACATAATGAACACGGGGCAGCTGATGCCCTGGATTTGGGAATGAAGTTAATGAGAAATTTCCTGTGGTCTCCTCAATGATTCTGTCTAACACTAAAGGCAAAGCAGCTTCTCTGGCTGTATGCCAGTGGTTCATGCAGGTTGCACCAGCCAACCAGGAACGTGTTCTACCTATAATTATTTCTGAAGTATATACTTCTATAAGTCACAATAATTTGGGAACCAGACCCAGTAAACCACAACTTGGGAAACCTGGATCTGACAAGGACACTGCCAAGATGAACGCAGAGTTTGTTAAAAATGATGGGACAAACCCAATCCTAAAGAAAAGGCTATGTCTAGGGGAGGTTCTTCTCCACTGGAGCCATCTGACAGACTCTACAATTTGTGTGATTGCGCACAATTGAAAGCACCTGATCGGTATCAGTTTTCTGATACTCCTCTTTCTCATTCCTTTAAGGACACATCTGGGAAATACCACTAGAGAGGAGGGTGTCCTGAATGCAGATAAGAAGAGTAAGGGAAACCGAAAAAGGGCTCACAGCGCTCGTCTGACATGAAGATAAAGAAGGAGGAGAAACCTCCTCAATTAAAACCCCAATTTCAGAGAAAGAAAGTTGTGGCTTTAATCTCAAAGTATGCCACAAACAATGAGAAATCGACTCTTGAACAGGAGGTGGGTGGAGACTCTCCTCGATAGCGCAGCAGGGGTTATTATAGTGCGCGGGAATCTTCAGGAATTTCTGGCAGCAAAAGCAACTGATTAATATATAACAGTTGAAACCCCAGATAGACGTGTCTCCCCTCCAGGCAGATTATATGATTTGGACATACAACTTGAGGGTGATTTGCAACGCACTATTTGTGTAATATTCTTGGAAAATGTAACTTTATCATATGACATTCTCTTAGTGGATGCCGAGTGGCCCTGAGAGTTTGTACAAACATCCTTCACAAGGCAAATATGTTATACTACCCGTATTTTCAGAGGGTGTCCCTAATGAAGTCAAACAAGCATATGCCTCAGAATATGCTCCTGCACTAGTCCCCGCTTTATATCGCAATCATGTTGGCTGAGATAAGGATTCACAAGTGCAACCACAGTACCCAATTAAATGGGATGCTAAGGCATTTGTTAAAGACATACTCTCTCAGTTGGAATACCGGGGAGTAATTGAACCCTGTGTCTCCCAAATAAATAAACCCCTTTTTCCTGCCTTAAAACCAGATCTTTCATATCATATTGTCTTAAACTAAAGACATTTGAACAGTCATACACACACATTTTGAATACAAAATACACACAGTATCGCACTTATAAATAATGTAGGCAGTAAAAAACACAACAAAACCTTGGATATTTCCAGTGGTTTCTGCTATCAAAATATAGCGACTGAAAGCAGAGATTGGACTGCCTTCCCGGTACTGGGATGTCAACATTGTTTTACTCGACTCCCCATGGTGTATGAGAACAGCCCAGGACTGTTTGCCACCCGCATTGTGTCATTTCTATATGATATTGACCGAGAAGCACTGTCCTATGTAGATGATATCTACCTGACAGAGGATGAGTCGAGTACACATTTGGCCAGGGTGGATCGAATAATGTCAGTATTTACCAAATCTGATTGAAAGCTCAATTTTAAGAAATCTAATATAGGATTTCTAAGTGTCCTATCTCTAGGATACAAACTTACCCATGAGGGAAAAAGCATTACACGACACTTCCTAGAGAAGTGTGCACTATTACAAATACCAGATGCATTTGTCACCCCGAGTGGGATGGGTATGCTCAGACGTGAGTCCCATGCTCTCCACACCACTGGAGTCAAGCTATCCAGGCTGATGACGGCTGATAGCCAGAAACCGGTCCTTGGATGCTTGATTCCGGTCCAGGAAAGACATGGCTTGGCAGTTCGGGCTGGACTGTTCCCATGAGGCACAGGGTCAAGGCTGATTTGCATATGGCCATGTCTGACCTGGGGTGGTGTGGAGTTCAAACAAACGATGGATTTAAGCCCAGATCTCTGTACTGGGGTGAATGTATGACATTGTTCTGCATTCTGTCCATCAATTGTTGTTTTTGCATTTGTCACCCCGAGTGGGATGGGTATGCTCAGACGTGAGTCCCATGCTCTCCACACCGCTGGAGTCAAGCTATCCAGACTGATGACGGCTGATAGCCAGAAACCGGTCCTTGGAAGCTTGATTCCGGTCCAGGAAAGACATGGCTTGGCAGTTCGGGCTGGACTGTTCCCATGAGGCACAGGGTCAAGGCTGATTTGCATATGGCCATGTCTGACCTGGGGTGGTGTGGAGTGCTAAAAAACGAAGGATTTAGGCCCAGTTCTCTGTACTTGGGTGAATGTATGACATTGTTCTGCATTCTGTCCATCAATTGTTGTTTTTGCATTTGTCACCCGAGTGGGATGGGTATGCTCAGACGTGAGTCCCATGCTCTCCACACCACTGGAGTCAAGCTATCCAGGCTGATGACGGCTGATAGCCAGAAACCGGTCTTTGGATGCTTGATTCCGGTCCAGGAAAGACATGGCTTGGCAGTTCGGGCTGGACTGTTCCCATGAGGCACAGGGTCAAGGCTGATTTGCATATGGCCATGTCTGACCTGGGGTGGTGTGGAGTGCAAAAAACGATGGATTTAGGCCCAGATCTCTGTACTGGGGTGAATGTATGACATTGTTATGCATTCTGTCCATCAATTGTTGTTTTTGCATTTGTCACCCCGAGTGTGATGGGTATGCTCAGACGTGAGTCCCATGCTCTCCACACCACTGGAGTCAAGCTATCTAGGCTGATGGCGGCTGATAGCCAGAAACCGGTCCTTGGATGCTTGATTCCGGTCCAGGAAAGACATGGCTTGGCAGTTCGGGCTGGATTGCTCCCATGAGGCACAGGGTCAAGGCTGATTTGCATATGGCCATGTCTGACCTGGGGTGGTGTGGAGTGCAAAAAAACGACAGATTTAGGCCCAGATCTCTGTACTGGGGTGAATGTATGACATTGTTCTGCATTCTGTCCATCAATTGTTGTTTTTGCATTTGTCACCCCGAGTGGGATGGGTATGCTCTGGGATGGGTATGCTCAGACGCGAGTCTCATGCTCTCCACACCCCTGGAGTCAAGCTATCCAGGCTGATGACGGCTGATAGCCAGAAACCGGTCCTTGGATGCTTGATTCCGGTCCAGGAAAGACATGGCTTGGCAGTTCGGGCTGGACTGTTCCCATGAGGCCCAGGGTCAAGGCTGATTTGCATATGGCCATGTCTGACCTGGGGTGGTGTGGAGTGCAAAAAAACGATGGATTTAGGCCCAGATCTCTGTACTGGGGTGAATGTATGACATTGTTCTGCATTCTGTCCATCAATTGTTGTTTTTGCATTTGTCACCCCGAGTGGGATGGGTATGCTCAGACGTGAGTCCCATGCTCTCCACACGACTGGAGTCAAGCTATCCAGGCTGATGACGGCTGATAGCCAGAAACCGGTCCTTGGATGCTTGATTCCGGTCCAGGAAAGACATGGCTTGGCAGTTCGGGCTGGACTGTTCCCATGAGGCCCAGGGTCAAGGCTGATTTGCATATGGCCATGTCTGACCTGGGGTGGTGTGGAGTGCAAAAAAACGATGGATTTAGGCCCAGATCTCTGTACTGGGGTGAATGTATGACATTGTTCTGCATTCTGTCCATCAATTGTTGTTTTTGCATTTGTCACCCGAGTGGGATGAGTATGCTCAGACGTGAGTCCCATGCTCTCCACACCACTGGAGTCAAGCTATCCAGGCTGATGACGGCTGATAGCCAGAAACCGGTCTTTGGATGCTTGATTCCGGTCCAGGAAAGACATGGCTTGGCAGTTCGGGCTGGACTGTTCCCATGAGGCACAGGGTCAAGGCTGATTTGCATATGGCCATGTCTGACCTGGGGTGGTGTGGAGTGCAAAAAACGATGGATTTAGGCCCAGATCTCTGTACTGGGGTGAATGTATGACATTGTTATGCATTCTGTCCATCAATTGTTGTTTTTGCATTTGTCACCCCGAGTGTGATGGGTATGCTCAGACGTGAGTCCCATGCTCTCCACACCACTGGAGTCAAGCTATCTAGGCTGATGGCGGCTGATAGCCAGAAACCGGTCCTTGGATGCTTGATTCCGGTACAGGAAAGACATGGCTTGGCAGTTCGGGCTGGACTGCTCCCATGAGGCACAGGGTCAAGGCTGATTTGCATATGGCCATGTCTGACCTGGGGTGGTGTGGAGTGCAAAAAAACGACAGATTTAGGCCCAGATCTCTGTACTGGGGTGAATGTATGACATTGTTCTGCATTCTGTCCATCAATTGTTGTTTTTGCATTTGTCACCCCGAGTGGGATGGGTATGCTCTGGGATGGGTATGCTCAGACGCGAGTCTCATGCTCTCCACACCCCTGGAGTCAAGCTATCCAGGCTGATGACGGCTGATAGCCAGAAACCGGTCCTTGGATGCTTGATTCCGGTCCAGGAAAGACATGGCTTGGCAGTTCGGGCTGGACTGTTCCCATGAGGCCCAGGGTCAAGGCTGATTTGCATATGGCCATGTCTGACCTGGGGTGGTGTGGAGTGCAAAAAAAGATGGATTTAGGCCCAGATCTCTGTACTGGGGTGAATGTATGACATTGTTCTGCATTCTGTCCATCAATTGTTGTTTTTGCATTTGTCACCCCGAGTGGGATGGGTATGCTCAGACGTGAGTCCCATGCTCTCCACACGACTGGAGTCAAGCTATCCAGGCTGATGACGGCTGATAGCCAGAAACCGGTCCTTGGATGCTTGATTCCGGTCCAGGAAAGACATGTCTTGGCAGTTCGGGCTGTACTGTTCCCATGAGGCCCAGGGTCAAGGCTGATTTGCATATGGCCATGTCTGACCTGGGGTGGTGTGGAGTGCAAAAAAACGATGGATTTAGGCCCAGATCTCTGTACTGGGGTGAATGTATGACATTGTTCTGCATTCTGTCCATCAATTGTTGTTTTTGCATTTGTCACCCCGAGTGGGATGGGTATGCTCAGACGTGAGTCCCATGCTCTCCACACCACTGGAGTCAAGCTATCCAGGCTGATGACGGCTGATAGCCAGAAACCGGTCCTTGGATGCTTGATTCCGGTCCAGGAAAGACATGGCTTGGCAGTTCGGGCTGGACTGTTCCCATGAGGCCCAGGGTCAAGGCTGATTTGCATATGGCCATGTCTGACCTGCGGTAGTGTGGAGTGCAAAAAAACGATGGATTTAGGCCCAGTTCTCTGTACTGGGGTGAATGTATGACATTGTTCTGCATTCTGTCCATCAATTGTTGTTTTTGCATTTGTCACCCCGAGTGGGATGGGTATGCTCAGACGTGAGTCCCATGCTCTCCACACCACTGGAGTCAAGATATCCAGGCTGATGACGGCTGATAGCCAGAAAACGGTCTTTGGATGCTTGATTCCGGTCCAGGAAAGACATGGCTTGGCAGTTCGGGCTGGACTGTTCCCATGAGGCACAGGGTCAAGGCTGATTTGCATATGGCCATGTCTGACCTGGGGTGGTGTGGAGTGCAAAAAACGATGGATTTAGGCCCATATCTCTGTACTGGGGTGAATGTATGACATTGTTATGCATTCTGTCCATCAATTGTTGTTTTTGCATTTGTCACCCCGAGTGGGATGGGTATGCTCTGGGATGGGTATGCTCAGACGCGAGTCCCATGCTCTCCACACCACTGGAGTCAAGCTATCCAGGCTGATGACGGCTGATAGCCAGAAACCGGTCCTTGGATGCTTGATTCCGGTCCAGGAAAGACATGGCTTGGCAGTTCGGGCTGGACTGTTCCCATGAGGCACAGGGTCAAGGCTGATTTGCATATGGCCATGTCTGACCTGGGGTGGTGTGGAGTGCAAAAAAACGATGGATTTAGGCCCAGATCTCTGTCCTGGGGTGAATGTATGACATTGTTCTGCATTCTGTCCATCAATTGTTGTTTTTGCATTTGTCACCCCGAGTGGGATGGGTATGCTCAGACGTGAGTCCCATGCTCTCCACACCACTGGAGTCAAGCTATCCAGGCTGATGACGGCTGATAGCCAGAAACCGGTCCTTGGATGCTTGATTCCGGTCCAGGAAAGACATGGCTTGGCAGTTCGGGCTGGACTGTTCCCATGAGGCCCAGGGTCAAGGCTGATTTGCATATGGCCATGTCTGACCTGGGGTGGTGTGGAGTGCAAAAAAACGATGGATTTAGGCCCAGATCTCTGTACTGGGGTGAATGTATGACATTGTTCTGCATTCTGTCCATCAATTGTTGTTTTTGCATTTGTCACCCCGAGTGGGATGGGTATGCTCAGACGTGAGTCCCATGCTCTCCACACCACTGGAGTCAAGCTATCCAGGCTGAGGACGGCTGATAGCCAGAAACCGGTCCTTGGATGCTTGATTCCGGTCCAGGAAAGACATGGCTTGGCAGTTCGGGCTGGACTGTTCCCATGAGGCCCAGGGTCAAGGCTGATTTGCATATGGCCATGTCTGACTTGGGGTAGTGTGGAGTGCAAAAAAACGATGGATTTAGGCCCAGTTCTCTGTACTGGGGTGAATGTATGACATTGTTCTGCATTCTGTCCATCAATTGTTGTTTTTGCATTTGTCACCCCGAGTGGGATGGGTATGCTCAGACGTGAGTCCCATGCTCTCCACACCACTGGAGTCAAGCTATCTAGGCTGATGGCGGCTGATAGCCAGAAACCGATCCTTGGATGCTTGATTCCGGTCCAGGAAAGACATGGCTTGGCAGTTCGGGCTGGACTGTTCCCATGAGGCACAGTGTCAAGGCTGATTTGCATATGGCCATGTCTGACCTGGGGTGGTGTGGAGTGCAAAAAAACGATGGATTTAGGCCCAGATCTCTGTACTGGGGTGAATGTATGACATTGTTCTGCATTCTGTCCATCAATTGTTGTTTTTGCATTTGTCACCCCGAGTGGGATGGGTATGCTCAGACGTGAGTCCCATGCTCTCCACACCACTGGAGTCAAGCTATCCAGGCTGATGACGGCTGATAGCCAGAAACCGGTCCTTGGATGCTTGATTCCGGTCCAGGAAAGACATGGCTTGGCAGTTCGGGCTGGACTGTTCCCATGAGGCCCAGGGTCAAGGCTGATTTGCATATGGCCATGTCTGACCTGGGGTAGTGTGGAGTGCAAAAAAACGATGGATTTAGGCCCAGTTCTCTGTACTGGGGTGAATGTATGACATTGTTCTGCATTCTGTCCATCAATTGTTGTTTTTGCATTTGTCACCCCGAGTGGGATGGGTATGCTCAGACGTGAGTCCCATGCTCTCCACACCACTGGAGTCAAGCTATCCAGGCTGATGACGGCTGATAGCCAGAAACCGGTCCTTGGATGCTTGATTCCGGTCCAGGAAAGACATGGCTTGGCAGTTCGGGCTGGACTGTTCCCATGAGGCCCAGGGTCAAGGCTGATTTGCATATGGCCATGTCTGACCTGGGGTGGTGTGGAGTGCAAAAAAACGATGGATTTAGGCCCAGATCTCTGTACTGGGGTGAATGTATGACATTGTTCTGCATTCTGTCCATCAATTGTTGTTTTTGCATTTGTCACCCGAGTGGGATGAGTATGCTCAGACGTGAGTCCCATGCTCTCCACACCACTGGAGTCAAGCTATCCAGGCTGATGACGGCTGATAGCCAGAAACCGGTCTTTGGATGCTTGATTCCGGTCCAGGAAAGACATGGCTTGGCAGTTCGGGCTGGACTGTTCCCATGAGGCACAGGGTCAAGGCTGATTTGCATATGGCCATGACTGACCTGGGGTGGTGTGGAGTGCAAAAAACGATGGATTTAGGCCCAGATCTCTGTACTGGGGTGAATGTATGACATTGTTATGCATTCTGTCCATCAATTGTTGTTTTTGCATTTGTCACCCCGAGTGTGATGGGTATGCTCAGACGTGAGTCCCATGCTCTCCACACCACTGGAGTCAAGCTATCTAGGCTGATGGCGGCTGATAGCCAGAAACCGGTCCTTGGATGCTTGATTCCGGTCCAGGAAAGACATGGCTTGGCAGTTCGGGCTGGACTGCTCCCATGAGGCACAGGGTCAAGGCTGATTTGCATATGGCCATGTCTGACCTGGGGTGGTGTGGAGTGCAAAAAAACGACAGATTTAGGCCCAGATCTCTGTACTGGGGTGAATGTATGACATTGTTCTGCATTCTGTCCATCAATTGTTGTTTTTGCATTTGTCACCCCGAGTGGGATGGGTATGCTCTGGGATGGGTATGCTCAGACGCGAGTCTCATGCTCTCCACACCCCTGGAGTCAAGCTATCCAGGCTGATGACGGCTGATAGCCAGAAACCGGTCCTTGGATGCTTGATTCCGGTCCAGGAAAGACATGGCTTGGCAGTTCGGGCTGGACTGTTCCCATGAGGCCCAGGGTCAAGGCTGATTTGCATATGGCCATGTCTGACCTGGGGTGGTGTGGAGTGCAAAAAAACGATGGATTTAGGCCCAGATCTCTGTACTGGGGTGAATGTATGACATTGTTCTGCATTCTGTCCATCAATTGTTGTTTTTGCATTTGTCACCCCGAGTGGGATGGGTATGCTCAGACGTGAGTCCCATGCTCTCCACACGACTGGAGTCAAGCTATCCAGGCTGATGACGGCTGATAGCCAGAAACCGGTCCTTGGATGCTTGATTCCGGTCCAGGAAAGACATGTCTTGGCAGTTCGGGCTGTACTGTTCCCATGAGGCCCAGGGTCAAGGCTGATTTGCATATGGCCATGTCTGACCTGGGGTGGTGTGGAGTGCAAAAAAACGATGGATTTAGGCCCAGATCTCTGTACTGGGGTGAATGTATGACATTGTTCTGCATTCTGTCCATCAATTGTTGTTTTTGCATTTGTCACCCCGAGTGGGATGGGTATGCTCAGACGTGAGTCCCATGCTCTCCACACCACTGGAGTCAAGCTATCCAGGCTGATGACGGCTGATAGCCAGAAACCGGTCCTTGGATGCTTGATTCCGGTCCAGGAAAGACATGGCTTGGCAGTTCGGGCTGGACTGTTCCCATGAGGCCCAGGGTCAAGGCTGATTTGCATATGGCCATGTCTGACCTGGGGTAGTGTGGAGTGCAAAAAAACGATGGATTTAGGCCCAGTTCTCTGTACTGGGGTGAATGTATGACATTGTTCTGCATTCTGTCCATCAATTGTTGTTTTTGCATTTGTCACCCCGAGTGGGATGGGTATGCTCAGACGTGAGTCCCATGCTCTCCACACCACTGGAGTCAAGATATCCAGGCTGATGACGGCTGATAGCCAGAAAACGGTCTTTGGATGCTTGATTCCGGTCCAGGAAAGACATGGCTTGGCAGTTCGGGCTGGACTGTTCCCATGAGGCACAGGGTCAAGGCTGATTTGCATATGGCCATGTCTGACCTGGGGTGGTGTGGAGTGCAAAAAACGATGGATTTAGGCCCATATCTCTGTACTGGGGTGAATGTATGACATTGTTATGCATTCTGTCCATCAATTGTTGTTTTTGCATTTGTCACCCCGAGTGGGATGGGTATGCTCAGACGTGAGTCCCATGCTCTCCACACCACTGGAGTCAAGCTATCTAGGCTGATGGCGGCTGATAGCCAGAAACCGGTCCTTGGATGCTTGATTCCGGTCCAGGAAAGACATGGCTTGGCAGTTCGGGCTGGACTGTTCCCATGAGGCACAGTGTCAAGGCTGATTTGCATATGGCCATGTCTGACCTGGGGTGGTGTGGAGTGCAAAAAAACGACGGATTTAGGCCCAGATCTCTGTACTGGGGTGAATGTATGACATTGTTCTGCATTCTGTCTATCAATTGTTGTTTTTGCATTTGTCACCCCGAGTGGGATGGGTATGCTCTGGGATGGGTATGCTCAGACGCGAGTCCCATGCTCTCCACACCACTGGAGTCAAGCTATCCAGGCTGATGACGGCTGATAGCCAGAAACCGGTCCTTGGATGCTTGATTCCGGTCCAGGAAAGACATGGCTTGGCAGTTCGGGCTGGACTGTTCCCATGAGGCACAGGGTCAAGGCTGATTTGCATATGGCCATGTCTGACCTGGGGTGGTGTGGAGTGCAAAAAAACGATGGATTTAGGCCCAGATCTCTGTCCTGGGGTGAATGTATGACATTGTTCTGCATTCTGTCCATCAATTGTTGTTTTTGCATTTGTCACCCCGAGTGGGATGGGTATGCTCAGACGTGAGTCCCATGCTCTCCACACCACTGGAGTCAAGCTATCCAGGCTGATGACGGCTGATAGCCAGAAACCGGTCCTTGGATGCTTGATTCCGGTCCAGGAAAGACATGGCTTGGCAGTTCGGGCTGGACTGTTCCCATGAGGCCCAGGGTCAAGGCTGATTTGCATATGGCCATGTCTGACCTGGGGTGGTGTGGAGTGCAAAAAAACGATGGATTTAGGCCCAGATCTCTGTACTGGGGTGAATGTATGACATTGTTCTGCATTCTGTCCATCAATTGTTATTTTTGCATTTGTCACCCCGAGTGGGATGGGTATGCTCAGACGTGAGTCCCATGCTCTCCACACCACTGGAGTCAAGCTATCCAGGCTGATGACGGCTGATAGCCAGAAACCGGTCCTTGGATGCTTGATTCCGGTCCAGGAAAGACATGGCTTGGCAGTTCGGGCTGGACTGTTCCCATGAGGCCCAGGGTCAAGGCTGATTTGCATATGGCCATGTCTGACTTGGGGTAGTGTGGAGTGCAAAAAACGATGGATTTAGGCCCAGTTCTCTGTACTGGGGTGAATGTATGACATTGTTCTGCATTCTGTCCATCAATTGTTGTTTTTGCATTTGTCACCCCGAGTGGGATGGGTATGCTCAGACGTGAGTCCCATGCTCTCCACACCACTGGAGTCAAGCTATCTAGGCTGATGGCGGCTGATAGCCAGAAACCGGTCCTTGGATGCTTGATTCCGGTCCAGGAAAGACATGGCTTGGCAGTTCGGGCTGGACTGTTCCCATGAGGCACAGTGTCAAGGCTGATTTGCATATGGCCATGTCTGACCTGGGGTGGTGTGGAGTGCAAAAAAACGATGGATTTAGGCCCAGATCTCTGTACTGGGGTGAATGTATGACATTGTTCTGCATTCTGTCCATCAATTGTTGTTTTTGCATTTGTCACCCCGAGTGGGATGGGTATGCTCAGACGTGAGTCCCATGCTCTCCACACCACTGGAGTCAAGCTATCCAGGCTGATGACGGCTGATAGCCAGAAACCGGTCCTTGGATGCTTGATTCCGGTCCAGGAAAGACATGGCTTGGCAGTTCGGGCTGGACTGTTCCCATGAGGCCCAGGGTCAAGGCTGATTTGCATATGGCCATGTCTGACCTGGGGTAGTGTGGAGTGCAAAAAAACGATGGATTTAGGCCCAGTTCTCTGTACTGGGGTGAATGTATGACATTGTTCTGCATTCTGTCCATCAATTGTTGTTTTTGCATTTGTCACCCCGAGTGGGATGGGTATGCTCAGACGTGAGTCCCATGCTCTCCACACCACTGCAGTCAAGATATCCAGGCTGATGACGGCTGATAGCCAGAAAACGGTCTTTGGATGCTTGATTCCGGTCCAGGAAAGACATGGCTTGGCAGTTCGGGCTGGACTGTTCCCATGAGGCACAGGGTCAAGGCTGATTTGCATATGGCCATGTCTGACCTGGGGTGGTGTGGAGTGCAAAAAACGATGGATTTAGGCCCATATCTCTGTACTGGGGTGAATGTATGACATTGTTATGCATTCTGTCCATCAATTGTTGTTTTTGCATTTGTCACCCCGAGTGGGATGGGTATGCTCAGACGTGAGTCCCATGCTCTCCACACCACTGGAGTCAAGCTATCTAGGCTGATGGCGGCTGATAGCCAGAAACCGGTCCTTGGATGCTTGATTCCGGTCCAGGAAAGACATGGCTTGGCAGTTCGGGCTGGACTGTTCCCATGAGGCACAGTGTCAAGGCTGATTTGCATATGGCCATGTCTGACCTGGGGTGGTGTGGAGTGCAAAAAAACGACGGATTTAGGCCCAGATCTCTGTACTGGGGTGAATGTATGACATTGTTCTGCATTCTGTCTATCAATTGTTTTTGCATTTGTCACCCCGAGTGGGATGGGTATGCTCTGGGATGGGTATGCTCAGACGCGAGTCCCATGCTCTCCACACCACTGGAGTCAAGCTATCCAGGCTGATGACGGCTGATAGCCAGAAACCGGTCCTTGGATGTTTGATTCTGGTCCAGGAAAGACATGGCTTGGCAGTTCGGGCTGGACTGTTCCCATGAGGCACAGGGTCAAGGCTGATTTGCATATGGCCATGTCTGACCTGGGGTGGTGTGGAGTGCAAAAAAACGATGGATTTAGGCCCAGATCTCTGTCCTGGGGTGAATGTATGACATTGTTCTGCATTCTGTCCATCAATTGTTGTTTTTGCATTTGTCACCCCGAGTGGGATGGGTATGCTCAGACGTGAGTCCCATGCTCTCCACACCACTGGAGTCAAGCTATCCAGGCTGATGACGGCTGATAGCCAGAAACCGGTCCTTGGATGCTTGATTCCGGTCCAGGAAAGACATGGCTTGGCAGTTCGGGCTGGACTGTTCCCATGAGGCCCAGGGTCAAGGCTGATTTGCATATGGCCATGTCTGACCTGGGGTGGTGTGGAGTGCAAAAAAACGATGGATTTAGGCCCAGATCTCTGTACTGGGGTGAATGTATGACATTGTTCTGCATTCTGTCCATCAATTGTTGTTTTTGCATTTGTCACCCCGAGTGGGATGGGTATGCTCAGACGTGAGTCCCATGCTCTCCACACCACTGGAGTCAAGCTATCCAGGCTGATGACGGCTGATAGCCAGAAACCGGTCCTTGGATGCTTGATTCCGGTCCAGGAAAGACATGGCTTGGCAGTTCGGGCTGGACTGTTCCCATGAGGCCCAGGGTCAAGGCTGATTTGCATATGGCCATGTCTGACTTGGGGTAGTGTGGAGTGCAAAAAAACGATGGATTTAGGCCCAGTTCTCTGTACTGGGGTGAATGTATGACATTGTTCTGCATTCTGTCCATCAATTGTTGTTTTTGCATTTGTCACCCCGAGTGGGATGGGTATGCTCAGACGTGAGTCCCATGCTCTCCACACCACTGGAGTCAAGCTATCTAGGCTGATGGCGGCTGATAGCCAGAAACCGGTCCTTGGATGCTTGATTCCGGTCCAGGAAAGACATGGCTTGGCAGTTCGGGCTGGACTGTTCCCATGAGGCACAGTGTCAAGGCTGATTTGCATATGGCCATGTCTGACCTGGGGTGGTGTGGAGTGCAAAAAAACGACGGATTTAGGCCCAGATCTCTGTACTGGGGTGAATGTATGACATTGTTCTGCATTCTGTCTATCAATTGTTGTTTTTGCATTTGTCACCCCGAGTGGGATGGGTATGCTCTGGGATGGGTATGCTCAGACGCGAGTCCCATGCTCTCCACACCACTGGAGTCAAGCTATCCAGGCTGATGACGGCTGATAGCCAGAAACCGGTCCTTGGATGCTTGATTCCGGTCCAGGAAAGACATGGCTTGGCAGTTCGGGCTGGACTGTTCCCATGAGGCACAGTGTCAAGGCTGATTTGCATATGGCCATGTCTGACCTGGGGTGGTGTGGAGTGCAAAAAAACGACGGATTTAGGCCCAGATCTCTGTACTGGGGTGAATGTATGACATTGTTCTGCATTCTGTCTATCAATTGTTGTTTTTGCATTTGTCACCCCGAGTGGGATGGGTATGCTCTGGGATGGGTATGCTCAGACGCGAGTCCCATGCTCTCCACACCACTGGAGTCAAGCTATCCAGGCTGATGACGGCTGATAGCCAGAAACCGGTCCTTGGATGCTTGATTCCGGTCCAGGAAAGACATGGCTTGGCAGTTCGGGCTGGACTGTTCCCATGAGGCACAGGGTCAAGGCTGATTTGCATATGGCCATGTCTGACCTGGGGTGGTGTGGAGTGCAAAAAAACGATGGATTTAGGCCCAGATCTCTGTACTGGGGTGAATGTATGACATTGTTCTGCATTCTGTCCATCAATTGTTGTTTTTGCATTTGTCACCCCGAGTGGGATGGGTATGCTCAGACGTGAGTCCCATGCTCTCCACACCACTGGAGTCAAGCTATCCAGGCTGATGACGGCTGACAGCCAGAAAACGGTCCTTGGATGCTTGATTCCGGTCCAGGAAAGACATGGCTTGGCAGTTCGGGCTGGACTGTTCCCATGAGGCACAGGGTCAAGGCTGATTTGCATATGGCCATGTCTGACCTGAGGTGGTGTGGAGTGCAAAAAAATGATGGATTTAGGCCCATATCTCTGTACTGGGGTGAATGTATGACATTGTTCTGCATTCTGTCCATCAATTGTTGTTTTTGCATTTGTCACCCCGAGTGGGATGGGTATGCTCAGACGTGAGTCCCATGCTCTCCACACCACTGGAGTCAAGCTATCCAGGCTGATGACGGCTGATAGCCAGAAACCGGTCCTTGGATGCTTGATTCCGGTCCAGGAAAGACATGGCTTGGCAGTTCGGGCTGGACTGTTCCCATGAGGCCCAGGGTCAAGGCTGATTTGCATATGGCCATGTCTGACCTGGGGTGGTGTGGAGTGCAAAAAAACGATGGATTTAGGCCCAGATCTCTGTACTGGGGTGAATGTATGACATTGTTCTGCATTCTGTCCATCAATTGTTGTTTTTGCATTTGTCACCCCGAGTGGGATGGGTATGCTCAGACGTGAGTCCCATGCTCTCCACACCACTGGAGTCAAGCTATCCAGGCTGATGACGGCTGATAGCCAGAAACCGGTCCTTGGATGCTTGATTCCGGTCCAGGAAAGACATGGCTTGGCAGTTCGGGCTGGACTGTTCCCATGAGGCCCAGGGTCAAGGCTGATTTGCATATGGCCATGTCTGACTTGGGGTAGTGTGGAGTGCAAAAAAACGATGGATTTAGGCCCAGTTCTCTGTACTGGGGTGAATGTATGACATTGTTCTGCATTCTGTCCATCAATTGTTGTTTTTGCATTTGTCACCCCGAGTGGGATGGGTATGCTCAGACGTGAGTCCCATGCTCTCCACACCACTGGAGTCAAGCTATCTAGGCTGATGGCGGCTGATAGCCAGAAACCGGTCCTTGGATGCTTGATTCCGGTCCAGGAAAGACATGGCTTGGCAGTTCGGGCTGGACTGTTCCCATGAGGCACAGTGTCAAGGCTGATTTGCATATGGCCATGTCTGACCTGGGGTGGTGTGGAGTGCAAAAAAACGACGGATTTAGGCCCAGATCTCTGTACTGGGGTGAATGTATGACATTGTTCTGCATTCTGTCTATCAATTGTTGTTTTTGCATTTGTCACCCCGAGTGGGATGGGTATGCTCTGGGATGGGTATGCTCAGACGCGAGTCCCATGCTCTCCACACCACTGGAGTCAAGCTATCCAGGCTGATGACGGCTGATAGCCAGAAACCGGTCCTTGGATGCTTGATTCCGGTCCAGGAAAGACATGGCTTGGCAGTTCGGGCTGGACTGTTCCCATGAGGCACAGTGTCAAGGCTGATTTGCATATGGCCATGTCTGACCTGGGGTGGTGTGGAGTGCAAAAAAACGACGGATTTAGGCCCAGATCTCTGTACTGGGGTGAATGTATGACATTGTTCTGCATTCTGTCCATCAATTGTTGTTTTTGCATTTGTCACCCCGAGTGGGATGGGTATGCTCAGACGTGAGTCCCATGCTCTCCACACCACTGTAGTCAAGCTATCCAGGCTGATGACGGCTGATAGCCAGAAACCGGTCCTTGGATGCTTGATTCCGGTCCAGGAAAGACATGGCTTGGCAGTTCGGGCTGGACTGTTCCCATGAGGCCCAGGGTCAAGGCTGATTTGCATATGGCCATGTCTGACCTGGGGTAGTGTGGAGTGCAAAAAAACGATGGATTTAGGCCCAGTTCTCTGTACTGGGGTGAATGTATGACATTGTTCTGCATTCTGTCCATCAATTGTTGTTTTTGCATTTGTCACCCCGAGTGGGATGGGTATGCTCAGACGTGAGTCCCATGCTCTCCACACCACTGGAGTCAAGATATCCAGGCTGATGACGGCTGATAGCCAGAAAACGGTCTTTGGATGCTTGATTCCGGTCCAGGAAAGACATGGCTTGGCAGTTCGGGCTGGACTGTTCCCATGAGGCACAGGGTCAAGGCTGATTTGCATATGGCCATGTCTGACCTGGGGTGGTGTGGAGTGCAAAAAACGATGGATTTAGGCCCATATCTCTGTACTGGGGTGAATGTATGACATTGTTATGCATTCTGTCCATCAATTGTTGTTTTTGCATTTGTCACCCCGAGTGGGATGGGTATGCTCAGACGTGAGTCCCATGCTCTCCACACCACTGGAGTCAAGCTATCTAGGCTGATGGCGGCTGATAGCCAGAAACCGGTCCTTGGATGCTTGATTCCGGTCCAGGAAAGACATGGCTTGGCAGTTCGGGCTGGACTGTTCCCATGAGGCACAGTGTCAAGGCTGATTTGCATATGGCCATGTCTGACCTGGGGTGGTGTGGAGTGCAAAAAAACGACGGATTTAGGCCCAGATCTCTGTACTGGGGTGAATGTATGACATTGTTCTGCATTCTGTCTATCAATTGTTTTTGCATTTGTCACCCCGAGTGGGATGGGTATGCTCTGGGATGGGTATGCTCAGACGCGAGTCCCATGCTCTCCACACCACTGGAGTCAAGCTATCCAGGCTGATGACGGCTGATAGCCAGAAACCGGTCCTTGGATGCTTGATTCTGGTCCAGGAAAGACATGGCTTGGCAGTTCGGGCTGGACTGTTCCCATGAGGCACAGGGTCAAGGCTGATTTGCATATGGCCATGTCTGACCTGGGGTGGTGTGGAGTGCAAAAAAACGATGGATTTAGGCCCAGATCTCTGTCCTGGGGTGAATGTATGACATTGTTCTGCATTCTGTCCATCAATTGTTGTTTTTGCATTTGTCACCCCGAGTGGGATGGGTATGCTCAGACGTGAGTCCCATGCTCTCCACACCACTGGAGTCAAGCTATCCAGGCTGATGACGGCTGACAGCCAGAAAACGGTCCTTGGATGCTTGATTCCGGTCCAGGAAAGACATGGCTTGGCAGTTCGGGCTGGACTGTTCCCATGAGGCACAGGGTCAAGGCTGATTTGCATATGGCCATGTCTGACCTGAGGTGGTGTGGAGTGCAAAAAAATGATGGATTTAGGCCCAGATCTCTGTACTGGGGTGAATGTATGACATTGTTCTGCATTCTGTCCATCAATTGTTGTTTTTGCATTTGTCACCCCGAGTGGGATGGGTATGCTCAGACGTGAGTCCCATGCTCTCCACACCACTGGAGTCAAGCTATCCAGGCTGATGACGGCTGATAGCCAGAAACCGGTCCTTGGATGCTTGATTCCGGTCCAGGAAAGACATGGCTTGGCAGTTCGGGCTGGACTGTTCCCATGAGGCCCAGGGTCAAGGCTGATTTGCATATGGCCATGTCTGACTTGGGGTAGTGTGGAGTGCAAAAAAACGATGGATTTAGGCCCAGTTCTCTGTACTGGGGTGAATGTATGACATTGTTCTGCATTCTGTCCATCAATTGTTGTTTTTGCATTTGTCACCCCGAGTGGGATGGGTATGCTCAGACGTGAGTCCCATGCTCTCCACACCACTGGAGTCAAGCTATCTAGGCTGATGGCGGCTGATAGCCAGAAACCGGTCCTTGGATGCTTGATTCCGGTCCAGGAAAAACATGGCTTGGCAGTTCGGGCTGGACTGTTCCCATGAGGCACAGTGTCAAGGCTGATTTGCATATGGCCATGTCTGACCTGGGGTGGTGTGGAGTGCAAAAAAACGACGGATTTAGGCCCAGATCTCTGTACTGGGGTGAATGTATGACATTGTTCTGCATTCTGTCTATCAATTGTTGTTTTTGCATTTGTCACCCCGAGTGGGATGGGTATGCTCTGGGATGGGTATGCTCAGACGCGAGTCCCATGCTCTCCACACCACTGGAGTCAAGCTATCCAGGCTGATGACGGCTGATAGCCAGAAACCGGTCCTTGGATGCTTGATTCCGGTCCAGGAAAGACATGGCTTGGCAGTTCGGGCTGGACTGTTCCCATGAGGCACAGTGTCAAGGCTGATTTGCATATGGCCATGTCTGACCTGGGGTGGTGTGGAGTGCAAAAAAACGACGGATTTAGGCCCAGATCTCTGTACTGGGGTGAATGTATGACATTGTTCTGCATTCTGTCTATCAATTGTTGTTTTTGCATTTGTCACCCCGAGTGGGATGGGTATGCTCTGGGATGGGTATGCTCAGACGCGAGTCCCATGCTCTCCACACCACTGGAGTCAAGCTATCCAGGCTGATGACGGCTGATAGCCAGAAACCGGTCCTTGGATGCTTGATTCCGGTCCAGGAAAGACATGGCTTGGCAGTTCGGGCTGGACTGTTCCCATGAGGCACAGGGTCAAGGCTGATTTGCATATGGCCATGTCTGACCTGGGGTGGTGTGGAGTGCAAAAAAACGATGGATTTAGGCCCAGATCTCTGTACTGGGGTGAATGTATGACATTGTTCTGCATTCTGTCCATCAATTGTTGTTTTTGCATTTGTCACCCCGAGTGGGATGGGTATGCTCAGACGTGAGTCCCATGCTCTCCACACCACTGGAGTCAAGCTATCCAGGCTGATGACGGCTGACAGCCAGAAAACGGTCCTTGGATGCTTGATTCCGGTCCAGGAAAGACATGGCTTGGCAGTTTGGGCTGGACTGTTCCCATGAGGCACAGGGTCAAGGCTGATTTGCATATGGCCATGTCTGACCTGGGGTGGGGTGAAGTGCAAAAAAACGATGGATTTAGGCCCAGATCTCTGTACTGGGGTGAATGTATGACATTGTTCTGCATTCTGTCCATCAATTGTTGTTTTTGCATTTGTCACCCCGAGTGGGATGGGTATGCTCAGACGTGAGTCCCATGCTCTCCACACCACTGGAGTCAAGCTATCCAGGCTGATGACGGCTGATAGCCAGAAACCGGTCCTTGGATGCTTGATTCCGGTCCAGGAAAGACATGGCTTGGCAGTTCGGGCTGGACTGTTCCCATGAGGCCCAGGGTCAAGGCTGATTTGCATATGGCCATGTCTGACCTGGGGTGGTGTGGAGTGCAAAAAAACGATGGATTTAGGCCCAGATCTCTGTACTGGGGTGAATGTATGACATTGTTCTGCATTCTGTCCATCAATTGTTGTTTTTGCATTTGTCACCCCGAGTGGGATGGGTATGCTCAGACGTGAGTCCCATGCTCTCCACACCACTGGAGTCAAGCTATCCAGGCTGATGACGGCTGATAGCCAGAAACCGGTCCTTGGATGCTTGATTCCGGTCCAGGAAAGACATGGCTTGGCAGTTCGGGCTGGACTGTTCCCATGAGGCCCAGGGTCAAGGCTGATTTGCATATGGCCATGTCTGATTTGGGGTAGTGTGGAGTGCAAAAAAACGATGGATTTAGGCCCAGTTCTCTGTACTGGGGTGAATGTATGACATTGTTCTGCATTCTGTCCATCAATTGTTGTTTTTGCATTTGTCACCCCGAGTGGGATGGGTATGCTCAGACGTGAGTCCCATGCTCTCCACACCACTGGAGTCAAGCTATCTAGGCTGATGGCGGCTGATAGCCAGAAACCGGTCCTTGGATGCTTGATTCCGGTCCAGGAAAGACATGGCTTGGCAGTTCGGGCTGGACTGTTCCCATGAGGCACAGTGTCAAGGCTGATTTGCATATGGCCATGTCTGACCTGGGGTGGTGTGGAGTGCAAAAAAACGACGGATTTAGGCCCAGATCTCTGTACTGGGGTGAATGTATGACATTGTTCTGCATTCTGTCTATCAATTGTTGTTTTTGCATTTGTCACCCCGAGTGGGATGGGTATGCTCTGGGATGGGTATGCTCAGACGCGAGTCCCATGCTCTCCACACCACTGGAGTCAAGCTATCCAGGCTGATGACGGCTGATAGCCAGAAACCGGTCCTTGGATGCTTGATTCCGGTCCAGGAAAGACATGGCTTGGCAGTTCGGGCTGGACTGTTCCCATGAGGCACAGTGTCAAGGCTGATTTGCATATGGCCATGTCTGACCTGGGGTGGTGTGGAGTGCAAAAAAACGACGGATTTAGGCCCAGATCTCTGTACTGGGGTGAATGTATGACATTGTTCTGCATTCTGTCCATCAATTGTTGTTTTTGCATTTGTCACCCCGAGTGGGATGGGTATGCTCAGACGTGAGTCCCATGCTCTCCACACCACTGTAGTCAAGCTATCCAGGCTGATGACGGCTGATAGCCAGAAACCGGTCCTTGGATGCTTGATTCCGGTCCAGGAAAGACATGGCTTGGCAGTTCGGGCTGGACTGTTCCCATGAGGCCCAGGGTCAAGGCTGATTTGCATATGGCCATGTCTGACCTGGGGTAGTGTGGAGTGCAAAAAAACGATGGATTTAGGCCCAGTTCTCTGTACTGGGGTGAATGTATGACATTGTTCTGCATTCTGTCCATCAATTGTTGTTTTTGCATTTGTCACCCCGAGTGGGATGGGTATGCTCAGACGTGAGTCCCATGCTCTCCACACCACTGGAGTCAAGATATCCAGGCTGATGACGGCTGATAGCCAGAAAACGGTCTTTGGATGCTTGATTCCGGTCCAGGAAAGACATGGCTTGGCAGTTCGGGCTGGACTGTTCCCATGAGGCACAGGGTCAAGGCTGATTTGCATATGGCCATGTCTGACCTGGGGTGGTGTGGAGTGCAAAAAACGATGGATTTAGGCCCATATCTCTGTACTGGGGTGAATGTATGACATTGTTATGCATTCTGTCCATCAATTGTTGTTTTTGCATTTGTCACCCCGAGTGGGATGGGTATGCTCAGACGTGAGTCCCATGCTCTCCACACCACTGGAGTCAAGCTATCTAGGCTGATGGCGGCTGATAGCCAGAAACCGGTCCTTGGATGCTTGATTCCGGTCCAGGAAAGACATGGCTTGGCAGTTCGGGCTGGACTGTTCCCATGAGGCACAGTGTCAAGGCTGATTTGCATATGGCCATGTCTGACCTGGGGTGGTGTGGAGTGCAAAAAAACGACGGATTTAGGCCCAGATCTCTGTACTGGGGTGAATGTATGACATTGTTCTGCATTCTGTCTATCAATTGTTTTTGCATTTGTCACCCCGAGTGGGATGGGTATGCTCTGGGATGGGTATGCTCAGACGCGAGTCCCATGCTCTCCACACCACTGGAGTCAAGCTATCCAGGCTGATGACGGCTGATAGCCAGAAACCGGTCCTTGGATGCTTGATTCTGGTCCAGGAAAGACATGGCTTGGCAGTTCGGGCTGGACTGTTCCCATGAGGCACAGGGTCAAGGCTGATTTGCATATGGCCATGTCTGACCTGGGGTGGTGTGGAGTGCAAAAAAACGATGGATTTAGGCCCAGATCTCTGTACTGGGGTGAATGTATGACATTGTTATGCATTCTGTCCATCAATTGTTGTTTTTGCATTTGTCACCCCGAGTGGGATGGGTATGCTCAGACGTGAGTCCCATGCTCTCCACACCACTGGAGTCAAGCTATCTAGGCTGATGGCGGCTGATAGCCAGAAACCGGTCCTTGGATGCTTGATTCCGGTCCAGGAAAGACATGGCTTGGCAGTTCGGGCTGGACTGTTCCCATGAGGCACAGTGTCAAGGCTGATTTGCATATGGCCATGTCTGACCTGGGGTGGTGTGGAGTGCAAAAAAACGACGGATTTAGGCCCAGATCTCTGTACTGGGGTGAATGTATGACATTGTTCTGCATTCTGTCTATCAATTGTTTTTGCATTTGTCACCCCGAGTGGGATGGGTATGCTCTGGGATGGGTATGCTCAGACGCGAGTCCCATGCTCTCCACACCACTGGAGTCAAGCTATCCAGGCTGATGACGGCTGATAGCCAGAAACCGGTCCTTGGATGCTTGATTCTGGTCCAGGAAAGACATGGCTTGGCAGTTCGGGCTGGACTGTTCCCATGAGGCACAGGGTCAAGGCTGATTTGCATATGGCCATGTCTGACCTGGGGTGGTGTGGAGTGCAAAAAAACGATGGATTTAGGCCCAGATCTCTGTCCTGGGGTGAATGTATGACATTGTTCTGCATTCTGTCCATCAATTGTTGTTTTTGCATTTGTCACCCCGAGTGGGATGGGTATGCTCAGACGTGAGTCCCATGCTCTCCACACCACTGGAGTCAAGCTATCCAGGCTGATGACGGCTGACAGCCAGAAAACGGTCCTTGGATGCTTGATTCCGGTCCAGGAAAGACATGGCTTGGCAGTTCGGGCTGGACTGTTCCCATGAGGCACAGGGTCAAGGCTGATTTGCATATGGCCATGTCTGACCTGAGGTGGTGTGGAGTGCAAAAAAATGATGGATTTAGGCCCAGATCTCTGTACTGGGGTGAATGTATGACATTGTTCTGCATTCTGTCCATCAATTGTTGTTTTTGCATTTGTCACCCCGAGTGGGATGGGTATGCTCAGACGTGAGTCCCATGCTCTCCACACCACTGGAGTCAAGCTATCCAGGCTGATGACGGCTGATAGCCAGAAACCGGTCCTTGGATGCTTGATTCCGGTCCAGGAAAGACATGGCTTGGCAGTTCGGGCTGGACTGTTCCCATGAGGCCCAGGGTCAAGGCTGATTTGCATATGGCCATGTCTGACTTGGGGTAGTGTGGAGTGCAAAAAAACGATGGATTTAGGCCCAGTTCTCTGTACTGGGGTGAATGTATGACATTGTTCTGCATTCTGTCCATCAATTGTTGTTTTTGCATTTGTCACCCCGAGTGGGATGGGTATGCTCAGACGTGAGTCCCATGCTCTCCACACCACTGGAGTCAAGCTATCTAGGCTGATGGCGGCTGATAGCCAGAAACCGGTCCTTGGATGCTTGATTCCGGTCCAGGAAAAACATGGCTTGGCAGTTCGGGCTGGACTGTTCCCATGAGGCACAGTGTCAAGGCTGATTTGCATATGGCCATGTCTGACCTGGGGTGGTGTGGAGTGCAAAAAAACGACGGATTTAGGCCCAGATCTCTGTACTGGGGTGAATGTATGACATTGTTCTGCATTCTGTCTATCAATTGTTGTTTTTGCATTTGTCACCCCGAGTGGGATGGGTATGCTCTGGGATGGGTATGCTCAGACGCGAGTCCCATGCTCTCCACACCACTGGAGTCAAGCTATCCAGGCTGATGACGGCTGATAGCCAGAAACCGGTCCTTGGATGCTTGATTCCGGTCCAGGAAAGACATGGCTTGGCAGTTCGGGCTGGACTGTTCCCATGAGGCACAGTGTCAAGGCTGATTTGCATATGGCCATGTCTGACCTGGGGTGGTGTGGAGTGCAAAAAAACGACGGATTTAGGCCCAGATCTCTGTACTGGGGTGAATGTATGACATTGTTCTGCATTCTGTCTATCAATTGTTGTTTTTGCATTTGTCACCCCGAGTGGGATGGGTATGCTCTGGGATGGGTATGCTCAGACGCGAGTCCCATGCTCTCCACACCACTGGAGTCAAGCTATCCAGGCTGATGACGGCTGATAGCCAGAAACCGGTCCTTGGATGCTTGATTCCGGTCCAGGAAAGACATGGCTTGGCAGTTCGGGCTGGACTGTTCCCATGAGGCACAGTGTCAAGGCTGATTTGCATATGGCCATGTCTGACCTGGGGTGGTGTGGAGTGCAAAAAAACGACGGATTTAGGCCCAGATCTCTGTACTGGGGTGAATGTATGACATTGTTCTGCATTCTGTCTATCAATTGTTGTTTTTGCATTTGTCACCCCGAGTGGGATGGGTATGCTCTGGGATGGGTATGCTCAGACGTGAGTCCCATGCTCTCCACACCACTGGAGTCAAGCTATCTAGGCTGATGGCGGCTGATAGCCAGAAACCGGTCCTTGGATGCTTGATTCCGGTCCAGGAAAAACATGGCTTGGCAGTTCGGGCTGGACTGTTCCCATGAGGCACAGTGTCAAGGCTGATTTGCATATGGCCATGTCTGACCTGGGGTGGTGTGGAGTGCAAAAAAACGACGGATTTAGGCCCAGATCTCTGTACTGGGGTGAATGTATGACATTGTTCTGCATTCTGTCTATCAATTGTTGTTTTTGCATTTGTCACCCCGAGTGGGATGGGTATGCTCTGGGATGGGTATGCTCAGACGCGAGTCCCATGCTCTCCACACCACTGGAGTCAAGCTATCCAGGCTGATGACGGCTGATAGCCAGAAACCGGTCCTTGGATGCTTGATTCCGGTCCAGGAAAGACATGGCTTGGCAGTTCGGGCTGGACTGTTCCCATGAGGCACAGTGTCAAGGCTGATTTGCATATGGCCATGTCTGACCTGGGGTGGTGTGGAGTGCAAAAAAACGACGGATTTAGGCCCAGATCTCTGTACTGGGGTGAATGTATGACATTGTTCTGCATTCTGTCTATCAATTGTTGTTTTTGCATTTGTCACCCCGAGTGGGATGGGTATGCTCTGGGATGGGTATGCTCAGACGCGAGTCCCATGCTCTCCACACCACTGGAGTCAAGCTATCCAGGCTGATGACGGCTGATAGCCAGAAACCGGTCCTTGGATGCTTGATTCCGGTCCAGGAAAGACATGGCTTGGCAGTTCGGGCTGGACTGTTCCCATGAGGCACAGTGTCAAGGCTGATTTGCATATGGCCATGTCTGACCTGGGGTGGTGTGGAGTGCAAAAAAACGACGGATTTAGGCCCAGATCTCTGTACTGGGGTGAATGTATGACATTGTTCTGCATTCTGTCTATCAATTGTTGTTTTTGCATTTGTCACCCCGAGTGGGATGGGTATGCTCTGGGATGGGTATGCTCAGACGTGAGTCCCATGCTCTCCACACCACTGGAGTCAAGCTATCCAGGCTGATGACGGCTGACAGCCAGAAAACGGTCCTTGGATGCTTGATTCCGGTCCAGGAAAGACATGGCTTGGCAGTTCGGGCTGGACTGTTCCCATGTGGCCCAGGGTCAAGGCTGATTTGCATATGGCCATGTCTGACCTGGGGTGGTGTGGAGTGCAAAAAAAACGATGGATTTAGGCCCAGATCTCTGTACTGGGGTGAATGTATGACATTGTTTTGCATTCTGTCCATCAATTGTTGTTTTTGCATTTGTCACCCCGAGTGGGATGGGTATGCTCAGACGTGAGTCCCATGCTCTCCACACCACTGGAGTCAAGCTATCCAGGCTGATGACGGCTGATAGCCAGAAACCGGTCCTTGGATGCTTGATTCCGGTCCAGGAAAGACATGGCTTGGCAGTTTGGGCTGGACTGTTCCCATGAGGCACAGGGTCAAGGCTGATTTGCATATGGCCATGTCTGACCTGGGGTGGGGTGAAGTGCAAAAAAACGATGGATTTAGGCCCAGATCTCTGTACTGGGGTGAATGTATGACATTGTTCTGCATTCTGTCCATCAATTGTTGTTTTTGCATTTGTCACCCCGAGTGGGATGGGTATGCTCAGACGTGAGTCCCATGCTCTCCACACCACCGGAGTCAAGCTATCCAGGCTGATGACGGCTGATAGCCAGAAACCGGTCCTTGGATGCTTGATTCTGGTCCAGGAAAGACATGGCTTGGCAGTTCGGGCTGGACTGTTCCCATGAGGCACAGGGTCAAGGCTGATTTGCATATGGCCATGTCTGACCTGGGGTGGTGTGGAATGCAAAAAAACGATGGATTTAGGCCCAGATCTCTGTACTGGGGTGAATGTATGACATTTTGCTGCATTCTGTCCATCAATTGTTGTTTTTGTATTACAAATACCAAACACCCTTTGGAAACTCCAATCCTTATTCAGATTCCTTAATTTTAGTAGAACATACACAGCTGATTATGCAAAATGCATTAAATAATTATGTGATTTAATTCATCCTGATTTTTTCCAGATCCAATTGGACATCAGAACACACTTACATACTCAGATCACTAAAATCTGACCTGCTTGCAACATGTCATTTACATATTTATTTTATTTATTTATAAAGTTTTATATAGCGCGAACAATGTAAATACTACAAACCTGGTCATCTGTATAGTCGTGGGTGCCCTTGGGTTTACATAATTCACCTTTAATGAAGGTGAAATAGTGCTGATTGCATATAATTTACATTTATATTCCAATGCAAAAATGCCTTTTGCATCCACTTAGAAAACACTAACTGCAGTGCAAATGGATATACTAAAAGAAAAGGCCCTATGTACAAGGGAAATACATCTTTGGTGTTACTCCCATTCCAGTCTTAGATGCTGTCACAAAAGCCAGCGTTCCTAATGCTAAAGCTCTCCATCCTAGATGGATACAGTGGGCAACATCCTTAACAGCTGTTGATACAGACTTCATCTTTGACCCGTCTTTACAGACACAAGAATTTCTTCAATTCGAGCTTGTTTATCCCATACCCAGCAATCCTTTGCCTCTTGAACAGAATAAATAGATTATTTATACTGATGGTTCAGCCCAGCCTGCTATAGGTACTAAGCACCAATATTCAAACAATAAAATCGGGTAGTAATGGTTTAAGATCGCACTTTTCTTGTTATGTGCGTCTGTAATTAGTAGTCAAAACAGTCCTGAATTTATTTTTCTTTTATACAGATGGTGCTATATGGTACGAATGCATCACACTACTCTGAATGCATACTACACTGTGGCCAAAGACCTCCGTGTTACATGTGAGAAAAAAGTACCAAAGCACTCCCTACAACAATTAACATGAAGTGCTTCAACTTCTCTTAGAAATGTGTAGATCCAACAGTTTAACAACAGGAGCCAAGTATTTTTCTCGTTGAAGCTTCTATTTTCAGTCTGGAAAAACAACCAACATGTGTTTCGTCCCATAAGTGACTCACAAGTGACAAGTGACAAGGCTAGAAGATGTGGGTCATTATTGCTGGTCCTGTGCAAGGGCCACTAGAAGGCCATGAAATATCAGAGGTTGAAGTTGCAAAGTCCGATAAGACCTCTGTTGTGTGGATGGTTGTGCACCTGTCACAAAATTCGTTCTTGAGTACGGGGGAGTAACTTGTTGTATATAAACACGCATTGACTTGCAGCAGGGACGGTAGATCGTACACTGTGAGCTTATCATGGCACTTCTCTTCTTCCCCTTTGTATGACAAGATATAAAACAGAGGGACATAATTGGATCCACCTCAGAGAAGGATCACCCGCATGTTTATGAAAGTAAGAATAATCACTGCAAAAATCATCCTAAAGTTAAGGGGTTATTCTGGTGTTGTATTCAGCTCTGCCTATTTTTTGGCATGTCTTTTCTTGTTTTGCCTATACAGAAATATGTTGGTTTTTTTTCCATTGGGATTAATATTTTGGGGCTATCATTTTATCATATGCCCAGTGTTTCAACCTGCGTAGCACATGACGTCACGACTGTGATGGATCTGACAACATACGCTCTTCCTCTTACACCTTCCTCCTGGGTGCTGGGATGGTGCCCCCATATAAAGGAAGACAAACACTTAGACAGGTTTGCAGACCTTGCATTTGCCCTATTTAAACATCAGGTGGTCATGGACTTGAAGTCCACCACACCGCCAGACCACCGAGGGTGGATGTGCGACCTCCTGACATGGATACTTGCAGAGGCTCACTCTCTTTGGGAACTCCTGGGATGCAGGATGCCCTGCACCATCAGCGAATGCTGGGAGACCTTTCTACTTAATGGGGAAGCCAAGAATGACACATGCCCACCTTGAACCTACAATTAACTGATCCAATAAACAGGTGACTAGATCTCCCCCTGAAACTGTCCAACGTTCACGATTGCCCTCCCATGGTGTAATTGCGCTACCCAGTGCTTAATTTGAGTTGGTGGTTTCAGGTGCTCGGCACTGGCACTTAATTGATTTCTGGTGCTCAGCACCGGCATTTAATAGTCATCACCACACTTATGACACTCTGCCACATGGTGGCACTTCTCATGTAGTTTAGAGTTGAGCAGAACATTGGTTGTTTATGAATACAACATACATTAGAACATATTAATACCTGCCTTCCCAGCTGTTCACTTAGCGGTGGGGACCTGGAATAATCTGAACTGTCGGTCTTGCAGGTGAGAGAGATGGTTAGCAGTTGTTTTGGTACCATCATTGGAAGCAATGATGGGGCAATGGATGTTACAAGCTGCAGTGGCCTCCCAGTCATGGCCCTGGCACTTATTATTTTACATATTTAGCATTGGCGCTACCTCTTGTGCTGGTTAGAGATGGGTTCCTCTATCCCCCACACTGGATGCCATATACATAAGCACTAAAAGTACCTCACAACTATATGGGTGATTACCTAAGGCTCCTGCTCATCTTCTCTCCCCAATTTGAGGCTGAATCTTCCATTGCCTCTTCATAATCTCAAGAGCACATTCTCTCTTTTTTATTTTTATTGTTATAAGTGTTCTAACTTCACTGTTGGCATCTCTTATTATTGCATCAATAGCAGCCACAGGGATACTCCCGATAATGTCATGTGATATGTACCCTATGCATGTGCTGTCTGTTGCAGCCGATCTCTGCCTGCTACGCTTTTTGAAACAGCTCTCTTGTCATTTGCATAAAACCTAATAAACATATTCTAAAAAACAAATCTAGGGGTGGATAAATTATTTAATATGTAAAGCACTCTGATACCCAAGGGTCATCTTCGTGCTATATAAAACTATCCAACAACTCAATAAATAAAGGTGAACACATGCTTATATATGTATGTATATCATGTATATTTGTATGTTTTTCTATGTCTACATATATTTAAAACAATCCCAACTATTTCATATATAACAAGACGTATATAGAGTTCATCATTCTCTGTTTCATTTTATATGAAAAAGTTATGTGTAGATGAGTTTCTGCATATATTTGTCTGCCACTTTCAAGGCTAATATGTCTACATCAGAGTAGAGTATGTAAATATGATTCGATGGAAAAGCAACTAAAGACGAAGTGTAAGACAATATATTTTGACATAGAAAAAAAACAACAGTCCATATAGTATATGGATAAATACAACATACATGAGTATGTTTGAACATGTATCTATTATTACAAGCATTTACATATGAATTTGTTGCAGATATAAAGGGATTTATTCTGTGTACATGAATAGTTATAAGTATAATGCTTACATGTGGCATGTTCTATTTCTTACTTTACACATCGTTAGATCTAGATGTGTGGGTATATCTGAATACCTACATATATGTATTTTATTTCAGTGATAGCAAAAAAGGGAGAAACGTCTATATATGTAAATAAATGTATCTATTTTGCATTACTTATATATGTATATGTCAGAATACATAATTCATACATCTTATTTATATTACATATAAGTGGAGAAGTGGGTCTACATGGCTTTTGACCTCTTTTCCTTCTGAAGACATATATGTCACAGTATGTAAATCTGACTATAAGAATGTATTCAAATATACTTAGCTATAAAAAAACTACATGTCCTACATGTCTCTATCTCTCTGTATGTGTGTGTATATATGTACATATATATTTATATATATATATATATATATATATATATATATATATATATATATATTACCTACTGGCGATAGCCAGTAGGTATATATAGTTAGGACCTAGCTACCATAGGAAATCCGCAACATTCTATTGGGAATAACTTTGGCGCCGGTTGAGGAATTTGCGTGTAATTTTCCAAAATTTTGGCCAGCTCCGCTGCGCTCCTTCTCTGAAAGTTTCGGGGGGATTCGTGAAGTGGGGGCTGAGAAAAAAGGGGGTCCCAAAACGTGTTTTCCCCATGTTAATTTACATAGGACGTTCTGACAAGTCTACAGCCCGAACCGCTGAACGGAATTACACCAAACTTGGCAAAATTGTAGGGACTGGTACGCAGAAGTGCCTTTGCTATATTTGGTGAAAATTGCTCCAGTGGTTTTTATGAAAATTAACTTAAAAAACACAAATATATCTGGGCGGAGCCTAACCACACATCTCATCGTGAAATCTGATTGGCTGTCAGCACTTCATCCAAGAAGTGTTGGGAGCCATCTTGGGAACAATATACATGATAGCACCTCATTAAAAAACATTGTAGTTAATAGAGGGTTTTAGGACTATAGTTACATTATAAATCATTTGTTGCTGGTACCATACTCATTTTAGGAATTGTGGTGTGTTCTAAGGTGATTTTACCATGTGAAAAAGCCTTCTGCTGGGATATCATGAATCATGTTTGAAAGAAAACTATTATCTCATGCTTTTCCCACAGTGGTTTGGAAGGGGATCCATAAGCTAAACTGAAAGCATATTTTCTGTAAATTCACATTATCTTTCTCAGTCATGTGAGAATGAAGTCTGACATTCTCAGTAAAACATGTACATCCAACAAGGACAGAGACTGTCAGTTGATTCCTTTGTGTTCTACTGCAGCCTCCTAGAGTGTTCTAAAGAACAACTAGAGCGCTAACAGTCCTACTTATTACAAAGGTATGGCACACCTGAAGCCATCTTGATTGGAATAAAGTGGTAACTCTTAAAACATTTAATTTAAAAAGGAACAAAATGAGGGGGTATATTTTGCCATAGAAAGTATGATTAGTGCTGCAGAAAGAAAAATTAGGGCACATTTTGAGTGACTTCTCAAATCCTCTTCTATTTCATTAAAAAATTCTGACATGCAGTCTCCCAAGATGGCCACCAGAGACAAAAGAGCCCAAATGTAGCCCAAATATCACCCAGATGTAGCCCAAGTATAGCCCAATGACAGAATGTCCCAGAGTGTTCTAAAGAACAACTAGAGCGCTAACAGTCTTACTTATGACAAAAGTATGGCACACCAGAAGCCATCTTGATTGGAATGAAGTCTGAAAACATTTAATTTAAAAAGGAACAAAATGAGGGGGTTCATTTTGCCATAGAAAGTATGATTAGTGTTTCAAAAAGAAAAATTAGGGCACATTTTGAGTGACTTCTCAAATCCTCTTCTATTTCATTAAAAAAATGCTGACATGCAGACTGAAACATGCACTTTGAATACCAGCATCAGACTTCCCTGGTGAGCAGTAGCTTTACTACAGTGATCTAATGATCAACTAGAGTGCTAACATTCAGAATTTATGGCAAATGTGTGACACATTTGAATGCCTTCTTGATGAAACCAAAGTAGACAAGCATTGAAAATGCAATAGATCTTGCCCTCGTTTAAGTTAAAGCCATTCTGTTTATAATGAGGTGACTTTTTAGCTTTGATTTTATTAGTGTTTTTAAAACTTTCATGTAAATAACATGCATATGTATGCATATATGTATATGTATGCATGCATTTATATTTGTATTTCTATAGATATGCAGATTATATATGTATGTATATATATATATATATATACACATACATATATATAAATGCATATGCATATATATATGTGTATATGTGTGTGTGTAGAGAGAGGTAGAGAGGTAGAGGTATAGAGGTTGAGAGGTAGAGGTAGAGAGGTAGAGGTAGAGAGGTAGAGACTAGTAGAGAGAGAAGTAGAGAGAGGTAGAGAGTAGAGAGTGAGTAATAGAGAGTAGAGAGTGAGTAGTAGAGAGTGGTAGAGAGCAGTAGAGAGAGTAGCAGAGAGTGAGTAGTAGAGAGTAGTAGAGTGAATAGTAGAGTGAATAGTAGAAAGTAGTAGAGAGTGAGTAGTAGAGAGTGAGTAGTAGAGAGTAAGTAGTAGAGTGAGTAGTAGAGAGCAGTAGAGAGTGAGTAGTAGAGAGTAGTAAAGAGTGAGTAGTAGAGAGTAGTAGGGAGTGAGTAGTAGAGAGTGAGTAGCAGAGAGTAGTAGAGAGTGAGTAGCAGAGAGAGAATAGTAGAGAGTAGTAGAGAGTGAGTAGTAGAGTGAGTAGTAGAGAGTAGTAGAGAGAGAGTAGTAGAGAGTGAGTAGTAGAGAGTAGTAGAGAGAGAGTAGTAGAGAGAGAGTAGTAGAGAGTAGTAGAGAGTGAGAAGTAGAGAGTGAGTAGTAGAGAGTGAGTAGTAAAGAGTGAGTAGTAGAGAGAGAGTAGTAGAGAGTGAGTAGTAGAGAGTAGAGGGTAGTAGAGAGTGAGTAGTAGAGAGTAGTAGATAGTGAGTAGTAGGGAGTGAGTAGTAGAGAGAGAGTAGTGGAGAGTAGTAGAGTAGTAGAGAATGGGTAGTAGAGAGTGAGTATTAGAGAGTAGTGGAGTAGTAGAGAGTAAGTAGGAGAGAGTATTGGACAATATTCCAAAGTTTGGCACAGCACCACTTGCACAATAAGTCCAATGAAATCATATCACTTAGAGTCCTTATTGAAGCGCTGAATCTTAGTGTATATTCAAATGCTTTTATTTTCCTTAAGTTTATGTACCACAGCCAGCCGACACGTTTCGTTCTGTACAACAGAACTTCTTAAGGGCGTTCTTATTTCCTTCAAGTTATGTCGGTATCCTTTTGTCATATAACTAGATATCTCTTCCAAATGTTAGACGAGACGTTAGTACATTCTTATTCAAAATGACTAGGTATCAATTTTACCCACACAATTCGGGCAGACTTGAGTAATTTATAGCATCCTCAAAGTCAGTCTTTCAAAACTTCCAAAGAATAGGACATGATAATCCAAATCCAAATGTTTCTCAAGAAAAGTCATTTTCAATCATTTGGAATATCAGCGTTTGGGCAGATATGACCCAGGGACCCCCAGTATGCAAGGGGAATTAGTCCCCCCTCTGCAAACGCGCCAGTGGCCTGCGTTCCAGAGAGGTGTAAAAAGGGGCATAGCCTCATTACACCTCTGTGCAATGCAGCCCCCTGGCGCATACTGGAGGTTCCAGGTGGGCTAGTTGGCCCCCAGGGACCCCTAGTATGCAAGGGGAATTAGTTCCCCCTCTTCAAACATGCACGGGGGCTGCGCTGCACAGAGGTGTAAAAAAGGGTGTGGCCTCATTACACCTCTCTGCAATGCAGCTCCCTGGCGCATACTGGAGGCTCCTGGTGGGCTAGTTGGCCCCCAGGGACCCCCAGTAGGCAAGGGGAATTAGTCCCCCCTCTGCAAACGCGGCAGGGGCTGCGTTGCAGAGAGGTGTAACAAGGGGCATAGCCTCATTACACCTCTGCAATGCAGCCCCCTGGCGCATACTGGAGGTTCCAGGTGGGCTAGTAGGCCCCCAGGGGCTCCCAGTATGCAAGGGGAATTAGTTCCCCTCTCTTCAAACTTGCACGGGGGCTGCGTTGCAGAGAGGTGTAAAAAGGGGCGTGGCTTCATTACACCTCTCTGCAATGCAGTCCCCTGGCACATACTGGAGATTCCTGGTGGGCCTTCAGGTATATAGTTAGGAATTAGCATTAAAAAAACCTTTGAAATTCACTGAAAAAAACATAGGTTTCAGGCCTTATATAGTTAGGAATTAGCATTTATAAAACCTTGCAAATTCACTGAAAAAACCATAGGGTTCAGGCCTTATATAGTTAGGACTTAGCATTTAAAAAACCTTTGAAATTCACTGAAAAAACCATAGGGTTCAGGCCTTATATAGTTAGGACTTAGCATTTAAAAAACCTTTGAAATTCACTGAAAAAACCATAGGTTTCAGGCCTTACATAGTTAGGAATTAGCATTTAAAAAACCTTTAAAATGCACTCAAAAAACTATAAGTTTTAGGGGTGTTATAGTTAGCTGGACATTTCACTCATACAAAACCATTGAAATTGCTCCTATATAGTTAGTTGTACTAACTATATTTCGCGCACCCGCAATCCACTGCTGATGATGTCACATATTACATCATTCATGACATGGTCAGTGACATCACTGATGACATCTCAAATGACATCACTGATGACATCATCCACGTGACAATCACATACATCTATTCATACACTAGTGAAATCTTTCATCACTCTTTGTAAAATACAGAGTATCATATTTGAATCCATTGTTACAGCAATACAAGTATCTAAAAACCCACTCAGTGATTCATAGATGTATACACACATCTAATCACTTACCTGTAGATTCACTCATACATGCTGTCAATGAACAATAGAACACTATCAAAAATACTTATACACCTAAATCGACATTACACACCAGCACACATCCTATTCACATATGAAGTCATCCTACTCACTTATGCAAACAATGGATCATACTTACATATTTACTTAGCTACACACTTATACAAACACAACTTCATCTATTCATTTAGATAGTAAGTCATACTTAGTGAATTATAAAATCATTATTACAAGTATAAAGTTATCCATACAGTCACTCACACAATCATTGAGTCTTATGTATACTTATTTATATACAACAACTGACACATACACTGCCTTTTATTTTTCTAGTTTGTAGGACATGTACCATTGAGAAATATATTTGCTCATCACCACACCCATAAAGATATTCACTCACCCAAACAACTGTTAGAACATGTAGTTTTAACTTCATATATCTAGTGAATCAACTATTCACACATCTTTGGGCAGTCACACACCCCCCACCGAACCACACACACATTCACTCTTCCATACAAATACTCAGTTAACTAATCAATAACTAATATAGACTTTCAAATAGCTAGTAACCAACTGGAGAATCAGTTTACACAACAACTGACAAAGTTATACAGATATTCAAACAGTTTAGTCACTATCCACTATATTTAGTGAGACACTATAAATTGGTCAAGTAAACAGTCAATTACACTGCTACTAAATCCTCCATCCAAATATTCATTTTTATATATCCACTCATTCTTCAATGCAAATTGCTATCTATATAATGCATATTTAAATAACGAAGCAAACCACATTCACTGGATGATGTAATCAGTGATGTCATCAGTGATGTCATTTGAGATGTCATCAGTGATGTCACTGACCATGTCATGAATGATGTAATATGTGACATCATCAGCAGTGGATTGCGGGTGCGCGAAATATAGTTAGTACAACTAACTATGTAGGAGCAATTTCAATGGTTTTGTATGAGTGAAATGTCCAGCTAACTATAACACCCCTAAAACTTATAGTTTTTTGAGTGAATTTTAAAGGTTTTTTAAATGCTAATTCCTAACTATATAAGGCCTGAAACCTATGGTTTCTTCAGTGAATATATATAGATATATATATATATATATATATATATATATATATATATATATATGTGTGTCACCAATTTTCTCGTATCAACGAAAGAAAGATGCTTAAGGCCAATTCCATTCACACAAGTGATTTATTGCAGCATGTGGCAAGCCAAGCGCCTTTTTTTTCCATTCACGCAAGTGATTTATTGCAGCATGTAGCAAGCCAAGCGCCTGACGCGTTTCGGTGCAGCCGCACCTTGGTCACGATTCAAAGGACCATTTGTAACAAGGAAATATATAAATGCTCTAATACATAGACCAAACTGGCATCCATTTTGAAGTGGTGAAATTCTATACATATTCACCCATTTGACAAGGATTACTTTATATATTGTAAACAAAATCCTTTCTTGTATATTTTATATTGACCCAGTGTATTGCCAAATATTAACCAGCTGCATTTCTTAATTTTTAACAACAATAAGTTTTTCAATATTTTGTGACATTGCGCTCCAGTGGGCCAACGTATAATGGCCTCACGCTGATCTTGCTCTAGTTACCCAATTCTGCCCCAGTGGGCCAACGTTAAATGGACAAAAAACAATTGTGTGACTCCCACACTTGATTTTCCAACTTACTTACACATCAGCCTAAATTAATACACATCTAATTCCTGTTATACAGTCTCCGCAATACCATGTCGGATATCGATAGGTCTCATAATTCTCCTCAAAGCAAGCTGATATCTTCATCTACTACAGCAAATAAAGTAATAAAATAGTGCTCTCAATACAGTTTTATAAAAAAAAATTAACAAACATGGCATATGACATTTCAGGTCTATCTAGAAGCAGACAGGCAATCAATGACATCAATTCATTATCCTAGATGGACCGATAATTCTTCATCTTTGTTAAGTCCCATCGGATAAACAGTACCAACTTTTATAATCATCCTAGACTCCAAGCGTCTAAGCTCCCTCACTCTGTTACCTCCCCTTTCAGTAACCAAGATTCTGTCTAAGGCACAAAACTGTAGGAGACCACTATCTTTGTGTGGAACTCCTTAAAGTGTCTTGTGACAGGGTAGCTCTTATCTTCATTAGTGATAGCCCTCATATGCTCCAACACACGTCATTTGACAGGATGGACGGTGCTACCAATATAAGTCAATGAGCAAGGGCAGCTTAGGGCATACACGCAGTAGTCTAATTTGCATGTTAGATGTTTCGAAATGTGAAAGTGTCATTGTATAACAGATCATTTGATTTCTTTGCGGTTAATACTAGCCCTGCAGGCTTTACAAGAACCGGAAACACAAAACTCTTGTACGGGTTTCACCACTTTTTCAAAAGGCAATGTACTGCTACATAATATATCATTTAGTGCCATACATTTCCTAAACGTGAATTTTGGATTGCCTCCTACATACTTTTTTAAGGTCTCATCAGTGTTAAACACATTCCAATACTTTTTGAGGCATTTTCTTACTTCCCACGATTTATTACTATAGGCAGTTATAAACCTTATAGATTCTTCCTCTGACAGACTTTTTGTGGCTACTTTTAAAGTGTCAGCTCTTTCTGCAGTCATTACTCTTGCACAAGCCTGTTAATGCATTGAGCAGAATATCAGCTCTCACTAAACCTAGTTGTCATTGTTTGTAATACTTCCTTAAATGCATCCTCTGAGCTACAGTTTTTTTTAGCTCTGAGGAGTTCTCCGTATGGTATACTCTGTATCAGGTTCTTGGGGTGACAACTTTTGGAGTGTAGCAAACTGTTTCCGGCCGTGGGTTTCCGAAATAGTCTGCTTTCAAGTTTGTTGTGTTTACTTTAACTTCTACATCTAGAAAATCTATGGTTTTTCATGTATTGTGCTGGTAAATTTTAGATTGCACAGATTCCCATTTAAAGTATCCACAAACAACAATGCTTCTTGCTTAGTCTCCCTCCAGATACAAAATATGTCGTCTATATATCTGACCCAGACGACCACATGATGGGTATATATATATATATATATATATATATATATATATATATGGACAGGGCATGCATACTCTGACATGTCAAACTATGCTTCTCATGGTATGGAGATGAGGTGTTGTTACACTTGCATCATTGTACATTGAACTAGGCTTCCTATTCTAAGCAGATACATTTATATGAGGGGAAATAATTTGTATATTACACCACAAGATACATGTGTATATCAAACCATGTAAATATTGCTGCTTCTATATACATGTGGGTGTAAATATAGAAGGGTTTATGCCTGCTACTAAACTTTTACTAAGTGCTGTGTATATATGTATTTTACAGTTAATTTCAGTTATTTGATAAAAAAAATATTTGCTTACTTCACCACTAAGGTACATGTGCATATCAGCCAATATAAATGTTGCTGCTTCTATGCAAATATGTAGCTGGGTTTAGCCCTGCCAATGAAACTTTACTAAGTGTCATGTGTATATATGTATGTATAAGTTAATTTCAGCTTTGCTTAACAAACAAAAACGTACCCCTTTCGACCTTTGTTCCACCACCCTCTCTCTGACCCATCACAAACCTTCAGACTACTATCAACTCCCGAACATCCTTCTCAAACTTCCCTCTCCTTTTTTTGTCAATTCACCCACCTAGCATGTGCACATGTCTACTACTTCCAATAACAGTGCACTACTACTTCCCCCTTTCTAATTCATTCTGATCATTATATTCCTACTCTAAACAATACTAAGCACACAGGAACACAAACTTCACAAAGAAAAATGCACATATTACTGATCTACCACAAAACGCTGCAATGCCTCGCCAGGGGTAGTAAGAGATATATACATACTGGGGCTTATTTACAATTCCCTTGTGTTACTGGTGCATCACTTTTTATGTTGTTCTGGGGCCGTAGAATGCAGACCCATATGTACGAGGCAACGCAAAGCCACTTTGCATGGCTTGTCATGGCCTCGTAGATATGGTGTAAGGCCACGCAGAGCAAGTCTCTGCGTTGCCATAGCACTACGTCAGGGGGTATTCCATGGGCGTTGCAGTGGGTTTTCTCATGCAACACCCATGGGTGTTGACACATTCCCATATTGACAAGGATCTGTACATCACGAAATGTGTCAAAACTGTAAGCCTCCCCGTGCATTGTGTAGCACACATAGAAAGAGGAAAAGGCCTACATGGATATTTTTGTGCAGGAAGGTGTCCTATCCTGCACAATATCAATCCTGCCAACATCACAGACACCCTGTGTTGGTGATTGTTCACCGGCGCTGGCTGAAAGGACAGGCATTTACTGTTTCTTGTAAATAATGTGCCTTCCTGCCCTTTCAAGTTGGCATAAAGCAGTGCAGCAAAAAGACTTGCGGCGCTGCCTTACAACAATTCATTGTAAATGAGGCCCACAATTTACAATTACATTTATAATTTTGTGATTCACCCTAACAAGGATTGCGATTATTACTTGAAGTGGGTAGTTACAAACCCTCAACTAAAACTCCAGATTTCTTGCAAGACATGTAAGAAATTGTTGCTGCATTTAATTACTACAGCTCCCTATACTCGTGTTGGTCTTTCTCTACTTTTTCAATGGTTGAGTTCAATGTGACTAAAGTTTGCCCATTTTATTGGTGTTTGGTGTGGGGCTACTAAGTGTAAGATTGTGTATCTGTGATAGAGAGAAGTCTTAGGTCTTGATTTTTTGAATTTTGCAAACAGAGTACTCCACCACAAACATGGCAGAATACCCTGGCTGCCAAACTAACAGTCCACTTGCTCTACACCGAAGGACTTGGAGCTGTAGGTGTAAGTATATCAGACCGACCGTCCTGTCTAGAGCAGACAATCTGATATAGTTTTATGTAGGTTGAGCCTATAGCGTTTGCGCTGCAGAATCATCTGTTGTATGTACATTGTGGGGTTTGACTCCTCCCATCGCTTTGAATTTGCTTTTGTGTGTGTCATTCAAAAATCGTAGCCTCCAAATGGCTAATGGATGGTGCATGTCCCACCTTTTTCTCAAAAGTTAACTCCCATGCAGTATCGCCGCAGGATTTGTCTGCTTTCACTTTTGATATTGAATTTTGTGTCTTTGGAACTTTTTTAAAATTTAGAATGAGTAGACGCGCGGTGGTGGCAGTTGCAGAGGGACACAGCGGGCTCACACTTTGCTCATGCTGCCATTGTCCCCTTGTCGGCTTCCATACTTTTCAGCTGCACGGGCGTGAACTAGCAGTTCCCAGAATTGTGCATGTTTTGTTTCCCTTGCGTTTATATAGGCACTCAAACGCTGCTGTTTCCCGGTCCCGTGACTGCCTCACAAAGCACGCCGCACTGCAGAGCCTGGGGATGTTGCTGGGTGTTTTGTTGTCCAGCACTGATCCCAAGGGATCACTATACCTCATCAAAGGGGTAGGAGTCCCTGAGAGTTTCTCCCAGTCCTAGAACTGCCCGGCACTCTTGTCTGTGAGGGGCTGCCATTACCATAATTCCCTTAAAAGGGAGCGCCAGCATCTTGTTCATTGGGACGCCAGGACTGGGAAACGTTGCCAGTTTTTAAAACATTGTGGTTTATAAAGACACTGCCCTAAGCACTAGCGCTGCTTGTCTGAAGTACCGCGATACTTTAGCACCTACAATTGCTTACCTGCATTGGAAGGGAGGAAAGGGGGGCAAGCATCACCAACAACCCTTTGTGTGTGTAAACGGCCGCTTTATTGAAACATGTGCACATCACACTTTATTAAAACTGGCAATTTGCCTTACAAAACTAAAACCTCTCTAAACATCGAATTACCTGACCCCTTGACATTTCCTCCCCCCACCCCTACAATCCCCACATGATAAAAACCCCCACCCTGCAACATACAATACATAACTTGCAATACATTAAATAATACACAATGTTATCACCTAACATTAGAACTCCTACCCTCCCAAGACCTACAATCCTATTTACCTTCCTGCAACTGTAACTAACGACCCTCTAATGTAAACTTCCAAACCGCATAACCTTTCCCCGCTCCTGTTCACCAACTCCACAAACTTAACGATAAACTACCAAACTCCAGCCAAACTTGGCCAACTTCAAAAACAACTCTGCCAGCACCTGTTCTAAGTGACAACAGTACAGATACTTAACCCCCTATGCACCTGTTCCAACAAAAGCCGCTATCTAAAAACCTCCTAAAAAACAAAAAGCATCCCCAAAAATCCTAAGCCCAGGGAGGGTGGGCGGGGACAGACAAAACCCTGTCTACAGTGCTCCCAGCCACCAGGTCACCAGAACCTAAAATGGTGGCTGGGCAAGCGCAAAACCTGTATTCATACCCTTTTGGGCGACTTATTTCAAATTGGGCTTCCTTTGGGCTATTCACCAGGCAGACCAAATCAGCAAAATGGCTGCTAACTGCTCGCCCCCCTCCCCCTCCCAAATCTGCCCGGGGCAGACCTCACAGTGCTCGGCTGCCCCCTAAAACCCTCCTTGGGAGGGACGAAAGGGGGGCAAGCGTCACTGACAACCATTTGTGTGTGTAAACAGCCGCTTTATTGAAACAGGTGCACATCACACTTTATTAAAACTGGCAATTTGCCTTACAAAACTGAAACCTCTCTAAACATCGAATTAGCTGACCCCTTGACATTTCCTCCCCCACCCCTACAATCCCCACATGATAAAACCCCCCACCCTGCAACATACAATACATAACTTGCAATACATTAAATAATACACAATCTTATCACCTAACATTAGAACTCCTATCCTCCCAAGACCTACAATCCTATTTGCCTTCCTGCAACTGTAACTAATGACCCTCTAATGTAAACTTCCAAACCGCATAACCTTTCCCCGCTCCTGTTCACCAACTCCCCAAACTTAACGATAAACTACCAAACTAAAGCCAAACTTGGCCAACTTCAAAAACAACTCTGCCAGCCAGGAAAAGGCAGACGGGTAGGTGCTTACACCGCCTCCACCTTTTCCTGCCCCCCCCCTCCTAGTAATAAACGCCCTGATGCCTTTCACTCCCGACGTACCCCCAACAGCCTGGACAAAACCTCCCGTAATTCTAACAGATAAAGGTCCATGCCCATGCGTGAAAGGTGAACCCTGTCACCCCTGAACAATTCCGGCGCGTCATACCGTATGTCCCGGTGCCAGACCCATGAAAACCCCAAGTGCCTGCAAAAGCGAACCATCTCTACATTAATCTTACGTCTGGCTTTATCCACCGCCTGAGGCTTCAATGCCCCTCTCCAAATTCTCCACGGGACAAACTCAGTCCAAACGATGGTGCACCCTGACCACTTCCTCCTGATTTCTTCCAAGTCCTTTTTCATGGCCCTCATCAAAACCAGCCCCGTTTCTTGAACCATATCGTTCTCCCCCAAATGGAGAACCAACACATCAGGGCACCTACCCGCTACCAACAGCCTGTTAAGTGTACCAACCAACTCCTTCCAGCGCATACCCCCTCTCCCAAACCAGTGAACCTTGAAAACAGTAGGATTAAATCCCAGTAACTGTCCTGTGCATGCACCTGAGCCCGATTTACAAATGAGTGGCCCACTATCCACACTGCCATGTCACGGTCGAGGGGACCAGCCACAGAACCTGAAACAAGAAACAAGAGTCAATACACAGGCCACAAAAACAAGAGCGCTGTCATTGGGCATCCTCACTGCGCACGTATTGCTTGTAACAGTCAGAGGACCACCTCCTCAGGTGCATGATGTCCCCTCGCCCCCACCCCCGCCTATGCGCCTCCGATGCAGTGCCAATGCGAAAGGAGTGCGTGCCATATTTGCTCTCATCCACCCCCAGCAGATCCAATGTTCTCCACAACACTGCCAACAGCTGCGATCCCGTCGCCCCTCTCCCATCAGCGTGGCGAAAGACCAACCAACCCTCCGCCAATCCAGCCGCCCACCATTTCAACCCCCATCGTACCGGCACACCTCCCCCACGGCTTCCTTCCCCAATGACACCCACCTGCCAACACTCCTCTGGACTGTCTTGGACTTTCGCAACCACAGGCGCACCTCCTCCCCCAAAAATTCACCTCCGACCACCGTAACCCCGTACCTGACCTCGACCCCAGCAACTCAGACACCCGAAACGCTCCCGCGAACATCCACGCCCTCAGGGTAGCGAACAAGCAAGCCTCACCCCCATCTCTGCAGACCAACCACAAGGCTCCCACAACTCTCCCCAACAAGACCCACGATAAAGGTAGTCGAACCCTACCTGACCTGCCACACTCCCGGGCCCAACCTTCCAGCACCCGTGACCTGAGCTTGCTTGCGGACGGTGCATAACCCCACAAGAGTTTGCCCATAAAGGCAATCCCGGCCAGCTTGCCCACTATAGTGACCCATGTGAGGCCCTTTGGCGATCAGCGACAGCATAAACTGTACCACATCTTCCTGTCTCTCTCGCCCCGGAGCCCGCCAACGTGCCCCGGACGCCACAAACTCTCCCCATGCAGACACATACATCGTCCTCGTCGACTCCGCCAAGGACCCTAAAACCAACTGCACCATCCTGTGTTGCCTACGTTCCACAGCTGGGGAGGCATGCCTGTCGGGTCTCGATCCGCGTCCTTGGCTAACCCACGGAATCTCCCCCACTGCGAACGAGACAAAGCATCCGCTATGTCATTACTGATCCCAGGAACGTGCACCGCGCAAAAAGTAATGTCATGTCGCAGGCAACCCAACACAAACACCCTCAGCAACTTCAGCACCTGCTCATCCCTGGCGGACCGGCGATTCACCACCTGCACCACCGCCATGTTGTCCACATTGAAATTTACCTGTCTGTGGGCCAACAGCTACCCATAGCGAGACCGCCACTACCAGAGGAAAGAGTGCCAAGAACGCGATGCTCCTCCCACCCCCCGCCCATTCCGGGGGCCACTTCTCCGCACACCACCGCCCTGGTCAGTAGAGCTCAAAACCTTTGCTCCCTGCCCTCTGCATGGGGACTCCATTGAAATGCTGCAGAAAAAACTTGCCCATCCGCAAGTCTTCGCGAATGCCTGTGGACAGCCTCACATGGTGATGTGGAGGCCTCCGCCCCGCCAAGGCCCTGCCCAACCTCCTACAGAACGTCCGTCCTACCCGCACCACTCTGCAAGCAAAATTGAGGTGCCCCAACAGCACCTGAATCTCCAAAACCGTGACTTTGGCCTTGCCACCATGCCCACCAGCAGTTCCAACATCTGCTGCTTCTTCTCCACTGGTAAACGGGCCTCCATGGTCCCCGAGTCCAGTTCGATGCCCAAGAATGACAGCGCCGTGCCTGGCCCCACTCTTCTCCGGTGCCAACGGCACTCCCAGGCCCCCCATGAGCTCCTTAAACCTGTCCAGCGTCACCTGGCAGTATGTGGATTCTGGGGCCCCAAACAAAAAAAAGTCATCCAGATTGTGAGTAACTCCTTGGTGACCCGTCCGTTCTGTAAAAGACCACTGCAGGAACGTACTGAAACACTCGAAAAGTGCGCACGACATTGAGCAGCCCACCTGCAATGCCTTGTCCACATACCAGCGGCCGTTAAACTGGATCCCAAGTAGGCTCCAATCTTCTGGGTGGACCGGAAGCAGCCGGAAAGCCAATTTGATATCGCACTTTGCCATTTTCGCAGTTGCGCCCGCAGCCACCACCAAGGCCATGGCAGCGTCAACCGAAGAGTAAGACACCGTAGTCTCTCGCTCATCAATGTAATCGTTGACCAAGCCACCTTCCAGCCACGACAAATGTTGAATGAGGCGAAACTGCCTCGCCTCCTTCTTGGGCACCACCTCAATGGGGGATACAATGAACTCTTCCAACGGCCAGTCTTCAAAGGGCCCCGCCATGCGGCCCTCACTGACTTCTTTGTCCAATTTCTCCTGCACCACCTCTGGGTGCTCCCTGGCCGACATCAAATTATCAGCCCATCTCCTCAGCCGTGGCCCCTCATAGCCCAACCGAAATCCTACCAAAAACCCGGTCCGTAACCGATCCGCGGCCCCCCTGTCCGGGTAATCCTGCAGGGCCGCTATCAAACGCCTCACCTTAACTGGAGTACGAGCCCTTCGGCCCAGACCCCTTACCTCCTCTACCACTGCCAGATTGCTGGGTGCTCCCCGACCGCACTCCCCCAGCCCGCCCTAGTTGAGTCCCGTGTTGCCGCCCCGATGCTCCCCAACATCGAACCACGGGGTGGCCGAACTTACCGCAACCGGAACATAGATGCTTAAACTGGCAATGTTCCCTAGCGCACAACCCCTTATTGTAGTCCCAACAGGACCCCACCGACCCCGACTGAGTTTTGGACCCCGCCCCCACCCCTCCACGGGCAAAGGGCTGGTAAATAAAGGGCAGCCCACTTGCCGTAAAGATCGTTTTTCCCGACCCCGCCAACCCCATAGTGTGCTGCCATAAATCGGAATCCAACTCACCCCATTTCGCCGCGGGGTCCCTCGCCATCCGGGCCCTGAACTCCTCGTCATACTGAGCCCACGCATACCCCCCCCCCCCCCATGATCTGGGCCTTCCTAATGACGTCCATGTACTTAAAAAGGGACACGACTGCTCCCGAAAATGAAAAAGGCCGCCGTCCAATTTTCAATCATAAGAGGCACTTTTGGCCTCTTCTGGAACTCGTATTCCTCCTCTTTGGACCCCTCGTTCGCCCGCACCTCCCAGTGTAAAAGCTTCAGCAACTCAACATACTCCCCCTTCCATATGCGCTCCTTAGCTGACATCATCAAATGCGTGCCCAGCGGTTTCATAACCCCCATTTATGGCAACCTCTTAATCTTTAGCTCCTTACTCTCTGGCTTCGCCACTCCCTCTGCAGCCACCCCCGCACCCGCCGTGCCATCCCCGCTCGCTGTCTACCAGCAACCACGCCGCCAGCACCCTCAAGCCCTGACCCCAAGGGCCCTACACCAGCCTTCTTGCTATCGTCCTCCAACACCCTCCCAACGGGCCCCTCCACCCCATCATACGGGCCCACTCCTTTGTCCACCACATATTTCCCCCTCCTCAGGCGATCCCTCCATCCCCCACCTCCCCCCCACCCCCACCAACACATGCGCGCACCCGCTCTATTACCTGATGCCAAGGACACCGCGTGCCACTCATTGACCCTACGATCCAGGGATGCCGTCCTCTCCCGATAAGATGTCCGGGCCGTCCTGTCCCGCGGGCCCCGTGACACCTGCAAAACACCAACACCATTAGAGGACCCCCGCCACCCTCACCATCCCTCAACTCCCCTTCTTCCAAACTATCTTCATCTTCAATTAACTGCACCCCACATGTACATAACCCCGCTCGGCCGGCGGCGCCGACTGCACCCTGCTAGAGCCAGCAAACACATCCCTTGCCCCTCCCAAGCCAGTAAAAACATCTGAAACGGTGCTCCTCTTCCGTCGGTGCCCACCAAGCCGTAGAGGCCCTGTGGGTGGAGGGGTCGGCAAACCCATTACGGGCCTTCTTGTGCCGGCCGCAATGGGATCCCCCGCCGGTGCCGGGCACGCCACAGGAGGCTCAGCCCTCCCTTCACCTTGGCATTGAGGGGCCGTCCCCAGCCCTGCCAAGTCAAGAACCCCGCAGCGAACGTCTTTTTGGAAAAGAAAAGGTAGGTCCGGTGTGCTGGGTCCCTCAAACTGAGTCTCACCACCACCTCCACAACGCCCCCCCACCTCCCACCTGTCCACCACCCCCACACCACCAACCTCTACCTGGCCCCCCACCTCACCCCTGTCCTCCTCCTCAACGCTCCAAACCAACCCCTCTACCCCCACCCCCCTTCATCCGAGGAGGTCCCCCTAACCTCCCAAACCCGCCCCGTGCCTCTCCTACCCCCTCCCCGCAAACCCCCAAACTACCCCCGCCACGAAGGGCCCGCCACCTCACCGCCGCGCTGCCCCACTCCCCCTACAGCCCCGTGTGCCTCACGCATCCCCTCCTCCCAGGTGTCGAAAACATCCAGCCCCTCCCATTCCCTCTCACCCTCATCGGACTCCAACAACAAAGGCGACATCCCCCCACTCGCTTTCTATCCGCATCCACAACCCCCGGGCCTCTCCCCCCAGGCTCCTCCCCTGTGCCCCCCAGCTCTCCCACAGACACCTCGGCCCCCTATTTATTTGCGAGTTTTTTATAGCGCTATGAATCGACTCCCGAAGGAGTATCTCCGCGCTGTTGGCAACCAGTATCGCAACTGACAAAGGAGCATTTCAATTAAAAGAGAGTGTTGTGAGGTTCTGAGTCCAGGAAATAAACAACTAAACTAAGCAAAACAGAAAGGTTTTCAAACATTTTCTGAATTGGAGGTGGTTATGGCATTGTCTTAGTGAAAGTGGGAGGGAGTTCCAAAGATTAGGACCTACTACCGACAAGGCCCTACCACCTAGTCTGGTTTTGGTTATCCTAGGAACATTCAGTAACAGCTGGTCACTGGATCTGAGGGAACGAGTAGGGGCATAAGGAACAAACTTGCTCGCCAAATACTCTGGTCCCAATTGATTAAGTCCCTTATGGATAACGCAGCAGGTCTTGAACTTCACACGTTGGCGTATTGATAGCCAATGTAGTTTTTGAAGTAATGGTTTGGAGGGGGATCTAGGAGGTACATTTAACACCAGCCTAGCTGCGGTATTTTGTACCACCTGTAGGCGGTCTAGAACCTCCTCATTTGCACCTGCCAGAAGACCGTTACAATAATCAAGTCTGCTCATGACCAGAGCTTGAACTAAGGTTTTCCTATGGGAGTCCGGTAGGAAAGGAAAAATCCTACGGAGCAGACCAATCGCATGGAAACAGGATCCCACAGTGATGTTAACATTGTGCTTCATGGTCAGCTCCGGCTCCAGTGTGACTCCCAAACTCTTGATTACTGTTTTGGGCTCAGGAACTTGACCCAAGTCTGAAGGCCACCAGTCGGGGGACCATTGAATCCTAGCTTCCCCGAAGAGCATCACCTCCGTTTTTCCAACGTTACATTGAAGGAGGTTGGAGGACATCCACCTAGCAACTGCCTTCATCCCATCGGAAAAAGATTGTATTGTTTCCGAGGAAAGGTGTTTAAAGGGGAAGAGCAGCTGCGTGTCGTCAGCGTAGGACACCGGGTAGAACCCAAAAGCTCTGGTAACATCTGCCAAGGGAGCCACATAGGTGTTAAATAAAGTAGGGCTCAGGCAAGAGCCCTGTGGTACTCCCTTGGTGATGTTAACCTCTTCCGACCTGAACTCACCCATGCTGACAGATTGGGTGCGGTTGGAGAGGAAGCTCCTGATCCAGTCCAGTGCCCTACCGCCGATTCCACTCCTGGACAGTCGTTCGATCAGAATGGTGTGGGAAATCGTATCGAACGCTGCCGATAAATCTAGCAGTACCAGGACAACAGAGTAGCCCCTGTCCTGGTACAGCCGCAGATCGTCCGTTACCGACAGCAAGGCCGTTTCTGTACTGAATTTTGGCCTAAAGCCTGACTGGGATCGGTCAAGGCTACCAGACTGTTCCAAGTAGGTGGATAGGTGCTTATTGGTGTGTTTTTCAATAATTTTCCCTAAGAATGGTAGGAGGGAGATAGGCCTCAGGTTAGACATGTTGGTCCAAGGAACAGATGAATTCTTCCTGATGGGTCTGACTAGGGCTTTTTTCCAGCACTGTGGGACAACTCCAGATGTAAGTGAGAGGTTCACCAGTTTCTGAACATCAGGGCCTAGTGTACTCCCTAGAGGGCCCATAAGTCTGGCAGGAAGCAAGTTCGCGGGACTTCCACTTTTGATGTCCGTAAACAGTCTCTCAACCTCTTCTAACGAAATCTCAGGGAAATCATTAAGAGAATGGATGTTAGTAGATGCAGTCTGTACCAGAGTAGGATTATCCTGGCTACTTATGCCAGAACTATATGCCTCTATTTTATTATAGATGGCATCGATTTTATCTGTGAAGAAGCAGGAGATGCTGTCGCAAAGCTGTTGTGAGGCCATGTCTGCACTTTCACACGCTTTGGGTTTCAGAAATGTTGTGACAATCTGATAGAGAGTTTTTGAGTCATTGCCGGCTGCTTCTAACTGGGCAGTGACATGGTTTTTCCGTGCAGATCTTATGGCTTTATGGTAGGTACTAAGATTATTTTTATATTTAATTTTGTCCTCCTCCAAGGAGGTTTTCCTCCAAGTTTTCTCCGCCTTTCTAACTAAGCGTTTGATATTATGCAGTTCCTCTGAGTACCAGACCTCTTGCTTCCTGGCTGGACTGATTTTAAAAGTCTTCAGTCTTGACCCACTGAAACCACTCCCTGCACCCCCTGGGAGATCCCCCCGGGCCTCCTGTCGCCCTCTGGCCTCATCCTGTCCCCTGATTCTCCTGAGAGGAGATGGACTCTCTCTGCGCCCCCGCGTCCTCCTGTCCTTGCAGCCTCCCCCAACCTCCCCCTCCTCCCCCTCTCCCCCCGTGTGGCCTGCCGTCCCCACCCACAGGAACATCTCTCTCCCACTGCGAGGGGATGCCCTTCACCCCACCCCCCGCCGCATGCTTTGCCCCCTTGCCTGGCACCCGGCTGATCTTTCAGAGGCCCGAGCAGATCGCCTCGATGTTCCGCGCCCCGCCCCCAATCTCGACCGCCCCCGATGTACCGGGGCGGTCGCCTGCCATTTTCGCGGGCGGCGGGGAGCTGCCGCTGCTGCTTTCTCCCGCCCGCTACACGGCTCCCTGCACCTCCCGCCTCCACCCTTCGTACTGGCGGCCGGGAGCCGCAGGCAGTGCCCCCCTGCCGCTCCTCTCTACCGCCTGCCACCCCACCTCCCATAGCCTCCGACTCCACCACCAGGGCCGCGCCCCCAGCATCTGCGCAGCCCTGTGCCCTTACCTGCCCTTACCAAAGCGGCCACCGCCACCCCAGCGGACGCACGCCTCACCTCGTGCCCTCCGCCCTGGGGGCCCACCAATAAGTCCATCTGTCCTGCTTCGCTAAGCAGGCGGATGGCCTCAAGAACTCTAAAATCCTTGCCGGCCATGACGGAAAACAACAGCCCAACGCCAAACAAATTCTACAACAAAAACACTTGTCAAAGGCGTGACAGACAAAACCCAGTCTACAGCGCTCCCAGCCATTAGGTCACCAGAACCTAAAATGGTGGCTGGGCAAGCGCAAAACCAGTATTCATACCCTTTTGGGCTACTTATTTCAAATTGGGCTGCCTTTGGGCTACTCCCCTGGCAACCCAAAGCAGCAAAATGGCTGCTACCTGCTTGCCCCCCTCCCCCTCCCAAATCTGCCCGGGGGGCAGACCTCGCGGTGCTCGGCTGCCCCCCAAATCCCCCTTGGACTGAGTGTTCCCAATACTCCTGCACTGCACAGATTGACAGCAATACCATAATTACTCGAACCGAAGCGCACCGGTGCTTCAACATACGCTGACTGAAAGTAAGTTTTGAATGCGTCTACGTTAATCAAAAATTACCATATGAACTTTAGTCACATCACAGCTTCTGTGGCCATGATGTGACGTGTATGCATTGGTCATGATTTATAATTGAATAAGCATATATTCAAAAGTAGGGAAGTCTTATAAGGTAGCAGACGCGGCCGGTAGTGGGAGTACCGGCTGGGCGGTGACTTGGAGAGGGGGATGGGCAGCGGGGGGGTATGGTAATGTATGGATTACGGAGTTTAACAGGTAAGTATACATATAAATAAATCAAACGAATTTCGTTGCGCGCACTGCATCGCATTTGGTGATGCAGTGCATGCAACGAAATTCGTTTTATTTATTTAAATGTTTACTTACCTGTTAAACTCCGTAATCCGTACATTACTACCCCCCACCCTGCCCCTCCCCCTCCCCACATTACCGCCCGGCTGGTACTCCCACTACCGGCTGCGGCTGTAAGGTAGTGTGCTTCTGGGCTGCTGTCAAACTCCCTTCCTTTGCTTTTCTCGCTTCGCCTCCTACAGGCTTGTTCTCCTGCAAAGCCTGAAGCTCCCATGACCATAGCAAGGCACTGGGAGTGGCATGGCACCTGAGCAGGGCGCTTGCAACACGGTCATGGCGCCAGTATAATAGATCATAATGCTATGAAATGTGCTTTGTTAGTCTGACTTCACAGTCAGAGTCAAGGGGGTAGTCCCTGTTTACCTTACATCCTGGTATAGATGTTGGCAATCTTCATCAAAAACACGTTTCTCGCTTTTTCAAATTGGTGGAGATCTGCATCCTTGATTCGTCCCATACTGTATGAAGTAAGCCAACGTGTGACTGAATACCTAGTACCAACCTCTTGGGGGCTACCCCGTCCCCCATGTAACATTCTCGTAACCTGGGGGGGCGGGATCATCTTCTGGATTTGAACAACAAACAGTGTTCCTGGATTCTGTGCTTGCTGCTGCTCTTGCTAAGCGCCTGCTATGTGATGACTATAATTTAGATAGAACTGACTGGCCATTTTAGCTCAGTTAACATATTTGAAGGTCGTACTAAGTCAATACAAATATAAAGAAAATAACACAAGTCGTTGGAGCACAATTGACATGGTAAACAAACAAGGTGCCAGGTCTGACAAGAGGAAGTGGTCACAGCATGAGAGTGAAGTTATCTGGATATAAGCACTGTCATTAAATAAACACTTGATGACTATATTAGAGCCAGCAGGTGAGACAGACATAGGTGTTGTATCTACCTAAAGTATCTATGTAAAAGTGTTTTCATTAGCACATATTTTACGGAACAAGCCCGATGTATGGACCAATATCCCATATTGCTGGGGGAGGGGTGGGTCACACAGTGACAGGCAGCGTGGGTCACCCCTCTCTATGGGCAGAGGGTCTGTGCGAAGGGAAACGCTCCTCTGGAATTGGCCCGGGACTGGAGCCTGGGCGCGGAGGATGAATCTGGAAAGCACACCGTGGTAGCAGAGCCCATGGGCAGGCCACAGACATTTGCATCCAGAGCCCTGTGTGGGGTGTCCCTGTGCTGTGCTCCTGATTAGAAGCCTCTGAACTCCAGCTCATCTATCTCTTGAGGAAAGCAGACGCCACTTACTCGGCGAGAGGAGCACCTGGGAAAGGGCTCGCTCTATTTTTAAAGTAAAAACAAAAGTTTATTTTTAATTTTCACCCTACAAAGCTTGTGTTGCACTGTATTTGCATTGTCCTACCTGTTCCAAGCTCCCCGGTCCACCGCCAATCGTTTGGTTTGTGTGGAGGTACGCGGGACGAGATCCAGGGCTCCAGGAAGTGATTAACGACTTACGGGCCAAACGACCAATCAGCTGCCTGCAGCTCTCAGTTCACACAGCTTAAAAACCGATGCCTATCAAGACGCGCAGCGAACGCGCTTGAGGAAGGCAGACACCACTCACTCTGCGAGAGGAGCGCCTGGGAAAGGGCTCGCTCTATTTTTAAAGTAAAAACAAAAGTTTATTTTTAATTTTCACCCTACAAAGCTTGTGTTGCACTGTATTTGCATTGTCCTACCTGTTGCAAGCTTCCCGGTCCACCGCCAATCGTTTGGTTTGTGTAGAGGGATACGGGACAAGATTCAGGGCTCCAGGAAGTGATTAACGACTTCCGGGCCAAACGACCAATCAGCTGCCTGCAGCTGTCATTCCACACAGCTTAAAAACCAAAGCCTATCAAGACGTGCAGCGGACGCGCCCATCGGGCGCGCCACTGGCGCACCGAAGGCGTGCCAAAGGCAAGCCCGTCTGCGCCCGTCCGTGGCCAACCTGGGCCAGGGGCGACGACCCCTGCTCATTTCCCCACCCAGGTCAGAAGCTACAGCCCTAACTCATTGCAATAAACTAAGAGGTAAAGTTCCATCACCCTGCCTCACCATGTGTAACCCACCAGATCAAAATTTAATATGCCCCCACTGCGGATTTCAGCCTCCTCCTGACCCCTTAACGAAAAATTCACAGTGCAGCATCCTCCTCCTAAACTGCAGATCTCTCCCCAAACACACCGCTGAGATCTCGCTGCTCCTAGAAGAACACAACCCGGACGCCCTGTTTCTAACCGAAACCAGGCTCCATTCCGAATCAGAACCCGACATCATTCAGGCCCTCCCCAGATGATACCAAATTTTGCGAGAAGACCGTACAACTGGAAGGGGAGGCGGCTTAGCCATCCTTTATAAAGAATGCTACAGCTGCCGCAGCTCTCCCTATCCAAATACCCAACTGCGAAAGTCTTTCCTTCTCCCTCGACTTTTCCCCCATGAGCACCTTCTCGGGGATGGTTATATATCGCCCACCCGGGATCCTAGGACAGTTTCTCAACTCACTCCCCCTCCTCCATAGCCAACCTAGCTTGTTGCTCCTCAAACTGTACTCTCCTAGGAGACTTTAATATCCATTTTGACAACTCTTTGGACCATAATGCCCTAGAAATAACTTCCAGTCTTGCTGCACTACAACTCCAGCAACTAGTGCTGAAATTTACCCATTCTTAGGGCCATCTTCTAGACCCCATCTTCAGCAATTGCCCAGATCTCCTAGTGGGAAACCCATTGCCCCTGCCATGGATGGACCACTTTTTGATCCCCGTCTCCTGGGATTGTCTAGATTCCCATCACGCCCCCACTACTGTTACCCGGAGGGAACGCAACTGGTTCAAACTTCATTAAAGCAGAATGGATAACAACCCTTAACTCTTCCAGACCATCATGCAGTTCTGACCCCTCTCTAGCCAATGAAGACTTCAACAAATGGATTTCAAACTCTCTAGATTCTGTTCTCCCCACTAAACTCATGGAACCGAAGCGCAATACCAAGAGCGCTCCCTGGTACTCTCAGGATCTACGAGAAAAGAAATGTCAATGCAAAAAACTAGAGAGATACTGGCACTTAGACTACTCACTCCCCAGAAAAACCGCGTATAGAGCAGCGATAAAAATCTATAAAAATGAAATTAGAGCTGTACAAGCAGTCTTCTATGAAAGTAAGATCAATGCAGCCTCTAAGCCCAAGGAAATCTACAAAATTGCGAAATCCCTTCTGAAATTACCTGAAAAACCTCAAAACTCGCTTAACCCCCATTCCCGCTGCACCGACCTGGCAGAATTTTTCTACGATAAAATTCAAATCATCTACACCTCCTTCCCCCACAGACCCCAACATCAGCAACCAAACCCCCTGAACCACTATCCCACACCCAGCGTCACTCGCCAATTTTCCTTTTCTCGACCCTCCCATGCTACAATCCATCATGCATCAAGTAAAATCTGGTTCCCTAAATGACCCTGCGCCACCGCCCTCTCTGCTGGCAGTCTCCACGCACATCCTACCCACCATCTTGGAACTGCTTAATGCTTCCCTAGCCACTGGAATTATCCCGATCCCTTTGAAACGGGCCATGGTCCGAGCCCTCCACAGAAAACCCAACATAGATCTTAACATACCAGGGACCTAAAGGCCAATCTCCTTACTACGCTGGGTCAGCAAGATTTTAGAGAAACATGTCAATAAGACTCCGACCAATTTCCTAAAGACCCACCAGCTGCTCGACCCCACTCAAACAGGATTTTTACCTATGCGCGGAACTGAGTCTGCCCTCATTAATGTGACAGAAGAGGCAAGGAAGATCATGGACCAGGGAGGCACGGCAGCTATCATTCTGCTAGACCTAAGTGCCGCCTTTGACACTGTAAACCATAGCATATTACTGCAACGACTTACCAACATAGGAGTGTCATCAAAAGCACTTATATGGATTGAATCCTTCCTTCCGGAGCGCTCCTTTCAAGTTTTTGAGGGCAATACCACATCCACCAGCAAACCTCTCGATTGTGGTGGACCGTGGGCTCCTCCTTGAGCCCTACGCTTTTTAATGTTTACATGAGCCCCCTTGCTGAGATCGTTCGCCCCTTCGGGATAGAAATAGTCACCTATGCGGATGATACTCAGCTAGTGGTGGCTCTGAGTCACTCTCATACCGAGCCCAATAAACTCAGAGACTGCTTAGAAGCAGTGACCTCATGGATGACATCCTCATGTCTCAAACTAAACGGTGACAAGACCGAGCTGATGCTACTGGGCCATCCCCCCATCCCCAACATCGACTCCCTATGGCCTACCTGTCTTGGACTCCTCCCCGTGCCCAAGGATACAATCAAGAGCCTGGGCATCTGGCTGGACAATTCCCTCAATTTCAACCACCAAGCAGCCAAATTTTTAGCCACCTGCTTTGGCCTACTTAGGCTCATCCGAAAAATCATCCCCTTACTACCTTTTCAAGCTAGACAGATCATGATCCAGGGTCTAATCTTGTCCCGTTTGGACTTCGGGAATGCCCTCTACCTAGGGGCCCCACAGGCCACCTTAAACAAGCTACAGGTCATCCAGAACTGTGCGGCACGTGCCCTGCTCCAGATGCCCCGCCGCACCTCAGTTAAAACCGAACTCAGGAAGCTCCATTGGCTCCCTGTTAGGAAAAGAATCATATTCAAGAGCTTGTGCATCGCCCAGCAAGCCTTCTGGAAATCGGGCGCTACCATCAATCATTCTCTGGTCACCCCCTACCAACCCAACAGACAGCTTAGATCAACCTCCTCACACCTTCTCACAGTTCCCAGAATCAAGAGAGTCAGAAGTCAGGGAACGCTCTTTCTCTCACAACACGGCCAAACTCTGGAACACCCTCCCTCTCCATCTGCGATCAGAACACAATCTTCTGTCCTTCCGAAAAAAGCTTAAAACCCAGCTGTGTAACAACTCAGAATAGGCTCCGCTCTTCCACATGCGTTTGTCCGCAGCGCTAGGACGCCTCAGGGTAGCTACCGCGCTTTACAAATGTTCTTTTCATTTCATTTCATTTCATTTTCATTTCATTTCTCCTCTCCATCAGCTGGTTCAGCCTCCCCACACAGGCATTTGTATTTACTTTTTGATATCTGTGTAGCGCCTAAACCCTTAGGCGCCCAATCACTAAGCTTCTTCTAGTATTGTGAATGTGTTTCGGGTGTTTCTGGCGCCTCCAGGCAATCGATGGCACGGGAGCTCCACGCTGCCTGATACGTCATTGAGTTCCATTTTGTATTTCACACAATACACAGGACCTTGTGCTGCTTGCAACGATGACACCATTGACCTGTAGGCAGCATATATGTTCCTTGCATTCAGGCAACACACAGAAGATCCTATTGCTAGGGCTTTTCCTGAACTCCGTGCAATGCAAGGGATCTCCTTTACCGAGTACTTCCAGAGCTTCTGTGCCCCGTGTACCACCAGGGCCTCGTACTTCATGTCGTCTGAGGCATTCGATTGTAATGATAGAAAGTAATACGGTCTGCGGCCCCTCCTTCATTCCTTACTGGCATGACCACCCTATGCACTCCTTGTGGCATGTAGGACCTATGAACTGGATGTGGTTTCCTTTCATTGTAGGTAACACAGTGGACCTACTTCCTGCCCAAGGCATTGCATGCTTTACATGTGACGCAGGGGGCCTGCTTGTTACCCACGGCTTGCATAAATTCAGAGTTACTGCTGTCTGAAACTTTCGTACATACCATGTAATGCAAGGTGCCTACATACTGCCCAAGGCTTCTGAAACATGTAAAGTAGATGCCAGCAGACAGCATTCACTAAGTCATCATCTTGTCATGTCTCCTTGTGGCATTTGCGATAGCAGGGCATTTATTTAAGGATTTTTGATTTTTCACATTATGTCAGGTTGTTGGTGCTTGAAACATTTCTGAAAGAAGAACATCTCTGCACTGTAGTGCCTGTGACATCCTTGACTGCAGTGCACTGGTTGTACATGTGACATACCAGAGTGCAGTACGCTGTGGCACCTGTGGCCCTTCTGACTGCAGTGCACTGGTTGTACATTCCCAGTCCCAGTTCCAGTCCAGTTTTTCACGCTGCTCGAGGTGGGCGCGTGCGGAGGACGACGGCTGCTCCAGACTTCAATCCCCCGCTCTGTGTGTCCTGCTTGCAGCTCCCCTCCCGTACTTCACCCACAGCGGGGGCGCAGGGCTCATGGCGCTTTATCGACCCACCGCCCTTCCGACTCATGGATTCACGGGGATTCATGGGGAGCAGCGAGGTATGGCGCAGTTGAGGGCGCGTGTCTCCCCCTGCCGGAGGCCTTGCACTGTGGGTGCTCAGTGCATGGAAGCTGTGGGTCTAGAATTGCTCCAGGGACGTTTCGGGTGATTGCTGCCAGGAGCGAGTTCCCCTGTGACAGGCAGGCACCTTTGCTGAAGTCATCAAGTGGCGGGCTGTAAGTGGAAGGTGGAAAGTGGAAAGCTGCGCGAGAGGGCAAGACCTGATTTAGACCTAGGTGCAGCCGGGGACCGGGGCGCCTCCCACATTTCCTGCTTGCCCCCTCAAAACTCGCCCAAAAACTGCCCTTCAGCTGCTCTTTAGCTACGCTACGCTACTGGGAAGAGAGGAGGAAAAAAAGAAAAAGATAAGAAACAGACTAACTCCACACCTCCAGGAGAGATCAAACAACTGTGCCTTCCTCTGAAGGTTTCACTCTAGCAAAACCAACTACTTAAAGACCCCATTTGAACAATCACTGTTAAAGCAACCTCAGCTTCCGGGCAGATATATATTCGTTCAGTGTTCAGTGTCCTGGCTCAGCGACCTGCTTGAGTAATACAGTGGCTGGTAAAACACTACTGTCCGGCAAGAGTGTGGCAAGAGTGTGGGCCCAATAAATTGGGTAAAATTCAGAAATGCGGTCAGGGAAAATAAGAGGGGGTGACAAGAAAGATGAACACTTGCAAGCCCCAGTCCCAGCCAAAAATAGGAAGGACAAAGATGAGGATAAGGAAGGGCCGATGATTGATATTACAGCCCAAAATTATAACCCTTCGCACATGTCCTCAGCAAATCCTGGCACGCGAAATATAGAGGGCATAGAAGCAATAGAAGCAGCAGAAGTACGGCACAAGTGCGGATCAATAATAGATGTATCACTTCCCATGGCAAACATCTTGGAAACCACAGAAAAAACCTCCGCAGAGGCCGCCCCACAACCCAGGTATGTTGGTAGCAAGAAGGCAACCTGCACAGTCCTCAACAGGCATAACTCCTGTCCGAATGGCAGCAAACGGGCACTGATAATGGACTTCTTAAATGTCGCTATTAAAACAATAGAGGAAAACTGGAGTGGTCATGTGATGAAAGTTACTAAACCTATTAATCCAAGCAACAACAATAAAGCTCTCCTAAATTAAATACAAATGATGCAAATTCGTCCTCATTAGGGGAAAGAAACACAACAAATAGTGAGGTGGAATGGAAAGAAAAGAAAGTACTCCGGTACGCAGGATTGGGCATTTTGGGCGACAAAAACCAAGAAATACTGAGCCCAGAACTATTAACTCCGAAAACATTCTACCCTCCGGAGATCCACCAAAGAAAAAATTCCCAGGTAACTGAGATTTTAATCCACTTCCATTCGTCTCATCCAGATTTGCCTTATCTGTCACAAGAACATCAATCTTCACCAGGACACAGTGGTCATAATGGCCCAAGTTTGTCATATTGAAAACAATTCAGCACATCAGTACAACAAAACCACTTTGAGTCCCTTGGGTATGCTAGACCCACATAAGGGGGCCCATCCCCCCACTAGTCAGGGGAGAGCCAACTCAAGCTTGGCCACCCTGATCCACCCTTCCAAATGCCGAAATAGTAGAACACCTTTTTCAGGATAATCAAAATGATGCGCCGAACCACCAATTAAACCAATTAGGATCAGTCTCCCAGTCACCATTTATTCAAAACAAGGCATCACCTATCAGGTCCTCAGGTTGTTTGAGTGAACCATCCCCAGGGCAACCGCCCCACTGGGATTACCGTGCCAGCTCAGCTTCACTAAAGTCTCCAGATTGGCCTCACCTGTTAAGTACATTTGGACACAATAGGCAAAGCACTGACCCTCCATGCAGACAAACTGGACACTCAAGTAGACCTCCTAAATATCCTCACAATACATGTTCAGGGGGGCGAACAAAAGCTGCACAGCTTTAACGAGATGATCCTGAAGGTGCAGCGAGACCGGGAAACTGCTTTTCAAATGTGGCACTGTCATTGTACCAGAATAATCAATAAATTAGCCTCCGTTCCAACTATACTTACTGAACTATTGGGTACAACAAGGGAAGTTTCAACCAAGCCTGCAACAGCTGCAGAGAAAGAAAAAGCAACATCCATCAGAGAAAGAAAATGCAGCCTTGACGGATGTCGATCTGGAAGGTCCCGATCCCTTAGTGGGGCAAAAAAGTAGCGAAACATAGTCAACCCCTGTATCGATTAAACCTACTAAGCTAATAACACCTACACCCAATCCACCAAGTGTTTCTGACAACTCAGGCGCCCAGGATCCTCCTTCCCAAGAACAATGCAACCAGTCGTTTGAAAGAAACCTAAAAGTACCAAAGCTTTTATCAAAGCGGGAGCGAAAACGACTGAGAAAGTCCAGAAAGCGCAAACAAACAAACCGGGTTCAAGACTCATTCCTGGCAACATCAGCCCAAAATGGAACACATCAAGAAGACAATGCATTCCAAAGCCGCATGGAAGTAGCAACCCTTAAGGAGCAACTAATTTCATTCCCCAATCCGCCCGTTACGCCCAATACCTCAAACCATAATACAAGGGAGTCACCCCCGCTAGAGAAAATATACAGTTTATTTAAACCCGTAGCAAGGAAGGAAAAACATAAACCAAAAACTCAGGCTACACAAGTACCAGAGAGATGCTCCAAATCGGCAATAAGGAAAACAAACCAGGGTGTGTCTACCTCCGGTAAGGAGATCGGTACAGACGCAAGCCGAGTTGTGTAAATAAATAGGAGAGGCGAAACCCAGCCACAAAAAAACAGCCCGGAACCTAGAGATTTACCCCAGACCATCAGAGAGCCTTTGGCGGAGAAAAAAACGCAAAGGACCTTAGACAATGAATCGGAGTACGATCCCCCAGTTAACAATAAATTGGTTTTCAATCCACCATATGTTTCAAGGGGAACGCATGACATTCTAAATAGAAGTGTCTTGCTTAAATTATTTCAAGCTCTTCCATCTCTAAGCCATATAAACACCAATGGTATTGAAAGTATCGAATTTAATCAAAATCCGAGTTTCATCGGTCAAGAAGCTACAATAGCTATTAACAAAATGCACACTGACCAGATTTGGCAACAGAAGGTCACTTTCGCCAATTGGAGAATCGAGTTAAAAAAGATAATCCCCCCTCGTTACCCTAGTCCACTACAACCATCTCCTTATATTGTGAGTCTTTTAAAAGGGGCAAAAGATCCAGATCATCATAATCAAACAAGGGATACAGAGTACTCGGCCAGGAAAATTACCATTACTTTTGACCATCCTGAAGCCGGAAAGCTTTCAGGCCCTTGGGACTCAAACATAGAAGGCACATCCTTGGGAATGGCATGAACAACCTCATCAATAGCTCCAGACTCACACGAAGGCTGTAACATCTGTTCCTGGAACGTGCACGGCTTCCACTCAAAATTAGAAGACCCTGACTTCATGGACTTTATTACACAATACAACATTATTCTTTTCCAAGAATCCTGGCAGATAACCTCATCCCCAATAACTGGTTTTAAGGAATTCCTGAACCCGGCTAAGAGAGCCACAAAATACGGAAGAGCAAAAGGGGGTCTCTCTAGCTTTATTTCAACAGACATTCCATGGCACGCTTCGATCATAGATTTAGACTGTTCATGGAGTTTGTGCGTCAAAATAGTCGTCTCGGAGTTCCAGACCCTGCTCATACTTAACATTTATATCCCTCCCGCATCCAAACTGAAGAAGCACAAATTGAACAATTAATCACCTCATTAAGAACACTAAAACTCACCTATCCAGATGCTAAAACCATTCGGTCGGGCGATTTCAACATGAATTTACAATATACTAGGTGCAAGGGTAAAACGGAGGCCACACCAGCCGCCAACCGACAGGATTCAGCTGGTAAGAAATGCGTAGCCCGCTTGAAAGACCTTTCAATGTGTGTACTTAACGGACAAGGCCCGATCGATCAGCCCTCAGCATACACCAGGGTTACACAAAAAACATGATCTATCATTAATTATACCTTTACGGATTATGACCTTCTCCCGTATATTACGAATTTCCAGATAAAAGACAGGGCGGAAAGTACCCTGCACCTTTACTATTCTTCTTACTCTCATCAGCCCTCAATCCACCTGGACTGTCACCCGTTATGGGTATCATCCGTTATACAAACCAGGAACTCCACTCCCTAAACACAGGCAGGCTGTCCCTCACTGCTTCTTATGTCAATTCCGATAATGGCAGTACCAACAGTAGAGGAAGAAGTCCTATAGCAGTGATAAAAAGCCCCACTCCACAGCCTCAGTTATCTTGCATGTACTGTAATGCCAGATCGTTGCCTAAACATGCTGTGGAAATCTGGGCGCTCCTGGACACACACCGCCCGATGCGTTATTTATCACTGAAACCTGGTTACATGAGTCGTCCTCACCAGATATCTCTGTAGCCTTACCTCCCCCGTATAAAATACATAGGCTTGACCGCCTAGGGAAGCAGGGAGGAGGAACGGCAATAATTTATAAACCAGAGATCAAAGTTTACATCAATGACTCCTTCTTAGAACGCTGGGGAGAAATGTGTATTGCCTCATTAACCATAGGAAACCAGGTGTCATGGAAAGTGGCCCTTATATATAGACCCCCAGGCGCCAAAACTCACTTTGTGGAGAAGCTTGTCGAAGCAATTGCACCCTATGCCCTAGCAACAGACAATTTTCTATTGTTAGGAGATATTAATTATCATTTAGATCAAATCCATGATCCTCATACTGTTGACCTTATTTCAAGCCTCGACACCCTACAATTAAACATCCTTCCGACAGGCCCAACCCATACTGCGGGACATGCATTAGACCTCATATGCACGAACTCCTCTAAAGTCAGAATTAGGAAGGTTGATCCAGTCCTATGGACTGATCACTATGTTATAAAATTTAATATTTTATGTTCCCAGTCCGAACCTCGGAAAACCACTCAAGTAAAAATGAGCAGACCATGGAATAAAATAACCTTAGAATCTTTTGCTGCACACTTTTCCCCTCCAGTCATTGCGGATACAACTGACCCTAATATAGCCGCCAGAGAGTTGGAAACTGCAATAGTTCTGGCATTAGATCGTATTGCTCCAGCCCGAGTGTCTAAACCTCCTAAGAAAAATTCGCCGTGGTTTACTCCTGAGCTGGAACAAACCAAACAGGCAGTCAGAGTGGTTGAAAGAAAATGGCGTCAAACCAAAGATTTGAATGACAGGAATCTATATAAAACCGCCCATAGACAATATATGAAAGGAATTGCCGAGGCAAAAAAAACTTATCTTGGTGATAGGATTTCTCTGGCGTCGAACTCACAGAGAGAGCTCTACAGTATAGTGAAAGACTTCACCAACCCCTCGGCTAGCCAGCAGCCACCTGATGAGTCTAAAGAATGGGTAGAGTCTGTGGCAGCATACTTCCATGATAAAATTAACGAAATTCACAAACGCTTTCCTCAGTCGCCTTCTACCTGTCTGACAGCAGTCTCGCCCGCTAATAATTGTGGGGACTCCGATCCTGACATTCCCACATTAAGGGAATTCTCACCATGTACTGAAACACAGGTCGAGGCAATTTTACAACGAATGAAGTCCGGGGCCCCGGGAGATCCTGCGTCTCCACAAATCCTATCTAAAATAGCTCCTGCTTTGATTCCGGCCCTCACGAAAACTTTAAACCAGTCCCTACTTCATTCCTCTGTCCCAATACATTGGAAAGAGGCCGTAATCAGACCTATTCTAAAAAAAACCTCAGCTGATCCTAAATCACTTCCTAACTACCGGCCCATCTCACTCCTTCCCTTGTTTGGAAAGATCTTGGAATCCCAAATAAATAAACATCTTAAACTATATCTCGAGACCAACAAACTTCTTGACCCCTCACAATCAGGGTTTAGGGCATTCCACAGCACCGAAACGGCCCTGCTAGAAGTCGTGGATAATATAAGATTGACACTTGATTCCAATCAGTCTGCATCCTGATTCTGCTCGACCTGTCTGCGGCCTTCCACACCATCTCGCATCTCATTCTTCTGGAACGTCTTGCTGAGATTGGTGTTGAGGGCCCCGCACTAGGCTGGATAAAAAGCTTCCTAACCGACAGACGGTCCAAGGTCCAAGTGGGCGCTCATTCTTCCAACCTCTATGAAAACAATAAGGGCGTCCCACAGGGGTCCATATTGAGCCCTACGCTCTTTAACCTGTATGTATCCCCTCTTGCTAAGGTCATTCGAACACACGGTTTTGGGACCGTCTCCTACGCAGACGATACCCAAATACTGGTTACCATTAATCAGAATCCGGATTTAACTAAACTGAGATTCAAACACTGCATGATTGACATCCATGATTGGATGACCAGGAACTTTTTGATGATGAATGCAGGAAAGACAGAGGTCCTACTGTTTGGAAAGGCAGACAAAATCTGGTCTGATGACTGATGGCCAGCTTCGCTTGGTCCATGCCCCTCACCCAAATCCTCAGTGAGAAATCTTGGGGTAATTATTGATAATAAATTGTCTATGTCTGATCACATTAGCAAAGTAGTAGGCACGAGCTATGGCCTTATGCGTAGTCTGAGGAAAATTTTTAAGTGGGTCCCCCTCTCAGCACGCATGCCCTTAGTGCAGGGACTCATCATCAGCAGGATTGATTATGGGAACGCACTTTTGGCTTCAACAAACTCCACCTTGTTGGCTCGCCTACAGGTCCTGCAAAATACTGCGGCTAGGCTGGTGCTTGATCTTCCCTCCCGCACACCGTCATTACCCTGCCTAAAAACATTACACTGGCTTTCAATACAAAAGCGGATCAAATTCAAACTGTGCTGCCTTGTCCATAAATCCATCAATGGGCATGGCCCGGTATACCTTGAACAAAAGCTAAAGGCCTACCACCCGGTAAGGACGCTCAGATCGTCCACCAAGTCTCTTCTGAGTGTCCCCAGGGTACGCACGGTGAGAAATGGCGACAGAGCCTTTAGTAAAACAGCACCCGAAGCCTGGAACTCTCTTCCCCTTCAGCTTAGGACGGAACCCGATTACTTGAGATTCCGCAAACAGTTAAAAACATGGCTTTTTTAGATCTGTCCATGCCATACCTGGGTTTCTGCTAGGGGTCTTTTCTACAAGCGCTCTGAGACCTTCGGGTGATTTACGCGCTATACAAGTGTAATAAAATAAAAATAAAATAAAAGTGACCACCAGCCGCAATCTTTTACTTTATTAAAATCTTTCACAACCCCAGAGAAAGCAAAAGCCCTATCATCTTTAACACAATGTTATAACCTAAAACGCCTCCGCTGGAATAAGGATAACATTGTGGCCTTCACAAGCACCTACACCAGTTTTTTGGAAAGACCCAACTCTGAAACATTGACCATAAAAGCTTGGGAGTTTTTTATTTATGAAATGAATAAGAAATTCTCTAAAACGCCCACACCCATAAAGCAGGGAACGTAAAAGGGGCAGCATGGTTCAACAATAGCCTGAGGAAACAAAAACAACTAAATACATACCTCAGACAAATAGGATCTCGGGGAACAGAATGCCACCGGGAACTCCTGCTATTAATCTCAAAAACAAGAAAAAAGCTAAAAAGGGACATAAAATTTACCAAAAAAGAGTACCAAGAACATATTTGGGCGAAACTTCTATATGCATGTAAATTAGTGGACTCCAAGCTCTTTTGGGAACAAATTAACCAACTAACTAATGGCTGGAATTGACATCACAATTCAGATATATTGGAGTCCACATGGAGAGCTCACATTGAACTCCTATATAACGAAAATACATCCCAATCGGCCCCAAATTGCGGATTACCGACAGGGCAGGAGGCTGGAGGTCGAGGTAAAGCCAACAATACCATGAACCACGAATTCCCTGAGGATTTAGAGTTGTTTTCAGAAATTCAAATTCTAAAAATCATAAATAAATTAAAATCCGAGGAAGCCCCAGGTCCGAACGGACTTCCAAATGCCCTGTTTAGGCAAGATCCCCCATTCTGGTCTCAAGTCCTGACTCCTCTTTTTTCCAAAGTTACAGCCGACAGTTTGATCCCTGAGTCCTGGAGAGATAGCATCCTTAATCCAATCTATAAGTCAGGTTCCCGTTCGTATCTCTCCAACTACAGGTTAATTGCGCTGATAGATGTGGAGGCGAAAATATATGCATCTAACCTCCTGGTAGAGTTAGAGGCTTGGATCAGTCATACAAACCTTATTCCTCCAACACAAACTGGATTCCGGGCTGGGATGGGCACCCTTAAGAACATCTCTGCGGTCACTCTTTTAGCTAACCAAGCCTTCGCAAAATCAAGGCCCTTGTATGCCTGTTTCGTAGACCTCAAAGCGGCCTTCATTAAAAATCCAAGAGCCTCTCTATGGGTAAAATTGCAAGCCTGGGGGGTCCCGCCCACACTTCTGGATGCCATTATCAATTGGTACTCTCATACGTGGGTCCAAATCAAGAAAGGAGACGGGTCCAGCATAACCTGTAAGATTCCAACTTTAAATGGACTAAAACAAGGTTGCGTGTTAGCGCCTTGTCTGTGTAACATTTACACGTCAGAACTCGACAAGTGCCTTCAGTCGATCCCAGCTGACCCCCCAAAATTGTTCAAAATACTGACACCTTGCCTCCAATAGGCAGATGACATTGTGTTGCTAGCACAAAAACCACTTGGCCTGCAGAAGTTGATTACGGGACTAGGAGCCTACATCACTTTAAACCAACTTACGATCAATCACCAAAAGACAAAAGTCATGCGTTTCTCCAAACACAATAAAACATTGAACAGGCACACCTTTTCCTGGAAATTGGGCGAATAACCACTGGCCTGCGTAGATTCCTATAAATATCTAGGCTTTCTGCTAGATTGCAAACTCAACTTTAAGCAACACGTGGAACAAGGACGCATAAAAGAAAGAAACTGTTATTCGCCTTCAAAATTCTGAAGAAAAAGCTCATAGGCTGCTCTACCGGTCATCTGTTAAAAGAGATCGCCGCAAAACTCCTACCCTCCATCTCGTATGGCTCTGAAATCCTGAATACCAAAGATGCTACAATACTAAATACAGCACAATCCATATTCTTCAAAAGACTGTTTTTAATACCGTTACACACCTCACAAGAACAAATCCGTTTAGAATTCAGACTAAAAAACAGATCATGGCCAGACAAGGCGCCCTAGTAAAGTACTACTGAAGGATGAGGGAGGCAGAAGATGACACTTTAGCCCACTGCTGTTTGGTTGAGATTTAAAATCAAGCAAGACTAGCTAACTCAACCATGACAATCCTGAAGGAATCTTTGTCGGCATTACAGCTAGAGGAGGCCTGGTCTACACCAGTAACGTATTCTAGATTCAAAAGCGTGGTGAACACCACAATCAAGCGGATCTCTTTGTTAACTGATAAAACGATCTTCGCAAATAAACATCATGCCTGGGCTGTGATACAGGCCTACCAGAGGCTAAAGCCACAACAGTATCTGACTGAACACCTTTCTTACCACAAAAAGCATTACCTAATGTTGTTACGAATAGGATCATTCACCTCAAAGGATTTGACACCAAAATGGAAATGTATATGGCCATCTAAGGAATGCCGCCTCTGTTGTCAAGGTGAGGAGTCACTACTACATTTACTATGTATATGCCCCTTTTTACTGAAAACCTGTAAATCCATTCTTCGGGAGATTTTAAGGAATAAACAGATAAGAACATGTAGAACTGCAGTCATCAGATGTCTTGGAGGGCTATATATTCCCCTCTCCTGTAGTGCCATAAAATTCTGGAAAATAGCAGCAAAGGAACTGGAAAAAAATGATCTAAGCTAAGCAGCTAACAAATAACCTGCTCGCTGACTTTTCATAAACGCATTGCACTACTTGTTAGCCTTTTAACCGTGGTAATGACTCTACGGTCTTTACTTCTCTCTCATGTTTTAAAAAAAAAAAAAACATGCTCATTTAGGGGTCGATTCCGATCCGGTAAAAAGCGCTCCGAATTGCCGTTCGGAGCGTTTTTCCCGTACGAATCGTACCCTGCAACGTCCCCCATACGAACGACGAAGTACGATCCCTACCAGGAGCCGTATTCCGTACGAATCGTACAGGGACCGTACGAATAAAACCCCCGTACGAATCTCCCTCGGAACCCGCTGTACGCGACATCTGTACGGTTCGCGGACAATTTTTCCGAACCGGCAAGTAAGATTCGTGTTGGGTACGCACCGTACGACCCTTTTCCTACGGGAGCTGAGAACAGCCGTAAATGCAGAGTTCACCCCGAAACAGGTACGGAACGGCCCCCCCCGGGTACAGTGCGTACACCCTATGATCGCAGGGGTACGCGCCGTACCCCTGCGATCATGGGGGATACGTGCCGTGTACCCCATGTACGCTGGGTGTACGTCGCATACCCCATGTATGCTGGGTGTACAGCGCATACCCCCCATGATCGCAGGGGTACGGCGCGTACCCCTGCGAACATGGGGTATAGGCGCCGTACGGTGTGTATGTGATTGTGCGCTTTTCCGTACAAATCGCCCTTACCTGACGTGGACCGTACGACTCGCGTCCAGGTACCCCGGTCCGGATCATACTCGTTGGGTCGTACGGCGTCTGTACGAGTCGTACGGAAACGGCTCCGGATGCGAGTCGTACGGACGGTGATTTTACCGGATCGGAATCGGCCCCTTAATGTTTTGTTTTTTATGATGGTTTGCCATACTTTTACGATTTTTAAAGAATCAAAAAAAGTATTTTTGACCTGACTTGACTTGAGAGTGCGGTACGCTGCGGCACCTGTGGCACCTCTGACTGCAGTGGACTGGTTGTACGTCTGACATATCAGAGTGCAGTATGCTCATTTAATGTTTTGTTTTTTATGATGGTTTGCCATCCTTTTACAATTTTTAAAGAATCTAAACAAGTATTTTTGACCTGACTTGACTTGAGAGTGCGGTACGCTGTGGCACCTGTGGCACCTCTGACTGCAGTGCACTGGTGATACATGTGAGATCTCAGAGTGCTGTGATTGGTGCTGAGTATGGCGTTACATTAAAATGCCTTGCTTTTTAAGTGCTGAGCTGATAGTGAGCTTCCTTTCCATGGGTACTACAGGACTTGCTAAGCAATGAGCATGCTGTACAAATTTCTACAAAAAAAGACACACAACGTATTAGGTAATTTTGAGAATATTATTTATAGGCGTTTCTGTGCCATGGAAGACAGCCCTCAACAGCACACCATCTCATTCAACACCACTACATACCACTCCACAACACAAAATTCCATTCCACATTGTTACATTCCACTCCACACAATCCCACTCCACATAATTGCAATACACTCAATGCCGCATAACTAATAAAGCAAGCAGAGTTGTGCTGGTGCACAGACTATTTTTTGTGGTTTTTCAACTTGTATCCCGAAGTTTCTAAAAAAAAATTAAGATTCTTTGGGTGCTCCATCGGTTGCGCCTCCCGTCGTCAGACGTCCACATATAACTTAAAATAACGTGCTCCTAATGAACATAAGTCACATCCCCCTGGGCACACCTTGGTTCCTTCCAAACGAAAAAATGGACTCCAAACTTGTTTCCATGAATTTTTGAGGTATTATTTTTATTGCTTCAATTTTTTAGTTCATTCCTCAACCTTAACGTGAGTTAATCCTGGAATTGTTATCATTCCAATCAATTTGTTCAGAACATATATTGTTGATTAGTCGCTCCTATGCATTTCGGCCCAAAAGCCCTTCTTCGGGGAGCATTACTAGAAATCAAAAAGACCCATAACACAACTATTTATACATCACATGAATTACATTATATCATTGTCAAAAACTGTATCGACATCCTAGTACTATGGTGTGCAGGGTTCACATGCAATATCCGTGTGTATTTCCTTTGTGAAAGCCCCAGTGTCTTTGAATGTAAAAGCGCAGTGAGAAAAACGCTGTGAAAAAATGCTGTGAATTGTAAAAGGAATCCAACTGAACTTACATGTTTCAAGTTCAGTTCTGCACGTCTGAGAAAAAAAATAAGGAAATAAGCGGACGTTAAACAATACTCTGAAGTAAGACCTTTACCGTTCGTATAATGGCCGGTAAAACGTGGTTAATTCAAACTTACTGGTGTCCAGTTTCGAGAACGAAGCTTTCAGGTTCAAATGGGCGCTAGCGGCACTTCCGTGTCTTCCGCTATAGTTTCTAGTGATTGGCTCTCAGAGTGCAGTCACTTGATATAAGGCTGCGTGTTCTACATTTGACGTGAAATGAATAACAGACTATGTTGCGGTCGGAAAAAAGCTGCAAACAATGGATATGTTTTCAAAATAATGCACACAAACTGGGATCAGTGAAAACAGAAATGAATAAAAACGCGAGTTAATAAAAAAGCGAATTAGTGCAAATTAATCATTAATTAACGTACGTACATGCAAAAAAAAAAAAACAAGCGTAAAAATCAAACACCTGAATGAGTATGGTGTAGGACCATGTTCATGTTGGGGTAAAGTGAAACGGTATATACATGTTTCATGACTGCTGATTCATGTGTATTACAATAAAAACAGAAAAAAATGTTTTTGCTAGTGATGAAAGATGTCCACCAATGATGGTCACAAGGCAGCAGACAGCTAGATTGAATAAACGATTATTCACAATTCTTTACAAATAGCATGGCAGTTCTGTATGGTCATTAAGACCATTTGGTTTATTAGAGTTTAATTTGCTGATTTTTTTTTTTTTTAAAACAGTTAACAAACTACCAACAGGTGCAGGGCTGACCAAACACATTTAAGGACATGCAGCTGGAGCCTGAGGATTCTCACAATGCCAGGACTCTACATGGTGGTGAGGCGGGCAAGGCTACAGCGAGCAGCACGGAACAGACGGAGGATCCAGGAGCGGATATTCCACCAGCGGGTCACCCTTCTGGGCCAAACCAGGGAGCAAATTTACGCAAAGTACCGCCTGACTGGGGCTATGATCATCAAGCTTATCCGGGACCTAGACCCCCTGATGCAGCACCCAACAAGGAGGACCAATGCCGTGCCCACACATGTGCAGGTATTGTGCTGCCTGCACCTCCTGGCCTCCGGAAGCTTCCAGGGGATGGTCGCTGTTGCAGGGGGGATATCCCAGCCCACCATGTCCCGCTGCCTAAGGAGTTTCCTGGATGCTATGCTGACCCGGCTACACCACTACATTTCATTCCCCACCAGCCAATAGGACCTGAATGAGTTCAAGCTACAATTTTACAATGTAGCTCAATTTCCACATGTCATAGGATGTATTGACTGTACCCACATCCACATCTGCCCACCTGCAGAAACGGAGTACCGCAACCGAAAAATCTACCACTCCCTCAACATCCAGATGGTGTGCAATGCAAAAACATACATCACGGACATTGTGGCACAGTACCCGGGGAGCACACATGACTCCTTCATATTCAGGCACAGCGGTATCCACACACAACTGGCCAGGGTAGACTTTGGGGAAGGACACCTACTAGGTAAGTACACATGCCCTAAAATAGTACACTGTGATCATGTAGCTGCGCAGAACAGGCACTCACCCTCTGCTCCTTTCATTCAGGTGACAGCGGCTACGCTCTCCATGAGTACCTCCTCACCCCATACATCAACCCTGCAACACCACAGCAACGGCGATTTAATGCAGCACACATACGCACAAGAAATTGTATTGAGAGGACATTTGGCCTGTTGAAAAGCAGGTTCCGCATACTTCACAAGACTGGTGGGGCCATGAAATACGAGCCAGAGGTCTGCTGCCGCATCGTGGCCATGTGTGCTATCCTTCACAACATTGCTATCAAGCGCAGGATCCCTGTTGACATCTCTGGCAGTGAGTCGGAAGGGGACAACCGACCACCTGCACATGTGCGTCACGCACGCGGGGAGAATGCTGCCGAAGGACACAGGCGCCGTAACCAAATCTGCATGAACTATTTCTAGTGGACCCACTCCCCACACCCATGACTTCACTCATGCATGACAATAGTAAAAATGACATGAGTCAGATTAAGTTAGACAGCATGTATGTTATTGTTACATCACAATAAAGTGGGTATTTCCCAAACTGTTACATGATTGACATATTTCGTCATATGTACCATGTTCCTGTGGAGGGCATGCTTGTAGCAGCAGCATGGCCCCTCATGTAAATGTTCTATTGTTCAATGCCGCCTCCGGGCAGATGCTCCCAACCCCCTTTCTACATCCTCCTCCTGATTAGGCCGTGAGGCAGCAGAGGGCCTGCTGCTGCGGCGGGGTGCTACCACCGGTGGAATGGACTGGCTGCTATGGCTGGATGTAGCCTCACTAGTGTCGTCAGCCCTCCCCGCCTGGCCATGGCCGGTAGCCTGCATGCCCTGCACTGCTGTTGACACATGCTCCAGAGCTCTCGCGACGTCCTGGCAGCACTGGACCATTTGGACCTGCATGGCCAAGGAGCGTCGCGAGAGCTGGGAGGTTGCGTTCCCAATTATGTAGTTGGACCACGTGTATGCTGACAGGCGGGTCAGCAGCTGGCCGTGTCTGCGGCGGTTGAGATCCCGCTGCCTGGACATGGCTTGTGTGTTGGCCTCCATAGCAGCTGTCATCCTCTCCATGTGGTCTGACATTTGTGCTACATTTCGGGCGGTCTTGTTCATTTGGAGGTGGATAGCCGCAAGATGACGGCTTTGATGAATGGTTTGATGCACATGTAGCATACGCCGCTCAATGGAGAGCCCACCTGGTCGCACGTTTTGTCCCCTGCCAGCGCGGGCATTGTTAGTGCGCTGCTCCCTCACCAGTCCGCTTGACTGGCTCCTCACAGCCGCAGGGCGGCGGGTTGGTTGGCGAACTGCTGCTGGTGTTGCAAGCCCCACTGGTGGTTGTGTGACGCTCAGTGGTACTGCAGCGTGTGGTGGCACTGGCCACAGGGGCAGGTGGTGTAATGACCGCTGGTGCGGCAGCTTGCCCTGATGGTCCGGGCTGTGGGGATAGATGTGTGTCTCCCTCTGTGTCCTCCGTGATGTCCTCAATTACCAGGGCATCGCTGTCTGTGCTGGGGACTTCTGCGCCACCTGTGATGTAAAGTGGACGTTGATTAGTGACATGTTTCTTACACATTTAGGCTTCCTACATGCATGCAGACTACCATTCCCTGACTCGCTGCAGGATTGACTCTCACTAAACATGTCTGGCTTAATGGGGCAAGATGGTAATTGTGGTCAGACTACATGTCCCACAATGCAATAGCGCTTTAGTGGTGTGCTTTGGCTGCATGACTGGGGTTCGATATGGGATGCTCTGGAGTCATGGACATTGTTAGGGGACAGGGGTTCGCAGTCACATGGCACTTACCTGGTGTGTCTTGGGTGGGTCGGGAGGAGTCCAGCTGGTTCACACCCACGCATGCCTGCGGATTGATGGTGTCCTCCACTCGGTCCTCCAGTGGTGTGTTCGGTGGGACAGTGGGCTCCCCTCCACCTGTCGCCACACGCTCCCCCAGCCTCTCCGCAATCTTCTCCTTTGACCGCCCTCTGAGGTCATACCAGCGTTTTTTTATCTCGTCCACGGAGCGCTGAGTCACCCCCACAGAGTTTACTTTTGCGCGGATGCGCAACCATAACCGCCTCTTATCGGCCTCGGGCACCCTTCTGGAGTCTTTACCGAAGAGCCGATTGTAGTCCTTGCAGACTCCTTCAATTAAAAATTCGAGCTTTTGCTCTGGAAATTTTATTTTCCTCTTTCTCCCACTGGAAGATCCACCTGCAGCTTCCTGTGACATGCTTGCCACTGGGGTGTCTCCTGGTTTACTCCTGTAGGCACACTGGAGGGGAGCTCTGATAATGCTGCTTCCAGTTCAGGCTCTCACTGATGAATGAGGGTGGAACCTGCCTACTTCCTGGTTGTGCTGTCATCACAGTGCTCAGGATGCGACTTCCCGTTTTTGCGATCTCGCAGTTAGCGATATCGCAATTTGCGATTTCGGTAATTGCGAGATCGCAATTTCAACACGGGTATCGGCCGATTATGCGAATATTTACCGATTTTCGGGGACTCGCAATCGGCGATTGCGGCCGATTGCGGTTCGCTTTTTTATCTCGCAAATACTCATGAATGCCATTCTGCGATTTCTTAATTGCGATTCGCTTTTTCTCGCAATTTAGGAATCGCAGAATTTGACATTGATGAATCTAGCTGCAAGTATCAGTGAGACCCCTGAGAAGGTTTCTATGTTTTTCAGTACTGGTGTTTGTATGTGAATTACACCCCTTAGAGGTGGCAGCATTAAAAGGTAATGTAAACTGATGGAATAGTTTCCTATCTCGTGTTGATGTAATTAAATCCCAATACATCTCATATTTGGGTTCATGTTTGAAATCAAGAAAGGCTTTAGAAAGGGTGAGGCTAGAAGAGGCTGCAAACTGTCTCATATTAATCATATTCCAATAGGCTGCCTTTAGCTCTGTTTTACTTGGAAATATGCTTTCGGCTAGGGAGGTCCACAAACGGCTCATTCCCAACTCACAAAGTATATTTTTAACACGGCTAAACCACACAAGTTTCCTGTGTACATCTAAATCCCTGACTTCTAACAGAGCCAGGGCATAGTGTGCTAGCTCAGGAGTCACCCATAGTCTCCTCCAATATGCTACTGGCCTATAGTGTGCCATATCCCTAATTGAATGGCATCTGAAAGAGGTGCCAATGGGGTAGATTGGGGAAGGCCAATTAGGGATCTTAAAAATTTATTCTGGCCCACCACTAGAGAATCCAGGTTTCCATAACCCCACAACTCAGCCCTATACAGGATTGAGGCGCCAATTGTGGTATTATAGATCTGAAGCACAGGAGCTATGGGTTTGGTGTGAGAACATCTATGCTGCTTGAGCAGGGCGCCTGAGAGTTGAGCATGTCTAACAGTAAGGCAGTCTATTTGTGGCTTCCAGCTTTGTTTTCTGTCTATAGTTACCCCCAAGTAGGAAAAAACCTATTTGTTCCAAGATTCCTTCCTTCATTCTAACTTCGCCGATGACTTTATTGGTGTTTTGTAGGACCATGTACTTCGTTTTGTCAACATTTACAACAAGATCATGGTCCACACAAAACTCCTCAAATCTAGAGAGGGCACGTTGGAGGCCCTGTCTCGTTTTTGAAAGAATAAGGGTGTCATCGGCGAACATTATTAGTGGGATCTTTGTCCCAGCTAGCTTCGGGGCATCCGTGGAAAAGTCCTCAAAGTATTTCACTACCCCGTTAATGTATATTGAGAAGAGGGTGGGTGCTAAAACGCACCCCTGTCTCACCCCCTTCTCAATTGGGAACTTTTCTGTGATGCTACACGCCGTATCGCATCTAACCTGAGCGTAGTTGTCCGTGTGTAATTTGACAACGAAAGCCAGGAGATCTATTGCATTTCCAATGCTTGTTTCTCTTTGGGACTGTCAGGAAAAGTGCAGTGGTCCTGAATCTAAAAAAAAAAAAAAAGAAATGGCCTGCAGGCCCTGGAAGAAAGCTCCCAAGGTGTCAGGTTTTTAGCATTTTGCTGTACAAAACTGAACTGCCACTTTGGGAATGTGTTTTGTAAAACAAAAAGGTTTGCTGAGCAGCTGCTCAGCAAACTTTCAGCACCTTCAGACAGGCTGCTGTGGCAGCAGCTTCTTTGATGACACAGAGGGCCTCATAAGGCCCATTGTGCCGCCGGAACATCACTTTTTGTGGCGTTCCATGGTGCAGGAGCCTGCTCCATATTTACAAGACAGCACTAGGGGCTAGATGTAGGTAAATCTATTTTACCACTTCTTAAATACCGAATTTTACCGATTCGGTATTTAAGAAGTGGTAAAATAGAGGGGCGGAGATGTAGGTAATTCAAGATGTGGAATTACCGAATCGGTAATATTCGGTATTTACCGATTCGGTAAATACCGAATCGGTATTTCCTATTGATTCCTATGGGCTGTGAAGCCCATAGGAATCAATGGTAAATCCCGATTCTGTAATTACAGAATCGGTAAATACCGATTTTAGCAAGGGTGCAGGGGGTGTCACTTTGACACCCTCTGGCACCCCAAAAATAGGCATGTGCGCCATGTGGCACACAGACATGCCCTAAGGGCATGTCTGTCTGTCACATGGCTAGGTGTGCATGCACACATGTGCATGCACACCTGAATTCGGTATTTTAACACCCAATTGGATTGGGTGGTAAAATACCGAATTTGTAGGGTCTTTGGGACTCTGAAGAGTCCCACCTACATCTGAGATTTACCGAATCGGTAAAAATACCGATTCGGTATTTTACAGAATCGGTAAATTTACCGAATCGGTAAATTTACCGATTCTGTAAAAAAGTGCCCCTACATACCGAAAACCCATTTACCGGTCGGTAAATGGCTCCTACATCACCTTTTTTTGGCTTATTGCTACCTCGTAAATATCATCCCCGTTAACGCCATTTTCTGTGTTAAAGGGACATGCAATGGGTGTTGCTGGAGGCTATTCCAGCAACATCCATGGCTTTTTAACACTGCCCCAGATTTACTAGAAATCGTAATCTGAGGCCGCGCAAATAATTTACCCCTCCCCATGGGAGGCATAGGGGAGGCCCAATGAAGAGAAATATCCTCACTTATCCTCGTTTTTCCTTTTTCTATGTGTGCTGCATTCTGCAGCACACATAGAAAGAGGAAAAGCCTCTTGCGATTGTTTTTGTGCAGTGCACAAAAATAATAATCCCTGCAACTCAGGCACCCCTGCACCATGGTGCAAAGGTGCCTGCATTGGCGCACAGCAGCCCTTTGTGTGCCAGCGCAGGGGAAAAGGACAGGAATTCACCATATGTCATAGATACGGCGCATTCTTGACCTTTTCTTTTGCCGTAGGGCAGCGCAGCAGGAAGGCCCAGAATGAGGCTCTAAGATCTCAACCATGGCATCTGGGATCTCAAAATATGGTAAACGAGGGGAGGAGGGGGCAGCCTGCCAAGCCCTAAATTAGGCCCTGAGACTCTTACATGCGCCGATGTCCACCGGAATGGAGTCTGTGCTACACCAAAATGGACCAATCAAATAATAAAATAATTGATGTTTTGCTTCTCTACCCATTGTGTATGGGACACTGAAGGACAAGGCTTTAACCCGAACTCCTACTATCTGAACACGTGGAGTCCAAGAGGCTTGTAACATTTGCTAGCTGGTATAACCGCTGAGGCCGCTTGTATGCTGTTGTTAGGTCTCGCCTGGCATTAGCAGCGCACATGCACTGCCCTCGCCATGGTGAGGGACTTTTGGAATCGATACGGATTCCAGGAGTGCGCGCGGTGGGACAGAAGATATGCACGCCGAGACTGGATGATTTACTGGTGGCGTGATACTCTGGGGACTTTTTTTGCGCCGCCAGTAACGCCAGTCATCACATCTTCTGTCTGCCCTGTAAAGAGCCGTTCATGTCCCATGACAGCCGCAAAAGTCAGCCGCTTGTTTATTTTTGCATTGCGCTTTCACTTAAAGTGAAAGCGCGATGCAATTATAAACAAGCGGCTGCCTTTGCGCAATGCCGAGAGCTTTTTTTTCTTCTGGGTGCAAGGGGTAGATGATTTTTATCTTGGATACGTTATTGCCACTCTGAAAGTTGTTGCGCAGTTTCTGTGAGAATAACAGATATCTAAGAAGTGAAACTGCGACTCGGATAGATTCAAGGTGCTTTCCCCTGGCCTTCGCATTTGTCATCTCATTCCCAGTTAAGTCATTTGTAATCCTTGACAGCACGCATGGCTGTAATTTCCTTTTGTACAACAGGAAGAAATGTCTCATCTTGCAATTTGTTTCCGAGTATGTGGAATAAATGCATGACATCTTTAACAACTAAAGAAGGTGGCACCCTAATTACCCCGTAGCCCCATCATCAAAACGTGCATGTTGTGGATAACACTTTACATTCTAAAACATGAGTTTTTATTTTGTATGCACGCATCTGCTCGTTGTCCCACGGTATTCCGCAGAGCTCTCAGGGTCCCCAAGTCCATGCGTTAAGTATCTCACCCGCTCCGGATTTTTGCATAGTATTCCAAATTTAATGGGATAAACCGAGGCATCAACTTGGGAAACTTGAACTGTTTTCAGTGAGGTAGTTTCAGTACAGAATGCTCAGACTTTTGCCTTAGTCACTTAGGTAGGTTTGTGTGCCACTGCTGCAGACATTAATGATTCCTAATTGAGTGAGAGGATTGGACTAGAGGGATATGGACGACCATGAAGTTGTTTTCTTGACAATAGTGACAAGTATATCTAGACAAGAGGTGTGCGAAATGTTCTTTTGTGTATATTCTCGAAAGTACGGTAATTGTTTTTACTGCGAATAGCGCGTTACGGTGTACAGTAGCTTAATGGCGTTATTTAAGGAGTTTCACATAACAAGCTGATTGGCAAACTATCAAAATTAACTGGGCCTAATCTTGGCACTTTTTTTATTTGGGTGGCAGTAAGTAGAGGAAGACCACTGCCACCTTGCCAGGCCACTTAGACATCAAAAATACAGTGTTAAAAGTCCTCCTTGCTCACACTTTTGGAAATTGGCGGGCCTACTGGTGCATTTGTTACACAAATAACAACAATTCTGTCAGTTTCTGTTTCTGTACATTAGTGAAAGCTTGCTGACAGGAGGCTCCTGTCATTGATAAAAGAATGTGGACGACACCTTTTTGAGTAGCAATACTGTAAAATACATGTTTTTAGGAGATGTAGAGGGGTGGCTAAATTGTTTGCTCTAAATCAGGGAAAGGAGCGTTTTAATCGGGACCACTGGAATTATGCAAAATGTGACGTTTTTGGCATAATTATATCTGTGCTGCATTTACTACATAATCTAACATCTCTGGCATAATCTGCATATTTTAATGAATTGTTTGTATTTCAAACGGTTCAAAAGTTACTAAAAACAGCGACACCTGTTGCTGCCCAGTGGAAGCTTGCTTGCCCACTTATCTGTCACTTATTGCTATACTTGGGTGTTCAACTGGTACTAATAAGGTGCAAATAATGCCCAGACTGTTAACAAGTGTACAATGTACGAAATAAAATTACGAAATAATGAATCAATACGGTCACAAAATATGTTGCATTACGCTTCATAACTTGGCTTTTCTTGCTACATTATTTACTCAACCCGGTCACATAATTTGGCCCTCCCTTGCCGCAAAATTCCAATGACCCTGATTATGACAAGGACTTCCCTTTCGACGGAATTGTGTGATCCTGGACAAATTAAATCCTCTTTCGCTTCCCCAGTATGTCTAGCTGATACAATTGAGAAGAGCATAGAAACAGGCCCATTGCTGGTATTAAGTGAACTATATAGATTCGTAAATAGACAAGCTGCACTTGTTTCCAAGTATTCCCAATTGTTGCATATATGTTCACAGTAGAAAAGGCCGGAGTAGTCCAAATTTCAATGTCTACAGTTCTCCTATACGGCTTTTCTAAAGTGTATGAACAGTTTTACATAAGTGTTATGTTTTGAGATAATTGTTCAGAAAACAATTGGTGCCCAAGATAATTCATTCTTTGTAAAGAACGCCATACAACTAATAGTGAAAACTTGGGTCTGTACATTGATCAATCCTTAATATATTCTTACTTGTTTACTTGTTGGCCATGTTATCACTTTGCCCGCAGCGGTTTCCATTCTTTTCTTTAATCGGGCGCTTATGATGTTTTCAAACGTTGGTTGTTGGAGACGGGTGCCTGCTCGGATTCCTGTTTAAAAATGTCCCAGAAGCCTCTGGGCTCAACTGATCTGCAGAGGCTGCAGTGCCAGATCTCTAGAAACATGGCATGCGTGTTCTTCAAAGAAACACAGTGTACATGTGCCAGACTGTGGTGGGATTTGGTTGATGGATGCCAGATGTAGAGAGCCACCCGGCCTCTCACATACATTGTTACCACACACACACACGCACGCCTTCACCCTCGGGACGGGCACGCCCCGAGGTATATATAAAAAGCGCGGAAGACCGCTCGGGGTCTTTCCGGCATACCATACTATCACTGTGTGTGTGTCTTATTGTGTGAGCAGCGCTGCGCGCGAGGCCCTGACCTCGCCCACCACACTGGCGACGAGGCCGGTTCTACTCCCACGTGTGCCTGGCCGCCCCGCCGGAGCTGTCCGCTCCTCACCTTTCTCTGCTGCCGGCCGCCCCTGCTTGGCTGTCTTCCCAGGCCGCGGAGCTCGTCCGCCGGCCTGCTGTGCCGGCTCGAAGTCGGCTCCCCGCCCACGCGCCTCCCTGGTGGGATCGCGTTCAGCTGGCGGGAGCCGCATGGTGAGTGCCTCTCCCCGCGGCCTTTGCCCGGCCCCCGCGCTGCTCCTGCTGCCATCTGCGGGCCTGTCCCGCTTTTGCTTCCAGCGCGAGTGCGCTTCCATTGCGTGCTGCCCCGGAGGGGGAGGGGTGAACAGGGGAGACGCTGCACGTCAGCCCCGAGGCAGGAACACGTGGTGCCTCCAACGCGTGCCTGACCCTGCTGCATCCTGCCGTGTCCTGCGCGCCTGGGCTCTCGCTGGGAGCATGTGGGGGATGCGATCATCTGCTGCAGCGTGAAGAAAAAAATAATAAATAAAACAAACAGTACAAGGCGGAGGGCGCCTACAATAACTTCACGGTGGGCCCTTACACTCAGTTCACTGGAGTCAACACTGCCATCAAGCATTGGCGAGTGCAACTGACAGGAGTCAACAGTGCCATCAAGCATTGGCGAGTGCAACTGACAGGGATCAACAGTGCCATCAAGCATTGGCGAGTGCAACTGTTCGATCATTTGCTCACCTTTCCATCTCCAGTCCACGCCACGCGACCCGCGCAAGTGGGGTGTGATCCAAGGGAAGGGTCGCCATCATGAACGACGCCGCCACAGGGGGTGCGCCCACGTGGACGGCCGCACATACCGCTACGCCACGCCCACCTCCACGGCGCGGAGCTACCACGCACATAGTCAGCCATGCCCACACTGGAGTGGCCCCGCTTCCGCCCTTTAGCGAGACTGCGGACCCAGCAACTGCGGCGCCGAGATGGAAGGCGTGGCTGGGGCGCTTGAACCTTTACTTTCGAGGCACCAGAGAGACAGACAGCACGGTGAAAAGATCACTCCTGATCTTGTATGGAGGCCCAGAAATCTATGACCTCTTCGAGTCTCTCCCGAACACCGGCGAAGACGACGACTATGACGCGGCGGTGGCCGCGCTAAATACCCACTTTGACCCCCAGGTCAACACAGACTACGAGAAGTTCAAGTTTAAGCGGGCGTGGCAGACTGAGGCCGAATCTGTGGACATGTATTACGCGAGGCTGCGCCGGCTGGCCAGCAGCTGCCCGTTCACGGAACCGCGTGAGGAAATCAGGGACCAGATCATCGTAGGGTGCAAATCAAAACTTCTACGGAAGCTCATCCTCAGACAGCCGGGAATCACGTTGGATGCCATTCTCGTCCTCGCCCGCTCCCATGAACTGTCGGACTCCAGAGCGGACGAAATGGAGCTGGCACTTCGGTCCCCCATAGCCCCGCAAACCACGCCCAAAATGGCGCCCATCAAGGAGGAAACCGTCGACGCGATACAGAGGAGACCAGCGGGCGGCAAAGCTCGACAGTGGCAGGCCCGGGACGCTCAGTGCGCCTACTGTGGGGGAGACCATGCGGCGACCGCCGTGTGCAACGCGAAAGGAAAGACGTGCTCGAAGTGCGGCAGACTCAACCATTTTGCTGCGGTATGCCAAGGAGGACGGTACAGGCCCAGCGCCCAAAGGGCGCGAGGCGGATATGGATCTCGGTCGATGACATCCAGGGTGAGACAGCTGTCGCTGGAACAAGAACACCCACCGCCCGACACAAAGGCCCAAGAACGGAAACCGTACTATGAGGACGAGGAAGACGATGAGGTATATGTGGTATCCTATGTCAGCAGGATATCCACCCGGAAGAGGCCACCACCCATGTGCACGATCTCTGTGGAAGGCTCGGAGATCAGGGCGCTGATCGACACCGGAGCCTCCGTGAATGTCATGGACTCTGACCAGTATGAACAAATGTCGCCAAAACCAACATTAGCCCCGACGAACGCTCGGATCTACACATATGGAGGCACCGAACCCATGCCGCTACGCGGCGTCATCAGCACCACCATTCGTAATGGGGAGTACACAACCGAGGCCCGGTTCCATGTAACTGAAGGAAAGAAAGGGACCCTACTCAGCTGCAACACAGCGGAGGACCTTGGGCTGGTCTTCTTCGCCAACCAAGTACACCAATCACACGCTGACTCCATACTAGGAGACTTCCCTGCGCTATTCAGCGGCCTCGGAAAGCTCAAAGATAAGAAGATCAAACTACACATAGACACCACCATCCGTCCCGTCGCGTCACCGAAGAGTGCCGTTCAACCTCCGCGCTCAGGTCGAAGAGGAGCTGAAGAAGCTCGAAGACCTCGATGTCATTGAGAAGGTGTCGGGACCGACTCCGTGGGTGTCTCCCCTGGTGGTTGCCCCGAAGCCCAAGCAGCCGGGTGCCATCAGGCTGTGCGTCGACATGAGGCTGCCAAACACTGCCGTGAAAAGGGAGCGCCACATCACGCCCACCATGGACGACATCGTCGCCGACCTCAACGGGGCGAAGTGGTTCTCTAAACTTGATCTCAATGCGGGTTACCACCAGTTGGAACTTGACCAGAGCAGCCGATACATCACGACGTTTTCCACACATGTCGGGCTCCGGAGATACAAGAGGTTAAGTTTTGGAGTGTCATCGGCGGCTGAAGTGTTTCAGAATGCAATAAAGGAAGTTCTGTCCGGGCTGAGTGGGGTCATCAACCTGAGCGACGACATTCTGATCTACTCGAACACGCTGGAGGAACACCATGCACATCTGAGGGCCACCTTACAGAGGTTGCAGGAACATGGACTAACCCTCCACAGGGAAAAGTGTTCGTTCTACCAAGAAGCGGTGGATTTCTTTGGTTACCGATTCACACGCGAAGGACTTCGAGTTGACCCAAAGAAGGCGGAAGCCATCCAGAATGCCAGCACGCCCAGAAACCCCACCGAGGTGAGAAGCTTCCTCGGGATGGCGACGTACTGTGGCCGGTTTATACCTAACTTGGCCGAATTGGCCGAGCCCCTCCGCGCACTCACTAGACAGGACCATGAATGGGAATGGACTGGCGCGGCAAACCAAGCCTTCCAGGAAATCAAGGCGAGCCTTCTGGACAAGGCCACGATGGCTTACTTCCAGCCGCGCAGGAAGACCGAATTGGTCGTGGACGCCAGCCCCGTAGGTCTCGGCGCCGTTCTGCTGCAGGAATATGGCCAAAATGACTGGAAACCTGTCGCCTATGCGAGCAAGGCTCTCACGGACACTGAAACGCGATATGCTCAAATCGAGCGAGAGGCGCTAGCCATCAAGTGGGCCTGCCAACACTTCCACTTGTATCTCTGTGGCCAACCCTTTACCATCGTGACCGACCACAAGCCACTCCTGCCCCTGTTCGCCGGGTCCTCCAGGCTTGCCCCACCGCGGATTGAACGATGGGCCGTACAGCTACAAGGCTATAATTTCACCCTGGTCTTCCGGCCCGGCGCCCACAATGCAGCGGACTATCTGTCCAGGCATCCGGATGTCACCAGAAAAGCAATCCCACTGGCGGATAGCCTGTTGGTGGAAGAATTCGTCCACATGGTGTCCGTAGCTGCCTGCCCGGAGACCCTCACCCTGCAAGAGATGGGAAGAGCCACCGCTGAAGATGAGACGCTGACCCGCGTCAAGACTGCCCTGGACACTGGAAGCTGGACGAGGTTTCTGGAAGGAGCTCAAGGACTTCGTCCGGAGGCTGGTCATGCACGACAACAGCTATGGCAGATCCGCCATGAATTGAGCGTCGGTGACGAAGGCGTTATACTGAGAGGGCACCTTATTGTGGTACCGGCGAGCCTCCAACAACAGACCCTCGTGATTGCTCACACGGGCCACCAAGGAACCGCCAAAACAAAAGCCAGACTACGCAGCAAAGTATGGTTCCCGGCCATGGATCGCATGGTGGATGAGATGGTGCGCTCGTGCCACGCTTGCACCATCACGGGGTCGGATCCGGCCCCCGCCCCAGTCATCACGGAAGAAGCGGCGACAGCGCCCTGGACCCAACTGAGCATAGACTTTGGGAGTTTCCCGGATGGCCGACACACTCTGGTCGTCGTGGATTCCTTTTCAAAATTCCCCGTCGTGGAGCTGCTCTCCTCCACAGCATTTGGACCGGTCAAGAAAGCGTTGGACCACGTCTTTGCCACTATGGGACTTCCGGAGGAGGTGAAGTCGGACAACGGGCCACCTTTCCAAGGGCGAGAGTTCCAAACATACCTGGAGAGCCTAGGGATAAAACACCGCAAGATCACACCGTTGTGGCCGCAAGCAAACGGCGAAGTGGAGAGGCTCATGTGGACTCTCAACAGGGCGCTCCGCATCGCCGTCAACGATGGCAGAGATCCGGAAGCCGCGTTAGATCGATTTCTGAGTGCATACCGACAGACCCCGCATAGCACCACTCACTGCGCACTGGTGCATGTCCTGTTCAAAAGAGCACCAAGAGGCAACATCCCTGCGTCCTCTACATGGACCCCGGAAGAGAGGGATGGTGATGCCATCCAGGCAAGGAGAACAATCACGAACCAGAAAGCAAGCGAAAAAAGACATGCCAGAAACCCAGGGTTGCGAGAAGGAGACGTCGTTGTAGTACAAGATCGGCACCCTGGGTGGAAATTCAGGACCCCGTTCGAACCGGAGAGATGGGTCGTGGAGAAGATTCACGGAACAATGGTGACGGCCCGCCTCGGCCACCAGACCGTCACCCGGAATGTATCTTGTTTCAAACGAATAGGAGTGCCGGATGGCACTCCCCAGGAAGCAGATGAAACCACCGATGTCGGCGCAGATGGTCCGGATGACGGAAGACCAGGGGCCCAAAACTCCGTGCCCCTCTCGAGCTGCGACCAGCCAGGAGAAGACCGACGTCACCTTGGTGTACCTCGAAGTGAAACAACTGGGGACACTTCTTCTTCACGAGATGAAACAACAGCCCCGGCCGGGGCTGCTGAGTCTCCTGCCCGGACCAACCACAGATATCATCTGCGGCCCAATCCTGGGCCAAGCCAAAGACTTCGAGACTTTATATGCACTTCCCCTTAGCCATTACGTGGGGATAGTTATATGTGAACTAAATTGAAGGAGGGATGTAGAGAGCCACCCGGCCTCTCACATACATTGTTACCACACACACACACGCACGCCTTCACCCTCGGGACGGGCACGCCCCGAGGTATATATAAAAAGCGCGGAAGACCGCTCGGGGTCTTTCCGGCATACCATACTATCACTGTGTGTGTGTCTTATTATGTGAGCAGCGCTGCGCGCGAGGCCCTGACCTCGCCCACCACACCAAGGTACTAGGTTCACAATTTGCTTTTATGCTCTATTGTTGCTCCTTTAATACGACTTCAGTTCTCAGCCTCTCTACAGCTGTGCCTCTGCCCTCCCCAGGTTCTCGCACACGCGCGTTTCCTGGAAATTACACCAACAGGAATGCTTGGGCGGGGAGTTGTTTGTGACAGTTCCTACTCTGCCGCATTCGGTTGTTGAGTAATTCAGACAATTGACACACAAAACTAACGGGTCAAGTCCACCTGGGTACCCTCCTATTCTTTGGCCCCTTTATACTAGTTGTCATTGTAAGCCGGCTGTCCTTCATTGCCCATGCTAGTTTCTCATCCATCGCACTTTTACTCCTCTTCGCTGTCCATGCCCTGCACGAGTGCTATGTTCCATCGTGTCCTCTTCCGTGTCCTAAATCGACTCTCGGCATGTAATATGCTCTGCTCCATCGAGTGGTCTCATATTGCGCCTAGGTTCTGCTTTTCCCCCCACTCTTGTGCTCTGTTCCGCCGCCTTCATTGTCTAGCCCACTCCTTTCCACTGTCCTGGCATCAGTGGTCCTAACCATTCAGCCCTGCTGTCCTACTGGGGTCTCCTATATATTGATGCCACGCAGTGCTTTCCTTTTCTGCTCCCCATTAGGTGACCTACCCATTAACACTGTCCTGCGTGCACTCCCGGTTATCTAGACATGCCTTTCAGAACTGTGCTTTCCTTCATGGTCCCCTCTCTTCTTGCATTGTTTCATCCTTTGTTTACCCATCCCATCCTCCTGTGCTGTTTGCTGTGCTCCCGTTCTCGCCCATTAGCCTGCCCTGCCCTTGTTCAGTGGGGCAGTGCTCAGTTTGCATTCACAGCAGCGTCGGATTGGTAACGGGGGCATTCGGGCAATGCCCGTGGGGCTGGGGGCAGAGTTCCAGCTGAGGGCAGCTTTTGAGCAGCCTGGGGGCTGATTTGGGTGGTGTCTCTGTTGTTCAACTATAGCTCCAGCGGCCCAGTGGGTGTCTAAGTAGCCTTTCTGGAGGGAGATGGGCACTCATTACCTCCCGTATAGCAGCAACAGGTAGAGGTGTCACCCCTTTTCTCTCGCTGGACCTCCCATTAATGTAGGCATACTGAGCAGGGCAGGGGGCCTGAGCAGAAGTGGCCTCACTTGTTTTCAGGTGTGTTTCACTAGTGTAAACTGATGCGTGCATATTTTTTTACCCCCCCCCCCTTTATGTAAAATTACGCTGAAGTAGTGATTTGAGGGAAGGCATTATGCAAATGTGGGCCGATTTTTTTATGCGTGCCCGGGCCGATTTTTAATACCAATCCAACCCTGACCCACAGCTCTTCCTTTCAGTATCCTGCTCCCAGCCCTTTCCCCAGTCCCATTCACTGCCCAACCCCATCCACTTTAGTTTTTAGGTCTCGCCTAGGCAGCGCTTGGGCTGTTTCTGCAAAACATGATGTATTCAGGATATGGGCTTTAAAAGCTCCGCCCATTTTCTAGGGCCAGCACTGTTACGTGTGGTGTTACTCAAAGCTTGCAAGCACTATTTCTTTCTTTAAAGTGGAGCACTGGAAACCAGTGTGCTGGTTTACAGAGCTCTGTTGTAAACAGGGCTGTAAATCTTGCTCTTATCTTACGGCATTTGTTGTGCATTCAAAGACTAAGGTCTGTTTTGGTTGCAGCTGCCTTCTCTTCCTTCCTGCTTTTGAAACGCACGGCCTGGCGTCATGGTCCCTGCCTTCCTTTGTCTGCTGCCGCCTCCGTCTCAGACCGCTACAAGCATTTGCAATGCAATAGGTCTCACATTTGTAAGAGTTTGAGCGATTGTCAATGTAAATAACAATGCCTTTTATTTATGTGTTTCGAAAACCTGCAAGCGGTGCGTAAACACGCACTTTGTACATTGCTGTTGCTTACGAGAAGCAAGGCTGGCAGTAATTGCACTTCTTTTACAGCCAGCCAGCCTTGCTTCTCATAAACAAGAACGTATAAGTGATGAAGCAAGATTTCGCATATTACGCGACTTGCTTAAATCAAGAACCTCGCATCACATTATAATCCTATAATTCAATCTGTACGTTTTACTAATTTCCTTTTATTTTGGATATGCATGTATCTTAGTGATGCTTGCCTATGTGTTTACTAATACGAATAACTCGTGTCCCTAAATGGCCGCCGCTTGAGGGTTTGCTTCTGCGCATGCGTTAGTCACACTCACGTGACGTGACGTAGTTGCAGTTCTGGTGGGAAAATGGGCGCATGCGTGCTTGCGTCTAAAATGGCTGTCGGTGTTCTAACGTGGTGAAGCTTGTGCAGATGCTCTTGTGTTATTGTTTGTTGCACTAACTATAATGCAATAGTATATTTTTCTGATTTGAGAAGTATAAAGTAGCTCTTCATGGTATATAGTGAATTCATTTATTTCTATGTTTTAATTTGTTTTCGCTTACTTTTCATGTACCGCGGTATTGAGGGTCTGATGCAAGGCTCAAGACTCCATATTAAGATGATAGTCTGCGCATGACCGAACTCTGGCAGTGGCATTGACCAAGTGCCAACTGAAGGTCCCTGCCAAGACGTCCCTGGGAAGATGCACCTTCACACAGCCGGAGAAGCTAAAAATTGTTACATTCGAAACAAATGTTATTTTTCCTATTGTATTCTGCAGAATCGGTCATGGGAACCCCAAATTCAATAGGCGGTTCCAAAATATGTAAAATTCAGCTTGTAGACGTAAATTGTGATTGGTGTGTTAGCCTATCCTACCTGGGGACCAATCGAAATTGGGGATTCTGACACTTGCAACATTTGGGGGGTGGTACACTGACCCGAGAATAGTATAACTAGCCTAGGTCTAGATAGAGAAAATTGTCCGACTTGTCTGAATAGCTGACCTGTCACTGACCCAACGCACTCAATAGGTGACTAAATACAGAGCGCCGCGGAGCACTCTGTCCGAATTTGACCATAGACTCTAAAGGTTTTACTAAACCTTAAGTGCTGGCGGAGCACTTTGCTGGGGAGTTCGCTAACCCAATCGGGGTTCTGACTGATAGCTGCAGAGAGGGTGGAGCGCAGGCGTTGCTTCGGAACTGCGGGTGCTGGTCGTGCCTTGGTGGTCCTGTCCTGATCCTAACCTGGTTTTCCTGTCCTGTCCTGGGGTGTCCAATCTGCACCTGCTGTCCCATAGATGACTGTCCTTCCTTGGGGTATTTCCTGTCCTTGACTGATCCGTGGCCAGGGTTGGTCTGCACACCATTCTAGGTAATTATATAGGGCTAAGAACTCTATGCTGCATCTTCCATTTTCTGTCTTTGCTTTAATAAAGACATTTCTTTGCATACGTTAATATTCCATGCTTTCCGCAACCTACTATAAAAAACCCATACAGTATATTTTCCTTAGCATGTTCCTATGTTACCCTTCCTATGTTACCCTACCTTTTAGAACACATTCTCTCCATACTGTTTATGAATCATAAATGTGGTATAAAATTTTCTCCTGCAATCTGATTTTGAAGTAGTGATGCTAGAACTATAGCATGTTCCACTTTTTTCCCCTCCTATAGATATATAGGATTTCCAATCTTTACTTTGAAGTATTTCCTAAACAGTAAAATTCTAATTCGTGATCCATTTCCGAAATCTATTTAGCATACCGCTTGTTATAGATGGTTGCCTTAGTTTTCTTTTATATGGTTATGTGCTCTTCGTTATTCTGTTTATAGACTGTTTTCTCGTTGTAAATTGCATCCTCTCAGAATCTGATTTCTCAGATAAACTTTTAAAACTTTCCAGTAGTCTGTGGTTATTTGATGAATACAGAAGAAATAAAAGTCGGTATTGTATTTTGCCTGCCTTTTCTTTTACAGCTAGCTCCCTGATCCGTTGTGGTCATAGGTACCCGTAACGGTGGATTGGTAAGTCGGGTACAATAGAAATAAATAGGAAGGAACCAGGGTTACTGGTAGTAGAATTGTTAGGTCACCCGATTAATGTATATAATAAATTGGAAAAATATGGGCCTGGTACGAGTTATGGTTAGGGACTAGTTAAAGTTAGGTAGGACTAGTTAAGCTAGATAGGTTGGATGCTGCTAAGAGGTTTTTTTATGCATTTTTGTGAACTGATCACTCACGTGAAATGCTTTATTTTGAAAGATTATGAAATGTTTTAAATTGTTTTTCCTACTGTTATATTGATAAATGTACTAACCCACTCGTTAGTAAAGTGTTTATATGTTTGTTGGGAATCCCCGGGGAATTGAATAGCGAGTGGTAAAGAGAATCCACTTCGCGTTGAGGTCACTGGCCTAAGGAAAGTTGGTGCAGGTTAGGCAGAACTGGAAGCACTAATTAGGGTTTTTCTGAATGTATGTTTGAACAACTGACAGCAACGAGTTTGCTGGCAAAACTTCTATTGTGATATAACCTGATAAGGGTCGCACCGGAAGGAGTAGCAGGTTCGTCGGAGCTTGGGTGATAGCAAAGGGGTTCGCTGGTGAAACTTTAGGCTCTATATATATATCCCGAAAAGAAGTGGATGAGTCGAAGAAGTAGCAGGTTCTCTAATGCTAGAGTGAAGGGTAGGTAGAAGCGATCTATCCGTAGTGTATGAAAAGTAAATGGAAGTAGTTTACTTGCAGGGAAACAAATCTTGCTATCTAGACACTTGGGTACAGTGGCGAATGTGTATTCGTTGTTAAATAACAAAAGCACTTGCACTTTTAGAGAGAAATTAAGTTTCCGTTACCTTGTGAGGGAGGGAGTCAGTTGCGGAGCTGCTCTGATGTCACTCTGCGCTGCGCTGAGATTGGTAGACGCAGTGGGTGTGTAGCGGAGCTGGAATTGTGAAGGAGGGGTGAGCGCCGAAGCGTGAGAACCTGTCTCGCGAAAGGCCGCGCACCCATTGGTCGAGATTATCTGAATTCGTGCACTTGATTGGTTGCACGAAAATAAAAGACGCACTTGGATTGGGAGTGATTTGTAAACAAAATCACTCGCAGAAATCGTATGTGGCATTCGTATAGACCGCATACTAGACCTGATCCACGATATTTAGGGTTTGAGAACGATCAGTGGAAAGGGCATAAAACCGACATTATGTACGGAAATAAGAGAAAACTATCCCTTGTAAACAAAGTAAAGAATTATTTCAAAAAGGACAAACCTATCAAAACTACAGAAGGTGTTGTCATTCCGCCACCTAATACTCCTGCATCGTTCATGATGTTGGATAAAGGGTACCATTCATGTGTATGGTTGGAAAACTGGGCGGAATACACCAAGGATGACGGAATTTTGGCTTTTCCCCTAGAAGGTACATTCAATGGCAGAATTCTATTTAATTTGAGAACCCGAATGAATGACTTACATCCCAGACCTAGATTAACGCAGTACGAAGCTATAGAGGAATGGGAGATCGAAGCTTTTGAGAGAGACAAGCCACGAATGGATAAAGGATTAACAAAATTTTATCCGAAGTTAAAACAAGAGACCCGTGATAAAAAGATGAAGCAGTGGAGACAGAATATGATTGTAGAAGGACTGTTTCCAATGATGCCAATGGGTGGTCCTCCTGCAGGAGAGAAGAGAACAGAAAAATGCAAACATTGGGTGCCCATTGGGGAGTCGGATGATGAATTATTAGATGATATGTTTATGAGAAGTCCGCCTCCTTATAATGAAGGACACAGACCCTCTAGTGAAGGGGATAATTCTCGGAGACCTCCTCCCAGGGAAGAGGCCAGATCAGTAAGTGTAGGAGAGGGTTGTCAAATACCTCCGTATAATGAGAATTTAGGACCCCTAGGTGCTAGAGATATCTGTCAAAGAACTCCATTTAGTGGGGAATCAAGATATTCGAGAGAAAGAGACTTCTGCTCTAGACCTCCCTACGAAGGTGAGGCAAGGCCTTCAACGTCAGGAATTCCGTTCTCAAGACCCCCGTCTGAGGAGGAACCAAGATCCCTAGGCACAGGAAGTTTGTTCCCAAAACCTAATTACGGTGAAGGACCAAGTGAGACACATCCCACTGCCCCGAGTTATGCCCCAACTTTGACCCCGCAGGTATTACATGACAATTCTTTACACAGGATACTGGAGGACAGGGAACGAGAGGCTCTAGCTAAGCAGAGAGCCGAGATAATTCAGAAAATCTCCCAGTTAAATACAAGTCCTGAAGCCTTGACAATCCCGGTAACTATTGGACCAGTGGTTCCGCTGTATGGGGATAGACAGGGAAGTCCGAAGACTCCAGTTATTACTCCAGTTGTAGCACAGCCAAGACCGGAGCCCTTAATCGTGGATGACCAGACCAGTGAATGTGAGTCTGAGGTCTCGCTAATGGATCTGCCCATTAGGGGTGCAGGAAAAAGGTTACAGAAAAGACATAATCCTTTCAACACGAGGGAGATTCAAATGGAATCGACTTCGGGTACCAAGAGTGTCACATTGGTGACTACTGAAGAGATTGAAAGATGGAGTCGAGAGTTAGAAAAACAAACTCCTCAGTCGAAACCTTTAGATATCTTCAAGCTGAGAATAGAAATGGAAGAACTGATGGCTGGAAATGTAGGTTTAGACAGATTAAATACCTATTCTGAAGAAGAGTTGCTGTTTATCGGCAAGAGTTTTACCCGGAATACCAGAGTGCTCCATGAAAAATTAACAGACACTGCAGCTAGTATGGGAATCGATATTTCAAAATCAAAGCCACTGCAGAAACCCTAAAGAAGCTGATTTTTCAGACAAAGATCTGGAAAATATGAATGTGTCAGGGAAAAAGGCGCAGGTTAAAGAATTATTGACTGTGTTGCAAAAATGGGGAGACGTAGAAAAGTGGAAAGCCAGGTGGGCAAAGAAGAAAGATGAGGCCAGATCTAAACAGACGTCTTCTGAGTTCGTTCTAAAGGAAGCTGACAAACCTGAGCAGTTATACCCTATGCGTGAAGTGCCAGGTGGAAAATGCGTGCACGTTCCATGGTCCCGACAGGATATTGTGTCCTTTACCAATGACGTTCCAAAATTACGAGAAAAACCTGTGGACTGGTACAGGCAGGTGGAAAGGTTTGTAAAGGTGCAAAAGTGCTTGTGGAAAGACCTGGATGGGTTTTTCGACATTGTGGTTCCTGTGGATTTATGGACCGAATGCAAGGTTGCCATTGATTGGCCCAACAAAGAGTATGATAGGGACCCTGTAACAGGTGCTCCCTCTGATGAGGTGATGAGAAAATATGATCAGGTCATGTTACACCTGAAAAAGAAGGTGCCTGCAAAATAAACTGATTGGACCAAAATAGATAGGACCACGCAGGAAAGGGATGAGACTGTGCACTCCTTTTATGAAAGACTGTTACAGGTGTTCAAAACTTACAGTGGTATAGATAACATCGAGATGAAGGATATGACCCACTTCATTTACAGGTTTGTAAACGGTTTAAGACCCGAGATTTGCCAGTGGATTAAAGACAATAAGATTTGTTGGCAGTCTAAGAAAATGGATGAGGTCTTACGGTACGCAAAGTACTGTGAGGACGAGATGGCAGATAAGCGAAAGGCACTAAAGGAAAAGGTCATGTGGGCACAAGTGAAGCTAGCAGAACAACAGGAAAAGCAAATGAATAAAATGAATAAGAATACCCAAAATCAAGGCTCTGGGGGTGGGGGGAAGCCCAAGGTAAAAATGAGCAGAGAGGAAGCTAAAAAGAAATTTCCCTGCCACCAGTGCGGAGAAATCGGGCACTGGAGAGACAAGTGTCCATATTTACAGCATGATAATACCCAAACCCCTGATTTAACTCAAGAGACGCAGAATGAAAAACCAAGAAAGACCCAGCATCAGGTAAAGACAAGTCAATTGCTCCGAGCGCCAAAACCAAATTATAAGGGAAAATCACCACAGGGTGATGACATAGAGATCTGGGGAGGCAATGAGAATAGAAATACAGCAACTTCGCAGTTTCTGTTGAATGATACTTTTCTCTGTGACGACCAATACTGACGGGGCCTGAGAGGGGAGGACAAGGAGTGTGTTCTTGGCGCCTCCTTGCCGGTAGACCAGTCAGGGCCATACATTGAAGGAAAGGTTGATGGAAATGATGTCACCTTTCTATTGGACACTGGTGCTACCCGTTCTACTGTGAGAACAGCGGACGTTCCAAACCTACCCCTCTCGGGAGAAGCAATCCAAGTAGTGGGCGTGTCTAATCAATTGATTAGTACCCCAGTTACTGAGCCCATGGAGATCACAATAGGGAATTTCAAAGAAATGCATAGATTTGTAGTTTGTGATACCAGTCCAGTAAACTTACTGGGACGTGATTTGTTGTGCAAAATGAACTGCACCATCTTTTGCACACCAAAAGGCGTCGAAATTCAAACCCCAGACGAGGATGGCATATACAAATTAATGTTAATTAGACCAGACTCAGAAATTAAACAAATGACTATACAAGACTTACCTGAAGAACTCCAAAAGACAGTGAAACCAGAAGTATGGGACTTTACTGGAAAGGATGTAGGATTAATGGCAAATGTAGACCCAATACAAATAGCCATGAAAGAAAATGCAGTCTATCCCAATACCAAGCCATACAAAATGAGTGCAGAAGTGAGAGCAGGAGTTGCAATTGAAATAAAAAGACTGCTAGAAGCAAACATCATACAAGAAGTGATGAGTAGTCCGTGTAACTCACCCATAGTTGGAATCAAGAAACCTAGTGGCAAGTACAGGGTAGTACAGGACCTGAGAAAGGTAAACAAAATTGTAGTTCCTTGTTGTCCTATTGTTCCAAACCCAGCAGTGATCCTGAATCAGATTGCCTGGGATGCTGAGTGGTTCTCCGTGATAGACCTATGTCACGCATTCTTTTCAATTCCATTACATCCAGACAGCAAATTTCTTTTCTCATTTGCTTTCGACAGTCACGTGTACGTTTGGAATCGGGTCCCTCAAGGGTACCCAGAAAGTCCCTCTATCTTTAATCAGATTCTAAAAAAGTGCCTTGAATCTTTAGTATTACCGGGAAAATCTGTTTTGGTGCAATATATAGACGACCTTTTGGTGGCGTCTAAAAGTCATAGAGATTGTGTTATTGACACCATTGCTTTACTGAATCACCTAGGTGAAAAGGGACATAAAGTGTCCCCTGACAAATTACAGTTTTGTACAAAGTCAGTGAAATATCTGGGGCACCAGATAGAAAAAGGCATCAGAAAAGTTACCGCAGAGAGAATCAAGATAATTCGAAACATGCAGTTACCCCGTACACAGAAAGAAGTCAGAATGTTCCTTGGGGTGGTAGGTTACTGCAGGCAATGGATTGTGGGATTTGCAGTCCTGGCAAAACCATTGATAAAAATGACAAAGAAAGGAGCAAAGGACCCCGTGGAATGGGATGATGAAAGCTTAACAGCATTTACTAAATTGCGGGAATGTCTGTGTACAGCCCCTGCTTTAGGAATGCCTGACTATTTCAAAGAATTTGCACTATTCTGTCCTAACTCAGGAGCATGGTTTGACTAGGCGTCCAGTGGCATATTTTTCTGCCACTTTGGATCCAGTGGCTGCTGGATTACCCGGATGTCTGAAAGCAGTAGCTGCAACTTGCACGAATTTAGAACAGAGTAAATCTATTGTCATGGGACATCCTGTAACTGTGTATGTTCCCCATGCAGTTGTGATTTTATTGACCCGAACTAAAACTCAGTATCTCACCCCTAGTCGGCTGACTAAATACGAGAGGATTCTCATGGGTGCTGCGAATGTAATCATTGCTTGATGCAACATTCTGAATCCAGCTACCCTGCTCCCTGACTCAATGCTTGCAGAAGCCAAGGGAGAGGACGAACATGACTGCATTGACCTGACCGAATTCAGTACTAAACCCCGCACAGACATTAAGGAAATGCCTTTGCCTGTGGAAGATGGATGGCTCATGTATGAGACACGAACTTGTAGGCCTAAGTGCTGCTTATGCTGTAGTCTCTATAAAAGAAATTAAAGAAGCTTCCTGTTTATTTGGAGTGAAGTCTGCACAAGTAGCCGAATTGATTGCATTAATAAGAGCCTGCAAAATTGGGAAAAACAAAAGAATAACAGTATATACTGACAGTCAGTACTGTTATGGGGTGGTGCATGACTTCGGCCAATTGTGGCTACAGAGGGAGTTTCTGACTTCTTCAGGTACTCCCATCAGAAATGGGAAGGTTGTACAAGATTTATTGGAGGCAATCCAATTACCAAAAGAATTGGCAGTGGTCAAATGTGCTGCTCATAAATCTGGCCTTGACCCTATAACATTGGGAAACCGATTTGCTGATGAAGTGGCTCAACATTGTGCCAGAAATCGCATGTCTGTAAATATTAAACTGGGGGGACCTGGAAACAGCAGCCAACGCATGGTGTTTGAAGAGGTGCCTACCTGGGAAGAGTTGAGAGATTGGCAGCATGCGGTGCCAGCAAAAGATAAAGAAAAATGGAAGAAACTTGGTTGTCGACCGAGAAGTGAGGATGGTGTCATTGTGGGCCCAAATGGTATGCCTGTGTTGCCTAGACATCTGCTTGCTTCTATGGCCAGACTGATACATGGAGATTCACACACTGGTAGGGATGCCATGGTTCTGGTTTTCCAACAAACATGGTACAATCCGAAGTTCAGGAAAGTAGCAGAGTCACTCTGCCAGAGGTGCTTAACATGTCAGCAGTTTAACGCTGGGAAAAGAACAGTAGTCGAATTGGGAAAAATTGGAAAATCAGGAGGTCCCTTTGTAAGAATACAGATTGACTTTATCACACTGCCTCCCTGTGAGGGAATGAGATATGTCCTTGTCATTGTCTGTCTGTTCTCAAAGTGGGTGGAAGCCTACCCTGCTAAAAAGAATGACGCCATAACTGTAGCAAAATTGTTACTATGAGAATTAATACCTAGGTTCGGGGTTCCAGTCACTATTGAATCAGATAGAGGCGGACATTTTCAGAATGAGATAATTGAGCAACTCTGTAAAGCATTCAAGATCACACAGGTGCTGCACTGTGCATATCGTCCAGAGGCTTCTGGAGTGGTGGAGCAAATAAATGGCACTATAAAATCAAGGTTAGGAAAAATGTGTGACTCTACGGGCATGAACTGGATAAATGCTTTACCTCTTGTTCTGATGGGACTCAGAAGTATTCCAGACCGAAAAACAGGCCTGAGCCCTCATGAAATCCTGATGGGAAGAGTGATGAGACAAGCATGGGTACCAGGACATAAACTGATAAACATTTCTGATGATTTGGTACTTGAGTACTGCAAGCAACTGGGTGACCAAGTGCGTTCTATCTCTCGCCAGATTGGGGAAGACGCCGTCGCCAATCCAACGACTCCAGTCCACAAATTGGTTCCTGGCGACTGGGTTATACTCAAGAAACATACTCGTTCGAGTTGCCTTGCACCGAGGTGGGGAAGACAACGCCAGGTGATACTGGTGACCACGACAGCGGTGAAGTGTGCTGGCGTTCCAAAGTGGATCCATGCCAGCCATACGCAGAAGGTGATTCCAGACGAGAAAACTGATGCTGAAGGTTGTCCAGCTGAGGGGTCTGCAGACGTTGGTCCTGAAGTAGCTGATGACGAACAACCGAGCACCAGTCAAGATGGTTGGATACCCATAATCGACCTGACTAATGACCCAATCAGAACAAGAAGTCAGACCTACGAAGATAGAGAGTGGGATAGAGAGGAAGAGATAGGCACAGGCGAAGATCCTCGGATTATTGAGATTCACGTCAAGTCCGAGGAAGAAGAAGGTCAGACAGGGACAGAGCAAGTGATCGACACACCTCCACAAACTCCTGAAGTCGAAAGGGACAGACCAGAACTAGGGAAAAGTTCGAGCAGAAGAAAATCAAGAGATCGAAGTGCTTGAACAGGATCAGTTAGAACTAGAAGAACGTGTTCAGGACACAGAAATAGAAACGCCCAAAAGCCAAATACAATGTACACCTGAACAAGGCCAGCTTAGTGACCAGGCAGAATAAATAGAGACAAGACCTGGAACTAGTCAGACTGGAAGGGAAGAATTAGAAGTGCCACAAGCAAATGAAAATAAAAAAGCATTAGAAGAAGGCCAAATCACAGTGCCAGCTAAGAGACTTAAGAAAAAGAAACATATCGAACCAAGATATATTAAAAGACTGAGACTAAGAATAAAAACAGTTGAGGAGAAACTTGCAGAAAGAAGGAAAAGTCCTCGTATTGCAGATCAAGCTGGAGAAAGCTCCAAAAGAAGAAGTGACCGAATAAAAAGACTGAACGAGAAATACCAAGATCCTGAATGGACATATTTGATCTTGGAGGAGTTTGAGGATCTTGATATAACTGACGAAAGTGACGAAGAACAGACAGCTGATTATTCTGCCGAAGAAGACGAACCAACCTGAATTTGCGCAGTGTAAGCTACCCGTGCAAAGTTACAAAGAGGGGTTGAAATCTTCTTCTGAACGAAAATGTCTGATTCAAATGTGAATGGAAGGCCTAGACGCAGTTGTTGTAAAACATGCTGCAGAGTGTGTATATGTAGCATAGCTATAGTGTTAATGATTTGGATAGGACTAACAGTTTTCATTCCTTATATGGTGAGCAAAAATATTAATATTGACCCTACACAGACTGTGACCACTGAAGAACTGACAACACGAAGTGTAGAAAGACGTGAAAAAGCACTCAGACAAACAAAACGAGACTTAGAAGCATCAGATGAGGAAGGACTACATTATCACGGAGTTAAGAACCAGACACATTTAAATGTTTTCGCAAACCTGTTAGTGCATTATGTAGAAACTATGGAAATAGAAGACTGCTATGTCTGCATGAAGCTACCTACTTCTGTAGCTGAAGGCGTGACTTATCATCATCTACCTTTGACCTATGGAATTTCCTGTAGCATTTTGGCTAGTTTATTTTACAAAAGAGGACCGTTACAGTACTATTACTCTAACTCAGACGTGATATTTTCTGAACTTCCCATACGTGGAAATCTGAATCCTGTACATACTAAAAGTGACGTTACACGTTATATGGGAGAATACTTTCTGACTATAGGTACCATAGACTTAAATGAAGCACACAGAGATAACTTGACCTGTTCATTACATGAACAAGAAAAAATGTTTTTAAACATGGCAGAGAAAAGAAGGGAGAGTTTCCAAAGAAAGGCAAATGATAAAAGACAGAGAACTCCTAAATGGGCTGAAAACATGGAAAGCACCTCAAATGGTGGGAGTGGTCCTGCTTTGTTGCTGGATTTCGAAAGAAAAGGGAAACTCTGTCTTCACCGCGAAAAGACTAGTTATTATAATAACATTTTCATTGGTTCCAGTCAATGTGAGCACGATTACAAGGTAAATGGAGGTTGGGGTTTCAAAAATGGGTCAGAACCTGTGTTTCCCGGAATTTATTATATATGTGGAAACAAGGCTTATTTCAAATTGCCGGATCACTGGTATGGGAGCTGCTACTTTGGCATTGTCTTCCCGAAAATATACCATGTGAAGGAAATTGCTGGAAGCAATGAAAACACTAATGGCTTAGTGCGTAGTAAAAGAGACAGCGTAGGTGAAATAATGGGTAGTATTTTTAGTGCACTGATACCTGGAGTGGGAGTGGTTCTGAACACACACAGAATTTGCAAATTATCCACAATAGTGGATGTGTTGTCTACCGACACAGCTCATGGATTCCTCTTGGTCAATACCGAAATGGTTGCGATCAGATCAATGGTTTTGCAGAACAGACTTGCGCTTGACACCTTATTAGCAAAAGAGGGCGGAGTCTGCCGGATGTTGAAAGCGCAACATTGTTGCACTTACATACCGGACAAAAGTATACAAATCAAAAAGTACGTAAAGAACATTACTAATTTGGAAAAGGAACGCAAACCACTGGAGGTTGATAGTGCCTGGAAGAGACTTACTGATGGTCTCTCCGCTGTAGGTCATTGGTTTGCTAATTTAGGTAAAGGTTTATTGTTTAGGGTACTGATGCCAATTGGAGTGATAGGTTTCATCATATTTCTCATATTTGTCTGTTGCAAATGCCGCAAACACACAAAGAAATACGCTGTGAATAAAAGACGTGTGAAACGGAGTGTGAATGAACTTGAATTGGAAGACTTGAATAATCAAATTTACAAAAGGGTGAAAAATTCTCACCCTAACAAAGATGTGAAAGAGAAATTGAATCGTCTGTTGGAAGAGATTGAGATGCACAAAGTGTGAGAGAAGTTGGCATCTGGTTCCATTAGTTTGTGATGATAGTAAATATCATCAAAGAGGGGATTGATGAAGCAAGATTTCGCATATTACGCGACTTGCTTAAATCAAGAACCTCGCATCACATTATAATCCTATAATTCAATCTGTACGTTTTACTAATTTCCTTTTATTTTGGATATGCATGTATCTTAGTGATGCTTGCCTATGTGTTTACTAATACGAATAACTCGTGTCCCTAAAATGGCCGCCGCTTGAGGGTTTGCTTCTGCGCATGCGTTAGTCACACTCACGTGATGTGACGTAGTTGCAGTTCTGGTGGGAAAATGGGCGCATGCGTGCTTGCGTCTAAAATGGCTGTCGGTGTTCTAACGTGGTGAAGATTGTGCAGATGCTCTTGTGTTATTGTTTGTTGCACTAACTATAATGCAATAGTATATTTTTCTGATTTGAGAAGTATAAAGTAGCTCTTCATGGTATATAGTGAATTCATTTATTTCTATGTTTTAATTTGTTTTCGCTTACTTTTCATGTACCGCGGTATTGAGGGTCTGATGCAAGGCTCAAGACTCCATATTAAGATGATAGTCTGCGCATGACCGAACTCTGGCAGTGGCATTGACCAAGTGCCAACTGAAGGTCCCTGCCAAGACGTCCCTGGGAATATGCACCTTCACCCAGCCGGAGAAGCTAAAAATTGTTACATTCGAAACAAATGTTATTTTTCCTATTGTATTCTGCAGAATCGGTCATGGGAACCCCAAATTCAATAGGCGGTTCCAAAATATGTAAAATTCAGCTTGTAGACGTAAATTGTGATTGGTGTGTTAGCCTATCCTACCTGGGGACCAATCGAAATTGGGGATTCTGACACTTGCAACATTTGGGGGGTGGTACACTGACCCGAGAATAGTATAACTAGCCTAGGTCTAGATAGAGAAAATTGTCCGACTTGTCTGAATAGCTGACCTGTCACTTACCCAACGCACTCAATAGGTGACTAAATACAGAGTGCTGCGGAGAACTCTGTCCGAATTTGACCATAGACTCTAAAGGTTTTACTAAACCTTAAGTGCTGGCGGAGCACTTTGCTGGGGAGTTCGCTAACCCAATCGGGGTTCTGACTGATAGCTGCAGAGAGGGTGGAGCGCAGGCGTTGCTTCCGAACTGCGGGTGCTGGTCGTGCCTTGGTGGTCCTGTCCTGATCCTAACCTGGTTTTCCTGTCCTGTCCTGGGGTGTCCAATCTGCACCTGCTGTCCCATAGATGACTGTCCTGCCTTGGGGTATTTCCTGTCCTTGACTGATCCGTGGCCAGGGTTGGTCTGCACACCATTCTAGGTAATTATATGGGGCTAAGAACTCTATGCTGCATCTTCCATTTTCTGCCTTTGCTTTAATAAAGACATTTCTTTGCATACGTTAATATTCCATGCTTTCCGCAACCTACTATAAAAAAAACCCATACAGTATATTTTCCTTAGCATGTTCCTATGTTACCCTACCTTTTAGAACACATTCTCTCCATTCTGTTTATGAATCATAAATGTGGTATAAAATGTTCTCCTGCAATCTGATTTTGAAGTAGTGATGCTAGAACTATAGCATGTTCCACTTTTTCCCCTCCTATAGATATATAGGATTTCCAATCTTTACTTTGAAGTATTTCGTAAACAGTAAAATTCTAATTCGTGATCCATTTCCGAAATCTATTTAGCATAACGCTTGTTATAGATGGTTGCCTTAGTTTTTTTTTATATGGTTATGTGCTCTTCGTTATTCTGTTTATAGACTGTTTTCTCGTTGTAAATTGCATCCTCTCAGAATCTGATTTCTAAGATAAACTTTTAAAACTTCCCAGTAGTCTGTGGTTATTTGATGAATACAGAAGAAATAAAAGTCGGTATTGTATTTTGCCTGCCTTTTCTTTTACAGCTAGCTCCCTGATCCGTTGTGGTCATAGGTACCCGTAACGGTGGATTGGTAAGTCGGGTACAATAGAAATAAATAGGAAGGAACCAGGGTTACTGGTAGTAGAATTGTTAGGTCACCCGATTAATGTATATGATAAATTGGAAAAATATGGGCCTGGTACGTGTATGGTGAAAATATTGGCCGGGTGACCTGCGATCTCTTTCATAAGTACAAAGTGGGTGTTTACGTATCGCTTGCAGGTTTAAATAAAGGGCATTGTCATTTACAATGCCAATAGCTCAAACTCTAGCCAATGCGAGACCTATTGCATTGCAAATGCGTGTTTGCTTTGAATGCATGCAATAAGTGAAAAGAAATTCAGATGGTCAGCCCAAAAGTCATACCGGCCCTCTCGGCTTTGTTCCTTTGTATAATGTCAAGGAATCCAAAGCCCCTATTTAAAGAGACGAAATGCGAGGCACATCGAAGGAAGTCCACCGGGTCTTCTCTTAAAGAGCCTTGGGTGTATGATCCTCCTGGAGACGGGTTGTTTCGTTTGTGGTAGAAACACGTCTGTGTGATATGTTAATGTTCACCTTATTAATAACAGGCTGTTTGCCGAACACGTGCCCGATATTCTTTCAAATATCCATAGCTAAGGCACCAGATTTAGACTGTGCCATTACTAAAGCACCGCTTGGCATCCATCATTAGTAGTGGCTGGCAATGGCAGACCTGCCAGCTGAAGACTATCGCGACAAGGGCTCCGTGCAGCTCCGATTATTAATGTCCACGGGATTTTCCTCCCAGGACAAGACCCACCTGCCTCCTTGCTTATGTATGAGCTGCGCCCTCTGTGGGCGGGCGGTGACTGCTGCAATTAGAGCAGCACAGGTTTGAGCAGCCACCAATTCACGGGCTCCTCAAGCGGAGGTTGAAACCTCGTGGACGAAGGCCAAGCCTTATGATTGCAGACCTCGATAATTGTGGTCACATCATTTATTATTTGCTCAGCACATGGGGCTTCCGCATTTCCTCTTACTTGCTTTATTTATTTTTCCTGGACTCGCATGAAAAATCAATATAGATTGCAAATGCATTTATTATTCATTTCCGTGAACTGAGTGCCATTAGGTTATCCTGCTAATAATACACGTGAACCCCGAAAGACGAATAACAGTCTCGTGTGCTGCTTTTCACCAGTCGTTTGGAAAGGGTTTGTTTTTATTTAGTGAGCCTGACAGGAAATGAAATGAAAGCATGGCAGATTCTTCTCGTTTTGAACGTGAAAAGTATATATGATAGTGGAAGGGCGAGATTTTGATCGATACCTTAGCACTATTGATCCAAACCTCGATCTGGTCGAATGAACCTTTGTTGCCTGTCTTTGAGGTACAAGGTACATCTATTTCCAAGTTAGTTCACCCAATAAAGGACTCTGCTCCCAAAGATCACAAACAACTTCTAGCTTTCAAAAGTTTATTGTAAGGATATGATAAGCTGCAAATACAGGCATCTCAGAATGAGATTCACGAGGTACACAGGTCCAATTACATACATGTGCTCTCGGAAAGCCCTCAGACGAGCAACGGAAATCACTAACACAAGTTCTAAGAATAATAAAGCTATCAGCATTGACGCATATCTCTCCTTCATTTAAGTTGGAGGAAAATGCACAGGTTAGGCTGTCCCTACCCTGCTCTAGATGGTATCCCTACTTAACCAAATCCCAACCTAACAAAGGTGTCAGCAGTGAATGACCCCAAGGGAGTCACTCACTCTAAGTCTCTTGGTGAAAACCTATAGTTCTCCAGTCATGACCCCTCTCTGCCTACCCATCCGCTCTCTAAAGGGTCCTCAGGTATCTGCTCTAACTCCACCCAGGGGTGCTGTCCCTAATACAAAACAGTCAACAACATTTGAGACGCCCCTTTCGAGACGCCCCTCACGTGGTGTAGCTTCTGGCTTTTTCCATGATGCTCTGTATTGGGCCTCATACGTTAGAGTTGACCTTGCTTCTCAGACTCTTCTCCGGCCCGCTGATACCCCTTAAACATTCCGGAACCCTCCTCCATGTCTGGGCCGTCTACTGAACAGACCTCTATTCATTCATTTATAATTGGATCCCCCCTTTTCCTTTGCAGACAGATATCTGCAGCCAAGAACCCAACTCTCATAGACTTCCAAAAAGGCCTGCAACATTTCTCATAATGATTATAGCATTCAACTTCTTCATTAATTAAAGCATGTTAATACTCTTATTCTATCATTCAGTAAACATTTTATAAATCGTGGCCCATTAATGCAATGACCAAAACATTAATACAATCTTTGTCGTGAAACGAAACACCTTCCCTTTTAGCTCTGGCCCTGAGGCCTACCACATTCTGCGTTTAACCACCTACCATCTTACATTTTAACAGCTACACGACATGGATTCAGGAATAATCACATCTAATAAAATCATATAGCGTCACACATTTCTGTATTAGTTCCACTTCTACTTATCTCTATATTAGCTATACATTTAGAATATAATTGCAGATACTATTAGCACTCATGGCATTTCTCCTCATGATTTGTGCTTACTACAGGTAAGTGTGATGCACTCATACATTTAGGTCAGTGTGCGCTCTCTCAGTTCCCCCCTTTGATGACCTCTCGGGGTCATCACTAACATTTAAACTGCAGTTATTGGTAGCATAACTTGCCTCTGCGCTTCCAGAGCCCTCAGACTCCTGTACTGATTATCTTGTATGGCAGCCAATCTCTGCAGCTGCTCTCTTTGGGCCCTTTCTGACCTTCTTGCTCTGTACCATTTGAATACCCTCACCAATCCCCACAATATGATCCCACAGATCAATATTATGATGACAGGTTTTAGAATATACCACACAAAGCTTTTGCCTAAGGTGGAAAACCACCCACCAACTGCACTCATTCCGTGGCCCACCTTTTCCCAGACATTTTCTCTACTCAAGTCTTCGATCTCCTTGTGAATATTAGTTATGTTCCTAATAACCTTCCCAAGGGGCTTTGAATTGTCTGGAATGTAAGTGCAACATTCCTGGACCTTCAAAGCCTTACAGACTCCGCCCTCTTTTGCTAGTAGGACATCTAATGCAAGACGGTTCTGAAGAACCATAGCCCTTATCGATTGCATCTCTCCTTCTACCAGCATTAAGGACTGAGCAGTGCTGGCAGACAACCTGTCGACAACTGTTGCCAGTCGTCTAATTTTAACATCATTAAGGATTACTCCCAAAAGAGGGAACATAGCTCCAAAGACATCTCCAACCATTTCTGCATCACCTATATCTCTCCTTCCCCTCGAAGATGTCTTGCCCTCAATGATCACTAAGTCTTGTGCATGATATATTTTGGGGAAGACAATTGCTAAGTAACATGATCCATACCAGTTGTCAGGTAGTCTCACGTAGGCATTTCTTCCACATACAAAATACACATTTGGAATCACTTGCATTCCCTTCAGGAAATCTTTAGTATAGTACTCTATATTGAAAGCATGTTCACAGTCGACTTCTCCAACGTATACATTTTCATAATACGTTTTGGCTCGGTGAAGACATAGCTTTCCTCTCTGCGTTTTATCTAAAGCTATTGGACCACTACTACCCTTTCTCTTGTGTGCCTTTTCTTCCTCGGTCCAATCTGTTTTCCATTGTCCTGATTTTTTCAAAATCTTTTGTCTCCTGTAACGATCATCCACCTGCCCTATGAACTTCTTCTCGACTTCTGACACCTTGCATGTCAGGTTATTTCTACGGGCATGTGAAGTGTCTAAGGTAATCCAAGGAATGAAGAACTTGGCCAATCTGTCTTCACTCTTCCAGTAATCCCATTTGTTCATCTGCTTATAATTTGGGACTTCTGGCAACACTGAATCATAATTGGAGAAATAGTATTCAAAACTATCTCTCTCATAAAATATACTAAGCAATAAGCTACATGTAATGCCATATGTCAGCGGGAGGTGATGATATCGAATTCCTTCGTCTACAGACGCCGGCAACTGCATGCAGACGTAGCAATCCTTAACCTCCATGGCATCCACGTATTCATATAAGAGTTTAGCATAAGCATTTGACCTAAAGTCTCCTTGGGACTCATCTACGTGTAACCTGCGGGCTTCTGCAGCTAATAACGCTCTCTCTTGAGTCTTTTCCCCTTTTTCACCAGCAACAGTGGGTGTAAGCGTTTCTACAGATTTCACATCAGTTACCTTTGCCTCTTCCTCATGTCCCTTTACATAAGAAACTGTTACCACTAAAGCTATTAATATTATCACTCCTACTATTAGTGTACCTATTATACATTTTGCTCTGCGGTTCTGGGTGCCGGCCTCCATTTCGTCAGACAATATGGCTCTCTCTTATCTTAGCAAAAGTTCTTTTCCTCTCGTTCCTTTACAGTCTCTTTTTAATCCTTTTGTCTTTAGAATCCACACAACTGGAAGCTGACAACCTTCTCCGCAAAAGTCCTTTAACAGTTCAAACAAGACAACCCTAGCCCTTCTCCATCAACTCAAGGGAAGTTCCCTAATATTCTCTGCTTCCTGGGCGCTAGGTAATCTTCTTTTTCTGGTTGCTTTATTTACAAAGTCCTTAACAATCTACTATCAGATTTGTTGTTGCAGCTTCAATAGCATAGTTCAATATTTCCAAACGAAGATTGTGCTCTTCATGTGCTGTTATCGTTGTACCAAAGTCGGGGAATTGCAATTCTGAAAGAAACATGTGTTTTAACTTGCTGAGGCGGGGAGGTCTGGGGAGCATGAATGTTAGTGACCCTTCTTGTTCGACACCGGGTACCAACAGTCGTATTTCCACGGTGATAATGGGCTCAGAACTGGACACCACCACCGCTCGGATCCTCCCTGTCTCCGGTTTCACAGACATTTGTCACCAGATATGTCCACTCAGGTGTGGAGTATCTTCTGTTAGGCACACGCACTCTTCTTGACCTTCTTCGGTCCGGTGCTTCAGCGCCCTGAGCACCTTCTTCCGGGTCTGAGTCTTCTGATATCGGAGGAAGGGTTACTTCTGGAGTTGACCTCAGGCTAGAGCTCCTTCTTTGCGGCCAATTTGCTTCTCCACGTGCCCTTCTACTCCTTCTCCTTCTTGTCTGTTCTCTCTCTCTCTCAGACCTGTCTGTGTCTGACTCGTACTCCCAGCTACTTTCTCCTTCTGTAGCGTCGTCTGTTTCACTGTTGTACTGACCGTCCTCAGCTTGGTCAGACTCTTCCCCTGCTTCCGCTGGCACCTCTACAGCTTGGCTAGCCCCCTCTATGGCTTCTCGGTCCTCTGCTGGACGTCTATCCGAGAGAGGAGCTGTTTCTTCCAGAGGTGCTGGAACCCTTCGCGTATGTGACGCGTGGATCCAATTGGGCAGGCCTCCCACCTTCACAGCTGTGTTCGTGATCAGGATGATCTGGAAGGGCCCACGCCAACGAACATCCAGACAGCTTCTTCTCACGTGTTTTTTCACCAGGACCCAGTCCCCAGGATACAGGTCATGGCACGGGCCCTGGCACGATGGAACCTCGGCAGCCTGCACCTGAAGGGACACAGAACGAATGGCGTCAGACAGCCCCTTACAATAGTCCAGGATCATATCATCTGTGATATTTAACAGTGCAGCAGTTGGGACAGATGGCAGCCTCATTGCTCTCCCCATTAACACCTCATGTGGTGACAACCCTGTTCTTCTGTCTGGGGTACTACGAAGGCTCATGAGGACCAATGGCAGGGCGTCAGGCCAACTCAGGGTCGTTGAGGAGCACACTTTCGCTATCCTGGCCTTGATCGTGCCATTGATCTGCTCCACAATCCCTGAAGCTTCTGGTCGGTAACTGCAATGCAACTTCTGATCAATATTTAGCGCTACACAAATCATCTTCACAAGCTCGCTGTTAAAATGCGTTCCCCTATCTGATTCCAAAAAGGCCGGCACCCCGAAGCGCGGAATGAGTTCTCTGAGCAGTAACTTGGCCACGGTGAGGGTGTCGCACCTACGTGTAGGGTATGCCTCAACCCATCTGGAGAACACACAAACAACCACCAGGACATAGCGGAGGCGGTTGCATCTTGGCATTTCAATGAAATCTATCTGCATTCGGTTGAATGGACCTCCAGACCTTCCTATGTGACTCAGTGTAACTGGTGTTCTTTTTCCTACGTTCAGCTGCTGACAGGTCACACAACGCTGGCACACTGCTTCTGCTGCTATTCTAAACTTAGGATTGTACCAAGTCTGTCTAAACACTCTCAGCATAGCATCTCTCCCTAAGTGTACGGGACCATGTATGAGTCTGGCCATAGGACTCACCATCTCATTGGGCAACACTGCTCTGCCGTCTGCTGAGACCCAAAAATGGGACTCACCCATTACACATCCTGCCTTTTCCCATGTTTCCTTTTCAATATCAGGAGCATTTTCTTGCATGTTTGACAGTTCATCCCAAGTATCAACAGTTTCCAATATCATGGCTAATTCAGTTCTTACATTTATTCCGCCCACTTCCACCTCTGTGAAAGAGTACCCTTGCTCCGCGCAATACCGCGCAACTTCATCTGCATATCTATTGCCTTTTGAAACAAAGTCCTCATTTCTGGTATGTGCGGTGCACTTTACAACTGCGATACCTGTTGGGCATTGCAACGCCTCTAACAACAGGCGCACAAACTCTCCATTGCGAATGGGAGAGCCTGAAGAGGTCATGAACCCTCTTTGAGACCATAACTGCCCGTAATCATGAACTACCCCATAGCCATATTGGCTGTCGGTGTATATGGTGACTCGAATTTGCTTGCTTGCTAAGCAAGCACGTGTCAGGGCAATAATCTCGGCTACCTGAGCGGAGTGTACTCCTTCCAGGCACCCAGCTTCCACAACTCCAGTAATTGTACAAACAGCGTAAGCTGCTCTCAACTGCCCAACTTCGTCTCTTACACATGAGCCATCGACAAAGAAAATTTCATCTGGGTCGGTCAGTGGCTCATCTACGATGTCGGGTCTGGGTTTGGTGCATAGTTCAGTCACATCGAGGCAGTCATGGTCTGTACATTCATCATCATCATCGATATCATTTGGGAGTGGCATCAAGGTGGCAGGGTTCAAAACAGAGCATCTCTTGAGGGTCACATTCTCTGCAGCAAGAATAACTTGCTCATATCGCGTGAGCCTGCTGTTGGTCAGATGCTGTGTTTTGGTCCTGGTCATTAACAGTTCAACAGAATGGGGCACGCACACCTCTAACGGGTGCCCCATGACGATATTTTCACATCTTTCAATGCTGACACCCGTTGCAGCAACGGATTTGAGACATCCGGGCAACGCTGCGGCTACTGGGTCTAAAGTAGCCGAGAAATAAGCAACTGGTCTACGGGCATTCCCATGGATTTGGACTAACACAGACAACGCACAACCTTCTCTCTCACAACAGTAAAGAAAAAATTGTTTATTGTAATCAGGCATTCCCAATGCCGGAGCACGACACAGGTCCTCTCGCAGCTGTAAGAATGCCATCAAACAGTCTTTGTCCCATGGTACCGGATCGCTCACCTCCTTGTGCGTCAGTTTTTGCAAGGGTTTTGCTTTCAGTGAAAAGTTCGCGATCCACTGTCGGCAATAACCCACCATCCCTAGAAACATCCGGACCTCTCTCTGTGTCTTAGGCGCATTCATTTTCATGATCGCCTCTATCCTGTCTGGTGACACCTTTCGTTTGCCTTTCTCTATTCTGTGTCCTAAGTACTGCACTTCTGTCAGGCAGTACTGCAATTTTCCCGGGGACACCTTGTGCCCATTGGCAGCTAGGTGATTTAACAAAGCAATGGAGTCCTCCCTGCAAGCTTCTTCTGTTTCTGACGCCACGAGGAGGTCGTCTATGTACTGGACCAGAACTGACTTCTGGGGCAGCACTAGACTTTCAAGATTTTTCTTCAAAAGCTGGTTAAAGATCGATGGACTCTCTGTATACCCCTGAGGGATACGACACCATGTTAGGACGCGATTTTCCAGCTTAAATGCGAAAAGAAAATGGCTTTCTTCGTCCAGAGGGATCGAAAAGAAAGCCTGACAAAGATCGATCACTGTGAACCACTCTGCTTGAAATGGAATCTGAAACAGTATCACTGATGGATTCGGTACCACTGGACAACACGAAACGACTATGTTATTAATCTTTCGAAGGTCCTGCACTATCCGAAATTTCCCATTTGGTTTCTGCAGACCCATAATCGGGGAGTTGCATGGACTACCCACGATTTCTTTCAGTATTCCCTGTTTAATCATGGACTCGATCACGGGTTTTATGCCTGCAATCGTTTCTGGAGTCAATTTATATTGGGGTGTTCTTGGGAACTCAGCATGCGGTTTCACTACAATTTTCACTGGGTCCACCCCTTTGACCAAACCTATCTCTTCCCCAGTGAAATCCCATACTTCTGATGCCACTGTCTCCCTCAAGTCCCAGGGGAGCTCATCTACTGTCAAAGTAGGATACAGCTCCACGCATATTCTTGAGTTTGCAACTTTGAAATCTGCGTCGTCATCATTGGTCAATACCTCCACTCCCTGAGGTGTACAATATATAGTACAATTCAATTTACACAACAGGTCTCTTCCTAGCAGACACACAGGGCTTGAATCGCAAACCACAAATTGGTGCTCATCGCTGTACTTCCCTATTTTCACCTGTACCGGTTCTGTCAATTGGCTGGTTATTCTCCTATTTGCGACCCCTACCACTTGTATGGTCTCTCCAGACATGGGCAGGTCTGGAACTGCAGCTGATCTGATCGTGGACCTAGTGGCTCCTGTGTCCACCAGAAATGTCGTAGGGCACCCTGCTACTTCTGCTTCGACATAGGGTCCCCTCTGGTCCACCTCTAAGGCTGCCCCAAGGGTGCAGTCTTCTCTTTCCACTCTCTGTCCGGTTAATGGGTCCACATAATAGCACTCTTCACCTTCCACAAACAGGGGCATTTGTCTATAGGTCTTACCCACAGTCCCTACTCGAGGAGGCTGCGGGAACTGGGCTCGGGGAGGAGCCCCCCCCCCTTTGAGCACCTTTCCTTGATATGGCGTCGCCCCTCTTGTAGGTGCGCTCTGGACCTCTTCCTCCTCTATCTCTTGTTCTCCTATCTCTACATTGTAGGGACACTCGCGTTTCCAATGCCCCACCTCGTTACACTGGTGGCACCTAGTCGTTTTCTTCAAGGCAGCTATGTCTATTCTGGGTCTAAAGGTAGAACTCTCCTCATTGCCCTTGTTCTGACTGTACTGCTTCTTTCCTCCTGTACCTGTTCCTTGCTGCTGTTGCTGCGGTCCCCCCTTTCCTGCTGCCTGCATCTGTACCACCATCAACTTTTCTTTTAGTTTCTTAGCCTTGGAGTCTATCTCATCACAGCAGTACCTGGCATATCTCAGTATTTCATCTAGGGGTTTACTTTGCCAACAAATCGAGTGTTGCTGAATCATTAAACTAATATCCGGTCTCAGTCCCAGGACGAACTTGGACACAAATTGCCCTATGTCCTTTGGATCCATTACATCCAAGCCGCTATACTGTTTAAACGCCTTCAGCAATCTCTCGTAATATTCGTGGACTGTCTCTTTGGGTTCCTGTCTGGTTCGGTCTATTCTGACCCAATCTATGTCTTGCATTGGCACTTTCTCTTTCAGCCAAGTCATCACTCTCTCGAATTTTGCCATCACAATCTCGGACGGCCCATTAGTCTTAGCATCTCTCTCTGGCTCCGTTGTGGGCCACTCAGCGCTAACCTTGCATGCTGTCCACAGATCTCCTGGTACTACAATGTCAAACAGCGTGTTCAGATCTATCCATAGGACCTTTGAGATTTTTACAAACCTCTCGACTTGCTTGTACCACTCCACGGGGTTTTCCCGCAATTTGGGGAAGGAGGTGGTAAAAGCAGCTAAATCTCCCCTACTCCAAGGGACATGCACATAGTTCCCATTTGCGACTTCCCGCAAAGGGTATGCCTCTATTCCCTGCAGTCCTGGTGTCATACCAAGCGTGCTTCTCCTGCCGGTCCCTTTCTTGGACCACCTCTCTTCCCACTTATCTAGTGCCCTCCATGTCCTTATTCCAGCGATCAGTTCCCTTATGTGCGTTTTCAGCCCAATCGTTCTCCTCTCATCTAGGTCTCGATCTGTGTAATGTAGCCTGTGGTTACCCTGTAATGCTTTGGTTCTTGACAGATCCACCATATATTTGCCTGCTAGTTCGACTAACTTCTCATGGACTGCTCTCGCCTTTCGAGTGATGTCCTTTGCCATATACAGTATTTCATCCTGTTCATACATTTCCATTCTTTCTAAAGGCAGGGTACCATCTACCATGTCATCCAGATCTGACCTTAAGCTGGCGACATCAAGTCTCTTGGCTTTTATCTCAGCTCGCAATATGTCTTTCGAAGGGGGCTCACTGGTCTCCCTACCATCCCAACTTCGAGCTCTGCGTTTGGGCTCGGGAGAGTTAATGGGTGCCCTCCCTTGCTCCCATCTTTCCAGGTCCCATGCTCGGCCATCCGATCTTGGAAGGTGATGGAACACGGGCCTGTTACCCCTACTCTTGCTCTGCCCACTCTCTTCTTCTTCTCTCCTCTCACCGTACACCTCTCTGTTATTTTCCCTCTGGTCGCTACTCTCCCTTTGCCTCGTATCGCTCAGTATCCGATACGATCCTTCCTGGTTCCCCATATTCCCTGGGCTGCGCTCATTTCCGTCATCACAGGGTCTATGGTGCGACCTCTCACAACTCCCATTCAGTTCTCTGGTGCCAGGCACACAGTGTGGACACTTAAAGCTGTTTCTGTACTCTTGTGCTCTCCTCTCCCCTTCACTGAGTATTGGGCGCGCCACCCCTCCACTCCCGGGGCCCCCGTTTTCCAGGTCTGTTCTATCTCCACTCCGGGCCCAATGGGTGACTCCCCTACTATCTCTCTCTCTACAGTCCCACTCCGGGCTACTCTCCCCAGCCCCGCAGTGAGTCCGAGCTCGGCTGTCCTGACTTTCCCTTTCAGCTTCCGCAGCTATGATGTTCTTTTGAGCCTTCACTGCCTCATCCCACTGCTTCATGTACTCATTTAGCTCTTGAAAGGATTTTCGTCCAGATCCCCTCAGATCCACTGGCCATCTAGGGCCCCCAGGATCTCCTCCTGGGTCCCCTACTGGGTGCACCGGAGTGCTCCATTCTCTTGGTATCGGCATCTGACTTGGGGAATTAATCGTATCGTTCCTTCTTGCCTTCTCTGCTCTTTCTCTGTCCTTCCGTACCCGTTCTTCCCCTCTTGCTCTCTCTTGGTCATATATCGATATTATAGGACCTATGGTAACAGGTACCTGTAGTGCATCTGGTAATGTGTAGGATGTGGCGCTTTCCGTTTCCGGCGCTCTTTGTACCACAAACCTACCGACTACCTGCTGCACCTGACTAGGCTGGGACAGCTCTTTCTTTGCCTCAGGATCCCACTCTGAACTGGGAAGCGGTCTATGCTCTCCTGCATTGCCCCCCTTTTCTCCTTCTGTATGCTCGACCTCTCCCCCTGCTCTATTATACGGGGGTGGCCTGTCTGTCAATAATCTGTTTATCAGGCTGTCCTCTGTTTCGCTCTCATCATCTTCTTCTAGGGGGCTTTTATTTACGGGCACCTCTAACACTGGGTACAGTTTATTTACTTCCAGGTTATGCACTCTCCATCTTTTAGCATCCGCATCCCACCTGGCATCCTGCACTGCCCTTACCGATCGTTTCACCCTTTCTTGTCGTCTGTTCATATTCTTTTCATGCGCTGCCCTAATCCATGCTTCAAGGGCTTCAAACTGGGTCGGTCTAGGCAAGGGTCTTATTGAGGTCATGACTGATTTTAATCGATGTAACACCTCTAATCTGAACGTCCCGTACTTCGGGAACGTCAGTTCCTCATTTCCTTCCGTAATCTTACTCCATTCTGATATCCAGAGGATCGTATGCAACCCAACATTCACTGCCATGTAACGAGCTGGCGTACCCTCCGGCGGGGCTTCTTCCCCTTCATACGATCCCCGCTTCTCTTTTTTAAACACCGCTTTCAACCATTTAAAACACTTCATAATTATGCGCACGATATCCAGCCTCGCTACTCTGTTTACTTCCTGATGACAATCCACCAATCCTGTCGCGGCTTTGCTAACTTGGCCTATCACAGCGCGGTCTTTCTCCGGTCGGCCAATCACATCGCGACACTTTCTGACGTCACTTTTCTCCGCTTCGCAGCAGCACCCCTCCTTTCTCAACTCGTCTCCCGGTTATGCATGCGTCCCATTCATACACCAAAAAATGACTACTTCCGACCAAGCGGTCACTTCTCTCGACTGTACGTCCACAGTCTATATGTAATTGTCAACGTAACTGACGAAATGTCTATCGTCTCTCTGATAGGTTGCTTACACACACAGTAACTTCCGACCAGCGTCCGTTACTCACGCACTCACTCTTACGTTCCCCCTATCTCGGTCTTTCGGGTGATCAATGGTACCTCATGACCCCCTTCACACTAGTTGACAATTACTCTGGGTGTCCGATACACCCGAACCACTTAAGCTCTCCTTGAACTTAAGATTTCCACCGGTTGCGCGCGCTCACAACCTGTTCCACAGTCACTCTACAGGCATTCAACTCCGCCAGACATTACAACATAGATACAATACAAAACACCGCAATCTAACACGCATAACCCTTTATACTCACTCTCGACCGATACTGCTGCTGTTTCTGTCTCACGTCATCCGGATCTTCTTCAGCGGGCTGTTCTTCCAATCATCGATTTCTAGGGGCCTTGGGGTAAGCTAACCTGGCCTAGGTTACCGTCCTCAAGAAGGCAACCATCCTCTATAGCTACCAACTGGAAGGGCGAGATTTTGATCGATACCTTAGCACTATTGATCCAAACCTCGATCTGGTCGAATGAACCTTTGTTGCCTGTCTTTGAGGTACAAGGTACATCTATTTCCAAGTTAGTTCACCCAATAAAGGACTCTGCTCCCAAAGATCACAAACAACTTCTAGCTTTCAAAAGTTTATTGTAAGGATATGATAAGCTGCAAATACAGGCATCTCAGAATGAGATTCACGAGGTACACAGGTCCAATTACATACATGTGCTCTCGGAAAGCCCTCAGACGAGCAACGGAAATCACTAACACAAGTTCTAAGAATAATAAAGCTATCAGCATTGACGCATATCTCTCCTTCATTTAAGTTGGAGGAAAACGCACAGGTTAGGCTGTCCCTACCCTGCTCTAGATGGTATCCCTACTTAACCAAATCCCAACCTAACAAAGGTGTCAGCAGTGAATGACCCCAAGGGAGTCACTCACTCTAAGTCTCTTGGTGAAAACCTATAGTTCTCCAGTCATGACCCCTCTCTGCCTACCCATCCGCTCTCTAAAGGGTCCTCAGGTATCTGCTCTAACTCCACCCAGGGGTGCTGTCCCTAATACAAAACAGTCAACAACATTTGAGACGCCCCTTTCGAGACGCCCCTCACGTGGTGTAGCTTCTGGCTTTTTCCATGATGCTCTGTATTGGGCCTCATACGTTAGAGTTGACCTTGCTTCTCAGACTCTTCTCCGGCCCGCTGATACCCCTTAAACATTCCGGAACCCTCCTCCATGTCTGGGCCGTCTACTGAACAGACCTCTATTCATTCATTTATAATTGGATCCCCCCTTTTCCTTTGCAGACAGATATCTGCAGCCAAGAACCCAACTCTCATAGACTTCCAAAAAGGCCTGCAACATTTCTCATAATGATTATAGCATTCAACTTCTTCATTAATTAAAGCATGTTAATACTCTTATTCTATCATTCAGTAAACATTTTATAAATCGTGGCCCATTAATGCAATGACCAAAACATTAATACAATCTTTGTCGTGAAACGAAACACCTTCCCTTTTAGCTCTGGCCCTGAGGCCTACCACATTCTGCGTTTAACCACCTACCATCTTACATTTTAACAGCTACACGACATGGATTCAGGAATAATCACATCTAATAAAATCATATAGCGTCACACATTTCTGTATTAGTTCCACTTCTACTTATCTCTATATTAGCTATACATTTAGAATATAATTGCAGATACTATTAGCACTCATGGCATTTCTCCTCATGATTTGTGCTTACTACAGGTAAGTGTGATGCACTCATACATTTAGGTCAGTGTGCGCTCTCTCAATAGTAACGCTGAGATGATCAGTGCATGCATGTCTGAGGAAGCTAATCGTTCACACCCCAATGGCATTTCTCGTTTTATATATTACATGCTGTTATTTAATACTCATAGTGTGCTCCCTACACCGAAGCTTCTTAGCGCTATTGAATCAAACATAACCACAGAACAAAGATAGAATAATGGGAAACCTGCGGGGTCCAAGAAACGAATAGATTCTTAATAATTAAAATGTAAGGTTTTCAATTGTTTGTGAAAAGCCTGAATGGAGGAAAGTGACCAGAGTACAAGGGTTGGGGGGGGGGAAGAGGGGGCGTTTCACTCCTTTGCAGTTGCTGCAGCAGAAAAGGCCCTGTCACCGAACGAAATAGTCGAATGCAGTGATGTGTGAAATAAAAATGTAGCTGCCACGAATTCCTGGGAGGGGCTGTGTATTGAGCATCCATAATGATTAGTTCTTTAAATATAACACATTGACGAATCACAAGCCAGTGAAGAGATCAAAGGATGGGCACACAAATATGGGCTCTTCTCCCGGTTCCAGTCCGAAGTGCATTGGCTGTATTTTGCACCTATTGAAGTCTTTTTGCCATTTGTGTGGAAGAGCCAGCTAGATCGAGTTGCATAGTCAAGGCAAGAGTGAATAAGAGTACTAGCTTCAGGTATATGCTGTACTTTCTTGATAATGAGTGAACATTTTCTGTGCCAAAAGCATATGGTAGTAGTTTGTGTTAATTGTGCTTCCAGGGACAGGTTAGAATCAAAATAAATGTATAGGTTGTGCATGGTATTAGGTGTAATGAGATGAGACCCCCTAGAATCGGACCAGTCAGATGGTTCCATTTATCCAATTTGTTTCTGGTGATGAGGGGCTCTGTTCTAATTGGATTACATTCCAGGAAGTGAGAGAACAGCCACCAGCATACGTCACTAAGATGCTGGTGACAGAATTCTGAAGTGCTGTGATTGACCGCATGGATGACTTGTGTAAGCCTGAAGATCCGCTAGTTGTGGTCAGCGTACATATAGCGCTGCACACCCAAGACGTGTAGTCGTTTGGCTTGGCCAAAGGAAGCAGCATATAGATATTAAATAGAGGTGCCTAAAAGCACAGAGTCCGTAAGTGCACCACAGCTGATCTTGGGTGCCACAGATCTAAAGGGGAGTCTTGTGACATTGTGGTCCCTCTCGGTCCAGAAACACGTAATCCATTTAAGCATAGTGCCTCCAATATCTATTCCATAGAGTTTGGAAAGAAGGATGGCATAATCAGAGGTCTCCAAATCGACTGAAAGGTATATTTGGTCAAGGGCCAGACACTCTTGTCATCCACCAGTCTACATAGGATGTCCAAGTCCGAAATCATCACCAGCTTGGTGCTTTATCTGGGACACAAGTCTACCTGGAAATAATCCAGTCTGGCATTGCTTTCAGTGTAGACTGCAGCTGGCGGAATTTTTTTTTCTCCAAGAATGTTCCCTAGGTATGGTAGAAGCTAGATCAGACAAAAGTTGTTTGGTCGATGATACAATATGGTAACCAGTAACGAAAAGAGGAGCTCATGCAAATCAGGGTAATGTAATCAAATTGCAATGTACATAGGCGGGGCTCCATGAAGATGCAGGGTCGGTTACCACAACCCCTACTGTACCCCACTGGAGGAGTGACAAAATAATGAAACGTCCTTCCGAGCACACAACAGTCAATAATACAGTTGTAAGTCAATAAATATCTTCCTTCAATTAAAGGTTCAGCAGGGACTGTATGCAAGGTATATTATTTCCATTTGTCGATAAACAGTCCAATCCACAAGCAATCCGTACAGCCAATAGTCCAATCCACAAGCAATACGTGCAGCCAACACATGTTTCGTCTTGCTTGTTCAAGGCATTAGACTTCTTCAGGGCTTATCAATTAATTGCACGCAATGCTACACCACATTGCACCAGCATATCAAACTAAATTTTCCGTCAGGCATAAAACCTCTACCAATGCGCACGAGTCCGTCTATTATATCCGAGCAGCTCCCTCGTAACAATTGCAACCTCACGGGTACGTGATCTCCTGGTCCGGGAAACGTGTCTTCCGAAAAAGCCGACTTTTTCGGAAGCCACTGCTATTCAGTGCCACAGTGCAAGTGCTCCCTATTGTAAATTGATGTATTAATCAGTGTTTCCATGTTTGGCTGTTTGGTTTACTTGTCAGACCCTAGTCTAGTGCACTCAGTGTGCCCAGGGCGTGTAAATCCAAATGCTGCTGGTGGGCTTGCAGCACCGGTTGTGCCACCCACAGAAGCAGCCTTGTAAAATGTGTCTAAGGTCTGCCATTGCAGAGCCTACGTGCAATCTGGTACTGTCATGCTGACTGGGCAAGTGCATCCACTTGCCACTCCCTAAACCTTCCCTTTTCTTCATATCAGTCACCCCTATGGTAGGCCCAAGGGCAGGGTGCATTGTAAGTATAAGGTAGGACAAGCCCTGATGTGTGTGGCATGTCCTAATAGTGAATCACAGCCATTTTCGTTTTTCACTATTGCAAGGCTACCTGTTCTCCATAGGCCAGAATGGGCTGTTAGAATTATTACATTTTATAGTCCTAACTGTCTCAGAGAACATGGTGGAAATTCGAGTTTAGTATGCCTGAACTCAGAATGTTAAAATAAATCTTTTAGTGAAGTTGGTTTTAACATTCTGTGTTTGCACATACCACTTTTAGAAAGTAGTTATTTGCTTGCCTAACCTTTCAAGCCTGCCTCTGCTAGGTTGTGTATTCCTTTGTCTGGTTTTGTGAGTGACAGGGCTGGGGGGTTCCAAGAGACAGGATGAGTCAGACCAGTGGTGAATAGAGAGATCTGCATCTAGATGGGAGGGAGGAGTTGCACCTGAACTTTTAATTGGGCTGTGACTGCCTTCCACAATGCTGGCTCCACCGTCTGGGGAGCGGCAGATGTCTCTGCCCTGCACACTGAAAGAAGAGAAGGAGTCCTGTAAACAAAGTGCTCCAGGACTGTACTTGACTTCCACAATGCTGGCTCCACATCCTGTGGGGCATCTGATGTGCCTGCCCTGCACTGTGAAAGGAAAGGAGAAGTCTGGTAAACAGAGTGCTTCAGAACTGGTTTGGACTGGGAAAAGGCCCCTCTCCCCTCAGAGAACGAAGGATTTTGGGGTATAAATATTGGGACCATGATCCCATGCAGTTAGATTACTTTGGACTACAAGAAGAAACCTTTACTGAGGAGAGGAACCTGAAGAAACTGAGGAGAGACAATTTCCAAGCTGAAGTGCTGCTTGGGGTATTGGCCTGCAGTGGTTACCTTACTGCCAAAGGAAGGAGAAAGGAACTTTGTGTACTTTACTTTCAACTTGTGAAGGATCTCCAAGGGCTTGCAAAAGAGCTTGCCTTCTGCTGAAGTCTCAGGGATAACAGACCTCAACCACCAGCTCCCCAGAGTTCTTTTGGAAGTACCTGCTGCTATTTTGGGCCTTCTGAGGAACTGCATGTCGCAAGGAGCTGGAAGCACGACTCATCAAAGAAGAAGCGTGTCGCCATCTCTGTGCCTGCCGTCGCAACTCCGATGAAGGGTGCTGGAACTGTCACACTGCACCGCATAGAGAGAAACATGCCGCAATGAAGAGGAAGCGTGTCGCCGTCACTGCTGCTGCCGTCGCAACTCCGAAGGAGGGTGTCGCGCTGTAGCTGTCGCATTGCACCGCATCAAGAGAAGAGTCTCGCAATGAGGTCGGAGCATGTAGCCGTCGCTGTGCCTGCCGACGCAACTCCGAAGGAGGGTGTCGCCGCTGGAACTGTCGCACTGCACCGCATCGAAGAAAAGCGCCTCGCATCCCCGAGAAGCGTGCCGCCATCGGAGCTGCTGCCGTCACATCATGGTTGTTGCCGCTGTAGTTGTCGCATTTCGCAGAAGCTTCACGCATCGTGGGAGAAGAGTGTCGCAGTTGGAGCTGTTGCTGTCGCATCACTGAATATGGGTGACGCAGCTGCAGTCCACGCAACGGACCGAGAACTTTTCGCATCCCCGGAGAAGTGTGCAGCATCTGGAAGATCTTCACGTCTTTATTTCTTTGCACCTGAACGTTGCCGTATTTCCCTCGCTGCGACATTGCTTGTCGTGGAAGCGCAACGCAACCTAAGGTATAGTGACGCAAAATGTTGCATCTTAAGAACTGAACTTAACTAAGCTAAATCTACCATCTTAAAGTAACAGTATTGTGTATTTTTGTCGTTTATGTTCTTGTGGTAACTCTATGTAAAGTATACTAATTTTTTATATAAAAACCTTGTGTGGTGTCCATTTGTAGTGTTGTCACTGGGTTACTGTATGTGGTCACAAATGCTTTACACCCTGCCTCTGAGATAAGCCTGTCTGCTTGTGCCAAGCTACCAAGGGGGTGAGCAGGGGTTATTTTAGGAGTGTAATCCCTTTACCCTGACTAGAGGCAAGGGTCCCTATTTGTCACAAGTATCTACCTGTGCCAACTAGAGACCCCCAAATCTAACAGCATGTATGCTAATTTACACATGACAATCTGTGATGCTTGTTATGTATTTATGATAATGCTCTTTTTGTTCACACATTCATGTAATATGTGTGGCGTTTTAGTGTAGACCTCATGGTTGGACAATTATAGGTAAGAATTCCTATGGGAGTCTTCCCATTACATCACCGATCATGAGGAAACTATCTCATGCTAGGACTGGGAAACATGACAAATATAGCGCCTTTAGCTCTCTAAGGCAGAGGCACATGTTGGATAATAGGCAGCTTGTTACTCCACTACCAAGGACATGCTCCGTAAGATCTTCTGATGGATCCCCACCGAAACCAGGAAGACAGTCACCCAGGCACTCGTCACCAGCCGACTGGACTACAGGAACACCCTCTACGCGGGAACCACTGCCAAACTACAGAAAAGACTCCAGCGCATACAGAACGCCTCCGCACGACTCATCCTGGACATCCCTCGCCACTGCCACATCTCGACCTACCTGAGAGACCTGCACTGGTTCCCCGTCAACAAGAGGATCACGTTCAGACTCCTCACCCACGCACACAAGGCTCTCCACGACATGGGCCCGAAGTACCTCAACAGCCGCCTCACTTTCTACACACCCACCCGCCAGCTACGATCGGCCAGCCTCGCCCTCGCCGCCGTACCATGCTTCCGCAGAGCCACCGCTGGAGGAAGATCCTTCTCCTACCTGGCGGCCAAGACATGGAACTCCCTCCCCATCCACCTACGGCTGACCCAGGACCACCTCTCCTTCAGGAAACAACTCAAGACCTGGCTTTTCGAGCAGTAACGGATCCCTCCCCCCAGCGCCTTGAGACCCTACTGGGTGAGTAGTGCGCTATACAAAAATTATTGATTGATTGTCAGTGGCTGATACGCGGTTTCTCACATACAAAGCCAGGCCTCTTGGTACAGGGCATCTTGCCCTAACAAACAAGTATGTGATTATGATAGCAACTTTTAAATGCCCAATCTTCCATCAATACATATTTTTATATAACATCAGAAAGCTTGATGTAAGGCTTTGCTCTAAATGTATTTGTGACAGATTGTTTCATGACATTTAGACATGCACTTGACGGAGATTCCGTGTTGTTAAGTCTTTATTCAGGCATTCATTCTTGGGGATTTGTATAATGCTGCACAATTTATTTTTTGACCAAGTCTGAGCTTAGGTAGCATAGGTTTTGATGAGGTAAGTTATATATGATAGACCGATTGCTTTGCGGAACATGTATTATTGGGCAGGCATTAGCATGAGAGGGGAATAGGAGTGGGTCTTCTTTTCGGCTATCATCAGCTATCATCAATCGGTGTGCTGTATTTGTGATTCTGTTACCTTTTAAAAGTAATTTAGCACAAATGCGTTTTTTTTTTACTAAACAAGCGTATTACTTAACTTTGTACCCTGGATTTGACTAGGAATACCAGCTAGTGACCAGCTGGGTGGGTGCTGTGATTCTTATGCATTGTTATACTTAGATGCTAGTTAAGTTTTAAAAGGAAAAAAAAGTGACAAGAGGCATCCGATTCGAAAAACAATCTATAATTTACTATGATGATTTCCAGAGGAACAAAGAAGTTGGCAGACAAGTTTATCTGTGTTTTCTTGGCAAGTAGCATGCCTCTGAAGGAGGCCCTAATCCTAACTCTATACTTACCATAACAACAAGTCTAACTTTAAGCCCAACACTAACTCTAAATCACACCCTCCACCTTACACTATGCCTAATTTAGATAAACCAGTTTTAGACACTCTTCACCACATACCAAATTCTTTCCATTCAGTCCAACAATAATGGTGCAAGCTCTACCAAACCAGCTGCTCAAGAGCACGACTTATTAGTGTTTGCAAACGTCACTAATAAAATATAGCATCCTCTATATCAGACAATATTAGTTCAGTACAAACTTCTTAATGGATGCTGCAAATTATGGAAACTTGATCAAAAATTGGTTGTCCAAATGGTGCATCAGTCCCAGGATGCACTGCTTAACCACACCACTCCATCATTATCATTGTTCTTTAAAAAAAAATTAACAAGTTTTAACATTTTATATCATAGTTTTGTCAAAGTCTTCGATATTAATCCAAATGAAATGAGGATTTCCAGATCTTCCATGTTTTATTCGCAAATAAAAGTGTTCAGAAAACGTGCCCAGAGTTGCTTCAAGCACATTTCTACAACATATGACGATGTAACTGCCATCCATTCTAACAAATACCCAGTGCATTTCGGGAAGAGTTCCTTCTTCAGGGAAAACTACAATACAAAAGGCTAACAAAACATCCTGTCAGCACACTAAGTATGTGATGTTTACCTAGCAAAAATCATAATTGAATCAAGTCAAACATCTTTGACATATACATTACAGAACAACTCTTGCATGGTTAACTTAAAACAAGAAACGTGGTATGAATCCAAATAAACCCCATCACATGATAGAACACGTTAAAACCACCTAAATCAGCAAAACAGAACAGAAACTGCATATTTGAAACCCTGTTTACCTATTGTGAAAGCCCGTAGTCAAACTATAATAAACTTATATGCAGAATTCTACTGATTGTACTGTGAAGTGAAACACCACAGAGAGACCCTGGTAAATGTGCAAAACTACAGAAGAATAATGCAATCCACTTACAATGTGTTCAATTTACAATGTTCAAAACACACAAATGTCTATGGGTCTAAACAAAAAGTCTAAATGTGGTGCATTAAGCTGAAGAAGTTAGTGCTAACCCCTACAAGGAACAAAGAAAGACATGGATAGGTACCCTGTGATACTTTAACAAGATACCCATCAGTCACCACTCGGAACCGCCCTTCATCATTTGGGATTCCTGTTAACCATATAAAGGTACACCACTGGTTTCAGATGGGAGGTAAGATGTAATGACCTCTTATAAGCCTAGTGGTGACCAATATGGTTTGGAGTGTCACAGGCCACTCATCAGTGAAAGAAAGAGAGAGTGACTGATTTGCAGTGCAAGTGAAGGACAAGTGCTCAGTGAAAATAAAATTGGGTGAGAGAGCAGGAAAATATTTATTCTGTTAATGCTCGCTCCACCAATATTAAAAAATAGCAGTGGTAAATTCAAACAAATATATACCAAGATGTAATGGTGGTCGACATGTTTCAGCAAATCTCAGGACTAGAGAGTCCGTTGCTTTCATCAGAACCTAGATATCAAATAATGCTACTGCAAAAATAATGTGAAGTGTATTTAAAAAGGTGACTACATATCAAACAATCTGCAACATAGAAAAAGATCACCTGGATCACTAGGTGTCGTCTTTGCCTGCAGTTGTTGTATGTCACCTTGTGATCGAAGTAGAGGGCTCCACCCCGCCTGGCAACGGCTCAGGACATGAGGGAAGCACCGCTCTATCCGTCGGTACTTCGTAGCCACCTTCCCCAAATCCCCAATCGGCTTGGAAGGTGGCTATGTATCCAAAGTGTGGTGGTTAAGTCACATTGTCATTTATAAAAATAGCCATAGAAAACCACTTTTAACTAAAAAGTGGTGATACACATCTCATATGGATCCAAATATGTACATCAAAAATATTGGTAAAGTAATATGAAAACAGCACCAACTTGCCCCAGCACAGAACCAATAGTTTATAAAGCTATCCTTTAAATATGCCTGCTTCATTTCACTTATTAAGTCACTAATCCTAATATTTTATGTAATGGCATCATCAGTGCAAAACATTTATCCTTCTAACCAAAGGTTTAAAGTACACGTCATCGCACTGTGTACTCTTGTGCCAATTACATTGTCGGATTACCTGACATATCACATCAGTAACACAAATGAGTCTACCCCCGCTGCATATCGCCCACTACCATTCTTGAGATTTTCAAAATGGCATTCCCTTACCATATTGCTCAACCAATAATATTTGTAAATAAACGTTAAAGTTGCAAGCTGTATTGTTGCTTAAATCACCTGTCCCTATATTGTATGTCATTATGCAGCAATGCCAGACTAATACAAATGTGTTATTCATGTACCTACAAATTCAAGGTACGCACTATCCAACTAAATATTATTGAATCAGTCCCCGCATTTAATTTTTGTAACTGCATAACCAATACAAAGTTGTTAATATCAATACAGATTCAAAAGTATGCACTATCTTGCTAGATGCTATTGACCCAATCACCATTCACTAGCATAGTAAATTCTGCAACTAGGTCAACTCCGGAACCTGGAACCACTAGTCGATCTGTAGACTTACCAGTTCTGGCACTGTGTGTGATGATGTACCCAAACCTAAACAACTGATAACTCATAGTCAATGAATTTGCTATATAAGGTATACACCACAGTATGCATTAGCATATCCAGGCACCAATCACAAAAATAAACAGACCACTCCAAATTGTCACAGGCAAGACTAAGCCTCAGACTCAGGGTTATTCAAGGGTCAGACTTACAAAAATATGTTCCCTGCCAGTTAGGACATTGTTCTCTAAAGGCCCTAACAAGTTACAGCAGTGGCATAAACATACACATGCCTGGAGAATGGTTAGATGTAAACTGGGAATGCCTTTTATATATGGGGCTGTAAAAATAAGATTGGAGGGGTCAGTGTATGAAATTGGGTTCTTAGTTGAGGGGGTAAGTAACCACCTCAAGTAATAACCACAATACTCTTTAAGTAACTAATAGGGTAGCTTTGGCACAGAGCAAACAGGCTTAACTTAGAGGCAATGTGTAAAGTATTTATGCAGTACTAAAACAGTAAACACTACCAAAATAGAATAAAATGTAATAAACAAAATGACACCAAAACAAAAATCCAATAAGGGGTAATGAGAGATAATGCCAAGAAGTGCAAATTTCCAATCATAGTCAATGGTCGTGGTAGAACAGCCCCTAGGCACACTTTGATGCTGACTGTGATGGAGCGCAGGCCTGCCACACGAACCAGCTTCTTCCTGGTTAAAGATTTTACCTTCTGACTTTACACCTTTAGGTCCCAATCCACCACAGGAGTACACTTCTAAAGCTCTCCAGGACCTCAGGGTTAACAGCTTGCTTTGTCCCTATCGCTTAAACAGGAAGTCAGCAGTATGACCCTTGGAGTCCACTTCTTTGCCCTGGTACACGAGAGAGAGAGAGCAATTCCAGTCTTCTAGGCTCTTCTCAGCCCCCAGAAAGCAGGTTCAGTCCTTCTCTGATCTTCCTCAGGTCCAGGAGTGTTCTGAAGTGATGAATTGAGATGCCACACATATGCCTGTCATGAGCTATTGTGTGGGAATATTGACCCATGGGGATACCCTAACCAACGGGCTAAAGGTTCCCAGGACTAACCCTACCCAAGTTGTACATTTTCAAGATGACCAAAGTCTTTGACCACATTAAACCTGTGCTATGAGGGCTGGGGGTGTGTCTGTGGGTAGTAAATTGTGTCTATTCTTGTCCTCTCAGATCTGACAATAAAATTCAGTTTTAAGCAGTCTGAGATATTACAAAACTGAGCTTTACACAACCAGACAGTGGATATACAAATTTTTTTGCCATTCTGTCTCCCACTGTTGCAGTGCACCCCAAATGTCATATGAAAACACCTCAGCAGACCTGTCAAGCAGGTCCTGACACTCCAGCAGGATTTGGTACTCTGATGTGAACAAGAGGCCCGCTGTGCTCAATGCTGGTCTGGATGGCTGGACTGATGATGTTGTGCAAGCATGGGTGTTAGCTGCATCTGCTTGTGATAGTGTAGGCCCAGCCCAAAAACCATCCTCCCACAGGCATAACAACACCTCCACTCATCAAAGGCCTTTTATCCTATCCTGGGAGCAAGGTCACACCTCATTACAACCATTGAAATGCTAATTACTGGCTAGCAGAAGGGAGAGAGGAAAATCATATTTAGTTTCCAGGGACTTCAGGCAGGTCAAAGGTAACTTATTAAAAGTTATATTTCCAAAATATTTATTACAAGTCTGACTGCACTAATAAATTGGGCTTGTAAAAAATATTTCAAAAGTCAAAAAATGAACTTTGAAGTTTTTTCCTACACAGAGATATCTTTTCATTGCGGTCAAACGAGCATCCGACCACCATTGTATAGAGATGGAGACCACCCAACATGTAGTCGGCGGCTCCACTTGCCTTATTATTATTATTATTATTATTATTATTATTAGTGGAGAGGTGTGGCTTACTGGTTAGAGGCGGCAGACCTGTAAGCAGAGAACGGCCCGGGACCAGGGTTCAATTCCCGACGTGGCAGGGTCTTGGACCAGAGTCAACGGACTCGATAATTCTCGCCTCAGTGCCTACTCTAACCAGGGAACACACTCGGTAACTTTGGGCATTAAGCTTGCCTCATCTCTACAACGGCCCGCCAGGGATGCCTGGCTTCACCCTGGAGATACCCAGAAAGGGACCATCTCACAGGGAAAACCAGGACGGGTTCCCCAGCGGTCTACAGCGCCAGGACACTCGGGTAGAGTAACAGTGCGCTTTACAAGTATCCCACATTTACATTATTATTATTATGCTGTTTTATTACGCGCTCAATTACTGTTCTTACAATCCGACCTCTGTGAAGGCTGTCAGAGACATGGCTTTTTCAATTGCTTCTTGTGCCGCAGCCCGGAAAATGATCGGAGCACAAGCCACCATTGAAAAAGGCATGTTTTTAAACATCCATGCACGTGTGCCAGGCACCATGTTTGTGGGGGCACCACCTGTGCCCCCCCTGCCTCAAACGGAGGCCCACTGGGGACGGGGGCCCTGCTAGGGGGCCCCCAAAGTCTCTTTCAATCTTCCTTTACATGTCCTATTACATCATAATTGGGCCCTATTTGTACATAGGTGTCACTCTGAAAAACCGTTATACAGTTATTCTAAGAAAAAAACATCCTTCCTCGATATAGCACTTGCATTCCACTTGGTAGGGCACTGCAACCTAAGAATCATAAATCCCCCAGACTGCATGTGGATTAAGTTCAACATCATGTAACTCCCGACAGATAGACCGATCCCTACTATTTTTAGGTCTCAGCCTATTTCCATTCCGCAGGAATGGAATAGGACGAGTCTATAGCAGTGAAACCAAGAGTTTCATCATGAGCCCAAAAAAGAGGTTTTTCACGAGTGCATGTGCTCTCGTGCACGAGCTTGCCCGAGCCTTCTGCCTGCCTCCTGCCTTGAAGGCAATCTGCTTCTCCGCCCCCTGCTGTTCCCTCCCACTCGCTCGCACATCAAAGGCTGCTCACTGAAACACCATATGCCTGCTCCCCACCCCCACCCCCCACCAGACTTCATTGGAATGTGCTACGTGCATTCTCCCCTCCCTTTCCGCCTTTTTAGCCTCTTTAGCACCTCCCCTCTCTCTCCCCGCACACAGCCTTACTTGGATTTCTCCTCCCCCTCCCCAAAGGGATTCTAATCTGTGCTTTTCCGCCAAAGCCATTACAACTTCAACGGCTGTGTCTCCATAAGAAAATGAATAGTTCTACAGCCGTAATTGGGCTTGATTCTCTGGTGAAATCCCTCAATAAATAGATGTAGTTGTGCTACATTCACGTGAAGTAGCAAGATGTTATACCTACTTACAAGTAAATAAATGTTTCTTTTGAAGACTGTGTTTTTTCTCACATATGCCTTTGTTGGCAGTCTTACGGAATTGTCCTTGTGTTGGTGCTCGTTTAACTCGTTGCTTGTTATTAGTGTGTTAATGTTCACTCCCGTAAAAATAAGCACCCTGGATCATTGTGTTTCCCCTCAAAAGAGGCACCTCCGTGAGGCATTTCAGGTGGTCTGATGTTTTTCCGACAGCCCGTATCACCCATCTGCTGAGCTCGAGTCCCACCCAGCCCACGTCCTGCTTCCGTAGAGGCTAAAATGACCACACTCATTGGTGACGCCAAATTCACTTTTCTGGGCTTTCATTGGGGGAGTCCGGCACCACAGCCTGCCTCTCCCCAGAACGCTAGGAGCAGGGAAGACTGATGCTAGTGTGAGAGATTCGGAACTTTCCCTCATACTTCAGTTTCCTTTGGCCGCTCCCCCACTAAACTCCACATTGTTTTGGCAAAACCAAACCGATCAATGCAGTTTACTTTAATAACTTATTTTCCTTCCCTTCGATGCATTTTGCTGACAATACTTTTGACTTCTAATTTCCCAGATAGGCCCTCAGCGTCAGGTGTCGGTGGTAGTTCCTATCCTGATAGTTTCAGTTTTGACTTGCTAATTATTTAAATAGAGAACTACAAGTACCAGGAAGCAATTAAAGGGCAGGGAGCCAAATGATGGTTTGATATCTATAATCTATGCGACCTGCTGGTCTCTTACTTCGGTGCTTTTCTTTGAAGCGTTTATGCAGTAAAAATCTCTGTCCCCGTGGAGTGGGTCATCAGTTGTGTCTAGGCGGCTAGAATAACCTGCCTCTGTAGTAAGTGATCCGACCGCTGAGAGCGGTAACCCCGCCTCCACGCACCTGAACATGTGGGTTTAATCAGTTTTTGAAATGGGCTGCAGGAGTGGTACAGTCCTGTCCCGTGGAAGGGAGCCGGTGTTTTTTACGGTCGTCCATGTGAAAGTCGAATTCACACGCCTGGATTGGTAATTTTTCCACTATTCAGTTATTTAGATGCTGGGGCGTCTCTCTGGCCAGCTCTCAAAATGGCGGGCAGCTTGAGTCTGATAACAGCACCGGGCTTGCTTTCCTTGTCTGTGCTGCAGTCTGCAGCGGCTGTGAACGTACTCCTTGTGTCCACGATAAAATGTCTTCAAGACTTACACCGTCATCTCCTCCAAGAGGGCAGTGCTCAGTAGGCGATCGCATGCACTGTGAACATTAGGTTAACAGGTGTGTGCATTACATACTATCCATATTGCTTTCTGTCCATAGCTGCTTCTTTCAATTGTATACACTTTTCGTAAGCAGCGCGGCACAGGAGGTGTGCTGTGCTGCTTCCGAAAAAGTTGCATTTTTCTTTCTTTCTTCTGCTTTGTATTCTGGTATCTGTAGTTCTGCATTATTTATCATTGAAAATTGAATAGCCGTAGTAAAATGGGGGGCAAGAACATAATCAGTAGCGAGTGGAAGTCCTGCTCGAGACACTGGAGAACCGGGCATCTCTGGCTCCAGGTTACATGTGGTGGGGAGAGGTCTGCCGTCCCTGTCGTTACCGAGTACTTTGTAAACTGAGGGGTAGTGGTGGTGTTAGCGACTTCGCTGTGAAGCACTAGCAGTTACTACAGCCGGTTGATGTCACTCTCTGTCTCACTGCTGATAGATATGTATCACGAGCAGGGCGAGACTATGGAGAGATGAGTGGTAGTGAGGGAGTTCATGAAAGACATCATGGTGGGGTGCCCAATAAAAAGACTGTTGCACCGGGTGCCAACACCTCAGATGCCGGCCCTGATCACAAGGATCAAGCACTAGTCCGGGCCATTACTACAGTTTCTGTGTTAAATATTAAGGGACACCACCACATCAATCAGGGACACCATCACACCACTCAGCAACACCACCACACCACTCAGCAACACCACCACACCACTCAGGGACACCACCACACCACTCAGGGACACCACCACTTCACTCAGGGACACCACTACATCACTCAGGGACACCACCACATCATCACTCAGGGACACCACCACACTACTCAGGGACACCACCACACCACTCAGGGACACCACCACATCACTCTGGGACTCCACCACACCACTCAGGGACACCACCACACCACTCAGGGACACCACCACAGCACCGAGGGACACCACCACAGCCCTCAGGGACACCACCACAGCCCTCACGGACACCAACACGGCACTCAGGGACAACACCACAGCCCTTAGGGACACCAACACAGCACTCAGGGACACCACCAAATCACTGATGTACACCACCAAATCACTGATGTACACCACAAAATCAATCAGGGACACCACCACACCACTCAGGGACACCACCACACCACTCAGGGACACCACCACACCACTCAGGGACACCACCACATCACTCTGGGACACCACCACATCACTCACGGACACCACCACATCACTCTGGGACACCACCACATCACTCTGGGACACCACCACATCACTCTGGGACACCACCACACCACTCAGGGACACCACCACAGCCCTCAGGGACACCAACACGGCACTCAGGGACAACACCACAGCCCTTAGGGACACCAACACAACACTCAGGGACACCACCACATCACTGATGTACACCACAAAATCAATCAGGGACACCACCACACCACTCAGGGACACCACCACACCACTCAGGGACACCACCACACCACTCAGGGACACCACCACAACACTGAGGGACACCACCACAGCACTGAGGGACACCACCACAGCCCTCAGGGACACCACCACAGCCCTCAGGGACACCAACACAGCACTCAGGGACAACACCACAGCCCTTAGGGACACCAACACAGTACTCAGGGACACCACCACATCACTGATGTACACCACAAAATCAATCAGGGACACCACCACATCACTCAGGGACACCACCACTCCACTCAGGGACACCACCACACCACTCAGGGACACCACCACATCACTCTGGGACACCACCACATCACTCTGGGACACCACCACATCACTCTGGGACACCACCACATCACTCACGGACACCACCACATCACTCTGGGACACCACCACATCACTCTGGGACACCACCACATCACTCTGGGACACCACCACATCACTCTGGGACACCACCACATCACTCTGGGACACCACCACACCACTCAGGGACACCACCACAGCCCTCAGGGACACCACCACATCACTCTGGGACTCCACCGCATCACTCTAATACACCACCACATCACTCAGCACCATAACAGCATCACTCAGCACCACAACAGCACTGTCCTTGCTGGCTAACAACAAGCATTCCCATAGCCAATAGGACTCGCATTAGGAAAGTGTAAGCTATTGGCTTTGTAAATAACAATGCTATTAATTTATATTTTTTCAATGCCAACACATATTAAAAAAATAATTGTCATTTACAATACCAATACCTCACACTTTCCTAATGCGAGACCTATTGGCAACTCCAGTGCTTGTTTTTTCTGTTGCTACTGATGGTGGTAGAAAATATAAAAGCGTCCTGTGAACTTTCCATGGGCCTTTGCTCATTCTTAAATATCAATTCTATAATGTGTGTATTTCATAACAATCAATAGAGACTGACGATATTTTTTTAATGTCTGCATGTTGTCTGGAGAAACATGACACTCCTTTGTGTCCTTGAAATATTGCAGGAAATGCCGCACATCTGCGATGGAAAGAGTAAATTGAAACCGTCATTCGGCACGGTTATATTTATCCTGAACAGCATTGGGACAATGTGGACTCTGACACGCTTTGTAGTTTAATGTTAAATAATTATTTGAAATCAACAATCACATATATGAGAGTGTGTGTGTGTGTGTGGCGTGCATGTGTGTGTGAATGTGTGTGTGTGTGTGTGTGTGTGTGTGTATGTGAATAGGAAAATTAGTCAATGGATAGAAGGTTAGAAGAACGATGAATAGACTGGCAAGTGAGTTTGTATGGAGATGAATGGGTCTGTGACTAGGGACATGGATGGATGGATGGATGGGCGAAGACATGCCTAAGTGATTAAATGAATGGGTGAGTGCCCACGTGGATGGATGGATTAATCAATGAGTGAGTGCATGGCTGGGCGAATGGGTGAGTTAATGCATAGAAGGATGAAAGAGCGCGTGGGTTGAGTGAGTGCGTTAAGGAGTGAATGAGGGGAGAGTCTGAATACACAACTTGATTAATGGGTGAGCGAGTGATGTCGGAATTTGTGGTCGGGTGAAAAGATGATTGATTGTATATGTGGGTGTCTGGATGAATGAGTGAATGGGAATTCTTAAGTTTCCCTCCTACTACCACAGTCCAGAGACTGCCAGTCAGCCGACACCTTGAAGTCTCACCTCCTACTCACTGTGCCTAACAATAAGGAGCACAGGGGCATATTAGCAAAAACCTCGTTAAAATTATCGCGGTTTTAGCGGCAGTTTCCTGCCGCTAAAACGGCGATAATGGGCTTGCTAATATGCGTTATAGAATTCCAATAGAAGCCCAGGTTAGATGTGCAGGACATCTAACCTGGGCTTCTATTGGAATTCTATAACACATATTAGCAAGCCCATTATCGCCCTTTTAGCTGCAGTTTCCTGCCAGCAGCACTTCTCCCTCAGCACCACCCACAGTCTACTCGAAGGCTGAATCAAACCCCTGTCATAGTCAATTGTGGCTCATGGAGGGTGAGGATGTAAAATCTATGCCCTCTCATTTGTCTGAGGTTTCCCCGTCCTGTTTTGCCTCCTGACAAAAAACATGGCACAGAGAAACTCTCATACTGTGACTGTGCTACATCAAGCAACTCCCCTAAACCCCCTGCCACAAGCATGATGGTCGCTACCAAACACTGATCCATTGGAGCTCCTGCTAGCTCACAGGCTGTGCTGAACCCTTGACCTAAACCCGACACAGGTAAAGTGACACACTACCCGTGGCATCAACCGGACACTATCACTGGGACACGGCCTGGCAACTCACCTGGTGCAACAGGGAATGCTGTGCACCTTACACTACACCCGCCCTCCTCACTCTGGACACATGTGGGCCGCGTGATAACTCTCAGACTGCTGCAGGGCCGTTGCAGGGCTTCATGCCAGAGGCCTGACACTGACCTGGCATATCAAGAGTGCCACCTCCTGGCATGCTTCTGCCGCCAATAGCATGCCCGAGACACCATCACTGCGACTGCCAATAGCACGCCCAAGACACCATCACTGTGACCGCCAATAGCACGCCCAAGACACCATCACTGTGACCGCCAATAGCACGCCTGAGACACCATCACTGTGACCAGTGCTTTAAATGGGCCGGTACTCAACGGTACTGAGTACTGTCATGTATTCCTATAGGTTCTGAATCGATCCCCCTATTCCTGACCCTATTCTGGTTAAACTAACTATCAAGTTAACTAACAGTCAGCCCATGAGGCAAGAACAGCCCCCATGATGCAGATACCGTTATCTGACGCAGTCACACTACGGCACAGGAACGTGTTATCTGATTAGGTCATAACGCTTGAGATCTAATTAGACAAGCGACATTCCTCCAGCCCCTGATAAGGCATACGACGTTCTCATAACAAATCAAACCTATGACAACCTGGAAAATACCGTGCGGCCATTGTTTTGATTTCACAGAGAACTTTAGTAAAGAATGTGCTAACGAGCAAGTCGTATGACATCTTTATTGACGTATCTATGTCCATCCTTACGTCAATCTCGGCACCTTTAAGGTATAAATATTGCCGATCTTGCCCTATGCAAACACACGCGTGGTGACGAGACGGAGCAGCCATCCTTGCCGAAGCCGAGAGCAGAAGCAGACCCCGCTGGCGCAGCCCCGCCTTCCTGACGCGCTGAGAGACGCGCTGCTATCTCAAGCCGAGAGACCCAGCACCGGCGTTTCTGGGCAGCCCTCGCAGGCAGCCTGGAATATCGAGAGCAGAGAAAGAGATACCATTCCTCATTCATCCTAAATTCCAGGTACAGAACTGAATAACCCCTCACAGAGAATTCTTTAGTTATTCACTTGGCAAAAACAAACTTAACTTAAACTGTAACTTTCTATTCCCGCCCACGCATTAGACTTAGGTCAGGTACACGGGGTAGGCGTATTTAGAAACACCAGTTGAGTACGTTTAGTCAAATGTATATGTGTATGTAAATATATTTTAATCATTTTAAACATCATATGGCTCAGAAACCATATCAATGTTTTTACAGTATTATTTTATACTATTGCTTTTAATGTATGCACTTTACTTAACTATAAGTATTGCAATAATATCGATCCATTTCTCATGTATGAGAAAAGAGACTGATCAATAAATAACACCTTTTATTGAATACGCCCGTCTCTTCCTTTTCTCTACATTCTGATGAGACTAAGAATGCACGTACTGACTGAGTAAAATAATTGCCTTGTGCTCACACGACTCTTGAGATTGACTCTTGATTAGGGGAGAGCAAAGTTGTCATGTTCTATGGTTGTCAGAAACTAAATCCCTTCTTGTCTAATCAGGGAAGTTAATTCCTCCTTGAACATTCGAGAAAGTTTCTAGCGAACTCTGAGCTACGCTGGCAAACCCAAAAATTAAGTCTAGTATCGACAGTAGTAGACCTAGTTAACGTCTGGCCTAGGCCTTTACTGCTGTAGGTATTATTCCAATGCGCAGAGCCTATTGGGAAGATAGGAACTACACTACATGGCGCCCAACGCGTTTAGAAAGGGCGATAAAACTAACGTAAGACATTTAGAGTAACTCAGTCGTGCTTTCTCACTCAGACCCCTTTTCTCAAATACTCCAAAGACGTCTGGAGTGGGTGAAAGGTTATATCCTCCAAAACCTCGCAGGAGGGAACTCCTATGTATGGTTCTTGGTATAGTCAACGTTGAAGGATACACTGTTCCAAAATATTGTGCATCTAATCTCTGTTTCCATAAAGAAACCTGATCTGCAAACAGCTATAATACCATCCGGTCAGTAAAATGACTGAAAGTGATGAGGAAAGAGAGGCAGTTAGATTAACAACTGAACTCGCAGATGCTGATGCTACCATGCAAGCAGCAGACCCGAATATAACACTCATTCCGGTCATTAAAAGGAGATCTATAACCTTAAAACTTATAGAAAATGGACTGACACCTAGAGGTGGGACAGTCATATTCGTAATTGAGGCACACGAATATCGGCAGACAGAGGTATACTATTCATGGATACATTTTCCAGCAGCTAATGCTGTAACAAAGTACTTCCACTATTACAAAGTAGAGGAACCTCCTGAAATGTACACTCCTTTCGAGGAGGTGGAAGTACCACTCAAATTCCAAGAGCATTTGCTCTTATTTGATGGCGCCCTAAAACATAACAATCACATTACAAGGCTCGGTCCTTTAGGAAGACCAGGAGCAACGTGGCCGGTCTTAGCCGGATACACACCACATCCAGACATCGATAGGATGCCTGCAGCTGAGCTGTTAATACAGCTAAAACAATTACTAAAAATTCACAGACAATTAGTTCAGTATGTAATGCGGACTTCAACAATTCAGCCAGCGATTAAACTTCCACAGCTGACCCCTCACCAGGGGAACACAAATAAAATCACACCACAGAACATCCAATCCTGCCTAGGTAAAGTTCCGGCAAAACGGGAACAGATACCATTCTGGTTGGCACAGAAAATTACCCAAATAGAGGCGGTGTTTCCTGACACCACCCCATTAGAAAAACACAGGATTCTGACTATATGTCTCCCAATGGGAATCGCACCACACATAGAGGACTGCGACACTTGGGGTACAGTCTTTGCTTCCATCTACACAAAAACGCACGGTGTTCCATCCATATCGGTGATACCAGATGTGCTAAAACAAATTCAAGATGAATACGGTCCAGAACCTGCTTTAACTCTTGGTATGAAATTACTAAAAGACTTCAAGCAGGTCTCGGCTATATTATTAGCCAATATAAAAGGTGAAGCAGCAAACGTGGCGATCCGCCAAAGGTTAAAAGAGACAGATATAGCAGACCAACCAGCTGAAATTGCCAGAATCATAGAAAAATCTTATGAGGAACTAGGTAGAGATAGTTTAGGTGGAATACCAGTAAAACCGCAACTGACTGAAAGTCCAGAAAAAATATTTTTTAATAATAATTCACCAAAAAAGAACTGGGATGGAAACAAACAATCCAATCCTAAAGAAAAGAAATTCCAGTCCCAAGGGAGGTCTCCTAGGCGAAGAGAAAAATCTCCAAACAGAAGACAAAGGTCACCGCAGAGTGACCCCTCTGGGAATAGATATAACCTTAGAAATAGGGATAATATTAAAAAACCTGATAGATATCAAGACATTGATACACGTCCCTCTCAATCTTTTCAGAATTCCTCGCAGAAATCGGAAAGAAGAGGACGATCAGAACAAAGAGACGAGCACGCCAAGTCCAAAGACAAGGAACCTGCTCAGCTAAAAAAGAAATTACAATTTCCAAAAAAGAAGGTAGCCAGTATAAAGGTAGTTAACAATGCCGAGAATACTGAGGACACAACTGAAAAACGGAGAGTGGGCTCAGACAATGCTAGACAGCGCAGCAGAGGTGAGCATAGCTCGCAAAGTCCTTATGAATCATCTGGAGACAGTGGACACGAATGAATATCTTCAAGTGGAAACTGCAGACACCAGAGTTAGCAAGCCCCACAAGATATACGAGATAACATTACGTATAGAGGGAGATAAGACTAGGAAAATAAGGGGACTATTTTGGGATAATCTCTCCAAGGGCTATGATATCCTTCTAGCTGAAAAAGACTGGCCACCAGAGTTTGTCAGGGAGTGCCCTCATGGCGAAGAAGTAATTATGCCTGCCTTCTCGAATCAAATCCCGATTCATAAAAAATACACACTTGCTAGAAAGTGGGCAGTGGCCTTAGCACCTGCTTTATATAAAAATCATGTAGGATGGGATGAGGATTCTCCTCCTCACAAAATCCAGTTAAAATCACAACCTACTGCACAAAGGCAGTACCCAATTAAGCAAGAAGCTAAAAAACAGGTAAATGAAATACTAGATCAGCTAGAATACCAGGGGGTGATTGAAACTTGCACCTCACAAATGAACAACCCTTTGTTTCCGGTCTCCAAACCAGACAATTCATATCGTCTAGTTTTGGATTACCGACACCTTAACACATGTTGCAAAACCTTTGCAGTGCAAATCTCACACAGTGCTGCACTAATGAATAACATAGTGCGCAAAAAATACAAAACAACCTTGGACATCTCCAATGGATTCTTTTGTCAAAACATAGCACCAGAGAGCAGATATTTAACTGCATTCTCAGTAAATGGCACTCAAAAACAATTCTGTCGGTTAGCCCAGGGGTACAAGAACAGCCCGGGGGTATTCTCAGCGAGAGTAACAGAATTACTACAACTATATGATGATGAAGCATTATCTTATGTCGATGACATTTACTTAACAGATGATGACTTGGAGACTCACTTGAAAAGGGTGAACACCATAATACTTGGGTTCGCTGCAGAGGGTTACAAATTCAACTTCAAAAAATCCAGAATTGCCCATCTGACGGTCCTATTCTTAGGATATGAGTTATCAAGTGAAGGCAAAAGCCTGGCAGACAATTTCCTAGAGAAATGTGCCGTAATCCAAGCTCCTAAAACACTAAAAAACCTACAGTCAATTCTAGGCTTCCTAAATTTCGGAAGAACATACATTGCAAATTACGCAGAAAGGGTCAAACCCCTTTATGATCTAATCAAACCAGACTTTAAAAGATCCAGTTGGACTCAAACACACACAGAAATTTTGAGATCCTTACAAACAGACATGCTAATTAAAACAAAATTAGAAACACGTGATAACACACGCAATCTTGTGATTCGAGTCATCCCAGGGAGATGCGGATTCACATACCTGACCTCTAATGAGGGAGAAAAGGTACCAATTGCATTCAAATCACACTTATACACAGAAGCTGAACAGAAATTCAGTAATACAGAAAAAATCATTCGCGCAGTTCAAACCGCAATAGCTAGAGAAAAAGACATAGCTGACGGTAGACATATCACAGTCAGAACAGCAGAATCAGCCTTTGAGGCACTAACAACACCGTGTAATTTACCAACAATAACATTGAATCCGGAATGGATACAATGGGTGAATTCAATCACAACGGACAAAGTATACTACTACTTTGATCCAGAACTAGAAGAATTAAAAAATCTAAAATATGAAAAGACGTATCCTCTGCCAATCGACATTCTGCCTCTACGACATTACGCCTGTGTAATCTATACAGACGGACATGCTCAACCCTCCGTTTGGGGAGAACAAGCATACAACCCCACATGTGAGATTACAAAAGAAGTGTGGCGCGGAGGTATACTAAAACCTCTATTAACAAAATCACACTCAGTAGAAACTAATTCAGAACAACAAACTGAAATAATAGCTTTGAAAATGGCGCTAGACAATGCGGATCGAGAATTCCCGACACTTATAGTGTCAGATTCATATTACTGCGTCAAATCATACAACAAGGATTTGCAGACATGGATTCAAAACGGTTACAAAGATGACACAGATGCACCGATAAAGCAGAAACTGCTCTGGGAACAAATAGCTCTTTTACAAAAAGAACTACCAAAGACTCACGTGACACACTCACTGAGTCATCAACGTGATGGCGTTCACGTTGCAGGGAATTCATTGGCTGATGAGGCCGCGAAGGCAGCTGTGCAAACGGCTTCCGTAGCGGCCATCACACGGTCAAAAACAAAAATAGACAGCGAAATATTACAAGCTGTCAGCGCTTCAGAAAAGGATTCGATAGAACCACTCCCTAAAGGCTTTCCAGTAAAATACTCATACATAACTGATGCAAACAATGTTCCTTTTGCTCAAATCCCTGGAGTGGGGGAGAGGGCAATTCCAAACACGGAACATAGGTTAGGACTAATAATAGCGGCACACGAAGGGCTTGCTTCTATACATGCTGGCGTCTCAGCCACAGTATCATTATTAAAACAGAGATACTGGTGGCCACAAATGAGAAGACAAACAAGGAACTATGTTCTAGAATGTGAAATATGCCAAAAAATGAAAGTATCAACGGTGAGACGTCCAGCTCAGACGCCCCTTCTAATCTCGGATAAACCATTAGCCTGTGTTTATCTAGACCACTGCGGTCCCTTACAAAGGGATGGTAACTATAAATATATCTTGGTTGCAGTGGACTCATGCACGAGATTCATATGGATGTAGCCCCAGCGAACGGCTGACGCCAGAACTGTTATAAAAGATTTGCGAGTCTTTATCGGCACATACGCAATTGGCATGCTGCATTCGGACAATGGTCCTGCTTTTAGCTCTCGGGCTTATAAGGAGGCCATGGTCAGCATGGGCGTGCAATTGCGGTACTCTTGTCCATTTCACCCTGAGGGGAACGGAATTGTTGAAAGAAAAAACCGTGACATAAAGCAATCTATAACCGCAAAGGTATTAGGTTCGGGAGCTGGGTGGGTCAAACATCTAATAAGTGTCCAACGTAGTCTAAATAACTTGCCAAGAAATTCTCTGAAGGGATTCAGTCCGTACGAATTATTATTTGGAACTAGAATGATTATCTCTGACCTTGATAGTCAGACTTCAGTGGTGAAAGAAAAAACCTTTGATGTCAAAGACCGTTTGGCTATTTTGCAGGACTTAAACAAAACAAGAAAAGACCTGAGCAACATACAGTTGAAATAACAGCCAACAACCACTGAAGAATCACCACCTGTCCCAGCAAGACCTGTCTGGATTCCAAAAGTCGGGGATCTAGTCAGGGAGAAGATCGCGGTAAAGAAGGAATTTGGGCCTTCTTACAGAAAAGCAGTTCCTGTCTTGTCTGTCAACGGGACAAGATCAGTTGTACTACCGCCACTTGCTGGAAAAAAGGAGAACCGAGTTGTATCCATCGACCTGGTAAAACCACAACATGTGGCCGATAACAAACGGTAGGCCAAGTGGACTCCCAATAAGTAGCAGAACACCAAGGTTTGCTACCAGTACAGAGGTCCTAACGAAGAGGCTCATCACATTCGAAACGCCTACAGAAGAACAGCAAGGACTATGCAACAATGCAATAGAACTCAGACCTCTGAAAACCCAAATAAAAACATTTAGCAGAGACACACCAATCTATACTGAAGTACCAAGTGACAATGCAAGAAATAAAAATCCTGAACCAATTGGAACAATTGACAGAACTGCATCCGGTTACTTCATAAACTTCGATGATTCCTCTGAAGGCTTCAGTGAATCAAAGACACAGCCATCATCAAAATCCTTTAAAGACAAAGCGAAGGAACTTTTGAAACAACTGAAAGAAACATATCTGATTTCTCCATGGATTGAATTTTGGGTGGGTTTTGGTGCATTTATCCTCATACTTTGGCTCATCATGGTATTTACTTTGGGACGCTTCATTGAGGGAAAATATGCTAAAATGGACACAGCAAGTCAGAACATCAACTTGATCCTCAAACCACACACATCTTCACATGTCGAGAAAAGAGAACTTTCTTCAGAACTTTCTTCAGCCAACTTCACAGCCTATCCGATACCTGGTGGGGTAGCCTGGGACAACACTGACTATGAAATTTATGGTCCGGTCGAGATCCTGAAATATCCACACCAAATCAAGATCTCCTTGAGTGATTTTGCAAAACCAAACTCATTTGCTGATGATTGGGACTTCGAAAGCATTAACAACATGATGTCTGACTTAGTAATGTCTGCTAAATTTACAAAACATGATTATTTGCAAGGTTCTACAAATTATGATAGTATGTATTGCTATAACCATTATGGTAACCATTTTTTACATAAATCTGCACAACCTAGAAATGTTTTAAATTATAATCAATGGGAACATTGTGCTACACCTCCAAAAGGGAGCTCTAGAACCGTGTATGACAAATATTCATATTTTTCAGGTTTTAACACAAGTAATGCTGAAACATTTTATTTTAAATTGTCAAACAAGACAGGGATGAAAACCATGATAACCAACACAAAATTGATATATTCAGATTCATTCTTTGAAAAAATGAATACTTTTGGATTTGATTATTGGGACAAAAATGTTGATTTGAAAAGTGTTTGGGGTACAAAAGATTGGCAAGTACAGGGTTTAGAAGCTTTGTTTAGAGCCTGCATGATCCCAGAACAAATGATATTTTTAAATGACACTGTTCAACAAACCACCTGTCTTGGCTTAGCCAAAATCAAAGATTTAAATAAACGGTCTATTCCAAAACCAATAATGTTTAGCAATAGCTCTGATACAGATGAAGAGATAGACGTAAACCATATATTAGACCAAAACAGAACACATCCTGATTGGAAACAATGGTTGATCTGGCCCACAGATACAAATAACTGTCAAGACAGATTCCTGAATAAAACACAGGGTTTGAAAATGACCAGGCCAGACCCTAGATATCCCCAAAGACATCACCCAGGGATAATAACAACCTACAGTGTGGGCAAATTATGCCTTCAATGGCTACAAGCTTCCACACTGCCTGAAATTAAGCAACACCTAACTTTACTTACTGATGGTGCTGACTTGCGTGATTTCATAATGGGACCACGCAAACAGCGTCAAAAGCGTTTCATAGCAGCCTCTGTATATGCAGCATACAATGAGGCCTGGAAGGTTACTCAAATTGAAACAGCAGAAAGAATACGGGAAATTGATCGTATTAATTTGGAAAAATCACTTTCTGTAGTGGACAATGGGTTAATGACTCTGTCCTCCAGAATTTTTTCATTGGACAGCATTGTGTCTTCAGCAATCGATATATTATCGCAAGACTTACTGTTATTACAACATGGACAGTCACAATTGCGTTCTATTGTACAGCTTGGCTGGACGTTACAAAATCTGCGTTCAGGCTATGTGCCTTGGCGTTTAATCAACACAACGTCACTATTCCAAATCTTTAACCTTACTGATAGACAAATCGGTATGGCGCAAAAGGGTGCTGATTATACAATCTTGAGCATTGAAAAACTAGAAAGATTACCAATGACAATGTCAGAACGACCTGTCAGTGAATGGATAATCCACGGAATCATAAATATTCCAATCTCAACCTTCAGGTTTCAATACTGCCAAAAATATATACAGGCTGGCATGTACGAGAAATTGGGAAAGGGGTACCTTAAAACAACTTGGAACCTGCCCTATTCACATGCATGTGTCAGTAATAAAGGACAGAAAGTGTTTCTTAGCGGCAACAATTGTGCTATGTCACTAAGCGGCACGCTTCTGTGTAACGGTATTAGTTTGCACGGAGCCTGTGAAGGGAATTCATACAACCTTTCATGTCACCAGCAAGGCGCACCTGCAACTGAAATAGAACCATTATTTCAAAGACTCTATAATGGGAGTTACATTCTTATTGTAGACCGCAGATGTTGTAGTCTTATGCCCGGGACTCCTTATCTCGTCACTACGACTGCGAAGGTCAAGTGCTGTGGACGTTCTTTGTTCCCCAGCTCCTTCCCAGACAGGGAGGCAAGGGCATGGCCCAATTTGAAAATTACTTCTATTCGAATAGATACTTTAAGCAGAATGAAAACAGTGCTTCTTCAGACGCCTACAAGGCTCACGTCATCAAAAGAAACGTATGATCTACAAGTCGCAAGGACGACTGCAGAGATACATACATTATTATCAACTAATTCCCCCGTACATTTCGCGGAAATCCTGAGCGAAATCTTAAATATTTCTGATACCAATGGGATCTCAGGGGTATTTAAGACAGTATTTTCGATGGCATTAACACCATTCAAAGCCATACTGGGTATTTTTCCAGATTTCGTCCATTCGATTTTTGGCGGACTTCCCCTGATCCTGGGACTAATTGCAGGAATCCTATTCTTAGTCCTTATTTTTCGTTATGGCAACCCATGTCACAGATCAAACTCTCGCGACAATGGAAGATACGATCCTAGCCATTGGATACCGGGACCGGATATCAAAAATCCTGGGACTATCCCGGCTTAGAGACCTGAACATGACTTGGTTTCTATCATTTCGACCAATGTGGCAAAGGTGTGTTTTACCTGTACTAAGGTGTCTGCTATGCGGAGAAGAATGCGTGTTAGACACCTGTCTGACGCTACAATCGGATGCGCCAGTGGATGCAGATACACTGTTGGTTCCTACCAAGGTTCACGCTTTGTGCTGCCCTCAAAGGCTGCCAATCCTGATGACGGCATTCCTGGAATCTTCACCACTACGATTGAAGAGTAGTGAAGGTCAAGATGAAAGCAGCATCGAACAGGTACGACCTTCTGTCAGCAATGCAAATCAGAATGTCAATGGAGACAATCATGCGCATGAATGCATGGTTACACCTATTTCCGACTTAGTGGAACTTTCCCATGAAGCTGTTGACAGTTTTTTCGAAAGCCTGAATGATATGATGTTCTCTCCAGAACAGAAATAGAGACTTTTGAGCAAGCTCGCACACGGCGTTCCCTGAATTCGGCCTTCAACTTTAAAAATAAAGTCACATGAACAATTTTTCCCACCAGTTCACGGACAGCAATTTTTTAGCAGCCCCAAATTTTACAAAATTTTCGGGACACTTATCTTCTGCTTAAAGTAAGAAACTATTCCTAGAGAACTAAGATTTCTATTTTTAGATACTTTATAAACTTTAGTTGCCCGCTGGGATGTTCATAAATATTTTATTATGTGATGAAATGGTCTCGAAACTTCCCTTCTGTATAGCCATATTAAGAGCCATTTCATGTGTATTTCTCATATACCTATAAGCAATAATGCATACAAATGCGTGTTTACTTTTGCATTTCATTCATAGCTTAAGTGCATACAATAGATATGACTGCAATTTTTCAGTATATTTGAAAATTTCAAAATGCATTTATGTATTTTGGGGTGGTAAGGTATACACTATACTCTATAGTATGTTGTACTATGTTATACTATGCATAGATTAGTAGATATGACCATAGTTAGCGTGGAGTGGGTGTCATGTATTCCTATAGGTTCTGAATCGATCCCCCTATTCCTGACCCTATTCTGGTTAAACTAACTATCAAGTTAACTAACAGTCAGCCCATGAGGCAAGAACAGCCCCCATGATGCAGATACCGTTATCTGACGCAGTCACACTACGGCACAGGAACGTGTTATCTGATTAGGTCATAACGCTTGAGATCTAATTAGACAAGCGACATTCCTCCAGCCCCTGATAAGGCATACGACGTTCTCATAACAAATCAAACCTATGACAACCTGGAAAATACCGTGCGGCCATTGTTTTGATTTCACAGAGAACTTTAGTAAAGAATGTGCTAACGAGCAAGTCGTATGACATCTTTATTGACGTATCTATGTCCATCCTTACGTCAATCTCGGCACCTTTAAGGTATAAATATTGCCGATATTGCCCTATGCAAACACACGCGTGGTGACGAGACGGAGCAGCCATCCTTGCCGAAGCCGAGAGCAGAAGCAGACCCCGCTGGCGCAGCCCCGCCTTCCTGACGCGCTGAGAGACGCGCTGCTATCTCAAGCCGAGAGACCCAGCACCGGCGTTTCTGGGCAGCCCTCGCAGGCAGCCTGGAATATCGAGAGCAGAGAAAGAGATACCATTCCTCATTCATCCTAAATTCCAGGTACAGAACTGAATAACCCCTCACAGAGAATTCTTTAGTTATTCACTTGGCAAAAACAAACTTAACTTAAACTGTAACTTTCTATTCCCGCCCACGCATTAGACTTAGGTCAGGTACACGGGGTAGGCGTATTTAGAAACACCAGTTGAGTACGTTTAGTCAAATGTATATGTGTATGTAAATATATTTTAATCATTTTAAACATCATATGGCTCAGAAACCATATCAATGTTTTTACAGTATTATTTTATACTATTGCTTTTAATGTATGCACTTTACTTAACTATAAGTATTGCAATAATATCGATCCATTTCTCATGTATGAGAAAAGAGACTGATCAATAAATAACACCTTTTATTGAATACGCCCGTCTCTTCCTTTTCTCTACATTCTGATGAGACTAAGAATGCACGTACTGACTGAGTAAAATAATTGCCTTGTGCTCACACGACTCTTGAGATTGACTCTTGATTAGGGGAGAGCAAAGTTGTCATGTTCTATGGTTGTCAGAAACTAAATCCCTTCTTGTCTAATCAGGGAAGTTAATTCCTCCTTGAACATTCGAGAAAGTTTCTAGCGAACTCTGAGCTACGCTGGCAAACCCAAAAATTAAGTCTAGTATCGACAGTAGTAGACCTAGTTAACGTCTGGCCTAGGCCTTTACTGCTGTAGGTATTATTCCAATGCGCAGAGCCTATTGGGAAGATAGGAACTACACTACAGTACCGGCACTTCTTCATTTTCTCCCCTTGAGTACCGGCACTTTTTTCTAGAAGAAAGGGGGATCTGACTATAACCGAGGCAGCGCGCTCCCTTTATCCCTCAAGTTATACCACGGCAGCACCTTTCAAGCACTGCACGGAATCAATCAATGGAGCTCGTCACCAGGACCCAGCGTGTAAATCAGAGCACGGGTGTGTCTGCTGAGTCATTTGCTTATCCAAAGATCTTTCACAGTGGGCGCTAAGAGGGGGCTGTAAAATCTAATGGGTGGCGGTGGGAGGCACTATTCAGGACATAACAAAAGAACGTATGGGAAGGCTTTTACAGTCGCCACGCATCTGAATTGCGTTCTTACACACTTCCACTTCCACACTCGCTGATTCCTATTTCATCGACCTTGGACAGACCTTAACACCAATCAAAAATGTGGAGATTGGCACCTGGTTCCCCAGTACAGAGGTTGTCAGCTCTGGCCCTAACTCCGGTTTACAAATGTTCCAGGAGAGACTTGTTTATTTATTTTATGCATTTTTATATAGCGCGGACTTTACCCGAAGGTGTCAGAGCGCTTCACAATAGGAACAGTAATGATACATGAGGAGAAAATTACAAGTGAACAAATTACAAAAGCAAACGTTAAGTTACATGAGGCAAAAGTGACAATTGTGAGCAAACAAAATACAAGAGGTAGAAAACGATACATTACAGGAGGAAAAAGTGATATGTGTGCAGGTTGCAAAAGCATACAAAGTACAAGTAGAGGTATAGTACTGCAATAAATGGCAGACACTCCAGCACAAGAACAAACGTTACATGAGGCAATGGTGGCACTTGCGCAAGTATCTAAAGCAAATGTAAGAGGTAGAAAACAGTATGTTACAAGAGAAAAGTGACGTGTGCATGTTACAAGAGTACCAGTACTGGACAGATGGCTCAGTGGTCTGTAGGCCACCGGTTGGATTTAAGGCAGGCTGAAGCAGCATGTAATCCTTAGGAGGTTGATAAAATGCATGCAGATTTAGTGCATACAACCTTGGCACGGTCAAAAAGCTAACCCCGCCCCGTGTTCCCCCTTAGCCCCGCCCTAAACTCCGCCCACTGCTCCTTTTGGGGAGTACCTGCACTTATTTTTTCCATTTAAAGCACTAACTGTGACCGCCAATAGCATGCCCGAGACACCATCACTGTGACCTCCAATAGCACGCCCGAGACACCATCACTGTGACCTCCAATAGCATGCCCGAGACACTGGAGAACCGTAGCCTTAAGGCTCGGCGGCGCAGGGTACGCCTGAAATCCCCTGGATTCACCTGCCTTATCAGAAACAGAGACACGGACTCTTCGTCTGGCGTAGAAGACGGTATTTATTAGCTGCAGCTAGTACAGTGGTCTTAGAAGTCGTTGGTAATAACGAGGTTCAAAGGAGACTGCCACTTAACTCCGTGGCGCACAGGTTTATATACGGTACAACACAATGCAAAATGCAATCACACAAGAGTATGAGACATGGGCAAACGTTACAAACAATACTTTAAATCTAAAGCAACTCAAGTTTCCCGGTTATGTTTGTCACTCGACCCCTTGAGTAAATTACAAGTGAATCCACACAATTCAATTTACGAGTAGAGAAAACACAGCTGCATGTTGTAGAAGGACAGTCGTGAAACAGGAGAATGCATGAGACATGTTGCGACAGACAGCAGATAAGATAACTTGGAGGAAAGAATGGTGTGAACCCACAAATAGTCCTGACGGGGATTAATCAGCTCAGACAGGAATTAGTGTACTCGGCCAGACCCTGACACTAGTTAGTAAACACCGGCAAAGAAGCCACCTGACACGTAAATGCAGAAACGACAAAAAAATCGCGTTCGCCGCGCTGCCTAAGTGAGGGCAACAAAATGGTGGCGACTACAAAATGGAGGCTGAGCACGAACGAATTTGTAATTTACAGAACCTCAGCCCTCCTTTTGCCATTACTTAGGCAAAAACAAACCAACTCATGCTAATCTGAGTCGGATTCAGCATCGATGTTAATTAAGTCCTCAAGCTGCTTCTGTACCATCATCTGAATATTCTCTGCCCTCTGAGTTGCAGGACGTGGAACGCATAAAGTAGCCAGCAGGCCACATACTGCAGGACCAGATTGAACACACAGACAACAAGAGAATATGATGGCCAAAATTGCTCCAAGGAACGTTAGGATCTTCCATCCCCAAGTTGACAATATTCCCCAAAACCATCCCACAAATGACCAATCCCCTTCGTCTTGATGAATCGACTCGGAGATGGTATGCAATTTGGAAATGGCTTGGTATACTGCCGGAGCATCGTCTGGAATATAAATGCAGCAGCTGGATCCGATCAATCTACAGACGCCTCCTCGGTCTGCTAGGATCACATCTAGCGCAATTCGATTTTGCAACGTCATAAGACGGTCAGCCTGTAGCTCTGCTGTAATGTTACCTATTGCACCTGCAGTAACATTAATAGTGGTCTCGACCACACGTGTCAATTGCCTGATGTTCCTGCTGTTGGCCATCGGGCCCCAAAAGGGAAGGAATCCTTTAAGGAAGTCTCCTCCCTCTTGCTCTGCCGTGTCCTTGGCATCAAATATACCTCGGCTATATCTAACTCTGTGGTGATTTGACGGAGCCGTATATGTAGGGGGAAGAAGGAAAGCTATATAACAGGTTCCAGAAAAGTTGGAAGAGAGCCATGTATAAGCTCTATCTCTACAAACAAAATAGATTCCTTGAGACGGAATCAACGGAGGGAAATCAGGGGACGAGAAAATGTAGCTGTGAAAACAACTCTGCTTGATGTCAGTTTTCTTACTATTGACTTGGAGACAAAAATTACCTTGATGGGGTACAGTCCATACAGGAGAAGACTCACCCTTTCTAGTTTTGTCACCAAGGCTAAAAACGTAATGGGTAACATTCCATCCTTCATAAGCTTTCTTCTCATCTAACGGAATCTTGCTCTTCTCTACAATCTTAGCCATCGTCACTATACCTTTTATCAAAGAACTGTGGCTGAAATCCAATCCATTCCCAGAAGTTTTTACAGGACTTCGAAGTCTGTTGTGGTATGCGGCCGAAAACATAGTCAGGTAAGCCCAAGCTGAACCTTCATATGAGAAGGGAAGAACCAAATATGGCATCCCCTTTCGTGTATTGTGAGGCATAGGACCGCACACCCAACAGTCAGTCATATTAATAGCCAACTGGTGTTGGTGTAACAATTGGATAAACGTATTATTGATATATTCAGCTCTCCTTATCTGTTCATGAGGGGGTAGAACATGCATTTTATGTGAAAAGACAGAAAGACGAGAGGGCAAAGAAGTTGTAGAGTTAGCCACATTTCTCAGGTGTAGAACATGTACGATCCAACCTATACAGGCTAATAAAATACACAAAAACATGAAAATACACAAAGTTACGCTAAATCGACTACGCAATAATTTACAATATTTCAATCTCATTTCCTGTTTCCTATTTTCCCTACCTATGGTTGTGGTACCATCCATCTTTATCTAAAAAAAATGTCGCTCATGGCAATCTTCCTCGATCACTCAGCTACGTACTTCTGTATATCATGAGGCACTAGCCACTTACTAAAAGAACAAAAACCAGGTTACAGTCTGAGTCTCCTACCGTGACCCTGCGACGGAGACAGATGGCACATCTAATACTAAATATCATACACAAAAAAAAATGTCTCTGATCAATGAAATTTTTTTTTCAAAGTGTTCAGTTCCTTTGGCCAACTCTCAGCCTCAGGTTGTAGCGGGTTTTTCTCAGCACTGTCTGGTCCTTAAACAGGGTTTTTGGATTTGTAGTGTCTATTCGAAGATGCGCAGGCACAGCGGCTTGAAGAATCATCATCTGCTTTCTCAGACTGAGTTCCATAAATTTGAGCATCACTGAAAGGCACAAAGCAAGGAACCACTGCAGTGTCCGATTCCCTTACACCACTGCGAATCCACTGTTCGAAGGGTAATGGCAATGGCACTTTCTTACAGTGCACGCCATGCCCCCAGTTTCGCTTGCCGACCACCTTCACAGCTGTGCGGGTGACGAGCAACACTTGCGTAGGCATGTACCAACGAGGCTCTAGATTCTTAGTCCGCTGAAAATTCTTGACGCAGACCCAGTCACCAGGCAAGATGATGTGACCTGGGTCTGTGGAGGCCTCTGGTAAAGCACTTTGTACCTGTTGACGAATAATACTTAATTTAGTAGTCAAGTCATGTAAATAATCAATTAACAGAGGATATGGTATGTCAGAGTATTTTTTGGGACGAGGGACACCCCAAATATTAGCTGGGCGTCCGAATACCACTTCATAGGGGCTCAGTCCCATACGAGAGTGCACAGTAGTTCTGGTTGACAAAAGAGCTAGGGGCAAGGCATCTGGCCAAGCAAGACCCGTACTGGCTTGAATCTTAGCTAGTTTAAGCTTGAGTGTACCATTATAGCACTCAACTAAACCCGCTGACTGTGTATGGTTTGCCGCATGGAACGTCTGTCTAATACCAAGACCTGAACAAACTTTCTGCATGATCTGACCCACAAATTCACTTCCATTGTCACTCCAGACAATTCGTGGCAAACCAAACCTGGGAAAGAACTCTTTAAGCAACACTTTAGCAGTTGATAGAGCAGTGTTATCTTTCATGGGGTAGGCCTCTATCCAGCGGGAAAAGGCACATACCACCACCAGAACATACTTAAGGTTGTTGCATCGATCCATATGAATGTAATCGATCTGCAACACCTCAAAAGGATATGACGGGGGAGCAAAATGACCTGCCGGAGTTGGGGTACCCTTTCCTGGGTTATGCATTAGACAAACAATACAATGCTTAACCACATTCTCTGCACATTTCGGAATTCCTTCATTCTGCCACACAGGAGCCAAAAGCTTACAAATGCCTTTTGCACTAATGTGAGCTGGGCCATGAGCCATAGTAACAACCGGCAGCACATAAGCATCCGGTTATAACCATCGCTGATGTTCCGACAATTCCGTCCAACAACCCGACAAGTCTAACATTCCCGTACTTTCCTTCCACGTTTTCAATTCCTTCTCAGTAGCCTCTCCTTGAATCGTTTTCACACTCTCATTAGTATCTTCACACATTTCAATTTCCCTAACCCAGTTTGCAGGACCCGCCACATACATTCGACTAGCAGTATCTGTAGCTGTAGTTCTTGCTACCTTATCTGCAAATGCATTTCCACGACCCACGTCGTCTGTTATTTTCTTATGTGCGCTGCACTTTATGATCGCTATCTGTGCAGGTAAGGTAAGTGACTCAAGAAGATCAGTCACTAACTCACCATGCTGGATCTTTGTTCCATGAGAGGTAAAGAATCCTCTCTCCCTCCATAACTTACCAAAACTATGTGCAACGCCAAAAGCATATTGGCTATCTGTGTACACATTCACTCTCTTTCCCTTCGACAACAGACACGCTCTAGTCAAAGCTATCAATTCAGCTGCTTGGGCTGAATTATGTCCAATACGTGCCGTCTCAACAATTGTGCATAAGGTGGTAACAGCATAGGCAGAAGTAGTCTCCCCGTTTGGAAGCTTGAAACAAGAACCGTCCACCCATAGGATCCCATCCGGGTCCTTGAGCGGAGTATCCTTTAAATCAATCCTACCCTTCGTTTCTTCTTCCATTCGAAGAAAACAATCATGTTTGTCCTGAGCGTCTTTCTTCTCTGGGAGTGGCAACAGTGTAGCTGGATTTAACGTATTACATCTTTTGATATGTACATGACTCGCTAGAAGTGTCAGCTCATATCCAGACAAACGAGCACTCGTAAGGTGCTGTGTTTTTGTCCTATTCATCAGGGTATCCACTGCATGTGGAACCCTAACAACGAGTGCGTTATCTAACACTAATCCGGCAGACTGTCTAATGGAAATCGCCGCAGCCGCTGTAGCTCTGAGACAACTGGGCAAAGCTTTAGCTACTGGGTCTAGTGCAGCGGAGAAATAGGCACATGGCCTCTGCTTATCTCCAAATTTCTGTGTCAAAACTGACAATGCGCAACCCTCTCTTTCGTGAACGTACAGTGTAAAGGACTTGCTATAATCTGGGGTACCCTACACTGGAGCAGAACACAGAGCAGTACGTAGGTCAACAAAGCTTTTCTGACATTCATCCGTCCAAGGGAGAGGATTTGGTGTATCTTTCAACGTTAGTACCAACAGTGGTTTAGCCAAAAGTGAAAAATTGGGAATCCATTATCTACAGTAGGAAGTAATACCCAAAAAGGAACGCACTTCTCTCTGCGTGGTGGGTACAGACATCTGTGAAATAGCATGAATACGTTCTGGGGTCAATCGCCTTCCCTGCTTCGACAAGAGATGACCTAAATAGGTCACTTCTTGGCGGACATATTGCAACTTAGAGGGAGACACCTTATGATGTAGAGCAGACAAATGATGCAACAATGCAACAGTCACATTCTTACACACATCTTCCGTATCAGCAGCCACCAGCAAATCATCCACGTACTGAATAAGTGTAGCACCTGGAGGCAGAGAGAAAGCATCAAGTTGTGACTTAAGAGCCTTGCTATAGATAGAGGGACTTTCGCAATAGCCTTGAGGTGCTCTCTTAAATCTAAAACTTTGGCCACCTAAAGAGAAACCAAAGATGTCCCTACTTTCTTCCGCAATAGGAATGCTGAAGAAAGCATTCTTAAGGTCTATGACTGAAAACCAAGCTGCCGAAGCAGGGATCATTGTTAACAAAGCTGTAATGTCCGGAACAACAGGAAACTGTGGCACAACAATTTTGTTGACCTCGCTAAGGTCAATAACAAATCGATAAACAGGAGGCTGTGAAGGATGCGTTCTCTTAAGGATCGGAAGAACAGGGCTGTTACAAACATTGCCACTCATTTCTTCAACCACACCCTTCTGAATAAAATCATCGACAATAGCCGAAAGTGCTCTCTCTCCATCCATAGAGATACGGTATTGGGGAATGCGTGGCATTCTCACATTCTCTTTAACTGCAACAACATATGGTGGGATCGCAAGACAACCCACGTCATTCGGGCCTGTAGCCCAAAGACTTTCAGGAAGAGAAAGCAACTCAGGTGGGAACTGGTCTCGAGACAAATACATGGAAGACGTCAGTTTCTTCCCCAATGTAAGATGCATACCAGAAGGGGAACAATACAATGTTCCATGTAGCCTTTTTAATAAATCCAGACCCAGCAGGTTCTCGCCACAACCAGTTGTCAGAATAAGTGGAGCATTCAAATCATAGGGACCAATCGAAACGGGCAAGGGACAAGAAACCGGATTACGAACTGGGGCGCCAGAAAATCCTACAGAAGTATTTATTAAGCCAGACAAAGGTGCCCCAGGGAGTTTAGTATGCATAATAGAACTTCTCATCGCACCAGTATCCAAAAGAAATGGTTCTGAAACACCCATAGTATTGATTGTGACATATGGCCCATTTTGATCTACTGGAATCGACACAACTCCCTCACTTCGTCCGTGGCTGTCCTCATCGGTCTGAAAATCGTCAGCCCTTTCTTCACAATAATCGTCATTATAATACTGCGTAGACTGAACTCTCTGCTGATCAAAGTGATTCGTAGTAGATGGGGGACAAGAACGCTGCTCCTGAGAGGACACACCTCGTCCTCTACCTCTAGATCCCGTCTGGAAAGTACCACGACCCCGTGGAGCAGACATCCCATTATTACGCTGTAATAAAACCGGACAATTATTCTTGAAATGCCCCTCTTCCCTACAATACGCACATTGATTAGGACCCAACGAAGGACGTGGTACGAAGTACTCAGGTTTCTGGAGCACTCTCTGAAACTGTGGGGGTTGAGAAAACTGAGGCTGTGCAGAACGCGGAGGATAAGCTTGCTGTAAAAGAACCTTCGTTTTCAAATCTTTATTTTTCTTTTCTTGCTTCTCCTTTTCCTCCTTATCTCTATTCTCATAATACTGTGCAGTAGCCAGTATTTTAGCAGGGGAAGAGACAGCCCATGCACTTTCAGAACTCTTTAGTTTATTTGACAATTCGGGAAGCAATTTGTATACAAACTTATCCACAAACAACCGCTGACCACCCTCTACACTCAAATCTTGACCACTATGATCAATAAACGTCTCTTCAAAAAGAGTGAAGAAATCCGAGACGCTTTCGTCTTTCTTTTGTTTGCATGCAGCCAGCTTATCCCAATTAACTCGTACCGCGGGCATCATAGTTTTCATCAATTCAATTATTCTGCCTGGTAAGGCCGTAATCAGATCGTCAGGGTTTGCACCACCCACTTGATTTGCGTCAGCTGCTCTAATAGCAGCCCAATCACCACCTAATTCACCAACATGATTCTCCCTACGCATCCGTGCCCATAATGCTTGCGGAACAACATTTCCGAATAACATATCAATATCGGCCAAATTCATAATACAGGCCTCAACTGTTTGAGACAACTCCTTGTAATATCCAGCTGGATTTTTACGAGGGTCCGGAAGAGTTTGTTTAAGCGCCAATACTTCGTGAACCCATATACGCTGGAAATGAGCAGGGACAGGGGGCGGACCAACCACCGCTTCCCTCCATACTGGAGGAACCTCACGCATCGGATAATTCTTAATGTCTCTGTTTTTGGCCGGATCAGTCTCGGAAAGGGACAAGGATAAAAACATAGTTCGGAACGCAACGAGTTTAGTCACCGCCTCTTCAACTCGCGGTCCTACAATAAAACCTTTATCAAAATCAGCTTGTAATTTCAGTAACTCCGAAGGAACTGTATCCAACTCCATATTTTCCCAACCCTTGACAAGAGTCTGACACATAACATTAAAAACATATCTTTGTGTGGGCTCTGCCCATTGATGAAAGCAACTCATAATGTCCTCCGTACTATATTCTAGTCCATTCTCAATCCATTTACAAGCTAGGGAACCCAAAACTACCTTCTCATCCGTAAGAGGAAGTTGACAATGAGATTGTCGTCTAGAGAAAGCTGGAGACAGGTTCAAAGACCCAAGAAGAGGAGAAAAGAAATTCGAAACAGCGTCTGCTAGTCTCCTGTGTGAGGTAGGGGAATCCCTTGAAAGAACAGGAGTCCTTACAGACATAGAAGGCAACGGGGACTGGGACATAGCCGACTGAGGAACAAGAACGGGGGATTGGAGAGGAAGTGGGGGCTGAATTACAGGCGGCAAAGACGGGTCAGAGGCAGGCAAGGTAGCATTAATAGGCTGAGCCGGTTGCTGAATAATCGGCAATTGAGCAACCATTGGTTGAGCAATAAGAGGGGGTAACAGAGGTGCATTAGGATTTTGGGCATAGGGCGGAGGTGAATTTAATAAACAAGACATTAGGGAATCTTCTTCCAATTCCTTACTTTTATCTGACGAGGAAGTAGGCAGCATCGGATAGCATATATCTATCGCCATGCGATGTTGTCTCTCTAGTATCTCATTCGCACCGTCTACTTCATTATTTTTAAACTGCTGAGCAGCCTCTATAATTGACATTTTTTGCGCTTTCTTATCCTTTTTTGCTTGTTTAATTTCCTTCTGTTTGGCTTCCTTACACCAAAGGCGAAAAGAGTCAAACATTGACGGCCGGGCTTTTCTTCTAAACAAAACGGTTTCCAAATTATCTAGTATGGTGGGATCAAAACTACCATTTTGGGGCCATCTCAAAACTCCACTATTTTTCGTGTATCGGACCCATGTCTCGTTAAAGGTAATGGGACCAATACCATGTTTCGACTAGAGCTCATAGGTGGGAGTTCCACTTGGGGGAATCGGACATGATTCCTCCAACTGGGAATCCCTCGTACAACTCAAACAACAAATTCTTTTGAACTTACTCAGTCCAGGCATCGTTACTTCTCTAGACTGTTCACAAACAACAAGGGGTGTGAATCAATGAAACAGTACAAACGTACTTACCCCTTGGCTTCAGGTATTGCAATAACTGAATCAAAACCCAAGAACCAAAACAAAACAAATTTTTGTGGGAGCGACCCACCAAATACTTAACTAAGGATCGTCCTACACCAGCGAAGGTCCATCTATCATTTAGCTTTACCAAACATCATCAGAGGGGTCCAAGGCAGGGCGACAGTCAGGGCAGCAGTCATCAGCAGCCGTCGGAGAGGAGTAGCAGCGCTGTCAAAGACCTTCGGTCCACTTTCAACCTACAGGGGTCGATCACGTGGTGCGCTTCCTCCGGAATTTTCTTGCGGGGCTCCTCACGACCCTCGGGCTCGACTGCTACCATTGAAGTCGCCCCACGATGGGCGCCAGTTGGAGAACCGTAGCCTTAAGGCTCGGCGGTGCAGGGTACGCCTGAAATCCCCTGGATTCACCTGCCTTATCAGAAACAGAGACACGGACTCTTCGTCTGGCGTAGAAGATGGTATTTATTAGCTGCAGCTAGTACAGTGGTCTTAGAAGTCGTTGGTAATAACGAGGTTCAAAAGAGACTGCCACTTAACTCCGTGGCGCACAGGTTTATATACGGTACAACACAATGCAAAATGCAATCACACAAGAGTATGAGACATGGGCAAACCTTACAAACAATACTTTAAATCTAAAGCAACTCAAGTTTCCCGGTTATGGTTGTCACTCGACCCCTTGAGTAAATTACAAGTGAATCCACACAATTCAATTTACGAGTAGAGAAAACACAGCTGCATGTTGTAGAAGGACAGTCGTGAAACAGGAGAATGCATGAGACATGTTGCGACAGACAGCAGATAAGATAACTTGGAGGAAAGAATGGTGTGAACCAACAAATAGTGCGGACGGGGATTAATCAGCTCAGACAGGAATTAGTGTACTCGGCCAGACCCTGACACTAGTTAGTAAACACCGGCAAAGAAGCCACCTGACACGTAAATGCAGAAATGACAAAAAAACATCGCGTTTGCCGCGCTGCCTGAGTGAGGGCAACAAAATGGCGGCGACTACAAAATGGAGGCTGAGCACGAACGAATTCGTAATTTACAGAACCTCAACACCATCACTGTGACCTGGAGCTTGCAGGTAGCCGCTGACCTTCCATGTCCCTCTGTAATTGGGCGACTATAAGGGCTCTCTAGTGTGCCTCCATACCAACAGCCTGATGGTCCGAGGCTCTTTATCTGTCGTCCCTGCACTTAGCCTGATTCACAAAAGAACAGGGTAACACTATAGCCCCATAGGAGCCTGGCTATTACATAAATACAACAGAACTAGCTCCTATTCAAGTCACTTTTTCTAATTTAGAAGACATCATTTCATGGTACAGGGAGCTGTGGATATCAGAATCTTATATGGTAGAAAAAACACTTACGATAGAAACAATTAAAATAAGGTTTCAGAAATTATATATATATAAATATTTTTTTCTTCAAAACAATATAATAATCACAAGTTATTAAAATTCTGTGGGATTGTGGGTCGCAAAGTAAGGTTTTGGCAGGCTTTCTAAACAGGTCCTTGGCAATTGTGAGTTATTTTAATTTGACCAAAATAGATAGAAAACAAACAAAACAACTCTCAATGGTGTATTAAATCTCGCCAGTTCTTTTGCCCTCAAGAAAACATAATAGCGGATACGTTGGTACAGAAGGTGGTTCGTTTTACCGAGTAACTTTTTACTTTTCCCTTTCTGTTTTCGTATTTTTTGACAATATCCCCGCCAGCGTACCCTAGGAAATCGAAGAAACCCAGATAAGTAAAACCAAAAATAAAACACAAAAGAAACGGTTTTACTCACTGCGTAATACTTCCCAACTATCTTAGTCGCAATTGTATTTCCCAGTTTAACCAACTCCTTTACTGTGGATTCCCATCGTGAAAGAATTAGTATAGGTATTTCAGATCAGTCTTTTTTTAATTGCTTTTATAGTATTAACAAACAGCAAAAGAGTTGCCACTGCTACAAGCTCTCAATTCTAATAGTATGTTAAGAAAATAAAAATAAAATCCTGTTCATCCAAACCATAAAAACAGGCAGTTACACTTTATGACAGTGATTGAGCCATGCTCCCCATATTATATGTTAGTTTTTTTCATATAGCTGCATGATTTGAAACAGATTTTTCGACAGCAGCGCAGTAGTCCAGGGCATGCAACCATTCTTGTAGTCAGGGAGCTGCCTCCATTGTTGGGCAGTGTCGCTTTTTGCCACTGGTAAACCAGTAGCCACGAGTTTCTGGACCCCAGGGGAACCTTCTCAGTCCCCATGATAACAAGTATTGCATGTTTGGGGTACAACTCTAGATTAGTACTAAGGGTTTCACTAAAGGATATGTGTCTCCTGAGCTAGTAGTGGCTAAGCACAGGGCAGACCTAGATCATGTGGAGAAAGTGGACCCTGTCTGCTTGACAATGCAGGCATCATGCCTAAATTCTAAACGTCCATGGTCTAAAATGTAGGTGGGTCATTACCCCCGCACTCTGCCCCACTCCCACATGTATGCGAGAACATATTACTCTTTCTACTACTCCCTCTCCCGCCAAGAAAGCCAACTACACATTTTTGTCTTGTGGTGGTCTTTTGTTGGCCACTCCTTGACGATATGAGCATGCCTGGGGGAGCAGCTCTTATATGCCCCCCTGGCTCACCTTCCTGATGCAGCCCCCCCTGGCCATTGGGGGTTTGAATCCCGCCCGAGCCGTCATTGGGTTTGGGCCACTCTGGAGGACTGCCACAGGAGGGGGGGGGGACCTGGGGGCTTCCTCTGCCCTTTGTCCCCTGTTTCCCGCTTTCGAGCCAAACTGGGGTCCCTCGCCCCTTTTGTCTGGGGGCGCGACGCCAGGTTATGGCGTCGGCTCTTGAGCGCCCTTCGGGGGCCACCTCTGCGAAAGCATGTTCTATGGAGATATATAAAATTATATTAGCCTATGTCTGGTGGAGATGATAAGCTTCTCGAGGCCATCTTTCCTTCTGACCATTCCTCGCACTCTTGCCGTTTGGACCTCATGACCCTTTTTCCAAAATGGTTCTTTTTTTGTTTTTGGGCTCATTGGGGGTTGAACTCAGGGACCACCAAGAGTAAGTTATTGTGTTGTAGGAGGGTATGCCAAAGTTGCGTGTATTCAGGATAACAACATTTTGGAGTTGAAATTCTAGCACAACTCTAGTATTGATTTTTTTCTCTTAGTAGTTGCAATAAAAATGAACTTGCTTTTGCTTGGAAAAGTGGTCAAAGTTGCGGTAAACCGAATGCAGAACAGTTTGCAAACTGCATTAGAAAATTGTAAGCACAAAAAGGGCCAGATGCATCAAAGGGTTTTGCCCATTATGTGTCTATGGAAAAATGTGTTCATGCATATGGCCCATAGTGTTTGTGATGTCTACACCATTGAGAGGAAGCAATGCTAGAACTCAGGTGTTGTCAGTGGATCTTGAGAAAGTGAGTTTTTACAAGAAAATGCCATGATGTATAAGCCTTGTGGGTTTATAAACCAGCAGCTATAAATACAAAGTAACCTGATTGCTCCCCATCTATGCTGTGAGTATTTCTACTTCCAAGGATGCTCTCAAATATCCAGTTCAAAAGTGAGGATGTTAATCATTTTCATCTCTTTGAAGTTTCAGGAAACAGTGTATTCATGTTTGTTTTACATTCAAGCTTAAATGTATATCCTCAAATCGTACAGTGGACACTAGGATGTTAATACCACTTAAAAAATAAAAAATAACTTTAACTGAATTTTTAATTGGCAAGCATTTTGACAACGTTGTGTAATCTTAGGCATATGGGTTTTCTACCCGCCTCTATGTTCCTTGTTGGCCATAATCTAGAAGCCTAGTTAAAACAAGCATTTGCAATGCAATAGGTCTCACATTTGCAAGAGTTTGAGCGATTGGCATTGTAAATTACAATGCCTTTATCTATGTATTTATTTCATCCGATATATCTACTGTCAAGCACATTCAGGTACCACAGCAAGAGGTTTTAGAGTTGGAAGGGTGTAAAGGGACACTGGGTGCTTTTTAGGTCGAGCCTAGAGCAGCGCATGCCCTGCTTGCTCAACTTTTAGTAGGGGGGTTTTCAAAGTGCTACCCACAAGCTTTTCCTGCCCTCAAGCTTGCGTGCACACTCACATGCACATACGCAGCCGCCATCTGCCTTTCTCATCTCTTCCTCCGCATCCTGGCCATTACTTTCACTTTCGCGGCCGCGAGGCCGTGTCACTTTCACAGCTGCGCGGCCATTGCTTTTTCCTTCCAGTCTCTAGAACATTTCTCCCAGGTTCGCTCTCTGTTCTTTACCCTTGCTCAGCTGCAGCCCCGCTCCACCACTCCTCTCTCCTGTGTTTCTCGTTTTGGGCTAGCTCAGCTTACACTTCCTTCCAAACTTTTCCTGCAGTTTGCCCCTTGGTCTTCACTCGCCTCTCATGCTTTCCCCTCAGTCTCGTATCCCGGCTGTTTGGTAGTTTAGGGCTTTCCTCCAGCCCTTTCTAGACCCAGTCCGTCACTTCCGGCTCTTTCTCCAGACTTTCGCTCCAGTGTCTCTTTCCAATCTCTACCCATCGGTCACCCCAGTCTCTCCCCCTCCCTCTCACCCTCCTCTCTTTCCCGCACGCACACGTTGGTTTACCTCAGGGGATTTGATTGCAGATGTGCATTTGTCTCAGTCACGGATGCTAACAAGCTCTGACTCAAGTCCGATAATGGCTGTAATTTGCTTGTTCCTTCCAGTCTCTAGAACATTTCCCCCAGGTTTGCTATCTGCTCTTTACCCATGCTCAGCCGCCTCCACAGCGTGCACCTCTCCTTCCAGTCCTGCTCCACCACCTCTCTCCTGTGTTTCTCTTTTTGGGCTCCCTCCGCTTACAATTCCTTTTAAACTTTTCCTACAGATTGCCCCTTGGCCTTCACTCGCCTCTCGTGCTTTCCCGCCAGTCCCGTATCCCAGCTGTTTGGTAGTTTAAGGCTTTCCTCCAGCCCTTTCTAGACCCAGTCCGTCACTTCTGTCTCTTTCTTCAGACTTTTGCTCCAGCATCTCTTTCCAATCTCTACCCATCGGTCAGCCCAGTCTCTCTCCCTCCCTCTCACCCTCCTCTCTTTCCCGCACGCACACTTGGTTGACCTCAGGGGATTTGATTACAGATGCATTTGTCTCAGTCACGGATGCTAACAAGACAGTATAATAAAGGGTGGTCCCAGTAATCTAACATCAAAAGGCGTTAATAAAGCATAACTTACATTACTAGAGAAATCAAATGGAAGATAAAACTTGTAGCAGTGTTATTTAATCACACTGAACATGTATCTAAGTCATGGAATACATTTGAAATAGCATTTTGAGTGCCCAATCGTGGGGTGATGCAAAGGATGAGGAAAAGTGAGTTGTTTGAGTGGAGGTAGCGAGATACAGGAAAGTTTAAAAAGTAGTGCGTTATACAATTTTACTATTCATTCGGCATAACATTTCACAACCAAATAGTACAACAAATGGAATAATTCATACAGTCTATTACATAGCCATGTAATACAAAAAATCACAGTAGATCAGGTACTGTTGATGGTATTGGCGTCAAGGTAGTGTCGACGTTTTGATGTATGTGTGTAGGTTCCTAAGAGCCTTACTAGCGGGATATTTCTTAGGACTGATGTATGCGTGAAGGGGAAGGGGCACCTAAGGAGATAATATAAAAGTGTTGAACTAGTATCACTGCTATCAAAAAGACATTGAAAATAATGGAGTGATCCAAAACGCCGTATTTACCGTGGTTGGAACTAGGTGGTCCTTCCAAGGGGTTAAAGTGAGGACTGATGGACCCATCTGCTCCAAAGACTTAAGTTCAGGAGAGAGCGAAGGACACCTGCAATATCAAGGTGTGGATCAACAAATCTGTCTACATACATGTTCAGTGTGATTTAATAACACTGCAACAAGTTTTATCTTCCGTTTGATTTCTCTAGTAATGTAAGTTACGCTTTATTAACGCCTTTTGATGTTAGATCACTGGGACCACCCTTTATTATACCGTAATTAGAAAAGGGACAACAACTTTGGCTCGATTAGTGAACTAGGCTGCAGATCGAACAAGTCAAGTCTTCTGAATGTCAGACCCCCAGGTGCATGGAATTTCCCTGTTGTTATAGGAAGCTATTTATGTGAGGTGTGTGTAATTTACAGATCTGTAAATAAGCTTTCTGGTGTATGCGAAGCGGGGTATCGGGCTCTCACTCTCATTCAATAAGCGTAATTTATTATAGATCAAGAATGAACGAGAAGCCAGTTTCAGCGAGTGGAGGAAAGTGTAATATTTACAAATGGACGTTCTATTTTTTGGAATGGAAGATAGGTTCCAGTGAGTGGACGAAATACTCTCAGGAATACAGGAAAGCTATCCTGGCAGGGAAGAATGATACATACAGAAGGATACCCACAAATAAAACAAGCATTGACATAGCCAATAGTTCTTGCCTTTGGGACCTTATAAGTGTTTAGTTATGCAGCACAATATCCTTGGTGCAACAACATCAACTGTTGCATGGCTGAGCACTTATAAGGTCCCATGCCAGAGGAGGAAAGTGATTGGATAAGCTGTGACTTAAAGAGGGAGTTTCCAGCTCTATTCTTTAGTGCAAGAGCGAAGGAATAAAGGCTAATGTGTTATCGTCCATAGTTCAGATATATTTGTGGCGCTAGTAGTCTCCCATCCAAGACCCAAACTAAACAAAGAATCTGTGTGAACACATTTATAGAGACACTGACATTAATTTGCCATAACTGAGGGTATTCACTGATAAAATTAGGCATATGCGCCAGCTTCAACATTTGCATCTTCTGCGGCTCAATGCTTTCTGTGGACAGCATGTGTGAACAGAAGCGAATTATCAGTCACTGACATCTGTGCCCACTGAGGATAAGTGCTACTCCATCAGTGCTGAGCTGTGTTTGCACAATGGCTTCTAAATTATTTAACACACAGGGACATGCCCCGTAAGTAATTGCATCATCTTGTCGAGTGCTGACAGAAGCCAATTTTTAGCGTGCATATTCAGACCCGTTATGCCAGGGAAATGTTAGTAATGGTAACTTATTCAATGAAAAGTAGTAAAAACGTTGTAACCTTCTCATACTATCAACCTCTACTTATAAGCATAGTAGTAGCTTCTTAAAGTGCCTGGGGCCGCCACAGAAACCTTCTCGAATGCCGTGGGATCAGGGCCTGTGAGGCGCCTTTTCAGTAATGCGCCTAGCTCCACAATTGTCTGGCAAGTGCGTGTGTACCACATCAGTATATTGTTTCATGCAATATGTCGCTTATTTAATGGGTATTTCAAGGCGTCCAGGTCAAACCACAGTCTTTATTCTATAGGTGCGATTAGTTTTAGTGCCGACAAAAAGGTTTCAGAAACACAGCACAACCTTGGATTATATCTGGTGACACGAGATCATGAGCCAACGAGGGAGCGCGGCAGAGAGGCGAACGCGCGCTGCTGCGCGTAATAGACACGAATGGGACGGGGCGGAGGAAAGGCGGGACATGCGACCGCCTGTGCCCAGTTGCGTGCCTTATTTTTTTTTTCAAACACGCTAAATCCAATGGCAGTCGGCGAAAGCAAAACCACACGCACAAGCGTGTGGTCAGCTTTCAGAACACCGTACAAGAGGTCTGGCGCTGTGCGGGCAATGCTGTGCACAGCAAAGCTAGGCGCGAGACCTAAAAAAATAACTCAGTTACGCTAGTACATAAAAAGTTGCATTTTAATTTTTCAGTACCCTCATTTGAAAATGGAATATACATACAACATTAGGGACTTTAAAATACACACCCAATTTATAGATGTTTTGAGGAAAGGCCTAATATATTTATTCTTTTTGAAGACAGCTGGTGCAACCTCGAGGATGCCTCATTGCACTTTCAAAGGGGTGCTACATACAACGGCTAGCACAATTAATGGCTAGTATGATTAAACAGCTGATATGATTGCAGCAGAAGAGTGGTGCCATTGCAAATTTGCTGAATTTTGGAAAATTGCCCACACCCACTGACCATGCACGTAACCTTGGCTTCATTCTAGACTCCTCTCTCTCAATGTCCAGACAAGTCAACGCCGTATCATCCTCCTGCTTCAACGCTTCGCATTCTCAAAAAGATCTTCCGCTGGATCCCCCTCGAAACAAGAAAGACTGTCACCCATGCACTGGTCACGAGTCGACTGGACTATGGCAACACTCTCTACGCCGGAATTACAACAAAATTGCAGAAAAAGCTCCAGCGCATCCAAAACGCATCAGCGAGACTCATATTAGACATCGCACGCCAAGAGCACATCACCGGTCACTTAAAAAACCTCCACTGGCTTCCCGTCAACAAAAGAATTACTTTCCGCCTTCTTACCCACGCACACAAGGCCCTTTATAATCTTGGACCAGAATGCCTCAACTCCCGATTGTCCTTCTACTATCCCACCCGCCAACTTAGATCATCCATCCAAGCCCTCGCCGCAGTCCCGCGCATCCGAAAAACCACCATGGGTGGCAGATCCTTCTCCTTCCTGGCTGCCAAGACATGGAACTCACTCCCCACCCACCTCCGCCTTACTCAGAATCACATCTCCTTCAGAAAAGAACTGAAAACTTGGCTATTCGATAAACAATGAACCCCTCCCTCTAGCGCCTTGAGACCCTCTGGGTGAGTAGTGCGCTTTATAAATGCATGAACTTGAACTTGAATGTGGAGGGGCAAAAGAAGAAAGTTCCAGGAGGAACCCTGAACATAACAGTCTACCCATAAAAAGGATAGGAGCATTTTGGAAAGGTAGGAAGGTGTTTGAAGGATCTTGGGAAACAAAGCAGAATGTCTTCAACTCAATGCTTTGTTCGGCCAGGAGCCAAAAAGGAGAAATCGGTGAAGAGGTAATGTTATTGGTGGGAGTTAGGAAAAATATGAGGCAAGCTGCATAATTTTGCACGGCTTGGAGTTCAGCTATAGTACCCTCTGGGAAATCCCCTATCAGCCTATTAGCAGTTTTTGTTGTGGTAGGATCAACATGGGCAGCCTTGCCTGAAGAACTCATGCATGAGAAAATGCATTTTTGTGACATTCACCTAAAGGATCATGGATATGTGAGCATCAAGAAAAGCACTCTGATTGCAAACATTTAAAGAGATTGTTGGACATGGGCCCATCGAAGGATGTGAAGGCGCATTGCCTGCACCTAATTGTAGAATCTCAGTTTTGTAAGAATTAAGGCAGAGACAATTGTGACATATACAGTTTAGGATGCTTGGAACGCAGTCAATGTTTCTGAAAAACAAGGGAAACCCATGGATACAAAGGGACCAGGGATACGTGTATTAATAAAAGAAAAATGGTCGCTCCTGCAACGCATACACACATCTGAATGCAAATAGGTATACAATGAAACCTATTTATCTTGTCCAATGTGCAATCCATAAATATTTTTTTTGCATAAATACCATACAATACAGTAGGAACAAAAATAGAAAAATAGTCAATTTAGACTTCGAAGGCTCGCTCAGGCATTTAAGTGTGACAATTTAAACACAATGGTTGTAGCCACTATTCACAAGTACCAATGCTCTTGTGTACAAAAATATCAACTTTTAGTATTGAGCCTAGGTACTAGAGTTGACGACTTTTCAATCATTGAGAAGATCATAGGATCGTCATCAGGACATGGAGTAGTATGCCTGAGAGAGAGTTACACATTTTGTTAAACAACATGAGCTAAAGAAGAGAGGGGGAAAAAAGAAGGGAAGCAAGAAACTTAGGGCCCGATTCTGATGCGGTTAGAAGTGGCTCCAACCATCGGTCAGAGCCATCCTAACCGCATTGGACCTGCCCGTTCGGTTTCCTTTGCGGCAGAGCCATTCTGATGGGCTCGGTCAGAAAGGAATCGTACTCGGTTTTCTGGATGGCTTACGACTGGCTTGGAGAGCCCGTCCGCCACCCGGAAACCCTTCAGTACTTCCACAGTCGGCTCTTTCCAGCTGAGGGAGTACAATGGCAGTTTCCAACTGCCTTTCTGTGCCAGCCTTTCCGACACAGAAAGGCAGTGGGAAACTGTCTTTTTGGGACCCCAGCATGGCCCCCAGTGGTTTGAGCCTGCCGAATGGTGGCCTAGGGGGCACCGATGGTGTACCCCTGTTGATCCCTTCACCCAGTGGCAGGCACCTGGAGTGCCTGTCATGGGTTGCAGGGTTGAACTGCACCTCTACACTTAACGAAGCGCACAAGCATACCTTTCAGAATGCATGCTCCATTGTAAAGTATAGGATTGCGACCAAACAGGGTTTGGCTGCATTCTAATTGCAGGACTGGAATCGACGACAAGAGATCATTGGGTTCCAGTTCTTGATCGATGTCGGATGGAGAATCTGCCCCTTAGTTGTCATGACAAGGTGGGTAGTAGGGACATCATTTGTACATAACGGGCAGAGTTGTATTAAGTGTCTAGGGCCAGATATGTGTGGGTCCCAGGCATGCAAAGATGTGTCCAAGAAAGTACCATCCGAAGTGAATGAGGAAATTATATTTACCTTGGAGTACATAGAAAGCAAGGTCCATAGCAAGGCCAATGATGGACGCATAGCCTAGAATGATTAAGTGTGTAACCTGGAGCTGGAAAGAAAAGAGAGAATCACTATCAAGAAGGGCAAAATAAATGCTGATATCAATGTTCACTCAATGCTCTTTTGGGAAAACATGTGCAGTTAGAACTAAAATAAGGCCCAGATAGCACGTACACATTTGCACTGTTTATATAAGGATTATGTGCAGAGTGAAGCAAACGTGGGGAGGCATCCCAACTGATCCAGTAACCAACAGGGGTAGCACAATGACCCGGAATTGCTAATATTGTGAGAATTGCAACCCAAAACCGTGCATGTGGCAAGGTGAATTAATTAAAAGTGAGGCAGTGTATGTGCAGCACTAACCTAATTAAAGTCTGGTCAGAATTAGCCCTGTATAAAGGACTCTTCGGATGGTACTTCCTTGAATCCATCTTCACATGTCTGTGACCCACGCTTGCCTGGTCCTTGACACTTAATGCAACGCTTCCCATTATGGATGAATGATGTCCCTTCTCCACACCTCTTCGTGGCAACTGACTTTTTCCCCCTCTCTTCTTTAGCTCATGTTGGTTTATAAAATATGTAATTCTCTCTCAGGCATACTACTCTATGTCCTAATAGTTATCCTATGATCTTCTAAAGGATTGAAACATCGTCTTCTCTAGTACCTAGACTTGATTGTAAAATGTTGATGCTGTTGTACACTAGCATTGGAACTTGTAAATTGTCTTTGAAGTCTAAATTGACTGTTTTTCGATTTCTGTGTTTTTTGTTTCCACTGTATTGTCTGATATTTATGCAAAATAAATATTAATGAATTGTCCATTGGACAACATATATAGGTTTCATTGTATCCCTATTTACATTCAGATGTTTAAATGCTTTGCATGAGGAACCCTTATTCCTTTATCAATCAATCAAGGTTGGCAAAGCACTACTACTCACCCGGAAGGGTCTCAAGGCACTGGGGGAGAGGAGGGGCGCACGGCTCCATCGCCCTCGTGGAGTATCATCAAAAGGCTATCGTCGCCCATCGGGGTGCGAGAGGTGCCGGACATTCATGATGATTTGTTGAAGAGCCAGGTCTTGAAATCCTTCAGAAATTTGGAGGGAGTAGGTGTCTAGCTAAGGTGGAGAGGGAGGGAGTTCCAAGCCTTGGTCGTGTGGTAGGGGAAGAAGCGACCTCTTGTTCTGGTCTTCCTGATGCGTGGTATGTGGTGAGGGAGAGCTGGGCTGAGTGGAGTGATCTTCGCGGTGTGTGGAACGAGAGGCGTGGTTCATGTAGGCAGGACCGGTGTTGTGGAGGGCCTTCTGGCCATGGGTGAGAAGCCTGAAGGTGATTCTCGTCTCGACAGGGAGCCAATGTAGTGCCTGCAGGCGTTGAGTGATGTGGCAGTGGCGCAGTAGGTTAAAGACTAGTCTGGCGGCGGTGTTATGGATGTTCTGTAGTTTTCAGGTGAGGTTCTTGTTGATCCCGGTGTAGAGTGCGTTGCCATAGTACAGTCTGCTGCTGATGAGGGCATGGGAGATGGTTTTCCTGTGTTCGAGGGAGATCCAGTTGAAATTTTTGCATTGGAGATGGAGGGTGAGAAAGCAGGAAGAGGTGACAGTGCTGATCTGGCGGTCCATTTTGAGTGAGGGGTCCAGGATGATTCCAAGGTTACGTGCGTGGTCTGTGGGTGGGTTCCTGAGGGCAGGGGGCCATCGGGTGTTGTTCCAGGCATCGGGATGTGGGCCTTTGATGAGTACTTCGATTTTGTCTTTGTTTAGTTGTGGGCAGCTGTTTTTCATCCACCTGGCGACTGCTTCTATTCCGTCTTGAAAGTTGTGTTTTGAGATGTTTAGTTCGTTGGATAGTGAGAGGATGAGTTGTGTTTCGTCCGCGTATAATACGATGTTCAGTCCGTGTACTCTGAAAACGGTAGCGAGAGGGTCCATGTAGATCTTGTACAGGGTGGGGCTGATTGAGAATCCTTGGGAGACTCTGCTGGTAGTTTGCGTGGGCTCTGAAATGAAGGGGGAGATTCTCACCCATTGCGTTCTGCTGGAGGGGAAAGAGCAGATCCGGTCGAGGGCTTTGTTCCTGATTCCTGCATTGTGTAGTCTGCTGGCTAAGGTGCGTTGTGAAACTGTGTCAAAGGCAGCGGAGAGGTCGAGAAGGATGAGGGCCACAGTCTCTCCTCTGTCGAGGAGGGAGCGGATGTCATCTGTTGCAGTGACAAAGGTGGTCTCTGTGCTGTGGTTCTTCCTAAAGCCTGATTGGGAGGAGTCGAGGATGTCGTTCTCGTTGATTAAGAAGGCAAGTTGGCTGTTGACAGCTTTTTCGATGACTTTCGCCGGGTAGGGAAGTAGGGCGATCGGTGTGATGTTCTTGGGGTCAGTGGGGACCGCCAAGGGTTTCTTTATGAGAGGGTTGATCTCTGTGTGTTTCTAGTTGCTTGGAAAAGAGGCGGTCTTGAAGGATCGCCTGATGATTCTTTGTAGTTCGGGGCGATGATGCCTGTGGCTTGGTGGAAGATGTGGTGGGGGCAGGGGTCCGCGGGAGCATCGGAGTGGGCGGTCCTCGTGGTCTTTAGGGTGTCCTCGATGCTGAGTGTTGTCCAGCTATTCAGTGTCCGCTGTGTGGAGGAGGGAGCGGAGCGTGTGGGTTCCTTGTGGAGGATGTTTTTGTCGAAGATGGTCTTGATATTGTGGTGGAAGAAGGCACTGATTTCGTCCTTGGAGGGTGGAATGTAGGTGGACTCACTGTTGGGTTGGGCAAATTCTTTGATGATCCCAAAGAGTTCATTGCTGTTATGTGCATGGGTGGAGATTCTGTCCTGGAGTGTTTTCTTCTTCGAATGTCTGATGAGTTTGTGGTGGGTAGTGGTGGCTGTTTTGTAGCTGTCGAGGTTTGCTGGGTTTTGGAGTTCCTCCATAGTTTCTTGAGATGTCTGCAGGTTCGTCTGAATTCCCGGAGTTCGTGGAGACAGAGTTGGCCTTCTTGGCTCGGTGGTTGGATGAGTTTTTTGATGGGGGCAACGGTGTTGGCGCAGTCAGTGATCCATTTGTGTAGGGTATGGACGGCGGTGGTGGGGTTGTTTTCTGAGGCAGTGGGTTGAGCTACTGAGGGTGGCGATGAGCTGCTCATCAGGTATCTTGTTCCAGTTCTTGTGTTGGAGCAGGGGTCAGCGTCTGCGGGGACTATTCACTCTGTAGATGAAGTGGACGCAGCAATGGTCCGTCCATGAGAGTTCGCAGGTGTGGCTGAAGGAGATGGTATTTCGGGAGACATCCTTTAGATTGCATGCGATACATAGCATGCCATTACAATGCGGTTGTTACAACGACCGAGTTTTTACATCACAAATCATTACAACGAAAGCCTTTACAAATACTTGCTGTAGGGGGCAGAAGGTGTTGGATTTAAAATCCAACACCTTCCCTACTGTTGCACAGACTGGAGTTGGAATAGTAAATTATACTATTCCAACATCCAGCACCCCCTACAGCAAGTTGTTGTAACTAATTGCATTGTAATGGCATGCTATGTATTGCATGCGATGTAACATCGCATATTCAGCGTTTCCTGCTGTGACGATAGGGTCGAGGGTGTGTCCTGGTGAGTGCGTTGGTCCTGGTATGATCTGGTTGAGTCCAATTAAGAGGAGGTTTTCCAGGAGGGGGATTGAGTTGGGGTCTTGGCAGCTGTCGAGGTGGAAGTTGAGGTCACCCCGCAAAATGAAGTCGGTGGAGGTGATGGCATGCAGGGAGATTATGTCTGCGATGGAGTCGGAGAAAGGAGCGCGGTTAAATGAGGGTGCCACATAGGGTGGTAGTCGGGTTGACCTGTAGCTTGAAGTGGTGGTGTTCCATGAGGTCCGTAGGCCCATTCGTGTAGGATTTCAGGCGAAGACTGGCCTTGTGGGTGCTGTCGATGCTGCCTCCAGGGCGGTTTGGCCAGTCTTTTTGGGTGATTTTGTATCCTACGGGGATGACGATCACAATATCAAGTCCTGAGGTGGCACTTGTCCAGGTTTCGATGAGAAAGGCGACGTCAGGAGAGGTGTTGTCGAGGAGCTCCCAGATTTCAGTGGCATGTTTGTGAAGGGAGCGGACTTTGAGGATGCATTGCAGGTTTTCGGCTGTGGTGGGTGTGTTGGTGGTCGGCGGAGGTGAGTCCTGGGTTGTGGCGATGTTGAAATAGTGGCGGCAGTATCAGCAGGTGAAGGGGCGTGGGTGTCGAGAGGTGAGGCGAGCTTGCCCTTGTTAAGTGAGCGGAGAGCCGTTAAACTGTAGCGTTGGTAAATCGGAGGATCAGGTTTCCTGGCGCTGGTTGCGGGGGCGCTGGTTGCGGTCCGGTCGCGGACGGGCATAGACGGGCTTGCCTTAGGCGCGCCGGCAATGCTGCATGCCGTGCAGCAGCCTCCATTAAGAAGACATTGGGGGAGGACGGGACAGCTGGGAGGCGGGAACGAGGAGAAACACAGGAGAGGGAGGGGCCGCGGGGGCAGCAGCCCCCGGGAAGTGGCAGAAGGGGGAGGATGCCTGTAGGAAGACTGACTGAAAGAAAAAGACTGAAATAAAAACAAAATAAATTAGCAAAGAAAAATAGCAATATAGCAAGATAGAACTCGAATAGAGAATAACAAGAAAGAAAAACTAAGGCAAGCTGTCCTGGGGAGAGAAACACGGTCTGTCGTGGCAGGATGCAAGGCAGAGCACTGCCTGAGCTATGGAGCTGTGCACTAAGAGAGCAGGAACCCGAGGCGCTTTATAAATAGAAGGCAGTCAATGGTGTGGTGGTAATCACCTAGATCATTTAAACCTTGCATGAATATATGAGTGTCATCAAGTAAGCACCCCATGTTTAAGATGCAGGTGCTAACAACCCTTCATATCTACCTTCCTTAGCAACCTAATATACTTTCCTGTGTCCCTGTTACCCATTGCAAATGAGGCGAAAACACCATTTAATGACTTTCCTCACTTTCCGTTTAAACCACTGAGACCTTTTTAGCATAAATAAATTTTTAAGAAATTAAGTCCTGGTGTTCAAAGGTATTTTTTGGTCTCATAGACTATTATTCACAAAATCACATGGTTTGTGATCACAATTTTTTTTCTCCATATTTACAATATCACTTTTAGCAGTTGCAAAAGTATTTCTGGACTTGTAAAAGAGCTTTTGCAACCTTGTCTGAATCGCAAATAGGAGGGAGTGTGAAAGGGGCATACCTTCCTTTTTGTGATACGGAGAGGAATATATAATTGGTTTGTGTTTGCAATTGCGGTCGCAAAACATTGATCTGATACCAACACCTCAAAAAGGAGGTTTTGAATGTGAATAGTACTTCAGGGGCCCTAGTCCTTAATTCCTATCCATCCTAGGCATTAATTGCTTTCCATAGCAAATACCTAGCATGGATTCACTATTCATCCCTACTTGTTTTAATTAAAAGACCTGTTTCGAGATGGCTACTGTGTTTTTTTCGATTTGGTAGGATTTGCAAATACCTGTATGTTTAGTCACGCAATATTGTAGTGACATATATAGAGGTATGATGTAAATTAGAAATTGAGGGCCAGTATTCACAGCAAATATATGTGGAGAAAGGTACATAGGATGAACAGTCACAGCTGACTGGTGCAGTGCAGGGTAACTGCTGTGTACTGGAGAAGGAGTTTGATCTTCGCAGGAGACTGCTGCAATAGTGGACAGGAGGAAGAAGCGCTGCGATGGGACTGAGAGGTGGTGTGGAGGAAGAACAACATAAACATAACGTGTATTTGTAAAGCGCATGTTCACCCCGAAGGGTTTTTTGGTGCTGAATATCAGGGGCCTCATTTATGAGGCTGTGCGTCACTTTTCGCCGCCGGTGCGTCACTTTTTGTGACGCACCAGTGGCGTAAAAAATGCGCCTTGTTGCGCCATATTTACAAAGTGACGCATCTAGGTAGATGCGTCACTTTGTAAACCCCTGAGCCACATTATACCTGCGCAAGGTATAATGTATGCAAGGGGGGGCGTTTTGACGCAAGAAATGGTCATGGAAGTGACGCAGTGAAATCTATAAGATTTCACTGCGCCATTTCTTGGCCGCAAATGTGTCAAAATCCTACGCCTGCTTCATGGCAGGCGTAAGACTGACTCAGGTACTAACAACATGGGACTTGCCCATGTGAACGTACACATTGCTGGAGTTGCGTCGCTTTTGTGACACACTCCAGCAATGCGTCACTTTTGCGCCTACAGATACGTTAGAAATTCTGACGTATCTGTAACTCCTTGCGCCATGATGCATCATATTATAAATATGACGCATCAATCATGACACAAGGAGTGTGCACTGAGAAGTGACGCATCGTTGCTTTCACGCAGTGATGCGTCATTTCTCCTAAATGAGGCCCCAGATGTTTATTGTTACCCAACTCAATGGTACTCATGTTATCGACCTCTGAAGGATGAAAGGCCTGCCGGTATTTAAAGCTGTGTCCATGAGGTCAAAACACAGGTCCCTACAGTGGGAGCATTAGTCCACTGAGCCACCAGACTAAATTCGATAATCCGTGCCTCGGCAGACTCCCCTGGCAGAAGTCTATACTTGAAGGCCAGGGCAGTGCCTTCGAGTTGGAGGCTGATTCCAGTGGACACCTGTCTGCCGCCCCACAGCCAGACACCAAGGAAGGCTGGGTGGGGGGAACAACTGGGAAATGACGCAGGATTAGAGGGGGCAAGTAAAAGCTGCGTCCTGCATGATGCCTCCGCGTTACTCGGCATTAAACCAGTTTGCTTAAATGTGCACTGGCCATTGTGCGTCTCTTCTGGCAGAAAAAAACACGTCCAAAAGTTTAATTATCTCGCTTACAAAAGCATCCACTCGTGTCTGCACCATATTAGGAGGATATACTGTGAATCGGTTATGGCCAGAAGTCTGCCCGGGGATAGTATCAGGATTAAACTCATAGCTGAATATAAAACATACATCGCACCGAGCACTGCTTTCAGCTTTTTCTTGCACGAGGGAGGTCTGAGTCTTTTTTCTGTGCTACATCGTGCCATCTTCATCCTAACAACTGCATGATTGTGCGGAGCACATACATCCGGCTGTGCGCATAAGCATCTTCTCATAAACGCATTACGAAGATAGACAAGACTAGCTTTCTGTGGATTTCAAGTGTAATTTGAACTTTATTAAGCATTGTGAGCATTGGAGACAGGCCCGTAGCCAGGAGTGTATGTTTTGGGGGGCCTGGCCCCCAGTAATGACAAGACAAAAAGAGGCGCCCCAGGGGTGGATTCCATCCCTGATATTAGTGGAGCGAGTAGGGCAATAGGTGCAGGTCTTAACGCACACTATAAAGTATTGTTGTTACTCTACTCAAATATATAGAGTGTTTTCAAATAATGGTACCTTATGAAGTAGGATTGACCAGTAATTAAAATTAAAGGTGTGGGAAGATGACTGACTTGCAGATTTAATTACCTTCCTTTTTTTAATGTCAGGTTTCTATATTTCTTATTTAAAAGCAATTTTCGCTATTTTTGCCCTGTGCATGTGAGAATTCCTGCAGCAGCAAATCATCATCGGCTGAGGGCCTAAACTTTGCCTTGGGCAAAGGTCTGGGGAACTCTAGCCACATTAGAGAAGAGTGAAGTCTGGCATTTTACATGTCAGTTTAAAAAAATGATCACATGCATTAAGACAGGCAAGACATCCGTCATGTTTGTGATGGAGTACCCATCTGCAAAGTTCCACATCAGGGCCTTTGTTACAACATAGGCATGGCCCATTAACGCTACAATACTTTTGTTGTGAAAAGGCTGTAAAATATGAGATCTACATCGGACAGTCGGCAACAAGACAGGTAAACATGAGTGCCGGTTGGTCACTATGAGAGGCTGGGGCGGGTCCATCCGAGGCCTGTGGCTTGGGTGTGAACATTAGTTCTATTTCCAGCAAAAATAAATGAGTGGGCTATGGGAACCCCCAGCCCAAAGTCTCTGCTCTGTAGGAGTGAATTCACAGTTATGATCAGGGCTCCTGCTGTTTGTTAGCCTATCAGCATCATTTTAGTCATGCATGCATGATGCCTTTAATTTGGAAAAGTATCCAACTTCCACAAAACTAGACACCCTTCTCTCATTCTTATGCAGCTGTATCCTTGCTTAGACCCCTAAAGGTGGTACCCATTAGGCAGCTAACTTTGCTTGTACAGACACATATATTACTGCATGGTGAATGCACAAAGAGTGAGGGCCTGCCACCTGTACTGGTAATATAAAAAATGGGCTTGCAGCATGACAGATGAGAGCTACAAAGGCCATTGTTAGATGTCATTGTATCAGTCAGTTTCATTGGCTGCCAAGTTGTAATCCAAATTAGAAATCCATCATGTCTCCTCTGTAAAAGAACCACCGCTTCTCAAGATATCAGGTATGATTTTCAGGGCAATACCAACTCTTCATAGCAAGACTGCCATACCTTTAAAAAACAGAGCAGCAACACTCCTCATAATGAGAGTATACTAACAGGTAGCATGGGAAGGCGGAGTGCCATTGTTAAGAGAATTGCCAAAACGCACTATTGGAAAGGTGTCATTGGTAAGACTTTATTAGAACTTCAAGGGGATTGCAAGGGGATTCATGGGTAGTGGCCAACAGCCATTTTCAAAAATTGAGTGCATGTTTTCATTTGAAAGTGCATTGGGTCACTAACATTGCTCAAACCCTGATAAACCTTCAATTCAGCCTGAAGACTCTCATAGCTTATCTTTAATTGCCCTCTCGCTCTATCATTTTGCTCATTTTGCTCACCCTTATTTCTCTATTAACTTTCCTCTTAAACTCTGTCTAATCTGACTCTTCCTTTGATGCTCTACCTCTCTCTGCTTTCCTCTCTCATGTTCTTCCCACCTCACTACTTTTCACTGCATCACTCCCCTTTTCTCCCATTCTTTCTCCAACTTTCTCAATCATACGTTCTTCATCTCGTACATCACTTACATACCCCTCACTTCACCTTACACGTTCTCTCCCTATTTTAATTAGGCCAATTTACTCACATTGTTCCTCCCTGTATATATGTGTATACTTTGTTGTTCCTTCTTTCTTATATGTATTCTCTTTCTCTGTGTTACTTTTGCTTGGTCTCTCTTGTGATTTGCTAACTCCCTTTATCAATTTGTCCCTCAGTTGCTTTCTCCCCTTGTATCTTCTTTCCCTCTCCTGCTTTTCCCTACCACCTCTTCTATGCCTCACCCTTTCTCCTTCTCTCACTACCTCCTACTTCCCCTTGTCTCCCTCTCCATTTGCCCTCTCTCCACATAGTATGCCCCGCCTACATTTCTATTACTATTATTCTTAATTAAATCCCAAGAGAGCTTTAGCTGTAAGAAGTGACAATGATTGATAGAATAAAACTGATATAATTAGGAAGGGCGTTCCTGAACTCTTTATTTCATAAAACCACACGGCAGCACAACATTTAATTGGAGTTTCCTCTCCTACGCAGCGTTGGTCACTGGTATCTAATGAAAGAGTGATCTGCTGGGGTGGCACTGGACTCATAAACAGTAGCAATTCAGTATATTAAAGGGACTCAAATATGACATCTACATTGAAGCAAGCCTGTATCAATTATCCAATTGTGCAGGGTCACCTTATATTTCCTACTTTACGTTTCTTAGTACAGGTACACATATCCACGAAAGATTACTGGAATGGACAAAAACAGTGACAGTGAACAGGCTAAAATATTAAGCACTTTTTTATACATGAAAGGGATCAAGGCTCATAACATGGCAATGACAGACTTAACTAGACACTCACTCTGTATCCACGTTAGTTGCTCAGTGTAGCAATATAGCCAACTCTGCTCAGTTTAGGGACAAATCGAAGCATGAAGTCTCCAGCAATTGGCCATTACAGGACATTTCAACCATGTGAGATATATTTTCTTGACAAAAAATGCCACCCCTACTGTCAAAAATGTCAGCCCTCTTGAGAGATCTCAACATTCTTCTAATAAATGCATGACATCCCCTCACGAGAAGGGGTTAAACACTTCCACAGTGGCTTTCTTGGGAGAGGTACCGTTGCAGGTAGAACTATTCTGCTGAGAAGGGTCAGTGTTAGAGAAGTATTTATACTCTCCTGTTGAAAGTGTGGCAGGGCCTGTTAATATGACTTAGCAAAAAAACTTATAATGGATGAGTGGGTTGGGGAGGTGGGTGTAGCAACATGTTAGATCACGGAGAAGCAATACAACAGGCGGGCAGGGGAGAAGCAACAAGAGAGAGAGAAAACTGGCAAAAGAGAGCAATGTGGACCCCGGATACAAAAGCACATGTGTGAGAGAAAGCAACACAAGTATTTGTTGAGGGAGAGAAGCACATGGGCAGAGTGACCAGGCAGAGGAGAAAAGCACACAGAGGAGATAGCTGGGTAATACATGCACTGTCATGGAGTGCTTAAACAAAAAGAAAAAAAGTGGTACCCTAAAAACAAATAGAAGAAGCCTAGAAGCTAGCCAATTTAAGAGCTGGGAAAGAGGCAATGTTCCATGGGAGGGACAAACACAAGATTGACAAAAAAGTCATCAACTAAAAATTTGCCAAAGGAGAGTGACAGGAAAGCCAACCCAATGGTAAGCAATTGACAATGCCAAACCCCTGCATTTTCCTGGTAATCCCACAATAAGTCTTTCGCAACTATACACCTAGCACTGTCTGGTAGGCTTGACCTAAAAAGCACAGTAGATGCAAAATCATACTTCATAGATTTTAGATTACTACATATCAAAATCGCAAAATATACCTCCCAAATATGAGATTTTAGGAACAAAATGCTTATTTTGGTGCCTAGAGTACCAAAGTCTGCATGTTTCTGTAAATACCGAGTAGGAATGTTTCCCCTGATAAATATCACCATATTTGACTGGATGATATTCATCACAAAACGCACAATTGCCTTATGTGCCATAACAAGTGTTATTTGCATATCACAATTAACTGGGCTACTCGTAATTAAGGCCCCTTGTAATGATTTGGTAGCAGGGATATTAATCTAACAAGCTATATTCCACATCCGGCTATAGTTGGAGGGGCAGTCGACTGGAGCAGTGACAGTCAAATCAAAGACTTATTCTGACCCGGCCCTACTTGATTATCGAAGGAATTATACAATGTGGCAATAGATAGATTTTTTTCTTTGGACATGGCCTCTAAAAGATGGTCAGATCCAGACAATGGAAGCCACACGAGGTATGTATGCCACTTAAAATTTCATGAAAGGGTTTGTTGGTTTGTGAGCACCATGACTATATCCCACACAGTATTATAGTCTGTTGACACTAAAACTCTTGTTTATCATGCCTGATCCGAAGGGTGAAAGGGAAATAAAGAATGTGCAGTCGATTTGCAGCCTTTCAGCTGGCAATATCAATCAGTGTTAGTACTCCATGACTAACAGTACTGCAAAGCTTCTGGGGGAGTTAGTGCTTGTTATGGAAATATAGATCTACAGGTACCCCTTTTTCCAGAGTACATGCTTAGAAGTGTCAGAACTCTCCCATTACAATGATTGGAGCTGTGCTGAGAAGTGCCAGTACTATCCCTAACAATTTAAAGAAGTGCATGTACTGAGTGCCTGATAGTACCTGCCCATTTGAAGCACTAGGGGAAGTAATATTAAAGGCATTGCAGTGCCAAATGAAAACAGTTTGCAGAGTAATGGTCTTCTAAGAAATGTGGATTTTGTCCAAATGAAAGTATAACAGTCATGCTTTGACGGGCTGATGCATTACAATTATAAGAGCCCAATTTAGATGCACAAGTACTGCTCCTTTAAAACTTAATAGCAGCATTTATTATCAAGTTAGCATCCCACGCTGCCCATCAGTGTGCCTGATACCTACTGAGGAAGAAAAGGTGGGGGAAGGGGTTTGGTGGCAGACGGTAAACAGTCAAAATATCGAGTAAAAAATATCGAATGGACATAATATCGAATGGACAGAATATAGACACCAAAAATATCGTTTTTAAGGTAAGTAATGTAATATTGAATGTTAAAAATATAGAAAGTTATAATATCGAAGTATATAATATAGGTTATTAAAATTATCTATTTTTTAATAATATCGAATATCTTATAGTGTTTGTTATGTTATTATATGTGTGAAAAGTGTGTATTTATGTTATAATTAATTTTAATTAATGAATTTTGTTTTTTTAATTTTTGCCTAATTTAATCCTGTAGCAGGTTGTGGGTTTATAGGGGAATAGGGTGGGAAGTAATTTAATTATAATTAATTAAATATGTAAATTTATATATTGGTATTCATTTTTAATTAATTGTTAATTAATTTATATTTGGTAATTAATTAAATTTGAATTGACAATTAATTTTAATTATTGATTAATTGCTAATTATGTTAATTAATTAAATTTTGATTGGCAATTCATTTTAATTAATTGATTAATTGCTAATTATGTTAATTTTACTAATTTATTTTCTGTAGCGGGTTGTGGGTTTATAGGGGAATTGGGTGGGAAGTAATTTATTTTTAATTAATTAAATATGTAAAAATATTTATTGGTATTTTTTTAGAATTAATTGTTAATTAATTTTTATGGTTAATTAATTAAATTTTAATTGCCAATTAATTTTATTTAATTGATTAATTGCTAAATATGTTAATTTTACTAATTTATTTTCTGTAGCGGGTTGTGAGTTTATAGGGGAATAGGGTGGGAAGTAATTTATTCATAATTAATTAAATAATTCAATGTATTTATTTGTATTTAATTTGAATTAATTGTTAATTAATTTTTAATTGTTAATTCATTAATTGTTCATTTGCAATTAATTTGAATAGGTAACTAATAGTAATAATTAATTGTAATTTGTAATTTTAATTTATTAATTATATTATATTAAATTGGTAATTACTTTTAATTAATTTTTTATAGATATTAATTTATATTTTTTTAAATAATATATGAAGTATTTACTTCACTACTGTTGCACTCTCTGGAGAGGGAATAGTAATTTTTACCCCTACGCTATCCAACGCTTTCCCTACTGTTGCACTCTTTGGAGTGGGAATAGTAATTTTAACCCCTACGCTATCCAATGCTTTCCCTACTGTTGCACTCTTTGGAGTGGGAATAGTAATTTTAACCCCTACGCTATCCAACGCTTTCCCTACTGTTGCACTCTTTGGAGTGGAAATAGTAATTTTTACCCCTACGCTATCCAACGCTTTCCCTACTGTTGCACCTACTGGAGTGGGAATAGTAATTTTTACCCCTTCGCTATCCAACGCTTTCCCTACTGGTGCACTCACTGGAGTGGGAATAGTAATTTTTACCCCTACGCTATCCAACGCTTTCCCTACTGTTGCACTCTTTGGAGTGGGAATAGTAATTTTTACCTCTACGCTATCCAACGCTTTCCCTACTGTTGCACTCTTTGGAGTGGGAATAGTAATGTTAACCCCTACGCTATCCAACGCTTTCCCTACTGTTGCACTCTTTGGAGTTGGAATAGTAATTTTTACCCCTACGCTATCCAACGCTTTCCCTACTGTTGCACCCACTGGAGTGGGAATAGTAATTTTTACCCCTAAGCTATCCAACGCTTTCCCTACTGTTGCACTGTTTGGAGTGGGACTAGTAATTTGTACCCCTACGCTATCCAACGCTTTCCCTACTGTTGCACTCTTTGGAGTTGGAATAGTAATTTTTACCCCTACCCTATCCCACGCTTTCCCTTCTGTTGCACTCTTTGGAGTTGGAATAGTAATTTTTACCCCTACGCTATCCAACGCTTTCCCTACTGTTGCACCCACTGGCGTGGGAATAGTAATTTTTACCCCTACGCTATCCAACGCCTTCCCTACTGTTGCACTCACTGGAGTGGGAATAGTCATTTTTACCCCTACGCTATCCAACGCTTTCCCTACTGTTGCACTCTCTGGAGTAGGAATAGTAATTTTTACACTTACGCTATCCTACGGTAATAATATTGGATATTTTTTAATTATATTATGTTCCTATATATATATGTTTTAACAAATATGATTGTACATTTTTTTTATAACTTTAATTAATTATTTAATTAATATAAGGTAATTTAAGTATTTTAAAGTATATTTTAGTAATTAATTTTTAATATTAATTTAATTTAACATTGTTTTTAATAAAGTCAATATTTTTATAAACTATATTTTTGTAAACGATATTTTTTACTCAATATTTTTGTACTTACCTGTTTGTAGATACAAAGTCGATATTATGTCTGTCGATATTTTTTCGCCGATATTTTTGATAGTCGATATTCTGTCCCTCGATATTATGTCAGTGATCCGTGGCAGACATGGCATACATTTACAATACTTGGCCTCTCCAGTTTATATTGCCACCAAGTTACATATATTCCAATATGTAAACAACACTACATGTTAATCTTTCTAAGCTATGTATGGACTTGAGACTTAAAGGTGAAAAGCAATATTTTCAGATTTAATAACTGGCATGAATACAGATTTATGACTTTGAAAAAGTTTTCCAGAAGTACTCTCGGAGAAAGTTTGTGAATTCATGTTTTGTATGCCAGAATATAGTCATGTATGTTTCACAGGTAATAAAAACAAGCAAGTGCAAACACAAATGCTAACATCTCACCCTGATAAGGAATGTATTCCTGCTGCTGACAAGAGTTAATCTCCCCAGGATACAAAATGGTCTGAAATTGGGTTCTGACTGCCTACATACATGTACGTTTGTGGATGTTCAAAAATGTCATTGGCATTCCAGCCCTGGATCACCTGGTCACCACCCACAGGAACTTTACTCACAAGGACTTTATCATTTTAGGAGTCCAGTCCAAATTTCTGTGAGCGAAAAAGTTTGCATTACACTTGTAGAAAAAGATATATGCACATGCCAGTAAAATTTAGAAGCCCAAACTAAGTTCTGATTAGAGACCCATATGCTCCCTGAAATAAGAAATATGGAACATGGCGATAAAGTGAATGACTGAGGATCAAACATTGAAGTACAATAAAGAAGCCAGTATTAGAACTCAGGTTGTCAACCTAAATATTGCAACATGCATGTATCCTTTTCAAGCATGTGATGTTACAAAAGTATAAACAAACTACAACATCATAGTTGAACATAATTGTTTACTATTAAAAAAATACTCTAATCTATGTTTTTGTGTCAAGAGTGTATCACTTGGAACAATGCCTATAGCTGCCTTGCCTTTCTTCTTTCCTTTGTCAAATGTGTAGCACAAACTAGACCAGTGAGTGTCATAAATCGTTCTCTGCTGCTAGCAGGAACAGATAACAAATAAAGCAGCACCGCTAAAATGCAGAAACAAAATAGGTGTTTATCCCAAAAAAGTCTGCCAAGGTCATTTGGGGAGGGACAAACATTTAAAAAGACTGGCCCGACACTCACAGCCCAACCCCCCCCCCCCGTCCCTCTCCCCCCCACCTCTTAGCTGCCGCCCTAATTGGAGATGTAACTCAAAAATATAAACTTTTCCACAAATTGGGCAAAAACAGACATTTACAAAGTTACAAAAATAAACAAATGTTAGATGCAAGGATCAATATCAGTAAATTAAAAATCAAATTGTTATTGTTTTGAAAACTGGCTGTTTTAATAAAAGACAATGGAGCATTTCTTTGCTAGTAAAGAATTCGTTTGTGTTTGTGTTTCTGAAACATTTATGTAGAATGTTTTGATGCGTTGATGTAGATAGCGTAGAGCTCATAGGAACGTAATTAGAAGCAGTAACTCCATGTAAATTTTCCCTATGATTCAGATCAAAATCAGAGAGTCTCTAAAAGCAAAGAAGCTAAGGTATCTTATCCTCTTAAGTTACCAGACTGATCATGAAGACACCATTAAAACGCATGCAAACCTGGTTCCCCACACAAGCAAAAAAACGTAACACGGTTTGCCAACAATGGCACACACACACTAAGACATACATTTCCCTGGCCAAAGAAGGGAACTTTCGATATTAACATACTTGAACACATGAGAACACACATACAAGCCAAATACACAGTTAAAAAGAAAGATAAAAGGGAGGTATTATTAGAACTATGGGCCACCGTCAAGGAAGCCCAGATTGACAGTACTACACTACAAAGAGCAAATAAGGCATCAGCACCTCCCCCACCATATGCAGGTATGGAGATGCTCTCACCCACTTTTCCAGCATTAGGGTATTCCAATCCACCAATAGTAGGTGCACCGAACAATGAATAGTGATTTATTTATTTTATTTTGAGAATTTATAAAGTGCTAACAATCCTCCCCAAAGGGATATCATGGAGCTACCAATTACTGCATCAGCAGGACAGAGCTAGGAAAAGATGCAAAGAGCGTTACTCTGAAAAAAGCCACATTTTCAATTTTTTTCTGAACACCATGTTGTCCTCGGTGCAACGGATATCTGGAGGGAGATAATTTTAGTGAGTGGCAGCCAAAAAAGTAAAAAAGCAGCCACCTCCTCTGGCCTTCTTAATATTATTTACTTTGGCTAGGGCCAAGTTGGATGATTTTAAATTTCTTGAGGGTAGATAACATGTTACCCTCTGCTTAAAAAGCAGAGGGCTTGATTCATCTCAGCACCCTGTGTGCATGACATAGAAGACTGAGCTGATCCCTCTTGTGTGTCTGTAACTAATGCCATGCTTTTAAGAATGCGGTGCAAAGCCAAATCTGTCTATGTTGCAGATCAGTTTTGCAGCAGTATTTTGAATCGTCTGGAGGTGTACAAACAAAAAGTCCACCATACTCATTTACAGGGCGTTTCCATAACCCAGAGGCTGACAATCAGTGCCTGGACCGGCGCCAATAAATTGGAATCCCCCTAAACAGTTTCCTAAGAAGTTTTAGTAGACCAAAGCATCTGCCTCAAGTGAACAGCACCTGATCTTGCATCAAAAGAGATTGGTCAATCATAATTTCTAAGTTTTTTGCCGCTTTTTAAGGTACGGGAGTGGTGCCAAGCATGGAGGGCCACCAAGATGTTCCTAAATATGTTCAGCGCCGTCAAACAAAAGAATCTAGGTTTTTCCTGCATTATGTTTTAAACAATGCACCATCCTCCAGCTGGCCACTTCCGAAAGACACCCCACCAGGTTATTCTTTGTATCTGTCTGATTGTCACCCAAATAGATGAACAGCTGGTTGTCCTCAGCACAGGAGCATATATATCGAAGCCCCACGTTTTAACCAGTGTGGCGAGGGGTTCAATGTATACATTAAAAAGTGTTGGGCTCAAGGCAGAGCCCTGAGTTATGCCACAATCTGAGTTGTGAGGGAGTGATCTAAACATGTCCAGCTGGCCAGATTGGGATCTTTTAGACAGAAATGATCCTATCCATTGAAGGACAGCAGAGTGAAATCCTATCTCATGCAGTCTCTTTAATAGAAGACTGTAAGAGACCATATCGAATGCCGCAGAGAGTTCCAGCAGGATCAGGGGCACTGCGATGCCCTAATCTACTTTCATCCTGATGTTATCCAGAATGTCAAGCGAGGAGCTATCTGTACTGTTATTCAATCTGAAGCCTGTCTGAGAGGGATCCAGTGGATGGTTACCCTCCAATAGATTGTCAGCCGCCTCTAACCAGTGTGGCTCACTGGTTAGAGGCGGCAGGTCTGAGAGCAGAAGTCAGCCCGGGACCAGGGTTCAATTCCCGATGCGGCAGGGTCGTGGACCTTGGTCAGCGGACTCGATAATTCTCGCTTCGGTGCTTACTCTAATCAGGGGTTACACTCGGCAACTCTGGGCATTAGCTTGCCTAATCTCCACAACGGCCCCACCAATTCCGGGGATGCCTGGCTCCACCTTGGGGACTCCCAGCAAGGGACCATCCCACAGGGAAAGCCAGGACGGGTTCCCCAGAGTTATACAGCGCCGGGACGCCCCGTTGCTGGGGCAGCTGTGCGCTTTACAAGTATACTACATTTTACTTTCTCAAGAGCCTTAGCCATGAATAACAGTAGGGAAATAGAGCAATAGTTTGATAACATGGATGTGTCAAGGCTGACTTTTTTAGCTAATGGGAGTATTAAGGCATGATTCTAGATATCTGAATACATTGCTGTCTTTAGGGATGCATTACAAATCTAAGTAAAGAATACACTCAATATAGGTATTAGTCACGAGAAACTAAAATGAGGGCAGGGGTCCAGTGGCGAACCTGATTTAATTTCGGTCAGAGTTTTCTCCACCTGCTTTATAGAGAAGCAGGTATACTTTGCCCAGAAGAGCTTTAACTTTAGAATGAGGTCCATGTGGCACGCAAGGGGAATCTTCTAAGAAGGGTTGAGGGTCAAAGGTAGAGTATAATTTCGCTATCTCATCAGAATAATAGTCAGCTATAGCCTCACATTGGGAAGCAGAAGGAGTGATATTTTGAGACAGGCTGCTGGGCTGAGAAAGTTCTCTCACTATTGTGAACAGCTCCTTTGAGGAATCGCTATTTTCATTCAGTCTTTTGATAAAAAATATTTTTCCTTGCTTTTTTGATTTATTTATAATAGTCATTTAGTTGGCGTTTGTATGAAACACGATCAGTAAAGTTTTTAGAGAGTCTCCATAATCTTTCAGCCGCCTTACAATTTCTTTTCATGTTCTTCAATTCTGAACAATACCACATCTCAGATGGGGTAGTTCTATGGGAAGTATTAGGTTTCAGAGGAGCACAGGCATCAAGGGCAGCCGAGATGGCTGTGTTGAACTGTCCAAAACATCTATCAAGTGAGGTAGAAATGTCTGATTCCGGCATAGAGAAGTCGTCAGAAAAAGTGTTAACACTTAGGGCGAGATGTACGACCCTACATTGCACACGGAAATGGGTTTGCAACACGTTTGCGCATGCAAAATGTTACAGGGCCATGTACAATTCCTAATTAGCGGGTCGCAATTTATTTGCAACTCGCTAATTAGGAATTGCGAGTCACTATTAGGAAGGGGTGTGCCAAGGGCTTCCCTTCCTATTAGCGAGTCTCTACCGTATGCAAGAATGTTTTGTGACACCTGCAAATTACCACCCTCTTCAAGAGGGTGATAATGGAGTCGCAAATGGGATGGGGTCCCCAGGGAACCACTTCCACTTTGTGACTGGCTCCCAAATTTTTTTTAAGGACAGGCATTGGGCCCAGGGACAACTACCTGCCCTTTAAAAATGAAACGGAAACGTTTAATTTTTTTTTTTTTCAATGCATCCCGTTTTCCTTTAAGGAAAACATATGCATTAAAAAAAACTGCTTTATTGAAAAGCAGTCCCAGACATGGAGGTCTGCTGAGCCCAGCAGGCCACCATCCCTGGGAGGGCCAGCCATTCCCTATGGGGTCGCAAGTTGTGAGTGGCTCATCAATATTTATGAGCCTCGCATTTTGCAACCCCATTGGGAATCACGCGAGTCGCAAAAAGAAATGGTCATACATATGACTCTTACTTTACTCTATCGCCGTTTGTGGAGGTTAGGATTTTTCAAACATTGTTTTAGGACAGAAGGAAGAAGAATCAAAAACTTCATGCGGAAATGACCTGACCATGAGAGAGTGGAGATACTGATATCCTTTATCTTGTTTGAGTTTGAAATGAGAAACTCTAAGGTGTGCCCTGCGGAATGAGTGGGGCCCTTAATTACGTAAGTTAATTGAAGAGTGAGCAGATCTTTTTCCAGTTGTTTGCAAAGAGGACCTTCTTAATCTCCAAAATGGAAGTTAAGGGGCCCTATTACAATATAACTGTTATTTTTCAACATTATTGGAGTGAGCCAGGCAAACAACTCATTGGCCCAGCGGGCTTTATACCCCAGTGGTCTGTAAACAATGGTGCCACCCAGTAGCCTCTTGCTCAGCTGATGAGGAGCACAGCCGCGGTCGGTAGGGGAGTACCTGCCGGGGCGGTGACGTGGGGAGGGGGAGGGGCAGGGTGGGGGTTAGTAATGTATGGATAATGGATGTTTGCAGGTAAGTAAACATATAAATAAATCAAAAAATGTATTTGCGTGCACTGCATCCCCAAATGAAATGCAGTGCACGCAACAAAATTCGTTTGATTTATTTATATGTTTACTTACCTGCAAACATCCATTATCCATACATTACTAACCCCCACCCTGCCCCTCCCGCTCCCCACGTCACTACCCCGGCAGGTACTCCCCTACCGACCACGGCTGGAGGAGCAGCCTTCCACTGAGGAGGTGTAAAAATGCTTAAAGATGATGACCATGCCACCACCCTGGCGGCCTACTCAATCAAGTCAAGTCAAGTCAAAGAATTTATATAGCGCACTACATACCCAGAGGGTCTCAAGGCGCTTAGGGAGGGGAGGAGGATTACTTATCAAATATCCACGTTTTAAGTTGCTTTCTGAATGCTAGGTGGTTCTGGGTAAGGCGAAGGTAAGTGGGGAGTGAGTTCCATGTTTTAGCTGCCAGGTATGAGAAGGATCTACCTCCCATGGTGGTCTTGTTGATGTGAGGTACAGTGGCGAGGGCTTGGCTGGAGGAACGTAGTTGGCGGGAGGGGGTGTAGAAGGACAGTCGTGAGTTGAGGCATTCTGGTCCGATATCGTAGAGTGATTTGTGTGCGTGGGTTAGAAGTCGGAAAGTGATCCTCTTATTGACGGGTAGCCAGTGGAGGTTTTTCAGGTGACCAGAGATGTGTTCGTTACGCGGGATGTCTAATATGATCCTGGCTGAGGCGTTTTGGATGCGTTGGAGTTTTTTCTGGAGTTTAGCGGTAGTACCTGCGTAGAGGGTGTTTCCGTAGTCCAGTCGGCTCGTGACCAGAGCATGGGTGACTGTTTTTCTGGTTTCGGTGGGGATCCAGCGAAATGTTTTTTTTGAGCATGCGAAGAATGTTGAAGCAGGATGAGGAGACGGCGCTGACTTGTCTGTTCATTGAAAGTGAAGAATCCAGGATAACGCCTAGGTTCCGTGCGTGGTCTGTCGGGATGGGTGCTTTTCCAAGGGCTTCCGGCCACCAAGAGTCGTCCCATGCAGAGGGGGATGTACCTAAGATGAGGACTTCTGTTTTATCTGAGTTCAGTTTCAGACGGCTGTGTTTCATCCATTCGGCAACTTCTTTCATTCCTTCGTGTAGGTTAGTTTTGGCGGTGCTGGGGTCATTGGTGAGAGAAAGGATCAGTTGAGTGTCATCCGCGTAAGAGATGATGTTGAGGTTGTGTTGGCGGGCGATGGCCGCGAGGGGGCTCATGTATACGTTGAAGAGGGTGGGACTGAGTGAGGATCCTTGTGGTACACCACAGATGACTTCAGTGGCCTCGGACTTGAATGGTGGAAGGCGGACTCTCTGGGTTCTTCCGGTGAGGAACGAGGTGATCCATTCAAGTGCTTTTCCTTGTATTCCGATGTTTCTGAGGCGTTGTAAAAGGGTGCTGTGGCAGACTGTGTCGAAGGCTGCAGAGAGGTCGAGGAGGATGAGGGCGACTGTGTCTCCATTGTCCAGCAGAGTTCGAATGTCGTCTGTTGCTGCGATGAGGGCGGTCTCAGTGCTGTGTTTTGCTCGGAAGCCGGACTGTGAGGAGTCGAGGGATTTGTTGGCTTCGAGGAAGGCGGCGAGCTGGTTGTTGACAGCTTTCTCGATGACTTTGGCCGGGAAAGGAAGGAGCGAGATGGGGCGGTAATTTTTGAGTTCGGTGGGGTCCGCTGTGGGTTTTTTCAGAAGGGCGGTGAGTTCGGCGTGTTTCCAGCTTTCCGGGAAGGTGGCGGAGTTGAGTGAGCAGTTGATGACGTCTCGGAGGTGCGGTGCTATGACGGAGTCTGCTTTGTTGAAGATGTGGTGAGGCCATGGGTCTGTGGGGGATCCTGAGTGGATGGAGTTCATCAGGCGGATGGTGTCCTCAGTGGAGATTGGGTTCCAGTCGTTAAGGGTGTTCAAGGGGGGAGAATGTTCAGCATATGGTTGGGTGGGTTGGTCTCCGGGTTGGTTGTCGAAGCTGTTGTGGATGTCTGCAATTTTGTTGTGGAAGAATAAAGCCAGGGAGTCGCAGAGGGCTTGAGAGGGGGTGATGTCGTTGGAGTTGGCCGAGGGATTGGTAAATTCCTTGACGATGTTGAAGAGTTCCTTGCTGTTGTGGGCGTTGTTGTCTAGTCGGTCCTTGAATGCTGATTTCTTGGCCTTTCGGATTAGTTGGTGGTGTGTGCGGGTGGCGTTTTTGAAGGCGTCCTTGGTGCTAGTGGTTGGGTCTTTTTTCCAGGCCTTTTCAAGGGAGCGGCAGAGTTTCTTGGACTTCTTAAGATCATCGTTGAACCATGAGGCCTTCTTGCTGCCAGGTTTGCTTTGACGTTTTTTCAGTGGTGCTAGGATGTCGGCGCTGTTGGATAACCATAGGGTGAAGTTGGTGGCGGCTTGGTCTGGGTTAGAAGAGTGGGCTGGGGTGTTAAGAAGGAGCGATGAGGAGATCTGGTCGATGGTGATTTTGTTCCAGTTTCTTTGCAGAGTTGGTTGGGGGTGGTTGATGGGTTTCGGCTTGTTGTAGGTGAAGTGAACGCAGCTGTGGTCAGTCCAGAGGAGATCCGTAGTGTGGCTGAAGGAGACATGGTTGCTGGAGGTGAAGATAGGGTCGAGTGTGTGACCAGCGATGTGGGTGGGGGAAGTGACCAGTTGTTTAAGTCCGAGGTTGGCGAGGTTGTCCAAGAGGGTGGTGGTGTTGCGGTCGTTGTTCTTTTCAAGGTGAAAGTTGAGGTCTCCCAGAAGGATGTAATCTTTGGAGGGGATCGCGTGTGGAGTGATGAAGTCCGTGATGTCTTCACTGAATTTTGCGCGGGGTCCTGGTGGTCTGTAGAGGAGGGTGCCTCTGAGTGTGGTCTTGGGGTCGATGTGGATCTGGAAGTGAAGGTGTTCAGAGTTGGCGAGATTGACGTCAGAGCTGGTTGAGATGTGGATTGATTTTTTATGGACGATAGCGATTCCTCGATAGCATTTTAGAATCGGCTAGGTTAGGCCCAGTCATAAAAGGCTAATTGGCCAGCAGGCCCAGGCAGTCACTGAGCAACCCCAGTCTGGTACAAGGGCTCCCAGAAGTTCAACCGTCCCTTCTTAGCGCCCAACGCATACAACCCCAGCAATATGGAAAATGCACACCCTCACTGATCTAGACAAACACACACGATTGTCAGGGAGATTCGTAGCTGTTCTAGACAGAAATACTGCTAGTGAGAAAGGGGGCCCCAGTCCTCCGGGATCTGAGGATGGAGCTACAGGACTTTCCCAGGTAGCCGAGGAAACAACAGAAAACAAATTTAAGGGCAAAACCCGACCAAAAGGAACAGCACATAGAGCAGAGTGAAGTAGGTAACCTAGACGGAAGGAGGAAGAAAGAAGTGAGCTAAGGAGAGAGAGAGCAAAAGAGCTTGCACCCATGAAGCAAATCGAGAAAAAATATCAGCACCCCCCTGTTACATCTTGCTCATGCTTTGCATTTCCCTTACTTAGATTTCCCCATTGCTTAGCCACTGCATATAATAGAATGTTTGATGACACACTAGAATGTTTAGTACCTGACTGCTCTGAGTAGAGGCAGTTGATGGCAGACAGGCTGAGCGAGAGAAGAACTGCTCGTGAAGCAGAAGCGCTTTTTGCACCGTCATTCCTTTTCCTCATTCTGTTTGAGTGACTTGTGGTGCGATATGCGTGTGATGTCATCTCGCATAAGGATCATCACGCACGCATACTGCCATTTTTGGTATCCATGGTTACTGGACTGCCACAACATCGTACACGGAGAGCTGGTAGTTTGTTTTGTTTTAATTAATTTCTGTTTGAGAAAACTTTACATTCATTTTAAGATTGTCACCATGAGAACTAGTAATTTCCTGCCTGAGCTTTACACATGTTTTTAAGTTTTGTGGAGCTTGAAGATACTGTCGTTTATTTTACAAATTACCTTATTCAAGAACATAAATTAAGCTCCAGTTCTAATTACAGTATGACTTTGTTGACCTTGGGTGAGAGATCACACTGTCAGCACTTCAACAGTCAGACTTCGGTGACTACTTTTGTTATTTTAATTTTAATTTGGAAACTGTCAATATGTCATACTATTCATATTTACAATCTTGCCTATTCTATTCTTGTTAACATAACTCACAGTGTTTTGATGTCTATGTTATTTTAATGCAATTTTTTTACTTCTTATTTTGGATAGAGTTATGAGTTTACTTATATTGTATTGAGCCACGTAAGTGCTCAACTTTTGTTGGGGTGCTCAATTTGTTTATTGCTAGTGTTTATTTACAGATATGTTTGATACTGATATGCTGATTTGAACCACAAGTGTGCTCAATTGTCTTTGAGGTGTTCATTTCTATTTTGAATTTTATGAAGATTATTTGTTCAGGTGTTTTGACTTGTTAGAGTGTATTTTGCTGGAGCCACTTCGGTGCTCATTTTGAGGCGCTCCATTTCTCGATATAAACTCTGAGGAGTTTGGATTTATTAAATATGTAATTTGCGGAGCCCCATCTGTGCTCATTTTGAGGCGCTCATTTTCTTTTATGAACTCTGAGGAGTTGGGAATTATTAGATATGTAGTTTGAGGAGCCACATCAGTGCTCATTTTGAGGTGCTCCATTTGTTTGATATGAACTCTGAGGAGTTCAATTGTTCTAATGTTATGGAGAGCAATAAGTTGCTCAATTTTCTTGTATGGACTCTGAGGGGTTCAATTGTTGATATTTAGAAGAGCCGCAGTTGCTCAATTTTCTTGTTATGGACTCTGAGGAGTTCCATTGTTCAATGTTGTTAAAAGCCGCAAGTTACTCTATTGGCTGTTATGAACCACGAAAGTGCTCTAATGTTAAGAGGTGTTCATATTGTATTTATTTTGTTGTGAAGAGCCGCAGATTACTCTATCTGGCTTATATTTATTTATTTATCTGACTCATCCAATTTCATTCTTATGGATGTTATTGTGTATTTAATCCATATTTTCCATTCTAGTGGATTTTATTAAGTTATGCATATAATCCATATTTTCATTCTAGTGGATAATTTTATTAAGGAAAGGGATGGGACCTTTAGATTTGAAAGGTCATTAAATATGTAAATGAAATCCTTCTTGCATTTCAAATGTTAATTAAGAATGCAATGTAATGTGTTCCTTTGGCCATTATATTTTAAAATGAAAATGCAATCCATCTTATATTTCAATTGTTATAATTTTATGAATGCAATGCAATTAATTCTATTATCTTTAATTGTTGTTTTCTAAGGAAGGGAGATGTGTTACATCTTGCTCATGCTTTGCATTTCCCTTACTTAGATTTCCCCATTGCTTAGCCACTGCATCTAATAGAATGTTTGATGACACACTAGAATGTTTAGTACCTGACTGCTCTGAGTAGAGGCAGTTGATGGCAGACAGGCTGAGCGAGAGAAGAACTGCTCCTGGTGGGATCTTTATTATTAAATCTATTGATTATTTAACTTGGATTAATCTATAATAAATTATACTTATTTTACATACTGGATTCAAGAACCTTATTTACTACACCCCCACATGAGGAGAGCAGGGTAGGCACAGGGCACAGATCAGGAAAGAGTCAGAGGTAGAATTAGATGAGAGGCTACTGTCCAGGATCCAAGACTCGCCAAATTCTCTACATAGGAGAGGGACAGACCGTGAAATTATAGACGAAGGTAGCCTAGTGCAGACCCAATAAAGACACAGGAAAAGCAAGATGGCACGTTTGCACACGCACTAGGGAAGCAGCAACGAAGACATACACTGCTTCACCCAAATGCACAAGATAGATAGATAGACCCCAAGGGAGATAGGGGCCAGAGAGGAAAGCAAAGCCTTTGCATGGCCATTCTGTCACTTGCCAGCCCACTGGACAATGGGGAAAAACAGTATGACAGACCTTGGCTGGCGGAGAGATCCTTCGAACTGGACATGGCCATAGGGGAAGACTGCATCCAACATGAAGGAATTTCCCCTACATGCAGGAATGCCTAATAAAATGGGAACGCCATGTTAGCGGAGCTACCCAAAGCAAAAGTGTATCCACTGCTACAGAAGGGCATGTCAGAGACCATCTATATCCTGTGGGTTCAAATGGACAAGGAAGGGTTAAGAACGATGTTACCGATGTTGCTGGATGGAGCTGGTAAATGGGTCTCATTCATTGAGAAGAACACCATGGGAATAAATCTAGCGATAGGCCATATCAAAAGTCTGCTAAGTAGCCTTATCGGAGAGCAGACTAACACTGTGTTCACCCGAGCTCCTTTCTCAGCAATCACTCTAACAAACAGAGCATGACATGCCACATTCAGTTCATACAGGCACTGAATATGGACGGTCCTGAGGGATATGTTCCCTGACCGCCCTGACATAGGAGGATTAATGGCAGAAACTATGAAGCCAAGTGAAACAATAACACCTTTTTAGGATAGAATGAGGAAATGATAGGGACAAGATGAAGGACAGATGTGGACAGACATGGGCCCCCAACTATTCTTTTACAATACTCTCTACCCACCGAGATACAAAGCGGATTGGACAGGATGGTTGGGTTAGACATCAAACTCTTGTGGGAGATACAAGCCCATTTCTTGCATTATCACGAAAATAAATTAGAGCAGGATAGAGAAAAAAAAGAGCAAGCCCCGAGAGACACTGCAAAATTGGTCCTACACAAATTGAAAAAGACCGTCCTCGAGGGGCATGTTGGCAACGAACATGCAAATGACACTAGTCTTAAAGGGAGCTCCACTGCAAATCCCCAGAGTGTTTCAACCTAGCTATAGCTGCAGAAGCCAGGGAGGTTGGCACCAACCAGACCTCAAGGAATGCTACCATTGCCACAGGATGGGTCATCTGGCAGACAGATGCTGGTTAAAAGCATACCACGCACAGCGATCGATGGGCCAGGGTCATCCACCACAAAATCCTAATCCACAGACCCAAGTCCAGGGAAACCTGCATGCACCTTACATTCAGTCACAGGGAGGCCAGTCAGCCCCCGCACCCCCGCAACACGGATCAGATAATTGAAAAAACATGTGGCAACTTCAACCACAGGCAGGGAACTCAGCCCAAGAGGGACCAGGGCCACAGCCTCGGCAGGGTGGGGTAACTGTCTGGGGAAGTAATGTCTTGACACAAACACAGAATCAAAATATGCAGTAAAGATGACCCTCCAGAGTAAATACCACTCATTCACCCACATCCCAAGAATTAACTGTGCCTAAATCAAAGAAGGACTAAAGAGACAGCATTGGGAATGCAAACTTTTACTTGCATCCCGGGATTCAGGTCTGCTACATGTTTTCTGCCGATCGGGTATCCTCACTAGAGTTTGCCATCTCGGGCGCCTGCAGGAGCCAAGGCCCCCTCTGCTGCTGATGCCACAGGGAAAGGTTGACTGGCCACACCCCAGGGAGGGTAGTCTGAAGAGGAGGGTGGGGCGGCTCCCAGACATGCTCTTAAAAAGTAGGCACCCAGGCTCCTATGTCCAAAGTCAAACAGAAGGGTTCCAGTTCCCAAATCAAAAGGTCATTATTTCCAGGCATATGTCCTGGGACAAAAATCCCTTCATGCCATTTAGCCCCAAAAGCGCCCCTATAAACTACAGGCCTCTGACAAATAGAGGCCCCATCTTTAAGTTCTAAAACAAACCTGTCCTCAAGTGTCTGGATCCAGGTTTTCCATACGGGATAGTGAAGACCCCATATCCTGTGAAGCGCACTCACAAGAGGCAAAAGATACTAAGTCCATAGGGAGGCTCACCAGGTTAGCCAGACATCCCAGTAGAGCAAGACAATTCCGGTCCGGTCATCCTCTCTAAGCAAAGTTTGGCGAGGGTTGGACCGGGTCCCCCATGTGCTTATGATCTCTGCATTGTCTTCGCTTTCATTCCCTGAGGTTTTTCTAATGTCAGAAGCCTGGTCACCGTGCCATACACCTCCCCCAAAAAAGTGATAGGAGCAAGACTGCTAGTAGGAAGCCTCTAGCCACAAGCTAGAAACCGCAGTCCCCAAAACACAACAGAAAAGACAAGGTGCATGGAAGGAGGGCCGCGGAGTCCATCACAGCTCCAGACAGGATAGAGTAGAATGCAGAAGGTGCTCACCCCTGCATCGGGTCTAGCAATTAACCAGTGCACCGGGCCTCACGTTCACCATCCGGAGAAAGCAGTAAGCCACAACTTCGGACACCACAAAACAGCCTGATAAGGGATACATGGGGGACACAGAGCAACGTTCCGGCCCCCTCAACCTCATAGTGAGGGAGATAGCAGATCACGCAAGATCTAGGGGAGTACAAAAAAACACACAAAAATAGACCAAAAAGAAGTCTCCAGTAACAGTGTGGTCGAGAGATAACTGGCTCCCCAAGGGAGTGGCAAGTTACATGCTGCAAGCTGAGAGACGCGTGATCTTAGGGCACGTTGCAACCACCAAACAACTCCCAGTAGCGACACGCCCTCCCCTCATTCAGTTGAGTGCACATGTAGGTTGAAAACAACCCACACAAATGGCGCCTCCATGCACACGTTAGGAGAGACAGGGTCCCTGAAAAACTGGTGATTCCCATTAAATCCAAGATAAAAACTGATCCCTTCCATCCCTGTGATCAAGACCAATCAATAAACATAGATCACTAATACAGGAACCCAGATAGGTACGTAGGTTTATAAAGTAGACTAATTCGCATGATTACCCATAAGCCTCCTTTAAGCCTCAAACCACCAAAAAGATACCATGATCGGGCCATCTTCCAGTGCCTCACTAAACATTTGTGTAAAAGGCGTGTGGAGAACACACCCCACAAGGGTAATACAGGAACCCAGAATAAAAGATCATTAACAGCGGTGCACATGTAATGTTTTTCTGACTTAACAATGAACCAAGGTCTTATCCAACAGATATGCAAGCAAACATCCAAAGTGCACCACTGTTCAGCTGTCAAGTCATCACCTCAACACAGATCCAAAATGTGTGATTCAACCTTACGAACTGCACTGTGAACTTTTTGAAAGAAAACACCTGATGACCAGAGAACCAAGACATCTCCCCTGAAGCCATATCAAAGACCTGCAAGTTCAATTACAAGTTATGTATTTTTGCCCTTCTATGTACTATCTGGCTAGTCTAGGTGCTGCTGCACCTATTCGCTACTAAAGAACCACCTGGCTAAATGGAGTCTGTTCAGAAACTATCACAACGCTTGCATAGGGATAACGCCGGACCAGCTACCGCGCGTTTTGGAATGCTGCTGAGCTGGGGGCTGATTTTGTTGATGGGGACCTGTGTGTGCTGAACAAAATTCATTTTGCTTTGTTTATTTCAAAGCACACGCAGGTCTCCATCTCCAGCACTAGAGTTTGCCATCTCGGGCGCCTGCAGGAGCCAAGGCCCCCTCTGCTGCTGATGCCACAGGGAAAGGTTGACTGGCCACACCCCAGGGAGGGTAGTCTGAAGAGGAGGGTGGGGCGGCTCCCAGACATGCTCTTAAAAAGTAGGCACCCAGGCTCCTATGTCCAAAGTCAAACAGAAGGGTTCCAGTTCCCAAATCAAAAGGTCATTATTTCCAGGCATATGTCCTGGGACAAAAATCCCTTCATGCCATTTAGCCCCAAAAGCGCCCCTATAAACTACAGGCCTCTGACAAATAGAGGCCCCATCTTTAAGTTCTAAAACAAACCTGTCCTCAAGTGTCTGGATCCAGGTTTTCCATACGGGATAGTGAAGACCCCATATCCTGTGAAGCGCACTCACAAGAGGCAAAAGATACTAAGTCCATAGGGAGGCTCACCAGGTTAGCCAGACATCCCAGTAGAGCAAGACAATTCCGGTCCGGTCATCCTCTCTAAGCAAAGTTTGGCGAGGGTTGGACCGGGTCCCCCATGTGCTTATGATCTCTGCATTGTCTTCGCTTTCATTCCCTGAGGTTTTTCTAATGTCAGAAGCCTGGTCACCGTGCCATACACCTCCCCCAAAAAAAGTGATAGGAGCAAGACTGCTAGTAGGAAGCCTCTAGCCACAAGCTAGAAACCGCAGTCCCCAAAACACAACAGAAAAGACAAGGTGCATGGAAGGAGGGCCGCGGAGTCCATCACAGCTCCAGACAGGATAGAGTAGAATGCAGAAGGTGCTCACCCCTGCATCGGGTCTAGCAATTAACCAGTGCACCGGGCCTCACGTTCACCATCCGGAGAAAGCAGTAAGCCACAACTTCGGACACCACAAAACAGCCTGATAAGGGATACATGGGGGACACAGAGCAACGTTCCGGCCCCCTCAACCTCATAGTGAGGGAGATAGCAGATCACGCAAGATCTAGGGGAGTACAAAAAAACACACAAAAATAGACCAAAAAGAAGTCTCCAGTAACAGTGTGGTCGAGAGATAACTGGCTCCCCAAGGGAGTGGCAAGTTACATGCTGCAAGCTGAGAGACGCGTGATCTTAGGGCACGTTGCAACCACCAAACAACTCCCAGTAGCGACACGCCCTCCCCTCATTCAGTTGAGTGCACATGTAGGTTGAAAACAACCCACACAAATGGCGCCTCCATGCACACGTTAGGAGAGACAGGGTCCCTGAAAAACTGGTGATTCCCATTAAATCCAAGATAAAAACTGATCCCTTCCATCCCTGTGATCAAGACCAATCAATAAACATAGATCACTAATACAGGAACCCAGATAGGTACGTAGGTTTATAAAGTAGACTAATTCGCATGATTACCCATAAGCCTCCTTTAAGCCTCAAACCACCAAAAAGATACCATGATCGGGCCATCTTCCAGTGCCTCACTAAACATTTGTGTAAAAGGCGTGTGGAGAACACACCCCACAAGGGTAATACAGGAACCCAGAATAAAAGATCATTAACAGTGGTGCACATGTAATGTTTTTCTGACTTAACATTGAACCAAGGTCTTATCCAACAGATATGCAAGCAAACATCCAAAGTGCACCACTGTTCAGCTGTCAAGTCATCACCTCAACACAGATCCAAAATGTGTGATTCAACCTTACGAACTGCACTGTGAACTTTTTGAAAGAAAACACCTGATGACCAGAGAACCAAGACATCTCCCCTGAAGCCATATCAAAGACCTGCAAGTTCAATTACAAGTTATGTATTTTTGCCCTTCTATGTACTATCTGGCTAGTCTAGGTGCTGCTGCACCTATTCGCTACTAAAGAACCACCTGGCTAAATGGAGTCTGTTCAGAAACTATCACAACGCTTGCATAGGGATAACGCCGGACCAGCTACCGCGCGTTTTGGAATGCTGCTGAGCTGGGGGCTGATTTTGTTGATGGGGACCTGTGTGTGCTGAACAAAATTCATTTTGCTTTGTTTATTTCAAAGCACACGCAGGTCTCCATCGACAAAATCAGCTCCCACCGCAATGAAATCAGCCCCCAGCTCGGCAGCATTCCAAAACGCCCAGTAGTCAGTTCGGCCCTGTGCACTGGCGTAACGAAAACTGAGGGGGCCTCCCTGCACAATACGTAGAGGGGCCCCCTCCGGGCTCAATCATGAGCTCTCTGGACAGAGTGCAGTGCCGAGGGGGGCCCCTTGGAGCTTGGGGCCCCGCCGCACCACGTGGGCTGAGGGGGCCTGTGTTACGCCCCTGGCCCTGCGTACGGATCTCTCCCATGAAGAACTGAAATCTCCATTCTCAGGGGTCTCACTAATACAAAAGAACTTGGCACAGAAGCTGAAATATTAAAAGACATCTTTATTAAACTTAATAAGTGAGACTATGTCACACAGGAGCCTTTAGCACCTGAATGAGGCAGTCTAAAGAATACAGAACACAGAGGTCTTTTATATGCTTAGGATTTACCAACTCAGCATAAAAGAAAGGGGCAGTCCTAGCTTCTGCAAGCATACAAAATACCTAATATGGACATACAAGATCTGCAAAATATTAGCCAATAGAAAAACATCATGTAACCAGAATGTCCCCCTTACGTCATGTTTCTGCCCAACCCATAAGTCAATCAACTACAGCACTTATAGGTCAATCAGTAATGGCAGAACATGTCTGTATGAAGTTAGGCCAGCTAGTGTCTGAGATTGCTTTCAAAGCAAGGACAGAGGGGGGTTTTCTACACGTTGCAGTCAAAAGGGCAGAAACACTTCATGAATAGAGCAGTCTGTGTAAAGGCAACACAAATTGAAGACAAATGTAAGATGGAGTCAAAATTTAAGAACCTCAGACCCCCCTTTTGCCATTACACAGGCAAATCCTAAAATTATTTTGCAAACATTATGTATTTCAGTGACTATTGACAATGCCAATAAAACAATAAGAATCAGTCTCCAAACACCAATTCTATATAATTGCACGGGAAACACCCAAAGTCCGTCAAAGCCTCTTCTGGCAGGCTTCTATTGCCCATCAAATCCTGTTTCTGTTGTTTTCTTCCGCATGGGCCTCTACATTCAGGCCTTTCATGAAAATGATGTTACTCAGTATCCGTTGGAGTGCCTTCCTGGCAAACACTCACAGCTCACTTGAAAGTCTCAATGTCTCAATGCAGTGCACCAATATTTCCTGTGCTGCAGGCACTACAGATAGTGTGCTCTTCATTGATCAAGGGCACAGATCATCTCATGCAGACCCAAGTACTATTAATCGGGGAAGAGCAACAGACTGTCACTCTCAGCAACACTTTCAAGCTCCAACACTCTCTTATTCAGTGTCAGAGGATGCTCGGGCTGCTCTTTCATGGGCACCATAATGTAGTGCCTTTTGCCAATCTCAAATCCTCCGGTGCACTGCACTTCCGTTGGAGCAAAGGAAAAGGGGTTGTGTGGCCAAAATTCAGGCCAAGGGGCTCAAGGGACTGCACACTGTCAGAGGTTAACCAGCACATGACAGGTGGGTGGAAAACTAAAGCCTCAAAAACAACAAGATTCCTTCTCTTTCGCTCTTTGCACTGAAATTCTGGTTCTGTGGCAAAACCACTCTGATGTTCAACGCCTTCTGATGAAGCAAGCACAATATGTTGGAGATACAGTTGATTAAGCACTTTCTGGGTGTTGGGACTGTTCATCTGTTAGCTGTCACTGATGAGAATTAGAACTCATCTTTATCACCGTTCTGCCGGGTATCATTCTCCCTTTGACTTTGGAAGATCCCGCAGAACCTAGTGACGTAGAAAATATGACACAGTTGTTTCCTTCAATTAAGTAAAAAAACAGTTCATTGTACAACAAGGGACTGCAAGCAAGTGGCCTGCAATCTTTAAAGGAGTGGCCATACCTTTTCTGGTCTAGAACACACTGTCATTCTCAAAGGCAATACAAAGACAAAGGCAGTAGGCAAAACAGTGCATCTAGCCTCTTTAATTGGGTTTCCATGTGAGAGCATATCCCCTACCACCTAAGGGTAGGAAGCGACATGGGAATTCTATCTGAATGGATGTCCTCACACATGGTGGCATTGTCTAATGGGGCAAACACATTTTTTTTTCTCTAAATGATTACATATAGGTGTTCCTAAATTCCTTATCTAGAGCACCTCAAAAGAGAGATCACATAATACATTTTATCAGGGACATGTAGATACCTCCCTTTAATAATTGTGCATCACGTGGACTATGCAATACAAAAGCTAATGATCAAAATGTGGAAACAAAAGACAAGAACTAGAGAGTCCTGGTATTTCCATTATTTAAAATACATCTGGTCCATCAAAAATTAAAGCAGCAGGAAAAAGGAACTAAAAACCAAATTAGAATAGGCATTGAATTTGTCATATTAAAAAAAACGTAAGGTGTCTCCTATTGAGGTAGAAAGCCAGTCTGGTCATACAAAAGGGAATTATACATAATATGGGGTCTCTGGTACATTACTGCAGTCTGGAAGTGTGAACCTGAGCAATACACCAACTGGTGAAAAGAATTTGGAAAAGGGAAATTGGACTAGGTAAAAATGAAGCCTTGTTTCCTTTATGGTACAAAGCCATACACTACTTAGGAAGCAGAACAAAACTGACTAATGTAATATAGAAATTAGGTCACCATGTACAAGAGTCACAAATCTATAATTTATCCATACGTCCAATCAGGATACATAATTTTAGGACTGCCTGTTCCTTAAAGGGAAGAGGACAGTATCGTGACTAATTGCAGATGACAAACTTTGATTCTGTATATCTCTTTTTTATTTTCCTTCAAATACCATTAAAGCCAAATTTGACATACATTGGTGAAGTGTTGCCTTGTTTTGTTCACAGCATGAAAAAATCATATCTGTGAAATTTAGTATCAGCGCAAAAAAAAAAAAACACACACATATGCCAAGCCATCAGATATACGCCCTGTATATCAAGCACAAAAAGCATAGACAAAACAATAGCATATGTAAATAAGCGGTAACACACAACACTATTGCATGCACTTTTATGCACTGTGAACCTGCAGCTCAAAACAGAATATTCAGGCCTGCTTAATTTGTCAGGCTTAAAATCCTCACCAGGAACAATTCATAAAAGGATAAAAGGCAAAAATATGTAAAACGCACGAACATTTCTGCACATAACACACAAAATATCAACTGTAACAACCATCTTTTGAAAACATGCTAAACCCTTTTAACTTTCCAAAAACGTTTTCACAGACACTGCGTGTCCCGTGCGCCAACACCCTTTGAGGCCCCGCTTTTCCAAGCAATAATTTTTCCATCTGTTTACACTTACTCCTAACTCCCACCTCACTCTAAGGCTGAAAAAGACAAAAACACCTTCCCAACTCTTTCTAACCTGCAATAACCAACCCTATTTAAAAACACATGATATATATATTACTCCTGTTAGGGGCTACAATTTATTTCTATACTTAGATTATTAAAACAGTTACTGTGAATAATTTGCAGAACATATTAACACACATACCAGTTTTTAGAACAAATGCTTGTTTGCAATGGTACTCATTTCATCTACCTTAAATGGATGAAGGCTCAGTTAGGTCCAGCAAAAGTTAAAACCTTCCACCCTGATATTAAACTCAAACCTCTGGACCAGGCACATTGGCTCACTGACCTATTTAAAAGGAAACCCAAATGGGAACAACCTGCAAATTTGTATTATACCTAAATGTATGCATTTACTGAAGCCTAAAGCACTTTAAAGCTATTGTAAATGGCAAAAATACCCAAATTTTACCCAAATTCGACTTTGATATTTGGGGCACTAAAAAATAAATATCCTATAATAATGTTACATATTAATCATCCTTAGAATGTTCTTTACAAATTGCAGAGATTGGACATTGGACATATCTCCTGCAAATCCTGAGAAAAATGAGTTTTTCACGCCTGGTCAAGTGAAATTCTATATGCTAATGTCCTTATTATGCAGTATACCATACCTTAAATTAAATTATAATGCTAGGAGGTCACAGTATAAGTATTAAGCTTCATGAATAGTAAAAAAACAAATTTTGTAGCACTGATTCTTATAACCCAATCGGTTTTGATAATTCCACATATTAAGGCTCTGTATTCCTTGAATCTGACATCATTTTCTTTTCTTTTTTTTTTTTTTTGTGCCACTTAGGCTGACGAACAAAGTGGCCTGGCCTCCCCAGGTCATGTACACATTAACCAGATTAAACTGTAAGAAACTAACTTTCGTCACCCGAAACTGACCTGCAAAGCCAATTTCCCTGATTGATCTTTATCTGAGATTGCCAATCAATGTTCAAGACATCGTTAACTTTTTAGTTTCCTTGGACTTGCCCTATCTTGTTTCAGCATCTTTTACGGTTTCTTTCTTTTTAAATGTTTCGTCATTACATGGGTTAATTATTATTTAGGAACTGAGCCAAGAATATGCTTAGAGAAATGCTTAAAGAGAGGAAAACCCTTAATTAAAATGTCTTCCTATAATACAAAATAATGAACCTTAGTTTTAAAACCTTTTTAAAACAACATTCTGAAATGCAACGTTTTCACCTGTGCAACTGAGGGGAAAATCCTGGCTAAATAAAAATTCCTGTTTATTTAGCTTGTCTCTAAGTGCTTGTAACAAGCTGGCAGTCTTTTTCAAACTAAAACATATCAATGCGTGTTCTATATTATTTTGAGTTCAGCAGCAATTTACTTCAGCTGATCTGTTTGCCTGTTAATACCTAACACAATGTATCTAAGGAAAATGCTGTAAGTTTATTTATTTTTTTGCAAAACACCCAATTTCGTTTTTGGGGGCTTTTTATTCCTAGTGAATGTGAATTTACATTTTAGTTTTTAAACATTTAGACATCTTGCTTAATAGACTGAAAACATCAAGAAAAAACACAAACACACATTTGAGCTCATTTCAGACAAACAGAAAGGGGTCAAACACTCAGGACACACAATACGGCGCGCTTTTAGCCATGCATTTCGTGAATAGTGCCATCGCTATTTACTTACAGAAATTGCACTAATGGGAAAACCACATAGACATTTAAACACACATTTAACCCACATATCAATACTCAGGACAGAAATAAAGGAGAGCCCACAGACTGTACTTAAACCAAACCATTTGTAAATACTAGTTGTAAGTCATATTTACAAGAAACGCTTCTGAATTGTGTTCCAAAAGACTGCAAAAACAGCCCAACAGACTGATGTATGTCCAAGAAGCGAAAATACACTCAATTCACTCGCTTTGACTAGCAGAACACCAAAAATCGCTCTGCATATCTTCATTCATAAAACTGCGCAGAACAAAGGATCCTTGTATGTATTATGTCATATTTTAATTCCCTGGGGATACAAAATCACCAAGGAAGAAATATGTTTGTAAATCTAAACCTATTTAGATATTCCCTTTAGGGGAAGCCAGCTAATCCAAACGTATACAAAGTTGGCCAACACAAAGCTCCAAATTTGCTAAGATCAGGCATCTTATAGCTCACTAATCTAGCTTCAAACTTCAAGGGGCTATCTCTATCGATACACTCGTAAATATACAAGACCCTCACTTTTTGAAAATTACAATCTTCAAATAAAAACTAAGGACCAAACAAACTAAGACTTAACTCTTACTTTTACTAATCAAAAGGTTATCCAAATTCTAACTGTCAAGTTCTAAATGACCTAACGGTCTCGTTGTTTTTTTTTTTAATACTCACGCCAAAAAGGTTCTCAGTCAGGAGTGACATCATGTGGAGGATCAAAATCAGGAAGAGCAGAAATACACTGGGCTGCAGAGACGAAGAATCCCCAGAATCCCTGTGCACAGAGTACCTTCTTAGTAGAATCCTGTCTTGTCCTCCTCAGTAGCTTTCTGTCTCCTGACAAGATCACTCCCACAGAAAGTCACTTCTCTGATGAAGCCCGCGTTGGCCGCGCCATCTGAAGAACTGAAATCTTCATTCTCAGGGGTCTCACTAATACAAAAGAACTTGGCACAGAAGCTGAAATATTAAAAGACATCTTTATTACACTTAATAAGTGAGACTACGTCACACAGGAGCCTTTAGCACCTGAATGAGGCAGTCTAAAGAATACAGAACACAGAGGTCTTTTATATGCTTAGGATTTAATAATAATAATAATAATAAAACCATTTTTAGAGCGCCTGGTTACACTCAAGACAGTGTGTCCCCGCGCTCATAATTACTACTGCTCCCCGAAAAGACAGAGGTCCGGAGATGGCCTGGATCCCATGTTACAGGGAAGCTTTATTTGCGTGGAAAAAGATGGGTTTTTAATTTCAATCTGAATCTCGTTTCAGAGGGTTCCATGCGTAGGTCAAGAGGAAGATTGTTACATTGTTTACTCGCTAAAAACCGGAAGGAGCGCCCTCCCATCCTAGTCTTGCGGACGCGGGGAGATTGGAACAGCATTGCTCCGGTAGATCTTAGATTCCGGGTGGGGCGATGGATGGTAAGAAGATTTCGCAGGTAATCTGGGCCTTTTCCCTGGGCAATGCGATGTGCGAAACAAAGTGCTTTAAACTTAATGCGCTCCTCAATAGGGAGCCAATGAAGTTTAAATAATGCCGTCTTTCCTGATGCTCTGCGCGGAAGATTGAGCACCAGGCAAGCGGCAGCATTTTGGACGCACTGCAGTTGGTGTATGCCTTTTTTGCTTAAGCCTAGGAGTAGAGAGTTGCCGTAGTCCAGATGTGGTGTGACTAGGGCGTGAATAAGTGTTTTCCTGGCGCTGATGGGGAGAAGGTCGAGGACTTTCCGGAGTGTTTTCAGTATTGCAAAACATCTTCCTGTGATTTTACTAATCTGTTGTTTAAAGGAAAGCTCTGCGTCAAGCATGATTCCTAGATTTCTGATGGACTCCGCCGGGAGGGGAATTGCGCCCAATTCAGTCGGCCACCAAGCCTGCGACCAGGCAGAGGGGGATTTACCAACAACCAGCAGTTCTGTTTTGTCGCCGTTGAGGTGCAGGCAGTTGTTGTTTATCCACCCTGCCACAGAAAGCATGCAGTTTGAGAAGTTTGTGGCGTCCTCTATCTGATTGTGGGTGAGTTTAATTATCAGTTGGGTATCGTCAGCATATGTGACGATATCCACTCCGAAAGTTTCCACAATATGGGCTAGGGGTTCCATATAGAGATTGAACAGCGTAGGGCTCAGACTTGAGCCCTGTGGAACCCCATGTCTCAGCTTGCGAAGAGAGGATTTGTGAGGAGGGCAGTGCACCTGAAAACTCCTGTTTTCTAGAAAGGATCTTATCCATTCCAATGCCGATCCTTCCACTCCCATATCTGAGAGGCGAGACAGCAGCGTCGTGTGCAGCACGGTGTCAAAAGCTGCACTAAGATCTAATAAAACCAACGCTGCTGTCTGCCCCTCATCTACTAGTTGTCTCAGACATTCTGTGGAGAAAAGAACCGCCGATTCCGTCGAATGGCCTGCTCTGAACCCTGACTGTGTGGAGTGGAGAAGGGAATTCTCCTCAAGAAATTTCATGAGTTGGCTGTTAACTACCTTCTCCACAACTTTCCCGCAGAAAGGGAGGAGGGAGATAGGGCGGAGATTGTGTAGTTGGGAGATATGTATGGTGGATTTTTTTTTCAGGGGGATGACTTGTGCCATTTTCCATACGTCAGGTACATGGCACTCCTGAAAAGATAAGACGATCAGGTGTTTAATCTGATCAATCATACATTCTAGGGCTCCCTTACAGCGATTGGGAGAGATCACATCATAGGGAGAACCGGACTGGATGCTATTTGCAATGGTGAGCAGGTCTTGCCTGTCAGGAACTTTAAAGCAGGTCAGATGGGGTTTGGTGGCAGAGTCGTTTCTCACTACCGAATGTTTAATCGGCATGCTACCTGTAAAAGTGGCATGTATTATATCCACTTTCTTTACAAAATAGTCTGCAATGTCATCACATAGCTCATTAGAGTAGGTGTCTTGGGCCTCAAGTCTGATTGGGACCGTAAGTTCTTTGTAAATGGAGAAAAGTTCTTTGGTGGGATTATTAGCAGATTCTATTCGTTCCCTAAGATGAGCGCCTTTGGCTGCTCTCACGAGTTTGTGATATTTTTTTAATTCTCTTTTGTAGTTAAGCTTGTCCTCTGGATGTAGTTTTTTCTCCAGCCACGTTCTATGTTTTTGCATTTGGCTTTGGCTTCCTTGAGCTCTTTGGAAAACCACGGAGCAGTTTTGGTTTTTCTGGCGGGGGGCTTGAGTGTCCATGGTGCTACTGTGTCTAGCGCCCTGGACATCCATACTTCGTAGTCAGCCCATGCCTTTAGTAGAGTGTCGCTAGGAAGGGGAGGTTCTTTGAGCAGGGCAAATTTGAAGTTTTCCTGCGTGAACTTCTTCCAATCTCTACGTTTCTGAGACCTGAGCTTGGTCATCCTGCAATCCTGTGGGGCAACTTCTGCCTCGAAGGGAATGATAAAATGATCTGACCATGTTATTTGAATCGGGGTGGCCACTTTAATGCCCTCCCAGTTAGCAAAAACAGGGTCCAGGAGATGACCTAATTGATGCGACGGGGACGTTGATTGTAGTTTGAGCGTCAGGGATTTACAAACTCAGCATAAAAGAAAGGGCCAGTCCTAGCTTCTGCAAGCATACAAAATACCTAATATGGACATACAAGATCTGTAAAATATTAGCCAATAGAAAAACATCATGTAACCAGAATGTCCCCCTTAAGTCGTGTTTCTGCCCAACCCATAAGTCAATCAACTACAGCACTTATAGGTCAATCAGTAATGGCAGAACATGTATGTATGCAGTTAGGCCAGCTAGTGTCTGAGATTGCTTTCAAAGCAAGGACAGAGGGGGGTTTTCTACACGTTGCAGTCAAAAGGGCAGAAACACTTCATGAATAGAGCAGTCTGTGTAAAGGCAACACAAATTGAAGACAAATGTAAGATGGAGTCAAAATTAAAGAACCTCACCCATGTCACTTATAATTAAACCAACCTAAACACTAGTATTCCAAATGCACTACACAGCACCCTTTAACAGAACACATGGTTTCAGCACATGACCGCCGGGACCTCCAAAACATCAGCCAGGTCGTATTACGTCAGTTTGCTGATACCACATAAAGTAGGAGCAGATCGACTTTACTTGTCCCAAGAGATAGCCCCTGAAAGTAAAATGCCTTCTCCACTTGTACCTATGCAGAATCAGGGCCAAAATTCAGCCCAACAAGGTAGATGCCCACAAAGTAGGGGTATATTTGACCTGTTATGAGATCAACCCAAAAGCTCCATACCTCTTCATTGGGCCTACCGATATTCAAACTGATCTAGACAGGATTCCAGAAGGGGTCCCATACGGGAGGATACATCTTGGCCCTGAGACATCCCCAGAAAAGAGATTTTTGGAGATAGCAAAACTCCCAACTGAATGCACAAAAACATCCACTCCTGCCTCCACTTATGGTCCAAGGATGGTCATTAGTGCATCTGCGACAGTCTTCTTCAACAAGAAGTGGACCCCAGACATGGAGTTCCGATGTAGGGCGATCTTGCTTGATGATACAGAGGGAAATGGGTCTCATGGGCAGGGTTGAACAAAAGCATAGACACCCCATGTTAGGAAATTTGTGATGCAGAAGTGGGTGGATATACTGGGTTAGAAGGTATGGGGCAACCCCTAATTATACGGAAACTTACACTGTATTCCTTGTGTTTCAGAGGTAAAGGAATACTTCCACTGGACACGAACGGAAACTGTGGCATGATCCTGCACATTCCAGATATGCAATAGGCACCACCACGCTCATGGATTCCTACTGGCAGTGCAGTGTGTTTACCTACATTCAACTCGCTCCGAATGGCGTGGACTTTGTTACCTTGTCACCATACACACCCGACCCAGGTCATTCCTGGAGAAGAACGATAGGATTTGTACCAGCACCCACTAAGGAAGAAGACATCCTTGCTGCGTCAGGCTTGGGGGAAAAGAACTTCACAGTTTTTAGTTTTGCTCAGTAAAAGAACATTCCAGAAAGATTCAGGCTGTTCTCAGACACACAAGTAGCAGCAGGATGGTCCATACACTTTTTCACCTTGCAGACAAAAGCTATTGCCCGCTTGCTACAAATCACCAGGTGGGAGCTGCTTAAAATGATGAACGAAAAACAACAGTTGATGGACAGAATGCAGAACAATGTCATACATTCACCCCAGTACAGAGATCTGGGCCTAAATCCATCTTTTTTTGCACTCCACACCACCCCAGTTCAGACATGGCCATATGCAAATCAGCCTTGACCGTGTGCCTCATGGGAACAGTCCAGCCCGAACTGCCAACCCATGTCTTTCCTGGACTGGAATCAAGCATCCTAGGACCAGTTTCTGGCTATCAGCCGTCTTCAGCCAGGATAGCTTGACTCCATTGGTGTGGAGAGCATGGGACTCACGTCTGAGCATACCCATCCCACTCGGGGTGACAAATGCAAAACAACAGTTTATGGACAGAATGCAGAACAATGTCATATATTCACCCCAGTACAGAGATCTGGGCCTAAATCCATTGTTTTTTTGCACTCCACACCACCCCAGTTCAGACATGGCCATATGCAAATCAGCCTTGACCCTGTGCCTCATGGGAACAGTCCAGCCCGAACTGCCAAGCCATGTCTTTCCTGTACCGGAATCAAGCATCCTAGGACCTGTTTCTGGCTATCAGCCGTCTTCAGCCAGGATAGCTTGACTCCAGTGGTGTGGAGAGCATGGGACTCACGTCTGAGCATACCCATCCCACTCGGGGTGACAAACAACAGTTGATGGACAGAATGCAGAACAATGTCATACATTCACCCCAGTACAGAGATCTGGGCCTAAATCCATCGTTTTTTTGCACTCCACACCACCCCAGTTCAGACATGGCCATATGCAAATCAGCCTTGACCCTGTGCCTCATGGGAACAGTCCAGCCCGAACTGCCAAGCCATGTCTTTCCTGGACCGGAATCACGCATCCTAGGACCGGTTTCTGACTATCAGCCGTCTTCAGCCAGGATACCTTGACTCCAGTGATGTGGAGAGCATGGGACTCACGTCTGAGCATACCCATCCCACTCAGGGTGACAAATGCAAAACAACAGTTGATGGACAGAATGCAGAACAATGTCATACATTCACCCCAGTACAGAGATCTGGGCCTAAATCCATTGTTTTTTGCACTCCACACCACCCCAGTTCAGACATGGCCATATGCAAATCAGCCTTGACCCTGTGCCTCATGGGAACAGTCCAGCCCAAACTGCCAAGCCATGTCTTTCCTGGACCGGAATCAAGCATCCTAGGACCGGTTTCTGGCTATCAGCCGTCTTCAGCCAGGATAGCTTGACTGGGCCAAAGAACAGTGATGGATTAAACCCAGATCTGTTGACTGGGTGTGAGTGTTTGATTGGTTCAGATGCTCCATCCATCACCACCATCTTTTGTACCACCTTGTTCGCCATAAGTTGGCAGGGTATGCTCAGACGTGAGTCCCTTGCTCACTTTGCCACTGGATTCAAGCAATGGCATGGCTTGGCAGTGCGGGCTGGACTGTTCCCATGAGGCACAGGGTCAGACTGATTTGCATATGGCCATGTCTGAACTGGGGTGGCAGAGTGGGCTAAAGAACGGTGATGGATTAAACCCAGATCTGTTGGCTGGGTGTGAGTGTTTTATTGGTTCAGATGCTCCGTCCATCACCACCCCCTTTTGTACTAAAATGATGAACAGCACTTAGCTTGGACCTAATTCAATCAAGAAAGAACTGAAAGTAATCAGCCTCATGGTAATGCAGCATCAGTATGTGTTAGACTTAATGACCGCGGTGGAGGGAGGGGCGTGTGCCAAGATTTGTGCATCCTGCTGCACGTTTATCCCAGGGAATGACCTGGATAACTGGACTTTGACTCCTGCCATCCAAGCACTGCATCATTTTCAAAAAGACAATCATGAGGAGGGAGGGGCTCCTGAGCAGGAGTGGTTTTCAAATTGGTTCCCTTGACTTTCCTGGTGGCTTTCCAGACTGTGCACGTCGTTCCTACCAGTTTTCATTGTGTTCTTGTATGTGTTGCTCCCTACAGTTGGGGATTTCCTGCTGTAAAAACGCAGTCCTCAAAGTGGGTAGAAGGCAAGTAGCTAGGAAAGTAGTAATTGTCAAAACCAAAAAACAACAATCCCCCAATAATGTAACTGTCATGAAGTATGGGCTTGATCGCGTAGTTGAAAAATCAACTAGATGGGGCAATGTTAATATTAACAAAGTTGATGTCAATGTGAATAGCGATACATTTACGCACAGAAATGAATGTCATCCCCTGACTCAGAAATACATAGCTAGGCAGGCCCTGAGACCAAGGCCCGAGGTAACTGATTGACAAATCACAGGTGGGGTTGTACATAGCCAGCTGGCAAATGCACAAAAAAGAAATCCCAGCTCAAACTCACAGATAGGCGTAGCGACACCACAACGATTCAGGGAGATTGTCCCCAATAAAGCACACATGGCCGGAGGGGTGTGCACTGTAGGATCCTTCCACCATGGTTACCCCTACTTTTTGCTGGTGTCAGTATGTGTTTTTTGACTAGTCTGGCTGGGATCCTGCTAATCATGACCCCAGCCACTGTGCTTCCTCCCTAAATTTGTCATGATAAGTACTTTGCTACTACCACAATTGGCTACTGGTGTACCCCTGTAAGTCCCTAGTATATGATACTAAGGTACCCAGGGCATAGGTACACCAGGGGTCTCCCATGGGCTGCAGCATGTTTAATGCCACCGATGAGAGACCACTCAAACTGTGATTACAGGCCTGCCATGGCAGTCTGTGTAAGCTGGTGCTAGTTTTCCTTATATCTGAGGCCACTGCACTTAAAACCTGTAAGTCACCCCTAAGGCAGGCCTTTCAATCCTGAAGCCAGGGTGCTAGGTTACAAGTGTGAGGGTGCCCTGCATGAGCAGGACACCCCCTACAACCCCAGAGTTGATGCTCCAGGCTTTGTAAGTGAGATCAGTCATTTCATACATATAGTAGTCATGCGTCATTACGCTGCATGTTTGATATCAAACATGTTGAAATCATACCCCAACACCATTACTGGTGTTTGAAGTATGAGTCCATACACTGGGGGGCTCCTCCGGGAAGACCCCAGTTCTCCCGGTAACATCCTTACAGGGTCTACCAGCAAACTAGTGCTGCTGCCGAAACCCAGACACGATTCTGCCCTCCTGTTGCTAAGCTAAGCTTGAGCAATGGAAGGTAGATCAATAGGTTTCCTGTCACAGGGAGGTGTGACCACCTTCCATACAGGACTTACAGCCTGATTCATCAAGCTAAATTGCACTTGCAAAGGGCAAGATTCTCAGAATCTTGCCTTTTGCGAGTGCAATTTTTCCATTTGGGATTAATCATCCCAAATGCAAAATTCGCTATTAAAGAATTCGCACATTTGCGAAGAATTGCATTTAAGGAATCTCTATTTGAGATTCCTTAAATGCAATTCATGAATCATTTTAAAATTGCGAAATTGCATTTTTGGGCCGCTATTTACCGAGAGGTCAGACCTCCTGGTAAATAACAAAAACTTTGAAAAATGCATTTAAATGCATTTTTCTAAGTTGCATGTTACACACACACATGTCCTTTGGACATGTGTGTGTGCAACACCAATGTAGATTACATTTCAGGGGTGCTACAGGGTGTCTTTTGGACACCCCTGCACCCTTGAAATCGCATCCTTATTTGCGATTAGCTAATTGCTAATCGCAAATAAGGAATAACTCCCCATTCATTCCTATGGGCCTGTAGGCCCATAGGAATGCATGGGGAGTTATTCCTTATTTGCGATTAGCAATTTGCTAATCGCAAATAAGGAACATGTAGGAATTGCAATATTTTTTGCAATTCCTACATGAATCCCGTTTTGCAAGTCCTTAATAGCGATTCCTTATGAATCGCTATTGGGGGCTCGCAAAACGGGAGAATGATGAATCTGGCTGATAGTGTTTTGGGCTGGGGTGGGGACGCTTGCCAGCGCCACCAGACTGCTCTGAAGGGCACGGTTGGTGCCCTCCTTGCATACTCTAGTTAGAACCAGTTCTGAGAGCCCATGGTTCCCGCTCTGGTACAAAACTGGACAAAGGACATGGCTGCCTGAATCGTCCTATTCCCTATAAACGGGCATAACTGTGGGTGGGTCATCAGATTCATCGTGGGACAAGACTCAAGACTGAAACCACATCACTCTTTGACCGTCTGGTCGCTTGGAGTTTGCTGGATTTCACCTGGAACCAAGACTGCATCAGGAAGACTCCTGCTGCTCCTGGTCTCACTGTTCTGCAAGTTTTCTTAGTCGTCTGTGCCTGTGCTTCATCAAGGATCCTCAACAGACCTGTGGGCATCAAGGCACCCGAAGTAATCTCCCTTGGAGTGAAGGAGTCACTCCTCTGCATCAGTAGGCACTGCAACGAAGCTGACTGGTCTGCTGCTCCTGACGTCCCATGGACTTATAAAGACTCAGCAACACACATGGTAGTTCTACATCCTCAAGGCCTGACCTGTCCTGTCTGTAATTTTGCAGCCAGTATCCCTCGTCGGACCTGCTGTGACTGAACCCCTGTGCACTGTGTCGACTTGTCTTTGCCAAGGCTTGTTGGCTCTGCTCTCCAGAGATCTTCGGGCTAAAAGAAGCTCCAGCCTCCAGCATTTCTTCATGCCAAGAGCTTTGTACTCATCGTATCCTCTGCACTGTGGGCCTACATCTTTGGTGAGCTGCTCAAGGTCCTGTTGCGACACCTGTGTCTTCGGACTGTGGGTCCTATTGAGAGTCTTCTTTTGCTTCAATGGGCTCCCCTTCTTACTCAGGGCTTGCTCTGACTCTCCTGCACTTAGTGAGTCCCCTGGACCTTGCTGGTCCCAACGTTGCTCCTTCATTGTTTTCCATGTCTGTTGCTGCTGTCAAGTCTTGTTGGTGCTCCCGCTGGACACCAACCCACTGGTTCTTGACTTCCAACGTGGGACCACTTGTGAACGGTCCTGGTCTTCCTCAGCATTGCCTGGTCCTCGCAGCTGCAGCGACATGGTCACCATCATCACTCCTGCATCTGCCGTCATTGGTGATCACAGACGGTGGGCTGGGTTTATTATATGCTGTCTGCAAAGTGTATTTTACTTAGTGCTTACACACTTCACAAATAGGCTGTCATAATTGATAAAGTTTGTGCATGTTAGGCGACTTTAACTGTCCATATACAGCGCAATTGTGGTGTTTATAGTGTTAACGTTTGCCCCATGTATATATGGATGCTGGGTTGTGTTTTTAATATGTTGCCTGCGAAGTGTGCTTTACTTAGTGCTTACACACTTCGATAATAGACAGTTGTAACTGATAAAGCTCACGTACATGTGTCTTTTCTAACTATTTATATACAGCGTTAAAAAGCTATTAATATTGTCAAAGTCTGCTCCCGTGTGTCGCTTCTCTGCAACTAACTAGTGCACTAGTAATTGAGAAGGTCTCTCTAATGGCAATAATATACGTTCTTACCAGATTTCATCATTTTATCAGTGACGATTCTCTAGGTACAGACGTTTGGAAAATATTGCGGCTTAATAGCAAGACACTAGATTGTGAAAAACACGAACCACTAAATCTGTTTTACCAGTAAGTGATTACATATATTTTGATTCCACAGTACTCTGATGGACATTATTTTAGAACAAGGAGTTAGAAGACTCTAATACCAAGAGATTATAAGATCAAACAGATTTCATTAGAATGGTCACTGTGTATATCTTCATAAATAGATATTGAGTGGAGGACCATTAATTAATGAAAAAATGATGAGTTAAAATAGGAACTGAATCTAAGAGCGGGTGAGATTATTTTGAAATGTGTGTGCCATAATTGATGAATCGTTAGAGGAAAGATGTTACCTACTCTCCCCAATTGAAAATATGTGAGGAGATGGAGTAAAAGATAAATATGTAATTATGATGTTTGTTCAAACACTATTGTAAACTGTGTGGACAGCTAAGTGTACATAAGTATTTATTGTTTTTCCAAATATTTGTTATAGATAAATGGTTCCGTCATTGTTGCTATTTTGACGTGTAATATGAATCGTCGTCCAAACAGTTTTGATTAAGGTTTGAAATAAAATGCTTTAAATTATTTGTATAAATTGACCATTATATGATATAGAGCTAAATTGGTTTCTCGGTATATTGATGACAGAAGATAGCGCCTATTGTAACGCTTCATGAACCCCTGAAAGCTGTGGTTTAAAATATAATATTTGTGTGTGTCCTACATTTGTCTCCTCCTGTTCTTACAAATGACTAGGATAACATGATTACGAAATGTTCTCTGGTACTTCCCATTGTTGCAAAACTGAGACTGTGAATATTGTATAAAAAGGGACAGTGATTGATAAGCATACCTGGCCAATTTGACAACAACACATAATGGATGGTATTGATTTTATATATGGAATATTTATTTTTTATTGTATATGTTTTGGAAATATTGTGTTTTTTCTTAATTGCTTTCAGCTCTGAAGAAGTCCCATGAGGGATGAAACGCGTTGGCGACAAGCAATTTGGTGATGTTTTAAAAGAATAAAGTGTCTCTGAATGGAAAAAGAATAAACTGTCTACAATCAAGTTTTGCAACTGTCTAACTTGTTTCTCTGGAAAATGTGGCTCAATGTTTAGAGCGGCAGACCCTGATGCAGAGGTCTGGCCTGGACCAGTGTTCAATTCCCGCCTCGGCGGGTCTTGGGCTCAATTTCCTCGGACCTGATAATTCTCGCCTCGGTGCCTATTCTAAGCATGGGTCCCACTCTGCAACTCTGGGCAATAGCTTGCTTAATCTCCACAACTGCCCCAACAGGGCTAGGATGCCTGGCTTCACCTTGGGGGTGCACAGGAGTGGGCACTTCACAGGGAAAGGCCAGGAAAGGGTTCCACAGCGGTATGTGTACAGCACCTTGAGACCCCTTCGGGGGTGATACGTGCGCTATATAAGCACTACATTTACATTTATTGAAATACAATGTTCTTTGTGGTTATATGACGCACTAAGATACTTAAACACACTATACAGAGATATTTTTTGTGCTCGGGTGCGGGGTCACTTTTGCATTTATTGTCATTGCTCTTCTGTGCCTCCTGGTCACCTCTAGGTCGCATAGACTCTGTCCCCTCTGCTTGCATGTTCATCTCTTAAAGAATCCACCCTTGGATTCCCCAGGACACTTGCATAGTCTTCACCAGCGGTATGTTTTCTGAAACCTTCCATTTTGGTCTACAGCGGTTTCTGACGTAACTCCGCACCTATGCCCCCCGCATCCCTGGTGTAGGTATCCTGGTTCCTCGGGTATCCATGGGTGGGGTGACTCTCCAACCTTGTATTTTCCACTGGGTTTCGTCAGGGTCCACTGCGAAGGGTCTTCTTCTTCAAAACCACAACCATCAACTTCCCGTTGACTTCTATTGAGTACGTGGCTGTGTTCCCACTCGCACACAGCCTCTGTGGGGTTCCTGGGTACTTACCTTGGGTAGTTCCTTGTGTCCCCAGCTCTTCTGACTCTCCTGGTCAAGTCCGACTTCGGTCGCAGTTCGCATCCCACTTTCTTATTTTATGGTTTGGTCTCCCCCTGGAGACCACTGTGTATTGTACTTACTTACCTATATACAATCGAAGTATTGTGTGTATGGGTGTTGATATCTGCGGGTAGGAGATATACCAATGTGTTAGTGAGTGTTGTATAATAAATAAACATATTTTTATAAATACACTGTGGTTCTTTTTCACTTAATCTACACTATATGATTAGATCTGGTAAAATAAGCTTCTTAACACTCCTTCTGGACTAAGCCTGAAGGCTGCTCTCCACAGCTACCACTTAGAGTGCTTTCTATGGTGTCTAAGACCACTAAAATCACCATAAGCTTCCCTTAAATAAGTGTGCACCAAATACTAAGCCAGCCTCCTACATGCACGTTCTTAAAACATCATAAAGTTTGGAACACTCAGCTAATAAGGACACAGCACACAAAGTAGATGCAGTGATCACGTGCTTCCCATGCCAGAAATCTGGACATGTTACATACTGGCCGCATTGTGACCCACACAAGGTCGAAGCCCACCTGGATCCTTCATCCAAACACTAATTTATGGCCCCAAAGACAGTGGTACGGATTCCTTTCCAAGAAAAGGCTGTAGGAACCCTTTTAATACACCCAATGAACTGTGTAAAAGTCTATGTTAGACCAATTGGAAATTGAGACAGTCCTCAGACCCTATGCCTTTAACTGTTCTCCCGGCCACACTGTTTAATTAAACAAACTGTTCCTGTTTTGCCGAACACCTCTTCTCTCTTGCTTTGTCAAGGTATTTAATGCTTAAGCAACAAAACTTTGACCTAGAGCAAGAGAGTTAAAGGCAGAAAAGGAAGAAATAAGGAGGAAGCAAAGGTTAGGAAAACAGTGACTGAAGTAGAAAGCAGGGAGGAAACAGAATCTGCAAAAATGAGATCGACAGAAAGTGTAGGTTAACAAACAAGAAGTGTAAGGTGACAGAGGTAAGAAACATGAGATGGCATTAAGACAAAACAGCTGTGGTATTATGCAACTCTGGAATTTGCCAGCACTATTGTGAGTGCCTAAGAAAAGCTTTGGGCCCTGCACTTATTTATTTTTTTAAGATATTAAGCAACACTTGGTTCCTCCCCCAGTCCCACACCACTGCAAAAAATGGACATACCCCATCTCTTAAACGCATGAGTCTTTCCTTCTTTTTGCTGATAAATATATTAGAAGTGTTGCCTACAGAGTTTAAAATTGTCTCCACCAATGTTCTTGTGCAGAGGCATGAAGTCTCTCTATTTCTCTTTTTCCAAGCATGAAGCCTCCAGGTCCTCTCCTTTGTGGGCCTCAGCAGTTTACCTATTTTCAAGCAAAAATTGCAGTAGGGTAGTCAAAGCAGCAGATTTTCCACTCAGACCCTTCCATGTGGAGCGACCGTTGTCAATGGGAATACTTGGCGTCAAAGGCAATATTGTGCGGGTAATTTGATAAATTAGTCATATGACACAGACAGATCATTATGAGTGCTCCAGAGATCAGTTCAAAACGAAGTTTCGCTTTTATTAAGGCGTCTGCATGTATTTCTCAAGAGCAAAAAAATTATTTTGTATGCCAACACAAACTAACCGGTTATTTTTAACTTGTTAGACCTCGTATCCTTTGTGTAGTCCCCCCCTAACATTTTGCCTTCAATCCTCCTGTTATCTGACTTTTGCTGGCCTTACGGCTCTGCACACTTATTCAGTAATAAAGTGATTGTGCTCTCTCCTTAAAACATGGTAGAATTGGCATGGACCCAATTGACATATTTAATGTACTTGTCCCTAGTAAAGTGGTGCTGCATGTGCCCAGGGCCTGTAAATTAAATGCTACTAGTGGGCCTGCAGCACTGATTGTGCCATCCACTTAAGTAGCACTTTTAACAGGTCTCAGGCCTGCCATTTCAGCCTGTGTGTGCAGTTATAAAACTGCATTTTTGACCTGCAAAAGAAACCTTTTGCCAGGCCCAAACCTTCCTTTTTAATACATACACGTTTAGCCCTATGATATGCCCTGAACTGCTCAGAGGGCAGGGTGCGCTCATTTAAAAAGTAGGATATGCACCTTTAAGTTTTACATGTCCTGATCGTGAAAAACTCTTACATTTATTTTTCAATACTGCAATGCCTACCCCTCCTATAGGATAACATTGGAGTTGCCTTATTAAATTTAATAAGCTGTACCTTCTAATTGGGAGCAGGTGATTAAAGGATTGTCATTAAAAGCCTTCTTTAACGGTAAAGTCAGATTTTTGTCACAATTCTGAAAATGCCAATTTTAGAAAGCTGGCTTTTTCTTGTCCTATATATCAACAAGGAGAGAGGTAGGGAGATTCATAGACACTCTCTTAGTCCCCGGTTAAATGTCAAACAACAAAAAAAGAGAGAGGTCTAATCTGGTCAAGTCCACGACTACCAGAAATGAGGAGCAAAAGGATAAGTGGATAGTATTGATCACAGTCACTCTAGTTGAGTGGGATCACAGTCACTCTATTTGAGTATGAAAGCCCTCACACACCGACCTAGTCAGTGTCATGCTTCATCATCGGGCCCCACCGAAGAGACCGAGTGTCTCTTCGGTGTGCTACGACGCCAGAAAGACTGCGGAGCTGGTTGTGTGGGGAGGAGGTGTTGTGAAGATTTCTCAAATTAAAAGTGACTAAAAGGGTATCAAAAAAACTTTAATGAGTGATCCCTAAGACACGTGTAAGTGGTATATGTGTCTGAATTTAAAAGCCAAGGTTGTTAGGATTTTGTTTAAATTCAGCTAGATACCACAATATTATTAAAATCAGTCAACATGTTTCTGCCTTCAGTGTGGTATATATTCACCATGGCATTCTTCAGGACTATAACCCCGGCGGTATGGACACTCTAATAGTCCACCCTGACCTGGGGGCGTGAAAGTGAAAAGGAAAAAGTGAAAAAAGTGCTTAAAAATAAGGAGAGCAAATTGCTCAATCCAAAAAACCCGAATTATGGGTGTATCAGCACCTGTAAGAAAAGACATACAGACAAACAAATATAGACAAACATACGATTAGTATATGCCAGCGTAGACTTATTATAGTGCTCCTAAGATGGTGGCAAACCTATGTGTGCACACAATAACAGATAACTTATGCACCTTCCGAGTAGCCCTTAGGGATATAAGTACTGGCTAGGAGGTGAAGTGCTAGAGGTGGTTAAAAACTACTACTTGTAGTGAAGGAGATAAAAATGCGGTGTGAACTCTCCATGAGAAGGGATCAATTTGACCAAATGGTCGGTGACCCCCACAAGATGGTGAAATATGGAGAACATCTCACTTTAAAATTGGGCGCTACTTGCACCATGGGTCTCGGGAGGGGGGTTGGAGCGCGCTTGGCACATCCTAAGAAAAAACGTGATGAGAATGTCAGCATAACCCATACAACACACAGGCACTTAGCTTTTGTTAATTGTAGTAGCCATTCCGCCGGGGGTGCAGACTCACGCCCTCAGCGCTCACATCCCGCTTGGCAACCTGTTAGAACCCTCTGGACCGGACCCCGACGATGGAGAGCGGGGCCGGTGAATGAGTTTAAGAGCGCTTTGTTTACGCGCTCGATTCCGGGTTGGGCGTGCCTCGCTGGGCGTGTCATGCTGGGAACGAGGCTTGGGGCGCACACGCCCCCTCGGGCGGAGCGCATTAGGGATCAGACCGAGGCTTGGATTGGAAAGCCTATCCCTGCGCTTGCATGAGCGAGATGGTTGCACGCTATTGGTTAATGTCAGGACCATGGGTGATTATTATTTCCGGTAAATAAAACGAAGGATTTTGGTTTGCTTTCATGATATTGGTAATGATGCCAATCAGTGGATAAAAAGGTCTTTATGTGTAAGAGGGACAGAGCGAAAAAGCACATACTCATAAAACACATACATTCAAACAGGATTGGGATTTTACTGTGGACAAGATGTTACAGTGCACAGAGTTTATTAGAAAAATATGTTGAATGTTGCCTGTTTAAAACAGACCAGTTCAGTATGATGTCTAACAGCCTACTGGGGTGATGGAGTTCATGTGAGGACTGTGTTCCAGGGGATATCATCGTTGAGCCCGTTGATATTTGTCCCCAGACGATACACCCAACGCTGTTCTTTTTCGAACAGTCTATTTTGTGTATTCCTTGTGCCGTCAATGGTTTCAATGACAGTCCACTTCATGTCATTAGTGGTATGATTCTTTTCTAGGAAATGGCGGCTCAGCTTTGTTGTTACTTTCTTGCACCTTATGTTACTTCGGTGCTCGCAGATCCGTTGTTTCACTTTTCTAGTCGTCATGCCTACGTACCGAAGATTGCAGGAACATGTGATTAGATAGACCACATTGCATGAGTTGCAATTAGTATGGTCACGTTGCGTCCACACTTTCCCTTCTTCCAATGCCAAGGTTTTTGTAGGTTGTGTTAAATGGCAAACACTACAGTCCGAGCAGGGGTAATGCCCGGTGATTTTGGGGAGTCCCCACGACATTGTCACTGATGGTGTAACATTCAGTGGATTCTCTTTTGGGCGTGTGTGGACCAGCGTATCTCTTAAACTGCGTCCCTTTTTAAAGGAAAAGAGTGGTTTTTCCCAATCCTTTTTAAAGGTTCTCACAATACTCCAGTGTTTGTTTATACTCTTTTTCATGATGTTGGAGAGACTGCTGTATGTTGTGACACAGGTGAGAGGAATCTGATCTGAATTATTAGTTTTTTCTTCAAGAAGAGCTTCCCTTGGTTGATTTTTAGCTCTTTTGAATCCTTTGTTTAGGGTGGAGTTGGGATAGCCTCTATTTTTCAGTTTTTCGGTCAGATCAGCTGATTGATTTTTGAAGTCTCTGGTTGTACTGCAATTCCTCCGCAGCCTCAGATATTGCCCGTAGGGGAGATTTTCTTTTAGCGGACGCGGGTGGAAGCTGTTAAATTGCAGGAGATTATTTTTTGCAGTAGGTTTATTATGGGTTTTTGTGGCCAGTGTTGTTCCACTGATTGAGATGACCACATCTAAGAACACGATTTCTTTTTTGCTTGTGGTGTTAGTGAATCTTAGATTAGGGTCTAAGGTATTGATCCATGAAAGGAAATCTTTCAGGTCATTCTCACTACCATTCCAAATGAGTAGGATGTCGTCAATGTAGCGTTTCCACAAAAGCATTGACGCAAAAAAGGGGGCAGTTGGTGGTAGGATATGTTTGGCCTCGAAATCAGCCACATAAAGCCCCGCCACGCTCGGCGCGAAGGTGCTGCCCATGGATGTCCCAGAGCATTGAAGGTACAGTTTGTTTTTGAATGAAAAGAAGTTTTCTTTTAGTGCTATAGTGGCACAATCGATGATGAATTTTTTTGGAGTTTGGAATTCCCAGTTGGTTGAGTCTAGGGCCTTTTTAAGGACCTCGATTGTATCATCCTGCGGAATGCTAGTGTAGAGGCTTTCCACGTCTAATGTTGCAAGGGTGACGGAGTCTTCAGGGAAGTTGATTTCTGTCAAAAGTCGTAACAGGCTCTTGGTATCCTTCAGATAAGTCGGTGTCGACTGGACTAATGGTTTTAAGAAATGATCACAAAATTGTGATAGTGGTTCCAGAAGGGACCCGATTCCTGAGACGATTGGGCGTCCAGGAGGGGGGAGTTTGTTCTTATGCATTTTAGGCAAAGTGTAGAAGTAGGGTATTATCCTACTTGTATTATTCAAAAATGCAGCTTCATTCTTGGAAATCTGGTCTTGGTCCTCTGCTTGTTTTACCATGGAACTAATTCTTTTTATGAGGTCTGGGGTTGGGTCCAGGGCCAGTGGCGTGTAATTTCTAACGTCACTGAGTAGATCTTTGCAGGTAGTCTCATATGCAGTAGTGTCTTGGATGACGATCCCCCCGCCCTTGTCCGCAGGTTTTATGGTTATGGAGATGTCGTTTTTCAAGTGTTGCAATGCCTCGAATTCAGCAGTACTGAAATTCCCGAATGTTCGCGGGTTTTGGCAGTGTTCTAGGTCCTTAAATACCGCTTGCTCAAAGGCAGTTATAGCTGCTGGTATTGTGTGTGAGGGCGGGATGAAGGTGGAGTTAGGTCTTAGGCCTGTGTCCCCTTTCCTGACTGATTCCAGTGGGTCTGTTTTTCCGTCAAAAAAAGCTTTCAGTTTCAATTTGCGAAAAAACCCTGCTAATTCGCAGTGCATTTTGAATTTATCGGGTTTGGCTGTGGGGACAAAACCCAGCCCATTCTCCAAAACTTTGATCTCCACAGGAGTGAGTATTCTGGTGGATAGATTTGTCACTAGACTTAGACTCCGCTCGGACCCGGCTGCTGGTTGCTCCGGGTGTGGTTCGCTACTGAGTCGTCCTCCTGCCAGGTTACTCTGGTGTTCCCTCTTCTTCTGCCTCTGCCTCTCCGGCCGCTCTCTAAAAAAGGCTGTCTATACTGTTGTTGGTAGTTGGCCGGAGGCAAGAATCCTGGGTTCCAGCCCATAAAAGGGTAAGGTGGCTGTTGAAAAGCATAAGGGTGGGTGCCCATTCCCATTTGTAGGGGGTACCACTGTTGGTGGTTGCCTTGGTTTCCGTGTCCACTTCTGTTCGCTCTATTGCCACGGTTACCCCTTCTTTTTGTTTGTTTAAATGAGTTGTTACTGGAGCTACTGCTATTCGATGAATCATCATCTGAATGGTCTGGGTTATTGGCATTGCGTGCTGGTGGAGTGAATGAAGCCGCAGAATATGGATATACTTTCTCATGCTCAAATTTCTTTTGGTCCTTTTGAAGTTTTGTCACCTTTGATTGCATTAGGTTGTCTCTGTATTCGTTCATCTCCTTATTAAGTTCATCTAGTCGTTTTTTGTAGCCGGTGATAGTGGCTTTGAAGTGAGACTCTGTTTCCCTGATTTCTATCATAATGGATTCCGAAAGTCTTAAGGCTGTTTTAATTATTAGAACCATCCAATCGCGTGTGCAGTGCCATGCGATTGCGGCCCAGTCCTTACGAAAGGCAGCATCATTCAAAAAGATGCGTGGGGCATTGGTTACCAAAAGACCTTTCGGTGCTGTGTTGGTTGTTAAATAGCCTTTCATGATAGTACCATGAAGGACAGTGCGTATGTGCTCTTTCTTTTTTTCTGACAGACTGTCCCATTCAGCCGTGTTGGCTATTGCCTGTGATATGTGAGGGTCTGCAAAAACTGCAGCATCTGACATCAACTCCTCGATTTCTGCCTCAGAGTATGTCAGACCCAGGTTCGCCATAGTGAGATGTAGGTTAAAAGAGTAAGCAACAAAAGGAAACTATTGTTGTCTTGCTCGTAATAAAAGAAAACTCTCACAGCTGTGCGCTGCTATGATATATATCAACAAGGAGAGAGGTAGGGAGATTCATAGACACTCTCTTAGTCCCCGGTTAAATGTCAAACAACAAAAAAAGAGAGAGGTCTAATCTGGTCAAGTCCACGACTACCAGAAATGAGGAGCAAAAGGATAAGTGGATAGTATTGATCACAGTCACTCTAGTTGAGTGGGATCACAGTCACTCTATTTGAGTATGAAAGCCCTCACACACCGACCTAGTCAGTGTCATGCTTCATCATCGGGCCCCACCGAAGAGACCGAGTGTCTCTTCGGTGTGCTACGACGCCAGAAAGACTGCGGAGCTGGTTGTGTGGGGAGGAGGTGTTGTGAAGATTTCTCAAATTAAAAGTGACTAAAAGGGTATCAAAAAAACTTTAATGAGTGATCCCTAAGACACGTGTAAGTGGTATATGTGTCTGAATTTAAAAGCCAAGGTTGTTAGGATTTTGTTTAAATCCTGTTTGAATGTATGTGTTTTATGAGTATGTGCTTTTTCGCTCTGTCCCTCTTACACATAAAGACCTTTTTATCCACTGATTGGCATCATTACCAATATCATGAAAGCAAACCAAAATCCTTCGTTTTATTTACCGGAAATAATAATCACCCATGGTCCTGACATTAACCAATAGCGTGCAACCATCTCGCTCATGCAAGCGCAGGGATAGGCTTTCCAATCCAAGCCTCGGTCTGATCCCTAATGCGCTCCGCCCGAGGGGGCGTGTGCGCCCCAAGCCTCGTTCCCAGCATGACACGCCCAGCGAGGCACGCCCAACCCGGAATCGAGCGCGTAAACAAAGCGCTCTTAAACTCATTCACCGGCCCCGCTCTCCATCGTCGGGGTCCGGTCCAGAGGGTTCTAACAGGTTGCCAAGCGGGATGTGAGCGCTGAGGGCGTGAGTCTGCACCCCCGGCGGAACGGCTACTACAATTAACAAAAGCTAAGTGCCTGTGTGTTGTATGGGTTATGCTGACATTCTCATCACGTTTTTTCTTAGGATGTGCCAAGCGCGCTCCAACCCCCCTCCCGAGACCCATGGTGCAAGTAGCGCCCAATTTTAAAGTGAGATGTTCTCCATATTTCACCATCTTGTGGGGGTCACCGACCATTTGGTCAAATTGATCCCTTCTCATGGAGAGTTCACACCGCATTTTTATCTCCTTCACTACAAGTAGTAGTTTTTAACCACCTCTAGCACTTCACCTCCTAGCCAGTACTTATATCCCTAAGGGCTACTCGGAAGGTGCATAAGTTATCTGTTATTGTGTGCACACATAGGTTTGCCACCATCTTAGGAGCACTATAATAAGTCTACGCTGGCATATACTAATCGTATGTTTGTCTATATTTGTTTGTCTGTATGTCTTTTCTTACAGGTGCTGATACACCCATAATTCGGGTTTTTTGGATTGAGCAATTTGCTCTCCTTATTTTTAAGCACTTTTTTCACTTTTTCCTTTTCACTTTCACGCCCCCAGGTCAGGGTGGACTATTAGAGTGTCCATACCGCCGGGGTTATAGTCCTGAAGAATGCCATGGTGAATATATACCACACTGAAGGCAGAAACATGTTGACTGATTTTAATAATATTGTGGTTTCTAGCTGAATTTAAACAAAATCCTAACAACCTTGGCTTTTAAATTCAGACACATATACCACTTACACGTGTCTTAGGGATCACTCATTAAAGTTTTTTTGATACCCTTTTAGTCACTTTTAATTTGAGAAATCTTCACAACACCTCCTCCCCACACAACCAGCTCCGCAGTCTTTCTGGCGTCGTAGCACACCGAAGAGACACTCGGTCTCTTCGGTGGGGCCCGATGATGAAGCATGACACTGACTAGGTCGGTGTGTGAGGGCTTTCATACTCAAATAGAGTGACTGTGATCCCACTCAACTAGAGTGACTGTGATCAATACTATCCACTTATCCTTTTGCTCCTCATTTCTGGTAGTCGTGGACTTGACCAGATTAGACCTCTCTCTTTTTTTGTTGTTTGACATTTAACCGGGGACTAAGAGAGTGTCTATGAATCTCCCTACCTCTCTCCTTGTTGATATATATCATAGCAGCGCACAGCTGTGAGAGTTTTCTTTTATTACGAGCAAGACAACAATAGTTTCCTTTTGTTGCTTACTCTTTTAACCTACATCTCACTATGGCGAACCTGGGTCTGACATACTCTGAGGCAGAAATCGAGGAGTTGATGTCAGATGCTGCAGTTTTTGCAGACCCTCACATATCACAGGCAATAGCCAACACGGCTGAATGGGACAGTCTGTCAGAAAAAAAGAAAGAGCACATACGCACTGTCCTTCATGGTACTATCATGAAAGGCTATTTAACAACCAACACAGCACCGAAAGGTCTTTTGGTAACCAATGCCCCACGCATCTTTTTGAATGATGCTGCCTTTCGTAAGGACTGGGCCGCAATCGCATGGCACTGCACACGCGATTGGATGGTTCTAATAATTAAAACAGCCTTAAGACTTTCGGAATCCATTATGATAGAAATCAGGGAAACAGAGTCTCACTTCAAAGCCACTATCACCGGCTACAAAAAACGACTAGATGAACTTAATAAGGAGATGAACGAATACAGAGACAACCTAATGCAATCAAAGGTGACAAAACTTCAAAAGGACCAAAAGAAATTTGAGCATGAGAAAGTATATCCATATTCTGCGGCTTCATTCACTCCACCAGCACGCAATGCCAATAACCCAGACCATTCAGATGATGATTCATCGAATAGCAGTAGCTCCAGTAACAACTCATTTAAACAAACAAAAAGAAGGGGTAACCGTGGCAATAGAGCGAACAGAAGTGGACACGGAAACCAAGGCAACCACCAACAGTGGTACCCCCTACAAATGGGAATGGGCACCCACCCTTATGCTTTTCAACAGCCACCTTACCCTTTTATGGGCTGGAACCCAGGATTCTTGCCTCCGGCCAACTACCAACAACAGTATAGACAGCCTTTTTTAGAGAGCGGCCGGAGAGGCAGAGGCAGAAGAAGAGGGAACACCAGAGTAACCTGGCAGGAGGACGACTCAGTAGCGAACCACACCCGGAGCAACCAGCAGCCGGGTCCGAGCGGAGTCTAAGTCTAGTGACAAATCTATCCACCAGAATACTCACTCCTGTGGAGATCAAAGTTTTGGAGAATGGGCTGGGTTTTGTCCCCACAGCCAAACCCGATAAATTCAAAATGCACTGCGAATTAGCAGGGTTTTTTCGCAAATTGAAACTGAAAGCTTTTTTTGACGGAAAAACAGACCCACTGGAATCAGTCAGGAAAGGGGACACAGGCCTAAGACCTAACTCCACCTTCATCCCGCCCTCACACACAATACCAGCAGCTATAACTGCCTTTGAGCAAGCGGTATTTAAGGACCTAGAACACTGCCAAAACCCGCGAACATTCGGGAATTTCAGTACTGCTGAATTCGAGGCATTGCAACACTTGAAAAACGACATCTCCATAACCATAAAACCTGCGGACAAGGGCGGGGGGATCGTCATCCAAGACACTACTGCATATGAGACTACCTGCAAAGATCTACTCAGTGACGTTAGAAATTACACGCCACTGGCCCTGGACCCAACCCCAGACCTCATAAAAAGAATTAGTTCCATGGTAAAACAAGCAGAGGACCAAGACCAGATTTCCAAGAATGAAGCTGCATTTTTGAATAATACAAGTAGGATAATACCCTACTTCTACACTTTGCCTAAAATGCATAAGAACAAACTCCCCCCTCCTGGACGCCCAATCGTCTCAGGAATCGGGTCCCTTCTGGAACCACTATCACAATTTTGTGATCATTTCTTAAAACCATTAGTCCAGTCGACACCGACTTATCTGAAGGATACCAAGAGCCTGTTACGACTTTTGACAGAAATCAACTTCCCTGAAGACTCCGTCACCCTTGCAACATTAGACGTGGAAAGCCTCTACACTAGCATTCCGCAGGATGATACAATCGAGGTCCTTAAAAAGGCCCTAGACTCAACCAACTGGGAATTCCAAACTCCAAAAAAATTCATCATCGATTGTGCCACTATAGCACTAAAAGAAAACTTCTTTTCATTCAAAAACAAACTGTACCTTCAATGCTCTGGGACATCCATGGGCAGCACCTTCGCGCCGAGCGTGGCGGGGCTTTATGTGGCTGATTTCGAGGCCAAACATATCCTACCACCAACTGCCCCCTTTTTTGCGTCAATGCTTTTGTGGAAACGCTACATTGACGACATCCTACTCATTTGGAATGGTAGTGAGAATGACCTGAAAGATTTCCTTTCATGGATCAATACCTTAGACCCTAATCTAAGATTCACTAACACCACAAGCAAAAAAGAAATCGTGTTCTTAGATGTGGTCATCTCAATCAGTGGAACAACACTGGCCACAAAAACCCATAATAAACCTACTGCAAAAAATAATCTCCTGCAATTTAACAGCTTCCACCCGCGTCCGCTAAAAGAAAATCTCCCCTACGGGCAATATCTGAGGCTGCGGAGGAATTGCAGTACAACCAGAGACTTCAAAAATCAATCAGCTGATCTGACCGAAAAACTGAAAAATAGAGGCTATCCCAACTCCACCCTAAACAAAGGATTCAAAAGAGCTAAAAATCAACCAAGGGAAGCTCTTCTTGAAGAAAAAACTAATAATTCAGATCAGATTCCTCTCACCTGTGTCACAACATACAGCAGTCTCTCCAACATCATGAAAAAGAGTATAAACAAACACTGGAGTATTGTGAGAACCTTTAAAAAGGATTGGGAAAAACCACTCTTTTCCTTTAAAAAGGGACGCAGTTTAAGAGATACGCTGGTCCACACACGCCCAAAAGAGAATCCACTGAATGTTACACCATCAGTGACAATGTCGTGGGGACTCCCCAAAATCACCGGGCATTACCCCTGCTCGGACTGTAGTGTTTGCCATTTAACACAACCTACAAAAACCTTGGCATTGGAAGAAGGGAAAGTGTGGACGCAACGTGACCATACTAATTGCAACTCATGCAATGTGGTCTATCTAATCACATGTTCCTGCAATCTTCGGTACGTAGGCATGACGACTAGAAAAGTGAAACAACGGATCTGCGAGCACCGAAGTAACATAAGGTGCAAGAAAGTAACAACAAAGCTGAGCCGCCATTTCCTAGAAAAGAATCATACCACTAATGACATGAAGTGGACTGTCATTGAAACCATTGACGGCACAAGGAATACACAAAATAGACTGTTCGAAAAAGAACAGCGTTGGGTGTATCGTCTGGGGACAAATATCAACGGGCTCAACGATGATATCCCCTGGAACACAGTCCTCACATGAACTCCATCACCCCAGTAGGCTGTTAGACATCATACTGAACTGGTCTGTTTTAAACAGGCAACATTCAACATATTTTTCTAATAAACTCTGTGCACTGTAACATCTTGTCCACAGTAAAATCCCAATCCTGTTTGAATGTATGTGTTTTATGAGTATGTGCTTTTTCGCTCTGTCCCTCTTACACATAAAGACCTTTTTATCCACTGATTGGCATCATTACCAATATCATGAAAGCAAACCAAAATCCTTCGTTTTATTTACCGGAAATAATAATCACCCATGGTCCTGACATTAACCAATAGCGTGCAACCATCTCGCTCATGCAAGCGCAGGGATAGGCTTTCCAATCCAAGCCTCGGTCTGATCCCTAATGCGCTCCGCCCGAGGGGGCGTGTGCGCCCCAAGCCTCGTTCCCAGCATGACACGCCCAGCGAGGCACGCCCAACCCGGAATCGAGCGCGTAAACAAAGCGCTCTTAAACTCATTCACCGGCCCCGCTCTCCATCGTCGGGGTCCGGTCCAGAGGGTTCTAACAGGTTGCCAAGCGGGATGTGAGCGCTGAGGGCGTGAGTCTGCACCCCCGGCGGAACGGCTACTACAATTAACAAAAGCTAAGTGCCTGTGTGTTGTATGGGTTATGCTGACATTCTCATCACGTTTTTTCTTAGGATGTGCCAAGCGCGCTCCAACCCCCCTCCCGAGACCCATGGTGCAAGTAGCGCCCAATTTTAAAGTGAGATGTTCTCCATATTTCACCATCTTGTGGGGGTCACCGACCATTTGGTCAAATTGATCCCTTCTCATGGAGAGTTCACACCGCATTTTTATCTCCTTCACTACAAGTAGTAGTTTTTAACCACCTCTAGCACTTCACCTCCTAGCCAGTACTTATATCCCTAAGGGCTACTCGGAAGGTGCATAAGTTATCTGTTATTGTGTGCACACATAGGTTTGCCACCATCTTAGGAGCACTATAATAAGTCTACGCTGGCATATACTAATCGTATGTTTGTCTATATTTGTTTGTCTGTATGTCTTTTCTTACAGGTGCTGATACACCCATAATTCGGGTTTTTTGGATTGAGCAATTTGCTCTCCTTATTTTTAAGCACTTTTTTCACTTTTTCCTTTTCACTTTCACGCCCCCAGGTCAGGGTGGACTATTAGAGTGTCCATACCGCCGGGGTTATAGTCCTGAAGAATGCCATGGTGAATATATACCACACTGAAGGCAGAAACATGTTGACTGATTTTAATAATATTGTGGCATCTAGCTGAATTTAAACAAAATCCTAACAACCTTGGCTTTTAAATTCAGACACATATACCACTTACACGTGTCTTAGGGATCACTCATTAAAGTTTTTTTGATACCCTTTTAGTCACTTTTAATTTGAGAAATCTTCACAACACCTCCTCCCCACACAACCAGCTCCGCAGTCTTTCTGGCGTCGTAGCACACCGAAGAGACACTCGGTCTCTTCGGTGGGGCCCGATGATGAAGCATGACACTGACTAGGTCGGTGTGTGAGGGCTTTCATACTCAAATAGAGTGACTGTGATCCCACTCAACTAGAGTGACTGTGATCAATACTATCCACTTATCCTTTTGCTCCTCATTTCTGGTAGTCGTGGACTTGACCAGATTAGACCTCTCTCTTTTTTTGTTTTTCTTGTCCTAACCATTTGCTGCCTGCAGCCGATCCTGAGACACATGACTAGGTGTAGCTGGCAGACAGTGAGACAAAGGGAAGATAGGTATTCGCAGGATGAATGACTCAGAGTTAACGAGGGGGAGAAGCTGTCACCTACTACACCTGCACATCATAAAGGCTCTGCTTCAGCACTCTCACAAAGTGTTTGACACTGATCTTTTGTGGCCCCAGACATTCTAAGGCCAGGACACGGCGGAAGGGGATGCCTGACACCGAAGGGGGGTCAAAACCTCTAGAGGCTTCCTTCACATCAAGGTGGGCCCACGTTATAAATATTAGACCCGTAGGCCCAATTCTTCAGTACACTTCTGGGCCTGTGGGAAAGAAGGACTTCTGTGCTGCTGAAAGGATAGCCACTCAGCTCGACTACTGCTCTTAAGGACTGCTTCCCTACTGTGCCGACCTGCTGTCCTCTTGCCTGGGTGAGAAGGACAGGACCCAGGACCCCAGAGTGACTACAAGGGCTAGTTGGCTGGGTTCCTAGTCAGAAGCCTCAGAGAGATAACAGGCTTCCAATGACCTTGAACCCAGCACCTGGACTCCGTCGTCTATGAGTCCTACCCTCCCAAGCGGTGCCAAACAAGTCATGGGCCCTTAGAAGTGGACTTGGAAGTGTTCTGCCAGCTGATCTGAGGATCCAGCAGTACCAACACACCTCCTCTGTGCCACTGCACATTTCCTGCAGAACCGGTGCATCACTTTTGCTGCTCTACGCATCACTCTCGGAAACAACACATCACCTGCTGTGCAGACTTTCCTGGTACAAGGACTTTGCATTGCACATCGCAGCCCATTGGAGCAGGCACATCTCCATGCACAGACATCGCACTGCCCATTGCAGCCCATTGGAACTGCTGCTGCACAACACCTCTCCATGCAAGGATGTTACTTCGCAGCTCACCGGAACCACCGCTGCATGATGGATCACCTCCCCCAGACCTCTTACCTCCTCGGCTACACGATGCATCCTTGACATGTGACTCCGCATCTCTTTGCAACCAGGAGTAAGGTCATGTGTTCAGCAGGTCTTAATGGGTCCCTGTAGCCAGACCGTGATCTGGCGCAGGCAGCCTGAACTTGCATATATCTGGCTCCACTAATTGGATATTTGTTGGTTTGGTTGGTTTTTACTCTATTTTTCTGAACTGGTGTGGGATTCAACTTGTGTTGTGTTTTCACTTTGCTACTGTTTGAGTGTTGCATAAATACTTAACACATTGCCTCTAAATTAAGCCTGACTGCTCTGTGTCAAGCTATCCGCAGGTTGAGCACAAGTTAATTAGGGGGTTTGCTTGTGATTTCACCCTGACAAGGATTGTGGTTCCTGCATGAGTAGGGTTTCACTCCCCTCAACCAGTAACCCAATTTCTTTCACGTTAAATCTCAGATTACAGTAGTAGGCTCGGCATTTGGTCTTTGAGTTCAATCTTTGCAATGTGATAATCCATGTTAGATTCCTTTCACAGGGTTTGTTTATTGTTTTGCAACTGTAATTGTACATATATTTGTCATTTTATGGCTGTTCCTAATGTTTGCCACCTTATGTGCAATATAGGCAGCCTCAATGTGTTATAGCGACAAGTCAATAATGAATGCTATAGGCTTGATCGGTACATTGGTAAAAGTTAACACAGATGCAATAAGGTTACAACAATGGTTGTAGGCCTGAAGGACTTGTCATGAAAGGCATTTATTAGAGCCAACAGGCCTCTAAGGGTGAACTGTTATTACACTGTGTTGAAGGCTTTAGATCTGTATTTTGTTACATGGAATCTCATAGATTAAATTATTAGTCAAGGGGTTTTGTGTTGGTTACCCCCGGGATAAAACATTTGGGCTAGAATATTAGTACTGTAGTCATCCTTTTTGAACCTTCTTAAATGTGGAAGTGTCTGCCAGGTCCTTGTAAAAAAACATTTGAAAAAGTCTACGTAGAAATGCACACATTGAATAGAAGGTCTTTGAACCGCTTCTGTCTGTTCAAGTGTCATTCTCATTTTAAGTCTGCCCATGACAGCATACTGAAAGGGGCAATCAGTAAGCCTTGCTCTGCCATTTCTGGTCGTCAATGTCTTGAAAGGTGGCCAGTCCTTTAATTTTCAATTTTTTCTTTTATACGTCCCATTTCATTTCTCTCATTCTCCTTTTTTATGGTCTTGCAGCTCCATGGACAGTCTTTCTTGCCTGCTCACTAGCTCCTCAGTTCACCTGCAGTGTGTTACACTCTGTTTGCAGCCACTACTAAACAGGATGGTCATTTGGAATGGGTTTGTCTATAGTGTATCATTGTTTTGCCGTTCTAAGATGGCCACCATGTTTCGAAGCATTAAGTTCACCACGATTGCTTAGTACGACTGTGAAGCATTATACACTTTACCATCCAAAGATGACTGCCCTGTCTCATGTTTACTGAACAATTACCTTGAAACGATATTGTGCACAGTGTATCATTGTTTTTACAGATACGAGATATCCAGCATGTTACTTATAAATGTGCCAGCTGAACTGGCACTCTAAAACTATGATACACTATATACAATACTATTGCAAGACAACCACCTGCTACTATATTTAGTTTTATTTTTGTATTGCAAGTTTATCCCACCAAGTTTAGGTTGTAGATTGTTTTTTCTCTTCTATTTTTCTTCTTTAATTTAGCTTCCATGTGATTGTGGAAGTTTTGGCGTCTGTTGTATTGAGGATAAATAAGAGAGTAGGTGCAAGAATAGGTAAGTGGGTGAAAGAATAGGTGTGTGAATTCAAGAATGAGTGACAGAGTGCATGCATGATGACTTGTTGAGAGCTTAACCTATCAGTGAGAGAAGAAGACATGTTCAGTTATAAGCCAGACAAATTGGCATTGCCAAAGCTTGTTTTTATCATTGCTGAAGCAGTCCATCAATAGATATACTATTTTAAACATACTTGTTTTGTTTCTGTATTTAATGTTGTTGGAGCAGTTCAACAGACCCTTTCAATCCTTCAGTCTTTTCGGGCACTCTATGGTTCTTCAGCTGATGTCAGAGTCTGCATGCACATCATGTAGTGGGTTCCTGTGTCTACTTCACCCTTTCCAGTCTCTGAGGCAATATATATAACACTTCACAATACTCTAGTGGACTGATAAAATGTGACAGATACTTCCATCGAACAATGGCTGAAGGGAGCACATTCAAAGCAATCGGTGGCTGAGGGTGTTGACCCAAAACCTGTGTATGCTTTGTTGGCGTTGAGATGAGTTCTGGCAAACCTAAGTAACTTCTCGAAGTCCCCACATTACATTCTATTCTGTTAACTGGCCACAACTTCTGAAGACAGGAAAAAACCTGCATAAATGTGATAGGATTAAATGTAAATATACATTACATCATGAACACTACAAATGTGAAGATTAATACAGAAACAAGAGATCAATAATTCTCAAGTACCTTCGAAAAATAAGAAAGTTTACCTGACTTGATGCTTCCAAGCAAGGATGCGAGGTGTCTAAAGTGTAGAATGTAAATGGTGACAGCCTTGAAAGATGAGAAACGGCCTCGATTTTCTTTTTTTTTTTCTTTTTCTTTTTTGTATTTATTGAATGTTCACAGCAATACATTACATACAGCCTGAGAGTGACACAAAAATATTCTATAAACACTATATACAATAATCTGAAATTAATCTGGGCGCGATCTCAATGTTAGTCCATTAATAACAATTACAGTTCATTCTTATGTGCATTCTTAATCTTAATAATAATCTGAAAAAGGACCCCAAATTTTCATTCCCATTTTCTTTTTCCTCCTTGAGGAACTGATTGAAAAAAGCCCCCACTCCAATTTATATAAATTATACATTCTTGCCTGCCATTGCTGATAAGCAGGTGGCTTTTCCTGAAGCCACTCGGTAGCGATACATAATCGTGCCGCCGTCATTGAGAAAAAAATAAAGTGGCGATAGCGGTATAACCTGTCCAAAGGGTTATCCCTAGGAATTTTCCCCAAGAGCATCATAGCAGGAGTTATGGTTACAGCTGTCTTAATAACTAAAGAAATTAGCTTTTCAATCCCACCTATAAAGTCATGTAGCCTAGGGCAAGAAAAAAAGATATGAATAGTATCCGCATGGTCCGCCTTACATCGAAAGCATTTACCATCAAATCGGTCACCCCACTTAGCCATGCGTTCAGGAGTATAATACAGATCGAACACCGTTTTAAAAAATTGGGCTTGTGGTGTCCCGGTGTAGGCCTCCCAGAGTAACTACACAGGACACATGTGCTAGCGTAGTGGTTAGCAAACTGCTTGACCACGCCCAGAGCCCTGGGCCTTTTATTAACATTTTACGTAGCCCACGTAGACGTCGGGCTGAACTAACTGTCCACTCCGTTAAGGGGGTACTCAAACAGGGACACAGTGGGAGGGGGCGTGTGCCTCTGTGGTACGTTCCACAGCCGGCAACACTACATTCCTCCTTTACCTAGGGATAAAACAAACTGGGATGCAATGGTTCACAAAAGTCTTTGCATAGTCATTTGGGGTGCTGCAAGGACTACTGCAAGCTTCGGCCTTATAAAAGTTCGCCACTAGTCTCTGACACAGTCTCTGGAAGGAAAATCACAAAGGTTACAACAACAGAACAGTCTTACTTTATTCTCGGCGGGGTCAGCCATCTTGGTCTGTTCAACGCCAACACTGGGCCACGAAGTCCCGGTACCTCTGGGAAGGCTTGGGCCATGGGCGTAGACTGTATCTCATTTGGCTCCGCTCTTCTGGCGCCGTCTGGGATTGGTCTCCAGTCTCGCTCTCATTTCCGTTGGGGTCTTCTGTTGGAGTGAGGTCACGGGCTTGGCTCGCCGGAGTGTCTGAGTCCGTTGGCTCCGACGGTCGGCGTTGGGGGGTCAGAGGCCAGGTGTCTGATCCCAGGTCTTCTCCTGCTTCGGGTGTTCTTTTAAAGAACGAGATGTTCCTTGTCACTGTCTCTCCATTCTTGACGGCAGTGACCATGGTCCCATTCACCTCTGTTACTCTCCAAGGATCAAGTTCAAATGGCATGCGGAACTTCCCGCCGGGATGGCGGTCTTTTACCAGGACCATGTCTCCCACTTGGATCGGGCTGTCTGCTGCCCTCCGTTTCTGGGACGCTTGCTGGTTGTTCTTGGTGCGCTGTTCCATGGACCGGTTTTTGGGAACCGGGGCTAGCTCCCACGACGGGTGGTGTGGAATAGTATCGGCTATCGCCCGATTGAAAGAGAGTCGGCTTGGAGACACTCCTGTGGTGCAATGTGGGGTCAGGCGATATTCACGGAGAAACTGATAGATGGCCAGTTCTAGACAGTGACTGTCGGCTGTTGCAATTTGGATAGTTTTATTCAGGGTCCTCATCAGCCTCTCTACCTCACCATTGGCTTGAGGCCACCTTGGGGTGATCCGTCTATGTTTGATGTTGTGGCTTTGCAGGTATTCTGTGAAGTCACTGCCGTTGAATGGGGGTCCATTGTCGGTGCGGACTTCCTCCATGAGCCCATGGGTGGCAATAATTTTCTCGAATTTTGGGATCACCTCTGCTGCTGCTGTTGATGTGACAATGTCAACTTCTGGATAGCGGGAGTAGTCGTCTACCACCACGAGCATGTACTTGCCTCCTGGGAGACTGCCGAAGTCTGCGCTTACTCGCGCCTACGGGGACGTGGCCCTTCCTCAGTGATCACAGGCGCTGGAGGGTTAGGTAGGCTTGTTGCTAGGCACACTGGGCAACTCTGGACCACCTCCTCAACCGCTCTATCGAGCCCTGGGAACCACAATTTGCTCCGGAGTCGACTCTTGGATTTGACGATCCCTTGGTGCGACCCATGGGCCAGCAAGGCAGCTCTTTGGGTGAGGCTGTTGGGTAGTACCAGGCGAGGTCCTCGCAGGAGGCATCCTTCCGCGGAGACAGAAAGTTCATGCCTGACTTGATACAGGGCTTTTAGGGCCGCCTGGGCGTCTGGGGTGCGGAACGATGCTGAGCTTTGTAGCGCCTTCCAATCGTCTAATTCCAGAGCGCGGATCGCTATTTGGATGCAGTCATCGCTCTTGGTGGCACTTGCCACTTCCTCTAACGACATGGGTCGAGGTCGTGACCGTTCGACGATCAGCCGGACGTATTCTTCTGTGGCCGCCGCTTCAGCTGCCTCAGCATTGGTGACTGGACGGGCATGTCTTGATAAATAGTCCGCCGGGTTCCGTGTTCCCGCCCGGAACTCCACAGTGAACTGGAACTCCTGCAACTGCAATACCCACTTTTCGATTCTCGGGGGTGGACGAGAGGAGGAGCCTTGGAACAACGGTATGAGAGGCTTATGGTCGGTGATTACTGAGAAAGGGTGTCCATAGAGGTATATATGGAAGTGGCGGCACCCCCATAAAATGGCGATGGCCTCCCTTTCGATCTGAGAATAGCGTTGTTCGGTGGGCGTCAGGGTGCGGCTGGCATACGCTACGGGTGCCCATTCCCCGCATGTTTGTTGTTGTGACAGGACTGCCCCAAGGCCGGTGGGGCTGGCATCCACTAGCAGCTGCGATTCATGCTGCGGATTGAAATAGGCCAGGGTGGTGTCTGCTGACAGGGCTGCCTTCGTCTTTTCAAACGATTCCTGCTGTTCCGGGCCCCACTTCCAGGTGGCATTGGACTTCGTGAGGTCGCGGAGAGGCCCGGTCAGGTCGGACAGGTCCTTGATGAACCGCCCGCAGTAGGTCACCATGCCTAGAAAACTGCGGACAGCCGTGACAGACTCGGGAGCTGGTGCATCGTGTATGTCCTTGACTTTTTCTGGGTCAGGTCCTACCCCTTGGTCGGAGAACTTGTACCCAAAGAAACTGATGTCTCTGCGGAGGAATTCACATTTGTTTCTGTGAAGTGTCAGGCCTCGCTCTCTTAGCCGATTGAATACTGCCTGGAGGCGTCTGAGGTGGTCTTCTAGGGTCGGGGCGTGTACCAGAATATCGTCGCTCACGTTGAGCACTCCGTCGAGGCCTTGTAGGACGTTGTGAATGATATTCTGAAACACCTCGGCAGCGCTCGATATGCCAAAGTTGAGTCTCGTGTACCTCCACAGGCCAGCGTGGGTGGAAAAGGTCGTGATTGGGCGGGAGTCTGGATGAAGGGGGATCTGATGGTATCCAGACCTCAGGTCCATCTTGGAGAACCACTTGGATCCTGCAAGCTCTCCGATGATGTCGTCGATGGTCGGTGTCAGGTGACGTTCTCTTTTAATTGCGAGGTTGGGGAGGCGCATGTCCACGCATATCCTTACGGTCTCTGGCTGCTTTGGCTTCTTGGCAACTACAATGGGGGACACCCATGGTGTGGGTCCTGTCACACGTTCAATGATGCCCGCCTGTTCAAGCATCCTCAGCTCAGCTTCGACTTTGGGCCGGAGGTGAAAAGCGATCCGTCTGTGCCGGAGGGCTACCGGGGCCACTGACTGATTAATGTGGAGTCGGACAGGGGGGCCTCTTAAACATCCGATGCCTTCGAATAGCGAGGAATGTTCCGAAACTAGGTGGTCCAATCCTTGGGCTTGTACCGTCAGGGCGAAGTGGATGAGCCCCAACTCTCGTGCTGTCCTGCAACCGAGGAGGAACCCTGAGCCTTCTCGGGAGACGTAAATCTTCGCCTGCAGTTGTGTCGAGTCGTGGGACACCGTTGTCCGGAATACCCCGCACAGGCGCAGGGGGCGCCGGGTTCCGTAGGCGAACACCTGTACTCTCGTGGGGTGGAGCGGTGGCGCATTTTCAAGGTTCTGGTAGACACTAGCGGCCATGAGATTTATCATCGCGCCGGTGTCAATGAGGGCTCTGACTGTTTGGCTATGTACTTGGACGGTGCACATTGGTTCGGCTGAAGACATGGCTGCCAAGGTGTTGAGCATGCGCACCACATGAACGGATGCGGCGTCTTCGCCATCGTCGTCCATGTCGCTGCTTGTCGGTGTGTTCGGCAGGGGTGCCATCTGACGCACTCTCCTGGATGGGGCGCCTTGCTTCTTCCTTTGCGACGAGAGACAGACGCTCACAAAATGGTTGGCCTTGCCGCACGCACTGCAGACTTTGCCCTGGGCTGGGCAGGCGCCTTTGTGGGGAGTGGCACCTCCGCACCACATGCACGCCGTATTCTTCGCGGGTTGGGCCGCTGTCGGCCGTCCTTTTCTGGGGTGTCTCGGCCGGTCGTCCGCGGGTTGCGATTTGATGGCACATACTGGTTCCGTCTTGACCGCCACTGCGGCTTTCGGTTCCATGTGGGCCGCACGGGCTTTGGAGAGCTCTTTAGACCGCCCTAGGGCCAGAATGTCCCGCATGGACATGGCGTCCGTCTCTAGCACCCTCTCCCGCAGCTTAAGGGATGTGCACCCTTGGATGAACTGGGCGCAAATCTCATCTTCCGCATCCGGGAGCGTGCACGTGCTGGCCAGTTTCTTGAGCCGAGCGTAGAATACATCCACAGATTCCTCCGGGAGCTGTCGCGCTTGACGGAGCAGGAAACGCTCGTAATCTGCGCTGGTGAAAGGTTCAAAGTATTTCGTGATGGCATCCCGCAGGGTCTTGTAAGTGTGGGGCGGGTTACCCTCCTCAATGTCTTTAGAAATGTCATGAATAGCCTCTCCCCCTAGATGCAGCAGCATGGCACGTTGGCGGGTCACAGCGATGTTGGCTGCGACGAAGTACACCTCAAGTCGCTCCACCCACTTCTTCCACCGGGTGGCTTGGGAAGGGGGGCTTCCGGTGACGTCAAACGGCTCCAGAGGTGGAATGTTGGCCATGGTGGAGCAGCAAAAAGGGCCCAAACGGCGTCCTGATCAATGCCAGGGACTGCAGAGTGTGTGTCTGCAAGCAGGAGGACACTAGGGGCAGACTCCGCGAGATGCGTGAGGTTTAGCAGGCCGGTGACACGCGCAATGCGTGAGGTATGGCAGGCCGGTAGCGCAGCGCGCGTACCACGTGTTCCTGGGCGCACAGCGCCTGCGCAGGTTCCGCGGAGCTCACTCCGGACAGGGCCAGGCCGCAGAGACGGGCTCTTGGGCAGCGGGGGGTGGACGGATGGCACGGGGTACCTGGCAGCAGTTGCGTGGGCCGCAGAGCGGCGGCGGATCGGCGGCGGCAGGAGCAGCAGGGCGGAGGAGTCTCCGGGGCACGCAGCGCCGACAGGAAACCTCGGCAGGCCACACGAGGGCACCAGGTGAGCCACGCCGGGCTGGAGGCAGCGCAGGGGCGCCGGGGGCACGCCACACACGTAGCCGGCCTGAGGGAGGACAAATGGTGGCCGTGGGGCACGCAGGGGCCGGAAGAGCAACCACCTCGTCGCCAGTGTGGTGTCCCGGTGTAGGCCTCCCAGAGTAACTACACAGGACACATGTGCTAGCGTAGTGGTTAGCAAACTGCTTGACCACGCCCAGAGCCCTGGGCCTTTTATTAACATTTTACGTAGCCCACGTAGACGTCGGGCTGAACTAACTGTCCACTCCGTTAAGGGGGTACTCGAACAGGGACACAGTGGGAGGGGGCGTGTGCCTCTGTGGTACGTTCCACAGCCGGCAACACTACAGGGCTTTTAAATTAGCAGACAATAATGCCTCTTTGGACAACAATAAAAGATCTTCCACCACAATTCCAGAATCTCCTAAGATATTAGCCCACTTTGCACCTGTTTTCTCAAGATCGTCTGTTTTCCCCCTTAATAGTATCTGATACAGAAACCCTATTTTACCCTGTTTACTTGAAACGGCCTCGATTTTCAATGAAAAAAAGTATACAGCAGATCAGCCAAGCAAACTACGAAAAGCTGCTTCCCTGTCATGTAGAGTAGCAAGAAGTATGCCATAAGAACAGTGCCTGTGTTATGTATGTGCATTATTAGTGTTTCCGTGCATGCTCACTATTGACCGATATTGGTCACACTATTTTCGCTAAAAAAATATTGTATGGGAAACATATCATGTTTTTACTTTTTGCATGTCTTAGTTACTGTTTAGGTGGATTAAAGACCTTTCTGCCCCTCGCAAGGAGATATGGGTAAAACATGTTTCTTATTTACAAGAGATGATTCCCAAGCAACTACCCTTTGGTATCTGAACCACATATCTGTATGGCTGAGAGGAATGCAGAGCACATTTGTAATTTATTGAATTTTAGGAGTCTAAGGTTTCTAAACATACACAGATTTTCAACCGGGGCAGGGTCTCAACAGGCTCCCATTGTTAGCACCAGTTTTTTCACTTTTAGGAACCCCGTATTGGTGAACTGGCATCACTGAACCATGGAGGAACACAGGAAAAGCATATATTGTGTAGTTCTAACGCTGTGTGAGAAACCTCATGCTGGGTACCAGACCTACTTCCACCTACTGGTTAGCGCACCGTCCACACCGAAAAATATTTTTACATCTTTTCCTTTCTTCACACAAAATCATTTCAGTCTCGAAGGTGAGTCCAAGTTTTTGCCGCACACCGACAGCCCACTCTGGTCTCCTTAATATAGACATGCATAAGACTAAAAAGAATCAGGGTGTAGTTTCAGAATGAACTGTCTCTGTCAATTGCATCTCCTTTGTGACCTATAATGAAATCCTGGAAAGTAAGCAGACTTTCAGACTCTAAAAATGATGTATTTGTTGGCAGTGATTATTATTGATTTCTACCAAATATTCCCATCATCCCCATGAGAGAAAGAATACCAGACACAATTCGCCCAGATTACAAGTTGGGTAGAATCTTTCGACCCCTGAGTCAACTCCTGTGTGTCGAGTAGGGTGGCACCTTCAGTAAGATTCAGGGCCTAGGGTCATCAGGGGCTTGTGGTCTTGCGGTAATTTAAGTAACAATGGCCCATGCCTGCTTGTAAAGATGTGCCTCTTTTTATGTGGCAACATTTATAACTCCTGGAACTTGCTAAATTAGGCGAAATTATATACTTTGAATTCTGCTTATCTCGAGAAATCTAAAGGTGTGTAGCCGACCTCCTTGCTCATGGTTGGCTTAGGCAGTAGGTCTGCAGGTCCCTGCAGTTTTCAAAATGTTGACGTGTATTTAAGGCCTTTTTGACGTGGTTCAATAACAGGACAGGTTGGTTGGGATATATATGCTGTTGGGCCCCATAAGTCTGGAGACTCCAGATTCATGGAGGTTCCAGGTGGGCTTTGGTATCCACCTACACAAGGGGCTTAGGAAGAGCTCCATGGTCCCTGAATAGGTCCTCAAGAAAACCCTAATTGAGGAGCTACCCTCCCATCACATTGTCGAGTCCTTGTGCCACTGCACTAATGTCGCTGTTCCTCTCTCCTGTACATAAATAATGCATCTTACAGTTTCTTTAGAAATGAAATAGTTTCTCTTAACTTTGGGAACCAACCACTAAACTGTAACCAGATATATCAAAACGTGTTTTTGAGTCTGTTAATTTAAAAACAAATCTGTGGCTTGAGATGAGACTGACGGCTGTTTGCTGGCTGGGTTGGTTGCCACCCTCAATATGTGATCTCCTTCGTCTTGTCTGCAATTTCCACAAAACTGTAATTTGAGTTAGGTTTGCCTCGTACATTGGGTTGGGTATTCCCATGCATATTTTCTCTTAGGTTCCCATGAGTGTAGTGTTTCAGAAAATTGTAACTTTGTGCATAGGCTTTGACATTCACACTCACAAGCCTCCTCAGGTCCTGGCTATTCAGCTGCCAAGCCCATGAATACTGCAGACAGATCACAGAGGCTGAACAGATCACCATAACTTGAACTAAATGTTGATTTCAATTCAAATAAGACATGTCTGGGTGAAACACGCCTAATTACCGTATGTGGAAATTATGCAAAATGCCTAAAAATGAAATGAAGTTAGAAGTTATTAAGTGAAATGCTGGTCTGGCATTGTGCGTTTTTGTGTTTTTTAAGAAAGAAAGCACAAAATAATGTGTGACGCGAAAAACATCTGCCCTTGTTTGGTTTGTAAGAGTTGTTCCCGTGCTTCAATAAATGGAATTTTAACCTGAACAAAATGTCAGTTATGCAGCGTAGTCTAAGGAATTTTGCGTAATAAACATAACACGAAATGCCACAAATTGCGCATGATTATACTGGCATATAAAACATTTTGTCTGGATTTAATAAGAATAACGTGCCAGGATGAGTACAGAGTGCAAGCATGGGTACTGAATGCCACGAAACTAAGTGACAGCAATATTCAATAACTGGGACCAATTGTAATAATGATACTTACAAAACGTACACCTGGTGATAAAACAAGGAGAAAGAAATCCAAAAACATACACCAATGTAGTGTCCTGTATATTAATGTATGTATGTGTGAGAGTTGCCAAGGAAGAACTCCTTTCAGGACAAGAACCCTCACTCACCCGATGGTGACATGCTTCATCATTGGGTCCCCTCCTCACACCTGGACTGCAGAGTCCACAGTGTGGGGCTACAACTCGCCTACGGGGAGGAGCTGAGATGCTTTGAGGATGAGCGATGTCATAGGGTGGATGAAGGGCAGAGTGCAAAGTGGTGCATAAAACTATCTCCAGAGGGCAGAGGGCTTTATGACCAGGCGCACATTTTGTGAGTTTCATGGCAGACAAAGATGAGTACACCATTGGTCGGCCCCTTCCAGCTACATCCCCTGTGTGGATATCACAATTTTGAATCTACGACAAAATATCGACTACAAAAATATCTACCTACCAAAATATCGAAACAAAAATATCGATGACATTAATATCGAGATCCTATCTCTAACAAGGTAAGTACAAAAATATCGAAAAAAATATATCGAAATCAAAAATATCGTTTTTTGTAAAATATCGTTTTATTTTAATTAAAAAAATGCAATATTAACAAAATAATACTTATAAATGTAATAAACATAGTTAAAAAATATTATAATATTTAAAATTAATCAATAATGTAATAAAAACTAATAATAAAGATATAATACAAAGTATATACTTCATTAATAATAACTCTGAAATAATTATTTTAATAACTTATAAATAAATGAAAATATAATAAATTACAAATAAATTTATATACATAAAATAATAATATAAATAAGAATTAATAACAATGTAAAACTAATTTAAAAAAAATACGTGTTGGATAGCGTAGGGGTAAAAATTACTATTCCCATTCCAGAGAGTGCAACAGTAGGGAAAGTGTTGGATAGCGTAGGGGTAAAAATTACTATTCCCACTCCAGAGAGTGCAACAGTAGGGAAAGTGTTGGATAGCGTAGGGGTAAAAATTACTATTCCCACTCCAGAGAGTGCAACAGTAGGGAAAGTGTTGAATAGCGTAGGAGTAACAATTACTATTCCAACTCCAGAGAGTGCAACAGTAGGGAAAGTGTTGGGTAGCGTAGGGGTAAAAATAACAAACTTATAAATAAATGTACTTTTTTTTAAATAGTAAAAATATAAACTATTAAATAAATATAAACCATTTACAAATACCAATACATAATTATTAAAAACATGATTAGCAAAATATTTTTAACCCAAAAAAATAATAAAAAATACCTTATAATAATATTTAATTACCAATTAATAATTAATTAACAATTATATAATTAACAAACCAATTAATTAAAGAACATTATTACTTAATTACATTTAAATTACTTCCCATCCTATTCCCCTATAAACCCACAACCCGCTACAGAAAATAATCATCAATTAATCAATTAATTAAAATTAATTACCAATTAATTAAAAATAATTACCAATTAATTAAAAATAACTTATAATCCCTACTAATTATTAATTAATTTAACATAATTAAATTACTTCCCACCCTATTCCCCTATAAACCCACAACCCACTACAGAACATATTTATCAATTAATCAATTAATTAAAAATAATTACCAATTAATTAAAAATAATTACCAATTAATTAAAATGTATTTATAATTCCTACTAATTAATAATACATTTAACATAATTACATTACTTCCCGCCCTAATCCCCTATAAACCCACAACTCGCTACAGAACATATTTATCAATTAATAAATCAATTAAAATTAATAACCAATTAATTAAAATTAATTACCAATTAATTCAAATTAATTTATAATTCCTACTAATTAATAATTAATTTAACATAAATAAATGACTTTCCACCCTATTCCCCTATAAACCCACAACCCGCTACAGTACTAAAATTCAAAATTTAATTAAATTACATAAAAATAAATTAAAAACATAATAAATACATAATAATATATGCAAAAATAATTAAAAAATCGATATTAGTAACATCGAAATTATTAACATCGATATTACTGACATCGATATTTCAAACTTCGATATTACTAATATCGATATTAAATCTATCGATATTACTTACCTCCAATATTATGTCGCTTCGATATTTAAACTTCGATATAATTGTATATTGATATTTAAATATCGATATTTTGTCTGCATACCCACAATTTTATTAATGTCAATCTTGGTTTTCCAGAAAATCAATGATCTCAAATACAACTTGCCAAACCTACAGATTAATAAGTATATCACCTTATAAGTGCAAAGACCTGCCGTTACAGAAGTAACGAGGATATGAGTATTAAAAAAATTAATCATTACATACCAAAAGAGTCAGATAAGAACATCAGGTATTTGGCAAGTATTAAGAACCAAACAGCACTTGGCAATTCTTATCCTCCCAACCTCCCTTTTCCATGAGCTCCAGAGCTTTACTCCTGCCCTGTGTACATAATCCTACGGCTCTCAGTCTCATTGCGCCCTATTACTAATTGTCTCGCTATTTGGAATGTCAGTGCCTGCAATATAACTAAACTGCTTATTGATTTTTGAAAGGTAAGCATGCCTTTAGCTCTTGCAGAGGCGATTGAAATAGGGGTGCGTGAAGTGCTCCAGCACCCCAAGATTCAGGGGTGGCTCCTCCATGTGGAGAAGCAGAAACATTAAATTGTATTTTAAATACCATTTTATGTTTCTGCTTCTCGCACTGCGAGAAAGCACAAGGGTTTGGTTGAGGGCGGATGGGTCTTTTCAAGGGCAGGGGAGGAGTGGCTACCCAAATGCTGCAGGCCCTGACTGTTTGGTTGGCACTCTGGGGCAGTCCAAACCAGGCATGCTCACTCTCCCTTTTCTCCATATAGGCTGCATGCAGCCTACATGGAGAAAATGGCCTCCCCACAGACGCCTTTGTGGTCAGCGTCCCAACCAATCACAACGCCACTGGGGAGACCTTGGGGAGGGAGGGAGGCTGCCTGCTTCCTGTTCCTGCGGAGGCAGAAAAGCAGGAGTAGACCCAGCAGTGAAGACACGGGACCCGGGAAAGATACATTTTATAAAAAAAAAAAATATCTAAACCCCCCCTTCCCGGGAGACCCACCTTCCCTTGTGACCACTCGCCCGTCCCCCTTGCCCGTGTGACCCCACACCCGCCCCTCCCACCAGTGAGCCATGACTGCCAAGATTTCCCTCTTAAGTTCTGGATGGGGAATGAACATTAAAGAGGCCTTTAAATTTAGTTTAATTTACTGTGTATTTCAAGGCGAAGGCCAAGGACCGTGCAATGATTTCGGACAATCTACTGGTTGCTTAACATGAAGATTGGTGTTTACCTTTCCCTTTTATAACTGCAAAGTTATGGAATTTTGTAATGTGAACCATCCAACAGTCTTGCTGTGGATAGGAAATATGAAAGGGAAGGCTCCACAGTGTCAAGTATTTTCTTACACAAAATAATATATAAATATTTGTAAATGAAATTGACAAATATTTAAAATATCAGCAGCAAGAAATTTCCAAATGAGAAAAATAGTAAAAAAAAAGAAACAGAGATTGTAATACATCAAAACAAACCAAGACGCTATACTTGTGTAATGTACAAAAAATGATAATTGTACACAGAAATTAGAGTTTGGTATGTTAATGTTCGTGAGCTATGCAGGTTTTGCAGTAATTCTGCATGACAGATGCAAATGTAATGGTCATTTCAAGAGGCCATTTCAATGGGAAATCTACTCTATGTAAAAGGCAGTACTCTCGCAAAACATTGTTTATTTATTTATTTCAGACAATTTGCTTCAAAATGCACCACTGGATACACACTTTTCGCCCAACATTCTTCTGCCGAATGGGCATGGCTAATTTTCTACACTGGGGGCCGATTCCGATCCGGTAAAATAATCCGCCGTACGATTCGTATTCGGAGCCGATTCCGTACGAATGGGAAACTACCGTCCGACCTGCGAAGTACGATCCATTTCCGTTGATTGCCGTACGAATATCAGCGAACCGTACGAACCACAGTTGATGACCCGTACGAATCAGCATTGGAAATCCTACTGTACCATTTGTAAACATGCCGTACAACCACACTAGTACGATCCTGTACGGAAAGCCTGCCCGCGATTCGTACGGGCTAAAGTATTCGTGCATTATAATTCCCCCACCCGCCAACGGCCCGTACAAGTCACCCGCATGCACAAGTACGACACACACACCCCCCCGATCAAGCCTACGCGAACCCCCACCCGCCAACGGCCCGTACAACTCACCCGCACGCACAAGTATGACACGCACACCCCCCGATCAAGCCTATGCGAACCCCGCCACCCACCAACGGCCCGTACAACTCACCCGCATGCACAAGTACGACACGCACCCCCCCATCAAGCCTACGCGAACCCCCCCACCCGCCAATGGCCTGTACAAGTCACCCGCACGCACAAGTACGACACGCACACCCCTCCATCAAGCCTACGCGAACCCCCCACCCATCAACGGCCCGTACAAGTCACCCGCGTGCACAAGTACGACACGCACACCCCCCCGATCAAGCCTACGCGAACCCCCACCCACCAACGGCCCGTACAACTCACCCGCACGCACAAGTACGACACACACACCCCCCGATCAAGCCTACGCGAACCCCCCACCCTCCAACGGCCCGTACCAGTCACCCACATGCACAAGTACGACACGCACACCCCCCCGATCAAGCCTACGCGAACTCCCCCACCCGCCAACGGGCCGTACAATTCACCCGCACGCACAAGTACGACACGCACACCCCCGATCATTCCGATCCGGTAAAATAATCCGCCGTACGATTTGTATTCGGAGCCGATTCCGTACGAATGGGAAACTACCGTCCGACCTGCGAAGTACGATCCATTTCCGTTGATTGCCGTACGAATATCAGCGAACCGTACGAACCACAGTTGATGACCCGTACAAATCAGCATTGGAAATCCTACTGTACCATTTGTAAACATGCCGTACAACCACACTAGTACGATCCTGTACGGAAAGCCTGCCCGCGATTCGTACGGGCCAAAGTATTCGCGCATTATAATCCCCCCACCCGCCAACGGCCCGTACAACTCACCCGCACGCACAAGTACGACACGCACACCCCCCGATCAAGCCTACGCAAACCCCGCCACCCACCAACGGCCCGTACAACTCACCCGCATGCACAAGTACGACACGCACCCCCCCCATCAAGCCTACGCGAACCCCCCTACCCGCCAATGGCCTGTACAAGTCACCCGCACGCACAAGTACGACACGCACACCCCTCCATCAAGCCTACGCGAACCCCCTACCCATCAACGGCCCGTACAAGTCACCCGCGTGCACAAGTACGACACGCACACCCCCCGATCAAGCCTACGCAAACCCCCCACCCGCCAACGGCCCGTACAACTCACCCGCACGCACAAGTACGACACACACACCCCCCGATCAAGCCTACGCGAACCCCCCACCCGCCAACGGCCCGTACCAGTCACCCACATGCACAAGTACGACACGCACACCCCCCCGATCAAGCCTACGCGAACCCCCCACCCGCCAACGGGCCGTACAATTCACCCGCACGCACAAGTACGACACGCACACCCCCCGATCAAGCCTACGCGAACCCCCCCACCCGCCAACGGCCCGTATAACTCACCCGCACGCACAAGTACGACACGCACACCCCCGATCAAGCCTACGTGAACCCCCCACCCGCCAACGACCTATACAACTCACCCGCATGCACAAGTACGACACGCACACCCCCCATCAAGCCTACGCGAACCCCCCACCCGCCAACGGCCCGTACAAGTCACTCGCACGCACAAGTACGACACGCACACCCCCCACCAAGCTTACGCGAACCCCCCCACCCGCCAACGGCCTGTACAATTCATCCGCGCACATAATTATGACACGCACACCCCCCCGATCAAGCCTACGCTAACCCCCCCACCCGCCAACGGCCCGTACAACTCACCCGCACGCACAAGTACGACACACACACCCCCCATAAAGCCTACGCGTACCCCCCCACCCGACAACGGCCCGTACAACTCATCCGCACGCACAAGTACAACACGCACCCCCCCCCGATCAAGCCTACGCGAACCCCCCACCCGCCAACGGCCCGTACAACTCGCCCGCACGCACAAGTACGACACGCACACCCCCCCGATCAAGCCTACACGAACCCCCCGCACCCGCCAACGGCTCGTACAAGTCACCCGCATGCACAAGTACGACACGCACACCCCCCATCAAGCCTACGTGAACCCTCCCACCCGCCAACGGCCCGTACAACTCACCCGCACGCACAAGTACGACACGCACACCCCCGATCAAGCCTACGCGAACCCCCCCACCCGCCAACGGCCCGTACAACTCACCCGCACGCACAAGTACGACACGCACACCCCCCCATCAAGCCTAGGTGAACCCCCCACCCCCCAATGGCCCGTACAAGTCACCCACACGCACAAGTACGACACGCACACATAACGCCAACACCTAAACCAGCACAAGGACTTTGCTAACGAGTCGCACAACAACACTGAACATGTCTGCTGTGTACACACCATTGAGAAACAATGTCCTGGTCACAGCCAAACAGGCAAACAGAGGTCAACTCTAACACCCACCCCATATAACACACACACCACCAATTCAAAATAAGCCACACCCACAAATTGACCAATAAAAGGGTCCACACATACAACCCATCATCCTTTGCAACATACCTATTCTTGCTAAGACACAGACATCACACCAGCTATTGCAGCCACACACCTTCACACATACACCCTATCTCATCTACACCCACACAACCCCCTTCACAATCAGACCCACACACCCTCATCCATACACACCATCACCCCCTCAATCACATACACCCCACACCATGACCACACCAAAGAATCCAAAGTTCACTAACCCGGAGATGGAGATCCTTACAGATGAAGTCATCAGAGTCGAGCCACAGCTGTTTGGTGCATTGGTCAGACAGACCAGCATGGCTGAAAAAACACGCATGTGGGAGAGGATCGTTGACAAGGTCAATGCTGTTGCACCCATCAGGCGCACCAGGCAGGAATGCCAGGCCAGGTGGTATGATCTGCGGAGGATGGTCAAGAAGAAAATGGACCAGGACTACGCCAATGCACACTACACTGGAGGTGGTGGTCCCCGCAGACCTTCTGTATACCATCCCTGGGAGGAGAAAGTCATGGCCCTGCTGCCACCGGTGGGAGTACACGGAATTGAAGGAGCCGTTGAGCCTGGTGAGTGTACAAAAAACACATGTTACATGGGTGGACTTACAACAGTGCCCAGCAGCATGGGGGTGGGTGGCCATGAGTCCCAGCAGTACACAACAGAATGGGGGTAGTTGCAAGGGGGAGGCACAAAGGGTGGAAGGTGTAGGGTAGGAGGCTGCCCTCATCCCATATGTCCCAGGTACACACCCAAGCACCATACCCAATGCACAGGAATAGGGAAATTTCACACAAGATAGTAGACCACAGCTTCAAAACAATTTCATGTTGCTTACACACCTTTCAGGGATGCATCATATTGTGACACAGTAAGGCAGTGTAGCAAGTGAGCGAGCACAAACAACCTGTCTCCATCCCTCTGTTGCCCTCCTCCCTCTGTCTGTCTGCCTCCCTCTGACTTTCTCCCTCTGTCTGTCATCCTCTGTCTCACTCCCTCTGTCTCCCTCCCTCCCTCTGACTCCCTCCATCCCTGTCGCCCTCTCCCTCTGTCTCCTTCCCTCCCTCTGACTCCGTCCATCCCTGTCGCCCTCTCCCTCTGTCTCCTTCCCTCACTCTGACTCCATCCATCCCTGTCGCACTCTCCCTCTGTCTCCCTCCCTCTGTCTCCCTCTCCCTCTGTCTCCCTCTCCCTCTGTCTCCCTCTCCCTATGTCTTCCTCCCTCTGTCTCCCTCCCTCCCTCTGACTCCCTCCATCCCTGTCGCCCTCTCTCTCTGTCTCCCTCTCCCTCTCCCTCCCTCCCCCTCTGTCTCCCTCTCCCTATGCCTCCCTCTCCATATGTCTTCCTCCCTCTGTCTCCCTCCCTCCCTCTGACTCCCTCCATCCCTCTGACTCCCTCCATCCCTGTCGCCCTCTCTCTGTCTCCCTCTCCCTCTGTCTCCCTCTCTCTGTCTCCCTTTCCCTCTGTCTCCCTCTCCCTCTGTCTCCCTCTCCCTATGTCTCCGTCCCTCTGTCTCCCTCCCTCCCTCTGACTCCGTCCATCCCTGTCGCCCTCTCTCTGTCTCCCACTCCCTCTGTCTCCCTCTCCCTCTATCTCCCTCTCCCTCTGTCTCCTTATGTCTCCCTCCCTGTGTCTCCCTCCCTCCCTCTGACTCCCTCCATCCCTGTCGCCCTCTCCCTCTGCCTTTCTTCCCTCCCTCTGACTCCGTCCATCCCTGTCGCCCTCTCTCTGTCTCCCTCTGTCTCCCTCTCCCTCTGTCTCTGTCTCCCTCTCCCTAGGTCTCCCTCTCTATGTCTCCCTACTTCGGTCTCTCTCCCTCTGTCTCCCTCCCTCTGTCACCCTCCTCCCTCTGTATCCATCCCTCAGTTTTCCTCCCTCTGTCACCTCACCCGAGCTTCCTGGGCACACACACAGTTGCACCCGAGCACTGCACAGGCCTTATAAAGACCATAGAGCAGAGTGTCTAGGGATGTCTCCTAATTACCAGCAGTCATGTACTAAGTGCCTGCGACACACCCACCATTTGCATGCGACACAGTACTGGACACACAGTTTAGAAAGCTCTGTAGTACACAATGGGCCCAGGTGTAGGCAGCACAAGTCCCTCCTGTGATCATTGCAAACACAAACACCAGGACAAGGTCAGACATCCTGTGCAGGAACCCACAACCACGATTATGCCAGCATGCTACATGAGGGCACAGCCAAATCACGAAGGATGGACGATTGGAAATCACACTCAAACTACTAGCATGGCCTGTCACACAACCCCCTTACAGAAACTTATCCCATGGGGACAGGCAATGGAGTGCAACACTGTCCCAATTGTCATGTACCACAACTAAATACTCACTCAAATGAATACGCATACAACTTTAACATGCACATTGCAGATGCTCCAGTCCATTGAGCCTCTCACACAATGCACGTGCCCCATCTTATGAACGCTGTGGATGCACTTAAGTACCAACATGGACATGGGTATTGACAAGGTGATGCGTCTTGGAGAAGTGCCACGTTCTAAAGCCATGATCTAGAAGTGGGTGTACAGGTCCAGGGGTGTTGCCATTGGTTGGCCATCTCGGAACAGCAACACCTATCCAAAGTAGATGAATTTATCCTACTAAATAATGCTCTGTATCTTACATGAACATGCTGCATCTAAACTCTGTGCATGCATGACGCAGGCATAAGGATTTACACTGTATCCTGGATGTTGCGTGAACCAGAGCACTGCTGTATATGTGTTGTGCCGGCAAGACAAGACACAGCAATGGCTGTGTCAGTCATTGTCAAGAAAATGGAAAAAGTAAAATACCTCTGAGTGCATGTCAATTTGCTACCACTACATACACAACTGAACAATGACAACAATGTAAAGCTGGTGGAACTGTGATGCTGATAATGGTTAACAAATTAAGATGTCACTTGATAGTGCATTAACAGTGTCTGTCTCTCCCACACACATGGCAATATGTGGAGACCACCCCCAACCAGGGGGGAGAAGGATCCCAGTCCCAGGCTCAGCAGGACCCTGACCCCACCGACAGCGACGCCACTCAATGCACTGTGGATGACCCCAACCAACCTGGCCCCTCTGGATCCCGAACCCCTGCAGCAACTGTACCAGCAACATCTGTGCCAATCACCGGAACCATTCCCACCACATCCCAGCAGACAGGTCAGAGCCCTGCCCATGATCCACCAGAGAGCCTGTCTGAAAATGAGGGACACCCTTTGTCGGGCACCCCTGAGGTGGCAGACAACATCCACCCTGCCAGCACTCGGGGGTCCCGTCGATCGGATGTGCCCACAAGCGCAGGCCGTGCTTGTGTGGGTCAGGGTGGTGGGAGTGGCGCAAGGCGGAGGCGAGATTCTGGCCAGTCAGCTGCAGGGCCCGGTATGACTGAAATGAATAACATCCTGGAGGCATACCGGCGGGACACCAGGGAGGTAAGCCAGGTAGCAGAGGCCCTCAACCAGGTGAAAGAACAGCAGGCTGAGCAAAATGCCAGGCAAGAACAACATTATGGACGGGTGGAGGCAACACTGGCTGAGCTCTTGACAGTGCATCGGGAAATGAGCCAATCACTACGTCAGATTGCTGCCAACATGCAGCACCCTACCTGTGTCACCAGGCCAGCAACATCAAGGCAAAGTGCAACACCAGCCACAGGGAGGGAGGAGGAGGAGAAGGAACTGTCTGACATAGCATCCCATGCATCGTCCATGCCTGCACGTGAGGGTCCCCCAAGGAAGAAGGGTCGTCCACGGCTAAGACGTTGAGAGGCAGTGGGGCATGCACAACTCCCAGGACACCTGACCTGGCATATTGCCCTTGGGTGCAACAGCATCACCTATTAGACTCTCCCACATGTATTTTCTGGTCACAGTCTGCCCAATGATGCCAAGCACTGTGGCCTGGACTCTGTTGACTCAAACTGTAAGGCATCTCATCTCCAGCAGTGAACTTTGGATTCCCCCCCTTTCTGTACAGCACCTACTCATGTTTCCTGCACAAGATCACCCAATAAATATAAGAAACATCATACGCATTTGTGGAGTTATTTTGTACCCACAGTATAAAAGAATATGTGTGTGCAAATGTATGAAATGCAAGAGTATTCAACAAACAGCAGCTATCCACACACTTGGATCTGAGTCCGGGTGAGGACACACATAGGTCACAACATTCTAACAACTATATACATGGATGGAAACACACACCTGTGATGGTTAATAAATGCTGGAGGGGGGTTTGGATCACAAAACTGCAATTACAGACAGGCACAGGAGAGTCACTTGGAGGTGTATAGATCAGTGTTAAAAAGCTAGTTGTCCACGTAGGGAGTACCCACATATGTGTCCTCATGTATGTGAACTATCATCAGCATGCTGCTGTACTGTGGATGTGATGTATGGTGCACAGGCCAAGGGTGGCAGGACAGACTGTGGGCAATGGGCTGTAGCACTCTACCCAAGCTCACCTGATTACGTGACCTCCCCCTATGGAGCTACAAGTACTAAACTCCTGTGATGAGTGCAACGCATCCAGAACAACTAGCCACGTCTAACAATTATCTACACCACAATGGCCACATTACACCACACCCAAGAGACGTGGTCATGGTGTGTGTCCCCTGTGGCTACTTGACTGACTGTGACGGCTATGTTGAAGTGGTGTGACAAGGTCGTGTACTGCCACGTTACTGTAAGGAAGGCGAGTTGTGCTGCAGTGGTGTTGACAAGGTAACACTGTACAATATTGTGCCTATGGAAGGTGTGTGTGTGCTGAACAAGGCACATGACCTGGTGGTACGTAGACACACTGTCATGTGGCTCAGCATAGTCTTGCCAGTATGTGTTGCACACACAGGCATAGAAGCTGTTATGGGTGAGTTTGAGGCATCGTGATACCAGGAGGATGATTGTCTGGTGTTCTCTGAGTGTAGGGTGGCTGGAGCATGCTCTCCAAATGGATGAAAGGAGGGGTATCCTGTAGGCGTGTGTGGTCCTGGATTTGGCTAGTGTGCGCTGCATTGTGGCTGTGTATGCAGCAGCAGGAATGAGTGAAGACATGACGGCAGGAGGGGTGTGACAACTTGCAAAACATGCACATACCACAAGGGCATTGGCAAGTGACATGTGTATGTGAATGCAGGAGTGTCTGCTTCACTCAGGGTCACTACAAATAAAATGGCACAGTAATCACCAAAGATCACGGTCACAGGATCAGGCCCCTTAGGGACAAGTGGTGCACAGGACACACAACGTCAGCAGGTGTAGTCTACAGGTAGTGTGTTCCAAGTTAAACAGCAGCTACACAGCTATCTACCTCACACACAATATAGTACTTTAGCCTTAACCAACACCATGCATGTTGTCACTGTACATGTAAACACATAACAAGAATGAGCTTACTTCATGCCATATAGTATACATTAGAAGGACATGTGCGTTGACATCAATGAGGCACAATATTCAGTGGAATTCACACGTCATGCACAACATGATGATTTACCTTGGGAGGCCATGGAGCATAATCAAACATACATGGTCACTGCCATTGGCCATAAGACAAAAAAAGTATATGAATGATGTCACCTGTAATGCAGCAGAACGATTCGCTACAAGACTGCCAGGGACTGGCCGTACCTTTCTTCATCAGAGTGGTGTGATGCTCAAAGGGTTCCACCTCCAAATAGCCCCTTGGTCTGAGTACAAATGACAGACACAAAAGGGTGATCAGGTGAGGGAAGGAGAAGATGGGAACTGCAGGGAGGGAGACCTGAAACAGAGGCAAATAACCATTAGGAGTACTTTCTCATGTCACTGACACTACAAATACCTCATGAGATACACTGTACCAGTCACACCTGTGAAGTTAAACGACTATAGCCAATTTGAGATCACTCATAATGCTATAAGTTAAGATCCGATGCTGTAACACGGACACATAAAACCTAGGACAGTCTGTCATCTATTTGAGTCATGTGTAACGCTCACAAGTCTGCTACTATGCAATGAGATCTATGTGGACAAAAACTAATTCACAGTATCTGATGATGTGTACCCTACAAACAAATAAAAATATATGGCAATGCCACTTATGCAAAGTGTAATATCTGTATTTGATTATGTGTACCCATAAGGGCCATGTAGGCAAACTTGACATCACCCACAATAGCTGTAAGAATCACATATGATGAGGAAGCTAATGACCTACATGCAATGAAGGCACTCTGTAGCCAGTCTTTTGCTCTATCAACTTTGCATCACTATGCTAAACATGACAAGCTGGTTGACAATAACTCAACAGCATGTGATGTGGATCCAAGCCACATAATGAACCCTACCGTCGCACAGAAACGCTGCCCGGGACAAAAGAATCATGTGAATGACCGCACTCCACTGGTGCAACACAATAATTTACATATGCATCATCCCACCATTGTCATGTCTACTGCAAAACATACATGGCATCATGTGAATGAAAACAGAACTGCTACTCACTGTGAAGGCTGGCGTAGCAGTATTCTCAACCTGCACTGAGGTAGTGACATGACATACGGCAACAAGGGGAAATGCATCCATGCGAACAGAATCACAGGACAGTTGTCTTAACATGTGGAACATACACTGGGCCACACCTACACAACATGGTTTTTTGGTAAACAAACTGGACTGGCCCACAAGGTTGAGGTGATGATCCAGACACATTCTAATGCACACAGTGAGGCTGCAATCCCCCACAGAGTCCGTGGTTGTGACCTCAAACACAATGTCAAACCATGGTATATGCAATTTTTCAGTGTCAATGTCTACACACATTGATGCATTAACCAGAGTCTAGAAATACAACAGATGACTGTCAGATGGGGTGACTATCCTGTCATGGGAGTGGGCCTACATGTAATAAGAAACATGATGTTGTTGCATGTATGCATGGTCTAACAACATGCGCATGAACATGTACCACACAATTGAAACCATACCAACGCTAAACAGCCTCATATGAGTCCTTACCCAAATTGACTTTTCCACATGTCCATGCATGCTCCGTTGATTCGGCTGACGTTGCAATCATAATGAGCAATAGCAGGCTGACCACGATGACACCAACGGACAACAGGCAGGGCAAGCTGGGGATGAGAGACACACAAGGGGTCAAGTTCCATATAATGTCATTATGACATTATCCTGTTGAATAGCCTGATGTTGTAGTATACCTGTACATTCCAAGTACACACATAGCACGTATGTGTGTTGCATTACATCTGCACCTGTGTGACACTGCACAACAAACATCCAAGTGACATTGCATACAGTCAGTTGCATACACAGCATGCTACCCATGCAACTCTATAGTACATGTTTTAGCAAAATGCACCTATGACTCACCATTATGAAAAGAAGTTGCGGATGAGGTGACTCTGGATATCAACTTCAACCTCCTCGTCACTGGCATCCTGGGCAAGGCCTTCATCCTCAAGGGGTGGATGTTCCAGCTCATCAGGATCAAGGATGAGTGGCACGGCCTCCTCCACTACCATGTTGTGTAGCATGCAGCACACTGTGAAGATGTCACACACCTTGAGTGGGGTGTATTGGAGGGCTCCGCCTGTCTTGTCCAGGCACCTGAACCGGCTCTTCAGGAGTCCAAATGTTCGCTTGATCACCCGCCTGGTCTTCCCATGAGCATTGTTGTAACGCTGGTCTGCAGCTGTCCTGGGGTTGCGTAGCGGAGTCATTAGCCACGGCATGTTTGGATATCCTGCGTCTCCTGCAAATTGACATCATGGAAATGAGTGTGTAATATGATGCAGTTCATGAAGTTATGACATACTGACATACATGGCTAACAGAGTTTACCCACCCACAAGACATGCCTGATGGTTGTGCAGCTGCAGCATCATCTTTGGTACCCTGCTACGCCTCATGACGAATGCATCGTGGCACGATCCTGGAAAACGTGCACAAACATGTGAGATAAGCATGTTGGCAAGACACACCACCAGGGCATTTATCAAGTGGTAGTGTTTCCTGTTGCGGTACGCTTGCTCCTGAGCCTGTGGTGGCACCAGAGTAACATGTGTACCATCAATTGCACCAATTACATGTGGCATGCGTCCCAGGGCATAGAATTCCCCCTTGACATGTGTCAACTGTGCTGGAGTAGGGAATTTAATGAATTCATCAATGTGCAGCAACATAGCTGCCAATACATCACGTAATACCCGGCTAAACATGGTTTGTGACATCCCTCCCACATCAGCTATGGTAAATTGGAACGTACCTGTGGCAAAGAAATGTAGGGCTGCCATCACCTTTACCTTGGGTGTCAGCGCAGTTGGATACCTGTGTCGTGGTTGCAGATGTTGTTCCAGCCTGTCCGTCAGGTCCTTGATCAACCGTCTGGTGAAGCGGTAACGCCGTATGCAATTACGTTCCCTCATGGCATCCAAGTCTGGCAACGGCCTTTCCAGAGGGGGTGCCCTGCAAAACATATGTAGTAGAAAATGTGTACAACTGTCAGACAAAGACAATAACAATGTACATGGCACAAGCAACACTGCTTCAACAAATCTAGACAATTTTGAGTGTGACGTGGGATACACACTGAGGAAACATGTGCCAGCTGCCAGCCACTCCTCCATGAAAAGTAAAAGACCTGTGGTCTGTAGAATGGATATGACATGCATACAAATGATCTGATGGGAAGGTCTGAGTGAGCATGACAATGTATCACGTCAGTGACACACATCACGTGAATTGCATTAGGAGGTTGTCTGCACATCAAGACAGCTGACAGCAATACACACACCCACATCACATGTGCCATCATTTGCACAGATCTGACATATTCCTATTGCGATGTGATATTTCCAAAACTAATACATGGACATCATCAGACAGCAGGAATGTTTGATATGTGACAAATGGTCTATGATGCCATCACACATAAGAGTGGTTCATTTGCACTAGTGGCATGGTGTGCGTACATGTGAAACCCTGTCATCACGGCAAGGACCCATCATAGATGCTCCTACAGCAGATATACTGAACAGTATGAACAAGTTACTTACCTTTTGTAACAAAATATCTGTAATAAACAGTAGTTAGTACCATATTCCTACCTTGGAATACATACCCCAGCAAGACCAAGCCCTGTGGTGGGTCTTCAAACCAACAATCACACCATTAAGTCCTGGAGGACCGAACGGCCAAAGAAGACATCCCTCTGGACTTAGCTGTCCAGGCTGTAGTGTCTTGCAAACGTGTGCATCGAGGCCCACGTAGCTGCCTGACAAATGTCCTGCAAGGGGACTCCCCAACCCAGGGCAGTAGTAGCCACCGTGGCCCAAGTCGAATGGGCCCTCAGCCCAACAGGAGGCTCCTTCTTTGGCAAGGGTTACCAAGCATTCATACACAAGACACCCACAGAGAGATGGTCTGCTTGTGTACCGGCCTTCCCTTTTCAGCCACCACATAACCAACTAAAAGTTGTTCATCCACCTGGAACTGGCGTGTGCGATCCAGATAGTATGAGAGCGCACGTTTTGGGTACAGACGGTGTAGCGGTTCTATCTCCTTTGAGGGATGCGTAGGCGGAAATAATGTGGACAAGGTGAGAGATTGCCCAATGTGTAACTCCGTGTCAAACTTGTGCCGGAAATAGGGTATTGTCCGCAACGCAAACTTGTCCGGATGGACTGAAAGGTCAGGTGTTTATGGAGAAAGAGCCTTGGGCATCACATACGGAACATGTGGAAACGTGTGTCTGATGCCTTTCAGAAAACGAGTCACAATAGGGGACTAGAACATACAAGGTTGATCAGGCAGCCTTAGTAAGGCTGAAAGGGCAGGAACGTAGGCCTTGATAGTGCCCAGAGCAGAGCCCTGCTGGGCATGAGAAAGAAGTAAGAGATGAAATCCATGAAGAGGTGCAGAAAGAGGGTACACAGCCTTCCGTGTGCACCATGCCACCAATTGGGTCCACCTGCAGGCGTATGACGGCTTTGTGGAGTGACGCCTGGCAGCATGGATGATATTACAGACTTCAGGATGAAAGGCAAATGGCCTCTACTGTCGCCGCTCACTCTCCAAGCATGGAGTTGTACACTGTACAGGTACGGGTGGAGGACCGTCCCCTGCTGCTGCAACATAAGGTCCTCCAGAAGAGGCAGACAAACCGGGGGATAAACTGACATAATGATGAACTTGGGATACCAGTACCAACGTGAACATCCGTGGTAAGTCCAAAGTGGAGCAGGGTAAAGTGAATGTGCATGTGGCCTAACGTGAACCGCAGGTAGCGCCGGTGGGCCGGCAGGACGGGGATGTTGAAATTACCATCCTGCAAGTCCAACGCTAGCATCCAGCGTCCTTGGTCCAGGGCAGGTAGGACCTGAGCCACTGTCGGCATTTTGAGCTTCTCCTTCCGGAGGAAGCCATTGACGTTCCTTGTGTCAAAGATAGAGCATAGGGCCCCATTGTCCTTCTTGGGTAGCAGCAAGTAGCGGGAGTAGCAACCACACCCTATTGCTGGCCCAGGAACGGGCACCATGGCCCCCTTGGCCAAGAGGGCTGTAACTTCTGCATGCTGAAGTTGCAAATGATCTCCCGATACGCGTTGTTATTGCGGTGGCATGGCTTGAGGGGTCACATCATGGGTGAGGGAATAGCCCCTTGGGACGATTTGCAGCACCCACCTGTCCGATGTGACAGTGCCCCAGTGGTGGAGGTGATGGCAAACCCTGCCCCCCACTGGCGTCACATGGCCCTGTAGGCACAGACTAGGAGGGTTTGTAGGTAGATGTTGTGGGGGAAGGTGTGGACTGACCTCGCCGTTGTCACCGCCTGCCGCCACGACGGTTATCACCGCCGCCACGGCGTTGGATGTGAGTCAGCGTTGCGTGGCTGGCAGCACGTGTGTGTGTGCCACTTCTTTTGCCGCAAAATGAGCTAAAGGTAACACTTTGCTGTTGCGTGGCCGACAGGCCCATGGACCTGGCTTAGCCCTGGAGTCCTTCATGTGCTCAAACGCATGGTGTGCCTTGTTGCCAGAAAGGCAACGGACAGCAACGGGCATGTCCATGAGTGTATTCTGGTCATCATCATGAAATTGGGCGTACTTCAACCAGGTTTTGCAACAAATCGCCTCCGTGGATGCCATCGCTCTGCCCAGTGAGTCGGTGCTATCCAGCCCATACCGGATCGAATACCGTGCCGCAGATCGGCATTCTACAAGGGCTTGGCCAAGTATTGCCCGTACCTACAACGCGCACTCTGGCAGCAGTTCCGCAACCGTGTCCCACAGAGAGTGTGTGTAGCGGACAAAGAGGCATGTGATGTTGGAAGACCGCAGTCCCAGACTCAGGGAGGATGATACCATCTTTCCGTACTGCTCATACCTCTTGGATACCCTGTCCAGCGGAGCAAACGGGAATGCGGTCTTTGATTTGGAGGCCTGGATGCCCATGCTCTCTGGGGTGGGGTGGGAGGACAGGAAACATGGGTCATCCGGGGACGGGTGTGGGCGTCTGGCAATGTGCCTATCTACAGCCAAACCTGCAGCGGGCCTGGACATAGTGGCCAAAATAGCGTCAGTCAATGCCTCATGAAACGGCTGCAGAGGCTCAGCCGAGCTTGACTGCAGTTTAAGGACCTCGGTGAGGAGGTTGGTCCTCACGGGCGCGACGGGGAGATGAAGGGGCAAGGCTTTGGCCGCCCACGTAAACACAACACTGTACGTTGCCCGCTCCTCCAAAGATACGGTTGGATTTGAGACTTTACCAGTGTCTGGTGAGGTGTCCAGACCACTCGCATCCCCCAGTCCACCTTTCCAGTCGTCTTGGGACTGACACTCACGTGTCAGTGGGTCTTCAGAACCCTCCCAATACTACTTATCACCCATTCCCTGATAATCAGGGTTGTCAAAAGATGTGCCCGGCTCGTTGAAGTTAAACTCCCCATGCAGCATTAAAAGCGGTGTTCAGCCGCGCCGTTCCCATGCCAGAGCCGTATAGTGTGTGGTATCGGGGACATCTCCACCCGAGAACGGCACCGAGGGTGACACCTGGGGGACTGTTGCCGGTGAGGTCGTGAGGTGAACCAGCGAGGACCAGGATCACCAATCGGATCCAGTGTGGCCCAGCGGTGCCGGGACGAAGGCGCCGCCAGCGTCAGAGCCAAAGCAAGAGACGGCGTCGGGGCCAAAGCACCAGACCCGCTAGTGCCCCCAGATGGGTCCGCTGGGCCCTAAGCCACGGCGTAGCCCGTCGGTGGAGTGAGGGACATCATGGCCATGAGGAAGCGCACTAACTCCTCATGCGTTGCATGCTGGCCAGGGACCGGAGGTCGTGGTGCAGGCTACAATGGCTGCAAATCTGACGGAGCAGCGTGGGCGGTGTCACCCAAATCCCGTGCAGCATTGCACGTGCATTGTGGTGAGTTTGAAGTGCGATGACGTCTCTTTGACTTCTTGTGGTTACCTGACGACTTTGCCCTGGAGGAGTGATGTCAAATCCCGGGGCTCTGATGGCTCAAACCCCACGCCCGGGCACTCGACCTACGTCCAGACCATGAGCTATTGTGGTGCAGGGCCAACTGCTGGAGTCCGAGCCGCTTGCGGGACCACTCCCACCTAGCTTCATATGTCTGGGCCCGGCAGTCGGAGCAGCTCTTGTTGTCGTGCTTAACGTCGAAACAGTGGAGACACCGACGGTGAGGGTCAGTCACCGACATCAGTCGGTCGCAATCCTCACAGGCTTGAAAACGGCCATCCCTATTGGCACCGTCCTGAGTCGGACAATCCAAGTTAAATGATCAGAAGTGATCGTACTATGATTTGAAACAAAATGAGTACGGTTACACTTATACGGGAACTGCGCTGCTGGCGTGAAAAAAGAGGACCTGACGTGAGCACGCGGAGGCGGCGTATAAGTACTCAGACAACGTAATCGCGGCACACACAACACCAATGACACACGCGGAGCTGCAGACGACGCCTACCGACACACAAGGGTACTGCTAAGCCGAAATTGGCAGATCCAGTCTGACGCTTGGGGATATTCTAAGGTGAGGAATATAATACTGACCTGTTTCTTTCATATGCAAACAGCATGCACAATGTCGCACATGGCACACACATGACGTGGTCACACAGGGTCATGTTGTGCGTCAATTCGACATCTGTGACAGTGGGCATGTGGCTGTCATCATGTGACAGTTCCCTGTACTGAATGGTGTGCCATTCCAGTGTTGATGTGCATCACAATATGTTTCAGACGTTACTCAGGTGCGAAGTGTTGAATGTATGTGATACACATGTGCACAATGATTAATGACATGTCTCAACAGCTCTTCACACATCAACTGAGCCACAAGGTCACAGTCCCTGTGCTTCCTCAATGTCTGCCACACCTGGGGCCTGCTGATGTAAGGATGCCATGCTGATGTATGCATCCACATCATCAACATGAGTCTAGACTACATCCCTGCCATGTGATTTCCTGGGGTCACTCTCCCAATAGTGACATGAAGGAGGTCAGGAACGCAGCCTACACAAGCGTTCACTTGAGCATGTCTGACGCACTGTACCCCAATGATACGTGCGTGTGTAGGCCTTGTTTCCCTATTGCATTGTAGCCATACGCGAGCACAGCGTACCCCAATGGTACGTTCGTGTGTAGGCCTCGTTTCTCTATTGCATTGCAGCCATATGCGAACACAGCATACCCCAATGGTACGTGCGTGTGTAGGCCTCGCTACCTTATTGCATTGTAGCCATACGCGAGCACAGCGTACCACAATGGTACATTCGTGTGTAGCCCTCGTTTCCCTATTACATTCTAGCCATACGCGAGCACAGCGTACCCCAATGGTACGTGCGTGTGTAGGCCTCGTTTCCCTATTGCATTGTAGCCATGCGCGAGCACAGCGTACCCCAATGATACGTGTGTGTGTACGCCTCGTTTCCCTATTGCATTGTAGCCATACACGAGCACAGCGTACCCCAATGGTACGTGCGTGTGTACGCCTCGTTTCCCTATTGCATTGTAGCCATACGCGAGCACAGCGTACCCCAATGGTACGTTTGTGTGTAGGCCTCGTTTCCCTATTGCATTGTAGCCATACGCGAGCACAGCGTACCCCAAAGGTACGTGTGTATGTACGTCTCGTTTCCCTATTGCATTGTAGCCATACGCGAGCAAAGCGTACCCCAATGGTACGTGCGTGTGTAGGCCTCGTTTCCCTATTGCATTGTAGCCATACGCGAGCACAGCGTACCCCAATGGTACGTGCGTGTGTACGCCTCGTTTCCCTATTGCATTGTAGCCATACGCGAGCACAGCGTTCCCCAATGGTACGTGCGTGTGTAGGCCTCGTTTCCCTATTGCATTGTAGCCATACGCGAGCACAGCGTACCCCAATGGTACGTGCGTGTGTACGCCTCATTTCCCTATTGCATTGTAGCCATACGCGAGCACAGCGTACCCCAATGGTACGTGCATGTGTATGACTCGTTTCACCATTGAATGGGTTGCATTTGCGACGGCAATCGCACCGTACTTGTGTGAGTATTCAAATAAATACATAGGGAACATCTAGGGGAACAGTGAAATGATCAGAATGCAGCCAGGTTGTCATGGATACAGAGAGTTTTGAGCCTCCTACAGGTGTTCTAGAAAATTCAGTTGGGCAAATGTATACAATGTTGCAAAAGTTGTTGTTCAGCTCTGGCTCCGTTTTCAAACCATGCATATGTGTGTCATGGCCTTATGTGTGATGGGATTGGATGAAACATAGGATGCAAACTATGGTGGCCTATCACACACTACTACAATCAACTAACACTTATTCTGGGGTTCAAGGGGTGTGTTTTAAGACCATCGCACAGTTATATCCCCCGTAATAGCATACAGAAAAACAAAAAATAACTGTGGGTCTGACAGAGAATTCAAAACATGCTATGTGTAGCTGGCTATGTGTCTGTTATTTCTCTAGAGATGGAAGACAGACTGGACAGTAAACCACTGTGGAAAAATGTCCATCAGTTACGCGATAGTGGGCGCCCAGTACATCATGTGGTCTACTCCACAGTAGTATAACCACCACTCTATCACCATAGATCAATATTGGAGAAGAAGAGTGATGGATGGATGTCTGGTGGATTGAGTTGTCGTAACTGTGAGCAGTGCAAGAAAAATTAAAGTGTGAAAATTGAAAAGTATAAGATTGGATGGTGCATACAATTTTCTTTTATTCTGGCGTTACGCACCTCCAAGGTTAAAAATAAAGTGCAAGTAAGTCAGGTGGTTCAAACAAATACCTTCTGACTGGGCTATCTGGTCGACATGTTTCTGCGGTTATTGGTCAAGTGTTACCATCCGCTTCCTCAGGACCCATTAACTTAGTTGCTACTGCTAAATAAATAATAAGTGAAAATAGGACAATATACAAACATACAAAGTGTCACCTGTACACTTCCATTTTTCTCCTGTGAGTGTCCATTTTTGATATAGCCAGCGAATCCACATGTAATGAAAAACACAATAAAATAGCACTCACATTAGTTAAGGCTATCCCAAGACACAATTTGTCAATATTTATGATACTACATCTAGGTCAAGGCTACCTTAGAGTGTCCCACATTGTTAAAATAATAATCAATGTCTCACCTTAATTTGTAAGGGAAAACGCCTCACCTCACCTGGCAAACAGCTCAGGAAAATGAAGCACCGCTCTGTAGTGCAGAAAAATGTATACAGGGTCAGTGTCAAAAAAGCGCAGTGTCAGGCAATTACAGAAGCACAGCCAAGGTGGGTGCCCAGAAAGACTCCCCACGCGTGGGGGACCCGTTAAACTATCGTAATGCCCGCAAATGGACTGGATACGGTGTATTCACCATCAATGTAACGTGATATCAACAGTCAGAGTGTTTCTAGAGCTGTGGTGTTGTTAATTTGTTATGTCTCATTAGTCATTCGCCAAAGATAGAGAGAAGAGAGACAATCCTCCAATAGGCGAAATATAATCATGGTCTCACAATGTTAATACCATCAAAGAAATGTGCATCACTGCCGGTAATGTCGCTCGCTTCAATTAGACTAAGACCAAGTCAGGAGCGCTCCCACCCATTCAGGCAAGCGGCACATAACGCGCGCTGCTGGTCTATCAAAGAGTTAAATAAAGCCCCTCCTGCTGCCTTACCTATCCGTCGGTACTTCTGACAGCCGGCCGGGCTGTTTGGGGAGGTGCCGTGTACGACGACGTGCACTTCCTTATTGATTCTGTGCCTGCGCACCAGGTCATGCGCGCAGAGGCCAGAACTACCGATACTCATGGGAAGTGTAGTCCGCATGGGTGACAGAGAGCGTTTCTGCGCGCGAGTGTGATCAAAAAACTACAGAATAGGGAAATGTAGTTTATTGAAAAAGCTATACGATCGCGCTCGTTTCAGCCAGTCATTAGACATAAATGACACGTCAAAGACATGGATCTAGTCATATCTATATTTAGGCTCAATTTATAATACTATTCAGTCAGATATCAGCACTAATGACTTGGTGATGTAATTACAACTATCATCGCACGGAGGGTCCCTGAATGTAAAGAGACTCAATGGTGTTCGAGCTCGTGTTCTATCTTAATGTGGTCTCATTGCGTCCCTTGTATGAAAGAGTCCACCACACATAACGATTATTAGTGTGATGGACAGATCTTAAGTTCTACTGTAGACTTCCTAGTATTTTCTGAATTAGATTCTAATACAGTCAGTCATAGGATGGTCAAATGATCCGGAACTCTCTTGTTAAGGAGCGACCCAGTATGCATAGAGCTAAAACCTCCATCTTAGTGTGGAACAGGGGATTACTATTAAGTAGTGGACCTAACAGTGACTCTATCTGGACAGCCTCTGGGTAGGTTCTGTTCCATGCCTCATGGGCAAGGCCTAACTCAGGATAGCAGACGAATGGCCAGCCAGACAGACTTCTCAGAGTACATGCATTCCTGGAGTGTCTACAGTGTCATCCACGGGATGTCTTCATTGAGCCCGTTCTTATCGCAGTTAAGCTTATAGACCCATTTTTGTTCGATTCTGAACAAGTATCTGGATATGTCCGTGATGTGGTTGGGAATGTTGGGTTGTTCTAACACAGTCCACTCAAAATCCGTGGGTCTGTGCCCTACTTGAATGAAGTGATTGGTCAGTCTTGTTGACTGCTTTTGGCATCTTATTGTGCTCTTGTGTTCTGAGATCCTAGTCTTCACCTTACGGGTGGTCATGCCAACATATCTCAAGGCGCAAGGGCAGGTAATTAGATAAATCAAATTGCTGCTGTTGCAGTTAGTAAACCTTCTCTGTTCCCAAGGTCGAGTGGTTCCTATGTCTACTGAGGTAGTTCTTCTCGTTTGCGGACATGCCGCACAGTTGCCACAGGGGTGGTGTCCCGTCACTGGTGGCATATTCCAAACAGTGCCCACTTGATGGATAGGCTTGGGTGGAGGTCTGGTATGTACTAGTCTGTCTCTCAGACTCGTCGCTCTTTTGAATGCAAATAGTGGTTGTGGAAGGGAGTCTTCTCCTGTATTCAGGATCCTCCAATGTTTGCGGACAATGCGTTGTATGGCGTTGGATCTTGTGCTAAAAGTGTTTACACAAGTAAGCCTGTCGTTCTTGGTCTTGGGGACCGGTGGTTCCAACAAGGATTCCCTGTTATTGTTAGCCGCTCTTTTTCTTGAGCGCCGGATCAGTTTCTTGGGATAGTTCCGTTCAGCCAGTTTAGATGTCAGATCATCTGAATATTTGACCGTGTCCTCCTTGTTGGTGCAGTTCCGCTGCACTCGCAGAAACTGCCCATATGGGAGATTGTCCCGTAAAGATTTAGGGTGACAACTGGTATATTGCAATAGAGAGTTGCGAGCCATTGGTTTTCTGTACAGCTCGGTCTTCAGGCCCTGTGGTGTGATCGTAATTAGCAGGTCCAGGAAAGCCAAGGATTGTCGGCTGTTCTCCAAGGTGAATCGTAGGAACGGGTTCTGCTCGTTGAGCCACTTATGGAAGTCATGGAGGGATTGTTCATCGCCACGCCAAATCACAAGGATATCGTCGATATACCTCTTCCAAGTGCATATCGATTCCAAAAATGGGTTCGTATTGATGAGAACCAGGTCTTGTTCGAACTTGTGCATGTATAGATTCGCCAGGGACGGAGCAAAAACGCTGCCCATGCTCGTCCCAGACGTCTGCAGATAGAACTGGCCTTCGAACTCAAAGAAGTTCTCTTTCATGGCAATCGTTGCCAGGTTCATCACTAGTGGAATGGGTGTTATTGATTCCCACGTGAGATTACCCAACAAAGACTCAATCGCCTCGAGTGTCTCGTTTTGGGGGATGGAAGTATACAGTGACTCCACATCGAAGGATACCAGGTGGTCAGTCAAGATGTTGAAATCAAGCTCTGGTAGAAGTCTGAGGAGGTCTTTGGTGTCCTGCAGATAGGTCGGCATCCGTTTTACCAACGGCCTCAGGAAGAAATCTACAAATGAAGATAGAGGCTCCAACAGGGATCCAATGCCCGAAATGATGGGTCTGCCAGGTGGTGGTCTTCTGGACTTGTGAATCTTGGGCAGGACATAGAAGTAAGGGGTCACGGGGTTCTGAGTAGTCAGATAGGCTGCTTCTTTGTTGGTGATCCAGCCTTCAGCCAGTGCCTCCTCCACGAGATGCCCAATAGTCGTTTTTAAGCGAGACGTGGGGTCGGCCGTCAGAAGCTTATAGGAACGTGTATCTCCCAGCTGCTGTAAACACTCTTCTCTGTAGGTCGACATATCTAGAAGTACTGTCGCCCCACCCTTATCCGCTGGTTTGATAATGATGGAACAGTCATTAGTCAGATCTTTTAATGCTTCCTGCTCCGGTTTAGAGATATTCACAAATGGATTGTGAGGCTGTTTGAACAGTTCTTGGATGTCGTGTTGCACGGCTTCTTTCATACAAGGGACGCAATGAGACCACATTAAGATAGAACACGAGCTCGAACACCATTGAGTCTCTTTACATTCAGGGACCCTCCGTGCGATGATAGTTGTAATTACATCACCAAGTCATTAGTGCTGATATCTGACTGAATAGTATTATAAATTGAGCCTAAATATAGATATGACTAGATCCATGTCTTTGACGTGTCATTTATGTCTAATGACTGGCTGAAACGAGCGCGATCGTATAGCTTTTTCAATAAACTACATTTCCCTATTCTGTAGTTTTTTGATCACACTCGCGCGCAGAAACGCTCTCTGTCACCCATGCGGACTACACTTCCCATGAGTATCGGTAGTTCTGGCCTCTGCGCGCATGACCTGGTGCGCAGGCACAGAATCAATAAGGAAGTGCACGTCGTCGTACACGGCACCTCCCCAAACAGCCCGGCCGGCTGTCAGAAGTACCGACGGATAGGTAAGGCAGCAGGAGGGGCTTTATTTAACTCTTTGATAGACCAGCAGCGCGCGTTATGTGCCGCTTGCCTGAATGGGTGGGAGCGCTCCTGACTTGGTCTTAGTCTAATTGAAGCGAGCGACATTACCGGCAGTGATGCACATTTCTTTGATGGTATTAACATTGTGAGACCATGATTATATTTCGCCTATTGGAGGATTGTCTCTCTTCTCTCTATCTTTGGCGAATGACTAATGAGACATAACAAATTAACAACACCACAGCTCTAGAAACACTCTGACTGTTGATATCACGTTACATTGATGGTGAATACACCGTATCCAGTCCATTTGCGGGCATTACGATAGTTTAACGGGTCCCCCACGCGTGGGGAGTCTTTCTGGGCACCCACCTTGGCTGTGCTTCTGTAATTGCCTGACACTGCGCTTTTTTGACACTGACCCTGTATACATTTTTCTGCACTACAGAGCGGTGCTTCATTTTCCTGAGCTGTTTGCCAGGTGAGGTGAGGCGTTTTCCCTTACAAATTAAGGTGAGACATTGATTATTATTTTAACAATGTGGGACACTCTAAGGTAGCCTTGACCTAGATGTAGTATCATAAATATTGACAAATTGTGTCTTGGGATAGCCTTAACTAATGTGAGTGCTATTTTATTGTGTTTTTCATTACATGTGGATTCGCTGGCTATATCAAAAATGGACACTCACAGGAGAAAAATGGAAGTGTACAGGTGACACTTTGTATGTTTGTATATTGTCCTATTTTCACTTATTATTTATTTAGCAGTAGCAACTAAGTTAATGGGTCCTGAGGAAGCGGATGGTAACACTTGACCAATAACCGCAGAAACATGTCGACCAGATAGCCCAGTCAGAAGGTATTTGTTTGAACCACCTGACTTACTTGCACTTTATTTTTAACCTTGGAGGTGCGTAACGCCAGAATAAAAGAAAATTGTATGCACCATCCAATCTTATACTTTTCAATTTTCACACTTTAATTTTTCTTGCACTGCTCACAGTTACGACAACTCAATCCACCAGACATCCATCCATCACTCTTCTTCTCCAATATTGATCTATGGTGATAGAGTGGTGGTTATACTACTGTGGAGTAGACCACATGATGTACTGGGCGCCCACTATCGCGTAACTGATGGACATTTTTCCACAGTGGTTTACTGTCCAGTCTGTCTTCCATCTCTAGAGAAATAACAGACACATAGCCAGCTACACATAGCATGTTTTGAATTCTCTGTCAGACCCACAGTTATTTTTTGTTTTTCTGTATGCTATTACGGGGGATATAACTGTGCGATGGTCTTAAAACACACCCCTTGAACCCCAGAATAAGTGTTAGTTGATTGTAGTTCCGGAGCAGCTGAGGCTGCGGGTTCAATTTCGCGAAAAGTGTGATTAATATATCACCGCCCACCCCCCATTGGAGGTTGTGGCCACATAGTCTTTGTTGATTGTTCAGTGTCAAGGCATAGACAGAGCACCCCGTTGTTTCTATCGGCCCTTTTGGCTGGTTCTATCGGTTCCACGATGGCATCCATTTTAGGCTTGGCATTCGATGAAGCCGAAATACAATCTATACTAGATGAAAACCCCAGCATGCTGGATAATATATCCAAACCTCAGGATAGTAGTCAGGATGGCTGGCCCAAGATTCTGACTTTGAAGAAAAGTCATTCTCGAACATGCATCCACGGTATCACCATGGCTGAATACCTTAGAGGAAACGGTGCACCAACGGGATTGATTGTAGTCAATTCACCGAGACTATTTCTAGATGACCCGGATTTCCTAAGAGACTGGTACCTCATAGCATGGAAGTGCACCAGGGACTGGTTGGTCCTGATAATCAAGACCGCGAAGAAAGCCGCGGATAAAATAATGATCGAGATCCAGCTCCTAGAAGGCCAAATCAAAGCTACCCTTACTGGCAAAATCTTCACTAAACAACAAGATGAGAATAATAAAACCAACAAGGACTTCAAAGACAATATTCTCTTCTCCAAACTTGAGAAGTGCAAGAAGGATTTAGAGAAGTTCTCCAAGGAGAAAGTCTACCCCTACACCAGTGCGAATTATGTTCCCACGCCATTTAATCGCAATGGGAGAACGGGAGGCTCGACTTACGGAACATCCTCATCTGAGAACTCGACTGACTCCGACTCCTCCAACCAAGGCAATCCAGCGACAAAACCTAGAGGAAGAGGTCAGTGGAAGAACAGAGGAGGACAGGGTTACAATCAGGGCCAATTTAACCCCTGGTGGCCACCTAACCCTTGGATGCAAGGTCCACCTCAGATGCCACAACAGATGGGACCTTTTGGTCCTGGACCATACTATCCGGGTCCAAATGTGCCTTTTTTAGGGTTTGGCCGAGGGAGGTCACGTGGACGACGCCGGACGGCACAAGGACAGGGACAAGTACAATGGAACGTCCCCCCACAGGCGATGGGACTACGGAGCGGCAAGCAGATCCCGCAGGACCAAGCGGGCCAGAGCACGGGACCAGCCTCGTAGTTAATCTCAGTTCACACGACTTAACACCAATAGAAGAAAAGGTACTGAATCGTGGCCTAGGTTTTGTGAGCACAAACACAGGCGATCCTTTCTTAACACAGATCGAGATGTCGAAATTCTTCCGTAAAGTAAGACTACACTTCTTTTTCTCGAAGACAGATCCACCTGAAAGTCTCCTAGAAAACACAGGACTCAAAAAACCATCTACGTTTAGTCCACTCACAGCGATGGTTCCGGCCAAAGTAGTTACTTTTGAAGAAGCCGTGCAACACGACATCCAAGAACTGTTCAAACAGCCTCACAATCCATTTGTGAATATCTCTAAACCGGAGCAGGAAGCATTAAAAGATCTGACTAATGACTGTTCCATCATTATCAAACCAGCGGATAAGGGTGGGGCGACAGTACTTCTAGATATGTCGACCTACAGAGAAGAGTGTTTACAGCAGCTGGGAGATACACGTTCCTATAAGCTTCTGACGGCCGACCCCACGTCTCGCTTAGAAACGACTATTGGGCATCTCGTGGAGGAGGCACTGGCTGAAGGCTGGATCACCAACAAAGAAGCAGCCTATCTGACTACTCAGAACCCCGTGACCCCTTACTTCTATGTCCTGCCCAAGATTCACAAGTCCAGAAGACCACCACCTGGCAGACCCATCATTTCGGGCATTGGATCCCTGTTGGAGCCTCTATCTTCATTTGTAGATTTCTTCCTGAGGCCGTTGGTAAAACGGATGCCGACCTATCTGCAGGACACCAAAGACCTCCTCAGACTTCTACCAGAGCTTGATTTCAACATCTTGACTGACCACCTGGTATCCTTCGATGTGGAGTCACTGTATACTTCCATCCCCCAAAACGAGACACTCGAGGCGATTGAGTCTTTGTTGGGTAATCTCACGTGGGAATCAATAACACCCATTCCACTAGTGATGAACCTGGCAACGATTGCCATGAAAGAGAACTTCTTTGAGTTCGAAGGCCAGTTCTATCTGCAGACGTCTGGGACGAGCATGGGCAGCGTTTTTGCTCCGTCCCTGGCGAATCTATACATGCACAAGTTCGAACAAGACCTGGTTCTCATCAATACGAACCCATTTTTGGAATCGATATGCACTTGGAAGAGGTATATCGACGATATCCTTGTGATTTGGCGTGGCGATGAACAATCCCTCCATGACTTCCATAAGTGGCTCAACGAGCAGAACCCGTTCCTACGATTCACCTTGGAGAACAGCCGACAATCCTTGGCTTTCCTGGACCTGCTAATTACGATCACACCACAGGGCCTGAAGACCGAGCTGTACAGAAAACCAATGGCTCGCAACTCTCTATTGCAATATACCAGTTGTCACCCTAAATCTTTACGGGACAATCTCCCATATGGGCAGTTTCTGCGAGTGCAGCGGAACTGCACCAACAAGGAGGACACGGTCAAATATTCAGATGATCTGACATCTAAACTGGCTGAACGGAACTATCCCAAGAAACTGATCCGGCGCTCAAGAAAAAGAGCGGCTAACAATAACAGGGAATCCTTGTTGGAACCACCGGTCCCCAAGACCAAGAACGACAGGCTTACTTGTGTAAACACTTTTAGCACAAGATCCAACGCCATACAACGCATTGTCCGCAAACATTGGAGGATCCTGAATACAGGAGAAGACTCCCTTCCACAACCACTATTTGCATTCAAAAGAGCGCCGAGTCTGAGAGACAGACTAGTACATACCAGACCTCCACCCAAGCCTATCCATCAAGTGGGCACTGTTTGGAATATGCCACCAGTGACGGGACACCACCCCTGTGGCAACTGTGCGGCATGTCCGCAAACGAGAAGAACTACCTCAGTAGACATAGGAACCACTCGACCTTGGGAACAGAGAAGGTTTACTAACTGCAACAGCAGCAATTTGATTTATCTAATTACCTGCCCTTGCGCCTTGAGATATGTTGGCATGACCACCCGTAAGGTGAAGACTAGGATCTCAGAACACAAGAGCACAATAAGATGCCAAAAGCAGTCAACAAGACTGACCAATCACTTCATTCAAGTAGGGCACAGACCCACGGATTTTGAGTGGACTGTGTTAGAACAACCCAACATTCCCAACCACATCACGGACATATCCAGATACTTGTTCAGAATCGAACAAAAATGGGTCTATAAGCTTAACTGCGATAAGAACGGGCTCAATGAAGACATCCCGTGGATGACACTGTAGACACTCCAGGAATGCATGTACTCTGAGAAGTCTGTCTGGCTGGCCATTCGTCTGCTATCCTGAGTTAGGCCTTGCCCATGAGGCATGGAACAGAACCTACCCAGAGGCTGTCCAGATAGAGTCACTGTTAGGTCCACTACTTAATAGTAATCCCCTGTTCCACACTAAGATGGAGGTTTTAGCTCTATGCATACTGGGTCGCTCCTTAACAAGAGAGTTCCGGATCATTTGACCATCCTATGACTGACTGTATTAGAATCTAATTCAGAAAATACTAGGAAGTCTACAGTAGAACTTAAGATCTGTCCATCACACTAATAATCGTTATGTGTGGTGGACTCTTTCATACAAGGGACGCAATGAGACCACATTAAGATAGAACACGAGCTCGAACACCATTGAGTCTCTTTACATTCAGGGACCCTCCGTGCGATGATAGTTGTAATTACATCACCAAGTCATTAGTGCTGATATCTGACTGAATAGTATTATAAATTGAGCCTAAATATAGATATGACTAGATCCATGTCTTTGACGTGTCATTTATGTCTAATGACTGGCTGAAACGAGCGCGATCGTATAGCTTTTTCAATAAACTACATTTCCCTATTCTGTAGTTTTTTGATCACACTCGCGCGCAGAAACGCTCTCTGTCACCCATGCGGACTACACTTCCCATGAGTATCAGTAGTTCTGGCCTCTGCGCGCATGACCTGGTGCGCAGGCACAGAATCAATAAGGAAGTGCACGTCGTCGTACACGGCACCTCCCCAAACAGCCCGGCCGGCTGTCAGAAGTACCGACGGATAGGTAAGGCAGCAGGAGGGGCTTTATTTAACTCTTTGATAGACCAGCAGCGCGCGTTATGTGCCGCTTGCCTGAATGGGTGGGAGCGCTCCTGACTTGGTCTTAGTCTAATTGAAGCGAGCGACATTACCGGCAGTGATGCACATTTCTTTGATGGTATTAACATTGTGAGACCATGATTATATTTCGCCTATTGGAGGATTGTCTCTCTTCTCTCTATCTTTGGCGAATGACTAATGAGACATAACAAATTAACAACACCACAGCTCTAGAAACACTCTGACTGTTGATATCACGTTACATTGATGGTGAATACACCGTATCCAGTCCATTTGCGGGCATTACGATAGTTTAACGGGTCCCCCACGCGTGGGGAGTCTTTCTGGGCACCCACCTTGGCTGTGCTTCTGTAATTGCCTGACACTGCGCTTTTTTGACACTGACCCTGTATACATTTTTCTGCACTACAGAGCGGTGCTTCATTTTCCTGAGCTGTTTGCCAGGTGAGGTGAGGCGTTTTCCCTTACAAATTAAGGTGAGACATTGATTATTATTTTAACAATGTGGGACACTCTAAGGTAGCCTTGACCTAGATGTAGTATCATAAATATTGACAAATTGTGTCTTGGGATAGCCTTAACTAATGTGAGTGCTATTTTATTGTGTTTTTCATTACATGTGGATTCGCTGGCTATATCAAAAATGGACACTCACAGGAGAAAAATGGAAGTGTACAGGTGACACTTTGTATGTTTGTATATTGTCCTATTTTCACTTATTATTTATTTAGCAGTAGCAACTAAGTTAATGGGTCCTGAGGAAGCGGATGGTAACACTTGACCAATAACCGCAGAAACATGTCGACCAGATAGCCCAGTCAGAAGGTATTTGTTTGAACCACCTGACTTACTTGCACTTTATTTTTAACCTTGGAGGTGCGTAACGCCAGAATAAAAGAAAATTGTATGCACCATCCAATCTTATACTTTTCAATTTTCACACTTTAATTTTTCTTGCACTGCTCACAGTTACGACAACTCAATCCACCAGACATCCATCCATCACTCTTCTTCTCCAATATTGATCTATGGTGATAGAGTGGTGGTTATACTACTGTGGAGTAGACCACATGATGTACTGGGCGCCCACTATCGCGTAACTGATGGACATTTTTCCACAGTGGTTTACTGTCCAGTCTGTCTTCCATCTCTAGAGAAATAACAGACACATAGCCAGCTACACATAGCATGTTTTGAATTCTCTGTCAGACCCACAGTTATTTTTTGTTTTTCTGTATGCTATTACGGGGGATATAACTGTGCGATGGTCTTAAAACACACCCCTTGAACCCCAGAATAAGTGTTAGTTGATTGTAGTTCCGGAGCAGCTGAGGCTGCGGGTTCAATTTCGCGAAAAGTGTGATTAATATATCACCGCCCACCCCCCATTGGAGGTTGTGGCCACATAGTCTTTGTTGATTGTTCAGTGTCAAGGCATAGACAGAGCACCCCGTTGTTTCTATCGGCCCTTTTGGCTGGTTCTATCGGTTCCACGATGGCATCCATTTTAGGCTTGGCATTCGATGAAGCCGAAATACAATCTATACTAGATGAAAACCCCAGCATGCTGGATAATATATCCAAACCTCAGGATAGTAGTCAGGATGGCTGGCCCAAGATTCTGACTTTGAAGAAAAGTCATTCTCGAACATGCATCCACGGTATCACCATGGCTGAATACCTTAGAGGAAACGGTGCACCAACGGGATTGATTGTAGTCAATTCACCGAGACTATTTCTAGATGACCCGGATTTCCTAAGAGACTGGTACCTCATAGCATGGAAGTGCACCAGGGACTGGTTGGTCCTGATAATCAAGACCGCGAAGAAAGCCGCGGATAAAATAATGATCGAGATCCAGCTCCTAGAAGGCCAAATCAAAGCTACCCTTACTGGCAAAATCTTCACTAAACAACAAGATGAGAATAATAAAACCAACAAGGACTTCAAAGACAATATTCTCTTCTCCAAACTTGAGAAGTGCAAGAAGGATTTAGAGAAGTTCTCCAAGGAGAAAGTCTACCCCTACACCAGTGCGAATTATGTTCCCACGCCATTTAATCGCAATGGGAGAACGGGAGGCTCGACTTACGGAACATCCTCATCTGAGAACTCGACTGACTCCGACTCCTCCAACCAAGGCAATCCAGCGACAAAACCTAGAGGAAGAGGTCAGTGGAAGAACAGAGGAGGACAGGGTTACAATCAGGGCCAATTTAACCCCTGGTGGCCACCTAACCCTTGGATGCAAGGTCCACCTCAGATCCCACAACAGATGGGACCTTTTGGTCCTGGACCATACTATCCGGGTCCAAATGTGCCTTTTTTAGGGTTTGGCCGAGGGAGGTCACGTGGACGACGCCGGACGGCACAAGGACAGGGACAAGTACAATGGAACGTCCCCCCACAGGCGATGGGACTACGGAGCGGCAAGCAGATCCCGCAGGACCAAGCGGGCCAGAGCACGGGACCAGCCTCGTAGTTAATCTCAGTTCACACGACTTAACACCAATAGAAGAAAAGGTACTGAATCGTGGCCTAGGTTTTGTGAGCACAAACACAGGCGATCCTTTCTTAACACAGATCGAGATGTCGAAATTCTTCCGTAAAGTAAGACTACACTTCTTTTTCTCGAAGACAGATCCACCTGAAAGTCTCCTAGAAAACACAGGACTCAAAAAACCATCTACGTTTAGTCCACTCACAGCGATGGTTCCGGCCAAAGTAGTTACTTTTGAAGAAGCCGTGCAACACGACATCCAAGAACTGTTCAAACAGCCTCACAATCCATTTGTGAATATCTCTAAACCGGAGCAGGAAGCATTAAAAGATCTGACTAATGACTGTTCCATCATTATCAAACCAGCGGATAAGGGTGGGGCGACAGTACTTCTAGATATGTCGACCTACAGAGAAGAGTGTTTACAGCAGCTGGGAGATACACGTTCCTATAAGCTTCTGACGGCCGACCCCACGTCTCGCTTAAAAACGACTATTGGGCATCTCGTGGAGGAGGCACTGGCTGAAGGCTGGATCACCAACAAAGAAGCAGCCTATCTGACTACTCAGAACCCCGTGACCCCTTACTTCTATGTCCTGCCCAAGATTCACAAGTCCAGAAGACCACCACCTGGCAGACCCATCATTTCGGGCATTGGATCCCTGTTGGAGCCTCTATCTTCATTTGTAGATTTCTTCCTGAGGCCGTTGGTAAAACGGATGCCGACCTATCTGCAGGACACCAAAGACCTCCTCAGACTTCTACCAGAGCTTGATTTCAACATCTTGACTGACCACCTGGTATCCTTCGATGTGGAGTCACTGTATACTTCCATCCCCCAAAACGAGACACTCGAGGCGATTGAGTCTTTGTTGGGTAATCTCACGTGGGAATCAATAACACCCATTCCACTAGTGATGAACCTGGCAACGATTGCCATGAAAGAGAACTTCTTTGAGTTCGAAGGCCAGTTCTATCTGCAGACGTCTGGGACGAGCATGGGCAGCGTTTTTGCTCCGTCCCTGGCGAATCTATACATGCACAAGTTCGAACAAGACCTGGTTCTCATCAATACGAACCCATTTTTGGAATCGATATGCACTTGGAAGAGGTATATCGACGATATCCTTGTGATTTGGCGTGGCGATGAACAATCCCTCCATGACTTCCATAAGTGGCTCAACGAGCAGAACCCGTTCCTACGATTCACCTTGGAGAACAGCCGACAATCCTTGGCTTTCCTGGACCTGCTAATTACGATCACACCACAGGGCCTGAAGACCGAGCTGTACAGAAAACCAATGGCTCGCAACTCTCTATTGCAATATACCAGTTGTCACCCTAAATCTTTACGGGACAATCTCCCATATGGGCAGTTTCTGCGAGTGCAGCGGAACTGCACCAACAAGGAGGACACGGTCAAATATTCAGATGATCTGACATCTAAACTGGCTGAACGGAACTATCCCAAGAAACTGATCCGGCGCTCAAGAAAAAGAGCGGCTAACAATAACAGGGAATCCTTGTTGGAACCACCGGTCCCCAAGACCAAGAACGACAGGCTTACTTGTGTAAACACTTTTAGCACAAGATCCAACGCCATACAACGCATTGTCCGCAAACATTGGAGGATCCTGAATACAGGAGAAGACTCCCTTCCACAACCACTATTTGCATTCAAAAGAGCGACGAGTCTGAGAGACAGACTAGTACATACCAGACCTCCACCCAAGCCTATCCATCAAGTGGGCACTGTTTGGAATATGCCACCAGTGACGGGACACCACCCCTGTGGCAACTGTGCGGCATGTCCGCAAACGAGAAGAACTACCTCAGTAGACATAGGAACCACTCGACCTTGGGAACAGAGAAGGTTTACTAACTGCAACAGCAGCAATTTGATTTATCTAATTACCTGCCCTTGCGCCTTGAGATATGTTGGCATGACCACCCGTAAGGTGAAGACTAGGATCTCAGAACACAAGAGCACAATAAGATGCCAAAAGCAGTCAACAAGACTGACCAATCACTTCATTCAAGTAGGGCACAGACCCACGGATTTTGAGTGGACTGTGTTAGAACAACCCAACATTCCCAACCACATCACGGACATATCCAGATACTTGTTCAGAATCGAACAAAAATGGGTCTATAAGCTTAACTGCGATAAGAACGGGCTCAATGAAGACATCCCGTGGATGACACTGTAGACACTCCAGGAATGCATGTACTCTGAGAAGTCTGTCTGGCTGGCCATTCGTCTGCTATCCTGAGTTAGGCCTTGCCCATGAGGCATGGAACAGAACCTACCCAGAGGCTGTCCAGATAGAGTCACTGTTAGGTCCACTACTTAATAGTAATCCCCTGTTCCACACTAAGATGGAGGTTTTAGCTCTATGCATACTGGGTCGCTCCTTAACAAGAGAGTTCCGGATCATTTGACCATCCTATGACTGACTGTATTAGAATCTAATTCAGAAAATACTAGGAAGTCTACAGTAGAACTTAAGATCTGTCCATCACACTAATAATCGTTATGTGTGGTGGACTCTTTCATACAAGGGACGCAATGAGACCACATTAAGATAGAACACGAGCTCGAACACCATTGAGTCTCTTTACATTCAGGGACCCTCCGTGCGATGATAGTTGTAATTACATCACCAAGTCATTAGTGCTGATATCTGACTGAATAGTATTATAAATTGAGCCTAAATATAGATATGACTAGATCCATGTCTTTGACGTGTCATTTATGTCTAATGACTGGCTGAAACGAGCGCGATCGTATAGCTTTTTCAATAAACTACATTTCCCTATTCTGTAGTTTTTTGATCACACTCGCGCGCAGAAACGCTCTCTGTCACCCATGCGGACTACACTTCCCATGAGTATCGGTAGTTCTGGCCTCTGCGCGCATGACCTGGTGCGCAGGCACAGAATCAATAAGGAAGTGCACGTCGTCGTACACGGCACCTCCCCAAACAGCCCGGCCGGCTGTCAGAAGTACCGACGGATAGGTAAGGCAGCAGGAGGGGCTTTATTTAACTCTTTGATAGACCAGCAGCGCGCGTTATGTGCCGCTTGCCTGAATGGGTGGGAGCGCTCCTGACTTGGTCTTAGTCTAATTGAAGCGAGCGACATTACCGGCAGTGATGCACATTTCTTTGATGGTATTAACATTGTGAGACCATGATTATATTTCGCCTATTGGAGGATTGTCTCTCTTCTCTCTATCTTTGGCGAATGACTAATGAGACATAACAAATTAACAACACCACAGCTCTAGAAACACTCTGACTGTTGATATCACGTTACATTGATGGTGAATACACCGTATCCAGTCCATTTGCGGGCATTACGATAGTTTAACGGGTCCCCCACGCGTGGGGAGTCTTTCTGGGCACCCACCTTGGCTGTGCTTCTGTAATTGCCTGACACTGCGCTTTTTTGACACTGACCCTGTATACATTTTTCTGCACTACAGAGCGGTGCTTCATTTTCCTGAGCTGTTTGCCAGGTGAGGTGAGGCGTTTTCCCTTACAAATTAAGGTGAGACATTGATTATTATTTTAACAATGTGGGACACTCTAAGGTAGCCTTGACCTAGATGTAGTATCATAAATATTGACAAATTGTGTCTTGGGATAGCCTTAACTAATGTGAGTGCTATTTTATTGTGTTTTTCATTACATGTGGATTCGCTGGCTATATCAAAAATGGACACTCACAGGAGAAAAATGGAAGTGTACAGGTGACACTTTGTATGTTTGTATATTGTCCTATTTTCACTTATTATTTATTTAGCAGTAGCAACTAAGTTAATGGGTCCTGAGGAAGCGGATGGTAACACTTGACCAATAACCGCAGAAACATGTCGACCAGATAGCCCAGTCAGAAGGTATTTGTTTGAACCACCTGACTTACTTGCACTTTATTTTTAACCTTGGAGGTGCGTAACACCAGAATAAAAGAAAATTGTATGCACCATCCAATCTTATACTTTTCAATTTTCACACTTTAATTTTTCTTGCACTGCTCACAGTTACGACAACTCAATCCACCAGACATCCATCCATCACTCTTCTTCTCCAATATTGATCTATGGTGATAGAGTGGTGGTTATACTACTGTGGAGTAGACCACATGATGTACTGGGCGCCCACTATCGCGTAACTGATGGACATTTTTCCACAGTGGTTTACTGTCCAGTCTATCACACACTACTCCTTGGACTCATAGACCCTCTGCAGCACAAATATAAGGCGGTACAAAAGGGGGTGGTGATGGACGGAGCATCTGAATCAATCAAACACTCACACCCAGTCAAAAGATCTGGGTTTAATCCATCACCGTTCTTTAGCCCACTCTGCCACCCCAGTTCAGACATGGCTATATGCAAATCAGTCTGACCCTTTGCGTCATGGGAACAGTCCAGCCCGAACTGCCAAGCCATGTCTTCCCTGGACCGGAAACAAGCTTCCGAGGACCGGTTTCTGGCATTCCAGCCGTCTTCAGCCCGGCTTGCTTGAATCCAGTGGCAAAGTGAGCAAGGGACTCACGTCTGAGCATACCCTGCCACACTTATGGTGGCCAAAAGCGGTACAATAGGGGGTGGTGATGGACGGAGCATTTGAATCAATCAAACACTCACACCCAGTCAAAAGATCTGGGTATAATCCATCACCGTTCTTTAGCCCACTCTGCCACCCCAGTTCAGACATGGCTATATGCAAATCAGTCTGACCCTGTGCCTCATGGGAACAGTCCAGCCTGAACTGCCAAGCCATGTCTTCCCTGGACCGGAAACAAGCTTCCGAGGACCGGTTTCTGGCATTCCAGCCGTCTTCAGCCCGGCTTGCTTGAATCCAGTGGCAAAGTGAGCAAGGGACTCACGTCTGAGCATACCCTGCCACACTTATGGTGGCCAAAAGCGGTACAAAAGGGTGTGGTGATGGACGGAGCATCTGAATCAATCAAACACTCACACCCAGTCAAAAGATCTGGGTTTAATCCATCACCGTTCTTTAGCCCACTCTGCCACCCCAGTTCAGACATGGCTATATGCAAATCAGTCCGACCCTGTGCCTCATGGGAACAGTCCAGCCCGAACTGCCAAGCCATGTCTTTCCTGGACCGGAAACAAGCTTCCGAGGACCGGTTTCTGGCATTCCAGCCGTCTTCAGCCCGGCTTGCTTGAATCCAGTGGCAAAGTGAGCAAGGGACTCACGTCTGAGCATACCCTGCCACACTTATGGCGGCCAAAAGCGGTACAAAAGGGGGTGGTGATGGACGGAGCATCTGAATCAATCAAACACTCACACCCAGTCAAAAGATCTGGGTTTAATCCATCACCGTTCTTTAGCCCACTCTGCCTTTTGTACCGCACAAATATAAGGCAGCATGTGGCTGTGGGAGGGCACTTGCCTGCACAACATTGGAGTGGAAAACACAGCTGCTGTCTCTGTATCCTCTGGACCCTGATTAGCTGAGCATGGAGAGGGCACCTGCATTCATTGATGGTGAGAACAAGGCCCTGCTGGATGCCCTCCTGCCTAACTACAGCAAGCTGTATGGGAGACCAGAGGAGCAGGTGAGTGATGTGTGCACTACCTTGGAGTGTGCACCTGTTGTGTGTGTGACACTATAGCCACTGTGTATGTATAGTGGATAGATGCTATGTTGTTGGGAGTGAGTGCCAGGGTGTACAGTGTTGTGTGAAGAGGGTTCTTTGTTGTAGTGGGGTGTGTGACAGCATGTCACGTGCTGCAGTGCACCCAGATGTAGCATATATTGCTCAGTGAGTACCATGCTCAAAGAGTGGTTTGCATCCCTTATGTCATCTGTAGCCTTTAAATGGCATGTAGTGCAGTTGTGTTTGCTGACAGGCCACATACTCCTGGACAATGATGCAAATGTGTGGAGCATCCGATGCCCTGTTGTCCTCAACTATTTTGTGCACATATGTGTGTCTTTGGAACATGGACCAGGTGTACTGATGTTCTTTAACTTTACATTCGTGACAGGTATCTGCCTATGAGAAGGGTGATATCTGGCTGGCCATCGCCCGGGCTGTCAGGAGTGAGGGGGGACTCAGAAACATCAAGAAGAGGTGGCAGGACATACGGTGCTGGACCCGCCGCATCGCCAGGGTACAGCTGAAGCTGGAAGCTCCACGCCGGCATGGCGGCAGCCGCCACCTCACCCCCCACATGCTCCGGGTCCTGGAAGTGGTGTTCCCAGACCTCCATAGGCAGTTGCAGGGGAGACAGCAGCAAGAAGGGGGTAGGTACATGTCTGTTTGTTGTCATGTGTGTCACATGCTACGGCCATGCCTCAGAGGCATGCTAACACTCCCACAGTTGGAGTGGTGTTGTCAGACAGGCACTTAATGCATTGGCATTAAAATGGCCAAGTTTCATCAGATGCTTGTTTACATGCCTTGCCCTACTCAACATTTGCCCAGCGCTTTGACAACACATTTTCTTTTACAGGTACTCCTAAGGTGCAATGTGTTAGTATGCATATCCGGGAGCACATCATCATGTTGGAGGGAGGTCTGTGACACCTGTTGGTACCTTACATGTAGCACCACATGTGCACTGTGTCTGCCCTTCTTCCTATTTTGGCACTGATCAGGAGTGTCAACATGTGTTTTCTGCATGAGTCAGCCTCAATGGCCTTTGTCCATGGTGTACTTTCTATTTGTCATGTGTTTGCTACAGGTGCACACTGTACATGTAATCTAATTGTGGCATGTGCATACTCACACTGTGCAGTGTGTGTGTGCATATACGCAAAATAAGTAGCATGTTGTTAGAAAATTCTTATTAATGGTCAGCCACACAATATGACTTTGGGTGTAGTCAGCTGTAATGCCAGTGTGAGGTCATGGTACACGTGGTCCAGGTCCCAGGATGGCATCACATGCCAGTTCATGAAGGAGTTTTCCCATGTGGCACAGGGTCACAGCAATTCAAACATGACCAGGTCTGATTTTGTGTGGCAGGGTGGGCAAATGAACAGTGATTCATCATCAGCTATCCGGTTGTCGCCAGTGCCTCATCAATGTGCGTCTCATACTAGTTGTTGCCTGTTACTTCTATCCTACTATACATTGAACGTAGTTTCTCTTCAAAATTGCCCAGGACTAGGCTTAGCATTGTGCAGAGTTCAGTGGCTTGTGACTCATGATGCATGCCATGTTTATAGATGTGGCCAAATGATTTGTAGCTGATATGTCAGATGTGTACAGGTGACTGATATGTTTTTCTTATTCTCCTTGCCAACAGCATCATCACCACAATCTGGAGGAGACACAGGGCCGGACTAGGCAGAGGGACCCAGCGACAGTGCCACCTGCTTTGAGGAGTCAGAGGGAGGCAGTGGCACGGAGGGTGAGGAGAGTCTGCAGGCCGGACCCCATGTGACTGACACATCCTACCATGCGGACGGCTCGGAATCAGACTCTCAGGAGGAAGGGGAATATGCAGCAATGGTCTCTTCTTCATCTTTGGCTGGCCTCTCCTCCTCCAGTACCATGTCCACCCTCCCAGTTGTTAGGGTCCCTAGGGTCCGTGCTAGCCCCCGTGTCTCCTTTGTTCCCGGCACCGCAGCACCTGCCCCTGTGTCCCCTGCTGCCCTCAGTGCTGAGTCTGTGGACCTAGCGTGGAGAAGCGTGGCTCAGTGGTTAGAGGCAGCAGACCCGGAAGCTAAGATCGACCGTGGACCAGGGTTCGATTCCCTGCCTCGGCGGGTCTCGGGCTCAAAAATTCCACGGACTCGACAATTCTCGCTCTGGTGCCTACTCAACTCACGGGGTCACACTCTGCGACTCTGGGCAATAGCTTGCTTAATCTCCACTACGGCCCCTCGTGGCGGGATGCCTGGCTTTCACCTTGTGGACACCCTGCCGGGGTTTCTCACAGGGGAATACCAGGACGGGTTCCCTAAGCAAGCGCCGGGACGCTTACGGGCAGCCGTGCGCTTTACAAATCCAGCACATTTACATTTACATTTACATTTACTCCGGCAGATTGTAGTAGGTCAGACATCCATGTTGACTGTCCTCCATGGACATACACGACTCATTACACAGTTGGTGTCGTTCTTGGAGGGCATGTCATCTGCCATGTCTGATCTACGTCGGAGTGTGGCTGCCATAGAGTCAACACTGACGGCAGCTCTGTACATCCAGCAGCATTTGTCCCCCTCCATCCTTCAGACCCATCCACCTCAGCCTCTTCCATACCTACCCAACATACACGCAGACGCCACAGATCAGACACAACAACAGACAAACCCAGCACACCCCCACGGCAGAAAAAGCACAAATCTCCACGCACACAATCTCAAGGGGATGTAGGCACACCCACAGGGAGAGGGGACACACCTCACACACGCATCCACAGACCCAGGACAACAGACTCACAGCCCTCTACCTCCACCCCCATTGTGTCCCAGGGTTCAGGTGGTAGTTTTTCCGAACTGGCTGAAGTGTGCAGCCAAGTTTATCTTGCAACTCTCTGCGATGCACCGGCCTGTGTGGATGAATCCACAACACCTGCACCCACTCCACCTGTCCTTCCCTCTCCTGTCCATGCGGTGCCGGAGGATTCCACAGATGATGCCCCCATAGTTTCCACTGCGGATTGAACTCCATGTGCAGGCAAGTTTGGTGTGAGAACATCCATGAAGGCACAAACTGTTTTTCTGACTTGTTTGAACTGGCCATTGGCCTTCTGTGAGCAAGGACTCTTATTTGCGTTTTCAATTTTGAACCAGCTGAATAAAGCTATTTATTTCAGTTTCTGTACTTTAGTTTGTCTGATAATGTCTGTGACTGCTGTGTGCCTGGGAGCTGGTGTGATGTTCAAATTTGGGTATAGTAACATGTGTCTATTTCCTGATGGTAATGAGGTTAACAATCGTATGTTTTTGCTTTAACTGCTGGGCACTGCTGGGGGTATTAGCCACACACACACTCTAATGCTGGGCACTGGTGGGGGTCTTAGCCACACACACACTCTAATGCTGGGCACTGCTGGGGGTCTTTGCCACACACACACTCTAATGCTGGGCACTGCTGGGCACTGCTGGGGGTCTTAGTCACACACACACTCTAATGTTGGGCACTGCTGGGCACTGGTGGGGGTCTTAGCCACACACACACTCTAATGCTGGGCACTGCTGGGGGTCTTAGCCACACACACATTCTAATGCTGGGCACTGCTGGGGGTCTTAGCCACACACACACTCTAATGCTGGGCACTGCTGGGCACTGGTGGGGGTCTTAGCCACACACACACTCTAATGCTGGGCACTGCTGGGCACTGGTGGGGGTCTTAGCTACACACACACTCTAATGCTGGGCACTGCTGGGGGTCTTAGCCACACACACTCTAATGCTGGGCACTGCTGGGCACTGGTGGGGGTCTTAGCCACACACACACTCTAATGCTGGGCACTGATGGGCACTGGTGGGGATCTTAGCCATACACACATTTTAATGCTGGGCACTGCTGGGCACTGGTGGGGGTCTTAGCCACACACACACTCTAATGCTGGGCACTGCTGGGGGTCTTAGCCACACACACTCTAATGCTGGGCACTGGTGGGGGTCTTAGACACACACACACTCTAATGCTGGGCACTGGTGGGGGTCTTAGCCACACACACACTCTAATGCTGGGCACTGCTGGGGGTCTTAGCCACACACACACTCTATTGCGGTGCACTGCTGGGGGTCTTAGCCACACACACACTTTAATGCTGGGGACTGCTGGGGGTCTTAGCCACACTGACACTCTAATGCTGGGCACTGCTGGGGGTCTTAGCCACACACACTCTAATGCTGGACACTGGTGGGGGTCTTACCCACACACACACTCTAATGCTGGGCACTGGTGGGGGTCTTAGCCACACACACACTCTAATGCTGGGCACTGCTGGGCACTGATGGGGTCTTAGCCACACACACACTCCAATGCTGGGCACTGGTGGGGGTCTTAGTCACACACTCACTCTAATGTTGGGCACTGCTGGGCACTGCTGGGGGTCTTAGCCACACACACACCTTAATTCTGGGCACTGCTGGGCACTGCTGGGGGTCTTAGCCACACACACACACTCTAATGCTGGGCACTTCTGGGCACTGGTGGGGGTCTTAGCCACACACACACTCTAATTCTGGGCACTGCTGGGCACTGCTGGTGGTCTTAGCCACACACACACTCTAATGCTGGGCACTGCTGGGCACTGCTGGGGGTCTTAGCCACACACACACTCTAATGCTGGGCACTGCTGGGGGTCTTAGCCACACACACACTCTAATGCTGGGCACTGGTGGGGGTCTTAGCCACACACACACTCTAATGCTGGGCACTGGTGGGGGTCCTAGCCACACACACACTCTAATGCTGGCCACTGGTGGGGGTCTTAGCCACACACACACTCTAATGCTGGGCACTGCTGGGCACTGCTGGAGGTCTTAGCCACACACACACTGTAATGCTGGGCACTGCTGGGGGTCTTAGCCACACACCCCCTATGCTGCTGGGCACTGCTGGGTGTGTTTTCTACACACCTCTTACACTTACACTGACATAGCAGACGTATGTCCCACAAGTCTCACTGTTACACAGGTGATATGCGGTAGCGTACCGTACCCTGAGGTCGATGACGTAGGTGCGGCACGTCTCTGTATTACACTGGTGATGTGCGGTGGCGTACCGTACCGAGGTCAATGACGTAGGTGTGGCACGTCTCTGTATTACACTGGTGATGTGCGGTGGGGTACCATACGCCGAGGTCGATGACATAGGTGCGGCACGTCTCTGTATTACACTGGTGATGTGTGGTTCAGGTGGTAGTTTTTCCGAACTGGCTGAAGTGTGCAGCCAAGTTTATCTTGCAACTTTCTGCGATGCACCGGCCAGTGTGGATGAATCCACAACACCTGCACCCACTCCACCTGTCCTTCCCTCTCCTGTCCATGCGGTGCCGGAGGATTCCACAGATGATGCCCCCATAGTTTCCACTGCGGATTGAACTCCATGTGCAGGCAAGTTTGGTGTGAGAACATCCATGAAGGCACAAACTGTTTTTCTGACTTGTTTGAACTGGCCATTGGCCTTCTGTGAGCAAGGACTCTTATTTGCGTTTTCAATTTTGAACCAGCTGAATAAAGCTATTTATTTCAGTTTCTGTACTTTAGTTTGTCTGATAATGTCTGTGACTGCTGTGTGCCTGGGAGCTGGTGTGATGTTCAAATTTGGGTATAGTAACATGTGTCTATTTCCTGATGGTAATGAGGTTAACAATCGTATGTTTTTGCTTTAACTGCTGGGCACTGCTGGGCACTGCTGGGGGTCTTAGCCACACACACACTCTAATGCTGGGCACTGGTGGGGGTCTTAGCCACACACACACTCTAATGCTGGGCACTGCTGGGGGTCTTTGCCACACACACACTCTAATGCTGGGCACTGCTGGGGGTCTTAGCCACACACACACTCTAATGTTGGGCACTGCTGGGCACTGGTGGGGGTCTTAGCCACACACACACTCTAATGCTGGGCACTGCTGGGGGTCTTAGCCACACACACATTCTAATGCTGGGCACTGCTGGGGGTCTTAGCCACACACACATTCTAATGCTGGGCACTGCTGGGCACTGGTGGGGGTCTTAGCCACACACACACTCTAATGCTGGGCACTGCTGGGCACTGGTGGGGGTCTTAGCCACACACACACTCTAATGCTGGGCACTGCTGGGGGTCTTAGCCACACACACTCTAATGCTGGGCACTGCTGGGCACTGGTGGGGGTCTTAGCCACACACACACTCTAATGCTGGGCACTGATGGGCACTGGTGGGGATCTTAGCCACACACACACTCTAATGCTGGGCACTGGTGGGGGTCTTAGCCACACACACACTCTAATGCTGGGCACTGCTGGGGGTCTTAGCCACACACACACTCTATTGCGGTGCACTGCTGGGGGTCTTAGCCACACACACACTTTAATGCTGGGGACTGCTGGGGGTCTTAGCCACACACACACTCTAATGCTGGGCACTGCTGGGGGTCTTAGCCACACACACTCTAATGCTGGATACTGGTGGGGGTCTTACCCACACACACACTCTAATGCTGGGCACTGGTGGGGGTCTTAGCCACACACACACTCTAATGCTGGGCACTGCTGGGCACTGATGGGGTCTTAGCCACACACACACTCCAATGCTGGGCACTGGTGGGGGTCTTAGTCACACACTCACTCTAATGTTGGGCACTGCTGGGCACTGCTGGGGGTCTTAGCCACACACACACCTTAATTCTGGGCACTGCTGGGCACTGCTGGGGGTCTTAGCCACACACACACACTCTAATGCTGGGCACTGCTGGGGGTCTTAGCCACACACACACTCTAATGCTGGGCACTGCTGGGCACTGGTGGGGGTCTTAGCCACACACACACTCTAATTCTGGGCACTGCTGGGCACTGCTGGTGGTCTTAGCCACACACACACTCTAATGCTGGGCACTGTTGGGCACTGCTGGGGGTCTTAGCCACACACACACTCTAATGCTGGGCACTGCTGGGGGTCTTAGCCACACACACTCTAATGCTGGGCACTGGTGGGGGTCCTAGCCACACACACACTCTAATGCTGGGCACTGGTGGGGGTCTTAGCCACACACACACTCTAATGCTGGGCACTGCTGGGCACTGCTGGGGGTCTTAGCCACACACACACTGTAATGCTGGGCACTGCTGGGGGTCTTATCCACACTCACACTCTAATGCTGGGCACTGCTGGGGGTCTTAGCCACACACACACTCTAATGCTGGGCACTGGTGGGGGTCTTAGCCACACACACACTCTAATGCTGGGCACTGCTGGGGGTCTTTGCCACACACACACTCTAATGCTGGGCACTGGTGGGGGTCTTAGCCACACACACACTCTAATGCTGGGCACTGCTGGGCACTGATGGGGTCTTAGCCACACACACACTCCAATGCTGGGCACTGGTGGGGGTCTTAGTCACACACTCACTCACTCTAATGTTGGGCACTGCTGGGCACTGCTGGGGGTCTTAGCCACACACACACACTCTAATGCTGGGCACTGCTGGGGGTCTTAGCCACACACACACTCTAATGCTGGGCACTGCTGGGCACTGGTGGGGGTCTTAGCCACACACACACTCTAATTCTGGGCACTGCTGGGCACTGCTGGTGGTCTTAGCCACACACACACTCTAATGCTGGGCACTGCTGAGCACTGCTGGGGGTCTTAGCCACACACACACTCTAATGCTGGGCACTGCTGGGGGTCTTAGCCACACACACTCTAATGCTGGGCATTGGTGGGGGTCCTAGCCACACACACACTCTAATGCTGGGCACTGGTGGGGGTCTTAGCCACACACACACTCTAATGCTGGGCACTGCTGGGCACTGCTGGGGATCTTAGCCACACACACACTGTAATGCTGGGCACTGCTGGGGGTCTTATCCACACACACACTCTAATGCTGGGCACTGCTGGGGGTCTTAGCCACACACACACTCTAATGCTGGGCACTGGTGGGGGTCCTAGCCACACACACACTCTAATGCTGGCCACTGGTGGGGGTCTTAGCCACACACACACTCTAATGCTGGGCACTGCTGGGGGTCTTAGCCACACACACTCTAATGCTGGGCACTGCTGGGCACTGGTGGGGGTCTTAGCCACACACACACTCTAATGCTGGGCACTGATGGGCACTGGTGGGGATCTTAGCCACACACACATTTTAATGCTGGGCACTGCTGGGCACTGGTGGGGGTCTTAGCCACACACACACTCTAATGCTGGGCACTGCTGGGGGTCTTAGCCACACACACTCTAATGCTGGGCACTGGTGGGGGTCTTAGACACACACACACTCTAATGCTGGGCACTGGTGGGGGTCTTAGCCACACACACACTCTAATGCTGGGCACTGCTGGGGGTCTTAGCCACACACACACTCTATTGCGGTGCACTGCTGGGGGTCTTAGCCACACACACACTTTAATGCTGGGGACTGCTGGGGGTCTTAGCCACACAGACACTCTAATGCTGGGCACTGCTGGGGGTCTTAGCCACACACACTCTAATGCTGGACACTGGTGGGGGTCTTACCCACACACACACTCTAATGCTGGGCACTGGTGGGGGTCTTAGCCACACACACACTCTAATGCTGGGCACTGCTGGGCACTGATGGGGTCTTAGCCACACACACACTCCAATGCTGGGCACTGGTGGGGGTCTTAGTCACACACTCACTCTAATGTTGGGCACTGCTGGGCACTGCTGGGGGTCTTAGCCACACACACACCTTAATTCTGGGCACTGCTGGGCACTGCTGGGGGTCTTAGCCACACACACACACTCTAATGCTGGGCACTGCTGGGGGTCTTAGCCACACACACACTCTAATGCTGGGCACTTCTGGGCACTGGTGGGGGTCTTAGCCACACACACACTCTAATTCTGGGCACTGCTGGGCACTGCTGGTGGTCTTAGCCACACACACACTCTAATGCTGGGCACTGCTGGGCACTGCTGGGGGTCTTAGCCACACACACACTCTAATGCTGGGCACTGCTGGGGGTCTTAGCCACACACACACTCTAATGCTGGGCACTGGTGGGGGTCTTAGCCACACACACACTCTAATGCTGGGCACTGGTGGGGGTCCTAGCCACACACACACTCTAATGCTGGCCACTGGTGGGGGTCTTAGCCACACACACACTCTAATGCTGGGCACTGCTGGGGGTCTTAGCCACACACACACTGTAATGCTGGGCACTGCTGGGGGTCTTAGCCACACACCCCCTATGCTGCTGGGCACTGCTGGGTGTGTTTTCTACACACCTCTTACACTTACACTGACATAGCAGACGTATGTCCCACACGTCTCACTGTTACACAGGTGATATGCGGTAGCGTACCGTACCCTGAGGTCCATGACGTAGGTGCGGCACGTCTCTGTATTACACTGGTGATGTGCGGTGGCGTACCTTACCGAGATCAATGACGTAGGTGTGGCACGTCTCTGTATTACACTGGTGATGTGCGGTGGGGTACCATACGCCGAGGTCGATGACATAGGTGCGGCACGTCTCTGTATTACACTGGTGATGTGTGGTTCAGGTGGTAGTTTTTCCGAACTGGCTGAAGTGTGCAGCCAAGTTTATCTTGCAACTTTCTGCGATGCACCGGCCAGTGTGGATGAATCCACAACACCTGCACCCACTCCACCTGTCCTTCCCTCTCCTGTCCATGCGGTGCCGGAGGATTCCACAGATGATGCCCCCATAGTTTCCACTGCGGATTGAACTCCATGTGCAGGCAAGTTTGGTGTGAGAACATCCATGAAGGCACAAACTGTTTTTCTGACTTGTTTGAACTGGCCATTGGCCTTCTGTGAGCAAGGACTCTTATTTGCGTTTTCAATTTTGAACCAGCTGAATAAAGCTATTTATTTCAGTTTCTGTACTTTAGTTTGTCTGATAATGTCTGTGACTGCTGTGTGCCTGGGAGCTGGTGTGATGTTCAAATTTGGGTATAGTAACATGTGTCTATTTCCTGATGGTAATGAGGTTAACAATCGTATGTTTTTGCTTTAACTGCTGGGCACTGCTGGGCACTGCTGGGGGTCTTAGCCACACACACACTCTAATGCTGGGCACTGGTGGGGGTCTTAGCCACACACGCACTCTAATGCTGGGCACTGCTTGGGGTCTTTGCCACACACACACTCTAATGCTGGGCACTGCTGGGGGTCTTAGCCACACACACACTCTAATGTTGGGCACTGCTGGGCACTGGTGGGGGTCTTAGCCACACACACACTCTAATGCTGGGCACTGCTGGGGGTCTTAGCCACACACACATTCTAATGCTGGGCACTGCTGGGGGTCTTAGCCACACACACATTCTAATGCTGGGCACTGCTGGGCACTGGTGGGGGTCTTAGCCACACACACACTCTAATGCTGGGCACTGCTGGGCACTGGTGGGGGTCTTAGCCACACACACACTCTAATGCTGGGCACTGCTGGGGGTCTTAGCCACACACACTCTAATGCTGGGCACTGCTGGGCACTGGTGGGGGTCTTAGCCACACACACACTCTAATGCTGGGCACTGATGGGCCTGGTGGGGATCTTAGCCACACACACACTCTAATGCTGGGCACTGGTGGGGGTCTTAGCCACACACACACTCTAATGCTGGGCACTGCTGGGGGTCTTAGCCACACACACACTCTATTGCGGTGCACTGCTGGGGGTCTTAGCCACACACACACTTTAATGCTGGGGACTGCTGGGGGTCTTAGCCACACACACACTCTAATGCTGGGCACTGCTGGGGGTCTTAGCCACACACACTCTAATGCTGGACACTGGTGGGGGTCTTACCCACACACACACTCTAATGCTGGGCACTGGTGGGGGTCTTAGCCACACACACACTCTAATGCTGGGCACTGCTGGGCACTGATGGGGTCTTAGCCACACACACACTCCAATGCTGGGCACTGGTGGGGGTCTTAGTCACACACTCACTCTAATGTTGGGCACTGCTGGGCACTGCTGGGGGTCTTAGCCACACACACACCTTAATTCTGGGCACTGCTGGGCACTGCTGGGGGTCTTAGCCACACACACACACTCTAATGCTGGGCACTGCTGGGGGTCTTAGCCACACACACACTCTAATGCTGGGCACTGCTGGGCACTGGTGGGTGTCTTAGCCACACACACACTCTAATTCTGGGCACTGCTGGGCACTGCTGGTGGTCTTAGCCACACACACACTCTAATGCTGGGCACTGTTGGGCACTGCTGGGGGTCTTAGCCACACACACACTCTAATGCTGGGCACTGCTGGGGGTCTTAGCCACACACACTCTAATGCTGGGCACTGGTGGGGGTCCTAGCCACACACACACTCTAATGCTGGGCACTGGTGGGGGTCTTAGCCGCACACACACTCTAATGCTGGGCACTGCTGGGCACTGCTGGGGGTCTTAGCCACACACACACTGTAATGCTGGGCACTGCTGGGGGTCTTATCCACACACACACTCTAATGCTGGGCACTGCTGGGGGTCTTAGCCACACACACACTCTAATGCTGGGCACTGGTGGGGGTCTTAGCCACACACACACTCTAATGCTGGGCACTGCTGGGGGTCTTTGCCACACACACACTCTAATGCTGGGCACTGGTGGGGGTCTTAGCCACACACACACTCTAATGCTGGGCACTGCTGGGCACTGATGGGGTCTTAGCCACACACACACTCCAATGCTGGGCACTGGTGGGGGTCTTAGTCACACACTCACTCTAATGTTGGGCACTGCTGGGCACTGCTGGGGGTCTTAGCCACACACACACACTCTAATGCTGGGCACTGCTGGGGGTCTTAGCCACACACACACTCTAATGCTGGGCACTGGTGGGGGTCTTAGCCACACACACACTCTAATTCTGGGCACTGCTGGGCACTGCTGGTGGTCTTAGCCACACACACACTCTAATGCTGGGCACTGCTGGGCACTGCTGGGGGTCTTAGCCACACACACACTCTAATGCTGGGCACTGCTGGGGGTCTTAGCCACACACACTCTAATGCTGGGCACTGGTGGGGGTCCTAGCCACACACACACTCTAATGCTGGGCACTGGTGGGGGTCTTAGCCACACACACACTCTAATGCTGGGCACTGCTGGGCACTGCTGGGGGTCTTAGCCACACACACACTGTAATGCTGGGCACTGCTGGGGGTCTTATCCACACACACACTCTAATGCTGGGCACTGCTGGGGGTCTTAGCCACACACACACTCTAATGCTGGGCACTGGTGGGGGTCTTAGCCACACACACACTCTAATGCTGGGCACTGGTGGGGGTCCTAGCCACACACACACTCTAATGCTGGCCACTGGTGGGGGTCTTAGCCACACAGACACTCTAATGCTGGGCACTGCTGGGCACTGCTGGGGGTCTTAGCCACACACACACTGTAATGCTGGGCACTGCTGGGGGTCTTAGCCACACACCCCCTATGCTGCTGGGCACTGCTGGGTGTGTTTTCTACACACCTCTTACACTTACACTGACATAGCAGACGTATGTCCCACACGTCTCACTGTTACACAGGTGATATGCGGTAGCGTACCGTACCCTGAGGTCGATGACGTAGGTGCGGCACGTCTCTGTATTACACTGGTGATGTGCGGTGGCGTACCGTACCGAGGTCAATGACGTAGGTGTGGCACATCTCTGTATTACACTGGTGATGTGCGGTGGGGTACCATACGCCGAGGTCGATGACATAGGTGCGGCACGTCTCTGTATTACACTGGTGATGTGTGGTGGCGTACCGTACCCCAAGGTCAATGACGTAGGTGCTCTGTATGACACGAGGTCGATGACGTAGGTGCGGCATGTCTCCGTATAACACTGGTGATGTGAGGTGGCATACCATACCCCGAGGTCGATGACGTAGGTGCAGCACGTCTCCGTATTATACTGGTGATGTGCGGTGGCATACCGTACCCCGAGGTCGATGACGTAGGTGTGGCACGTCTCTGTATTACACTGGTGATATGCGGGAGTTTGTGGCGCAACGTACCCAGACATTACAGTCGTGCAATGGAGATGTGCGCGTGTGGCACCACGTACAGGTATGTTGGACTTTGTTGTACTCACCGTCTGCGCCGTCGTCGGTTTCTATGTACGAGGTGGTGGCCGTACAGGATTGGGATGACACGGACGATGGCGTTCATGTCTTGCTTGTCGCGTACCGGGGTGCGGTTCGTGCCGGACTCTGGTTTTACGGTAGTTTTGAGCTCTCGTAGCAAAAGAGCCGTACGGAGTGTGTTCAACACGGATCTTACCTTCTGGTTCGGAAGACGCGGTCTATTTACGTTCGGACGTAGCGTGGAGCGTCAGCCGACTGCAAATCGTATGGACTTTCGATTTGTACGGCGTTTTTTACGAGGCGTACGGAGTGACGCTTTTGGTTGGGATCGGACTTGCTGATTCGTACGGGGACGCTTACGGGTACGATTCGTACGGGGAAAAACGCTCCGAACAGCAATTCGGAGCGCTTTTTACCAGATCGGATGCGACCCCTTTATGTAACACTTAGGGCCTCGTTATTAGGGTGGTGAGACAGCCACTGACAGCCCATCATGGGCGTTCCCACAGCCATCCATAGAAGCGGTTCGACTGACGGATTGTGATCTGGCAGTCAGAGGCATCGGTAGACAAAAAACTATTGTATGAAACAAAAGTCAAGAACCTGGTTTGTTAATACTCACAACGCTCGTTGGGGTTGGAGTGGGAATAACTGTGATATGTAACATAGAAAGGAAAATAATATTTCTTTCTTGTGTCCCCTCACTCACCAGGGTTCCCCACGGTGACATGCTTCATCATTGGGGCCATCCCAGTCCTCTACGGGCTGAGGCGTGCTGCGACTTGCGAACTATGTAGGAGGACTTTATTGTGGTGGACTATGTGTGGTGCATGTGGTGTAGTGTAGTCGGAGTGGTAAGTGTCTAAGTGGTTAAAAATACCTGCCTAGTGAGCTGTAAATACTTTATTCTTGCTCCTGGGTGGTATATTAAAAGTGGGGTAGCGAACTAGGGATCCTACGGTCAATGGGTAAGGTATGCCTATTCACTTAAGCCAACATGTTTCGAGATACCCCTATCTCTTCCTCAGGGCCACACAGGGACCAGCCCTGTGTACACCACTCCTAAACCGTGCTGAAATTCAGAGAAAATAATGAAATTAATGCTGCAGGAATAAAGCATGCATAAGTACATACGTCCTAATGGTCACGTCGTACCTGGAAAGAAAAACAGATATCAATAAAAAACACAGGGGGTGTGTCTAAGCCCCAATATGTCATAGCAATCACTATGTTATTCAGAGTAGCGATTCATGCTCGGTAGCGCCACAGTTCATGCTTATAGAAGAAAGGCACATTGCATGAGGTAAAGAAAAGTGATCAACACACAGATCAATAAAAAACAAAAAACACACTAGGGATAACCGTGTAACGAACAAAACAGACATTACACATATATTAATATGGGACCTAGCTCTGCCCCATGGTCAGCGGAGGATCGTTTGTGTCCTGCCCCAATGTAAGGAGTAAAAGGAGAGACATTGCCCCGTTACTTAGCTGGTTGTGATGCCGAAAAACGGATCGAGTGAGTGATCCGGAACTCGGTGTGGACTGGGCCGTAGTTGTTCGAGGCCCCGTTTAAAAACACCCCCGGCACTTACTTGGAGTTCAGGATAGCAAGGGATTGTCACCTACGGGTGTTCCTCCGGACCGCATATTGATGCGTGTGTGTCTAGAGGGTTGTATATAGGCAGACCGCTTCCGCGTTCGTAAGCAGCGGAAGGCTAGAATGCTCAGGGCGGAGTTTGGTTGTGGCGGCCATGTTGGGGGAGTAAAACGGAACGAGTGCCGTTTTAAATGCAAAATACGGCCCGAAATACGGCTCGGTTTGCAATTTTACATAATTGTATGGGGTCTACGTTACCGGGCCCATCTGATTGACTAATTTAGGGACGATTGTTAAAAAACAACTAGTGTATTAATTTAGGCAGTAGTAGCTAACATTAATAATTTTAATGTAGAGGGGTGTGATTACGTAATTCTTAGGGAATACTGAGAGTCAGGTCAAGGTGGGTGACATTTTTAAGTCAACCCCGTAGATGATCAATGGGGATGATCCTGTGTTGTAGGAAATGCTTATAGGGAAGAGTACCTTTTCTGATCAGGATAGTCATGTCAATTGGCCCCAGGGTATTTCTTCATTTAGACCGTGAGTGTCAGAGTGGATTTTGTATACCCACCGTTGTTCTTTGTCGAATAGTTGCTTCTCCAGGTTGATTTGTGTTTTGACGGTTTCTAGGACCACCCACCGTAGATCATTGGGGGTATGTGCTGTTTCAAGAAAGTGCACGGTCATTTTTGTGTTGGAGCGTTTCCACCTAAAACTGCTCCGGTGTTCCACCATTCGAGTGCTCACCTTTCTGGTTGTCATTCCCACATAATTAAGTCCACATGTGCAAGTGATCATATAGACCACGCCAGTTGTGTTGCAATTCGAGAAGGACCGCAGGTCCCATTCTAGGCCGCTCTCAAAATGGATCTTTTTAGTGGTGAGGTCAGGTGGCAAACACTACAGCTGGTACACGGGTAGTGTCCTGCAGGGAGAGGGTGGAGCAGGCGATCTGCGCCTAACATGCCTTGTATTTCACGTGGTCTTGTATGCACCATATAATTGCGGAGATTTTTGCCTTTTCTGTGACTGAACATGGGTTTTTCCATGTTTAAGCCTCCACTGTTTAGTGTCCTCCAGTGTTTCTTGATTATCTTTGTTACCTGGGTAGAAGCTACATTGTAGGTGGTTATACAGATTTGCCGCTTCAGTGTGTTGTCCTTGGTGGTTTTTGGTTCCAAAAGGGCATCTCGGTAATTGTTTGAGGCCCTTTTTTTAGCCCGCGCTACCATTTTCCTAGGGTAATGTCTCAGTATCAGTTTGTCGCTGAGGTCCTTGGCTTGGGCCTTGTAATTTTTTTTGTCCGAGCAATTTCGTCTGAGGCGTAGAAACTGCCTGAATGGGAGATTCTCCCTTAATTGTCTGGGGTGAAAGCTATCGAACCTAAGGAGGCAATTTGTGGCTGTTGGCTTAAAGTGAGTGTTAGTTGTTAACTTGCCTCCCTTTTCCTGTATGTTTAGATCCAAGAACACCAGATGTTATGTTATGTTATGTTATGTTAATTAAACTTCTATAGCGCGCAGCTGCCCCAGCAAAGGGGCGTCACGGTGCGTTGACCAGCAGAGAAGCCAGCTACCAGCGAAGGTAAAGGACAGCAAAAACAGTAGCAGGGGCAGTAGCAGAAGTTAGATCCTGGATGGAAAAAGGTGCGTCTTGAGCACCCTCCTAAACAAAAGAAGGTCATTAAGAGCACGGATATGGACAGGTAATGAGTTCCAGAGTTTTGCCGCTAAATAGCGGAAGGAGCGCCCTCCAGCTCTACAACGTTTAAAACACAGTACCGTGACCAGGCCTTGTCCTTTAGACCTCAGAGAGCGTGAAGGGACATAGGGGGTCAACAGGTTCTCAAGGATTTTAGGAGTGTCCTGTTTGAGGATTTTAAAGGACAGGCACAGTGTTTTGAATTGTATCCTTTGGGCCATTGGGAGCCAGTGCAGCTTCCTGATAGTTTCCTTCGCTGAACAAAACCTAGGTAGGCAAACCAAGGCCCTGCCCGCAGAGTTCTGTATGCGCTGAATCCGGATGATTTCCGCCTGGTTTGCCCCCAACAAGAGAGAGCAGGCGTAGTCCAGCCGGGACAGTATGGTTGCCTGAATTATAAGTTGCCTGATGGGCGCATCAAAGAATTTCAGGATTGGTTTGATACCACGTAGAATGCCAAAACACGTGGCTGCAACTTTTTTGGTGTGGTCAGAGAAGCTGAGGGAGGGGTCTAGCCAGACCCCCAGATTTTTTACCTCAGTCACCTGTATGGGTGTCTTACCCATGACCGTAGGCCACCACTGATCGCCCTACAGATCGCTGTTCTTACCGACGATCAGGACCTCCGTTTTATTGGCATTCAGCTGGAGGTAGTTAGCTGTCATCCAGCCTGCCACTGCCGCCAGACCCTCCCTGAACCTGTAGGCCTTGTGGTCTGAGTCCCCCGAGAGTGCCACCGCCAGCTGCGTGTCGTCAGCATATGATACCATAACCATGCCCCACTGCTTGGCGACAGCAGCTAGCGGCTGCACATAAAGGTTAAATAGGGTAGGGCTCAATGCCGACCCCTGAGGCACTCCCTGCTCAATAGGATGGACTTGGGATTGGAAAGGAGGAGTGGCTACCCGAAATGATCTTCCGGAGAGGAACGATCTGAACCATTCAAGGGCCAGGCCAGTCATCTCTGCCTCTTCCAGGCGATGAAGCAATACCACATGCGAGACCGTGTCGAACGAGGCACTGAGATCGAGGAGAACTAGTGCCACCGTTTGACCAGAGTCAAGCACGGATCGCAGATGTTCCGTCATCGCAAGGAGGGCGGTCTCGGTGCTATGGCCAGCCCGGAACAGGGTCACCCTGGTGGGATTGTTCTTGTATGCCTGCTCCACCTATTCCAACTCCCTCTCTTGGCCTTCTCTTTCCCATGCCAGTTGTCTTTTCAGGGTAGAATTAAGCTCTATACACTTCCCCGTATGACTGCCATGAAGGCGTCCCAAGTGTTACCCGGGGAGGTGTCTTCAGGCTTGTTCACCTTAAAGTACTCTGTGATGGCTTCCCATAGTTCAGTACGTAGTACACTATCCCGTGTGAGGGAGATCAGGAAGTACCACTTGGGAGTCGTAGTTGGGGCAGATCCCCACTGTAAGCAAATCGATATCGGACAGTGGTCCAAGATGGAGAGGGAGAGATGGAGAGGGGGAAGATCTTGCCCAACAATCTTTGATTAATACAAATATAGTCCAATCGGTAATAAGTATGGTGTACATGAGAGTTAAATGTGTATTCTCTAGTTTGGGGAAACAGGTTACGCCAGGTGTCCCTCAGGCCGAAGTTGTGCATTCTTTGCTTTATTTCTACAGTGAAGGAGACACTTTCGGGTGTGTGTGCTGTCTAAATCAGGTTGCCAAGTGAGATTAAAATCCCCCATTAAAATCGTTAGCTCTTCCGCAAAATGACCTATTTTGTCAAGTAGGGTATTGAGAAAGCTTGTTTAGCCCGCATTTGACGCGTATGCTGCAATGAAGGTGCATAGTCTGCTTTGCAGTGGGTCTTTAACCAGGACCATCCTTCCCTCCTTATCTGATTGGATGTCTCGCGTTTGAAACTTCGTCGAAGTGTGAAATAATAGTGCCCCTCCCCGGTGCTTAGTGTACGCTGACGATCTATAAATAAGGGGATACATTTTGTTTTTAAGCCGCAATTCGTTAGCTTTCTGGAGGTGTGTCTCTTGGAGTGCCACTATGTCGAAGTGGTGATCTGTGAGGTACTTCCAAACCTTTTGTGTCTTCTGCGGAGATTTGAGGCCCTTCACGTTCCACAAGACTATAGTAATTACCATCTTTTGAGATGGAACCCTCCCATCCCTTCCCTAGACCCATCACCTTGCACCTTTGCAACAGACATTTTATGAAGAATATATCCATGTACCTGCTGCAGGGGACAAGCAGCATCCATAATGCCCTTGTGTCGATTGTGTAGGTAATGCCACCACCAAACCCCTCTCCCTCCCCCTCCCTGAAACTTAAAGGAAAAAAGAAAAAACACAATCTCCAACAATACCAACAGGAACATGTGTTGAGTGGAAGATGGTTCCTCGACTGTTGGTGGAATCATCCACTCAATGGGTAGATGGATGGCATGACCAGAGTTCCCAGCTGCGCCCGCCTCAGGGGGCTCCCAAGTAGCGCAGGTTGCCGATTGCATCAATCTCAGCTCTTGAGCGTCGTTCGGATTCTCCCAATTCCAGCACCCTCCAGGAGATGCAACCAGGCAAGGACTCCACATTGCATTGATATGTCTCTCCCAGCAAGGAATCAAGGATCGTATCACGTGTAGTTGTGTGACCGAGGCAACTTGACCTAGTTCTCACTTGTGGGTTCCTCTCGTGGACATGGACCATTTCGCCAAGGATGAGCTATCTCGGCTCTTCCTTTGTGAGTCACCAGCCGCCGTTTCAGGTTCAGTTACAGGGAGACCCAATAGGTCCAGACCTTCCTTTAGGTCGGTTATGTGACGTTGTCTGTTGTTAAATTCTAAGCTCAGGCCTAACTTTATCTTCCAGAAAATTAGTTGTGATGCGTCGGAATTGCTGCCTCCTCGCCAATGTTGTGGGCGCCACATCCTGATAGATGCTTCAGGTGTGCCCCTGGAAGGAGATCGTGTTCTTTTTCCTAGCGGCGGAGTGGACTGCCTCCTTCACCTTATAGGAGTGAAATTTCACAAGGCCATCTCTCGTGCGTTTCCGTGCTCCAGCAGTGGGTCCTCCGACCCTGTGAGCCCGCACAAGCTTGATTTTAAGGACTTGTCCACTGACGATTTCTGTGAAGAGGCCTTACAGAAACGCTTCCAAATGCCAGCTATGTCTAAGGTTCCCTGTTCATAGCCTCTAGCGAGGAATCTTTGAGTTAATTCTGCCTGAACGCCCTAAATTATGTTTCCTTACTACAGTTCAATTTCATATAGAGGTTCTCCGCATACAGGATGCTGTTTATAAGTTTTGGTGGGTGGAAGCTATTCACATGAAGAATTCGCATGAAGAATAGAATTCCTCGCAGTTGGTTTTCTAAAAGTTTTGTGTGTATTTTGTTGCCTTTAACAAAGACTTTCAAGTCCAGAAAATGTACCTCACTCTGACTGATGTTGCTAGTAAAGGAGATGTTAAGTCATAACAATTTAATTTGTCTGCAAAGTTCTTGGCGGAATTGGGTGTGCCTTTCCATAGAATAAAAAGATCATCGATAAAACGGGCCCACATGACCACATTTTCCGCCCTTTCTTTGGCATAATAGGCTGCGAGCACCTGCTCCTCCCACCATTCCATATGCAGATTCGCATAACTGGGGGCGAAGCAGGTGCCTCTAGTAGCCCCTCTTATTTGTTTGTACAATTGTTTTTTGACTAGAAAGAAATTATTCTCTAAACACCATCTCATCATGTGGAGAAGTATTAATGTGTGTGGGTAAAGATTTATGTCTCTTGTGCCTTGGAAATGCTTGGCTGCTTTCAGGCCATCCTCATGTCTAATGGTCATATATAATGCTGTGATGTCTAAGGTCATGAATACATATGACTCATCCCATGTTATGTCATAGATTCTTTGCATGAAGTCACTGGTGTCTTGCAAGAATGAGGGTAAGTTTTGGGCGTGCTCTTGAAAGAAGTGGTCAATATACTTGGATGTTGTTTCAAACAGCATATTGCTGATATTGTGGGCAAACACTGAGATTTGCGAATCACAGAGCTTATAATTGCAAAATACGTTGTGAATCTGACCCAAAGTTATTTAACTTATTTCAACTCATTCCAGTCGCATGACCACAGTCTTCATACTTCATATACTGAATCAGTGAATCCAACTGTCACCTGGAAATTGCTGCTCTGATCATTGGGGCATTCTGATTCATCTCATAGGCCTGTGTGTTCTGTAGACACCTTGGAATAAAATTGCTATTGTAAAACTGGTCCATGTACAAAGCACAATTTATGTTTCTTGATCATATTATCGACAAACATGCCAAACTGTCAAGCTGCTTCAGTAAACATATTTAACTTGATTCTATTCAGTTCTAATTAGAACATTGGAATGTTGAGAGCTCTAATGAAGGCAATGAAACAGCATTGTCCTGTATAATTTGGCATAGGCCAGCTGCTCTCAAGATTTCAATGTCTTAATGTCCTCTGCTTTTTTCTTTACCCTGCCTCTCTAAGATATATGAAATAGGCATGGGACGCGAAAGGCAGTGGCTATGCAGGAGAACAAATTGACCCGTCACCCTTCCCTCCTCCTGTAGCTCAGTGTCACTGGGGCTTCAGAAAGAAGGAGGGAGGGACAAATGCTGCCCAGCTCCTAGGTCTCCCTGGCTTGCAGAACTGAAAATGGCAGTTTATCCGTGCTGAGGAGAACCAGGGGCTGATTTCTGATAGCATCTTTTCACACCTCATGCTGTGAATGATCAACTGTTAACTGCAGTAGCCCTGTGCGCAGCTGTTAACAGTTGAATATTAAATCCCACACAACTGAGGGGAAAGAGGTATCATTCCTACGCCAACCTCCCTATCAAATATCCAAACACATAAAAAGGTGTTGGTCTGTACAGGGATGTTGTCAGCAAGCCCAATGATGAAGCATGCCACAACTTGTGGGTGAAGATAGTTTTCAAGAACAAAGCATGTGCCATACACTACCTATGTTATATGTTTCTCTGTTCTCCAACATCTTTTTGTGTGTTTGAGCAGTTGAATATTCACAGTAAGAGCTGAGAAATAAAGACTGCGGAGCCAATGGGGATTTTAAACCCCTCGGTCTCAGATGCCTTTGTTTTCTTAACTAGGACATTCTACCCTCATGGGCTAGAATGCTTTATAAGTTTATAGACTGCCGTAGTTGGGGTAAACTGGCGAATAAATGCCACTCACACGGTAAAGCTGGAGCGGGTCTTTGATGGCCAGTATTGTTCGCTACAGCAGGCTACAAAGCTATAATAGATATGCGTGGACACCCATTTATTTATTTATAAAGTTTTATATAGCGCGTACTTGATCTCAAAGGATATCAGAGCGCTTTACAATTTTAGGGAAAGGAAGGTAACAAATCAAAACATGAGTCTAACATGGGGAATCTAATAGGCATTGAATCAAATAGTGCACACATAACAGATCATTTATAAACCTGAGGGAATGAGGAATGGGCTAGATGATGGAGCATAATGACATAAGCAGAGTAGATACAACACTCATATACAGGAATAATAACCAATACCAAAACAATAATCAAAACATGAGTCACATGGGGAATCTAATAGGCATTGAATCAAATAGTGACCATCTAACAGATCATTTATACACCTGGGTGAACGAAGAATGGGCTATACGATGGAGCATAATGACATAAGGGGAGTAAATACAATAATAATCATGTACAGGAATAATAACCAAAACAAACAATAATCATATACCGGAATAATAACCAATACTATAGTATATCCGATGCGATTAGGGCTAACAATTGCCCCTCATGTTAAGGTAAGAACTTATTCATGAGGAATCTTTTTGCTTCCAGTTTGAAAGCAGCCTTTGAAGAGATCCTCTGAATTTCCGGTGGAAGAGAGTTCACAATTTTTGGAGCAGAGCCAGAGAAGGCTCGTTGGCATGTTCTCTTTTTGCGGAAGATCTGTGGTTTCAAGAGGAGGGAATTAGCACTCCTTGACAGTCTACCCCATCCGGATAGTTCTAGCTTTTGTACTAGGTAGATGGGGGTTTTGAAGTGGAGGGCTTTGTGTGATAGGCAGGCAATCTTCAGTTGAATTCTAGCTTCGTAGGGCAGCCAGTTTAGAGATTTTAAAACCAAGGAGATGTGTGCATTTCGCTTGGTGCCCGCAATCAATCCGGTCGCCGCGTTCAATGAAGCCTTTAAGGGGGCCAAAGTGTATTTGAGGAGGCCACATAGCGTAGCACTGCGATAGTCAAGTCTCGGCAAAACAAGCTCTTGGACCACTTGCTTGAAATATGCTTGAGGTAGTAAAGGTTTGAGATTCCTGAGTGTTCTCAGAAGGTGGTTGGCTCCCTTACACACGTTGCTAATGTGAGTCTTCATTTTCAGATGCTTGTCCAGGGTTATTCCTAGAGATTTAGCTGAGTCGATAATGCGGGGGGAACAGTTGAAGACGATAAGTTGGTTCATCCAGAAGTCGATTTTAGGAGTATGTTTCGGGGAGAAATGAGAAGGAATTCTGTTTTGGAGGTGTTTAGCAGGAGGTGGTTCTCGGTTAACCAGTTTTGGGTAGTCAGTAGGGTGGAGTTGAGTCAACCCAGGTATCCTGACACTGATTTCGGCAGCAAATGATTTTAAAATTTGAATGTCACTGATATTGTGTTTTTAAATGCACTGATTTTACTAGTGTAGCATTTTATAGTTAATTCCTCTGTCAGCAGTAAAAGCGCTACTCGCTATTGTGGTAAAACGATTAAAAGTTACTTGCCTAGCCTGGGCTCGATTTCCCGTCCTGCCCGCCCCGGTCCGACTCGGCAACCAGTGCCGTTGAGCGGAGGGCGGGTCAGGCAGAGCCAGGTCACTTCCGCACTTCCGCATTGACAGAGCGGTCAGCGCTCTAGTTGCTGTACCTGAGGGTATTTAGCCCCCTCGTCACAGTAAGCGCGCAGCGGTCGCGCGCAGCGAAGCGCCTGAGACGCGCCAGAGAGAAGCCCGTCTGCGCCCGTCCGCGACAGGACGTGGCTAGGGGCCATGGACGTTCCATATAAGACTATTAAGGTACATAGACTGTCATACTCTTCGCAAGCCTTATTGCGCCTACGCCCTACTGTGTTAAATCCTGATTGTAAGCTTCCATTCTTCTGTTTTCCCGAAGGACCTTTTTCATGCAGATCGTGCTACACACAATTTCTGACAGTGAAACATTCCTTCGAACAGCGTCCCTGTAATACTCCTAAAGTATTGAAACAGGAGGGAAGGATTTTGTTGTGTAATGTAAGATCCTTGGTTAAACACTCCTTCGAGGTCTGGGATCTAATCTCTTCCCAACAAGCAGATCTCTGCTTTTTTACAGAAACATGGTTAAAGCCCCATACCACCCCCGCTATTACCCTTGGAATACCCGAGGGTTACAAGATAATCAGATCAGATCGACCCAAAAAAATCGGTGGGGGAATAGCAATTGTTTTTAAAAATGAAATCTCTGTTTCGGTCATAGATCAGTGCTGTAATTCAGACTTAGAAATGATGATATTTAGGATTGGCTCCTCCACTAAACATTGTAGGAAAGGAGCCTTGGTTTATCGCCCACCGGGCCCTTTAAAAAATGTGTCCAAACAGTTAATGGAAGCACTAGCCCCCCATGTGTGTCAAGATAAAGATTTCCTGTTGCTCGGGGACTTTAACATTCATAGTGAAGAAGAGGCCAACAGTGATGCACAATCTTTTCTAACCGACATGTCCCTTCTAGGACTAAAGCAATGTAACCATGGACCTACACATCAGGCAGGACATACCCTGGACCTGATTATATCTAACTTTCCTGGTATTAAATGTTGTGCACCCAAACAATATCCTTGGACAGACCACTTTGTACTTGAGTTCTCTATGCCAATAAATGACTACCGACCTATTTCTCACATACAAATTCCTCCTAAACGCAGACAGTGGCACAAAATAACTAACACTGATTTTGCGCAGAAATATCTCTCTCCCCCTATTCTCTGTACAGATGATATTAATACTGCCCTCTCCACTTGGGATTCTGCAGTCACTGCCGTAGTACAACAAATTGCCCCAATGAAGACTTTTAAAATCAGTCCAGCCAGGAAGCAAGAGGTCTGGTACTCGGAGGAACTGCATAATATCAAACGCTTAGTTAGAAAGGCGGAGAAAACTTGGAGGAAAACCTCCTTGGAGGAGGACAAAATTAAATATAAAAATAATCTTAGTACCTACCATAAAGCCATAAGATCTGCACGGAAAAACCATGTCACTGCCCAGTTAGAAGCAGCCGGCAATGACTCAAAAACTCTCTATCAGATTGTCACAACATTTCTGAAACCCAAAGCGTGTGAAAGTGCAGACATGGCCTCACAACAGCTTTGCGACAGCATCTCCTGCTTCTTTACAGACAAAATCGATGCCATCTATAATAAAATAGAGGCATATAGTTCTGGCATAAGTAGCCAGGATAATCCTACTCTGGTACAGACTGCATCTACTAACATCCATTCTCTTAATGATTTCCCTGAGATTTCGTTAGAAGAGGTTGAGAGACTGTTTACGGACATCAAAAGTGGAAGTCCCGCGGACTTGCTTCCTGCCAGACTTATGGGCCCTCTAGGGAGTACACTAGGCCCTGATGTTCAGAAACTGGTGAACCTCTCACTTGCATCTGGAGTTGTCCCACAGTGCTGGAAAAAAGCCCTAGTCAGACCCATCAGGAAGAATTCATCTGTTCCTTGGACCAACATGTCTAACCTGAGGCCTATCTCCCTCCTACCATTCTTAGGGAAAATTATTGAAAAACATACCAATAAGCACCTATCCACCTACTTGGAACAGTCTGGTAGCCTTGACCGATCCCAGTCAGGCTTTAGGCCAAAATTCAGTACAGAAACGGCCTTGCTGTCGGTAACGGACGATCTGCGGCTGTACCAGGACAGGGGCTACTCTGTTGTCCTGGTGCTGCTAGATTTATCGGCAGCGTTCGATACGATTTCCCACACCATTCTGATCGAACGACTGTCCAGGAGTGGAATCGGCGGTAGGGCACTGGACTGGATCAGGAGCTTCCTCTCCAACCGCACCCAATCTGTCAGCATGGGTGAGTTCAGGTCGGAAGAGGTTAACATCACCAAGGGAGTACCACAGGGCTCTTGCCTGAGCCCTACTTTATTTAACACCTATGTGGCTCCCTTGGCAGATGTTACTAGAGCTTTTGGGTTCTACCCGGTGTCCTACGCTGACGACACGCAGCTGCTCTTCCCCTTTAAACACCTTTCCCCGGAAACAATACAATCTTTTTCCGATGGGATGAAGGCAGTTGCTAGGTGGATGTCCTCCAACCTCCTTCAATGTAACGTTGGAAAAACGGAGGTGATGCTCTTCGGGGAAGCTAGGATTCAATGGTCCCCCGACTGGTGGCCTTCAGACTTGGGTCAAGCTCCTGAGCCCAAAACAGTAATCAAGAGTTTGGGAGTCACACTGGAGCCGGAGCTGACCATGAAGCACAATGTTAACATCACTGTGGGATCCTGTTTCCATGCGATTGGTCTGCTCCGTAGGATTTTTCCTTTCCTACCGGACTCCCATAGGAAAACCTTAGTTCAAGCTCTGGTCATGAGCAGACTTGATTATTGTAACGGTCTTCTGGCAGGTGCAAATGAGGAGGTTCTAGACCGCCTACAGGTGGTACAAAATACCGCAGCTAGGCTGGTGTTAAATGTACCTCCTAGATCCCCCTCCAAACCACTACTTCAAAAACTACATTGGCTATCAATACGCCAACGTGTGAAGTTCAAGACCTGCTGCGTTATCCATAAGGGACTTAATCAATTGGGACCAGAGTATTTGGCGAGCAAGTTTGTTCCTTATGCCCCTACTCGTTCCCTCAGATCCAGTGACCAGCTGTTACTGAATGTTCCTAGGATAACCAAAACCAGACTAGGTGGTAGGGCCTTGTCGGTAGTAGGTCCTAATCTTTGGAACTCCCTCCCACTTTCACTAAGACAATGCCATAACCACCTCCAATTCAGAAAATGTTTGAAAACCTTTCTGTTTGGCTTAGTTTAGTTGTTTATTTTCTGGACTCAGAACCTCACAACACTCTCTTTTAATTGAAATGCTCCTTTGTCAGTTGCGATACTGGTTGCCAACAGCGCGGAGATACTCCTTCGGGAGTCGATTCATAGCGCTATAAAAACTCGCAAATAAATAAATAAGTGATGTCATCCGGGGAGGAGATTTTCAGATAGAGTTGGGTGTCGTCTGCATACATATGGAAGCGAATGTCCAAGGATTTTATAACATTAGCTAATGGTTCCAGGTATAAATAGAAGAGAATGGGAGATAAGGAGGAACCTTGGAGAACCCCCATGCTGACTGGGGATGGCTGGGAGAGTGAGTGGTTCGCTTTAACTCTTTGGGCCCTGTGCTGCAGGAAGGATGAGAACCAATGCAGCACCTGACCAGAAAGGCCCATCCTATGCTCCAGAATGAATAGGAGGTTGACATGATTGACAGTGTCAAATGCGGAGAAAATGTCAAGTAGGATAAGGAAGAGAAAAAGAGAGTGTACCTCCACCACCAATTTTTTGAAAAATTATTTGAACAGAATAAACGGAAATCAATACGTTTATCCTAGCCGTCGATTTAGGCTAATTAGTTTTAATTATTCAACATATTTAAAACAAGAGGGACATGTAGTCTACTCAACAGAGAATCCATTTTAGTGAAGTTACACTAACAATACATACAGAAAAAAACAATTACCACAAATCAATTACACAAATACATACAACTAATATTACAAAAAAATCACAAATCATTTTCACAAAATTAATCAAACATGTAATCACAATAATGTTGAAACTACAATAAACAGTGAAACAATTGAAATATGAAAAAATAGAATCAGTTTTGCATAATTAAACAATTCGTCATTTAGCAAAAAAATGCAGCTATGAAAAATAGCAATTGCGAATTTACGCAGAATATCCTATATATCAGGATTCAGGCTATACTCAATATAGTGGCCGACGCGTTTCAAGTCCCGGTTTTTTGAATTGCCGGACTCTCATCAGGGCTGGATGAGTCTTTTCGTGGTAAGCCAACTGTTTATGATAAAAAGACAAAAACTGATTCGAACTGGACTTCCTCAAACGTCTTTACACAATAAATCGCATACATTTAGGCAACAAAACTTTTTCATACCTGGCCTTTAACCAGCGGAAAAATAAGGGCCTTCTGATGTGCGTTCATGCGGTACTCGCCTAAAAATTGACAAGGCAACAAAGGCTAAGTCAGGTTGTTTGTAACCCGGGAATTCAATAGGCCTTAGTGAAGGAAAACAAAGTTTTTACCTACAAGGGGCTCCAATTGGGCGTGTGCTCTCAACTCTTCTAATGCATGTAAATGCAGTCGTGGCGTATTTAAAATCTAGCAAAGGATAAATAATCCAAGAAATCGCAATGAGACATTTGTTAGTCAAGTGTTACATGAACGCGAGTAGCGCTCACCAGAAATGAACTTACGTGAAACTATTTCAGATTTCTGCAGAGGTGCCACAGTTTGAATATGCGCGGTTCAGCGCCGGTAGGAAGTTCTGAAAAACGGAAGGTTCGGAATAATTACAAGTCAGGTCCCTGAGTAATGCGGAATAAAAAACTTCAACGCGCCGGCCTCTTGACCGGAATACAGGGACCCGCTTACCTTCAGATTCAATTTTCGGAAAGGAATGATTCACACACGGACAGCGTGAGGACGAGCCTCCAGATTATCGTCTCCATTGCCAAGTAAAGACAAAATCACATGATCATGACAAAGGCGGAGCTGACACCGCTGTTCAGCAAATTGCATTCTGGGATTTGTATTTTGTCTCATTGCATGGTCATTAACCACTGTTAGTCAAGGCTTGGAAAGCGGAGTTAAAAAAGCGAAAATTAACAGATTAAGCCCTGGTGAGCTCACTCATGCAGTTTAATCCTTTGTTTATACTATCAAATTTCATAATCAAATATGCTTCCTTGCGCAATAAGGCACTATCAACGCAAAGAGAGCCATTTTTTGAGTCAATTACTGCCAAGACAGTCCATTTGAATTGATTTTCACTGTGATCTAAGGCCAAAAAATGTTCGACCATGGGTGCCGATTGAACCCTTTTCTTAATTCTTGATCTGTGCTGGGTTATTCTTATGTTTATTTGTTGACTCGTTTTGCCGATGTAAACCTTGTCACATGGGCAGAGCACCGCATAAACCACATTTTTCGTTTTACAATTAGTAAACTTTGTGTGTTTCCATGAAATTCCGTTGTGATCAAACACATCCCCCTCCAGTGTTGTAGGGCAGGCAACGCAATTCCCACATCTGTGATGTCCAACAATCTGCGGCAAGTTCCATTGCGTTAGTAGATTGCTTCTAGGTTTCGGAATGTAACTGTCAGCACGTATCAACTGCTGACCGATACTTAAGTTTTTCTTCATTGCGAAGATAGGTTTGGACATAGGACAGGTAAGATTCTCCAACAAATGCCAATTTTTTAAGACAATTTGTCGAAACTTATTGGTGTGGGGGCCAAAAGTAGTGACACAGACAAGTTTGTCTAAATCTGACTTGATCTTTTTCTCTAATAGAGTCTCTCTGGGTGTGAACCTTGCTCTTTTTTTAGAGTGCTTCAATAATTTTTTGGGGTATCCCCTCCCTTCCATTTCTCTACAAAAAGACTCGGCATGCATATCAAAATCCCTGAGCTCAGTGCAATTCCTTCTGATTCTTAATAATTGTCCATAAGGCAGATTTTGTTTTAAACACTGAGGGTGTGAACTTTTGTAAAGCAAAATCGTATTTCTGTCTGTCTCTTTTTTGTACAGCGATGTGGTGAGTTGTTCATCTTGGCAACTGATTAAGACATCTAGAAATGTCATTTCACTGTTACTTGATTGTATTGAAAATTTGATGCATTACAAAAGTTCACACCCTCAGTGTTTAAAACAGTCTTTTTGTAGAGAAATGGAAGGGAGGGGATACCCCAAAAAATTATTGAAGCACTCTAAAAAAAGAGCAAGGTTCACACCCAGAGAGACTCTATTAGAGAAAAAGATCAAGTCAGATTTAGACAAACTTGTCTGTGTCACTACTTTTGGCCCCCACACCAATAAGTTTCGACAAATTGTCTTAAAAAATTGGCATTTGTTGGAGAATCTTACCTGTCCTATGTCCAAACCTATCTTCGCAATGAAGAAAAACTTAAGTATCGGTCAGCAGTTGATACGTGCTGACAGTTACATTCCGAAACCTAGAAGCAATCTACTAACGCAATGGAACTTGCCGCAGATTGTTGGACATCACAGATGTGGGAATTGCGTTGCCTGCCCTACAACACTGGAGGGGGATGTGTTTGATCACAACGGAATTTCATGGAAACACACAAAGTTTACTAATTGTAAAACGAAAAATGTGGTTTATGCGGTGCTCTGCCCATGTGACAAGGTTTACATCGGCAAAACGAGTCAACAAATAAACATAAGAATAACCCAGCACAGATCAAGAATTAAGAAAAGGGTTCAATCGGCACCCATGGTCGAACATTTTTTGGCCTTAGATCACAGTGAAAATCAATTCAAATGGACTGTCTTGGCAGTAATTGACTCAAAAAATGGCTCTCTTTGCGTTGATAGTGCCTTATTGCGCAAGGAAGCATATTTGATTATGAAATTTGATAGTATAAACAAAGGATTAAACTGCATGAGTGAGCTCACCAGGGCTTAATCTGTTAATTTTCGCTTTTTTAACTCCGCTTTCCAAGCCTTGACTAACAGTGGTTAATGACCATGCAATGAGACAAAATACAAATCCCAGAATTCAATTTGCTGAACAGCGGTGTCAGCTCCGCCTTTGTCATGATCATGTGATTTTGTCTTTACTTGGCAATGGAGACGATAATCTGGAGGCTCGTCCTCACGCTGTCCGTGTGTGAATCATTCCTTTCCGAAAATTGAATCTGAAGGTAAGCGGGTCCCTGTATTCCGGTCAAGAGGCCGGCGCGTTGAAGTTTTTTATTCCGCATTACTCAGGGACCTGACTTGTAATTATTCCGAACCTTCCGTTTTTCAGAACTTCCTACCGGCGCTGAACCGCGCATATTCAAACTGTGGCACCTCTGCAGAAATCTGAAATAGTTTCACGTAAGTTCATTTCTGGTGAGCGCTACTCGCGTTCATGTAACACTTGACGAACAAATGTCTCATTGCGATTTCTTGGATTATTTATCCTTTGCTAGATTTTAAATACGCCACGACTGCATTTACATGCATTAGAAGAGTTGAGAGCACACGCCCAATTGGAGCCCCTTGTAGGTAAAAACTTTGTTTTCCTTCACTAAGGCCTATTGAATTCCCGGGTTACAAACAACCTGACTTAGCCTTTGTTGCCTTGTCAATTTTTAGGCGAGTACCGCATGAACGCACATCAGAAGGCCCTTATTTTTCCGCTGGTTAAAGGCCAGGTATGAAAAAGTTTTTTTGCCTAAATGTATGCGATTTATTGTGTAAAGACGTTTGAGGAAGTCCAGTTCGAATCAGTTTTTGTCTTTTTATCATAAACAGTTGGCTTACCACGAAAAGACTCATCCAGCCCTGATGAGAGTCCGGCAATTCAAAAAACCGGGACTTGAAACGCGTCGGCCACTATATTGAGTATAGCCTGAATCCTGATATATAGGATATTCTGCGTAAATTCGCAATTGCTATTTTTCATAGCTGCATTTTTTTGCTAAATGACGAATTGTTTAATTATGCAAAACTGATTCTATTTTTTCATATTTCAATTGTTTCACTGTTTATTGTAGTTTCAACATTATTGTGATTACATGTTTGATTAATTTTGTGAAAATGATTTGTGATTTTTTTGTAATATTAGTTGTATGTATTTGTGTAATTGATTTGTGGTAATTGTTTTTTTCTGTATGTATTGTTAGTGTAACTTCACTAAAATGGATTCTCTGTTGAGTAGACTACATGTCCCTCTTGTTTTAAATATGTTGAATAATTAAAACTAATTAGCCTAAATCGACGGCTAGGATAAACGTATTGATTTCCGTTTATTCTGTTCAAATAATTTTTCAAAAAATTGGTGGTGGAGGTACACTCTCTTTTTCTCTTGTTAATCGGCCCTACCTTCCCTCCTTAATTTTGCTGGGCCAAACCCCTTCTTTGTACAAGTAGGATAAGGAGGCAGGATTCATTTCGATCAAGCATTGTTAAGATGTCATCCATCACGTGAGTGAGAGCCAATTCAGTGCTGTGCCCACTACGAAGGCCAGATTGATGTTGGTGCAGGAGATGGACATTTTCGATGTGCGCACATAGTTGTGACTGGACGCATTTTTCAAGGAGTTTGACTAGAGTGGGGATGCTGAAGATCGGTTGGAAATTGTTAAGATCTGTACTCTCAGATTTTGTTTTTAATATAGGTGTTACCTGAGCCTCTTTTAGGCATTCTGGAATCGTGCCTTGTGACAGAGATGCATTGACGATCTTTTTCCAGAAAGGGGAAATGTCATCCTTAATTACTTTGAAGATGGTAGGTGGTAACAGTTCACTGAAGTGATTAGATGGGTAGATACTCCGAAGAACCTTTTTGATATCATTTTCATTAACAGGGGTAAAGGTGTCCCGGGGAGCATTGTTCTTGATACCCCAGCTACATGGTGCTGCCTTATCTAGTAAGACCAGGGGGGGTGCAGGTTCATTGGGTAGCAATAGAGCCCTTCTGGTTTCCAGATCAATGTTAATAAGTCTAGTTTTCTCAGTAAAAAAGGCAGCCAGATCATCACATGAGGGAGGTCTGACTTCCAAGACTGATCGGTTAGGGGCTACCGCCGATTGTTGTTTTACCAGTTCAAACAGTTTCTTGGGTCGATTAGCCGCTTGGTTAAGTTGGGATCTGAAATACTCTGCCTTAGCTGTCTTGATTTGGTTGTTATACCAACTTCTTGCTGCTCTAAGGTTTTTTAGATGGTCCACAGATGGAGTGGTTCTCCAGGAACGTTCCATGACCCTTAGATTGCGCCGTTCGGAGTTTAGCTTGAACCAAGGCTTAGATATTTTTGCAGGTGCATTTTTTTGTTGGAGTGGGGCCATAGTATCCATGATGTTGGAAATAGCAGAGTTGTAGAAGTCTGTGAGAGCATGGACTTCAAGTATGTCCAATTGGGGAGAGAGGGCCCGATTACAGCGGGTTGCTAGGTCAGCTGTATTGATATCTCTGAGGTCCCTTTTCCAGATCTTTGTTTTTGTTTTTTGTGCCTTACTCTGATAAACCTCTAAGTTGATATGGAAGGAAATTATGTGGTAGTCCGACCAATCACATGGTATGATGGAATCCAATGAGATGGTATGACCTTTGGAGATGATGAGGTCTCGAGTTTCTCCTTTAATGTGAGTAGGCTGTTCACAATGTTGAATCAATTCGTGATCATTCAAGGAGAAATTGAGGAATGAAACTACTTGGTCATTTGTTTTAGACCAGTGAAGGCTAAAGTCCTCAAGGTAGATGTGGGACTGGACTGAATCCACATTGCCAGAGATGATTTCCATTAATTGTTCAATGAAGGGGAGATTGTTGCCTGGGGGGTGATAGAATGTGTGTAGTTTGCAAACCAGATGATTGTTACTAGAGATGTTGAGAAAAAGGTATTCACAAGTTACTGGCAAAGAGGACTCTGCAAGGGAGACTGCAAGCATGCTCTGAGGTATACAAGCTAGGCCACCTCCCAGCTTCTAAACTCTGTCAAGACGAACTATGTCGTGGGTGAGGGGCAACAAGAGCTCAAGAATTGGAGTGGACGAGGGGTTGAGCCAAGTTTCTGTGAGGATAATGATATCTATCTCATTCTGTTGTATGAGGTCACAGATCTCGGAGGCGTGTTTGCTGGCAGACCTACAATTGAGTAGTATGCATTTGAGAGGACCCGGATTATGGGGGAAGGAGACTGAATGATGTTTACTCCCTTGAGGTTATCATTGTTAATGACTCTGAGTTTGTGGCAGGGTTCTCTGTTAGGGTTAGAATGAATGGTTTGAATTATTCCCTTTGGACTCGTGTTGATGTCCGTGTTGGACGAATAAGACTTGAGAAGGCTGTCAATTTAATTGGGCGTGCGACAGGGCGCCCTTCTTGGGCGAGAGGCTGCGTTAGGTAGGGAACAGAAATGGAGATGGTAGGTGAAGAGGGATGGTCATGGGGAACTGTGTCAGTGGATCTGGCGGGGGCACTGGGCCGGTTCGGACTAGAGAGGAGGGGGCTTAACAAGGGGAGATATTCAAGTGAGAGGGCTTTCAAACCGTGTAGTTCGAGGGAGAGAAGGTGTAGCTGGAGGGAGATATCATCCAAGCGTGCCAACAAGTCTGGGTGTTGAGAAAGGGGAGGAAATTGAGTGTGGAGATCTGGAGAGGGGGAGGGTGTCTAGGTGTGTTAGAGGGGTCCGAGGCGGTAATGGGGGATACCCTGGGAGAGGGTAGGTCCCTGAATATGAGCGGTGTTCCAGGATGCATAGACCAGGAGGTTGATTGAGTGTGGAGAACTGCAGAGGTGTTAGGGTGTAGATGTGTGTTAGAGGGGTCAGAGGCGGAAATGGGAGATTCCCAAGGAGGGGATTGGTCACTGAGTGTTAGAGGTGTTCCAGGAGGGGTGATGAGTGAGGAGGGATGTAAATCTGAGGAGGGAATGGGAGCATCCATTTGGAGTGAGCTTGAGGTGGGTAGTGTTGTATCTTGTTGCTCTGGGGTCGAATAGTTAGCTACAAAGCTTTTGATCTTCAAAAAGAGTTTGTCGAACTGCTAGGTTTGATTAGAAGCTTGAATGAGAACAATACCATTGTTATAGATAGTAATGGTGAGATCTATTTTGTGGATAGGAGAGGAAGTGATAGAAAGACTAAATCCATGGGGTGTTTTCCTTATCTGTTTGCACTGGAAAAATGATATGAGAGTTTTTCTCCATTGGGCTCTCTTATTCGTGAAGAAGATTAGGTCAGACATGGTGTTGCCATTGTATATACTGAAATATGTATCTGATATAAGTGTTTTTTTTTTTATTAGGCTGTGTTTGTGTTTTTTTGGTGCATTCTTAGTGAGGTTAGGTGGATAAGTGGCCTTAAAGGCACTGCGGCCCACTTTAGAGAGCGATCCTTCAGTCGGGCTGCTAGTGTTGGCAGCCACGGTGAGCATAAACCGAGGGGAACAGTGATGGCAAGGGATGAAACCGGTCACTCCAGCTTTGTTAAGGGCGAATGATTACTAAAAAAGATCCCAGTAAACATCTCCAGCCATCAAGTCTTTCAGTGGGCAGAATGAATGGGAAAAGCCTTTCCAAGATGACCATTCATTGTTTTATCAAAGGAGGGAACGAAGAAACTAAGGAAATTAGGGATGTAAATATTCTGGGCCGAAACATCAACACGCAGTTTCAGGCACGTGTCAAGTAGCAGAGCTATGTCCACAGCAAAGCTCGTTTGAATAGAAAATTCAGAAGGCAAATTGTGTTCACCAGGCCTACAATTATAGCAATTATGTCTTGCTGAAAGCAAGCATTGTAAATTCCTCAGAGCATCATGCTACTAAACACAAGCATTAATAACTACCAGGAGCATATTACCACCTACTCTGAAGATGGTTATTCACCTGTGCTACCTCTAAATCATAGAGTATGGATTGAACTTCCTTTTCACATAAATTCTGCCTATTGCTTTTTTCCCTGCACGGCTTTGAGCACAATTTGCATTGCCCGGGTTCCGTTTCGGTGCTAATTTTGAAGTGGCAGAGACTTTACATACAGCAAGAATCTTGTACGTCATTGTGTTTTCCATATGCTGATAAATTTGCATTGTTCAGAACTCGTGAGTAGCGCAAAAACTAGAACGATCGGATGCAAGCAGGTGCCAGACACCTCGGGATGCTTTGAGCCACGAGGCCACTTGAAAAACGTTTGTGTACTGCACAAAATCATATCAGAAGCATTTCATTTCATCTTGCCAATAATTTAAAAATTCCCTCAGATGCAAGATAAGCTTTAAAGTGCCATCAGGCTCATTCAGATGTGCAGCCTGAACAATTCACGTTAGTTCGGTTCCCATATTTGCATTTTTGGCCACTGTTTACAAGCCTATTCTTCCTACCCCGTCATTCATAGAGCCATCTGTTACATATTTCCAAATTAATACATATTTAATAGTCTGACACATTTTAAACGTAAGTAAGGAACATATATCGGAAATAAACTCCTCAGTTTACCAACACTAATAATTCGCATTCTATGCACACCATCCACACCCACCCAAGATTCAGACAACCTCACTACAACGTGGAAGGGGAGTGAGTTGACGATTGAGTTCTGTTTCTAAAATGTTACAGACCAAATGCTAGGTTTAGGAGCACTGATAAAAAGCCAGAATTATTGGCTCTACAGACGGCCAGAGTTAGCATCTCCGCATACCTAATAAGCATTTGTACTTCCATGGTGTTTACTTCAGGTGTTACATGGAGTATTTTAATGAGTGGGCAGATATACCCATTGAAATATAAGTTTGACACAACTGGATCTCTCGTGTTGAAAGTGACTTAGCAAACGACTCTTTCGGCAGGGATGGATGAAATAACTTAAAACATTGTGCATAAAACACTGAAGTGTAGGTGGGTGGCGACATTACAGAAGCACTTTTTCAGGATTAGGACCGAGAGAAATTCCTATTAAACCAGTGTAATATCATGAAATTTTGTGAGTTTCATGATATACTTGCTATGCGAAATTCATGATTTTACGCCAATAATTATTCTAGCAACTTTTTTAGTATAGGAGCGCGGAGCCAACATGAACAACCTTAAAGTAAGCAGCTGTTGATTGCTGCACTTGTGTTTTCTGCACTATTTTTCTCTGAGCACTAAATGTCAGGTTTGAATCTTGCATAATTTTGGTGCCTTTTCAAGCAATTAGGCTACAACAAATTATGAGAATTTAGTGCAACTATAGTATAGAATGCAGCACGGGAAACCTACCTCAGCGAGCCTGTGCCGTGCAGTACACTACTCTAAGGGCCAGATGTAGGTGGCCAATTACCGGTCGGTAACAGCCGAATTCGGCCGTTACCGACCGGTAATTGGATTTTGAGATGTAGGGCATGCATTTACAGAATCGGTATTTTACCGATTCTGTATTTACCGAATCGGTAAAATTACCGATTCGGTAAATACAGACTCGGTAAAATACCGATTCTGTAAATGCAGATGTAGCTGGCACATGTCAGAGTGCCACAGGGCTTTAAGAATCGGTATTTTACCACCCAATCCAATTGGGTGGTAAAATACCGAATCCAGGTGTGCATGCACATGTGTGCATGCACACCTGTGCCATGTGACACACAGACATGCCCTTAGGGCATGTCTGTGTGCCACATGGCGCACATGCCTATTTTTAGGGTGCCAGAGGGTGTCAAAGTGACACCCCCTGCACCCTTGCTAAAATTGGTATTTACCGATTCTGTAATTAACGAATCGGTATTGCCCATTGATTCCTATGGGCTGCAAGGCCCATAGGAATCAATGGGCAATACCGAATCGGTATTTACAGATTCGGTAAATACCGAATCTTAACGATTCGGTATTTACCGAATATGAAATACCTACATCTTCCCCCCTCTATTTTACCACCTCTTAAATACCGATTCGGTATGAATCGGTATTTAAGAGGTGGTAAATTAAAATTACCTACATCTGGCCCTAAATCTTCTAAACATGCATGTCTTTAAAAGCAGAAAAGGATAAAGACGTGTACCATGTGTGGGTGCAGCTTGGACTGACACTTTACATCTCAGAAAGACACGTTATACTAAAAACCTAACTTAATCTGAGAAATACTACATGTCTCATGGAGCCACAGGACTCTCATAAGGATGGTGGTGGTCATCTTGAGCACTTGCAGTATAAATTACTCATAGACTACAGTGTCCTTGCAAGCAATATTGAGACATACTTGCTGCAGCCAGGAATTGCTATGCAGAAGCTAAAGACCTAGGGCCAGATGTAGGTCGGTCGGTAACGGACGAAAATCGGTATTTTCGGCCGTTACCGACCGGTAATCCAGAAATGGTATGTAGGGCCCTGAATTTTACAGAATCGGTAAATTTACCGATCGGTAAATTTACCGATTCTGTAAAATACCGATCGGTATTTTTACCGATTCGGTATATTTGAGATGTAGGTGGGACTCTTCTGAGTCCCACAAGCCTTACAGAATCGGTATTTTACCATCAAATCCAATTTGATGGTAAAATACCGATTCTGGTGTGCATGCACATGTGTGCATGCACACCTCTGCCATATGACAGGCAGACCTGCCCTTGGGGCATGTATGCCTGCCACATGGCACCCGAGCCTATTTTTGGGGTGCCAGAGGGTGTCAAAGTGACACCCCCTGCACCCTTGCTAAAATCGGTAATTACCGATTCTGTAATTACAGAATCGGTATTGCCCATTGATTCCTATGGGCTTCACAGCCCATAGGAATCAATAGGAAATACCGATTCGGTATTTCCAGATTCGGTAAATACCGAATCTTAAAGATTCGGTATTTACACATCTGGAAATACCTACATCTCTCCCCTACATATTTAACACTTCTTAAATACCGAATCGGTAAAATTCGGTATTTAAGAAGTGGTAAATAAGAATTACCTACATCGGGCCCCTGGTAACCAATTATTCGAACATCTTACATACACAGAAGTATACATTGCAATTTACTACATTGGATATAGACTTGAACATGTTTATCTTTCCTGGATTTTTCGATTAGAACTACAAACTTGTTTTTGTACTTGTTCATTTTCACAAGGAGTCTTCTAGCTTGTGTTTGGCCCATTGCTAGTTTTGAAAAGAAGTCTACCAATCGGCTAGGAACTCATATTTTGCACTTTGCTAGTTTTACAAGAAGTAGTCCATTAAGATCACAAACTCTCCATAATGTTATTCTTCACAGAGTCATCTGTCAGTAGTGTGAAATCAATAGTCCTTCACATAATTTTAAAAACAGAAATCAGTGGAATCATGTCTGACATAAATTACTTCTTGTATGGTATTACGGTATTAATTAGAATTAGCATAAGACTTTATTCAGGCCAATCAAAATACCCAAACCATTTTACAACTACCAATCATCACATTGACTATCATCAGATATATGGAAGACTATTAACCAATATTAAAGCAGCTTTTGTAACACAGGATATACAATAGTTCAGGTGTTCTGTTACCTCTCGAAAAAAATATTGTATTGTAACCCAGAGTAGAAAGTGGAAATTACGAAGAGTATCAACAGGCACATCAAATCTAATATCAAATGCTAGTTGCCAATGTCAACACTGCAAGTTTACTAAAAGACTTTCCTCATCTGTAGATATCCAAACTCCTGCAGTGCAGTTGATCAACCAGGCAGTGCGACAATATCCACTGTGTCTGTTTCACTCTCTAATCCCATTCTTCTTTCTCTGGATCCACTTTCAATGCATGTGGTTAATGTAAGGTTGGCTGAGGGTTCAGAGAAGTGTGGAAGCTCATATCGCTCCTGGTAGATCTGGAGTGCAAGATTAGTGTATCTCAACAAAGCTGGCACACACTGTGGACGCAAACAAGTGCAGGCAAGGCTGATGCAACTTTTCTAGTTGCTTCCTATAGCCATCTACACTCCCTCCAGGTCTCCATTGTGTACAGTTTATCATAGTTATGTTGTAGTTCTGGGAGTACTTGAATAAGAAGACATTACTTTTGATAACAAAGGCACTGATGGTAAGTAGAAGCATGAAGGAGAGTCCGCCACTCCACAAGTCCCTAATAGAAAAAACATGAGAAGCAAATACTTTGATGGTAGGAGAAGCACAGGGACCTAAAATGATGGAGAAGGCAAGCAACATATCCACAAAGCATTCACTGAACTGTTTTATCCAATCCACGGCAGCCTTCTGAAACACAAATAAGATCATTATCTGTACCTTTTAGGACAGATGCAGATTATGCAGTTCATCAAAAAGAAGAGATAACTTGAAGCAGGAGTTGATCCTGTTCTGAAACTTGGTGGAAAACCTGACAAGCATGTAGAAAGAAGGTAGAAAATTGGAGGAATTTAACATGAAACAGGGCCAAAATCCTGTTTGATTTGGTAATGCCCACACTGAATGAAAGTAAATATTATATCATTATAGCCTGCTGCTAAGGGCTTTACAAGTTAAAGGTCCCAGTCACAGGGAAAGGGTCCCTAACAAGCAAGAGGGTTTTTAACAGCTGCTATAGACCTGAGGCAAAAGGGTATAGGCTAGTAGAACATTCCACCCACTGACTTTAGAATGTGTTAAAGCAAAAAGGGAGAAATAGAAGGACAAACGGTGGAATGTTGGAGCAGACAGCCCATACTTACCTGTATTGACCCATAGCCACACCATTATCTACAATGGAGCTCTCAATATTCCAGTATTCTGATTTATAGCTTTGTAGCCTGCTGCTGAGGGGATATCAGATGTTAAAGGCCCTGATCCTGAGTTATAGACCCATGTCGCAGATGCAAGGATAGGCTAAATTTACCAACGATCGAATGATGGTGGAGAGTAATTATAATCCTGACCTCCGGGAGCAGTCTGAACAAAGCAGAGAAGAAACTGATTACTGCAAACTCATTGAAAGGGTAAATGTAGATAATTTTATATTTAGTAGTGCACCCAAGTGCTAGAATTAATTATTGTAAAAGCAGCATTCTTCAAAATTACAATGACTATCAGAATATCAGCCTAATGAACTGTCAAAGTATGTTCTCCATACATGTGAATCTACTTGGTTTGCAGCATGTAAACAACTACCCTAGGAAGAAGAACACAAACTACAGGATAGAGAACAACATCTGCATAATGCGCTTCTGGTTTCTATTAAGAGTGCACCCAAGATGTAGAAAGGCACTGAAAGACAACGTTTGATAGAGCCTCGTTTCTACCTAGGAGATTTCAAACTGGGCAGACTTGCTTATACTCCTGAATATGTGAGCAGCCTTCGAAGCTCTTTGTAATCCCATCGTCACCCGTTGGCTTTATCACATAGATGCACATGGGACTGCCTTGGACTAGATGTTGTTATTCCTCTAGTAGCAAGTCAAAGTCATCCTTCTCTCTCACCTACCTTTTCTCCCTTTGTTCCAATTCTTTCCGGCCCCCTAATGGCTCATCCATCACTCTTCTCGTGTGTAATCTATACCACAGTACTAATCCCCAGCTGATCCAGTTTTATGGCATTACCTATTAGATGTATACAAATCACAGTGAGATCCTCCAGAATCTTCAACAATTGCTTGATTCAGATCTTTTCACCTTGCTTTCACACATTGAACAATTTTATGACCAAAACCATGTCAAGCTGAACTGGTGGCTTCACATATCCCAACCAATTCTCTGAGGAGCCTGGGGATACATCTGGACTCAGGTTGCAACTTAGCATTTCAAGTCACCAAGCCTTCTTTTCACCTTTTCTCTCAGTTAAGGCAATCTTTCCTTTCCTGCTATCCTTGTACTGACTTTAGAGGTGAGGCATTTTAACTGTTGTGCACCAGCAAGCACTAACCCCTAAAACCACAATTGCCCCACATAACCCAATAGAAAATCATGTTGTGTACAATCATAAATCTGAGTCCTTCTGGCTGTGCCACAAGGTGTTAACTATGAGTTTATGGAGAGATGGGGACTGATGGTTTTGTTTAGACGACATCAATGGACTATGCATTGGTGCATCAGAACAATTATTTCAAAAATGTCAAAAGATTCAAAACACAGCTGGACAAAGTTGCATCCTGTCTACAACTCTTAAGCCTTAGAACACTGAACTAGTTGTCAGTCAAACAGTGAGGATCATTCAAGGTCCTTTGCTGTGTACACCGAGCAGGGCTGGGTTTAGCGCTGGTGGCACCCGGTGGGACAATGTTTATTGGCGCCCCCCATTGACCGCCTCTGCCACAGCTTCCCTCACTACCCAACTGATTAACAGTGCCCCTCAAATCTCCATAACCACACTCAGATGCATTTAATTCATTTTATAGCGCCACTCATACCAGTTTAGGGTGTAAGAGCACTTTACATCACACACATTACACAGAGACAATCAATCATACGTGTGTGTGTACATCAGTGTATAGGACACGTTACATAAGCCAAAGGACTACAAGGTGTAGGAGTCACATGTCATCTATAGTTGTAGGCAGTCTTGTTTAAGAGTGCTTGGTCTAGAGAAACGCAAACTCAGAATTTAATACATAATATCATGTTTGGGGGTTCTCTTTGATGATAAGAATTGATTTATACCCAAATTAACCCATTTTGCAAATTTAGGATAATGAAAAACTCTTCATTGAATGCTCTAACCTACACCAGACAGTTTTCATGCAGCTCTTTGATAACAGTTAATTTTTCACTGTTCTTCATTAGTATTTTAACTTATAAACTGCAACAATAGGATGTCTCTGACAAAAGCGTAAACCACTGACCTATTTACATTATATGCACTTTGTGATCTGCATGGTACATGTTCTTAGCAGAAGGCCTATTAACCCTTTGCGCAGTTTTAAGTCAAAACTTCCACTAGACAAAATTCTGATTGCTCCTCAGGAAGAACATTAATCACCGGAGTTATCTTGTCATTTTTTATTATTGCCGGAAAACTGCTGTAGACAAGGAACGCAGGTGCTTTTAAACTATAATATACAGCATCCCCACCCCAAGTCAGCGCCCGGTGTGGTGGCACCAGTTGCACTGCCCTAGAGCTCTGATACTGAGAACTCTAAGAATCACATTAAACTTCCTATGGCAGAAATTGTAAAGCTATCAGCCCAGATGAGGTATACGCTCAAAGACATAGTTCCAGATTGGGATTCCTTAATCCTAGATATTTCAGTTGAGAGGAAGCTCACTATCAGTCCAAACTGCAAGACTGTAGAATTCCTAACAAGAACAATTTTCTGTATAACTTGGCTGTTCACTTTTGGAAATCCTACAAGGAGTTTTCCTTCCAGAGCACTCTCATAGCATATCAGATCCACTCCTCAGCACTGAGGTACTCTGTCCTCCACACTAAATATACTTTACGGAGGAGCCTTTAACTTTAAACGCCGCCTTGGGTACCTAGCAACTAGAAATAATATGATAACCTGCATTGTGAAACAAACAAGGCGGCTGAGGCATGGATGGACCTCATATCTGTCCCTCTGGCACCAAATTCAACTCTTCCCTCATAAAAACCCTTCAACCTTTCACCACTCCAGACACACATGCAGACTCAGAACTGCAATGACCCCTGGGCAAAGCAACAATGTCCCAACTCTACATGAGTGGCGGTTGCATACCATACAGATAACACGCTACAATAATGCAACTGCAGCGTTAATTTTCAACTCTACATATGCCAGAAGGATGTATGACGGAACAATGCTAGCTATTACAACGCGTGCCGTTACATCGCAGTCGTTACAACGACTGCGATGTTACCACGCTATGCCATACAACGCAAGTCTTTACATCGACTTGCGCTAGATGGCGTGCTAACATTAAAAAAGTGTAATTTACTATTCCAACTCCAGTCCACTTAACAGTAGGGGAGGTGTTGGGATAGTAAACTACACTATTTGTAATGTTAGCACGCCATCTAGCGCAAGTCGATGTAAAGACTTGTGTTGTAATGGCATAGCGTGGTTACATCGCGGTCGTTGTAACGACCGCGTTGTAACAGCATTGCGGTGTAGTGACCGCGTTGTTAACGATGTTTCCCATGCCGGAATGTGCCCTTTTCAGAGTGATTAGCATCTGGGACAACTAGAGAGGGTGCATCTGGCAGGAAATAATAGCTTAGCCATCAAGCACCCTATTGTAGCGTCCGTTTCCCCCAAATATCTTGGCATGGCATTTTTGAATGTCCTGGCTATATGCTCCCATAAATTTAGTGGGGGTAAATTCATTCTTGGTCTAAAGAGAGCAAATATCTACCCACTACCAGAGAGAAGCCGTCAAGCCAGAAGGCAACCTAAACTGGAAAAAAGCCAACGTCTCCTATACATCATGTTGTTTCCCCTGGTAAAGGGATCCGAGGAAATAAATCCTGGAGACATAAAGACATGATGGGCGTGTTTCCCAGGAGACCAACATGCAAATATTGCAAAGGCCTTTTCTCTGTTTGTGTGGAAGCTACAATATTCTGGTAATAAAAACAAAGAGAATAATGACACAAAAACGATAAAACTGAGACAAAAAGAGATAAGAGGTCTAAATGTGAAATTAGTCGCCATAATTCAAGGCAACTAGCAATGAGGTGAGAAACAGGTCGAAGAAGGTAGACATACTGCACAAGGTCAGGAAAGAAAATAACAACTTTACCTTTCATTCATGATCATGATCCCCGAAAGGAGAACTCAGAAAATCATTCAATGACTAATCAAGGATAAACAATGTAGAACTTAAACCTAACATGAGGATAAATTAAACAATTCTTATGATCGGTAGATAAGAAATCTCACTCTCCCCCGTGACCCTATGTGTGTTTCACAGATCTGCCCACCAATCTGCACTTTTCGCCTTCCAGATGCATGAAAATGCAGGGGTTGTACAGACTGATTTGGAGTAATTATACATAAGTGGTCGTGCAGCCTACCTGAGGAAATAATTAATCTGTCAACATATTTCCATAATTAAATTTGATGTAAAAAATGTTTTTATGTGGCATATAGAAATAAACTTGTGTAAATTAAAGTAATTTAAAATGTTAAGTATTGGTTTGTGATCTCTGCCCAAGTAAAAGCTGTACAGAAATTCAGCTTGTTTTCACTAGTAGACGGTATTTATTCAATTTTCAGGAGAGCTAAGCCGGTTTTAGAAATTTGGAATGTTGAAAGATCCTTTGAATGCACGAAGTGGCTCCAGGCAATTCAAGCACTTCCCTTTCTATTTCTTCCTTTTTGTTTCAGATCATTCTACCCTCAGTCGCTGGAATGTTCTAAAATCTTTATAGACCTTCTGCCTCAGGCTATACTGGTCGATAAAGGTCCTCTCCTCCAATATAGCCATTGGAACAGGTCTACTACGCTATGTTAGAACATTGGAGTATCAAGAGCTCCATTCAAGACGATGAAGTAGTGAGAACAATATTGATTATTGTAGACCTTCTACTCCAACATTCCAATGTTTGTCTTTCTAGTTCTGCCAGTTTGATTTAGAACATTCTGTCCTTAGTGGGTGGAATGTTCTAATAGAAACATAGCTCTTCTGCCTCAGGTTATACCAATCCTCAAAGGTCCAAAAGCTTGGGCCTATAACTTGAGAAGAGGGCCTTTAACAACCAGTATAATCCTCTGCTGTATGCAGCTATGATGCTAGGATAAAGAATTGTGATGGCTGTTGAGGCTGACGGGTGGTCCTCATGATCCTACTTCACTGAGCTGTGTGGCCATTCAAGACGTTTTGCACCCAAGCTTAACAAATGTTGTGTCCACTAGAAATCCATCTTTACTCCCTACAGTACTACCAATCACACAGACAATCCACCTCACTACATTTTTGAACTCACCAAATTGCCCATGCCATACTCTCCTGTACATCTCTGTTTACCACCGCACTCCACTACAACACCATACCTTCACCTGTTTGCACCATCTTTATGGACCACCAGGTCTACAGAATAGGACTGCAGTCCCAAAAAATTGGAGATGAAGAGAAAGCTTTTATGTCTGTGGCCTACTGTGGCATTGTACACAGCATACTAAATGTATTACTTAATTACTTATGTTACCGGTACATGGATATTTTCCTGCTGCCTATTTACAATCGTGATTTAGAATATGTTTATAGTATTTCTAATTTATCTGAGGGCCAGAAATTCTATTTCACCATTCCTTGCCTTATATTATCACACACTCTTCGCTTCTCTTTTGTTCCCTTGACCTTTAAGTGACGCTCATCATCCACATTTACTTTAAAAAGGGAAACATGCAAGCTCTGAACCAGCAGTTCTGTCCAGACCATTTCGAGGATGTTTATTTCTAATATAATATTCATGTATAATTATATGAAATGTATCTATTTACTTACCTCTGGCTTTGGTCGTCTGTAGTGTAGGCAGAAAACTGCCGCTAAAACGGCGATAATGGACTTGATAATATGCTCTATGGAATTCCAATTGAAGCCCAGGTTAGATGTGAAGGACATCTAACATGGGCTTCAATTGGAATTCCATAGAGCATATTATCAAGCCCATTATATCCATTTTAGCTGCAGTTTTCTGCCGCTAAAGCGGCAATAATTTTATCGCCTGGCTTGATAATATGCCCCTTAGTATCTATGATTTGCATGACACTTGACAGATCTATTCCTGCAATTCTTTTTTTATTTCTTGGCTGACTAATAATCTCTGGGACTTTAATCCACTTTTCTTTCTTAGCTCTGGTTATTGTTTCCCAAGATTTTCCAAATATTTATTGTTGAATGTATATATTGAGAATAACACACCGGAGCTGCGATGAGCAAAACAACCATGTCCAAAAGCCTGCTAGTGTGAAAAACATGCATTGGCAAAGTCAATTGGTCTCACCTTTGTGAAGGGTTCAATTTTTGTTTTCTCTAGTCTACAGTAGTTGTGAGGATAGTAAGTGTAGATTGTTTGTGTTTGTGTTAATATAATAGTTTTAATGTTTTGCTGATTAAGTGATGTATGTTGGATGTTGTGTCTGCCTCTGTAGACCCAATGGCTTTGAAAATGTTTTTTGTTAATGTTAACCAGCTGAAGCATTAAAGCCCTGCACTACCTCAATGGCATTGGAAACCATTGCTGCAGATTACATAAGCTCCATTTGGCATGTGTTCAGCGAGTTATAGTACATCCCTTTGTTAAGCTATTTTAGCACAGCACACAGAGGCTTGGTTCTTTCAGTAGGAGACGGGGTCTTATTTTAGCTTCCAGTCAGTACAGAAATTGTATTTATAATGTATTTATATATAAACCTAAAAGGCAGCAGAGCTGTGTATATTGTCAAGGCAGAGCCATCACAATATTTATTAGAAGTGGTATCTAGATTGTGGAGTACTGCTGATGCCGTTTGACGTAAAAGTGTGAATCAATGTTTGTAAATCAATCACCAATTGCAGCATCGCTTCTGCACCATCTGCCAGTAAACTTGAGTCATGTGACACAGCGCGAAGAATATGAAATAGACTGCTCACACAACTGCTTTCCTTCCTCCTGAACGTTGACTTTTGGAACATGCGTGGCATCTGCAAGACTGTGCACTAATGGTTCATTTTATAAAATCCATAGCTGCAAAGTTTAGGGTTTGCATATATGTTTGTGATAATTAAAGCTAATGCATTGTGCCTCTGTGTGATGCTTGGCGGGCTCACATGTGCGTGTAGCTCTCCAATGGAAGCAGTTGTAAAAAGGGGCCAGGAAGCTAAAATGGGGCTCAGAGTGGAGGAGACAGAAAGACTGGCTGACAACGGAGGGGACAAACAGCGATGAAGGAGAGGAATGGTGGAAGGACCTGGCGCCCTCAGAAAAGAGCAAATGTGATGAGATATGGACAAGGTTTACAGGGCGCTTTACAGAATCTTGACTAGGAGCATCAGCACTACAAAGAAACAAAAGGGAACCTTCCTAAAACATGGGCTGAAAGAAATTAAAAAATAGGGTGCATACACAAACTGAAATAGACAAAAGTGAAAGGATACATGTAATAGGCCACTGCTCCATGGGAGGGAGCAAGACACAAGACAGAGGGACAAAAAAATCAGAGTAGCTACATAGAAGCAAGCTTTTGGGACGGACACGCAAAGAAACAAATCAAGAGCAATTGGCGGGCTGTAAGCCCACAGAGTGGATACAGCATGTCTTGAAGAGACACCGCATGCGTTGCCTAGGCAAGACCTAAAAACAGCAGGTCTGTGCCATTCTGTACAGAGAGAAAAATCACAGTATTTTGCCCAAGAATGTTGTTTGTACTTTTCTAAGGTGAATGAAATCCCACTTTCCTGGATCAATTTACAGGCCTCATCATAAAGTGCAGGTATCCATTGTAAATTAATTACTCTAGTATTCTCAGAATTCCAATTAGTACCACAAAGAAATATTTGTAAATCGGGGGGTTTTCTGCAATTCAAATTTTAGTGAGGGTGCAAATTTCAAAATGAGGAAAAGCATGTTATAATCTTTTTTCATTAAGGAAAATGTTCACCTTTGGGTTCCAGGAAATACGGGGTGTACCCAATTCTTTCCCAGTAAAGAAAGCAAGTACTCGTTTTATGCACGGCGGTCTCAATGGCTATACTTTGCATTGCGGCGGGTGCTGCTCGCTGAAGCACCTGCCGCAATCCAAAAGAGGAACGCCTGACATATCCCTGCAGTATTTGGCAGGCCACATACGGTGCCTTCCACATGGTGCAGGGTTATGTAGGAGGGGCACTATGGGTGCCCCCCACCATCCACAGCTTGGTGCAAGGGTAAAAGGGGACACGCTACAGGCCGCCAATGTCCCTTTCTGCCTGCCTTTTCATAGTGTCTTCACCGCCATGAAAGGGCTGGGCGGAAAGGAACATCCTAATGCCTACAGGGGTGCCTGGCAGTCACCGCCACCATTGTAGGCATTACTCCGCCTCTGCCGTAGCCCATCAGATCCATGGTGGTCGGTCTTTACAACCGCCACACATATGCCAGCCATGCAAATGTGGCAGACGGAGAAATTGATTGCGATGGCGATGGGACCGCCACCGAAGGGCTGTCGGTGACGGTCTCACTGTCATTGTAATCGGCCCCTAAGTGTCCAGGTTTAAACTCTGCCAAAAATTATAATTAAAATACCTAATGTAGGACAATCATTTGGTAATTAAAAAAGGAAGAAAATTGAAATGCATACATTGCCCCAAAAAATAAAGATTTTATGATTGAGGGATAAGCTGTAAGCCTTTAGCCAGTGACAGTAAAGGACATGCAAAACAATCTTGCATTCCAGTAAGTGCACACTTGAAAGTCTGTGGGTGTAAAAACTTTTGCTTACCAACATGAAGGTAAGATCTAGTTCCTGACCTTTGTCAGATAATTACTGCAACGGATAGTCCGCAACAGTGTTATACTGACAACAGGAATGTGTTCAATTTGAAAAGGGCTGCTGATTTTGTTTATGAGGTCTTGTCCTGAAACTACGTTTGGCTTTTCAAATTTTATCAGCATATTGAATTGCATAATTTGGATAGATTAGCAGCTTGCTCTACTCAGCTCTCCCTTCAAAAACGTTCAATAAATCTGCTCTGAGGCCACAAATCATCTGTGAAGGTAAAACAATAGAGGACAGGAAAACAATGTTTGAGATCAGTCCTCATGTATAAACAAACTTCAAATTCCACCTACATTTGGACTGCTAGAAAATGATTTGTTTCAAAGCCTCAGGTTTCCAAACTGGAGTGTACTGTGCTTCAAAGATCAGACTTGTTGCATGCATGAGTCTTTAGTTTTGATTTGATATCTTCAGTACTTAATTTGAAAAAACATAAGTGTCAGGGCCCTCATCAGCAGGCCGCTTTCTCCAGCACTGCCTATTGCCACTGTTAGCGCTGCCAACTAAAGCAACAACACAACTACTAACCATCACATTCCTACAGTTGTATCAATTCTGATTATTCCAGGCCCAAAAAGCTATAAGAATGGTTTTGGCCGCAAGTATTAATCATTTTTAACAGATATTGAATTGATAAACAACTGTTGCTGAGCTCGTCTCTAAATTAGACGAACAGTGCTACCAGGTGGCAGACTCTCATAAGTGCAGGCGTTGACAATTAAGTGCCCGTGCTGAATACCGGAAACCACCAACTCAAATCAAGCACTGGATATCTTCCAGGCACCTGGAGCAAACAGTAACTAAGTTGAGGCCTTCTGTTTGATGGAAGACATTAATCTACCCTTCCAGTGAAAAAGAATACCATTTTTTTGTCAAAGGGTATTGCTGGTTTTACTAATGCTTTTTTTTAGGGTGGAGCCTTTAAGAGTGCCATTGTGACGCCAAATAAATAAGCACTGGCAAAGCCAATAGGTCAAGCACATATTATGATTTACAAGACACATCCAATGGCATTGCCAATGTTTGTGTACAGCTGGAAGATGACAGCACAGCAGTGTTCCAGCAATAGGGAAGAAAAGCCATCCAGCTGAAGGGGAGAAGAGCCGCCAGAGAGGCTGACAGTGTGACCAACATCCTGGCACCAGGGTAGAAGCCCTATATGAGCAGCATCACAGCAGCAGGGGAGAGCAGCCACGAGGCAGGGATTAAAGCAGAACCTCTGGTCACTCAGAAGGAAGCAGGATCTCGAGCAGTGTCCCAAGAGTAGGGAAGAAGAGCCATCAGGCATGCTCACAGTGCGAACAGCATCATGACAAGAGAGGAGCTGTCAGCCATGGATTAAAGCAGCATCATTTGGTATTCAGAAGGTAGCAGCAGCCAGGCGGCAGGGGAGAGTACCTTAAGACTATACAATAAGTGAAGAGTGACTGTACATTTAAAAATAAATATTGAATCTATGATGGTTGACCAGACTTTTTAGTAGTAAAATAGACGTTAACGCATCACAATGGCGATACATGAATATACCCAATCAAAAGAAAGATGATGAAACAAAAATAATCCTGTGAACTGACCCAAGGTGTGACCCAATGTCTCATGCCTGCGGCTGAAGTGTCTTGAGTCAAAGAAGTCAATGGTTGAAAGAGGCTGCCCCAAAGCCCACTATATGTGTATCCTATATATTTTTTTAAAAAACAAAAGGTCTTGACTCACATCAGAACAAATAGCACTGCGTTTTTTTGAACTGTATGTCTATTTCCACATTGTCGACCTTAGCCAATAGGAGTGAAGCTATAGCTAATGCCCCACTCCACGGTTACCTGGAAAACACCGTTTTTCTCACTTTCTACCTTGGTTCTGTCCACTGAGAGGGGTGGAGATGGCTGACTTGGATACTGAAGGCAAATGTTGTATGTGCATAATAATAAGGGACATTTTGTGGCTCTAATTTGACCAGACTGTAAGTGATTAGATATGGGTCGAAGGGAACAGCAATGCATTGGATTGATAATCAATCCAATGCCTTGATGTGCCCTTCGACCCATATCTAATCACTTACAGACTTAATCTGGCGAGGTGAACACATTGAGCCAATACGTTAAATATGAATCAATAATTGATTCATATTTAACATATTGGCCCAATGTGTTCAACTCGCTAGATTAAGTCTGATTCCTGTATCCTGGACTGTGGAGTTCCTCCTTTGTCCCTATTGTGTAACATTGTTCTGATTCCCCTTGCTGGCTTGATGTCTTCCCATGGTCTGTGGTTTCCAATGTACAGAGATGATGCACAGATCCTGGTAGGCGCTAGCTGCCTCCAGTCGCCAGCACAGGAGATGGCAGCAGCAGTTCCATAAGTAGCAGGTATGGCGCCATACTGCTGCCTCTCTTTCACGCCGTTCAGCAGCGTTGGTTGCTGCACTGCATTGTCTGAATTCTATGTATATCTTGCTCGACAAATCTATGCCACAAATTTGCTTCCCCAAAAAAGTCTATAAATGTAGCCCAGTGTATTAAATTATCTTGAAAGTGGTTTAATTTTATTTCCAAGGTACTGTGATGCCACTTATATTGTGAAGCAGTACTGAAGTGGAAGGTGCACTAAAATATAATCCATTCTGACATCAAGAAAAAGAAGAATGTTCCATCATCGTATGCAACTTGGATGTAAGTAGTTATATGTATCATTGTTGTTCTGTCTGCAGATATCTCTGTGTAACCTTCAGAGATATTGAATTCAATTCCATCCTTTCATCCTTTCGAGCCTGATAAAACCGATACCACTGGATGACAACAGAACACATATCATTTATGGTGATGCAAACGCTGAGCAGCACCAACAATGGTTTGCACACATAGGGCCTTATTATGACTTTGGTGGTGCGGAAGTGGAGGCTGTGCCAGCGCCCCGCTCCTGCACTGCCAAAGCTATAATTAGAACGTCCGCTACATTCCAACTGGAATCCAGGTCAGGCAGTCCTGTGGCAGCTGGCCCACAGCGGTGTCTGTTTAAAGGCTTATAGGAGAGCCGTATCATGCACCGCAATGGGAATGCCATTGAAGGCTCCTGTAGGGCATGGACTGTCAAGTCCATGCTCTGCTGGAACTGGGGGTGCATGCAGACAGGGGGGCACACCATGTGCCCCCCTGCATGCATCCCCTGATGCAGAGGCAACAGGGGGTCCTGCAAGGCCCCCTTTTGTTTCTTCTCCACCACACCTTTCACGGTGGGCTCACCGCCATGAAAACCGTGGCAGAAAAGAAACTCGTAATATACTTGGCAGGGCCGCAGGGGTCCCTCCAAACATATTGCGGTCTCAAGACCGCCGCGACACCATCAGGGATCTCTGATCCCTTGCGTTTGCGGCAGTGCCAATGCGGTCTGACTGCCCAAGTCGTAATGGAGCCGGTGCAGCGGTCCCTGCACGCCACTGTGGCTACGGCAGTCCGATGGACCGACTTAGTCATAATAAGGCCCATGGCTGATTCCTGTGTGAGTTGTTATGAAGGCCTAAAAATGATAAACTGGTTGTGGTCTCGAGTAATTACAAGTGGCTGGGAATAATTCAAGCATTCCACGCATCAATATTTTGCTTTATTTTGTGTGACTCCCTACGTGCTATGGTAATGCCCAAAGGTGCCATAAAACTCTAGCTGTATTCTACTGATGACACCTTCGTAGGCGGAAAGCACTTTGGGGTGGCTTGTGTTACCATTCAGAAGGGACCTGGCCTAGTATTTTGGGCTGGAATTTTCCTGTTGGCAGGACCAAGGTTCAATCCATATGGCTGGTTCTTGTTTGAGTTGGCATGTTGGCAACACAAAAATGATGGACTGGAATGCAGACCAAGTAACAACCAGTGGATACAATATTTCAGGCATTCCACCCATCACTTTTTGCTTTCTCAATATCTGCTGTAGCAAGTGCTAGTTAGAACTCAATAGAGTATAAGGGTTCCATGGATTGCACTCCAGTTTGTACACTTGCCTGCCTGGTGCATATGGGACTGCTGTGGTATCACACAAAGTGAGAAGCTTGTGTTGATGGTAGAGTTCTTTGAGGGCCAGCAGAGGGTGGCAAATTGTGGCCTTTAAGCAGGGTGAGGGTGTTCATGGAAAGGAGGAGGCTGGGTAGAGGCAAGTATGATAGTTTGATTTCCGGCTGAGTGGGTCTAAGCACTGACAGAGTGAACCTGAAGGTCAGATGAGGGTAACAGAGGCCCGTGAAGCTTGACTGTCTAGTGATGGTTTTTGATGGTTGACTTTTTAAGTCTCTGAAGACTGTCCGAGGGCTGGCTGAAGATGTCTTAGGGCCAGCAGAGCGTCTCTGATGACGGTTCTGAACTAACTTATGATTGGTGGAAGTCCTGCTTTGGATCTTCTAGATTCAATTAATATCCCCAAAAAGCCAGAAAGAATCTGTGGTGTTAGACTTGGAGCGCTCTTAAAAGCTAGCTGAATCTCTTCTAGAGGCAAGAAGAAATAAAAATCTAAGGGACTGGAAGTCCTGTAGATCAACATTGAGGGATGCCAGACCAGAACTGGCTAATGCCAGGGGATTCAGCAGGAGGCCACTGACAAAACACTGCGAGCTGGCATCCAATCCACTGTCCTTCTGTATACATTGTTACAGAGCTTTGGGCTGAGTTCTGCACTTAATCTATTTCCAGGCACACTGTTCAGGGCCCGGATGCCCCCACAGCAGACCTCGGCCCCTCACACTAGTCTTGCTCATTTTTGAAGTCAAAAGACCCCTCAGGTTTGGCTTTCTGCTCCCAATGCTGGGTCTAGTGACTCAGAGTCCACTGTAGGGTCCTGTGTTTGACCTCATGGTCACAGGTTCAAATCCCAGTGGGTCCACTCAGACTTTCACCCTCCTGAGGTTGATAAAATGAGTACCATTAAGGTGGGTAACAATAAATATCTGTTATTCAGTGCTAAGATACCCTTCGAGGTGAATGTGGGCTTTACCAAATACAGGTGCTATATTATACCTATTCTGTTTGAAAGGTGCGCATGGATTGCTGTTGCCAATGATATACCTGTTTTTGTGTTAGACAAGCATGCACTAATACTACTTATGCTAGTAGGCTTAGAGTGTGTGAGCAAAGGTGTCAATACTGCTGCTAACCTTTAGAGTAACATTTCATGTTGGATGGTGGTGAGGGGCAGTATGCCAAAGAATGTCGTGCTTGTTCTGCTACCTTTGATTTGAGTCCAAACAAGTACCCCCTGGGGCCTGATTACAAGGGCCCTAGTACATTGTGGGCCTGTGCTATCAAACGTTTGAGGAGTGGTCCAAATTATAAGTAGTGAGATCCTGGGGTGATACATTTTGTGCACTCCTTTAAATTTCAGCAGGGCAAGCTTCTTGAAATATAACGGGCGGGGGGGGGGTATTTACGGAGACATGTGGATTAATGTGTGGTATGAAGCAAAAACTGCTTGTTATTCGGTTTTACAGGGACAATACTGAGAATAGGTGTTATTTATTACACCTGATAGATTACAAATCCTGGGTGTCGGTCATATCAGGTGCATTAAATACCACCTGCTCCTCCGGGTCGAACTTGTGACTTCTAGAGAGAAATACCTGCAGTATTCAATGTTTAGCAGCTGACATGCAATGTTGAGGAGTGGAGAGAGGCGGATAACATTTCTTTTCCAAGGGTGCTTGGCATACAATGTTTGAAGACCACTGTTTTTAAAAACATTCCAAAACAATTGTTTTTGAAGCCGCATTGCCTATGAAGTAGCCAGCCTACTGACAGGCTCAATGGCCCCCAGACCCTACAGGCAAAAAGTCATACAGGTCTGAATGGACAGCTTGCAGGGGACTTGGTGAACACCTGGCAACATGCATTCATCCCAGCCGAGTCGACTGACTTTCTGCGACCTGTTCCATGGAAATAGGAACTGCAGCTCATGTGAGCGATGCCATCACCCATGATCTTTTGTGAGATGCCTGGCAGGGTGGGGTGTTGGAGGATTTGGTAGAAGAACAATAGGAGAATGATAAAGACAACAACATCATTTTTGGGTGAAAGATAATGATGAAGGAAGGTTAGGTGGGAGACAAATATGCAGGAGTGTGGTAAAGAATCGAAAGATCAAAAAGTGTTGAAGGGGGAAGGATGTGGAGGAGAAGGAATGGATGAGCTTGCCTGAGTGAAGAAGGAGGATGGAGGACTCTGTGGTGATCTGAAGAAAGGAGAACAAGCAGGTCGGGCTAAAGTCAGATGGATAAGAGTAGATCCAGTGCTAAGTGGCTGTAAGATAAGGGACAAATGAGGGACTGGGAAAAGGATGAGGGGATGAGGAAGGATTTGGTGGGGCAGCACAAGGAGTTGATGTAATATGTGCCAGAGAGTTGGGGACTGTTTGGTATAGAATATTAGGGAGAAGGGTAGTCGAGTTTGCATAATCATGTTCGAATTCTCCTGCATGACTCTTGCTTTCCATCTGGTCACATTGCACAATCCAACAGGGGTAGGAGAAAGAGAGACCAAAAGAAAGAGGCCTAAATATAGAGAAAGAAGACTGAAAGAAGTCGAAGTAGAGTGCAGCTGTAGTGCAGAGTGTTGCGTTTGCTACAGCTTTACTGTAACTCTTCAAGGTATGCTTCCCCACCAACAGGTGACATGGGGGAACTTTGTTCAATGCACCAATGATGAATATGAAAGATAGGTTATTGTAGCCCCACAGAACACTACTCAATGTGTTATTGAAACAGAGTTCTGGCTTTTGTGTTACTAACAATCCTTAATAGAGGATTAGTGGCACCGTGATAACAGTAACAGACATATTTAGCTATTTACAATATCACACACGCACACTGATTGCGCTAAGAAGAATAAACACTTTTAAGTAAAAAGTATTTATTGATGCAGGAACACTATATTTCTTAGTGCAACCAAAAAAACTACACAGAATATTATATCAATAATGCACGCTGTATACAACAAGAATAAAATTTGCATTTCAAGCATGTTCAGAATGTCATCTAAAACCTTAGGGCCCGATTCACAGAACTAACTTAAGACAAAATCCTAAACTTACTACTTTTGGTATTCACAGAAGGCATTTAGTAGTAGTAAAGTTAGGATTTTGTCTTAAGTCTGTCTTAAATCTGTCCTACGTTTGTCTTAAGTCTGTCTTAAGACAGACTTAAGACAAACCTAAGACAAACTTAAGACAGACTTAAGACGGACTTAAGACAGACTTAAGACAGACTTAAGACAAACTTAGGACAGACTTAAGACAGACTTAAGGCAGACTTAAGACAGACTTAAGACAAACTTAAGACAGACTTAAGACAGACTTAAGACAGACTTAAGACAAACTTAGGACAAACTTAGAACAGACTTAAGACAGATTTAAGACAGATCTAAGACAGACTTAAGATAGACTTAAGACAAAATCCTAACTTTACTACTACTAAATGTCTTCTGTGAATACCAAAAGTAGTAATTTTAGGATTTTGTCTTAAGTTAGTTCTGTGACTCGGGCCCTTACACCGTAATATCTACTTCTATGCGCTACTCTAAGAGAGCATGAAAGGCAGTGCAACTTGTAGTCTAGATGCACTGCATACCTTGTCAACAGCAAAGGTTGTGTTTATCAGAGGAGGCGTGAAGACAGTGTTCCCTGCAAAGGGCAAACACACGCTGTGGTAGCAGTCTTCCTCCAGGTCTCGACTTTATCAGCTTTAGACTTCAGGTGAGATATAGCATCTGAAAAGTGTGAAAATTGCTGGCAGTAGGTGAGACCACCTCCAGCCGAATCTCGTGTGATAATCTGGGTGAAGGAGCTCTCCTGACAGGTGGTCAAGGGGTAGTGTTTGTATAATAAATCTTATCAGTAATTGGAATTTCTGACATAAGTTTAGGATTGTCTGGGGGGCGTGGCTTGGACGCCGATCGGGATGGCGGCGTGAGCCTGCAGCTCCGTGCCTGATCCCGCCGAACATCCTGAAAACGACCCGCCCGGGCTGCTTGCAGCACGGGGGCCCTGCACAGAGCACCAGGGGAACAAAAGGTCGTTGTCGAGGGCCGGCGAGGGTGTGCCGAGGATGCCCGGATCCGACCTCGAACTTTGAGAGAGTGCGTACCAGGTTCAAGATGGCGGCAGCCTGGGCCTGAGAGAGCTGCCCTCCGAGGCGAGCGGCGCCGTAGCTGGGACACGACACTGAGCGCGGTGCAGTGGGGTGTGCGGAAGGTGGCCCCTGCCGCTGAAGGCTCGCTGATCATAGGAGCAACTGGGAGTGGTCCCCGCCGTACCGGAGATCTTGGACTGGGGCGCCCCTCCCCTGGCACCTAGTGCGTAGGCCTGGAGCTGAAGACATCGTGGCCTAGCGGGTACCTCTGACGCATGTAGTGGTTGGGTGCCGAGCGTCTGCTTTGGGCCTAGGAGAGCTGAACGGAGGTGGCCCACCAAGGACAACCACGAGAAAGCGGCTGCTGTGATCAACCTCGAGGAAGATTGCTGACCCCGCACTGGAGCGTCTGGGAAGCACTGCGGGATGAAGAGGAGTGTGGAACCGGGGAGGCGGCGGGGCCGGGCACCCGTCGATTGGCGGCAGGACTCGGTGTCCGCGCAATGGCGGTGTGTCGGGGTACAGAGCCGACTGGAGAGCGATGAGACGGCCTGCTGTGGGACGACGCCCCAGAACTAGCCGAGTGCTCGGTCAGGCGCAGAACCGCTCGGGGTGGCCGAGCGAGGGCCGCTGAACACTTCGTGCCCCCGAATGGGATTCTGATTCTCCCTAGCCTGGGATTGTGGAGCGCCGCATGGTGGCTGAGAAGGCCTTCCGGCATGAGGAGTACTAGACAGTGGGCAGCCATCTTTGCTAGCCGGTAAGGGCCCGATAGTCACGGAAGACCTGACTCCTGGAGGTGGCTGCCTCCTCTGGAGGGGATACTGGACAACTGAGCGAGCAGAGGGCTCGGGGGCCTTCTCCCCTGATCGAACGACCGTTGGGGCCGGAATAGTCCCTGGAAACGGCACTGGGACGATCTCTGCGGAGATGGCCGCCGACGGCAGCGGATTGCTGCTGCACCAGGGACAGGAATGGGCGAAGACGCCGGATGCTGGTGGTGGAACATGTACTGACCCGGAGAGCTCGGCACAGGAACGGAGGCTGACTGCGCGGCTGGATGGGATATTGGAGGCGATTACCGCAACCAAGGAGGCCCTGCGTCAAGATATAGCGCAAGTGGCCACGGGGCTTGGCCTCTTGAAGGCAGATCATGCTAAACTCAAGGACAGGGTAAAGGAAAATGAACTACTGCTGCAAGAACTGAAGCCGGCGGTGGTGACCGCAGAACATACACTATCTGACATCCTCAGTCGCTTGGCGACGCTTGAGAAGCGAGCAGAGGACTCTGAAGGCCGCAATAGGAGGAATAACGTGCGGGTGGTGGGCCTTCCGGAGAAAATTGAGGGGGATGACGCAGTACCGTACATGGAGAACTGGTTTAAATCGGTCGTGGCCCCGGAAGGGCTCTCCCCCTTCTTCTCTCTCGAACGCGCACATTGGGTCCCGGCCCGTCCACCTATGCAGGGCCGCCCTCCCAGACCGATGGTAGTCCGCCTGTTGCACTTTAAGGATCGTGACCTATTGATACAAAGGGCACGCTCTGTGGGCCCCTTCCAAGTGGACAACAGTCCGGTCACGGTTTTCCCCGATTACACGCAGGAGGTCCAAAGAAGCAGGGCCTCGTATCTGGCCGTGAAGAAGGAACTACGAGATGAGGGCATACAGTACTCTCTGCTCTTTCCGGCAAAGCTGCGAGTGATCATAGATGGCACGACCCAGTTCTTTCAAACCCCTGATGAGGTGTGGTCATGGCTCGAGTTATATCGTGCTGGTACGGACCATAAAGGTAAAGGGGGTAAGGAGAGGCTACCACTGGTCAAGGTGCGGAAATCACAGCTTCTCCGCAAAAAGGATAAACTCAAGAGAGCGCAGCAGGCGGAACAGATGGCGGCAGACAAGAGGGGGGCGCTTGCTGCGACGGCGATCATTACGGGCTCGCAGCAAGAGAGAACCTCGCTGGAATCGGACTCTGGTGAGGACGATGGCAAGTCTAAAGGGGACGCTTTGGATGTTGATAGCTCCGGGGGGGCCAGCGGTTACCCCGCAGACGGCGGATGGTCTATTTAATGAATGACATTGCCTGCGGAACTTGTGTTCTTGACTCCTGTTGGAGTGAGCTGCCCTGGTGCTCTGAAGATGGGCAGGTACTCTGTTGAACCGCTGACTGGGGTCGAGGGCTCGGGGTGAGGGCCCCGCCTGCTCCGGGTCGGCCCTGACTGCCCCTCCCGTGGCCCTTAAGGCCTTCTGTGGTGACGACCACAGGATAGTGGATTGTGTGTTGTGTTACGGGTTTGGATGGGAACTGATACAGCATTGTTAGGTCCTGTTCTGGGGAGTGGGGTTGAGGGAGTTTGTTGGGGTGTTTTGAATTGGGGGATAAACTGCATTGATGTGGGTGGTGGGTTGATTATGAGAAACTGGTTGGGTGATGGTGGCAATGGGGACGTTACCTAAGTTGAAATGCCTCACATGGAATGTTCGCGGACTCCGAACTATGTCTAGACGATATAAGGTACACGCCCATCTGGTGAGGTGAGGTGTCCAGATTGCACTGTTGCAGGAGACTCACCTAACCAAGCAGGAATGTGCTGCATTGCAGAGGAGGTGGCATGGCCAGGTGTTCGGCACCGCGTATTCAGCGTTCGCCAGAGGGGTACTGATATGGGTGAGGGCATGGATCCCCTTTCAGGCTACGAACCAGTTGGTGGACCCTGAGGGTCGTTTTGTGGTGGTAGAGGGAAGATTGTATGGTCGTGGTGTGATATTGTGTAGTGTGTACACCCCTAATTCTGACCAGGCCCGGTTTTTTGACGGCTTATCCGGCTCGCTAGCGCACTTTCTGGCGGGCCCTATCATCCTTGGAGGGGACTTCAATTCAATTACTGATGTTGCACTGGATAGATCACATCCCCCACTGTCTGACTCTCCAGTACGTAGGCTAGCCGCCCATAGGAAGGATTGGCAAGAGAGGTGGGGCCGCATAGATATCTGGAGAGAACAGCATCCTGAAGTCAGGGATTATTCCTTCTTTTCAGCGCTACATGCATTACACGTTAGGATAGACTCCATCTTGTGTAGCGGCCCTTTAGCAGCCATGGCGGCACATACTGAATACCTGACTAGAACCCTTTCGGACCATAACCCCCTCCTGATGACGATGCAGTGGCAGCAGACGAGATCGGCGGTTCCATCATGGAGGCTGCAGCCTGTTACTTTGGAGGATCCAGTGTTCAGTGACATGGTCCTCCAGGGAATCGAGCATTATTTTGCTGAGAATGAAGGTACTGCTACCATGAGATCGGTTGAATGGGATGCACTGAAAGTGGTGTTGAGGGGTGTATGCATGGGTAGGTTCCCGAATGAAAGAGCGACGGTTGTGGCTGATCTGGAGAAGGCAGAGGGAGTACTGAGGGATCTAGAGCAGCGTAGGCCGGAGCGACCTGAATTACAGGGCCAACTGCTAGAGGCGAAAGAATTGGTTGCAACGGAAACGGAGCGCTTGCGTTGTTTTGACTATAAGTTGTACGCCACCAAAATACATGCAGAAGGGGATCATGCTAAACTCAAGGACAGGGTAAAGGAAAATGAACTACTGCTGCAAGAACTGAAGCCGGCGGTGGTGACCGCAGAACATACACTATCTGACATCCTCAGTCGCTTGGCGACGCTTGAGAAGCGAGCAGAGGACTCCGAAGGCCGCAATAGGAGGAATAACGTGCGGGTGGTGGGCCTTCCGGAGAAAATTGAGGGGGATGACGCAGTACCGTACATGGAGAACTGGTTTAAATCGGTCGTGGCCCCGGAAGGGCTCTCCCCCTTCTTCTCTCTCGAACACGCACATTGGGTCCCGGCCCGTCCACCTATGCAGGGCCGCCCTCCCAGACCGATGGTAGTCCGCCTGTTGCACTTTAAGGATCGTGACCTATTGATACAAAGGGCACGCTCTGTGGGCCCCTTCCAAGTGGACAACAGTCCGGTCACGGTTTTCCCCGATTACACGCAGGAGGTCCAAAGAAGCAGGGCCTCGTATCTGGCCGTGAAGAAGGAACTACGAGATGAGGGCATACAGTACTCTCTGCTCTTTCCGGCAAAGCTGCGAGTGATCATAGATGGCACGACCCAGTTCTTTCAAACCCCTGATGAGGTGTGGTCATGGCTCGAGTTATATCGTGCTGGTACGGACCATAAAGGTAAAGGGGGTAAGGAGAGGCTACCACTGGTCAAGGTGCGGAAATCACAGCTTCTCCGCAAAAAGGATAAACTCAAGAGAGCGCAGCAGGCGGAACAGATGGCGGCAGACAAGAGGGGGGCGCTTGCTGCGACGGCGATCATTACGGGCTCGCAGCAAGAGAGAACCTCGCTGGAATCGGACTCTGGTGAGGACGATGGCAAGTCTAAAGGGGACGCTTTGGATGTTGATAGCTCCGGGGGGGCCAGCGGTTACCCCGCAGACGGCGGATGGTCTATTTAATGAATGACATTGCCTGCGGAACTTGTGTTCTTGACTCCTGTTGGAGTGAGCTGCCCTGGTGCTCTGAAGATGGGCAGGTACTCTGTTGAACCGCTGACTGGGGTCGAGGGCTCGGGGTGAGGGCCCCGCCTGCTCCGGGTCGGCCCTGACTGCCCCTCCCGTGGCCCTTAAGGCCTTCTGTGGTGACGACCACAGGATAGTGGATTGTGTGTTGTGTTACGGGTTTGGATGGGAACTGATACAGCATTGTTAGGTCCTGTTCTGGGGAGTGGGGTTGAGGGAGTTTGTTGGGGTGTTTTGAATTGGGGGATAAACTGCATTGATGTGGGTGGTGGGTTGATTATGAGAAACTGGTTGGGTGATGGTGGCAATGGGGACGTTACCTAAGTTGAAATGCCTCACATGGAATGTTCGCGGACTCCGAACTATGTCTAGACGATATAAGGTACACGCCCATCTGGTGAGGTGAGGTGTCCAGATTGCACTGTTGCAGGAGACTCACCTAACCAAGCAGGAATTGCTGCATTGCAGAGGAGGTGGCATGGCCAGGTGTTCGGCACCGCGTATTCAGCGTTCGCCAGAGGGGTACTGATATGGGAGAGGGCATGGATCCCCTTTCAGGCTACGAACCAGTTGGTGGACCCTGAGGGTCGTTTTGTGGTGGTAGAGGGAAGATTGTATGGTCGTGGTGTGATATTGTGTAGTGTGTACGCCCCTAATTCTGACCAGGCCCGGTTTTTTGACGGCTTATCCGGCTCGCTAGCGCACTTTCTGGCGGGCCCTATCATCCTTGGAGGGGACTTCAATTCAATTACTGATGTTGCACTGGATAGATCACATCCCCCACTGTCTGACTCTCCAGTACGTAGGCTAGCCGCCCATAGGAAGGATTGGCAAGAGAGGTGGGGCCGCATAGATATCTGGAGAGAACAGCATCCTGAAGTCAGGGATTATTCCTTCTTTTCAGCGCTACATGCATTACACGTTAGGATAGACTCCATCTTGTGTAGCGGCCCTTTAGCAGCCATGGCGGCACATACTGAATACCTGACTAGAACCCTTTCGGACCATAACCCCCTCCTGATGACGATGCAGTGGCAGCAGACGAGATCGGCGGTTCCATCATGGAGGCTGCAGCCTGTTACTTTGGAGGATCCAGTGTTCAGTGACATGGTCCTCCAGGGAATCGAGCATTATTTTGCTGAGAATGAAGGTACTGCTACCATGAGATCGGTTGAATGGGATGCACTGAAAGTGGTGTTGAGGGGTGTATGCATGGGTAGGTTCCCGAATGAAAGAGCGACGGTTGTGGCTGATCTGGAGAAGGCAGAGGGAGTACTGAGGGATCTAGAGCAGCGTAGGCCGGAGCGACCTGAATTACAGGGCCAACTGCTAGAGGCGAAAGAATTGGTTGCAACGGAAACGGAGCGCTTGCGTTGTTTTGACTATAAGTTGTACGCCACCAAAATACATGCAGAAGGGGATAAGGTGGGAACGCTCCTTGCTAAACTCGCCAATCCGGACCCTAGGGGCGCCCCGATCATGAACATTAAAACAGAAACGGGGGAGGTGGTTTACTCACAGACTGCAGTTGTGCTGCGCTTCCAATCCTATTACAGGAATCTCTATAAGAGTCGGCTGGAAGTGGAGGCTCCTGAGATAGGGGAATATCTAGCGACAGTTTGTTTACCGGTATTGCAGGCCGAGATCGCGAAAGAGCTAGGGGGCCCTATCACACTGTCGGAAATCCGGGTAGCCGTCAAGCAGATGGCTAGGAATAAGACGCCGGGGGTGGACGGACTACCGATTGAATTTTATGCAAAGTATATTGATGTCCTGGCGCCCAGGCTGTTAACGGTGTATTCTGAGGCAATGACGCTGGGACACCTGCCCCAATCGATGAGGGAGGCTTTGGTGGTGCCGCTGCTAAAACCTGGCAAGGAGGCTTCTGATGTGACGTCTTACAGACCTCTGTCAATGTTGACAGTGGATTATAAAATTTTGAGTCGCATCCTCGCCACTAGGCTACTGCCGCACATGACAACGCTGGTGCACCGGGATCAAGCCGGGTTTATTCCGACTAGAAACATCTCCATAAACACTCGCCGTCTGGTCAGGATATTGGACGGTGTGACGGAGTCGGACCAGTTAACTGCAGTCCTATCAGTAGACATAGAAAAAGCTTTTGATAGCCTTGAATGGAGGTACCTGGATGGGGTGCTGGAGAAGTTTGGCCTGGGAGAAGGTTTTGGGCGGTGGACGAGGGTTCTTTACTCGTCAGCTACGGCCAGGGTGCGATTGGGATCCGTCATATCCTCGGATTACCCGGTGTGTAGAGGGACGAGGCAGGGGTGCTTGCTCTCCCCCCTGCTGTTCGCACTGGCAATGGAGCCGCTGGCAGCACGAGCGAGGTCGGGAATGTGGTATGAAGGGATTGTCTGTGGAATGGAGAACCACTACATCTCATTATACGCGGACGATTTGCTGTTATACCTGGAGGACACAGAGAGGGCGCTAGAGGGAGCAGTAGGGCTGTTGTCTGATTTTGGCAAACACTCAGGCCTTAGTGTCAACTGGAATAAGACGTGCGTTTTCCCATTACGGGCGAATGCGGTTTGGGAAGCTACATGCTTTACATACTTGGGAGTCCGCATTTACCACGAAGCTGCTAATCTGCTAGAAGGGAATGTTGGCCGTTGTGTAAGGGCTCTGAGAGGATGCATGGCCTTTTGGACCACCCTCCCCTTGTCGGTACAGGGCCGGGTAGCACTGCTAAAGATGGTGGCTCTCCCGAGATTATTATATTACTTCCGCACCCTACCGATTTGGATCCCTCAGCGGATATTCAGAGACCTTAGGTCAATGACAATCGACTTTATCTGGGGGAACGGGCGGCTTAGGGTGGCTTTGAACACTCTGATGAGGCCCAAACTTGAGGGAGGGTTAGCGGTTCCCGATTTCAAACTGTATTACCTGGCTGCCCAGTTACAGGTGTTGACGCAAAATGTAGCTAAAGAATTTAGAGGCCCGGAACAGGACCGAGGGTCCGGCATACAGCGTCATGTCCTCTCATACATAATTATGCAGCAGAAATTGGACTTGAAAGGTCTGGCTGTAGAAGAGAGGACTCTCCGGCTGAGCTGGAATAGAAGCCTACGGAGGGCGAAAGCAACTCGCCCGTACGCGCCAGAGATCCCGCTGGGGATGTTGACAGCGCTTCCGCATGGGGGCGATTGGTCCCCGCTGCGGGAGTGGGAAGAGCTGGGTTTGCAGATGGTGGGGGACTTATTTGTCGACGGATTGTTGGTCCCCTTCCAGGTGCTGCGGGACCAATATGGCCTTCACGATGGACACTACCTACTGCATGCGGCGGTGGTGGCAGCGATACGGCAGTATTGGAAGGGGGGTCTGACGGAACCGAACACGACTTTGGCCTGCCAGTATGTGGTGATGGCGGCAGGAACGATTAAGGCGGTGACCTGCCTTCACTCTAGAATGCTGCGTGAAGGATTGGAGCCGCTGACTACCCTCAAAGAAAAGTGGGAGGAAAGTGTGGGCAAACGGATACCGGACACGGTCTGGAGCCATATAATGGAAAGGACCTGGAAGAGTAGCAGGAATGCCCGCTTCCAGCAGGTGCATTTTTTTATACTCCACAGGGCTTATCTAACCCCAGGGAAGATTAGAAGATATTTTCGGGTACAGGACGCAGCGTGCCCAAGGTGTTCAGCGTTGGAGGTGGAGCTGGATCACCTATTATGGGATTGCCCGAATTTAGGAACATACTGGCCCGAGGTGGGAGAACTTCTGAACACGGTGACTGACAGGGAGGTGGAATTCGACATGGCGACGTGCCTGCTGCTTTGGTTCCCTCATACAAAGCGGACAAAACTTACGAGTAAATTTATAGACCTGGGACTCGTATTGGCCCAAAGAGAAACTACCTGGCATTGGAAATCCAAGGAGGGCCCCTCCGTTAGGAGATGGTCGAATGAGTTGCTAAAATGGTCCAGATGTGAGAGTGTGGTGAGAATGCGGCAGGCCACCAAGGCGGGTAGTGAGAAGGGTTTGGAAGCAGCGAGAGCTTGGGAGACAATTGTGCAGGCGCTGCGTGATCACCTGACGTCAGGTGAAGAGCGAGAACGACCAGAGAGTGAGGTAGAGTGAAGCCTGGAAGTGCGATAAGCTGACTTTAATAGGTAGAGAGCCCTAGAGCCGAATCCCATGAATATTACCCACATCAACTGCAGTTGGAGAGGGGGGTGGGAGGTGGGTAGGTGTTAGAGTCCCGCTGTAGTACTAGGAAGGGAGCCTGTAGTGGGGATCCTTCACACATATCAGATTGGGCATGACTAATGCGTGTAGAGTATTAGATATGGGGGTAATGGTCCTCGATAGACTTCACGAGCAGCCACACTGGGAAGGTACTGATAAGGATCCATGACAGCGGGCACAGTTGATACTGACGAAGCCCATATAGGCTACACGGTTACTCTAGGCGAGGCTTCGGGGAGAGGGGGGGTTTTGTTGGTTAGAAAATGCAGATACTAAGTTTTGTTGTTGACCAGGCATCTCAGTGAGATGATCACCGTGACACTATGCCGGAATAAGGATACGCCACCCAGCCTCCGGGATGTGGGCGAAATGGCTGTGTGCAATTGTGTGGATACTACTGGGCATTATGGGGTCAAGGGTGTACTGGTTGACTTGATTGGATGCTTTGTTCTTTTTTAACTCTGCAATAAAAACATATTTCAAAAAAAAAAAAATACGTTTAGGATTGTCTGTCATAGATTCTGTGCCGCAAGGTGTGTCACTCAGATTTTGCTTATGAACATATAAAATAAAAGGTCATCAATTAAGCCTACACTATTTTGCCTATGTGCCTGTGTATTTTCATATTTAACCTTGACATGGTGAAAAGTAGACATTGTCTCCAATGAATGGTGCATGACGTGTTGTATTTATGTCATTAATCGAATGACATGACGCTTTCAAAGTTCTATAAAAGCTATGGTTAGATGACATGTGCATCTAATGGCAGACCTGACAATGATTCGACATAAATCAGAGAATATGGCGACTTCCATTGTCTAAAATTAAGAAGATGGCGAACCTCCATTACCTAATTGGGAGTCAGGGCCTACATAAAATCGAGTCTAACCTTACGGGCTTTACGTCACGAGGAACTTCATTTGTTGTCTCTGGTTGTCTTAAGATGTTATGTTACTTATTTGTACGTAATACTGTCTCAAATGAAGTGGGAAAGACATAATAAGGCAAACAAGTGTGAAAACGAAAGATACAAGACAGTGAATGAGAAATGAGCCATCTGGAGGTAGTGGGTGTTCCCCAAGACATTGGGATCTGGTCAGGTAGGGAGCAGTGCTGTATGGGTAACTAGCCTTAGGCATCTAACATCAGGTAAGGAGTAGAAAAAAAGACTAACAATGAATGACAGAAGGGATCAAGGGATGGAAGGAGGTTGTCCGGGTGACAGCAAGAAGAATGAGAGAGTGACAGAGCAGTTTAAATCATGATACAGAGCAGTTTAGATCATGATATACTATTAAAGAGATATGTATGCAGGTTGGAAAGAGTCCCATTGAGGCAAAAAACTGCCCGCCAGCACCACAGGATCTAAAGTCTGACCTCTCGTGAGCATCCTCCTAATAGTTCAATTTCACCATGGGCCCACAGCTGAAAATGGAGTTTGGGAGGGAGGTCTGACATTCTAAGATGACAGTGGCCATAAGGCATACAGGCTTCATGTGTTTACAGTTGTTTAAATGGTGGGATGTAGAGGATTATGTTGCAGTAAGGGCAGGGCACACTACTGTTTATCCACAACCTTTTGTTCATTTTTCTGATTTACTCCCCATCACTGACAAGTAGTCCATTATTTGTGGAGGTTGCTTCAGGTGTTCTCCTCTTCTGCTGCATTCCCGTTTTTGCTATGCCAGAACTATACTTACCTCCCAGTCAACCAGGTGAAAGGGCGGGGCAAGCACAACTGCCATTTACGTATGAGGCGTTACACATATTCCGCAATCCAGGTTGCTTTTGGTGTTCTCTTTTGCGGCTGCGTTCCCTTTCTTGCCACGCCAGGACCATACTTACTTGACTGGGTGGGACTACGTCCCCCAGTCAACACAATGGGAGGGCGGGGCTAGCTCTACGGGCATTGCGCTTTTAAGCGCTACACAGACCCCGCAGTGCGGGTTGCTTCAGATGTTTTCTTCTACTGACGCACTTCCATTCTTGCCAGGCTAGGACTATACTACCTGACCGGGTTGGGACTACATCCCCCAGTCAACACAGAGGTAAGGTGGGGCAAGTACTATGGGCATCACGCTCGCTACACAGATCCCGCAGTGCAGGATGTGCCCGGGTGTGCTCCCTGGCCAAGACAGGGCCAAGACGGACCGGTCTGGGGTGTCAGCGGCCGGACAAGGCTGGGCTGGGCCACCCCACTAACACCAGCTTGTAACCTGGGGTGAGCAGATATTCCCTGGTACGGTCTTTTCTTTATTCCTCCCCCTCCCATGCCCTCCACAGCCACCGTGTTGTGACAATAAGACACTTTGCACCCTGATTGTGGTTTCCTCCTGTGAGCCAACATTGTTAAATGCAGTGAAGTCTGCATCATTGCCTTGCAATACGACAAGGGTTCTTCCTTTTTCCTTTACCCTTTACAATCCTTTTGGAGTTTGCCCTGTGTAGGCACAACGGGCAAAAGAAAAGGTGCAGTTGGGTCTTCTGTTGCATCTCCTCCCTCCAAAGTTACTTCGGTAGACAGGATGTTTCAGAGAGGGATGGGGGTCATTTCTACAGCGATTAAACTAAGTGGGAAGAGATTGTCTATGGACTCAGGCCTGACCTCACCTACACTAACCAATACAAGTGATGCAAAGCCATCCACCACAGTCCCTATTGTCGCCATTAGTGATTCAGCCTGGGACCAAGACCAACCCCTGTGTTCACCCAGCTCAGCACACACCTCAGAGAAGCGACATGTGAAGTGTCATCAGTCAATGGCAGCAGTCAAGTGGAGTGGCTCAGAATAAACTCATCAAGTCTGGCATTCAAGTCGACCTTACTAAGTCCCCCACCCCTGACAAATGGTTTCCTAGCATATCTACAAGAGGGGCGTTCTGATAGTCAGCCACTTTGGATGGCCTTTCTAGTGGCAGACCGCATCTCTAAGCTCAAAGACACCATGCGCAAGGAACTTACACCAATTTTAGAGCACATTTTAGCAATGGAGCAAAGACTTAAAGAAAGTAAAGACATTGTCAGACTACGGCCAATAATACTGTATGCTTCTGAGAAGGTCTCTGTAAGTGGGGAGGGTGGTGTGACTAGTCATGCTATTACTCAGGTCTCCCTTAGATTTCTCGTAGTTGATGTTCCAAACAGCTCCAATTCTGGCCATTCCATCACACATTCAATGTAGCCCGGCAGTAACCTGCTAACATGAGGTGACCATGTCTGAACTGGGGTGGCAGAGTGGGCTAAAGAACGGTGATGGATTAAACCCAGATCAGTTGACTGGGGGTGAGTGCTTGTATTGTCAACGCTCCGTCCATCATTTCCTTTGATTTTTCTTTGTTCGCCATAAGTTGGCAGGGCATGCTCAGACGTGAGTCCTTTGCTCACTTTGCCACTGGATTCAAGCAAGCCGGGCTGAAGACGGCTGAAATGCCAGAAACCGGTCCTCGGTAGCTTGTTTCTGATCCAGGGAAGGCATGGTTTGGCAGTTCGGGCTGGACTGTTCCCATGAGGCACAGGGTCAGACTGATTTGCAGACGGTCATGTCTGAACTGGGGTGGCAGAGTGGGCTAAAGAACGGTGATGGATTAAACCCAGATCAGTTGACTGGGGGTGAGTGCTTGTATTGTCAACGCTCCGTCCATCATTTCCTTTGGTTTTTCTTTGTTCGCCATAAGTTGGCAGGGCATGCTCAGACGTGAGTCCCTTGCTCACTTTGCCACTGGATTCAAGCAAGCCGGGCTGAAGACGGCTGAAATGCCAGAAACCGGTCCTCGGTAGCTTGTTTCCGGTCCAGGGAAGGCATGGCTTGGCAGTTCGGGCTGGACTGTTCCCATGAGGCACAGGGTCAGACTGATTTGCATATGGCCATGTCTGAACTGGGGTGGCAGAGTGGGCTAAAGAACGGTGATGGATTAAACCCAGATCAGTTGACTGGGGGTGAGTGCTTGTATTGTCAACGCTCCTTCCATCATTTCCTTTGGTTTTTCTTTGTTCGCCATAAGTTGGCAGGGCATGCTCAGACGTGAGTCCCTTGCTCACTTTGCCACTGGATTCAAGCAAGCCGGGCTGAAGACGGCTGAAATGCCAGAAACCGGTCCTCGGTAGCTTGTTTCTGATCCAGGGAAGGCATGGTTTGGCAGTTCGGGCTGGACTGTTCCCATGAGGCACAGGGTCAGACTGATTTGCAGACGGTCATGTCTGAACTGGGGAGGCAGAGTGGGCTAAAGAACGGTGATGGATTAAACCCAGATCAGTTGACTGGGGGTGAGTGCTTGTATTGTCAACGCTCCGTCCATCATTTCCTTTGGTTTTTCTTTGTTCGCCATAAGTTGGCAGGGCATGCTCAGACGTGAGTCCCTTGCTCACTTTGCCACTGGATTCAAGCAAGCCGGGCTGAAGACGGCTGAAATGCCAGAAACCGGTCCTCGGTAGCTTGTTTCCGGTCCAGGGAAGGCATGGCTTGGCAGTTCGGGCTGGACTGTTCCCATGAGGCACAGGGTCAGACTGATTTGCATATGGCCATGTCTGAACTGGGGTGGCAGAGTGGGCTAAAGAACGGTGATGGATTAAACCCAGATCAGTTGACTGGGGGTGAGTGCTTGAATTGTCAACGCTCCTTCCATCATTTCCTTTGGTTTTTCTTTGTTCGCCATAAGTTGGCAGGGCATGCTCAGACGTGAGTCCCTTGCTCACTTTGCCACTGGATTCAAGCAAGCCGGGCTGAAGACGGCTGAAATGCCAGAAACCGGTCCTCGGTAGCTTGTTTCTGGTCCAGGGAAGGCATGGTTTGGCAGTTCGGGCTGGACTGTTCCCATGAGGGACAGGGTCAGACTGATTTGCACATGGCCATGTCTGAACTGGGGTGGCAGAGTGGGCTAAAGAACGGTGATGGATTAAACCCAGATCAGTTGACTGGGGGTGAGTGCTTGTATTGTCAACGCTCCGTCCATCATTTCCTTTGGTTTTTCTTTGTTCGCCATAAGTTGGCAGGGCATGCTCAGACGTGAGTCCCTTGCTCTCTTTGCCACTGGATTCAAGCAAGCCGGGCTGAAGACGGCTGAAATGCCAGAAACCGGTCCTCGGTAGCTTGTTTCCGGTCCAGGGAAGGCATGGCTTGGCAGTTCGGGCTGGACTGTTCCCATGAGGCACAGAGTCAGACTGATTTGCATATGGCCATGTCTGAACTAGGGGGGGCAGAGTGGGCTAAAGAACGGTGATGGATTAAACCCAGATCAGTTGACTGAGGGTGAGTGCTTGTATTGTCAACGCTCCGTCCATCATTTCCTTTGATTTTTCTTTGTTCACCATAAGTTGGCAGGGCATGCTCAGACGTGAGTCCCTTGCTCACTTTGCCACTGGATTCAAGCAAGCCGGGCTGAAGACGGCTGAAATGCCAGAAACCGGTCCTCAGTAGCTTGTTTCCGGTCCAGGGAAGGCATGGCTTGGCAGTTCGGGCTGGACTGTTCCCATGAGGCACAGGGTCAGACTGAATTGCATATGGCCATGTCTGAACTGGGGTGGCAGAGTGGGCTAAAGAACGGTGATGGATTAAACCCAGATCAGTTGACTGGGGGTGAGTGCTTGAATTGTCAACGCTCCGTCCATCATTTCCTTTGGGTTTTTTTTGTTCGCCATAAGTTGGCAGGGAATGCTCAGACGTGAGTCCCTTGCTCACTTTGCCACTGGATTCAAGCAAGCCGGGCTGAAGACGGCTGAAATGCCAGAAACCGGTCCTCGGTAGCTTGTTTCCGGTCCAGGGAAGGCATGGCTTGGCAGTTCGGGCTGGACTGTTCCCAAGAGGCACAGGGTCAGACTGATTTGCATTTGGCCATGTCTGAACTGGTGTGGCAGAGTGGGCTAAAGAGGGGTGATGGATAAAACCCAGATCAGTTGACTGGGGGTGAGTGCTTGTATTGTCAACGCTCCATCCATCATTTCCTTTGGTTTTTCTTTGTTCACCATAAGTTGGCAGGGCATGCTCAGACGTGAGTCCCTTGCTCACTTTGCCACTGGATTCAAGCAAGCCGGGCTGAAGACGGCTGAAATGCCAGAAACCGGTCCTCTGTAGCTTGTTTCTGGTCCTGGGAAGGCATGGTTTGGCAGTTCGGGCTGGACTGTTCCCATGAGGGACAGGGTCAGACTGATTTGCGTATGGCCTTGTCTGAACTGGGGTGGCAGAGTGGGCTAAAGAACGGTGATGGATTAAACCCAGATCAGTTGACTGGGGGTGAGTGCTTGTATTGTCAACGCTCCGTCCATCATTTCCTTTGGTTTTTCTTTGTTCGCCATAAGTTGGCAGGGCATGCTCAGACGTGAGTCCCTTGCTCACTTTGCCACTGGATTCAAGCAAGCCGGGCTGAAGACGGCTGAAATGCCAGAAACCGGTCCTCGGTAACTTGTTTCCGGTCCAGGGAAGGCATGGCTTGGCAGTTCGGGCTGGACTGTTCCAATGAGGCACAGGGTCAGACTGATTTGCATATGGCCATGTCTGAACTAGGGTGGCAGAGTGGGCTAAAGAACGGTGATGGATTAAACCCAGATCAGTTGACTGGGGGTGAGTGCTTGTATTGTCAACGCTCCGTCCATCATTTCCCTTGGTTTTTCTTTGTTCGCCATAAGTTGGCAGGGCATGCTCAGACGTGAGTCTCTTGCTCACTTTGCCACTGGATTCAAGCAAGCCGGGCTGAAGACGGCTGAAATGCCAGAAACCGGTCCTCGGTAGCTTGTTTCCGGTCCAGGGAAGGCATGGCTTGGCAGTTGGGGCTGGACTGTTCCCATGAGGCACAGGGTCAGACTGATTTGCATATGGCCATGTCTGAACTGGGGTGGCAGAGTGGGCTAAAGAACGGTGATGGATTAAACCCAGATCAGTTGACTGGGGGTGAGTGCTTGTATTGTCAAGGCTCCGTCCATGATTTCCTTTGGTTTTTCCTTGTTCGCCATAAGTTGGCAAGGCATGCTCAGACGTGAGTCCCTTGCTCACTTTGCCATTGGATTCAAGCAAGCCGGGCTGAAGACGGCTGAAATGCCAGAAACCGGTCCTCGGTAGCTTGTTTCCGGTCCAGGGAAGGCATGGCTTGGCAGTTCGGGCTGGACTGTTCCCATGAGGCACAGGGTCACACTGATTTGCATATGGCCATGTCTGAACTGGGGTGGCAGAGTGGGCTAAAGAACGGTGATGGATTAAACCCAGATCAGTTGACTGGGGGTGAGTGCTTGTATTGTCAACGCTCCGTCCATCATTTCCTTTGGTTTTTTTTGTTCGCCATAAGTTGGCAGGGCATGCTCAGACGTGAGTCCCTTGCTCACTTTGCCACTGGATTCAAGCAAGCCGGGCTGAAGACGGCTGAAATGCCAGAAACCGGTCCTCGGTAGCTTGTTTCCGGTACAGGGAAGGCATGGCTTGGCAGTTCGGGCTGGACTGTTCCAATGAGGCACAGGGTCAGACTGATTTGCATATGGCCATGTCTGTGCTGGGGTGGCAGAGTGGGCTTAAGAGGGGGGATGGATTAAACCCAGAACAGTTGACTGGGGGTGAGTGCTTGTATTGTCAACGCTCCGTCCATCATTTCCTTTGGTTTTTCTTTGTTCGCCATAAGTTGGCAGGGCATGCTCAGACGTGAGTCCCTTGCTCACTTTGCCACTGGATTCAAGCAAGCCGGGCTGAAGACGGCTGTAAAATGCCAGAAACCGGTCCTTGGTAGCTTGTTTCCGGTCCAGGGAAGGCATGGCTTGGCGGTTCGGGCTGGACTGTTCCCATGAGGCACAGGGTCAGACTGATTTGCATATGGCCATGTCTGAACTGGGGTGGCAGAGTGGGCTAAAGAACGGTGATGGATTAAACCCAGATCAGTTGACTGGGGGTGAGTGCTTGTATTGTCAACGCTCCTTCCATCATTTCCTTTGGTTTTATTTTGTTCGCCATAAGTTGGCAGGGCATGCTCAGTAGTGAGTCCCTTGCTCACTTTGCCACTGGATTCAAGCAAGCCGGGCTGAAGACGGCTGAAATGCCAGAAACCGGTCCTCGGTAGCTTGTTTCCGGTCCAGGGAAGGCATGGCTTGGCAGTTCGGGCTGGACTGTTCCCATGAGGCACAGGGTCAGACTGATTTGCATATGGCCATGTGTGAACTGGGGTGGCAAAGTGGGCTTAAGAGGGGGGATGGATTAAACCCAGAACAGTTGACTGGGGGTGAGTGCTTGTATTGTCAACGCTCTGTCCATCATTTCCTTTGGTTTTTCTTTGTTCGCCATAAGTTGGCAGGGCATGCTCAGACGTGAGTCCCTTGCTCACTTTGGGACTGGATTCAAGCAAGCCGGGCTGAAGACGGATGAAATGCCAGAAACAGGTCCTCAGTAGCTTGCTTCTGGCCCAGGGAAGGCATGGCTTGGCAGTTCGGGCTGGACTGTTCCCATGAGGCACAGGGTCAGACTGATTTGCATATGGCCATGTCTGAACTGGGGTGGCAGAGTGGGCTAAAGAACGGCGATGGATTAAACCCAGATCAGTTGACTGGGGGTGAGTGCTTGTATTGTCAACGCTCCGTCCATCATTTTCTTTGGTTTTTCTTTGTTCGCCATAAGTTGGCAGGGCATGCTGAGACGTGAGTCCCTTGCTCACTTTGCCACTGGATTCAAGCAAGCCGGGCTGACGATGGCTGAAATGCCAGAAACCGGTCCTCGGTAGCTTGTTTCTGGTCCCGGGAAGGCATGGCTTGGCAGTTCGGGCTGGACTGTTCCCATGAGGCACAGGGTCAGACTGATCTGCATATGGCCATGTTTGAACTGGGGTGGCAGAGTGGGCTAAAGAACAGTGATGGATTCAACCCAGATCAGTTGACTGGGGGTGAGTGCTTGTATTGTCACCGCTCCGTCCATCATTTCCTTTGGTTTTTCTTTGTTCGCCATAAGTTGGCAGGGCATGCTCAGACGTGAGTCCCTTGCTCACTTTGCCACTGGATTCAAGCAAGCCGGGCTGAAGACGGCTGAAATGCCAGAAACCGGTCCTCGGTAGCTTGTTTCCGGTCCAGGGAAGGCATGGCTTGGCAGTTCAGGCTGGACTGTTCCCATGAGGCACAGGGTCAGACTGATTTGCATATGGCCATGTCTGAACTGGGGTGGCAGAGTGGGCTAAAGAACGGTGATGGATTAAATCCAGATCAGTTGACTGGGGGTGAGTGCTTGTATTGTCAACGCTCCGTCCATCATTTCCTTTGGTTTTTCTTTGTTCGCCATAAGTTGGCAGGGCATGCTCAGACGTGAGTCCCTTGCTCACTTTGCCACTGGATTCAAGCAAGCCGGGCTGAAGACGGCTGAAATGCCAGAAACCGGTCCTCGGTAGCTTGTTTCCGGTCCAAGGAAGGCATGGCTTGGCAGTTCGGGCTGGACTGTTCCCATGAGGCACAGGGTCAGACTGATCTGCATATGGCCATGTCTGAACTGGGGTTGCAGAGTGGGTTAAAGAACGGTGATGGAATAAACCCAGATCAGTTGACTGGGGGTGAGTGCTTGTATTGTCAATGCTCTGTCCATCATTTCCTTTGGTTTTTCTTTGTTCGCCATAAGTTGGCAGGGCATGCTCAGACGTGAGTCCCTTGCTCACTTTGCCACTGGATTCAAGCAAGCCGGGCTGAAGACGGATGAAATGCCAGAAACAGGTCCTCAGTAGCTTGATTCCGGTCCAGGGAAGGCATGGCTTGGCAGTTCGGGCTGGACTATTCCCATGAGGCACAGGGTCAGACTGATCTGCATATGGCCATGTCTGAACTGGGGTTGCAGAGTGGGTTAAAGAACGGTGATGGAATAAACCCAGATCAGTTGACTGGGGGTGAGTGCTTGTATTGTCAACGCTCCGTCCATCATTTCCTTTGGTTTTTCTTTGTTCGCCATAAGTTGGCAGGGCATGCTCAGACGTGAGCCCCTTGCTCACTTTTCCACTGGATTCAAGCAAGCCGGGCTGAAGACGGCTGAAATGCCAGAAACAGGTCCTCAGTAGCTTGCTTCCGGTCCAGGGAAGGCATGGCTTGGCAGTTCGGGCTGGACTGTTCCCATGAGGCACAGGGTCAGACTGATCTGCATATGGCCATGTCTGAACTGGGGTTGCAGAGTGGGTTAAAGAACGGTGATGGAATAAACCCAGATCAGTTGACTGGGGGTGAGTGCTTGTATTGTCAACACTCCGTCCATCATTTCCTTTGGTTTTTCTTTGTTCGCCATAAGTTGGCAGGGCATGCTCAGACGTGAGCCCCTTGCTCACTTTTCCACTGGATTCAAGCAAGCCGGGCTGAAGACGGCTGAAATGCCAGAAACAGGTCCTCAGTAGCTTGCTTCCGGTCCAGGGAAGGCATGGCTTGGCAGTTCGGGCTGGACTGTTCCCATGAGGCACAGGGTCAGACTGATCTGCATATGGCCATGTCTGAACTGGGGTTGCAGAGTGGATTAAAGAACGGTGATGGAATAAACCCAGATCAGTTGACTGGGGGTGAGTGCTTGTATTGTCAACGCTCTGTCCATCATTTCCTTTGGTTTTTCTTTGTTCGCCATAAGTTGGCAGGGCATGCTCAGACGTGAGTCCCTTGCTCACTTTGCCACTGGATTCAAGCAAGCCGGGCTGAAGACGGCTGAAATGCCAGAAACAGGTCCTCAGTAGCTTGCTTCCGGTCCAGGGAAGGCATGGCTTGGCAGTTCGGGCTGGACTGTTCCCATGAGGCACAGGGTCAGACTGATTTGCATATGGCCATGTCTGAACTGGGGTGGCAGAGTGGGCTAAAGTACGGTGATGGATTAAACCCAGATCAGTTGACTGGGGGTGAGTGCTTGTATTGTCAACGCTCCGTCCATCATTTCCTTTGGTTTTTCTTTGTTCGCCATAAGTTGGCAGGGCATGCTCAGACGTGAGTCCCTTGCTCACTTTGCCACTGGATTCAAGCAAGCCGGGCTGAAGACGGCTGAAATGCCAGAAACCGGTCCTCTGTAGCTTGTTTCCGTTCCAAGGAAGGCATGGCTTGGCAGTTCGGGCTGGACTGTTCCCATGAGGCACAGGGTCAGACTGATCTGCATATGGCCATGTCTGAACTGGGGTTGCAGAGTGGGTTAAAGAACGGTGATAGAATAAACCCATATCAGTTGACTGGGGGTGAGTGCTTGTATTGTCAACGCTCCGTCCATCATTTCCTTTGGTTTTTCTTTGTTCGCCATAAGCTGGCAGGGCATGCTCAGACGTGAGTCCCTTGCTCACTTTGCCACTGGATTCAAGCAAGCCGGGCTGAAGACGGCTGAAATGCCAGAAACAGGTCCTCAGTAGCTTGCTTCCGGTCCAGGGAAGGCATGGCTTGGCAGTTCGAGCTGGACTGTTCCCATGAGGCACAGGGTCAGACTGATCTGCATATGGCCATGTCTGAACTGGGGTTGCAGAGTGGGTTAAAGAACGGTGATGGAATAAACCCAGATCAGTTGACTGGGGGTGAGTGCTTGTATTGTCAACGCTCCGTCCATCATTTCCTTTGGTTTTTCTTTGTTCGCCATAAGTTGGCAGGGCATGCTCAGACGTGAGTCCCTTGCTCACTTTTCCACTGGATTCAAGCAAGCCGGGCTGAAGACGGCTGAATTGCCAGAAACAGGTCCTTAGTAGCTTGCTTCCGGTCCAGGGAAGGCATGGCTTGGCAGTTCGGGCTGGACTGTTCCCATGAGGCACAGGGTCAGACTGATTTGCATATGGCCATGTCTGAACTGGGGTGGCAGAGTGGGCTAAAGTACGGTGATGGATTAAACCCAGATCAGTTGACTGGGGGTGAGTGCTTGTATTGTCAACGCTCCGTCCATCATTTCCTTTGGTTTTTCTTTGTTCGCCATAAGTTGGCAGGGCATGATCAGATGTGAGTCCCTTGCTCACTTTGCCACTGGATTCAAGCAAGCCGGGCTGAAGACGGCTGAAATGCCAGAAACCGGTCCTCGGTAGCTTGTTTCCGGTCCAAGGAAGGCATGGCTTGGCAGTTCGGGCTGGACTGTTCCCATGAGGCACAGGGTCAGACTGATCTGCATATGGCCATGTCTGAACTGGGGTTGCAGAGTGGATTAAAGAACGGTGATGGAATAAACCCAGATCAGTTGACTGGGGGTGAGTGCTTGTATTGTCAACGCTCCGTCCATCATTTCCTTTGGTTTTTCTTTGTTCGCCATAAGTTGGCAGGGCATGCTCAGACGTGAGTCCCTTGCTCACTTTGCCACTGGATTCAAGCAAGCCGGGCTGAAGACGGCTGAAATGCCAGAAACAGGTCCTCAGTAGCTTGCTTCCGGTCCAGGGAAGGCATGGCTTGGCAGTTCGGGCTGGACTGTTCCCATGAGGCACAGGGTCAGACTGATTTGCATATGGCCATGTCTGAACTGGGGTGGCAGAGTGGGATAAAGTACGGTGATGGATTAAACCCAGATCAGTTGACTGGGGGTGAGTGCTTGTATTGTCAATGCTCTGTCCATCATTTCCTTTGATTTTTCTTTGTTCGCCATAAGTTGGCAGGGCATGATCAGATGTGAGTCCCTTGCTCACTTTGCCACTGGATTCAAGCAAGCCGGGCTGAAGACGGCTGAAATGCCAGAAACCAGTCCTCGGTAGCTTGTTTCCGGTCCCGGGAAGGCATGGTTTGGCAGTTCGGGCTGGACTGTTCCCATGAGGCACAGGGTCAGACTGATCTGCATATGGCCGTGTCTGAACTGGGGTGGCAGAGTGGGCTAAAGAACGGTGATGGATTAAACCCAGATCAGTTGACTGGGGGTGAGTGCTTGTTTTGTCAATGCTCCGTCCATCATTTCCTTTGGTTTTACTTTGTTCGCCATAAGTTGGCAGGGCATGCTCAGACGTGAGTCCCTTGCTCACTTTGCCACTGGATTCAAGCAAGCCGGGCTGAAGACGGCTAAAATGCCAGAAACCGGTCCTCGGTAGCTTGTGTCCAGTCCAGGGAAGGCATGGCTTGGCAGTTCGGGCTGGACTGTTCCCATGAGGCACAGGGTCAGACTGATTTGCATATGGCCATGTCTGAACTGGGGTGGCAGAGTGGGCTAAAGAACGGTGATGGATTTAACCCAGATCAGTTGACTGGGGGTGAGTGCTTGTATTTGTCAACTCTCCGTCCATCATTTCCTTTGGGTTTTCTTTGTTCGCCATAAGTTGGCAGGTTATGCTCAGTAGTGAGTCCCTTGCTCACTTTGCCCCTGGATCCAAGCAAGCCGGGCTGAAGACGGCTGAAATGCCAGAAACCGGTCCTCAGTAGCTTGTTTCCGGCCCAGGGAAGGCATGGCTTGGCAGTTCGGGCTGGACTGTTCCCATGAGGCACAGGGTCAGACTGATTTGCATATGGCCATGTCTGAACTGGGGTGGCCGAGTGGGCTGAAGAACAGTGATGGATTAAACCCAGATCAGTTGACTGGGGGTGAGTGCTTGTATTGTCAACGCTCCGTCCATCATTTCCTTTGGTTTTTCTTTGTTCGCCATAAGTTGGCAGGGCATGCTCAGACGTGAGTCCCTTGCTCACTTTGCCACTGGATTCAAGCAAGCCGGGCTGAAGACGGCTGAAATGCCAGAAACAGGTCCTCAGTAGCTTGCTTCCGGTCCAGGGAAGGCATGGCTTGGCAGTTCGGGCTGGACTGTTCCCATGAGGCACAGGGTCAGACTGATCTGCATATGGCCATGTCTGAACTGGGGTTGCAGCGTTGGTTAAAGAACGGTGATGGAATAAACCCAGATCAGTTGACTGGGGGTGAGTGCTTGTATTGTCAACGTTCCGTCCATCATTTCCTTTGGTTTTTATTTGTTCGCCATAAGTTGGCAGGGCATGCTCAGACGTGAGTCCCTTGCTCACTTTTCCACTGGATTCAAGCAAGCCGGGCTGAAGACGGCTGAAATGCCAGAAACAGGTCCTCAGTAGCTTGCTTCCGGTCCAGGGAAGGCATGGCTTGGCAGTTCGGGCTGGACTGTTCCCATGAGGCACAGGGTCAGACTGATTTGCATATGGCCATGTCTGAACTGGGGTGGCAGAGTGGGCTAAAGTACGGTGATGGATAAAACCCAGATCAGTTGACTGGGGGTGAGTGCGTGTATTGTCAACGCTCCGTCCATCATTTCCTTTGGTTTTTCTTTGTTCGCCATAAGTTGGCAGGGCTTGATCAGATGTGAGTCCCTTGCTCACTTTGCCACTGGATTCAAGCAAGCCGGGCTGAAGACGGCTGAAATGCCAGAAACCGGTCCTCGGTAGCTTGTTTCCGGTCCAAGGAAGGCATGGCTTGGCAGTTCGGACTGGACTGTTCCCATGAGGCACAGGGTCAGACTGATCTGCATATGGCCATGTCTGAACTGGGGTTGCAGAGTGGATTAAAGAACGGTGATGGAATAAACCCAGATCAGTTGACTGGGGGTGAGTGCTTGTATTGTCAACGCTCTGTCCATCATTTCCTTTGGTTTTTCTTTGTTCGCCATAAGTTGGCAGGGCATGCTCAGACGTGAGTCCCTTGCTCACTTTGCCACTGGATTCAAGCAAGCCGGGCTGAAGACGGCTGAAATGCCAGAAACAGGTCCTCAGTAGCTTGCTTCCGGTCCAGGGAAGGCATGGCTTGGCAGTTCGGGCTGGACTGTTCCCATGAGGCACAGGGTCAGACTGATTTGCATATGGCCATGACTGAACTGGGGTGGCAGAGTGGGCTAAAGTACGGTGATGGATTAAACCCAGATCAGTTGACTGGGGGTGAGTGCTTGTATTGTCAACGCTCCGTCCATCATTTCCTTTGGTTTTTCTTTGTTCGCCATAAGTTGGCAGGGCATGCTCAGACGTGAGTCCCTTGCTCACTTTGCCACTGGATTCAAGCAAGCCGGGCTGAAGACGGCTGAAATGCCAGAAACAGGTCCTCAGTAGCTTGCTTCCGGTCCAGGGAAGGCATGGCTTGGCAGTTCGGGCTGGACTGTTCCCATGAGGCACAGGGTCAGACTGATCTGCATATGGCCATGTCTGAACTGGCGTTGCAGAGTGGGTTAAAGAACGGTGATGGAATAAACCCAGATCAGTTGACGTGGGGTGAGTGCTTGTATTGTCAACGCTCCGTCCATCATTTCCTTTGGTTTTTCTTTGTTCGCCATAAGTTGGCAGGGCATGCTCAGACGTGAGTCCCTTGCTCACTTTGCCACTGGATTCAAGCAAGCCGGGCTGAAGACGGATGAAATGCCAGAAACAGGTCCTCAGTAGCTTGCTTCCGGTCCAGGGAAGGCATGGCTTGGCAGTTCGGGCTGGACTGTTCCCATGAGGCACAGGGTCAGACTGATCTGCATATGGCCATGTCTGAACTGGGGTTGCAGAGTGGGTTAAAGAACGGTGATGGAATAAACCCAGATCAGTTGACTGGGGGTGAGTGCTTGTATTGTCAACGCTCCGTCCATCATTTCCTTTGGTTTTTCTTTGTTCGCCATAAGTTGGCAGGGCATGCTCAGATGTGAGTCCCTTGCTCACTTTTCCACTGGATTCAAGCAAGCCGGGCTGAAGACGGCTGAAATGCCAGAAACAGGTCCTCAGTAGCTTGCTTCCGGTCCAGGGAAGGCATGGCTTGGCAGTTCGGGCTGGAATGTTCCCATGAGGCACAGGGTCAGACTGATCTGCATATGGCCATGTCTGAACTGGGGTTGCAGAGTGGATTAAAGAACGGTGATGGAATAAACCCAGATCAGTTGACTGGGGGTGAGTGCTTGTATTGTCAACGCTCTGTCCATCATTTCCTTTGGTTTTTCTTTGTTCGCCATAAGTTGGCAGGGCATGCTCAGACGTGAGTCCCTTGCTCACTTTGCCACTGGATTCAAGCAAGCCGGGCTGAAGACGGCTGAAATGCCAGAAACAGGTCCTCAGTAGCTTGCTTCCGGTCCAGGGAAGGCATGGCTTGGCAGTTCGGGCTGGACTGTTCCCATGAGGCACAGGGTCAGACTGATTTGCATATGGCCATGTCTGAACTGGGGTGGCAGAGTGGGCTAAAGTACGGTGATGGATTAAACCCAGATCAGTTGACTGGGGGTGAGTGCTTGTATTGTCAACGCTCCGTCCATCATTTCCTTTGGTTTTTCTTTGTTCGCCATAAGTTGGCAGGGCATGCTCAGACATGAGTCCCTTGCTCACTTTGCCACTGGATTCAAGCAAGCCGGGCTGAAGACGGCTGAAATGCCAGAAACCGGTCCTCGGTAGCTTGTTTCCGGTCCAAGGAAGGCATGGCTTGGCAGTTCGGGCTGGACTGTTCCCATGAGGCACAGGGTCAGACTTATCTGCATATGGCCATGTCTGAACTGGGGTTGCAGAGTGGGTTAAAGAACGGTGATAGAATAAACCCAGATCAGTTGACTGGGGGTGAGTGCTTGTATTGTCAACGCTCCGTCCATCATTTCATTTGGTTTTTCTTTGTTCGCCATAAGTTGGCAGGGCATGCTCAGACGTGAGTCCCTTGCTCACTTTGCCACTGGATTCAAGCAAGCCGGGCTGAAGACGGCTGAAATGCCAGAAACAGGTCCTCAGTAGCTTGCTTCCGGTCCAGGGAAGGCATGGCTTGGCAGTTCGGGCTGGACTGTTCCTATGAGGCACAGGGTCAGACTGATCTGCATATGGCCATGTCTGAACTGGGGTTGCAGAGTGGGTTAAAGAACGGTGATGGAATAAACCCAGATCAGTTGACTGGGAGTGAGTGCTTGTATTGTCAACGCTCCGTCCATCATTTCCTTTGGTTTTTCTTTGTTCGCCATAAGTTGGCAGGGCATGCTCAGACGTGAGTCCCTTGCTCACTTTTCCACTGGATTCAAGCAAGCCGGTCTGAAGACGGCTGAAATGCCAGAAACAGGTCCTCAGTAGCTTGCTTCCGGTCCAGGGAAGGCATGGCTTGGCAGTTCGGGCTGGACTGTTCCCATGAGGCACAGGGTCAGACTGATTTGCATATGGCCACATCTGAACTGGGGTGGCAGAGTGGGCTAAAGTACGGTGATGGATTAAACCCAGACCAGTTGACTGGGGGTGAGTGCTTGTATTGTCAACGCTCCGTCCATCATTTCCTTTGGTTTTTCTTTGTTCGCCATAAGTTGGCAGGGCATGATCAGATGTGAGTCCCTTGCTCACTTTGCCACTGGATTCAAGCAAGCCGGGCTGAAGACGGCTGAAATGCCAGAAACCGGTCCTCGGTAGCTTGTTTCCGGTCCAAGGAAGGCATGGCTTGGCAGTTCGGGCTGGACTGTTCCCATGAGGCACAGGGTCAGACTGATCTGCATATGGCTATGTCTGAACTGGGGTTGCAGAGTGGATTAAAGAACGGTGATGGAATAAACCCAGATCAGTTGACTGGGGGTGAGTGCTTGTATTGTCAACGCTCCGTCCATCATTTCCTTTGGTTTTTCTTTGTTCGCCATAAGTTGGCAGGGCATGCTCAGACGTGAGTCCCTTGCTCACTTTGCCACTGGATTCAAGCAAGCCGGGCTGAAGACGGCTGAAATGCCAGAAACAGGTCCTCAGTAGCTTGCTTCCGGTCCAGGGAAGGCATGGCTTGGCAGTTCGGGCTGGACTGTTCCCATGAGGCACAGGGTCAGACTGATTTGCATATGGCCATGTCTGAACTGGGGTGGCAGAGTGGGTTAAAGAACGGTGATGGAATAAACCCAGATCAGTTGACTGGGGGTGAGTGCTTGTATTGTCAACGCTCTGGCCATCATTTCCTTTGGTTTTTCTTTGTTCGCCATAAGTTGGCAGGGCATGCTCAGACGTGAGTCCCTTGCTCACTTTGCCACTGGATTCAAGCAAGCTGGGCTGAAGACGGATGAAATGCCAGAAACAGGTCCTCAGTAGCTTGCTTCCGGTCCAGGGAAGGCATGGCTTGGCAGTTCGGGCTGGACTGTTCCCATGAGGCACAGGGTCAGACTGATCTGCATATGGCCATGTCTGAACTGGGGTTGCAGAGTGGGTTAAAGAACGGTGATGGAATAAACCCAGATCAGTTGACTGGGGGTGAGTGCTTGTATTGTCAACGCTCCGTCCATCATTTCCTTTGGTTTTTCTTTGTTCGCCATAAGTTGGCAGGGCATGCTCAGATGTGAGTCCCTTGCTCACTTTTCCACTGGATTCAAGCAAGCCGGGCTGAAGACGGCTGAAATGCCAGAAACAGGTCCTCAGTAGCTTGCTTCCGGTCCAGGGAAGGCATGGCTTGGCAGTTCGGGCTGGACTGTTCCCATGAGGCACAGGGTCAGACTGATCTGCATATGGCCATGTCTGAACTGGGGTTGCAGAGTGGATTAAAGAACGGTGATGGAATAAACCCAGATCAGTTGACTGGGGGTGAGTGCTTGTATTGTCAACGCTCTGTCCATCATTTCCTTTGGTTTTTCTTTGTTCGCCATAAGTTGGCAGGGCATGCTCAGACGTGAGTCCCTTGCTCACTTTGCCACTGGATTCAAGCAAGCCGGGCTGAAGACGGCTGAAATGCCAGAAACAGGTCCTCAGTAGCTTGCTTCCGGTCCAGGGAAGGCATGGCTTGGAAGTTCGGGCTGGACTGTTCCCATGAGGCACAGGGTCAGACTGATTTGCATATGGCCATGTCTGAACTGGGGTGGCAGAGTGGGCTAAAGTACGGTGATGGATTAAACCCAGATCAGTTGACTGGGGGTGAGTGCTTGTATTGTCAATGCTCCGTCCATCATTTCCTTTGGTTTTTCTTTGTTCGCCATAAGTTGGCAGGGCATGCTCAGACATGAGTCCCTTGCTCACTTTGCCACTGGATTCAAGCAAGCCGGGTTGAAGACGGCTGAAATGCCAGAAACCGGTCCTCGGTAGCTTGTTTCCGGTCCAAGGAAGGCATGGCTTGGCAGTTCGGGCTGGACTGTTCCCATGAGGCACAGGGTCAGACTGATCTGCATATGGCCATGTCTGAACTGGGGTCGCAGAGTGGGTTAAAGAACGGTGATAGAATAAACCCAGATCAGTTGACTGGGGGTGAGTGCTTGTATTGTCAACGCTCCGTCCATCATTTCCTTTGGTTTTTCTTTGTTCGCCATAAGTTGGCAGGGCATGCTCAGACGTGAGTCCCTTGCTCACTTTGCCACTGGATTCAAGCAAGCCGGGCTGAAGACGGCTGAAATGCCAGAAACAGGTCCTCAGTAGCTTGCTTCCGGTCCAGGGAAGGCATGGCTTGGCAGTTCGGGCTGGACTGTTCCCATGAGGCACAGGGTCAGACTGATCTGCATATGGCCATGTCTGAACTGGGGTTGCAGAGTGGGTTAAAGAACGGTGATGGAATAAACCCAGATCAGTTGACTGGGGGTGAGTGTTTGTATTGTCAACGCTCTGTCCATCATTTCCTTTGGTTTTTCTTTGTTCGCCATAAGTTGGCAGGGCATGCTCAGACGTGAGTCCCTTGCTCACTTTGCCACTGGATTCAAGCAAGCCGGGCTGAAGACGGCTGAAATGCCAGAAACAGGTCCTCAGTAGCTTGCTTCCGGTCCAGGGAAGGCATGGCTTGGCAGTTCGGGCTGGACTGTTCCCATGAGGCACAGGGTCAGACTGATCTGCATATGGCCATGTCTGAACTGGGGTTGCAGAGTGGGTTAAAGAACGGTGATGGAATAAACCCAGATCAGTTGACTGGGGGTGAGTGCTTGTATTGTCAACGCTCCGTCCATCATTTCCTTTGGTTTTTCTTTGTTCGCCATAAGTTGGCAGGGCATGCTCAGACATGAGTCCCTTGCTCACTTTTCCACTGGATTCAAGCAAGCCAGGCTGAAGACGGCTGAAATGCCAGAAACAGGTCCTCAGTAGCTTGCTTCCGGTCCAGGGAAGGCATGGCTTGGCAGTTCGGGCTGGACTGTTCCCATGAGGCACAGGGTCAGACTGATTTGCATATGGCCATGTCTGAACTGGGGTGGCAGAGTGGGCTAAAGTACGGTGATGGATTAAACCCAGATCAGTTGACTGGGGGTGAGTGCTTGTATTGTCAACGCTCCGTCCATCATTTCCTTTGGTTTTTCTTTGTTCGCCATAAGTTGGCAGGGCATGATCAGATGTGAGTCCCTTGCTCACTTTGCCACTGGATTCAAGCAAGCCGGGCTGAAGACGGCTGAAATGCCAGAAACCGGTCCTCTGTAGCTTGTTTCCGGTCCAAGGAAGGCATGGCTTGGCAGTTCGGACTGAACTGTTCCCATGAGTTACAGGGTCAGACTGATCTGCATATGGCCATGTCTGAACTGGGGTTGCAGAGTGGATTAAAGAACGGTGATGGAATAAACCCAGATCAGTTGACTGGGGGTGAGTGCTTGTATTGTCAACGCTCTGTCCATCATTTCCTTTGGTTTTTCTTTGTTCGCCATAAGTTGGCAGGGCATGCTCAGACGTGAGTCCCTTGCTCACTTTGCCACTGGATTCAAGCAAGCCGGGCTGAAGACGGCTGAAATGCCAGAAACAGGTCCTCAGTAGCTTGCTTCCGGTCCAGGGAAGGCATGGCTTGGCAGTTCGGGCTGGACTGTTCCCATGAGGCACAGGGTCAGACTGATTTGCATATGGCCATGACTGAACTGGGGTGGCAGAGTGGGCTAAAGTACGGTGATGGATTAAACCCAGATCAGTTGACTGGGGGTGAGTGCTTGTATTGTCAACGCTCCGTCCATCATTTCCTTTGGTTTTTCTTTGTTCGCCATAAGTTGGCAGGGCATGCTCAGACGTGAGTCCCTTGCTCACTTTGCCACTGGATTCAAGCAAGCCGGGCTGAAGACGGCTGAAATGCCAGAAACAGGTCCTCAGTAGCTTGCTTCCGGTCCAGGGAAGGCATGGCTTGGCAGTTCGGGCTGGACTGTTCCCATGAGGCACAGGGTCAGACTGATCTGCATATGGCCATGTCTGAACTGGCGTTGCAGAGTGGGTTAAAGAACGGTGATGGAATAAACCCAGATCAGTTGACTGGGGATGAGTGCTTGTATTGTCAACGCTCCGTCCATCATTTCCTTTGGTTTTTCTTTGTTCGCCATAAGTTGGCAGGGCATGCTCAGACGTGAGTCCCTTGCTCACTTTGCCACTGGATTCAAGCAAGCCGGGCTGAAGACGGATGAAATGCCAGAAACAGGTCCTCAGTAGCTTGCTTCCGGTCCAGGGAAGGCATGGCTTGGCAGTTCGGGCTGGACTGTTCCCATGAGGCACAGGGTCAGACTGATCTGCATATGGCCATGTCTGAACTGGGGTTGCAGAGTGGGTTAAAGAACGGTGATGGAATAAACCCAGATCAGTTGACTGGGGGTGAGTGCTTGTATTGTCAACGCTCCGTCCATCATTTCCTTTGGTTTTTCTTTGTTCGCCATAAGTTGGCAGGGCATGCTCAGACATGAGTCCCTTGCTCACTTTGCCACTGGATTCAAGCAAGCCGGGCTGAAGACGGCTGAAATGCCAGAAACCGGTCCTCGGTAGCTTGTTTCCGGTCCAAGGAAGGCATGGCTTGGCAGTTCGGGCTGGACTGTTCCCATGAGGCACAGGGTCAGACTGATCTGCATATGGCCATGTCTGAACTGGGGTTGCAGAGTGGGTTAAAGAACGGTGATAGAATAAACCCAGATCAGTTGACTGGGGGTGAGTGCTTGTATTGTCAACGCTCCGTCCATCATTTCCTTTGGTTTTTCTTTGTTCGCCATAAGTTGGCAGGGCATGCTCAGACGTGAGTCCCTTGCTCACTTTGCCACTGGATTCAAGCAAGCCGGGCTGAAGACGGCTGAAATGCCAGAAACAGGTCCTCAGTAGCTTGCTTCCGGTCCAGGGAAGGCATGGCTTGGCAGTTCGGGCTGGACTGTTCCCATGAGGCACAGGGTCAGACTGATCTGCATATGGCCATGTCTTAACTGGGGTTGCAGAGTGGGTTAAAGAACGGTGATGGAATAAACCCAGATCAGTTTACTGGGGGTGAGTGCTTGTATTGTCAACGCTCCGTCCATCATTTCCTTTGGTTTTTCTTTGTTCGCCATAAGTTGGCAGGGCATGCTCAGACGTGAGTCCCTTGCTCACTTTTCCACTGGATTCAAGCAAGCCGGGCTGAAGACGGCTGAAATGCCAGAAACAGGTCCTCAGTAGCTTGCTTCCAGTCCAGGGAAGGCATGGCTTGGCAGTTCGAGCTGGACTGTTCCCATGAGGCACAGGGTCAGACTGATTTGCATATGGCCATGACTGAACTGGGGTGGCAGAGTGGGCTAAAGTACGGTGATGGATTAAACCCAGATCAGTTGACTGGGGGTGAGTGCTTGTATTGTCAACGCTCCGTCCATCATTTCCTTTGGTTTTTCTTTGTTCGCCATAAGTTGGCAGGGCATGCTCAGACGTGAGTCCCTTGCTCACTTTGCCACTGGATTCAAGCAAGCCGGGCTGAAGACGGCTGAAATGCCAGAAACTGGTCCTCAGTAGCTTGCTTCCGGTCCAGGGAAGGCATGGCTTGGCAGTTCGGGCTGGACTGTTCCCATGAGGCACAGGGTCAGACTGATCTGCATATGGCCATGTCTGAACTGGCGTTGCAGAGTGGGTTAAAGAACGGTGATGGAATAAACCCAGATCAGTTGACTGGGGATGAGTGCTTGTATTGTCAACGCTCCGTCCATCATTTCCTTTGGTTTTTCTTTGTTCGCCATAAGTTGGCAGGGCATGCTCAGACGTGAGTCCCTTGCTCACTTTGCCACTGGATTCAAGCAAGCCGGGCTGAAGACGGATGAAATGCCAGAAACAGGTCCTCAGTAGCTTGCTTCCGGTCCAGGGAAGGCATGGCTTGGCAGTTCGGGCTGGACTGTTCCCATGAGGCACAGGGTCAGACTGATCTGCATATGGCCATGTCTGAACTGGGGTTGCAGAGTGGGTTAAAGAACGGTGATGGAATAAACCCAGATCAGTTGACTGGGGGTGAGTGCTTGTATTGTCAACGCTCCGTCCATCATTTCCTTTGGTTTTTCTTTGTTCGCCATAAGTTGGCAGGGCATGCTCAGACATGAGTCCCTTGCTCACTTTGCCACTGGATTCAAGCAAGCCGGGCTGAAGACGGCTGAAATGCCAGAAACCGGTCCTCGGTAGCTTGTTTCCGGTCCAAGGAAGGCATGGCTTGGCAGTTCGGGCTGGACTGTTCCCATGAGGCACAGGGTCAGACTGATCTGCATATGGCCATGTCTGAACTGGGGTTGCAGAGTGGGTTAAAGAACGGTGATAGAATAAACCCAGATCAGTTGACTGGGGGTGAGTGCTTGTATTGTCAACGCTCCGTCCATTATTTCCTTTGGTTTTTCTTTGTTCGCCATAAGTTGGCAGGGCATGCTCAGACGTGAGTCCCTTGCTCACTTTGCCACTGGATTCAAGCAAGCCGGGCTGAAGACGGCTGAAATGCCAGAAACAGGTCCTCAGTAGCTTGCTTCCGGTCCAGGGAAGGCATGGCTTGGCAGTTCGGGCTGGACTGTTCCCATGAGGCACAGGGTCAGACTGATCTGCATATGGCCATGTCTGAACTGGGGTTGCAGAGTGGGTTAAAGAACGGTGATGGAATAAACCCAGATCAGTTGACTGGGGGTGAGTGCTTGTATTGTCAACGCTCCGTCCATCATTTCCTTTGGTTTTTCTTTGTTCGCCATAAGTTGGCAGGGCATGCTCAGACGTGAGTCCCTTGCTCACTTTTCCACTGGATTCAAGCAAGCCGGGCTGAAGACGGCTGAAATGCCAGAAACAGGTCCTCAGTAGCTTGCTTCCGGTCCAGGGAAGGCATGGCTTGGCAGTTCGGGCTGGACTGTTCCCATGAGGCACAGGGTCAGACTGATTTGCATGTGGCCATGTCTGAACTGGGGTGGCAGAGTGGGCTAAAGTACGGTGATGGATTAAACCCAGATCAGTTGACTGGGGGTGAGTGCTTGTATTGTCAACGCTCCGTCCATCATTTCCTTTGGTTTTTCTTTGTTCGCCATAAGTTGGCAGGGCATGCTCAGACGTGAGTCCCTTGCTCACTTTGCCACTGGATTCAAGCAAGCCGGGCTGAAGACGGCTGAAATGCCAGAAACAGGTCCTCAGTAGCTTGCTTCCGGTCCAGGGAAGGCATGGCTTGGCAGTTCGGGCTGGACTGTTCCCATGAGGCACAGGGTCAGACTGATCTGCGTATGGCCATGTCTGAACTGGGGTTGCAGAGTGGGTTAAAGAACGGTGATGGAATAAACCCAGATCAGTTGACTGGGGGTGAGTGCTTGTATTGTCAACGCTCCGTCCATCATTTCCTTTGGTTTTTCTTTGTTCGCCATAAGTTGGCAGGGCATGCTCAGACGTGAGTCCCTTGCTCACTTTTCCACTGGATTCAAGCAAGCCGGGCTGAAGACGGCTGAAATGCCAGAAACAGGTCCTCAGTAGCTTGCTTCCGGTCCAGGGAAGGCATGGCTTGGCAGTTCGGGCTGGACTGTTCCCATGAGGCACAGGGTCAGACTGATTTGCATATGGCCATGTCTGAACTGGGGTGGCAGAGTGGGCTAAAGTACGGTGATGGATTAAACCCAGATCAGTTGATTGGGGGTGAGTGCTTGTATTGTCAACGCTCCGTCCATCATTTCCTTTGGTTTTTCTTTGTTCGCCATAAGTTGGCAGGGCATGATCAGATGTGAGTCCCTTGCTCACTTTGCCACTGGATTCAAGCAAGCCGGGCTGAAGACGGCTGAAATGCCAGAAACCGGTCCTCTGTAGCTTGTTTCCGGTCCAAGGAAGGCATGGCTTGGCAGTTCGGGCTGGACTGTTCCCATGAAGCACAGGGTCAGACTGATCTGCATATGGCCATGTCTGAACTGGGGTTGCAGAGTGGATTAAAGAACGGTGATGGAATAAACCCAGATCAGTTGACTGGGGGTGAGTGCTTGTATTGTCAACGCTCCGTCCATCATTTCCTTTGGTTTTTCTTTGTTCGCCATAAGTTGGCAGGGCATGCTCAGACGTGAGTCCCTTGCTCACTTTGCCACTGGATTCAAGCAAGCCGGGCTGAAGACGGCTGAAATGCCAGAAACAGGTCCTCAGTAGCTTGCTTCCGGTCCAGGGAAGGCATGGCTTGGCAGTTCGGGCTGGACTGTTCCCATGAGGCACAGGGTCAGACTGATTTGCATATGGCCATGTCTGAACTGGGGTGGCAGAGTGGGCTAAAGTACGGTGATGGATTAAACCCAGATCAGTTGACTGGGGGTGAGTGCTTGTATTGTCAACGCTCTGTCCATCATTTCCTTTGGTTTTTCTTTGTTCGCCATAAGTTGGCAGGGCATGATCAGATGTGAGTCCCTTGCTCACTTTGCCACTGGATTCAAGCAAGCCGGGCTGAAGACGGCTGAAATGCCAGAAACCAGTCCTCGGTAGCTTGTTTCCGGTCCCGGGAAGGCATGGTATGGCAGTTCGGGCTGGACTGTTCCCATGAGGCACAGGGTCAGACTGATCCGCATATGGCCGTGTCTGAACTGGGGTGGCAGAGTGGGCTAAAGAACAGTGATGGATTAAACCCAGATCAGTTGACTGGGGGTGAGTGCTTGTATTGTCAATGCTCCGTCCATCATTTCCTTTGGTTTTTCTTTGTTCGCCATAAGTTGGCAGGATATGCTCAGACGTGAGTCCCTTGCTCACTTTGCCACTGGATTCAAGCAAGCCGGGCTGAAGACGGCTGAAATGCCAGAAACCGGTCCTCGGTAGCTTGTGTCCAGTCCAGGGAAGGCATGGCTTGGCAGTTCGGGCTGGACTGTTCCCATGAGGCACAGGGTCAGACTGATTTGCATATGGCCATGTCTGAACTGGGGTGGCAGAGTGGGCTAAAAAACGGTGATGGATTTAACCCAGATCAGTTGACTGGGGGTGAGTGCTTGTATTTGTCAACGCTCCGTCCATCATTTCCTTTGGGTTTTCTTTGTTCGCCATAAGTTGGCAGGTTATGCTCAGTAGTGAGTCCCTTGCTCACTTTGCCCCTGGATCCAAGCAAGCCGGGCTAAAGACGGCTGAAATGCCAGAAACAGGTCCTCAGTAGCTTGCTTCCGGTCCAGGGAAGGCATGGCTTGGCAGTTCGGGCTGGACTGTTCCTATGAGGCACAGGGTCAGACTGATTTGCATATGGCCATGTCTGAACTGGGGTGGCAGAGTGGGCTAAAGTACGGTGATGGATTAAACCCAGATCAGTTGACTGGGGGTGAGTGCTTGTATTGTCAACGCTCCGTCCATCATTTCCTTTGGTTTTTCTTTGTTCGCCATAAGTTGGCAGAGCATGATCAGATGTGAGTCCCTTGCTCACTTTGCCACTGGATTAAAGCAAGCGGTCCTCGGTAGCTTGTTTCCGGTCCAAGGAAGGCATGGCTTGATGGACTGTTCCCATGAGGCACAGGGTCAGACTGATCTGCATATGGCCATGTCTGAACTGGGGTTGCAGAGTGGATTAAAGAACGGTGATGGAATAAACCCAGTTCAGTTGACTGGGGGTGAGTGCTTGTATTGTCAACGCTCTGTCCATCATTTCCTTTGGTTTTTCTTTGTTCGCCATAAGTTGGCAGGGCATGCTCAGACGTGAGTCCCTTGCTCACTTTGCCACTGGATTCAAGCAAGCCGGGCTGAAGACGGCTGAAATGCCAGAAACAGGTCTTCAGTAGCTTGCTTCCGGTCCAGGGAAGGCATGGCTTTGCAGTTCGGGCTGGACTGTTCCTATGAGGCACAGGGTCAGACTGATTTGCATATGGCCATGTCTGAACTGGGGTGGCAGAGTGGGCTAAAGTACGGTGATGGATTAAACCCAGATCAGTTGACTGGGGGTGAGTGCTTGTATTGTCAACGCTCCGTCCATCATTTCCTTTGGTTTTTCTTTGTTCGCCATAAGTTGGCAGAGCATGATCAGATGTGAGTCCCTTGCTCACTTTGCCACTGGATTCAAGCAAGCGGGGCTGAAGACGGCTGAAATGCCAGAAACCGGTCCTCGGTAGCTTGCTTCCGGTCCAGGGAAGGCGTGGCTTGGCAGTTCGGGCTGGACTGTTCCCATGAGGCACAGGGTCAGACTGATTTGCATATGGCCATGTCTGAACTGGGGTGGCAGAGTGGGCTAAAGTACGGTGATGGATTAAACCCAGATCAGTTGACTGGGGGTGAGTGCTTGTATTGTCAACTCTCCGTCCATCATTTCCTTTGGTTTTTCTTTGTTCGCCATAAGTTGGCAGGGCATGATCAGATGTGAGTCCCTTGCTCACTTTGCCACTGGATTAAAGCAACCGGTCCTCGGTAGCTTGTTTCCGGTCCATGGAAGGCATGGCTTGGCAGTTCGGGCTGGACTGTTCCCATGAGGCACAGGGTCAGACTGATCTGCATATGGCCATGTCTGAACTGGGGTTGCAGAGTGGATTAAAGAACGGTGATGGAATAAACCCAGTTCAGTTGACTGGGGGTGAGTGCTTGTATTGTCAACGCTCTGTCCATCATTTCCTTTGGTTTTTCTTTGTTCGCCATAAGTTGGCAGGGCATGCTCAGACGTGAGTCCCTTGCTCACTTTGCCACTGGATTCAAGCAAGCCGGGCTGAAGACGGCTGAAATGCCAGAAACCGGTCCTCTGTAGCTTGTTTCCGGTCCAAGGAAGGCATGGCTTGGCAGTTCGGGCTGGACTGTTCCCATGAGGCACAGGGTCAGTATGATCTGCATATGGCCATGTCTGAACTGGGGTTGCAGAGTGGGTTAAAGAACGGTGATGGAATAAACCCAGATCAGTTGACTGGGGGTGAGTTCTTGTATTGTCAACGCTCCGTCCATCATTTCCTTTGGTTTTTCTTTGTTCGCCATAAGTTGGCAGGGCATGCTCAGACGTAGCTTGTGTCCAGTCCAGGGAAGGCATGGCTTGGCAGTTTGGGCTGGACTGTTCCCATGAGGCACAGGGTCAGACTGATTTGCATATGGCCATGTCTGAACTGGGGTGGCAGAGTGGGCTAAAGAACGGTGATGGATTAAACTCAGATCAGTTGACTGGGGGTGAGTGCTTGTATTGTCAACACTCCGTCCATCATTTCCTTTGGTTTTTCTTTGTTCGCCATAAGTTGGCAGGGTATGCTCAGACGTGAGTCCCTTGCTCACTTTGCCACTGAATTCAAGCAAGCCGGGCTGAAGACGGCTGAAATGCCAGAAACCGGTCCTCGGTAGCTTGTTTCCGGTCCAGGGAAGGCATGGCTTGGCAGTTCGGGCTGGACTGTTCCCATGAGGCACAGGGTCAGACTGATTTGCATATGGCCATGTCTGAACTGGGGTGGCAGAGTGGGCTAAAGAACGATGATGGATTAAACCCAGATCAGTTGACTGGGGGTGAGTGCTTGTATTGTCAACGCTCCGTTCATCATTTCCTTTGGTTTTTCATTGCTGGCTTCCAGCAGGTGTTGGGGGCAATTGGCTGCACACATGTCCTACTTGTGCACCCTGCGAACACTGCATACATATACCGCAACAGGAAGCACACACATTCCATCAATGTGAAGGCAATTGTGGACCACTAAGGCTTATTCACCAATGTCGTAGCCAAGTTTCCAGGGAGTGTGCATGATTCCTACATCTTCCGCCAGTCCATCATCAACCAGCGGTTTCAGAATGGCACAAATGGAAATGCACTGCTTGTTGGTTAGTACTAACTGAGCACACCACACACCTCAAGTCCACAATCATGGAACTCACAAATGTGAGAATGCACATGTAGCAAATTTCATACAACATGCGTAGTCACATGTCCACCTATCATACAGAACAACCCAAGGGACTGCGGTTACTGGGGCTATCCTTGAAAACAAACTATCCCCACAGGCACAGCCCCTCCGCCACACAATAGCAAATGCTGGGAGAGGTGTAAACCAAGTAGGTGCAATGGTGGGTCTGGACCTATGGGGAAAGTATGAACACAAGGCTGAGTCTGGCGGCGGTATCCTGTATAGTCTTGAGCTTGCATAGCACAAACATGTCTATGCGGGCATATAGGGCGTTTCCGTAGTCTAGTCTGATGGTAATGACTGCATAGGTGACTGTCTTTCTTGACACAGGGGGATCCATTTGAAGGTATCATGGAGGATGCAGAGGGTGTTGAAGCAGCTGGAGGCTACGGCGTAGACCTATTGGTTCATGGAGAGGGAGGAGTCGAGTACGATGCCTAGGTACCTAGGGTCATTGGTGGGGGGCTGCCAAAGGCGGTGGCCCACCAGGTGTTGTCACATGCTGATGGGGTGGTTAAGAGGATGAAGACTTATGTGTCCTCCGCGTTGAGTACCAGGCAGTTGTTGATCATCCATGTTGCAACTTCCTTCAATCCTTCCTGGAAGCCCAGACTGGTGGGTGTGAGTGCCTTGGTGAGGGAGAGTATGAGCTGGGTGTCCTTGTAGGTAGTGAAGTTTTTTGGGTGTCTTGATTCTGCTCCAGTTCTTCTCCAGGCATCTGCACATACATCTGGCATCTTGGAGCTTGGTGGTGACCGAGGCGGCTATTTTTTCACGCTGTATATTGGAGTTGCATAGCGGGGCACGTTTGTATGCGCAGTTGGAGATCCATGTGTGGAAATCCCTGGCAGCACCGTCAGTGTTGGCTGCAGCGGTGTGGGTTTTGCCATTGATGGTGGAGTGGAGCACCTCCTCAGTGACTCAGCTCCAGTTCTTTTGTGTGGCACGGGCTGTGGGAATGGGTGGCTTCGGTTTCTCGACGAGGAAGTGTACGCAGTGGTGGTAACTCCATGGAGCTAGATTGCTGTGGATGAAGTGGACGCTGTATACACATGCAAAGATGGAGTTGAGGGTGTGTCCTGCCTTGTGGGTCAGTGTGGTGAAGAGTTGGGTCAGTCCGATGTTTGCGAGCTTTTGCCAGAGGGTACTGGAGTTGGAGTTGTTGTGGTTTGTGAGGTGGAAGCTCCAGTCGGAAATGAGTACGTAGTCCATGGAGTAGATGGCGTGTTGTGTGATGATGATGATGGTGTGGGCGAAGCAGGCCCGGCCTCTGAAGGCTCTGAAGGCGAGGGTGCCGCGGAATATGGCTGGGCAGGATCTGAAGTGCAGGTGTTGGGCGGTGGTGAAGGTCTGACTGCAGTATGATAACTGAATGAGAGTTGTGTCTGGTGTGGCCTATTGGCAGTTGTACTTTCTCCTGGTGTTGACTTTGAGGAGGGAGGGTGAGTCGTAGTGCTAGACGGTAGGAGATCCAGGGTCCCTGCTGCTGTTTGCATATGTCTCGCGGACAGGCGCAGGCGGGATTGCCTTTGGCACGCCGTTGGAGTGTCAATGATGCAACCGCGCAGTGCTCACAATAAAATAGGCAAGGGGGAAGGGACGGGCAGCTGTGAGGCAATGTAATTTCAGTTGATGCTGGTCAATTGTCTGAAGCTACATATAGCTATGTGGACTCACCAGGGCCATTGTGGAGCGAACATTTGGCGTGCTAAAGTCACGTTTCCGGTGCCTTGACATCACAAGTGACAGACTGGTGTACAGCCCGGATATAGTGTGCAAGATAATCATAGCATGTCGTGTGTTGCACAATATATGTGTACGCACCAATGCCCCATGGATCCAAGTGCCAGATGCACCGGACGATACTGAGGATGATGAATAAGATGAGGCTGGTGCTGCACACCCCACAGTTTTTGCTGCAGGAACTGCAGAAGGAACCGAATCATAAACAATTTCTTCACCTGAGCACGTCACAACGTGACAGTCCTTTGTGAAATGTATGTTCAAAATGCACCTAAGCACGGTTTGTAAAATAAAATAACACAACACACATACCTTGTGGGCATGTTTATCCTCTGCATAAGTACATCTCTCTGACAAGTGAAAGTCAAACATTTTGCGGTAAGTATTGTACAATTGTAATTTTGAGGGTGGGTATGTCTTCCGTGATTTGAGATGCTTTTAGGGTGTCATTTGGGGTAAAATATGCTTTTCAGGGTGTCATTTGGGGTCAGATATTCTTTTTAGGGTGTCTTTTGGGGTAAAATATGCTTTTATGGGTGACATTTGGTGTCAGATATGCTTATTAGGGTGTCATTTGGGGTCAGATATGCCTATTAGGGGGTCATTTGGGGTCTGAGATTAAATTAGATCTGATACTGTTTATCTGTGAAACAACCTGCACGTAGCATGCAAAATCTGGCCTATTTAACATTAACGCAATGTTTTTTTCAAAATTGTGATGGAAAATCAATCACTTAAATACCAAGGAGGATGAGAGGTCTAAAGTGGGTGGTAACACAAAAAAACTATGAGACAGGTGGATAGTAGAGTAGCAGTTGGCCGAGATATTCCCATCAAACCACCCTCTCTTGGCAGAATCTCATCATATGGGATATTCGTAAAGACACCCGACTCTACCGCCCAAACCATCAGCTAATGGTGCGGGAGTGGATGAATATAGTACACTCATGCCAAACTGTTGCTCTTAAGGTGGTGATGGAAGTGTACGTGCAGTGCTATAGTGAAAAAATTAAAATTAGCGACTCAGACAGAAACATTTTATTTAAAGAAAGTCCACAGGCAGAGACCCTTGAAGCCATTAGATCCCTTCTTGAGACACGTGATCTACAAAGCATCACAAAGCATCACTCCAGTTAGTTTTATCATGGAGTGTGCCAGGATGGCTATGATGGAAAACCACTTCAAATTTGAGGACCAGATCTACCTCCAGACCTCTGGTACCTCTATGGGCAGCATTTTTGCCCCGAGCCTCGCTAACCTTTATGTACACCTTTTTGAGCAGAACATCGTGCTCAACCACAGCAACCCGTTTTTCCATCAGGTGTTGCTGTGGAAACGTTATATAGATGACTTTCTTGTGGTGTGGCGAGGCACGGTTTTAGAAGTGGAATCGTTCCATGATTGGTTGAATCACCAGAACCAATACCTAAGGTTCACCATAGAGTGGAGTAAACAGCAATTGCTCTTTCTAGACATCCTTATTTTTCCACAAGAGGGCAACTTAGCATGCGAACTCTACAAAAAACCAATGGCAAAAAATTCGCTCCTGTCTTACACCAGTCACCATCCGCGAGCCTTACGGGATAATCTCCCTGTGGGGCAGTTCCTCAGGGTCCGCAGAAACTGTTCATCAAGAACCTTGTTCGACAAACATGCTCGGATTCTATCTAGACACTTAGAGGATCGGCAGTACCCACACCATCTGGTACGTAGGGCGTGGAAGCGTGCCTCTAATAACAACAGGGACGCTCTACTGGAAACAAGAACTGTAAAGAACCCCTTGACAGACTAACATTTGTTAGCACTTTCAGTGTTCTGTCGAATCAAATACAGAAAACTGTGCAGAAACACTGGGGCATTCTGAACACAGCAGAAACCACTATAACTCCACCACTGTTCTCTTTCAAAAGGGCCCGGAGCATAAGGGACAGCTTGGTACATACCAGACCAGGAGTGAAAAAACCTGAACTCCAAAACACACTCTGGAATACTCAGCCAGTACGTGGCCATTTCCCTTGTGGTTCTTGCAGTGCCTGTCCACAGACCTATAAAACAGACCAGGTTGATATAGGCACTGATAAACCTTGGATACTCCGCAAGCACACGAATTGCAACACAGAAGGGGTTATATATTGGATTACTTGTCCATGTTCCCTACAGTACATTGGACACACTACTAGGAAAATGAAAGTACGTATTAGTGAACACAAGAGCACAATTCGATGTCAAAAACAATCGACTTGCCTCACTAATCATTTTTTGGAAAAGAAACATAGAGTGGAAGACCTTAAGTGGGTGATTTTAGAACACCCCTATATTCCACCCCACATCAGTGACAAATCAAAGTTTCTGTTTGTGAAAGAGCAGAAATGGGTGTTCAGGCTCCGTAGTGATAGCAGAGGGCTGAACGATTCCATTCCTTGGATTTCTATCTAAGCTACATATGGGTCTCTTTTCACTGTAGACACACACATAAGGGATCTAGTGTGAAACATTTCATCCTCAACTAGGACTCTCCTTTTGTTAGCACACTGACATAGGAGCTTCTGTATGTTTCTGGATCACTTAGTCCATCACATATTTGATTAGCTTGGGGCGGTTACATATTCAGTAATGTTTTGTATCCAGCCTCCTTTTGCCTTCCGTATATACGATCAGCTCAAGGTAGATATTCATTCAGCACACTTTGCTTAAAATGTTTCTAGTTTGTAGTCCTAAAGTATACATTGGGCATGATAATGTCTTCGTTTTAAGAACAATATGACCGCACTCACCAAATACATCACAAGATGACTGATAGTATACAAATGACGATTTTAAATACAGCGCTTTTTACACATATGATTCCGCTGCTGTTTAGTGTCATTGCTGATCTTGACAAAACACGCGTCTATACTCTAAGCGCATGCTCGTATGATCAGCTTTCACTCCAGACTGCGCATGCGTGCTTGGTTAGTGAGCCCTCCACCGCCGGGACAAACAGCGCATGACTTCCACAGTACTAACGTAGTGAGTCTATAACGCGCAGGCGCGTTTGGTGTGTAAACGCGGATCCATTGGACATAATCCCATAACAAGCAATTACGAGCGTAACGAGCGACTTAATTACTGATTAGCGCCAGTACTTAAGGGAGGGGCCCTGTTCCGGTCGGTACCTCCACTTCCTCTCGGATGCCTGAGAGAGGTACCGACGGACAGGTAAGGCCACCTCCTTGTTGAGCGGGTTCATAGTCAGATTACATTAGGTATGTTTATTTGGTAGTTCCCTGCTTACATCTGGCAGCACTTTACTGACTTTAGGTAGTCTCTGCTTGGCTTAACTTACTATTTTTTTGATTAGAGCCTATCATTATCAGAATGTCTAGCTTCATTGAGGTTGTTCTATGGTCTCTGTAAACCAAGTCTACAGCTAATGGGTTTTGGATAACAGTTGTTGTTACTAGTAGTAGAAAGCATACAATTCTTATGAACACTTTGCTTTCTTATGTACTTTAGAGCGGGGCCTCATATTCCCGAGCGGTTGCCGGGGTGAGGTGAGGTCTACCTCCTCGCAGAGCGTGGTGAGTATTTACAGACATGAAATATGTTCTGTGAATGAGTAAGTTGACTTTAGTGATAAACGGGACACCTTTTGACCCTGTTTATGGTGTGGTGCACTTTTTCTCTATGAGCTTGTGGTATATATCTGTAATGCATATAATCTTGTTTATATTTTTTCAGGATTGTGAAAGAACATTTCTTCTTATGCATGGACATTGGGGCTCCAAGTTCATGGTAGTTTTTGCATTTCAAAATATGTTTCACCTTCACTCTTTGTTTTGTAAATAACTTGCACTTCAGTGGCAGTAGCTTACCAACTTGGTCCTGACGAAAGCCTGACGAGACGTCCTTTAGGCTGAAACATGTTGACCACCTGCACAGCGCCATAGTGTAGTCATTAGTTCCAACTACCTGGCGTGTTTTTAACATTAACACTCAGACTTTCTTTAAATAAAATGTTTCTGTCTGAGTCGCTAATTTTAATTTTTTCACTATAGCACTGCACGTACACTTCCATCACCACCTTAAGAGCAACAGTTTGGCATGAGTGTACTATCTTCATCCACTCCCGCACCATTAGCTGATGGTTTGGGCGGTAGAGTCGGGTGTCTTTACGAATATCCCATATGATGAGATTCCGCCAAGAGAGGGTGGTTTGATGGGAATATCTCGGCCAACTGCTACTCTACTATCCACCTGTCTCATAGTTTTTTTGTGTTACCACCCACTTTAGACCTCTCATCCTCCTTGGTATTTAAGTGACTGTTTTTGGAGATGGGATGATAGGTCTCTAAATATATCTCCTTTGACCCTTCTCACATTCCTGTTTTTTGGAAAATCAATCACTACACAGATTGAACAACACAAAATATTACCCCTAAGCCAATGCATGTGCAGATTCTCACCGCAAAGTAAAAATACGGGCTGCAAACACACAGGAAGTGATGTCTGCATGCTTCCTGCTTCCTGGAAGAGTGCTGTGCACTTTCACCTTCTCTTTTGAGCACATTGCTGGTGATTGTGGAGAGTGTTGGAGGTGTATGGTGTTTTGAGCTGCAGATTTTTAATTGAGAGAGTGTTGCTGTGTCCTGTGAACTGTCGATAATGTCTCCGTGAAGTGTTGTGTATTTGTTTTTATGTGTTTTTTGCATCTTGTCCTCAATCTTGTCGGTTGTTTGTCTAAGGGGTAGTTTAAATAATTACTCGTTGTTGAGCATATATTGTTTTTTTTCCCTTAGGAGTGGGTTTAGGTGTGTGCTGGGAGATGGTGGGTGTGGGTAGGGAGGGCAGGATGTAAGAGGGGGCATTGGGGGGGCTTCCTCTGGCTGGTCAAATTTTACCTGCCCTTGATGGTGGAGAGTGGGGGTCGTATCCTTTCTGGATATCTCGTCCAGGTTGGAGCCCGTGAGAGCACAGATGCTGCATGTCTTTGGTGTGGACAGGACTGTCCAACAATGAAAACACCAATTGCAGGATTGCGTGGGCCGTGAGGGTGACCTGTTGGACCACCTGGGAGTCATCAGTAGCCTATAGTGTGGTAAGCTCAACCTCAAAATTGATTTATGAACACTCATACAAAAAGCCAAAAATGCTGTGTGTGACACAATGGTGTATATGTGCACAAAGGTGGTGGAGTGAGGCGTTAGACGTCATGCCTAACGTTGCCACTTCAGAAACCCAATGCGGCACCATATGTACAAGCACAGTGTGCAGGATTGCGTTTCCCCCTGTGCTTGCGCAACATTTAGCACTGTGGTGCCAACACTGGCACCCTTACACCATAACAGAGGCACAACTAGTTGCCACATTTGGGGGGAGTACTAAACATTTCGGGGGGCCATATTAGAGATGGCAGGAGCTCTAAGAAGGGGTGAAAAACAACAATGCCTCGTTAGCAAGTAAATGGTCTTTTAAAGACCTGTGAAGTACTCGGCTGTGGCTGTGTGTGTGTGCCTTTGAAGCTGTCTCAGTCCGGGCTGCCATTCACAATGGGGGGGCTGAAGCCCTTTCAGCCAAATGGGCGTTGCTCGCCTGCACCATAGTGCATACAGGGAAAAGATTGTTTATGTACAGGAAGGGTGACTACATAAAAAATCTAAGGCATTGTTTTTTGGACATGTGTGCTGCACAAAAGGAAGAGTAATAATGCATTCCTCCTTGTTTTGCAAAGTTAGGTAAATTGCCCTTGTACATAGGCTTCCTGTTACAATGGATGAGATAGGAACAATTGTTCTATTGAAATAGGACATCTCCAGAGTGTCATACACCACCAACAGTTGTGACACAGCCTTGTGCGATCTGCAGCTATGCTATCATCCACAGAGCATGTACCAAATCATGTTGGGTGGAGAAATGGGGCATTGGGAAAGTGTCACACAAGTAGAATGTGCACATTTGTCAGCATCGTTGTCTTGTTCACCTAACTCAGCATTCTCAGGTCTTGTGGGAATGACAGGCAAAGTAGACATAATCATGTAGGCAACATGGACTGCAACAGGACAGTCACAAAGCATTGTCAGTGATGGTGATGAATTGTATGATGAATAGGACACGTGTGATCTTACGTCTGATATCAACACACATTTCTTTTCATGTCACACAACTGGAAGACAACTCATCACATAGGGGGATATCGACACCTTCAAGGACCCACACGCCACTGGTGAGTTCAGCCATTAAATATTGGCATTGTGAGATGTGATGAATGTCTGGGTGAAATCATTGACGTTGTAGCATGCAGTATGGGTGTGCATCACATGTAGCACCAAACAAAAGAGACTGTCAGTGGTCTATGCTATAACTAGAGGCAGAATAGAAAGACTATGTGTCTGATATGATGTATGTGTCACCATCACCAGGAAATGAATCCCATCAGCCCACCCATATGGCGGAGCATCGTCATCTGGAACTCTTGTAGATAATGGTCTAGATAAGGAGGCACACCTGTTGATATCGTGTGTTATTCTCCAATTCTCCAAGACCACCAGCGATGGATCCAAACAAAGGTACCAAAGAATGGATGAAATGGTGTGGGATATTAATTGCAGTGAGAAAAATGTGTAAACAAAAAACGAGTGTATAACTTAAAATTGGCTACCATGATAACAGGGAATAATTTTATTAGGGCAAAGTCATGGTGTCAATGTTAAAAACGAGTGTATTGACAGTTTGACATAATAACTGCCAAAGGAAGATAGTATTGTGGTCAACATATTTCTGCCATTTCAAGGGGAAATTCCCCTACAGGCTTTTGTCAGGACCTTATAATACACTACTGCAATAAAGTGTGCAAAACAAAACAAAGTATTTACACAAACAAAATGATACCGGATATCTTACAATACGCGATAAACTCCTGCGTCTTTATGTCCGGTTCAACAGCTCTTATGGATTCTTTCCTGGAAAAATTCCAAACACAAATACATACAAATAGCAGACACATAAAACACATATTTCTTGCCTAATGTAATATGTTTGCTCAAAAAGTCAACCTTCAAAGGGATAGTATTCATATTTTAATTATCTATAATTCACTCACCCAATAATTCTTGGGAGTAAGCCTCACCTCTCCTGGCCACTGCTCAGGAAGTGGAGGAACCGCTCTAAAATAGTGAAAAAATTATGAAAAAATATTAATGGTAGTGTTGTTTCCCTCTCGAGGTGATGCCAAACCCATTATTCCACTATGTTTACAAACTAAACTTGAACCTTGGTATTTAGTTCTGAAAGATGGAGACAATGGTGACCAATGAGGCCAGCATGTAGCGGCGACAGTATTCTGTGTCTTGTGATAGATAACCCTGGGATTGGGGTCAATATGGGCTGAACCTGATTTAACAACAACAATATTGGCATCAATGTACATCCCCGGTTGATATAATTTTGGGATTTATGTCAGTCTGATTTAACATCAGGGTTTGGCATCACCTCGAGAGGGAACCAACACTACCATTAATATTTTTTCATTATTTTTTCACTATTTTAGAGTGGTGCCTCCACTTCCTGAGCAGTGGCCAGGAGAGGTGAGGCTTACTCCCAAGAATTATTGGGTGAGTGAATTAAAGATAATTAAAATATGAATACTATCCCTGTGAAGGTTGACTTTTTGAGCAAACATATTACATTAGGCAAGAAATATGTGTTTTATGTGTCTGCTATTTGTATGTATTTGCGTTTGGAATTTTTCCAGGAAAGAATACATAAGAGCTGTTGAACCAGACATAAAGACGCAGGAGTTTTTCGCGTATTGTAAGATATCCGGTATCATTTTGTTTGTGTAAATACTTTGTTTTGTTTTGCACACTTTATTGCAGTAGTATATTATAAGGTCCTGACGAAAGCCTGTAGGGGAATGTCCCCTTGTAATGGCAGAAACGTGTTAACCACAATACTATCTTCCTTTGGCAGTTATTATGTCAAACTGTCAATACACTCGTTTTTAACATTGACACCATGATTTTGCCCTAATAAAATTATTCCCTGTTATCATGGTAGCCAATTTTAAGTTATACACTCGTTTTTTGTTTACACATTTTTCTCACTGCAATTAATATCCCACACCATTTCATCCATTCTTTGGTACCTTTGGTTGGATCCATCGCTGGTGGTCTTGGAGAATTGGAGAATAACACACGATATCAACAGGTGTGTCTCTTTATCTAGACCATTATCTTCAAGAGTCTCAGATGACGATGCTCCGCCATATGGGTGGGCTGATGGGATTCATTTCCTGGTGATGGTGACACACACATAATATCAGACACATAGTCTTTCTATTCTGCATCTAGTTATAGCATAGACCACTGACAGTCTCTTTTGTTTGGTGCTACATGTTAAATGGGGGTGTAGACTGTCCGTCTGGTCTATAAATACCAATTCCCCTTAGACCCTACCCCACCTATTTGTTACGTGTGCATCACATGTACCTTGCCTCCAGTGTGATGATGTTTTGTGGAAGTGTGAAGTGTGTACAAATCAGAAAGTGAAGTTGGAGCAAGATGTAACTTTGTAACTTTGCACATCTGCAGTCAGTGATACCCATGCAAGTGACATCTATGGGTTCTGTCACTACAGCACATGCATGTGGATTACAGAGCGTACAGATAGGAGAGGAGACATGTGAGTGGTATTGCTGATGAGTATGAGCAGACATGGAATGCATGTACATCCTTGACTGAGATGACTGTGCAAGTGGGCCCGATCATTCTCAAGATGGTAGGTGTTTTCAGGCCGTGCGTGTTCAGAACAGGTCTGCACAGTACTATTGTAGGTATGCTGCATACCAGCTTCACAGAAGTAGCAGGACGTAGCTTTAAGCCAAGGATATGAATGGCACGTTCCCCAAACACCTAGCAAAGATGACCATATGTATCTCATTGGCATGTTTTGCCACTGCAATGGTGTTGCCAAGTTGTCTCCTTGGGGTCAGTCCCCTGGTAGACTCAGGGTCAAATATACAAGCCCCTCTCGTCAAATTTGTGACATTACCCGCATGCATTTACCCTGCATGCTTTTCCTCTGCAGTTATTTCTGTGAAATATATTTTACAACGCAGGCCTCTACAACGCTATTCGTTAAAACGCATTCCCCATTATAACACATTTACCATTATGACTCCAGGGGGCCGTTATTTGGGGAAAGTATTGTAACAGTTTGCGTTGTAAGCCCTGCACTGTAAAATTGTCAGTGTAGTAAGAATTGCAGATCAAAGACATGCAGATCAGGGGCGGCCTTAGGTATGTGCAAGCTGTACACCTGCACAGGGCCACCAAACCCCAGGGGCCACCACACCAATATGTATCCTTAATATAATAATCCTCTGAGGATGGGTACATATTTGCGTGGCAGCCCCTGGCAGGGATTTGGCGGCTTCTGGCTCTGTTCCACTTCCAAACACCCTGACCCTCCCCTCTTCACTGGCCTCCGTGCTGCCCCCCGCCTGGACCCCCTCTTCCAGGGCCCCCTACCTATGCTCCCTGCCCAGGGCCGCCATGAACCTAGAGCCGCCCCTGTGCAGATTTATAAAAAATGAGTAAACTATTGTGAACTTGTGGTGGAGTGAGGGCCTGCGCCTCATGTACAAGTCAGTGTTCAGCCACCTAACCTGTTTCCATGTGTGCTGCTTGATGCAGCACAAATGTAAGTATAAGTACGGCTGTTCCAGGATTGCTTATGTGCAGTAAGGGTAACCATCCTACACATAAACAAGCCTCCGCTGCACACAGACACCCTTGCACTCTTGTGCAAGGGTACCTGCGTTGGCGCTGAGTTGATGAATTTCACACCGTCGCTGGGGGACATGCAGTGCTCCACCTGATTATTGTGCATATGATGCAGCACTGTGTACAGAAGAGGATAAGCAAGGAGCTATACTCGGAATACAATTCCTTGTACATGTCACCCTCAGTCAGGGTATGTCACAGCACCATCATTTGACACTGACAGTCTCATTTGGTTGAGACACTACATGTCACATGCCATGCACTGTCATACCAGTCTTCCCAGCACGTTGTTACTCATCCTGGATTCAACATTTCATTGTCCAGGTCACTTCCTAACTTCACAATGTTACGTTACAGTGTAGGATCCCATCTTTCACTGACCTGGTGCTTCTGAGTTAAATGGAGAACATTGACATAGTCATCAGGACTCACATTTTGTCATTGCTCTTATATGACAGACAACATGTCGCCAGAGGAGCCCCACGCCTTCCAGGTGAGGAAGGACCGATACCTCCATATCCGCAAGGTCTCAAAGGGATATCGCAACATGGCACGGAGGTACCACAAAGACCGAGCAGCTGGGAGTTGGAAGTTGGTGCCCGAGGCAATGACCAACGGTAGGCAGAGTGTCACGCAGGCCATCCCTGGCCCCTCTGGCGACAGGCGTGACTCCCAGTGTGGACAGGCAGCAACACATCCCCCTCCAACAACACACACACAATGGAAAATGCCACCTGCACCAACAGATCAGGTGGTGCTGTTCACTGTACGGGACTGCCACACAGTCATTGACAACAATGTTTTGCAGGCAGAAATTTGTCAGGAAATGGTGGAACATACCAGGCACCTGCAGGACATAAAGGCAGCCCTGGGTCTCCCATATTCACCTCACATTTTGACCCACAAATTCCCTCTTCTCCCTTCCCCCACTGTTATTTCTTGTTCTTATTTAGGGTTAGGTAAGTATTTTAAGTGCTAGGTAGTGTAGTTGTAGTGTAGGTATAGTTAGTGTTAGATTTTAAGCTAGTTTTAGATAATTATTCTTCTATAGTATTTGGGGTGTTTCCTTTTCCCTGGGGGGGGCTTGATGTCTTTGTTGTTATATAAAAAAAATAAAAAACAACTGTGTAGTTAGTTTATGTATAGCTTAGATGTCTTTGTCCAGTCTCATGATGTGCTTTAAGGGTGGGAGGGGGGTTGATGCCTTAGATATGTTGTTGCATGTTTAGGAATATTTATGGTAGATAGTTTAGGTTATCATTCACTTTGTTCCAGTTAGTTTAGATTAGATTAGGTTAGTTGTAGTAGTGATTAGTGTTAGTTTAGGGTAGTTTGTTTTATACTTTCACAATAAATGGTTACTGCTTTAGAAATCTGGTTGCACTTATGTCAGGAGTGATTTGGTGGAGTGTGCTTTTCACTTTGTATGCAACTTATTCTATCACAGGACAATCATTTGAATGCCCCCCTAGGTCTGGTCCCCTACCTCTCTGGTCCAACACATGAAAGGGGCCACACCTTGGATCAGGTCTTTTCTACGTCCCCCATAGAGGGGATGGCACTTCTACCGGTGCTTTGGTCTGATCATAGGCTGGCCAAATTCTATGTGCCGGGCACAAAGAAACCATCGAGCACTGCTCTTAGACAGCAGGGACTAGTACCTAGGGCATATCACCGGGGGACTACAGAGATGCTAGCACAGGCATCTCTTGATCATCCCTGCCCCCTTTCGGGAGACCTGGATAGGGATCTAGAGTCTCTGCAGGCGTGGTTGACGGACAGGCTGAATGATCTAGCCCCTGTGATGGCCCCCCGGTTAACATCTAAACGGGTTTCCGCCCCTTGGTTTACTGAAGCACTGTCAGCTTCTCGCCGGCAGTGCCGAGGGGCGTGGCGCTCACAGTATGATCCTGTGGCCAGGCTTGCCTACAGGACTGCAATTAAAGTATACCATCGTGATATCCTCCTCGAGAAAAAAGGTTATTTAGCTAGGAGGATAGAGGCTGCCTCTAACTCGTGCAAGGAGATTTTCACCATTGTTAGGGAATTTACGGCCCCACGCTCTAATTCCACCCAGGCTGCCCCTACTGAGGCGTGGGTTTCTGCCCGTGCCAACTTTTTTACTACCAAGATAAAATTGATTCAGGACGCCTTTCCCTCAAGGATGGTTGAAGTATGTCCCAGCTTCGGGGACGGGTCAGTTCCATCGGCCCCCTTGGAGTCCGTCTTGGCAGACTTTCCGCCCATTTCAGCTTCTTCGTCATTGGCACTTATGGCCAACCTTAAATCGGGGTCGCCTCTTGACCCATGTCCGGCCAAATTCCTGGCGAAAATGGCGGCAGTTGTAAATCCGTTGGCAACCCCACTTTTGAATCTCTCCTTGAGTCAGGGGGTGGTCCCGCAGGCTTGGAAGCAGGCGATGGTGATTCCCCTCCTTAAGAAGCCTGGCCTAGACCCCGAGGCTTTGGCCAATTATAGGCCCATCTCTCTCCTTCCCGCGTTGGCCAAAATCTTGGAGAAGCACGTGCATATCGTGCTCTCCGATTTTTGGGAAACTCACGACTTGCTTCATTCCACTCAATCTGGCTTCCGCCCCAATTTAAGCACCGAGACGGCGCTTTTGGAGGTGTCTGAAGCCATTAAGGAGGTACTGGATTTAGGAGGCAAAGCTATGCTCGTTATGCTCGATCTGTCGGCGGCCTTTGACACCGTCCCCCACGAGGGTCTCCTCGTCAGACTTTATGAGATCGGTCTGAGGGGGACGGTGCTCAGCTGGTTTAGATCATTCTTGGCTGGCCGTCGACAAATGGTCTGGGCCTCTCCGAGCTCTGCCGTGATGCCGCCTTTGGGAGTTGGAGTCCCGCAGGGCTCTGTGTTGAGCCCGACTCTCTTTAACATCTTTATGACTCCCTTGGCGGCACTGGCGGAGTCTCTAGGGGCCCAGATCGTATCCTATGCCGACGATACCCAGCTCCTCTTTACGTGCGGGAAAGGAGAAGATTTTGATGGAGAGAGTATCCGTGAGTGCCTTGGGGCTGTTTTTAAATGGTTCCAGCTTAACAGCCTCAAATGTAACTCAGATAAGTCTGAGGTACTCTTTTTTGGCTGTACATCTGACCCAGATTGGCAGGAATGGTGGCCTGCTAATATGTTTCCTCCAGCGCATTCGTCCCAGCTGGCAAAGAATCTGGGAATTAAGATCGACAATGGTCTGACGTTGAGATCTCAGATCCTCGGTCTTACGGGAACATGCTTTGGCCTTCTCAAGATGCTCCGGAAGTTTCTTCCTCTGCTCTCAGAAGAGCATAGGAGGACCACGGTGCAGGCCTTAATTGGCTCCAGATTGGAGTATTCCAACGTCCTATACCTGGGCCTACCGGAGTATCTCCTACAACGGCTGCAGGTGGTGCAGAACTCGGCCGCTCGGGCCATTTTTGGCCTTCATAGGCGAGCCAGAGTTTCTGGCCTCCTGCAGTCGCTTCACTGGCTGCCCATCCGGAAGCGGATAGTTTTCAAGGCTTTGACCTTGGCTCACAAGGCTCTCCATGCCTTGGGAGCAAAATATCTTCAACGGAGGCTCGCCTTTTACCGCCCGGCCCGATCTCTGCGATCCGAATCACTGTTCCTTGCGGTGGTCCCTCGAGTAAAAAGGGTCCGCATTGGGGGTCGCTCTTTTAGGCTGAAGGCACCACAGCTTTGGAATGCTTTGCCTTTGGCATTACGCAGCACTTCTAATCTGCTGTCTTTTAGGAAGGGCCTTAAAACTTGGCTTTTCACCCTCAAGCGCGTTCTCTTTTCTGCCTGCTGTGTTTTATTCATTTTACTGTGTTATGTTTCTCTTTTACGAGCTGTCAATAAAAGCGCCGGGACACTCCAATGGAGTAGCCGTGCGCTATAAAAGTCCAAATTAACATAACATAACATAACAATGTGTACGCGTGGTCATGACATGTTACTTAGCTAGACAGATAGTGTCAGGATACTTTAGTTATGAGCACAGTAAACTTGCCTGGGTTACATGGTAGCAAGTAGGAGTTATGGCCTAGTCTAGGGACACTCTTTTGTGAAGTTTGACATCTTAAGTGTGACTCACGAAGTTGGTCAGCACATTGTTGCCCATTTACAACACAATGTAGGGGCATGGGCTTGAGCAGATATTGAAATTGCAACTCTTACCCATGAGGAAGATGGATGTATGCGCCGGGTCCCACAGATTCCTTCTACTCCCTGCATATCACATGAGCCTGGCTCAGGGTCCATCTACCATGCACAGACATCGGCACACTTGCTGCGTAGTGCAAGTGTGTCAGCATCATTTGAATTGGATGATCCTGAGGCTCAACCTCCTGCCCATGCAGAATGTTGTCATTTTGCAGATCAAATGTGCACAGCATATGGCAGAACAATGGGCCTGATTCACAAAAGTAATCTGAGACAAAATCCTAACTTGATGGCATTTTGTGTTCACAAAAGGCATTTAGGAGTAGTAAAGTTAGGAATCCTAACTTTTCTACTCCTAAATGCCTTTTGGAAATACCGTTGGTCGTCAAGTTAGGATTTTGTCTCAGATTACTTTCGTGAATTGGGCCCACGGTTCTGCTGCACACAGGAGGGGCAATGTAGCATTGCTCCCTGTAGTGCCAGTGTCATAGCCACTTCTCCCAGTGGCTACTTTTGGCATTGGCTCATGGTGATGCCACCCTTGAAATGGTGGTACAGCATCTGATTATCTGCTAATTGCAGTGCTCTACACATCCCTAGACACATTGCCCTATCTGCTCACAGTGGTCACAGCATGAGAGGGTTCCTTATTGATAAGAAGGCATTGTTAGGCCAGAGGAAGGGGCTGACTGAGTACTTGCACTTTGAGATAAGTCCCTTTTGCCAACACCAATTCACTGAAGCAGATATTGTGGTTCCAATAGCAGCTGGTAGACATATGCCCTAACGATTCTTCATCTATGTGAATATGGTGTGCTCCATCTTGGAATGTGACATGCAATGAGCCCCATCACAACAAGCTTTGTCCACTACGTAGAGTGTGAGTAGATCTTCAAAGTGAGACTTTGTAGTAATGGTAAAGGGAGACACTACTTGTGGCATGTGACTGACTTGGACATATTTGCACACATGCCTATTTCCATCATGTACGTAGGGCTAAGTTTGAATATTGCTAGAATGTTGTATTTGAGCAATGAGGGCACAGCTAGCTCACACATACCCGGTCATCTCACTGCCTATCTGGGACACAGTTAAACAAGGACATTTCTCATATGTCCCTTGGTGTACAAGCAATCGCAATGGAGCGCACACCGCTAGCCCCTCCTCCGGATCGCCCCTCGGGAATCTGGTACATGGAGTTCTTGAGTGGGTTACCCCAGTGGGTGCAAGTAGGTACTTGTAGAACTGATGATCTCTAGACCCGATACATGTCCCGGGATTTTGGATCTTGCCCGAGACATGGCTCGGGTTTCGGGATAACTTCCCTCATCAGTAGAGAAAATAGTTAGGGGTGGAAGAGAAGGCCGCCAAACAACCGTCAAAGGTCTCGATGCCAGAACCGGCACTCAGGTGCGTCGTCCAGGAGCCCGTCGGCTCAAAGCTCAAGGGTGCCAATTTGTATAAGCAATCGCAATAGAGCGCACACCGCTAGCCCCTCCTCCGGATCGCCCCTCGGGAATCTGGTACATGGAGTTCTTGAGTGGTTCACCCCAGTGGGTGCAAGTAGGTACTTGTAGAACTGATGATCTCTAGACCCGATACATGTCCCGGGATTTTGGATATCGCCCAATACATGGCTCGGGTTTCGGGATAACTTCCCTCATCAGTAGAGAAAATAGTTAGGGGTGGAAGAGAAGGCCGCCAAACAACCGTCAAAGGCCTCGATGCCAGAACCGGCACGCAGGTGCGTCGTCCAGGAGCCCGTCGGCTCAAAGCTCAAGGGAGCCAATTTGTATAAGCAATCGCAATGGAGTGCACACCGCTAGCCCCTCCTCCGGATCGCCCCTCGGGAATCTGGTACATGGAGTTCTTGAGTGGTTCACCCCAGTGGGTGCAAGTAGGTACTTGTAGAACTGATGATCTCTAGACCCGATACATGTCCCGGGATTTTGGCTATCGCCCGAGACATGGCTCGGGTTTCGGGATAACTTCCCTCATCAGTAGAGAAAATAGTTAGGGGTGGAAGAGAAGGCCGCCAAACAACCGTCAAAGGCCTCGATGCCAGAACCGGCACGCAGGTGCGTCGTCCAGGAGCCCGTCGGCTCAAAGCTCAAGGGAACCAATTTGTATAAGCAATCGCAATGGAGCGCACACCGCTAGCCCCTCCTCCGGATCGCCCCTCGGGAATCTGGTACATGGAGTACTTGAGTGGTTCACCCCAGTGAGTGCAAGTAGGTACTTGTAGAACTGATGATCTCTAGACCCGATACATGTCCCGGGATTTTGGATATCGCCCGAGACATGGCTCGGGTTTCGGGATAACTTCCCTCATCAGTAGAGAAAATAGTTAGGAGTGGAAGAGAAGGTGTACGTGAGGAGGAGACGGTGCCGTGAACCCTACCAAAGGTATTACGGCAGTGCCTCACACTGCCCTCGAAAACTTCGACAGACGCTACTTGGCATCGCACTTTTATTAATGTGAGAGGACTCGTTGGTACACAGGATTACCATCGCCCTTCGGGGGCAAGAACTCTGGTTCACTTCAATTGCGAGCAATACTGTATCTAATTCACGGAGGAACGTATTTGGATTCTTCTCTGGGACACCACCCCATATGAAGGCACTGGACAGTCGGGTATCTGATAATATATCTCTTCTGCGCCTACAGTGAACACGCAGCACATTCTTGCACACGACTCAGACACACAGGCACATGCGTGGTGTTGAGGCAAGGGGGCCATTTTGACACCCTGCTGCATCTCCAGTCAATGCGCTCCTTTGCTATTTCATATTGCCCTTATTTTGTGGTCTGATGTGAATCTTGGACTATATTTGGGGTACTTTTCTGTGCACATTTCCAGGTCTGTTACCCTGCCAATATGTGTCTTGCAATGTATTAGTTGAGTAGGGTGATATGTGTCTATGCCACCAGGGACAAGGTTATCCGGGACATGATCTGCAGTCATTGTGGATGTGCACTGAGAGATATTTAATTGGGCATGGGTGCCATTGGGCCCATCCACCCAGTCCCCCCATCAACCTGTTGCTGATGTGTCTGGTCCTGTTCAGCAGTATCCCGTCCCGGAACTCCAACCACCATCTTCTCGCTGATGACAGCGGACATCTGTTCCTCCAACGCATCCAGCTCCTCCTGTGGCGCTGGACTCCCACCTCCAGTCTGCATTGCTGCTTTGAGATTGACTGCAAGTTTTACCTTGGTCTTGCGCTTAGCATCATGCCAGCGCTTCTTGCAGTCATCCACTGTCCTCCTCACCTTTCCGACAGCATTCACCTTGGCTGCGATGGACTGCCATATTGCAATTTTTGTTCCCAATGACACTGTGGAGTTGTTTTTCTGTCACCTCTGCAATCAGGACCTGGTTTTCCTGCTGACTGAACCGGGTCTTCCTCTTCTCCTTGTCCTTCCCCTGGGTCTCTGCCTGGTCCTCTTGGGTGTTTGGGGGGTTGTTGTTTGCTTCAGTACTGGATCCAGCTTTCTCCATGGTTCTTTTCCTTTCTTTTCTTTCTTTATTTATTTATTTATATTTGTTTGGGCTATGAAGTGGGCATTTTATAGTGGTTTTTCTGGCGTCGCGTGAAAAAAAGTGGCCTCACGCTAATTAGCATGCAGTTTCTGGCCGCTAATTGGCCGATCGCCACTTTTTCCACGTTAGCGTCAGGATTTTTATCGTCGTGACTCAGTTCTTAACGCGGGAGAGTTCACCTGGTAAGGGAAACTATCGCCGTTTAGCGGCGTGTTGTAAATACGCCACTAACAAAGCAATAGTTTTCCTCGGTACACAGCGATAAAAAACTGCTGCTAACTAGCGTTAGCGATAGTTATCGCCAGTTCTTGTACATATGCCCCCGTGTTCTCTACTGGCTATGTCCTCTCTTGGCTCTCTGACGGACACTTTCCTCCAGTCGAAGGATGAATATAAAGCAGAGCCGTATCTAGATGAGATATCGCTGGCACTGGCTAACAAGCTTCATATCCAACTTTGACACTGAACTCATTTACTACTAATTGGGGCGGAACTACTAGATCTACAAAGAGCTATGTCCGCCCAGTGTAGCTGCAACAGAATCCGTGGCACATGTCCTTTTTTCTGCCTAGCGTACAAGAAAGCCAAGGCTACATAGATTGCTCCCATTTGCTGTATTATAGGAACAAAGCAGCACCTGGAAGCTTACAGAAGGTTACATACTGACACGAGACAATGAATAGTATTTGCTGTTCAAAGATACCTTTACTCTATGTGTCGAATCAGGCAAATACTAAGACCACAACCAACCAACCCAGATAATATCAAGGTTTTGTAAGTTTCTGTTAATCTCTTATTTTTAATGTTTATGAATGTTATGTTGTTGAGAAGATTAGTACTCTATTCTTTTATTTATTTTTACTTCTCTGGTAATGTGTTGCTATGGATTACACCACTATTAGCCAGCACTGCACCATGTGAGTGTGAGTAGATACCTGCATTCAACTCTTCTTTGTACAGTTTCTTAAAAAATCAAAGAACCTACATTATTGTTCTTCCTTGGGGGATTAAATATGTTGTACGCTGAAATGTTCTTTCCCCTTTTTTTCTCTTTTCTTGTCTTCTTTTACCCACGTTACTTTAATGGATCAAAACTGGTCATTTTAATTCATGTATTTTATCTGGTATTTTACTATACTTGTTTTAACTGTGTTATCCTTGCTTTTATCCGTACTTTATTGGCATCTTGCCAAAATAAAGATTTTTTTGAAGGAAATACAATTGTATGCCAGTACTAAGCATCCCCTGAAGAAGTTATATATCATGATTCTTCTGCATCATAGAAGGATTCAAATCAAATATACTCACCATGACATCTGCAAAAAGGTTGTATACAAAATCTGCATTCTTTACCTGTACCATTTATTCTTAATTAATTGTTGCTAAATAATTTCAGAAAACATTGAGAGGTGCACTCAATATTATGACTAACAAGAATGAGTTCATGAATTTTTATGGATCTTCTGTTCCTTCTTTATTCGTTTCTTTATTTCTTTTCTTTATAAAATACAGAGGCACAGCCAACGCGTTTCATTCCCTTTTCGTGCCTTGGGAATTTTGTCAGGGCAATTATTTCATCGTCTCAATCCCATAATTCGAGGGAAAAAGCTGCGTGTTCACCGTAGGCGCAGAAGAGATATATTATCAGATACCCGACTGTCCAGTGCCTTCATATGGGGTGGTGTCCCAGAGAAGAATCCAAATACCTTCCTCCGTGAATTAGATACAGTATTGCTCGCAATTGAAGTGAACCAGAGTTCTTGCCCCCGAAGGGCGATGGTAATCCTGTGTACCAACGAGTTCTTTCACATTAATAAAAGTGCGATGCCAAGTAGCGTCTGTCGAAGTTTTCGAGGGCAGTGTGAGGCCCTGCCGTTATACCTTTGGTAGGGTTCACGGCACCGTCTACTCCTCCATTACGGATGGAGGAGTAGACGGTGCCGTGAACCCTACCAAAGGTATTACGGCAGTGCCTCACACTGCCCTCAAAAACTTCGACAGACGCTACTTGGCATCGCACTTTTATTATTGTGAAAGGACTCGTTGGTACACAGGATTACCATCGCCCTTCGGGGGCAAGAACTCTGGTTCACTTCAATTGCGAGCAATACTGTATCTAATTCACGGAGGAACGTATTTGGATTCTTCTCTGGGACACCACCCCATATGAAGGCACTGGACAGTCGGGTATCTGATAATATATCTCTTCTGCGCCTACGGTGAACACGCAGCACATTCTTGCACACGACTCAGACATACAGGCACATGCGTGGTGTTGAGGCAAGGGGGCCATTTTGACACCCTGCTGCTTCTCCAGTCAATGCGCTCCTTTGCTATTTCATATTGCCCTTATTTTGTGGTCTGATATGAATCTTGGACTATATTTGGGGTACTTTTCTGTGCACATTTCCAGGTCTGTGACCCTGCCAATATGTGTCTTGCAATGTATTGGTTGAGTAGGGTGATATGTGTCTATGTCACCAGGGACAAGGTTATCCGGGACATGATCTGCAGTCATTGTGGATGTGCACTGAGAGATATTTAATTGGGCATGGGTGCCATAGGGCCCATCCACCCAGTCCCCCCATCACCCTGTTGCTGATGTGTCTGGTCCTGTTCAGCAGTATCCCGTCCCGGAACTCCAACCACCATCTCCTCGCTGATGACAGCGGACATCTGTTCCTCCAACGCATCCAGCTCCTCCTGTGGCGCTGGGCTCCCACCTCCAGTCTGCATTGCTGCTTTGAGATTGACTGCAAGTTTTACCTTGGTCTTGCGCTTAGCATCATGCCAGCGCTTCTTGCAGTCATCCACTGTCCTCCTCACCTTTCCGACAGCATTCACCTTGGCTGCGATGGACTGCCATATTGCAATTTTTGTTCCCAATGATACTGTGGAGTTGTTTTTCTGTCACCTCTGCAATCAGGACCTGGTTTTCCTGCTGACTGAACCGGGTCTTCCTCTTCTCCTTGTCCTTCCCCTGGGTCTCTGCCTGGTCCTCTTGGGTGTTTGGGGGGTTGTTGTTTGCTTCAGTACTGGGTCCAGCTTTCTCCATGGTTCTTTTCTTTTCTTTTCTTTATTTATTTATTTATGTATATGTGTTTGGGCTATGAAGTGGGCATTTTATAGTGGTTTTTCTGGCGTTGCGTGAAAAAAAGTGGCCTCACGCTAATTAGCATGCAGTTTCTGGCCGCTAATTGGCCGATCGCCACTTTTCCACGTTAGCGTCAGGATTTTTATCGTCGTGACTCTGTTCTTAACGCGGGAGAGTTCACCTGGTAAGGGAAACTATCGCCGTTCAGCGGCGTGTTGTAAATACGCCACTAACAAAGCAATAGTTTTCCTCGGTACACAGCGATAAAAAACTGCTGCTAACTAGCGTTAGCGAAAGTTATCGCCAGTTCTTGTACATATGCCCCCGTGTTCTCTACTGGCTATGTCCTCTCTTGGCTCTCTGACGGACACTTTCCTCCAGTCGAAGGATGAATATAAAGCAGAGCCGTATCTAGATGAGATATCGCTGGCACTGGCTAACAAGCTTCATATCCAACTTTGACACTGAACTCATTTACTACTAATGGGGGCGGAACTACTAGATCTACAAAGAGCTATGTCCGCCCAGTGTAGCTGCAACAGAATCCGTGGCACATGTCCTTTTTTCTGCCTAGCGTACAAGAAAGCCAAGGCTACATAGATTGCTCCCATTTGCTGTATTATAAGAACAAAGCAGCACCTGGAAGCTTACACCGTCTACTCTTCCATCCGTGTTGGGCAAACCTTTGCCCAACACGGATGGAGGAGTAGACGGTGCCGTGAACCCTACCAAAGGTATTACGGCAGTGCCTCACACTACCCTCGAAAACTTCGACAGACGCTACTTGGCATCGCACTTTTATTAATGTGAAAGGACTCGTTGGTACACAGGATTACCATCGCCCTTCGGGGGCAAGAACTCTGGTTCACTTCAATTGCGAGCAATACTGTATCTAATTCACGGAGGAACGTATTTGGATTCTTCTCTGGGACACCACCCCATATGAAGGCACTGGACAGTCGGGTATCTGATAATATATCTCTTCTGCGCCTACGGTGAACACGCAGCTTTTCCCCTCGAATTATGGGATTGAGACGATGAAATAATTGCCCTGACGAAATTCCCAAGGCACGAAAAGGGAATGAAACGCGTTGGCTGTGCCTCTGTATTTTATAAAGAAAAGAAATAAAGAAACGAATAAAGAAGGAACAGAAGATCCATAAAAATTCATGAACTCATTCTTGTTAGTCATAATATTGAGTGCACCTCTCAAATTTTGGTAACTTATTGCATTAAACAGACATCCCTGGCAGTGGATGTGGAGAGCAGTAGCACCACAACAAACTTACGAAACAGAGGAAGTTAATGTGCTAAACCTTGGTCTTCTGCCGTTGGCTTTTGTTTTTAATTTCAGAAAACATCACTATTCAATACTTTCATGCTACTACTAATGTTCATGCATCTGGTTCATGTTTGGAGATTGGTCGCTGTGGTGTTATGGATTTTAAATGACTGGAATACAAAGGTAGAAATGGACATAACACACCCTGCGACCACAAATGGCATCACAGACTTGACCCCTCGACTCCTCTTAACAACCTTCCATTGACAACTCACAGGAAAGGAATGTGAACTAAGGAAAAGAATCAGGACTTTTATTGCAATGTTTCATTTGTATCCTGCCATTAGTTTGATGAAACCCATGACTAGAGGTAACAAGTACAGTGCCAGGTTTAGCAAATGACCTTAAACAGGTGTATGGATAAAACCAAATATTCAGATGGTGCCCAAATTGCATCTCTAAAAAGTGGACCAAAGGAACGTGCAATGGACTGTAAAATCTCCTTTGTGTTTTAGATAGAACCAAGAACCTAAGTGATTCCCCACAGTGAGCAAAAGGTGTCTTCATTATGCATTGGAGGCAAGAAAATTACCTGAGATTCTGTACCAAGTAGTAGATTCATAGGGCAAAGTGTTCAAGTATAAGTAGTGTCAAGATCTAAGAAGAAGCAACCAAAGGTTATGTCAGGGAGGGGTATATGCTCGTTCTCTAATTAGTAGTTATCCAACGACAAAATCTCAGAGATTTTTTTTTGCCCTCAATGCTTAACGAAAGAGATGCAATTCGGCCACCATCTGAATTTTTGGACTTATCCATACACCTGTTTATGATTCTCTACACTCTCTTTAACTTTTACTTATTATTCACAAGTGATTCATAAATCGTTGGGCTTATTCTTATTGATACTCTTCGTTTGAAAGATATTCCCATCTCCTGCTTGTCATCAGAATTCACAATAACGTGAGTACTTTGTATGTAGCATTTGCAGCCTTGCAAATGTTTAAGTGGTGAAACACATTTCTGCGGCCTCTTCTTTTTGATGTGGTACCATAAAAACGAAGATTCTGGAGGAAATACGAAGACTAAAAACAACTCTTGATCACCCTTACATCTGAACTTTTCCTTGGGCTTGCAGCCCATTTATACTGGACTTTTACGTGTTCTTCAGTACTTTTCTTTACAAGTTTTCTGTTCTGAGACTCTTGCTCCAGGCCGGCCGTATAACCTCTTGGTGGCAGGATAATTGTAGCATGGGAGCACGAACAAATGAATAGTCATAATAGCCACTAAATACGGCACCCGCTTGCTCAGGTTTCTACATAGATGTGTGAATGTAAAGCATAGCCATCTTTGTTGATGTGTTTGTGACAGGAAGAGTGTTGTCTTCTGTAATAAGTCCCTGTACGTCCAAAACGTATCCCTATTGTGTGTTGTCAGATGCACTATAAAAAGGACAATAGGCAAAGAAATATGCTTTAACTGCTCCACTATTACCAATTTTCAATCCTTCCCATGGGAAGAATGCTCACATATCTTGTAAACGTTTTTTTAAGTCCTGTTTGCACTGCTCACCACTGATCCACTCAAATTCCAAATCCTAGGTGTTCTACTGGCCCACTATGTATTAAAATATAGGGGCCTATTAGGATGGCGGGCGAACTTCTGTCCGCCCGCCACTCTAGCGGTGCTGGGACCCGCCGCCAGTGGTACGGCGGTCCCGCACCGGCGATTAGGATGCCACCGCCACGGTGGCATCCTCTAATCCCAGCATTGTGGCAGGCGGTGCTCACAGCACGGCCAACCACAATGCTGGGAATGCACTGTAGATGACAGGCACCGCGAGGTGCCTGCTACCATGTCCATGACAATGCATGGGGGTACCATAGGTACCCCCCATGTGCACCCTCCACATCCCAATACCCTGGGGGCCCGCAACAGGCCCCCGTAAGTGATTTCAGCATGCCTTTCCGCCATGGAAAGGCGTGTTCCCGCTCCCATGCTAATATGGATGGCGGTGTCTAGCAGACACCGCCACCATATTAAAACCTTTTCTGCCCAGTTGACTTGTCAACCGGGTAGAAAAGCGGCGGACGGTCTTCCCGTCCGCTGCGGTACCCCCCGACACACTAACATGGCGGGGAAAATGGGTGGCAGGCGGGGAAGGATGTAGGGCGGGGCTAACCTAGTCAATCAGTATGCAAGTGACATCAAGGGAGCATAACATCACGGCACGTGACATCACATCGTGTGACATCCCGGGGTGTGACATCACAGGAAGTGACATCATAGGAAGTGACATTAGATCTTAAGCCCTCCTATATATGTTTAACAGTTCTATCATGAGTACATTAGAGCACATTTCAAGTATACAGGGAAACCCTCCTGATTTAAGGCAGAAGATTCACACTTTTGTAAGCTACCGATAAAATAATGTTGCCTTTTGTCAGCGTAAACATCCTCTACCCATGGTGTTTTACAAGAAAAAATAGTGATATTTAAATGATTACAACACCTCCTCAGGGGTAGTAAGCACTATATAAATGCTATTTATTTTGTGTAAATACTGGGGAAGACAAACACATCTGACATTCTTACAGGCATGCAAATCTGCTAAAAAGAGACTGAACAAAGTTAAAAGCTGCCTCTCTTAAGTATGTGTGAAAGGTGTGAGCCTCTGTTTGTCCTCCGTTGCATTTGCTTCTAGGTGTGAGGATCCTGACTGCTGCCAGCCAGTAGACTTCAACAAAAGGAGGCCTGATGACCCCTCAGATCCGGCCTTTGTTATGGGCCCAGCAGGAGTCTGAAGTAAGAAAACCCCCTACCTCCTGCATGTTGCTGAGATCGAAAGCAGACAACACCTGTGCAGGTGCTTCTGAATTCTTCCCAGTGTTTGCAAATTATACCGGGACGAATTCAGCATATTTTTCAGTGGGGCCCAACTTCTTGGCAGAGTGGACAGCGTCCACCCTGTGAAAATAGTGGGTGGACGCCGTCCGCCCACGTGTACCCTCGACTCGTGCCCTGATTGTACTCCATTTTCATTACACTATTAGTGAATAATATATTTTATTTATTCACTATTGGTGTAATAAAAAATTAACAGAAAATTAAGAGAGTGGAGCCCCAGCTGCCCCAGCGTTACTGGCACTGAATTTGCCACCACTGAGGCCAGGGGCCGCAAAGGAAGTGCTAGGGGTAGCAAAGGGCAAGCCACGGGTCACAGCTGCGACCAATGGCGACCCCTAAATGATGTCCATGGAAATCATTGCAGGGGTTAGCCCCAGACTACTTGAATGTTTGTTTTCAGTTCCAGAGGTATTTTAGAGCGTTGCTCTGCCAGGCACCCATGTTGATCCTCCCTAGGTGATGGCTTACTATATTGGGACCCAGGGGGCATATTATCAAGGACTGGTGTTAAATTTATCGCGGTTTTATCGGCAGGAAACTGCCAATAAATTGGCGATAATGGGCTTGATAATACGCCCTTGTTAATTCCCATAGAAGCCCAGGTAAACACCAGAACCTGGGCTTCTATGGGAATTCACGAGGGCATATTATCAAGCCCATTATCGCCGCTTTAGCGGCAGTTTCCTGCCGATAAAACCGCGATAATTTTAACACTGGTCCTTGATACTATGCCCCCAGATTTACTAAAGTGCCATGCTACGCGCGCAAATTCAAATGAGCTAAAACGTTTTGCGTAAAAGGCAAAACGCAGCTGCAGACCCATATCTAATAAGACTGGCCTGTTGCTGCTATTACCCTCGTTCCTTACTGATCTTGAACAGGATCAATGCTTTCTACTGTTTTAAATATAAATTATAATCATTTTATTCCGATCGGCTGTGTCGGATTGATTCTCTAGATATGGTCGTTTGTCACACTGTAACTCCCCCACCCTGCTGGCATCTGATGCACACTTCATCGCTGGTTGTCACACTGTCAAAAAATGCCACAAAAAAAGCAACACGAGGCTTAAATGGGAGGACAATGCAATGGAGAGCAAGCCACGTGTAAAGTGGGATTTCCATGACGAGAAAACGGGGCATAAACAGAGGTTCACCTGCTTTCCCTCTTTGCCTCCTTAATTTTGGGATTTCACAAGTGACAGTCAGTCGACCATGTCGTTGACGCTACAACCATGACCCTCTAAATTCTATTATATTATGCCTGACAATCCAAGTTTCCACTACTAATAGTCAACATTTCTTGGATTGGGAATTTACGTTCATTTTACCGAACATGGTTGTTCATTAGCTGCAACTATTTTATTGCACAGTAAAACACCAAGTGAAGCACTCGTTTGCCATCTTGTGGTCAGCAGTGTACTTACATGCAAGTATTCAGGTGAACACAAACAACTTCGTGAATTGAACACATATAATACCCATGACAATAAATAAATAAAATCCAGAGACTGCGCCTCAATGGAGGGCAAAATAAAAGCACGACATGTAACCCTTTTACCCATAGACACGTTTAGTGTCTGTGGGGAGGATTTGGGGTGTTAGAGCTGCCGACTTTGGACCTGGGGATCCAGGGTCGCATAGCTGCCAGGGTTTCAGATAGCTATTTGTGACATTTTCACAATTTGAGTGTAATTATGAGTGACATTTCAACGACAATGAGTGACACTTGCATTTGATCAAACTCAAGCAATGAAGATGTAGTGTGCGCACTAGTTGATGCACGTCACGTAGACGTGACGTGCGGCGGCCATGTTGGCGGCGATGCGCGCGCAGATTCATTGCACGCCGAGCACAGGAGAGAAACGGCAGCGCCGGCCGGCGCTCCTCAGTTTAACTACGTTTTGTAATTAATAAATACCTAATGAAGCACAACCTGCAGTCAGCGTGTTATTGGTGAACACCAACATTACAGTGGCGACGAGGTCGGGAGGTACCAGCCGGTCAACACGAGGGAAAAAAAAAAAACGAACCCTCCACGTGGGCAGCAACAGGGAAGGCAGGCCTCCAGCCCACCCAGATCTTGGCACAGAGCTGCCCCGCACAGCCCAGCTTGCCGACGGCTCAGGGGGGCACGGCAGGACCCACCAAAGGTACGACGAATTATTGAGGAGCGTGGCAGAGCCACCGCCACCCACGGAGGCGGCAAAGAGGTCAGAGAGGCAGCACAGACGCCCCACAGCAGATAGGCCTAGCGTGCAGATTTCCCACGACACCGCGTCTGGGAGGAACAGCGCTGGCTACCAAAGAGGAGGAGGTGAGGACCAGCACTGAGAGTCCCCAGGAGCACACCAACAAAGCAGCGAAAGACAGCACCCCAGGGAGTCCCACCGGCAAAGACGTCAAAGCGACAGCGACCAGGGAGGTGAAAATGAGCACACCAGCAGGCTATGCAATTGCGCCAGTGCAATTTCTACCGAAACCTGGGGACCCTCTGATGAAGTGGGAGGACTGGAAAGAATATATAGATAACTTCATAGGGGTCCTGGAGGATGAGAATGAGGAAAAATTCACTCCACAAAGGAAGAAACGCATTCTGTTATTGAACTTGGGACCGGAGGGACTCAGGATTTACAAGAGCCTGGTGCCCAAGCAGAGAGAAAGCACCGATGACGACGTGTATGCCCACGCAGTTGAAGACCTGGATGAACGTTATCGACCCACAATCTGTGTGTCAGTCGACAGATTTAATTTCCAGCAGAGGAAACAACGAGCTGGAGAGTCCATAGAAGAATATGTAGCGGCCTTGAGGAAACTGGCGGCCACGTGCAGGTACGCACTTTGGGAAGATGAGTTCATCAAGGACCAGATAGTAATGCACACTACTAGCACGAACGTACAGGACAAGTTATGGGCAAGTGGCGACACCACACTCAAAGATGTCATGGTCATTGTCAAGAGAGCAGAACTTGCACGGAGGTGCCCTGACGCGACCAAGAAAGACATAGCTACCCCAACCATGGTGAACAGGATACAGGTGGAGGAACACCGCAAAGACCAGAGAAGCAAGAATCCTGTACCCAGAGGAACCAACAGATGGCAGGGGAATTCAGGTTCACAAGGGAAGCAGACAAGCAATGACGGCAAGAAAACGTGCTACAGATGCGGGAGTTGGTCCCACGAAGCACATGATAGAAGATGTCCGGCGTTTTGAGCCAAGTGCCTACACTGTGGCATCTTAGGCCACTATGAGAAAGTGTGTAGGAAGAAACAACACAAGGGCATGGTGAAATGTGTCGACCAAGGCGAAGAAGATCAGGAGGAGGTTGCAGAGGAAGAGGTGGTCACCGTCCTATGCATATATGACCAGGTATTGAGCGTGGAAGGGAAGAGGTCAACAAAACCCGTCCTGGACATGTCAATGGGCGGGATCACCATCACAGTGGTGGCAGACACCGGATCTCCATTCACCATTGTACAACGGGCAGTGTGGGAAGAAGCGTTCAGACCCAAGTTGGGCCCAGAGTTGGAGAAACTAGACATTCGGCCGGTCACCTACAATGGCGACCGCATTCCAATGGTAGGGTTCCGACGCCTGTTGTTCGAATTTAGGGGCCGATCAGCATGGTGCAAGCTGTATATTGCGGAGAGAGGACCCTCCGTCCTAGGATGGCTAGACCAGGGTGACCTAGGAATAAAGCTGGATCCAGGAGGGAAGGAGCAAATACTACTCACAGAGCAAGAGGAATGGCCTGACCTGAACAAATGGAAGGAGAACTACCCGAAAGTGTTCGGAGGCACGGTGGGAAGAATGGAGAAATTCCAACACAAGATCGTGCTCAAGGAAGGAGCCATCCCGGTAGCTCACAAGGTGAGGAACGTACCGATTGCGGTAAGAGAGGCAGTCCAGATGGAACTCCAAGAATTGGAAAAGAAGGGTATAATAGAACCGATCACCTGCGCCGAATGGCTGGCGCCCTTAGTGGTTGTAATGAAGCCCAATGGGAAGGTCAGGCTCTGTGTGGACCTGAGAGAACTGAATAAAAACATTGTAGTAGAGAAATTTCCCCTCCCCAGAATCGAGGAGATGTTGGCCAAGACCAGAGGAGTAAGGTGGTACTCCACTATCGACTTGACCTCGGCCTACCACCAAATAGCACTTCATCCGGACAGCAAAAGCCTTACATCCTTCATCACTCCGTTTGGGTGCTACCAGTTCTGTCGCATGCCGTTTGGGCTGGCCTCGGCAGCTGCAGTCTTTCAGAAAATGATGCACCAACTGTTCAGAGACTGCAAGGGCGTCCAGTATTTCCAGGACGACATCCTGGTAATGGGGTGTGACAGGCTGGATCACGATCAGAAGCTGGAAAAGGTGCTGCAAACGTTGGAAAACAAAGGCCTTACAGCAGAGTGGACAAAGTGCCGATTGGGCCTGCAATCGGTAACGTACCTAGGCCACGAAATCGGACAACAGGGTGTCACACCTAAGGCGGAAAACGTTAAAGCCATCGCTTAAGCACCGCCCCCCAAGAACAAGGAAGAGGTCAGGTCGTTCTTGGGGATGGCGGAGTACTACAGCAAGTTCGTGGTACACTTTGCTTCAAAGACCCACAACATGAGGCTGCTGACCAGGGAGAGCACTGCGTTCCAGTGGACACCAGAAGCTCAAGCAGAGTTCGAAACCATCAAAAGGGACGTCACAGGAGCCGTACCTCTCAAAGGTTACGATCCCCAAGGCACCACTGTGCTCACGACTGACGCCAGCGACAAGGGCCTGGGCGCTGTGCTCATGCAAGACCGAGGAAGAGGAGAAATGGAGACAATCAGCTTTGCGTCCCGAGCATTGACGGACACAGAGAGCAAATACAGCGTGATTGAGAAGGAGATGCTGGCGGTGGTATGGGCCATGACGAGATTTCGGCAATTCCTTTGGGGTACCCGATTTCTACTCAAAACAGATCACAAGCCGTTGGTAAAAGTACTAACATCGAGCGGACACGCCAGCGCCACACCCAGGATATCCAAAATGTCTCTAAAGTTACTCGAGTTCAGGTATGACGTGGAGTACATCCCTGGGAACCGGAACCGAGTAGCGGATTACCTGAGTAGGGCAGCCGCCATGGAGCCCGGAGAGGAAGACCCTGCAGGCAGAGGGGAGTTGGTAGCTCTCATAGAAGACCAGGAGAAGTTAATCAGCCAACAAGAATGGGCAGAGGCATACGAGGAGGACACCGACAAGAAGGAAGTGAAGATGCATATCGTACAAGGATGGCCAGACAAAAGAAATGTGAAAGGGAGTCTCAGGCCATACTACAAAGTGCGGGAAGAATTGTCGGTAGGAGACAAGGGGGTATTCATCTACAGAGGAGACAAGGTGATCCCCCCAAGGAACCTCATCACCAAGCTCTTGGACCTGCTACATGAGGGCCACTTAGGCATAGGAAAACTGAAGACAAGAGCCAAACAAAACTACTGGTGGCCAGGCATGGACATAAGGGCCGAAAGGCATGTCAGGGAGTGTCCACAATGCCAAGGAGCTGACAAGACCCTAAAACCCCTGCGACCAGCATTAGGGAAGTTCGACCCCCCCTTGAACCCGTGGGAAGAGCTATCTATAGACATTTTAGGACCTGTCCTAGATGACCTGGGCATACAAAAGTATGTGTGTGTTCTAATGGATCGATACTCCAAGTGGCCAGAGCTAAGGGTGGATGAGACTATGGACACAGAGAACATCTTAAAGTTCCTGTCAGAGACCTTTACAAGGGAAGGAATCCCCAAGTCCATTCTGAGCGATAACGGCCCCCAGTTCACGTCAGAAAAGTGGAGCAAATTTATGCAAAGGAACGGCATCACCATCAAACACACGGCGATCTACCATCCAGCCGGAAATGGCTTAGTGGAACGGTTTAATAGGGTAGTGATGGGAGCCATACAAGCCGCAATCAACTGTAACAAAGACTGGGAGAAAGCACTAGAGAATATGGTGTGGGCCTACAGGATTACCCCCACTGGCACGGGGTACAGCCCGTTCCAGATATTGAGGGGGCGAGAACCCTTCACACATGATAACAGGATTTGGAAGGAGAAGGTTATCACCAGTGAATGGTCCCCCGCAGTAGTGAGAGCCAACTTAGAAAGGGCACAAACCATCTACACCAACCATTACAACAAACGAAGGAACGTGAAAAGAACAGGTCTGGAGAAAGGGGAGTGGGTAAGAGTAAAACTAGCCACTCTGCAGAAGAAAGGAGACAGTAAATATAGCAAACCCATGCAGGTTGAGGAGGTGTATGATCGAGCGGCCCTGCTGAGTGATGGGAATGTGTGGTCCCAGGACCGCATGGCCAGGTGCAACAAGGTTTTGGGCTGGGAGCAACCTGGAACGGAATGGGAAGATATGGACAAGTCAATTATGGAGAGGAGACAAGGTGCAAGTGAGCAGCAAGGCGGAATAAGAGACGGGACGGAACGAGAAGATGAAGAAGTGAGCGGAAGTCAAGGAACTGAGATGGACAGGCTGGAGAGAAGCATGGATGAAGGTGGGGCTATGAGTGAAGGAGCGGAAGGCACTGAGAGGCAGAGCCAAGGGACTCCGGAGAACCCTGTCAGGGTTACAAGGAGTGGAAGGCAGGTGATAAGGTCCTCCAGATTTCGAGACTTCGAATTGGACACTGAACTGTAAGTGACTCAGTAAAGTTTGGTAAAAGGGGGAGATATGTAGTGTGCGCACTAGTTGATGCACGTCACGTAGACGTGACATGCGGTGGCCATGTTGGCGGCGATGCGCGCGCAGATTCATTGCGCGCCGAGCACAGGAGAGAAACGGCAGCGCCGGCCGGCGCTCCTCAGTTTAACTACGTTTTGTAATTAATAAATACCTAATGAAGCACAACCTGCAGTCAGCGTGTTATTGGTGAACACCAACATTACAGAAGACTACGGAAACTTACAAATATCAGAAATTAAACCCATTTGAACAACGAGACACTCTAAGAAGATCTTAACACTGGTGCAAAGTGCCAGAAATGGAAGAGCACTTAGGTGTGAATGTGGGAGGTGCTCTGCTTCTAAGCTCCTGGCATCACACTGCCCCTGAGTGAGTTCTGGGTAACTCTGTCTGCCCTATCATGTCTCTCTCCATAACTGCCATGTTTTCAGTTTGATTATTGTGGCATTTCCATGATTTCAGTATACACAGGAGTGACATTCCACGGCCAAATCAGTGCCACATTGAGTGACCATTATCTACTACTGTGCGCATTACAATCAATGGCTTGCATAGTCAAAGTGCTTTCTCAGTCGCAGAAGCAGGGGATGTCATAGCATTAGAAATAGGCAAGTTACTATGCCATGCTGCGCCGAGCAGGATTTAATTATTTCTCTCTCCTTAAAAACAGACAGACATCTGCAGGAAGACTGAATTAACCAAGTGAGGTTTCACAATGTAAGAGTGTATTTCTCATTGATTACTTGAACTTGCATTTATCTTTCAAGGTGCGTGCTTTAGATATTTAAAGGTGAAACACTACCGAAAATACATACAGAATAATGCCCTTTTTAACCACGCCTATGGCCCACGCTCTGATGCTGCCCCCATTGCTGCTTGACTCACCTGTGCCAACCAGAAATGACCGACAAGGAAGGCTGAGGCTGAGTCAGTAGATAACAATGTGCTGTAGTGCACCAAGAGGCATAGTTTGTGTGCTGCCCTTGAGTGTCATGCTACACTGCAGGTTATCTAGTGTTGCTGCTGGGCTCCAGTGAAGTCACGGTAACTGAAGTGGCCACTGTTTGAAAGATGACTTTTGTCAGCTGAAGGCAGACTGGCTCTCCCAAGTGTGCCACCACTGGCCAGGGATTGGACTACAAACAGCCCACATGTGACTGGAAGCAGGAGGGCAGATGAAGCCTAACATCCTCCCTGCCCTCCTCACACATGGATGGTGGTGCTGGGGGCTGTTAGGGCGGGCTGTGGCTACAGGATTGGTGTAAGGCAATTGGCGGGCCCACTGTGGCTGCAATCTTGTGCATGGACATTTGCCGACCAGTTTGTTTGTATCCCCTTGCAATCTTGATTCTTCTAAGCCCTGAACATCAGCTGCGCACACACCTGCCATTGCGTGGTGCGGTTGGGTTCAGTTGCGGCCGCCGCCGGCGTGTGAGCATCCATGAGCTCTGCCATAATAATAATGTTGCCATACGGTACCTGAAATGCAAGTTCACAAGAAGGCCGGTGGGGTTGGGTCTGTTGAGGGATCACATACTGCAGGGCAGTCTATCTGCAGCACTCTCACTCGGCCCGGCCAAGCTCCCGGCTCGGAAATAAGTATTCGCGGGCACTGCAGCCATAAAATTATTCTGCCCTAAAGCGCGGGCGGTCCAACCATACAGCAGGTGCGATCAGCAGTGTTGCAAGGCAGCTGAGCCCCATGATTCCCCATACTGAGCCTGCTGGCAAGTGAAGTCTGCTGCGGCCCAGGCCGGGCGCACGGCACACAGGTGTCAGAGGCGCAAGCACGCGTTAGCACCTAGCGTAGGCTAAGACAACCAGTTTCAGCGCTGTCAGGTCAGTGACAAAAATGCGTGACAATGCATTTCAGTGCGGTGATGCGGGAACACCACACTGAAATGCGTCAGCGTCATGCCTGATGAGTGATACTTAGCAGGACTGGGTTCGAGTCTGTATGTTGGCTCAACATCACGTAATTCTGAGCAAATCACGTCATCTCTCCATGCCTAAGAATACATGAATGTGACCTTGTGCTATTCAACCGGTAGATCCCTTCTGAGTTCACACTATATAAAAGAGCCCATAAAAATAACGCTGGACAAAGAAAGAGTCCTATCTTCGAAACAGAACTAATGTCATCCATACCCCATCTTTCACGTCCAAATAATACTCCACAAAAGCTGGGGTCCCTCAATGCTCTATCATCTCGCCCATGCTTTTCAACATCTACATGAAGTCATTACTAGTACTGATAATCAATTTCACCTCACGTGCTATAACCATGCAGATGACACACAAGTATTCCTTCAACTGGAATGCCCCATAGACATTGGAAACTCGCCAATTTTCAGTTGTCTCAGAGCCGTAGATCAATGGATGACATGGAGCCATCTCAAATTGAATGCTTCCAAAACGTACATACTCTCATGCATCGATTGGAAACATATTGATCCGCTTGCCGTCTGGCCTGATGAACTGGGATCACCACCTAAAGTATCGAAGGAAGTAAGAAACCTCGGAATGACCATAGACTCCAAGCTGTCGATGAATGCCCCAGTAGACAAACTAGCAAGATCAAGCTTTGTAACTATAAAAACTCTGCAACGAATCTCCCCCCATTTGGGAGTTCCACCCAAGGTCCAAGCAACCATCTCCCTTGTTCTGTCCAAACTCGATTATACCAATAGCCTGTAACACGGATCACCTTTAACGACTATGAAAAGACTACAATGGGATAAGAACTTGGTTGCCAGATTACTCTTGCATATCAAACCACGAGCCCACATCTTTCCTGCCTTGAAAGCCCTGCATTTGTTATCGGTTGCCAGAAGAGCCACGTTCAAGCTGCTTTGTATTGCCCACAAAGTGACTGTGTGTAAATAGCAACTCAAAATACATACAAAACTATAGGACACAATGGACACCTATAGGACATAGGGAAAGGTGAATTCAAGGAAACCAGTACAAGATTAATAAATCTGATTCATTTAATAACAATCATATTAAAAGGTAGACATCGACTGTCATACTGTCATATACACACATTCAATAATTAAAAACAAATTAGACAATTTTGCTATACTTCAATACATCTAAGTTGACAAAAAGTAAAGAATAATAATAATAATACTAAGTGGCAATGATTATGGTTCGACGCGCGTTTCGGCGTTACAAGGAAACGCCTTCTTCAGGAGCCAAAATTTTCATCTAGAAAAATAATAAAAAATGCACATAATCAACATAACATATATCCCAAAACTTTTTTTATAAAAGCCAAAGAACACAAGCATAAGCTTCTTTCACAATATTAAAATGCATAAAATACATAAAAACAATCATAAGTACCGAACCTTGAAAAAACTTTCCCTGTATTATCAAAGTAATCTAGATATTACTTAACCTGGTACAAACTGATATTATTATATTTGAGCAGTTGTAAATCAATTGACCAGAGCCCACTAGGCAATAGCTAGCAGTCGGCTAGGATCAACTAAAAATTTAGAAGGCGTTTCCTTGTAACGCCGAAACGCGCGTCGAACCATAATCATTGCCACTTAGTATTATTATTATTATTCTTTACTTTTTGTCAACTTAGATGTATTGAAGTATAGCAAAATTGTCTAATTTGTTTTTAATTATTGAATGTGTGTATATGACAGTATGACAGTCGATGTCTACCTTTTAATATGATTGTTATTAAATGAATCAGATTTATTAATCTTGTACTGGATTCCTTGAATTCACCTTTCCCTATGTCCTATAGGTGTCCATTGTGTCCTATAGTTTTGTATGTATTTTGAGTTGCTATTTACACACAGTCCTTGTCCCTGCCCTAAGAACTATCCATTCTGATAGCAGGGGGCCCTTGATATTTACAGTGTGTTGCCCACAAAGTGATACATAGAATGGGACCGCTCTTCTTCAGGAATAAAATGACCAAACACATTCATCATAGGAACCTCCTCTCTAGAGTGGGACCTCGCCTCAAAATCCCAAGATTCAAGAAAAAAAACATGGGTGGCACATCCTTCTCTGTTCAAGCAGCCAAAATATGGAACTCTTTACCCCCAACATAAGATCCACCGATAACCAACTTATCTTCAGAAAACTACTCAAGAATTGGCTCGTCCCCACATAAGCACCATACACAAACAGAAATATACAGCATATCCCTCTGTATATAAGCATGTATTTGTGCTATAGATATGTACTTATATATGTGTATTGCTTTGTATAAACATGTCAAATAATTATGATAAAAAAATCTTGTTAAAGTACAACACTTGAAAACCAGAGTTTATTGAATGCATTTTTAATCTACTTATACGTACTTCCTTTATGCATCTATATACCTCCCATGTACTTGGATCTATGTATTTATTACTTTCCTCCAGAAAAAAAGCATATTCAATGCACTACCCTATTTCCCACCCTATACTTCTATCAATATCTTTAATCTACATATACTTACTACCTTATGGGTTCCGGAGTAGCGTGCTACTCACCAAGAAAGTGCTTCAATACCCCATTAGGGGTAACAAGCGCTATATAAAGTCAAACATTTTTCCTTCTCCTATCCCTCCGCTATCCTTCTGAATCCAAATAACTGACTAATATCCACCACTCAAATTACTTTCATATTTCACTATACTAATTCAACACTAATCTTTCTTAGGTTCCAAAGTAGCGTGCTCTTTGATGCCTCGTCCGGGGTAGTATGCGCTTTATAAATAATTAAAATACAATACAGTACAACTAATCTGCTATCGGAAATACTGCCTATTGGTGTAAGAAACAGAATGGAAGTCTTTTTAATTAAATGTTCGGTAAACACGCTCCCCAGTTTTTTTAATTTACAAAAATGATTAGTAAACGATATAATGTGCTATTACATTTCTTTAATCCTAATTAACTATATACATTTGAGGGGTTTTATTGCAGGATTTATCACGTATCGTTGAGTTCTTCAAATGAGTTCTTGTTATGACTTTTTGAAACACATTCCAGTTTAAATTTTGATTTTCAAGGCATGCTTAACTATCAATATGTTTTCATTTACAGTTCACTCTCTCAGGATAGTATGTGTGCATACATGATTCACAATCCTAATTATACAGAGAGCAGCACACTTTGTAATGAGCTACAATAATGCACAGCCAAGAAATGGCAACTGTCGTGAGAAGCGAAAGGCACCTATTTTAACTCTGTGGGTCCTTTGGCCTGTCTTCATTAGTCCCCATAGCGGGAAAATTGTTCAGGTTAAGAACGAGGGAAACATTCCTCTGTCATTTACGCAGAACAAAGCGATGGAAGACATCCGGCCATAGTGCTGAGATGGAATGTGTGAAATTACTGGACGTGCTATGTGCATTACAAAAAAAAAGAACAGTTGTTACATAATAAATTCACGCACTATCCATTTTGCAGACAATTTAGCAAATTCGATTTTGACCACATTTTGCAAGAAAAAAGTAATCAGCTGTAGATACAATAAAACAAAAAATATGGAAGCTACCACATAGTCCTGTAGGTACAATGAAAACAATGTTCCCGGAGTTGGGAGGTGTTGTTACCAGCACGCGCTGAACACTGCTTTGAAATGACAGTTTCCACAGGGCATCCGGCCGTATGTCTTGCAGCAGGTCAACATCTAACAACTGCCATGCAATTATTACACAGTGGCTTGGATAATACACGCCCTACATAAGATGTCAATTCTATGTCAGGACAGGAGGCTCCAATTATGCTTTTTTCTCATTTCTTTAATGAAATGCTCAGCAGCCAATATAAAAAACAAAAACTACATTTCCCATGAACACTAGGGAATAACCATAGAGTCTGTAGTATAAAAGGTCATAACACTAGTCCTTCCTCCTCTTTCTTTGCTGCTCCGCAGCCAGTTAAGTCACTTTATCTTTATTACCATGCTATTTATTGTTTCTATGCATCGTATTTGCTGAATTTCACTTGCCTTGTTTTGCAGTGCTTTGCGTTTACAGCGCGCGATGCTTGCGCATTCTTAGAGCGCTCCGGCTCCGATTACTGTGGTTGCCGATTTTCGTGTTTCGCCCGTTTGCGGCGTGTCCCTCTGGGAGCGTGTGTTCGCCTCCCTGCGCCTGGCCGCTGGTGCCTGGTTGCTTTTGTGGAGCGGGAGAAGGGGTTGCCGGCTCACGAGGAGAGCGCGAGCGCTCTCGAGCCGTTGTTGCACGGGCGGCGGTGTCGCGCATGCGCACTGCTCTATTTCCGGCTTCGTTGTTTCTCCTCAAAGCCGGTTGAGTGAAGGGTCGTTCATTGAGCGCCCACGCCCACAGCCTGTGAACTTTCGACCCCAATTGACGCCAGAGCACAGGAAAGTGCTTCGGTTGTGATATTATTGCATAGGCTTTGCCTAGAGTGCTTTTTGGTCGGTAGGCTTATCTCCCTCCACACTTTAACTGTTTTCAGAGTCCGGTTTGTGCCTGCTCTGTTTAAAAAGCCTGCTGTGGGGTTCGCACTCCCTCTGAATTGTATCTCTGATACTCCAGATTTTGTGTGAGTCATCTTGTGGGCTTTGAATTGTTGCACTGGTGTAACATGGCGGAATATTTTGACGCAGAAGATGACTATTATTATGGGGATGATGATGACGATTCTCTTGAGCATAACTTGGTGGAGGAGCTGGATAGGGGTGTCCAACAGTCTGTCAATAAGGCGCTTGTCCGTGCCATAAATCCACTGAAGCGTCATTTAAATCAATATGCGCAGCAACAGGGTTGGTTGCCTGCATCTAAGAAATCCTCCAAGTCGCCTGTCAATCCCCATAAATCTGATTTCCAGAAATTGGCTAAAACTCTGGCGACTGAGGCTTCCAAGTCTTCTGCACCTCAGGACACTGACGTCTCAGATGATGCTCATACTTCTTCTGGACAGGATTCACCCCCGCCCAAGAAGCGTCTCTACAAGGAACATTTTGTTGACGCTCCTGAGCGTCAATCCCTGTTGAACTTTGAACCCGCAGAAATTGTCCACCCCAATTCGTCCTCTTGGTTGCCCTCTCCAACGGTTGCGGCTTACATCCAGGCTCACATTCGTCAGCCTTTTGATGCTTCGGTTCGGGCCAGGCTCCGTTCTGAATGCCCGAGACCTGATCTTGCGGATCACCTGGCAGATATGCCGGAAGTTGATCCCATGATGGTCACCTACTTAAAAAAGTATGCTAAGGACCCCAAGAAGGTCCTTGACCGGTCCTGGAGGTCTTGTCAAGATAAACTACTTGATATGCTTGGTCCTCTGACCAAGATTCTAGATCTTGGTTTTCAGGCGAAGGAAGCCTCGGCTCTTGTTGACCCTGATGAGCTCATAGAGTGGGCACAGAGGGCGATCTGTCAATTGGGTAATGCCAATTGCGCCGTTTCCTCCGAGCGGCGCCGCTCCATCCTGTTAAAATTGGACCCCAAACTTGCGGAGCTATCGTCCTCTGTGGCGGGTCCAGAAGCGCAAGGTCTGTTGTTTGGACAGCCTTTCTTGAATGAGCTTACCAGATTTGTCTCCACCTTCAGTGGCATCGACAAGGCACAGGCTTCTTTGTGCCGGGCTATGCATCCGGTTTTTGCCAAGGCCGGACGACAGCGTGGACGCTCGTTCGGCCGAGGGTCGCACCAACAGTCCCAGGGAGGTAATACCTCTCAGCGTGGTGGGGGACACGACTACGGATACTCCACCAGAGCGAATTTCTATCCCTCGCGCAAGGGAAAAGGACAATATGGGAAAGGCCGTTCAGGAGGACAGCAAAGTCATTACCAGGACTCCAACTCTGCAGGTGAGCCTGATTCATGCTTGCGATGTGTTGTTGGGAGGCAGGGTGCAGTTTTTTCTCGACAACTGGCGCATGATCTCCAACGATGCATGGGTGCTAGAAACCGTTCAAGGGTTCAAGATAGAGTTCTATCACCCCCTGCATCAATCCCGTCCTCCCCTTCCTTTACGTTTTTCCCTTCAAGATCAAGCTTGTCTTTCGGAGGAAATCAGCGTTCTGTTACAGAAAGGAGCGATTCTTCCAACCGTTCGTCATCCGAGGGGATTTGCCAGCTCAGTCTTTCTGGTCGAGAAGAAAGGAGGCGGATCTCGCCTGGTTCTCAACCTGAAAGACTTCAACGGCGGGGTTGTGTACCGACACTTCAAGATGGAGGGCATCCATCTCTTGCGGGATCTCCTTCGCGAAGGAGACTGGATGGTCCGTCTGGACCTCAAAGACGCGTATCTGTCGATCCCAATTTTCAAGCCTCATCGTCGATTTCTCCAGTTTCAATGGCAGGGGATTTGGTACGAATATCAGGTTCTCCCCTTCGGCCTTTCGTCAGCACCGTGGTGCTTCACGAAACTTCTGCGGCCGGTTGTGGAACATCTCCGTTCTCGGGGTATACGTCTGATTATTTACTTGGACGATATTCTCCTAATGGCAGATTGCCCACTCAGGCTCCTGTCTCATCTGGAGTGGTCCATCGATCTTTTGCAATCTCTCGGTTTTCTGATCAACGTTCCGAAATCGGTTTTAATTCCAACGCAATCGATCGATTTTCTGGGTTTCAAGATCGATTCAGTTGCCTGTCAACTTCTTTTACCCGCTCAGAAAATTCGTTACATCAAGAGGGAATTGACATCTGTTATTTCCAGACGGACTGTGTCATTGAGATCGTTGGCACGTGTAGTGGGTCTGTTGGCGTCGTCCATTCAGGCGATCTTCCCGTGACCGCTGCATTACCGAGCGATGCAGCGTCTCAAAATCCAACATCTCCGCAAAGGCCTCAGGTACTCGGATCAGATTCCTCTGTCGGAGGAGGTGAGGTGGGAGATGCAATGGTGGCTGGACCACATGGAGGCCTGGAATGGTCGGGCTCTCTTCGGTGCATCTCCGGAACTAGTGATCGAGTCCGATGCCAGTCGCTGGGGTTGGGGAGCCCGCTGCGGCCCAGTCTCGACGGGGGGTCGTTGGTCTCCTCAGGAGTTAACTCTCAACATAAACTGTCTGGAACTCCTGGCGGGTTCATTTGCGATCAAATGCTTCACTCCCCATCAGTCCAGCTGCTGCATTCTTCTCCGGATGGACAACGTGTCCGCAGTCCGGTATGTCAACAAGCTAGGCGAGACTCGGTCCAGAGTGCTTGCGGAGATCGCCAAGGAATTTTGGCATTCTTGCCTGCAACGGAAGATCACTGTTATTGCAGAATATCTTCCGGGTCGCCACAATCAAATTGCGGATTGGCATTCGAGGTATCTTCGGGACTTCAGCGACTGGAAGCTTCACCCTTGTGTGTTCAGAGCTCTCCTTCGGCGTAGGGGCCAGTGTCAAATAGACCTGTTTGCTTCTCGCCTCAACACACAGCTTCCGCTGTTTTACAGTTGGAGACCGGATCCGCAGGCCCTTGCCATGGATGCCTTTCTCCAGGCTTGGCCCTCGACTCCGTGCTATGCGTTTCCCCCATTCCTGATGATCCCCAGGGTTCTAGCTTACACCACACAGTTTCAAGCGGATCTGATTCTGATTACTCCGCTCTGGAGGGCTCAAGCGTGGTTCCCGGTTCTCCTGGAAATGTGTTGCGAGATTCCCCTCCTTCTTCCCCAGAAGTGGAATCTCTTGCTGGATCCTCTCGAAGGTCCGCATCCTCTGATTCTGTCCGGATCCCTTCAGTTGCTGGCGTGGCGAATCTCGGGGATCGCTGGACGATCCCAGGCATTTCTAGCGACACTTCCAAGTTCATTAGTGAGGTCTGGTCTCCAAATACTCACAAGCGATACAAGGGTGCTTGGAAACGCTGGTGTGATTGGTGTGTTCAACGGGAAGTTGATCCCGTTTTTGCAGATGTCTCTTTGATTATTAACTTTCTGGCATCCCTCGCCTCTTCAGGTCTAGCCTATAGGACTGTTAACCATTTTCGTTCCGCTATCTCGGCTGGCCATCTTCAGATTGATGGTAAACCTGCGGGTGAACACCCTTTCATTTCCAAATTGCTCAAGGGTATTCGTCTTTCGAAGCCTCCGACTCCTAAGTATGTCTCTTTGTGGGATGTTTCTATCGTTTTGCGGTTCTTGGAAGCATGGCCTTCGAATCCGCTGTTGTCCCGCAAGCAGTTGTCTGCTAAGTTGACCATGTTGTTGTGTCTTGTCTCTTGTAAACGTGTGTCGGATGTTCGTGCGTTGGATCTTGCGGGTCGTTGTTTTACACCAGATGGTGTTACGTTTCGTCTTTCCAGACGTACCAAATCTAATACTGAGGTAATTTCGTATCCCTCTTTTCCTGCTCATCCCAATCTTTGTGTTGTACAGTGTCTCAAGGATTATGAGGTAAGTACTGCTTCCTTACGTTCAGATATGCAGGGTCAATTGTTGATTGCTTTGCAGAAACCATTTCGCCCTGTGACCCCAGCTACTTTAGCACGCTGGGTACGATGGCTCATGTCAGAAGCTGGCATTGATGTGTCTGTGTTTGGTGCACATTCTGCTCGTGGGGCGATGGCTTCTAAGGCCTTCTCCTTAGGTGTCACTCTTTTTGACATTATGAAGGCAGCAGATTGGTCTTCTGATTCAGTCTTCAAAACTTTTTACTATAAACCAATTGATCATATTGCTTCTGTGGTGGTGAACCAGCTTTGAACAAGCATAGTCAGAGCCTCCTGTCCCAGACCACTCTCCTAAGGGAGCACATTCCCATGCTAGAACTTAGAAGGCCCCACAAGACCTTAGAAGCCCTGGTGTCATTGGAACCAGCAGGTGGAACCTAGCGGTGGCCAGGGTGGGTTAACCTTGAAGGCTTGACATCCGCAATTGCTGCTGAAGTTCAGCTCCAGTCTTGCCGACAGGCCAATGACGCATCACACACTAGAGCAACAGTGACTCTGTCACTGAGGTCACAGGACCCTTGAGTAGGGTGGCTCTAGAGCAGTGTGATTAGTGCGTCCAGGTGCCGACTTCAGGTGGGGGCGTCATTTTTGCAAGTATATTATGTTTCTAAAAGCACTTCCTGCCTCCTTCCTGGCCTCCAGCAATTTTTAGCAAACATAAAAATGTCATGATAACTGGTGATTAATGTTCTTCCTAGAGGGAGATGGAGTTTTGTCAAGTGGAAGTTTTGACTTGTGGAAAGGTAGTGCAGAGAGTTTAATGTGCCTGCTGCAAAGAACATGTACCATGCAGATGACAAAGTGCACATAAAGTAAATTGGTCAGTGGGCTACTGCTTTTGTCAGTGAGATCCTTTAATTACTTGCAGCTTATAAGTCAAAATCTTAAAATAGAACAGTGAGATTAGACTTAGCTCCAACACTGCCAAATTCATATTTGAAGTCCTTAAAGACCTCAGTGCCAAGAAAGCCCGGTACCGATAACCACTTCTGAACTCCATTGTGAAGAGTTAGCCTCCTTCTTCTTGGAGAAAGTAAGAGCAATTTATCGGTCTTTCCCTCCCGTGATCATTCCCTACACACATACTTCCTCCAGACCCAGGCCGGTCTCATGCCTTAAAATCATTCCAGAGATCTCCTCCGAAGAACTTAGTAAACTTACCATGGTAGTGACTATTATACTGCTCCCATTTTCTCTGTTCTTTCCTACTGCCCCTACACTGTCTCTGTGAAGCGCTCTGATATCTGTAAGGATCTTGTTCGCGCTATATAAAACTTTGAATAATTAAATAAATAAATAAATAAAATAAAATCTGGCTCCCCAGCCGATCCGCTTAAGCCGGCTCAGATCAGAGAATCCTCCTCGCTCTGTCTGTTGCCTCTGCACCAGCTAATCAATGCCTCTTTTTCATCTGCCACTGTGCCTGCCAAGTGGAAACACGCCTGGGTTTCCCTTATCCTTAAGAAGCCCACCCTGGATTCAACGAAGCCCGAGAATTATAGACCTATTCCTCTCCTCCCCTAGGTGTCAAAGGCTGCCGAAGCCCATGTTAATAGCATACTTACCAACTTTTTGCTCTCTAACAACATCCTAGATGTCACTCAACATGGCTTCCGCTCCGGCATAGCACAGAGACTGCTCTCCTTGCTATGGCAGAACACCTGCGGACCATTCTTGACTCTGGTCAAACGGCTGCGCTGATTCTACTAGATCTCAATGCCGCCTTTGACATGGTCTCGCATGAGGTTCTGCTCCGCCGCCTGGAGGAGGTAGGATCTCAGATATGGCCCTTGAATGGTACAGATCCTTTCTGACAGGAAGATCATTTTGCGTGTCCACTCCCCCATTCTTATCCCAAGCACATCCGATTGAACAGGGCGTTCCTCAGTACTCGGCATTGAGCCCCACTTTGTTCAATCTTTATGTTCAGCCACTAGCTGCTGTCGCCAGAAAATGGGACCTCACCATGGTCTCATATGCGGACGACACGCAGTTGGTGGTTGCTCTTTTGGATGGCTCGAGCTTGAACGTCTCCAAGTTTAAAAATGGACTTGCTGCCGTGGCAGACTGGATGACGTCAAACTATTTGCAATTGACTGCAAACACAACCGAAGTCTTGATAGTCGGTAAGAACACTGATCTATGGGGCGACCAGTGGTGGCCTACTGCTTTAGGGAAGGCCCCTGAACCTAGGAATGAGGTTAAAAACTTGGGGGTGTGGATAGACTCCTCTCTCAGTTTCCGCTGACACCAAAAAAAAGCAGCTGCCACTTGTTTCGGCATTTTACGAGGTATTAAACCTATCCTAAAATTCTTTGACGCATCCACTCGACAGCTGATAATCCAGTTTACTATCCTCTCTCGTTTGGACTACGCTAGCTCTCTGTTCTAGGGGCAAATCAAGCCGAGATCACCCGGATACAGCGTATCCAGAACACAGCTGCCAGGGCCTTAGTTGGCCTTCCACGGTTCTGCTCTGCTGCCAATACCATCCGGAGGCTCCACTGGCTCCCTACGGCACAAAGGATTCAGTTTAGAGCGCTCTGCCTGGCCTTTAAAATTCTGAAACTGGACACGCTTAAAATGCTTGTTAACCTGCTGATCCCATACGTTCCCTTTTGTGCATTACGCTCTATGGGGCAGCATTTGGTCACGGTGCCTCAGATAAAACGCTGCAGAGCGGGAGATCACTCCTTCCGCTATTTGGCAGCAAAACTGTGGAACTCATTACTGACCCACATACGAGAACTAGATGACCTGCTGACCTTCAGGAAGGCAGTTAAGACCCATCTCTTTCCCTTAAAAAAATAAAATCTCGTGGGAATATGTCTTGCTGGGTCTCTTTGTAGTATGCTTTTCTTTTCGCTGCTGTAAGCGCCGGGACGCCCCTTCGCTGGGGAAGCTGAGCGCTATATAAGTAGTTATAACATAATATAAATGTAACTGTCATCTAAGAGCTGCATGCAAACTGCAAGATATAAATGAGAGAGTTATGGTTTTTCCCCAGTCTTTGATTATCCTAATATTCCAAAAAGGGTTCATTTGGATAGCAATCAATTCTGGTTATTAAAGAGAACCCCCAACCATGGTATTACATTCTAAATTCTGAGTTTGTGTTTCTCCAGACCAATCACTATTAAACTATACTGACTACTAGTATGGTTGTTATGTGACTCCTACACCTTGTAGTCCTTTGTCTTATGTAACATTTCCTATACAGTAATTTACTCACGTACGATTGATTGTCTCTGTGTAATGTGTGTGATGTAAAATGCTATGACACCCTACACTGGTATCAGTGGCACTGTAAATCAAATTAAATGCATCTGAGCCAGAGTGTGGTTACGGAGCCTTGAGGGGCACTGTTAAAGGGTGGTAGTGAGGGAATCTGGGGTGGAGGGAGTCGCTGGGGGGCACAGGGATCCACCAGCGATAAAGCCGTCCTTGCCCATGAGGCCAGTCCACCTCACCCATTGGTTACTCCATTGGGCTTGTTTCAGCAGTAGTAGCTGCAACTTACCAGGGGTCTGCAATGCAGGATTTGCATGCATGCCAAACTAAGCAGATTGGGAACAGGGGACAAGGGCCCTGCAGAAGCTGTGATGTTATGAGTGAGATGTCACAAACAGGGTAGGTAGAACTGATGTAAGTTTTGGGTTTCCTTCTGCTGCTTTTCCTTCAATGGCGTAGCTAGGTGGGGGATGGTCTGCCCCAGGAGGCACTATTTTGCGGATGGGGGCTGTCTAGCCCTGGACCGTGTAATGAATGTGCATGTAACTTGCATAATCGAGGTAACTATTAGCGCCGATACTATATGTCTCTCGGACCTCTTTCAGGTGCTCGCCGCCCTTTTTCCTCAGCACGCCCCCAGGGGGGTGGCAATCTGAAGGATAGCCCCGGGCACCACAAGCTCTAGATACGCCTCTGGGGGCCTCATTCATGAGTTTTTGTCATAGGGCAGCGCCGCAGGTCTTCCTTCAGCATTGCCCCACGGCAAAAGAAAAGGGCAAGAATGCACTCTCTCTATAAGATACAGCGCCTTCCTGTCCCTTTCCCCTGCACTGGCGCACAATGGGCTGCTGTGCACCAAAGCACTATGGTACGAGGGTACCTGCATTGTGGGAATGATTATTTTTGTGCAGGAAGGTTTCCCTTCCTGCAGCACAAGGGGCTTATAGATAAGCACCTGGGTTATTGAATGAGTGTGGTGAAAATCCTTCTCAAGCAACAAGCATTATCATGGTCAGGGTGAGCCACAAAAGTCACTAAATTAACCTGTGCTTATCCCTCTGGTAGCTTGGCATAAGAGCAGACTGTGTTAGGTATTTATGCAGCACATAAACAGTATTAAAGTGAAAATGCAACACAAGAAAAACCGCACACCAATTTAGAAAATAGAGTACAATCTAATAAAGAAAATGATATAAAAATGAAAAAAATCCAATCAGTAGAATCTGAGATATACATTTTTAAAGGTTTAAGTAAAAATAGCACCATGAAGCAGAAAACTATAACTTTTGGTGTCTGGATGCTAGACCTGGACAAATTCATAAGTTCTGGTCGACCACAATGGAGTGCGGGCTGGATACAGGGATCAGGTTAGTCCCACAAAAATGTTTTACCATCTCAAAGTCGTGAGCACAGAGCTCAAAACTTCAGGATGTCACAGGAGGAGCTCAACTAATACCAGCCAAATGTGCAGGACCTGGGAAGGCACCTCTCGGGGATCAGGAACTCATTACAGCCGAGGCCAGCTGGGCTCAGGCAGGGCCAGTGCAACAGGTCAGCTGGGCAGTTGCAGGAGCGCCCCTGGTGCTCAGAACACGAGGCCAGCCACTTGGCCCTTAGAGTCACTCTGGTTGTCCTTGGTATAAGGAGAAGGTCTTCTTTCTTTCGAGCAACAAGGAGGGCATCAAGAAGCAAGGCAGTCCTCTAAAGAAAAAGGCAGGCCTCAAGCAACAGGACAGTCCTCTGGAGAAGAAGCCAGGCCTCAAGCTGCAGGGCAGTCTTCAGCATGGTAGTCCTCTGAAAAACAAGGCAGGCTTTCAGCAGCAGGGCTGTCCCCGGGAGACCAAAGAAACCTTTCTGTAGTCTTCCACAGGTCCAGAAGTGTACTGAGCTGAGAGTCCAATAAGCATACCAGTCCTTAGAAGTGGGAGAAACTTCTAGACTTGCCCCACATCTGATTCAGGAATTCCCTTCCTTTCCCAGCCCAGGCTCCAGGGGACCTGGGATGACAATAGACAGGTGTCAAAGTCTTTGTGAGTGTGCTGTGACAGCCACTTTGAAATGTAATTGGGCCATGGAGCAGCTCCGCTCCTTCCATTAAGCCAACACCAAATCTGTCTTTGTCTCACTCTCTGGGAGGAATACCCAAATGCCAACTGACAACTACAACCAGTCACATGACCCAGGACACAGGCTGGCGGAACCAAATGGTTAGGAGAAGAAAATGTCAACTTTTTAACAGTCACATTTTCAGAATATTGACATAAAATCCAACTTTACCATTGAAGAGGGTTTGAAATTACAATTCTTTATACACCAAACTTAACCCTCCTACCTGTTCCTAATTGAAAGTTATCACCTATTTAATGTAATCAAGTAATCCAATGTTATACTATGGGAGAGGCAACTTTTACAGTAGAGAAAAATAAATGTACGAGTTTTTCCTTACCAAGAAATGTAAAACTTAAAAGCAGTTGGCCACATTTTTACATGACTGCACCCTGCCCTATGGCCTGTTAGGGCCTAGTCTAGGGGTGACATATGAATTAAAAAGGAAGGTATGGTCATGGCAAAAGGCTTATTTTTGCCAGGTCAAAATGTCAGTTTAAAACCACTACAGGCTACAGTGGCAGGCATGAGACATGCTTTTAATCACTACTTAAGTGGGTGGCACAATAAGTGCTGTAGGCCTACTAGCAGCATTTAATTTACAGGCCCTGGGGACATGTAGTACCACTATACTAGGGACTTCTTAGTAAATTAAATGTGCCAATTGGATATAAGGCAATGTTACTATGTTCAAGGAGAGAGCACTTCAGAATTGTTTAGCAGTGGTAAAAGTGCAGAGTCCTAAAAGCCAACAAAAACGTGTTCACAAAACACGAGGGGAGAAGGTAAAACGTTTGGGCGTGATCCTGCATAGAGGGCCAGGTCCAACAAATAATGTTTTATTATTGGTGTCCCATTTTCTAAAACACTCTTAAATTCCAATTCAATCAGCCTTTATACAACTAACTCTCCAAGAGTTGCACTAGAGGGCAGTCAAGGTTTAGTCAAGGTGATAGAGCGATGGTGACTTCCCTACAGCATGATACATTACTCACACTAAAATTCAAAGAGTGATTACAGATTTGTTTTGAAAAAAAGACTGAGGGCTTTTTGTAGAGAATTGCAGTAAGGACTCAAACCTCATAAATGGGCACAGAGAAACAAAAAGACATCATTGCTCAACACCAAGAAAGTGACCTTTTGCCACCCTCACCTCAGTTAACTGTATTATACAGAGCTTGCAGACATACTTTGAAAAATACTTCCAACAGAGAGAGCTTTTTTTTACATAGGTTGAGAGCTACAAGAGGTTATCTTAGTTGTTCCAGTCTCTTCCTTGAGGTTGCAAGAAATGTCATTGGCCTCTTGGTTAAGGTCAATTATGTCCCCGAAAAAACGGAATCATGCCATATGCAACGATTTATAAAGAGATGATGGAATCATTTGACATACACACAATAGCAAAATAATTTGTTCCCCACACTGAAGGCCGCAAGAAAATATTTGTTTTTTAAGAAAAGCTGAGGATTTTATTATATAACTACCTGCATCGAAAGGAATCATTTATGACTAGTTCAGTTGCATTTTGAGGTTTATAAACTTCGCTAAGAACATTTTGTTTATTCTTCCTTTTTTCTATCCCACCCTTGTTTTCTTGGTGTATGAAGCTGCAAGGTTCAATTTTTCCACTTTTTTCAAATTACTTTACAGAATGTAATTAACAATAAAGCATAATTACAGACTGTGGCCACATGACCTCCTTTCTTGCTATTTCACTTCAGCATTATCCAACTGTCTCATTTATCAAAGCTTGGGGCTCTCAGACAACAGGCACTTTCTATAAGGTCATGAAACGTCCCCAAGGCTGTCCTTGTGCCCCCTCCCCAGAAGTGTAGTGTCTCCTACACCACCAGTAAGCAGAAGATTGAATTGCAAGTGGACTATCTTAAGGTCAAAGATTTACAGTAACAAACTAGTTGCATGAAAGAGGGACAAACTGAATGAAACCAAGAGAAATGTTTAACCAACTCATGAAAGAATAGACTCCCTTATTTCTAAAAAGAGTGATATGTCTAAAGGGTAGTGTTGGAACCTAAATATGTCTGGTCACCTAGGGTAGCCTGGCCTAGGGTAAGACACTATCACTAGAGGCATATGTGTGAAGGTTGCAAACCACCCAGCAGTAAACCAACGTAACTTCACTCAAAAAGGACGCTACACCAATGTTTGGAAAAATATGGATTGCTTTTATAAAAATAATTAGGTTCTTCTGTATATCTCTTTTCTTTTTACACCAATATTTCTCCTTATTCCTTTTCACTTTGCTTAACAGATAACATTTACAATTTCATTTCACATTCCATTGGTCAGTTTCATTACAGTTCAATATGGCTTCCTTTACATTTACTTAACAGTGCTATACATTTAATGAAGAAGGAAAGAGTTAAAGAGACCAATCTATGCTGTATTCTCATTGAACAATGGCCTCCTAGAAGTATTTCCAGGAGCTCACACCAATGATTTCCTTAACTTTTAACTCCCACACCGTTTCAGGGCTACTGGATAAGTAATATATCCTGCACTACATTCCTTGTGCAAGGAGACTACCACTCCGTCTCCAAATAGGTACTGTCCTCTCTTAGCAACTCCCAGAGGACTTATTACTGAGGCAGAATTCCCCTCTACCCCCGTTTATCTGGCGCCTTCTGCTCTGAACTCGTGTAACCACCCACAGCGGCTTCCTCCTATTAAAACAGGCAACCCACTGTTACCACGAAGGGAAACCTCTGACCCTGCATCAACAGAGAGGTGTAGTTCACTCGGCCGATACCGGCCAACTGGGTTACTCAGGGACACCCCTTCACTCACTGGCTGCTGCTGACTTACTCACAGCCCTTATTCAGCAGGGCTGCCGGTGTGCTTGGGGCGGATCCCACTCTTCCAGTCACCCGACAATCCTCTTTCACCTTTTCCCCCCTTTCCGCCACCTTACTTGGCTGATTTGACACAGGGAAGAGGCAAAGTCCCTCCTGGTTCGTACTCTGGCTAGACCTCTACCGGACTACGGGTTCTCCGCACTTGCTAGAAGGACGAAGGAAGGCCAGACGGGGGCTGCCGGTGAAGTACTCTCCCGCGCTGCTGCCGTCGTTCCTTCGTTATCGGCGCTTCCGCTCCTGCGCGTCGGAGTAGTGTCTCTGTCTGGCAACGCCTCAGAAGCCCGGGGTTCCAGGACACTCCCCGGCCTGCTCACGTACAGCGCCACTCCTCACACAAGGCCGGTATCACGGAGCCTGCGCAAGACTAAGTGCTCCTCTGCTCATGCGCGCCGCCTGCCACTACCACAGTCAACGCAGGACCCTGTGACTCGCTTGAATCTCCCTCAGATCAATCGGTAAGGGGATCTGGCGAGGGGGCACGAAGCAGGGAAGGAGCTTCTTTCAGACAGCGTCACTTAAAGCAGGGGTTGCAGGATTCACAAGAGCCAGTCAGTGTTCCACCAATGTCTCCAGCTACCAAGCCTTAGCAAGAGGGTTTGGTCAGGGATGAACGGGGGAATGTCTCCTTGGAGAGGCTGCCTATTCCACCAACAAGCTAACTTCTCCTAGCGCGTCCACCTCCTCTCACCACCGCCTCTCTCCTCTAGCTCAACAGTCTACACAAAATGGCTTCCTGACCCCTACCCTATTATAGCCTATCCTTACAGGGTCCAGTAAGGTCCAGAAGGTTCTGGAAGGCCTAATACTAACCTATGGGGCACTCTAGGGGACTGACAGTTGTGGCAGTTAGAAGCCACCATTTTGTTGAATTAAGGAAATTCCTGTCGGAAGGGCACCTAAACTGAGGTGAATGATTATGAGGGTAAAAGAGCACCTATCCCCTTGACCAACACCTTGAAAAATCTAGTAGACACAAAAATAATTAAAGGCATGAGGGGCAAAAAGGGGACAAAATAAATAATACATTGGAGGGACTACGCAAAAAGTCAGACAGGTCTAACACGCGTCCCCCCCAGCTGAAAGTGGGGAGAGCTACCCAACCCCTTGGGAGTCCTCTTCACTAAGGCGGAAATACCTGGAAAGACCGTCTGCATTGGCGTGGTCCACTCCAGGTCGATGTTCCACCCGGAAGTCCATTCCCTGTAGGGAGATGGACCACCTCAACAGCTTGGGATTCTCCCCCTTCATCTGCATTAGCCAACGAAGGGGGCGGTGGTCAGTCTGAACCAGGAAGTGCGAGCCAAACAGGTATGGCCGCAGCTTCTTCAGAGCCCACACCACCGCAAAAGCTTCCCTCTCAATTGCACTCCACTTCTGTTCCCGGGGAAGCAGTCTCCTGGATAGGAAGACTACAGGCTGATCCAGGCCCTCTTCATTCAGTTGCGATAACACTGCCCCAATGCCATGTTCTGATGCATCTGTCTGGACAATGAATTCCTTGGAGAAGTCTGGGGCCCTCAGGACCGGTGCTGCACACATTGCCTGCTTCAGTTTCTCAAAAGCTTGCTGACAAGCTTTCGTCCAAACTACCCGACGAGGTTGTTTCTTGGAGGTGAGCTCTGTGAGGGGCGCTACCATAGTGCCATACCCCTTCACAAAGCGACGGTAGTATCCTGTGAGGCCCAGGAAAGCTCGGACCTCAGTCTGTGTCTTGGGGGGTTCCCAGGCCATGATTGCCTCAATCTTTGCCTGCAGGGGCTGCACTGTCCCCCTACCCACCAAGTGTCCAAGGTACACAACCGACCCCTGCCCAATCTGGCATTTGCTGGCTTTGATTGTCAATCCAGCTTGTTTCAGGGCCTGGAGAACTGCTTGCAAATGTTGCAAATGGTCCTCCCAACTGCTACTGAAGACAGCAATGTCATCCAGGTAAGCAGCGGAGAAACCCTCCATTCCAGAGAGGACCTGATTCACCAGCCGCTGAAATGTGGCAGGGGCATTTTTGAGCCCAAAAAGCATCACGCAAAATTGGAGGTGTCCCTCATGCGTGGAGAAGGCTGACCTTTCCTTTGCTCCATCTGTCAAGGAGATCTGCCAGTACCCTGAAGTGAGGTCAAAGGTACTTAGGTATTGGGCATCTCCTAGCCGGTCAATTAATTCATCCGCCCTAGGGATCGGATGAGCATCAGTCTTTGTAACTGAGTTCAGTCCCCGGTAATCCACACAGAACCTCAGTTCTGGCGTGGTGCCTGGTGGAGCGGCTTTTGGCACTAGCACCACCGGACTGGACCAAGGGCTGTTGGAAGGTTCTATAACTCCCAGCTCTAGCATCTTGGCAACCTCTCCATGGATGCTAGCCTTCACCTTGTCGGACAGCCGGTAGGTCTTCGACTTCACTGGTGGGCTGTCCCCTGTGTCCACATCATGGGTACACAGGTGAGTCCTTCCCGGGACAAGGGAGAACAACGTAGAGTACTGCTCCAGTATCTGGCGGCAGTCCTCCCGCTGTTCAGGAGTTAGAGTGGGAGAGAGAATCACTCCCTCCACTGACCCATCCTTCTCTTGAGACGAGAACAAGTCTGGGAGAGGTTCGCTTTCTGCTTCCTCTCCCCCATCAGTCACCATCATTAAAATGACCTTGGGCCTCTCATGGTGGGGTTTGAGTCGGTTGGCATGCAGCACCCGTAGGGGCTGTCAAGGGGTCTTAAGGTCCACCAGGTATGTGGCCTTACCCTTCTTCTCCAACACTTCAAATGGGCCTGTCCAGCGATCCTGGAGGGCACTAAGCTCTCCAGGCTCCATCACCCACACTTTCTGGCCAGGCTCCAATTCCACCTGGTGAGCATTGTGGTCATACCACTCTTTCATGACTGCCTGGCTGGCCTCCAAGTTGTCAGCAGCTTGCTTCCACAACTTCGCCATTTGGCTCCTGAAGGCCAGCATGTAGCTCACCACATCCTGGGGGGGTTTCCTGGGAGACTTCTCCCAACCATCCTTCACCAGGCTGAGAGGACCGCGTACAGGGTGCCCATGCAGAAGTTCAAAGGGACTGAAGCCCACTCCCTTCTGTGGCACTTCCCTGTAGGAGAATAGCAAACAGGGTAGGAGGACGTCCCATTTCCTCCGCAGGCTTTCGGGCAGACTTCTGATCATGCCCTTCAAGGTTTTGTTGAACCTCTCAACCAGTCCATTCGACTGGGGGTGATAAGGAGTGGTGAACCGGTAGGTCACTCCACACTCCTTCCACATTGCCCGCATGTAAGCTGACATAAAGTTGGTCCCCCTGTCAGACACAACTTCTTTGGGGAAACCCACTCGGGTAAAGATCCCAATAAGGGCCCTAGCCACCACAGGTGCAGTGACAGTCCTCAGAGGGATTGCCTCTGGGTACCGTGTGGCATGATCCACCAGAACCAGGATAAACCTGTGACCAGCTGTTGTTGGTGGATCCAATGGCCCTACAATGTCGATGCCCACCCTTTCAAAGGGGGTGCTAACGACGGGAAGTTGTTCCAGGGGAGCTTTCAGCTTCACCCCTGTTTTCCCACTGGCCTGGCAGGATACACATGTCCGACAGTAGGTGTTGGACGCCACTTTCATCTGAGGCCAGTAAAAGTGGAGGACAAGCCGAGCAAAGGTCTTGTCCTGACCTAAGTGTCCTGCCAAGGGTATAGCATGAGCCAATTCCAGCAGAAAGGCTCGGTATTGTTGCGGGACTACCAAGGCCCTTGACGAACCAGGTAAGGGTACCTTGGGTTCACTGTAGAGGAGTCCATCCTCCCAGTAAATGTGGTAGTGTCCCGTAACATCACCTGCTGCCTGGGCTTCAGCCTGTCGCCTCAGTCCCTCAAGGGTAGGGCACTCCCTCTGCCCCTTACAGAATTCCTCTCTGGTAGGCCCTCCCTCCACATGCCACTCAGCAGGGATGGGTAGGTCCTCCAGCGAGTCTACTTCCCCCTCCACGGACTCCTGGTCCACCACCGCAGGTGGCCGATCTGTCACATGGGGTGTAGAAGCCGAAGCAGGCTCTTCCTGACTTCGGGTCTGTCCCTTTTTGGCAGCGGGTTGGGCCATTGTTCCAGGCTCCAACCCAGGCGGACTCCCTCTCCGGGCAGTCGCAGACCTTGTGCTCACACAGGCCCAGTCAGGTGTACCCAGCATCGCGGTGTGCGTCCGGTATTCCACCTCTCTCCAAGCGTTGTGCTCCATATCATTCCCCAGCAGACAATCAAATGGCACGGCAGGGCTTACGGCAAATCGAAGTGAACCTGCAACCCCTTCCCACTCAAAGGGAACCTCAGCCACTGGATAGTGGCCCATTCTGCCGTCAGCCATCGCGGCGGGGTGGAGTACATTGGGAACCACCTGCTCTGGAGACACCAGTTGACTTCTCACCATAGTCATACTGGCTCCTGTATCTCTCAGAGCCTCCCCTCTCTGGCCATTGATGGTGATCCACTGCCCATACTTAACAGTATTTGGGGGCACCTGGATCTTAGGAACCATCTCCCGTTCTCCCAGGGACACTAAGGTGACACCGGCCCACTCACCCCCCTTATCTAAGGGCAACTCCTCCCCGAGCGCTACACTAGCTACTCCCGGTGGTTTTCCTCCGGTGGGAGGGGGTGGTCTCTTTGGGCATCTGACATCTCCTTTATAATGTCCAACACCACCACACTCAAAGCAGTGGAGAACCCTTGGCTGCTGGCTTTGGCCAGGATTAGGGTTTCTGGGCGGGTTTGCCTTAGGGGTGAAACCTGTTCCCTTTCCCTGGAAATTGTTTTGGGGACCTTTAGAGAACTTCCGCTTTTTATCTCCCCCCTCCTTCTTCTGAGGGGCGCCCTGTCCGGCCTTTTGGGAATCCCCTCCAGTCCCCTTTGAGGACACCCGGGTACTTGCCCAGATGTCCGCCTCCTCTGCAAGCTTCCGGGGATTGGTCAGCTTGCTGTCCACCAGGTGTTGGCGCAGCTCGGGAAAGCATTTCTCGAGGAGGTGCTCTTTCAAAAATAGATCATACAACCCCTCATAATCCTTCACCTCACTGCCCTTTACCCAGCCCTCTAATGCCTTTCTTGCATAATCAAGGAAGTCCACCCAGTTCTGGGTGCTTAACTTGTGGCTCCCCCTGAACTTCTGGCGATACCTTTCTGTGGTAAGCCCAAACTTCCTTACCAATGCTAGCTTCATGGTGGGGTAGTTGGTTTGCTCCTCTGGTTCCAGGGCCAGCAAGGTGTCCCGACCAGTAGGAGGCATGTACTTATACAAACCACCCCCCCAGTGCTTCTCCTGCACCCCATGGGCTCTTAAGGAGACCTCATAGGCAGCCAACCATTTGGCTATGTCATCTCCCTGACTAAAGCTAGCAATTAGGTCTTTTGGCAAATAGGGTCTGGACTCCTTGGCTGTTTCTTTGGATTCGCTGCCACCATTCATTACAGGAGAGGACCCCCGTTGCAGGGCCTGGAGTTCCAACTCTTTCAACCTGAACTCATGAGCCATCCTCCTCTCTTCCTTCTCCTGCTGCAGCTTAGCCAACTCCCATCTTAATTGCCTCTTTTCCCTCCTGTCAGTGAGCTCGGCTTCGGTCAAGCTTCCCCCGGAGGCACTACTGCCCTTCCTGGAGTAGGACACTGGTCCTGGGAGTAGGTTTTCCCCCTCGGAGTGGAATAATCCTTCTATCTCCACAACCGTGTCCCGGTCTGTCCCTTCATCCTCCTCCTTCCCTTCTTTGCGTGCTTCCACCCAATCCCTTAGACTGGTCTGGAGTTCCCCCTTCTTGGCACCATGCTTAAAAAATACCCCCATTTGTTGGCAGAAATCTTTCAGCTGAGCCACCGAATAGGTGTCTAGTTTTTCTAGTGCAAACTCCATTTTACCACAGGCAATTCAAAGCTACACACACAAGAAGAATAGAGTTGCAAGGGCAACCTGAAGCTACCTCCACCCCACCACCAGGAACAAATTTGAAAAAACCAAAAATAAGAATTAGGAGGGCCGCTAGGAGAAAACTCCTGGTGTAGGCTAGTGAATTACGCTCAATTACTACAGAGTAGTTGCAACCACAGTCAGGATCCCACCGCTAGACACCAACTTGTTGGAACCTAAATATGTCAGGTCACCTAGGGTAGCCTGACCTAGGGTAAGACACTATCACTAGAGGCATATGTGTGAAGGTTGCAAACCACCCAGCAGTAAACCAACGTAACTTCACTCAAAAAGGACGCTACACCAATGTTTGGAAAAATATGGATTGCTTTTATAAAAATAATTAGGTTCTTCTGTATATCTCTTTTCTTTTTACACCAATATTTCTCCTTATTCCTTTTCACTTTGCTTAACAGATAACATTTACAATTTCATTTCACATTCCATTGGTCAGTTTCATTACAGTTCAATATGGCTTCCTTTACATTTACTTAACAGTGCTATACATTTAATGAAGAAGGAAAGAGTTAAAGAGACCAATCTATGCTGTATTCTCATTGAACAATGGCCTCCTAGAAGTATTTCCAGGAGCTCACACCAATGATTTCCTTAACTTTTAACTCCCACACCGTTTCAGGGCTACTGGATAAGTAATATATCCTGCACTACATTCCTTGTGCAAGGAGACTACCACTCCGTCTCCAAATAGGTACTGTCCTCTCTTAGCAACTCCCAGAGGACTTATTACTGAGGCAGAATTCCCCTCTACCCCCGTTTATCTGGCGCCTTCTGCTCTGAACTCGTGTAACCACCCACAGCGGCTTCCTCCTATTAAAACAGGCAACCCACTGTTACCACGAAGGGAAACCTCTGACCCTGCATCAACGGAGAGGTGTAGTTCACTCGGCCGATACCGGCCAACTGGGTTACTCAGGGACACCCCTTCACTCACTGGCTGCTGCTGACTTACTCACAGCCCTTATTCAGCAGGGCTGCCGGTGTGCTTGGGGCGGATCCCACTCTTCCAGTCACCCGACAATCCTCTTTCACCTTTTCCCCCCTTTCCGCCACCTTACTTGGCTGATTTGACACAGGGAAGAGGCAAAGTCCCTCCTGATTCGTACTCTGGCTGGACCTCTACCGGACTACGGGTTCTCCGCACTTGCTAGAAGGACGAAGGAAGGCCAGACGGGGGCTGCCGGTGAAGTACTCTCCCGCGCTGCTGCCGTCGTTCCTTCGTTGTCGGCGCTTCCGCTCCTGCGCGTCGGAGTAGTGTCTCTGTCTGGCAACGCCTCAGAAGCCCGGGGTTCCAGGACACTCCCCGGCCTGCTCACGTACAGCGCCACTCCTCACACAAGGCCGGTATCACGAAGCCTGCGCAAGACTAAGCGCTCCTCTGCTCATGCGTGCCGCCTGCCACTACCACAGACAACGCAGGACCCTGTGACTCGCTTGAATCTCCCTCAGATCAATCGGTAAGGGGATCTGGCGAGGGGGCAAGAAGCAGGGAAGGAGCTTCTTTCAGACAGCGTCACTTAAAGCAGGGGTTGCAGGATTCACAAGAGCCAGTCAGTGTTCCACCAATGTCTCCAACTACCAAGCCTTAGCAAGAGGGTTTGGTCAGGGATGAACGGGGGAACGTCTCCTTGGAGAGGCTGCCTATTCCACCAACAAGCTAACTTCTCCTAGCGCGTCCACCTCCTCTCACCACCGCCTCTCTCCTCTAGCTCAACAGTCTACACAAAATGGCTTCCTGACCCCTACCCTTATATAGCCTATCCTTACAGGGTCCAGTAAGGTCCAGAAGGTTCTGGAAGGTCTAATACTAACCTATGGGGCACTCTAGGGGACTGACAGTTGTGGCAGTTAGAAGCCACCATTTTGTTGAATTAAGGAAATTCCTGTCGGGAAGGGCACCTAAACTGAGGTGAATGATTATGAGGGTAAAAGAGCACCTATCCCCTTGACCAACACCTTGAAAAATCTAGTAGACACAAAAATAATTAAAGGCATTAGGGGCAAAAAGGGGACAAAATAAATAATACATTGGAGGGACTACGCAAAAAGTCAGACAGGTCTAACAGGTAGAAAGTTTTTAGATCAAAACATATAAACCACACTTCCCCGAGGAATAAAAAGAAGAGTATGCAAGTGTGTGCAGAGGCAGTAAAAATATACAAGCAGAAAAGGGCAATTATAAGGTGAAAAAGAATCAACTTTCATTACGCTTATCATCATCCACACCAATACAATTGTGAATTTATCATCTGACAGATTGATTGAAACTGGGTAAATGTGTAGTAAGACAAAAGTTATATGTTTTCTAGCTACCACTAAAATCAAATATTGCATGTCATAAAGAAAAGCATGATTTTTATATGTTTGAGGACAATGTTTGAGGACAATGTTTGACACATTTCAAAATAGTCATTTATGCACTGAAAAGATTTGAGTGGGATCTAGTAAATAAGTCTCTATTAGGCCTGAGGCATGCCTCTATGAATGTGTCCTTTTTGTTTAATTTATGTGCTAAATTGTAATTTATCATTGTTGCACATTTTTTTATTTTTTGTGTCATGAAAGATAAAGGATGATTTTCCATTCTATATTGCACAGTGGCTAACTGTTTGAAATTGGGTTATTGGCAGAAGAGGCGGAAACCTTTCTCAAGCAATAATCACAATCCACCACAAAAGTCACTAAATTAACCAGGGCTTAAACATTTGGTAGCTTGGCTCACAAGCTGTTATATAGCTCCTATATATCCTTATATCGTGTTAAGTTAGCATAGGTACATTTGAGATTTAAACGCCATTTTTCCTTTCTTGCAACTTCTGCACACGACCCTTAATTGTTGACTTAGCTTTCAACCTAGTTGTTTGCCGTGGTGTATGTGAGAATAATATGTTATTGCTCTGATATCAGTTTTGTTTAATAAACCATGTCTGCACGGAGAGTGCTGAAGTTTCAGGAGCAACACGATATGGAATTGTTATGAGGTCTGATCTCCACGCCTTCATAGTCATAACACAAGTGCAGCCTTTGCCAACTTGGGCTTGAGGCGGGATTGATATTGCTTTGCACGAGAATTGTTAACACACTTGATGCGGTGCACATGCAGAGAGAGCTGGTGTATGCTGATGTGATTCCTTCATGCTAGGACACTAAGGTATGGGCCCGCCCTAAAACAACCCAAAGAGACCTTCTTAGCTAATAATATAATATATGTGTTAGGGAGGGTGAGATATAAGTGTTGTTAACTCTTATTCATAACAGCATGTTAACATGCTGTCACCATTCGCTTTTTATGTCTTAGTAACTATGCTGATAATTTTGCTACTGATAATAAGTATACTTGTATTATCTAAGATACTGCGCCTGAGAAGACGGCATTAGTAAATAAACATTTCAAATGCACATGTGTCTTCTTTACTCCATGTTCTGGTTTGTAATGATAATATAACGAAAGAGTGTTCATGAGTTCCACGTACCCTGAGGTACTGTAAGTTCATGTTCTGGTTTGTCTAAACATTGGAAGTTTGATATGTCCAATGAGACACTGTAGCTAGCTCGGTAAGGGGTGAGTTGGTTGCTAAGGTAAGTTTTGGGACACCCTAATTTGCCGAGGTTCCACTCCTCTGTGCACAGTTCTGTGTGAGTACAGAAACCCTGCAACATGGCGCCCAACGGTTTCGGTGGTCTTATATCATGACACTCGAGTAGTTTATCGTTCATGCCTTAACCCCTTCACATCCGTTTCCGGAAAACGGGGTGTCGGTGAAACCTACCTATTTTTTGAAATAGGTCTTTATTCAAGCTTGATTCTTTCTTAAACGGTTTCTTTGAATTACTACCCAGTTGTGCTACAAAGTATTCTTTGTGTGTTCTTGTTTCCAGTGTTGTCATGGCGGCGGTGGCTATTGCGCAGCATAGTCGCGTAGCGGTACGCAACCATCTTCAGACGTACCAGGTCCCAGTAGATGGGATGGCTGTGATTTTCGTGGTAAGTGCAGATCCGGCGTTTCCTTACGAGTTGTTTTACTCTTGGGTTACGTTTCCGGCTGTGGACGCTAATTCTGGTTTGTTCCACTCCTACACCGCCTCGGATGTCCCGGCTGTATATACGCCGTACAGGGCATTGGAAATACCTATTGATCATTGGCAGCATCGAGTTTGGTTTGATGGCGCCCTCCCCCACTCTTTGTCCGCTGCGAGGTTAGGTCCACTCTCAATTCCAGGTACAAATTGGCCTGCGTTGGGTGGCTTTACCCCGCACCCGAATCACGGGGCTTGTACCCTAGCAGAAATACGCAGGCTACATGTTGTTTCCATTTCCGTGATTCGTGCTTTAGTGCAATACATCGGTCGACATCTTCCTGGTGGTCCCCAGGGGGGTGCGGCCGCTCCCATGGAACGAGGCGGTATGCGTCTCAATCCAGTGATGGTTAATTCGGTTTTTGGTGCGCGTCCAGTTGACAACGATGACTTCCCATTCTGGCTAGCAGAGAAGTTTGATCAACTGGAGGCGGTTTTTCCGAATTCTACTCCTGCTGATAAACATAGAATGTTAACGATTACTCTACCGAAGGATATAACTCCTGAACTTGTTGACTGTGAAAGCTGGGGAAAAACATTTGCGGCAGTTTATACAAGGTGCTTCGGCACCCCGTCTATGACTGCCCTGCCTGAAATCATTAGACGTGTTCAGAATGATCACGGTCCAGAGGCAGCGGTTGAATTGGGTATGCGCCTGTGTGGTTCTTTTGAGATTGTAAGTGATCTCATTCTCTCCAATGTTAAAGGAGATGCAGTTAACTTTCAGGTGTCGAATGCTTTGGCTGCTCTGCCCGATGCCGACAAACCCCGCCAGTTAGCAAAGATTGTGGTGGCCGCTTATAAGACAATTGGCCGCACAAGTAGAGGTCTGAAATATTTTCCAGTAAAGGAGAAAAAACAACCTCAAGGACAATCTGCAGTGACAGATGTCCAGCCCAAGTCTAGAAAACAAAATTGGCCTAAGAAACAGACACAGGGGAGGAAGAATACACAGACTCAGGATTCTTTTCCTGCAGTACAAGCACCTGCGCCGACTGAAAAAGTTTATGATTTGCGCGATCGCGCGATGATTAAATCACCTGATCGATTTCAGGGTTCTGATCAACGCTCTCCTCGTTCCTTTCAGGACACATCGGCCCCGAAGACCGGTGGAGGAGGAGGGGGTGGACGTGGACGTGGTGGCCAACAAGGACGTGGTCAGTCCCGCCAGACAGACGGCGCAGTGAAGCAGGAGGATTCTACGCCTAGGCGTCCGCAGTTTGCGAAAAAGAAAGTCGCAGCCTTAACAGCGCATCGATATGCCACAGATAGTGAGAACGCGGCTTCGGAATCTGACGTGGGCTCTGACCTTGCTGGACAGCGCGGCGGAGATAACCATAGTCAGAGAGGCGCTGCGTCCACTACTGAGGGTGACAGCGACTGATGTCTACGTTGTGATAGAAACAGCGGATACGAGACTTGCTCCCCCTGAAAGACTATATGAAATTGTCCTGTTAATTGAAGGTGACATACAGCGTACCGTTAAAGGTGTATTTTGGGAGAATCTGTCTTCTACATATGATATTTTACTTTCGGAGGCTGACTGGCCCCCACCTTTTGTGCTCGCGGCGCCGCGAGGGGAGGAGGTGATCCTACCCAGTTTCGCGAACACTGTCTCGAAAGAGCATGCGCAGCATTTTGCAGAAGAGTGGGCTCGGGCTCTCGCGCCGGCTCTGTACCGTAACCAATGTGGTTGGGATAGATTGTCGCCTTGCCACGAAATTCCGTTGCGGTCTCAGCCGCAGCCTCAACCTCAATATCCCATTCGGCGTGAAGCTAAATCTTCCGTCGCGGAAATCCTTGAACAATTGGAATATCAGGGAGTTATTGAAACGTGTGTGTCACCGATGAATAATCCCCTTTTTACTGTGAACAAACCTGACGGATCATATCGTTTGGTTTTGGATTACCGGCATTTAAACTCGCATTGCCGTAACTGTGCTGTACAGAATACCCACGGCTCTGCCCTAGTGGATAGTCTCGTGCGTAAGCGTTTCAAGACAACGCTTGACATATCCAATGGTTTTTATGCCCACAGATTGGACAGCTTTAGTTCCCAATGGACCAGTTTTACGAGCGCTGGAGTCCAAAAGCAATTCCGGCGTCTTCCAATGGGCTATAAGAATAGTCCTGGTATATTTACCGCTCGCATTGTCTCTATTCTGGAGGCACTCGACCCTGATGCTTTTTCGTATGTGGATGACATATATCTCACAGACGACGATATTTGGGAGCATCTGTGTCGTGTAAATTCTGTTATTTGCAACTTCGCTGACATGGGTTACAAATTTAACTTTGCAAAATCGCACATTGCTGAACACACAGTGTTGTTTTTGGGCTATGAGCTCAACAATGAAGGTAGAGGTTTGGCGCCTCACTTCTTAGAGAAGTGCGCACAATTGCGCGCTCCTACAACACTGAAAAAATTACAATCTTTACTGGGCTTTTTGAATTTCGGCAGAACTTACATTCCGGAATATGCCCAGCGTATCAAGCCTTTGTATGCTTTGATACAACCAACTTTCTCAAAATCATGCTGGCTGCCTGAGCATTCAGCCATTTTGCAATCCTTGCAGGCTGATCTGCTCGCTTCTAAATATTTACTGACTCGTGATAACCACACCAACCTGGTAATAAGAATAATTCCTGGGACGGTGGGTTTCACATACCTCACTTTTAATGAAGGTGACACAGTACCTATTGCTTACAAGTCACACTTGTACACTTCGGCTGAGATGCGGTTTCCCACAGTGGAGAAGGTTTTAACTGCTGTACAGATGGCAATTCTAAAAGAACGAGCACTGTCTCAGGGGAAACGCATGCTAGTGGTAACACCCTGTCCTCACTTGGAGGCAGTCACGAAAGCCAGTGTACCGAATTCGAAAGCTTTGCACCCTCGGTGGATTCAGTGGGCTGCGTCATTGTCATCCACGGATGTCATGTTTATTTTTGACGCCTCCTTACGGTCGCAAGAGTACTTGCAGTATGAATTCGTTCATCCTGCTCCTCTGGCTATGCGACCTTTGGAGGACTTCCATTGCATCATTTACACTGATGGGTCGGCGCAGGTTGCGCATGGCTCTAAACATGCCTACGTTTCCGCATGCGCCATTGTGGTCGGTGCTATGTTGAATGATGAGTTCGTTTCCAGGGAAGTGCACACGTTGCCCCTGGGCGATTGCACCGCACAATTGGCGGAGCTTCGTGCTCTCTTACTAGCTTTGGAGTACGCAGATCCAAGTGTTACTACTCTAATTGTAAGTGATTCTTACTACTGTGTCCAGTCTTACAATGAAAACTTGTTCTTTTGGATTCAAAATGATTTTCATGATTCCAAGGGTAGCACAATAAAACATAAAATGATCTGGGTTCGAGTGGCAGAGCTTAAGGCTATGTTGCCACTCGTTTATGTGATTCATACTCTCGGTCATCAGCGCGTAGGAGTTCACGCTGTTGGCAACTCGCTTGCTGATGAAGCAGCGAAATCAGCAGTATCTACATACTTAGTTGCAGCAGTTACTAGGTCTAAAACCAAGATTGATAGCGACATCTTGGCGGCGATTGCTGCCTCTGAGAAGGGAAGTAAACATCCTGCGGGATTCCCTTCGAAGTATAAATACCACTTAAGTCCCGAAAAAGTTCCTTTTGTGACAATTCCTGATGTTGGGGAACGGCTGATTCCCAACTCGGATCGCAGAGCAGACTTGATTACAGCGGCTCATGAAGGTGTGGCGTCTGCGCATGCGGGCGTCTCGGCCACTGTAACTCAATTACAACTACGTTTCTGGTGGCGGGGACTGTACAAACAGACGCGTGATTATGTCCTTCTTTGTGACATATGCCAGCAGATTAAACCTTCAACTGCTACGCGTCCGCCACAGACTCAGTTGTACATTTCTAATAAACCGCTAGGCTGTGTTTATTTAGATCACTGCGGTCCTTTTTCATCTGATACTGCATATAAGTACATCTTAGTAGCAGTTGACTCATGCACACGCTTTGTGTGGGTATGGCCACATCGCAGCGCTGATTCGCGGACTGTCATTAGAGATTTGCGTATCTTTATAGGGATTTTTGCCTGTGGTACCTTCCATTCGGATCAGGGTCCGGCTTTCGCCTCTAAGGCGTATAAGGATGCCATGACTTCGATGGGGGTCCAAGTCAAGTTTTCGTCACCCTACAGACCTGAGGGTAATAGTGTAGTTGAACGAATGAACCGTGATTTAAAGCAATCTTTGACAGCCCGAGTTATAGGCACTGGCAGAAACTGGCTGGCTCACCTCTATGGCGTGCAGCGTGCTCTTAATAATCTCCCTAGAAGGTCTCTGGGTGGGCGGACCCCATACGAAATGCTCTTTGGCATCAAGATGTACGTCCCTGACCTTGACGGTCTAGACTCTGTGGTTCGCGCCACTTCCTTTGACGCAGATGAACATTGCAATGTTTTACAGAAACTACAAAAGACCAGAGACAGTCTTGCAAAGGAACATTTGCCCTCCACAGCGGATGATGCGTTGCAGATCCCGGTAGTTGGCTGGCTACCCCAAGTTGGAGAACTGGTTCGAGAGAAGATCGACAACAAGAAAGAGTTTGGTCCCTCCTATCGAGCTCCGGTCCCAGTGCTTGGAGTGAAGGGCACAAGAACAGTCATTTTACCACCACTTCCAGGTCGTAAGGAAAACAGGTTTATTTCTATTGACAATGTCAAGATACACAGAGTGGCCGATTCTTCTTAGCATGACACCAGCTGTTTCCTGTCCTTCCATTGTGAGAAATTCAATTATGCCCACTGCTTCTAATATTGAACCTGAAGTGGCCATCGAATTACCTGCTGTTTCCAGTCCATTATTAAATAATTTACCCGGAACTAACGTTGATGAATTGGACTATACATACCCCACTGATTTGTCCATGCCTGACCTGCAAGCTCGTTTAGCCACGGAATCCAGATTTTCATTTGACTCTGCTTCCCTTGCCTCGAAAAAACCCTCTCAAATTGCAGTATATGCTAGCCTGTTTAAAAAACATTTTTTGATACCTCCTTGGATATACATTTGGCTGGTCATTTTTTCGGTTTACCTTTTTATGTCAATTGGTTTTGTGTTTTATTTTTTTCGAATTATGAATGGACACTATGTCGAGGAGAGAACTTGCATTACTCATTTAAATGGAACTTTGGCCCCACTTTCCTCTTCACATTCTACACACAGATTAAAAAGAGACTTGACTTTGGTTAACATCACAGCATGGCCTGTTCTGGATGGAATCGCGTGGGATGCAGTTCGGTTTCAAATTCATGGCCCAACGGAAGTCGTTAATGTTCCTAATGTACTAAGAGTTAATATGGGGGATGTGGTGAAACAAAACATTCGTTCTGATGATTGGGATGTTAATGCTGTGGAAAGTTTGTTTTCTGATTTAAAGTACTATGCTGCTTTTGATGCTGAGGATTTATATTTAGAATCTGCTAATTATGGTGAATTGTTCTGTTACCAACATTATGGCAATCACTTCTTACACAAGACATCTTCCCGAAGGGATGCTGTTAATTTTACTCAGTGGGAACATTGCCCGGCACCTACACAAGGGAGTTCGGAAACGTTTCTTAAAAAGTATACTTATTTCACTGACTTTAACCAGACCAATCCCGAGTCCTTTTATTTTAAATTTCACAAACAGCCACTGTCCAAGGTTAGACTTACCGATACAAAATTGTTGTATTCGAAGGCCTTCCTAGGTCAATTAGTTACTGGGGGCTATGAGTTATGGAAGGAAACAATAGACCTTAAATCGGTTTGGGGTTCAAGGGCCTGGCAGGTACGAGGCACTGAGGCTTTGCACCGTGCATGTCTTATCCCGAATCATATGTTGTTTTTAAATGAAACCATTTCCCAGACCACATGCTTTGGATTGGCTACATCTAAAAGGTTAAACACCCCGTCTTTCCCGGAGTTGGAGGAATATGAGAATTGGAGTAATTTTACTCAATTGTCCATTAAAGATATACAGGCTCTGCTTCTTAATTCCTCCTTTAACATTTCCAGTATGAATCCCAAGGGTTGGCTGCTTTGGCACCGTAGTGCTGATTCTTGCCAAAAAAGATTTTTAAATATAACTGACGGTTTTAAGACTGTTAGATCTGATCCCCGGTTTGATTTGAGTCATACTGTCACCTCTTACTCTGTGGGCAAGTTGTGTCAAGCTTGGCTGAAACATTCAACTTTACCTGCGGTTAAGTATCACCTTTCCAAACTGAATGCAGACGTGGATTTGAATGATTTCATTAAAGGCCCAGCTAGTGGCAGGTCGAAAAGGTGGTTATATGGGGTTTACAATGAAATTTGGAAACTCTCACAGATTGAGGCTGCTTCACGCCTTAGGGCTATTGATCAGGCGAATCTTGAGAAAGTGCTTGCAGTGGTTGACAATAGCATTAATGTGCTTTCCTCTAGAATTTACACATTAGATAATATTGTGTCGTCTGTTGTTGATATTGTGCATGATGAAGTATCAGTATTATACCATGGTCAAAATCAATTACGGTCAATCATGCAGTTTGCATGGACACTTCAGACTCTGAAAATGGGTAAAGTTCCCTGGGGATACATGAACGTTTCCTCTTTATTTGCACCGTTTAATTTGACAGACAAACAACGCTTGCTTTCAATGCGTGATGCTTCCTTTTCTATGCTACATATTGAAAGGTTGGAATCTTTACCTTTTTCTGTGGCAGAAGCCACTGCTGCTACGTGGCTTATCCACGGTTTAATAACACTGCCTTTTGCTTTATATAAGTTTTCAAATTGTATGAAATATGTGCCAATAGGTCGTTTTGAACCCTTAGATAGCGGTTTTCTTCTTGAGGTCTGGTCACTCCCATACACATACAGATGTTTCAAGGATGAACAAGAAGTTTATCTAACAGGGGATGAGTGTACTGAGACGCCAGATCATTCTTTGATGTGCAGACACATACAGTTACACGGTTCATGTAACAAGGACCGTCCGAATATGGCTTGCGTTTTACAGGGCACGCCAGTTCCTGCTATCATCCCCACGTTTAAATTGTTAGAGAATGGTAGTTATTTAATGCTCAATAATGAAAACTGTTGTGGGTTAATTAAAGGTATAGCTTTCATAGTAACAGTAAGTGAGCGAGTTATTTGCTGCAGAAATGTTCTTTATCCTCCCACACGTGAACATAGGGAGTCTTCCATTTGGCCACAGATACCGACCTTGGGAGCAGAATTCAGCGGCATGGCTAGAATAAGAGCTCTATTGTCCCAGAAAGAGGTGGCCTTGAGCTCGGCCCGTGAAACTTTCGTGCTTCACATTGCTAACACCCGTACGGAGGTTCAGGCTCTTTTAAATACTGATTTGCCTTTGCATTTCGGAGCCATGGTTCGTTCTATCTTTAACGCATCCTCCACAACGGGCCTAGCACATTTTTTTAAAGTTGTTAGCGGTGGTCTCGTGACTTCCTTTGAGAAGATTTTTGGAGTCATCCCTGCCTTCTTCCATTCTATTTTTTCATCCTTATTTGGAGGGTTCCCGTTTTTACTTGCATTAGCGGCTGGCGCTTTGGTGGTTTTCTGCCTTTTTAAATATGGATGCCCTTCCTGTGCAAGACCACGCTCAACTGCTACTGACGCGGTTTCGCAACCGCATGCTTGATTATTATGGCACACTGCCGTTGGCGACTCTAAGCACGGGGTTTGGATTATCTTTTCGGTTCTCCTATTTCACCTGTGTCCAGCCTGTATTTCGCTGCCTGACCTGTGATTTCCTTTGGGCCATTGATTTGTGTCTCTGCGGACCGATTTCTTCTGACGTCGATTTTGATCAACTGATGAGTCCTATCATTGCTCACGAGTTGGTTTGTTCTGACGAAAGGATTATGGCCTTGGCGGTGGCACATGGACTAATGGGTCCCTGGGATGTGTTGTCGGCAGCGCAAAATTTCTTGGAACGAAGTTTTCTTGAAAACCCACCGAGCTGTCCTCTGATGGTTATAGAGGATCCGGTGCTGGGAGATCACGTATGTTCCTTTCATCTTTTAAATTGGATGGCTGAACTGTTTTCGGATGAGGACAGTGACTTCCTCCTGGAGGCTGTTGCAGCTTACTTTTCATATACAGTCTTATCATAGACACTGCCTCGAATTGACATGCTGATTAATAGCATTTCCTTGATTTTATTGACTTTTGGTCAAGACATTTTATTTTTTGCTTGCCTATTGGCTTGAGCCACATTATACTTGTGGGCTATTTTTTAGCATTAGTTTTTATAATTGAATTTTTATTCATGCTCGTTTATTGTTGGATTCTGCTCTCATGTGATGCACTTCTGTTATCTTATTTAGTCCGTTCTCGGATCATGGGGGGGTGTTATATAGCTCCTATATATCCTTATATCGTGTTAAGTTAGCATAGGTACATTTGAGATTTAAACGCCATTTTTCCTTTCTTGCAACTTCTGCACACGACCCTTAATTGTTGACTTAGCTTTCAACCTAGTTGTTTGCCGTGGTGTATGTGAGAATAATATGTTATTGCTCTGATATCAGTTTTGTTTAATAAACCATGTCTGCACGGAGAGTGCTGAAGTTTCAGGAGCAACACGATATGGAATTGTTATGAGGTCTGATCTCCACGCCTTCATAGTCATAACACAAGTGCAGCCTTTGCCAACTTGGGCTTGAGGCGGGATTGATATTGCTTTGCACGAGAATTGTTAACACACTTGATGCGGTGCACATGCAGAGAGAGCTGGTGTATGCTGATGTGATTCCTTCATGCTAGGACACTAAGGTATGGGCCCGCCCTAAAACAACCCAAAGAGACCTTCTTAGCTAATAATATAATATATGTGTTAGGGAGGGTGAGATATAAGTGTTGTTAACTCTTATTCATAACAGCATGTTAACATGCTGTCACCATTCGCTTTTTATGTCTTAGTAACTATGCTGATAATTTTGCTACTGATAATAAGTATACTTGTATTATCTAAGATACTGCGCCTGAGAAGACGGCATTAGTAAATAAACATTTCAAATGCACATGTGTCTTCTTTACTCCATGTTCTGGTTTGTAATGATAATATAACGAAAGAGTGTTCATGAGTTCCACGTACCCTGAGGTACTGTAAGTTCATGTTCTGGTTTGTCTAAACATTGGAAGTTTGATATGTCCAATGAGACACTGTAGCTAGCTCGGTAAGGGGTGAGTTGGTTGCTAAGGTAAGTTTTGGGACACCCTAATTTGCCGAGGTTCCACTCCTCTGTGCACAGTTCTGTGTGAGTACAGAAACCCTGCAACAAAGCAGTCAGGCTTATCTTAGAGACAGTGTGTAAAGTATTTTTGCAGTACACAATGACTAATAAAGTAAAAACACAGCACACAAAAAAGCCAACACCAATTTAGAAAAATAGAGTAAAACATGATGTATAATGAATTCAAATAATTAATGAAAGTTTCTGTTAAGTATAGTGCATAAAAGTACAAAGCACTTCGAGGGGTCCTCAGGTTGTGCAAGACCGGGTAAAATTCAGAAGTTTAGGCCGACAGCGATGGAGAGCGGGCAGAAACAGGGACAAGGTTAGTCCCGTATATAGGGTTATCATCTCTTTGTTCTGTGTGAAGAGTCCAGTTTGAGGTGGAAGAGGCCATGAGGAGCGAGTATATCATTTAGGATGGTTGTTGCTGTAGTGAGAAGTGCAGGTCAGGCATTGTGGACAGTCATCACTGTAGGGCAAAGATCCTGACAGGTGTTACGGACAGTCATTGCTGATGCTTTGTTTTGCCGGGTACAGTGGGTTGTCATTGCTGTAGCATGTAAAGCACATCTTGCATTGCCGGTTTTCACTGTAGTGCAAAAAGTTGGGTTCACCTGATCTTTGCAATGGCGGTCACCACAGGTGGCAAGATTTTAACACGAACATGTCAGTTCGTGCTTGTGAAGAGCCCATAACTGCAGAACTTCACCCTTTCGTCACAGGAGGAGCTCAACTGATGCCAGCCAACGGTCCAAGACCTGGGGCGGAATCTCTTGGGGATCAGGGACTCACTCCAGCAGGGCTCAGGCAAGTCCATGCAGGTCCATTTGAAGGTCTTGGCAGGGTCAGTAGCAGTAGAACGGCTGGGCAATTGCAGGCAGTTGTTATGCCCCTGTAACTCAGAACAGGCGGTCAGCCACTTGAACCTTTGAGTCACTCTGGTAATCTTGGGATCAAGTGGCAGGGCAGGCCTCAAGCAGCAGGACAATCTTCTGAAGTGCAAGGCAAGCTTCAAGCAATATGGCAGTCCTCTGGGAGCTGCAGGACTTTCCTTCTGAGGTACAAAGCAGGTCTACAGCAGCAGCCAGTCCACTAAAGTTCAAGGCAGTCCTTCTGGGGATACTCTGCTGGCCCAGGAGTGAACTAAAGAGTGGGTCTTAAGGTTTAATATTTATACCTGGTGCCAGCATATGAAGTGGGAAAAATGTCTAGACTTCCCCACACATCTGGTTCTGGAATATCCTTACTACCCTGTCCAGGATCCAAGGAGCCTAGGGTGACAATGGAGGGATGTCATGTTCTTTGGAAATGTGGTGAGGCATTCCCTTTGAAATGTAAATCGGGCAGGAAATAGTTCCACCCCTCCCATCCTGCAGTAGGGACCAACCTCGTCTCCCTTTGTATCCCTCACTATCTGAAAGGAATACACAAAGACCAGCTGCCAACTACACCTGGTCATGGGGCCCAGGACACAGGATGTAGGCACCAAGGGGCTGATTTACAAGCCCCTTGCGCCACTTTGTGCCACCATCAAGTCACTTTTTTTAACGCAGCGGCAGCGCAAACAATTATGCCAATTTACAACGTGACGCATCTAGGGAGATGCGTCACGTTGTAAAGCCATGTGTCACATTATACCTGTGTCAGGTATAATGTATGCAGGGTGGGTGTTCCCACCCAAAAAGCCATGTAGAACTGCCGCGGTGAAATTACTACATTTCACTGCGTCACTCTATGCCTTCACTGCGTCAAAGTCCCTACACCATCTCAAACCAGGCGTAAGGAAAGACGAAGGGCTTTTTGAATGGGACTCACCTATCTGTTGTGGTGCATTGCTGGAGTTGCGTCACATTTATGAGCAACTACAGCAATGCGTTACTTTTGGCCCAACAGATGCTTCAGAATTTCTGACGGATCTGTTAATCCTTGTACCATGGAGCACTGTATTGTAAATACAGCGCATCCATGGTGGTGCAAGGAAATTTGGTGCTTGCGCAAGGAAACTGACGTGTCTATGCCGATTGCGTCTGTTCCTTGTAAATCTGCCCCTTAATGCTTAGGACAAGAAATTGCTAACTGTCTAAAAGTGGCATTTTCATACTTGTGACTTAAAATCCAACTTAAACTAAATGATAATGGTTGAGGAGCACTCCTTATTTTTAATTTTAAATTGTTCTCGTTATGAACTGTTTTTCATGCGTGCTGCATAGCTTGGCACATTGTCCCTCATGTGCTTTATTATAACAAACTTTCCAAGTGGAACCACCTGGTCTGTGCACACTTTTGCCAAAACCTTTTGGTTTAAAGATATGCTTAGTTCTAATTTAAATAATATTGTAAATAAACTTCCTCATAAACATCAACAGTATTCTTGTTTTTGGTTGCCAATACGTGTTTACATTTATTTCATTTTCATTACAATACAATAAACAGTAGATTTAAATCTTTCTCTGTTGAAGCTGCCCAATGCATTTCGGGCTGTTGGCCCTTTCTCAGGGGCTTGATCTGTAGTATAAACAGAAACATATTTTTCTTATGTACCAAGAACATTTGTCCAAAGCATGTAGCTATTATTTACAACATACAATTTTATCCCTTTCAAGGATGAATAGATGTGAAGTGAGTTAGTTAGAAAGCTAGACAATTCAAATACTGCCAAAATAGTGTCGTCAAGACTTAATATCAACAATGATATCTCATTAGAGAGCAGCTAAAGAAATGTAACCAAGCTAGACATGACTGAATGCGTCTTAATCAAATAATATCCTGAATTTAATACCTTGACAGGACTGTTTATTGTATTGTAATTGAATATTATTGAATATTTAATTTTGATTCAAATGAAATAAATGTAAGCACGTATTGACAACCAAAAACAAGAATACTGTTGATGTTTATGAGGAAGTTTATTTACAATATTATTTAAATTAGAACTAAGCATATCTTTAAACCAAACGTTTGTGGCAAAAGTGCACACAGACCAGGTGGTTCCACTTGGAAAGTTTGTTAAAATCCAACTTACCCATAAAACATGGTTTTAAATTACAATTAATTTGAGACCAAACATGACTTTTCTACCTGTTACCAATCAAAAGTCAGACACATGGTAAATGTAATAGGGTAACCCAATGTTGTCCTATAGGAGAGGTGAGCCTTGCAGTAGTGAAAAACGAATGTAAGTGTTTTTAACTACCAGAACAGGAAAAACACAAGTACATACCCAATGTTTTAAATATAATGCACACTTCCTAGGGGCTGTGGGGTCTACCCTAGGGGTCACTTATATGTATTAAAAATGAAGGTTTAGGCTTGGCAAAAGGTTTCTTAGGTCAAGTCGAATTGACTGTTAAAAACCTCACACAGACTGCAATGGCAGGCCTAGGATATATTTTGAAGTGCTACTTAAGTGAGCAGCACTATAAGTACTGCATGCCCTCTAGTAGCATTTAATTTACAGGCCCTGGGTACATGATGTACCGCCTTAAAAGGAAGTTATAAGTAAATATAAATGTGCCAGTCAGATGTAGGCAAATCTTATCATGTTTTAAAGAGGGAGCACACGCCCTCGTTAACAGTGGTAATGGGCAAAGAGACCTAAAATCCAACATAATAGGGTTTAGAAAATTAGGGGGGGGGTGAAGTCAAAAGGTTTGGGGGGAACAAAGAAAAACCAAAGGTGGTGATGGACGGAGCGTTGACAATACAAACACTCACCCCGGTCACCCTGCAGAGAGGGACAAGTACAACCCTAACAATCTGCTTACAAACTGAACTCGGACATGTTCTGTCATGGGGAAACTTAAATCATAAGGCACATAGCTGCTGTGTGCCTTCTAAAAACCAACGAAGTATTGTTCCTATTCCATGTAGAATCCGACTACAAGGAACTCTTTCTTGCTCCATAGGCCTTAATGCAAGAGATTGGTATCAAAGGCCAAGCAACGGGAGTGATGGAGCGAGATTCAGAATGATGTTTTGTTCTGGCTCGCAAAGTTAAACTTCCATAATAATATACCCGTATTAACTGATTTGTGAATTATTAACCAACCTAGTTTAAAATGCATTTACACAACACGAGGGACTAACTCATGTGCTCTATGTTGCAAAAGCAAGTGCGTTGAAAATAATAAACTAACCTTGTCTATTGACTTTGTCAGTATTAAATGCGGCTGTTTAATTAATAGCATGTGCTCATTTGTGTGCTTATGTTATGTCTTTACGTCTTTTATGTGGCATAAGTTCGTGGAGAATCCTGCGGCCTATAAGAAGAAGGTCGTTATGAAATGCAGCTTTGTGTGCACAGCTAGGTAACATAAATTAATGGGTTAATAATTAGCAAAGGGGGTGGGTAACAGAATGGGTCTCCATTCTCTAATTAATTGATGTCTTGTGTTTGTTTAAATAATAGTTTTTGAGTGAGGCCTAAAGGGTACATTGAAAAGATGGCGTTGTCAAGTCCTGTCCAGAAAGAGCAAGAGCCCTGCTTGGAAGTGGAAACTTTTACCACGTAGACAAAAAGTTTTTGAAAATTCAAAAGAACTGTGTTAAATGTGCTCTTGGAAAGACAGATTCAAGGACAGGAAGCGGCAAAGTTTGCCAAGCCAAGGAAGTCATGTACTGTGGCTCAAATGAAAGTATCATTTTAAGGAAGCTGCGTGACTTGAGAATAAGAGACAATGGACTCTAAGAAAAGCCCGATCTAGGCTTGGAGAAAGGTGATGACACCATATGAGCTGACATCAGTCAGCCAATGAGGACACTGGATGGCAGAGAAAAATATACAATTTAGTGAGATTAGCTAGGCAAAAAGGTATAAAACTTGGCCCCATTGACAGGAGGGCGTCTTCTCGCTTTCCGATTCCTGAAGGGCGTGTCGTGCTGTTGGACTCTTTGGCGCACGTAAGGATAACAGGCTTAAATGATTTTCTTTTAGGTGAAGTGAGATTTAGACAGGGAAATAGAATTTAGGGAATGGAAACTGTTATTTTCTGTAATTCATACTACCTGATTTGCCTTTGAAGTGTCGGTCTAATATGCTTTCCCCTTAATAAACACAGCTTACATTTTGCTAATAAAATAAAGATTTCCTAATGAAAATGCTCTTTCCTGATTAATAAAGTTAATAAAATTAGATTTTTGAAACCACAAGCTGGTCTTGTTTATTCATGGTCTAGTTACCATCAGCTGATCCATTTACCTAAGTGATTTAATTAAATGATATATGTTTAAAACCATGGTAAGAAATGATAAACTGCAGTTGTATATAAAATTGTAAATAGTTTGTGAATAGTTCTGTTTAATTAGGTCGCCCAAAAATTGTCTCGTTAGTATATGGGACTTGTGAGAGTTTTATGATAAATGGTGAGAATTGTGGAGTTGGGTAGCGTTGGTGAGACAGTTTTTCCTTAGGGGCGCTGGATCAATTCCTTGGTAGCAGAGTTACGGTTGCTATGGTAACTGTCATGCTACATGGTAATTACATAGGATCGATGTTTAACATGTGTTGAATTTGTTTAGTTGTTATATGTAGTCGAAAGGTTTTTTCCAGCAGTGTGAAAATTCCTAGTTGTGACGGCAAGAGTAGTGTGACAGGTGAAGTTGCACTGTGCATTTGTTCTGTTTCAAATAAGTGGTATTGTCATATATCACTAGTGTTGTGGTCGTACAGCACAAGTTTAGGGATTCTAGGTGTGTACGGTAAAATGAATAGTGAGGATTGTCTATGAAATTGTAGCTTTTGAGTATAGGGACTTGGAGCCTGTTTTAAAACTCACTGTGAAAAGAGTAGTAGAATTTATCCAAGCTTGAGTGAAGGGTAAGGAAGCGTTGTCTATCTTACTGGCGAGTGTGGTTTTCTTTGGTTGGTTAAAGTCCTACCAAGATTCATATATACATGTTTAGGGATTTTTCCGTTTGAAAGTGCGTAAATGATTTTGTAATATCGATCGAGTCAAACTTTGAATTGCTACTATATGTACATTCAGAGAAGTAACGAGTTCGTTATTACCTGCTAGAAGGGTAGAGTAGCCTTACTTTATCAACGAATTTAAATATTCTGTGAGAATAGCGTTGTCTATTCCACGCAAAGAATATCTGATTGACTGAAAAAGCTATCACTTTATTTTAGTGAACAGACAAATGGTTTGTTTTTCTGGAGTTACTAACTGAATTCCATTGAAAGGTTTTGTTAAAAAATGGCGCTGTGAAAATATTTTGTTAAGGAGGGGTTAGTTTAAGGAGCGAAGCTTCTCTGTCCGAAGCTGCAGCGGCAGTATACGTCACTAGGGTCACGCTGTGATTGGCTAGCATACGTCACAGTATTCGCGCACCGATTGGCTCATGTGACTAGCCAAGCTAGCAGCTAATTGGCTCTCCCTGAAAAGCAGCAATTCTATTGGTTGAGCAAAGCAGTGACGTAGCTTAACCTGATTGGCTTGTTGGTGAGTTTCGCGCACGGATTGGTTGGTTTTGCGGAACAACCAGGAAACATTTACGATCTATTTTAAAGTAAGCGGAATCGTTTTAAAACATGGATTATTATTCCATGAAAGAGAAAAAGAAGCTCTCTTGGTTTCAGAAATTGAAAAATAAATTCAAATCTGACAAGAAAATTGAAACGCGAGGTGGAAGATTACTTCATAAGTACAAAACACCTGCAGCTTATATGTCAGGTGAATATGGTTATCATACTTGTCTGTGGATTGAGAATTGGATGGAATATACCAAGAATGATGGTGTATTAGCATGACCGGAAGATGGGTCATTTAACATTAAAGTTATGGAAAACTTGAGAGAAAAAATGATGACTCTTGAACCAAAGCCTAGACCTACACAATTTGAGGCTTTAGCTGAATGGGAGGATGAGATGTTTGAATTGGAACGAGAGAATAGAGGCATAACAAGAGGTAGCAGATTGGACATAAATAGGGAAACTCATGAGGATAGAATGCGTCAATGGAGACGTAATGCATGTGAGGGTCTGTATCCAGCAAGAACTGGTGAGGTTACTACCCAAAGCAATGCCCAAAAGAAAAATAATAATGCTGAAGAAAGTGAATTAGAAGAAGCAGTTTTAGAAGAGATTTATATTACAAAACCGAAAAAAACTCCTCCTTATCAACCAGCTTGTACATGGTCTTCCCCGATGGTTCCTCCAGGAACTTCTCCTAGTGCTCCTCCTGGAGAGATTGTTAATGAGACATCACCCAGATTAAATCCAAATAATGCAAAAACTCCTGAAAGAGTAGAAACAAGATCTAACTCCAGTATGTCTGGTGAAAACAGAAATTATGCTGAAACACCAGTTCACAGAAACGTTTCCTCAAGAAATGTCATGAGAACAGAAAGATGTGAGGAAATCCCAAATACTTCAGAATATTTCCGATCAAAAGATGAATTAATACAGCAGTTAACCAAAAGTATGGAAGCGGTAACAGTACCAGTAACAATTGGATCTGTTCAACCAGTGTTTGATCAAAGGGAAATTAGACACTCAGCTCTGACTATTCCATTAAATGCAGAAATTCAGAAAGTGGCTGAAAAATTTTATTCAGATTTATCAGAAATTCACCGAGAGAAAACAATGATGCCTGACTTAACTTTTAATCAAAGCTTCTCGAATAAAACTCCACCTGGTGCAGAATCTGATTCTGGTACTCCGGAAAAGAGCATTAATAAAATAGATTTAACTCAAACCCCACAAAGCTCAGAATTAAAATTTCTTAATGTTGCAAAACTGAAAGCAGATTTAGAGGAATTAATTATTGGCACAATTGGACCTGACAGTTTAAAGTTATATCAGGATGATGAATTATTGTTTATTTGCAAAAGCATACAATGGAATACGAAAACAAAGTATGATCAATTCGAGGAAATAGCTGCAGAATTGGAAATTGATTTGAGTAGACAGAAAAATTTGGGAAAGAGTTACAGAGTGGATTTTTCTGAAAAAGACATTGAGAGCATGAACACCACAGGAAGAATTATTCACATAAAAGAATTAATTGTGTTTCTAAAAAGATTAGGTGAATTAAGTAAGTGGAGAGTAAAATGGACTAAGAAAAGAGAGGAAGAAAGAAGAGAAAGAGGAGAGGTAGCAGGTCAGTTTCCAATGAGAGAAATTGCTGGTGATGGATATGTGCATGTTCCTTGGTCAAGACAGGACATTTTACTGTTTACAAATGATTTTCCCCGGCTGAGAGAAAAACCAGTGAAATGGTATCGACAGGTAGACAGATTTGTTAAGGTTTTGAAAGTTCTGTGGATTGATCTTGATGGATTCTTTGACATTGTTGTCATGTCAGATCTTTGGACAGAATGTAAAATTTCTATAGATTGGCCCAAAGAAGAACCTCTCCGAGATAGAGTAACAGGTACACCTTCAGCAGATGTTATGAATCTGTACGATAAGGTAATTGTTTGGTTGAAAAACAAGATTCCCCCAAAAGAAGTTGATTGGGTTAAAATAGATAGAACAAATCAAGAGTCAAAAGAATCAGTACATTCATTCTATGAAAGATTACTGTTAGTATTCAAACAATACAGTGGTTATGAAAAATTGAGTGAGAAGGATATGAGCCACTTCATTTACAGATTTGTTTATAGATTAAGACCTGAAATTGGTGAAATGATAAGGTCTGGAATAGTTGGTTGGCAATCACTTTCGGTTGATGACATTTTGAGTAAAGCAAAATATTGCAGTGATGAAACAGATGCAAAACAGAAAAAGCTAAAAGAAAAAGCTATGTGGGCACAGGTGAAGGTAGCTGAACAGCAAATAGCTACTTTAGAAAACAAAAATGTTCATCAGAATCAAGGTAAATTTAAAGGTAATTTTAATAGGCCAAAATTGATGGGAAATATTGAAGAGTTAAAGCAAAAACTCCCATGTTTTAATTGCGGCGAAATTGGACACTGGAAGCGCGAATGTAAGAATCCGCCCAGAAATTTAAAAAATGCATCATTAAATCCACAGATGCAGAATGAGATAAATCTGCAGCAACAGCTACAGCGACAGGTAGTGAATCAGCAGAGTCAGATTCCACAACCGCCACTTCCAAATTGTGTGAATGTGCAGAGGTACAATACAGAAACGGGATTCTGCGGAGGTGAACAGGTAAACAGATCACCACGAGTGAATGTGTCAAATGTTTCTCAACAGTATTTGTTGAATGAAAATGGAGGGAGTGATTCTGAGGATTACTTATGACGGTGCCTGAGAGAGGAGGAAGAGTGTGTGCTTGGAGCCACTCTTGAGGTAGATCAGTCTGGTCCATTTGTAAATGGAAAGGTGAATGATGTAGAAATCACTTTTCTAGTGGACACTGGTGCTACCCGTTCTACTGTTAGATCAGTGGAAATAGAAAACCTACCTCTCTCGGGTGAAAAGATTCAAGTAGTTGGTGTAGCTAATCAGCAGATTAAAACAGATTTAACAGAACCAGTTAAAGTTGAAATTGGTAAATTTAAAGACAAACACAGATTTGTGGTTTGTAACAGCAGTCCTGTAAACCTGTTAGGAAGGGACATACTCTGTAAGATGAATTGCAAAATGTATTGCTCCCCGGACGGTATTGAGCTTAAAACTCAAGTAGAAGATGGGCTTTACAAATTAACGTTGTTAATGGTTGAAGCAGAGGAAAGTATATTATTTCCTGCATTTGATAGAAACAATCTTCCTGAAGAATTCAAAGAGACAGTCAATGCTAAAATTTGGGATTTGACTGGAGATGAAATGGGTTTGATGGAAAATGTAGACCCAGTTAAAATAACAGTAAAGCAAGGAGTAGATTTTCCAAACATTCCCCAGTATAAAATGAAGCCAGAAACTATTGAAGGTGTTATACCTGTAATTGAAAAATTCATAAAACAAGGTGTTCTAAAAGAAATTGAGAGTAGCCCATGCAATTCACCGATTATGGGAATTAAAAAGCCAAACGGAACTTTCAGGATTGTTCAAGACCTCAGAAAGGTTAATCAAATAGTTGTTCCATGTTGCCCAGTTGTACCAAACCCAGTGGTAATTCTTTATCAGATTCCGCATGATGCAGAATGGTATACAGTTATAGATCTTTGCAATGCATTCTTTACTGTTCCATTGCATCCAGAAAGCCAGCAAATGTTTGCATTCAGGTTCCAGGACCGTATCCTAGCATGGTGTCGTATCCCTCAGGGGTATACAGAAAGTCCATCTATTTTTAATCAGTTGCTAAAGAAATCCTTGGAGAATCTAGATTTACCTGGAAAATCAACATTAGTGCAGTATATTGATGATCTCCTTGTGGCTGCAAAAACACGAGATAACTGTGTAACAGATACCATTACTCTTTTAAATCATCTGGCAGATGAGGGACATAAAGTGTCTCCTGCAAAATTACAGTTTTGCAAACAAGAAGTGAAATATCTTGGTCACAGAATTGCAAAAGGAATCAGGCAAGTGACAATTGAGAGAATTAAAATGATTCAGGGAATGCAACCTCAATAACACAGAGACAGGTCAGAATGTTTCTAGGAATGGTTGGTTATTGTCGTCAATGGATTAGTGGATTTTTAGTAATTGCAAAACCACTGCAGAGACTGACAAAAGCAGACATAAAAGACCCGATTACTCTAACAGAAATTGAGTTAGAAGCTTTTGAGCAGTTAAAAAGAAGTCTGTGTGAAGCACCTGCTTTAGGTATGCCAGATTACGAAAAGGAGTTTGAGCTGTATTGCAGTGGAAGGGAAGGATGTGCATTATCAGTTCTGATTCAAAGACATGGAAAACTGAGAAAGCCGACAGCTTATTTCTCAGCAGTTCTTTATCCTCTTGCAAAAGCATTACCTGGCTGCTTAAAAGCAGTAGCTGCAACAAGTGTAAGCCTTGAACAGAGCGAAGGAATAATAATGGGATTCCCTGTAAAAGTGTATGTACCCCATTCAGTTGGAATTCTTCTTACCAGAAGCAAAACACAGCATTTGACGAGTAACAGGTTAACTAAATATGAAAAAGTTATTCTGGGATCAGATAACGTTTCGATTGCAAGATGTGTGAATTTAAATCCTTCCACATTATTGCCTGATGGTACTGTAACAGAAATCAGAAATGAAAATGACATTGATCATGAATGCTTGGATGTTTTAGAATATTGTACTAAACCCAGACAGGACATTAAAGATGTTCCTTTAGCTGAATCTGATTTTGTTTATTTTGTTGATGGTTCATGCTTAAGAACAGATGAAGGTGTTCTGAGAGCAGCATATTTGTCTGTACAGTTGCAGATGTAGTTGAAGCTTCCTGTCTCAAAGGAATTCGTTCAGCTCAAGTAGCAGAATTGATTGCTTTGATTCATGCATGTGAAAGAGCAAAAGAAATAAAAGTTACCATAGTGACTGATAGTCAGTATGGATATGGCGTAGTCCATGACTATGGCCTGCTCTGGTCTCAAAGAGGTTATTTAACTTCTGCGGAAAGTCCAATAAGAAACGCTGAATTGATAAAAAAGGTTGATTGACGGAATTCAGCTTCCAGAGAAAATTGCTGTCGTGAAATGTACAGCGCATAAAAGGGGCGATGACTATATTACAAAAGGAATGCATATGCTGATGAGATCGCGAAATTCTGCGCGAAAAATAATATGTCAATCAATCGGGAAAAAGACACATGGTTAAAAGCAGGTTGCAGACAGAGAGAGGAAGATGAAATTTGGGTTTACAAAGATGACAGACCAGTTATGCCAGATAGCATGATTACTGACATGGCTAGAATGTATCATGGTCCAGGACACATTGGAAGAAACTCAATGATTAGGTTATTTAGGCAAACATGGTACAATCCAAAGTTCAGACTAATTGCAGAATCTTTTTGTCAAAGATGCCTGATCTGCCAGCAGATCAACCCAAATAGAAAAACAGTTGTGAGCATGGGAACCATAGCACAGGAGGGTGGTCCTTTTACCAGATTACAAATGGATTTCATTGATATGATAACAAATTGAGATATGTTCTGGTGATTATCTGTCTGTTTTCAAGATGGGTGGAAGCGTTCCCAACACGTCACAATGATTTGGTTACTCTGGCTAAATTGCTTTTAAGGGAAATCATACCAAGGTACGGTTTTCCAGTGACGGTCAAGACTGATCGTGGAACACATTTTGAAAACCGATTGCTAAAATTGGTTTGTGAAGCACTGAACATTAAGCAAAAGCTCCATTGTGCTTACAGGCCAGAAGCATCAGGTGTTGTTGAGCAAGTGAATGGCACAATCAAGAATAGAATAGCTAAAATGTGTCTAGCTACAGGAATGAAGTGGACTGACGCACTTCCACTTGTTTTGATGTCTTTGAGAAGTACTCCAGATAAAAAGACAGGTTTAAGCCCACATGAGATACTTATGGGCAGAGTCATGAGACAATCTTTTGTACCAGTTGGTAAAATAATGAGTATTAATGATAGCGTCATTTTGGAATACTGCAAGAGCCTTTCTGACGTCGTGACTTCTGTGTTCCATCAGGTGGGAACTGAAGTGTTAACGAGAGAGAAGGAACAAGCTCATGATCTGTTACCAGGAGACTGGGTGAGGACAAAAGTTCACCGGAGAAGAAACTGCCTAGTACCTAGGTGGCAGAAGGCAAGACAGGTGATACTTGTCACAACAAAGGCAGTAAAGTGTAGAGGTTTGAAAAGGTGGATTCATGCAAGTCACACCATTCGTGTAGCTCCACCTGAAAATCCTGCCGAAGGTGATACTACAGCTGATTCAGATTCTGAAGAAGAATCTGAAAGAGATCCAGATTCTGAAGATCGACAAGAAGGTTGACATCTGGAAAATTCAATTGCGAATGAGGTGTTGAATGAAGACATTGAAGAAATTGTGATACAAGACTCTGAAGATGATGAAAATCTTCTCGAAAAAGAAGCAGAAAAAGAGTCTGATCAAGTGGTGATTCAAGATCAGGAGAGTATTGAAAAGCAGATTGGAAGCTCTGAAGGCAGGAACAAAAGTTCTGAAACTGGGAAGTTGGAAGTAATTGAAGAAGAAGAAGAAGACGAGATTCCGAGTACCAGCTATAAGGCTGATGTTCCTAACAGAGTGAAACTGCTGAGTAAAGAAGTACCTGAATCTAGAATTGAAATTTCAGAAAGTGATACAGATGAAAGTGATGATGAATCCAAACTAAGAAGTTCAAGGAAAAGAGCTTGGAGAGCAGAGTGTAATATAACTGAACCAAAGAAGACAATATCAAGGAAAGGAGATAATTGGCCTGATGAACATGAAAGTCTAAAGTTTAAATTAGTAAACAGATCAAAGGAGCAGGTTAACGAGATCTCAAGTCAAAAAGGAGACTCTGATAAGAAAAATCAAGCAGGAAAGAAAATAGAACTAATTAGCAGTAGTGCAAAGAGGGTGAATAGACCTAATCAGAAGTACAAGTGGACTTACATTATCATCCCACCAGTGGTGGAGGTGAATAGCAGTAGTCAAGAAGACTTAGATGACACAAGTGACAATGATTGATTTTGTTTTCATATAAAGTTGAAATTTGTACTTGGCATAAGGCTGAAGAAATTGTGTTAGGTGACACAAGGTCGAAGAAATTGTGTTAGCTGGAAAAACACATTGATGTAAGACGCAAGGTCGAAGAAAAGCTGTTAGAAAGTAGGGTTTTCTTTTTAAAAAAAAAAATTTAAAACAGGAGGGTGTGTATATTTAGAAATGTTAAACATTTTGATTTTTTTTTGTAAGGCTCTTGTTTTAAAGTAAAGATGCCTTCTGTTAACAATAACTCAAGATGTTCTATCCTAAGAAGATGTTGCAAAATGTCTTTTATATGTGTGACTTTAATAGTTTTGGTTTGGTTAATTTTAGCTGTCATTTTTCCTTTTGGCATCGATAAGGAAGAGTATAAGACTAATATGACTAGTAAAATAGTGGCTAAACAAGATAACCATAATGTAATAGGCAAGTCTAACAGAGTTATTGAGCACAAACCAGAGATCCACCAAGATAGATCTGTTGGTGATTTTTCTAGTAATACTTTTTCAAGACTTTAATCTGAATATGTTAAGGTTATGGATGTTAAAGATTGTTACATTTGTGTAAAACTACCCACTTCTGTTTCTGAGGGGGTCACATATAATATGCTTCCCCTTACTTATGGCATAACTTGCAGTGTTATAGCTAGTTTATTTTATCAAACAGGTCGCTTGGAATATTATTACTCAAATTATGACGAAATTTTTGCTAATTTAAAAGTTGATAAGAGCTTGAATAAACATAAACATGCTAAACAGATGAGGACATTTTTCATTGTAACTAATGAACTTACTTATGAGTATGCTTTTAGAAATAATTTAACATGTAAATTGAGAACCGAAGAGAAATCTTTCTTAAACTTGCTTGAAGAGAGAAGGGCGATTTATAAGCGAAATGAAATGTTGAAACAAACCAAATCTAAGTTTTGGCAAATTGAGGATGAAAAGCTAAATGGTAGAACTGAAAATGTTGCTATTCACATAGATAAACCTGTTAGTGGAAAGCTTTGTATTCGGAGAGATAATACTCTATTCGATAATTATTTTGTGGGTGCTAGTCAATGTGAAGACACTTATCAAATCTTGGGTGGTTGGGGATTTAAAGGTGGTAAAGATCCAGTTTTTCCTGGAATTTATTTTGTGTGCGGAAACAAAGCCTACTCTAATCTCCCAGACCACTGGTATGGGACCTGTTATGTTGGTTTAGTTTTCCCAAAGATTTTTCATGTAGATAGAAATGCAAAGGGTTCATTTGAAATTAGCAGTCATCTGAGTAGATTCAAAAGGGAAAGTTTTTCAGAAATTTTGGGAGATATTTTTGGTGCAGTAATACCTTTGGTGGGTATAACCCTGAATGCAGTTAAAATCAGAAAAATGTCTACAATTGTTGACAGATTGTCTACTGATACTGCTAGTGGATTCCAATTAGTCGATACTGAACTTATTGCCATGAGATTGATGGTTATACAGAACCGTCTTGCTCTTGACATTCTTTTAGCGAAAGAGGGAGGAGTTTGTGGAATATTACATGTCCAGCATTGCTGTACATATATTCCAGATAAGAGTCAAAACATTGAGATGTATATTAAAAACATGACAGAATTGCATTCAGAAATTGTACCTTTAGAAGATGAAGATTTTTCAGAACATTTGAGCAAAAGATTTGCAGCAATCAAAAACTGGTTCCAAGAGATTGGTAGTTCAATTTTAGGCAAAATATTGTGTCCTTTATTAGCTTTAGTTTTTGTGATATTTCTGCTAAAAATTAGTTGCATGTTACACAAGCGAATAAAGTATTTTAGGGAAAAGAAGAGGATTTACAAGCTCAGGAAAGAACAGGAGAAAGAGATAGAACTAGAAGAGTTTCGTAGGTCACAATATGAGAGTTACAAACAAATAGCAGAATCGAAAGTTTAGAAACACTAATACTGTGATTGTCCAAAACATGTTCAAGGGTATTAAAATTTTGCTAAACATTTTGGGTGTAGTTTGGTGACTTTGAAATCACCAGATGAGGGAGTTGATGGAGCGAGATTCAGAATGATATTTTGTTCTGGCTCGCAAAGTTAAACTTCCATAATAATATAACGTATTAACTGATTTGTGATGAATTATTAACCAACCTAGTTTAAAATGTATTTACACAACACGAGGGACTAACTCATGTGCTCTATGTTGCAAAAGCAAGTGCGTTGAAAATAATAAACTAACCTTGTCTATTGACTTTTTCAGTATTAAATGCGGCTGTTTAATTAATGGCATGTGCTCATTTGTGTGCTTATGTTATGTCTTTACGTCTTTTATGTGGCATAAGTTCGTGGAGAATCCTGCGGCCTATAAGAAGAAGGTTGTTATGAAATGCAGCTTTGTGTGCACAGCTAGGTAACATAAATTAATGGGTTAATAATTAGCAGAGGGTGTGGGTAACAGAATGGGTCTCAATTCTCTAATTAATTGATGTCTTGTGTTTGTTTAAATAATAGTTTTCGAGTGAGGCCTAAAGGGTACATTGAAAAGATGGCGTTGTCAAGTCCTGTCCAGAAAGACCAAGAGCCCTGCTTGGAAGTGGAAACTTTTACCACGTAGACAAAAAGTTTTTGAAAATTCAAAAGAACTGTGTTAAATGTGCTCTTGGAAAGACAGATTCAAGGACAGGAAGCGGCAAAGTTTGCCAAGCCAAGGAAGTCATGTACTGTGGCTCAAATGAAAGTATCATTTTAAGGAAGCTGCGTGACTTGAGAATAAGAGACAATGGACTCTAAGAAAAGCCCGATCTAGGCTTGGAGAAAGGTGATGACACCATATGAGCTGACATCAGTCAGCCAATGAGGACACTGGATGGCAGAGAAAAATATACAATTTAGTGAGGTTAGCTAGGCAGAAAGGTATAAAACTTGGCCCCATTGACAGGAGGGTGTCTTCTCGCTTTCCGATTCCTGAAGGGCGTGTCGTGTTGTTGGACTCTTTGGCGCACGTAAGGATAACAGGCTTAAATGACTTTCTTTTAGGTGAAGTGAGATTTAGACAGGGAAATAGATTTTAGGGAATGGAAACTGTTATTTTCTTTAATTCATACTAACTGATTTGCCTTTGAAGTGTCGGTCTATTATGCTTTCCCCTTAATAAACGCAGCTTACATTTTGCTAATAAAATAAAGATTTCCTAATGAAAATGCTCTTTCCTGATTAATAAAGTTAATAAAATTAGATTTTTGAAATGACAAGCTGGTCTTGTATATTCATGGTCTAGTTACCATCAGCTGATCCATTTACCTAAGTGACTTAATTAAATGATATATGTTTAAAACCATGGTAAGAAATGATAAACTGCAGTTGTATATAATATTGTAAACAGTTTGCGAATAGTTCTGTTTAATTAGGTCACATGATTCAGTCGCCCAAAAATTGTCTCGTTAGTATATGGGCCTTGTGAGAGTTTTATGATAAATGGTGAGAATTTTGGAGTTGGGTAGCGTTGGTGAGACAGTTTTTCCTTAGGGGCGCTGGATCAGGAGCAAGGAAAGCAGACCGTCTTGTAGCTGGGACGAGAAGCTGACAAGCTGGACTCGTACATGAGACCAATTGCCGTATAGTTATATGGGGAGTATTGCATGACTTTGCACGTATTATGCTAAATTACGAAATCACGCTGTGGGACAACTTAATATGATGCAGTAACGGATTTATAATAATTGGTAAGGGATGTGTGATGAACAGTGCCAGAAGTGTTTTTCACCCTTATTTCATTTTTGATTGCCGAGATATTTAAAATTGAGCACATAATTCTTGTTCAGATAGCATATAATAACATCAAATACATGATAACACACTAAACCTTGTTTGTAGACTAATTCTGAGATTGCTTGTGGAGCTGTGCTATATCTTCTACATGTAAGAGATTCTCCAGCAGGTTTCCTACGAATCTTACTCCCACTGCTTTTAAAACAACCACAGGCAACTCCTAACTGCAAAATTCCAGAATCATCAACTGATGCAACTGATGCATTAACGGGGAACTCTTGTATTTAGGCGTTATTATCCTCTCATGTCTATGTAGAGTAGGTACACCTGACCCACATTCCCTATAGAGTCTAGAACCAGTTCAGTAGGCCTTAAAGGCCCGGGCACACTGCCATGTGTCCCAAGTGAGAACCCATCAACTCTAGATGAAGCTATAGGACCCAGCGGGCCACGGTTGGACAGGAAATGGGTTAGGGCATTTTCCTGAAGAAGTTGATCCGAGGAACAGGAGCTAAGAGGATTGGTCTGAAAAAAGTATTCTCTGAAGCCCTTGGGGGGCGGAGGGGTGGGGGGTTTGGGATTGGCTAGGAAGATTACAGGATCCAACAAGAGGCTGTTTTTGTTTGGGCTTAGATGCCGAACATAGCCCTCTCCAGTGAGATGTACAGAAGGGAGAGAGGAAAGGCAAAGCCATTGATGCACTTTTGCATGCAATAGGCAAAGAGTAGATGTTAGTTTGAGGGAAAGAGCCCTGGTGGAGAGGGCTCCATTGGCTGCACCATTCAAAAAATAGGTTAGGACCAAAGAGACCCGGCAGGTGATGGAACACCAAGAAAGGGGAGGACTCTTCAGATTAATATCCTACATGCACAACATACCTGAGCATCTTTCACAATCGATGTAACATTCCAAAAGGGAAAGGTGAGCCGTGACCGCTGAATGGTGGACATTGACCATCCTGTATGACAAACACTAACAAAAAGTTTGGAATAAAAGTCCCTAAGGGAAAATTGGGCAGGAGGAAGGGATCCACGGCCCAATCCAGGATCCAACAAAACCAAGCTGCCAATGCAGACGTGTACATGTCTAGTTCCTGGAGCCCACAGTCCATCAATGAAGTCTGAGGTGTCTCACAAAAGATCTGATCATCTTGTGGATCCCCGAAACCTTTCCATGTGAGAAAGTGGAGATGGCTTTAAAGGACATGTTTGCAGGGTAGCTCCACAGCAGACTGCAGTTTCACAGAGGAGGACAAGATGATGTGTGGCAGTCGGTAAGTACCATTTATTTAACTTTAATTTATTTAAAATATTTGTGTTGTTTTGGGTGGACAGAGGGGTTGCTTTATAAAGGCTTTCGGAAGGAGGGAATGTATTATTTTGGCCTTGTAGGGGGCAGTGTTTAATTATGGGTTTTTGGAAGGAGGGGGTGCTTTATGTTGTTTTTGGGGATATGGGGCACTTCGCTTGCCTCGCCCTTTCAAAGGTAGCCAGCCGCCACTGGCTCTGTCTTGGTTGTCTAGGTCAGGGAGATTCTTTAAAGCTAACTTTCAGAGTGCATGTGAACATGTAGTCGTGAAACGTTCACTCTAAAGTTCAGCTTGCGAGTCAAGAGTAACTCTTCTTTGACCCACAGAACAACTCTCCTGTAACTATTTGCATATTTAGTTACACAAAACCCCTCTTGTTGTACACGTGTTACACTGGCAGTGAGAGCTAAACCTGAAAATGGAAAAAGTTACATTTTGAACTACAAAATGAAAAGGCTGACAAAGTTCATGCAAAGACAAGCAGAGGCAAAGCTAGTTGGTCCAGCTTCCATTTTGAGCTTCAATATTTCAAATAGCCTGATTCAGTGGAAAAGTAATACATAAAAATGAATGCTTTCTATATGTGATGCATCTATTAAATACATAATTTTATATTTAATTATTTGGTGTACTTTTCAGATGTAAAATAGTCCCTTATGCATTGCAATGCAAGGCATCCATATGAGGGGAAATAATACAACAAACAGCCAATTGCATAAGGTGAGATAGCAATATCCTTCTGAGAGGATCCAAAGTCCACTTTATGTATATTTTAAAGAACTGATAACAACACATCTTGCAGAGAACTGCGCTGTTAAGCCAAACCTAAACAATAGGTGCAAAGCCAATAGATCTGGCTTCAAAGAGCTAACACACGTAAACTGAACATTTGTTCATGCCTGGGTATAAATTTGTTAGCTCTTTCAAGCCATACGTATTGGATGTTGTGGTGCTGGGTTGGTGATGGTTTTGGTGATAATGGTGAAAGTCATAGCAGTGGTAGTATTAGTTTGCTTGTGCTAATGATGGCGGAAATGGTGCTGTTGGTAATTGTGTTGGTAATCACAGTGGTAATAGCCTGCAAAGAAGCAGAGTTGTGGCAACAAAAAGCAACTAAGTGGCCATTTAAAGGTCAGGCTTGTACTCGACTACTGACAAAATATCGTTAAAATCGTGGTGTGGTAAAAATAAATACAAGTAAGAATTCATTCATTTCTGTGTACAAACAATGCAAGAATGAAATAAGGAAATTGAAATATAGTAACATAGCCCTTCATGCGGTGCACTCCTTGGAAGGCAGATGTATACACAAGACAGCCAATGGCATGTGATGTAGTTCCGTGGGTGGCTCCAAAGGCTACTTAATGTTTATTTTAAAGAATATCGTTGCAAAAGCTAACAAGCGGATACTTTGTCAAGCCAGACCCAACAAAAACGGAATTCAGAAATACCGTTAATAGCAATGTGTATAACTACACTGCTATAATGTCTAGAGCCACTAGATGGCAGAGATGAATAGGAAATACAGCTGACGAGTAGAGGCGTCACAAGCGAAATCACCCAGACCTGTGTAATTTGTGCGCAGAATAACATTTAGAAGAGAGTTAAATACATTTTTGGCTGAAAAGAAAAGTGCCAAAGAGTCCTCACAAAATGGCACGCGGTAAAGAATGCAGGAAAACAGATTTATGATGGGAATGCGCCACGTTTGCGTCACGTAACTGACCCATTTACAACGTGACGCATCTAGGCAGATGCGTCACGTTGTAAAGCCCTGCGTCACTTGTGGGCGTTCCGGCGCAGGGTGGGTGTTCCGGGGCAGGTGCGCCTTGCAAAAGTGGCTGAGTGAAATCGATAAGATTTCACTCAGTCACTTTCAGGCCAATGCTGCGTCAAAACTCTACGCCTGCTTGAAGCAGGCGTAGGTCTTGACGCAGCATTGTATAGATTGTGCACCCCCGAGCCTTGCTGGAGCTGCGTCGTGCTTGCGACGCAACTCCAGCAATGCGCCACCTTTACGGCACAGATGCGTCACGCATCTGTGCCGTTTTTGCCCTATGGTGCGCCGCATTGTAAATGCGGCGCACCATGGATGGAGGAGCAGCGGCGCAAAATAACTGGCGCATCGCTGGGGATGCGCCAGTTATCATAAATCTGCCCCTAGGACTCTAGGCTGGGAACCGGGCGAAGGACTGTGGTTACGATGGGAATTACTTTATAAATAACGTTTAGAAAGAGGGTCACACATATATATTTATTTATGCACATTTACTGTGGAATGAATTCCACCTTCGCAGGCGGTAACTTCAAGGGCGACAAGCTTACAAATTATGTTAAAGGGAATCTAGAAGTTCTGGAGATGCGAAATTAACCCTTGGCTACCAAAGCCCACATGATTTTAGATATAACGTAAAATCGTATAAACATATTTTAATTTAGGCAAACTTTGCTGTTATCTGTCCAATCTAGAACCATGCTTACTTGAGGGTCAGATTACAGCAGGTCCTGGTGAACTGAATGTAAAGGAAATTCACTTATCAGAGGTGCAAGGCTATCCTGTACATTTTTGGGTGGGGTCACTGCTATAAAATTAAGAATAATATATGCCCTATAATGGAAGCTGTTTTTAAAAATGCATGTGTCAAGATTACGTGCTGCTTTGAAATGTTTCGATTTTATTTGTGACTAAATAAATTATTGACTGTGCTTATGAATGGTATAAATATATTTATGTGTGCTTTTATGAGCATGTTCTTTGATTGAATAAAGATTGCTGACTGACTTAGATCTTCAATCTGTTTTAGGGACAGAGTCGGAATGTCTCGGTTTGCAGAGTTATCGCCTCACAGAGCTATGTCTAGATGGCACACTAGGGGGTGCTAGCTGGGAAAGGCCTGATCATCTCAATGTTACAGAATGGCTAGGGGCCCAACTAGATCAGTAGAGAAGACCGCACCTATTTATCAAGGTTCACCTCAGCACTGTACCCAGGACAATTCTATCTACGCATATCAGTGGCGGTTCCTTGATTAGGGTAGAGGGGTGTCACCCCCCCCCCCTCCCGCTGCAAGACGCGCTAAACATGAAAAATAAAATGGCAATGAAATTATTTAATTTCCATTTTATTTCTCACTATGGAGAACCGCAGCCGCCAGCCTTTGCCCAAGCCAGAAGAAATGGAGGCGTGTCCTCTGCTGCCAATTGGCAGAAGAGGACTGGAGCAGTGTCTGACTGGACACTCCAAAGTACACTTGTCAGTTTGGCCGGCTGTCTTGTGCTGGCCAAAGTGACATGCGCACTTTGAACCTCTTGGGTGGAGACCAAGCACTGGCCTCCAGCGATTGGAGGAGCGTCTAGCCAGCCCGTTCCATCCAATCTTGGCGCTACTCTCATGCTGGTCAGAAGCATAAAAGCAGCACCTGGATTGGTTATAGAGTCATCCTTCGTGCATCAGACTGCAGAGGAACACTGAGGAGGACGTGGAGCTCGTGGGTAAGTACAATTTTATTTTATTTTATTAAATAGGAACGTGTATTGCATGTACGTGTAGTGATTAAGTTAGTGTCTATATTCTTTAGGGGTTTGGGGTGGAGGGGCTGTTTTTATTTGGTCTGTTGGAGGGAGGGAGGGTGGGTTGTTTTTTACTTTTTTAGCCTCACCACTTTATAAGGCTACCAGCCACCCCTGCAAAATGAGAAGGGCATTATTGAGTGGATAGGAGCTCTGCAGCATGCATATTCCGTCAACACCATCCCCCATCATATAGAATCAAGGACGTGCTTTCAATGAAGAAGTTGCGCTACGCAAGACAAATGTGACTAAAGAATGACAGAGCAGAGGCAAAGAAAGGGCCTGCACATCACAGTTTTGCAAGGATTCTTGAGAGCTATTAGAAAAGATTGCTATAGACTACTAAAATGAGCGAGCAAATGTTTGATGTTGGGATGTTTCACTGAGAAAAATGTAATATTAAGTTATAATGCTCACTGTAGGTGTTCCTGGCTGTAATAAGGATACGTGGAGTAGTCTGGACTTGAGGCGGATGTTACAGAAATGTTTGCTCAGGATACGGTGAGGGCAGGTAAATGATTTGCTCTTATCTTGTTCACCTTAATTTATTTTATTTATTTATTTTTGTAGTTTATACAGCGCGCAGCTACCCCCGAAGGGGTGTCCCGGCGCTAGAACCAGAGCCTCAAGGCAAAAGGGAAGGAAAGGATAGCAGCATGAAAGGGATCAGAGTCCAGAGAACAGCCAGGTTTTTAATCTAGCACGGAAGATGGGTTCAGAAGGACAGAACCTAAGATCGATTGGGAGACAGTTCCACAGTTTAGCAGAGATAACGCTAAACCCTCTGCCGCCCATTCTGGCGCGTCGAAAGCGAGGAGAAATCAGGAGGCGTAGGTTGTTAGATCTCAGGGATCTAATGGAATGAGATATAGACACTCGCTTTTTCAGGTAGTTGGGTCCAAGGTCGTTGATAGCTCGGAAAGCCAGCGTAAGGATCTTGAACTGAATGCGGCTAGCAATGGGAAGCCAGTGGAGCTCTTTGCGATAGGCGGTGACTGACTGACGGTATGGGATATTTCCGATCAGTCTAGCCGCCGCGTTCTGGACGATCTGGAGCCGATCGATCAGATACTGAGGAGCGCCAGCGTATAGGCTATTGGCGTAGTCCAGGTGGGACGTGATGAGGGCCTGGGTGACTGTTCGGCGGGCGTCCAAGGGGAGGTAGGGAAGTATCTTCTTGATCATGCGCAGCTTCATGAAGCAGGCAGATGTAACCTTGTTGACTTGTGCTTTACATGAGAGAGAGTCGTCAAATTGAAAACCCAGGTTGCGAGCTGAATGGACAGGGGAGGGAGCGGGGTCAAGTGCAGTGGGCCACCACCGTGAGGGGGGGATAGGATTTTTCTGGTTAAAAAACAGCACCTCTGTCTTATCCGCATTGAGTCTTAAATGATTGTTAGTCATCCAGACACGAATGCTGTCAAGACATTGGCGGAAGTTGGCAAATGTGGAGTCCGAGTGGTCTCTGAAGGAAAATATCAGCTGAGTATCATCAGCATAAGAGACCACTCTGACTCCGCAGGACTCCACCACGGCGGCCAGGGGTGCAAGGTATAAGTTAAAAAATAGAGGACTGAGGGCAGAACCCTGCGGCACACCACACAGCAGGGGTTTATCTTCTGATTTGAAAGGCCTGAGCATCACCCTCTGACTTCTTCCAGTGAGGAAGGATTCAATCCAGGTGAGGGCAGTGCCACCGATGCCGACCTGCTTGAGACGGTCAAGGAGGGTAGAGTGGGAGACCGTATCAAAAGCGGCGGATAGGTCGAGGAGGACAAGCATGGCCTCCTCGCCCCTATCCACACACTCACGAATGGTCTCAGCCACTTCCAGAAGAGCCGTTTCAGTGCTGAAACCCGCTCGAAATCCGGATTGTGAGTCGTGCAACAGGGAGTTGTTCTCCAAATACTCCGTTAGTTGCAGTTGCACGGCCTTTTCCAGGATTTTTGCGGGTTTGGGGAGGAGGGAGATGGGGCGGTAGTTAGCGAATATAGTGGGGTCGGCATCGGGCTTTTTCAGGATGGGGACCACTAGTGCTTCCTTCCACGTGGTTGGGAAGAAGCCATGTTGGAGGGAGGCATTCCAGATGGAGAGAAAGGAGTTGGCCAGTGAAGGGGCCAGCTCACCCATGAGTTTGGCAGGGATAGGGTCGGACGGGGCACCAGATCTGCATTGGGTGAATAGCCCGAGTGCGGTCTCAAGAGTCAGCTTGTTGAAGGACTGTAGGGAGGCGAATACCGGGGACCTTGAGTAGGGGAGCTGGGGGGATAACCCACTGGGGAATGAGGTTCAAAGTTTATTTATTTTTTCAAGGAAATAGTCCGAGAGTCCATCACATAGTGCCTGGCTAGCGGAGTTCTGCGTGGCCCTAGCGGGGGGGTTGATGAAGTTTTTGACAATGGAAAAGAGGGTCTTTGATGAGTTCTTGGCGTTAGCAATTTGTATTGAGAAGTAGTCTCTCATAGTTGTTGTTTTTTGTTTAAGGAAATTTTTCAGAGCGGATTTGTAAATGATTTTGGCTTCAGGGTCGTAGTTCTGCCTCCACTTGCGTTCGAGTATTTTACATCTACTTTTTTCCTCACGGAGGGTGGTAGAGAACCAAGGAGCGGAGGGACGGGATCTGGCGGAGGAAGTGGATTTAAGGGGGGCGATGGAGTCAATGACTTGGAGTAGTGCAGTATTGAGCCTGGAAACATTTCCATCAATGTCAATGGAAAGGGGGTCCGGTTGAAAGTGGAATAGTGAGTCTAAGGTGGCACAGGTGACCTTATGCCATTTTCTCCTCGGCTCTTGTCTGGGGGCCATAGGGGCGGGTTTCGAGCCCAACGCAAGGTCGAAAGGGATAAGATAGTATGTCAGACCAAGTGAGAGGGAGGGACGGGAGGACTGTGACTTTAAAGAAGTTGGCAAAGATTAGATCAAGGGTATGTCCAGCAGTGTGAGTGGGGCCCTTGACTAATTGTAATAGGTTCAGACTCTGCATAGTTTCCATCAGGTTGTTAGCTTTCGAGCAGAGAGAATTGTCTACGTGAAGGTTGAAATCACCCAACACCAGAAAGTGTTTGTGTTTGAGAGAGAGATCAGCCAACTGATGAGTAAGTGCAGTAAGTGAGAGAGTGGAAGCGGTTGGGGGATTGTAGACTAATGTACCCGCCAGTATTACTGCCGCGGTGTCCGAGACAGAGAAGTACATAGCTTCAATTATTCCGATATTTGTCAATTTAGTGGTAGTCAAATGAAGATGGGATTTGAGTATGATGGCTAAACCGCCTCCTGATTTGCCCCCAGCCCGATTGATGCCCTTTATGGTGTAGCCTGGCGGGGTGGCAAGGTGGATATCAGGGGATGAGGAGTCGGTGATCCAAGACTCAGTAAGAAATAGTATGTCCCATTCGTCAGAGATAATTGACATCCAAATATCATTGGCATGGCGGGGCAATGACCGGCAATTAACCAAGCCAGCTTTCAGCGTCAGGGGGTGAGACCGGCTGTTAGGCAAGTTAGGGCGGGGAGGGGGACGAAGGCTCCAAGGCGGGAGCGTAAAATTACTTTGAAGGCAATAAAAAGGGGCATCCTCCAAGTGGTCAGGACTACAGCGTGTAGTAGTAGAGCAGGTTGTGGGGTTTAAGAGGAGTAGCTGGGATTTAGTCCAGCAAATGCGGTCAGAGACAGCCGGACGGGCAGGGGGACTGGCCCTAGGCACGGTCCAGGCGAGGACGGGCGCAGACGGGCTTGCCTTAGGCGCGCCTTTGGCGCGCAAACGGCGCGCCCGCTGCGCCCGTCCGCTGCGCGTACGGAAATGACACATGCTTTAGGCAGATGAAGGGTGGGGCGTGGCCTCCCAGGGGGCGTGGTCTAATCACACGCCGGCAATAGCGCCGAGTTAGATTTTAGAGAAACCCGCTGTCAGCGCTGGGGCAGCTGAGTGGTGAATTAGAGGGAAACGAGTCCTGTGCAGCAGGTAAGAGAGCTTTTAAAATCAGCAGAATTATAAAGTGACACACAATATTTAAAAACTATTTTTTCTCTAACTCCCGGCTTTTCGCCTCAGGAGGTTCAGGGTTCTGACAGGCAGCGCTGAGGCTTCCGTTTAAATACCTTTTCCGAAGGGGGCGTGGCCTCCCAGGGGGCGTGGTCTAATCGCACGCCGGCAATGGCGCCGAGTTAGATTTTAGAGAAACCCGCTGTCAGCGCTGGGGCAGCTGAGCGGTGAATTAGAGGGAAACGAGTCCTGTGCAGCAGGTAAGAGAGCTTTTAAAATCAGCAGAATTATAAAGTGACACACAATATTTAAAAACAATTTTTTCTCTAACTCCCGGCTTTTCGCCTCAGGAGGTTCAGGGTTCTGACAGGCAGCGCTGAGGCTTCCGTTTAAATACCTTTTCCGAAGGGGGCGTGGCCTCCCAGGGGGCGTGGTCTAATCGCACGCCGGCAATGGCGCCGAGTTAGATTTTAGAGAAACCCGCTGTCAGCGCTGGGGCAGCTGAGCGGTGAATTAGAGGGAAACGAGTCCTGTGCAGCAGGTAAGAGAGCTTTTAAAATCAGCAGAATTATAAAGTGACACACAATATTTAAAAACAATTTTTTCTCTAACTCCCGGCTTTTCGCCTCAGGAGGTTCAGGGTTCAGGGCTTAATAATATTGCAATGATGAAAAGTCATAGCTGCCAAATAAGCAGTCATACTTGCCAAGCAGTACAGAGGTTGAGTGTTTCTGGAGATGTGAGCAAGCATCACAGGGACGTAGCACAGCGCCTTTTTAGACCCTGCGATGCAGGGGGACGCCCCAGAGGCCCAAAACCCTTCGCAGAGGCCCATTGAGGCCAAAGCCAATGGAAATCTGTGAGATATGGGAGATCCAGGGGCCCCTCTTCACATTCTGCAGGGGGCTCATCATTTTACGCTCCACCCCTGAGCACCAATTTTATGACATCTTGACGGCGGCTGCCATCTTGAAGACGTCAGATAAAAACACGGAAGATGCTCGTCACTGCCCTTCCTTGCATGTTGCAGTAGATCCGGGATGTCTTCCAAATACTTCCAACTTCATTGTTGGAATTTGGATTGCAGAACCAGTGGTTTCCTAAGATCTACTGTATGAAATTAATTTGGTTTTTGAGAAATGTGATGCCTTCAAAATACGCTTTATTTAGAGTGCTAAGCTCCTTGCATTGGAAATTACAGAGTTTGATGCCTTCAAAGACGCTGGTTGAGAGTGCTACGCCTTACATTAAAATCACATGTTTAAAATTGATTGTACAGAGGATGTGTGGCCCAGATGGTAGCCAAGTAGGAGTGTTTTCCAATAGCTCCTCCTACCAACTGGCCTGGTGTGAGGAATTATCGGGCTTTTACATGGGCTCACCGTGGAGGTTTACGGGGGAAGCACCCTGAGAGGCCATGAGCCTTTATCACCACTGCCTGCAGCCCACAGAGGGAATACAAAATGGCACCTGGTGTGGAACCAACACAGCAGTAATCCGGGCCAGCACCACTCCTCACCAAAGTTGCTGACACCCTGCACACCTGTTGACAGTGTCCACCGGAACGGGCCCACCACCTGCACGCCTGTGTCTGGCCTTGGTGCTGCTGGGACAGTCCTCGTCCATGCTCTAACTGGTGGGAGGCAGAGCTTCCCATCCCACAAATCCTGGCTCACACAAGGACTGACACATGCTGCGACACCAGGAGCACTGCCACAAGGACAAGCGACACCTCCGTGTAATGATTGGAGTCACCCCTCTCAACTGACTCATCGGGCCCTCTGCCAAGCTGCCTGCTGTCCTAAACGCAACCTTGCAGTCAGGGCCGGTCCTAGGACTTTTGGGGCCCTGAGCAGAAAGGAAATGTGTGAGCCCCTCCCCTTATTTGCATACAGCGTAAAATCACGGAAAGTTACATCATAGGAAGTGCCATCAATTGTCTATTTTTGATCGACTTTGCAAGAAGCAACTTTCTTTGTGCGGATATCAGTAGAACAGTAACATAAATCTTAACACTATTAGAATAAGCACATATATTTTACATTTCATTTAACTGGAAGTACATTATGTTAGTGACACTGGATGGAAAGGTTTGTCCTAAGTCTCTCCAAAGTGTATAAGTTCAATCAGATGTTAACAATTTGTTTTTATATTAGTGCATTAGCTATGAGTATGTGCATGCGGTATTTATATAGGACAAGGAATGGCTCCCTCAAGTCATGCAGCGCTTGACCATAGATGTGAGCCTTTCCCACCACAGTCCCGCGCTGCAAAGCACATGGAAGGGCCCTTCCTCCACTAGAACTTGCAACTCTGGGTAATAGCTGGGATCCCTTGAGGAAAAGAATCAATCCCTAACTTCTAAACGTGAAGAACATGCTCCACCCGCCCTATCCCTAGGCATCCACCCAGGACTGAAGTCAACTTTCTATTAATACTTTGCAGGACACTTAGCATGCTTGTGGTCTCACCAAGAAGAAGTATTAATGGAGGTGATGTCCAGGGAAGTGAAGGCCTCTCCTGACTCACATCGCTGGATCATGGTCATGAGGTGTTGGTGAGTGGACTAGCGGTGCAGCAACAGTGCGATGGGTTATGGTTAAGGCAATGTAAATGGACCACTCTTCTACCCCACTGCCCGATCCCCAAGATGGATGTGTAATACATCCATAATTTTGGTAAATATGGTCCAAACCCCCCCCGACTCCAGTGCCATTGTACCTTCTGCACTAATGATACCTAGGACCCTGGGAGGGGCCACATTCCATGGGCGGTGCAGCCATAGTCCTGTAAAACACAGCCATAATCTTGGTACATTGGGAATCTAACACCCCAGAGTTCCACTTTCACGGCACCTGCTGCACTATAATTAGCTATGCTTCTATAAGGGGTCTCACAGTGATGGTCCTGTGATGCTAGGCCTTCGATTGGAGGAACATGGTTTAGAGTGGCGCGGAACCTGTACCGTATCAGTGGTGAATTGAGCCCTGTTGCAAACAAGGTAAATTGTTCATATGTGCACTGAATGGACAGTAAAATACTGCCAAATTTAAGTGCATGGGCCTTAAAACCCCACAAGGTAACAGTGACACTGCACTTGCTATGCTGTCTATAGCTACTACCCTCAGAGCCATGGTCCAGTGCTGGGAGGCCTCGGACAAAAGGCTCCCTTTCTTGGGTCTCTGAGCACTAGACCAAGGCTTTAAAGGCTAGGAGAGGATAGGCTTTTCCTTGTCCTCACAGCTCTAGGCCATGGCTCTGATGTGCATGAAAGATGACACCAGTGGCATAGTATGAGCTCTGATGCAAGTAAATGATGCTGGACAGTAAAACACAATAATAATGTTGGTTCACTGGCTCCTTGCCATCCATAAACCCCCATGCCCAAGCAACTGCACTATTGATAGCTACACCCAAAAGAGATCCCCCTCCATGGTCTCATAGCCATGGTACAGTGCCTCAAAGCTCATGGGGGGGGTGCTCCCTGCCCTGGCCATCCGACCATGGCTGAAAGGCCCAGGCAAAATTCTGCCCTCAGCCTCACAGTGCTGAAACATGGCTGAGAGGCCTATGAAAGAGAGGCAAGTTGCACAGAAATGGTGCCATTGTCCTGGTGCAAAGAAAAAGCATCCCCCCAAGCATGGCTACTGCACACACAGAAAAATACTGTGATCATTTGGGTACCTTGGTCGCCTAATACCCCTGGGCTCGGTACGAGGTGTAGGTGAAGGAGTCTAACTCTCTTGGGCCTTGCAGCACTGGACCACAGCTTCACGCCCTAGAGTGCCCCTCCCCCCCGTCCCCCGACTGACCAGGGCCTCTCAACCCTGGTCTAGAGCTGCTAGGCCCAGGAGAGCTGAGTCCAGTGTAATGGAGCCCTCTTCAAGGGGTCTCGCAACAATGGTCTGGCACTGCAAGCCCAGTTAATGGGGGCTTTCTTCCCTAGACCTTCCCATCATGATCCAGAGTTGTGAGGGCCAGGGGAGTGGGTAGCAGCTTTCCCCTGGGCCTCACATCTAAGGTCTAGTGCTGTGAGGCCGAGGGGGTGTGGCCCCACTTATCTAAGCCCTAGCAATGGACTAGCACTGCTAGACCAAGGGGAGGATGGGGGTCCTATCCCCAGGGTAGGTCACATCCCCTAGTCCTCAAATCTACTGGCTGGTGTGGCAAGGTCCATGAGTCTCCATTCCTGGGCCACATAGATATGACGTATTCCTTTGAGTTCCAGGAGAAGGGGGGCCCATCCCCTGGAGCTCACAGGCATGCTCAAGCAGTGTGAGGCCATAGTAGGGTGAGCTATTTCCAATTTTCATTTCACAGAACACTTTGGGCATTTTGACACACATTGTGTTTGCAGAGACATCAGAAGACGTTTCATGCGGAGCAGAGGAACTGCAAGTCACATAGAAGATTTTAACTTCATTTTAAATCTCTGCCTCTGACACAGACCATCTTAAAATAATTCAGCTGGAGATTGAGTTTATTGATTGTGATTGCTATTTATACTATATCTGATTTCTGATTCTGTTACCATGTCCTGGAGTAAGCCTTAACTAATCACTATTGCAAATTTCGAGAGACAAGTTTAGAAAATGAACTCTGGTATTCAAATGGAATAAATTGCTTAAGCTTTTAAACACCAGTAGCAAATATCACTTTCTAGTAGAAACCACCGCCACAGTACCTAGTCCATTGGGTATGTTTTAGCCAGGGAACTGTGTTTTTTCACATCTAATTTCAGCTTTAGCATTCCAAGTAAATATGATGGAAATAAACATTATAACTAGAATGACATTTCACTGAGAAGGGCACCCCCTTGGCCTTGCCATAGGAATCACTAATACTCCAGTTGTCGTCCAGTGGACTAGCTGTAAATGTGGAACGAGGAACCACTTTTTATTAATCCTGGCTTCCCACCTGGACAATTTGTGTATTCTTGGTCAATCACTTTTCTGAATTTATTGCTGTGCTCTGTTAAAAAAATAAAAATAAATTGGGAGTATTTTGATTCCATTTAAAAACAGCTAGAAAGCGTATGATTACAACATGGACTAAGGGCAGTCGTCACCGTGGCAGTCCACTCGCCGTATTACAACTTTGGCGGTTGGACTGAAACAGGACATCTGCAACCTGTCAGAGGCTGCAATATGCTCGTGGTGCCACGGCAGCACCCCTGAGCATATTACGAGCTGCCTCACCGCCATCCTTTTCATGGTGGCGAGACTGCCATGAAAAGGATGAAAAGGGTGGTGGTGAGGCAACAAAGGGATCCCTAACAGGGCCCCCTTGTGCCTCTGTGCATGAGAGTGCATGCAGGGGTGAGGCGCATGTTGTGCTCTCCTGTATTTTTGCACTGGAAGGTATGCATGACATGGTGCATTCCATCTCGGGCAGGAACGTACTTCGACAGTCCAATGACGGTGCCTATTTAAGGCTCTCCCATGAGTCTTAGAGAGGCACCGCTTCAGCACATCTGCTCGCCAAGGAATACAGTTGTAATCTAGGGGGTGGTGAGGGGTCGACATTGGTTGTCCTCCCATGGAGCACTGGTGTGGAGCTCCATAGGAGGACCGCCAAAGCCGCAATCAGGTCCTAAATATTACCTGGGAGAGGAGAAGTGCCCAGTCTCATGGTATATTCACCTGAATGCAATACAGTGGTAAATGTATAGCCAGGGCAGCTGAAGCTAAGCAATTGTGCAGCCATGGTGGTTTCCCCATAATTATGGATTTTCTGCATTTGCCACATAATTCATCATCTGCTACATAACCTACAGATTTTAACCCAAATAAATGTTTCTTGCTCAAATGGTTCAAAAGTTGATAAAAACTCAGCAACACTTGTTGCCATGTAATGAAATACCCATTTCAAAGGTTCACTGGTCACCTATTTATTGCTTCTTACTATGTTTGGGTGTTAATAACAAGAAAAAACGGTAGTGTTGCTTCCCATAGGGAAAGAACCGCACATACACTAGCTCTCTTAAGTTGGATAATAGTACTGGGTTCACAATGTAAGATAAAATCTTCAATTTGAGACGTAGTGCTGCATAGACCACTGTCACTCACTACCAAGAGTGACTAAAACCAGTCAAAGACTGGAAAATATATAAATGCAAAGAAGGGGTCAAGAAGAGCACAATCCTTAAGAACCAATAAGATTCAATGACTTGTTAGTCACAGTATATAAGCACATGCGTCCAATTCCGAATGTCATGGAGTCTTCGTTAATAGACAGGATAACAGAGCAGAAAGTTCATATTTTTACTTCTCTTTATTTAAAGTTGCGTCATGAAATGAATGCAGAATCAACAAAAACAGCCGACACGTGTTTCATCAGTACCATCAGTCAGTACCATGACTTTCTCAAGGCTTAGCAAATAAAATTGACCAAGATGCGTCGAGGTCTTGTCTGTAAATCTATGACTTTAGAGGCAGAAACCAAACATGTGTGCAGTTGGGATGAACGCCAGAAAAATAAATTCAACTGGTGGTAAAAATCCAAGATAGTCTTTAAAATGTGAAGACTTCACCACAACCGTTGTACCATGCCACAATGTAAATCTGGAGTGGTGATCATCCACGCAATACAATGTATTAGATGTCATAGTTAGAGTTCGATATTTGAACCCAAAATTGATAAGGTTAGAGCCTGAAGCGCTGCCCCAAAGTCTCTAGAAGCTGCAAATAAGCAGAAAGGTCCGCATAGTGGCGAGACTGAACAAAAAGTGGGGGTTGCGTGGCCCTGTACTGCTCCTGATGCAACACTCCACTGAATGTGCATTAAACATTCCGAATCACACAGATGTGTTGTGTCTATGGTCTTTCATGTGTGGTAGTATTGATAAATGTAGGGTCAGTTAATTCCCCCAAGTCCATGTGTCTCATGTCATTGGACTTGGGTCACAGGGTGACACATTGCCAAATGTTGCCTGGGTGGCGTTGAAGCAACAACAGTGACACACGCATTAGTTACTTCCTTGTCCAGCCCTGTACGGAACCACGCCCAGAGCCCTGGGGTCATTGTTCAAACCCTCACGCTGGATTGGCATACGCCAGGTCAGCCCACTAAGCTTACGCTCTGGGGGGAAAACAACAAAACTACATGTGCCAGGACTTCCCTGTAGGTTTCTGCTGCTCACTGGTCTAGTTTTCAGCATGCTACGGCCACTCCCTCACGGCTGGTATACACCCACACCACTCCGATCAAGCACACGCATCACAGCACGTGTGACCCTGCCAATAAAAAGGGCCGGGCGCACGTGCACAACGCCATTTCCAACCTCTCTCTGGGTGTATTCGTGTGGTGTGCATGTAGGCATGGGGGCCCAGGGTCCTGCGACATCACATTCCGTAGGCCCGGAGGAGACATGATGGCGTTCGCACCACGATACCCAATCATAAAGGGTCCATGACTTGCAGGGCATTGGATGCACTGCAGCCGGCACAGGCACACCACCACAGGATGGTGACTTTCGGTGCACTGATGTAGGGGCACCTTAAGTGGTGAGCGGGTGTGCAGCCTGCAATGATGCCACGTCCTGGCGGTCCGGACGGCTCAGGTTTTGTGTGCCCTGCTGGACTGCAGTGCAGGCCTGAGCCAGCGGGCAGTGCGGGCCTACCGCCACGTGGCATCGCCTCCTGGATCACAGTTAGTGGCACCTATGAGGATGAGCGGGTGTGCCGCCTGCAATGATGCCGGGTGCACTGGTATGTCCTCTTCCATGGAGAAATCAAGACCCAGCACCAAATGTGAGACCTGGTGGCCTGCGGAGCAGGGCTGCATGATGTGGAAGGTGCCATGTCCGTGGGCTCCGGCTAGTGGCCTGCAGCGACACGTGGTGGGCCCTCTTTTCTACACGCCGGTGGCGGAAGGTGAGCAGTGAGGCCTGGGTGCACAGGTGCAGGCATGCACTGCTGGGCGGTGGGAGGGGCTGGGGTGCAGCTCCCTCAGTGCGCAGGGGTGGGCATGCACCGTGGGTGGCAGGAGGGGCTGGGGTGCATCTGCCTGGGTGCGCAGGTGCGGACAGGCGGTGATGTCATGTACAATTGTATGTACTTTGCCATTCATGTATCTGGACTCTGTTTCAGATGACGTATCTGTTTACGATGTGGGACCTGGTGAACTGCACTACATACCGGCACGTGGTGGGAGACACATCAGTGACAGCAGGAAAGCAATGTGGCCTGGGTGCGCAGTGTCAGCACTCTCTCTCCCTGTCCCTCTCTTGTTTTCGCTGTGTCTCTCTCCCCCTCTCTGTCCGTATATCTCTCATTCCCCCCACTGTCCATCTATCTCTCTCTCCCCCTCTCTGTCCGTCTCACTCTCTCTGTCCATCTACCTCTCTCTCACCCTCTCTGTCCGTCTATCTCTCTCTTCCCCGCTCTGTCCATCTATCTCTCTCTTCCCCATCTCTGTCCGTCTATCTCTCTCTCCCCCTCTCTGTCCGTCTATCTCTCTCTCTCCTCTCTCTGTCCGTCTATCTCTCTCCCTCTATCTTTCGCTCTCTCTCTGTCCCTTGATGTGTGCAGGACACACCTTCTCATCATGATTTTTGTCTTGTAGGCTGAGACCTAAGGAGTGTCCCGAGGGGTGCCGCCATGTGTCTTCATTTATGTTCTAAGTTTGTTTTAATATATTTTCATTTGTTGCTTCGAAGGTGAATGTGTGATGCTCAGTTTTGTGTCGACACATGCATGAAACCAGATGTGATTGTGCGACATCAGGAGGAATATTTGGTACATGATTCCGTCTATTTGATGTGGCATGTCTTTGTCCGTGGGGTGGGGTGGCTGGGGAGGGAGTGTCCTGGGGGTGGTGGCAATGGGTGTTGTGGCCCTCTTGGGTGTCCGGGCTGCATGATCAGTGGCTCCATGGCATCTGTTGGCTCTGGCCTTGGCTCCTGTTTGTGGTGCAGGCTGTGGTCCGACTTTACACCAGGTCAGAGCAGGTGTTAGTTTCCTGCTGCTAACGCACCTTATCGCATGTTTTGTGATCTTATCGCCGATCTGGCTGGTCATTGAGATCTAGTTTTCAGCATGCTACGGCCACTCCCTCACGGCTGGTATACACCCACACCACTCCCATCCAGCACACGCGTCACAGCACATGTGACCCTGCCAATAAAAAGGGCCGGGCGCACGTGCACAACGCCATTTCAAACCTCTCTCGGGGTGTATTCGTGTGGTGTGCATGTAGGCATGGGGGCCCAGGGGCCTGCGACATCACATTCCGTAGGCCCGGAGGAGACATGATGGCGTCCGCACCATGATACCCAATCATAAAGGGTCCATGACTCGCAGGGCACAGACTTGGTGGCATCGGATGCACTGCAGCCGGCACAGGCACACCACCACAGGATGGTGACTTTCGGTGCACTGATGTAGGGGCACCTTAAGTGGTGAGCGGGTGTGCAGCCTGTGATGATGCCACGTCCTGGCGGTCCGGACGGGTCAGGTTTTGTGTGCCCTGCTGGACTGCAGTGCAGGCCTGAGCCAGTGGGCAGTGCGGGCCTACCGCCACGTGGCATCGCCTCCTGGATCACAGTTAGTGGCACCCATGAGGCTGAGCGGGTATGCAGCCTGCAATGATGCCGGGTGCACTGGTATGTCCTCTCCCATGAAGAAATCAAGACCCAGCACCAAATGTGAGACCTGGTGGCCTGCGGAGCAGGGCTGCATGATGTGGAAGGTGCCATGTCCGCGCGCCTCAGCTAGTGGCTTGCAGCAACACGTGGTGGGCCCTCTTTTCTACACACCGGTGGCGGAAGGTGAGCAGTGAGGCCTGGGTGCACAGGTGCAGGCATGCACCGCTGGGCGGTGGGAGGGGCTGGGGTGCAGCTGCCTGGGTGCGCAGGGGTGGGCATGCACCGCTGGGTGGCAGGAGGGGCTGGGGTGCATCTGCCTGGGTGCGCAGGTGCGGACAGGCGATGATGTCATGTACAATTGTATGTACTTTGCCATTCATGTATCTGGACTCTGTTTCAGATGACGTATCTGTTTACGATGTGGGACCTGGTGAACTGCACTACATACCGGCACGTGGTGGGAGACACATCAGTGACAGCAGGAAAGCAATGTGGCCTGGGTGCACAGTGTCAGCACTCTCTCTCCCTGTCCCTCTCTTGTTTTTGCAGTGTCTCTCTCCCCCTCTCTGTCCGTATATCTCTCATTCCCCCCACTGTCCATCTATCTCTCTCCCCCCATCTCTGTCCGTCTCACTCTCTCTGTCCGTCTATCTCTCTCTCACCCTCTCTGTCCGTCTATCTCTCTCTCCCCCTCTCTGTCCTTCTATCTCTCTCTCTCCCCTCTCTGTCCTTCTATCTCTCTCTCCCTCTCTCTTTCGCTCTCTCTCTGTCCTTTGATGTGTGCAGGACACACCTTCTCATCATGATTTTTGTCTTGTAGGCTGAGACCTAAGGAGTGTCCCGAGGGGTGCCGCCATGTGTCTTCATTTCTGTTCTATGTTTGTTTTAATACATTTTCATTTGTTGCTTCGAAGGTGAATGTGTGATGCTCAGTTTTGTGTCGACACATGCATGTAACCAGATTGTGCGACATCGGGAGGAATATTTGGTACATGATTCCGTCTATTTGATGTGGCATGTCTTTGTCCGTGGGGTGGGGTGGCTGGGGAGGGAGGGTCCTGGGGGTGGTGGCAATGGGTGTTGTGGCCCTCTTGGGTGTCCGGGCTGCATGATCAGTGGCTCCATGGCATCTGTTGGCTCTGGCCTTGGCTCCCGTTTGTGGTGCAGGCTGTGGTACGACTTTACACCAGGTCAGAGCAGGTGTTAGTTTCCTGCTGCTAACGCACCTTATCGCATGTTTTGTGATCTTATCGCCGATCTGGCTGGTCATTGAGAATGTTGGGAAGTGGTGGTGTCGCGTCTTTTTGCTCGGGAACGCCTAATTTGCATCTCATTAGCGATAGTTGCGGGGATCATCTGTGGCGATGTTTTTTGCGGCTGCTATCGCAGGTAAACTGGTGCTATGGGCTGTTAACACCAGTTTGTGAATAGGGTGATAGATTTATCGCGACTTTGGCTGCGAGAAAGTGCAGTTCACTCGGACTATGCCCCAAGGAATTTATAAAATATGTATTTATTATATAATACTCTCTAACACATACAAATATCTCTTACCCGGAACTATGCACAATGCCACAATACTTTGCATAGAAATCACGTAAATAGCACAAAAGACACAGTGGAACCCAGGGGGGACCAAACCATATACTAAGAAAGTGGTATAAGAACCATGACTCGATCAAGACAGTGTCGATAGAACGTAGAAGTGCTGGGGACTCAAGGAACCACCCAAGGTGAGTAGATAGGTCCCCACGGAGAACGGTTGCAGTGTGAGAACACAACCACGTTCTCCTTATAAATCAAAGTGTAAGTCGCAGTTGGAATTTTAAAGATTAAGGACCCTTCCCAGTGGACTCTGAAAAAACCCTGTGGAAGACAGAAGGTTGGAGAGCCACCCCACCTGTGGAAACCCTAGTTCCCACGTTACCTATACCAGGGAAGCTGGGTGATTGGTGTGAAGTGGTGTCGGAAACCGCTATCGAACCCAATGGAGGACTTCAGGAAAGGGCCGCTGCTGGAGAAGGATAAGTATTCAGTGGAATCCAAAGGTGGATTCAGGATGAGAAGTATCTGCAAGCAGAGGGGACCGAGTCTAAGTCACTCAGGAGATGTGGAAGACGTATGCCCACCGATGCCGGATGTTGCAGGAGAGTTGACGGTGACCTTGACTCCACAGCTGTGAGGACCGTGCACGAGTTGTCCCATGTCGGATGTTGAGAGTTGCGGGGCCAATGTCCGGCGAGAGCACAAACAAGCCGTGGCAACTGCAAACAAAGTAGAAGTCGAAAAAGGTGCAATGTCGGGACCAGCAAGATTCAGGGCATTCACCACAAGCAGGGTAGTCAGGGCTGGCCTGAGCAATCAGGGGAGCCCACAAGAAACAAAGGTGACCCTCAACAGGAGCGACGGGCAAGAGGCACTGGAGTCGCAAAAGGACCTCGAGCAGCTCAGGAAAAAAATGGAGGCCACGGTGCAAACGATGCTATGTGGACAAAGACTTTTGTCACTGGAGATGCTTGAGGTTGGGGCTACTTGGAGCCCGAAGATCTTGGTGGAAGGCAGTCAACACGCCTTTGCAACTCCAAGTCGACGCAGTGCACAGGGGTTCGGTTCTTGCGGGTCTCACGAGGGATACTGGCCTCAAATTTGGTGAGAGGGCAGGGAAGGCTTTGAGAGCTATGGAGAACTAGCACCTGTGTTAGAGAACCTTGTGGGGTCCATAGGAGCTCATGATCAGCAGACCGGTTAGCTTAGTTGCCGTGCCTGCGAATGCAGGGAAGTGACTCCTTCACTTCAAGGGAGATTCCTTCAAGTGTCTTGGATACCCACAGGCCTTGGAAGGTTCCTGTACGATGCAGCAGGCTGAAAGGGGGATGAAGTTGAGCCCAAACAAAGTCCAGCGAAGTCCAGAGTGCCCAGTCGGTAGAAATAGAAGAGGTGTCTGAATTGAATCTTGTCCTACGACGAATCTAGGGAGCCACCCTCAGCTAAGCCATTAAGTACCCTAAGGAAAGGGTTTGTGCAGGGGGGATATCCTTTGTCCAGTTTCGAGCCAGAGAGGGAGCCAACCAACGGCTCCAAGAGCTGGTTTGAACTGGACTATGCACGGGGACACCAAATGTGCCCCTCATGCAGACTGAGTGGCACTGGCAAGCACACCAGTATAATAAATCCTATCTGTGAGGCGGTTACACCTTCCTGTGACAGGATACCTATTGTTCTGTCTTCCCCTGATCGAGCTTGACTCAGCACCAGGAGGGCAGAATCATGTCTCTGGTCGGTAGTAGCCATGTTGTGCTGTCCGGGTCTAGAAGACTGGTATCGGGAGCACTAAGAGCTTAACAGGGGGGGGTTGCGGCATCAAGAATTTTGAAGACCACTGTATTAGTCTGTTTAAATGTTCATTTAATTCATTAACAACTGTTGTGTGCTCATCTTTAATTTAGACAAACAGCGCCACCTTGTGGCATATGTACTGGTGTTGGTAATTAAGTGCCAGTGCTGAGCCCTGAAAACCACCTGCTCATATTAAGCACTAGCCACGGTGCTGGAGCCTACCCCCCTCCCTGTTTGAGTCCCTCCAAGTTCCCTTCCCTTCCCCTTCATTACCTTTCCCAGTATTCCTCTTTCCTCTTAATTCCCTCCCCTAGTTTTTTGTTCCTTAAAACTGTACCTCACTGGCTGTTGGATGTAGGAGAACGTATGTGTTGTTTGCTAAAATTAATGAAATAGATTTGAACAATAAAATTGATTATACTGAATCAGTAACAAGCTTGTAATTTGAAATAGTGACTCATTTCAACACTACTATCTTAATTTATGATTTCAATGCTCATATGGAGAAGTGTGGCTCACTGGTTAGAGGAGGCAGACCTGGAAGCAGAGGTCAGCCCGGGACCAGGGTTCAATTCCCGGCTCGGCGGGGTCTTGAGTCCTAAAATGTCCATGGACTCGACAATTCTCGCTCCGGTGCCTACTCGATTCATGGGTTCACACTCTGCGACTCTGGGCAATAGCTTGCTTAATCTCCACAACGGCCCCTCGCGGCGGGATGCCTGGCTTTCACCTAGCGGATACCCTGCCGGGGTTATCTCACAGGGGAATACCAGGACGGGTTCCCTAAGCAAGCGCTTAGAAACCGCTTGGTGATTTGCGCTATATAAATTCCTGTACATTTACATTTACATTCATAGCTGAGGTGGGAATAGGGAGATTCGATCAATAATAACTAATTGACAAAAGGGGCATGACTATGTTTTAATCTCTATTTCTGTTTGAATTAAATATTTGATCATAAGAGAAATCAGTTATGCAGAGCGAGGCTAGTTCTTGATAGGGAATAGCATTTTCGCACTATTTTGTTTAATAATGATATTCAATGCAGTTAATGCAAATTCTTTTAAAGAATTATATAACTTTTGACAAATGTGCACGCTTAGAAAATGACATCTGAGCAGCTTATTATTTCTCCCTCTATTTTCCTACTCTCGCAAGAGCTGTGTGTACACTATAAAGATACGAAGGCATTGTGACTTTACTCATCACTCACAGGAGACCCTTTGTGGCAGTATCTTCCAGCCTGTTGTGCAATGTGTAAATCCCAAGCAGACTGCACACCCCGTTTCTCGTTGTTGTGTTAAACTTCTTGAACTTCTTAGTTAATTAACCAAGCAGACAGCAAATCCTGCTCTGGTCAGTATGTTAAGCATATTTGCAGCATCTTGTGAAATAAAACTGAATTGTTCGACGTTTCTGCCTTCACAGCATGCACAGTGCACAAGTTCATATTTGCACAGGCAGATACAAAGGACTGGTTTGGAGTGGCTTCCTTTTCCTTGTGCCTCTTCAAGCTATATTGCAGACATCCTATCTGCAGAGTGAGGCTCCTGGCAGCTGCCTAGTCTCCAGCCTGGAGCACCCACAACAGGCACAAAGAGGTGTGAACTATCTGCACCTGGCTATCAACAGCCACAAAGACAGACAAAAAGGCTGGTCTTACCTAAAGGTTCCTTCTTACTTCCCACTCTGAACAATACTGACTGCAGGCCTCCCCCTTCACCAAATGGCAATTCTACACGCAGACTAATCAGCAGCTTCTCTCAGCAAAAAGACCCAATGAACTTCTCGAGCAGTCTTGTCTACTTTGTTCCCTCTTCAGTGTCTAGGCCTCCTGTCTGCTGATGCTCTTCCACTATCTGGGAAAACAATGTCATTTCCATTTTGTGCACAGGAATAGGCCAGGGACTTCCAAAATTGAACCCATAGGCCTCCATTACTTTGCTTCAATTATACATACAGTGCATGTACTATACAGGCCACATACTCAAGCATGCAGAGCATACAGTTGGGAAGTGAGTGAACGTACATTTGTACCAGCGGTTGCTCGGCTGTGCTGTAGGAACAACCTAGAATGGGATTAGGTGACAAAGCGAGTTATAGATCTAACAGCACATTGCGAGATGCTCCCATTCAGTGTCATATCACTCATTTGTAGCAGGTGAAAAGAAACTTTAATACAGAATAGTGAAGGAAAACCTTTCCTTTTATTCCGCTCCACCTCCACATGTGCAGTGTACAGACCCTGTACCAATGCTGGGATACACCAGCCTATCCTTAAAAGGACAGCCTTAGGCTTGGCACACAGTAGGCTCAATGTTTAAGTGATGTGTACACTTGGACGTGTATGTTTAAGTTATCTGCCCTGGCTATGGAGCTTTGTGTATACCTGCCACTACACTTCTAAAACCATACATGAAACATTGATCTTGACTTGCGCCCGCTTGTTTCCTCTCCATTCTTTCTTCAGAGTGGCCCTCATCTTACCTTCCATCCTCCACATGTGTTCTATTTCTGAGTATAGCCTCCTTGCAGTCCCATGCCTGTCTGCCTTAATCTCTCCTATTCTAATTAGGCAATTGGCTGACACCTCGTTTCATAGAACACAACCTTACTTTCCTCTTTAAAACCCTATCTCTGAAACCGAACATTACCTAAACTCTGCCAGCCTATCTAGCTCACCCAGACATTTATCTGAACCACATAGCACTAATGAGGACACCTAATTGGTATTAATATCATCTATGACAAATTGCAATTATTGACAATAACAAACTGATTAACCATTAACCGTGGATTCCAGAGTAGCGTGCTACTCGCCGTAAAGCGCTCAACACCTCATCTTGGGTAGTAAGCGCCATATAAATGCTATTACAATTAAAATTGTGGGCTCTTGTTGGGAGAGACAGATAAGACATTGGCTTTGCGACATCTGAGCAGAGATTGAGAATCATGAGTTAGTCACTCAGAATATGTTGGCCAGGGAGGCTTCCCCGTTACCTCTAACATCAGTTTATACAGACTATGGAGGGAGCCCGCAGCCGTTTGATGAGGAAACCCTATAGTTATGCCCAAAACATGGCTTCAATACAACCACCCTAAGTGTGAGTGCTGGGTCCAAATGTGTCCCAATAAACATGGCACCAACAAATCTACTGTGAGCTTGGAGCTTAGCCCAGGTGCACCCAAATACAAAGGAGGAAGCCATAATAGTTACAGGAATCCCCAAAGAGGGCTTAGCAAATGCAATAATGGGTACTTAAACTGCTACGTCAGCAAAGCTGGAGCTTAGTGAATCACAGGTGTTAGATGTTACGGTCAGTCCCCATCACTCAAGACTGAAGATCTCATGTTCCAGCTTTAAGACCTCTGGTGTGCCAATTCTCGAAATAAACACAAGCAGTATCAACATGGCAGATGTTTACACACCAAGAACCCCCCACCCCCAACAATCGTTCAGTGTTTAGATAACTCTTTTTTTTTTTTAAATAATCATTTACACAATCTCACAGACCTTCCCTGTTTTCTTTTTCTTTTTCATTTCGGTCCAGCACAGAACTGAAAGGTATTCTGTACTTTGAAACTAATGGACACAGCGTTCTTTTCCCTATGTACCTGAATAGTAGTGAACTAAAGTCACCATCCTAAGACCAGCCCATGACTGAGTGACAACTATCGCCCCCACGGTAACAGCCTCACTGGGAACTCTCGTGCCTAGAGTCCTAGACCCATGTCCTCAAAAACAAAGAAAGCTTAAAAGGATAAATCACCAATCACCTGACATGTCTCCAAGGTTTCTGCCCATACCGATGAATGAGCCTACACTGCTGTGAGTGATGTGAGAGGGAGTGAATGTGTGTCCTTGGCTTCCTTTTGACTGGACACAGCACCACCTCCTGTGTCTGCTGCACAGAGGATGATGGGACATTTCAGGATCCTACAGTCACACACACGTTTTTAGAGTGATCATGGCGCAGTGTTGGTGCAGCTAGAGCCAGCAAGCCAAGTGACAAACAGAATAAAAGGAAGCTCGTCTGTAAAAGTGCACAAGAGCTGTGATTATGGCTCGCACCGCATTGCTGAAGTATCTCTGGAATGCACGCACTCGGCCGGGGCAGCGCTGCTCTGTCCTGACAAGCCCCTGGCAGATGTACCGTTCGATGATCCGATCAGACGGCTCGCGCTCGCTGGTGTCTCTGTTTTGATGTAAAAGGAAAACATTCCATGGCACCCGGCCCCATGGCCAATCTGTCGTGCGTTTAAAAATATTTTAAATGAGTACAGGGCTCCGCTCACAGAGCCATAAATGGCCATTTACGACCAAAAAGGCTCCAGTTAACTTGACAGCTACCCACAACGGGATGCCTGTCAGGTGTGAGAGGTTTTACAGCTGCGTAATTGTACAGCACTACTGTGTACAAATACGTAACAGTGATTCCCATGCAAGGGGTGAGGAGTAGGGAATTCAAGGGGTGGGTTGCCTTGAAAGTTTGTGAATGCCCACAAACGTGTCAGTTTTTAGGAATTCACAGACTTCTCCCTGACCCCTTCACACCTTGGAAACAGTTGGCGATTTTCATCTATTTTGTTCCAGCACATGGGTATAATAACCACTCTTCTAGGAGGGCAGAGAAACAGATCCTACACAAACTTTTCTAAAGTAAGTTGGGCCTATTCACAGAACTAATCTTAGATAAAATCCTAATCTTACTTCTTTTGGTTTTCACAGAAGGCATCTGGAGGCATATTAGCAAGAACCTCATTAAAATTATCTACGTTTTAGCGGCAGGAAACTGCCGCTAAATCGGTGATAATGGGCTTGCTAATATGCGTTATAGAATTCCAATAGAAGCCCAGGTTAGATGTGCAGGACATCTAACCTGGGCTTCTATTGGAATTCTATAACGCATATTAGCAAGCCCATTATCGCTGTTTCCTGCTGATAAAACTGTGATAATTTTAACGAGGTTCTTGCTTAGTATGCCCCTTAGTAGCAGTCAAGTTAATCCTAACTTTACTACTACTAAATGCCTTCTGTGAATACCAAAAGTAGTAAGTTTTGGATTTTATCTCAGTTTAGTAGTAGTAAAGTTAGGAGTCCTAACTTTACTACTACTAAATGTCTTCTGCGAATACCAAAAGTAGTCATCATACCGCTTACAATGGGTGTGAGGTTGTGCAGAATTGGGGGGAAGTTCCCCTGAAGTAGATAGATAGATAGATAGATAGATAGATAGATAGATAGATAGATAGATACATGGATAGATAGATACATGGATAGATAGATAGATAGATAGATAGATAGATAGATAGATAGATAGATAGATAGATAGATAGATAGATAGATAGATAGATAGATAGATAGATGGATGGATGGATGGATGGATGGATGGATGGATGGATGGATGGATGGATGGATGGATGGATGGATGGATGGATGGATGGATGGATGGATGGATGGATGGATGGATGGATGGATGGATGGATGGATAGATAGATAGATAGATAGATAGATAGATAGATAGATAGATGGATAGATGGATAGATAGATTTTTATTGCACACTTACTTAAAATCATTGACATTTTTACAAAAAAGATCATAAAAACAATGTTAGCATTTTTTTTTAATAAAAAAAGGGTTTGTGTGAGACATGGCTAAAATTATTAGTGACTTTTTGTAGGAAGCAAAGATTTTATTGCAGTCATAAATTTCACATAACAGGCAGCCAGCTGGGCAGAGTCACCTTTCATATACTCATCCAGGACCTCGTGGCATGTTCGTACATTGAGAATGCGCCAGATAGAATGCAGCCAGAAAATGTGCAGAGGGCATAGGTTGTTGTAGAAACATAGCACTTACCCACTTGGATGTTAATGACAAGGGTAACTCGTCATGGAGTGCCCATTCATTTCAATGGAAATTACATGAAATCGTTGGACATTCTATAGCATCAAAATGGTTAAACTAAGGTTTCTTCCCCTTTACCACTGAAGCGTTACTGGGTGGCCGTGCCTTCCTTGTACCTCTGACCATACTTGCATGTCATCAGAGGGATTAGTCCAAATCACAATCTCATTAAGTGGCATTTCATTGTTGCATTAAGGGGGGATGTTAAATAGTGAGGTAGGCTTCCGCACTCCTAAAGTTTTGATGCCCAGCTGCAGTGGGAGAGGATTTTCATGGCTAGTGCATCGTGCTCAGCTGAAATTATCTTTGCTTGTTTAGTTAACAGTTTTGCAGCCACACCTATGGGTAGCGAGTTTGACCAAATTTCATTGGCTTCTCGTGCATCTAGCAAACTCAAGGAGATGATGGACGGAGTGCTGAAACTTTTCAGACACTCACCCCCAGTCACAGATCTGGGTTGAATCCATCATCATTCTTTAGCTCACTTCGCCACCTCAGTTCAGACCCAGCTATATGCAAATCAGTCTTGACCCTGTGCCTCATGGGAATAGTCCAGCCTGAACTGCCAAGCCAGGTCTTCCCTTAACCAGAAACAAGCATCCTGGGACTAGTTTTGGGGTAACACCCTTCATCAGCCAGGCTATGTTGAATCCAGTGTGTTTGCTTCTAGTGCATCTAGACAGTGCATTAAAAATGTGTTCCAGGTGGACCCTGAGTTGTTCATCAGTTACCAGATTTGGCTCTTTAAAATATGGTCTTGGGCATTTTTTGTTTTTAAGCAGCAAGCCACATATCTTGCTTTCAGAATCCAATGTTGAAATGACAGGTTGAATTCCAAACAGATTTGAGGGTGAGCGGTCGAGTTTGGGAGACAGAACACTCTGCAGAAGCAGGCTGATTGCGCTCTGTCTAATTTTGTTTTTAAAAATCATTGCCCCGTAGGCCACTGTTGGCAAGAATTTGGCACCCATTATACAAATTAACGGTGATAAGTCCAACATACTCAAGGCTTTCCTTACTCTTGAAAATGCCCCCTCTAGGCAGCAGACCCCTCCCTGCATTTCGGTGATGTATGGCGCCAATCTTCCCCTGTAATCTAACCAGACTCCCAAATACTTATATGCGCCCACTACCTCTATAGATTTTTCCTTCAGAATGCCAGAATCGTTTTCTTGAGCATTGTCTTGAGACCATCATCACCTTGGTTTTTGGAATGTTGATGTTTAAAGAGTTTTCTTCCAAAATGAGACCAGTGAGGTGAGGAGTGTCTGGAGGCCCACTGGTGTTTGGTCGAGGAGGATCGTCCACGTATTGCATTGTTTGAACTTTGGAACCGGCAAGTTTGGGCGGAAATGCCCGAGTATCTGCCAGTCACTCTAGCACGTCTGCTAGATACAAATTAAAAAGTAATGGGGCCAATATGCACCCTTGCTTCAGCCCTCTATTGGTCATGATTTGGTTGGCCGTGGACCATCCAGTGGAAACTCTTATTTTCACACAGGTATTAGAGTACAAGGCAATAAGAGCATTTAATAAGGATTGCGGAATACCCCAGTTGCTTAGTTTTTCACATAATCTCGGGCAGGCCACACTGTTGCATGCTGTTTGGAAGTCAATAAACTCCAAATATAAAGACTTTCCTTTTATTGCAAGCGTATCTTTGATCATGTGGTATAGGCAGACCAGGTTATCTTCAATGTGGCAGCCCTTTTGGAAATCAGTTTGGGTATATGGATCAATTTATGCTCTTGCACCCAAGTGGTCAATTCTTGAAGTAAGGTGCTGGCATAGCACTTCCCCTCAACATCAAGGAGTGCAATCATTCGGAAATTTTCGGGACTGGATTGAGGGCCTTTTTTGTGGATTGGGACGAGCAGTGAGTCTCACCAAGAGTCCAGAATAGACCCACCCCTTCTGCATTTCCTAAATAGGGGAGCCATATTTAAGCCCATTTTTGCACTTGACCATTCTATGCTATACCCGGCCCGCAACACGGTCACGAAGACTAAACAACCTCTGTCTCTTGTATGAACACTTAGTGTATGTGATCGTGGGAGGGTATGATATGTTGTGGAGTATGAATGAGTATGCATGTGTGTGTTAAAGGCTAGCATATGCTCTTGGTTCAATACACTGGGGTTGTCAAAAAAGAAATTTCATGTAAATGAATTGATCTATAGTGATTGTTTTCTCCTTCTAAAAATATCAAATGTATAACATTGTTGTAAATGAAAATGGAAACAAGAAATGAATACTTTGAATATAATGTATGTTTTTAAACTTTTTTGATAAAAAAAATGAAATGATCAAATGAAAAAAGAAAAATAATGGTCTAATAAAAATTGTTATGAAGCTGTGAATTTTGTCTCTCATGTAAATGGCCCAATTGAGCTAATTTACCCTTAGCAAAAGAAATATAGGTCAAGTGGCAGGTATTGAACTTGCAACTGGCCTTTGTACACCTTTGTCGGTATGCCATTTGGACCGGGTGCATTTGTTTTATGATATGAGCGACTTGAGTAGATATTATGTTTAGGGTGGGCTCAGTTCCTATATGAGAGTTGACATGCTTTAAACTGTAAATAAACAAAAGGAATCCACTCCTTGGGTATAGGGCGTGTCCTCCAAAGTTGGGGAACACCCTTGTTGTTTTTGGTCCCCTCACACACCAACAGGCCCCTTGGTGTCATGCTTCATCATTGGGGTCCTCGTACCCCTCTACGGGGTACGGCGTGCTGCGACCTACGGATACGCGGGAGCACTTGAAATGACCGACCCCTCCGTGCCATAATCACCGGAGCCACGGAGGGGTCGGTCGGTCGGAATTTCCTCGCTGAAATCGTGCTAAATAGCATATGGGACCCTGACGTTTGGTTGGCTCATGAGGTTTTTCTACCCCTTCAAAACACTCGACTATTAAGCGGCGTTTTGTTAGGTACATTGTTTTACCTGCACTGTAGTTCTCACTTTTATTAGAGACTCTGATACAAGTTAGAGAAACGTGAGTAAGGTAGGGATTTGTGTACCCCGTCCTGAAGAAGGTGTTTTTACACCGAAACATGTTGACACACACAGAGAGGAGGTAATGCACATTGTTTGCGTTATTAACCTCCCACACTTAATTTTAATAGCACCAGCCCGGGGGCCCATTAAATATTTTTTTGTCACCCCACGAGCCAGGTACTTTTTAAACTTCACTCACTTAGATCTAAACCCCACCATACACTCAGATTTAAATACCCCATCCACACCACACATAGTCATTTCAAGTGCTTCCACGTATCCGTAGGTCGCAGCACGCCGTACCCCGTAGAGGGGTACGAGGACCCAAATGATGAAGCATGACACCAAGGGGCCTGTTGGTGTGTGAGGGGACCAAAAACAACAAGGGTGTTCCCCAACTTTGGAGGACACGCCCTATACCCAAGGAGTGGATTCCTTTTGTTTATTTACAGTTTAAAGCATGTCAACTCTCATATAGGAACTGAGCCCACCCCAGGGAGAACGAATCCATTTTGATCGATTTCTCTCTCTCCCCCTTTTGTTATTGATAGTATGCTTTAAACTGTGGCATCCGATCCGTTTATCAATGAGGATCTCTACGTAGAGTGTTTTAATGTGGGCCTCCAATTCGGTGGGAGCAATGTTTGTGGCAGTTGATGGTTGGTCCGGTCTGACACATTTGTTCATCCAAAGCCAAACTTTGATTATGATGTTGTGCGCAGTTTCCCAATGATGCTCTTCCTTCAGCCTCTTGTAGGTGAATCTTACTTTACCTTGCTAGTAATCTATACCTTCCATTGGAGAGATTTGTATTCAATGTTATCATGGATAGGGGCTACTCAGTATGTTATTTAATTTGCATTTCATTTTCACTATTATTCGTTTGTATTCGATAAGACGTTGGGTTTTTGGTGAGGGTTTATATGGCCCAGGCATTGGCCTGGTGGCTAAGTTTTCCCTTAGATCTTACATTACCGTTTCCCATGACATTGCGGTCAGTGCATCGCTTTGTTCTTGTATTCATTTATCCAAGAACAAGAAGTGATCTACTGACCGCAATGTACTTGGAAAGTTTGTTAATCGGTATTTCTCTGGGGCAAAATTCCAGAAGGATTACAAGTTTTGACGCTCACAATGTGGAATAACAGCAGGTGTCAATGTTTTCACACCAATTTCATGAACATTTTCATACATTTTGGGCCTTTTTCCTCCATAAGCATTTCTAAAGTGAGTATTTTTTTAATTCACATCTTTTAGTCAGTGCCATGTCCTGTCAATAGCATGCGTTTGTACTCGTGCATGATGGTACTTAAAAGCATGCTAAACTTTCAAACAATAAAATATGTCAGAGTGTACTTGGTTCGGGGAAGTTGTATACAGGTTTTTGGAATAATCTACAATTGAGGGCTCTTTCTAACAAGCATGGGTAAAGCCAAAATGGGCCCCTACAATGTGAGAGCTATTGGCTTTGTCATTGCTTATTAGCCATTGACTAGTGTTTTGGAATTGGCATTGGGGATGGCACTAAACTAAACAACACCAGACTTGCAGAAAACGAAAGCAACATATTGAGAAAAGACATGATGGAAGAGAAAATGATTAAAAGGAGAACAAAATAAGAATTGGTAGTAAATTTAATTTAAAAAAACAAGGGAGAACTAAAGGAGACAAACACATGGAAAACAATCAACATAGAAAGGTTACAGACTACACACTACTGCTAGGAGCAGCCTCCACCAGAGTTGGCACAAACACTTCGACGTTGAAGGATGGGTTGCCTTACTACAATGGAAGGATGTGGCAGTCCACCATTAATGAGGTGCCTCATCATACCGGCTTGCAATGGATATGGCGTTGTGCAGAATTGGGAGGGAGGTTTCCCCTGAAGTAACGCCGGCCTATATTGTCTACGCTTGACTCCTTTGCACCTTCCTACTGGTCTGCTTCCCAAAGGGGAAGTGGCAGCTCCTCTTACTGGATGCCTGGCCACATTGGTCTCACAGGCAGTGTTTCTGCATGTGAAGGTCACCATGTGGCTTCTCAGGTGATTACAGTTAACATAGCAACAACGCACACCCAGTGAAACAAGTGACAGGGAATGGGCTTAATGCAGAGGCCAGGGTTCTACATCTGTCCGAGCTTATAAATGCCAGGCCTAGTGGCTCTGTCAATGCTTGCTATGAATAGTAATCTGAGGGCGAGGTGGATGGGACAAGGTAGGAACGTTTAGTGGGTTAAGCCTTCCATTGCATTTATCGGTAACCTGAAAGTTAATGTTCCGAATCCCACTCTGGGTTTCATCTTTAAGAGGTTGATAAAAGTTATAAACAGCGCTTGCACTGTGGGAGCGAACGGCACATAAAACAATTACCATTATTGCAAAAATCAAATTGGACATAAAAATACACTATTTTACTAGGTTTCTAACATTAATAATTATAAATTGCCCAGCATCTGATTTGGATTATCTGATAACTACATTTTTATTCTATACAAAGCAGCCCTCGAAACTGCATGATTGCATCTGCAGGTTGCTTACTGAAGGCATGCCAGATAACATGATGAATATTTGCTATTTAAAATAAATTTTACATAGCAATAAAAATGTATGCAATGATCAAAAGATGAGTTTATGAGATTCTGTCTGTTTGGCGAGCCTTTATCCCACACTTCATAAGGCAGAGTGCATTATGATTCTATTATTCTATTGTACAGAAAAAAGGTGCACATATTTATCCATACTAATATAATAAAGCGAGAGCCCAAACCTTTGAGGCGGGGTAATCTCAGGAACCACAGCACCAATCACAACACCCAATACAGCGTTGGAAAGGGCAGTTGCAGCAGAAGGACATAGGCTATGCAGACACCCACCATATACATTTAAAAAGTAAAAGAACCGTGCCAGCAAAGTAGTCCCTTGTGGGCGTGTCTGCGATGTGCTGTGGGCGTGTGCTGGGGGCGTGACAAACGCTGGGGGCGTGTGGTACGTTCCGCTCTTCATGGCATGTCTCATATCGTGTGCTAATCCCACCCTGCTCCCTTTAAATACCCCTGCACCCCATAATCATAACCCACCCTTACTCCTTAACATACCCCAACACCCTTAAACACTAACCCATCTTAACCCTATAAATATACCCTGTACCCCAAAACCCAAACCTATCCCTAAACTCTAAAAATACCCCTCTACCCCAAAACCCAAACCTAGCCCTGAACCCTATAAATACCCCTGTACCTCAAAACCCAAACCTACCCCTGAACCCTAAAAATACCCCTGTACCCCAAAACCCAAACCTAGCCCTGAACCCTAAAAATACCATTGTACCCCAAAACCCAAACCTACCCCTGAACCCTTAAAATACCCCTGTACCCCAAAACCCAAACCTACCCCTGAACCCTAAAAATACCCCTGTACCCCAAAACCCAAACCTAACCCTGAACCCTAAAAATAACCCTGTACCCCAAAACCAATCCTACCCCTGAACCCTAAAATACCCCTGTACCCCAAAACCCAAACCTAGCCCTGAACCCTAAAAATACCCCTGTACCCCAAAACCCAAACCTACCCCTGAACCCTAAAAATACCCCTACACCGCAAAACCCAAACCAAGCCCTGAACCCTAAAAATACCCCTGTACCCCAAAACCCTTACCTATCCCTAAACCCTAAAACAACCCTGTACCCCAACCCAAAACTATATCTGAACCCTTAAAATACCCAAACACTCCAAAACATATACCTCAGTACCCCAAAACATATACCCCTATACCAATACTTACCTTATCCAAACATTTTAAAAAAACATGCTTTTACCATTCATGCATTTACAATGAATTTCGTTGTAAATGTATGCGTGGTAAAAGCATATAAAATGTAATGCCATGCGTTATAATGGCATTGCAGAGTCATGGCACTTTCGTAATCAAAGTATGCACAGTGATGGTATGCGGAAAGAAAGTTGCGGAATAATGGGTGTTTACCCTCCCCGGTAAGTACATTGGAGGCACGGCGGCCCACATCTCCAGCAACATACTCATATTTTTTTCACCACCCATTTGAAAATTGCACAGGTCTCTCTCATTGATGGCCAGTACCGACATACACTTTTAGACACACCTCCCGCCACAAGTTCTAGAATTGCGAACTTTAGAGCTGGGGAGCATCAGCTCAACATCCTGTGATTCCAGGCAAATCGCTTTGTCTCCCCGTGCCTACCACAAATGAATGTGTTCTTCTGTAATATAAATTGTGCTCATGCCATGTTGTCGAGTTCGCGCTATATAATATTGCGAAGAAAAATAAAGTAGGGAAACTCGAGTTCACACACTACTGAACGCGCACTCTTAAGTGCATCAGCAGTGCACTGTGAATCGGAGCGTTTCACAGGCCTGTCACAGATAAGAAATGCTATCAAAACGAAATCCTACAAAACAATATACTACTGCCCGGCAGCAAATCATACCCGGACAACGTCGGGATGGGCTGCTAGTAATTTATATAAATGCACACATTGTTTTCTATAGAATAGACTCAGACACCCAAAGCCAGATACCTAGAGATGTCATCCTTACATGCAGAGGTATGTGATATAACATATTTACCAGATGCATTTAAATAGGTTATCTATAGTGCATAATCTGACATTCTTTGAAGCTGAGCAAACATAAAGCAAGGCACGCGTTTTATCACAATGGCAATTGTGTACGCAGTTGAAAAAAAGCATTATTGTGGGTACAGATGGAACAGGCAGAGAAAGTCTTTTAAGCCCCTGCAGAAAAGAAAGACACCACATATACAAAGCAGCCCTCGAAACTGCATGATTGCATCTGCAGGTTGCTTACTGACGGCATGCCAGATAACATAATGAATATTTGATATTTAGAATAAATGTTATATAGCAATAAAAATATATGCAATGATCAAAAGATGAGATTCTGTCTGCTTGGTGAGCCTTTATCCTACACTTCATAAGGCAGAGTGCATTATGATTCTATTATTCTATTATACGGAAAAAAGGTGCACATATTTATAATGTATATAAATGCACACATTGTTTTCTGTAGAATAGACTCAGACACCCAAAGCCAGATACCTAGAGATGTCATTCTTACATGCAGAGGTATGTGATATGATATATTTACCAGATGCATTTGATTAGGTTATCTATAGTGCATAATCTGACATTCTTTGAAGCTGAGCAAACATAAAGCAAGGCACGCGTTTTATCACAATGGCAATTGTGTAAGCAGTTGGAAACAAGCATTATTGTGGGAACAGATGGAACAGGCAGAGAAAGTCTTTTAAGCTCCTGCAGAAAAGCAAGTCACCCCAGTAACAGCTACCAAGGGTCGAATGTAACGTAAACAGTCACAGCGATATATAGGCAACAGGTGAAAATACACTGGGTGGGTGACATTAACACACTTAAAAAAATGTACAGATTAGAAATAATAAGAGACGATGTAAAACATTGGGCAGCAATACAGTAAAGAAGGGACAAGCCAATAAATCAGAGACATGTAATGCAGATATGAAGAAGCAGAAGAAGCTTCCCAAACACCGAAACGACATGCAGTACAGGGTGGTACACACACATAACCATTGACCTCCCAAGTGCTATAGAGGTGGAACGTGGAAAGAAGCGGGGCTGGTAGCAACAAGAGCTTAAGAGCATATGTCAAAATTCCACTGGTTTGAGGCTCAGGTTTACTGTTACTTGCAAGAGACCAACATTGCTACCAAGTGTGGTGAGAGTAAGCACCCTATTAACAAAACCAAGAACACTGCCTATAAATGAGCAACATTGTCTGCTTTTTAGTGAAGACGTTGACTCCAAATGTGCAATGAGAGAACACAAAAGATGAGAGAGGGATTGTTGTAAATGCAAAAAATGGCTTTTGTGTATTAAATAATGAATAAAAGGACCTACAACACCACCTAGTGAAAGACTTACCATTTCTGTCATCGTTGTCTTCCATCCGCTCTGGGATTAAAACCCTACGAATTTTTGCTTTTACAACAATGCGTCTCTCGTTTTTTGTGTTCTCGTAATGTATTTGAAACCATAGTGGGTGGCTGTTTTCGGGAGGTGGGCATTGATTGTTAGCAACTGTATGAATTCATTGTGAATTACTTAGAACAAACACTGGTAGTTGGTGCAGCAAAATATACCCTGCCACAGTGCATGTATGTAGCAGAAATGTGCAATGAGCAATCTTTTGGAAACAAGTAGGGGTATACCTGTAAAAGAACTGGAAAGCTTGTCTTTCAAGAATAGGCGGAGTGCAGAGCGGGTGAGCTTGTTATTGAAAGTATAAGCTAAATGAACAATAAATGTGGTGTGTAAATTTAGAAGCAGATCTATAAACAGCAACACTAAGGAGTGCTATGGTGAGGAGCTATTGATATAAGTTTAGGAGAAGCCAGGGCTTTAAGTGGGATGAAAAAACTGGGTGAGGGGAGTGGGTCTCTCAAAGGGGTGTGGCCAATGTAATTAAGGGCATGGCTTAAAATAAAACAAAAAATCTGACCTTAGCATAGTATGGTGGATATTGCTGCTTCTGTCATTGCCCCCAGATATTCGCACACTTTATTAACATACATGTATTTTTACTGGACACCTGAACACTGTCTTATGTAAAATGGTCAAATGTATTACACAATTTCTCCTGTGATCTTTACACTCATGAATTTGACTAGATAAAAAACTGTTATTATTTTACCACAAGTACATCAATGTAATTATAATCCAACTCAGGGACATATTATCAAGGCCCCGCGGTAAAATTATCAACGCTTCAGCATCCGTTTTCGGGCGAAAAGCGTTGACAATTTTATTGCATTATCAGCAATGACATGCTAGCGCGTGTTCCTATGCCTCTGCGCCCGTTCCCTCAACGCCCAGCTTTGCAACATTAATGACATGCAAGTGGGCGTAACTGACTAAAATAACGTGGGAAATATCGCTAACAGACATTTCTCCAATTATCAAGCTGCACGCTAACCTGCATAGCGTCGATAAAAGTAGCGCTAACCGCGCTTATCGCAGGTTTCATTGTGCCTGCTTTTAAACTGACTAAACCTTTATTGCTTATGGGTGGTAGATTATAAGGATCAGACCACCCTGCCCTATCTACAAGGATTTACATATCGCTGTGCGATTATCACTGGATTTCCAGCGATAATGGCACATTTTGCAGCTATCGCTGGATTTTTTATCGCATTGGAGATAAGCGTTGCTGATAGCGCGCTATCTCTGTGATAAAATCCAGCAATAGCCGACGATAATTATCCTCGCGCTTAGCGATAATTATCGCCGGCTGTTGCAGATATGCCCCTCGTTTCTTTTAAGTATCTTAATAACAATACTTTGTGTTCAAGATAAATTCACAAATCAACATCGAAAAAACTCAAAACAATAATATACTATTAGTTCACATCCATTTAAAAACATTTTAAAAAGTTGTCGACCCAGCGCTTTGGTGGTTTATTGGTTTTCTCAACCTTCTTTAGGACAAACAATTATATTAAAAGCATTGATTTACCTAAAAAAGAAATAAAAACACTATTTGTGCATAATCAATTCACTATTTTAAATTTGACAGATCTACATATCCAGGTTCAGTGTTTATGTCTCTTCTACGTTCTAGCAATTTTGATTTATACTAAAATTTCTCCCATTCAGTCTTCATAACTATATTTAGTAACAACAAAAGAGATGGACCACAGTAGATCATTGTGTGAGTACCAAATTTCCATAATTGGGAGCCAGTGAAGCTGCTGCAGTAGTGGAGGGGCATGTATTGTATTGTATTGTAATTGCATTTATATAGCGCTTACTACCCCTGGCGAGGCGTCAAAGCTCTTTTTCGGCGAGTAGCACGCTACTCCGGGATCCATAGAGGATTAGTGTTGAATTAGTATAGTGAAACATGCAAGTAAATTTTAAGTGGTGGATAGGTTAGTCAGTTATTTGAATTTGGAATCATAGCACAAGGCTGTATCGTTCATCACTACTTGCAGCTTACATAACAGCTTGTCTGGTAGACGAATATATAATGCGTTGCCGTAGTCCAATCGTGACACAATCAGTGCCGTCACCACAGTGCGCATAGTTGAGAATGATAGTAGGGCTACCAATTTCCTGAGTTGCCTCAAAAGGCCCATACAGGTCCCTACCACGGTGGTCACTTGGTTTAACAGTGTAAGAATAGCTTCTAATGTAATGCCTAAACTCTTCACGACAGACACCGGTGTGGGTGTAGTACCCAGCTCCTGCGGCCAAAAGAGATTCCTTTACATAGTATTCAGTGGGCATGGCTCAACATCGTGCCTAGTGGGTACTGTGGCCACACTATGGGGGTCAGTGAGGAAAGTTCCCTAGTGCTCTCCAGCCAGTCACCCATGGCATCACTCATAGCAATGGCAATCTCCTGTACCTCCAAAGAAACACTTGTAAACAACTTGAGAAAACAAGACTGGTTCCAATAGAACTCAAAGTGAGCGTGGCCTGCTGTGGATAAGAATTAGGCACAGAATCTTTCGGTGAGGACCTTATCCTCATAATTCTACCTCCCTTCCAAATTAGGAAGAATAATGCTCATAGAGCAGGCCCATGTCTCTTACCCTACTGTCTCTCTATCTTGCTTAACATTGCGAACCTGTCCCCAGCACAATTCAGTGGCATACACAAGACCCAGAGCCACAGTAACCAGTGCTGTGCATCTTAGTACTAACCTATCCTAACACTGTGGTTATTCAACTGAGCAAGGTAACAGAAGGGCCACCTAAAAATGTCACTGCAGATGATCTTGGGTGAACAATTAGATTACATGCAGTTATTTATCTTAATGTCCACGTGTTTCCAATCTGTCACTCTTTCTAGGCATGCTTCTGTGGTATATACTGCAGCACCTAGCTCTCCATGGTTTACGCTGGGTAAACATGGAACCTTGGGCCATTTCATATATAATGATGAGATGTGAATGATCCTATAAACTGTCACTACTTTTCCTGCTGAGTCAGAGAGGGCTGTACACCAGTTATGTAGTCTACCACATGGAGAGTGAGGTCAGCAAAAGAGGGTGTTTAGGCATGCCTAAACTAATGCAAAGAATGCTTTGTCAGTGCTGCTTCTCCTATGTGATAATCACTAACCCATCCGAACACTTGAGTTTTATTTTATTTTTTTGTTAATAATACAATGCAATTATTTTTTTGACGGTAAAGGAAAACAATTTCCCATATTGTGCATCCGCTTTGGTTGTATTAGTATGATTTACTAACTCACCTCATACACTGTATACATGTTGTTGACACGTTGCTGAGGATGGGAGACGCGCTCTTTGAAGAAGCGCAGTGAGGCTGGCTCCGCCCTCTGATTTCACTGGCACACTCTCTGCACACAGACTCCCTGTCAGACCAGGGCCAGGCTGTCAGGGAATGGAAAGAGCACACAGACCACACATTCACTGGAGCCGGAACGCTGCCAGCCGGTGCCCAGGGACCAAAGCAAGCTGTAACATTGTTTACTTTCAAACCCCATCTATATTCCGTTGCTTCGTTTTCTCAGATTCACACTGCAGACCTCTGGTAGGAGGTGCGGCTCACACTTGCTTTCTGCACTGCTGGTCGGTGAGTTGGGAGCAGTGATTTGTGTTCCGTGCTTCACTGACTCTGCCCCCTCGTGCATTGTTCGAAGTGCACCTCACGGGTGGACTTCGAGAATATGAAACACCCACTGCAGCCCTGCAGAGTGTGACCCTGCTGTGCTGAGCCATTATGTATAGATACGATTAAGGTGAATAGAATTCTTAAATGATTTAATGAACAGATTCACTATGCCTTTTTCACCTGTCGGGAATTTACAGGACTACTGACAGGTGTAAATTGTTTTACTACTGCAGAGTCCTCGGTGGTGAGTGGGTAGACCAGACAGTGGTTTGCCTTGAACGTTTGTGAACTCCCATACACTCGTGAGTTTACTGGCTTTCAAAAAAGTCCTATCTGGTCATTTTCCACTCTCGAAATGGTCGAGTTTTTACTTCAGCAAAGGGCGGGAGTAATGCTAGGAGAAGGGTTTTTTTTTCCACAGGGAAAATATTTTTCCCATGGAGAAAAACGAAACGTACAACTGCTCTTCAGGCTGCATTTCCACAGGGCAGAATTGTACACTATGTGCACTTCCAAGGTGAGTAAATCGGATCCAGACTCACATATGACCTTCCCAGTAGAAACTCTGGAAACAAGGAAACTCTGCAAAACAGTGGAGGTTCATGAATCAAACATTCACAAAAGAAGGGGCTAGTTGAAGAAATGAGGATACACTGATAACGAAGAAACAACGATACTCTGCTAGACAGTGCAAGCTCAGGAAACAAAGAATCGTTATAGCATGTGTATCCAAAGTCTCTGCAGGGGATCAGCCAGACAGGGTCACCGCGATAATGTCCAACTTTAGACACTACTTTACAGGGTTTATATCATTCCTCATTACATCACAGATAAGTAAATCGGGAGTCTTTATATCAAGGGTAGGGTTTCAGTTCTTTACTTCACAGGACTTTACTTTGAAGGTAAGTTAGTTTTCAATTGTTTTGAGTGCACTAACCGTAACTGATTATGTATCCATTAATATACATTTATATCAATAGGGTAACATCACTTACAATTATAATAGTAATTTAAGTTAATTATAAATTTAATGCACATGAATAAGTACAAAATTAATGTACTGTTAATAGTTAATGTAAAAATAATTAATAAAAAAGAATGTCAAATATTAAGGTATTGTTTTCAACGTACGTTTAACAGAAGTAGCTGGTATGGAGGAATATACATAAAACGATGAACTTACCTGCCACCTGCTGCATCACCACTCTTCTGCTCCTGACTGCAACACTGCAACACAGGCGCCTAGATTCCCCAATGGCCAATCCTGACACTGCTCTCATGCTGCAGTCAACCTAAGAGCAGCGTCAGGAATAGCCTGAGTGGCCTGTAAGTACGCTCCCAGAGAGACTGGGAGCCTGTGCCTGCTCTTTCCAACACGGCAACGCAGCTCGGGAATGGGTATTGAAAAGGGGTAGTAAGGAGTTTTAAGGTTCTGGGTTGGTTTTTATATAGGTGTAGTAAGGTGTTTTAAGGGTTAATGGTTGGCTGGTTTAAAATATTACATTAAAAATAATTTTAAAACATCTGGTGTATACAAAATATAATTACAGACACACATATATACATATATATAAAAAAGCAATACTTAAAACCTTTCCTGTGAAGTAAAGTACTCCGGATTAATAACCCATGTCCGAGGTAATAACCACAATGCAATTACTCCTGATGTACAGATATGCGAAGTAACCATTTATATCACTCTAGACTAAATGAAACTGAGGCTTTTAAAAGAGCTCACTAGTGATCCCATGCCTTTGGTGTAATCAGGCTAGCACCTGGCAGCAGTAGGTGTGCGTCCTGCCCCATCCATCCTTGGCTTGCAGGATGGAGAAAGAGGTAGATTGCAGGGGATTGGCGCAAACTGTGCAAGGGATTATCGCAAACAGTGCAGGGGATTGTAGCAAATACAATCTTTTGCAGGAAAAGCATACAGGCGACCACAAAACCCAGAATGGATTTAAAAATTTTATATCCAAAAGACGATCGGAGATTGACATCTGTCTATCCCCTCTAGAAGACCCTCTAAAATACTAGGCTCCTTCACTAAAATTCAGGAGACATTAAAATCTTTATTGTCCTGCCAACCCAAAGTTGGTCCCAATAAAAATAGAGGTTGGTTTGATAACTATTGCACCTCTGCTCTTAAGACCCTGAAAAAGGCTTTACATACTACTCCGCGATCTTTAGAGGCTATTAGACAGGCAAGATCCCAATATCGCAGGGCAAGGAAGAATAGACAGAAAACCTTGAAACAAAAGGCATGGGAAGCCTTAACCTCCGCTTCAAAAAACAAAGACGCCTCGGCCTTCTGGAAGGCAGTAAACGCCTCCTTTCTACGAGGCAATCAACCGGAAAAGCTAGACATTGCTATTAATGGGGACACTTGGGTTGCTCATTTTAAAAAACTGTATGATTGCCCAGAGCCAGACGGTATTCCTTCTGAGGGTAGTATTGTACCATTTGTCAATCCCGGATGCTCAACTAAAAATTTGCCGTTGGATATTGTTTTTTCATGTGAAGAGGTGAGTTTAGCTATCAGAGAAAGCCCGTCTGGAAAGGCACCGGGCCCGGACTTAATACCAATAGACGTTTTTAAAGCCAAACTAGATTTCTGGGCACCAATGTTAGCTCTAGTGATGAATTGTGCTAATTCCCATGGTTTAATACATACATGGTCAGAAGCTATAGTGGTCCCCATTTTTAAGAAAGGGGACAGGCACGACCCGTCCTGCTACCGTCCAATCTCTCTGATTGACGCCTTAATGAAGGTAGCGGGCGTATTATACTAAAACGAATGCAAAATTGGATTGAGGAAGCTAATATTCTTTCGATTTTCCAGTATGGTTTTCGACAAGGTATGGGGACGGTTGAGCAGAGTCTCAATTTACACCTTTTAATTTCAAAATACACTGTAGCAAAAAAGGGAACCTTTTTATTACTTTCATAGATTTAAGTTCAGCTTTTGATTGTGTTGAACACAAACAACTGTGGGCTGCCCTAGAAAGTCTTGGGCTGGATCCCTCAATTTTAAACTTTATTAGAGAACTTTATAAAGACACTGGAGCGAGGGTTCGCTTTGGACAGCGGGGAGAGTGCTCATCAAGATTTTCGATTAGGAGGGGAGTAAGACAGGGGTGCATTTTGGCACCCCTGCTTTTCTCCCTCTATATAAACAAAATTGGTGACCACCTGAAAAACTTTTGCTATGACTACCCCGTCGTACAGGGCCGCCCTGTTCCCATTCTCTTATATGCGGATGACGCCGCAATCTTATCTCGGACCAGCCTGGGCCTTCAAAAGGCAGTCTCTAAGTTCACTTCCTTTATGAGGGAAAAGGGACTGAAGGTTAACATCACAAAGACTTTCTCTATGTCCTGCCACCAGGGAATTAAAAAAACACCCTGTCCTATTTTTATAGAGAACAAAAAAATAGAGATAACTGATCAATTTCCGTACTTAGGGATTTGTTTTTATAGGAAAGCCACTTGGAAAAATGCTATCTTAGCTAGAAACCTAGCCTTTTCCAAGGCCATCGGAGCATTGCAGAACTTTGCAATTAAAATTGGTGGCAGACCTGTTAAAGAGCTAATCGTCATTTATAGAGCCAAATGTGTGACTACGGCCATTTATGGCTCACAGGTGTGGGGGATCGATTCTGCACTTTGCATACAACAAACTGAGAATCGCTTCCTCCGGTACCTCTTAGGGGTCCCAAAATCGACTCCTAATTATTTTATCCACATAGAACTTGGCCTATCATATATATCGGATCTTATAACGACGGAACCCATCCTCCTATGGCATAAGCTCTGGTTGACCCCTGAAACAACGTTTAATCGCAACACCATATCTGACTGTCTACTACTGGATGGTGTAAAGCGTATTAAATGGTTGGCTGCAGTAGAAAAAATGATGAGTGATATTGGTCACCCGGAGTTTTTTAAAAAAAAAACCCTTACCATGGAATCAATTTCAAGGAAAGGGTAACGTAAAATGGTTATGGATCATCTAGAGATCAAAAGATGGAACACTGAGAAATTAAAAAACTCTGTGCTAGCCTACCAAAATATAACTCCTGAACGGGGTCCACAATTATATCTTCTTAGTGATACCAATTGCTATGCTAGAATGCTTTTATCTAGATTTAGAATGGGTTCCTTCTTTCGTCTGATCACATTTCCATCCTGTAATGATTGGTCGAGAGAAGCCTCGTCTTGTCCCTGTGATGATCTTGCCCCCCAATCAAATTTGCACTGCATTTTATTCTGTAATTTTTACTATGTTCCCAGAAAAATTTTGCTCAAACCTATTCTTAAGGAGTGGGGTCTCCGTTCTTGTAGAGAGGCGTTTTTTAAATTACAAAGGATGGAAACCCCGAAATTAATTTATACTCTAATTCAATTTTTGAAATTATTGGTAAAATTTAGAATTTCGATGTAAAAATACAATGAGTGTACATATTCTATAAATTGTTTTAGCTCATAGGGCCTGGAGATCCCTATAATTTTAAAATGTTAAAGTATTTATTGTATTCTTTATGTATGAACATGACTAATATCCCCTGTTGTTTCCTCATCCAAATTGAAATGGTACTGGTTTCTTGTGACTTATAGTTTTATGTGTATTGTAATGTATTGTGTTTTTTATTTTATCTTTAAAATGTATGCTTTTATGATATGAAAAACTTATATCGAAATAAAGCTCAATTTGATTTGAGTGCCCTAACCGTCACTGATTATGTATCCATTAATATACATTTATATCAATAGGGTAACATCACTTACAATTATAATAGTAATTTAAGTTAATTATAAATTTAATGCACATGAATAAGTACAAAATTAATTTACTGTTAATAGTTAATTTAAAAAGAATTAATAAAAAAAGAATGTCAAATATTAAGGTATTGTTTTCAACGTACGTTTAACAGAAGTAGCTGGTATGGAGGAATATACATAAAACGATGAACTTACCTGCCACCTGCTGCATCACCACTCTTCTGCTCCTGACTGCAACACTGCAACACAGGCGCCTAGATTCCCCAATGGCCAATCCTGACACTGCTCTCATGCTGCAGTCAACCTAAGAGCAGCGTCAGGAATAGCCTGAGTGGCCTGTAAGTACGCTCCCAGAGAAACTGGGAGCCTGTGCCTGCTCTTTCCAACACGGCAACGCAGCTCGGGAATGGGTATTGAAAAGGGGTAGTAAGGAGTTTTAAGGTTCTGGGTTGGTTTTTATATAGGTGTAGTAAGGTGTTTTAAGGGTTAATGGTTGGCTGGTTTAAAATATTACATTAAAAATAATTTTAAAACATCTGGTGTATAAAAAATATAATTACAGACACACATATATACATATATATAAAAAAGCAATACTTAAAACCTTTCCTGTGAAGTAAAGTACTCCGGATTAATAACCCATGTCCGAGGTAATAACCACAATGCAATTACTCCTGATGTACAGATATGCGAAGTAACCATTTATATCACTCTAGACTAAATGAAACTGAGGCTTTTAAAAGAGCTCACTAGTGATCCCATGCCTTTGGTGTAATCAGGCTAGCACCTGGCAGCCGTAGGTGTGCGTCCTGCCCCATCCATCCTTGGCTTGCAGGATGGAGAAAGAGGTAGATTGCAGGTGATTGGCGCAAACTGTGCAAGGGATTATCGCAAACAGTGCAGGGGATTGTAGCAAATACAATCTTTTGCAGGAAAAGCATACAGGCGACCACAAAACCCAGAATGGATAGGAAATGAAAGGCAAGGTTTGAATATTATTCAAGAGACTGGAAGTCAGTACAGGTATATGACACAAGGTCAGGCTGCGTAGTCCGTTATTGAAAAGCAACCCCGTGCATGCCCCTTAGTAGTGAGGAGAAGGCCACAGGGAGCAAACCACAACAATATTCCTCGCATGTCCACAATATGAAAGTAGCACAGGCAGGCAGTTTCATGCTGATTTTCTCTTTATAATGGTGACATAACTCACTGCAACTTCAGTATATAGGCCATCAATGCATACAGGTTTTGGGACGAGTGGTCAGTATATCATAAACCTTTGTCTCTGAAGAAGGCATGTTCAATGAAGATCAGGAAATGTGCACCCAATGCCATGTAAGCATATCTCTTTGCACATGGACAATGTCCTCTTGTCACATGCAGTAAAGCCAGTGAAAAAACAGTTGATGTTCTGCATCTCCACGTCTACACCTTCCATACCAAGAGTATCGTCAACATTTAAGCTTTAGTGTTGCTAGGAGACATTCTTCTATTGTGGACGATATATATGAGGTACAAAAGAAAAAATATGAGGGTACAGTGGGACAGCATAAAAAGTGATGTGTGTAATGCTTGGATTAATCAAAGCCACTGTTAATCATTTTGAGACACAATCCAGTTCTTTTTTAGCTTCTCTCCGCCATTATGCATCAGCACCATCCCTGTGCAAATTAGACATGACCCTGGCCAAAGAGGGGCAGTCTAGTCCTAACTGTTACATCACATACCCTCTGACCATCACAAGAACCCCCAGACTGGAGTTGGCCTTGTTGTGCCTCTTCTGGAAGGTGTAGATTCAGGTCTATGGCACTGTGAACATGGGACTTGTGTGGGTAAACTCTTAGATAGGATTTTCCCTCAACTATTAGAAACCACTATGGACAGCATTCCAGCCCATTGTTATTTAGATTGTCAGTGCCATGACAGACCTAGACCAATGATGTTCAAATCAGTCTTGACCCTGCCCCAAAAGGGACAGTCCAGTCCAAATTGCTAGGCCACATCTTCTCTGAACAGAAGCACAAATAACTGCAAACTAGCTGCAACCTTGTTGGGCCTCTTCAGTGAGGTGCTGCTGCAATCGTGTGGCACAGCAAGCTTGGACCAACATCTAGACATACTCCGCATACTTTAGGAGAACCACCAACAGTTGACTGAGTCTACAGTGCTCACTTCTTCAGAAGAGAAGAGAAGTGTGGGGACTGTGACATTTAGGACAATGGCATTTCATTGATTGTTTCCGGTCCCAGGATGGTTGCTTCCGGTCCAGGGAAGACCTGGCTTGGCAGTTCAGTCTGGACTGTTCTTATAGGGAACAGGGTCAAGATTGATTCGCATATGGCTGGGTCTGAACTGGGGTGGCGAAGGGAGCTAAAGAACGATGATGGATTCAACCCAGATCTGTGACTGAGGGTGAGTGTCTGAGAAGTTTCAGTGCTCCGTCCATCATCTCCTTGTGTTTGCTTCATTTTATTGATTGTTTCACCATAGAAGTTGGCTTGGTGTGAATCAAGAGAAATTGGGATGCAGTGTTACTCAAACTGGAATGAAAATGGAAATCTCACATTTTATACCTTTAGGGCCCTAAAATTGGACCACAAACCTTCATTTCACCGCAAAGCTAGTGACTAGTTGCCAATGCCTCACACTCAACCCCAAACTCCACAAACCCGCACCTAAAATGAATTGCACAATTTCCATAATTTATTTACAATAAATTAATTAATATACATTAACAACTAATTATTAATTAATTAAACATAAATTACTTCTCACCCTTTATCCCTGTAAACACCAAAACCCACACCTAAAAATTAATTGCACAATTTCCATAATTAATGACCAATTAATTAATTACCATTAATGAACAACTAATTAATAACTAATTAAAAATAAATAACCTCCCACCCTTTACCCCTATAAACCCCACAACCTGCACCTACAATAAATTACACAATTACAATAATTAATTACCAATTAATTCATTAATTTTAATTAACAACCAATTAATAATTAATTACAAATAAATAACGTCCTACAATTAACACTACAAAATCTCAAATCAATATTAACAAATTAAAGATAACCATTAATTTATTATAATTAAATCACTTCCCACCATATTCCCTTATAAACCCACAACTCACTACGGAACTAAAAAACACAAAATGTACTTAAAATAAAATTGATAACTACTAAAAATTTAACACATATATTAAAACACATAAACAATTACTAAACAAAAAAACATACATCACATACATTTAAAATATAAACTAAAATACATAAGTCTAATTTAAAAATCAATATTTTAAACAACTATATTTTTGCAAACAATATTAATGGCTTCTTTATTTTTGAAAACTATATTTCTTACCTTAAATTCGATATTCTTGACCACGATATTCTTCATGTCGATATGTCTGTCTCATGACATTTCCAACTAGATATTTGTGGAAGTCGACATTTCCAATTCAATATTCTGTCTGAATACCCTTACACAGACCCATGGAAGTTCTAAACAACCTGTACTTTTCTACCACCCTTGACCCAGTAGCTGCAGTGTTGCCATGTTACCTAAAGATAGCTGGTGTCAGTATTCAGTAATGTGAGGGCATAGTAATTGGATACCCTCTTGCAGTTACAGTTCCACATTCTGTTGAAATCCTGCTTACCCGCACTGGAACCCAACACATGACCAATAGCAGACTAACAAATTATGAGCATATTATCCTTGCTGCGGAGAACATCACTCTGTGGAGGTACTCCTGTCTAAACCATGCCCCATTGTTGCCTCTACCTGTGACTGATGAGAATGATGATGTGGTTGAGCACAACTATCTTGATGTTACAGAATTTTGTACCAATTCAAGACCTGACATTCGAGGTGTCCCTCTGGAAGAGTCTCAATCAATCAATCAATCAAGGCATTTGTATAGTGCGCTACTCACCCGGAGGGTCTCAAGGCGCTGGGGGGGGGTCCGCTACTGCTCGAACAGCCAGGTCTTGAGTTGCCTCCAGAAGGAGAGGTGGTCTTGGGTCAGGCAGAGGTGGATGGGGAGGGAGTTCCACGTCTTGACCGCCAGGTAGGAGAAGGATCTTCCTCCCGTTTTGGCTCTTCGGATGCGGGAAACGGCGGCGAGGGTGTGGCTGGTTGATCGTAGCTGGCGGGTTGGAGTGTAGAAGGTCAGGCGGTCGTTGAGGTATCTAGGGCCTTGGTTGTGTAGAGATTTGTGTGCGTGGGTGAGAAGTCGGAACGTGATTCTCTTGCTGACGGGGAGCCAGTGCAGGTCTCTCAGGTGTCCGGAGGGATCACTGAAATAATATCGAGGGACAGAATATCGACCAACAAAAATATCGTTGACAAAATATCGAGAGACAAAATATCGAGTTTCTATCTACAAACAGGTAAGTACAAAAATATCGAGTTAAAAATATCGTTTACAAAAATATAGTTGTAAAAAATATCGACTTTAATAAAAACAATGTTTAATTACATTAATATAAAAAATTAATTACTAAAATATACTTAACAATACTTAAAATAACTTTTAATAATTAAATAATTATTGAAAGTAAAAAAATAATATTTTTTTAATCATATTTCTTAAAACATATATATATATATAGTAACAACATTTAATTAAATAATAGCCAATATTATTAACGTACAAATACAAAAGAGTAAAAATTACTATTCCCACTCCAGTGGGTGCAACAGTAGGGAAAGCGTTGGATAGCGTAGGGGTTAAAATTACTATTCCCACTCCAAGGAGTGCAACAGTGGATATATGACGTTACAACGCAACTTTTACAACGCACTACCATTACAACGTAAGTATTGGTAAGTATATAATAATTTTTATAATTTAAATTATTTAAAATTAATTTAATATAATTTAATTTAATTTCATTAAATTAAATTAATGTAAATTTAATTTTACTTTATTTTTACACTGTACCCCAAAAACCCAAAACTGACCCTGAACCCTAAAAAAAACCCTTTACCCAAAACCCCAAAAATGACCCTGAACCCTAAAAATACCCCTTTACCCAAAAACTAAAAACTGACCCTGAACCCTAAAAATACCCCTTTACCCAAAAACCCAAAACTGACCCTGAACCCTAAAAATACCCCTTAACCCAAAAACTAAAAACTGACCCTGAACCCTAAAAATACCCCTTTACCAAAACTAAAAACTGACCCTGAACCCTAAAAATACCCCTTTACCCAAAAACTAAAAACTGACCCTGAACCCTAAAAATACCCCTTTACCCAAAAACTAAAAACTGACCCTGAACCCTAAAAATACCCCTTTACCCAAAAACTAAAAACTGACCCTGAACCCAAAAAATACCCCTTTACCCAAAAACTGAAAACTGACCCTGAACCCTAAAAATACCCCTTTACCCAAAAACCAAAAACTGACCCTGAACCCTAAAAATACCCCTTTAATTTAACATAATTAGCAATTAATCAATTAAATTAAATTAATTACCAATTACATTTTAAATAATTAACAAATATTATTTAATTACCAATTAATTAAATATTACTACCAATTAATACATTTACATATTTAATTAATTATAATTAAATTACTTCCCAACCTATTCCCCTATAATCCCACAACCCGCTACAGGAAATAAATTATTTTAATTTACATAATTAGCAATTAATCAATTAAATTAAATTAATTACCAATTAAATTTTAAATAATTAACAAATATTATTTAATTACCAATTAAATAAATATTACTACCAATTAATAAATTTACATATTTAATTAATTATAATTAAATTACTTCCCACCCTATTCCCCTATAAACCCACAACCCGCTACAGAATAAAATTACACAATAATTAAAAAAAAATCATTAATTAAAAATAATTATAACATAAAATGACACTTTTCACACATATTATAACATAAAAACACTATAAATAATTAAATATTATTTAAAAAACGATATTTTTTACTATCTAGATTATATACTTGGATATTTTCACTTTCTATATTATTTACAGTCGATATTACTTCACTTACCTTAAAAACGATATTTTGGAGTCGATATTATGTCTGTGCACCGTCCGGAGATGTGGTTGTGTCGGGGGATGTCCAGGATGAGTCGTGCTGAGGCGTTCTGAATGCGCTGGAGTCTTTTCTGAAGTTTGGCTGTGGTTCCGGCGTAGAGGGAGTTCCCGTAGTCCAGTCGACTGGTAACGAGCGCCTGGGTGACTGTCTTCCTGGTTTCGGTGGGGATCCACCGAAAGATCTTCCGTAGCATGCGTAGGATGTTGAAGCAAGACGAGGAGACGGTGTTGACTTGTCTGGTCATCGAGAGGGAGGAGTCCAGGATGAAGCCCAGGTTGTGTGCGTGGTCCGTTGGTTTGGGTGCGCTGCCCAGGGCAGGGGTGAAAATTGCAAAAAACACAGTTGATGGACAGAATGTAGAACAATGTCATACATTCACCCCAGTACAGAGATCTGGGCCTAAATCCATCGTTTTTTTGCACTCCACACCACCCTGGGTTAGACACTGGCTATATGCAAATCAGCTCTGACCCTGTGCCTCATGGGAACAGTCCAGTCCGAACTACCAAGCCATGTCTTTCCCAGACCGGAATCAAGCATCCAAGGACCGGTTTCTGGCTATCAGCCTTCATCAGCCTGGATAGCTTGACTCCAGTGGTGTGGAGAGCCTGGGACTCACGTCTGAGCATACCCAGCACACTCGGGGTGAAAATTGCAAAAAACACAGTTGATGGACAGAATGTAGAACAATGTCATACATTCACCCCAGTACAGAGATCTGGGCCTAAATCCATTGTTTTTTTGCACTCCACACCACCCTGGGTTAGACACTGGCTATATGCAAATCAGCTCTGACCCTGTGCCTCATGGGAACAGTCCAGTCCGAACTACCAAGCCATGTCTTTCCCAGACCGGAATCAAGCATCCAAGGACCGGTTTCTGGCTATCAGCCTTCATCAGCCTGGATAGCTTGACTCCAGTGGTGTGGAGAGCCTGGGACTCACGTCTGAGCCATACCCAGCACACTCGGGGTGAAAATTGCAAAAAACACAGTTGATGGACAGAATGTAGAACAATGTCATACATTCACCCCAGTACAGAGATCTGGGCCTAAATCCATTGTTTTTTTGCACTCCACACCACCCTGGGTTAGACACTGGCTATATGCAAATCAGTCTGGCCCTGTGCCTCATGGGAACAGTCCAGTCCGAACTACCAAGCCATGTCTTTCCCAGACCGGAATCAAGCATCCAAGGACCGTTTCCTGGCTATCAGCCTTCATCAGCCTGGATAGCTTGACTCCAGTGGTGTGGAGAGCCTGGGACTCACGTCTGAGCATACCCAGCACACTCGGGGTGAAAATTGCAAAAAACACAGTTGATGGACAGAATGTAGAACAATGTCATACATTCACCCCAGTACAGAGATCTGGGCCTAAATCCATCGTTTTTTTGCACTCCACACCACCCTGGGTTAGACACTGGCTATATGCAAATCAGCTCTGACCCTGTGCCTCATGGGAACAGTCCAGTCCGAACTACCAAGCCATGTCTTTCCCAGACCGGAATCAAGCATCCAAGGACCGGTTTCTGGCTATCAGCCTTCATCAGCCTGGATAGCTTGACTCCAGTGGTGTGGAGAGCCTGGGACTCACGTCTGAGCATACCCAGCACACTCGGGGTGAAAATTGCAAAAAACACAGTTGATGGACAGAATGTAGAACAATGTCATACATTCACCCCAGTACAGAGATCTGGGCCTTAATCCATCGTTTTTTTGCACTCCACACCACCCTGGGTTAGACACTGGCTATATGCAAATCAGCTCTGACCCTGTGCCTCATGGGAACAGTCCAGTCCGAACTACCAAGCCATGTCTTTCCCAGACCGGAATCAAGCATCCAAGGACCGGTTTCTGGCTATCAGCCTTCATCAGCCTGGATAGCTTGACTCCAGTGGTGTGGAGAGCCTGGGACTCACGTCTGAGCATACCCAGCACACTCGGGGTGAAAATTGCAAAAAACACAGTTGATGGACAGAATGTAGAACAATGTCATACATTCACCCCAGTACAGAGATCTGGGCCTAAATCCATCGTTTTTTTGCACTCCACACCACCCTGGGTTAGACACTGGCTATATGCAAATCAGCAGTTTTCGCCCAGGGCAGGGGGCCACCAGGAGTCGTCCCAGGCGGAGGGTGATGATCCCAGGATGAGGACCTCCGTCTTATCTGAGTTCAGTTTCAGGCGGCTGTTCATCATCCATTCGGCTACATCTTTCATCCCTTTGTGTAGGTTGGTTCTGGTGGTTGCTGGGTCGTTGGTGAGTGAGAGGATCAGCTGGATGTCGTCGGCGTAGGAGATGATGTTGAGATTGTGTTGGCGTGCGATGGCCGCGAGGGGGCTCATGTAGATGTTGAACAGCGTGGGGCTGAGCGATGATCCTTGTGGTACGCCGCAGATGACTTCGGTGGCCTCTGATCTGAACGGGGGGAGGCGGAGTCTCTGGGTTCTTCTGGCGAGGAAGGAGATGATCCACTCCAGTGCCTTCTCCTGAATTCCGATGTTGCTGAGGCGCTGCTCTAGGGTGCGGTGGCAGACCGTGTCGAACGCTGCGGAGAGGTCCAGGAGGATGAGTGCCGCTGTTTCCCCGTTTACAAGCAGGGCTCGGATGTCGTCTGTGGCTGCGATGAGGGCGGTCTCGGTGCTGTGGTTGGCTCTGAAACCGGACTGCGAGTGGTCGAGGGATCCATTCGTCTCGAGGAAGGCGGCCAGCTGTCTGTTGACGGTCTTCTCGATGACTTTGGCAGGAAAAGGGAGGAGCGTGATAGGTCGGTAGTTTTTTAGGTCGGTGGGGCCCGCTGATGGTTTCTTCAGTAGGGCACTGAGTTCGGCGTGCTTCCAGCTCTCTGGGAAGGTGGCGGTGTCGAAGGAGGTGTTGATGATGTCCCGGAGATGGGATGCGATGATGGAGTCGGCCTTGTTGAAGACGTGGTGAGGGCAGGGGTCGGTTGGTGATCCGGCGTGGATGGAGTTCATTGTGCGGATGGTTTCTTCGGTGTTGATCGGGGTCCAGGCGCGGAGGGTAGTGGTGTGGGGTGTAGGTGTGGTCGTCGGGTGCGGCGGCTGTGTGCTGAAACTGTTGTGTATATCTGCAATCTTGCTGTGGAAGAACGAGGCGAGCGAGTTGCAGAGGTCTTGTGATGGGGTGATGTCGTTGTTTCCGGCGTTAGGGTTCGAGAGCTCTTTGACGATGTTGAAGAGTTCCTTGCTGTTGTGGGCGTTGTTGTTTAGTCGTTCCTTGAATGCGGTTTTCTTGGTGGTGTGGATCACCTGGTGGTGTTTTCGGGTGGCGAGCTTGAGGGTGGTCATGTTGTCTGGTGTCGGGTCTCTGCACCAGGCTTTCTCGAGGGCTTGGCAGTTCTTCTTAGAGCTCTTGAGTTCGTCGGTGAACCAGGATGCTTTCTTGTTGCCGGGTCTGACGGGGGGGTCTTCAGTGGAGCGAGGTCGTCTGCGCAGTTGCTGATCCACCTTGTGAGGTTGTTGGCGGCTTGGTTGGGGTTCGCTGAGCTGGCGGGAGGGTTCTGGCTCAGGGATGTGGCGAGCTGGTCGGCTGTGATCTTGTTCCAGCTTCTGCGGGGAACCTGTTGCGGGTGGTGGTGGAGCGTGGTCCTTCTGAAGCTGAAGTGGACGCAGCTGTGGTCTGTCCAGTGGAGTCCGGTGGCGTGGCTGAAGGAGATGTCCTTGCTGGAGGAGAAGACGGGGCCAAGCGTGTGGCTGGCGTAGTGGGTGAGGGTGGTCACCAGTTGCTTGAGTCCGAGGTTGGCGAGGTTGTCCAGCAAGGTGGTGGTGTTGCGGTCGTTGTTGTTCTCCAGGTGGAAGTTGAGGTCCCCTAGGAGGATGTAATCAGTGGAGGGGAGGGCGTGCGGGCTGATGAAGTCGGCGATGTCTTCGCTGAATAGTGTGCGTGGTCCCGGGGGTCTGTAGATGAGGGTGCCTCTGAGGGTGGTCTTGGGGGCGGTGTGTATCTGGAAGTGCAGGTGTTCAGCGGCGGCGAAGTTGTCGTCGGAGCTGGTCGTGATACGAATGGTGTTCTTGTGGACGATGGCGATACATCCTCCTGTCTGGTTGACGCGGTCCCCCCGGGTGATCTTGTATCCGTCCGGGATGGCGATGGCGATGTCGGGCGCTTAGGAGGCGTTCATCCAGGTTTCCGTGAGGAAGGCGACGTCTGGGGATGTGGAGTCGAGGAGGTTCCAGAGTTCGACGCCGTGTCTGTGGACGTAGCGGGTGTTGAGCAGGATGCTCTTCAGGTGATTGCTGCTGGTGCTCGGCTTGGCGGATGCGGTGCAGGTCCGGATGCAGGAGAACTTGCAGGATTGGCAGGTGAAGGGTCCGTGGGTGCGTCTTGGGGTGGCTTGGTGGCAGCCGGGGGACCGGCCGGTGTTGAGTGCGTTGGTGGTGGCTGCGTCGTAGGTCCGGCGGGTGGGCTGGCATCTGCGGGGGCCAGGGGTTCTGGCACTGGGCGCGGACTGCGGGCGGAGACGGGCTTGCCTTTGGCGCGCCTTCGGCGCACAAACGGCGTGCCCGCTGCGCGCACGCGCGGACTCTGCCATAAATGGAGAGTGGAGGGGGCGGAGCGAGGGAGGAGCAGCTGGGAGGCGGGAGCGGGGTGGCGAGTGGGGAGGGGAGCGGTGCTGTGATGCTGGAGGGGACGGGGGTGGGGCCGCGGGGGAGAAGCGGCTTGGAGCGGGGAGCGGGGAAGTGCAGCAGGAGAGGAAACGGCGATGGGGTCACACAAACGCAATCAGGGACACAACGGAGGACGAGAGAGGACAAATACTGGCACAAAACAGTTACTGGCAAACTAATACAGATACAGGCACAACAGTGAGGCGAGACAGAGGGCGACAGAATACAAGAGCAGGCACAATAAAATACAATACAGTTACTGGCATACTAATAGAAATACAGGTACGGCGAGATCAGGGGCAACAGTGAGGCAGATACTAACGGGCAGCAGCGGCAGCAACGGAGACCGGGCACACTGAGGGTGGGCCACGCGGCGGGTGGAGCGACCGGCTCTGAACAGGTCAGGTCAGGTCACAGCTCCCCGCCTCGCGGACCTCACCCTAAGTAGCCAGTGGGAGGGAGGAGCAGCTGGGAGGTGGGAGCGGGGTGGCGAGTGGGGAGGGGAGCGGTGCTGTGATGCTGGAGGGGACTGGGGTGGGGCCGCGGGGGTGCAGCGGCTTGGAGTGGGGAGCGGGGAAGTGCAGCGGGAGAGGAAACGGTGATGGGGTCACACAAACGCAATCCGGGACACAACGGAGGACGAGAGAGGACAAATACTGGCACAAAACAGTTACTGGCAAACTAATACAGATACAAGCACAACAGTGAGGCGAGACAGAGGGCGAGAGAATACAAGAGCAGGCACAATACAATACAATAAAGTTAGTGGCAAACTAATAGAAATACAGGTACGGCGAGATCAAGGGCAAAAGTGAGGCAGATACTAACGGGCAGCAGCGGCAGCAACGGAGACCGGGCACACTGAGGGTTGGCCACGCGGCGGGTGGAGCGACCGGCTCTGACCAGGTCAGGTCAGGTCACAGCTCCCCGCCTCCGGACCTCTCCCTAAGTAGCCAGTGGGAAGGAAGAGCATCTGGGAGGCGGGAGCGGGGTGGCGAGTGGGGAGGGGAGTCTGATTACATGCTGTCTATTGACAGCTGTTGTTTAAGAGATGAATGAGGGCCTATGCCATTTGCACCTTAGAAGAACTAGTGGAAGCCGCTTGTTTACCTAATGTGATCACTGCACAGGTGGCTGAACTGATTTCAATCTCTATACCAATACAGGTTTGGTGTGGTCCATGATTTCTGGCAGTTGTGGTCCCAGAGGGGTTTCATGACTTTGTCTGGCTCAGCCACCTGAAATGGAAATGACGTTATGGACCTGCTTGAAGATCTGCAATTGCCTGCTGAAATCGGTGTGGTAAAGTTTGCAGTACACAAGAGTGGATGTATTTTGTTACCGCTGGCAATTGTTATGGGATAAAGTAGCCAGGTACTGTGGCTCCTGCACATTCAAAGGAGATTATTCAATTGATTCTGAAAATGATGTTGCCCAAGCCTCTTGTTGACTGTTGCTGATACATAGTATGCAGGGATGTTGCTGAGATAGTGAATCTTTCTCTATCCTCGACAGTGGTCCCTGTAAAATGGAAGCAGGCAAAGCTGTTGCCGCTTTTGAAGAAGCCTGGGCTGGATCCCACTGTTCCTGGGAATTATCGCCCTATATCTCTCTTGCCAGCACTGGCTAAAATATGCAAAAAAGTGGCTTTCCGTCAACTGGAGAGTTTTGTGGAGAAGTCTAATGCTTTGCATCCGGCTCAGTCCGGATTCAGGGCGGCCTTTAGCACAGAGATAGCTCTGGTGGAGATGGCGGAGTCGATTCGGGAATGTTTGGACGGGGGCGGCAGAGCGGTCCTGATTTTATTGGACCTCTCTGCCGCGTTCGACACCGTCCCCTACGAGCTCCTACTTGCCAGGCTATCCGCAATTGGCATTGGTGGCAAAGCCCTGGCCTGGTTGTCCTCTTTTCTATCAGACAGGACCCAACAGGTCTGGATGCCGCCCTATGCCTCAGAGCCTAAACCACTTCTTACTGGGGTGCCACAGGGATCTACCCGTAGTCCCCTACTGTTCAACATTTACATCACCCCTCTGGTGTATCTAGCGGAACAGTACGGGGCTAAGATTATAGGGTATGCTGATGATACTCAGCTGCTCTTTACTTGGCCAGACGAACATCTGGACACCTCAAAGGTCCAGCTCTGTTTGTCTTCTGTTTTTCGGTGGCTAACCTTGGCTCAGTTGAAATGCAACGAGGAAAAATCAGAGGTCCTCTTCTATGGCACCTTCCCCCTTAGTTTTAAAAACTCACTGTGGCCCCCGAATTTTCCCAGCCCTAAGTTGATGGGGGGCCCGGCAAAAAACCTCGGTATATGGTTCGGAGAGGATTTACGGTTTGAGGACCATATAAAGAAATTATCCGGGACATGTTTTGCTACCTTGAGAATGCTACGGCGATTCTTCACATTGCTCCCTAGAGAGGCCAAGGAGACCGTTGCCCGGGCGCTTATCCTAGCAAGGTTGGACTATGCGAATGCTCTGTTTAGTGGCATTCCGGCGTACTTGGTTAAACGCCTGTCGGTTATCCAGAATGCCACTGTGCGCCTCCTTTTTAATGTTCCAAGATGGAAAAGCGTTCGCTCTCACATGTCCAGTCTTCATTGGTTGCCTGTGCCACAGCGCATTCTCTTTAAAGCCTTGGTGCTCTCTTTTAGAGCCACCCATGATCAGGGACCTGCCTATTTGAAAAGAAGATTTGCCCTCTATGCTCCTACTAGAGCTCTTAGGTCGTCCTCTCTGTTTAGAATGATCCTTCCTCGCTTTAAGCGAACTAGATTAGGTGGCCAGTCTATCGCGGTAGTGGCAGCACGAGCTTGGAACACTCTTCCCCTTCACTTGCGCTCCATCCAATGTGTTGCCCTTTTTAAAAAAAGCCTGAAAACCTATCTTTTTAGAAGTGTGTCTTAAGCTGACTCTTGCTGTTTTTCTCTCTGCTCTTTCCCTCGCGCCAGGATACTCCCAAGTAACAGAGCGCATTATAAAATGATTTATACATATACATACATACATGTGAAGAGGTTCCAGAAAGTGGATCTGAGCAGGGTGCATGGAGAATCAGGGTAAGATTTGGGTTTCAAAAGAAGGGAGACCTGTTTTGCCGGATGTCATGTTGTCCCCTATGGACAGATATTATCATGGACCCACCCATATGCAGACAGATGCTGCACTTGTTTAAGACTCATTGGTTCAATCTCTGGTTCCTCTTTCATTGCTGAGAATATATGTCACTGATGTGTTATATATGTCGGCAGTTAAATGCAGGTAGAAGGATCATGGAGACTCTGAGTCATGTAGCGAGAGCAGGTGGTCCCTTCAATCACATACAACTTGATTTAGTTGAAATGCTCATGTGGCAAGGGCTTAGCTACATCCTGGTAGTAGTATGTTTTTTTCATGTTGGGTGGAAGCGTGCTCAACTAGAAGGAATAACAGTCTCAATGTGGCCAAACTGTTTTTGCGGGAGCAGGTCCCTCATTTTGGCTTTTCGTATTTTTTAAGTCAGATAAAAGAACTCATTCAAACAATGAGGTGATGGGGGTGCTGTGGGTAGCCCTGCACATGGATCAGATACTTTATTGAAGCTTTAAGAAATGGGGTTGTTGGTTGATTGGTTGATTGTGGTGTGAGCCCTGGTCAAGCAGCAACCAAAATCCTTATCAGGGTAAGGCACACGCATATCCCAAATTAATCTGTGCTCAACCCCCTGATAGCTTGGCACAGAACAATCAGTTTAACTTAGGGGCAATTTGTAAAGAATTTGTTCAACACTTCAACCAGTAATAAAGTGAAAACACCACACACGCTACAGGGACCTAATTAGGCCCACTGAACAAAGTAGCTTAAATCATGTTTTGCGGAGTGTTGCAACAATCCACGTCGAAGATATGTCACGCAGTAGAAACGATGTGCCAGGCCTGAGTTGCGGCTCCAGTGTGCGTTTCTGCTTCATCGTCGAGGATTCGGACAAAAAGGGCTTGTGATGCACGGTCCGTTGTCGAGGAGGGTCACACAGTCAGAGCAATGCATCGGTACCAAGCAGCTGCAAGGCTGCGATGCAGAGTCCTGTGCCGTTGTTGAGGCTGCCATCGATGAAAGATGCGGGGTGCAGCGATGGTTCAGAGGAGCTGTGTTGTGATGTGGTTCTTTGCTGCAGTTCCAATCCACGCAGCAGCGGCAATGCGTCATTTCTGCTCAGGGTTGCGCCATGCAGCAGACGAGATGTGCCAGTTGTGGTGAATCCACAGAGGCTCATTAAAGATCACATTTAACTATACCACTATTATTTCAAGCTCTCATTATTCTCGCTTTTTGGTCAAACACTATTACTTTTTGTTTGCACCGGTAAGAAAACGATTTTAAATGGACAACCTTATTCTCCTTGAATGCAAAGACATGTCCCATTGACACCGATAAAGCCCTGCTACAAAAAAGAGCCTATTTGATTCTGATATTTAATAGTGCGCAAACAGGATTAAACTTGCTGTCTGAAATATCAAGAGTGTAATTTTCCAGCTTACTGCACGTAACTAGGAACCCAATTGCCCACAAAACAAAGCCCTGAGCTCCACAAAATTACATTGCAGAGTGTGCACTGCATCACCCAGAATTCTTTCGATGGACATAAAGAGGATGGTGCCCCGATGTCTGCCTAAACTGAGTGAGGAGGTGTAATGCTGCCGTTTAAGTCAAGATGCAGGTAAAATCTCGCTCGAGTTGAGCCATATTCGAAATAATAGCGAGTATGGCTAAAAGTATAATAATTAAGCATGGGCGGATTTTGCGGATTCGCAATCCGCCAATTTGCGGATTTGCGTATTTGCGGATTGCGAAAATCCGCAAAATCCGCGAACTCTCGCGGATTTGCGGATTTTTTTTGGGGTGTGTGTTCGCACGGGTTTCTGCAAGTTCGCGAGGGTTTTGTACAATTTCGCATTCTTCATCACTGCCACCCTCTGTCACCACTGGCACTCTCTTTGGTCACCCATGCCACCCTCTGGCTCACCCATGTCACCCTCTGTGTCATCACAGCACCCTCTGGTTCACCAGTGTACATTATTGGGGCAAAGCAAAGCACTGCCATCCTCTGTCAACACTGGCACTCTGGTTCACCCATGCCACCCTCTGGCTGGCACACCCATGCCACCCTCGGTGTCATCACAGCACCCTCTGATTGACTAGTGAGTGTACATTATTGTGGCAAAGCCAAGTACACCTGCACTAAGTTTTGCAAACAACAACACCTGCCCTGCCCCAACTGACATTAATGAAGGCTGGCACCTGCTTGTCTGCTCCCTTTCCTTTTTGTTGCAATATCAGGATGCAATGGCATACTTGTAACTATTCTGTGACTGTCAGAGCAGGGTCACACAATAGTTGCAAGTAGGCAACCGCATTCTGGAGGGCCCCTTCAGGAAGTACTACAGGTAAATGGTTACAAATGATGAGGTCGAACTTTTGCACCTGCTCGTTGGTTTTGCTTTTGCAAAACTCGTTTTTCGGTAATTTCGCCCTATTCGCGAGGCGCGGCGTCGTGCGAACTCGACCGTGGAAGACGCGAACTCGTGCGAGTCACCCCAAGGTTGAGTATGGGCGCCGCCATTTTGTTTGCGTGATGTATTTCCGTTTCCGCCCGCTATGTGTAATCTCGCGCAATGAGCGCCTTGCGAATGCAAGTTCGCACGAGTTCGCGAGAGAAATCGCGTGCGAACTTACTTACACGCACGTGTTCGGGCCGCCATCTTATTTTTCATTCATTCCTATGTGTCTGGGCATGGTGTTTCTATCCTCTGTATATCTCTGCCATCCTTTGCTTGTTTTAATATTTTTTTGATCTATTTAACTTTTTTTCTATCCCTCTAGTTTTCTAGATCTATATTTTTGTGTTTTAGGCTACTTTTGTTTACTTTTCAACTACTTTTTTAAACTTGTATTTCCTTCTTCCCTACTCTTATTCTTTTTCATTTTGTCTTTTTCACCTGCCCAGAACATGGTGAAGACAGCTGTCAAGCTGCCCAAGACGGGCACCGCAGCCCTTGCCCGGCTCCCGTGCGGCCGCTTGAGGGCGGAAATGGTGGTGCCCCGGGAGATCTTCAGCCCTGAGGAGGTGGGCGCACTCGTTTTTTATGTGCAGCGCCGTCTCCCCAGGACCATCGCGGCAGGCGGCAGGATCGCTGCTGGTTATACCAACAGCCAGGAGCGACGGTAGCGGTGGGGGCAGGTGTGTCGGGCCCTTTTTAAGATCACGGGGGTCCAGCGCACCTACAATCAAGTGACCCACCGCTGGACCGATATCCTGGACCGAGAGCGCGACCTGCTAGACGTGCTGGGAGTGGAGGTCCCCGGGCTTGGTGAGTAGTAGTAGCAATTTTTTCATCACTCACTACTCTGTTTTTTCTCCTGCTCTGTGTGTTATATTGCAAATGTTTGTTTTAACTTTTTTACAAAGAGCAATAATGCTGCTGGTTACATTGATAAGAGAGGTAAATTAATATTTCAAAATCTTCTGTGCATTTCAGGTGCACTGTTCTCCTTCTCTGTGGCGGTGCCACTGCTTATTTGTTTTCTATTTTGTGTTCATTTAATTGGGATGAGTAATGTATGAGTGTATTTTACAGAACTGCGTAATGCTAGACACAAAGGGGCAGATTTACAAGCCCCTTGTGCCACGTTTACGCTGCCTTACCTGACGCACAGCGACGTAAACGTGGCGCATTCCTGCGAGTCATGTACAACGTGATGCATCTAAGGAGATGCGCCACGTTAAGGCCTGGGCCTGCGCCACAATGGGTGCGTTCCCACGCAGGGGGGTGGGTGGGGGGTGGGGGTGGCGGTCAGGCAGCTGTGCGCCTCGCAAAAGTGCCTGCGTGAAATCTACAAGATTTAACGCAGGCACTTCCGCGACGCTGCTACGTCAATTCTTTATGCCTGCTTGCTTGAAGCAGGCGTAAGGACTGATGCGGTATGTTGAGTATTGGGCAGCCCTGAGCATTGCTATAGTTGCATCGCGCCTGCGACGCGACTCTAGAGATGCGCCTCTCTTTCGTCACGAGATGCGTCACGCATCTGCCTACCCTTGTGCCAGGGTTTGCCGCATTGTAATTGCGGCGCATCTGCCGTGACGCAAGGTTACTTTTGCGTTACGCATTTGTTCTGGTGCACATCTGGAGGTGTCCAGCTCAGAACTCGTAAGTATGCCCCTAAGTGTCAGATTAGCAATTACCTGCGCATCCCTGCAAAGTGTGCGGCACGCCAGCACCACCCATGGTGCGCCGTATTTACAATGCGGCACACCATGGTCCCAAAACGTCACCGAAGCGTTACACATCGGTGCCATAAAGGCGGCTCATTGATGGAGTTGCGTTGCAACGATGGCGCAGCTCCAGCAATGCTGCGTCAAGCCGTAAGTCTGCTTCATGCAGGCGCAGGGTTTCAGTGACGCATCATTGTCCTAAATGACTGATTGAAATTTTATATATTCCCCATAGCCACTTTTAGCATGCGTTCCTGCGCAGGAACGCCCTCCCTTGCGCTGGAACGCTCTCTTATGGCGCAGGGCTTTAGAATGGGATGCATCTCCCATATGCGTCACGTTGTTAATATACGCCACACCATGGCGCCTCTCTTGTTGTGGCGCTGCGTCACAAAAGTGACGCAAGAACGGAGCAAAAGAGCTGCAAGGGGCTTGTAAATCTGCCCCTAGAGTAGAGGCTCAGGTGCAGTCCTTCCTTTGTAGCCCTCTTTTTGGCTGAAATAGTTGGTTCTTGTTCTTTCTAAATGTTTGATTTGGTTGACAAGGACATCGGCAAGCAGCAATCATCAATGTTTTCTGTTCATTCTTTCATGTTGTACGTCAGGTCCGCCCAGGGGCAAGCGGACAGAAAAAACGGATGCAGTGGCTCCAAAGGAGGAGGATGCAGGCCAGGGCGGCGAGTGCTCCTTTGCTGGCCCCAGTAAGTTTTCATTTAAATATAGAGGACCTATTGTTGTCCAAGCGTTCCTAATTTAATTTTTTCGAAATAGTGTTTAGATAGGAGCAAAATCAATAATACTACTGTTGCAGGGACAATTCTCCACAAACCGAACTATGGACACCAAAGACCAGAGTAATAATATTTCAGAGTGGCGTGTTTGGCACACTGTATAAACCTGGTAGTGTCAGCGGCACGGACTCCTCCTTGCAAAAATTGCAAAACCTTTCGCTCAGTCACTCTAGTCTGGAGGACCAAAAACCACAGAGTCTATTCAAGTTTAAAAGCTTTATTAAAAGTTTAAGTAAACACATATATTAAAATAAAGTTAGTTGGAAATGGAAAAGTGCTTGGTGCTGAGTTGATGAGTAATGGAACACATTTCTTGTGGTCGACCCGAGCTTTCACCTGGTGTGAAGTTGATGTTGCTCTTGTCCTTAGAAGTCCAGTTTCTGTCTGTTCAGAGAAAAATGGTGTGTGTTAAAATTAATCAAGCATTCATCAATTATGACAAAAAAATGCAGCAAGACAACAGCCTTCCCTGGAAGGAGGGACATTTTTACTTTAGACTAGAGTAGACAGTCAATTAATTTTTCTGTTTTCACATTTCTTCATTCATAGACCAAATACTAGTGAGTGGTGTAATCTAACATTCTTAAATCTACTTTGTAGGTGGAACATCTGGTGGCGGGGCCAGCTCGGATGTGGTGGTGATCATTGACTCTGAGTCCGAGGATCACTCTGGGGAGGAGGCAGCGCAAGAGGAGTCGGACCAAGAAGTACAGACTGTGAGGAAGGAGACAGTGGCGGTGGCGAGTACAGGTAAGCTGGATCATGGTACTATCTGACTCTTAGATAGGATATGATGTGTATCCAGTGGTGGCCCAGTGACAAATTTCAATATGGTAATTACAGCAGGCTGGGACCGACAGACAGATAGAGGCAGAGACAGAGAGAGAGGAAGACAGAAGGAGAGAGAGAGAGGGAGGGAGTCAGAGGGAGGGTGAGGGAGGGAGACAGAGAGAGAGAGACAGCGAGGTAGAGGGAGACATAAAGAGGGAGACAGAGAGAGAGAGAGAGAGAGGGAAACAGACATATCGCCTGGGCTTCTGCCAGATCTCTTTCATATGAAAGAGCATCAAACCAAGGATACAAGTGAGTTGTGGGAAGGGAAATGGTGATTCAAGCGCTCCCCCTTGCCCCTCCCTGCGGACGCCCATGATACTGGCCTGAATAGTTTTGTACTGCGCTGGCTAGTTGCTAGTTGTACTGTGACACAACTTCCTGCTGAATTATTTTGTGTTAATCATATTCTTAAAGAGCATTGGTTACATATTATGTCTTTCTTTCTTCATATAGTTGGTAATACTAAAACCTCAAAACCGACGAGGAGTATGCTGGCTGTACTGGCCCGGCAACGGAGGCTGGAAGCAACTGTTGCCCAATATCGGCGGCTGGTGGAATTGGAGGGGGACGACACGCAGTCCAGTGCATCAACATCTGCATCCTCCTCCGTGACCCCACGTTCTGCCGGTAAGCGCAGTGCTCCAGCCAAACGGAGCCGTGCTGGCAGACGCCACCGCCAAGCAGCAAAGGCTGCACCTCACAGCAGTGTAAAGGCTCGCTTGCGCCGAGTACTCCGCAGAGTGTCCGACCTAGAGGCGGAGGTCCAGAAATGGAAAGACTATCAGAATGTGGTGGAGGGCCTCCGCTTAGATCACGCCACCCTCCAGGAGAAGTACGATGCCCTGGCCCTAAGGCATGATGCCCTGGAGGCCAAACTCAACACTGTGCATCCCTAGAGTGTCCCTTGCCCCTTTTTTAGAGAATTTTGGGGGGGTGGGAATTGGGAGTTGGGTTTTTTGAGGACTTTTGAATGACTATTTATTTGTTGGGGTTAGGGAGGGTCTTGCGGGAGATTATTTTGTTTGGGATATAAAAATATACTTTTTCAAACTTTATCTGAGCATATCTGTTTTTTTACTACTTTTGAGCTTGGTGGGTGGTGGTTTTGCAGTAAGTTCATTTAACTGAACACTGTCATCGTGTTGGTTGACGTGTAATAGGCCAAATGTTTTCTAAAGTAAATGCCTGTCACAGAGTTTGTTAATTCAAGAGCCCTAGGACTTTACTACTAGTACCACTGTCACTCTCTCGCCTCTCCGAATACTCCATTATACTACCTCCCATCCAAACGCTTATCTTACCTGTAATTTGTGTTTGAGGGCTGGCTCCACCTAAGGCGTTCTGCAGCAGGGCCCCAACTGGAGTTTCCCGGCGTGGATTTTCTGCAAAACAAAAGCAATCAACATTAGAAATATGGCTGCGGTGCTCACAGACCCCAAAATCCTAGAAGCCCCACAGACAGCACCCCTAAGACAGGCAAGCGAGCAATAATAATGCCTAAACGTTCACGTGTAATTGGCCAAATGTTTTCCAAAGTAAATGCCTAACCAATTTCATCCCTTAATAGACCTTGCCAGCAATGGCCCAGCCAAGACCCGTAAACCCAAGCGCAAACAAGTTTGACACCCCCCAAACAGCCAAAAAGCAAATCGGGGAAAAAAAGTCACACTTAGCAAAATGTATTTAAATGAGGACTCACTACTTCCAGTCCCTCTTTAGGGGACTCGTCAACGTAAGTTTCTTCATTGTGCAGATTCCAGGCATCAGCATTACGGGAAATGGATAGGGTGAGTCTGGAGGAGGAGGATAGACGACCAGGACTGAGTTCTTGTCAACTAACTGTTGTGAACATGAGGAATGCTGCGGCATCAAAATCAAGACAGTTCTGCTGATGGGCTTGTTGTTGCTTGTGATGGGGTGATTACAGTTTTGTTGTGAATGTGATCAAGCACTTGCTAAAAAAAGAAAGACAGACACACAGGAATAAAAGTGAATAAGGACTAATGTTAAAGTTAATTAATTATTGACTCATTTTCAGAACTCGCTGTCAGGGAAGCAGAACTCGTCCTCATACTCTGCAAATTCAGTCGGTAGTACTTCTGGTAACTGAGGAGAACTTTCCTCAGGTAGGTCGGTGTCCTCTTCTTCCTGCGTGCATTCTCGTACTTTGTAATCTGGTGGTATGAAGTGCTGGTTCATCTTTATCATGGTGAGCCGCTCCACATTTGCGGGCAAGAGGCGGGACCTTTTGCAAGTCACAATGCCACCAGCAGAACTAAAAACACGTTCTGAAGACACGCTTGCGAGTGGGCAAGACAAGTAATTGATAGCCAGGTTGGTGAGCTCTCGCCATATGTTTCTTTTCCCATGCCAATACGCCAATGGGTCCTCAGTAATATTGACCGCTGTGGAGTCATCCAGAACAATGTTCTCCCGGATTCCTGTACTTTGCACTTCTGTGTCCTTTCTGGGACAAGGAAACCCTAGCTCACTTAGCCAATCCGCTTCAGACATATCGCCTGGGCCTGGTGCAGATGATACGGTTGCTGGTGTGGTTAACGGCTCAGAGGAAAAGTCTCTCACTTCAGCCACAGGCACAGATGCAGAAGTGTTTTTTTGGGACGCCTGATGGCCTGCTGATTCACTAGTAGTACTGTCTTCAAGTTCTCCTACAGTTTCCTTCCGCTCTCTTTCAAAACGAATGGCTGACTGAGCTAGCCAACCTTTGTACTCTGTAACATTTGATGTTTCAAAAGGAATTATTACTTTGCCAAACAATGGCTTTTTGTAACGTGGATCCAGAATAGTAGCACAAATGTAGTGCTGTTGTTTCTTGATATTTACAAGCCGTTTATTGCTAACTAGGCGATGTAATAATCTCTGCGCCAACTCATATGCTTCATTCTTTCCAGCATCTTTTAATTCTGAAGACACCACCTTGACTTGGTGCTCGAGCTTCAGCAACAATGGGATAGCTTTGCTCAAAGAACAGTCCTCCCTGCTGACGTCACGCGTGAAGACCTCAAAAGGACGAAGCATGTCTGTCAGGCTTTTAACTAGCTGCCATTGCTCCACCGCTAGCATCATTTCTGTTGTATCACCACCCAGGTTGTAGAAATACTCATTGACTACTGGAAACAGCTCATGCAGACGCTCAAGCATGTAGAAGGTTGAGTTCCAACGTGTTGCCACCTCCTGGATAAGTGCTTTCACTGGCATTCTACGTACATTTTGCTGGCGCCTCAGCTCCTTCCGGGCCTTAAAAGAATGGTTGAAGTGTGTGCATATTCTTCTGCAGATGGTCAGTATTTGGTCGACTGCAAGTTCTTTTTTCAAGAACTTTTGCACGACAAGGTTCATACAGTGCGCCAAATACGGCACTCTGAAATAGTAACCGTCCTCCATGGCCCTAACTACATTGCTGCCATTATCAGTTGAAACATAACCAACCTTGCAATTTCTTGGGGGCAGCCATTGCGAGACCTTTTTGTTAAAGTCATCCAAAATGTTGACTGCAGTATGACTTTTCTCCATGCCAAACATGGCTAATGTTGCATGTTTACGAGCACCCTTAAAAATCTCGGCCAAGTCACCACCTGCATTTATCTGTTTTGCAACCCCTGAAAAAGAGACCCAGTGTGCAGTGATGCACATGTAATCAAGGGCTTGGCAACTGTTCCACATGTCTGTTGTCAGGTGTTTAGTGTGAACAGCACTCTTCTGCAAAGCTGCCCCAACCAACTCAAGCACCTCTTTATGTAGTGCTGGAACAGCAACCCTGGCAAAATAGAACCGGCTAGGAACCTTCCATTTAGGGGCCAGTGTTGCCACGAGTTCAAGAAAACCCACATTTTCGACAAACGAAAAAGGGAGAAGGTCCACCACTAGCATTTTAGCCAGCTTAGTGTTATACAGGCGTACAATTGGGTGGTTGCGTTGAAATTGCACATCTGAGGAGAACATGGCTGAAATGGTGCGCTGGACAAATTTACTGGATGATGCTGATGCCTTCTTCGACCCACTTCTGCTCAGTGTTGACATTTTCCGCATTGGTGTGTCTCCCAGACTCTCAGTGTGCCTCCTATGTGTTCCGGAGGGTGTGGTGCTGCCAGGGGTACTGGGTGCAACCGGACAAATGTCTGACGCTTCTTCTACCTCCCCGTCATCTTCAGATGAAACACCTAATATGGGTATATTTTGGCCACTTGCCCTTTGGGATTGCTTTCCCTTGATGTTTGCTAGGTGCCCAAACCATTCGATAGTGTGCCTTCTTTGAAGATGACCTATCTGGCCTCCGGTTCCATAGTTGGTACCAGTCTTACCACGGCTAACTCTAGTCTTACAAATGCAACAAACGGCTATGTTATCATACTTTGCATGGACACTAAAAAAGTTCCAAACTGGGGACTGGAAACTTCTGGTTTTGCCGCACGAGATGATACTGCCAATGCCAGATGAAGCAGTGGTGGATGAGCCTTGCAGACATCTACTGGGTTGTGCAATTATTGCAGCAACCCTACTTGAGGGAGTCGAGCTAGATGGAGTACCCCTCTGGGGAGAAAATATGGGAGCTGTAGGTTTTGTTGAACTTGTTGTACTACTTGACTGCGTTGGTGGTGCTACCAGTGCCACGTCGCCAGGGTCACGCTCAGCATGACGTCGGGATAGGGTATAAATGTCTGTCTGCTGCATGGCCGGTGTGGCTGGAATGACGTGTGTGATGACTAGGTCATTGCTGTCATCCTGTTCAACAACATCAGAATGCACCACTTCATCAAGTCCGACGTTCGGATCCATAAGTATGAGCTTTCCGGGGCCCTTCCTTTTAACATTTGATACCTTTCGCTGCTCATGGTGTGTCTCCCTCTCAGACGTCAGAGATGGTTGCCAATCTAGATCCAGATCATCATCTGATGGAGCGGGGCTTGAAGAGGAACTTCTACACACACTCCTTGATCTTTTCCTAGGTGGGGAGCTGGGAGAAAATGAATCATCAGGAGGAATGCCTTCGTCTTCCTGACATGATACCCCGGCTCCAAAGTCAATTTCCTCCTGTGCCCCTACTTCTGGAAGAACAACCATTGTGGGCACTTGCACCGCTCCATGCGCCACTACATGGGCCTCTTCACTGACCTCTACTTGCAACTCTCCATGGACCTCTCCTTCTCGGCCTTCTCCTTCTCGGCCTTCTCCTTCTCGGCCTTCTCCTTCTCGGCCTTCTCCTTCTCGGCCTTCTCCTTCTCGGCCAGCTACTTCTCGGACAGCTCCTTCTCGGACAGCTCCTTCTCGGACAGCTCCTTGCGCATGTACTTGTGCTTGTACTAGTAGCCCATGCAGTTGTTGTTGCGGCTTTGGTTGTTGAATAGTACTTGTGAGATGAGTTACAACCTGTGTTGATGGTGTGCTGCTACTTTCTTGCGATGAGCCAACATCACTGGTCGTTGGTGATTGAACTACTAAACAGGCTACCTGTGCAGCACTCATGGTGGGCCTTTTTTTTCCCCCAAAATGTAGTGGTCGAGCCACCAGTCTCCTTGGTAAGTGGTGCCACTTGCTTCTTCTTCTCCTTAGTAGAGACATTTTTCTTGCAAGAGGAGCTACGGGCACCTCTTTTTGGAGCCATCTTCTTCAGATGTCGGAACAACAGGCCGCAGCAGGACTTCTTCCTGGCACTGATGCTCAACGATGATGCGGAGTTATTGACTTTGTGCACCTAAAAGCAAACGAAGACAGAGGAACATCAGTAAATATATGTTGCATATGTAGCGCTTCAATAAATAGTTTGCAAGTAGGCATTTATGAATACACACATGCACACCACACAATATGGAAATTTCAAAATTAGGATTTGCTAAATTTTTGGGAAACAGGAATTTAACATTGCTCCAAGAGAGCACACACAGAGAGGGTTATAGTTTCATGTACCACTGACTCCCCCTGGGCTAAATGGGTGAAAGCAAGGCAAAATGGGTGCAGGCCTATGGCACAAAGCTCACTGCCTGCCTTCAAAATGGCCACTTAACCCCCATCCACATGGCCAGGACCATGCCTCAAAATGGCCCCCACCAACATAGCCAGCCCCCAACCCCTACTCCAAAAAGTCAAAAAATACAACACCAATCAAATCACCACAATCCAATGCCATCCATCAAGTTTCAGAAGGTTTATGCTGCCTGCTGGTGGTTTTCTGGTGCAAAATTGCAATTTTTGCAATTTCGCGAGTGCGAGATTGTTGCTTCACGACGCGAACGTGGCGAATAACCAGCAAAATCCGCGAACAGACGGATTCTGGGCCCCCTGGGCATGATAACATCACAGCACACTGGGTGCAGGCCTATGGCACAAAGCACACAAACTGGCTTAAAAATGGCCCCTAAACCCCCACCCACACGGGACCAGGCAATAAACTGGCCCCCACCCACATAGCAAGCCCCCAACACCACCCCAAAAAGTCGTAAAACACACAAAAATCACAACAATCCAATGCCATCCATGCCCTGGCCAGAATAATGTTAAAATTAAAGAAAACAGTTGTATCATGCATGCACCCATAACTAAGCCTGGTAGTTTTCAATTCATGTGCAGAATTGTAATTTTTACAATTTCGCGAGTGCGAGATTGTTGCTGCGCGGGACGCAAGCAGTGCGAACACAGGCAAACATTTTTTTAAAAATCCGATTTTCGGGTAAGTTAGAGGCCCCCTGGGCATAATGAAAGGAATCAGAGCAGACTGGGTGGGCATAGGGCACAAAACACACTGCCTGACTTCAAAATGGCCGATTGACCCCATCCACATGGCCAGGACCATGCCTCAAAATGGCCTCCCACACATAGCCAGCCCCCAAACCCACCCCAAAAAGTAAAAAAACACACAAAAAAATCACCACAAACAAACAACATCAACTTATCAACTAACTTGTAAATCAAATTTCTAATCAAAAAGTAATCCAAAAGGCCTCAAAGCCAAATCTCCAGCAGCATCCACAAAAAGTAATCCTTCCCAGTCAAGATCGAATTCAAAGTGGCCAGGAAATGGACTAAGCAATGGGAGGAGCTTGCTGGACAGGAAGAGGAAGTTGGAGACTGGGTCACTTCCTTCACCCCTCCCCAATTGTAATTTTTGTAATTTCGCGAGTGCGAGATTGTTGCTGCTCGCGCCGCGGCCCGCGAGCAGTGCGAACACAAGCAAAAAATCCGCCGCGCGCGGATTTGCGTATTTTCGCCACATCCGCGAGAGTTCGCGGATTGCGGACTTACCGAAAATCCGAAAAATCCGCAAGCGGAACGGATTTTGCGCCCATGCTTAATAATAATCTTCTTTTCAACTTCAGGAAATGAAGTAAGAAAAGTTTGTGAGCCTCTCTAAGAGGTACGGGCTTTTGTACTTCGTGTAAACTAAGGTAACATTGGGCTAATGACTACTAGAGGAAGTTGGAGACTGGGTCACTTCCTTCACCCCTCCCCAATTGTAATTTTTGTAATTTCGCGAGTGCGAGATTGTTGCTGCTCGCGCCGCGGCCCGCGAGCAGTGCGAACACAAGCAAAAAATCCGCCGCGCGCGGATTTGCGTATTTTCGCCACATCCGCGAGAGTTCGCGGATTGCGGACTTACCGAAAATCCGAAAAATCCGCAAGCGGAACGGATTTTGCGCCCATGCTTAATAATAATCTTCTTTTCAACTTCAGGAAATGAAGTAAGAAAAGTTTGTGAGCCTCTCTAAGAGGTACGGGCTTTTGTACTTCGTGTAAACTAAGGTAACATTGGGCTAATGACTACTAAGAACCGTTCACCGAGGGTGTTCCTTATTCGGTCTGCAAAATGACGCGGTGAAGAGGATTAGACTCGCATTTGCATTACGGGGTGAAAATTGGTACGGGCACGGCACGATAAACCGTAAGGTACGTGGCACATCCTTCTCGCTCATTTTTGTATAAACGATAAAGAGTTCATACCAGCAGATTCATTCCTCGTTAGGTAACTGATAACTAGCCAACGCTGTATGTGAAAAACAAAATGGTGAATACAGCGATACAAAGAGAATTAAAGATTTAAGGTAGGCTTTCCTAATAATGACACAAGTAGTGCGACTTAGTGAGACCTGGATAGATGTCTCTAAATAAGAATTTGTATCTTTTGTAGGATTGCAAAAGGCGCCCCAACAGATTGATGTGTACTGAGGAATACACATAATATAAAGAGGCTAAAGATAGTTCAAGCACAGCCTGGACTGTTGAGTAGGAGCTCAAATAAAAGAAGAGCTGTTTGTATTATATCCAGGTAATCATTTAAATACGTAATGCGATAGTGTAGAGCATAGAAAGAGAGTCAGCTGTCCAAATATGTAAATACTTTTTTGTCTTTTACATTTTGAACAGAAAACTAAGGAAGCCCTGATGAGATTCTGGGTTAACAATCCCCCAGATTCGAAACGCGTCGGCACAACAAAAGGAGCATATCAATTGGAAATTTAATTCTGGTTTTGAGATAATTTGATACTATTTGGTCAAAACTGCTCCGTCAGATTGCAAAATTGGATTTTGATTTATTCAGTAACAATCAAAGATATGTCATTATTGTTTTTTCTTGTGTAAAGCTGTCTTGTGTAGAATTTATCTATGTAAAATCTTTTTATTTTCAATGTAATGTGTAAAGTATGTCATATTGAAAATGTGGTTTGAATTGGTGGTGTAACCATTTTTTTGTAAGTTTTTGTAAATAATGCACAGAATGAATTCTGTTTCTCCTTTTCACATATAAAGTTTGGTAAAAACATATTCAAAGAAAAATTTAAATTGGAAGGTATAAATAAAATACCGGTGCAAACAAAAAGTAATAGTGTTTGACCAAAAAGCGAGAATAATGAAAGCTTGAAATAATAGTGGTATAGGTAAATGTGATATTTAATGATTATTATATGGCCTAACCTGGACCACGTTCGTAAAAGGGCCTAACTCCTTGGTTTGATCCAGAATCCACAGAGGCTGGCAGAGCACCTCAGGCCCACTTCCGAAGGGACCAAGACTAGGGTGGCAACACTAGGCAGAGAAGACTTACAGATGGCAGAGTCCAGGTGCTGTCATAGATGTTGTTGGAGGATTTTGTCCCTGAGGCTCAATCAGGAGACCAGCCAACTAGCCCTTGGAGTCACTCTGGGGTCCAGTCAGCAACACAGCAACCCTTCTTCCTGGCAAGGTATCCACAGGACTAGAATTGTAGTGAAGAGGTGGTTTCTGAGGTCCAGTATTTATACCTCTTGCCCTTCCTCTGGAAGGTGGAAGAAGCTTCTAGAAATTCTCTTTGAATTACACAGGCTTCCTGCCTTCCCTGTCCTGCGGGTATGTAGCCATTTGTGTGGAGGCAGGACACAACCTATTCAAGTGTAAGCAGGGCTGGGCCCAGCTTCGCCCCCATCATGCCAGTGATGGCCAATCCACGCACACCTAATCTGTTTATTGTGTGTGGCTGTCTAGGAGAAATACACAAATCCCAACTGTCAGTTACACCCAGTCATGTGGCCCAGAGGCAGGCTACAGGCACTAAGGGCCAGATGAACGACCCATTTTTGCATGCGCAAACGGGTTTGTGAACTCGTTTGCACATGCAAAAACATCATGGGCCCTGTACAAAGCCTATTTAGCGAGTCGCAATTTATTTGCAAGCCGTTATTTGGAAGGGGCGTTCCCTTCCAAATAGCGAGTCTCAAAACCATGTACTAATGTTTTGCAACCGCAATTGCGGTCGCAAAACACTCGCAATTACCACCTACTTCAAGTAAGTGGTAATGCATTCACAAATGGGAATGGGACTCCTTCCCCTTTACAAATGCATGCAACATTATTTTTTAAGGACAGGCAGGGGTCTCAGGGACCACTGCCTGCCCTTAAAAAATTAAATGAAAACGTTTAATTAAAAAAAAAATGCATCCTGTTTTCCTTTTAGGGAAAACGGGCTGCATTTAAAAAAATAAAATACTGCTTCATTTAAAAGGAGTCCCAGACATGATGGTCTGCTGAGCCCAGCAGGCCACCATCCCTGGGAGGGCCTGTCATTCCCAATGGGCTCACAAATTTGCGAGAGGCTCATTAATATTAAGGAGCCTCGCAAATTGCGACCCCATTGGGAATTGCAAACAGTGTTAAACACACTGTTGTACATTTGACTTTGTGACTCGCAATTTGTCGCAAATTTCAAGGCGCAAATTCAAATGGTCGTACATATGGCCCTAAATGGCTAGGGCAGGAAAATACAAACATTATAAAAGTGGCAGTTTCAAAATTGTCATTTAAAGGGAGAGGATTTTTCATTACAATTCCTAAGGCACCAAACATGATTACAGCTTATTAAAAGGAACTCCAATGTTAGTCTATGAGAGAGGTTAGCCTTGCAGTAGTGAAAAACAAATTTAAGAGTTTCCCCTAGCAGGACATGTAAAACTTAAAAGTACAAGTCCTGCTTTTTAAATACACTACACCCGGTCATCTGGGCTGCTCAGGGCCTACCTCAAGGGTGTGTTACAAGTATTAAAAAGGAAGGTTTGTGCCCTTGCAAAAGGTTTATTTTGCCAGGTGGAAGTGGCAGTTTCAAACTGTAAATACAGGCTGCAATGGCAGACCTGAGACATGCTTAAAGGGCTACTGAAGTGGGTTGCATAATAAGTGCTGTAGGCCCACTTGTGAAAACTCTGAAGAAATCCTAGCTACTGTTTTGTGTTCCTGTTATTTAATTCAAACAGACACACTACGAGAACCAACGTTAGAATCCTCTAGGATCTTATTGTTTATTTAACTTTTTTTTAAGTTTAAGAGCTGTTTTTGTATTATTTCATAAGTGCCTGAGTATAAAGGAAATACTCATTCATTTAAACATCAATAAACATAATAAATCAAAACTAAATACACAAATAATAAATACTGTCACCAACAAATGTGTAACAATTACAACATACAGTAATGCACTATTCTCTTTACACACTATTTTTGTGGTTGACCCTTTAGGTTTAACAATTATACACAAAGGGCTAAGGTGCCAATCTCATCAATTTTCAAAAACAAGTTTCAGAACATGCTAGGCCCACTTGTAGCATTTAACCTACAGGCCTTGGGTATATGTAGCACCACGTTAGTAGGGATGTATGAAGTAAATTAAATATGCCAATCGGGCATAAATCAGGATTACCATATTTTAAGGACAGAGCAAATGCACTGTAGCACTGGATAGCAGTGGTAAAGTGCACAGAGTCCTAAGGCCAGCAAAAATTAATTCAGTAAAAGTGGAGGGTAAAGGCAAAATGTTTGGGGGTGACCCTGGAGAGAGGGCCAGATCTAACAGTAGTTATAGGCCCAAAGGGTTAGATATTGCCAAGTAGATCAATAAGACGCTGAAGTCCTGACTTTCCAAAGTGTGTACGTCCACATCTCTCAAGTGGCAGGATGCCCTTTCCTTAGAGCTGCTAAGTCTCCAAAGTACCCCTAACTGGAGGACAGCACTGTCCTCACATGAGATCCTCATGGGGAGAGCCATGAGACGTTGTGCTGCGGCTGCAGCTGTGCTTGCAAATATTATTGATTATATGGTTCTCAATTACTGCAAGGGATTGGCTTATGTAGTATGTTCTGTCTCTCATCAGGTCGAATCGGCGACTCCCCTTTAGAGCCAACAAAAGTGCAGTGACTATAGTGCAGGGAACTGGGTCCTGGTGAAGAACCATGTCAGGAAGTTTGTCTGGAGCACCACAGATGTGGCCCCTTTCAAGTCATCCTGGTGACCAATACTGCTGTGAAGTGCAGTGGCCTTCCAAACTGGGTACATGCTTCAAACACCAAAACAAGCTGGTGAAGAGGTGCTGACCACAACCACTGACTTGTGGAGTGTAAGTCCAGAGCACCCTGAAGAAGCAGAAGAGGGAGAAGGGTCCTCCTAAGTGTCTTAACATCAACCTGAGACAATTGCTGAACCTGTGGTGAATGAACCAAGATAGCTACAGTGAACTTTCTGAACCAGGAGAAGGCCCAAGTAGTGCAGTCAGGGAGGGACGAGAAGAGAAAGGTAGCTAAGTAAGGATGAGACAGAGCTTTTGCGTCAGAGGAGTATATCCCAAAGAAAGAGACTGAAGAAACAGAGATGAGCCAGCAAAGTGACAGCAAAGATGAACAGCCAGTCATAGAGAGATCAGTGAGAACACAGGTACTCTGCTCCTGAATGTACCTACTTTGCTGAGCGTGGGGATGATTCAAAAACACATGAGACTGATGATCAACCAAAGGTGCTTGAAAAGCCTCCGTGTATAGGGCTACAACAGTGAAGATTGATTACTTTCATGTCTCACATTCAAGAGAACACCACAAATGAACTGAACATTTCTGAACTCTTTGAAACTCCCAAGGGCCCAGGCTCCAGTAGAAAAGTAGAGTCATCATTTTAGAAGAAGCTGATGTGGGGAGAGGACCAAAATGGGCACTTGAGCAGAACCACCTTCTTGTTGTTCAGATAGATTGCAGCTCTAGGACTCCCCCTCAGTCCTAGAACTGCGGCGAAGGAGAGCTTGGGGAGGAGTGCACCCCCACCAGTGCCAGTTGAAGGGATTGTGCAGCAGTCCCAGGCAGTGAACGGGGGTGTTTCAGGAGAACGCTCTGAGCAACCACGAAGACGAAGGAGATAGGGGCTGGTGGTTCCTCTGTGCCACAAGGATGCCAATATACTGCGAGTGGAGGACTTACAGCCTCCAAGTGCTCTTGGTGCAGGGCAGTACCCACCGCATGAGTCAGGAAGGCGATGGAGTTGGGCGGGGCCCCAGGGGAATCGAACCAATTGAGTCTCTGCAGAGCTGGAGAAGGCTTCAATGGTGACAGGGTGAGCTACCTGGTCGCAGGGTGTGGTGCGTAGAGGGGGCTGCACAGACATGCCACAGCCTGAGGTGAGCGCCCCTGGGGGGGCCCAAGAAGTTGGTATCACCCTCGCTGCTATACAGTGCTATTGAGGATATCCAAGGTTACTGGGAAACTTGCATGCATAGGCCCCATACTGAGAGCGATGCTGTGACCCTTTGGTGGCAGAGAACACAGGGCGGACCCACCATGCAGTAAGGCAAGCATACCCATAGACACAGAAGCGTCAGATCACAGAAATGACTACAATGTAAGAACTTATGATGCTCGCCTGGTGACGGTGATGCCACGACCATTAGACAGAGTGAGGGGAACCCTGAAAGGGGTGGCGGTTTGCAGGGACATTGGATGCATACAACTGACCTGCGGAAGTGTACACGTTGCTCCGAATCCCGCAAAACCGAGGAGTGGGCTAGGGGCCCCTCTAAACAGCATCACACGATGGAGGTAGGGCTAGCCAAGATGGCACAAGGCGCAGCAACAACAGGTGGGCCACCTACCGGGGATATGAAGCCTAAATGCACCCTGGATTTAAAACAGATGATTTTAGAAGGTAACAGGGCGATCACAGAGAAGACTGATGGGATAGCAATCACAGTGGTGCTGCAGCACCAAGGCATGAGCAAAATTAGGAAAAACATAAAGGAACTGGGCACTGGGGCAGTTGATGCAGAAGAGATTCTGGGGAGAACATGCATGAGGCATTCTCTGCAACGTTATGATTTGGGGGGTACCTAAATGGAGTGGCACTGCTATACACAGGCAGTAGAGCAAGAGTGAAGGTCGGTCATTGGTTAACAGATAGTTGGGCAGTGGAGGGAGGAACGCGGCAGGGATGACAGACATGGGAAGGATGGTATACTGGTGGGTGGCAGGCATGAGATCATATCATTGTGTGCAGTTGACATCTTGATGACTCTTAGCACTCAAGATGTCAGGTGGCCTGAAGTGGAGAACACAATTGGTGAAGTGGGACGCAATTCTGGTTCCCGACTGAACGCTGACAAATCAGTACTATACCCTATTGATGTCAATTGTGCCCATAGAGAGGTCTTACCCAAAATAAAAGTCCAGACAGTCCTGAGGGAGGTCTAGCCCAACATAAATGTCCAGACAACCCCGGTTAAATATCTGAGCATTTACCTGTGCTCCAGCATTTCAGAAATATATCATTCTAATGTGGGAGAGTACTGCTGACTGGATTGGAGCATGGTGTGCACAGATGGCTGCGAATCCCGATGTCCTTGATGCGGCGTATAGCAAAATGATAGTTTTACCAAGAGTTCTGTATGTGTTGCAGCATATGCCAATATGCGCACCCGGAGCATGCTTTCATAGATTGGTTGAAATGCTTTGATTACTGTACTAGGGCAAGGATCAGCCTGGATGTCTTCAAGCTCCCGTGGGAGGGCGGTGGAATGCAGGATCAGAATTTTAGAGTATACTACCGGGAGGCTCAACTTCAGAACGTCATCTCATGGTTTGAGGACATGGAAGTGGATCTGGTGGTTAGGATTCTGAGATGTTTGTCTCATCTGCTGAAGTTGCTGCTGTTACCCCTGACTTCCCAGAAGAAAAAGATAGTCTTGACATTGCAGGTCCGGATGATACTTGATGTCTGGGTGCAGACGTCCAGAGGAGAGGGGGGCGAATATATATACTTACTGCAGCTGGTCTCCTGAACACTGGGATTTGCCCGACACTGCCCATATTCTTATGATATAGAAATGGAGGTGAGATCCCTCAATGTATGGGAGATCTGTATGAGGATGGGAGAATTTATTGGATATGCGGCTTTTTGTGACATGTTAGGTGCTTTCTTGCATGTGACATGCATATATTGAACTAGACACTCCCAGATATGTATGGAAGTGGCAAATTGATCTCAAGGTTACATATGCTGTTGATCCTGCGTACGGCTGCCCACATGGCGAATCTCAAATTACATTGGGAAAGAGATGTGGGTGAGGAAATGGAGTAACGTGAGTGGGAGACTGCAGACAAGTCACATGAAATGTGAGGTTCAAACTAATCCATTATATCTGTGTGTGCATAGAGATTATGCAACACCACAGTGGATCCACAAACTGCAATTGTCCAAACCAGAGAATTATCCTAAATGCAGAGTGGTGGTGGGGGCTTATATACACAAGTGGTGGACCACAAATGAACATAACTGCTAGGTGTGTTTACTTGCCTGCAGAGGTAGTGACCTATTATCACTTACCTCTTAAATATTTATTTTCATGTGGTATAATGTTTAGTCTTCTTTATCAACAGGATCGCTTTGAATATTATTTCTCAAATTTCGACCTAGTACTTGAACAGATACCTATATACAAGCACTTAAATCCTCATTACAACCTAGCTACATGGATACAGTTTGGCATTTCTGAACAAGATTGGTGTTTCTAGTGCTCAGAAGGAAGTGTTGTCATGTAAGATTTCAAAATCCGAGAGTTTATTGACGAATCGGAGGACTTAAGCACAAAGCCAAGAGAGCATTTCAGAGTGAGTGAGAAGAGGTAGAAGAGAAGTTAAAGGATGCTGGGGTACACCCAAAGTTGAATTTGGACTGGCAAAAGTAAGGACAACTTTTTTTCATGAGAAGAAAATAAAATATTAGAAATCCAAATGATGGGTTGGAATGAATGTCCACAGAGGTTTGAAGTGATGGAAGAGCATGTGTTTGGCGGAAATGATCTTGTTATTCTCAGAGTTTATTATGTGTGTAGGAAGAGTGCTTGTTTTACCCTTCCTCCAAATTGGATAGGCAGCTGCTACATATCTTTAGTGTTTTCTAAGGTGTATCATGTAAATAAATGTGTTCTTTGCCTGAGAAAGAAGGTGAATATACTTCATCAAGAAATACAGAATTTTGATTGTTCTCCACCTCTTGTAGGGAGTTGTCCTTCACTTTAGAATTGCTGAGTTAGCTTCAGAAACTCGTATCTACTTATTCGAGAGCAGATGCCCCTTTCTACTCTCTTGAGACCATATGTTTAACACCCCGCTCATAGAATTATACTCTCAAGCAGAATTATTTTTCTCTGTCCCTTATCTGATTTTGCCTTAAGAGGCCTTACTTGCTGATACCAGGTGCTTATATTTCCCCAATCCTTCTTGAATTTCAGCTCCGCGTTAGGGAAATTATCTGCAGGGGAACTGAATCTTATTTAATTTGTATAACTAGCCTTTATAACTGTTATTTTGAACAGCTTTCAATTATATTAGATCACACTGTAATAAGGAGATTATTGATTTATAACTAATCTGAATGTGTAACTTTGCTAATCTGCTTCATGGTTCACATTCATGGTTTGAAAATCCTACTATCTTTTAATCAATTCAATTATCAATTCAAATCTTTATTCGGTCTTAAAAAGCAATGGACCATAAAAGTACATAAAAAAATAGTGCGTTTAACTGTAGACACACATAAGAGTTCAAAATAGTCATCCAATGAGAATATTTTAAAAAGCTAAAAAGACTTTTGAGGTAGAAACAAAAACATCTGATAATACGTCAGATATCCATGCTTAAATGAGCAACATGACCATAAAATGACATAGAAATGTTGCACATAGCTGTTTGGCGAGATACGTCATGAAATACACCAAACATCCAGAATTAGAAGGGGATCCTAAATTGCGGAATGGGATCAGATTGCAGCGCGCTGTTACAGAATGGGAGATAAAAGCTACAATTAAAAAGCAGGAAGGGGGTATAGTGAGAGAACAAAAACCTCCAATAGGGTCCGCCATGTACTCTTACTGTCCCCCGCTAGTGGACCCGACACATCTACCATGTTCAGCGTACTATGCCATGCTGCGCGTAATGTTCTATCGGACTAGCCCGACATAGTGCGTCTAGCCCTAGGTGCTGCTTTCAGTAAGGCACAGACCAAAAAGACAATTTCCGGGGAGCACAAGGATTATAAGTGGAGGAGAGCAGGTCTGCAGCGACAAAGGCATAGCCTCTATAATAAAGGTATCAGAAAGTCCTGTCGTGCGAAACTGTGCAAATTGCAGAAGAACATAAAATGCAGTAATGATTGAGCAGAGTGATTATCAGATGAGCAACAGGAGACCGTGATCCCTTCTGAGTCTAAAAATTTTTTAAAAAAGACAAACCAGTAAATTGTCCCAGTTCCGACGTGAAAAAGGTGGGACCTCTCCCATCTAGTGAGCTCCAAGGCCGGATACAGAGGGGAATCATCAATGTAAAGAATGCTATAATATAGCAACACCGTGGGTTCCGATAACTTAGATTTGAACCTAATGTTTGCTCGGTGGGCTTAAATAATGTTTTCACCTCTGATTTGGCATTGTTGGGGATGCGGCTAGGTTCAGAGTACCACTAGGGTATGCCGAGGGAGCCAAAAGTATCATGTAAATAACTCAGCCATGCTATGGAGGATGCCTTGTCCAACGTCATGCAGTCGGATACAATATCCTTACAGAGGTTGGCGGCTAGGTTCAACCAGATGCTAACCCATAGTAAAAGAGGGGCCATCTATATTGTATCCTCGATAAAACCCTGGTTTAACTCAAAGTGGGTGATGAGGGTGAGGGTGGATGGTGGTGCGCTTATAAACATTCATAAAAATTGGTTTTCCTCTACCTGAACGGAGCCGCACTTACTAAAGCCCCAAACTCCCGCTCTGTAAGTAGCCACACTAAAAAATTGAGAGTTAAACACTTTCAAAGGTAGAGACAATGTCCCTCTGATTTGCAGCCCGATAAGATTAAATACTGTGACCGCGGTTTTGCTTAACTTAGTACAGCCTGAGCGCAATGGGAATTCCAGGACCCTGAGGAAATAAAATGTAGTCCCAGCTAGCAAAACTTCTTGACGGTCGTCAAGACATGCCCGTTAATACTAATGTTATTTAACCTTAGTTTACCTGGGCCACAAGACATGATGTGTGACTTGGAATAATTGGTGTTAAGGTTCAGATTATGCATGAAGGAAGTAAAACAGTCCACCTGATGTCTCAGGGCTTTTGGGGTAAGGGCCAACAATACTACGTTGTCCGCATAAAGCAGAGTGAGAATTGGGGGGCCTGCGATCCTGGGTATATCTGTGAGAGATGAAGGTAGGTAAGCTGTTAAACGGTTGATATATAAAATAAATAATAACGGCACCAATATGCAACCCTGCTTCACCCCAGACTTTAAAGAGAATTTAGGAGAAAGCTCCCCGAGCGGAGTTAAACAGATCCGTGCAGTGAGATCTGAGTGCAGACAATATAAAAGGTTCACCAGAGGGGGATCCACACCTTGACCCAGCAACATTAGCCAATGTTTGGTTCTGTTCACTGAATCAAAGGCAGTGGATACATCCATAAAAGCTAAGTATATGGGGGAGCGCTAGGCCTTAGTATATTTAGAGATTGTCAAGGCAAAATTCAGGCATTGTTCTTTGGTGCCTAGTTTAGGTCGGAACCCAAATTGAAAAGGGGAGAGTATATCCTTATCAACTGCCCATTTGACCAGGCGGTTGTAAATGACTCTGCCAATGATTTTAATCGTGCTGTCAAGGAGCGAAATAGGTCGGTAGCACTTGGGCGACGATCGATCTCCCTTTTTGAATATGGGGACTATTTTTGCAGTAGACCATGAGGGCAGAATTGAAGATGACCGGGAAATGTAAAAAATGTTCATGATAAGAGGGCCCCAAATTGCAGGCATGGATTTCACCAGGTCCATCTGTACCCCATCTGGGCCTAGGGATTTCCCTCCCTTACTTGTGCTGGATGGCCAACTCAACTTCCTCCAATGTTAACAAAAGTGGGAGAAAATTCTGTAATTTGGAATGAAGAGCAGCGGATAAAATTGTCTCTTCCTCAGTGTGGTAAATTGAGGCAAAGTGGGTAACCCAGTCCGCACCGGAAACATTATTTGGGAGAGGGAGATTGGTAGGAGAATTCCTGGACCGAATTAGTTTTACTGTGTCCCAGAAGGATTTACTATTCTTTCCCTTGGACACGAGTTCCAGAAGTTCCCAATCTTGGGTGTATTCTTCCCTGCAGTTTTGTACTCCATGAGTGCCAAGGATATTTCAAAACTATTCCTGGGACATGTGTTTAGGGCTTTCCCCGGCTTCCTATATGCCAATAAACAAGCCCCGTTGAACCATCTTGGGTTTGTGTCTGAGGTACGAATGGGCTTAAGCATAGAGTCCCTGATTGCATGCATTAGCCGGTTATAATGTTGGACCATAGAGTTTGATACCTTCTCCCCTAGACAGCAGAGAATTTTGTTTAGGTTTAGTTTGAGTAAGTAGGTGAGTGTCTCTTTAGGAATATTCATACGCCAGAATAGGTGAAGGTCATCCGCTGAGTGTTGGTTACTGTAACATTTGAATACATAAACAACAGAATCTGGTAGTCAAAGCGAAAGGTAAAGGTACAACTACTGGTTTAATAGCCCACAACTTGTGTATGATAACAACCAACAACTCCCCATTAGGTCAGTCTAGTCTATAAGAAAGTGACTATTACGAACATAGTGGGATTTCCATCAACTGCCCTTCGTGGCCAGTGTCATCATCTGGATCTCCTTCTTTCCTACCACAGCACCTCTTGATCACAGAGGGGAATCATGTGGATTGGATTTCATACTAGTCACTGAAACCACTTCAAAAAGGAGACACGTGGGACCCATTGACCTACTTGGTCCATAGTTTGCAAATTGTAAACCTCAGATCTATAATAAGACACCTAATGGAAAGTGTCAGTGCAGTGCAGTGAATGTGAATATTTAAAAATGATATGGATGAAAAAACCTTTTTTAATTCAATATCTCTTCCAAACCTATTACAAAGGGGCAAAAGCAGCTTGTACCAAATACGCCGCTGATCTAAATGGTCAACTAGTTTCAGCCAACTGGGCCTTTAGCCCTGGCTTTCTTCAGGACCCAAATTATACAAAGCTACTGCATACGTGAAAAATAAATAGTGTGCAAATGTAATTATCAAATGAATAACTCAAAACAGGAAGGGAATCTTCACACCTGTAAAAGAAGGTGACATAAACATATATTGTGAGCACATAAGCCTGTCTTGACATCTTGACCCCTACTATGCACAACACAAGTTGCTCTATCTTAATATAATAGACAGATACACTCACCTGTCCAGTGCGAGGTATTGGTCTCACCTCACCTGGTAACGACTCAGGTTTCTGAGACCCTGCCCTGCAAGGAAAATCAATTTGCTTATCTGGCGGGTACTTTCAATCATAAAGCTGGGTAAATTCCGCTCAAAACCCCAGTCCTTAATTGAAAACTAATCTTGGGAAAACTTTACTATTGAAAAAAACGCCCCAAAAAATGAATTCTCTGTTAAGCCGATCCTCGTGTCTTAGTCATATAACCCATGTAAAAAAATAGGCAGTGTCCTGTAATTCTACTTTCTCCAAGATGCCTGTACCACGTTGCTAGCCTGCTTCAGAAATTGACATACCAGCTGTGTGCTAATCTCTCAAGCGTACACAGCTTCCCTGAGAAAGCAAAGCTTAGTACCCGGCACGGAAAGTGAACCAACATTCAAGAGACTGCGGAATCACTACAAGCACCTCTGTGCTCATTCTTCTATCATAGAAAGCAACAATAGGTGAACATTCATACTCGTGTTCCACTCGCGTTCAGAGTAATGCTCGCTAAGCGCAGGACATAACCCTTATTAAAGAGCACACCGAGGCGAAAAAACCGAAAGGGAAAAACCTCCATCTTAGCATAATCAATATGTTTGTCTGAGCACACATACTCATAATCTCGCTAACAGGGCCCAACAGACGCCAGGTTATCAATCGTGTTAAGCCCATAAAGCGTTATTCTAATGCCTTACCTCTCTGTCGTGCCTCGGGCTTCTCCTGAGTTCGTGAGAGGTCCCGTGGCACTGAAAAGGCTCCATTTTAAAACATGGGCGCATAACTTTTAAATGGTTAGTTTTATATCGCAGTACAAGGTTCCTGCTCCTGCCAAGGCCAGAGTTGAAAACCAAAGCAACCCTGGCAAATGTTTTCAGACCAGTCCCCATACAGTGCACACCAAGTGCAGTGAGTGAGCCTAACCACTACAAACGGACTATGGGAGGCTCTCCCCTCAAGAAAATTAGGTTACAATGGTGCATTCTACAACACATTTATCATTATATATTGAATTGTATTAGCTTTTAAAGAATAGTAAATGATGACCTTACTATGCACCAGGATACAACAATCTTTGTTGGGGTTCTTCAATGATTCCCTTATTATCACCCTTCAAAAGTGCCTCTCATTTCTCCATAGCACATCTGTCACATGTGTTTTAATTTTTTTTATAGCATCTCTCATACCATTGTACGATGTCAGAGCACTACATCAAATACATATAGAGACAAAGAATCATACATGTAAATCAGTGTAGATAAAATGTTACTTAAGGCAAAGTGGACTACAAGGTGTAGGATTCACATGTCATTCATACTGGTAAGCATTTTTAAAGAGTGCTTGGTCTGGAAATGCACAAATGTAGGATTCAGAACATAACACAGTTGTTAGCATTGACTTTAACAAAAAAAATCTATTTCCACTCAAATAAACCCCTTTAGCAGCATCAGGATAATAAAAGACTGGGAAAAACCATAAGTTACTAACTTGTACCACGTAGTTTGTAAGCAGCTCTTTGATGACAGTTTGTAGGCCACTGTGCTAGATTAGGATTGTCTGTTATGATCGGCAGAGTAACACAAGAGTATCTGTGACAAAAGCAGTAATCCACTGACCTATGCACATAAAATACTGTTTTTTAAAATGCATGGCACGCGATCTTTACAGCAGGCATATTATCCCTCTGTGCTACATTAGATAAGTCAAACCTGCCACTGGACAAAACTCTCATCTCCCTCCAGCATGTACATTAATCACTGGTGTTATCGTGACACTTTTACTGTTGTTCAAAAACTGCTAATTCTACAAGGAACTTTGCAGTGCTTTTAAAACTGCTGCCTGAGGACCCCCTGGAAATGTGTCACGGACCCCAGTTTGGGAAACACTGCTCTATTGCATATAACAGTGAATGCCCTCATAATCTATTGAATATGGCCTTACTTGATTTAATCCTCTTTTGTGTTAATAGATGAATCATACAAATTCATTGAGTGCACGAAACTGCCACACAAAGGATTTACTTTTCGTATAGTGTGACCCTTGTATATACAAGTTACTCATGGGCTTCAGAATGCATGGTCCCTATATACAGATATAAAACAGGGCTACAGAGCCTCATAACAACGTCCAGGGTATCGTGTCATTCAGGCCCTTAGTGTCACTCCGTAATTTGAACACCCATTTTTGTTCTTTGTTAAAAAGAAACTTGGCTTTGTTGTTAACATGAGGCGGTATATATGGTTTCTCCAGCACTGTCCATGAAAAAATCATCAGGCAGGTGATGGAATTCCGTGAAATGTCTTGTAAGTTTGGTATTGACCTTCTTACAGTGGAACATGCTTTTATAATATTGCATCCGTAGTCTCACTTTCCGTGTTGTCGTCCCAACATATTGATATCCACACGGGCACCTGATTAAGTAGACTATGTTCTCACTGTTACAGTTAGAAAAACCTGTTTGTATCCATGGCCTCGATGTCCCAATGTCTATTGCTTTGGATTGTTTGGTCTGGTGGCAGATGCTGCAACCCCCACAGGGAAAATGGCTTTGTACGGGTGGAAGATCTCAGAGTGTCCCAACCTTTTTAGGTCCTTGTTGTCTTGGACGTGTGTGTACTAAAATGTCACGTAAATTATCCCCTCGTTTAAAAGGAAGAGGGGCATAGGTATCTTCTCTTTACTTGTGTTAAAAAAAACACAGTTTTTGCGAATACATCTCTGTATGCCATTAGTGAGAGTACTGAACGTATTGACAAAAGTCAAACGCCCTTAGGGTGGTTTGTCAACTTTGAGTTCCAACAGTAAATCTCTATAATTATTGGAGGGGCACTTACAGGACTGTTTGATCAGCTTCTTAGGATACATATTATCCAATAGTTGGTTGGAAAGATTGCTTGCATGGTATCTGTATTTTTCCATTGTGGAGCAATTATGTCTTAACCGTAAAAACTGGCCAAACGGAAAATTGTCTCGCAACGACTTCAGATGTTGGCTGTCGTAGCGTAAAAGTGAATTGCATGCCATAGATTTGCGAAAAAGTTCACTTTCCAATCCAGTAGATGTTACATAAATAGATAAATCAAGGAATGAAATCCTAGTTCTATTCACCTCTAGGGTGAATCTTAGATAATCATTTCAGGTATTAAGCCATGCCTGGAATTGTGTGACTGATTCCTCATCACCACGCCACACCACCAAAATATCATCGATGTATCGCTTCCATAGTCTAATTGACTTATGGAAGGGATTTGTGTTGGTCAGTACATGTTCTTGTTCAGAATTATGAACATACAAGTTCGCCAAGCTCGGCGCGAAAACGCTCCCCATACTTGTTCCAGACACCTAGGGATAAAAAGTTTCCTCGAATTGGAAGACGTTTTCTTTCATGGCCAAATAAGCTAGTGTCATGATAAAGTGAACTGGAGTGATTGCATTTAGATTGGTATTGTTCAGGATATTCAAGATGGTTTCTAACGTCTCATCTTCAGGTATGGATGTATGAAGGGATTCGACATCGAGTCGAATTCCACTGTTCGTAATAGCCGAAGCACATCTTTTGAATCCTGCAGATAAGTTGGCATCTTTCTTACTATTGGCCTTAGGAAGAAGTCTACAAAGGTAGACAGAGGCTCCAAACATGAGCCTATAACCGATATGATGGGTCTCCCCGGCAGTGGTCTTTGTGCCATATGAACTTTTGGTAAAGTATAAAAATAAGGCATCACCGGTGAGGTTCTTTAATTTTGACTCCATCTTACATTTGTCGTCATTTTATGTTGCCTTTACACAGGCTGCATGATTCACGAAGTGTTTCTGCCCTTTGGACTGCAACGTGTTGAAAACCCTGTGAGAAGTTGGCCTGATATATAATGTTCACTATTCTAGTGAGCACTCTGTATCAGTCCAAACAACCCTTATTGATGATTGGTTGTAAGTCAACCTTATAGACCAGCTATCCTAGTAGCATGGATACGAGCAGTCTAAGGCTAAGACTCTAGAGGGCGTGTTAAGCCAGCTGTTTTACCATCACATTACCCCTTGAACACCAAGTGAAAGGACACCACACAAGTTGTTATGAAAATAAACAGATATTTATTTATAACAAGACTACCCTGAACTCTTTATGAGTCAGGGAGCTAAGCACACAACAAAACTCTTACGAAAATACTTTAAGTCGCACAATTTACACAAATGCCCTAGGGGCACGAAAAACCATATACTCAGTAAGTGGAATGCGAACTTGCTAGCAGGTAAGTAATACTTTTCTAGACTCAGGAATCGCTAGGCCTACAATTCTAAACACTGGGATTAGATGCAAGAGGCCTGTGGACGTCGTGTGCAGAGTGGGAACTTTCACGCGTAAGGCGGGAAAAAGTCTATGGGGGCTAGCAGTTGCAAAGTTACTGTTCTCGGGCGAACCCGACTAGGTGGGTCGAAAACAAGAGTGGATCCGAACACTAGGAGTGTTGGACTATGCTGGAGCACCGGAGTACTCGGTTTACCTAGCCCAGGGGCTGCGGCTGCATAGGGTTGAAGTCACGTCGGAAACCCTCGTTGACGAACCAGGAGCCTGAAGTGGAAGTTGCTGGCAGGCGGCCAGTGAAGAAAAGTTAGTGGTGATCCAAGCCTGGATCAGGGAAGAGGAAGACCTGAAAGCAGAGGGGACCAAGTTCTGAATCACCAGCCAGTGATTAGGTGGGCACCAGAGTGGCACCGGGCGAAGTCACCTCGACCAGGTGAGTGGGCGCTGCTGGGCTCTGCAGTCTCTCGGACCAGGAGGCGTTGTCGGCGACCAGGATGGAGGTGCAAGCTGTCCCACGAAGGTCTCTGCTGTCGACGTCGCTGGACCCAGGATTGGGCAACAAGTCTTGGCAAATGCAAGGCCCACGCGGTGGACCTAAAATGGTGTCTTGAGTGGACCAGGAGGGTCCAGGGTGCTCCTCTGGCGGAGGGGAGCACGGGCTAGTCTGGAGCAACCAGACCAGCAGTGTTAGTTGTCGTGGAGCATCGTGAGGGGGTCACTAGCCAACGGGCAAGTGACCTGGACAACGCGGTGAGCAGCAAAGAGCAGAAGGGCCCCACGCAGATCTCCTGGATGCAGGGGGGCTGAACTTCGGTGCTGGAGCTGCTCAGGGTCGGGGCTTCTCTTACCCCAAAGCACTCAGTCGAGGGTCACTCGGGAGTCGTGCTGGACAAGCGTCGTGCAGTTCTGAAGATGGCCGGTCCCTCGAGGTCTCGTCGCACCCACGGATCACAGCTGGGCTGATGATGTAGGTTGAGGTCAGAGGTGCCAGGGAAGCCAGTTCTCGTCATGCTGGAGCAGTCTTGATCCGAAGGAGAGACTGGCAACAAACCGCGATACTTGGTTGGTGCCTGCTGCTGCAGGGTGACTACTCCTTAGTCACAAGGGAGAAATCTTGAGAAGAGTCTTGAGTTCCTTCTTGCAGAAAGTAGTTTCAGGATGATCTGATTTGGAAGGGGGCCAGTTCCTACCTTTATCCTGAAAAAGGGGGCTGGCACGCGACTAAGTCCTGCCCTATGGGTGGGACCAGGAGGGGGGTGGTTACACCCCTCTCCTTTGGCGGGCTTTCCCCAGGCAAGGGGCTGGAGTGCCCCTGGAACTGGTTCCAGCCGGCCTATGCACAGTGAGCACCGGGGTGCCACTTGCAGTCACCTTCCTCTAAAGCCCTGCCTACCTAGGATACACAAAATCCTGTCTGGGACGGTGCTGGCACCGCCCCTGACAGGAAACCCTTTGTCCTTGCCTCCTGCTCTGGGAGGACTCCCAGCAGCAGGAGGGCAGACTTGTGTCTCGGTGGCAGCATCCATTTTGTGGAGCTAAGGCTATGTCTGACTTTAACCGGGGTTACAGGTTACATACATGTCGTGTCCCTCTAGAAGGGTGGAATGCTAACCCCGTCGCCAGAATTGGCGAGGGGTTAGTATTCCAATTCGTATGACACCTTACTCGACATGTTTTGATAAAGCGATACCAGAGTTGGCATATAACCGCGAGGATTATAATGCACTTAAGAGTATATGGTATGCGATATCATGGAAACGGCTAAGGGATGGATCCCGAAAGCCGCAGACAGGCTCAGCTCATGCCAGAGCACTATCTCACACGATTCCAAGCACTCTGCCTTCAGGATTGTTAAGGCCTGCCATAGGAGTGACTGATAGGAGATCTGTGTCCCCATTTAGGTTTAGATATAGGGATACTATATCTAAAGCAAAGGGTGAGTACACCACCTTGCCCCCAGCTGTCAAGCAGCCAGTTGTGTCTGTTTGGTTAGTCAGTCCAGGGGTGGCATAATACATGCTGCAGCCCCTGGGAGACTTCTGGGGACACCTCAGCCCTGGGTACAGGGACTTGGAAAGGGCCCAGTGCCAATTCAGTACCTGGGTACAATTTGGAATAGAGAGAACAGCTAGGCTGTGGGTCTGATTAGCAGTCCCACAGCCAGGGAAAGTCGTAAACCAGTGAAGCAAAAAAGCAAAAATCTGGGTGATCATAGGATTGCAGACCCTACTCTCCTACATGACCCCCCCCCAAACTTTGGGACAATAAACTAACCTTGACCAGGTGAGTCTTCTTGCTCTAAGTGGAAATACCTGGAGAGCCCATCGGCATTGCCATGATCAGTACCAGGTCTATGCTCCACTGTAAAATCCATCCCCTGTAGGGAAATGGACCACCTAAGTAGTTTGGGGTTTTCACCCTTCATCTGACTTAGCCATAAGAGGGGCTTATGGTCGGTCTGAACTGTGAAGTGAGTTCCAAACAAGTAGGACCTCAATTTCTTCAGGGCCCATGCCACAGCAAAGGCCTCCCTCTCAATAGCTGACCAATTTTTCTCTCTGGGGGTCAGCCTTCTGCTAATAAAAGCAATAGGCTGGTCGTTACCATCAAAATTCAGCTGAGATAGAACAGCTCCCACACCCAACACAGAAGCATCTGTTTGGACAATGAAGGTCTTGGAGTAATCTGGACTCTTTAGGATAGGTGCTGTGCACATGGCCTGCTTTAGGTCATTGAATGCTTTCTGACAGCTTGCTGTCCACTGAACTTTCTTTGGCATCTTTTTACTTGTCAGGTCATTACGTGGAGTCACAATGGACCCATAATTCTTGACAAATTTCCTATAGTACCCAGTCAGGCCCAAGAAAGCTCGAACCTGAGTCTGGGTGGTTGGAGGAGCCCAGTCCTTGATGGCCTGTATCTTGCTCTCCAAGGGTTGAACCTGGCCTCCACCTACAAGGTGGCCCAGGTATACAACCTGTGTCTGCCTTATCTGGCACTTAGTGGCCTTGATAGTGAGACCTGCCTTTTGCAGTGCCTCTAACACTTTCCTCAGGTGGACCAGGTGATCCTCCCAGGTGGAACTAAAGACAGCTATATCATCAAGATATGCTGCACAGAAGTCATCCAACCCAGTGAGAACTTGATTCACCAGCCTTTGGAAGGTGGCAGGTGCATTTTTCAAACCAAAGGGCATTACCACAAATTGATAATGCCCACCAGGGGTAGAAAATGCTGTCTTGGGCTTGGCCTCCTCAGCTAACCTGATTTGCCAATACCCAGCTGTCAGATCAAATGTACTTAAGTAGTTGGCAGAAGCCAATCTGTCTATAAGTTCATCTGCTCTTGGTATTGGGTGGGCATCAGTCTTAGTGACTGCATTGAGTCCTCTGTAGTCTACGCAAAACCTCATCTCTTTCTTACCACCCTGGGTGTGAGGCTTTGGCACTAGAACTACTGGGCTAGCCCAAGGGCTATCTGAGGGCTCAATGACTCCCAGCTCCAACATTTTCTGCACTTCTGTCTTGATGCAGTCTCTGACATGATCAGGCTGTCTGTAGATTTTACTCTTGACAGGCAGACTGTCCCCAGTGTCCACTTCATGGGTACACCAATCAGTTTGACAGGGTGTCAGAGAGAACATATGTCTGAAGGATTGCAGAACTTGTCTACAATCCTGTTGCTGATGTTCAGAGAGGCTGCCAAAAAAGACAACACCATCTACTGATCCATCATCAGGATTCTGAGTGAGCAGGTCTGGGAGAGGGTCACTCTCTTCCTCCTGTCCCTCATCTGTGGCCATGAGCAAGCTCATGTCCTTCCTGTCGACATATGCCTTGAGCCTGTTCACATGGAGCACCCTGAGGGGGCTCCTGGGAGTTCCAAGGTCTACCAGGTAGGTAACCTCTCCCTTTTGCTCAATGATGGTGTGGGGCCCAGACCATTTGTCCTTGAGGGCTGCTGGGGCCACTGGCTCCAGTACCCACACCTTCTGTCCAGGCTGGTATACAGTCAGGACAGCCTTCTGGTCATGCCAAGCTTTTTGAAGTTCTTGGCTGGCCTCAAGGTTTTTAGTTACCTTCTCCATGTATTCAGCCATCCTGGAGCGGAGACCAAGTACATAGTCCACTATGTTGGTTGCAGGCTTTTTGAGAGGTCTCTCCCATCCTTCCTTCACCAAACACAGGGGTCCTCTTACAGGATGCCCATACAGAAGTTCAAAAGGGCTGTAGCCAACCCCCTTCTGTGGGACCTCTCTGTAAGCAAACAAGAGGCAGGGTATCAGGACATCCCATCTACGCCTGAGCTTTTCAGGTAGTCCATGAATCATCCCTTTGAAGGTCCTGTTAAATCTCTCAACAAGCCCATTGCACTGTGGATGATAGGGTGTGGTGAACTTGTAGTTGACACCACATTCCTTCCACATTGCAGTCAGATATCCTGACATGAAGTTTGCACCTCTGTCAGAAACAACCTCCTTAGGGAAGCCCACTCTGGAGAACACTCCAACTAGGGCCCTTGCCACTACAGGTGCTGTAGTGGTCCTAAGTGGAATAGCTTCAGGGTACCTGGTGGCATGGTCCACCACCACCAGTATAAACTTGTGCCCTGATGCTGTCTGGGGTTCCATTGGACCAACAATGTCAATCCCCACTCTTTCAAAGGGAACCCCCACCACAGGTAGTGGTATGAGGGGGGCCTTTGTTGTGCCACCTGACTTACCACTGGCTTGGCAAGTGACACAGGAGCGACAAAACTCCTTGGTATTCTCACTCATGTGAGGCCAGTGAAAGTGTGAGACAAGCCTGTCCCAAGTCTTTGTCTGGCCTAAGTGACCTGCAAGGGGAATCTCATGGGCCAAGGTGAGAAGGAAACCTCTCAGAGACAAGGGGATGACCAGCCTCCTGGTTGCACCAGGCTTGGGGTCTCTTGACTCAGAGTACAGGAGTCCATCTTCCCAGTATACCCTGTGGGCACCTGTGGCATTCCCTGCAGCCTCAGCAGCAGCCTGCTGTCTGAGGGGTTCAAGGGAAGGGCAGTCTAACTGTGCCTTCCCCAGGTCTTCTCTGGAGGGTCCCCCTGAGCCCAGAAACTCAACTTGATCAAGTTCAAGCTCTTTAGGCTCAGTTTCCCTCAGCTCTTTCAGATCAGCCTCCTCAGAAACTTGATCCTCAACCTGGGGCAAGGGGGAAGGCAAAGCCCTAACCCTACTGCTCTTCTTCTTGGAAGGTGTCTGGTCCATTCTTCCAGGATCCAGCACCTGTTCAGTGGGGCATCTTCTGGCCTGTGACCTAGTCACAGCAGGCACATGTGCTGGCAAGCCTAACATTTCCATGTGAGTCCTCTGCTCCACTTCTGACCATAGTGATGACTCCAAATCATTGCCCAACAAACAATCCACTGGGAGGTCTGAACTAACCACAACTTTCTTTTGGCCACTTACCCCTCCCCAGGAGAAAGCAACAATCGCCATACTATGACTGGTAGTGACGTTGCTGGCATTGGTCACCAGGAAATCTGTACCTGGCATGATCTGTCCAGGGTCCACAAAGTTAGGTGTCACCATGGTGACACTGGCACAAGTGTCCCTATAGGCCTGAGCCATTTTGCCATTTATCAAATGTGTCTGCCTGTATTTGCCCAAAGTATTGGGACTTACATCAGGGGACATATCCATATCCCCTGTACAGACAAGGACAGCCTGAGTGAGTGTGCCAACTAAGTTGTCAGACTCCTCAGTTCCCAAGGTCAACCCAACTAATCCCTTGGGAGGTGCACTACCACTACTGACTGTACTTGGGGGTGCAGTTGCCTTAGGGGCTGTAGTGGTAGAAGTTTGCCCTCCTCTTTTGGTGCACTCACTAAACCAGTGAGACTTACTTTTACAGTACTGGCACCACCTTTTTGACTGGCCTTCTTGAGTCTTCTTTTTCTGCTGTGAAGTCTGACCCCCACCCTCTTTGGTTTGTTGGGGACCTGTTGAAGACTTCTGGTCATTTTGTTCACTCTTGGTATTACCCTTCTGGTCTGCTTTCTTCTGACCACCCTGGTTCTGGTTCTGCTTGATCCTTGTTCTGACCCATTTGTCTGCCTTCTTTCCCAATTCTTGGGGAGAGGTCAGATCTGAATCAACAAGGTGCTGGTGCAACAACTGGTTCTGACAATTATTTAAAATCTGTTCTCTCATCATGAGATTATACAACCCTGTGTAATCAGTAACCTTGCTACCCAGCAACCAGCCCTCCAAAGCCTTAGTGGCACAAACCACAAAGTCAGACCAGTCCTGAGACTGAGTTTTCTGGGTGTCTCTGAACAGCAACCTGTACTGCTCAGTGGTTAAACCAAACCCATCAACCAGTGTATTCTTCAGGACCTGGTAATTGTTAGCATCCTCCACTCTTGTAGTGAGGAGCGTATCTCTACCTTTGCCATCAAAGGAGAGCCACAGTATAGCTGCCCACTGACTCTGGGGAATGCCCTGCACAGTGCAGGCCCTCTCCAAAGCAGCCATCCATTTCTGGATGTCATCCCCTTGCTTAAAGGGGGGCACTATTTTTGTCAGGTGTTTAGTATCTAAACCCTTCTCTTTTTCTCTTGGGAGATTGCTGCCACCAGTGGGAACTAACCCACTCATCTGCTGCTCTCTAGCAAAGGCAAGCTTTTCTTTGGCCAGGGCAAGTTCTTCCCTTTCAATCCTCAGAGCAGCCTGTCTCATTCTGGCTTCATGCTCTATTCTCTGAGGGGAAGTCAATCTACTCTGGGGAGAGTTCCTTCTCCTCTGAGAAGAGGCATTAGAGTGCAGAGATCTATTGGAGTCCCTAGAAAGAGATCTATCTCTCCTAACTCCAAGGTTAGGCCTACTTAGGGTCAGTACTGGGGGTCCCCCAGATCCTAGCCCAAGCAAGTCTAAGTTGGCCCTAGTTAGCCTTCTGACTACCTCAAGACCTTTGTCTGCCTCATCCCCAGAGAGTTCCTCAGGATCCTCCTCCTCAACTGCATTTACAGTGTTGTGGAGGTCTGGATCCCCAGTGGTACCCTCTAAGGCTGGCATATTCCCATCTAGCTGAGAAATCTTTCTCGCATCATATGTCTCTAAGAGACCTATCAGAAAGGGAATGGTGGGGTTAGACCCCTGTTTCAGTTTCCTGGAGGTACACACTTGTCTCATCTCCTGGAAACTGAGAGCTGCATATCTTGAAGTGACCTGTGGAGGGTCAACTGCCACAAGGGGAGTCTCAGTAGACTCTCCATGGGTAGACATGCTTTTCTAGTGAGGTGTAAGTGGTGCACTTACCTACACTATTTGTTTGCCTACTGATCCCTTGCTAGAGTTGTAGTTTAGGGTGTGCTAGGCCCTAGGAGCTACAACAGCTGGTTCAGTAGAACTCAGAGTATTCTAAGCTAAGTTATATGTACCTTAGTACTTATGTGATCTTTCAAATGATATTCTTAGGATACGTGTGGTAAAACAACAGCAAGCTCAAATCCCAACCGCTGCTCACCAATGTGAGAAGTTGGCCTGATATATAATGTTCACTATTCTAGTGAGCACTCTGTATCAGTCCAAACAACCCTTATTGATGATTGGTTGTAAGTCAACCTTATAGACCAGCTATCCTAGTAGCATGGATACGAGCAGTCTAAGGCTAAGACTCTAGAGGGCGTGTTAAGCCAGCTGTTTTACCATCACATTACCCCTTGAACACCAAGTGAAAGGACACCACACAAGTTCTTATGAAAATAAACAGATATTTATTTATAACAAGACTACCCTGACAGCGGCGGTTTCTTTGTATGGGCGTGGGGGCTCCGCCCCCCTAGTTGTTGCCTCTGTATATACGTTTTGTAATAAAATGAATGCCTCCTACCTGCTGCCCTAAATAGTGATCCTTCATCTAATCTTAAAGTTCTGACCCTCGCTCTGCGCGAGGGTCAGGCAGTCACAGCAGCACTGTCAGGCACATGCACTGCGCATGTGCGGTGTCGCAGAATGTTCAGGGCGTACTTGATTTCAGCCTTTGCTTCTGTGACGTGCTCGAGTGAAGGGCCACTCCTACCTTGCGAAGTGCACCACCCTCACTGACTGTCTGCATTTGGGCGCTGAAGGCTGCAGCCTGAGCTTTCCAAAACAGCACGTCAATCAGCGAGGGTTTGCCTTTCCCAACTATTCACAGAGTCGGGTGGATCAGCCAGCCTTCCCCCACCTCACTCTGAGTTGGTAACAGGAAGCCAGGATTGCAGGACGAAGGGTCACGACCTACGGGCAACTCGTGGAGCACTTTGGATTGAGAGAACGAAATTTAAATAATCTCAAACACGGAGCCCAGGAGTTAAATTTTTGAATCTCTGCCTGTTCCCTGCGACGCGTTTGGTTCCACTTGTTTGTGCCACTTGAGCACTTTTCTGTAGTCGTCCTCGAGATCGGATTGGGTCAGTGTGGCCAGGTAATTAATTGGTAGCCAGGGACGGGGTAGGTGACCTGTTTCTATATTTCTGCTTTGAAAGTCATTTGTTCAAAGCAGCAGCACAACGTGGAATATAGAATTACTTCAGTGCGCTGGCATGTTACATTTTTCAAGTGCACCATGTCAGCCTTGCAGGTGCGTGCCTTGAAAAGTTCATTGCTTTTCAGTAAAGTCAACTTTGCTACTCACAGGAATAGTGAGCTGAGCAGAGTTTTCATTAAAAAAAAAAATTTAAGGCATACCTGAGGGACCTTTATTTTTTCAAATGTGCTGTCGCAGTTGCCTAGAAAACACATTTAGTACTGGGTTTGTAATGGAATTTGCATTTAAATGTTGAAGGTTTTCCACTCCCCACAAAGGTTTATTTCAAATAATTGCAGTTTATCCACTTAAGTATTTTATTTCAGAAACATTGCTCTTCACATTTTTATGTTTTAATGCAGTAAATATAGTATCCACTTTGATGATTGGAAACAACATAAAAATTGTGTAAAGTGTACAGTATGGTGTTGTACTATAGAAACATAACTGTAAGATAACTCATTGTATCCAAGGATGCTGTGCTTGCATACTGATGGAGTGTCACAACTAATTCGTAGAGGGGGTTGTCATTCTGCACTTGTATGGATCCAACTGAACTTGGTGCCTGTCTCTCCCACTTCTTCATCCATCACTTTGCTAAGTGATGTGTACCATAACAAGATAGCACCACGGCAGACCTCCAGCAAGACACGAAAACACTTCCCACATAGGAACAAAACAAAAGAAACAAACTTCAACCGCACACCTTACAAGATGCAGCGTGCTACCCATGTACGCAAGTGCTTCAAAGCACCACATAGGTAGTAAGCGCTACACAAATATTGCAATCCAATCCAATCAGTGTGAGGAAATTGAAGTAATACGTAGCAAAAGAAGAGAAGAGTGATGGAGATAAAGCAGGACAAGGAGAATAAAGGCGGAATCAAGTGATATGTATAAATGGGAACAGGTAGAGGAAATCCTATTAAGAATACAACCCTTACAGAAATTGAAATGGAATTGAATAAACTAGCTTGGTGTGGCAGGGCATAGAGAAAGGAACAGAGTAATGGATGGATAGAAGGGCATCTAGGGTACAAAAGAGGGGTATTTAATTTCCGAATGCCATCCACGAAATTATTGTGCTACAGAAGTAATCTAGGTAGACTATCAACTGCCAAAATATACCTCAGTTAAGTATGAATAGCTATATATAGATTTAATATCCTTAATTCAAAATCTATACACTTTGAGACACTCACCAATGAAGTCCCATGGTGACATTTGCACTCGCTAACTACACTTGCTCGTACACACTAATCCAGGATTAAGCCTTATGCCCCAAAATTCAGGATTAAGCTTTACGCCACACCACTTTCAAATTCCACCAGCCGCCACTGTACCCTGAACTCTTTATGAGTCAGGGAGCTAAGCACACAACAAAACTCTTACGAAAATACTTTAAGTCGCACAATTTACACAAATGCCCTAGGGGCACGAAAAACCATATACTCAGTAAGTGGAATGCGAACTTGCTAGCAGGTAAGTAATACTTTTCTAGACTCAGGAATCGCTAGGCCTACAATTCTAAACACTGGGATTAGATGCAAGAGGCCTGTGGACGTCGTGTGCAGAGTGGGAACTCTCACGCGTAAGACGGGAAAAAGTCTATGGAGGCTAGCAGTTGCAAAGTTACTGTTCTCGGGCGAACCCGACTAGGTGGGTCGAAAACAAGAGTGGATCCGAACACTAGGAGTGTTGGACTATGCTGGAGCACCAGAGTACTCGGTTTACCTAGCCCAGGGGCTGCGGCTGCATAGGGTTGAAGTCACGTCGGAAACCTTCGTTGACGAACCAGGAGCCTGAAGTGGAAGTTGCTGGCAGGCGGCCAGTGAAGAAAAGTTAGTGGTGATCCAAGCCTGGATCAGGGAAGAGGAAGACCTGAAAGCAGAGGGGACCAAGTTCTGAATCACCAGCCAGTGATTAGGTGGGCACCAGAGTGGCACCGGGCGAAGTCACCTCGACCAGGTGAGTGGGCGCTGCTGGGCTCTGCAGTCTCTCGGACCAGGAGGCGTTGTCGGCGACCAGGATGGAGGTGCGAGCTGTCCCACGAAGGTCTCTGCTGTCGACGTCGCTGGACCCAGGATTGGGCAACAAGTCTTGGCAAATGCAAGGCCCACGCGGTGGACTTAAAATGGCGTCTTGAGTGGACCAGGAGGGTCCAGGGTGCTCCTCTGGCGGAGGGGAGCACGGGCTAGTCTGGAGCAACCAGACCAGCAGTGTTAGTTGTCGTGGAGCGTCGTGAGGGGGTCACTAGCCAACGGGCAAGTGACCTGGACAACGCGGTGAGCAGCAAAGAGCAGAAGGGCCCCACGTAGATCTCCTGGATGCAGGGGGGCTGAACTTCGGTGCTGGAGCTGCTCAGGGTCGGGGCTTCTCTTACCCCAAAGCACTCAGTCGAGGGTCACTCGGGAGTCGTGCTGGACAAGCGTCGTGCAGTTCTGAAGATGGCCGGTCCCTCGAGGTCTTGTCGCACCCACGGATCACAGCTGGGCTGATGATGTAGGTTGAGGTCAGAGGTGCCAGGGAAGCCGGTTCTCGTCGTGCTGGAGCAGTCTTGATCCGAAGGAGAGACTGGCAACAAACCGCGATACTTGGTTGGTGCCTGCTGCTGCAGGGTGACTACTCCTTAGTCACAAGGGAGAAATCTTGAGAAGAGTCTTGAGTTCCTTCTTGCAGAAAGTAGTTTCAGGATTCAAAGATGATCTGATTTGGAAGGGGGCCAGTTCCTACCTTTATCCTGAAAAAGGGGGCTGGCACGCGACTAAGTCCTGCCCTATGGGTGGGACCAGGAGGGGGGTGGTTACACCCCTCTCCTTTGGCAGGCTTTCCCCAGGCCAGGGGCTGGAGTGCCCCTGGAACTGGTTCCAGCCGGCCTATGCACAGTGAGCACCGGGGTGCCACTTGCAGTCACCTTCCTCTAAAGCCCTGCCTACCTAGGATACACAAAATCCTGTCTGGGACGGTGCTGGCACCGCCCCTGACAGGAAACCCTTTCTCCTCGCCTCCTGCTCTGGGAGGACTTCCAGCAGCAGGAGGGCAGACTTGTGTCTCGGTGGCAGCATCCATTTTGTGGAGCTAAGGCTATGTCTGACTTTAACCGGGGTTACAGGTTACATACATGTCGTGTCCCTCTAGAAGGGTGGAATGCTAACCCCGTCGCTAGAATTGGCGAGGGGTTAGTATTCCAATTCGTATGACACCTTACTCGACATGTTTTGATAAAGCGATACCAGAGTTGGCATATAACCGCGAGGATTATAATGCACTTAAGAGTATATGGTATGCGATATCATGGAAACGGCTAAGGGATGGATCCCGAAAGCCGCAGACAGGCTCAGCTCATGCCAGAGCACTATCTCACACGATTCCAAGCACTCTGCCTTCAGGATTGTTAAGGCCTGCCATAGGAGTGACTGATAGGAGATCTGTGTGTCCATTTAGGTTTAGATATAGGGATACTATATCTAAAGCAAAGGGTGAGTACACCACCTTGCCCCCAGCTGTCAAGCAGCCAGTTGTGTCTGTTTGGTTAGTCAGTCCAGGGGTGGCATAATACATGCTGCAGCCCCTGGGAGACTTCTGGGGACACCTCAGCCCTGGGTACAGGGACTTGGAAAGGGCCCAGTGCCAATTCAGTACCTGGGTACAATTTGGAATAGAGAGAACAGCTAGGCTGTGGGTCTGATTAGCAGGCCCACAGCCAGGGAAAGTCGTAAACCAGTGAAGCAAAAAAGCAAAAATCTGGGTGATCATAGGATTGCAGACCCTACTCTCCTACAAACCCCCTCTGTCCTTGTTCTGAAACCAATCTCAGACACTAGCTGGCCTAACTAATTCTTGTCTGGACCACCTAATCCCTGTATCAACTATCTGTTAGCCTTTAGTATTCTTCTCTTGTCGTATCTTATCATTTGGCCTTCGCTATTCTCTCCCTGTGTTTTCCTATTACACAACCTTTCTTTTGAAGCATACAGACATGTCCTGCCATTACTGATTGACCTATAGGTGGTGTAATTGATTAACTTATCGGGTTGGGCAAAAGCGTGACTCAAGGGGGATGTTCTGGTTACATGATGCCTTGTTTTGAATGTTTTCCTATTCGCTAATATTTGGCAGATCTTGTATGACCATATTAGGTATTTTGCATGCTTGCAAAAGCTAGGACTGCCCCTTTCTTTTATGCTGAGTTTGTAACCCTAAGCATATAAAAGGCCTCTGTGTTCTGTACTCTTTAGACTGCCTCATTCAGTTGCTAAGGCTCCTGTGTGACGTAGTCTCACTTATTTAAGTTTAATAAAGATGTCTTTTCATATTTCAGCTTCTGTGCCAACTTCTTTATTATCAAGTACCCCTGAGAATGAAGACTTTGAGTTTCTTCAAATGGCGCGGCCAACGTGGGCTTCATCAGAGAAGTGACTTTCTGAAGGAGTGATCTTGTCAGGAGACTGAAATCTACTGAGGAGGACAGGACGGGACTCTACTACTCTGTGCACGGAGATTCTGGGGATTCGTTGTCTCTGCAGCCCAGTATATTTCTGATCTTCCTGATTTTGATCCTCCACAAGATGTCACTCCTGACTGAGAACCTTTTTTTGGCGCGAGTATTCTAAAAAAGACCGTTAGGTCATTCAGAACTTGGCAGTTAGAAATTGGACAATCTTTTGATTGGTAAGAGTAAGGTAGTTTAGTAACGCTTACTGTAGCTTTGGAATTTTGGAATTGGTGTTGGCCAACTTTGGATATGTATTTGATATGCAAGTTGCAATTTGTGTAGGCAGGTAATGAGGTGATTTTTCTCTATCTGGTTTTGTTGAACGGTGCACCTACGAAAAGTACATTAAGCACTACTTTGATTATAATACTTGCATTTTCTGCAGTATTTTTGGCATGCCTGTTTTCAAGCTCACATTGAAGAATGTGTTGTTTTTATGTTAAGTAAATTAGCCGGCTCCCCGAGAGGGAATACTTAAATAGGTTTAAGTACACAAACATATTTCTTCCTTGGTGATTCTGTATCCCCAGGGAATTAAAATATGGACATAATACATAAAAGGATCCTTTGTTCTGTGCAATTTCTTTTTATATATGAAGATATGCAGAACGATTTTTGGTGTTCTGCTAGCCAAAGCTAGGGAATTGAGTGTATTTTCGCTTCTTGGACATACATCAGTCTGTTGGGCTGTTTTTGCAGTCTTTTGGAACACTATTGAGAAGCGCTTCTTGTAAATATGACTTACAACTAGTATTTACAAATGGTTTGGTTTAAGTACAGTCTGAGGGTTGTCCTTTGTTTTTGTCCTGAGTATTGATTTGTGGGTTAAATGTGTGTTTAAATGTCTATGTGGTTTTCCCATTAGTGCAACTTCTGTAAGTGCATAACGATGGCGCCATTCACGAAATAAATGGTTAAAGCGCGCTGTATTGTGTGTCCTGAGTGTTTGACCCCTTCCTGTTTATGTCTGAAATTAGCTCAATGTTTGTTCGTGTTTTTTTTAATGTTTTCAGTCTATTAAGCAAAATGTCTAAGTGCTTAAAAACTAAAATTAAAAATTCACATTCACTAGGAATAACAAAGGCCTCAAACACGAAATGTTCTGTTTTGTAGAAAAATAAACTTATAGCATTTTCTACTTACATACATTGTATTAGATATTAACAGGCAAACACTTCAGCTGAAGTACATTTTTGCTGAACTCAGACGCATATTATAGAACACGCATTGATGTGTTTTAGTTTGAAAAAAAAAGACTGCCACCGTGCTCATGTTAAAACTGAGAGGAAAACTTTTATTGCGGCTGAGCAAATAGCTGTTGTCTTTGTAGGTCACAGAATAGACAGGAATATTTACTCAAGCCAGGACTTCGCCTTCAATTGCACGGGTGAATCTTGGCATTTCAGAATGTTGTTTTCAAAAGGTTCCAAAACTAAGGTTCATTATTTTGTATTACAGGAAGACATTTCAATTAAGGGTTTTCCTCTCTTTAAGCATTTCTGTAAGCATATTCTTGGTTCTGTTCCTAAATAATAATTGTCCTTTTTAACAGCGCACAAATTTGTTATGTTTCAAGTTAGACTTCTGTGCTTAGGCTTATAAATAAATGCGTCTAAAATGATAGGCAAGGGATGTAGCTTGCTTTTATATGTGGAATTATCAAAAATGATTGGGTTTATTAAAAATAATTATTAATTATGAAAAATAATTATTAAAAATAAGTGCTACAAAATCCGTTTTTTAATATTCATGAAGCTTAATACTCATACTGTGACCTCCTAGCATTATAATTTAATTTAAGTTATGTTATACTGCATAATGAGGACATTAGCATATAGAATTTCACTCAGCGCAGGCGTCAAAAACTCATTTATCTAAGGATTTACATGAGATATGTCTAATGTCCAAGATCTGCAATTTGTAAAGAACATTCTGAGGATGATTAATATGTATCACAATTATAGGATATTTATTTTTATGTGCCCCAAATATCAAAGTCGAATTTGGGTAAAATATACCATTCAAACAGCATTCTTGCCATTTACAATACCTTTAAAGTGCTTTAGGCTTCAGTAAATGCATACATTTAGGTATAATACAAACTTGCAGGTTGTTCGCATTTGGGGTTGCTTTTAATGGCTCAGTGAGCCAATGTGCCTGGTGCAGAGGTTTGAGTTTAATATCCGGTTGGAAGGTTTTAACTTTAGCTGGACCTACTGAGACGTTCATCCATTTAAGGTTGATGAAATGAGTACCATTGCAACAAGCATTTGTTCTAAAAACTGGTATGTGTGTTATTAGGTTCTGTGAATTATTCACAGTAATGTTGTTTAATAATCTGAGAATAGAGATAATTTTTTAGCCCCTAAAAAGGAGAAATTGTTTTTCAAAATAGAGTGAATTATTGCAGGTTAGGAGGAATTAGGAAGGCCTTTTGTCTTTGACGGCCTAGGAGAGCGCAGAGGCTGGCTCAAGTCGCGCTGAGGTGTTATCTTTAGTTTCCCTGTAAACAATGGAAGGAGGCTGTCATGTTGACATCTGTGACCTCGTAAATTAGGGCCTTGTCTCTGTGTAAGTGCAGAATGACCTTGCTTAACGGGCCTCTAAAAGGGGGGTTTCTGGTTTCTCCATAAGAACATCAATACATTAAAGAACTTAATTCCAAAGGGACAATATGAAAAAGGGTTTATTTGAAAGTCCCAACATCATGCTAAATGCTCTACAGAAATGATACATTTGTATCTCTGCTCTGAAAAAAATAATGTCCGCTAGGTGCTTTTATTTGACAGAAAATGAGGTATTGCATTAAGTCTTAGACAGAAAATAAGACAAAGCTCTTTATTAAAATTTTGAAGGCTACATGCCTAAGTGAGAACGATTTGCCAATTGAGAATTATTTTTCACAGTGGAAATTGTGGCGCAAAGCTAACATGGAGTGTCAGTGAAACAATTTTACTTGTAGAAAGTTAAAATTATGGTGGCTTAATGTTGCAAGCTGACTGACAAGATGGTAACAGTTAAGTAATGGAAATTTATGTTTGTGTTTGTTAATATGTATCATGTTTTGTCTTCTGATTAAAAGTTACAAAGGATATTTGTTTGTTATGAGAAATGTCTCTCTTTTGTGTGTTGTGTATTTTTTTTTGCTTCTGCTCACAGATCATTCATGGATTGTTCTGGGCGATTTTAAGGCTGACATGACACGTGAGTTTGGTTGGTTGAAAAGAGATGTGTTTTTGCGTAACTCCTTTGGAAAGGAATGTTCATGTGTTTTTCATGTTTGTGTATTTGGTCCTATCATGAATTGTTCTTGCTGGTCCTGTATGTCAGAAGTGACACAGTAGATTGTATTGACAGCCGATCACCACTGACTAGTGTCCAGCTGTCAAAAGGAGGGTAAAAGAGTGCAATTTTGATTTTAAACCTGACAAATTAAGCAGGTCTGAATATTGGATTTTGGGCTGCAGGTTCACAGTGCATAAAGTACATGACATTAAGTGTGTGCGTCACCGCTCATTCACATATGCTATTGTTTTGTCTATGTTTTTTGTGCTTGATATACTGCAAGTATATCTGATGGCTTGACATGTGCGATTTGTGCGTTTTTTTAAATTTTATTCATGTTTTTGTTTTATGTTGTTGCTTTTGATACTATTACAAGTTCCCCTGTGTTGTGAAGGGATTTTTCATGACAATGCATATCGCTGCACAACAGTTGGGTGGATTTGCTCTGATACTAAATTTCACAGATATGATATTTTTCATGCTGTGAGCAAGACAGACAACACTTCACCAGTGCATGTCTATTTTGGCTATAATGGTATTGAAGAAAAATAAAAGAGATATACAGGATCAAAGTGTGTCACCTGCAGTTAGTCACGCTACTGCTCCTTTCCCATAAGGAACAGGCAGCCCTAGATTTATGTATCCTGATTGGACGTAAGGATAAATTATAAATCTGTGACTCTTGTACATGGTGTCCTAATTTCTATATTACATTAGTCAGTTTTGTTCTGCTTCCTAAAATAGTGTATGGCTTTGTTCCTTAAAAGGAAACAAGGTTTCATTTTCTCCCTGAAAAAGGAACTGGAACATTAGCTGAGATTACCGTATATGGTGTAGCGGCCAGCGGTAGAGCTAACATTTGTGAACTATTCTGATTTTTGCGTATTGCCCGTACTCTTGGTGTTGTGTCACATGCCTGACTATCACCCAAGTAATTTCTTGTTCTTTCTATAGATTTTTCTTTTTTCGCTTCTCCCCTGACCGATGTCGCATCGTGCCTAGTTATTGGGGATTTCAGCTGTGTCCTAGTCCCATTTCCCTTTTCCATATTCCTTTCACCAGTTAGCCCTTTTATTATTATTGTTGTAATGTTCAGGTTCACACTTCCGGATTGCAGTAATGTACCAGAGAAACCCATATTATGTATAATTCCCTTTTGTATGATCAGACTGGTTTTTAAGAATTTTCTTTAGGCCTACTTCGATGTTTTCCAGTCTGACCGTCATGGTAGTGATGGACTGGTTAACTGACTCAATACTATAGTAAGACAAGTTTTCCACCTCAATAGGAGATACCTTACATTTATTTTTTTGAACATGACAAATATTCAATGACTATTTTAATTTGGATTTTTATTCTTTTGTTCCTACTTCTTTAATTTTTGGTGGGATCAGATGTGTTCTAAATCATGGAAATACCAGGACTCTCTAGTTCTTGTCTTTTGTTTCCACATTTTGATCACTAGCCTGTGTATTGCATAGTGCACCTGATGCACAGTTATTAAAAGGGAGGTATCTACATGTCCCTGATAATCTGTATCATGTGATTTCTCTTTTGAGGTATTCTAGATAAGGAATTTAGGAACACCTAGACGTAATCATTGAAAAAGAAAAAAAAATGTTTTCCCCATTAGACAATGCCACCATGTGTGAGGACATCCATTCAGTTAGAATTCCCATGTAACTATCTACCCTTAGATGGCAGAGGATATGAAGGATACCCAATTGAAGAGATTAGAAGTATTGCCTTTGAGAATGACGGTGTGTTCTAGACCAGAATTGTCCCATGGCGTATGGCCACTCCATCGCAGATTGCAGGCCACCTGCTTACAGTCCCCTTGTTAAAAACAATAAACTGTTTTTGTACTAAATTGAAGGAAAGTAACAACTGTGTCACATTTCCTACGTCACTAGGTTCTGCGGGATTAAGTCATAATAACCTGCGGAACTCACCCACAATCCCATCAGTGACAGCTATAGATGAAAAGTCCCAGCACCCAGAAAAGAAGCAAGGCTGGACAGCGATCGCCAGTGCGCCATCAATGGTATCTCCAAAGCATCGTACTTGCTCCATCAGACGGCATTGGACATCACAGAACCAGAGTTTCAGTGCAAAAGAGCAAAAGAGAAGGATCCCTGTTGTTTTGAGGCTTCAGTTTTCCACCTGTCATGTGCTGGCAACCTCTGACAGTGTACAGTCCCTTGAGCCCCTTGGCCTGAGTTTTGGCCACACACCCCCTTTTCTTTGCTCCAACGGAAGGGCAGTGCATCGGAGGATCCAAGATTGGAAAAGGCCCTATATTGTGGTACCTATGATTAAATGAAAGAGCAGCCCGAGCATCCTCTGACACTGAATAGCGGGTGTTGGAGCCTGAAAGTGTTGCTGAGTGTGAAAGTCTGTTGCTCTTTCCCGATTAATAGTACTTGGGTCTGCATGAGATGATCTGTGCCCATGACTAACGAAGACCACAATATCTGTAGTGCCTGCAGCACAGGAAATATATTGGTGCACTGCATTGAGACATTGAGACTTTCAAGTGAGCTGTGAGTGTTTGTCAGGAGGGCACTCCAATGGATACTGAGAAGCACTATTTTCATGAAATGCCTGAATGAAGAGGCCCAATGCGGAAGAAAACAACAGAAGCAGATTTGATGGACAATAGAAGCCTGCCAGAGAGGCTTAGACGGACTTTGGGTATAGTTATGGTTGCAAAAGCAGTTACCGTGCGATTGCATAGAATGGGTGTTAGGAGATTGATTCTTATTGTTTTACTGGCATTGTCAATAGTCACTGAAATACATAGGAGCCCTGAAAATGTTTGCTAAATAATTTTAGGATTTGCTTTTGCCTAGGGTTGTAAAAAAAATGATAAACCTGTTTGTAATAGTGGTCATTACTTTCTTCTGCTATCTAAATGTTAAATGCTTTGTTCTCTTTGTATTCCTGCTGATAGCTTACATATACCTGCTTTTATGAAATGAGTAGAATGCTCACCTAGCAATGAATTAGGATTTGCCTGTGTAATGGCAAAAGGAGGGTCTGAGGTTCTTTAAATTTGACTCCATCTTACATTTGTCGTCATTTTATGTTGCCTTTACACAGGCTGCATGATTCACGAAGTGTTTCTGCCCTTTGGACTGCAACGTTGAAAACCCCCTCTGTCCTTGTTCTGAAACCAATCTCAGACACCAGCTGGCCTAACTAATTCTTGTCTGGACCACCTAATCCCTGTATCAACTATCTGTTAGCCTTTAGTATTCTTCTCTTGTCGTATCTTATCATTTGGCCTTCACTATTCTCTCCCTGTGTTTTCCTATTACAGAACCTTTCTTTTGAAGCATACAGACATGTCCTGCCATTACTGATTGACCTCTAGGTGGTGTAATTGATTGACTTATCGGGTTGGGCAAAAGCACGACTCAAGGGGGATGATCTGGCTACATGATGCCTTGTTTTGAATGTTTTCCTATTCGCTAATATTTGGCAGATATTGTATGACCTTATTAGGTATTTTGCATGCTTGCAAAAGCTAGTACTGCCCCTTTCTTTTATGCTGAGTTTGTTACCCTAAGCATATAAAAGGCCTCTGTGTTCTGTACTCTTTAGACTGCCTCATTCGGTTGCTAAGGCTCCTGTGTGACGTAGTCTCACTTATTTAAGTTTAATAAAGATGTCTTTTCATATTTCAGCTTCTGTGCCAACTTCTTCTTTATTATCAAGTACCACTGAGAATGAAGACTTTGACTTTCTTTACCGGGTGGGCAGTCTGAAGAAAGGCAGATTCTTGAGATGTTATCCATCCTTCATTGTAGGCCTCCTCTAGTACTTCCGCAATGGCTTTGATGATTCTCTCTGTGGGGTCTTCTTTCAAAGATCGATAGCATCTTCTGTCGTTCAGTTGTCGAAGCACTCGGGCCAGATGTAGGAAGGTTTTTACCAGTCAGTAACGGCCGAAATGAACGAATTTTGGCCGTTACCGGTAATAGGCTTTTCTGATGTAGGGGCCGAAAATAAGGATTCGGTAATTTACTGAATCGGTAATTTAAGGAATCGGTAAATTACCGATTTCTTAAATACAGATTCAGTACATTACTGAATTCCTAATGTAGGGAGCACTTAAATGAGTGCTTATCCCATGTTAGGATTTGTTATTTACCACCAACTACAAGTTGGTGGTAAATAACGGGAAAAAAAAAAAGCAATTTTATGCAAATTGCTGCAGTGCCATGTTGCAGACATTCATGTGTCTGCAACATGAGCACCCATACACAATTGAGGGGAGCAACAGGGTGTCAAAGTGACACCCTGCCACCCTTCAATGTTTTCCCCCATTTACCGAATCGATATTTACAGATTTGGTAATTGACATTCATTCCTATGGGCCTACAGGCCCATAGGAATGAATGGCAATTACCGAATCGGTAAATACCGATTCGGTAAATACTGAATTTTACAGATTCTGAAAAATTTACAGATAAATTACCTATATACTATTTACCTATTCTTAAATACCGAATCGGTAAAATTCGGTATTTAAGAATAGGTAAATAGTATTTAGCTACATCTGGCCCTCAGTGCGGTAAACTTCAGTGTCCAGAATGACCGTTGCACCGCCTTTATCTGCGGGCTTGATTGTAATAGCCTGGTCTTCAGTCGGCGCTCGAAGAGCATTTTGTTCCTTCTTGGGGAGATTGCTGTAATGGATTCTTTTGTTTTCACACAAAGTCGTAATCTCCTCTTATACCGCTCTTTCAAAAGCAAGTACTTGGGGTGGTACACTATGTAACGGTGGATTAAAGGTGGAATGAATCTTCAGCCTAGTACTGGCAGTGTCACTCTGGGGCTCCGATAGATTTTTATCTTTGAAGACGTGGTAGAGGCGGACTTTCCTAAAAAAACGTGCAAGTTCACATTGAACAGTGAAATCATCCCCATCTGACATAGCCACAAAACCTAGACCTCTGTTAAGGACTGTTATCTCATCAGTTGTCAAATTCTTACTGCTGAGATTCACTATTAGGTCCCTTCTGGTTGCATCCCTGTTTGCTCCTGATTCTGGTTCAGTTTGGTTCTGGAGCGGGTCCCTATTTGATTGGGTGCTGGCGGCGGCTGATTCCAGTGTACCTGTGCTTGGCGATTTCTTCGTCTCCCCCTGGATCTGCCTGGGCCTGAACCTAAAAAAGACTGAATATTATAGTCTTGTTGGTATGGCTGAAAAGGCCCTGGTGGTTGGAAATGTTGTGGCGGAAACCCCCATAGTGTGGGTGGCCCCCATTGTTAAAAAGGTGGTGCAGTGTAACCTCTCCTCTTCCTCTGAACTGTTGTCTATTCGTATCTGAGGATTCTGAATCGCTCACGTTGTCTTCAGAGCTTCTCCCAGAGTACGTGGAACCATAGCGTCTACCTCTGTTGTTGAATACTGGAGCAATGTATTTGTCATTTGTATATGGATAAACCACTTCATGTTTAATCTTAGCCAAATCTTTTTTACATTTTAAAATTTTAGAAAAAAGGATTGAATCCTTGAATTCTTTATTCACTTTATTAGATTCATCTTGATTCTTTTAAAAAAGAATACTTGTGATGGTGGTTTTAATTTGAGCTTCCATCACCTGTATTTATATCAAAATAGCATCTGCTAAATGTTTTGCCGTGCAGATGATCAAGAGTAACCAATCGCGCGTACAGCGCCAGGCTATCAAAGACCAATCCTTGCGAAAAGCTTTGTCTTGCAAAAACAAGTGAGGGGCATTGATCAGAATCAGCCCTGGGGGTGCACAATTACCTGTCAAATACTCCGCCATAATGGCACCATGTATCACTGCGCGTGAGTGAGATTTCTTTAAAGTTGTGACTGAGCTCAGTCATCCGCGGTGGAGCCTGCGGAACTCGTCATACTGTCTAATATGCTCGGTGTGTTATTTATTTATTTATTTATTAAGCTTGTAGAGCGTGACAGCTACCCAAAAAGGCTTTCCTGGCGCTAGATGAGGTAATGTGCCTGAGGACCGAGGTCGCAGAAGTACTGAACACTTTATTGATTGAACAGCCAGGTCTTGACGGCTCTGCGAAATCGGACATAGCTGGTTTCTGTCCGGATGTGTAAGGGGAGAGAGTTCCAAAGTTTAGGGCCCAGAAGAGAAAAGGACCTACCATCCATTCCAGTGAGTCTGAATTTGGGCTCGCTAAAATAACTCCGAGTTGAAGTTCGGAACCAGCGTACAGGAGTGTATGTGTGAACAAGGGATTGCAGGTAGCGAGGGGCGGTACCCCATTTAATTTTGTGCATGTAGCTCAGGGTTTTAAACTTGACCCTACTCACCACCCTGAGCCAATGTAAGTCACGGAGGTGACCGGAAATGTGATCAGTTCTGCGAACTTTACATAGCAGTCTCGCAGCAGCATTTTGCACCAGCTGTAGACGTCTTGCTACTGCCTTAGTTGTACCCTGATAAAGGACATTGCCATAGTCCAACCGGGATGTTATAAGGGCATTGACCACAGACTTCTGGGTGTCACAGGGGAGCATCCAGATTATTTTCTTTAGCCATCGCAGAATGGTAAAACAAATAGCCGTCACCCTATTTACCTGATGCTGCATAGTTAAGCTGTTGTCAATAGTAACCCCCAAGTAACGGAAATGGTCAGATGGCAAAGGGAGGGCACCCATATCCGATGGCCAATGCTTGGAGCTCCAAAGAACTTGTTTTTGACCAAGAATTAGAACTTCTGTTTTCCCTCCATTCAGTTTAAGAAAATGTTCGTTCACCCAGTTGGAAATTGTCTTTAGGCCTGACTGTAAGAGGGAAGTGGAAACTTGGTCTGAGTTAGAGAGGGAGAATGTGATCTGTGAGTCATCTGCGTAGGTGAACAGAGTGAGACCTTCTTGTTCAGCAATGTGGGCCAGAGGTGTTACATACAGGTTGAACAAAAGGGGGCTAAGTACCGAGCCTTGGGGCACTCCATAGGGAGACTCACGAGTTTTGAAGGTAGCCCTATTTGAAAAAATGTGGAAAGTGCTGTGGGTAAGAAATGATGAGAGCCAGCCCAAAGCCGAACCGCGGATGCCCATTGAGGAAAGTGAATTTATCAGTATGGTGTGAGAGATAGTGTCGAACGCTGCGCTGAGATCAAGCAGAATCAGCGCAGCTGTGTCTCCTCTGTCCAAAAGATGACGAAGGTTTTTGGTAACGCCCAACAAAGTTGTTTCGGTAGAGAACCCAGGGCGACAATTGATTGGGAAGGGTGAAGAATGTCGTTGGCCTCGATGAACTGGGCCAGATGGAAATGAATGTGCCCCTCTAAGATTTTGGAGAAGGCAGGCAGAAGGGAAATGGGACGGAAATTAGAGAGGATTTTAGGGTCTGCAGTAGGCTTTTTTAAAAGAGGAGTCACCATGGCGTGTTTCCAACTCGCCGGGACAATCGCATTTTTAAAGAGAGATTGAGGATTTTGCAGACCCTTACAAGCTGGGGCGTGTCCAGTAATTTAAGTATCGAAATGGGAAGTGGATCGGCTGGTGAGCCCGATTTCAATTTCCCTAGAATCTCAGTAAGTGCTTCTAAGCTGATGTCAGGTCAAGAATTTAAGGCATCCTGAGTATGGGATATGTGGGCAGGTGTAAGGCAATTTGAGCTATTAGGACAGATCGCCTGAGACTGCAAGGGTCTGTTGCAGTGCTGTTTAGATATATCCTGATAGATATTTTCTATCTTCTTTGTGAAAAACTGTGTAAGTTCTTCACATTGGTTGCTGCACAAGGAGGGGGGTATAGCAGTAGTTTGGGAGCCCGCTAGTTCTTTAACTAGACCAAAGAGAGTTTTAGATTTGTTAGTAGCCTCCGCAATGGTCCTAGCAACATAACTGACCCTAGCCGTGGTGCATGCCTTGTGATATAGCTTTAATTCTTTTTTGTAAGCATCCCCGGATTCTAGGGAGTAGTCTTTCCGCCAGATCCTTTCCAAGCGTTTGCATTTGGACTTGGCAGCTTTAAGTGAATCATTGAACCAGAGTGCTGGTAATTTGTGGGCTTTCACTTTTTGCATGACAGGGGAAGACAGGTGTCAATAGCCTCAGTGAGCCAAGTATTCAACTTCGTTGATGCACTTTCCACATCGTCTGTATCGCTAAAATCCAATGGGAGATGGGTGTCAAGTGCTTACTTAAGGATGTTCATATCTAACTTTTTCCAATCTCTTTTACAAACACTAGATGTCGCAATTGGGACGACCCGGGTAACAGGGGGAGTGAGACTAAATTTCGTTATAAAATGGTCTGACCAGTGGAGAGGAAGTGCGGGAAAGCAGTGTATGCAAGAAAGATTCGAGAATATTGGATCAAGTAGGTGGCCACCTCTGTGAGTAGGACCAGAATTACACAGCGTAATATTCATTGACGCAAGATCGGCAATAAGGTTTATACCAGTGGTATTCTTGGCATCTTCTAGATGTAGATTCAGATCCCCCAAAATAGAGAAATTACTAGAGTTCATAAGTATTGAAGCTATGATGTCAGAAAGTGGCGTCGCCCAAGAGTATACAGGACCAGGAGGCCGATAAACTAATAAGCCAGTAAGGGTGAAGCTCGGATGTAAAACTAGTTTGAAGAGGGCAGCCTCACAATTGCTCAGAGTGAGAGGTTCCAGTGTACATTGGAGAGTATTTTTGAAAATTATAGCAATGCCCCCTCCAATTTTATTGAGTCTATCAACCCTGACAATGGCATAATTAGTTGGAAGGGCTTCGGCGATGTCCGGGCCCGAGCTATCTTGAAGCCACGTCTCAGTGAAAAACAAGGCATCGGGTAGTACGTCAGTTAGGAGATCGTAGATGTCCCTTTTGTGCTTTGGTAGTGAACGGCAATTTAAACTGAGGAGCGTAAAAATGGGTGACGACTTCATACTTGGTGAATAGCGTCGGCATATTTGGGGAACATCCAGGAAAAACTTACAGCAGGGGCAGAGACTGGGGCTACTACGGTCCACAGGAAGCACGCTACAATCGTGGTTCCCCTGAGATCTCAGGGCATAGAGTTGGGATGAGGAATAGGTAATCCGAGTTGTAGAATTTAGGCCAGGGGTCGTGGCCCCTGGGCCCGGTAGGCCGCGGACGGGCGCAGACGGGCTTGCCTTTGGCGCGCGCCACCGGCGCGCCCGTTGCGCTCGTCCGCTGCGCGTTCGCAGCATCCTGTTTAAATCCAGTCAGGGACGAGAAAGCATAGCCTGCTAACCTCCCAACCTACTCAAAATGGCGGCCCCGCATTCCCAATGCTGGCTAACCAGTGCTGGAGATCGGGGTATGCAAGGAATAAGGTAAGGTGAGGCGTTACAACAATTAAAACACAATTTAAAAAAGGTTTAGCAGCGAAAAATTCGTTTTCAAAATAGGAGATGTGCAAATATCGCAATTCGAGCAGCAAGTAGTACAAATCACTATAGCATTAGAAGCATCTACTCCCGGCTGAGCCTCAGGAGATGTAGTATGCTCTGATAGGTAGCATCATCATACGCTAGGCCACTGAATTCAGCCATATCAAAGAATCAAAAAATGAGTGCGTTATTACACCAAGAAAAATGTATTGAGATTGTTTTGCATTGAAAACAATCTAACCAGGTGGACCATCCGGTCGGTCTAGGCCACTGGTACTTAAAAGAACGGACCCACAGCCATCAGCTGCACAGAAATACTACATACAATTCCACTGGGGAAAAAGAGGGTCCAAGGGACTGTTTTACAACCAACTACAGATTTAATCCCCAAACACATTTGAATACATAAACAACAGAATCTGGTGGTCAAAGCGAAAGGTAAAGGCACAAATACTGGTTTAATAGCCCACAACTTGTGTATGACAACAACCAACAACTCAAGTAATAAACAAAAGGGGGGAGGGAGAGGAAGAAGTGGATTCTGTCTCCCCTGGTAATATGCATAAACAAAAGGAATCCACTAGATTGGGTTCGGTGATCCCTACAGTGGTGGGGAGCAACCAGTGTTGTTTAAATACCCCTCACACACCAAAAGGCCCCTTGGTGTCATGCTTCATCATCGGGGTCTTCGCAAACCTCTACGGAATGCGGCGTGCTACGACTCACGACTACGTAGGAGCACTGAAGGTGAACTATGTGTTGGTGTGTGTGGGGTGGTAAAATGTGAGTGGTGAGGTGAAAGTGAAAACTAAAAAATACCTGGCTCGTAGGTAAACAAAAAACTTTTATTGAGTCCTCGGCTGGTATCATTAAAAAGTGCAAGCGAGGTTGTTCTCTACTGATTAGGGTAAGGCAACCTCAAAAATGCGTCCCATGGGAAGGGAACGGTCAATCTGTCATGGACTTCATGCAGTGGATTAATAATCAAAATAACTTCCTGAAGTTTACCCACCAAATGTCCAATGAATCAATGGTAAATAAACATTGGCGGATTCTGACAAGTGGGAGTCTAAATTTAGAAAAACCCCTATTCGCTCACAGGAGAGGAAGAAACTTGAACGATATCTTGGTGCACACAAGACCTCGTACCAATGTGATCCAGCAAACTAGATTGCAAGGTCTTCATGGGCACTATCCATGTGGCAATTGTAATAGCTGCCACCTCACTGAAGAGTTTTACTCTCACCTTCAGAAACAGCACCAGATGGGAACAACGTGCTTTCACAAACTGTAATAGCAGGAAAGTTGTGTACCTAATAACATGCCCATGTGGAAAAGAATATGTGGGGATGACAACGCGTGCTGTTAAAATTAGGATAAATGAACACAAAAGCAATGTAAGGTGCAAGAAACAGACAACGAAAATGGCATCACATTTTCTAGAGGCACAGCACTGTGTGAATGAGATACATTGGACTGTAATTGAGCAACTGCTGTCAGAAAGGGGCCTATTTGAAAAAGAACAGAGATGGGTTTTTCGCTTGGGCTCGGATGCAACTGGGCTAAATGACTCCATTCCATGGAGCCAACTACGTTGATAGCAGGCCAATGACTATCAACCTATCCTTGAACAGCATCAATTAAGAGTTAAAATGTCACTGTCACCATAAGAGCTTGTGCCCATAAAATTGATAAAACGTCTGTATCTATACATTACTCTCTATCGAGAACGCTGGCAAGTTTTAACTAACCGTTTCCAATAGAATGTGCATGTATTTGCTGCGCTCGCAGCGCTCCCTAAAAGAACCAAATTAAGACAGGCAAATAACCGGGACGTCTTACTCGCGCATGCGCGAGAAGCTGCTAGCTCCCTCCTGCAGCCTGATCGTCTTCGCAGACACTACCGCTTTGCGCATGCGCTTGCGGTTAGTGTCTCACCTTCGCGGATACTCTGGTTACTTTAGACACACCCAGTAAGCCCGCAGAGAACCAGGTCAGAACTTAAGGGTTATGTCCATGTTTGGGCCTTTTCCTTTTCCAATTAAGGGACAATCAGTAACCTTTGAGGCACTATATAAGGAGTTTGTTTCTAACTGACCGACACTTTGTCGGAGCCGCGTTGAGGGGATGAGAGCCAACCAGGCCACGCTGTAACCGTGAGTGTGTGTGTTGGGATGTGTGTTTGCTTAAATTAGTATCAGGATCGACTACTTTAGATCCTAAAACTCGGTGTCTTTATTACCTCTTAGGTTGCCACATTGGGCAGAACAGAAGACCCCCAATACCACGCTCTTGGCTCATGAGGCTACTTAGCCCATTACTATAAGTAAGCAATATACATCTGTTGATAACTGTGTGATATTAATTCTGTTTTTTTCAACTTATGGAACCAGATGGAGATCTTCAAAGACAATTAATGTGTGTCTTAGTCTATGTGTTTGTTCGTGTTTTTCCATTTTCTTTCCCAGGGTTCCTGGACCTTATTTTTGGTTCCGTGTTACCCTCCTGTGTATTTACACAGTTTTTCATGATCATGTATTTTACACTATGGTTTATATAACCTTTTGTTCATTCACAGGTTCAGGATATCGCCAATTGGGCGCAACGGACTTTGACCTTTAATAAAACAGATAGGTACATTTCACCATAAATTATTTTTGTAGAGCACACTTTGACATCTACATATACATGTGAGTAAGGTGAGGATATGTAGTGCACATCCTTGTCCTGAAGAAGGAGTCCTCTACTCCGAAACATGTTGACGCACTTTTGAGGTTGCCTTACCCTAATCAGTAGAGAACAACCTTGCTTGCACTTTTTAATGATACCAGCCGAGGACTCAATAAAAGTTTTTTGTTTACCTACGAGCCAGGTATTTTTTAGTTTTCACTTTCACCTCACCACTCACATTTTACCACCCCACACACACCAACACATAGTTCACCTTCAGTGCTCCTACGTAGTCGTGAGTCGTAGCACGCCACATTCCGTAGAGGTTTGCGAAGACCCCGATGATGAAGCATGACACCAAGGGGCCTTTTGGTGTGTGAGGGGTATTTAAACAACACTGGTTGCTCCCCACCACTGTAGGGATCACCGAACCCAATCAACAACCAACAACTCCTCATTAGGTCAGTCTAGTCTATAAGAAAGTGACTATTATGAACATAGTTGGATTTCCATCAACTGCCCTTCGTGGCCAGTGTCATCATCTGGATTTCCTTCTTTCATACCACCGCACCTCTTGATCACAGAGGGGAATCATGTGGATCGGATTTCATACTAGTCACTGAAACCACTTCAAAAAGGAGACACGTGAGACCCAGTGGCCTACTTTGTACATAGTTTGCAAATTGTAAACCTCAGATCTATAATAGGACAGCTAATGGAAAGTGTTAGTGCAGTGCAGTGAATGTGAAAATTAAAAAAGGATATGGAAGAAAAAACCTTTTTTATTTCACTATCTCTTCCAAATCTATTAAAAAGGTGCAAAAGCGGCTTGTACCAAATACGCCGCTGATCTAAATGGTCAACTAGTTTCAGCCAACTGGGCCTTTAGCCCTGGCTTTTTTCAGGACACAAATTATACAAAGCTACTGCATACGTGAAAAATAAATATAGTGCAAATGTAATTATAGATACACTCACCTGTCCTGTGCAAGGTATTGGCCTCACTTCACCTGGTAACCACTCAGGTTTCTGAGACCCCGCCCTGTAAGGAAAATCAATTTGCTTATCGTATAAACCCATGTTGTTTTTCTAAAACAAAAAAGGCAGTGTCCTATAATTGGTTACTCAGGGAAGCTGTGTACGCTTGAGAGATTAGCACACAGCTGGTAAGTCCATTTCTGAAGCAGGCTAGCAACATGGTACAGGCATCTTGGAGGAAGTAGAATTACAGGACACTGCCTATTTTTTTTAAAACAGCATGGATTTATACGACTATGACATGAGGATCGACTTAACAGAGAATGAATCTTTTGAGGCGTTGTTTTCAAAAGTAAAGTTTTCCCAAGATTAGTTTTCAATTAAGGACTGGGGCTTTGAGTGGAATTTACCCAGCATTATGATTGAAAGTACCCGCCACATAAGCAAATTGATTTTCCTTACAGGGCGGTGTCTCAGAAACCTGAGTGGTTACCAGGTGAGGTGAGGCCAATACCTTGCACAGGACAGATGAATGTATCTGTCTATTATATTCAGATAGAGCAACTTGTGTTGTGAATAGTAGGGGTCAAGATGTCAAGACAGGCTTATGTGCTCACAATATATGTTTATGTCACCTTCTTTTACAGGTGTGAAGATCACCCTTCCTGTATTGAGGTATTAATTTGATAATTACATTTGCACAATATTTATTTTTCACGTATGCAGTAGCTTTGTATAATTTGGGTCCTGAAGAAAGCCAGGGCTAAAGGCCCAGTTGGCTGAAACAAGTTGACCATTTAGATCAGCGGCGTATTTGGTACAAGCCGCTTTTGCACCTTTTTAATAGGATTGGAAGAGATACAGTGAAATAAAAAAGGTTTTTTTCCATATACTTTTTAAATTTTCACATTCACTGCATTGCACTAACATTTTCCATTAGCTGTCCTATTATAGATCTGAGGTTTACTATTTGCAAACTATGGACCAAGTAGGTGACTGGGTCTCACGTGTCTCCTTTATGAAGTGGTTTCAGTGACTAGTATGACATCCGATCCACATGATTCCCCTCTGTGATCAAGAGGTGCTGTGGTAGGAAAGAAGGAGATCCAGATGATGAAATTGGCCACGAAGGGCAGTTGATGGAAATCCAACTATGTTCATAATAGTCACTTTCTTATAGACTAGACTGACCTAATGGGGAGTTGTTGGTTGTTGTCATACACAAGTTGGGGGCTATTAAACCAGCAGTTGTACCTTTACCTTTCGCTTTGACCACCAGATTCCGTTGTTTATGTATTCAAATGTGTTTGGGGATTAAATCTGTAGTTGGTCGTAAAATAGTCCCTTGGACCCTCTTTTTCCCTAGTGGAACTGTATGTAGTAGTTCCTGTTACATGCCAAGCCCTGGAGCGGTAAAAACACAGAAGCACTTAAGGCATTAAGGTCGCACCACTCTGCGAGCAGGATCTCGCTTTTGGAGAACCAAGATAAAATGTCTGAGCTGACAAACATATAATCTATGAAGGCAGCTCTCCTGCCCTCTCTAAATTAAGTCTGTGTAATACATGCACCCGCCAAGGATTTCAAATAGATCAACCAAACCTTGGCAGTGAGATATGTAGAAAGTTCCACACCCCTAGCATCTTGCCAAGTACGGTGCCTATTTGTGTCTAAATTTTGTGGCCTAGGACTCCCATTGATCTTAGCATTAAAGTTGCCACAAATAAAAAAGTGAACAAGTGTGGCGATGTTGTAAGCCTTACATGGTAGTAGGGATACAAGATTAAATAAGCTAATATAGTGTGAACAGCTGACGTGGGTAAAATCATTTTAATAGAAATTTATTAAGTGAAAAGCCATGTTTGTCTGTTGGTATTCTAATTAATAACGCTAAGAAGTCAGAGGAAGTAGAATTGATCTGTGAAACCTCTAACTGTAGGCTCAAACCAACCCAGGTAGCTAATCTGCCCACTGCTCTGCCGTAGGTGGAAGGAGTGGCGGGACTTGAATAACAAGCGTAACCCTTAAAGTACGGTAGCTCAGTAAGCCAGGTCTCCTGCAAAAGAATTAAATCAAACTTGGATAAAAATGCCCTCCAATCATCATTGATAATCTTCCCTTTGAGGCCTACCACATTCCAACTAAGGACTGAAAAGGATTCTGAAGTGCAAGTGAGCAGCATTGGTTTGGGAAGCAACTAGCACTGATTCTAACATTGGGGTAACAATAATTAACTCTGGGGGAATGTCTGCCAATGATAGGGTGCCTGAAGGGGTAGATGTTGAGGCTACATTTGGGGCTGAGAGTCTATCTAGATCGAAAAATGTGCTTCAAATCTGTTGGATGTGGATATGGGGCAAGAGACAAGGGGAGCACTCAGTGGGACTTGGGATGACAGCAGGGTATTAAAAAGGGGTTGACTGCTAGTAGCTGTCGGCACTGTAGTATCTCTGTGTGTGTTTACATTCCTAAGAAGATTAAGTGGAGGTATAACAAGAGCACGACCAGTTGGAACTGCATTGGGTGGGCACAGCCAAAGATTAAGGGGGGGTGCGGTCTGTAGAAACCTAAAGGGAGCAGAGAGACAGTAGAGAAAGCCCTGTTAATGGTTCTTGCATTGAATAACAAATGGTGTGCCAGCTCTGGAAGTGTGCAATTAATCACAAAACAGTCCCCATAAGAGTCCTGCCGTTTTGGCCCCATCCAAGCACATATCCTGACATGCAGGATGTCCTTAGCATACTGATATTGCAGGCCTTTGTGTTGCGCCAACCACTTTAGAGTTTTATAGAAGAGCTGCTTGTAAGGAGCCAGTCTCCCAATGACCACAGACGGGCAAGAAACAGGGGGGAGGTTGAGGCTGGTAGTGGTGAGCGCATCTGGGAGTGAAGAGGTATCTCTCTGTCCTCTGGGTCCCTTACGTTGTTAAAGAGACGAGAAGAGGGGGATGGGGGGTGCGTGGTCTGTGGACTGGCCAGAGCGGGTTTTCTATTGTGCTGGTGGTCTACTTGGCTGGCAAATTGCTAGAAGAGGGCAGAGCCTAAGTTGCTGGTATACATTTTTCCGGAGGGCCGCTGGGTATTCTACTCCTGTTGGGGGTACTTGTTAAAGTTCCTTTGGCTAGCTCTAGAAAGTTAATGCCCAGTGTGGCCAGATTGGACTTTATAATGTCTAGGCATGAAACTAAGGGGGAGAGAATAGTGTTGATGAGTGAGCACAAATTTTCAGGAAAAGACTTTAGCTGGGTTACCAAGAGTGTGTTGTTGAAGTTGAAGAGATGCTTTAAATAACTAGCCTTTATAACAGTTATTTTGACCAGCTATCAATTACATTGGACCACACTGTGATATGGTGATTATTGATTTATAACTAATCTGAATATGTAACGTTGCTAATCTTCTCATACACCTTCATGGTTTGCCAATCTTTTACTCTCTGTCGTCCAAGTGGGGAAAATGTGATTACTGTCGTTTACATTATTGAACTGTTGATGTTAAGCTTGAATTCGAGAAAAGGCCTCGCCATTCGCATGCAGACAGTACCTGAATTTGCAGCAAAGACTTGCCCTGTGCCAGGGGCGGATTGGCAATGCGGGCATTCGGGCATGGGCCGAAGGGCCAGTGTCTCCGTGCCCTCTGTGGGCCGTTTTTTTTCTCCCCTTTCCCAGCCGCACAGTGAAGCTGCATTCATTTCTCTGTCTCTGTCTCCGTGCTCTCTGTGGACTAGGAAAGGGGGGGAAATAACGGCAGACAGAGACAGCGAAATGAATGCAGCTTAACTGTGCGGCTACAGCGATTATCCGCTGTGGCCTCTCCTTCACCTGCAAAGCAATCATGCTGAGGGTGGCTGGGGAGGGGGTGATTGTTTGCAAAAATCGGCCTCCCTGGGGGTCAGGTTTGCTCAGGCCTTTGAGCCATTTTCACCTCGGCCCCCCAGGGGCCCACACAGCACATACACAGTGTTAGTTTTAACACCTCGCCCACAGCCCTTCACATTCAGGGCATAGTGGGCGAGGAAGAATGGGTCTCGCTGTGGGGGCCAGGTGATCTTTGCAACTTGCACCATCTTCACCTCAGCCTCCCCCTGGCTACCGTGGATGATCCAGCAGCTGTGTTTTGAGCTCCCCTGCCAGGGCCTTGCCCTGAGGCCTGGAGGGCTGGGGAGGGCTGATTAATTTACTAATTGCAGGGGCCTTACTGCTGTTCATGTGCTCCTGAGCTGAAGGTCTGGGGAGGGCTGAGTAGGTTAGTAATAGCAGGGGCTTCCGGCTTATTAGGTGTTCCTTCGCTGGATGGCTCGAATAATTTTGTGACAGAAAGGGGCCTTGCTGTTTTTTTAGTTGCTCAGCATGTAGGCCATTGTCACCCTTGGCCCTGTGTCCTGTGCAAGAAGAGTATCCTCTCACTTTCATTCCTTGTCTGTGCCAAACATCTTAAGGATTTTGGGGGCCCTGGGCCAAACATATTTTTGGGCCCCTGTTCGGAATAGATTTGAATTTATAATCCAAATTCTGCTCTTTGATGCCCTCTTTCAGCTAGTCACTGGACAGAGCACTACTATACTTGTCCAAATTCCTAATGTATTTACATCTAATATTCAAGGACATTGACATGTGTTTTCAATATTACAACACAGTAGCAGCTCATTAAAATAAATGAAAATAATCTCAGTGACATCCTCCCATTTCTCATATGTGATGGCCTGTTTGATCTCAAAGACATTTTTTATGGATGTTGCATGAAACATAAACACATTTTTCTGCAAAATCTCTGTGATCGGTTCTTACTCATTGCCCATATTAAAAATAAATTTGAAAAAATTGTATTTAAAACAATCTGTTTAAGGAGTATGCATGGTCATTAGGGCAAGATTCTCCGCAGAACAGAGCTGGCTCTATCAGGGGCTCCCTGAAAGGCTGGGGCCCTGGGCCAGAGCCCACATTGCCCATGCCTTAAAACGTCTTTGGTCTGTGCATAGGCATATGTGGCTTGACATTATCATAACAACTCGTAAGAGAGGGTCCGAGGGAGGTGTTTAACGACCAAACAGGCTAATACCCCCTGTACAACTATCTAAATAAAATAGATATGTGGCTTGACGCCAGAGTTGCAGAGATCGGGATTCAAGTTTGAGTCACAGCGTCTGCTCAACAACCTGTGATTCTGGGCAGATCACTTAATCGCCCAGGCCCTTAAATAAAAAATCGGATCATGTGTACTGTAATTGGTACTCATAAATAGAACTGTGTTTTTTGTATATGGACATCACATGCTTGTTGTGAAATACATTTATGACTAGATTGTACAGATACATTTTCCAGCATTCTTTACACCCCAGACTGCCTTTCCTCGTTTGTGAATTCTTACTTTTGTTATTACATGTTCTATTCCCAGAGATTCCAGTCTTACCCTTTCTCCTTGACTTTGTGCTAGATTTCTGATTTATGTGATAATTAGAGTCTAGGATATAGCTGGTTGGGAAAGAGTATCTAACGGCATTGTTCAGGGCGTTAAGACTGCAAGTAAGCATTCTGTTATCAGAACTGTAGTGCTCCTAGTCTTTACCAATGTTACTTGCTCTGTAAGCTTTAAAAGGCTTAATTTACTAAATATTTCTCTACAAATTAGACCTCAAAGAGTAACCAAATGGTGTTCTATGAAAGGGCCCACCCCTTGAATGTGGGCCACGCCCCTTGAATGTGGGCCACGCCCCTTGAATGTGGGCCACTTTTTTCGTCAGTACCCGGGCCAAATTGTGATCCCAATCCGACCCTGCCCTGTGCATACCCCTCCCGGGTTTCTTCAATGCTATGCACGTTTGTACAACTAGCACTATGTATGCTTGGTCCAGGATATTTTGTTAAAAATGTTAAATCTTAATAACTAAGGAAAATGTCTCTGAGTCCAAGGATTAAAAACATGCAAAACGAAATACTACATTGTCAGTGAATTGCTGTTGCTTTTCCAAAGTGTTCCAAGTTCACTACTTGGTAAATATTACAAAGATTTTCCATTTTTTTTAACACCTCTGTTTACAGCTATGTGACTTCCTTCGAAGAATAATTTCAAGACACGTTGGCGGTATGTTTCCTGCCTGTACAAATGGTAACAGAACATAATGAACCAGAATTCCTACCGATGAGATAAACTCAAAGCCACTTTGCAGTGAGAGTTGGGTGTAGAGGCAGGGAACTGATGCATGTCAGATTCTTCTTGGCATCTCATCTTTGTATGCATGGACTTGTTGATGCCGTGTTTCCAGGTCATTACTCTCCCATCACGTCAACATGGTTGATTAGATCATAATTTGGCAGTGTTGCAAACAAGTAGAAATGTGTGTTACAGCTAATCTGTCATTTTCTGTAGTCTCAAAGTTTAATAAGGAACTTATTTGCCAAACCCCGTTCAAGGAGGGCACACAGGCGCCTCTGGGCCTCAGCCGTGGGGGCTGAGGTCTTTTGACTCTGGTGTCCTGCAGTCCATCTTATTATGGCTCAACAAAACTAGGCCAAGTACAACCACTTCAGCACTTTACACTTTGTGGTAGCGATGCTTTGCAGGGAGGCAGTGTGGGGGTGCTCAAACTCAGAAGTCAGCAATCACCCAGCAGTGCAAAAGAATGTCCAGCCTCGTGCTTTTTTTCATAAAGAAGAGATGTCTAATACACGCAGATAAGTAAATCCTTCACAGAATAGGTAACTGCTTCACTGGCACTGGTGCAGCTGTACCGTGGGTCTTGTGTCCCTCCTCTCGCTCTCCACTTCCCTGGAGTCCCTCCTGCATAGTAGTAGCCCCCCCCTTTCTGGGTTCAAATTCTTTCTGGGCAGGTATAAAGGCACAAGTGCAGATTACCCCTTTTCCTTGCTATGTATGCTGAGCAGTCTCCAAGTGTTATTTCTCACCACACCGGAGTTGCTCAGTCCTTCTTGGGAGACCGACATGGACCCGGAGCATGCGTCTGGTTCTTTCCCTCTTCCAGAAGGAAACACACCAGTTGGAGGTTCTCCTGCATTCGAGCCACAACCACAGCAGCCTGCCATGCAGGCTGCTGCTAGGAGTAGGCGTACAGGGCTCTGACAAATGACTAGTCCCTTTCTGGGCTTCCGGTGAGATGGGAATTAGAACCACCGAGTCAAGGGTCATAATCCATCTTGGTGCAGTCTTCTGGTATGGAGGACCCCACCACAGTCACAGTTTGTTGATGCAGCACCACAGTCTACTTGAGCACAGTTTATTATTGCAGTATTCTAGTCTACAGGGCACACTTTGTTGATGCAGTGGCACAGTCTGCTCAGGCACACCTCACTAATGCAGAGGCAATCAATCAATCAATCAATCTGAGTACTTGTAAAGCACGCTACTTACCTGTGAGGGTCCCAAGGCGCTGAGGGGAGAGGGGGGTGCTGCTACTGCTCGAAGAGCCAGGTCTTGAGGAGTCTTCTGAAGGTGAGTAGGTCTTGGGTCTGCCGTATGTGGGTAGGGAGGGTGTTCCAGGTCTTGGCGGCGAGGTAGGAGAAGGATCTGCCGCTGGAGGTTGTTCGTTAGATGCAGTGGACAGCGGCGAGGCTGGTGGAGCGGAGCTGGCGGGTGGCGGTGTGGAAGCTGAGTCTGCTGTTCAGGTAGGCTGGTCCGGCGTTGTGGAGGGCTTTGGGTGCGTGGGTGAAGAGCTTGAAGGTGATCCTCTTGTCGACGAGGAGCCAGTGTAGGTCTCTCAGGTGGGGGGTGATGTGGCTGCGGCGGGGGACGTTGACGATCAGTCGGACGGAGGCGTTTTGGATGCGTTGTAGTCGTCGTAGGTGTTTGGGTGGGATTCCTGCGTAGAGTGCGTTGCCGTAGTCCAGTCTGCTGCTGACGAGGGCCTGTGTCACCGTTCTTCTTGTTTCGGTCGGGATCCACTTGTAGATCCTGCGGAGCATGCAGAGGGTGTTATAGCAGGAGGAGGAGACGGCGTTGACCTGCTTAGACATGGAGAGGGAGGAGTTGAGGATGAATCCTAGATTGCGTGCATGGTCAGTGGGTGTTGGTGCTGTTCCCAGTGTGGTCGGCCACCAGAAGTCGTCCCAGGCTGAGGGGGTGGGTCCGACGATGAGGACCTCCGTCTTGTCCGAGTTCAGCTTCAGACGGCTTCTCCTCATCCAGTCGGCAACGGCCTTCATTCCCTCGTGGAGGTTGGTTTTGGCGGTGTGTGGGTCCTTGGTGAGGGAGAGGGTGAGCTGGGTGTCGTCAGCGTCAGCGTAGGAGATGATGTTGAGGTCGTGATGGCGGGCAACTTGTGCGAGGGGGGCCATGTAGACATTGAACAGGGTTGGGCTGAGGGATGAGCCCTGGTGGACGCCGCAGATGATGTCGGTGGCTTCGGATCGGAAGGGTTGGAGGCAGACGCTCTGGGTTCTGCCGAAGAGGTAGGACGTGGTCCAGTCAAGAGCCTTCTCTTGGATTCCAGCTTCTAGGAGGCGTGTCTTTAGAGTGCAATGGCAGACCGTGTAGAAGGCGGATGACAGGTCCAGGAGGATGAGGGCGATGTTTTGCCGTTGTCTAGTTGGCGCCTGATGTCGTCTGTGGCGGCGATGAGGGCTGTCTCTGTGTTGTGGTTTCGACTGAATCCGGACTGGGACGGGTCCAAGATGTTGTTGTCTACCAGGTGGCGGGCCAGTTGCATGTTGACGATTTTCTCGATGATCTTTGCCAGGAGCAGGGAGATGGGCCGGAAGTTCTTGAGGTCCTTGGGGTCCGCTTTGGGCTTCTTGAGGAGGGCGTGATTTCAGCGTGCTTCCAGCTTTCCGGGAATGTCGCTGTTTCGAAGGAGATGTTTATGACCTTCCATAGTTGGGGTGCGATGGCTGCATCTGCTTTGTTGAACACGGGGTGTGGGCCCGGGTCAGACGGAGATCCTGAGTGGATGGAGTTCATGACATTGCGTGTCTCGTCGTCGTTGATGTTAGACCAGGAGGTCAGGCAGTTGGCGCTGGTGGTGTTCACAGGGGAGGTGGAGTCTGGCGTAGTCAGGGGGGTCGTGGTGTTGAAGCTATCGTGGATGTCAGTGATCTTGCGGTGAAAGAAGATGGCTAGTGAGTCGCACAGTTCTTGTGAGGGCGGGATGTCGTTGGCGTTGGCGCTGGGGTTGGAGAGTTCCTTTACGATGCTGAAGAGCTCTTTGCTGTCGTGTGCGTCGTTATCTAAGCGGTCTTTGAAGGAGGATCTCTTTGCTAATCTGATGAGGTGGTGGTGTCTGCAGGTGGCGTCCTTGTGGGCTGCGTGGTTGTCTGGTGTGCGTTCGTGGAGCCATGTCTTCTCCAGTTTCCGGCATGCGCGTTTAGAGGTCTGGAGCTCGTCAGTGAACCAGGTGGCTCTCTTGTTGGCGTGGCTGTTGGAGGGTTTCTTGAGCGGGGCGAGGGTGTTGGCGCAGTCGTCGATCCACTGTCTGAGGTTTCGGGCTGTGGCGTCTGGGTTGGTGGGGTCGGTGGGTGGGTTCTTGGTGAGGGCGGTGATCAGCTGGTCTTCGGTGACTTTGCTCCAGCAGCGGCGAGGCAGCTGTTGGGTGCGGTGGTGCATGGTTGGTTTCTTGAAGGTGAAATGGATGCAGCGGTGGTCGGTCCAGTGGAGTTCGGTGGTGTGGTCGAAGGCGACGTGGGAGCCTGTGGAGAAGACGGGATCCAGCGTGTGGCCGACGGCGTGGGTGGGTGCGGTGACAAGTTGTCTGAGGCCGAGGTTTACGAGGTTGGCGATCAGGGTGGCGGAGTTGGCGTTGTTGTTGTTCTCGAGGTTGAAGTTCAGGTCCCGGAGGAGGATGTAATCCGTGGAGGCGAGTGCGTGGGTGCTGGCGAGGTCGGCGATGGAGTCGCTGAACTGAGCACGGGGTCCGGGGGGGTCTGTAGTTGAGTGTTCCTCTGAGGGTGGCGTCGGGGTCGGTGTGGATCCGGAAGTGCAGGTGTTCAGCGGTGTTGATGGTGTCGTCTGCATGGGTGGCGACCTTGAGCGTAGACTTGTGGACGATGGCTATTCTTCCTCCGATTCCATTGGCGCGATCCCTGCGGGTGATCTTGTAGCCGTCTGGGATGGCTATGGCGATGTCGGGCGCCGAGGAGTCATTCCACCAGGTCTCGGTCAGGAAGGCCACATCTGGGGAGGAGGTGTCGAGCAGATCCCAGAGCTCAACGGTGTGTTTGCGTGCGGAGCGGGTGTTGAGGAGTATGCAGCGGAGGTGGTTGGGTCCAGTCCTTGGAGGTTTGGTGGTTCTGTCGCAGGTGAAGCTGCAGGTGTGGCAGGAGAAGGGTCCGTGGGTCCGTTTCGGGACGGCCTGGAAGCAGGTGTGGTTTTGGCTGGCATTGAGTGAGTGAAGGGTGCTGGCGTCGTAGTGGATTCTGGTGTGGTGGCGTTCGCGGGTCCAGGGGTTCTGGCGCTGGGTATGGTCCAGGCGCGGACGGGCGCAGACGGGCTTGCCTTAGACACAACAGCGGTGCGCCTGCTGCGCGCGACCGCTTCTCGGCCTGCATATGAGGTGGTTTGTGAGAGAGGAGCAGCTGGGAGGCGAATGGGTGTGCAGGGGGGCGGGGCCGCAGGGAAGCAGCGGCCGGAAAGGGCCAGATCGGGAGCGGCGGGGGGGTAGGGGGAACTGGCACACAGGGCAGAGGGGAGGGAAAAACCCAGGAAACAAGGAGGCAGCAGGGAGGCAGGAACCAGGCAGTCAGGTGACAAGCAGCGGCGTGAGGGCGAACTGCCAGCGAGCAGGGTCAAAGGTCACAAAAAAACACAGAAAGGTCACAAAAAACGGGGAAAACGAGTGGCACAGAGGCACAAAGGTCACAAGAAAGGGCAGAAAAGGTCACAAAAAATGGGGGGAAACGAGTGGCACAGAGGCAGAAAGATCACAAGAAAGGGCAGAAAGGTCACAAAAAAACAGGGGGAAACGAGTGGCACAGAGGCAGAAAGGTCACAAAAGACGGGGGAAACAAGTGGCACAGGAGGCAGAAAGGTCCCAAGAAAGGGCAGAAAGGTCACAAAAAACGGGGGGAAATGAGTGGCACAGAGGCACAAAACTCACAAGAAAGGGCAGAAAGGTCACAAAAAAACGGGGGGAAACGAGTGGCACAGGAGGCAGAAAGGTCCCAAGAAAGGGCAGAAAGGTCCCAAAAAACGGGGGGAAACGAGTGGCAGAGAGGCAGAAAGCTCACAAGAAAGGGCAGAAAGGTCACAAAAAAACAGGGGGAAACGAGTGGCACAGAGGCAGAAAGGTCCCAAGAAAGGGCAGAAAGGTCACAGAAATGTAGGGGCAGCTAAGCAACAGAAGGCAAAACGGGCAGAGACACACGGGGGCCGCGAGGGGAGCAGAAGGAAAAACCGGGCAGAGAGACACGGGGGCGGCGAGGGAGAGAACGGGCACAGGCGGTGCTGTGCGGAGGAGGAGCGATCTACCTGGAAGGGTCAAGGGTCGCTCTGCTCACCGCGCAGCGGCCGGCCTATATGGGGAGGTGGGATGGAGGAGCAGCTGGGAGGCGGGAGGTGGGGTAGCAAATGGCAGTCAGGGGGGCGGGGCCGCATCGGCGAGTGGCGACGAAGGAAACAGAAGGCAAAAGGTCACAAGAATACAGGGGGAAACGAGTGGCACAGAGGCAGAAAGGTCCCATGAAAGGGTAGAAAAGGTCACAGAAAACAGGGGGAAGCGAGTGACACAGAGGCAGAAAGGTCCCAAGAAAGGGCAGAAAAGGTCACAAAAAACGGGGGGAAACGAGTGGCACAGAGGCACAAAGGTCACAAGAAAGGGCAGAAAACGTCACAAAAAACGGGGGGAAATGAGTGGCACAGAGGCACAAAACTCACAAGAAAGGGCAGAAAGGTCACAAAAAAACGGGGGGAAACGAGTGGCACAGGAGGCAGAAAGGTCCCAAGAAAGGGCAGAAAGGTCCCAAAAAACGGGGGGAAACAAGTGGCAGAGAGGCAGAAAGCTCACAAGAAAGGGCAGAAAGGTCACAAAAAAACAGGGGGAAACGAGTGGCACAGAGGCAGAAAGGTCCCAAGAAAGGGCAGAAAGGTCACAGAAATGTAGGGGCAGCTAAGCAACAGAAGGCAAAACGGGCAGAGACACACGGGGGCCGCGAGGGGAGCAGAAGGAAAAACCGGGCAGAGAGACACGGGGGCGGCGAGGGAGAGAACGGGCACAGGCGGTGCTGTGCGGAGGAGGAGCGATCTACCTGGAAGGGTCAAGGGTCGCTCTGCTCACCGCGCAGCAGCCGGCCTATATGGGGAGGTGGGATGGAGGAGCAGCTGGGAGGCGGGAGGTGGGGTAGCAAATGGCAGTCAGGGGGGCGGGGCCGCATCGGCGAGTGGCGACGAAGGAAACAGAAGGCAAAAGGTCACAAGAATACAGGGGGAAACGAGTGGCACAGAGGTAGAAAAGTCCCAAGAAAGGGCACAAAAGATCACAAAAAACGGGGGGAAACAAGTGGCACAGAGGCAGAAAGGTCCCATGAAAGGGTAGAAAAGGTCACAGAAAACAGGGGGAAGCGAGTGACACAGAGGCAGAAAGGTCCCAAGAAAGGGCAGAAAAGGTCACAAAAAACGGGGGGAAACGAGTGGCACAGAGGCACAAAGGTCACAAGAAAGGGCAGAAAAGGTCACAAAAAACGGGGAGAAACGAGTGGCACAGAGGGCAGAAAAGTTCCAAGAAAGGGCACAAAAGGTCACAAAAACAGGGGGAAACGAGTGGCACAGAGGCACAAAGGTCCCAAGAAAGGGCAGAAAGGTCACAAAAAATGGGGGGAAACGAGTGGCACAGAGGGCAGAAAGGGCAGAAAAGGTCACATAAAACGGGGGGAAACGAGTGGCACAGAGGCAGAAAGGTCACAAGAAAGGGCAGAAAGGTCACAAAAGACGGGGGAAACGAGTGGCACAGGAGGCAGAAAGGTCCCAAGAAAGGGAAGAAAGGTCACAAAACACGGGGGAAACGAGTGGCACAGAGGCACAAAACTCACAAGAAAGGGCAGAAAGGTAAAAAAAACGGGGGGAAACGATGGCACAGGAGGCAGAAAAGTCCCAAGAAATGGCAGAAAGGTCCCAAAAAACGGGGGGAAACGAGTGGCACAGAGGCAGAAAGCTCACAAGAAAGGGCATAAAGGTCACAAAAAAACGGGGGGAAACGAGTGGCACAGAGGCAGAAAGGTCCCAAGAAAGGGCAGAAAGGTCACAGAAATGTAGGGGCAGCTAAGCAACAGAAGGCAAAACGTGCAGAGAGACTCGGGGGCCGCGAGGGGAGCAGAAGGAAAAACCGGGCAGAGAGACATGGGGGCAGAGAGGGAGAGAACGGGCACAGGCGGTGCTGTGCGGAGGAGGAGCGATCTACCTGGAAGGGTCAAGGGTCGCTCTGCTCACCGCGCAGCGGCCGGCCTATATGGGGGAGTGGGATGGAGGAGCAGCTGGGAGGCGGGAGGTGGGGTAGCAAATGGCAGTCAGGGGGGCGGGGCCGCATCGGCGAGTGGCGACGAAGGAAACAGAAGGCAAAAGGTCACAAGAATACAGGGGGAAACGAGTGGCACAGAGGTAGAAAAGTCCCAAGAAAGGGCACAAAAGATCACAAAAAACGGGGGGAAACAAGTGGCACAGAGGCAGAAAGGTCCCATGAAAGGGTAGAAAAGGTCACAGAAAACAGGGGGAAGCGAGTGACACAGAGGCAGAAAGGTCCCAAGAAAGGGCAGAAAAGGTCACAAAAAACGGGGGGAAACGAGTGGCACAGAGGCACAAAGGTCACAAGAAAGGGCAGAAAAGGTCACAAAAAACGGGGGGAAATGAGTGGCACAGAGGCACAAAACTCACAAGAAAGGGCAGAAAGGTCACAAAAAAACGGGGGGAAACGAGTGGCACAGGAGGCAGAAAGGTCCCAAGAAAGGGCAGAAAGGTCCCAAAAAACGGGGGGAAACGAGTGGCAGAGAGGCAGAAAGCTCACAAGAAAGGGCAGAAAGGTCACAAAAAAACAGGGGGAAACGAGTGGCACAGAGGCAGAAAGGTCCCAAGAAAGGGCAGAAAGGTCACAGAAATGTAGGGGCAGCTAAGCAACAGAAGGCAAAACGGGCAGAGACACACGGGGGCCGCGAGGGGAGCAGAAGGAAAAACCGGGCAGAGAGACACGGGGGCGGCGAGGGAGAGAACGGGCACAGGCGGTGCTGTGCGGAGGAGGAGCGATCTACCTGGAAGGGTCAAGGGTCGCTCTGCTCACCGCGCAGCGGCCGGCCTATATGGGGAGGTGGGATGGAGGAGCAGCTGGGAGGCGGGAGGTGGGGTAGCAAATGGCAGTCAGGGGGGCGGGGCCGCATCGGCGAGTGGCGACGAAGGAAACAGAAGGCAAAAGGTCACAAGAATACAGGGGGAAACGAGTGGCACAGAGGTAGAAAAGTCCCAAGAAAGGGCACAAAAGATCACAAAAAACGGGGGGAAACAAGTGGCACAGAGGCAGAAAGGTCCCATGAAAGGGTAGAAAAGGTCACAGAAAACAGGGGGAAGCGAGTGACACAGAGGCAGAAAGGTCCCAAGAAAGGGCAGAAAAGGTCACAAAAAACGGGGGGAAACGAGTGGCACAGAGGCACAAAGGTCACAAGAAAGGGCAGAAAAGGTCACAAAAAACGGGGAGAAACGAGTGGCACAGAGGGCAGAAAAGTCCCAAGAAAGGGCACAAAAGGTCACAAAAACAGGGGGAAACGAGTGGCACAGAGGCACAAAGGTCCCAAGAAAGGGCAGAAAGGTCACAAAAAATGGGGGGAAACGAGTGGCACAGAGGGCAGAAAGGGCAGAAAAGGTCACATAAAACGGGGGGAAACGAGTGGCACAGAGGCAGAAAGGTCACAAGAAAGGGCAGAAAGGTCACAAAAGACGGGGGAAACGAGTGGCACAGGAGGCAGAAAGGTCCCAAGAAAGGGAAGAAAGGTCACAAAACACGGGGGAAACGAGTGGCACAGAGGCACAAAACTCACAAGAAAGGGCAGAAAGGTAAAAAAAACGGGGGGAAACGATGGCACAGGAGGCAGAAAAGTCCCAAGAAATGGCAGAAAGGTCCCAAAAAACGGGGGGAAACGAGTGGCACAGAGGCAGAAAGCTCACAAGAAAGGGCATAAAGGTCACAAAAAAACGGGGGGAAACGAGTGGCACAGAGGCAGAAAGGTCCCAAGAAAGGGCAGAAAGGTCACAGAAATGTAGGGGCAGCTAAGCAACAGAAGGCAAAACGTGCAGAGAGACTCGGGGGCCGCGAGGGGAGCAGAAGGAAAAACCGGGCAGAGAGACATGGGGGCAGAGAGGGAGAGAACGGGCATAGGCGGTGCTGTGCGGAGGGGGAGGGACCTACCTCGAAGGGTCAAGGGTCGCTCTCCTCACCACGCAGCGGCCGGCCTATATGGGGAGGTGGGAGGGAGGAGCAGCTGGGAGGCGGGAGGTGGGGTAGCGAATGGCAGTCAGGGGGGCGGGGCCGCATTGGCGAGTGGCGACGAAGGAAACAGAAGGCCAAAGGTCACAAGAATACAGGGGGAAACGAGTGGCACAGAGGCAGAAAAGTCCCAAGAAAGGGCAGAAAAGGTCACAAAAAACGGGGGGAAACGAGTGGCACAGAGGCACAAAGGTCACTAGAAAGGGCAGAAAAGGTCACAGAAAACGGGGGGAAACGAGTGGCACAGAGGGCAGAAAGGTCCCAAGAAAGGGCAGAAAGGTCACAGAAAACGGGAGGAAACGAGTGGCACATAGGCAGAAAGGTCACAAGAAAGGGCAGAAAGGTCACAGAAATGTAGGAGCAGCTAAGCAACAGAAGGCAAAACGGGCAGAGAGACACGGGGGCCGGGAGGGGAGCAGAAGGAAAAACCGGGCAGAGAGACACGGGGGCAGCGAGGGAGAGAACGGGCACAGGCGGTGCTGTGCGGAGGGGGAAAGACCTACCTGGAAGGGTCAAGGGTCGCTCTGCCTGTTTTTTCACAGTCCATTGGTACCATGGCTACCAAATAGAACTGTTCATGTTCACTTGAGTTCTCCTCAGCCCTCATGTTTGGATGGACCCTCAACCCAATGAGGTCACATAGATTCGGAATCTCCCTGTATAGTTATAACACTTCCATCTTTCAACAAGCAGATCGGCTTCCGGGTGCTTCAGGGCAGGGGAACTGCTTCTTCCTTCTGGGCAACACTCCAGGAGATGTCCCCTCCACTCTGGGAAGCTAGCTGTCAGGCTGACACCACTTATGGTTGCACAGTAGTCCTCTGAATACTCTGTGGAGCACACCCTTCACAACTTGAACAATAAGTGGGTCAGTGGGTTGGACTTTTATACAGTGAAAGCAGACAGGGGATGTGGGTTCTCTCTCTACACTTTCAGAACCAGGTTGGGGTGATTCTTCTTTCAAGTGTCCTCTCCAGGCTGGTCTCCAGGCAAACCCTTTCTGTAAAGTCATACTCCCCACAGCAGGGTAGTCTCCAGCCTGGAGTACCCTACAACAGTGGCAACGTCTGGGTGTTCTGCACCTGGCTATCAACAGCCACACTGAACAGTGATAAGTAAAGCGCTATATATCATCTTGTGCTCCTGCGGATGAGGGTCTTCTTCTCCTACGCCTCTGGTCCCTCTCTTCCCCACTTCGACCTTGGATGCCAACTAAAAACTGAAGATAACAAAAGATAAAAATCATGAGTGCATATGTCCACAACTTCATGCAGATAAAAATAAATCTTTACGTTACAGTATTAAATGTAACAAAGACTGACATTATCACATAACCTAGTCCCCTTTGCCATGCAACGTTATAGTTTTCACGTCAGTATCTATGGTTAACAAAGATACATGAAAAGTATGTTACTTCCCAAACAATATGTATTGTCTGCAATCGAGAAATGTTATATTTTCATACAATCACAAACAGGAACGTAGGCATGATTAAGAGGTCAACAGATGACTGATGGGTCCATTATGCATGGGTATGTAGTGCAGACTTCTAAGTGTAGATGTACATGACTTGACATTTACTATTTTGTGTGTTACAGTGGCAAAATTGGGTAAGACCTCTTTCACCATGTCTATTCTGTGTCTAACATGATTGACTTAACCTAAATTGTAGGTGTTATGTGCATTTAATAATATTAATTTATTCAGTGCAAGAATAAGGCCACATAAAAATGATTGACCTGAACAGTTAAAAAAGGTACATTTTAATTATCTAGTTCCTACATACCAACTTGTAATACAATATTAAAAAATATATATATATCAAAAAAACGAAGTCAACAAATGTTCACATTAATGTTCTATTCAGGTGTGTCCAGCACCAACGTCCTCCCAGCAACAGCAGCATGAACAATCCCTACAGATTTCCATCCATGCTGTATTACTCAACTGGGTCTCTTTACCCCCATAGAGCTGACAACATTTTTGGATGACCTCCTACTCGTCCTGGAAGAAATTGGGGACCCCCATTATTTTTCTCAGCCATTCGAGGGTTAGGAGCAAAAAGGACAGCAGAATGAGGGAGGAATTTGGGGTGAGCCTTGGCTGGCTCAAGAATGGCCTACTACTGGTTTCTGGATGCCATTTCCTGTTTGTTGCAGTCAGTGGAAAACTCCATGTGACGAAGCGCTACCCTGTGAGACTGAAACACCGGACATAGTAAAGGAAGGCTTCCCTCCTTACCTTTCTTCCTGTCCCCTCCGCTGTGTTCAGAACATTACTACGGAGCAGCACTGTCTCTTTAAGGCCGCATCCTCAACAGACTCCTTCCCAGTTCATGTGACTAGGTTAGGTGACCTGGTCGACTTCAAAGCGGAAGACGCAGGAAGTAGTCGGCATTCGGGAGAAGCACCAGGAGTATAGAAGCCAGAACTGAGGGAAGACGGACCGTGTGTGCAGACCTTCTTTGTGACCCCTGAGCTGGGAGACCTGACTGCATCCACCCAACGAAGAGAAGCCAATACCGGAAGTAGGATGTCAGAACCGTCCCTGAGAAGAAGATGCAGAGAGGGAGCCGGACCCCATCCGGTGAAGTGCAGAGACATGCCGTCAATGTACGGGGAAAACTAGAGACAGTGTGGGGCAGGGCAACCGGGGGCGCTAAGGAAGGGGTGTTAGGAGGGAAAGTGACCCAAGAACCCACTCCTCCGTGTTAGCCCCATACTGCGCGTAAACGCTACTGTTGCTAAAAGGCTAGAGCAAAACCACTGACTTTGGGTCACTCACGGTGCTACCTCCCATCACTCCCTTCCCCTGGAGTATTTGTTTAAAAACTAAACCCTTTCCTTCAGGCTGTTTTGTTAGTTTTTTTTTCTTTATGTGCGGCGAGACCATTACCCTCCCCCTGACAACCATGAAGAGAGAGACAAGGCAGGAGTCTCCCCATTCTCTAAGACAATTCGTGACATGAGCTTCCAAGATTTTACCTAAATAGTGCAGCAGTGAAATAGGGAAGTAGTTACTGAGAACCAGGGGATCAGAGTTGGGCTTTTTCAGTATTGGGACGATTTCAGCACTTTTGAAAGAGTTGGGGACAATACCAAGTTTAAGGGAGTTGTTAACCGCTCCCCTGCGGCGGACATTCCGCTAGGGTGCGCATGCACAGTTTGGACAGCCGGCGGCCATCCTCCGCACGCGTCCACCGTGACCCGACGCATGGAAAAGGTTAGGAAGTGCAAGAGGTCGGTCTGGGCGTTTCAGGAAGGCTACATGTAGAATGTGAGGAGGGCAGCAGTCTGTAGGGGAGCCGGACCCAACTTTACCGAGAAGGGCCATAAAGTTTTCCTTTGGGATGAGGGGGATTTGATCAAGTGAAGATGAGTTTTTACATGAAACTGAAGGGACCGTAGTGGGTACTGAAGGGAAAATGCTGGTCTTGATGGAAGCGATTTTCTCAATAAAGTAACTGTTAGACCTGGCATCATTGGCGTGAGTCTCCCTTCCATTTTTTACTGATTGCCTCCTCTGTTTTGATATGTTTTTGCTGGTTATATGCTTTAGGCACTGTGCTACTGCTATCCAGTGCCACAGTGCAAGTGCTCCCTATGTTAAATTGATGTACTAATTGGTGATTCCAAGATTGGGTTATTTGATTTACCTATCAGCCCCTAGTACAGTGCACCATGTGTGCCCAGGGCTTGTAAATCAAATGCTGCTGGTGGGCTTGCAGCACTGGTTGTGCCACCCACAGAGGCAGCTTGTAAAGTGTGTCTCAGGCTTGCCATTGCAAGGCCTGTGTGCAGTCTGTGACTGCCATTTGGACTCGGCAAGTGCACCCACTTACCAGTCCCTAAACCTTCCCTTTGCTTTATATTAGACACCCCTATGGTAGGCCCAAGGGCAGGGTGCATTGTAAGTATAAGGTAGGACCTGCTCTGGTGTGCGTAGCATGCCCTAATAGTGAATTACAGCCATTTTCTTTTTTCACTATTGCAAGGCTACCTGTTTGCCATAGGCTAGAATGGGCAGTTATATTATTACATTCTTATAATCCTAACTGACTCAGGAAACATGGTAGAAATTCAAATTTAGTATGCCTAAACTCAGAATGATAAAATACATCTTTTAGTAAAGTTGGTTTTAATATTCTGTGTTTGAAAATACCACTTTTAGAAAGTAGGTATTTTCTTGCCTAACTCTCCAGGCCTGCTCCTGCTAGGTTGTGTATTCCTTGTCTGGGTTTGTGAGTGACAGGGCTGGGGGATTCCAGGAGACAGTCTGGGGCAGCCCAGTGGTGAATAGAGAGATCTGCATCTAGATGGGAGGGAGGAGTTGCACCTGGGACCTGAATAGGGCTGGGCCTTCCCTCTACAATGCTGACTCCACCTCCTGTGGTGTGTCTGACGTCTCTGCCCTGCACTGTGAAAGGAGAGAAAGAATCATGTCAACAAAGTGCTCCAGGGCTGTACCTTCCCTCCCCTGTGCTGGCTCCACCTCCTGTGGGCGGCTGATGTCTCTGCCCTGCACAGTGAAAGGAAGGAGAGAGTCATGTAAACAAAGTGCTTAGGAACTGGTTTGGACTAAGCAGAGGCCTCTCTGCCTTCAGGGGACAAAGGATTTTGGGGTATAAATATTGGACCCAGTTCCAAGAACTTTAGATCACTTCTGGAACAAGAAACCTTTTGCCAAGGAGAAGAACCAAGGAAGCTGCAGGAGTTTGACTGCCCCTCTGCCAGTGTGTTGTTTGATGGGTTGGCCTGCAGTGGTTGCTTCATTGCCAAGGAAAGAAGGAACTTTTTAAGGACTTTCATTATCTACAGAATATTTTTTAAGGACTTGAAATGTGCTTGCTTCCTGCTGAAGTCTCAGGGACAAAAGACTTCATCTCCAGCTCCCCTCTGAATTTCCTTGCTGGGAATTCTGACTACAGACATTTGCGTGTTGCTGGGAGCTGGAAGCGCGAAGCATCGAGAGGAAGCGTGTCGCCGCTGCAGCTGAAATCGTTGCATCGCCAGAAAAGCGAGCCTTCGCCGCATCTCCCTGGAAGCGTTTCTTCATCAAAGCTGCCTGCTGTTGCATCACCAGAGAAGCGTGACGCCATCGAGAGAGTCGCCATCGCATCACCGGAGAAGCTTGTCGCAGGGCCTGTCACAGCTCCAAAGTACATAGTTGGCGCAAGGCTTCCAGGGCGCCTACGCATCGTCATCACAGCGTCATCGCATTAGTCGCATCAAGGGCTCCATCTTCTTGCATCGCAACCGGATTGTCGCATCGCATCAAGGCACCATCTTGCGCATTGCAATAGGCCCGCAGGCCGAGAATCTACGCATCAACCCAGCACGGGTAAGGATCACGACGCATCCCCTACTCTGCGCAAGCATTGAGGCACGACGCATCATCTCCCCCAGATCACCGAACCGACGCATCTCCCCTTTTGCGAGCGTTTTGTTTACTTTGCGTTACGCATCCTGGTACTTTGTTGAGAACGTTGTCGCATTTATCATCAACTTGAACTAAGCAATATTTTATCATCTTTAAAGCAATCTTAAGTGTAGCATTGTGGATTTTTGTCGTTTGTGGACTTGCGTTAAGTCTATATAAAGAATACTTATTTTTATAAAACCTGTGTTGTGTCCATGTGTAGTGTTTTCACTGTATTACTGTGTATATTCACAAATGCTTAACACACTGCCTCTGAGATAAGCCTGTCTGCTCGTGCCAAGCTACCAAGGGGGTGAGCAGGGGTTATTTAGGAGTGTAATCCCCTTATCCTGACTTAGAAGTAAGGGTCCCAATTTGGACAAAGGTGAATACCATTGCCAACTAGAGACCCTCAGATCTAACAGTAATGATTAAGATAGTCACATAAGGATTGTGAGGGAGCGGGTTTGGACAAAACTTGGTCCCGTTTCGCGAGTTCATTGACTATGGAAAAAATATCCTTGGACTTGTTTGCTGAATTTAAAATTTTTGTAAAAAATATTCCGCCTTAGTCTGGAGGATGGCATTTTTGTACTCTTTGAGTAATTTTACATAACAATCTTTTTATCCGGAGAGTAATCCCATCTCCAGCAATGCTCAGCTTGCCTTAGAGCAAGTTTCTGCAGTTTTAAGTTGTTAGAGAACCAGCGTTGGGCCTTGTGGGGACGTAGAATCATAATTTTTTTATATGGGGAAATCTTTTCACTGGCGGATTCCAGCCAAGACTTGATGGTTGATTCCGGAGCATGGAGAGACTTGTGTGCAATAGGGGATGTCGTGGTAAGTAAAGAGCAAAATTCCTCAATATTGGCACGTTTCCAGTTTCTTGCCACATGATTTCTAGTTAATGGGTTTTTGTTAGGGGAGATACATGGGATCGTTAATTTGATGAAACAGTGATCTGACCAAGTACATGGGGAGATTAGGAACTTGGAGATTTCCAGGTTCGAAGTCCAAACTTGGTCTAGCCGGTGCCCTTTTATGTGGGTTGCGGCGCTAACATGCTGGGTGCAATTCATTCCCAGGAGAAGGTCAGTGAATTCTAGAGAGTCAGCGCTTTCCCGTATGTCAGTGGGAAAATAGTTGAAATCTCCGATAATAAGGATTCTGGCATAATTGATAGTCAGGTGGGAGATCATGTCGCCTAGCAATTGTGGGAATGTGGGCATGACATGGGGAGGGTCTGTAGAATAGCGTGCAAATAAAAGGGGTAGAGGGGGATTCAAGTGTAAGTATTAGGCTGTCGACTGAAGGAATACCTGTGATACCCAAAGAAGTGAATTGGTATTTCCGGTTGATGATGGCCGTGACCCCGCCACCCACTTCCCCCGAGGATCTATCGGCCAGAAGAATGTAATAGTTGTCGGGCACTGCTGCCAGGATATCAGGAGTAGACTCAGCAATGAGCCATGTTTCGGAAAGGAGGAGTATGTCCGGTTTGTCTGAGTCAACTAGCTGAAAAATTTCAAGCCAATATTTGACCACTGAACGAGTGTTTAGGTAAAAAAACTGTAATTTCTCTCTTCTTCTGTTGTTTAGGGGTGATTAAGACCAGAGCGGCCTTATCAGTGGCGGGGAAAGCTTGTCCATTGGGGGGACAGGGAGACTTCAAGATGAGAGTCCCTATAAGTTAGGATCCCTACCTCCTCAATTTTGGCACGAACCTCAGGTTCAATGGGCCAGTTTCCCTGCAGCTGCTTCAGTTCTGGTGACGAGTAACTATAAAAAAAATGGCAAGGTGAGTGGCCCCTGGCCCCGGTCGGGCGCAGACGGGCGCAGACGGACTTGCCTTTGGTGCACCTTCGGCATGCCACCGACACGCCTGCTGCGCGACATGGGAGGCATGGAGTTTAAATAGGCGTCAGGCAACACACAAAAGGTAAAAAGCGGTTAAAAGCAGGCTAAGATGAATGCGTAGGCAGAAGTGTCACCAAGATTTAGTCAATTTCAGTGATTTCTTTGCTTTGCATGAGTGTGCGACGTGGGAGGCATGCTTTTTAAATAGGCACCAGACAACTAGAGCTCTGACCGCCCTGCTCCGCTCCTAACTGTTCCCAGCGACCAAGGACCGGGTTTTTAGAGCACCCGCACCCTCCACAACAAGCGGGGAATCCCTTTGGTGGACCAGGGTGCGGGCGAGAACGCTGCCGAATAAAGTGCAGAGTGCAAGTAAGCTTTATGAAATGCACAACTTTTTAAACACACAAAAGGTGAAAAGCGGTTAAAAGCAGGCTAAAATTAATACTTAGGCAGAAGTGTCACCAAGACTTAGTCAATTTCAATGGACGAGCGCTCATGCGATTCCTTGGATATGGCCAAGGAAGGGTGGGAAGAAGAAAAATACCACTGTTAGACTACGTAACCAGTCTACAAACCCAGTCAAATCAATTAAGACATATCGTAAGAACAAATCTCGTACAGGCCCAAATGTCCCAGAAGAAACAAAACGACAAAAAGGCAAAAGAAAGGTGTCTGAACATAGGGGATATGGCACTCATTATGATGCCCACCTCCGAACATAAATTGTTAGGGCAATGGCGGGCCTTACAGAGTCATAGAAAAGGTGACCCCGTAACCTACAAACTAGAAATGGAGCCGGTCAGACATTATACTCAGGTGTTTCACATTAACTTATTAAAATAATGGGAAGGGGCAAACACAGTATTAATGGTAACCACCTTATCACTAGCCGAACAAAGACCTGATGTAAAACTGCCTAGCCCACAAAAACAAGAATTAAGGGACCACTTACACCCTTTTCAGAGAGTGTTTACACTAACACCCTGAAAGACCTCCCTTATAGAACACAAAATACACACCCTTGCAGGTAAAAAAGTGAGGTTACGTCCTTATCGTATCCCAGAATCGCGACTGTAAGAGAAAGAAATCCAACAAATATTGCTTCTAGGGGTCATAAAACCATTTAAAAGCGAGTGGAACTCCCCTATAGTAATCGTTCCAAAACCGGATGGGTCCATCCGTGTTTGTATCGATTTTCATGAAATCATTAAAATATCCCAATTTGATACTTACCCCCTCCCAAGAGTTGTGGAGATGATAGAGAGATTAGGCAAAGCACAGTACATAAGCACGTTGAACTTATGTAAAGGATTCTCGCAAGTGCTTTAACATTCCACATAGTCACTCCCTTGACTGATCTCCTCAAAAAGAATGTACAATCCAAGAAGCTGCTTTGCCAACCATCCCATATAAAATTACAAGCCTTCCACCTACTAAAACAGACCATTACATCAAAACCTTTTTTGTTGAGCCCCAAGTACAATAAACCCTTCTTATTGCAAACTGATGCATCCGAAAGCGGACTTGGGGCTGTATTGTCTCAGACAGATGACCAAAACCTAGAAAGCGCCATTATATAGATCTTAGCTGCAAGCTCTTCCCACAAGAAACCATATATGCAGCCCTAGAGAAGGAAGCATTGGTCATCAAATGATTGCCATTGAATCACTCTGATACTACCTGGAGGGTAGAGAGTCCCTACTGTACACAGATCATGCCCCTTTAGAATGGCTGTCACAAAACAAATATAATTAGAATATTAAGATGGTTCCTAACATTGTAACACTTCCGTTTCACTATTTTACATAGAAAAGGAAAAGAACAAGCAAACGCAGATTACCTGGCAAGGTACCTCCTTGATCATTTTCTTGCAGACAAGAAAGTTAGGGAAGTGGGATGTGAGAAGACGCCCCAGCCCCCTTTCAAGACTCTGACCTACCTGCCAATTTGCCGCTGTGGTCTGCACCCCTTCCTGGTCCCGATGATGTCCATAGGGGCTGGAATATAGATCAAACAGTGAAGACAGACTATTGTTCATCTTCACAGGAAGGAAGCAAAGACGTACGAACAAGGTACCAATCAGAAGACTCAGGGGGAGGAGAAAAGGAGCCAAAGCGGAAGAAGATGGGGAACGCTTCAGACGGGAGGGTTGCAAAGGAGACATCCCCAGAGAGAGGAGAGATGACCGGAAGAAACGAAGAGCCACGATAAAAACAGATGGCGAGACCGAGGGATCTCTCGACGAGTGGTGTGAGGATTGGTGGTCCCCCGGAGTGGATCTGCAGGACCCGCCGCAACTCAGAAGAATTGCAGCAGAGGTGGTACGTGACACAAGGGAGGGCATACTTGGGGAGGTTGGGAGAAAGGTTGGGGACTAGCGGGTCGTCTATTTTCTTTCTGTTGCGTTATTGTTTTGGCTCCCTCTTGTTGTGCGGTGTTTATTGTTTTTCTTTCCCCACATTTCTATCCGTTCTCCTCTCTTCCATAGCCCAGACAGAGAGAGAGAGAGAGAGAGAGAGAGAAGATAATAGTAACTGCATGAAACCCTTTTTTCTTTGTTTACCACGCCCCAAAGTGTCACTCCTCCACAATACTTACGGGGTTGCACAGTCCACAAGGGAGGGAAAAGAGCACTAGTGATAAATCACCGGTACTGACAGAGAACCAGGACCTGGGCACAAGAAGACAAGAACTATCTTTTTTTCATTTTCCGATGCTGCTTTCCACCCGGGTGTGGTGATGGGATTTGTACCAGCCTTCCACAATATACCCCTTTCACTTACCCAGCCTCTTGTTCTTCTGCTCCTCTTCACAAGCTTCCTGGGACCCCTTCAGAGAGCCGGAACACCTAGGAGAAAGAAGAAGGACAAAGTGACCAAGATGCCATAAGTTGTTCCACTGAATTCATTAACTAAAATAAACCCACCTCAATATTAAACCTATACGACCTCCTCGCTTTTGTTTCCGCCCATACCTCCAACAGGGGTACATCTTGAGAAAGAGATAGAAGGAGCACCCACCCCATTGTATCATTTCACTTTCATAAGTCAAGCATTGGTTGACCTCAGTGTCTTTCTTCGTATGTACCGCACCATAAGGCCCCATACCAAAGGACGACCTTTTTCATGATGTCAATCAAGCAATCAATTGATCAATCATTTGTAGAGTGCACTGCTCACCCGTGAGGGTCTTAAGGTGGTAAAGGGGGTGAGAGTGCTGCTTTTGCTCGAACTGCCAGGTCTTGAGAAGTCTCCTGAAGGACAGCAGGTCCTGGCTCTGTCGCAGGTGGATGGGAATGGTGTTCCATGTCTTGGTTGCGAGGTGGGAGAATGATCTGCCGCTGGCGGTCGTTCAGTGGTGCGTGGAACAGTGGTGAGGGCGAAGTTAGCAGAGCGTTAATGGCGGTTCGGGTGTAGAAGGTGACTCGTTTGTTGAGGTATGCTGGTCCGGCGATGTGGAGTCCTTTGTGAGCATGGGTGAGGAGCTTGAAGATGATCCTCTTTTTTATGGGGAGCCAGTGCAGGTCTCTCAGGTGGGCAGTGATGTGGCTGTGGTGGGGGATGTCGAGGATAAGGCATGCGGAGGCGTTCTGTATGCGTTGAAGTCTTTTCTTGAGTTTGGTCGTGGTTCCCACGTAGAGGGTGTTGCCGTAGTCCAGCCTGCTGCTGACGATGGCCTGGGTGACCATCCTTCTGGTTCTGGGGGGGATCCATCTGTAGATCATGTGGAGGGTGTTGAAGCAGGAGGAGGAGACGGCGTTGACTAGCTGGATCATTGAGAGTGATGAGTCCAGGATGAATCCCGGGTTGCGTGCATGGTCGGTGGGGGTTATGGCAGCTCCCAGCGTGGTGGCCACCAGGAGTCATCCCAGGCGGATGGGGTGGAGCTGAGGATGAGAACCTCCATCTTGTCTGAGTTCAGTTTCAGGCTACTGTTCTTCATCCATTCGGCGACGGCCTTCATTCCTTCGTGGAGGTTGGTTTTGGCGGTGGCCTGGTGAGAGGGAGGATCAGCTGAATGTCGTCGGCGTATGTGATGATGTTAAGGTCATGCGAATGGTCAATGTCGGCGAGTGGTGCCATGTAAACGTTAAAAAGGGTTGGGCGAGGTGTGCGAGGTGTAGAGCTGTGAATTTCACCCACTGATCAATGGGAAGAGAAACCAGGGCCTTCTTAGCTGAGATATGTCTTGGAACATTAAGCAAAAGCCAAGCCCCTGCGTTAAGGACAACTTGTAACCTTGTGGTCACATGTCATGGGGCCGCTAGGTATAGGGAGTTCCCATAATCCAGGCGTGAAAGTACTAAAGCCTGAACAACAATCCTTGTAGAGAGGGGGGAGCAGATATACAATTTTTCAATGAGTGTAAAGAGACTATAAAAGCTGGTGACAACTTTCAATGCTTGTGCTTCCATTGAAAGTGATTTGTCAAGCAACATCCCCAAGCTGGTTAAGGGGGTTGTAGAAATTGGTGCTGTACCTAGATAGTCAGTCCATCCTAGTATCATCTGGAAATTTGGTTTAGTGCCCAGCACCATAATCTCTGTTTTATCCCCATTGAGCTTAAAGCAGCAGCTGGCCATCCAATCAATCAATCAGTCACTTGCAAAGCGCACTACTTACCCGTGAGGGTCTCAAGGCGCTGAGGGAAGGGGGGCTGCTACTGCTTGAAGAGCCAGGTCTTGAGGAGTCTTCTGAAGGTGAGCATATCTTGGGTCTGTCGCAGGTGGGTAGGGAGGGTGTTCCAGGTCTTGGCGGCGAGGAAGGACAAGGATCTGCCACCGGATGTTGTTCATTGGATGCGGAGGACGGTTGCGAGGGCGAGACTGGCGGAGCGGAGCTGGCGGGTTGGGGTGTGGAAACGGAGTCTGCTGTTCAAGTAGGATGGTCCGGTGTTGTGGAGTGCCTTGTGTGCGTGGGTGAGTAGCTTGAAGGTGATCCTCTTGTTGACGGGGAGCCAGTGCAGGTGTCTAAGGTGGGGGGTGATGTGGCTGTGACGATGGATGTTGAGGATCAGTCGGACGGAGGCGTTTTGGATGCGTTGTAGTCGTTGTAGGTGTTTGGCAGGGATTCCTGCGTAGAGTGCGTTGCCGTAGTCCAGTCAGCTGCTGACGAGGGCTTGAGTCACCGTTCTTCTTGTTTCGGTCGAGATCCATTTGTAGATCCTGCGGAGCATGCGGAGGGTGTTGTTGCAGGCAGAGGAGATGGCGTTGACCTGCTTCGACATGGAGAGGGAGGAGTCGAGATGAATCCTTAAAAATGTTTAATATAAAATCCACAACTAATATCCCACATGGTACCAAATTCATGAACCATAGCATCACCTAGAATCAGAGCGGACCTGTGCATAACTATCTTCAAGAACGGAATAGTGATGATCCAAGCTTACAACAACGAATTGGAAAAATTCGACAAGATATTCTTAACATTAAAAAGAATTGTAGAAAACTCAAGTCCAATACAATACCAGAGACCGCTAGCAGACAATCCAGTCTCATCTGACATCACCATCACAACTGGCACACCAACCAGAGACCACCAGGAACCTGAACAACTCTCACAACTAGGAGACACCAACCCTCTACAACATCGGAGACCCACAGAAGACAACCCAGTCCCATTTGATATTACCATCACAATTAACACACCAACTAGAGACCTCCTGGAACCTGAACAATTTTCGCAAATAGGAGACACAAACCAACCGCAGCCCCAGAGACCGCCAGAAGACAACCCAGTCTCTACCACCTCATTCAGCACACCGACTAGAGACCTCCGGGAACCTGAACAATTCACGCAACCAGAAGACACAAACAGAACAGAAGTCTCGTTGTTATGGAATGACTCAGAGAGAAAACAAAGTGCCCTCAGCAACAGAGAGCCTCCCCAGAGGGAAAAATCAACCGTAGACAGCATACTAACTAGAGACCTTAAGGAACCAGATCATTCACCTCAACAAAGAGACACTAGCGAAACAGGAGGCCCAACATTTGAGATCATTACTCAGAGAAAAGAAATGTCTACACATCACGCGTATAATGTTACAGATAGTCTCCAGTGGGAAGAAGTGATGCCGCACATCAGTGATGAAACATCTTATATGAGCAAATTACAAAATGAAAACCTAGGAATAGTTAACTCGGAAAGAGCTGCCCTTTCTATACCCCTAAGTACGTCTACACTAAGATCTCCTAGAACGTTAGGCTCCACAAACAAGAATTCAGGAACACAAAGCAAAGATAGAGACTCAAACAAGGCAAACTATGATAAAAGAGACAACCGATATAAGGCAAACAGAACAAGATCCAGATGAGAAGCTCAGAATGAAAACTAAGGAACAAAAGTTGTGAAACTCGAAAGGAGCGGATGATCAATCCCAGTATGTCACCCAGGATAATGAGAAAGATCACAGAGCTCCAAACACAAATGAGCAACCTATCACAGGATTTACTAAGCACCATCATAGGAATAGAAAGACTACGGGATATCACGGAAAATACTTACACAGAAGTCGAGCACATCCGAGAACTATTATATACATCTCAATGCAAGAGCAAGAAGAAGGCCATGCCACTTTAAGAAAGACAAAATAGACCCAATAGGATTCAGTAATATTTAACTGAAGAAGAGACTCTATCCCTAATCCGGGACTATGAGCCTACTGACCATATTAGAGGGGAGGAAATCAAAAGAGTTCCGATAGACGCCAACAGAATGTCAACGCTGAATGGAAGGAAACCCAATCTCAACAACCTACAACAAGTCCAACTGATCACCGAATCGCAAATTATGAACCCATGTACAACAGAAAAGTCCTTCAAATGCCTACTGCTCAACTGTCGATCAGCAGCTAAACATGCATCTGACATAGCCGACATCATTATTAACCAGGAAATAGACATAACAATCCTCACGGAAACATGGCTATTTGAATCGTTGTCCCCAGTCATGGACTTTCTGGTGCCCCCCCACTACAACATTGTGAGACTTGATAGGCAAAAAAAGATAGAGGTGGTATAGCCTGCATACACAGATCGGACTTAGAAATTAGCCAAATACAATCCGATCCTCTAGAGTCATGCAAATACCTAGGTCTCAATATAAGATCAGCTAACAAACCAAGTTGCATCCTACATGCCCTATATCACCCACCGGGAAACAACAATATTACCTTCATTGATCAGCTAATGGAGATAATCACGGCTAACACTAACACTGACGCTAATAACATATTTTTAGGTGATTTTAATCTCCACTGGAACAACAACAACGACAAACAGGTCAACACTCTGAAAGACTTCTTAATCGAACTAACCTTATCCCAAGCATGTCTACAACCAACTCATTCGAAAGGAGCTACATTGGACTGGATAATCTCTAAAAAGGAAAATATCTCAATCCTCGCAATAGATCCTTACGACTGGTCAGACCACCATGCCATAACCTTCCGGATACCTACATGGATGAAGATACAGACTACTCAACCAATCAAAATCAAAAGATGGATGCGTGATACCAGAGACTCGAACAAGGAACTACTAATTGAAAGGTGCAAGAAAGACCTAAACCTACCTCTTAACGTGCAAAATGTGGATGAGCTCACAAACCACTACACTACTGCAGTAACGAAAATTGTCAATTCTACCATACCGCTAAAACTGAAAAGAGTAACAGAGAAGGATAAAACCCATGGTTCAATGGGTCTTTGAATGAAGACAGGCGAAAATTGAGATGTGTGGAAAGAAAATGGAGACAACACCCATCATCCCCTGAGCTAAAATCCCTCAGAAGAATCAGAAATGAATACAACAAAAAGATCCTCAACGCGAAAAAGGAGTTTATAGAATAGAACTACATAACACCAAAAACAGACCACGGAAACTATTTGAGATCATAAAACAACAAGCAAACGAGCAAGCCAAATCTGCCCAAGAAGTCATTAAAACGCAACTAAGCTGCAAAGAATTTTCCAACTTTTTCACCGACAACGCCAACAAGCTGGAAAGAGAACTCAAGATGGCAGCAGACAACCCTGACTACCACACACAATCATGTTACAACGCTACATCAAAAGATGTGAACAATGGTGGCCTCGGCGCTGGAGACAGGTGCTGCGTCGCATGGGCTGGTGGGGCAGACTGACGGAGGAGACCCCCCTGTGGAATAATGGCCGCTTCCTGGCGCTGGCCGCCTTGCAGGGCTTTGGGGGTTGGGACTCCATAGGGGTGTCAACGCTGGGGGATGTTATGTCTAGCGTAGTCCTTAAGTCCTTACAAGCTCTCAGTAAGGAGTCTCATATGCCCAAGACCCAGTTTTTTAAGTACTTGCAATTTCGCCATGCCCTAGCGCCCAGCTTGGTGGGCCTGGAAGCCCTGCCCGAATTTAGCCCCTTGGAGGCGAAAGTGTTTATGGGGGATTTGGTTGATAAGAAAGTTTCTCGCATTTACCAGACCCTAGTCACGAATTGCTCTTCCTCCTTACAAAAGCTGAAAGACTCTTGGTAGCGTGATGTGGGTAAGTTGGAGGAGGAAGATTGGAGGGAGGCCCTGGAAGCGCCCCGAGGGGCGGCGATAGCGGTGCGCCTTAGGCTCATCGAATTTAAATATCTGCACAGGGCATACTATACGAGGGAGAAACTGTGGAAAGCGGGACTGATTGAGTCACCAGATTGCCTGAGATGTGGCTGGGAGGTGGGTACCTTGTTTCATACGGTGTGGGCTTGCGAGGGCTTGAATGAGTATTGGAAGGGAGTATGGGACTGTCTGTCTGAAGTGTTGGGATCGGATCTCCCCCGTGATCCTAGGCTGGGACTTTTGCACGTGATGGAGAATGTGGGGGGCAATGTGTATAAGAGGCATCTCCTGTTGTTGGGCCTTACCACCGCCAAACGGGATGTAGCCCAGCACTGGAAAAGTACGAATGCACCCCCGTTGTCGGTATGGAAGAAGGGCTTGGACTTTAGTATGGGGTTCGAACGTCCTATCTTTGAAGCACGAGGATGCCCTAGAAAACATTATAAGATATGGAAGAGGTGGGCGGATTATAGGGGCCTTGACCTGGATCCACCAGCAGAACCTGAAGATATGGCTGAGGGAGATATTGGGGGAGGTTCTTAAAGGGATGTTCACACAGTGTTATTGGATGTTATACCTTGGATCGGAAACACAGACGTGCAGTGGGCGGGGGTGGGACCCGGGTGGGGGGAACATTGGGGGGGGTTGGGTAGGGTATGGTGGCCGGGGAGGGGTGGGAGGGGTGTTCAGAGGTGATCAGTGATGTAGATTGACTTATGTCTTTTGATTTGCTTGCAGTTATCTCCTGACTGTGGAGTGCTGCTTTTGTGTTGCACCTGATCATTGCCAGAAATACAATAAAAACTATGTTTTAAAAAAAAAAAAGATGTGAACAATAAGTTAAAAAAAGGCACACTGGGACACCTTCAAATTATTGAACCAGTACGACATTGCTAAAACGCTATCTGACATCAAACCTAACAGCCACTATAATGACCCACTACCGTTAAAATGCCTAAAAGAAATCAGCCATTCCATGATGCCTATTTGGACAGAAATTGTAAATGCCTCTCTTTCCCAGGGGATCCTTCCAGAATGCCTAAAAACAGGCCAAGTAGTACAGATCATCAAAAAACCTACAGTGGACCCAACAGATCCAAACAACTATCGCCCAGTGACCAACATTCCACTCCTGGCCAAATTGATAGAGAAATGTGTACAGAATCAGCTGAGCCAACATATCGACAATTTCTCCCTATTAGATGACTGCCAATCAGGATTTAGAACATGTCACAGCACGGAAACGGCAATCCTACACATTGTTAATGATGCACTTCAAGCACTAGATCAAAACCGATCTTGTCTACTCATCCTCCTCGACTTATCATCTGCATTTGATACAGTTAACCATGAAAAATTACTGAACAGACTCCGGGACAGGATGGGAATATTTGGCAAAGTACTGAGATGGTTTGAGTCCTTCCTACAGAATAGAAGTCAGAGATTCCTGGTCAACCAATCACTCTCACCCTCATGTCCAAACACAATTGGAGTACCTCAAGGATCTACATTATCTCCATCACTATTTAATTTATACATCGAACCCTCAAAGAAATTCTGTGAAATTCCAAAATATCTTACCACATGTATGCGGATGACACCCAGATCTACATCAAGATCGCGGCCATGGAAGACATCATCTTAATGAACGAGGCCCTCAAAATGACACTAAAATGGCTAACTATCAATCTTCTGAAGCTAAACGCACATAAAACAGAATTCTTACTTATCTCGCCACAAAAGAACCAATCAGAAGTGAAAGAATGGTCAAAATTGATCACAGCGTTAAATTGCACCCCCACTCTAGTTGATTCGGCGAAATCACTTGGATTCACACTGGATGAGAACCTAGACATGAAAGCGAACATCAAAGCAATGGCAAAAAACGCCCGTTTCCATCTGAACTACTTAAGAAAAATGAAATCATTTTTAACCGAGACGGATCTAAAACTAGCAGTACAATCACTGGTTACCTCGAGGATTGAATATGGGTGTACAACGTTAGCAGGCTTACCAAAAATTTCCACAGCACCATTAAAAGCATGCCTCAATGCAGCAGCAAGACTGGTCACAGGAACGAGGAAATTTGACCATATATCCCCACACCTGAAAGCATTAAATTGGCTACCCTACGAAGCTAGAAATCAGCTAAAAATGGCATGTATTACCCACAAAGTGATTCACTACAACACACCAAAATACCTAGCACAAAAAATTGAAATATCGGGAAGAAACAGACCGGCCAGGAAGGCCAAGGAACTGATGCTGAGACCACCCATCTTCAAGAAGAAAAAAACCTATGATAGAGCCTTTTCAGGAGCGGCCCCAAGAATTTGGAACTCTCTCCCCCCGATCATTAGAAAAATCCCAAACACCGCAACATTTAAGAGGGAAGCTAAGATCTTTCTCATGAGCAAGTTCCTTGAAAAGACAAACAATTCATCATCTAAGCCTTGACATAGAGATGACTATTCTACAACCATACGGGAAGTAAATAGGAAATCGCCAACTCTATGTTTGTACTAGCGGTCAATGCGATACTAACTCTGGGTCTGAAAAACATAAAGGACTATGAAAAAGTCATTAAAAACATCATGTTTGGGAGAATATAATTAATTACCTATCCTACCTCAGAACATTGTAGAATTGTTTGTTAAACATGTACTGTATCTATTTTACATCGTCGTTATCTTCCTTTTATCTAGCGTGGGAGGAAACACTCCCAACCAATTTCTCTACTGTAATATATATCATATATTCTTGTCATGTTAAGCGCTCTGATACCCAAGGGTCTTGTTCGAGCTATAAAAAACTTTCAATAAATAAATAAATAATCCTAGGTTGCGTGCTTGGTCCGTGGGTGTCGGTGCTGTTCCCAGTGTGGTCGGCCACCAGGAGTCGTCCCAGGCAGAGGGGGTGGGGCAGAGGATGAGGACCTCTGTTTTGTCCGAGTTCAGTTTCAGATGGCTGCTCCTCATCCACTCGGCGATGGCCTTCATTCCCTCGTGGAGGTTGGTGTTGTCGGTGTGCGGATCTTTGGTGAGGGAGAGGATGAGCTGAGTGTCGTCGGCGTAGGAGATGATGTTGAGGTCGTGCTGGCGGGCCACTTGTGCGAGGGGGGCCATGTAGACGTTGAACGGGGTTGGGCTGAGGGATGAGCCCTTGGGTACGCCGCAGATGGTGTCGGTGGCTTCAGATCGAAAGGGTGGGAGGCGGACTTTCTGGGTTCTGCCAGAGAGGAAGGACGTGGTCCAGTCTAGGGCCTTTTCTCGGATCCGGCTTCATGGAGGTGTGTTTTTAGTGTGTGGTGGCAGACCATATCGAAGGTGGCTGACAGGTCCAGGACGATGAGGGCTGATATCTCGCTGATGTCGTCTGTGGCGGCGATGAGGGCTGTCTCGGTGCTGTGGTTTTGTCTGAATCCGACTGGGACGGGTCTAGGATGTTGTTGTCCTCAAGGTGGCGGGTCAGTTGCATGTTGGCGATTTTCTCGATGACCTTCGCCGGGAAGGGGAGCAGGGAGATGGGCCGGAAGTTCTTGAGGTCCTTGGGGTCCGCCTTGGCTTTCTTGAGGAGGGCGTTGATTTCGGCGTGCTTCCAGCTTTCCGGGAATGTTGCTGTTTCGAAGGAGATGTTGATGACCTTTCGTAGTTGGGGTGCGATGGTTGTGTCCGCTTTGTTGAATATGTGGTGTGGGCAGGGGTCCGATGGTGATCCTGAGTGGATGGAGTTCATGGCCGTGCGTGTCTCGTCATCATTTAAGTTTGACCAGAAGGTCAGGTGGTTGGTGCTTGTGGTGTTTGAGCGGGTGTAGGAGCCTGGCGTTGTCGGGGTGGTCATGGTGTTGAAGCTGTCGCGGATGTTGGCTATCTTGCGGTGGAAGAAGGAGGCCAGTGAGTTGCACAGATCTTATGAGGGCGGGATGTCCTTGGTGTTGGTGCTGGGGTTGGAGAGTTCCTTCACTATGTTGAATAGCTCTTTGCTGTTGTGTGCGTTGTTGTCCAGGCGGTCTTTGAAGGAGGATATTTTTGCTGTTCTTCTGAGGTGGTGATGTCTGCGGATGGCGTCCTTGTGGGCTGCGTGGCTGTCGGGTGTGCGTTCGTGGAGCCATTTCTTCTCCAGTTTCCAGCATGTGCGTTTAGAGGTGTGGAGCTCCTCGGTGAACCATGTGGTTTTCTTGCTGGTGTGGTTGTTGGGGGGTTTCTTGAGCGGGCGAGGGTGTTGGAGCAGTCATCGATCCACTGTCTGAGGTTGCTGGCGGCGTCGTCTGGGTCGGTGGGGTTCGTGGGGGGGGTTTTGGGCGAGGGTGGAGGTCAGCTGGTCTTCGGTGACTTTGCTCCAGCCGCGGCGGGGCAGCTGTTGGGTGGTAGGTTTTTGGAAGGTGAAATGGATGCAGTGGTGGTCAGTCCAGTGGAGTTTGGTGGTGTGGTTGAAGGCTACCTTGGTGCTTGTGGCGAAGACAGGGTCAAGCGTGTGGCCGGAGGCATGGGTGGGTGCGGTGACGAGTTGTCTGAGGCCGAGGTTGGTGAGGTTGTTGATGAGAGTGGCGGAGTTGGTGTTGTTGTTGTTCTCGAGGTGGAAGTTCAGGTCCCCGAGGAGGATGTAGTCCGTGGAGGCGAGTGCGTTGGTGCTGGCGAGGTCGGCGATGGAGTCGCAGAACTGAGCTCGGGTCCAGGGGGTCTGTAGACGAGTGTTCCTCTAAGGGTGGTGTTGGGGTCGATGTGGATCCGGAAGTGCAGGTGTTTGGCGGTGTTGAGGGTGTCTTCTGCGTGGGTGTAGCACTGGAGGGTGGTCTTGTGGACGATGGCTAGTTCTCCTCCAGTTCCATTGGCGCGGTCCCGGCGGGTGATCTTGTAGCCATCCGGGATGGCTATGGCGATGTCGGGCGCTGATGAGTTGTTCCACCAGGTCTCTGTCAGGAAGGCAACGTCTGGTGCGGAGGTGTCGAGCAGGTCCTAGAGCTCGACGGCGTGTTTCCGTGTAGAGCGGGTGTTGAGGAGGATGCAGCGAAGGTGGTTGGGTCAGGTCCTTGGAGGTTTGGTGGTTCTGTTGCAGGTGAAGTTGCAGGTGCGGCAAGAGAACGGCCTGTGGGTGCGCTTCGGGGTGGCCTGGAGCAGTGGTTGTCACGGCCTGTGTTGACTGCGAGGAGAGTGCTGGCGTCGTACCAGAGTCGGGCATTGTGATGTGTGCGGGGTCCAGGGGTTCTGGTGCTAGGCGCGGTCCAGGCGCGGACGGGCGCAGACGGGCTTGCCTCTGGCGTGCCTCTGGCGGGTAGGGAGGGAGGAGCAGCAGGGAGGCGGGAGCGGAGTTGCAAGGGGGCGGGCCACAGGGGAGCAGCGGCGGGAACGTGCTTCTGGAGCAGGCAATTTGAGCAGCTGGGAGGCGCTGGGACGCAGGTGGAGCTGTGCGGCAGCAGGGGAGCGACCTGTCCTGCAAGCAGGGTCAGGGGTCACTACCTTTTCCAAACAAGGGGTAAGTTATTGAGACTGTAGTCTTTAACCAGGTGCAAGGGAGAAAACCAGCTGCGTTGACATTGACAGTCGGAGTTCAAGGACAATGTCTGCCAGCAGATGCATGTAAAGGTTAAAAAGCGTGGGACTGAGTACGACGTATTCCTGTGGCACTCCGCATTTCAGAGGGAATGTGTCCAAATAACAGGGATTTTTACAAACCTGAAACGTCCTGTCCTCTAGGAAAGAAGTGAGCCAATTCAGAGTGTTATCTGTTATTCTGGCTTCACTAATTCTTTGAATAAAGATTCTGTGATCTACTGTATCAAATGCCACACTCAGATCAAGGAGAATATTGGCGCAGACCCTGTCTTGTTCAGCAGCATCTTAAGCTCCTCAGTGAACGCCAGGTGTGCGGTTTCAGTGCTGAGTTGTGGAAAGAACCCAGTCTAAGTGGGGTGCAAGATGGCATTAGCCTCCAAGAAAGAGAATAGATTCTGTTTGCATGTTTCTCTAGAATCTTCCTGCTGCAGGGAACAGCAAGATAGGGCTGCAGTTCCCTGAACATCAGGATCAAGGTTATCCTTTTTAATAGAGGTTTTACAACCAGCTGGGAGGACTAAACCACTGGATAGTGAGAGTTTGAGAAGATCCACCAGGGCTAGAAAAATACATTCTGCTCCTTGGAGGAGGATATGAGGGTAGGCAGGATCAATATGGAACTCGGGTTTCCCTTTACTAAAGAGCTTTGGAAGAAGTCTAAAGGTGATGACAGTAAAGGTTGTTAGGTATGTTGTGACTGTGTCTACCATCTTACCCCCTGGGATAGGGTTAGGCAGACTTTTCATACTTTGTAAAGCAGAATGGATATCATTCTTTTGAAAGAACAATGCCAGGTCATTGCAGTGGGCTACTGTGGGCTCTGGAAGTTTACTATCCGATTTCAATGAGGTTAAAGATTTAACAATTCAGAATAGTTCCTTGAGGTGAATTAGATGCCCTATCAATCTTGGATCAAAAGTACGGTGAATGGGAAGATTTCATTTCTAGATGAACGTTTCTAATAGCCAGGCAGTAGTCCCTTTTTTCCTAGTCCTTTTCCTACTCATCATATGACTTTCTCTATTCTCTATCTTTGCTTTTACATTCTTTTCTTAGGGTCAGTTTAGTGTCCAAATACTAGGGTTATTACCTGAGATCACACCCTCTGTTTCTACACAATTCAATTTAAGAAAACAGTGAGCCATCCAGTTGGCTACTGCCAAAAAACATGGTTTGAACGACATCCGGACCCTGCTCGACACGGGGGAAACAGTTGCCCTCATCCTCCTGGACCTCTCCGCTGCGTTCGACAAGGTCTGCCACCGCACCCTAGTCCAGCGCCTCAGCAACATTGGTATCCAAGAGAAGGCACTGGAGTGGATCATCTCGTTCCTCGCCGGAAGAACACAAAGAGTCCGCCTCCCCCCATTTCGCTCCGAGGCCACCGAAGTCATCTGCGGCGTCCCGCAAGGATCTTCACTCAGCCCCACCCTCTTCAACATCTACATGAAACCTCTCGCAGCCATCGCACGCCAGCACAACCTCAACATCATCTCTTACGCCGACGACACCCAGCTGATCCTCTCCCTCACCAGAGACCCCGACACCGCCAGAACCTGCCTACACAAAGGGATGAAAGACGTCGCCGAGTGGATGACGGACAGTCGCCTGAAACTGAACTCGGACAAGACGGAAGTCCTCATGCTTGGATCTTCGCCCTCCGCCTGGGACGACTCCTGGTAGCCCCCAGCCCTGGGCACCGTACCCAAGCCAACCGACCACGCACGCAACCTGGGCTTCATCCTGGACCCCTCCCTCTCGATGACCAGACAAGTCAACACCGTCTCCTCATCGTGCTTCAACACCCTGCGTATGCTTCGAAAGATCTTCCGCTGGATCCCGACCGAGACCAGAAAGACTGTCACCCAGGCACTCGTCACCAGCCGACTGGACTACGGAAACGCCCTCTACGCCGGAACCACAGCCAAGCTACAGAAAAGACTCCAGCGCATCCAGAATGCCTCCGCCCGACTCATCCTGGATGTCCCCGACGCAGCCACATCTCCAGCCACCTGAGGAACCTGCACTGGCTCCCAGCCGACAAGAGGATCACGTTCCGGCTCCTCACCCACGCACACAAGTCTCTCCACGACCTGGGCCCCAAGTACCTCAACGACCGCCTGACCTTCTACACGCCCACCCGCCAGCTACCGGCCACCAGCCTCGCCCTCGCAGCCGTACCACGCATCCGAAGAGCAACCGCCGGAGGAAGATCCTTCTCTTACCTGGCTGCCAAGACTTGGAACTCCCTCCCCATCCACCTTTGGCTGACCCAGGACCATCTCGCCTTTAGGAAACAACTCAAGACCTGGCTGTTCGAGCAGTAGCATACCCCTCCCCCCAAGCGCCTTGAGACCCTCCCGGGTGAGTAGTGCGCTATACAAATGGCATGATTGATTGATTGATTGATTGAAGCATGCCCTTGTAGAATGATATCCACGGGTCAGCGAGATGATCAACTGAGTGACATGTGCATATGACACCAACGGAAGTCCATAGGACTGGACTAAATCAGCAAGAGGGTAGACATAGACATTAAACAATGTGGGGTTCAACCATAAGCTTTGGGAAACTCCAAAATCAAGGGATAAAAACCTGAATAAGAAGGCTTATCCCATACTTGAAAGCTACAATCATCAAGGACGGGCGAGAGCCATTTCAGAGCTTGATGTTCTACCGCAAGATTATATATCCATTCTAGCAATGAGAGACTGTGTTGAAGTCTGAACTGAAATATAGAAGAATAAGAGCTGCCATCAACTTCCTCACTTACCGCCAATAGCGCTCATTCATTGCTATGGCTTGGGCGAAAATAGGCCTGGAAGGAGGGGAGCAGATGGTTATTTTCTGAAAACTCAGATGATTGCACATTTACATGCTTCTCGAGAACTTTTCCTAAAAAGGGAAGTTGTGAGATAATCCTATCATTCTCCAAATGTAAAGGGCACAGGGATAATAACTTCTTTAAAAAAGGTTCAACTACTGCATGCTTTCAGGCCACAGGTACAACGGCACTCAACAAAATTGTTACAAGAGCACCCTTACAACAGGGATAATAGTTTCTGTCATGAGGTTGACAATATGAGGTGAGGCCAGGTCTACTGGAGAACTTGATTTTACTTTCCCAGAAAGAGAGGGCTTATTCAGATTGAATTACTGTTTCGTCTAGTGGGATTGCCATTCCTGAGTTAGGGAACGAAACACTGATGTCATGTATTTTCCTGGAGAAGAAAGTGGTTAAGTCATTGCATTGAGATTCCCACAGAGATGCCCTTGGCTTCTTTGCTGCAGGATCACTGAAATACTTCATGATCAAACACACTTCTTTGGCCCAGTTGGCAGCATTGTCTACTTTCTTGGCAAAGAAGTCTGCTTGAGCTTTCCTAATGGTATAGTAATAGGCGTTAATCACCTTCCTATATTCCTTACCTACGTCGTAGTTCTTTCTCCACTTTGGCTCCAAAGCCTTACATTTATTTTTCAGGTCTCGTGGCTGGAAATTGAACCATGGGGCAAACGTCTTTTCCCTTCGACCCATACTTTCACACCATGGGACACTGTTGGAAAGCGCTGTGGTAAACCTTTCTGTAAAGAGGATAAGATTCCTGCCTTCTGACCAAGGGGGAGAACATGGTGGCCGGCTAGCGGCGGGTTGTGGGAGCATGTAGCGCCTGAGATGCAGTGAAAGCGTGTTTTGCGGGCATAGCCCACACCGGGGTATGATAAGCCTAGATGGAGCAAAATTACTGTTTTACATGATCCTTCTGGCTCAAAGAGAGATATGTAGGAAGTAGCTAAGAAGCCTCCCATCGACATATGCTAATTGGCTTGGGTCGACTATCTACAATTTTTAAATGGATGTGGAGGATAAAAAGCATACATTTTGGTTACCATTGGCAAGATGCTTAGAGTGCAAGGACAAGAGATATTACATGAACTGCATGGGTGGTGAAAGGTAGTGTTCATGCCCTATGAATATGTCTACTTACTGCTCTTTCCACTTTGATGCCTGGTGGACAAATGAGGTATACAGAAGAATGAGCAATTTAGCCCTCAGATGCAGTGGCACCTCTAAGATAATGCCACCATCAGAATAAAGATCTTAGAGGTCCATTCTCTGAGGTAAATGAGAACAAAATAAAAACCTTTCTGTTCACCATCTGTCACAGAATCTTTGATTTCTGGCATTGTAGAGGTTAAGAGGGAGTTAAGTGGTGTGCGGTCTACTTTAGCTCAGCTTCTACTCCTGCTTAACATCTCAGTAGAAAGGGACATGTTCTTGGGCAAGGAAAGTGAAATTAGAACTACAAAATGATCAGACTGTATAACTGGAAATGGCAGATTAACCAACAAGTCATTGATATTATAGAACACCGGATCAAGAAGGTGGACTTTCGTATGCATTGAGGAATTCACCCATGGAGTAAGTTGGATAGCCGCTAAATATCTAGATTTTTCTGTTGTGGACAGTAAACATTGTCAAGATGAATATTGAGGTCACCTAATGGTGTAAATTTTGCTGATTTAAGAGCCCGAATGGCTAATGCTTCAGGTAAGGTTGTAGAAACTGAGTATGACGGCCTGTAGGATGATAGATAAGGGTCCTTGAAAAATCATAGGTGGCCGAAAACTTTATAGAAAAAAGGGCACTTTCATAGTAAGGTAGCTGAAATGGGGGAATAGTACAATTTAAAGGATCCTTGAGAACGATAGCAATCCCACCACCCTACCTGCTCACCCAATCCTGTCTTACAATCTTATAACTCACAGGTGTGGCCTGTACTACGCCCGGCATAATGCTTTCTTTAAGCCATGTTTCATCATTACATTTAGTCACTCTTTGCTATAAAGGCATATCGTTTGAGCTGATGTCTCACTAGGGATCAGAAAAAGCTGTCTGATTACCTTAGTACTATGATGAGCATATTCTCCGGACAACATTATCGAAAAGGCACAATGTCAACAGATCAGACCATCTGAGATGGGGTCAAGGGAGTGTTGACAAATGTCCTAAGCTGAAGTAGTTGTGCTGCTGAGTAAGTAAGAACCTCTCTTTGGAAAGATGCATGGTTCTTGGCCCCTGGCGATGTCCAGTCACGAGCAGGCGCAGACGGGCTTGCCTTTGGTGTGCCCACTGCAAATCTCGGCTCGGGCTTGATTTAAAAAGGGAAGGAGGCAAATGGACTAGAACGTCATCAAAGATGGTATCAGTCTATGTGCATATCAAAATGGCAGTTAGGTTTCCCTAATCAATTGAAGCGCAGTCAGGGAGAAGTAAGGAAAAGGGGATACACTTCTTACTAAAGTGCAATGTGAGAATAACCATGAACACAAGTAAAATCATAATCCCAGTCCCTCTATTTAAAGCAATTCCTCTATTTCAAACGAATCAGATTCAATACAGATTCAGGTTATAAACATACACTCCAGTTTAGATAAAAGATTAAAAAGTGGTTGTTACAATCTGGATTCCTATATTCTACAGCCTTAGAGTGTGTCTGTGCCTTCGGCCTCATTAAAAAGGGAAGGAGGCAAACAGACTATAACGCCAACAAAGATGGCCGCACTCTGTGTGTAAATCAAAATGGCAGTGGGGTCTCCCTCAGCAATGGCAGCGCAGTAACGGAGCAGTAAAGAAAGAACAGGGATGTTTTTTTTTTTTGCAGAGTTTTATATAACGCGAACTATACCCGAACCGAATCAGGTATCAGAGCGCTTTACATAGCACCAGTTACGTTACATGAGGTCGGACACACATTCATTTTAGGTACGGGGATTAAGCGATTTGCCCAGAATCACAGGAGGTTTTGGCGTCGTTACCGAGACTCGAAACCAGATCCCCAGGTCCGAGGTCGACCGCCCTAGCCGTTAGGCCAACTCTTCTTATTAAAGTGCAATGTGAGAAAAATCATGAACACAAGTGAAATCACAAACCCATTCCCTACATGATTGTCCTTATGAATAAGTGGGTGATGTGTTTGTGAGTGCATAGTACATTTACAATTGTTAGTTTAGTAGTGCTGTCGTGCTGGTGCAACAGTGGTGTCTCATAATGGTATATGTGGATGGTGTCATAGTCCACCATTCTCATTGACTTGATTCTGTTCAACCATTGCGATGCAGGTACAAAACTAATAGCTCGGGTGAAATGCAACGCAACTACTTAGACACTCACCTGGAGACCCAGCCGTCTGTTCTGTGTTCTTCACAGGAACTGGGATGGGGGTGTAGTTCATGTGTAAGGTGTGCATGGAAGTGCCATTTCATGGCAGTGTTGTTAAACTGGCAACAATCTGCAATGATGTTGCACAGTACTTCTGAGTAGTACTGGACCAGCCCCAGTATGATTAAGACATCTGAACCTCAATTTGAGGATGCCAAAATTGCACTCAGTAATGGCTTGCATGTATGTATGTATGTGCCCTATTGTACTTCTGTTGAGGCTGTGTGCTTGGATCTTGGAAGGGGTGAGAAGATGGGGAGAAATGGTATACCCTGCATCACCTGAAACAAGAACATCTAATATCTGTTTTAATATGTTTACCTTTACGCATGCATACATTCAATGTTGGTCTCATGAGTGTATCTTGTGATGAGGTGAAGTTATGAGTGTCTATGTTTGCGATACCATTCCCTAAATATTCATCCAATCTCACTGTGTGTTAATTAAGCCTCCTATATAGTAGTCACTTGCCAGCAAAATCCCTAGCAATCAACTAACTTGCAATAGTGGACGGTCAAGAGATTAGCTATGTTGTACCCAGGAACAATAGTATAGGTGCCCCCCACCCACCTCCACGCTCTGCCAGGACATAAGGCAGTGGTGGCCTGTACCACATATAGGTTCAGTGGATTCACAGGCTGGTTGTCATTAGACATGCGTCGGTGGGATTATACAGGAAAAAAAGCATACAGTTTAGGTCTGGGAGGGTAATCAATAAAGGCTGGGGGCTGCTTGATAGTAAGCACCAGGCGCGCTGCATGCGTTGGACATCGAGTGCCTGCTTACAGGTTTAAAGGTGTATGGGGCACTCGTCTTTTTGTGGCTACATTGTATGCTTTTAAAAAACCTGAATACCTATTCAAATTTTGTTTTGTTTTGTTAGATTTACTTTTTTTGTTTTTCATTATCATGACACAGCCAGACTGTGGGCCTCATTTATGAGGCCTTGCGTCAGTTTTGTGCTTCAAGTGCGTCACTTTTTGTGACGCATCGGCGGCGTAAAACATGCCTCCTGTAGCGCACTATTTACAAAGTGATGCATCTTAGCAGATGCGTCACTTTGTAAACCGCTGCACTACATTATACCTGCATCAGGTATAATGTATTCAGGGGGGCGTTCCCCCGCAAAAAGCCTCGTAGAAATGACGCAGTGAAATCTATGAGATTTCACTGCGTCACTTCTAGGACGCCGTTGCGTCCAAATCTTGCGCCTGCCTCACAGCAGGCGTAAGACTGACACAGGCCCTTTCACATCGGCTTGCCCCATGTGAAAGGATGCATTGTTGGAGTTGCGTCACTTTTCTGATACACTCCAGCAATGCGTCACTTTTGCGTTTACAGATACGTCAGAAATACTGACGTATCTGTAACTCCTTGCGACATGATGCGTCATACATTAAATGTGACGCATCAGGTATGTCGCAAAGAGTGCGCACTGAGAAGTGATGCATCGCTGATTTCACGCAGCGATGCGTCACTTTTCATAAATGAGGCCCTATGTGCGCAGGACAAATTACACGGCTGGGGCTGCTTGACATAAACGAGTGTCTGCTTACAGGTTTAAAAGCATACGGAGCCCTCGTTTTTGTATAGCTAAATTGCTTGTTCTTAAAACAACACCCGATCCAGATTTTGGGCAATTACCACCATGTGACATGCTTGTTGGGAACCATGTGTATCTATATGTAGAATATGTATTTCGCTTGTTGGGACCTTTCTTTGGAAGTTGCTTGGTGAAATTACAAATTGCACTAATACACAGGTTCACCCCAGGATGTGCTGTTTAATCCAGTTACATTGGGATAATCAAGGAAAACGTTTTCTCTTTCCTTTGTTTTTATACATCAAGCTCTTTTCTCTTGTTCACGAAAAATATTACAATATCTGACGGTATAAAGTTTTGTCCGTTCATTTATAGCTACCGCTGATGAAGAGTGCATGCACACGAAATGCATTGAGTTTCTAAAACAAAATTGTTACTGTAGTATTCATCCACGCCTGGTCGCACATTGACAGTGCATCGAATGTGAAGCAACATTTAAATGACACATCAACTTAAAGAAAGATGTACTACAGGTTTGCAATATGTCATTAATAAACAATGCATGTTAGTTTGTTGAACTTTGTTTAATTATTGATTTTGGAATATAATGTGTTAAAATTTAGCCAACAGCTCTTTTGCTGTATGCCCGGATTCTAGTCAACCTTAGGGTTTTCCAGTTTACCCAAAATTTTCTAACAGGAACAGGGCTCGGAGGAGGTGCACCCACCGGACACAGTTGGAAGAGCCTAACACGGCTTGATACACGCTTGAACGGGAACCGCAACCGGTATCCACGCACAGGAAGCTACATAGCATCTCTTCTTAGAAAACGGAAGTCTCAAAATTTCATACAATATATCGGGTGGTCTCCGAGCCCCACTTATACTTTTGTGATCTATAGACTCATAAATAAAGAGATTTACCGCTGCTGGTCGCACTCGAACTAGTGCAACTGGTCAAGGGCCCGGCTGGGTCGGAATTATCACCAGCTGAGCGACCTTCTGACGTGGACACGGCCATCTAGCCCTGAGGAATCGCGAAGGCGATGAAACACGTGTCGGCTGGCTGTAATCTTCATTAAAGACTCCAAGATTCACTCATCTTTTGGAACTCTTTTCACTTCTGTCATTTTGATGTTATTGAAATTGCTTGTAAATTGTCACTGAACAATCTTGTTTACTCATAATAGAGTGCTTCGGCAATCCATGTACTAGTTAGTAGTAGTTCTCTACTCAAAGGAGTGGTTGGGGTTTGTCCACTCGCCGATTAGCACCTAGGAGACTTATATTATCTATAACTGTATGCGTATGAACTGGCAGTGCACCCACCTATAACTGATACAAAACCCCCCTTTTCCCTAGCTCTTTTGCTGTATGCCCGGATTCTAGTCAACCTTAGGGTTTTCCAGTTTACCCAAAATTTTCACAGTGACAGGCAAGTACCGTTCCAAGGCAGCACACATTCTCAGTACACATGGTGTATATTGAAATCAATTTGTGAAATTTGAGTGCACTGTATTACCTTAATTATTCTTAAAATAAACATTTTGCCATGCCTAAAATTTCCTTTTTAATACATATGTCACCCCTAGGGTAGGCCCTAAACAGCCCATAGGGTAGGGTGCAGTGTATTTACAGAGATGAACATATACTTTTAACTTTTAACTTTTTTATGTCCTGGTAGTGACAAACCCTTAAATTTATTTTTCACTACTGCAAGGCCTACCTCTCCCACAAGATAGCATTAGGTTACCTTATTAAGTTTAATAAGTGATAACTTTCAATTGGGAGCACGTAGGAATTTCGAGTTTGGTGTTTAAAGAATTGTAATTTAAAACACTCTTTAATGGTAAAGTCGGATTTAAGTTACATTTCTGAAAATACAATTTTTAGAAAGTTGGCATTTTCTTATCCCAACTATTTGGTGCCTGCAGCCTGTATCCTGGGTGACATGAATAGGTGTAGCTGTGTATTACATCCAGTCAGTAAGGGAAGGGGAGAATAGATGTTGCCTGGATGGGCCATCACTTACTGGATAGGGGGCAGAGCTGTCACCTACCGCTCTTGAACATCACAAAGACTTTGCCTGAGCTATCTCACACTAATCTTTTGTGCCCCGAGACAAGCGACAAGCTGGGCCTATGGCAGGGAGGCAGGAAATTCCACAAACCTATATGGGGAGGACTCCAGAAGCTTCTCCAACTTCAGAGCTAGAACCAGGTATAAATATGGGTCCCTCAGAGCAAACTCTTCAGTACACATCTGGACTTGTGGAAGACTCAGAAGAAGGACTGCTCTGCTGCTCTGAAGCAAAAAGGACTGCTACTCTGCTGCCTTTTTGCCTGAGTGAAAAGGACTAGACCGGCTTCTTGAACCCAGGACCACCAGAGCCCAAGGGTTAGTTGGCTGCCTCTTGATCAGAGCCTCAGGGACGGAAAAGGCTCCAACCACCTTGAGCCCCACACCTGGACTCTGTGTGCTGTGAGTCCTAAGTCCCCAAGTTGTGCCACCCCAGTCTTGGAAACTTATAAGTGGGGCTGAAGGTGTTCTGCCAGCCCAGCTGTGGTCTTTTGAGCTGAACCAACGCAGTGCGATGCACATCCAAGCAGCTCCTCATCAGAACCGCCGCTGTTCAGTGCATTCTTGATGCCGGACCCCGCAGCTCTTCGGAACCCCCACTGCGTGAAGCTTCCACATTGCAGGACCTTGCATCGCAGCCCAGGTACTCCTTGGAAGCACTGCTGCGGGATGCATCCTCGATGTAGGACCTTGCATCACAACCCTGCAGCTCCCCAGAATTGCCGCTGCGGGATGCATCCTCAGTGCAGGACCTCGCATAGCAGCCTGCAGCTCATCGGAACCGTAGCTGCACCAAGGAGCCTCAATGCAGAATCTCTCAGCGCTTCACAACAAGGATTTAATGTACTTTGTTCAGCGGTCTAACTTGGCCCCTTTGTCTGGCCTACTCTCAATCTGTGACTTTGTCCTGGTCTGGCACGACCAGATAACCACAGTTGGAGCTTTGTGTTTTTAAGCACTATTTTTACCTAAAGCTTTAAAAAAAATTATCTCTGGTTCGACTAATTGGAGTTTTAGTTCTTTTGGTGTCAAATAATTTATTAAAATATACTCTCTTTTTCTTCCCGTTGGGCGGCTTACTAGGGAAGAGATCTTCCCCCTTTACCATCACAATCCCAGTAAAAGTAGGTTAGTGGGAGGCTTACAGATTATAAGATATGTCGTACTGTCCTGTCTATTTGGGTGTGTGGGGAAATTGTTATTCGTCTATCAATATGAGTGGGGTGGGAGAACATGTGCGCAGAGTTCAGTGTACTGTTATTGCAATTTTATGTTATATATACAAATTGTGCCCTTTAATATCCTCACATTTGGTGAATTCTTAATTATTTATTCGTATGTGGATTTCGTTGGGCCTTCACCCTCGTGGCACTATCAAAATGTAATAAAATATGTTTAAAAAAATATATATACTCTATTTTTCTAAATTAGTGAGGATTTTTCTTGTTGATTTTTCACTTTATTACTGTTTGAAGTGGTGCATAAATACTTTAAATATTTCCTTCAAGTTAAGCCTGACTACTTTTGTGCCAAGCAGCTAGAGGGTTTTGCATAAGTCAAGTTGGGGTTTGCTTGTGTTTCACCCTGACAAGACTAGTGGTTGTTTCTTGAGTAAGGTTTCACCCTTCTCGCCGGGTAACCCAATTTCCTACAGGCAACAAGGTTGATCCTAATGGAACACCACACGTTACACAGAGGAGGTAAGACCACCGGAGATCATCCAGGTAGAGAACACAGAACAATTCTGGGACTGAGCTATCCACCTTCACGTGTGTATTCAAATTGGCATAACTATCCTGCTAATGACTGCTTCAAAAGTAGCAGAGAGTCAGAAATGTACCAAAAGATAGACACCTTCCCTTTGCAGCCACCATGTGCAGTGTATATATGGAATGGTTCATCTCTATACTGCACCGAGGATCCTGAGAGATAGCCGGTGGTTAAACTTATTGCAAGCATTCTCGTATCACCTTTTGTGTGTTGACTAAAATTATTTAGTCATAGTTTTCTCTTAGATTATCCTGATACTGGGAAGATTTGTAATGATACAAAATGTACTTAGGTAGCAACAATCCTTGTTAGGCTTCCTGACAATGGGTGTGATCCATCTTGCTTTTAAAATCGATGGAAATATGTCCTGGGCCAGTAATAATGAACACATCTGATGGTTGTCTTTCACTGGTGGAGTCAGGGCTGAGTTCATTTTACAGGAATTTGGATCAAATAAAGATGGTCAGTCGAGGGGGGCGTGGCTTACGCCCGATGGTGATGGCCGCGGTTTCGTAGCTCTCCGCAGGACGAGGAAGGGAGACCGGCCCGACGCTCCTTCCCCAGCTACGGAAGGCGCTTCATAATTGAGGACATGTTGTAGGAAGGTTCCCTGCTGCCTTCCTTATCGGATTTGGGACCTTGCTGTGCATATCTTGTCATGAAAACCACAAGTGAGTGTCTGTGGCGTCGCCGAACGAATGGCCGCCATTTTCGAACCTTCTGCTGACAGAGCGAAGCTCCTAGCGGTCTTTTCTACGGACCTACGTGAATTTCGCCTCTTGTGTAGCGGCGCTTATGGAGGCTCACTTTTCTTGAATTTTATGCCACCTTTGCGCCTCTCTTCGTGGGATGCTCTTTAGGTGTGCCTTCACCTCAATATTTGCTTTTCATAATGGAATGCCGCCATTTTGTCCGCTGTCTATTACGGACTGCCTCCTCAGGTCTGACTAGATTCTTGTCGGCTTTAATCTGGCAAACTCATCATTGCATACATGTTTTTCTCCTCATGCTATTCCAATGGGCTGTTTTGATTCTCCCTCTCTTATGCTTGCTTTTTAAAACGACGCTATGCTTTTTGCTGATACTTTGAACAGTGTTGGAGCTTTCTCTCAATGATTTTAATGCTCATGTTGGATCTTATTGTTGTCTATAACATAGGTTTACATGCGTTCAGAGTCTTCAGGTGCTGATAATATTACAGGCTTTATACTATGGACGCTTATGGGCTCTGGGGTCATGTTTTACCTCATTCATGTTTAATGTAGCTGTGTCTGTCAGCATGATTTGATGCACCACTGATTTTGATGCCTGTACTTACCTCTGCTTTCTGCACGTTTTTCCTGCAGACTTGCTTCCACATATCCATGATTTTACATATTATGCACTCTGGGGTTATGTGCTCTTAGGCTTGTTGGGGCATTTTTCAAGTATGTTCAGAGCGGTTCACTAACTTACTTTTACATTTTGTGCTTCTGCTTATTTGAGTCAGTTTGCGTAGGTTTGTTCTCACAAATCTCATACTTTTGACCTTCACACTTTTTGTATGGGGAGATTATCTAAAGATCTACGCAAACCCTCCACCACTGTTAAAAACGTTTTAGTACACACAGGCTCTCGTTATCAGTGTTTAGCGATGGAGGACTTACCTGCTGCCCCAGCTTCAAAGGGTTCAACATCCTCAACTTCATCAACACCTGCTACCAAAAAAGGCACAATCAAAAGATTAAAGAAAGATCCTCCTTCGCCTTCCTCACAGGAGTCTTCATCAACTACAATTGACTTATTATTAAATGAGATATGGGCCTTGCGTCCCGTTATCGAAGAGACCCAATCTACACTCCAACAACTTTCAGACAAATGGCTTTCTGTGGATGAACGGATCACTGTACTCGAGCAAAATATTGCCTCAATGGAGTCCTCTGTATCCAAGGTTGACCCAGTATGCACAAAAGTTTTGCTCTTACATAAGCAGATAAAAAATTTGGAGAATAGGAGTAGGCGGAATAACCTGCGCCTTTATGGCCTTGAGGAAGGTTTGGAGGGATCTGATCCCATTGCTTACTTCAAATCCTTCTTGCCAAAGCTCCTTCATTTGCCAGAGGGCACTAATCTCAATATACAAAGAACACACCGCCTGGGCTCAAATAGAGGCATGTCTTCTGTTGCACCAATGAGGAAACCGAGGGGAGTGATTATGTACTTCCTCGAGTACACTGACTTACTCACAGTCTTATCTGCAGCGAGAGCTCTGAATCGTATCACATGGTCTGGTCATCCTTTATTCTTTTCACAGGATTATGCTAAATCAACAGCGGATCGACGTAAGGAGTTCTTGTCTCTCCGACCACAACTGCGTTCCTTGGGAGCACAATATGGGTTGTTTCATCCTTGCCTTTTTAAAGTGACTATTAACAATAAGACTACCAAGTATGATGACCCATTGAAGTTGAAAAGTTTTCTCTATGCGCATTCCAACGAGACAATGGATACTGCTTCTGCCTCAGGCTCTCAGTAATCTTCCGTCAATGCAGCAGTTTTGCTTCTTTGTTTTGTAGCTACTATTTATGATGGTTGCTTATGTTTCACAGTATATTTAATATGGTATATTAATTGTTGTTCAGATTAATCTTTCGTTTCTTTTTTTCTTACACAGATCCTTTTCCTGATCGTCTGGTTCCTTCCCTATGTTCTTGAGGTTCATCAGGTCTTTTTCCTTCCTTCGTCTTCCCCTTTGAGCTGTGGTCGCGCCATTATTCACGTGGCTTCCACCCTCCCAACCTTTGTTTGTTCCAGATGTTATGTAAGTTTTTTGTCTTTCCCTTTTTCCTAGTGTTTTTGTCATTTGGTTCTCTTTATGGTTTCATAAACACTTACACCTTCTTCCTTATCCTCTTTCTCACTCAGATGCGTTGGATCCTTCAATTGTTTCTTTTTCCCTCCTCCTGTTTTATCTCTGCTTCTTTTCTATATTTTCTCTAAGACATCTGTTTTCTTTTTCCCACTTTGTCATCCCTTTTCATAATTGGTTGATGGTGCACTATTACTCTCTTTTTTTCTTAGTCTTTTCTGAATGGTTTTTGGTGTATTTTTACGATTCTCTCCTAGGTTTTTTTCTAAATTTAACTCCTTTCTGCTCTCTATCTTTTTTTCTTTTAATTTTCCTTCCTTTTCTCTCTTTTCGGCTTTTTCTGTTTCCTTTCAAATTCTTCTTCCGAATACTTGTTAACTGGCATATATTGCATTTCGCTTTCTGTTTATCATGGTTATCTCCTGTTTGGTTTTTGATGTATCCTTCTTTATTTCACATATGCAGGGCATTTTCATTTTTTTCTTATGTGTTCCATGACTGGATTGTAATGATCATTGTCTTTAACGTTATGGTATGCCTTTAACAATTGTTTCATGGAACGTTAGAGGCCTCCATTCACCAATTAAAAGGCAAAGAGTATTGTCCCACCTTGCTAAACTCGACGCCGATATAGCTTGTGTACAGGAATCCCATATTTCTGCTGAAGAGTCTATTAAATTAAAAAGGGGTTGGGTGGGGAGGTTCATTTTTCTCCAGGTGATGGTAAGCGTAATGGTGTAATGATTTTGTTTCGCAAATTACTACCTGTCACAGATGTCACAAGCAGTAATGATCAATTAGGTAGATGGGTCCTGGTAAACTTTTCCTTGGATAAGGTTCCTATATCCATTTTAAATATTTACGCCCCAGTGATTGGAGATGCCTCTTTTTGGTCCTCCCTGGCTCCACACATTACACAACATTATTCTGACAATTTCATTTTAGCTGGAGATTGTAATGAGGTTCTTGATCCATTCCTAGATAGACAATCATCCACTGCTTACATTCCCCACAAATCTTTCACGCAACTCATTCACCAATATAACCTAATCGATGCCTGGAGACTTTGCAACCCTACTTTACGAGAATATTCTTTTTTTCCCAGCCTCATCACACTCAATCAAGATTGAACTATTTTTTTGTTTCACATCACCTCTCTCAATCCCTCATCTCCTCTGATATTGGATCCATTTTCATTTCTGATCACGTGCCAGTTTCAATATCTTTGGATGGTCTATGCAAACCTAAATCCGCTAAGTAGTGGCGTTTCAATAATTCTCTCCTCCTTGATTCTGCTTTTGTCTCTTTTTTTACTTCTTTTTTTCACGAATACTGTCTGTTGAATCAATCTGACGAGATTCAATTTCCGGTGGTATGGGACGCTTTTAAAGCTTCAGCTAGAGATTTTATAATTCAATATGTCTCTCGTAAACGAAGGAAGGCGCAACAAACCACCAAGGATCCCTTTTCCAAAATTAAACGTTTATAACACTCTTACTATACTTCAAAAGTCCAAAGAGTGCTTACGTGAACTTATTGCCACTAAACTTAAATTTAATAAAGATACCACGAATAACGCTTCTATTTGCTGAAGTCTAGTGCCAAATTCTACGGTGGTCAAAATAGAGCTGGGAAATTATTGGCTAATTACTTAAAAGCTAAACAAAACCGGGTCAACATAGAAATCATTCATGGTCGGGATGGATCCCTTAAACATAAGGATAACGATATTCTGCAGAAGTTTCAGCATTTTTACGAGTCACTCTACTCCTCTGAATCGACTGCTTCTGAAGATTCTATATTTCACTTCCTCTCTAAGATTCAATCTCCTTTTGTTTTGCCCCCAGATCTTTCTTCATTGGAAACAGACATAACGCAACCTGAGCTCTCTCGAGCATTGAAAACTTTGAAACATAGGAAGGCCCCGGGCCCAGATGGTTTCACAGTTGAATTCTTTTCCCACTTTTCCAAACTACTTATTCCCAAACTACATATGTTAATCTCTACTTTCCTTGCTTCTGGTTCCGCCTCTGGTACTTTTTCTGATGCTCTTATTTGTATTCTTCCCAAACCAGGTAAGGACCCACAGCATTGTAAAAAATATCGTCCAATATCTCTGGTAAATATTGATTATAAAATGTTCTTGAAAGCGCTGGCCCTACGTTTGGAGTCACACTTACCTGAGCTTCTAGGTAAGGAACAGTCTGGTTTTGTTAAAGGCAGATTTCTTGCAGACAATACTAGATTATTCTTTGATATCATCTCTAAAACCTCTCACTCCTCTCATTCTCTCGCAGCCATTGCTCTAGATGCTGAGAAAGCTTTTGATACGGTTGAATGGCTGTATCTTTTCCAGACCTTGAAATGGTTTGGCTTCGGACCAAAAATATCCACATTGATTTCACTCTTGTATTCTCAACCGAGGGCTGCTATATAGGCAAATGGCGGCGTATCCTCTTACTTTTCTCTCAACAGAGGGGTTAGACAAGGTTTTCCTCTCTCCCTTTTCTTGTTTGACCTTGCCCTAGAGCCTTTCCCAAAAAGGAATTCGCCAGAATAATGACATTCATGGTTTCACCTTCAAACAATCTAACATTAAGATGGCTGCATACGCTGATGATGTCTTGTTGTTTCTCTCTCAACCCTGTTCTTCCCTCCCTGCATTCTTAACCGAGGTGGACTCCTTTGCTCATGTATCTGGATACAAATTAAACAGGGACAAATGCGAGATTTTACCCCTTACGAAATTTACTCTTAAAAATGATTTTTCTGCTTCGGGTTTTTCGTGGAATACTGAGTCTATTAAATACTTGGGACTTAATTTTACGGCATCTCTTACGGGCACAGTTACTCGTTGTTTGGACAATTGTATTCAAATATTAACTACCCTTACCTCCAAGTGGCACTCTCTTTATCTGTCCTGGTGGGGGAGGTTGGATACGATCAAGATGATGCTTTCGTCTATCGTCCTCTTTACCGTTTCCAACATCCCGTTTTCCATCCCCTCAAAATACTTTGCAAAAATGTATTCTATTCTCTCTACCTTTTTATGGGATCACAAAAAGTCTTGCATGTCCTTGAACAAACTGATGTGTCCTAAGTTGGAGGGTGGGGTGAACTTTCCTAACTTCTTTATATACCATAAATCTTTCCTGCTGCATCAAGTGTCTAGGTGGATTATGGATTCAACCTCCTCGTCTCCTCTTTGGTTGGACCTGGAGCGCTCTTTCATCTCTCCCTTCTCTTTTAAAGAATATCTTATGTTTTCTCGAAAACCACAATTTGTATCTACTCCTATTCTCAAGCACACGTCCAAAATTCTTCCGAGTCTGCCTGTCCCATCCTTTTTTGAACAACCTATCTGGCATAATATTTCTATCCAAATTAACAATAGACCCATTTTTTGGAAGGCATGGAGGTCTCGTGGTCTCATATGGGTTCATTAATTGCACCATCAAGGCCGATTCATCTCCTTTTCATCAGCTATCTCTTCCTTTAATTTTCCTCCTTCTTTTCGTATTAAATATACCTTGTTAATCACTGCACTTCAAGAGGCCCATGCTGCATACCTTGCTTCTCCTTCTCTTCTTTATCCAGAACCTTCTAGTATGCCTTTATTATATTCTTTACTCCTCAAAAAAGCCGGAGCTTCCAAAATCTATGCTTCTCTTTTACATTCCTCCTCGTCCCGTATTAAAAGTAAGACGGAGGAGAATTGGGAAGAGGATTTACACGTCTCCTGGCCCATTGATCTTTGGGATAAAATTTGGTTGAAGCTGCGCAAGTCTTCTAGAGCTGCTAATGCGACTCAGACAATATTTTTTATTTACAATCGCTTATTACTTTCACCACTCACTCTCAGCAAATCAATCAATCAATCATAGCATTTGTATAGCGCACTACTCACCCGGAAGGGTCTCAAGGCGCTTGGGGGAAGGGGTCTGCTATTGCTCGAACAGCCAGGTCTTGAGTTGTCTCCTGAAGGCGAGATGGTCCTGGGTCAGCCGAAGGTGGGTGGGGAGGGAGTTCCAGCAAACAGTTTCCTGATTCCACAGATTTATGTTGGTCCTGTTCAACGTCACATGCAGACCTTTTCCACATGCCTTTTGACTGCCCCCTAGTTAACACTTTTTGGGTGCAGGTATGGTACCAGATAAATAAAAAAAAAATCTCCACACATCCCTTTTTTTGTCTCACACATTTTCTTGGGAAGTGCTTCTCCTATTTGGAATCAGTCCACATTATGTACAAGAATTATTGATTTATTGCTAGCGGTTGCTTTTCAACAAATCACCAAGAACGGGAAAGACTTCACCAAAATATCGTATCAGGCCTGGTGGTATGCAGTTTGCTATAATCACAGATTAGACATGACTTTTGTTTACCCACTGACCCTGGCGTCTAAAAGAAAGGAATTGTGGGATCCTGTTACCTCCTTGTTTAGTGAAAGTGCTAGACGTTCTTTGCCACTATCTCCCTTGCAACCGGAAGTTCCCAAACCTCCATGAAGGCCTCTTGATTGTTCCATATTATTCCCTATGCTTCATGTCTCATATTCTACTTTTGTATTTTATTACTTATATCTTTCATATTACTGTTTTCAATTTTCTGAATGGTTTATAGGTATACTATTTAATACTTCTCAGTCGTGCTTACAGTTTATTGCATAACTTCAGTTGTTTTTTCTTTATTTCCCCTTTTTCCTTTATGCCCTCTACCTAACTTTATGGTTTTTGCTATCACTGACATTGCAAATTTTTTTTCTTTCTTTTTATTGTATTAATGCTTGATCTTATGTAATATTTTTATTGTTCTATTGTGCTCATTTTGTCTGACATTACTTTAATAAAATTCTCTTGAACTTAAAAGATGGTCAGTCGAGAAGGGATTATTCATGATCAACAAATTGATAAGTAGATCCGTAAGCAAAGTGAGATGTGGAATCAATTCTAATATTCATGGGGGAGACGAATGCACACTCAATGTTAATCTTAATCTAAATTGTGTTAGTGAAGATTTGGGGAATGTGCAACATTTCTCCCGTAGATCATCCCAACTGCAGGGGTCACCACTCGCCATTCCATGCCATGGTTAAGGGTATGCACTCTGATTGCACTGGAGCATAGCAAATAAATTAAAACGAATAATGCTCAGAGAAGAGTGCTGACGACGTCATTTGTTCCTGCTTTGTTTACGGAAGTGCACAGGGCAACAGCGTGACTGAAAGCATGGTGTATTTGTTTTCAGAATGGGTTTCTATAGGACACCCCAGATTTTGTGTATTTTTATGCCGTGGTACTTGGCTGTAACTTAAACTGTTAGGTCGCCTCCATGCCAGGTCAGATTAGGTTTTCTCACTAACTAGAACATTATTTGTGCTAACTTGAGTTTATTACAGATGCATACCTCTCAACTCGCCCTCATTTGGATAGGCACTCAAGAACTCATTGTCACCCTCCAAAATAGGGAAACACCACCTGCAGATCTCAGTGGTATCGCCTGCTCATTAAAACACTCGTCTCCCTCCAAAAATGTATCATCTACATTGAATTCAATGAGATTACCCCCTGAAAAACACATAATCTCACCATCCAAGGAGAGTCAACGTGATTAAAGTATGACATTAATAGTGTTTTATTCTGTAAACGTGTCCTTTCCTGCGCTGAGAGCAGTGTCCCACGCTCACATTGAATGCCACGTACAGGACGGAGTGACCAGGGATGCAACCCTCACCACGATACTTTAGTGAGCTGGTCACTGGACATTTCGGGAACAGGCTTGTGACTCTGCGCGAGCTTGGATGCTGTGCTCGCACGCGCACCTGGAGACTGCAGGCCGTGGCTGAGAGCCTGCCTCCGGCCCCTCCCAAACCCCCCATCACATTCCAGCCCCTCCCTCCACTCTCGCCCTACTCCCGAGGAATGTGCAGCCTGCGCTCAGAGCCCGGCCGGACTGTGTGCACCATTGTTCGGACGAGCCCTGCGGAGCCCTGCAAAGATGAACTGGACTCGGGTGGTCTTCCTCTGCTGCCTGGCGGCCGTCGCACTTCTAGCCCGTAAGTGACATGTGCATTCTAAAGAGTATTTCTACGGGGAGAGAAGAGGACACTGGGCGACACATACTCTAAACAAACTTGCTTTAAATATGAAGCTGTGCACCCTGAGTGCGTTTAATACAGAGAGCAGGCATCTATTCATCTCAAAATGGCTTTAAATTGTGTGACAACCATCAAAAAACGCATTGCCAACCCGCTGAGCCAAAATGAATCAAGGTTGCCGCTTTGATTGATCAGAAAATCCTCGTAACTATTATGGGACGCCTGCTTTAACGCGCGTGCCTTTAGTTGCATGTTATTAGCTGATACCACTGTATTGTCTTTCTAGGGCACGATAAACTGTCCTGAGAAGAGTACCTTGCACCCTCTATCTTTGTACTCTGAAGTCGACATGTGTTCTCTCAAAAAGAACATGCACTCTCATATGTTTAATACAACAGCAAGTATGGACTCCCCCCCCCCAAAGACACTTCCAGGTTACATGAATAGATGAGTAAGGCATACATATTGAGAGCAAGGCGAACCTAAACCTTTAAAGGCCATGAGAGGTATGTGGTTTTCTTCAGTGTTTCAAACACGAAGATGCAAAAGGAACATAACATGATTTGCCGAGGGTCACACAGTATTTAGTCAAATGCAAAAGTTCCGGATAGAGCCCTATTTTTATGGTTCCCGAATTAACAATACAGCCTCTAGATAACATTTCTGGCGTAAAATACAGGTTTCATGATTGAGACCATGGTGGAAAATGCAGTTGACTGGTTGCAAATGGTATCGACTCGAACCATTGCGCGACATAAGGTCTATGAATTTATAAAGCACTGTTTAAGTTCATTCCAGTTTCATCCAGGAGTTGGGGCTTAATTTAAAGTAACTGTGAGAACTATTCTGGTGACTTTCACCAAAAACTGGTCCTTCGTCTGTTACTTGTGTACATATTGTGAAATGTCCAAATACACATCCTTGCAATGGATGCCCTTTACCTGGAGTTTCCATCGGGGTTACGTTTATATTACTATAATGATCGGCTTAGCAAACATTAAATATGGAGATCTGCACATACTGATGATAAGGGAACCTTATATTCAGAAACCAACAATTCGCTGCACAATGTCAGGACAGCAAGGGAAATACCCCGTCAAGGTTCCGTACACACTTTGAATATTATATGTATCGAAACAGAACTATCGGGATAATTTTAATTTCCGCCCAGTGTATGTATTAAAGGTCTGTGTGTGTTAGTTTGGAGTACTTGTAAAGAATAAAGTGTTGCTTTAGCCTCAATGAGCCAATTGTATACATACCAGTTGATAAGATAGACCGGTGGGCTAAGTGCTAGCTGCTGAGCCCTGTTTGTAGCCTCCGCCTAACAGATTCAAGGCACAACGGGTTCTCTCAGCTTCTCCCCTTTGGAGTCTGAGGCAAAGATTCTACAGAACCGCGATGTCATAATGGCGAGACCTGGTTACAGCGTTTCGAAGCTACCACCTTTCTAGGGAAGCACCTTAGAGATGCTACATTGCACAGATCTCCCTTGCCTGGCTAAGGTCCAGTGCCTGGCCGAAGCCGGTACAAGGGACGGCTCCTCAGAATATAGCCATTCCATTTGAGGCAGTATATATACAGTATTTAGGCGAGGCTCTAGGTGAACACTAAAGCCCCGATTAATGTATGTGCGCTGTGCTCTCTCCCTCTCTCTCCAGTTCTCCGGGAAGGGGAAGGAGCCGCTGTCCGGTCCCCAAGAGCCGCTGGTCCGGAGGTGAAAGAAGGTAAGTGGCGACCGCCGGCCTGAGCCCCCGTGCGCGCGCACACTCCGCGCCTCGCCCCCGCCTCACTAATCCTTCTCCCCTTCCAGGTCTGAAGAAGAGGGTTTTCATGAAGGAGGCCGACGCGTCCAGCTTCTTCAAGAAACGCGCCAAAAGATCACCCAAAACCCAAGGCGAAATCAATGGTGAGCCTGTGCATTGCTATCCTTTCCACAGCCAGAACTTTCCTCCCATCACCTCACTTTCCTGCAGACACCCCCCCACTGTCTGGCAGCCGCTCTGTGACGCATGCGCCGCCACGCCAGGGTGCACGGCCGTTTTGTTTCCATAGTGGGCGACGCCTGACTACATAGTCGAGTCTGAATTAATGGAGGGGAACAAACGTGACAGGTTGTTATTAATTACTTCAGAGAAACCTGTACATCATGCAACGTGCTGATATTTTTGAAGAGTATACTGCCCATCCCGAGCGGCAAGAGCGGGCCAGACGTATTTTTTTGTTTTGTTTTTTTGTTAAATAGCCAGACATATTTTTGAAGTCCATTTCGTGGGCGCGCTTTCTTGCCCTCACTGCACTCTTCGTCATGTAGTCCGCCGTGACCAAGATTCCTCAGCACTAGAAAGTAACGTGGCGCTGGGCGGGAGGGGACTGCGGCCGCCTCGCGCCGGGTGCCTGCCTCGCAGCAGAGGGCCCAGGCAGACAGAGGCGCACTATGTGCTGGACAGCAGCAGCTGCAGGCGGCTCTGGGAGGCACAGGGGCTCCTGGAGAAAGTTCAGAGGATGGCTCTGCGCTCTCTGCGACTCAGCTCAGCTCACAGCCCATTAGCTAACTCGAGCCGTCCTGCTAGGCTGCGAAGGTCTGCAACTTCTCATCAACTTCCCCTTTTCTTTTCTTCACGCCAAAGCAGAAATACTTCTGCATAAATAGAAGGATATTTTACTACAGCCCGTGATACCCAGCTCTCTGCAGGTGTGGTCAGAGGCACCGCAGGCAGAAGTGTACAGAACATTTTTTACAAAATATCTCGGTTACCAACCCATCATTTTTACAGAATAAACACTCTCTAAGGGGTAACGGCGGCTGGCTTTTCTACCGCGAGCTATCAATCACTGGTTGAAAAAGGTGTAAATGTGGTTGGCGCATAAGTGCAGAATAAAGAGACACTGGAGTACTATCCACACCAGAGTGATCTTTACGAAATTCATAGTTAAGGCGGAGTCTAAGGGCAGAAGAATAACACATAAACCACTATCCCTGTTCAGGATTTATGTTAAAGATTTATAATAAAATGACCAAACTTGAAATGCAGATTAGTTTCCTTGCCATTGCACAAGGCCCTCAGCTTCACCTATTCATACCCAGCATCTTTCATTCATTACAGACTTCCCTCAATGTCACCCATTCCATTATTCAGTACGTGAAATAAATCAAAATATGCAGTTTCCCAATGCACACCTTCCCTGTCCGTCTCCCTTCTCGCATTTCCCACATCACAGCCACAACCCAACCCTAACAAATACCATACATTGTATGGCGGCCCCTCATGCAGTTCTCCATGTTTATATTTAAATTTTTCACACACAAGCACACGTACACAAAAGGGTGGCTACACTCCACTAAGGCAGAGGAGCGTCGCCCCACTGCTCTCAGAATAGGAAAAATAAAATGAGAATAATCTCGTTATTATCATTTTATTTTTTGCTATGGGGCTGGGTTAGGGCAGGGTGGGGCTGGGGTCTCAGGGGGAGGAGCGGTGGCACACTCTAAGCGCGCATGACGGGTTGGTCGGCCATCTTGGTCTGGACAAACAGTCATGCGCACTTTGCATGTTCCCACCTGGCTGTAATACATAGCCTGGTGGGAAACATGCACAGGCTCCCTGTCCCCGCCTGAGCGCGAACCAGGGTGCTCAGACCCATCACAGCGCTGCATTGCAGTGTTGCAATTGGCTTAGAGGAGCCTGTGTGCTTCCGGGACTGAAGCGGAGGAGAAGGCGGCTGTGAGAAGGGACGAAAGCTGAGGAGAGAGAGAGGCTGTGAAAAGGTGTTTTAAAAAAAAAATTTGTCCCACCCCCACCTCTATTCCCAGCCAGCCGTCACTGGTGCGCACACAGACACATGCATGCACACCCCCCACTGCCTAGTCCACTCTGCCATCAACAAAATCAAAACTCATCTATCATCCATGGCTTTCCCCCACAACTCATCTTATTACTGCACGCAATCACTCGTTCATCCACTTCCACACAAAGTGCATATATCTAAGTAAGTAAGTAAAAAGCGTTGGGGCTTATTTAAAAAGGCCATTGCGTCACCAGTGGGTCCCTTTTTTGACCCACCAGTGGCACAATGGGCGGGCGTAGAAATGGCACAACGAGGAGAAATACTTTTATTTCTCCTCTTTTTTACCTCTTTCAATGCGAGCTGCATTCTGCAGCACACATAGAAATAGAAAAAAGCCATTTATTATTGTTTATTATTGTTTTTGTGCTGGAAGGTGTCTCTTCCTGCACAAAAACAATCATCCCCGCAGCACAGGCACCCTTTCAAAATGACGCAAAGGGGCCTGCGTTGGCGCATTGCAGCCAATTGTGCTCCAGCGTAGGGGAAAGCACAGGGATGCGTCGTATTGTTGTTAATACAACACATCCCTGTGCTTTAAAAATCACGCAGCACGGTGCAGCTAAATGGTTTGCGGTGCAGTGCTGCACCATTTTCTTGTTATATTAGGCCCTTTATTGTTAAATTAATAAAAATCGTTACAATATTAAATACAGTGAGTAAAACAATTCATGAAACAATAAAAACTTTTTGGTGTGTGGCGGTGGAAAGGTCTCAATGTTCGTAAGTCAGTGTCCCGGCTATAAGAGTCCTATTTTGTGCAAGTAAGCAAGAGGTTACTTTACATATATGAGAAGTTTGGCAATTAGCTCTACCTAAGACAGGATTCATGTTGTCTGGGTGGAGAAAGTGCTGTCTTCAAAGTGGAAAACCTGTTCAAATAGTTACTGGAGATGAGTTCTGTGAGTAAGCCAGGGATTCAAGTCCAGAGCAGAGTTTAATTTATTAGCCAGGGTGCTGCAGGCACGTTAGTAGGGAGGACGCCAAGGTGATGTTTAAAAAGGTTACCTTGGTCCTACTGCTGAAGGCTTTGCCCAAATATGATTGTAGTTTGAACAGTGTGTAGCTATTTGGTACCATCCGCCTCACTCAAAACCACCCAGCCTTCAGAAAACAGCTTAAAACCTGGATATTCGATAAGTAAACTCCCCCCCCTCTTCCTCAAGCGCCTTGAGACCCGCTGGGTATGTAGTGCGCTATATAAATTATGACTTGACTTGACTTGACATCCATGCATGGGCAAAGTTCTCAAGAGAAGCCTTGTCCTCTAAAGATGAGATTATTTTCGAGATTTTGCTGGTTTTCCTTAGAAACGACTCAATGGTGTCCATTGCGGACCATAGCTGAGCTAGCCCAAGCTGGTCAATGGAGTCTTTGAGATATTTTCCAGCTGCTGAGTGCGGTTTGTTGATTTCCAGCTAGATGTTGTGATTAAGGTGTTCCATTCAGCAGACTCGATCCAATAGCACAATTTGATGATTGATACGCTTCTAACTTTCGCTTGGCTAGATCAACTTCTATCCTTATCTGGGTGTCCGAGGTATATCTGGGTAGATTGAATATTTCCTGTAGATTTCAATGGCAGTATTGTCCGGAGTGGTTGAGGCCCTCCCTAGAAGGGCTTCGCTTCCATACGCCAGAGTTGAGACTATCTTCGACAATGCAATTTCCAAAATGGGGATGTATGACAACCCGTTCAGGTTCCTGAAAAGTACCCTGACAACCCGCTGCTAGGACGAGCCCTTTTCTCGTTATTTCCTCCCTGTACGGTTTGAGCTTTTCTTAATTGTCAAATGTTTGACCCAGATATTTGTATTCAGTGACTTCTTTGACCCTTGTGGAGTTGACCCTTGTGGAGTTGAGGAACCAGCTGATTTTACTGCCCTTTCTTCTACAGTAATTCATGATTTTGGTTTTCTTGGTATTGATTGTCAGGCTGTCTTTTAGTGAGTAGTCGTGGGTGGTGTTCAGAAGGCGTTGCATCCCACCTTGGCCCGGCTGAACAAAACCAAGTCATCTGCATACAGCAAGTTTGAAAGGGGAATAGTGCAGAGTTTCAGACCTTGAGAATTAACCAAAGCCAAGGATGAGGAGAGGTCTGCCGAGAATAGATTAAAAAGCATCTGGACAAGAACATACCCCTGCTTAAGCCCCTCGGATGTTGAGATGGCTCCGGAAAGGCTAGCCCAATTGCCCAGATTTTTTCTAACCCAAGTGCCCGTTTATCAGTTTTCAATTGCTTTTAAAACCATTGGCGGTGCATCCCAGTTCTTTAGCTTGCTCCAGAGCAGATTTCGTGTGACACAGTTGAAGGCCGCTTTGTTATCTATGTAACATAGATACATTGGTTGGTTGGTTGATTTTGAAGCTTCAAGCAGCAGGGTCAGTGCCATGATGTTTGTCAGAGTCCCAGTTTTCTTTTGTGAACCCCGTGAGGGCTATCAATCTGTAGCTTTCGGGTTTTGACTTGTCACCATCCTTAAAGTTTGGTGAGATCGTAGACGCTTTTCAGGAATCTGGGATTTTGGCACCTGACAGAACGTGGGTGAATAGAGGGGCCAAATACCCGGCCCATTTTGCTTGTTTTGTCTTATAGATGGGCTGGGGGATTCTTTTTGGGCCAGGAGCACCTGTAAGTCTGCCTTTAGTTATCAGTTGTTTCACCATGTCCTTGTCTAGGGTTCTCTTCTCCTCTGAGATGATGGGTGAGGATCTGGGGGCGTTGCTCGTCTACTGAGGACACCCCTGGATGGCTCGATGTATCTGCTACATTTGAAGAGCTGTTGAAATGAGTGGAAAGGAAGGAGGCCCAGGCTTCTTTGGACAGGTTTGATCCTGGGTGTGGTGTGCTGGGTCTTTTATGGTATTAACAGATCGCTAGAATGTATTGTCGTTGTGGTGCTTTGTATCCCAGATGAGCTTGACCCAGAAGCTGTCCGCAGTTTCCGTCTTTTTGGTCCCGATGGACCTTTTTAGCTCCTTTTTCTTGTGCCTGAGATCAAGTGTAACAATTTCATTTTGAGGGAGCCGCTGTACTGCTCTCAGGGCTCTGTTGACCTACCTTTTAAGTGTTTTTTTTTATCTCTGCGCATGTACATGTTTTGAGAATGTGCTGGATGGCTTGTTGATGTATGAGCTATGTGGGGGTTGACTTTTGAGGCATTTTGTTTTGGGAAGGATATTGTAAATGTTTCCCAGTTGCTTTTCGGAGAGTTTGTATCGCTGTGAGCCTGCTTTAAGTGGTTTTCAGCTTCCTGTTCCGGAGAGTCTATGTTTGTTGCTGCACATTTTACCCTCCTTAGGTCGTGGAGGTAGGTTGATCCCTGCAGTGGGTGTGTTCTCGGTCACCTCAAGGAAATGTTCCAGCTCCTGTGGCAGATGGTCACTCTTCGATCTTCCCCCAATTTGAAAGGGCGTACTTGCTGTAGTAGGGGCAAGGAACCGAAAGTGTAGTACAACAGGGAATTTCCGCTGGTGGAGTGAAAAGACATGGGGGGTCGAGAATCGTCTTGTAAACAGCCACTCAGGGCCCGTAGATCAAGATGTTTAAGTTTGGCGAGCAGAATTGGGCCTCTTTTTGTCAGTGATCTCACTCGTTGGTGTGGAGCCGAGTAGGTAAGTGTTAAAGTCGCCTGTGACTATGATCAGGGGCTGCGGGTGGGATGCCCCTAGTCTGAGGAGACTGTCACACAGCTTCTTCAGTGTGTCTGTGTGATCTTTACAGTTTGTTGCGTAGAGGTTTACTAATGTAACTGAGAAGCCTGTGGTTACTGCTTGCCCTGTCTACATTGCTAAGTGCAGTATTTAGATGTTGTCCGTGTCTGTTGTTTGCTCCTTTGTGATGACCTTGATTGATGTGGACAGGTAAATTGCAAGATCCCCTTTGCGGAGTCCAAGTTGTGATTTTTTTTGGTTGCCGGGGTTACATGATGTGAGAAGCCTGGGATGGAGATCGGTTCTTGAGCTCTGGTCTCCTGTAAGGCAACCACTGAAAAGGTTTGAAGGTAGGAGATGAGGTCCAGGGCTTGGAGTTTGCTGGCTAAGCCGTGAATGTTCCATGAACAATATCGGAGGGTTGGTGTTATTAGTTCTGTGACCTCTCCTTGGACTGCCACCAGTCCCTTTGCTGGTTGTGGCTTATTTAGTGCTCTTGCCATCCACTCACACACGCTGGTCGCTGGCCATTTTCAGTGCTGGCTCATGGAGTGGTGTATTGGTTTATTGGTTCTGATCCACTCGCTATTTCCCTACTCTGTGGTCTTGCACCTAGGGCATTTTTCAGCACTAAGAATGGTTTTGGCTTTTGCAGGCTGTTGGCATTTCCTGGCTCACTGACTTCTTTCTTTCTAAGTGGGTGCTGGTACCCCTGGTTCTAGATATTTTTCTACAATAATGCCCCAAGTTAGGAAGTGGTTGCTTTCATGTTGTACCTTTTCTGCCATGTCCTGTGTGCTCCAGATGACCTTTATAGAGTCTCTCTGTTGACCATGGTTTATGGTGTGGTGTTTATGGTGTGGTCAAAACTCCCTTTGGAAAGCTGGATCAACAGACTGGAGCAGACAATTCCCTGGTCTGATCCTGATCCCGTAGAGGCGGATCTAAACCTCTTAAACTGGCTCAATAGTTTCCTCGACTCCATTCTGCCTAAAAAAACAGTGGAAAAGAAGAGCAGGGCTTTCAAAACCCCTTGGTACACCCCTGAACTCCGAGATTTAAGGAAGAATTGTAAGAAAGCCGAGCGGACTTGGAGAAAAGATTGGGCTTCCCACAATAAATCAGAGTATAGAGCAGCCATGAGGACCTACAAATTATCCCGGAAACTGGCTCAAGCCACTTATTATGAGGAGAAAATTAGAACCTCCTCTAATTCATCTAGAGAGACATTTAAAATTGTTAAAGATCTCCTTAAACCACCAACTCCTCCGACGGTGCAAGTGGCATCGGAAGCTAGGTGCAATCAATTGGCCGCTTTCTTTGAAAACAAAATTCAAAATATACTCAAAACTCTGCCGCAGAGCGACCACGCCTCTGACTGAGCTCCTTCTTTGGCCCCTTCTTCTGGCCCTCGCCTTGACTCGTTTGCCCCGGTTTCAAGGGATGACCTCCTAAAATTTTCGCACACCATAAAGAGTGGCTCTCCCAATGACCCTGCCCCCATGCATATTATGAATCAGGTTGCCGCCACCACCGCCCCAATAATCACAGACCTTCTCAATGCCTCCTTCACTCAGGGAATTGTCCCGCCCAGCTGGAAGCGAGCCATGGTTAAAGCGCTTCTTAAAAAACTTGAGCTCGACCCCGCAAGGTTGGCTAATTTCCGACCAATCTCGCTGCTGCCGTGCATCAGTAAGATGGCGGAAAAAATAGCCAACCAGCAGCTTTCTTCTTTCTTAGAAAGGAATAAGCTGCTTCGTAATTCCCAGACTGGTTTTCGCCCAGGGCAGGGAACAAAGTCTGCCTTATTAGCAGTCGTAGAGGAGGCAAGGTGCATTTTGGATTCAGGGGGATCAACGTTGGTGATCCTCCTGGATCTGAGCGCTGCTTTCGATACGGTGGACCATAAGATCTTAATCCATCGTTTGAGCAACTTGGGAGTGTCAGGTACAGCGCGGAAATGGCTCACATCTTTCTTGGAGAATCGTACCTTCCAGGTTTGGGAGGGAGCAGCACGCTCCAAGATAACCCCCCTCGAGTGTGGGGTCCCACAGGGCTCCTCACTGAGCCCTACCTTATTCAATGATTATATGGCCCCCTCGAGGATGTGGTGAATCCATTTGGGATTAAAATAGTCACGTACGCCGACGACACCTAACTGGTCGCCTCGCTCTCCCAAGAAAAACTCTGCGCGGAAAATCTTCACATCTGCCTCTCAGAAATCCATTCTTGGATGAACGTCTCGCGTCTCAAATTGAATAGGACTAAAACAGAGCTTATGTTGCTAGGCCACCATATAACATCCTTACCTAATTCCATCTGGCCTGCACCAACCCCAAAGAATGAACTAAAACGTCTGGGAGTATGGCTGGAGCAGGACTTGACATTTAAGACCCAAGCAAAAAAGACAGCGGGCATCTGCATATGGCTACTTCGTTCTGCTCGGAAAATACTTCCCCTACTGCCAGAACTCTCAAGGAGGCTACTTATCTAGGGTCTGATTTTATCAAGACTGGATTATAGTAACGCTCTCCTCCTGGCAGCCCCTGAATCTACAATCAACACTCTTCAACAAGTCCAGAACTCGGCAGCGAGGCTCCTTACTGGTACTTCGCGCAGATCGTTGGCCAGACCTGCACTCAAAGCCCTCCATTGGTTACCAATTCATGAAAGGGTCAAATTTAAGGCCCTATGTATCGCTCACAAGTCCCTGCAGGGGAACGGACCCCCTATTTTAGGGCATTTTGTTCGCCCGTACAAGGCCACTAGATCGCTTCGCTCCAATCATGCCAAACTGGCAATTGTTCAGAGAGTGAGGCGGACTCGGACTGGGGGTCGCCGCTTTTCAGTGAACTCAGCGACCTTGAGGAATTCTCATCCACCCAGGATTCGGATGGAGCCGAGCCATCCGAAGTTCCGAAAGCTCCTTAAAACCTTCCTGTTTTCCCTGGACCCCTAGCCGCTGGCACTGAATGTATGACATAATATCGACAGACAGAATATCTACATACAAAAATATCAACACAAAAATATCGAAATCAAAAATATCGGAATCATATCTTCATGAAGGTAAGTGCAAAAATATCGAAAAATTAATATCGTAGTACAAAAATATCGAAATTAAAAATATCGTTTTTTTAAATGTATTAATAATAATGTAAAAATAATTTTAAAATACATATAATTTAACAAATATTAAATAAAAACATTAAAACATAATTAAAAAATTAAAACTAATACATATACATTTAAAATAAATTAAAAACTTAATAATTTAATGTAATTTTATTTTTTTTAATTTCATTTAATTGATTTAAATTAAATTTAAATTTATTTTATTTTTACCCTGTACGCCTGTACCCCAAAAACCCAAAACTGACCCTGAACCCTAAAAACACCCCTTTACCCAAGAACTGAAAACTGACCCTGAACCCTAAAAATACCCCTTTACCCAAAAACTGAAAACTGACCCTGAACCCTAAAAATACCCGTTTACCCAAAAACTGAAAACTGACCCTGAACCCTAAAAATACCCCTTTACCCAAAAACTGAAAACTGACCCTGAACCCTAAAAATACCCCTTTACCCAAAAACTGAAAACTGACCCTGAACCCTAAAAATACCCCTTTACCCAAAAACTGAAAACTGACCCTGAACCCTAAAAATACCCCTTTACCCAAGAACTGAAAACTGACCCTGAACCCTAAAAATATTCCTTTACCCAAAATTAATTAACATTATTTAATTACCAATTAATTATTAATTAACAATAACAATAAAGTAAATATATTAGCACATTAGCTATAATTAATTTAATTTACTAATTAATATTAATTTTTCCCAAATAATTAATTAACAATAACAAAAAATGATATATATTAAAAAATTACTCCAATTAATGTAATTAACTAATTAATATTAATTAATTACCAATTAATTATTAATTAAAAATATGTACAAAATTATATTAATTAATTAACTAATTAATATTAATTAATTATTACCAATTAATTACTAATTAAAAATATGTACACAATTATATTAAGTAATTAGCTAATTAATATTAATTAATTACCAATTAATTATTAATTAAAATATGTACAAAATTATATTAATTAATTAATTAATATTAATTAATTACCAATTAATTATTAATTAAAAATATTTACAAACATATATTAATTAATTAACTAATTAATATCAATTAATTACCAATTAATTATTAATTAAAAATATTTACAAACATATATTAATTAATTAATTATTATTAAATTACTTCCCACCCTATTCCCCTATAAACCCACAACCCGCTCTAATACTAAAACGCAAAATGTTAACAAAATTACTCATTTTCAAACATACATTTCTAAACATATTTAGCAAACATATAAACAACAAAATAAAATACATAACACTAAACAACAAAATTTCGATATTACTAACATACATACCTTAATCTCGATATTCTGTCTGTCGATATTATGGCACATCGATATACTATACCATCGATATTAAAACATCGATATTATTGTATATCGATATTTTAATTTCGATATTTTGTCTGACTACCGCTGGCACTGTCTCTGGTATCCCTTGTTCTATAGCGCTGGGACGCTCGCGGGCAGCCATGCGCTCTATAAATCCAATTTAATTTCATTTCATTTCATTTCATTCATTCATTCATTTCATTCATGTTTACAAATGTAACGTATTCAATGTCGGCTGGTGTTGACTTGGCTACATATGGAATCTTTTTCAGCAGGGTTATGATGTTGCCTCGATTGAAGATATCATCATTTCCTATTGAGCAGTAAAGTGGGTGGAACTGGGTTATGCTGTGGTTTCTTGCATCAGGGAACTCATAAGGTGTACTCTTGGGAGACAGCTGGAGATTAGTAGAAACAGTGAGACCTTTGGACTTTTGTGCTGCTTATGGTCAGCTCATCCTCGATTTCTTTAGCTAGGTTTGCTGTTGGTGTTTTATGGGTGGGTGGTGCCCAATTTATTGAATTGTGAGGCGTTAGGGAGACACTGAGCATTGTGATTGGAGTTAACTGTCTTTCTGTTTGCATTTTCTTCAGCTGGGTTGGCTGGCAGGAGATTGGGAGAGGGAGGAGGCCCTTTCCTTGCGCCATGGTCCCTCAATGGATGCCGGCCTTCTGCTGTTGATGCTGCTTGTGTTGAGGGAGATTTTTCCTTGGTTGTGTCAGGCCCCCTCCTCCTTTCCTCATTGGGGGGATTTGTCCACGTAGCATTCTGGCTTTGGAGTGGCTTTTCCAAAGATGGCATAGCTTTTCAATCAGTTAAGGGAAGTTTTTATTCTTTGACTTCCTTTTTTGTCGTCTTTTTTTGCGTCTTGCGCCTCCAACTGCTTCAGTTGGACTTACTAGAGATGTGTTTTGAGGCGGGCTATTGAGGCTTAACTGGCTTGAGTCTATCCTGCTGCTGGAGTCGATATTGGGTATGTCTCCCTTTGTTTCTCGGTTTGCGGCTACACCTGGTTCTGTGACTCTTTGGCGAGGTTTAAAAGCAGTAAGGAGCCAGGGAAAAGTTTAGCTGATGGAGTAGGACTAAGTATGTAGTGGCTAGTCATTGTTGTTTCGGGTTGTGTCGGCACTTGGCTGCCCCCTTTTTCCACTGTCTCAACTGGTGGTGGGTTGATCCCAATATACGTTAGGGGACTCAAAAAGGACTTTAGTTCGTTGAACGAGCTGGCAAGAGTGGATGGTAACGTTCTCAGTTTATCCAATGTTGGAGAGCATGTACACCTTGGGGATAGCTCTCTAACGTCATTTTGGGCCCTTCTTATGAGATTGTTTAAGTCAGAAATCTTGCCATGGATCTCAGCCACATGGGTGGCTACGGTGTTCACTATTTCGAGTTCCATTTTTGCTGAATGGTAATCCATGATATTGACCATCGATTGTATGGTCTTCAACATGGAGGGCCAGGCTCGTGCGTCTGGGGGAGAGTTGCTACTTTTTACGGCGGCCTCTGATTTAGGGGTCCTTACTGTTGTGTCCTTGTGAATGAATGAATGAATGACTGAGTGAATGAATGAACGTTTATTTATATTGCGCAAACTTAACCCAAAGGGCATCAAGGCGCAGTCCACACAAAGTATATGAAAATAAAAGAAAAGGATGAATTAATAAGCCTGAGAAAAGAGCCAAGTCTTCAGGAGCTTCCGGAAAATCACCAAAGAGGGTTGGCTGGAGAGTTCAGCGGGGAGGTTGTTCCACAGTTTAGGGGCCAGAGTAGAGAAGGCTCTTCCTCCCCATTTCGCCTTTTTAAATCTGGGCACGGCAAGCAGATTTCTTGAGGACGAACGGAGGGTTCTCTTGGGAGAATAGGAACTAACAAGAGTCTTTATACCTTCAGGACCAGATCCAAACATAGCTCTGTGAGCCAAACAGATGAGCTTGAAGGAAATCCTGGCATGTATAGGTAGAGATTTCTTATTTATGACCCCATAAAGCGCGTTGCAATAGTCAAGCCTGGAAGATACCAGGGCAACTGTTGACTGCTTGCGGGCATCAGGTGACAGGTAGACAGGTCGGGGGCGATCTTTTTCAGCATCCGGATGGTGTTACAGCAGGTGGATGCTGTTCTGCTTACCTGAAGGTCAAAGGAGAGGGCAGAATCTATAAGGACGCCAAGGTTCCGAGTTGGTAGGTTGAGGGCAGTCTCCCAAAGAGGGGGGCCACCAATCTTCCGACCAGATGTTGTGGTTTCCTCCAAAGATTAGGACCTCCGTCTTTTCCCCGTTGAACTTTAGGTAGTTACGCACCATCCATTGCGAGACTGCTTCCATGCACGTTCGAAATTTGCAGGCAGCCTCTTTGGTCGGAGAGGTGGTGGAAATGATAATTTGGGTATCGTCTGCATAGGACAGTATTTGATACCCAAAAGATCTTATTACCTCGGCAAGTGGGGTTACATAGGCATTGAATAACAGAGGACTCAGGGAGGAACCCTGAGGGACCCCACATTGCACGGCCTGAGAGGGAGATAGAAAGCTACCGAACTTGAACCTTTGCTGTCTCTGACAGAGGAAGGAGGATAGGAGACTCAGGGCACTTCCCCCCCACCCCTATCCCCTTCAGCCGGTCTACCAGGATTGAAGGGGACAGGGTATCAAATGCTGCAGTAAGATCAAGCAGCACCAATAGAGTGGTCTGCCCCCTGTCTACCTCAGAGCGGATGTTGCTAACTACGACAGTGAGGGCGGTCTCGGTGCTGTGACCAGCACGAAACCCATGCTGGGAGATATCCAAAAGACCCATCTTTTCTAGATATGTAGTCAAATGAGAATTAAGGTGGGCCTCAAGAATCTTTGCAGGGGCAGGAAGCAGAGATATTGGCCGGAAGTTTTTTAAGACTTTAGGGTTAAGGGAAGGCTTCTTTAAAAGAGGCTTAACAACTGCCAATTTCCATGGGGTTGGAAAAGACCCCTCATTGATGGCCCTTGTAGCTCACACTGGAGGTCAGCCAACTGACCCTTGAAATCACTCTGGTTACCCTGGGATCAAGGCAAGACAGTCCAAACTTTCTTCTTCAGACAGCAAGGCACTCCAAGCACAGGACAGCTCTCTGGCATCAAGGCAGTCCTTCCCCTGAATCTTCCACAGGTCCGGGATTGTTCTGATGAGTGGTTCTGAAGGTCCAATTTTTTATACCTGGTGCCAGCCTTTATGTGGGGGAACTCCCTGGCCTACCTCCAAAACTGGGTCTGGTCAGTTCTTCCCCTGGTCCAGGCTCCAAACTGTGTAGACTCAGAGTGACAAAAGGCAGCGAAGGTCTGGTGTCAGGTTCCTTTGTGTGTACTGTAGGCAAAGCCATCTGAAGTGTAAGTGAAGCTGGGTATAGCCCTTCCCCAGCCATGCTGTCAGGATAGCCCATCCTGGCCACACGTAAGCCTCCTTTGTCTCACTGCCTGGAAGTAATACACAAACCCCAACAGCAGAGTCTTTAACAGTCATGACCCAGGATACTGGCAGAAAGGCAAAGTTGGTTGTGACAAGAAAGTGGCATTTTCAGAATTATATAATAAAATCCAACTCCAGCATTAAAGAGGATATACATTATAATTAATTTTAGTGTAAACAGTATATCTCTATCTGCTCCCAATTTGAAGTTAACACTTAAATATAATAAGGTAAACCAGTGTTAGTCAATCGGAGAGAGTACTGCCTTACAACAGTAAAAAAATGACTTTAGGAGGTTTTCACTCCCAAGACATTACATATGTACACATGTCCTAATTTTGAAATGTGATGCAACCTACCCTATGACCCTTTAAGGCCTACCTTAGGGGTTGACTTATAAGTAGAAGAAGGGATGGTTTAGGTTTGGCAAAAGGTTTATTTTGCCAGGTTGAAATGGCAGTTTAAAACTACACACACAGGCTGCAGTGGCAGGCATCAGATATGTTTTACAGTGCTACTTTAGTGGCTGGCACAATGAGTTCTGCAGCCACGAGTAGCATTTCATATATAGACATTAGGAACACATTGTACCATCTGCTAGGGAATTACAAGCAACTTAAATGTACCAATTAGGTGTAGGCCAATTTTACCATGTTTAAAATGGAGAGCACAAGCATTTTACCACTTTAAAGCAAAGAAAAGTGCACAGAGTCCTAAGAGAAAAGTCCTAAGAGAAAACATAAACCGGTTCAGCAAAGGAAGGTAGATGAGGGCAAAAATCTGGGGTGACCCTGCTGAGAGCCAACAATTACCACATATTACTGTTAATCTAATGCTGGTAGGATGGCTCATCATCATCACCACTCACCACTGGCCACAAGTTCAAATTATTTCTTAAGCCCTTCCTTCGTATTACCTGTATTGCTACTACTCTGTCTCAAACCTAAATGATTTGCTTATTAGCTTACAGATACAGGAAAAGTACACTTCTGTCTTCTCTGTCTTTGTTCAACCTCCTGCTTCCTACAGCTCTAATCTTCTCTTTGAAGCAAATAACTTTCATCAAAGCCTCTCTTACCTCTGTCTCCATAAAAACCCTGAATAATATCACTCTATAAAAGGTAGTTCTCATCCAGCCTCTAGTCTTGAAAGATACTGGGTCAGAAGAGCTGGAAGATTCTGAAGTCCCTTGAAAACCCCTTTGTCGCTGAGCAAGATGAAACTTAAGAAAATGAAGTAAATCCTTGGTTCTCACTGTGAAAACAGAATTGTCAAAATTGTCACAGGAAACAATTTGAAATTATCATATCTCAAACAAAGAGCTCCTATAATTCTGGTCCTGATGCTACCAGATTCAACAAATTTTCCTTATTCTTCTCAGGCAAAATAAAGTAAATTAGGCAGAAACTTGATGTCTCTAATGACATCTCTTCAATCTGAGAACATTCTAACATTGCTCTTGCTTCCTCATGGCTTCCTCTCTTCCAGAGTTCCATTTGTCTCATACCTGACAACATCCTTCTCTCTACTATCTCAGATAGGAAACCATTCTCATATTTTGGCGACCCGACATCTCCTTTCATTGTCAAAGGGATTGTTTAAGACTTTGTCTTTCATTAGTTGACCTTGACCAACTCATCTTTTGGCAAAATGGCATCATACAGAACTGCATTAAAGTTGCACAGGTAAAACCCCTCCTTTACATTTAAAACTCATTATTGATCGCTCGATTGTTGAGAATTTCTGCCCCATCATATTCATATCAAGAATGCCCTTTCTTTTCGGAGTCTCAAATCCTTTCATAACAACATCACTCCTTGGAAAACATCTGCATGTGAATGCTTAATTTCATGACTCATATGTACCACCTCGTCTAACTGCCTACTCTGTGTTATAGCTCCTCAGTGGGACCAGTATCCTGGCTCTCTTGTTCACACTCTTACTCCTATTCGTTACTTCATATCCATCTTTTTGACTTCAAAGATGATATTAATAACCCCTGATTCAGTTAAGATTTCTTCCTTTAGCTATTTGATTCTTTCCTTGCTTTGTTTCACCATCAGCCGTGTTAGAATAACACTACTTATACTCACCTCCAGAGTATTTTGTAAGGTTATTTCCATTGTGCCTTTTTTTACTGTTGCTCACAGCATGGTTTATTTGCCCCTTTTGCCATAATTGTAAAATACACCTGTAACTTTTCCTGCTCTCATCCATTCATGATGAAACATGAACAAATGTTAATACGGCTGCCCTTGAATGAATACAAAATACTTTTAAAGCGCAATAAATGCAATATGGCATCAAGGCGTTAATAGCAGTTAGTCCTAGGAAGGGAGGAGAAGGCAAGGAAAGAGCTCGGTGACTGACCATTAGAGGGTAAAAAGCCAGGTCTTCATGGCCTTTGCAAAATGAAGCGTGAGATGAAGACTGGAGATTGAATAAGGAAGTGAGTTTTACAGCTTGGATGTGGCCACTGAAAAGGCTCTACCTCCCCATCTCGATATTCTGTACCTCGGAACAACTAGAAGATTTTTGCTTGAGGAATGTAGCGGTTTAGAAGGAATGTAGCTTTGAAACATATTCCTAAATTGTCCTGGACCTATGTTGTCTAGGGCTGTGTGAACCATACAAAGAGTCAAAGGTAATTTGTTTGTTCACAGGTAGCCAGTGAAGTTTCCAAATCCTCTCAGAGACTGATTGAAATTTAGGGTTATCAAGAATTAATCTGGCTGCAGCATTCTGAACAAGCTGCAGTTTAGCAAGAGCAGTCTTATTACCATCCAGGAAGAGAGCATTACAGTAAACCAGGTTGGAACTGATAGGTGCCAATGTCACTTGTTTTCATGCAGGGAGAGGAATGAAAGGCCTTTGTAAGCCTTGCTGTAACTGTATCCTTTTATATTGCTTATTCAATATGCCTGATGTGACTTAGTTAAGCCAGTTGTTCAGCACCACTATCTACCTGCCTGTTTTTAAGTTTCAAAAAGTAATTTTATTGAAAGTATGTCATACTGGATATTACAAGAGAGAATGCCTGCCTGTTTTTGATTTCAGTTATTTATTCTTCCTGAAACCTGATTAGGCAGAGTCCATGTTATGAAGAATCCACAGTCAGCAATACGCGTAACAATATATAAAAAATAAATACATAAATCCTGGCAAGGCCAAATTAGTCTTCTATGTTTCCAAAGTGGATACTTTCAGTGACTTTCAACTTATTAACAGTAACAAATGCAGTTTACAGTACATTGGCATGGCAGAAGTACAATATGAAGCTATAGATGAAAGAACAAGCTACCATAACTCCTATTCCGTGGATACCTAATGCATTACTGGGTTTGTAGGAGGCAGTCAGTGGAGCAGTAGACGTTAGGGGAGGGGAAATCAATAGGATGCCAGATGAGTCACCAGTAGTTTCATACTTTTATCTTGTGTATTTCGAGTAGTAGCACTGCTGAAGAGCAGTAAAGGAGAGTCTCTTTCGAGATGCCACTGATGTCTGAAACAAAATAAGTAGCGGCAAAAAGTAGAAAATGTCAAGAACATTTATAGAGGTACCAGAGATATTACAACCAATAATGATTCTGTGATAATAGTTCCCATATGAGAAGTAAAAGCTAAGGGGTGGTATCAGATTACCAATCAGGAGGGGAATCTTTGCCCAATCTTACATAGATTCCAATGTTTCCAAACTGTCGCACACTGTGGTGTCGAGACCCAGGTCAGCAAGTGGCAGAGAGGGCGAATAAGGAGAAGAATCATTGGCAGAAAATGCAGTTCTGTTTAGTGGCACTTGGTGAAAACGAAAAGTGATGGGGGCTTAAATACCTGTCCAGAATGGTATCTATTGAGTGTGTGACTCAAGCAAACCAGATTCGCCTAGGGAATCTGTGGCTCCTTCCTAAAACAAAAGTTTGAAAACCAGAAAAAACAGTACATTTTACAACCCAATTAAGCATAAATTGGCTAAAAGTACAGAGGTTATGCAGAGGCACTAATTAACTATTCTAATACTTTCTTGGTGTGCCCTCATAAGGAGCCTTGAAAGTTCACCCTCCCACTAAAACCTATAACTATGGGGTGGCAAAAGATGCACTTTCATCACAGATTTCTTTCAAACTAGGAAAACCTGACCATCCAATTCTACATGGTCCTCTATCTCCCAAAAAGTATATATCATCTTCCTTCACGTCAGCATTCCACTTTCTTTCATATATCCATGTTTACCACAAGCAGATTCTCAATTACATTGTCTTAGAATCTACTTGTAGGAGCAAGGTAGAAAGAAACTTTAGTTAAATAAATCTCACAATTACGTAAACAGAAGAGCTACACAAGTATTTAATGTGCATGTAGCACTGCCACTGCTCAATTTACAATCACCTTATAATATTAGAAAACCGAATTATTACACAAATCTTACATGTTTCGGCCTCAAGCAGAAGTAATAATAGTATCATAAAAAGCTATATATCAATGCATATGATTATATATCTGTACACAGACCTAAAAAATTTTTTATTGGCATCATGAGTAACATCAGATACAAATAACTCAGAAAAGCTCAAAAAAAATAATAAGGGTGAGAAGAGGCATAAGAAAAAAACAAAAAACAAAAAAAGGAAAGAGATAAAGCATAGTTCCAAACAGTATTGAAAATCATTGTATCAGTTAAGACATTAGGACATAATTGATCCCCATATTTTTTCTACTTTTCGTTTTTTCCCCTGTCCCCTAGTTACCGCCAAAGAACTTTCCATATTATAAATGTCTTTAACCAAAAGCCACCATTCCATAACCGTGGGGGGATTATTTTGAATCCACACCCTAGCAATAGCTAGTCTGGCACATGTCAAAAGTATATTCATTAATTCCCTAGATGTATTGTTTTCCCCAGCGACCCCGATCATAATATCCAATTGGGTGAGTACAATTGGCCTAGCCATTTTGGCTGAGATAACACTAACTACATCCTTCCAAAAAATAGATAATTCAGGGCAGGAACAAAACATATGAACAATATCTGCCCCTTTAAGTGCGCACTTAGGACATTTTGTACGATCACTCAAATCGTTATCACAAGCCCATTTTAGAATCCTGTCTGGAGAATAGTACAGTTGGAATAATGTTCTAAACAGCTGTAATTTCAGACTTGACGATTGAACTGCATTATTTAGACTGTTCAGTGAAGAGGTTATCATATCAGGGGTTACATTCACCTCTAACTTAGTACTCCACTTTTCTGCCACCTTGCTGATGTCGTCCTTGTGTAAAGCAGAAAAATTGAATGGTTGAGCACAATATATCATGTAAACTTCTGAAGGAACCACTGGGCTATAGCTGACCCATCTGTACACAAACCTAAAAATAGCCACAGCGGGAAATGCCCTCTGGTAACAAGGAACCAAAATCAACAACAAAACTCTCAGATTAGCATGAATTATTACTCAAGTATTAGATTTAAATATATTTTAGAAATGCAACAATTTTGTCTCCATACAGCAGCTTGCCAGTTTCTGAAAATGCACATATTTTAGTATTAGAGAAATACTTTTTTATTTTAAATAAATAAATTAATTTCCCTAAAGAAACGTTGCCAACTTTCATTCAGGGAAACGTTGTTTCTGTCTCAAAAATACCAAGATCCACACTAGAGATGCAATGCAGACATTTGAGAAGTTAGTGTTACCTTTGATGTAGTACATAAGTAGGGTCTATATCAGGGCAAAGAAGATGACTAAGATCAATCATGTAGCACACTTTATACACTACTCCTGTTTTTTTTTTTAAGTTTAAACTTTATTAACAGAAATAGTAGAGAATACATATGAAGAGTAATAATGAACATTAAATACCAATAATACAAAATGAATACTACTAAAGGGGGAGGAAAGGGAGAGTGGAAAAGGGAAGAAGGGAATATCTTAATAAAACAGTACCAGCAAGAAAAGCACCTGAATCACAAACCCTAATACATCAACAAAAAGCAATAATAAGTAAACTGTAAAGTATAAATTCCAAAACTGCAATAATTAAAAAGATAAAAGGAGTAACAACAACAAAATGAATAAATACATAAATAAATAAATCTGGAAATGTAAAGACAACAAAAAACTTCATGGAGGTTTTCGAGCTTCATCTGAGTTAGTAGGAGAAATGGCCGAAGAGGAAGCAATAGTTGTCAGATACGAAGATAAGGGGAGCCATAAAAGATTTAATGGCTAAAGATACAGGAGTAACATTGTTGGTATCTAATCTATGATGGAAACAGACAGCATTCCACCAAGCTTTAAAACTAACTTTGTCAGCGTGTTTCCAATTTGAGGTTATTAAGTGAAGGGCAATTGCAAGCAGCAAATCAATTAATGAAGGAGTCCGATTTGAGTGTGGCCAAGAAGGAGATAGAGAACCCAAAAAGATGTTGGAAATGGAAAAAGGAATTTGGGTGTTGAACATTTTAATTATTTGAGACCAAACCTAGAACCAAAAACGGGAAATCATGTGTTTTAAATCAGAAGAAGGGGCTTTACAGGACCAGCAGACGGAGGGAAAATCAGTGGAAAAGGAGGCTAATTTCATTGGGGTGAAAAGGAGGCGTTTGTAAATAAAGAAAAGAGTTTGAGAAGTATTGGCGGCTCTTGACGTTTTATGAATTTTTAACCACAATTTGTCCTAAAAAGGAATAGACCAACAATCAGAAAGATCCTTTCCCAGGCCAATTCAGACTTCACCTTGGCCCTGTCTGAGGAGAAGAACGAAGATCTGTAAAGAGAAGAAGCCGATGTAGTGGTAGACAGTAAAGGAAAAAGAGTAGAACATCTGGGAGGAATATTGGGCTCGGATGGTAAAGAAAGAAGATATTGTGAAAGAGAAGGAAAAGCAGGTCATACTGAGATTTACAGGAAGAAGGAAGAAAGAATTTTAATTGAAGATCCAAGAAGGATAAAGGTGTGTTATGAAAAAACAATTGTGAAATCCAGATTAAACCTTTGAGTCACCAAGTTTTCCAGTAGATAGTCCGGCCTTTGATGCGTAATAAGTGATTATGCCAGATAGGTTGTTGATCTAACGAGATAAACGAGGGATAGGAAGATGGCAGAAGAGGAATCAGTCATTTACGTGTGTGAGAGATAACTAAAGGACGCAAAGAAGAGAAATTATTAGTAAAAGCAAGAACTTCCTTAAAATGAAAAGGAGCTATAAAGTGTTTTTCAATATTCAACCAAAGAAGAGGATGAACACAGTGATCCGGAGAAAGCCATCTAGAGGATTGTCTCAGAGAAAAAGCATAATGGTACGCTTTGAAATCAGGAAATTTGAGGCCGCCAGAAGATTTATCCGCTTTAAGGGCATTAAGAGCTATGCGAGGAGATTTATTCTTCCAAAGAAAATTTGTTTAATATGGAATCAATTTTTTTGAAGTAAAAATCAGGAATGTGTAACGGGATCATAGACAAGAGATAAAGAATTAGTGGGGAGAGCATCATTTTAAAAGAATCTAGGCAACCCCACCAGGAGAGAAAGAGGGGATGCCAGCGATCAATAGATGCAGAAAGAGTTTTGGAAAGAACATCGAAATTTTCCTTTAAGGTTTCTGGAATAGTGGGAGAGAACCATAAACCTAAATATTTAATCTTGGAGGATTTCCAAGAGAAAATCTTGTTTCAAACAAAGAACATTTAACGGAAGAATTTCACATTTATCCGAATTAAGATGATATCCAGATAATTGAGAAAAAGTATCAACTTGAGAAAGAAAAGCTGGAAGAGAGATAGAGGGATTTGAACATTATAAAAGAATGTCATCCGCATAAACAGACATTTTAACATGTGTAGTATCGATTTTAAATCCAGTAATCCTGTTATCTAATTGAATTTTCGTTAAAAAAGGTTCTTAAGCAACAATAAAAAGAAGAGGCGATAAGGGACAGCCTTGGCGGACTCCCCTGAAAAGAGAAAAAGAATCAGAGGTTTTCCCATTAACAAAAATAGAGGCTTTAGGACCAGAATACAATAGGGAGATAAGAGCAATCAATTTAGCAAGGCATCCAATCTATTTATGTGCCTGAAACATAAAATCCCATCTAATCCTGTCAAAAGCCATCTCAGCATCCAATGCTATCGCAGCAATGGGATAATCGAGGGAAGAAGCTTTACTTAAGATATTAAAGAAAACTCTAGAATTGTCTGAGGATAAGCGACCTTTCACAAAACCTGACTGTTCAGGGCCAATAATATTGGGTAAAATGGGGTCGATACGGAGAGCAAGAATCTTAGCAAAAATCTTATAGTCTAAATTAACTAAGGAAATAGGACGGTAATTTTTACAAAAAGAGGGATCTTTATTTTCTTTGGGTATTGGACAGATTAAGGCGTCCTGAAAAGATCCTGAGGAGGATCCTTCCGAAATAAAAGAGGTGTTAAGTAGCAAGAGATGAGAAAGAAGTATAGACGCGAAGTGAGAATAATATTCATTGGTAAAACCATCTGGACCTGGCGCTTTGCCTTTTTTTAAAACCGACATAGCAAGTTTGATTTCAGATAAAGTAATATCTAATTCTAGTGGGGTAAAATCCGTATCATGAGTATGAGGAGAAGGTATCGATTGAAAGAAAGAAGAGAGTTCAACAGATGTAGGTTGGTGCTCTGGTGTATACAACTTTTTATAGACACAAACAAATTAATTTAAAATATCTTTATCTTTAAAGAACAAATCTCCATTATTGTTGTGGATGGATTCGATTTTAGTTCGTTCTCGACTAATTTTTAAATAATTGGCAAGTAGTTTGCCCATCTTATTCTGACCACCGTAATAGCGGGCACTGCTTTTTAAAAGGTAAGAGGATGCAGCTTCAGTTGAAGATTTATTAAAAGATATTTTCGCCTCAATAAGATTCTTTAAGGAAAGTTCAGAAGATGAGCCATAATAATCATATTCAAGTGTTTTAATTTTTTCCAATAACTGGGCATTTTGAGCTTCAAAAAATGTCTTCTTACGCGAAACGAAATTGATGATAAAGCCCCTAGCTGCCGCCTTAAATGAGTCCCAAATCATTACTGGAGACGAATCCGGGATGGAATTAATAGAAAAGACTTCAGAAGCAAAAGAAGTGAATTGGCCTTTGAAATTGGGATCAGATAATAAAGTATTAATAAAACGCCATCTACCAGCATTGGGAGAGAATGGAGCAAATCAAAATCGACAAAAACTGGGAAATGATCTGAGATGAGGATGGAACCAATCTCAGCGTGTAGTACAAGTTGAGATAAAGGTTTACTGAGAAAAAAATAATCTATTCTGGATTGAGATTTATGGGGAGGGGAATAAAAGGAATATTCCAGTAGATCTGGGTTACAAAGCCTCCAAATAGTAATTAAAGCTTTTGCTTTGCGTCGTATGGCAGAGGGGAATTGAGAGTGCATCTTGGTATTGGAACATTTCACAGAGGAAAGTCTATCTAAGATAGGGTCTAAAATCTGATTACAATCACCTCCAAAAATAACATAATCTTCATCAAACATAAGAAGTTTATCAGAAATAAGAGGCCAAAACGTATTATCAATATTAACTGGTGCATAAACGTTTAATAACACTAAGGGTACGTGATCAATAAGCAATTTAACAATTACCCAAAGGCCGTCAGGGTCACATTCTTGATGTATTACTGAAGCTTGATGGTTTTTATGACACAGTATAGAGGTAGAAGTATATAAATGACAGTATAGAGGAGCCATTTTTCTTTCCTAAAGCAGGGGAAGAAAAAACATGACCAACCCAACCACTCTTCAATTTGGCTGCCTCAGCGTCTGATAAATGAGTTTCTTGAAGGAAAGCAATATCCGTCTTTAATATAGCTAAATGGGTTAACACACGTTGTCTTTTAATAGGGTGAGTAACTCCTTTAACATTCCATGTTACAACTCTAAAGGTGAACCATTATAAACAAACATATGTAAATGGTATAAAAGCAGAAAAATAAGCATTTATCAAGCAGAACATGAACTATTGTTAAATAAACATGATAATAATTCAGAAACTTTGTATGCAGTAAAATGAGAATATAGAAGAAACGATTAGGTAAGAAATTCAGGATTATGAAAGTAAGAAAAAGAGAAAAAAGAAAGGTACTGTGAAATATAGAAAGATGGAGAAAGACAAGCAGACAAAACAAAATAAACAATTGATAATGAACAAAGATGTCAAAAAGACATACCACAAACCAACAATAAGAATGGGGCTGGTGGAACCACATAAGGAAGGTAGCACACCGGACCGAAGTCTCCGTGAGAACGCGGCGGAAGGAGACACGATTCCAGATAAAACATAAGGGACACATAAAACGAGGGGGGCCACGAGACCGCATCTGAAAGGAATCCAAAAAGATATAATGTTAATAACGAGGATGGCGACAAAATATAGCATAAAATACAGCGTACATCAGGGATAATGAATTAACAACACCCATATGAGTAGGTCAATACCACTATACACAGAACTATTACACCCAAGACTCAAGCAAGAGGAATGTCCATGGAATAATTTCTGCAAGAGTTGAGAAATTGTTGAAGTAATGCTGGATCCTCAAAATGCGTTGATCTGTTGTTATAAGTCACTTTAAAAAGGCAAGGATGGAATAAGCCAAAACGAGCATTCAAGGAACATAGAGCCTGTCTCATCTCCAAAAATTTCTTGCGGCGATCTGCAGTGACCTTAGCGTAGTCTTGAGCAAAGAAAAGGTTAGAACCATTCCAATTGATTTTCCCTTTCTGTTTGGCAGCATGAAGGACTTTAAGGAGATCAGTGTATTCCAAAAAATACAGAATAACACCTCTAGGTTTTACTGAAGAAGACGATGAAGCGGATGAGCGAGATGTTGATCCCAAACGATGTGTCCGTTGGATATTTAAAGGAGGCGAGGGAGGAAGACCAGGTGGGCAAAAATTATTGGAAAAAAGAAATAGGATTCAATCCCTCAAGGCCTTCCGCAAGTCCATAAATGCGTAGGTTATTACGCCTATTTTTATTTTCTAAATTTTCAACTTGCTGCTTAAGAACATCACTTTCTTTATGAACACCAGGAACTTGGTCAATAACTTTTCGAGCTGAAGCAAATTCCCTTTCAAGATTATCCACTCTTTGCTGGAGGAGTGTGGCTCACTGATTAGAGCGGCAGACCCTGATGCAGAGGTCTGGCCCGGGACCAGGGTTTAATTCCCGACGCGGCAGGGTCCTGAGCCCAAAAATGTCCACGGACTCGATAATTCTCGCCTCGGTGCCTATTCTAATCATGGGGCCCCACGCTGCAACTCTGGGCAATAGTTGCTTAATCTCCACTACGGCGGCCCACCCGCTGCGGGATGCCTGGCTTTCACCCTGGGGATACCCAGTAGGGGTTATCTCACAGGGAAAAGCAAGGACGGGTTCCCAAGGCAAGCGCCTTGATGCCTTCGGGTGATACATGCGCTATATAAGTCGCAATACATACATACATACATTGCTCGGTATGTGACCAATTGACTTCGAGGTGAGAATTTGTTTTCGTCATGTAGGGTTTAAGAGCACGAATTTCCTCCAATAGAAGCTCTATGGAGATGGAGGATGGTGTATTGGTAGGAGAAGGAGGATTTGTTTTGACTCTTTTTCCTGACGTGGAAACAGAAGAAGAAATTTTGGTAGAGGTTTTGGAAGTTGTACGAGAAGAAGGAGAGGAGGTGCATTTTACGGTAGGCATGTCATTTGGTGTATCATCCATGGTGTCTTGGAGAACACTGAAATGGTTTACATCTTCCAAAGGCGGATTAACTACGAGTATTATTCCGGTTAGCACTTGGCGTCACCATTGAAATATTGATGTTAAAGAGGCTTAAAATGAGAAGCTAGGGGGGGCGTGGCCTAGTGGGCGAAGATGGTGGACGCAGCTTGTTAGAGCTCCCACCGGCCCTGTATTAATCCGTGCATTTATCCTTGCTCCCGGACCTACCTGGCAGCTCTCCAACTCAGCGCTGGTGGCGGATGGTGCGAGGCGTCCTCCGGTGCGACAGGCGGAGTTCCCCGGTCCTCCGGAGCTGCCGACGGCGGTGGCTGCGCCCTGAGGCCTGGTCCGGCGTGCGGAGCCGGGACCTCGATTTTGGTGGTGCCCAGGCCGCAAATCCTGGTGTTGGTCCCCGGCCCTGGCTACTGGAGCGGATGATGTGAGGCGTCCTCCGGGGTGACGAGTTGAGCTCCCTGGTCCCCTGGCGCTGACGGCGGAGGTGACATTGATTTGAGGCCTGGTCCGGCGTGCGGAGCCGGGGCCTCGATTTTGGTGGAGTCCGGGCGGGAGGCTCTGGTGCTGGTCCTCAGCCCCGCCTGCTGGCGCCGCCCCGACTTCTTTACCAGACGCCGGAGCTGAGGGCGGGGGCCCCGCTGTGCCCCTCCGCTCCTTGAGTGGCGGCTCGGCTATTCCAGACGCCGGAGGACAGTGTTGGCTGGTGCTGAGGCCTTGAAACCGGGCCCTCAATTTTCGTGCCCTCTGGCGGTGGGTGGTGCTGCCCGGAGCCAACGTGGACTGTGGAGTGGACGGCCTCGCCTGCGGTGTTGGTGGCGCTACTGGTACTTGCGCTGGACATCTTGCCGCCTGTCCGGGCTGGAGGCTCCTGCTGTGTGACCCTGGCTAGGGTGCTACTTCGTCCTTTGTGAGTCCCCCTGGCCCCAGTGTGTGTGGGTGAGAGGTACGGTGACGGCCAGCGACCGAGGACCTTGGGGCTGCGGTGAGTTGGACCCCTGCAGTGCGCGACCTGCCCTGAGGCCTGTGGACACACCTTGGAACGGCGGCCCGATTACGGCCTGCATTATGACCAGGGGTGGAGGAGGCAGCGGACCTGCCAAACAAGGGCCCATCGACAAGTTCACGGGGCCGAATGGAGGTGCTGGCGCATCGGGGGGGGGCCAGAGCGCGGGACCGGACAATGCGGCGCTTATGGCGGCTATCACCCAGTCCAGAGACATGCTTGACGCCAAGATAGGTGCGGTGGGGGCAGATGTGACCTTGCTGCGCCAGGACCTGCGCAACGCAGTGACCCGCATCACAGAAGCGGAATCTAGGCTTTCAACAGTGGAAGACGATGTGGGGTCCCTGAAACAGAAGGTGGCCGCGATGGAGAAGATCCAGAGGGGCTTGGCGCTTCGAGTGGAGGATGCCGAAGGTCGGGCGCGTAGGAATAACCTTAGCTTCGTGGGTTTTCCCGAGGGCTGCGAGAAGGGGGATATGGAAGGTTTCTTGTCCCAGTGGCTGGAGTCGTGGTTACCCCCAGACGCGCTTTCGAGGTGCTTCGTAATAGAGCGCGCCCATAGAGCCTTGACGCAGAAACTGCCCACGGGCGAGCGACCCAGACCGGTGATCGCACGGATCTTAAATTTCCACGACAGGGACACCATACTGCGGGAGGCGAGGGCGAAGGACACGGTCATGTTTGACAGTCAGAAAATCATGATCTTCCCGGACTATACGAAGATGGTACAGCAGCAACGACACTCCTTCGTGGCGGCCAGGGCGAAGCTGCGCGGCCGGAAGCTCCAGTACTCGCTACTTTATCCAGCCCGCCTTCGAGTGATTTTCCAATCGAGGACACACTTTTTTGATACCCCGGAGGATGTCTTTAAGTGGACAGATGAGACGGTGAGGGTTCGGCCACATGCTCAACCGGGCCTGAACCCGGGCTCCTCCAGGAGCTCCTCTCCGGAGCGGGCGACCCAGCGCATCAGGGGGAAAAGACACAGGAGTTCTAGATCGCGGCAGCGCTCCCCTTCTCACGCTGGGGCAGGAGATGGAACACCGGCGGACTCGGACCAATCGAATAAGGACAATTGAACATCGTTTGAAAGTAAGGTGACTTATGGCTGTGGTAGATCTTGGCAGTGTGTGGCTGATGAGTAAGTCCTGCTGCCCAACCAATCCGGGACGAGATGCCTTGACACTATCTGCGTTACATGTTGGGGAGAACATGGGGCTGCGGGGTGGGGTTCGGGGTGCTATCTGATCGGGGCTACATCCCTCTATTATAGGCGGGTGTTAGTGAGAGGGGGGTTCCTGTAGGTTGAGTGGGTGGTTGGGATCCATTGGTATGGTAGGCTTTGGGCGCTCTGTTTTGGGCCCGAGGTCGCCCATGCCGCGACAGATACTTCTGTGTTCTAGGAGGTATAGGGGGGGGGGGGTGGAGGTTGGGGGACGGGGTGTTCAGGGGGTTGTTATTTAGGGGTGTGGGTGGGGGGGGTTCGGTTGGTGGTGCACGTGATTTTCATGCTGAACTAGAGCTGGTGTTGTATGTACGGGCCTGCTGCTGGGTCCTCTTGCTTTATTTTCCCTGGGATTATGGTTGATGCATTGCCTACAGGGCCCCGTTGTATGTCTATGCGCATATTGAGCTGGAACGTCCGGGGCTTACTGGATAAAATTAAAAGGGGAGCTGTTCTGAGGGGGGCTAAGCGGGAGGGGGCGGATGTCCTGCTCTTGCAGGAGACGCATATGATGGGCACGAAGGCACCCTGCCTGCAAAGATTTGGCTACCACCAGGTTTTCCACGCCGGCTTTTCGAGGGGTTCTAGAGGGGTTGCCATCTTGATTCATAGACGACTTGCATATGTACATGAGAAACTTTGGCTTGATCCTCAGGGCAGATACATTGTTGTGCAGGGTAGGGTGGGTACGGAACCAGTCGTCTTTGGGAGTGTCTATGCCCCTCCCCCTCTGCAGTGGGCTCTAGCTGAAAGGCTGTTTGCGGTATGGGCAGAGGTCCCAGCGTCCCTTGCTGTGATTGGTGAAGATTGGAATGATGTGCTGGATGTGACTATGGACCGTCTTCGGCCGCGGGGTCCGCCTGTGGTGGCTGCCCCCTCTCGGTTGCGTGCGATGGTGGATGGACTGGGCTGGGTCGATACGTGGCGACATCTGCGTGCGGCGGCCAGAGAATATACGTATGTTTCTGCAGTGCATGGCTCGTTTTCACGGCTGGATTGTGTGTTTGTGCCGAGTGGGTGCCTGAGCCGAGTGCGGGGGCGGCCATCCTGCCTCGAGGGTTGTCTGACCACTCTCCAGTGACTGTAGATGTTGACCTGTGCGGGCGGAAGCAGCCGTTCCGGTGGCGAATGTCCTCGTGGCATCTTCAGCAGGCTGATTACGTCCGGCATATACGGGGAGCGATAGCCCATTATTGGCAGGAAAACCTTGTCGGGGACACGGATGTGTTGTTGGCCTGGGAAGCTATGAAGCCCACACTTCGGGGGGTGGACATAGCGTGGTGCGCGGCGGCACGCCGACGACATAGGGAGGCCATAGTAGCAGCGGCGGCGCGGGTGGAGACCCTCGAGAGGCGGTGTAAGGAGGAGGGTGGTGGAGACGCTGTGCGGTCGCTCTTGCAGGCGCAACAGACTCATGCATATGTGCTGCTTGATGAGGCTCGCCAGGCATGGCTCGCCACCCGCAGTAGAATTTACCAGTGGGGGGACAAGTCGTGCACTATGCTTCATCGACTGTGTCAGAATACCATGCAGCCGATTACGCTGCCTGGACTTGCTGATGAGACTGGAGCTACGATAACGGACCCAGCTGAACTGGCGGCCAGTTTCGCGCGATACTACGCAGCACTTTATGCGCCGCAGGACTGCCTTCCGGCCGAAGCGGTGGATAAGTTTATCGCGGACCTGCCCCCGAGGGTGGTCTCCGACGAGGCGCGGGCGATCTTGGATCTCCCTATCACGGGGGAGGAGGTGGGGGACGCGCTGGCGCAACTCAACACGGGGAAGGCGCCCGGACCGAGTGGTTTCCCGTGCGAATTTGACAAGAAGTTCCAGCTCCAACTGGGGGCTCACTATAAGGCGGCACTAGAGGCTGCGCGTGAGTCGGGTCGGTTGCCCGCTGATTGGCGACATGCCGAGGTGGTGATGTTCCAGAAACCGGGTAGGCCACCCGCTAGGCACGACTCGTATCGCCCCATATCGTTGCTTAACATAGAAGCTAAATTACTGGCAAAAGTGCTGGCGAACCGGCTTCTCCCCTACGTAGCGGATCTGGTTCATCCGGACCAGGCGGGCTTTATGCCGCACAGGGCGACGCGACACAATGTCAGACGGGCTCAGACGGCCATCGATGCGATGGGGGCCACGGGTGAGCGAGCGGCCCTGTTGCTGGCGGATATAGATAGGGCGTTCGACTCCGTGAGCTGGGCTTATTTGTTTGCACTCCTGCCCCGCCTTAACTTGGGCCCAGTTTTCATCTCATACGTTCGGTTGCTCTACACCGACATCACGGCAGCCGTGCGGGTCTCGGGTGCCGTCTCTGTGCGGTTTCCAATCGGGCGGGGGACCCGTCAGGGTTGCCCACTCTCCCCCTACCTCTTCGCGTTAGCGATGGAGCCCCTCGCCTCTTGGGTGCGCATTGATGCACAGCTGCAAGGTTTTAGATGGGACCAGGGATGCACCGATAGGATTGCGCTGTATGCGGACGATGTCCTGTTCTTCCTTACTGACCTCGATAGGTCAGGCCCGCGGGTGTTACAAATCATGCGCATCTTCGGGGAAGTCTCGGGTCTGTACCTTAACCCGCAAAAGTCCACCTTATGGGTGTTGGGTGATGGAGCGCGCGCGGGCCACTGGGCGTCGGCCCTGAAAGTGGCGGTTGGAGGCCTACTGTATCTGGGTGTCTTCTTATCGGAATCCGCGTCGATCTCCTGGGAGCGGAATGTGGTGCCGGTCTGGGATAAAGTCCAGTCGGACCTTAAAACATGGGCGCGAATGCCCCTTACTATTTTTGGCAGGTCGGCGATATTTAAGATGGTTGCGCTCCCGCGCCTCTTGTACCAGTTACAGAATCACCCGCACCCGATTGCACCCCAGTGGTTTCGGCAGGTTAATTCTGCTTTGGGACGATTCCTGTGGGCTGGGGGTGCTGCCAGGGTGGCACTGCGTACATGTTTTCTGTCCACTTACTGTGGTGGGCTTGCGACGTTGGACGTATTGTCCTACTACCAAGCCTCCCACCTACTGGTCCTCAACGAATGGTGGTATGGAAGTAGAGGGGACCCGGCATACGCGCTGGAACACCAACTGATGAGAGGCCACACTCTGCACACGATTCTCTATTCGGCCGGACTGCGGCGGCGGTTACCCCGGGCCACACAGGTGGTGTTTACGATATGGCGCCAGGTGTTGCGCCGTAAGGGTTGGTGGGGCAGACTGACGGCCGAGACCCCATTGTGGCATAATGGGCAGCTTCCAGCATTGGCCACGTTATCCGGGTTTGAAGGTTGGGACTCCATTGGGATCTCATCGCTAGGCCACGTCGTATCCGGCACGGCACTTAAATCTTTTCAAGAGCTTAGTGTTGAGTATCATATGCCTAATACCCAATTCTTCAAATATCTTCAGCTCCGCCATGCACTTGGGCCTAGCTTGGTGGGCCTGGAGTCGCTGCCGGAGTTCAGACCTCTGGAGGCTAAAGTCTTTATGGGAGATCTGGGCGATAAGAAAGTGTCCCGCATATACCAAACTTTGGTAACTCAATGCTCCTCTTCCCTCCTTAAACTGCGGGAGGCCTGGGAGCGAGACATTGGCCCGATGGATGAGGATGATTGGAGGGAGGCTCTAGAGTCCCCGCGGGGTGCTGCTATTGCGGTGCGCTTGCGCCTAATACAGTTCAAATATCTACACAGGGCCTATTATACACGAGAGCGATTGTGGAAGGCGAGCTTGATTGGGTCTCCGGAGTGCCTGCGTTGTGGCGCTGAAATGGGCACGCTGCTACATACTGTGTGGTCCTGTGGTGGTTTGTCCCGGTTCTGGGGGGGTGTATGGAGCTGTCTGTCAGAGGTGCTGGGATGGGACCTTCCCCGGACTCCTCACTTGGCCCTGCTCCATGTCCTAGAGGGTATTGGGGGAAACATATACAAGCGTCATCTGTTGCTGTTGGGCCTTGTCATTGCCAAACGAGACCTGGCGCAGGCGTGGAAGAGTGAGCGGGCCCCCCCGTTGAGTCTTGGAAGGCGGGAATTGATTACTGCATGGGCTTGGAACGCCCGGTATTTGAAGCAAGAGGATGTCCCCGCAAACATTTCAAGATATGGAAAAGGTGGGCGGAATATAGGGGTTTGTTACTCGATCCCCCGGTGGAACCAGATGACGGAGAAACGGATTCAGTGGACGGGCTGTGGGCCTGAGGGGACACTGGCTCTTTTACCAGATTTGACCGACTATTGGTGTCTAGAAATGAACACGTGCACGGGGTTAGGGAGGGATAAGGGGTGGGTAGGGGGCTCGTTTGGGTGTGTTGGGTGGCGGGAGGTTGGGTGGGGTTGTTTCTGATTGGGCCTGCATCTTGATTCTGTATACTTAACACTGTGGCAGGACTCTCCTGACTGTGGAGGTCCGCGGTTTTTGCTTACCCGATCTATAAAATCAATAAAATTTTGTTGTGAAAAAAAAAAATGAGAAGCTAGGAGAGTGCAGCAGGCGAATGTTGTCACAGTGAAAAATCTTAGCCTCTTAGTGAAAGTTACGTCTGCCTGTGGTGAGTATAAGGAGGATAACAAGGACAGCAGGTTGGCAAAGCGATTAAAACAGTAGCCAGAAAAAACTCGGTCAAACTGCCAAATATGCTGCCAAAAGTGCTCCTCAAAAGATAAAAATGCGTATAACATGAACAGCAGGCTGGCAAAGCGATTAAAACAGTAGCCAGAAAAAACTGTGAAGAGCAATTAGTTGACTGAACTTATTTTTCCAAAAATGAGGCAGAATGAGGAGAAAAGGTAATAAGACATTTGGGGCCAGATCTAGGTCGCCAAATACTGGTCGGTAATGGCCGATTTCGGCCGTTACCGACCGGTATTTGGATATTGAGATGTAGGGGGCCTGAATTTACAGAATCGGTAAAGTTACAGATTCGGTATATTTATCGATTTGGTAAAATACTGAATCGGTAAATTTACAGATTCTGTAAATCCAGATGTAGGTGGCACTGAAAACAGTGCCACAGGCCCTTAGGAATTCGTTATTTACCACCAAATAATACTTGGTGGTAAATAATGAATTTCTGTGTACATGCACATCTGTATGTATGCACACATACATGCCCTAAGGGCATGTATATGTGTCACATTGCACACAAGCCAGAATCAGGGGTGCAACAGGGTGTAATTTTACCGAATCGGTATTTACCGATTCGGTAATTGCCATTGATTCCTGTGGGCCTCAAAGCCCATAAGAACCAATGGCAATTACCGAATCGGTAAATACCGATTCGGTAATTACCGAATCTTACCGATTCGGTAATTGAATTGGTAAAAATACCTACATCCCGATTGCCAGTTCTTAAATACTGAATCGGTATGATTCGGTATTTAAGAATCGGTAATCTGGCATTACCTACATCTGGCCCTTGGTGTGTGAGCTATAAACCAGCAACAAAGGGATAAAGTCACTTTAAAATGGCAGCTATATTAGAAAAGAAATTTGCAGGTATCCACTTGTGCCACTACATCACACTTCGGATAAACTGCCAAATATACTGCCAAAACAGTGCCAAAAGCGCTTCTCAAAAGGTAAAAACACTGCATAAAGCCTGACTTTGGGTGAGGCAGCAAGTCATTGTAAACAGAAGGCAGCAGAGAACCCAAAATGGCGGACGCGCCTCAGACGCGAACCGCCGAATTATGAAAGCAGGATTTCAGCGAGTACAGCTCACCCTGCGCTTTCGGGATGATAGTTCCTAGCGCTGCAGACAATCCGCTTGCAAACGTTGCGGTCAGGAGGACCGGACGACCGTCATACGATCCGGAACGGCTCTCGTCGTGTCACACTCCGGCAGAACTCCCCCGGCTAGCGGCCATCTTCCTCGGCGCTGTAGCCACGCCCCCCCCCACTACTCCTGTTTTAAAAAAGATTTAGACAATAAAGAATTATGCTACAACGGCAGAAGTGAGGCAAGAGGAGGAAATCCTTAAATTGGTCAACTTATCGCAGAGATAGCCACGATTAGCCCTGGAATATCCGCAATATGTCTATGATGGTCAACATTTGCCCATGGCTATTGTTATGACGGGGCTAGACCTATGTAGGTACAGAATGGCCCAATATGTAAAGCATGGTCACAATTAACCCGTGGCCACCATATGAACATTTTCTCTGCCCCCACCTCCATAAACACACAGATATCTATTCACTCACAGACATGCATGCATACATTGATAGACATACACACACACACACACACACACACACACACACAGAGTCAAGCATTTGTGTGCATGCACACACACAAACATATACATGCATGCTCAGGCTCTAAATCCCTTTTCTTGTACCCACATCTCAGCTTACCTTCTGACACAATGCTGGTGCTCTGGATGGGCTCCTGGCTATGCTACTGATCTTAGCCTAGAATCAGTGTCTGAACTGGAGTGGTGTGGAGTGCAAACAAACGATGGATTTAGGCCCAGATCTCTGTACTGGGGTGAATGTATGACATTGTTCTGCATTCTGTCCATCAACTGTTGTTTTGCATAGAATCAGTGTGGCAGCATAACAAGCAGAAGCTATTCCAATTGATAGCTTCTGTTTGTCCTATTTATGTTCACTTGCCTGTGCCTCAGCTAGCATGAACCTGCCAAATCAGTAGTCATTATATGGATGGAGATATACACTCCGGTCTTGATCCAGCCTCACTCTAGCCAGGCTTCTGATAGGGCCTGGGATCGAAAGTCTGACAAGCCCCATTTAGGTGGCAGTGAAAACTATCAAGTAGGTAATATAAACTTACCTCAAATATTGTAGCCAAAGATGGTCGTCGTACAGGCATATGCACTTTCTGCTGTCATCTTTAGCAAAGTACATGGAAAACTGTTAAAAAGATGCCCACTGCGCATGCGTAGAATGAGTGAACAACATTTTAAGATGACCATCTGCAATACAGATTGGGGTAGCAATCATAGAAGTTATCGAGTCAGACACAGTGAGCCTACAAGGCTTCTTGGGCAGGACAAACACAAGGATAGGAAGGAAAGCAATGGACTCAAGGGCAGGGAAGTGAGGTAGACAAGAAAATAAATTGAATTAAGAGCAGGGAGTGGGCACAAAACCCAATTTAATTCAATATTGGATATAATAGGTCTGCTCATCAGCAGATTAAAGCAATCTTTAGGCGAGACCTAAAACATGTTCTAAAGAATTTTCAAATATATTCTTTTACACCTATTTGGTAGTGCAAACATTACATATTTTTCATCTATTCATATTATTGAATAGAACGTTGTTGGTGAATGACACACATCTGACAACTATTTTAAACTCTTTTTATTTACTTATCTACACATTTGTCAAGCTGAAATGGCCATACTCTACTTTAAACCTCTGTCTACCAACTCCATTAGCTTCTGTGTTGACTAATTGATGTCCCCAGCCTGAGCCCTCTCGTTCACTGATGGGTTCACACATGCCAATAGCTATGAAAGTGAACCTCCAAGGAGGTGGAAAGATGATGCCAAGTTTGCCTTCTCTAAAAGGTCAACATGTGAAATTGGCTGGATTAGATCATTTAGTAGGGAAACAGCCTGTCTTTCTTTCTCGGAGCCAAGTCTTCATTTCATTTTGCAAAGCTGAAAATGTAGACCATTTCTGAAAACAGCTGAACTCCTGAAACATTTCACTTCTTGCTGGGGTTTTACCAAGGTTACTATCAAATAATATTTTTTTTCTCTCTTTTTGCAGTTTTTTTTTCTGCATTTACCTCAAAATATTAATTTATTCTATGCCCCTGTGAGGAAATGGTGTGTTGTTTATGGTGTGGTTGTGCGACCTCACAGTGTAATACACTTAACAAACCCCTTTAGGACTCTTAGGTTTCGTTTGCCAACCCTAAAGCTAAACCCTGTGTAGCTGTGGCTCTGAGCAACAAGGTTTAGACAAAGAGACAAGTATAAAGCATTTAAACATCACCAAAACAATTGAAGAGGAGCTTGACAAGTCACCAAAGAAATCGGCACCAATTTTTGAAAATAGACTTTATTTTAGACACCACAACGAAAAAGATCCACCTGAGTTTTACGGAGGTATAGAATTTACAAGGTTTAGTAAATCAAATAATTTCACTCAACCTCAAACTAGGTTTGACAAAGTCAACAAATTTGACACGGAAATGTTTTCACTAAATAGTTTGGGCTAGGTGTAATGTAGTAGGTTGGCGTCACTTTAGGTGGCCAACTGGCTGGGCTCTGGAGACGACTTCTCCTTGAGTAGGATATATCAGGCACTGTACCTCTCTTTTTTTAGCCATCAGGTGTAGCAGGTGCAGCCCACAACAGTGCAGCCTCTCTTTGCCATTTCCATGGTACAGCAGGGCAGTCCTTCCTCGGTGCTTTGTCCAGCCCAGCCGAGATCGGAGTTTGGAATGCCAGGGGTGCCTTACTTATCTGCAGAAAATGCCCTCAGGGCAAGATGTAGTTGGTAGCCAATGGGCTACCGGGTTCCTTCCCACCTGATGACCACTTCCTGCGAGTGGATGCACCATTCTACCCACTTCCAATATGGCAGGACCCCTCTACCAGCATGTGGAGCTCCCCAGCCCAGCCCAGAGATGTGGCTACCAAGAGGGCTACGTGCTCCTGGGAAACCGATTAGGCAACTGGTTACCCCTCTCCTCCTGTCCCTAGTGCCAGTCTGTCTGCCTGAACAATGGAGCAGCCCCTCTCCCAAGTGTTACCCATGTGCCCTTCAAAGGCGGCTTCTCCTTTGAAGTTCACTTTTGAGCCTATACCCATGTGGCTGCCTGCAGGAGGGAGGTGACACCCCCTTTCAGTGCAGGCTCCTATAGTATACTTTCCTGTGAGTCGTCAGCACATGTCCCCAGCAGGATAGAAAACTGTCTCGCGACAGAGCCCTGTGTGCAACCAGTATGGGCACAGGGGACTAAAGGCAACAAAGCGGCAACTTTTCTAAAGTTGCACACTGCAACTTGTTACAATAATTTTGACCTGAGACTCAAGTAGAGCTGAGGGGCCAGCATGTATCTCTGTACTCGCCAATTGTGCGACCAAGTTTTTCCACAATAAAAATGACAGATTCACTTCTTTTCTATTAGACCATGTAAAACTACATGGTCTCCCCATGGGATATTTTGCACCCTGCCTTAGGACTTGATAGGTCTTCCATAGGGGTGACTTAAACATATATCAGGGTGAAGTCTGACTTTGCTATTACTTTTTTTTTGGCAAAGTAAGGCTAGCAGATTAAACTGCTCTTCCAGCATGACAATGGCGGGCCGGGAGTCTCATTTTACGTGTGTCACACCCAGGGTAGCACAAGCAGTGCCTCGATCCCTAAGGGGACCCTCTAATTTACATATCCTGGGTACCATTTCTAGGGACTTACAGGTAAGTTAGCTTAGCCAATTGGATAAAAGTCAATTCCACATACTAGTTTCAAGGGTTATTTACAGACACTGAGGTCTGGTTAGCAGGCCTTAGTGCACTCTTGAAGTTGAAAAACTAGAAGCATCAGTCCAAAAACTTGGGGTGACCATACAAAAAGAGGCATGTGCTAACACCCCCTCACTAAGATTTTTGCGGAAATCGCAACTGTGCCTTCAGTCGGAGTTACCCTCTGGATCAAGATTATGAGTTGGTAGGAAAAGCCACATCATTTAGGTTTTTCCCAGGACAAACTTTTCCTGGGAAAAGCAGGCAGATGTTTTTATGGGAAAAGTGTCTAGAAAGAGGTGCGACTTGCATTAATCAGTAAAACACTGATTTAAAGGGCATGAGCTCATAATTGGGAAGAAACCCAGTGCTTAATTTGAACTGGTAGTTGCAGGTTGGGTGCACCTGCACTCATGTTTGGGGATTGGCACTTATTTTCTTTTAAACTTTGATCCGCAGGAAGAAAGAGATAAACACAAAAGGAAGAAAGACGGAGGAAGGGAAAGGCAGCATAAGGGGTGGTAAAGTTAGAAATCAGTGATGAAAAAGAGCCTGCGAGCCAGAATTATAGATCCAGTGAGAATCTAGTGGTGGATTAAAGAGGCTCGAGGTGGAGTCAAGACAACAGAGCCTTGATATTCGATAGCCCAACCTTGAAGAGGGTTCTGAACAAAACTTGAACACCTGCACTTATTCTTTTACAAATTAAGCAAAGCACGTACGAATCAGCAACACCCAGTAACTACCACACACCCTGATTTATTGTAATTACCAGGTGCATTCTTTCCAACTCGTTTACAGGGCCACGCATTAGTAGGGCATATGTGTTTATAAAAGGGCATTTAACTGATGGTATTGTGAAGTGTTTCATTCATCCCGTGTTTCCTCTCGCATTGACACAGCTCTTGCTTATCTAAAGGTTTTCATATGCTAAGTAAATACTGACGTGAAAACTGAACTTGAAGGTATAGAGACAGCCAGAAAAAGTAATGTTATGTGGTTAATTATCAATTAGCTTAATTGCAAAAGCGTTTCAATGTTTGACCTAATGAACATTTTCATTGCAGTGGAGAACAGACAGAGGCTGTCAGCTGATGAGCGCAGGAGGGAATATTATGAAGAACAAAGGAACGAATTTGAGAACTATGTTGAAGAAGAGCAAGATGGTAAGGATGCCCTAAACATAAACATCTCCCAGATAGTGCTAGCTTGGGGTAGCAGGCGCTGGAGCTGACGGATTTTCGGGGGAATGGTGAAATCTTGGAGGGTGTGGTGGACAGTAGCATTGCCCGGGCTGATGGATACAGCTTACCGCTCCTCCCTGCTCACCAAATAGCTACAGCAATCCTGTGAGCCCCTGTCATGTGACAACATACAACACACCCCAAAGTTGGTGTATTTTTCCTATTGTCCATTTGTAACACGCTCATAGAATCGAAAGTGCTGATGGAGACCTTGGAATGGCCAACGCAGACCATACGAGATGGTGAGTGCCTTCCACTGCTTCCTTGTTGTTTAATTAACCATATTGCTTATAAGCAATAAGCCCCTGCTCGCACAATATTAGACTAGGGTATTTAAAGATTGTGATAAATTGTCGCCCCTGTAATGCATTCCAGACCTATTTTAATAGCAAGAACCTGGAGAACATCTCCATCTATAAGAGGTATGCCACCAGTATGGCCCACTCTGTCTGTGTCATCCGTACTTCAAGGATATTCTGGCACCAATCACACACAAAAATAATCACTTAGGGATCTCTATTGGGAGGTGGAAAATCCCACTCTTTCCAGCAGCATCACGCTGATATTAAAGTGCTTTTTTACATTATTATTAGGCTGTTCTCAAAACGTCCTTAAAAATATCTATAAAACAATATTTTACTGGTCTTCTTGGTGAAATAATAGCACTGACCTGGATCACAATAATTGTTTGGGGCAGGAAACAGAACCAGATAACCAGATTTTAATGCACGAATGTCTGGCTGCTCTCCATTGCACTGCAAACATTTCTACTTCACGCTAAGGGCCATTTTAAGCCACTGAATAATAATATGTTCTTATTTGCTTCTGTGGCCTGTCAAGGTATTTTTGGTCAAGCATTTTCTTAAATCTGTGCCAGAACCGATGGGAAATGTAATCCTACTTAAGAGCTGCTCACCTCAGTAATGCTCTAATCACAGCCTTGGTGGGTGAGAAGTACATTGACCGTCCAGGTAGTATAAGTGGGTTTATTGTGACTACATTGAAATTCCACCTGTGTCAAACCAGGCAGTAAAACAGATCTTTATTTTACATTGTAGAGCTCTGACAGGGCTCATTCTAACTAATAGAAGGAAGTGTGATACTCCTCCTGAGGCGGGGGTCATCCAAGCATCACCTCCAAAGTCCATTGGGTTAATCCGAAGGCCACTCCATGCCTAGTCAGGTGCACAAGAAACCCTCATTTGTCTCCCACAACTCTGTTCAGGAATAGATTAGCAAAAAGTAAATGTAATTCTGTCCAGCTGGAGACTCACACTGCCCTCTAGGTAATTCTGTGTGGAAATCACAGGGTTAGAGCAGTCAGGGGGTATAGCTGACTTGCAAGGATCAAAGCCCATGATAATAGACATTGGAGAGTATCCTCTTCCTGAAATAAATTACCAGTGGTAGAAGAGATATTGTCCCTCTCTGCCCACTAATCTGCAATGGGCAGTATTTCATCTCGGATGTAAAACTTTAATTTCTACCAGCAGTGAAATATATCCTATTACAAAATGTGCTTGTAACTTGTAGTGTGTTCTCTGGCTGTAACACATGTCCCTATGAAATTAGAAAAAGAAACAAGCATTTGCAATGCAATAGGTCTTGCATTTGCAAAAGTTTGAGCTATTGCCATTGAAAATGGCAATCCTTTTATCTATGAGCTGGTTTTGAAAACAGATACATAATTGACATAGTCGTTTACAATGCCAATAGGTAAAATCTCGCATTGTAAATGACAATGCCTTTTTTTTGTGTTTAAAAAACCCCATAACTAAGCACATTGTTATTTATAATACCAATACCTCAAACTCATGTAAATGCGAGACCTGTTGCATTGCAAATGCTTTTTTTTTTACTTTGCTTATCTGGAGGCAATAAATCTCCAGCATAGTGAAATATTAACTTAAACTCTGACCCTTTTTCCCAAGACCAGTTCCTGCAGAGTCTCCCAAATAATTACTGGCTCTTATCTGTACTGAATATTTGTCGTTCCTTTTACACCCGTTTGTGGGACACTTGCTTTGAGAGTTGGGGGGGGGCTACTAAAAATGTCAGGGGGGGGCTAATTCTTCCAGCAATAGGCAGAGTGGAGATGAACGGGTGAAAAAACAACAAAGCCTCGTTGGAGCTTGCGGATAAGGGGAGAAGTGAGGATGGTGACGTAGAGTGTAGAAGATAAAAGTAGTAGTAACAAGAAAAGTGGGCGAAAGGAGTGTGTTTGTTATGGGTAGAGGAAACGAGTGGGTGGTGAGTAGAAGAAGGAGGGTCAGTGGTGGCTAAAGAGAGGGAGAGACAAACAAACACAGAAGAGAGGAAATTGAAATATGGTTTCAAGTGCATGGTCTGTACGGTGACTTTGTGGGCAACTAAACAAAACAATGGTTTTTTTGTTGTTTTTTTAAGTACTTGGTCAAAAAATATTCGTTGCCCTCGGGGTCTGTATTTTGCCATGCTCAAGTGGCTGACAGACAAACCTCGGAAATGAGTAGTGCATCGGTGGGTGCGGGGGCAGTGTTTGATTTACAAAGGTAAATGGTAGGGCAGTAGTACAGCACAAGGGAGGCTTTAGAAACACGTTTTTACCTCTAAGAGGAGGAATGTGGACACCTTTAAGGAATCGACCTTGAACCACTAAGGAACAGACCATATATCTGCAGGAGAGGGGTTCTAAAGCATTTATTGTAGCCAGCGTGCGTTCACTGCCAGAATGCAATCGATGCTGCGCACTTCATAGATCACTGTTTTAAAGGTTTCTGCTGAATTATCAACCTTAAATCTTGTTGTACTTAACTATTTCAATTCCATTTAAAACAAATTTCACTTGGATTTGGTTAGAGAAGTCTAATGTATGTTGGCCCGAGTTACTATTTTTTGTTTCACTATAAAATGTTACCGTGTGTGTTTCTCTTGCCACATGTTCAAATTCCTAAATCCAGGAATGGTAATCTCAGCACAGTATAATTGAGGTGTGGAGTGGCACACCACTGTAGAGTCCTTGGGAGAAATATGCGTAGCACGAGGTAGTGTTTCCAAAGAGAGCTGTGCATAAGAAGCTGTGCATCCTGTTACTGTACCAGCCAGCATAGAGCCTCGAGGCCACACCAGTGAACTTAAGCGCTATACTAACATTGCAAAACAGGATTTTGGGGTCACTGTATGTATTTAAAATCACCTAGTTCCTTTGTGGCTACGTTAGAGTATTTCACATCTCTATGCAGATATAGCAGCCTGTATCATCTGCAAACATGGCTGCGGCGGTACTTCACAAGCCACGGATGCGCTGTGTGATGAGCGATCAGCTCAAGCCTCCTCCTGGTGATGCGGCACGGCGTCTAAAGAGCCTATAAGCCCCCTGCCTCCCACCAGGCGCCAGCCACACTGCTTTAAGAGGCAAAATGTGGGCTTGTGCGCGGGGCCATTACTCGCCTAAGCTGCTTGCGTGTTATTTGTTCACTCGAAGAATGTTGCACCCCAGAACGAGCGCGTTACAGCGAAAATTGTTGTGTTAACTCCATTTCAACTTTATTGCTGGCAAATTGGGAGCAAAGCTAGTCTGTATTTCAATTACTCTGAGTTACCAGCTAGATAAATCCCTTTTTTGTTCTGTTTTCCGTCCGTCTCCAGACCCAATCTTGGAGGTGGTAATGAGAAAGCCCTTATTACAACTTACCAACATCTCGAGATTTTCTGAGCAATTTGTTGAAATTAGGCTGGCAAGCGGTGGCCCTATCACCGCCTGTTCGGCTGAGTCTGGGACCTCGGAGGATTCATTATCCCCGGCTCGGAGCCCCGTGGGCTAGACCCCTGGCCCCAGAGGCAACAGGCACTCGACGGCCCGCCCCAGGGCGGTGTCCTCGGAATACCTCTTATTTTTAACCCAAGCTCCAAGCACATTTATTCTCAAACTCCGCACGCGCACGCTCACGCACACACGCACACACACACACACACCCCTCCCCCCCCCGCGGCGCCAGGCACCAGCTGAACATGTGCTGTTCTTAAACACTGGATGCTAGCGTGTCTTCATGAGCGCGTTCACAAGTTAACTACCGCCTCGAGCCTAATTAACGCGGCGCCAAGCACCAGCTGTACACGTGCAGATCTCATATGCGAGCGCGTCTTCACTAGCACGTACACTGGCTCAAATCGCCAATGGCCCTGCGTGTGCCCATCTCCTGTCCCACTTCCGAGGCAAGTCAGCAACAATAGATCTCGCTGGCGACAGCGCTTGCGCGCTGTGTTCGCCAGGCGAGACCTAAAAAGTGATTGTTGGCATGCTTGAATTAATCTCTGCTGCTGGAAATTGTTCAGGCCATATTGCTGTTAATTTTTTACCCAGTATGGGACTGCAGACAGAGACTGCCCGTATCAAAATCAGGCTTGGTTCTGCCCCATTGGTAGAAGTCCACCCAAAGTGCCAGATCAGGTCCCCTCTAAACGGGAGCACATGCAATCTCAGATCAGATTCATCTTTGTTGAACCTTAATAATGAGACACAGCTTGAGTCCTTTGAAACAGTGCACATCGGACCCATTTCTGGACATAGCACTTAGGTTGTCTCACTTAGAAAAACAAACTAGTAATGGATGAAAAGCTTGAATTATTCTTATCCATTGGTAATTACTCCGGCTGTATTCCAGGCCATCTTTTTTAGAGATTATTCTGTTATAGACATAGACCATCCATATGCAAATTAGTTTTGGTTCTGCTTAAATTCCTATGATCCCTCCTTAATTGCAAGGCCATGTACCGTCTAGAACATAAGAAACCTCGGACCAGTTTGGACCTTGTTGAACCTCCTGTTTGAGGTGAAGCTTCATTCCTAGGGCACAATGAGCAGTGTTTCATTGCTCAGGAATTCCAGGATATTTACATCTCGAGTTACTCTACACACCTGGAGATATTTCTAGATATCAACACGTTTGTGTACAATAAAGGTTCTTTGTCATTCTCGATCTGTAACACTCACAATTAATAAGCAAGAGAGATACAGAGCAGTTTAATTTCACATTTGATAATATGCAAAGTTGTCCATTTCCTTGCAACACAACACCTTACTAATAAGAAAACTAAGCTGACTGAATTGAAATCAGATATTAATATTAAGACACTAAGGGGCATAGTTACAAGGGCATTGCGCATCCGGAACGTAATTTTTTCCGACGTTCCGGTGGCGCAATGCCCTACTCTATATTTACAAAGCTTCATTAAGCCACTTTGCGTATCTTACCGCTGCTTTGTAAATATCGTCCCCTTTCATCCAGGTATCTACGTGAAAGGGGCGTGCAATGGGTGTTGTGGTGGACGTTCCACTGCAACACCTATTTCTTTTTGACACTGCCCCAGATTTACAAGAATCTGAAAATCTGAGGCAGTGCCAAAAACGAATGCTACTGAATAGCGGGCGTTAGATTGGTGCAACGAGGAGAAATACTTCTGTTTCTCTCTGTTTTTCTCTTTCTGTGTGTGTTGCATTCTGCAGCACACATAAACAGAGCAAATCCCCTTTAAATATTGTTTATGTGCAGGAAGGTATTACTTCCTGCACATAAACAATCATCCTGAAACAAGGTACAAGGGTGCCTGCTGTACAGGGATGATTCCCTGTAATGCTGGCACCCTTGCACTATGGTGCAAGGGTATCTGTGTTGGCGCTAGGTAGCTTTCTTTAGCGCAAGGACAAACACAGGTATTCTTGTAAATACAGCGCATCTGAGTTTTTTAGATGATGCAGTGCGGCGCTGCTAAACTGCTTACAGTGCCATGCTGCGCCATTTCCTGGTAAATATACCCCTACGTTGGAAAATCTGGACATGTGATGTTGAGTAAATTCAGGCATAGCTGGACAAGCAGAGCAAAAGAGTTGATCCCATAACAGGGTGCATCTCTGACACCGAAAACAGCTGTGGGACATGTGTGGCTATTCTACAGCATCTAGAAAAGAACTCCAAGGATAAGCAGGTTTACCAAGAAAACCTAGAAACAAGCTTACACAGAAATAATGCGACCAATACAGGTATGTAAGAGTCGACCTTGAGCAACACACTGGGAACACTTTTTGATAACATGCTTACAACAATCTTTGACTGCTCTGAAGTTCCACTGTAGTTTGCGGTGAAAGGAGCATATGGAGAGAGAGCTACATCTATGACCACTTTTGGAACAAACATGGCGACCAAAAGATGATAATTTCATTAAACATAGGGATAATGATGCAGCTCCAAGTGTGTCGAGAGAGCAAGTCATGTCCTTCCAGGTAAGTATCAATCTCTGTTTTAGTCGTTTGATGAAGGAATGATACAAAACTCAATAATCCTCACAAAAACAGATCCTTTCTTTACCAGTTACATTAATGCCCTTGGCATCTCACACTACTTCAACAGATACAAAAACATACTCATCACAAACAACCAGACCTGAGTATGGAATCACCTCTCACTTCAAATATAATTAGAAACCTGAACTTTTGTATATAAGAAATGAATTTCTCAAACCCATACAGCTTAGATTATTTCATAATAGGCTTGATGCTATGAAACACAGCACCGTAATGACTTTACATAATCAAATTCATGCTGCTAAATAGAGGAACTCAAGACAATCTAAAACTCATCTTGCTGCACACAATGTTGCCTATTTCTTGGAGATGTGCATATTTCATATGTATACTGTGAAAGTCTTTGATAATGTTTATGCAAAGATTATTGATTCTTCAATCAACTTATAAAAAGGGCTATTGTGTCATTTCATATTTGTGCCCTAAAGACAGATTTATTAAAATAGTCAGCAGTTATGTGTGAGGAGAGAAGGTAGATTCTGCAAAGGTATGTCAATAAGGGCCAAATGTAGAGAAATAGGAGAGAGATTAGAAAGGGTTAGAGACTGTGGGTTGCCAAAATCAAGGAAACCTTAGAAACCAATATGTAGACAATCATCGGGTGAGAACGCTACATAATAACCATACCAATTTAGAGAGGAAAAGACCGCAGGTGAACAGTCAAAGGTTAAATACATAATCATGTGTCAGCATCCCCACCACACTAATACGATGTTCAAATTAGCTCCCCCAAGGATAATAACCCTCCCAACATCAAGAAACCCTGACTAAACCAATCAAATCTTTCTCACCATACCCCTCTCATTTCATCCACCGCTCATCCATCGCTCCCCTGTTCTCCCTCTGCCAAGGTCTGCCCTATCCCAACTCTGCCAGCAAATTTGGTGATCTTTATGCTTACCTGCCATTCAGGAAAACCCCTGAACAGGTGTTGTTCCTCCCGCCCCGCTCTCAGTGGAGCTATTGTCCATAATAGGCTGTAGCCTTAACAACCTCTACTCCTTCCCTGGTTGTCGCCCTAACAGACTGATATATTCAATAGTACCATCGAGAGACCAATGTTTTTGCCAAGCTATCACTTAATTCAAGAAAGTATAATTTCATTCCCCCATGAAGGATAAATGAACCCCATCCTGCGTATAGAACATGAAATATTCACATTTATATCTACATGCTCTACCACCGCTATGCCCCTACCGTGGCAAAACCACAGCATCTCTTTTAACTTTTGTCCTGGCTCTTTGAACTGCATTATATTTTACCACTGCACACCAAACCCTCCTTGCCACAAGGGGCCGTCCACAACATATATGTGCCTGACCACAAGCGACCAATTGAATCCAAATCTTTTTTCATCTACTCCAACAACCCCAAACCAGACACTCAAACCAAATCATTCTCTACAAGTGAATTAGCAATATATCACACAGGATCTTCCACATGCATGGGTAGACAGCTTTGGCAATAAGTCTAACTCCACTTCATTTCCTCTCTTCTCCATCATTCAATCTTAATTTTCGTGGACTGAAAACCTAAGTTATCTCCAAAAGGATGAGCTTCCGCCTGCTTCACTGCGCCCATAATAAAGGCAGGCCCAATAATCTACACATAGAAATGTGCCATACTGTGTCCTGCTACACAACCTGAAATCAAGAGAAAACATAATAGAATCATGAACTCAATAACGCATCTCAAGATCTCTGATGTAACCTTTACAACATGTTGAAGACCATCTACCCAATTTCATAACTTTGTAAAGCAAAACATTTAGTCTATTTGCTGCTGCACCAATCCGAAATGAATGAGTACCAAAATCCATTAGGTTTCACCAAAATCTGTGCAGCAAGTAGCCTGTTCCCATCCTTATGGCAAAAAGCTAATCCAAGTTATCTTCTTCCTCCTTAAACCTTAAGCATGTATACACTGGGCTTATGCTATTATTTATCCTACGTAAACTAATCCTTGTTCCTTTTCCCATTTGATCCGTCTTGGATTACCAAAAGCAAAAGCATAAATGATGACGCTTCAGTTCCACATCCTTCACTCTCATACCTCCTTCTGAACCCCTGCCCAGTAACTCAGTGATGCAAAAGACACCAAAGAACAACCACAACATACATAGCTTAATTAACTGTTTCAAAGACAAGTGGCACAAATGATGCAAGGTTTTTATCAAACCAACCAATCTCATTATGGTCACTGGCTCTTGCGTCCAGCCCACCCTCTTCTTTACCTTTATATATATAATAATATGCTGGAGCTTCAACAGAGGATATTGCCCTAGAAACCCATGTAAGTTCAAGCATGAATGGGAGAGGATGTAGCAAAATGGCTAGGGCGGTCGATGTCTAATCTGGGTAACCCGGTTTGTGTCTCGACAATGACACTCAACATCCTGTGTTTCTGGGCGAATCACATCTCCCCATGCCTACTAAACAAATTATTGCAACTGGTAATCATGCAAAGCGCACCAGTCAAGTCACCGGGTCAAGTTAGCGCTATATAAGACTACAGAGAAAAAAAATGCGTGAAGTGTGTAGGCAAATATTCAGGATTGCAATGTTTTGAGGAGCAGGCAGATTTTGGTTTCAGTCGACATGGTAGAGGGAGAGGTGGACAAAATCAACCAGGAAAAAAAATGGTTTGCACCAATTAATATTGACATCTTGACTTCATGGCTAGCATAGAGAGGAAGACTTGATGTTGGAACGGGGGTTTCGAGAAGGTTTTCGATTAGGATACCAGGGACCAGGATAAAGGAGGTTTGCTAACAATTTGAAATCTGCCAAAGAATTGCCACAAGTAGTCTGGGACAAGTTGAGAAAGGAAGTTGCAGAAGGGAGGATTGTGGGTTCTTTTGATTAATGGCCACAGTATTGTGAGTGAGTGAGATTAAAGAAGGTAGATAGTGGTGAGAGGGAGACAGAATGCAAAGGGAGGTAGACTATAGAGTTGAGCGAGAGTGGACTGCTATGCAGGGATTAGAGGAGAGATTAGTGTAAACTGCACTGAGCGACATGAAGGAGGATGGAAGGGACAGCACCTTCACTCCAGGGGTGAGAGAGGGCATGTTGCACAAGGAACCCAAGAAGTGGATATAGAAAAATCGATATAGATAAATAGGAAGGCCAATTTAAGTAGACAGACAGGCAAGTAAGTAGACAGAACAACTTTGTTGGTGGAAGAGGAAGAAAGAGGGACAGGACAGAGGTAAGCTGCACATAGAGGACTGAAGGAGTGCACATACCGCTTTCAGGACATATGAGAAATCATTGACAAAGCAGTTTGTAGTGACGAGATTGGAAGAGTGAGACAGAGGTTTCACTACAATGAGGAAAAACCTGAAGGGGAAGAGTTCATCCTCTATACAGAAGATACAAGATGAGATAGAAAGCCTTAGGGACATGGTGTCAGGGGGAACAGGATGGACAAGAGCACTCAGCACTGAGAGGTAGACGGATCACATTCCGCTGTTGGAAGAAAAGGAAGGAGAACCGAGGGAGGCAGGTTCCACTGACAGGAGAAATGGAAAGATGGGGGTAAGACCACTGCACATTTTCATCCTGGGTCTCTTTCTTGTTTGCCTGAGACTTACACTTGTCCTGGTGGGATGTTTTTCTGTTGGCAGAGACCGCCACCCATCCGATTTATGCTATGATAGTCTATTCAAAGAATTTTATTTAAAAAATATTGAGATTCTTGCTCCCAGATAGCTTAAAATGTACACTGACACCCTTGACACAGTGATGCTGCCTTGATTACAAGGGAGTCTTGAATTATATTAATTCAAAAGGCTCATAAATCATCTTGCGATCTATCTTTATAGTGACTCCTTCCTTAATAAATACTGATAAGGGGACATGCCTATTCCCAGGGCTTCACTCGGTCTCTGCCCAATTGCTGTACATCAAAGCAGGGGAAAGGATGTAGCCTTATTGCTAGAGCAGTGGAAGCTGGGGAACAAAGGGCCATATTATCAAGGAAGGGCGATACATTATCGCCGCTTTTATCCGCAGGAAACTGCTGCTAAAACGGCGATAATGGGCTTGATAATATGCCCTTGTGAATTCCCATAGAAGCCCAGGTTCTGCTGTTAACCTGGGCTTCAGTGGGAATTCACAAGGGCATATTATCAAGTCCATTATCGCCGCTTTAGCGGCAGTTTCCTTCCGATAAAAGCGGTGATAATGTATCGCCCTTTCTTGATACAAGTTTGAGTCTCGACAATGACGCTCAACTACCTGTGATTCTGGGCAAATCACTTAATCTCCGCATGCCTAACAAAAATTAATATGTCCCCATGTATCGAAACTGGTGCTATGTAAAGCGCTCTGATACCCGATATCTTCGGGTCTAGTTTGCGCTATATAAAACTCTTAACAAAAAAGAAAGGCATGAAACAATGGCCTAGGGAGGGATCCCAGACCTGGGCTTGTGCTGAGAGACATGGATCAATCTGCCAGCACCACCTAAACTTAGTGTAGAAGACAAGGCCACAGGCTTGGCACCTACCATGGTGCCTGAGGCCCAGCTCCCATCTGCCTGCCCACAGAAGTTTGCAGGTTCTCTCCATGCTTGTGAAGGCAGCAGAAGGAGGCAAAGGATTTGAAGGCTCAAGACTGAAGCTGGATGTTATATTGTGTGCTGCGGGTTGCACAGGTTTCTGGGCACTCTGGGGGTTTGGTCCTGGGAAACGTGAAGTTATGTAGGCTTCAGTAGTGAGAACTGAAGCCGGGGGCCTGAAAAGAGTTCTCAGGTGCAGACCAGCAGCAAAACAATTCTAAACTGCAGGGGGCATACCTCTAAGTGAATGTATTCAATAGCTCTGGCACTGCACGTAGTAGGACTTAGTTCATGACGCTGGGTAAGAACCGTTCGTTTTGTGGCTCATGTAAGTTGAATACTTAGGTATCGAACAGAGTCATTGGACCAACAGATCAGTATGGTAGTCTACAGGGAGTCTGCAAGTGTTCTCCTGTCCACTGGAACCAGGCCCTCCGATTGAGTCATATTGATCTTGAGGCCAGCCAACTCCCAAATTCCTTGAGGAGGGAAACAAGTGCCGGGAGGGAAAGCTCCTGGACCATTGCTGAGAGCTCCAGACTCCACTGTCTCTGTCAACAACCCCAAAATGAGTTTCATCTCCACAAGTGTAGCTGTGGTGTGGGCCTGGCCATTCCAGGTGAGGAGGGTATGGAATGGGTGTGCCCAATGGTACTAGGTGTTATGGGAAGTCCGTACCTGGTTTGAAGGCGCACTGTCTAGCTAATGTGGCCCGCAAGAGTTCTTGAAAGAGGAAGAGTTGGGCACCGTTGAAGGAGATGAGGCCCACTTCTCGAGCCTTAGACCTAATCAGTTTCTTGTTGGGGAAGTTGTGAATGCGGCTGCCTGTGTCTATGATTCATAGTGCATCGTCAATAACCTGTAGCAGTGTTCTTTCAGTGTTGCAGCCTTGACTGTAGCCGAATTGAAAGTCATCTAGAACATTGTTGTTCTTGATGTGTTGGGTGAGTTGCTCCATGGTGTGATCTGTTTTCAAGGTCCTCAAATTTCTCCTGCAAGCGAGAGTACTGGTTGGAGGATTTGTTTTTGTAGTGCCTCGCCCTCTTCGTTTGGTTTACTGATGAACGTTTCGGTCTGGGCTATCCTCTCTCCGATGTCATTTGACTGAAGGGCAGGGAGATCCTGTTGGAGGTCGGTCTGGACTCCCTTGAGGCAATCCAGGAGTTCCTGGAAGAGTTGGAGGACCAGGTACCTAGTGACCAGTTGTGGCGGTCCGTATCGGCCAATCACTGGCAGTACATCCTCTCCTAAGGGCTGCTGAAGTGGTAGCTGCAGGAACACTTTATTGGTGGAGTACCTCTTGCGTCTGACCCTAGACCATGGTCTGAATGGCGGTAGATAACAATAGCATGGTGTGGGAGAGTCCAGTGGACCAGGTCCCCCTCATAGTCGGGTTGTGGGGCGTCTGGTGAGTTGTTGATTGGAGGTACACCAACAGGTGGGTTCGGGCACATGGTGCCCTGCTGGGGTGGGCAAGGTGAGGGTGGTGCGCTTGTAAGCTGGACAGTTGGTTGTGGGGGGGGTTTGGGTTCCAGAGGTGCAATGTGGGGATTCGGGTGCCTCAAAAGCTCAGAGCTCCACCGGTAGTCACAGGTGATCAGTGGGGGTGTTCTCAGCAGCACTGGTAGCGCGCCCGACTATCTCCCACCACAACCTCAGGAGCAAACGCCAGCCTTGAAGTCACTGTGGGGATGCAGTGCAGGAGGCTATTCCATGGAATCCCCTAATCAGGGAATAGTCCCCCTTACCAAAACGTGGGCATCAACGACAATGGCAGCAGTTTTGGGGGTGAGCTAGCTCTTTGGTGCTATCTCCTGGTGCCATGAGGGAGTCTGCAACAGTCTCTGCACTCCTTCTGACATGTTGTCCCCAGGCTGATTATGGTCACTGGAGGATTCAGCAGGGCATGGTCCCCTGCCTCTATTAGGGCCCAGGCCGGTCAGCAATGCTTTATGGTGTGTGGGGTAGTGGAGGTGCCTCGCTGTCCCTTACCACCCTTGATGGATCCTCTGGGCCAAGGTGCCATACGTTAGTCCTTCTCTTGGGGGACACAGTGAGCCCCACGCTAGATCCTGTAGGCATCGCGGGGCAGTCGGCGGTAATCTTCCAGTGTTTCCCTTTCAGCAGTCACCCTTGCTGCAGCACACTTCTACAGTTCTCCAGGGTCGTTCCTCTGGGGCCGGATGCAGCCACAGGAGTGTGTGGAGGTGTGAGTCAGCGGGAGCAGGCCCTGGTCCCCCTCAGGACCCACACCAGTCAGTGCTGTCCTCTGGTGTGTGGGGCGGCAGCGAGCAGCCCCTGTTGGGGGGGGGACGCTGAGCCCTGGACCACATGGCCCTGCAGTCTCTCTCCACGCCTTGTCTGATCCCAGGGCCGAGGCGCCACGCAGTGGGGTTGTTCACTTGTGGGACGATGTGAACCCCCTCTTCAAGTGTTAGGAGTGGTGCCCTGTTTGGGGAGTGATTAGGCAGGACAAGGCACCACTACTAGAGCGCTGTGGGCCAAGCAAAAGGCAACCAGGTGAGGAAGCTCAGGAATCACAAGTCCGCCATCTTGCTGGGCTTGGCAAAGCCCCCCGGACACATTTTATTGCATTACTATATAACGAGATACGTCTGAATTATACTACTCAAACCCAAAACACATTCTTTTAGCGCAAATTTAAGTGAGATATTCCCGTGATTAAGTACCTTGAAATAGAGAAAGCTATCAATGTCTGTGTGGTATACAAATGCTCAAAAAACCGGGTTGACATACCAGAAGATGCAAAAGTGTATATTAATGACTGTGTGAACATATTGAATTTTAAAGTTATTATTCCCAAGCTCTATTTTGTCCTCTATTGTCATTCCTTTCATCTGGGTGTTTTTCAAACAGTGCTCTTCTGGTCTCCTGCACTTTGTTAGCGGAAGGTGAGAGGGAGAATAAACAAGCATTTACAATGCATTAGGTCTCGCATTTACGAAAGTTTGAGCTATTGACATTGCAAATAACAATGCCTTTTATTTTTGTTTTCAAAACATAAATAAAAGGCAGTGTCATTTACAATGCCAATAGCTTAAACTTGTGTAAATGCGCAACCTATTGCATTGCAAATGCGTGTACTACTCAGTTATGCTGGAGTACGGTAAAAAAATGAAATGTGGCATTTGAGCTGTTACAATAAAGACTGAATCCGTGTTATTCAGTACACCTGGGCCAAATAATAATATATGTTATTGGTCCACATGAATCCCCACTGGCTTTTGCAAATCTAGCATATGAAAATACGCCAGGACAACAGGGCTAGACCAACCTCCAGCACACTGATATCATGCATATTGTGGGTGAGGGTGAGAAGTGCACACTTCTACCCCTAATGGCCAGCCTGGTCAGGAAGTGTGAGGATCAGGCCCTTGCCCTGCTTGTGGGTGTGTCAGCCTTGCTCATCACGGGTCCTCTCCCTGAGACCCCCTGCCTGATTTCGGCCCCTGAGGCCTGCTCCTGGGCTGTGTCCCTGAGGCAAGCCCAGGAGCTCTATCACTCAGACATGCCTCTAAGGCCTGCTCCTGAACATTGTCCCTGAGGCCTTTTCCAGTCCTGTGTCCCTAAGGCCTGTCCATGGGCCTTCCAACTGAGCCAAGCCCATAGCCCTTTTCCTGAGTCTCGCCCCTGAGAGGCCTGCTCTGTAAGGCTGCCACTGAACCCTGCCCGTAAGGCCCTAATCTCGGTTTCTCGGCTCTGCCCAGAATGCCTGCTTGTGGGCTCTATAGATCAGCCCTTTAATGAGTCTTGCAAACAAACACCATCCAGTGATTCCTGCCCAAGGGGCCTACACCTGAACTCTGCTCCTGAGCCAAGCCTGTGATCCCTACCTCTAAGTTCTGCTCCTGAGACCTGCGCCTCAGCTTGTACCAGAGGCCTGCACCCGAACAAAGCACACGAGTCCTTTCCCTAAGGCCTGCTCCTGAGCGCTGCCTCCAAACTCTGGCCCTGAGGCCCTTTGCCTAAGGTTTGCCCCTGAGCCCTGCATCTGAGCCCCGAGGCCCATTCCCGGGGCCTGCTCCTGAGCCCTGTCTCTGCGCCCTGCCTCTGAGCCCCGAGGCCCGTTCCTGAGGCCTGCTCCTGAGCGCTGCCCGCGAGGCGGCGATCTTTTTTTGTCAACTCTGCTCAGAATGTCTGCCTGTGGGCCCCTTCTGCCAGCCCTGTGATTAGCCTTGCCGATAAACACCATCCAGTGATTTCTGCCCATGGGCCCCAATCCGTGAGCTATGGCCCTGGTCGTATTTTCTCTGCCTTCTCCATGATTCCGGATACAGGAGCCGGTCCCTGGGCCCATCCTGTGCTCCAAGCCTCGCCCGAGGCATGCCCCTGTACCGTGTTGTCGAGCCCTTGTCCCTGGTGCCTCTACTTTCCTCAGGGCCTTTTAACTGACTCATGTTTCTGGACCCCGGGCCCTTTCTCTGCTCCCTGCCATAAAGCCTGCCCCTGATACTTATTAACCTCCAGTAGCCCTCATTCCGCCTACCGGGTCCATCTCCTGCCATCCTGAGCCGCCCGCCTGCGTAAAAGAGGGCACGCGCCCTTCTACGCAAAATGAGATCTCCGCTCACACTAACATCCCGGTGCACATTGCTGACCCTATGCCCACCGTGCTCAGCGAGCACCTTTCACATGCTGGACTCGCTGTGCTCACTGAGGTCTCTGTGCATCTTGTATGAGCCGAGCTTGCTCACTGAACGCCACGTTCACACTGAGCGCGCCGTAATGATTGTACGCGCTGAGAGAATACACTGAACTTCCCGTTCACATGGAGCTCCTTATGCACCGTGCTCTCGCAGTGCTTCCAGCACACGTCGTGATCTTCGACACCTTATATGTGCTGTGCTCATAGTGTGTTTTGTACCTGCAACCGAGGTCCAGAGTCACAATGAACTCCTCGTCCGTTTCTAGGCGCTGTGTGTGCACACTGAGGCCCGGGTGCCCGGTTAGTCGGACAGACACTGCTTCACCCTTAGCAATACATAGCATGCGATAGAACTGAGTTAACACGACACATGCTTACAAACCATTCATTCACGAACATTAACTCCCCGAAGTTCTCCAGTTTGTAGAAGGAGGCAGAATTAAACAAGCTGATGCCGGGAGAGTGGAAGCGTTCTGCTCAGACGCCCCGAAAGCGGGAGACGCCAGGCGCAAATTTATCGCCTGTTCGGGCGCGCACATGCTAAGTGTGCGGTGGGAGCGTGAGAGCCAGAGAGGAGACGCCATGCGCGTGCACATGGCCTGTCCGTGCGCGCACATGGTTTGTCTCCCTTCGCTCACCAAACCCACATCAATAGTCTCGCCAAGGCAAAGCAGCGCATGCGCTGCGTTCGCTAGGCGTGATCTAAAAACAGGCCTGTGTCAATTGGCCGGCGCCAGCTGATAAACACAGTTTATACCGTATGAGCTGGGGGAACTGAAGACTCTGGATCAGGGGATCTGGTGCCTGGCTACTTTAGCAGAATGTGTGCTAAGTACTGGTTTTCCTATCCGGAAGGGATTCCATATCTGCTTCTGAAAGTGTTGAACGGATTGCCTCATTCTCTTGTGCCCTGTTCTTACATAATAGCGTAACTTATTTGCCGCTAAATACCAGTATATTATTGACTAGCATTTGGGCTATTCAGTATTCAATTAAAATACTACTGGGCATATTGAATTAACGACCATCCTCCTCTGAGATATTCTGGCCTCAAAATACACCAACACCTGATGAAATCCTATGCTAGAGTGATCTGTTGATCGATGATACTTTTTTAACGATAAAGCAATTTAAATGTAACGGTGAGGATAGCACTCTAGATTTGTTGATTTCATACATTTATGAGTCAGACTAGCCATTGATTATTCCAGGATTATTTCCCAAAACAGTTTGATGCCTGTAAGGTCACCTCATTTTTCATACTAAAACTTATGTGTACAAACTGGCATGAGAGGTGGCTCCCATCCGTACAGCATTCCCAGAAGTAGATTGGAGGGTCATCTGGGTTCTGAACCTAATTGACAAGTGGTAGTTCGTGAGTGGTCTCAAAAGGCATGTCTCTACAAGCTAAATCAGTTTAATTTTCCACACCACCACTGCTGTACTCCCAAGATTATCCATGTAGTTGTCTCCAGTATCTGGAGTGTCTTGGTTGTTTTACTGATAATGAAGGCTTCTTTGCAGGTCTGAGACTCGGTATTTGTAGGTAAAGGCTTTGCTCAGTGTAAATAATATGATCAGGTAGATATTCCCCCTTTTCCTGTGACCTATATGATCAGACATTCACCTCAGGTTCCCATAACACATCGACGATTTGGGGGGCTTACACTGAAGGTAGCTAAAAGTCAGAAGGACCTTGGAGGCTCAGACACAGCGACTGGCTGAAGGGCCTCCCACTGAAAGAACCATGAAAATACATAAAGGGACAGCATTATCTTTGTATCAAGCCCCAAATAGTCAATTCAAGTTCTCACATATTGTACTTAAACTTGTAGATGTGCAACATTCCTCTGTGATTACTCCTCTCAAGTGGATATTTTCTCACACGATTTATTGTTATGACGTGTTGTTCATTAATCAACACGTTTCATATGTAAACATTTACTTTTTACATGTTTTGTAAAGTACTAGCTGAGTCACTTTAAAGCATGTTGATGAAAGGTTCTTTGGAAACCATGTCACTTTCCTCAGCAGTGGGAGCATATCTTCTCTATCACGCTTTGTTGATATTGTCATTGTGTGCTTGCATACGATTGGATTCTGCTTTTGTTTAACCCCTCCAACGCTCATGACGAGCTGAGCTCGTCATGAGCCACGGTTCTCGTGTGCTCATGACGAGCTGAGCTCGCCATGACCGTTAGAACGCTCGCACACAGGGGAAATTCCCCTGCTGTGCGAACGTTCTACACAAACGGGTGTGGTCATGACGAGCTCAGATCGTCATGAGCACACGAGCACCGTGGCTCATGACGAGCTCAGCTCGTCATGAGCACTGGGGCGCTGTGCCCCCCCCCCCTCCCCAGCACAGCAGGGGAATGACCCCAGCAGCCAAGGGGTTAACAAAATCAAAAAATAAATGAAGGAATAGGTATGGAAGTAACGCGCAAGCTCTCACGGGGGTACCGTTTGGAATGCCTCATGTTCCTAACTGCAAACCCACCAAGACCACCATCAACTGTTCACAACCTGGACAATAACCCACGTAAACAGCCATTTTATCAAGAAGCACTAGAACCATAATTGGCTCTTTGTTCAGATTCTTGAAGATCAGGATTGTCCTTCCTTCTTATATTAAACCTATTTTTGCTCCACTCTGCTCTGCCATGTGTTTTTTTTAGGTTGAGCCTGGGCAGCGCGTGCGCTGCTCTGCGAGCCATGCTGTATTGGAGTATGGACTTGAAGCCCCGCCCAATTTTGTCATTGGCTTGTGTCATTTTCCTTCGTAAATGCAGGCTTCTGATTGGTTAATAGACTTGTTAATCCCTCCTTAGTACTGCCTTGTCTTCATTTGTAACCTCCTCTTCAGTTGTTACAGGGTTTGTCTTCTTTTACTCTGTAAGCACTATTTTCTTTAATGGTTTCTCCTACTGCAGGCACGCAATACTTTCCTGCAACATTCAGCGCACCATGCCCAGGTGCGACTCCTCCATTAGGGCAGAGGAGCGCCGACCCACTGCTTTCTTGCAGTGAGAGAAGCAGAAAATAAAATGGTATTCTAAATACCATTTTATTTTCTGCCTGATTTGGGGCGGGCGGGAGGATATGCCTGGTTGGACGCGGGCGGGTGGGTGGGTGGGTCAGGGAGGAGTGGCTTGCACCACTCTGAGTACCCTGACTGTTTGGTCGGCCCTGGGGTGTGAAAATACATATAGGAAGGGAGGACTAGGGAAAAAGGCACCCTATATTCCTAACACCTAGCAGCCTGCCCAGTCCACCGGCGGACTGGGCAGGCTGTTTGGTCCCCAGGATCTGGTTGGCGGTTGTCAACTCTCTCTCCCCCCACTCCAGACCGCAATCCGCCGCGGAGCCTTATTCTGTTCAGGAAAGGGTTTGAACTAGAGCACACGAATAAGCTGTGTTTTTCCAATACCACAAAAATCCTCATTGAAGGCATGGTAGGAATATAGGGTACCTTTTTCCCTAATCCTCCCTTCTTATATGTATTTTCACAGTCCTGATGAAGCGCTCTGGGATCCATTAGGGACCGATTAGAAGCGCGATACATGTCGACCTTTCACTTATAGACACCACATTGTCACTCGGGTTGAGAGAAGTGGGACTCTATTTGTTTGTTTCCCCTCTCTATCTGCATAAAGAGCATCTCCATCCCCGTTTCGATTTTAGCTTAACCCTGAGGATCCTTTAATAAATACATTAGGGTACCAACGGGTTATTTTATTTTCACTCACCTTCATCACTTGGCCCACACACCCACATCCACAACTGCGGCAACTCCTAAAAGATCTCCATCAAAGTGCCCTCTTTGAGGGCCTGTGAGGGACTGCAGCGCCACCCCCACGAGGAACAGTGCCCAATGATGACGCTTTACACTCGCAAGGGTGTGTGAGGGCACAACACACACAGGAGTACCACTCCCTTCTTTGACACACTCATTCCTTATCTTCGGAGACACCTTACTCTTTCTTGCAATCATAATCGGCTGCATTTCATTTACTCTTTTAGGAACTGGTACCATCTTTACTATTTACAAGTGTCTGTAGGAGCATTGGTACAGGACTTTTTTTTACACCTGCAGGTAACTTTTAATTAATTCAACTACATTTAATACATTTTAGATTATCTGTGAAAAAGGTTGGAGCCATCATACAGTCGTTGGTTTAAAAACCAAAACTCAAGATTCAACTTATAAAAAGTGATGTATTTGCTTATTTTTTCTTTTAACAACAGAGAAACTGTTATACAAACATGACAATTAGTTTTTCAACAAACAATATACATAAAATTCTATATACAATGACAATGGGACATGACAAACATTACATAAAATTAATACATCTTCATCTGATTGACTTGGATAGTCCTACTATATTTACAAAGTATCGGGTCTTATTAGTTTATTAGACCTCTATACTGTGGTAATTCCTAGGTCCAAAGTGATGAGATCAGGGAGAAACTGTCAAAGTCCAAGACTAAGCTGTCTAAATCCAGCTTAGGTAGAAATCTTTTTAGGATCTGTACAGTTCCAAATAGGGAAACCCTTGGCCTCAGTGTGGGGGGTGCCGATGGTTTTGACCTTCGTGTGGAGACCGTGAGGGTTTTCGGAAGGTCTTCCTCAGGGCTTGGAGATTCTGTGTAGGACTCTGTGGTGGGAAAGGGGCAAATTAGTCTAGTGGTGATGCAGGATTCTTTTTTTTTAAAAAAAGAACAAAGCGCTCGAGTGTTTATAAAGAAATTAAAGAGATTACCCATACTACATAAGTGCCATTGTGTATCTTATACTGGTATACTGGTCCAGGGAGCGTGGCACTTCTTGTGTTTCCTAATTCTTCTTTACTGTTGTGTATGAAAACCTCTGGAAAAACATAAACGGGGAAGGAAGATAGGAGGAGGAACAGTTATATATTTTGAGGAGCGTTGGTCAGTTTTGCTCAAAACTACGATTTTACACCTGGTGTTGGACTCATGCGGGGTGGAATCTTAAGGGTGTGCCCATGTTTTTGTGACTGCTATTAGTTTGGGTGTTAGCGGTGCCAAGGCGATTAAGAGAACCGGAAGGCACAAAGCCAATAGCTCAAAATCTCGCAATTGTGAGACCTTTTCATTGCAAATACCTGTTACTTCGTGTTTCTATTTTGTAACTTCTTGGTGTAAAGTGAAGCAGCGAAAACAGCTGCGCTCCTGTATATGAAAGCCCCGGAGCATAAAGAAACATTCCTACATCAGGAATTAAATCAAGAAAGTGATGCCTGTGTATCATATCTCTACGAGATACTCAGGTACCGGATTACCATTCCGTGACTGCTACCTCATCCCGTTACTTCTTGAAGGAACACACACTGAGAGATGTAGTTGAAACAGGGCAGGTGAGAGAGTTCGCATTCCCTAGGGGTCAGTGAGCGAGTCTGAACACTTATTGGAAGCCTTTGCAAAAAGATAAAGCTATCCACTGAGCTCCTCGGGCATTCGGTGCACTTAGAAACAAGTATTGACACAGAGGCCTGGCCATAACTTGAAGTGCAGACATATTTTGTTGTAATGATGAGCCCTTCACTGGGGTATTATTATTTGGGTGCACATGCAGATAACACACTCAAGACGACACACACACACAGACCACACTGAAGAATGGATACGTGTGTATAAGGATGGACAGATGGATGGATCTGTCGCCTCATTAAGGCGAGATGGATGAAAGCTGGTAAGTAGATATATTGATGGATTTAAATGCATATCTGGATGAATTACTGGGTGTGGATGAATGAATGCACAGGAGTGAGTGGCATGGATGAAACCCTCTCTAATTAAACCTTCAAACAAGCCTTTGAACCTGTGCACCAATGAGCGAGCCTCATACAAAAAGTGTGGCTTTATTAAACTAAATTCACGAATGCATCACCACACCATGGCTTATTGAACAAACACAAACAAAAAAAGAACAGTCTACAGGTAAGATACCTGGCTGCAAATATGCATACTCAGTCCAAGCACTGATTGATCTTTCTCAACCCTCGAAGGTAGGTTTACAGCCAATTCAAATGCTGCAGGAAAATAAATAACCCTACTTCGGGACAGGCAGCTGGGCTTCAGTTGTTAAGATGAACAGACACCTCAATGATAGACAAACTCGTAGAAGGAACTGGTGAGACAGCCAGCTGGTGATCACCCACAAGACTGTATACTACTAGATCATCACGTGATGTCACCACGTCTGGACAGCTGTATCAGAATCTACATAGGCTTCTCCAAGAAGAACCAACTTCAGTTGGTCAACATCCATGCACCAAGATGCATCCAAGGCCTTAAGGAAACGGAGTACATTTTGCCTTTTATAGAAGCATTACACTGGGCACCAGTTGTGCCAAGAGTGGCCTTTAAGTGCTCTCTACAGCTCACAAACTGTAAGGGGTCTCAAAGTCCAAAATGTCCAAGTAAACCGATTCTCCACCAAAGCTAGCCCCCATTCGGAAATCAGCAGTAAGGACTCACAGTCTCTTTCATTGAATTGTGAAGTTAATGGTGGAAAAAAACCAAGGCTTTGAGGCACAGAAGCTTTCAAAAAGCTAACCCCAACCCTTGAGGGGGGAACAGAACCACTGCAATTCTGGAGAAATCCAAAAGCCACTCTCTTAGGCTCGGTCTTCTTAAAGATTACAAGCAGACAGGAATCTAAACTAAAGCAAGAATAAAAGTACCGCACCTACTATTCTTGAAACGATCCAAACTCAATCCTGGTACAGGGACTAATTAAGGAAAGTTTCAGCACCAGGAATCTCAGTGAAATAAGCAGGCACCTGTGGGCCGCTCCTCGTCCAGCACTCTTTCTCGTCTATCTTTGCTTAGCCTTTCTTCCTCTAACTTGTTGCACTCTAAAGTAGTCTGTGAGTGCCATGTTTGGCGCCTGATAATAATCTTTAATGAAATAAGGCTCCTATGAAAATATGGTGACTTCTATTTAAATGGCGGGGATACTTTACCTACTCCTCCCTCCCCCCATTACATTTCCTGTTTTAGGTAACCAGACAAATCTGTGTGACACTGAAAGATTTTCAGACAGGGATCATAAGTATCAATATGCAATGTGTTCTTTCGGATTCATTTAGTCACACTAATACATTAGGGAGCCTTACTAAGTGCTATATCAACTCTTCAATTAAATAAGTAAACGAAGAGAATATTGTATGCTGAAAAGGACATGTAGTAAGGGCAAGACAATATTAATAACTAACAAAACACTTTGATAATAGGTGCTCCAAATGAATATGCATTGCAAATGAACAATGAAGAACGCATGGCTGCCCAGGAACATGTATACACATTGATGACAATTATGTCTCAATTAATAGTTCAAGGACATATTATCTGCAATTCATGTGTCACCAAGCAAAACTCATTGATGTCTCGACCCACAATATAATTTAGAACCGGTCTTCCTCAGGACAAAAGAATAGCTAGCAACACATAGCAAAGAACAATAATTAAGCTCATAAGTCTATGATAAAACAATTGCTCTTGTTTTAGAATTATAAACACATAATACTATACTTTACTATAAGATTTGTAAAGCGCATGGCGACACTGAGACATCCCAGTGTTAGTTAGGGAGAGGTGGCACCATACAGAAAGAGGCAGGTTCCTTAGAGACTAATGGCCTGATTATGGACTACCGAACCTGTGGTGGCGGTCGGGGACCACTGCACCAATGGTCCGAACGCCGTATTAGGAGTATGGCGGTCGGACAGTGAGGGAACCACCGTAGCCGCCAGGGATCCATGATCCCTGGTGCTGGTTAGGCAGTCTTGAGGCAGCAGTATGCTTGGCAGTGGTACTTTAGTCACTGCGACCCTAAACACAATGGTGAGACCGCATTTTTTAGGGTGGTGGTGAGGAAACAAAGGGGGACCTACATGGGCCTATGGTGCCTCATGGCCCATGGGATACATGCTGGGGCACATGGTGTGCCCCTCTGTGTGCATGCACCCCCCCTCCCATTTCATGCACAGCATGGACTTTATAGTCCACGCCATGCAGGAGCGGGCTTTGGCGTTCCCATTGCGGTGCCATTTTGAAAGGCACTTCTGTGGGAACGCCAAAGGGCTGCCCCCCAGAGCAGGAGAAAACTCCTAATCTGGCAGGCAGCCGGGGGCCGTGTTTGGCTGTGTGGGAGCAGGGCAGTGGCATGCATCCCCGCTCCCACTGGCCAAACTAGTAATCAGGCCATATGTTTATGTGAAGAGCCAGGTTTTAAGAGCTTTCCGAAAACGAAACTCATTGTCGGATGGCCAGGGGAAGAGAATTCCAAAGCTTAGCTGTATTGAAACTAAAGGACCGTCCACCACTTCTAGCTCTTTTAATAACGGGGACGGTAGCCAGGTGAGGGCTCGATGATTGAAGTGATCTATTGGGGATATGGTGGGCAACAAACTGACGTAGGATATACGAGACTTGCCCCTGTATCGCCCAGTGGGAGACACACAATTCCTTGAATTCTATTCTTGGGGCAGTGTGGAGCCAGTGAAATCTCTCAAATCATGCCAGACTGACTAGGATCTAGGAATTCCAAGTAATGTGCGTGCAGCCTCATTTTGCACAACTTGTGATCCTGGGTGACACTTTTAGGAGACTGCAGGAAGAGTGAATTGTCATAATCTAAATGGCAAAGAACGAGTGCCTGAACCACCACCTGCCTCGAGGTCTGGGGGAGCAGGCAGGGTCCAAGAGTGGATGTTAAGGGATCCGAGTCTGGAGTAAAAGAGACAACCAGCTGGGTGTTATCTGCATAGTACACTATGGAGATCCCAAAGGCTACTCACCCTTAGCGCATCTATGTCCTCTAAGACACTGACGAGGTCTAGCATGAATATGCACAAGCATCTTAATAGGCTCAATAAGGGCACAAGCCAGAATAGGTACTGCACAGCAAGTTGCTGAAAACAGCTAACAGTTGGGGGCCAAAAACAACAAAAAAATCTGTGTTAAAAATTGTTGTGTGATAAAACAGGCCTTCTCCTTAATTAGAGATCCCTTTAACAATATCCTAATCGTCCATCATTAGGCTAACATTACTAACAAAAGTCAGACGTTGATCAGTACTTTTTCTTAGTTATGGGACCAAAAGATGTTCTCTGTCAGTGAATCAGGCCCGTTTTCCAGATTGTTTAAGCAGTGTGATGTGATACCCTTGTTCAGACAATTTCTCAATCAACTGAGCTGATTCTATAAAGTAATTCGTTTTCATGGTACAGTTCCTACTTAACTTTTAAACTTACCTGAACAGGAGATTATCTCTCAAACTCCTAAAATGGTGACTTGAGTAGACAGTAATGAATTCCTTTCCGTAGGTTACGGAAAAAAGTGGTAAAGAGCCTATTGTCACCGACTTTGACAGTGAGTTCTTTAGAGTTGGTCTATATGTTGTGGGTTATACTGAACTGTATGCCCTTAGGTTGACGATTCACCCAGTGAAAAAAAGGATTTCAGTGAACCTTCATTATAATTCTAAATAAAAAACATGATCAAACAGAGGGCAGATCATCCATATTGTCTTAGGGGGTGCGGTGAAGAAGGCACTTTCATACACACACTTTGGGGTTGCACGGGCCTCATGGGATACTGGCAGCGGGTAATCCGCACCATCGCACAAACATTAGAAACCTCACTAACACTGGACCCACGTATGTGCCTGTTAAATGTGTGGGGACCTACTGACTTATCATATTATGGTAGGCTATGGACCACAATAGGCCTCATGACAGCCAAACGTGACATTGCACAAAAATGGGGGACGGCGGAGCTCCCCACCTTGACGCAGTGGGGCAGGAATATAGATACACTTATGGTAACAGAGAGGGCGGTGTATAAAGTGAGAGCCAACCCGCGCAAGTGGAATGGAATATGGCAGCCATGGAACACTTACAGAGGGGACATCTGCGAACCACTACTGGAAGACGATATTGATAGTTCTGAGGATGAGGTGGGCGCTGATTGATTGTTGGGGGGTACCGACAGTGACACGTATGATAGACGAATGCCATATAAGGTACATGAGGAGCAGTGGGGAGGACCCGGTCGGGAGGGGAATTGGACTCACGTATTGCTTGAAAGTATGACATTTAGTAGGGTAGTGTTGATAACGATAAACTGACGAAATATCGTATGTGTTACTATTGAGTCACAATTTGAGTTTTGTTCACATAAAATACAAAAAGCAAGATGTTACTGCATCCGTGTACAGAATGATTTTAGAGACCCAGCAAGTCGGCGGATCCTTAGATTACAAACGACCGGAAATGAACCGGACGCCTGCAGGCGTGACGTTCATAAGCAAAACTTTTAAGCCGGCCTCAGGGTTGTAGGCGCACATATGTACTGTGTTGGAAATTTCAATAAAGTCTTGCAATATAAAAAAAAAAAAACCATGATCAATGTATTTTAACCCCATGATGATATTGTCAATAAAAGGATTAGTGTCAGTAAACAGGTGTTGCTGTTCATAACTGTCCTTAAACAGATTCGTCAGGCATGAGCAAAGCCACCACCCATTGTCGCACCAATTTTTCTAGAAATAAAAGGCATCCTGAAACTGAATATATTTGCAGGCTAATGAGATTTTCGTCAACTCAACCACGACGGCAGAGAGGGACAAAACCAGGTGTTCCCTGGTGTCCAATAGCCAAAGAATGGGCTGTAGAGCCTCATGTTGTCGTATGTTAGTGGAGGGCGATTGGATATGCAGAGTCACTAACAACTGTGATTTACTGACTCAGGGGAAGCCCTCAGTGCGTTGTACCAAGTGCACACAATCCCTAATGTAAGCCCTTGTCCTAGGGACAAATGGTTTCACAAATAAATCCACATATTGACAAAGTGGTTCCAGAATAGGACCACGGCCAGATAATATGGATTCATCAAATCTTTGTGGGTTTTCAGTATTCTCTGATGTTTTTTTATTGAGGAACTGAATTCATGTTCACTTTGGAACCCCTTTCTCAAACCCTCGCTGGTTGTTTGCTTGATGTGTACTTGGACTTCTGGGAGCTTCTCAGTCTAGTGTAGTGTTCATCCATAGACACTCTCCTAGTGACTTCTGCACAATATGCCTGGGTGTAATGTAATACAATCTATCGCATTTGTCTGCAGATCTAATAATTACATCCCAGTTCATGGTGTGTGGGGCCTGATTCTCTTCCTGTGAAATGTTGTAATGTAGCAGTTTATTTAATGTCCCTTAGTGCTTTTTCAAAAGCAAAGATCCATGCAAGGATCACATGTGATGGGAAAGAAACTGGTCGGAGGTCATAGCCCAGTTGCACCCATTGCTCCTGTTTAGGGATAAGCAGCAAAAAAAAAAGAACTCAATGTAATTTTACAAAAAAAGTTTTGCATTTTTATCTCAGTGGAAAAAATAAATCATGTCTCATGGTGGGTATAAAACTAAACCCATGACTACGCACGGACAATTCAGGGGATTTAAAATGTGATTAGATAGAGTAAAGATGGGTGCCGTATCCTAGACTGGGTATCATTGAATTTGTACCTTCTACCACTTGCACCTCTGTGTGCAGGTTTGCCTATCCGTGTGTGCATCTAGAAGGTAATAGCCCCCCCGTGCCCCTGCCACCGTCTCTGTCCCCTCTGTAGCCTGTGTTGCCTCCTCATCCCGTATGACCTAGACCCAGTCTGCCTCTTTCTAAAAAAAGAAGGGTCAGTGGCTACAAGAGAACTAGAGCCAGGCGGCTGGCTGTTGCTCAGTGTCAGACCCCTCTGATATTGAAGCGTCAAAGAAAGGCACCGAACGCCAAGGTAGTGGGCACCTCTGTTGGTAAATATTGCACTTTCTTCTTGATAGTAGTCTTCAGACAGGTAGGGATCGGTTTTCAGTTTCTCGTAATTTTTTATATCCCTGACTATCTTGTCTAGTTTTGTTTGTTGGGTTATAGTTTCGAATTCAGCTATGGTTCTTTATAACACATATAAAAACTATTTTGCATTGATTAGTGCTTGATCACCCATAATTGCTTATCTAAGAACAGCAATCTTTTTCTAGTTTCCAAAAGAATTTCAGTGCAGTGCCTACCCCCAGAAGTATGTCAGTGTTTTCACACCAGTTATACTGTGACCAGCTTTAAACCGCTCAACCGTGTTTTAACATGCATGAAAATTCTTCTATAAGTGCATATTTGTGGTTGTTGGGATGCTGGTAGCAGCTTACACAGCTTGCACAATTAGAGTCCTTGAAGTTAGTTTAGAAATGCCTCACATTTCAGATTATTTTAGAAAGGGAATATATTGATACAAACCATACTCTATAGTTAAAAATTTTACAGACAGTAAATCTTTAGCTTCCATATGACTCGAAGTAGTTGAATATTAAATGACATAACAATTGTCCTTTGAATGGGTTAGCACACCATATTTGGGTGGAAGGTGCGAGAAACGGAAATAACCATGGAGAAGAAAAACATGGATTATGTATTGTATTGTATTGTAATTGCATTTATATTGCGTTTACTACCCCTGACGAGGCGCCGAAGCGCTTTTTCGGCGAGTAGCACGCTACTCCGGGACTCATAGAGGATTAGTGTTGAATTTGTATAGTGAAACATGCAAGTACATTTTGAGTGGTGGATAGGTTAGTCAGTTATTTGGATTTGGAATGATAGCAGAAGGATAGAGGAGGAAAAAGGTTTGAATTTATATAGCGCTTGTTACCCCTGATGGGGTGTTGACGCACGGTATTCAGGAAGCCCATAAAGGATTAGAGGTGAATTAACAATTCAGTTATTTGGAGTGCGAAGCATAGCGGAGGGATAAAAGGGGAGGAAAGGTTTGCATTCATATAGCACTTGTTACCCCTGATGGGTGTTGAAGCGCTTTTCTGGAGAGTAGCCCGCCACTCTGGAACCCATAAAGGATTAGTGTTGAAAAATAGTATAGTAAAATATGAAGTAATCTGAGTAGTGGATATGTTATTCAGTTATTTGGGTAGAGCAGGGTAGGTGGCGGGATAGAAGAGGGAAAGAGGTTTGTATTTATATAGTGCTTGCTACCCCTGATGGGGTTTTGAAGCGCAAGTAGCACGCTATTCTGGAACCCATCAGGATTAGTGTTGAATTAGTATGGCGAAATATGAAAGTAATTTTAGTGGTGGATATGTTAGTCAGTTATTTGGATCGAGAAGGGGTTGGGGAGGGGTAGAAAAGAGGAAAGAGTTTAGAAAGGTTTGTTTTAGGGGATCGGTATAGTAAAAGAGAAGTCAGATGATGCAAGGAGGGGTAGAGTAGGAGAGAGTCTAGAAAGGGTTATTTTGGGAATCATAGTAGGGGTATGGGGTTTGGGATAAATGAGAGAGTGGATGTAGAGGATATATTGATAGGTGTATAGGATGAGAGATAGGGTAGTGCATTGGAAAGAGTAGTAGAAAGAAGTTTGAGATGAGTCAGAAGGTTGGGCTAGAAGATATATTGAGCGAAGTATAGACTGAGAAATAAGGTAGTGCATTGGAAATGCTAAATTAGAAGACAGTGATACATATATAGATCCATAAGTACATTGAAAGTATATAGATACATAAAGGAGGTAAGTATATTGGGCAGCATTTCTGGCCCTGGTCCTGGTCAGTCTTGAACAGGCTCAAACAATCAACTGCCCTTGTCCTCTCCGCCCTTAAAAGGCTCAAACAGGCAACTGCCCTTGTCCTCTCTGCCCTTGGCTGAGACGCCCTAACCCTGGCCTTTTATAGCCGTAGTAATCAGGTGACCCCTTCAGCCAATGGGAACCCTTGCCCTAACACTATCCAATCACAACACTAGCCCTAAAATCTAGAACCAATAGGAGACCAGGACCTTACAGCCAATCTTAGCCCTAGTCCAAGCACCCAATCAGTTTGAAAACCCTGATCTCCACGTCCAATAGAGGTCCTAGCCCTACCAGTAGTCCCAACCCAAGTCCAAGCAACCAGTGGCACAGGAAGCCTTAGTCCCTACTTCCAATAGAAAGCCTAGCCCTACTCTTAGTCCCACAACTAGTCCAGCAACCAATCACACCAGAAGCCCTAGTCCCTACTTCCAATAGAAATCCTAACCCTAGCCCTAGTCCCAACCCTACATTGATTGAATCACAGACCCAGAAACCAATCACAACCCTCAAATACCCAACCAATGAGGACACCAACCCTAATCCAATAGAAACACCAGATACAACCATCAATCAGTGTACACATGTACCAACCACCAGCAGACCATATAAGGTCCCAGCGTCCTCAGACAAGGTTTGCTGGCCAGGGAGTTGGAAGCTGCTTCTCCTGTTTTGAATCTCCTAGGAGACAGATAGGCTCAATCTGCACTTTGGACTTCTGCAGGTAAATGCCTCACTAACTTGAAATCTAACAATACTGGTCGAATAAAACGTTACTCCCTCTCCTGGCCAAAAAACGAAGTGCACAGTCCCTAGTAAACAGTTTAAACAGCTCACAGAAGCACCCTCTGATGTAGAATATCCCTGTTGCTGGGGGGGGGGGGCATAGGGGCTGGTTTCACTGACTTGTGAACACAAAATGGTGGCTGGGGGTACTCTGTTTTAACACACAGTTCTTAGCACAGAGCAAATGAGAAATTTGGAGAGAAAACTGAATTGTCACCAGGAATGAGAGGGATAAACTACAGAGTTTGGACTGCAAATCCCACAATTCAACACGTTAAATGGAAGCAATCATAGGCAGGAAAAACCACAAGATTAAAACACAAAACAGAGGATAAAATATGCAATCACAGGCAGGTTAAAACAACAATTTTGAACTGTAACAACCACAGGAAAAGACAGTAATCACAGAAAGGGAAAATCGTTTTTTTAACAACTTTTGTTTTGGGGAAGAGACAGCACTAGTCTGCCTGCCTACCACTTCCTGGACTCTGCTCACTGCAATCTGGGGCACAGCTAGGCTGCAACTCACAAGATGGAGGAGAATGATTTGGGGTGTACCCAGCAAAGCCTTAAGGGGTCTGGGCAGGGGTGAGTGGAGGACTCAGAGTTGTCTGGTAGCTGAATAGCCAATCCCCAGTCCTGGATCTGCTGGCTTGGGGGTGGGTGCTGGGGAGCTGCTTCTCCTGTTCAGAATCTCCTAGGAGACAGACAGGCTCAATCCACACTTTGGACTTCTGCAGGTAAATGCCTCACTAACTTGAAATCTAACAATACTGTTTGAAAAAAACTTCACTCTCTCTCCTGGCCAAAGTGCACAGTCCCTAGTAAACATAGTTCAAAGAGCTCACAGAAGCACCCTCTGATGTAGAATATCCCTGTTAATGGGGGGGGGGGTGGATGTAGGAAGGCTGGTTTCACTGGCTTGTGAAAAGCCACTCCCAACCACCACAAAATGGTGGCTGGGGGTGCACTCTTTTAACATACAGGTCTTAGCACAGAGCAAAGAAGAAATTTGGAGGGAAAACTGAATTGTTACCAGGAATGAGAGGGATAAACTACAGAGTTTGGACTGCAAATCCCACAATTTAACACGTTAAATGGAAGCAATCATGGGCAGGAAAAACCACAAGATTAAAATACAAATCAGAGGATAAAATATGCAATCACAGGCAGGTTAACACTACAATTTTAAACTGTAACAACCAAAGGCAAGACAGTGAACACAGAAAGGGAAAATCGTTTTTTTAACAACTTTTGTTTTGGGGAAGAGACAGCACTAGTCTGCCTCCTTACCACTTCTGGACTCTGCTCACTGCAATATGGGGCATGTTTCTGAACTGATTTAAGCTGAAGTAGCCTGTGTATAGATCTAGTAGCTTTTTTCTATTAGAATATTTCCTTATGTCCGAACCATGCCCAGATGCAACAGAGCACTTCACAGAACCAATCTATTGCGCAGAAAACAGTTCAAATGACCACCAAAAGCAAAGGCAATTTGTACGATGAGCATACTGCCAATCACTTTCTCACCACCATGAAAAAATGCGAAGCATAACAAAATACAGAACTTTCTCTGACTCAGAGTCCATGCACATTTTTGCAGTAGGAAATGTTTGCTATCGTTAAATGAAATACATTAATTTAATCCAAGCAATTTTTCAGAAAAGTAGTACATTAAGTTTGCCCATGAAATCAAGTCACAGTTCAACAGGCAACACATTCCATTTTCTTAGGTCAATGTAGTAAAAGTTTTGATTCTGTTTTAGCCTTTTTTCCCAAGGGAATTCTAGCAGTAAAGATAGAGTGCTGCATACGTTGAAGTGACCACACAAAAGAATCTTTAAAGTGCAGCTTCTTTAAGCCGCCAGTAAGAGTTAGGCACTGATTTATATTTTATAGGGATGGATATTCTGTCACAATGGCAACAGAGTAACCTTACCGCCAACATAATGGTCCACCCACACGATTTAAAGGCAGGCAGACCCTAGTTGAAAACTGGCCGAAGTTTTATCCTTCCCTCCAATGGTTACTCACTCCGACGGGCTGTTTGTGGTTGACCTCTAAGTCCGCCCAACTAATTTAGATGGCCACCATACAGGTCAGTTTGCAGACTAAATCCCATGAAAAGAACAAAAAACGTGTGCCAACTATATGTGAAAATAGAGTGCGACACAAAAAACAAGCGTATGCTTTGGTAATGTGTGAAAAACAAAAGCGGTCTATAGCGTGCATAGTCTGTCGTTTTCCCTATGTTAGCCAATGTCCAAGTAGGAAACACACGACAGAAGAAGAAGGTAAAAAGAAATAAAAAAAGACACCATTGAAGGAACGAAGGCATGATAAGATAAAACAAGCACTGGCGTTGCCAATAGGTCTCGCAGTAGGAAAGTTGGAGCTATTGGTTTTGTAAATGACATTTTATATTTATGTTTTGTGATTTACAATGCCAATACTTTTAACTTTAGCAAACGTGACACTTTTAGCATTTGTAATGCCACATGTTTTGTATTGACGTGACTTAGATGTATTGATATTACAAATAACAATGGCTTTTAATTTTTTTAAATAATTAATACTTAAATAAAAGTGATTGTAATTTATAATGGCAATAGCTTAAACTTTTGTAAATTACTTTTGTGAAGATTATGTTCAGTGACGAAAATCCAAGAACAGAAGTGAAATATTAACATTTTTTGTGACATTTGTAATAAAGCTTGAAAGATTGAGAGAACATATTTGAACCAGTGATGCTGTGGTGGTGCTGAGTGATGCTGTGGTTGCACTGAGTGATGCTGTGGTTGCGCTGGGTGATGCTGTGTTTGCGCTGGGTGATGCTGTGGTTGCGCTGAGTGATACTGTGGTTGAGCTGAGTGGTGCTGAGTGGTGCTGTGGTGGTGCTGAGTGGTGCTGTGGTGGTGCTGAGGGATGCTGTGGTGGTGCTGAGTGATGCTGTGGTGGTGCTGAGTGATACTGTGGTGGTGTTGAGTGATGCTGTGGTGGTGCTGAGGGATGCTGTGGTGGTGCGGAGTGGTGCTGTGGTGGTGCTGAGTGATGCTTGGTGGTGCTGAGTGATAATGTGGTGGTGCTGAGTGATAATGTGGTGGTGCTGAGTGGTGTAAGAAAGAGAGTGAAAGAGAAAGGTTAAAAGCATGTGAGAGATTAAGTGGAAATGAAGAAAGCGAGTCAGAGATACAGGGAGAGGAAAAGCGAGGGTGAACGGGAGGTGTGTGTGTGCATTCGTAAAATAAAGATAGTGGCAGTCAAAGAGTGGGAAAGCATGAAATACAGCTCTAAACTAACGCAAAAGGACTAACAGTTGTAAATAAGAGGTTGGGCTGGGCAGAAATGCGAGTCACGGCCTGGCGGCACATGAGCCAATACGTGCAAATATGGCACTTGAAAAGGGCTAAGAAAGTTTACAAATCTGGCCAGGTCATCTTGGAGGAGAGTGGCACTTTATAGTGCAAAGAAAGCCCTGCTGCCAGGAAACGAACATTACACAACATTAGACGCACATGACATCAATTCTGCCTATCTGAAAACATCGTTCGATTGCATCAACCAAACAGCTGTGTTGTAACAAATAACTGCGCAGATCATGGTTTTTTAGTAAAATTAAAACATATATTGTGCCATTCGAACAGGTTTAAACAGAGAGCAGAGAAAGGTCGGGAAAACGATGAGTGAGAGAAGGAAGAAAGGCATGGACACAGAGATCAAGAAGGCTGCGAGTGGGAGTGAGAAAGGTGGGGGTGAAAGGCTCAGAGTGGATGTGGGGGGGACAGTGGGCGTGAGAAAGAGTCTAAGGCGGAGTGCGAGCGGTTTGCAAGGCCACGAAAGATAGTGTTTTTGAGAAAGTGAGATTGAAAATGAGTAAGAAAGAGAGTGAAAGAGAAAGGTTAAAAGCATGTGAGAGAGATTAAGTGGAAATGAAGAAAGCGAGTAAGAGATACAGGGAGAGGAAAAGCGAGGGTGAAGGGGAGGTGTGTGTGTGCATTCGTAAAATAAAGATAGTGGCAGTCTAAGTGTGGGAAAGCATGAAATACAGCTCTAAACTAACGCAAAAGGACTAACAGTTGTAAATAAGAGGTTGGGCTGGGCAGAAATGCGAGTCACGGCCTGGCGGCACATGAGCCAATACGCGCAAATATGGCACTTGAAAAGGGCTAAGAAAGTTTACAAATCTGGCTAGGTCATCTTGGAGGAGAGTGGCACTTTATAGTGCAAAGAAAGCCCTGCTGCCATGAAACGAACATTACACAACATTAGAGGCACATGACATCAATTGTGCCTATCTGAAAACATCGTTCGATTGCGTCAACCAAACAGCTGTGTTGTAACAAATAACTGCGCAGATCATGGTTTTTTAGTAAAATTAAAACATATATTGTGCCATTCGAACAGGTTTAAACAGAGAGCAGAGAAAGGTCGGGAAAACGATGAGTGAAAGAAGGAAGAAAGGCATGGACACAGAGATCAAGAAGGCTGCGAGTGGGAGAGAGAAAGGTGGGGGTGAAAGGCTCAGAGTGGATGTGGGGGGGGGGACAGTGGGCGTGAGAAAGAGTCTAAGGCGGAGTGCGAGCGGTTTGCAAGGCCACGAAAGATAGTGTTTTTGAGAAAGTGAGATTGAAAATGAGTAAGAAAGAGAGTGAAAGAGAAAGGTTAAAAGCATGTGAGAGAGATTAAGTGGAAATTAAGAAAGCGAGTAAGAGATACAGGGAGAGGAAAAGCGAGGGTGAAGGGGAGGTGTGTGTGTGCATTCGTAAAATAAAGATAGTGGCAGTCTAAGAGTGGGAAAGCATGAAATACAGCTCTAAACTAACGCAAAAGGACTAACAGTTGTAAATAAGACGTTGGGCTGGGCAGAAATGCGAGTCACGGCCTGGCGGCACATGAGCCAATACGTGCAAATATGGCACTTGAAAAGGGCTAAGAAAGTTTACAAATCTGGCCAGGTCATCTTGGAGGAGAGTGGCACTTTATAGTGCAAAGAAAGCCCTGCTGCCATGAAACGAACATTACACAACATTAGACGCACATGACATCAATTGTGCCTATCTGAAAACATCGTTCGATTGCGTCAACCAAACAGCTGTGTTGTAACAAATAACTGCGCAGATCATGGTTTTTTAGTAAAATTAAAACATATATTGTGCCATTCGAACAGGTTTAAACAGAGAGCAGAGAAAGGTCGGGAAAACGATGAGTGAGAGAAGGAAGAAAGGCATGGACACAGAGATCAAGAAGGCTGCGAGTGGGAGAAAGAAAGGTGGGGGTGAAAGGCTCAGAGTGGATGTGGGGGGGGACAGTGGGCGTGAGAAAGAGTCTAAGGCGGATTGCGAGCGGTTTGCAAGACCACGAAAGATAGTGTTTTTGAGAAAGTGAGATTGAAAATGAGTAAAAAGAGAGTGAAAGAGAAAGGTTAAAAGCATGTGAGAGATTAAGTGGAAATGAAGAAAGCGAGTAAGAGATACAGGGAGAGGAAAAGCGAGGGTGAAGGGGAGGTGTGTGTGTGCATTCGTAAAATAAAGATAGTGGCAGTCTAAGAGTGGGAAAGCATGAAATACAGCTCTAAACTAACGCAAAAGGACTAACAGTTGTAAATAAGAGGTTGGGCTGGGCAGAAATGCGAGCCACGGCCTGGCGGCCGTGAAGTGTGAAGCAGTGGGCGGGGAGGCAGGAGCAAACGGTAAGGGGAGCCTTTGAAGAGCAAGGCAGGGGGATAGAAGCGCGTTCACGAGCACGTGCACTTCTACAAATCCGCATCGTGAACTCAGCTTTCTGGTTTGACTGCAATAGGTCTCTCTGCGAGACCTAAAAAACATAGAAAAGGGTAGCAAAGAGAAAAGGAGGCTGGCAGAAGACAAACTACGGGTAAAATAAACAAGCATAACGCGGCAATAAATGGCAGGCACTGAAACGGAAGAGAAGAGCAAAAGAAACGTGCTGGAAGCCGTGAATCAAGGTGGGGGCCTGAAGCAGTGGAGTGGGAGAGGTGAGGGGGAGTCACGGGGAGATTAAGGGACAGAAGGCAAGCAGATTTTCAGACCTGATGAGCGAGGAGGGGGTGCGAGGGATGAGTGAGGATGGGGTAGCAGGGGAGGGAACACGGCCTGGGGGAAGCTGGCTGGGGAGGGGGAGGAGAAATCCAAGTAAGGCTGTGTGCGGGGAGAGAGAGGGGAGGTGCTGGAGCTGGGGAACAGATGGCCGTGAAAGTTTATGGCCCAAAAGCGTGTGCCTATGGCCATGTGAACTCGAAGAACACCGCACCAAAAAACCCTTGGTTTGACGAGTATTTTGACCACTAGAATTCTCTCCATTTTCCATTCCTGCGGAATGGAAAAGGCGAGACTTAAAAATGAAGATACCCAGCACTTCCAGTTTGATGACAGTCAAGCTGAATGTCCTTGGTTTGCCAATTCTGTTCCCCACACAGCAGTTGCATAGCAGATAAAGACAGCCCCTGCTTTGTTTGCGCTTCTGTAAGAAAAGACAGAAAGAGCTGAAAGCCCTTGGCTTGATAAGACCAATTTAAATAAACATTGATGGTTTGAATATGTTTGTATTTGGGAAACCAGGCACTTACTGTGCCAGTTTATGCGTAACCAATAGAAAACATAAAACAACTTGGCAGAAAACATTCTCCACAAGTTTTTTCCCCACTTAATATTTTTAAGCTGGTGTCGTGGGTCTGAAATACCTGTACATGTGCACAATCAATGTATATATTACTATTGGATATGAGGTGCAAATGTTGGGTGACTGACAGAAAGGTTTCGCATGTTTACGTATTAATGAAAAAACTCCAAATGAATTAATGCAAAAGATGTAAACCAAATCGTTAAGAGGTGTTAAAGAACACACGATGAACAATTTGGTAATATTTGATTAGCAGAGTTATTTGTGATTTTCTATTTTAAGATCATTGCTATTGGAACCTGTTACTGAGTGTATTCCTGTGAAAAAGTAGGCAAAATGTACAATTAGGGCAGTGATTTGCTTTATACTTGTGACGTGAAAAAGAACAACACAAATTATGAGGGGGCTCCTCGTTTGGTGCTTTAAAAGACTGAAATGTGTGAAGAGCATGCAATGTAAATAACTCTTCCAAAGCTATCTAATGGCAGTAGCATTGGGCAGCTTGAGTGAGCAGGGCCAATGTCCCATAGGTTCAAAGAAGTACTTCAGTGGGCAGTATTATAGTTGGGTCCCTCGTGCAACACGCCCGAATAGTCTGTCCTTCATTTCTATTATACTTCCATTGCAGAACAACAAGAGAGGACCCGTGAGCAGGTCGAGCAGTGGCGCCAGTGGCACTATGATGGGCTCGACCCATCCTACCATTACCAACGTTACAACATCTAATTTAACCAAAAGGCTGGAAGAGCAAATTCAGACCGAGGAGCGTTCCCTGTGCAAAAGGACAGCTAGAAGGAGACGGCGTGCTGTGAACAACACGTGGCCATATCTTGGACATAGGCATGGCCTGTCTCTCAATAATGGCTCAGAAATTGAAAATTGATGACCAAATGCTACGCCATAGATTTATTTTGTTATTGTAATACGCATCTTTGTTTCTTTGCCTTTTATGTGCCATTTAGAGCTTGCTTTTATTGTATTGTGTGAAAAATCCGGCTTTTTCCAAAGACCTGTCAAAGATATGCAGACTTGGCCTCCTGTGGCAATATGTAAATTATAGCTTTAGCTAAAGCGTCTAGAAATGCGCTTCATGTTGGAAGACAGCCTGTTTATTACTTTATCTATTCAGAAACTGTTTCATGTACAAGGGGAAGTGTAAACTTGTGTACGCAATTTTTATAAACAGATTACATAAAAATAGGTGTCATATTTTTCAATGGTGATTGCCTGATGACTCTGTACACTTTTATTTTATATTTGGAAAAATAGGTTTAAAGGCTAGTTTTTGTAACAGCTTTCATTTATATGATATTTCGTTTTGCCTGTATTAATGTCATAAAAATGTATACTAGGCATTCTTTTGAAGAATTATGCTATGATTACCTTATGCTGTATTCTACAAGTCAAAAGCTTTCAACGGTGTGTAAACACATATTATTTATAAAATATTTTTGGGTAAACACACAAAAAGAACATTTGACCATTACATTGGATCCCTCCAAAGCTTTATGTAAATAAACGAAGACCCTCAAAGGCCCTACCTTTTAAGTAGAGTTCAGGGGGTGCATTATTTGTTTATCTAGCTTGCTTAAGCTCTGTGTTGGAAAAGGTAATACTTGCAGCTGAGATCTATGTAGGTAGCCAGATTTCTACAAGAACTGGCAACGTCAATAGGTTAGGGCTATACATATCAGAGATACTGGCTTTGTCAATGCTTGTTTGCAACAGCATGTGAATTCGTCTGTCAAGGCACATGTTTGACAAACTTGGAAAGGGTTTCCTATCAATGGAATCTTGAAGATTCATGCACATGCACACTTTACAATGTATGAGTATGTATATGTTGTGAAGCGTGTGAAGCTGTTACACAATGGCGGAGGAGTGTTGCCACACTGGCTCAGAGCCAGCAGCTGAGAAATAAAACTATATTTTATTATCGTTTGATCTTTCAGCTGCTGGCCGAGTCAGCATGTGCAGGAAGTGGCATGGTTGGGCCATGGGAGGAGGGTGCACTTTTAAGTGTGTGTGCCAGTTTGGCCGGCCACCTTAGGTTGGCTAAACTGACAAGTGAACTTAGGTTTCTCCAACCCAGCTGGGTTGGAGAAACAGCACAGACTCACTGTGCCTGAGTGAGTATTAATCCAGCCCGTTCAGGCCAATCCCCACGCTGCACTCATGCTTGAGAGCAGCACGGAGATTGGATGGAGAGTCTGTGATGCTGTCCCAGAGGCTGCTGGGATCAGGAACTGGAAGCAGAGGATGGCAAGGCGGCCAGAAGCAACAGGTAAGTCTTTTATTACTTTTTATTATCAAACTCCCTGCTCGCTCCCCCTCAAAGTCCCCCTGCACCCTCCACTCCCTCCACTCCTGCCTCAACCCACCCACCAATCTTTATCTCTGTTGACCGCCACTGGTGCATGAGGAATCATGCACACAAACCTGATGAAGCATGCATGCATATGTGTTAGAGGGGCGATCTCCGGGGGCCAGGTTATGCTCACCCGGGTACCCCAAGATCCACCTCTCCCACAGAACTTGCCGAGTCTTATCGTGAGGTCCTCACCGGGGAGGACTTCGGGTCTAGGATCGTACCCACTGAGCTCCCACCATACTACGCACAGACACCACACCGTTGAGTTGAAGTAACAAGAGCTTTATATAAACAAATAACGAAGGGAGCACTCTTATATACACAGTGGTCAAGGGACCACAAAATCGTAGAGGGTGCGGAAAGGGGGAAGCGGGACAGTCTTTTAGTCTCTGGTACAGTACGAGGCGGACCCTACGCACAGCTCTCAATCCTCGAGCCGGGGGGTACGGGATGATGGTCGCACTGGCTGCTTCGCCCACGTCGAGTCGGCTCGGTCGTGATGGTGCTCTCGATGGTCCAACCGGACCAGAGTACTCCTTGAGCCGCGCCGAGGTCAGCAGGGCTCGATCGGGAGAAGGTCGTGAGGAGCCGCGACAGCGTCCGCAGGGCTCGGATGGTCTTAAAGGTCGAGCCGCGACAACGTCAGCAGGGCTCCGATGGTTCAGTTCCGCTCGAGCCGCGACAGCGTCAGCAGGGCTCCGATGGTTACAAGAGGACGAGCCGCGACAGCGTCAGCAGGGCTCCGAGGGTTACAGTTCAGCTTGAGCCGCGACAGCGTCAGCAGGGCTCGGATGGTTCAGGATGAGTCTTCTTAGGGTCAGCCGCGATCAGATCAGCAGGGCTTCAGGTCCAAGATACAACTGCCCGCCAGATGTCGGGCGGGCCCAGTTATAGTCCTTCTGCCCTTTGATCTCCGGACACTCGCAGGCGGAGGTCTGAAGCCCTGGGGGCTGGTCGTTGGCGAGCTCCGGCGGTTGGCTCTTTGATCCTTAGAAAGATGGGTCCAGGAATTCCCAGACGCCCAGCAGGTCTGGAGCCCGCCCTCGGGGAGGCCAGAGGTGCGATCGAAACTGGGCCCCAGGGGAGGCCCGAAGGTGTGACGGAAACCAGTCTCTCAAGGGAGGCCGGAGGTGCCATCGAAACTCTCTGGCTTATCTCACTCGGGGAGTGCTTTACCCCCCAGCCAGGACTGGCGCGCCTTTGGAGTCTGGGTTTCGCTGGGGCCGGGGTCACGCTAGGCCCAGGGAGACAGGGATGTCCGGAAGGGAAGATGGCGTCCGGGCCTTGTGGGGCAGGCCAGGTCTAGGCGCTCGGAGTCGGGAGCAGGACGGGGACATGCGGCCTGGTCGTGGATTTACGGGGGTTCGGGCTCATCGGGGGTGAGACGACCAGGCTGTTGGGGGTAGGCTATTCTTACAGGGACGCTGCGCAGGGGCTCAGGGTGCAGGCCTACGCTCACAGGGTGTGGCGGGACAGAGGCGAACCACGCCACGAGGCCGGGTCCAACACGCGTCCCCCCCAGCTGAAGGCGGGGAGAACTACCCATCCTCTTGGGGGTTCTCTTCGCTGAGGCGGAAGAACCTGGACAGGCTGTCTGCGTTGGTGTGGTCAGAGCCAGGCCGGTGCTCAACAGTGAAGTCCATCCCCTGGAGTGAGATGGACCAGCGCAGCAATTTGGGATTCTCCCCTCTCATCTGCATTAGCCACCGGAGGGGTCGGTGGTCGGTCTGGACCCGGAAGTGAGTACCGAACAGGTAGGGCCTCAGCTTCTTCAGGGCCCAAACCACCGCAAAGGCCTCCCGCTCGATGGTGCTCCACCTTTGCTCTCGAGGGAGCAGCCTCCGGCTAATGAATGCCACTGGTTGGTCCAGGCCGTTCTCGCTCACCTGGGACAGGACGGCTCCGATGCCATGCTCGGACGCGTCCGTCTGGACTACAAACTCTCGTGAGTAGTCGGGGGCTTGTAGGATAGGGGCAGTGCACATGGCGTCTTTCAAGGTTTCGAACGCCTCTTGGCAGGTGGGTGTCCAGCTGACTTTCTTCGGCTGGTTTTTGGAGGTTAACTCCGTGAGGGGAGCCACGATGCTGCCGTAATTCTTAATGAACCGGCGGTAGTACCCCGTGAGCCCTAGGAACGCCCGCACTTCCGTCTGGGTCGTGGGGGCCTCCCAGGCCACGATGGCATCGATCTTGGGCTGGAGGGGGGCTACGAGGCCGCTTCCGACCTGGTGCCCGAGGTAGATCACGGACCCTTGTCTGATCTGGCATTTGCTGGCCTTAATGGTGAGACCAGCCTGCCTCAGGGCAGTCAGCACCGCCCAGAGGTGCTGGAGGTGCTCGGGCCAGTGGGAACTGTAGACGGCGATATCATCCAGATACGCCGTGCTGAACTCTTCCAACCCCGCCAGTACCTGGTTAACCAGCCTCTGGAAGGTGGCGGGGGCGTTCTTCATCCCGAAGGGCATCACCCGGAAATGGTAGTGACCATCCGGGGTGGAAAAAGCGGATCTTTCCTTGGCTCCCTCGGTGAGGGCGATCTGCCAGTATCCACTGGTCAGGTCGAACGTGCTTAGGAAGCGAGCCGCCCCGAGGCGATCGATCAGCTCGTCGGCTCGGGGGATGGGGTGAGCATCGGTTCTGGTGACTGCGTTGAGCCCTCGGTAGTCAACGCAGAACCTCAGCTCGGGAGCGGCACCGGGGGCGGCTGATTTCGGAACCAGGACCACGGGGCTAGCCCATGGGCTGTCAGAGGCTTCGACCACCCCGAGGGCTAACATCTTCGATACCTCGGCCTTGATGCAGGCCCGGACTCGGTCAGGGACGCGGTAGGCTCTGTGCCGTACCAGAGGGCTGTCTCCGGTGTCCACGTCGTGGACGCACCAGCTGGTGACGCCGGGGGTGAGGGAGAAGAGGTCCGAGAACTGTCCCAACAGCTGGCGACAGTCCTCGCGCTGCTCGGGGAAGAGGGATGAGGAGAGACGCACTCCCTCTACGGAGCCATCTTTCTCTTTCACAGACAGGAGATCGGGGAGAGGCTCCGTTTCTTCTTCCTCCCCATCGTCCGTGGCGAGGAGCAAGCTCAACTCGGACCGGGCGAAGTGGGGCTTGAGGCGGTTCACGTGAAGGACCCGCAAGGGGTTCCTGGGGGACTCTACGTCGATGAGGTAGGTCACCTGACTTTTGCGTTCTACCACCTTGAAGGGCCCTGTCCACTTGTCTTGCAGGGCACAGGGCTCTACGGGGGCCATCACCCAGACCCGCTGTCCGGGCTGAAACTCGACCAGAGTGGCATTCTGGTTGTACCACCGTTTCATCTCTTCTTGACTGGCCTCGAGGTTGGCCTCGGCCAGTTCTCGGAACTTCCTCGTCTGGTTCCGGAGGGCTAGGATGTATTGAAACACATCGGGAGGGGGCTCGGGGGCCGCCGTCTCCCACCCTTCCTTGACCAGGGTGAGGGGCCCCCGGACGGGGTGCCCATAGAGCAGCTCGAAGGGGCTGAACCCCAGTGACTTCTGGGGGACTTCACGGTACGCAAAGAGGAGGCAGGGGAGGAGGACGTCCCACTTACGCCTCAGGGGCTCTTCGAGACCCATGATCATCCCTTTGAGGGTCCGGTTGAAGCGTTCCACCAGACCGTTCCCCTGGGGGTGATAGGGGGTGGTGAACTTGTAGGTCACCCCACATTGTTGCCAGAGGGACCTCATGTATTTTGAGATGAAGTTCGTCCCTCGGTCGCTGACGACCTCTCGGGGGAATCCTACCCTAGAGAAGATCCCCATGAGGGCCCGCCCACCACGGGGGCGGTCACCGTTCGGAGGGGAATGGCTTCGGGGTAGCGGGTGGCATGGTCCACCAAGACAAGGATAAAACGATGTCCCAGGGAGGTCCGGGGGTCAAGGGGACCCACAATGTCGATTCCCACCCTCTCAAAGGGGGTACTGACCACGGGGAAGGGTTGGAGGGGAGCCTTGCGCCTCCCGCCGCTCTTTCCGCTGGACTGACACGTGGGGCAGGACTTACAGTGGGCCTCCACATCGGAGCACATGCCCGGCCAGTAGAAGTGAGTGACCAGGCGATGGTACGTTTTATCCTGTCCCAAGTGTCCCGCCAGGGGTACGTCATGGGCCAGGTTGAGGAGAAAACTGCGGAAGCGTAGGGGTACCACCAGCACCCGGCCTGACCCTAGCTCGGCGGACTTTTGCTCGCTATATAAGAGGCCGTTTTCCCAATATACCAAGTGGGAGCCGGACTGGTCACCGGCGGCCTGGGCGGCGGCCTGCTGCCGCGGCCCGACCAAGGACGGACAGGAGGTCTGCTCTAGGCAGAATTCTTCCCGGGACGGTCCTCCTTCCTGGCGCCACTGGGCCAGCTCGGGCAGGTCGTCCGGGCACGGGGTCGGTTCGGCGCCAAGGCCGAGGGGACCTGCTTCGGGGGGGAAGCTCTCTTCGGGGAACAGCTCAGGGGTCTCAGACGGTTCACGGACCTCGGGGTCCTCTGGGGTCGCTGGTGCCGCCTCTACGGTCGCCCCTTCGGGGGTGGCTCTCCGGGCGGCCATCGACCGGGTGCTCACACAGGCCCATTCGGGCAGGCCCACCATCTCCAGGTGGGTTCTTTTCTCAACCCGCTGCCAGGGGGAGCTCTCTAGATCGTTGCCGAGCAGGCAGTCCACAGGCATGTCGGAGCGGACCGCCACTCGTAACTCTCCAGAGACGCCTCCCCATTCGAACGGGACTTGCGCTATCCGGCAGGTGCGGACGGAGTTATCAGCTGCGATCACCCTGCAGGAGATGTGGGGAACGATCTGGGCTTCGGTGACTAGGTGCCGTTTGACGGCGGTTATACTGGCCCCAGTGTCTCGGAGCGCCCTTATGTGATGGCCATTGACAGTCACCTGCTGTTGGTACTTCTCGGTATTGTCGGGTAGGGGGGCTCCTGGGACCATCTCCCTATTACCCAGGGAGACTAACATCATCGCTGCGGGGTCAGTTCCCTCGAACTCGTCTACTCCCTCCTCTTCTTCTAAGGCTACTGAGGTGATGTGGCGCGCTGGGGGCCCTGCAGCGGCAGGCTTCTTGAACAACGGGCATCGGGGGTCGTTGGCATAATGCCCTGGCTGCTGACAATGGAAGCAGGCTTGGCTGACTCGGGGCCCTGGTTTGGCTGGGGGAAACCCTGCGCGCGCTGCGGGAGGCGAGGAGTTGGGCTGGTTTCTAGGGGGACTGCGCGGGGCTGCTCCCTGGGACCCCCTCTGTCTATTCTGGTTCCCCCCTCCCCTCTGGCGGGAAGATCCCTGTTCATTTCGGCCAGAGTCTCCCCCGGGCCCCCGGGGGACTCTGGTGCTCACCACCCAGCGATCGGCTTCGACAGCCAGCTTCCGGGGGTCAGCCAGCTTGCTGTCCAGGAGGTGCTGTCGGAGCTCCACAAAGCAGTTCAGAGACAAATGTTCGTAGGCAATGAGGTCAATGAGCCCCTCGAAAGTGGATACTTTGCTGCCCCTGATCCACCCTTCTAGGGCTCGAGTGTAGAAGTTGACGTATTCCACCCATGTGGTGTCGGGGATCTTCTTGCAGTCTCTAAAGCGTTGACGGTACATTTCGGGGGTAAGCCCGTACCGGGTGAGGAGGGCGTCCTTCATATGGCTGTAGGAGGTCTGTTCGGCAGACGGTAGGTCGAGTAGGGTGTCTCTCCCCTCGCTCAGGAATCGCCCCCACAGCCCGGCTCCCCAATCTTTCTGCGGAACTCGGTGCGAGGTCATGGCGACCTCGTAGGCCTTGAACCATTGCTGGATGTAATCGTTTTTATAATATTCTTTGACCACATCCTTGGGGATGTGGACCTTTGGTTCCACCGGGGGGACGGCCTCTCGGGTCGCTGCTGTTTTGTTGTTTTCGTTCCGGGCCTTTAGTTCTATTTCCAGCACACTGCGCTCGTGCTCCAGCTGGAGCTTCTTTCCGTCATGTTCTCGCTGGAGCTTCTTCTCCTCTAGTTCTCCTTGCAGCCGCAGCTGCTCGATGGCTAGCTTCTTTTCGGCCAGCTTGAGTTCTCCTTCCATCTTCAAACGGGCTAGTTCTAGCTCGTGGCTCCGGTCGCGTTCTCGGTCGGTCATCTCTTCGAGAGACAGACCTCTCTCCGTGTTGCGAGTCCGCGTCGGGGACTCGGTTCTTTCTCGCTCTGGGGCGTCGGTTGCGATCAGGGGTGCTCCCCCTCCCTCGGCTTCTGTCGGTGCTGGAGGTTGGGCTCCGGACTCTACCCAGGCGGTTAGTGCTTGTTGAAAGTCCTCTTTGGTGTTTAATCCCGTTGACGGGATATGGAGATCCTTGCAGAATTGCTTGAGCTCACGGTGCGAATAGTCCTTCAGACGCTCCATCTGGAAGGGGGTCTCGTCGTTTGTGAGGCTCATGGTTGTTCTTCGTTCGGGTAGTGTGTCAGTGCTGTACGATCCCTAGACGTGGGTTCTTATCGCGACGCTGCCACCAATGTTAGAGGGGCGATCTCCGGGGGCCAGGTTATGCTCACCCGGGTACCCCAAGATCCACCTCTCCCACAGAACTTGCCGAGTCTTATCGTGAGGTCCTCACCGGGGAGGACTTCGGGTTTAGGATCGTACCCACTGAGCTCCCACCATACTACGCACAGACACCACACCGTTGAGTTGAAGTAACAAGAGCTTTATATAAACAAATAACGAAGGGAGCACTCTTATATACACAGTGGTCAAGGGACCACAAAATCGTAGAGGGTGCGGAAAGGGGGAAGCGGGACAGTCTTTTAGTCTCTGGTACAGTACGAGGCGGACCCTACGCACAGCTCTCAATCCTCGAGCCGGGGGGTACGGGATGATGGTCGCACTGGCTGCTTCGCCCACGTCGAGTCGGCTCGGTTGTGATGGTGCTCTCGATGGTCCAGCCGGACCAGAGTACTCCTTGAGCCGCGCCGAGGTCAGCAGGGCTCGATCGGGAGAAGGTCGTGAGGAGCCGCGACAGCGTCCGCAGGGCTCGGATGGTCTTAAAGGTCGAGCCGCGACAACGTCAGCAGGGCTCCGATGGTTCAGTTCCGCTCGAGCCGCGACAGCGTCAGCAGGGCTCCGATGGTTACAAGAGGACGAGCCGCGACAGCGTCAGCAGGGCTCCGAGGGTTACAGTTCAGCTTGAGCCGCGACAGCGTCAGCAGGGCTCGGATGGTTCAGGATGAGTCTTCTTAGGGTCAGCCGCGATCAGATCAGCAGGGCTTCAGGTCCAAGATACAACTGCCCGCCAGATGTCGGGCGGGCCCAGTTATAGTCCTTCTGCCCTTTGATCTCCGGACACTCGCAGGCGGAGGTCTCAAGCCCTGGGGGCTGGTCGTTGGCGAGCTCCGGCGGTTGGCTCTTTGATCCTTAGAAAGATGGGTCCAGGAATTCCCAGACGCCCAGCAGGTCTGGAGCCCGCCCTCGGGGAGGCCAGAGGTGCGATCAAAACTGGGCCCCAGGGGAGGCCCGAAGGTGTGACGGAAACCAGTCTCTCAAGGGAGGCCGGAGGTGCCATCGAAACTCTCTGGCTTATCTCACTCGGGGAGTGCTTTACCCCCCAGCCAGGACTGGCGCGCCTTTGGAGTCTGGGTTTCGCTGGGGCCGGGGTCACGCTAGGCCCAGGGAGACAGGGATGTCGGGAAGGGAAGATGGCGTCCGGGCCTTGTGGGGCAGGCCAGGTCTAGGCGCTCGGAGTCGGGAGCAGGACGGGGACATGCGGCCTGGTCGTGGATTTACGGGGGTTCGGGCTCATCGGGGGTGAGACGACCAGGCTGTTGGGGGTAGGCTATTCTTACAGGGACGCTGCGCAGGGGCTCAGGGTGCAGGCCTATGCTCACAGGGTGTGGCGGGACAGAGGCGAACCACGCCACGAGGCCGGGTCCAACAATATGCATCAAGGCAGATCTGCCATTTTCAGTTTTTTTAATACACAGTTCCAAGATGACGGGCGACTGACTGACTGACTGACTGAAGTACTTATAAAGCGCTCGAATGCCGCGGCGTCTTGGCGCTGTAGTGACAGAGAGAGCGGTGAGAGCAGATCTTAATGCGGAGAGAAAAGCCAGGTTTTCAGTGCCTTTCTAAAACATAGTTTAGATTTTTGTGAGCGCAGTGCAGGGGGCAGAGAGTTTCATAGTCTGGAAGCTTGGTACGCAAAGGACCTGCCACCCCATCGCATTCTTCTTATTCTTGGCTGACATATTAAATCATGATTAGCTGATCTCAGCGTACGTGATGGCACATATCGAGTGAGGAGTTTGGAAAAATCGTCTGGTCCCATACCGTACAGGGACTTGTGAACCAGACAGAGGGCTTTAAACTGTATTCTACATCTGACTGGAAGCCAGTGAAGTTCCTTGATGACTTTGGACGTTGGGTGGCGATAGGGTAAATTCAGCAAAACCCTGGCTGCAGCATTTTGAATTGCCTGCAGTTTGTTCAGTTGTTTTTCTCCTGTGCCCAAGTAGAGTGAGTTGCAATAGTCCACTCGGGACATTACCAGGGCAGCCATTACAGGTTTTTTTTTTAACGTTGGAGGAATGTAGGGTAGAACTTTTCTAAGAATCTTGATGGTATAAAAACAGGTGGAGGTTACCTGGTTAATCTGCAATTTGCAGGAAAGATCTTTATCCACCAGGAAGCCAAGATTCTTAACCTTATCTGCAGGCCTAGGACAGGAGCCCGCCTCCGGAGGCCACCAGAGGTTGCTCCAGATAGATGGTTTCTGACCGAACTCAATTATCTCGGTCTTGTCCGTGTTTAGTTTTAGAAAATTACAGCTCATCCAATTTTTTACACCGAGAAGGCAATTTTTAAAACGCTCTGCAGTGGCTTCAATAGACTGGGATACTGACACTACAATTTGAGTGTCGTCGGCGTACGACACTAATTGCAGGTCGTGGGATTGAATTAAGGCAGCTAAAGGGGTGACATATAGGTTAAACAAAGTGGGCGATAGCGCCGAGCTCTGAGGGACCCCACCTGGGAGGGAGAATTCGTCAGATTGAAGACCTTCCCAGTGCACTTGTTGAATTCGGGAGTCCAAAAAAGATGTTAGAAGAGTTAGAGCAGTGCCGGCGAAGCCTAGAGTTCTTAATCTGTTTAACAGAATTGAATGGTTCACGGTGTCGAACGCCGCTGTAAGATCTAATAAAATCAGGGCCGTTCTACCACCCTCGTCCATTGTCTTTCGAATGTTATCGGTTGCCATGATCAAGGCAGATTCTGTTGAGTGGGAATGGCGAAATCCATGCTGAGAGGGGTCTAGGAGCTTGTTGAGATCATCATACCGCATCATTTCTTGGTTTATGGCTTTCTCCAGAATGTTGGCTGGCAGGGGTAGGCAGGATATTGGTCAGTAATGCTTAAGTTCTGTAGGATCCAGCGAGTCCTTCTTAAGGATAGGCCGAATGCAGGCTTTCTTCTAGCTACTGGGGAAATCACCAGAGGTGATAATATTGTTTATCAACGGGGTCAGGACAGCTGCCACCGTCTGTGGAATCATGTGCAATACACGTGGCGGGCAGGGATCTAACGGGGACCCTGACTTCATCTGTGTGATTAGATCTGTCACCTGTGTCTCCTGTAATAGAGGGAAACAAGAGTAGCTGGAACCAGTCAGGGGGCAATATCATTATTATCGATAGGTGTATTTAGTGCAGAGGAGCTAAGATCATCGTAAACTGTCTGAACCTTTTGTTGGAGGAAGGTCGCAATGTTAGTCACAAAGTTACTAAGTGAGCACCACCACCGGCACCGACTGCAGGGATTGGATTGCTGCTACTGCGGTGCGGAGATATCGGCGAGGTCTGGAAGGACTACTCGGGAGGCGGGAGGCGAGCGGAGGCGTGATGCGCCGCCACAGGGGCAGCAACTGACGGAGTGGAGCCCCGAGGCGGGCGGGATCCGGAGGAGCGATGACGCACATCGGGAGCCTGCCCCGCCTGCGACGGGAGCCGGAGGCGATCGGGGGTGGGGCACCGCCGCCCAGGGAGCGGCAGGAGTGGAGCCTTGAGGCGGGCGGGATCCGGGGGGACAGCGGACAACAGACGACTGGAGCCTGCCCCGTCTGTGCCGGGAGCTGAGGTGATCGGAGGTGTTGCACCGCAGCCCAGCGGAGATGCCTGAGTCCTGAGCACGGAGGCAGACGGGAAAACACACGGCAACACACGGCAACACGTCGTTGCCCAGGGGAACTACAGGAGGGGGGGGGAACAGGCAATCGGGAACTATAAAACAACGCCTATCGAGACGGAAGGGGCTGCAGCTCAGCTGCTCTGGCCGTGCACGCACATCAACCTGCCAGTAGGTGTTGCACACTGTAGTTGTGTTCTTTTTGTCTAGACCTTCCGATAAATGCATCACTTTGCACCACTTTGCTGGCAACATCATAGTACTGGCTGAGAAGAATCTACAAGAAGGTATTTATCTACCCCACTCGCTTGTACAGCAATAAATCCCTCCTCCTGTACCTCCGATGCCCACGAGGCTCCCCGGTTTGACTCCTCCACACAAGACCACCAAGATAGAGATAAGACTCCCTCCCAGCAAGATAGGAACTGGGCTTGCTCAAATAGAAACGGAATCTGCCCTTCCCTGTTCCTAAAGCAACAGCAACTAACAGAGGACTATCATTTCTTGGCGGCCATTTTAGACTGGTCTCTCTCTCTCTTATCGTCTCTATCTCCCCTATTTGGCGGCCATTTTAGACTGATCTCTCTCTCTCTTTGGCAGCCATCATGAACTAGTCTTTTTCAATATATGATCATACCCTAAGAACTGGCCTCTAGACTAATCTCAACTACCGAGTGTCTGCCTTTTATTGCAGTATTATACTTCTACTTGTACTCAATGCACCGACCGCTACCTCAGATATTTCTGGCTGCTCACTAGTGTCTTTTTTGACTCATGTTGCTTTTTGTTTGCACCTGTATTTTGGTCCGATATATCATTAGTATTCTACTTCTATTTGTATACTGTACATTTCTATAAGCTGCACCCATTTCACTTTGTATACTTGTATTGCATATATTTCTGTACATTTCTTGCAAGCTGCACCCATGTCACTTTCTTTATTCCTGGACTGCACCAATTGCTACCTTTCATAGTTTGGTTAGAGTGTCTGCCTTTATTGAAGTATTATACTTCTACTTGTACCTTGGATATTTTTAACCTGCACCTAATTCACTTTGCACCGATCGCTACCTCATATATTTCTGGCTGCTCATTAGTGTCACTTGACGCATTAACTTGCTGTTGGCATCTGTATTTTATTCCAGTATTTCATCTGTATTATACTCATATCTGACTATTGCATATTTGTGTATGCTGCACCCATTTCACTTTTTATTCTTGTAATGCACTTATTTACTACCACTTATATTTTGATCTCTCACTAGTGTCTCTTTTGACCCATGTAACTTTTTGTCTGCATTTATCTGTGCTCTTGTATATCTCTTCTGTTCACTCTCCCACACCCACCTTTACGCCATCCTAACATGGATCACAGCGGCAAGCACACATATAAAATAAACTACCCACCCGCACTCACCAAAAAAGCCGCTAAACGCTTTAAACACAACTTCCTGAGGTCCCACCCTGAAACACCCTTTGCCGACACCTACTTCTCACCGGTAAATGGATCACTGAACACCGATATCATCTTCCACACCGCACGCAGAGCTCAATGGAGAAAAGCGTTCCTTACCTTACTCAACGTCTCCACCATCAGGAAATCCGCTCATGGACTAACACTCTCCATCGAACCATCCCAACTCTTCCCAGGCAGAACAGCCATTACTATCTACAATAACGGGATTGTCCTAATTCAATCCACAGACAGGAACCTGGAACTACTCGACAACCTGTTCCCACTTTCAAAGAGCACCTCTCCAACCGTCGGACCTCCACACATACTCCAATCCAACTGAACCAGAACTCCACACTTCCAACTAACGTCTCAGAACAACCCACCGCTTCTCACCCTCACAACTCGACTCTATCCTATCCCAACTCCCCCCCACTCTCTCCACCACCGCCACTCCCTGCACTCCCGCCTCTCCTAGCTCCCCCTCCTGCCTTGACCTCCCTCCCCCCACTCCCTGCTCTCTCGCCTCTCTTGGCCCCCACTCCTCCCTCAACATCTCCCCCCCCACTCTTTGCACTCAACCCACTCCTGACATACACCCCTCCCTCAACATCTCCCCCCCACTCCCTGCACTCCCGCCACTCCTAGCCTTCACTCCTCCCTCAACAGCCCCCCCATTCTCTGCACTCAACCCATTCCTGACCCACACCTCTCCCTCAACATCTCCCCCCCACTCCCTGCACTCCCGCCACTCCTAGCCCTCACTCCTGCACTCCCTGCACTCCTGCCACTCCTAGCCCTCACTCCTGCACTTCGTGCACTCACGCCACTCCTAGCCTTCACTCCTCCCTCAATAGTCCCCCCCCACTCCAAGCACTCCCGCCACTCCTGGCCCCCACTCCTCCCTCAACATCTCCCCCCCACTCTCACTCCCTTTTACTATACTTGCACCCCCGCAACGACCAGTTGCCTCACCCCTCCTGTCATTGATTACCCTTCCAATAACACCAACCCCATACCCAACTGCACGCTGGACACAATCATGACCACCCTCCTCCAAGTGAAAGAAGAAATACACACGCTCAAAGAGTTAATCCTCACGCACCCCAGGCACCCCCCTCCCACCACCACCTCTCAACGAATAAACAACGCCCCCTCACATCCTATTCACCCCTTACATGGGACCTCTTTCCCCTCTCGCAATACCTCCAACCGGCCCCAGCGCACTTTCAAGACACATCCTACTCACCCCCTACATTGGACCTCTATCCCCTCTCGCAATACCTCCAACCGCCCCCAGCGCGCTATCAAGACTCTCTCGGACCGGGACATACACACCCTACTCAACACATATGCCCCGGCAACCCAAAACATCTTAGCCACCACACACCTGTCCATTCCTACGATTCTCTCCAACCCTATCAGGCACCCCACGCATAGCAACAGAGGCTCCGTTCCGAACAACCTCACTAAAGTCCCTCTCACTATAGACCCCTCCACCTCCCCTTGCACCCCCAGACTCAAATGCACACTTCTCAACTGTAGATCGGCCCAAAAACACTCGTCGGAGGTCGCTGACCTCATCATGTCTATGAACCTTGACCTGGCCATACTGACTGAAACATGGTTAACTGAATCCTCCAATCCTATCATGGATATCCTAGTCCCCCCCAACTACTGCATCACTAGACTTGACAGGTCCAACAAGACAGGTGGCGGAATCGCTTGCATTTATAAGAGCAACCTCTCAATTAATAAAGTCACCGCCCCTTCTCTTACCTCCTGTGAATATTTCTGCCTTGATGTCATCAGTGAGAACAAACCTGTATGTTCACTACACATCATATACCACCCTCCGGGGGACAACCTCGTCTTCTCCCAACAACTCATGGACACAATGTCAATCAACTCAGGACGGCAAAACACACAAATTTACCTTGGCGACTACAATCTCCATTGGAATGACTGCAGTGACACAGTAGTTAATAGCCTCAAAAATTTCCTTAACGCTTCTGACCTCACTCAAATATGCAACACCCCGACACATGACAAAGGCTCTATCCTCGACCTTGTCATCTCCAAAGAAGGCACCATTCAACTTGATTCAATCCAACCTTGTGACTGGTCAGACCACCATATTATCACATTCCTCATCAAGGAAAAAGTTAAATGCATCCCGGTGCAATACTCCATGCCAAAAGTTTGGAAAAGAGACCTAAGGAAACTCAATCCATACTCTCTACCCCCTAACAGCTGCAATGTCCTACTCCCCCCTACCGGCGTTACTGACGTTCAGTACCTAACTGACCACTATCTCAACTCCATGGCCTCAATAATCAATGAGGCCGCTCCAATGCAACTGAAAAGAGTATCCACCAAGATATCCAACCCCTGGTACAACGGGAGTCTCAATGAAGACAGACGGGCCATGCGAATGGCAGAGCGCACCTGGAGATCTGCTCCCTCGACATTGCACCTAAAACCTCTGAGGAAAAAGAGAAACGCTTACTTCAGGAAAATAAAACGCTCAAAGTCAGAGTTCTTCAGACTCCAGCTAGACCAAGCAAAAAACCGTCCAAGTAAATTGTTCGAGCTAATCCGATCTCAATCTAAGGAACAACCCCCAGCTGTCGACATGATGAGCATTACTCCTTCCTGTGAAGATTTCTCGGCTTTCTTTAACAAAAAAACTGACAATATAAGGAGTGACCTCCTCAAGGACGCAAGCCTTTACTCAATACCCAACTGCATAACACCCAATAAACTAAAAAACAATGCGACATGGTCATCCTTTGACACCTACTCTGAAGAAGAAATTGACAGAATACTCAGCACCCTAAAACCATCCAATCACCTCACTGAACCTCTCCCTGCTAACGCTGTAAAAGACTTCATCCCTTTGCCCCTCCCACTCTGGACTAAAATTATCAATAGCACACTTCAACAAGGAACCATCCCTGACTCCCTCAAAGTTGGACAAGTTACACCTTTACTGAAGAAACCAACAGCCGACCCCACTGATCTAAGCAATTACCGTTCGATTACCAACATTCCCACTCTCGCCAAACTTTTAGAAAAATGCGCCCAACTACAACTGACAAAGCACATAGAACAGTTTGATCTTCTCAACCCACATCAATCAGGCTTCCGAGCAGGGCACAGCACTGAAACAGCTATGACTCACATAATTGACGACGCCCTCCAAATTTTAGACCAAAATGATACCTGTCTCCTCATCCTTCTAGATCTCTCTTCAGCATTCGACACAGTGAAACATGAGAACTTACTCGAACTCTTAAACACAAGAATGGGCTTCTCTGGGACTGTACTTCGTCGGTTCACCTCCTTTCTACACAACCGGTCTCAAAAATTCAAGAGCAAAAACTTGTTGTCTTCCCCAGTACCGGTATCGCTAGGTGTCCCTCAAGGATCCTGCCTATCCCCTACTCTGTTCAACCTAGTTATGGAACCTCTCACCACCTTGCTACAAGCATCCAATGTACACTTTTACATGTACGCCGATGACACTCAACTATATCTCAAGTTACAATCCCCCAAAGACATCCTGAGTCTGAACTCAACGATCAGAAGCACCCAATCTTGGCTGGCCGATAACCACCTCAAACTCAATGCTATGAAAACTGAGTTCCTCCTAATCTTACCTCCCACGAAAATATCTTCCGCACAAACATGGCTTAAGCACCTAACAGCACTCAATGTCCAACCGACCATCGTGGATTCAGCAAAATCTTTAGGCATAACACTTGACACCAACCTCAACATGCAGCAGCATATCAGCAAGGCAACTAAGGGGGCGAACTTCCAAATAAATACCTTGAGGAAACTTAAACCCTTCCTCCCAGCAAAAGACTTCCAAACCGCAGTACAAGCACTAGTCATCCCTCGCATAGACTACGGCAGCGTGGCCCTCTGCGGCCTCCCCCTAACTACAACTGCACCCCTCAGAGCGTCACTAAACGCGGCAGCAAGACTCATCACTGGATCAAAAAAACATTCGCATATTTCACCTGACTTTAAATCCTTGAACTGGCTGCCTTTTGAAGCCAGAATACAGCTGAAAATTGCCTGCATGACGCACAAGGCTATACACCTGAAATCACCCGGCTACCTCACTCATAAGTTGACAATTTCCGGCGGGTCCAGAACCACCAGAAGTACAAACAATCTTCTGCTGAAACCTCGAAGATTCCGGAAGGAAAAAACTTACAAACGCTCCTTCTCAGGAATGGCGCCTAGGATCTGGAACGCACTCCCTCCTGAAACCAGACTCAATCTCCTCCACTCTTCTTTTTAAGAAAGAAGTCAAAAATATCCTATTGGCTAAATACACTTGAACAACTACGTTTGATTTACAATGCGTCGATCAGTATTACCGGTCCGATTCCTATGCACATGTGTTTTCTACTTGTATTAGACTAAAGTGTTTAGATTCCTGCTCCCTCATATCTGTATTATTTTCTATTTCTGTATTATCTACATTGTTTTGATGACCTGCGTTCCAACTATGCCATGCTACCTCATACCTGTACTATATGTAATATTTTTACTATTTACATTAACTTGATGACCCACCTTCCTACTACGCTCCCTTGTTTCCCTACCCTTCCACCTGCCTTTGTAAAGCGCTCTGTTATCTGCAAAGATCTTGTTCGCGCTATATAAAACTTTCAAAATAAAAAAATAAAAATAAAGTTTTGGTCAGGACTAAAGACAGTGTCGCGAGGGCTCTTAGTCAGATGAGTGACAGTTTTAAATAGTTCTCTGGCAGTGTTGGAAGCTGCCTGGATTTTATTTGTGAAATAGGCTGATTTAGCCTGAATTATTGCCGTCTTATATTCCTGCAGGGCTTTGGTGTATATTAATTTATTTGGAACACTATAGTCCGAACGCCACAACCGCTCAAGTCATCGGCATTTCAGTTTTATGTGTTTCACCTCTGCGGAATACCACAGCGCAGTCGCAGATCGTCTTCTGGCTTTTTTTATTTCTACAGGAGCCAGCTGATCGACTGCCTGACTGATCCAATTTCGGAATTTCATCGCTCCCTTGTTAGTGTTACCGGTCTCAAGAGCAGGGGGATCCTTTGCGAGTAGGTCAGCCAAGAGGGCAGGTTCAAGTTTGTTCCAAGGACGTGTTATTTCAGGAAGTGTGAGGCCTCTTCGATGATTTGACAGGTTATTCAGAGGTATGTTAAAGAAGATAGCACTATGATCAGACCAGGGAACTGCTTGAGTCGAGATAGCTTTCATATGGCCATTGTTAGTAAAAATGCCATCAAGGGTATGTCCTGCAGTATGAGTGGGGTTTGAGATTAGTTGGGTCACGCCGAAGCTAAGAAAAATGTCAATTAGAGTGATCGAGTCAGAGTCATTGTTTGCTTCTAAATTAAAATTAAAATCGCCCAGGATGGTATAAGTGGTGGAGTCAGACGTAGATTCTAGAAAAGTGTGTAGTGCTCTAATAAACGGCGCTCTCAAACCAGGGGGGCGATACACAAGCAGGCCTGCAAATATTAGGCAGTTATTATCTTTAATTTTAAAGCTCATGACTTCTGCTTCTAGACCCTGTTCAGGTAGGGAGAATACCTTTAAATGGGATTTATAAATAATCCCAATACCACCAACCACTGCTCCTAGTCTATTTACAAATTCTACAAGGTATCCTTCTGGAACTGCATCATTCCAGTCTGGTCCTGAAGCGTCAGATGCCCATGTTTCTGTTAGAAACATTATATCAACAGCATGGTCTGTGATCAAAGCTGAGATTTCATGTTTATGTTTAACCATGGATCTAGTGTTCAACAAAATGCACTTAAAAAATCTTTTTCCACTCACCGGGCGGCTAGATTCACACTTGTGGTTATTATTGGCCAACAGAAGAGTATTAGTGGTAGGGCACTTGCTCATGGCTGGGAGTGAATCGCGTAGTTTATGGGGTTGGAGAGGAGGATTGTTGAGTGTTTGCAGGCCACAGGAGGCGCAGCTAAATGAAGGAGAGAGACCTGCTGGATTTGCTTTTTGCATAGGTTTACAGGGGCACTGATTCAGCTCGAGCAACTGTGTGCTTGAGTATTGAAAATTATGTTTTTTTTAAAAATGGCCATAGTTACAGGCGCTAGGCGTGGAACTGGTGCAGACGGGCTTGCCTTCGGCGCGCCGCTGGCGCGCCCGCTGCGCCCGTCCTCTGTGCTCCCTGTGAGGGGGGGCCATTTTATAGTTGTGGGTGAGGGAGGGGCCGAGCACTGGACCGCTCGCAGGATTCACCCCCAAGATGGCGGACGCTAAAGCGAGTCACACCCCCGGCAGCGTCTGCTCTGCTGCAATGGGGCTGAAAAGCATGAACAGGTAAGCGCTAAAGCACCAGAAAGTGTCAAATGATTCCTAGTGATCAGGAAGTTTTAAAAACACATTATGTGCCAAAACGAAATTTTATGCAGTGAATATTAAAATACGTCGATTCAGGCATACACAACAAGACACCAGTCCCGGCTTCCGCCTCAGGACCGTCAAACACGCAGCGCTCTTAGTCAGCAGTGCGGGTAGAAATTAGGGTTTTTGTAGTTGTGGGTGAGGGAGGGGCCGAGCACTGGACCGCTTGCAGGATTCACCCCCAAGATGGCAGACGCTAAAGCGAGTCACACCCCCGGCAGCGTCTGCTCTGCTGCAATGGGGCTGAAAAGCATGAACAGGTAAGCGCTAAAGCGCCAGAAAGTGTCAAATGATTCCTAGTGATCAGGAAGTTTTAAAAACACATTATGTGCCAAAACGAAATTATATGCAGTGAATATTAAAATACGTCGATTCAGGCATACACAACAAGACACCAGTCCCGGCTTCCGCCTCAGGACCGTCAAACAAACACAACCATCTTCGAGCTGTAAATTAAAATAAAACAAGCATTTGCAATGCAATAGGTCTCGCATTAGGAAAGTTTGAGCTATTGGTATTGTAAATGTCATATTTTTTATTTATGTGTTGGTTTTGAAAATAGCTAAATTAATAGCTTTGTCATTTACAATGCCAATAGTTTTAACTTTCACAAATGTGACACCTATAGCTTTTGTAATGCAATATGTGTTGTATTTTCACGAAAATCCAAGAACAGAAGTGAAATATTAACATTTTTTTGTGACATTTATAAGACAGACGTCATTGTTGTTTGAGTACTTTACGCTGGTGTTTGGATTCCTGTAAATCCCCAGTGTTGCGGGGTGCTTAAGAATTTTGTGATCACAGTGGTACTGTATTCCGTGCTGGGGGGAGGGGAGGAGAGAGAGAGAGAGAGGGAGAGGAGAGAGAGAGAGAGAGAGAGAGAGAGAAGGAGGGGAGGAGAGAGAGAGAGAGAGAGAGAGAGGGAGGGGAGGAGAGAGAGAGGCAGGGGAGGAGAAAGAGAGAGAGAGAGAGAGAGGGGGAGGGGAGGAGAGAGAGAGAGAGAGAGAGAGAGTGAGAGAGAGGGAGGGGAGGAGAGAGAGAGAGAGGGAGGGGAGGGGAGGAGAGAGAGAGGGAGGGGAGGAGAAAGAGAGAGAGAGAGGGAGGGGAGGAGAGAGAGAGAGAGAGAGAGAGAGAGAGAGAGAGAGAGAGTGTTTTTGCCTCTTTCTTATATTGTGTTTTAATTTAACCCCTTCGACGCTCATGACGAGCTGGGCTCGTCATGCAGTAGCCTCCTGCTACGCTGATGACGAGCCCAGCTCGTCATGAAAAGTGGTATCTGCAAAATTCCAGCACAGGAGAAAAATCCCCATAGCGTTCAAGGTGTTAACCAAAGAGGTCCTGTGATTAAATTTTTGGCATTTACAATAGAAATACATCTGTAACTTCCTTAAGCTTTTCTTAGGATGATGAGGGAATCCCTTGGGCACGTGCACATATGCCCTTCACATGAGTATAGCAATAATGATTATAGGTGAAACACTAATTATTCATAAACCTGTACCTTCTCAACAGTGGGTTCATCACGCTAACTCCCCTTATTTGGATGATGCGCCTGCCCCCCTCCCATTTTGACTCCAATGGACTCATGCACAAATTTCGCTAGACAAGCCAGAGCCGTCAATATTGGAGTTATGCTAATGCAACCAACACTCACCTTTGTCAATGGTCCATCTCTGTGCAGACTTCCAGATCCATCTACAAGGTTCATAAGACCTCCAGCACGTGGTGTCCTGCTCTCCACTGGGGGCCACTGGTGTACCTGCTCTCCACTAGGGGTCACTGGGCCCCCTACTCTCAGCTGGAGGTCGCTGTGCACCCTGCTCTCCACTGGGGTCGCTGTGCGCCCTGCTCTCCGCTGGGGGTCGCTGGGGGCCCTGCTCTCCGCTGGGGGCCACTGGGCGGCCTGCTCTCCACTGGGGGTCGCTGGGGGCCCTGCTCTCCACTGGGTCACTGGGGTCGCTGTGCGCCCTGGTCTCCACTTGGGGGGGGGGATCACTGGGGGTCGCTGGGCGCCCTGCTCTCCACTGAGGGTCCCTGGACGTGGCCAGCAGGCGCTGGAGCTGCGAGGCCTTGCCTGTCTCGTGGGGTTCTGGCGCGCTCAGGGCCGGTCCCCGGCCTCGGAGACCCAGTGAAAGCCCCCCGCTGCTCTCCCTGAGTAATGAAGAGTGTGGACCAGCCCACGCTGACCCCACTGCTCCCAGGCCCGTCTAATTTCCACATGAAAGGAGCCTAGCGGGGACTTTCTCCCTTTCACATTCACCAGCACTTGAGAGCTATAAATAAAAAAAACTTCTGAAAAGCTGCAGCTTTGTAGTGTTGGAAAAGAAAAACGGCTGCTAGGGGTGCAGGGAGAGGGGTGCAAAAAACTGTTCCACAGTGGGCGCCCCTGTAAGGCCACATCCCCATCCTCCGGCCTTCAGGGAAAAAACAAGCGAAGAAACGAACAAATAAAGGGGCAAAGTGGACATGCACGCGCGTGAATACAATAAAATATTCATATCTGCACACCCGTAGGCGGCAGAAGTGTGAAAACGCCTACCTCTGTGGTACTTTTTTATGTGCCGGCGGCTAAACCCTGGAAGTCGCTACATAGTCCACACCATAATACCACGCTCTGGTGCACCACAAACGGTATATTCTATTTCTCAATCACACAGAAGTGCCTCGTCAGGGGAACGAGGCGCTATACAAGTGCTACGATGCTGACAGGTGCCCATGGCACGCTATGCACGTCAACAAGTGTGAAAAGAAACACTGACATATTTATGTCTGTATAACAGGCACACGTCTACAAGTGTGAAAAACAACCCTGTCCATGCTTGCATTCACCTGACACAAGTGTCAAAGCACAAACGTGTTCTTATCTTCACACGGATAGAAGGTCTCATGTGAGCGCAACTAAATGAGCGAGGCGCTGCCGGCTTGTACCCTCGCCCCCTACTACACTAAGAATTATTTCATTTCAGTTTGGGCATCAGTGTAGAACTTTTTCCAAGAAGGATCCAAAGTGTCACCTTAATTTATACATACATATTAAAGGGTTGCGCAGAGCTGAGGTAGACATTGGGACAGTAGACAGAATGAAATAGGAAAGGTTCGCCTCTTCTCTTTGCATGAGCATAGGGGATAAAGTGGAAATATATTTTAAGTTGTGTGCTCAAAAGCACACTAACAAAGATATGGGGCGCCTATAAGTAATGCGCCTGCTCATAAAAAGTACCAACAAGATCCACAGCCCGGCTTGAACAGGAAGCCAGGCAACCTGTGTTGGGACAGGGGCGGGGCCGCAAAAAGACAGGAAGCAGACGGGAGCCTACCCCGCGCTCCTGTGCTGAAGCGCTCCTGTGCCCGTCAGCCGGAAGATTTGCGTGTCAGCTAGCGGGGCTCCCGTGCTCGTGGAGAGCCCCGCCTGCTGCTGAGGATGACCCGCTGCCTGCCGAGGGAGAGAGGGACACACGAAAAGAACTCGGTGAGTGGGGTGTGAGGGGGGGATGTGTGCGCGCGCGCGCGTGTGTGTGCGAGTGTGTCTGTGTCTGTGTTTGTGCGCGTGTGTGCCTGTGTGTGTGTATGTATGCATGCATGCATGCGTGCGTGTGTAAAAAGAGCCGATGACTGGTGGGGGGATGGAAAGTGAAAGTAACCAGCGCGCGTGTGTTTCAGTCTGTGTGGTGGCTGGCTATGTGCGCACGCGTGGACGGAGCTGACGTGCGCGTTCGCGCACCCAAATCCTGGAGAAAAGCTCGTAACACCCTTTTGTCCCTCATTCCCCCGAGACCGGCAACTTTAAGTCTCCAGCTGGACGCATCCTTCGGATGCAGTACCAGCGAGACCTAAAAAGGAATTAACTGTACACAAAAGCACATTTTAAGAAAGGGGCAGTAAATTACAGCTGCTGGGTCCCCCCAAAAATGTATTTAATAAAAAACATACATGGCTGGGAGGGTAGGGGAGCAATAGTAGAGCGGCTGGAGGTTGGAAGAAGTAAACTCCAGCCAGCTGCGAGAGCAAGGAGATGGAATAAGAGAAGAGATAGTTGATCTGATTAAAAACAAACATGTCCTTTTCTCCTGGTGCCTCAGTCACCCTTAAGTCCTTTTCACATTGGTGCAATATACAGGGGAGGCCTCCTTGTTCCATTTTATAATCACAGTTTCTTTACTCAGCCGAGTCAGCGAAAAATAACATGCACTTGTGATGGGTTGCAGATCAACGTGGATTTATTGTAAATTCATGGAATTCTTCTTAGGCAGCATACCTCATGGAGAAAAACCCTACACGTTTCCGCGTAACACACACTCCTTGCTCACGGGTAATGTGCTCATAGTTTCATGTATACTAAATTGTGAAGATCAACATAATCCACATAAAAGACGGTCTAACAGGCTTCCAGTGTAACACCTAATCATGACGGCTATCACAGTGTTTCAATATATGTATATATCTCAATGAGCGGAAATAGAACAACTCTGGGTACCCGAAACGACAGTGTGTGGTCATACTGCAGCAGGGAAAGGCAGGTTTTAATCTGATGTTATACCTCCTGAGAAGAGAGAAACAAAGGTGATTGACAGACCTAAAGACAAAACAGTATGACTGCAGTTTGGCAATGACTGAACATAGAATCACAAAGATTAAGTAAATTAATAGTAAGGAAATTCCAGGACTTTGCTGATCACATTTGTATATTAATCTCACGCTAGGTGCCTACTTGAACAAGCAATGCAATCAGTCTCGCATTTGTGAAAGTTAGAGCTATTGGCTCTTGTAAATTATATTTTTTTTACTTCTGTGTTTTGTTTGTAGAGGAGTGGATGTATGTTGTTTGTAGTGGAATTATTTGGTATTGTTAGTTGTAGTATCACATGGCATGGAATTGTGTGGTGTGTATTAGTGTATTGAAAATATGTGGTATGTAGATAGGGGTTCGAGCTGTGCAAAATAGATAGTAAGTTTGAGAGTAATAGATTGTGTATGAAATGGTGAATGAACTCTACACAGAGTAGTAGAAAGAAGAGTGTGTGAGAAAGAGAGCGTGAAGGAGAGAGAAGGTTATAGATGCATAAAGAGGCTGTGCGTGTGTACATAGAAGACACTGAAAGAAGAGGAGGGGAGTGTCTGCGGTTTAGATTTTATGAAAAGTTATGGTAAAGAAACTCCTGGTTGTGTACATTCATCTACACAGTTAAAGACAGTTTTTCATGTTGTCACAGGGTGTGGGTTACATGGCAGAGAAAAGTGTTGCATCCTGGTTTACACAATACATAAAAATCAGTGCAGGCACAATTTGATTGCAGTGACGGTAAAGCAAGGAGAACACGAACCACTTAGAATTACAGAAATGGATGAAGTTGATATCACATGTGAAACTTAAAAAATCATTAGAAAAGAAATACTATCGAGCCAGACATCGTAAGAGAGAAAGCTGCTAATGTGGCCAGAAGCATACAAATTTAGTATGTGTTACTTGAATTTCTTTCGCATTAAGCATGGAAAGACAGAAGGTCACCAAGTATCAGGTCTATGCTAGTTAGAATGAAACATGCTTCCAAGAATACCCGTCATTTGCTACGCCAATACTGGATACTGGATAGCAAACGCTGGATCAATTGTGAATATGAACACTATTTAAGGACTGCATATGCAAGAATGCATTGTGAAGACTGATGTATATGTAACTTTATAAATTTGTTAAAATGCCTATAGCGCTGACCACTTACCTGACTGAGAAGACCTATCCTTCCTTTGATTAGAAATACAGCTATGCCAAGCGTCTCCAAGTGCTAATAAAGGCAGCCTTGTGGCTCAAATGCACTCTTTAAACTTTCCTTCATCTGTGCAGAAGTAAATGGTTTTACTTATGACTCCACCTAGGAGCTAATAGTGATCTTTACAAGGAACAGGAACCTAGATTAACATCATAAAGGTATCTGCCAGGGAAGGTGAGGGGAACTAGTTCAAAGGCAAATTAGTGGAGGGAAAAGGACGGTGTTTTCAGTAGTTTACTAAAAGACAGGAGGATGAGTTGAGCTGCTGGATGTGAAGGTGGAGATTTCCATAAGTTGATTTCAGTACCAGCGACGGACTTTGTCAGAGCTTCAAGATGCACATTCAAGATGCTTCGGGTTGTTACCACAAGCCCCGCACATTAGGCAGGCATCACAAACTTTGTAGACCCTATACTCAGTATTAGATGCATTGCTTTAGGCAGAAAAAAGGTTTGAAAACAAAAATAAAACAAACGTTAACAAAGCCAATAGATCTGGCTTAAAGGTGGCAACGCATGTGCACACATGCCAACCTCTGGAGCACGCACAAGGACTTGTACATCCATTAACACACAGATGGGGGTGCATATAATTTACTCGGCCACTGCACTGTTTTAATAGGGACAGCTTAGAAAGTTAAAAAACATGAACACAGACTAGATACCCTGCCTTTTAAATTGGGTCAGTTGATATGCGCGTTCGAGGACAAATATTCAAGATTTTTCACACGTTCATTTTCTAAACGGTAGATGCCCCTTACTCTCTGAAACAACACGAGAGAAAACAATGTTAGTGTTATAAATTGCAGGCTGCATGTGTAAATTTAGAGACCAGACAAGGTTGGGGTGCAGACAGCCCCAGTACTCCACCGATACAAATAAAAAAAACACTGAAAACGAGAACAGGGACAACTCCGAAGTGAGTGAGCTAAAGGCACGCCACTCAGGAAAAATGCATCAAAAGCACGCAAAGAGATTTTGAGTTGGTGTCGGTTGTACATATTGTTTACTTACTGCAAACAAACATCGGGCGGGAAGGCATTTCCAAGAAGGACTGACTACATGAATGTGTGTACAAGGCCCTTTAATAAAACAGGTGCACAGAATAGCAATACCCAAGACATGGCTCTAAGCCATGCTCACTAATCATAAACATGGGCCTCACTAATACATTGATTAACTATCCAAAAAACTCCTCCCCTTCCCTAAGCAACCCTTTCACAATGCATACCAATCAAAATCCAAATAACCCCTCATTCCCTTCATAAATACCCCTCCCCCCGAAGTTCAACAGTGTCTCAACCTGAACAATGTTTCTTTAATAAATCTTTAAACTCTTATAGTAAAAACCCCCACCAGAAAACCCCCTTGAGTTTTTCTGTACCCCCACCAAGGAACTATCTCACCCCCACTGGCAAATACAGCATTTTCGCTAAAACCTTTCGGATTTCCATCAAGGATCTGCAACATTATCGAATTTCTCTATTTCCTTTTTGCCACTCTCTAGCAATAGCCCCCGGTTTGGTAGCCCCCCTCAATACTCTCCTTGGCATAAACTCAATTTATACCACCGTTGTGCCTGACCAAACCGCCTTGCTCTCCAACAAGTCCTGCTTAACAGCTTTTATTAGCGCCAGTCCCATTAGCTTCACTAGGGGCCATATGTATCATACTACCGTTTTGCGAATTCCAAATAGCGAATTTTAAGGAATCGCTATTTGGAATTCGCAAAACGGTATGTATGTACAAAATAGCTATTAAAGAGCGATTCTTTACCATTCCTAATTTGCGATTAGCAAATTGCTAATCGCAAATTACCCATTCATTTCTATGGGCCAGGAGGCCCATAGGAATGAAGGTGCAATTTGCGATTAGCAATTAGCTAATCGCAAATTAGGAATTTCTTCAAGGGTGCAGGGGTGTCTCAAGAACACCCTGCTGCACCCCTGAAAAAGACATTTGGGGGCATATGGCGCACATACATGCCCTAAGGGCATGTATGGGCGTCATATGGCACCTTTTGTTTTTGGGAAAAAAGCTTTTTGAAAAGAATTCGCAAATTACCACCAACTAGAAGTTGGTGGTAATTTGCGAATCCTTAATGGCATTTTTTGAATATTTTTTGTTTGATACATCGCAAAATTTGCGATTCCTTAAGTGCAATCGCAAAATAAGGAATTGCAAATTTTGCTATTCCTTATTTTGCATCAAACATGTTTGATACATACCATTTGTCAAATTAGCATTCGCAAAGGCCGAAATTCGCAGAATTTCGGCCTTTGCGAATGCTAATTAGCTTGATACATATGGCCCTTAATCACTTTCTTCTACGTGTAACAGTAATACATCTGGGCACAAGGGGAACCTTTTATCAATGCGTTAAATGTTGGCAAGAGCTCGTTCCATCGCATACCTCCTTTCCAAAACCATCTTCAGTGTATTACCGAATCAGGCAGTCCCAGCTGGTGTCCTCCTCACCTGGACTATGCATGTCTCACTGCTCACTTCACAAAAGAGTGCCCACCACAAATACAAACTTCAATATCGCCTCTTTGTGGGCCTCCAATGCAACCTAGGAGAAAACAGACTCAAGTTAACAATGCTCTTTTAAAACCCATCCTAGACGCAGATGTTGCTGATAACAATCTAAACGGCAACACCCCATATGTTTCATCTCCGCCTCCGTCAAACCCATTCCTTCAGCATCCGTCACCATCCCGATTTGAAAGAGTGAATCCCAAAATCCCAAGATTAATAGCCAAACAAGTTCAACGTCTTCCTCAAAACCACCAGTGATTGCCAGGCCATAAAACACGCTCCATTTTCATGCTGTAACCCCCACACCCTGTCCACCCTGCCTGCTCCAAGACACCCACCAAGCACTGAGCATTCTGACACATCCGGATCCACTCACAATTACATACTCCTCCCCAACTGACCCATCTGAGACTTTGGAATTCACACCTGAACAGCCCCTGCATGCAACCTGACATCTTGCCAACGAATCCCTACATGCACTACAGACCCCACAACCTCTGTAATCCCGATTGCCCCAAAATAATGCCACACCATGATGGTCTAAAAACGGAGCGTCTCCCAATCATCTCGACATACCCACAGAAGAGCAGCAACCACTTGCTTCAAAATATGGAGTCTGATAGGACGCCGCAACCTCTCCCCAGTGCCTCTCTCCCTCAACCAACCTTCCAAGATGCGCTCCCCATCTGCCCTGCTGACGGTTCGTAACCCCACTCAAGCTTCCCAAAACAAGTTACGCCTGCCAATTTACCAGCTATTGTGACAGCCGACAAGCCCTTTTCAATCAGAGACAGGATAAAGTTTACCAGATCGTCCCGGCGAGCTTGACCTCCATCCTCACATCTGTGTTGCACCGCCCCCTAATACAGAAACTCATCTCACACCAGCCCATATGCTATGCGATTCGAACCAGATAATGAACCAAGGATGGATCAGCTGGATCATACGCTCTCCCCTACTGCCCCCAAGGGATCCCACATTGCAGTCTTCGACTCGTCCACCCCTGGGGCCAACCCACAGAACCTCAACCACTTAAAATGAGAAAGAGCATCAGCGATTTCATTGTGTACTCCTGGAATGTACCGCGATGTGTAAGTGACATTCACATGCAAGCATTCTAATACAAAAACTCTCAACAACCTCCACACCTTGTGTTCTCTCACTGACTAGTGGTTTACCATGATAATCACTGACATACGGTCAACATTGAACAAAACCGTTTTGTTCGCAAAATGTCGCCCCACACACAGACCAGCTTCAAGGAAAGCAATGCTGTGCCTCCCGCTTCCAATCCTCCGGCCATTCCTCCACACACCACCGCCCCTGCCCGAACAGGCCAAAGCCCTGACCGCCCTCGGTGTCAGGAAACATCTCAAAAGACCACTGCATCTGTTTGCCTACTACTGCCATGGGAGCTCATTGCATTCATAAACAAGCATTTGTAATGCAACGGTTTCGCCTTTGCAAAAGTTAGAGCTATTGGCATTGTAAATGACAAAAAATGTATTTATGTGTTGGTTTTGAAAACAGATAAATAAATGGCATTGTAATTTACATTGCCAACAGCTTAATCTCTCGCAAATGTAAGACCTATTGTACCCTACTGGACGAACTCAGCAGAAAGCAATTACTACCACACACACACACCCAGACACACACACCCATTGCCACACACACACACACCCAGAGCCATACACACACACCCAGAGCCACACACACACACACACCCAGAGCCACACACACACACACTCAGAGCCACACACAAACACCCAGAGCCACACACACACCCACACACCCAGAGCCACATACACACCCACACACCCAGAGCTACACACACACCCACACACCCAGAGCCACACACACCCACACACCCAGAGCCACACACACCCACACACCCAGAGCCACACACACACACACACACACCCAGAGCCACACACACACACACACCCAGAGCCACACACACACCCACACACCCAGAGCCACACACACCCACACACCCAGAGCCACACACACCCACACACCCAGAGCCACACACACCCACACACCCAGAGCCACACACACACACCTAGGAGAGCAAGCACAGCGAGGGGGCAGGGAAGCAAGCACAGCGAGGGGGCAGGGAAGCAAGCACAGCGAGGGGGCAGGGAAGCAAGCACAGCGAGGAGGCAGGGAAGCAAGCACAGCGAGGGGGGCAGGGAAGCAAGCGCAGCCAGGGGGCAGGGAAGCAAGCGCAGCCAGGGGGCAGGGAAACAATATGGTTACTGAAGGGCAAAGGTTAGGGTAGAGGTCAAGGTTGAAGCTGAATTACTGCCTATATTTAGATTTGGGGTTCCTATAAGTGGTTAGGATTTAGTATTAGAGATAGGTGTACTTAGGGGAGATATGGGTACGGTCTGTCGAAATGCGTTTTTTTGCATATTTCTGTAGGCGTTTTGTTACTGTACCCCATCCAAATTTAAATACAACTTTCGTTTTGAGTATTGTTTAAAGGCAGGTTCTTCAAAGCAGTATATTTTCCCAAAAATATTTATCATTCCAGCTTGGAAATGAATGCTTCCCAGAACAGCTACCAGTTTTTAAAAATTGACTCAAGATTTTCCTTCAACCACCTTTCTGCTTTAGCTGCCTCACTAGTTTCTTGTTTTCCCCAAAAATAAAAGTTATACAAATAAAAAAACAATTAACACATACTATACATGCATATAAATAAATAAACATACAAGGGCTCTTTCCATCAGCCCTCTTCACCGACAGTTCAAGTGTCATTCAGCCTTTGCCTCTGCGCACCGCAGCATACATAGGGCATATGCGGATGGCTCGCCCACTTCAGCTTGTGGCCCTTTACTGTGTATTATCTTCAACAAGGAGCTACAGGGGTTCTATAGCAATGAGGCCAAGCCCCCACTCACTGGTTCAACACAACTAAAAGACCTGACACTTTTTCTTGAACATGTCTTTTGGATTTCAATGTGTCTTATAGCTCCCACCCTTTGGTGTGCTAGCTGGGCAGTTAGTACATATACTGTCCCTTATCATGAATCCCTGTTCGGCATGGTAATGCTAATGATGAGAACCTGAGCCCACTGGTGAGAACCCACCAGTGACCCCCCATGGTGTTACTTCCGTGAGGCACTCCATATCTTTTCACGCATTTTTTGGTGTTTGCTTTTCTGTTATACATTGCACCACACAGTAGGATGTATGAAGAGGGAACAGAATATTAAACTGAACATGGATTCATGATAAGGGACAGTATATGTACTAACTGCCCAGCTATCACACCAAAGGGTGGGAGCTATAAGACACATTGAAATCCAAAAGACCTGTTCAAGAAAAAGTATCAGGCCATATAGTTGTGTTGAGCCCTTCACTGTTTAACAGCATTTTTCATGTGCACATCCGCTTAAAAGTAGCCAATTTCAGTGCCCGGGCTGGGCGTAGGCATGCCACCTTTAGACAACGGCTGCAAATGTTGGGCACAAATAACAACGCTGCAGGTTTGCTTAGGCCAGAGCTGTTGGTGCTGTCAGTGCTTGTTGTATGTCTAAGTGAGTCATCCTGGGTGACAGATACCCTGATAAGCACCGCCAGAGGGACTTCAGCTGCACCTCAAGGCCCAACAAACATGGCCTTGGAGGGCGGGCTATAGTCTTTGGAGTGAGGTCATGACTAACGTACACACGTAATAAGCAAAGACGCAAAGTAACTGAAGGCTTCCCACAGACACCGCAAGTGGTCAATCCTAAGCCATCACTCTCTTTAAAGAGTAGCACACTTTGAGCCTCTGGATGAGCAGAAACAGCCAACCTGTAAGGAGCCGTGTGAGACATCACAAGTGGTCTGATCCACTTGGGGCTTTCCTAGGTTTGAGGATGTGTGGTGGTCTCAAGGGAGCTGTGGGGACGGTGGCAACTAGGCAAGCATCTGTTGGCATCTAAGGGGCTTCTGGAAGCTATGTGAAGGACAGATAGAGGCTATGTGACTGTCAGGCGCTATTTCAAAGTCTGGGCAATTTAGAGGTTTGCGGGGGTGTGCAAGCATCTTCATGTGGGTGCTTCTCCGAGCAAGCAACACGAAGGAAGCCCTGTGAGTGAGGTTAGAATGAGGGGCTGTGGATCTGGCTATGCAGTGTACAAATTGGGCTAAATTAGGGTATATCTGAGAGCCACGTGACGGGGCACTAATCACTACTGTTTTGTAGCACAATGCACCCACAGATACAAATGTTGTTTCGCACAACATTGGTTCTGTTGCCTTTTAGACGACATACTTCTAATAATGAGTACATGTAGTGACACTGCACGCTCCTCAAAGTGCATCCAACTAAAAGCTGCTGGTATAACTCTCATTGGCAATCATTCTCGATTTCTGAAGAATAGGAGACTAGGTGGGCCAGCAGAGCGATTCGGGCCTGCAGCCTTCAGGATGCACACAGTAAGGGCCTACAAGTCCCAACATGCAAGCTGTTCTTGGGTTTGGCTAAAAGGACACATGTGGTATGAGGTCACTCAGCAGCTGTGGCCTTATTGACAACTCATGCCATGCATGCACTGATGTGGGAGGCTCACCTGACCAGAGAAGTAGCTTGTCGTGCGCATCCTCCTGGGAGCTCGAGTCCTCGGTCAGGGCGGTGGAGGTGAGGCCGTATGGCAGGTGGGACCCCAGGCAGGCATTGTACTTCAAGGCTTCGCAGGTGGCCGTCTTCTTGCACCGGTCAAAGTAGAAAGTCTCGTTGCCAGCTTGGGCACCCGCTTGTCGAGGCAGCAGAAGCACCAACACCCACAGCAGCCAGAACCCCCTCGCCAGGACCTGCTCTCTCCTAGATATTTTGGGGGTCCTTTTCTTCACGTGGGCAGGACCCCGGGGGTCCACAACTGCAAAAGTACAGAGTTTCTGGCTCATCTCAACCAGAAGTACAGCAGACCCCCAACAGCCCACCTTGTTTCCTGCTGGATGGTCTGAGTATCCCCGAAATCCAACAAGCTTTTGGGCGCCCTCGTTCCATACGGTCCTCAGATGATGTCCCACCTTGTTCTTCTAGGGAAGATTCCGGGATCCACCTAACCCGAGGTGTCTCCGGGGCTGGCCCTCCTCATTTCCCATTGGAGGCTTGAAGAACCCAGCAAGTCCGGCTGGCCCCAGTCGCACCTCCTCAAGACCCGTCCGAGGTCCCAGGGGGACCCCTCCAAATCCTTCCGCCTTCTGGTAACGTCACCCTTCTCTCTGGAGCCCAGGGATCCTACCAACCCACCGGGCCCAGTCCATTCCACCTCACTCACCATAGGACGGTGTAAAGGGAACCCCAAAAGCCGTCTACAGCTTGCGCTGCATCCATCTCGCTACCCATCAGCGGGCCGATTCTCATCCTCGTGCCATCCAATGCTTCGAGGGGGGCGCAACAATCCTCAACAGGCCGGCGTGGGAAATCCGGGAAACCTCGGCCTCTCGGAGAATCCTCCCGGCCAGGACATCCCCTCCAGGGCAGGATGGGGGCCTCCGGCCATCCCTTCACGCGTAGGCTCGCCCCCTCCTCCACTTTCAAGCTCAGTGGAACTTCAGGGCCAAACAGAGGTTTCTCTGTGCCATCCTCACAGGTCCGCCCGTAGGCGCTTCCACGGAACCAGAAACGGCGTTCAAAAGCCAAGAAACGAGCTCTCGTTTTCCCCCTTCCTTACCACAGCATCCAGAAGAAAAATCTTCCACGCCGCCACTGTTGTACCCTTGTACAGAAGGGGACAATGTCCGCTGTCCGCCTCTCCACGCTCCCTCCTCAGCCCTCCAAAAAACCCTCAGCGCCGCCGTGCAACTTTCTCTTCAAGATACAGCTGCTTCTCCTCGGCTTCAGTTCACCCGATCTTCCACCTCTGGTGGGAAAAAAAGTGGAGATTTCCAACTTTCTGAAGAGAAGTGTTTTCGTAACGTTCGGAAAGTTACGTTTCGCCCTCCTGAGCGGCTCTCTTTGTGACTCCTTGTGTGATTTTCCCCCTCTCCCCTTCCCATTGGCTGGAAGGTAAAATTCCAGCCAATGGGAAGAGGATAGGGCGGGACTTAAAAAAAGACCCAGAAACGCCCACGAATCGCGTCGTGATGGGGGAAAGAGTGATTGACAGTTATCTCTTCCAATGGCTAGCCTCCATTTATGGAGCTAGCCAATGGGAGAGAGAGGCGGGACAAAACCCCATACTGTACATCAAAAGATTTCGCCTGCGCGAGCACTGCTGCGCAGTGCTACGGCCAGGCGAAACCTAAAAACTGACGCAATAGCCTCAAATCATCCTTCCCTCCTGCCTTGAATCTCACCCTGTGGTGAGGGAGGGAGGTACCGGTCAATGCTCAACCCAACCTCCTGTAAAAAGCCCTCCCAACCCTGAAAGCACTACACTCAAAATTCAGGTGACCTAACAAAATCTGAATGTCTTTCACAAGCATCTTAGCTCTGACCCAGCCCCAGATGCAGCCGACACACTGCGGCTGACCGTGTGTTAGCAAGCGTATTTTCATTGAGAGGCATAAACCACCTAAAGCTTATGAAGATGGTATAGGGCAAGGAGTTGTGTTTTTTTTTATTTCTATGTCTCCATTGTAGTCAACGTGCATGCTTATATCCCCCCCAAAAAAAGAACCAGACCTACTACAAACATGGACGCGATAATAAACCGTAGGTAAACAAAACAGTTGAGCATAACTGACACATCAGTACTAAATTCTCTATTGGAAAATGAATGTAGAACTCTGAAACACTTGAAAATGTAACTTCCCATTGTAGCCTATAGGAGGAGTAAGGTAACATGAAAAGGTTTGGCATTTTGCATGTTTTACTACAAACCTATCTTTCTTCAAAAAGCAGTGGTTCCATTTCAGGACACTCTGAGTTGTTGTGTCGATTTACACCAGACGGTTCAGGCCTGATGATTCATACATCTTTTTCTGTGAGTGAGTAGTTGCGTCTGACTCCTGACTTAAATGTTATGAACTCATGTATTTCCAGGAGAAATATAGACATATTCAAGGAAAATGTGTGAATTTCAAATGTTTTCCCTATGAGTAAATGTGTGTGATGGATTTAGGCCCGCTTTAAAAACTGATTCCGAAAAATCGAGAAAAAACATAAATACAGCATTCAACACCACCCAAACCACAGCACCAGGGTGGATTTCTTTATCCAGGTATCGATCGCAGAATATCAGAAAACCTGTTATTATACAGAGTCAAAATGACTCGATTACTTACCGTAATCTTCTTTACTCCGAGTAATAGTCTTCCTCGTCACCGTCACCCAGGAGGACTATGTGTTCGGGGCACAGCATTCACCCATAGAAGAAATTCCCCACCCAACATGGCGGCCTGACAGGCAGTACCTGTCAGCTGACCTATAAGGGTGGAGCAACACCAGATCATATAATGTAATGCCCACATTCAGAGTAGCGACCATAATGATCAGGTTCTATTTTGTTCGTCCCCCAACTCCCAAGGGTGGGAGGGAGGGAACATGACTTTGACGAGGAAGATTATGACTCGGAGTAATGAAGATTACCAGTAAGTAACCGAGTCATTACCTTCCTGTAGGAAGATGGGTTTCTGTTGCAGTAACCCCCCCCCCCACACTTTTTGCCAGACTACTGATGTACTTTTACTTGATGTGACCTGGGTCGTTGCCAATCACGTTCCCTGGGCCAGTGTTCTTTCCCAAATCTGTACCTTGTACCCCCAGTTGGCACCTCTCTGGCCACATGTCACTCCCTTGTAAAAGGTACCATGGGTACCAAGGGCACTGTGGCCAGGGAAGGCCTCCAAGGGCTGCAGCACTACTTATTGTGCCACCTGTAGAGGTCCTGTACCTTTACACATACACACACTGCCATTGCAGGCTGCGTATTTCGGTGCAGAACAATGTTAAGAGTCAACTTGGCACACATCCCTGTGTGCCATGCCTACAACCCACTGCCCTGGCATAGGTCAGCCGCCCCTCTAGCTGGGTGCACTATACCAGTGGTGAGGATACTGGTGCATGAGCCCTGTACCCATATTTTGTCTACACCACTTCTTAGACATTGTAAGTGCAGTAATGCCATTAAGAGCATATGGTGCTGGGAGTTCGTCATTATGAACTCCACAGCCCCATAATGGCTTGACTGAAAACTGGGAAGTTTGGTATCAAACTTCTCACCACATTAAACCCACACTGATGCTAGTGTGGGATTTAATGAAAAATGCACTCAGGGCATCTTTGAGATGCCCCCTGTAAAATGACCAGCCTCTGGTGGGTTCCCTGACTGGTACACACCAGCTTGCCACCACGAGACATGTTTCTGGACCCCTGGGGTGGAATCCTTTGCTCCCTGAGCCCAGAAACAAACCATTTCCTGGGTGGAGCTGGTCACACCTCCACCAGGTCAGGAATAGCCATCTGTGGCAGGGGAGCTTCAAAGGCCTTCCTGCCTTTGTAATACGTCCCCCAGCCTCTCCTGCTATCAGGAGCAGGCCCCCTTCCTGTCTCCCTTCCTTGTCAGTGGGAAGACAGGCGGGAAAAATTAGAGCAGCCCAGAAGGTGTGCCCACCTCTGCCAACCCCACCCCTCAGGTGGGCAAGGAGAGGTGAAGCCCACTCTCCAGTGACCGTCATCTTGCAGATGGCAGGCACTCTCCAATCAGGTTTAGGGATAGTGCCCACTCCCGCACGTGGAGTGAGCACACCCAGGGTGTAGTCACCCTAAGGTCAGTAGCCCATTGGCTGCTGACCTCGAGACCCCTAACACCCCCCCCTAAATACAGTATTTGGGGGGCAGCCCAGAACCAAGAAGACAGATTCCCGTAACCTAAGAAGAAGAATGATGAAAGAAGAATCTCAGCAGAGGTTACTGCAGAGAAGAACTGACTTGGCCCCAGCCCTACCTGCCCGTCTGCAGTATCAAGAGATCCTGCGCCTTAAGTCACGTTGTCCTTTAGCCAGGGACCTCCAGACCCCTTGGAGAACTGACGCCATTGCGGATGCACCTTGTGTGCTAACTCGGATCCCCCTTTGCCCTGAGCCCAACACCAGGAACTTTGCTCCCACAACCTTGTGGCCTGCTCGTGAGCAGCCACCAACCAGAGGCCCCTATCCCCCATTGGATAACATTGGGCTTCAGCACTGTGCACTCTGCCGTCCTAGTGCCGCTGAGTGTGTTCTGAGAGTGCATCCTTGACCCTGGGGAAACCCTGGTTCTAACCCCAGAATGCCAACTCCCACAAGTACTTACCTGCAAACCGTTAACTTAATTTCCTTCAATAGGATTGCATTGACTGCTTTCCCTTGAAAATACTTCTAAGTGTGGAGGCCCATAGGAATGAATGAAATTATTCCCAATTTGCGATTCGCAATTTGCTAATCGCAAATTGAGAATAATTTCAAGGGTGTCTTAAGGACACCCTGCTGAACTCCTGAAATTGACATGTGTGCGCATATGGCGCACATACATGTATGAGCGTCTCATGGCACCTTTACAAATTGCAAAAAGTGCATTTGTAAAAGAATTCGCAAATTACCACCAACTACAAGTTGGTGGTAATTTGCGATTTCTTAGCCTAAATTCGCAAAACTAAAATGCTTCATACATAGCATTTAAGGAATCGCAATTTGCGATTCCTTAAATGCTTACGCAATATTAAGAAATCGCAAAATTTGCAATTCCTTAATATTACGAGGCTTTTTTCTTGATACATTCCATTTTCCTATTTTTTTGTCGCAAACGCTGCTTTTTAGCGATTCGCAGCGTTTGCGACAAAAAAATTGTTTGATACATCTGCCCCATAGAGAGTAAGGTATTATCTACTTTTACCTCTGCCTACCTTTGGGGGTCCACTGGACTCTGTGCACACTATAACTTACTTCGGTATAGTATATACGGAGCCAGCTTCCTACACTTTCTCCTCCGTCTTCCTCGTAACAGTCTCCCAGGAGCATATACCCCAGCGCTAGACAAAACAAAAAGAAAACTGAACACCAAAAGGGTGCCAAGGAAATGTATTCGCAGACAAGTACAATCAGTGAACAGCAGCAAGGACAGCAGATCGAAAATCCCCAGAAAACACCTCCCCAATTTTCAGCTTATAATGAGAGATGAAGGTATGAGGGAGGACCCATTCACTGCCGCACAAAGATCCTTCAAGGAGGTGCCCTTAAAAGAAGCCCAAGAGGAAGCCACACCCCTAGTGGTACATCCCTGAATGAGAGGAGGAAGAGAAACCCCCGAATGAAGATAGCGGACCGAACCCAACGTGAAAGTGTAGCCCTCATATGGCAATGTTCCCGCGGTGCAACACCAAAAGTTGCCCCGCTGGCAAAAGGAGGCGTCCAGTCAAGGTAAATAACAAGAGCCCTTGTTAAATCCAGTGAATGAAGTAGGATTTCCTCCACCTTTGAGGATTTAGGATCAAAAGGCAGGAAGAACAATATCCTGGGATAAATGGAAAGGATAGGACACCTTCGGAAGAAAGTCTGGGTCATGGCGAAGCACCACCTTATCGGGAAAAGCGCAAGAGGGAGGATGGCAAAGTAAGGTGCCAATTAAATGAAAAGGGATTTGTATAGCGCATGGCTACCTGGAGGCGTCCCAGCGCTGCGGAATAGACTAGTGAACAGATGTGATTAGGGTAAGAGCCAAGTTTTCAGGTGTTTGGGGAAAGTTAGTAGGTTGGTTTCACTGCGTATGGCAAGAGGCAGGGAATTCCAGAGCCTGGGGACATTGTAGGAGAAGAGATGGCCCCCTGTACGTGCCTTCTTGATTCTGGGAGTGTAGGCTAAATGGAGATGGTCGGAGCGTAACTTTCTATTGGCTTTGTATGGTTTGATCAAGGCTTTTAGAATAGGGGGGCCCTTGCTCTGAAGGATTTTGTGTGTGTTGCACACGGTTTGGAAGTTAACTCTCTCGTGTATTGGGAGCCAGTGGAGAGATCTTAAAGCAGGTTTAGCTGATCAACGATTTTTAGTGCCTGTTTGAAGTCTAGCAGCCGAGTTCTGGACTACCTGGAGTTTAGCGATGACTGCCTTGGGGGCACCCAGATAAAGGGCGTTGCCATAGTCCAGTCTGGAGAGGATAAGCCCCTGAATAAGGAGTTTTCTAGAGTGAATAGGTAAAAGGGGGAGTATTTTACTTGTTGTTCGAAGCAGACCAAAGCAGACTCCAGCGGTTTTCCTTGCTTGGGTTTGAAAAGTGAGGTCTTGGTCGAGCCAGATGCCCAGGCTTTTTATGTCTTTTTTAGGGGTGGGTGCTGGTCCCATGCAGGTTGGTCACATAGAATTAGGGATGAATTTTGATTGGTTGCTCAGCACTAGGAGCTCTGGTTTTTTGCCGTTAAGTTTAAGGCGTGATCTGTTCATCCAGCTGGTAATTTCTTTGAGGCAGGAGCATAGGTCTTCCGGGGATCGATCCACCTGATTCAGTGATACGATAAGTTGGGTATCATCTGCGTAAGTGACCAGTTTAATTCCAAAAGGGGCTACTATTTTCTCCAGTGGGGACATATACACATCGAAAAGTGTAGGGCTCAGGGACGAGCCCTGGGGAACACCACAGTGCAGTGGAGTAGGTCGGGATCGAGTGTTACCCTCAAGAACCTGGAAGGTTCTGTTTTCCAGGAAAGATTTCAACCAGGACAAAGCCGAACAAGTAACTTCCACTTTGTTGAGCCGGTGTACCAAGGTGCGGTGGTTCAACGTGTCGAAGGCTGCACTTAGGTCCAGGAGGATCACCGCTGCGGATCCTCCCGAATCAAGGATCTTTCTTGCCTCTTCCATTACTGCTACCAGTGCGGTTTCAGTGCCCTGACCGGGGCAGAAACCCGTCTGGGAGTAGTGTAAAAGTCCACCGGACTCGAGGAAAGCGGAGAGCTGGTGATTGGCTGATAGCAGGGAGATGGGACGGTAGATGCCCATCTCATTGGGATCAAGATGTATTTTTTTAGTAGTGCCTTTAGTATGGCCCTTTTCCAGTTCAGCGGAACAGTGCCCTGTGATAGGGAGGCGTTATTCAGATTGGTGATGGGGGAGTTGATAGTAGGTGACGCTGACTTCAGGATGTTGAGCGGTGCTGGGTCGAAGTAAATGATTCTAGACAGATGTCATTGTTCTGGGATTCTGGTAATTGGGGCTCTAATAAATGGTCATTATTGTTGGGTGGGAGGAATTTTAGGATATTTTGAATTTTGGTGGCGAAGAATTCCGGCAATTTGTCGCAACGGCGACTGGAGAGGTCGGGGGGGGGGTTCAGGGACTTTAAGCAGTTTTTTAACAATGCGGAATGTTTCCCTGGAAGAGTTGGCGTAAGATCGAATTTTTCCTTCGAAGAAGGCGGCCTGAGTTGTTTTAAGGGCAGTTTTATAAGACGGGATGGATAGTCTATATTCAGTTTTTTATTGCTAACAAAGTCTTTCCTCCATGCTCTTTCTAATCTTTTACATTGTTTTCTTAGATTACGGAGTTCAGGGGTGAAACAAGGGGATTTGTTCGTTCAGCATTTTTTTGATAGGATTTTTCTGGGTAAAACTATGTCGAGTGAGTTCTCGATCCATGAGGAGAATTTCTTATCTGCTACTGATGGGTCAGGGTCGTCTCTCCCCCAAACGCCTCCCAGAGGTGATAGCCACCAGAAAACATACCTTTGGGTTAGAAACTCCATTTACACAGAAGGCAGGGGTTCAAACGGGGAGTGCTGCAAGGCATGAAGGACCAGAGGGAGATCCCATGGGGGCACAGGAGAAGCAACAACAGGCCACAGAAGAAAGAAAATGTGAAGAAGTCGAGAAGCCAAGGACTCAAAAGAGAGGAGAGAGGCCCCCCTGATAGCCTTAATGGCGCACCACTGGCTGCGGAAACCAACAGCCCCATCCAGAAACCATCCCTAAGTAACTCAAGAACAGAACCCCCCTCACAAGAGTCAGGGACAAACCCCCTCGAAGAACACCTTCAGTGTCTAGGAAGGTTCATAAAAACACAGGGTACTGGCCTTCCTAGAATTCTGAATGGGCAGTGCCACCTCCGAGGAACAACCCAAAGTGATTACCCTTCGCCTCTCAATTTACAAAACACCAATGCCAACTGTATGAGCACCTGGTGAGACAGGAGAGGAAAGAGGCGTGGGGAAGGGGACAGTGGGAACCTCCAAGGGGGAGCAACAACCAAATGGAGCAGGAGGGAATACCACGGCTGACGAGGCCAAAATGGGACCACCAACAGCACCACCACCCCCTCCTTCATGATCTTTGCCCAACACTCTGCTGAGAAGGGGAAAGGAAAAAAAGGCAAAGAGATGACCACGAGGCCAAGGGAAACACAGGGAGTCCACCCTCCATGCCTCACTGCAAAGAAGAAGGGTGCAAAACCTTGGCAGAAAAGCATCCTGGGGGAGGTAACAAGATCCAACCAAGGCCTCCCGAAAAACCAGAAGACAGGGGCAGAGAAACAGAGGAAGGGAGAAGGCAACTCAGCTGATCTGCATGCCCATTCTCGCTACCTGGTAGATAGATAGCTCTCAGACCCAGCAGGTTGGCTTCCGCCAAAGACCCAATCTAATCTGCCAGGATAACCAAAAGCAGATAACTAGTCCCCCCACAGATGATTCCATTAGACATGTGCCACCTGGTTGTCCGTCTGGACCTGAATCCACTTGTCCTTGAGATGAGGGGAAAAGTTCAGAAGAGCTTTGAACACTGCTGCCAGTTCCTACCAATTTGAAGACATCCAGCTCTCTGTGTGAGTCCAAGGACCCTGAACAGAAAGAGTCCTGAGGGTAGCCCCCCAACCCCAAGGGCTTGCATTGGCCGTCAGGGAACAGGCCACAGGAGAATCAAAGGGCACCCCCTTCGCCAGGTTGTCCATAAGCAACCACCAGTGCAGCTGTAGACAAATGGCGTGAGTCACCGGAACTAACGCATTGTAACCCTGGGACCTTGGATTACAGTGAGAAAGAAGGTGATGCATGCACCAGATGGAAGAGGTGCCTGCGAGCCCAAGGAACCAAAAAAGGGAAGCATTCATGTCCGTGAATTGTGGGAAGATTCACTCTCTCTTAGGGTGGTAAAGATGAGAGCACAATGTGCTTGTTAAAATACCCCTCACACACTAAAAAAATCCAATAGTGTCATGCTTCATCATTGGGGTCTTCCTGTCCCTCTACGGGGCGGGGCGTGCTACGACCTGGCGAACTACGCGGGAGCACTGATAATGTGACAAGGCTATGTGATGGTGCAAGGTGAGTTGTGTCAGTGAAGTGTAGGGACCTAATAATGTGTGGAAAAAACAAAAAGTTAAAAATCCTCTGGCTAGTGGAAAAAAACGATTTATTCACTTCCCTAGCTGGGGACGTTAAGAAGGGGGTTTTGGGGTAGAGCAAATAGCCACTACCTGGTCTACATGTTTCGTAAGCAGTCCCCTACTGCTTACTCATCAGGACCTTCTAGTGGCCCCTACTAAAAAATAGCTCAGTTGCTAAATATAGTAAGCCTGTCGTCCTAAAAACTAACAGTAAAAATAAACTGATAGTTTTTTGCTTTAGGGCATGAGCTGGCCCAGGGAAGCTAAGATTCTCAAAAAGAACCTGCCGCCTGCCTGCCGCTCTGGAGAGCGGCAGGACGGATAGAAGTAAGGTATTAACCTTGCGCGGCTACTATTACCGCATTGAGACACCTATCGACTGCCAGCTCATGAGGCACATTCATTCCGCCTCAGCAAGACCTATTTAGGTTCTTTTTGAGAATCTTAGCTTCCCTGGGCCAGCTCATGCCCTAAAGCAAAAAACTATCAGTTTATTTTTACTGTTAGTTTTTAGGACGACAGGCTTACTATATTTAGCAACTGAGCTATTTTTTAGTAGGGGCCACTAGAAGGTCCTGATGAGTAAGCAGTAGGGGACTGCTTACGAAACATGTAGACCAGGTAGTGGCTATTTGCTCTACCCCAAAACCCCCTTCTTAACGTCCCCAGCTAGGGAAGTGAATAAATCGTTTTTTTCCACTAGCCAGAGGATTTTTAACTTTTTGTTTTTTCCACACATTATTAGGTCCCTACACTTCACTGACACAACTCACCTTGCACCATCACATAGCCTTGTCACATTATCAGTGCTCCCGCGTAGTTCGCCAGGTCGTAGCACGCCCCGCCCCGTAGAGGGACAGGAAGACCCCAATGATGAAGCATGACACTATTGGATTTTTTTAGTGTGTGAGGGGTATTTTAACAAGCACATTGTGCTCTCATCTTTACCACCCTAAGAGAGAGTGAATCTTCCCACAATTCACAGAAATTAATAATATTTTTTGCCACTTCACATTGATAGAATCCATTTGTTTATGCATATCTATTTGGAGGGTGATTCTATCAGTACCTCTCTACTTCCTCTTGTGTTTTGGAAGCATTCATGTCCCCCTAAACCTGCAATCAGTCTCTTGTGGAAGCCGACGGGGCAGACCGGAGGGACTCCAGAAGAGACCTGAGCCGAAGCTGGGGAACAGGTGGAAGAAACACCATCCCAACCGTGTATTGAAGAGAGCGCCTATGAATTGGAGCTCCTGAGACAGGGTGAGGTGGGATTTGCTAAGATTTACAAGGAACCCATGGGCCTCCAGGCAATTTCGCACCAACGCCACATCCTCCTGGTCCTTAAGGAAAGACGAGGAAGAAATGAGCCAGTCATCCAGGTAGGGAAGTAGAAGTACCCCCGTGCATGCAACAGACTCACCAAGGGAATCTGTGCCTTCGTGAACGACGGAGGGGATGAGGCCAAACCAAAAGGAAGGACACAAAATTGAAAATGTTACCCCAAGGGCAAAGAACCGCAAATACCTCTGGAAGAGAGGATGCACAAGAAAATGGAAATAAGCATCCAAGAGGTACAAGGATGTTAGAAAGGTCCCAGGAGAAATAAGGGGCAGAATCTTCTGCAAACTCATCATCTTGAATTTCTGGTAAGGCACATAGGTATTCACGGTCTTGAGATCCAGGACATGGTGTAAACCCCACCCGACGCCTTCTGTACCAGGAACATCAAAGAGTAGCAACCATGACCCAACTCGCTCCCTGGAACAGGAATGATGGCACCCTTCTGGAGAAGTTACAAGATCCCCTGTCCCAAACCCTGTAGTTTCAGAGGATCCAGAGGAGTCAACATACGGATGAAAAGATCTAGAGGATGATCAATGGAATAACCTTCGACCACCAGGCGAAGAACACAGGAATCAGTGATGTTGCTTGTCCAAGCAGAAGGCAATTGTCTAATTCGGCCACCCACACCGAGATAGTCATGATTTTGAAGTGGAATTGGCAAGGGTGGCTCCCGCAGGCTGGTGACAGGATTTATCAGAGAAGTGGGTGCCACGGCCACGTCCTCTCCCACAAATGGGCTGGGAGTGCCCCTTCCCAGCCAAGGGGGGATTCCCAAACGCCTGCCGATAACTAAACCCCAACCTCTCACTGCAGGCTGCAAAGGTGTCAGGAGCTTACGACCTACTACCAACTTCTTCAACAGATCCTCGAGTTGAGGAGCAAACATTTTAGCCCCATCAAAGGGCAAACATGACAGGTAGGCCTTTTGGGATGCCTCTGCCTTCTATGACCTCACCCAGATGTGCCGCTATGCTGAAATAATGGAACCAGAAATGGCTGCTATAGCACACAGAGAGTCAAAGGTAATGCCAGACAAGAAGCGCACCTTCAACTACATTAGAGAGAGACACAAATTGACATCATCTCCTCGCTGAAGTTCCTCCGATATGGCCTATAAATCATGCAGGAGTGACTAAACCACATACGATGGAAAAGTCCGCTTAGCAGCACTGTCCATCTTTTAATCAACCAGGTCACCAGGCAAGGCATTCTCCAAGATGATGGTACCACTCGAAGCCAGACCTGCCTTCAGAGAGTCCACTTTCGCCTGAGGTTGGAGCTCAGCCAAGAAATTCTAAAGAGGGTATTTCTCTGCAAGGATCCGAGGGAAATCAGCCTTCTCGATATCAGACCATTCCCTGGATAAAGGCCCACGGATGGCCTTATGGATTGGAAGAGCATCAGCCTTCTTCCAGCAGTACTGAGAGAAAATGTCCTCCTCCTCATCCAGAGGAACCACATTGTCCTTCAAGTGAGTCATCACCTCCTTTAACTCAGCACCGTTAAGCAAAGCGACCCAGCTGTTCCTCATCCGAACCATCAGAGTCTGGGTCAGGCTGGGAAGTAACTCTGGCACCGGCCCCTCCCGTGCAGCAAAAGCAGAATTCACCGCCTTATTGATCATGGCCTGAAGGACATCCAGATCCATGCCCACAGGCTGATAGGAGGAAGCAGGCGCCGACTCAGATGCAGAAGAATGATGCTTATGCTTCTCAGAGCGTTTACCCTCCATGGCTGCACACAAAAACACAACTACCGACATGGAGGAAGAACTACTTCCTGAAATACTGGTGAGAGACACTGTTGCCAAGCAACCAGCACTAACCTCGTGACGCGGCACGCCGTAGATGGCAACTTGCGTCCGTAAACTCCCCAGGGAAATCGCCTTGAAGCAGAGATGCCAACAATGGCAGATTAGTGTGGCAGGCAGGCAACACAAGACGCGACAAGCCCGCTCCTCCCCATCCCCTGCGCTTGGCGTGAGTGGAGGCACATAATCTTTACCCTCCATGCCAAGCAGTGACTGCCGCTCCTGAGCAGCACAAGGAAGAAAAAACACACCACCGCCTCCCCTAGTTGCTCCGCTTAGGAGCGGCAGTGAAAAAACATGAAAACACACAGCTGCCCCCAATCGTTCAGCACGGGAGCGGAGGTGTTAGAAAGAAAAACAGAAAACCGCTGCACCAAACGGCCAGTGCGGGAGCAGCTGTCCAGAAAAACAAAATGGAAAAAAAATCCAAACATGGAGGCGATAAAGCAATCCCAAAAAAGAACAAGCATTTGCAATGCAATAGGTCTCGCATTAGGAAAGTTTGAGCTATTGGTATTGTAAATTACAAATTTGTTATTTATGTGTTGGTTTTGAAAATAGCGAATTTAATAGCTTTGTCATTTACAATGCCAATAGTTTTAACTTTTGCAAATGTGACACCTATATAATTTTTAATGCAATATGTGTTGTATTTACGTGACTTAGAAGTGAAATATTAACATCTTTTTGTGACATTTGTAATAAAGCTTTAAACATTTAGAGAACATATTTGAACCAGCTGTTGTTGAATGGTTGCACAGATTGATGCTGTGGTGGCGCTGAGGGATGTTTTGGCGGCGATGAGTGATGCTGTGGCGTTCAGTGATGCTGTGGTAGCGCGTAGTGATGTTGTGGTTCCCCTGAGTAATGCTGTGGTGGTGCTGAGTGATACTGTGGTGATGCGATAGATAGAGCGAGTGCAATAGATAGAGGGAGGGTGATAGATAGATAGAGGGAGGGTGATAGATAGAGTGAGGGCGATAGATAGACAGATAGAGTGAGGGCGATCGATAGATAGAGTGATGGCGATAGAGTGAGCGCGATAGACAGATAGAGTGAGGGCGATAGATAGATAGACAGATAGAGTGTATTTAAGTTGCATTGAGTAGAGTGTAAGTATGAGGTGTGTAATTATATGGCACTGAGTGGTATTATGTGGAGTGTATTTACGTTGTATTGAGAAGAGTGTAATTATGTGGCGTGTAATTATGTGGCACTGAGTGGTAATATGGGGAGTGTATGTTGTATTCAGTAGAGTATAATTATGTGGCGTGTAATTATGTGGCACTGAGTGGTATTTGGAGTGTATGTTGCATTGAGTGCAGTGTAATTATGTAGCATATAATTATGTGGTACTGAGTGGTATTGTGTGGAGTGTGTGTTGCATTCAGTAGAGTGTAATTGTGTGGCGTGTAATTATCTGGCACTGAGTGGTATTTGGAGTGTATGTTGCATTTAGTGCAGTGTAATTATGTTGCATATGACTATGTGGCACTGAGTGGTATTTGGAGTGTATGTTGCATTGAGTGCAGTGTAATTATGTGGCGTGTAATTATGTGGCACTGAGTGGTATTTGGAGTGTATGTTGCATTGAGTGCAGTGTAATTATGTAGCATATAATTATGTGGCACTGAGTGGTATTGTGTGGAGTGTACGTTGTATTCAGTTGAGTGTAATTGTGTGGCGTGTAATTATGTGGCACTGAGTTGTATTAGGAGTGTATGCTGCATTAAGGGCTGTGTAATTATGTGCAGTGTAATTATGTGGCATTGAGTGGTATTTGGAGTGTATGTTGCATTTAGTGCAGTGTAAATATATGGCGTGTAATTATGTGGCACTGAGTGGTATTTGGAGTGTATGTTGCATTGAGTGCAGTGTAATTATGTGGAGTTGTGTGTGTGGGGGGAGGTGTGTGAGGGGAGTGTGTTTGTGGGGCTGTGTGTGTGGGTGGTGTGTGGGGTGTGTATGTGTGTAGATGTGTGTGTTGGGGTGTTGTGTGTGTGTGTGGGGTTGAGGGTCATTCGCTCAAGAAAAAACAGACATAAGTGAATGTGTGAACATTAGTCGAAACAACAGTAAACAGCACTGCGAAAAATACAAGCATGAAAAAAATGTGGAATCTATGAAGTTGCATAAAAAGAACGATAGCTACATTCCCTAAATGTGTAGTACTCGTGTCTGCTACTGTAAATCAGGGGCGGCTGGTGACATTTGAAAGTGGTGAGGCGTAAAATGATAATCGTACTGCACCGTAGCGAGCAAGCGCAGCAAGCGAGCCCGAACCCCCTAAGGAGGGTTCGGGGGGATTTGAAAAAAGCATGGACAAATGGTGCATTTTCAAGCAAATTTGAGGAAGCAGGAAGGTTAATAAAGCAATTGTGAAAGTGCAGTTATTACATTAATAGATGTCATAACATAGGTAGCTGCTTATTCAGTATAACCACAGAGCTTCATACATTAGCTCATTCTCTAAGGAGTTTCCTGGTGACAAGCAAGAACCTCTATTAAAGGATTCTAATATATCGGCACCTGCTTAAAGCTTATGACAGGTGGTTTCTTAGGAGCAGTTGCTTTGCTTGCGCGTGACAGACTGTAGGCAGCCTAAGTTAACAGGCCATTGTTTCAGGAACCAGAGAGGCACCCGGGATTGCGAGACAGAGAAAGATGAATTATGAACGTCTGTAATATTCCAATAACTCCTAATAATGCATTCGTTGCTAGGAAACCTGACTTGGAAGTAAAGGGAAAATAAGTCTCTGGCTGCAGTTCCGAATTGGTCGGTTCCCAGTGAGAATTGCGTCTGCCTCGGGGAGGGACAGAGTACAATGAAATATTATTAAGAGATGCTGTTCAGGGCGGTTTGAATATGGATTAAAAACGCTGGTCGCCAGAAGGAGGCTCTGTATCCCTCCTAAGTAATGAGATGGACTTCTTCCAACTCTGGAAGGATAGCTCACTGAGCTTAGACTTTGCCTCTCAGATCTCAGTGTAACCTGCACCCTCAGGATCAAATCTAGCTGGGTGGATTCATCCTTCTGAAATCGATGCAATGAGGGCCTTTCACTTGTAACAATAACGTGTTGTTTAAGATACTTCTGGTCGAACGTTTAAATAAGAAAAACTTAAAATAAATAAAAGTACCCACACTTACTTACAAAAATCGTGACGTCTAAGAAAACATTTTCAAAGCCAACAGGTCTGGCATTGATTGACCCCTCCCAATGCCCCGCCTGGGCCTAACACTACTGAGTAACTGCTTTTCTACGGTTATTCTGAGTGCCATGAAATAGACAAGGGAAAAGTGCAAGCTTTCCATGAGGTCACTCAAAACACTGAGGAGAAAACACCTCCTTGATTCACTGGTGCATATCAACAATATTCTATTATGGGTGTGTCCAACTTTTCATTCCCATTCGCCTCTTCAGCTAAGCAGTGGTAGAGGGTCATGGGTGAGCAACATAAAAAGGCCTGCCTGAATCTGCCCCTTTCCTTACCACACCGCCCTATACCCATCCATCTACATGCCACATTTAAAAACTATGCTTGGCATCATGCCAACGTTTTACACAGACCTCAGCATTACGCTTGATTCCCCTGCTTGATTGTAAAACTTTAGTGTTCTACCAGCTGCCACTTGTCATTGAGTAGTCTTTAATTACGTGCTATATCTACCGAAATATAAAAAAGTATCTTGCTTCCTGCCACCACCTCGACTGCCCCTTGAGCCTTCCCTCCCTTTCACTAGTGAATACAACAATCTCTGTTTTAGGCTGACCATGTCAGCGCACATTTGAATTCCCGCCAGCAGGTGTCTGCAAAGATGGAACTTTGGGCATTAGCAGAGCGCTGGTTGTGTTATCCCCTCTCCCCCATTAAGTATCAGGGTAATGAGTTATGGTTAGGGCTTTTACTAACAATAGTGTCTTCGTTCTACTGAGACTGAGAGTAAAAGGTTAAGCTCATTTTTAGGGTTAGAGCCATGCTTAATTTCAGGTTTAGGGCGCTGCCACTGTTAACGTAAGAACTGAGTGTAGGGCAAGGTTTGGAGTCTTCGTTAGGAATGTGGGCATTTTAGTCATGTTGATATTTATCATAATAATTCCCTCATTATTGTCAATGTAATGTTAAATAGATTTCTCTCAATAAAGGTTTAGACGTAATGGTTTACTAATTATTTAAAGTCATAATGACTGTTTTTGCTCTAATTTTCACCTAGATGTATTCAGTATAGAAGGAAGAGATTTGAACAACAAAACGTTTCAGCTAGGGAATGTGAGGGATCACTATAATTATACAGGTAGATTAGTATTTCAGGATAGTGGGGTACCTTTCTGTAAAGCTCCTAAACGAGAGGCCTGTCTGAAAACCTCTCTGTGCAGGGCCGGGGCCAGCCGCCAGAGAGGACTATCTGAGCGACGCATGGCCCCAGAGGCCTGTCTGTGCAGCGCCTAGTCCGAGAGGACTGCCTACGTTACGTAGCGCTTGGACTCAGAGGCCTGTCTGTGCAGTGCTTGGTCCGAGTGGTCGTCCGAGAGGACTGCCTATGTAGCGCTTGGCCTCAGAGGCCTGTCTGTGCCGCGCCTGGTCCGAGAGCGAGGACTGTCACTGCCTAATATGTTACGTAGCGCTTGGCCGGCACTACACACGCTGCACTTTTTATTATAGCAAGTGCAACACTTCTGATTCTGAACCAAAATGTTAGGTTGGACAGTGACACTCACACTACTACGTATTCATTACAATCTTGTCGTTGTTATGTTGTATGCACTTTGGCCTTACCTGGTGGTACAGTAACTACTAGTAGTGTGTAGTGTACCGCAGAGCACGTGCGTGATGATAGTTGCAGCAACAAAGTCAGGCAGCAGGCACAGTCAGTGACAGCACAGGAAAAAGTCGTGACGGTCGGTAAGGCGCCTCAGGCAGCAGGAGTCACGACGATTTGACTGCTGCTTGCGCACGAGGAGAGTCCCAGGCTACAGAAGCGATCAACCGACGTCACAGCGCTGCGCGCGTCCCGAAACGGCCAATCACTGCATGACTTCACAGGAAGTCACACAGTGATTGGCCATCATGCAGTGCGGCTGAGCAGTGTGCCACCACCCACGCGCGGCATCCAACAATGGATTGCCTGCCCTGCTGCGCGGTGGACCGGCCAATCCTGGCGCTGCATGCAGGGCCAGGATTGGCTAGGGGGGCACACTGACTGCTCGCCCAGTCGCCCTTTAACGCCGGGGACTGCGGCCCGGTTAAAGCAGCACCCCCCTGGTCGCTCTCTCTAATGGGGAACTTTATTATGCGCATGCTCGGGCTAGTTTCAGCCCCAAGCTTCACTTACGCACACTGTCTGCAGGTACTGTCTGGACTGCTGCTGCAGATGAGTGAGTGTGTGGACTGTCACTCAAGCTACAGCAGTCCAGCCCCCCTGCGCGCAGCGCACTCCGGATAAGTCGGGTGCTGCCCGGATTTCCGGCGGCGGTGGGTGGGTAGCGCCGCTTAATTTGCATTGCAATATTTTCAGTGTGTGCAATATTTTCAGTGTCCTTGCAGCCGTGACGGTGGGTCCATGTGGCTAGTGGGGCTACGCCCCTACGCCCCAATGGACGGACCGCAGCTGCTTGTATCCATACACTTTAATGTTATGAACTCCAAAGAATCTTTGCTAGTTTGTTGATGTTTGTGTATATTTGTTTCATGGTTGTTTGTAATAATGATTTCTGTGGAATATTTTATTTGTACTTATTTAAGTGTACCTCAATAGAATTCCAAAACATAAATCTATTAATTGAAATAAAGTTGAAATCGAAATGTGCTGCGTTGCTTTACAAAGACACACAAATAGATATTTGATTGGTTTTGTAAATACCAAATAAGATTTAGCATCTTTGTAAATCCAAGCCTAAATATATAAAAATTCATGTTCCAAAAAAATTAACGAGTTAAAACCTCATGTGAAAACAGGATGGCAAGGAAACCCCACACAGACAAAACAGACCACACTCAGGACCAGAGACCCAAAGCCAAGAATGTATTTTTTTGGGGGGGGGTCACACACACCTAAAAGAGCCCCATAATCTACGCCCCCCCTCTTTCTGAGCCCATGCTGGGCCGAGAGTTTGGGGTGATTTCGGTTTCCGGTTCAGGGCCAGCCTGGGATACGTGCAGCCGCTGCTCCGGGGGCCACCAGGGCTTGGGTGTATTCCACCCCCAAGCCAGGCAGGAGGAAACAGAGGAAGCAGCGATGGAGGAGCTGGGTGTTGGGGATGTAAACAAATGGGGGGGGGAAGCATTTGGTTGGAAGAGTAACATAGAGAAGAGGGGGCAGGGATGTGTATGGGCAAGCAGCAGATGGCGAGGAAAGACCAAAACCAGAATTGCAGAGGAGCACACAAACTGTCCCTGAGGTGAAGCCTGGCATAGAACTCTACCAGGGTGTATAGAAAATACACAAATAAACAATTAGTGCAGAAAGCCTCAGTATGCATGCACATACTGCCAAAGACATGGTGTAATTATCAAGTTGTGGGTGACCAGAGGAATTCATGTCACCTGGACTACAGGTTTTCAGTGCAGATATTTAATTAAACAAATTGGTGCATTTTGGCTAGGATATGATTGGTTTGACTCCAATAAACCAACTAAGGTAACATGACTGAAAGAAATTACTGGTTAAAGGAAAATCCTTGACTGGAGAAATGGTGGCACACATAGCCATTATAACGACACACACAAGGCAATGACAGTGCCACACACAAGGTGGTGATAGTAACACACACGTGGCACATATACTGTGTCCCTACTGTTAACTAACATATTCAATGTAAGACGGTAAAACTAAGGGCACATACATATTGGAGTCTAATACAAAGACATGCTGGTTGCAAGCAGAGGATGGAGACCGGGACACAAAGAATGCACATGCTAATACAAACGCACCAGATGCACACACTGAAACATCCAAATTATACAAAGTCATCCACTTTGTTGAAAATGATCAAAATGACTGTTTCTGACATATGAGGACAACTGTCTGCAAGTGCAAGTTAAATATAAATGAACGCAGTCACAGATTTTACGTTAAAAAAAAACAACGTACACGTGAAAATATTCACCCATTTTCATGCAATTATGCAAATATTTTAAAGTTGTGCCACAAAAACTGACAAGCCTAGGTTTTCATAGAAAACAACACATTATTGTCACAAAACCCAATTTAGCCATCCTTTTAAACTGCTGACCCGGTGTGAGCACAGTAAATGATACAATTTTTTTATTATTTTGCTTTAAAATCAAATAGATGTTACCTATTATAATTATATTAGAAAGTACCTTCCATTAAGTTATTGCAAAAGTAGTATTTCCGTCTCCCAGATGGAGGTGAAGGGCAAGGTCAGAGGAAGTCACGAACAGCATAGTAGATATTCAGGGAAAGAGCAGAGGCCCCGGCCCTTCACAACATAAACACTGTATCAACAGAGGACACTTGGCCATGTAGGGGTGGTGAGGTGGAAGGGGTGAGGGGGATGCACGGGAGATTAAAGGAAGGGAAGGGGCATGCGAGCAGTGTTCGGTGAGGGGAGGCACAAGGGGAGCACAGCAGGTACACAAGTAAAACACAGTGAAGTGCCGGTATTGTGATCGGATTCCTTCTTGGACGCTGCCAGCAGACATCAGCTGACACGGATGTGCTGAAACAAATAAACAGGAGGGAATCGCTGGGGGCGTTTAAAACTGCACAACTGAATAAACAGTGCACATTCAGAGATTTACATTCGCGAAAACATAAACAGCTCCGCTGTGTTGCTTCTGAGCAAGGAACTTGCAGTAGCGGTACAAGTCACACACCATCTGGCAAGGCCCGCCCTGTCCTTATATCGTCCCGACCTGGGTATTTTGGAGAGCTCGGCTACCATGAAGCCAGGGTACAACTCTTCAATAAAGGGGTCTGAGGCCTGGAAGACTTATTCGCTCCACTAGATTCACTTACAATTAGGGATCATCCCCTTTCTTATACCACTTGGATTGGATATGCGTGCCCTAATATTTCACACAAACGTTTTAATTTATTTACGATCAGACATGGGGAGAGTGATATCATGTGCAAAACACAAACATCACTGGGCTTCCGCCGCCGGCCCGAAAAGCGGAAGTTCGGGAGCGCCACGCCTGTCGTGGGGCGGGACTTTCGCCCCACGACAGGCGTGACGGGAGCAGTGTTGATGCGGGGCTCCCATGCCTGAGGGAGACCCCGCGTGTGCCAGCAGACGTAAGGAGGAGCATAAGTCGCGGCTGAGGCCGCCGATGCAAGTTCAGGGCTCCCATGAGTGAGGGAAGCCCGGCGTGTGCCAGGGGATGCGGCGGAGTGACGGAGCCTGTAGCAGCGCAGCGAGAAAAGAGCCCGGTGAGTGGGGGGGAGTGGGTGTGTGTGTGTGCGTGCGTGTGTGTGTGTGGCTGTGTGTGCGTGTGCATGTGCGTGTGTGTGTGTGTGTGTGTGTGTGTGTGTGTGCGTGCGCGTGCGATTGCGAGAGGCTGACTTGCTCTGGAACTGGGACAGGAGATGTGCACGGCGCGTGGGTGTACGCGCGCGCACACACGCTGAAATCGCCGACGGCCCTGCGCGTGCCCATCCCTGTCCCACATTCCCAGCAACTGGATAACAATAGAGGCTTCGCTGGATGCAGCGCTTCGCGTTGCTTACACCAGCTCGACTTAAAAAGAAAAGAACACAAACATACTCACCACTGCATCCAAGCAGTGTAACGTCCAGCCGGAACACAGAAAAAACAGGATGTGATCTGGGGTTGCCCCACCCTTATAGGTCAGGTGACATGTACTTCCTGTCAGGCCGTAATGCTGGGTGGGGACGTTTTTCTATGGGTGAATGCTGTACCCCGAACACATAGAGCTCCTGGGCGACTGTGATGAGGAAGATGGAGGAGGAAGGTAATGGGCCTCTTCCTTGTTGTTTGGAGATCATCCAGACTCAAGCTAAATAATGTCACATGGCAAGTTTCTAAGCACAATGATTAAAGACAAACTAGAGTTGGCCTAAAGGACTATATGGCAGCCATGGAACATTTGATTCATTTCTGCAACTTTGTGATGAGCTTTGGAAACAGAGAAAGCAGAGAGTTAAATGAAGATACAACTCCAGTCTCGGAAGAATCAGTCCAAACATATACAAGGAGTTTGATTATCCAGCAAGGACATTTAGCACTCTTGGGTGCTGCCTGGGAATAAATGGTGGGGAAGTCTGCTAATATGCTCCTACTAATGAGAGGCACTGGCCAAGTGGCTTAGGGCCCATGAATATATCATTCCTCTTGTCACTTTTAGAGCTAAGGAAAAAGGCACTCTTAGCCAGGAAAACACCCTTTAATTCAAGAAACCTGAAAGCCTGTAGGTCTTTCATAGGGGATCAGAGGTTTTGGCTCTATAGCCTGACACTTACACCACCCCATCCAAATTCCAGAGTCAATGGCTGTGAGACCTGTCAGCCTTAGGGTCGTCTTCCCCAAAATCTTTTGCCTTCACCCCTTCTATTTTTTTCTGAATACGTTTTTGTTAGGTCTAGGACTCTGTGCACTTTACACTGCTAACCAGTGCTAAAGTGTTTGTGCTCACTCCTTAAACATGGTCAAATTGGGGTTTCTCGCTGAAACATGGTCAAATTGGCTTACTCCCTAAAACATGGTAACATTAGATTACATCCAACTGGCACATTTAATTTACTTATAAGTACCTAGTAAAGTGGTAATACATGTACTCAGGGGTTTAGTTAAATGGTACTAGTGGGCCACCAACTTAAGTAGCCTTTTTAAACATGTTTTGGGTCTGCCATTGCAGCCTGTTGGCAATTTTAAACTGCCAATTTGACATGGCAAAAAAAAAACCTTACCCAGCCTTAAAATCCCTTTTTATTACATATACGTCACCCTTAAGGCTGGTCCTAGACAGCCCATAGGGCAGGGTGAATTGTAATTAAAATGTTAGACATATACTTTTAAGTTGTACATGTCCCGGTAGCGAAAGACTAGCAAATCCGTTTTTTACTAATGCGAGGCCTACCTTTCCCATTGCGTAACTGTGATTTACCCAATTACTAAGTGATAACTTTTGAGCGGGATCAGCTAAGAAAGTCTTGTTAGGTGTCTGAGGAATTGTAATTTAAAATCCTGTTTAACTGTAAAGTCGGATGTTAAGTCACAATTTTGGAAATTACATTTTTAGAATGTTGGTATTTTCTTGTTCTAACCATTTTGAGCCTGGGTCACATGACTGGGTGCAGTTGGCCTTTGTGTATTCCTCCCACACAACATGACAATAGAAGGTTAGGGTGTTGGCAGGATTGGTATTCTCTGGCTGTTACCTACCACACTTGCACTGAAAAGCCACTGGCACAGCTCGCACCTAAAGGAATTCACACTAGCCTATTGAGCTCCCAGACAGAGAGGAACCAGGTCAGAGAGGTTGTAAATTCCAGACACCCCTGGAGTGGGAAACTCCAGAAGCATCTCCAACTTAAAAGTGGGCACCATTTATAAACACAGGGTCTCAGACTCACTCTTCAGATCAGTTCTGGACCTGTAAATTCATGGAAATTGGACTGAGTATTCTAACCTCCAGTGTCTGCCTTTTAAGATCAGGTTAATGCTCTGCAGTAGGGTAAGTGGCACTAGGCTGGTTATACTGGAACATGCGTGCACAACACAAGTGGACATGTGTGCAGGCTGCGCCTGTGAGACTACCGTTGAGCGCAGCCCAGTACCTAAGCACAGGTAGGCTGTCACAAAAGGGACTCTGCAACGATTGGTACTGCCCTGGGGTAGGCCCTATAATATGTGTGGGCATCATAATGTAGGTCTGTAGTGCTTACTGGAAAATCTGTATTTACATATAGGCAAAATCTGTCCTACAGCAATTTACACCACTTAGCCCTTCAGAATCCAACTAGGTAACAAACTGAGTTTGTATTTGCAACCCCCAACAAACATCCATAATTTTTGAGACTTCAAGAATTGTGAAATTTCTCTGGCTTAGCTCAATCAGATTCCAGGACACTACCCCCAGTCGCAATGGTTACCTATATTAACATTTTAGGGCAGTAACACGGAACGAGGTTGACACAACCATGGCCAAAATGAAAAGCGGTTCCCCTTTGGATCCCGCCCCCATCAGATTCCTTAAAACAGTAGCCCCTGTCATCGTGCCTACGATTACGGAGCTTATAAACATCTCGCTCTCTCAAGGCTTGGTCCCCCCCAGCTGGAAGAGTGCAGTAGTTAAGGCACTCCTAAAAAAAACCCAGCTGGACCCGGCCGACATGGCGAACTACCGGCCAATTTCACTCCTCCCTTGCATCAGCAAAATGGCCGAGAAACTGGTCAATGGGCAACTGTCACAGTTTCTAGAAGCAAATAACCTCTTACGGCAGTCCCAAACTGGGTTTCGCCCGGGCCATGGCACAGACACCGCCCTTCTCGCCGTCATCGAGGAGGCAAGGTGCATTCTGGATTCAGGAGGGTCAGTGGCAGTGATCCTCCTGGATCTCAGCACAGCCTTCGACACAGTTAACCATCGTGTCTTACTCCATCGGCTGGCTGCGGCAGGGATCGCAGGTTCGGCGCTCACGTGGATAGAATCCTTCCTCTCAGGGCGCTCGTTCCAGGTATGGGACGGCAACTTCCACTCTGCCACCCTCCCCGTCACAAGCGGGGTCCCCCAGGGGTCATCACTAAGCCCCACTCTATTTAATGCTTACATGGCCCCTCTCGAAGACGTGGTCACCCCCTTCGGGATCAAAATAGTGAGCTACGCGGACGACACGCAACTGGTCGTCTCACTCTCCCAACTGGACAACTATCCAGACAATTTGCCGAACTGCCTCAAGGAAATTCACAACTGGATGTGCGAGTCATCGCTCAAACTAAACGGGTCAAAGACTGAAGTCATGCTTCTGGGCAAGCAATGGACCACCATCCCCCCCATCGGTCTGGCCAGACGTGTTCGGGGAAATTCCCACCCCGAAACAAGAAATTAAGACCTTAGGAGTCTGGCTAGAACCCGAGCTGTCGATGAAAACCCAAGCATCCAAAACAGCAGGTACCTGCTTTGGTCTCATGCGCTCTATCCGCAGGATCCTCCCAATACTTCCGCCCCTATCCAGGAAACTCCTGGTCCAAGGTCTGATCCTTGCGCGGCTGGACTACAGCAACATGGTATATCTGGGAGCTCCAGAAGCTACCATGGCTAAACTCCAGCGCACGCAGAACGCAGCCGCCCGGTTACTTATGAACCTCCCTTCCAGAGTATCAGCCAAACCAGCAATTAAGGCCCTCCACTGGCTTCCAATACGTCAAAGGGTCGAATTCAAGGCCCTGTGCACTGCACACAAACTGTTTAATGGTCTTGGCCCTGCTATTCTGAGAGACCTGGTTACCCCTTACATGGCCCCCAGGTCCCTTCGCTCGGATAATGAGCGTCTGGCCAACGTCCCCAGATACAGGAAGACACGTACCGGCGGCCGACGCTTTTCTGTTAAAGCATCTTCCGGGTGGAATTCACTTCCCCGCCCCCTGCGGCTGGAACCCAGTCATCTGATTTTCAGGAAAAAACTGAAAACGCTGCTATTCCCAAAATAAAGTCCCCTCCTTTTCTCCTCTGGTCTCCACAAATGTTATAGCGCGGGGATGCCTCCGGGTCACCAGGCGCTCTACAAATCGCAAAAAAATAAATAAATAAATAAACATAGGGTGTACTTTATGTGTGTTAGACCCGTCAGCCCTTTGGGTGGTCCCTCCTATTTATTTATGTATTTTTGTCCCCTTTTTGCCTTCCAACTCCTTTCATTTTTATGTCCACTTTACTTTTTGGTGTTGTTAGGTGCTATCTTATTCCATAACTTTTTGAGGCCTTGTCGCACTTTTCAGAAGTAGTGTATACAGAGATACAAAATGGTGGCTGGTAACTGCCACATTTTTACCTCAGGGACCTGAGCCATAGGATTACACTGGGAGGAATCTAGAACTTTCTGGCCCCTTCTGGTGAACTGGACCTAAGCTATATAAGGTAGAATGGTGGGCGGCCATTTTAGATTAGAGGAGTTCAGATCAGACTGCGGTAATGAAGACTGACCCAGCTTGAGTAAAGGCTGTGGGGCGAGGAGGCTGACACACTGTGAGGGGACTGACTGGCTTTCCGGGTTGCTACCCTCCTTCTGAAGTTGTCCCTCACCCATTGACCCGGCCAAGCAGGAAGATAGGTCATTGAATCTGTCAACGTGCAAGGAGCAAGTGACCACTTTGAACGGGGCAGTGAAGTCAAGAACTGTGAGGGAGTTGACAGGTGAGAGCGCTGGTGGCTACCTACTGTGAAGAGATAAGACCCCGGCAGCGTAGGCCCCGCTCTTATGCTCAACCCTGCACATGAAACCAGAGAATTGTCAGGGCATTACCTGGTGACAAAGGCGGGATAAAGAAAACTCACCCCTAACGTTGCTGTGATTCCGGAATCTCTGGCACCCCCCTGCGCTGATGTGGCCTTGCCGCCGCTAGACTGAGAAGTCCCCAGTGATTGAAGTGGACGCGGGGCTCCCTGTGCCCTCGCAGGTGGTCGCTCCCTCCTCCCTGTGCCCTCGCAGGTGGTCGCTCCCTCCTCGCTGTCCTGCCGCTCGCCTGCCTGCCTGCTGTCTTTCCTGCTGCCTGGACGCTTTCCCGCCGCCGCTGACCCGTAGCTCCGCCTCCCCCCCTCTCCCATTGGTCCTCCCGCCTCCCGCCTCCCGCCTCCCGGCTGACCCTCCCTCCCGGCTCCTACTTAAGGGGTCCCTGCCGGGTCACTCACTGTGACCCCTGTGCCCTCGCAGGTGGCCGCTCCCTCCTCGCTGTCCTGCCGCTCGCCTGCCTGCCTGCTGTCTTTCCTGCTGCCTGGACGCTTTCCCGCCGCCGCTGACCCGTAGCTCCGCCTCCCCCCCTCTCCCATTGGTCCTCCCGCCTCCCGCCTCCCGGCTGACCCTCCCTCCCGGCTCCTACTTATGACGCCCCCTCAGCGACCGCGCAGCGGACGCGCGCAGCGGGAGCACCGATTGAGCGCCGAAGGTGCGCCAAAGGTAAGCCCGTCTGCACCCGTCCACGCCTGGCCCGCGCCCAGTGCCAGGACCCCTGGCCCCCACCGTCGGAAGCCGACTCGACGGACCTATGACGCCACCGAACTCAACGCTCTCAACACCGGCCGAACCCCGGGCTGCTACCGAGCCACACCGAGACGCACCCACGGACCCTTCAGCTGCCACTCCTGCAAGTTCACCTGCAACCGGACCCACGCTACACCAGCACCCACCAGGCCGAACTCCAGCACCACCCACCTGAAGTGCATCCTGCTCAACACCCGCTCCGTCCACAGACACGCCGTCGAGCTCTGGAACCTGCTCGACACCACAGCCCCAGACGTCGCCTTCCTCACGGAAACCTGGATGAACGCCTCCTCAGCGCCCGACATCGCCATCGCCATCCCGGACGGCTACAAGATCATCCGGAGGGACCGCATCAACCAGACAGGAGGAGGCATCGCCATCATCCACAGGAACACCATCCGCATCACGACCGACACCGACGATACCCTCGCACCCACCGAACACCTGCACTTCCAGATCCACGTCAACCCCAAGACCACCCTCAGAGGCACCCTCATCTACAGACCCCCGGGACCACGCACACAATTCAGCGAAGACATCGCCGACTTCATCAGCCCACACGCCCTCCCCTCCGCCGACTACATCCTCCTCGGGGACCTCAACTTCCACCTGGAGAACAACAACGACCGCAACACCATCACCCTGCTGGACAACCTCGCCAACCTCGGACTCAAGCAGCTGGTCAACACCCCCACCCACTACGATGGACACACGCTCGACCCGGTCTTCTCTTCCACCAAGGACATCGCCTTCAGCCACGCCACGGGACTCCACTGGACGGACCACAGCTGCGTCCACTTCAGCTTCAGAAGGACCACGTTCCACCATCACCAGCAACAGGTCCCCCGCAGAAGCTGGAACAAGATCACTGCAGACCAGCTCGCTACCTCCCTGAGCAAGAACCCTCCCACCAGCACAACGAACCCCAGCCAAGCGGCCACCAACCTCACGAAATGGATCAGCGACTGCGCAGACGACCTCGCCCCTCTGAAGACCCTGCCCAGCAGACCCGGCAGCAAGAAAGCCCCATGGTTTAACGACGAACTCAAGAGCTCCAAGAAGAACTGCAGAGCACTCGAGAAAACCTGGCGCAGAAACCCAACACCAGACAACATGACTGCCCTCAAGCTCGCCACCCGAAAACACCACCAACTGATCCACACCACCTAGAAAACCGCATTCAAGGAACGACTGGACAACACCGCACACAACAGCAAGGAACTCTTCAACATCGTGAAAGAGCTCTCCAACCCCAACGCCGGCAACAACGACATCACCCCTTCACAAGACCTCTGCAACTCCCTCGCCTCCTACTTCCACAACAAGATCGCGGACATACACAACAGCTTCAGCGCTCAACCGACGCACGCCACGACCGACCCACCGCCCCCCACAACCACCCTCCACGCCTGGACCCCGATCAGCACCAAAGACACCGTCCACACGATGAACTCCATCCACTCCGGATCTCCGACAGACCCCTGCCCTCACCACGTCTTCAACAAGGCCGACGCTGTCATCGCACCCCACCTGCGGGACATCATCAACACCTCCTTCGACACCGCGACCTTCCCGGAGAGCTGGAAGCACGCCAAACTCAGCGCTCTACTCAAGAAACCATCAGCCGACCCCACCGACCTCAAGAACTACCGCCCCATCTCGCTGCTCCCGTTTCCGGCAAAAGTCATCGAGAAGACCGTCAACAAGCAACTGGCCGCCTTCCTCGAGACGAACGGTTCCCTCGACCTCTCGCAGTCTGGCTTCTGGGCCAACCACAGCACCGAGACCGCCCTGATCGCAGCTACCGATGACATCCGAACCCTGCTCGACAACGGAGAAACGGCGGCCCTCATCCTCCTGGACCTCTCCGCGGCCTTCGACACGGTCTGCCACCGTACCCTAGTACAGCGCCTCAGCAACGTCGGAATCCAGGAGAAGGCACTGGAGTGGATCATCTCCTTCCTCGCCGGAAGGACACAGAGAGTCCGCCTCCCCCGTTCAGATCAGAGGCCACCGAAGTCATCTGCGGCGTTCCTCAAGGCTCCTCGCTCAGCCCAACACTCTTCAACGTCTACATGAGCCCCCTCGCAGCCATCGCACGCCAGCACAACCTCAACATCATCACCTACGCCGACGACACCCAGCTGATCCTCTCCCTCACCAACGACCCCGCCACCGCCAGAGCCAACCTGCACGAAGGGATGACAGACGTAGCCAAATGGATGTCGAACAGCCGCCTGAAACTGAACTCGGACAAGACGGAAGTCCTCATCCTGGGATCATCACCCTCCGCCTGGGACGACTCCTGGTGGCCCCCCGCCCTAGGCAGTGCACCCAAACCCACAGACCACGCACGCAACGTGGGCTTCATCCTGGACTCCTCCCTCTCCATGACCAGACAAGTCAACGCTGTCTCCTCGTCGTGCTTCAACATCCTGCGCATGCTACGTAAGATCTTCCGATGGATCCCCACCGAGACCAGGAAGACGGTCACCCAGGCCCTCGTCACCAGCCGTCTGGACTACGGCAACTCCCTCTACGCCGGAACCACCGCCAAGCTCCAGAAGAAACTACAGCGGATCCAGAACACCTCAGCACGACTCATCCTGGACATCCCCCGCCGCAGCCACATCTCCGGACACCTGAGAGACCTGCACTGGCTCCCGGTCAACAAAAGAATCACCTTCCGGGTCCTCACCCACGCACACAAAGCCCTACACAACCAAGGCCCAGGATACCTCAACAGCCGCCTCAACTTCTACGCTCCCAAATGCCAGCTTCGATCGACCGGCCACGCCCTCGCCACCGTCCCCCGCATCCGAAGAGCCACCACAGGAGGAAGGTCCTTCTCCTACCTGGCCGCCAAGACTTGGAACTCCCTTCCGACCCACCTCCGCCTGACCCAGGACCACCTCGCCTTCAGGAAGCAGCTCAAGACCTGGCTGTACGAGCAGTAGCGGACCCCCCCCCCCCCCCCAGCGCCTTGAGACCCTCCGGGTGAGTAGTGCGCTATATAAATGCTTTGATTGATTGATTGATTGAGTGTCGGAGCTTGTCGCGTACATTTAATAAACCCCTAGTATTCTGACGAGGAGCGGGAGTCAGTGTTGAGCCCCGCCTGTGGGCCGGCTCCGAAGGGAGCGTCAGTCTCACCAGAGAGGTGTGGAAAAGTGAATTTTGCCTTGCCATATGTGCCTACGTGTTCCCCATCCTATGTTATATGTGCATGATCGATATTCATGTATCCCCCTATGATCGATTAAAGACGCAATTATAGTTGTGTCCAACTCTAGTATGCCAGTATCCAGTTCTCGTGAAAGCAACGAGTATTAGGCCTATGTTGCCACGTTTTACAGTGTGCACGTTAATTCACCACATTGTCCCCGTTTTCTAGGCCTCAAAGGGCCCGGACATTAGATTCAAGCTCCAGTCTCCTGAACCCACTCCGAGGAGCGATGCAGCCCCACCTGCATCCCTGACCCTTCACTTACTTCCTGCCTCGCAGCGCGGTGCCCGGCCTGGCTCTGCCTGCCTGTCTGCCAAGAGTATGTTATGCTTCTAGTTATCAGTCCAGCCTCTCGTCTTCACATTCCTAAGCTACTGAACCGCATCAACAGTTTCAGCTATGGTCTAGTCTTTCTGTCTCCATGTAAGAGAAATACTGTATTAATATTCATAGAATAATTCCTAGTACACGCAATACATGTAGAATAAATGTATGCACCAGTCTTAGTGTCAAGTAGCCTTTGTCCTGATAACTTTTAGATTCTATCAACATGTACTCCAAACACCAGATACCAGATATGCTATAGGTACATGTCGTCCTGACCCCGTAGACTTTAGTCTCCTCTTCTAGTTTGCAGCACCGTTTGCAGCCCATGGTTATGGTGCCTTCCTTACACTCAGCTCAACTCTAGTGCCGAAGTCATAGCCCCCAGTTCTCCCTAGTAACACGTCATTGCCCATTTGCGCGCACCACTAGGTTAAAGGTCCCAGCTGCTCTCAGGTAGCCCCCTCTATGTTTCCGCCCATTCATGGCACTTCTATGACGTTTCATATCACAAGGCTCAGTGCACGCCCTATGCACGCCTTCTTCTTCCGCCCATGTGTTCTTATCTTACGCTTGTCACAAGTTACGCCTACTGTATGTAATGTAATGTAATGTTGTACTATATATATGCTGCACTGTCGATGAAATGCAGCAGCTGCCTTCCTTCCTTCCTATTTTATTTCAGGCTGTCCCGTTCCAGTCCCTTCCCTTTTGCCTGAATAAATCCTTCTGACTCGGACACATCGGATCCTGCCTCTTATTTATTGAGCTATCTGTTATTGTTAATGTAATTCAAAAATAGTCCCGGTATTATTTATTTATATACCACATAATGGCGCCCGAATAGGGACGAGCCCCTTCCTCACGCGCTGGCGATGCTACGCAGGCCCCCTGACCCTCTGCAGCCGTGACGGAACTCTACCGTGCACGTGCAGATATTTCTGCTTCAAGTCTCCCTCAGGCCCACGGAGGAGACGGAGACTGCGGTCCGACATCCAGACGAAGCGGTGTGGAATGCGGTTCGTCCCGACCAGAGCCCAAGCCGAGAGAGCAAGGTCCGAGGTATCCGGAGGCCCACCTGTAACCGAAGTTTCCAAAGTTCGTAGTCCGACGTCGTAACAGTCCAGTCCAGTCCGAGGCCTTCCAGTTTCTGCTTCCCGGTGAGTACCGTCGCGGGGGAAGTATCTAGACAGGATCATTAGTTTGTTCCTGGTCCGTTGGGTTTGGGTACACAGATCCATTACGAAGTATTCACCTAGGTGGATACGGGTCCTGACGTGTCTCTTTATGGGACCGGTATGTTCTGTACTGTTTTAGCAGTGCATCCAGTAATTCTAGTAAGTTTCGTTCTCGAGAAATTCATGTGTTCTGTTTTCAGTGTATCAGGTAATATTTCTGTTCGAACTGTTATTCATGTATTTTTATGTCGTGGTATGAGTGCTTTGTTTGCTATATTATTACTGTGATTATTGTGTATTGTGTTCCAAGTATATAACAGAAATGCCTCTGTTCTCGAAATTACGTCAGTTAAAGACCAGAAAAGGGTTACTCGAAGAAGCAGTTCCTGTCCCTCCTAGGGACAGTCCAGGACATTTTATGTATCACAAGCATGGCTTAGATGCCATAATATATCTAGACTTATGGGCGGACTATACTAAGGAACTAGAAGAGAAATATAGATGGCCCGTATCAGGTACATGGGATGCCGAGTGCATCATGCGAGTAGAAGAAGCATTATGGAAAAAGAAAGCCAGACAGTCCCAGAAAGATGCCATCGAGTTATGGCGCAAAGAATCCCATAAAAGAACCGAAAAAGAATTCAGAAAAACAGAATTAAATAGGGAATCCTCAGAGAAAGCCCAAGAAAGGGAATTAATTGAAGAAGGTGAACGAGTTAGAGCAGAACAGTCAGACAGACAGAGAAATGCCCTTATTAAAGGTATGTATCCTCTTCTTGCCGAGGGCTTGCCAAAAGCAACCCCGGAAGCACCCTGTAATTTTCCGCCGCCATTGGTCCCGACTAAGCTACGTCATAAACCGACCGCAGCTGATATTTTTCTGTCGTCCTATTTGGACGACACAGTACCAGCCTATGCAAATCCTATCCCGCCTGCTCCCGTTAATAATGTAATTCCTGCTCCTCCAGCCGCTGGTCCCGTGGGTCCAGTTAATGTTACAGTACCTGTTACAGCACCCCCGGCCCAGCCCACAGTACATGCACCCGTTTTGCCAGTCACTCTACCAGCACGTACAGTATTCACCGACGATTCTAGTTTAGGAGCCGCGGGGGGAGGTTCTCCTCGCACCCCGCCTCAACCGAAACGTCTGACGCTGCACGACGTAGCGTTACAGCGTACGCCAAAAGTGGCGACATACACAGATCTCAAGCGACTTCTTACTGATTGTATATATGATCCAGTTCCAGGCGAAGATCACATGATCTTATACTCAGTACGTTTAAGACGGGTGGCCAGCTTTTTGATCACCCTGCCCGATATGGGAGAACATCTAGACAGAATATACCGTTTCATCCGTACAGGAGTGAATCCAGGAAGTATTCACGAAGCCATGGTTCAAAGAAAAGTCGAGACTCAGCTCATGATTTTAAAGTTCCTGATTAACTGTTTAATAAGAGAGCAAGATTGTCCAGATAAAGATCAAGAAGAACTGAAAGTCCTGACTAGGTGGAGTGACAATATAGCCGATGGAAAACACAAGACACAAGGTTGTATAGAGAGTATGTACAAGAAAATTCGTAGGGAAATCATAAGTATACACGAGAAACGAGAAGCAAAAAGAGCAACCGAGAAAGAATATGACTCTTCTAGTGAAGAGGTAGATAACGAGAATCCCGATAGAATAGCGTATGTAGGTAGAACTAGACTTTCCGACCGACATTCACGCCTAGATTACAAGAAAACTTTTCCTCTTCCAGTACCAGAACAGTGTTCTCTTGAGCAAGTATTCCAAGCTACCGATCACATTCTGAAATCACGAATAGGGTATAGCGAGCTTAGTACAATGCATGAACAAGAACTAGCCCGATCAGCAGTCCGATGGACTAGTGATTCTACCACTTTTCCAGACGAAATAGTGGCACAAATGTTTCTGAAACTGTCCCCAGCCGAGCAACGTCTGGTGGGCACATATATGATTCAGCACCTCATTACACTGTATGAGGAACAACATTCTGATCCAGGTCCACTACATGATATATTGAACGAGTTACTCCAGTACAGATGGAAAGGTCTAGGTACCGATTTAATTAGTGTCATTCTAGAACAGCGCCACAAATACCGAACGTTTCTGAATCCACATTTTGTTCACGTCTCACCCCCAGAAAGTAAATCATTCTACATAGACAGACAGAATCCGTTACGAGAAGTGCATCCAGTCAAGAAAGAGGGTGGTGGTCTAGAACGAGTATTTGTTTACACCCCTATCACAAAAATAGAACTCTTGGAAATGAAAAAGTTAATTCCCTGTCATGATAAAGATCCAGCAGGGTTTCACCGTGAATTAAAGGACATGCTCCGTATGGGAGAATACACGTATCCTGATATCATTAAAAATGCTAAAGGTCCTGTTGCCTGCGGGCATATATGAAAAACTCAAGGAAAAAGAGTGGGAGGTGGGAGAGAAAAAGATAGATTGGACAGCATTAGAAGCTGAAGATAATACACGAGTACCAGGTACCGGTCTCGGGGATAAAGCTAAAGCTTTGCCCGAATTGTTAATACAAGTCTTGCCAAGATTACTAGCCACGAAAAAGGAAGATTGGGATGCCATCTCAGCCTGTAAACAGAAACAAGACGAAGATACTAGTGATTTTTATTCTAGATTTGAGAAATGCTTTATTATTAATAGTGGTCTGAAAACAAGTAGTGAATCGTACCCTCATCTTTTTGTCACTAAACTAGTCGAGAATTCAAGTCCACAAGTTAAAAATCGAGTCCTGAAAGTCGAAAGTACTTGGCAAGCTAATTCTCCGTCACAGATGCTCCAGATGCTACAGTATCACCAGAACAGAATCAGGGAGGAGCAGGAACACGAAAGGAGACGTATGAAAGACACGAAAATGAAAGTACTAGTTGCACAGTCTGTTCCGCAAGACAGTCAGAAGAGGAATCCGAATCAAGCCAGTCATCCTGCAGTTCCCGTTAAAGGGACATGCAATTACTGTAAACAGCCAGGTCATTTTATAAACGAATGTGCAGTTCTGAAACACAGCGTAGCTACTGGTAAGACTAAAGAAAGACCACGTCCGCCTAGACAAGAACAAGTTTCACAGACTTCCCAGCCACCACAGAATGCACAACAGTCAGTTACAGCACCACAGCCTATAGCTGCAACACAACATGTTACACAGCAGATGTACCAGTATGCACAGTCAGAGTATCCAGATTATCAGCCCTATTCATGAAACAGCCTAGAGAGGGAGGTAGGCTTGCCTCTCATCGAGATTCCTGTAGATCAAGAGGGTCCCTATGTACACAGTCAAGTATTAGGGAAAGACAGAAAGTTTCTGATTGATACAGGGGCAAGTAGGACTACCATCAGTCATGACGAGGTTCCAGGGGCTCCACTCTCAGGCTCTAGAAATGTTTCCCTTGGATTTTCAGGAAAGCCCATTGTTAATGAAATATCGAAACCAGTTACTCTAGAAGTTGGTCCATTGTCCCGAACAACAGACTTGTTACTCACGAAATCTTGCCCAGAGAATCTGTTAGGCATTAAAACACTGAAAGAATTAGGAGCAGTCATATGCTGCTCCCCAGAAGGGGTCCGTCTGTTTCTCCGTGATTTTAAAGGTCATTATGTATTACGTGATTTTGATCCAAGATTATTGAATGTACCACCGCATTTATGGGCGCAAGGTCCAACTGATGTAGGTTGTATGCATATCACACCCCATCGTGTGACTCTAAAGCAAGGTGTTGTTTTACCACGAATCAGACAGTACAAATTGCCACCTGAGGCTGTAGCAGCCTTATCCAAAATTATTGACGAACTTATTGTTCAAGGAGTGGTTGTAGAAACTGACTCCAATATATGTAATTCTCCTATCATTCCGATCCTGAAACGTACTGATCCAAATACACCTCCAGTTTATCGATTAGTGATTGACCTTCGAGAACTTAATAAATGTATTATACCACAGTACCCAGTGGTCCCAGATATTTCTTCCCTATTGACAGCCATCGATTCTGAAGCCACATTCTTTACAGTTATCGATCTCAAGAATGCATTTTTCAGTGTCCCCATTCATCCAGACAGCCAATTCCTTTTCGGATTCTGTTTAAATGGAAGGAGCTATAAATTTACACGAGCTCCTCAAGGTTTCACAGAAAGTCCTAGTATTTATAGTCAAGCGCTTAAAAGACAACTAGACAGTATTCACATGCCAACTGACACTGCCCTGCTCCAGTATGTCGATGATCTACTGATCACAGCCCGTTCTGAACATGACTGCGAGCGTGCGTCACTTAGAGTTCTGTATTTTCTGGCCGAGATGGGGCACAAGGTGTCCCCTTCCAAATTGCAATTCTGTGTCCAGCAAGTGGTCTACTTAGGACACTTACTGTCCAAGAGGGGTAGGCAGTTGACACCAGACCGTATCCAGTTAATAGCACGTCTTCCACAGCCCAAGACTCAGAAGGAGGTACGAGCTTTTATCGGCCTCACTTCTTACTGCAGACAATGGATTCCTCAGTATGCATTTCTAGCCAAGCCACTGATACAGTTAACGACACAGGAGGCAGCCGTATCGACTGTCCTCCCTTGGACCCAGGAACATACACTTGTTTTTAATGAGTTAAAGAAAGCTTTATGTAATGCACCTGTTCTAGCAACACCGAACTACAGTAAGCCTTTTACACTTTTCGTTACAGAACGTGATGGTACTGTATTATCTGTTCTTACACAAGACCAAGCAGGACAATACAAGCCCTGTGCTTATTTTTCTAGCACATTAGATCCAGTGGCCCAGGCTCTGCCTGCGTGCCTCAAGTCAGTTGCAGCCACAGCTCTAGCTATCAGACAAAGTGATTCCATAGTGTTAGGACACTCCCTGACAGTACAAGTTCCACACTCCGTGGAAGTTCTTTTAAACCGAACACAGACTCAGCACTTGACAATTGCACGTTTAACAGGTTATGAACTGACACTGTTTCAGCCACACATAGAAATCAGACGCTGCAACATTTTAAATCCAGCTACACTGTTACCGTCAGTTACTTCAAATCCTGCCACACATGACTGTGTGGAAGTTGTTAACACCATGACAAAGCCAAGACAAGACTTGACAGACATTGCATTACCTGATCCAGACCTGACACTTTATGTGGATGGTTCATGTATGAGAACAAGTACAGGAGAACTAGTAGCAGCGTATGCAGTGACTACTGAAACTGAAGTTATAGAAACACATCGTATTGACACCCTGTCTGCTCAAGCAGCAGAGCTTGTTGCTCTGACCCAAGCCTGCATACGAGCCAAGAACCTGAAAGTTAACATATACACAGATTCACGTTATGCATTCGGAGTCGTACACGACTTTGGAGTGCTCTGGCAGGAAAGAGGTTTTATGACCTCTCATGGAACCAAGATTCAGCATGGTCTCCTCATTCAAGCTCTATTAGATGCAATACATTTACCGACAGCTATCGCTATCATGAAGTGCAAGGCACATACGAAAGTCACTGATATCATTTCCCAAGGTAACGATCTAGCAGATCGAACAGCCAAGCTTACAGCTCAGACTCCAGACATTCCAGTTAACACGACACCGACAGACACTCCAGATCAGACTACTTGTATGACAGTTAAGGACCCTACACAAGATGTAATAGATATACAGTCACATGCTACTCCCGATGAAATAAAGAAATGGTCCGAACAAGGAGGGGTCCAGACAGATCAAGGATGGTTGACGAAGGGAAAAGCCACATGGTTTCTCCCCGACTCTATGGTTCAAGTCATTATTAACACCGCACATAGTCCAGCACATTTAGGAGAAAAAGCCATGTTAGACAGCATTCAGAACCTTTGGTTCAACAAGCATTTACGAGCAGCCGCCAAACAGAAAGTACGTACCTGCATGATATGTTGTCAGTTCAATCCAGGTAAAAGTGTCCCGGTGGAACAAGGTGGATTCCATCCTCCTGACCACCCTTTTGAAGTCCTCCAGATGGATTATATTCAGATGGAGCGATGTCGAGGTTTCAAGTATGTCCTCGTAGTTGTATGCGCTTTGTCCAGATGGACAGAAGCATATCCAGTTCCAGATTACACAGCCGCGACCACTGCCAGGCAGTTGGTTCGTGAGTTCTTTCCCTGCTATGGATTACCTAGGGTCGTGTATTCAGATAACGGCCAGCCATTCTCATCCGAGCTCATGAAACAAGTTTCCCTTCTGTTAGGGTACCAGTGGAAGTTCCATTGTGTACGCCATCCTGAAGCAGCCGGTCTCGTAGAGAGACATAACCAGACCCTGAAAATCCGAATCGCTAAAGTTTGTGCAGAGAAAGGTGTAGATTGGATAATAGCACTGCCAGTAGCCCTTTTTTATATGAGAATGGTCGCCCACTCCCGTTCAGGTCTATCTCCCTATGAGATAGTGTTTGGTCGTCCCCCTAACATGTGGGGTACACCTAGACCCCGTACCATAACTGATGTTGACAGTAATATGCTGACAGATTACCTTGCCTCCTTGATGTCTGCACTACAATCTTGTCGTTCACAGGTTGCCGCTGCATTTCCAGACAACACCGACGTGAAACCACACGAGATCGTTCCGGGGGATCTCGTGCTGGTCCGCAATTTTGATCGTTCAAGTCCGCTGGAGCCTCGTTGGAAGGAACCCCGTCTCGTCCTTCTCACCACCCGGACAGCAGTGAAGGTGGAAAACCGAAAAGGGTGGCTACACGCGAGCCACGTCAAGAAATTCCATGGAATCAAAGCTAAAACTTTTCTCAAGGACTGCCCCGTTCTCAAGGACTGCCCAGAAAATGAATCTAAGCTTCCCCTGTTAGAGAAAACTCCGCAGCAGGAGTATAAATCCAAGTTGAGGTCTAGTAAGTCAGCCAGTTTAATTGTCTAAGTCCCTCTCGGGTGAAACGGTTAGACAGGTTCCTGACATGTATGAGATAGACCCACACAGTGAGAGAGTTAGTCAAAACCCTAAGAGATGTATCGTTACTCTATTCTTTTTATTGTTCCTGAGTCTTATGGTTACATGCATAAGTTATGCTTTACATTTATGTTTTCCTATTTCACATGTACATATGTTTTCTAATATTACAGTAGAGCACACATTTAGTGACCTGCCTCCTCACGAGTTATCCTATCGTCTTGCTATGCGTAATAATACTTTTATCCGAATGCTGCACTATTCACACCAGACCAGCAATGCCACCAATTGTTGGGTGTGTGGTCGACTCCCCCCTTTCCAGACACCGAAGGGAGTTCTGCCACTTTTTCCTTATCCTTTTTCACATAATGGTTCGTGTGGAGCATGGTCCACGTTAACGTCATCCTCAACTGATATGTCCCTTCTGAATCGAACATGTTTCCCAGACAAGGAAGGTCTTTCCCATAGAACAGGATTAGATCTAGAAAATGAAGTATATGATTTAGGTAATTATTCCTCGAATTTCATGGTTTTGAATGTTCAGTCCGATACTACTCCAGATTTGCCTGCTCTTTCAGTTCTACCAGTCAAAGGCGAATTATGTGTCAGAAAGAATGGTTCCGCACATGTAGGACATAGTGATTGTACTACTATGGTCGAGTATAGTGACAGTGGGAAATCTATTTTCAAAGCCTCACGTCATTCTTATTTTGTTTGTGGTCAGACCGCATATGTTCGTCTGCCCCTAGATTGGGATGGAACATGTTACATTGCCTTCCTACTGCCACCAGTTTTTCTAGCCCCATCTGATTATCACAGAAACACACATCTAGTACACGTTAGACATAGAAGGGAGACTGAGTCCCCAATTGTCGATCAAACTGAAACTGCTCTAGAACAATATCAAGACTTCAATAAAGGTTTCTTTTTCTTTATAGGCCCTGTCCAGAATAGTAAGTTAATACGTAGGTTAACCAGAACCCTTGAAGCAGTAGTGAATGAGACTACTTCCGCTCTAGGTAACTTAACCGAAGAGCAATCTGCTATGAGATTTGTTGTGCTCCAAAATCGTCTCGTTCTTGACGTCATACTGGCCGATAGAGGAGGAGCTTGTAGAGTCATCGGATCTAGTTGCTGCATTTTCATTCCTAATAACGCGCCGTCTGTTTATTCAGCTATAACCAGACTTCATAAAATTGCCCATCAGTTACACCAGAATCCAGGCACCTGGACATGGTCCGGTTGGCTCTGGAGTATCATATCTGCCTGGGGATGGAAAGTATTGTCATTCCTAGGTATAGCAGTAATGATCATATTCAGTTGCTGCCTCTGTTTACAATGTGGCCCTGCGATTTGCGGCATGTGTGCTACCTCTTGTATTCCTAGTCCTAAGTCCCGCTCCAAGACAATTCGAGACGAGCAAATGATGCTATATGAACAGATAGATGATATCATGAATATTGATGTTTCCTGATGGAAACGTAGGGCACAAGGAGGGAATGTGGAAAAGTGAATTTTGCCTTGCCATATGTGCCTACGTGTTCCCCATCCTATGTTATATGTGCATGATCGATATGCATGTATCCCCCTATGATCGATTAAAGACGCAATTATAGTAGTGTCCAACTCTAGTATGCCAGTATCCAGTTCTCGTGAAAGCAACGAGTATTAGGCCTATGTTGCCACGTTTTACAGTGTGCACGTTAATTCACCGCATTGTCCCCGTTTTCTAGGCCTCAAAGGGCCCGGACATCAGATTCAAGCTCCAGTCTCCTGAACCCACTCCGAGGAGCGATGCAGCCCCACCTGCATCCCTGACCCTTCACTTACTTCCTGCCTCGCAGCGCGGTGCCCGGCCTGGCTCTGCCTGCCTGTCTGCCAAGAGTATGTTATGCTTCTAGTTATCAGTCCAGCCTCTCGTCTTCACATTCCTAAGCTACTGAACCGCATCAACAGTTTCAGCTATGGTCTAGTCTTTCTGTCTCCATGTAAGAGAAATACTGTATTAATATTCATAGAATAATTCCTAGTACACGCAATACATGTAGAATAAATGCATGCACCAGTCTTAGTGTCAAGTAGCCTTTGTCCTGATAACTTTTAGATTCTATCAACATGGACTCCAAACACCAGATACCAGATATGCTATAGGTACATGTCGTCCTGACCCCGTAGACTTTAGTCTCCTCTTCTAGTGCAGAAGTCATAGCCCCCAGTTCTCCCTAGTAACACGTCATTGCCCGTTTGCGCGCACCACTAGGTTAAAGGTCCCAGCTGCTCTCAGGTAGCCCCCTCTATGTTTCCGCCCATTCATGGCACTTCTATGACGTTTCATATCACATGTCTCAGTGCACGCCCTGTGCACGCCTTCTTTTTCCGCCCATGTGTTCTTATCTTACGCTTGTCACAAGTTACGCCTACTGTATGTAATGTAATGTAATGTTGTACTATATATATGCTGCACTGTCGATGAAATGCAGCAGCTGCCTTCCTTCCTTCCTATTTTATTTCAGGCTGTCCCGTTCCAGTCCCTTCCCTTTTGCCTGAATAAATCCTTCTGACTCGGACACATCGGATCCTGCCTCTTATTTATTGAGCTATCTGTTATTGTTAATGTAATTCAAAAATAGTCCCGGTATTATTTATTTATATACCACAGAGGGAAGGGTGCCCGATCCCAAGTAACAAGGCACAGGGAACAGGAAGTGTGAAGGAGCAGCCCCCGCCTCAGCGCTGGTTAGAGGCGGGTTCAGAGGAGTTGAGGAGGGCCTGGAGGCGTTGTCAAGGGAGGAGCCCGTCACCGTGTGGTGGGAGGTGAGAAGCGCGGAGAACTGACGGCAGGCAGCGCTTCGCATCCCTGAAAGAAACTCGGCCTCAGAGGTCTGCCCTCTACGAACTGGGCCTTGAACTTTGCCGTGGAGGGAAGAGAGAAATAACAGCGCAGCTTCACCAATTCAAAGGAGTGAAGTATGAGGAGATTTTGGGTTGAAGGGTGAGGAAGGGGAAAGGTTTGGTGCACACCGAGATCCCTTCACTGAGCCTGGTGGGTTGGGCCAATCTGTAAAGGCCGGAGTGTATGTATGGCCTAGCAGAGAAGTGGTGATAGGGGCAGTACTTAAGAGAGGAAACATCTCTTTCTTGAGCAAAGAGTCAGCAAACCCAGGATCACCTAAGAAACTGTAATTAACATGTGTTAACTAATTTACAACAGCGCAATTGTGGGTGTCGAACTGTATTAGCATCAGGTAAAATACATGTGAATGCACTGTGACACATTGTTGGCTAAAAATATGTTCCGATTTCTGAGCTGAGCCCGATAATTAAGCGAAGCCAGGGTGATTTGCTCTAAGAGAAGTTAACCCTTCCCCGGTCTGCTAGTATTCACTTTAGAAGGTTGTGCACTGCTGAATTAAGCCTAAAAGTGTTTTAATACTGAATGTTCCAGAGAGTCATACTAGACGATGAGTTATACCACAAGTCAGAGTTGAAAAGAACTGTCCTACAACCCAGCAACAGAATAGTGATGTAATTAAATCAGATTAACGGATAACATATGTTTTAAAGTTGTATACTCCTAAAGGACGAGAATTCAAAGTGGAGTAATGAGATGCTAAGCAAAGAAAAATGCAATTGAGAATAAGCTTTGTGAGGAAAAGATAAACTTTTCTAATTTTCTAGAAAAACTGGTGTAGTGTCATTTTTGAGTGGATGGACGCTGGGTTCCTGTGAGGGTGTGACGCAAGCTTAACACTTTTGCCTTTGGGTTAGACCTTCCTACTCTGTGTCAGGCTACCCTATGTGGTCTCGTGACCCCAGGTCCAACAATGTGGCTGCCAGATCAAGTTTTATCTGATTTGTAAAATAAAACACAAGCTGGATGATTTTATCTGTCCCCTCTTGACGACATTAAGTGCAAAAAATGAATGCATTTGTACTGAGCATTTGGCTACGTGAAATCCAGCTGCGTTTTCGTTAGAGAGCAAATAGGTTCATTTTGTTCATTGAGTTCTTTATGTAGCTGCCTATTGCGTTAGTTCTCGTGACTTTCCCCCAGATGCATCAAGCATTCATTTTGCGATTCCTTATTAGCAAAAAATAAGGAATCGCTAATAAGGAATAACAAAATGCTATGCAAGAAGAACTCGCTCAAAAAATAGCGAATTCTTAAAATTCCTTAATTGCAACTCGCAAATTGCGAGTCGCAATTAAGGAGTACCTCCCCATTCATTCCTATGGGCCTAGAGGCCCATAGGAATGAATGGGAAGACATTCTCAATTTGCGAATCGCAATTAGCGAATCGCAAATTGAGAATGCGATTTGAAGGGTGCAGGGGTATCCAAAGAACACCCTGTTGCACCCCTGAAATTGATCTGTGCACATGTGTTGTGCACACACATGCCCTTAGGGCATGTGTGTGCGCAACATGAAACTTTGAAAAATGCACAAAAGTGCATTTTTCAAAGTTTTTGCAAATTACCATGAAGTTGAACTTCATGGTAATTTGCCACTCCTATTAGCGAAATCGCTAATTTTTTTACTTTGATTCATTGCATTGAAGGAATCTCAATTTGAGATTCCTTAAATGCAAGTAATCGCAATTTAGCGAATTCTTAATTTGCGATTTTTGCATTTGGGATGATGCAAAAATACCGGTTGCAAAGGGACAGATTCTGAGAATCTGCCCCTTTGCGAGCGGATTTTACCTTGTGTCAAGTCCTAGCAGTAGTAAGAGGACTCAGACTCGATAATGCTTCCACATACTTTATTGGCACAACTGTTCCCCTCAAGTCCCTACTCTAATCTGCCTTATCCTGTTCCCCTTCTCCTCCCTTTCCTGTCCCTCCCATGTCTCCACCCCCCCAACTACTAGACCGCTACTGGCACCATTACATCTCCCCTCTTCTTAAACAAATGCAATTCAACATCATACCAGCAACCGCTGGTTACCTCACTGGCAGTATAAGATATTTATAGTTCCTCAATCAACCGTGCAGGTCTGCGGATAGTTCGTCGCGGTCTCAGATGTACCTCTGGGTTCTCATCTTCAGCCTCAGCACGAGTCTCAGGCCTTGACAGAGCATCACTGGGAACTGCACTCTCACTGGTTAGGATTCTTGAAGGATTGTCAAGGACATCTTTGACTGCCGAAGAGCACTTTTGAAAGTGTGATACATTTCGTGTGATCCTCTTATTTTCAGACTCTGCAGTTATCATTGTGCCCTTTTGCTGGGCAACTATCAATGGCTCAGCACGATAGCGACAGGCCGTTTTCCCTTGTTTGACTAACACCCAGTCTCCTTCATGAATAGACGGGGTTTTAGCTCTTCTCCGAGCATCCGCATATGACTTCATCTTTTCCTTGTTCTTTCGATCCATGACAGCAATGTCGTTATGTTCACGTGCCTTATTGTCAGACTTTAGGGCATCATCCAAAGTGGGTATCCTGGTCCATATAGTTAGCCCCAGCATGAGAGTGGCAGGGCATTTGCCAGTGGTCGCATGTGGAGTTGTGCGGTACGCCCGTAAGACTTCATTTAAGGCAACTTGTGGATCTTTCTTGTCAAGTGCCGCTTGTTGGAGTGTCTTTTTTAGAGTGGCCATAAACCGTTCAACCATTCCATTGGCCTGCGGCCACAGAGGGGTAATCTTGCGATGTTTAAAGTTAAAGTGTTTAGCAAATTCCCCAAATTCTTGACGTTGAATGGTGGTCCATTGTCAGTTTTGATCGTTTTAGGTATGCACCACGCAGCAAAGACTTCATCAAGGTCGGCGATGGTAATGGCAGCTTTTGTGGATGAGACGAACAGAGCGATGGGGAACCTTGAGTATTCGTCCATGACAACTAGAACATACTTCCCTGATTGAAGAGGCCCAAAGAAATACAGGGCGACATCTTGCCAGATACTATTGGGCAGCGTGGACATTTGAAGGGGAGCGGGAGGTTCTCCGTGGCTCACCAGTTGACACTGAGGGCAATCTTTGAGAGTCCGCTCAACCATCTGATCCAAAAGTGGGAACCACACTCTCTCTCTGAGCGGTCTTTTGGTTGCCACTATACCACGATGTCCTTCATGGGCTAGGTTGATTACACCTTGGCGCAATTGCATGGGGATGACTATTCTTTGGTCTCGGAGCACAAGTCCGTCCTTCATGACAGATAGTTAATCTCTTACATGTTTGAATGCACTCAATTCTTGCCTCCCACCCGGATCTCTGGTTTCATCTTCGTTTGCGTGCCGCCACGTGTTTATTTGGAGCCCGAGTTTCACTTGTTGCAGGACAGCGTCTTGAGAGGTGGCATCACAGATGGCTTCCAGCGGGACAGCAGGTGGCCTGGCTTGGTCAACCACAAAGTGAATATATTCTTCAGCTAGAGAGGGTCCTGATGTGCGTGTGATTTTGGGATGTCTCGACATGTAGTCGGCAGGATTGGCAGACTTCCCGGGTTTGTGAATTATGGTGTTTGTGTATTCCTGAAGACGGAGGCCCCCTCGTTCAATCCTGGGGGGCATCTTGGCTCGTGGGTTGCCAAAGATGGTGACCAATGCTTGGTGATCCGTGATCAGCGTAAAATGCTTGCCATACACAAAAATGTGGAAATGTTCACAGGGCCATACAACAGCTAGGCTCTCCTTCTCAGGCTGGGAGTATGCCCTTTCCGTGTCGGTAAGACTCCTGCTGGCATTCACGACGATGTGTCTCTGATCAGTGTCGTGATCAAATTGTGCTAGGATCGCTCCCAAGCCAACAGGGCTGGCATCAACTGTAATTTCCGTTTTCCTCTTGGGATTGAAGTATGCCAGGTTGTCTGCAGATTCGACTGCCCTTTTGATCTCTTGAAAGGCTTGTTCGCATGGTGGTGTCCATTTGAATGGCTGTCCTTGTTTGGTTCGATTTCGCAGCGAGTAGCTGATGGTGGCATAGCTCGCCATCCCTAGAAAAGATCTCACATCCCCGACGTCCTGAGGGCTCTTTGTAACATTCAGTGCTGCCACTTTCTCAGGGTCTGGCTTCATCCCCTTTCCTGAGAATATGTGTCCAAAGAATTTCAACGTGTACTTGTGAAATTCACATTTTTCTTTGTTCAATGTGAGGTTAGCGTCCAAAAGGGCATTACAGACTCTATCTAGTGCTGTGTCATGTTCTTGCACTGTTGCGCCGTACACCAAGATGTCGTCGCTGTAATTTAGAGCATTGGGAATGTGGTGAATTGTCTTTCTTATGGTCTCTTGAAATATCTCTGCGGCAGAGGAGACTCCAAAACTGAGCCGCTTATACCTGAAAAGTCCAAGATGGGTAGCAAATGTGGTGATATACCGTGATTTTTCATGTAACTCTAGCTGGTGGTATCCTTTATTAAGGTCCAGTTTGGAAAAGACTTTGGCTCCGTTGAGGGACGCGATCATATCGCTCAGATGCGGCCCAGGATGACGCTCTTGCTCAATGGCAGTATTGGGTACCCTCATGTCAACACAGAGGCGCACTTTGACTGGGGTGCACTTTGACTGGGGTACCCTTTTTCGGCACGATCACTAATGGTGAAACCCATGGAATGGGCCCATCCGTTCTCTCGATGATATCAGCTTGTAGTAACTCTTGCAGTTCGTCTTCCACGACCCTCTGGAGGTGAAACGGAACCCGTCTGTGATGCTGGGCTACAGGAGTTACCTGCTCGTTAATGTGTAAGCGCACTTGACAGCGAGCCATTTTCCCAAGCCCCGTGAACAATTTGGGAAACTTTTGAATGATGTCTGGGTCATCGCTCACACGATAAAGGATCTCTACCAGCCAGAGCCGTTCAGCAGTGCGGAGGCTGAGAAGACAGTCCGCTTCTGGTCCCTCGATCACATGTATGTGAGCAGGCACAGTGTGGTCCTTGTGGGTGAGCGTAGTTGCAAACTTTCCTAAACAAGGAAGCGGTTTTTTAGACATCCATGTGTATACCCGTACATGGGCTGGGCCTTAGTGGAGGAGGTGGCTTCATTCTGCAATATTCTGTCACTGGAATGTAGTTCAGAGATGCACCGCTGTCGAGCACAAATTTAGCCGCTTGATCGCCTACGCGGATGTCAAGTCGCGGGTATTTCTTGAGTTGATCAGGGTCAGCCACCATGCAGATATACTCATCACTATCCTGTGACATGGGTGATAGCGACCGTGACTCTTGTGATGGTGACCTTCTCGACCAGTATGATTTGTGAGACGCCCCACTTGATTGTGATGATCCTGTCGAAGAACCTCGGCGGTCTCGGACTGCTTTGGCGTGATGGCGTGTGGTGGTTGGGCGAGAAGACCTACCAGGGTCTTTCTGTTTGTCTTTCCTATATTCTCCACAGACATTTTCAAAATGATTGTCTCTCCCGCATTTTCGACATTGTTGTCCAAGGGCAGGACATGCATCAGTGTGAGGGAAATCATATCCGCACCGGTAACATTTGAGCGGACGTTCCCGTCTTCTATCCCTTTTTCTGGAATCATGACGTCTGCGCCCCGCGTGTTGGTGATGGGTTTTTGGTCTTGACGTCCTATGTCTGTCACGAGATTGTCTGCGGGTGGTGCGGGATTGAAGTCGGAAGGCTTGTTCATGCTTCTGTGCGTCCTGCCTCCATCTTCTTGGCATGTTCCTCCGCTTGGTCATGCACTCTGGTCATCTCCTCAATTTCATCTAGAGCGTAACTTTTCTCTAGAAGTCGTCTCCTTAGTGATTCTGAAGGGCAGCCCTCTATGATGCGTAGCCTGAGAGCATCTTCAGTGGAGAATGCCGTGTGATGAATGTGCTCATTGGTTCTTCCTTCTCTTGCGATGCGAGATTGAAGGTGTACCTTTCATAATCAACATTCCTTTTGTGTAGAAATTTCTTATTTAGTGCATCACACAATTTGGTGTACGATCCGGCATCTCCAGTGGGCAGTTCTTTTATGAGTTGACCAACCTCCTTTCCCACGAGGTTGCGCAAAGCGATTAACTTCTGATCTTCTTCTGTCACGTGAGACCCTTGCATGAAGTCTTCAAAGTCTTCAAGCCATTCTTGCCATCGAAGGCCCATTCCTCCTCCAGCCACAAAAGCGAGCGGTTCCGGAGGGCGTAAGAAAGAAACGCCCATCATGCCTGGTCGGATGGTGCCAGCTGGGGTTTGGGCTCTGCGTGACGGTGATTCTGACATCTTTGCAACTACTTTTTACTTTCCGGGTTTATATTTTCATGCAGTCAGCTGATTTCACGTGGTATCTTGCTTGTGCTTATTGATGAAACCACTTTTTTTACTTGTATTTGCTTGTGCTTATTGATAAAGCCACTTTTTGCACTTGTATTTGCTTGTGCTTGTTGATGAAACCACTTTTTGCGTTTGCATTTGCTTGTGCTTGTTGATTAAACCACTTTTATATTTGCATTTGCTTGTGCTTATTGAAGAAACCCTTGCCGCCTGACCTCAAAATGTCCGCAGGCCATCCCCGACAGGAGATAGGTGTAGAGGGCCTGACTTCAAAATGGCCGCCGTCATTAAAATCTCACATCCCACGAGATTTGGCTTGCTTCTATACACCCCAGGGCCTCGGTATCCATAGGCAGGCACTCACCAGACGGTTGATCACGGCGGTGCACGGGTACACAGCGCCTTGAGACCTGTCGGTGAGTTGGCCCTATACAAGCACATATTAACAATAACAATAACAATAACAATAACACAGCAGGGGACTTGGATCGGCCTCCCGACGTCACGCCACGAACTCCTGGGCAATCAGTGTAGCAGCAAGACGGGAGTGGGCTCCCGGCATCGGTATTCACTTTTCCTGGGCGCCACACGTGGTGAGTGGGTTATTTTCAGAGCTTACCGGGTGGGCAGCTTACTGGCTGGGGAAGCTCAGGAATCAACAGGCGACACTGTCGGCGTCAGCTCCGATGGGGGGGCGGGTATTCAGACGATCGCGCTTGTCGCGACAGCGACCACACGCGCGCACGTCACGGGAACAGATCAGCTAGCCTTAGGGAAGCAACGCGTGCAGGCCATGCGTGCATCCCACCCTCATCGCCAGTTGTCAAGTCCTAGCAGTAGTAAGAGGACTCAGACTCGATAATGCTTCCACATACTTTATTGGCACAACTGTTCCCCTCAAGTCCCTACTCTAATCTGCCTTATCCTGTTCCCCTGCTCCTCCCTTTCCTGTCCCTCCCATGTCTCCACCCCCCAACTACTAGACCGCTACGGGCATTATTACACCTTGATGCATCTGGGCCTTTGTTTTGTTAGAAAAACCTTGCACTCCCTAATCACTGGTTGTGTTTTTATGTATGTTGTGTGGTAAAATGGCTCATCGTTTTTTTGAGCAGTATCGGTTATATTATATTGTGGTACGACCGAATATATCAAACATCTGAGACCAGATGTGTGGCTAAGTAAAGTTGGTACCGCGTTGTCTTTACTAGCCGCTCAAACTGCCACAAATATACAGTTAGTTTAGATCTTTGAGTGTTTCAGCTATTCTCTTCAAAGGTTTATCCCTGCCACAACATCATGGAGGAGGTTATCACTCTTCAGCCTGTGGGTTCAGTGTGTGTTTGAAACACTTGGAAACGAGAAATGCAGCGCTTGGCATTAAACTTTTAAAAATATGAGTTTTGTAGTCTGTGGTGTACTATGCCTAAATTGTGGATATAATATTACCCTTCCTATTAAAAAAAATGAGTCACGATTAAATATCAGTAAATGTTTAAATGTCCAGGTGGAACTGCAGTTACATTTAGTAATCGTGCATTGAATTTCTCATAAAGCTCATAAATTGTTTAATTTTTCATCTGCTGGCTCTGAGCCTGCATGTGCGGGGAGGACGGGGCCGAGGCCATGGGAAGGGAGAAGAGGACTGGTTGTGCAGTTCTAAGTATGCATGTGTGTTTGGCCGCCCGTCTGAAGCTGGCCAAACACACATGCGCACTTAGGTTTCTCCAACCGGGCTGTATTGAACAGCAGGGCTGGAGAAACAGCACAGACTCCTACGCCTGAACGGAGCATCAAACGAGCCTGCTAAGGCCAATCCCCACCCTGCTCTCTTATCATGAGACCAGCGCTGGGATTGCACAGGGTGTCTGTCCCAGTGTCTGCAGGGAGGAGGAAGGAAGAACTCCGAGGCGCAACTGAGGAGGCGGCTAGCAGCTTCAGGTAAGTTTTTCTTTTTAAAAAAAATTATTATTAAATTCCTCCTGTGGTCCCCCTGCACCCCATTCACCCGCATCACCACTTTTTGTTTTTTGGCAACCAACAAAGCTCTCTTAGAAATAATACCCACTCCACTTATACATCTTTATTTCAAAAAGACATAATAAAGTTCATTTAAAACTGCAGACATCTCCTTGGAGAAAAAATAAATAAAAAATAAATAGGCCTTGGGATGGCACATATATTTCTCTGGGCGTGGTTGACAGATAAAGGATGAATAGGTAGATTGGAGGAATTAGTTAACATTCGCAGGGCTTGCTGTTTTGCAGTTCACAAATTCATACAATCGTTTTTTAAGATTTGTCCACCTAAGTCTTATGAAACCAAGCCATTTTTCCATTTGTACCACAACTATTGTGTTGCTAAGTAGTGTCAGGAAAATTTAAAAAGAATTCCCCGTTAAAAGTCTTTTCAGTTCTCGGCTAGGCAGTCCATGCGGTGTCGAGAAGAGACTGCTGTATTCAATATGTGGGTTTCAGCCCGCCCATAGGCTTCCCATTTGCTGACTCCATCATCACTCTCATATTCTTTCTTCCCATTTGTCCATGACATGCATGCGTCATGCTTCTTTTTGTGTTTAGCCTTCCATGAGATCAGGGGTCAATTACTAGTATCCATCCACTGCTCCTATTTTATGATTATTTTTTAACCTATTTTGTTCTTTGATTTTGAGCACATCATACAAGCGCTTCGTTTTCACTCACTCTGTTCTCTGTTTGCTGTTACCTCCTTCAGTATTCCTGCAAAGCCCTATTTCTGTAAATAGGCCTGTAAATATTGATCTTATCTAGTCATATTTGCTGTGCATTTAAAGACCAATTTCAAATGGCAGATGCTGTTTTCGGAGGGTGCCTCTTTACTTTTCTTTCTCTGACTTCGAAGTGAAAGGATTTTTTGTAATCTTCCAGTGTTGCTTGCCCATCCCCCAACCCTCTCCCACTTTGCTACTTGAGCCATTCCCCCACCTCCCTCATCGCTGCTTGCCACCACCTTCATTGCCCCCTTCGTCCATCATTGCTTGTCCCCTCTCGTGCCCCCTTTGCTTTTTGCTTTTTATATTTGCTTTCTTCTGGCACTTGCCTCCATCCACGCATGGCTATTCAGAAAGACTTTCGGTCCATGCCTCTTTGATGAAGTCCAAAGCTTCAAATAAAACATTGGCTAGCCCTCATGTTAGAGGAAATCGTCTCCTTTCCTTTTTCTTGAAGGCCAATTGTGTGCTTTTTGTCGTCGTGGTTCGAAACTATGTGGCTGCTGTGGCTAAGTTTCCAAAACACCACACATCTCTCCGGGAAACACTACTCCTGTGAGAACTCCACACGCTCACCTACACCAACGCGAATCTCATGCCTGATTTGACAAGATGCCTTTTGCAGTGATTCACCATCCCCTAACACTTAAGAAGCACCTTAAATTCTACAATACACTCAATCTACAATATTTTTTATTTTACTTTTTCTTCTCAACGAGGCCCAATATTAGCTCCTTGAGATTAAAATCTGCATTCATTGAATAACTTGAGAGCTACACCATCATTTACAGTGCTGGACATTTTGGTGAGTTGGGCTGTCATGGGGAAACAATCAAAAAGCAATCGCAGGCTGTTTCTTTTCCCACAACCACCTGCATCCCTGTTTCTTTACATCCTCCCACCCACCTATTCTCCATCCTACCCACCCCATTCCAGATTTATTCTCATTTTACACCCTCCCCATCCCTGCTACTGCCCTCCCACCAGCCACAGTCTTCCTCCTCCAACAAACTGAAAGAAAAAGAAACACTGTGAAACAGACAATGCTACCCACTTCATAGCACTTTTTTCTTACTGTTTCGTTCTTTCACACCACCCATGCTCCTGCTCTCCACCCCCACCAACTGCAAAAGTCTATAGCTCGTCAATAAGCGATACATAACTTTCAGCCCTGATGAACAGCAGCCCTGCTGTTGTAACGGAAGGATGAGTGGTCCAAGTGGTATCTTCGAGTAGTTTATTAAGTAACAAATAAATGAAGTAAAGTACAAATGAACGAACCCCAACAGGAGCAGCCTCCTCGATGGGAGGTCACTGGTGGGGCTCTCGGTGCCAGTAAGCTTGATCTGCTTTTCAGAGGGTTTCCTTTATCTTGAAGGTGCTTTATCTTGAAGTGGTTGAATTAGGTGGCAGTAGCATACGCTGGTTCTTCCAATTGTCGCCAATTGTAATGGAAATAAATGCGGGGAGTCCGTTCCTTGTAAATTCATTGATGTATTTATTCCAATAGTATTCAGGAAGAGAGCCCCACCAGGAGCAGTCTGTGCTCAGCCCATGCAGCAACTGACAAACCATACCAACGTTCTAACCTTCAACATTCTAAAATACACACATCCTGGCTCAGCAGCATACTACACTGCTTCAATGCCACCTCGCTAAAAGATATTCACATTGACAACACCACCAGCTCTCTCATTGCTGAGAACTATTGACTTTGCCAATGCTCGTTTTTCTTGGCAACTAGCAAAAATTTTGTTTTGGTGGGGTTAATCCTCAGGTAGGTGCTGGACAGCGTTTGTGATTAGTGCAAAACAACAAGAGCAACTCAGAACGGAGCACATTTGAAAAACAATTGTACATATTTTGCAGTGAAGTCACTGTACAAAGTCAATGAATACAAGCAAATTATAGTAATACAATCATGTTCACTGAAAAAGCATATTTAGTACCTGTATGGCATAAGGATTATAATATTGTCTTAGATGGTAATAATCTTTGAAAGAAAGATGCACTGTGCTCGCAGTGTAAAAAAAAAAGTGCGAACTGTAAACAAAACAAGCATTGGCATAGCCAATAGGTCTCACCTTTGAGACCTTATAAGTGTTTTGCCATGCAACAGTTTTGTGACTCGCCCTAACATCAGAATAGCAAGCATCATGTTGGGCCCTTATTTATTACTTGTACCAAGAGTTGGTATATGGACCAAATATCCAATTATCCGACCTTCCCTACCCACTTAAAGTGACTTCCATTATATGATCAAGCTATCAGCGGTTACAACTCCCCCAGTAGCCGACCACAACATAGCCTTGCTCTTAGCACACTTCACAAACTAAGTGGCCGTCACCTTTGTGCTGCTGCAGTGCCAGTTCCTGACCACTGCAGTATCATTTGATAACTCGCTGGTTCTGCCTCTTTCCCATCAATGCTGTCTTCAGCAGTATGCAGCAGACTTTTTTTTTTATCTCCCTGTTGTTGCAGCAGGAGTATTGGCATAGAAATTTGCAAGCCGTACTGGTTATGTCAGTAACCATACCTAGGCATGTGAAGGCGTAGCATGGAGTCTGTTAGACTTACCAAAGACTAGCCTACACTAGTGATACCTGGCTGTGCTTAGCATCTCTTTAGACTTGAGGGGCCCTCTTGTGACCCCTGGGAAGTGCTTCACGGATCCTTTCCTGTAGTGTAAGGGATGGGCTCCCGCGTCCGTAGCTCTGGCTGGGACTACAGTACCCAAAGCTTGCACTGGCTCCCTTGTTTGACAGTAGTTTATTTTTCAGTATATTTTTCGCGGCACCTGCACAAATATGCAGTCGTTTCACTAGTCTTCGAGTAAGAAAGACAGTAAAAATGAAAGAGTGGGCCAAAAAAAGCAAAAAAGGGTCCTTGCATGGAGGCATTGTCTCCGACCTACTCGTGTCACAGGGACAGCGATACTCGAAGACCTGACTCTGCTACCACCGGCTAGTTAGATCTGTCACACACGAACTACGCAAAGGCATCTTTCCCAGCGTTAGGGGGCCTCTCTGCTATACAGTATAGAAGGGGAACGCAGAGGAAGCCGTTCTTTGTGGTTTCCTGCTTTGCCACCAACACCTTCTTCTTGTCCTCTGCTCCAGGTAGGTCCCTATGTGAACTTTATCACCTTCTGCCGAGGTAAGTCATTTTATGAATCTTGTGTCGGAGCTGTCTGGTTGTAGATGGCATCATCATATATTTTGAATTATTACATCTGCTGTAGTCCAAGAATTCTCCGCTAGGTGGCAGTGAAGCACTGCATGCTTCTAAATGCAAAATTCCCAGTCTTCGCTATTTATATTTGAAGAAAGACACGTGTGCTGCAGGTACTTAATGTACATGTAATTTGCAATCTTCACATGAATTATTATTTTTGATCCAATAAAAGATATCGCAACCTGGCAGACAGGAGTGTGTCGGTGATTTCCTTTGAGGTCGCGATATCCTTAAGGAGAAAGTGACTCTTAATTAAGTACACGTCTCTCCATTTTGTATTCTCTGTAAAGAAACATGCAACACCTCTGTTTTTTATGTGAACAAACTCAAGTTATCAGTTGGAGTTAGGCCGGGAGTCCTAATTATTTATAATGAATAGGTTCCGTATTATTTGGCCATGTGCCCACTGTAAATGTGTTTGTGAGTAGAACTAGGGCTTTAAGCAGTGGTCGAAGTGGGGGAAACAAACTTTGCCGCGCAGCAGTAATAGTAACGCTGCCCGGCCATGAAAGAGAAAATCACTGCGATCACGATCGCTGTGAAAGTGATCGCGATGACGCGCTAAAACACGCAAGGGATGCGCATGCAGCTTGCGTGCTTGTTGCCCATTCTAGCAAGCTGGTCGCCGCTGTTGGAGCACTTCCCAAAAACCCCTACTAAATGACTCTCGGAGCAGCGCATGCGCGCTGACTCAGCGAGACCTAAAAAGCGCTCAGAAGTATGGACTGTGTTTAAAAGCAGCACAAAACTACTCTCCAATGTATTCCTTTGTACTTACTTTTGCCCTTAATTGGATTCAATCCTTATCCTCTTAGAGTTTGAGTGCTTCTACTTGTGGATGACGCTTTGACTTCTTTTACAGTGGACCCAGCAGTCTTGATTGTGGCATCACAAAAACCATGGTTACGGTGTGTCTCATAAGGTGCAAGTTTGAGTGTCACACACCAAGGTATTCAATCAAGAAGTTCAGCTCATTAGTTCAAGGGGCGTGAGGGCGTAGAGCAATTGTTTGTAGGGAAGTATGCTTAACAAGCAATGCAAAGCCAATCGTTCTCAGCAATGCGAGAACTATTGGCTGTGCCAATGTGTTTCAGCACTGCTTGACCAGATGGTAAGTGCTCCCCAGACAGGTGCAGCGCCCACAAGCCTGCAGATGATGCCATGGGTATACATGAACATACATATATACATCTATTCCCTCTTCCTTCTACATGGTGTTTTGATGGTCACGGGTGTATCTATCTGGTTTGCCATAAACATTGTATCGTCTTACCATACCTGCCTTCCAGTCAGTGAATTCGATTTACAATGACCACCTAGATGTCAAGGGCATTGCAAGAAAGTGATAAGCCAGCTTATTATGCCACTGTACTGTTACCACTGGGTCATGTGGCCAGATCCTGGCAGGGCTAACTTGGCCTTTCGATGTTCTGAGGTTGATTAAATTAATCCTGTTCATTTGTGTAACAGTAATACATTCTTGGAGTACTTAGATATGTCAGCCTTTAGTGTTATGTGATAGTATTGTATTCTTTTTAGGGCTCGCCTGCTGTGCACATGTGCACAGCTGGAAGCTCTATAGGGGCTTATCCAGTCTTTAACCACCACTGGCGATTCCACTGGCGATTTCTTTGAGTGCATGTGCTTTTTAGGTCATTGCGCAAGCGCAAGCCCTAAAAAGCGTGTGCACAATGCCACCAGCCGCCTGCCTGCCTGCCTCGCATTACCACATCAAAGGCAGCTTCTCAGCCCCTAATTATTCACGGCCGGCCGGCCGTACTTTCAGTTTCACGGCCGCCGGTGCACACTCAGCTCAGGCGCCTGGATTCCTTGCTGCTTGTGGCCTGGACGAATATATTTATCTAACTCTCTCTCTCTTTCCATTTCTCTCCTCTCTCTCTGCTCTGTCTCTGATCTTTCTCTCCAACTCCATACATCTCCCTCTTTCTTTCTCTCTTGTTAAGCTGCCGGCTCTTAACGCTCTGTCTGCAGCAAGGCTGTCAACGATATGCTTCGCTCATTACATTTGCGGTGTAGGAGTGTGCTTGTTTCCGCCCCCTGCCAGCACGAAAAGAGAATCATGACCACAATGGTTTACATAAATATCAACGCGCCAGGTCAATCTTTTGAGAAAATCGCTACCATTATGATTTGTAATGGTGGCTGCAGGGCATTCGCAAAAATATAATTAAAGTCGCAAGACCGTCATGATACTGGCCAATCCTATTCCTGTATATTTACATTCCTACATTCAAGCACATTGGGCTTTACTGAGTGACGCACTAAGGGCCGGTCTCACAAGCCACTTTTCCTCCTGCCCCCCTCTCATTCCTCCTGCAGTGCCCACGCCGCTCTCTCTGCTGTCGCCATGTTGGAGTTCATAGGTCAGTGTTGGCTGTCCTAAATGCCCCAGTCACTTTTTGAATTATATTATTGTAGTTTTCATTGTGTTTTTCTTCTAGCCACTACAGTTAGCCTAGCGCCGCACCATCACCCACCTCTGCAACTCCTCCCACAACACTGCCTGCTAAGTACACAGACTGTTCGCCAGTATGTGATGCGACTGCATTTCCTCTGACAGCGCCGCAGGGAGTTGTCAGCTGCTTCAGGTTACTTTTGACAAATCAGGAGAGGATAAAAGAAACCACCAGTTTAAGCACATGCACAAGTAACTCTACGTTACGTCTGCCCCACCATCCGTTCTTGATGCAGACAGAATAGTTGCTAAACATTATGTATGTGCTACGTACATAACTCTGCCTTATTAAAAAGAATTCCATTTTAAATAGCGCTTGTTACAGTTGTACTAATGTACCATTAGTCTAGACGTTAATTCCATTGGCACAGCTTCTGGGAGCTCGCATTCCATCATCAAAGGCATCAGCCTCGCTCTGGCCTCACTTCTCCTCCCCCCTAATTGCTCTCACTCTCCATCTCTTGCCACACGCATCAGTAGGCAGCCCACCCCCTCCCTCTCCATTTGTTTCTATGCCTACTGGTTTGCAGCACTTGTGAAATCCTTCTGGTGGGTGATGCAAGCGAGGAACATACGTGGTGCACACTCAGCTCAGGCGCCTGGATTCCTTGCTGCTTGTGGCCTGGACGAATATATTAATTCTCCCATCTGGTAGTTATTGTTTGCTGTTAATTTTTTGGGGGGTGATGGGCTACGACACAGTGGACTTCTCTCTCTTTTTTTTTAAGGTATTAAATGAGAAGAAAATGTGTAGAGCAAGAATCGATCATCTAAAGGAATTTTTGCCCCAGCCGTGAACAGGAAATGCTAATTACCATACATCCCTCCAGAATCATTTGCGCACAAAACATCGTGTTTATGAGGCTGACAGGTAATAGAGTACAGTTCGGAGTTTTGCTCCTGCTTTCTTATTGCCCATTGACACTGTGGTTTGCACACTCTGTCAATTTGTTTTTTATTCTACCACTGGGCAAAGTACCATTAGATGTGTGCTTAAAAGGCTGCGTCCAGGGCGTACACCCCGTTTGAGAAGTTGGCGCGCTCCCTCGGAGGACTGAAGCGACTCATCTCTCAAATCTATGACATCCTGCAACACCCGTCCGCCCCGCCCACACATCCCTACCAGAGACAGTGGCAGACGGCGACTGGCACCGAAATCACGCCATCCCAGTGGTCTAGGCTCTGGACCGACATCCCCAAAACCTACCGCAGCATCCCACAGAGGGAAAACGCATACAAGATACTAACGCAATGGTACTACACCCCCCTACGACTCAATAAAATGTTCCCCACCACCTCGCCGATGTGCTGGAGGTGTGGCACTGCGACTGGTGACTTCATACACATCTGGTGGTCGTGCCCCGCCCTGGCTGTCTTTTGGAAGGAAGTCCTCAGCCACATCAAGAAGGTGTTGGGTTTTCCCCTCCCCGAGGAGGTTTGCACGCTCCTGCTGGGCATTCGACCCCCCACACTTAGAGCACTCACGCGCAGCGACTGGGTCCTCACCCTCCACATGCTAGGCGCTGCCAAACAACTCATTGCGCAATACTGGAAGCGGGCCGAGGCTCCGCCGATAGCTTCCTGGTTCGTGCGCCTCTGGCAGGTCTTGACCATGGAGCTGCTCACGGCGCGGATCCAATTGAGGGGAGTACGCTTCAAGGCAGTGTGGGAACCTCTGGTGCGTCACCTGTGCTCCATCAGCTATGCCCGACACATGCCTCCCAGGCTCCGCGCTCTGCAGTTGTTCGAGGACGCTCTCCTCCCTGCTGACCCGAGCAGGCTAAGCTCTTAGTCGCTTCCCTCAGTGCTGGATTGCGCTCTACATTTCCCGTAGGCGACCACAGATACACCTTCCCTGGCCTCATACCATCTCATCGCTGCTCCTCCTTTTCCGACTTTTTCTTCCTTCCTGCTTGCCACTCTGGCTTCCGCCCCCCTTTGGGGCAGTTTGGTCCCTGTTGGGCCTTTGAAATGTGACACCGCTGCTCTACTTCCCATACGCACCTCCCCCGCACAGCGACACACTGCCAGCTTCTGGCTGCCTCTTGATGCACTCTCCCCTAAGCCACGCGGCCGGCCCTCTCGGGGGTTGTAGGCAGGGCGCTGTGTTAAGGATTCCACCCCCCCCCGGTGAATTACATCTACCGACTTCTTACTGCGCGGCCGGCCCCGACAAGGGGTTGTAGGCTTATCGCTGTGTTCACATAAAAAACAGATTTGAAAAAAGAAAAAAAAAAAAAATATCATCAGTACTTATTCACTCGTGCACGGCTCGCTCATGGATTTATTTTTATTGGCCATTAACTCTGTGGTTTGCGCACTCTGTCAATTTTTTATATTCTCCCATTAGGCAAAGTAACATGTGCTGTGGGCTTAAAAATATCAGCATTCGTTAATCACTCGTGCATGGCTTACTTTTTTTATCACTTGTGTTTTTTGTTTTTTTGTTTCTTTTCTTTCTTTCTTTCTTTCTTTCTTTCTCTCTCTCTCTCTCTCTCTCTCTCTCTCTCTCTCTCTCTCTCTCTCTCTCTCTCTCTCTCTCTCTCTCTCTCTCTCTCTCTCTCTCTCTCTCTCTCTCTCTCTCTCTCTCTCTCTCTCTCTCTCTCTCTCTCTCTCTCTCTCTCTCTCTCTCTCTCCTCTCTCTCTCTCTCTCTCTCTCTCTCTCTCTCTCTCTCTCTCTCTCTCTCTCCCTCTCTCCCTCCCTCCTTCCCTTCCCTTCCCTTCCCTTCCCTTCCCTTCCCTTCCCTTCCCTTCCCTTCCTTCCCTTCCCTTCCCTTCCCTTCCCTTTCCCTTTCCTTTCCTTTCCTTTCCTTTCCTTTCCTTTCCTTTCCTTTCCTTCCCTTCATTTACTCTATCTCCCCTTATTCCCTCTCTCTCTTTGACTCCCCTTCATTCACTCTCTATCACCTTTATTCTTTTTCCTCTTGCTCTCTTTTCTCTCACTCATTCCCACACTTGACAGGACCAACAGTGGGCGCTTCTTACATACAGGTACAACAGAGCGCGCATCTCACACAGACAGGAACAGGGGCCACATCTCACACAGACAGGAACAGAGGATGCTTCTCACACAGATAGGAGCAACAGAGGGAGCATCTCACAGACAGAACAACAGGGGGGCGCATCTCACATAGACAGGTACAGGGGGCGCATCTCACACAGGCAGGAACAGGGGGCACAACTCACACACACAGGACCAACAGGGGGCGCATCTCACAGACAGGAACAACAGACATCTATCTATCGCCCTCACTCTATCGCCCTCACTCTATCTATCTATCTATCGCCCTCACTCTATCTATCTATCTATCTATCGCCCTCACTCTATCTGTCTATCTATCGCCCTCACTCTATCTATCTATCTATCGCCCTCACTCTATCTATCTATCTATCTATCTATCGCCCTCACTCTATCTATCGCCCTCACTCTATCTATCTATCTATCTATCTATCTCCCTCACTCTATCTATCTATCACCCTCACTCTATCTATCTAGCTATCTATCTAGCGCCCTCACTCTATCTATCTATCACCCTCACTCTATCTATCTATCTATCTATCTATCTATCTATCTATCGCCACTCACTCTATCTATCTATCTATCTATCGCCACTCACTCTATCTATCTATCTATCGCCACTCACTCTATCTATCTATCTATCTATCTATCTATCTATCTATCTATCTATCGCCACTCACTCTATCTATCTATCTATCTATCTATCTATCTATCTATCTATCTATCTATCTATCTCCACTCACTCTATCTATCTATCTATCTATCGCCACTCACTCTATCTATCTATCTATCTATCTATCTATCGCCACTCACTCTATCTATCTATCTATCGCCACTCACTCTATCTATCTATCTATCTATCGCCACTCACTCTATCTACTCACCCTCACCCTCACTCACCCTCAACCCCTCACCCTCACTCACCCTCACCCACACTCACACTCAACCCCTCACACTCACTAACCCTCACCCTCAACTCCTCACCCTCACTCACCCTCAACACCTCACCCTCACCCTCACTCACCCTCACCCTCCCTCAACACCTCACCCTCAATCACCCTCACCCTCACTCACACTCAACTCCTCACCCTCACCCTCACTCTCACCCTCAACCCCTCACCCACCCTCAACCCCTCTCCCTCACTCACCCTCCCTCACACTCACTCACCCTCACTCACCCCCACTCAACACCTCACCCTCACTCACCCTAAACCCCTCACCCTCACCCCCTTACCCTCAATCACCCTCACCCCCTTACCCTCAATCACCCTCACCCTCACCAATAACTACAACTTTTCTAATGCGATACTTATTGCATTCCAACCCCACTCATCCACGCAACGCCACTCACACACGCAACGCCACTCACACACGCAACGCCACTCACACACGCAACGCCACTCACACACGCAACACCACTGACACACGCAACGCCACTCACACACGCAACGCCACTCACACACGCTACGCCACTCACACACGCTACGCCACTCACACACGCAACGCCACTCACACACGCCACTCATCCACGCAACGCCACTCATCCACGCAACGCCACTCATCCACGCAACGCCACTCATCCACGCAACGCCACTCTTCCATTTGCAAAAAGAAAAATGTCTAACTATTCTATTGCGAGACCTATTGCATTTCCAATGCTTGTTTACAACTGTTGCTGTTATGGTTTGCACGGAGATTGGAGACCGCGCACGTGCAAAGTGCCTCTTTGATGCTCCTGGTAGGTTGCAGTTTTCAAAATCTGGGTAATGTGAATTTACTTGGGTGCTGGCATCAACACTTACCAAACCTACATCGCAACGGTGGGGTGCCAGCTGTTGAAAATACTTTTATTTTATCTTGTAATAAGCCTTTTACTGATCATTTGCTTTTAACCTGTAATTCTGCAACATACCAAACCATGTGCATGCTTATGTACTGTGCGCTATATTCTAAACCATAAAAAGCTTACTATACAGATGTACTCCAGCACCTAGGAGTGCAGTTGGTGGAATGTGGCTCTTTACAATGACCATCTAGTGAACTGAAACAAGCCCTTCCCGCAGCCTGTTTTATTAGTAACCAGCGAGCCAGTTATGAAGTGTTCCTATTTTTTATAAATATCTCAGAGGTGGGGAGGGGGGTGAGAATGAGTGAGTGAAGGGCAACTGAAAAGAAGAGGTCATGTGACCTTGTTAGGCAATGGAGACCATCGAGGGAATTGCTGAATACCTCACTCTCTTTCCGCAAATGCTCTCCTGGTAATTGAAAAACATGCTGTGGCTTGAAAAATAAGATCAGTGCGTGATTTACAGGCTTGTTCTATTACGGTCGGAGAAGCACAGGGCAAGTAGCTATGGGGCACCGGAGGGAGCAAGCAACAGCGGGAGGAGGTTGATTGGGGGATGGGATAAGAAAAATTGCGGAGTGAGGGAGAGCAATTTCACGACAGTGGGAGAACCACAGGGCAAGCAGACACAGGGGTAAGGGATGGAGAAAGTGACAGCCGGAGGAGGGTGATCGGAGGCGGGACAAGAAACAAGATAAGAACATGATTTACAGGCCTGTTTACAGAAATGGCGTGGTGCTCTGAGTGAGTGAAAACAAGACCACTCCTGAGGTGGCCACTTAAAAAAAGAGAATAGAAGTTCCTAAAATGGCCATTAAATGGGAGTAGTGGATGGATAGCAGTAATTTGTACCTGCTCTCGGGGAGGCTAAACACAGGAAGAGGCATGACGCATGCAAGTCATGGACAAATGGGGAGAACAATAGACAATGGAACCAGCAAATGGGAAGTTAATGGGCTGGCTGAAGCCCTTGAAGTATATTAAACATGTGTCTTTTGAGAAAGCACATGCGCTGTCTAGAGTCGAGACCTAAAAATAGCATATACCTCGCAACTGATACAGTAAGTGAGCCCAGTCTGTGAGCAGCACAGCCATCACTGTCCCCCACAGAATGAATGCAGTTAAAGCTGCCTACAGTAACAGTAAAATTAATGCTCACCACAGCAATGCTAAAATTGAGGTGTTGGTGGAAGATTTTTTATCTATTAAACCTGCACCAGAACCCTATACGGAAGCAATACAACTATCACAGGCACGTACTTTGTTTATGACATTTAGGTTTAGTACACTGTTGTTCAGCAGATTTACTTCCAATTGGAAATCAACAGCACATTTCTTCATAATGCGTATTATGCGGTTGAGGATATTGAACATTTATTATTTTCCTGTCCCGCATATGTTAGACCTAGGCAGACTTGGCTTACATCACTCTATTTCCTCAGGGCGATCTGATACCAGTCCCCTTAATAGTCTTTGGTAGCAGTTGCTATTTATATGCAGTCTGGCTGTTAAGAAAGAGAGTGGGTCTTACATTATGCTTCCTGCACATTTTTCTACTTAAACTGTCATATCCTCTTTTTGCAGATTGATTTTCCTATGTCGCTATGTCCAAAATAGTAGCGTTTTTTGCTCCAAAATCATTCCACTATGCACTTTAACTTACTATTTCGTGTAGGGATGGATTAATATTTTCCTTTTCCACCGGAACAGATGCAGTTGAGTTTTCCAGTGGGCACTGTGATTGCATGTCTGATGCTTCTTGAATTAACTTTGCTCTTTATTTTGAGTCGTCTGAGACTCCTGCGTAGGATTATGTTTGTATTAGTGCCGGTTTATTTCTTGAACCTCTTGCTGAGGTGCTTGTATGTTCAGTTATTTTTGGCTTTGTAATAAATTTTAAACTTTCCTTTGGAGTCAGTGGTCCTTCAGACTAAAATGTATTGATTTTGGGAATTTGTCAATAGGGTATTGAATTTAAATAACTTCCTTCACACTTCTATGCAGACTAAAGAGACCTGTCTACCTGGGGATTCCTTGGAGTGGTAAGGTGAAAATCAAGGTGCGAATCCCAGCGTCATTAATACTCAGTGGGTTATTTCTGTACACGGGGACAGAATGCACTTTTATTTCAGAAGATAACATCAAGGTCATAATTATGATGATCCTTGTGGAATATACGTTTTAAATACGCTTTTTGACTGAAATGATTGTATGGCTTTAATCTGCATATAAGCATTGACTGCACACAGTGACTTCACTACAAAAAGTATACAATTGTTTTTTCAAATGCTCCGGACGAGCCAGTGTCTTTTGATAGGACAGTGTTTGCGCATTGGACGTCCAGAGGAGATATTCAAATACTGTGTGGCGTTGGTATATTGGTGATTCTTTATGCTCTTATCCGTAACCTACTTGGATGTGCTCAAATGAATGAGATGGTTTTGGTTTGCTAGAGAGAAGAACCTGTGAAAGATATTTCTAATGAATCACATTTGAGACTTCAGAATGTTGTCGAGGGTGGGATAATTGACGATGTTGGAGGGGGCTGAGAGGTCCCATCATCTCAGCATCAGAAGGGAGGGGTCTTCTTTTAATAGAGTCAGGGAAGATGCCTTGCGTGAGGAGACAATGACAAGTAGAGATGAGAGAGCTTCTTCTGGAAGGCTCTGATGAAGGACATTGGTAAGACATCATCCTCATAATTGATGCCTGTCACAGATTGAGGTTGTCAGCATTTGCTGTGGCAAACTGGAGTAACATTGTGCTGGTGTTCAGCTTGCACTCGTGTGTTTTATGCGATATGTGGGTGTTCATCTGATTTTTAGAAACGTTTCGAAGTCATTTAGAAGGATACTGACATCAAATGTGGAGATGGCTCTGAAAGAGATTAATTTGTACTTAAGGTCATCGATGGAGAAGTCTTAGAAGCATATGACGATCTGTTGTTTAATTTTGGTTGGACTTTACTGTGCTGGTTAGATGCTGAGTAGGGTGATGGAGATGATGAGGTGGACAGTTCAATCAAGTGATAAGTGAAGATTGCATTGGATGGTTGGCAATGTTAAAAAGATGAGGTTGTGACCTTTGTATTGTATTGGATGAGTGATATACTCTACCACTTTGAATGTGTCAATAAGGTTGGCAAAGGTGTCTATTGTTTTTTTCATGCTTGAGTTGTCTGGGTTTTGAAGTTGCCGGGGTGGGGGGGGCAATGTATGGCACCTATGAACATGTGTGAGAAACGCTAGGCCTAGGTTTCACTTTGAACTGTGCTCCTGTGGGGTTAGGCTGGAAAGTTCAGAAAGGTCCTTGAAGTAGTAAGGAAAATCAAGAGTATGCGTTGTATAATCTAACTGCGGTTGACAAGATGGCTTACTGAGCTCTTCCTGATTGTTGATATGATGCATCAAGAAAATCAGATCATCTAATTAGTGGGCCTGTGCAGCTTAAGGTATGCTCATCAGCAGCATAATAGTCCACTACAACAACTAGTGCAAGCTTTACGGTGGTGCTACCAGTGCCATCGCACTGGGCGCCAAGGTCAAGGGGATGCCCTTTTCGACCAGCCTGAGGATAGATAAGAGCAGCTTGCAGGGATCTTTGTGTGCCTGGCACTGGTCAGGGAATAATTACAACTGCTTGATAATTCTAGCGGTTAATGCACATGAGGCAGATATCTTCCATCTGTACTTATGAATAGTAGCACAGAGGGTTAGTGTTCCTTCTGCAAAGAACAACCTGCAACATGCAGATCAATATTTTATGTAGATCCTTTTGTTACTTGGAGTTCATTAGTAACAATCCTTCTAATATTGTACATTGAGCTCTCAACTGGCATTAAAGCCTGGCATGCAATTCGAAAGGCATACGTTTAGAACCTCATAGCTTTTTTCCCCTTAATCTTTCTTTATTCTTCAGTCACTAAAAGAAAGATTCCTTTAGGTACGAATACAATTTTATTAGTATGACACCCCAATCTTTGTGTTAGGGTTGAGGCGGATTTACAAACACAACGCATGGTATGCATCACAAAAGTGGTGCAAGCGTGCTGCAAAGTGCTGGATTGGAGCTTACTTTCCAGCACAGATTCTGAACTGCGTTGGACAGTAGCCCTATAGTAACACAATAGCGTTATGCAGTACTTTACGTCAAGGAGGCATACCATGGATGCTACCGCTAATCCGTATTTACTAACTTGGATATAAGAAAGGGATTGGCAGCAACAAATACACCGTCCTCGAGGCAGCACTTTCCAGCTTTGCATGTGTGCTGCACCGTACAGCGCACATGCACAGAGGTAAAGTGTTCAACTTTTTCAAAGCAGAGAATGTTGTGCTGCAAGGGCACACCAGCAGTATAACTATGCTTGAATTCACGCATCCTTGCTATGGGCGTAGCAAGGCAGCCTAAGGTATGCCAGCGGCAGAGGAGAGAGCAACAGCATCATATCTAAGTAGATATGGTGCTGTTGAGCATTCCAAACCACAAAAGGGGATACTCGGTCATAAGTGTGTGTTAGCACAGAAACTAAGGAGAAAGAGACTATATACTATACATAGCGAGTCATATCTGGCTGAGAAATTCCCATCCGACCACCCTTTTTTTACCATTCTTTTTGCCATAAAACAACCATACTCTGGCAAAAATGGTCTAACAAACTTGTATTTTATGAATAAATGTAATATCTACCAATCCTGTTTTTAGTCGGCTCGTGATCTGAGGGTGTGTAGTCCATTACTTTGGAAATTAGGTTTTTTATGCAAAGCCAATGAGCTGGACATATTGTATGATAAATATTATGTCTCCCCCTTTTTTTGCAAACTAGAGCGGGGCCTCAACTTCCCGAGTAGGTTGCCGGGTGAGGTGAGGTCTTCTCCCACATAAAGCTGGGTGAGTATCTCATGGAGGCTAATACCTCCCTGTAAGAGAGATTTAATACTCTTGTGTTGTTGCTAAGTAAAAATCACTTATGCTAGCGTGTTGTTTTTACATTTTCTATGTGTGTTAGGTGGCTATATATACATTTATACATACATGTATGTTGAAAGTTTTCTCTTTCATGTCATAACAGGAAAATAAAAGTTAGTTCTCCAGGATACATTGGGGCTCCAAGGTCCAGGGAGACTGCTGTTTTGTAAAGTATTAATTTCCCTTTTTTCACTACACTTTATATATTTGCAGTAGCTGTTACATCGTTGGGTCCTGAAGAAAGCTGGATAATCTTTCCAACTGGCTGAAACATGTTGACCGTCCTGCACAGCGCCACTTTGTAGTTATTAATTTCCACTACAGGGCGTGGTTTTAATTTTGACACTTAGACAATTTCCATTAAACATATTTTTTGTTTAAGTAGTCAATTTTAGTTTCACTCTCACTAGAGCACTGCACCTCATCTTTTCCACTCTTTGAGCATTATCTTGGCTAGAGTCTCTTTACAGATCCATATCCGCACCGTCGTTTGATGGTTTGGGCGGTATTGGGATTATGTACCAACTCCCATATGACGATACTCCGCCAATAAGGGTGGTCGGATGGGAATTTCTCAGCCAGATATGACTCGCTATGTATAGCATATAGTCTCTTTCTCCTTAGTTTCTGTGCTAACACACACTTATGACCGAGTATCCCCGTTTGTGATGTCAATTAGGGGAATGGGATACTAGGTCGGTAAATATTCCCCATGACCCCCTTTTTATAATATTATTTGCTGTTGAGCATTCTCCATTTCCAGCAACAAAGCACAAGTTTGGTTACTGCGCATCATAAAAACGTAGTTCATCTGCTCCCTCGTTTCTCCAGATCGAGCACTACTACATATAATGCCGACCAGAATGTACAACGTAACTCCTACAGCTTTTAGTCCTCATTGTCTTAAGTAACATTTCCTTTACATTGACTTCTACACTTGTGTAACTCATTGCCTCTGTATAATATGTTTGTGATATAAAACTCTCTGACAGCCTACACTGGGATAAGTAGCATTATAAAATAAATACATGTGAGAGGCGCTAAGGCGAGAAGAGGGACAGCAGTGGAGGGTGGTAGTGAGAGAATCAATGAAGGGGGTCGTTTTAGGCGCCAACAAAGACAGTCTGCACCAAGAGCCTCTATGCTAAAGCCAGCATTGCCCTTAGTGGGACTAAGGGCCACAAGCAGAGTTGGCTAATGTAAAAATGGAAAGCCATTGAAGTTGTGTTATTAATATAACCTAGTTGCAAATGGTACAATCAGACTATAAGCATTCAGGCACCAGCAACTATAAGTTGAAACGTGTGCCAATTTCTGAGACTGGCATTACTCGTAGCCAGTCATACGAAGAACAGATGAAGGGAGAACCCAAGCCAAGAATCAAATCAACACACAGGAGAACGGATAAAGAAAATAAACTCAAGCGTGAGAATCAGCAGGTGTGTGGTGTGCAGAGCATGTGGGGTTCCCACGTGTGGCAGGATATCTCATATCAATGTAAATAGCTGCTGTGAAAGGGATGTTCCAATTCCCCAGTCTGCACTGGGGACATTCCAGGAGTCAGGAGGACTGTATTTGCCAGCACCCCATGATCAATCGTTTTGAATGTCACTGAAAGGTCTCACAAGATAAGGGATGACGGAAAAGCAAACAAGACAGCTCACTTAGTAAAACAAATGCTGTTTATATTTGTAGGTGACCTGCGGATCACAAGTTCATATAGAGGCAGGACCAACTCAGTCGTTCATCCTTCCTATAGCCATAAACTGACTTCTAGTCAATTTGATAACAGTTACACCTGTTATTTACAATACATAGAAATATTAAAATGGAGGCATTAGGCATATGCAAACAAGCTGGTATTATCTGTTAGGTTTATGAAACCATGACACGTATTTGTTTAGCAACTTTAACCAACGTGATCTGAAACGAAACCCAGTCGTCTCAAGGACGTGACTGGGTCTTTGTGTATATGCTTTATTTAGGTAATAAAAAGATCAAGCGTTGGAAAGATAACGAACGAATATAAAAAGGCAGGAATTCGCTCACTCTGTGATAAATAAGTCTCTTTTTGTCATTAACATCCCACCGTATTCTAACCTTTTCTGTTAATGCTGTGCCGGTGTGCAACCAAACCTCGTCGAACAAGCATTGGCATAGCCAATAGGTCTCGCCTTTGGGCCATTATAAGTGTTTAGCCATGCAACAGTTGATGTTGCACCAAGAATATTGTGCTGCATAATGAAATACTTACAAGGTCCCAAAGGCGAGACCTATTGGCTGTGCCAATGCTTGTTCTTTACTGTGGCTACGTATGGTAGAAGTCAGCAACTGCTGACACCAGTGCTTGATAGAGACAGCTGTGCCCTAGTAAAATGGCACTGTAGTCAGCCTGGTCTTTGTCTATTTTCCTATATTTCATAAGTTAGCCTGGGACGCATGCAACACCCAACATGTTATACCGTTTACACAGGAAACAACAAAATGTACCCAGCTACATTCCTAATCATGTCACTGTTTCTAGGTTGCACAGGTTACTCTGAAATCGGCAACAAAGGCAAAGCTGGACTTGCGAAAAACTGTAACTCACAGTGGCACACAAAACGGAAAATGCGGCAATGACATTGCACATATAAGCACATTTCAAACACTGAAATGTCACACAAGCGAACTGGAAACTAGGCGGCTATGGAAGAAAGAGTTTAGACAGGTGGAGGAAGGAGCGGGGAGGAAGATAGGGAAGAGGAGGAAGGGAGAGGGTAGATAGATGGAGGAGACAAGAGATAAGCGGAGACTGGAAATGGGGGAGGAGGCAAACGAGAGAAAAAGAAATGCAGAAAACGTGACAATGGGAGAGATGAGACACGCTGATGCGGTGTAAAGGGAAAACATTTGCAAGGAGAGGTGGAATTTTTAACGGGCATCAGAAGCAAAAAAAAAGACGCTGCGAGGCAAAGAGAGAAAGGGACGCGGGACAGATAGAGAAAAGTAGAAACGGGTAAAACAAGACGGAGGGCATTGCTGTGGGGAGGGGGGAGGAGAAATGCGACACGGCGGGCAGGGGAGGGGGCTGAGCGGGGAGAGCGGCATGAGGGTGTGAAGCAGCAGGGGCCTGAGACGCGGCCGCCTTTGATGTGGTAATGCGAGGCAGGCAGGCAGGCAGGCGGCTGGTGGCATTGTGCACGCGCTTTTTAGGGCTTGCGCAATGACCTAAAAAGCACATGCACTGCAAGAAATCGCCAGTGGAATCGCCAGTTAGGTAAACTCTCGATAAGCCCCTATATATCTCGCTCCCGCTCAATGCGCATGCGCATTGAGATAGGTCGCTCGACCTAAAAAGGACTAATAAGTCAGACGATGGTACTTGTAGCAGGAAATATTTATGCAGACGTGGAGGACTCTGAACCACAAGAAGAAACTCCCAGGTATGTTATGCGTGGAAAACAAAGATTACAGCAGAAGGGAAGGATGGCTCCTTCAAAAGTGTCCCTAGGTATGCATTTATAAATTAACTTTTCTATTGCATCTGGACAAAGAAAACGTACTATTGTAAGCCCTTAAGACTTCATTAGGCAACCAGGAAAGACATAAATAACAAATTGGAAGGAAGAGTATTCCTGTCACAATGGGATTTTCAGAGGAGCGCACACCATCGCCCCTGATGGAATGGGTCCAAAAATATTAAAGAGGAATGTAGAGTGACACCTAGATAAGATTCAAACATTCTGGACTCTTAATATTTCGTAGAAGGAAAAATGCGTTCACAGTGATGCAGTCGTTCATCAAACATACCAAAGAGATAACACAAACTTTCCAAAGCTTTCAAAGCTGTAGAGAATATTTGTGTGTATCCTGCATTATTACCTGGGGAGAGAAATGTTTAAAGGACAGAGCATATGAACTGGAAAGTGTTTACGAGCTTCCTAGTAGAAATCAAAATATGAGATTAAATCCAGAAGCATAAAAACAAAATATCTGCGGAGAAGAACAGGTAGAAGGGCAAATCTATCTCTCACCCCTCACCCCATCCATAGCCTTTCGTGGGGAAAAGACTAACCAATCCTTTATGAGGATTCCTTGCACGGGCAATAGAATATGGCCAATCTGCTGCCTTTACAGTGGCACTTTGCAGTAACGCCCGCAGGAAACAGCCACTCCTTATGGTTGTAGGAGAAACTTCGTGTATTCGTTGGCAGAGCTGCAGAGAAACCGTCGATCCTCAGCCAACTGACATGGAATCCTCTAGCTAAGAACATTACAGAATTAAACATTCTGACAGAGGTCCCGGTCCCAGCAGAAGGCTACACTGGAACCAAAGACGTAAGCGGTCAGAATGCTACAGTTACCATTTTTTCACAGGCAAACTATAATACAAGCAGAAACACAAAACTCTGAAAAATAATTATTTTTTTAAAACATCAATAAATATATACAACAGGAACACGTCAAAAACTGGAACAACATACAAAAAACAAAGAAAATAATAGAGATGGAAAATCGTGGAGACACTGACTGAACCCGACATGGAAAGTCGGGTAAGAGTAGAAATAGAACTACAGGGGGTCACTGCCTGAACCGGACCGGTAACCTTGAATGACGCCCGCTCCTAACGCAACACATTTTCGGCTTCTTCATCACAACCATCAGATGGCCCTTTCCTTTCTTTGACCTGAACATCATTTCCAGGACTTGCCGTCTATGTAGAACCCGAAATTTCCCTGGAACACTTAAATTCTTCTGAGCCTGATCCGTGTACGGATTTGACCAATCCTCCCACATTCCCCCAATTAGCCCCACCTACTCTCACAGCACTGAGAAGTGATGCCCAAAGGTAAATGATGAAGAACGCAGACATGAGTTGATTGAAGGTCTTTAATGTGACATCTATGCAAGAGACCTCATCCTTCAGTAAGCAGGTGCAACTGCCCTCAATTCAACAGTCAACATTCTCTCCTAAGCATATTCCATTACAGAACCCTATGAGGTAGGTATGCAAGGAACAGAAAGAAAGGACTAGCAAGTTACTAGAACGCTACATCACCTCCCTCTTATTACAATAAACAAACAAGAGTAAAACATAAACAAAAATAAATGAATGTGGTACAATGAAACTCTTTATACACAATCTTGGAGACGAAGAGGAACTCTTCTCTGCCTATATGGTCTTCCCACCACAGATTGTGATGGACTGGGAGAAATACTAGAATAATTCTCGTCGAAAGGTGTACTTGAACATTTAGCTATCCTATTAAGATTCCACACTTAATGGTCTTGTGTTCTGACAGCAATACCTAACAATTTGGTTACCTTGATGGGCTGACTTAATTTTGAGATGCCAAACCTTCTCTCTGGAAGTTTTATCCTGACCTAGTCACCAACTTTAACTAAAGTCTTCTTCACTGCTTTTCTGGCATCAAAAATCTTCTTCCTCTCATTCATTTTCTCAAACTCACGATTTTTCCAATCACCAGTACAATAAGCCTCACCACACATTTCTATGATCCTTGAAGTAACCCAATTTGGTTTCAAATTCATATTGCCTAACCTTCCTTTGAATAATGTAAAGGGGGAAACCCCAGTTGATGAATGAGGTGTGAACCTGTACTCACAAACCTTCTTTTTAACTGCTTCTTCCCAATTACAACTTAACACTAAAGTTAATTGCATGGATTCTTTGAGAACTCTGACAAATCTCTCAACAACCCCATTGCATTCTGGGTGGTAGAGTGCAGCACGCGTATGCATAAGCCCTCTGTCACGCAAGAATCGTTCTACTACACGAGAGGTAAATTGTACCCTGTTATCAGTCAGTATAGTGTTAGGTAATCCCTCATTTACAAAAAGATCATCAAGGAAAGTGATAACAGCAGAAGGGTCCACACTATTAACAATTGTTATAATGGGCCACCTAGAGAACATGTCAATACCCACCAGTATATACCTACCTTGATTCTTGACCTTAACAGGACCCAAAATGTCTAGGTCATTGTCCACCAAAGGACCTGTGGCTTGTTTCCTCAAGACCATGGGCTGTGTTCTACATTTAAGAATCTTGTCACTCATACAACATTGTGAACAAGACCGTACAGACTTCTCAATTTGAGTGTCCATTGCGGGCCACCAATAAGCTTCTCTTATCCTCTCTTTTGTCTTGGCTATGCCCAAATGACTCGCGGGCGCATTGTCAATGAGTTTCTGACGCACAGTCGAGGGAGGAACTAGTCTACTTCCCCTGAATAGCAGGTCATTGTGTAAAGACATCTCTTCGTTAACGCTCCAAAAACCCATGATATCTTCCTCACATTGTCGTTTCTCACACCAACCATCACGCATAAGACATTACACGCTGCAATATTACATCACTTCCTAGACTAGTAGTCCATTCTTCTCCTGTGATTACCCCCTCAGTCACAACACAAACTTTGAGATCCTCAGAAGAGTCTTCCTCCATAAATGAATCATCTTTGTTGCTATCAGGAACCGCATCACAACCAAGTCTTGATAAACAATCTGCAAGAATATTACTTGCCCCAGGCAAATATGAAACCAGAAATTCAAAATCTTGTAACGCTACTACTCACTTCCTTATTCTGTGGGGGACACAATCAATGCCCTTTTTTTTCCAAACACCTCTTTAAGAGGTTTATGATCTGTCACAACCGTAAAATGTTTACCCCACAAAAACAGCCAACGCTTCTTTTTCTACAACTGAGTAGTTACACTCATCCCCTCTAAGTGGTCTTGAAACAAACAAAATTGTATTGTCCACTTTATCCCCACTCTGTAAAAGGACAACCCCCAAACCTTTACAACTTGCGTCCGTCATAATATAAGACTCTTTAGTGGGGTCAAACTTGAAAGATTTTGTGCATTTTCAAACAATCTTTGATCAAATCAAATTCAGCACAGCATGTTTTATCCCAAACGAACTCACACCCCTTTCTCAGTAATGCTCTCAAATTCTCTGTCTTTTGGGCAAAGCCGGGAACAAATTTATTGTAGAACTCTGCCATTCCTAAGAACTTAACTAATTCTTCCTTATTCTCTGGATACTTGAGGCAAGTGATAGTTTCAACCAAAGAGGGTTTGGGTTTGATGGCCAACCCTGGAACCAAATGTCCAAGATATTCAATCTCTTTCACATCAAACCTACATTTGTCTAACCTGAGAGTAAGCCCCGACTCTTCCAATTTGACTAAGACCTGATTCAGTCTTTCATCATGTTCTTTTTGAGTGACACCATGAACAAGGACATCGTCTTGGTAGACCTTAACCCCACCTATGCAATCAGTATGTTTTCCATTACCCTCTGAAACACTGAGGCTGCAGAAATCAAGCCAAAAGGCATCCTTAAAAATTTGGAGGTGCCAAAGGGTTTATAAAAGTTGTGAGATCTTGGCAGGAGGGATGTAATCTCACCTGATGGTAGGCGGATGACAAATCGAGTGTTGAAAAGTGAGTGGAACCATTCAAGGAGGACAACATTTCAGTTATGTTGGACCGAGGATAATGGTCTACCACAACAGCTCTGTTGAGTTCTCTCATGTCAATACATAACCTGGCCTCTCCGTTGGCCTTTCGGGCCATAACAACCGGAGAAAACCATTCTGTAGCCTCAACCTCCTGTATGACCCCATTGTCTAGAAGTTTGTTCAGCTAATTTTTCATTTTGTCTCTAACTAAAAATTGGGACATTGGGACAGGTTAATAAAAGAACCTGCGGCATGTCATTTAGAGCAGACCATGTCATCCTTAGGTTTCAGACAGCTAGTCAACACGCCCACACATATAAAAGGACACATCCTAGACCTTATTTGGACTCTGGATCCTAAGGTAGCTCCCCCGAGGGTTGTGCCTTGCATTTGGTCGGATCATCATTTATTGTATTGTGATATTCCTATAAATGCTAGACCGATGCAATTGCCTCCTAAAGTGAAGAAAGTTCGGCAATGGAAAAAAATTGAACAAAGCACTTTGAGAATGACTCTTTCAGAAATCATTCAACCGATAGACCCCAATAGCAATGTGGACCAAGAATACAAGGCTTTAACTTCTAGTCTGACCAAAGCTTTTGATCAAATCGCACCTGAGAAATCGCAAAGAGTCAGGGGGGTGGGAAAGGGAGCACCATGGTTCACTCAAGCCTTAAGGGAGCATAAGAAGAAGCTCCGTAACGCAGAAAGAAAGTGGAGAAAGCAAAAAGATGAAATAGCGCGAGAACAATATAGAAATCTATTTCGTCTGTATAAAAAGCTTATCCTGGCAACTAAGGCTGCCTATTTCGAGACTCGGATCAGCCAAGCTGAGAATGTCCAGAAGGAGACATTTAAATTTTTAATGGAATTAAGTAAAAGACCCCAAGAAACGGAAATAACAATCTCCTGTAATGCGTTTCAAGGCTACTTCTTGGAAAAAGTAGACACCATCTTACAGGACATCAGAAAGGATGCTGGGCCAGGCCTTGCCGATCATTTGGCTGATCATCCTCTGAAGGATGTTGCCATTTCACATTTTCCCCAACTAGACTCTATGACCCTGGAGCAAATATTGATTAGAACTAAATCTGGGTCCCCAGCCGATCCATGCCCCCCTGGTGTATTCTGTCTAGCACGTTCCATCTTAGAGGAGCATATCCTCTCACTGCTAAACAAATCACTACTTACAGGGCAGCTACCTGATGGATTTAAAGAAGCTCGGGTAAAACCTCTAATAAAGAAACCTGGAGCGGAACCTAAGTCCCTGAAAAACTATAGACCGATCTCTCAGCTCCCATTTCTGGCCAAAGTCCTGGAGCAACATGTGCTAAAATCTTTGGCTATGTTTTTGGAATCTCACCATCTTCTCCATGAGCTCCAGGCGGGTTTCCGAGCACACCACAGTACCGAATTGGTGATGCTCTCGGTGCTGGATGAGCTGAGAGAGATGGCTGACAGTAAGAAACCGAGCGCCCTGATACTTTTAGACCTGTCAGCGGCGTTCGATACTGTCAGCCATACACTGCTTCTGGACAGGTTGTCCAGTTTTGGAATTCAGGGGCCAGCATTCTGCTGGCTGAAATCTTTCTTGACTGGGAGAATACAGAGGATTCAGTTGGGGGAGGAGATTTCAGAGGTTGGAAACCTAACATGTGGGGTGCCCCAGGGCTCTGCCTTATCCCCCCTCCTGTTTAATCTGTACCTTCAGCCTTTAATCAGCTCCTTGGCAAAGATGGGTTGCCGGGTATTTAACTATGCCGACGACACCCAACTGCTGCTGAGTATAGATAATACAACACAAGCTCAAACCCAGGCACAGGATGTACTCAGATTTGTTGTCGGATGGATGTCCTCGAACCTTCTGAGAATAAACCCTGAGAAGACAGAAGTCTTAGTGGTTGCACCGACCTGCTCTCCATGGAGCGACTTGTATTGGCCCCAGGAGTTGGGCCCTACCCCCAAACCAGCAGACAAAGTGAAAAGCTTGGGCATTAAAATAGATCGTGAGCTATCAATGGCAAGCCAGATTGCCACCATAGCTGGTGCCTGCACAGGGCTGATTAGACAATTACGTAAGTTAGCCCCCCTTTTGTCCACGTCCATGCTGCGTACGGTCGTATCGGCGACCATTATATCCAGGCTAGACTACGGCAATGCCCTGTATCTGGGCCTTCCAAAAATATTAATAAATAGACTGCAGGTGACTCTGAACGATGCGGCTCGGCTCATTTTTAGGCTACCAAGATGCTCACATGCCTCACCATTGTTACAGAGCCTCCACTGGCTGCCCATAAGGCAGCGGTCTGAATTCAAGAGTCTTTGTATTGCCCATAAAGCGATTTACGGACAAGCTCCGTCATATATAAAAAAACGTCTAGAGCTGTATAAACCAGAACGGTGCCTTAGGTCTTCCAATTCTCAATTGCTCGTCTGTCCTCGTTATAGACTTGCTACAAAAGGTGGAAGATCTTTCTCAGTCTTGACCCCCAAGATTTGGAACAAATTACCTGAGTCCCTTCGCAAAGAAGGAAACATCCTTCGGTTTAGGAAGTCCCTGAAAACTATCTTATTCAGAGAGGCTTTGAGTTCAGTTTAAGCCTGCCCCTCTCTAGTCTCCCTGCTGAGTATGTTGTTGTGTTTTTTTTGGTCAAAAGCGCCTTGAGACCTGCCGGTGAGTTGGCGCTATAGAAACCGGAAATACAAATACAAATACAAATACAAAAATGGGACATTTCTGACTTTGGCAACTATGGGTATAGAATCTTTCTTCAGTTTGACGAGGTGCATATATTTTTTATGCATCCAAGTCTCTTATCAAAGACTTTAGGAAATCTCTTCAACCAGTTATTGTGTTCTGAAACATAAGCAACATTGGGAAGATTTCTTAAACACACTTGCGGAACTTCATTTGGGACTAAGTATACACCCAGATCTCGCTGATGAGACCAACTGATTAATGAATCTCTTTCATTGAAACATATATTTTTCCTGCAGCAATTCTATCCTTGAACTCTATGCTGCCCAGAAAATAGCCTAGTACATTTATGATTCCTCTATATCCTCTAGGGATAATATCAGGTTTGAGTAGTTTGACCTTTTGTAGCAAGTTTTTCTCATAAAAATCTTTGGGAACAAGGGTAATTTTCGCTCCATTGTCAAACAACATGTCCACACTACAATCATTAATTACAACTTTTTCTATGGGACCCTCTAAAGAACACTCAGCTTTACCAACCTGCTGTACTATAAACACTTCATCATCATGTTGGAAGATGTCGACCTCTCTTACTTTCTTTTTCTTTCTATTAGATGTGCAACACTTTGAGAAGTGACCGTTCTTCCTACAAACTGAACAAGTAGCTTTCCATCCTGGACAGTCTTTAAAATTGGCTACATGCCCAGTTTTGCCACAACGAAAACATTTAAAAATAGGAGATTTCACATTGGTACTAGAAGAAGTCCCAGGCTTTGAAGAAGTGGAAGCACTAGATTGAAGTTTACTTGTTGTATCTGAGTTGGAGGTGTTTATTTCTTTCACTTCCGTAGTGGGGTTTTTCCCATTGTCATTGTTCTTGCGGATTGTCTCAGGGCAGGCGTGAGAATGTTCGTGCATTTTTAGAGCAGTGATAACTTCCTGAAGTGAGGGATTATCCTTCTACCATAAACTGTCTTTAGCTTTTTCTACAGAAGAACCCAACATTAGTTGATCTATAAGCCTTTCATCTAAACTTCCTTCAAATGTGCAAGTGGAAGCAAGTTTGCGCAAAGCTGTAACGTACTGTTCAACGGTTTCACCTTCTCTTTGAATTCTCTTCCCAAAATGAAAACGTTCTAAAATGCTACTCATTTTAGGAAGATAATGCAAATCCATCTTTTTAATACAAATTTCATACTCGTTGAGTGAGGTACCTTTGCCATCTAACAATTCGGGAAGATTCTCAAATACCTCCAGCCCTTCCGAGCCCAAGCAGTGCATAAATAATGAGCTCTTCCTTTCTGCACTTAAAGAAGTACCACACACTCTTGCATAGTGGGTGAATACCTTCTTCCATTTTAACCAGGGTATGGGTGGTTCCCCAGGTTCAGAAAGGAAGAAAGGAGGAGGAGTATTTTGCATGATGAGTAGTATGTGGTATGTAAAAGTAAAGTGAAAGAATGTGTATGAGTGCAGAAAACAAACAGAGCACAACAAGGTGACAGAAAAAAAAAATGTTGCAGAGCGCTTGAACTTAGATAAAAACAATTGACTATAAGTAAATATGAAAGATGTAATAAATATTGTTGTTGTGCCTCGTTATCAAGGATTCAGGAAATGCAAATGAGTTTACTTCAAACACTTTGAGGCATGTCAAATGACGTGAAATGCAAATAAAATGAGTGTAAACAACAAAGTCAGACCTGCCAAAAGCTGTGCAGATCAGCGTGAAATGACAGCAATACCTTTGAGTTCTGATAGGAAACGCCGTGCTGTAACGGAATATGCTGTGCAGATCAGAGTTGGAAATATGCTGTGCAGATCAGCGCAATGACCTGCCAAACGCTGTGCAGATCAGTGTTAATTAAAAGGAGTAATTAGATCTTTTGAACAATAGATGCTATGTAGATGGAAGACGCTGTGTAGATCGGCGCGAACCACAGTCTACACTCCGGACGACTCCTTAAGCAACCAAGGTAAATTTCAAGATGGGGGCCGTGACATTGTTGACGTTGTGTTGGTGGTGAGAAAATAAAGAAAGTCAGGTCTTCGGCAAATGCTACTGATAGAGCGCGCGAGGCCACCCGACCAATAATTTTCGCCGTTTCCGGCTTCAGGGCCCATATACTTTCAAATCACCATATACATTGACCAGGTGACTTCACGAGCTCTACCAATTTGTGTGTGTGTCCCCTACTATTATTTCTCAGTGCACCCGACTTACCATCCACCGATGCGGGTACCTAATGACCACAATGAATCAGGGAGCTAGCTGTAAAAGGAAAGGCAGCAAAATACAAACCCAACCAATAACATTCAAATACTGTTGAAATGACCACGGACAACGGGAAGTTTTAAAATGTTTATCTAAAGTTCATTTGCTTCATGTATAAGGTACATCAATATAAGGCAATCAATAACCAAGATAACGTAAATGATATAACTGTAAAGAAATAATGACAGAGTAATCATTGAAATACTGATATAAATGTAACGAGAAGATACTATGCTATTCAATAATATTTAAGCATGGGCGGATTATGTAGGTATAACTACAGGAGGGCCTATAAAGAGTAACACGCTTCACTTAAGGTGAACGGGCCTTTAAACAATCTAGGCAATGAGGTTCTAGACCATATCAGAAAATGACAAACTGCAATGCAAAATATAATTTCTAACAAGTGAGAAGACATAGGAACAAACTTATGGAAAAATGCAAATGACTTTCAATAGTTGCGGAAAGACATGGAAAAATAACATGTGCAATGGTAAACTTTATTGAAGCAAAAGTTAGAAATTCAGAAGGTGCAAGATTTAAGAGGTTCAGAGCAATATTTACCTAGAAAGGTGTGGAAACCAAACCCTGGCCACGGGTCAGTTAAGGACAGGAAACCCTCAAGGAAGGATACCCCTCAAAGGACAGCAGGTGCAGAATGGACACTCCGGATAGGACAGAATACCCTCGGATTAGGAATCAGGACAGGACCTCAGGACAGGACAGCAAACCCTCAGGACAGGACCGCTCAGGACAGGACCGGAACCCACATTTCGGAAGCAACGCCTGCGCTCCACCCGCTCTGCAGTTATCGATCAAGACCCCGATTGGGTCAGCAAACTTCCAGCAAAGTGCTTCGCCAGCACTTTAAGGTTCAGTAGAACCTTAGTCTATGGTCAAATTCGGACAGAGTGCTCTGCAGCGCTCTGTATCTTCAGTCACCTATTGAGTACGATGGGTCAGTGACAGGTCAGCTAAACCAGACAAGTCGGACGGTTCCCTAGGTGAACCCAGGGTAGATATACAGTTTGGGGACAGTGTACCACCCCCCAATGTTGCAAAGTGTCAGAATCCCTCAATTTCGATTGGTCCTAAGGTAGGATTTGGGTAACACACCAATCACAATTCAACATTTCAAGCCTGTATTTGCATGTTTGGGCACCGCCTAGTAAGATTGGGGTTCCCATGAGAAGCTACACGGCAAACAGTAGCGTAATATTACAATGTAACATATAAGGAGCCACATTCGCTGTTCTCGCAGGGCAGAGGTGACTTTCTCAGGAGCATCTCGCCCATCGCTGCCAACTGGCTATGTTCCATCAGTCAAGGTCTACTGTGCTGCCAAAGTTGCGCAGGCGCAGAAGGGACCTCCAATATGGCTCTCCTTTCACTCAGACCCCCATTCCCCGCGGTACATGAAAAGTAAGCGAAAACAAATTAATACATAATAATGTCATCATGAAAACACATCACAGGGTTTGTACTTTCTACTTATCATTATAAAATATACTTATGCAGGTTAAATGTTAGCTACATTGATACAGACACAAGAGCAGTGGCACGAGCAGTACCACATGATGAGCACAGCTATGGATTACGCATGCGCATAAATTTCCCTCCACTTCTGCAGACGCGTCAGGACACGTGAGTGTGGCTGACGCATGCGCAGTAACTAAAATACAAGCGGCGGCCATTTTAAAGTACACGGGTTAAATGTATTAGAAATACACGTAGGCAAGCTTCGCAAACTTTGCCTAAACAAAAATAAACGTTAGTAAAACATACGTTTTTGTTACCTTACTACACATAAACGAGGTTCTTGACTTCGGCAAGCCGCAAAATATGCGAAGCTTTGCTTCATCAATCCCCTCTTTGATGATATTTACTATCATCACAAAAATGGAACCAGATGCCAACTTTCTTTCACACTTTATATAGCTCTATCTCTTCCAGCAATCGTTCTAACTTTTCTCTCTCAGTTTTAGTAGGGTGAGAAGTCTTCACCTTTTTGTATATCTGATCATTCACTTCCTCCAACTCAATCTCATCCACACTCCGTTTCAACCCTCTTGCATTTACCTCGTGCTTCTTGGTGCGCTTACGGCATTTACAACAGATAAAAATGAGAAATATAATAAGACCTATAATACCAATTGGCATCAGTATCTTGAACAATAAGCTTTTACCTACGCTAGCAAGCCAATGACCTACATTTGAGAGACCATCTACCAGTCTCTTCCAGGCACTATCAACCTCGAGTGGTTTGAGTTCCTTTGTCAAATTAGTAATGTTTTTCACATATCTTTTGATCTGTACACTTTTATCCGGAATATAAGTGCAACAATGTTGCGCCTTCAACATCCGGCAGACTCCGCCCTCTTTCGCTAATAAGGTGTCAAGAGCAAGTCGATTCTGCAAAACCATTGATCTGATCGCAACCATTTCGGTATTGACCAGCAGAAATCCATGAGCTGTTTCAGTAGACAGCACATCCACTATAGTAGACAATTTGCAAATTCTGTGAGTGTTCAGAACCACTCCCACTCCAGGTATCAGTGCACTGAAAATACTACCCATAATTTCACCTATACTTTCTCTTTTACTACGCACTAAGCCATTAGTATCTTCATTGCTTCCAGCTTTTCCATTCACATGGTATATTTTCGGGAAGACAATGCCAAAATAGCAGCTTCCATACCAGTGATCCGGCAATTTGAAATAAGCCTTGTCCCCACAAATATAATAAATTCCAGGAAACACAGGCTCTGACCCATTTTTGAAACCCCAACCTCCAATTACCTTGTAATTATGTTCGCATTCACTGGAACCAATGAAAACATTATTATAATAGCTAGTCTTCTCGCGGTGAAGACATAGCTTGCCTTTCTTTTCAAAATCCAGCAACAGAGCAGGTCCCGCCCCACCATTTGAGGTGCCTTCCATGTTCTCTGCCCACTTTGGCTTTTTCTGACTTGCGTCATTAGCCTTCTTTTGTATTTTAATTCTTCTTTTCTCTGCCATGTTCAGGAACATCTTTTCCTGTTCACGCAAAGAACAAGTCAAGTTATCTCTGTGTGCATCAGCTATGTCAATGTTACCTATAGTCAAGAAGTAGTCTCCCATATATCTTATGGTGTCGCTTTTGGTATGTACAGGATTCAAGTTCCCACGTATAGGAAGTTCAGAAAAGATTACGTCATTATTAGAGTAATAGTACTGTAACGGTCCTCTTTTGTAAAATAAACTAGCTAAAATGCTACAGGAGATTCCATATGTCAATGGCAAGTGATGGTATGTCACGCCTTCAGCCACAGACGTAGGTAGCTTCATGCAGACATAGCAATCTTCAATTTCCATAGTCTCTACATAGTGTATTAACAAGTTTGCAAAAACATTTAAGTGTGTCCTGTTCTTAATTCCATGATAATGTAGTCCTCCCTCATCTGATGCTTCTAAGTCTCGTTTTGTTTGTCTCAGTGCTCTCTCATGTCTTGCTACACTCTGTGTTGTCAACTCCTCACTGTCTGTATTTACAATTTCAGTAGGGACAATGTTAGTATCTTTACTTACAGTGAAGGGTATAAAGATTGTTAGTCCTATCCAAATTACTATCAGTACTACTATACTACATATACACACCTTGCAGCACGTCTTGAAACGACTGCAACTAGGTCTACCATTCACAGTTGAATCAGACATTTCGGCTCAGAAGAAGTTTCTCGACCCCTCTTTGTGTCTTTACACAGCTAGCTTACTTTGTGCAAATTCACGGTGGTTCGTCTTCTTCTTCAGCAGAGTACTCAGGGACGGGCTCTCCGTCGCTTACGTCAGTTATATCAAGATCTTCAAGTTCTTCCAAAACGAGTGTCCATTCAGGAGACTTGTACTTCTTGTTTTGTCTTTTTATTCGCTCACTCCTTCTTTTGGAAGAGTTTTCTTCTTGCTCTGCTATCCGTGCACTTCTCCTTGCTTCTGCACGTTTTTCTTCCACCGTCTTTATCCTTAGCCTTAGTCTCTTTACGAACCTAGGCTCAAGGTTGTTTCTTTTCTTTAGTCTCTTAGTTGGTACTTGGACTTCGCTTTCTTCTCTTATCCTCTTATTCTCTTTAGCTTGTGGCAATTCTGCTTCACTTTCTTCTTCTTCTTCCCTTATCTCGCTAGTTCCAGGGCTAGCATCAAATTCTTCTGCCTGGTTACTAATCTGGCCTTGTTCAGGAATATGTTGTTTTTGGCTTTCGATTGTCTCTGTTTCTGATTCTGTTTCTGTTTCCTGAACCCGTTCTTCTAACCCTATCTGATCCTGTTCAAGCACTTCGATCTCTTGATTTTCTTCTGCTCGAACTATCACTCTATGTCTAAGCTGTCCCTTATCCACATCAGGAGTTAGTGGAGGTGTATCGAGCACCTGTTCTGTCCCTGTCTGACCTTCTCCTTCCTCAGTTTTGATGTGAATCTCAGGCGGCTGAGGTTCTTCGCCTGTGCCTTGCTTTTCCTGACTAGTCCACTCTCTACCTTCACAAAGTCGCTCTCTTGTTCTGATAGGATCTTCGGTCAGATCAATCATCGGTATCCATTCTTCTGGCCATATGCTTGGCAGCTCGTCATCAGCTACTCCTGGCTCAGCTTCCTGGACCTCTTCAGCAGGCTGGATTCTTGGCAGTTCGTAGTCAACTACTCCTGGGCCAACGTCTGCTGTTCCTGCAGCCTGACTGGTGCTGGGCTGTTCGTTGTCAGCTGCTTCTGGTCTGGCTCCTGCAGAGTCCTCTGCTGGATGCCCTTCTTCTTCAAGTTCTTTGTCTGGTAATACCTTCTGGGTGTGGCCAGCGTGGATCCACTGGGGAATACCTGCGACCTTCACTGCAGTGGTTGTTACCAGGATTACTTGGCGTTTCTTTCCCCACCTTGGTGCCAGACAGCTTGATCGAGTGTGTTTCTTTATTTTGACCCAGTCTCCTGGAACCAAGCTGTGGAGAGGAGTCGTTGGATTGAGGATGCCGTCGTCTCCAATCTGGCGAGAGATAGAACGCACTTGGTCACCCAATCTTCTGCAGTATTCAAGCACCAAATCATCAGTAATACTCAACAGTTTGCTTCCTGGCACCCATGCTTGTCTCATCACTCTTCCCATAATGATTTCATGGGGACTTAGGCCTGTCTTGCGGTCAGGAACACTTCTCAGTCCCATCAGGACCAGGGGCAGGGCCTTCACCCAGGTCATGCCAGTTGCATCAGTCAGCTTTGCTAGTCTGTTTTTGATAGTTCCATTTACTTGTTCCACTATTCCAGAAGCCTCTGGATGATATGCACAGTGAAGTTTCTGCCTTATTCCAAAGGCCTTACAGAGTTCAGCCAGTATTTCATTCTGAAAATGGCCACCCTTATCTGATTCAATAATGAATGGCACCCCGAATCTAGGTATCAGTTCTTTTAGTAAACACTTCGCTACTGTCAGTGCGTCACTTTGGGGAGTAGGGTAAGCTTCTACCCATTTTGAAAATACGCAAACAATGACAAGGACATATCGCTTCCCTTCACAACGGGGCATGGTGATGAAATCAATCTGTATCCTTACAAAGGGACCCCCTGATCTCCCAATTTTGCTCAGCTCAACCATTGTCCTCTTGCCTGGGTTCATCTGTTGACATGACAGGCACCTCTGGCAGAGGGACTCTGCTACTTTCCTGAACTTCTTACTGTACCAAGTCTGTTGAAATACTAGAATCATGGCATCCCTACCAATGTGTGATCCTTCATGTATTAATCTTGCCATTGTGCCAAGCAAGTGTCGGGGTAACACAGGCATACCAGTTGGGCCCAAAATGACACCATCCACACGTCTCGGTCTACACCCATCCTCCTTCCATTTCTCTCTTTCTTGCCAAGGAGCCGACTCCTGCCACTCTCTCACTTCATCCCAAGTAGGCACTTCCTCAAACACTTGAAGTTGGCAGCTGGTTCCTGGCCCCCCTCGTTTTGGATTTACGATATACCGATCTCTGGCGCACCATTGGGCCACTCGATCAGCATAATCGTTTCCCATTGATACTTTGTCCATGCTCTTCTTATGAGCAGCACATTTTACCACTGCCAGTTCCTTGGGTAACTGGATGGCCTCTAAAAGGTCATGAACAACTTTTGCATTCCGAATGGGAGTACCTGAGGAAGTCAGGAATTCCCTCTGTAGCCACAATTGGCCAAAGTCATGCACAACTCCATAACAGTACTGACTGTCAGTATACACTGTTATGCGTATGTTCTTCCCAATTTTGCAAGCTTTTATCATAGCAATCAATTCGGCTACTTGTGCAGACTTGATGTTATATAGGTAACCTGCTTCTTCAATTTTTGTTAAAGAGACTACTGCATAAGCAGCACTCAGGCCTCCTAGTTCATGTCTTAGACAGGAACCATCTACAAACAGCTCTTTATCATGCTCAGGCAATGGCGTTTCTTTTATGTCTGGGCGTGGTTTGGTGCTGAACTCTGTCAGATCAATGCAATCATGTTCATCATCATCCCCACCTTCCATGTCCATGGGGTCGGGGAGTAAAGTGGCAGGGTTCAGAATACCGCACCTAACAATGCTTACATTTGCTGCACCCACAAGAATCCTCTCGTATTTAGTCAGCCGACTAGGGGTGAGATACTGCGTTTTAGTTCTGGTCAATAGAATTACCACTCCATGTGAAACATACACAGTCACAGGATGTCCCATGACTATGGACTCACTCTGTTCCAAACTTGCACAGGTAGCAGCTACTGCTTTCAGACAGCCTGGTAACCCAGCAGCTACTGGGTCCAGGGTGGCAGAGAAATAGGCCACAGGCCTTCTGGTCGTGCCATGTTCTTGAGTCAGGACTGACAATGCGCAATTATCGCGAGTGTCACAGAATAGGGCAAACTCTTTGGAATAATCTGGCATTCCCAACGCAGGGGCTGTACACAGACAGTTTTTCAGTCTTGTGAAAGCCATTAGGCTTTCATCGTCCCATTCTACAATGTCTGGCATTCCTCTCGTGGTCATTTTTATCAAAGGCCTGGCTAAGACTGCAAATCCCAGAATCCACTGCCTGCAGTATCCTAGTACACCCAGGAACATTCTGACGTCTTTTTGAGTACGGGGCAACTGCATCTTTTGAATTATTCTCACTCTTTCTGATGTGACTTTTCTGACACCCTTTTCTATCTGGTGTCCTAGATATTTCACTGATTTTGCACAGAACTGTAGTTTGTCAGGGGCCACTTTATGCCCTTTCTCACACAGATGATTTAGGAGGGCAATGGTGTCAACTACACAGTCCCTATGACTTTTAGACGCCAGTAGAAGGTCGTCTATGTATTGCACTAAGACAGAGTTCCCAGGTAAGATCAAAGTCTCTAGACATTTTTTCAAGATCTGATTAAAGATAGAAGGGCTCTCTGTATACCCCTGAGGGACCCGGTTCCAGCAATACACGTGACCTTCGAAGGCAAACGAGAAAAGAAATTTGCTGTCGGGGTGCAGGGGTATCGAAAAGAATGCATGACACAAATCAATCACAGTGAACCACTCAGCATCCCAAGGAATCTGGTACAATATCACTGCTGGGTTCGGGACAATAGGGCAGCAAGGAACTACAATTTTGTTTACCTTTCTCAGGTCTTGCACTACCCTATACTTGCCACTAGGCTTCTTGATGCCCATAATCGGTGAGTTGCATGGGCTGCTCATCACTTCCTGTATGATGTTTCCTTCTAATAATTTTTGTATTTCCAGAGTGACACCTGCTTTCACTTCAGCATTCATTCGGTAGGGCTTAGTGTTAGGATATACTGCATTGTCCTTGATGGCTATCTGTATGGGGTCCACATCTTTCATTAATCCCACATCTTTTCCAGTGAAATCCCACACCTCTGGCTTTACCGCTTCCTGGAGTTCTTGGGGCAAATCCTGCAGGGTCAATCTTTTAATTTCTGAGTCAGGTCTAAGTAACAATAGTTTATAAATGCCATCTTCATCCGGGGTCTGTATTTCAACACCTTTTGGTGTGCAAAAGATGGTACAGTTCATTTTGCACAGCAAATCACGACCCAGTAGATTCACTGGACTGGTGTCACAGACGACAAACCTATGCATTTGTTTAAAATTTCCAATTGAAATCTCCATTGGTTCGGTAACAGGAGTACTAATCAATTGATTAGATACACCCACTACTTGGATATTTTCTCCCGAGAGGGGTAGGTTTGGAACGTCCACTGTTCTTACAGTAGAACGGGTAGCGCCAGTGTCCAATAGAAAGGTGACATCATTTCCGTCGACCTTTCCTTCAATGTATGGTCCAGACTGGTCTACCGGCAAGGAAGCGCCAAGTACGCACTCCTCGTCCTCCCCTCTCAGGCCCCGTCAGTACTGATCATTACAAAGGAAGGTATCATTTAGCAGATACTGCGAAGTTGCTGTATTTCTGTTCTCACCGCTTTCCCAAACTTCTATCTCCTCACCCTCTCCCTGTTTTCCCCTGTATACTTGCTTTGGCGCACGAGGCACCTGAACTGTTTTTACCAGTAGTTGCGTTTTTCTTGGTCTTTCTTTCTGCGTCTGTGGAGTTAAATCAGGTGTTTTAGTGTTATCATCTGTCAGTTGGGGACACTCGTTTCGCCAGTGTCCAATTTCGCCGCACTGATGGCAGGGAAATTTCTTCATAGCCTCTTCCCTGCTAAATTTGGGCCGGGGCTTTCCTCCACCCCCTCCCCCAGGACTTTTGTTCTCAGCATTTTTAACCATGTTACTCAATTGTTTTTCCTGCTGTTCTGCGAGCTTTACTTGAGCCCACATCACTTTTTCCTTAAGGGCCTTTTTCTTTTCTGCCATCTCGTCCTCGCAGTACTTAGCGTACCGCAGGACCTCATCCATTTTCTTTGTATGCCAACAGATTTTATTATCTTTTATCCACTGACAAATTTCAGGTCTTAAACCATTTACAAACCTGTAAATAAAGTGCGTCATGTCCTTCAAATCGATGTTATCAATACCACTGTATGTTTTAAATACCTGCAATAACCTCTCATAGAAGGAGTGCACTGTCTCGTCCCTTTCCTGTGTTGTTCTATCTATTTTTGTCCAATCAGTTTCTTTTGCGGGCACCTTTTCTTTCAAATGCTGAATTACCTGCTCATATTTTCGCATGACATCCTTTGATGGCTCCCCTGTTTCCTTATTTCTTGGGTACTCTTCAGTAGGCCAGTCTATGGCTATTTTACACTGGGTCCATAAATCTACCGGAACCACAATGTCGAAAAACCCATCCAGGTCTTTCCACAGACATTTCTGTACCTTCACGAACCTTTCCACCTGCCTGTACCAGTCTACTGGTTTCTCTCTTAATTTTGGAAAATCGTTCGTAAAGGACACAATATCCTGTCTAGACCAGGGGACATGCACATATTTCCCTCCAGGTACTTCGCGCATGGGGCATAACTGCTCAGGTTTCTCTACCTCCCTTAAAGCAAATTCAGGAGTCACTTGTCGGGAGCGAGCCTCTTCCCTCTTTTTCGCCCACCTGCTTCTCCATCTTTCCACATCTCCCCATTTCTGCAGTACCCCCAATAATTCTTTAATCTGCAACTTTTTTCCCGCCACATTCAGGTGCTCTATATCTTTGTCTGAGAAGTCTGCTCTGTACGGTTTCTGTAAGGGCTTGGATTTCGAGATATCTACCCCCATACTAGCTGCGGTTTCGGTCAGTTTTTCGTGGAGCACTCTGGTGTTCCTTGTAAAGCTTTTACATATGAACGACAATTCTTCTTCAGAGTAGGTATTCAATCGATCCAACCCCACATTTCCTGCCATTAATTCTTCTATTTCTACCCTCAGCTTGTAGAGATCTAAAGGTTTCGTTTGCGGAGTCTGTTTCTCTAATTCACGACTCCAACTCTCAATTTCATCCGGAGTTACCAGAGAGACATTCCTAGTGCCTGTTGCTGACTCTAATTTAATTTCTTTCGCATTAAAAGGGTTATGCCTCTGCTGCATTCCCTTTCCGGTCGGTTTGTTTGGCAAGTCCAAGAACGCAACTTCAGACTCGCACTCACTGGACTGATCATCTATGATTATCGGTTCCTGTCTCGGGGGTGCCATGACTGGGGTCATAACTGGAGTAATCGGATTTCCCTGACCATTTCCGTATAACGGGACCACTGGTCCAATAGTTACTGGAATAGTCAATGCCTCAGGACTGGTATTTAACTGGGAGATTTTCTGAATTATTTCTGTCCTTTGTCTAGCTAGGGCCTCTTGCTCCTCTTCCACTAGTATCCTTCTTAAAGTCGTGTCATGTAATATCTGTGGGGTCAATGGAGGAGTAAAACTCGGGGCAGTAGGATGCGTTTCACTTGGTCCTCCACCATAATTTGGTTTCGGGAATAAAGTTCCAGTGTTAAAGGACCTGCGTTCTTCCTCATATGGAGGTTGAACAAAAGGCAGTCCTGAATTCGATGGTTTCTCTTCGTTTTCATACAGGTGTCTGGGAAAGAAAACTTTCGTGCGTGAATATTTTTCTTCCTGGCTTGCGGGCACTTTGGGATATATATCCCTTGTTTCCGCCGGTTCGGGTTTCTCAAAATAGGGCAATACTTGACCACCCCCTCCCAGTCCTAGGGATCTGTCTTCTTCCTTGAGGAAGTGGCGTCGGGGAGCATCTCCTACACTGGAAGGTCGGGTTCCCTCGTTATAAGGTGGCGGACTTCTGGTACAGATGTCATCTATCAGTTCATCATCTGACTCCCCAGGGGCCCCCCAATGCTTACACTTTTCGGTACTTTTCTCACCCGCTGCAGGGTTATGACATGCCGGCATCATGGGAAACAGACCCTCAACAATCATGCTCTGCCTCCACTGTTTCATCCTTTTATCCCTGGACTCCTGTTTCAGCCTGGGGTACCACTTGGTCAAACCCTTGTCCATTCGGGGTCTTTCTCTTTCAAAAGCCTCAATCTCCCATTCCTCTAATGCCTCATACTGCGTTAGTCTCGGTCTGGGATGCAGTTCATTCATCCGAGTTCTTAAATTAAATAGGATCCTACCATTGAAAGTCCCATCTAACGGAAAAGCCAATACTCCGTCATCTTTTGTGTACTTCACCCAATTCTCCAACCACACACAGGTATTGTATCCTCGGTCAAACATCATGAATGAGGCGGGAGAATTGGGTGGTGGGACAAGAACACCTTCTCTAGATTTAATTGGTTTGTCCGTTTTAAAATAATTTTTCACCTTACTTACAAGGGACAATTTTCTCTTTGTTCCGTACATAATATCGTATCTATTAGTTTTCCACTGATCCCTTTCAAACCCTAGGTGCCTTGGATCAGGTCGAGTTCCTGTAGTCTGCGAGTGCCACATACGACTTCTACGCTAAACTTTGTTTACAAACTACCTCCAATCAGAACGCGCTTCAGAAATCTGTGCAACCAATGGGTGCGCGACTCTAAATAATCTCCGCCAATGGGTGCGCGGCCCCTTCGTGAGACAGTTCCCACGCTCTGGCGCTCACCCCTCCTTTACAATCTCAGCTCCGCTACCCGCCCGCTGCTTCTACCAATCCCAGCGCGGCACAGAGTGACGTCAGAGGCGCTTCGCGACTGACTCCCTCCCTTCACAAGGTAACGGAAACTTTCTTTCTTTTAAAGTGCTCAGTGCTTGGTTATTTTACAACAAATACACATTCGCCACAGTGCTCAAGTGTCTAGACAGAGAAAGAATTATTTTACTGCAAGTAAACTACTTCCATTTACTTTTCACTCGCTGCGGGTAGATCTCTTCCGCCTACCCTTCACTTTAGCATCGGTGAACCTGTTATTCCCCTAAACTCATCCACTTCTTTCCGGGATATATTCCGAGTTTAAGGTTTCCCAGCGGACCTCTCTGCTTTCACGCTAGCTCCGAGGAACCTGCTACTCTTCCGATGTGACCCTTACCAGGTTACGCCACTATGGGAATTTTGCCAATGAACCCCGTTACTGACATTTATTCACACATGTATTCAGAAAACCCTAGTTAGTGCTTCCCGGTTATCTTAACCTGCACCTAACTTTCCTCGAGCCTGTGACCTCAGGACAATGGATTCTATTCACCACTTGCCCTTTCAATTCCCCGGGGAGTTCGGACAACAAGAAACTAAACGGTTGACAAACGCATGGATTAATACATATAACAATATAAGAACAAGAATAATAATGAAAAAACAGTTCATTGATTTCAGCAGCGTATTCACAAGAGAGTGATCAGTCCCCTCGGAACAGCCGCTCTTATAGCAGCATTAATGTACTAGCAGCTTCCGACTCAACTAGTCTAACTAATCCTGCCTAACCTTTAGCTAGTCCCTAACCATACCTCTGCTACCAGTAAAACTGATAGAGCGCGCGAGGCCACCCGACCAATAATTTTCGCCGTTTCCGGCTTCAGGGCCCATATACTTTCAAATCACCATATACATTGACCAGGTGACTTCACGAGCTCTACCAATTTGTGTGTGTGTCCCCTACTATTATTTCTCAGTGCACCCGACTTACCATCCACCGATGCGGGTACCTAATGACCACAATGAATCAGGGAGCTAGCTGTAAAAGGAAAGGCAGCAAAATACAAACCCAACCAATAACATTCAAATACTGTTGAAATGACCACGGACAACGGGAAGTTTTAAAATGTTTATCTAAAGTTCATTTGCTTCATGTATAAGGTACATCAATATAAGGCAATCAATAACCAAGATAACGTAAATGATATAACTGTAAAGAAATAATGACAGAGTAATCATTGAAATACTGATATAAATGTAACGAGAAGATACTATGCTATTCAATAATATTTAAGCATGGGCGGATTATGTAGGTATAACTACAGGAGGGCCTATAAAGAGTAACACGCTTCACTTAAGGTGAACGGGCCTTTAAACAATCTAGGCAATGAGGTTCTAGACCATATCAGAAAATGACAAACTGCAATGCAAAATATAATTTCTAACAAGTGAGAAGACATAGGAACAAACTTATGGAAAAATGCAAATGACTTTCAATAGTTGCGGAAAGACATGGAAAAATAACATGTGCAATGGTAAACTTTATTGAAGCAAAAGTTAGAAATTCAGAAGGTGCAAGATTTAAGAGGTTCAGAGCAATATTTACCTAGAAAGGTGTGGAAACCAAACCCTGGCCACGGGTCAGTTAAGGACAGGAAACCCTCAAGGAAGGATACCCCTCAAAGGACAGCAGGTGCAGAATGGACACCCCGGATAGGACAGAATACCCTCGGATTAGGAATCAGGACAGGACCTCAGGACAGGACAGCAAACCCTCAGGACAGGACCGCTCAGGACAGGACCGGAACCCACAGTTCGGAAGCAACGCCTGCGCTCCACCCGCTCTGCAGTTATCGATCAAGACCCCGATTGGGTCAGCGAACTTCCAGCAAAGTGCTTCGCCAGCACTTTAAGGTTCAGTAGAACCTTAGTCTATGGTCAAATTCGGACAGAGTGCTCTGCAGCGCTCTGTATCTTCAGTCACCTATTGAGTACGATGGGTCAGTGACAGGTCAGCTAAACCAGACAAGTCGGACGGTTCCCTAGGTGAACCCAGGGTAGATATACAGTTTGGGGACAGTGTACCACCCCCCAATGTTGCAAAGTGTCAGAATCCCTCAATTTCGATTGGTCCTAAGGTAGGATTTGGGTAACACACCAATCACAATTCAACATTTCAAGCCTGTATTTGCATGTTTGGGCACCGCCTAGTAAGATTGGGGTTCCCATGAGAAGCTACACGGCAAACAGTAGCGTAATATTACAATGTAACATATAAGGAGCCACATTCGCTGTTCTCGCAGGGCAGAGGTGACTTTCTCAGGAGCATCTCGCCCATCGCTGCCAACTGGCTATGTTCCATCAGTCAAGGTCTACTGTGCTGCCAAAGTTGCGCAGGCGCAGAAGGGACCTCCAATATGGCTCTCCTTTCACTCAGACCCCCATTCCCCGCGGTACATGAAAAGTAAGCGAAAACAAATTAATACATAATGTCATCATGAAAACACATCACAGGGTTTGTACTTTCTACTTATCATTATAAAATATACTTATGCAGGTTAAATGTTAGCTACATTGATACAGACACAAGAGCAGTGGCACGAGCAGTACCACATGATGAGCACAGCTATGGATTACGCATGCGCATAAATTTCCCTCCACTTCTGCAGACGCGTCAGGACACGTGAGTGTGGCTGACGCATGCGCAGTAACTAAAATACAAGCGGCGGCCATTTTAAAGTACACGGGTTAAATGTATTAGAAATACACGTAGGCAAGCTTCGCAAACTTTGCCTAAACAAAATAAACGTTAGTAAAACATACGTTTTTGTTACCTTATTACACATAAACGAGGTTCTTGACTTCGGCAAGCCGCAAAATATGCGAAGCTTTGCTTCATCACTACGAGTGGCGTTCTTGACAACCAAGTAGGTGTCACAGAGTCCTTGGCAACAAAGGTTGCTAAAGGTTCTCTGGAGCGTTGCTGGTGACTTAGTAGAAAACGCACTCTCTTACGTAGCCAACAGACGATGAAGATACATTTTGGGTTGCTAGGCAACAATGCAAGACGGAGGAATTCAGGAAAGCGTCTCTATTTTTTTAAAAGAAATAGACTGACCTGGATTTGCGATCTTGGAGGTTGCTTTGTTTCGAGGTTGGAAATATCGTTCGTGATGATTTCTGAAACGGTGAGTTATAAATGAGGGAGCATTTACTTTAAAGTCAGCCTACCCTCGTAGTCGCCTCACCTTCGTAGGCACCTATGTTCATTCCGTTTGTAATTGTTGAAAATAAGAGTCATTTATCTCAACAGGACTCCGCTTGTAGAGTAGGAAGGTAAAATCTTTCTCTTTGAAGATTTGATAAAGTTGATTAGTTGAGGTCTCTCGTGGGTGGGTAAGTATCGTCGCCAAAATGATGTGATGCCCAAAGGTAAATGATGAAGAAGGCAGACATGAGTTGATTGAAGGTCTTTAATGTGACATCTGTGCAAGATACCTCATCCTTCAGTAAGCAGGTGCAACTGCCCTCAATTCAACAATCAACATTCTCTCCTAAGCATATTCCATTACAGAATCCTATGAGGTAGGTATGCAAGGAACAGAAAGAAAGGACTAGCAAGTTACTAGAACACTACACACTGCCACTTACTTAGTCAACCACAAACGGGTCATCAAACTTGCTACCACTTTTATGAACAAAACCACCCTTTTAATGAAAACACAATCAATATACACATCTTAACACAATTGTGATTATCCAAATTCACTTTTTGTTTCAACTTGACCACTTCCACATTAGACCTTGCTTCTGCATCACAAGATGATGATGAGGATGAGAGATTTATAGAGCGCGACAAATTCCCTGGGGTGTCTAGGCACTGCCTTTGATAGGTACCAAGCAGTGTGGACAGAGAGGTAGAATTACGCTGTAAACAACCACGTTTTTACGCCCTTTCTAAATTTAGAGAGACTGGGTTCTTTCTTCAACGAGGTAGGCAGAGAGCACTGGCATCCACTCCAAACTGGACGCATTTGCTCATCCACCCTGGGCAGTTCTTGGTGGCTGGCTTCCTCCCCCTCAAAATCTCGGAAGGAGTAACCCAAGTGGTGGACTGAGGTAGAGTACGGTAAAACCACAACATAGATCTTACCGCATTGACAACTACACACTTGATGTTGATAGCCCACTGGACACAATGGACTAACAAACGATTCATTTGTTTCACCTCCCCATTGGTTTGAGGATGATACAAAAATGTTTTTAAATGCTTATCACCAGATTTAGGAAAATCCTCAACCACCTCATTGACAAATTGAACACAGTTGTCAGAAATAAAATATCGAGGGAAACCTTCCCTGAGAAAATAAAACACTGCTTTGGCGTCAGGTTCAGGAGCAAATTTTACCTCTGTCCACTTTGAGTACAAATCAATTGCTACCAAAGCATAGCAAAACTGTCTCAGCAACCTGTTGAAAGGACCTACCAGATCAACCCCAATTTTCTACCAGGCCCTTTCAGGATACTCATGAGGTTGAAGAGGTGGTTTCCTCAAAATCAAACCCTTTTCAGAAGACAAACACACCACACATTCTCCCAAAAACTATTCAACTTCTCTATCCATAGAGGGCCACCATAAAGTTTGTCCAATAGTCTTTTAGTGAACGCAGCCCCCATATGTCCTTCATGAGCCATTTTAATGACCTCCAACCTTAATTCCACAGGAGGTACCAACTTATCACTCCTAAGAAGGAACCGGTCATCAACCGATAGTTAATCAGCAACCTTCCAAAATGGTTGATACATACTAGAAACAGACTTCTCTCTAGGCCAACCCTTCGAAATACAGCCAATAACAATTTTCATGACTTCAACCAAGACCATTCATCTCTCCATTCAAGTTACGTCACTGCACACATTCCTTCCAAATCTAAAGAAGCAATAAACTAATTATCTTCAGTCTCACCCAACCCATCCACATCATCATCTGGAATGGCAAAACGCGACACAAAATGTGTGTGTACATTCATGTCCCCTTTGATATGAACAATGTCAACATTAAACTGTAACAGCTGAAATGATAGTCTTGATATTCGGGGTGTGTTCTTTAAATCTTTCCCCAGACAAAACAGCAACTAAAGGTTTATGATCTGTTTACACTGTAAATTTTGTACCCCACACATATGGTTTGAAGTTTTGTATAGACCACCAACATGCTGAAAACTCCTTTTAAATTGTTGAATAATGCATTTCTGCCTCTCTCAAAACTCTAGAAGCATAACTGACTGTGTTCTCCACCACCCCTTTTTGCTGAGTGAATACAGCACCTAAAACATAGCGGCAATCATCCACTGTGATGCAACATGGTAACCTGGGATCAAAAGGTTTTGGCCTGTTCGAACCAGCCAACTGATTTTTATCCATTCAAAGGAATTTTGACATTAATCAACCCAATTGAAAACAGCATCTTTTTAAAGCAAGTTGGTTAAAGGTGCAATTGGAGTTGCATGATCCGGTACATATTGAGAATAAAATTCACAAATTCCCATGAAAGATTTAAGAGCAGCTTTATCTTTGGGAGCTTGTATTTCAATTATAGCATTGACAAGACCTGCTCTGGGTTAAATGCCTTCTCCTGAGACCTGTCCCAAATACTAAACTGTCGTTTTATAAAACTCACACTTTTCAATTTTAAAAGGGCAATACCCTTATCATGAAAAATCTACAAAACAAGCTCCAGAATTACCTGATGTTCCTCTTTAGTTTTACTGTATACCAGAACATCGTCTTGGAAGACAACAACTCCATCAACATTTTTTAACAAATGATACATTATTCTTTGGAAGACAGATGCCGCTGAAGCTAACTGGCATTCTGCTATATTGAAATGTGCCCATTGGAGATATAAATGCAGTGTAATGTCTGGACTCCAGATCCAATACTACTTGGTGGTAAACTGACGCAAGATCTAATTTACTAAACCAATTTGAGCCAGAAACAGCAGCCAGTAAATCTGAAATTTTCGGAACAGGGTGTGAGTCAATCCAAGTAGCTCTGTTAAGGTTGGGGAAATCTACTGAGACACTGAGTTCACCACTCTTCTTACGTGCTACCACAAGAGGGGATAACCATAGGGAAGATTAAATCGGTTCAATTATACCCAAGTCACACAACTTAATTCCCTATCCAAGTCCTCTGACTGAAAAGGGAACCTCTCGCAACGTGTGCCTCGTGGGCATTGCCCCCTCCTTCCCTTTGATCTTGTGTTGGAACCCCTTAATCAACCCTACTCCGCCAGAGAATACATTAGAAAATTTTGTGCGTAAACTCTGTCCCGCTACAATCATCTGCACAAAATCCACCACCAAATCTACTACGGACACTTGTTCGCTAGTGCTTGGCTTCACAATTATTTTAAAGAAGCTCTGGTGACATCAACCTAAGATACACAAACCTTTGATAGAAACATACACCTTCCCAAAAATCTTCCTTCCCTGGAAGATTAAAACATCTTCAAAAAATCGGAACAAGTCAATGCGGAGTCCTTCATAGGATGACGAAGCGCGACATGGTGGTTCAAGCACTCTTCTAGGCCACAAGTCATCAAATAACTCCTGAGTCACCATAGTTATTCTTGCACCCGAGTCAACTTGTAGTTTAACAGATTTGTCCTCTATTGATATAGCTGCATAAGGATCCACATAAGTCTATGGATCCCCTGACACAACCATGTCATCTATAACTAACAATACCATGTCTTGGAGATCTTGTTGTAAGTTTTCTAAATGATTTTCACCATTTTCATCCCCTAGGTTGGCCAAAACAGAATTATTCCTATTATACTGTTTTCCTCGTCTCTGACACACTTTTTGTCGAAATGCCCTAATTTGTTGAAAATTCTGCATGTAACATTCTTTGCTGGACACAATCTTCCACTCTTAAAATGCGAAAGATTACCACACCTAAAACACATATTGGATTGTTAAAAAAACGTATCAGTTTTCATGTTTTCTTTAGATTGTGAACTGCTAGAAGGTTTGGTCTTTTCTTTTACCACACTTACAGTCTCAGTTTTCCGTTCTTCCAATTCCTTCACAGATAACTGTGAAGTATCAATGCTTTTAGCTATGCATAGAGTTTCCTCGAGTGAAAGGTTAGCCAAGGACAGCAATTTCTGCTGAATAGCCTTGTTGGAGTAGAGGCAAATAAATTGATCCCTTACCAATTGGTCAGTAAAATGTTCAAAGTGACAGTCTGCCACTAATCTCCTAAGAGCAGATACATAAATATTGACATTTTCTCCTAAGATCTGCTTCATCATGAAAAATTTGTGTTGGAGCACTACGATGCTAGGTTGCACATCAAAAAGTTCTCTAATTTTTTAACTCACTGTCTTCAATATTTGGTAGATGTTTTAAAATGGCACGACCCTCAAACCCTAAGGAATGTAATAAGAATTTTTTCAGTTCAGAACAAAACTTTGAGACTCCAATAGCCCGTAAATATGTTTCAAACGCAACAAACCAGTTTTTCCAACTCACAGGTGGTTCACTTAGAGATTCAAAAAACGAAGGAGGATTTACAGACTGCATGTTTCTTAATAATGCCTAAATAAAAACACGATACTACACCAGAAAAATATATGCAAACCTCAGCAAAATGGAATGAACCGGTAGAAGTGAATATAAATGAGAATGCATGTGCAATGCACACGAATATTTAACTAAGCTGTGCGAATCGGCTGAAAATTAAAAAATAAGTGCTACCAAAAAGGAAAAAACCTGGGCGCATCGGCGAGATGGAGAAAGTCTGTACTAAGCAGTGTGAAAGGCACAATAAACATCAGTGCCACATGGGATAAAAAAGTTGTGCACATCAGCAAAATAATGCAAGACTGCACAATGCGTTCATTAAAATGCACACAAGCTGTGCGCATCGGCGTAATCATGCACAAGGAACAGTGTCAAAATACAATAAACATCAGTGTCAGCGTTATCATGTAGAATCGCACGATGCGCTCTTTATTGGGTACATAAGCCATGCGCATCGGCATAACACTAATCAAGGAAATCCTAGCACGGAGTCAGATGGGATGATAGAGCAGTGGACATTGGCAAAATCATGTAGAACTGCACGACATGCCATTTAAAGTACACAGAAGCTGTGCGCATCAGCGTAACATAAAACAGGAAAACCCAGCACATAGTACTGATTGTGAAGGATGTTGCTATGCCAACGGTAAACACAACCAATGTGCAGACGTCATGAAATGTGACACAGCAAGTAAGGGATCAGCTAGAGGCAGTGTGAAACGTCACAGTGCGAGAGCCGTGAAATGCAGGGCCGTTTCTACCATTACAATAAACGAACAATGGTTCGGCTACCTATCTCTCACGGAATTCATTAATGATCAAATCAAGCCCCCCACCATGGGCTAACCATTCAATGTGACAAAAATATTATATTTTCCAAAAAGGTCTCCCAATTATTTCAAATAATCATACACAAATCAAAAAAAAAAGTCTATTGAAGATATAGTGTATACACATACACACATACACAAAAGTAACATATACAGTGTATACATGATTACATATATAAATCACATCACATTACAAACATTTACAGTGTGGAAACAATTACATATATCACATCGCACTACAATACACGAAAATAATAATCACATAAAAAAAATGACTAATTCTTATCACGTCCTATTCCTATTTGGTAGTCATGTGTCAAATATCACAGTTGAATTGTACAGTCTCTTGTTCGACACTGACTAAGACTTTTAATATATCAAACACGTCGACGTTTTGATCCCTCCTTAGCTCGCGAAGACTTAGGAGTCCACTTTGTCCGCCCGTCATCCTAGCGGGGATTGGGACCGCCCGCCATAAGGGCGGGGGTCCCGTGGGGGGCATTAGGATGTGCCCGCCACAGTGGCGGGCACATCCTGCATTTGTAGCATTGTGGCGGGCGGTGCTCTCAGCACCGCCCGCCACAATGCTACAAATGAATTTCAGCATTTGCATATCCAAAGCTTTGTTTATGCAAATGTGGGGGGGTACCACAGGTACCCCCGTGTGCAGCCCCCACCCCTCCTTCACTCTGGGGGCCCACAGGGGGCCCCCAGAGTGAAGACCGCATGCCTTTCCGTGGCGGCATTGCCGCCACGGAAAGGCATTGTAAATTGCCCATGCTAATATGGCTGGCGGTGTCTGATAGACACCGCTACCATATTATTCCTTTTCCGCCCCGGCCGCAAGGCGACCGGGGCGGAAAAGCAGCGGACGGTCTTTCTGTCCGCCAAGGTCCCCCCCGCCATACTAATATGGCAGGGGGGAAAACTAGTGAGGATTTCGGGCGGATTGCCACCGCCAGGCTGGCGGTGGCTACCGCCAGCCTGGCGGGGGCAATCTGCCCGACATCCTAATGGGCCCCTTGGTATTGTCAATCTGGGGTCTTCATCAGGACTAAACAATGTGTGTGAAACCTATACAAAGAAATCAAAACATATCTATATTAAAATAGGGATTCCTATTACTCAGGGAGAACTTTCTTCCATGTAGAACTACAAGTTCAATGCTCACCATTCTAAACTGATGTAGCGTCTTGAATTTCCGATAAATCAAATGTGGGTTCACATAGGTGAACTCCACTTTAACTGACCTTAAGTATCAGAAATAATAATAAATACAGTACCCTAAATTAATCAAGTATCTGATACTCCTGGGCTAAGTGAATGACATACAGAGAGTGCGCTAGACTCACCTCCTTACGCACTACATCAAAGTTCCAAGTACTCCGAACAAGGGCACATTAAGGCCATCCATCTCCATTTTAAACAAAGTCATGCTCACTGTCTGGAGAGGAATCAACAAGTATCCATTATACACAGGGCCGTAAGTCACATTACAAATTGACTTATATACCTCAAGTCAATTACTAGACACCCAAGACATACATCCTTAAATGTCTATTTCCACAACTTTTTCGCTCCTACAAAGCTATCGTGGTAAATCCTTACTCCAACATATAGTCTGAATCTGGCTCCTTCTTTAATATTACAAAAAAGGGAACTTAGACCATCATTACCAAATTGAAAGTCTCCACACATTACTGTGCATTAACTAGATTATCCGGCACTGCTTACCTAAACCATGTGTGGTATTACTCCCAGCACAGGCAATGTCCAGGAAACCAGAAAGTAATATCGGGCGCACATACGCTGCTTCCGAGAACTGTTTAACGAAACGGAAAACAACACCAAACATTAATCAACTGATACGTTAAAAACCGTGCTCGCAGTCAAGATAAATGTCAAGACCGGCAAATTTATACCTTCAAGCGTTCCACCGCCTTCTTGAATGCCGAAGAAGGTGTGTGAACCGGAGTTCCTGTCTCGGACTCCATTAGTAATCTCTCCCACATGACAAGGACAACGTGAGCAACGTCTACATACGTCTAAATCATCATGGTAACTAATAAACAAAAATGGCTCAGCCTAAACCATAATCGCGTGCTGGTTACAGCGCGGACAAATGTATTCAAGGTCTCGTAAAATCCTATCTAAAAGGGACGCAATTATAAACTGCCTGTCAAAATCACAAATCAAACGTTAAGACCAAATCGCGGTCAAACATACGCATGATTACTATGCAATATACGATTAAAAGTGGTTCAGAAACGATAAACTTTACTTCATAACCCATCTAACACTTTTACCGCAAAGGGGTGGGGGGTGGGGGGGGATGGATGCACATTATACCTTCCATACTGACAACGTCCCTTAGTACTCACTGCACCATAGAGAGGACGATGTGAACAAGGTCTACATACGTCCACGTTGTCATGGTAACCAGACAACTGCAAAAACGGTTCAGCCAAGACCATTAGTGCTTGCTGGTTAGACCATGATCGAATATATGCTAGATCTTAAAAGCCCCTATTAAACAAGGACGTGATTGTCCACTACCTTTGTTGACCCCAAAGTTAATATTGAGACCGATAGACAGTCATTAATGCGCACAATTGTTAAGCAATCCAGGTTTATCAGTGTCCGCAAACCGATACATTTATCTACTGATCCATCTAAGACCCTTTACATAAAAGGGAGGGATGTATGGATTTACATTGTGCTCTAAGTAATGTACACGTCGTCGCAACCGTTTTGGCCTACATTTAGATGATACGTTCATCTAATACCTGTAGTCACCCTCTTACTGGAATCACACAACCACATTGTGTTCTAAATAATAAACATGGCCAGTTTCACACTGGTGTGACCATGCTTCGGATGAATGGGCAAAGACCATCAATTCAAACTTGGTGTGCAACGTCCATTAGGCTCAAAGGGTTTCAGTGCGGGTTGACTAGTGCTGCTTGCAATTCGCCTAGTTATAGCGCCGTGGGCGGCGCCACACGCTAGACAAAACAACAATATCTCCAGCACCAGGCCATCCTGCCCAGTTTAACAGTATGATCAAGTTACAAAGGCACTACATCAATGCCCTTAAATTTCTGGTAGTTTGCAACAGTTTTAAGATCCTTTTAGAGTTTCTCGTTGCTCATATGGGTTTAATTTCTGATATTTATCCCTCACCTTTATTGCTCGATTTTACTCGCAAGAATGTGTCACACAGTCGTTAAAATGTCACTCATAATTAGCCTGAAAATATGAAAATGACACAAATGGCAATCTGAAACCTTGGCAGCTTTGCCCGGCGCTTGACAGCTAAGGCACTATCAGGCGTGACATTGCATTTCAGTGCAGTGATGCGGACCACCACACTGAAATGCGTTAGTCTAACGCCTGATTCTTGACAGGGCTGAATGCATTCATTCTTCTAGCGTGGATGGCAGGGGGAGAGAGTGATCAGGCCTGAGAGTGATGGTAGTAAAAGGGAGTGGGGGGGGGGCATTTTTCAATTTTCGCCTTGGGCGGCAAAAGACCTGGAAACGGCCCTGGTGAAATGGCCCCCTGTCGTGACACGCATATGAACCACAAATGTTACAATACAGGAACAGCACGATCCCAACGAAGAAATGGAAGTACGTATGTCTGACTACGGGAAACGCCACCGGGAGGCAAGAACAATTTTATCAAACGGTACTTGCTGTTATGAATGCTTGATCCAGGATACCAGCACGTCTGCACAACAAGGGTCCTATTGCAGCTCTCCAAATAGTCGCAAAATGGAAGTGCAGTAACGCCCACAGGAAACAGCCACACAATTTGGTTGTAGGAGAAACTTAGTTTATTCGCAGGCAGAGCTGCAGCGAAACACAGCAAACAAGCCGTCGATCCTCAGCCAACTGACATGGAATCATCTAGCAAAGAACATTACACAATTCTACCTTCTGACAGAGGTCCCGGTCCCAGCGGAAGGCTACTCTGGAACCAGAGACCGAAGCTGTCAGAAGCTACACAATTGTGTGTTCAACACCCTCCTGAACCCACAAGCAACACTCTCATGCTCTACTTGTATCACTAACCTTATGCAGGGACCCGTAGACCACATTCACTGGGGAAGTAAAATCTAGTCTACCCTAAGCTGCATCCCAGAGTGACTAGGAGAAAGAGGTTATGTGGCCACTTTGCAGTCACTTTTAGGCTGATAAAAAGGCCAGCCCTGCAAGAGAAAACAAAAAGCAAAAGATCAGTGAGACTGAATCTAGGCTGTCAACATTGACAGCTATTAATTTGCTAAACCAAGCAAGTGACCATTCACCAAAAGATGAATTTACAAATACAGTGTCTGGGCTAAGCCCCATTTCCAGCCAGTGGGATGGCAAGGAGGCACATATTGGATGTTGGCCCTACCTGTCAGGACGTAACCCAGGATCTTTCAGGTCACTCACCATTGGGGAAACCACATATCCCTGTGCTCTCAGGACAGTCATGCACAGGGCCAAAGATTACTTTGTCCTCTGCCATTACTAGCCCATACCAAGCATGGGCAGTCTTCTCGTGAGGAACAGACTCTTGGGGAATCATTGCGCTTCAGCAAGGTCACCCTAGTCGTCTTGTTAATAAGGGGGAGGAGGGTCACTGGGACTTAACGGTAAGCCCTCAGGCTAGTTGTTTGGTTCAGAGATGCCCAAACCAACCCACTGGCTAAACTGAGACACTGCCTATGGAGAGGCAGGAGGGTAGACAGCTCGTCAGTGCAATCCTCAGAGAATCAACCCTTAAGCGGCTACCAATGGCATAGTGTACCAGCACTCCTATGGAAGGCTAGAACATGGTGTTCCCATCTATGGCCTAGTGAGCTCACCTGCGCCCACCGTCTTCCCTCTGGAGGCAATAGAAGAATCTTCTGACAACCAGTGGTGGCACCTCCATTAGGGTGGAGGAGCACCGCCCACCACCACTGCGCTCAAATACCAAGCTGTTTGATTATCGTTTATTTTAATCCCCTGGACCTGCCCCCAGGACTCGGCGAGCCTTGGGGCTGGTCGCGGAGATGACACTGCTGGTGGGGGAGTAGTAGTGCACTTCCTTCCCTGTGCATGAGGGTTTGGTCCGCCATCTCAGGTCAGCCAAACCCTCATGCGCACTGAAGTTCTTTCCAGCCCCAGCTGCGTTGCTGGGGCTGGAGAGAGCAGGCACAGGGTCCCAGTCTGCCTGGGAGCGCAGGATTAAGGACAATTCATTCAATAACTTCTTATGTATGTTTTGCTATTTCTAAAACTAGCTGGCTTGCAATTGAGCGCTGTAAAGGGGCACCACAGGATAAATGAGGGGAAGGGACAGAGGGAAGTGGTAGGGCATACGTTCTTCACATGCAAAACTCACAGAGCCCCCTTAACACAGCTGCACAACAGCCAGCTCAAATTTAAATGGTGGGCGCTGGTGGTTACAGCTCAAAACTGTTGAATAGAGCATTAGAATGAATGAGGCTCTATTAAGGAGTCCAATGCCGAATCAGAGAGCAAGCTGGTCATGATTATAATTATCGGCTTGCTGTTGGACCTTCTCTTTTAACACTGAAGACTGTAGAAGGTTGGAGAAAACAAAGCTAGAAGAAAATCAGTAAACCAGTGACAACTTGACATTTTCTTCAGCCAGGCGTGCTTCTGACGGAATTGGTGCTGCAGCAAAAGAAACCCTAGTTACAAATGGACATTTTTATGTACCTGCTAGAGCTTGAGAATTTTTCCTCAACTTGACCTGTTGAATGGTGTCCAAGAACACTTTTGAACTTTTAGGAGCACTAGGCAAGAAACTACAGAACTCTTTCTGAAACTTGGGATTTAAAGTTGTTTTAAACTGTATGTACACACTTGCTGTCTGCATTTTCCAGGAACGTCCTGCTAGCACGTTTTGACGATGAATGTCGATGCTACCACAAGACCATGAAAAATAAAGTATCAGGCTTGTGGAAAGTTGCTTAGCCTGAGAAGGCTTCTGACTTCCAGAGAAATTTAAACTCCCAAAGGTAAAATTTGCCTGAATGAACAGCAGCTTCTTTCTAGACATAAAAAGGTGCCTACGTCTTGATCTTCCATAATGTTTGACTGTAGTGAATCAACAACCTGTATTTGACCTCTATCTGTCGCCACTTAGCCTTAGAAGGTTCCTAGGTCTCGGTCTCTCACACCCAATTGGCTTGTGCTGGATTTTGAGTTTGTACTGTTTGCTATAAGACCATTAATTAAATCAAGATCCCTACTTCAAGTGCTCTTTAATGCTGTATTATTTTGCTCAATAAACGTTGCTCTTTTCAAATAAACTGATTTAGAAACGTAACGTTTCTTACCTGCCAGTGTAGTTTTGCAGCTTGAAGAATTTTCTGGATTCACATGCTGTGCATTATATCGCCACCCAGTGTCTGGGTCCGGAATTGTTGTACCCCTCCTATTTCTTTTCCACTGGGGGTCCCGAAATACCACCATTTGGTGTCCCTGCGCGACGTGCTTCCTCCAGAAGCTCCCACCTTTGGCCGCCGTTTTTGGATTTTTTTCTTTTCCTCGAAGATAACTTCCTGATGGTTGCTGATTGTACTCCCTTTTTTATTCTTCTCATTTTATTTATCTGTCCCTGGTTTCATCTTCTTGGAGGAGGAGGGTGGGTTTGCTAGCGTTTTGTAGCGTGAATATTTTCTGGATTTCCATGCTGTGCATAGATTTTGTAGCGGTTTCTTCATTTTGTGGTGGATGAGTGGAAGACGAGCGTTGGTTTGTGAATAGATGTTGCAAGATCTTTTGTCCGACTTGCGCTTTTTTATTCCTTCGGATGTCCAATCAGTAGTGTTTTGTGAACGTGTGCACTGAAGACCATGCTGCTGCCATGCAGATGTCTCGAATTGGAGTATTTGCTAGAAAGGCAATAGTTGCTCCTTTCTTGTTGAATGAGCTCGAGGAGCTGTTTGCAATGGCTGTTGTGTTTGCGTGTGGCTCAGCTGTATGGCTTGATCAATCCATCGTGCAATTGTGTTCTTGGTTACTGGCCTTGCCAAGAAACTGATTACGAAAGATACAAAGAGTTGTTTTGTTTTCCAGTATTCTTTTGATCTTTCAATGTCATACCTGACTGCCCTTCTAGCGTCCAGAGTGAGTAATGCTCTCTCTGACTGAGTCTTTGGATTCTGGAAGAAACTTGGAATTTGTATGGACTGGTTTATGTGGAACTGTGAAACCACCTTCGGCATGAAGTGTTGATCTGGTCTCATGACGATTCTGTCAGTATGTATTTGGAAAGTTAACGCCTGCAACTCACTAACTCTTTGCAGTGATGTTATCGCTACTAAAAAGGCAGTCTTTAGTGTGAGCATTTTGTGGCATGGCCTTGTGTAGTGGCTCAAATAGTGCTTTCATTAACTGTGCCAATACTATATTTAGGTTTCATGTGGGTGCAGGAACTCTTTTTGGAGGGGCAATTCTTCTTGCTCCTTCTAGGAATCTCTTGACCACGTGAGAGGTGAAGCTCTTTCCTTTGCTGCCAAGTGAACTTTAAACGATGCGTAGCTTAACTTACTATGGAGTAGATGAGTAAAGTATTTCAGCACTGTCTTTTCTTTAGTGATTTTTCGGGACAGACCCTCTTTGGCGCACCATAAGGAGTATCATTTCCATTTGGCTGTATAACACTTTCTAGTGGTTGGCTTTCATGCTTCCCTTGGGACTGCCATAGTGCTTTCAGGCAGTTTTAGGTGTGCAAATTCTATGTCCTCAGGAGCCACGCAGTGAGGCTCAGGCTCTTGGGCTCTGTGTGAATCAACTTGCCCTGTTGCATGGTTAGTAAGTCTTGTCTGTTCAGTAACTTGTGGATTGACCCCTGAGATATTTGCATAATCTCCGAGAACCAGGTCTGTCTCGCCCATTGCGGTGCTATGAAATTCATTGTCATCTGGCTGATTCTGCATTTGTTGATTACTTTGTGTAGTAGTGGTATCGGGGGGGAAAAGCGTAAGCAAATATCCTGGACCAGTTTATCCATTGTGCATTCCCTAGGGATCTTTTGCACGGTTGCCTGGATGCAAACAGTGGACATTTTGTATTGTGTGGTGTTGCAAAGAGGTCGACTTCTGGAGTTCCCTATTTTTGGAATATTCTGTTGAGTTCGTACTTATTCATCTCCCACACGTGGGACGAGGAATTTGGTGTGCTTAGTCTGTCCGCCTCCACATTGCCCTTTCCTGGCAGGTGAATTGCTATTATGTTTATGTTTTGTGGAATCGCCCATTCCCAGATTTGCTGAGCTAGTATTGACAGTTCCAGGGAATGTGTCCCACCATGTTTGCGGATGTAAAACATGGTGGTTGTATTGTCTGTTTGTATCAGAACTGTCCTGGTATGTAGCTGCCTTTGAAAGGCTTTTAAGGCTAGGAACACGGTTTTCAGCTCCAGAATGGTTGTGTTTTAGAGCTTACTGCAGTGTCCACACTGCCCTAACTTTGAGGATGTTCATGTGAGCACCCAGTCATATCTGTGAGGCATCTGTTATGACCACTGTTCGAGTTGGTTGGGTGATCGCCTTTCCTAATGTTATGTTCTCCTTGTTCCACCATGCTATCCCTTGTTGTATCTTCTGTGTAAGAACCACTAGATCGTCCCAACTGTCTATTGCTTGTGACCATTGTGTTTGAAGCCATTCTTGGAATTGTCTCATGTGAAGCCAAATGGATCAAGTGAATGCATGAGGCCATCATTCCTAGAAGTTTTTCCACTGTCGGAGCTTGCCCCTTCCGGTAAAGCTGTGTCTCCTTCAGTATGGCTGTTGTTCATTTTTCGTTTGGGAAAACCCTTTCCAGCACTGTATTTATTCTTGCTCCTAAGAACTGTTTTTCTTGTGGCTCTGTAGAGGATTTTTCCCAGTGTATAGAAAAACCGAGTTCGGCTAATGTAGCTATTACTTGGTGTATGTGCTCTTTGCAAAGACTGTACGAGTCTGCCCTTACTAGCCAGTCGTCTAAGTATGGGTATACATGGATTCCTTTTCTTCTTCAGTGTACAGCTACTGCTGCAAGGCACTTTTTGAACTCTCTTGGTGCCGACTTGAGTCCAAATGCTAGCACTTTGAATTGGTAGAGAGTGTTGTTGACTACAAACCTTAACAGTTGCTGTGTTTGTTGTTCATGGGGATGTGCAGATAGGCATCCTTTAAGTCTATTGTTGCCATGTAGTCTCCTTCCTGCAGTTCCGGTATTACGTCTTGCAGGGTAGTCATTTTGAATATTTGCGAATTTGTTGAGGAATCGGAGGTCCAATATAGGGCGCAACTATCTTTGGAATAAGGAAGTTCGTAGAGTAAATTCCTTTATTTGTATGGTACGTGTTCTATTGCTCTTTTGGCTTGTAGCTCGTGCACTTCTTGGAGTAGCAGAGCCGTCTCTCTATTGGAATGTACCTTAATTGTTAGTCTTTTGCTTGGAGGTGTTTTGACTAGCTATATGCAGTACCAGTGTTGTATGATGTTTAAGATCCATTTGTCTGAAGTGATCTCTTTCCATTATGGGAGAAAGTTATGTAGTCTTCCTCCTACTGGTGTGCTATGTTCTGTGAAAAATGTGTTCGTATTCTGAGTTTGTGTCTTTGCACGCACTCTGTGGGCGGTTTTAAGAGTGTGCGTTATTGCCTGAATGCAGTCACTTTGATGTTGCAGGTGCTCCTCCCCTTTGTGGAAGGCCTCTACCATGGGGTCGTCCTCGAGATGATTGTCTTCCTTGCTGATTTTGCCAGCTTTGTTGATGACCCTGCTGTTGTCCGCTGTTTCAACCTTGGAAACTTTGTTGGTATGTATGTTGCGAGGTAGTAGGGTGATGGTTTCCTCTACCAGCTGGCTTTCTTGCGGAGGCTGTTCCCCTACGTATTCTGTCTCTGAATTGTAGTGCCCCCATAGATCTCGCCATTTCATTGTCCATTTCAAGTTGGATAAGCATGTCATCCACTGCGCTTCCTAAGTGCTGCTCCCCATTTAATGGTGCATTCAATATGTTATTTTGCATCTGGGTCCTGTGCTCACTGCGCCACTGGAGTCAAGCTATCCTGGCTCAGAGATCCACAGCCATGCATGTCTTCTCTCTATGATGCTTATCATTTGTCTGCTTGATATTTCTGCGGCATCTAGGGCAGATTTCAAACAGGAATTTGCTATGTTTTTCTCCTCTATTACCAAGTGGCTTGCCCTTCGCTGAAATTGTTCAGGTATGTGTTTCAACAGCTCTCCTACTTCTTCCCAGTGCTGGTATGCATGCCTGTTTAGTAGTTGGAGTTGGTGATGCACCACTGGTTTGCTGCTCTTCTTTCGATCTTTCTCCCCATAAGGTCCATTCTCCTGCTTTCCTTGTCTGGCAGTGGACCAGTAATGGTAGGTACATTAGCCCATTTCCTAGCCGTAGCTGTTGTGATTGAATCAGCAGTAACTGTTCCTTTGACGTAAATTGGATCCTTGGAGGAGCGTTAATACTTTTTCTCAGCCCTAGGCTTGACTGTTCCCATGAGGCACAGGGTCAAGACTGATTTGCATATGGCCATGTCTGAACTGGGGTGGCTTGGTGAGCAAAATAACGATGGATTAAACCCAGATCTGTGACTGGGGGTGAATGTTTTGCCATTGTGCAACATTCCGTCCATCATCTTGTTTGTTTTGCGTTACATGTGACAGGCTCCTTAAAAGCCTCCTTCCCCTGGTCTAGCACACTTTGTAACATGGCAGGAACTGGGTTCTTGACTGCATAGGCATGAATGTCTCGAATAGGAAACATGAATGAGGCTTCTCTTCCTCGAGTTGCACCCCATAGGTCTCTGCTGCTATTTTGATGACTTGATTGTACATCCCAATGTCGTCAGGAGGGGAAGGCCTCGAAGGCTAGGTGTCGACTGCCTCTTCACTGTAGCTCCTGAACCTAGATTGGTTTGTTGTTCTTCATCGAAAAAACTCTTCTTGCTCTTCTAACGGCTCGGTCATCACAGGGAGCTCTAATTCCTCGAAGCTGGTCTCCTTTCCCATCAAGGTTTTTGGCGGTATCTTGCACTGCTTCAAGCTTTCGTTAAATTCTCGCTTATGTTGTAAGATACTGGCCATTTCGGCTTTGAGTCTCTTCTTCTTATCGTTCTCCGAAGCATGCGTTTCGGTGTTGAGATTTTCTGACCTTCTCTTTGTGGTTGACGGCGCCTTTTGCCCTGCTTGCGTTACGGCGTCAAAACTTTCACGTCTTTTCTTCGTGGACAATGAGGGCTTCTCTGTTGCCGCGTGCATTGTGCCCTGTTTTTCTGTTTTTGACCTCTCTTGCTTCGACGTTGATGCGTCTTTTCCTTGATCATCTTTCAAAGTTTTATTTTTTGGGTTTTTTCGAGGGTCTTTGCCACTCCGGAGACCTTGCTTAAGGATTCTACGGGCTGTTTTTTCAGGGACGCCACTGCGGCTAGTACTTCGACACCGATGCTGCTTTCGTGGTCCTGGAGTCTGTTTTTCGTGACTCGTGTATTGTCTTTGAGACAGACTTTTCTCTTACCTCTTGCGAAGTCTTCTTTTCGACCTCCATAATTTAGACGTCGACATCTGTGTTGCCAGCTGGCCCCTCTGCTACATTTTATTCGTCGTCACTGGAGAGGTCCAGGTCTCTCAGCGATGGTGGCACACTAAGGCCTTATATGTTGTAATTGGCTCACGTTGCAGTCCTCACTTTGATGATTCACTGGTAGGCAGAGATTGCATACCGGAGGCTGGTCCTTTTGAGCATATTTATGGTGGCAATTAAGGCAAAACTTGAATGGTGTCTTGTCCATTACCACGTACAGGGAGCCCCCTGTACATGCGTTTCCTGTACGGCATCGACGAAGCTGACTTTCCGCTTCTTGGCGCCCTCCGGCACCTCGATTAAAAGTACGGTACTTTGATTCAACTTCTTTTTGATGTTTTTTTACTTTTCCTGTAATTTTCTTTGACTATTCACTCCAACTTCTTGGAGCTCCTTCCGTAACGATCCAGACTCAACGACAGAAAAAAATTACCTGAAGATGGCGACCAAAGGTGGGATCTTCCGGAGGATGCACGTCGATGTCACGCAGGGACACCAATTGGTAGTATGTTGATGCCCACCAGCGAAAAAAACAAAAAAGAGAACAGATATAATAATAACGGACCCAACCACTAGGTGGCAAAATAATGCACAGCATGTGAATCCAGAAAACATGGACGCTGCAAAACTTTAACTTGCTTATTTCTTAACTGATTTTGTGCTGGTGTTGCTGTAAATTTCAGCTTGCAATTTTCACTGAGGATGAGCTTGCTTCTTGTAGCAAGCTACTGTATTGATGCCCTCTTGGACCTACTTTGGTCTTCCACTTTTAGCTTTATATCTTCCACATTTTAGTAGACTTCGTTTTAGCTAGATTGTTTATGTATTTGCTTGCATTATATTCTTCTGCAAAGACTATGTACACGCTGTTTGTTTTGAGGAAGCCTTTCCTGCTACATTATCTGTACTCTTCTTTCAAGGCTACGGACATAGTACAAGATATCCTAGTATTGCGTTGTCAGCTTGGAGACAGTTTCTAACATATAGACATATCATTACATCAGTGCAGTACATCTAACACGATGTGTGCTTTTATTATAGAAACACTCTATTGTCTTCTTAGAGGGCAAAGGGGCATTCCAGCCACAACAGTCCTGGAATGGATGCAGTTTCCAACATGCGACTGCTAATGTAGATCTGATCCAGCAGAGAGGGATTTCCAATTCGACACCTGACTAAGTCACTCAGGTATGGGGTCTCAGGCTATCCCAAGAGATCAGGCAGAGGGTACCCCTAGTGAGCTCTCTAATTAGAAGTAGAGCTAGGTAGAAATACATAGACACACAGCCACATAGAATAGCACTGCCATGGTTGGACTGTTCATTCGGTTCACAATTTTCGGAATGCTGGTTACACTGTTTTGTTTCATCTGCCTAATAATTGCAGTTAATTCTTTCTATGTAAGACGGTAATTGTTTTAATAGGTGTATTGAACACTTTCATTTGTATCTTCTTTGTGTTTCCTTGACATGCATGAGTAACCAACGAAAGGGGTAAGATCTGTTTCCACAATTCCCTTGGGGATCAGAGGGTCATGTTTGAGATTGCCAAAACCACCAGTCACCCCAGGTAGGTTAGGGGTTCGGGAGAGGCGTTGTGAGCTAGTCAGAAATTAGGCCAACCGTCTCGGATGGTGAGGAGTACTCAGTCCCTACATTCTGATCTTCTGTTGTCTGAATACGTAGTCCTATCTTTTCTAAGTGGGAACCTTACGACACTACCAAGGAGAAGACACAGATTAGTCAAAGAAACCTATTCACACAAGAGGAAATAGACTTTAGGGGAGCTCGACCATAGCTTTGTTGAATAGGTAGATGAGAGGAAGTATTTGTTTTGCTACAGATACAATAGAATACGATGGAATGGTTTGCAGCTATTGGACCGGGGTCACAAACCCTTGTTTTGCTTGAGTTCTGCATGTAAATGCTCCAATAGAGCTCCACCCACACTAAACCTGAGCCTCGATGTATTTTAACCCCTACTTTTTAGACAACAAACAAGCACACACTCAATATACAAGTCATATTAGTAATTTCTAATCTGAATGCACTTTCATAATGGATTTCAAAACCTCCTGTGAAAGCTATATGATTATGAGAGCTGGAAAGGGGCCTTCTGAGGTAAAAATACTGCAGTCTCAGAAGCCCTCTAGGTTAAAGTACCAGTCAGGTGGACGCACTGTCAGGGAGTGGAAAAACCCATGCATCTGGAAGAACACCCGATCAACACTGAAAGCTGTCATCAATGACAATCTATCAGCACAGAGAGTGGTCAACAACAAAGCACCTTCAACATCAAAGTCTGTAAAGGTCAGGCCATGAAAGTTGCACCAAAATTCCAAATTGACCAAAGGAGGGTGTCACAGGTGAGAAAAGACCCAGGGAGTGGCATTTACCACGATTCCTAGGGCCCTTTGCTGTGGTAGCTTCTGCCCCTAATCCAGTCAGGAAATCTGGATTTAGGGCAACATACTTTTACCTGCTTTCACAGTTACCCAGAACAAATTCTTTAATTTCAGAAGGTATGTACCTCCATCACAAGCAGGAGCCTGTAGAGGCAAAATGTTCCTCCAACAGACCCAGATCGGACCCCAGATAAAAAAAAAATCTAGTAAAAAATCATGCAGTTGGAATATGAAAGGAATGTCAAAGTAATACTATAAAATAGTTGTACACTAAAATGAAAATCCTCAAAATAGGCCAGACCTGAAAATACCAAACAGGCAGAAAACTTAGTCCACAGGACTACTTTAAATACAAAAAAACCCATGAAATTATCTAGAGGCCAGTGCTTGGGATCTGTACTCGACAAAAGCAGAAATGAGGGCTGCACTGCCATTCTACAACAGTGGAGCTCCATTTTTGCCTTAAAGCAACATTGCAGTTCTTCATAGTAGTGATGTTGTATTTGTTGTAAACAATTTCCTTTCCTTTTTCATGGGAATAAAGTGGTTGAGCAGCAAACGTACTACTTGGGCTTCTAAACCTACTTTCGCACTCCTAATGTGTTTTGATATCGTGGTTTCATTTAATTAAATGATAAAATAAAGAAAAAACAGTGCCTTTAAATAATTTAATAGATTACATTCTCGCTGTTAAAACTTAGTGCCTCAATATCCTGCATATGGCTGAAGATATTCTATGTTTATTGAGATCCCATCACTGACCACAAACGTTTGCAAAAAGGGGTGGATGTAAGGTCAGCAGTCTCCATATCCCTCTTGTTGTGAATCTATCTAGGACCCTAATCAAGATATCCCCGAGTCATGCCCTTATATGGTTATAACAAAACATATCCTTATAAAGGCATAGGAATAATGACCATATCTAGTCATAGCCCATGCAGTCCAAATACGGCAAGGCTACTCCCATAGACTCCTAGAAAGTACAACGCGTTTTTTAAACAAACCAAGCCTCCAGCAGCCCGGGAAATCCCCCTGCTTTTGTTTTGATTTGCACAGGAACTCCTGGAGTCCAGAAAGAACTGTTAGTTCTTAGTGACGTCTTATGTCCAACCTTACGTCAAACTCGGCACCTTTCAGGTATAAATATACCAACAGTTGCCTTAAGCAAACACACGGTGGTTTGGAGCAGAGCGGCTATCTACTTGCCCGACGCCCAGCTGATGCGACTGCCGAAAGAAGCCGACCCTCCCATTTGACGCACTGAGAGAGACGCTTTCTTTTCTCCTGCCGAGAAATCCAGCTCTGGTGTTTCCAGTCACTCTTGCGGGTTGCTGGGAGATCGAGTCCTGAGAGAGAGATACAAGACCTCCTACATTCTATTACCAAGGTACGGAGCGGACTAAATCCTTAAGAGAATTCTTGATTCAGATTCTTGGCAAAAACCAACTTAACTTAAACTGCAACTTACTTACTCCTTCCCACGTATTAGGCTTAGGTCAGGTACACCAGGGTAGGCGTATCTTAGAAGCACCAGTTAAGTACGTTAGTCAATGTTTTATGTATGTATATATTTTATCCGTTTTAAAGTATCATATGGCTAAGAAACCATATCAATGCTTTTACAGTATTATTTTATAATACTCCTTTTACTGTACGCACTTTACTTTATAATAAGTATTGCAATTGTGGCAACTCACTTCTCTGGCATGAGAAAGAAGACTGCTCAATAAATAACACCTTTTACTGAAAACGCCCTTCTCTCTATTTCTCTACACTCCTGGTGAAATTAAGCATGCACGATTGAGTGAGTGAAATAGCGGTCTATTGTTTTCACAAGACTCTAGAGATATACTCTTTATTCTGAGGGAGCAAAGTTGTCATGTTTATGCGGTTGTCAGAAGCTAATCCCTTCTAGTCTAAATCAGGAAAAACTCCTTCTTGAACATTCGAGAAAGTTTCTAGTGACCTCTGAGCTAGCTGGCAAAACTAATTAGGTCTAATATAGTCAGTAGAGACCTAGATGACCTCAGTCCTACGTCTACACTGCTGTTTATATCATTCCAATGCGCAGAGCCTATTGGGAATATAGGAACTACACTACATGGCGCCCAACGTTTGGTAAGGCGATAATCTAACGCAAGACATTAGAGTAACTCAGTCGTGCTTTTCACACAGACCCCTTTTTCCCGTAAAAACTCCAAAAGACGTCTGGAGTGGGTAAAAGGTTAATATCTGCCGGAACTTAGTAGGAAGAGATTCCTATGTATTAGTTTTTGGTTTAGTCAACGTTGAAGGATACAGTGTTCCAAAATATTGTGCACCTAATCTTTGTTTCTTTGAAACTTGCTCTGCAACAAAAACTCTCTGTTGGTAAAAATGACGGAAAGTGACGAAGAAAGAGACGTTTTAACTTCTCAACTGTTGTTAGATGACGCAACTCTCCAACAGAATGACCCGAATGTTATAATCATTCCGGTTAATGTAAGAAGAATTATAACTCTTAAACTTATAGAAAATGGACTATCACCAAGAGGTGGTACAGTCATATTCGTGGTAGAGGCCCATGAATATCGGCAGACAGAGGTATTCTATTCATGGATACATTTTCCAGCAGCAAACGCTGTAACACAAGACTTCCACTATTATAAAATAGGGGAACCTCTGGATGAATATGCTCCTTTCGAGGACGTTGAAATCCCACTAACTTACCAAGAGCACCTGCTCTGGTTTAATGGCGCCCTAAAACATCAAAATCACATTACCAGGCTCGGTCCACTAGGTAGACCAGGAGCCACATGGCCGGTTCTAGCCAGCCACACACCACATCCTGACATTGAAAAAATGTCAAGCAAAGAACCTTTAGTTAAACTAAAAGAATTAACAAAGGCATATAGAGAATTAGTTCAATTGGCAATTGACGATACAAAATATCTCGAAAAATTGAAAGAAACAGATATAGCAGTACAACCTTTTGAACTTGCCAGAATCATTGAAAAATCCTATGAAGAACTAGGTAGAGATAGTTTGGGTGGGAAACCAGTAAAACCCTAACTAATTGAAAATCCTGAAAAAACCTTTATTAAAAATAATCTCAACACTCCAAAAAAGAGTTGGGAGGGTAATAAACAATCCACTCCCAGAGAAAAACGGTTTCAGTCCAGAGGAAGGTCTCCTCAGCGAAGAGATAGATCTCCAGAACGAGGAGGCAAGTCTCCCCAGAGGGAGCCCTCTGAGAAAAGATACAACCTTAGAGATAGGGATAAATTGAGAAAACCTGACAGATATCAAGATATTGATACACGTCCCTCTTGATCTTTTCAGACTACCTCACAGAAATCGGAACGAAGAGGACGGTCAGAACACAAAGAAGAGCACGTCAAGTCCAAAGACAAGGAACCTGCTCATCAAAGTAAAAAATTACAATTTCCAAGAAAGAAGGTAGCCAGTATTAAAATAAAACATGCAGAGGATACTGAGGACACAACTGAAAAACGGAGAGTGGGCCCAGACAATGCTAGACAGCGCAGCAGAAGTAACCATAGTTCGCAAGATCCTGATGAACCTTCTGGAGACAGTGGACACGAATGAATACATTCAGGTGGAAACTGCAGACACCAGAGTTAGCAAACCCCATAAATTATATGAAATAACATTGCGTATAGAGGGGGGACAAAACTAGGAAAATAAGGGGTCTCTTTTGGGATACTTATCTAAAGGCTATGATATCCTGTTAGCTGAAAAAGACTGGCCACCAGAGTTTGTCAGCGAGTGCCCTCATGGCGAAGAAATGATTATGCCTGCCTTCTCAAATCACATTCCAATTCATAAAAAATACACATTTGCTAGAAAATGGGCAGTGGCCCAAGCTCCTGCATTATATAAAAATCATGTAGGATGGGATGAGGATTCTCCTCCCCACAAAATCCAGTTAAAAAGTCAACCTACTGCACAAAGGAAGTACCCAGTTAAACAAGAAGCTAAAAAACGAGTAAGGGAGATCTTAGATCAACTTGAATATCAGGGGGTGATTGAAACATGCACCTCACAAATGAACAATCCTTTGTTTCCTGTCTTCAAGCCAGACGATTCATATCGTCTAGTTTTGGACTAGACACTTAAACTCCTGTTGCAAAAAATTAGCAGTACAAAACTCACATAGTGCAGCACTAATGAATAACATCGTGCGCAAAAAGTATAAAACGACATCAGATATCTCTAATGGATTCTTTTGTCAAAACATTGCACCTGAAAGCAGGTATTTGACCGCTTTCTCAACAATGGGGTCGCAAAAACAATTCTGTCGACTCCCACAGGGATTCAAGAATAGCCCAGGATTATTCTCAGCAAGGGTAACAGAGTTACTACAAATATATGATGATGAGGCATTATCTTATGTCGATGACATCTATCTCACAGATGATGACCTGGAGACTCACAGTGAACACCATAATACTTGGGTTCGCAGCCGAAGGGTACAAATTCAACTTTAAAAAGTCACGAATTGCTCACCTAACTGTCCTGTTTTTAGGATATGAATTATCAAGTGAAGGCAAAAGCCTAGCAGACAATTTCTTAGAGAAATGTGCTGTACTCCAAGCACCAAAAACGCTGAAGAACTTACAATCAATACTAGGTTTTCTGAATTTCGGAAGAACATACATTCTTAATTATGCAGAGAGGGTTAAACCACTCTACGAATTAATAAAACCTGATTTCAAACAAAACAATTGGACTCAGAAACACACAGAAATTTTAAGATCATTACAAACAGACATGTTAACTAAAACAAAACTACAAACACGCGCAAACGAACGCAACCTTGTAATCCGAGTCATCCCAGGAAGATGCTGATTCACATACCTGACCTCTAATGAGGGAGAAACGGTACCAATAGCTTACAAATCACACAAGCTGAAATGAAATTCATTTCTACTGAAAAAATTGTAACTGCGGTTCAAACTGCTGTAGCAAAAGAAAGAGCCCTGGCCCAAGGCAAGAGAATATCTGTTTAAACAGCAGAATCAGCGCTTGAGGCATTAACAAGTCCACGCAATCTGAAAACTGTGGCATTAGATCCAAAATGGATACAATGGGAAAATTCTCTTGCTGCAGAAGACGTGAAACACTATTTTGACCCGAAAATGAAAAAACTAGAAAATCTAGAATACGAACGTGAATACCCTCTGTCAATCGAAATTCTGCCTCTCGAACAGTACAGCTGTGTAATCTACATGGACAGATTTGCACAACACTACGATGTGGATAAAAAATCCTACAATGCAGCGTGCGCGATTGTTAAAGGTCGTTGGCGCTTTGGTAAATTCAGGCCGATAATCACCAAAACTGAATCACTCAGAAACTGTACAGCTCAGCGAGCTGAAATAAGATCTTTGAAAATGGCGCTTGAAAATGCCGATCGCGAATTCCCCACACTAATAGTGTGCGATTCGCATTACTGCGTCCAGTCTTACAATAAGAGCATGCAGACCTGGATTCAAAACGGTTACAAAGATGACACAGGTGCCACAATAAAGCATAAAAAGCTATGGGAACAAGTAGTTCTTTTGCAGAAAGAACTACGAAAGACTCACGTGATACATACACTGAGTCATCAACGTGATGGCGTTCACGTTGCAGGGAATTCATTGGCTAACAGAGCCACAGCGGCAGCAGTTCAACCGGCTTCCGTAGTCACAAAAAAGCGTACTAAAAAACAAATAGACGGTGAAACGCTACAAGCAGTAAAAGCCTTAATGACAGGCAACTATGCGGCGTTACCTCTAAATTATCCACTCATAAAGAAATACATAATTGATGCAAACTCCGTTCCTTTTGCTCAAATCCCTGGAGTGGGGGATAGAGTAATTCCAAACACGAACCGGAGGGCTTACTTGATTCAAGAAGCACATATGGGACAGGGTCTGAGGCACCAAGAGATCTTGACATCTGTAATAGAATTATAATCACAATACTGGTGGCCGGGAATGTGCGTGCAAATTTACAACTTTGCAACTAATTGTCAGAACTGCAATAGAGATTGCAGTGGGGAACCAGACGAGACACCAGCCCAGATACCCTTATTAGAAAGCATCAGGCTATCTATATGCAAAAATCCAGAAGAAAAAAGGCGGTCCCATAATTATTAAGACTAGATTCACTTAAAATGTAGACCCCTGTGCTCGGCTGACGCCAGAACTGTTATAAAAGATTTGCGAGTCTTTATCGGCACATACGCAATTGGCATGCTACATTCTGACCAGGGTCCTGCGTTTAGCTCTCGAGCTTACAAAGAGGCCATGACCAGCATGGACATTGCATTGCGGTACTCTTCTCCCTTCCATCCTGAGGGAAATGCGGTAGTGGAAAGAAAAAACCGTGACATAAAGCAATCTATAACGGCGAGGGTATTAGGTCCGGGTGATGGGTGGGTCAAACATTTAACAAGTGTCCAACGTAGTCTTAACAATCTGCCAAGAAATTCTCTAAAAGGAATCACTCCATACGAACTATTGTTCGGTACTAGAATGCACATCCAGGACTTAGATTGTCAGACTTCAGTGGTGAATGAAAAATCCTTTGATATCAAAGAACGTTTGGCTGTTTTACAGGACTTAAATGAAACAAGAAGAAGTCTAAGTAACAAAGTTAAAGCCAACAGCCACTGAAGAGAAACCACCTGTCCTAGCAAGACCTCTCTGGATTCCAAAGATTGGGGATTTGGTCAGAGAGAAGATCGCGGCGAAGAAGGAATTTGGGCCTTCTTACAGAAAAGCAGTACCTGTCTTAGCTGTCAGCGGAACAAGATCAGTAGTACTACCACCCCTTGCTGGTAAAAAGGAGTACAGAGTTGTATCCATCAACCTGGTAAAACCACAATCATTTGGCCAATAATAAGTAGTAGGCCCAGTGGACTCCCAAGAAATAGCAGGAGACCAAATCTTGCTACAATCCAAGAGGTTCAAACTGAAAGACTAATCACTTTTGATAAACCTGCAGTAAATAAAAAAGGACTATGCAACAAAGGCATGGAACTTGTACCTCTTGAAACCCAAATTGCAACAGTTCGTCAAGAAACACCTGTCTACAACGATGTAGCCTCAGACTATGCTAATGAAACAAAGAAAAATGCAAAGACAAATGAAAATCCGGAAGCAATTCCAACAATTGACAGAACTGCATCTGGCTACTTCATCAATTTCGATGACTTTTCTGATGATCCAAGTGAGCATGAAGAAACGCCAGCAACAAAAACTTTCAAAGAAAAAATGACTGAACTTTTTCATCAACTAAAAGAAACATATCTGATTTTACCATGGATTAAATTGTGGATTGTGTTAGGTGTACTTTTCCTCCTACTTTGGCTCATCATGGTTCTATGTTTGGGAAAATTCATTGAAGGAAAATATAGTACAATAGACACAGCAAGTCAGAACATCAACTTGGTCCTAAAGCCTCACAGATCCGCTCACATCGAGAAAAGAGAACTGTCATCAGTGAACATCACAGCCAATCCAATACCCGGTGGGGTAGCATGGGACAAAACGGATTATGAAATCTATGGCCCGATTGAGCTCTTGAAATATCCACATCAGTTCAAGGTTTTATTAAGTGACTTTGTGACACCAAGTACTTTCTCTGATTATTGGGACTTTGAAAATATTAATAATATGATGTCAGATTTAGTAATGTCAGCTAAATTCACAGAACATGATTATTTACAGGGTTCATCAAATTATGAAGAATTGTATTGCTATAATCATTTAGGTCATCGCTATTTGCATAAATCTGCTCAACCTAGAAATGTTTTTAATTATAATCAATGGGAACATTGTCCAACTCCGCCAAAAGGCAGCTCGAAAACATTTTATGAAAAATTCCAATACTTCTCAGGGTTTAACAACAGTGATCCAGAAACGTTTTATTTTAAAATGTTAAATAAGACAGGAATGAAAACAATGTTGACAAATACTAAATTGATTTATTCTGAAAAATGTTATGACAAAATGTCTACATTTGGTTTTGAATTTTGGAAAAACAACATTGAAACAAAAACCATCTGGGGTTCAAAAGACTGGCAGGTACAAGGTCTAGAAGCATTATTTAGAGCCTGCATGATCCCAGAACAGATAATATTCCTGAATGACACAATTCAGCAACCAACCTGTCTTGGTTTAGCCAAGATAAAAGATTTAAATAAACCGTCTATTCTGAAGCCCATACCTGATAGTATAAGTACTACAGATGTGGAGATAGACGTAGCCCATATTTTACACCAAAACAGAACAAATCCTGATTGGAAAAAATGGTTGATCTGGCCCAGACACAAATAACTGTCAAGATAGATTCCTGAACAAATTACAGGGGTTAAAACAGAACAGGCCAGACCCAAGATACTCCCAGAGACAACATCTAGGGATAGTTACAACATACAGTGTAGGGAAACTATGCCTCGAATGGCTACAAAAATCCACACTGGCTGAAATTAAGCAACACTTATCTTTACTTAAAGACGGTGCTGACCTGCGTGATTTCATACTGGGACCACGCAAACCGCGTCAAAAACGTTTCATATACGCCGGTATATACGCTGCTTACAACGAAGCTTGGAAAGTATTATAAATAGAAACTGCAGAAAAAATACGAGAAATTGATCGTATAAATTTGGAAAAATCACTTTCTGTAGTGGACAATGGGTTAACGACTCTGTCCTCCAGAATACATTCACTGGACAGCATTGTATCATCTGCTATTGATATAATAGAGCAGGACTTGCTAATGTTACAACATGGTCAGTCCCAATTGCGTTCTATTGTACAACTTGGCTGGACGTTGCAAAACCTGCATTCAGGCTACGTGCCATGGCGTCTAATCAACATAATGTCATTATTTTCTATCTTTAACCTTACTGATAAACAAATCAGTTTGGCACAAAAAGGAGCAGACTATACGATTCTGAGCATTGAAAAACTTGAGAGATTACCATTGACAATGTCAGAGAGACTTGTCATTGAATGGATAATACACGGAACAATTACAATTCCGATAACAACTTTCCAGTTTAAGTATTGCCAAAAATATATACCAGCAGGCCTGTATGAAAGGTTGGGTAAAGGATACATCAAGTCAACATAGAATTTACCTTATACACACAAATGTTATAGTGAAGGGAAAAAAGAGGTATTCCTTAGTGGTAACAATTGTAAAAAATCACTAAGCGGTACACTTCTGTGTCAAGGTATTAACTTACATGGAGCCTGCGAAGGTTCATCAAATAACCTTTCATGTCACCTGCATGGCACTCCTGCGACACAGATAGAGCCATTTTTCAGACAGCTTTCCAACGGCAGCTACGTTCTAATAAGTTACCACAGCTGTTGTGGCATGGTGCCAGGAAAAGCCTATCTCGTGAGCGTTACTTCCATGGTCACTTGCTGTATGCAAGTATTGTATCCAAACAGCAGGAGAAAAATTCTTTGGAGAGAAAATTTGGAAATGGTCTCAAATCAAGAATTACATCAGGCCTCCCTGCTGGTATTAAAAGATGAAAGTGAGGACGCAAAAATAGCGGAGGATACCTCTACCCCCGCAGCACAGAGTTCTGATTCTCTACCATCAATTCCCTGCTCTTCTGGTGGGCCCTTTATGGTTAAAGGGGATTTGTTAAACTCAATTCCCCCCAAAAATGAGATCATTTCTATTGGTTCTGTATCCTCCGCTCTTAATCCTTTGGCCAGTCCCTACTCCGTTAAAAGGGAAGGAGTAGTGGTTTGTCAAAAACCTCCTGAAATTCCCATGGAGGAGAGCGTTGATACCCTTATTCTTGATTTCTTCCCCTTATTTGATGCTGATTGCATTCTAAATAGATCATTGCTTCTTAAATATGTCCAGGAATCAGCAAATTTGAAATTGCTACAAACCGCAGATATAGACTTAGTACGGATTCTGAAGACAGAGGGTGGAAATTTAACGAGGGTAAAATTATACTCCAAATTAGTGGTAAATCTAATTTTACAACGGTCAGAAGATTTCCAGAGTAGAGGGATTGATGTTATGCCTTTTTGGGGGAATTTCCCCTTTGTTAGACCTTCTAAGTCTTCAAGGCCTTTAGGGTCTTCTTTATCTCTCTTGCAGGTAGCACCTGGAAATGTAGAACAATCAGGCGGTTTCGATGATTTGAAAATTTGCTTATCAAAACACACTTAATCCTCCTATACCCCTCTCTCAGGATAAGGTTGTAGATGAAACTCTTCGCTGGAACTGGTTACCTGGCGTTCTCTCGAAGAAATTGACTATTAAGTACCCGCCCAATCCTCATCTTTAGCGACAATATAATGTTATTATCTTGGAATTGTGCTGGGTTAAAGAATTGTCCTGAAAAAATTCAATTCCTCATGTCCCTAAAAGCCAGTGTGATCTGTCTCCAGGAGACTTGGTGTTCAGAGAAACTTTAGATAGGAAGGGATTATTTTGTTCTGGAGGGTTACGCTGTTCCCTCCAGGAGAGGCCATGCTAGGGGGGGACTTGCCTGTCTACTATCCAATCGGATAAAATGGAATTTCTCCCACTATTTGGATTCTTGTAACCTTTTTCAGGCTGTAACGCTGTTTAGCCAGGACAATGTTGTGGTGTCTAAACCCTTAGTACTGATCAACGCTTATATTCCCCCTGAAGTTAGTATTAACGCAACTTTAAAAAGGGTTTTCGTCTATATTCAGAGTCTTAGGGAGAAATCTCCTCAGCCTTATTATAATTTTAGTAGGGGATTTGAATTGCAAAATCTCTAATTTTAAGCATGCGTCTGTTTCGCGATAAATATAAAGAAGAATCATTACAGATCCCCCAAGCCCTCCTTCCCGAGAAGATTAAAACAAATAAGCGAGGGAAGATACTTCTCAAAGAACTGTTCGTTATGGATGGGATCATAGCGAATGGAAGGCTCCCTTCTGATTCCCCTGCAAATTTTACTCACAAATCTCACCAGGGAGAATCTATATTAGATTATGTGATAGTTGAGAATTCTACCTTTGCCCTATTAAAGGATCTTAGGGTTATTGAAACGGTTTTCAGCGACCATAAATTACTTTCTTCCTCTATGAATATAAATCCTCCGAAATCCGACCAATGGTCACTCAATAGCGACCGGGTAAGTTTTGGAGCGAAATCAGGAAGTTGTTATTGGAACACAAAAGCTGAACAAGATCTCGAGAGTGTTCTTGACGCTGCAATTGATGACCTTGCTATGTGGCATGGTTTTGAAATTGTGTGATTCCAAGATTTTATGAAGTTAGTAACTTCGGTAGCTAAAAAACCAAATAAGAAAAGGTGTTTTGCAATACCCTCTTGTCCCCCTACGTTTACTTAATATAGAAATAAATAAGCTAGTAAGGGAACAATACTTGCGTAAATCGGCAGAAGGATCACGCAGAGTAACTTTATTAAAAAGAAGGAGGAAAAGGTTACAAGTGAAATTACGGAAAGAAGGGGAAGATACTATTTGGATAAAATTAAGAGAGGCTGCTTTTAAAGGGGAAATGAGACAGTTCTGGTCTCTCATAGGTGAGGGGTGTGGATCAAGAACGAGACCGCTTCCTATCCCCATTGAAGAACAAACATGGGTGGATTATGTCACAACCCTAGATGCAAATAATGGAGCAGCGGTTCCCCGTATAGGTTTTACTGAAAGTGGTCAGCTTTTGGTCCCTTTATCTGAAAAGGATATTGTAACAGCCATAAAGGAAATACGTTCATCTGGGGCCGGATGAACTTCCAATCTCTGTTTTAAAGCAAATCAGCAAAAAATGGAGCAAATTGTTATGCCCTGTGTTTAACATTTGTTTCTCTAGCGGAAAGATTCTTCCCTCATGGAAAGGGAGCATTTTAGTGCCCCTTTTTAAAAAGGGTGACCGATTATCTCCCCAAAATTATCGCCAAATTGCCCTTTTGGATGCAATTGGCAAAGTCTTTGCAAGATGCCTTTTGAAACGAATTAATGATTGGGTGGACCAAGCAAATATACTTGCCCTTGAACAGACGGGATTCCGAAAGAATCATGGTACCTTGGATAACTTAACTGCTCTGCAAGTAATAACCGATAAATATATCAGGGTCAGAGGAGGGGGAGTCTATGCTGCCTTTAAAGACTTCTCCACGGCTTTCGATAAAGTTGACCGTCCTCTGCTGTGGAAGAAACTACTTACTTTGGGTATGCCAGCTAGGCTGCTAAATCTAGTTCAGGAACTCCACTCTGATACCTGGTGTAGAGTATTGTTGGGTGGGGAGAGAGGCCTATCCCAAGCAATTCCCTCAGCCAATGGTCTTAAACAGGGTTGTTTATTAGCTCCTTTGTTGTTTTCCCTTTATGTTTGTGATCTCCCCCAGACCTTATCCTTGAGCGAAGGAATTGCCCCCACTTTAGGAGACAAACCGGTTGCATGCTTAATGTACGCAGATGACATACTTCTTTTAGACCTTACTCCGAAGGGACTCAATAATCGTCTGCATGCATTGCATTTATTCGCTGAGTGCCACCATTTGAAGATCAACATGTCTAAAAGCAAGGTAATGTGCATTACAGGGAAGACAAAAACGAAATCTGGAAATTTCAGTTGGTTTTTAGGCAGTGAGAAACTGGAAATTGTAAAATCTTATGTCTTTCTGGGGAAAATAGTATGTGGCAACTTGAGTGTCAAGGCTCACATAGATAGCAACATTAGGAAAGCCAAGACTCAGGGTAATGGACTGAGTGCTCTTTATAAAGCCACCGGCAGAAGACATTTTGTCCATCTGCTAGAGGCCTTTCGAGCAAAAATTCCAGCTTCCCTGCTCTATAGCATCGAGCGAATAGATTTGAGGCAATGGGGTTTCCTAGATACTATCGAGGGTAGACTCTTGCGACATTTATCGTCGGTCAATAATGCTTGTACAGTGGAATCCCTCAGACTTGAATTGGGCATACGAAGTAGTTGGGTTCAGGCCCTGGCAGGAGTAATACATTGGGTCTTTCACTTAGCCAAGGGCAAATCGGCTACTTTAAGATTTCTGATTAAAAAAGAATTACTGGGTCCTATGCAAGAACATTTTTTACTTATAAAGAATTTCAGAAGGGCTGTTACTTTATTAGAATTGGAGGAATCAACTCTTTTTTCATTATCTACACATCAGCTAAAGTTGTCATTAAAACGGGCTACATGGGAGTTAAGTTTTAGGAGGGATAGAGATGTCCTCATTACAAAGAAAGGTGTTACTGAGGTTGTCAACTCTTACTTATTTAAACATATACAACCCTATGCATCGTGGACCCTCCCCCACGGCCTACGCCGTTTCTGGTTCCTCTTGAGACATGATCTTCTCCCTTTAAATAAATTATTAGCTAGATGGCATGGTTGTTCCAATAAATGTAATCTATGTAGCAATGACAACTCAATTCAGGATATTACCCATATCCTTTTCATATGCCCTGCCCTAATGGCCCATCGTCGAAAGTGGGTGAGACCAATATGTTTAAAGTTAAGCATTTTCTCTGCTAAATCTCTACTCGATGCCATTTTCAACCCTCCCAATGAAATGTTCTGTTACAGAATTTTTAACTTTTTTAAATGTTTCTTAGAATTATATTAATAGATATGATTCCCACTTTTCAGTTTCTGTATAAATGGAATGTATTTTGAGGATTTTATGTTCTGTAATTTCTGTTGTCATTTATGTTTTGTTTATATGTGGATCTAAATCGAGTTCCAAATCATATTCAAATAAAATTGAATTGGGTATCCAAACAGCAATCCAGACATGGAGGCGGCAATATGGCCTTCTTTGAATATCTCTTCTATTCGAATTGATACTTTAAGCAGAATGAAGTCTATTCTTTTACAGACAACTGTGCCTTTAACCTCGTCCAAAGAGACGTATGATCTGCAAGTTGCAAGGACAGCGGCAGAGATACATTCCCTATTATCGACAAATTGCCCCGTGCATTTTGTAGAAATGTTAGGTCAAATCTTAAACATGTCTGATACCAGTGGCATCGCACATGTATTTAAGAAAAAAATTTCGAGACTGTTAGCACCCTTTGAAACAGTTCTGGGCATTTTTCCGAATTTTGTCCATTCCTTTTTCGGCGGCCTGCCTCTTCTTTTGGGACTCGTAGCAGGAATTTTATTTTTGATACTTCTGCTCTGATATGGCAAGCCAAGCCACAGACAAAGCTCCAGCTACAATGGAAGAGACGATCCTAGCAATACGCTACCGAGACCGAATCACTAAAGTCCTCGAATTAGCGCAGCTAAGAGATCTGAATACAACCTGGTTTCTTTCATTCAGACCAATCTGGCAAGATTGCATCTTACCTGTGCTTCGATGTCTGCTATGCGGAGAAGAATGCGTGTTGGACGTCTGTCTTACACTACCATCAGCAGTACCAATGGATATCGATACTTTGCTAGGCCCGGTAACGACTCATGCAACGTGTTGTCCCCAGCGGCTACCTATTCTGATGACGGAATTCGTTGAGACTTCACCATTACGAGTAGGTGGCGGTGAAGTACGAGAGGAAAGCAGCACCAAACAGGTACAACCTTCTGTGAGCATTGCTGATCCAAACATCGATGATAGCAACCATTCTCACATATGCACAATTTCAACCTTTTCAAACTTGGTCGAACTTTCACCTGATGTTGTAGACCAATTTTTCGCAAGCCTGTCTGATATGAGGTTCTCCCCTGAAAAACGAGAATAACTTTTAAAACAACGAGCACACAGCGTTCCCTGAACTCTGAATTCGGCCTTCAATTTTTGATAAACAAAACTACTGAAAACATTTGGAACTATTTTTTCCCCTGAAAGCCAAATTATTTTTTTCACTTCCAAAATATTTACCTTTTTTTTTGGCACATGGTACTCTGCTTAAAGTAGAACTATTCTTAGAGAACAGAGCTTCTCTTTTTTAGCGATACTAGAGACAATATTTTACCTCAACCTCTAGCACATGTACAGTATTGTATAAATATGTGATGGAATGGTCTCGACCTTCTTTTCTGTATTCAGAGCCATTTCATAAATGTAATTTTCGTAATTCATTCAGCCAATATTTATATATGCATTTCCTGAATGATAACACTGCTTGAAAAACATACAGTATAAATACTAATTTTCGTGTATATACCATACACTATTTCAAATGCAATTTATGTATTTTGGGGTGGGTTGGAAAACACATGCATCGTTATATGTTTAGTATTTCTTAGTATTTAGTAATGATGGACATTAAACGTGGAGTGGGTGTTGTGAATCTATCTAGGACCCTAATCAAGATATCCCCGATTCATGCCCTTATATGGTTATAACAAAACATATCCTCATAAAGGCATAGGAATCATGTCCATATCTAGTCATAGCCCATGCAGTCCAAATACGGCAAGGCTACTCCCATAGACTCCCAGAAAGTACAACGCGTTCTTTAAACAAACCAAGCCTCCAGCAGCCCAGGAAATCCCCCTGCTTTTGTTTTGATTTGCACAAGAACTCCTGGAGTCCAGAAAGAACTGTTAGTTCTTAGTGACGTCTTATGTCCAACCTTACGTCAAACTCGGCACCTTTCAGGTATAAATATACCAACAGTTTCCTTAAGCAAACACACGGTGGTTTGGAGCAGAGCGGCTATCTACTTGCCCGACGCCCAGCTGATGCGAGTGCCGAAGGAAGCCGACCCTCCCATTTGACGCACTGAGAGAGACGCTGTCTTTTCTCCTGCCGAGAAATCCAGCTCCGGTGTTTCCAGTCACCCTTGCGGGTTGCTGGGAGATCGAGTTCTGAGAGAGAGATACAAGACCTCCTACATTCTATTACCAAGGTACGGAGCTGACTAAATCCTTAAGAGAATTCTTGATTCAGATTCTTGGCAAAAACCAACTTAACTTAAACTGCAACTTACTTACTCCTTCCCACGTATTAGGCTTAGGTCAGGTACACCGGGGTAGGTGTATCTTAGAAGCACCAGTTGATTACGTTAGTCAATGTTTTTATGTATGTATATATTTTATCCGATTTAAAGTATCATATGGCTAAGAAACCATTTAAATGCTTTTACAGTATTATTTTATAACACTCCTTTTACTGTACGCACTTTACTTTATAATATTTATTGCAATTGTGGCAACTCACTTCTCTTGCATGAGAAAGAAGACTGCTCAATAAATAACACCTTTTATTGAAAACGCCCGTCTCTCTATTTCTCTGCACTCCTGGTGAAATTAAGCATGCACGATTGACTGAGTGAAATAGCTGTCTATTGTTTTCACACGACTCTAGAGATATACTCTTTATTCTGAGGGAGCAAAGTTGTCATGTTTATGCGGTTGTCAGAAGCTAATCCCTTCTTGTCTAAATCAGGAAAGTAAACTCTTTCTTGAACATTCGAGAAAGTTTCTAGTGACCTCTGAGCTAGCTGGCAAAACTAATTAAGTCTAATATAGTCAGTAGAGACCTAGATGACCTCAGTCCTACGTCTACACTGCTGTTTATATTATTCCAATGCGCAGAGCCTATTGGGAATATAGGAAATACACTACACTCTTCTCCACAAGTCCTGTATCGGAAAGAATATTCCAAAACCTTTCTTAAATGGTGCATATTGAACTTATACAAAGCACTTCATTAAGATGACCATTTCTTTCCAGAATTTCTGAACATATACAGATACTATTCTAGGAATCCTACCAACTCATCATTAAAAACAAGCATTTACAATGCAACGGTTTCGCCTTTGCAAAAGTTAGAGCTATTGGCATTTTAAATGACAACATTTTTATTTATGTGTTGGTTTTGAAAACAGATAAATGAATGGCATTGTCATTTACAATGCCAATAGCTTACTCTCGCAAATGCCACACACACACACCCACAGAGAGCCCCCCACACAGAGCCCCCTACACACACACACACAGAGCCCCCCCACACCCACACAGAGCCCCCCCCACACACCCACACAGAGCCCCCCCACACACCCACACAGAGCCCCCCACACACACCCACACAGAGCCCCCCACACACTGTGAGCCCCCCCCCACACACCCACACAGAGCCCCCCACACACACAGAGCTCCCCACACACTGCGAGCCCCCCCCACACACCCACACAGAGCCCCCCCCACACACTGCGAGCCCCCCCCGCTCTCAGACCTATCATATGAAAGAACAGAAGTGAAGGCCAGATTAATATTTCATAACACATGGACGTTTTTCTGGAGTTTGTAAGAGGGAATGAGATTAATTCTAGTTACCACCGCCTTGGAGTTCGAGGACTACATAATATTTATCATTCCCTGCCAGGAAATCCTAGCTGAGCAGATAACACATGCGCAGCGGTGTGGCCCGTGCGGCGATAGCAACAGGAAGATTAGCCTACACGTGTTGTCTAACAGGAGGCAAGCTGCTTACAAGGCTGTTTACCAGGCTGGCGCCACGTAGGAAGCGGGTCGGGTCTGCGTCCTCACAGGGAGAGCCGTCGGCTGGTGTGACGAAGGATGCCGAAGGAAAAAAAAAAACACCCCGCCCACCGCCGCATGACGTAGGCAAAAAGAGAAAAATTCTACGGAACGCCCACGAATCGCCTCGGAGAATGACGGACAGATCTCTCTTCCAATGGCTAGCCTCCATTTATGGAGCTAGCCAATGGAAGAGAGAGGCGGAACTAAGGCACATACTGTTCTAACATAAGATTTCGCCTGCGCGAACGATGCTGTGCAGCGGACGCCAGGCGAAACCTAAAAAGGGAGGAACAAGTTATGGACAAGTGAGAGAGATAGAGTGGAAGTGGATAGGGAAAAGAAAAGGTGAGAGGAGGAGACAAGCGATTCATGATGATAGAGAAGAGAGAGGAATGATTCGTAGAATGATTAGGGCATAAGATTCAGTGTCGCTGGGGCTCAGAGGTGCAAGGAGCCCATTGCTCCCCTGTAATGGGTGTCCTTTCGCTCCAACCTAAAGGTGAGGGGAGGCCAATATTTTTCTGGCTTAGATTAGGGCAGATGGACCCATGGCTATGCCACTGATTTTGGTAGCTTGCACGCTGCACATACGTGTGTATTAAGTTGGTGTTTGTCTTCAGTGCACGCAGCCTTGACTAGTGCACGAAGCACCTTTATTGCCACACAAAAAGGAAAAATATTACAGGGAACATTGGTTGTGACTGAAAGTGCAAAGAATGGGTTATGGCATAGAGACAATAGCCTTCACACGGTGGCAAGTTTTTGGATCGAGCATATGTCATTTAGCAAATGTTTGCTGACATTTACGCCCGAAGACTCATTAAATTCACATGTCAGATCGGAGGCTCTATACTTGCAAATGCTTCTCTAAAAAGAACATGGCTGGTCCTTTGTACCTAGATTCCAATGAGTGAGCCACCTGCGATAACTTCAACCTGCAATGTTCTCAAAGACTGCATAGAGAGAAAAAGGTGCTGACCATGAATACATGTACTTCACTCAAGCCGATATATGGGTTTGTGTATGCAGACATCGCCTTTGAAGTTACACTCAGTGCTAAATTTCAGCCTGCACTAACATTGGGTGCTCACCAGTACTCGTTTTTTGGGGGCTCTGGACTTACTTTTCAGCATAAGACTTTGATCCAAAGCAAGAGAAACAAAGGCAGAAAGGGGAGACATAAGGGGGAAGAGAAAGCTAGTGAAGAGGGGCAAAGAGAGAAAGCAGACTACAAAAAGGACCCGACAGAGAAAGAGAAGAGAAATGATGGAAGAAAGAGGTATGAGGCGGAATTAAAGCTAGATAGCCTCTGTATTCGACGACCCTGGCATGTGACACCCTGGACAGCAGGCTCAAAATAAAAGAGGTCAGCCCTTGCCCTCTTTTCTACATCAATGTCATCTTATCAATCACCCAATCAAGAAACAAAACCTACTGTGCTCACACACGCCTATACGTGCTACAAAGCTACCATAGGGGTAAAACAACTGGAAACAACCTCCTGAGGCTGATCAATGGACAACTGTGCATTGCACCAGAATGAAATAAACCACAGTGCACGTGGACATAGGGCTCCACGGAGATCCATAACTGGGTCCCGCTGAGTGCCAGCCAATATAATCCATCACAGGCAATCCCTTCATCTACCCCATCCTTGCCTTGAGATACGACTCATCTTCAATCACAGCCAAATACAATGTCAACAGACCACCTCGACTCCGACCAACGAGGATGCCAGAATCGTAAAGGGTCTGAAAGCACGTCGTGATCATACTAATAATGGGAATGCCCTAAACAAATGCGCTTAGCATAGCACACTAGATTAAACAAGCTGGAGCAAGGGTCAGTCGGGAGAGCCAACCACATTGGCTCTCCCGACCACGAACAACGTAGGGAAAAAAATAAAAGGCCACGGACAGTGGGCAGGAGGGAGGAGGCACGGACAGTGGGTGGGCGGGAGGGAGGAGGCACGGACAACGGGAGGGAGGGCGGGAACAAATGGATCGCTGACGGCGGGAGGAGGGCGGGATAACTCCTCGGCGAGAGGAGTGGGCGGGAGGGAGGAGGCACGGACAGGAGGGAGAAGGCACGGACAACGGGAGGGAGGGCGGGGGATAAACAAATGGATCGCTGACGGCGGGATAACTCCTCGGCGAGAGGAGTGGGCGGGAGGGAGGAGGCACGGACAGTGGGCGGGTGGGCGGGAGGGAGAAGGCACAGACAACGGGAGGGAGGGCGGGGATAAACAAATGGATCGCTGACGGCGGGATAACTCCTCGGCGAGAGGGAGGGTGTGGGACTTAAAAAAGAGTCAGAAACGCCCACGATTCGCGTCGTGACGGGGGAAACAGTGATGGACAACCATGTCTTCCAATGGCTAGCCTCCATTTATGGAGCTAGCCAATGGAAGAAGGGGTGGGTTCAAGTCCCCCATACTGTTCTAACATTAGATTTCGCCTGCGCGAACGCTGCTGCGCAGCGGACGCCAAGCGAAACCTAAAAACTTCTTTTGTTTGACTTAATAGATTGTAATGGTGTTCCATCTATTTCAAGAATCTAGGCCACATAAAGGGGGCACATGACATCTAATTTGCCTCTTAGTTCTTTAATGGCATTGTGGTCAGGGCGGGGGAGTGGTGGGTGGCAGGCGGGTTTCTAATTTCATATTTAACAAGCATTTACAATGCAACGGTCTCGGCATTTTTAAAGTTAGAGCTATTGGCATTGCTCATGACATTATTTTTATTAATGTTTTTGTTTTTAAAACATATAAATTAATGGCATTGTCATTTACAATGCCAATAGCTTAATCTCTCGCAAATGCGAGACCTATTTCATTTGCACCCACACAGAGCCACACACACAAAGCCACCCACTCACACATACAGAGCCACCCACACAGTCATTCACATAGAGTCACCCAAACACACACAGAGCCACCCACACAGAGCCACCTACACACACACAGCCCAACACACACACACAGACATCCCTCAGTCTAGGTCAGCCACACGCCCATCTCTGCCCAGTAACGCCCCCAGGGAACAGAGGCAAGAAAAAAACAATCTGAAGCAGGGAACAGAGGCAAGAAAATCGAGCACAAGCATGGAACAGAGGCAAGAAAATCGAGCAAAAGCAGGGAACAGAGGCCACAGAGCCCCACACACAGACACACAGAGCCCCCCACACACACACACAGAGAGCCCCACACACACAGAGCCCCACACACACAGAGCCCCACACACACAGAGCCCCACACACACACACAGAGCCCAACACACACACACAGAGCCCAACACACACACACACACAGAGCCCAACACACACACACACACAGAGCCCAACACACACACACACAGAGCCCAACACACACACACACACAGAGCCCAACACACACACACAGAGCCCAACACACACAGAGCCCAACACACACACACAGAGCCCAACACACACACACAGAGCCCAACACACACACACAGAGCCCAACACACACACACAGAGCCCAACACACACACACAGAGCCCAACACACACACACAGAGCCCAACACACACACACCCCAACACACACACACAGAGCCCAACACACACACACACAGAGCCCAACACACACACACACACAGAGCCCAACACACACACACACAGCCCAACACACACAGAGCCCAACACACACATACAGAGCCCCCCCCACACACACACAAACAGAGCCCCCCCCACACACAGAGCCCCCCACACACACACAGAGCCCCACACACACACACACAGAGCCCAACACACACACACAGAGCCCAACACACACACACAGAGCCCAACACACACACACACAGAGCCCAACACACACACACACAGAGCCCAACACACACACACACAGAGCCCAACACACACACACACAGAGCCCAACACACACACACACAGAGCCCAACACACACACACACAGAGCCCAACACACACACAGAGCCCAACACACAGACATCCCTCAGTCTAGGTCAGCCACAGGCCCATCTCCGCCCAGTAACGCCCCAGGTAACAGAGGCAAGAAAAAACAAGCAGCTCCCCCAAAAATAAAAGTTTTACAAAAAACAAAATTCAACAAAGGCAAAAGGCAACTAGCCAGCGCCGGACCTACTAGTTTTTCCAATGCCTACTATAGAGTGATACAAGTCTAAGAGTAGCTTTATCCGGACTTGTACAACTGCCTTGGACACCAATCAACCGCCACACTGATGGCAATTTGTAACAGGCCTAATTGTGAATAGTAAACGTACCAATCCAGATATGACTGTTTCCACAACACATCAAAGGATAAGAGATACCACTAAATAATGGAATAGTTGGAATCAGCCCAAGGGAGACCTCCGTTCTTGGCCTACATGATGCGCAACATGCTATTGATCACTGCGAGGGGTCTCTAACACTGGGGACTTCCATTATGGGGGATGTGGTAGTCAGGGTTCACCAGAGGAGCAATCAACGAGGCTGATTAAAGACTGCCAAACAATAGGAGGAAAAGGAAACGGGGAATAACAAAGCATCAGGTAAACACAGAATCGTAAAAAAAAGCAAGCACAACGAGGGAACAGGGGGGGCAGAAAAGCAAGCACAACGAGGGAACGGGGGGCAGAAAAGCAAGCACAACGAGGGAAAAGGGGGGCAGAAAAGCAAGCACAACGAGGGAACGGGGCGGAGAAAAGCAAGCACAACGAGGGAACGGGGGGGGCAGAAAAGCAAGCACAACGAGGGAACGGGGGGGCAGAAAAAGCAAGCACAACGAGGGAACAGGGGGGGCAGAAAAGCAAGCACAACGAGGGAACAGGGGGGGCAGAAAAGCAAGCACAACGAGGGAACAGGGGGGGCAGAAAAGGGCCTCTCACCTGCATTGTAGAAGCGGTCCAGCACGCCGGTCTCCCCGAAGTCCAGCTTGCCGAAGGGCAGCATCTCCAGGCGGACGCCGGCCCCCTCGCACGCCTCCCGCAGGCTGTCCAGCGCGGCGCCCTCGCAGGCCTGCACCCCGGGGCTGGCCTCCTTCACCACGTACGCCACAGAGGTGCTCATGCACCCGGGCGAGCGCAGGCAGGGAACAGAGGCAAGAGTTTCACTGCAAAATCAGGGACAATGGAAAACGGGTGTCCCGTATCACCTCTCCATTCAAGCAGTGGATACGTGTGGCTTTACTGAAAAGGACTTTAAGGCTCAGCATATCATCACCCTGAGAATACGACACCCAGTCCAAGCTCTCCACACCAACTTCGTACTGACCCACCAGTGGATCGTGTAGAGCAACCATGCATGGTTCAAAGAAAGCCAGTGAAGCATTTTGCATCCAGGGTCTCCTACCGTGGGATTTAAAGTAGTTTATAAAGTAATCCTTCAAGGATAGCGGAGCAGGAACTGCCGTTCCATATTAGCAATAAATAAATAAATAAATGAACAGCATTTCAAAAAGTGAATCAACAGAGGGGCGTGGCTTCGAGGGCGAAGATGGTGGACGTGGCTTGTTAGAGCTCCCACCAGCCCGTTACAGATCCGTTATTTTATCCTTGCCCCCGAATCCAAATCCCGACCCACACTTGCAGCGGAGGTAGAGACTGACGAGGGGTGCTCTCTGGTGAAGGATCCAGAGCGCTCGGATTATCGGTGGCGGAGTTAGCGGCGGCGACACCCCGGGGCCTGCACTCGGCGAGGGAAGCCGGGACCTCGATTTTGGCGTTCTCCAGCCGGGAGCTTCCGGTGTCGGCGGGCAGTGACAGTGGTGAGGCCCGCGACCTGAGGCTTGACCCTGCCACGGAGCAGAAGAGACGGAAGAGGCCATATCCCGCGACTGGGGGGTGAGTGAGGCGTCCCAGACCCCGGAGGTGGACCGCGGCCGGCGTGGAGGCCCGGGGACCGGGGCCTCGATTTTGGCGACGCAAGTGAGGCAGCGCGAGGGAGGCCAAGCAGCAGCGGGACGGCCAGTGCTGCGGCCCCCCGGAGAGTGATCCTGCCCGCTCCCTGGCCTGCGGGCATTCGCGCTTGTCTGTTCTTCTGGTCGGCTGGGGGCCCTCTGCCCCGGATCTCCCTGGAGGTGGTGCCCGATATCAGGGTTGCAGGTGGTCACTGGTGGCGGCAACGAGGTGGGCAATCGGCCCGTTGGGAGCTGCGACCCTGACTGAGTAGCAGCCTGGCCTGGAGAGTCCTGCATGTGCCCCCCCCACCCCGGAGGCGGACTGAGGCGGTCTGCTGGTCCAAGACTGTGTGCCTCCCTTGGTTGTAACTTGCGACGCGGAACGCCTTTCTGAAAGGACCGGTGCCTGCCCTGAGGACTGGGGCCCCTGAAGAGAGACTCACCATGACCAGAGGGGGGGTGGGCCCGCCAAACAGGGCCCCATCGACAAGTATACCGGCCCGAATGGGGGTCAGGGGGCATCCGGTGGCCAGGGGTCGGGCCCGGACAACGCGGCGCTCATGGCGGCGATCACCCAGTCTAGGGACATGCTCGATGCCAAGATTGGGGCAGTGGGAGCGGACGTGACCCTGTTGCGCCAAGATCTGCGTAACGCTGTTGCGCGAATTTCTGAGACCGAATCTAGGATCTCGGTGGTGGAAGATGATGTTGGGATCCTGAAGCGGAAAATGGCGGCGATAGAAAAACATTCAACGGGGCCTGGCGCTTCGAGTCGAGGATGCCAAAGGGCGGGCGCGCAGAAACAACCTACGCTTTGTGGGCTTTCCGGAGGGGTGTGAGAAGGGTAATATGGGACAGTTTCTGACTCAGTGGCTGGAGAGCTGGCTCCCCCCGGAGGCCCTGTCCCGCTGCTTCGTGATCGAACGCGTCCATAGGGCCCTAACGCAGAAGCCGCCGGCGGGTGAGAGGCCCAGACCTGTGATTGCTAAACTCCTGAACTTTCACGACAAAGATACCATTCTGCGGGAAGCAAGGGCCAAAGACTCTCTTCTTTTCGAAAATCAGAAAATTATGATCTTCCCGGACTACACCAGACTTGTGCAACAACAGCGGCACTCCTTTATTTCCGCCAAAGCGAAACTCCGGGGCCTGAAGATTCAGTACTCATTGCTCTATCCAGCTCGCCTGCGAGTGATGTTTCAATCCCGTACTCACTTTTTTGACACCCCGGAGGACGTTTTCAAATGGACCGATGAGACGGTGAGAGTCAGGCCGCATGATCAGCCGGGATTGAACCCGGGACGTTCAAGGGAGCCGTCGCAGGACCGGGGGGACCAGACTGCCATGACCAGGAGAGATAGGAAGTCAAGATCACGGAAACGGTCCGCTTCTCGCAGTGGATCTCCTTCTGCTGCGCCTACTGACTCTGATCACTCTGGAAGAGGCCGCTGACGGGCGGTGGGGATATATGCCCATCAACGTCTACCATGAACCCCGGCCGAGAGGAGCTGCTCCGCAGTGTTCCACTATAATGAAAGATTGACTGCTGAGTATACTGCTAAGGCTGGATTTTTGTTGTACTATATGTGGGGATGGGGGGAAGGGTTCGGGGTGCTCCTGTATAGGGGCTACCTGCCTCCTACGTAAGTGGGAGTTGTCTAGGAGTGGGAGGGGGGGGGAGTTGCTATAGTTCACAGGGGTAGTTGGGATCCATTGGTATGGTTGGCCTTGGGCACTCTGTTTTGGGCCCGAGGTTGCCCATGCCGCGACAGATACTTCTGAGTTCCATGAGGTATAGGGGTGGGGGGCAGGGGGCTGATGGGGGGGGGCAGGGGTGGGGGGGGTGTAGTTTGGGGCACGTTGGACAGAGGGGCTGTTGTTGTTTTTGGGGGGTTTGGGGGTGGACTGGGGGGATTGCACGCGATTTCTGATGTTTTGACAATGATGGTGCTGTGTACAAGGGTGTGGTGCCAGGGTTCTGCCACGATTGCTACCTTTGACTATGGCTGACGCACCGCTCCGAGGGCTCCCCAGGGAGTCCATGCGTGTGATTACTTGGAATGTCAGGGGGATGCTTGACAAGATCAAACGGGGGCGATTCTGAGATGGGGGAAGAGGGAGGTAGCTGATGTATTATTATTGCAGGAAACACACATGCTGGGAACGAAAGTACTTAGCCTGCAGAGGTTTGGTTACCAACAAGTCTATCATGCCGGGTTCTCCAGGGGGTCCAGGGGAGTCGCTGTGTTGGTGCATCGCAGGTTGGCCTATGTTCATGAGAAACAATGGATAGATCCACAGGGTCGATCCGTTTTCATCAAAGGGATAGTGGGTGCTGAACCTGTGGTATTTGGGAGTGTCTACGCCCCTCCGCCATTGCAGTGGTCCTTGTCCGAGAAACTGTTTGCGGTGTGGGCAGATATCCCAGAGTCCTTGGCGGTGCTGGGAGGTGATTGGAATGAGGTAATGGATGTGTGTATGGATCGTCGGCGGATGCAAGGGATATTGACAGCTGCTCCCCCTACCCGGTTGAATGCGATGGTGGAGGGAATGGGCTGGGTCGATGTGTGGCGCCATATGCATCCTAAGGCCCGTGAATACACCTATGTGTCGGCTGTACATGGTTCCTTTTCGCGCCTCGACTACGTTTTTGTGCCCCATGCGTCCCTGGACAGGGTGCGGGAGGCTGGGATCTTGCCTAGAGGGCTATCTGACCACTCTCCGGTGGCCGTCAGGATTGAACTGCCTACGAACCGTCAGCCATTCCGGTGGAGGATGTCTTCGTGGCACCTTCAGCAGGCCGGCTTCGTCCAACACATGCGGGGCGCGATTGCACATTACTGGCAGGAAAATTTGGTGGAAGATATAGAGGCAGTGGTGGTCTGGGAGGCCATGAAGCCCACGATTAGAGGAATAGATATTGCATGGTGTGCAGCGGCCCGTCGGGAGCGTAGAGAGGCCATCACTGCGGCGGCCGTACAGGTGGAAGCTCTAGAAGAACAGTGCCGGGGTGGGGGAGATGAAGTGGCATTGAGATTGCTCCTGCAGGCGCAGCAGTCGTATGCGTCTGTGCTGATCGATGAGGCTAGGCAAGCGTGGCTCGCCACGCGCAGTAGAGTCTATCAGTGGGGGGACAAATCTTGTACCATGCTTCATAGGCTCTGCCAATATACCGTCCAGCCGCACACGCTGCCGAGTCTCACCGATGGGGAAGGAGTGGCGATTATGGACCCGGCGGTGCTGGCAGCGAACTTCGCTCAGTATTATATGGACCTCTATGCCCCGCGGGACCGCCTATCCGCGGACGAGATTGATAAGTTTATTGGAGACCTGCCACCGAAGGCGGTCTCTGATGAGACCAAGGCAGCACTGGACCTTCCCCTGACAGCGGAGGAGCTGGGGGGAGCGTTGGGACAGCTCAACACAGAGAAAGCGCCGGGGCCAAGTGGGTTCCCGTGCGAATTTTATAAATGATTCCACCTCCAATTGGGACCCCATTATCTGCGTGCACTGGAGGCGGCGCGATCCCGGGGCAGACTGCCAGCTGACTGGCGGCACGCCGAAGTGGTGGTCTTCCAAAAACCCGTCAGGCCCCCGGACAGACGGGACTCCTATCGCCCGATATCCTTGCTCAACATCGAGGCTAAGCTGCTGGCTAAGGCCTTGGCGAACCGCCTCCTCCCATACGTGACTGACTTGGTCCATCCGGACCAGGCCGGGTTCATGCCACATAGGGCGACGCGGCATAATATCAGGCGGGCGCAGGCGGCGATTGATGCGGTGAGGGACACGGGGGAGAGGGCAGCTCTACTACTGGCGGATATTGACAGAGCATTTGACTCAGTCAGCTGGACGTACCTGTTCGCTCTCCTGCCTCGCCTCAACTTGGGCCCGGTGTTTATTTCCTACATCAAACTACTGTACACGGACATCACGGCATCGGTACGTATCTCCGGTGCGGTATCCGAGAAATTCTCCATCGGCAGGGGGACCCGGCAGGGTTGTCCGCTCTCCCCATATTTATTTGCGCTTGCTATGGAGCTCCTGGCATCCTGGGTGCGTATCGACGCACAGATAATGGGGCGGTGCAATCACTGATAGAATTGCACTTTATGCAGACGATGTCCTCTTCTTCCTTACAAATTTGGACAGATCGGGCCCTCGAAGCTTGGAGATTATGCGTGTCTTCGGGGAGGTTTCGGGCCTCTATCTAAACCCACGTAAATCCCCCTTGTGGGTGTTGGGTGGCAGAAGTGTGGCGGACTCCTGGGCGTCGGAGTTGCAGGTAGCTATAGGGGGCTTGAAGTATCTGGGAGTGTTCCTCTCCGACTCCGCGGCAGTTGCTTGGGAGCGTAACGTGTTCCCGGTGTGGGAGAGGGTCCAGACGGATGTTAAGACATGGTCCCGGATGCCCCTTACCATCTTCGGTCGATCCGCGATTTTCAAAATGGTCGCGCTTCCGCGCCTTCTATACCAGCTGCAGAACCATCCACATCTTATCGCTTCTCAGTGGTTTCGGCAGGTTAATTCGGTCTTGGGCCGCTTTCTGTGGGCTGGGGGTGCTGCCAGGGTGGCGCTGCGGACCTGTTTCCTGTCCACGTATTGTGGTGGCTTGGCCACATCTGATCTCCTGTCTTATTATCAGGCCTCTCACCTGCTTGTACTCAATGAATGGTGGTACGGGGACAGGGGAGACCCGGCATATGCCCTGGAGCGCTCATTGATGGGTGACAGCACACTGCACACGATTTTATACTCGGCCAAACTACGAAGAAAGCTTCCAGGTGTCACGCGTGTGCTTTTTGCTATATGGCGACAGGCGCTGCGTCGCATGGGCTGGTGGGGTAGGCTTACGGCGGAGACTCCGCTGTGGCAGAATGGACGGCTTCCCGGGTGGGCCTCCCTGACCGGGTTCGGTGGATGGGATGCCATCGGAATTTCGTCGCTAGGACATGTACTGTCCGGGGTCACCTTGAAATCGTTCCAGGAGCTCCAGACCGAGTTCCATATGCCCACGACCCAATTCTATCGCTATCTTCAATTTCGCCATGCGCTGGCACCTAACATTGCTGGCTTGGAGTCGCTGCCGGAATTCAGTCCGGTGGAGGCGAAAATCTTTATGGGAGACCTCGGCGATAAGGTGTCCCGAATTTATCAAACCCTAGTCACTCACTGTTCTTCCTCCCTACTTCCCCTTAAAGACGCCTGGGAGAAAGACATTGGACCCTTGGACGAGGATGATTGGAGGGAGGCTCTGGAGTCCCCGCGAGGGACTGCCATTGCGATGAGACTCCGTCTCATCCAATTCAAATACCTACACAGGGCCTACTACACCCGGGAGCGATTGGGGAAGGCGGGCCTGATTGTATCCCCAGAGTGCCTGCGCTGTGGAGTTGAAAGGGGTACGCTGTTGCATACGGTGTGGTCCTGTGCTGGCCTTACCAGATTTTGGAATGGTGTCTGGACTTGTTTGTCTGAGGTGTTGGGATGGGACCTGCCCCGCACCCCTCGATTAGGGATTCTTCATATACTGGAGGGTGTAGGGGGGAATATATACAAGCGTCACCTCCTACTGCTGGGACTGGTGGTGGCCAAGAGGGACCTGGCACGGGCATGGAAAGGAGTGCGAGCCCCCACTGTGTGCATGGAAGGCTGGATTAGATTACTTTATGGGGCTGGAGCGCCCGGTGTTTGAGGCCAGAGGATGTCCCCGTAAGCATTATAAGATCTGGAAAAATTGGGCGGAGTATAGGGGACTGCTCTTGGACCCCCCGATAGAACTGGAGGATGAATGGCAGGAGGCGAGTGGCCCACAGACCTAGGGAAATACACGGTACCGGGCACGTTCAGACCAGGTGATGAAGGTTCAATACAATCACGTGCAAAGGGTTAGGGAGGGATAAGGGGTGGGTAGTCGGGAAGTTGGGTAGTTGGGGATGGGGGTGGAGGGTAGGGGGGTTTGCCTGACCCGTATCATTGTTTGAGATTTGTGATAATGCGGAAACATGTCTTGATATTTGGTAGCACTCTCCTGCCTGTGGAGAGCCACATGTGTGCTTCTCTCTGACCAATCAATAAAAATTTTGTTGTGAAAAAAAAAAGTGAATCAACAAAAAAAGCTGCCTTTAAGGTCTCCTTTTGATCTCACGAACACAGCCCGGTTTTTGCGGGTCGTCCAGGCAGGACGGGTACTTTAAAGGAGGAACCTGCTTTAAATGCACTAATTACCGAGGCATATTGCCTGCCTTCCAAAGTGAAATGTATTAAGGAGACCTGCGCCCGAGGATTACAGAGGCGTAAATCACCCAGATAGGACAGCTCACTCCGGCAATTTTTAAATTAAGGGGCTGGGGATGTGTCCGGGCCTCAGAAGTGACATTTTCCGCCCCAACCTTGCGTTTTTAATCTTCCGAAGGACAAATTGGGCCGAGATTCAGGCTGCGAAAGCTGAGAGTGAGACCTGTTTAAAAGGGGCAAATAACTCTCCCCAAACGAGCCTGGCAGCGTGTGCATAGGGAGGCCATTAACTGTCTTTAGTGGCCTGCACCGGATTAGGATGTGACCACGGGCCACAGTGCAAGGGGGGAGGGGTTAGCTGGAATTTATAGTACAATAAGAACAGGCACAAGATTAAAGATGGCACGTGGGTAGGAGCGGTTTGTCCACTCCAGTCTTTTTATTATTTGTACTCTTTTCGGTGCCTAACACCATTCCGAACTACAAGCCCCAGAATGCAAAGTTAAAACACAGTCCTTGGTGAGATACTCGGCCCTGGCATAGGAACTTAAGCTGCCTGGTGAACTTGTTGCATATATCTAACAATCCTCCAGCTCAGTTGTGAGTAGGGACTCAAAATATGCGGTCCTTGAAGAGATGTAAAGAAGTGTCAGCGCAGCGCTTGTTGTCGCTGCTCACACCTAGCCAGGGGCCACTTGTGATGTCCAATGTTAGACGGAGTCTGCATCGAACGGAGGCCGGGTATGGCATAATGAAACAGTAACTTGACCGCCCCCTGGCCTCTCCGGACAGTGCTTAAGTGCCTTTCACAAACACATTCGCTATTCACAGTGCCATAAGGCAATTCAGTTCAAGTGGACGCTATTTAAAAATTTAAAATGTGGATAAAGCAAGACACATACTGTTTGATGTGTGCTTTCTGCTGCTTCTGCCACACACCGGTGTCCTGCGCACTCGTCTGTAAAGTCACAGTGTGATGCATTGCAGAAGTGATCGTCTAGTTCTTATGTTTTGTTTAGGCACTGTCGATTTTATCAAACACGGGATAGGCAGATTATGTGATTTGGCCAGGATCACACTGCTGCTAAGAGAGAAAGTGCACAATTATTGTGCAGGGTTCTCGGATACCTTTCTCTCCCTCAACACTACTGGTTTCATTGCTATATTAGATAGCGTTGTTTGTGTATAATTAGATGGCCCTAGTTGTGCAGTATTAGATAGAGGTGTTGTGCAGTATTAGCATTGGTTGTGTAGTCGTAGCGCTGGTTGTGTAGTATTAGATAGCACTAGTTGTGTAGTATTACATAGCGCTGGTTGTCTAGTAGTAGTGCTGGTTGTGTAGTATTAGCTAGTACTCCACATACATTTCTGAGCGCCACACTGACCAGCTCCAGACACCGCACACAATGTCCATGTGTGATAAATATCTTTCAAACCTTTTTGTCTATACTGAATGCCATGTCTGGAGTTGGCAGCCCTTTAAAAAGAGTCATTGTGCTTTTGTTTAGCATTCTGCAGAGCAGACCGTGTGAGGCCGTGTGAGTTTGGCTGCTTCTTCCAGCGCCTCGAGGCGGGGGAGCTCGGTGAATGGTGCAGTGCAAAGGCCGTGTGCAGTGTCCACCTAATGTGAGTGCAATAATTAATCACTTCTGCTCTTCTGCTGCATGCACAGCGCTGTTTGCACAGCCCTAATGACCCTCGGCACCGCCACCAACTAGAGAGGCAGAGCCAGCCGGACACCCAGACCGTGCCGGTCGGACATGCAGCGAGCCGTCTCCAAGGAGGGGAGGGGGTACAAAGAGGTGGCAGGGCCCCGCCGTGATTGAACCTGTGCACTGAAACACTTTAATGTTACTCCTCGTCCCTCCCCTCCCCTGGATTCCTGGCAGCAGAGTGACCCGCACGTATCCACCCTGACCCCACGGCCAGGTGCGGGTGGAGGCGAGGCCTGGAAGGGACAACTTCCGTGCACCCTCTCTAAAACCTGCATGATTAGTTTGGAAACTAAGGAAAACGGTACCGCCTGCACCACTATAGTGAACAGTGATAATAGTAACAACGAAAATAACATCTCTAAAAATAACAGAAAAACGATCCATGAGACGAGTGAACACGTTACAAAAGCAGACGTTAAGTTACATTAGGCAAAAGTGACAATTGTGAGCAAACAAAATACAAGAGGTAGCAAAGGGTACCTTACAGGAGAAATAGACTGGGAACTCGGCGAGAGGGAGGGTGTAACGCCCACCAATAGAAAAGGGGCGGGGCTTAAAAAGAGAAAAACGCCCCTGAATCGCGTCAAGGCAGGGCCTGAACTGAGTGACGCTCCTCTCCTCCAATGGCTGGCCAGCGTTTACACAACATAAAATGTCGGCTCCGCCCACTGCTTACGCAGTGCGACGGTAGCCTCAACCTAACAATACATTTATGAGTGCAACTCGCCACTGCATACTTTAGCAAAATATTTTATTGTTGATAGCTTTTTTGACTAATATACAAAACTTAATGTACAACCCCAAGACAGTTTCACATAGACAAATGGAGAAAAAAAGCACATTCAAATATTTACAAGTACACAATCATGCACTTTAACACCTGTGGTAATCCACAACAAAGTTACAGTTTACACGACTGAAGACAGCATAGAAACTCTAGCAGGAAAAAAATCAGGCTACTGATTACGTTAAGCATCACCCCGAAACATGGCTTTTACCCAAATACAAAAACACCAATAGCATCAACTTTAATGACAATAAAAGGCAAGTATAATACACAACCATGACATTCGAATACTTTTAGCTGTCACATCACTGATCCTGGACAGCCAGCACTGAGGTTACTGTGAACTTCTTTGGAATACGGTATACACACTTAATAAAGGATCAGTTGTCTACTAGCAGGAAAAGACTATAAGCAATTCATAATTCATCTTGCAATATTCCAAAACTGTTGTTTAGGTGACTTTGGAAGATATATAATCTTTTCCTGCTACACATATGCTCCTTTATTTAGTGTGCTGTAACCCCCTTTAATAAATGCTTTGTGATAAGAAAAACGAGGTAGACTTGAAATTGATGCAACATGAAAATAAAGTAACTGAATTTGCAATACTGCTTGATTAAAACATCTTATTAAAAAAGTTGAAATAAAAAGTTTAAAACAATTGCAAATGCTTTTTGTTAAAATAATATTTTGTTTAACAAAATATAGAGTAGTTATTTAAGACTATTAAGAAATTTGCCATGCTCTTCTCCTCTGGTCAATAGTGTTTCCCCAGCAATCTTTGGACCACTCCTCTCCTGTAATAGATGATCAGAAACATTAAATCGCTGAAGTAATTTGCGTACATGTTTTAGTTAAAGTTAAAACTGCTTTTAATGAAACGGTTAAAGATGTCCTGCTGCATTATCACAAGGTACAGTAAAAGGATTACATTCTAAGCTGTCCATACATACCATACCTTCCAGGAGGGCAGGGTTCAAGTCAAAACAATACATGAATTGTGCCAGGCATGGAGAAAATAGTGAAACTACAGGAGCTACAGTATCTAGGTTGTTGCAGAATAAAAAACATTGAATTGATAATTTCACTTTTTTCCCATTTATCTGAATGTTTATTAAGTGTCTACTCAGTGTCTGCTATCCCAAGGGGTTTCCTGGTGCTGAATAGTGATAGAGAAACGAGTAGAGAAAGTGGTTGAGAGGAGGAGACAGAAGGGAAGATAAGGGGGAAAAGCAGTTGAGAAAGAGGTGGAAAAAAAGTCTAAAAAGGAGGGGAAGTGAGGGGGGAGTGAAGTGGAGCAGAGAGGAGAGACTGGAGAGAAGGAAAGGGGGATTGAGAGAGCGTATGAGATAGGAAGTTGAAGAGAGAGAGAGAGGCATGATAGGAAGAGGATACAGACTAGGGAGGGTAGTATATCAGGTGAATCTGTGACATAAGGGTTTCAAGGGCAGCCAATAACAGAGAAGGAGTAGTTTCTGTCCTGTAACTCCAGTTCTGCAGTAGGGGTATCTCTGTTATAGTCATAATCTAGTGAATAGTCCCGCCCATGTGCGTGGACCCCGGAGCAATCAAAAATAATCTCTTAACCCCTTCGGTGCTCATGACGGAACGGTTCCGTCATGAGCGTCGGTTGGCCTGTGCTCATGACGGAACCGTTCCGTCATGAGTCCATAGGTTCTTTAGAACCTTCAGTACCGCAGAGGAATTCGCGCAGCACTGAAGGGGTTAAGGCATGGGTACTCACAAACTTTCTCTCGGGGGCCAAATTTACAGTGTGGTTTGTGGCTGAGGGTCACACCGGTGGGGGCGGGGTCGGAGGGGGCGGGGCTAAAGCAAACAAAAATTGTGACCATGAGGTTAAACACAGGTCCCTGCAGCAGACACCTTCGTCCACCAAGCCACGAAGACCCAGCATACACACATCTTTCTCTCTCTCCCTCCTTCTCTCTCTCTCGCTCTCCCTCCCTCTGTGTCTCCCTCTCTCTCCCTCTCCCTCCCTCTGTGTCTCCCTCCATCCCTCCCTCCCGGTGTGTCTCCCTCCCTGTCTCCCACTCTCCCTCTGTGTCTCCCTCCCTGTCTCCCACTCTCCCTCTGTGTCTCCCTCCCAGTCTCCCACTCTCCCTCGGTGTCTCCCTCCCAGTCGCCCACTCTCCCTCTGTCTCCCACTCTCTGTTTCCCTCCCTCTGTGTCTCCCTCCCTCCCACCCTATGTGTCTCCCTCCCACTCTCTGTTCCCCTCCTTCCCTCCGTGTCTCCCTCCCTCCCTCCCTCCGTGTCTCCCTCCCTCCGTGTCTCCCTCCCTCCCTCCGTGTCTCCCTCCCTCCCCCGTGTCTCCCTCCCTCCCTCTGTGTCTCCCTCCGTGTCTCCCTCCCTCCCTCCCTCTGTGTCTCCCTCCTTCCCTCTGTGTCTCCCTCCTGCCCTCTCTCTGTGTCTCCCTCCTGCCCTCTCTCTGTGTCTCCCTCCTGCCCTCTCTCTGTGTCTCCCTCCCTCCCTCCCGGTGTGTCTCCCTCCCTGTCTCCCACTCTCCCTCTGTGTCTCCCTCCCAGTCTCCCACTCTCCCTCTGTGTCTCCCTCCCAGTCTCCCACTCTCCCTCTGTGTCTCCCTCCCTGTCTCCCACTCTCCCTCTGTGTCTCCCTCCCAGTCTCCCACTCTCTGTTTCCCTCCCTCTGTCTCCCTCCCTGTCTCCCACTCTGTTTCCCTCCCTCCCTCCGTCTCCCTCCCTCCCTCCGTGTCTCCCTCCCTCCGTGTCTCCCTCCCTCCCTCCGTTTCTCCCTCCCTCCCTGTCTCCCTCCCTCCGTGTCTCCCTCCTGCCCTCTCTCTGTCTCCCCCTCCCTCCCTCTGTCTCCCCCTCCCTCCCTCTGTCTCCCTCCTGCCCTCTCTCTGTGTCTCCCTCCCTCCCTCCGTGTCTCCCTCCCTCAGTATCTCCCTCCCTTCCTCCATGTCTCCCTCACTCCCTCCCGGTGTGTCTCCCTCCCTGTCTCCCACTCTCCCTCCCTGTCTCCCTCCCTGTCTCCCACTCTCCCTCTGTGTCTCCCTCCCTGTTTCCCACTCTCCCTCTGTGTCTCCCTCCCTGTCTCCCACTCTCCCTCTGTGTCTCCCTCCCTGTCTCCCACTCTCCCTCTGTGTCTCCCTCCCAGTCTCCCACTCTCCCTCTGTGTCTCCCTCCCAGTCTCCCACTCTCCCTCGGTGTCTCCCTCCCAGTCTCCCACTCTCCCTCTGTGTCTCCCTTCCAGTCTCCCACTCTCCCTCTGTGTCTCCCTCCGTGTCTCCCACTCTCCCTCTGTGTCTCCCTCCCTGTCTCCCACTCTCTGTTTCCCTCCCTCTGTGTCTCCCTCCCTCCGTGTCTCCCTCCCTCCCTCTGTCTCCCTCCCCGTCTCCCACTCTGTTTCCCTCCCTCCCTCTGTGTCTCCCTCCCTCCCTCCGTGTCTCCCTCCCTCCGTGTCTCCCTCCCTCTGTGTCACCCTCCCTCCCTCCGTGTCTCCCTCCCTCTGCGTCTCCCTCCCTCCCTCTGTCTCCCTCCTGCCCTCTGTCTCCCTCCTGCCCTCTCTCTGTGTCTCCCTCCCTCTGCGTCTCCCTCCTCTGTGTCTCCCTCCCTCCCTCTGTGTCTCCCTCTCTCCCTCTGTGTCTCCCTCCTGCCCTCTCTCTGTGTCTCCCTCCCTCTGTGTCTCCCTCCCTCCGTGTCTCCCTCCCTCCGTGTCTCCCTCCCTCCCTCTGTGTCTCCTTCCCTGTCTCCCACTCTCTGTTTCCCTCCCTCCGTCTTTGTCTCCCTCCCTCCCTCTGTGTCTCCTTCCCTGTCTCCCACTCTCTGTCTCCCTCCCTCCGTCTTTGTCTCCCTCCCTCCCTCCCTCCCTCTTTGTCTCCCTCCCTCCCTCTCTGTCCTCTCACCTGTGGCTGTGTGTCAGCCCGGCCGGCTGCACGCACACAGCCCTGTCAAGTACTTCATGGGTCTTTAAAAGACCATTTACATGTTAATTAGGCTTTGTTGAATTTCACCTCTTAGGCCCCTGCAGCTCCCCTCTGACAATCACTGGAATCCCCCGGGCCCCCACAGAGCAGAGTCTGAGTCAGCGCTGCTGCGGCTGTATTTGCAAACACTATTTAATTTATTTCTTTTTAAACACAGGTGTCTGCAATGTCCGCGGGCCACCCAGGAAGGCTTGCCCGCGGGCCGTACTATGAGTACCCCTGGGTTAAGGTGTCGAAAAATGCAGAACTGCACAGACACTGAAGAGAGAAATAAAGACAGATAATGCAGCCCATATCCACAGGCTACACTGTCTAGTACTTCAACTAGAAATTCCACCAAAAATCCACAAACAGCAAAGCCTGTCCAGATTTCCCTTGCTTTAACAGCAAAATCCCTCTGGAATGATAGAGAGGAAGACATGGACAGACAAGCCCCATAGGCTGCCATTATGTGGCTCAGAACAGGATACTGTGCCTTTAAGAGAACTTTCTAGAACTTCACAGTATCCAAGAATGCACTGCAGGTCCCTTTTTCTTTCAATTCTTTTTGAAGGCGTAACACGCCAGACCTGTAGCATTCCTTACATGAATATCTCTCTCCAGCGGGGAGGCGGGCGGGCGCTTATGACTATAACAGAGATACCCCTACTACAGAACTGGAGTTACAGGACAGAAACTACTCCTTCTGTAGTAGGGGATCTCTGTGTATAGTCATAATCTAGTGAATAGAATGGCAAGCCCATCCCCACACCAAAGCGGCCGTGGCGAAAAGAGAAATAACACCACTACTGTGCGAACAGATTTCGTGGCGAAGCCTGCCCAACCTGAGCGTCTGCCCTGGCATCAGTGTCTAGGCAGTAATGCTTAGCAAAGGTATGGACCGACTTCCAAGTGGCCGCCTTGCAGATTTCTGCAATTGGAACATGATGGAGCAAAGCAGTCGTTGCAGCTTTGCCCCTGGTGGAATGAGCCTTAGGTTTACCCCCTAAGGTCTTACCAGCTTTTTTGGTAACAAAACTATATACAGGACACAATCCACCTAGAAGCACAAGTTACTATTTGTGTAAAGATATATCTGTAAGAGATATTAGTTAGTATTAGATTCCTTACCTTAGAATATCCCCAGGCGTCAGACTGGATCCGGAAATGTTTGCGTACCAGTACCCTTGCGCGTCGGTAGGCGTCGTCTGCGGCTCCGCGTCCGTCGTCGACGTCGTCGGAGTACTTAGACGCCGCCTCCGTGTGCTGACGTCAGTTCTTAGACACAGCTTTTCCGCGCCAGAAACGCAGAGCCATGTTAAAAACCAACACTGGTGCCATTGAAACTAGGGCCCTGAAAGGGGATAACCCTAACCCTAGATATTGGTTCGCAGAACGGGGAGGATGGGTGGGTCGGTAAGGAATCTAATACTAACTAATGTCTCTTACAGATATATCGTTACACAAGTAGTAACTTGTGCATCTGAAAGAGACACGTTAGTATTAGATTCCTTACCTTAGAATAGATACCCCAGCAATACCAACCCCGGTGGTGGGTCTGCGAACCAATAATCACACCAGAAAGTCCTGGAGGACGGAACGGCCAAAGAAGCCATCCCTCCGGACTTGGCTGTCCAGGCAGTAGTGTCTTGCAAACGTGTGCAGCGATGCCCACGTAGCTGCCTGACAGATATCCTGTAAGGGCACACCCCTGCCCAGGGCAGTGGTAGTCGCCGTGGCTCGGGTAGAATGAGCCCGCAATCCAGCAGGGGGCTCCTTCCTAGCCAAGGAGTAGCATGCCTGGATACACAAGATGATCCACCGGGAGATGGTCCTCTTGTGTACCGGTTTCCCCTTCTTAGCGCCCACGTAACCAACAAAGTTGGGCATCCACCCGGAACTGGCGTGTGCGATCCAAATAAAATGAGAGCGCACGTTTTGGGTCCAGACGGTGGAGCCGCTCTTCCTCTTTAGAGGGATGCGGTGGCGGAAAGAAGGTTGGCAAGGTGATAGACTGCCCGATGTGGAAGGCCATGACAACCTTGGGCAGGAAAGAAGGTTTGGTAGGTAGCACCACTTTGTCCGGATGGACAGAAAGGAAAGGTGGTGTACAAGAAAGGGCCTGGAGCTCACTCACTCTCCTGGCAGAGGTGATGGCAACCAGGAAAGCAGTCTTCAAAGTCAGAAGGCGAAGAGGACAGTTGTGAAGTGGCTCAAAGGGAGCGCACATCAGAAAGCTAAGAACCAGGTTCAAGTCCCACTGAGGCATCACAAACGGAACAGAAGGAAACGTGTGTGTGATGCCCTTAAGAAATCTATTTACAATAGGGGACTTGAACAAAGAAGGCTGATCAGGTAGCCTGAGAAAGGCTGAAAGGGCAGAAAGGTAGCCCTTGATAGTGCCCAGAGCAGAGCCCTGCTGGGCAAGAGACAGAAGGAAGAGAAGAACCTCAGAAAGAGGGGCAGCAAGAGGATCCACAGCCTTTGCTGTGCACCATGCCACAAATCTGTTCCACTTGCAGGCGTATACCGACTTTGTGGAGGGACGCCTGGCTGCCAGAATGACGTTACAGACTTCAGGAGGCAAGTCAAATGGCCTCAACTGTCGCCGCTCAATCTCCAAGCATGGAGGTGGAGACTGGACAGGTTCGGGTGGAGGACCGTCCCCTGCTGCTGCGACAGAAGGTCCTCCTGAAGAGGCAGACGAACCGGGGGATCGACTGACATAAGGAGTAGCTCTGGATACCAGTACCTTCTCGCCCAGTCCGGAGCCACAAGGATGACTTGGGCCCGGTCGCGCTTGATCTTCTTCAGCACTCTGGGCAGAAGTGGTATAGGCGGAAAGGCGTACAACAGACCGCAACTCCACTCGCGACGAAAAGCGTCTCCAAGCGAGTGCCGCCTTGGAAATTCCAACGCACAGAACAGATGACATTGCGCGTTCTCTTCGGTGGCGAATAGATCTAACCAAGGCTCTCCTCATTGCTGAAAGAGGCCTTGCGCCACGTCAGAGTTCAGACGCCCTTCGTGATCCATCATGTTCCGACGGCTGAGCTCGTCCGCCCTGGCATTCAGAGAACCTGCCAGGTGTTGAGCCACCAGGGTCACGCCCTGATGTTCCAGCCATTGCCAGAGGCGCAGAGCCTCCTGGCAACCACCCCGCCCTGTTTGTTGCAGTACCACATGGCGGTGGTGTTGTCCGTGAACACCTGCACTACACTCCCCCGGACAGAGGGGAGGAATGCCTTCAGTGCTAGACGAATCGCCCGTAACTCCAACAGGTTGATGTGGAGCCGGGCCTCCGCCGGAGACCAGAGGCCTCTGATCTCCACCTCTCCCATGTGGCCACCCCATCCCTGGAGGGACGCGTCCGTCACAACTACGTGCTCCGGTTGGGGAAGGGAGAGGGATCTGCCGCTGACCCAATCGCGGTCCGTGAGCCACCACTGCAGCTGTCTCGCAGTGCCCTCCGAGATCAGGACATGGTCGGAGAGGTTGCCCTGATGCTGGGCCCACTGAAACTTCAGGTCCCACTGCAGAGCCCGCATCCGCCACCTGGCGTGACGCACCAGTAGGATGCAGGAGGCCATCAGCCCCCGAAGCCGCAGCGTCAACCTGACCGAGACCCGAGATAACGGCTGAAAGATGGGAATCAGAGCCTGAATATTCCGGACCCGCTGTTCGGGTGGAAAAACCCGAAACTGCGCCAAGTCTAGAACCGCTCCGATGAAGAGGAGCTCCTGAGAGGGGCACAGGTGTGACTTTGGCACACTGATGGAGAACCCCAGCTGGTGCAGGAGATCTGCCGTAGTCTGGAGGTGGTTGACGACTGTCTGGGGCGAGCCCGCCTTCAACAGCCAGTCGTCGAGGTAGGGGAAGACTGAAACCCCTAACCTGCGCAGATGAGCTGCGACCACCGCCATCACCTTTCGGAACACCCGTGGGGCGCTGGTAAGGCCGAAGGGGAGCACGGTAAACTGAAAGTGCTCGTGGCCAACCGTAAACCGCAGGTAGCGCCGGTGGGCCGGCAGGACGGGGATGTGGAAATAAGCGTCCTGCAAGTCCAACGCTACCATCCAGTCTCCTGGGTCCAGGGCAGCTAAGACCTGAGCCAGTGTCAGCATCTTGAACTTCTCCTTCCGGAGGAAGCCGTTGACGTTCCGTAGATCCAAGATAGGACGTAGGCCCCCTTTGCCCTTCTTGGGTACCAGAAAGTAGTGGGAGTAGCAACCACACCCTACTTCTGGCCCAGGAACGCGCTCAATGGCCCCCTTGGCCAAGAGGGCCGTAACTTCTTCCTGCAGAAGTCGCAAATGATCCCCCGATACACGGTGGTTCTGCGGTGGCATGGCTGGAGGAGTCGCCTCGAAGGGGAGGGAGTAGCCCCTTTGGACGATTTGCAGCACCCACCTGTCCGAAGTGACAGTGCGCCGGTGGAGGTGGTGATGGCGAACCCTGCCCCCCACTGGCGTCACATGGGCCTGAAAGCACGGACTAGGAGGGTTTTGAGGCGGATGCTGCGGGGGAAGGTGTGGACTGACCTCGCCGTCGACCCCTACCGCCCGGACGGCGGTTACCACGGCCGCCACCGCGTTGGGTATTGCCCTGCGGAGCGTGGCTAGCGGCACGTGTGGGTGTACCCCTTCCGTGGCCACGAAAGGAGTGATAAGCAGCCGATTGCTGGCGCCGGGCCGAGAGGCCCAAGGACTTGGCCGTAGCCCTGGAGTCCTTAAAGCGCTCGAGCGCATGGTCTGCTTTGTCGCCAAAGAGGCGACTGCCATCGAACGGCATGTCCATGAGTGTGTTCTGGACATCTGCCGAAAAGTTGGCGGACCTCAGCCAGGCGTGGCGTCTGACCGCCACCGTCGTTGCCATCGCTCTGCCTAGCGAGTCGGTGGTATCCAGCCCACACCTAATGGAATACTTGGCTGCGTCCCGGCCCTCCACAAGGGCTTGGCTGAGTTTGGCCCGTACCTCCAACGGACACTCTGGCAGCACTTCCGCGACCGTATCCCACAGAGAGTGGGTGTAACGGCCCAAGAGGCATGCGGTGTTGGAAGACCGCAGACCCAGACTAAGGGATGAGAATATCTTCTTTCCATACTGCTCATACCTCTTGGATTCCCTGTCCGGCGGGGCGGACGGGAATGCGGTCTGGGAATTGGAGGTCTGGATGACCAGGCTCTCGGGGGTGGGGTGGGTGGACAGGAAATATGGGTCGCCAGGGGCTGGGCGGTGGCGCCTGGCCACGTTCCTATCTACGGGCGAACCCGTAGCGGGCTTGGACCAAGTGTCCAGAAGAACGTCGGTCAAGGCCTCATTAAAAGGCAGCAGAGGCTCGGCCGAGCTTGACTGCGGTTTAAGGACCTCAGTGAGGAGATTAGTCCTCACGGCCGCGACGGGGAGCTCAAGGCCCAAGGCCTTGGCAGCCCTCATCAGCACCACACTATAAGTTGCCCCCTCCCCCGAAGCCACGGTAGGAGGTGAGACAAAACCAGTATCTGGAGAGGTGTCCAGGCCACTGGCCTCCCCAAGGTCTCCTGCCCAGTCCTCATGAGACTGACACTCTCTGGTCAGAGGGTCTTCAGACCCCTCCCAGTCCCCTTCATCACCCATCTCCTGAAATTCAGGGTTCTCAACTAATGGGGCCTGTTCATAAAAGTGAAACTCACCAAACTACGTCCGGAGCGGCGCCCATCGGGGCCGTCCTGACGGCTGAACAGGAACGAAGGTGGGGACGGCGCCGCCCGAGGACGGCGCCGGAGGCGACACCTGAGGGTCCGACGCCGGGGAGGTTGTAAGGTCCACCGGCGACGAACCAGATCCCGAAGGAGGACCAGCGGCGTCCTTCGGCGCCGGGCCCGAAGGCGCCCGCGGCGCCGGAATAACTGAACCCCCCGGCGCCGGGCCCGCTAGGGGTCCCAGACGGGTCCGCTGGGCCCGAAGGCGCCGCGCAGCCCGTCGGAGGAGAGCGTTTCCTCATGGCCATGAGGAAACGCTCGATCCCCTCCTGCGACGCGTGCAGCCCAGGGACCGGAGGGTGTGGAGCTGCACGCGGCGCCCGCGACTCTGACGGAGCCGTGTGGGTGGTGTCACTCGAACCCCCGGCCGCATCGCGGGAGCATCGGGGGGAGTCCGAAGAGCGATGACGCCGCTTGGACTTCTTGCGCCTCTTACCTGACGACGACTTCGACCCGGAGGAGTGCGGCCTACTCTCGGAACTGTGGTGGCTCCGAGCCCGCGACCTGTCCCTCGACCTCCCATGGGATCGGGACCTCTCGCGGCGCGGGACCGACTGCCGGAGTTCGAGTCGCCTGCGGGACCGCTCCCGCCTGGCTTTCGAAGAGAGGGCCCGGCAGTCGGAGCAGGCCTTGTCGTCGTGGTCGACGCCGAGACAAGATAAACACACGCGGTGAGGATCCGTGACCGACATCAGGCGGTCGCAATCATCGCAGTGCTTAAAGCCGGGCATCCCTACGGCACCGTTCGGAGTCGAAAGACTTCGAGAAACAATCAAAAGTGATCAAAAAAGTTCGTCAAAAAATGACTAGGGTTACTGCTTTTTCCAGATCTGCTCTTGCTGGAGCGGAAAAAAGAAGAACTGACGTCAGCACGCGGAGGCTGCGTCTAAGTACTCCGACGACGTCATCACAGCGCCCACGACGCCGACGACGGACGCGGAGCCGCAGACGACGCCTACCGACGCGCAAGGGTACTGCAACGCAAAAATTTCCAGATCCAGTCTGACGCCTGGGGATATTCTAAGGTAAGGAATCTAATACTAACGTGTCTCTTTCAGATATGGACTGTTTAGAGGTAGCAAGACCTGTCCTGACTGATCCATAATTGATAAAAAATTGGTCTGACCTACGAATATCCTTGGTTTTATCCAGGTAAAATTTCAACACCCTCCTGACATCCAGGGAATGCAGGGACCTTTCCGCTGGAGAGGAAGGATTCTGAAAAAACGTAGGTAAAGTTATGGTCTGGTTAACATGAAAGTCAGATATAACTTTAGGAAGAAATTTAGGGTGAGTACGCATAACCTTAGCAGCATGAAATACAGTATAAGGTTCTTGGCAACACAACGCCTGAATTTCACTCACCCTGCGGGCCGATGTAATGGCCACAAGGAATGCCGCCTTCCAGGACAGGTGCTACAACGAAGCCTTATGGATAGGTTCAAAAGGCTCCTTCATCAATCTGGACAACACCACATTCAATTCCCATGAAGGCGAAGGAAGCCGGACAGGAGGGAACACTTTCTTCAAGCCTTCCAAAAAATCTTTGATCACAGGGATCTGAAAGAAGGAAGTCTGCGAAGGGCATTTCCTGTAGGCAGTCAATGCAGCCAGATGAACCTTAATGGAATGGACATTAAGGCCAGACTGGGCCAGAGGTAGAAGATATGGAAGGATGACATCTTCCTTACATGTCGTCGGGTCATAGTTCTTGGACTTGCACCAGATGCAAAACCTCTTCCACTTGTAAGCATAAGAAGTCCTATTGGAAGGTCGCTTAGCCTCCTTCAGTATCTCCATGCAATCTTCTGGGAGATTCAGATGGCCATATCTCAGGAGCCATGCCGCCAAACTCAAAGACGAGAGGTTGGGGTGCAACATCTGCCCCCCGAACTTCGTGAGACGGTCCGGCCTGCACGGCAGCCTCATGTGAGGAAGGAGAGACCGGTGAAGCAGGTCCGTGAACCACCACTGCCTGGGCCATTCCGGGGCAATCAGGATCATCCGCGCCCTGGACTGGGACAGTTTGATGAGCACCGCCGGAATCAGGGGAATGGGTGGAAAAGCGTACAGAAAGCTGTTCGACCAGTTGATCCATAGCGCATTCCCCAGCGTCCCTGGCTGATAGTACCTGGAGGCGAAGTCTCGGCATTTGCTGTTTTCGACGGTGGCGAACAGATCTATGTCTGGAGTCCCCCACCTTGCGAAGACTTCTCCTAGCACTTCGTCGTTTATGACCCATTCGTGGTTTTCCTGAATCAGCCTGCTCAGTGCGTCTGCCTGAACATTCTGCACACCTGGCAGATGGGTAGCCGTTATCATCAGTCCTCTGGCCAGAAGCCAGTGCCAGATCGCCTGCGCCTCCAGCGACAGAGTGCGCGATCTCGATCCCCCCTGCTTGTTGAGGTAATACATCATGGTCGTATTGTCCGTCTGAACAAGCAGAGAGTTGGTCCGGAAGGACGGATGAAAGGCCTTCAGTGCCAAGTGAACAGCTCTGAGTTCCAGGAAATTGATGTACGTGGACTCCGTCGGGGACCATGTTCCTTGAATCTGTAAGTCTCCGGAGTGCGCCCCCCAGCCGTGGAGAGACGCATCCGTCACGATAGTCTGCGTAGGAATGTCCTTGTGGAAGGGAACCCCTCTGAGGAGATTCTCAGCTGAACACCACCACTTCAGAGACTGAAGAGCATGCAGAGACAGTCGCATCTTGTCGTCCCAAGATCCTTTCCTCTGTTCTCACTGATCCTCCAAGCACTCCTGCAATGGTCTCATGTGCAGTTGTGCGTGAGGCGTGAGGAAGATACAAGAGGCCATCGACCCCAGTAGAGAAGGCACCGTCCTCACTGTTGTAGCTGGAGCGGTCATAAGAGCCTGAGCCTTCCGAAGGAGTGATAATCGTCTCTCCTCCGAAGGAGACACGCTTGCTGACAGCGTATTGATGGAGGCCCCCAAGTACTGTATACACTGGACCGGAGTCGGGACAGACTTGGACATGTTGATGTGCAACCCCAGCTTGTTCAAGAGAACGCACGTCTTCTGGAAGTGCGCTTGAGCTTCCGAGAAGGAGGAGGCCTTGATCAACCAATCGTCCAGGTACGGGTAGACAAACACCTTGTTCTTCCTTAGGTGTGCGGCTACCACTGCCATGCACTTCGAGAACGTCCTGGGCACAGACTTCAATCCGAATGGCAGTACTGTGTACTGATAATGATTGGCGCCGACTTGGAATCGCAGGAACTTCCTGTGTTTGTGTGCAATGGGCACATGGAAGTACGCATCCTGTAGGTCTATGGCACACAGCCAGTCTTCCTGTTGCAGCTGAGGATAAATCTGATGCAACGACAGCATGCGAAACTTCTCTCTGCGAATCCACTTGTTTGCTTGTTGCAAATCCAGAATGGGCCTGAACTCGTTCTTGTTCTTCTTGCGAACCAGGAAGAACCGGGAGTACAGACCTCTTCCTCTTTGAGACAGAGGTACGTCTTCTATCGCCCTTTTCCTTAACAGGATATCGGCCTCCGCCTGGAGCTCGCGCAGCTGAAACTGCGAGCTGACCGGAGGAATTGATGGAGGCGGGCTGGTGCACCGAAGACTGTATGCATTGCAAACAATATTCAGCACCCACTTGTCCTGAGTAATTTTTCTCCACTCTGCCAGAAAAAATTGAACGCTTCCCCCCACCGGAGCGGGTAACGGATGAAGGGGAAGTGACCGCTCAGGGTCGAGACCCGGCCGGGCCCTTGTTCGCGGTAGAGGACTGCTGTCCCCCTCTACCCTTCTGGCGCTTCTGGAAGGGTCTCTGGAACTGCTGCTGTTGTTGCTGCTGCTGTCCCTGTGCACCGAACCGTCTCTGGAACGGGCGGTAGGCCTTCTTTTCTTTGAGCTTCTCCAAGCCCACAGCCGTCAGGGTCTCTGCCTCCGCCTTCATGCTGGCCATCTCATCATCGGCATGCTTTCCGAACAGGGTTTCCCCCGAGAAGGGCAGATTGGCCACCCGCTGCTGGGCCTCGGGCTTGAGTGATGTGAGCCTGAGCCAAGCATGGCGCCGCTGGTTGATCCCAAGACAGTACCCATGGGCAGCCAAAAGAGAGACATCCCCAGCCACGCTGATGACCTGGTTTGAAACCAGCATCCCCTCTTTGAGTATCTCCTGGAAGTCCTCCCTCTTGTCCCGTGGCAGGAGTTCCGTGAACTATTGCAGGGATTCCCAGAGGGCACGGTCATATCGCCCTAGTAACGCCGCATCGCTGGACGCCTTCATGGCCGTGGACGCAGTCCCACTAGCCTTCCTACCAGCTGAGTTGATCCATCGGCTTTCCTTATCGGGCGGTACGGTGGAGGACGGGGAGGTAGAATGTAACTTCCAGGCCGCCGTCACTATCACAGAGTCAGGTACCGGGTCTATCCGCAGGAAAGCCGGGTGCGAATCCGGGGCCTGTACTTCTTCAGAAGTCGGGAGGGAGCGGCCTTCACCACCACTGGTGTGAGGAACAGCTCCTCCGCAGGCTCTACCAAACCAGGCACTAGTGGCAGTAGAGGGCGAGACAAATGCTATTTGTGAAGCGTCTCAAAAATCACTGACGTCGTGGGTGTTGGAGCCGTCACCGTGATTCCCAATTTTGCAGCCCCCCTCAGGAGAACATCCTGGAACGTGCTGATGTCGTCCACCGGAGACACCCTTGTCCCCGGAGATTCCGACAAGGTCGGAGAATAGGTCCTGGTCCTGGACGAGTCCGTGCGGGACCTCGATCCACGCCTCCTATGGCGACGTCTTGACATGGTGGAGGATCTACGTCGACTCCTCGATCTTCCTCTCCGTCCGGAACGTGATCGTGACTTCCTCGGCTTTGGTCGATCCGCCGGTTCCACCGGGGCGGGCGACTTCGGCTTGGCCGGGGCCTTCGGCTTAGGGGTCCCCTTGGGAGGGGTCGGAAGCCTGGGCAGCGAGACCGACCTCAGAGGAACCGGAGGCGGCTTGTCTGCTGGTAGCTGAGGTCGAGGCATAGTGTGAGGCAGTGGTGGTAGAGGAGGAGGAGGAGTAGGGTCCCTCGGTGGGAGTCCCCTCGGTAATGGAGGCGGGGCTGTAACCGGCCTCTGTGACGGAGTATACACCATGGAGTACACCGAACCCGGTGATCCGCCTTCCTTCCCAGCCTGGGACGTAGGCGAACCTCCCATGGCGCCAGATCTCCTTCCCCGTCTCTTCGGCGTCGAAGAACAGCGACCGGACGGCGAGCGTCCTTTCCTCGACGTCGACCGTTTACCCCTCGACGGCGAATGCCTTCGCCTCGACGTCGACCTCGTTCGCCTCGACGGCGATCTCCTATGCCTCGAAGGCGACCTTCGGCGCCTCGACGGCGACCTCCTGCGCCTCGATGGCGATCTGCGCCTCGACGGCGAACTTCTCTTCGACGACGAGGATCCCCTCGACGACGATCTTCTCCTTTTCGCCGACGGCGAACGGCGGTGTCACCTCGACGGCGAGCGCGGTGCCGGGCCTTTTGACGTCGATCACTCGACGTTGACTCAGACGACAACAAAATCGTCACAGGAGACCTCGACGGCGGTCTGTTCAGTTCCTTCGACGTCAAGCGTCGACGGCGCTTCGACCCAGAGCCCTGGGGAGACGGGGAACAGACTGTAGTCATCCCTCTCGACGTCGTAGTCGGTGCAATCGACCCAGACGGAGAATGGTGATGCTTGCTGGCCTTCCTGCCCCTGGGGAGGCCCCCAGAGGCCTCAGCACGGGCAGAGGAAGCCCCTCCAGACCCACCTTGCGCCTTCAGCCTTCTTTCCTCAAGGCCCTGAAGCCTGATCTTCTTTCTGTCCTTCAGGGTCCTGCCAGAGAAGCCCTGACAAATCCCACACTCCTCTGGGACATGGGAAGAGGGAAGGCAGAGGCTACACACCTCGTGGGGATCTGATTTGGCCTTCTTCCTGGAGCACTCCGGGCATTTGTCAAATATTGCAGGCATATTTGACATCAAAAGAGTGCAAAAAAACAAAAAGAAAGGCACCAACGTACTTAGAAAGCACTCAACTTGACAAAAAAGTGAAAAAATCACCAATAAACCATTGAAAAGGGAGAGCTCAATGCTCCAGGGTCCTGCTTGCAGGAGCCGGAAAAAAGAACTGAAAGTAAAAGGGACCTGCATTGCATTCTGGGATACTGTGAAGTTCTGGAAAGTTCTCTTAAAGGCACAGTATCCTGTTCTGAGCCACATAATGGCAGCCTATGGGGCTTGTCTGTCCATGTCTTCCTCTTGATCATTCCAGAGGGATTTTGCTGTTAAAGCAAGGGAAATCTGGACAGGCTTTGCTGTTTGTGGATTTTTGGTGGAATTTCTAGTTGAAGTACTGGACAGTGTAGCCTGTGGATATAGGCTGCATTATCTGTCTTTAATTCTCTCTTAAGTGTCTGTGCAGTTCTGTATTTTTCGACACCTTAAGAGAATATTTTTGATTGCTCTGGGGTCCCCGCACATGGGCGGGACTATTCACTAGATTATGACTATACACAGAGATCCCCTACTACAGAATAGAATATCTTTGCAACGATCAAGTTGAACATTAGATATTTCAGAGCCATCTGACACTGAACAGCAAAGAAGTGTGATAGAGAAGAAATGATGCAGGTGATGTTAGACACTAAGATGACGTCTCCTATGAAAGTGGCCTGTAGGGAGAGGTGGGTCCAGGACTGTCTCACAGAGGTTGAGAACATACTCTTGGTTGAGGGGGGATTAAAAAATAAGAACACTATCATACAGACTACAGCCAGACAGACAGACAGCAAGATAGCCATGAAAGGAATAAGTCACATGTCAAGGATCAGGCATGTCACGACAGGACATGCCATGATCGATCGCCAAATTACCGTGATGTACAGAAGCGCTAGGACAGAGAAGAGGTTATTGTTTTGGGCAAGTCTAAATTGAAAACCATTTTATGTATTGGGGATAAGGGGGGGGGGAGGTGAGATAGTGGGTGGCACCTGGATGGGGAGATGAGTTAGTAGGTGGAGCTTTTTTTATTTGGCAAGAGTGAACAAGGGCTGGCTGAATAGTTGAGCAGATGGCAGCTACAAGTGTGTAATGACTGATCCATCTGTCGGGAGTATTCTCTTCACTAACACTTGTTTCCCTTATTTTTTTTAAACTCAGGGGCAGCAACATTGTCGTGGTGCCACCAGGGCTTTAAGTGAAAGCTGTTTCTATATAATATGAAAGCCATAGTTGCTGCTTATTTATCTCATGCAACTAACAACCACTGACAAAGCCAATAGTCTGACTTGTTGTAGGTATGATGTTACTTGTTGTGTCATATCTGAATGCAATGACAGAAACAGGAAAATACAAGTTGGAGGGCACACTATGCCAAGCAGAGAAAAGTTTAAAAAGTCACACGATCACCACGCATCCCAGCTCTATTAAGAGAAATACAGCAAGTCCACAAACACGGCCTGTGCTTTACACGCCATGATTGTAGAGTTGCTGCATTTATTTTCTTAATAAAGCGCAGCTGCAGGGTGACTGTGTGCCTTTGTTAAAGTTTTCAGGTTAATCGCAGAGCCCTTCTGGAGCTGCAATTAACAAGAAAACTTTCAGATGAAGTGAAACGGGATGACTAGGAGTGGGCAGTGCGCTTAGAGGCTTTTATAGGTGAGAAAGGTGATCACTGAACTGCTATCCAACTTTCAAATCCTTGAAAAAATACAAACTTAGACCAACATTACAATGCTGACAAGAGATCTGTGAAAACCTGCACCATCACTGCACTGAGGACTGTCATTATTTGCAACTTTATTGATATCAATTTGTGGTCCTTCCTCTATTTTTGCGAAATGTCCCATTCTTTGGGTCGCCCGCTCTAGTCACCCTACTTGTAGGGGATGGGAAATCCTTTAAAGAGAGTAATTTTTTCTCTGGATTTCCCTTCTCTTTTTGAAACTCAGGAGCAACAACATTGTTGTGGCGCCACCAGGGCTTTAAGCATTTTCAATATTACATACAAGCCATAGTTGCTGCTTATTTATCTTATGCAACTAACAACCATTGACCAAGCCAATAGTCCTGACTTGTAGGTATGATGATACTTGTTGTATCATATATCTGGATGCAATGACAGAAACAGCAAAATACAAGTCGGGCGGTACACTATGCCAAGTACAGATTTTTAGCTTATGTGTCTTAAGCCAGGGCAGATCATGTGTATTAAATCTGCATCTTGCACAATGTATCTGGGGCAGGTTGCCGTAAAAGTGGGGAAGATGGAGAGTAGTTTGTGTAGCGTTAAGTAGGCTCGTGGGTTAACGTACTGTATAAACTTAAAACGAGTGTTGCAGGATACTCATTTAGGATTTTCCATTATCGACTTCTATTCCTTATCCGAGAGTGGTCTATTAATATCTCTTTCCGAGTTATGGTTTACCGATACTAAGGGGGATGGTTGGAGCGCCCGGACCACTCGGTAGAGCCATCGAATCAAGTGTCTTCCTGTTACCATTAGATATAATAAATGTACTGGTACATTTTCAGCCGATTCGGACCCCTGAGGTGCCCAGTGTCATTTAATTTAGTGTACCAGATTGGCATGCACCAAGAAAAGTGCCCCTGTGATGCCCTTTTCATTCACAAAGTCTGTATGTGTCAATAGCATCCCCTCCCTAAACAATGTACCTCTGGATCTTGTTACTTACCTGCTAGTATTTCGCATTCCACTTTTGTAGTATATGGTTTTTCGCGCCCCTCGGGCATTTGTGTAAATTGTGCAACTTAAAGTGTTTTCATAAGAGTTTTGTATTGTGCTTAGCTCCCTGACTCATAAAGAGCTCAGGGTAGTCTTGTTATAAATAAATATACTTTATTTTCATAACAACTTGTGTGGTGTCCTTTCACTTGGTGTTCAAGGGGTAAATGTGATGGTAAAAGAGCTGGCTTAACACGCCCTCTAGAGTTTAGCCTAAAGACTGCTCTTGTCCATGCTACTAGGATAGCTGGTCTATCAGGTTGACTTACAACCAATCATCAATAAGGGTTGTTTGGTATGATACAAAGTGATCACTAGAATAGTGAGCACTATATATCAGGCCAACTTCTCACAGTATCTAAAACTGCATTGAAATCGCCCCCTGATATCCAGGGCAACATGGTCCAGTCTGCGAGCAACCTTCCCATCTGGGTATAAAATGCGTCTTGGTCCACGTTAGGAGCATATAGGCTCCCTAACACCAATGGACTGCCATCAAGAGCACCACGAACCAGTGCATACCTACCGTCTTTGTCGATGCACTTCTCCTGTACAATAAAGGGGATCCCAGCTCTTATCCATATTGCAGCCCCTCGTGCAAACGCTGAGTAGGTTGTACCAAACAGTTATCCCTTCCACCTCTTTTGTAGCCTGCAGATAAATTGGTCTCCTGTAGGAACACTCCCGTTCCTAGCTAAAACTCTAGAAAAGTGCGTTCTTCAACAACTTCACAAACATATAGATGATTTCAACCTCATCTGTACCTTTCAATCAGGATTCCGAAAAGGCTGTAGCACAAAAACTGCCATGCTCAATATTTCAGATGATATTCACAGAGCCTTAGAAGAAGCATGTCTTCTCATCCTTATTGACCCGTCAGCGGCTTTCAACACAATTAATCATGCAACTTTACTTGAGAATATGAAGAAGCACTCGGTCATTAATGGCGTAGTTCTAAAATGGTTAGCTTCCTACATTCAACACCAATCACAACAAATTAAAATAAACTCCCGGCTCAAAACCCACAATAGTCATGCTTGGTGTACCCCAAAGCTCGATTCTCTCCAAAATTTTGTATGCAGTAGCAAACGTTTAGAACTTTGGCCCTGAAGAAAGCCGCGGAATCTTGTCCCTACCGGCTGAAACATGTTGGCCCAGTATATGCAGTTATATGTTTAGACTGCTTCCTTTGCACTGTTCTTGGTTTTAGTGAGGGAAAGGACAATTTCTATTAAAGTTTTCTATATTGATCCTTTACCCTTTTTTAACTCACCACTTTTATTGTTTTTTGCACTGCACTTGATCCCACCACGATCATTTGCTCATGGTCACTACAGCGATTGAGGGTATGACCCAATTGAGTATGGGTAATGGACGAGTCCCGATGATCAAGGGACATACCATCCCACTTTGGATGACCAAATGAGAACCTTTGATCTACATTTAACTTTGATGGGAATCCAGCAATTCTCTGTATGGGTCTTCCCAACAATCGAAGTAGGTCAATTTTTTAGGTTTGTCCTGTCACACATGTAGGCAGTAAGACTTAAGCCCTGTTAGCGCCAACTCACTTATGAAGGAGTTTGTAGCATTTCGGAGCATCTGAAGCTCCTACATAGACCCCCCAGTCTTCAAAAAACCGGATGCCATAAATTGCACCCTCGTCCTGTCTGACCCAGTAAAGTCTCTAGGCATTACCCTGGACAAGAACTTGTGATCTTTTATTGATATCAAAAACTCTGCCAAAGGAGCGCTTTAGTCACTGAAACACCTCAAGAAAATTAAACCTTTCATCAACCATGATGATTTCAAGACAATAGTAAAATCTCTAGTCCTCTCTAAACTGGACTATGGGAACGCCATCCATGCAGGGACGCCAAAAACTCACCTAGTCCCACTAAGGTCAGTCCTAAACATGCAGCCCGGCTCATAACATGTGTTAAACGCTTTGAACACATCACACCAGCCCTCGAATCTCTCAACTGGCTTCCCATTGAAGTTAGATGTATTTAAAAGTCTGCCTGCATCACATACAAAACCTTTCACACACATTCCCCTAACTACCTAAACAGCAAACTTGTGAAAGCAGGAAGACCCAGAACGCTGAGAAGATCCAACTCACTTCCTCTCATTCCCCCGAAATTAAATGGAAAACCACTCAGTCTTGATCTTTTTCTGGAAATATACCCAGGATGTGGAACAAACTCCCTAGAGACTTCAGATGCAACCCTTCCTTCTCCTGATTTAAAAGGGACCTGACACTCCTTCTCCTCAACAAATACTTTACCGCCCAAGCAACTGATCTAGGCTTCAATAGCTGACTCTCCTCATAACTTTACCATCAATGATAGGTGGTCATTTGATTGTTTCAACTACCTAAGTTATCATTCACCCCTTTACTTTATGCCATCTTAAAATGTTATGTTGATCTCTTTATACATCCTTATGTCATGTGACACCATGCAGTATTTCTTTTTTGTATGTAAAGCGCTTTGATACCCACGGGTCTAGCTAGCGCTATAAAGAAAAAACAAAATAACACTATTTGTACTTTATCCCTAGCTAACTGTGCATGAATTCTTTGTCTTTTGTGTAGTGATCCCATTTCCCCTTTATTCCAGGTAGTGCAATTATTCTGTGTATTTCCTTTGTGTAACGTTGGGATATGGTTTCTGTGTTAGTCGATTCAAATTAGAGAAATTGGAGCACCCGTTGGCTTCCCTTTTAACAGCCCAATAGTAGGTCCAATTGTGGAACTGTGTTCGATCAAACTTGCTGGGAAACTTCAACCAGCCAAGTGGCTGCAACACGTGCCGCTACAAAAGCGGTCATGTTGGCTTAATAGTCAATGAGAGCTCCCAGATTGTCTCAGATATCTCTCCTTTGAGGGGTGCTCTTACCCGCCCTGGGGGCCAGCCCGCCCCAGCACCGGCATTAGGTTGAAATAACAGTGATGTCTTTGATCAGTGGGTCTCGTTTCCCCGGTGTCTTTACTATATAGTATCTAGTTTGTGTGGGCCTTTGTGGCAGATGCTGTGTTTGGAGGAACTCAACTCCTCTCCCCCCCAACAGTCAATCTTTATTGATCTTTAAGTCTTATAATTTTTCAGTTCAATAGATCATTTGCAATTTGTGGTGTCATGGATGGACAGAGCAGTTGGCTGTTGTCCGACTCCTATTGAACCGTATCACCAGTAGAGGATTCATCATCTGTAGTTATCAATGTTTCACGGAGGGTGGCTGCCGAAATACAGCCACTGTTGCCCTCTTTTCTCCGTGATTTAGGGCACTGATTCTGTGGTTAATATCTCCTAGTCCTAGGTTCCAGATCTTGCTTGATGGCCTCATCTATAGGCAATTTAGGTAGGTGTGTTCAAACTACTCCCAAGGCCTCAGCTGGCATGTCGAAGTAGTTGCTCTTTTGATCTTGAATGATCTTGAGTTTGACTGGGTAGAGGAGGGCATACTGCAGGTAAAGGGATTGAAGATGCGGGTTGACTCCGTGGTATGATGCATGCTTCTTTTGAGTATTCAAACAATGATAGGGCGAGGAGGCACCCTGGGAGCTCTTCTCCTGGTGGGGACTGTGTGCCCTCCCCACACAAAAATATTCGAATAACCCCCCACACCCCCTGGCATCATTATTGTTTGCCACCAGGATTCTATGTATACGGTTGCATTCTGGCCTTGACTGTGTACTGGTAGACATATTATGCGGATGTTGTTTCGGTGTGAACGCCCTTATGTATGTTCCATCCTTTCCTGCATTATTGTAACTTGGTGCTGCAATTGTTCTACTATCTCAGTTTGTTCTTTTTGCCAGGGGGTTAACTCTTGTAACGTTGCTGGGTTGGCAGTCACTTTGTCTGTGAGTTTCTTGTGGTCTGCTCTAATTAGGGTGAATTTAGTGGGAAGCGAGCCAAGTTGTTGTTCCATTATTGTGCAGGATTCTCTTATTTCTTGTAATATAAGATCCTATTTGTCTGGCTGTGTATTGCTGCAGTCTGGGGTACCATTTCCATAACAGAGTATTTGTATTCGGATGTGTTGTCCCTTCGGGATCCAGTTGCTTTTCCTTGGTCCGTCCCATAGTTCCACAACCTTCCCCTTTTCGACACAATGGGAGAGATGAGGTATGTTCCCGTAGATATAATAAGCACGTTTTTAGAAAAGTCTGTAGGGTAGTTTATTACTTTATTAGCAGCAGGGCTGTGCCAAGCTTTTTGGTATGCTCTTGCTGCTTGGCGTCTCGAGGTGCTCACATTATTTGGATATGTGGCATCTTCAAGGAACATGAACCTGGCTCGTAGGCAGGTGAGAGACTGTTGTTCATAGTCTATGAACGAAGACCGCGTCCGCAGGTGGTGTTAGTGTGCTATCTCGTTGTGTGGAGAGTCCAATTTGTTTAGGAGGGAGTGTTATGCTGCTGATTGTGGGGAACAGGGTGAAGGTTCTGCTAATGTGTATCATTAGAGAGAGGGATGTCTGGTTTTACCTCTCTCTAATGATGGTTCGCTGGGAGTTAGGCCCAGGCCTTATATGTTCAGCAGGCGATCTATGCCTATCTAATGGGGCCCAGGCTCCCAACTGGTGGCTGCACAGACTGGGAAGTCCTCTCAGATCCTGCTTGGTCTTCAATTTTGTAGTTGAGAGTGGGGGGGCGCGTTGCCATTTGCATTAAATGCGGCTTCCAAACATATTTAGTAGCACGGGAATCGTCTCTTGGAACACCAAGCCTGATCTCTTTCATTGAATGCGCGCCTTTCTGCGATAGTATTTCCAAGGTCATAGTAGGCCCCCTTTTAATCCTGACTCAGGATACATCCTGATCTGTGAGGTAATGGGGGTATGGGGTATAACCGGATTCTTGGGGGCAGCCGACTCCACTACTTGTCACGGGACACAGGTGTGTGATTGCAGATATAAGCTACGGAGCCGAACACTGCTGCTTTTCCAGTCTGGGTGTGTCCACCCGGCAAAGCCGCACCTCCCTTGTTGGGGCAGAAAGGACTGTTCACTCACCAGGTCCGTCAGATGTGCATGCACGGGTGGTGCAGTCCGCCGCCTCAAGGCGCTTTCTCCACCGGGGCCTCCGAGCCCCCACCTTCAGCACGGCAAGCCCCCACCACAGCGTTGGGCGAATCACCCTGGGCAGTCTGGACCAGATCGTGGACATCCCCAGGAAGACACGATGATAGAAATGTAGGTAGGTCCCACCTTTCATAGACTGCTTGGTTCGTTGAATAGTGGTACAGGCCTCACCTATGGTGTTTTTAGGCCCGGTTGAACGTTCATCGCTCCTGCCTAGTCCATTGGTATGAATGAGTTCCCGCCGATGTAGCTGCAGTCAGGTGTCAGCTCTGGGTGATCTGTATTGTAACCGAGTCTAGTGGTCATTGTTCTGAATTTTAATGAACTCAGAGTGCACTTGGGTCCGCCATTTTGTTCCTGCTGTGCATCAGCTGTGCATGCCGATTATTATCATTTAATTAGTCTCCACATTATGAGCCCCTCTTCACAGTGTAACAACTTCGCACTGGGGATTGGGCCGATGTCTCGCTTAACAGGCCAATGTGGAGGAGATTCCATGCCACATGGCCGAAGACACTCGCCTATCCGACCGCCATCTTCAGCAGTTAGCCACGCCCCCATAGTGTTACGTCGCAACTTACTGCATACTTCATAGTTTTAGTGTGATTTGTTGATTTGACACTGACAAAGTTACGAAAAGAACATCTTGGAAACACCACGCGACACAGCCATTACAACCAGACTCACCTTTAGCTACAAAAAACACTTTCCCCTCTCAATCTAAAAATTAATATGAATAAAATAACCCAAAGCCTGTTTTTGCTTTTGCAATGATCTTGCAAGCCATCTATGAAAAACAGCAGATTGATTTTCTATTAGGAAAAAAAAGCTGAGAACATTTAACAAAGGCTGCCTGTAACCCCTGCCACTTATGTAACCACAGAATGATCCACCAATTAGATGCCGTTTCAGCTGTACTGTTCTTATTGGATTTGCCTTTGGTTGGCTTTAATCTGGGGTGACATTGTGTGCAAAAATAAAATGGGTCTGAATGTTTCCCCGAGTGATTGCTAGTGGTTACTCTATTGGCCACCATTCCTCCCATCACCTTCTGTGTGTGTGACATAACTATCTAACAACAATAATTCACTTAACTCTAGATGCTATTTTCTTAAAGTCATTATAGAAAGCAAGCATCTATTCGCTTGTATATTTATGTTTGACATTTGTCCACAAACTATTATGGATAGTTATCATTGTTCCACTATCTAATTGGACCATTTGATCCAACATCCTGAGAAGCCTCAAAACTGCCCTAGTAGTTGGAAGGGTTGCAGGCTACAAGGTTATGTTATCTTAACTTGCTATAGCACTTGAATCATACCCGTAGGCGTATCTCGGAGCTTCAATTAGCACAGGAGCATCAGAGGATTTGAATCAAAATAGAGCAGTCTTGAGGAGTTTTTTAAATTGGTCATGATCTGTAGAAGAACGGATGCGGTATGGAAGGTTGTTCCGGTAAGAGGGAGACAGGCAGGAAAAGGACCTACCCAAGTGTCTAGCCAAACGGATATGGGGGACAGTAAGTAAGGCAATCAGAGTGATACTGGGACTAGGCAGAGATGAACACACAGATTGAGATGTATTAGCTATTTTTCAGAGCTATCATGCAGTAGGCAAATTGTACTTTTTGGCTCAAGACCCAATACCAAGATATAACCTTTGAGAACACTCTTTACTATACATGTTGCAGTTGGCTTGCAAAACCTCTCAGTGTTGCAGAAATAAAGAATCGCACTGTCAAATAGATCTTTGACACAGCAACATGCCTCATCTTGTCAAATGAAGGAGGTCTCAGCCACCTTTCTGAAGTGTCACCAAGAGCAAATATTACTTTAAAACTTACTTATATATTTTACACAGAGCAATTGGACTACTTCTGCAACCAAATTTCCTGTGATACAATCTGCACAAGTTATCTATCAATCAATCAATCAGCATGTATATAATGCAGCACTTTCACTCCTAAGGTTATCTGGGAGCAGATAGTGCCGTATCTCTGTTCAAGAGTCAGGTCTTGAGTTTGTTTCTGAAGTCCGTCAGGGAAGGTGATGGTCAGATGTGGAGAGGCAGGCAATTCCAGGTCTTGGCGGTGATGTAAGAAAAGAACAACCACTGCTGAGGCGGCTGCAGGGTGTGTGCGCGAGTACAAGAGAGGAGGAGCGCAAGTGTCTTGAGAAGAGATAGAAGCTCAGTCAATGGTTGATGTAGTCTGGGCCTTGAGTGTGTGGAGCTTTGTAGAAAAGTATGAGGTCTTGAACTGCCATCTTTTGTGGATGGGGAGCCAGTGGAGGTTTCTGAGGTGCGGGCTGATGTTTGTCAGTTTGGGGAGGTCCAGTAGGAGTTTGATTGCGGCGTTCTGTATGGTTTGCAGTCATCCGAGGAGCTGAGTGCACAAAGCGTTGCTGTAATCGAGGCGGCTGGTGACGAAGGCATGTGTGATGATCTTTCTGGTGTGGATTGGGATCCATCTGAAAATACTGCGGAGCGTGTGGAAGTAGGAGGAGGTGACTGTTTACTTGTTTCATTTTCAGATTTGTTAATTACTTGCAGCTGCAAAGTGTTGTCCTAGGTCTTAAAATCAGCAACCTTTGCACAGAAAAAAGCCACCTTGGCCTTGATTATACAGTCAATGAATATCCCATCCATGGTCTACAATAGGTTTCCAAATTCTGTAAATCGGATGGATGATGAATTCTAAGGTTACTAAATGTAGGATTATGGGAAACTCCCAGTAGGACTTCCATGATGGGCGTAACAGTACAAAGAGGATAACAAGTGTTCCTCAGCAGAGTGGGTTAATTTAATGAAGATGAACACATCTCTGGAGTCTCCTTGTACTTTATAGAGACGGATGTAAAAGTAAACATTTACCCGTGGCAAAATATGTATGCAGTGTTGTAATGCTTCAAGAAATTATCAAGCAAAGAGCTCCTTTTAAAGAACCAACTCACCTTGAGCATACTGTCTCTTTCCCATTTGAAAAGTCCACAAGTACTGAAAAAGAAATAGTAAGTTAGCAAAGGTGCCATGTTGCAGTATTTATATAGATTCTTTTCAGAAAATAAAATACTTTTTCATAAAGTTAACAGCAAACCAGCATTTGATTAAAAAGCTATACTTAGTAAAGACCTAAAGCTAGTGATTCACCTATAATTTGTTAAAAGCAGAAAGGTTTTGCTGTATATTCAGTCGGCCAGACTAAAATAGCCCACTGGTTTTAAAAACAGATCTCTAGTGATCCTGGCATGTTTACTCGCAAGAAACAAATGTAAACCACTGCTGCATTCTTGATTTACACAATTTTGGGGGCCCTTCTGAGTTCTTGTATGTTATGGGGCTTATATCAGCATAGAGGCAAAGACACACCAGCAAACAATATAATACAACACAACTAAAGAAACGTGTCTAGCTTGACTCCTTGCACAAATGAAACATCCAGGATAACAGGGCTGGAGCATCATCTTCCATGGACATCTGATGACCACAGCTTACACTACACAAGGAGGTGTTACTGGCTGAAACTGATGACTACAGGTCTGAAAAAGATTCCTTTTTCAAATAGGCCTACAAAGTTAGAAAATCAACTAGGAAGCTTCAAATACTTAATACAATACACAAGCGTTTATAACAAACTCTTGCCCTACTATGTTCAGAATCACTTTTAACTTGAGAAGGCAATAATGCAAGCATCACCCCTCTCCATACCTGCAGTGTTTGTTAGGCAGTCTGTCCAGAGAGATTGTTCTGTTCCCACACTGACATTTGAAGAATCGTTTCACAGCGTCGTGCCACTTGTAATCATGATTCTGAGCAACACATGACTCTAGAGGCTTGAAGTGAGTATAGTTACACTGCAGAAAAGGCAGAAAATATTTGGATTGGTACAATTTCATTAAATTTGGGACTTACCAGTGCAGATTATATTCAAGACCTGTGTGTTGCATCACACGTACAGACCCATAAAGATATGGTGATCAATAAAAAGTAGCAACTAGGAGCCTCATTTAACGCGGTCAAAGAGCGACAGTGAAATGCAGCACAACCTGCACCTACAGAGCACATTTCAACCTCACTCATTCTGAGCCTGGCCTTTCCAGTAAATATTTTAAGTGTAGGTAGCAGCACCGAAGGCTAGATCTTACTGGCAAAACCAAAATCTACACCTTCTCTACAAGGTACAAAACACACAAACCGCTACACACATCACTCCAGCAACTATACCAAGCAGGTTTTACCATTCTTTGAGGATTATACATTTTGTGCAAAATAAACTGAGGATTTAAGATAATTAAGAATTAATTTCTCACTGCTGCTGTTATACAGCTGTAGATATATTTCATGTTAGACATCTTGCAAGAATCTTAAGGAAACACATGCTTTTTATTAGGCTTATTGAAAAAAATATGAAAAACTAGAGTAGATTCATAAATAGTTTACTATGCCTTGATAAACAAGTTATCACACTTAGGTAAGTGAAATCATGAATCTGAGACCTAGGAGAGTAATCTGGATGTAGTAGAAAGTTTATCTGGGAGTACCAAGCAACAATTCTCTGCTTCGCTTTATCAACGGGGTGAGAAGGATTAACTTAATATTGCCCTTAGTAACCATTTTTATGTGCACTGTAAGACTTTACATCTAGAAGGCATCAGTGACATGCTGGCACAACGTAAATACTGTGCAAGAGAAAACAGCCATATAGGAACTAGCAGCAGAATGCTGTGTCCTCCAAGGAAGAAGCACTTGTAAACTTCAGTTTATGAATGAGTTTTATTGGGGAACAACATTGTGTGCAATGTGTATGTCTAAAGCTATAGATGTACAGATTAATAGAAACCTGTTATTGTCTTTAAAATAACAAACCCGCAGAACCAGTGGTTCTACAAGAGGTTTTGGGGCACACACAGTGTGTTTGCTACTGGGACCCAGCACAATGGAAAGAATGCCTTTAGGTTAGTTTAAATATATATATGTATGATACGCCAAATGTGAGAAATAAGGACCCCAAAACTTGTGCAAGTAAATGTAATGCAAAAGTGAAAACAAGATAAACTGTAAAAACACACTACTGAGTGAAAAGTCATCAGAAACCGATGTGTGCATCACTGTGCACATAACTGCAACTAGTGCCAAATAAAGTGAGCACATCACTGACACGCTGCAGGATGAGATTCTTTCCAAATGGGATTGTTTCCAAAGTGTTGTGCGTAATCAGCAACCTTAAGCATAAAGTAAAGTGTGCGTGTCATTGACACGACGCAGAAAAAATTCTGCCTCATCCACGGTGTGCGCAATGCGCATGGTCAATATCCACAGAAAAGTGCGCGTGTCACCATGCTTGCTTGCTTGTTGAGTAAATATTTCATCTAAATGCCCAAGCTTCGGGGTGAATGAAGGTGTGCTTATCACCGAGCATGCTCCTTAAATGGCCACTCTCAGCTACAACACCTCGCGCACTTCATAGTTGCAGGAAAAGAGGAACACGGCTTGAAGATCAAAGCCACAGATCACAGCAGCTGAAAGATGGCACCGGAGAAGTCAGCGAAGAGGGAACCACTCTCGGCACTAGGCACGTAGACAAGTTGCCAAGGAAACAAGCTCAACACAAGGAGGCCTCCAGTTGAGGAGCGACGTCATCGGCATTGCTTGGTTGCTAGGAGAGAGCAACAGAGTGCAACGAAGCCAGGCCAGGTCACTAGGCCTTTACTCGAGGCAGGGAGCTGCCGTTACAGTAGGCCTTGAATTTGAAAAGTACAACTGCAAGGCTATGAAGCAGCCCATTTGGGGCAAAACCATTCAAAAGACCTGATAATAACTCCGTAAAATAAACCAATCCAAGTTTAAACAATACCTTAATCTCCGTAGACCAAGGAGATTTCAAATTAACACAAATTGAGAGCTGCAGCAAAGAAATGGGTTCGATGGGGAAGCTGGTGGCCAAAGAATTCCTGTACCCAAGCAAGTACAACTCATCACCAGTGTAAAGAAGTCCATAAGGCGCTTAGTAGGTGTGGTGACGGTCTAGTCTCCCGCCGCCCGGAAAGGGAAGTTGACAGACAGGAAGCGGAAGGCGGCCATGTTTTATCGGCGCCTACCGCTAGCAAGAAACAGAGTGTCTCCCGGCGCTCCGGGTTCAGAATAAATATTCCTAAATACATCTCGGCATTAGTGTGCATTATTGAACACCACAATGGCGACGAGGGCTGCAGCATAGCCCGCGCACACTCCGTTGCCCCAGGTCCCATCATTGGAATTCGGCTCGGCGCCGCGCACAGCCCGGAGCGCGGCAGAGGAGAGGTGAGAGCGTCGGAAAGGGCGCGAAAACAGGGAACGCCCCACCGCTCGAACAGGACACTCGTCCAAGGATTGCAAGGCGCAGGCAGGACTCTGTACTGCTCTAGGGTGTTTGCCATTCAAGAAAAGGAAAAAAAAAAAAAACAAGCACAGGCAAATACAAGCGAGTCAGTGCCAGTGCTTGCTTTTGAGTGCATCGAGCGTGGCTAGAACGCAAAGTGCAAAGGTGTGTTCCACTCCCGGCAGTGTGGGCAGAGCGAGGCACCCTGGCGGAGCAGCGGCCAGACGCGGCAGCTACCAGTTCAGCGGATCCGGCCGAAAGAGAAGCTCAGCGGGCATCGCCTGACCCCTCGACCAAGTAGAGTGGTGAGGACAGTGCCAGTGACCCCAGCGAAGGCGACCCCGCAGTACAACACACGCCGGGGAGCCCACCGGGTCGACAGCTCCCCGTTCAGGCTCGTCGACGAGGTACTTCCAGGATGGCCGCGCAGTCTTCTTCTCTCACCCAATTGGTGCCGTTTCTGGCGAAGAGCGGAGAACCGGAGATGAAATGGGAAGACTGGAAAAGGTATTTCCTCAATTATCTTGATGCCCTAGAGGAAGAAGGCGACGCTCAGTTCTCCAGCAAGAGAAGAAAAAAAATACTTTTACACAACTTAGGTCCTGAGGGGATCAGGATCTACGACACCATCGTCAAAGGTGAGAGGGATGGTACGGACACAGACGTATTTAGTCACGCCATCGCAGATCTCGACGCCCACTATAGACCAGTCGTCTGTGTCGCAATCGACAGATACAATTTCTTTCAAAGGAAGCAAAAGGTTGGTGAAACGGTGGATGAGTATGTCGTGGCCCTGCAAAGGTTGGCCCTAACGTGCAAGTTTGACAGGCTGCATGACGAGCTAATTAGAGACCAAATTATCATGCACACTACCAGCTCCCATGTCCAGGAAAAACTTTGGGTGAACGGGGATGCTCCTCCCAAAGAGATATGGGCCATGGTGAAAAAGGCGGAAATGTCAAAACGTTGTGCGCAAGCGGCCAAGAAAGAGGCAGGAGGAACACAGACGGTATGCAGGATCATGGCGCCGGCGAGAAGCGACCGGCCGAGGCAGAGAGATCTGCAGAGGAATCAAGATGGAAGAAGATCCAACAACAACAACTTTACTCCAACAGATAACAGATCGAATAAAGGAAGTAAGATGAGCTGTTACAGGTGCGGCAGTACCGGGCACATGGCAAATGACAAAGCGTGCCCGGCGTTCAGGGCAAAGTGCTCATACTGTAGCGTGTTCGGACACTATGAAAAGGTGTGCCGCAGAAAACCCAAAGGAGCAGTGGTCAGGTATGTTGACCAGGAACAAAATGAAGAGGCAGAAGATCGAGAAGACGCGGAAGACCAGGAAGAGTTCTTATACATCGATGTCCAGGTGCTGGAAATGGAGGGAGAAGGAACAGACAAGCCCAGATTGAACATGCACATTGGAGGGATACCACTGGAAATGATCGCTGACAGTGGAGCACCCATCTCCATAGTACAACGTCAAGTGTGGGAGGAAAAGTTCGCAACCAAGATCAAAGAGACACTACACCCGATGGATTTGAGACCAGTCACGTACACCGGGCAAAGAATTCCCATGTTGGGGTATTGTCCCCTCCTGTTCGAGTTCCGTGGTCGTCATGCACTGTGCAAGTTATACATCGCTGAGAAAGGCCCCTCGGTATTGAGCTGGAAGGACCAAGGAGCACTGGGAATACAACTCAACCCAGGAGGAATTGAAAAAATCCTACTAATGGATATGGACAACAGAGATGACGAAGAGTCCTGGCAGAGAGCGTACCCCAAAGTATTCAATGGGCAAATCGGAGAGCTGGCGAAGTACACTCATCTCATAAAGCTGAAGGAGGGAGCGACGCCAATAGTGCACAAAGTGAGAAACATTCCCTTCCGCAGTAGGGACGCGGTGCAATCCGAATTGGATAGGTTGGAGAGAGAGGGAGTGATCAGAGCCATAGAAAGTGCCGAATGGCTTTCTCCACTGGTGGTAGCCCAAAAGCCAAATGGCAAGGTGCGGCTGTGTGTCGACTTAAGAGAACTGAACAAAAACATTGTGATCGACAAATTTCCTCTACCGCAAATTAATGAGATGCTAGCGAGGACCAAGGACATCAAGTGGTTTTCCACAATAGACTTGTCATCAGCCTACCACCAAGTAAAACTTCACTCCTCGTGCAGCCATCTCACGTCATTTATCACACCGTTTGGTTGCTATGAATTTGTGAGAATGCCATTCGGACTTGCATCCGCAGCGGCTGTCTTTCAGAAACTTATGCACAGATTGCTGAAAGGTGTAGAGAACGTGCAGTTTTTCCAAGATGACATCTTAGTGATGGGAAAAACGAAACAAGACCACAACGAGAAACTCCACGTCGTCCTAAGGACATTGCAGGAAAACGGCCTGACAGCGGAATGGACAAAATGCAGGTTTGGGCTGACATCGGTCACGTACCTAGGGCACGAGGTGAGCGAACACGGGATACTGCCGAAAAAGGACAACATGAAATCGATTCAGGACGCTCCCACTCCTACCAAAAAGGAGGATGTTCGATCATTCCTGGGAATGGCCGAATATTACAGTAAGTTTATTCCTCACTTTGCCACGAAAACGCATCTCCAACGTCAACTCCTGAAGGAAAAGAACAAATTTGTATGGGGTCAGGAAGAACAGACTGAGTTCGAAGCACTGAAACAAGAAATGAGCTCTGCCATTCCCCTGAAGGGGTTCGCCCCAAGTGCGGAATCCATTCTCACCACAGATGCCAGTGACCGGGGCTTAGGAGCTGTCCTTATGCAGAAATCAGTAAATGGGGACATCTCTACGGTCAGTTTCGCTTCAAGGTCGCTTGCACCGAACGAGGAGAAGTTCAGTGTGGTGGAGAAGGAGATGTTGGCTGTGGTCTGGGCGATGGAGCGCTTCAGACAGTACCTATGGGGAGCGAAATTCTTAGTCCGAACGGACCACAAGCTGTTGGTCCGAGTGCTGACTTCAAGCGGCCATGCTCACGCAACACCCAGAATTGCAAAGATGACTCTTAGGCTGTTGGACTTCGTCTACGAAGTGGAACACATCCCTGGACCGCAGAACAAAGTGGCGGACTTCCTGAGCAGAGCGGCGGCAATGGAAGCAGTGGATGTAAGAGAGACGCAAAAGAGGAAAGGTTATGTAGTAGCCACCATTCAGGATACAGAGGAAGTGATCAGTGCCCAGGAGTGGGAAGAAGCATACCGAGAGGACGTAGACTTAGAAGCCATCAAAGGATACGTGGTCCATGGGTGGCCAGAGAAAAGACATCTCAAGGAAGAAGTGAGGGAAGAACTATCGTTGGCTGACAACCCCATTTTCTTACTCAGAGGCGACAAAGTGGTCCCTCCACAAGGCATAATAGAGCACCTGATGAAACTACTACACGAAGGACACCAGGGAATCACCAAGACTAAAGCTCTAGCCAGACAAGCGTATTGGTGGCCAGCCATTAATGCCCAGATAGAACGACATGTAAGGAAGTGCGAGTCATGCGCCAAAGCAGATAAGACACAGAACTTGTTGAGACCACCTTTAGGAAGATTTCCTGTTCCGGATGGGCCATGGGAAATGGTTTCTGTGGACATCATGGGCCCTGTTCTCAACAAAGAAGGAGCACAGAAGTACGCGGTAGTTCTAATAGACAAATATTCCAAGTGGCCGGAGGTGGAGATAATGGAAAATGTAGACACGGAAGCTGTGATACGTTTCCTACGCACCACGTTCGTCAGAGAAGGCATCCCGAGAAGCATCACGTGTGACAACGGGCCGCAATTTACGTCGGCTAAATGGACCGCATTCACGGCAAGAAACGGCATAGAGGTGAAACACACGCCCATCTATCACCCTGCCGGAAACGGTCAAGTGGAAAGATTCAATAGGGTGATCATGGGCACCATTCAAGCGGCCATAAACGATGGTATGGACTGGGAGAAGGAATTGGAGAAAATGGTCTGGGCCTATCGCATCACCCCGGGGAGCACAGGATACAGCCCGTTTAAGGTATTGAGAGGAAGAGATGCCTTTACGAAGGACAACATGGCATGGAGGAAATTAGTGGTGCAAAGTAAGTGGTCGCCAGCCGTCGTCAGAAGGAACTTAGAGAAAGCCCAAGAAGTGTATACAAAGCACTATAACAAGAGACGCAACCTTCAGGGAGCAGAACTGGAAAAGGGAGATTGGGTGAGGGTTAAACTGGCAATCCTCAAGAAGAAAGGGGAGAGCAAGTTTTCACCACCATTGCAAGTGCTGGAACCCTACACCCGGTCTGCCCTACTCAGTGATGGAAAGGTGTGGTCACTGGACAGAATGGCCAAGTGCAGCAAAATCTTGAGTTGGGGAAACGACATTGATGAAGGAACTCAGCAAGTAAAAGAGGAAAGTGGAAGAGAAAGTAGCAGGAGGGAGATAGAGAATGTAGGAGAAGGAGGTCAGCAAGTGGAAGACAACGATGGAGAATGTGGCATGAGTGAAGAGGTGAGAAGCGGATACGAAGCAGAAAGATACGAGGAAGTTCGAGACAGAGAAAGTGAAGGCAACGGGAGAAGAGTGGACAAAGAAGGGCCAGGAGACGGAGGTGGAACTGAAGTAATGAGAACCAGAGTTGGAAGAGTGGTAAAGGTACCGGAGAAGTTTAAAGACTATGATATGGACTGGAAGTAAGAACTTTATTGGTTATTGTTATTGTTGCATAAAGGGGGGAGATATGTGGTGACGGTCTAGTCTCCCGTCGCCCGGAAAGGGAAGTTGACAGACAGGAAGCGGAAGGCGGCCATGTTTTATCGGCGCCTACCGCTAGCAAGAAACAGTGTGTCTCCCGGCGCTCCGGGTTCAGAATAAATATTCCTAAATACATCTCGGCATTAGTGTGCATTATTGAACACCACAGTAGGATTGAAGTAGGTTTATTCAGGAGTACACATAAAAGACCAACAGCTCAGGAAGCAGCTAACCTCCAACTGCCAGAGATAAAGTTGCCAGAACATTCTGTTGTCAAGCCATGACACACAGAATGCGAGGACACAGCCCAGCAACAGGGATGGAAAGGGAAAAGGGACAAGGCAAAAAGGGTGTGAAAGAGGGAACTATGCAAGACCACAACAATCTGCTCTTTGGAAATCGTGTTTTTTATCAAAACTTATACTCTGTTCATCAACACAGTTGTTTTTTTGGTTTGCCATTTATTTTTAACCAAGGCCTCCTTGACAATTAGTTATTTTTAAGTTTTTTGATTGCAGCTTCAGTATGTTTCCTCGCGGCAACTTCATAATGTTTAAGGCAACGAATTCTAAAGGACAGAAGCACAATCCTAAAGTAAATGGTACATTTTGGGTTAGACTAGCTACTAACATGAAAATCTCTGCTGGCTATTGGGACAATTTTGTAGAATGGCAGAGTACAGCACACATTAATCAAGATAGTAACATTATTTCATACTGCTTTCTCCCTTCGGTCTTAACAGTATCAAACAAATTAACTGCGGGGGATACAGATTTCGTAAAAGACAAATGGGAAACCAGAAATGTGTATGTTGTCGTTCCTTTAGGAAATGAAGGCTTCATGAATAAAATTATTTATGTTATTAGACATCAGGATAGCTCTTTCAAAGCCAGACAATCTTTTCATATTCTCAACCCACCGGATTATACTCACTGTTTTACAGGACACAGCTCGGCATTTCTGCTCTTTAATATCCCTCATCTTTTCCTCCATTTGCTCCTTCTTCACCAGAGGTTCAAAGTAGCGTTCTTGCTGCTCTGCTTCTGCCTGCAAACAAGGGGAATGGTTAAAACCATACAAGTATGACACTGTACGATACCTCAAGTACAGGTCTCAAGATAGCACTAACCGCACTAGAGCCAGAGGCTGGACTCCATGACAGAACCTATGCTGACCACCTAACGGCCACTTTCACTCAAGTTCGAATTAAATACGATAATACATTTTCTAATGTTACTCTTCATCAGAAATGATAACGTGAGACATGGAAAGAAGTTATGCTCTCCTCCTGAGCATTGTGTGTTTAACAATAGCAGATATAGCACAAAATCCCAGGAACCTATACAAGACTTTGCAAAGACACATTACAAAGGTTCCAACAAAAGCATCAAAGGTGCGAAGATATGACACAGATAGTAACCCAAATCATTCTAACTGAAGAAACTGAACTGCTTTGGAGAGTAAGATTTCTATTGTGGACCTCTTAAAGACTATTACCAAAGCATAGTATCCACCACAATATTAAATAACTGAGAATTTATAAAGTTAGGACAGAGCCTTGAGCCTGTTTAACCGCATGCGTGTGGCCGCGATTTTCGCGCTGTGCGACAATTTGAAAAAAAACGTGTTACATGACGAGCTGAGCTCGTCATGAGCATGCGAGCGGCGCAACTCATGACGAGTTCAGCTCGTCATGAGCATGGAAGGGGTTAATATAATCAGCTCAGCACAATCAGGAGTAAATTCGTATCACCTCATAACATATTTAAGTAAGTCATAAAATTCAATAAACATAAGCAGATTCCTAAGAAGATCAGCTCACCAAAGAACTAAAAAAACTCTTGTGTTCAGTATGCGTTTCTAGTACGAGCTGTACCTGCAATTTGTGCCGCACTTTCCGCTTCCTAAGACATAAGTTATGAGACCCAGGTGAGGGGAACCTGGTTTCATTATTAGCCTTTAAGGCGCACACCATAAACTGAATGGTACTTGACAATTTCATGCTGCACATAATCACTATAAATAAAAAACAAGAAATTTGGGTAAGGGATGAAGAGGGTGTGCGTAGGGAGCTGGCTATCTATATAATAGGTGTACCAAAATGAAGTGCACTGTGCAGAAAGTCCAGGCATCCCTTATTAGTGTACAGTGGCTTGCTCTAGCAACCCCACTGTGCTCTATTTGTGGTAGAGCAGCCTTAGGCTTACCAGAGTGGGGTGTTAGGGATTTGTTGCACACACACAGGGTCAATAAATGAGACACCCACAATAAGGAAAACCTGTGGGCGCCCTGGAGAAAGTACAGAGGGCTGGGTATGGGTAAATAGACGTTTGTTGGATGTGTAAATTTCTTCTTTACCCCCTCGTGAACATACTGCTATTGATCTTCTGTGGTCGCTCCACGATGTACTAATGGAAAAGTTCTTGTAATGTATGGTCTCTTGAGCTTTGTTAATAAAGAGTTAAAAAAAATATATATAAAAAAAAAAAGAAAACCCAACACTAATTTAGAAACATGTATTTTTATATTTACTTAGACACCAAGATCTATGAGATTACGTGAGTACTTTGAGTTAACGATTTTCAGGCACTTAAAAAACACAGCTGTCAGATTTGAGGCATGAGCCTCGAACGCAGTAATGTTATCCTATAGGAGGAACACATACTGCATAGGGGCACTTGCAAACAACTTACAGAACTGTTCTTCAGGACTTATGTTAGGTAGGGGCCAAGTTCCTTAGAAACACCAGCAGTTTTGGGTGTCGGGGAGCGGAAGTGCTGGTCACAAGGGTAGTCTCGAACGTACCTTGGGGACAAGTCTGTCGGAACCCAAAGAGGGGCTCAATTCTTGAAGGTCTCTGGGGCAAGGGTGCACTGTCAGTAGGCTCGAATTCGGCCTGAGGGGCTCGAGTGCAGAGGTGTTTTGACCGGCGGATTGCTTCCGTTGGATGCTCTCACTTTTGGGGTTGACTTGGAGATGAGGACAAAACAGGACAGCAGGGCTACTCCCGATGGTGGCCTCTCTGATGCTGACATTCCACATCGGTAGGTCAGTCTTGGCTGTGTTAGTGTCAGGGCTGGACACTGAACAAGCCTTGGTTGCTGTAAGGGGTCAAGTACCCTGGTTATTGGTGCAGGGTGGGTTCTGGGAGTCCAGGAATCTCCAAACATCGTGGTTGACGGAGCTAACCCCCTAGAGCAAGATTACCTACTCCTGGGCAGCTGCTGCATTGGTGGACCTGGTAGTCATCCGTGAACCAGACGCTGCACTCTGTGCCTGCAGGCAAGTGTCTCCTCCACTTCAAACGAGATTCTGACGGGTTGGTGAAGTGCTGGCAGCCCTCCGGGGCTTTTGGGGGATCCACAGCTCAAGGACAAGTCGGGTGTTTGCAATTGTTGAGACAGGAGCAGGTGGGCAGGGTTTGGCACCAAGTCCACAGGCAGGCTTTAGTTCTTTCGGTCTTAAGCTTTTCTTTTTTTTCCTCATTCTTCTTTGGTCAGGTGAATCTGCATTTCTGGTGTCAGGGGGATACCTAAATACTCAATTTATGGGCGTTAAGGGGAGTAAAGGGTAGTAGCCAATGGGCTACTTACCCTTGAGGTCATTGCATCTCCTATATGACAACTTCCAGTGAAGAGTGGGCATACCCCTGCCCTAGAGTTCTTAACTCTACCAAAAACACGGAGGTGGAATCTTTCTTTCCTGGAGTACATCAGGTAGCCCACCTTAGGGATGTTTCTAGCATGGTGGTGCAACACTGCACAGCTAATTTGAGGCCCGTCCTGGAGCCAAATGGGCCTCAGGGCAGGGGGTGGCATCTTCCTGGTCTGGGGGAAGCCTAGGTCGAATATCAAAGGTAGCAGGGACTTTAAGTCCCAGGCCTTGATATGGTATATCACAAGTTATGAATGCCTTCCTCCAGAGCAGGCACTGCTTCTGGCCTCAGAGGGCATGGGCTCTCACCTGCAGGGGTTCAGAAACTTTTAAGTCGTGGCAGGCTGGACAATACCTCATACAGAAGCTGTCAATCTCTGGCGGCTCTAGATACACTAGAGGCACAAACAATCTGCTGCTAAAACCTCGAAGATTCAGGAAGGAAAAAACGTATAAGCGCTCTTTCTCAGGAATGGCACCCAGGATCTGGAACTCACTCCCTCCTGAAACAAGGCTCATCTCCTCAATCACACTTTTTAATAAAGAAGTAAAAGCTCTTCTCATGGCCAAATACACTTGAGCTTTTAACTTGGATCTGTAAAGTATCTGCACCGATCTATATTACCCAGCTCGATCCCGACGACTATGTGTTTTTCCTGTATTATTCTGCTAGATCCCTACGAATATGTGTTGTACCTGTATTATTGTTTCACTTACCTGACTATTTACTTGCATTATTGATTTACCTGTACTATTATGCTCCCTCACGTATTCATTCTCTGGTTTGGTATTCCCTGCTTTGTAAAGCGCTCTGATATCTGCAAAGATCTTGTTCGCGCTATATAAAACTTTCAAAATAAATAAAAATAAAAAATACCAGAGTAGTAAGCTGGCTCTGTATATGGTGTACCACTGGGTGGTTATACCGTGCACAGAGTCCAGAGATTCTCCCAGAAGTGTACATGGCTCAGTGTAAAGTGCTCAATTTGTGGTAGCCTGGGCCAGCAGCCTTAGGCCTAACACAGAGGAGAATGAGAAATGTGTTGTGCACACAATGACCGATAAATGACACAACTCAAAAAGGAGACCCACAACAAGAAATGTTAAGGAATAGACCCTAATACTGTAGGAGCATATCTGCTCATGCACATATGCCCACACCTGTGATATAGTGCACCCTGCCTTGGGCAGGTAAGAACTCCTAGGAGTGACATACCTATAACTTGGGCAGTGCTAATTGGCATGGCACATAGGCGGTGTGCCATGTCGGCCTAGTTTGTGTCTGAACAAGGGCATGCATGCTGCAGTTGCAATCTGCATGGTCTAGGTGAGAGGTCCCTAGGGGATGCTCTTCAGTCTCAATGCCCTAGGTACCCCAGTATAATTTACTAGGGATTTGCAGGGAGCATGAAGGGCCTATTGTGGAACAGTTTTAGGGAATAAGCACTGGCACAGGGGACCTAGCTGTCAGGGACCCTGCAACCTACAATCTAAACCACATCAAATACCAGGCAAAAAGTGGGGGCTAACCATGTCAAAAGAGGAACGTTCTCACAATCCGTCAGCCAGCACACTAGAGGATTAGTAAGTTTCAGGGGGCACCTAGGGGTGGCATTAGGCATGCTGCAGCTCTTAGGAACCCTCTTGAGTACCCATGCTCTGGGTACAGGGGTACCACGTACTAGGGACATCCAGGGGTGATAAAGTGAGAGCCAATTGGGTGACTATTGGGCCATTTTCCATTGTTTTAGGGAAAGGGCACTGACACTGGGGTCTGGTTAGCAGGGACCCAGTGCACATCAGTCAACAAAAAGGGGCCCTTTCCTACTGTGTGTGAGATAGAGTTTGTATTCAAACTAGTACTTCAGAAAGCACAACAAAAATGGTTGGCTGTATTCAGTGATCACATACAATCAAAGTTATGCAAACATCAGACACCTAAGAAAAGGGTTAAAGTTTAAAATGCACGGTCTAGACATATCGCTTTCACAGGAGATACATTTTTAGCAAAAGATGTACAAACACTTGAATAACGTGAAAACACCATTTGATACTCTCAACTGATGAATACTCCAAACAGATTACAACTTCATGTTCTGGTACCTTACAACAAACAAGTGCACAGGCTCTTCTAGCTAGTTCAAACAGTGATGCTTTGATTAATGCTATTGGACAAGTAACTAACAAAGATTGGTGGCATATTGAAAAGAGTTCACGTGTTAAGGCTGTAATAACATGATCTATAATCCACCACTAAACAGTCCCAATTTTAAACTAAAATAAAGGGTCACAGAAAATAAGAAACCTATAATCCTTCAAGTCTTACCACACAATGAATCCACCCATCCCTGTAAGCAATGCATGCATCAAGGAATACTTACATGATCAACCCATTAACATACATCCTCTATGGAGCCCAACATTTCAGTTATTACCAATGCACAGGAGCGGATGAGTACAGAACTCACTTGACTTAATTAACAATCACATCCAAAAAGAAACTAAAGTTTTATTTCCTCAACCAAAGCTTTTGATATTAGTCAAACATCTCACCCTAATTATGAGATCAGACCTCTTGTTATTTCCCCTTTCATTTTCACACACCCTGCACTTTTCACACAGGAGCCAATAAAAATGGTTTATTAGAACACTGGAATGTTGGGAGCTACACTAAAGACAATGACGTTGCTCAAGGCAAATAACAGCCGGTATAGACCACCTTCTCCAACATTTCAATGATTGTCTTTCTGTTTCTCCCTTTTTAATTTAGAACATTCTACCCTGAGGGGGTGGAATGTTCTAATACCCTTATAGCCCTTCTGCCTTGGACTATATCCGTTGTTAAAGACCCTGAACCTAAATGAGGTTACAGTATAGCTCCCAAATCCTCCAGTTGCTTATATCCTTTCGGTAATGAAACTCTTCACTCGGTCCAAGGCTGTTTTTTCAATTAAACTCCTAGACCCAATCCACTTCAAACCCCAAATAAATCAGATGACTTCATATTCGATAGACATTAGCAATAACATCACATTAGAAGAGGTTTCCAAGACTTGTGAACTGAAAATGTGGGAGTCTACAATGATCATGTGAAATCCAGAATATTCTTATATCTTGCATAAGTCTTTCTATAAGAATTCATACAGTCCATACATGGGTTTTGGTCGAATAAATACAAAAATGTATAAGGCAGACCAAGTCACAAGCTTAACTTCCTTTTTTAAAATGAAGTAAACCTTTATATGAAATTATCGACTTACCTCTTTGACAAAACCAGAGTGTTTGGATTTGGCACTCAAAATTCTCTGGAACTCCTCAGATTCTAAATAGGCCAGTTGCTCCCTCCTTTTTTTCGTGGCTGGTTCTTCCTCGTCAACAGCTGTAGGACAAAAAAATAATCTTTCTGCCTAAGAACATAGATACATGGCTTGCAATGAAGTTCTGGTATTTATTTTGCCCTGGATTTTACCACTCACCTTGTGCTATTCAACATGCCACCTAAACACAGCTGCCTATTGTCACATGCGTTAAGCTAAAAACAAAGCTTGGGTCTTTCACTAAAGTAGTAGATTTGCCAATTACACTTAAGAATATATAAAACAGTTAGCTTAGTATGGATTTTACATATGCACTTAGGGCCCGATTCTGATTTAGTGTAGGTGTAATTTACAAACATACACATAAATTGCTTACCTCCATATTCAAAGTGAGCATAATATTTGGGTTAATTCCAAAATTGCAGACAATTTCTTTTGCAAGTCTTTTGGGTCTGGCTAAAGTATTTGAAAGTGTGATTGTATAAAGAATGGAGATTTTGTTTCCCCCCCTGGGTTATATTTGAATTGCCTGTTCTAAGAATGGGTTATTTACTGAGGATTTGGTATCCATCAGTTTTCTAGTATAAAAAGAAGCAAAAATAGTCCAAACACATTGTTGCATTTCATGTGTAGACAAACTTATATGTAAAACCCGCTCAATGTTGCCATGACTAGTCCAAAACACTGATGAATGTAGCATGGTATTATACATATTTCCTAATGTTGAATACAATACAGGCTGGTTGTATGCTAGCATAGTGACTGCTTGTGTTTTGAAAACGCTGGAGTGTGTGAAAAGCAAAGCAGCTTCGCCTTACCATGATTAGTCCACAACATTGATGTGTGTAGATTTGTGCATTGAACATGCTGGAGCTTGTGGTGTAAGTGCAGGATGTAAAAAGTAGGAATGCTTGTCCAGAAAATGTAGCCAATAAAACTTGTGCTTTATTGCCAGGTTTTTGTGAGACTAGCACTAAAAGCTACAGAAGGAGATACATACACACACACACACATATATATATCTATATATATATATTCACTGAAAAAACCATAGGTTTCACACCAGTTATAGTTAGCTGAACATTTTACTCATACAAAACCATTGAAATTCCCGCGTTATAGTTAGTTGGACTCACTATAACTCGCGCGCCCGCAATCCACTGCTGATGATGTCACATATTACATTATTCATGACATAGTCAGTGCCATCACTGATGACATCACTGATGACATCACTGATGACATCTCAAATGACATCACTGATGACATCATCCAGTGAATGTGTGTTCCTGTAAAGTTAAAATATGTTTTACATATTGAAGAATGAGTGTATGCATGAGTGTCTGCATGAAGGATTTAGTAGTTGCGTAACTGACTGTATGAGTGAATGATTAAATGTGTCTTACTGAATGCATAGGTTAGTGACTAAACTGACTGAATGTGTGCATCATTATGTCTGTTGTTGGGTAAGCTGCTGCATGTGTTGATTAGTAGCTATATGACTGGCTATATGGGTTATTGATTGGTTGCCCAAGTATTTGAGGGTGAGTGTGTGTGGGAGTGGCTGGGAGATGTGTGACTGTGCATAGATGTGTGAGCAGTTGATTCACTTGGTGTTTGGGTTCAAGAGTACATGTGGAAACAGCTGTATGTGCGGTTGACTGTGTGCATGGGTGTGTTGGTGAGTGAATGGATTTCTCAGTGCTACATGTCCAAGTAAGTATATATGTAAAAAACAGTGCATGTGACAGTTGGCATATATCAATGACTATACATGAGAGCCTGTGATTGCGTAAGTGACTGTATGGATCAATGTGTACTTGTATCAGTGATTGTAAAAGAGAGTAAGTATGTGTTAGTATATGTTTGAATAAGTAAGGTTATGTGTGTATAACTGTATAGATGAGGAAATGGGAGTGTGATTGATTCTTTTCATTACTGAGTAGATTAGAGAGTAACTCCATGGATGAGTGGCACTGTGAGAATGTCTGTATAGGTGTATGAGTGCATATGATAGCGTTGTATTGATGAGTGACTGTATGTATGAGTGATTGTATGGGTGAATGAGTGAATGTGTGTGTAGACTTATGAATCAGTGAGTGTGTATGTAGTAAGTGGTATTGCTGTGTCAATGGTTTCAGGAATGGTAGTCTGTATTGAACACTGGATGTATAAAAGGTTAGATTAGAGTGTGAGGAGGTGCATCGTATTATCACATGGATGATGTCATCAGTGATGTCACGGACCATGTCATGAATGATGTAATATGTGACATCATCAGCAGTGGATTGCGGGCGTGCGAGTTATAGTGAGTCCAACTAACTATAACGTGGGAATTTCAATGGTTTTGTGTGAGTAAAATGTTCAGCTAACTATAACTGGTGTGAAACCTATGGTTTTTTCAGTGAATTTCAAAGGTTTTTTAAATGCTATTTCCTAACTATAACGATTGTGAAACCTATGTTTTTTTTAGTGAATTTCAAAGGTTTTTTAAATGCTAATTCCCAACTATAACTATTGTGAAACCTATGGTTTTTTCATTGAATTTCAAAGGTTTTTAAATGCTAATTCCTAACTATAACGTTTGTGAAACCTATGGTTTTTTCATTGAATTTCAAAGGTTTTTAAATGCTAATTCCTAACTATAACGTTTGTGAAACCTATGGTTTTTTCAGTGAATTTCATAGTTTTTTTTAAAAGTTAATTCCTTTGTATATCGACTTTGTTACCTACGATTTTTTTTTATTAGCTGTTTTTTATAACAATGATAATTATTTCTTTTTAAAAAAATTATTTGTTCACTGTATTTTTCTTTTTTAATAATTTTTTCCTGGTGCGCTCAGGGTGCGCGCACCGGTAAGCTCTCCCGAGAGCGCTATTTCTGCATTCGTAAAAAAATATATGTATGAAAACTAAATAATAATGCAAGACATTCAGTACCATGCTTATAAAAGTAGTATTTTTGATTTTCCGAATGAAAATGATTTTGCATTTCCGTAAAGCTACCAAAACGTCACTCAGGCGCGCCACGTAAGCGCCCCCGTAAGCGCCTACGTTCGCGACGCGTAAGCGCCCCCGGAAGCGCTCCGGTGCGCGCAGCGTAAGCGCGTCAAGTGATGTGACCTTAAAATAACACTTTTCATTGGTTGCTAACAGTTTTTTTTACAAAGAATGAAATCCCCACCCATTTCCTTCACTTCTTCTTTCACTTTTGTGACTGCAAGACCTGTCTTTTTCCTGCTTAATCTTTTTTGATTATCATGGCTGCTAGACCCACCAGTAGCAGTGAGGACTCAGATGGGTTCATAGAGGAAGAGGCTCCTGAGCCTAGAGTAAAGGAGCATTTCATATGGACATTTTTTTCAGTACCTGCAGACCAAAAAAAAGTAAATGCTCCAAAGGTGGAGTGCCAAATTTGTCACACTGTCCTGTCACGGGGTGACCCTACAAGAAAATACTCATTCGGAAATTCGACCATGATTCGGCACGTCCAGAGGAGGCACCCCCAGAACTATGCCCGGGAGAGTGTCAGGGCTCTGGCATGAGAGGCTCCAAGGGATGGTGCTTCTACTTCAACTGGAGGAGCAACTGTATCGGTGAGGGGGCGACCAGAACAGCTGATCCCAAATATTCAGCCTGTTTTTAATGAAGCCACAATCAAATGCAAACATTGTGATCAACTACTTTGTTATGGTGAAAAAGTATTATGAACATTGTTCGAGCAATAGAGAACCACCGCTGCCGTCCCCAGCCCTAATTTTGATTATTTTTTTTGCTCCTGTTGAGCAGTTTGCCATTCCCTGTTTTTGTTTTTGTTGAGAAAAAAAAGAAAAAAAAGTTCTTTTAAGAACTACCTCCAATTCTCAAAAAAGAGCTGTATTCTTAAAAAAAATGAAAAAGAGTATCTGAAGTGGAGTGCAGTGAGAGAGGAGAGGAAAATGAGTGAGAAAGCAAAGAAAGGGACGAGAGGGGAAGGGAAGTGAAGTAGGGGGACTGAAAGAAGGTGAGTGTGGGGAAGGAGAGTGAGGAGAAGGAGAGTGAACATGGGGAATGAGGATGAGTGATGAAAATGTAGTAAAGGAACGGGGTTGTGGAAGGGTAAGAAAAGAGCAGTGATGTTTAGGAAAGAGTGGAGATACAGACTGGATAAAGACAAGTGAGTGTGAGACAAGGTGAGTAAGGGAGTGAAGAGAAGAAGAATGAAGGCCTCATTTATGAGGCCATGCGTCACTTTTACGCCGCCGGTACGTCACTTTTTGTGACGCACCAGTGGTGTAAAAAATACACCTTGTTGAGTCATATTTACAAAGGGACGCATCTAGGTAGATGCGTCACTTTGTAAACCCCTGCGCCACATTATACCTGCGCCAGATGTAATGTGTGCAAAGGGGGCGTATTGACGCAAGGAAGGGTTGTAGAAGTGACGCAGTGAAATCTATGAGATTTCACTGCGTCACTTTTAGGACGCCGTTGCGTCAAAATCTTGCGTCTGCCTCACAGCAGGCGTAAGACTGACGCAGGCCCTTTCACATGGGGCTGGCCCCATGTGAAAGGATGCATTGCTGGAGTTGCGTCACTTTTGTGACACACTCCAGCAATGCATGACTTTTGCGCTTACAGATACGTCAGAAATACGGACGTATCTGTAACTCCTTGCGACATAATGCGTCATACACTAAATATGACGCATCAGGAATGTCGCAAGGAGAGCGCACAGAGAAGTGATGCATTGCTGCTTTCACGCAGCGATGCATCATTTCTCATAAATGAGGCCCTGAGTGAAAGAGGAAAGAAACATAAGTGAGGGAGTGTGGCTGTGTTATAGGGAGCGAGTGTGATAGAAGAGGAGTGACAGACTAAGGGTTCAGAGAGAATGAGGCTAACAGAATGAGGTAAGAGGAGTCTAGAAGTAAGAGGACAGAGGGAGTAAGAGAAGAAATTAGTGAAGTGGAGTAAGGACAGTAAGGGAAGGGAAAACAGTGAAAGAGCAAAGGATGGGAAGAAAGAGGAAGAAAAGTAAAGGAGAAGGTCTGAAAGAAGGTCTGGGAGTATGGCTCAGTTATAGGGAGTGAGCGTGAGAGAAAAGGAGTGAGAGACTAAGGGGACGGAGAGAATGAGGCTAACAGAGAGAGAATGAGGGAAGGGGAGTGTAGAAGTAAGAGGACAGAGGGAGTAAGAAGGAATTAGTGAAGTGGAGTAACCAACTGGTTGTACTTTTGAACACTTTAAAAGTCACATAACATTCACCCATCCCCCCAGTGCTCATTCCCCTGTTACCATGGTAACTCCCTCCTCACCCAGCACACAGTTCAGAAGTTCATCATACTATGTTGCAAAAAAAAAGCAGCAAGGGTGTTTGACCACTCAATGTACCAGTTAATCATGTGCAATGTTTCTTGAAATGACTTTTCCTCAACCATTGAAATGACTTCTTTCAAAAAACAAAAGCATGCACCCTAGTTTTCAGTGGAGAATGTTAAGAAAGCACCAATCATTTTTTGTTTTTCAAGTGTACTGAATCTCAACCACTTTTTTTTACATAATTCCTATTTCCACAACTCATCTGAATACAAGCACATCTACCTTCAAGATGCCAAAAGTCTGGTTTGTGGGTCATAGCTTTGTCCACTGGAGTCAAAAATACGCAGCTAACAGAGGTATTTACAACCTTGATATACCAAATGTGGACATTGTATGGATTGGACAGAGAGGATTGAGAAGTCACCAATTGATACCATTGGTAACATCCTTTATGCATCTACCACACCCTGACCTCATAATTGTGCACTGTGGTGGCAATGACCTGGGCACTTTGACTGGGGTAGGTCTGGAAATGCTTTTAAAGGACATCTTTGGGCAATTGATGTCACTTTTTCCAAAAACTGCCTTGATATTTTCTAATATATGCCAAAGGCAAAAATGGAACTGGTCCAACCAATTTTGTCTACAGATTGAGAAAGCAAGGAAACATGTGAATACATCTGTTTCTGCTTTCCTCAGAGATTATGGTATGGGTTCCATTTACCACAACAACTTGCGTTACAACATGCAAGACATCTATAGGAGAGATGGTGTGCATTTTACAGATGAGGGGAATAGAGTTTTCCTCTTGAATATAAGACTCTGCATTGGAACCTACTTGTAGGTACAAAAACACCCACATAACACAACAGCTCTTTTCAGAGCTACCCTACCTCTAAGCACTCTAAATTATTTTTTTACAATAATTTTTTACACTGTTTTTCCCTGTGGTGCGCTCAGGGTGCGCGTACCGGAGCGCGCACCTGGGAACGCACCCAGCGCTTACCCCGCGAAAATTTAAAAAAAAAAGTTTTCTTGCCCTTCATGGTCCTTCTAGGCCCCCCTCAGAAAACCTAGGGGGTCAGGATGTGTCTACTCTGCCCCGTTTTAATTATATCCCCCTTTCTTTTTCACCTCTTGTGTCTCCAACATTCCAAACAGTCCGGAGTGGCCGCCATCTTGTGTTTCGGTAGGATCGAGACACAAGAGGTGGCAAAAACAAAGGGGGAAATGACCAAAAGGGGGCAGGGTAGACCCCCCCTGGCCCCCTATGTTTGATGTGGGGGCTATAAAAGGGCCCCGCGGGAAAAAAAAAATCAATTTTCGCGGGGGGAGCGCCCGGTACGCGCACCGGGGAGCGTACCCTGGAGAAAAAAGAATGACAGAGTTTTTAAAAAATGTAGCATTTTTTTATAAATTGGAGGTAGTTCTAAAGAGAACTTTTTTTTAATTCTTTTTGTTGTTTTATATTTTTTTATTGTTTTTTTGAACATTTTTTACTTTTTTGGGCTTTTATGAACAATTTTATATTTTTTTGTAATTTTTATGGGGACAAACAAAAAACAGGGAATTGTAAACGGCTCAACTGGAGCAAAAAAAAAAATCAAGAAAAAATTAAGGCTTCTTTTTGCACTGGTGGTTGTCTCCAGCACGGTTAATCAATTTGATGCTTTGTTCACGATAAGAAATTGTAGTCCCACAAAATACGCAAACAATTTTAAAATCTCCAAACTGTGTTTGGATGTTTGGGACCGTCTCCCTTGCCTCTGGACCCGATGGAGTGTGTTGTTTGCTTGTGGAGGTGCTTGCAGAAGATTAGGGAGGGTTTCTGATTAGTTCTCTCACCTCTGCCGCAGAATAGTTGTTGGGATGCCTCCGTTGCATGTGGCGAATCATGGTATTATTACCAAAAGAGTACTTTTTCGCAGGGTTCCCCCTGGAAAGTACAGCGCCACATATCAGACATGTCACTTTCGCCGCATTGACTTTCTTTTCGCCCCTTGGGAATTTAAAAAAAATCCCACACAATGTGCTCTCTCGGTTTATAAGGGGGATTGTCTTCAGGCAGGAAAGTCCTCCTCTTCTTCTTCTTCTTCTCCTCCTCCTCCTCCTCCTCCTCCTCTTCTTCACCACCAATGTGGTGTTGTGGTGGTCCTTGTGGTGGTGGTAGTGGTGGTGGTGCAGATGCTCCTGCTGCTGCTACTGTAGCCATTTCTGAATGAATGGAAACAGGTCTTCCTCACTCAAAGAACAAAGTGAGAATGAGGAAAAAAGGTGGGGGCTTTCATCATTTGGAAAACAAAACTGTTATGAACCAATGAAAAGTGTTATTTTCAGGTCACATGACCCGGGCTTTCATCATTTGGAAAACAAAACTGTTCTGAACCAATGAAAAGTGTTATTTTCTGGTCACATGACCCGACGCGCTTACGTTGCGCGATCGTATACGCTCGGGCGCTTCCGGGTGCGCTTACGCCGTGCGTCATAAGACGCATTTCGCGGCTACACGATACGTGTCTTATGACGCGCGGCTACGCGATACGTCACAATGTTGTTTTCGTTCGCAGCAATAGCGCTAACGGGACGCTCATCGGTACGTGCACCGGGGCGCGCCGCAAGACTGCGCTTACCGGTGCGCTCACCGGTACGCGCACCGGGAGCGCTCCAGGGCAAAACATTTTTTTTTTAAAAAGGGAAAAATATACTTAAAAAAATAGTACTACAAAAATATACAATATAAAATTCATTATAAAAAATATTATATTTCATAGCTATAGAGATTTGCTATTAAAAAACCTTTGAAATTCACTGAAAAAAACATAGGTTTGAGGCCCTATATATAGTTAGGAATTAGCATTAAAAAAACCTATGAAATTCACTGAAAAAACAGGTTTCACAGGTTTCACACCAATTATAGTTAGCTGGAAATTTTACTCGCATAAAACCATTGAAATTCCGACGTTATAGTTAGTTGGACTCACTATAACTTGCGCGTGCAATGCACTGCTGATGACGTCACATATTACATCACTCATGACATGGTCAGTGACATCACTCACGACATCACCGATGACACCATCCTTGTGACAGAGTGACAGACCTCCTTTCACTGTAATGTAACCCTTGAAACACATATTCAAAAATAGAAACTAAAATTTTCAAAAAAATGGAGATACCCATACCAGTTACAACAACCAATTCAGTAATTCCGCCATCTATATACACATCCACTCATTCACCAACCTGTTTGCAGAGCAAAAAGCACCTTTGCTGACCACGAGGCATTTACAGAGACTGAGGGAATCGTTTAATACAGCCTGGACCCGCCCGCCTGTCTCCAGCCGCCGACCGCCTGTGAAACAACGAAGAGCGGGGCTGCCTGGAGGAGACCGGCGAGGGGCCTCGAACCACATCACCCAGCAGCCCTCACTGGGGTCCAGCGTCACCACTGAGCGCCAAGCGGCGCTTTAAAATCCCATCAACCTGGTCGAGTGGGCGACCTGTTTGCAGAGCAAAAAACACCTTTGCTGACCACGAGGCATTTACAGAGACTGAGGGAATCGTTTAATACAGCCTGGACCCGCCCGCCTGTCTCCAGCCGCCGACCGCCTGTGAAACAACGAAGAGCGGGGCTGCCTGGAGGAGACCGGCGAGGGGCCTCGAACCACATCACCCAGCAGCCCTCACTGGGGTCCAGCGTCACCACTGAGCGCCAAGCGGCGCTTTAAAATCCCATCAACCCGGTCGAGTGGGCGACCTGTTTGCAGAGCAAAAAGCACCTTTGCTGACCACGAGGCATTTACAGAGACTGAGGGAATCGTTTAATACAGCCTGGACCCGCCCGCCTGTCTCCAGCCGCCGACCGCCTGTGAAACAACGAAGAGCGGGGCTGCCTGGAGGAGACCGGCGAGGGGCCTCGAACCACATCACCCAGCAGCCCTCACTGGGGTCCAGCGTCACCACTGAGCGCCAAGCGGCGCTTTAAAATCCCATCAACCCCGTCTCGCGGGACGCCCGGGGCGAAGCCCGGGGAAAGGGCGGGCCCTCTGTGGCCCTCAGGGGACCGAGGAGGACGGGACGGGGCCACCCCCCTGAAATCCCGCCTAGCTGACATCAACTAAGGTAAAAACCAAGTGCTTTATCCATTCTCCTGCACTTGCAAGCCGTTAACTTTCCTTCAGCAATATTGCTTACAGCTCATAATAATTCGGCCAAGATGCATAAATGTCGAAATACCCCCGTGGCCACAAGATCTGCAACTAGACTGAAAGACGTCACTAATACCCCTCTTCCCACAATAACCGCCATAGACTTAATGCTACAAAAAACGATCAATGTAGTGGCGGACGCTATTCAGGACTCTGAAAGACGCCTTTCACTTACCCCAGACCTATGTTTCCCGGACCTCTCTCTACACACCACCGGAAACATTAACATACTGGACAATACTATAAATTCCCAGGAGTCCATTCTAACGTTGTCATTTACAGGGCTCCCTAGTCCTCAAACAAGAGACAACACACAAACAGCCTTGCCTATACCCTCCATAGGCAATAGCAGGAACAACAGTCTTGTGCTACTTGGTGAAAACGGCATTAATACTCATCTGTCACCTATAGCCCACTTACATTCACTGGCCCCTTCCCCGGGTAGTTTAACATCCACAACGACGAAACCTGCCACCAAAGTAAGTCGTATGATAAAGAGCAAAACTAGGCCCATTGGCACACAAGGCAAAATTAAGTCATCTATAGCTAAAAAACAAAAATCTCACCTCAAGGCTAAACATCTTATTTTAGCTCAAGACATCTGGTCTACTTTTAGACTGGCCAAATCTGTCCCCGATACAGCGTCCTCATGTCCTTTCATAAGTAGTCAAGACCCAGACCTGATCTTGAGTAAAGAGCCGACAGTACCCACAAATATGTCTACACATACCACAGTCAGGGCTGATCACACAATGATAAACACAAAATCACTCTTGAGTGACCTTGAAAGCTTAATCAAGTCCCTCCTGTTACCCATCAGCGAGAGAGTCCTTAATATTGAGAACGCTTTAGGGAAGTTTGAAAGGGCTCAAAATGATGCAACATCTACCTTGCTTAAAACATTGAAGGTACCACAATCAATTTCTACCTTTACACCAGCCAGTAATTCCCTCGCTTCGACTAGTAATAAAAATCTCAGGGTAAAGAAAGCCATAGCTACTTCTACCTCTGCTAATAAGCGAAATTTGCCACTATGTCAGGAAAAGACCTCTCCTACTATCCCAGTGACAACTCAAGATAGAGGTATTAACATACCCCATCCAGTGGCTGCTATTTCAAGTAGCCCTCAAACTTCACCTGACGCTGAGATAGAAGATTGTGAATGGGCTGCTGAAAGCTCCCCGATTAAAATAGTAACTACTCAGGTAGAACAAACGAGACAAACCAAAAATCTCAAACAGGGTATACCTATAAAACAAACAGGTGCTACCCTGGTAAAACCGGTGGCAGCTAAAAGACCACTTCACGTTAATCTCCCGCCTGAATCTAGCCCGTACACCATTGTAATGATTGGAGTACCTAAATTAGTGGGGGATAGGGTAGAATCTCACGGGGACCTAAAAAACAAGGTGAGCCATTGGCTTACAACCCATAGACCGATCCCTAAACATATTAATGGCCATATTGCACACGTGAGAAGAGTAGATTGGGTGGGAAACAGATTTAAATCGACCGAGGGTGACTGCATTGTGGTAACCTTTGGGGATAGTCGTGCTGCCAGTTTTATAAGTAGCTGGAAAAGTGGTGTGACAAACAGCCTGATTCGCACTATGGCCTTTAGCTACTTTTACTCAAATAACCTTGGGCATTACCCAACACAAGTACAGTCAACTTATGGACAGGAGGGGTTGCTTGAGCCAATAGCTGATAACCAACCTAGGGCTTATACATGGCCTATTGGTCCACATACCCGAACAAACTTCATCGACTATAGGCAGGAACACCCATGGCCGAGTAGGCCAAATAGCCATCCTAGTAGACACCAAGAGAGAAGTGAGTTTTTTACTCTCCCTCAACAGCAGCTCTATTCATACCCCTATTATCCAGACACACAATACGGGGTCCCCATCTCAAATAGATTTGATGCTCTTTATGATACTGATTACCTAGATGAGATTGATTGACAAACCGTATATCCATCCTCCCATTCTATTTCTACTGAGCCCTCAACTAAGGTAGCTCCCCTTTATAGAGTATCAAGCATTAGATTGGAGCGCACACATGTCTCCACTCGAGAGGCTAGTGCAGCATCCAGGGTAGCTCCCATAGTACAATCTCATGAAAACACACTGATTGTGAATGGGTGTAGTCATTTATGTCCCTCAAATCAAACCCAATGTATAGTGCCCAGTGGAGTAAAAAATTCTTTAACCACTAACAATGAAACGCAAGCACACTTAACAATGAGTCATGGGGTTCAAGCAATTTCTTCATTCACAAACAAGGCTCAGATAGCAGGCTTGGGCATCATTGAACAACGTTCCATACATCTCTTATCCTGGAACATAGCCGGTCTGGCCGTTAAGGTTAACGATCCAGCTTGGTTAGCCTATGTAAAAAATTATACAATCTTATGCTTTCAAGAAACCTGGTTAGTAGATGAAAACGTACATATCGAGGGCTTTCAAAGTTTCTTCTTACCAGCTGCCCCGTCAAACAGTGGAAGATCTAAAGGGGGCCTGGCAACTTATATAAGCCTTGCACTTAGCTGCCAGGTCTCAAACAGAGCATTGGACAACAGACACATTCAAACCTTAGTGCTCAGGAGTGGTAAAAAGGCACTGACCCGTATCAATTTCTACAATGCTGCGTCATCAAATAAGGAGTGCAACATTCTTAACTTACAAAATTTTTTACAAGCAAAAGCGGAAAGTCTACCTCGAAGTATCATCATCGCTGGAGATTTTAATGCTCACCCCTGCGGCAATCCTGAAATGACACCCATTGGCCTTTTAGGCTGCAACAATAGGTTTGGTTTTCATTTTGACCACTCGCTTCGTGGCACCTGCATCAACAACCTAATTGATGATAGGAATCTAACTGTCGCAATGACTACGCTGGAGGACTCACACATATTTAATGTCCCTACGTATAAAGGCCATGGTAAAGGCTCCTACATAGACCACATCTTTCTCTCAAGTGACCTTGTTGATTTAGCCACTGACTTTGAAATTCAAACAAGTATCTTCAGTGACCATAATCCTCTGTCGATCTGGATTGGAGGCGGCCTTTTCGAACTTAGGAAGCTTCGTCCTGATCATGGCGTTCTAAAACCTATCAACGGACACCGTCGTCTGAAGTGGTCAAAGGTTAACAGTGACTCTCTGTACAGCTCAATCAACACTAGTTGTGGTAACGATTTAGACCTTTGTGTCTCTCCTTCCACCTTGCCTGAAGCGACTCTGATTGCCTTTGCTGCTGTTGTTGATAAAATTGGCCAATTGTTATCTGTACCAATAAAGGGTCACCATGAACACCAACCAGGGTGGTTTGATCAAGCCTGCTCAAAGGCCGGACGAGATCTAAAAAAAAGCACTCAAGGCTACCCCAAGAGACCCTGTCCTTATAAAGTCCCTGAGATTTAATTACAAGACAGTCCTGGCAGCCCGGAAAAAAGAAGTAAAAGCTGGTGTTTGGGAAACTCTATGTGACCCTGCAATTTTGGGCAATAGCTGCAAGTTTTGGAGTATCATAAACAAACCTATGTTTGATGTCCCCATTAACCCTATGGCTGGGACTAACATACCTGAGGAAGAGTGGATATCACACTATAGTACAATTTTCAAAAGTGACAAACCACAAGCAGACTCTGTTTTTAAATCCTTCGATGAAAATGTGTTGTGTTTCACAGTGGGGGAGGTAGTAAAGGGGATCCAAGGACTAACTTGTAATAAAGCACCTGGCCCTGATGGTATACCACCCGATCTATTTAAATCAAATACCCTTTTATGGGCACCAGTTATCACTGCAGTTGTAAATGCCGGAATTCTGGCTGGTTGCCCAAAAGTTTGGGGGTCCTCGACTATCGTCCCTGTTTTCAAGAAGGGCGATCGTGGCAGTGTTACATGCTACAGACCCATATCACTGATTAATTCAGTTGCAAAGGTGGTGGGGGGCATCATCCTAAATAGATTAACAGCTTGGGCCAATGAAAATAACATACTGTCATCAATACAATACGGGTTCAGACCAGGCCACTCTACGATAACCCAATGTCTGAATCTATATTTAACAGTAAATACACCCTAGCAAGAAAAGGGACGATCCATATGGCCTTTATGGATTTATCGTCCGCCTTTGACTGCGTAGACAGAGGCAGGCTTTGGGAGGTCCTGCTAAAAATGGGAGTGGAACAAAACTTGGTCAACTTCCTTGTTGACCTCCACTCGGACACAAGAGCAAATGTCCGCTACACCCATGATATGAAGGTAACAAGGGATTTTAGTATAAATCGAGGTGTCAGACAAGGGTGCATCCTCGCCCCCTTTCTTTTTAATCTTTATATTAATGAGTTGGAGGAGCATTTACTAAAAACCGGTACAGACTTTCCTTATATTGGTAAGAAGGGCATACCTGTCCTATTATATGCGGACGACGCCGTTTTAATATCTAGAACGGCGCTCGGTCTTCAAATCTTGTTAGACTCTTTTAATAATTTTATGAACTCCCGTGGCCTGAGCATCAATAACTCGAAATCTTTTACAATGATGACAGGTGTAACTCCCAAAAAAATATACCCTCACTTTGTAAATGGGGACAAAATACCGACCACCAAGACCTTTTCGTATCTTGGTGTCCTTTTTGATCATAAATTAACTTGGGCACCAGCAATACAAAAGAAAAAGGGTGAGGTAGTGCGGGCCAATGCAGCAATACTGGACTTCTCAAAAAAAAATAGGGCAACAGTCCGGTGGCGGCTGTTTTGAAGTTATATCAAGCCAAAAGCACTGCAATCGCACGTTATGGAAGTGAAATATGGGGATCAGAATCACTAGGTGCCCTTGAAGTTACTGAGAATAACTTCCTAAAACAGGTCTTACGGCTTCCTAGGGGCACAGCCAACTTTCCAGTACATGAGGAACTTGGTATTCCGTATCTAAGTGATAAGTTGGCTTTGAATCCTCTGCTATGCTGGCTAAACAGCTGGCTAAACACAGCCATACCCCTTACTAGAAATATCCTTCAAGAGGCATTAGAGTGGGACGGCAGACTCAAGATCCCATGGTTAAAATATGTAAGAAGATGGCTCTTTGAACTAGGCCGACCAGATCTATTTCTATCCCCTGAGACAATAACTAAAACTGATGTAACCTTTGTTAGGAACACTTTTATGTTGTCCAGGTGCATGGCGCGGGAGGGAAATGAGTACAAGAAAAGTAGTGTGAGACAGTATGTTCTAACCAAAACTTGTCTACACATGGAATCTTACCTGGCTTGGCCTCTGTCCGGTTATGACCGTTTTTTACTAACAAGGTTCCGATTTAACATGTTCCATCTTTTATTAGCTGTACCAAGTGGAGCACATAGAGGACAAGTGTTGCCAGCTTGCGGCTGCGACAATAAGTCTCCGCAAGACCTGGCACACTTTTTATTTTTTTGTCAGTTTTATACACTCCCCCGTAATCTGTTTTTAAAACCTTTACTCAAACAGTTGAACTTTGTACAATTCAGACCTGCACTCTGTCACCTCCAAATGCTAAACAGTGAATGTACTATGTTTGTATGTAGTTTTTTAAAACTTGCAGTTAAACATAGAAAAAGCATGGAAGGGTAACCAATTTTGCTGCTGAATGTACTTTTATCCCCACTGTATTTTTATCTTTTTTAACCATATTACCGTTTTTATGCTTGTGACTGTCTGCTGCAATATCACTCTTCCTATTTTTATCTTTATTGTATGGATAAATGTTTATGAAATGTACTTTTATGATTGTTATATGCAAACAATCGAATAAAGATATTCTTATCTTATCTTATCATTCACCAACAGTTCTATATAGTCACTCATACATATACTCACTCATCATATGTAGTGATACACCTATACATCCTGTTGCACACCGACAGTCATCCAAAAGTTACTCACACACATACTCACACATGCAAATAAACTATTGAACATCAATTTATTTGCATATACAGCTATACACACACTACCACCTTACTTCTAAGGAAGCTTACACATATTTACTCTCTTAAACAATCATCACTTATAGAAACACATACTTATTTAAACAGGAACTCTTACAATCTCTTACTCTCACATATACTCACTTATATACATCAATATTCACATATACTAGATTAAAACATATGTAGTTACTGATAAAGACACTAGTGAGACAGTCATTCACTCACTAACATACACATATACACACTCATTCACCCATACAGTCCTGCACATATGCTGTCTTTAAAGCACATACAAACAGAGAGTCAGTCACTCATGCATCTATGTGCTAAGTAATACCCCCACTAAACCATACAGACACTCATACTGATACTAAAAAAACATCTAATAACCCATATACATACACATGTAGCTACTCACCAACCCATGCAGCCACTTATACACAAAGTGAAACACTAATACATATATTTAAATATTTAAACATTACTCACTAATATATGTATTCACTAAGATACACTTAATAAGCTAGTTAACCAATCAATTAAAAAAAAAAACATCCATGTAAACACTTATTTAAACATTTATTCTTCCATTAACTTTTACATATACATATATAACATTTATTTTTCAGAAAGACACACATTCACTGGATGGTGTCATCAGTGATGTCATGAGTGATGTCACTGACCATGTCATGAGTGATGTAATATGTGACATCATCAGCAGTGCATTGCACGTGCAAGTTATAGTGAGTCCAACTAACTATAACGTGGGAATTTCAATGGTTTTATGCGAGTAAAATTTCCAGCAAACTATAACAGTGATGTCATCAGTGATGTCATTTGAGATGTCATCAGTGATGTCACTGACCATATCATGAATGATCTAATATGTGACATCATCAGCAGTGGATTGCGGGTGCGCGAAATATAGTTAGTACAACTAACTATATAGGAGCAATTTCAATGGTTTTATATGAGTGAAATGTCCAGCTAACTATAACACCCCCAAAACTTATAGTTTTTTGAGTGAATTTCAAAGGTTTTTTAAACGCGAATTCCTAACTATATAAGGCCTAAAACCTATGTTTTTATTAGTGAATATATATATATATATATATATATATATATATATATATATATATATATATCTACACTGTTGGAAATGGCCCTTTTTGCAGGGTTATCCCCAAACTTTTTGCATCTTCCCCCTATTTTTTCCTGACCTGTTGTTGTTGGCTATAGGACTCTGGGCACTCTATCACTGCTGATCAGTGCTAAAGTGCGTATGCTCTCGGTGTAAATTGTGATTGGTTATCCATGATTGGCTTATTTGATTTACCAGTAGACCCCTAGTAAAGTGAACTGAGTGTGCCAGTGCTGGTAAAACAAATGCTACTAGTGGGCTTGCGATACCAAAGGGGATGATGGACGGAGCGCTTGAGCAAATCACTCATCCCCAGTCAACTGATCTGGATTTAATCCATCAACATTCTTTAGCTCACTCCACCACCCCAGTTCAGACATAGCCATATGCAAATCAGTCTGACCCTGTGCCTCATGGGAACAGTCCAGCCCGAACTGCCAACCCAGATCAGTTGACATGGGGTGAGTGTTTGATTTGCTCAAACACTCCGTCCATCATCCCCTTTGGTATCGCTTTGTTCGCCCTAAGTTGGCAGGGTATGCCCAGACGTGTGTCACTTGCTTACTTTGCCACTGGAATCAAGCTAGCCTGGTTGATGACGGCTGATTAGCCAGAAACCAGTCCCAGGATGCTAGTTTCCAGTCCAGGGAAGACATGGCTTGGCAGTTCGGGCTGGACTGTTCACATGAAGCACCAGGTCAGACTGATTTGCATATGGCCATGTCTGAACTGGGGTGGTGGAGTGAGCTAAAGAATGATAATGGATTAAACTCAGATCAGTTGACTGGGGGTGAGTGTTTGATTTGCTCAAACGCTCCATCCATTATCCCCTTTGGTATCACTAGAGGGCTTGCAGCACAGATTGTGCCAGTTTGTTAACTGCAATGTTGGCCTGGCCTGTGCACCCACTTGCCAGGCCTTACCCTTCCCTTTTCGTACACATAGGACACTCCTATGGTAGGCCCAAGGTACCCCCCTGGGCAGGGTGCAGTGCATGTGAAAGGTGTGACATGTACTGTTGTGTGTAACATATCCTTATAGTGAAATATGCCAATTGCGTTTTTCACTATCGAAAGGCTATCCTGCCCATAGGACAGAATGGGGGAATGCTTTGTAACATTTTCCATGCATGTCTTCCCATAGGGATAAGAAAGGAAAATGGAGTTTAGTATCCCTGAACTCCGAGTTTAATACCCGCTTTTAGTAAAGATGTTGTATTTTAAATTGTGTGTTTGAAAATGCCACTTTCAGAAAGTGGCTATTTTCTTGTTCAACCTTCCTGTGTGCCTCTGTCTGTTTATTGACTGAGTGCTTTGCTTGTGTATATATATATATATATATATATTCATTCACTGAAAAAACCATAGGTTATAGACCATATATAGTTAGGAATTAGCATTTACAAAACCTTGAAAATTCACTGAAAAAACCATAGGTTATAGACCATATATAGTTAGGAATTAGCATTTAAAAAACCTTATTTTACTCACACAAAACCATTGAAATTCCATATATAGTTAGTTGCACTAACTATATATCGCGCACCCGCAATCCACTGCTGATCATGTCACATATTACATCATTCATGACATGGTCAGTGACATCACTGATGACATCACTGATGACATCTCAAATGACATCACTGATGACATCACTGATGACAACATCCAGTGACTGTATGTTTCTGTAAAGTTAAAATATGTCTTACATATTGAAGAATGAGTGGATGTATAAGTGTCTGGATGAAGGATTTAGTAGGTGCGTGACTGACTGTATGAGTGAGTGATTAAATGTGTCTCACTGAATGCATGGGTTAGTGACTAAACTGTCTTAATTTGTGCATCATTATGTCTGTTGTTCTGTAAACTGCTGCATGTGTTGATCATTAGCTATACGAGAGGCTATATGTGTTATTAATTGGTTGCCCAAGTATTTCTATGGGAGATTGAGTTTGTGTGGGGGTGGCTGGAAGGTGTGTGACTATGCATAGATGTGTGAGCAGTTTATTCACTAGGTGTATGAGTTCAAGAGTGCATGTGGAAACAGCTACATGGGCAGTTGACTGTGTGCATGAGTGTATTGATGAGTGAATGGATATCTCAATGCTACATGTCATAGTAAGTACATATGTAAAACACAGTACATGTGAGAGTTGGCATATATAAATAACTGTGCATGAGAGCCACTGAATGAGTGAGTGGTTGTATCGATCATTGTGAACTTGTATCAGGGATTGTATAAGAGAGTAAATATGTGTTAGTATATGTTTCAATAAGTAAGGTGTGTATAACTGTATAGTTGAAGAAATGGAGGTGAGATTGTTTCTTTGCATGACTGACTGGGTGTGTGAGTAACTCCATGGATGAGTGGCAGTGTGTGAGTGTCTGTATACACTGAGTGTATCTAAGGTTATATTAGAGTCTGAAGAGGTTTATCGTATTAGCACAAGAATGATGTCAAATGAGATGTCATCAGTGATGTCATTTGAGATGTCATCAGTGATGTCATCAGTGATGTCACTGACCATGTCATGAATGATGTAATATGTGACATGATCAGCAGTGGATTGCGGGTGCGCGATATATAGTTAGTGCAACTAACTATATATGGAATTTCAATGGTTTTGTGTGAGTAAAATAAGGTTTTTTAAATGCTAATTCCTAACTATATATGGTCTATAACCTATGGTTTTTTCAGTGAATTTTCAAGGTTTTGTAAATGCTAATTCCTAACTATATATGGTCTATAACCTATGGTTTTTTCAGTGAATTTCAATGGTTTTTTAATAGCAAATATCATAAGCTGTCGAATGTCAAGTACGTGGTAAGTGAAAACATTTTCGTGTTTATGCACACTGATCTGCTTTGAATGGTGCCCCCCCCCCTCATTTCTATTAGGAGTACTCTCTCTTTGCAGATAGTGAAAGGTAGTTAACGCAGGCCTTTGCCCCCGTTGTAATCCGTCGTGCCTGTTTCTCTCTCCATTTGATTGATTGTTATCCAAGTATTTACTGTTTTAGAATTAGTTCTCTTTGGTTCATTCTCTATTTACAAACAAACACAGAGTCGCAATACTCTGTTTAGTCGTTGCAGATAACGAAAAATCGTGTAAAAAAAAAGAAAAGGAATCGAGCAAAATCAGTAGGCCACTAATGGGATCTCTTTGACCTCGCTAAAATAGAAACATTAGGAACAACCCCTCATGACAAATACAAAACTAGTGAGATGAACTGAACTCCACACAATGATGGCTGCAAAACAGCTCGGCTCCGCCACCCACCCCGCCCAAAATAACGATAAAGAACGGCTGCCATGATTGGTTGCGGAATGACCACGACGGAGCTACGAAATGGTGCTGCTCTCATGCTAACCCCAGCTTCAGTCTGAAACATCCAGAAACACTGTAGACTACCAATTCGATCAGTTCCGGTAGCGCCCCAATGTAACCCGGTAGAGAAGAACTAGCCCTCCCCTCTTTGACTGATGGTTCTTGTTGCCTGTCCCTTCTGTTGTCATTTAACAGAACTATTTAGCCTGCTGAAAGGGGTTGTGTTCCGACCGCTGGTTGGTGGAGACATTTTGACTATATTTTGTACCTGCGTTGTCGCGTAATGCGTCATATGACGCGCCGCGTTAGCGCTTCCGGAAGTCATCCGGGGCGCGCAGCGCGTAACGTAAGCATAACAAGTCATGTGACTTGTTAATAAAACTTTTCATTGGTTCATTTTACTTTTCTTATTGTAATGATGAAAGGCTTGGTAATATGACCTAAAAATTACGCTTTTCATTACTTCCGAACATTATTTTTTCTTAAATATATGTTATAATGTTCCAGGCTAATGTACTTTCCCGGAAATTTTACAACTGTCCTGCAAGTAAAATATATTCTTTTTTCGAGAAAAAGAGCGTTTCTTCGTCCCATGACGGAGCCGTTGAGCAAAAGAGGGTCGACCTGCTGTCTTAGTCGCCGATACGCCTGAATATGAGATTCTTATCGATCACTTTATGTTGCAGGAATAGAAAACACAACAGCCCTTGACCATTTATCTTTACTGCGTTCCTTCGTATTATACCTTTTACCCTTCATGTAATTGGTCTGCTTTATTTCAATTGCCTTTTAATGATTCTAAAACAGTCACTATTATTAAAAACTTTACCAATGTATATACTACTACCATGTTTTCTTTTAAAAACCTTTATTGTGAAAATTTCATTATACAAATACGAGCCTATAACCACGTGGGCCTGCCACAGAGCAAACTGTAATCGTATATGATGAATAGACATTTACACTGTAGAGGAACGTAACGGGCGGGCCATTAGGTTGCAAGAACTAAGGTGTCTAACAGTTACGGAATCGGTGGACGTACATTTTATAATTAAAATACGACAGGGCCAGTTACAATAAAATTATCTAGATATACATTTGCGGGCAAGTACCATGGGTGACGTTAATTCGAACTTTCAACAGTACAGTAATCAATAACACATCAGAACTTAATATCAATAGGGATGTCGAAATATTCAATCAATTCTCGTCCCCGCCCGCCATGTGCTTCAAAACTGCATACGTATCTCGTGATTTCAAGGTTCTGCAACCAGTACACAACAAGGAGTTACGAGTCCCATTTATTCCGGCGCCATTTTGGGCGAGGACGGGCAGGTCCAGGATATAGTCAAAATGTCTCTACCAACCATCGACTATGATGATGTTCATATGCTGTATTTATTAGAGTAACACTCATCTGTCCACATGAAATTAATTTGCCACAATCTAAACATGTCATTTTAATCTTTCCAAAGTTCTTCTAAATATTTGGGACCGTTTCCCTTGCCTCTGAAGCTCTCAGTGCCACTTCTTTGATGAATGTACTAGCAGGTCAGGGGTTCTCCTCCAAATCTCTCTTTTATGCAGCACTATAATTAATTGGTGCCACCTCTCCATATGACGATGCATGGTATAGTTACCACAACTATATTTTTTTTCGGTTCCTCTGGAGAGTTCATCGTGGCAGATAAAGCGTGTAACGTACCGGGCATTTACCTTTTTTTGCATGTACAGGAAAGGAAAAAAAAATCGAGCGTGTCCCAGGGCCATTTTAGTGGACCAGGCCCAAATCCAAAGAACAGGCCGCCATTTTGAGAGTCCTCTTGCAGCCGCCTGTCGCTGTAGCATCAAGAGCAGCCGAAACTCAGCTGAATGGCAACTGAAACGGTAAAGGGGCGCCCCACTACAGCAGACGAGCCTCCACCTAGGAAGGCCCATTCACGCCGGCTCCCCCCCCCTTCGGGCACCCCACGCCGTTATTCGGAGCAGTATTGTAGGATGGCCACACCAGTGCGGCAACTTGCTAGACATCACCTCGGTGGTAACCGAATCTCAACGCCTTGTGGTGTCTTCTATTCAAAAAACATTGTTATGCTGCCTTCGACCTATTCGCCGCAAGTGCGCACACAACTCAACTGCATAGCTTGCTAGACACCACCTCGGTGCCATCCGGATCTTGGAATGTCAGCACCTTTTGGTGTCTTCTCTTCAGAAAATATTGTTGCGCTGCCTTTGGCCCCATTCGCACATCAGTCCGCTACTGACGCCATCTCACAGGCTAATGGGGCGCCCCACGCCGACTTTCAGCATTGTAGAATGACCACACCAGTACAGCAACTTGCTAGACATCACCTCGGTGCCATCCGGATCTCGGCGCCCCACTGCAGATGAAGTGCCTCTCAACTATGAAACCACCACGGTGACATCCGGATCTTGGCGCGTTGTGCTGCCTTCGGCCTATTCGCACATCGGTCCGCTACTGACGCCATCTCACAGGCTAATGGGGCGACCCACGCCGAGTTTCAGCATTGTAGGATGACCACACCAGTACAGCAACTTGCTAGACATCACCTCGGTGCCATCCGAATCTTGGCATCTCAACGCCTAGTGGTATCTTCCATACAAAAAATATTGTTACGCTGCCTTTGGCCCCATTCGCACATCAGTCCGCAACTTAGACATCACCTCGGTGCCATCCGGATCTTGGCATCTCAGCGCCTTGTGGTGTCAGTCAGAAAATATTGTTGCGCTGCCTTTGGCCCCATTCGCACATCGGTCCGCTACTGACGCCATCTCACAGGCCAACGGGGCGCCCCACGCCGACTTTCAACATTGTAGGATGGCCACAGAAGTGCGACAACTTACTAGACACCACCTCGGTGCCATCCGGATCTTGGCGCGTTGTGCTGCCTTCGGCCTATTCGCACATCCGTCCGCTACTGACGCAAACTCACAGGCCAACGGGGCGCCCCACGCCGACTTTCAGCATTGTAGGATGGCCACACCAGTGCACCTTACTAGACACCACCTCGGTGCCATCCGGATCTTGGCGCGTTGTGCTGCCTTCGGCCTATTCGCACATCGGTCCGCTACTGACGCAAACTCACAGGCCAACGGGGCGCCCCACGCCGACTTTCAGCATTGTAGGATGGCCACACCAGTGCTGCAACTTGCTGGACACCACCTCGGTGCCATCCGGATCTTGGCGCGTTGTATTGCCTTCGGCCTATTCGCACATCGGTCCGCTACTGACGCCGCCTCACGTGCCAACGTATTTTCTCCGCATTTTATACCCTATGCCGCATAACAGGTCATGTGACTTGTTTATAAAACTTTTCATTGGTTCATTTTACTTTTGGTTTCCTAATGATGGAAGGCTTGATCATATGACCTAAAAACAACACTTTTCATTGGATGAAAACTTTTTTTTTTCCCAAACGATGAAAGCCCCACCTTGTTTCTGGATGTTTCAGACTAAACTGGCGTCAGCATGAGAGCACCACCATCTCGTAGCTCCGTCGTGGTCATTCCGCGAGCAATCATGGCAGCCGCTCCCCACCAGAAGCCTGCAGGAGTCGGGGCCCCCAAAACTTTTGATGAATTCTCAAGGCGGAGGGGACGCTTTCGAGAATGGGGTCCAAGACCTAGCAGACAAGCGTCCGATTTCCAAGGTGTCCCAGGGCCATTTCAGTGGACCAGGCCCAAAAAGGAAAGAGCCTGCCGCCATTTTGAGAGTCCTGTGACAGCCGCCTATCGCTGCACCGCAAGAGTGGGCGCAACTCAGCTGAATTGCGGCTTTTGACACAGTGGACCAAAAACGGACGGAATGGCAACTGAAACGGTAAAGGGGCGCCCCACTACAACAGATGACACTCCACCTGGAGAGGCCCGTTCACGCCGCCTCCCCCGGGGCGCCCCACGCCGTTATTCGGAGCAGCATTGTAGGATACCAAAACCAGTGCGGCAACTTACTGGACATCACCTTGGTGCCATCGTTCTGCTGCCTTGGAACTATTCGCACAACAGTTTGCTACTGATGATCCACCCCCCGCGACGCCCCACGCCGTTATTTGCTGGGTGGCAACTTACTAGACATCACTTTCGTGTCATCTAGATTTCGGCGCGTTCTGCTGCCTTGGAACTATTCGCACAACAGTTTGCTACTGATGACCCACCCCCCGCGACGCCCCACGCCGGAAATCTGGACGTTGTGCTGCGTTGGGACTATTCGCACAGCCGACCGCTACTTCGTTGTTTTTCCCTAAAAATGTTTATATGTTATTACTATTTTTGTTTTCTTGTATATATTTATAAATTATTAAAGTTTTATAATCTTACTACTTTGTCGGAGTGCTATATATTTTTAATGTGACACATAATTGTAAAAACTTTGATGTACAAAGAGTCATCCCTGGAATCTTCCGCTTCACGCTCGGTCCCCTCCCCAATCACAATACAGGATGGTTTTCAGATAATAGCAACGCTTCTGCTGTGACGGATCTCATCGAGTGTGGGCCTTGATCTACTATAACTCCTTTGAAGAGGGGTGATTCTTTACAGCTGTGGCCATAAACTACATCTGCAGGGCTAGCTGATAGCCTAGGACCGGCCTGGACAATCGGACACAGAGGAAAAGGAGTGTCAGAGGGTGCGGTAGTGAATAGGGCGAAAGGGAGGTGTCGGGCGGGCACAGGGTGTGATTCTCAGGGAAGAGCAGCGCAGATGGGGGGAGGTTTATTACCCATGCATAAGACAGAGAGCGGGGGTGACCACTGCCTGGGTGAGATGCTTGCGAGGGTGGGGAGCCATGCTAAGGATCGACAGCGTGCACAGAGTGGGTCTGGTCAAGGCATCTAAAATGGCTGCCGTGCACGACAAAAGTGTGGCATTTGAAAAAAGACAAGATGGCGCAGACAATGTTTTTCAACACTTCCTGATTTCCTTCCAATCGAACGTTTACAGACGTTGGGGCATATTACCAAAGTTAAGCGATATTTATCCCTAACGATGCATTGCAAAGATTTTTTTACCGTCAGAAATTATCGCAGATAAACCTTGCTATTATCAAGGTTTATCGCAAATACGATAAAAAACGACCGCAATGCATTAATATCGCTGAAAACTCAGCGATATTCATGCATTACCGAGCTAATGCTCTTAGCCATGTTATCCACCTCCCATTGGATAACATGGCTAAGAACTGCTCAGGGCAGCTGTTACTTTTTGGAGATATTCGCGCTTATCTCGAATATTTCCAAAAGTTGATAATAGGAGATAGCGATGTTAGCGACTGTTTCCAGTCGCTAACATCTTGGCATGCCCACTTTGCATGTCATTAGTGATAAATATCACTCACATGCAAAGTGGGGCCCAAGATGGTCGCTATCTCCTACTAGCCGTCGCTAACTGGTGTTAGCAACAGCTAGGTAATACAGATATAATTTTATCTCCGCGAAGCGGAGCGCTGTTACAGATATATATCTTGTTTTTGAACGTTAATTTCTCAAAATGCACTGAAGCACATATATTGAGACCTAGCAAAGGCACATCGGGCTACCAGTCCCTAATATTTTACCAAGTTTCGTGCAAATCCATTCAGCCGTTCGATTATTATTATTATTTTTTTTTTTTGCCCCGCGGGGCCCTTTTAAAACCTCCACATCAAACCTAGGGGGTCAGCGAGGATCTACTATGCCCCCTTATGGTCATTTGCCCCTTCGCTTTGGCCTCCTCTTGTCTCTCGATCCTACCGAGAGACAAGATGGCGGCCGCTACGTACTGTTTGGAATGTTTACAGACACCGGAGAGCCAATCAGCTTCGCTTCGCAAAGCTCCGTAACGCGAAGCGGTGCGCTGTTACAGATATATATCTTTTTTTGAACGTTAATTTCTCAAAATCCACTGAAGCACATATATTGAGACCTAGCAAAGGCACATCGGGCTACCAGTCCCTACAATTTTGCCAAGTTTCGTGCAAATCCATTCAGCCGTTCGATTATTATTATTATTTTTTTTTTTTGCCCCGCGGGGCCCTTTTAAAACCTCCACATCAAACCTAGGGGGTCAGCGAGGATCTACTATTCCCCCTTATGGTCATTTGCCCCTTCGCTTTGGCCTCCTCTTGTCTCTCGATCCTACCGAGAGACAAGATGGCGGCCGCTACGGACTGTTTGGAATGTTGACAGACGCTGGAGAACCAATCGGCTTCGCTTCACAAAGCTCCGTTGCGCGAAAAGTACGCGTCCTGGAGCGCTGCCCGGTCCGCTGTTACAGATATATATCTTTTTTTAAACGTTAATTTCTCAAAATCCACTGTAGCACATATATAGAGACCTACAAAAGGCACATCGGGCTACCAGTCCCTACAATTTTGCCAAGTTTCGTGCAAATCCATTCAGCCGTTCGGGCTAAAACTGAGGCCAACCGCCCTATGGAAAACTCAATGTTAAAAACACGTTTTGGGACCCCCCTTTTTTCTCGACCCCCCCTGGACGAACCCCCCCCCAATTTTCAGGGGCTGCTCAGAAACAAAATGTGCCATTTTCCTGAAAATTTCAGCCAATTCCGTCCACAAACGCCAAAGTTATTAGACATAGGATTTTTTCTCTATGGGTTTTTTGAAAATTCTAACTATATATATATATATATATATATATATATATATATATATATATAGATATAGATATATATATATAGATATATATTACCTACTGGCGGTCGCCAGTAGGTATATATAGTTAGGATTTTTTCTCTATGGGATTTTTGAAAATTCTATGTCTAATAACTTTGGCGTTTGTGGACGGAATTGGCTGAAATTTTCAGGAAAATGGCACATTTTGTTTCTGAGCAGCCCCTGAAAATTGGGGGGGGGGTTCGTCCAGGGGGGGTCGAGAAAAAAGGGGGGTCCCAAAACGTGTTTTTAACATTGAGTTTTCCATAGGGCGGTTGGCCTCACTTTTAGCCCGAACGGCTGAATGGATTTGCACGAAACTTGGCAAAATTGTAGGGACTGGTAGCCCGATGTGCCTTTTGTAGGTCTCAATATATGTGCTACAGTGGATTTTGAGAAATTAACGTTTAAAAAAAGATATATATCTGTAACAGCGGACCGGGCAGCGCTCCAGTACGCGTACTTTTCGCGCAACGGAGCTTTGTGAAGCGAAGCTGATTGGTTCTCCGGCGTCTGTAAACATTCCAAACAGTCCGTAGCGGCCGCCATCTTGTCTCTCGGTAGGATCGAGAGACAAGAGGAGGCCAAAGCGAAGGGGCAAATGACCATAAGGGGGCATAGTAGATCCTCGCTGACCCCCTAGGTTTGATGTGGAGGTTTTAAAAGGGCCCCGCGGGGCAAAAAAATAAAATAATAATAATAATCGAACGGCTGAATGGATTTGCACGAAACTTGGTAAAATATTAGGGACTGGTAGCCCGATGTGCCTTTGCTAGGTCTCAATATATGTGCTCCAGTGGATTTTGAGAAATTAACGTTCAAAAAAAGATATATATCTGTAACAGCGCTCCGCTTCGCGTACGGAGGTTTGCAAAGCTGATTGGTCATTCTGTCACTGGGCTATAGTTGGGCTACATCTGGCTGATATTTGGGCTACATTTGTTTTTTTTGTCTCTGGCGGCCATCTTTGGGCTACATTGGGCTACATTGGGCTTCATTGGGCTACATTGGGCTACATTTGGGCTCCAACATATATATAGGCCAATGTAGCCCAATATATATTTTTCAAAGTTAATTTTCGTAAAAACCACTGGAGCATATATCTTGAGACATAGCAAAGGCACATCGGGCTACCAGTCCCTACAATTTTGCCAAGTTTCGTGGAAATCCATTCAGCCGTTCGAGCTAAAAGTGAGTCCAACCGCCCTATGGAAATGAAGGAAATGAATGGGTAATTTGTAATTAGCAAATAGCTCATCGCAAACTAGGAATGGTAAAGAATCGCTATTTATTCCTTAAAGTTCGCTATTTAGGAAATGCAAAAAACTTTGATGATACATATGGCGGTTCATCTCTAACAAGATAAGAAGCATAGGGATAGATTTATGATGACTGGCGCATCACCAGGGATGTGTTAGTCATTCTGTGCCGCTGTTCCGTCACCTATGGTGTGCTGCATTTACAATGCGGCGCATCATGGGGCAAAAACAGCACAGATGCGTGATGTATCTGTGCCGTAAAGGTGGCGCATTGCTGGAGTTGTATCGCAAGTGTGATGAAGCTCCAGCAAGGGTCGGGGGTGCCCCTGTCGCAGGGTTTCTGTTCTCACACAGAACTGTGGACAGAGGATTGGAACCTCGGCGAATTAGGGTGTCCCAAAACTCACCTTAGTAATCAAAAACCCCTTAGCAAGCTAGGTACAGTGTCACATTGGATATAACAAACTCTCAATGTTTAGACAATCCAGAATATGAACTTATAGTACCTCAGGATACGTGGAACTCATGAACAGACGGTCGTTATATATTTCTTAGAAACCAGAACATGGAGTTAAGAAGAACACATGTGTATTTGAAATGTTTATTTACTAATGCCGTCTTCTCAGGCGTAGTATCTTAGATAATACAAGTACACATATTATCAGTAGCAAAATTACCAGCATAGTTACTAGTACATAAAAAGCGAATGGTGACAGTATGTTAACATGCTGTAAATGAATAAGAGTTAGCAACACTTATAAGCAGCCACGGGCCGTGGAGGGAGTTACGGTGGGGCAGGGAGGCGGGGAGGGGGAGGGGCAGGGTGGAGAGGGCTCCACCCTGCCCCTCCCCCTCCCCGCCCCACCGTAACTCCCTCCACGGCCCGCGGCTGCTTATATCTCACCCTCCCTAATACACATATTATATTATTTGCTATGAAGGTCTGTTTGTGTTGGTTTAGGGCGTGCCCATACTTTAGTGTCTTAGATTTGAAGGAATCACATCAGCATACACCAGCTCTCTCTTCATGTGAACCGCATCAACTGTTGTGTATGTGTGTTCGGCAAAGCAATATAAAACCCGCCTCATGCCCAGAATTGGCAGAAGCTGCACTTATGTTATGAGTATGAAGTCGTGGAGATCAGACCTCATAACAATTCTGTATCGTGTTGTTCTTGAAACTTCAGCACTCGCTGTACAGATATAGTTTAACAAGCAAAGCAGATAGTAGAGCAATAACATATTATTCTCATGTAAACCACGATGAACTACTAGGTTGAAAGCTAAAGCAACAACTAAGTGTCGTGTGCAGAAGTTGCAAAAAAGGAAAAATGGTGTTTAAACCGGTAATGAGCCCATGCTAACTTAACACGGTGTAAAGATATCCAGGACCTAGATGACACCTCCCCATGATCCGGAAACGAACTGAATAAGATAATAGAAGTGCCATCTCATGAGAGCAGATTGCAACTTTATATGTGGACGGTCCGCAAGGTAAAACATTAAAAACTAGGAAAATTTAATGCTAAAGAAAAATAAAACAGCCAAGTACTTTATCGAGTCTTAAGCCAATAGGCAAGCTAAATAATAAAAACTTGACAAATAAGTCAATGAATTGTCAATGAAATGCTAGTACTCAGCATATCAAACATGAAAAAGGTCTATGACATAACTGTGTATGCAAAATAAGCTGCAACAGCCTCCAATAGGAAGTCACCGTCTTCATCCGAAAAGAGTTCAGCCATCCAATTTAAAAGCGGAAAAGAACATACGTGCTCTCCCAGCACCGGATCCTCTATCACCATCAGAGGACAGCTCGGTGGGTTTTCAAGAAAGCTCTGTTCCAAGAAAGACTGTGTTGCCGCCAGTAAATTCCAGGGACCAATTAGTCCATGCATCAATGCCACAGCCATAATCCTTTCGCCAGGACAAACCAACTCGTGAGTAATGATAGGAGTCATCAGCTGATTAAAGTCGACGTCAGGAGAAACCGGTCCGCAGAGACACAAATCAATGGCCCAATCGAAATCACAGGTCAGGCAGTGAAATACAGGCTGGACACAGGTGAAGTAGGAGAATCGAAAAGATAATCCATATGCCGTGCTTAATATCGCCAACGGCATTGTGCCATAATATTCTAGCATGCGATTGCGGAACAGTGTCAGCAGCTGCAGGGCGGGAGCTTGCACAGGAGGGACATCCATATTTAAAAATGTAAAAAAGCACAAGAGCGTCCGCTGGTAATGCAAGTAAAAATGGGAATCCACGAAGCAGAGTGGAAAAAATAGAATGAAAGAAAGCAGGGATGACTCCAAAGATTTTCTCAAATGAAGTCACGAGACCACTGGTAACAACTTTAAAAAAGTGTGCCAGGGCCTTTGTGGAGGACGCGTCAAAGATAGTCCGAACCATGTCGCTGAAATGCAAAGGCGAATCAGTATTTAAAAGGGTCTGCACCTCTGTTCGCTATGTGAAGCACGAAAGTTTCACGGGCCGAACTCAAGGCCACCTCTCTCTGAGACAAAAGAGCTCTTATTCTTGCCATGCCGTTGAAATGTGCTCCCAAGGTTGGTATTTGTGGCCAGATTGAAAACTCCCTATGTTCATGTGTGGGAGGAAATAGAAAATTTCTGCAGCAAATAACCCGTTCACTTACTGTTACGATAAAAGGAATACTTTTAATTAACCCAGAACAATCTTCATTATTGAGCATCAAATAACTACCATTTTCCAACAACTTGAACGTGGGGATGATAGCAGGAACTGGCGTGCCTTGCAACACGCAAGCCATATTTGGTCGGTGTTTGTTGCATGAACCGTGTAACTGTATGTGCCTACACATTAGTGAAGGATCTGGCGTCTCAGTGCATTCCTCTCCATTCAGATAAACTTCTTGATCATCTTTGAAACATCTGTATGTGTATGGAAGCGACCAGACCTCATGAAGAAAAGCACTACCTAAAGGTTCATAACGACCTATTGGTATATATTTCATACAATTTGAAAACTTATATAAAGCAAAAGGCAGCGTTATTAAACCGTGGATAAGGCACGTTGCCAAAAAACCCGCAATCCTCTGCTGATGATGTCACTGAGCATGTCATGAATGATGTAATATGTGACATCATCAGCAGTGGATTACGGGTAATAGTATCTCTAGTTTACTCCCCTATAGCTGTCTTTCTTTTAACATAAGTGTCTGTTTCCTTCCCTTATACTTACTGTTTTTAAAAAAAAAAAAAATAATTTGGTTCACTACCGGTTCGCGTACCGGCGAGTGAACTGGGAAGCGAACTACGAGAAATAGAGGTTTGCACAGTTCCAAATATTGTACCAATTTTTTAATAACGGGGAGGTAGTTCTGAAAAGAACTTTTTTTTTTATTGTTTTTGTTGTTTTATATTTTTTTTATTATTTTTCTGAACATTTTTTTACTTTTTTTGAATTTTTCTGAACAGTTTTATATTTTTTTGGGTTTTTCTTGCAGGGGGCAATGAAAACGATTCATTGTAAAGGGCTCAACAGGAGCAACAAAACAAAAAAAAAGTATTTATTATTTGGGGCGTTTCGTACAAACTTGCATATGATAGTCAATAGCTCTGTTGATCAGAGTGATGCTTCTTTCTCCGTAGCAAATGAATCCATTGCAATGTACGCAGACGTGTTTTACTTCATGAAATCTCGTTTGAATATTTGGCACCATCTCCCTGCCCTCTGGTCCCGTTACTTCCGGTACAACAGATCTTCTGGCCATAATAGGGAGATTATCTAGGTCGTTACGAAACTGTGCAGCACTGTAGTTGTTAGGATGCCACCTAGTCATATGGCGATGCATTGTGTAGTTTCCGAAACTGTATTTTTTGTCGGTCCCTCTGGACAGTCTATCTTGACATATAAGGCAAGTTACGTATCTTGCATTTACTTTTTTCTGACCTTTGGGAATTTTTAAAAATTGCCAAATGAAGTTTTCTTTCCGGTGAGACGTCCTGGGCTCCTCAGGCAAAAAGTGCCTCTCTTCGTGCTCGTCGTCCTGTTCTTCTTCTTCCTCTTCTTGCTGAATTATAACTTGAGCAGGTGGTCCACTCTTCCTTGGATGTGGTGGAGGTGGTGGGGAAGCACCAGCTGAAGCTACTAAAGAAGCCATTGCTCACTGGTAACAAAGGGTCTTTCTCTCACAAAGATGAAAGTCAGAGTGAGGAAAGAAGGAGGGGTTTTCATCATTTGGGAAAAACAATAGTTCTCAACCAATGAAAAGTGTTCATTTTAGATTATATGACCTAGTCTTACATCATTAGGAAACCAAAAGCGAAATGAACCAATGAAAAGTGTTATTACCAAGTCACATGACCTGCTGTGTTTACGTTAAGCGCTTTGCAGGGCCTCCAGGTTTGCTTCCAGAAACCTGTGCTTTGCGACTCGGTAAGCGTACCAGTTCGCTAACGTAGCACGTCATATGACGTATCACGCGACAACGCGAAACGTCATGCGGACGGGAGGCGTCACGATGTTGTTTTCTAACGCGGCAGTTGCGGTAAAGAAACGTTTACCGGCTCGCGGTCTATTTCGCGGCATCAAGGTCAGCTAACGGGAAGCTTCCCGATTCGCGAAGCGGGAACGAAGAAAAAAATATATAAAAAAAAAAAATTATTAATAAACATATAAAATATATTTTTGGATTTAAAGAAGAATACATTTTACAGCTACAGATATTAGCTGTTAAAAAACCAATGAAATTCACTGAAAAAACCATAGGTTATAGACCATATATAGTTAGGAATTAGCATTTACAAAACCTTGAAAATTCACTGAAAAAACCATAGGTTATAGACCATATATAGTTAGGAATTAGCATTTAGAAAACCTTATTTTACTCACACAAAACCATTGAAATTCCATATATAGTTAGCTGCACTAACTATATATCGCGCACCCGCAATCCACTGCTGATGATGTCACATATTACATCATTCATGACATGGTCAGTGACATCACTGATGACATCACTGATGACATCTCAAATGACATCACTGATGACATCACTGATGACATCTCAAATGACATCACTGATGACATCATGACACACCAATACCAGTTACTACATACGCACTCACTGATTCCTACGTCTACACACACATTCACTCATTCACCCATACAATCACTCATACATACAGTCACTCATTATTACAACACTATCATATGCACTCACACCTATGCAGACAGTCACACACTGCCACTCATCCATGGAGTTACTCACACACCAAGTCAGTCCTGTAAAGAATCAATCACACTTCCATTTCTTCATCTATACAGTTAAACACAGAACACCATACTTCAGTGACATCACTGATGACATCACTAATGACATCTGAAATGACATCACTGATGACATCATGACACACCAATACCAGTTACTACATACGCACTCACTGATTCGTATGTCTACACACACATTCACTCATTCACCCATACAATTACTCATACATACAGTCAGTTATTATTAGAACACTATCATATGCACTCATACACCTAGTCAGTCCTGTGAAGAATCAATCACACTTCGATTTCCTCATCTATAGTTAAACACAGAACACCATACTTTTCACACATATACTAACACATACTTACTCTCTTATACAATCACTGATACAAGTACACATTGATATGCACAGCGTCACACACCTCCCAGCCAGCCACACACACACTCAGTCTTCCATCCATCCAGTCATTCTTCAATATGTAAAACGTATTTAAACTTTACAAAAACACACAGACACTAGATGATGTCATCAGTGATGTCATCAGTGATGTCACTGACCATGTCATGAATGATGTAATATGTGACATCATCAGCAGTGGATTGCGGGTGCGCGATATATAGTTAGTGCAACTAACTATATATGGAATTTCAATGGTTTTGTGTGAGTAAAATAAGGTTTTCTAAATGCTAGTTCCTAACTATATATGGTCTATAACCTATGGTTTTTTCAGTGAATTTTCAAGGTTTTGTAAATGCTAATTCCTAACTATATATGGTCTATAACCTATGGTTTTTTCAGTGAATAGATATATATATATATATATATATATATATCTATATCTCTACACACATACATATATATATATATACACACATGTATATATATATATATATATATTTAAATAAAAAAATCAATGAAAATCATAGGTTTCAGGCACGTTATAGTTAGAAATTAGCATTAAAAAAACCTTAGAAATTCACTGAAAACAGATTTCATGGACGTTCTAGTTAGTTGGACATTTCACTAACAAAAAAAGAGAAATTCCGCCGTTCTAGTTAGTTCAGCTAACTAAAACTCGCGGCCCCGCAATGCACTGCAGATGAAGTCGCATATTACATCATTCATGACATGGTCAGTGACATCACTGATGACATCATCCAGTGACTGTGTTTCTATAAAGTTTAAATGTTTTATATATATTTTACACCAAGGTGTATTGAAGAATGAGTGGGTATATAAGTGTCGGGATGGAGGATTTAGTAGGTGCGTGACTGACTGTATAAGTGAGTGATTAAATGTGTCTTACTGAATGCATGGGTTAGACACTAAACTGTGTGAATGTCTGTATCAGTCGGTCTGTTGTTGTGTAAGCTGCTGCATCGGTTGGTCTCTAGCTACATGAGTGTCTATATGGATTATTGATTGGTTGCATGATTATTTGTATGGGTGCCTGAGTGTGTATGTGGGTGGGTGGGAGGGAGGTGTGTGAGTGGTTGATTCACTGGGTGTATGGGTTCAAGAGTGCATGTGGTAACAGCTGTATGGGAGGGTGGGTGAGAGTGTGTGTGTTGGTGAGTGAATGGATGTCTCAGTGGTACATGTCCAAGTAACTACATATGTAAAAGGCAGTGTATGTGAGAGCTGGAGTATATAAATGAGTACACGTGAGAGTCAGTGATTGTGAGAGTGGATGTATAGATGAGTGTATACTTGTATCAGTGATGTATAAGAGAATAAGTATGCGTTAGCATCTGTATGAATAAGTGAGGTAGTGTGTGTATAACTGTACAGGTGAGTAAATGGAAGTGTGATTGATTCTTTCAATGACTGACTAGATGTGTGAGTAACTCTGAATAAGTGGCGGTGTGTGAGTGTCTGTATAGGTGTATGAGTGCATATGATGGTGTTGTATTGATGAGTTACTGCATGTTAGAGTGATTGTATGGGTGAATGAGTGGATGTGTGTGTAGACCTAGGAATCAGTGAGTGCGTATGTAGTAATTGGTATTGGCGTGTCTATGGTTTCGAAAATGGTAGTCTGTATTTTACAGTAGGTGTAACAAAGGTTATATTAAGGTGTGAGGAGGTGCATCAGATTTTCATGTGGATATCATTAGTGATGTCATCAGTGATATCACTGACCATGTCATGAATGATGTAATATGCAACGTCATCAGCAGTGCATTGTGGGGGCGAGAGTTAGTTAGCTCAACTAACTATAATGGCGGAATTTCTCTGGTTTTGTACAAGTGAAATGTCCAACTAACTATAACGTCCCTGAAATCTATTGTTTTTTCAGTAAATTTCCAAGGTTTTTTTAAATGCTAAATTTCGAACTATAACGTGCCTGAAACCAATGGCTTTTTTAGTGAATTTCAAAAGTTTTTTAAATACTAATTTCCAACTATAACGTCCCTGAAACATGTTTTTTTTCAGTGAATTTCAAAGGTTTTTTAAATGCAAATTTCTAACTATAACATAGCAGTCCTGTTTTCAGAGTGGTGGAGAAAGGGGAGCATGGCCTCCAAACATCTAGCAATCCCACTGTGTGGGATTTACTTGAGGTAACAGGAGGGGTACTTAGCCCCCAACGTCAACCTTGGGGGACAACTACCCCTTTTATTACCTCCAGTAAGTCCCACACAGCAAGATTGCTAACTTGTTATATCAGGCATCTCTGTCGCGCTTATTGGAGGTACCTGGTGGTCTAGTTGGCCCCCAGTTACCCTCAGGATTGAAGGGGACTTATTCCCCAAATTTACAATGCGCCAGGGGGCGAGTTTGCACATTTCTTATATCAGGCCCCTCCCCCAACCTCCACCACTCTGCAAACGCACCCCATGGCACGCTGTAAGTTGGGGATTAAGTCCCTTTGAATCCTGAGGGTCCCTGGGGGGTGGCCAACTAGCCCACCAGGTACCTCCAGTAAGCGCCACAGAGCTGCGCTGCACAGAGGTGTAAAAAGGGGCATGGCCTCGGACCACCTCTCCAACGCAGCTCTGTGGTGCATACTGGAGGTACTTGGTGGGCTAGTTGGGCCCTAGGGACCCTCAGTCTTCAAGGGGAATTAATTTCCCAACTGTAATTATTCTAAGAGGTACAATTAAATGCAAATGATATTACTAATAAAGGGGTCAGTGATGGTTGTTTTCACATTTTTTAGAGCAAAACCATCAGTTAACAGGTGTGTTCCTGTGTATCAAAATTAAACTGCAACTTCTGGGCAGGGTATCCTCTGTTAGAGTAGTTTTCATTATCAGACCGTAGGAGTACCAAATCCAATAGCCATTCTGATTCCATTAAAAAATATAGGCTTGTGTAGAATGTGACGTGGCACAGGCAGCTAACATGCTATCAATCACTGACGTTATGGTTATAGATAAGAATTCCACATATTAAATTGTGTGCTGCTTCCATCACTGGTCTAAACCATTCTAACATTTAGAATATGATTAAATATAATAATGCTCAACTCACTGAAAACAAATATTAAAAATGGTTTTGTACAACATGGATAGAGGACACATGGATTTCTCTTCTGTGCACCACTATTAACATACAGTGTTACTTTTGCTGAGAGAACACAAACATCAGAATATGTACAACAAAAAGCGGAAAGCTTTATTTAGTGGATGGTACAAACTACATACCTTCTGGTGCTTGCTCACTCTGTTCAACTCTCTGCGCCACCTTCAAGATATCACTGGGGCTAGAGAGCTTCCTTTTGATGCTGTTTGGATTGGTCTTGCTAATAATTTGCCCTTTCTGCCTCAGTTTGCTGACAGCAAGCAACTAAAAGAAAAAGGTACAAAAGTTAAATTTCAGAAAAGATCATTACCAAGAAAACAAAATGACAAAAACTCTCAAAAACTCTCTTTTTTAGTGGCAAGGTGTATACTTCACTTTGGCCACCTTTAAAAAACTTTCAAATCCCATTTGATACAAACCATAATAACCTAAAGTCGTGTGTGTTAGATAATTACAATTCCTAAGTTCTATTAAACAGAGCAGGCTCCCACAAAGCTAGCAGATGGGGAAGGGCAGTATGGGATCACTACTGGTGACAGTTCAAAGACTATCCAACCGCAAATGCTTCTTGATCACGTCAGTTGGGCTGGTAGAGCCGACTGACTCCAATGAAGGCTTAACAGAAGCCATTCTCCAGGCAGGCTTCAGACTCGCCAGATCTTGCACTTGCTCTAAATGATTGGTAGCTTTTCTCCGGGGTAGTACAGTCCCTAGTACAGCACAGAAGCAGCCCTTTATTAAATCCTAGGCTTCTTCCCAGGCTTCAAGAATTAGATGACTGATAGCTAACAACAAAACAGAACATCCTATACATTGACAGGAAGCCATGGCCTATCAAAGGTTTTGCCAGGCCAAAAATCCAGAGCCCTGGCCAAAAAATCTTTAAAGTATTTTCTCAGAAAAGGGGAAGTCTCTAAATTGTCGAGGCAATGTGAATTCTAGGAGTGGCCATTCAGACCGACCGGGAGGAGGGAAAGAATTTTCCAGTTTGCATCCAGTCCTCTGCACTGTAAAATGGGAGGCGACTCGTACAGCTTCATGGGTTGTTTAGTCGGAGAGTGATTTGCCAGACAAACTTAAGGAGGGGTAGGTTAATGTTCGGCAGACCTAAGGACAGAGTTGCCCGGTGGAAAAAGTGATTTGGTCATTCCTTTGTTCTCTTGCAGAGCTCCGGCATGACATGAGGTGTATGTGAATTTTCAAATTTCTTTCAAACAAACTACATGGCTTGTACATGACAAATCCACATTAAGGTAAGGGAAACTTTTTTTTTGTACTGCAATGCCTGGGAACTTACAGAGAAACAGTCAGAAAAAATGCGAGTAATATACCGACACACTTACATTACATACCACACACATCCCCACATACACCCCAAGTGTCACACAATCCCTCAGATTTATGCACAGGGGTGGAGGAGTAAAGGAGCCATGATATATATTATGACTGACATCCTGGAAGAGTTGGTTCCTCTGCATCTTAAAAGGCACAAAAATAAGCCCTTGTATGACCAAAATCTCTAATGTGGAAAGGAAGAAACGAAGATTAACAGAAAGCAGATGGAGAAAATGACCTCCATCATACATCTAGCCCAACTCAGAGAGAGAAACACATATAGGAAACTATATTGAAGACAAAAGGCTCTTACATCAGGTCTCAACTCGATAACGCCAGAAACAGGCCAGCCGAACTCTTCAAAATTATCAAGCAGCACACGGGCAAGCCGAAGGTAAGTCGACTTATATCCAGAAACTGCAAAAGTCTCAGTCTTCTTTGAATCTAAAAAATATTAAAGGCTCCATCTCTAACAAGCTCAATATGATCTTGACTGACATGCCTTACCTCTATAGGAACACATTGGCTAGGAGAAGGTCCAAATTCTCTGCCCTCAATCAAACCCTAAAAACAACGCAAGTTGGAGAGGATTTAAATCAATTGGCAGCACGGAGATCTTAATGGTATAAACTCACTTAAACCCATATCACATTTCATCGCCATGGTGCTTGCCGCTCTCACCAAAGATCTCAGTTACTTAGTCTCCCTTCACTCATCCAAGTTCAGAAATGCTTCTCTGACCCAAAGTGCAGTCCTGAGATGCTTAAAAATTGAAGTGACAACAATCCTGAAAAAATGGATACAAATACAGCCAATCTAAACCACTTTTATTCATACCTCCTTCTCCTAGCAAATATCCTGGAAGAAACGTGTTGTGAACCAACTCCTGCAAAATTTTGAAACATTCCATCTACTCGACAACTTCCAGTCAAGGTTCAGATCCGTCTGCAGTACTGAAATGGCCTTGATACAGGTCAGAACGTTGATCCCGCTGCCTTTCTGGCTGAAAAAAGTCCTTCTAGGAGCTAACTTCTCCACTTGCTTTCTCATTGAACAAGCACGCAGGATGCTAGCTGTGAGACCCCAACCCTAATCGTCCGATTCCTAAATTATCAAGATTGAAATGTAATCCGGAGGGAAATGCGGAAACTGGGGGAACTCACATTGGCCAACACCGGAGTCATGATCTTCCCAGACTACTCCAAGGAGGTACAGAAGCTGTGGAAGTACTTCAACTCGTGAAAGTCAAACTCCGGGCATTACGCATCCAATACATGCTTCTCTTCCCAGCCAAGCTTACGGTGATCTTAAGGTGATCTTGGCATAAGACGGCACTCACAGTTGCGGCAGCATTTGCAAACTACTATACTGCCTTATACGCAGCCCGTCCGCGATACCAGAAGATGGCATAGATGACAATCTCGCGACCACAAATATGCCCGTTTTGCACAGTGATGGCATGGCGACCTTGGATGAGGAGATTACTCTAGAAGTGCAGGCTGCAATTGACAAACAGAAGTCGGGAAAAACCCCGGGGACAATGGACTTCCCGGGGATTCTAGAAGCAAAACATTAATATCCTAGGCCCACGCTTATTAAATATATTCTTAGCGGCAAGAGATGAGGGAACGCTTCCCCCGGATCTCCGTCAGGCCACAGTTTTGGTCATTCAAAAGCTGGGCAAGCCCTCAGAAAAGTGTGGCTCATATCGCCCAATTTCGCTCCTTAATGTGGAGATTAAGATATTGCCCTATATATTGGCCACGCGGCTATTGAAGGCCATTACTTCACAAGTGCATAAAGACCAGTCAGGCTTCCTGCCTAAGTGCGCCACACGCCTCAACCTACGTAGGTTAGCAAACTGGCTGGAAACGATTAAATGGAGGGAGGCTCCACATATGCTCCTAGCACTTGATGCTGAAAAGGCATTTGACACGGTACACTGGCCTTTCCTGAAGCGGGTCCTGGTAAAATTAGGGAACCTCGCCACTCCCGCCCTGTCATAGCAAACTTTGGTTTGGTTTTCCACACATGTCAGCAGCTCCACATGTGGAAAAGCAATGCCGGCTTCCGCAGGCCCCTCTTCCCATTTTGTTCTTAAAAAAAAGTAAAATTAGGGGTCAAGCCCTGGGGGATGGGGTCCCCAGGGCCAGAAAAAAAGGAAATTTAAGGGGTCCACATAGCCCCCCTTCTAAAAATAAAAAATAAAAGAAAGCTGGCATCGCGCCAGATGCCCCGCCCCATCCCTGCAGCACTATGCAAACGCTCCCCCTGGTGCGTTGTAAGATGGGGAACTAATTCCCCATAAATACTGGGGGTCCCTGGGGGCCAACTAGCCCACCAGGAACCTCCAGTATGCGCCAGGGAGCAGTGTTGCAGAGAGGTGGTCCAGGCCATGCCCTTTTTTACACTTCTCTGTAACGCAGCTCTGTGGCGCTTACTGGAGGTACCTGGTGGGCTAGTTGGACCCCAGGGACCCTCAGGATTCAAGGGGACTTAATCCCCAACTTGCTTCTTTCTGTGAGTTTTTTCTTCTTTCTTCACATGTCCTACCTCTGTAGGCATAGTTAGGAACTAGCATTTAAAAAACCTTTGAAATTCACTGAAAAAAACATAGGTTTCAGGCACGTTATAGTTAGAAATTAGCATTTAAAAAACCTTAGAAATTCACTGAAAAAACTGTTTCAGGGACGTTATAGTTAGTTGGACATTTCACTCGTTCAAAACCAGAGAAATCCCCCCGTTATAGTTAGTTCAGCTAACTATAACTCGTGCCCCCACAATGCACTGCTGATGACGTCACATATTACATCACTCATGACATGGTCAGTGACATCACTCATGACATCACTGATGACATCTCAAATGACATCACGGATGACACCATCCTTGTGATAGAGTGGCAGACCGCCTCTCACCCAAATATAACCTTTGATACACGCACTCTAAAATATAAAATCCCAGTTTCAAAACAATGGACACACCAATATCAGTTACAACATACCCATTCACTAATTCCAAGATCTACACACAAACATCCACTCATTCACCAAAGTCCTATACAGTCACTCATACATGCACTCATTCATCATATGTACTCGTACACCTATACATACACTTACCCACCATTGTTTCAACTTCTGCTAACCTCCCAGCCAATATGGATTTATTGGACAGCCCGCTGCCATCAACATCTCACATCCCCCTGACTCCTACGGCGGTGCCATCACCGGTCCGCAGACCGGTGATGGCTTGCAGAAGACTGATCAACAAACGGGGAGGGCTTAGAAGAACTAAGAAAGCTACTTCTCCACCTAAACAACCCAAGCTTACTAATGCTACTATAAATGAGGCAGATATGAACACCTTAAATAGCGACCATATCCAGCTCCTCGCTAATATGTTGACCACCAAAATGGAGCTTTTGATTAAACCTTTAATGGTAAAAGTTGATTTAGTATCAAAATAGGTAGCTAGATTAAGTACTCTCCTATCCCCACCAGCTGCTGTAACTATAAAGAAGAGCACTAACGTTAACATGAGCGATGCAACACATAAAGGTACTGCTGTTGACAGCAAGGGGGTCGGTGACAAACTAGAACAGGTCTCTAAGGAGGTATCTAGACTTGGGGGTCTTCTATCCTCACACCTGTCCCAGGCTAAATCACCCGAGAACGCTAGCGCTGGAACATCTGCAACTAAAATGGCTCCAAGCTCTAATGGTAGGGGGGAGAAAGTGACACAACTGGTGTCATCCGTAAGATCAGCTCAGTCCGTGTCAAAGTCTGATACTACTGCTTCGACTTTGAGGAACAACAGCTCAGACAGCAGGGCAGTTGTAAATAACTCGGGGAGGTTCTCTGGGAAAAAAAGACCAATAGTTAATTTACCCCCCGATTGTGCACCGTACACAGTGGTTTTGACTAATGTCCCAATAGTCGACCCAAACTCATATGAAGCACGGGAGGAAATGTCAAATTCTTTCAGCAACAAAGTAATAGCATGGCTAAATAAATATTGCGGCTTCCCCACTGCTTTTTGTAATGACATATTGTCAGTGCGCAGAGTTGACTGGATTGGTACCTCGAGAAAAGCATGCAGAGGCAACTGCGTTATTGTAAACCTTAAGCCCCCTTAGCACGTCGCCACTGTACTGTTAAGGGCCGCCTCCTTACCGGTCACAGAAGACAATATATGTGTGCGCCCGTTAGGATTCTTCTACAACCACCTTAGCATGACTACCAGTCCCCATGCTGGTCATCAGACTCCTTCAAATCCCATACACAGGCAGGTTTTTTCCCCTAGGGCACAACACTATCACCAACTTCCTATGCCTACGGATGCATATTGTTATAATTTGTGTAGGCCTAATCCACAACCTGAACTAATCTTGCCCTTGTTTAATCGGTTTTCCCCGTTATCATCATTAGGAGAAAATGATTGACCGTCTAAAAATCCAGGGACAACAGGCCACCCATGCCGCATCGTGACTTGGAACATTGCTGGCATTAGGGCCAAGGCTGGGAATGACGAATGGATTAAATTGCTGAAAACCTTTGACATTCTCGCATTCCAGGAAACGTGGGACTTATCGAACAGTTTTTCCTTGGATGGGTACAGACACTTTTCTATCCCTGCTACTAGCGGTGGGGCAGGAAGACCAAAGGGGGGCTTATTAACTTTGTTTAAAACTGACCTAAAAGGTGTGCTAACACAGTATAATGTAGGCTCCCCAAACTGTATGATTGTTGAATTGAATCCTCTTTCCTTTTCAAACATTTTATTCATTAATTTTTATAATTCTAGTCCTAATGAATGTACTAGGCAAAATTTGGATATAATTGAATTTTTTTTGTCAGACTATAGAACCAAAGTAAACTATTTTGAAATAATTATTTTGGGCGATTTCAATATCCATCCCTGCAACGAGCCATGCGCCAGCTTCTTAGAAGAGGGGCCACCTCACTCGTTAGTAATGCACTTTGAGCATTCTAATAGGGGGGAGGCACTTGAAAATTACTTGGAAGCATGGAACTTTTATGAGTCAAGCTGTGGGGAGGCTGGAAGTAGAATTCCTACTTTTAAGGGAAATGGCGACGGTACTGTAATTGATTATATTTTTATGACGGGTCAAATTTTAGCTAAGGTGGTTAGCTATAGCACTTTGGTCTCAGTATTTAGCGACCACAACCCAGTAGTAGCAGAGGTGCTGTCTACGGTTATTTTAATTCGCAGGGGGCTAGGGGTGATTGGAGGTCAAGATGTGGTCGTAAAGGATCAGGGCCGTAGATTGAAATGGTCAAGCGTTGTTCCAGAGGATGTTTCGCAGTCTGTCATGGATAGAGCAGAAAGCGATGTGATTACCTGCTTGGAATTAAGGGCATCAAACCTCCAAGTAGTAACTGCCTTTGACAATATCTGTAAACATATGAACAGTAGCCTTACATCTAGCAAAAAATTGTCTAGGCCTACAGGGAGAAAATGGTTTGACCGTGCATGTTCCAGGGCGCATGCGTATTTGCTTAAGGCCCTTAAAGCCACTCCAAAAGATCGCCCATTAATATCCATATTAAGATCCACCTATAAGAAAGCCATACTAACCAGGAAAAAGGAGATAAAAGACAATGCTTGGCTGCAACTACCTGATCCTGAGGTTATTAAAAATAGCGCTGAGTTTTGGAAGGTAGTTAATCAGCCATTCTTTTCAAACGAGGATACTTCTTCCCTCGAATCCAACATCTCGGATGATGGGTGGATTAATCATTTTGAAAAGATATACTCTAGCGCACTCAATGAGGACTTGCCAAATTCATCCTTTTACACTCTGGAGCTCCCCGGTGTAGTTTTTGAGGTCTCTGAAGTCGAGAGGGCAATTGAACAGACACTAAAAAACAAGGCCCCTGGCCCAGATGGGGTCCCAGCCGACTTCATTAAAAGTGATCCAAAACTGCAGTCTAGGGTTCTGTGCAGGGTCTTCAATGTTTTGAGCCGGAATAGTATCCCTGCCTCCTGGAAGGAGTCTGTAATCATCTCAGTCTTTAAGAAGGATAGTAGGGTTGACCCAGCGTGTTATCGCCCGATATCCCTTATTGATTCATCAGTGAAAATCTTGGGGCGGGTCATTCTCTATAGATTACAGACGTGGCTTGATGTTAGAGGGGTTCTATCCAATATGCAATACGGTTTCAGATCTAAGCGTGGTACCTTGGATCAGTGCTTAAATCTGCAGTTACTAGTGGACAAATACACCAGGGCCAAAGATGGCGCGATGTACTTGGGGTTTATGGACCTATCTTCGGCCTTCGATCTCGTGAACCGTACTAAACTTTGGCACATCCTGGTTGATCTAGGGCTTGACCGTGCTCTTGTGAACCTGTTGGCAGACCTTCACTCAGGCCTTTTGGCTTCAGTTAGGGTTAGTTCAGACCGGCGACGCACCAGCCATTTTAAATCTAATAGAGGGGTGAGGCTGGGGTGCATTTTGGCCCCTCTGCTGTTCACAGTTTATATTAATGCCCTTGAACCTGTGCTTAAGGAAGCGACCCCTGATATACCGCGCATAGGAGAGACTTGTGTACCGGTCCTCCTGTACGCGGATGATGCTGTGCTTTTGTCACGTACAGGGGTCGGGCGGTTATTAGACACCTTTGGTCTATTCATGAATTCCCTAGACCTTAAAATAAATGCTAAAAAATCACAAATAATGATCACGGGAGGTGGCTCACGGTGTAAGAGAGTGAAAAGTTTTTATTGTTGTAAGGAAGAACTATGCAGAGTGTCCACATTTCCTTACTTGGGGATCATTTTTGAGGATAAAGGAAGCTGGGGTCCACAAATAAAAACTAGAAACAGCGCCCTTGTAAGAACATCGTCGGCTATTATGGGCTTTAGCAGAAGATTGGGGGCAAGGCCAATCTCAGCCCTCATGAACATTTATAAAGCCAAGTGCCTGTCTGTCGCCACTTATGGCTGTTCATTATGGGGCTATGGTCCGACAGACTGTCTTCAAGTCACAGAGAATACTTTTTTTAGATCAGTCCTGTCAGTGCCCCATTCTACGCCATCTTACTCTATCCATTCTGAGTTGGGGGCTGGTTTCATAACAGACATAATCAGAGTGGCCCCTTTAATTATGTGGCTTAAGACTTGGCTGAACGATGAACTGTCCCTTAATCGGTCTATCTTCAAAGATTGTCTCTCACTTGATAATGTACATAAAATTAAGTGGCTGACTTATGTAAAAAATGGGTTCAACGCACTGGGGAGATCTGAGCTCTTTTCCTCACCGGAAACAATTACACATAAAGACATTGCCATAACCAAAAGGGATATGCATACGAGGTTGTCCTCAGTAAGAGAGGAAAAGGAGCTCATGTAAGAGCTAACCTTTTGGTTGCCAATCCCCCTGGTCCAGAATTTTACCTTACCTTGGTCAACCGCCCCTTTCATAGGTTCCTTTTAACTCGCTTACGTTTAATCATGATACATTTGATATTAGGTCAATATCCAACATGGTGTAAGCCTGAACAATTTTTCTTCGCAGGACACTATGCACTTCATGATGTTTTGTGGTCATTTCATAGAGGAGAGGAGAGGAGAAAGTTTCTTGTGCCTGTTCTTAAAAAGGCAGGGTTTATGCAAGTTAGGCCAGCACTCCTCTACCTGCAGCTACTAAATAACCCTAGTGTCATCTTTCATGTAGCCAGTTACTTGGTGGGTGCTGTGCGTTCAAAAAACAGGCTCATGGGAAACGCGAGTGACTATATCCTTATGAAGTTTGCATCTTGTTATACAAAGGATACTGTGTATTGGAAGTAAGGACAACGGAGGAGAGATTAATTTATATTGTGATAAATGTTGATTTTATGAAACTAGTGATGTATTTTTAAATTTTACTCCTTTTCTTGTTTTTAACATGATTGTCTTTTTAAAAAAACCCACTGAAGTATATTTTAAATCTTGAATGATGTGTGCTTTGTTTTGTATGAATTTGATACTGTATATTTATTGTACTGCGCCTTTTTTTATATTGATTTATCGAAATAAAGTATTTTGACTGACTGACTGACACACCAGTCATCCATAGAGTTACTCAGATACAGTCACACATGCAAAGAAAGTATCAAACATCCATATACAGTTATACACACACCAGCACAATTACTTCTACAGAAACTAACACATACTTACTCTCTTAAACAATCACTTATAGAAACTCATACTCATTTATACAAGTACTCTTCCAATCTCTCACTCACATATACTCACTTACATACACCAATACTCACATATACTAGTTTAAAACATATGTAGTTACTCATAAAGACACTATTGAGACAGTCATTCACCAACACACCTATGCACACACTCATCCAGCCTTACAGTCCTGCACACATGCTGTCTTCAACACCTACAGTGACTCACTCAATCATGTATCTATGTACAAAGTAAAACCCGACACTCATATTGATACTAAAAAAAAAGTAATAACCCATATAGACACTCACGTAGCTACTCACCAAGCCATGCTGCCACTTATAAACAAATTGAGAGACTGATACAGATATTTACACATTTAAAGATTACTCACTAACCCATATATTCACTAAGATACACTTAATCAGTCAGTTATACAATCAGTTTCACACAAACAAAATCATCCATTTAGACACTTATATACCCACTTATTCTTTGATCGACCTCAACATATACATATATAAAACATATGTAAATTTCACAAAAACACACATTCACTGGATGAGGTCATCAGTGATGTCATTTGAGATGTCATTAGTGATGTCATGAGTGATATCACTGACCATGTCATGAGTGATGTAATATGTGACGTCATCAGCAGTGCATTGCGGGGGCGTGAGTTATAGTAAGCTGAGCTGAACTAACTATATAGCGGGAATTTCTCTGGTTTTGTACGAGTGAAATGCCCAACTAACTATAACGCCCCTGAAACCTATGTTTTTTTCAGTGAATACATATAAGAGAAAGGCGGTGGCCGAAACGCGTCTTGTGAGAGTGTTTGTCCAATAAATATATATTGGAATTGTCCCCGAGAGTGCTGCGTGCTTTTTGCAACAGAGCCTTTGTCTGATTGTGACCTGCGTGGTGCCGTCACCCGCTGTTCGAGCACCCGGCTCCAATAGCATGGATACTTGTTCCGCTTTTGGAGCGGAGCTCCTCACCCCGACCATGGCAAGCCGTGAAAAAATGAAAGAACAAATGCGCAAGCGCTTTAGTGAGGGCACACCGCAGCACCTTGACCCTCCGGTTTTCGTGTGGCACCCTGGCGGTGATTGAAGGCTCCCTCTGTATTTCAAAAGAATGTCCGACGCGTTTCGGGGCCAAAACCCGCCCCTTCTTCATGGACTCTGAAAGGAGAACGTCACACTCAACTTGCACTATTCAAATTAGTTTTATTTGAAAAAGGGCGCCGGTCAGCACAGCATCTTTACGAAATAAAGAGCGATGTTTGAAGCCTACCCTCCTTTCCTACTAAAGGATTTTATAGACATTGAAATCAGAGGGGAGACGCCAATCTACTCAAGATTTGAATAAACTACCCAACATGCAAAGACTACAATCACCAGAAGTCTTGGTGTCTGAAACTCCACCCACTCAGGGCAGGCGACGCCCTTTTTCAAATAAAACTAATTTGAATAGTGCAAGTTGAGTGTGACGTTCTCCTTTCAGAGTCCATGAAGAAGGGGCGGGTTTTGGCCCCGAAACGCGTCGGACATTCTTTTGAAATACAGAGGGAGCCTTCAATCACCGCCAGGGTGCCACACGAAAACCGGAGGGTCAAGGTGCTGCGGTGTGCGCTCACTAAAGCGCTTGCGCATTTGCTCTTTTATTATATATATATATATATATATATATATATATATATATATATATATATATATATACGCAGATGGCTCTTCCTTGCACAGACTTCGGGCGCATCTCCATCCGGTGCGTGCTCGGCGGTAGAGCCTTACCGCAATTGTATTTACCCACAATCTCCTTTCAGAGATTAAATGATCCACGCTCACAGGTTGCTTAATTCCCCAAAATGTATTTTAATCCTTTGGCAAAGGTACACGGAGACAACCGACACGTTTCGCTATGCCCAATAGCTTGATCACAGTGAATACATACATACGTACATATATATATATATATATATGAAATGAAATGAAATTGGGTTTATAAAGCGCATGGCTGCCCTCGAGCGTCCCAGCGCTGTTAAAATAATAAACAATTATGATAATAGCAGAGAACTCAGGAGGGGAAAGATCTAAGATGTATTAGGGAAAAGGAAGGTTTTAAGTGCCTTTCTAAATTTCGGATAGGAGGCTTCCATCCGGAGCTCCCTAGGAAGTGCATTCCATTTTTTTGCCGCATTCAACGAGAACCGGCGGCCTCCTGAACGTGCTTTCCTCACTCTAGGAGTGGTGGCCAGGTTTTCTCCCTCGGACCGCAGGGATCGGGCTGGTTTGTAGGGGCAAATCATGTCTCTCAAGGCCGGAGGGCCTTTACCTTGCAATGTCTTGTGTGCGATGCAGAGTGATTTAAAGGAGACTCGCTCCTGAATTGGGAGCCAGTGGAGGGCTCTTAACAGAGGTTTGGCTGAGGCCCGCCTTGATGCCCCCATGAGCAGCCGGGCTGCGGCGTTCTGTACTCGCTGAAGAGTATTAATGGAGGCCTGAGGTGCAGCCAAAAAGAGGGCGTTACCATAATCCAATCTAGATAGGATTAGACCCTGGATAAGTAACTTTCTTGATTGGAAAGGCAAAAGAGGGAGTACCTTCCGTACTGCTCGGAGAAGGCCAAAGCAGCCTCCGGCAACTTTCTCTGCATGGGTCTTAAACGTTAATTGAGGTTCAAACCAAACCCCAAGACTTTTAATTTTTTCCTTAGGTGGAGGGAGTTCACCCATGCAGGGGGGCCAAAGCTCAGCGGGCAAAGATGTCGCTTGACTACCCAGAAGCATGATCTCTGTCTTAGCTCCATTTAATTTGAGCTTAGAATCAGTCATCCACACGGAGACTGCAGTTAGACATTTGAAGAGATCATCTGGGCATCCCCCTTGGCGTGCCAGCGAGACGACAAGTTGTGTGTCGTCTGCGTAGCTGATGAATTTGATCCCAAAGGGGGCAATTATCTCCTCTAACGGGGCCATGTAAACATTAAACAGTGTGGGGCTCAGGGAGGAGCCCTGAGGAACCCCACACTGAAGAGGAGTGGATTTAGACATGGAACCATTTTCCCATATCCTGAAAGATCGTTTTTCCAGAAATGATTCCAGCCATTTGAGGGCAGATCCTATGATGCCCAGGTTGGCGAGACGTTTGATCAGGGTTATATGGTCCACGGTGTCGAATGCAGCGCTTAGATCCAGGAGGATCAGAGCCGCTGATCCCCCTGAGTCTAAGATGCATCTGGCCTCCTCTGTCACCGCTACAAGAGCCGTGTCGGTACCCTGGCCTGGGCGAAAGCCTGTTTGAGAGCTGCTCAGTAGACTATTAGTCTCTAGAAAACCAGAGAGCTGCCTATTCGCCAGTTTTTCAGCCACTTTGCCCAATCCCGGGAGCAGGGAGATAGGGCGAAAGTTGGCCAAATCCGAGGTGTCTAAGCCCGGTTTCTTTAAGAGCGCTTTGATTTTGGCCTGTTTCCAGCTCGGGGGGACAATGCCTGTGGTAAATGAGATGTTTAGCAGTTCTGTGGCCATAGGGGCTATAGTACTCAGGATCTGTTTGAGGATGTGCATCGGAGCGGGGTCGGAAGGGGAACCACTTTTTATGTTCGAGAGAGTGGTGCAAAAGTCTTCCCTGGTTATAGCGCTAAACGCTTTAAATTGAGGACTAGTAGACGCGATGGAGACGGCTTCGATGGAAGGTGTTGCGGGAGATTGAGGGAGGCTGTCAAGAATTTTCTGTATCTTTCCATCGAAGAAGTCTGCTAGTTGATCGCACCTGGCTTCGGGCTCATTATGCGTGGTGATTGGGGCTGGAATTTTAAGAAGCTGGTTAACTTTTTATACGTTTCCCTGGAGGAGTTGGCTGACAGTCTAATTTTCTCCTCAAAGAAATCTGCCTTTGATTTCTGTCGTGCGGCTTTATAGAGCCTCAGAGCTGCCTGATAAGAGGTCTTGCTGCTAGGTGCCCAATCTTTCCTCCATGAACGTTCGGATTTTTTACAGGCCTTTCTGAGCTCTCTTAGTTCGGCCGTGAACCAGGGGGATTTAAAAGTGCTACTCTTTTTTATAATTGATTTAAGGGGCAGAACCGTGTCCAGAGAATTCGTGAGCCAGTTATGGAAATTTGTGTCTGCTTGTAGGACATCGGATCCAACTTCGGGAATGGACTGTTCAAGGGCAGTTTTCAGGCTTTCCACCGAAAGCTTCGGCCAGGCTCTTTGAAGTATGCGAGGATGAGGAGCCTTGGTCTTTTCGGGAAAAATTTCCCAGAAAAAAGGCACGGCGAAGTGGTCCGACCAAGGTAAGGGCAGCGGGGATTTCAGTGCAAGCTGGGAGATGTTAGAAAAGATCGGGTCCAGCAGGTGGCCTTTATTGTGGGTGGCTTCCTTATTTAAGAGCTCGAGTTCAAGGGTTTGAAAGTTTGAAATTAAATCTACGGCGGATCTGTCCTTGAGATCCTCAAAATGCAGGTTTAGGTCTCCTAATACCATAAAGTTGGAAGCCCGAGCTGCAGCTGTTAGGGTGGCTTCTAGTAGGGAGTCAGAAAAAGACCTAAGACTTCCTGGAGGACGATAAATGAGGAAGCCAGAAAGGGAAAGGGTAGATGAGATCTGGATATTGAAGCCGGCGCTTTCTGTATCTGAGATTCCACCCTCCTCGAGTCTGCAGGTTAGGGGGTCCTTATAAATTATGGCAAGACCTCCGCCCTTCCCTTGCTCTCTGTTCTGTTGCCGAATATTAAAGCCGCTTGATGATGGAAGAAACTAATCACATGCTGAAACAGTTTTGCAGTTCAAGATGGAATACAAATATTTTTAGGCAAAGTTGGATGTTGTCCTTGTTGGTGGGAGGAAGAGTGTTATCTCTGAAAGGAAAATCCTGTGTGATGTCCAGCTGCCGTTCGTCCATCATTCATGTTGTGTGTCATCTTCAGATTTAGTTTTGTGCCATAATCATTTTGTACAGTGGCGGCTCGTAATGTCGACGAGTAGTGGGGCGGACATTACGAGCCGCCACTGCTCGGGAGCTTACAAGGGCGCAGCTATCATCTGTGTAAAAGACGCAGGGGTGAGAGCGTCCCTCTGCACCACAATTATGGCTGTCGTTTGCTTACCAATTGGGAGGTCACGGGACAGAAATTACCTTCTTCGCATTCAGTCTCATTGTTCGTCACCGTAGCCTTTCAATCCTTTGGACCGGGCGTCTGCTATAGTGGTCTTTAGCCCTCTCCCATGAACCCGACCCCGCACTGCTTCCAACCCCTGCACTCTCCAGATCAGGAGCGCGGACCCTCTTTAATGCTCCCCAAATATCTGAAAGCACCCATACACACATACTCACTCCCACCCATCTACATGTGCACTCACACCCATTCATTCACAAGCGGGCACACATACACCCATCATTCGCTAGCACATACCCATGCACACACCCATTCAAAGCACACAGCACTAATTCACATACATTCATGCAGTCGCGGCTGGCATTACGGGCGGGTGGGGGGGGGGGTGGAAATGGGGTCGCCGCGGAGGGGATGGGGGAGGCAGGAGGGTTTAAGGGAAAAATATATATAAAATATAAGTTAAACTTACCGTCCCGCTTTTCCTCAAGTCCCGAGACTCCCGACTGCATTTTGAATTCTGCAGCTCGTCACCAGGAAGGCTGCAGGCAGCCTCCCTCCCCACCACCAATCAGAACACTGCAATGGCAGCGTTGCGATTGGTAAGGCCGCTGCCCCACCCGGGTCATTTTCTCTCCGTATGCTGCAGCATACAGAGACAAAAGGGAGAGTGGGCGGTGTTTCTCGGGGGCAGGGGGGAGTGGCTTACCCACTGTTGTTCCTACTGACTGTTTGGGCGGCCTCAGGCTGCCTAGTCAGTCAGTAGGAACAACAGTGGGCAAGCCACTCCCCCATGCCCTCGAGAAACACCGCCCACTCCCAACCAGGAACTTCAGCTTTCTCGCCGTGCGAGAAGGCAGAAACAAATGATAGTTATTCCCATTTATGTTTCTGCCTTCTCGCACGGCGAGAAAGCAGGGGGCCGGCACCCAAACGCCCGTATAGAGGAGCCGCCACGGATTTTGTAAATGTATTTCTTTTGTGGCCTCTTGAAAAGACGCTGTAGTTTGCAAGTAAATTTACACCATTTCAAGCCACAAAAACATTTTGAACAAATACACTATTCAGAAGCAGTCCAATCTCTTATCCTCCTCCAAAGAATGCTCGATACTCTCTGCTGTATATAGATATAACATTATAATTGCAGGTCTCCCGAGATGAGCTATTGCCAACAAAAGGGAATACTTTTGTAGCACATGTTACCCTAAAGAGTACAAGTAATGCTTTGTAATGAACTATTGTGAATCTTCTTGTGCTTCTGATGTAGGAGTAAATGGAAATACACATTATTCAGATCAACTGTGTTGAGGAATTCACCACGAACAAAATCGATATGACTTCTTTTAGTGTGGTCACCCTGAACTCTTAGGCGGCAATCAACTTGCACATGCCAATCCACTAGTAAATCCCAAATCCGATATAGGTTTCAACATCCAGTTGCTCTTTGGAACACTGAATTAAGGTAAATACACCCCTTTTATGTCTTTATTGCTGGGGTATTTCTCTAGTGTCTCTATTAATTTGTTGTCCATTTCCCTGGTTAAAACCTCTATTGGTCGCCCTTATAGGGCTCTGATAGATAATCCTGTCAGTGGCATTTTTAAAAACATAACCATATCCTTGTTGTAATGTGGGGGCATGGTTGTAGCATTGAACGTTTTCACGAGGCAAAGTGTGGCAAGCCCTCATGCACGGTGTGCATGAAGACATCTTGTTTATGCTCAGTGTGTGTTCTGGGGGGAATGAGATCCGCAAACTCGATTACAATGTTTAGTCAGTTGCTGACGGACCTCGCAAATGCTGGGTGCTCCTATTGTGGGTGCATTGTCCTTGAATAAACTTACATGAACACTTTCTTGGGTTCGGTCCTCATCAGTACAACTTGGCGACAAGAGTATTTCCACGCTATACGTTCACCAGCTGTAAATTCGTTTTTTACCTTCGGACCCAGAATGCCTTACCTGCGACGTCCTGGCAAGCTCCTGTGAGGGGGCTGCAGCTTCAACGTCCTGTCATGTTCATGTGAGGCGACTGCATTCTGTGCGTACTCCTGAAGGGGTTGTGTGAATGTTTTTGAAGGTGACACCCGTATCCTCAAGCGTATGCAAGCTTAAGACTGGTTGTCACGTGTGACGCTTTGGCTGTAATCTTGAATTGGGCACTCAACTAAGCCCATTAACGGAACAACCAGTAAATACATCATGGCACATTTGACGCCGTGGTGGCCATCTTGGATTGGGTGCTTTATAAGGCCCTATCCTCTCGCAGCGTCCGGTTTACTTTTGCTGGCATACTCAATCGGACAATTAGCGACCCCTGGAGTGTCTGCACTCTCACATTGATCTGCTCTGCTCAGGTCATTTGGTGGGCTTGCTTATTTCACGTTGACAGGCACACCTTATCTGCACAATTTCAAGTAAGATTTATTTGGTTTTGCATGCACACACATGGTGACAGGCACACCTCTGACTCATAGCACATATCCAGAAGCTTCAACATGTACGTGCTATTGGTTTGTTTTGCCTGCACATGGTTATGGTAACAGGCACACCTATTATTTAAAGCTTATATTTTCCGGTGGGCCACTTGATATCACCTTGGAGTTTCCCACCTTACAAATTTGTTCTCACGTAATGGCAACTGCACAGGAGTTTGCACAACCACCTCCGTTTCTTCAGCCCCCAGGAAAGCATAGCATTAAGTGCCGCCACTGGTAAAAAAACTTTGAGAACTACCTTGTGGCCATGCAGTTAAGGACTCACAAGAACACAGGGTTGCAATTTTATATAGTTGCATGGATTTGGCAGCACAGCAAGTATTCGCGAATCTTCCGTCTGTTCTCCCACCGCAAGGTGTTCTGGTGACAGAGTCTTGGGACCATTACAAGGAAGCATTAGCGTGCATGTGTAAGCAGTATGCGGAGGAACCAAGTATTAAGCTTGAAAGGTATAATATCTTGATGAGGAGACAGCAAGTCGATGAGTGTGGAAGAGTACATTTTGGTTTTGAGAGTCTTAGCTACTTGTGAGTTCGAAGCTCATACGGATATATACATGAAGAACCATTCTGAGTTTGCATGTTTAAAAAGAAAAATAAGGAACGCCTACTCAGTTGCAGGAAACGTATGTTGGTGGAAAAAATTGACATTGCAAAAAGCATTGAACGGTCAATGGTTTCAAGCAAAGAGATTCATAGCGAGCACAATGTAAATGTGTTAAAAGTAGAGGAGGATCTCACTGATTCCGTTTCTGCTGTAAACGCATACAAGGGTGGTAAACAACCTCTTAAGAAACGAAATTTGAGTTATTATAGGTGTAGCTCGAAATCTCATCTTGGGTCAGTCAAAGGCTTTGAACATCGAATTCGCCATAAAGTACGTTCACTTCCATTAAGTGCGAGACATGAACTTAAGGCTGTTTTAAAGGATGTGTGTGCTAAGAGTGTAATCACACCTTGTGACTCTTCTGGACAGGGTTCTCCCATTGCGGTGGCGAAAAAGAAAACTAGGGAGGTTAGGCTTTGTGCTGACTTGCGCTCCTTGAATAAGAACATTTTGGTGGACTGCCATTCCCACCCCAAAACACAGAAGTTTCCGGCCAAGTTCAGTGGAGCAAAATGTTTTTTGATCTTAGATTTGCCCTCTGCCTACCACCAGATGCCTCTCAATGCGGACTCCCGCGAACTGACCACATTTGTTACCCCATTCGGGGTGTTCAGGTACCTCAAATTGCCTATTGGGCTAACTTCTGCAGCGAACGTCTTCCAGAAACTGATGACAATCTGTTGGAAGACATCCCTGGGGTACAGGATTACCAAAATGATATTTTGGTCTTTGCTGATGATTGGGATAATGTTTCTCTACCCAATGTGTTGTCTGTGTTGGCCAAAGCAGGGATGACTATCCATAAAGACTAGTGAAATTTTTGTGCACAACAGAATATTTAGAGCATCTGATTTTACCCGAGGGTATCAAACCCAAATTTTCCCTGATTTAGGATATTCAAGAAGCTGCTTCTCCCAAAGGCAGGGATGCACTTCGATCTTTCCTGGACCTGGTGGAATCTAAGCCCGATTTATTCATTGTTATGCACAGGTTGTGGAACCTTTGTGTGCTTTGTTGAGGAAAGAGGCAAGGTTTGCATGGTCTGAGCAGCGATCATTGGTTTTTGAGAAAATTAACGGTTTGATTGTGGGGGCTTTCGCACTACGTGGTTCAAGACAATTGAAAAGGTTTCATTAATGTGGATGCAAGTTTGACTAGATTGGGAGTTATTCTAGGTCAGTGGGTGTCGGGCAAGGAACACACTGTAGCTTTTGCTTCTAGAGTGCTGAGGTCTGCGGAAACACACTACAGGACTATTGAGCACAAAGCTCTGGCTTGCGTCTGGGCCATCGATAAGTGTAGAACTTATCTCTGGGGTTATGAGTTTGAGGTCTTCCGAGATCACTAACCTCTTGTGCATATCTTGAAAGGCAGTGGTGTAGGCAGACTTGTACGCCTGTTATCAAAGTTGCAGGAATATAATTTCAGCATCAAGTATTTGCCAGAGAGAAAGAACTTCAGGTCGGATTGCCTGTCATGTATGGCAGTGTGTGAAGAGGATTCACGTGAGATGGAAGAGACACAGTGCGTAGTGGCTGTGGTGGATGCTATGGCAGAGTGTGTTCCTATCACAGAGCAAGTGTGGCAGAACGCTTATGTGATGGACTCTACGCTTAACCAAGTCAAAAAATTTGTGGAGGAAGGATGGCCTGAAGGAATGAAATTATCTGGGGAATTGAAGTTCTTTTTTCAGGTATCAGATTATCTGTGATTAGTTATTTTATTATGGGTCATGATATGTTCATCCCTCCTCAAGGCATAACGAAGGACATTATTATGGCGGCACACCGTGGGCACTTGGGTGTAACAAAGACATTTAAACTGATTAAGTTACTCTATTTGTGGGTCTCTTTGGAGTCCCAAGTTAAGTATTTTCTGGATGCATGCAACAAATGTCTGTTGCCAAACAAAAAATGGAATGTTATAGACACACCTCTTCATCTTGTTTCATTTCCAGAGGGACTGTGGAATAAGCTTGGGATGGATTTTTCAGGTCCATACGAAGTTCTACCTAGAAACATTAGGTATTTAATTTTGTTAATAGATTACCATTCCAAATGATTGCATCACATTACATGATGCTCTGAGCACTGGAAATTGTGTCAGGTTTCTAGAGCAGGCACTTTTAGTTCAGGGCTTGCCCAGAACTATAGTAAATGACAACGGAACACATTTCTTGTCTCACAAGATGTGTAAATTTTTGGAACTTAATGATGTTCGACATCTCAAAGTCGCTTCGTACTCTTCAACCTCGAATGGTTTAGTGGAGAGGACAAATAGAAGAGAAAAGGAAGGGAAGGATTTCAGTCAGCATTGTCATATGGACCAGATGTCGAAGAGTTTATGAAAAAATGTAATTTGGGTTTACAACATCGCACCACATCACCCCACTGGTGTTGCTCCCTTCACGTTGTTGAGAGGAAGAGAGGGGCCTACTAGTTTGTACCTTGTGTGCTTGCGATGTGTGAATACTTTTGGTGATGGGGGACCAGTATGTGCTTCAATGAATGCCCGTGTAGAACAGAGACAAACTGCCATGAAGGAATGTGTGGTTGCAGGTAGGAGCTTTAACAACCTGGATTTTCACATAGATGATAGGGTATTGCTAAAGAACCCAAGAACGGATATGAAAGGTTTGTTGAGATTTTCATTGCCTATACAGGTCACAAGAGCGAGCAAATGGTCAGCTCTCCTTGGTAACAAGAGGTGGTAGAATAAGAGAAGCCTTGTTCGCCTTTCTGATATGCAGGTGAAAGCCTTAAGGAAGCTATCTGAGAAAGAAATAGATCAATGTGATTTGTCTGGGTGATTGCAGAATCCACAGTAGGTGTCAGCCGCATCTTCTTTTTCTTCTTCCTCTTGAATGTCTCCAGGCTTACCCTCTTTGGTAAGCGTAGACACCTGCCCCGGGGAAGCTGGTATGGGGGACATTGTTGGTACCAAGGACCGAGGTGTTGTTGAGTGTCGCAAAAAAAAAAAAAAGACACCTAGCAGGTTCAGTGACTATGTGTTATTCTTATGAATTTGTACTCATTTTTGGCAGCTGTAGCTGATGTATTCATTCTTTTACACCACTTTAGGGGTATATTGTATAGTTTGTCTAGATTTAGCCTTAAGTTTTTAAATTGTTATGATTTAAGTACTTTAGGTCACATTGCAATTTAATCCTTATGTAAAAAAATAAGAAAAAAGGGGGGGGGGGAGATGTAGCATTGAGTGTACTCACGATGCGTTTTGCGGCATGCCTTCGTGCACGGTGTGCATGAGGACAGCTTGTTTATGCTCAATGTGTATTCTAGGTTATGGGTAGAATGAGATCTGCGAGTAGAATTTCTGAACAATTCACTATTATCCTGTGGAGGAAAACAATAACAGCAGACCTGTTCAAGAAGAAACTCCAACGAAGAGACTCTGAGGCCTCCAGAACCATCGAAAACAGACACTTGAAGCCACCACTGCGCCTGTGGGCTCGGGCCTAAGCTGAAGTGGGCCAACAGTCCCAGCAAGGTTCCCCAGCCTCCCAGAGCCCGAGTCCATTGTGGTTTTACCCCTCCTGGACTCCCCACGTCGCCTGCAGGCTCTGTACGTAGGCCCCCTTGACCGAGACTACGCCAGTAAGAAAAACCTGATGCCTAAAGACAACTCAGCAGCTGTTGCCCCTAGGCCTTGGAGAAGAGGACCAAAGTTGTCATGCCCCCCTACCTTGCCCCCAAGCATTGCATGGCCTGAGCTTGCTTGCTGGTTCAGCATGACTGGCTTCCTAGCGAGAGCCTGCAGTCTCTTTTTACAGAGACCGATCCCCATTGAAATGCATTTGACTCTCGAACCTGATTTCCACCCTGCACCTTACCGCCCCTTTATGGCACTGGTGGTGTACTGTTCATGCTGCCTTGGACCTTGCCCACCACTCACCTTAACTCTTGGAGATTGGTCCTGTAAGTCGCCGTACTATATATATTTGCAGAACCTGTTCTTCCTTTCATAGGCTAACATTGCAGAACTCAGAAATTGCACTGTGTCTACTTTTTAAAGTGAAAAGAATTTATATTTGAAAACATACTTACCTGAACCCTTATTCTCTTGCCTTTTAAACATATATAAAGATACTTGCTATTTTTATAAATTCATGTGGATCTCCTTCTGGAGTCGTGTTGTCATTTATTAATCATTGTGTGTATTTTTCAAATGTCTTACACTCCTCTGTGTTACGCTTAAGGCTGCTTGACCACACTACACCCTAACAGAGCACTTTGGGATTGCATAGTCGACTAGTGAGGGAACTCCTGGACTTTTTACATGGCATATCAGAATATTGATATAGCACATAAAGAGTCAGCTTCCTACACAATTGATGGGATCCCCTTTCGGAATCACAGGGATCTGTATTTCTTCCCACACCTCTTTGCAGCCCCTATTTCCCTTCCCACCCTCTTTTCTAGCAGTTCCTACCATGTTAGGGCATTGTTTTTCTCTAAAATGTGTTTGGCTTTCTGAACAGATTAATGTGAAATGGCGGAGTGAAGCCATAAAAGCTGCATATTTGTAATTGACAAGTTTTGTTGAAATACATTTCTTTTTTATTGTACCATAATGTGATGTTGCAGCATTCTGACTGGCTGGTGGAGGTTATATGATTAACGGGAAATGCTATATGTGAATCTCAGATATGCAAAATTGACAAATGTAATGGATGTCAGCGTACAGCTATTGTGTAATTTAGACTAGACTCTTTTTCTCTACTAGCTTTGTATGGTGTTGTATACAATGATGTAGCTTCTCCTGTATATGTTTGCAATAACAAAATCTTTAATAAATAGATTAAACAAAAAAAAGAGAGACAGCTTCCTACACAGGATTAAAGAGTGACATGCACTAACAATAAGAAGAACTAATAATATCCATTCAAGATTGTTTTTAGCTATTTATTAATTTAACATGCAGAGAGTGACTTTAATCATAATTTAAATTCTGTAAAGACAAAAATAGGAGTGACACCAAAAAAAATCACTGCTTAGCTAGCGGGAAAGACAATTCTTACCTTTTTAGCTTCTGCCGAAACACTCAGCTTAGGTGCTGGTGGAGGAGAGCTGTTGAAAAAGAGAATGTCGTCTCCCTCAGAGAAGCCGCGCCCTAGTTTGGGCATCTGAATGGTTGCTACTTGATGTTCTTTTGGAAACTCATTGCCCGGCTGAGGGGAGCGCAGGGCGAGCTCTCCCACAGATGACATACTTGGGCAGTCTGCTCGGTCTGGAACTTGAAGCAACCTAACAGTTAGCAAAACAAATGGGAAAAAAAGATAAAGTAACAAGAGAATTGTTTAAAGTTTAAATCATAGTTTTAAAAGGTGTCCATTTCTTCATACCTCTTCTGGGTTTCCTCTGCTCGTTTTTTCCGTGATTCAAGCATTTGCTGCCTCTGTTGCTTAAGAAGGGCTGATGCAGATATTGACTGGAAACCCGGCCCTTGACTAGCTGCAGTTTCAAGATTAAAAATGAAAACATAACAATCTTCGAAAGAGAAGTTTTTCTAAAGGAAAACACACATTAAAAATTGCATTACCCTGCGCAGCAGCCTTGTTCAAGTGTTGTTTTAAATGTAGTGCTCCTGGACTTGGCATGCCCAGCAAGTCCTTAAATTCATCTGAACATTGCAGCTCCTTCTTCTTTAAAGCAGCTGAAAGACAATATGGATATGAACATAACACTTCAGATATAATAACAAAATGCAGAAGGAGAGAAAAGATTGTGCCTGATGAATAAAGTGGCAAAAGAAGCAGGAAAAAAAGATGAGTGGTTTGGAGACAGAACCTGAGAGAAATGGATATATAGGATAAATACAAGTGGAGACAAACAGAAGAATGTAGAGACAGAGCAATAAGAAGAGAAAGATCTTATGAAAAAGGGGACACTAAGCATTGGAGGAGTAAAAGAGCATGCTGAAGGCGAGGAAAAATAGAGCATGAAGGAAAAGTTACATTCTGCTTCTCAGACATGGATATTCCTCTTATTTATAAACGGTAACATGCTTCTGTACATCTTTTCATACTGCAATCAACTTAAGATCATATGCCAATAAGAGGCAACATTTTCTGCATTTGTTGTTAAATGAAAATGTTGGCCCAATTAGCCCCTATAAAGAATATTTGACTAAAAACAACAAAATATCTTGAAAGGCAAAAATAAATCAGACAAAGTTGCAAGAGAGAAAATATGGACTCTTTCCCTTTATAAACTCTGAAAGCTGCCCTATTGAACAAGTTACTTACCTTCAGTAACAATAAATCTGTAAGAATCATTAGTAGTGATAGATTCCTTTCCTTAGAATTACCCCCAGGAATCAGATTGGATCCGGAAAGTTTTCGGCAGCAGTACCCCTGCGCGTCGGAAGGTGGCGTTGCGCGGCTCCACGCCCATCGTTGGTGTCGTGGTGGCAGAGATGATGTTGCGGCAGCTACTTAGACGCCGCCTTCGCGTACTGATGTCAGTTCTGTACACAACTTTCCGTGCCAGAAAACGCAGAGCCATGCAAGATACTGACCACTGGTGCCTTGAAACTAGGGCCCTGAAAGGGACTACCTTAACCCTAGAAATCAGTTTGCAGAACGGGGAAGATGGATAGGGTGGTAAGCAATCTATCACTACTAATGTTTCTTACACTACTGTTTCTCACAGATATATTGTTACCGAAGGTAAGTAACTTGTTCATCTGAAAGAAACACATAGTGACAGATTCCTTACCTTAGAATAGATACCCAAGCAATACTAACCCCGGTGGTGGGTCTGCAAACCAAAATCACACTAGGAAGTCTCGGAGAACAGAATGGCCAAAGAAGCAGTCTCTCCGGACTTGGCTGTCCAGGCAGTAGTGCTTAGTAAAAGTGTGCAGCAATGCCCACGTAGCTGCCTGACAGATGTCTTGCAGGGGGACACCACGTCCCAATGCAGTAGTGGCTTCAATCGCCCTGGTGGAATGGGAGCGCAGCTTCAACAGAGCTTCCTTTTTAGCCAGAGAATACCAGTCTTTAATACACAAGACGACCCATCGGGAGATAGTCCGCTTGTGTATGGCCCAACCTTTTTTGGCACCAACGTAGCCAACAAGGAGCTGGTCATCCACCCGGAACTGTTGTGTACGGTTCAAGTAAAACAAGAGCGCACGTTTTGGGTCCAGACAGTGGAGCCACTCTTTATCTAGAAGGATGCGGAGGCGAAAAGAAGGTGGGCAAAGTGATGGTCTGCCCGATGTGAAAGGCAGTGACAACCTTTGGCAGAAACGATGGGCGTGTCCTGAACACAACCTTGTCTGGATGGACATATAGAAAAGGAGGCTTACAAGAAAGAGCCTGGAGCTCACTCACCCTCCTGACAGAGGTGATGGCAACCAGGAAAGCGGTCTTCAAGGTCAGCAGACGAAGAGGACAATTGTGCAGAGGCTCAAAGGGAGCGCACATTAGATATGTAAGAACCAGATTCACATCCCACTGTGGCATTATGAAAGGAATAGGAGGGAAAAGAGGAGTAATGCCTTTGAGAAATATATTTACAACAGGGGACTTGAAAAGAGAGGGCTGATCAGGGAGCCTGAGAATGGCCGAAATAGCAGAAAGATAGCCCTTGATAGTGCCCAGAGCAGAGCCCTGCTGGGCCAAGGATAGGAGAAACGGAAGAACTTCTGAAATAGGGACAGAAAGGGGATCCACAGCCTTTGCTGTGCACGATGCCACAAATTTGTTCCAGCTGCAGTCGTATACCAACTTCGTGAAGGGACGCCTGGCTGCTAGAATGACATCACAGACTTCAGGAGGCAAGTTAAAAGGAATCAACTGCCGCTGCTCAATCTCCACACAAAGAGGTGGAGGCTGGACAGGTTCGGGTGGAGGACGGTCCCCTGCTGCTGCGACAGAAGATCCTCCTGAAGAGGCAGTCGGATCGCAGGATCGATTGTCATACTGAGTAGCTCGGGATACCAAACTCTTCGAGCCCAGTCTGGTGCCACAAGAATGACTTAGGCCCGGTCGCGCCTGAACTTCTTCAGCACTCTGGGCAGAAGTGGTATAGGCGGAAAGGCGTACAACAGACCGCAACTCCAATCATGCCGAAAAGCGTTGCCTAGCGAGGGCCGCCTTGGAAATTCCAACGTACATAATTGTTGACATTGCACGTTCTCTTCGGTGGCGAATAGATCTAATCAAGGTTCTCTCCACTGTCTAAAGAGACCTTGCACCACGTCCGAGAGAAGACGCCATTCGTGATCCACAAATCACAAGTCCACATCACCCTTGCCTTAAGGGCCAGTTGCTAGAAGATCCACTGTCAAACTGATTTGTTTCACTAACAAAGCAGTACAAAGAACAGGACCGCTTTTCATCAGGAAGAAAATCACAAAATACATACACCAAAGAAACCCCCTCTCCAGATTGGCGCCCCACCTCAAAATGCCAGCATAGAAGAAAAACAAGCATTTGCAATGCAATAGGTCTCGCATTAGGAAAGTTTGAGCTATTGGTATTGTAAATGACAAATTGTTTATTTATGTGTTCGTTTTGAGAATAGCGAAATTAATAGCTTTGTTATTTACAATGCCAATAGTTTTAACTTTCGAAAATGTGACACCTATAACATTTGTAATGCAATATGGGTTGTATTTATGTGACTTAGTTATATTGATATTACAAATAACAATGGCTTTTAATTTTTTTAATAATTAATACTTAAATAAAAGTTATTGTAATTTATAATGGCAATAGCTTAAACTTTTGTAAATAACTTTTGTGAAGATTATGTTCAGTGTATTTTATTGTGACGAAAATCCAAGAACAGAAGTGAAATATTAACATCTTTTTGTGACATTTGTAATAATGTTTGAAACATTGAGAGAACAGATTTGAACCAGTTGTTGTTGAATGGTTGCACAGGTTGATGCTGTGGTGGCGCTGAGTGATGCTGTGGTGGCGACGAGTGATGTTGTGGTAGCGCATAGTGATGTTGTGGTGCCCCTGAGTGATGCTGTGGTGGTGCGGAGTGATGCTGTGGTGATGCAATAGATAGAGGGAGAGCGATCGATAGAGGGAGGGCGATAGATAGAGGGAGGGCGATAGATAGAGGGAGGGCGATAGATAGAGGGAGGGCGATAGATAGAGGGAGGGCGATAGATTGATAGCGCGAGGGCGATAGATAGAGGGAGGAACTGCCGTGGATAGGGTGAGTTACTCATGCTCTCAAGTAGAAATTGTCTGTACGCTGAAGAATTACTTTAAACCATTAATTTACGGAAGACACGGGCGCTTAATACTCTACACGTTCTGTCTCCTTTGTCCAGCACCAGCGGAGATCTCACGCGAGGAGTCTCTTGATTTACCATTTAGACTCGACACTGGAGGTATGAATTCCTTCCGCCGCGTTGTGATGGCATATCCTATAAAGGACTTTTGGCCGAAGGCAGATAGGGCTTTACAGATATATATATTTCCTTCATGCAGAGTACTAATGGAGATGTAATGCACGGCACAAGATAACATTAACCACAGGAAGTGATACGACCAAGGGAGCCATTCAGGTTTTCAAAGTAAGTGCTATAGTTAAAAACATGACGAAAAAGCAACAAGCATATACAGGGCAGTGTTTTGTATTCGTTTTTCTCCTTTTTCCTTTCCTTTACGGTGGTGGTGTTCAGATGGCTTCTTATTACACTGAATAAGTAAATATATGATGTGACGCTTTTTTGAAGAAAAAAAATGGTAAACTGGTGGAGCGAATATTGGCGGCTCAGAGATGTACAAATCGGTATTAAGGTGGAATTTTACTGGTTTCTTTTGATTGGTTATTACAGTGAGGTTGGTCCTGATGAGAACCCGGATTTAAAAGGGGTTTGAAACGCGTAGACAGTGGAACTACCAAACACTTGCTCACAATTGGTTTTGAAATAATCCTGCTTTGTTGTATTCTAATAAATGTAAATGTAAATGTTTAACAGGATGGAGCAATATGTAAAAATTGTATAGGATATAAAAGGATTTATGATTTACAGCAATGTTGTTTGGTATGAGAAGTAGGAGTATGAATGGGTAGTTTATAATTTTCTTTAAGAGTGGCTGACGTGAATGTGGGATGGCGAGAGAATTGTGGATTGTTGAATGAGATGGTAATATCCATTTTTGTGTAATGTATAGACAAAAGATGTATTAGATGTATGTTTAATGTCGAATTGAAAACCCTTTGAAAAAACTTTTTGATAATTGAATAAAAGCTACTAATGAGCTTGAAAACGGTTGATGGTACGTCCACACATTTTGTTGGGGTTGAAATAATTGTTGAATAACAAGCAGTACTGGCATTCTCTCTTGGTTGTTTATGTAGGTATACTTTTTGGCATGGCAGCTTCTTGATGGGTGCTTTATTTATGGCAAGGCAATATTGTCTGGACTGTGTATTTCTTCAATATATAAACACAGATTGTTGTAGCACTCCATCAAAGCAGCACAGTTCCATGCAACAGAACCTTGTTAGATAATACTTAATTTGAATGCAGTGGAATAATTCGGATTGTGAAATACTCATCCACCTGGTCCAGCAAGAAGGCAACTGCTGAGTGCAAACCACTGAACCCGGAAGCCTCAAATTTCAAACACTTACACCAAGTTTAGGGTAGCAAACACTCTGTCAAAGCAGCACAAAACCTTTCACATCTGTGTGCCTTCTGTAGTCCCCATAGAGCAGTGCTCAATTTGCAAAGAAATAAGTGCCAGGGCTCTCATCAGCAGGCCACTGCAGCTTGCGCCACGGATTGCCCCTGCCAGCGCTGCCAATGACAGTACAAACACAACTTATAACGAATAGTTTCTTACCTGTCGGTGTAGTTTTGCAGCTTGAAGATCTTTCTGGATTCACTATGCTGTGCATTATTCCGCGGTCTAGTGGTCGGGTCCGGAATCGTAGTCATTCTTTTTTTTTTTTTTTTTTCGTAGCCCAGGTGGACGTCGACGTCCCACCTTTTGGTGTCCTTCCTGTGACGTCGGCATGCTTCCTGCGGAAGCTCCCACCCTTGGGCGCCATCTTCGGATTCGTTTTTCTTTTCCGTTTGTGTTCTGTTTCCGAATTGTATGGCAATGTTTATATATTTTCCTTTTAACGCGGTTTCCCTTGAAGTTCCATGAAGCCTTTTTATTATTATTATTATTTTTTTTTTTTACCACCTACTTTCTCCAGCCTCATTTTTCTGACGGATGTGGGTGGGTTCGCTAGTGAATCCAGAAAGATCTTCAAGCTGCAAAACTACACAGACAGGTAAGAAACTATTCGTTTTGCAGCGTGAATCTTTCTGGATTCACTATGCTGTGCATAGACTTCGTAGCGGTTTGTTGTTATTGTGGCGGCTGGGTGGAAGATGAGCTTGGGTTCTTGGATATGTGCTGAAGCACCTTCTGTCCCACTTGTGCTTCCTTGTTCATTTGTATGTCCACACAGTAGTGTTTTGTAAACGTGTGCACAGAAGCCCATGTTGCCGCCAGGCATATGTCCTGAATAGGAGTCTTTGCCAAGAAGGCTATTGTAGCTCCCTTCTTCCTTGTTGAATGGGCCCGTGGCCCTTCTGTTAGTTCCTGCCCAGCTTGTTTGTGGCAGAATTGTATAGCTTGCGCGATCCATCGTGCAATTGTCCCTTTAGTAACAGCTTTTCCCATGAAACTTTCAGCAAAGGATACAAAAAACTGTTTTGTTTTTCTGTGATCTTTAGTTCTCTCTATGTAATGCATGACTGCGCGTCTCGTGTCCAGAGTGTGCAGTGCCCTTTCTGCTTTTGTTGTTGGTTTCTGGAAGAAACTTGGTATTTGAATTGTCTGGTTGATGTGGAACTTGGACACCACCTTTGGCATAAAGTGTGGGTCCGTTCTCATTACCACCCTATCGTTGTGAATTTGTATGTAGGGTTCTTGTAGCGTTAACGCCTGCAGCTCGCTTACTCTGCGTAGTGAGGTGATTGCCACTAGGAATGCTGTTTTTAACGTTAGCATCTGTAGTGAGGCTTTATGCATCGGTTCAAAGGGTGCCTTCATGAGTTCTGTCAGCACTATATTGAGGTTCCATGCCGGTGCTGGTAACCTTTTAGGCAGTGCGATCCTTTTTGCACCTTCCAAGAATCTTTTTACAATCATAGAAGTAAAGAAGCTTTTGCCTGTTTCCCCCCTAGTGTAGGCGACAATGGCTGCTAGGTGTACCCTTAGCAATGATGAGCTCAGGTTGGTCTCGAGCAGGTGCGTGAGGTACTTAAGGACCGTAGAGTCTCTTGTCATCTTGTTGTGCAGACCTTCCTTTCTGCACCATAATGTGAACCTCTTCCATTTGGCCACGTAGCACTTACGGGTGCTTGGTCTTCTTGCCTCTCGAAGTACCCTCAGGGTGCTCTCAGGTAGCTTTAGGTGTGCGGACTCTATGTCCTCAGGAGCCAGGCTGCTAGGCTGAGACTTTCTGGCTCTGGATGCAACACCTCTCCGTTTTGCATGGAGAGTAGGTCTTTCCTTCTCCCAAATTTGTGTGGTGCACTCTGTGTCATTTCCATAATCTGTGAGTACCATGTCTGCCTGGCACACTGGGGTGCGACCAGTATCAGGGCCATGTTGCTTGCCCTGCACTTGCGGAGTACCTTGTGTATCAGGGGAATCGGCGGAAAAGCGTAGGCAAATGTCTTTGACCAGCTTATCCATAGGGCATTCCCCAGGGACCCTTCGCCTGGTTGTCTCAATGCGAAGTGTTGGCATTTTGCATTCTGGTGTGTTGCAAACAGGTCTATTGACGGTGTTCCCCACCTGTCGAACAGTCTCTTTGTTTCTTGTGCATTCAGCTCCCATTCGTGTGAGGCCGATGTCTGTCTGCTGAGCCAGTCCGCTTCCACGTTGTCTTTTCCTGGCAGATGTATCGCCAGTAGATCTATTTTCAGGGGTATTGCCCATTTCCATATTTCCTGCGCTAGCTCGGACAGCGGGGCTGATTGTGTTCCTCCTTGTTTGTTTATGTAGAACATCGCTGTTGTGTTGTCCGTCTGGATTAGCACTGTTTGGTTGTACACCTTCGTCTGGAAGGCTTTCATAGCTAGGAGAACGGTCTTTAGTTCTAGGTAATTGATGTGCTTGATCGCATCCGCTTGTGTCCACAGGCCCCTCACTCGGAGTTTTTCCATGTGTGCTCCCCATCCCTTTTGGGATGCGTCCGTGGTGATGGTCACTGTTGGTGTTGGTGGCGTTAGAAGCTTCTCCTTTGTTATGTTTCTTTTGTCCCGCCATGATATCTCCTCGTGCACTGCGTGCGTTACAACCACTAGGTCCTCCCAACACCCTGTTGCTTGTGACCATTGGTCCTGCAGCCACTCCTGGAGTGGTCTCATGTGTAGTCGGACATTTGGTATTATGTGGATGCATGAGGCCATCATGCCCATCATCTTGCTCACCATCCTCACTGTCAGAGCTTGCCCTTCTGGTAGAGGCGTGCCTCCTTCAACAGCGCCGTCGTTCTCTTCTCGCTGGGGAACACCTTCCCCTGCACGGTGTTGATTTGTGCCCCCAGAAATATCTTGACCTGTTCTGGGTTTATCGAGGATTTCTTCCAGTGGATGGAGAAACCCAGGGCCATTAGTGTGTCTGTCACTCTTTGAGCGTGCTGCTTGCACGTGTTGTATGACTTTGCCTTTATGGGCCAATCGTCTAGGTAAGGGTATACGTGTATCCCCTCCCTCCTTAAGTGCGCTGCGACTGCTGCCAGACACTTTGTGAACACCCTCGGTGCTGATTTTAGTCCGAAGGCCAATGCCGTGAATTGATAGTGGTCTGAGTGGATTGCAAATCGTAGCAGATGTTTGTGCCGTCTGTTCATTGGGATGTGTAGGTAGGCATCCTTTAGGTCTATGGTGACCATGAAGTCCCCTGTTTGAATCTGTGGAAGTACTTCTTGCAGGGAAGTCATTTTGAATATTTCTGTCTTTATGAATTTGTTGAGGAACCTTAGGTCCAGGATGGGTCTCATTATTTCGTCTACCTTGGGTACTAGGAAGTACGTAGAGTACACCCCCTTGTTCCTTTCCATGGGAGGTACAGGCTCGATAGCCTCCTTTAGTAGCAGTTCCTCTGCCTCCCTCTGAAGAAGCTCTAGTTCCTTCTTTGCTAGTGCTCTTTTCTTTGGTCTTCTGCTTGGTGGTGTGTTTTCTAACTCTATGCAGTACCCGTACTGTATTGTGTTGATGATCCATTTGTCTGTTGTAATCTTTCTCCACTCCTGGAGGAAAAGTTTTAATCTTCCTCTCACTGGTGTCACGTGCTTGTGGTGTTTCAGTGCGTGAGACTCCTGTTTTTTGTTTTTGTGCTCCACCCTTGGAGATTTTTGTAGGGTGTGCACTGTCAATGTGGCAGAGTCACTTGAAGGTGGTTTGCTGTCCACCCCTCCTGTTGTTTCCACGTCCACTCGCCCTCCCGCGAAAGGACTGGCCCCTATGTTGGTATTGCCACTGCTGTTTTTGCTGGCCATGCTGTGTATGGGTGTCGCTTTGGTGGGAATGTTGGAAGGACTGATGAGACGTTCCCTTCTGGTTCCCCCCTCTCCCGTGTGGTCTCCGTGACGGGGTCCCTCTCTCCGCTCCCCTGAATTGCAAGGCCCCCATGGATCTTGCGGTGTCATTATCCTTTTTGAGCTGTGAGAGCTTGTCGTCCACTGGTGCTCCGAACAGTGTTTCACCGTTGAACGGAGTGTTCAGGATGTTGTGTTGCACCTCCGGTTTAAAGCCTGATATTCTGAGCCAGGCTTGTCTTCTTTCAGTGATGCCCAGCATCATAAGCCTGCTGGCCGTGTCTGCCCCGTCCAGTGCTGTTTTTAGGCAAGAGTTTGCCAAGTTCTTCCCTTCCTCTACTAGGTGCGTAGCCCTTTGTTGGTGTTCCTGAGGGAGGTGTTTCACCAACTGCCCCAGTTCCTCCATGATTTGGTAATGGTGTCTGTTGAGCAGTGCGTTGGAATTAGCCATGCACCAGTGCATAGCGGCATTCCTTTCGATTTTTCTTCCTGTTAGGTCCATCCTTCTGCTCTCTTTATCAGGGGGTGGACCCGAAGTAGTTGGCACATTGGCCCTTCTTCTTGCTGTTGCAGTGATGATAGAGTCAGCAGCGACCGTCCCCTGTATGTAGGCTGGGTCCTTTGAGGAGTGCTTGTATTTTTTCTCCGTCCTTTACTTGACGGGTTTACAAGTAGCAGGCTCCTTGAATGTCTCTCTTCCTTGCCCTTTGATGCTTTCATGCATTGGCAGGTACTGGCTCCTAGTGTGCATTGGAAGTAGTGTTTCTACTAGGAAATCCCCTTTCGGCACCTCCTCTTCGAGCTGGACTCTGAACGCTGTTGCTGCGTTCTTGATGCATTCATTGTACAGTCCAATGTCGTCCGGTGGCGAGGGCCTCGCTGGATAGGAGTCCACTCCCTCTTCTGGACTTTCAGCTTCGACGTCCTGCCACTCTACCTCCTGTGTATCCGAGTATGTCGATTCTTGGTACACCCTCTGTTCGTCATCTCTCTCCTTCTCGTAATAGGCGTTATCATCTTCCTGATATGCCAGATCTTCCAAGCTCTCCGATGCTTATTCTACCTCGAATTCTTCCTCTTCTTCCTCGACCAAATGTACTTCTGGTGACTTGGGCCTCGAAGGAATTGTGTAAGATTTCATTTTTTCTTCGAAATCTTTCTTTCGCTGCAGGATGTTCTCCATCTCTGCTTCGAGTCTCCTCTTCTTTCTTTCCATCTCTGCCGCCTGTTCGGCGTCGAGTGGTTGTGCCGGTCTCTTCGGTGCGCTGGATGGCATCGAGATGGGTTTCGGCGTCTAGACTCGTTTCGTCGGCGAGGCTGTTTTCGGCGTCGAGACTGGTCTTGCGTCTTTCGGCGTCGACTTCGAAGATGTTTTCAGAGTTGAGCGCTCCTTTTCTTGGAGGCTTTTCGACGACTTTGGTTGGTCGCCGTCCCTCGGCGCAAGGGAGTCCTTCTGTGAGAATCCGCTGGGCCTGGATGTCGCTGCGGATGCCGAAGTTATCGGCGTCGGCGCTTTCTGGGTCTTGCCCTCGTTTTTTCGAGAGTCTTGGGTAGAATGACGAGAGTCTTTCGGGCCTTTTTGGGGCGTCGAGTCTCCTACCTTTTCTGTAGTCTTCTTATTATCGGTCTCTGCGACCGTGTAGCCGATGTCTTTTCAGAGACGTAATCCTCCTCGTCGGTCGAGAGTCCCAGGTCTCGAAGGGACGGTGGTTGGCCCTTGCCCTGCATGGTGTAGTTTGCTATACTTTGCCTCTCTCTCACTCGAAGGGTCTTCGGGGTGAATGCGGAGCAGGCGTTGCAATCTTTGCTTTCGTGGTCGACCGGCAGGCAGAGGTTACAGACTGGGTGTTGGTCCTTCTGCGCGTACTTATGATGGCAGTTGCGGCAGAATTTGAATGGTGTTTTGTCCATGTCTTGCGTTCAGGGGGCCCCCTGATTGCGCATTCTCGTCTGGACGTCGTCCTTTCGATGGTGTAGTCTTCCTTCGTCTTCTCCAATGTTTTTCCTCCAAAAACTCGAGTCTTGCTTCTTCTTCTCTCCTAATCTCTGGAACCCTCTCGGGAACGATCCAGACCCAACGGCGGAAAAAAGAATCTGAAGATGGCGCCCAAGGGTGGGAGCTTCCGCAGGAAGCATGCCGACGTCACAGGAAGGACACCAAAAGGTGGGACGTCGACGCTCACCTGGGCTACGAAAAAAAAAAAAAAACGAAGAAAAGACTACGATTCCGGACCCAACCACTCGACCGCGGAATAATGCACAGCATAGTGAATCCAGAAAGATTCACGCTGCAAAACCATCACACTCATACAAGTGTGACACTTCAGACTATTCCAGGCCTGCACAGCTATAAGAATTGCTTGGGCAGCAGGTAATAGTCATTTTTAGTGTATATTGAATTAATAATGGACTGTTTTTGTGTTATTTATCTCGGACAGCGCCACCTTGTGGCAGACTGTCACAAGCGTTGTGTTGACAATTGAGTGTCTGTGCCGACCAGCGGAAACCACTGGCTTAAATTAAGCACTGCCACAGAGTTGTTATTCTTGCATGATTCCTTTATTTCTAATCTTCATTTCGCAGTAAAATAGTGTTCAATTCTCAATGAGAGAATCTCATTCATTTAAGAAGTTCAATTCTATATCTGGAAATCAATAGCAATGGTCATGATTGTACCTCGGCCACATATGTGAACCTTCACCTTGTCGCATCTTTCGCAATGTTGGGAAGTCCAAACCTTGCTATATATATATATCACGGTGGTCAGCACAAGTTGAGTGGACTGACATAAAATGAACTCTCTATGGTTGGGCGAGTGGTTTTCTAGCCATAAGGTAAATTTATCTGTTGGCTGAAGAACATAGTTAGTTGTTCACCCGTGGGCACGGGGTCCCCCAATCCCAGTACCAAGGAGTGGACGCGTTTCCCTCGAATGTCTCACACATCAGTGCTTGCGGTGCCTCTGTATACATCAGCTACATTGAGACCAGTAATAGACTGTCCTAAACCTAGCAGGGTTCACATTGCTGGTCAGCGTTAGCAGACCTTTGAAGCTGCGGCGGCCGGCACAGGTAAACACGGAGGGGCGGTGGGGCAGGCAGAGGGCGTTGTGTGTCAGCTTCGCCCCTGACATGCCATTGCCCGGCCTCACCACACTTACCTGTGCCTGCCACCGCTAGTTTGTAGTGGACATGGAATTTCTGGTCCCCGTCGTTTTATTTCTCTGAAAGCAAATAGACACATTGAATTACCTCATTTTAGCAGAATAGAAAGTTAAAAGGCAGTGAAGAGATGCTTGGTGCTCAGACCATTATGAATTGGTCAGTTCTCGGACTGTGTGGAGAGGGCAGTTGGAATGTTTTACTAATACACATTTGAGGTGGCAAAGAAGCCCTACACACTGTGACCAATGCAGAAGAGTGAGATTACAATGCAGGGTTGCTTACTCCAAGGACCCAGGAACATGCTTTAGCACAGTGGCCCTCACAAGATTCTAACACTAACATATTCTAGTGTATTGCTGAAAGGATTAATGTCAAGTCCCATACTTCAATGGCTAAAATCTCCCCACTGGACCATTTCTGGTTTATAGCATTAACTTTCCTGATTGAGCCTTTTTCTAAGATCTCCCAATGCTCGCAGGTAAGGGACTAAAACAACACGTTTTGTTTAAGTTCTTTCTCTAAGTTCTTTCTCTGCTGATTTCTGTTTAATCCCTATTCATTTTCTTATAGTTTTTTTTCCCGAAACGGCCATAAAAAAATTAGCTAAAAAAATAAACGACTATTAACTGTATTGTGTAACAACGGACAGAAAGACCGAGGTGATGCACGCTTTGTGCTCGGTTGTGGAGTCTCCTAATTAGACAAGTACAGTGGAGCGAAGATTGGTCCAGTAGCGCTGGAAGGTAGCAGAGTTGGATTTATTGCGCTGTTACGAGCATAAGGCGCTGTAAAACCAGAGCATTCCATCCACCGTAAGCGGGTACGTGTTTTTTCTGTAGGCTGATTTGGATTCAAAATGTGTGCTAATTTATGCAAACATGGTATGATTCATGTGAATTGTACTATAGCATTTATGTAGCGCTGCATACCTCAGATGGCTGCGTGAAGCGCTTTGATTTGCATGGAGATCCTGGCGCCCTTACGGAGTGCATGGTTGGGAAAGATGCTTGTTAAAGATGGACCCAGGGCTTTAAGTGAGATGAAAAAACGGGGGGGGGGGGGGTTGGAGGGAGGCAGGGGGCGTTCCCAAACGGCCATGGCTGCTGTAATTAAAGGCGTGGCTTAGAAAACACATATCTGAACATCTGTGCTTAGCACAGTGTCGGCCGACTGGTATTCGGCTGCTTCTGTCATTGCATCCATATACAGGGCTTTAAGTGAGATGAAAAAACGGGGGGGGGTGTATCTCTCAAAGGGGCTTGGCCTATGTTGTTAAGGGTGTGGCTTAAAAAAATAGTTGTTAGGTTTTTTTCATTAGTGTCTGCGTCATTCTGAAGCTATGGTCCTGTCAGGGTAGGGGATTTTTTGTCCTTGTCCTGGTTATTTGGGGTCTATAGTGGTGGTTACGATAATTATGGTACATAAAGCTGAGGCAGTTTGAGAGGCGCTCTGGGTGTTATCTTAAGCGGGTAATGAAGACCTCATTTAGCCTGGTGTGTTGTCGCAGGCCTTCGTGGATGTCACATTCCAAACGCTCTGCGGCCAGTGAGTTTGTTGCGGCAGCATTACCATGTTCGCCTCGACAACAAAAATTGAAGTGTTAAAGTGTTTGTTGCCAAGGGGAGGAGAGTATGCAGGCGCCAGCGGATGCGAGCAAAGCGGAGGTCTTATTTGACTTACTGCATGAGGAGCGTGCCTCAAGTGAAGGGAGAGGAGGCAGGGGCTGCGGAGGTACACGTGTGCCCAAAGGTAAGCGCCCGGCAAGTGAAAGGCAGGCTCCAGGGGATTTAGTGGAGGCTTTTGGGAACAGCGAGTGAGTTGTGTGGTGGAAAGAACAGGCCAGCAGGGGGCAGCAGAGTGCTTGCGCCTGTTCAGCATAAGCACTCAGTTTAACAAGCATTGGCCGCGCGACCCGACCGGGAGTTGTGTCGGGGGAAAAATTAATTTAAAAACAAGAAGAGTCAAATGTCAACGAGCTGGAGAAAAACATGGGCGTGGCGAGATTCTGAATGGCTAATTAATGTGTTTACATGTGAGACTTGACAAAACAAGCAGGAAGTGGGATAAGGGAGGGGGTCGCAAATGGTGAGCACTTTCGAGGCCCCTTTGATGTTCTCAGTGGCCGCGCGGCTCACTGAGAACATCAAAGCGGCCACGAAAGTGCTCCCAAAGGCTTCAGGCGGACAAATGGTGCGTGCGCCTGGCGCACATGCACTGTACCCGATCCGCCTAGAGACTTTGGGAGTACGTTTGAAAGCCCCTACTTAATATCGCGCCAAAGCATCGCTAACGCGGTGGCTCAGCGAGACCTAAAAACATGGGTGCAACACCTTTCTCTGTTCAAGCAGACACACTATGGAATTCATTACTCCCAAAAAATATAGTAGTTGTAAAGGGACAGCTGAAATTCCAGGAGCCTAGTCCCGACAGTTCGACGACTTCGGAGGGCTGGAAGAGGTCCCCCGCTACACGGCGGAGGAGGGCACTGGTCATTCCAGGAGCCTAGTCCCGACAGCTCGACGACTTCGGAGGGCTGGAAGTGGTCCCCCGCTACACGGCGGAGGAGGGCACTGGACATCGAATGCTGTCTTATTTAAAGCGCTTTGATAACCTAATCGGCTCAAGTTACTGAAATGTGCAACGTAACTGATTCTATGTAAACTGCTGTGATAACATGTAACGGAACTGGTGCTATGTAAAGCGCTCTGATAACCTAATCGGTTCAAGTTCGCGCTATAGAAAACTCTAAAAATAAAATAAATAAAATAAGATCCACAGATAACCATTAGTAGGGCCCTGAAGTGTTAGCCCCTGGTAAACGCTACAAGTATTCCCCCTTATGTGGGAGTATATATTTCCATGTATACACCATTTCCCAGTCCAACAGGTACTTTGAAGAACCTTTGCCCACCCCCAAGGGTCAGGTAGACGACAGAATGATCAATCCATATCTACATATGGAACATAGTTAGCATCTCCCCCTGTCACACTGGGAATCTGAGGCCAACTAGACAATCAGAGACCCTGTTGAGGAATTGCAATTAGTGACATATTAAAACCATGTTATGTCTGTACCATTCAGCCTTCCATGTGCATACCACCCTGTGTGTCTATGTCAGTGTGTAGTGCCACAAAGGGTAAACCAAGGACGAACCTGAATCATCTTCACCAGCGCTGTTCTCTCAGCCACCTACTTGATTTGATGTGATTTAAATTTATAAAGCGCAACACATGCCGAAAGGCATCTAGGTGCTGCCTAAACTGAAAAAGACTGAACCTGGCACAAGAGAAGATTAAGAAGCAGAGGTAAAAGTTTTAAGAAGCTTTCTAAAATCTTAATGGTTTGGAATGTTCCTTTAAGGGTCAGGCACTTGGTTCCAAAGGCGAGTGGTAGCATAATCTACTGGATATACCATCTAAGCTGGTCCTTGAACAGGGTAGGGCTCGCTCGAAAGACTATGATATCAAACCAGACACTTTCTTTATCACTGAATCATGGCTCAAGGAATAGTGCAATTCGGACATTGCTCTTACACTTCCTCCAGTCTATACCATACATAGACAAGATAGAACAGAGACCAGTGGAGGTGGACTGGCAATTATTTTCCAGGACAAACTAGCACAAAAACTTCCAGAAAGAAAAAACTGAAATTCCAACCATCAGCTCCAAAGTACAACCAGACCTCAATAGACCAGCATCTTCGCTATAAGCAGCATGAGTGTAGGTGGAGAAGAGCTTAGAACTTATAAGGAGGAAGATTTAGTTTAGTTTAAACAAACCCAAATAACTTAAAGTGCACAGATCAAGATAGATAAGAAGGCAAATTTCTCAAAGCAGATTATTTTAGCCCAACATGACTAAAAATACATATTTTCTATCGCTAAATCATTCTTACAAACAAAAGCGTTGGCCAGAGAGATTCCATCCCCCCCCCCCCCCCCCCCCCCAATACTCTGTAATCAAATTTTCGCATTTTTGGAAGAAAAAAATTGGAACATTCAACAAGAGTTTAGTGCGAGTCTGCTGATACAACAGGAACCAGAGGTCGAGCCTCCCCCCCCCCCCCCCCCCCCAAGACAGAACTCTATTTCAAGTCTTTTAGAGAACAAGCCTAGAACATTCAGTCCAAGCAACCCTTTCTTGTAAATTAGGTTCTCCATTTCACCCCTCACCTCCTTAAGTCCTCCATAAAATTGTGGCTATAGTGAATCCATTATTTAATGAAATTGTAAATACCTCTCTGACCACTACAGCAGTTCCAATTGACTGGAAAGCTGCAGTGGTTAAACCACTACAAAAAAAACTTCTCTCGGATCCCGCCAACCCTCTCAAACTTGCACCCTAACTCCTTACTACCTCTATTAAAGAAAATCACTGAAAAACTGGTAAACAGCCTGTTGATGGCATTCCTGAAGAAACCAACATTTTCCATCCTAGGCAGTCGGGTTTCCATCCCAAACATTCTACGGAGTCAGTCCTACTGGAAGTGGTACACACTCTCAAATTAACATTGGATGCAGGTAAGAATACGTTACTAATTTTATTAGATCTTTCAGCCGCATTTGACGCCATTTCACACAATATCCTTTAACTGTGGCATTACTCATCTCGCCTTAGCCTGGTTAAAATCCTTTCTTTCAGACCACAGACAAATGGTGGTGCTATGACCTTTTTCTATCACTTGGAAAAAACACCACCCCAGGGTTACCACAGGGTTCTTCTCTTAGGCCTGCATAGTTCAACATATATATATGGCCCCCCTCCTCAAGCTGATCTCCTCTGGCATCAATACCACATCATACGCAGATGACACTCTGCTTATCTTGGAACTTGACAAGGCATCCATGGGCTCAGAGTTGAACTTCAAACACCGTCTAACTCAGGTAATCTGGTGGATGCAGTCCAACCACCTTATATGCAACACAGAAAAAACGGAGATCATGCTCCTAGGTAAGACTAATTCCTTCAACCTGATAACATGGTGGCCAGACTCTTCTGGCCCACCCCCGGCAAAACACAGTTACTGTAGTAAAAGATCTAGCGGTGAAATTTGACGATGGTCTATCCTTTAAGCCACAAGTTCTTGCTGTGGCAGGGACACGTTTCAACCTGATAAAAGCACACAAAAAACCGTGGACTACCTCCCACCAGCAGCAAGAAAGACAGTAGTCCTTGCATTATTTACACCCAGACTGGACTATTGTGACAGTCTAAATTTACACACAGTCTAAACTTTGCATGCTGAGAACTATTTCAAAGAAAATCATATTACCAAGCTTCTGTGCTTCCAGAGCTATGGCATCAGCTCCTCGGACAACAATGTTGCTCAGCTTAGTCTGGATGGTCTTCTTTGGGGCCACAGCAGCAGTCCTGTAAAAGCACAAGTCAAATGGATCATTGGGTATTCTTTTACCATTATACTGGGTGTACAACCACTCCAAATGTCACAATCAAGGGTGGTCATTCAGTTCTAAATTAGGAAGGGTATGCTATATTCTGAGACAGTCTGCATCATATGTTTTGATAGTCAGTAACATTATTTGAATAGCCCTTCTTTACACAACAGGTGTTACTACTCAACAAAAAGCATGTTATACAATTCAGAAGGAGGAGTGAACTAGTTCAATTTGAAAGTGGTGAATGGAATTTGCATACATTTCTTAGCAGCAGCTAATTGACCAAATAGGCATTATTTGCTGTTGGGGGTACCACGTTTAAAGACAGACTCTGAGCAATGTTTCTCAAGAATGCGTCTACATAAACTGCAAAGCAATAGCCTAGTAGTGGCTTTAAGTGCAATCTGCTGTAAACATCTGACCTAGAATTTCAAAGTTTAAATTTGCCATTATAGAGTCACCCCATAGTAAACAGTATTGTGTTCAAATGGGTCTTGCAAAGTTATATTTGGAAAATTAAATAAGAGCAATACCATAAATGGTGTATCGAGCACAAATAAACTGAATTAAAAAACTCAGTTTCGCAAGCCATATACATTTCTACTTGATATGGGGCACGCTGTTACTAAACAAAAAGACATTTCTCAGTCTATATTTCCACATGCAGACAAGCTATGCACGAGTTAAGAGGCTAGAAAACAACAACGCTGATACAGAGTTCGAACAAATTACTTACACAGAAGCTGCATAGGCCATGGATGAAACGCCTCCGTAGTGAAAGCCATCATGGCAAAGCTTCGCCTTCAGACCGGATGCTTTCCGAGACATCTTTTTGGGAGGACCACTGGAGAAACTCGATTGTAAATCTGCTCGCTTTGAACTGAGCTTCTTGTACTGAGACTGCACATGATACTGACAATATTCACAATCATTCTGCAGAAAGAAAAGCGACTTTAAGAGCCAAATTGTAAAAGGCAGGAAAAAAGATGAAAACATAGGACCAAGAAGCAAAACTAGAGTGCCTATATTTTACTCTGGTTCGGCAAACACGTGGGAGCAGAGTTTAAGTTCGCTATTTGAGGAAGAGATTCCTGTGGCCCGGAAGAACAAAGCCATACGTTTTTTCCTTATCAAGTTATCATCCCAGCGAGTGTAGTTGTTTGATTTAAGAAAAGGGAAAAGGAATATGCTACTTACCAGTATGCATCTGTTCTTGGCATGTAGGGCTGCTGACATTCATATCTGTGCATAGATCGCCGCCTAGTGTTGGGTCCGGATGATTGCACATTGTTGTCCTGGAAGAGTCTTCGAAGTATCACGAGATAGGTGGCTCCCCCCCCTGGACTACAGTGCGCATGGGCATCCTCTCCATCCTTAGATTGTTTTTCGCCATTGTGGCAGAGGTGGAGTGTTGTACAGTAATGGATGTCCATGCAAGAAAAAGAGAGGTAGAATGAATGCTACAGCTGCGACAGGCACCGGGGAGGAGGGTGGGCGATATGAATGTCAGCAGCCCTACATGCCAAGAACAGATGCATACTGGTAATGAATATGCTACTTACCAGTATGCATCTGTTCTTGGCATGTAGGCCTGCTAACATTCATATCTATTGCATAGATCGCCGCCTAGTGTTGGGTCCGGATGATTGCACATTGTTGTCCTGGAAGAGTCTTCGAAGTATCACGAGATAGGTGGCTCCTCCCCTGGACTACAGTGTGCATGGGCATCGACTCCATCCCCAGATTGTTTTTAGCCATTGTGTCAGAGATGGAGTGAAATAGTGTAAATGATGTCCATGCTAATGATTGAATGCAAGAAAGTATCTGCAGCCGCTACGGGCGCCGGGGAGGAGGGCGGGCGATATGAATGTTAGCAGCCCTACATGCCAAGAACAGATGCATACTGGTAAGTAGCATATTCAGTTCGAGGCATGTGGGCTGCTAAATTCATATCTATTGCATAGAATACATAGCAGTCCCTCCATTAACGGCGGCCGCCCGTGCCAGCTGCAGAAGTCTGAAAGAGAGTTTTGAGAACAGCCTGTCCTACAGCTGCCTGCTGCTTGGAATGCACATCTACACAGTAATGTTTGGTAAATGTGTGTGGTGTAGCCCATGTGGCTGCTCTGCAAATGTCCTCCAAAGGAATGTTCCCCAGGAAAGCCATGGAGGCTCCTAACTTGCGTGTGGAGTGAGCCCTGGGGGGGACCGTTAAAGTACGTTTAGCCTTCTGATAGCAAATCTGAATACATTTAACGATCCACCTGGCTATTACTGCTTTGGAAATTGGGTTGCCTTTGTGCTGTGCTGAGAAGGCAACAAAAAGTTGCTGTGTTTTCCTAAAGTGTTGTGTCCTGTCAATGTAGTACATTAACGCCCTTTTGACGTCTAGCGTATGGAGCATTCTTTCCGCTACCGTTTCCGGGTTCGGAAAGAATGCGGGCAGTTCAATTGTTTGATTGACATGAAACTGTGACACCACCTTTGGAAGGAACTTTGGGTTATTTCGGAGCACTACCCTGTTTGAGTGAACTTGGATAAATGGCTCTTGTATTGTGAGCGCCTGTAGCTCACTAACACGTCTGAGAGATGGATGGCAATGAGAAAAGCCACTTTCCATGTTAAGAACTGAATCTCACATGAATGTAGAGGCTCAAAAGGTGGCCCCATCAGTCTAGTGAGGACCACATTGAGGTTCCACACAGGAGCTGGTGGGGTTCTGGGAGGAATGACCCGTTTCAGTCCTTCCAGGAAGGCTTTAATGGCAGGCACCCTGAAAACAGAGAGATGCTGCCTGTTCTGGAGATAAGCCGCTATGGCGGATAAGTGTATCCGAATGGAAGCGTACGCTAGATTGCATTTGTAAAGATGTAACAAATAGCAGATGATGTTAGGAATGGATGCATCTAGCGGGTTGATGTTGTGTTCTGTACAGTAAATTTGCCCTAATCTCCTGAGGCGGAAAGCCGGGAGCGACGCTTGCTACTAAAAATTGTATTTTATTCTAAAATCTGTGTGAATTCTTGTATTTTAACGCACTCTGCCCCCCTCCCCCTGCACTTACCTGTGTCACTGGAAACAGCGGATCTGAACGCTGTCTGGCACAGGACTCACTCGCTCGCCGCCATCGCCGGCCACGAGGAGACTAGGACACGCCCCCTCCGGGTGGCCACGCCCACTTTTACTCAAAATCCTTTAAAAGCGCGCTCTGACCACTAGAGCTGCACTTTGCCCTAATCTCCTGAGGCGGAAAGCCGGGAGCGACGCTTGCTACTAAAAATTGTATTTTATTCTAAAATCTGTGTGAATTCTTGTATTTTAACGCACTCTGCCCCCCTCCCCCTGCACTTACCTGTGTCACTGGAAACAGCGGATCTGAACGCTGTCTGGCACAGGACTCACTCGCTCGCCGCCATCGCCGGCCACGAGGAGACTAGGACACGCCCCCTCCGGGTGGCCACGCCCACTTTTACTCAAAATCCTTTAAAAGCGCGCTCTGACCACTAGAGCTGCACTTTGCCCTAATCTCCTGAGGCGGAAAGCCGGGAGCGACGCTTGCTACTAAAAATTGTATTTTATTCTAAAATCTGTGTGAATTCTTGTATTTTAACGCACTCTGCCCCCCTCCCCCTGCACTTACCTGTGTCACTGGAAACAGCGGATCTGAACGCTGTCTGGCACAGGACTCACTCGCTCGCCGCCATCGCCGGCCACGAGGAGACTAGGACACGCCCCCTCCGGGTGGCCACGCCCACCTCAACCACTCTCCCTTTTGTGCGCATAAATAATGTGTCAGGTCAGGGAGCGCAGCGGACGGGCGCAGCGGGCGCGCCGTCAGCGCGCCGAAGGCGCGCCAAAGGCAAGCCCGTCTGGGCCCGTCCGGGCCCAGACGGACCTAGGCCTAGGGACTCTGCCAAACTGCACTCATGACCGTGTGGTGTACTCTGGAGAGGCGCTCCGCGCACTCCAACCTCAGAAAGACCTTGCTTGCTACCACACGCACATTGAGGGCACACCCTTCTCCAACTGTGCGCACTGCAATCCGACCCCCCGGAGCTCAACTAAATCCGAACTAAAATTTAAACTCCTTAATTGCCGCTCCCTTCCCAAACATGCCCTTGAAACCAACCTGCTAATACAAGATCTGGATCTTGACCTACTTTTTTTAACTGAGACATGGCTATCAGATAGCTCCGATTCAGACATCGTATCGGCCCTCCCCACTGGGTACCTCTGCCAAGCCTTACATAGACCAAAAGGGAGGGGAGGGGGGGTTGCCATAATCTTCAGGGACAAATATACCTGTAGAACTTCCAACGCCTATATTGAGGACTGCGAGAGTTGTCAGTTCTCCCTCCAAACCTCCCCAGCTCACTCTATGTCAGGGCTCTTAATTTATCGCCCCCCAGGTCCCCCCGGCAATTTCATCAACGCCGTCGTTGAGTCAGTGTCACAACTAGCATCTGCAACCTCCAACTTTCTCATGTTAGGTGACCTAAACCTCCATTTCATGGACCCTTCGGACCGGACAGCCTCCGACCTTCGGCTAGACCTGATGTCACTCGATATCCGATTGGTTAACAACGAGCCTACCCATGAGAAGGGACACCTACTGGATACCCTCTTTACAAACGTAGCAACTATCACCACTAAACCACCCATGCCCCTTCCATGGACGGACCATTTTCTGGTCCCTATCGCCTGGGAAATTTCCACCATGAACCTCCCTACCACTAAAATTCAGGTAACCGACAGACGGTGGCATAAACTTACACCGGGGGAATGGGCCACCGTCCTTGCAGAATCCACCCCCGAGGTCTCGACCGACCCTATTACAGCCGATAAGCAGCTGGAGGAGTGGATTACCGGCTCCCTAGACACACTTCTCCCTAAAACAGTGACCTTTAAACATCCCAAACGAATACCAGCGGCTCCATGGTACACCCCAGAACTTAAAGCTCTGCGCCAAGAGTGTAAGAGAACGGAACGCTCTTGGAGGAGAAATAAATCGAAGAGCGACAAAGATAGCTACTCGACCTCCCTTCTAACCTACAAAACCGCTATACGAAAAACCAAAAGCGCGTTTTTTAAGGAAAGAATAGAGAAAGCGGGATGCTCTAGTAAGGAATCTTATGTCATCCTTAAAGAGCTTTTAAAAACCCCAGAACAGGGACCAAGACAACCCACAGATCCCAAAGCTGATCAGGAAAAATGCCAACAATTGGCTAACTTCTTTCATAAAAAGGTCCAAACAATTCTTGACTCAATCCCCCTTACGAAGTCATGTGATGAAAACGATCCCCCATACCTCTCAACACCTACTTGTCTCTCCTCTTGGGGGCAAGTCACAACGGAGGAGGTAGGAAACACGTTGAATTCCATAAAGAGTGGATCTCCCAGGGACCCCGCCCCTTTCCGGATTCTTAAGGAAGTAGCTCCCACGATTACCCCCCCCCCTGACACACCTGATCAATGCCTCCCTCCAACAGGGAGTTGTACCCCCGAGCTGGAAGAAGGCCGTCGTAAAAGCCTTACTCAAGAAACCCTCCCTCGACCCCGAAAACTTGGCCAACTACAGGCCTATTTCCCTACTCCCGGGAGTAAGTAAGATCGCTGAAAAGTTGGTCAACAGGAAACTCTCCCAGTTTTTGGAGAGTAACAACAAATTAAAGAGCTCACAGACGGGCTTTCGTCCAGGTCAGGGCACTGACATCGCCCTCCTGGCCGCGGTTGAGGAAGCCAGAACATTGCTTGACGACGGAGGATCAGTGGCAGTGATCCTCCTCGACCTCAGCGCGGCATTCGATACCGTCAACCACCAACTCCTCATCAAAAGACTCAAGAGAGTAGGGGTGGAAGGCTCTGCCCTTTCTTGGATCTCATCCTTCCTAGATCAACGGACCTATCAGATCTGGGAAAAGAACGCCCGCTCCTCCGAAATTCCCCTCCAATGTGGCGTGCCTCAGGGCTCCTCCCTGAGCCCCACTCTATTTAATATCTATATGTCCACATTGGAGGAGGTTATCACCCCTTTCGGAGTGAGCGTCGTCAGCTACGCCGACGACACACAACTAGTGGTGTCTCTATCCCATCCCAGACAACAATCAGCAGACTTATTTAACTGCCTTTCACAGGTCCATCTCTGGATGAACAACTCAGCCCTAAAATTAAATGGGACAAAAACCGAAGTTTTACTCCTCGGTCCAAAAGGGCTCACACTCTCCCCGAACATCTGGCCAGCCTGTATGGGCCCCCCCCCCTGACCCGAAAGTAGAGGTAAAAAGCCTAGGGGTATGGCTCGACTCGGACCTCTCATTCACTGTGCAGGCAAACAAAGTAGCCGGGACTTGCTTTGGGCTCCTGAAATCACTAAGGAAAGTCCTGCCCCTTTTGCCCTTTAACTCCCAAAAATTGCTTATTCAAGGCTTGATAATCTCAAGGCTTGACTATAGTAATGTGATCTACCTAGGTGCCCCTGAGGCGACCCTCACCAAGCTTCAAAGAATCCAGAATACTGCGGCCCGGATTATCACAAATACCCCTGCCAGAACCTCCGCCAAACCTGCCCTCAAACTCCTCCACTGGCTTCCCATAAGGGAGCGGGTCAAATTCAAGGCCTTGTGTCTAGCCCACAAACTACTTCAAAAGCAAGGTCCCCCCGCTCTCAGTAAATTTATCACACCCTATAGACCCACGAGATCTCTCCGGTCGGACACAGAAAACCTCATCACCACCCCCAGATTTAAGAAAACCCGCTCAGGCGGAAGACGCTTTTCAGTCCAAACCGCACGTCTTTGGAACTCGCTCCCCCGCGACCTGAGACTAGAAACACTGTATCTTCACTTCAGGAAGCGGCTTAAAACTCATCTTTTTCCCCAATGATTCACGCCCACTCTAAACATTGACCCCCTGCCCCCCCCTTTCCTTTTTTAACCGTCCTGAACTGGCCCAAACCAAAGAGATAGGGTGCCTAGCGCTGGGATACCTTATGGTGACTATGCGCTCTACAAAAATAAATAATAATAATAATAATAATAATAAATGACAAACCGCTTCCATTTTGCTGCATAGCAAGCTCGGGTAGTGGGCTTTCTTGCCTCCCGGATGATATCCATGCATTCCGGAGGCAGATTAAGGTAGCCAAACTCTAAGACCTCAGGAGCCAGATCGCCAGATTGAGCTGTTGCGGATCTGGATGCTGAATGTCGCCATGGTTCTGCCTCAAGAGCCGGGGCGTGAGATGCAGCCTTTGATGCGGTACCACGGAGAGTTCTAGAAACGTGGTGTACCATGGTTGGCGTGCCCACGTTGGAGCAACCAGGATGAGCGTCATCGAGTGTTGCTTTAGCTTTCTTGCCACCAGCGGAATGAGAGGTGCTGGGGGAAAAGCGTACGCAAATTTGCCTGACCAGTTCATCCATATCGCATTGCCCTGCGATTGTGGGTGAGGGAACCTGGCGGCAAAGCTTGGGCATTTTGCGTTTTCCCTTGTGGCAAACAGGTCTATCTCTGGATGACCCCATTCCTGGAAGTACGGGCGGAGTACTGATGGATGTAACTCCCACTCGTGCATTTGATGGCTGTACCTGCTGAGCAGATCCGCCATCTGATTGTCCTTGCACGGGAGGTGTTCCGCCATGAGGAAGATGTTCCTCTGAATGGCCCACTTCCACATTGCTCTGAGCCAGATGAGACAGCTGTGGAGAGTGCGTACCTCCCTGCTTCTGGATGTAGTACATGGCTGTCATGTTGTCCGTCCGGATCAACACGACTTTGTTGCACAGATGTACTTTGAAGGACTTGAGCGCCATGAAGATCGCCATCAGCTCCAGGTAGTTGATGTGCATCTTCTGTTGCTGCGATGTCCATAGTCCCTGCACCGTGTAGTGGAGCACATGAGCTCCCCATCCCTGGAGAGAGGCGTCCGTTGTCATGATGACTTGCGGCACAGGCTCTTGGAACGGTTGGCCCTTGCAAAGGTTGTGTGGATTCCACCAATGCAGAGAGTTGTATGCCCGACCGGTCACCAACACTAGGTCTGTCAACTGTCCTAGAGCCTGTGTCCACTGATTTGCCAAGCATTCTTGGAGCGGACGCATATGCAACCTTGCATGCGGGACTATGAAGATGCAGGAGGCCATCATGCCTATCAACTGCATGAACACTCTCGCTGGGAGTGAGTGTTGAGGTCTGAACCTTTGGATGAGCGACTGGATGCTGCCGATCCTCACCGGGTTCGGCTGAGCCGTAGCAGTCAGAGTATTTATCGTCGCGCCCAGGTACTGCCGCACATGGGCTGGCTGGAGGTGCGACTTTGGGTAGTTCAGTGAGAACCCCAGACTGTGAAGGAGGTGAATGGTGTGGGACATGTCTGCGGCGTACTGCTGTTCCGACTTTGCTTGAACGAGCCAGTCGTCTAGGTAAGGGTAGACATGTATGTTTTGTCTCCTGAGGTGCGCCGCCACGGTCGCCAGACACTTTGTGAACACTCTGGGGGCTGTGGTCACTCCTAAGGGTAGGACCTTGAACTGGTAATGCCTGTTTTGTATAGTGAACCGGAGGTACTTTCTGTGGGATGGGTGGAGTGGTATGTGAAAGTAAGCATCCTTGAGGTCCAAGGTTGCTAGGAAGTCCCCTTGGTTTAACAATGGGAGAATTTGCTGCAGTGTTAGCATATGAAAATGTTCTGAGAGGATGTACAGGTTGAGGGGACGTAGATCTAGAATGGGTCTGAGGGAACCGTCCTTTTTTGGGATTAGGAAGTACAGGGAATAAACCCCTGTCCCTTCCTCCTCCACCGGCACGAGCTCTATTGCGCCTTTTTGCAGCATCACCAGAACCTCCTGCTGCAATAAGTGCAAGTGCTCTGCTGACATAGGACGTTGTCTTGGGGGAATATTGGGCGGAGTGGACGTCAACTCCAAACAATACCCGAACTGGATAAGTTTCCTTACCCACCTGTCTGTGGTGATGGACGTCCAGACTGGCAGGAACTGCTGGAGTCTCCCCCCGACAGGTGTTGGATGGTCGGGGGGCAGTGACATAGAGTCACTGTTTGTTGGCAGTAGAGGAACGGGAACTGTTGTTGCCTCTGCCTCTGCCCTTGGAGCTGTTTCCTCTGTAACCCCCTCTACCTTGTTTGGGGTACGAGGATTGTGCGCCTCCTCTAGTGAATTGCGACTGCTGTGCCAAGTGTCCTCTGTTAACCCCACGTGCACTTGAGCGACGAAAAGTGCTCCCTCTGAATTGCTGAGACTAAAGCGCCCCCATGGATTTTTTTGATTTTCTCGAGGGTGGTGTCAACCTCTGGGCCAAACAGTCTGTCCGGATTTACGGGCTGGTTGAGGATAGTGGTCTGTATGTCAGGCTTGAACCCTGAGATGCGGAGCCATGCTTGACGCCTCAACAGCACACTTGTGTTGACCGCTCTAGCCGCTGTATCTGCGACATCAAGCGCACATTTGATTGCCGTGTTGGAAATAAGCTTGCCCTCCTGTATCAGCATCTCAGCTGCTTCCTTAAACTGGTCTGGAAGGTGTTGTAGGAGTTGCTCTAGGGTGTCGTAATGCGCCCTATCATATCGTGCCAACAGGGCCTGTGTGTTAGATATGCGCCATATATTGGCCGCCTGTGCAGCCACCCTTTTCCCCGATGCCTCCAGCACTTTTGACTCTTTGTCCGGGGGAGGAGCTTCACCCGTTGTCTGCGAGTTCGCCCTCTTGCGGGCATTGGAAACCACCAAAGAGTCCAGAGGCAACTGGCCCCGTATATAAGTCGGGTCCCCAGGTGCCGGTCTGTATTTCTTTTCTATTCTCGGGTTCACCACCCTTGCTCTTGTGGGTTCCTTGAAGATGTCTGTGGCATGCTTTAAAACCCCTTTAAGCATTGGAAGTGTTTTCACAGTCTTTTCCGCTGCAGAGAAAGTGTCAAACAAAAAGTCTTCTTCCACAGGGTCAGCATGCATCTCCACCTTATGGTTTGCAGCCGCCCTTTCAATCAAGGCATTAAACGCCGCCGAGTCTTCAGTTGGAGATGTCTTCACACCAGAAACCTGTGGGTCATGTACCACCTGTTGGTCCCCTTGGTCACCAGTGTCAACCCATGAGTCCTGTTGTTCATCAGGGTCATTGTTATCAGGAAAGTTGTACTCCTCATTCTGTTCACCTTCATCTCCCTCTGAGGCAGTTGGTGAAGGTGTTGGACTCCTCCCAGGTTGTGGATGAAGGGGTTCAACAAGCACAGGAAGGTCTAGAGCCGTCCTTTTCTTTTTCAGAGGTATTACAAAGGACTACAATGGGTGGGAAGTAATTTTCCGCTTGTAGAGCGTCAATTTTCCCGTGTCGGCGTCGATATAGTGCTCAGACTGTTCTTCTGACGCATGTTGTCGACCAAAACGTCCACTTAGCATTGAGTGCTCCGAGCTTCCCGAGTCCTTTGGCACCGACCGAGGTGCAAAGGCCTTCGGCGCCACCTTCGGCGGCAGAGTGTACAGGATCGGCGTTGAAGTCTTAGTCGGTGCCCCCACCGATTGTGGAACCGACGGCTTTGGAGTCGTCGACGCCAAACTCTTCTCCCGTATTCTCTTGAGGGAGTCCGAGACTTGCTTGGTGAAAGAAGCGGAGGGCTTAGTCGGCCCGACCGATGACCTTGGTCCGCCACCAGGGGAAGATCCCAGCGTCGACGATTTCTCCTTGTGCGCCGGAGACGCAGACGCATCCTCGACCGCTGTGGCCCGGGCTTCCGCCACGGCCTTAGGCGTCAATGCCGCTGGCGTTGGATGGGCAGGTTTTTGTTTCTGCATCGGGGCTCCAGACTTGGGCTCGCGGCCCGTTGCCGACTGCGCCTCGACTGTGCGTTTGCCTGTCGGCGCGGTAGATTTGCCTGAAGGCGTGTCGACTGTCTGCTTGGGTTTCGATGCAGCCACCGTGCTCGACACATGCTCGACGACCTTCTTCGAGCTTGGCTCCTTGACCACTTTCTGTACTTTAGCCGGCTCAACAGCCTTCTTCAGCTTCGGAGCCACTGAAGTCGACGGCGCCGATGGCGTTGCAGATGTCTTCAGTTTCGATGGAGTGTCGGCCATCTTAGTTGGTTTCGATGGCGAAGGTTTCAGTTTCGGTTTCGATTTGCCTAATGGAGGCTCCGCTGGTGTGTCCGTAGCCGGGCCGGAAGGCGGGGCTGAGGACTGCGGTGTAGGGTCGTGGGTAAGGCCGTGAGGCGATCCCGAGACCTGAGCCTGAGGCATTGTACTTTCGGGGCATAGCTCTTCCTCCGAGCTATCTTCCACGGCCCCATAAACTTCCTCGACGTCCCCTACCTCCTCGACGTTTTCCTGTAGGTCCTGGCCCTCGACGGGTTCTCCGCAATCGGCCTCGACCTCCGTCGATGGTGGCGAAATCTGCAGATGATGGCTTCGGCCTTCTGCTTCGGGGTCGTCGAAGATGTCGACAGGTGCCGGAGCCGCTCTCCGGGCCTCGAGGCGCGCTGAATCTTGAGCGTCTTCTTCGACCTGAACTTCGAACAGGCCATACAGTTGGCCTCGTTGTGGTCCGGCGAGAGGCACTTGTTGCATACAGGATGCACGTCGATGTGTGGGTACTTCGAACCGCACACGGGGCAGAACTTGAACGGACTCCGTTCCATCGTAGTTTCGTCGGGGTCTTGCTGCGACGACAGGGCCTCGATGACCGAAGAGTCACCCGACTCTCCAGATATCCGACTCGAAGAGTTGGAAGAACACGAGACCGAACGCGAACAATACCGACGAGGTAACGAAGGCCTTTTGGCCTTAAAGAAGTTGTTTTATCGATTCCGAACAGGAGACGTCGAAATCACATCCGAACCCAATGGCGGAAAAAAACAATCTGGGGATGGAGTCGATGCCCATGCGCACTGTAGTCCAGGGGAGGAGCCACCCATCTCGTGATACTTCGAAGACTCTTCCAGGACAACAATGTGCAATCATCCGGACCCAACACTAGGCGGCGATCTATGCAATAGATATGAATTTAGCAGCCCACATGCCTCGAACGTAGCATATTCCGTTCGAGGCATGTGGGCTGCTGAATTCATATCTGTGCATAGAATGTATAGCAGTCTCTCCCTTAGCGGTGGCTACCTGTGCCAGCTGCAGCAGTCTGAAACAGAGTTTTTAGAACAGCCTGTCCTACAGCAGCTTGCTGTTTGGAATGTACATGCACACAATAGTGTTTTGTGTATGTATGGTAGACCATGTGGCTGCTTTACATATTTCTTCTAGAGGGATGTTTCCTAGGAAAGCCATGGATGCCACCATTTTGCGCGTTGAGTGCGCCCTTGGGGGAACTGCGCTTAGCCTTAAGATAACATATCTGAATGCACTTAACAATCCACCTGGCTAAGCCCGATTTAGAAATAGGGTTGCCTTTGTGTTGCTGCTGTATTGGACATCGGCTCTTGAACTTCCTGCTCGTCTGCCTCTTCTTCCTCGGTATCGAAAATGTTCACCGGGTCAGGTGCCGTCTGCTGGGCCTCCTGGCGCGCCGAAGTCGAATCGTCTTCTTGGAGCGGAAACGAGAACAAGCCATACAGTTGGCTTCATCGTGATCCGGCGACAGGCACTTGTTGCACACCGGGTGGACATCGATGTGAGGATACTTCGAGTTGCACACGGGGCACCTCTTGAACGGGCTCCGTTCCATGATGGTTCGTCGAATAAGGCCTCTGGCGTCGACCGGGCCTTCAGCGCCGAAGAGCCACACGACTCCTCTGGATGTCCGACTCGGGAACTGAGCCGGAACAGAACTGGGCACCGATCGCAAGACAATACCGACGATATAGTAAAGGCCTTTTGGCCAAAAAGAAAGTTTTCAATTGAATCCGAACTAGAGAGATCAAATATGCATCCGAACCCAATGGCGGAAAAAAACAATCTGGGGATGGAGTCGATGCCCATGCGCACTGTAGTCCAGGGGAGGAGCCACCTATCTCGTGATACTTCGAAGATTCTTCCAGGACAACAATGTGCAATCATCCGGACCCAACACTAGGCGGCGATCTATGCACAAGATATGAATTCAGCAGCCCACATGCCTCGAACATAGGGTTGCCTTTGTGTTGTGGTGAAAAGGCAACAAACAATCTTTTGTCCTGTCAATGTAATATAGGAGAGCCCTTTTAACATCTAGTGTGTGGAGGGCCCTTTCTGGTACTGACTGTGGATTTGGGAAGAACACTGGCAGTTCTATTGTCTGATTGATGTGGAAGTGAGACACCACTTTGGGCATGAATTTAGGGGTTGTTCTAAGCACGACCCTATTAGCGTGGATTTGGAAGAATGGCTCTTGAATAGTTAGGGCTTGAAGTTCGCTAACTCGTCTAAGCGAAGTAATAGCCACGAGAAATGCCACCTTCCATGTTAAAAATTGAATTTCACACGAGTGTAGAGGTTCAAAAGGTGGTCCCATTAGTATGGTTAATTGAATATGCTACTTACCAGTATGCATCTGTTCTTGGCATGTAGGGCTGCTGACATTCATATCTATAGCATAGATCGCCGCCTAGTGTTGGGTCCGGATGATTGCACCTTGTTGTCCTGGAAGAGTCTTCGAAGTATCACGAGATAGGTGGCTCCTCCCCTGGACTACAGTGCGCATGGGCATCGACTCCATCCCCAGATTGTTTTTAGCCATTGTGGCAAAGATGGAGTGTAATAGTGTAAGCGATGTCCATGCTTAAGATTGAATGCAAGAAAAGGTCTGCAGCCGCTACGGGCGCTGGGGAGGAGAGCGGGCGATATGAATGTCAGCAGCCCTACATGCCAAGAACAGATGCATACTGGTAAGTAGCATATTCAGTTCGAGGCATGTGGGCTGCTGAATTCATATCTATAGCATAGAATACATAGCAGTCCCTCCATTAACGGCGGCTGCCCGTGCCAGCTGCAGAAGTCTGAAAAAGTGTTTTAAGAACAGCCTGTCCTACAGCTGCCTGCTGTTTGGAATGCACATCTACACAGTAATGTTTGGTAAACGTATGTGGTGTAGACCATGTGGCTGCTCTACAAATGTCTTCCAAAGGAATATTACCTAGGAATGTCATGGAGGCCCCCAACTTGCGTGTGGAGTGTGCCCTGGGGGGGACCGTTAAAGTGCGCTTAGCTTTCTGATAGCAAATCTGAATACACTTAACGATCCACCTGGCTATTCCTGCTTTGGAAATGGGGTTGCCTTTGTGCTGGGCTGAGAAGGCAACAAAGAGTTGTTGTGTTTTCCGAAAATCTTTGGTTCTGTCAATGTAGTACATTAATGCCCTTTTGACATCAAGCGTGTGGAGCATCCTTTCCGCTACCGTTTCAGGGTTTGGAAAGAATGCGGGCAGTTCGATGGATTGATTGACATGAAACTGCGACACTACCTTTGGAAGAAACTTGGGGTTAGTGCGCAGCATCACCCTGTTTGAATGAATTTGAATAAACGGCTTTTGTATTGTGAGCGCTTGCAGCTCACTAACACGTCTCAGAGACGTGACGGCGATGAGAAAAGCCACTTTCCATGTCAAGAATTGAATCTCACATGAATGTAGAGGCTCAAACGGGGGACCCATTAATCTGGTGAGGACCCCATTGAGGTTCCACACAGGAGCTGGTGGGGTCCTGGGAGGGATGACGCGCTTCAGACCTTCCAGAAATGCTTTAATGGCAGGCACCCTGAAAACAGAGAGATGCTGCCTGTTTTGGAGATAAGCCGCTATGGCAGACAAGTGTATCCGAATGGAAGCATGTGCAAGATTGCATTTGTAAAGATATAACAAATAGCAGATGATATTAAGAATGGATGCATCTAGCAGGTTGATATGGTGTTCTGTACAGTAAATGACAAACCGCTTCCATTTTGCCGCATAGCAAGCTCTGGTAGTTGGCTTCCGTGCCTCCCGGATGATGTCCATGCATTCAGGAGGCAGATTAAGGTAGCCAAACTCTAAGACCTCAGGAGCCAGATCGCCAGATTGAGCTGTTGCGGATCTGGATGCTGAATGTCGCCATGGTTCTGCGTCAAGAGCCTGGGTGTGAGGTGCAGCCTTTGATGCGGTACCACGGAGAGTTCTAGAAACGTGGTGTACCATGGTTGGCGTGCCCACGTTGGAGCAACCAGGATGAGCGTCATCGAGTGTTGCTTTAGCTTTCTTGCCACCAGCGGAATGAGAGGTGCTGGGGGAAAAGCGTACGCAAATCTGCCTGACCAGTTCATCCATATCGCATTGCCCTGCGACTGTGGGTGAGGGAACCTAGCGGCAAAGCTTTGGCATTTTGCGTTTTCCCATGTGGCAAACAGGTCTATCTCTGGATGACCCCACTGCTGGAAGTACGGGCGGAGTACTGATGGATGTAACTCCCACTCGTGCATCTGGTGGCTGAACCTGCTGAGCAGATCCGCCATCTGATTGTCCTTGCACGGGAGGTGTTCCGCCATGAGGAAGATGTTCCTCTGAATGGCCCACTTCCACATGCTCTGAGCCAGATGAGACAACTGTGGAGAGTGCGTACCTCCCTGTTTCTGGATGTAGTACATGGCTGTCATGTTGTCCGTCCGGATCAACACGACTTTGTTGCACAGATGTACCTTGAAGGACTTGATTGCCATGAAGATTGCCATCAGTTCTAGGTAGTTGATGTGCATCTTCTTTTGCTGCGTCGTCCACAGTCCCTGCACCGTGTAGTGGAGCACATGAGCTCCCCAACCCTGGAGAGAAGCGTCCGTTAGGATGATCTGTGGAACAGGCTCTTGGAACGGTCGGCCCTTGCAAAGTTTGTGTGGATTCCACCAATGCAGAGAGTTGTATGCCCGACCGGTCACCAACACTAGGTCTCTCAGCTGTCCTTGAGCCTGAGTCCACTGATGCGCCAAGCATTCTTGGAGCGGACGCATATGCAACCGTGCGTGCGGGACTATGAAGATGCAGGAGGCCATCATGCCTATCAACTGCATGAACACTCTCGCTGGGAGTGAGTGTTGCGGTCTGAACCTCTGGATTAGCGACTGGATGTTGTCGATCCTCACTGGGTTTGGCTGAGCTGTGGCTGCCAGAGTATTTATCGTCGCGCCCAAATACTGCCGCACACGGGCTGGCTGAAGGTGAGACTTTGGATAGTTTAGTGAAAACCCCAGACTGTGAAGGAGGTGAATGGTGTGGGACATGTCTGCGGTGCACTGCTGGGCCGACTTGGCTTGAACCAGCCAGTCGTCCAGATAAGGGTAGACATGTATGCTCTGTCTCCTGAGGTGCGCCGCTACTGTCGCCAGACATTTTGTGAACACTCTGGGGGCAGTGGTCACTCCGAAAGGGAGGACCTTGAACTGGTAATGCCGGTTTTGGATGGTAAACCTGAGGTATTTCCTGTGGGATGGATGGAGTGGTATGTGAAAGTAAGCATCCTTGAGGTCCAAGGTTGCGAGGAAGTCTCCCTGGTTTAACAATGGAAGAACCTGCCGCAGTGTTAACATGTGGAAGTGTTCTGAAAGAATGTATTGGTTCAGTGGGCGTAGGTCTAGAATTGGTCTGAGTGAGCCGTCCTTCTTTGGGATTAAGAAGTACAGGGAATAAACCCCTGTGCCTTCTTCCTCCACCGGCACGAGCTCGATTGCGCCTTTTTGCAGCATCACAAGAACCTCTTGCTGCAATAAGTGCAAGTGCTCTGCTGACATAGGCCGTTGTCTTGGGGGTATGTTTGGTGGAATGGATGTTAGCTCCAAACAATAGCCGAACTGGATAAGTTTCCTGACCCACCTGTCTGTGGTGATGGACTTCCAGACTGGCAGGAACTCTTGGAGTCTCCCCCCGACAGGTGTTGGATGGTCGGGGGCAGTGACAGGGAGTCACTGTTTGTTTGTGGCAGAGGAACGGGAACTGTTGTTGCCTCTGCCTCTACCCTTGGCACTGTTTCCTCTATATTCACCTCTGCCCTGCTTGGTGTACGAGGATTGTGCACCACTTTTATTGAATGGCGTCTGCTGCAACATGTGTCCTCTGTTAACACATCGACTGCCTGAGCGACGAAAAGTGTTCCCTCTATATTGCTGTGACTGGAGAGCACCCATGGACTTGGCAGTCTCAGTATCTTTTTAGATTTTTTCCAGGGTGGTGTCTACCTCTGGACCAAATAACCTGTCTTGGTTAACCGGCTGGTTGAGGATAGTAGTTTGTATTTCTGGCTTGAACCCTGAGATGCGGAGCCATGCCTGACGTCTCAACATCACACTAGTATTGATTGCTCTCGCTGCCGTGTCCGCAACGTCCAGCGCACACTTTATAGCAGCGTTGGAGATGAGCTTTCCCTCCTGGATAAGCATTTCAGCTCCCTCTTTAAACTGGTCTGGAAGGTGTTGCAACAGCTGCTCTAGGGTGTCATAGTGTGCCCTATCGTATCTGGCCAACAGTGCCTGTGTGTTTGAGATGCGCCAGATGTTGGCCGCCTGAGCTGCTACTCTCTTCCCCGATGCCTCCAGCACTTTTGACTCTTTGTCTGGGGGAGGAGCTTCACCCGTGGTTTGGGAGTTTGCCCTCTTGCGGCATTAGAGACCACCAAAGAGTCCAGAGGCAACTGACCCCTAATGTAGGTTGGGTCGCCAGGTGCCGGTCTGTATTTCTTCTCTATTCTAGGGTTGACAACCCTTGATCTCGTGGGTTCCTTGAAAATGTCTGCTGCATGCTTAAGGACCCCTTTGAGCATCGGAAGAGTCTTGACAGTTTTTTCAGCAGTGGAGAAAGTGTCAAAAAGGAAGTCAACCTCCACAGGGTCAGCATGCATCTCCACTTTATGGTTTGTAGCTGCCCCTTCAATTAAGGCATTAAATGCCGCAGAATCTTCAGTGGGAGACGTTTTAACGTTATAACGTTATAAATCTGAGGGTCATGGACTGTTTGCTGGTCCTGTTCACCTGTGTCCATCCATGAGTCCTGTTGCTCATCAGGCTCTGTGTGCGCAGGAAAGTTGTACTCCTCATCCTGCTCCCCTTCACCTCCATCAGAGTAAGTGGGTGAAGGTGTTGCACTCCTCCTAGGCTGTGGAAGAATCTGTTCAACCAGTACTGGTGTGTCTGGTGCAGGCTTTTTGCGCTTTAGAGGAATTGTAAATGACTGCAGAGGCTGTGATGTTATTTTCCTCTTGTAAAGCGTGAGCTTCCCGGTGTCGGCATTGATGAAATGCTCCGACCCTTCTTCCAATAAAGGTTGTCGATGACTCAAACTCCCACCTGGGCGAGTTGGCTTCGACACTTCAGAGTCCTTGGGCACCGACCGTGGTGCGAAGGCCTTCGGTGCCACCTTAGGCGGTAACGTGTAGAGGATTGGCATGGAAGTCTTCTTCGGTGGGTCAGACGGCTTCGGTGCGGAAGGCGTTTTCGGTTCCGATGCTGAAGCCTTGTCCCTAATCCGCTTGAGGGAGTCCGAGACCTGCTTCGTAAAGGAAGCAGACTGTTTCGTCGACCCGGCCGACGACCTTGGGCCGCCCCCAGGGGAAGACCCGAGCGTCGACGACTGTTGTTTGTCTGTTCGAGGCGCAGGAGGATCCGTGACCGGTGCGCTTCGATCTCTGGCCACGGCCGCAGACGTCGACGGCTTCGGGACGGCAGCCTTGACTCTTGGCGTCGTGACCCCAGACTTCGGCTCGGCGCCCTTGGGTGACTTCGTCTCGACGGGCCCTTTGCTTTTCGGCTCGACAGACTCACCTGATGTAGGCTCGACAGCCTTCTTGGGCTCGCCCGCCTTGCTTGACACCGACTCGACGGCCTTCTTCGAGCTCGGCTCCTTGACCACCTTTGGCACCTTTGCCTGGTCGACAGCCTTCTTCGGCTTCGAGGCCTCCGACGACGACGGCGTCGATGTTGGAGCAGACGGTTTAGTTTTCGATGGCGTCTCGGCCATCTTTGTTTTCGTCGACACCGATGGTTTCAGTTTCGGTTTCGATTTTGGTAATGGCGGTTCCGCTGAGGAGTCCGTAGTCGGGCCGGAAGGCGGGGCCGTGGATTTTGGTGTAAGGTCTTGGGTAAGGCCGTGTGGCGATCCCGCGACCTGAGCCTTTGTAAGAGTACGAACGGGGCATAGCTCATCCTCCGAGCTATCTTCCATGGCCCCATATGCTTCGTCGTCGTCCCCTACCTCCTCGACGACTTCCTCCAGGTCTTGGCCTTCGACGTCCGCTTCGTAGTCGGACTCGACGTCCACCGCCGGAGGTGAAATCTGCAGTTGAAGTTCTTGGTCGTCTGCTTCCGCGTCGTCGAAGATGTCCACCGGTGCTGGAGCCGATCGCTGGGCCTCGATGCGCGCCGCATCTTGATCATTTTCTTCGATTGAAATCTGGAACAGGCCATACAGTCGGCCTCGTTGTGGTCCGGCGACAGGCACTTGTTGCACACAGGATGGACGTCAATGTGTGGGTACTTCGAACCACACACGGGACACTTCTTGAACGGGCTCCGTTCCATGTCGTCTCGTCGAGGGTCTTGCTGCGTTGACTGGGCCTCGATCACCTAAGAGTCACTCGACTCCCTGGAAATCCAACTTGACGAGTTGGAGTATAGTCGGGACCGAACGCAAACAATACCGACGGTTCAGAGAAGGCCTTTTGGCCTTAAGAAAAGTCTATAACGATTCCGAGCAGGAGTTGTCGAAATCACATCCGAACCCAATGGCGGGAAAAAACAATCTGGGGATGGAGTCGATGCCCATGCGCACTGTAGTCCAGGGGAGGAGCCACCTATCTCGTGACACTTCGAAGACTCTTCCAGGACAACAAGGTGCAATCATCCGGACCCAACACTAGGCGGCGATCTATGCTATAGATATGAATTCAGCAGCCCACATGCCTCGAACACGATGTTTAGGTTCCAGACAGGTGAAGGTGGGTGTCTTGGGGGGATTACTCGTTTGAGTCCCTCCATGAATGCTTTAATTGCAGGCACTCTGAATAGGGAAAGGTGTTGCCTGTTTTGAAGGTAAGCTGCTATAGCAGCTAAGTGTATTCTTATAGATGTATAGGCTAGATTGCAGCGGTGTAGGTGCAAAAGATAGCATATGATATTTTGAGTTGATGCGTCTAGTGGGTTTATGTCATTGTTGTTACAGTAAATGACAAAACGTTTCCACTTTGCAGCATAGCATGCTCTTGTGGTAGGTCTTCTTGGCTCCTTGATAATGTTCATGCAGTCTGGAGGTAAGTTTAGGTAGCCAAGCTCTATGACTTCAGGAGCCAGATTGCAAGGTTCAGCTGCTGTGGATCTGGGTGCTGAATGTCTCCATGGCTCTGTGTTAAGAGACTGGGTGTTAGCTTTAGTCTTTGATGATATATTTAGAAACAACAAGGGGCCCATTTAGATCAGAGGGGACCTTTGGGGTAACGTTATTCAGACAACAGTGGTCCCATCTCAGAGAAATGCATGAAGAATAAATATAGACACAATCGTAACTATATTGAATTGTGGACTTGTCCAGCCGGACAGTGGTCCAATATTTTTACTTCTGAGGAATAAAGAGAAATATTAAACAACAGTACATAATATGGGGCACAAGCCTGTACCAAACTTGCAATTGTGCAACTGACACACACTAATGACGAAGGAACAAAAGGGCTTGTAGGCACAAGCGTGAGGTTCGAAGTACTAGAATTTACACAATGTCATAGTACATCACAACATAGTTTACACCTTTACATCAATTTATAACAATGCAGTTATGTATAAGGTGTCATTTAAGTCGACGGCGTTTCGATCTGTTAACTAGATACACAGATCATCATCAGGACATAATACTTATGCCTAATATTTGTAAGCCTCTGATGCCTACAGGGAAGGAAGGTGAGAGGAATAGGAAAGAGTAGTGAGGATTTCACATTTAAAATTCAAATCTTTACAATTATACAAACCAGATTATTGATTACATAAACTCGTTACATGCACGTGATGTGCAGACCAGTGACATGTTGATTCGTGAGTGATAACTATTTACAGTGAAGGTATTCACAGAATAAAAAACCTGCATAACTTGCCATGCAAGATCTGTGCATTAATTATAGGAAGCGCATCTTAACAGTAGAACCATTTACCATGCACAATTACATTTGCCAGTAGAGCTGCCTTGCGTGATGAATGCAGTGAGTAATTACTCATACAGTGACCATGCGACTTATTCAGAACTTCACTACTAATAATAAGTTCATAATCAATTATTAGGCACATATTGTAGCGAACCGGGAGTGAGGAATTGCCGAGATGCCGTAATGGACCGCAAGCCGATACCTCGTAAATTGCAGTGCTTCATGAGAAGGGGGGATTCGGAGCACATTTAGAATGAGCCTCACAATAGTAATCCGGCAGTGAAGGTTATCGTGATGTTAAAGAAAACCTCATGCTGATGAGCAAGTTTAAAAAGGTATCGTGAATGGAGGGGAGGTTCGGCCGTCATTGAGAAGAGTCCGCGAGGGTGAATGTTAGTATTGACCGGAGTACAAGTAAGTTGCGCTTACCGAGAACCTATTAATTGCGGCTCTGAGTCAGTCATTAGTGCGTAATGGCACTTGGCGGACCGCCCGTCAGCGTGGTAGCCTGGGGAATTAAGGAAGGGAATTACAAGGGAAGGGCCAAGTGTTAGAGAGGTCGCGGTGCCGGGAGACAGTGACTTACCAAGTACAGGGCGATTACAGCGTCTCAATGGTGGCGTCTGTCTAGGTGTTCAGGCATTAGTTGAGCCGCGAGTGATTAAAAGGATAGTATGTCAAATGATGTTAATCGCAAGGGTGGAAGGACTCGCAGGCGTCGGGGAGCCCGATATGGCGGCCATCTTAGAGTGGTGAAATGATTTAGAGTGAAGTTAGTCAGTGTAATCGACTAATTTGGTATTATTAACATAGTACTGTATATTAGGTAATTGGTATATGACATTTTATAACAGTGTCCTCATAGTTATATCTGGTCCAGGGCCCTACTATCAGTTAACTAAAAAATAGAATAAATTTTTTTTAAAAATTCAAATACTAGGTCACTGTTCTAAACACATTGCTATAGGTCTAATAGCATATGGCATCAAGTCCCAAAATTAGTAGTGAAGTTCTGAATAAGTCGCATGGTCACTGTATGAGTAATTACTCACTGCATTCGTCACGCAAGGCAGCTCTACTGGCAAATGTAATTGTGCATGGTAAATGGTTCTACTGTTAAGATGCGCTTCCTATAATTAATGCACAGATCTTGCATGGCAAGTTATACAGGTTTTTTATTCTGTGAATACCTTCACTGTAAATAGTTATCACTCACGAATCAACATGTCACTGCTCTGCACATCACGTGCATGTAACGAGTTTATGTAATCAATAATCTGGTTTGTATAATTGTAAAGATTTGAATTTTAACCCCTTCGACGCTCATGACGAGCTCAGCTCGTCATGGAGTTTCCATTGATTTCAATGGAAATTGGTAGTAAATCTTTCCAGGGCCTTAGCATCCAAGTGGTTAAATGTGAAATCCTCACTACTCTTTCCTATTCTTCTCACCTTCCTTCCCTGAAGGCATCAGAGGCTTTCAAATATTAGGCATAAGAATTATGTCCTGATGATGATCTGTGTATCTAGTTAACAGATCGAAACGCCGTCGACTTAAATGACACCTTATACATAAATGCATTGTTATAAATTGACGTAAAGGTGTAAACTATGTTGTGATGTACTATGACATTGTGTAAATTCTAGTACTTCGAACCTCACGCTTGTGCCTACAAGCCCTTTTGTTCCTTCGTCATTAGTGTGTGTCAGTTGCACAATTACAAGTTTGGTACAGGCTTGTGCCCCATATTGTGTACTGTTGTGTAATATTTCTCTTTATTCCTTATTAGTAAAAATATTGGACCACTGTCCGGCTGGACAAGTCCACAATTCAATATAGTTACGATTGTGTCTATATTTATTCTTCATGCATTTAGTCTTTGATGACGCACCACGGAAAGCTCTAGGAACGTGGTGTACCACGGTTGCCTCACCCATGTTGGAGCAACTAGGATTAGCGTCATGGAGTGCTGGCGCAGTTTGCGTGCCACTAGCGGTATCAACGGTGCTGGTGGAAAAGCGTAGGCAAATTTGCCTGACTAGTTCATCCATATTGCATTGCCCTGAGACTGCGGGTGTGGGAACCTTGCGGCGAAGTACCGGCATTTTGCGTTTTGTTTTGTGGCGAACAGGTCTATCTCTGGTTGTCCCCGCTGTTGGAAGTATGGTTGAAGCACTGTGGGATGAATCTCCCACTCGTGCATCTGTTGGCTGTGTCTGCTGAGCAGATCCGCTATCTGATTGTCCTTGCCTGGGAGGTGTTCGGCCATGAGAAAAATGTTTCTTTGAATGGCCCACTTCCACATGCTTTGAGCCAGATGTGACAGCTGTGGAGAGTGTGTTCCTCCCTGCTTTTGTATGTAGTACATCGCAGTCATGTTGTCCGTCCGGATCAACACAGTTGTGTTGCACAGATGTACTTTGAAGGCTTTCATTGCCATGAAAATTGCCATCAGCTTCAGTAGGTTGATGTGCATTTTTTTCTGCAGCGTGGTCCATAAGCCCTGTACTGTGTGGTGGAGGACATGGGCTCCCCACCCTATCAGGGATGCGTCCGTTGTCAGGTCTATTTGTGGTACAGGCTCTTCGAACAGTCGTCCTTTGCAAAGGTTTTGTGGATTCCACCAATGCAGAGAGTTGTATGCACGACTGGTCACCAACACTAGGTTGTTTAATTGTCCTTGAGCCTGGTTCCACTGACGTGCTAGGCACTCCTGTAGCGGACGCATGTGTAGTCTTGCGTGGGGGACTATGAAAATGCATGAGGGCATCATACCTATCAGTTGCATAAACACTCGGGCTGGGAGCGAGTGTTGGGGCGTGAACCTTTGGATTAGCGTCTGAATGCTGTTTATTCTGACAGAATTTGGCTGTGCTTTCCCTGCCAGAGTGTCTATCGTCGCCCCCAGGTATTGTTGTACGTGGGCAGGCTGAAGATGGGACTTTGGGTAGTTCAGCGAGAAACCTAAACTGTGCAGGAGGTGAATAGTGTGTGACATGTGGCTGGCACATTGCTGGGCTGACTGTGCCTGTATTAGCCAGTCGTCCAGATATGGATAGACATGAATATGCTGTCTTCTGAGATGTGCTGCTACGGTCGCTAGGCAGTTGGTAAATACTCTCGGGCTGTGGTCACCCCGAAAGGAAGGACTTTGAATTGACAGTGCTGATTTTGTATTGTAAACCTGAGATATTTCCTGTGTGCTGGGTGTACCGGTATATGGAAATATGCGTCTTTCAGGTCTAGTGTTGCGAGGAAGTCTCCTTGACCCAACAGTGGTAACACCTGCTGTAGAGTGAGCATGTAGAAATGCTCTGATAAAATGTATTGGTTTAAGGGCCTGAGGTCCAAAATTGGCCTGAGAGACCCGTCCTTTTTTGGGATTAGGAAGTATAGTGAGTACACTCCTGTACCCTGGTGTTCTAAGGGTACTGGTTCTATGGCCCCTTTTTGTAGCAGGCTGATGACTTCCTGCTGCAATAAGTGTAGGTGTTCTGCAGACATAGGACGGTGTTTTGGGGGTATGTTGGGAGGTGTGGAGATTAATTCTAGGCAATAGCCATGCTGGATAATTTGCCTCACCCATCTGTCTGTAGTGATGTTTTCCCAGACTTGTAGGAACTGCTGCAATCTTCCCCCGAACGGTGTTACATGGTCTGGGGGTAGTGACAAGAAGTCACTGTTTGGTATTGGTAGAGGATCTGGTGGTGGTATTCCCTCGTTCTCTACCTTTTCTGTTATTGCCACGGTATCCACCTCTACTGTTTTTGTAGTAGGTGTTTTGCGTGTTCCCTTGGTTGTATGAGGTTTGCTGCGCTGAGCCTCCTCTTCCAGCTCCTCTGTTGCCGGAGCGACGAAAGGAGCCGCCTCTGTATTGTTGTGACTGCAAGGCTCCCATAGACTTGGCTGTCTCGGTATCCTTTTTCATCTTGTCTAATATTGTGTCCACCTTAGGCCCAAACAAATAATCAGGGTTCACTGGCTGATTAAGTAGAGTGTTCTGAACCTCATTTTTAAAGCCAGAGATGCGGAGCCACGCATGTCGTCTGAGCATGACACTGGTATTGATAGCCCTGGCTGCTGTGTCTGCAGCGTCTAGCGCGCATTTGATGGAAGCATTAGATATCAACTTTCCCTCTTGTATTAGGAATTCTGCCTGTTCTTTATAAAGGTCAGGTAAATGCTGGAGAAGGTGCTCAAGTGTGTCGGAGTGTGCCCTGTCATACCTAGCTAACAGGGCTTGAGTGTTTGAAATTCTCCATATGTTAGCTGCTTGAGCAGCTACTCTTTTGCCAGAAGCTTCCAAAATTTTAGACTTTTTGTCTGGAGGTGGAGCTTCGCCAGTGGTTTGAGAATTAGCACGTTTGCGTGCATTGGATACTACCAAGGAGTCCAAGGGCAGCTGTCCCTTAATATATGTAGGGTCCCCTGGTGCTGGCCTGTATTTCTTTTCTACCCTGGGGTTAATGACTCTTGCCCTAGTAGTTTCTATGTTATATGTCCCCAGTGTGTTTAAGGACTCCTTTTCAAGATTGGCAATGTTTTCACTGATCTTTCAGAAGTGTTGAAAGTGTCAAAAATGAAGTCTTCTTCAATGGGGTCTGCATGCATTTCCACGTGGTGGTTGTATGCCGCTCTTTCAATTAATGCATTGAAGGCTGCTGTGTCCTCTGTAGGCGAAGTTTTAACAGGGTATGCATTATTGTCTTGCGTGGGCTGAGAGTCTGCAGGATCTACAGCATCAGTCCGTGGTTGATTTTGGTTATCCTCATTGTCCACTGGATAATTATACAGTTCACTATCGTTATATTCCACATCCTCATCTGTGTGTGAGGGAGAATATGTATAGGTTTCTTGCATCTGTGTTGTGATAGGCTCAAAGAGAATTGGAGATGTAGAAGAGTCTCTTTTCTTTTTGAGTGGTATTTTGTAGTGTTCAGCAGAAGTGTCTGGTCTGATTTTCCTTTTCAATAGGGTAATTGTGCCAGTATCTGGGTCCACATATAGTTTGGACTGTTCTTCTGTTGAGGGCTCTTGCTGTTTATGTGCTTGAGCTCTTTTCTTTTGTATAACCTTTTTTGTCTGTGTCGGTTCGATCTCCGTTGCTGGTTCGACCGAACTTTGCCGCATGTGCACCGGAAGTCCGAATTTTATCGGTCCGAGGGGCTTTTGTGCTTCAACAGTGTTTTTCGGCTGTATGACTTTTTTCGATGCCGTGATTGGTATCGACCCGACTGTTTTTGTTTGTTCGATAACCACTTTTTTGCTTGGCGTCGTCTTCGGAGCTTGTTGCTTCGGAGCGATATTTTGCCTCGGCTCGATCGACCCCTTGGCCTCGACCCTTGTCTTCGGCTTGAGTGTTCTGGTTTGCAACGTCTTCGGCTTGTCGACTTGTTGTTTCGGTTCGACAACCATCTTCTGCTGGAGTCCTTTGTTTGTGTTGCTTGGCGTCGGCATCGATCTCGTCGGCTCGACGGCCTTTAGCTTAGGCATGTCCCTGGGCGTACTGGCTCTCGGCTCGACAGCCCTGATATTCGACGCATCCCTCTCGGCGGGCATTTTGTGTTTGATCGGCGCCGATGGATTTGCGTCTTTCGGTCGAAGAGTGGGAACTCTATCAGTTTCGGTTTCTGTTTTGTCTCGTGAACTTTCGGTTTCGATATTACCAGGGAATGGTAATGTTGCACCGATGGCTCTTGCCTTACATTCTTAGCCGGGCAGACTTGCGGGGCTATAGAATCGATGTTGAGATCTTGGCTAAGGCCTTCCGGCGATGCCTCGACCTGAGCCGTTGGAAGCGTTTCATTATATGTACTGGGCTCCGTACTCACGGTTGGCCCCATGTCCTCGCCGGAGTCGTCCTCGACGGCTCCGATGCCTTGATCGTCGTTCCCTACCTCGAGGATGTCGTCTTCTTCGTCGACGTAGTAGTTGGAGTCATGTTCCGACCCCTGCTCCGACTGCTGGTCTGAGTCCTCAGCTTCGACGACCTCTTCGTCGTCTTCAAAGATGTTCTCCGGGTCAGGCGCTGGCTTCTGCCTCGCTGCTCTTCGAATCCGAAGTGTTTTCTTTGAACGAAACTGCGCACAAGCTAAGCAGTCGGCTTCATTGTGTTCAGGTGATAAACACTTGTTTACACACAGGGTGTTTATCTATGTGTGGGAATTTAGAGTTACAATTGGGGCATCTTTTGAACGGACTTCGTTCCATCGACGAAAGGCCCCTGGTGTCGAAGAAAGGCTGCGTGGCCTGATTCGACGCGATGAGTAGAAAAGAACAGAAAGAAAGTTGTCGTCACCGATCGAATAACAATACCGACGACCCCGAAGGCCTTTTGGCCTTTTAGAATAGTTTTTATCGATTCCAAACTCAGAGTTGGAAATCACAGCCGAACCCAATGGCGGAAAAAAACAATCTAAGGATGGAGAGGTTGCCCATGCGCACTGTAGTCCAGGGGAGGAGCCACCTATCTCGTGATACTTTGAAGACTCTTCCAGGACAACAATGTGCAATCATCCGGACCCAACACTAGGCGGCGATCTATGCACAGATATGAATTCAGCAGCCCACATGCCTCGAACATATATATACGTTATGTGTTTTAGAACACTTTTTAGCCAGGAAATTCACTGTTCAGTTGAAGGGTGCTTGCAGAGCAGGTATCTATCCTCCACCAATATATTGCAAGGCTCACCCTGAACATATAGACAGTGCATCTACAGCATGTACTCTTCGCCTCCCTGTGCTTTCAGATTTCTCTTTATATATTCATCAACTTACAAGATCAAGTTGTTTATTTATGTCAACTGGAACTCAGGTTATATAATAAGGTTGGGCAAATAAGAATTACTCGTGTTATAAAATAAAGCTTGCAATCGGTTTATATCATTTATTACGTTATTTAAGCACTGCACAAGGCCACATTCGCAAATTGAATCCGTAAGAGCAAATACACATATTGCATTCCTGTGACGACAAGGAGAGGTTTCAGAAACACAACAAAAAGTTTTATTGTTGGTGGAAGAATAGGTTACTAGTGTTATTGTAAAAGAAGAAATGAAACTTTTAGGACACATAAAAATACTTACAATAACATTATTTGACTTAATTGAATTATAGGATTACATGCATAACGTAAAGATAATATCGTTAATTTTGGGGTGGAAAACTGGTAACGGCCGACGCTATTCAAATAAGCAATGTCCTTTGATTACAAAATGACAAATATTAGGAACATTAACTGATGAATCAATTTCTCTGTATCGCTGTATCACAATCTGCCCAATATATTTTAAAGTAGTGCTTTCCACCACATCTTTGTCAGGCATGCATGATCCTAAAAAATATTAGTATTAGGGGGCCTTATGAACAGATTTTTTAAGAAAATAAGTTGAGTTAAAAGTGTCGAGTAAATTAGAAACTTTAACAAAGTATTTACAGTTAATATTTTAAAATGTGTACACTGTTTTAGGCACTGGTACTGCTGATGAAATGGCATCAACTGATTTGTAACAGAGGCTTATGTCTCATGACTAAAGACTCAATTTATTTTCTACAGCGATTGCTTTATGTAACCTGACTGTACATGACTACTTTATAGAGCATAAGCATAAAAAGATATGACCTGGTTGATCTGCAGGACCCTGGTAGATATGTCTAACCTTGGGGCAGGAGTCTTCATACTGGGTGGCGTGCCACCCTAGAGGAGCCTCAAGTGGTGCCGGGGTGGGGGGGAAATGACGGGGGCACCAGGCTGTCGCCAAAAGAAGCATTATGCTGATAGCAGTGCTTTGTTTTAAGATGAGGAAACACAGAGGCAGTAATTGGGCCATCACTAGCACCAATTGTCAATTATATCCTGGCTGGAAAAAGGTGTCAAAAGGGAATGGACTACAATGAATGCACATTTTATTAGCTATTTTTCTTTTTTAGTTGCTGTGCTTCTTCAGCACTATTTCAGGTGGGGCCAGCTGTTTTCCTCTGAGGCAGCACCTCACTGTGCTCTCACTTCTTTGTTTACTGTTAGTGCTATACTTCCTCAGATTCCCTCTATTACCCACCCTAAAATAAATCGAAATATGGATTATCAAGCTGGATTTGCAGGCTATCAAGAATTGGAACCGTTTATGGTTGACCCTTTACAGCTGCATTTCACACCAAAAGATTTTTAGGCAAGTTATCTGGAAAACTCTATGGTACAATGCACCAAATCAGACTGATAGTCACCAACCAAATTAACCATCTGTGTACAGGGGTCTCCGTTTTTCTTCCTGGCCTTGCAGGTTCCCAAATCAAGCGATTCACCCATGATCAAGATCTTCTGGGGGTTATCAACAGAGAAACAGACCTGTGGAGGGAAAGGGGAGAACAGTCCATATTCTTAAAAAGAATCTTAGCTGCTGCCAAAGTCAATCTTCAGTCCAAAACAAAAATGGCATGCAGTAGATTTAAAGGAGCAATTCGGCAGAAATGCACAGCTTGCCCATTTACTAGGATTTCCAAATATATTTTATTTTTAATCAAGGAAAAAGGTGCAGATTAGGCACATGTTTACTGTGTTGCAGGTCCATCAAAATTCACTGGTCAGCTACTCATCCCACTTTGCCTGGTGTACGGTAATGAAAGAAAGGAGTGCGGGAATGTCTCACATGAACAGGAAAGAGCTAGGCGAGATTCAACACAAACTGCAAACCCCATGACAGACGAGGATAGAAGCGTGCAAAACTCACCTCATCTGATCCCTCTTTCGGCTTCATTGGATTTGCGTTCAGCAGTCCCAGGACCGTGCCCTGCTCAGTCTTCCAGTGCTCTTTGTGTACATCACCAAACAAAAACAGGGAGATGAACTTGTCCATGTTTTTCAAGTCATTCAGCCTCCATATGCTGAAAGTTCTACCCTACAAACGAAACACAATTTGCATTTCACACATTTAAAAATAAGTGCATTTCACATCAACTAACGATTAAAGAAGTGCAGTTGTGCCGGATCCACTACCATCACCACGTGCTGTGTGACAGATGTTACTAAATCCTAAAAGTATGCCAGTAAAAATTAATGTGTTAACCATTTTGCTAGCCGCCGACGTTTGCCTCAAAGTTTAACTGTCTAGTCTTGAAAGGGATCCTAGGTTACCCTGGACTACCCTGGTCTTCATATTGCTGCATGCATCAGAAACACAAAGACATTATTGTTAACATACACTTGCCCCTATTTAAAAGCACGCGTTGCACTGCCTGGATTAACTCCTCAAGTAGCTCTCATGTGGTTGCTCGCCTCTTTTCAACTTCTATAGCAGAAAGATTGAGTGTGAAGTTCTCCAAGGGCCTTCTCGAACATCGATCTTGCTTAAGATGTATGCTTAAACTTTAGGTGCCTTTCCCCATTCAAAGGAAATTGACATCCAAACATAGTCCCATGACATAGAGATCATCCTCAAATTGGGGACAGAGATAATTTTAGTCTGCAATCTTCTTAAAAAAAAACCTTTCCTTTAGAAGTTTGACAGTGAAAAATGTAAATCCTGTTAGTGGGATAAAGTGTCAGCACCTAGTCCCCTTGTTATGGAATAGGGAGAACATGTATTGTTCCACACCTCCGACCCGATCAACAATCTCGGATTCTGTACAGTCCTAGCAAGCACAAGGTGAATGTGGCCTCTTTCTACTGTTTTCACCATAAATACACTGTATACAAATTTACCTATGTTATCCTAGAAAATCAAATGCTCTGCAGATACAGCATTCATTGGCTCCTGTTCTGATTAAGGGACTCTTATTTTGGACTACCAATCTACATGAGCAATTAACTTCGGAATGCTGAGACTTTAGCAATTTACGGACATAGAAAATGTGAACCCTCTCTCACCACCTTGCTGTACTCAACTCAATTTTCATTCAACAGTGCATTACTTTCAAAGTTCTTTACATAGTGTGAGTCACTGTTTGCGGCACAACATGTTCTTTTTTGTTGTTGTTCTAACTAGAACCATTTGTGAATCCTCCCAGTGTTAAGAGACAATGGTAGAGGGTACTCTCGGGTATGGGCCCCCACAATTTGGAACAACTAACCATTGGCACTTTGTGGTAATTCTTCCTATACTGCTTAATAGACTGACATTTTCATCCACGGAACCAACTATTCTGGATACCACTCGCTGTATAAGATTCAACAGCATGAAAACCTAGTGTTCTGTGTGCTATACAAAAATCTCAAACAGTTGGTGGAGTCTTCGTACTTCAGGATACAACTTGAAAAAGGTCTCATGGCCAGAGGATAAAATTGAGCAGGCCCTAGGTCACACTACTTGTGTGAGTTGTACAGAATTAAGGCACTTCCTCCCATGCAAAACAGAGCACTTTAGAGATAAATTCTGCAAAGGCTCTTAAAACAACATCTTATATCAACCTATATAAGGGAGTGAGGGAGGATTAACTGCTACAGCATCAACCTGAACGGATACAATTTGAGGATGTTGTATGCATATCCTGAACGAACAGTAAATGCTGATTTTGGCAGCTATGACTAAGTCTGAAGCAGACAAGCACAACTTCAGCCCCGAAAATGTGAAAATGGAGGCCCAACATAAAATACGAAGCAATCAAAGAATAGGATGAGTTTGTGTAAAAATAGAGACGATTCAAACAAACAGTGTAGATCACTTGTTTTTGTATGTTCAAAGATGGCTTACATTATTTGCACTCTGAGGTGTAATTTTCTTTATGATTACGCCAAAAGTCACCCAATCAGAATCTTCCAGTTTCTCCACAGGAAGTTTGTCTGGTAACTGAGACAGACGAATCAGCTTCCGTCCACTCATTCTCCTCTCCATTTCCACAGAGGATACTCGCGGTCTCCTGCAAAATAGACAGCCACAGAGTAAGCTATTAGACTACAATTGGTACACAAAACAACAAACGTGAGTGTCTGGTGCCTGACTTATTCCAAGAAAAGTGAAAACACAATCAAAAGTACTCGAGACCATGGATTTTTATAGCTCCACTGACAAGGAGTACAATTGCCATAGCTAAAACACAGGAGAGCCAACTCAATAAGAGAACAATTTACAATAAGACAATCATATAGCTATAGAACCCATGCACAGTGCAAGGTTCTGGAATAGAAAGGAATTGTTGCAGGACCCATGTAAAAGTTGCTGAGGCTGAAACAACCACATCAGTGAAGAAGAAACATGTTGTGTAGGAGGATGTCTCTCTGTCCTATCACTTCTAATGATTAAGGAGTCTTCATTTATGTGATCCCATATGCAATCAATTTATCATTAAAACAGGATCATCCCTATGCACCAAGATTGAAATTGTTCATAGTCCTACCGTAACATACAAAGCGATAACTTAGTATTCAATTGTCTAAAAGGAATTTGTTTTAAATGGATGTGAAATCTATACAATATAATACATTATTATTATTCAGACATTGTATTACACTAAATCCATCACTCATTCACACTTCATCTATAAATATCCATTATGGAGAGTGCAATAAGACATGTACATTTATATGGAATCATAAAACCGCTTTCATGTGGTAAGAGACTATGGCTGAATTAACTGTTGAGTTCATATAAATGTACAGTATTTTTGCATCTCGAGAGAAGGGATTAATAGAGACTTCTACTGTGTAAGGATTCAAATAAATGAAAAGTTATTAGTCAGTAGAGGTAATAGAACAGGAGAGGCATCATCCTATAAAGTAAGTCTACAAAGCCATGGTACTCTTGTTTATCAGCTCACCCACTATACATTTTGAATAAGAAACATCCCTCGTAATCCTTCACTGCGAACCTCATTAATTCCAAGGAAGCAGGAGAGGAAAAAGCTCACTCATTCTGAAATAAATCGAAAAACGCCCCCTTCCAACCATGATGCCCACATTACTATGTATCTGATTTCTACAATGACTGCTATCAAGCTGAAACTGCGTAATGGAAGTAAGTTTCCACAATATAAACAACTTTAACAATCTATCACTCAACAGCCTTTCATCGACTATTCAAAGCAAATGAAGGTTGCAGAAAGACGACTGTGGGAAAATCATGGCGAATGCCGATTTCCTAACATATACAGATATCTTTTCCACACCATAACAGTGATGTCTCATTGATTTAGACAGATGTGTTGCTTTTGAAACAGGTCAGTAGCATCACACAGAAGAGACTCAGAGGCCGAGTTAGGTATGTGATTGTCCCAAATGTTCTACAGAGTTCCGTCCTTGGCTATAGTTATATATTGAGCTATTTCTATTTGAGGTCTATGAAATGAACAGAGTTATTATGGTATGTAGAAATCAATAAACAATCATAATAAATACATACATTAGTCTGAGCTTATGAAACAAAACGGAGGGTTTCTGCGATAGCACGTGCATCTCCTTATGTCCTGCCTGTGCCTTCTTTCTAGAGACGGATTACATTCACTGGTGAAAACGGCATTAGTAGAATTAGGAAAGGAGAGGCTAATGACAAGTACAGAGGTATTTTTTCCGATCAAAATTAATCACTTCGAAGACTGGGCAAGTCAAATAAATGGGAATAAGGTACAGACTACAATGAGCAAAAATAAGCAATCCCCCAATAGAAATCTACACTCACAACCACCACTCACCTCCACTGCGACATGCCTGCTCTCATCATCTGAAAAGATTGGGAATGTTCAGACAATGTTTTCTCATGGTCTGCAGCATCTTCACGGACACCAATATTGCTCCCCCCCACCCCCCAATAAACTCCCTTTTCCAGACTGGCCCAATCGTCTTTCTTCCTTCTTACTCTGATCTAAACCAGCATCACTTCGCCTTTTCTTCCCGTGGTGCTTTGCCATCCAATAGAGATTACATTTTGTTTGCACTCTCCTGACCTGCATAACCAGTAACAGAACATTCAAAATGCTGCTGTAAGGCATTATGCATTACGCCCAAATCAAATTAATTACAGACAACATCCAAACCTTTAAATCTGCCCCTTTAACTACCTCATACAATAAACTTTTTTTCAACCAATTATTGTGTGGGAAATAGAAATACGTGCTTATGTGGCATATCCAACTTCTCCCTAGGTACTCCATATCTTTTGGAAATCATTGAACCCAAACAATAGGGTACAACCAACTTTACAACTTTTTCAGAAAAGAAAAGGGTCAGGGAGGGGTCTAGGGGGGGAGGGGAAGGGGAAAAATAAAAAATCCTCATACAAGGAAAAAACCAGCAAGCCAGTCAGCATAGTGGAAGGTGGGAATGTCACTTTTTTGTATAGACTAATATGGCTGCGAGCAGGATGAGTAGTAAAAAATTTCTCTCCTGGAACCTTAATGGAGTTGGGAGTGTGAAAAAACAAGCAAGGGTGTGTGAATTTTTAAAAAACTCAGAGGCTTCAGTTTGTTTACTACAGGAAACCCATTTAGAGGCAAAGCTGTGTAAACAAGTTTTCAGTAAGTTAGGCTGGGTAGAAGAGGTACTCTGTTAAGGGCAGACTGGGGTAACAAGAGGGGTAGCTATAATAACAAGAGCCAACAAGGGGATAAAAGTTTGGAAATGGGACACGGACCCATCCGGGAGATGGTTAGTGGCGGCTTTGCTAATAGATAACGTCCCATATACCTGTGCGGTGTATTATGGTCCCAACGAGGACAATTCCAACTTTCTTCTGAAGCTGGAGGGGAGTCTACTACAGTATAATGCACCAGTAATATTAGGAGGGGACTTTAACTTGGTTTTTGATAGCATGCTGGATCGTACTTCTAGAGCTAAATATTCCACCCCGAAAAACTCCCTCCGAGTCTTAAGAAATATCATGAAAGATTTTAATATCTTAGATGCTTGGAGAGCGAAGTACGGTGCTGTTAAAGAGTATACCTTCTTCAGCAAGAAATATAAACATTATTCAAGAATCGACTATTTTTTGTTAGATCGTTCTTTAATCCCCGACTTAGTGTCAGTAATTCATTCATCGCTAGGTATATCTGATCACTCTGTGATAGAGCTTACACTGAATTTCAAAATTAAGCCCATTGTGGCTAAATGGACCCTGGACAGAACTCTTATGCTGGAAAATCAGACTTTGTCCAAGGTTAAAGAGAGTATATCCGAGTTCTTTCTTTTTAACATAGGCTCAGGTACAGAACAACTCGTCTGGGATTCCTTCAAGGCGTATTTAAGGGGTATTTTGAGCTCCATGATGTCCTTTAAAAGAAAAACATTAAAAATAAGAGAAACTGAAGACCTTGAGAGAATCAAAAAGAAGGAACTGGAGCTCCAGTCAGCAGTCCGGATGGACAGAGAATGTATCCCAAGGCTAGAAAAAGAACTTTTGGATCTTGAATCTCAATTTCAGGCTAGAAGCGATAAAGCTATCAAGGACAGATGGGAGGTCAGCAAAATGAAGAACTTTGAATATGGAGAGAAATGTGGAGCCCTTCTTCCCTGGAAAGCGAGGGCAGAGAAGAGTAGGAACAACATAGACTTACTAATCCATCGAGTATCTGGGACAATGTTAACAGGGGATGAACTGATCAGGGAGGAAGCGAGAGGATTCTTTAAGGACCTTTATCAAGAGGCCGGTGGCATAGAACTAGAGGCTGTTATCTCCTGGCTGGGCCGGATCGATCTGCCCCAACTTCCCGAGGAAGCTAAGAGTCTTCTAACCAATGAGATCACAGAAGGGGAAGTGAGGGCGCAACTAAAGAAGATGAGTCGGGGGAAAGCGGCAGGCCCAGATGGCTTACCATCAGAAGTTTATGAAGATAACCTAGAAACAATCCTCCCCGTCCTCGTATCTCTTAACAGGATTCTTCTTCAGGGGGAAAAAACACCTTCCTCCTGGCTTGAAGCCACTATTGTATTAATAGCAAAACCAAATAAGGACCCCCAGAGGATAGAATCCTATAGGCCGATTTCTCTTTTAAACTCCGATTTGAAAATCTACTCTGGCCTACTAGCCTCCAGGCTAGCAAAAGTCATCAAGGCTATAATTCACCATGACCAGAGAGGCTTTATTCCAGGTCGACAGCTGAATGAACTTACATTTCAGGTACTGGGGGCAATAGATCTTGCTGAAGAAAGGCGCCTTCCGCTAACATTAGTTGCAATAGATGCCGCTAAGGCGTTCGACCAGGTAAATTGGATCTTTCTCTGGGAGACCATGGCCAAGCTGGGGTTCCCATCCATGTTTATCGAGGGAATTAAATCCCTATATAAGGATCCTCGTGCCAGAGTCTTGATCAATGGGGGCTTGACAGACTGGTTTAACATCTCCAGAGGTACAAGACAGGGATGTCCCCTGTCTCCCCTACTGTTCGACGTTTACATTGAGCCCTTTGTGTGTTCCCTGAGATCAGAGCCCAACATCCTGCCCTTTAAAATGGGGGAAGTTGAACTTAAAACCGCATTATATGCAGATGACCTTCTCCTTTATACCATCAACCCTACAGAATCGATCCCCTTATTATTTAAATTATCGGAAGAATTCGGGAGGGTGTCGGGTTACAAAATAAATAAGGAGAAGACCGAAATTATGAGTTGGAATAATTCCCCCCCAGTACAGGGCGCTAAACAAAAAATGAGGTACTTAGGAATACAGCTTACTCAGAAACTAGCAGACACCACCAAAACCAGTTGGCAGATGGTAGTAAAGGAAGTTAGTGAGCTACTATTAAGGTGGGTGACTCTCCCTTTGAACATCTATGAAAGAGTGAACCTCATAAAAATGACCATTCTCCCTAAAGTTACCTTCCTTTTTAATAACATACCATTATCTTTTGACCACAAGGACATTGCCAAGCTTCAAGGTAAAATAGGTACATTCATCTGGGCCACAAAATCTCCAAGAATCGCTTGGAGGAAGTTGAGAAGGGGATTAAAGCTGGGTGGCCTTTCACTACCAGATCTTTTAACGTACTGTTATGCCTTCCAGCTTAAGAACTTTAGAATCTTGGCGAACAGGCTTGACTCCTCCTCGCATGGTCGCCTATTTCAGGCAATGTTATCTGACCAGTTACTTAGCCCTGACTTTTTTCTTTACAAATTTGGCCATCAAAAATTTTACAAAAAGGTCTGTCTGAAAATCCTGCAGGCTGCATTAAAAACCTGGCTGTATCTCCTGAAAGTCTTCCAAATTCCTTACTATAATATGCACGCTCCTATCTGGGACTCACCCGGTACCCCCGATTGTCTTTTAGATAGATTGGCAATCCCACTGAGAGAGGCAGGGGTAGTAAAGTGGGCAGATCTTAGCACCAACTCCCAACTGCTGGACTGGGACGAACTAGTTAATTTAACTGGGGGGTCCTTAACAAGATTCAAGTTTTATCAGTTGTCCTCATGGTGTGAAAGACAAGACTGAGGGGTGCAGGAGGAGCCTCAATTCCTAGATCTCATTGATAGAGGTAGTGGTTGGAAACGGGAGGTTGTCTTTTGGTATAATACTCTGATTGGGGCAAGGGACACGTTAACGTCCGATATATTCAATCTTTGGAGTGGAATAATAGTGGGTAACTCAGAGGAGATCAGGAAAATCTGGACTGATGCATTTGTTATATCTCAAAAGACAATTAAACCAGCCAACCTTAGAAGGAATCACCTATTTACAACCTATAGGGTGTATTGGACTCCGGCCAAGCTCTCCAGATTGTCAGCAGAGAGATACAGTTGCCCTAGGTGTAAGCTGGAAGCAGCGGATGATCTGCATATGTTTTTTGAGTGCCCACAAATCACCAGTTACTGGAGACAGGTGTGTGATTTCTTGGAAGATGTCTTGTCAACTTCAATCACTTGTAGCCCCAGTTTAATTTTTTTCGGGCTTCCCTCGGGTTATCTGCTAAACAATCCGGCCACTCAATTTGTCTTCTATATAATTGTGATTGCAAGGAGAGAAATTTGTCGAGGGTGGAAGTCGGAGGCTCCTCCAAAATTCGCAGATTGCCTGAGGAACGTCATGATGATAAGTCAGTCGGACATCCTGTGTGGTGGCGAAAGTGCTTGCAAAGTATGGTCAGCCTTGAGAACTTGGGCCGAAAGATAATCCAATGTCCAATGATTACGCCAGTGGTTATTGGCTTGGTCCTCCCAGATAAGGTAACGTGTCGAAAGAGGAGTTGGACTAAGAAATAGCCTGCCTCTGGGTGATCTCTGTTTACCTTGCACATTCCATCGAGGGCGGAATCCCAGAATAAATCAAAGTGCAAGTGGTATGGAGTGACCCCACTTAGAGGTTATATCTGCTGGTGGCTTGTATGAGGACAAAAAGAAAAAAAAGAAAAGACCTGAAACTTCCACTGTGTTTACCCAACCCAACATGTCTCTTCGAAGTGCCTGCAGAATATAGAACCGGGACTGTCCCATATCCGCTTGATCTCTAATGCTCCCCGCTGTGTCTTGTTTAACAATCTTGTTGGACCTGGGGTTACCAGTCCACATAGGGTAGCCTGGCACAGAGTAGGTAAGACTAAACTCAGAGGCAAACTGTGTTAAGCTTGCATCACACCACGCACAGTAACTCAGCGCCCATTCACAAAAAGAATGACTCTACACTAGTTTAGAAAAATATAGTCTGCTTTTATGAAAAATCTTTAGTGTTTCTTTGTTTCTTCAGCAGAGTTTACATTCAGCACGTTACATTTCTCTGTATTCAATTATTGACATATGCACCGTTTTACATAGCATTAATAATACTTATCTCCCCCTAAAAGAGAGGAGCTCAGAGGTAACTCCTGCCCCTTCAGCCAATAGTGTATATTCCACAATCCTAGTTAAAGTAAACAGCAATATCAAATCTCCTTACAATGAGGCAAGGCTGCACATTACCCTTGAGGTCTCAATGTTATTACAAGCAGGAAGTTACAGGTTTCAATCATAGCACACTAGTACCATGGTTCAAGCAGCTGGATATCTGGGTAAAGACAGGCAGAATATTTTATCATTCTCATTAAGCTATATAGATTACTCTAAAATCCACAGTACAATAACAGGTTTTCACGGTGACATTCTTTGTCTCTAATTGATCTGCATACAGTAGTAATTCCCCAACCAATGCTTCCTTACTCCCTGAACGGCCCTGTTACCTCGGCTTTTAGGAGCAGAAAATTAAGCCTCATTCAGAAGACTCTTCCCTTCAGGCTACTTTCACCAAACAGAGGAAATGCTGTATTCATAGAGTCGCACACTTATGAAGTGCTGTTCATGGTGCAGTTTAACAGATGGAGATATCCCAAGGTCTGATGATTATTTCTTGGCCCCCTCCCGATGATCGACAGTTATTCTATTTCGGGCTGATAGCTGGGTAAGCCAGGCTCTCCCCTCCACAGTTCCGCCGGCAGTAGCGAGGCCCTCTCAGCCCCTGGGGCCCCGCTCTTCACTTTTGCGGCCTTACCGGGTTTTGGATTGGTTCATCCCGGTCTGTTCGCTCAGTCGCATTAGCTCCACTGATCTCGCTATTTATGCTCAGGGGTAATCCCGGCCCTCAGCGCTGCCCGCTCCTGACAGCTGACTGGGCCGGAGCGACGCCTCGCCTCCCTCGGCGTTCCTCACAGCTTTGCGTCCCGCCCTCACCTCACCTGTCAGAGAGGGAGGGTTTACTCGGGCCAGCTTTTCTCAATTCCCGCCCCCTTCTTCCGGGTTCACGCCCGTCCGCGGTCACTTGCCTCCGCGATGCCATCTCTCACAACCGCTGCCCGGCTGACACCAACCAGGCCCTACCCGCCGGATCTTCTCAACGGGGGCCCGTGGATAAGAGGCAGCGGTCCAGTGGCAGGATCTTCAACCGCCAGCCGCAACCGGGTAGGATTCTTTCTATGATCGTGTGGGCACAGAGAACCTTTATGAGAGGTGGCAGTGATGTAACCAGCCCCACACTTTCGGGAGAAGCAGTTCCGGTTGAGTCATGAAAGGGGGTGGCGGGGGAGGGGGGGGGAAGAACGCTGGACAATCTCCTCCACAGTTAGATGTCCTCCCTGTTGTAATTCCCAGGTCAGCTATATATACTCCTCACAGGAATACTAACAGGATTAGAGAGCTATTGGAGATACGCGATGGCATGGCTTAGTCAGTAGGTAGGGGGTAACATCAGCCAGGTAGAGCTGCCGGCCCATAAGACGATCTAACCCCTCTAAGTGCGCCTTCCTCCCCACACTAATGCTTCGCTCCTCACCAGGCTCCACTCAAGCTCTCTGGTCACTCCAAAATGGCCGCCCTGGTTCTGGTCCTTTTATAGACTGGGCCCTGGCTACTGGAATCAGCTGGAAGGTTCTAGAGCCTTCCCAGTGTAGTTCTATGGCACAGGACCCTGAGGTAAAAATGTGGCAGTAACAAGCCACCATTTTGTGTGTCTATATTTTTACCATGTTAAGCGAGCACCTAGGCCTCAAAAAGTTATAGGGAAGAAGGCACTCAGAACTCTAGGGACAACACCAAAAATTGTGGTGGACGCAAAAATAAAAGAAAAATTAGGAGGCAGAAAGGAGGGAAAAGAAAGAAAAATAGGAGGGACCACCCAAAGGGCTGACAGGTCTAACAAATCTGAAGTAACCGACCGCCTTGAGCCAGCGCTCTGCAAGGACCTTGAAGTAAATATAAGAAGGTTCGTCTGGGGCGTATCGCGGAGCAGAGTAGCCATAGCCAAAATGTACTCCTCGACAGCTAACGGAGGTCTTGCGCTGCCGCATATGGAGCAGTACTACCTCGCTACTCGACTCTAGTGGGTTGCAATATGGTTGAGTGCACAACAGCTGGAAGATTTGGCAACCCAGGTACCAGCTCCTACAAGTGCGCAAGTGATTGATTAGTTACACCCCAACAGGAGAGGCAAGTCACCGGTCCAGCTGATGCTGGGAGTAGCCTATTACTGTTACCGCCGCAGCCTGCAAATGACATGTAACGTGCTCCTGTATGCACTGTCCCTTCCTGTGGTGGGCATACCCAGGAGACACCGCGCCGTAACGGGTGCGGAGTTAGTGCAATGGGAGGAGGCAGGCATTCTAACGATTGGTGATCTCTATGGCGAGAGGCAGCTGTTATCTTTTGAAATGCTGACAGGCGACTCAGACTTGCAGCGGGCCAATTTTTGCTGCATGCAGCAGTGGTGGGCACCTTGCAGACTGCGTGGGGTAACAGCGCAGGAACCACCCATGCATTTAGTGGTGCAATATCTACATGAACTGGGAGCAGGTCGCCACCTTGTTAGATGGTTCGCTGGGGCGCTGAGAGCCGCAACTGAGCTCTTTACACACCCATTGAGAGGCAGCTTTGAAGCATCCATGTGCTGAGCGCGGATGTCTGTCCATTCTTGAGGGTCCTGCCCGAATCCCACGCAATGAAAGATTCTGACGTATTCAATACTACATAATTCATAAAGCCTACCTAACAGCCAAAATAAACAAGTATTTTAATCGTACCAATGCTGGTTGTCCGCGATGCTAGGAGGCGTGTGCCGATTTGCTCCATATGATCTGGTCCTGCCCTGTTACAGGGTCATACTAGAGGGCTGTCACCTCGACACTGGTGCGGTGCACTCAGCGAGAATTGCATTATTCTTGGTAGGTGTTCATACGGGGATTATATCGCAGACCTCGGAAGTATAAGGTGACATCTCGTTATATAAATCTGGGACTCATAGTGGCCAAGAGCTTGATTACACATCTCTGGAAGTCCTCTGATACCCCTGTGACAAGAGCCTGTTTCCAATCGCTTCTTTGCTGGGCACAAGAAGACGCGATGGGTATTCGTAAACAACCACTCGCGGGTAACCGGGATGCAATCCTGACAGACTTCCGCACAATCTGGCGGGCTCAGACTGAGGAATTTACCCACCCACCTGACCTGAATGCAAACTAGACCTGAGGGAGTACTATTGTATCCTAAGCCCTACACCAACACCCGACCCTGAAACGTGTTTAGGGACCCTGGCGCAAGCCACCAACTGACCATTGTTCACATCAGTTAGGTCAGTATACACCAAGCCCAGCATTGTGTAGCATACACTCTATGTGACAGGGAAGAAAATAATTAGAATATATCCAAGCGCGGTGTGTGGATGAGCGAAAAAGCTGTGCAGCTAACAGTCCTTAGTAGTGCATCCTGTTGCTATGATTTAATGTTATGAGGCCAAATACAGGAGCCAATGTGATATTTTATCTGTTATGTTAATGTTGTGTTGCAAGCAGCCTAATCCGAAGTACATCAGGTTAATGGATCCATACTGAAAACACCAGACCTAACTGTTATGCATAAATGTTTAAGTTAGAGGTCTCTTACTGGCACATTGGCCCAGACGCCATAACTGTATTGAAATGCAAATACACTAATTGTAACACCTAAATTGTAATGGAATATTATTATAATGTTTGAAAATCAATAAAAACGCATTTAAACAAAAAAATAAAAACAATCTGAAGTAACCGAAAGGATACAAATAGCACCGTACAAAAATTTCAAAATTAATGTGGTTGTGTTGGACTTGGCCCTTTTTGCAGGGTTATCCCTAAACTTTTTGCCTTTCTCCTGGCATTTTCTCTGACATAGTGTTGGTAGTTTTTGGCCTCTGGGCACTTTAGCACTGCTGTCCAGTGTAAAGTGTGTGTGCTCTCTGTGTTAGATTTGGTAAGATTAGTCTACACCTGTTTGGCTTATTTAATTTACCCGACAGTCCCTTGTAAAGTGGTATCTCCTATTCCTAGGGCTAGTAAATTGAATGCTTCTGGTGGGCTTGCAGCGCTGATTGCGCCACCCACCAAAGTAGCCTTGCAAACCTATTTCAGACCTCTGCCACTGTAGGACCTGTGCGTGCAGTGTTACTGCCGCTGTGACGTGGCACCTAAAGTGTGTGCCATGTCTGTGACCCCTCTTTTACTACATGTCAGTCACCCCTAAGGTAGGCCCTAGCAAGCCCTATCGACAGGGTTCATTGTATGTAAAGACAGGACGAGTACCTTAAGTGTGTGACATGTCCTGGTAGTGACAATGAATATGCTACTTACCAGTATGCATCTGTTCTTGGCATGTAGGGCTGCTAACATTCATATCTTTAGCATAGATCGCCGCCTAGTGTTGGGTCCGGATGATTGCACATTGTTGTCCTGGAAGAGTCTTCGAAGTATCACGAGATAGGTGGCTCCTCCCCTGGACTACAGTGCGCATGGGCATCGGCTCCATCCCCAGATTGTTTTTAGCCATTGTGGCAGAGATGGAGTGAAATAGTGTAAAGGATGTCCATACTAATGATGAATGCAAGATAGTGTCTGCAGCCGCTACGGGCACCGGGGAGGAGGGAGGGCGATATGAATGTTAGCAGCCCTACATGCCAAGAACAGATGCATACTGGTAAGTAGCATATTCAGTTCGAGGCATGTGGGTTGCTAAATTCATATCTTTAGCATAGAATACATAGCAGTCCCTCCATTAAGGGCGGTTGCCCGTGCCAGCTGCAGAAGCTTGAAAAAGTGTCTTGAGAACAGCCTGTCCCACAGCTGCTTGCTGCTTGGAATGCACGTCCACACAGTAATGTTTTGTAAATGTGTGTGGTGTGGACCATGTGGCTGCTCTGCAAATGTCCTCTAAAGGAATGTTCCCTAGGAAAGCCATGGACGCCCCCAACTTGCGTGTGGAGTGCGCCCTTGGGGGTATTGTTAAAGTGCGCTTAGCTTTTTGATAACAGATTTGGATGCACTTAACAATCCATCTGGCTATTCCCGCTTTGGAAATGGGGTTGCCTTTGTGCTGTGCTGAGAAGGCAACAAAAAGTTGTTGTGTTTTCCTGAAGTGTTGTGTTCTGTCAATGTAGTACATCAACGCCCTCCTAACGTCCAGTGTATGGAGCATTCGCTCAGCTACCGTTTGTGGGTTTTGGAAGAATGCGGGTAGGTCAATAGTTTGATTGATATGAAACTGTGACACCACCTTAGGAAGGAATTTGGGGTTAGTGCGTAGCACCACCCTGTTTGAATGTATCTGGATGAAAGGCTCATGGATTGTGAGCGCCTGCAGCTCACTAACGCGCCTAAGCGATGTAATAGCAATGAGGAAAGCCACTTTCCATGTAAGAAATTGAATTTCGCAGGAGTGCAGTGGCTCGAAGGGCGGACCCATCAGCCTTGTGAGGACCACATTGAGGTTCCACACTGGAGCTGGTGGTGTTCTCGGAGGAATGACTCGCTTCAGTCCCTCTAGGAAGGCTTTAATGGCAGGCACCCAGAAAACGGAGAGGTGCTGCCTATTTTGGAGATAAAAAACAACAATGGGAGAGGTAGGGAGAGTCAAGACGGCTTCTCTCAATCCCCGGTTCAATGTAGATAAACAAAAAGAGAGAGGCCAGAACAATCTCAAATAATGCCACAAGATTGGAGCGAGATAACTGGGGATCACACACTCACTTAGGGTGAAAAGGAAAGCCCTCACACACCGACCTAGTCAGTGTCATGCTTCATCATCGGGCCCCACCAAAGAGGCCGAGTGCCTCTTTGGTGTGCTACAACGCCAGAAAGACTGCGGAGCTGGTTGTGTGAAGGAGGGCGTGCTGTGAGGGTGAGTTAAATTAAAAGTGTCTAAATGAGTATCAAAAAAATATTTTATTAAATGATCCCTAAGACACGATTTAACAGGTATTATGTGTCTGAATTTAGTTGCCAAGGATTAGGAATGGTAAAATTCAGATAAATACAGTGAATAAATTCGTCAGTCAACATGTTTCTGCCATATTGCAGGCTTAAATTTGCCAAGGCATTCTTCAGGACTAAACCCCGGCGGTATGGACTCTCTAATCGTCCACCCTAACCAAGGGACGTGAAAGTGAAAAAAAAGGGGTGATAAAAGTGCATAAAAAGGGGAGAGCAAATGCTCAATCCCAAAAAAACTCCAAATTCGGGAGTATTTCTGCACCTGTAAAGTGAAAGTACACATACAAACACAAACACAAACATACAATAATTAATAAATGCCATTGCGTTTGGTTGTAGTGCTCCTTAAAGTGTGGCAAAACTCACGTGCCCAAAGTAACAGGTAGGTTTAACACCATCCACATAACCCTAATGGGATGATATCGGTAACTCTGGGACGTGGGGTGATAAGGTGTTTTAAAATACACTTAATTGGAACGAAAGTTAAAAACACACTCTATGTACTCCTTCTGAAGGGATCAATTGACCAAAGGGTCGGTGACCCCCTAGTTTGGTAATAACATACATAATTCTCACTTTAAAATATGGCGCTACTTGCACCATGGGTCTCGGGAGGGGGGTTGGAGCGAAATTGGCACATCCTATGAATGAAAGAAGAAGTATTAGCCATTCGGTCCCGAAAAACGGGCAGTACTTAGCTCTGTATCCAGGCCGATCTGCGTTCAGCAGCACTCACGCCCTCGTTGCTCGCAGCCCGCTTAGACACCTAGGGACTCCCTCGTGACCGGACCCCGTCGATGGAGAGCGGGGCCGGTGAGTGAGTATAAGAGCGAGGGCGCAGGGCGTTGCGTTCTTCCTGGTGGGCGTGCCCGACCAGGAAGAGGCCAGGAGCGCGCCCACCCTCCGTTGCAACGAGGCCTGACACGCACCAGACTGGGAAAGGCGTCGCGTCCTTCCTGGTGGGCGTGTTACACGAAAGCGAGGCCTGGAATGCGCCCGCCCCCCATCTGCATAGGAGGCTTGGAACGCACTGGCCCGGGTCGGTGTAAGAGAATAATAACAACAACACCGTCTTTCATGTGCAGTATTGAGTTGGAATACTGGCGCTCGATAATCACATAACAATAAGAAAAAAGCAAATAGCAATGCTGTATATTGCCAATGTTATTAGAGAGAGGGCGACTGATGAGGTCAGTAGATAGCGCCCTAGTTGTGCACTCCAGCACCCATAGAATTAATATGATGAGATACTGTACACAGTGTGGGGAGCAGGAAATGGAGAGAGACATATTACCAAAAAAGCAACACATAGCACAGAACAGGCAATTAGCTTAGAATTGTCCTTATTAAGACACAATGCAGAGATGCAGGGTGATGGGTTAGATAGTCATATTGATACTCAGGATAATACAGTGTTCCATGGGATATCATCGTTAAGGCCGGTGGTGTGGGTCCCCAAGCGATACACCCAGCGTTGTTCTTTCTCAAAGAGTCTGCTTGTGATATTGGTGGTCCCTTGGAGTGCTTCAATTACAGTCCACCTCATATCATTGGGTGTGTGATTGCTGTCTAGGAAATGACGGCTCAGCTTGGTGGTTAGTTTTTTACACCTTATGTTGCTTCGGTGTTCGCATATACGTTGTTTAACCCTGCGGGTAGTCATGCCAATGTAGCGAAGCTGACAAGTGCAGGTGATCATATACACGACATTGGTAGTGTTGCAGTTAGTGTGTTCTCTCTGTACCCAGACCTTCCCTGGTTCCAATGCTAAGGTTTTAGTTGCTTCTGTCAGGTGGCAAACCGCGCAATCCGAACAAGGGTAGTGACCTATAATTTTTGGTAGGCCCCACGCTGCGGTTATAGATGGCGCATTGCTGATAGGTTTCTCTTTCGGCCTGGTGTGGACTAGTGCATCTTTCAAGCTTCGACCTTTTTTGAAAGAAAACAGCGGTTTCTCCCAGTTTTCTTTACAGGATGTGATGATTTTCCAGTGTTTGTTAATTGTCTTTTTCATCACATTGGACAGACTGTTGTAAGTTGTTACACACGTCAGTGGGATTGAATCCGGGTTCTTATCTTTTTCAGCCAGGAGTACTTCTCTAGGCTGGTTTCTGGCTCTTTTTAGGCCCTTATTCAGAATTGGAGCTGGGTAACCCCTGTCTTTCAATTTTTCGGTAAGAATGGTTGACTGTTCCTTGAAATCAGAGAGGGCACTACAGTTTCTTCTAAGTCTCAAATATTGCCCATAGGGGAGATTCTCTTTAAGGGGGCGAGGGTGAAAACTCCTGAAGTCAAGAAGATTGTTTTTAGCTGTGGGCTTATGGTGGGTCTTGGTCGTAAGCCCAGTACCAACAGCAGAGATGACCACATCAAGGAAGACAATGTCTGTTTTGCTAGTGTTGTGTGTGAATCTCAGGTTATGATCTAGCGTGTTAATCCAGGTCAGGAATGTGTCCAGTTCACCATCACTACCTGTCCAGAGAAGCAGAATGTCATCAATGTAACGCTTCCAAAGAAGCATGTGAGTTGAAAACGTTGCAGTGGGGGGTAGAATGAATTTGGCCTCAAAATCCGCAACGTATAACCCCGCCACGCTGGGAGCAAAGACACTACCCATCGAGGTCCCTGAGCATTGGAGGTACAGCCTGTCTTTGAAAGAGAAAAAATTCTCTTTGAGGGCTATGGTGGCACATTCAATGATGAAGGTTTTGGGTGTCTGATAGTTCCATTCAATGGAATCTAGAGATTTCTTCAGGACATTGATGGTATCGTCCTGAGGAATACTCGTGTAAAGGCTTTCTACATCGAGGGTCACTAAGGTAACTGAATTCTCAGTGAACGTTATTCCTGATAAAAGTTGTAAGAGGCTCTTGGTGTCTTTGAGGTACGTGGGAGTGGATTGTACCAGAGGTTTCAAGAAATAGTCACAAAATTGTGACAGGGGCTCCAGGAGTGAACCGATCCCTGACACGATGGGGCGTCCTGGTGGAGGCAATCGATTCTTGTGCATCTTGGGCAGGGTGTAAAAATATGGAATCACCTTGCTGGGATTGTTTAGGAAGTCAGCTTCGTTTTTAGACAGATGTTCGCATTCCTCAGCATGGCGGACCAGGTTTGTGATCCTTCTGGTGAGATCTGCGGTAGGATCAATAGTAAGTGGGGTATAGTTTCTGGTGTCCCCCAGCAGGTCATTACAGGTTTTTTCGTAGTCAACGGTATTCTGGATAACTATCCCTCCGCCCTTGTCTGCCGGCTTTATGGTTATAGAGGTATCATTCTGTAATGTCCGTAGCGCTAGATGTTCGGCTGTGCTAAAGTTACCATAGGTCCTAGGAGTTTGATGTATCTCCAGATCCTTGGATACGGCCTGCTCAAAAGCGGTGATAGCTGCCGGGACAGTGTGGTTAGGAGGGGTGAAAGTGGAACTTAGTCTGAGTCCCGTGTCTCCTTTCCTGGCAGCCTCGTTTGGGTCTGTCTTACCTTCAAAAAATGCCTTGAGTTTAAGTTTGCGAAAAAAGCTCGCAAGTTCACAATGTAGTTTGAATTTGTCCGGCCTAGCCAACGGGACAAAACCTAAGCCTTTCTCCAGTACTTGGGTTTCAGTGGTTGTAAGGGACCTATCAGATAAATTCGTCACCAGACTCAAATCCCGCTCGTTCCTGGCTGTTGGTTGCTGCGGGTGTGATTCGCTACTGGATCTTCCTCTTCCCAGGTCACTCTGTTGTTGCCTCTTCTTTTGCCTCTGCCCCTCCGGCCATTCTCTAAAAAAGGCTGTCGATATTGATTCTGGAATTGTGCAGGGGGCATAAAGCCAGGGTTCCATCCCATAAATGGGAATTGTGGCTGTTGGAAAGCATAGGGGTTCGGACCCATTCCCATTTGGGGGGGTGGAGGATACCATTGGCGCTGATTGTCCTGGTTCCCTTGTCTGCCCCTGTTATTCCTATTGCCGCGGTTACCTCTTCTCTTTGTCTGCTTAAATGAGTTATTGCTAGACCCACTGCTATTAGAAGAGTCCTCATCCGTATAATCGGATTTACTCTCATTTCGTGCTTGAGGGGTAAAGGTAGCCGCAGAATAAGGGTACACTTTCTCAAAGTCAAACTTCTTCTGATCTTTTTGAAGTTTGGTGACTTTGGACTGCATGAGGTTATCTTTGTATTCAGTTAGGTCTTTGTTAATTTCATCCAGCCGTTTTTTATATCCTGTAATCGTAGCTTTGAAGTGAGACTCGGTTTCCCTGATCTCTACCATCAAAGCTTCAGAGAGTCTCAGGGCTGTCTTAATTATCAGGACCAGCCAGTCACGCGTGCAATGCCACGCGATCATTGCCCAGTCCTTTCTAAAGGCTGCATCGTTTAGAAAGATACGGGGGGCATTCGTGACCAGCAGGTCCGCCATGCTGAGGAATGCGAACATCTGTCTAAAAACGAAGCTGACTTCCTAAACAATCCCAGCAAGGTGATTCCATATTTTTACACCCTGCCCAAGATGCACAAGAATCGATTGCCTCCACCAGGACGCCCCATCGTGTCAGGGATCGGTTCACTCCTGGAGCCCCTGTCACAATTTTGTGACTATTTCTTGAAACCTCTGGTACAATCCACTCCCACGTACCTCAAAGACACCAAGAGCCTCTTACAACTTTTATCAGGAATAACGTTCACTGAGAATTCAGTTACCTTAGTGACCCTCGATGTAGAAAGCCTTTACACGAGTATTCCTCAGGACGATACCATCAATGTCCTGAAGAAATCTCTAGATTCCATTGAATGGAACTATCAGACACCCAAAACCTTCATCATTGAATGTGCCACCATAGCCCTCAAAGAGAATTTTTTCTCTTTCAAAGACAGGCTGTACCTCCAATGCTCAGGGACCTCGATGGGTAGTGTCTTTGCTCCCAGCGTGGCGGGGTTATACGTTGCGGATTTTGAGGCCAAATTCATTCTACCCCCCACTGCAACGTTTTCAACTCACATGCTTCTTTGGAAGCGTTACATTGATGACATTCTGCTTCTCTGGACAGGTAGTGATGGTGAACTGGACACATTCCTGACCTGGATTAACACGCTAGATCATAACCTGAGATTCACACACAACACTAGCAAAACAGACATTGTCTTCCTTGATGTGGTCATCTCTGCTGTTGGTACTGGGCTTACGACCAAGACCCACCATAAGCCCACAGCTAAAAACAATCTTCTTGACTTCAGGAGTTTTCACCCTCGCCCCCTTAAAGAGAATCTCCCCTATGGGCAATATTTGAGACTTAGAAGAAACTGTAGTGCCCTCTCTGATTTCAAGGAACAGTCAACCATTCTTACCGAAAAATTGAAAGACAGGGGTTACCCAGCTCCAATTCTGAATAAGGGCCTAAAAAGAGCCAGAAACCAGCCTAGAGAAGTACTCCTGGCTGAAAAAGATAAGAACCCGGATTCAATCCCACTGACGTGTGTAACAACTTACAACAGTCTGTCCAATGTGATGAAAAAGACAATTAACAAACACTGGAAAATCATCACATCCTGTAAAGAAAACTGGGAGAAACCGCTGTTTTCTTTCAAAAAAGGTCGAAGCTTGAAAGATGCACTAGTCCACACCAGGCCGAAAGAGAAACCTATCAGCAATGCGCCATCTATAACCGCAGCGTGGGGCCTACCAAAAATTATAGGTCACTACCCTTGTTCGGATTGCGCGGTTTGCCACCTGACAGAAGCAACTAAAACCTTAGCATTGGAACCAGGGAAGGTCTGGGTACAGAGAGAACACACTAACTGCAACACTACCAATGTCGTGTATATGATCACCTGCACTTGTCAGCTTCGCTACATTGGCATGACTACCCGCAGGGTTAAACAACGTATATGCGAACACCGAAGCAACATAAGGTGTAAAAAACTAACCACCAAGCTGAGCCGTCATTTCCTAGACAGCAATCACACACCCAATGATATGAGGTGGACTGTAATTGAAGCACTCCAAGGGACCACCAATATCACAAGCAGACTCTTTGAGAAAGAACAACGCTGGGTGTATCGCTTGGGGACCCACACCACCGGCCTTAACGATGATATCCCATGGAACACTGTATTATCCTGAGTATCAATATGACTATCTAACCCATCACCCTGCATCTCTGCATTGTGTCTTAATAAGGACAATTCTAAGCTAATTGCCTGTTCTGTGCTATGTGTTGCTTTTTTGGTAATATGTCTCTCTCCTTTTCCTGCTCCCCACACTGTGTACAGTATCTCATCATATTAATTCTATGGGTGCTGGAGTGCACAACTAGGGCGCTATCTACTGACCTCATCAGTCGCCCTCTCTCTAATAACATTGGCAATATACAGCATTGCTATTTGCTTTTTTCTTATTGTTATGTGATTATCGAGCGCCAGTATTCCAACTCAATACTGCACATGAAAGACGGTGTTGTTATTATTCTCTTACACCGACCCGGGCCAGTGCGTTCCAAGCCTCCTATGCAGATGGGGGGCGGGCGCATTCCAGGCCTCGCTTTCGTGTAACACGCCCACCAGGAAGGACGCGACGCCTTTCCCAGTCTGGTGCGTGTCAGGCCTCGTTGCAACGGAGGGTGGGCGCGCTCCTGGCCTCTTCCTGGTCGGGCACGCCCACCAGGAAGAACGCAACGCCCTGCGCCCTCGCTCTTATACTCACTCACCGGCCCCGCTCTCCATCGACGGGGTCCGGTCACGAGGGAGTCCCTAGGTGTCTAAGCGGGCTGCGAGCAACGAGGGCGTGAGTGCTGCTGAACGCAGATCGGCCTGGATACAGAGCTAAGTACTGCCCGTTTTTCGGGACCGAATGGCTAATACTTCTTCTTTCATTCATAGGATGTGCCAATTTCGCTCCAACCCCCCTCCCGAGACCCATGGTGCAAGTAGCGCCATATTTTAAAGTGAGAATTATGTATGTTATTACCAAACTAGGGGGTCACCGACCCTTTGGTCAATTGATCCCTTCAGAAGGAGTACATAGAGTGTGTTTTTAACTTTCGTTCCAATTAAGTGTATTTTAAAACACCTTATCACCCCACGTCCCAGAGTTACCGATATCATCCCATTAGGGTTATGTGGATGGTGTTAAACCTACCTGTTACTTTGGGCACGTGAGTTTTGCCACACTTTAAGGAGCACTACAACCAAACGCAATGGCATTTATTAATTATTGTATGTTTGTGTTTGTGTTTGTATGTGTACTTTCACTTTACAGGTGCAGAAATACTCCCGAATTTGGAGTTTTTTTGGGATTGAGCATTTGCTCTCCCCTTTTTATGCACTTTTATCACCCCTTTTTTTTCACTTTCACGTCCCTTGGTTAGGGTGGACGATTAGAGAGTCCATACCGCCGGGGTTTAGTCCTGAAGAATGCCTTGGCAAATTTAAGCCTGCAATATGGCAGAAACATGTTGACTGACGAATTTATTCACTGTATTTATCTGAATTTTACCATTCCTAATCCTTGGCAACTAAATTCAGACACATAATACCTGTTAAATCGTGTCTTAGGGATCATTTAATAAAATATTTTTTTGATACTCATTTAGACACTTTTAATTTAACTCACCCTCACAGCACGCCCTCCTTCACACAACCAGCTCCGCAGTCTTTCTGGCGTTGTAGCACACCAAAGAGGCACTCGGCCTCTTTGGTGGGGCCCGATGATGAAGCATGACACTGACTAGGTCGGTGTGTGAGGGCTTTCCTTTTCACCCTAAGTGAGTGTGTGATCCCCAGTTATCTCGCTCCAATCTTGTGGCATTATTTGAGATTGTTCTGGCCTCTCTCTTTTTGTTTATCTCCCCTATTTTGGAGATAAGCCGCTATGGCGGATAAATGTATCCGAATGGAAGCGTACGCCAGATTGCATTTGTAAAGATGTAACAAATAGCAGATGATGTTAGGAATGGATGCATCTAGCGGGTTGATATTGTTGTCAGTACAGTAGATGACAAACCGCTTCAGTTTCGCCGCATAGCAAGCTCTGGTTGTGGGCTTTCTTGCCTCCCGAATGATGTCCATGCATTCTGGAGGCAGGTTGAGGTAGCCAAATTCTAAGACCTCAGGAGCCAGATCGCCAGATTGAGCTGTTGCGGATCTGGATGCTGAATGTCGCCATGGTTCTGCGTCAAGAGCCTGGATGTGAGATGTAGCCGTTGATGCGGTACCACGGAAAGTTCTAGAAACGTGGTGTACCATGGTTGGCGTGCCCATGTTGGAGCAACCAGGATGAGAGTCATCGAGTGTTGCTTTAGCTTTCTTGCCACCAGCGGAATGAGAGGCGCTGGGGAAAAAGCGTACGCAAATTTGCCTGACCAGTTCATCCATATCGCATTCCCCTGCGATTCCGGGTGGGGGAACCTGGCGGCAAAGCTTTGGCATTTTGCGTTTTCCCTTGTGGCAAATAGGTCTATCTCCGGATGACCCCACTGCTGGAAGTACGGGTGGAGCACTGATGGATGTATCTCCCACTCGTGCATTTGATGGCTGTACCTGCTGAGCAGATCCGCCATCTGATTGTCCTTGCCCGGGAGGTGTTCTGCCATGAGGAAGATGTTCCTCTGAATGGCCCACTTCCACATGCTCTGAGCTAGATGAGACAGCTGTGGCGAGTGAGTACCTCCCTGCTTTTGGATGTAGTACATGGCTGTCATGTTGTCCGTCCGGATCAACACGACCTTGTTGCACAAATGTACTTTGAAGGACTTGAGCGCCATGAAGATTGCCATCAATTCCAGGTAGTTGATGTGCAATCGTTGTTGCTGGGTTGACCACAGTCCCTGCACCGTGTAGTGTAGCACATGCGCTCCCCACCCCTGGAGAGACGCGTCCGTTGTTAGGACAATCTGTGGCACAGGCTCTTGGAACGGTCGTCCCTTGCAAAGGTTGTGTGGATTCCACCAATGCAGAGAGTTGTATGCTCGACCGGTCACCAACACTAGGTATGTCAGTTGTCCCTGAGCCTGTGTCCATTGATTTGCTAGGCATTCTTGGAGGGGGCGCATGTGCAACCGTGCGTGCGGGACTATGAAGATGCAGGAGGCCATCATGCCTATCAACTGCATGAACACTCTCGCTGGCAGGGAGTGTTGCGGTCTGAATCTTTGGATCAGTGACAGAATGCTGTCGATTCTGACTGTGTTTGGCTGAGCCATAGCCGTCAGGGTGTTTATTGTCGCGCCCAGATACTGCCGTACATGGGCTGGTTGAAGGTGCGACTTTGGGTAATTTAGCGAGAACCCCAGACTGTGAAGGAGTTGAATAGTGTGGGACATGTGTGAGGCGCACTGTCCCTCCGACTTTGCTTGCACGAGCCAGTCGTCGAGGTACGGGTATACATGTATGTTCTGTCTCCTGAGTTGCGCCGCCACCGCCGCCAGACACTTCGTAAACACTCTGGGGGCAGTAGTCACTCCGAAGGGTAGCACTTTGAACTGATAGTGCTTGTTGTGAATGGTAAACCTGAGGTATTTTCTGTGGGATGGGTGGAGTGGGATGTGGAAGTAAGCATCCTTGAGGTCCAAGGTTGCCAGGAAGTCCCCTTGGTTTAGAAGGGGAAGTATTTGTTGCAGTGTCAGCATGTGGAAATGTTCTGACAGTATATACATGTTGAGAGGGCGTAGATCCAGAATGGGTCTGAGGGATCCGTCCTTTTTTGGGATGAGGAAGTACAGGGAATAGACCCCTGTTCCTTCCTCCTCCACCGGCACGAGTTCGATTGCTCCTTTTTGCAGCATTACTAGCACTTCCTGCTGCAATAAGTGCAAGTGCTCTGCCGACATAGGACGGTGTCTTGGGGGAATGTTGGGAGGAGTGGATGTTAACTCCAAACAATAACCGTACTGGATTAGTTTTCTCACCCACCTGTCCGTGGTGATGGACGACCAGACTGGCAGGAACTGCTGGAGTCTTCTCCCGACAGATGTTGGATGGTCGGGGGGCAGTGACAGGGAGTCACTGTTTGTTTGCGGCAGAGGAACGGGAGTTGGTGTTCCCTCTGCCCCCGCCTTTGGCACTGTTACCTCGGTAACCCCCTCTACCTTGCTTGGGATACGAGGACTGCGCACCACCTTTTGTGAATTGTGATTGTTGTCCCATGTGTCCTCTGGTAACACTACGCGCTCCTGAGCGACGAAAAGTGTTGCCCCTGAACTGTTGTGATTGAAGTGCCCCCATGGACTTAGCAGTTTCGTTGTCCTTTTTAATCTTTTCAAGTGTGGTGTCTACATCTGGGCCAAACAGTCAGTCAGGATTGACGGGCTGGTTGAGGATTGTAGTTTGGATGTCAGGCTTAAATCCAGATATACGAAGCCAGGCTTGGCGCCTTAGCATGACGCTAGTGTTAATTCCTCTAGCCGCTGTGTCCGCTACATCAAGTGCGCATTTTATTGCAGCGTTTGATATAAGCTTTCCCTCTTGTATGAGCATTTCGCCAGCTTCTTTATACTCATCAGGCAGATGTTGAAGGAGCTGTTCTAGGGTGTCGTAATGCGCCCTATCGTAACGCGCTAACAGTGCCTGTGTGTTTGCGATACGCCATACATTAGCAGCCTGCGCAGCGACCCTCTTGCCAGATGCCTCAAGCACTTTCGACTCCTTGTCTGGGGGAGGAGCTTCACCAGTTGTTTGGGAGTTTGCCCTATTGCGGGCATTCGCGACCACCAACGAATCCAGAGGCAACTGTCCCCGAATATAGGCAGGGTCCCCAGGTGCAGGTCTGTATTTTTTCTCTATTCGTGGGTTTACCACTCTCGCCCTTGTAGGTTCTTTAAAGATCTCTGGCGCATGTTTAAGGACACCTTTCAACATAGGAAGTGTTTTGACTGTTCTTTCGGAGACAGAGAAAGTGTCAAACAGGAAATCCTCTTCTACTGGGTCAGCATGCATATCTACATTATGATTTGCAGCTGCCCTTTCAATTAAAGCATTGAAAGCTGCAGAGTCCTCAGTTGGTGAAGTACGTGCCCCAAAACCTTGTGGGTCCTGCACCACCTGATGACTTCCCTGGTCCCCAGCGTCGTCATATGAGTCCTGATGCACATCAGGGTCATTGCCAGTAGGGAAGTTGTATTATTCATCTAGGTCTTCATCCTCACCCCCTGATTGGGTGGGGGAAGGGGTTGGACTCCTCCTTGGGGGAGGTTGCAGAGGTTCAACAAGGGCAGGTATGTCCTGTGTTTGCCTTTTCTTTTTCAGTGGAATTACAAATGACTCCAGTGGCTGGGAACTGATCTTTCTCTTATGAAGTGTCATCTTCCCTGTGTGGGCATCGATGTAATGCTCACAGTCGTCCTCAGATGCTGTGTTTCGAGGCAAAATAGCACTGGACGTGGAATCCGAAGTCCCCGAGGTCTTCGGCACCGTTTGGGGTGCAAACGCCTTTGGTGGCACCTTTGGTGGCAGTGTGTAGATAAGTTTCGTCGACTTTTTGGCAGGTGGCTCCATCGGCTTCGGATCCGATGGCGCAGTCTTTGTCGACGGCAGGGCGTTCTCCCGAATCCTCTTGAGCGACTCGGTGACCTGTTTGGTAAATGAAGCCGAGGGTTTGACGACCGATGCTTCATGTTCGTCCGCTTTGGAGGCCTTCGGCGTGGCAGAAGAAGGCACCGATGAATCCTCGACCCCAACGGTTCGCTGCCCTGCAGCCGTTTTAGGCGCCGCCGCCGTCACTGCGGATCCGGTGTCTTTGGGCCGAGGAGTAGTGGTTCCGGCCTTCGGATCCGGGCCCTTAGTGGCCTTTGCTTCGACCGTCTGTTTGGATGTTGACGCCCCAGACGTCGAGACGTGATGGACTACCTTCTTCGAGGACGTGTCCTTGGCCACCGCGTGTTGCGCCGGTGACTCGACGGCCTTCTTCGCCGGCTTCGTAAGTTTGGACGGGACGTCGGCCGTCTTAGATGTCGTCGAAGCCGTTTGTTTCGGTTTCGTTTTCGACGTGTCTTCGGCCATCTTAGATGTTGTTGTCGACTGTACTGGTTGCGGTTTCAGTTTCGATACGCGCAACAACGGCTCCTCCGGTGGATCCGTGGCCGGGCCCGAAGGCGGGGCTGGGGATATCGGTGCAGGGTCGTGGGTAAGGCCGAGTGGCGATCCCGTGACCTGAGCCTGAGTCGAGTAACTTTCGGGGCATAGCTCTTCCTCTGAGCTATCTTCCGCGGCCCCATAGACTTCTTCGTCGTCCCCTACCTCATCGACGTATTCAAGGTCTTGGCTCTGTCCATCGATGTATTCCTCAGGATCGGCCTCGACCTCCGTTAATGGCGGTGAAATTTGAAGATGATGGCTTTGGCCGTCTTCTGCGGGGTCGTCGAATATGTCGTCGGGTGCCGGTGCTGCGTGCAGGGCCTCGAGGCGCGCCGCGCGCCGATGCTTGAGTGTCTTCTTTGACCTGAATTTGGAGCAGGCCATGCAGTTGCCCTCGTCGTGATCCGGCGAGAGACATTTATTACAAACTGGATGCACATCGATGTGTGGGTACTTGGACCCACACACGGGGCAGCGCTTGAACGGACTCCGTTCCATGATTTCGTCGGTGTCTCGCTGCGAGTACAGGGCCTCGATGTCCGAAGAGTAGCAACTCCCCAGAAGTCCGACACGAAGAGTCGGACGATGCTCGGGACCGTTCGCAACAATACCGACGCGAGTATCGAAGGCCTTTTGGCCTTAAGGAAGTTATCTTTTTGATTCCGACAAGGAGGCGTCGAAATCACATCCGAACCCAATGGCGGAAAAAAACAATCTGGGGATGGAGCCGATGCCCATGCGCACTGTAGTCCAGGGGAGGAGCCACCTATCTCGTGATACTTCGAAGACTCTTCCAGGACAACAATGTGCAATCATCCGGACCCAACACTAGGCGGCGATCTATGCTAAAGATATGAATTTAGCAGTTGGCATTTCTGTGTGCTATGTGTCTGCCTTCCGGATGTGAACTGCATGTCTGGCTGTTGAGTGACAGGGGCTGAGAGGTGAGTGCGGCTCCAGGAGGGGCGGGGTGAGTCAGCGCTAGGCTGAATGGGACATCTGCATTTGGAGTAGTGGAAGGAGTAGTCCCTGGTCCCTGAATAGGTCAGTGCCTAGCCTATACAATGCTGGCTCCGCCCCCCGTGGTGTGTTTGATCAGCAAGCCCCCACTTGACAAAGGGGAAGAGGAGCCTGGTAAACGAGGTGCTCCAATTCCCCCCTGAACCAGTTGCATCTGGTTCTCCCAAAGCCCTGTACAGCAGACAAAGGAAATTGTGATATAAATATAAGGGCTGTGACCCCATGATTGGAGAGCTGTTCCTGTGCTGAGGGGGCCTGCTACTGCTGGGCTCCAGGAGGAACCGCCACAAGGGTCTGCCTCCCTGCTGGAGGTTACCTAAGAAGAGTATACCCAAAATTAGTCTCTGGGAGCTGGGTGCAAGACAATACGTAGGGGTAATGGTCCCAGAAAAACAACCATACGCTGTAAACAAATCCAAAACAAATATTCATAATAGAGCATAGAACACAAGGTATTTTGTTAGACACAGTGTTTAATTCACACTGAGCAATGTTCTCTTAATGGAAATATTTACATATTATTACATGCAACAATGTCCCAAGACGGGAGCACAGTGAGGGATCGGAGAAGGGAGGGTCATGTAATGGTGCTTCAGTGAGGGTAGGAAAGTGATTGAAGGCTTGATTGGGGGTGCCGCTTGAGGCTTGATTGGAGACTGTTTGCCGTCCGTTTCCTGTCTGCCCTTTCCTTCCTTGGATCCTGACCTGGGATTTCTCCTCCTCACTGCCGCGAAACTACCGGGTGAGACGCGGGACTGCGAGGACCAGGGGGCCAAGCAACACCTCAACAGCCCGCACCTGGTCCTCTTCCCGCCCCGCCCCCCCCGGCCAACGCCAACTCCTTGGGAGCATAAAATGTACTCCACGCCCCCCGCACCGCGGGACGCGCGCGGGTCGGAGCACGGGGCGAAGCACGGGGTGAAGCACGGGCCAAGGGCGGGCCCGTTGTAGCCCGCTTGAGCCCGGAAGAGACCGGACCGGGACACCCCTCTTGGCCCCTGTGCTGCCGCTCAGGTCCCCCCGTGACTGATTGTTATGTTTGGTTGGGAATAAGCCATACCGATATCGTAAGAACATGGCAACGAGGGAGACCAGAAACAAAACAACAGGATTATCCACCAAGGCTACAGGTACTTTGGATACTTTTCTCATCAAACTTAATACCGCTGTAAATAATAGCATGACATCCCCAGAAGATCAGTCTGTGGAAGGATCTGATTTATCCCCGTGCCTAACTATGATTGCCAAAACCCCAGACACTGAGAACGTCCCTCATTTTTCTCTCTTGGATAGTATAGACCAAACTATAGAATCTGTTCTGCAGCAGCTGCGGACCCCTTCTAATCCACGCCAAGATTCCTGTCCTACAACATCTGAGGTCTCCATTTCTCTAACACCTAACCCAGTTACCATTGTGGATGAGGGTAGTGACTTAAATTCTGTACATTCACGGGGCCTCCGGGAGGGTGCAGTCCCGTCCCAAAGAGAAAAAGAGTTAGACAGCCGAAGGGTAAAAAAAGGCCCAAATTGGATCAAATCCCAAACACTATTGACACTGGGCCTGAAACGATCGAGCACCCTGCTGGATACTGAAACGGCAAGCCCAATGCATCTGGTTGATACACAGACTCATGTATCGGCTGGCCCATTTATTTTTGGTGAAGGGTCTGGTGGTGTAAGGGCCCAGTCCATCGATTTTATTGTAGATGCTGTCAAGAAACTCCTAGATCCCCTGTTGGCCAGGCTCGTGTATATTGATATTAGATTACAAGCTCTAGAAGTAGCGACCGGGGGGATGGAGGATCAGCTAAGGACTCTAACAAGCGCTCAGGGTGCAACTATGATGAGTAAGGGGTCTCTTTCTTCCCTTAGTGCTTCTAGTACCCCAATAGCGAAGAAGACCAATGCCCCTCGTAGTGAGAGTGTAGCTATGGTCACTACACCCAAACCCAATCCAATACCCCCACAAAGGCAACTCCCTCCCGTGCCCTTAGTGCGGAAGTCAAAGTTGCCTATTACAGCGCCTACCCAGAAGAAAGAAAAGACGCCCACTAGGGTGGCCGATCGCCCTCAACGGGTTGCTAATACTCTAAATCGCCCAAATATAGTTAACTTACCTCCAGAGGCGGCAGCTCACACCGTGATTTTGATCGGGGTCCCTGAGCTTCCCGACTCTGTACTGGAACCCTTTGATTCACTCAGAAACAAAGTCATCAGCTGGTTGAATATTCACAGGCCACTCCCACCTAATATGAGAGGGGAAATACTGATGGTCAGGAGGGTTCCCTGGGTAGGACATACTGTAAAGAAAATAGGGGGCGATTGTATTTTGGTAAGTTTTAGGAACTCCAACACTGTTTCTCATATTTGCAATTGGCTGGGGAGCCCAGGAAATTTATCCATACAGTTGGTACCGTTGTCCTTTTTTTTATCCAAGAAACAGTAATTTGCATTTGGGAGGGAATGATGGCTGGACTAGGGTGGGCTTTGCCATTGACGGTACAAGATATAGGGCCCTACGTCATGATACAACGCAGAGCAACTTTATTCATGCCAATATGTATAGCTGCCTCAATCAGGTTGAATGACTTTCATGGGTTGAGTCTACTGGGGAGGGGGTGGTTGCCCACACAGATCAGTTGAGGACAATGCCAGATATCCTGCATAATGGTAATTCTGGCCTTGCCCACTTTTATCCTGACCGGTTAAGTGCCATTGGTACTTCCCAATGCCCTACACATCCCGCCATTATGTCGGCTGGTACCGATGTACCAGGAATCCTTTCCCTGATCACGCCACCCGCAGATACAATAGATGCTGAGCTCCTGGTAGGGCCAATACCCATGGAAGGGGCATTAGTCACCCATCAAGATCTGGGTCGAATGAGTGCCCATGGAAACCCACCAAGCTCCGGGCCAAAAAGGATGAAGGTCCTATCATGGAACCTCGCGGGTATGGCTAATAAAATAGATTGTAGTGACTGGGGCTCCCTAGTGGACAGTAATGATATCTGCCTATTTCAAGAAACATGGGCCAGGGAAGTTTTCCCCAGGGTGGGCTTCGAAACTGTTTATATCCCAGATAGGTGGGGAGGAAAAGGGAGGCCTTCTGGTGGACTTGCAATCTGGGTGGCTTCCCATTTGGGCTGCACAGCAGAAATTATGGCAACCCAATCGGAAGACATCCAATGCGTTCTTTTAAAATGGCCATGTACCGATAATTTGGCGATTGTTAATGTCTATTCCCGTCCAGTCAGCGTGACCATGGAATCACCTACTTTAGATGATTTATCTTTATTTCTTGGATTACTACCAGCAGATTGTAAGATTCTGATGAGAGGAGATGTTAATAGCCACTTCGAACCGTTACATGGTCTAAAGGAGGGCGCCCTGACGGCTGAGGACGATTACTGGGGGATTCCACCATGTCAATCGCCAAGTCCGAAAATTTGGTCTCCCTTGGCGCTGCAGATCATGTCACTCACCTTGAACTACGCGCTGAGGGCCTGTAACGGGCGCACTCCGTCCGACAGCCCCTCAGTGTGTACTTTCAACAGAAAAGGCCATGAATCACGTCTAGACTACATTTTTGTAGATACTAGTATGTGGTCCAGCGTCTTGGATTTCAGGGTGGTGATGAGAACGGATAGCGACCATAATGCTCTCTCACTGGACTTGGTGCACCCAGGCCCCAAAGAAACTCTACCATTAAATAATCTAGAACTAGATACAGGGGCTCTAGTTTTAACCAACAATAGACGTAGGGTAAAATGGGGAAAACTAGTCAATTCCACAGAGTGTATCAGGAAAATTTATGATTTGGCGCTTCCCAGATTAGTTGAGTTGGACAACCTGATAAACAAACCCAAATCTACTGTCCTCCATGAGAAACTAGGGAAAAGTCATGCAGATTTGGTAGATAGCCTAGGAGAGGTCTTCTATCCAGTTACTACGAGTAGGAAGAAAAGGACACCAACCTCAGCATGGTATAATTCTAAGTGCAAGAAGATCAAGGCTGAGTTGATCTCCCGGGTCAAGTCTGGTACGGCCAAAAGTAAAATACACGAGGTGAGAAGGAAATATAGGGAAGCCATCGCCCTCGCTAAGTCAGAGTGGGATTGGGACAGATGGCATAGTCTTACAGTGGCGCTAGAAACCAGGGATTCTAGAAAGTTCTGGTCTTTGGTACACACAGGTACTGGGGAACTGAAAGCTGCTGTAGAACCAAATATTGCAGCCTCAGTATGGGAATCCTACTTCAGCAAACTGTATGAAGACAGTTTCACCACATCTTCAGAGATAGCAATTGACACCTCCACCGAGCTTAATGAGAACGAGAATGAGAATCTTGAGTTCACCTTGGAGGAGGTGTTGAATGCTATAGGGAGACTTGCACGAGGGAAGGCTCCAGGTCTTGATAAACTCCCTGGGGACCTATTTAGACACCAACCAGAAATTTGGGGTCCTTATCTGCATATTATCTTCAATTCAATTCTGAGAGAGATGGAGATCCCCTGTACTTGGCTGGGAGCAGAGATAGTACCAATCTTCAAAAAGGGTTCTCCTCTCCTCCCAGCCAACTACAGGCCTATTAGCCTCATAGATGTACCCCAAAAACTCTTTGCTCGCCTTCTGCTGGACCAGCTCCTGGACTGGATGGAGGACAACGCGATCCTTAGTCCTCTCCAAGCAGGATTTAGGAAGAACACGTCCACCATGGACCAGATTTTCCGCCTTGTTCTCCTCTATTGGAAAACGGCGGGGATCGAGGGGGGAAGTCTGTACATGGTGTTCGTGGATCTGAGGTCCGCATTTGACCTAGTACCACGTGCAAAACTATGGGCGGTACTCCGGGAGCTTGGTCTCCCACCACAGCTCCTCCAAACAATAATCCGCCTCCATAATGGAAATTTTGCCCAGGTTAGGTGTGGGAGGGATGGGGCATTGTCGTCTAGGTTTCCAGTTGGCAGGGGGGTAAGACAGGGTTGTGTCTTAGCACCAACCCTGTTCTGCCTCTATGTCAACAACGTAATATCTTGCCTTGACAATGTCCCCAATAACGACGCCCCTAGGCTGGCAGGCAGGAGGGTCCCGGCAATAATGTTTGCCGACGATACTCTCCTGCTTTCAAAATCCCCGATGGGGATCCAGCGGATACTGGACGGGTTTGGGGAATTCTGAAGGGCGCATGGGCTAGAGATTAATGCAGAGAAGACCAAGTTCATGGTTTTTAATCCCTCGGCAACTACTAGGCCAAATCCAACTCTGGGAACGGAAATGCTGGAAAGGGTTAGAACGTTCCAGTATCGGGGGGGTAACCCTTCATGAAAATCTATCTTGGGGCCCACAGATAGCAAGATCTCGTTTAAAGCTATCACAAATGGTGGGGGCCATTTTGAAGGTCTCGAATTCATCAACCTTCAAGCCAGTTAGTCCAGCCTTGGAGATGTATAAAACACAAGCCAAGGCAGCCAGCCTCACTTTATGGGGGGGAACTATGGGGTAACAAGGCGGGGACAGAATTAGTCAAGGTAGAAACCAGCTTCCTTAGACGACTGCTGTCGCTACCTCAAGGTACGCCCCTTCTACCACTGAGATTGGATTTAGGGCTCCCCTCAATAGGAGACGATCTGGCCCTAATGCCACTGAGGTTCTGGCATAGGCTCTGGTCGACCCCTGAATTGCTCCACTACAAGCAAGATCTGAAGCACATTTTAAGCTACAACTGTGCAGATAGAATACCATGGCTGGCCTATGTGAGACGAGAGCTCTATCGATTGGGTTTAGATAATCTGTGGGATGACCCTGAAAGAGGCTGTTCTGGGGTATCGCGTGAAATGCTCAGTAAGATTTTCAAGGACAAAAGTTTAGACACGCTCCTGTGCGCCCCGAAAATAGGCACCTGCACTGAACAATTTCTGGTTTCCAAAAGTTCATTTAAATTTGAGGATTTTATGGACATAATTTATCCTACGACAGCAAGGAAACTTTTCATCCAATGGAGGCTTGGTACATTACCACTCAAAGGATTCACGAGTAAATGGTCTACATTGGATGATAATATCTGTCCAGGGTGCAGCACGTGCGTGGAGGACGAAGTGCACGTGCTGTTTTTCTGCCCTGCTTATAGTAGACCAAGAAAGTACTGGTTAGTACCCATGTGCAGGAATCTTGGTTTTAGACACTGCCTACAATCATATAGAATTCTGAAGACAAGCACTCTCCACTACATCGTATTTGCACTTGCCAAGTTTTTAATGGCTATGTGGTGGAAACGGAGCAACATACTGAAAATGTAAATCACTAATTGGAAATGAATTGTAATATTAGGCATCTGGAATTTTATGGATTGTTATACATACTGTACTACCGTGTCTTTCTTCCCTTGCTGTTTTTATATTTTAACCCGATATGTGATTTTACTTGTTCTTTTTACTGTATCTTTTATGGTCTTGATGGCCGAAATAAAGAACTTTTGGATTGGATTGGATTGAAGGATAAAAATTCCAATCAAAAGCAGTATGTTATTCACGATACACAAGGCTCATTCCTTGAGCCAATCAAGCTCCCTTTCAATATATACAAAATGACGCCATGTTTACAACAGTTGCACAGTATGAAATATCTGTTGATTGCTGGCTTGTGCAGTAAAATGTTGAAGTTTCGACCCTATGGAGCTGTAGTAGTTGCCTCCCTTATGTCAGGGTCTTCCTCAGGACAAAAAAGTGGGGGGAGGGGGGTGATCATAGTGCCTCTGTCCTCAGGCTAGGGCATAGACGGGCGCGTTGGCTCCTGTGGCGAGAGAGTGACTAAAGCACTTCCTATATTGCAAACTTTAAAAGTTATCTCCGGTTGTGTTGATAAAATGAAGGGTCTTGGTACTCGGTAAATGAAGTATCTGATTAATGGACAAGGGCCTCTCGGCTCCGATGCATCTATGCACAGCATAGTGAATCCAGAAAGATTCACGCTGCAAAAATGAAGTATCTGATTAATGGACACGGGCCTCTCGGCTCCGATGCATCTTTACGTCTCTGCTCTTGTTAAAAGCCTCCGTTCGACTCGAACAGAGGCTTTCATCAAGAGCAGAGATGTAAAGATGCATCGGAGCCGAGAGGCCCGTGTCCATTCATTTTTTTTAAACAGACTTTTGAGTTTCATGAAAATATACATTCAATCCCGCTGCCCACTGAATGCTCAATGGAGCCAGCATGAAATACAACAGACCCCATGACTAACTGACTAGAGTCTCATCCATCGTCCCACAAGGTGTCCGTGATACAGGGCAGTCCATCCGCATGCTTGATCCTGTCCAATGGTGTGGAGCAATAAGAAGAATCCCCTACCCCCTCCCACCCCTCTCACTTTCGAAACTCCCCCAACAGGAACCCCCCACCCCAACCACCCTCCCAAGCATGTCGCCGGACTGTAAGATATTCAAGAAGGCAAATATGACTCCGGTACCACCTATCAGTCTCCCCACCCCGCGGGATGTGGCAGTGAGTGGAACAAGAACACAGGGGGAGGCTGCTTACCATGGTCCCAGTGGCCTCCTCTCGCACCGTACCCCCACAAGCGGGAAGGGTCTCTCAAGGGGCCCGTGACACGTCCCTCTCATCAAGGGCATCCTCTTTTTCCACAGTCGGATGTTTGATCAGCTCCAGGAGTGCCACCCACACCCGGTCCATGTCCTGTGACTTCTCGCTTCCAGTATGCTGAGCCATGCGTAATGTATAGTTCCCTTCCCTTTCTGCCCATTTCACCAGCTCCCTATTCCAACGCACTAGACTAGGCCCCTGCCTCGCCTTCCAGTGGGAAGTAATTTCTGTCTTAGCCAAGACCAACCCCAGGTCAATGAACCTGCTGGTGACCTTAGTCTTGGCAGTGTGTGGGAACCAATGCAACAAACAAACCCCTGGTGTCACCGTTCGCTCCCTCTCCATCACAGTCAGCAAAGCAGTAGTCAGCTCTCGCCAGAAGCCTCCCACCTGAGGACAGTCCCAGAACATGTGGAGAAAAGTCGCCCCATCCTGGTCATAATGGGGGTAAGTGGCCGATTCCCCAAAATATTCAGCAATTTTACTAGGCGTGAGGTAAGCCCTATGGAAAACATAGAATTGGATGAGCTGGAAGCACGCATTCCGAGAACATTTCCACGGCCGCTCTATAATCGCCTCCCAAGGTTTTTCTGCAATGGGCTCCCCAGATCCGAGGCCTGTGCCCATTAATCAGATACTTCATTTACCGATTACCAAGACCCTTCCCTTTATTAACACAACCGGAGATAACTTTTAAAGTTTGCAATATAGGAAGTGCTTTGGTCACTCTCTCGCCACAGGAGCCAGCGCGCCCGTCTACACACTTAGCCTGAGGGCAGAGGCACTATGATCAACCCCCCCACCCCCACTTTTTTTGTCCTGAGGAAGACCCTGCCGTAAGGTATGCAACAACCTACAGCTCCATAGGGTCGAAACGTCAACATTTTACTGAACAAGACAGCAATCAACAGATATTTCATATTGTGCAACTGTTGTAAACATGGCGTCATATTGTTTATATTGAAAGGGAGATTGATTGGCTCAAGGAATGAGCCTCGTGTATCGTAAATAACATACTGCTTTTGATTGGTACTTTTATCCTTCAATCACTTTCCTACTCTCACTGAAGCACCATTACCTGACCCTCCCTTCTCCCATCCCTCACTGTGCTCCCGTCTTGGGACATTGTCGCATATAATATGTAAATATTTCCATTAAGAGAACATTGCTCAGTGTGAATTAAACACTGTGGCTAATAAAATACCTAGTGTTCTATGCTCTATTCTGAATATTTGTTTTGCATTTGTTTTGCGTGTATGGTTGTTTTTCTGGGACCATTGCCCCTACATATTCCCTGCTGGAGGGCCCTGTGTGCTGGCCTGCCTGGGCCCAGCCTTGTGCCCCCAGGGCTTTGCCTTGGAAATCCAGGACCTAGCGCCTAGTGGAGCGTATCTACTTTTAACTTGCAGCACTGGGCTGCGACCTGGGGATTTCCCTACTTGGCGTGGGACTAGAGCGGGAGCCTACCCTGTGTTTTGCTGATCTAACCGGGTGCCCGTCCCGCATTGTGTGCTCTAGTGGGTGCCGACCCCGCTTTTGTGCATATCTGAAGAGCGGGTGCCCACGCCACATTTTTGCTCATTTTGTAGCGGGTGCCCACCCCGTAATTGCCTTGATTTGAAGCGGGAGCCCATCCTGCGTTTTATTGACAAGAATCACTGCCGCGGCCCAGGAGAAGATACAGTGGTCGACCCGGAAGTCAGGCAAGCTGACGGACTAAGGGAGAAGCCAGGGAAAGGAAACTGCCAGACAGCCAAACGTAGTGCGGCCGGAGACCAGGCCGCGTCAGCCTGCACGGAGGCAGAGCTCCCACAGCTGCGGTGTGAGCCCTGCAGGTGGTCCTGGACGTCCGCAGAGGCAGGGCAGAAGGAGTCTGCATGAAAGGTCAGGTCAAGGCACAAGGCCGGCGCCTGCCCCTCCAGCCAAGAGATGGTGCCAGGCCCGCCAGCCTAGAGACAGAGCCTCCAAGCCTACCACGAAAAGTGGGAGCCGCAGGGGAAGCTGCCCAAGGAAGGCTCCCCCTCCTCACCCTTCGAGGCACATTGTGGTGCCTATTTCCTGAGCAGTCCTGCAGGAGAGTGGGCCGCTCCAACATTGGTGGCATTTATTTTTAAGAGTCCCGGAGTGGGGCTCAGGTGGCACAGTGGTCCCAGGCCTCTTTCACGGCTGCACAGCACTAGCTGCAACGTTTGGGCATATTTGTTTGAAGAGTCCCAGTGGGGACCCCAGAGGCACTGGTAGTGCCAGACTTATTATTTCTTGGGGGCATTTTGGTTTACACAATGAGAAAGGAGTGAGATACACTCCTTGGCCCCAGCGCTTTGCGCCCTTTTGCTTCGCTGCATTGGCAGCCACGCCCTGACACTTGGGACATGGGGCATTTTAGCCCCATAGGAAGGCCAGTTGGCCAGGGGGTTAGTTTCATGATTGGTAAGGCGCAAGGCCCTAATGTGATTTATGCTTCGGGTGTTTATGCTAATGTGATGCAGATGCCTAAGGTGATTTATGCTCAGGGTGTTTTGCACTATAATTATTATCTAATATGATTTATGATTAGGACGTTATGGTCTAAGGCTTATAAAGTTGTCGCATAATGTATTTTTCACCTGACTGATTGCTTAATATGATTTATGTTGCAGGATAATTCTGAGTACAGTGTTTCACCAGTAATCACTGGTTGTGGTCTACATTTACTATTTGTGCTTGCTGATGGTTTTGACAGTGGCCAATTGGCCCGGTCATGTGTACATAATCCCCTGTAAACATTGCCTGGTGCCAGTTGGCACAGTGTATATTGTGCGATTACTATTCTAATGTGTTTATGGTCATACAGAGGCTATTTTTATATATAACCTTGTGTGGAGTTCCTTTTGTGGTGTGCCTAGAGTGTTGCTGCTGTGTGTGTGTTGTGCAAATGCTTTACACACTGCCAATGCTCTTGCCAAGCTACCAAGGGGGTGAGCAGGGGTTATCTTTAGCGTGTAACTCCCTTGCCCTGACTAGATTAGTGGTTTCTGCCTGGCTAAGGCGCAAGCCCTAGCCAACCAGAAATCCCATTTCTAACAGATTGCATTTATGCCCCTCAAGTCCACAGACATCCTAATCAATTCGCTGAATTTCATGGCTATGCCACTGGAGCCAGCCAGTCTGAGGATTCAATCTGCTCAATGATAGCCTTCTTGCAGTCATTCTATCTCTTGCACAAAACAATTTTTAGACAAAAGTACATCACATGATTTATAAGCTTACAGTCCTACTCCCTCCAACACTACGTGTGTACAAACCCCTTCACTTTTCCTTTGCTAAACACAGTCTAGTCTAAATTCTGCATCCTAGTTACTCAACACTTATTACGTAATTAGAGGATTGGGTCTCTTTCATTCCCAACACTTGCATCTCTTCTCTTTTCCCCTCTTCTTTAAACACTAGCCAACATAGCATGGAAATGTCCTAGCACACAAATGGGACTTCCTCCTCACCCATTTAGTTTAATCTCCTCTTGTAAACACATTTCTGGAAAACTGGATCAAGCGTTCTCACCTTTGAACATGCAGCATGCACATTAATTTACCAACATACTCTCTGCCTCCCAAACTAACACACATATTGCAGAATGCTACATCTTCATGGCAAGTTACATCTGGATTTCCTCCATTTCCTGAACTTTCACCTACAGCCTTGTCATAGTCTTTCCTGAACTCTTCAGATAACCACCATTGAATACTAATCAATAACACCCCCCCCCGTTATTAATTGTGCTGATTTGAGATTTGCAAATACGATGTACATTCCCTGTTTTCAGCTGGATGCCTCATAAATCCAACAAATATGGCTCTCCATCTCTAGCTCCAACTCTTATTCACTGCACACGCAGTTGTCTCCTGCTTTACTATCTGCATTAACCCCTGGGTAACTGCTTTAGAATTTCTCTCTATCGGTTCAGTAAATTCCATTGCTTTACCTAAACCCACCTTCTTGGCAGCAAGAAAGCCTTTTGAACCTTGCTACTGTTGTTTTAATTCACCACATGATCTCTTATGTCATCTCTGAATTCCCATCAGCCATGTTCCTGGCGTTTGTGCCACAGCAAAATGCCATTCCACCACTTTTTTTTTTCTCACAATGTTTTCCATCCATAATTCTCAATGGTACTTATCTTAATCCAAATCGTTGTCATCCTTACAACTAAAACAACATTCAGCCTTCACAGTGTTCAACATGTTCAATTTGCACTCTATTCACGGTGTCACAACAGATAATAGCAGCAGCATTCAATGTTTAAACCACTATATTCTACAGCGATCATTTATTAATTTTTTTCCTCCTTAGTACATACACCCAGTAGCACATTGGGACACGTCCTGTAATTCCTTTTGCACCATTATTGCCACCGGCATATAGGTCACAGTGTTAGCATACACAACTTGTTCTGCCTGTCACAAAATCCACAAACATGTGATACTATAAAATTCCAGCCTCTTCAGGAACCCTTATTCTCTGCATGAGTAGCTAAGCAGCCCTTGCTTGTCAGATCACTTGTAACCAATTTTTTTACTTTAAATTATAAGGTCTACTATATGAAACCCAATTAAAATTTAACCAGAGACACTACCATCAAATGATCTGGACCACCAAATGCGCCGCTCTGGCGGACCACGATGCCAGCACCAAAAGAAGCAAAGAAATTTTCACCATTGTGAAGGATTTCACCTCACCAGTGGCCGCAGGCATGCAGGGCCACTGCAACAATCTTCAGCAACATCATCACTGCCATTTACAGCAATTTTGACCCGCAACTGGACCCAACAGACCTAGATAAACCCCTCCCAATCTTATCCAAAGAACCAATTCTTTCCACATGGCCTGTGATTATTCCAGAGGAAACCGCCATCACCATGAAGTCCATCCATTCGGGGCCCTAACAGAACCCTGACCCCACTATGTTTACCCCTGAGAACTGCAACCCATCAACGCCATGCTTACACCCATTCAGAAGGCCGCCACCAGGAACGCGAACTTCCCAGATGATTTGAAACTTGCTACTCTCCTACTACTGCAGAAAAAACACTCCACTGACCCTTCAACGCTGGCCAATTAGAGGCCAATCTCCATGCTAGCATTTCTAGCAAGGACTAAGACAAAGTCATCAATAGACACCTCACAGAATACCTCAACAACCACCAACTCCTCACCACTCAGTCTGGTGACCCATCCAAAGCATGGAGGAAAACAAATAGTTTCTTACCTGTCGGTGTAGTTTGCCAGGAAGGTTATTGTTGCCCCTTTTTTCCTGGTAGAGTGGGCTTGTGCCCCTCCTAGTAGTTCTTGGCCTGTCTGCTTGTGGCAGAATTGGATAGGTTGTGCAATCCATCTTGCGATGGTGCCTTTTGTTACTGGTCTTCCCAGTAAACTGTGTGCGAAGGACACAAACAACTGCTTGGTTTTCCTGTGATCTTTCGTTCTTTCAATGTAATGCATTACTGCCCTTCTAGCGGCCAGAGTGTGCAGTGCTCTCTCCGCGCTTGTGGGTGGTTTCTGAAAGAAACTTGGTATCTGTATTGTTTGGTTCATGTGGAACGTTGAGACTACCTTTGGCATAAAGTGTGGGTCTGTTCTCATTACCACCGGGTCATTGTGAATTTGAATGTAGGGTTCTTGTAGTGTTAGCGCTTGCAGTTCGCTTACCCGGCGTAGCGAGGTGATTGCTACCAAAAAGGCTGTCTTTATCGTGATCATCTGTAGTGAGGCTTTGTGGATGGGTTCAAAAGGCGCTTTCATAAGCTCTGTTAGAACTATATTAAGGTTCCATGCCGGTGGAGGCATCCTTTTTGGGGTGGGGGGGATTCTTTTAGCCCCTTCCAGGAATCTCTTTACCACCTAGGATGTACAGAAACTTTTCCCGTCTCCCCTCTTGTGTAGGCTACTATCGCTGCTAGGTGTACTCTCAGCAAGGTACAGCTTAGGTTTGTTTTTAGCAAGTGTGTTAAATATTTTAGCACTGTTGATTCTTTGGTGATTTTCTTGTGTAGCTTTTCCCTGATGCACCACTGTATGAACCGTTTCCATTTTGCTACATAGCACCTCTGTGTGGTAGGCCTCCTTGCCTCCCACAGCACCCGCAGTGTGCTCTCTGGGAGTTTTAGGTGTGCAAACTCTAAGTCTTCAGGAGCCAGGCTGCTAGGCAGATGCTCTCGGGCTCTGGGTGAAGCACCTCCCAGTTTTGCATGGAGAGCAAGTCTTTTCTTCTTGCAAACTTGTGTGGCGGGCCCTGCACCATCTCCACTATTTGTGAGAAGTAGGACTATCTGGCCCACTATGGTGCTACCAGAATCAGTGTCATGTTGCTGGTTCTGCATTTGCAGAGCACTCTGTGTATCAGTGGTATCGGGGGGGAAAAGCGTAGGCAAATGTCTTCGACCAGCTCATCCATACTGAATTTCCCTGGGATTGTTCCCTTAGCTGTCTGGATACGAAGTTTTGGCATTTTGCATTCTGGTGTGTTGCAAACAGGTCTATTTTTGGGGTCCCCCACATCTTGAATAGCTATTGCGTTTCCTGTGTATTGAGCTCCCACTCGTGGGATGCTGATGTCTGTCTGCTGAGCCTGTCTGCCTCCACATTGTCCTTTCCTGGTAGGTGTATTGCCAGGAGGTCTATTTGTAGTGGGATGGCCCATCTCCATATTTCCTGTATGGGGTTGGATAGCACTACTGATTGTGTTCCTCCCTGTTTGTTGATGTAGAACATCGCTGTGGTGTTGTCGGTTTGTACCAACACTCTCTGCTTGTACAGTTGCTTCTGGAAGGCTTTCAGGGCAAGGAACACTGTCTTTAGTTCCTTGCCCTTCCTTGCCTAGTTCCTTGTTGATGTGTCTGATCGCATCTGTTCTCTTCTTGCTGGGGAACACCTTGCTCTGAATGGTGTTGATCTGTGCGCCCAGGAAGATCTTCAACTGTTCTGGTTCCATTGAGGATTTCCCCCCAGTGTATTGAGAATCCCAGTTCTGTCAGCGTCTGTGTGACCCGCTGTGCCTGTATTTGGTATTGTTTGTAGGAACTTGCCTTTATCAGCCAGTCGTCGAGGTAGGGGTATACATGAATCCCCTTCCTCCGTAGGTGCGCCGCTACAGCTGCAAGGCATTTTGTGAAGACCCTTGGTGCGGATTTTAGTCCGAAGGCCAGGGCTGTGAACTGGTAGTGCGCTTTGTCGATGGGAAACCTTAGTAGATGTTTGTGTTGTCTGTTCATGGGAATGTGTAGGTAGGCGTCTTTGTGGTCTATGGTGGACATAAAATCTCCGTCCCTTATCTGAGGAATAACCTCCTGTAGGGATGTAATTTTGAATGTTTGAGTCTTTATGTATTGGTTTGGGAACCATAGGTCCAGGATATGTCTTAACGTTTCGTCTACCTTTGGTACGAGGAAGTAGTTTGAGTACACTCCCTTGTTTCCTTCTTTGAACGGTACTGTTTCTATCACCTCCTTGTGGAGGAGTTCTTGTGCTTCCTGTAGGAGGAGCGCAAGTTCTTTTGCAGAGTGAGTCTTGCTTTTTGGCCTCCTGTTTGGTGGCTTCTTTTCCAGTTCTATACAGTATCCGAACTGTATGATGTTCAGTATCCATTTGTCTGTTATTTTCTTCCACTCCTGGAAGTGTCTTAGCCTGCCTCCTACCGGTGTTAAATGTTTGTTGATCTCTCGTTTGTGTGGGTGGGCACTTACGGTGCAGCGGAGTCACTTTGAGGTGGGTTGCTGGCCCCCTCTTCTTGTTTGCCCTTGTCCATTTGATCGCCCTCGAAAGGACTGGCCCCTAGGTAGGTACTGCCAGGTTTGCTGTTGCTGACCCCGCTGCGCTTGGTTGTTGCCCTGGTAGGTTTGGTGGAAGGTCTGGTGGGACGTTCCCGGCTAGTTTCCTCCTCTGCCGTTTGGTCTCCTTGAGCGGGTGCCCCTTCTCATACCTCTGAACTGCAGCGCTCCTATGGATCTCGCAGTTTCATTCTCTTTCTTGAGCTGCGTCAGTTTGTCATATACTGGCGCCCCGAACAGCGTTTTCCCATTGAAGGGTGTGTTTAGAATATTATTCTGCAATTCCGGCTTGAAACCTGAGATCTTCAGCCAGGCATGCCTCCTCTCTGTTATGCCCACGATCAGGAGTCTGCAGGATGCGTATGCCGCATCCAGGGCAGATTTGAGGCAGGAGTTTGCCATGTTGGTGCCTTCTTCCACCAGGTGTGTTGCTCTCTGTTGGTACTGTTCAGGGAGGTGTTTCAGTAGCTGTCCGACCTCCTCCCAATGCTGGTATGTATGGCTGTTTAGTAGGGCATTAGAGTTAGCAATGCGCCAGTGAATAGCTGCATTCCTCTCTATTTTCCTACCTGTGAGGTCTATCCTCTTACTTTCTTTGTCTGGAGGTGGTCCTGAGTTTGTCTGAATGTTGGCCCTCTTTCTGGCTGTTGCTGCAATAATGGAGTCAGCCGGGACGGATCCCTGGATGTATGCGGGTCCATAGAGGAATGTTTATATTTTTTTCTGTCCTAGGTGTGACAGACCTGCAGGTCGATGGCTCCTTGAATGCTTCCCTGCCCTGGTCCAGGACACTTGGGAGCATGGGCAGGAATTGGCTCCTAGTTTGAGTGGGGAGCAGTGTCTCTAAGAGGAAGCAAGCTTTGGGTATCTCTTCCTCTAGTTTCACCCCATATGCTCCAGGCGCATTTTTGATGACCATGTTATAGATGCTAATATCGTCTGGCGGCGAAGGCCTCGAAGGATATGTTTCTACGGCCCTTTCCGGGCTTTCGGCTTCGAGGCCCTGTCAATCAAGGTCCTGTGCCACAGAGGATGCCGACCCCAAGCTTGTTTGTTCGTCTTCTTCGCCTTCTCCCTCGTAGTAATATAGGCCCCTCCTCATCCTGCTGATCTGCAGATTCCGGAGTTTTCGGCCATTCTTCGGCGTCAAACTCCTCTCCGACTTCTACTTCGACAATCATCGTGGGCTTCGAAGGGATGGTGTATCTGCTCATCCGTTCGTCAAAATCCTTCTCTCTCTGGTGGATACTGCCTATTTTGGCACCGAGCCTTCTCTTTTTTTTCTCTCCATCAGCGGTTTGTTAGACGTTGAGTGTTTCGGCGGTTCTCTTCGATGTCGTCTATGTCGATGTCGAAGTGGCCTTCGGCTCTTTTTCCTTCGGTGTCGAGCGTGCTTCGACGACCTAGGTTTGTCTTGGGTTTTCGCCGTCTGGGAGTCCTTTTCGAAGGATCCGCTGGGCTGTTTGTTCCTGGATGCAGCTGTGGTTGTCGATTGCTTCGGCGCCAATGCTCCTTTCGAGGACTTTGACTCTGATTTTCGAGACTCTGTTGGGCTTTAGGGGTCGACGTCTCTCTTACCTCCTTTGTCGACTTCATATCGGGCTCTACGACAGTGTAGTCCTCAGGTCCCTCGGCGATTTGTCCTCTTCTCCACTGGAGAGGCCCAAGTCCCGGAGCAACGGAGGTTGTCCTTCGCCCTGCATGTTGTACTTGGCTCTCCTGTCTTTCCCTTACTCTGAGGGTCTTCAGGGTGAATGCCCGAGCAGGCGTTGCAATCCTTGCTTTCGTGGTCGATTGGCAGGCAGAGGTTGCAAACCAGGTGCTGGTCCTTCTGCGCGTACTTATGGCAATTACGGCAGAATTTGAAAGATGTTTTGTCCATTTCTGCGCTCCGGGGGCCCCCTGTATGCGCGTTCTCCATTGGACGTCGTAGTTTTCGATCTTCCTCTCCTTCTTTGTCATCCCGGCTCTGTGTTCTTGATTGCGAGATGTATTCTCCAATTTTGCGGTGGTTTTCCTGCCTTATTTTTGCTTCTTCTTTCCAAAAACTCTGTAGCCTCTCAGTGATGATCCAGACCCAACGGCGAAAAAAAGAATCTGAAGATGGCACCCAAAGGTGGGAGCTTCTGGGTGAAGCGTGCCGACGTCACAGGAGGACACCAAATGGTGAGATGTCGACGCCCACCTGGCCTACGAAACAAAATAAAAATACGATTCCGGACCCAACCACTAGACCACGGAATAATGCACAGCATAGTGAATCCAGAAAGATTCACGCTGCAAAACGTTACTTACCGTTGGTAATACCTGTGGAGGAGTGTGGCTCAATGATTAGAGCGGCAGACCCTGATGCAGAGATCTGGCCCGGGACCAGGGTTCAATTCCCGTCGCGGCAGGGTCTTGAGCTCAAATGTCCGCGGACTCGATAATTCTCGGCACGGTGCCTACTCTAATCATGGGGTCCCACGCTGCAACTCTGGGCAATAGCTTGCTTAGTCTCCACACCGGCCCTAATCGCTAAGGATGCCTGGCTTCACCAGGGGGGTGCCCAGGAGTTGGGCGCCTCACAGGAACAGGCCAGGACGGGTTCCTCAGCGGTTTATTCAGCGCGGGGACACACTGGTAAGTGTAACCATGCGCTTTATAAGCTTCAGAATTACAATTACCTCATCTGGTAGAGACTATATCAAGCTGCAAATTCATTATCTTAGAATTGCCCCAGGCATCAGATTGGATCCGGAAGATTTTTCGTGAGCAGTACCCCTGCACGTTGATAGGTGGGATCGATCGGATCAGAGTCTGTCGTCAGTGTCGTCTGCGCCAGAAGTAATGTAGCAGTACCTATATGGGCGCCAAACTGCTGTCAGTTTCTTTTCACAACTTTCCATGTCAGAAGTGCGGAGCCATGATGAACACTGACAACTGGCATGTCAAAACTAGGGGCCTCAAAGGGGTCATGCATGTACCTAGAAATCCGTTAGCAGAGCGTGGAGGATGGTTGGGCTGGTAAGGAATCTGCAACTAAATATAGTCCCTACCAGATAAGGAGTTACAGAAGGTAATTAACTTGTTCATCTGATAGAGACTTACAGCCGCAGATTCATTACCTTAGAATAGATACCCAAGCAATATTATTCCCAGGGGAGGGTCTGCAAACCAATTTCAAAACAGGACTGAACGGGCAAAGTGTCCATCCCTACGGACCAGACTGTTCAGAAAATAATGTTTGGCGAATGTAATTTGTAATTGTGTTTATATAGCGCATAAATCACCCGCAGGTCTCAGAGCGCTTACAGATTCTAGAAAGGTTACCGGAAGTCAGGTGGCTAGAAAAGCCATGTTTTTAGAAGTCTTCGGAATTTCATAAGGTTGGGTTCGGTCCTGATGTTAATGGGAAGGGCATTCCAGGCCTCAGGGGCTAATTTAGAGAAGGATCTATCACCATTCCTGACAGTGCGGACTTTGGGAACAGTTAGAAGTGACTTGTTAGCGGACCGAAGTGTTCGGATCGGACAGTGGTTGACAAGCTTCTTCTCAAGGTATTTGGGGCCTTGTCCATTGATGGTTTTGTGGACTAGGCAGCAGATTTTGAAGTGTATGCACTTTCTAATGGAGAGCCAGTGAAGAGTTCTAAGATTGGGCAAAGATGGGGAGCAGGGGGGGATCAAGGACCAACCTGGCAGCGGTATTCTGTAAAACCTGGAGTTTAGCCAGGAGGCTCTCATTGATGGAAGCAAGTAAAGAATTACCGTAATCCAACCGGCTAATGATAAGGCCTTGGACTAGGGGCATGCGCGAGGAAAGGGGAATCCATTTAAAATATTTCCAGAGGTTGCGCATCAGCCCAAAGTTCGTGTGTACTATCTTGTTGACATGGCTGGCCATGGACAGCTTGTCATCTATAGTTACACCCAGGTTTCGGACCGCGGACTTAGGAGGGGGACAAGGTCCTAATGATGTCGGCCACCATTTGTCAGTCCAATGTTTGTGGGCATTACCAAAAAGCACGATCTCAGTTTTACCGGCATTGAGCATCGAAAAGTTATTAGTCGTCCAGTCCTTGATTGAGATCATGCATTTTTGGAATCTGAGTTTGGTGTCATTAGGATCGGGGCCTAGAGTGATCAGTAGCTGCGTGTCGTCAGCATAGGACACAGTATCAATGCCGTGCGCCCTTATTACTCGTGCTAGGGGGGATACATATAGATTGAACAGTGTGGGGCTCAGAATGGACCCCTGGGGAACCCCCTTATCGTTATGTTGGCTGTTTGAGGTGAAGGACCCAAATTGCACCTTTGAGCCCCGTTCAGTTAGGTAGCTTTTGATCCAGCGTAGGGCAGGGCCTTCGACACCCATCTCCGACAGACGCCCTAAGAGAATGCTGTGGGAGATGGTGTCGAAGGCTGCCGACAGATCGAGCAGGATCAGGATGGCAGATTGTCCTGCGTCGAGTGTAAGCCTGATGTTATCCACTATCTCTAGCAGAGCCGTTTCAGTGCCATGGTGGGCCCTGAAACATGACTGGGATTGGTCAAGCAGCCGGTTGGACTCTAGGTGTTTACATAGTTGCTTGGAGATTAGGGACTCCATGATTTTCCCGAATATTGGTAGGAGGGAGATGGGACGGTAATTGGACAATATTTTGGGATCAGCTGAGTTTTTTTTAAGAATGGGTCTTATGATGGCCTGTTTCCAGTGAGAGGGGACAGAGGCATGGTAAAGTGAGAGATTGAGTATTTTTGTGAGACCTGTAACCAAAGCGGGTGCAATTTTTGCGAGAATGTGATAGGAGGCGGGGTCTGTGGGGGATCCGGATTTAATTGAATTAGTGAGTGGGCAACTTCAGTTTCCGAGAAAGGTAGAAATTCTTTGAGGACTGTAACATGCAGATGAGGGGACGTATCCACATGATTAGGGGGTATATTGGTGGCCCTGGGGTTGGCTGACATGGGGAAGGAAGTATGAATAGTATTGATTTTTTCCTGGAAGTAAGATGAGAGGGTATTAACCCAGTCCTGGGATTCAACAGGGGGGGGGGGCTGGCAGGCTGGCAGGTTCGTAAAATCTTTACCTATTTTATATAGCTCTTTGTGTGAGTTGGCTGCCGAGTTTACTGCTGCAGCAATCTCATTCATATAGTGTCTGTGCGCATTTTTATAAAGTTGCCTGTCCAATGGATCTTTAGTATGTCGCCATTTACGTTCTGCGGTCCTAGCCGACTGTTTTGGATGTATCTAAGTGGGATGTAAACCAAGGGGAGAGTTTGTTGGAACCTCTGGATATCTTCTTAGCGGCGATCAAGTCTAAGGTAGAGGTGATTGCGTTTTCTAGGGCAGTAGCTACATGGTTAGGGTCACTGCACTCTCTAATGGGCGGGGGAAAAAAGTGGGTGGTGAAGGATTCGAAGTTGATCTTGTTCCATGGCCTGCTCCATTTCACGGTAGTTCCATTTTTGTCCGGTAGTATTGCGTTTGAGGAGATGTAGAACCTGATGACAAAGTGATCTGACCATAGAACGGGGAAAGTTTGATCAACCGCCACTTTGGGAGAGTTAGTGAAAAGGAGATCTAATGTGTGGCCTGCCTTGTGAGTGGGGCCAGTGACTAACATGTTTAGGCCTAATGAGTTGATACAGGAAACAAGTTCACAAGTGTTAGGGTCTTGGGTTAAATCAGCGTGATAATTAAAATCCCCTATCAAGATAAAAATGCTCGAGGCTAGGGTATGTGGGGCTATTGTCTCCATAAGGTTATTGACGAAATGAGTTTTGGCGCAGGGGGGCCTGTAGAGAAGAGCAACCTTCTACAGCTCGTGGTTTCCTGTTCGCCCCAGTAAGCCAAGGAGGTATCAACAACATGTAATGAACAGTTTGTTCTGTAGATGATTGCGGTGCCCCCCCCCCTCTTTTTCCAACTCGGTCCAATCTGAATAGTTGCCATGCCACCTGTAGTCAGGTGGCATGGCTACTGCGATATCAGGTGAAGAGGAGTCTAGGAGCCAGGTTTCAGTCACAGAAACAGGTCAGGCTTTTCTATGTCTAGCAGTGACCATATTTCTAGCGCGTGTTTAGGGAAGGACCGAGCATTATAGTACAAACAGGTTAGTTTCGGTGATGGTGATGATAAGGGTTTGCTATTAAAGCGGTTGAGTGTTTTGAGTTTAGTGAAGGGTTTCCGGCTCGAATGGCGGTGGATCTGGACAGGAGGATAGCATATAGGGGGCGGGGGGCAGTGTTTAAGGAGAGTAACTCATAGCTCGTGTATTGTATAATGGTCATCTGTGGAAGATAAAAGAGCACCAAAGTATAAACTAATAAAGGGGTAGAGAGAAAAAATAAACAAATGGGCAGGGTACCTGGCGGCTGGCGGCGGTCTGGCGCAGACGGGCGCAGACGGGCGCAGACGGGCTTGTCTTTGGCGCCCGCCGCTGCGCGCATCCGCTCGGCGCACTCCCTTTTGAGAGGGAGGGGGCGGGACCCTGCAGCAGTGTGTGGAATGCTGACCTTGCGTTCCACACAGGACGTGAGGACAGCCTTGGTGTCTCAGAATGGTGTATGGCCCCTCCGTTCAATCGGCACCAGCCGCGACGGACCAGGGGGACACCAGGACACACAAGGTAAGTGGGTGAGGGAGCGGAATATAAAAGTGCAAATAGTGCGAAATAGCAGCAAGGAAATCTTTTAAAACAGACCGAAATCACAATGGTTAAAAACAGAGACCGGCTGATACATGAAAGTATTTTAAAAATCCTGAGGACCTAGAAACAAGTCTCACCAGTTTCCTTTCGTGCTGATAGTAATATTATCTGCAGGGAAGCCCACGTTGCTGCATGGCAGATATCCAGGATCAGAACTCCGCTAGCTAACGCAGAGGTGGCCGCTTTAGCTCTGGGAGAACGAGCATGCAAACCTTCAGGAGTTTGCTTCTTGGCCACTGCATAGGAGATTTTGATTCAGAGCGCAACCCATCTAGGGATTTTTAGCACCAATATACTCCACAAAGAGTTGGTTGTCTACCCCGAACTTGCGTGTACTACTAAAGTAGAACAATGCTCTTTTTGGGTCCAAACTCTGGAGTCGCTCGTCTTCATTCGAGGGATGTGAAGGAGCAATAAATGTAGGCAATGTGCTAGATTGGCCTACATGAAAAGGAGTGACCACTTTTGGGAGAAAGGAGGCCGGTGTCCAAAGTACCAGATAGACTGAAAGGTAACAAGACTTAGAAGAAAAGGCCTGCATCTTCAATAGGGAAAATGAACAAAAAGGGTTGATCAGGTAACTGTGTGAAGGAAGAAATATAGCCCTTAAAAGTGCCCAGAGCAAAGCGCTGCAGGGCAACAGAAAGAATAAAAAGCAAAACCTAGAAAGAGGGGCAGAAAGTAGAACAGATTTTTCTGCATACCAAGCCCAAACTTCTTCCAACCATTTTGGTGGAGACAAGCCTGGCTGACAAGATGATGTTACGGACTTCGGAGGAAGGTCAAAAGTTGTCAACTGTCGCCACTCAATCTCCACGCAAGAAGGCAGAGAGTGGACAGTTTCGGGTGGAGAACTCTCCTCTGCAGCTGCAACAGAAGATCATCCCGAAGGGCCAGCCTGAACGGAAGTTCGATTGCCATGCTCAGAAGTTCTGAATACCAGACTCTCCGTGCCCAGTCCAGAGTCATCCGGATGACTTGGGCCTTTTCATTCTTGATAAGTCTGGGTAGGAGTGGTATGTGCAAAAAAGCATAAGGGAGGCCAGAGCTCCACTCAAGAAGAAATGCGTCTCCGAGCGAGTGTGGCCTTGGAAACTTCAGCGTGCAAAACTGCTTAAATTGCGCATTCTTGTTGCGTGCGAACAGATCTTACCAAGGCTCTCCCCACTTCTGAAAGAGCCCTTGCATCACCTTCCGATGGAGACGCCATTCGTGCTCCGTTAGGCATCATTGGCTGTTTGTCTGCTCTGGCATTCAGGGAACCTGCCATATGCTGAACCACCAGAGATATGCCCTGGTGTTCCAGTCATGTCCAGAGACGCAGGGCCTCTTGACAAAGGGTCCACGACCCCAACCCGCCCTGTTTGTTACAGTAACACATGGCGGTGGGGTTGTCCGTGAACACTTGTACCAGCCTTCCCTTAATGGAGGGTAGAAATGATTTCAATGCCAGTCAGATCGCCCGGAGCTGCAGCATGATGTAGAGTCCAGATTCCACTGTAGACAAGAGGCCTCTGATCTCCACCTCTTCCAGATGTCCGCCCCATCCCAGGAGTGACGCATCTGTCACAACTGTGAGATCTGCTTGGGGAAGGGAGAGGGGTCTGACTCTGACCCAATTGCGGTTCGTTAGCTACCACTGCAAATTCTTCACGGTCCTCTCGGAGATCTGGACCAGGTCAGAGAGTTCCACTGTTGCTGCACCCACTGGTACGTCATGTTCCACTGCAGAGCCTGCACGTGCCATCTGGCATGTGTTACCTGCATGATGCTGGAGGCCATGAGGCCCAGCATCCTCAAACTCAGTCTCACTGAAACCCAGGATAGAGGCTAAAATATCGGTATCATAGCCCGAGTATCCTGGACCCACTCTTCTGGAGTATAAGCCAGAAACTGCAGCATGTACAGATGGCTTTGATGAAAGGAAGCCTCTGAGAGGGAGTAATTTGTGACATCGACAAGTTGATAGTTAATCCTGGCGAGTGCAGGTTCACGGTAGTCTGGAGGTGAGAGATGACAGTCTGGGGCAAGCCCGCCTCGAATAACCAGCCATCAAGATAGGGGACTGACACCCCTTATCTCCCAGATGAGCTGCAACCACATCCATCACCTTGGTGAACACCGGAGGGAAACTGGTAAGGCCAAAGGGGAGTTCGGTAAACTGAAAATGGTTGTGGCCTACTGTAAACTGCACATAGCGCCGATGGGCAGGCAAGACAGGAACATTTAAAAAGGATTCCTATTAGTCTAACACTCCTATCCAGTCTCCTGGATCCAGGGCAGACAAGACAGGAATATGGAAATAGGCTTTCTGCTAGTCTAACACCACCATTCAGTCTCCTGGATCCAGCGCAGACAATAACTGAGCCAATGTGAGAATTTTGAATTTCTTCTTTATGAGGAACAGACAGAGTTCTGAGATCAAGGATAGGATGAAGGCCCTTGTCCTTTTAGGGAACCTTAAAGTAGCTGGAATAACAACCACAGCCTAATTCTGGCACCGGAACCCTCTCTATGGCTCCCTTGGCCAAGAGAGCTGAGACGACCTCGCGGAGAAGGGACAGATGATCCTCCGTCAGCTGGTTGTGAGATGGTGGCATGGGGGGGCGGGGTAGTCTCGATGGGGAGAGAGTAGCTCCTTCAGACAATCTGCAAAACCCACCTGTCCGATGTTAAGGACTGCCAGAGGGGCAGGTGATGGTGGCGGGCTGACGTGAGTTGGGTGCCAATGCTGGTAGACTAGGAAAGTTTGAAGGCTGTTGCAGTGAGGGGTGGGAAGTGTGGAGGGGTGTAGGACTGACCAGACCGCAGGCCACCTGACCCACGAGGCCTGTAGGCACTTTGCCCTCGGCCATGCAAAGGCTGAGGAGCCTGCCCGGCACTGTGGCAGGCGGGGAATTGCCTTGGCTGGAAGCCCCTTCCGTTGGATATGTCGGCTGGGCTCTTTGCATCCTAGGCACTGTCAGTTTCGCTAGTTGAGGGTGCAGAAATGAGGACAACCGGGCCACTCTAGAAGTGAGTCCCATGTTTTGATATGCAATTACTTAGCCATCCTTCTTGGAGGAGGTGACAGAACCTCCGACCGGACCAGACATTGTTTCTGCCCTCAGAGAGCGTGGGCACTCACCTGCGGGGAGTCTGAAACCCATCTGTGGTGGCAGGCTGGTCTACACCAGTCAGTCAGCACACTAGAATAATAATAATAATAATCCACATTTGTAAAGCGCACAATCACCCGTTAGGGTCTCTAGGCGCTGGGGGCCGTCGGGAAGATTAAGCAAGCTATTGCCCAGAGTCACATGGTGCTGGGCTAATCTGCCGCCGGAGCAAGGGATCGAACCATGATCCCCAGCTTCCGGAGTCAGTCGCCCTGGCCGCGGCGCCGCACCTCTTCCTCTTAGAAGTGGGAAGGCTTTTAGGGGGCATCTCTAAGGTGCCCTATGGGTGCATGTATTAATAAATCCATCACTGGAAGCAGTGTGGGCTTATTAATATGAGATGTTTGATACCAAACATCTTAAGTTTCAGTGACTCCATCATGCAACTGGGGAATTCGTAATGACCAGAATCCAGCACTTGTACTTAAAATAGCTTCCCTGTTCACTTATAACTAAGAACCGACTTCAACATCACAGTGGCATGTCTGCTCATGCAGGTATGTCCACACATATAGTATAGTGCACCTTGACTTAGGGCTTTAAGAACTGCTGTAGGGGTGACTTGCCTATACTGCATGCAGTGTCTGCAGGCATGGTACACAGGAGTTGTGCCATACTGTGTCTTCACTTTCTCTGCATCATGCCACATAGCCTGCAATGGCAGTTTGAAGGAGTGTGGTGAAGTTCCCTTATGGTGGCATAAAACATGCTGCAGTCCTTAGGGACCCTATTTAGACTCCCGTCCATAGGTACCAGCGGAACCATTTACTAGGGTCCTACAGGGGTTGCAATTGTACAGCTTTGGGGAAAGAGATCTGGAACTGGGGAACTGGATAGCAGGAGCCCAGTGCACTTCTGTCAAAATTGCATCAAATACCAGACAAAAAGTGGTGGTGACCATGTCTAAAAGGGGCACTTTCCTACAGAATCCCACAAAGTGTGGGAATAACGGCCCAAAAGGCATTCAATGTTCACGGACTGCAATACCAGGCTGGAGTAAGAAACCATGTTCTTTCCAAATGAGTCCAGTCTCTTGGATTTCCTATCTGGGAGAGCTGTAGGAAAGCGCCTGGTTTCCTATCTGGGGCATCGGTAGGCAAAGTGCCTGGGGCAGTGGAGGCTTGGACCACCAAGCTCCCAGGGAGTAGAGTGTTGCGTGAGGAAGTTTGGATCCCTAGGTTCTGAATGATGACGACAGACAATTGTCCTATTCACAGGAGCCCGTGATGGGTTTGGGCGAGGTACCCAATAGGACATCAGTGAGGGAGTCATTGAAAGTAATTTTTTTTTTAAAGTATTGGGCCTCGGGTCCCGCCGCGTGCCCGGCGGGTCCAGGGGACACATTCTGTGGGGGCCCGCCGCACATGGGGCACGCGGCGGGCCCCGGGGGCATAATTTTTTTAAAAGTATTGGGCCTCGGGTCCCGCCGCGTGCACGGTGTTCGGCAGGCCCAGAGGCCACATTCTGTGGTGGCCCGCCGCACATGGGGCACGCGGCGGGCCCCAGGGACATAATTATTTTTAAAAGTATTGGGCCTCGGGTCCCACCGCGTGCTGTTGGGGGGGATCACTCTCACACTTCCTAGCTGTTAAGTTTGTGGTTCTGTACACTTCTGGGGAGTTTCATAATTCTTTATTTTGGGTTTGGGTCATTTGTAGTGTCTATGGGGGAAGTAACCGCTGTTTCAAGAGCCAGAATTGGGCCGCCTGCTGAACAGCGCGGGTAAGTTTGGGGTTCTGTACACTTCTGGAGAGTTTCATAATTCTTTATTTTCGGTTTGGGTCTTTTGTAGTGTCTATGGGGGAAGTAACTGCTGTTTCAAGAGCCAGAATTGGGCCGCCTGCTGCACAGCGCGGGTATGTTTGGGGTTCTGTACACTTCTGGGGAGTTTCATAATTCTTTATTTTGGGTTTGGGTCTTTTGTAGTGTCTATGGGGGAAGTAACTGCTGTTTCAAGAGCCGGAATTGGGCCGCCTGCTGCACAGCGCGGGTAAGTTTGGGGTTCTGTACACTTCTGGGGAGTTTCATAATTCTTTATTTTGGTTCTTTTGCAGAGTCTCGGAGGGAAAAATCTGCTGTTTCAAGAGCCAGAATTGGGCCGCCTGCTGCACAGCGCTGGTATGTTTGGGGTTCAGTACACTTCTGGGGAGTTTCATAATTCTTGATTTTGGGTTTGGGTCATTTGTAGTGTCTATGGGGGAAGTATCCGCTGTTTCAAGAGCCAGAATTGGGCCGCCTGCTGCACAGCGCGGGTAAGTTTGGGGTTCTGTACACTTCTGGGGAGTTTCATAATTCTTTATTTTGGTTCTTTTGCAGAGTCTCGGAGGGAAAAATCTGCTGTTTCAAGAGCCAGAATTGGGCCGCCTGCTGCACAGCGCTGGTAAGTTTGGGGTTCTGTACACTTCTGGAGAGTTTCATAATTCTTTATTTTGGGTTTGGGTCTTTTGTAGTGTCTATGGGGGAAGTAACCGCTGTTTCAAGAGCCAGAATTGGGCCGCCTGCTGCACAGCGCGGGTATGTTTGGGGTTCTGTACACTTCTGGGGAGTTTCATAATTCTTGATTTTGGGTTTGGGTCTTTTGTAGTGTCTATGGGGGAAGTAACTGCTGTTTCAAGAGCCGGAATTGGGCCGCCTGCTGCACAGCGCGGGTAAGTTTGGGGTTCTGTACACTTCTGGGGAGTTTCATAATTCTTTATTTTGGTTCTTTTGCAGAGTCTCGGAGGGAAAAATCTGCTGTTTCAAGAGCCAGAATTGGGCCGCCTGCTGCACAGCGCTGGTAAGTTTGGGGTTCTGTACACTTCTGGGGAGTTTCATAATTCTTTATTTTGGGCTTGGGTCTTTTGTAGTGTCTATGGGGGAAGTAACTAATAGTTTTCTTACCTGTCGGTGTAGTTTTGCAGCTTGAAGATCTTTCTGGATTCACTATGCTGTGCATTATTCCGCGGTCTTGTGGTTGGGTCCGGATTCGTAGTCTTTTTTTTTTTTTTTTTTTTTCTTAGCCCAGGTGGGCGTCGGCGTCACACCCCCTTGGGTGTATTTCCGGTGACGTCGGCATGCTTCCTGCGGAAGCTCCCACTCTTGGGCGCCATCTTCGGGTTCTTTTTTTCCGTGTTTCTTTTGTTTCCGAAGTAATGGCAATGTTCTATTTAGTTGGTATTTACCGCTTTGTACTTTCAAAGTCCTTTCTTTAGTTAACCACCTCTTCTCTCTCCAGCCTCATGTTTCTGGCGGAGGTGGGTGGGTTCGCTAGTGAATCCAGAAAGATCTTCAAGCTGCAAAACTACACCGACAGGTAAGAAAACTATTCGTTTTGCAGCGTGAATCTTTCTGGATTCACTATGCTGTGCATAGATTTTGTAGTGGTTTCTCATCTCTGTGGCGGCTGGGTGGAAGATGAGCGTTGGGTGTTGAATATGTGCTGTAGCACCTTCTGTCCAACTTGAGCTTCCTTGTTCATTTGTATGTCCACACAGTAGTGCTTCGTGAACGTGTGCACCGAAGCCCATGTTGCCGCCAGGCATATGTCCTCTCTGGGTGTGTTAGCCAGGAAGGCTATTGTAGCGCCCTTCTTCTTGGTGGAGTGGGCACGTGTCCCCTCTGCCAGTTCTTGTCCTGCACGCTTGTGGCAGAGTTGAATTGTCTGTGCGATCCATCGTGCAATGGTCTTTTTGGTTACTGCTTTCCCCATGAAGCTGTTTGCGAATGACACAAAAAACTGTTTTGTTTTCCTGTGTCCCTTTGTCCTTTCAATGTAGTGCATGACTGCCCTTCTGGCGTCCAGGGTGTGCAGAGCTCGCTCTGCGCTAGTTGTTGGTTTTTGGAAAAAACTCGGTATCTGTATAGACTGGTTCATGTGAAATTTGGATACCACCTTCGGCATGAAGTGTGGGTCAGTCCTCATCACAACTCTATCGTTGTGTATTTGTATGTAGGGTTCTTGTAGCGTCAGCGCTTGAAGCTCGCTTACTCTGCGTAAGGACGTTATTGCAACCAGAAAGGCTGTTTTCATAGTTAGCATCTTTAGGGAGGCCTTGTGAAGTGGTTCAAAGGGCTCTTTCATGAGTTCCGTTAGGACTGTGTTCAAGTTCCATGCAGGTGGCGGCACCCGCTTGGGTGGTGCAATCCTTCTAGGAATCTCTTCACCACTTGTGATGTGAAGAAGCTCCTGCACGTTTCTCCCCTTGTGTAGGCGACTATCGCTGCCAAGTGAACTCTTAAAGAGGATGAGCTAAGGTTCTTCTCCAGCAAGTGCGTCAGGTACCTTAGCACTGTGGAGTCCCTCTTCATTTTATTGTGGAGTCTTTCCTGTCTGCACCATATTGTGAATCTTTTCCATTTCGCAACGTAGCACTTTCGAGTGCTGGGCCTTCGTGCCTCCCGAAGTGTCCTCAGGGTGCTTTCTGGTAGTCTCAAATGTGCGAACTCTATGTCCTCAGGAGCCACGCTACTAGGCTCATGCTCTCTGGCTCTGGATGTAGTACCTCTCCGTTCTGCATGGAGAGTAGGTCTTTCCTCCTGCTGAATCTGTGGGGTGCACACTGTGTCATCTCCATGATCTGTGAGTACCATGTCTGCCTCGCCCACTGTGGTGCGACCAGTATCAGTGTCATGTTGCTCGCTCTGCACTTGCTCAGCACTCTGTGCATAAGTGGTATCGGGGAAAGGGGTAAGCAAATGTCCTTGACCAATCTATCCATAGGGCATTCCCCAGTGACCCCTCCTCGGGCTGCCTGGATGCGAAGTTTTGGCATTTTGCATTCTGGCGTGTGGCAAACAGGTCCACCGATGGTGTCCCCCACCTGTCGAACAGGTACCTTGTCTCCTGAGCATTGAGCTCCCACTCGTGGGATGCCGATGTCTGCCTGCTGAGCCAATCGGCTTGTATGTTGTCCTTCCCTGGTAGATGTATGGCTAGCAGGTCTATCTTGAGAGGGATGGCCCATCTCCATATCTCCTGCGCCAGCGTTGAAAGCGGTGCTGACTGTGTGCCCCCCTGCTTGTTGATGTAGAACATCGCAGTGGTGTTGTCTGTTTGTATCAATACCTTGTGTTTGTACAGTCTTGTTTGAAAGGCTTTCAGTGCAAGGAAGATTGTCTTCAGTTCTAGGTAATTGATGTGCTTTGCCGCATCTGTTGTCGTCCACAGTCCCCTCACTTTGAGCTCCTCCATGTGAGCTCCCCATCCCTTCAGGGATGCGTCTGTGGTGATGGTCACTGTTGGCGTTGGGGGCGTTAGAGGCTTTCCCCTTGTTATGTTCTCCATGGTCCACCATGCCATCTCCTTCTGCACTGCGTGCGTTACAACCACTAGATCCTCCCAACCGCCTGTAGCTTGTGACCATTGCTCCTGTAGCCATTCTTGAATGGGTCTCATGTGGAGACGTACATTTGGTACCAGGTGGATGCATGATGCCATCATGCCCATGATCTTGCTCGCAGTCCTCACTGTCCGAGCTTGTCCCTTCCGGTAGAGGCGAGTTTCCTTCACCAGCGCCCTCGCCCTCTTCTCGCTGGGGAACACCTTGCCCTGTAAGGTGTTGAACTGTGCTCCCAGGAAGATTTTGACGTGTTCCGGCTCCATGGATGATTTCTTCCATTGGATGGAGAACCCCAGGCTTATGAGCGTGCTCGTCACTGTATGTGCGTGCTGCTTGCATTTCTGGTATGAGTTTGCTTTCACCAGCCAGTCGTCCAGGTAAGGGTATACGTGTATACCTTGCCTTCGTAGGTGCGCTACGACTGCTGCGAGGCACTTTGTGAAAACTCTTGGTGCTGATTTTAGTCCGAAGGCCAGTGTCGTGAACTGGTAGTGGCTCTCTCCAATGGTGAACCTGAGCATGTGTTTGTGCTTTCTGTTCATTGGGATGTGCAGGTAGGCGTCTTTGAGGTCTATTGTAACCATGAAGTCCCCGGTCTGCAATTGTGGGAGCACCTCTTGCAGGGAGGTCATTTTGAATTTTTGCGTTCTTATGAATTTGTTCAGGAACCGTAAGTCTAGAATGGGTCTCATTGTCTTGTCTACCTTTGGTACCAGGAAGTACGTTGAGTATATTCCTGTGTTTCTTTCCTTGAAGGGTACCCGTTCTATGGCCTGCTTCCGCAGGAGTTCTTTTGCCTCCTCCTGAAGACACTGCAGCTGCTTGTTCGCTAGTGTTTTTCTTTTTGGTTTTCTGCTTGTTGGCCTCCCCTCCAACTCTATGCAGTATCCGAATTGGATAATGTTGAGGATCCATTTGTCTGATGTGATTTCTCTCCACTCTCGGAGGTAAAATCTTAATCTTCCTCCCACTGGTGTCATGTGGTCGTAGGTGTCTAGTCTGTCCTGACCCATCTGTACGTGCTGCCCCCTGGGTTCTTTTTTGTGGGCGGGCACACAGAGTTTTTTGAAGTCACTTAGAGGTGGGCTGCTGCCCCCCTCTCCTATTTTGTCCCCGTCCATTTCTCCCTCGAAAGGACTGGCCTCTTTGTTGGTACTGCCAGGACTGCTTCTGCTGACCATGTTGAGCCTGCGAGTCTGCCTGGTGCGTTTGCTGGAAAGCCTGGTGTGATGTACCTGGCTGGTTTCCGCCTCTCCCGCCGGGCCTCCGTGACGGGGTGCCCCTCTTGTTCCCTCTGAACTGCAATGCTCCCATGGATCTTGCTGTTTCGTTATCTTTTTTCAGTTGACTGAGCGTTTCATCAACTGTTGTTCCGAAAAGCGTGTTGCCGTTGAACGTGTGTTCAGGATGCTGTGTTGCACCTCCGGTTTGAAACCTGAGATCCTGAGCCAGGCGTGCCTCCTTTCCGTGACACCCATCATCATGAGCCTGCTGGCTGTGTCTGCCCCATCCAGGGCCGTCTTAAGGCAAGAATTTGCCGCGTTTTTTCCCTCTTCAACCAGCTTTTCGGCCTTCTGCCTGGCATCCTGGGGCAGGTCCTTCACCAACTGCCCCAGCCCCTCCATGATCTGGTACATGTGCCTGTTTATCAGGGCGTTGGAATTAGCCATGCGCCAGTGGGTCGCGGCATTCCGTTCGATCCTTCTGCCCACGAGATCCATCCTTTTGCTCTCCTTATCCGGTGGTGGGCCCGAGGTAGTGGGTACGTTAGCCCTCCTCCTTGCTGTGGCCGTGATAATGGAGTCTGCGGAGAACGTGCCCTGAATGTAGGCCGGGTCCTTTGTGGAATGTTTGTACTTTTTCTCAGTTCTGGGAGTTACTGCCTTGCATGTTGCGGGCTCCCTGAATGCTTCCTTCCCCTGAGCCAAGACGCTTTCGAGCATTGGAAGGAATTGGCTCCTCGTTTGTGTTGGGAGCAATGTTTCTAGAAGGAAGTCTGCTTTCTGCTTCTCTTCGTCAAGCTTGAGCTTGAAAGCTGCTGCGGTAGATTGTATCACCGAGTTGTAGGCCCCGATGTCGTCCGGCAGCGAGGGCCTCGAGGGGTAAGTGTCGACCACCTCCTCCGGGCTGTCGGTGTCGACATCGATGTAATCTACCTCCTGTAGGTCAGAGGGTGCCGACTCTGTGTCCGTCCTGCCTTCCTCTTCCTCCCCATAGTTGTAACTATCGTAGGGATTCTCGTACTCCTCCTGGTCGTCGATCACCTCGACGTCCTGGTCTTGTTCCTCGGCGACTTCGGCGATCTCATCTTCCTCCTCGACCGCCTCCACCACCGGTGGCTTGGTCTTGTGAGGGATCGTGAAGGCTTTCATCTTTGCGTCGAAATCTTTCTTCCGCTGCATGATGTTCTCCATTTCTGCCTCGAGGCGCCTTCTCTTCTTCTCCATCTCGGCCGCGTGTTCCGCGTCGGATGGGTCGGCCGTTCTTTTCGGCGGATGGCTCGTCGCCGTGCCTTTCGGTGTCGAAGTTTTCGACGTCGACCCGTATTTTGGGTCTCTGGTCGTCGTCGTCAGTTTTGGGTCTTTGTCCCTCGGCGTCGATCGATCCTTTTCGGGGACGATTTTCGACGTTTTCTGCTGATCAGCAGCTCTCGGCGCCGGGGACTCCTTCTCGGAGGATCCGCTGGGCCTGGGAGTAGTCGCGGGCGCCGCCTTTTTTGGCGTCGGCGCTTTCGGGGTCTTGCCCTCAATTTTTCTAGACTCAGAGTCTCTCGGGATCTTGGGGGCCGAAGAGTCTCCTACCTTGTCAGAAGTCTTCGTGTAATCGGTCTCTACGACCGTGTAGCTGTCGTCTTTGGCGGCAGCGTTGTCTTCTTCCTTGGAGGACATCCCCAGCTCGTAGAGTGACGGAGTCGGGGCCTTCCCCTGCAGGGCGGCGTGTGCTACCCTCTGCCTCTCTCTCACACGAAGGGTCTTCGGGGCGAAGGCGGAACAGGCGTTGCAGTCTCCGCTTTCGTGGTTCACCGGTAGGCAAAGGTTGCATACCGAGTGCTGGTCCTTCTGCGCGTACTTGTGGTGGCAGTTACGGCAGAACTTGAACGGCGTGTTGTCCATCATCGAGCGTCCAGGGCCTCTCTGGTCGCGTGTTCGTCGACGGTCGTCGAGGGTCTCGATGAAAAAACGCCTTCTCCTTGCTGACTTTTCGTCGATGAAGTCCCCTGGAGTCTTCAGATGACTTCTCCCCGTCTTTTCTGTATTTTCTTTCTTCTTTCTCCAAAAATGTCTGGAGCCCAAACGGGAACGATCCAGACCCGACCGCGGAAAAAAAGAATCTGAAGATGGCGCCCAAGAGTGGGAGCTTCCGCAGGAAGCATGCCGACGTCACCGGAAATACACCCAAGGGGGTGTGACGCCGACGCCCACCTGGGCTAAGAAAAAAAGAGAAAAAAAACAAAGAAAAGACTACGAATCCGGACCCAACCACAAGACCGCGGAATAATGCACAGCATAGTGAATCCAGAAAGATTCACGCTGCAAAACGGCTGTTTCAAGAGCAAGAATTGGGCCGCCTGCTGCACAGCGCGGGTACCTTTGGGGTTCTGTACACTTCTGGGGAGTTTCATAATTCTTTATTTTGGTTCTTTTGCAGAGTCTTGGAGGAAAAAATCTGCTGTTTCAAGAGCCAGAATTGGGCCGCCTGCTGCACAGCGCTGGTAAGTTCGGGAGTTTCCGTACATACCAGATAGCACTTGACTAGTCCTTTTCTTCTCCTCCCCTGAGTGGCAACGCCTAGCTTATGTGCTCCTACAAAACGGACATGTACAAATTTGTTTTCGGCGCTTAGGTTTGACTTTCTTTGCAGGTAGCTGATCGTGCTCTTTTTTGTCCATTTTCCCCAGCCATGCAACCTTTGTCATAGTATTTTTTATTTGCAAGCACTTAGGGCCAGGATTGCTTGTTTTTCGGAAAACATTTTTGCCGTAGGTTTTTTCGACAATTGCAATGCCTTTTTCCCCTTTGAAACACATCTAACACCAAATATATTTGTAGGCGACTGACCATGCTGTTTTTACACTGTTTGCTCAATGCCGTTCGGCATTTCCCATTGCAGTTGCGGCCTAAAATGTTTTCCAATTTTTGGCCATGTGTAGTGTTTCATTGTTGCATTCATTTTTAATCATTGATTCCCGGCACTTTCTTAACTTACCATTCAACAATTGCCTTTTCCCCCCCTTGAAATGCATCTAGTAACACCAAGTGTATTTGTAGGTGAGCTAACTGACTGCGCCACAACCACGAGATCTTCTGTATTCCAAGGGAGCAACAGCCACCACAAGAAAAGCAGGATGGAGAAGTTTCTGCAGCCTTTGAAGCACCGATGACATCTGCCTACCCAGATAACCGCAGCAGATCAGGCCAGAGACTACAGTACCGTGATGCATGCTGATGGTGGCGTGCTGTTTTGCAGTGTGTGCAATGTGGCGGTGGACCACATCCGGAAACACACTGTGGATATGCATGTGCGGTCACAAAAGCACTTGAAGCGCTGTTCAGATGCTTCTGACCCTCAATCTTCGCCAAAACGTGCACGTCAGATGACTGTGAACTCGCTATTCACAAAGAGTACAGCTGCAGGTGCCTCAAACCATGAAATTATAAGTGAGTGGGTCAATGTCTGCACAGCGCTGAACATTCCGCAGAGCAAAACCGACCACCTTGTGTTGCCCAAGTTTCTCCATGAGCGAGTACGGAATGGTGGAGCGATACCTGGAAGTCATCAGCTTCAAGAACGTTATCTCCCAGAGAGATATATAGGAGCCAAGAACGAGCTGAAAGAACTATTGAAAGATCAGAAGATCAGTGTTATATTTGATGAAACACCAGATGTCGAAGGGCGGTGTGTATTGAATGTGTTTGTTGCAGTAGTCTCTCGCAGGGTGCCCGTCAGATCCATACCCACCTGGTAGACACAGTCTTCCTATCACAGTGCAACCATGGGACTGTAGCGCAAGCTGTTGTAAAGGTGCTCACAGAGTACAGCATAAACTTCCAGAACGTTATTTCCTTTAACACTGACAACGCGGCATACATACTCAAGGCATACAACACGGTGTTGAGGAATCTGTATACAAACTCCATACACATCACCTGCTTGGCACACATAATGAATCTTGTTGGAGAGTCATTTAGGAAGCCTTTTGTGGAGCTAAATGCTTTCCTTCTGTACTTCTCGCGCATCTTTTACATGGCCGGTAGCAGAAAGAGAAGGTACCTGCACCATCTTGCTGAGAACCATGGGATGAAAGCACGGGTGGCACCTGACCCTTGAGGTACCCGCTGGAATTCTTGATTTGCTGCTGTCCAGTACCACTGCAAGCACTTTGAGGCCTATGCTGGGTTTGTTGAGTCTGAGATGCAACTCAGCATGTCTCCCCCAGATTCCCTTGAAAATCTACAGAAGATTTTGAACAGCAACCAAAGAAACTGCATTAAAGTCCAATTGGACATTGTGGCAGAAAAATGCCAAAGCATTTTAAACCTGATGGAGTTATTCCAGAGTCAGACACCAATGACCATGAAGGTATATGATTATTTGGAGGACCTCCACATGAACCTAACAAACAATTCAGTCCTCACTGTGGAGTCACTACAACCATTTCTACAGACCACTGCAGGGGCAAAATTAAGTCTGGCACAGAAAAAAAATATAACAGCCCAGCTTAATGAAGCTTTTGAACATTCACTGGAAAAGGTGGGCAAATACATGGGGGAGGCCCAGCCAGGCATAAAATTCTTGAATCAAGTGCGCCTTTTCAATCCTGCGCGACTCTGCATCCTGCCTAATGAGAAGAGTGCATATTCAGCCATCCCTGGTTTGAGCGAAGTTCCCGATCAGGAGCTTCGCCTCTACTTTGAAAATGTAGGCCCAGAAGTAGTGCAGGCATCTGTTTCTGGAGTGATTGACACGGACCTCTTTTGGCGTGTGCTGGCTGACCGCATTCCAGCTCTTTCCCAACTTGCAGCTGTGTACAAGGACTGTGTGACCAGTTCTGCAGATGCTGAAAGGAGCAACAGCATCTACAAAATTATTCTGTCATCCAGACGACGGTCCCTTTCAGAGCAATACATCCGGGCATTATTGTTTTTGCATTATAACCAGCAGCACAATACTGGGCTAGATTTGGAGTGCTCAGAAGAACTGGACGTACATGGCCAAGATTAACATGCCAAGCATACATGTTCCGTGGCCATTTATTCAGTAACAAGTTATGTCCTATATGTAGCCTTTTAACCAAAACAAATGGCCTGAATTGTAAATAAACAAAATATACATAGCTCCATGTTGTAAAATAACTCAAACAATAAGATATCTGTGTTTGTTGTGGGGAAAAAACCAAAATAAAATGCCGCTAAATTTCCTGATTTGTGCCGCTAAATTTACTAGTTCATGCCGCTATATCCTGGGAGGTCTGCCAAGTGTGAGGCACATGGCCTCATTGATCCTCGCTCAGCCCCACCCTCTTCAACGTCTACATGAGCCCTCTCGCAGCCATCGCGCGCCAACACAACCTCAACATCATCTCCTACGCCGACGACACCCAGCTGATCCTCTCCCTCACCAACGACCCCGCCAGAGCCAACCTCCAGGAAGGAATGAAAGACGTCGCAGAATGGATGAAGATCAGCCGTCTGAAACTGAACTCAGACAAGACGGAAGTCCTCATCCTCTGACCATCTCCCTCTGCCTGGGACTACTCCTGGTGGCCCCTTGCCCTGGGCACCGCCCCCAAGCCAACGGACCACGCTCGCAACCTGGGCTTCATCCTGGACTCCTCCCTCACGATGACCAAGCAAGTCAACACCGTCTCGTCATCCTGCTTCAACACCCTGCGCATGCTCCGAAAGATCTTCCGATGGATCCCCACCGAAACCAGGAAGATGGTCACCCAGGCCCTCGTCTGGACTACGGGAACACCCTCTACGCTGGAACCACAGCCAAACTCCAGAAAAGACTCCAGAGCATTCAGAACGCCTCAGCACGACTCATCCTGGACATCCCTCGCCACAACCACATCTCCGCCCACCTGAAAGACCTGCACTGGCTCCCCGTCAACAAGAGGATCACGTTCAGACTCCTCACCCACGCACACAAGGCTCTCCACGACACGGGCCCGAAGTACCTCAACAGCGGCCTCACATTCTACACACCCACCCGCCAGCTCCGATCCGCCAGCCTCGCCCTCGCCTCCGTCCCACGAATTCGCAAATCCACCATCGGAGGAAGATCCTTCTACCTGGCAGTCAAGACATGGCACTCCCTCCCCACTCACCTACGGCTGACCCTGGACCATCTCTCCTTCCGGAAACAACTCAAGACCTGGCTGTTCGAGCAGTAGCGATACCACCCCCCCCCCCCCCCCCCCCCAGCGCCTTGAGACCCTTATGGGTGAGCAGCACGCTATACAAATTTTGTTGATTGATTGATTAGTTGGGCGGGGTTCCTCTGGCCTTCGGAAATTCGGGGGAATCGTGGAGTCGGCGCAGGGTCCAGAGAATGAGGCCTAGAAGGCCAAGAATCCATCGCTTATCCAACGGACGAGGAGAAGTCAAAGAGCGCTTCGACTTCTTACTCTTCTTTTTGTGCCTACTACCAGAGTGTCCCGAGGACTTTGAATGGGACAAAGAGGACTTTGGGCAACGCAAACGATCCAGGGACCTTCCCCACGACGGTGATCTTGGCTTCCAGAGAGTCGCCTGCTGGGCCACTAGCAGCTGCAAGGACCACTCCCTCAAAGCATCCGGGTTATGGCATGGCAATCGGAGCACAAATTGGTGCCAAGGTAGCATTTCAGGCACCATAGACAGACCTGGGTGTAGGTCAGTCACAAACATCGGTCAGTCACAGGCCCCGCAGGGCTTAAAACCCAACTTGCATGACATCTCGACACACTAGGAGGTTAACTTAAAAAAAAGTTTATAAAAAAATCGAAATAAGCATGTCAGCAATCAGAGAGGCAGTTCTTCAGATCAGATTGGCTAGCACGAAAAGAAAAGAACTGATATCAGCACGCCTGGGTGGCGCCTAAGTTAATACCGCAATGTCACTTCCGGGGCCAACAATGGACGCACAGCCTATCGACGCCATCTACCGGGCGCAAGGATACTACTCACGAAAAATCTTCCGCATCCAGTCTGATGCCAGGGAAATTCTAAGGAAAGGAATATGCAACTAGAAGTCTCTATCAGATACAGCAGCCCTCATCAACGCCATGGATGACATCAGCTTGACTGTGGAAAGAGGACACACGGCAGCCCTCTAACTCCTGGGCATCTCTGCAGCGCTTGACACGGGTTCCTACCCCATCCTCATCCAACGCCTACATGACATTGAAATCCAAGACGCCGCACTCTGATGGATCTGCTCCTTCCCGACTGAAAGGACCCAGGGGGTCAGCCTGGCATCAGTACGCCACACTAGAATGTCACTTTCAGTTACTCTCAAAGTTTTATTTTTTTAAAATCCTTTTTAAAAAGAAAGACATTGATATTCACAGACTTTATATTGAATTTTACACACTTTAAATCATTAAAAAGGGTGCTCTGTTACACTTGTAACTGCTATCTAACAATTCCGAATTACGGTTTCTAATTCAGAGTCACACCTGGTTCAAAAGATTTTGTATATTCACATTAAGTACATCAATACAAAACAATTCATGTACAATTAATAAGTCCTATTGTCGACGCGTTTCGGTGCGTAGGTTACATTTGTGGCACCTTCCTCAGGACAGACGAAATATTTAAAACCAAAGTTATTGCTTCTTTCTAAAAAAAGAAAAATGAATATAATCAGTACATTTTCCTAAGGAGAGTCTTTTTTTCTAGTTGTGGACTGATTTACTAGTGGGTAATATATAGTTTGCTGAGTCCCCTTACTTGAAGTATAGGGATTTCAGTCCTTGTATTGAATTTTCAGGACTTCTTTATTTCTATTTGGCGTTGCGCTTCTCGTCGTTCACACCAAAACCTTATTCAGTCATTGACTTTCTACAAGGGAAAAGCAAGGGATTATTCACCGTGCTGGAGATAATGTTGGCTAGTACGTCCATATCTCATGATTTACTTACTCATGGGGATTTTGTTTATCCCTTTAAAATATTGGTGTCTGTCAAAGCAGGTACTGTGTTCCAGTCTGGCCCTCAAGCATTTGGTAGTATTACTGTGCCATATACATTTGATAATGTTACTGCGCCTGTAGACAACACAATAATTGCTTAAGAGTTATGGACCTTGCTTTTAGATTAGTTGAGCCTATAGGAGTGATCTTACTGATACCCACCTCTCACTTTATTTCTCAATGCTGACACTCAGGCTTTTTCTTTCTTGCACCCTCTCAAGTGGTGTCTGGCAATCTGTATTTAGGGTGACATAGCGGTGTATTTGAGTGTCTTAATCTTCATTTTTTTCTCCCAGTTATCTAATTGCCCTATCATCTTTGCTTCTTGGGCGGTTGGTATGTCATACATACCTTATTGAGATGAAATGTTTGGCATTAGCCCGGAGTGCAGCCCTTGCTTTTCTTATGCCAGAGAAGCTTTAACTCCTAGGGTGGAGCGATAATTTTACTTTGATCTGCTCTCTACCTGAAAGGTCAATAAGTTATCTTAAATTAGAGACAAGGACCAAGGCAAGTTCACATTACGTCTGCGCATTCCGTTTTTTACCGATTTCTACCACCTGGACATGGGCATCTAATGTTTAGCTGTTTGCCCAGTATCCCGCTCTTTTAACATAAAGCCCCATGCTGATTCATTATTATTACTGGCGGCAAGATTCCTCACTGTTCGCCTACTCTTTCGTACCATCAAGCCCCATGCTAATTCGTTATTATTACTGGCGGCATGATTCCCCACCGTTCGCCTACTCTTTCGTACTTGTGGCGAGGCATATACTACTACAGTGCCCCACCCGAGTGACACAGCCCCCGTTATCTTATGCGTATGCAGAGCGCTTACCTTCTCGTTGCCGGCACGGAGTGAAATGCTTGCGACCGCTTCCTGCTTTGACTGCTTCTGATCATGCTAGTCAAATTGCGTGCGCCTTAAATACCCATGCGCATACTTAATTGGTTAGCAATTGTCTTGTTAATTGGAATAGATTGCTTAATTTCGCGGCAATATGGGCAAGAACCACACGGTAAATTGCCCCTGATGGGGTTGTAAGCAACAAGAACCACACGGTAAATTGCCCCTGATGGGGTTGTAAGCAACAACCCCATCAGGGGCAATTTACCGTGTGGTTCTTGCTCGCACTGCAAAAACATCATCAAGACTGACAAATTAGAGGTGCAGGGCATTACTCATTGGATGAATGAACACGTGAATTGTCGCACTACTAATGTAGTGTACCTGTTGGTGTGCCCGTGCGACAAATGTTATATTGGTGAGACGGGGCGCGAAATGCGTCTACGACTCACGGAACATCGTTCCGCAATTAGAAATCACAAAAAGAATGCCCCCCTAGTTGAGCATTGGATAGCTCAAAATCACAGTATTGATGACATCAAGTGGTTTATTCTGGAAAAGATCAAGATATCAGTAAGAGGGGGAGATTTAAATAAAAAACGCAAACAGAGGGAACAATTTTATATGTCCAAATTTAAGTCATATTATCATGGACTAAATGGGCGTGAGGAGTGGGATAGAATGATTCGGTAATCACTCCACAGGTCAGCACATCCTTCCCTCTGGTACACTTTTCCTGAAGTCAGTATAAAATGAAATATATACTATAATATGACTAGTAACCAACCTTAATTTGAACAAAAAAGACTTATGCACTTGAGTCCTTGCTCAGGGTAACTTGTGAAGCATCACTCTGATGGTCGCGAGGAGAAAGAAAAATGGTATTAATCTGGATCATATGCATTTAAGGTTGTGACAAAAAGTATAGAATTAATACTTGTTAAAGTCGTTCACGTCTGTTTTTTTTTGTGAAATTGCAAAATAAGTGTATTGCTGAGTGAGTATGGAATATGTATTGTCTAAACTCTACCAGTGGAATTTGTTAAATTTCATAAAATGTAGTAATCAGTATCCAATTGAGAAATGGGACAAGCGCTGGCATCTAACTTGTAGCTTTAATGCTTTGTTTAGAAGATGACGCATGGATATAAACGTGTAATTTCGATAAAAAAGGAAAAACACAGCAGCGTAAGGGCTAGGTAAATAAAACTACACTTGAGAAGAGGCCCCTGATAATATATAGTATACAGAACGAGATACAGAGAGTAACTTTTGTGTCAATAGCGGGCTCGAACTAGAGACCTCGTAGTCCATAACGAGCACCATAAACTACCAAAATGGCGCTAACAGACGGGCGCCGAGGGTAACACATGTTAAACAACCAGTAAACGAATACTGTAGCGAGAATGTGTTATAGACAAATATCCATATACAAAAAATAAATAAAGCGAATGCAAGGATAGGATGCTTAAAAAATCAAAACAATCAAACGGTATGGGGCAGATCTGGGAACACGGAGGTCTTGAACTCGTGGCCCTGTAGTTAGATAGGGAGAATAAACTACAAAAACGGCGCTTATACACGGGCCCTGTAGTTTAATGGGGACAACTAACTACAAAGATGGCGCTTGGACACGGGCACACTCAAACTAAATAATGACCCCACAAAAGTGCATGAACTTAATACTGACATCTGTGACGTGAACAACAAACGAAATAAATCAGGGTACTCTTATGCATGGGAAAGTGACATAGCGAACCCAAACTTAGGGATCCTTGTAGTTCAATTAAACTTTTGCTTAAAAAAAACACTACCGATATGGCGCCCATATTGCCGCGAAATGAAGCAATCTATTCCAATTAACAAGACAATTGCTAACCAATTAAGTATGCGCATGGGTATTTAAGGCGCACGCAATTTGACTAGCATGATCAGAAGCAGTCAAAGCAGGAAGCGGTCGCAAGCATTTCACTCCGTGCCGGCAACGAGAAGGTAAGCGCTCTGCATACGCATAAGATAACGGGGGCTGTGTCACTCGGGTGGGGCACTGTAGTAGTATATGCCTCGCCACAAGTACGAAAGAGTAGGCGAACGGTGGGGAATCATGCCGCCAGTAATAATAACGAATTAGCATGGGGCTTGATGGTACGAAAGAGTAGGCGAACAGTGAGGAATCTTGCCGCCAGTAATAATAATGAATCAGCATGGGGCTTTATGTTAAAAGAGCGGGATACTGGGCAAACAGCTAAACATTAGATGCCCATGTCCAGGTGGTAGAAATCGGTAAAAAACGGAATGCGCAGACGTAATGTGAACTTGCCTTGGTCCTTGTCTCTAATATAAGATAACTTATTGACCTTTCAGGTAGAGAGCAGATCAAAGTAAAATTATCGCTCCACCCTAGGAGTTAAAGCTTCTCTGGCATAAGAAAAGGAAGGGCTGCACTCCGGGCTAATGCCAAACATTTCATCTCAATAAGGTATGTATGACATACCAACCGCCCAAGAAGCAAAGATGATAGGGCAATTAGATAACTGGGAGAAAAAAATGAAGATTAAGACACTCAAATACACCGCTATGTGTTGAAAATTAGTACGTTTTGGTGAACATTATCTGCGCCATCTTGCCTCTTCCCCTGATGCCACACTTTTGTCGTGCACACCCGCCATTTTAAGATGCCCCGATCAGAACGAACCCTTTTGCATGCCGCTGGCCCCTGACATAGCCCTTCGCCTTCACTAAACCTGCACGCTGACCAACCCCCTGCTTGCACCTGCCTAGAATCATAAACCCCTCTTCGGCGCTGCTCTGCCCCAGGCCCTCATCCTGTTCCCAGCGCGACACCTCCCTTCTTCCCTTTCATGATCTCCGGCCCTTAGATGCAAATCCCCTTTTTCCCCGTGTGCCCGTTTGTCTTCCCCGTTCCCAGGCCGACACCCAGCTCTGCCGATACCATTCCTTGCCCCTCCCCGTACAATAGAAAGCTTCCCCCATCAAAGGATCCCCGGGTTGATCAAAGCCCCCACTCCATGAGATCCGATCAAACCCCCCACGTTCCGTGAATCGACGGAATATCCAGCTGCGCGATACTCATCACCTGGTGTGACTAGGGTGGGGACTTCAACTGTAAATGCGTGTGGGAACGGGCCCAAAGGGGAGTTCCGGGAATGTCTTTTCCATACATCAAAGTTTTAACATGAATATGTAATCTGCAATAAAGTCATAAAACAGTGTATAAGAGGCCAGGCCTCGGAAATGTAGTTAGAGCACCTCAGAACGATACCTTCTGCCCGTTTTGTTGTGTTCTCCTCCGGAGAGAATAAAAACCTTGTTTCCTGCCTTCCAGTCTCCAGCGCCTGCCTCTTCATTGATTAAATAACTAGAGGGTCACAGAGGCAATACCGCCGGGCAAATACCGATTGTCCCCGACCCACCCCAGGTTCAACAATTGGCGTCCCAAGCGTGGGGCCCATCAGCGACTCGTGGATCCAGTGGGAGAGGTCCCGACGACAGAGTGAACGACTGCAACGATCGGGAGAGCTCTTGCCCAATAGACCCTCGTCTGGCAGCCGATCATCCGAACTTCACTAGTTCCGAACAGACCTCTCTCCAGCGGTCTACGGTCCTGACTGGGAACCATTAGGAGTGCCGTGAGAAATACGAGAAAAAAAAGGACGAACGGGCGCTGGATTCGGAAGACAAGAAACTGTCCACATGGTCCGGGTAAGGTCGTGTAATCACGACAAGTTGCGAAATGATTGCTTGATTGTTTGATTGCTTGATTGTTTAAAAATACTAGTATTGCTCTTTATTTATTTGGAGATTCACTGTCTACAAACGGAGAAACAACGGGCTCTCTCTTTGCAAGCAGTGGAGGATAGGTAGGGCAGCAGCCGTGCTTATTTTTTTCTCCCCCACTCAATAATTACTTGAAACTGAACTGTTGTTCGCAAAACTATTGTTTCCTGGAGATTCCCTGTCTGCAAACAGGGAAGAGACCACCCTTTTTGCAGATAGTGAAAAGGGTAGGTAACGCAGATCTTTGCGGACCTACTCATTCTCCCCATTGTTATTTATTGGTCTTTTTGTTATTTTTGATCCATGAGGTATTCACTGCCTGCAAACAACGTAGAATAGAAATATTCTGTCCAGTCTTTGCACCTAGTGATAAGATAGGCAGTGCTGACTTTTTAGTCCCTCGTTACGAGCCGTCATGTCTGTCTTCTCCCCACTGATTAGTAGCCTGTTTAGCCCGGACCGTGTATTAGAGGTGGACCATATAGCTCCACTAGAAGGCACCCCTAATAAGGACATGTTCATAAACTATGGATTAGTCACCATAGCCTATAATAAATTGTGGCACAGGTATACCGAAGAAAGTCAAGACAAACAGTGGCCACTGGCAGGATCCTTTGACCTTGATAAAATAGAAACGTTAGAAATAGCCCTTCGAAATAATAAGACAACGCCTATTATGCTCGACAGTCTCGGTATGTGGCGCAGAGAGGCTATGCAACGACAGAGAAAAGACGAGGACAAACCAAGTAGAGAAATATACCGACAGGACAACCCCAGGACACCGCTACCCACAAGTTATCCCCCGACACTACGCAAAAGACGACCAGACTTAGGGCCAGACCAATGCGCTTTTTGTAGATATGTCGGACACTGGAAAGCCCAATGCCCGACTCTACTGAGCGCGAGTAAAGGCAAAGGGCCGACAGGAACGACAGACCGGCAGTACGAGATAAAGCGCGAGACAAAGAAGAACCCGACTTACATAGACAGACCGGATAGAACCACCACGTTTGATTATGCCCGATGGCACAGATTTCGCCAGGACAATTTCAGCGGCATGCTCAAGTTCTCCTAGGTCGGGCAACGTCAAGACGGGAACCCAGCCTCGCTTTAAAATTCACAAACGGACAGAGATAATTATGACCAATAACTGTTTTTTATTCGTCTTGGGTCTTTGTATGTCGTATTTGTACTGTCCCCCCGTCTGAGTTTGTGTGTATGTAATGTACGAATCTGCGTCATCCCTCTACACGTGTTTTCGTGTTACTCAACCTCTGTTAAGCAGAAACTTAGCATAAAAGCAACCTGGAAAGAAAGAAATGGTACAACAAAATCCGTAGACCATTGATGAACTTGAACTTTTAATTTAACACAGCAAACAAGAAATAATAACGGTAAACTGTAGAAAATGGAAGTCAAACAGAACATTCGCCCCCCCCCTTCTGGAACCTTCCAAAGTAGGGCAGGGTTACGGCTACGCCCAACCAGCGACAACCCATATAAGGCGGGCCCCGCTGCCAACTCTTGGTCAGGAAATCTTAACATATGGGGAAGCCGGAGGAGAGGCAGGGGCCAGCGGAGTCCAGCCGCAGCGGCCCTGGACAGTTGCAGGCAGTCCCGCCACATGCCTCCTCGGCCCAGCCGCAACGGGCCTGGATAGACTTAAGTAGTCCCGCCACATGTCCAGAGAGGGACGAGACACCTCTTTCTTTTCCCTTCCGTAACAGCTGCAGCAGCTCTGGACGGCGGGATGTCCTGCACGTACCTCCACAACAATTTGTCCAAGTTGGGCTGGGAGGGAGAGGCGACGCGGACGAGCCTCTCCCACCTCCACCGATAGGAGGTCTCCCAGCCCCCGGCCCAACGCCGAACACCCCCAGTCAGGCGATGGTGCCAATACTTCCACAGCACCGAACACACCATGGTGGCGCCCCAGTATTTGCGCAGCACCGAACGTGCAATGGTGGCCATATTTTCGGAACACCGAACCTACAATGACTGCACTGATACTCGTGCCGCGCCGAATGCGCGCCACAGGTGGCCATACTCCCACAGCACTGAGCACAAGTCTTGGGGAGCACCGGATGTGGAGAGACCTTCATGCGGGGCGATGAAAAAGAACAGCATGGAGTGCACCGGGAGAAGGAGACGGCGCGAACGAGTCTCCCTCGCCCCCCCAGGTGGGGGCATCACAGCTGCACCCCAGCTGAACGTCCCGCTTTCACACAACAGGGACCTCTTCCTTTCACTCCGAAGGATCTCTTCCGCTCTTGCAAACTCGACGAGAGTGGCCCCTGTAGGGCCTCAAAATGGCGTCTGGGTCCGCTGGAAGGCGGGCCCCGGCCACTAGAGTAACTTTGACCAGCAATATAACTCGGACATTTGCCCACAGGGGCACGAGCCCCCATCTCCGACAGCATCTCCGCAGCCTTGGAGACCCTACAAAAGTCCCCGGCGGAACCTTCGGCCTCTGCAGGCTTCCGGTAAGGGACGGCTGCCTTGATCGCCAACGAAACAAACATGACATTGCCACTCCTTCTGTTAGCATGAATTCTAGAACTGCCGAAAAGGACTCTGGTCCAAACTGCCAGTAATGGGAAACATTTCCCCCTGATGCTGCTTCCGGACTGAGCCGGCCCCGCCCAAAATGGCGCTGGTATCAATCGGAACTTACGAACACCTCGTGGTGTTCCTTCGCACTAATATAAACTTGATGTTCTGAGACTTTATATGATCCTTTGTACACTTGGCTAGAAAAGACAAGGAGAACTCACTCGACGAACAGTATGAAAGGATCCCCGTTAAAAATGTTGATTACAAATGTACAATGTATTATATTTTTATAGCTGATGTAAACCTCATTTACGACGCACACGTACGGTATGCATATAGGAAATCTGATTGCAACTATTATGATTATGCTTCTAAATTATGAAAATAAATGCCCCCGAACCCCCAGCCAATTAATAGACGTTTTAGTTTCTTACAAATGAATGAATAAAACTTTCCGATGTTTTTATTGCTGCAAACGACACCCCCCACTGTACGCACTTTAGCCATTGCCACGACCGGCCAAATACGACCGCACCCTCATAATCCACGTGCTGAAATGATTTTTCAAAATAAAGTTTTTTGAAACTATGGACGGGTATTGCATGCTTTATTTAAAAAAAAAAAAAAAATTAAAAAAAAATTTAAAAAAAATACAAATGTGGGATCGGTGGGAAAGTTCTTTTCTGTGCACCCTACTCTGCTCTCTCTTTAAGGTTGAAAGAAGATGGTCGCCCAGCCCTGGAGGTCGGATCGGATCGACAACACGACACTCTGCCTTCAAAGTACGCGACTGACTCATGAACTCTCGCGTGGAGGAAGACCTTGACTTCCAAGGATGGGTAAAACGAACGGTGTAAATGAGGGAATGTAAAAGGAGGGTGAAATGAAATGATGTAAATGTTATAAAGTACAACGCTCCAAGGTATCAGGGAACGGAGCTGACCCAAGAACCGAAGAACCTTAGAACGCCACAGCGTTGAAAGAGGTTTAAGGATCCAGATAGTGAGATACATCCTTTGACTAGATACCTCGCACTAGGCACCTCTGGTTTCCTTTTTACGTTTTCCCCGCACACGACCTATAAGGACACACTGCCCCTCTCCCCTCCCGACCCCAGAAACCATACCTCCGGGACCCTGCCCCGAGGAGGAAAGACGAGTAAGAGGTAAGTAAAGGACTTATGAATCCATGTATCTGAATATGCGCGAATGCTGTCTCCCCCACCCCCCTTTTTCCCTCCCTCTGCAGGTTACATCAGAGATTACGGCCGAGGTGTGGCGAAGATCTGAAGCCTTGCCATGTCTAATACACGAAGCAGACTAGCGCCGCAGGTGGTGCCTAAGCACGCCTGCAATCTACTCACGTATCGAACAAACCCGAGAAATTAGCACGACCTGATAAAAAGTGATCACCCTTAAACCAGACCGGACGAATGAACCCATGTCACGTATGATGCGAAACTATGAGAGAATGTGTGTGTGTGACCGAGGCGCTGACCCAACTGGTCGAAGGACCGAGAGTGCGACAAAATGGTACCTCCTTTCAAGGCACGTCCCCTCTACCCTGTCTAATGCTCAAACTGCATGATTACAAGATTCTAACGCAGACCCGCGAATGTCCTTTACTGTGTAATGCACTAAATAGCCTTTCTTGAATACACTGCCACCCTCTCTGTTGCACGTGTACTATTTAGCCTGCCGTTGCGCTCTCTCTCTCTCTCTCTCTCTCTCTCTCTCTCTCTCTCTCTCTCTCTCTCTCTCTCTCTCTCTCTCTCTCTCTCTCTCTCTCTCTCTCTCTCTCTCTCTCTCTCTCTCTCTCTCTCTCTCTCTATATATATATATATATATATATATATATATATATATATATATATTTTTTTTTGCACTCCCACTCTTCCGAGCGATTAGCCCCGAAATTGGCAGACTGCCACCCCTAGCGCACCACCTAATTGGCTTCAAATACCGTCAGTATTTGCACAAAAACTTGTCTTTAATACAATCACCCTGAGACCGTGTCATTACCTCTCCTTTTCCGCTAGAAGCCAATGAACCGAGGTTGGGCCGTAAGGGAAAGGACAGGTAAGACGACAGAGGTTCCCTAATCTGGCCCGTAATAAGGGAACTACATGTCAACGGCTCCTATGGTATAAAACAAGGACCCCAGAATACGCGACCCTCCCCGCCCCGAATTGTCGCAATACCCAAACAGGAAAAATGATCACCCCTGTTTCATCCCTTGTATCAGCCGCTCCAAATTGGAGTTATGAAACTACCCCTCATTCCCGGTTGTGAGAGATGGGTCGATTTACGCCCTTACCATAAGTTTTCTATGTCCCTAGGTGTCTTCCGATGAGACCCCTGTCTTCTCTAATTTAGTAATCCGGCAGCGAGAGGCTGCATAGGGACCAGAATGATGTTTTGCAAAGTTTAAGATTAGACTGGAGCAAAGAAAACCATTACACTGTACCATGCCGAAAGCGAAAATGTTTAGTTGAAAAGCAGGAGGCATTGATAGAAAATAAATGTTTAGCCTATGTTCGTCCATCAGCAAAATATCTGTTTAGTACCATGTCGATAGCACACAGTACCCTTGGTAAATATAAAGCCCTAGAGAACGGCACATCTTTGTCAAACCCGTCTTACGAAGGTGGGTCACCATCAGATGAACTGTCGTGACTGTAATAAATAATTGTGAAGGAAAGTCATAGTAAATCCAACAGGCTCGTCACCGGTCATTCATATGCCAGTTGTGAACATTAATATAACGGACATTTTCATTCTTTGCCTGGAGCTGGGAGAGAAATAGACTTTTTGATTATCTTCATCTGCAAATTCTCTAAAGACTGTCTTTTCAAACTTGTTTAAGGGTACTGCTGTTGGAGGAGAGAAGGACCGGATGTGGGAGCACGAGGCCTGACCGCAGACTAAGGAACACCTGCGACATTAGCCAAGGCGAGACCACGACAGAAAAGAGCTGCAGGACGAGGCACTGTTTTCGACAACATGAGAAGAAAGGGCCGACCTGATGCCCCTGCTCGATGTCCAGTGTTTGCCGACAAGTCCCCGCTCTCTGAATTCGGTCACACGCCCGCCTATCTGAAGTCTCTCGTTCCCCTAGTTTGTTCCTAATTTGGCCTTGCTCCATCCCCCTTTTCCTCCGACCTACCCTATGGACTGTTTTGTACGCTTTTCTTCCATCTGAACTTTCTGACAATCACCTCAAAGGACACAGGGCGAAAAGGACCTTTCCGACCAGGAATACGAGGGAAAGATCGTGCCCTGCAACGCGAGACCTAGAATAGAGCTGGACCCGTGGCTCCATCGCCGGTGTTCCACCGCGCCAACGAAAGACAACAAAGAATAATGAGAACTCGTTAACTTCGAACATTTTGACATCCTCAATCACCGTTTCTGCTATGCCTCATTTCTCTCCCAGCCGCCATTGTATTGATCATGCTCCAATCCGAATCTGATATATGTAATAACCTACCAGTTCACGTTATGAAATGTACTTGCTGCTCTCGCTACAGAATCGTTTTTTGTATTACATTTTTATGACTTTCCTGCTAAACAAATTGATCAAAGTTTATCAAATAGGTCCACCTCCTAAAAACTAGAAATGTTAAAATGTATTGTTTACAACTCTTTTTCATCTAGGGTTCCTACCGTTTTCTTTCTCATGCCCACCACAATAGAACCGAGTAGAAAATGAACCAGCAAGATGTCTTGAATATGTTAAAGGGAGGACTGTTGAAAATTAGTACGTTTTGGTGAACATTATCTGCGCCATCTTGCCTCTTCCCCTGATGCCACACTTTTGTCGTGCACACCCGCCATTTTAAGATGCCCCGATCAGAACGAACCCTTTTGCATGCCGCTGGCCCCTGACATAGCCCTTCGCCTTCACTAAACCTGCACGCTGACCAACCCCCTGCTTGCACCTGCCTAGAATCATAAACCCCTCTACGGCGCTGCTCTGCCCCAGGCCCTCATCCTGTTCCCAGCGCGACACCTCCCTTCTTCCCTTTCATGATCTCCGGCCCTTAGATGCAAATCCCCTTTTTCCCCGTGTGCCCGTTTGTCTTCCCCGTTCCCAGGCCGACACCCAGCTCTGCCGATACCATTCCTTGCCCCTCCCCGTACAATAGAAAGCTTCCCCCATCAAAGGATCCCCGGGTTGATCAAAGCCCCCACTCCATGAGATCCGATCAAACCCCCCACGTTCCGTGAATCGACGGAATATCCAGCTGTGCGATACTCATCACCTGGTGTGACTAGGGTGGGGACTTCAACTGTAAATGCGTGTGGGAACGGGCCCAAAGGGGAGTTCCGGGAATGTCTTTTCCATACATCAAAGTTTTAACATGAATATGTAATCTGCAATAAAGTCATAAAACAGTGTATAAGAGGCCAGGCCTCAGAAATGTAGTTAGAGCACCTCAGAACGATACCTTCTGCCCGTTTTGTTGTGTTCTCCTCCGGAGAGAATAAAAACCTTGTTTCCTGCCTTCCAGTCTCCAGCGCCTGCCTCTTCATTGATTAAATAACTAGAGGGTCACAGAGGCAATACCGCCGGGCAAATACCGATTGTCCCCGACCCACCCCAGGTTCAACATATGTCCCCCTAAATACAGGTTGCCAGACACCACTTGAGAGGGTGCAAGAAAGAAAAAGCCTGAGTGTCAGCATTGAGAAATAAAGTGAGAGGTGGGTATCAGTAAGATCACTCCTATAGGCTCAACTAATCTAAAAGCAAGGTCCATAACTCTTAAGCAATTATTGTGTTGTCTACAGGCGCAGTAACATTATCAAATGTATATGGCACAGTAATACTACCAAATGCTTGAGGGCCAGACTGGAACACAGTACCTGCTTTGACAGACACCCATATTTTAAAGGGATAAACAAAATCCCCATGAGTAAGTAAATCATGAGATATGGACGTACTAGCCAACATTATCTCCAGCACGGTGTATAATCCCTTGCTTTTCCCTTGTAGAAAGTCAATGACTGAATAAGGTTTTGGTGTGAACGACGAGAAGCGCAACGCCAAATAGAAATAAAGAAGTCCTGAAAATTCAATACAAGGACTGAAATCCCTATACTTCAAGTAAGGGGACTCAGCAAACTATATAGTACCCACTAGTAAATCAGTCCACAACTAGAAAAAAAGACTCTCCTTAGGAAAATGTACTGATTATATTCATTTTTCTTTTTTTTAGAAAGAAGCAATAACTTTGGTTTTAAATATTTCGTCTGTCCTGAGGAAGGTGCCACAAATGTAACCTACGCACCGAAACGCGTCGACAATAGGACTTATTAATTGTACATGAATTGTTTGGTATTGATGTACTTAATGTGAATATACAAAATCTTTTGAACCAGGTGTGACTCTGAATTAGAAACCGTAATTCGGAATTGTTAGATAGCAGTTACAAGTGTAACAGAGCACCCTTTTTAATGATTTAAAGTGTGTAAAATTCAATATAAAGTCTGTGAATATCAATGTCTTTCTTTTTAAAAAAGATTTAAAAAAAATAAAACTTTGAGAGTAACTGAAAGTGACATTCTAGTGTGGCGTACTAATGTTGAGTAGCTGTATAAGTATAAAGTAATATCAAATGATTCATACGTGTAGGCCTGTTGGTCACTTATCGAAAGACTAATACACAGAAAGGAATTCTCTTTTGTTAAAACTGTTGATACCCAGTCCTTTCTGGTCCCTGGGAAACTCTCTACTTTTTGAGATCAGCCTGGCATCATACACCTCAGATACCCGCAACCTCACCTGCAATGTGCCGCAAAGATCCTCCCCGAGTTCAACCCTCTTCAACACATACATGATTCCTCTTGCCAGCATCCTATGCTCTCACATCAACGTCCTCTCTTACATTCACAACACACAACTTATTCTCCCTCACCGGCAAGATGCCCAGAACCAGGATTAAGTTCAATGCCTATATGACTGAAATCACCCACTGGATGAAGACGAACTGTCTAAAGTCGAGCAATGACAAGACCGAAATAGTGATCTTTGGGAATAAAGCACATTACTGTGGGACTCCACCTGGTGGTCAACAGAGCTAAGACCTATCCCCACCACGAACCTTTAGATTGTCATCGACAGCAAACTTGAGATGCCCGCCCAAATTAACGCTGTCACTGCCTCATGCTTTAATACCTTTAAGATACTGAGGAAGATTTTCAAATGGCTGCCAACCAGGGCAGTGGGAGAGGATGTAGCCTTATGGATAGAGTGGTCGATCTCGAAGCGAAGGAACCGGGTTAGTCTCAGCAACGACGCTCAACATCCTGCGATTCTGGGAAAATCACAAACTCCCTATGCCTAGCAAAAATGAATGTGTCCATCTGTAACGAAACTGGTGATCTTGTAAAGCATTCTGATACCCGATATCTTCGGGTCGAGCTTGTGCTATATACAACACTAAAAACAACAAAAAAACACACACACACTAAAATCAACAACAACAAAAACAGCACTTGGAAAACTGTCACGGATGCCCTGCCACAAGCAAGCTGAACTACGGGAACACCATCTATGCCGGGATCAACAAAAAACTAACCAGAAGACTTCATGCCATTCAGAACTCTGCAGCCAGAATCATTCTCAACCTTACACAACACACTCACTTCACAACACACCTGAAGGAGCACCACTGGCTCCCATACACAAACCAGCACAATTCAAACTCCTCGCCAACTTTCAAGGCACTACATGATACTGCTCCAGCATACCTCAACAATCGCATCTGCTTTCACAAACCTACCAGACACCTCCACTTGTCCAGACTCCTACTTGCATACAGCCAAAGCATAAGAAAAAACTGATCTGGCGGTCAAGCCTTCTTCTACATCGTTCCTAAGTGCAGAACCACCTGCAACTACAGCCTCCTTCTCACTTCCGGAATTCCAGCAAGAAGCCGAAGACCTGGTTTTTTTTAGTAGTCCCGTACGCCCTTGGCTTGGACTGCACCTGCTCAACGCCAGGATACCCTCCCAGGTGAAATCTGCATAACATAACAATTATATCTACTGAATATGACTGAAAAACAAAACCCAGGGTGGCAAAACAGCTCAGGACTTTGCTTCCTTCATCTAATATTATTGACTTACCTTATTCGTAGCCCTGAGAATTTCTCCACAGGGGTGTTTCCATTTGAGGCATTAAAAGTTCCAGATGTTCCCGGTGAGGTCCCACTGGTAGCAGATTTGTAGTGATTGTTGGGTTTCACATGATTGGTTGATATGTTCGGTATTGGGGAGGTGTTTTTATTTTCTATAGAGGGAGAAGCCCCAGAGATTCTCTTGCCTGTACCAACACTGGAGTGTGCATTTGACTTCATTGGCTGGTAAGACAAATTCGGTACCGGTCTGGGTGGTGGGCTCTTTGTCACTAAAGACACTGTGGCACCAGGACAATTCTCTTCTTTTCCATCACTAGCACGGCTGTTTGGATTCAGCAGCTGGCTTGACACGCTGGAATCCAGTCTTGAAGGAGGACTCTTGTTCTCTGTAGATGCAAAATATTAATATGCTCTTCATAAATTGTGTAGTAAGCAAGATAGCAATAGAGAGGTTCTTAAATATAACAAATGGTAGAGATTGAATATACATATGTGAACGCAATGCAACTCAAGGTTTAATCATCTATAGAAAAGTGGGTAATGTTTACTGCAAAACTGATTGTAAAAAATTGTTCAGGATAACTTTTAGTTCAAACACTTGTCTTCTAAGTATTACCCACAATAAATACTACCATAGACACAATACATTAATCAACATTCATGAAATAAAACATTGTAGCTTGCTTCCTCTCTTCTCTGTGGAAAACTATGTTCCAGCAGCCAGTTACTGGTTTCACAGATAATCTTACACAAAGAACGTGTGTGGGGGAATATTTTAGAGGCATGTCCCTATTCAACATAAAATAAAACTTCTGAATTTTACCAAAACCGGTTATTCTATGCCATGAATATGTGCTTCCAAGTCACTAAATATATCCTATAGGCGTCACTTACCAATATATGGCACCATGACATCATATGATGCATGCAGAGTAACAGATCTGCAGCCATAAGATGTGTATCTGTAAAGCGCACGTTCTCCTGTGGGCATCTTGGCGCTGAATAAAAGATGTTTATTGTTACCCAACTCAATGGTACTCTATTTATCAACCTCGGAAGGATGAAAGGCTAAGTGGACCTGCTGGGTTGTGAACCTGTAACCATGAGGTCAAACAAAGGCCCCTACAGTGGATGCATTAGTCCACTAAGCCATAAGCCAATCCATCAAATGGCCTTGCAATCCCCAGGCTTATCACCATAAAGTAAAAGGCATCTGCAATGCAATAGGTCTCGCAATAGGGTCATTTTGAGTTATTGGCATTGAAAAGGATAATGTCTGTTAGATTTTGTTTTGTCCAAAAATATTCCAGCAGTACTATAACTAATAAAATATCCATAAAACAAGGAAAGGGTGCAGTACCACAGGCTGTTACTAGGTGTGCCTGCAGAGCTGTAAAGCGACCTGTATTAGCAACTTAAGGCACCGCACCCTTAATTCAATTATAAAAAAAAAAAAGATTGCAACTGAGCCTACCTTTCCATTTCTTTTTACTGGAAGTATGCTCAGTTGCAATCCTCCTTTTTAGGTCTCGCAAGCGCTGCTTAGGAGGGGACCTTTAGCAATCGCTCAGGACTTTGCTTGAAACTAGTGCATGTTTTGCATTGGTTTTAATTGCCACTCGTGCACGTTTGGCGTTTCCCTTGCGGGAGCGAGCGGCAGCGTCATCTGTTAGCAAATATTGCGTTCGCTCCCGCTAGGGAAACGCCAAAAGTGCTTTAACTTGCGGGGCCTCGCTTGTTTCCAAGTATAACTTATATACACGCATTAATAAGGTCCACCTTTGTTCCTCTAAATCTTGCAAAACGGGGGAACAAATTTAAAATTGTTGCATAGTTAAGAAAAGTACCTTGCAAAGCAAATGTTTACGTTTTAAGGGCGATCGAGATTATTTTTAAATTTGCAAGCATGGTGCTTCTCCGTGTTGTTGCAAGGGTGTAAACAAAGCATTGTTGCCTTCTTTACAAGAAAGTCCTAAAGTGCAGAAGAGTTTACCTTGTCGCTGACCAGCCTGGCGAGCTTTCTCTTTTCTGCTGTGCCTCGCACCGAGCCAAGAGTCGCACTTCCTTCGTGCCTGGTCGGATCCGGAGGCGTGTTTAGGGGAGGCAGCCACAATATCTCCGCCCGAGTGCACATCGGCTCACTAAAGCAGCAGCATCGCAGGGCTGCTCGAGAGAGCTTAAAGGGACACTCGCTTCACTGCGCGCTCCGCGTTGCAAAGCCCACAGCTTCCCTATTCTCCGCCGACAAACTTTAAGAAGTCCAGGAATGCTGCTGATTTCATCTCAGTCGTTAACAGCCCGCAGTGTCTTTTTTTCCAGTCCTGCCAAGTATCACGCATCAGGTGTGGAGCTCACGCATTTCAGTGCAGTGTTCCGCATCACCGCACTGAAATGCATTGTCAGGCATTTTGCCACCTGCCAAAAATGCCAGTGCACGCCAGCGGCGCCTTTGCACGGGCTCTCTGCTGCTCCGAGAGACGTGCTGCTTGCTGGGCTGAGTTCCTAAGTAGTTAAACCATCTGCTCTCAGCTCTGTGGAGTGGCTGAGAACGCAACAATGTATCTCACTCTGCCTATGCCTGCTGTGTCGCCTGGAAACAATGCGGCAATAGTGGCTGTAGCACGCGGCTTACACAGTCAGACTCACACTGAAGAGGTGTGGCGCCGCGGCCAGGGCGACTGACGCTGGAATCTGGGGACCACGGTTTGATCCCCGGCTCCGGCGGCAGGTTAGCCCAGCACCATGTGACTCTGGGCAATAGCTCGCTTAATCTTCCCGACAGCCCCTAGCGCCTAGAGACCCTTATGGGTGATTGTGCGCTTTACAAATGTGGACTTTTACTTACACTGCTCCAATTAGGGGGGAGGGAGGGGCTGTCGGCCTCTCAGCAGTCGATACTGCTGTCAGTCAGTGTGGCATGGGGGCCAGGATTAATTATCCGGATGTGCCGGTAGAGTGCCCTAACTGGTCCGGAGGAAGAGGAAGTAGGCAGAAGCGGCAGGGGACTCATCTGAGTCAGTGGAGTGCAGCTCGAGACTCGAGTCGCTCATGGCCACCCGCCGCGCAAGAGGCATGAATGATCGATTGCGCCGGGCGTCCGGGCCGGTCGCTCCGTGCAAAACACTGCAGGCACCAGCTGAGCCAGCGACAGTTGGCCAGCGGCTGCGCGGCGGAAAAGGGTGGGACGAGTTGACTTGAGTGTCCAGCAGCCTGGATGAAGACAGGCAGTGACCAGTCGGGTCGTCACTCTCTCTAAGTTTTAAGATTTAGGGTGGCACAGTTGTACTGTGATACTATTCCAGACTTTAAATTTAACAATCAAACGTTTTAACAAAGACACTGGTGATGCTGTGGTGACCCAGGTGTCGTTTTAGCAATAACATAGATCAATTGCTGTTGTGGTGCCGTTTTGTCAATGACGTTAATGGATGCTGTTCAGCGGGCGGTTTGGCTTCGCAGACAGTTTCTGCTCTCACAGCGCATGCCGTGATCTGACTACCACGTCACCCACGACCCGTCCGCCTAACTGATGGTGCCTCAACAAGCACTAAAGCCTGTGGCACTGCAGTGAGTGCAGCAGAACTAAGGGCATAATAAAATGCAGGGCCTGCGCCAGTCATTGACTCGAGGCCTAGGCCGTGCACAGTGCAGGAGGAAGTCGTGGCGGCTGGCTGGCTCAAGCCATGACAGCACTGCAGTGTTCCCCACGCCACAAGTAAGTGTCTCCCACTGACTAACCTTTTAAGTAACAAGCAGTCGGTTGTTTCAGACCATAGTTTTTTGTATTACGGTCTCAGTCTTACTCGCCGCTTTGCTTTGAAAGATACAAGCTCCTCTTCAGTGCGTGCTGCGCACAAATACCACTGGCTTACTGTTGTACTAAGCGATTGTTTCACTAATGGACATTCTTACTGTGCAACCTACTTCTTTTGTTAATGTTTGAATTCTAGCATTGTTACGGTTTATAATCATCCTAAAAATTTTACATAAATTTGCGCGCTATACAAAAATACACAAATAAATAAAACATGTTTTCCCTCCTTCTTCCCCCCCACCCCCAGACCTAAGCCTCCATTTCTGTAACGTCAGCCCATCTCCTGTATTATAGGCACTATCTCTGCTGGAGGGCTGCTAGAGTACTGCAGGAGAAGCCTGAAACCTTTCACCATCTCATGGGGATTTTTGTACGTTTACAACCGAGTATTGGCACAGAGAGCCAGGGCCCATAGGAACTCCTGGAGCTAAGTTAGGGCACGTGCAGGGAGGACTTCCAGGTATGCGCACTATTAGAATTGAGTTTGGGTACAAGACTGATAGCAAATAAACAGAAAAAGCTAAGCGAAACAAACACAGGCAGGGCTGTATCTGAATCCATTACAATTTTAAAATAACTAACATTGTTATCCAGATCTGTAGTGTTACTTTTTAAATAAAAAGATTATGTTTTATTCGATTATTGTATTTAACATCGCTTCTCACCTTATAACATTCTAGTTATTAGTCACCATATAGGACTATGTAAAACGTTTGCATTCTTGCACCTGTGCATGTAGATTACTCTAAAGTTCTATGTCTGTGAAGGGAGATTATTCTTAGTATATGCTATCTTAATAGCACAAACCATGACAAGTGGAGTGATTACAGGTTCAAGGCACGAGTATAGTCAGCGAGTGATGGGAGAGGTACCTGGGTTCTGCAAGGAGATATGTAATATTACTGCATTGTAGTGTCCTGCTCTTTAAAAAGGTGCATCTACAACTCTTTCCTCAGTTGGAGCAGTGTTGAGGCAGTTTTTCCAGATCCTTCATGCATAGATGGAGAAAGTCAATTGCCTGTTTTATAACTCTTTAGAGTTTTTGGTCAGAACTCTTTTAGCTTAACTGTGTGTGTTTGAACACATGATCCTAAAGCCGATCTCATTGCTCAAATAGATGTAATTTCTGATATTTATACGTTTCCCCTCATCTTTTTTGTTTGAGTTAGCGCGCGAGTAAGTGTCACTCATAGTCGGTAAAATGTCACTCATAATTACACTGAAATTATGAAAATGTCACACATAGCAATCTGAAACCTTGGCAGCTATGTTTTTTAGTCCTGCCATAAGCATGCGCTGTATAGGGGTGTACGTGATTTAATTCAATATTCTGAAGAAGGCAAGGTGGGGTTCGGTCATTTATTAGTGCCCCAAAAACGCCAGTGTTTCCATCGGCGAGACACCGGTCTCCAAAGTAAACACAAACATTTGCGTTTGAAAGGAAAGTTTCGGCTTTTTTGTGATTATCTTCGCCATCTGCTGAGCACTACGGGGAAAAACTTTTTTATGCAACATGATTCGTATTTGGCAAATTAGCTTGTGGTATGAAACATTTTAAATGGCTGGACAAAGCGCGTCAGAGAACTCCTCATCAAAGTACTTTATTCGGTTTATGAAAAAACCATAAAAGTATACATGTCAGAAAAGGGAAAAACATTCAAAATACAATATAAGTTAACCATCAGAAACGATACATTAGCTGCTGAAAAAAATATATTACAAAAAAATATTTAAAACTACAGCAATTCATCTAGATTAAAAACCATAAGTCATTATTTAACAGTTTCCAAAGTATCATCTCACACTATTTAATTAATTTTTCCCTCAATCTCATGGCTGTATTTAAAAAAGTAGCAACATTAAAAATCTCCCACGTATTGGACAACAGTTGGAGATATAGAAGCGCAGGTTTCACTTGTTTAAACCCTTTGTCCTTTAGCAGTGGTACAATAAATTTTTTCCGTATCTCCCTAAAGTACCCACAAAAGAACATAAAGTGGGCCGTGTCCATTATTGAAAAACCGTCACAAGTACATCGTTTCAAGTCTATATCCTTAGTCCAGCATGTGCTCCCAGATATGAGTAAATGAATTTTGTTTAATCTAAACTTTGTTAATAGATATCTATGGTTGGCATTGTTGACAACTTTGATATGGTTCCAGGTCATTTTCTGATGTAACGACCAACTGATGGGTTCTCACAGATGGCTTGATCAGCTCAGAGCCCTCTCTTTCCATCCCTCTGTGTAGTTTAAAGTTGGTCTTGACCCATTTTATGTCTGCTTTAACCAGTTTAGATGGTTCCTCAAAAAGTTCCGGTCGTCCCAATGAGACTGCAATCTTTTTCACATAGTTTAACCATGGTATGGAGTCCCAGTGTGCCAGTTTAAGGCAATCCATCAAGATCTCATGGTTTACCTCAACCTCTGGGTTTAACCATACCGAAATCCACTTCAAGAGGGGGGCGATAGCAATTCGGTCTTCTAGATAACCCACCCCACACTCTTGGTGGACAATAAAACATGATGTTGATTGTGGGCCAGAGAGAATAGACTTTAAAAATGTATCCTCTGCCACCTGTAGCTGCTTGACATTCTTAAATCCCCATAAGTCTGCGCCATACATTGCAATGGAAACGCATTTAGCGTCATAAACTTTTAACACTGCTTCTAGTGGTTTTACCCCCAATTTGCGAGAAAAGCTTAAAACAGCCGAGATGGATCTTACAAAAGCATTTCTCTTCTCAAACAGTTGGGGAAGCCAGGTGGATTTTTCATCAAAAACCACCCCTAGGTATGGAAATTTGGTTACCCTAGATAGCCTATTTCCATTGCAATGTAAGGTCATCAACTTCTTTTGCCTGCCCCTTGTGCCCAAGGCCATGACATGGGATTTAGTGTAACACCAAGATCCAGAGCGGACATAAACTCATAAAATGTATTTAAGAGACTTTGTAGGCCCACTGGTGTACGCGATAAAAGTGCGGCATCATCTGCAAATAACAGAGCGGGTAATAAAAACTTGCCTGCCTTTGGAATATCTTTACAGGCGGTACCCAGGATGCTTGCTAAATCATTAATATATAAGGTGAATAATAATGGGGCTAGAATGCAACCTTGCCTAACCCCATTAGATATTCCTTTCTCACCCGTCTTATTCCCCTTCCGATCGTATCTCACTGTAGCAGTGAGATCCCGATGGAGGTCCGCAAGAAAGTATACTATGTTCTCATCGATACCCATTTTGAGAAGCAGTTCCCATAGCTTGGACCTGTTTACTCGGTCAAAGGCCGAGGATAGGTCCATAAAAGCTATGTACAAACTACCTGGCTTCGCTAGAGTATACTTTCCAATTAGCAATTGAAGGTTAAGGCTCTGGTCAATGGTACTGTGTCCCTTTCTAAACCCGTACTGTATGGGTGAAAGGGAATTTGTATCCTCAAGCCAATCAGATAATTTAGACAGTACCACTCTGCCAAGTACCTTTACTGCAGAGTCTATGAGGGAAATTGGGCGGTAATTGCTTGGCTCTCCTCTGTTACCTTTTTTGAAAATGGGGACAATTACCGACTGCGACCAGGTCTTAGGGATCCCAGTTGATGGGATTCTATTAAAAATATTGGTGAGAACTTTGGACCATGTCTCTATATCACACTTAAAAAGGTCGGCTGGAACGCCATCAGGGCGTCAGAGAACTGTTTTTCTCCATTATATACATATAAACCACCAGGAGGGGGAAAATACAATTATCCAGATATATATTCTCATGTATATGAATATTGAGAATACGTGAGTGGAAATTAGTAACAAACTGGGGCAACAATTTCACCCGGACACCAAAATAAAAGTTCCCCCCATTAGCGAGCAAGCGAGATGAAAAGGTGGCCCACGTGTGCAAATCAGAGGAGTTTTGAACTTGTAAAGACATACTGTCATGGGTGTGCGAGGGGGTGGGGGGGGCAAGGAGGGGTGCTTGCACCTCCTGGAGCGCCCCTTCTTGGCCCCCCCCAGCGCATGCCCATGTGCACAAATGCATCCCGGAAGGGAGGCCTGACGCCGGGGCTCATCCTCAGGCAGGACATCATCCAACCGTCCGTCTTAATTTTAGGCATTGCAGGGAACAGAGCTGTTCCCTGCAAAAGGCCTCAGCTCCCTGATGGGGCCACCTCGCCCTCCCGTGTGCACAAGAGCAGCCCCACCCCGCCCATTATCATTCTGTGTGGGGCTGATTGCCACATACAGAATGACAATAGGTCTGTCTGGGCTGGCACAGCATGTGGAGGCCTCCTCCACCCTTAGTCCAGGGCAGGGAATTCTGTCACATGGAAGTGCAAAAACGCCCATGCTGCTGCTAGGTGAGAATCCAGTTAGCCAAAGGAAGGCAGTGAAAGAAGTTGTAAGGAAAGGATTATAGTTATAGTATAGCAGCCATGGTTGCGGCTTTTTTATTTTATGCAACTAACAACCATAGACAAAGCCAATAGTTCTGTCTTGTTGTAGGTGTAACGTTACTTGTTGTATTATATATCTGGATGCAATGACAGAAGCAACAAAAATATCAGTCGGGCGGCATATTATATTAAGCACAGATTTTTAGCTCATGTGTTTTAAACCACGCATTTTATTACATCAAACACCCTTTTGGCGAGACCCCCCTAGTTTTTTCATCCCACTTAACGCTCTGGAAACAACACCATGTCAGTTGCCCCACGTCAAGGCACTGTGCATCATGCATGACTCATGCGTTCCACTTTTTCAGATTGCCTATGTGCAGGGACATAGTGAACCCTGCTCCACCCCACCCCTTGCTTTAGGAACTACAGCAAGGGTGGAGTTCTTGATAGGTCTCATAATTAATGTGTAAAGGTGAGTGAGTAAATAAGTGAAGGGATGGATGGATAGATGGATAGATGAGTGAAATGATGGATGGGTGGATGAGTGAAAGGGTGGATGACGGGCGAGTGAATGGGTGGATGGATGAGTGAATGATTGATGGATTGATGAGTGAAAGGGTGGATTGATGAATAAGTGAAAGGGTGGATGGATGGAGGAGTGAAAGGGTTGATGTAAGGCTGGATGAGTGAGTGAAAGGGCGAGTAGATGGACAAAAGGATGAATCAATGAGTGAAGGAGTGAAAGGGTGGATGGATGAGTGAAATTATGGATGAATGATAGGTTCAATGGGTGGATGAGTAAATGGATGGGTGGGTGGATGGATGGAAGGATGGCTGGCTAAATGAAAGGGGAATTGAAAGAGGAAGGGGGGATAGGTAAATGGATGCCTGAACGGGTGAATGGCTGGATGGATGAGTTAATGGATGGATGGATGGGTGGAAGAGTGGATGGATGAGTGTATGGACGGATAGGGTGAAAGGGTAGATGGATGGATGATGGATGAGTAAAAGGGTGGATTGAGTGATAGATAAGTGAAATGATGGATGGAAGGAAACGTGATGGATAGGTTTGTAAATGAATGAATATGGACATTGTTGGGCACACAGATGGAAGGACAGAATGAATGGTGAAGGACTGAATGATGGATGAAAGTAATCCCCATTATCTTAAGCAACATTTCCTATACATTGACTTTCCCATTTATATGAGTGATGGTCTCTTTATAATATGTGTGTGTTGTAACCCACTCCAAAACTCTGCCCCACATACTTGGGATGAGTAGCACTATAAAAGAAATTAAATACACATGAGAGAGGGTCTATGTGAAGATGAGGGGCGCCATAGGAGGGTGGTATCAAGGCCAGACTGGCCGGACCGGGCATCAGGTGTTTTCTGTGGGAGCTGGAAAGGTAGGGGCGGTTTTGTTACCACAAAAAGACCTGCACATTTGCTTAAAGCTGCACTTATACTGACAAACCATGAAGTGCACAATTGTCTCAACCTAATATAAACTTATTTTCACTTGTACTTTAGTGGTGGTCTATTTACTTACTTACATCAGAGAAGGTTGCGCAATAGTATATGTCTGTAACCCTCATCTTTTGTCCTGAATTTTGACCCCCTGTCCTGAATTTTTGTCCTGAATTTTGACCCTTTGTCCTGAATTTTTACACTCACTGTCCTGAATTTGCACCCATGCCAGTTGGCTTGTAAATCTGCCCCGTAGCGTTCGGTTTTTGGGATGCCAGTGGGGTAATTTTAGGGTTCAGGGTGGGTATGGGTTTTGGGGTGGCAGTGATAATTTTAGGGTTCAAGGTGGGTATGAGTTTTGGGGTGCCAGGGGTAATTTTAGGGTTCAGGGCGGGTATGGGTTTTGGGGTGCCAGGGGGAAATGTTAGGGTTTAGGGTGGATATGGGTTTTGGGGTGCCAGGAGTAATTTTAGGGTTCAGGGTGGGTATGGGTTTTGGGGTGGCAGTGATAATTTTAGGGTTCAAGGTGGGTACGAGTTTTGGGGTGCCAGGGGTAATTTTAGGGTTCAGGGCGGGTATGGGTTTTGGGGTGCCAGGGGGAAATTTTAGGGTGGATATGGGTTTTGGGGTGCCAGGAGTAATTTTAGGGTTCAGGGCGGGTATGGGTTTTGGGGTGCCAGGGGGCTAATTTTAGGGGTTAGGGCGGGTATGGATTATGGGTTTTGGGGTGCCAGGGGGCTAATTTTAGGGATCAGAGAATGTATGAGTTTTAAGGGGGTAATATTAGGGTTCATATGTGTGCTCTAATTGTTGTCCAGTTTCAAATGCAGAATTCACCACTTTTTTTCTCAGCTTGGCCTGAGCATTACCTGATCCTGATTGTCTGCCATTTAAGCCCCGCCCCTATTGATTAACATTAGCCACGCCCCTTCGTTTGCCAGGTTAGCCCCCTCACCCCTGGAAAAATTTCTGCGGATGCCCATGCATACTGTATGGGTATTTTGCAGGGGGGAGTGCATGCGTTTGTGTTTGCTGCAGTCAATGCTCGTGACAACAATATCATTGAAATCAACAGGAAAAAAAAGGCCCACCTTGCCATAAAACACGCCAACAAACTGCTAAAATAAACGGCCCACGCACTCATTTGCGAGACTAGCCCATGCCTGATTGCCTTTAGGCCAGACCGACACTGGGAACAAGATACATCCATTGGCTGGTGTGGTGTGGATGGCATACACACATATTCAAGCATGAATATCACAATGGCTGTGACCGGCTCTAGAGAAGGCCCTTATCTGAAAGCTTATCGGAGAAGGTGCCCACCCCCCATTGTGTCTTAATGGTCCAATCCAAAGATCTGCTCGTGTCCTAAACAGCAGAGCTTGTCATTCCGTGGAAGGGATGGGAGTGAGGAGATAGCACAGGTATGCTAAACACCATTCTTTGCATTTTTTTCCCAGGTTGGGCTCCTTATCGATTAGGTCCAGCTGCGAATGGTGAGCACTCGAGAATCCACTGGAAGAGGCCAAGTGGTAGACCAAGGGGTTGAGACTTGTGATTTCAGACCGCTGTCTCAGCAAGGGTGGACTTGGCCCAATCTCAGGCCAGCTGCTTTAGATAAATAATTCTACCGCCTCGTATTACAGCATTGTAAAATTGAATGTAGCCCCTTAATCCCCGCTCCCCTCCATCGACTGAAGGTCACAGGGCGGATTCTCGCCTCTTTGTGTGGGGAGGAAGTTACTCAACGAGCAGTGTTAATTACGAACGGGCCGGCCATACATGAAGGTGGATGACGTGTGTGTTTTGCCCCGTGTGGAATGTCTACAATAATCAACGTTGTCCCAGTGCCTCCACCTGGGTTTTAGCCTTCAAAGCTCCTCGTCATCCCAGTCGGACCTCACAGGTTCTAGGCACCAAACTCATTTAAAGGGTTATAATAAAGGGAAACTCACTCAAAAGGCCTATATTTGTTTTCCTAGAACACGCTCGTTATCACACGGCAGAATTGGTGATGGTCATTGTAAAAAGAGGGTGAGAAAATCACTTCCCTGGTCAATTCTGGGGTCATCAATAATGTCTGTAGACTGACGCAGAACTTAACAAGCTGCACCCAGCAATAGTTAGTAAATGTGGAGTGCTATGGGGACTGCACACCTTTTTCTTGCAAGGGGCACGTTCATACCACGCTCTCCCTCGAAAGGCATTATGGGAAATTCTATAGCTTGGTCATGGACGTGAGTGCTGAGGCTGGGGACTTCGTGATCTTCAGATTGCTCTTAAGTTGGGCCTATTAGTTCTGCTGACTCATAGTGAAGGTTGCGGCATCCTCCGACTGGTGATGTGAAAATAGCCCCAAGCTCTCTGAATGCATGCTCAAGGACAGATTAAACTGCACTTTGATAGGTCTCGCCTTTGGGACCTTGTGATGAGACTTCACGTTTACATTTACTGCATCCTAAATACGAAGTAAACGTGAAGTCTTATACTTCCGTTTTTTTTACTTACAAGGTCCCAAAGGCGAGACCTATTGGCTATGCCAATGCTTGTTATAAATGTATTTAGGATGCAGTATCTTATGTGGATAATAGAGGTCCGTTTTCAACTCCCCAGGGACACCTGGTAACAGCCTCTGGTATTGCACCCTTTCCTTGATTTGTGGATTTCTTCAATTACTTATGTTAATTTTTTGACAACATAAATAATCTAACAAACATTCTTATTTGCAAAAAGATAGACACTAAACTGCATTTAATAATCTGTAAACTGGTTTGCAATATGTGTGCAACACGACAACTAGGAAGAAACAACAGGAAATTAGTGCTACCTATTAAAAAAAGTTAACATATTATCTAAACTGCCAGTTATACTGTAATGTCTGCTGCATTATTTTACAAAAGTCCTGTAACCTTCACTTCAGGAGCCAAATGGGTGTGGGGGTCTGCCAAATATCTCCAAGTCGCTAGGCTGATGAAAAATGCTAATTGTTGTCAGTAAATACAACGTTTTTAAAATAGAGCATTTGGACCCACTACTTCTCTAATGTGGTGGAGGGAAGGTTTTCGCTAGCAGCTGGCAGTGTATGTGCTCGAGGTGTACAGCACAAAATCGCATCCTGACTGACTGGCATAATCCCGTCCAGCATATAGGTTTAGTAAAAGATCTTCCCGGCACAGTCAGACAGTGCATTTTAATAAGTGGAAGAAATGCTGCTGCTTTCATGAGGTCTCCATACTAACACGGGCTGGAAAGGTTCTGGCTGAGTCCAGCTTTGCCTGAGATACTGTGTAAGTCCAGAGACAAACTTCAGTGGCAGAGACAAGTGACACTCGGCAGTCCGTATTCTGCTTGCGGACCCCTGCCTGCCACAGCACTGTGCAACCATGTAACACGGGGTGACATCAGCGCAAGATTCGTTGAAGAACCACACAGAGCTTAAGAGAGACAGATCCCCCGCTTAAGGGTGTGTGGCGCAAGTCTCGTGGCAGAACCTGCACGTCTTTGTTAAAATATGCACAATTGAAATGACTTGATTTGTCCAAACATATTCCATCAGTACCATAACTAATAAAATATATATAAAGCAACGAAAGGGTGCAGTACCACAGGCTGTAAATAGGTGTCCCTGTGGAGTTTAGAAGGGACCTTTATTAGCAATTTAAGGCACTGCACCCTTAATGCAATTATAAAATAAATTTTTAAAAAGATTAGAGCAGAGCCTACCTTTCCATTTGTTTTTATTGGAAGTATGTTCAATTGCAATCTTTCTTTTTATAATTGCATTTAGGATGCAGTATCTTATGTGGATAATAGAGGTCCGTTTTCAACTCAACAGGGGCACCTAGTAACAGACTGTGGTATTGCACCCTTTCCTTGCTTATGTTAATGCCGGAATATTTTTTGACAAAATAATCTAACAAACATTCTTATTTGCAGAAAAATAGTCACGAAACTGCCTTTAATAATCCTTTAACTGAGTGGGTGGCGCCAGTCTTGTGGTCGAGCCTGCATGCCTTTATGACTTTCCCATGCCTTTGTTAAAATATGCACAATTGAAATGACCCAGAGCACATCTTTGAAATGACCCAGAGCACATCTTTGAAAACAATTTTGCCCACAGCTGCACATGTTTCCAAAAATCTTTAAAAACACTATAGAATGCTTTGAAACAAAACTGCGAACAAGCAGATAAAGAAAGCTTGCAAGGAATTAGCATGACTCGCCAAGTAGAACATTAGCACTAATTTGAAACAAGTAGTTCCCAAAGGAACAAGTGTAATGAAACTGTAGTTGGCAGTGCTCCTGAAGTAAAAAAACAAAACAAAAAAAAACCAAAAAAAAAACCAGAAGTGAAGTATCGGGAGCCCCACCAATAAGGGAGCCGGAAATACAAGCAATGGAAGGGTGAGCCAATTGAAGCAGAAGGCGGGATTACACTCCGTAAAGACAGATGACAGCAGGTCTTGTGCATGCACGCTGATGCTCAACCTAAAAAGGCTTGGGAAATAAGATTCGGACAGCAAGTAAGTTACTATAATTCCTCATGCTTTGAGTGCGACACAGAACATCAGCACTGTCAATGTATTACATCCACACTCCCTCACGCATAAATTGTTCCATACAACTTGTCAGTGTGGAAAGTTCACTTCTGAAAGCCAACTCAGAAAGAAGAGGTAGAAAATCCTGTAAATCGAGCTCTTTCGCTACAGTGACATCCCATTTCCTTTGTATACAAGCTCTTGTACATCTGGGTATTTTAATGCATGTGGAAAATTGGGTGCAGTGAACATTATTCTTCCAAGTAGATTTAAAAAGCTTTTCTACGCTTTGGATTTTAATTTGTTTCTAGGCCAGAAGAAAGCATCTCTTGATAGGACTGTTGTACTTTTACATGAGTAATTAAATGCTCAGTTTTAAGGTCTGCCACAGCTCATATCATAAAAGCGCCTGGGTACCCTTTTGGGTAATTAGCCACGCTTTATAAATCCTGATTGATTGATATCATCAACCCAAAAAAGTATACATAGAAGTGCTTTAAATCAGCCCCCTACAGTCGCTTTGTTAAAAAAAAAATATATATATATATCTTATTTTAATGTAGGAAGCATAAAAAAAACACAAAAAAAAAAACATTTGGCATTCATTCTTGCGTAACAGGCACCCAGCACGTGAATATGCAACAAAGATATACAAGAGCAATTGTGTACTGCACAGTACAGTTCACAAGACATTAAATTATACATTGCCACCACATTAAGACATATCAATTGCATTTGTAAATAACCATCCCGTTTAACTCCTAGTGCATTTGGGTCTTATCACCTCCTTGTAGCGCGGCTGGGGCTGAGCTACCCCCCACCATGTCCAGTCCATAGTATGCCCTTCCCCATCCCCAGATCTAAAGAAATTTACGGGGCAACCCCTACTACGATATATCACCTTCTCAGCCGCCATGTAGAGGTCCACTACGATCGCCACTCCTGCAGGGAGAGATTTTCCGGGACACCCAAGTGCCTCACGAGATCTCTTTTTGCCATCACTAGGCCAAATGCACTACACAGACGTTTGGCATGGGACAGGTCCACATTATCAGGAATCCCCAGCATAATGTATTTAGGGTCAAAGGGGAGTTGTCCTCCAGTATATGTAAAAGCTCTCGGATGATCCCTTTCCAGTAATGCTGTATGAGAGAGCAATCCCATATCATGTACATAAAGGAGCCTATTTTCTCTGTGCATCTCAGACACCTGGGAGTGGGAGCCTTGCCCATGGTATGTAGTTTTTGGTGTTCAAAATAGACCTTGTGTAGGACCTTAAACTGGATAAGGTGTAGACTAGTTTTGATACCCACTTCCTATGGATGCAGTCTCCCAATCAATGTCCTCCATGACGCCCAAATCCCAGTCCATCTCTCCCTCAAGTGCACCAATGAGTCAGGTATGTTGTTACTTATGGACCTGTATGTCTGAAAAACGGCACCTCTGCCAAGTTCCTCCATCAAGATGGTCCCACTAGGGGTGCATATTACGGGATGTCAGCTTCATCTAAACATTCTGTCTGCCAAGCATGGAGTAGTTGTGCATATTTTAAAAATCGAGTATGTTGCAGTTGGTAGTTCCGTCTCATCCAAGGAAATGAAATAAGCATTCCATTTTCAAGTATGTCTCCTATTTTGGAGATCCCTATTTTGTCCCAAGCCTCAAAGACGTGCAGTCCGGAAACCTCCCCCACCACCTACCCCTCTACAGAGGTGATTCCCAGAGTAATCTTGTGTGCCCATCTCAACTTTTTCGTTGTCTTGTGCCATGCCTGCGAGGAACTTGTGTTGCCGGCGCAAGAGTATGTGCACCATTGACCCCATATAAATAGTGTTTATGTGTGCGTTTCTCCAACCCTGCAAATTCCAATACCAGTCATTGATGGCAATTAAGTGAGCCACCCAATAATAGCATTCAATATTTGGGAGCGCTAAGGCACTATTTGATTTGATACCTTTGCAGTAAAGTAAGTAACCTCCCACCCACCCCTCCCTCCATGGACCCTAGTGAACATTGACTGCACTACTGGATACTAGGTGTTTTTGCAGCGCATACACCAATTTTGGCAGGGTGATAATTTTAAACAAGGCTGCTTGCCCCATAAGTGTAAGGGGGAGACACCTCCGCCAGCACACATTTGTCAGAAATCTTGTGACGACTCCTCCAAAATTCCAAAACTGCATTGGGTGCAGAGTTCCCTGTGAGTGGTCATACAAATCCCTAATTATAGAAAACCATCTGTGGAGAGTCAGAGACCCTGCGGTAGGGGCAGGGGTGGTATGTAAGCCTGTGGGACGTATAACTTTGATTTGCTCCAGTTGATACTATAGCTCGAGTGTGCCACATATGTTTCCAATAACTCAAACAGTTGGGATGGCAACATCGGGCTCTGTCACATAAAGGAACAGGTCATCTGTATTAAGAAACAATGTTTTCTCACTGGCATCACAAAGCGAAATACAGAACCTTTGTATCTGGGGTGCTGCCTAATCATGCAATCAAGAGATTTCAGTGTGAGGGCAAATAATAAAGGAGAGTCAGGGAATCCCCGTCTCATCCCTCTCTCTATAGGGAATACCTTTGCTGTTTTCCCATTGACCCAGACAAAGGCCATCAGGGTTTTGTACAGTAGTCCAACTCAGTTTCGAAACTGTGGACCAAACCAGACTTCATGAGCATCTGCACCAGGAAGGGCCAATGAACAGCATCAAATGCTTTTTCAGCATCTAATGACAAGAGTACATGAGGAAACGGTCAGGCCTGTACGGTTATCATCCAGACGTGCGTGTGTGTGTGTCACAAATTGTGGCAAGTCGACATACCGGGCATGAATGCCTTTGGTCTTGATGTATTAATAGGGTAATGACCTGGAAGAGGCAAGCCGATAAGATGGTAGCCAGTATTTTGGTCTCTACGTTTAAGAGGGAGATAGGGTGCTATTATTTGCATCTATCCCTTTGGTTCCCCTCCCTGGGAATGGAAACTATTGCTGCTCTCCGGAGGTTAGAGGTAGCCTTTTTTCTTCCCCTCTCTAAACAGGTTGAGAAGATGGGGCCCTAGTAAGTTTGCATTTCTTTCATAAAACTCTGCTGGTATGCCATTGGGGCCTGGTGTTTTCCCCGCCCTCAGCTTAGCCACTGCATCCTGCACTTCACCAAAAGTAAAATCTGCCTCAAAGGTCTCTCAGTCCTCCGCATTCAGGGCCAGCGCAGTAACCTGGGCCAAGTAGGAGGCAATAGCCTGGGAGTCATGAAGCTGTCTTGCAGCGTAAAACTGTTCAAAATATCTTATGAATTCAGCCCCTATCAAGGTGTTGGTGTGGAGGCGGTCCCCTGACTGGCTCATTAATGTCTGCACCCATTGGGCGTCCCAGCCCCGCTAGTAATTTGCCTGCCTTACCGCCAGTTTTGTACAATCGGTGTAGGATGCCATCATTTGTTGTTTTGCCTTCTCTTGCGCCATGTCCCTGTATTTTGTATGATATGCCACAATCTGCCTTACAGCCAGGGGATTGGTGAGTGCACTCAGTGACCTCTCAAGCTGTAAAATCTTACCTTCCAGTGTCTCTAGTTCAGCTCACTCTCTCCTTTTTTGGGGAACCAAGTTCTGGGCTCTGTTCCTAAGCACAGTTTAGAAGGCTTCACATAGTACGGCCTTGAAACCCACTGAGTGTTTGTTTTCTTTGAAGTAGTATTCTGTGTCTACTCTAAATCCCTTTGCTACCTCTTTGTCCTTCAACTCCCATGCATTAACTTTCCTTCCTGTTTTGGGTCCATCCGCAGGTGCCCCCAGGAGGACATGTAGCGGAGAGTGATCAGAGTGCACCTCACCAGATATTCGGCCTGGGACAAGTCGACAATCTCCCCTTGGGCACAAAGACATAGGACAGTCTGGAGTAGAACTTATGAGCGCCTGAAAAGTATGAATATGCACTTGCAGTGTGATGTTGCAGACGCCTAGGATCTGACCGCTTCGTAAAATATTTAGATCAATTCTCATGAGCATTAGACTGGCTAGAGAAAACAAACAGTCTACCTGAGCCCATGCAATCAACAATGACAACAAAAATTCATAGAAGGCTTTAGGTCAGTCTCCTTCAGCAATTGCCCTGAACAACCATGACACCACCTCTCCTCATCTATGGAATGGAGGAAGCTTTGGGAGGGTGTTACGGAATTAAATGAGCAATGACCACAAACTGTATAAAAACTTGTCCTCTCTTTCATTCAACCCCAGGGATTCTCAGTATATGGGCCACTTTGAGGGAAATGAGAAAGATGGCAAAGAGAACGTGGCCAACTGGCCTATTTATTTTGATAATGGTTCTAACAAAAATGAATAAATGGTATTGCAAATTATACAAAGATGCAAAAAACGTGGGTGACAAAAGGGGTAATGCATGGATATGTGAATATGCAAAACCAGATACATCACAACTGTACCTGTTTGAAGGTGCTTCACTTTTGGTGCATCTCTGTGTTTGACCTTTGGCAAAGCTGGAGATGCAAGCTGAGCAGAGAAGACATCTGACTCCATTAGTTTCCTGGTATTCTGTTCCCTTAATGGATTCAATTTCTCTGTAAAAGAAAATATTCATAAAGAAAGACTATATGCAAAGCAGACCATAAAGAAAGACTGAAATGCCCGTGTCTTTCAAATGTTTTAACAGTTTCTATATTGGTTAAATGTGAAAAAGAGATCTACTCCGTACTTTCCATTACCATGTTTCTTCCAGTGGCTGGGTCGTCCAAGAGATGGAGTCTGTCAGGTTAAGTGTCACCCCATTATACAGTTTCACCTAAGAAAGCATGGAGCCATTTCTTAGCCTAGTGCAACATTTCCATTCCATTCTCCAACCATGATTCACCTGAGGTATAAACTTTGAAAGCCCGTGGAAGATAAAAAAAAAAGCAACCGCAGAGTCGATGCTGAAAGACTACTACTAGTAATGGACTAGGTGCACCTGGATTAGAACAGATAGGTGATAATGTGAAAAGGTTATTCGTATTGTTATGTTATGTGAATTTGTAAAGCGTAGCTAATAATCAGTGAGGGTATCCAGGAGCCGAAAAAAGCAGGCTTGAAATGGGGGTCAGGGGTGTTGAGGGTCATGCTTGTTTCATATGGAACAGCCATGTCTTGAGGTTTCTTCGGAAGTCCATGTGGGAGGGGCAGGTTCTGAAGTGTTTTGGGAGGTCGTTCCAGGTATTAGCTGCGAGGTAATGGAAGGAGCGTCTTCGATGTCTGGTTTTCTTGATGCAAGGTTAGTATGCTCTTGCTTGGGACGCAGATCGAAGGTGTATGGTGGTTTGTTAGAAGTTGAGGCAGTAGTTAAGGTAGGCTGGACCTGAATTGTGGACAGGTTTGTAGGTATGGGCAAGTAGCTTGAACTTACATCTTTCCGTGATTGGGAGCCAGTGGAGATTGGTGAGATGTGGAGAGATGTGACTATTTCATGGGATGTTCCAAATGAGTCTAGCTGCAGCGTTCTGGGTGGTTTGGAGTCGGCGTAGGACATGGGCTTGGATTCAGAGGTGGAGGGCATTTCCGTAATCAAATCAACTTGTGATACGAGCCTGGTAACCGTTCGTCTCATGTTCAGTGGGATCCACTAGAAAATCGTGGTGGCATTCGCAGTACGTAGATACAGGATAAGGAGACAGCGTTGATCTGTCTCCTTATGGAAAGGGTGGTGTCCAGGATGAGCCAGAGGTTCTTTGCATGGTCCGCAGGGGTGAGTGAGGAGGCCAAGTTTGAAGATCCACCAAGTGGTGTCCCCAGGGGAGTGATTGCTGCTGCAGAGTAGGATTTCGTTTGGTCTGTGTTGTACTGGAGGCAGTTGTTTTTCATCCAAGCAGTGACGTTGCTCATGCAGTTGGCAAAGTTTACTTTGGCGGTGCTGGCTGGATCGGTAAGGGAGAGGCTGAGCTGTGTGTCGTCAGAGTAGGAATCTTTGTTGACACCACAGGCTCGGACGATGTCTGCGAGGGGGTCATGTAGATGTTGAAGAATGTTGGGCTGAGTGACGATTCTTGAGGGACTCAGCAGATGAGTTTCTTTGGTTCTGAGGTGTGTGTGTTGGGGGGCGGAGGTTCTAACTCATTGAGTTCTGTCTGTGAGGGAGGAGGATATCCACTTGAGGGTCGGTACGCAGACACCCAAGTGCTGAAGCTTTGTGATGAGTGACTTGTGGGAGACCGTATCGAAAGCTGCGGAGAGATTGAGGAGGATGAATACGGCCGCTTCTCCTCGGTTAAGGATGCTGCTGATGTCATCGGTGGCTGCAACGAGGCCTGTCTGTGCTGCGGTAAGTGTAAAAGCTTGACTGAGAACGGTCTAGAAGTTGATGGAGTTCTAGGTGGTACACAAGTTGGGTATTGATGGCTTTATCCATGACTTTAGATGGAAACGGCAAGAGGCACGGGTCTGTAGCTGGTGATGGTGTTGGTTTCTTCAGTAGGTGTATGAAGGTGGCTCTGTATATACTATCAATGTATATACTATACCAAAGTGAGGTATAGTGTGCACAGAGTCCAGTGGAACCCCAAAGGTAGGCATAGGTAAAAGTAGATAGCACCTTACTCTCTATTTGTGGTAGTGTGCCTACCAGCAAGGCCTTATCAGAGGACAGTGTTAAGCATTTGTTGTACACACTCAGTCAGCAAATGATTTCACACACTCAAAGACTGAACTTCAGACCAATTGTTTTTGTATAAAAAGAATCTTTTAGTTATTTTATTTTTTAGAACCAAGCAAGCCGTGCACAGGTAAGCAATACATACTTTACAGTAGTAATGCAGTGTAAACCGTTTGAATTGGCAATGGGCTACTGACCTCAAGGTTACTATACCCTTGGTGTGCTCAACCCACGTGGGGGAATGAGCACAATCCCTAATCCTGATTGGGGAGTGCCTGCCATCTGCAAAATGGTGGGCACTGAAGAGTGGGTTTCACCTTGCCTACCCCACCTGAGGGGTGGGGTTGGCAGAGGTGGGCACACCTTCTGGGCTGAAAGCAGGAGAGTCTGGGGGTCACATTACAAAGGCTGCAAGGCCTTTGAAGCTCCCCTGCCACAGATGGCTCTTCCTGGCCTAGGGGGGGGTGTGAACACCTCCGCCCAGGAAAGGCTTTGATTCTGGGCCCAGGGAGTGAAGGCTCCCACCCCAGGGGTCCAGAAACAGGTCTCGTAATAGCAGGCTGGTGTGTACCAGTCAGGGAACCCACCAAAGGTTGGCCGTTTTTCAGGAGGCATCGCTAAGATGCGCTCTGAGTGCATTTCTCATTAAATCCCACACTGGAATCAGTGTGGGTTTAATGTGCTGAGAAATTTGATACCAAACTTCCCAGTTTTCATTAAAGCCATTATGGTGCATTGGAGTTTGTAATGACAAACTCCCAGCACCATATACAGGGCTCGACAAATCCGAAAAATGGTACTAGTCCTGCAGGTCTAGTACCATGGAAAATCCCCTCGACCTGACTGCAACCCACTTGACCTCCGTCTCTGAAAACGGAGCAAAAGTGACAAGATAACAAGATTTAAAGGCATCTTTATTGCTCATTCCCTTTATGAGCAATAAAAATGCCTTTAAATCATGTTATCTTGTCACTTTTGCTCTGTTTTCAAAGACAGAGGACAAAAGTTAGTTTGACTTCCTACTCGCCAGAAAGGGCGAGTAGGACCTAAAAATAGCTCGTCCTCATCCATTCTCCCTCGCAAATGCGAGCGGGCGAGTGGATTTGTCGAGCCCTGATATACTCTTAATGGCATTACTGCACTTACAATGTCTAAGAATTAGCTTAGACACTGTAGAGGTACAGGGCTCATGCACCTGTACCCTCACCACTGGTATAGTGCACCCAGCTAGAGGGGTGGCCGACCTATGCCAGGGCAGAGGGACTCTTCCCTTTGTTCTGCACCAAAACACGCAGCACGCAATGAAGAGTGTGTGTGTGTATAAAGGTACAGGTCCTCTAAGGGTGGCACAATAAATGCTGCAGCCCTTAGCGGTCTTCCCCGGCCACAGTGCCCTGGGTACCTGTGGTACCATTTACCAGGGGCTGGCCTGTGGCAATAGAGAGCCAATTGGGTGTACAAGGTGCAGTTTTGGGGAAAGAACATAGGCCCTGGGAACCTGATTGGCAGGAACCCAGGGCACATTAAGTCAAAGTGCATCAGCAGTCTGGCAAAAAGTGTGGGGGGGTTACTGCAACAGAAGCCAAGCTTCTCACAGTGGGGCGTGGACTTCTACATTTTTACAGCAAGACGGGAAGGTGGCGATGTTTATGGAGGGGTTGATGATAGCGGTAAGCACGGGGGAGATGATGGTTATTCCAAAACTGTATATAAAGTGGGGACATGGATCTGAGGGAGCTACTGAGTGGATGGTGTTCCTCAGGGCAGTGGTTCTTCATTCGAAAGGGCTTCTGGTTGCTTATCTACTGTTTGGTGAACTTTTTGTGGAATAAATTGCGGCCGGCCTCGGGTCGCGAGACAACCCCGCCGCGCAGTTAGGCGGCTCCTCGACGCTGGTGGAAGTTGAAAAACGGCATCAAGGAGGAAACAGCGAGGATCGTGCTGCTGGGCCAATATTGGCAAGAAACCCTTGTTTTTCAACTCAGCAAATCTATTAAAGCAATTAAAGCGGAGGAATAGTTGCAAGCTACTACAGACTGACAACTACAAAGACCAGAGTGCAACTTGGCAACGCCCATCATGGCGATTTGTATATATTACGCGCTGCAAATACGGCGCCAAACCAAGCAATCTCTCCGCCGGGAAACCCCAGTGAACAAGAGCTGTGAAGCTTGAAACATGTTTGGGACTGAGATACTGCTGCGAGAAGCTGTTGGTATTCCTGCTACCTCGGAGAATAAAAGGTCTGAAAACGCTGTTGTGGGTGTCTCATGCTTCAGGGCAACTTTTTGTGGAATATACTAAATATATATATATATATATATATATATATATATCTATATATATATATATATCCATATAGAAAGGCCAAAAATCCACCTTTAAAGAGTCCATCTCTTCTAACAGTAAGTGATGAACCCTCTTTCCAAGAGATCTGGTCACTTCAACAAGAAGGTGCGGATGTCAGCCTAATGGAAACCACACAGATTGAGGGCAATACTGGGACAGGCACCACACCATTCAAAGCCAAATCAACTTTCTTACCGATCATGACTCATGATAACCTTGATGTTTACCATGACTTCATTACAGAGGACCTAAAAAACTGTACATAGCCACAAACAAAAAGCACTCTGCCATTAACCGACAAAACCAGAGCTACAACAATTTGATAAAGAAACTAAACACCAACAAGAACGTTGTAGTGAAAAAGGCAGATAAAGGCGGGAATATTGTCCTGTGGGATCGTGACCTCTATATAAGGGTAGCTGAAAAACAACTGGGGGACCAATCCTGTTACAAAAAAAGCAATATAGGGGCAATCAGGACAGCCTGGAACGAACAAAATTCGAAATTAATGGCTTGGAGAAGCGCTGGTTTAATTTCTAAAGATGAATTTCAATTTTTGAAAAAAGATCATCCGGTCATCCCTACTTTTTACCTTTACCAAAGGTCCATAAGGATGTTGCTGTTCCACCCAGAAGGCCGATAATATCAGCCATTGACAGGTCGACTGAGAACATTTCGAGATACATTGATTATTTCCTGCAAGAATGGGTTCCGAAATTGCAATCGTATGTGAGAGATACCACTGATTTTATATGCAAATTGAAGGAGATTGTTTGGAATGAGGACTATTTGCTAATGACTTTGGATGTTAAGTCGTTGTATACTTCGATTAGACACAGTGATGGTATAAAGAGAGTGGAATACTATTTGGATAAGCGTCCTATGAATTATATGCATCACAACAAAATGATTGTTGGAATGTTGAAGCTATGCCTCAAGCAGAATTTCTTTATTTTTTACGGCCAGGTGTACCAGCAGCTCAGAGGCGTGGCCATGGGGGCCTGCTTCTCCCCCAGTTTTGCGTGCTTGCACATGGGACTGTGGGAGGAGCGGGTCCTCATGGACAACCATAAGGCCATAATGACCAACAATGTGATTGTATATTTAAGGTATATAGATGACCTGTTTATGATTTGGAAGGGATCCAAGGAAGAGGCCACTGGTTTTGTAGAAAAACTGAATGATAACATCTACAATTTAGAGTTTACATCAGAGATCCATAAAGAAAGGGTAAACTTTTTGGATGTCGTAGTATACATTGAGGATAACAAGTTGGAGACTAAATTACACAGGAAGGCAACTTCGGGGAATACAGTGTTGCATGCTACTAGCCAGCACCCTCGACATCTCATTCGCAGCATCCCTTATGGGGAGATGCTGCGACTGAGACGGATCTGTAGTACTGATAAAGAGTGTGAGAGAGCTCAGAGGGATAGCAGAATCCGTTTTTTGGAGAGAGGGTATAGTTTAGATATAGTAGACATGGCAATTGAACGCACCCGAAGCATCCCTAGAGAACAAGTTTTAAAACCTAAAACCAAGAGTGCAGAAACTAAGTCAGAGTCTATACAATCTAGGGCCATAGTGACCTATAGTACTCAACATGCGGAGATTAGAAAAATCTTCAGCAGAAACTGGAACCTAGTAAAAGGGGATCCAGTGATAGGGAAATTAGTGTCCAACAAACCTGAACTTACTTTTCGTAAGTCACTGACAATGACCAATGCACTGGTAAGCAATAATTTGGACAAACCAATTTCAGGTACTTGGATGGACCTGAATAAGGGTTTTAAAAAATGTCCATTTTGTAAAGCGGGTCGCCACGGAGTAAATAGGACTCATTACTCTATCCCTTTTCATGATAGACCAATTGCTATCAGTAAAAGACTCACATGTAAAACAGAATACGTGGTCTACGTGCTGCAGTGTCCGTGGGGGCTGTGCTATGTGGGCAGCACACGGCTGCCCGCCCACAAACGGATACTGCAGCACCTGAGAGCCATATCAGGAAAGGATCATACATATCCAGTAGCGCGGCACTTTGAGTCAACACACAACAGTGACCCTGAGGGTCTTCAATACTATCTGGTTGACACGATCCTACCCCTGAAGAGGGGAGGTAATAGAGATGCTAAGCTACAATTGCTGGAAACGAGGTATATCCTGGAGTTTAACAGTATGAATCCGGGAGGCCTCAACGCCAGTGAAGATATGTATACTTGTTTGTGAAGGATTTTTTTAAAGATCAAAAGTATGTTCTTTTGTTAATACTGTTACATATATCCATCTATCAGGAGACAACTTGAAAACCTGGGACCAGGTGTTGGAATAACTGATAAGTTGAGGGGGTTGTTCCATTTAGAAAACAGATTCAAATTGCACTTGCACTTTATTCACATATATTAGTTTACTCCAGTACTCTTATGAGGGCAATTGGTATGTAGTTAATGTAGAATTTCTCCCCACTTGTAATTGAATAGATATTCTTTGCTACCCACTTGGATTAGATGAACAGAATTATGAAGATCTGCACTTTATGGTTAGGACATTAAGATTGCGAGGTAGGGTGATATGATGCTATATCTATCCACTCCTCTTAATGTTCCTATTTTTGTATCATTCAGAAAATCAATGTAAATATATAGTTATATGAAATTTTATGGATTTATCCTTGTAAATATAACATGTAAAATTGTTTTTTTAGATTGCAGAAATGTTTTTTAACATTCTCTATTTATGTATATTTATTTTTTCTTAAATATTTGGAAGAAATATGTTTACATTACTTTGGGCACTATGCCCTGAATATACTGCTTGTTGCTATTACATTTAGGCTTTTCTCTGTTCACTGTTTTTAATTACAAACAGCTGTTACAAGGTAGTGGATTTGACTACAAATGCCTTCGTTTATGTTGTTGACACATCATGTGATTAAGCCTCTTCGGGAGGCGAAACGCGTCATGACAGATTGCTGGCACGATTTTGCACCAATAAAGCACTAAGGATCAGCACTAAAACAGCGGTTTCACTCTACGTTATTTGGTCTCCATTGAAATAGGGGGCATGGCGAATGGCGTTTTTCTGTATTTCTTGACAAGCACCGCTGACCTGCAATCAATTCTGCTGCCTGACAGGAAATCCGTCCTACTTAAGGAATTAACGAAGAACTTTACAAACTTGTGTATAAATACTGACTCTACTACAGAGAACAAGATACCTGCCGCTTCAAGGACCACATCGACCATCATGCCTCAGGGCATCTTTTGTGAGCCACGCCCATTGTGGGCGTTTTTGCAATGAATAAAAGCATTGAGAAAAGAAACGGCAAGTTTTCAGTTTGTACCCTGTGCAGCCCATGACTACGGGGCGTAGTTAGCCTCGAAACGCGTCGGGCATGGAGTAAATCATTTGGAGACTTGACAGGTAAGCAGGTGCGAGGCTCGAGCACCGGATGGTGAGGTCAGCGTTGTGAGCCCTCTGCAAGCTCAAGGGCGTTTGATATAGATATATATATATATATATATAGATATATATATATATAGATATATAGATATATATATATATATAACAAAAAGTTGCCCTGAAGCATGAAACACCCACAACAGTGTGTGTGTGTGTGTATATGTATATATATATATATATATATATATATATACATACATACATACACACACACACACTCACCTCTGCTCCAATGAATGCATTGTTGCCCCTTCTAAATGTGCATTGTACAAGAGAGTGCAACAGGAGTATTTTCTGTCTTACCTGTAGCTTTGCTCTTGGCCCCCGGAGGTTGTCTTGATAACTGCCCAAGAGCTGTTGACTGCAACTGGTCCTGTAATTTTTTCATTTGCTCTTGCATTCGCTTTAATTCTTCTATAATTAAACAAAGCATGTTGCTAAGCAAAACAATGAGAAATATTGGTCAACTGTAATAATTCATAAATCTGCCAAACAGACAAAAAAAAAGTTTATCTCTACCCATTATTGGACCAAAGCTAGATAGTAGAAGAACAATTACAATGTAAGGTACACCCACCATAACTCCCAAGGAACCTTGAGATGGCGAAGCATGTGTGTGCTTGATGTTACAGAAGAGATCTAGGCGCTCAACGATTCTTGCTCTCCACAGAGGGACAGCCATATTTCCCACAATTAAGTACAAGACCAAATAGAAATACAACACTCTAAACTCAGACGTTTGCTATGTTTGGGTTGCTCAGGGGCTAAGGATTGTAGAAGTCCAATCTTTCCACGTGAAGAGAAGTCTGACAGCCGTTTTAGAAGTGTGAAACAAGTGCTCAAAAGGAAGGGTCAACTGCCCGCTCAGAGTGTTGAAAAGAAGCCTGGCTTAATGCAAAGCAGACTCTTACCAAGTTTTGGTCTTAGATGTACAAAAACATTGTGTATACAAATTGTAACGTACAGCATTAATGTTTGTATGAAAAGTACTGAATGAATTATTGCTCATGAAATTATAAATGGACTTACACACGCAGTTATAAACACACAGAATCTGCCAGTGCCATTCCCTTGGATAGGAGAAACCAATATTAGCCGCAAAGGTGAACTTTCCTACTTCATCAGAATTTGCCGAGGACTCAAGTGCCTGAATGAAGAAAAACAAAATACCTTCCAGATCTTGCTTGGTTTTCTCCTGAGGAGATGTTGGTAAGGGGATTGCATTTCTTTCAGCAACATTTCGTATAGAATCTTCTTCCTCCTCATGCTCTAGATCTTCCAAATCCCCAAAAAGGGTGGCCACATCTTCCTGTTTATCACACAACTTTGCATCACTAGCATCAATATCTTCCTCTATGTAGGAGCCATCCTCATCCGCATCAAACAGGTCATCAAATTCATCAGGCTGGCCATTTGCATCAGCGGGCGGGTCACTCCCACTGACAGAATCCTGGTCTTGGGGACCCTCGCTCTCTTCTAATAATGAGGTCAATAAATCCAAGTCAGAATCTGGAAGAAAACAGTAAGTGTAACACAATAAGAAAGAGAAATGGGAAACAGTTGTAAAAGCTTCTTTACGGCCTCCATGTAACAATTGCAGCCTGGCGATCAGGGTACTAAAGAACAGAGACTTTGGTCTTGATGTGAGCTGCGACTGTCCTTCCACTCGGCCCAAACAACCCAATCTAGTTTCTTTAGGAAGAACCTTGACTAATCATCTAAAGCTCAATCTAAGCAGTACATTTTCAACAGAGCAAGTGTGATTATGCCACTGCTAACAATGTATCAATTAAAACATACATAACTTAAAAAGTTCTGAACTAATGAAGGAACAAGATAATGTAATATAAGATATAGTATGTAGGTCAAACAACAGGGAAACATGATAAAATATAGAAAACGGTATGGAGTAAAAACAATTAAAGGGGTCTAAAACTAATTTCCGTAAATCAAATCACTCAGTCGTTACAAAAGGTCAATTTAAACAAAATCAACATAGTTAGGACATAGATCACACCTAAATGGTAAATGGGCCTGTATCCCTGCCACGAGAAACCAACTGTGTATGAAATGGGTATTCTGACTTATTTTGGCCATGGCATTATGCTAATGTAAGCAAATTGTGATTCCTGGCGCACTGTGTCCTCATATATTGAACGTTCACATATGTATTCTGTTTCAGCCTAATATGGAGGTTATCCCCATTGATTGATTCAAAACAAGTAATTTAAGCACTCCGCCAATATGGATTGTATCACTTCTTTATGCTTATCTAGCTTGAGCACAGAGGCCAAGGCCTGCCCTGTACAAAGCAAGGTCCATGACCTGGACTGTGATGGGAGTGGTGCACCAAGAGTTCCTTTGAGGTAGACAGTGGGCTACTGTCCTTCTCCTGGGTGTTACACAAAAAGAGATTGTGGCAACATATGAACAATTGTTACTTACCTGTAAACAGGTGGTTCTCCAGTATTGGTGTCTTTCATAGATTCACATGCTTGAATATTCCCCGTCGTCGAAGTGGGAGTCCCACGGTAAATAAAATAGCAATAATGCTAAATATATATATATATATATATATATATATATATATATATATATATATATATATATATATATATATATATATATATATATATATATATATATATATATATATATATATAAATGAAAACATAATACATGATAAAGAAGAGGAAATACAATAGAAAATCCTCTAAAATGATTCCTACATAGGAATGCATGGTAAAGAGAAAAACTATTTGTAACACATTAGTGTCATTATGTTAGTCCAAATTACAGCCAATCAGGCGCTAGCACCCTCTAGAACCTTATCCTCAGAAGCTCAAGCCCTCAGATTTTCGTAGCACCAAAGTGACCAAGAGTGCAAGAGGAGAAGCGAGCCTCTGAGGGGAGGAGGGTGGGTCGCATGTGAATCTATGAAAGACACCAATACTGGAGAACCACCTGTTTACAGGTAAGTAACAATTGTTCTTTTCCAGTATTAGGGGTGTCTTTCATAGATTTACATGCTTGAATAGAATAGAAAGCAGTAACCTCCGAAAGCTGAGATTGCTAGGCACATATGGCAAAAGCAAGACAGTAATAATAATAATACAGTCATGTAAAACATCATAGCAATCATAGCAAAAAGAGCAAGGAGGGGGGAAACAGAGGCTCACCTTAATGGAAAAGATGGCGAAGCACTGCCTGTCCCACAGCGGTATCCGCTTCATTGATGGCATCCAAATAGTAATGCTTGGTGAAGGTGGGCCTGCTGGACCATGTCGCTGCACGACAGATCTGATGAAGAGGCACACCAGCAAACAAGGCGGTGGATAACGACATCGCCCTCGTAGAATGAGCCCTCACTGAAGACTGCAATGGTTTGCCAGCTTGTAAATGGCAGAAGGTAATGGCTGAAGAAAGCCAACGGGCAATTATTGGTTTGGAAACTGGATGCCCCTTACGCAGTCGTCCGTAAGCAATGAACAGTTGATCAGACTTGCGGAAGGAGGCAGTCCTGGCAATGTAGAATTTGAGGCATCGTTTGATGTCCAAAGAATGTAAGCGCTGTTCCGCCAGGTAGCTTGGGTCCGGAAAGAAAGTTCGTAGGAACACAGGTTCATTCAGATGAAAATCCGTAGGCACTTTAGGTAGGAAAGAGGGGTTGGTGCGAAGCGCCACTCCGTTAGGTTTGAACTGTAGATAAGGCGGCTTTACAGTAAAAGCGTGAAGGTCGCTCACGCGACTAGAGGAAGTCAAGGCTAAAAGCAGCGCAACTTTCCAGGTGAGGAATTTGATATCCGCCTTATGGATAGGCTCAAATGGTGACTTCATAAGTTGAGATAGGACAACATTGAGGTGCCAAGAAGGAGGAGGGCGCCGAACAGGTGGGAACTTGCGGAAGAGCCCTTTGAAAAATTGCCTTATGATTCTGGATGAACAGAGGGAAGAAGAACCATCGTGTCGAAAACGAGAGATTGCAGCTAGGAAAACTCTCAGGGTAGCATGTGAAAGTCCTGACTGAGCGAGACTTAAGAAGAACGGAAGAAGTTGCTCCGGAGTGGAATGGATGGGATGGACATTCGCTGCCACGCACCAATGACAAAATCTCTTCCACTTGAGTTTGTAAGTTTTGATGGTAGACGGGGCCCTAGCCTGAGCAAGGATGTCTCTGCATTCCTGAGCTATGTTCCAGTTTGCGAATTCAAGGTGCTAGGGTTCCATGCCGACAACTGTAGCATGGAGGGGTCCGGATGGCACACTTGGCCCCTGTCCATCGTTAGGAGGTCTGGACGGGGTCGCAGAGGGATGGGCTCGCACTGGGACAGCAGAAGCAATTCCGAAAACCATGCCTGTCTGGGCCAACGAGGTGTGATCAATATGATGTGGCAGGGCTGTCTCCGCATCTTCCACAGCACCCGCGGTGCTAGCGGAATCGGCGGAAAAGCGTAAGCGAATAGATCGCACCAATTGATCAAAAGGGCATTCCCGCACGACCCGGGGTGGGGATGCCAACTTGCGTAAGGCGGGCATTTCCGATTCTCCGCTGTGGCAAAGAGGTCTAGAGCTGGGCGACTCCAGCGATGGAACACAAGATCCAGAGTCGGCTGGTGCACTTCCCATTCGTGGGTTGAGGAAGTGGACCTGCTCAGAGAGTCCGCCAGGATGTTGGACACGCCCAGCAGATGGACAGCTGTCAAGGTGATCTGATGTTGGAGAGCCCAATCCCAGATCGACTGGGCAAAGCGAGACAGATGTGGAGACTTGGTTCCTCCCTGTTTGTTCACGTAGTGCATGCTGGTGGTGTTGTCCGTTTGGATAAGCACTGACTCCCCGTGAACTACAGGTAGGAATGATTTGAGCGCAAGGAAGATCGCCATCAACTCTAGCCTGTTGATATGCCACTTGCGTTGGGGCGGAGTCCACTTGCCTTTGAAGGATAGGCCTTGGAGATGAGCGCCCCACCCCTCCAGAGAGGCGTCCGCCGTGAGCGTGAGATCTGGTGCGTGAACGAGGAACGACGTTCCCGTCTCCAAATTGTTTGGCTGTGCCCACCAAAGCAAGCTTTTTCTCATGCGGTCCGTGACCGCTACTAGGTCGTTGAAAGACCCGGAGACCTGACGCCACTGTAAGTCCAGTTCATCCTGAATGGGACGGGTTCGCAATCTGCAATTTGGGATCAGTGCGATACAGGATGATGCCATTCCCAAAAATGACTTTAACGTCCGAACAGAAACTGAATGTTTTCTTCGAATGAGGAGACCAGACGAAGGATCTTCTGTCGACGCTCCTGCGAGACGAACGCTTTTGAAAGTTTCGTGTCTAGATCGCTCCCAAGAAGTTTCTCGTTTGCAGAGGCGCAAACTGTGACTTTTCGACGTTGATGGTCAACCCCAAGGATTGAAACACCTGTGGGCAAAGACGAATGTCCGGACATAGATGATGGTGGGATTGAGACTTGAGGAGGCAATCGTCCAAATATGGAAAGATTTGAACACCCTGGAGACACAGGTGAGCCACCACGGGGGCTAGTACTTTCGTGAACACACGAGGAGCTGATCGCAGCCCAAAAGGCAGGACCTAGAACTGATAGTGCATTTGCCCCACTTTGAAATGCAGGTACTGGCGATGTTGTTGGATAATTGGGACATGAAAGTACGCGTCTTGAAGGTCTATGGTGGTCATGAAATCCTCGCTGGATAGAAGACGCAGGATTTCCAGTAATGTCAGCATGCGGAAAGATTGGCACTTTAGGAACTGGTTGAGAGCCTTCAAATGCAGAATGGGTCGCCAATCTCCGGTCTTCTTGAGTAGGAGGAAGAATCTAGAGTAAAATCCTTCTCCCCTCTGATGTTTCGGGACCACTTCGACTGCTCCCTTTAAAACAAGACGGACTTGATGGTAAAGTTCCTCGAGGTGTGGAGGAGGTGGGCCAAAAGGTGGAGGAGGAATCTCGACGAATTCTAAGGTATGACCCCGTCGTACAATGTCCAAAACCCAGCGGTCCGAGGTGATGGAGGACCACTGAGAATAAAACAGAGAGATTCGACCTCCAACAGTTTGGGGATGGCAAAAGTAATTGGCACTTAGGAGTGGAGCCAGAATAGGAGGACTTTCCCCTATAGGGTCTGTAGGGCTGCTGACGAGTCTGCTGAGAGGATGTGTAACGCTGGTTTCCCTGGTTGTAGGAGCGGTATTGTTGCCCTCCTCGAAAATTGAAAGAAGTGCCGCGTCCGCGCGCACCTCGAAAGGACTGCTTCCGGAATTGCAACGTGCCCAAAGACTTTGCCGTATCAGTGTCTTTCTTAATGGACTCCAGGGTGTCATCGATGTGAGAACGGAAGAGCGATTCACCATCATACGGCATATCCAGGATCTTGGATTGGACTTCCTGCCGGAAAGAGGTGGATTTTAACCAACCCTGGCGTCGGAGGGCAGCTGCACTTGCAAGCAGATGGAAACCTGTATTCGCAATATCGACTGCACAGTCGATCATTTCTTCCGAAGCTCTCTGCCCATCATGAAGAATCTGCTGAGCGTCCGCCTTGGAAGCATCAGGTATAAGATCAATTAATGCAGATATGCCTGACCACATCTGCCGGTCATAGCGTCCCAAAATGGCCAAGGCATTGGCCGCACGGACAGAGGTAGAAGCCATGGTTAAAAACTTGCGGCCAATAGCGTCTAGGCGTCGACCCTCTCTATCTGGAGGTGCGGTGATTTGAGACGCTGGGTTCCGGGCTCAACGCTGTGCAGCTTGAGTGACTACTGAGTCCGGCTTAGGGTGAGAAATCAAGCATGCCGGAGAACCAGTTGGGGCCTTGTATTTTTTCTCAAGGCGCAGTATTTGAGCAGGCAACGAGTTTGGAGCTTGCATGAGTTTAATTCCTTCCTTCCAAACAAAATCGATGATTGGGATCGTGTGTACCTGCTTATAAGGCTTATCCTTAAAATCGTAGAGGAAACAGTCCTTCTCACGTTGCGATCTAGGTAACTTGAAGCGCTGAGCCGCTTTGTCCATTAGTAGATGAAAACTGGCGATATCTACTGGATGAGGTCATCAGTGATGTCATTTGAGATGTCATCAGTGATGTCACTGACCATGTCATGAATGATCTAATATGTGACATCAGCAGTGGATTGCGGGTGCGCAAAATATAGTTAGTACAACTAACTATATAGGAGCAATTTAAAATGGTTTTGTATGAGTGAAATGTCCAGCTAACTATAACACCCCTAAAACGTATAGTTGAGTGAATTTCAAAGGTTTTTTAAAAGCTAATTCCTAAGTATATAAGGCCTGAAACCTATGGTTTTTTCAGTGAATATATATATATATATATCTATATATATTACCTACTGGCGGTCGCCAGTAGGTATATATAGTTAGGATTTTTTCTCTATGGGATTTTTGAAAATTCTATGTCTAATAACTTTGGCGTTTGTGGACGGAATTGGCTGAAATTTTCAGGAAAATGGAACATTTTGTTTCTGAGCAGCCCCTGAAAATTTGGGGGGGTTTCGTCAAGGGGGGGCCGAGAAAAAAGGGGGGCCCCAAAACGCGTTTTTCCCATGTTAATTTCCATAGGGCGGTTGGCCTCACTTTTAGCTTGAACGGCTGAATGGATTTGCACGAAACTTGGCAAAATTGTAGGGACTGGTAGCCCGATGTGCCTTTGCTAGGTCTCAATATATGTGCTCCAGTGGATTTTGAGAAATTAACGTTCAAAAAAATATATATATCTGTAACAGCGCTCCGGGTAGCGCTCCGGTTCGCGTACTTGACGCGTAACGGAACTTCGCGAAGCGAAGCTGATTGGCTCTCCGGTGTCTGTCAACATTCTAAACAGTCCGGAGCGGCCGCCATCTTGTCTCTCGGTAGGATCGAGAGACAAGAGGAGGCCAAAACAAAGGGGGAAATGACCATAAGGGGGCATAGTAGATCCTCCCTGACCCACTAGGTTTGATGTGGAGGCTTTAAAAGGGCCCCGCGGGGCAAAAAAATAAATTTAAAAAAAAACAAACATTCGGACGCCATCTTGTCTCTCGGTAGGATCGAGAGACGAGAGGAGGCCAAAACAAAGGGGGAAATGACCATAAGGGGGCATAGTAGATCTTCCCTGACCCCCTAGGTTTGATGTGGAGGCTTTTAAAAGGCCCCGCGGGGCAAAAAAAAAAAATATGTTTTTTTGTTTACGTGGGGAGCCCCCGGTACGCTTTTGTGCAATGGGCGGTGGTAATCTAAATGATGGGGGGGTGGCAGCGTTCAAAGCACATCAGCGTGCATAAACACGAAAATGTTTTTATCTACCACGTACTTGACTTATCTCTCTGAGATGCATTCCCTTGTGTCTCGGCAATGGTAGTCTGTTCATTACATAGATCGCGAGGGCGGTAGTAAAGACCGCGCGTAGGAAAGGGTAAAAAGCCAGGGGTATAGGAGTATGTAACAAGCGAGCCATTTAATTGAAAAAACTAAACGTGACAAACGGTTGCAGGATCAGTGAAGGTTGATTTTATAATTGAAAGTATAACAGGATCAGTTGCAATAAAATCGTCCATACGCACACCATGGGCGAGTCTCATGGGTAACATTACTTCAAAACTTTAATAATACAATAATCAATAATGAAAAATCGACATCAATAGGGTTGTCCGTATGCCCAGTAAGTACCTTTCCCCGCACGCCATGTGCACAAAGACCGCATATATCCCCATAACGTCAAGGCTAAGTAACTAGAACGTCATAAGGAGTTGCAAGTCGCTCCCATACTGGCGCCATTTTGGTCAAGGCCAGGCAGGTCCAGAGTATAGTTCAATGTCTCCAATAAGTAGCGGCAGGACCAGAATCCCTTTCGGCAGTTCAAAAAGTTCGTTAGCGCCAACAGAAAGAACAGGCAGCATGAACCATGACTCAAAGGCGAGGGAGGCAAATTCTTCCCTACCGGGTCACGCTGAGGTCCCACCGGAGCTGATCAAGTTGACAGTCTACAGTGTCTCTTAGTAATTCGGACAAAAACTGGCGTCAGCATGAGAGCACTACCATCCTGTGACAATGTTGTGGCCACTTCCGGAGAGCGGGACAGCAGGCGTATCCCTCCGCCGATGCACTGAATCAGACTCCCTCACGGCACCAGATGTGGATAAGGTGGCGGACACCCGTGGCAGCGGTATATCCATGGGGGATAGTCGAGCAACAGTGGCGGTTGCCCCCATCGGAAGCCCCCATCGGAGCGGGTGAGACTCAGCTGGCCGAGCGAGGCACTGTGCCGCAAGAGGGGGCGCAACTGAGCTGGCCGAGTGAAGCGCTGGTGTGCAGCTGAGGAACCTCCACCTGGGGAGGTGGGGGAGGCTCGTTCGCGCCGCCTCTCCCTCCCAGTGCATCCTACGCCGTCTCCTGGCGCAGGTATATGTGATGGTCGGACCAGGCAATAAGAGGGGGGGGGTGATCAGGAAGGCATTCACCCCCCCCCCCCCCAAAAAGCTTCAATTAAGTTGAATGGCTGCAAGAGCCCCAATTACACCAGCAGCCCTGTTAATAGGACGATCTTGGGAAAAGTTCCTCTGTTGGATTGCAATGGCTGCAGTGATGGTCTTGGGAAACTGCTTCCGAAAACTCTAAAGGCCACGAAAGCTTGCTATGCTGTTCCTTTGGAAATGCGGTGCTGGAAGTTATTGAAGAGTTGGCAGTGGTGTTTTTTGTGGATTTTGGACGCTCTGCCACAGTCCATTCGAGTTCCAGGGTAGACCAGAGTCGTTCTAGTGGCCCAGGCCCAAATCTGGGGAGACGGCCGCCATTTTGAGCGTTCCGCAGCAACAGCCGCTCTTCACCCCGGACACCGGAGCGGGTCCCCGGCCATCCAACCGAGTGGAACGCCAATGGCAGTCATGGTGCAGCTGACCGGGGAGTGCAACGCTAAGGCTCGCCCTGCTGCAGCTGACCGCGGGGACAGGCCTTTGCGCGTGGTGTCGCCCCCGGACTATTTGCACAACGGTCCTCCACCCCTAGGCCGCCACCTATGCTACTTCGACAGGAACAGCGTCATGCATTTGGTTCGATGTTGCAGCAGGCTGCTATGTAAATAGTTATTTAGTAAAAAGTTTTACCGTGTTACTTTGCTGGTGTGTTGTATATATTTATAATATTTGCATAGGGTTTGTCGTTATTTTGGGTGGGGTGGGCGGCCGAGCTAACTTCTCTTATTTAGTCAGCACATAAATTTACTTACTGGTGCGCATTATTCTGGGTGTACATTTGGGATATCGGTTGGGGTCGGGTTCGTCGTACTGAAATAACACTTCAAGTTTCTGGTGTAGGCTACTCTCCCATTCACTAGCTCCAGAGAGAGTCGTTCCTAAGTAAGGAAAGTGCTATATTTTTTTTCGTCCTTCGCATGCGGATACCATGTTCAGGCTTATTTTTCTCATTCCATTAACCGTTCGATCACCGCCTCAGTCATACAAAAAGCATTTTTTTATTGACCCAGTCGTGCGCCACACATACTCATTCAACCGTACAAATCAGGGCCCATGCGCACATTCATACCATACAATCTTTCACGCTCCCAGTGATGGTCTGCACTCCATGCAATATCTCATAGCGCTTGTCTATGTCTTTCCCTACATGGAGCACGGTGCGGTCCATGTCCACTCCATTCTTCAGTCGGAACTCCGATGTAACCCACAGAGGAGAAAAGAAAGGGGGGGGGATACAGCATTCAGAGCATGTCAGCGCGCGCAAACACGAAAAAGGTTCTACTTATGTATCAGACTAGCTGCAGGAACGTGTGATACAACAGATCTTGGCTATTCCTTTCGCATTATTTTTCTGTGTAACATATCCTCCCCTTTTTATGATGCAAAAAAATGTTTCATTTTGTTTGTCTCTAAATTCGAGTTCCCTCTTCGTGTATTTGTTTCTCAATTAGTCGTATTTTATGGGACAAAATACCACACCTTACATTCGGCAGATACCTTAAGCTACGGTCGACCATTTTCTAATAATTCTGGAAAAAGGGCAGGTGTGACGGATACAAATTTCAATCAATCCAAAATTCAGGCAAAGGGTCTGCATTATCTGTTTTCTATTGTTTGGGAATAACAGCCACTATTCAAAAACCCAACAACCTAGACGATTGTTATGACGCGGATTCCATACTTCCTTTGAAAATTGTTTATTGCAAAAATGTCAGTATACAAATACGGGCCTACAACCACGTGGGCCGGCCACGGAGCAAACTGGAAACGTATATGATGAGGGGACATTTACACTGTAGAAAAACGTAACGGGCGGGCCATTAGGTTGGTGGGCGGAGGGAGCAGCTTCAATGAGGCGTGGACAAAGTGAAGAGCCAATGAAAAAAAAAAAAAAGCTTGTGAAAAAAAAGTTTATGGCACAAAAGCACGTGCCTGTGGCCACGTGAACTCGAAGAAAACCGCACAGAAAAAGCCTTAGTTTGACGAGTATTTTGACCACTAGAATTCTCTACATTTTCCATTCCTGCGGAATGGAAAAGGCGAGACCTAAAAAGGGAGTTGGAGAGTTCACTATGGATGAATCTGCATTAAGCTCTGGTCAACAAGAATGCTAAGGCATTTTGGAGAACAGCTGTGGTGACCACAAAAGTTTGCAAACAAACGCTGGACTTTTGTATCCAACCTAATGAGTGGGTAGTGCATTTTAGTCAGCTTTATTCTGGCAAGTGTAAGACTGCCAAGGTTAATGGTGTGCCACTAGGTAGGGAAGCCCTACCCATCTATAGTAGTCTCAAATTCTTGCTAAAAGAAAAAATAAACACAATCAATTCTTGCATTCCAGGTCATGCCCCGGGACCAGATAAAGTACCAAATCACCTGCATAGAGAAAATCCAGAAATTTGAAGGCCATATATAATGCTCTCCAATAGTATTTTAGCTGGTATGAACATTTCCCATTCTTGGGAACTAGCCGAAATGTTTAATATATTCAAGAAGGGTGATCGGGCAATGCCAGCTAATTATAGGCCCACCAGCCTGATTGATTCACTCACAAAAATATTTTGTAAGCAGGTGTTGGAGCATCTCCAAGATTGGATTAGTGAAGACACTGTTTTATCGGATTGGCTGGGAGGCAGGTTTTAGATCCAATGTGAGTACTGTAGATCAGATCTTTTGGTTTGTTTGTATTTATTGAAAGGAGGTGTTCATCGACAAGGGTAAACTATATGTTGCCTTTGTCAATCTTCGATCAGCTTTTGGTATGGTCCCAGAGATAAGCTATGGAGATTACTTTAGGAAATGAGTGTTCCAGTTCCTCTCCTGGACATTTTGGTGAGGTTACATGCAGATACTATTGCCCAAGTGAGATGAGGGGAGGAAGGGGCATTGACGGAACCCTTCCACATAGATCGGGAGGGGAAAACAGGGCTGAGTTTTGGAACCAACGCTGTTTACTCTATATATTAATGGTGTGATTGAGTTTCTGACTAAGGATGGATGCAATGTACCCAAAATAGGGGGGATGGTTCCCCACACTCCATTTTACAGATGATACTCTGCTAATCTTTAATTCGCCGCAGGGACTCTAACAGCTTTTGAATGTTTTTCTGTTGTTCTGCCTTCAGCATGGATTGGAGCTCATTAGCTCCCAAACCAAATGTATGATTTTTTTCACACAGATGATGACTCACTGCAAAAGACGGCTGCTGGTGGGTGACACCCCCTTAGAAGAAGTGACTAATTAGGAATCAAAACTCACAAGAAATCTATGTTGGTTTCCGCAAGTGGAAAGGGCACAGTTGTCCTTGGTACAACACACTAAAAATATATAAAAAAATGTATAGAAAAATATACAGAAAAACTATAGAAGTGTGGCCCCTGCACTAGAAATGTACAATGTTAAGGCTTTAGAGTCAGTCTTATATGGTGTGGAGCTATGGGGTAGAATAAAAACCTATAGCTTGTCTGTATTAGAGCATGCATTCCCGAGATCCTTACTAAACCTACCAGCGAGTACCCCATTGACTACCTTCTATCTAGATTTGGCACAGAAGAAAATTACTCATAAGATGGAGTACAGAATCCTTATGTTTTGGCTTTGGTCTACATCTTACAGGGTGGGCCTTAGAGACCGAAATGTGTTAGGAAGATCTTATGGCTCCGCACTGTAAAGGCTCTTTTACAGCGTTAAGCCTTTAGTGACTTTGTGCTCAATCCAAAAGTCTAGTATTGGAGCAAATTTTTGGAAATGTCTAGTATTAGAGCTACTTTTTGGAAATGTGTTGCAGTGGACAATATTTTGAAATGTAAGGGTTCATTGTCTGCTGCTTTTATTGATTTTAAATCTATGCCACTGAATGAGAATACCATTGATGAAATAGTTTCCCCACTGTCAAGGAAACTATCTACAATTTAGGTATGGATCTCCACCTGTAAAAACCTTTACCAGGAAGTGGTACAAAGAAATGGATACTGTTTATGAGTCTTGTACGTGCTGTTGAGGGGGTTCCAGATTTGCTCAACCATATACTGTTCTTATGTCCTTCTTATAAACAGTTGGGTCAAATGGATCCCCCTTTGTAGAAAACTGGGAATCAGGAAGCACCAGGAGGAGTTCAGAATATTGCAGACTGACGCAAGTCAGATTGTGGTATTCTGACTGGCTAAATTCCTGATGGCAATGTGGATCAGATGTGCGAAATATGAATATAATAGTTTTACATTTGTATCCTTCTTAGGTACCATTTCCTTTCTGCTGCTATCTTGATGTCCTGCTGCTAATACTGTGTTTCATCTTTTATATGTGCTAAAAGTGTCTAAAATAGGTCATTAAGACTTTACAGAGGAGTCTCCGTCATATGCTGCTACTCAAATCAATTAACAGATAAATATTTAAGATCTTTCTGTTTTATGTATCCAGTTTTATCTGTTTTAGAGTATATGTTGTGCTATTTATGAATGATCCCACTATAAAAAAAACTCAATAAATAAAATACATACATGACATTACCCCTTGAAAAATCCTTCTACACTAAAAATAACCAATATGATCTTGGCCACTACAGTTGTCATGACAGGCCTCTGAAACACAGAAGCAGGCTAACAGTTTCTTGAACACAATCACCAGGATGAATTGGTTTCCTGAGGTGGGCTGCAGGGCTCTTACTATGTACAACATTTCAAAAGATGTTCCCAAAAGTGGTCGTGGAATGAGGGTGTCTTTACTCTGACATACTGCCATGCCTATGTCCTAAAACTAATACAGCCAAAGAGATTTCTGATCTTTCCTCTAGACTGGAGGTAGAAAAATCTACGTGCCAGCAAAGTGTCACTGGAATTAGTTACGCTAAGGTGCTGAGCCAGAGGGTGTAATAATCCAACTCCAATAAGAACTGCAATAGCACTCAGCCAAATCTGGGCTCCTAGATTCCCTATGCACAGTGACCGAATGTTTGCTGTATAGAACAGCATTCTTACAGTAAAGTTTAACATTCTATTGTGCTGTCTATTATATTGTGCTTCAACTTCTCAAAGACTCTTAAGAATAAGGCATGCCTTCTGACTTTTGCTAAGTGTGTTTGATGGGTCTCTGCAAACGCAACTGCAACAGCTTATTTAGTTCAAGATAGCCCCCACAGGCTCATTGACCGCCCCAGTAAAAATCGCCTGAGCAGACTCCGTTTTTCTTACTTGTCAGATTAGTTTGAATGTATCCTCATTACAGCATGGTAGGTCTCAGCAGCTATCTGCACCCTCTGTTTTTTTAACGGAGTGACTTGTCCATCATTCAAGGATCAGCAAGCTCAAAAACCCCTCTGAATTATTATCTGGAGATTTGTATCCACAGAATCCCACTCAGGTATAACAAACTTCACAGCATGTATCGACTCTAGTGCACTCATTTATAAATCTGCAGATCAATTCCCAACAAAGTGATAGAGGTTGAGCACATCTAATTTCTGCCTTCTGGTCAATGACAATTCCCCAAACCCCCTGCCGCCTAAACTACACTGTGGCCTATAATGTGGCTCTGTAATTGACCTCACTTGGCACCTGAAAGATCCAGTGCATATGAAGTTGTTGGGACACAAGCCTGCGTTCCACCATGGTTTTGCTACCACCTGTTTCCCTCTATAGAGTAACAAGGATTCCATTAAAAGACACTTTCTGGATGGAGTTAATGTTGGCAGGCAAACTTTCCAGAACTCCAAGATTAACTTTGAGTCCAAAGATTGATATTGGGGAATCCAATGATTACTATTATACCTCAGAGGGCCCACTCTGGGGGTAATCCTACTAAACCCATCCAAGAGGATTGCCCACTTAAAAATAGAAATGTTGAGACAATAGTTTGAACTGCTGATGTGTATCAGATATATTTAAAAAGAAGTCGGACACAGGATCCTTGATACAACATACTTGGCTCCACTGCCTTCATCTTTATTGCTTTTACTACTGACATTAGTCCACAAGGTACCCACAAGGAGATGTTGCACACTGCACAACAAGAAATGGTGCTCAAAACAAAAAAATTGGATGGTGCAAATGCTGTGTGCAGTTCCTGAACATTTTTCTTCAAAAGCATATTGTGATCATATGAAAAAGAAAAGTAAAATCATACCTTCCATGTTCCCAGACATCGTCGTTTCGATATACAAATGATTCTGTTATGAAGAAAATAAAACGTCACCACATAAGAATCAAAACAAACTCTTTATTCAAAACATACAGTATCTCTTAAGTAAAGAAAAAAACATTTAGAAGAGGTTACAATTATTTCACCAATTATAGGACTTAAAGAATTTGGATTGAGTGCATGGCATTAAAAATTGGGATGTTTAAGTATCCCAGCAATGTGAAAGAACTTCATATAGCCTTTCACAGGCTAAGAAAACCGTTCCACTTAATTCCGACATCTCAACTGTTGTTAAGCACCGATAAGTGATCTGTTCATGCTTGCACTGTTATCCTCAGGTGAAAACCGGATAAAACAGTTCTTATTTCTATTGGACACATTTAGTGACCACATATGAGTCAAACTATACAATTATCAGAACATATGTAATCATGAAAGAAACTACATATACACACACAAAATAAAACCGGGCAGTGCCATAAAAAACACCTGAAACGGCGACTAAACCTCACCCAATGAATTAGTCCAGAATTGGAGTAGGAGAAGCTTTAAACATTTTCCTAAACTGAATTAAAGTATTGTGGAGAATATGTAAAGCTGGAAGCAGAGAATTCCGGAACCAGCCTGATGTCCTAAAGGACTGGTCCATAGTTTTATTGTGCATCTGTAAATGTATTGACTACAGGAAGCTTGAGAGATCTCCCCCCAGTTTGTCAGACAAATGTTTAATAAAGGTGAGTCATGTGGAGTGTCTTGAATGGTAAAGAAAAAGTCTTAACAAGAATCATAGTCTAGGAAAGAAGCCAGTGAAATGAACACAACATTTAGGGCACTGGACTGAAGTTACAACATTGAAAAATTACCCTTTGAAGGGTAAGGATAACCAATGTACTATCACCAAACCCAATTTCCACCAGCAATCCTGAAAAAAAATCGAACTTTGAACCATAGTCAAACTAAGTGAAATAGCACATGAATTTAATATGAGAGTTCTACAACCAATGTCGGTATCTTAGACGGAAGCCAAATATTGTTTTTGATCTTTTTTTGTTGCTTTTACATGCTCAACAGAACAGAAAGAGCTAGCAAATTAGACTTGCAACCATATACGGTCACAAGCGAATAACGCAGTGGCCAAGACAAAAGAGGAAAAATCTTCCGATATCAATGTGCCAACTAACAGCTTATAGTTGCGAAACAACTTGTCCGTGGAGTTGAGTCAAAGGGGATCACAGTTGTTTGGTTTAGGCTTAACAAGACCAAACACGAAAAATGAGAGACATGGATTGTGCATTCTCTATTGAGTGTTTTACTGGACAACTCTTTTTTCTCAGTTAGGATCTTTCACCGCATAAACAGTGGCCTACCACGGGTAGAAGATAAAGTGAAAGGGAAATTGGAAAACTGGAGAAATATTATTATTTTTTTAATATATGAAAATAGCTACTGTGTTACTACAGGGAGGAGTCTACTACAAGAACAAATGTGCAAAGGTATATACAAAACAATTATGAATTTATTTAGAATGATAATGGGACTCAAGTTTACAACTCAATGGTTTCTTTATCCTTACTAAATCACCTATTGCAAACAATCTTCTTTTTAATTCACTTGGACTTTCCACTCCTTTGTCATGTAAATAATTTCCTTCAGCATTCTGTTGAAACGTTCTTCCATTCGAATGGCTTCCGGGTGATACAAAGCACATTTCGTGTGTTTGATACCATTTTTCTCAAAAAATACCTCCATCTCCCTGGAAGTTAGAATTGTTCCTGGTAACCCCTCCTAGCAACAAAGAGCAGTCAAATATTGAACAATATGTTTGACTTCAATTCTATGAACATAAAATACTTCTGGCTACCTTTAATTCATATCTATGGACATCACGATATAAACTTGCCTTCCACCATTACTAATGGGGCACAAAATGTTCAAAATAATATTATTGCATGGAGATTTGGGCAACTCTATGAAAGCCATTGACTGGATTTGAGGTTTCCAAACCTTGCCACAATTCACTCTGGATGCAGTCTCTTATTACTTTATCTACAAACAAATTCGTGCCTAGCCACCAATGCCACTCTGAGGCGCTCTTTGGCTTTCAATATACCTTGTTGAGCGTAATGGGTCAAATTAGTCAACTCTTTTCTGAGTGACTTGGGTGGAACAAATCTAATACCTCTGTAAAAGTCCACCATTGTCAGCCAAGTCATCTTTGATGGCCCAAAATTTGCTACATTCCATACTTACATCATACTTAATTCCAGGCCAATTTTTTACTCGACAAAAACCTTCTTGCCCGCTACACATTTTTTCTATTTACCTTCAGAAATACTGTAACCTTTAACTTCACACACATGAAAGTTGTCTTCCTTGTTCAATAGACTCTCCTCTGAATCACCCCGATCCTTCAATACTAATCTTGATAATGCTTGGAACATGATTTATAACTACAGGAATATACAGAAATTCAAACAAACTCTTGAAGAGCTGTAACCCATATCACAATCCTGCTAGACACCACGTCAACACATTTCTTACTAAAAATGCCTTTAAGCAGCTTGAGATCTGTCTCAATCTTGAATTCGCTACCTCACAAAAATGGAATGGGAGAGACTCATTTTATAATACTACAAACAGAGACTGTTGCATTAAACTGAGATGGTCAGACAGATGATACATAACTGGAAACTGTAGCCCACTAAGGTTGGAGTAAAACGGGGGGTCTTTTATAAATTGGTCTTTTATAAATTGGTCTATGTCCACATAAAGCGACTCATGTAATTAACAATGCTGAATAATATATGTGTATCAAGTATAAATTCTGCTAAGTGACCATCGATATATTGACCACTGTGAGTTCTCCATGCTTTTCGGACCAAACAGTCACCGAATGTAATACTTAAGGTTGGATCTATTTCTTCCACTATACCTGACAGCGATGATGTATATATATGGAATGTATTACCCGATGAGATACTTCAAATGGTGTAACATTGATATGGTTCTATCCATAGATAATTAAGTGCTTTATTAAATCACTGCATTGTAAACCCTGTTCGATATAAGTTGTGACATAATGCATGCATGTATGTATAAATATCGACAAGATTTAGCGCACAGATATGGGGCATGTTAAAAACGTAATATTTCATGCATTAGCAAATACACTGTATAATTTCCAATGAGAAAATTTTTCTATTTAAATTTTTTTTTTCTTATTTATGTTTTGTACATGTTTGATTATAATTGTGTAATGTGAGAAACGGTGTATAAACATACCACCATGGCAGATGAGGAATACGTGAATGATTCCCTATCCAATATGACCGAACCACCTATCAGGTCGTTCGAATACAACCCACGTGACGACTTTAGTCCTTTTTCTTTATAATTCCCAATCCAAGATGGCCGCGGTATATGTCGATAGAAATATTCACAACAGGAAAAATAATGCAACGAAAGCGGAACAGCGGAGCTTTCAAAATAACAAGCTGATAGAAGTGGGGGATGAATTATGTCCAATACACTTGATTTACGAGACTATCCCCGAGGCTGCCCGAGAAGTACTTCCGGGATGACGGCTCGGGAACGCGACAAATAAGAGCCTAATACATCTTTAAAAAGACATGGTAGAATAATTAAGGGTCATAGCATCAAAATAATAACCGAAACCCAATATACTCGTAGTATTGGCCGAAAATAGTCTCGCAATGTAGAGAGCCGAGTTCTACTTCCGGGTCAAGACGAGCAGAGCTAGCATAAAAACGCAGTGCTAGGTAGTGTGTTTTACCCTTTGAATCGACACGAAGGAGAACGCACGGAGGAACAGGGAGGCCGGCCAAGAAACCACAGGTATGTGTTTAGACAGGGCCTTGACCTTATGGCAGTATGAAAGGGTGGCACTATGACCATTGTGAGAACAGGAGCCCCTATCTTTAAGAATAATGGGTATTTTAACCCTCTAGAAGGGTGATCCTTAAATTTAAGTGTGTTCTCAAAAAACTGTCTCAGGCCAAGACAGACACGCCAAACAGGAGGTTGGAAATAAAGTTTGAGGAAGAACTGTATCCTCACTAGACCATGTCCGGGGTAATTGCTAGAAGTATCCCTCATGTGACAATGAAATGGGTCTAGCGAATATAAGTCCCTTGATGACGCTAAAGCCCAATTAAATTAAGAAAAGTACAAAATTGAAATAGAAAGCCCAGAGAAGATTATAAGTTTGAGCAAACATCGGTAGAATTAACATTATATTAATCAGGCCTAAATAAACTTTGTTCTTATAGATATCGTTGAACTGAAACTACAAAGCGGAGGTGCATAATTCTAAAAGCACACCGGCAAATCCAACCAATTCTGAGTTGGTAAGTACATTGTGGAGGGACTATAAGCACTCGCCACCGCCTAATACCTACCTGATCCCCTTGCCCCACAAAATCCCCCTTCTTTGCCTCTTATATTCCAACAGCAACTAAGGGATGGCATGTATTTATTCTCACAGGACATCAAATACAATTCCAGACTTGAGAGATCCTGTCCTACTGATACACGGTGGTTCCTCCGTGCAATGTGAAAACGCTGAGGCATAATCAAAAGGTAAAAGGCCCTTCGAGAATATCAAAGCCACCCAGACACCAAGAAGTAAGACTTAGTCATTTATATGGTCTGGGGCTATAACATATCATTCTATACTCTTTATAGCTTCCAAGTGTGACTGAATCATCACAAGCCAGTCCACGCCAAGAAAATAAGAGCTGAAGAATTTGACTAAACTTAAATCTGTAACCACATTGCAGGTATCAGACTTTTCTCACTAATAGTAACACAGTGAACAGTTGTGGAACAGTGGGGTAACAAAAATTGCTTAGGCAATATTTGAATACTACGCATGGTGATAGATAGCCTTAAGGCAGTGGTTCCCAAACTTTTTTAACCCGTGGCTCCCTTGACCTAATTGGCAGTTGGCCGTGGCTCCCCACCATTTTTTTACCGGTGGGCGGGTGGTAAAAGTAAGAAAGAAAATGGGTCTTCGCTTGTTACAAATTAAGCCTGTGCGCGGCGTTTGTTCAGTTGGTGGTGTTTGTGTGTTGGTGCTGTAGGTGTTTTGTTAGATGATTGTTGGTGTTTGATATTGGTGGTAGTGCAAAAGGAGTTGTTAGCAGTATAGGTTAGTTAAATATAGTAAATGTTTTTGTTAGATCTGTTAATGTTACATGTTAGTGCATATTAACAAATCGTAATACAATTTTGTTTTGAAAGTTCACGTTTATTAAGTATACATGTGATACATCGAGTGCTGGAACCTGCCTTAAACCCGCACATCTGGCCCGTGATCCAGGGGTATTTCCTCTTTAGTGCCTCTCCACGTGCTGGGCACTTCATAGAGGTCTGTAGAATTTCCGCCCCTCGGTCGTGGGGTATTAAGATAACAAGAGCAGATGCTGCCTTTTCATGAGGTTTGGAGGGGGTGGGGGTAGCTATGACAGGATTAATCACCCTAAACTGCAGTTGTCAATCGTGCAGCAGGTGAAGTGGCACAGGAGTGAAAAAGTCGAGACAGCAAGAGAGAAGGAGTGTTAGTGGGTGGATGGAGAGACTGAGTCGACGGGTGGATTCATGGATCTTTTGGAAGGGGGCGGTAGATGGACGGTTATGTCGGTGAGTGGGTGGCTTGGCAGATGTCTGTGGGACCACCATGACATGAATCCTACGGATAAGAATGAGGCACCGACAGAAGGGGGGGCGCTCATGAGAGGGTAGCAATGGAGAGGCGATGTGATGGAAAGTGGGCCACTGGCCAAACCGAGAAGGAAGAGATATGTTTTACATGCACCAAGGGCTTTCTCAACCCATATTTATTCATTTGTTTATTTATAAAGTTTTATATAGTGCTAACTTGATCCCGAAGGATATCAGAGCGCTTTACACAATACAATAGTGTTTGCAGTACCGTGTGTTACAATTGATTTCACTCCTTCCTTCCTCTCTCCAAAACAGTACAATAAACATGATAATTAGAACACAGATCATTGAACTATATTGTAGACCGTACTTTTCTTTACTTTCAAGCTGAACACATAAAAACATACTCAGGTTGCACAATTGTTTATACCAGAACTTCATGTCAAATATATATTTAGAAACTCTCGTGGCATGCTTAAACAGCCAGTATAAGTCTGTTTTGTAGTTTGTACAATTCGAAAAATCCATTTGCATCACATAAATCTCACTTACAATGAAATACAAGGGAACTTCTCAAGGCACCATTCCTGTTTTATGCACCTCTTTCCGAACCCGACCACTAACCCTTCCACGCCCCTACGAATCCATCTGTCCATGAGCAACAGCGAGATAGGACTAGAATGTCCGGACCACCAGCAGGTTGGTAAACCCTGCAGCCAACCCCTTACCCACCTCAACCTCTCTTAGACAGCGCAGACATCAAGAAACACAAGATGCCAGTGCGCCATAATGTTAGCTTTTTCTATGTATTTAGTCTATTTACATCTAGATTGTTCAAGAATAGGAGAATGAGTGGATTGATTGTTTTTTTGCCTCTCCGCATGATCTTATCTCAAGGTGGTGAATACAATGTGCGGGTATCTCACTTCTGACCCCCCACACTAATCAACGTCACCTTAAAAGTGGCACAAAGCCTCCTGCACGAGGCGTCCGTGCGGCTGACTCTCATTTGAGGGCTCCGAGATGTAAAGTGCTGGCTAATGTCCCGGAACTGCTGCCTGTCCCAGGAGCACAGTGATGGTGTGACCCCCGCTGACCGATACTCACACCTGCAGTGATGGGTGAACGCCCGAGTCAAAGTGCTTAATTAGGGGCAGGGCAGCCTATTCATCGCGGAGGCAGGGGGGCGAAAGAAAGTGACACATGCTTAGCGCAACTTTTACACTTCCTTTCCCAAATCGTGCGCGGCGCCCCTGGCTCCTGATAACGGCGCACCAGGGCGCCGCGGCGCACAGTTTGGGAACCACTGCCTTAAGGGGTTGTAATATAGTCCAAAATAAAGAGTAAGCAAACTGTGGTGACAAAACTGTTAGACATGAAATGACACTAAACTTCTGTTGTTTAACTTATAGATACTCTGAAAATACATATGTTTGTCCTGATGAAGGTGTAAAGATTGAAAGACACCGAAACGCCGCGTCGACTTGTTTTGCACATTGATTTGTCTTGATAATTTTTATAGTGTAAATAGATTGTATGTTTAACCTTTTCACAAAAAGGTTTTTTTAATTTATTTTAGATTGTAACCCATTTGGGAGGTTTAAATAAATCACAAATTGATTTTTTATCCATTTGTACATGCTTATTACTTTATCACAGTTAAATTTTGTTGCTTACTGTTATTGGTTCATTGTTGAGATCGCCCCTTAATACATTCTCTGTAGAAACCCCTCAGGGATTATTTCCCTCAGTAATCTAAGGCTGCTACAAAATACAGGGATTTTTTTGTGATAACTGTGAGATACAAGCATTATGTTTTTTTTTCTCTTGGCCCTTATCCTCTCACAACACTGCTCCCAACACTAACACTAGCATTCGCTAGAAGAGTGGATTTAGCTAATGGATTAAAATTCTTCAAATATGAGAATCCGGCACCCTAATGCATACACTCTGGCACTGTGTGGAGATACAGACATTTTGGACAAAGATCCAAAGAGATGTTTTGGGGGCAGAGTTACGACCGGAAGCCCGAAGATGTCTGTTGAATGTGTGGGAGCCTTCCGATCTGAATGTGTACCAGAAGCAGTGGGTCACGCTGGCATACATGGTGGCCAAGCGAAATATAGCTCAGCTTTGGGGAGTCAGTCAGCCGCCCAAGTCGCTAAGTGGGCGGAAGATCTTGACTGGTGTATGTTCAGAGAGAAATCAGTGTTCATTGCCACAGGATGCCCGAAGAAGTGGGGGAAGGTATGGGGGCATGGAATGCCTATCCTGGAGAGATCTGTTAACCACCGTAGCCAAGTTTGGAGATAGAGGCGCAGGCATCCCCATGATCCTAGCATCGAATATTATTGCATGTGATTCTGTACCTGACCAAAGTGACCCATGTGTTGAAGATCGTGTGAGTTCACCTGATGTCTGGTTATTGTTTCCTTTTTGTACGGTTCTTGAATTTCTTTCAATAAAAAGTTTTTTAAAAAAATCTTCAAATATGGAGCTGCATTCAATTGTTCCTTTAAAGCAATGAATTCCATTTCCCTCTCATCATTCCACACATGAATGAATGAATGAATGAGTATTTATTGAGCGCATAGCTACCCATGGGCATCCCATAAGGACATCGCAGCACACTTAGGGGAAAAGCCAAGTCTTCAGTAACTTACGAAAGACAAGATGGCTGGGTTCCTTCCAAAGGCAGAGGGGGAGGGAATTCCACAGCTTGGAGGCATTGTAAGCAAATAAGCGACCACCACTTCTGGCCCTCTTAATCCTGGGAACGGCGGCCAGGTAGATCAGCTGAGCGCAGTCTTCTGTTTGCCACATAAGGCTGGACCATAGAATGGTGGATGGAGGGGCCATTCCCTGCCAACATCTTGTATGCAGTGCACATGGCCTTAAAGTTAACTTTCTCCCGAACGGGGAGCCAATGGAGGGACTTCAGGGCGGGCTTTGCAGATTGCCAGTTCGAGAACCCCACAAGCATCTTCGCAGTGCAGTTTTACATAGTTTGGAGTTTTGTGAAGGTTGAAACCCGAGCTCTGAGTTAGAGGGCATTACCGTAATCCAAGAGGGAAAGGATGAGTGCCTGAACCATGAGGTTTCTTGCCTGGAAGGGGAGAAGAGAAAGCACTTTATGGAGCATCCGGAGGATGCTGTAGTAGGAAGCCTCAACCTTCAGTGCATGGACCATAAAGTTGAGATCTTGATCCAGCCAAATACCCAGGCTCTTTATCTGGGTCTTGGGGTTCGGGACTGGGCCCATGCAGGCTGGCCATAAAACATCTGCATTGAAAAGAGATGGGTTGCCAAGGAGCATCAACTCCGTCTTATCGCCATTTAGTTTTAAGTATGATTCATTCATTCATTTGACTACCTCTTCAAGACAAGGACGCAGGCCGATAGAGGCATTATCGGAGCAGTTCAGGGCTACCACCAGTTGGGTGTCATCCGCATAAGTCACAATATGAACCCCAAATGGGAGCACGATCTCTGCGAGCAGGGTCATATAAACATTAAAAAGGGACGGACTAAAGGACGACCCCTGCTGGACTCCACAGTGGAGAGGTAGAGGTTTTGAGTTGACATCACCCTCAAAAACCTGGAAGGATCTCTCTTCCAAGAATGATTGTAGCCATGTTAGAGCTACTCTGTTACTCCCAAACTTCTGAGCTGATGGATCAGAATTTGGTGGTTGACCGTGTCAAAGGCCGCACCGAGGTCCAGGAGGATAATCGTTGTTGACCCTCCGGCGCCAAGGATCTTTTTAGATTCTTCAACAACTGCTAACGGCGCAGTTTCAGTTCCTTGGCACAGACGGAAGCCGGTTTGGGAAGGAAGGATGAAGGAGGCTGTGTCCTTCCAAATTTGTCAAGAGTTCTGCATTAACATATCTCTCTGCTATTTTACTAATCCCTGGGAGGAGCGAGATAGGACGGAAATTACGCAATAGCTCTGGATCAAGACCAGATTTTTTTTTAAGAGAGGCTTTACCATCGCTCTTTTCCACAGGGGTGGGACCACCCCAGAAACGAGAGAGGCGTTAATCTAGTCAAAGATGGTCGGGAAAACTATATTGGACACTTGTTTCAGAATGTTAGGTGGAGCTGGGTCTCTAGGCGACCTGCTCTTTACAAGTGTCAAGATGGTTTGTCCGTTAGGGGGAATACTTCAAATGAGTGACCTCTGTTACAAAGATCTGTATCCTCTAAGGGGAAATTGTTTCAGCTATCCACCGGGGAAAAAGACGAATAGATAGTTTGGATTTTATTATAAAAATAGTCTGAGAGTTCATTACAACGTCGGCCAGTGACATCGGGTCTATCCTGGGGTGAGGGGGCTTTAAGCAATGTTTTTGCTATGCGAAAAGTTTTACGGGGGAATTGGCTGCCAGAGAGATTCTTTCCTCATAATATGAGGACTGGGCCAATTTAATTTCAGCTTTGTATGATCTTATGGTTTTCCTGTAGTCTGATTTATTGTTTGGAGAGAAATCCTTTCTCCAGCCTCTTTCAAATTTCTTACACTTCGTTTTAGCGCACGGAGCTTAGGGGAATACCATAGTGTTCTGTTGGGCCCTACTTTCAGTTGGGTAGGTTTCTTCGGGAGAACCTGATCTAAAGTGCTCTCGGTCCAGTTATTAAATATTTCATTGGATCAGTCAGTGGATGGCTTAGTATTTTCTAACTCCCTTACCCACATTTCTGAAGGAAGTTTGGGCCAGGAACGTGACAAAAATCTTATTGGCCTAGATGGAGGGGTGACACAGTTGAGTGTCCAGGAAAAGGGGATCAAAAAATGATATGACCAGGGTATTGGGATGGGAGTCATTCCAATTAGTTCCTCTCGGTTGTAAAAAATGGGATCTAAGGGGGGACCTCTCGCATGGGTCACATTAGTGACCTTTTGTTTGAGCTGGTATGAGGCAACATCTTTAATAATCTCTGCCACGGCCACATGTGGTGGGTCCTCAAAATGCACATTAAAATCACCTAACAAGGGCAAATTAGAAGGAGAACTTGCAAGGTTAGCAGCCATCTCGGGTAGCATTTTACAGATTGACCCAATGAGCCAGGGTGGCGGTAGATTAGGATGCCTGACAAAGAAAGCGTGGGGGTGAAGCCTATTGTAAAAAGGAGATTCTCACAATCTGGTAAAGAGATGCAACAGCTAAGGTGATTTTTATATATGATGACAATCCCGCCACCTTTACCGAGACACCGATCTTTCCTCTGGATTAAGTAGCTGGGGGAGGGCTTGGACGATGTCAGGGTCAGAACCTGAGTTGAGCCAAGTTTCAGTCAGAAAGAAGACTTCTGGGCATTCTTCCTTTAGCAAAATAGAAATTTCAACCATATGCTTGGGCAGTGATCTGCAGTTCAGCAGGAACATTTTGTAGGGCTTTGGGAGGGGTTGTGGGGTTTGACTAAGTGGTGAAAGTATAAAAGGACAGTGTATGCAGCTGGGGGACAGCCTTCCCGGGATAATGGAGTGGGAACAAGGTGACATAAGTTCTATGTTTAGTTGTCTAAGCTGGTCAGCGCTATAATGCCAAACATTTTCAGAGGAAGTGGCAGGGCTTGCGACCCCTGGCCCCGGCCGGGAGCAGACAGGCTTACCCTAGGCACGCCCACTGCGCATCCCGCCCGGCATGTGATTTTAATAGCTGGTCGGTGCGAGTAGAGCTTCCGCCGGAGTCAGGAAGGTCAGGCGCATCCGCTTCCCTCCGCTCAATCGGCAAGGCCGTGGCGGAACCTATCCCCCCGGAGGAGCTTGCTGGCGCCCTGAAGGATCTCCCTCTCGGCAAGACCCCAGGGCCGGACGGCTTGCCGGTCTCGTTCTAGTGTGCATTTCTCCCGCAACTTAAACTACATCTGCTTCGTCTCTTCAACTGCTACACGGACGAGGTAGGGCCCTCCATAGACATGACTATGGCTGAAATAGCATTAATTCCCAAGCCGGGAAAAGATCCTATGCTCTGTTCCTCTTTTCGCCCCATTGCACTCCTAAACACTGATCTCAAACGATATACTGAAATATTAGCCAAACGCCTCTCCTTACACCTCCCTGGACTTATAGAATCAGACCAGGTGGGTTTTATCCATCAACGCCAGGGGGCGGACAATGTGCGGCGAATTGCCCACCTAATAGGAAAGGCACATCATTGGAAGATACCAGTCCGCTTACTATCGCTCGATGCTGAGAAAGCATTTGATAGAGTGGACTGGGCCTTCCTTCGATCTGTCCTACAGAAAATAGGGCTGGGTCCGCGGATGATCGCAAGAATTATGAGTCTGGGTCAATGGACAGCTCACACAACCCATATCTATACATAGTGGCACTCGGAAGGGGTCTCCCTTGTCCCCCCTCTTATTTGCTCTTGTAGTAGAACCGCTAGCCATCATGGTTCGCCAGTCTCGTGACATACATGGCATTCCACTGGGGGGGTTGGACCACAAAATAGCCCTGTTCGCTGATGACCTGCTTCTCACTCTTTCGTGCCCACAAACTTCCCTACCGACCCTACATAAGCTACTTCAAGCATTCTAGCAGGTTTCAGGGCTTAAGATCAATCATCGTTCTCCGGAAATGCACCTACCATCTGGAATGCACTCCCTAAAGACTAAAACTTCAACTTCTCGACAAATTCTGGGGTCCTTAACCCCTTCTCAGGGCTCTTATCCCAACCTGGTTTCCTACTGTTTCGGGTCCCCCCTGCTGTTCTTCCGACTCACTTTCTCCCCCGCCCCATTGCACTTCTTGCCTCTAGTCTTCGTCTCCTCCTCTAATCTCTCTCATAGGCCCTGCTGGTCATTCTTGGTACTCCCCCCTCCACCAACAGCCCCTCTCCATTCCTATATCCTACCCCCCTCTTCTTTAACCCCACCCTTTCTTTCCAACACTAACCTCTCTCCCCTTGACTTGCAGCTGCCTATCACAATTTGTGTAATTAGACCGTGGAAATTAAGCTGTTATTCTACTGATTTAATTGGTTTTGTATGCTACCTCATTGTATTTTGCTATATTGTAAGTCCTACTCATTAAACCAGGGGTCTCCAAACCGGTCCTGGAGGGCCGGATCCATGCCAGATTTTTTAAATTACTACATGTATCTCAATGGGGATATCCAAAAAATCTGGAATGGATCCGGCCCTCCAGGACCGGTTTGGAGACCCCTGCATTAAACCCTTGTAAAGCGCTCCGATACCCTTGGGTCCAGCCAGCGCTGTATAAAATCTTTTAAATAAATAAACCATGCTAGTGCAGATGGACTCTCCAGAACTTTCCACTTAGAAAATGAAAACTCAACTGGGCAAGGTTAGTTTCATCTCGTAACGTTTGGGGGGTGGGGGCGGGTGTACGAAAGTAGGATCTGCTTTTATGGTTACCCCCACTTTTTGCCTTGCACTGAGCTGTTTTTGGCTAGTTTGACTGTGATCCTGCTACTCAGGACCTCAGTCTTTCTGCTTTCTCCCTTAAATTGTCATGTTGAGTACTTGGGTACATCCTAGATTGGATACTGAGGTACCCCTATATGTTCCTAGTATATGGTACTAAGGTACCCAGGGCATAGGTTCCCCAGAGGTCCCCCATGGGCTGAAGCATGTATTATGCCACAATTGGAGACCATTCAAACTGTAACTACAGGCCTGCCATTGCAGCCTGTGTAAGCTGGTGCTAGCACCACTTACTAAAGATATAGGTTTCCTATATCTAGGGGCACTGCATTTAAAACCTATAAGTCACCCCTATATCAGGCCTGTGCAATCTTGAAGATAGGGTGCTTGTTTCTAAGTGTGAGGGTGCCCCTGCATGAGCAGGACACCCCTACAGCCTACGGAGTCCATTCTCCCAGGTTGCAAGTGAAGCAGTCATATACCATATAGAGGGGCACAACATGATCACAAGGTGACTAACTCCACACTGGCTGCAACTAATCCCATCATGTTTGGTATTTTTTTTTTTTTTTTTTTAAAACCTTTATTGAAAGACACGTATAAGTACAAGCGCTGGCCTACAACCACAGGGGCCGGCCGCAAAGTCAGGAGAATCAAAATAACAAAGCAATGTATACGATAGGGTAAATACAGGATGGATGCAAATAAAGTCGTTACATCGCCAGCGCCAGGATAAAAGAGGTTTCATTTTACATTATATAAAGGAGGCAGCAACCATATCTACCAGCGCGTCATGCAACATATACAGAAAAGAAGGGGGGGGGCGGGAGGGAAATAGCCCCCCACGCAAGCAGACGACCACAGTAGGGCAAAGCCCAAAGACCTCACACGCCCATACCAGGTGCAGAATAGAGGAAGAATACCAGCAAACAAATAAAGTGGACGCCACACGTACAGCCCACCCGCCCCGAAAAAGGAGAAAGTGCAGACGCTAGCGAAACAGAGGAGTAAACACCAAGGGACATAGCCCACCCCCTGGAAAAGGCCAAAAAGGGGCCATAGAATAAAACAAACTAAAATAACAAACACCCCCCCCACCCTACATCACTGTAATGGCTACGGCCTACCCCACTAAACAGCGTGCCTGTCGCCCAGAGTCACCCGAAATATAGAAAAAGAGAAAGGGAATTATAACGAAGAAAGAGAGGGGAATAAGAAAAGGAAGGAGAGGGAAAGGAAGAAAGAGAGAGGAGAGGAGCCAGCGACCGAGACATAAAACACTACCCCCCCGCAACAATAATGCACTAATCGAGGTCGAAAAGGAGAGTCAAGAAAAGCCTACACCAGGATGTAAACAGGAACCATCCAGAATAACGAGGCCCGGAGACGCCATGTAAAAAGGGTCCCACAGACATCCGGGCACGATCACCCCTGTCCACTTTTATGAAGAGTCGAGCTTCCCAACCCCGCCACAGCCAAAAAACAGCAGAACACAGTGGGTCCATACCAGTCAGGAAAAGCCGGTGGGATCTCCGCAAAACAACGTCCCGGCAAACTAGAAGCAACCAGGAGAACTCGGCAACAGTAAGAATGCAAAAGTTCCTCAAAGATCCACGTGGTCAAGCACAGTATCTGGGCCGTCCAGCACGAAGCAAAGAAAACAGGATGTAGAAAGCACTGCAGCATCGGCACCGGGTCCGCTAGATCCCATAGAATCGAGCACCCAGCCGGAGATCCCAGCACAGCCGCCGGCGAAGTTTCAGGCAGTACAATTCGGGGAGACGACACTTCGTCACAAAATGGCGGAGCCACCATGGCAGCTATACGCAACTCCAAGGCTCGACATTTCAAGGACAGGTCGATCCGCAGAGCAGACAGGGCAAACCAGATAGCACTCCGAGTAGGGGCCGCCCAAACCAAACGAGGGCTGGAGAAAGCAAATGCGGCAACCTCCCTGTCTCCAGGAGAAAGACACCCCGAGGGGCCATCCGCCATCTTAAGTACAGTACCCTCCGCCATCGCCGCAGGTTCTTCCAAGTCCATCAGGAGCACCGGCGGCCCCAGGGCTCACCGCCAAACCGCGGCGGATGGCGCTCGGCGGAGAAAGGCGAGTCACCAGAAGAACGGGCGTGCTCCCCACAGCACTCGGGGGGAGCCCAGCACCGGATCCCGGGCGGGACTAACAACAGGAGTGGGTTTCTCACTTGAGGGGTGCCGGACAGCGCGGCTTCTCTTCTTCGGGCCGGTAGGCGAACGGACATGCGGGGTGGCTGTGAGAAGTTGGCCTGATGTGCAGTGTTCACTATTCTAGTGATCACTATATATCAGTCCAAACAACCCTTATTGATGATTGGTTGTAAGTCAACCTTATAGACCAGCTATCCTAGTAGCATGGATACGAGCAGTCTAAGGCTAAGACTCTAGAGGGCGTGTTAAGCCAGCTGTTTTACCATCACATTACCCCTTGAACACCCAGTGAAAGGACACCACACAAGTGTTATGAAAATAAACAGTGTATTTATTAGAATCACAACAACCCTGTACTCTTTATGAGGACAGGGTGCTAGGCACACAACAAAACTCTTACGAAAATACTTAAGTTAGCACGTTATACACAAATGCCCGAGGGGCACGAAAAACCATATACTCTAAAAGTGGAATGCGAATTACTAGCAGGTAAGTAACAGTTCTAATAGGCTTTGGAATCGCTAGGACTGGACTAGGGAATCGTTAGATTACTTCTAGGAGACCTAGGGGACTCGGGTGCAGAGTGTGCACTCTCACGCGGGATGCGGGACAAAGTCTATGGAGGCTAGTAAAGGCAAAGTTAGTGTTCACGGGCGAACCCGACCTGGTAGGAAGAAAACGACAGTGGATCCTGACCCTAGGATAGTGAGGTTATGCTGGGACACCGAAGTGCCGAAGTTACCTAGCCCAGGGGCTGCAGCTGCATAGGTCTGAAAAGACGTCGGGGATCTCGTTGCCGGACCAGGAGCCTGGAAGGAAGAAGTTGCTGGCAGGCGACCAGTGAAAAAAAGTTCGATGGATCCAAGCCTGGATCAAGGAAGAAGAAAACCTGAAAGCAGAGGGGACCAAGTTCTTGAATCACTAGCCAGTGATTAAGTGGGCACCAGGATGGCACCGGGCGAAGTCACCGCAGTCAGGTGAGTGGGCGCTGCTGGGCTCTGCAGTCTCTCGGACCAGGAGGCGTTGTCGGCGACCAGGATGGAGGTGCGAGCTGTCCCACGAAGGTTCTTGCTGTCGACGTCGCTGGACCCAGGATTGGGCAACAAGTCTTGGCAAATGCAAGGCCCACGCGGTGGACCTAAAATGGCGTCTTGGGTGGACCAGGAGGGTCCAGGGTACTTCTCCGATGGAGGGAAGCAAGGGCCAGTCTGGAGCAACCAGACCAGCAGCAGAAATGTCGTCGGGCGTCGTCAGGAAGGCCACAAGCCAGCGGGCTAGTAGCCAAACAACGCGGTGAGCAGTAAAAAGCAGAAGGGCCCCACGCAGATCGTGGAGATGCTGGGGGGCTGCTCTTCGGTGCTGGAGCTGCTCAGGGTGGGGGCTTCTCGGACCCCAAAGCACTCACCAGGAATTCACTCGGCGGGCTTGTTGTTCAGAAGTCGTGCAGTCTTGAAGATGGCCGGTCCCTCGAGGTCTCGTCACACCCACGAATCTCAGCGTGACTGATGAAGTAGGTAGAGGTCAGAGGTGCCAGGGAAGCCGGTTCTCGTCGAGCTGGGCAGTCGGATTCCGGAGGAAGGACTTGCAGCAGACCGCAGTGTTCTGTAGATGGTGCCTGCGGATGCAGGGTGACTACTCCTTAGTCACAAGGGAGAAATCTTAGGAAGAAGTCTTGAGTTCCTTTCGTGGAAAGTAGTTTCAGGATTCAAAGATGATCTGATTTGGAAGGGGGCCAGTTCCTACCTTTATCCTGTAAAAGGGGGCTGGCACGCGACTAAGTCCTGCCCTAGGGGTGGGACTAGGAGGGGGGTGGTTACACCCACTTCCTTGGCGGGCTTTTCCCCAGCACAGGGTCTGGAGTGACCCTGGAACTGGTTCCAGCCAGCCTATGCACAGTGAGCACCGGGGTGCCACGTGCAGTCACCTTCCTCTAAAGCCCTGCCTACCTACAATACACAAAACCCTGTCTGGGACGGTGCTGGCACCGCCCCTGGCAGGAAACCCTTTGTCCTTATCTCCTGCTCTGGGAGGACTCCCAGCAGCAGGAGGGCAGACTTGTGTCTCGGTGGCAGCATCCATTTTGTGGATGCTAAGGCTCTGTCTGACTTTTAACCGGGTTATAGGTTACATGCATGTCGTGTCCCTCTAGAAGGGTGGAATGCTAACCCCGTCGCCAGAATTGGCGAGGGGTTAGTATTCCAATTCGTATGACACCTTACTCGACATGTTTTGATAAAGCGATACCAGAGTTGGCATTTAACCGCGAGGATTATAATGCACTTAAGAGTATATGGTATGCGATATCATGGAAACGGCTAAGGGATGGGTCCCGAAAGCCGCAGACAGGCTCAGCTCATGCCAGAGCACCATCTCACACGATTCCGAGCACTCTGCCTTCAGGATTGTTAAGGCCTGCCATAGGAGTGACTGATAGGAGATCTGTGTGTCCATTTTAGGGTTAGATATAGGTATACTATATCTAAAGCAAAGGGTGAGTACACCACCTTGCCCCAGCTGTCGTGCAGCCAGTTGTGTCAGTTTTAGTTAGTCAATCCAGGGGTGGCATAATACATGCTTCAGCCCCTGGGAGACTTCTGGGTGCACCTCAGCCCTGGGTACAGGGACTTGGAGAGGGCCCAGTGCCAATTCAGTACCTGAGTACAATTTGGATAGAGAGAACAGCTAGGCTGTGGGTCTGATTAGCAGGCCCACAGCCAGGGAAAGTCGTAAACCAGTGCAGCAAAAAGCAAAAATCTGGGTGATCATAGGATTGCAGACCCTACTCTCCTACATGACCCCCCCCCCAAACTTTGGGACAATAAACTAACCTTGACCAGGTGAGTCTTCTTGCTCTAAGTGGAAATACCTGGAGAGCCCATCAGCATTGCTGTGATCAGTCCCAGGTCTATGCTCCACTGTAAAATCCATCCCCTGTAGGGAAATGGACCACCTAAGCAGTTTGGGGTTTTCACCCTTCATCTGATTTAGCCACAAGAGGGGCTTATGGTCTGTCTGAATGGTGAGGTGAGTGCCAAACAAGTAGGCCCTCAGCTTCTTCAGGGCCCAGACCACAGCAAAGGCCTCCCTCTCAATAGCTGACCAATTTTTCTCTCTGGGTGTCAACCTTCTACTAATGAAAGCAATAGGCTGATCATTACCATCAAAATTCAGTTGAGACAGAACAGCTCCCACACCCAACTCAGAAGCATCTGTTTGGACAATGAATGGCTTGGAGTAATCTGGACTCTTGAGGATAGGTGCTGTGCACATGGCCTGTTTTAGGTCATTGAATGCTTTCTGACAGCTTGCTGTCCACTGAACTTTCTTTGGCATCTTTTTGCTTGTCAGGTCATTAAGGGGGGTCACTATGGACCCATAATTTCTGACAAACTTCCTATAGTACCCAGTCAGGCCCAAGAAAGCTCGAACCTGAGTCTGGGTGATTGGAGGAGTCCAGTCCTTGATGGCCTGTATCTTACTCTCCAGTGGCTGAACCTGGCCTCCACCTACAAGGTGGCCCAGGTATACAACCTGTGTCTGCCCTATCTGGCACTTTGTGGCCTTGATAGTGAGGCCTGCCTTTTGCAGAGCCTCTAACACTTTCCTCAGGTGGACCAGGTGATCCTCCCAGGTGGAGCTAAAGACAGCAATATCGTCCCGATATGCTGCACAGAAGTCATCCAGCCCAGTGAGGACTTGATTCACCAACCTTTGGAAGGTGGCAGGTGCATTTTTCAGTCCAAAGGGCATTACCACAAATTGATAATGCCCTCCAGGGGTAGAAAATGCGGTCTTGGGTTTGGCTTCCTCAGCTAACCTGATTTGCCAATACCCAGCTGTCAAATCAAATGTGCTTAAGAAGTTGGCAGAAGCCAATCTATCTATAAGCTCATCTGCTCTTGGTATTGGGTGGGCATCAGTCTTAGTGACTGCATTGAGGCCTCTGTAGTCTACGCAAAACCTCATCTCTCTCTTACCACCCTGGGTGTGAGGCTTGGGCACTAGAACTACTGGGCTAGCCCAAGGGCTATCTGAGGGCTCAATGACTCCCAGTTCCAACATTTTCTGCACTTCAGTTTTGATGCAGTCTCTAACATGATCAGGCTGTCTGTAGATTTTACTCTTGACAGGCAGACTGTCTCCAGTGTCAACCTCATGGGTACACCAATCAGTTTGGCTGGGTGTCAGAGAGAACATATGTCTGAAGGATTGCAGAACTTGCCTGCAATCCTGTTGCTGATGTTCAGTGAGGCTGCCACAAAAGACAACACCATCAACTGACCCATCATCAGGATTCTGAGTGAGCAGGTCTGGGAGAGGGTCACTCTCTTCCTCCTGTCCCTCATCTGTGGCCATGAGCAAGCTCATGTCCTTCCTGTCAACATATGCCTTGAGCCTGTTAACATGGAGCACTCTGAGAGGGCTCCTGGGAGTTCCAAGGTCCACCAAGTAGGTAACCTCTCCCTTTTGCTCAATGATGGTGTGGGGCCCAGACCATTTGTCTTTTAGAGCTGCTGGGGCCACTGGCTCCAGCACCCACACCTTCTGTCCTGGCTGGTACACAGTCAGTACAGCCTTTTGGTCATGCCAAGCTTTTTGAAGTTCCTGGCTGGCCTCAAGGTTTTTAGATGCCTTTTCCATATACTCAGCCATCCTGGAGCGGAGACCAAGTACATAGTCCACTATGTTGGTTGCAGGCTTTTTGAGAGGTCTCTCCCATCCTTCCTTCACCAAACACAGGGGTCCTCTTACAGGATGCCCATACAGAAGCTCAAAAGGGCTGTAGCCAACCCCCTTCTGTGGGACCTCTCTGTAAGCAAACAAGAGGCAGGGGATCAGGACATCCCATCTTCTCCTAAGAGGTTCAGGTAGTCCATGAATCATCCCTTTCAGGGTCCTGTTAAATCTCTCAACAAGCCCATTGCATTGTGGATGATAGGGTGTGGTGAACTTGTAGTTCACACCACACTCTTTCCACATGGCAGTCAGATATCCTGACATGAAGTTTGTACCTCTGTCAGAAACGACCTCCTTAGGGAAACCCACTCTGGAGAACACTCCAACTAGGGCTCTTGCCACTACAGGGGCTGTAGTGGTCCTAAGGGGAATAGCCTCAGGATACCTGGTGGCATGGTCCACCACCACCAGTATAAACTTGTGTCCTGATGCTGTCTGGGGTTCCATTGGACCAACAATGTCAATCCCCACCCTTTCAAAGGGAACCCCCACCACAGGTAGTGGTATGAGGGGGGCCTTTGTTGTGCCACCTGACTTACCACTGGCTTGGCAAGTGACACATGAGCGACAAAACTCCTTGGTATTCTCATTCATATGGGGCCAGTGAAAGTGTGAGACAAGCCTGTCCCAAGTCTTTGTCTGACCTAAATGACCTGCAAGGGGAATCTCATGGGCCAAGGTGAGAAGGAAACCTCTCAGAGACAAGGGGATGACCAGCCTCCTGGTTGCACCAGGCTTGGGGTCTCTTGACTCAGAGTACAGGAGTCCATCTTCCCAGTATACCCTGTGGGCACCTGTGGCATTCCCTGCAGCCTCAGCAGCAGCCTGCTGTCTGAGGGGTTCAAGGGAAGGGCAGCTCAACTGTTCCTTCCCCAGGTCTGCTCTGGAGGGTCCCCCTGAGCCCAGAAACTCATCTTGATCAAGTTCAAGCTCTTTAGGCTCAGTTTCCCTCAGCTCCTCTAGATCAGCCTCCTCAGAGACTTGATCCTCAACCTGGGGCAAGGGGGAAGGCAAAGCCTTACCCTTACTGCTCTTCTTCTTGGAAGGTGTCTGGTCCATAATTTCAGGATCCAGCACCTGTTCAGTGGGGCATCTTCTGGCCTGTGACCTAGTCACAGCAAGCACATGTGCTGGCAAGCCTAACATCTCCATGTGAGTCCTCTGCTCCACTTCTGACCATTGTGATGACTCCAAATCATTGCCCAACAAACAATCAACTGGGAGGTCTGAACTGACTACAACTTTCTTTTGTCCCTTCACTCCACCCCAGGAGAAAGCCACAATTGCCACACTATGACTAGTAGTGACATTGCTGGCATTGGTCACCAGGAAATCAGTACCTGGCATGATCTGTCCAGGGTCCACAAAGTTAGGTGTCACCATGGTGACACTGGCACAAGTGTCCCTATAGGCCTGAGCCATTTTGCCATTTATCAAAGGTGTCTGCCTGTATTTGCCCAAAGTATTGGGACTTATTTCAGGGGACATATCCATATCCCCTGTACAGACAAGGACAGCCTGAGTGAGTGTGCCAACTAAGTTGTCAGACCCCTCAGTACCCAAGGTTAACCCAACTAATGCCTTGGGAGGTACACTACCACTACTGACTGTACTAGGGGATGCAGTTGCTTTAGGAGCTGTAGTGGCAGGAGTTTGTCCTCCTCTTTTGGTGCACTCACTAAACCAGTGAGATTTACTTTTGCAGTACTGGCACCACCTTTTTGACTGGCCTTCTTGAGTCTTCTTCTTCTGGGAAGCCTGACCCCCACCCTCTTTGGTTTGTTGGGGACCTGGTGAAGACTTCTGGTCATTTTGCTCATTCTTAACATTACCCTTCTGGTCTGCTTTCTTCTGACCACCCTGGTTCTGGTTCTGGTTCTGCTTGATCCTTGTCCTGACCCATTTGTCTGCCTTCTTTCCCAATTCTTGGGGAGAGGTCAGATCTGAATCAACAAGGTGCTGGTGCAGCAACTGGTTCTGACAATTGTTTAAAATTTGTTCTCTCATCATTAGATTATACAATCCTGTGTAATCTGTAACCTTGCTACCCAGCAACCAGCCCTCCAAAGCCTTAGTGGCACAATCCACAAAATCAGACCAGTCCTGAGACTGAGTTTTCTGGGTGTCTCTGAACAGCAACCTGTACTGCTCAGTGGTTAAACCAAACCCATCAACCAGTGTATTCTTCAGGACCTGGTAATTGTTAGCATCCTCCACTCTTGTAGTGAGGAGCTTATCTCTACCTTTACCATCAAAGGAGAGCCACAGTATAGCTGCCCACTGACTCTGGGGAATGCCCTGCACAGTGCAGGCCCTCTCCAGAGCAGCCACCCATTTCTGGATATCATCCCCTTGCTTAAAGGGGGGCACTATTTTAGTCAGGTGTTTAGTATCTAAACCCTTCTCTCTATCTCTTGGGAGATTGCTGCCACCAGTGGGAGCTAGCCCACTCATCTGCTGCTCTCTAGCAAAGGCAAGCTTTTCTTTGGCCAGGGCAAGTTCTTCCCTTTCAATCCTCAGTTCAGCTTGTCTCATTCTAGCTTCATGCTCTTTTCTCTGAGGGGAAGTAAATCTCCTCTGTGGAGGATTCCTTCTCCCCTGAGAAGAGGCATTAGAGTGCAGAGATCTATTGGAGTCCCTAGAAAGAGATCTATCTCTCCTAACTCCAAGGTTAGGCCCACTTCGGGTTAGTACTGGGGGTCCCCCAGATCCTAGCCCAAGTAAGTCTAAGTTGGCCCTGGTTAGCCTTCTGACTACATCAAGACCTTTGTCTACCTCATCCCCAGAGAGTTCCTCTTGATCCTCCTCCTCAACTGCAGTAGCAATGTTGGGGAGATCTGGATCCCCAGAGGTTCCCTCTAAGGCTGGTATGTTCTCATGTAACTGAGAAAGCTTTCTGGCATCATATGTCTCTAAGAGACCTATCAGAAAGGGAATGGTGGGGTTAGACCCCTGCTTCAGTTTCCTGGAGACACAGATCTGTCTCATCTCCTGGAAACTGAGAGCTGCATATCTTGAAGTGACCTGTGGAGGGTCAACACTGACCAGGGGAGTCTCAGTAGAATCTCCCTGGGTAGACATGCTTTTCTAGTGAGGTGTAAGTGGTGCACTTACCTACACTATATGTTTGCCTACTGATCCCTTGCTAGAGTTGTAGTTTAGGGTGTGCTAGGCCCTAGGAGCTACAACAGCTGGTTCAGTAGAACTCAGAGTATTCTAAGCTAAGTTATATGTACCTTTAGTACTTATGTGATCTTTCACAAGATATTCTTAGGGCATGTGTGGTAAAACAACAGCAAGCTCAAATCCCACCGCTGCCACCAATGTGAGAAGTTGGCCTGATGTGCAGTGTTCACTATTCTAGTGATCACTATATATCAGTCCAAACAACCCTTATTGATGATTGGTTGTAAGTCAACCTTATAGACCAGCTATCCTAGTAGCATGGATACGAGCAGTCTAAGGCTAAGACTCTAGAGGGCGTGTTAAGCCAGCTGTTTTACCATCACATTACCCCTTGAACACCCAGTGAAAGGACACCACACAAGTGTTATGAAAATAAACAGTGTATTTATTAGAATCACAACAACCCTGTACTCTTTATGAGGACAGGGTGCTAGGCACACAACAAAACTCTTACGAAAATACTTAAGTTAGCACGTTATACACAAATGCCCGAGGGGCACGAAAAACCATATACTCTAAAAGTGGAATGCGAATTACTAGCAGGTAAGTAACAGTTCTAATAGGCTTTGGAATCGCTAGGACTGGACTAGGGAATCGTTAGATTACTTCTAGGAGACCTAGGGGACTCGGGTGCAGAGTGTGCACTCTCACGCGGGATGCGGGACAAAGTCTATGGAGGCTAGTAAAGGCAAAGTTAGTGTTCACGGGCGAACCCGACCTGGTAGGAAGAAAACGACAGTGGATCCTGACCCTAGGATAGTGAGGTTATGCTGGGACACCGAAGTGCCGAAGTTACCTAGCCCAGGGGCTGCAGCTGCATAGGTCTGAAAAGACGTCGGGGATCTCGTTGCCGGACCAGGAGCCTGGAAGGAAGAAGTTGCTGGCAGGCGACCAGTGAAGAAAAGTTTGATGGATCCAAGCCTGGATCAAGGAAGAAGAAAACCTGAAAGCAGAGGGGACCAAGTTCTTGAATCACTAGCCAGTGATTAAGTGGGCACCAGGATGGCACCGGGCGAAGTCACCGCAGTCAGGTGAGTGGGCGCTGCTGGGCTCTGCAGTCTCTCGGACCAGGAGGCGTTGTCGGCGACCAGGATGGAGGTGCGAGCTGTCCCACGAAGGTTCTTGCTGTCGACGTCGCTGGACCCAGGATTGGGCAACAAGTCTTGGCAAATGCAAGGCCCACGCGGTGGACCTAAAATGGCGTCTTGGGTGGACCAGGAGGGTCCAGGGTACTTCTCCGATGGAGGGAAGCAAGGGCCAGTCTGGAGCAACCAGACCAGCAGCAGAAATGTCGTCGGGCGTCGTCAGGAAGGCCACAAGCCAGCGGGCTAGTAGCCAAACAACGCGGTGAGCAGTAAAAAGCAGAAGGGCCCCACGCAGATCGTGGAGATGCTGGGGGGCTGCTCTTCGGTGCTGGAGCTGCTCAGGGTGGGGGCTTCTCGGACCCCAAAGCACTCACCAGGAATTCACTCGGCGGGCTTGTTGTTCAGAAGTCGTGCAGTCTTGAAGATGGCCGGTCCCTCGAGGTCTCGTCACACCCACGAATCTCAGCGTGACTGATGAAGTAGGTAGAGGTCAGAGGTGCCAGGGAAGCCGGTTCTCGTCGAGCTGGGCAGTCGGATTCCGGAGGAAGGACTTGCAGCAGACCGCAGTGTTCTGTAGATGGTGCCTGCGGATGCAGGGTGACTACTCCTTAGTCACAAGGGAGAAATCTTAGGAAGAAGTCTTGAGTTCCTTTCGTGGAAAGTAGTTTCAGGATTCAAAGATGATCTGATTTGGAAGGGGGCCAGTTCCTACCTTTATCCTGTAAAAGGGGGCTGGCACGCGACTAAGTCCTGCCCTAGGGGTGGGACTAGGAGGGGGGTGGTTACACCCACTTCCTTGGTGGGCTTTTCCCCAGCACAGGGTCTGGAGTGACCCTGGAACTGGTTCCAGCCAGCCTATGCACAGTGAGCACCGGGGTGCCACGTGCAGTCACCTTCCTCTAAAGCCCTGCCTACCTACAATACACAAAACCCTGTCTGGGACGGTGCTGGCACCGCCCCTGGCAGGAAACCCTTTGTCCTTATCTCCTGCTCTGGGAGGACTCCCAGCAGCAGGAGGGCAGACTTGTGTCTCGGTGGCAGCATCCATTTTGTGGATGCTAAGGCTCTGTCTGACTTTTAACCGGGTTATAGGTTACATGCATGTCGTGTCCCTCTAGAAGGGTGGAATGCTAACCCCGTCGCCAGAATTGGCGAGGGGTTAGTATTCCAATTCGTATGACACCTTACTCGACATGTTTTGATAAAGCGATACCAGAGTTGGCATTTAACCGCGAGGATTATAATGCACTTAAGAGTATATGGTATGCGATATCATGGAAACGGCTAAGGGATGGGTCCCGAAAGCCGCAGACAGGCTCAGCTCATGCCAGAGCACCATCTCACACGATTCCGAGCACTCTGCCTTCAGGATTGTTAAGGCCTGCCATAGGAGTGACTGATAGGAGATCTGTGTGTCCATTTTAGGGTTAGATATAGGTATACTATATCTAAAGCAAAGGGTGAGTACACCACCTTGCCCCAGCTGTCGTGCAGCCAGTTGCGTCAGTTTTAGTTAGTCAATCCAGGGGTGGCATAATACATGCTTCAGCCCCTGGGAGACTTCTGGGTGCACCTCAGCCCTGGGTACAGGGACTTGGAGAGGACCCAGTGCCAATTCAGTACCTGAGTACAATTTGGATAGAGAGAACAGCTAGGCTGTGGGTCTGATTAGCAGGCCCACAGCCAGGGAAAGTCGTAAACCAGTGCAGCAAAAAGCAAAAATCTGGGTGATCATAGGATTGCAGACCCTACTCTCCTACAGTGGCCCACCAGCGGGGGCGGGTCTGCCCCAGGGGTCCCGGCCCGCGGCTCTCAGGCTCCCACCATCGGGTCTCTCCACCGGTTCCGGACCGCCGGCACTCCGATCATCTCCGGGCAGGCACAGCACTCGAGGCCCCGGCGTCAGGGCCGGGAAGGCCAACAAAGTGACCAGGGCAGAACGCCGGAATCACTGCACGCCAGAGCCCCGGAAAAGGATGGTAAGTGACGGCTCTTCCTCAGTGACCAAATTCGGAACACCCCGAGCAGGATAAAATACAGGATAGGTGGCGGGGAGGAAGAGATCACGGAGCGAGGCGGTTATGCGACCGTTCCGATCGCCATCTTGGCTCCTCCATGTTTGGTATTAAACATGTTGGAATTGTACCTCCCACACAGTAAACGGTGTGGGAGGTATGATTCAAAGCACTGGAAGAGCCCTCTGTTAGACTCTCCATGTCGCCGGTACCAGTCTTCCAGACCTAGACAGCACAAAATGGTTGCTGCCGACCAGACACTATTCTGCCCTCCTGCTGCTGAGCCAAGCTCGAGCTGGGGGAAGGCAGAACACACGGCATTCTGGCACAGGGAGGTGTAACCACATCCCAGACAGATTTAGTGTATTGGGGCAGGGTGGGTGCGCTTGCCAGCTCCACTCAGTCTGCATGAAGGGCACACTTGGTGTCCTCATGCAAAGTCCAGTTCAAATCAGTCCATGGGAGGCGTTGGCTCCCGCTCTGGTGCTAAACTGGACAAAGGACATGGGAGTAACCTCCCCCCTGACCAGACCCTTCCCTGGGAGGGTACCCTGACTTGTCCCAACCCTTTCCTAAGGGTACTTAAGGGCTTACCTGTGGGTGGGTCCCTAGATTCGTCGTGGGACAAGTTTCAGATCAGACACCACTCCTTCTGCTGTCTGGGCACTTTAGACTTCGCTGGATTTCGTTTGGGCTCGACTTCGGCTCCCTTCCAGTCTGCTGCATCGTCTGTGCCTGTGCACTATACAGGAACTTCAAAGACACCTAAAGGAATCTCCCTTAAAGTCAAGGAGCCACTTCCCTGCATTCGCAAATACCGCAACTAAGTTGACCGGTCTGCTGATCCTGAGCTCCTCCGGACTCGGAGAGGTCCTGCAACACAGGTGGTGGCTTTCTGCAGCTCTCGAGGCCTGTTCTGCCCTCTCATCAAGTTTGAGGCCAGTATCCCTCATGGGAGCTGCAATAACCGAACCCCTGTGCACCGTGCCAACTTACAGGCCTCCGGCATGGGGGTCCATTTGAGGGTCACCTTTACTTCTTTTGGGCTCCCCTGATTTATAGAGGTTTGCCCTGATTCCCCTGCTTATGGTGAGTTGCCTGGACCGTGTTGCCCTCGACATTTCACCTTCTTCAACTTCTGTGTGTTGCAACTGCCAAGGCTTGTTGGTGCTCCCACGGGACACCGACCCGTCAGCAATCGACACCTGACGTGGAACTGCTCGTGCACGGCTTCTGGTTTTCCTCAGAGTCGCCTGGTCCTCACAGCTGCAGAGTCAAGGTCCTCGTCAACTCGCCTGCAACTCCCGATATTGGTGGGCATTCGTCTTCCAGATCTCCTGGTCACTCCTGGGTGACAGACTCGGTCACCTCTGCTTGCAGGTACCTCTCAACTAGAATCCACCTTCTGATTCCACCTGACACTTTCTCATTAGTCACACTCAGCACTTTCCTGATGCCCACCATTGGGTTAGACAGTGGTTTCCGACGTCACTTCACACCTATGCACCCGGCTTCCCTGGTGTAGGCAACGTGGGTACTAGGGTATCCACAGGTGGAGTGGCTCTCCAACCTTCTGTCTTCCACGGGGTTTCTTCAGGGTCCACTGGGAAGGGTTCTTCATCTTTAAAAATCCAACTGCGACTTACACGAGGACTTGTACGGAGAACGCAGTTGTGTTCCCACACTGCACACGATCTCCGTGGGGTTCCTAGTTACTCACTTTAGGTGGTCCCTTTGGGGCCCAGCACTTCTACGTCCTCTAGACCTTGTCTTGATCCGAGTCGTGGTTCTTATACCACTTTCTTAGTATATGGTTTGGTCCCCCCAGGTGTATTTGTGCTATTTACTGTGATTTCTATGCAAAGTATTGTGTGCATCGTGCATATCTCCGCGTAGGAGATATCTAAACGTATTAGAGAGTATTATATAATAAATACGTATTTTTATAAATACCATGTGTGGTTCTTTTTCACTTGATCAATACGTATAAGATTGTGTTCTGGTAAAAACAAGCAGCTTTACTCTCCTTCTGGACTAAGCCTGAAGGTTGCTCTCCACAGCCACCACTTAGACAGCTTCATATGTTTGTTTAAGACCTCCTAAATCATCATGAGGTTAGTCTGGACTGGTGCATGGTGTCCACTTACATAAGTGACAAAAAAATTATTTTATGATCTGTGCACTCCCTGTATTCAAAAATGGAACAATATCATACACAGTGTATTCAACAGATGCGTGCTGCCTGGTGGAGAGGTTGCCAACCCCAGTGAATGCGAAAGTAAACAGATCGAAAAACCATCAGTATGCCAGGCGCACAGCTTGGATTACCGGATCTCAATTTTACTTGAATTGAAAACCAAATTATTCACATGGATGTGTCAATAAAGTTATATTCAAACAACAGAACACCACACATGGTTAAGTACATGACTTTTGTACTTGGTGAAATAAAAACAGTCACAACCAAAGAAATTCGCAGTGTATAGTTATTTTCATATACACAAAATCAACAATGTTTACAAAAACGTAGTCATTTGTGCTACAAAGTTCAATCATAAATCTTGATCATGCCCTGGGCATGTACTTAACCATGTGTGTTGTTCTTTTTTCAACATGTACAGTTGTTTGAATATAACTTTGACACATCCATGTGAATAATTTGGTTTTCAATTCAAGTAAAATTGAGATACGGTAATCCAAGCTGTGCGCGTGGCATACTGATGTTTTTTCCATCTGTTTACTTTCGCACTTACATAGGTGTACATCATATACCAGGCCAGCTCCTCACAGACATCATACGTTTTTAGGGCTACAATGTTAGAAGCATGAACTAGGTGAGTGAGTGCTGTGCCTTCTTTCAATGCCCTCTCTAGGCAATTATAGTGAACCAAAGGGGAAGTAAACTTATGACTTGGACACAACTGCTTTATTCAACACATTATAAAGTGTCACTTTAAGTGTCACACATAATGTATTGAAATGTCACACATAAGCAAACTGCAGAAATGGAAATGTTGCACAACAAAAATGAAAACGTGGTAGCTATATGACTAAACAATAAACACTTCAAAACAAGCTAAAATAAGGGGCCAGCTTTTTTTTCATTGATTGTGAGTTTCTGCATGTGAGTGTCTTTGGGGTGGGGATGTGTGAATGATTGCAAGAATGTATTAATGGGTGAGGATAGATAAGATAGATGAGCAAATTCATGGATGGATGTATGAATTGTTGCGAGAAGTTGAGATATGTGGGTGAGCACATAGGTGAATGACTGTGGATGAGTGAATGAATAAGTGGAACTAGGATAGATTAGTGAATGTTTAGTAGAATGCATGGATCAAGGAATAACTATGTGCATGCAGTGATTACTAAGGGAATGAAAAGATCAATGGATGAATTATATTGATGAACAAATGAGTGAGCAAGCAGATGAGAGAATGTAGGAGTTATGTAAAGATGGACGAGTTAAGCGCCACAAGAATTGGTGAGTTTAGCGCCTGTGCTGAGCTCTGCTTTGCAGACACTGTCTGCATAAAGTTGAGTTCAGCGTCAGTGAGGCTGGCTCAGGCTCCATGCTGGGCCTCTCTCACATCCCAGTGCCCTTCCATTCCTGGTGCTGGGTGTAATTTCTGATATCTATACTTATCAGTTGTTTTCATTGCTTCAATTTGCTTGCGAGAAAGTGTCACTCATAGTCGTTGAATGTCACTCATAATTACACTAAATCATGAAAATGTCACAGGTAAGAAATCTGAAACTTTGGCTGCTATGAAAGAGTAGATGTAGGAGACATAAAACTGTCACGTCGAAACATTAGTAATGGCGGAATATCCACGGGAGTTCCGAACTTGAAATAGGACTAGCTCAACCCTCAGGTCAAAAATGAAATTATTCGCACTTCAGCAAAACCCTGACATCTTCATTGTTCAGCGCATTGTTCAGCAAGACTCGTTTATACAATGGGGGTGGGGTATCAAAGAATGACTGTGTAGCTACCTATGCGTTTTGCGGGATAATTTGTTAATCTCTTTTCTTTTTTCTACCACCTAGCGCTAGGATTCGTGTTAACGCTAACAAACTGCATAAATGCATAAAGAGTAAAGTGATCATATACAATAAAGTGGCCCTAGACAGACAAGGGGCCAGTCCTAAAGTCTTAAATGCGGCTTGCCTACAAAATGTTAGCCGCAAGGTCTCGACCTTGTGGCAACCCACTAGTTGCTGCTGAACATCATGATACCTTAGCCTACATGCCAAAACACCATCCAACTAAAGCATGGGTACTCACAAACTTTCTGTCAGGGGCCAAAATTACAGTGTGGTTTGTGGCCGAGGGCCGCACCAGTAGGGGCGGAGTCAAGGGGGGGGGACTAGAGTAAAAAAAGACCTGTTTCAGGACATTATGCAATGCTGTATTTCAAAAGCAGATGTAACTACAAAGAGCACATTTTGACAATACATTTTTATTAGCAGACAATAGCAATCTTAAGAGGCATTGCATAGCTTCATACACACTTTGACCCCAATTCCAACACAGACTCTCTCTCTATGTCAGTCCGTCTCTCTCTGTCAGTCAGTCAGTCTCAGTCAGTCTCAGTCAGTCTCTCTATCAGCCAGTCAGTTTCTCCGTCAATCAGTCTCTCTCTCTCAGCCAGTCAGTTTCTCAGCAAGTCAGTCTCTCCGTCTGTCAGTTTCTCTCTTTCTCTGTCTGACTCTCTGTCTCTCTCCCTCTCTGTCAGTCTCTCTGTCAGTCTCTCTCCCTCAGTCCATCTCTCTCTCTGTGTCAGAAAGTATCTGTCAGACACAGTCACTCTCTCAGTCACAGTCACTCTCTCAGTCAGACAGTCAGTCACTCTCTCAGTCACAGTCACTCTGTTAGTCACTCACTGTCAGTCTCTCAGTCAGTCAGTCACTCACTGTCAGTCTCTGACAGTCAGTCTCTGACAGTCAGTCTCTGTCAGTCAGTCTCTGTCAGTCAGTCTCTGTCAGTCAGTCTCTGTCAGTCAGTCTCTGTCAGTCAGTCTCTGTCAGTCAGTCTCTGTCAGTCAGTCTCTGTCAGTCAGTCTCTGTCAGTCAGTCTCTGTCAGTCAGTCTCTGTCAGTCAGTCTCTGTCAGTCAGTCTCTGTCAGTCAGTCTCTGACAGTCAGTCTCTGACAGTCAGTCTCTGACAGTCAGTCTCTGTCAGTCAGTTAGACTCATAGTCAGCCTCTCTCTGTCAGTCTCTCTCTCTGTCAGTCTCTGTGTCAGTCTCTCTCTGTGTCCATCAGTCTCTCAAAATCTGTCTCTCTCTCCCTCAGTCAGTCTCTCTCAGTCAGTCAGTCTCTCTCTTTCAATCAGTCTCTCTCTTTCAGTCAGTCTCTCTCTTTCAGTCAGTCTCTCTCTTTCAGTCAGTCTCGCTCTGTCAGTCAGTCTCGCTCTGTCAGTCAGTCTTGCTCTCTCTTTAAATAGCAGTATTTCTCCACTATAAACAGACACGCAAAAACCTAAACATAGATTTTTAGATCGAACTCCGGCGATGTATACACTTAACTGACACGGATTGCCTGGGTACAGGGATTTAAGTGGGATGAAAAACCTGGGGGTTCTCTAAAAGGGCCATGACCTATAAAATTAAGGGCCTGGCTTAAAAACATGTAAACAAAATATTGTGCTTAGCATCGTGTGCCACCCTACTAGTATTTTGCTGTTTGTCATGATGTATCAGATACAACCAGTAACATTATACCTGCAACAAGTCAGGACTATTGGCTTTGCCAATGGTTGCTAGTTGCATAAGATAAATAAGCAACAACTATGGCTTTGTTGTATATAAATTATAATATTGAAAATGCTTCAGCTCTGAAAAGATGAGACTGTGAAAAAACTAAATCCAGTATATTTGAAATTACATCAAAATCTCTGTGCAATGATGCTACTGAGAGAAGATTTTTTTTTCTTCACCCTGAGGGCGAACATAGAGACCCCGATAGTTAGTTGCATAAGATGAATAAGCAACAACTATGACTTTGTTGTATATAATATATAACATTGAAAATGCTTCAGTTCTGAAATGATGAAACTGTGAACAAACTTAAACGAGCCTATTTGAAATTACATCAAAGGCTTTGTGCTGCTGTTGAGATTTATCTAAGGGTGAAAACCCCTGCCTGTTATCTCGGGGAGAAGAAAATCGCACCAAACGTAATTTTCAGCTGATGATTAACCCTCAATTGGTCACAGAAAGCGGCAACAGCGCCATCTACTGTCACGTTTACCTCAATTAATATGTAAAAAACCACTCAATAAATCGAAGAGAAATACATACATATCTCTTCCCAAGTTTTTAGCCCCCTCGAAAACCACAAAGGATATCTTTACCTTTTGTGTCCGTGCATGAACAAGAAGGTCTAGCAACAGAACGCCACAAAATTTGGGGCCAGCAATAACAATGATGGCATTGGGTTGACTTACTGCTTTCAGAGGCGAGGATGCTGTAATTAGTGCCAGGGGCCAGTGAATCTCGGCTCCGTTTCAGCTGGGCACACACTGCTTCTACCGGCGCTGGGGTGAGCATGTGAGACACTATTTGTCAGCGCATTTGACCTTTTCCTGGCAAATGCGGCCCCGAAGAATTACAACAGCAGTAATGGCGCCGAGTCCCTGACTGTTGTTGTTTTCAATGGGGGCCGCAACTGGCCCCCGGGCCGTACTATGAGTACCGCCGAACTAAAGCATAGGTTTACGAACATGGATGGGACTTACCTTCAGAATCCTCTTAGGGGATCCCAACACAACCGAGTCCCTCTATTTTTTACTTCGGGAGTTCCGACTTGAATATCCGATGGCACAAGGAGGTAATCAGAAAGCTGTGTTTCAACTGATTAGCGGACAAAGTGTAAATAACACGATGGGCTTTGTCTGTCCTTCCCTGTACACCCACCCGACTACTAGAAGAATTTACCCGCCACGAAAGGGACAAGCCCTCTCTATGCAAAAACCCCGCCACTGGATTTGCACCGGAAGCGAGCGCTCTGCTGCCCCGGAAGACCTGGTCCAGCCGCACGAGAGCCGGTGCTCCAGGCATTCCAGGCTGAGTTTTCTCTCTATGCTGCTGTGGGGATCACCCGGGGAGACGGGTGGGTGCGTGGACAACCTTATCTGCAACTATCCAGCTTCTGACATGTCGGAGGAAGCTCGGTGAGAGCAGCGCAGCAGGGACCGGCTTTGACCTGTGAGCGGGTCAGTATCGGAGACCGGGTCTTCCGTTCTCATGTTACTCCCAAATTGGTGGCCAAAATGACTCCTGCAGCGTCTAGTGCCTGTATGAGATGAGGAACCCTTTAAGCAGACTTTCTCCATTTGGCCTGGACTTGTGCCCTGGTGAATACATATTGGATAGATGTTTTTCGACGCCTGTCTATCATGGTAGAGCACACAGTACCCCCCTGAACCGTTGACCACCCTATTGGGATACGTTAAGCCATTCAAGAGAAGCATTAGGCGTTTTAGCGCTATTGCTTTACTGATAGCTAAGCGACAAGTTTCACTGCATTGGGGCAGAGTACAAACACCGTCAGCGCAGGCGTGGCTCCGAGACCTTACTTATTGTGACACTATGAGCGACATCTATGCCACACTTCTTCCCGCCACCTCATGTCCCTTTGATATTTGGCAGCCTCCTAAAAGCTATTTACAATCGCACTCCGAAGACTCTTGATGGCGTTGATGTCGCTGATTGAAGAAACTGAGTGTATATTGATTGAGTGGGGATCTGGTAAAAGTACTGGTCCTATCTATACGTTGGGCACTTCTTAAAGACTGGTGTGGTAATGATGTTATTTAATTTGGCACGACCATTACTATGCGCTGCAGGTTTTCCAAGACGCTATTTACATAACTGCTCCATTGTATTTGGTTTCTTTTGTTTATGATTAATGGTTTATGGGCTGTATAATGACAGGAATTGTTCATATATTTGACATGATAATACGATTGTCCTGTTTACACGCGGGACTCCCGTTGCTCTCTTTCCTGATTGCAGCTTTGTTGTAGAAAAATTTCAATGAAAATCTTTAAAAAAAAGATATATAAGTACAGGTCAACTGAGCCTTTCAGTTCAGTTCAATAACTTTTATTCGATTATCAGTTGTATAATCATAAAAAGTACATAGAAAAAAAGTTTTCATCACAAACATAAGTTTAAAAAAGACAAGGTTAAAAAAGATACTTGGCAGAAGCTTATGATTTTAGTGTTTCTGATCAGTTTAAAAGTTTTTGACGTAATGTGATGGTGGCTTTAAGAAAAGTCACTATGGATTTAGCTTCATGTGGTGTGTTCAAGCACTGCAGAAAGAGGAATGCAGAGTAGCACTGTCTATGACCACTGGATCGAAGGAGTGGGATAATCCAAGATTTACGTGGAGATTTGTAAAATTTGCAGAACAAAGTAACATGGATCGTTGACTGTGGAGAAATTCCATCGCATGGACAATTGATCAGCTTGCGGGACCAGTTTTGAATTTCCGGAAAAGAGAATAAACGAAAAAACGTGTTAAAACGGAATCTTGTTAGTAAGAATTTCTCATAGTTTGACAAAAAATAGGACAGATAGGGTTGCATGCCTTTGAGAGGTTGTATTGCACAAATTTGTTCATTTGAAGATTTTGTGATCTCAGCTTGGTTTCGGAGCTCTCTCAGGTGTGCCAAGCACATTGATTTTAAATGTTTCCTGGAGATATCTTTGGTAGTAGCAGGATCTTCAAAGTAAGACTTGCAGCCAAGGTCATTAAAAAAGTTCCGTACGTAAATCAGCCATGGGATCCTATGCCAATTGGATAGAGTTAAACAGTCTGTGATGAGGGAACGGGTTAAATGACACTCAGGTTTGGTCCATATACGTTGCCACAGTAAGATGGGTTGAGAGCGAATAGTATCAGTAATATATTCCATGCCGAGCTCACTGTGCGAAGCAAAGATCGGGGAGCTTTGCGGGAGGGCTAGGACATATTTGATGAAGCCGTTTTCCGTTACTTGTAGGTGGTCTATATGGCCATACCCCCATACGCCTGCTCCGTAAGTAGCCACGCTGTGGCACTTGGCGTAGTAAATTTTCAAAAGTTCAGGTGGAGCGGGTTTCCCCAATTTCCTCGAAAAAGAGATCAGGGCCGATGTTGCACGTCGAAAGTGAAGGTTTCTAATGGCAGTAGCTTGGCGCCAATTTAAAGCATCGTCCACCAGAATTCCTAGGTAGGGGTAGACTGAGGTTTTCTCCAGCTTCGTGTTATCCACCAATATCGATCTATGGTTTTTAACCCTGGGGCCAATATGCATAGTAAAAGTTTTCTTTATGTTAATTTTAAGGCCAAGTGAGTCCATGAAACTGCTATATTTGTTAATTTGGTTCTGAAGTTGATTCAAAGTACGGGCTAAGATGACTGAATCATCGGCGTATAGCAGTGTAGGTATCGGGCGGTGGTTTATCTGGGGTAGATCCTGGCTCCCTTCCAGCATAGCCTGCTCTAGTCCATTGGTGTAAAGATTGAACAGGAAGGGAGCCAGTACACAACCCTGTCTTACTCCCTTTGTTATTGGAAATGAGCGGGACAGCTCACCGTTGGTACCGAATCTAACTCGCCCTGAGGCATTAGAATAGAGTTCACGTAGGAAGACTATTAGTGAGGGGTCCACTCCAAGGTCACTGAGTATTTCCCAGAGTTTTCCGTGTTGGACGCAGTCAAATGCCGCGCTAAGGTCGACATAGACGAGGAAGATGTTACCTCCTTTGGCGCCAACATACTTCCCGGTCAGGAGGGCAAGGTTGAGGGCCTGTTCCACGGTCCCAAGCCCCTTCTGGAAACCGTATTGCAGGTCGGTTATGATGTTGTTTTCCTGGGCCCAAGATTGTAAACGGTCCAGGAGCACTCGACCTGCAATTTTACCCATGGAATCCAGAAGGGAGATTGGCCTGTAACAGGCTGGGTCGTTACGGTCGCCTTTTTTAAAGATGGGTAACAGGGTAGATGTCGACCATGACTGAAAGAGCCCAACCGAAGTTACTGCTGCCATAACCCGAGTGATTATCGGTGACCAAAATTCTATATTATGGAAGAAGATGTCCATTGGAACTCCACCGGGGCCCGGAGCCTTGCCTGATTTCGATGCCTTGATTGCTTTGATAACTTCGCTATGTTGGAAATGAATATTTATCGGATAGATGTTATTCTTCGATATATGGGCTTCACTAGGTTCTGGTCCGATAACTGCTGCAATTTGGGGAGATGGACCAAAAATTTTGGAAAAATGCATAACCCAGTCTTCTTCAGTTATTGCCACATCTAGGTGTTGGCCTTCAGTACTATCAGCCAAAAAAGGAGATCTTATAACTTGCCAGAATAGGGCACTATCCTTCCTTTGGCTGCTATTGTGGAGTTGTGACCATAGATCTTGTTTGTTTTCTTTTTTGCGTTCCCGTCTGGCTAAGTTGTATGATTTTCTTAGGTCAGAAATTTCCACATGATCTCTTATAGGTCTATGTAAGGCTTCTTTTAGGCTTGAAAGGGCCTTCCGACAAGCTGCGTCGAACCATCTCATAGTAGAGGGCTTGCTTAATGTTCTTTAGCTTGACAAAGAGTTCATTACTGATTGTTTCTTGGATGTTGTGAAAGCTGTTAGCAATTGTTCGAGGTGTAGTCTCTGAAGACATGCATTCGAGTATCCATGGCTTAGATTTTTCAAGGATCCTCTCTGTCATCTCCACCGGGTCAATCTTGGCCCATTTGACCGTGTAGCTATTCAGTTTATTCATAGTTAATGAGTGCTGGTTTAAAAGACTCGATTTTACAAAGTGTGCGTTGGCCGTTTTTGGGGTGATTCTTACACTGAGCGGGTAATGGTCACTCATAACATTTGTCCCAGTTACAAAGTTTGTTAGTTGCCCCTTGAGTGAATGGGAGGACAATATATAGTCTATGGTTGTTAGAAAGCCTCTTCCATGAAAAGTTGGCAAGAAATCTTGCTGTGGGTCTACTAATTCATTTACAAAGTCCAGGTCTAGAGAGAATATAATCTCATTTAATTTGTTTCCACAGGTCGAGTGGGCAAAGTGGGGCATGGGACTGCCGAGTTCATTTTGCAACCCACAGTTTCCACTTTTGTGGTTGAGACACAGTGGGAGATTAAAATCACCGCCCCATATTAGGTGTGCTGTGATTTGATTAGAGTCATTTTGCAGGGCTGTTAGGAAAGTGGCAATCTCTGTTAAGATTGTCAAACAATCCAATGTACCTGAGTTATTGTAGTAATTGATAAGGATATAAGTACAATCGTTTGTAAAATTTGTTTGCATGATTTGGTATGTCGAGGATTCTTTTAGCATTTTTATGGATATACAGGGGAGAGTATTGGCAACGTAAATCATAAGACCCCCCTTAGGCCTGCCCATAGCTCCCTGCACTGCTGAGGTGAAGAAGGTTTTTTATCCCATTAGATGTTTTGGAGTTGTGCACCATGTTTCTTGAAGACAGAGTACCTGATGTTCCCTTACTGTTTCAGACCATGACTCTGATGTTATTTTGGAGGACAGTCCTGCAACATTCCAATATATGATGGAAAGGTTCAGTTTATTAGAATCAAGGGATACGTGTGAAGCGGGGGGGTTCCCTCGAAGAACTCTTTGTCGAGATCTCTGTCGAAATCAGAGGAGGGTTAATGGTGACGCTCGAATCGTTTGGTTGATGGCAATTTGGATCTATCCTATCCCTAGGGAAAACGGAAACTCTGGTCGTCGCTCCGTTAGTAGAAATGTAGGAGGTGTCTACCACAGTCGCTAGCTTATAGTTTATGTTGATAGGCGAAGTTTGTTTTGATTGGATTCCGGATCTAGGTGGGGATAGCTGGTGTCTAGGGATTGCTGGAGAGGACATGGTGTAGATGTTTTTACTCTTTGGTTGGGACCTAAACGGTCAATCCACCGTCTCTAGGCAGTCAAAACGGTTTCTTATTGGAAAACCCTGCCAGCCCTCCTGTGGATGATAGGGTCTACCTTGCCAGGGCTGCCTTTGCCAATCTCTAGATCTATTTCTGTTTCCATGGCCATAGGTATAGCCCACCTGTTTCCATTGATCTTCTTGAGGGTGGTGCCAGTTCCAGGTTGGGATATATTGATGTGAGTTTAATGGCGGATAGAAGAAAGAAAGGTGTTGGGCATCTATTCCACCTTTTTTCTCCAATGAGGGCCAGGAGCAAATATATTCCACGGTAGATGGATCTCTGCATGTTACTATAATGCAGTCTCCGTGGATCGACTTAGGTTCTCCACCTACCCATGTTACTCTGCGGACTGTAGAGATCCCTCCAGAGTGGTGAGGTTCTAGTGGCCTATTGAAACTTAGCCACTGCATGACCTTATTTTTGAGTGACCAGGCAGTTTCTGTCATACCTTCCATTAGTTCAGGTACTCCAGTAAGAATGGTTGTATATGGGGTAGCCTCTGGCGGCAGGTGGACTGGACGCCTAACTCCTGGTGTCTTTTTTGGGGTCTTTTTAGATATCAACTGGGGTAAGACCGTTGATTTGGAGGGTATCGGTGTCGATTTGTTTGTAATATGATTTGTGGTTACGTTTCCTGTTGATTTCCCCGTTAATCCTGTTTTTACCGGACCTGTACTGGGCATGTGTTGGGGCAATTCTGAGATGGTTTTGGGGTTTTGTACACTAGACAATGAAACTTGCGGGTTTTGTTTTGTACCACTATATTTTGGTTTTTGATGGGGTGGGATGATCGGGACAGGTTGTTTTATTACTATGGCTGATTGGGGATGATGAAGTGCTTTTGGGGGGTGAGTGACATTTCCTGTCCCTTGCTTAGCTGGGTATGAATTTGTATTGGGATATGTACATGATAGAATTGCTAATTGGGCTTCCAGGTTCCTTATGCTGATTTGTATTGGTTTCAAGTGTTGAGAGAGAAGGTCTTTGATTGAGGTTAATATTTGGGACGTTGTTTTACATTGTTTACAGTGATTATCAGTGTCCTTAATGAATGTAGGAGGAAACGAGAAATTATTTTCCGTTGACGCAATTGTCATAGGTTGAGCGAATTGCGTTAGTTGTTTGGGTCGATCCCCCCACATTCCCTCTCGATTCCCGTAGTGATGACAGGAGCACATGCATTGTCATAGCAGGTCGTGCTACCTTGTTTGGGGATGGCTCCTTCCCTTATTCCCCGAAGATGATTATCTATGATTGAATCTGATCTTTCATGCGTTTGACAAGCTAGTAAGTCCGGGGTGGCCTCTAGATCCTCTGATGGTAGTGATTCGGACTCTGATTGGGTCACTGATAGATCAACTATACATGGGACTGTGTTGATATCAGGTGCAGTCCCAGGTAAAGGGAGGGATGAGGTATGTAGAGTTTGCTGGATGGGGGATACTGCAGTTGCTAGAAGACCCAAGGACGAGCGTTTTGCATTCATAAGGTCTAGAGACACTCTATGTTCGAGGAGAGAGATACTATGGTCAATTACCTCGTTGGTCCGCGAGATAAATTGATCGATCGGGCCGGTGATTTGAGCTACTGCCAGGGCAGTTTTAGATTTGGTTTTACTTCTAGTTCTACTCGGCATGGTTGACATTACGGAAACACCCTGAGTGCTGTGAAATGGAACAATTAATAAATGAACCTAGTGGGGTGGCCCGGTCCGGTCGCTATCGGGCACTAACGGGCAACAACGGGCCCGCCCTTGGCCCGGGCTGCGGCCCGCGCGCGTCCCGTGATGCGCGTTAATGGACTTGGTTAAATTCCTGTTAGATGAGAGGGGGCGTGGCACTGGGAGGGGGCGCGGCTCACGCGGGAAGAGGGCCCAGCTGTTGGTGGAGGATGCTGGTCCTCGCAGTCCCGGGGCCGCGCCTCTCGCCTCCTCTGCGGCCATGGAGTTGGTCACTTTCTCCCACTGGAAACCAAAGGTGATTCGGAGTCTTCTTAGCTACTCCTGTAGTGGCAAGCAGTACACAGGGCAAAAACACCTCAGAGCGAGCGGCCCCCGCGTAGCGGGGGCCGCGAGAGGTGAAGAGCGTTTTGGTGGGGGCGTGGCACTGGGAGGGGGCGCGGCTCACGCGGGAAGAGGGCCCAGCTGTTGGTGGAGGATGCTGGTCCTCGCAGTCCCGGGGCCGCGCCTCTCGCCTCCTCTGCGGCCACGGAGTTGGTCACTTTCTCCCACTGGAAACCAAAGGTGATTCGGAGTCTTCTTAGCTACTCCTGTAGCGGTAAGCAGTACACAGGGCAAAAACACCTCAGAGCGAGCGGCACCAGCGTAGCGGGGGCCGCGAGAGGTGAAGAGCGTTTTGGTGGGGGCGTGGCACTGGGAGGGGGCACGGCTCACGCGGGAAGAGGGCCCAGCTGTTGGTGGAGGATGCTGGTCCTCGCAGTCCCGGGGCCGCGCCTCTCGCCTCCTCTGCGGCCATGGAGTTGGTCACTTTCTCCCACTGGAAACCAAAGGTGATTCGGAGTCTTCTTAGCTACTCCTGTAGTGGCAAGCAGTACACAGGGCAAAAACACCTCAGAGCGAGCGGCCCCCGCGTAGCGGGGGCCGCGAGAGGTGAAGAGCGTTTTGGTGGGGGCGTGGCACTGGGAGGGGGCGCGGCTCACGCGGGAAGAGGGCCCAGCTGTTGGTGGAGGATGCTGGTCCTCGCAGTCCCGGGGCCGCGCCTCTCGCCTCCTCTGCGGCCACGGAGTTGGTCACTTTCTCCCACTGGAAACCAAAGGTGATTCGGAGTCTTCTTAGCTACTCCTGTAGCGGTAAGCAGTACACAGGGCAAAAACACCTCAGAGCGAGCGGCACCAGCGTAGCGGGGGCCGCGAGAGGTGAAGAGCGTTTTGGTGGGGGCGTGGCACTGGGAGGGGGCACGGCTCACGCGGGAAGAGGGCCCAGCTGTTGGTGGAGGATGCTGGTCCTCGCAGTCCCGGGGCCGCACCTCTCGCCTCCTCTGCGGCCACGGAGTTGGTCACTTTCTCCCACTGGAAACCAAAGGTGATTCGGAGTCTTCTTAGCTACTCCTGTAGCGGCAAGCAGTACACAAGGCAAAAACACCTCAGAGCGAGCGGCACTGAGCCTTTCACATTTTGTAGGGCGATAGAATTAGTACCATTTAATTAAATAACGAAAACAGCTGGTGTTCATAGTGCTTTTAGAAAGCAGTATTGGCGTAGCGGTATTAGTTTAACTAGTTATCATTCAACACTTTAATTTCACTGCTCTGCAGTAGGACATCCCTTTTGTACGCGACGGACTGCATTGCAGAATTTGTCTTGTATATTCATAATGTTTGGGGAATACTTCAATCTGTCTTCTGCTCTGCCTTTAATTAGTGGCATAAAAAGGTGTAAAAAAAATGCAGTGTATTATTTATGCGACAGTCCCTTAGTTGTAAAAACCTTAATCATCAGTCTTTCTGCAGTGGGTAAGGAAACAAAGTGACACGAGTTAACAAGCATTTACAATGCAATGGTCTCGGCATCATTAAAGGTAGAGCTATTGGCATTGCTCATGACATTTTTTTTTCTTTAAATCATAAATAAATGGCATTGTCATTTACATTGTCAATACACACCACTCTGCACTCAACTGCACTCACCTGCACTGCACTCAACTGCACTCACCAGCACTGCACTCACCTGCACTCACATGCACTGCACTCAACTGCACTCACCTGCACTGCACTGCACTCAACTGCACTCACCTGCACTCAACTGCACTCACCTGCACTGCACTCACCTGCACTGCACTGCACTCACCTGAACTGCACTCACCTGCACTGCACTCACCTGCACTGCACTCACCTGCACTGCACTGCACTCCACTCACCTGCACTGCACTGCACTGCACTCGCCTGCACTGCACTCACCTGCACTGCACTCACCTGCACTGCACTGCACTCACCTGCACTGCACTGCACTCACCTGCACTGCACTGCACTCACCTGCACTCACCTGCACTGCACTCACCTGCACTGCACTGCACTGCACTCACCTGCACTGCACTGCACTCACCTGCACTTCACTGCACTGCACTGCACTCACCTGCACTGCACTCACCTGCACTGCACTGCACTCACCTGCACTGCACTGCACTCACCTGCACTGCACTCACCTGCACTGCACTGCACTGCACTCACCTGCACTGCACTGCACTGCACTCACCTGCACTGCACTCACCTGCACTCACCTGCACTGCACTGCACTCACCTGCACTGCACTCGCCTGCACTGCACTCACCTGCACTGCACTCACCTGCACTGCACTCACCTGCACTGCACTCACCTGCACTGCACTCACCTGCACTGCACTGCACTCAACTGCACTGCACTCACCTGCACTCCACTGCACTGCACTCACCTGCACTGCATTGCACTCACCTGCACTCACCTGCACTGCACTGCACTCACCTGCACTGCACTACACTCACCTGCACTGCACTGCACTCACCTGCACTCACCTGCACTGCACTCACCTGCACTGCACTCACCTGCACTGCACTCACCTGCACTGCACTCACCTGCACTGCACTGCACTCACCTGCACTGCACTCGCCTGCACTGCACTCACCTGCACTGCACTCACCTGCACTGCACTCACCTGCACTGCACTCACCTGCACTGCACTCACCTGCACTGCACTCCACTCCACTGCACTCACCTGCACTGCACTCACCTGCACTGCACTCGCATGCACTCGCATGCACTCCACTGCACTTGCACTGCACTGCACTCACCTGCACTGCACTCCACTCACCTGCACTCCATTCACCTGCACTGCACTGCACTCACCTGCACTGCACTCACCTGCACTGCACTGCACTCACCTGCACTGCACTCACCTGCACTCCACTGCACTCACCTGCACTGCACTCACCTGCACTGCACTCACCTGCACTGCACTGCACTGCACTCACCTGCACTGCACTCACCTGCACTGCACTGCACTCGCCTGCACTGCACTCGCCTGCACTGCACTCACCTGCACTGCACTGCACTCACATGCACTGCACTCACATGCACTGCACTGCACTCACCTGCACTGCACTGCACTGCACATACCTGCACTGCACATACCTGCACTGCACTGCACTCACTACTCTGCACTCACTACTCTGCACTCACTACTCTGCACTCTGCACTCACTACTCTGCACTCACTACTCTGCACTCACTACTCTGCACTCACTACTCTGCACTCACTACTCTGCACTCTGCCCTCACTACTCTGCACTCTGCCCTCACTACTCACTACTCTGCACTCACTACTCACTACTCTGCACTCACTACTCTGCACTCACTACTCTGCACTCACTACTCACTACTCTGCACTCACTACTCTGCACTCACTACTCTGCACTCACTACTCTGCACTCACTACTCTGCACTCACTACTCTGCACTCTGCACTCACTACTCTGCCCTCACTACTCACTACTCTGCACTCACTACTCAATACTTTGCACTCACTACTCACTACTCTGCACTCACTACTCTGCACTCACTACTCTGCACTCACTACTCTGCACTCACTACTCCCTACTCTGCACTCACTACTCACTACTCTGCACTCATTACTCTGCACTCACTACTCACTACTCTGCACTCACTACTCACTACTCTGCACTCTGCACTCACTACTCTGCACTCACTACTCACTACTCTGCACTCACTACTCACTACTCTGCACTCTGCACTCACTACTCTGCACTCACTACTCTGCACTCACTACTCTGCACTCACTACTCTGCACTCTGCACTCACTACTCTGCACTCTGCACTCACTACTCTGCACTCTGCCCTCACTACTCTGCACTCTGCCCTCACTACTCACTACTCACTACTCTGCACTCACTACTCACTACTCTGCACTCACTACTCTGCACTCACTACTCTGCACTCACTACTCACTACTCAGCACTCACTACTCACTACTCTGCACTCACTACTCTGCACTCACTACTCTGCACTCACTACTCTGCACTCACTACTCTGCACTCACTACTCTGCACTCACTACTCTGCACTCACTACTCTGCACTCACTACTCTGCACTCTGCACTCACTACTCTGCACTCACTACTCTGCACTCACTACTCTGCACTCTGCACTCACTACTCTGCACTCTGCACTCACTACTCGTCACTCACTACTCTGCACTCACTACTCGCTACTCTGCACTCACTACTCACTACTCTGCACTCACTACTCACTACTCTGCACTCACTACTCACTACTCTGCACTCACTACTCACTACTCTGCACTCACTACTCTGCACTCACTACTCTGCACTCACTACTCTGCACTCACTACTCTGCACTCATCTGCACTCACTACTCTGCACTCACTACTCTGCACTCACTACTCTGCATTCACTACTCACTAATCTGCACTCACTACTCACTACTCTGCACTCACTACTCACTACTCTGCACTCACTACTCTGCACTCACTACTCACTACTCTGCACTCACTACTCACTACTCTGCACTCACTACTCTGCACTCACTACTCTGCACTCACTACTCTGCACTCACTACTCTGCACTCACTACTCTGCACTCACTACTCTGCACTCACTACTCACTACTCTGCACTCACTACTCACTACTCTGCACTCACTACTCTGCACTCACTACTCTGCGCACTCACTACTCTGCGCACTCACTACTCTGCACTCACTACTCTGCACTCACTACTCACTACTCTGCACTCACTACTCTGCACTCACTACTCTGCACTCACTACTCTGCACTCTGCACTCACTACTCTGCACTCACTACTCTGCACTCACTACTCACTACTCTGCACTCACTACTCTGCACTCACTACTCACTACTCTGCACTCACTACTCTGCGCACTCACTACTCTGCGCACTCACTACTCTGCGCACTCACTACTCTGCACTCACTACTCTGCACTCACTACTCACTATTCTGCACTCACTACTCACTACTCTGCACTCACTACTCTGCACTCACTACTCCCTACTCTGCACTCACTACTCACTACTCTGCACTCATTACTCTGCACTCACTACTCACTACTCCTACTCACTACTCTGCACTCACTACTCTGCACTCACTACTCACTACTCTGCACTCACTACTCACTACTCTGCACTCTGCACTCACTACTCTGCACTCACTACTCACTACTCTGCACTCACTACTCACTACTCTGCACTCACTACTCACTACTCTGCACTCACTACTCACTACTCTGCACTCACTACTCACTACTCTGCACTCACTACTCTGCACTCACTACTCTGCACTCACTACTCTGCGCACTCACTACTCTGCGCACTCACTACTCTGCACTCACTACTCACTACTCTGCACTCACTACTCTGCACTCACTACTCTGCACTCACTACTCTGCGCACGCACTACTCTGTGCACTCACTACTCTGCGCACTCACTACTCTGCGCACTCACTCCTCTGCGCACTCACTCCTCTGCACTCACTCCTCTGCACTCACTACTCTGCACACTCACTCTGCACTCACTACTCTGCACACTCTCTGCACACTCTCTCTGCCCACTCACTCTGCACTCACTACTCTGCACTCACTACTCTGCACTCACTACTCTGCACTCACTACTCTGCACTCTGCACACTCACTCTGCACTGTGCACACCACTGATATGGAATCTTCCAGCACACTTTCTAAAACTATATAGTCTGAAGCATAATAGGCACAGAACCAAAAGAAGGGTAGACATTGCTTAAAATAATCTTATTGTATTTATGAGAAGCAAAAGCGAGACTGTGAAATGTGCTGAATATCAGTTTGTTACGAATCAACAGAGTGGAGTTAGAGAACCAAGAAATAGTAATTTAGAATCCGGGTTAGAAGGAGTAGTAATCACAAGCTGAGGATCAACGGGCGCGAAACAGCGTAGTGGGCGCGCAGGAGACGCAGCGTGAGCGTGCACATCAGCTGAAGATCGCCGGAGAAGACACCGAGCCTGCCTGCTGCCGTGACTGACCCGCTGCAGAGGGAAAGAGCCCGGTGAGTGGGGGTAGAGGGGGGCGGCAGAGAGGTAGTGGGCAGAGAGGGAGGGTGTGTGTGTGTGTGTGTGTGTGCGTGCGTGTGTCTGTCTGTGTGTGTCTGGTGTGTGCCTGCCTGCCTGCCTTTGTGTGTGCGCGTCCACAGACCCTGGTCGGCTCGTGCACCGCTCTGTACTCCCTTGCGAGCTTACTCGGCGACAATAGTTCTCGTTGCCGAGACCTAAAAACTCTGCCTCACATCTTTACAGTTGTGTACTTTGAGGGAGCAGGTGGGCTTTTATCCTGTGATTGGTGTGTTGTTCGGTAAAGTGGAGGACATACTTAGATGTCAAAACCAAGGGTGAGGTTATTTTGGGTGAGACCTTCATAGCTCTTTTGAAGCTCTACTGTTATGATCAAGTGGCTTAAAATTATGGGGTAATTTGGAGTCTGGGGGAGGTCCCCCAGTACGAGGAAGCAACAGAGGCCCTCTCTTTTCTGGGCCAGTGGCAATTTGCCTGCGGTACTTGGAGGTCCCTGCCGGTTTGCTGGGGATTTATTTTGCTGAATGTGCTTTTGCTGAAACAGCAAGCCACCCTGTTATGAAGGCCGCATTGTTTTTGCAAAGTTGTTTTTCCCCCATAAAGAGTAAAGCATTATCCCAGGCACATCTGTACTTTTCTCCAGAGGATCTTGTTTAAAAAAAATAATTGTATTTACTATTATCACATTGTCACAGCATTAGCCAACAGAAAAATACGGAATCCAATTGCCTACCTAACAGGGATACGGTCACACCAGCAGCGCTATGACGAATAGAGCGCCTCCTAAGGGTTTCTGACTGCAGAGCCAGATGAGATTCTGCAGTCAGAAACTCTGTAGTTCCTTCCATTCCTTGACTTTTTAAAATGCGGTTTAAGGCCATGCACATTACTCCTGGATGGTGACAACACTCTACTCCATGGCCTTGTGGACTCCACACTAAATGCTGCATGACCCTTCACTCATGGTGTGAAAAAGTATAATTACGTCACCATAGTTGTGATGGAACTCCACTGGCTTTCCTTGCATGACCGCACCATCTTCGAAGCCGGCTTTATCATTTACAAAACTAGCATGCCTTTCTACCTGGCTGTGAAGCTCACCCATGAATGTTTCCCTTTTACCCTATACAGAACTCTGCTGCCTTTGTTCTAGGTTTTGGCAATAGAGTTACCATATACGTTAATCCACATATACATATGAACAGTTCCCGCGTGTCTAAATGAGGAGGAGGAACAGCAAGGTTGGTGTGCAGGGACGTATGCCAGGTTATACCACATAACCAACTTCTTCCAACCTCTAAATGAACTACGATGTCTTCTATATGAAACTAGTCTTACTGGCATGATAATATATACTTCTAATGGATTTTGCTACATACCAATAGAGTGGTTGAGTATACGAGCAGCAAATTTGTACTATCTATAATTACAACACGTATAGATGCAGCCCAAGAAGTGTGTTAACTATGTGTATAATTAGCCTATTCAATGATTGAATAACGAGGAAAGCATAACATGTGTTATATGATGAATGACAGTAAATATTAGGATTTAGATATATAAGATAGAGCTTTGCAATTTAATTAATTATATTATGAAGGTCAATTGATTTGTAAATCCCAAATGGTATATTGAAAAAGTGAAGCCCATCCAATGAAACCATTTTCGTGCATGTGACAAATTCAAGTATAATAGTAATTTCTAAAATGAATCCATATATTTAATAACTAATAGACATTCTTGTACACATTCAAAAGTTGCCTTCAAACTGTTATCATTTGTTACACTGAGGATAATTCTGATGTACTGTGTGCTATTGTTGCATTTATATTAAACAGAATAAAATGCCAGTGTCCTGTGCTGCTTTTGGCTGCAAGTCAAGATACAACCTGGAAACCAGAGACAAGGGAATAACGTTTCACAGGTAATGTAATTTAGTTATTGATTTATTTTTTAAAGCAAGAGGGACATCTGTTGAAACACACTAGAGCACTTCCAAAAATCACTCTGAGCATGTTATTTTGATGCTTTTCACACATGGGCTTATTAATTCCGTATCAGCACATGGGAAATAAACAGTTCCATTCTAGTGGAGGTGTGAATCAGGTTAGTAAAGTTGTTTTTCAATGGGTCCAGTCCTACAGAAGCTCAAAGGGGACAGTGAATTAAATTAGTCCACACTTGGGTCAAGGACAGATGTAAAACGGTCAACCGTAAATACATTTTTTAGCATTGGCAGTGGAAGAGCACAATTTTTAAGGTCTGATCTCGGTCTCTCCTCTTGCTTCTCTCCTCTTGCTTCTCCTGCTTGACAACCAACAATGGAAAAGAGGTGCATAGCTACCTTTTCAATTAATCCTTTTTCTCCTACGCATTCATCTGACTCATTTTTTCTGCCCTACTCCATGTTAAATAGCTCCTTCATCCTTTCCTTGTCAACATTCTGTCACCACCCACTATGGCAATGTGGCTGAAGGAAGCAGAGGTGCTCAGATCGGTTTAATCTTTCCCTCTCATTCAAAGAATGCCCTCCCAATGACACTGCTACGAGGGTCACTCTTAAAGATGACCTACTTGTTGTTGCTATCAAATTGTACTCCTGCTTATGTTTTGTTTATAAGGCACCAGGTTGACAAGCAAGAGACGATGGAGTGCCAAGATGGTGGGGTGTGCCATGATGAGGCTTTGTGTGTTGACCTATTTTGGGTGCAAGGTGGAAAATTTGAACTCTAAAGTTGCCAGCCAGATGGAAAAGGGGCAGGGCAAAATTCTATGGGCCACCAGTCTGCTCTGCTGACCAGATCTCCTGTACTTTGCTAAATAGTACAATCTCGGTTTTCTCACTGTTCATTTGGAGGTAGTTTTTTGTCATCCAATCAGCGACTTCTCTCATAGAACCAGCAAACCGAACCTTGACCTCTTCCAGATCATCTCCAGAGGAGACCAGGAGTTGGGTGCTGTCAGCTTATGGCACAGTCTTGAATCAGCGTGCTCTTATAATCTGTGCCTGAGGGGCTACGTAGACAATCAATCATTTCTGGCTCAGGGAGTAACTCTGTGGAACTCCTATATCGACTGATAAAGTGCGTAACTTAACAGCGTATAAGCAGATGGTTTTGGTTTGATTAGTAAGGAAATACCTGAGCCAGTGAAGTGCCCTGCGGTTAATTCCCGTGCTATGCAGTCTGCGGATTAATATTGAATGAGAGACCGTGTCAAAGACCGCAGACAGGTCAAGTAGTACCAACATAACAGGTGTGCCGGCATCTAGAGACAGTCTGATGTTATCAGTGACTGCCACAGGTGCAGTCTCCAAGCTGTTCATTGCTCCGAAACCTGATTGTGAACTGTCCAAGATCTGATGTTTCTCAAAGAAGGCAGCCAGTTGGCTGTTTGTTTCTTTCGAGTAATTTCCCTAACAATGGATGCGGGGGAATTGGATGGTAATTGGAGAGGACTTCTATAAACTGGCCTGCATCACACACAAAACCCTTCACTCTCCTGCCCCCAACTACCTAAAAAACAAACTGAAAAGAGGTGGTCAATCCAGATCGCTGAGAAGCTCCAACTCACTCCTTCTTATTCCTCCGAAAATGAAAAAGAAATCCACCCAATACCGTTCGTTTTCTGGCAACGCTCCCAGGATATGGAACGCTCTCCCTGGAATCCTCAGATGCAACCCCTCCTTCTCCTGTTTCAAAAGGGACCTGAAACTCCATCTCCTAAACAAATACTTTCATGACCAACGTCAACCTACCTAGACTGCTATATCTGAGTTGTCCTCTCTCCCCAGACATTCAAGGATAGTGGGTGACCGGACTATGTCATTTTCACCTTTTTCTTTTTTATTGCTCTCTCCCCCCTCTGCTGCACTGCATATTTATCTCCCTTGCTGTATTTTTTTCTTTGGTTTGCTTTCTCTCTGCCAGCCCACTTTGTAATGTAATGTCCTTCTGCTGTTTACGGTGTGTATGTAAAGCGCTTTGATGCCTACGGTTTAAGCTAGCGCTATATAAAAATTAAAATAAATAAATAAATAAGAGTTAGCAGCTGGTTTCTTTAAAATTGGGGATTCTAAGGCAGGTTTTTATTCTGACAGAGGTTTGTCAGTGGCTAGCGAAAGGTCATAGAGAGTCTAAACTGACGGGGTAATGAATTGAGCTCAATAAGACTTATTCCTGGTTGCACATAGATCCACAGGCTGCCAGATTTTGCACCAGCCAGGAAATGGCTCTAACGCGACATGTTATAATGAAGTTGGAAAAACACATTACAGCAGCAGAAACTAGTTTTCATTGAATGAAGATTCTGTGATGATGCTGCAGGCCCAAGTGAAAGAATCCAGCTAAAAATCAGGTTTATCAGTGAGAGTCTAGAACTTTGTGGGATGGTAACAAATCAATATGTTCAGAGTGTTAGGTGTGCCATTCAGATTAGACCAAACTACAGACGGCTTTACAATAATTCTTCAGGGGGAGTATAATATAGGCAAAAGAGATAAACAATGTCAATGAAAGATACACAGAATGGTGCATAGCTTTTTGATTGCCTAATTTGTTTTATTGATACTAGATGTAATCTAGATTAGTTCGTTCTGTGTACAAGCAAAGACGTTAGACCTCATCAAATCCAGAGTATTTATTTTTGTTGTATGGTGCTCCACATATATTGCAGGTTTCCAAAGTCAAATCCAAGTTTACTCGACAAATGGAGAATAGCTATGAAAAGGGCTACAAGCACTGGTGAACTTTGGATGCCCTCCCGCTATCAGCGCTTATGCAGCCTCCACTTTGAAGAGAAGTGTTTTGACACCACAGGACAAACGAAACGCTTGAGAGATGATGTGATTCCAAGTATCTTTAATTTTGAACAGAATCTTAAGGTTGGTATTACAAAAAATGTAATTTTGTGTTAAATAATAATTCGGTCTGTGTAGGTCAAAGGCAAAATATAAATTCAGCATCTCATGACCCGCCCTCACTACCGTTAAGAGTGGACTCTGTTCCAAAGCATGTGCATTGTCCATAATGCCTAGCATCGGAGGTCCGATTTTACCTAACCAAGATCTTCAAGAAGTATCACCCTAACAGATGCCTATAGACTTCTTCCCTGATTGTGCTTGCTAGACTTCCTGCCACACATCAGCACCCTCCCTTATTGCAAGATCTTGAACTTAAAAGGATAATGAACTACCAGTTCTCTTAATACGAACCTATAACATGTTATTGTGTCTCTAAGTTTTACAAAAGTGTTATTTCACTCTTGGTGCCTTTGACAATGCAGCAGGTTTTTTGACTTGAGTCCATAAAATTTGATGCAGGTAATCACTAACATGAGAGAGGCACGATTGTAGGTCATTTGCAGCTAAATTCTGTGGGATGAGTATTCTTTGGCCGGAAAAACAGGCTGAGTGAGTAATGTGAAAGATCACAAACTTCAATGTGAGAAATTCCACCTTTCAGGTGATTTTTGTTTTTACATTTGGGTTTTAGACTTATGCAGTGGTTTGCTGCCTTCTAAATAGCCCAGCCACAGGCCTCTTTTGAATAGTATGTGTGTTAACAGATCCTCTTGTATAACAGCTGGCTGTGTGCCAAGAGTGTAGCGATGTAAAAGTAGCATTGAAGTGTAAGCTCAATCCAGCGTATCCCATTTTATCTTTTGGTTGATAAATGGGATTCACACTATATTTGAAGTGTTCAGGTACCAGGGATAAAAGACCATTGGTGAAATCAGATTTCATTTTTTGTGTACAGCTTATAATAGTTGTGGGATATGGATACCCTTGACCTTGTTAGGTAGGTCGCTCCCACTCCGCAAAGCACCGCCTGTGTGTCCTGACCCTGCCGCTGCTGCTGAGGAAGTTGAGGCCCACCTCCACCCGCAGGCTACCACCTGCGCCTCATCCCTTGTGGCCAGTGGTAGGCCTTAGGTTTGTTTGTCATTTGTAATTTCATTGTATTGTACTCTCTTGGTGTCTTGTGACTGCTGTTGTCCGTCTCCCCCCCTGTGCCTGTATTCTCTCCTGTGCCCTGTGTTTTCCTTCTGTCCCCTTCATTGCTCCCGTGATTCTGTGCCTTTTTCTTCTTATGTCCCCTTCGTAGCCCCCGCGATTCTGTGCCTTTTTCTCCTTCTGTCCCCATCGTTGCCCCCATGATTCTGTGCCTTTTTCTCCTTTTGTCCCCTTCGTTGCCCCCGTGATTCTGTGCCTTTTTCTCCTTCTGTCCCCTTCAATGCCCCCGTGATTCTGTGCCTTTTTCTCCTTCTGTCCCCTCTGTTAGCCCTGTGATTCTGTGCCTTTTTCTCCTTCTGTCCCCTCTGTTAGCCCTGTGATTCTGTGCCTTTTTCTCCTTCTGTCCCCTCCGTTGCCCTCGGGATTCTGTGCCCTTGCTTCCATCTCACCGCTGCATCCCCCGCGGCCCGCCCCCCTGACTGCCCATTCGCTGCCCCTGCCTCCCAGCTGCTCCTCCCTCCCACCACCTCTGGCGTGCAGAAGGCGCTCCTAAGGCAAGCCCGTCTGCTCCCGTCCGCGCGTGGACCACGCCCAGGGCCAAAACCCCTGGCCCCCGCGCCCGCCGCGATGACCGCCTCCGCTATGATGCCAGCACACTGCACGCCCTCAACACCGGACGGACCCACACCTGCATCAAGGGCGTCCCGAAACACACACATGGTCCCTTCACCTGCCGGAACTGCAGCTACACAAGCCTCAGAGCCGCCAAATCACCCGCCAAGAAAGACCTCAACCACCTCCGATGCATCCTACTGAACACCCGCTCCGCATGCAAGCATGCCTTTGAGCTCTGGGACCTGCTCGATACATCATTCCCGGACGTCGCCTTCCTGACAGAGACCTGGATGAACGACTCCTCCACACCCGACATCGCCATAGCCATCCCAGACGGCTACAAGATCACCCGCAGAGACCGCACCAACGGAGTCGGAGGAGGAATCGCCATTGTCCACAAGAACAGCATCAGGGTCTCCACCAGCACAGACGACACTCTCAGCACCGCCGAACACATGCACTTCCAGATCCACACAGACCCCAACACTACCCTGAGAGGTACCCTTGTCTACAGACCCCCCAGACCCCGACCCCAGTTCAGCGACTCCATCGCCGACTTTATCAGCATGCATGCCCTGACCTCCACCGACTACATCCTCCTCGGAGACCTGAACTTTCACCTTGAGAACAACGACGACAGCAACTGCGCCACCCTGATCGACAACCTCGCCAACCTCGGACTGAGTCAGCTCGGCACAACGCCTACCCATTCCGCCGGCCACACGCTCGACCCCGTCTTCTCCTCAAGCTCCCACGTCTCCTTCAGCCACACCACCGAACTCCTATGGACCGACCACTGCTCCATCCACTTCACCTTCCAGAAACCCACCACACACCACCGCACCCAACAGATCCCCCGCCGCTGTGGGAGCAAAATCACCGAAGACCAACTATACGCAAACCTCGCCCTCAGCCCACCCACTGACACCTCCAACATCAACGATGACGCCTGCAACCTCAGACGCTGGATCGAGGACTGCGCCAACACCCCTGCCCCTCTGAAGAAACCCACCTACAGAGACACCAGCAAGAGAGCAAGCTGGATCACCCCAGAACTCCTAGCCTCCAAGCGAACCTGCCGGAAACTAGAGAAGAAACGGCACAATGAAAAGACACTGGACAGCCTCGAAGCCCACAATGACACCATCTGCAGACACCATCACCTCATCAGGTCTGCCAAGAGGACCTCTTCAAAGACCTCCTCGACAACGACGCACACAACAGCAAGGAGCTCTTCAACATCGTAAAGGAACTCTCCAACACCAACGACATCCCGCCGTCGCAAGCCCTGTGCGACTCCCTCGCCACCTTCCTCCACCGCAAGATCGCTGACATCCACAACAGCTTTGTCGCCCAGACAGCCCCAACAGACATCGACACTCCAGACTCTCCGCACACCATCGACCACGACCCCCTGCCAGCCTGGGCCAATGTTAAGATCGATGACACCATCAAGACCATGAGCACAATCCACTCAGGCTCCCCGTCAGACCCACTCCCGCACCACATCTTCAACAAAGCCAGCAGCTCCATCGCACCCCACCTGCGCAACGTCATCAATCTCTCCTTTGAGACTGCCACCTTCCCAGAGAACTGGAAACACGCCGAGGTCAACCACCCTACTCAAAAAACCCAAGGCGGACCCGAGAGCCCTCAAGAACTTCCGTCCCATCTCCCTGCTTCCGTTCCCAGCCAAGGTCATCGAGAAGATCGTCAACAGACAGCTAACCTGATACCTCGAAGAAAACAGCATCCTGGACCCATCCCAGTCAGGGTTTCGCAGCAACCACAGCACAAAGACTGCCCTCATCGCCGCCACCGATGACATCAGGACCCTGCTGGTTAACGGTGAGACCGTGGCCCTCATCCTCCTGGATCTCTCCACCGCCTTCGACACTGTCTGCCACCGTACACTACGCACAGGCCTCCAGGACGCAGGGATCCGAGACAAGGTCCTCGAGTGGACCACCTCCTTCCTCTCCGGCAGAACCCAGAGCGTCCGCCTCCCCCCCCCCCCCCCCACCCCCCATGCCGATCCGAAGCCTCCAAGATCATATGCGGCGTACCCCAGGGATCATCCCTCAGCCCGACACTGTTCAACATCTACATGGCCCCGCTCGCACAAGTCGCCCAACAGCACAACCTCAACATAATCTCCTACGCCGATGACACTCAACTAATTCTCTCCCTCACCAAGGACCCCCCTCACCGCCAAATCCAACCTCCATGAAGGAATGAAGGCCTTTGCCGACTGGATGATGATCAGCCCACTGAAGATGAACACGGACAAGACGGAGGTCCTCATCCTCTGCTCCAACCCTTCAGCCTGTGACGACTCCTGGTGATCTACGGCACTGACACCCACCGACCACGCACGCAACCGGGGAGTCATCCTCGACTCAACACTCTCCATGACCAAGCAAGTCAACGCAGTCTCCTCCTGCTGCTTCAGCAACCTCTGAATGCTCCACAAGATCTACAGGTGGATCCCGACAGATACAAGAAGAACAGTCACCCAGGCCCTCGTCAGCAGCAGACTCGACTATGGAAACGCCCTCTACACGGGAGCCCTGGCCAAACTCATCAAACGACTGCAACGCATTCAAAACGCCTCTGCACGTCTGATCCTCGACGTACCACGCCACAGCCACATCACCCCCCCACCCGAGAAACCTGCACTGGCTCCCTGTGAACAAGCTCCTCATCCACGCACACAAGGCACTCCACATGACCGGCCCAGCCTACCTCAACAGATGACTCTTCTTCTACATCCCCAACCGCCAGCTCCGGTCCGCCGACCTCGCCTTCGCCACCGTCACTCGCATCCAAAGAACAACCACCGGCAGCAGATCCTTCTCCCACCTCGCCGCCAAGACCTGGAACACCCTCCCACTGAGCCTACGACAGACCCAAGAGCAACCAAACTAGAAACAGCCTGCCCTGATAGATGCAAGTTAGCGGCTCACAAGGAGTCCAAAGGATTCAAATTAACAACATTGAGCTCACCACAACACACAATCAGGCCACACGATTGATCAGACTACATATAGAAAAATAGATATTTTTATTCTCATTTTAGCTTCGTAGTGCATCAAACATTTTAAATAACAATACAATTTATAACATTTCAGATTTCACAAGGTTCCATAACGACCCCACCTCACCCTCTCAACAATCATCCAACATCATCCTTTCTCTTCACTTATACCTCCTTTCACATTCACACAACTAACCATACGAAACACAGTTCATACAACATCCTCATAATCAATTAACAAAGTAATGCATTTAGGGACCCAAAAGGGTCTTCTCGGCACAAGGCTGGAGACCCAAGATCAAACTAGAAGGATCCGAAGAGACAACGCCGACGCGAGTTTCGGTGCTAGGCCTGATCTTATCGCTGCACCTTCATCAGAGCTTGTGCGTAGGTGGGGTGGGGTAGAACAAGACAATCAAATCAGTGGCCAATCTAAAAATTGGGCCGGTCTAGGCCACCAGCGGAATATCTCGTATACCGAAATCCTGGTATCAACGTTGGTGGAGAAAGATACAATAGTGCATCAGAAGTACACCTGATTAAGGGTTCATTTCCAGACAATGGCTTGGGCATGGAAAGCTAATTCTAGGTATGTAAACCTCCGCGGTTCAAACAGTGGTCAAGAGCGGTACTGCAAATATCGGTATTATAGTCCCTGGCCACGGAGGTGTAGGGAGCAACGCATAACCATGACGGATAAGCCACAAGGATTCGTCTGCTCCTGCGTCATTCCCAGAGAGATAATCAGTTAATTAAGAGCGCCCAACTTGACGCGACACACAGAATGAGAACCACTCGGCCTGTACGCACGTCGTCACGTTGTGTCATCAGCTGACTCCCTGCCGCGAGCCTCGGCGCACCTCCTGATCCGAGGATCTTTGCCACGCCCTCCCGCTCCTGTCTCCTCTGAGCGCTCGTCTGCGTGGCGCAGGTGCGCGCGGACTACCTGACTTCGCACGAAGAACTGCTGACCTTCAGGAGGCTACTCAAGCCCTGGCTGTTCGACCAGTAGCGCCGCCCACCCCCTCCCTCCTTTTTCCCACAGCGCCATGAGACCCTCACGGGTAAGTAGTGCGCTCTACAAATTCTTGATTGATTAATTGATTGAACTGAATGTCGAGCTACAAACACTTGAAGCCTGATTACTATGCCTCAAGAACATGATACTGCCAATATTTCACCCTTGTGTGACCTCACGAATGTACTCACACATGCTGCTCTACTCTAGCAGATCCACTGCGCCATTTACGTTGCTCATGCAGTGATAACCCACACTAAAGTTGACATACCAGGCGCCCTCCTGGCCTGCCCCATGAAACAAGATCATGTATGTTGCCCTGTCACTACTATTTGACTTTTAACTAATACCTTTGTGTTTACACAACACCAAATCCATAGTGCTTTAAGTTAGCCTTATCAATTACTTTGCTACACTACCCTCCCCAGAGCAGCTCACTTAATGACAGAACTGAGTTCTTAGATGACACATCACTGACCCAGATTGCCACCTGAATAGTGTCAGGACCTGAATGTCCCGGTTGCTGCTGCTGAAAGCACAGAAGCAGTATGCTTGCTGGCAGGCAGGGGTCTCTCCTCTCGCCCTTTCTGTTTGCATTGACTGTCGGACCATTAACCGATTAAATGTGATGCACAGATCAGCGGCTTCTGTGAGGGGGTTCAGGAAAGATAGAATTTTGCTATGTGCCGATGATATCTTGATATACATTCAGGACCATGAACCCACTTTTCCCATATTGATGCACATGTTGGACATATTTGGGGATGGGTCTGACCGCTTATCCAGTTGGTAGAAAACAGTTTACATGCTGATAAGGGGGGACCACTCTGATGTGGGGGTAGCGTCCACCCTTCTGAAAACAAATGATCACCTTATCAAAGTCGGTTTAGGGTAAACGGCGAATGCAAATTGACCTAAACCAACTATGGGCCTGGGTGCTGAATGTGGAACACTTGCTGGCCCGTATAAAACAAGATATAATGGCATGGGGGTGCCTGCCACTCAGCGTGACCAGCAGAGGAACAATTTTAAAAATGATTTAGTTGCCCTGATTATTTTATGGGCTGCAGAATTATACCGGCCACCACATTCCATTATTTATAGTCCTCCATTCTGTCCTTTAATCGGGGGGGCTCACGCATTGCGTTTTGTAAATGCGTCCTGCCACCTTACGATGGAGGATTGGGCCTAGCTGGTGTTAAGTTATATAACTTGGCTAGCCAAAGGATACCCATAAATTACTGTTCGCAGATCAGGGCAACCCATTGGTGCCTTTGACTTGGAATGTATTGGCATACAGGGTTCTCGATTTACTCTATAATCCATATAGACGCAGGATTCTTCCACACCCCATGGACACGACCTTGGCATGCTGGCATTAAGCACTCAGATGGGCGAGATGGGACGGAGTCTTGACTGTTGAGAACCTGCTGTGGCATGGTACGTAAATCCTTTATACAGCGTCCATTTGCTGTTTCCGCTGGTGGAATAATATAGGAGGAGTCTTCAGGTGGGAGACATTTGAGAGGGCAATCACATGAAATCCTTTGCACAATTGGATAAAGCTTTTACCATGCATTAGTCTCCATTCAATAGATACCTTTAGTTGTACCATACCATAGACGTCCACTCGTGAAGAAACTATATGCTCCTGGACTACAGTTCATACGAGGCTAACCTAGAGCTTGCTATGATGGGGCGCAATGGGTTATCTTACTTTATTGTTCACTTTTCTCAATAGCCCAGATACACTTCAGCAGCCCTTTGATAGGTGGGTACAGGAGGTGGGCACTTAGATGACTATGATTGTGCTGAGGCAAAGATGGCCTCTGGGGTCCTTGCAGTATCATTTGGCTCAGATTGATGAAGTTGCAATATTTTCACAGAGTTTACTATCGTCCCACTTGATTGCATAGGATGAGAGGGGAGATGAATCCTCACTGTTTCTGATGCAGGGACAACCTGGGGACCTTCTACCACACAATTTGGCTTTGCCTGTTGATACAAACCTACTGGTTACGAGTACCCAATATATTTTGTCTGAACCCCAAAATGGCTCTGCTTGTCTTGATGGATGAATGGAACGGGTCAAGGTATATAAGACTGTGGCTATTGGCTTTTTGGTGGCCAAACAAGACATTGCTCGCCACTGGAGATCGGGGCCATCCCCATTATAGAAGAATGCACGCAAGGCATGTAATATTGTGCAAAAGCAGAGGAACATGCATATGCCTTCAGGGACTACCTGCGAAAATACGAGAAGGTCTGGAACCAGTGGTGGACTTAACATCAGGATCTGAATCCATTGTGAAAACGGCACTGAAGTGTAGCAATATTCTTACTGCAGGGTCATGATATAGGGATCAAATGTGTACTGTACTGTGCTACTGATATATGGTGTTCAATAAAAGTGTTTAAGAAAAAAAACAATTGTGCTTGCTGGCATTGGATAAAACTCAGATGGCTCAGACGGACATCTGTCAGAATTCCATCAGACTTAACCAGATGTCCTAGTCCGAAGATGCAGAAACTGTGTGAGTCTGCAACTATATGTATAGAACTGCTTGCCTTCTACTCCTTTTTTCGATCCCCAAACTGGGCAATGAATCTGCTGACCTCCTTTCCTCCTGGCCACCAACGATCCTAAACCTGGATTACAAAGTCTAAGCAAATACTTTGCTGACCACCTCCTGCCCTTGCTTCCTCACCTACTCCATCCTGATGAAGCAGGACTTGTACCAGAGAGGAATACCTACTCAAATATTCGCAGACCCGTTAGGGTCATGGAGGTTGCCCTGAGGTCCCATCCCCGAGCTGTATGCCTCTTAGTAACCTGGAGAAAGCATTCAACTCACTAGAATGGACTTACCTGTTTGAACTATTGGAAAGGATTGGGTTTGGTAGGCAGTTGATTAAACTTATATATAGAAAAAACACTGCGCTTGTCAGACTTGAACATCATATTTCCCACTCTATTGTTATTCTTTGCGGCACTAAACGAAGCTGCTTTTATCTCCCCATTCTTTTTGCCCTGTTGATCGAGCCTATAGTAATTTGGCTGAATATTTGGGGAGGGTGTCCCCTTGGAGATGGAATGCATGCTGTCTCCCTCTATGCTGACAAGAAACCTCCTCTATTTAAGGGATGTAGCCACAGACCAGACTGACATTGTGCATATACTGCATGCTTTGGGCTTAGTATCTGGACTGTAGGTCATTTGGCAAAAGTCTTGCTTGTTTCCCTTCAATTCTGCTGTTGCAGAGTTCATGTTGAATCTGGGGGTGGTGAGGGGGGCGGGGGCGGGGAGTGTTGTCACAGTGGTTGCATAGAACATTCTGATATTCCGATACTTGGGCATAAAGAGCACACTTTACTTGAAGGCAATGTCATGCAAGCTGAATCTGCTCTTCTCAGCCAGGTGACGTTCTGGATAACCCTTCCTCTGTTGCGGTCATGCAAAGTCTGCATACCATGGGCACATGCCATCCCCTTGGTTGATGGCTCACCAGATTGATTGGCCGAGGTGTGCCGTCTCGTGTCTCCCAGGTCATTTCATGTTTCTCAGTGGCACCAGCCGGTCATAATGTGGGCTAAATTGGAGAGAAAAGCTCTCCATAGAGAGGAGGTCCAGGGCCTACAGAAACATCTCCTCTCCCTAGGCAGGGATGCACTTCTTATTAGTTTCCAAGCTATCGGTTAGGAGGACACCCTTCCACCTTGACTGCGCTTCTGGGTTAGGGTGACCTCCACTAGTCTCTTCTACAATCTTTTGTCCTATCTTAGTGGATTCTCACTTACTTCCCTTACACACATGCTTGACCCTTTTTGCCCCTTCTAATTCTGTTTTTAAAAGGGCAGGGGGAATGCTAAATTCCCTTGGCCTAACTGTTGATCTCACAATTATCTTGTAGCTCAGCCTGGCTGTTACCTTTATACATCCATGCTTAGTTACGCATATGTGGCAGTAAACCTTGATTGCCCTGCCTCTTCTGTTTACCTATCAATTTACTTTCTTAGCCTCAGTTAGTTACCATAGGCTTTTAATGTTCACTTCTGCCCTGATATTCAAACTAGTCAGGAGCAATGGCAAATGTTAATTAACTCTTTGTGCTTGTTTCACTGTGCCCACAGGATATTATGCTGATTCTTAGTTTTTTTTAATGCTATTTATCTATTAAGATGCCATGTGTATGCTTTTTATGGGTTGTTGTTATTGGGTATTCATAGATAAGCAAAAACCATTTTACATCACCATAGCATAATCATTTGAATTCTATTACAGACATTGGCTACATACATACAGGCAGCAATAATTAAGAGATTATCACCATCAGTACACAATGTAGCTAAGGGGGCGTGGCCAAGCCCCTAAGATGGCGGACATTCTCTAGCAGAGTATCTCCCAAGCAAGCGCAAATATTGAGCCAGCTCACATAGTTTTGAAAGTGTTCTGTTCGACATGTTGATTGCTTGAAAGTGAACTTCGTGACTTTAGATGGCTTTTAGACTCGTTTAAACATTAATGTTTTTGCCCATTTTGTTTGTGACAACCGGTTTTATATTTGAACCTACATTCCTTTATATCTTAACTGTGTTGTTGTCTACTTAGCTGGTACTACTCACTCCACTCACTTTCACCAAAGGCACCTCAATGCTTAGACCAAGCTCTCAAGGGAGAGCCAAAGAACTTCTTACGTAAATGCAGCTTAACTCTTTCTTTTGGATGGGTTGGACCTGGTAGGAGCACCATGATCGGCAAAACACTGACTAAGAGCCTCTCAGCTCCCAAGTCCTAGGAAGTCTTCAGGCACCTTTCTCCAAGCACATTTTACTAGGGTCCTTGCTCGAGCTCTAGTGGTATTTCGGCCCCTTTAATACCTCAGAGTACACGGGAAGGATAATATTTTAGGAACCTTTGTCCCTACAAGGGAGGTGGTACTAGAAAACGTGATCCACGTGGAAATATTCTTCAATTTAAACCGTGTAAGATTAAAGAAGTCCCAATAAGCTCATGCGCAACACCTGCCAGTGTACCAAGCCAATTTGCTGTAGCAAGTTTTGTCTGGTTTGAATTTGGGCTACACTCTGAGATAAGCAGATGCTTTGGGCAATGATGATGGGGCATAATGGATAAGTTTGCTTCAGAGGTTGTACTTAAGGCACCGCACAGAGTTGGAGATGGAAATGGTGCCACCTCAAGAGAATCTGCATCTCAGAATGCTTTTTTTCTTGATAAATGTGAACATTTTAATAGCAAGTTTACTGCTTTAATTGCGGGCACTAGGAGGAGATAACATTATAGATGGAAATATGACTTATTTAGTTCAATATTGACATTTATGAAATAATATGGGCAGTTGTCCCAGATATATGCCATATTATGAAGTATGAATACAATGTCAGAATCCCTTTGCTTCTATTATTCTTTGTAATTTTGATTAAAACACAATCTGCCATTCACCTACCATTACAAAAACAGCAACAATGTTGCTGAATGTATTTTGTGTATTAGTACACACATTACATGATAGTAGATATTGGCTGGGCCAGCCTAATATTTCTTTTTCTTTTTTACTGGTCCAAACTTAACATAGTAGGGGACTTAGCCAGGTCTGGTTAACATTACACATATTCACTTGTCTGGGGTTTGTTGAAAGGAGATTTAGTGAAGAATGCCGGTGTGTGCTCAATATAATGAAGTACCGATGGTTGGAAGTTGAAAGATGTAGATAATACTCGGAAATGTGCATTGTTGACCAGATGTGCTTCATGCGTCTGTTTCATCTCATGCTCAAACATGAAGTGCTGTGAGCATTAGAAGGTACGTGGGGATGGAGAATCAGCAGTTAGTGTTTTACATTCATGTTACTCTTTAGTGATACCTCTCCTCTTTTACCTCACTCCACCCCTGGAAACTTCATCTATGCTAATTCTAAAAACTAAGCCAGATGGCATATAGGAGAAGGAAAGGGTTGTTTAAGTGGTCCATACACAATCCAGAATTCAGGGTTGCTTTAGCTGTAAGACTCTGGGTCAAATTACTTACCTTATTCCCCATTGGCCTTCCTAGACAATATTTTAATTCAGTGCTTTTATCCTATCTGAACATACTAAGATCAAAATGGAATCTGAATAATTCTAAATTTTACATATTTAGAAATATAGGTCCAGTGCCGTGTATCATTATTATTTAGGCAGTATTAGCTTGTGAAAGCTAACATTTTTCATCTTTTTTGACATGTAGGCTAAACAGAGAACTCGAACAGTAGTATCTAAAAGGCAAGCATCTGAGATTAGACATGTTCGGGGTAAAGATTTGGAAGTGGACCATAATCCAATCAACACTTGTGCCAGCATCAGTCAGGTACAGTTACATATTGTAACCAGCTTCATAGCATTGCTAAACTAGCAGGAACATGGCGTCATAAACTTAGTTGTTTTTCATTGTCAAGTCGTTGCTGGAAGTCCGTTTCATTGGAACTGGAGATGATAATTAAATCAACTTGCACATTCTGCCTAATGGTCATGCTTTGCATGTTATTGCATTCCTTAACTCTATTTCACAGGAAAATAGTGGCATGGAATTTTTCAGTTTTGAGTCACAAAGAGTCCGATAGCCTTTCTGCTAATCTTAACAAGGAAAAAAGTGTGTACAGTAGGTCTTGTTTTTTTAAAGTCTGCAAATGATTGGAAAATATTAACTTGCTTCACATTACTTTATACAATTCTGAAAAATGTTTTTAACGATCAGAGAAAACGTTTCTTTTTAATTGTGTATTAATGTTGGTCTCGCACTGCCAGTGGAATATTGTAAGGTTTGCTTGGAGAACTATTTAACCAATAGCTAGAGAAACAAATGTTTATATAATTTGTTATATGTTTTGTTGAGTGCTAAGCTTTTGCTTTTTGGCCACTTTGTGTCACTATTGATGTCAGAGTATTTCATTCTTTGCGTGGTGGTTTTCATATGGAATGCAATAATGGTTTGTAGGAAATTAATCTATTGAGGGAAACCAGATACATGAATGTTCAAAGGTAAGGAAATCACCGTAGTTCTCTTTTAATCAATTAAATAAATTGTTGTAAGCGGTTTAGCAGTTAGTAGCCATCCAGCTAGTATGGCTTCCCTTTACTTAGACGCGCTACAGTAGGTTGTGGGCTAGTCACCGGAACCAATCTGGTCCAGGAAGACTGTTACCTTTTGGGTCCTGCAGTGTTCGAGTCCCAAGTGCACTTCTCTCCTCTGCTGCAGTCCAGCCAAGAAGGGGTCCTGATGCTGAGGATGCAGGATACTGAAGGTCCTGACGATGCTGAGGAGATGCTGAAGAGATACAGTAAGTGTTTCTAGGGCCATGCTGGAATCCATGAGCTTTGGGGGTTGTCGCCGCCTCAAGACTCAAGCTCCCACTATGCATCAGGGGAGTCCTGTGCAGGTTCCAGTCGCCACTGGTCATCTGATCTCCCAGTTATATACACCAGTCTCAATGGTTCCTTGCAGATAAGTAAATAATTTTCTTTGAGGAACCAAAGTCCTCTATGACCTTGGCTGCCGGTCCTACAAACTTGGATACACTTTGGGAAGGTCAGGACTTAGTCGGACAACAGTCATTTCAGCGTCCAATGGTTCCCATGAATGAAGCCTTCCCACTCTGTCACTTTTAGGGTGTCTGTCCACCAAGCAATCATGGGATACTCTGATCTACCCAAATTCAAGATGGCACAACCCTTGATCCCTTGTTCGAAGTCCTGGGAACACTTCTGAGTGGTATCCAGAATAATGAGCTCCCCCTCCTGGAGAAGATGACAGCTTGTCTGCCTACAAAAAGGAGCATGTTACAACAAAATGGTGAAGCCCAGCCAATAATGTCCTTTCCCCCTATACCCCACAATAGACTTTAAACTCAACGACAAGGTAGCCCGTTTGGAACGTCTGGAGAAAAAGCTCCTCCGTACTAAACTACATTGCCATCTATTGACCAAGTATCTTCACTCAAATATCATTCCCGTAGGACTCCAAATTAAAATCGAACCAGCGATTTTTGTTGATGTCCCCAAATTCCGAGAGGGCTTCAACTTTGTCGCCAACAACTGCTCCCGGCACTGGATGGTGCTGGGAGTAGAGACGGCTGCTGAGCAAGTCCAGATTCTCACTAGAGAGATTGCGGCTCTCAAATCTGAGATCGCAGGTCACTCTACTTTGGTCAACGCAAAAGAGGCACTAACGCGTTTGGACGCTACCCTGAAAGATTTCGAAGTTACAACTCAGACTAAAAAATTGAGAAACTAGCCCTTGACGTCCGGTTCTTTGATAAAAACAAAACCTATCCTTATCTGCAGGAAGATTACTACCGGTAAGATAATCCGGGACGATTTACCAATCGTGGACTTGGAGGATTTAGAGGAAGACGATATTATACCACCTACTCCGACTCCTCATACAGCTCGGAGAGTGACGCTGAGCAAGCCGGCCCTAGCTCCGCCTACACCTATCAAGACTACAGCTATCCCCCACAGGTTCCTTTTTTAGGACAAGCCCAATGGAGACCCACCCGGGGACGAGGCAACAACTGGTCCAGGGGACAATCGAGGGGTCAACAACTAAACAACATGGACTGGGATGAAGGCAGAGGCAGAGCTCAGAAACAGGTCCGCTTCACACTGGAAGAACATGGTGAGAGATCTACCCACCGGAAGGTTTACAGGTGGTAAGACCGACACCGAACCCAGTGGTAATATCTCTAGCTATACTTTGAAGGAAGATGAGATCAACGTTCTCAGCAAGGGTTTGTCATATGTCCCCACTGCACCACCCAACCAATTTGCCATCAAAACGGAGCTTTACAGATTCTTCAGGAAGATCAAGCCTCGCTACTATTTCAGAAATTCAACCTCACCATCCAGGAACTCTTACACCGGACTGCAAATCCCTTCCACCTTTGTGCCACCCTCTTACACCATGACAAGTAAGATTCTGGCCTATGAAAACGTGGTAATGCGTGATGTTGATAGAATTTTGGGTCAACGAAAATATACCAAATTTAACATCAGCACTGATGGCCCTTAAGGACAACAGAGAAGTGATCATCAAGCCTGCCCACAAAGGCGTTGCAATTGTGGTCCAGGACGTGACTAAATACAAAGAGGAGATCTTCAAGCAACTGAACGATATAGTGAGCTATAAGAAACTACCGGACGATCCCACAAGAGAACTAGCACTGGAGATATTGCGAATCACCCAAGAAAGCCGGGATCAGGGTTTCGTCTCTGACCAAGAATTCCATTTTCTCAATCAAAAAAACCCAGAATACTAACCATTTACACCCTGCCCAAAATACACAAGGACATGACCAAGCCACCGGGACGCCCCATCGTGTCGGGTTGTGGCTCGATGCTTGAGCCACTGTGCAGGTATATTGACTATTTTCTGAAGCCCATTGCGGAGAGTACACAGACCTACCTTTGTGATACCACGCAAACCATCAACATTGTGGATAGACGTCCTTTTGATTCTAACAACAAACTGCTAGTCACCACACATTGTATTGCTATATACTAGCATTCCGCAAGAAATTGCTCTTGTTGTCATGTCCACAGCATTGAACCAACGTGAGACACCGGTCACTGTGCCCACCGATTTCATTATTTCCCTCTTGAGGATTGCCATGATGAGGAATTTCTTCATTTTTAGGTCTCGATTGGTGTTGCAGCGCCAAAGCGCTGTCGCCAGCGAGACCTATTGTGATTGTCTTGCCTCCCAAGTGGTACAGGCCGGGGCACGCGCGGCGATTGGGGTCTGTGGACGCGCACGTACAGCCACGTGCACATCTCCTGTTCTGCTTCCCACATGCAGTTTCACTTTCGCCCCATCGGCTACTGGCAGCATTACTTGTTACTGTTGAAGCATTCCTGAGCATAACACAAGAAGCTGTGGGGACACACTGCACAAATGGTCAACAGTTTGGCGCACGACACTAGGGTACTGCACGAAAACACGGGGTGGCAAAATAAAGGAGAGCACCGCGCCACCTCAACGCAAACTAGCAGACCACCGCACGCTCCTTACCGACTCCTCCGGAGACCCTCAGCCTCGTCCTAGCAACCGCCCAGGCCGCCTAAGTCACAATCAGCGATGTCTTGCGTTAAAAAGCACAGACCTCCATCCGTTCACTCCTGCCTTTAAACAAACATCCACTGGCTGGAAAATAAGCCAGAGTAAGGCTTGCAACGCGCTGACGTCGTACAGCCCATGTGATTATGTTGGTCCACAAAGAGGCTTGTAACGCGCGGTGTCATTCTCTTCAGAGGAGATCCCTACTCGCTCTAGTCACTCAGACCATCTAACGAGAGGCTTGGAACGCACAATCTCGTCTTTCCTCGTGACTGCAATGGAATTATTATGATTCAGAGTTTGGGGGTGCAAAGGCAAAAAGTCTAAGAATCCAAAAGAAACAGGCAAAGTTCTCCTAGACCTAGACTATTTTTTTTCCATGCAAGATATGTATTTGTTTATTTAGGTGTTGTGTACAGTACAAAAGAATCAAAATAAATTGCAAGGTTGGCGCAAGGGTCGGATTGGGAATAAAAATCGGCCCGGGCATGCTAAAAGAAGTGGCCCACATATGTATATTGCCTTTCCGCAAACCACTGCCTCTGTGAAATGTTATTAGCAAGCGTTTGCAATGTAATAGGTCTCGCATTTACGCAAGTTTGAGCTATTGACATTGTAAATAACTGCGTTTTTTGTTTGTTTTTGTTTTTAAAACCTAAATAAAAGGCATTGTTATTTACAATGCCAATAGCTTTAACTTGCATAGATGCGAGACCTATTGCATTGCAAATGCTTGTGTTAAATGAATTTACCAAGTGCATTTGGGTTCCCAGTGGTAGTGACACAAAATGCTGCATGGCTTCCGATGGTGGTGATTGGAAGACATAATCACCACGATTCCAGTGGTTGCCCATTGCATGTCAATGTAACGCTGGTTTTCATGTCTCTGTAATTAACGAGGCTGCATTATGCAGGAAAATCAAACATACAAAAAGTAATGGGAGAGGCTTGGCTCCCCGTGTTCAACAGTGTCATCTGAGGGGCCGCGGAGGGGAGTTCTGACGGCTACTGCTGCGGTTTAGTACGGACACCACAGGCTCCCGTAGGGGCAAGACGTCGCCTCTGTTCTCGCCCCCACGCACTGCCTCTCTCCATAACGCACCCGCCTCCTGCCGTTTTCCCTTCTCTTCAAAAGTGGCCTGAGATTTCCGAAGCTGGGCTGACAGACACCTTCATGCTGAGGCACCAGGGAGTGCCTGATCAGCTTCACATGAGATCAGCAAATAGCTGGGGTCACTTCACACCTTGGAAAGAGGCTGCTTCAGACCCTTCCTCGATCTACCTGCCTTACATCCAACTGCTCTCTGCACCGATAGGACTGGAGCAGAGCTGCGACAAGTGCCCTGGAGATCATTGAGCCGCATGGGCACTCCGATCCCAGAGCTGGGCTAGTCTTCTCAGCAGATCCCGGCGCTTCCCTCCTGGGTCAAGCTTGACACCAACTCGAAACCAGAGAGATTGAGAAACGGAGACTGTGATCAGCTCAGCTGCACTGGGGAAACGGAAACAGCGGCTACTTCCTTGGCTTCAAGGCGCCTCCAGGTCCAGGAGCAAGCCTAGTTCACCCCATTCTCCAGGGGGCCCTGCGTGTGTGTCCAGTTCTCTTCTCACTTCGGCACCTTGAAGTAGAGAGATGCGGACGGGTTGCCCCAAAGTGACACTCGGCCATGAGTGGGCATTTGGTCAGTCTCTGCCACTCTCCCCTTGCCAGGAAGGAGCCCGCGACCAGCTGGTGATCATCACAAGGAACAGGTGCGCTCTTTTTTGAAGGAAGACTGCTACGCCCCCTGTGGGTGAGAGTCCATGGCCCCGCCCGCCCTCCCTCCCGAGAGGCCCAGCTTCCCACTCCCTGCCTGTGACAGCCTCTGCCCGCCCAGTGACAGGCGCGCTCCAGGTGACAGGCCCGGCTCCCCACCTCCCCCAGAGCTGACCCTGTGTAGAGCCAAGATACCCGCCCGCCCCAACCCAGTTAGAGGCTTGCTTCACCCCCTTCCCCTGCCCCCTCCCCCATCTGGTGGCAGGCCTTAGCCCCCAGCCACCTCCTCATGGCGAAGAAGACGTATGACCTGCTGTTCAAGCTGCTGCTCATCTGTGACTCAGGGTGGGCAAGACCTGCCTGCTCTTCCGCTTCTCCGACGATGCCTTCAACACCACCTTCATCTCCACCATAGGTGAGTGTTTGTGGTACCTGCGTGGTGGGGGGGTAACTCTGATGTATTGGTCTTCCTTCAGTACCAACTGCTTGTGTTGTGTCATGGGTGGAAGTGGAGGCGTGATGGTGGTGATTGCATTATTAACAATCAGAGGGCCATCACTATCGTTTTGAGGCTTGGAGGGTGAATTGAAAAAGTATGCCATGGCTTTAGAACCATATCTGCTTCATTACACGTATACACCAAAAAAATAAAATATCTCGTTTTCAGTATCTGCTGTTGACCCAGATCACATCATTCTCGCGCCCATCCTCTTGCAACTTATAAAATATCACACGCGCTTGCCACCACTTTACACCATAGTGTAAATCCTACAAGCAGATGTGCTGCTTGCGTCAGAGCCTCAGCTGTGCCGCGTAATGGGGACCCCTGTGTGTGTGTGTGTGGCTCTGTGTTTGTGTGTGTGTGGCTCTGTGTTTGTGTGTGTGTGTGGGGCTCTCTTGTGTGTGTGTGTGTGTGTGTGTGTGTGTCTGCGTGTGTGTGTGCGAGTGTGTGTCTGTGTGTGTGAGTGTGTGTGTGTGTGTGTGTGTGGCTCTGTGTGTGTGTGGCTCTGTGTGTGTGGCTCTGTGTGTGGCTCTGTGTGTGTGTGTGTGTGGCTCTGTGTGTGTGTGGCTATGTGTGTGTGTGTGGCTCGGTGTGTGTGTGTGTGTGTGTGTGTGTGGCTCTGTGTGTGTGGGTGCAAATGCAATTGCTCTCGCATTTGCAAGAGATTAAACTATTGGCATTGTAAATGACAACATTTTTATTTATGTTTTGGTTTTGAAAACAGATAAATAAATGGTATTTTCATTTATCTGTTTTCAAAACCAAAACATAAATAAAAATGTTGTCATTTACAATGCCAATAGCTCTAACTTTTGCAAAGGCGAGACCGTTGCATTGTAAATGCTTGTTCAGAATTGTTTCTACCTGCAAACCAATGGAGTAGCGATGTGGGCTACCTTTGTCCCTGACCTGGCTATTATCTTCATGCTGCCTTCGAAAGTAAGTTTATTTTCAACAACATAAACCCTTTCCAATCTCTGGTGGGGCTATGGATGCGCTACATAGACGACATCCTCCTGATTTGGACAGGTGACCAATTCCAGCTAACTGCCTTCCATTCCTGGCTTAATCAAAGGTCCGGTGATATCCAATTCACACTGCATTCCGATGTGAATAAGATTGGTTTCCATGATCTGACCATCTATGCTGATGGAGGTACTCTCAAGACAACACTGTACCGTAAACCTGCAGAACGCAACTCACTTCTGCAATACAACAGCCACCACCCGAGAGGCCTACTGGATTACCTTCCCTACGGGCAGTTCCTCCTCATCCGGAGGAACTGCTCCCTCAAACAACACTACATGAGTGAATCAGAGGATCTGGCAGATCGCCTAATGGAACGTGGCTATCCCAAACGACTAGTGAAGAAGGCTAGAAAACGGGCTTGGTTCAGTCCATGTGAATCACTTCGTTAACCTCAAGAAAGATCTAACATCCAGAAACAGAGGTTGATCTGTGTCTCCACATTCTCCACAAAAAGCAACGCCATTAAAAAGATTATCAACAGACACTGGAACCTCGTATTTGATGACCTCACACCGGAGACTCCACCCATGCATTCATTCAAGAAGGCCAAGAGTATCAGGGACCATGTTGCCCATTCCTTTTTGGACCCAGCTACACCACCAACGGTCTTGTCCCTTTGGCACCTACCGCCCTTCATAGGCCACCACCGATGCGGTCATTTCAAGGCATGTACCAACACTATCCAAACAAAGGAATTTATTTACAAACAACGCAAGATCATCCTGAAGACACACACCAACTGTAACACGACCAATGTTATCTACGGAATCATCTGCCCCTGCGATCTGATCTACATAGGTCCGACGCAACAAAAGATCAAGGCAAGGGTGTTGCAACACTGTAGCCGGATCCGTTGTGGGTTGGTTGGCGCTCCCATGGTTGAGCATTTCAAACGACGAGGCCACGCCCCTGACAGTTTCAAGTGGATTGTTTAGAAGAAAGTAATTTTGGGGCCAAGTGGAGGTAGTATTAGCCATATTCTAAACGTCCGCGAATCAAAGTGGATGACTCTTCTTGACTCTGTAGACAATGGTCTCAATGTGTTGGATAGCAGTTTCACCCAATTAGCAACCATATGTCTGTAGCTTTCGTACAACAGAGACATTAATGCAGTCCCTTCTATACCCACCTCTGACCTTTCTCCCCAGCTCTTGACCCCGATGCATCTTTATCACCCTGTGAGGCAGGTATTTGCTGTGGGTGTTTGGGCATTATCTGGAGGTGTTGTTTTCTTTAGATTTTTCTTTTGATTTTACCATACGCTGCGATAACATTAATCCTTTGTGGTTTCTCCGTGATTCGTCAGCGCCTATGCCGTTATGTGTGACAGGCAGGCGCTGGAAACAGTAATACTATGTTGATGATTCTGTTCACTACATGACCACATGTCTTGTACTTTACTCCCGGTTGTCAAACACATGCATTAAGCTACAGCAGCGCCTTGCCGTTGTGTGTAACAGGCACGCGTTGGGTCAAACAGTTATAGTACGCTGATGATTCTGTTCACTATACGAGTAAACATCCTGAACGTTTTCATGTATGCATTAACAATACATTAGCGCCTTGCCGTTATGTGTGGCAAGCACGCGCTAGATACACTAGATTAATTTATTGGCTACCTTGACTCCACGGTCATAATTCTCTGCATCAACTGTAATGAGGCTTTACCACTGCCAGAAATACTCAGGAGGCAAGAGATGAGGGGAAAGTATATTTATTACTTATCTCTACATAGCAGGAGAGCGCCGGGCGTCTGGTGCTCTCCGAGAATGCTCCCCGAATGGAGCTCGCCCTCCGAGCTCCAAAATGGCCGCCGCGCGTGCTGCGTCATCACGCATCACGCAGCGCGCGGCGACTAGAACGCGACTCTACATCAACTTCTTATATTATTGAGTAGTACTGTAATACTTGTGTGTTGATTTCCACCCTTTTAAACATTGCTAAATCACACAGACCTTGGGTTTCACTTTTTACTGGCTCGAAGAGGCAACCAAAGTATTTCTTCACTGTCTTCCATGCATTTGGCGTGAGCAGGACGTGCACGCGCGCCGCTGGCCATCTGCTTTCATAAGTGGTCTGTCTCAGAAGCGCTTCCCTCGCCTTCTGTAATGTTACGAACGACGAATTCACGATTTTAAACCAACACGCAGGTATTTCCCCTTCCTCCCGCCCCTTTGGTTAATTAATCTGGTACGCAGCTTCGGCTCGGTCAAGTACCCATCTTGGGTTTCCTTTTTCATTTTCTCAGACTCCGCGGGTAGCTGTCTGCACCCGGGCGGCGCCTTTGATTCATGCTCACATCGTTTAAGAAGCTTGTTAACGTTATACTATGTAAGTTGATTTACGCGCATACCTAGAAGTAATTTGGCATGTTTATCTCTTTGGTCTGAATGACGACATTCTGTGGATGTCTCTCTGAATAGATACATCTTTCATCCGCGGATCATTTTACCTGCGTCTTTCTTGGCTGTAGCTCTGATTGGACCTCGATGAGGGTACTGAATACATATCTGAAAGTACCCCAGTGATATTGCATATCACGAACAGTTCCCAACACGATTATTAATTTATATCGTATAAATAAACTGATACCTGAGAGTATAGCTTCTGTGATAAATGGCTTTGCCGAATATTCATTGTTTACATTGTTTGGATGCTGTTATCCCTATGGAGCAAGACCGAGTAGGGTGAATAATTGGTGCACCCCCGCTTTTAAGTACAACTTTATTCTAAGATATACTGTCTCCTAAATGTCTGCACCAGATGTGAAGAAACTAGATTTCGAATGAGACTAAGGACTAGTCATCTCGGGGCCGATTATCAAGTTTAAAGTACAACATCGTAATACCGACTACAACTCCCATGAAACCTATGGTCACGTGACACGGTAATATACGTGTGACGTCATGATGTTTTTTGATAGATCGAGGAAGTAAATAGCGTAGCGTCTCAGACGCCCGGTACCTCCCCAAACGGCCCGGAGTACCGACGGCGAGGTAAGAGATGCAACCACGGCTCTTGGCTTTTCGTTTGCTCTAACTCTGGCCTCCTGACTGAACGCGGATTCAATAACATGTCGGGAGCTGATTAATTCTAGTTTCCCGACTGCACGCGGATTCACTAACATGTTTGGGAGCTGAGTAATGATATCTGTATGCGCACGATAAACTAAAGCTGTAGGCACTGCGGGTATTTCTAACACTAATCCTCTCTTTCATTACAAGCGCAGTCTCTATACTTCGCGCAGTAAATCATTAATGAATGTTGATTTACAAACACGCAAGGACCTGACTAACTAAGTCTGCAAATGCACGATAAAACGATCGTAGTGACCACAGTAAAATTTTGTTTATATGGGCCTCATACAATAAATTCACAATCGGACCGTAGAGATCTAGGGGTCCTGATTATACCATATAATTCCCAAAAAGTATTTTCCTGATGAAACTACCATACTATTTTTCTCTATAGAATATTGAGACTAATGGTTGGTTGTCCTGCCATAGACATCTGGGCATTAACTCAAAATGTCCTTACCATGTAAACCTGGGCATAAACCGAGCTAGTGAGAATGTTTGTTGTGAAGTCAGCAGTAGCTGACGTGTCTATATGTGTTTCTTTACTCCCCCCCCCCCCCCCCCACCCCCTAGAGCGGTGCTTCAACTACCTGAGCCGTAGCCAGGTGAGGTGGGGCTTTTCTCTCCTACACAAATTGGTAAGTGAGAGTACAGATATCAGAATGAGATAACTCTGTTAAATTTGCATTAACAGAACGAAGGCGAAACAAATTTTTCATCACCTTCCGGATGTAAACTAGATGTATCAAATATTGTGTGATATTGATTATCTAGTATGCGCTAATTGTGTATTTGTCTTTCTTTGCAACTGTACATGTGTGTCCTGTTCGTTTGGAATATGAAACAACCAGCTGGGAGAATGAGTTTTTCGAAATACCCAGGTGATACATTTTCATTATAATTTCAACACGTTTTTAGCAGTAGCGTTACAGGTCCTGAAGAAAGCAGTGGACACCACTGGGGTCCCTAAACCTGCAGAAACATGTCGACCAGTCAAAAATATATTAGTAGCTATTAGTTAAAACTACTAGAATCGCACTATTATTTTATTGTTTTAGAAGCAGCGAAGTCTCTATTAAAGACATTTTTCCTCTTGTCTATCTAATTTTAAATAGCACTTTTTCACTTATCACACCTTTCACATGCACTGCTTAACAGTAGTCACTTGCCGCCTATACAAATTGGCTATAGATCACTGGGCTCCTTTCCAGTCTAACATTCTAAGTACTGGTATAGACAACCTTCCTTCGTGGTATGAAGGAACCCACATGATGAAAAGGGCGGTACAGGTCGAGTACTGATGGGTATTTTTTTCAAACATGAATGAAGTACCCCATTGACTTGAGTTAAGCCTCGTCATTGAACATAGTTGAATAGCACAGTTTGTTAGTTGCTTAGTCAGTCATTCGCTGTTGTTTTGACCCACCGCTATTCTTTGTCGTTATATAATAAATTTTTTGGGGGCTATAGCTGTGTGTGGTCGGTAAATATTCCCTTGGACCCTCCAATCCCTGTTGTGTTCATGTTTATCTCTTTGCCTACAGATGGCACGCTTCATTTGGATAATAGGGTGTTGTTGGAACTGGGGTCACCAGCTGTGGGTAGCATGGCACGAGCGGGTAGGCATCCGAAAGCTTACGTGTAAAGCGACCATACAGCACACACAACCACTGAGACCGTAAAAAGGGCACGCAATGAGTGACGCCACTCCAGTTAGTTTGTATAAAAATTAGATAACTTTTATATAGAGCAGAGTCAGGGTAATCAAAAATTGCAATATCAATAACTTATCAGTTTTCCTTCAGAATACATATGTTCCAATATTCTGTAATAAATACTTAGAGGAATAAATATTAAATATTGGATAATATTATATAATAGATAAACACAGGCCTGACCTCAGCCTTGCTCCTCGTCAGCACCTGTAAGGAATACATCACAAAGGCAACCAAATGACATTGCATCATATTAGTTCTGTAGGCATATTACCCACTTCTCACCAAGCAAGGGTGAGCGTTTCACAGCAGTAAACATGTAAATAAATAACTGAAGGCTTCCAGTAAATGCGGCACTAAAGGGCAGAAAACATTCCATTAAGGATAAACATCCCCTTGTGCAGGATTAACCATTTTAAGAATCACTCCCAGCAGGAATGAGCTTTAAGCAGTTCCATAATAGAAGTAGAACTTCTCATTAGTTATGCACTAACATGTCATCCAGGAAGTAACCACTTCTGTGAGCAGAAGTAAACATTTAATAACAGGTAAACCATGCATAAGGCCTAGGCTAAACAGAACACTAGGCGAAATACAGATAATCCCTGGGTTTGGGCCTAGCACTCACTAATACTCTTCATCATGGAACGGTAGGCTTTCCATTACAGCCCCTAATCAGGGGTTACCCTTTTAGGAATTGAGGCCTATAGACTATGGGCTTTGGGACCTCTAAAACAGACCAATACCAGGGTAAACATTTCCTGCAGTAAAGATAAGCAGTTCAACAACACATTTCCTTGGGGTAGAGTAAAGGGAGTAATTCACCAATGCAGCACATACAATAAAGGCATAGCCTTTCATTACTTCCTAATAAACGTTTCATTGCGTCAGAAATTTGCATGTCACTAAACCAGAGTAGGACATTTCATTATACACTGGTAGGCAATGCATGAACATTTCTCTAGGGAAGAATAACCATAGCAGTAGACATGAACCAACATCCCACCGCCCACGAATAAACAGGTCATTACAATCAGGCGGGAAGAACCTCCTCTTAAGCATAGGTGAAACATCTCCTTAGTCAGGAATAAACATTTCAGGGAGTAGGAGTAACCCTTCCCTGGAACAAGAATGAGCTTTTATTAACCCGCAGTATGGTCCTCTTGCAAGGAATTCAGTGAGGAACATTCATTTAACACATTTCGAACCCAGCAATTAAGCAACCGTTCCGTCAGGTAAGTACCCCCTTCAAAAGGCAATCATTTCATTAGGCATGGACAAAACATTGAATCCGCAGGGGATTTCCCCCTGGGAAACTCAGCCCCTGCTAAGAAGCAATTTGGCTAAAAATAATCCCACAGCTAGGGACTACTTCCTCCTCAGACCAGTCACTAATTAGGAATTTGGGGATTCCTTCCCAGTCAATAAGGGCTACTGCCCCTGTCAGAAGGGGCCTTCTTTAAATAATTAGGGCCAACGGGGCCCAACAACAGTGTTCTCCAGGGGAGGGGTGAACTCGGGCCTTTTGCGGCCTCACGCCCACCTCCCCTGGGGGTTACCTTCAATCATCGGCCCTCCGGGGTCCTTGCGTAGGTGTGCAGCCGGTGGAGAGGGCTTCGGCCCTCTGGTAGGCCTTACGCGGCCTGAGGATTCTCCCTCGGCCCCTTCGGGGCTTGCACCGGCTGGTGGGGGGCCCTTGCACTCTCTCAGGGCCCTCCGGAACTGTCAGTCTGTTCCCAGGCCTTCCAAAGCCTCTACAGCCCGGGAACCAATTGGGACGTGGCTGCAGAGGGGCTTGACACTTGCAGCCAATGGCTGCGCGGCAATGGGTGGGGGTGCGGCCGAAGACGCGGCGCACCCCCGTCACGTGAGGTGGATACAGGCTTCACGGCCTGTCAGGCCCAGCGCGGCCTCACAGGAATCCTGGCGGCCCTCTCCTGACACCGGGGGCCGCCGAAGAGAATCTTTCTTCTTGGGCTGGGCTGCGGCGGTGATCGCGACACACAGCAACGCTGCGGCGGCCCTCTCCAGGCACCAGGGGCCGCCGAGGACGATGACGGCACTCACAGCAGCCACACGTGGACAACCGGAACGGCGGTGGTGAGGGGTCTTGACCCAGCGCTTCTTACCTTCACAGCGCTTCTCAGGGGGGCAGTCTAACGCTTGAGGGCAGATCACCACGCTCTCAAGAGCCCGCAGTTCTGGCAGTTTCTGACGCTAGCGCTTCTCTGGGGCACAATGCTAGAATGCGGGACAGCCACTCTTGGGATAGTAGCGCTTCAGCCAGTCCAGCGCTAACAAGGCACAGCAGGGGAGCGCTGAGGAGCGCACAGCTCGGCTCAGTTTTAAACCTGTTAGCAAGGCAGCTCAATCAGGACAGCAGCTCAGGCAGATATAGCGCTTCAGGGACACTATAGCTTCAAGGATCACAGCGCCCTCTGGCGACATCGGCAGGCTCAGTGCTTCTCACAGGGCTCAGTACTTAAGCGCTTGAGGGCCAATACAGCGCTTAGGCAGTTTCTTTAATTGCGCTACACCAGTAGTTTATTTAAGGTGAAGGCAGATCACAGAACCAACAGGACAGGCCACACGACAATGGCAAACCAGCAAAAAGGGGGGGTCCCAGGTGGCGTCAGGGAGCGCAGGGAGCGACACAGCGCCAATACCTGGTTGACTTCTCAATAGTCCTGTGGTGATTTGGTTTCTTCTTGGCGCTTTATATTTCTTGCGCCCTTGTAAATAGCAGTCTCTTGGATCCTTAAAAGGGGGTGGGGGTTGAGTTGATGGCAGTATCCAATCTCCTCAAGTGGCACCTGGGTTCCACTCCCGCCGGGCCAGATCAGGGGGCAAGTGCAGGATCCCTCAACACTTGGTAGGCAGCACCTAGGCCCTGTCACTCCCAGTGTCATAGGTCCTTGTCTAGGCCCCACTGCCTAAAACTCCTGCGTAGGTTCTTCCCCAGGTCTGTGCTCCCTCAATCTGACAGGAAAGTTTCCCTCCCTTTCCTTATATAGTGCCAGTTGACAGTTGGCAATGGCAGTTGGTGTCACCTCACCTGTTTCAGAAGGTTCCAGGAGGTTCTAGGAGGTTCCACCATTCTGGCTATGGGCAGGCTGGCAAGCTAGTTTTGATACATTGTTTATGGGTTCCAGCCAGCTCCTGGCCACTAGAATGCGCCCACAAAGACCACGCTGCAGTAGCAGGGGTCAGTGGCGGCCATGTTAGGGGAAGTGGGCTCCTGCTCCTTAACATTACATTAAAATTACGCAGGGCATCTCCACTACACAAGGCCTATACCCTTTTATTACAATGGGGGACATCCTAAACTAAGGAAGTAAAAAGCGATAAAATTTGTGGGGAAAGGGCCAAATCCTACACGTCTCCCCCCAGCCAAAAGCCAGGGTAGACCGATCATCACCTTGATGGGCTTCCCTGCTTGGGGCGGAAAAAGGTGGACGCAGGCCCATTACTTCAATGGCATCCGCCAGCTCTTCACTAATCAAACCACCCCACTGGTGTTCCCTAGTGGGATGAGGCCAGGACTGACCTCTAGACAATCCAGAAGCCTCTGGCCCTTGCTTTCTCTCAGAGTGGGGGGCAGTAGCCCCAGGCCCGTGGTACCTTTGGACCACTCTCCTTCTTAACCTAGAGTCTAAACCCTTAGGTTGAACTGGTGACGGGGGCGAGTCCTCCCTCTCCTTGCACCCCCCTGTCAGAGTTCTGCACCCTCCCGCCTGTAGTAGTACCCCTGAGAATCACCACTGGGGGGACTCTGATTACAGAGATCCCTCCCGCCAGGTCAGGCAACCCCTGAACCTGGCCACCCAACCCGGGATCAGAACCCTGTGGCTGGTCTGTTGCCAGAGGAGAGTCCTTCCTCCCTCCGCACCCCCTTCCAGGGTTCCGCACCCTCCCACCCGGAGAGGTACCCCTGGAAGTCACACCGGTAGGGTCCTTAGTTACCGGTACCCCACCCTCCAGGTCAGGCAAATCCTGAACCTGAAACCCCAGTCCAGGATCTACACCCTGTGACTGGTCTGAACCCTGAACCTCGGGTATGCTGCCACCATTAGGAGTACCTGGCGCACATAATTCCAAGGCTTTCAGCTCTAACTCTGTTAGCTGAAGCTGGTGCGCCAGCTTCCTTTCATCCATTGCAAGACTCTCACTCTCCCTCTCGTGCTCTAGCATCCTTGACGACGCACACCCCCAAGATACTCTTCTCCCTGCCCCAGAACATCTTCCCGGTAGCACATTGTCAGACACAACAATGTCGAGTAGGCCTGGGTCTTCTGATGTGCCCGCCTCCCTGGGTGTGACCTGCCCCTCCTGTTCCCCATCCCCTCTCCCCTCTGGGTGGGCTCCTACCCATGCCCTCAAAGCAGTACAGAGTTCCTTCTTCCCGGTTCTCCGCCCAACAGGCACCCCCATCCCCTGACAAAACTCCATTATGCCAGGTGGGGACTCCGATAAATCTGGGAAAAGATACCAGGACGTGGGTGACAGGATTAGGTCAAACAGGTCTTGATACACTCTACAGGCTAGACAGTGGAGGGGTCAATTACTTAGGCTTGCTCACACAATAGGTGTGTAGCCTAATTGCTGTGCACCTGTCCCACTGGAGGGTGCTGCATGGTCGCAGGTCCTGGATCCCACCGCTCGACACCAATATGTTGGAACTGGGGTCACCAGCTCCCCGTGGGTAGCATGGCACGAGCGGGTAGGCATCCGAAAGCTTACGTGTAAAGCGACCATACAGCACACACAACCACTGAGACAGTAAAATGGGCACGCAATGAGTGACGACACTCCAGTTAGTTTGTATAAAAATTAGATAACTTTTATATAGAGCTGAGTCAGGGTAATCAAAAATTGCAATATCAATAACTTATCAGTTTTCCTTCAGAACACATATGTTCCAATATTCTGTAATAAATACTTAGAGGAATAAATATTAAATATTGGATAATATTATATAATAGATAAACACAGGCCCAACCTCAGCCTTGCTCCTCGTCAGCACCTGTAAGGAATACATCACAAAGGCAACCAAATGACATTGCATCATATTAGTTCTGTAGGCATATTACCCACTTCTCATCAAGCAAGGGTGAGCGTTTCACAGCAGTAAACATGTAAATAAATAACTGAAGGCTTCCAGTAAATGCGGCACTAAAGGGGAGAAAACATTCCATTAAGGATAAACATCCCCTTGTGCAGGATTAACCATTTTAAGAATCACTCCCAGCAGGAATGAGCATTAAGCAGTTCCATAAAAGAAGTAGAACTTCTCATTAGTTATGCACTAACATGTCATCCAGGAAGTAACCACTTCTCTGAGCAGAAGTAAACATTTAATAACAGGTAAACCATGCATAAGGCCTAGGCTAAACAGAACACTATGCGAAATACAGATAATTCCTGGGTTTGGGCCTAGCACTCACTAATACTCTTCATCATGGAACGGTAGGCTTTCCATTACAGCCCCTAATCAGGGGTTACCCTTTTAGGAATTGAGGCCTATAGAGTATGGGCCTTGGGACCTCTAAAACAGACCAATACCAGGGTAAACATTTTCTGCAGTAAAGATAAGCAGTTCAACAACACATTTCCTTGGGGTAGAGTAAAGGGAGTAATTCACCAATGCAGCACATACAATAAAGGCATAGCCTTTCATTACTTCCTAATAAACGTTTCATTGCGTCAGAAATTTGCATGTCACTAAACCAGAGTAGGACATTTAATTATACACTGGTAGGCAATGCATGAACATTTCTCTAGGGAAGAATAACCATAGCAGTAGACATGAACCAACATCCCACCGCCCACGAATAAACAGGTCATTACAATCAGGCGGGAAGAACCACCTCCTAAGCATAGGTGAAACATCTCCTTAGTCAGGAATAAACATTTCAGGGAGTAGGAGTAACCCTTCCCTGGAACAAGAATGAGCTTTTATTAACCCGCAGTATGGTCCTCTTGCAAGGAATTCAGTGAGGAACATTCATTTAACACATTTCGAACCCAGCAATTAAGCAACCGTTCCGTCATTTAAGTACCCCCTTCAAAAGGCAATCATTTCATTAGGCATGGACAAAACATTGAATCCGCAGGGGATTTCCCCCTGTGAAACTCAGCCCCTGCTAAGAAGCAATCTGGCTAAAAATAATCCCACAGCTAGGGACTATTTCCTCCTCAGACCAGTCACTAATTAGGAATTTGGGGATTCCTTCTAAGCATGGGCGTAAAATCCGTTCCGCTCACGGATTTTGCGGATTTTCGGTAAATTCGCAATCCGCGAACTCTCGCGAACTCACCGAAAATTCGTAAATCCGTGCGAAGCGGATTTTTTTGCTTGGTCGCACTTGCCAACTAGAATACTATACAATTTCGCGGGAGTAAACACTTGCGAAAACATAGATGCGGCGGGCAGCGACAATCTCGCAATTGCGAGATTGCAAAATTTGCAATTTCGCACAAGAAATGCACCAGCAGGCAGCATAAACCTTGAAAATTATGATTTTTATCAGAATAACTCCTCAGGTTGACATTTGCCTGCACTTTTTTTTGCAAGGAGTCCATTTTGGAGGGGGAGGAAGGAAGTGCCCCACAGTCTCCAACTTCCTGTTCCTGTCCAGCAGGCTCCTCTCAGTGCTTTCTTCATGTGCTGGTCACTTTGATTTGGATCTTGACCTGGAAGCACTCAGCAAGTGCAAAAGTTCAATCTTATCATTAGTAACCATTCCCTGTACTGCCTGGAAGGATTACTTTTTGTGGATGCTGCTGGATATTTGGATTTTTGCAAAACTGAAAGCACTCAGCAGGTGCAAAAGTTCAATCTTATCATTAGTAACCATTCCCTGTAGTGCTTCCTGAGGGGCCCCTTCAAAGTTCAGTTGCCTACTTGCAACTATTCTATGACCCTGCTCTGACCCTCACAGCAGGCTCAGAGAAAGCAATTACAGATAAGGAAGCAGGTTGCAGCCAGGAAGTTCAAATTCAGTAACACATTAATCAGCCCCTAATTCATTTATGTCAGTTGAGGCAGGGCAGGTGAGCTTTTCCACCCATAATCTACAGTGATGAACTATAGGGTGGCATGGGTGAGCCAGAGGGTGGCATGGGTGAGCCAGAAGGTGGCAGTGGTGAAACAGAGGGTGGCAGTGGTGAAACAGAGGGTGCTGTGATGAACCAGATGTAGAAACAACATGTTCGCGACCGTTGCTACCCGAAAAGTAAGTTCACGTTTGCGAACTGGTACAAAATCCTCGCGAACTGGCAGAAATCCTTGCGAACACAAAAAAAAATAAAAAATCCGCAAATTCGCGAGAGTTCGCGGATTTTGCGGATTGCGAATCCGTAAATACGCAATTTCGCGGATTGCCAATTCGCAAAATCTGCCCATGCTTAATTCCTTCCCAGTCAATAAGGGCTACTGCCCCTGTCAGAAGGGGGCCTTCTTTAAATAATTAGGGCCAACGGGGCCCAACAACGGTGTTCTCCAGGGGAGGGGTGAACTCGGGCCTTTTGCGGCCTCCCGCCCACCTCCCCTGGGGGTTACCTTCAATCATCGGCCCTCCGGGGTCCTTGCGTAGGTGTGCAGCCGGCGGAGAGGGCTTCGGCCCTCTGGTAGGCCTTACGTGGCCTGAGGATTCTCCCTCGGCCCCTTCGGGGCTTGCACCGGCTGGTGGGGGGCCCTTGCACTCTCTCAGGGCCTTCCGGAACTGTCAGGCTGTTCCTGGGCCTTCCAAAGCCTCTACAGGCCGGGAACCAATTGGGACGTGGCTGCAGAGGGGCTTGACACTTGCAGCCAATGGCTGCGCGGCAATGGGTGGGGGTGTGGCCGAAGACGCGGCGCACCCCCGTCACGTGAGGTGGATACAGGCTTCACGGCCTGTCAGGCCCAGCGCGGCCTCACAGGAATTCCGGCGGCCCTCTCCTGACACCGGGGGCCGCCGAAGAGAATCTTTCTTCTTGGGCTGGGCTGCGGCGGTGATCGCGACACACAGCAACGCTGCGGCGGCCCTCTCCAGGCACCAGGGGCCGCCGAGGACGATGACGGCACTCACAGCAGCCACACGTGGACAACCGGAACGGCGGTGGTGAGGGGTCTTGACGCAGCGCTTCTTACCTTCACAGCGCTTCTCAGGGGGGCAGTCTAACGCTTGAGGGCAGATCACCACGCTCTCAAGAGCCCGCAGTTCTGGCAGTTTCTGACGCTAGCGCTTCCCTGGGGCACAATGCTAGAATGCGGGACAGCCACTCTTGGGATAGTAGCGCTTCAGCCAGTCCAGCGCTAACAAGGCACAGCAGGGGAGCGCTGAGGAGCGCACAGCTCGGCTCAGTTTTAAACCTGTTAGCAAGGCAGCTCAATCAGGACAGCAGCTCAGGCAGATATAGCGCTTCAGGGACACTATAGCTTCAAGGATCACAGCGCCCTCTGGCGACATCGGCAGGCTCAGTGCTTCTCACAGGGCTCAGTAGTTAAGCGCTTGAGGGCCAATACAGCGCTTAGGCAGTTTCTTTAATTGCGCTACACCAGTAGTTTATTTAAGGTGAAGGCAGATCACAGAACCAACAGGACAGGCCACACGACAATGGCAAACCAGCAAAAAGGGGGGGTCCCAGGTGGGGTCAGGGAGCGCAGGGAGCGACACAGCGCCAATACCTGGTTGACTTCTCAATAGTCCTGTGGTGATTTGGTTTCTTCTTGGCGCTTTATATTTCTTGCGCCCTTGTAAATAGCAGTCTCTTGGATCCTTAAAAGGGGGTGGGGGTTGAGTTGATGGCAGTATCCAATCTCCTCAAGTGGCCCCTGGGTTCCCCTCCCGCCGGGCCAGATCAGGGGGCAAGTGCAGGATCCCTCAACACTTGGTAGGCAGCACCTAGGCCCTGTCACTCCCAGTGTCATAGGTCCTTGTCTAGGCCCCACTGCCTAAAACTCCTGCGTAGGTTCTTCCCCAGGTCTGTGCTCCCTCAATCTGACAGGAAAGTTTCCCTCCCTTTCCTTATATAGTGCCAGTTGACAGTTGGCAATGGCAGTTGGTGTCACCTCACCTGTTCCAGAAGGTTCCAGGAGGTTCTAGGAGGTTCCACCATTCTGGCTATGGGCAGGCTGGCAAGCTAGTATTGATACATTGTTTATGGGTTCCAGCCAGCTCCTGGCCACTAGAATGCGCCCACAAAGACCACGCTGCAGTAGCAGGGGTCAGTGGCGGCCATGTTAGGGGAAGTGGGCTCCTGCTCCTTAACATTACATTAAAATTACGCAGGGCATCTCCACTACACAAGGCCTATACCCTTTTATTACAATGGGGGACATCCTAAACTAAGAAAGTAAAAAGCGATAAAATTTGTGGGGAAAGGGCCAAATCCTACACGTCTCCCCCCAGCCAAAAGCCAGGGTAGACCGATCATCACCTTGATGGGCTTCCCTGCTTGGGGTGGAAAAAGGTGGACGCAGGCCCATTACTTCAATGGCATCCGCCAGCTCTTCACTAATCAAACCACCCCACTGGTGTTCCCTAGTGGGATGAGGCCAGGACTGACCTCTAGACAATCCAGAAGCCTCTGGCCCTTGCTTTCTCTCAGAGTGGGGGGCAGTAGCCCCAGGCCCGTGGTACCTTTGGACCACTCTCCTTCTTAACCTAGAGTCTAAACCCTTAGGTTGAACTGGTGACGGGGGCGAGTCCTCCCTCTCCTTGCACCCCCCTGTCAGAGTTCTGCACCCTCCCGCCTGTAGTAGTACCCCTGAGAATCACCACTGGGGGGACTCTGATTACAGAGATCCCTCCCGCCAGGTCAGGCAACCCCTGAACCTGGCCACCCAACCCGGGATCAGAACCCTGTGGCTGGTCTGTTGCCAGAGGAGAGTCCTTCCTCCCTCCGCACCCCCTTCCAGGGTTCCGCACCCTCCCACCCGGAGAGGTACCCCTGGAAGTCACACCGGTAGGGTCCTTAGTTACCGGTACCCCACCCTCCAGGTCAGGCAAATCCTGAACCTGAAACCCCAGTCCAGGATCTACACCCTGTGACTGGTCTGAACCCTGAACCTCGGGTACGCTGCCACCATTAGGAGTACCTGGCGCACATAATTCCAAGGCTTTCAGCTCTAACTCTGTTAGCTGAAGCTGGTGCGCCAGCTTCCTTTCATCCATTGCAAGACTCTCCCTCTCCCTCTCGTGCTCTAGCATCCTCGATGACGCACACCCCCAAGATACTCTTCTCCCTGCCCCAGAACATCTTCCCGGTAGCACATTGTCAGACACAACAATGTCGAGTAGGCCTGGGTCTTCTGATGTGCCCGCCTCCCTGGGTGTGACCTGCCCCTCCTGTTCCCCATCCCCTCTCCCCTCTGGGTGGGCTCCTACCCATGCCCTCAAAGCAGTACAGAGTTCCTTCTTCCCGGTTCTCCGCCCAACAGGCACCCCCATCCCCTGACAAAACTCCATTATGCCAGGTGGGGACTCCGATAAATCTGGGAAAAGATACCAGGACGTGGGTGACAGGATTAGGTCAAACAGGTCTTGATACACTCTACAGGCTAGACAGTGGAGGGGTCAATTACTTAGGCTTGCTCACACAATAGGTGTGTAGCCTAATTGCTGTGCACCTGTCCCACTGGAGGGTGCTGCATGGTCGCAGGTCCTGGATCCCACCGCTCGACACCAATATGTTGGAACTGGGGTCACCAGCTCCCCGTGGGTAGCATGGCACGAGCGGGTAGGCATCCGAAAGCTTACGTGTAAAGCGACCATACAGCACACACAACCACTGAGACAGTAAAATGGGCACGCAATGAGTGACGCCACTCCAGTTAGTTTGTATAAAAATTAGATAACTTTTATATAGAGCTGAGTCAGGGTAATCAAAAATTGCAATATCAATAACTTATCAGTTTTCCTTCAGAACACATATGTTCCAATATTCTGTAATAAATACTTAGAGGAATAAATATTAAATATTGGATAATATTATATAATAGATAAACACAGGCCCAACCTCAGCCTTGCTCCTCGTCAGCACCTGTAAGGAATACATCACAAAGGCAACCAAATGACATTGCATCATATTAGTTCTGTAGGCATATTACCCACTTCTCACCAAGCAAGGGTGAGCGTTTCACAGCAGTAAACATGTAAATAAATAACTGAAGGCTTCCAGTAAATGCGGCACTAAAGGGGAGAAAACATTCCATTAAGGATAAACATCCCCTTGTGCAGGATTAACCATTTTAAGAATCACTCCCAGCAGGAATGAGCATTAAGCAGTTCCATAAAAGAAGTAGAACTTCTCATTAGTTATGCACTAACATGTCATCCAGGAAGTAACCACTTCTCTGAGCAGAAGTAAACATTTAATAACAGGTAAACCATGCATAAGGCCTAGGCTAAACAGAACACTATGCGAAATACAGATAATTCCTGGGTTTGGGCCTAGCACTCACTAATACTCTTCATCATGGAACGGTAGGCTTTCCATTACAGCCCCTAATCAGGGGTTACCCTTTTAGGAATTGAGGCCTATAGAGTATGGGCCTTGGGACCTCTAAAACAAACCAATACCAGGGTAAACATTTCCTGCAGTAAAGATAAGCAGTTCAACAACACATTTCCTTGGGGTAGATTAAAGGGAGTAATTCACCAATACAGCACATACAATAAAGGCATAGCCTTTCATTACTTCCTAATAAACGTTTCATTGCGTCAGAAATTTGCATGTCACTAAACCAGAGTAGGACATTTAATTATACACTGGTAGGCAATGCATGAACATTTCTCTAGGGAAGAATAACCATAGCAGTAGACATGAACCAACATCCCACCGCCCACGAATAAACAGGTCATTACAATCAGGCGGGAAGAACCACCTCCTAAGCATAGGTGAAACATCTCCTTAGTCAGGAATAAACATTTCAGGGAGTAGGAGTAACCCTTCCCTGGAACAAGAATGAGCTTTTATTAACCCGCAGTATGGTCCTCTTGCAAGGAATTCAGTGAGGAACATTCATTTAACACATTTCGAACCCAGCAATTAAGCAACCGTTCCGTCATTTAAGTACCCCCTTCAAAAGGCAATCATTTCATTAGGCATGGACAAAACATTGAATCCGCAGGGGATTTCCCCCAGTGAAACTCAGCCCCTGCTAAGAAGCAATCTGGCTAAAAATAATCCCACAGCTAGGGACTATTTCCTCCTCAGACCAGTCACTAATTAGGAATTTGGGGATTCCTTCTAAGCATGGGCGTAAAATCCGTTCCGCTCGCGGATTTTGCGGATTTTCGGTAAATTCGCAATCCGCGAACTCTCGCGAACTCACCGAAAATTCGTAAATCCGTGCGAAGCGGATTTTTTTGCTTGGTCGCACTTGCCAACTAGAATACTATACAATTTCGCGGGAGTAAACACTTGCGAAAACGTAGATGCGGCGGGCAGCGACAATCTCGCAATTGCGAGATTGCAAAATTTGCAATTTCGCACAAGAAATGCACCAGCAGGCAGCATAAACCTTGAAAATTATGATTTTTATCAGAATAACTCCTCAGGTTGACATTTGCCTGCACTTTTTTTTGCAAGGAGTCCATTTTGGAGGGGGAGGAAGGAAGTGCCCCACAGTCTCCAACTTCCTGTTCCTGTCCAGCAGGCTCCTCTCAGTGCTTTCTTCATGTGCTGGTCACTTTGATTTGGATCTTGACCTGGAAGCACTCAGCAAGTGCAAAAGTTCAATCTTATCATTAGTAACCATTCCCTGTACTGCCTGGAAGGATTACTTTTTGTGGATGCTGCTGGATATTTGGATTTTTGCAAAACTGAAAGCACTCAGCAGGTGCAAAAGTTCAATCTTGTCATTAGTAACCATTCCCTGTAGTGCTTCCTGAGGGGCCCCTTCAAAGTTCAGTTGCCTACTTGCAACTATTCTATGACCCTGCTCTGACCCTCACAGCAGGCTCAGAGAAAGCAATTACAGATAAGGAAGCAGGTTGCAGCCAGGAAGTTCAAATTCAGTAACACATTAATCAGCCCCTAATTCATTTATGTCAGTTGAGGCAGGGCAGGTGAGCTTTTCCACCCATAATCTACAGTGATGAACTATAGGGCGGCATGGGTGAGCCAGAGGGTGGCATGGGTGAGCCAGAAGGTGGCAGTGGTGAAACAGAGGGTGGCAGTGGTGAAACAGAGGGTGCTGTGATGAACCAGATGTAGAAACAACATGTTCGCGACCGTTGCTACCCGAAAAGTAAGTTCACGTTTGCGAACTGGTACAAAATCCTCGCGAACTGGCAGAAATCCTTGCGAACACACAAAAAAAAAAAAATCCGCAAATTCGCGAGAGTTCGCGGATTTTGCGGATTGCGAATCCGTAAATACGCAATTTCGCGGATTGCCAATTCGCAAAATCTGCCCATGCTTAATTCCTTCCCAGTCAATAAGGGCTACTGCCCCTGTCAGAAGGGGGCCTTCTTTAAATAATTAGGGCCAACGGGTCCCAACAACGGTGTTCTCCAGGGGAGGGGTGAACTCGGGCCTTTTGCGGCCTCCCGCCCACCTCCCCTGGGGGTTACCTTCAATCATCGGCCCTCCGGGGTCCTTGCGTAGGTGTGCAGCCGGCGGAGAGGGCTTCGGCCCTCTGGTAGGCCTTACGTGGCCTGAGGATTCTCCCTCGGCCCCTTCGGGGCTTGCACCGGCTGGTGGGGGGCCCTTGCACTCTCTCAGGGCCTTCCGGAACTGTCAGGCTGTTCCTGGGCCTTCCAAAGCCTCTACAGCCCGGGAACCAATTGGGACGTGGCTGCAGAGGGGCTTGACACTTGCAGCCAATTGCTGCGCGGCAATGGGTGGGGGTGTGGCCGAAGACGCGGCGCACCCCCGTCACGTGAGGTGGATACAGGCTTCACGGCCTGTCAGGCCCAGCGCAGCCTCACAGGAATTCCGGCAGCCCTCTCCTGACACCGGGGGCCGCCGAAGAGATTCTTTCTTCTTGGGCTGGGCTGCGGCGGTGATCGCGACACACAGCAACGCGGCGGCGGCCCTCTCCAGGCACCAGGGGCCGCCGAGGACGATGACGGCACTCACAGCAGCCACACGTGGACAACTGGGACGGCGGTGGTGAGGGGTCTTTACGCAGCGCTTCTTCCCTTCACAGCGCTTCTCAGGGGGGCAGTCTAACGCTTGAGGGCAGATCACCACGCTCTCAAGAGCCCCGCAGTTCTGGCAGTTTCTGACGCTAGCGCTTCTCTTCGGCACAACGCTAGAATGCGGGACAGCCACTCTTGGGATAGTAGTGCTTCAGCCAGTCCAGCGCTAACAAGGCACAGCAGGGGAGCGCTGAGGAGCGCACATCTCGGCTCAGTTTTAAACCGGTTAGCAAGGCAGCTCAATCAGGACAGCAGTTCAGGCAGATATAGCGCTTCAAGGCCACTATAGCTTCAAGGATCACAGCTCCCTCTGGCGACATCGGCAGGCTCAGTGCTTCTCACAGGGCTCAGTAGTTAAGCGCTTGAGGGCCAATACAGCGCTTAGGCAGTTTCTTTAATTGCGCTACACCAGTAGTTTATTTAAGGTGAAGGCAGATCACAGAACCAACAGGACAGGCCACACGACAATGGCAAACCAGCAAAAAGGGGGGGGTCCCAGGTGGCGTCAGGGAGCGCAGGGAGCGACACAGCGCCAATACCTGGTTGACTTCTCAATAGTCTTGTGGTGATTTGGTTTCTTCTCTGCGCTTTATATTTCTTGCGCCCTTGTAAATAGCAGTCTCTTGGATCCTTAAAAGGGGGTGGGGGTTGAGTTGATGGCAGTATCCATCTCCTCAAGTGGCCCCTGGGTTCCCCTCACGCCGGGCCAGATCAGGGGGCAAGTTCAGGATCCCTCAACACTTGGTAGGCAGCACCTAGGCCCTGTCACTCCCAGTGTCATAGGTCCCTGTCTAGGCCCCACTGCCTAAAACTCCTGCGTAGGTTCTTCCCCAGGTCTGTGCTCCCTCAATCTGACAGGAAAGTTTCCCTCCCTTTCCTTATATAGTGACAGTTGACAGTTGTCAATGGCAGTTGGTGTCACCTCACCTGTTCCAGAAGGTTCCAGGAGGTTCTAGGAGGTTCCACCAGTCTGGCTATGGGCAGGCTGGCAGGCTAGTATTGATACATTTTTTGTGGGTTCCAGCCAGCTCCTGGCCACTAGAATGCACCCACAAAGACCGCGCTGCAGTAGCAGGGGTCAGTGGCGGCCATGTTAGGGGAAGTGGGCACCTGCACCTTAACATTACTTTAACATTACGCAGGGCATCTCCACTACACAAGGCCTATACCCTTTTATTACAATCGGGACATCCTAAACTAAGGAAGTAAAAAGCGAAAAATTTCTGGGGAAAGGGCCAAGTCTTACAGCTGTCTATTCACCTTCCTTTCCAGATCCAAGCAGATTGTGATTTTTTGACACAACCACAACAAACCCTCCTCCTCCGTGGGCAACTTCGTGACCCATGGTACTTAATTCATTTCTTCTTTTTAACTCACTTTCCTCTGTGGCACTACACCATCAGCCTTTGCACACTATATCCCTTGGGGACTCATTTTGATTTTGTTCTTATTCATGTTTCAGAGAGTCTGCCCTAACCCATCCCCTGTCCTGAGGAAGACCCTCCTGAAAGGGCCAACTACCCCTACCTTATTGCGGGGTCGAAACGTCGACAACAGATCCCTTTACCAGCTCCCATCCCAAGCCTGAAATTGTATTGCCATTTTAGGGAGCATGGTTGCAGTCCGAATTAACTCTTTGTTCATTAATGTATTACTGTCTCTGGTTAAAATTGCAGCCAGGGTCTAAGTGTTTTTGTAATAAGTACATTTGACCTACACTGTAGTACCCTACCTTACCTTGCACTACCTCCTATCACCAGCACTTCCACTCCTGCTCCCCCTCCCTTGGGCACTAAAACTTGTTCATAATTTCAATATATGTTGTGTGCGCACGTGCTTACGCGCTGGTACTTTATGAATACATAACAATGTACATTCCTGTCAATTGTATGTGTTTTCTATTTTTCTATTGAACTCTCGTAATTTTGCATTCTATAGTATCCTGGGACCCCTCTCCCATTTGTACTACACAAAGGAGCAGGCAGGCAAAGGTCGGACTGCCATTTGCTTCACTGAGGCGGTCGCCTCTTTGAAGCTGGGCCATTTGTGGACACCGGCCTGTAGTCAACTGGCCGGAAATCACAGGAAGCAATTCTTTGTTTCCTGTTTCTGGGAGCACTTCATACTTCCTAGCAGTGGGGCGGCATGTTGTCTTGTTGCACAACTGCTGCAGATAGACAGGAAAGACCACTTCCTAAAGTCACTTTTCTATTAAAATGTACCTTAAATTTGATCTCAGCAATGACTTAGGTTTATTTTAACATTCCCTTATATTTTTAAAGTAAGCACCCTGCCTGGTGGACTACCTAGGGCTTTTCTAAGGGTGGCTTATTAATATGAAAACGGACGGATTTGACCTGACAGAAGAATTTATTTTGCCAGGTCGAGTTGGCAGTTCTTAAGCTGCCCAACTAGGCTGCAGTGGCCTATAGTCTTGTTTTCACCTTGTCACTGCAGTGGTGGCACAATTAAGTGCTGCAGTCCACTAGCGACATTTAACTTACTAGCCCTGGGTTTCTCTGCTATCATATTATAGGGATTTATAGGTAAGGTAAATGAGACAATCCGGTCTTAGCCAATTGTTCATGCACTTTGGGTGTCAGAACGCATGCAGTGGAGCCTGGACAGCAGGGCCTAGTGCAATAAAGAGTCAAAAAAACAGCAGCATCAGTCCATAAACAAGTGTTCAAACAAAAAGAGGTCCTTTCCTACAAGGTTGGTTGTAGTGGGTTATAGCCAGAGAACGATAACATTAGTATTAACAAGTTGTTATATAACTTAATACCACACTTCTATAATTTCCAATGTTTGTGACTAATGGTCTGAAGCTGAGTTTGCCTCACTGGGTTTTGAAGATATTAGGGGTGAATGTTAACTTGCTGAACCATATTGCCAGCTTAATTTCAATTCAAGAAGTTCATAAAAGGGATAAACCTTGTTTTATCTCCCTTATAGATTGAATGATCTGTGGTGTAGGTTAGAAATGGGGTCTCTTGTTTGCAATGGTTAGCCCCCTGTCCATTTAGAGACCCGCACTCTAGTCAGGGTAAGTAAGTTACACCATCAGAATAGCCTGCGTTCACCCCCTTGGTAGCTTGGCAAGAGCAGCCAGGCCTATCCCCAGGGGAAATGTGTAAAGTATCTGCACACACACAGTAACACAGTGAAAACACAACAAACGGGCTCCACAACAACAACAAAAAAAGCCAATATTTATTTGAATAAAACAAAAACAAAATGAAAGAAATCCAACGTACACAAGTCGAGATATGAATTTTGAAAGTTAAATAAAGTTATAGTTCGTATAAACCTATGGTTGCGCTTGACCAGGACAAAAGGTTCATAAATGCGCTAAAAATCAAAGACTTTGCATGACGCATGGGTGGTGAGGCGTCAGAAAAGCCGGTGTTGCTTCGGTACCTTACTGCTATGCAGATCGTTGGCACGGTGATGCTCGGTGTCAGTGCATTGGGCAGAGGTGGTGATGCATCACAGTTGACATGGATGCATCGGTTCCTTAAGGCGGTGCAGTGGTTGAGACTTCCACGGACTATGAGTGGCTCAGGAGAGGTGATGCGTCGTTTAAAGGCACGACACCTCGGTTTCTTACTGCGGTGCGGTCAATGAAAAAATCGGCACCCAGAGACGATGCGTCGATGGTGCACCGAAAGTCAAGCCATGCTGCGTCAATTCCACATTGTTCAAGCAGGCCCTGCGTCAGAGCCAGAATGGTGTGTCATGGACTTCGGTGATGCGGTGCTCGAGACTTACGCAGCAGCGGTTCTTCGGAGGGGCTGTAGCGAAAACTCAAAGCCTGCGTTTTAACCCGTGTTTGTTGCATCGAGTGGGGACCACGCTTCAGTGCAGGCAGCAGCAACACGTCAAGTTTCCTGATGATAGTCCCATTCCAAATGACACTTGGTGTTGACGCGTCAATTTTTCTTCTTGTTGCACCAGAACTCACTTCCAAGAGCTTAAGAACTAGATTTGGCACCACGTGGCAGAGCAGGGCTCTCAGCAGACGAGTCCAGGTGCAGATGAAGTCTTTAATGACCCTGAGACTTCCAACAGAAGGCAAGCTCAACTCATGCCCTTGTAAAAACTTAGCAAGCAGGATGTAGAAAGCAATGTCTAGTCCTTTCACTCCAAGAACAGAAGCAGCAAGCAGCAGGCAGCACAGCAAAGTGGCAGTCCTTCCTGACAGCAACACAGCTCTTCTTCCTGGCAGAATGTCCTCAGACCAGAAGGATTCTGAGTATGTCAGAGGTACCCAATTCGGCCTTTGAATTAGGCAAACTTAAGAAAAAAGGCTTTTGTAGTGCACAAGACTTTGCCCTCCCTTGCCTTGGCCCCAGTACACTACAGGGGGTGGGGACCTCTTTGTGTGAGGGCAGACACAGCCCTTTTCAGGTGTCAGTGTCAACTCCTCCTACCACTCTAGCTCAGGAAGGCCCATCAGCCGGGTGATTGGCCATCAGGAAATGCAGGGCACACTTTGGCCATCAGGAAATGCAGGGCACACTTTAGCTCCCTATGTGTGACTGCCTAGAGCCCAACTGTCACCCTGACCCAGATGTGTATTCAGAGCCACAGAATGAATAAAGTAAGAAAATGCCAACTTTCTAAAAGTGAAATTTTCAGACCTGCAATTTAAAAACCAATTTCACTAAAATATGTATTTTAAATTATGAGTCGAGAGACACCAAACTCCAATTTTATATCAGTTCCCAATTGGGAGAAACACTTGCAAGATGTTACAACACAGTTCCATGCTAACCTACGGGAGAGGTAGGCCTTGCTGTACTGAAAAAAGAAATTAGCAGTATTTCACTACCAGGACATAAAAATCTGAAAGAGACCATTAGTTATAGATTCCTTACCTTAGAATTACCCTCAGGCGCCAGACTGGATCCGGAGAAATGTTTTCGTAGCAGTACCCCTGTGTGTCGGTAGGTGGCCTTGCTCGACTCCATTCGTCGGCATACTGCTCGCCGGGATGACGTTGTGGTGTATAATTAGACGTGGCCCCTGCGCGCTGACGTCCGTTCTTTCTTTTTCCGCACCAGCCAGCGCAGATCCAGAGAGATCGCTTTTTGACTAACCATTTTAGACTTTTTTTCGACGTCCTTTGAGGCTTCTGACTCCTGGCGCACAAGGGATGTCCAACCGTTGGCCCGGTTTCGATGCCAGCGGCTCTGGCCCCGCAGGACCCCCATGGATCCAGGCCTGGATCCGGATCGGTGCCGGTCTGCCTCACGGTACATTCCCTCGTGCTGATCCCAGTGACGACGCCACCGACGCTGGTAGTGCCCCAACCAGCGTCGACCACAGCCTAATCCCCAATGAGGACATGGTGCTGGACGATGCCGATCGACGTCGGTACCGGCTCCGGAGGGTACTTTTGTCCAACTGTTCATTCCGGGCGTTCCCTACCACCCTGAGTGGCAACCAGAGGAGGTTGAGGAGAACTGGGAGGGGTCTATTTACCCTCTAGCAGATCAACTTGAGGAACCGTTCTGGAGACAGGAGTGGGGTGATGCCAGTGGTCTGGATACCTCCCCAGACCTTTGTATGCTTTCTCCCCATACCGTGGCTATGGAGGAGGGAGCTTCCTACTCTGTGTTGCGTAGGACGGCTGAGGCTTTGGGCCTTGAGCTTCCTATGGTGGCTGTCGGGACTAATCTCCGGACTGAGGTGCTTCAGGCGGCAGAAGCTTCTTCGGAACCCCTGTTGCCTTTTAAAGAAGCCCTCACCAACATGCTTCTGGGCACTTGGTCCAAGCCAAGCACAGGGGCTCCTGTGGACAGGATGATTGCCTGCTGCCACCACCCGGCCCCGTGCGACCCACTTTTCCTCTCCCAACACCCTACCCCTGAGAGCTGGGTGGTCCAAGCCTCATCCTCAAAAGGCACATTCCCTACTGCTCCCCCAGATAGGGAATCCAAGAAGCTGGACCATCTTGGGGTGAAGATGTTTTCTTCCACCAGCTGAGGACTGCTGTTGGATAACTACACATGGCTCTTGGGCCGTTATACACACACAGTGTGGGATACGGTCGCGCAAGTGATGCGACAGTGCCCGGAGGAGGCCCGGGCCGTGCTCACCCAAGCTATTGCTGAGGGTCGAGATGCAGCAAAGTACACCATCCGGTGTGGACTGGATACCACCGACTTGCTGGGTAGAACGGTTTCCATCTCAGTAGCCCTGAGGCGCTACACCTGGCTGAGAACGTTTGGCTTCTCTGGGGATGTCCAATCTACTCTTTTGAACATGCCCTTTGATGGCCGTTGCCTGTTTGGTGACAAGGCGGGCAACGCGCTCGAGCATTTCAAGGACTATAGGGCTACAGCCAGATCCTTGGGCCTTGCAGCCACTTCTCGCTCCATGCAGTCTGCCTTTTGCCCCTTTCGTAGCCACCACATTCCACCCAGAGCCACAGGCCCGTGCAAGCTACCCAGCCTCTGTGTTCCGGGGACGAGGGACTCAGCATCTTGGTCTGGGGGCAGCCGGCAAGCCAGTCCACCAATGCCCCCTATGCAGCATCTTCCAAGCTTTCCTAGTCCAACTTATCAGGGTCACCAGTTGATAGTGGGTAGCAGGATCCACCATCATCCTGCCCCCACTGGCACAACATCATGTCGGACAGGTGGGAATTGCAGATAGTCCGAAGAGGCTACTCCCTCCCCTTCGAGAATACTCCTCCCTCCATACCACCAACACTCCATTGTATGTCGGAGGATCATTTGGCCCTTCTCCGCCAGGACGTTACAGCTCTCTTGGCCAAGGGAGCTATCAAATGTGTCCCTGTGCCAGAAGTAGGTTGTGGTTGCTACTCCCACTCCTTCTTGGTACCCAAGAAGGACAAAGGCCTGCATCCTATCTTAGACCCCAGGGACGTCAACCGCTTCCTCCGGAAGGAGAAGTTCAAGATGTTAACCTTGGCTCAGGTCTTGTCTGCCCTTACCCAGGAGACTGGATGGTAGTGTTGGGCTCGCAGGATGCTTACTTTCACATCCCTGTCTTGCCTGCCCACTGGCATTACCTACGGTGGCACTGTTGGCCACGAGCATTTTCAGTTTACCGTACTCTCTTTTGGCTTTACCACCGCCTCTCGGTTGTTCACGAAAGTGATGGTGGTGGTCGCAGCTCATCTGCGCAGATCAGGGGTTCCAGTCTTCCCCTATCTCGATGACTGGCTGTTGAAGGTGGGCTCGCCCCAGGCTGTTGTCTCCCACCTCCAGACTATGACGGGCCTCCTGCAATCACTGGGGTTAACTATCAATGTGCCGAAAATGCACCTGATTCCCTCTCAGAAGCTCCTTTTCATCGGAGCGGTTCTGGACACAGCGCAGTTTCGGGTCTATCTTTCTGAGCAGGAGTATGGGATATTTGGGCTATGATACCGATGTTTCATTCTCTATCCTGGATTTCGGTGAGAATGAACCTGAGGCTACTGGGACTCATGGCCTCCTGCATCCTGCTGATGGATCATGCCAGATGGCATATGCAGGCTCTGCAGAGGGACCTGAAGTTCCAGTGGGCGCAGCATCAGAGGAATCTTTCCGATGTCGTCCAGCTGTCCGAGGGGACTGCAAGTCAGTTGCAGTGGTGGCTCACGGACCAGGATTGGGTTAGCGGCAGATTCCTCTCCCTTCCCTAACCAGAGTTTACAGTGATGATAAAGTCCGGGCTCCTCATCAACCTCCTGGAGCTCTGGGCGATTTGTCTTGCACTGAAGGCTTTCCTTCCGACTGTCAAAGGAAGATTAGTGCAGGTGGTCACGGACAACACCTCTGCCATTTGATACTGCAACAATCAGGACGGGTGGGGTTATGGATTCTATATCAAGAGGCTCTTTGCCTTTGGGCGTGGCTGAAACATCAGGTCATATCCCTGGTGGTTCAACACCTGGCAGGTTCCATGAACGCCAGGGCAGGCGAACTCCGCTGTCGGTGCATGATGGATTACCAATTGCGTCTTCACTCGGAAGTGGTGCACGGTCTCTTTCAGCAGTGGGGACAGCTTGGTTAGATCTATACGCCACCGAAGAGAACACGCAATGTCAGCAGTTCTGCTCGTTGGAGTTTCCAAGGCGGCACTCGCTCGGCGATGCCTTTCGTCGCGAGTGGACCTGCGGCCTCCTGTACACCATTCTGCCTGTACCACTTCTACCCAGAGTGCTGAAGAAGATCAATCGCGACCGGGCCCAAGTAATTCTTGTGGCTCTGGACTGGGCACGAAGAGTCTGGTACCCCGAGATCTTGAGCATGGCCATTGATCCACCAATCAAACTGCTCTTCGGGAGGATCTTCTGTCGCAGCACCAGGGAACGGTCCTCCACGCGAACCTGTCTAGTTTCCACCTCCTGGCTTGGAGATTGAGCGGCGACAGTAGACAGCATTCGTCCTTCCTCCCTAAGTCTGTAATGTCATCTTGGTAGCCAGGCGTTCCTCCACTAAAACGGTTTATACTTGTAGATGGAACAAATTTGTGGCATGAGGTGTACAGCAAAGGCTGTGGATCCCCTTTCTGCCCCTCTTTCAAAGGTTCTCCTCTTCTTTCTTTCTTTGGCCCAGAAGGGCCCTGATCTTGGCACTCTTAAACATATCTTTCGGCCATTTCGGCCTTTCTTCACCTTCCTGATCAGCCTTCTCTTTTCAAGTCCCCAATTGTTAATAGATTTCTGAAGGGCATTACTCATCTCTTTCCTCCTTCTCCTTTTGTAATGCCCCAGTGGGACTTGCATTTTGTCCCAACTTATCTTATGTGTGCTCCCTTTGACCACTACATAACTGTCCTCTTCCTCCGCTTACTTCGAAGACTGCTTTCTTGCTTGCAATCACTGCTTCAAGCCTTATCTTCCAGACCCCCTTTTCTTGCTGTCCATGCGTACAAAGTAGTCCTCCGTACTAGGCCCTCTTTTCTGCCCAAAGTGGTTACCTCTTTCCACATAGGTCGGACCATCACATTGCCCACCTTCTTCCTGCCTCCTCACCCTTCCAAAGAGGAGAGACTCTACTGTCTGGACCCAAAACGTGCACTGTCTTTCTACCTTGACTGCTCTAAACAGACCCTCCAGTTTATCGCGATTTCGCGATTCACGAAAAAATTGCGAAATCGGCAGATTACCGCGATGGCCGCGATAATAACCATATTGGCCGTGATATTTACAAAAAAGTGTCTCTACCGGACGACAGCAAAACAAACAATGCCTTTTATTGGCTGTGCGCCGCCCCCCCACTCGTGTGTGTCAGCAGCTTCCCGGGACACACACAGACAGTCAGTTTTCGAGCTGCCAGCCGCACCCGAGTACTTCACAGGTCATTAAAAGACCTTTCACTTGTTAATGAGGCTTTGTTTTTCAACCCTTCTTTGACCCCTCTGCCTAGGGCTGGAATAATTAGCCACCCCCCCATACTGGAAAGCACATGGCACACACACATTCTATAGACGAGATCAGCTTTTATCTCGGGTTTGTTTTTTCTAGTGAATACTGAAATCTTAAACTGGACCCACGGACACCATAAGCTCGAGCAAGTGTTATGTTATACCGCGCTAGCATCTAGCGCCATCTAGTGGGATGTGCTTCATTTGTGGCCTCAACATTTATAAATAGGCAGTCTTAATTGAAAATGTATAAATCAGTTTCGAAGGGCCTTTTCGACTTTATGAGTTGCTCCTTTAGTTTCACATTGCCTTCGCTCCTTATCAGCCTGAATTCGGGAGTGCTTACAAACGAGCAAAAGGCTTTTAAAAGGGAACATATTTATTGCATAGAAAAAATGCCACAGGTGAGATGCACACAAATATAATACACTCTCGAAATACTGTTATAAATCTATGGTCTAAATCTCTTGTGTGTTATCAAATATAAGTCTAGAAAGGGGGCTGGACAGGCAAATTGGCAGATTATATGGTTTACGCTAGGCACTCCAGGTGCACTGCTGGCATATTGTAACCATAAATGAGTTGACACTATCACTGGATTAGGTTAGCCAGGATGGACAAACATTCGGTAAATTATAACAGCAAAATTTACAAAAAATTAGCGTAGGGGAGCGACGCAAGTCTTTTTGATTCGCTGCATTACGCCGCCAGCCCATGAAGACGTGTCAGGCCGGGCTGACACACACGATGGGGGGGGGGGAGGGGGGCTAAAGCACCGTGCGGCCAATGGGTGTTGCGCGCCTGACCGTCCATCACGACGAGGCATAAGTAGGGCCGTGAGCCAAAGGGTGTGCATCACGGTGGACTCGGGTGAACTCTGCATTTGACATCTCGCTCGGTCACGCCATCGCCTACTCCAGGTCTGGTTCGACAACAAGCAGAGCACACACTTCAAGAGACCAATGGTGCGGACTGTCCAATGACGTCACGCCCTGGAATACTTCACCACTTCATTTCCCCACGACCAGCACCAGGATTTGACACATGTTGAGAATTCCCAAACCATATTCAGAGATACACTTGAATATCTGTGCATGCTTTTCGAGGGAAACAAAGTGTCTACATTGTAATTAAACCAAATATACATAGCTTCATGTTGTTAAATAACTAAAAAAGCTAAGATATCTGTGTTTGTTGTAGGAAAAATGGCCAAATAAAATGCCACAAAATTGCCGCTAAATTTCCATATTTGTGCCGCTAAATTTCCTTTTTTGTGCCGCTAAATTTGCGAATCCATGACGCTATATCCTGGGGGGTCTGACTAAAGACTTCCGGGTGGACAATCAACTCTTCGTGGGTTATGTGCGTGCCAAGAAAGGTTGGGCAGTGCACAAATGTACCATCTCTCGATGGGTTGTCCTATGCCTTAAGTTCTGTTATTCTTTGGCTAAAAAGGATTTCCACCCACTCTACCAGGGTGACGGCAGCTACTACTGCTTTGGGGCGTGGAGTTCCACTGGTTGACATCTGCCAGGCAGCCACTTGGGCATCCTTGCACTCGTTTATTAAGCATTACTGCCTGGACAGCCAAGTCTGGAGAGACAGCTTTTTCGGCTGTTCTGTTCTCCATGACATCCTGGTGTGAACTTGGTTTGCAGACCCGCCTCTGGGGTTGGTATTGCTGGGGTATCCATTCTAAGGTAAGGAATCTATAACTAATGGTCTCTTTCAGCTGAACAAGTTACTTACCTTCGGTAACGTTGTATCTGTAAGAGACATACATAAGTTATAGATTCCTTACTGCCCCACCCATCCTCCCCATTCTACGAACTGACTTCTAGGGATAGGAACTCCCTTACGGGGCCCTAGTTTTGTGAATCAGTGGTCAGTGTGCTTGGCTCTGTGCTTTTGGCGTGGAAAGTCGTGTCAGAACTGACGTCCGCGCCCAGGGGTGGCGTCTAAGTAGACACCGCGATGTCATCCCGGCGACCTCAATGCAGACGGCGAACGCGGAGTGACCAACGCCACCTACAGACACGCAGGGATACTGCTACTAAAAAATTTCTCCGGATCCAGTCTGATGCCTGGGGGTAATTCTAAGGTAAGGAATCTATAACTAATGTATGTCTCGTACAGTTACATCATTACCAAAGGTAAGTAACTTGTTCTTTAAATACACTTCACCCTTCCCTTGGGGCTACCTTGGGCTAGGGGTGCTTTACAAGTAATAAAGGGATGGTTTGGGCGTGACAAGTGGGTGCATTTGCCAGTTCGAAATGGCACAGAAAAGGGGGTGGTGATGAACAGAGTGTCTGAATTAAGCAGACCACTCTTGCCCAGTCCAAAGATCAGGTCTTGATCCATCACCGTTATTTAGCTCACTGCCCCATCCCAGCTCAGAACCTGGCTATATGCAAATTAGTCTGCCCCTGGCCCAGTGCATCATGGGAACAGGGCAGACCAAACTACCAAGCCAATTCTTCACCAGAAAGGATACAAGCTACCGGGGACCGGTTTCTGGCATTTCAGCCTCGTCGGCCCGGCTTGCTTGAATCCTGATGGAGCAGTGAGCAAGGGACTCATGTCTGAGTATACCCTGCCACACCTATAGTGGCCAAAAACGATTCAGAAAAGGGGGTGGTGATGAACAGAGTGTCTGAATTAAGCAGACCACTCTTGCCCAGTCCAAAGATCAGGTCTTGATCCATCACCGTTATTTAGCTCACTGCCCCATCCCAGCTCAGAACCTGGCTATATGCAAATTAGTCTGTCCCTGGCCCAGTGCATCATGGGAACAGGGCAGACCGAACTACCAAGCCAATTCTTCACCAGAAAGGATACAAGCTACCGGGGACCGGTTTCTGGCATTTCAGCCTCGTCGGCCCGGCTTGCTTGAATCCTGATGGAGCAGTGAGCAAGGGACTCATGTCTGAGTATACCCTGCCACACCTATACGGGCCAAAAACGATTCAGAAAAGGGGGTGGTGATGAACAGAGTGTCTGAATTAAGCAGACCACTCTTGCCCAGTCCAAAGATCAGGTCTTGATCCATCACCGTTATTTAGCTCACTGCCCCATCCCAGCTCAGAACCTGGCTATATGCAAATTAGTCTGTCCCTGGCCCAGTGCATCATGGGAACAGGGCAGACCAAACTACCAAGCCAATTCTTCACCAGAAAGGATACAAGCTACCGGGGACCGGTTTCTGGCATTTCAGCCTCGTCGGCCCGGCTTGCTTGAATCCTGATGGAGCAGTGAGCAAGGGACTCATGTCTGAGTATACCCTGCCACACCTATAGTGGCCAAAAACGATTCAGAAAAGGGGGTGGTGATGAACAGAGTGTCTGAATTAAGCAGACCACTCTTGCCCAGTCCAAAGATCAGGTCTTGATCCATCACCGTTATTTAGCTCACTGCCCCATCCCAGCTCAGAACCTGGCTATATGCAAATTAGTCTGTCCCTGGCCCAGTGCATCATGGGAACAGGGCAGACCAAACTACCAAGCCAATTCTTCACCAGAAAGGATACAAGCTACCAGGGACCGGTTTCTGGCATTTCAGCCTCGTCGGCCCGGCTTGCTTGAATCCTGATGGAGCAGTGAGCAAGGGACTCATGCCTGAGTATACCCTGCCACACCTATAGTGGCCAAAACGATTCAGAAAAGGGGGTGGTGATGAACAGAGTTTCTGAATTAAGCAGACCACTCTTGCCCAGTCCAAAGATCAGGTCATGATCCATCACCGTTATTTAGCTCACTGCCCCATCCCAGCTTAGAACCTGGCTATATGCAAATTAGTCTGTCCCTGGCCCAGTGCATCATGGGAACAGGGCAGACCAAACTACCAAGCCAATTCTTCACCAGAAAGGATACAAGCTACCGGGGACCGGTTTCTGGCATTTCAGCCTCGTCGGCCCGGCTTGCTTGAATCCTGATGGAGCAGTGAGCAAGGGACTCATGTCTGAGTATACCCTGCCACACCTATAGTGGCCAAAAACGATTCAGAAAAGGGGGTGGTGATGAACAGAGTGTCTGAATTAAGCAGACCACTCTTGCCCAGTCCAAAGATCAGGTTTTGATCCATCACCGTTATTTAGCTCACTGCCCCATCCCAGCTCAGAACCTGGCTATATGCAAATTAGTCTGTCCCTGGCCCAGTGCATCATGGGAACAGGGCAGACCAAACTACCAAGCCAATTCTTCACCAGAAAGGATACAAGCTACCGGGGACCGGTTTCTGGCATTTCAGCCTCGTCGGCCCGGCTTGCTTGAATCCTGATGGAGCAGTGAGCAAGGGACTCATGTCTGAGTATACCCTGCCACACCTATAGTGGCCAAAAACGATTCAGAAAAGGGGGTGGTGATGAACAGAGTGTCTGAATTAAGCAGACCACTCTTGCCCAGTCCAAAGATCAGGTCTTGATCCATCACTGTTATTTAGCTCACTGCCCCATCCCAGCTCAGAACCTGGCTATATGCAAATTAGTCTGTCCCTGGCCCAGTGCATCATGGGAACAGGGCAGACCAAACTACCAAGCCAATTCTTCACCAGAAAGGATACAAGCTACCGGGGACCGGTTTCTGGCATTTCAGCCTCGTCGGCCCGGCTTGCTTGAATCCTGATGGAGCAGTGAGCAAGGGACTCATGTCTCAGTATACCCTGCCACACCTATAGTGGCCAAAAACGATTCAGAAAAGGGGGTGGTGATGAACAGAGTGTCTGAATTAAGCAGACCACTCTTGCCCAGTCCAAAGATCAGGTCTTGATCCATCACCGTTATTTAGCTCACTGCCCCATCCCAGCTCAGAACCTGGCTATATGCAAATTAGTCTGTCCCTGGCCCAGTGCATCATGGGAACAGGGCAGACCAAACTACCAAGCCAATTCTTCACCAGAAAGGATACAAGCTATCGGGGACCGGTTTCTGGCATTTCAGCCTCGTCGGCCCGGCTTGCTTGAATCCTGATGGAGCAGTGAGCAAGGGACTCATGTCTGAGTATACCCTGCCACACCTATAGTGGCCAAAAACGATTCAGAAAAGGGGGTGGTGATGAACAGAGTGTCTGAATTAAGCAGACCACTCTTGCCCAGTCCAAAGATCAGGTCTTGATCCATCACCGTTATTTAGCTCACTGCCCCATCCCAGCTCAGAACCTGGCTATATGCAAATTAGTCTGTCCCTGGCCCAGTGCATCATGGGAACAGGGCAGACCAAACTACCAAGCCAATTCTTCACCAGAAAGGATACAAGCTACCGGGGACGGGTTTCTGGCATTTCAGCCTCGTCGGCCCGGCTTGCTTGAATCCTGATGGAGCAGTGAGCAAGGGACTCATGTCTGAGTATACCCTGCCACACCTATAGTGGCCAAAAACGATTCAGAAAAGGGGGTGGTAATGAACAGAGTGTCTGAATTAAGCAGACCACTCTTGCCCAGTCCAAAGATCAGGTCTTGATCCATCACCGTTATTTAGCTCACTGCCCCATCCCAGCTCAGAACCTGGCTATATGCAAATTAGTCTGTCCCTGGCCCAGTGCATCATGGGAACAGGGCAGACCAAACTACCAAGCCAATTCTTCACCAGAAAGGATACAAGCTACCGGGGACGGGTTTCTGGCATTTCAGCCTCGTCGGCCCGGCTTGCTTGAATCCTGATGGAGCAGTGAGCAAGGGACTCATGTCTAAGTATACCCTGCCACACCTATAGTGGCCAAAAACGATTCAGAAAAGGGGGTGGTGATGAAACTCGGTCCATCACCACCCCTTGTTGTTAAATATTTTGTCCACCCTAAGCGTGGAAGGGTATACTCAGATGTGAGTCCCTTGCTCATTGCTTTTGTAGAAGTAACACTCCCAGGCATATACTTAAAACAATTACACAATAGATTAAACAAACAAACTAGTGCAGTTTAGAAAATATACATTTTTAATTTGGTTAAAAAGGCAACAATAAAAGTCAGTGCATTGATCAGGTTTGATAAAAAAAATCATATAATGATACATGTGTATTCACAAAGGAATTAAAAAGAGGTTAGATGGCATCCGGTCGACGCGTTTCGACATAAAGAATATGCCTTCATCAGGACTTTAACCATCCAATTTCTAAATTTGTACTAATGTACAGGGACAATACTGTTCTCTATTATTCAAGCTGTATTACGGCTGTATAAGGGCTGTGTCGTCGAGTTCCAAACTAGATATTTTATTAACAGTTTTCTTGCATATATGTTAATGATTCCATTGGAGAATTCATAACATGAGTTTATGAGTTTCAAACAGATGACAATTCCCCCTAAAGAATTATGATACGTTCTTCATCTGGGGTCTTTTTAGCGATGTGGTACCACGACTAACCACTGATGTATTGGATAGGGTCCTAAATATCTTAGAGCGATGTTGATTCGTGGTACCAGTCCTTCCACGTAGTTTGGTTTTAAAATATGTACGGCGTAGGCGTCGTGCTTCCTATTATATTATACTGCCGTTCGCACATGCTCCTAATTCTAATAGAACGCTGTTTGCAAGCAGTGCCGTTATCCCCTCGTGATGCGGTTTATGAGTATACGGCGGTGGCGTCGTGATATCTATTCTTTTTAGTGCCGAGCGCACGTTACTCCCGGAGAACTACACGAGGGTACAGATGATTCCGGATACACTGCCGGTGGGTCAGGTGGCTCATTGCACCATCAGGATTCAAGCAAGCCGGGCCGACGACGGCTGAAATGCCAGAAACCGGTCCCCGGAAGCTTGTTTCCTTCCCAGTGTAAGAATTGGCTTGGTAGTTTGGTTTGCCCTGTTCCCATCATGCACTGGGACAGGAACAGACTAATTTGCATATAGCCAGGTTCTGAACTGGGATGGTGCAGTGAGCTAAAAAACGGTGTTGGATCTAGCCCTGATCTCTTGACTGGGTGAGAGTATTCTGCTTAATTTAGAAACTCGGTCCATCACCACCCCTTGTTGTTAAATAGTTCGAAATGGCAGTCAAAGCTGCACACAGACCCTACAGTAGCAGGTTTGAGACATGTTTGCAGGGCTCCTCATGTGGGTAGCATAATCAGTGCTACAGTCCCACTAGAAGCATTTGACTTACAGGCCCTGGGCACACCTAGTACACTGTAATAAAGATTTACTACTAAATTAAATAGACTAATCATGGAGAAACCAAATAGCATTACATTTTAGACAGGGAGCGCTTGCACTTTAGCACTGGTCAGCATTTGTAAAGGGCTCAGAGTTCTAATGCCAGCAAAAACGAAATCCAGCACTCAATCAAAACCAGGAGGTCAGAGGCATAAAGACAAGGGACACCACACCAAGGATGCCAGGTCTAACGGTGTACATACCAATACTTAAAGTCAAATTTGGTCAGCCCTTTGATTATCATTTGTTGGTTAGTTAATCTCATTTGATTTCTTCTTATTTGATGCCTTCCCTTCCTATTCTTGTTTTTGTCCCTCGCCTTGAGCATAGTTTCATTACTGTTTGATTGGCGGGATGGCTTGTATCCTTCGATTGCTGAAATTTAGGGATCTATATATTTTTTTCTTTCAGCACTGCATGAGAGCGCATGTGTTTTCTTGCTGCTTCCCTTGTGTGCTGCTTTTCTCTTCACTTCCCTACCACCAGCGCTTTCCCTTTTACCCCATCGGGCCCTTGTTTGGTGCTTCCCATGCTCCCCCCATCCAACTCACTTTATTTATTTTTCAATCCCCTCCCAGCTCCTCTCTTGCCATTCTTCCTTGTTCTTATCACAATTGAATTGCATTAATACACAATATATCCCGAGCAATAACTGAATCGTGTACAAAACAGTACTCGGTCATCATTTGCAAGCTCAGATATCCTAAATTTACGGGTGTGGAAGTTGGACCAGCCCTGACGTGGGTTGTGGTCTTAGGAGTTAACCAGTGTGCAACTACTCTGTTTGACTTGATCTATTTTCAACGATTTTAAATATATTAACCATGTTGCAGTTATGACCAAGCCAGTGATATCATCGTACTTTATTCAGATAAACTGCCCTGATGAAGTCTAATTGCATAGACTGCTGTAAATAGACGAAACACGTGTTGGCTAGTGATCTGAAGAGATGCTTGTGATCTAATAAGAACATTAAAGAAGAAGATTAATACTGAGTTTGGAATACGTCACTTTATTCTTCTGCTGTTTTGTACACGATTCAGTTATTGCTCGGGATATATTGTGTATTAATGTTATGTATGTAGTTCACTACATTATTTATGACGCTAGATAGACGTCACTATTATCCCTTGTAGCAGCCTTGATAATTATCGCTACACCTTTGACAATTGTGCGCAAGATACGTTTTTGTGCTACTTTCATTTATTTGTTTTTTAATTCGCTGCTCCAAGATGGGTATTCTTCTATTCCCCAACAACCTCCATCCACAGGGGTGGTATTTGTATGTTACACAACCGTTAAATAGTAAAACAGTTTTTGAAGAATCAAATAGAGCATTCCCTCTAGTAAGAGAGAATGCTTCATATTGTGAGATTAACATAGAATGCCATAAATATAGGAACAAATTAAACCTGTAAACAACTAATTGATGGAAAGGATTGAATTTATGGATACTATGTTAGGGGATTATGCAGTGGGGGAGTCACAGGAGATGGCCCGCAGGAGGCACCCTTGATAGGACATATTCTGGATTCAGATACTTCATAGTGGTAACTCAGTGGAGCCCCCCGCAGATCCTTGAGGCCCTAAGGCATACCAGGGGGAACCAGACAAATCTGCACAACATGGCATCCCTAAAGGCCTTGATATGCTGCAGCATCATCGAAGACCCAGGGAATTCGGGGCTCATTAGGATCAATTCCGGACTTGGCTCCTCGGTTGGAGATTGGGAGTGAGACTGTGTAGCCACTTCACGCCCTGGAATTTCTCCAAGGATAGAGAGTGGAAGGATAAGTCCAGCTTGGCCTTGTGCTTTCGTTTTGATTCAGATTTTGAATTACCCGAACACTTCGACTTTTAAAAGAACCTGTCTCGGGAATGGCATTGAGAGCAGGAACAAGCCTGCGCTATCGACTTCAAGTAGAGTGAGACAGTCCCGCATCGCCATCGACTTCATGAGGACACATTCCTCACACAACTTGAAGTCGTGTCCTGAGCCCAAACATCAAAGACGCTCTTGGTGTGAGTCTGTCACTGCATTTGCTTCCTTCAGTCAAAGCACGGTTTAAATCCTCTAGGCTTGACAGGGGACATTGTTCCCAAGCACACCAGTTTTCAACTGACATCAGCATGCAAGGGTGGCGCTTTTTTGTGACTACTCTGTCCCTTCTGGACCAGGACGGAGTCACTATCGAGCTGCACAATGCCACCTACTGGAGTGCAGGAGCACTGCTGTGCATGCTTTCCAGATCCAATCTGGCCCCTAGGGATATTCTAAAGATGGGAAATATGCGGTATTCATCAGGAATTCTCTAGGCTTCACAAAGTGAGATGTCCATTACTGCTACTTTGCATACAATTATACTGTTACTGGTGAACAGTGTGATCTGATGCTGCAAGGGACATTACCTAATACTCATTCCATTGGTGGTTATGCAAGGTTATGTTGCTGGGGACATGCCATCTTGTTGAGGCTTGTGCTGCCGATTAATGTTTGATGCTGGTATTGGATGGGAATGTCGGGAACATTTGATAACTCTGAACTCTTAATCACTTTTAATGGCAGACTTCATCAGGGGTTTTATAGTTGGAAAATGCCATAGTGAGTTCACTGAGATAGGGAGTTATGAATCTTTTAAAAGAGCTCATGCTTATATTATCCCCTTTCGGTCTAACAATTTGTCATGTTACCAAAACAATGAGGTTTTTAGTATTCTTTTTTAATTAAAACTTTAGGAAACACTGAGCGTGTTCATAACACTACCATTTGTCTTTTCTGTAGGACCATATTTATTCTATGCCTGATGCTGAGACTTTGAAAAGAAAGATGCAAGACACTGAAGAGGCAAGACCACACAAAGAGAGAGAGCTCGAAATTACAGTAAAACCTGAACAACATGTGGAACAGACTTGGTCCACCGTATACAACAAATTAACTAAGAAAGGACTAACAACTCCACAACTGAATGAAGTTCTTCTGTCCTATAGAGGTAGAAATGCTCCAGTAGTTTTATCCAAGCTTGTAATATTTGTTTCGTTTTCCATATAATAATGATGTAGCTGAACCTCATCTTGTTGCCATAACATATGTTATTGTTATAAAACTGGCTGACAGTAGTTGTATTGTCGATTAAAGGGTTTACCCTCTTGGTAGTCCTGACCGGATTTAAACATGCGTCATATAGGTTGCGCTCAGCACTCTGTAGAATTGACATTAGTAATCCACTTAGCTGCTAAAAGGTTTTCCCTTTACTGATTTGACATTGTTGGCCTCTGTAACTTTACAGTACGTTTCAGCAGCTCCTTGTGTCATTGACCTGCCCCTCCTTGTGTCTCATGAGTTCAATCATGTGGTATACCCTGGTCCTGTCTTGAAGGTGCTTGCATTCTGTAGGTTTCGTTTGACAATGCTTGTCTTCCAGAAGTGCTTAACTCCTTCCTGCCTCTTACGAGATGCTGTTGGATGCCCTTTTCAAACACTGATCTAGTCTTTGAATCAATGGGATGAATCCTCAAATCCCTAGCCCAAGTTGTACTGACAGTTCATTTCCTTCCTGCACTGGCCTTTTTTCTTCTTGCCTCTTCCAGTTTCCGTCATGTTCCCAGTGCGAAGGCTAGTAAAGCTAAAATACCTGTGGATTTCCTTGTTGTAGGAAGCTGGCTCTCTACATGGTGCACCAAAATGATGTATCTGTGTGGAGAGTCCATGCAACCCTTATTTGTTTACAGAGGCAAAAATGACGACACTAAATGCTCTCTTTTGTGGTAGTGTGGGCGAGCAGTTTAGGCTTATCATAGGGTAGTGCTAAGCTTTTTTTGCACTCACAGAGGCAAAAAAATGAGAGACACACTCAAAGAATAAATCTGAGGCCAATATAAAAAAACAACTCATATTTTTATATACATTTTGATACCAAGAACTTTGTTACCAATTAAGTTCTTTTTGAAATATTGAATTTCATAGGTATGTTCCTGCCCGCCAGCTGCGCTCTTTGGGGCAGCACCTGGTTAGTGTTCCCCGTGTGAAGCGTCTTCGGGCCGGGGGTCGTTCCTTCCGCTGCTTGGCAGCCAAGTTATGGAATTCCTTGCCTCTTCAGATCCGCAGGATGGAACATTTGCTGGACTTTAGGAAAGCAGTTAAAACCTTCCTCTTTCCTTCAGCCTAGTCTTTTCGGTCTTCTCTCCTGTTCTTGGCGTCTTACTGTTTTGGTTCCTAAGTCCGTTATTCTGATGCTGGCAGCGCCGTGACGCCTCTTTGATGCGGCAGCTGTGCGCTATACAAAGCTAGGTAACATAACATAACATAACGTAAGTAAAATGTTCACTTAAATGCGTCTTTACACATAATGGTTTCCTATGGGAGAAAAAGGCATATATATACCTTACACAGATACTTGCAGGAGGTTTCCAGGGGTCCCCTTTGGGACTTAATGTGGTGGGGTAAGGTCCAAAGTACGACCAGCAGTTAGAGTTCACCTGCCCTGGGGCGTGCGGGTGCAGAGGTGCTGGTCGGGTTAGTAGCTTTACGCGCTACACTGAAGGAGAGAGATGGGGCCACCTACAAACCGGCAGCACAGGAGGACAAGTCTGGGAGATCCCGACTACGTGATGAGGGAGAGGAACAGTTCATAAGGGTCCTCGGATCAAGGCAGCAGAGTCGGCTCTCGGGAACCCGGGCCTGGGTGCTTGGATGCAGAGGGTTTCGGATGGCTGGGCTGGTACGTCGCAGGGCCTTGCGATTGTTGGTCTCGCAGTTGTTGGTCTCACAGGTTGAAGGTGTTAAAATCAGGACAGCAGGGCCACTCTGGAAGTGGGTCTCTGCCATGCCGACATCCCTCAATAGCTGCTTGCTCTCGGTGCTGTTTTAGTCCCGCATGGACTTAAACATGCCTTAGTTGCTGCAAGGGGTCCGGTATCCTGGGTAGTGGTGCTGTGCCGGCCCGGCTGGTCCTGGCATTTTCTCACTTGGCGGGGAGACAGGTCTGACCTTCTGGAGCACGGAGGCCTTTTCATGGGTGGATGCTACACTGGTACAACCCTGGAGCGGCAGTACAGTAAACCAGACTCCTCTGTTGTGGTGCCTATGGACTGCAGAGGAGTAGCTACTCTAATCCAAGAGGGATTGCTGGCAATTTGCAAAGGGCTGGCAGTCTACCGGGGTTCATTGTAGAGGCTCAGTTGCAGGACGAGTCAGTACTTCACGATTGTCGTGACTGGTGCAAGGAGGCAGGGTTTGGTGCCAAAATTCAATAGAAAGTCTTCAGTTCCAATTTCACGGGTCGTCTTAGTCCTCTTCTTCTGGATCTGTCTAATCTGAGTTCTTGGCATTAGGGGTGCCACCTAAGTTCTCAATATAGGAGCGTTAAGGGGCGTGACAGGTAGTAGCCAATGTGCTACTTACATTTAGGGTGATGACACCCCCTATATGGCCACTTCTTGTGGGAAGTGGACATAATCATTTCTCAGTGAGCCTAATTTGACCAGAAACCAAGTGGTGGTGATTCTAGTTTTTGTGTTCAGATCAGGTTGCGCACCAGTATTGGAACTAACCTGATGGGGAACACGCCTCATGACTAGCTAATTTTACCGCCTGTCCTGGTGCCAAATGGGCCTGGAGCACGCGGTGGGATTTCCCCTGTCTGGGGGAAGCTTGGGTCATATATTAATGGTGGTAAAGACCTTTGAAGCCTCCTGCTTTGATATGCTGATTATTTAACTATCCGGCCGGAGCAATCATTGTTCTGCCCTCAAAGCATGGGCTTTCACCTGTAGGGGATCAGAAACCTGTGTGTAGTGGCAGGCTGACTGGTCGGCACCAGTCAGCCAGTATTCTAGAGGTTGGTAGGTTTTCAGGGGGCACCTCTAAGGTGCCCTCTGCGTGCATGTATTAATAAATCCATCACTGGAATCAGTGTGGATTTACTATTAAGAGATATTTGATACCAAAAATCTTTGGTTTCACTGAAGCTGGATAACTCGTAATCACCAGTGCCCAGTGCATATACTCAAGATGGCTCCCCTCTTCACTGGCAGTGTCCAAGAATCGACTTGGACACCACAGGGCATTATCTGCTCATGCAGATAAGTTCCTCCCATGTAATATAATGCACTGTGTCTTAGGGCCGTAAGGCCTGCTGTAGGGGTGACTTACATATATTACATGCAGGGTCTGCAGGCATGGCACGCAGTAGGTGTGCCATGTCGTGTCTTCTCTTTTGTCTGCACAATGTCATGCAGCCTGTGATGGCAGTGTGCATGAGTGTGGTGAGGGGTCCATTAGGGTGGCACTGTACAGGCTGCAGCCCCTAGGGACCTTCTTTAGTACCCTTGCCCTAGGGACATGGGATACCGTCTACTAGGGACTTACAGGGTTGCTAAAAGTATTGCCAATTGGGGGAACAATTGTACAGTTTTGGGAAAGACCTGGCACTGGGGACCATGGATAGCAGGAACCCTGTGCACTTCTGTCAAAATTGCATCAATTTCCAGGCAAAAAGTGGGGGTGACCATGTCAAAAAGGGACACTTTCCTACACTTGTACATTCAAAGTGCTCATGATACTATGATTTTTACTTAATGAGGTAGCTATTCTGCCAAAGTGAGCCCTTTTTGTCTCTAATTGTTGCAGGGATTCTGTCTAGAAACAGAACAATGCCTGGGACCACAGGACGTCAGAATGTAGTGACTAGTCACCATACCTCATCAGTAGCTATGGGCCCAAATTCGACTAGCTCATAGTGCCTTACCCTAACACGGTTGGCAAGACTGACATGGATGGAGTTCCATGACTGATGGTATAGACCGTGGCAAAGACTGTTCCCCATGTGTTGCAGTCACCTATTCCAGGAACCAGTCTATGGTGTAAGCACATAGTCGGTATTCTGTGCTTGTCTTGCAGTCCCGTGAGGGCAAACATAGCCTCAATTTTGTTGATTTTTATCAACGTTCCAAAATGTAATTTCCTCATGATTCGTGGGAACCTTGCCCATAACTGAATGAGCAGTTCCAGGACTTATTATAGGCACTGCAGTCAACTAGGCTTGCCCTGGTAGGCCAGGTGGCACTAACACCAGCCAACAAGGTGCGTGATAATTATTGAGTCAAGCGTCTATATAGTGCAACTAGCCTAATGTATAAAGCTCGTCGCTGCACAGAGTTATGACTTGCAGTATCAGGGTATAGTGTGTATTACTAAGGGGACCTATGCTTACTGGTGCAAGTACATGTGGAACGGCACCTAGGAATCAAGTATTATGTTCCCAATGGACTAATTGTATTTCTATAAGCACAAATTATTGTGGTGGTTGTGCAACAACATTATATTCATGAAATGTGTTAATTTGAGCATACACAGCTGGAAAACTGACCCAAGAATAAAATACTTCAAAGCACTAGGCATTGTTAGCTTCAACATCAGAATTTAGGGACTGAATCACTATACCATATCTGTATCTATGGGCCCAAATCCGAAAAGCTCATAGTGCCTTACCTGCCTTCCAAACCTCCCAGAGTAACAGGTAAATTAATACCCCAGAGCACAACTCCTAGCCGTGGAAATGTATAGTAACCTTTCGTTTTCTCACTCATGCTTGTCCATAATAAACAAAAGAAAGACTCTATAAAGTTTACAAAATGTATTGAAACTGTTGTTCTCTATTATTCTATTATGAAACAACTGTGCTGCAACTTAAACACATGTGCATGCTAGCAAAGTAGTGTTAGAAGTGAACTGTATACAATGAGAATCCCTACCATGATGAATGATATATCTGCCTCAGCTTAACCTCACTATGTGGCACAGTGATATATACCAGAGATCTCTGGGATTAGAACCGGCCCCCATACCTGGCATTTGTTGTTAGATAATCAGCATCTCAGGTTGTGCAAAGCTAGCACGTTTGTCTCTGACCTTTTCCTCTGCAAGAATCCCCTCTCTGTTTGCAAAAGGCTAGTCTTGGTGTATATGATAAGAGGTCTCACTTGAAAACAGCAGTTGTGAACCTATTTTGTATTAAAATGCCAAGCTACTTTGCTAACCAATCACTGAAAAACAGGGGCATGGTGTTGTTTGACCTTGTATGAAATTTTCAGGCTGAGCCCGGAGAAAAGAAGCAAATAACAAAAACATGTGCAGTATATTTCCCCAAAAATATCGTGGCACAAAAACAACATGCTATGTGTAACTTGTGCAAAGCAGCCTACAACTTGCAGTTAGGCTAAGTGACGCTAAAGAGAACTCACAACAACATGATGTTCAGCATGATTTCCAAGCAAGTGCAACAAATATCAGAAGTACTCAGCAGTGTTCTCCTTATCTGAATCAACCTCTGTCTAGTCATATATTTTTTCCTCCTGTTCACATGAAAACAATGAAAAGATGCAAAATGATTTAGGTCCCACATCCTTGCCTCGTATCTTCCATTTTATGGTCTTAACCACAACTATCAGCATCTGGGATGGGCCCTTGTGATACTGAAGTACAGTACTGGATTTGCAGTTTCCAGCTCAGTTTAAAATTGCTTTGAACAAATGTAATTAAGAAACAATTTTACTGGTGTTTCCATAACAAGGCAGGCAGCACTTACACAAAACAATTGGCGTTCAAAGGACTTAGGGCCAGATGTACGACCCTTACATTTTGCGACTCACAAATTGCGTCGCTTTGCGACTCGCAAAAGGCATTACAACAGTGTCTCAGATACTGTTAGCGATTCCTAATAGGGTTACAAATTGCCTGCCTCATTAATATTCATGAGGCAAGTGCTATTTGTGACTCCATTAGGAATGGCTAGCACTCCCAGGGATGGTGGCCTGCTGGGGTCTGCAGACCACCATGTCTGTGACAGCTTTTTTAATAAAGCCGTTTGTTTAAATGCAGCCCATTTCCTCCAAGGAAAACAGGATGCATTTAAAAATGAAACTTTTCAGTTTAAATTTTTAAGGGCAGGCAGTGGTCCCTGGGACCACTGCCTGCTCTTAACAAATATTTGCACACCCATTCCCAAAGGGAAAGGGGTCTCCTGGGGACCCCTTCCCGTTTGCGAGTGGCTTGCCTTCTACATGAAGTAGGTGGGAAACTGCGAGTGTTTTGCGGCTGCAAATGCGGTCGCAAAACAATGGTACATTCCATCGTGACTTGCTATTAGGAAGGGACTCCCCTTCCTAATAACGAGAGTCTCAAACTCTATTTTGCGAGTCACTGACTCGCAAAATACTGTTTGTACATGTCTGGACCCATTTTTGCGGTTGCAAACAGGCCACAAAATGTTTTACATCTTGCCCTTAGGCATGAGAATCAATGGTGTAACGAAACGTGCTGGGGGCCCCCTGCAAAGTGCATGGAGGGGCCCCCCAGGCTCCAAACCCAGTCAGGAGCTCTCAGCTCCCCTGTGCACACTGCTGGAGGGGGCCCTGTGGAGCTCAGGACCCCTGCACCACGGGGGCTGAGAGTGCTATTGTTACGCCACTGATGCAAATTCCTCATATGACAACAATAAGTACTAAAGCCATTGGCTAGTCATTGGCTGTATGTACATTTAAGACACATTGTCATACAGATAGGTGAGAATTACACTTCCAATGACCCCAGAAACTGTTATGCTTTATGGGGTAACCTCCTGCAGAGTAAATGGGTTGCTCAGGCAGTCACACCACCATGGATGTAAACAAAGTGATGGGTGGGATGCTTGAATTAATTTCAGCCCCTGGTAATTCCTCGGGCCGCATCCTAGTCCATGTTTTTTTTGCCTACAGTGCCACCTCATATTAGCCCTTGTCAAATGAAATGTAACCTTTGTCCTGTAGGAACAGTCCAGCGCTGACTGTTAAGCCATGTTCTCTCTGAACCCGAAACACAAGCAACCCAACACTGGTTTTGTCCTAAATGGGCCTCTTCAGTTGGGTGCAGCTTGGTTACAGTGGCACACTGAGCACAGGACCCACATCTGGGCATGCCCGTTGCGCTCAGGGATTTGCACTCAAGTAAACAAAAAAGTGATGGGAGGGATGCTTGAGTTAATCTCAGCCACTGGTAGCCACTCGGCTGCACCCCAGTCCATCGTGATTTTTGCCCTCCGTTCCACCTCAAATTAGACCCAGCCATATGCAAATCAGCATTGATCCTGCTCCAGTAGCCACAATCCAATCCGAACTTGTCTATGAAATGGAACAAATGCAACCCAAGATTAGGTTTGCCCTTATTGGGGCACTTCATTTAGATGCATCTTGCTTCCATATAAAGAAAATCCCCACCCCTGGAGTGGCAGTGAAAACAACATGAGGAAGTGCATCTGCCCATATTTCAGACCCTCTCGTGTGAAATATGCTCTTTGCAAATATTTGAACTGTATTAAACACAATTCAATCGATAGATTGTCAATTCCCTCTAGCCAAACCTAGTCGCTCGCCACTCATTTTCCTTTTTCCAGCATTCTCTCGTCTCCACAAGCAAGTCAGGCACTGCATACAAGGGTTCTACAGATGCAAGATTTGTCCCTAGCCTGTCAACTGCTTACTTGGCTTCCAGCGCATTAAATTTGAGAAGAGACTCTAGGTCTCGCTAGTGGAAGTCAAAGGGCATGGTGTAGCTTTAAGTATCTGTAGATCTGGGATTTGTGTGACCAAGCTCAGTACCGTGATGCACAGACGAGATGCTATGACTTCTCATCCAGCTAGCCCCTAAGTGTTATATGTCTATTAAAACATCCGGGAGAAACCAGTGAGGCCTGTTTTATGACTTCCCTCACCAAAAGGGGTCCCACCTATAAACTTGCAGTCCCACCACTTTCACTGCAGGGCTCCGTTCCCTCTATCTAACACCACCATCGTGACTGATGGGATTGAAGTACGTATGAGATTATCATAGATCACCTGAAGGTCAGTCCTCGGGAATAAGACCAATTGAAGGTGCACAACAGGGTAATCTCACTCCCAGGTAACAAATCACTCACCCCACCAAGTTATCACCCAGTAATAAAGTTGCATGTCGGTCATGCTGAGCCTCTCCCTCCCTCAGTATACTGAGTGAGCATTTATCCAATGCAACTAGAGTCATTTTACCCACCCAGAGAAAGGAGCAGTGATATTTGCACATTATCTTAAATAATTGTGCCAGAATATTGTGTGAGTGTAGCAGATTGAGAACAGTAATCATCTTAAAAAGTGAGAGTCTCTAAGTAGAAGTAGTGGGAGTGAATTCCATCACTGAATTTCTCAGCAGAGTGCCGCTATCTATTGTTCTAAATTTAGTTCTCAGCATAATTGAGGGCATGTTGAAATATTCCTAGTGCATTATTTAAAACTCTCCTCTGCTGCGCATAGTACCATTTGACCTAAAGGCCAGAGATGGCACTAAATGTATTCCGTTTTCCACCATAGTTTGTCGTGAGTATTGCATCAGATCCAAGTGGCAAGCAGTTAATGGTTAAAATCCTGTGGGGGAGAGGATGTAGCCTTACGCTAGAGTGGTTGACCTCGAAGCTGGGGAACCGGGTTCGAGTTTCGGAAACGACGATCAACATCCTGTGATTCTGGGCAAATCAATTAATCTCCCCATGCCTAACAAAAATTAATGTGTCCATCTGTAACGAAACTGGTGCTCATGTAAAGCGCTCGGATACCCGATTTCTCGGGTCAAGTTTGCACTATATAAAAACCTAAAAACCTAAAAAAGATGGTAACCCTGACAAGGTACACCGGTCAATATAAAACTGGGTGGAGAAAGCACCATTGGCCCTGGGATGAAAGGCAACCTTACAGGACTTTCATGTGCCGCAGGAAGTGAATGCCTAAATTAATTTCACAGATGACACAGGAAAGATTTTTAAATATAGCATAGCCACCTTCGCACGTTGTCAATGACTTTGAGGGAGCATGTTGCAAAGAAATTTAATATGTGAAATTTTTCGAAGGTTCATTTTCTCAGTGCATTATTGTTTAATTTGTAGATTTTGCTTCCTGATGAAGAGCTTTTTGCTCGAAAAGCATTGGAGTACAGCATGCATCTAAAAGTATTTTGAGAATGCAATAAATAAAGAACATTGACCATTTCAAATGAAGATGAATTTCAACAGAATTTAATGAAATTCAAAAGAATTGAAGAAAAATGTAAGGAGTTTGATGCCTTAATACAAACAAGACAATCACAGTTTGAATATTACAAAGGTGTGCCCACAGGGGGATGCAACCAAGATTCTTGGGAGCACAATTCTAATACAGGAAAGATTTTTACCATTCAGAGAATTGAAGGCCTTCTCAATATCAACCATGATCAGAGAACGATTGCAAGATGCAGTGGTCCAAGATGATGTTTAGTGGTGTGGGTCACCACGAATTTGTTTTGGTCTAGGTGAACAAGGCAGGGGATTTCTGCAAGCCCATTTGCTATTTCAAAGATCTTGGCTTCAATATTGATGAGGCAGATAGGCAGTATGATGTATAACCCGGTGGCTGCCATTTTTTCGTAATCCCATGATCGGAGCTGTGGGGAGGGTGTTGGAATGTACGTCATTGCCACCACCTCATCAAACATGTATTATACATGTATTAGGCATATTCAACCCAAACTCCAAGTATTACACTCCTATGAAACAAGTAGAACAGTGAGGGAGAGGTGCTACTGAGAAGCAATGCAGCACCTTTACAAAACACAACGAAAGATTTATAAAAGTTCTATATTTAGCCTAAATCCGTATTTTTAACAAATTATGTTGTGAGTGCAGGTAATGTACCAAAAAAGCTTTTTGGTATTTTTTAACTCTTTAATTACCCCTAAATGCATGCTGTACACATCCATTCCAACGCAAGACCTCTATAATAATTAAATTGCTGTTTTTCAGTGGAATAATAATAATGATTAATGCAGATATATTATCTCCACAACTAGTGCAAAAGCCATCTCAAGATACAAAAGCAAATATGGAAGTAAAACGTCAATCCCAGCCTTCTTGCACCTCATTTGTTAATCTTGCTAAAGAAACAACTGAGATTCTTTAGTCAGGGCTGAAATCTGGATGCCTCCATTGGACCAATGCCTAGACCATATTGAGAAATGCCATTCCGCTTCACTTATTAATGCTTATTAAAGCTGTTGAGGAATGTTTTGCTATGTCCCTATTCACAGGAATTGTTCTTCAGGCTTGGAAGAGGGGCACTGTATTCCCATTTTGAAAAAAAACAACAAACTCTGTCCAGAAGACACATCTTCGATCACCCTGTTACCAGTCTAACTGTAAAGTGCTAATAGGAACGACGAATAGACTATGCAGCAAATTATAACATCTTCGAAGATGGTTATTTCCACACAAGCACCCCGCCCACAATTTCCTCCTCCTCCCCACACTTCTGACCCAGATGTATCTGTTGCCCCAAGTCATCTCTATTCAACCGTGCAAAGGAACTACTTAACTAAAAATTAGAATAAAAACCGAGCTAACCTGGCGCCAGTAACCCACCATGCTGCCCTGTATCCGTCTATCTATGATGAAACCCTACTATAACCCTAAGCAGATGTGGAAGGCCCTAGTAGAGTGGCGTACCCCAAATCATAATTAACCAGTGCTCATATGAGATCTCCTAAACTCCCTTTATCCTTGCAAACAAGGGTAACAGTGTGGGAGTCCATCTATCACCATGGAGCAAAGAACATTTTGTCCTCTTTCCCTTCCTTCTGTGTCAAGTTTTTCTGGTGGTTCCAAGTCTGATTCTGACCACCTTTTCCAGGGAGACATGAGTTTCCTGCAAAAGCCCACACCAATGTCTAGCTCTAACATTAGAGACCACCTCCACCGTTGATTTCTGTTCTGTACTGAGGGGAAAAACTAGGCTTTTCTCTCTAGTTTGATCTAATGCAAATTGCAGATGAACCTAGGCGCCCTCTGGCCAGGGTACAGTCATGTCACTTCTCCCCTTAGGCTTGCTACCTTGCCTTAGAACCACCATTCCGCCACCCTTCCCTCATCTTCCTCGAGGTAAGATTCTGCTTCTACATTCAAGGAGAAGGTCTACTTCCATGTCTGTCTGCATCTGTCCAGCCACATGTTTCCTTTGACCTTTGTGTCCTTGCCTTGCTCCCTGTTGAGGTCCTCCATTGGCAGTTGTCTGACGGCATCCTTCCTGCTCCTCATATGCTGCTGTTCTCCTCCTGTCCTATCTGGCGTTTTTCTGATGTCTCCTTCTAACGCCTTACTTTACCTCCATTAATGCTGGGATGGCCCTTTTAGGTCTGCGCCTGCCTTTGCTTCTGCCCACCTCCTGGATGGCCTTTCTGTTATTTTGGAGCTTCTGAGTACCTCCACCTCACCGTTAGTCGTACCCTTAGGAGAAAGGACAGGAAAATGAGTCAACTTGCCACAGTTGTGCCCTCAAAATAGACCTTTGCCCTTTTCCATCAAAGCATATTACTCTGCCTCATCTGACACCTGAAGCTGTCTACTTTGAGCTCCGTGAGGAGTTGGATCAGGATGGGTGTTGAAACTTGTCTGACAGTGGTGAAAATGCTGAGTATGTTGGCCTCATGCATTTGCTTAGTCCTCAAGGCGAGAATACATATGAGACCCCTGCCGGAGTGGCTGCAACAACAATGGGCACAATCAAAAGGTAGTTGGGACCATCTACTGGTTGTTACAGGCAAGATTCAGAAAGAAATGCAGTGGTGGAACTCATACAACATCACTGTGGGAAAACCTTTCAAACCAGAAACTCCTCATGACCATTACAATTGACGCTTCCCACACTCGGTTTGGAGCTCACGTGTTAAACCTACGCATCGGCAGATTCTGATACCCCAGAGAAGCAGTGCAGCACAGAAGTGTGTTGGAACTCAAGACCATCTTTCTAGCTCTCCAAAAGTACCTGAAGGTAAAGACATGAATAATTCAAACAGACAACACAACAACAATGTTCTGCTTCAACAGAAAAGGGCAAGTAATATCATGACTGTTATCTAAATTAATCCAAACCATATGGAAATAAGCAATAGAGAAAGACATATCACTAGTGGCGACACATCTACTGGGAGAGCTCAACACAGAAACAGACAGACTAAGCAGATTGGCAAACTCCACATGTGAGTGTTGGTTAAAACAAGGAGTAGTAAAAGGCATCCCACATGTAGGGCACCCCACACTTGGGTTTATTAGCAACACAGAGTAACAGCATGCCAACACTTTGCCTCCAGATTTCACCATCCAAAACCACTAGGGACTGTCCTGTCGATAAGATGGACAGCGACTTTAGCCTATGCCTTTCCTCTGATACCTATGATAGCAAACCTAATACAAAAGTGCAAGCAGGAGCAATTGACACTAATTCTCATTGCCACTCGGTTGGCCAGACAAACGTATTTCACAGATTTAATGGAAAAGTCACAGTTTATGAACCCCCCGGCACATCGAGACCTGTTAAGATTCAGGAGGGACAAGTATGCCACCCAGAGCCAACTACCACAAGCCTAGCATATGGCTCCTGAAGATGTAGAGTTTGAGTAGCTAAAGCTATCAAGAAGGTCAATGGAGATACTTAAGAAAATAAGAAGGCCACAACAAGAAAATGGTAGACTAATAAGTGAATCTGGTTCATACAGTGGTGCAACAGGAAAGGAGACTTAAGAGACTGGCCCAAAGAAGCCATAGAGGTCCGATACCTCACTCAGCTTTTAGATAGAACACTCTCCAGCACCTCACTAAAGGTATTCCTAGTGGCTATTGTAGCATTCATAAGAGGAGTCCTAGGGAAAGGTTTCTTTACCGCACTAATGGTATAAGGATTCTTTGAAGGATCAAAGAATATTTATCAACAGAGAACCACTCCCATACCTTCACAGAATCTCAATGTAGTACTAATACAGCTGACGAGGTCACCATTCAATCAAATGCACAAACATGTCTAAAGTTCCTAATTCTAAATACAGCCTTTCTAATTGCAATCACATCACTAAGAAGAGTTAGATAAATCCAAGAGCTTATTACCCAGGAACCATACCTTCAAATATACAAGAATAAAGTGGTAAGAAAAGAAGCCCTTCATTTATACCAAATGTGATATCACATTTTCTCATTAACCAGGCCATAAACTTACCAGCTTTCTTCCAGCAGTCAAAATTACAGGCAGAAAATGCCCTACACACACTGGATGTGTGACTGGTGATTATGTACTACTTACAAAGATTTGCACCTCCTTTCTGTCTTTGTATTATGTGCCCTCACAAGGAAGGGCTCCCCAGTCACATAGGATGCTATTGCAAAATATATAGTCCATACAATTTAATTTTGCCACATGCAGCAGGAGTGAAACTGGAGGAGAGACCACAAATGCACTGAACAAGGAAAAAGTGAACAACTTTTGCTTTCCTAGGAACCGTGAAGTTAAACGAAATCTGTGTGGCAGCCACATTGTCTTCAGTATACATATTCACAAAGCATTACTCTGCGGATATTCAAGCCAGCAAGGAGGTCCAAACGGTACAAAGAGTGTTAAAACACTTGTTTACAAAGACACACTCAAAAGGACCCAACCTCCGCTCCGAAGGTGATACTGCTATATAATCAATGCACATCATGTGAATCCAGCATAGACACACATTGCAAAATGAAAAGGTTACTTAACGGTAAGAATCGTTTTTCAGCTTAAAGAATTTTTTGGATTCACATGTGACCCATCCACCTCCTCCAGATGAGGTGTATTTGCAAAAATATTTAAAAAATGAGGGCCTGGAAAAATATTAACAGCCTAGAGTTAGACAACTGTCTTAAAGTACCGATGTGTGCCTGGCCCACCTCTGCTGAAGATGCTTCGGCGGGATACACAGATTGGCCTGACTCCGCTTGTAGGACACTAGACCCGGTCAAAAGGTGCATTCCCAAGAGGGCTTTGCCATCAGCCCCTTGGTACTCGGACAGTTTAAAAATGCTTAAACTTGAATGCAAACGGCTGGAATGCGCCTGGAGGAGAGGATATACCAACATCTCCAAATAGGCCTATAAAGAAAGTCTCTCCCATTACAAAAAGCTGCTTCTGGATACCAAGAAGAAGTACTTTGGGGATCAGATTAGCAATGCCAAATCCTCTACTAAGGGACTTTTTAAAACGATAATTAAACTCACAACTCCCTTAAGCACCAAAACACAGAGTGGCCCTGAAATGTTTGAAACCCTAGCCTCCTTTTTTAGGCATAAAGTGGACATTATCTTCTCCTCTTTTAACAATCTGCCAAAGGATGGCACCAAGATGGGAGTCTGGGGGCCTATGGGCTTTGCGATGGGAATAGACTCACAGAGACAGGTACTGTGGGCAGCGCAGGCTTTATTTTTAGAAGTCATCTGCGATGTATCAGTTCGCGGTAGTAGGGAAGGGGTATTTCAGCTGCAGCTTCTGTGGCGGAATGCCTCTCCCTGCGTATTTCCGGTCCGGTTCCTCTTCTTTCCCGAGGGCTTCTGGGACTGGTAGTCCGGTCCTCTGCTCTGGCGCCTTCCAGCTCGGAAAACAGAGATATGGGGCAGCGTTAGTCCTAGTGCATTTATATACAGTGAGTAGGGAGGGGAGTGAGGGTCACACGTGCAGAAACACACCACAAAGTCCCCGGTGTCGGTACGGTGCAGATAGGGTGGGGGGGGGAGGGGGGAGTGCAAAGGATGCCGTGTGCGGGTTCAGGGTGATTTGTTCCACCTACGTCCAACCCAACCCGAAAAGCGAGATCGTACCTGTGCAAGCCACACTTCCCTTGAAGTGTGGCTGGGCGAAGCGCCTTCCCGTTGGCCTCCTGGCTTGCTGCTGTAGTCGTCGTCTCTCGCTCCCGGCTCGCCTCCAGCCGCCTCCTCCTCCTCGATGGTCCGGGCTCCTCCGCCGTCACTGCTCTCCGCGTCAGTTTCTCCTCCTGTTCTCCTCAGCTCCTCAGCTCCCGTACTTCACTCCACTCCGTCGCTCTTCTCCACGTCTCTCAAACCACCTATTCCTCCGGGTGATGAACACACCTGTGTGTTCTCAAGGCTGGGTTTTCCCTCTGACTCGTGGGCGTGACTCGGTTCTAGTTCTGCCCAGGTAAAGAAACAGTGTTCTTCTCAGAGATCAGTCTCGGGTCGGTGGGGGATGTGATCGTCTTCCTTCCAGTGTTCCGGGTGCTGTGTGACAAAGGGTGAAAGGACCCAGGGTGTCGTTCATATTCGAGTGGTGCAAGTCTCGTTGTACCGAGTCTACCTGGACCCCCTCGTCACAGAGCCGTTATATGACTCCAAGTTAATCTCCATCCTAGATAGCTTCACAACATTGGAGGCTCAAGACGCTACCAAGCTCCTGTCTGCTATCCAATCTGGGTCCCCTCTAGACCCATGCCCAGTATCAGTGGTCAAACTCGTCCCGACCACTATTGGTCTGGCCCTTGCCCCGGTCTTCAAAACTATGTTGAGGTCAGGTCTGTTTCCCAAGGCTTGGAAGAAAGCTTCAATTCTTCCACTCCTGAAGAAAGCCAGCCTAGACCCTAAAGACCCAAACAATTACAGACCCATCTCCCGCCTTCCGCTGCCGGCTAAGATGATTGAAAAGGAAATGAACTTTCAACTAAGCTCCTTTCCCAAGACCAACGGCCTATTATTTAATCAAGGCCAACTCTGTGCTGAACACAGCACAGAGTTGGCCTTGATTAAATCCACTGAAGAAATCAGAGAGGCATTAGACCAGGAAGGTGCTGCCATCCTGATCATGCTCGATCTGTCTGCGGCCTTCGACACGGTCCACCACGAAGTGTTGTTGGACCGGTTAGCCGAAAGGGGGGTTCAAGGCAAGGCCCATGCCCTTTTAAAAACTTTTCTCACTGATAGATCACAAACAGTGGATCTGGGCAAGGATCGGTCGAGGCCTATCTCCCTGCCTTGCTACCTCAGGGGTATGCACTCAGCCCAACATTATTTAATGTGTTCGAGGCATGTGGGCTGCTAAATTCATATCTTAGCATTAGATCGCCGCCTAGTGTTGGGTCCGGATGATCGCACATTGTTGTCCTGGAAGAGTCTTCGAAGTATCCTGAGATAGGTGGCTCCTCCCCTGGACTACAGTGCGCATGGGCATCGGCTCCATCCCCAGATTGTTTTTTTCCGCCATTGGGTTCGGATGCGGTCTCGGCTTCTCTCTGTCGAAACCGAGTAAAACTAACTTTTTAAGGCCAAAAGGCCTTGTATTTATAGCGTCGGTATTGTTTGCGCACGGTCTCGAGTTCTTCCAACTCTTGAAGTCGGATTCAGCGGAGTTTTTTCACTCTTCGGACATCGAGGCCTTCTCATCGCGACACGACCATGAATTTCCAGCATGGAGCGGAGTCCGTTTAAGTACTGTCCGCTCTGTGGGTCCAAGTACCCACATATAGACCTGCACCCGGTCTGTAACAAATGCCTTTCACCGGACCATGACGACGGCAAGTGTAAGGCTTGCGCTCAATTCAGGTCGAAAAAGACTCTCAAGCTTCGGCGCGCGGTGCGCCTGGAGGCCAGACAAGCGGCCCCGGATCCAGAAAACATCTTCGGCGACCAAGAAGAAGATGAACAGGGTCATCATCTCCAAATATCCCCACCCGAAACGGAGGTCGAGGCGGATCCGGAAGACGACGATGGAGTCGTGGATCAGGCCTTGAATACGTCGACGAGGTAGGGGACGTCGAAGAGATTTATGGGGCCGCGGCAGATAGCTCAGGGGACGAGCTATGCCCCGAAGGTTTCGAAGATCACAATCGGGTCACGGGATCGCCAGTTGGCCTTACCCAAGACCCCGTACCGCAAGCCACGGCCCCGCCTTCAGGCCCGGCCACGGACATACTTGCTGGGCAGGCCGGATCGAAACCGAAACCGACGGTATCGACTACGCCTAAAATGGCCGACCCGAAAACGAAACTGAAACTTAAGGACTCGAGCGTCCCTAAAATGGCGGCCGGCCAACAGAAAGCTACTGCACCCGCCGCCGCATCGGCTCCGTCGACCTCCGGCCCGCAGAAGTCGAAGAAGTCGGTCGATTCCACAGGGTCAAAATCGGCGCCAGAGGAGGGATCCTCTAAGAAGGGTGGTCGGCACGGATCAACCGCTGCGACACCGTCTAAGCACGCCAAGGCCAGCGGCACGGCTCCGGTTCCGACTGGGACTCCGTCCGTCGGACGCGTAGTGGAGTCGGAGGTTGGCACATCTGCGCATCGATCCAAGGACTCTGGGTCAACGGCAACTGCATCGGCGTCCAAGACTCCGAAAGGCCACCATGACGTCGGATCCGAGGGGAAGGTCAAGACATCCTCGTCAGCGCCAAAAGCCACTGTGAGTGAAGTGTCCCCCATCGCCGCTTCGCTGCAGAGAATCAGGGACAAGGCCGCTGCTACGTCGGCTCCGTTACCGTCGCCTCAGACGCCAAAGGACACGCCGGCAAAGCCTAAGAGTAAGCTTCTCTTCCTTCTGCCGCCGAAAGAGGCTCCGAAGGCCTTTTCGACGAAATCGACGCCAAAGAAGTCGGATTCTTCTACGGCGGGGGTACCTTCAGGTCGAGAACCCGAATCAGAGGACGATTCTGAGCATTTCATCGACGCCAACACTGGCAAATTAACCCTATACAAAAGGAGGATTACTTCTGAGCCTCTGGACTCATATGTCATCCCACTAAAGAAAAAAAGGGTTCCTCTGGACGCTTCTGGCCTCATAGAACCTATCCAGCCTCCTCCAAGAAGAAGCCCTACTCCCTCACCAGAACACTCTGAGGGTGAGGGATATCATGAGGAGGACCAATACACCTTCCCCATCAATGAACCAGATGCACATCCAGATGCATATGATGACATTGGTGACCAAGGCACCCAAAGTGTGGGGCAAGACCCACAGCCTTTCAGTGCACGTGCATCCCCAACAGAGGATTCTGCAGGTTTTCATGCACTCATTGAGAGGGCAGCTGCTAATCATGATGTGGACATGCATGCTGACCCAGTAGAAGAGGACTTTCTTTTTGACACTTTTTCAGTCTCTGAAAGAACTGTGAAAACGCTGCCTATGCTCAAGGGAGTCCTCAAGCATGCAGCTGACATCTTTAAAGAACCTACCAGAGCGAGAGTGGTCAATCCACGTATCGAGAAAAAGTACAGACCAGCACCTGCAGACCCTGCATACATTCGGGGACAGTTGCCACTAGACTCTCTTGTGGTCGCAAATGCCAGGAAACGGGCCAACTCCCAGACAACGGGCGAAGCTCCTCCCCCAGACAAGGAGTCCAAAGTGCTAGAGGCAGGGGGCAAAAGAGTGGCGGCACAAGCTGCCAACTTTTGGCGTATTGCAAATACACAAGCACTCTTAGCACGTTACGATAGGGCGCATTACGACACCCTAGAGCAGATTGTACAACACCTGCCTCCACAGTTTCAAGAAGGCACCAAACTGCTTATTGAGGAAGGGAAACTGATCTCCAACGCAGCCATCAAGTGTGCACTTGACGCCGCAGACACAGCAGCTAGGGCGATCAACACTAGCGTCATGCTGAGACGACAAGCTTGGCTCCGCATATCAGGGTTTAAACCTGATATTCAGACAACCATACTTAATCAGCCAGTCAATCCTGATAGACTGTTTGGTCCAGATGTTGACACCACCCTCGAAAAGATAAAGAAGGACACGGAAACTGCTAAATCTATGGGGGCCCTACAATCACAACAGTTTCGTGGCAATAATTTTCGTCGCTCAGGTGCACGTGGAGTCACCAGAGGACAAATGGGTCAGCAATCGCAATTCTCAAGAGGTGGAGCACAATCCTCGTTCACAAAACAGAACAAGGGAGGTTACAGAAATAACAGCAACAGAGGTCGCGGCAGAGCAAACAACAACTCCCGCTCCTCTACCCCAAGCAAACAGTGACTCTCTGTCACTGCCCCCCGACCACTTAACACCTGTCGGGGGGAGACTGCAGCAGTTCCTGCCCGTCTGGAGAAACATCACCACAGACAGGTGGGTGCTACAACTTGTCCAGTACGGTTATTGTCTAGAGTTAAAGTCCACTCCACCCAACATTCCACCAAGGCAACGGCCTATGTCCGCAGAGCATTTGCACTTATTGCAGCAGGAAGTAGTGGCGATGCTGCAAAAAGGCGCAATCGAGCTCGTGCCAGTGGGAGAGGAAGGAACAGGGGTATATTCCCTGTACTTCCTTATTCCAAAGAAGGACGGATCTCTCAGGCCCATTCTAGATCTACGTCCCCTCAACCTGTACATACTGTCGGAACATTTCCATATGCTTACACTGCAACAGATTCTTCCCTTGTTAAACCAAGGGGACTTCTTAGCAACCTTAGATCTCAAGGATGCTTATTTCCACATTCCACTACACCCGTCCCACAGGAAATACCTCAGGTTCACTATCCAAGGCAAGCATTACCAGTTCAAGGTCCTACCCTTCGGAGTCACCACAGCCCCGAGGGTGTTTACCAAGTGTCTGGCGACAGTAGCAGCGCACCTCAGGAGGCAGAACATCCATGTCTACCCCTACCTCGACGACTGGCTCGTTCAAGCCAAGTCGGAACTACAGTGCGCCGCGGATATGTCGACTACCATTCACCTCCTTCACAATCTAGGTTTCTCGTTGAACTACCCAAAGTCGCATCTTCAGCCGGCACATGTCCGGCAGTTTCTAGGTGCGACGATCAATACCCTGACGGCCATGGCTCAACCAAACCAAGTCAGGATAGACAGCATGCAGTCTCTAATCCAGAAGTTCAGACCACAACACTCGCTTCCAGCCAGAGTGTTCATGCAGTTGATAGGCATGATGGCCTCCTGCATCTTCATAGTCCCTCACGCACGGTTACATATGCGCCCGCTCCAGGAGTGCTTAGCAAATCAGTGGACACAGGCTCAGGGAAATTTAACAGACCTAGTGTTGGTTACCAGTCGGGCATACGACTCTCTGCATTGGTGGACTCCACACAACCTTTGCAAGGGCCGACTGTTCCAGGAGCCAGTGCCACAGATTATCCTGACGACGGACGCATCTCTCCAGGGTTGGGGAGCTCATCTGCTCACTTACACAGTGCAGGGACTATGGACGACGCAGCAACAGAAGATGCACATCAACTATCTGGAACTGATGGCAAGCTTCATGGCGATCAAGTCCTTCATTGTACATCTGTGCAACAAGGTAGTGTTAGTCCGGACGGACAACATGACCGCGATGTACTACATTCAAAAGCAGGGAGGCACCCACTCGCCACGGCTGTCTCATCTGGCTCAGAGCATGTGGAAGTGGGCCATTCAAAGGAACATTTTCCTCATGGCAGAACACCTCCCGGGCAAGGACAATCAGATGGCGGATCTGCTCAGCAGATACAGCCATCAAATGCACTAGTGGGAGTTACACCCATCTGTACTCCACCCGTACTTCCAGCAGTGGGGTCATCCGGAGATAGACCTGTTTGCAACAAAAGAAAACGCAAAATGCCAATACTTTGCCGCCAGGTTCCCTCACCCACAGTCGCAGGGGAATGCGATATGGATGAACTGGTCAGGCAAATTTGCGTACGCTTTTCCGCCAGCCCCTCTGATACCGCTGGTGGCAAGAAAGCTAAGGCAGCACGCGATGACTCTCATCCTGGTTGCTCCAACGTGGGCGCGCCAAGCATGGTACACCACGTTCCTCGAACTCTCAGTGGTGCCGCATCAAAGACTGCGCCTCACGCCCAGACTTTTGACGCAGAACCATGGAGAAATTCAGCATCCAGATCCGCAACAACTCAACCTGGCGATCTGGCTCCTGAAGTCCTAGAGTTCGGATACCTTAACCTGCCTCCAGAATGCATGAACATCATCAAGGAGGCGAGAAAGCCAACTACCAGAGCAGGCTATGCTGCAAAATGGAAGCGTTTTGTCATTTACTGTACTGCTAATGACATCAACCCGCTAGACGCATCTATCCCTAACATCATTTGTTATCTGTTGCATCTTTACAAGTGCAATCTAGCGTACACTTCCATTCGGATACATCTATCCGCCATAGCGGCTTATCTTCAAAACAGGCAGCATCTCTCTGTCTTCAGAGTGCCTGCCATTAAAGCTTTCCTTGAAGGTCTGAAACGAGTCATTCCCCCAAGAACACCACCGGCTCCGGTGTGGAACCTCAATGTGGTCCTCACCAGACTGATGGGACCACCTTTTGAGCCACTGCACTCGTGTGAACTCCAGTTCCTAACGTGGAAAGTAGCTTTCCTAATAGCTATTACGTCACTGAGGCGTGTTAGTGAGCTACAAGCGCTCACAATCCAAGAGCCTTTCATTCAGATTCATCCAAATAGGGTAGTGCTACGCACTAACCCCAAATTCCTTCCGAAGGTGGTGTCACAGTTTCATCTCAACCAAACTATTGACTTGCCGGCATTCTTCCAAAACCCACAAACGGTAGCGGAAAGAATGCTCCATACATTAGATGTACGGAGGGCGTTGATGTACTACATAGACAGGACACAACCCTTTAGAAAGACAAAACAACTTTTTGTTGCCTTCGCACCACAACACAAAGGCAACCCCATTTCAAAAGCAGGAATAGCCAGGTGGATTGTTAAGTGCATCCAAATATGTTATCAAAAGGCCAAGCGCACTCTAACCATACCCCCAAGGGCGCACTCCACACGCAAATTGGGGGCATCCATGGCTTTCCTAGGGAACATTCCTTTAGAGGACATTTGCAGAGCAGCCACGTGGGTTACACCACATACCTTTACCAAACACTACTGTGTTGATGTACATTCCAAGCAGCAAGCTGCTGTAGGACAGGCTGTTCTCAAGACACTCTTTCAGGTTTCTGCAGCTGGCACGGGCAACCGCCGCTGATGGAGGGACTGCTATGTATTCTATGCTAAGATATGAATTTAGCAGCCCACATGCCTCGAACTGAATATGCTACTTACCAGTATGCATCTGTTCTTGGCATGTAGGGCTGCTAACATTCATATCGCCCACCCTCCTCCCCGGTGCCTGTTGCAGCTGCAGATATACTATTGTATTCAGTCATTAGCATGGACATCCTTTACACTTTTCACTCCATCTTCTGCCACAATGGCGAAAAACAATCTGGGGATGGAGCCGATGCCCATGCGCACTGTAGTCCAGGGGAGGAGCCACCTATCTCAGGATACTTCGAAGACTCTTCCAGGACAACAATGTGCGATCATCCGGACCCAACACTAGGCGGCGATCTAATGCTAAGATATGAATGTTAGCAGCCCTACATGCCAAGAACAGATGCATACTGGTAAGTAGCATATTCAATATGTATCCTCGCTGGCAGCCCTTATACGATCTTTTGGGCTCCAGCTGACCTCCTACGCCGACGACACACAAATAGTGTTGTCGGTACAGAAGGGCAAAGAGGTTGAGATGGGAAAAGACTGTCACAATTGCATGCAAGCCATAGCAGGCTGGATGTCAGCTAACCTCCTCAAGGTGAATGCTGGGAAAACTGAGGTGATCATCTTCGGTACTATATCAAACCTCTGGTCACCTGACTGGTAGCCTGAAACCATGGGTCCACCCCCAGTCCCTACCGCCAAGGCGAAGAACATGGGGTGATGGTGGATTCTACACTCTCCTTTGGGGATCAGATCAGCCGAGTGGTTTCTTCTTGTTTCCATCTTCTCAGGATTATGAGGAAAATTAAATTTCTTCTTCCGGAGGATAACCTTAGGACAGTAGTTAATGCTCTTATCTTGTCTCGACTTGATTACTGCAACGGCCTTTAGCTTAACATTCAAAAAAGACACTTAAGCCGACTTCAGGCCATGCAAAATGCAGCAGCCAGGTTCCTCCTGGGTACTCTGAGGTTCGTCTCAGTGAAGAAGGGACTTCGGAACCTACACTGGCTTCCTGTGAAACAACGGGTGGAATTTAAGGCCCTTTGCACAGTTTTTAAGGCCCTAAGGGGTTTGGGCCCGGCCTACATGAGACAACACCTCCAATGGTATGTTCCCAGCAGAGCACTACGCTCTGCAGAGTCAAAACTAATAAAAACTCCACGAGTAAAAAAAAAACAGCTGGGGGGCAGGAGTTTCTTTTGCTGTGCAGCTAAAGCATGAAACGGCCTTCCCCTCCATCTGAAAACTTGGCTTCTTTCCTTAATCGGTCACTTAACCAGCATTCCAAGTGGGCAGCTCTTTCCGCGCCCGGACACCTTAGGGTAGCAGCGCGCTTTATAAGTTTTAATACCATAACATAACATAGTGTGAAGTTGGAGACAGTGCCCGGATCACCAAGGACCATCTAGTCCAAGAGATAGGGTCCCATGTACTTTCAGGCCTAGAGTAGCTGAGACGATGGCAGCCCACCTCGTAGACGCACAGTCTCTGTGATCTCATGAGGGTCCAGCGACGGAGGCAGTGGGAGAGGGGTCCCCCCTCATATTTTATAGGTGAGTAATGATGCCCTGCTTAGCTTCTTGAGATTTGGATTATTTTTGCCATTTGTCATGTTGGCAGCAGTGTATTGTGCTCCAGACAGGATGCAGAATGTCCCCAGGGGCCCTGCAGGGCGGCAAAGAACCCCCTCCAGTAGGAACATCCGTGATCCCCCAGCAATTGCTTGGTATCAGTCAATGAGCGCATAGACATCCGTTTCCCCTCCCAGGAGAACAAGAGTGTCCAGTTCCCTCAATCGGTCTGTGATCAATTTAAAGTTGTGCCTCTTTCGCAGTGTGTCCGGGGAGGTGTCCTGGAAAAGCTGGATTGTATGGCTTCGAAATACCAAATATGCTTTTCCCCTGGTGATCCACAGAATACATTCCTTCTCTGTAAAAAAAAGTGGACCCATGTCAGGATGTCTGGAGTTGAATTGGGTTGACCCGCTGCGGGCACTACCTGATATGCCCTGTCGAGGGACGTAGGTGAGGCATCATCAGCCCCTCTGATCGTGTGTAGAAGATCGGTGGTGAAAGCCATGATGTCATCACCATCTGCTCTTTTGGGTGTGCCTCGTATATGGATGTCGTTCCGGCAACTTCTGTTTTCAAGTTCCTTCTGCTTTGCCTGTTATTTGACCTGTTGATGCTCAAGCGCCTCCTCTCTATGCCAAAGCATCTCCTGAACTTCTGTGTGCGCATCCACTGTCTGCTCCAAGTCATCTACGCAACCCCCAATTTCAGAAACGTCTCTGCAAATGTCCTGAATTCACATCTTAAAGTCTGTCTTAAGCGAAGCAATTTTGGAGCTTATCTCCTTAAGAAGATGGTTCATATTGTCCTGGGGCATTCTTTCCACAGAGCCCATCTCAGGCGCAGACTATTTGGTATACAGCGAGGCTACAGAAGGTTCCTTGGCAGACTTGAGGTGCGGCATAATGTATAGCTGTGATTGCGCAGGTGCTGGGTTCCCTGAGCAAGTCCTGTGCAGTGTCAACACCCTGCGACCATCCAGATGGTGAGCACAAGACCTATGTAGAGCTGTGTGACATGTCCCTAGTCCCGGAACGCCAGTGGAGATCTAATCCTAAATGCCAAAAAAGGCAGAAGGAGCCCTGCGCCCCCTTGCCCCGTGCAAGTGGGCCAACAATGAGAGAGGGCGGGCCCGGGCAGGTAAATCTGCCAATAAAGAGTCAATGGTCTCGGAGCATCCCTGATAGTCAATGTAGCAGGTGAGTAGAGGTGTGCTCACATCTCTTGGGCCCCAATCCCCTTCTGCACTAGGTCTTCAGTGCTGGTTCCCTCACCAAGGACCCTGATCTGCCTCCAGGCCGTGGCCTTGTTCCCCAGGTGGTAGCACCGCAACAGCGACTCCGGGGGGGGAGCTGTCACCCAGACCACCCACAGCCCACCTGTGTGCACTACACACCACTCTCCTCTGTCATTATGGGCTACTGTTCAAGTCCCCTCTGCAATCACATTGGGCAGCATGTGGCATCCAATGTCCCTACATGGTGACTACGCTGGGCTATTGGAGCCTCCCAACAGAACCAGGGTGGTGGGGCACAAATCAAGAACTCTAGGTCTCTGTGTGTGTCTAGGAGGGCTTGCAGGTCAGCAGTGGTCCCTCCGTAGTGCCCCAAGGGGCTTCCCAGCAGAATGGGCACAGTAGCAGCAGGGAGGGAAGGAAGGTGAAGGTGGGCTCTCCCCACTACCACATCTCAAGCAACCTCTGAGTAGAGATTGTCCCTCTGTGCACAGCTAAATGCAAACGCAATGTTTATAGTCCAATATATGTTTCTAATCAAAAACGTTCACCATAAAGTTCTTCAATCAAAGTTCTTTAATGATCATTATCCTCATGATCAATCTCATTCAAATTATTTTTCTTTCGCACTTTCAAAATCCATTGAATTTTCACAAATGCATTATTAACCACAAATCATTTTCCCAATGCATTTCGGGAATTGACTATGCCCTTCGTCAGGGGATAATTCTACAAATAAACATAAAAGGAAAAGGTCTTAATGTAAGAAGCATCTCGCTGTTTATCAGTACACATCAGTTAGAAATGACTAAAGTCCGTGCAAGAGATGGGTGTAACGGAAAAAAGTGAACTCGTCCATGCCGGTGTTATTAGGCAAATTCAATGTGCAATGTAATTTGAACACTCGTGTAGAAGTGTTAGGTGTTAGTAATACCCATGGTGATCCAGCCAAAGTGTGAAAGGGAAAAAATGCCGATCAGAAACGGCAACATGCTTTCGGATATAGTGTGTTTGTGATGTTTGTGATAGTCTTAGGGGAGTGTGCACGTGTGCATGCAGTGTAAGCATGCGTTAGACAACAATCGTGACTAAAGTGGTAAACAAAGGTCAAAACCGGTAAAAAAGGACCAAGACTCACGCAGTGCGTAATGATAACCCGCCGTGTAGTCTGTAAGTAAAAACGACAAACTTTGAGGTTGGTTAAAAAAGAGAAACAGCCGAGGAGTGCCCTCTAGGAGGTACTTACATAAGTGAATGTTGCGGTGTAAGTTCAAGTTAATTTGGACACTGTCAGTGTTCGTGGTCGTTCTTTCAGAGAGGTGTGGCGCCGCGGCCAGGACAACTGACGCTGGAATCTGGGGATCAGGGTTCGATCCCCGGCTCCGGCGGCAGGTTAGCCCAGCACCATGTGACTCTGGGCAATAGCTCGCTTAATCTTCCCGACGGCCCCCAGCGCCTAGAGACCCTAACGGGTGATTGTGCGCTTTACAAATGTGGATTATTATTATTATTATTATTATTATTATTTCACTCGCGTACGGAGGAGAGTGACTAATGGGGTCGGGCTTCATGCATAAACAGTGAAAAACGAAGAGTGAGAAAGGACTGTTACGATGTGCTCGAAAACGGGCGCCATCTTAGAGTGGTGAAAGGTAGAACTGAGTTGGCATAGTACACTGGGATACCTAATGAGCCTGCAACTGAATTGTGCGTTTAAAACATGGTAAGGATAAATGAGTACAGAACTCGGGAGTCTAACGTGACAGGCTGTCTGATGTGTTCAAAGGAGTCAAAAAACATGGTGTTCACATATATACATGATCAAGATTATAAGTAACATGGGGGCGTGGCCAAGACGGCAAACATGGCGGACGTAGCCTAAGTGAGCTCCGTCCCGCCATCCGCATATCCTGCCTGCATCCTACGTCGCCCCGACCGAACTGCGCCCAAAACCAGGTGGCAGACAGCGGATCCGACGGCGACGCCTCGGCAGTGACTCTGGTGTCCAGGCGGTCTGCGGCTGGGGAGATACAGCCGCCGGGAGCCCTGACAGCGAAGGGGCCTTCCTCCACGCCACAGCCGGGACCTTGATTTTGGGTTGGTCCGCCCGGAAGTGTGTGGCAGCCGGGGCGCGCCGGCGGAAGGTGCCGCTCCAGCGGAAGTGAAGTGGCGGAGAGGCGGCCGGGATCGATCTAGCCCCGCTAACGCCTGGACGCTTGGTGCAGTGGCGGCAACGCCGGCTGGGGGAAGACGGAGTCGGCGCCCGTTCTCCAGCGGAGGTGGGGTAAGGAGAGGCGGGTGGGCGTGAGGCCTAGTGGGGGAGGGGACGCTCTGGGACTGTGCCTGGCCTCACTCGGCGGCGGAATCGAGCCGCGGGGCTCTGGGACACTGGAACGCTAGGGGGGCGGCCGCCATACCGACCCCCTACTTGTCGTCGTTCCCCTCCCCCCTCCATATTCGGACTGTGACCCTGCTGGACTCTTCCTGGGGGCCGGACTGCTGATATACTCCTGCTCGGTGACCGCCTCGGGCCGTGGTGAAGGGGAGTGAACTGGACGGACCCCCGCAGTCTGCTGACACGGTCCTAGGCCTACAGGCGGCCCCCCAAATTGCATTGACATTGCAGCTGAGAGGCGTGGTGCGGGTGCTGGGTTGATTGCTGCGGGCCCCGCAGCGGAGTGAGTGGCCCCGTTATCGCGTGGCTCGGCTGTGTAGACCGGGCACTATCCCCTGCCACTGAACACATAGCGCCTTGCGGGAGTTCCACGGGGGTGCGCTTCATATCCAGAGGTCCACGGCGGTCCGGGAGACGCTCATCATCAGAGAACGTGCACATAGTGAGGAGTACATTGGACTGCTGGTCCCTCGTGGTCGAGACCATCACTCTGTCCGAGACATGTCGAGAAGGGGCAACAGCGGCAATGCTTCTAAGCAGGACCCGATGGACAAGTTTGCAGGACCCAGTGGGAGTGCGGGGGCGTCTGGTGGTCCCCAGAGCACGAGGCCTGACAACGCGGCGTTGATGGCGGCGATCACGCAGTCGAGGGACATGCTGGATGCGAAGATCGGAGCGGTCGGAGCCGACGTGACCTTGCTCCGGCAGGACCTATGCAATGCGGTGGCACGTATCACCGAAACGGAATCCAGGATCACGGAAGTCGAGGATGATGTGGTCATTCTCAAGAAGAAAGTCGCCGCCATGGAGGGGATTCAGAAGGGACTTGCGCTGCGGGTGGAAGATGCGGAAGGGAGGGCCAGAAGGAACAACCTGCGCTTCGTGGGCTTCCCGGAGGACTGTGAAAAAGGGAACATGGAGGCCTTCCTGACCCAATGGCTTGAGGGATGGCTCCCCCCGGACACCCTGTCGCGCTGCTTTGTGGTAGAGCGGGCGCATCGAGCACTCCTTCCTAAACCACCTACTGGAGCTCGCCCCCGCTCAGTGATTGCCAAATTGCTCAACTACCACGACAGGGACACTATCCTGCGACAAGCCCGCGCCCAGGACCCTCTAATGTTTGAGAACCACAAAATCCTTGTGTTCCCGGATTACACAAAATTGGTCCAGCAGCAGAGACAGTCGTTCACTGCAGCCAAGGCACGTCTGCGTGAGCTCAAAATTCCTTATGCTCTACTCTTCCCGGCTCGCCTGCGTGTGGTCTTCCAGTCCCGCACCCAGTTCTTCAATTCCCCGGAGGAAGTTTTTTAATGGACCGACGAGACAGTGCGAGTCAAGGTGAATACCCCCCCTAGGCGGAACTCGGATTCGTCGACCACCGGGAGACCTCCAAAGCCGCCCAGAAGGTCACGCAGAAGGAGTAACTGGAGGTCGCGCTCCCAGAAGCGCCCGCCTCCCCGCGACGAGACGGCTGAGGCACCGGAGGAGACGGACTCTTCCCCGTCGAAATCCTGACACCCTTACTTTCACGCTGACTCTGGCAACGGATCTACTGGGCTGTTGAGGTGCCTGGCTGGGTGGAGTAGGCCTGGCGCTGCTCTTGGACTTGCCACTCATTGATGGACTACATAATTCCTTACTCATGGGTGGGCAGTGGGTCGGGTGACGCTTACCCGAGGGCGGGCCTACTCCCGGAGTTCGTTCCCACGTGTTGGGTGGGAGGTTGTTAGATACTTTGTGGGTAGTTGGGTGGGATCCATTGGTGTAGTGGGTCTTGGACCTCCTGTTGGAGGTTTGTGATTGCCTGCACCGCGACAGGTACTTCAATGTTTCTGAGGTATGGGGTGGGGGGTTGGAGGGGGGGTCGTTGGTACAGTTTGGGGCGGGGGAGGGGGCGCAGGGGGGGGACCGGGGTTTGGGGGGTTCGGGAATCATGGGGGGGGGAGTTGGATCTAGCTCTAGCACGGTGTTTGCGAGAACTTGGGGGCAACTGCATGTGCGCGTGTGGACTTGGTGGCCCGATACTCTCAAGGTTTGGGTGATTGATGGCGGCTGATGAACAGGGTGCGAGCCTTTCGCATGCTACGATGCGTATATTGAGCTGGAACGTGAGAGGGATGCTTGACAAAATCAAACGGAGTGCGGTTCTGCGATTGGGGAAGACTGAAAAAGCGGATGTTTTGTTACTCCAAGAGACGCACCTCATGGGCACAAAGGTTCTTAGTCTGCGGAGGCATGGGTATGACCAAGTGTTTCATGCTGGGTTCACGAGAGGGTCCAGGGGAGTTGCAATCTTGATTCATCGCAGGGTCCCATACACACACGACACACAGTGGCTGGATGTGCATGGACGGTACGCGTTTGTCAAGGGGAAGCTGGGGAGTGAGCCTGTGGTCTTTGGCAGTGTGTATGCTCCACCCCAACTACAAGACGCTCTGATTGAACGACTGTTCGATATCTGGACTGACATCCCGCTTGTGTTGACGATTGTGGGTGGAGACTGGAATGACGTGATGGACGGGAGGCTTGATCGCTGTAGACCCGGCGGAGGCCAGTTATTAGATACTACTACACGACTGAGTAGGATGGTGCAAGGGATGGGATGGATTGACACTTGGCGGCATCACCATGCATGTACCCGCAAATATACCTTTGTGTCCGCGGTCCACAAATCCTTCTCTCGTCTGGACTACCTGTTTGTCCCACAGCCCTGGATAGGGAGAGTTGTTTCTACCTCCATACTTCCTAGGGGCCTATCAGACCACTCCCCGATTGCATTGACGTTGAGTCTAGGTGTGCGGCGACAGCCGTTTCGCTGGCGACTCTCCACGTGGCACTTGCAGCGCGACGACTACCAATCGCGCATGAGGGAGGCAATAGCGCATTACTGGATAGAGAATGAGGACCCGAGTATGGATGCCATGACCTTGTGGGAGGCCCTGAAACCTGTGCTCCGGGGCGTGGACATAGCGTGGTGCGCCGCGAATCGTAAGGCCCGCACGTTGGCCCTAGCGGACGCGGCTGACCAGGTGCGTACCCAAGAGGCGACCTGCCTGACAGGGGAGAGCGAAGACGCGGTGACTGTGTTGCTGCACCTCCAGCGCTCTTACACCTCCTTATTGCTAGACGAAGCCAGACAGAACTGGCTAGCTACACAGAGTCGAATTTATCAATGGGGGGACAAATCTAGCACGATGCTTTATAGGCTGTGTCAGGATACCTATCAAGCCCAGCCCTTGCCGGGACTCTGTGATGCCGCCGGAAACCCTATATCAGCTCCCGAGATCCTGACCCAAACATTTGCCCAATATTACGAGACGCAATATGCCCCCCCCAGGACTCCCTCCCGGCGGAGGAGATCGATAAATTCCTTGCGGACCTTCCGCCCCGGGCGCTCTCGGATGAAGCTAGGGATCAACTGGATCTCCCGCTGTCTGCTGAGGAGCTGGGAACAGCTCTAGGCGGACTAAACACGGGCAAGGCCCCTGGGCCCAATGGGTTCCCCTGTGAATTCATGAAGTTGTTCCATCTCCAATTTGGGCTGCGCTATAAGAAAGCCCTGGAAGTGGCTAGGGACCGTGGCAGACTGCCGGCGGACTGGCGACATGCCGAGATCGGGGTTTTTTGCAAGCCAGGGAGGCCCCAAGATAGTCCCGAATCTTATCGTCCGATATCATTGCTGAACTTCGAGGCGAAAATACTGGCAAAGGCTCTGGTGAATCGCCTACTCCCATATATTACGGACTTGATTCATGCGGACCAAGCGGGCTTCATGCCCCACAGAGCGACAAGACATAATATACGCCGCGCGCATCTAGTGGTAGAAGCGGTGCGGGCGGCGGGCATCCCTGCGGCCCTCTTACTGGCGGACATTGACCGCGCCTTTGACTCCCTGAGCTGGCCATCCCTTCGAGCGCTCCTCCTCCGGCTTAATCTGGGCCCGCGCTTTTTGTCGTACATTCACTTGCTGTATACGGACCTGACGGCAGCGGTCAGGGTTGCGGGGGCGGTCTCCAGTTCATTCCCCATTGGTCGGGGCACCCGACAGGGATGCCCCCTCTCACCTTACCTGTTCGCCTTGGCTATGGAGCCGCTTGCGGCTTGGGTGAGGATGGACGCTCAATTGCACGGAGTGGAATGGGTGGGAGGCCCATCCGATAGGATTGCACTCTATGCTGACGATGTGATCTTTTTCCTCACAGACCTCAATAAATCGGGACCGAGGGTCCTGGACATAATGCGCATTTTCGGGGCGGTGTCCGGTCTTAGGATCAATGTACGGAAGTCGAAATTGTGGGTCCTGGGTGACCGGGGGACCTTGGGCCCTTGGGCCTCGGCCTTGCAAGAAGCGGCGGGAGGCCTTAAATATTTAGGTGTCTTCTTGACGGACGTTCCGGGAGTGTCATGGTCCCGTAACATATTGCCTGTCTGGGACAGGATCCGTTCAGATATGCAGACGTGGTCCAGGATGCCCCTGAACGTCTATGGCCGCTCGGCCATCTTCAAGATGGTAGCCCTACCCCGTATTTTATACCAACTGCAAAACCACCCGTACCCAGTTTCGTCACACTGGTTTCGGCAGGTGAACTCTGCCTTGGGTCGATTCCTGTGGACTGGGGGAGCAGTAAGAGTGGCGCTCCGTACCTGCTTCCTATTGACCTACTGTGGGGGGCTGGCCACCTCGGACGTCCAATCCTACTATCAGGCGTCGCACCTGCTTGTCCTTAACGAATGGTGGTATGGGGATCGGGGAGACCCGACCTATGCCCTGGAAAGGTATATGATGGACCCGGACACGCTCCATACTATCCTGTACTCGGCTGCTATCCGGAAACGACTCCCGATGGTCACTTAGGTGGTCTTCAGAGTGTGGCGCGACGCTCTCCGCTGCATGGGGTGGTGGAATAGGCTAACAGGTGAGACTCCCCTGTGGCATAATGGGAGACTGCCCGGTTTGGCTTCCCTGCGGGGCTTTGAAGGTTGGGATGCTATTGGCATCTCGGCACTGGGCCACGTATTAGAGGGCACAGTCCTCAAGTCGTTCCAGGCATTGCGGGTAGAATATGACATGCCCCAGTCTCAATTCTTTCGATACCTGCAGCTCAGACACGCACTGACCCCCGCAATAGCGAACTTGACGTCTTTGCCGGAATTCAGTCCTTTGGAAGCTAAAGTATTTATGGGGGAATTGGAGTCAAAGAAAATTTCAACCACATACCAAACGCTGGTTACCCATTGTTCCCCCTCCCTTGATAATCTGCGGGCAGTTTGGGAGGGTGAGCTGGGGGAGTTGGAGGAGGAGGACTGGAGGGAAGCCCTGGAGGCCCCTAGGGGGGCAGCAATAGCAGTGCGCCTGCGATTCATCCAATTTAAGTACCTACATAGAGCATATTATACAAGGGAACGGCTGTGGAAAGCTGGGCTGATAGCCTCCCCGGAGTGCCTGAGGTGTGGGAATGCGATAGGCTCCTTCTTACATACGGTATGGGGATGTGTACGGCTGCAGAGATTTTGGACTGGTGTGTGGGACTGTCTGGAGGAAGTACTGGCATGGGACCTCCCTCGCACGCCGAAGTTGGGCCTCCTCCATGTTATGGAGCAAGTAGGGGGTAATAGATATAAACGTCACTTGCTCCTGTTGGGTCTCACAGTGGCCAAGAGGGACATAGCCCAGGCTTGGAAGGCACCCAGAGCTCCGCTGGTGGGGGTGTGGAAGCGAGGCATGGACTTCAACATGGGCCTGGAACGTCCAATCTTTGAGGCCAGGGGCTGCCCTAGAAAACACTATCGAATCTGGAGGAAATGGGCGGATTATCGGGGCCTACTGCTGGACCCCCCAGTGACAAGAGACACAAATCTGGACCTTGTTGGTTCTGCCCCTGAGTGAACTGTCCCACATGCTGCTATTACGATCCCTCAGATTATGTTCTGGACAATGTAAACACCGTGCAGGGTGGGGGGTGGGTGTTGGGTTGGAATACGGGGAGGGGGCTTGGGTAAACGTTGATTGAATATTTTGACCTTCATGCTCTTTTATTTTCACTGCCTTCCTGATACTACGGAAGCGGTGTCTTGTTTATATTCTGTCAACTACTGAAACCCAATAAAATTTGTTCTGAAAAAAAAGATTATAAGTAACATGAAAATTCCATTCTATCATTGAGCCCGTGCGGTTGCATCGTGCACATAAATCGGATCCAATAATTTTCTCTCTGTAGCAATCTGTTTTTGTTGTTGCTGCTGTCTGAAGGTTTGATGACTTCAAGGATTAGAAACTTGAGCTGTGCTACTGTATGTTTTTTCTCCATGAAGTGTAGAGCTATGGTAGACTTAGTATTTTTAGTCCGTATGTTGCTTTTGTGTTCAAGAATTCGTACGTGGATTTTCCTTTCTGTGTGTCCCACATAACAAGAACCACAGGGACACTTCAGCATATATATCACGTTAGTCGTGTTACCCGTGGCGTTGACTTTCAATTTTATCCTTGTTCCTTTCATGGGGTGATTTGTGTAATTTCCTGGGATTATGTTGTGGCAGTTACTACAGTTGTAGCACGGTATTAATCCTTTATACACAGCAGACTGTCTGTAGGTCTGGTTAACATTTCTTTAAGGTTGGGGCCTCTTGTGTAAGCTAATATCGGATTGTTTTCGAATAAGCCTTTGAAATCAGGTTCACCACTCAACAGCGGCCAATGTTTCAAGATGATTTTCCGAAATCTTTGACTGATGATGGAATATTTAGAAACTATTACCATTCGTCTGTTGGGTTCTTTTTTCTTTACTTTTAACAGGTCTTGCCTGTTAACTGTCTTACACCTATTTTCAGCTGTTTTAAAAATCTCTTCAGGGTACCCTCGTTTCCTGAATCTGTCCAGCATGCCTGTTATTTGTTTTTCACTTTCCGTGGTTGATGATACAATACGTTTAACTCGGAGAAGTTGTGAGAATGGTAGATTATTTTTCAAACCTGGTCTGTGGAAACTGTTATAATGCAAAATGGAGTTTCGGTCTGTCATTTTACGGAATAAGTTGGTAGACAGGTTGCCATCTGATAGTTGTATCTCGACATCTAAGAAATGTATCAATTCTTTGTGAAAATCCCAGGTAAATTGGATACGTTCATTTATTTGATTCATCGTTTGTAGGAAACATTGCAATGTGTCCGCTGTGCCGGACCATAGGATAAAAATGTCATCAATAAATCGCAAGAATATTTTACCATGTGCTCGCCATGCTGGGTCGTTGAGAATGTTGTGTTCTTCAAAGTGCCGCATAAACAAATCCGCGTACGCAGGAGCTGCGCAGTTTTCCATGGAAATACCACATAATTGTAAAAACCACTTGGCATTCCAGCAGAAATAGCTTTGATATAGGGTGAACATGAGTAGTTCCATTAGCAACATCTGAAGGTCAGGATCAAGAGAAGAATTAATGAGTACTTGCTCAATGGCTTCTAAACCTAAGTTGTGTGGGATAGACGTGTACAGAGAACGTACATCCACTGTACAAAGCCAAACTTCCTCTTCGGGATGAATGATACACGAATTGAGCTTGATTAAAAAGTCAGTAGTGTCCCTGATGTAAGAATTGGTGGAAATGACAAAAGGTTGCAAATACCAGTCTATGAATTTGCCGACAGGCTCATGAATGCTGCCTCTAGTTGAAACTATCGGTCGAAATGGTGGTTGCGTGGGATGTTTATGAATCTTAGGCAACATGTATAAAGATGGTGCTTTGGGACCTTCCTGGATAAGAAACCTCTTTGCTTTTTCCGTGATAATTCCATTGTCTAATGCTTTGAAGATGATGTTCTTAAGTACTTCGGCGTATTCATTGGTTGGGTCATCTTCCAGTATTGCATAAGTATTCGTGTCAGACACGTGACGGGTGACTTGTTCATGGTAATAAGTAGTGTCCATGATCACTAGAGCTCCCCCTTTGTCAGCATTTTGACAGGTGATGGACCTGTTGTTGGCTAACTTACAAAGGGTGCTCTTGTCTTTCATCGTCAGGTTGCTGCGTTTAAAAGTTTGTAAAAAAATCAAAGAAGCAATGTCGTGTTTGACTAAGTTCTCAAAAGTGTCAATGATCTTATGGCTCACTGGGGCCATAAATGTGCTGCGAGGTATCAAGCCTCGGAAGATGTCTTCTTCTACAGTTGGAGTTTGAACCAAATTTTCAAAGTAGTTTCGAAGTCTGATGTTTCTTAATAATTTGAACAAACTCACTTCCAGTTCCAAGGTGTTGGTAAGGGTTGTGGGTACGAATGTTTGACCTTTCTGTTAGGTGCGAGTTTCGTGTGTTGTGAGTTCATATGTTATGTTATGTTATGTTACTTTGGTTTATATAGCGCCAGCTCACCAACAGGTCTCAAGGCGCTCCAGACCAAAGAAAAAAACACACTGTGTTCTTACTCACAATACTCAAAAACAGATTATAGGTTAGCCTGTGTGTCCAAAAGCCTCCTTAAACAGGATCGTTTTCAGCTGTTTTCTGAAGCGAAGGAGATTCAACGCCTTGCGCAAGAACACAGGAGAAGAAGAAATGTTGATCACAAGGTTATCAAAATGTGTTATTTCTTTCTGTTGCTCCAATTTTTCTGAATTTCCACCTGTGTTTTCGCTGTTTCTGCAGATTCCACTAAAAAATGAACCGCAGTTGTAGAAGTTGTGGCGATTTGTCCATCAGTACGAGCAACTCTTTGTGGTTTGGTTTCCCCCTCTGAAGACTTTGTCTCAGTTTCCGAATACGGATTGTATGGGCGATTTTGGCGTCGGCGAGCGTACACTTCTGCCCAGGTGTACACCTCGCCGAGCTTGTAGTCAATAGTATCGCGTTTAAATTTGCGAATCTTACGTTCTTGGATTTCTTGCGTATATTTATTACATTGAATGTTAATGTCGTTCAACATTTTAGTGGATTCTGTGGTTTCCATGGCGCTGGTCAGCTCAGTTTTGATGTGTGATATCTCGATGGTTAATTCTTCTAATGCTTTGGAAAGTTCTTCAATTACGAGGAGGATCAAATCTAAAGAACACTTGTTGAGAATGGCAAACCATTTCTCAACAAAACGCGAATTGTTTTTACATAGTAGAGGTTTTAAACGGACCCTTAGGCCCCTCGGGATCCGCTGCGCACGGTGATATCTGACGAGCGTGCTAGCATGTAGTTTTTGATTGGATTCCTTTTTCAATAGATAGAGTAGTTGTTTAATATTACTATCTTTGCTTCTTGTATTCGATAATGGCGAGATGTCTTCTTGTATAAGGCCATAGATTTTAGTGGCGTCATCTTCAGTGAAAGCAAATGTATCTGTTTTGATTCGGTGAGATTGGTAATGGATTCATAATTTATGTTTGCAGATCTATGGCGGGCTGGGTCCAGGACAGAACAATGTATGCAGACAAAGAAAGGGTAGGACTCGCACAGCCTAATTTTCCAAAGTTGTAAATGTTGTAGGGTTGAAGCATGCTACAAAGGTATCGCAGTCTGTTCCAAGCAACGTAATGAACACGAACACATCTCAAGCAACCTCTGAGTACAGGTTGTCCCTCTGTGCACAGCTAAATGGAAACACAATGTTTATAGTCCAATATATGTTTCTAATCAAAAACGTTCACCATAAAGTTCTTCGACCAAAGTTCTTTAATGATCATTATCCTCATGATCAATCTCATTCAAATTATTTTTCTTTCGCACTTTCAAAATCCATTGAATTTTCACAAATGCATTATACACCACAAATCATTTTCCCAATGCATTTCGGGCATTGACTATGCCCTTCGTCAGGGGATAATTCTACAAATAAACATAAAAGGAAAAGGTCTTAATGTAAGAAGCATCTAGCTGTTTATCAGTACACATCAGTTAGAAATGACTAAAGTCCGTGCAAGAGATGGGTGTAACGGAAAAAAGTGAACTCGTCCATGCCGGTGTTATTAGGTAAATTCAATGTGCAATGTAATTTGAACACTCGTGTAGAAGTGTTAGGTGTTAGTAATACCCATGGTGATCCAGCCAAAGTGTGAAAGGGAAAAAATGCTGATCAGAAACGGCAACATGCTCTCGGATATAGTGTGTTTGTGATGTTTGTGATAGTCTTAGGGGAGTGTGCACGTGTGCATGCAGTGTAAGCATGCGTTAGACAACAATCGTGACTAAAGTGGTAAACAAAGGTCAACAAGCACTGGCGTTGCCAATAGGTCTCGCAGTAGGAAAGTTTGAGCTATTGGTTTTCTAAACGACATTTTATTTTTTTGTTTTGTGATTTACAATGCCCATACTTGTAACTTTTCGCATTAGGAAAGTTTGAGCGATTGGTATTGTAAATGACACTTTTTTAATTTATGTGTTGGTTTTGAAAAAAGCAAAATTAATAGCTTTGTCAGTTACAATGTCAAAAGTTTTAACTTTCGCAAATGTGACACCTATAGCATTTGTAATGCGATGTGTGTTGTATTTACGTGACTTAGATGTATTGATATTACAAATAACAATGGCTTTTAATTTTGTAAATAATAAATACTTAAATAAAAGTTATTGTAATTTATAATGGCAATAGCTTAAACGTTTGTAAATAACTTTTGTGAAGATTATGTTCAGTGGATGTGGTGATGGTGGATGCGGTGGTGGTGGTGGATGCGGTGGTGGTGGTGGTGGATGGGGTGTTGGTTGTGGTGGATGTGGTGGTGGATGTAGTGGTGGTGGGTGTGGTGGATGTGGTGGTGGTGGTGGATGTGGTGGTGGTGGATGTGGTGGTGGTGGATGCGGTGGTGGTGGAAGTGGTGGTGGGTGTGGTGGTGGTGGATGTGGTGGTGGTGGTGGATGTGGCGGTGGATGTGGCGGTGGTGGATGTGATGGTGGTGGATGTGGTGGATGTGGTGGTGGATGTGGCGGTGGATGTCATGGTGGATGTGGAGGTGATGTTGGATGTGGTGGTGGTGGTGGTGGATGTGATGGTGGATGTGGTGGTGATGGTGGATGTGGTGGTGGATGCGGTGGATGTGGTGGTGGTGGATGCGGTGGATGTGATGGATGCGGTGGTGGATGCGGTGGTGGTGGTAGTGCTGGATGGGGTGGTGGTTGTAGTGGATGTGGTGGTGGATGTAGTGGTGGTGGGTGTGGTAGTGGTGGTGGATGCGGTGGTGGTGAATGTGGTGGTGGTGGATGTCATGGTGGATGTGGTGGTTATGGTGGATGTGGTGGTGGATGCGGTGGTGGTGGATGCGGTGGTGGTGGATGTGGTGATGGTGGATGCGGTGGTGGTGGTGGATGCGGTGGTGGTGGTGGATGGGGTGGTGGTTGTGGTGGATGTGGTGGTGGATGTAGTGGTGGTGGGTGTGGTGGTGGTGGTGGATGCGGTGGTGGTGGTGGATGCGGTGGTGGTGGATGTGGTGGTGGTGGATGTGGTGGATGTGGGTATGAGTTCCCTGTTGTTCAGGAAAGACGCCTGTCAGAGCACCTCACCTCCACACCCCAACCTTCCAATAAAAGTAAAGAGCATTACTAGAATACGGCCCATGTCCCGGGCCTGAAATATATGCAGAACTACAGCTATAATCTGCTAGCCAACGTGCATGTTGTTTACTGGCCCCTGTAAGTGCAAGTCTCAATCATGCGCCGTAGGCAGTCGGTAGGAGATATGTGCGCACAAATTAATTAGGCCCCTCGGAGTCGTCTCAAGGTGGGGGTACTTGCGCTTATGCACATAAATACACGGCAAACCTGGAATATAAATGTCCTTTTTGAGGAATTTTGTTCAAGTGGGGGGCTGCCGAGCAGCTTGTTAGGAGTGAATGAACACATGAGAGATGGGGCGGGTCGGTCGAGTGGCGGTTGGGGGCGGGGGTAGAGGCCCGATAGGTCGCGAGACCTAAAAATAGCGATTTTCCACGCATCTGATACACACGATTGGCACCAAAGATAAAAGAAAATTCGGTAAAGATGAAAGAAGGAATGGAGAAGAAATTAGAGCAAAAGGAGAATGGGAAACAAACAAAAGGAAAATGCAAAGGGACGAGAGGAAAATAAGGAAGGGGAAAAATCAAAGAAGGAACACGCCATAAAAACAGACAAGCGATGCACGCTCTGTGCTGGGGGAGGGGGAGGGCGAGGGGCATTTGCCTGAGAGAACTCGCATAGAATAATGTATTCATCCTAGTCCATCCTAAACAGATCACAGATTACAGAAACGCTGCATAAGAAAGGCAGCACGCATCTCCGCAGTCTGCAGGCTAACGAGCTCACCCCGCCCCGTCAGTGATGTCTCTTGGTGGTTGCTTGTTTTGTCAGTAAAGGTCCCTATTGAACCGCCTGATGGAGAGAGGAGTGCTTTGACTCTAGATCAACAAGATATAAGTAGTGCATGGCAAACGCAATCACACATGAGGTAATGGTGGGGGAGGACACCGCACTGACGGAAGCACGTAGCTGCATCTATGTCAATTGAGCATTTTTTTTAAAACAAGCATTATCGAAATGAAACAAGTCGGATAGGGGTGGGGGGCGAACAAACAAAAGCGCAGAGATGCCTGTCTTATGGCCAATTGAGCGCTATGCCAGTTGCACCAAAAAAAGAACTATCTCTAAAATCTGTGAGATCGTTATTTATACTTGTCTGGACCGGCGGCTGTCGCTTCATCGTTTGAACTAAAGAAAAGTTGGTGTGGTGCGAGACCATAACACTAGCACTGGAGAAGTGCGAATAGTAAGCACTCCAGCGACTTTTCAGGCCGAAGAAAGGGCGATCTTTACAGCTTCCTGTTTTAGCTACCACCAATACCATCAATGTCCATAAAGAGCCACTCACTAGATCAGGCTGGGGCTGCGTGGTGTTGTCCCACAATGAGTTCGAAATACCAACCTACATCAATACTATTATACAGACTGCCGAAACATTGTCAAGACGGAGTTAATAATAAATCTGCACTTACGTTTGACACGAGTTAGTATTATGTTCACGAAATATATCACTAATTAAGGGGGTCGATATTGTGACATCATGAAACAACAGGTAAAAAATGCCTGAGCCCATTCTGGGGCACTTCAGCATTACTGGGGTACATTTAAACACTTACATTTATTGAAAAAATAAGAACAAAAGAGCGTCTGTGTCCAATATAAGCTAGTCGGACATAAAAGAAGACTGTGTTACGGCTTATGAAACTTCGCAGACATGAGACACTCTAAGGTTGTGTCCTTGGGACTAAAACAAGATGCGCGGCCGCGAGACGAGCTCTGTGGCCGGGGAGGGGCTGTTAACTAAGAGGGGGGGGGGGCAGGAGGTGAGCCTGCGGCAAAGGAAAGCCATAAAGGATAGCCAGATGGCGCCAGACCGGGCGCTGACAGCTGCGCATGTATCCGTCAGCACTGAAGCGTTCACGAACCCTCTGTACCGAACCACCAAAGGGAGTGTCGGTGCCTGAACACCGAAACCACTATATGTTTTAAGCTTGTGCATTCATGTGATCTAATGCAAGAGGTATAACAGAAATGGTAAACAAACCCAAACACCAATAAGACCTGGAGTTAAAAAGCACTGCACTAAGATCATCATCTGCGTGAAAGTTTTGGGGCAGAAATCAAGGAAAGAGGAAAGTAGGCATGAACCCCGTTTAGGCGCCTACTGCTACAACCCATGAACAACTTAGGAGAAATCTCCCATCCATTCCGAATCACAACGCAGTGTTTAGCACCCACAGCCTGTAAAGAAAGTACTTCTTAGCGGTCTGAGAAGATGTGGCGTAACCTACAGAGCTGCCAACTTTGGGACTGAGGAACTGGGTTTGAATCTCGGCGTCGGCTCTCCCCATGTGTACAAAAAAATGCCACCCCTGCTCTGGCTGCTATGCCTGGGCATTAGGCAGTGGTGACAGGGCATGGGCGGGGTTCAGCATCAACATGTACTTATTGTAAAAAAAAAAAAAAAAAAAATTGACATGAATGTGTGTGTTTGACAGGAAATAATGCAGTTAGTGAAGCGCAGCAATCAAAGTAACAAGTGTGTTTGCCAAATTTTTTTTAAATCGTTTTCAAAGAGACTACATTTGTGGGTAATGACATCTGTCATCCTACGTATAAAAAAAGAACAGCATTAGAAGGCTTGTGTATTTCACTGAGCAAAAACATCAAAATTACAGGTCACAAACAAGAATAATTAAAACTTTAGTAATAAAATACAATTAAAAAAAACACAGCTGAGAAGAACAATAAAAACAAGAAATGCGACACGGCGGGCAGGGGAGGGGGCCGAGCGGGGAGAGCGGGATGAGGGTGTGAAGCAGCAGGGGCCTATGAAGTGAAGCTAAGCTTCACTTCAAAGGTATTGGGAGGAGTGCTGGTACGGCCTGGGGGAAGCTGGCTGGGGAGGGGGAAAGTTTATGGCCCAAAAGCGCGTGCCTGTGGCCACGTGAACTCGAAGACAACCGCATGGAAAAACCCGTGGTTTCACGAGTATTTTGAGCACTTGAATTCTCGCTCCGCTCATCGCGCATGCGCATTGATAGGTCGCGAGACCTAAAAACCGGTAAAAAAGGACCAAGACTCACGCCTAGTGAGGTTGTCCAGGGTCACGAGTCCTCAATCTCAGGCAGCAGGGTCCATCGCCTGGCCTTGAACTTCCCTCATCGGCTGCTCCACATAATCGCCAGAGCTGCCCCAGGGCGATTGCTGCAGAAATGGCGGCTAGGAGCCCGGGAGCTGCTGTCCAGGCTTGCGGAGATCCTGAGATGAGGCAAGATGGGGCTTACTCTATTCCCGTCCTGACCACGGGCATCAGTCAATGAGCGCATAGACATCCGATTCCCCTCCCAGGAGAACAGGTGTCCAGTTCCCTCAATCGGTCCACGATCAATTTGAAGTCGTACCTCTTTCGCAATGTGACCGGGGAGAGGTCCTGAAAAAGCTGGGTTGTATGGCCTCGAAATACCAAGTCCAGTTTTCCCCTGGTGGTCCACAGAATCTATTCCTTCTTGGTAAAAAAGTGGACCCATGTCATGATATCTGGAACTGAATTGGGTTCACCAGCCGCGGGCACTGCCTGATTTGTCGTGTTGAGGACCGGTGTCGTCATCATCCCCCTCTTGATCGTGTGTAGAAGGTCGGCGGTGAAAGACCTTCTGCTCCTCTGGGTACTCCTCATATATAGATGTTGTTCTGGCAACTTCTGTTTTTAAGATCCTCCTTCTTTGCCTCTAGTTTTACGCCAGAGCATCTCCTGATCTACTGTGCATGCATCCACTGAACTTCCCTCATCAGCCGCTCCGCATAATTGCCGGAGCTGCCCCTGGGTGATTGCTGCAGGACTGGCAGCTAGAGGCCCGGGAGCCGCTGTGCAGACCCGCGGAAATTCTGAGCTGAGGTGAGAAGGGTCTAACTCTATTCCCGTCCTGATCACACCCCCCTTTAAATTTTTTTAATTTGTTTGTTGAATGATCGCCTTGTTTGCATTACATTTGTTTCTGTATACCAAGTCAGAAGCAGCAGAGAGATGTTGCCACACCAGCAGGGCACTTGTCACCACCATCCGGGACTATCTATACCTTGTTCCCAAGCTGTACACGAGCAACTGTAACAAAACAACTGTGTATAATTCTGATAGTGCATGCCAAAGATTATCTCTCTTTATACATGTATATGCGACTGGCTGGTTATACATTTTACCATTATTTTAGGGAATTATGGTGAAAGACTTTAATAAAAAGAAAAATCTACATCAAGGAGATTTAATCAATGTGCGTCTGTGATTGAACAAAATTCTGTTTGCTAGGCATATTTCTGCATCATTTAAAGCTACATTTCCAGGCTGATCTGCTGCTTTTCCGAACTATATGACAGGTCTTACGGTTTTAAAAACCTTTGCAGACCTAGGCTCAAGAATCAAACATTTGGGCTTTCTACTTGATAGCAAATTACTCCTTACACATGCATCAGCAATTTGGCAAAAGTAAATGTTTTGCCTTTTTCAGAAACGACAGAAAAAACGTCTTTGGATACCAATAAAGAGAGATGGATGTGCTGTTTTTATAGGCATGATTATGTTAATGCCTGGTTTCCAGACCTCCCCCAAAATGACTTGCATCACTAAATCAGTGCAACCCGAACATGACTTGGACATACGTTCTCATGCATTCCCCATTATAACCTAACCATGCACCATTTGTTTCACTTTAACTGATTAACAGGGGAGACGCCTTGAGCTTACTATCGTGCTTTGGGATCATTTTGCCATTCTGCCTGACACGCTCTGCTACAACCGGGACACCCTTGCCTGCCATCAGATAGTCCCCCCCGCCGCCGCCTACTTCATCACGAGCGGCCGCAGAGCGGGGGGACTGCACGCCCCAGAAGTCCTTGCGGGGCAGTCCCGCCCACTGACTATCACCACCGCGCCCGGAGACGCATAAATTAACGGCACTCCCTCCGCCTTGCGGACGCGCGCGGACGGCGCCGGGCGAAGGACCGGACAAGGCTGGGCTGGGCTGGACTGGGCTGGGCCACCCCTCCTTGGTTCCACCTCCCTAAGGACAAAAGATCAGTAAGCACTGTATTGACATTTTATTCTACTTGGACTGTTAACTTGTTTAGTGGGAATTTCCCTCTTTTGCTATTACTACTGGCCAAAATCTGAATTACAGGCTTAATCTCTTAGAGGTCATCCGTTAATATTATAACCTTGGGCCAGTCTTAAGTGTAGCCTGTGGATATAAGACAGATAATGCCTACTACAACAAGCAAAGGATTAAAAGCTCAGGTGGGAGGGGGCCTCGGAGGGACTTTGGACGCTTTCCTAACAAAAGCTGTCACAACACTGGATCGAGAAATTTCTGTTGCTGAGAGCCGCTTGTCACTTGAATTCCAGAAAAACAAGAGATCGTCACTGGGCTCAATAATGTTATCAAAGTCCCCATCTACACACAGCACGCAAATCAACGAAAATACTTCCACCTCAGACATTGGTATTTCCCTATTACTCCAAGATCACCCGCCCCCACAGACATTAGTTAGTGGAATCCCGGACGATGTGGTTAATTTGGATCCCTCCTTAGATTTTTGCCCTGGAGGATTCCTCCTTGTTACAGCTCCCCAAACCCACTCCCAAGAGCATTAAGAGCAAAACATCACTCACAAAGCTACCCGCGGGAACTTCACAGAAAAGGAAGAGAAGGGGAACTGTTCACCGGGGGAGGAGACCCAAAGCATCTAGAATCTCCCCAAATTTAAATGAGGGGGGGAACATACCAGTAAAAAACAACCAACCAAGGGAGAAGTTAAATCCACAGGATAACACACCCGTTTAAACCCTACGCTCCAGAGAAAGCTCAACAGGATTACAGCTTGGACAAGATAGAGCATCTAGTTAGGTCTCTACTTTTCCCACTAATAGAGAGGGTAAAAAGAATGGGCAGCGATTTAAGCGCCTTAGTGGAAACTACTGCCTCAAATACCAAAGCTTTAGAAGAACTATCAACACTTATAACGGCTTACACCAATAGTGGTCATACCCTGAGTAACACTAACGGCATTTCCAAGGGAGACATGTCCACACTTCCATGCCCTATCTCACTTAGGAAGATAGCTGAGAAAGCACCAACTGGAGGCGGGAGAGCCCCGAAATCCCCAAGAATGTAAGCGTAGAGGGGGCGAACATACCACCTAGAGCAGTGGTTCCCAAACTTTTGACTCCTGAGGACCCCCACTGAATCACTACTGGAAGCCGGGGACCCCCAAGCAATTTTCAATAAAAAAAAATTTAAAAAGTAATTTGCAAAAAATACACAAACAAGTACGCACCAAACAAATACTTGCATTACTAAAGCTTTTATTATTTTATATTGAAAAATATGCAAAAATCAAAACATTTTAATGGGAAGGATGGTGCTGCATCTCGGCTACTAACTTTTTAAAGTCCCAAACCTTCCGAAGATCCATGCATCCACTGCCCCCCTGCTTAATGCCAGGAACAGCAGCCAAGCATCACGCATCAGACGTATCTCGCAAGTGAGAGATGCAGCCAGCCAAGTGTGTACAGTGTGTGTTAATTTGGTAATGCGAAGATGTGACCATCGCCACATTGGTTTTGCACTCTCTTCAGTGCTCTTTGGGCAAGATAATCCCCAACTTCATGCATATAAACTGACTGCCAATGTATTTGTTTTTAAAAAATGGGTGGCCGTGATTTCATATTGGGCACCCGAATGCGAGTGTGAATGCCAGTAGTTCTGAAGCGCCTTTGCGTCTTTTAAATGATTGTTATGCTGTGTTTGTCAGACTGGCCTGTAGGGAAACCCGCAGATAGAGAGACAGAACTGTGCTCATAGTTGTTGAATGTCACTCCTAATTACAGCGAAATTATGAAAATGTCACACATAAGCAATTTGAAACCTTGCCAGCTATGGCCAGTTCATATCTGGGCATCACACGGGAGACTCCTCTGCTCCTATCACATTCCGCTCAGTGCAGTACAGGGGCATTGTTTTGCATTACGACGCTGCTGTGCTGTTTACCATTTTTTGAACAGCACCAACGTTTTGCAGATTGTTGATATGGGGTGCTCTGCTGTTATGACTTGGATTCATCTGGCCAGTTTGGGTTCGGTGAGTAAGAGGTATTACTCCTCCCGCCATCATGGGTCGCATACACGCTCCCGGGTAAGTGGGGTGTGAGGGCTGTGAATATACCGTGAAGGGGCCACGGAACAGCGGCTGGAGAAACGCCTCATGAGTGCGGTATCGGACAGCGAGGAGCGTGGAAAGGGGTTTTGGTTTGCGGGTGGGAGGGTGTGGGACTGAGGCAGCTGGCAGAGCAGAAAATAAAAAAGTAATAAAGCCACTTTATTAACATTTTATATTTCACTTTTGCTGTGCCCGCACCAGGGAGGTGGCGACGCTCCTCTGCCCAGATGGAGTAGCCACCTTTGCTTCCTGCACAACACAATCCTTAGAAGCATTTGAGAAATAACGAGGAGAAATATAGATATCCCTCCTTGTTGCAGCATTTTGGCCCATCCCCAGGTTTACAAACCTTTGTAAATCTGGAAACACTCAAATCTCTTGGTGGATACACAGAAAATGCCATGTATGGAAATGTAACATAACGCAGAGCAAGCAGCTGTCTTGCATCACATTTCTTTACAAAGCCACGCATTTTCACCCAAATCCGACCTTGTGTGGCTTTGCAAATTTTAATGAAACCTTTGCATTGCCCTTGCGTGACCCAAGGACCACTCAGATACTTCATAAATATAGGCCTTATTGTGCAGGCTAAGCATTAAGGGGCAGATTTACAATAAGTGTCTGCTGGCTTTAGAGCGCTTGCTATAATGAGCTCTCAATGTAGACTTGATGCTTCTCACCGCGCTCGTGTATTTTCTTCATGATAAACCCACGTGTAAATGTTCAATAATGATCATTAACACCGGGGACACTTGGGAGATGTCACGTTTTCCCACTTGTGGTGTGAGCATCTTGTTCCACAGGCTTGCTCTCAGTCCTATTACTGACTGTTGCACTTTTTAAAGGGAGAGAAAAGGTATGTAAAGCGCTCCGATACCTAGGGGTAAAGCTAGCGCTATATAACACTTTTAAAATTAAAATAAAATTAGGGCACAGGGAAGTCCCCACCACAACGTTTACAAAAGTGCTATTCTTAACCTCTGACTCTCAGCTGGATCAAACTGAGGAAGGCCTGAATGTGAAGAAAGTGGTTGTCTGTGGAAACTGCTACAGTGCATCAATCCTGAAGCCATGAAATCCTAGGCCTTCGTTATATTAATTTATAGTCAAGTGTGCAGCAGATGAAGAGACAAGAAGTAAAGGGGAAGGGTCATCAGTAAATAAGATTGTACCTGGAAATATACAGTCACTACTGGGTATGGTTTAAGAAGCTTTTGCAGTCAGCGAAAGAAAAAGATTAAAATCAGTGAATCATTTTAACTTCAGTGCAGTTGTGACAAGCGCACTTATTTACACATATAATTACTCATCTGGTATGCTGTAGTCCTGAGTGGATGCCTCACAGATTTTGGACTGCTTTCAAATATACACATGCAAACACGCACACACAAATCAAACACTTACATGCAGTTCCAGCCTTCAATGCTCTTCAATCTCGCCATGCAGCAGTTAGCAAAATGCCCTGGGCCTGATAACAAACAGAACAGGAAACGCACGCACTGCTGTGCGAGCTCGACGTTGGGTGATGGGCAGAGGTAAAGAACACAATTTAAGGGCAATTACCCTTCAGCTTGCACCTATAGCTGAAGGGTGATTGTCCAGATTTCACTGCAGTCTTGCCGCCCAGGCCCCAGGCGCCAGCAACATTAACACCTCTCCTGTACTGTGCGCCTGGGGGCCAGATTGTATTGCAGTCTTGCCACCCAGGCGCCAAGTACATTCACACCTCATGAGCGTTTCGTTTTTATATGACCTTAGGCACTCAAGTCCTGCGGACCCCCTGGGAATGTGTCACGGACCCCTGGGGGTCCGCGGACCACACTTTGGGAAACGCTGACCTAGAGCAAAGAAAGTCACAACTGAGTAGTCAGGGAACATGCCGACAAAGAGTAGAGGGCCAGACGATACTACCGCCAAACAACATCCAGCCTCTAAGGAGAATGATAAAATTGCATATACTGAAAAAGCCCACCCCATAGAGAGATATTTAAAAAGAACAGATCGTCATATAGATCGGCCTCCGGAGGCAGCTTTGTACGTTATCGTCCTCACAGGGGTGCCCGAACTCATGGAAGGGAGGAGGGAAGGCTACCATGAATTAAAGAATAAAGCAGTCCATTGGCTTAGCAACAACAGGCCACTGCCTCCCAACTTAGATGGAGTGATAGCACATGTGAGAAGACTGGCCTGGGTGGGACAGAGACCAAAGGACTTACCAGGAGACGTTATAATCATCAACTTTAGAGATCCCAGAGTCGCCACCTACATAACTGGTTGGTACCTAGAGCGGGGAGGTAGCGGTATAGGTAGCGGTATATCGACAAGAGATCTGAGCTACTTTTACCCACAGCCTCTAGTGACAGCTTGGGGAAGACGAGATACTTATAACAACTTTAAAACTGCCTTACGCTTCTTTTACAAGGAATACACACATGAACCATTGGGAAACGACACACAAAGGCCGTAGGTGTACAGAAAGAACAGACAGTCTATGGGGCGGAAGTTCACAGCGTGCACCACTCGCCCCACACACCCTACACTGGTCTATCCCCTTACGGAATAGATTTAATGCATTCTCGGGATTGGACAACCTAGATTGACGGGCAACGGACCCTCTGGGGGAACACTCATTGAGTCTAGTAACCCCCCCAACTATAATGCCATGCCAGTCCATAAGGTACGACACTCACGGTGGTATAGAGGATCTACACGAACAACACGAAATGCCCACAATTAGTGAAACAGTGGTGGAAGCAGTAGAAGAAGCAGGGGACATTCACCATCCAAGTACATCAAACATGGTGTTTAGTAACTTTTTATCTGTCCCCCAGACTCCCACGGACCATTTTCCATCAAAGGAAAGTAGGACAAGAGCAAACTCCCTAACAAAAACTATAGGGCCCATACATACATACGTACATACATACATTGAGCAACTCCTTTCACGGTCTCCTTACCTGAAATGTAGCGGGTTTGTTAACCAAGGTCTCCCAGCAATCATGGCTAGACGTTGTCAAGAATCATAGTATAGTCTGCATACAGGAAACCTGGACAATAGAGGAAATCCACATTATAGGCTTTCAAACCTTTCATTCACCAGCACTTGCTAGCAAACAGGGCCGGAATAAAGGAGGTCTCTGTACTTATGTGGGATCTCAGGGGCTGCACTGAAATGGATCCAGTCCTTCTTGGTAGTTAGAGGTTTTCAGGTTAGGCAGGGGGACTACTACTCCAGAATGGTCAACCTGGGTCAGGGCGTACCCCAGGGTTTGTCCCTGAGCCCAACCCTATTCAACCTGTATGTCTCCCCAGTGGCTACCATAGTTGAGGGCCATGGGCTGCGCATAGTCTCCTATGCCGGACACGCAGCTGGTCATCTCCCTATTGCGGGCGCCCGGTCTTGCTGCGGACAGTTTCAGAGCCTGCATGCAGGAGCTTGCATCCTGGATGTCGTCCAACTGCCTGAGGCTGAACGGCAGCAAGACAGAAGTGCTCGTGGTGGGGGGGGGGGCCCCGTCGGTGTGGTCATCGGCATGGTGGCCACCCTGTTTGGGGTCGGCACCCATGCCATGTCAGGAAGCCAAAAATCTGGGTGTATGGCTCAATGCTGACTTAACATTTGGACCACAGATTAACCGGGTGGTGGGGGTGTGCTTTGGTGTTCTGAAAGGCCTGCGGAAAGTTCTTGAGCTCCTACCAATGGAGGCCAGAAGGACGCTGGTGCATGCCCTTGTAACAGCACGATTGGACTATGGCAATCTTCTCTACCTGGGGGCCACAGGAAAGAGCCTGGGTCGGCTTCAGGTGTTGCAGAACGCCGCGGCGCGCCTGGTCCTGAGGTTGCCCAGGAGATCGGCCTCAAAGGCAGCGCTCCAAGCACTCCACTGGCTCCCGGTGAGGAGTAGAATCGAGTTCAAGGCTCTGTGTACGTGTCACCGCATTATAGGCGGTAAGGCACCGCTACCACTTCAGGACCTTGTTACCCGTTATGAGCCACTCCGAGCCTTTAGATCCTCCGGCTCTGGGCTACTGATGATTCCCAAAGTGAAAAAGGCATGTATGGGGGCAGGTCCTTTAGGTTTCTGACCGCGAAAAGCTGGAACAAACTCCCGTTGGAACTGCGCCTGGAGCCGTCAGAGTCCAGATTCAGGGGTAAACTCAAAACTCATCTTTTTGTCCGGTAGATTGGTGCCGGGTTTAGCTGCTGTGATTTTGCTGCTCCCACCTATCATAGCACGGGGACACACCGATGTGCGTAACCAGGCGCTTTATAAACCTGCCTATTATTATTATTATTATTATGTTGCAACGACAGAGGACATACAAGTTAGCAAGTTTCTAAGCACAGCATTCTATCAGATACTTGTTTTTAGAGGGTGCCACTCACTTAATGTAATCCTAATAAATTTGTACAATAATGTACCTCCCAATATGATAGAGCCTACATTTTACACCCTCTTGAATAGCTTAACTTCTTTAAGAGACCAGTTAGTAGGAGAGAAAGTGATAATTTGGGTTGGTGATATTAATTGCACTGTCTGCCCTTATTCTGCAACTGGTTTGTGCGGCCTGGCTGACTATAGGGAAGACAGTCCCACCCATTTTGCCCACACAAAACTAGGTAATATTTTTAACAATATCACCTTCCACCTTAACTTGTCCTTTGTGAACGAGCTATGCAACCCGATCGTCCCTTTCCAACCGACTTTTAACGGACGGGGTGTAACTATTATTGATTTTACTTTAATGTCCTCTGCCCACGCGGGATGCGTGATTACTTGGGAAACAGGCACGGCCCTTTTTAGTGACCATTACCCCATATCTTTTACATTAAAAACAAGGGGGGAGTCAAGATCAACAAAGAAGGATGTTAATTACACACCAAAGGTCAAACTAAGCGCTACCAACGGCTATGTTATTAAATGGGAGAAGGTTGAGCCCGCCGGGTTCCTAAAAAATCTAATCTTTTCGTCTCGCGAAGACATTTTGATATGTTTGACAGATGACGAAGCGCCCGATAAAGTTATGGCTTCTTTTTTAACGGCATCGCTGCAGCGGCTTTTCCCGCTGTGTGCGGTAATTTTAAAAATACCGCGTTACATGACGAGCTCAGCTCGTCATGAGCGCACGGCAGGTTACGCTCATGACGAGCTGAGCTCGTCATCAGCCTGGAAGGGGTTAAATATCCAACTAGCGGTGAAGAATCTCCTATTTAGAGAACACAGACGAGTCGCTACTAAAGCGCAAGGGTGGTTTGACAGTAAATGCACTAAAGCATTAACATCCTTAAAAAAGGCACTACGAAACAAACCTAAAAATCAAGAACTAATTCGGCAAGCCAGAAGAGCTTATAAAACGACTATTAAAACCAGGAAACACACCTTAAAGAGGGAGGCCTGGGCGTCCCTACGGGAGGCCTCACAACAGCGAGATAACACGGCCTTCTGGAAAGTGATAAACACCCCATACCTGCAAAGTAGAGTGGAGGACTTCATAGACGTAGCTATATCCGGGGACACATGGGTGACCCATTTCAGACAGCTTTATAACAGACCGACCGGTGGGCACCGTTCGTTCACTTCTGATAGTACGCCAGTATCCAGTGAACCTGACGATTTAAGCGCATTTCCCCTAGATATAACTTTTAGCTGCCAAGAGGTTATTAAAGCTATTACAGAAAGCTCATCTGGCAAGGCCCCCGGCCCCGATGGCGTCCCGATCGATGTCTATAAGACAGAGATGGATCTCTGGGCCCCTTTACTTACGAATGTATTAAATAAGTCCAACCAACACGGATTCATTCCATCTTGGCCAGACGCAGGTCAAGAAAGGTATTTCGCCCTATCTTTTTAGAAGGCCAAAGAATCGAAACAACAGATAGGTTTAGTTACCTAGGTGTAACCTTCGACAGGAGGGGAAGTTGGCATTCGGCATTAGCTGGCAGGAAATTAGCCTTCACTCGGTCCATTGGCGCTTTGAGTAATTTTTCTGCTAAAATAGGGGGGAAACCTGCGAAGGAATTGATACACATTTATAAGGCCAAATGTGTTTCTACCGCCACATATGGGGCCGGACTTTGGCGTAGAAAATGCCCAGATGCTACAAGGTTGCGAGAACCAGTTTATTTGTCATCTACTTGGTGTTTCTAAATTCACAACAACTTATATGACTCACATAGAAGTAGGACTTCCTTATATCTGCGACACTATTAGGATGTCCCCCTTATTGTTGTGGCACAAGGTCTGGGTGACTGAGGAGACCGCTTTAAATAGAGAGGTAATAACAGATTGTCTCGCAATGGACGGGGCAGCTAATATTAGATGGCTATCTTATGTGAAAAACATCCTCACGAAGATAGGTCATCCTGAATCCTTTGATAATCCATCCAGTATGGAAGAGATATCAAGAGGTGCGCTGAAAAAGATGGCCCTCGACCACCTAGTAACTGACAGATGGAACCTTGAGAAAAAGAAGCACACAGTTCTCAGTTATCAGGAAATTACTCAACACGAGGGCCTTCAACATTACCTTACATTAGATCTAAGTCCCTATGCCCGCACGTTGCTGACCCGACTGAGATTAGGTACTTTCTTCCGTTTGGTCACATTTCCCACCTGCAACGACTGGTCCACGGAAAATCAATCTTGCCCGTGCAATGATACCTCAACGCAATCTAACATATCTGTGTGCTGTTTTGTACTTTTTATAAGAGACCGCGTAGGGCCTTTCTGATACCCGTCCTCAAAGCATGGGGGATTCGTACCTGTAGATTAGCATATATGAAACTTCAACAGCTAGAAGATGAAAATGTAATTTATGCAGTCTCAAGTTTTTAAAAACTTGTTATTAAATTTAGAAATACTATGTAAAGCCCTCATTTTTAACTTGTGTCGGCTAAAGTATTATGCATCAATGAATCAAGTTTTAAACTACCTCTTTTAAATATACACTTTTACATGTTAATTCATGATGTTCTCTTAACAATCAATTGATCAAGCTTATTCTGATTATTATGGACTACACCTTGTTTTTACAAAAATGTATACATTGTATTATTGTGCTTTTATGATTTTATTCTGAAAATCGAATAAAGCTTGTTTTGATTTGATCTGAATAACAATTAAAGCATCATATGTGCCTTTTAAACAGATTGTCTATATCACAAAGTAATTTGCTTCTGCTCTTTAAAATAATGGGTTGAGATTCTAGCTCGTCGCAATCCGGATTCAGACAGAACCACAGCCCTCATTGCCGCCACAGACGACATCTGACGCCAAACAGACAACGGCGAAACCTCAGCCCTCATCCTCCTGGACCTGTCAGCCGCCTTCGACACGGTCTGCCACCATACACTAAAACACGCCTCCAAAAGCTGGAATTTGGGAGAAAGCTCTGGACTGGACCACTTCCTTCCTCTCTGGCAGAACCCAGAGTGCCCACCTCCCACCCTACCGATCCAAAGCAACCCACCTTGTCTGCGGCGTACCCCAGGGCTCATCCCTCAGCTCGACGCTGTTCAACATCTACATGGCCCCCCTCGCACAAGTGGCCCGCCAACACGACCTGAACATCATCTCCTACGCCACCCAGCTCATCCTCTCCCTTACCAAGGACCTGCATTACGCCAAAACCAACCTCCACGAGGGTATGAAGTCCGTCGCCGAGTGGATGAGGAGCAGCCGCCTGAAGCTGAACTCGGACAAGAGGAAGTCCTCATCCTCGGCCCTACCCCATCTGCCTCGGACGACTCCTGGTGGCCGACAACACTAGGAACAGCACCGACGCCCGCGAACCACGCACGCAACTTAGGATTCATCCTCGACTCCTCCCTCTCCATGTCCAAGCAGGTCAGCGCCGTCTCCTCCTCCTGCTACAACACCGAAGCCCTCGTCAGCAGCCGGCTGGTCTACGGCAACGCACTCTACGCAGGAATCCCGACCAAACACCTACAGCGACTACAACGCATCCAGAACGCCTCGGCCCGCCTGATCCTCAACCTCCCCCGACGCAGCCACATCACCCCCCACCTCCGAGACCTTCACTGGCTCCCCATCAACAAGAGGATCACCTTCAAGTTCCTCACCCACGCACACAAAGCACTCCACAACTCCAGACCAGTCTACCTGAACAACAGACTCAACTTCTACATCCCCGCCTGCCAGCTCGGCTCCTACAGCCTCGCCCTCGCCGCCGTCCCACTAATCCAACGTAACACCTCCGGAGGCAGATCCTTCTCCTTCCTCGCTGCCAAGACCTGGAACACCCTCCCCACCCACCTGCAGCAGACCCAGGACCTGCTCACCTTCAGGAAGCCCCTTAAGACCTGGCTCTTCGAGCAGCAGCCACCCCACCCCCCTCAGCGCCTTGAGACCCTCACGGGTCTCTGCCTAGAAATCATGAGATTAAAACACTACTTACCAAGATATACTACAAGGATCTGGAACTCACTCCCACTAGTTCAGCACCTATTCCTGTCCTTGAAATAGCTCAGATCTATCCTATATAGCTCTTCCGAGAACATTTAAGCAGCAAATAGACCACCAAAGGCCACTCAGACCTTTAAAGACACTAAAAAGTAAGGCTTAAGCTGATCACATTTCGATAGATGATTCTGCATGCATAAGTCTCATCCTCAAACAGTCTTGCATGATCATTTCTCCTGAACTTAAATATGTTGAATCGGGGGCAAGGAGATGCGTGGCTTGGCCGAGGTCGAAGATGCTTGCACTGTAGCTAAGCTCCGCTACTAAAGGAGCATAACCCCATAATCCGCCCATATATCCGATGTGAGAGAAATCCCCAGAGCAGTAGAAAAGTGGTGCTGACCAGCAGGGGTACTTGCTGGCTTTTTGAACGGGCGTAGACAGCGACTAACTAGCACGGCAGGCGGTAAAGCTGATGGAGTCCCACTCCCCAATCAGCTGCCCGAGGGCCCCGGGAGTGGTTCTGACCCAGACTTCCCCGGTACTCCAGACTGGCGAGAGTAGTACAGGTGTGGTCCCTGACCACCTGTGAATGGATTGCAGCTGCATGCACGAATCAACAGAACCCAAGTCCTGACGGTGAAGTGTGGCTGAACCCTCTGGGGGAGGTGCTGACTGACGCAGCGGCCTCCGCAGCGGAGACAAGGAGCACAAAACCATATTGCGAACTTCTTAAGTGAGTTCGGCAGAGAAGGTGGTCCGGCTGCTGCGGTGAACCCTGATTAGGACAGACTGGAGAGGGCTGTGCCTGGCACAGGCTACGGAACTCAGACAGATCAAGGGAGCCCGCAACCACGAATGGAGCGTGCCGAAAATCATCTGAAATCCCCTTGTCATCTCCTCCTGCTTGCTCTTGGATCATTGGGCACAGCCACATCGATGCCTACCAAAGAAGTGAAATGAGGTCCACGAGATCCAGTGAGAACGAGTGATTGCTACAGGCCTGGCTCGGGACGTAAGCGGAGCAGCAGAGGCAAGTGATCCGGCCACCAGCATAAACTGGCAGCGCCTAAGGCTGCATGTGCAGATAAAAAGGCCTATTGGTACTATTGGGTCGTAGGCAAGGATGGCCCTCAGCTAGAGACACATAGAGAGTAAGTGCTGCTGCTGCATCTTCCCCATCCCTCCTCCCCAATAACATAGGAGACCCACGACTGCCTGTGGTTAGGGCCTGACATCTCCGACATTCGTAGGGTGGGGAAGTTGAAGTCAGTACAATCGGAGTCCATCGACGTGATGGTGAAACGTCCCAGAACATCGCCTCATACATGCAGGGGCAAACACCCCCACCTCACCACTGTCCAAGCGGCTTCCCTAGACTCCCCTATTAAGGTTGAAGAGGTCATCTCACCCATCTCCTAAGCCTTTTAAATCCATGGGCCCGGATTGGTTACCTGGCAAGCTTCTAGAAAACATTCTGTCAGATCCTAGCCTTGTTCTCACCAGATTGTTTAACTCGTTCACAGGCCCTGGCTCCATTCCGCCAGTTATGCTAGATGCGTCCATTGTAGTCATCCTCAAATCAGGGAAAGATAAACAGCCATGTAGTTCTTATCGCCCTATATCACTGCTAAATGTAGAAACCAAGATTTTTACGAGTATTCTCGCCACACGGTGCCTTGATGCAGGGCAGGGTTCATCCACCATAGACAAAGCAGCAACAACACAAAACCAATCTTACGTTTGATCTACAAGGCCGACCACTCAAACACAGAGGCCCTCTTCCTAACGGTTGACGTGGAAAAGGCATTCAACCGTGTACATTGGCATTACATGGAGCAGACCCTCTCTCACTTTGACATAGGTGACCACTTTCGCGCCTGGGTGGTGAGTTGCTATAGCTCTCTGGTGGCTACTGTTAGAGTGAACAGCATCTCCTCACCACCCTTCCCTATCAGTAGAGGAACTAGACAAGGTTGCCCCCTGTCAACCCTCTTATTCACTATGCATGGAGCCCCTGGCTCAGCAGATTAGGGACAACCCAAAGATCACCAGTATCCACTTTGGTGCAGAGACACACACAGACAGTTAGCCTCCATGCAGATGACGTCTTGGCCTCCTTGGTCAACACTGACCTATCCCTCCCAGCCTTCCTCGAGGAGTTGTCAAGGTTCGGTTTACTTCTGGGTTCTGCATAAATGTAAGTAAATCTGAGGCCCTCGTATTGTCGACTGCTCGTGACTGCCTATCCCTGTTTAAAGAATGCTTCCCAGTGCGGTGGGTCACGAAGTCGCTGCCCTATTTGGAAATCCAACTCTCCCCTTTGATTACACAAACCATCATGATTAATTACAAGAACCTACTCTGACAAATTCAAAGGACTTAAACAGCTGGAAACACCACTGCCTCTCTTTACTTGGGCTCATCACTGCCCTTAAAATGACCACCCTGCCCAGGATCTTATATCTTTTGCAGACACTGCCAGCCCCCCCCCACCCCCCGAGAGAGGCTCCCCAACTTGCAGAGAGAACTGCACCGGTTGGTGTGGCTGGGGGCCCGGCCTCATATGAGAAGGTAACTGAGTTATTTAGGTCCCGACGAGGGGGGATTGGGGATACCAAACCTGCAGCGCTACTTCCAAGCGAATCAGATGCGTTACCTATTGGAGTAGAGTGGAGAATAATCCAAAAAGCACTAACTATTCCAGGATTCCTCTTTGGAAGGTACAGTGCCTCAAGAGAGCTTACTAGAATCCCCCATCACTAAGTCGATCATGGACTTGTGGCATAATGTAGCTTGTCAACTGGGGCTCACCACTTTCTCCTCCCCATGACACCCGTGTTTGAGAATGGAGATTTCTCCCTGGGTTTACAGCGGGGTGCGTTCGAGGCTTGGTACCAAATGCCGTGCCGCACTGCAGGTCACAAGTTTGATGAGGAGGGAATCATCCCCTTCCCGCAGCTACGCCTACAATATAACCTACCTGAGACCGAAAGGCTACACTGTCTCCAGGTGCAACATTGGCTTCTTCACGCTTCTAACCTCCCCACAGTGCAGCTTACTCGATGTGAGAAGTGGCTGGTTACGAAAACCACAGATAGATTGATTTCCGAAGTATATCTTTTACTGCGCTAACTTGTCCCTTTTCATCCCATACCTGGACAAAGACAATGGGAAAAGGAGCTCAGGAGGGAGCTATCTGCTAAACAGTGTGGCAAGATGTATTAAAGGGAACCGCCATACAGCCTGGAACACATCTAGCATAGAGACGGCCACTAAGATAGCCACTTATTGGTATCTGACTCCAGTGCATCTATATAAGGACAAACCAGAGCGCCGCGCAGACTGCTGGTGTGGCTGCGGCTCAGCAGGCACGCTCCTTCACTTGCTCCTGGACTTCCCAAACCTCACAACTTACTGGACCCAGATCTCAGATGACATAGACCTACATTTCGGCACCCAGATACCCGAGTTCCCCTCATACACAATCCTTGGCTTGGCTAACACACTAAGCTACCCACTCAAATCACGCAAGGGGTGACAGATGGGACTGGCATTGGCGGCTGCACTCCAGAACATCCTTACCCACTGGGGGACCCACAACACTCCCACACACCTACACACCTACATAGCTACATAGATTATGGTACATCCTGGCGATGGAGCGGATGTTTGCCAATCCCTCAACCTCCTACCGAGATGTGTGGCACCCATTTCTTGCTCTCTTATCCACTGAAATAACGTACCTGTCCTAAATCCTTGCGTACCTTCTGACTTGCTGAATTTGTCCCAGGCACAGCCGCAAGCGAAGAGTATGAGGCCTAGACACTCCACTTCACAGCCGACATGCTTTGCAATTCCTTCATGAGAACTGGGGAGAGGGAGTAGGGGAGAGACCATTGGGTTAGTTTATAGTAAATTTTTACCTTTGTTCTTGACACCCCACATGTTGAGTGTTGCAACGCTCTTTGTCTTGATTCACAAATGGGATGTGAGCAGCGAGCACTGTCGTATGCACGCTGTATTACTGCTCTCTTGATTCATGTGAATAAAAGATTTAAACCATAAAAAATATGGGATTCAAACTAGGGATGCAGGCAAGAGCTGATTTTCAGTCTTAGATTCCAAGATGTAGCTATTGCAGTTGGTCAGTATTTGTGTAAAATCATAAAAGTCCTAACTGGCATTATCTTCCACATAGGGTTTGAGATCTAGGTTGGATTGGTGTAATTACACTCAGCAAGGTGACATTAAGTAAAATAGTGGATCATCCAATAGGAAGGTTGTGAAAATCCACTATGCATATTGCACCTTAGAATCCCGATTGGGATAAACGTAAGACTTGATATTGGTTAAACGCACATTGCACTTTAAAATGCTATTGGGGCAGAATGAATTGTTCTTGTACTGATTATTTTTCTATCAATTTTCTGTGAAAGATTTTTAATATTCTTGAGGCTTGGATAATAGATTGAATTGGGTTGGGAAAATGTTTAAAAAAAAAAAAATGTTTATACAGTCGAAATTGTATAATCTAGTGGTGTAGAAGGATACAATCTTACACTTTTGTTTCAGACTACTAAAATTGTGTTCTTTTTTATGCTTTATCTTTTTATGAATTAGAAATGTGTGTAATATTTCATATAAGAATATATTTTAGAAAATAAAGTACTTTTGACTTTGATAGTTTCCCATAGAAGTGTACGTCTTAATTTAAGTTATAGTAACAATGCCGTTCTGTATCTCACTTGTCATGTTTTGTTTGTATTTTCATTGTAGAGATTCCTATGGAACTATTTAAAAGACCCGTGTCAAATTACTCTGTTGATCAGAGACATTTTGCATTAACTCTCCATTTGTATGGACCAAAGGCATACGAATATCTAAGACATGAACTTAAACTACCTTTACCTGGCCCTAAAAAACTTCGGAGGTGAGCATTGCAGTTCAATGTGTCCTACTTTAAGTAAAGCATGTGTAGAATAATCATTTTCCTTTGTTTGTAAAGCTCAAGAGCTGTGCCCTGATGGGTTTCCAGACGGTGGATGCTCATTAAGCAAGCCCGTAAACCTATCTTTAGTGCCATCACAAATTCCACAAGTTAGCACATGTGCTAGTGACAGACCAGCATGAGAACACAGAGCTGCAGGTCTGTTTTAAGTCTTCCTGCTGCTCCGTCAGCACGTAGGGTGCTAACTTGTTGAGATGATGTTGACGCTACATAAGAGTATGCTTTAGTTAATGACTAAGCAAACACATCAGGACTGTGCACGCGTTTTGTTAGGGCTCAGGTACCTCAACATACATACAAATGTTTCTTCTGTATAAAATTGTGCATTCTGTTGTACTCATCAAGTGATTTACTTTGACATCTACTAAGTTGACATAAGGCTGGAAAGATCATCTGCTAAAGAAGATGTTGTTTAGCCGTAGAGTAGTTGGCTAATCCATCTTCATTTGACCATATTGTGTGATTGCGAAAGAAGCACCTTATCTCACTATGTCTCAACATGCTTAACTAACACATTTATGAATGAACAGTAAAAAGCAAACCCTACTGTGAAGTAATAAGACGCACAACATTCATATATGCCTTTACAAAAGTTAAAACTTAAAGTTCATGTACAAAGCAGGCAACTTTGAGGAAGAGTTCAATTTTGGTTATTGTTACTTATTGTAACTTACCAAACTAGTTAAACTAGGAATGTTATTTTGAAATCTCTTTGGGAATTTACATACTATGCACTTTCCCACCATCTAGAGGATGGGTCCAGAATTATTTCTATTTTCTTTTTCTTTCTTTTATTTTGGACACCCGCTAGTTGGTGGGCAGTGGCAGCCCTCTGTGAAGAAAGGCGTAAGCCCTAATGCCCCAGTGTGTGGTTACCATCTTTAGGTTTTTTTTGGGTGGGGGTTCGGAAGCTTGTCCCAGAACTCTGGATTAGAGATCTCTGAAGAAAGAGTGAAAAGTGCAGCGACAGGAGAGAAAACACAGAAAGACAGAATAACATTAATGACAACTGAAGACGTCAAAGTAAGAGGGAAAGCACCAGAGAAGAACCCAGCAGACAGGCTTTTCATTTAAACTTACAACACATGGGTCAGAGAATGTTTAACCGTGGGGGGAGGTGATGATATTCTATAGATTTGTTTTCAGTTGAAGGATCATTTTACTCCAAAAATAATGGTTGCCTCGATTTTAGACACCGAATATTAGGCGATGGACATCAAAAAAAGCGAAGTCCACTCAAAGCCAACATTTAAGCATTAATACAGTTGAAATAGCAGTTTGATGAAGCAGTGAGATCATTCAGGAGTCCTACGAAGCCAGTGGAGGGCAAGGCAACTGAGGAACCTTCGGTAGACTTACATGGCCCAGCAACTCCAGGATGGCAAGAGGAACAGCAAGAAGATCTTTATGGGGACATGAGAAGTATGAACTGCCCATGATGGCAGAGACGTCATCGAGACAGGATTACATACGCACGACTTCGAAAAGGACTCCCCTGAGGAGGAGATCGACTCCTACCCATTAAGATTATCACCCCAGATTGTCTGTCTTTACAACGCAGTGATAACAAGGCCTATAGCACAAATGGGGTGCAATTGGTAGAGGAGCAGGCTTGTTCTTGCTGAGATCCTTTCTTCTATTGTAGAAGTAAAAAACAGTTCTTACCCATGGGCTGTAGTATTGTTGACAAAAAGAAGCAAGCATTCAAAGAGCCAGCTTCATCCAGGGCAGGCACACCAAGGCTGGAGAAAAAACATAGGCCCTTTAACCAAGATCCTATCTGTATTGCAAACTACGCGCCCGTTGACTCCTTCAAAGTCTCCATAGGCAGAAAGAGGGTCAATGATTTGCCATGCACAGTACAACAAACATACAAATACATCTTAGGAATACAGGTTGTTAAGAGGAAGATGGACACACCCACGGCCTCACAATTGCATGTTGAAAATTATTAAGCAGATATGTTCACTAACAACGGGAGCAGATGTCGGATCTTATGACACCGCCAACAGAGCAGTATAAGAAAGGATCAAAGCAAATTCAGGAGGGCAAGCCCATCTCCAAAACACTTGCCTCAAGCGACCCTGTGGTGTTGCGGTCTAGCTTCCCCGCGTCACGTGACCCACAGCAGAGCTTCACTGGAGGACGGGACGCGGCGGAGCAGGCATTCTGACCCCGGCACAGAGAACGCCGGACAGCTCTCCCCTTCACGGAGTTCTTTAAGAATAAAGTAAATAGTAATTCTTCCCCCGCAGTCTCGGCCATTCATTCCGGGGGGGGGGGGAGGGGTCACACTTCAGAATCCCACAGTGGCGACGAGGCGGAAGGACCATCCGCCGCCCGACGTCAGCCAGGTAGGGGAGAGCTGGCACCCGGTGCAAGACGGGGGGAGCGCACTGCACATCGCGCTCCGCTTTGCTCCTGCTACAGGCAGCAGCCTACCGCAGTGCAGCACGATTCAAAAAGGGGGTGGTGATGGACAGAGTATCTGAGTTAATCAGAACACTCCTACCCAGTCAACAGATCAGGGCTTGATCCATCACCGTTTTTTAGCTCACTGCACCATCCCAGTTCAGAACCTGGCTATATGCAAATTAGTCTGTCCCTGGCCCAGTGCAATATGGGAACAGGGCAGACCAAACTACCAAGCCAATTCTTTACTGGAAAGGAAACAAGCTTCCGGGGACCGGTTTCTGGCATTACAGCCGTCTTCGGCCCGGCTTGCTTGAATCCTGATGGTGCAGTGAGCAAGGGACTCACATCTGAGCATACCCTTCCACGCTTGTGGTGGCCAAAACGATTCAAAAAGGGGGTGGTGATGGACAGAGTATCTGAGTTATTCAGAACACTCCTACCCAGTCAACAGATCAGGGCTTGATCCATCACCGTTTTTTAGCTCACTGCACCATCCCAGTTCAGAACCTGGCTATATGCAAATTAGTCTATCCCTGGCCCAGTGCATCATGGGAACAGGGCAGACCAAACTACCAAGCCAATTCTTTACTGGAAAGGAAACAAGCTTCCGGGGACCGGGTTCTGGCATTACAGGCGTCTTCGGCCCGGCTTGCTTGAATCCTGATGGTGCAGTGAGCAAGGGACTCACATCTGAGCATACCCTTCCACGCTTGTGGTGGCCAAAACGATTCAAAAAGGGGGTGGTGATGGACAGAAAATCTGAGTTAATCAGAACACTCCTACCCAGTCAACAGATCAGGGCTTGATCCATCACCGTTTTTTAGCTCACTGCACCATCCCAGTTCAGAACCTGGCTATATGCAAATTAGTCTGTCCCTGGCCCAGTGCATCATGGGAACAGGGCAGACCAAACTACCAAGCCAATTCTTTACTGGAAAGGAAACAAGCTTCCGGGGACCGGTTTCTGGCATTACAGCCGTCTTCGGCCCGGCTTGCTTGAATCCTGATGGTGCAGTGAGCAAGGGACTCACATCTGAGCATACCCTTCCACGCTTGTGGTGGCCAAAACGATTCAAAAAGTGCAGCAGCGGCGGCAGTCCAGCACGGACCCCGCCCACTTCACTTTTGGCGCCCATTTCAGCACGCGCGGCGTGCAATACTGTTCCTAGCCAGGCGTGGTCTGCAACGGGGGGCAGCCACCACCAGAGCCACTGCACTGCACAAAATGGGGCACTAAAGGGCAACCACTCACAGGTAACAGGAGCAGCCACCCCCAGGCCCATCCATTGAGGGACCAGCCACGGCACAGCACAGTTTGGGGCACTAGAGACTACCACTACCACGCCCTATTCACAGTTAGCCACCGTTCATAGGAAGGCCGTGCGTAAGGGACACCATTCCAAGGCCTACCCTCACGAGAAGTCTCTCCCTGCACGTGGTCATTTCGACACGCTCATCGCGCACGCATTCTTCACCGCTGATTTCACCTACAGAAGGGCCCCAGCTGGCTTCCTGCAGCCTTGGATATTACAAAGCCACTCAGCTGCCTTACTCACCAGAACGAGAGGCGCCCGTAGCGGTGAGTAGCAGCCCACTACCCGGTAAGCGGCACCCTCTCAGCCCACGCAGGGGTGCATCGCTCAAGCGTGTGGTAGCCCTCCTGCCCTCTACGTAACCTGTAAGGCTCCACTGCTGTTCTCATCACACGCACCATGTGTGCACAGACCTTCTCCTTAACCAACCCATTCCCTTCCTGCCTAAGCCCCGGGAGCCGGCCATGAAATGGGCTGATTGGAAGGGGTACTTCTTGAATTACCTCTCAGCATTGGAGGAGGAAGGCGAGGAGGAATTCTCAAGCAAAAAGCAGAAGATCCTGTTACATAACCTACAGCGAAGGGTCTGCGTGTTTACGACCGGATGGTGAAAAAGGCCGGGGCTTCGACTTACGACGACGTTTTGCAAAACTTTGCCACTTTAGCGAACTTTTCTAACATCACCTTGGCTGAAGTGGAGGGACTCATTACAACTATAAAGAGTGGGAGTCCTATGGATCAGCTACCACCGAGAGTGATGGTTTCAGTGAGGAGCATATTAGCACCTGAAATCCAAAGTTTGGTCAACCTCTCCTTGGACACAGGCTGTGTCCCACTGGAGTGGAAGAGAGCCCAAGTGCGACCCATCCGCAAGAACATCGCCACTGCGTGGGCTGACATGACCAATTTGAGACCCATTTCCCTTTTGCCATTCATGGGAAAACTCATAGAAAAGCACGTCAATAAGCATTTGTCCAATCACCTGGAACATACTGGTGCCCTAGATCCATCTCAGTCGGGCTTTAGACAAAAATACAGCACGGAAACAGCATTGCTGTCGATTACCGATGATCTACGCATGCTCCAGGACAAAGGAACATCAGCTGTCCTGGTGCTGCTAGATTTATCGGCAGCTTTTGATACCATCTCACATGAGATTGTGGTCGAGCGTCTGACTGGGAGTGGACTAGGGGGCATGGCACTGGCTTGGCTAAAGAGCTTTCTTTCGGATCGGACCCAATGTGTCACCATGGGTGAGTTCCGATCCGAGGAGACCAGGATTACTAAGGGGGTGCCACAGGGCTCTTGTCTGAGCCCTACATTATTCAACGTCTATGTGGCCCCCCTGGCCAATATCCTGAGAGCCTTTGGTTTTTGTCCAGTGTCATATGCTGACGATACCCAGCTGCTCTTTCCCTTTGACCATCTAACTCCAGAGGTATTACATTCTTTCTCTGAGGGGATGAGAGCAGTTTCCCAGTGGATGTCTTTGAATATGTTGCAGTGCAATGTTTCAAAGACAGAGGTTATGCTTTTCGGTGAGGCTAAGATCTGCTGGGCTCCTGACTGGTGGCCTTTAGATCTAGGCCCAGTCCCCGAGCCTAAGCAGATAGTCAAGAATTTAGGGGTCTGTCTGGAACAAGAACTCGGCTTGAAGCAGCATGTTACCAACCTTGTTGGATCTTGTTTTCGGACTATTGGATTGCTGCGCAGAGTTTTTCCATTGCTTCCAGACACCATCAGAAAGACCCTGGTCCAGGCGTTGGTTATCAGCCGTCTCGACTATTGTAATGGTCTCTTGCTGTCAGCTAATGAGGAGGATCTGGATAGGTTACAGGTTGTGCAGAACACCGCAGCCAGGTTGGTTGTAAACGTCCCTCCGAGAACATCTTCAAAACCTCTTCTTGCCAGGCTTCATTGGCTTTCCATCCGCCAGAGAGTTGTTTTTAAGATCTGTTGTACGGTCCACAAAGGACTTCATGGTTTGGGTCCCTCCTACTTGGCAGATAAGTTTGTGCCATATGTTCCTTCCAGTGCTTTACGGTCCAGTGACCAAATGCTTCTCACGAATCCTAGGATCAAGCGGGTAAGGCAAGGGGGTAAGGCTCTGTCCGTGAGGGGACCGAGGATATGGAATGGTCTCCCTCTCCAGCTTAGGCAGCTTGAAAATCATCTGGCCTTCAGGAAAAAGCTGAAGATGTTCTTGTTTCAGGTCTAACCACACAGTTCAAGAACTAGTATGGAGCCATGGAATTCGATCCCCGGCAGGTTCAGCAGTCAGATAGCGCGGAGATACTCCCTTGGGAGTCTATTCAAGCGCTCTATAAACACGCAAATCCATCACCGTTTTTTAGCTCACTGCACCATCCCAGTTCAGAACCTGGCTATATGCAAATTAGTCTGTCCCTGGCCCAGTGCATCATGGGAACAGGGCAGACCAAACTACCAAGCCAATTCTTTACTGGAAAGGAAACAAGCTTCCGGGGACCGGTTTCTGGCATTACAGCCGTCTTCGGCCCGGCTTGCTTGAATCCTGATGGTGCAGTGAGCAAGGGACTCACATCTGAGCATACCCTTCCACGCTTGTGGTGGCCAAAACGATTCAAAAAGTGCAGCAGCGGCGGCAGTCCAGCACGGACCCCGCCCACTTCACTTTTGGCGCCCATTTCAGCACGCGCGGCGTGCAATACTGTTCCTAGCCAGGCGTGGTCTGCAACGGGGGGCAGCCACCACCAGAGCCACTGCACTGCACAAAATGGGGCACTAAAGGGCAACCACTCACAGGTAACAGGAGCAGCCACCCCCAGGCCCATCCATTGAGGGACCAGCCACGGCACAGCACAGTTTGGGGCACTAGAGACTACCACTACCACGCCCTATTCACAGTTAGCCACCGTTCATAGGAAGGCCGTGCGTAAGGGACACCATTCCAAGGCCTACCCTCACGAGAAGTCTCTCCCTGCACGTGGTCATTTCGACACGCTCATCGCGCACGCATTCTTCACCGCTGATTTCACCTACAGAAGGGCCCCAGCTGGCTTCCTGCAGCCTTGGATATTACAAAGCCACTCAGCTGCCTTACTCACCAGAACGAGAGGCGCCCGTAGCGGTGAGTAGCAGCCCACTACCCGGTAAGCGGCACCCTCTCAGCCCACGCAGGGGTGCATCGCTCAAGCGTGTGGTAGCCCTCCTGCCCTCTACGTAACCTGTAAGGCTCCACTGCTGTTCTCATCACACGCACCATGTGTGCACAGACCTTCTCCTTAACCAACCCATTCCCTTCCTGCCTAAGCCCCGGGAGCCGGCCATGAAATGGGCTGATTGGAAGGGGTACTTCTTGAATTACCTCTCAGCATTGGAGGAGGAAGGCGAGGAGGAATTCTCAAGCAAAAAGCAGAAGATCCTGTTACATAACCTACAGCGAAGGGTCTGCGTGTTTACGACCGGATGGTGAAAAAGGCCGGGGCTTCGACTTACGACGACGTTTTGCAAAACTTTGCCACTTTAGCGAACTTTTCTAACATCACCTTGGCTGAAGTGGAGGGACTCATTACAACTATAAAGAGTGGGAGTCCTATGGATCAGCTACCACCGAGAGTGATGGTTTCAGTGAGGAGCATATTAGCACCTGAAATCCAAAGTTTGGTCAACCTCTCCTTGGACACAGGCTGTGTCCCACTGGAGTGGAAGAGAGCCCAAGTGCGACCCATCCGCAAGAACATCGCCACTGCGTGGGCTGACATGACCAATTTGAGACCCATTTCCCTTTTGCCATTCATGGGAAAACTCATAGAAAAGCACGTCAATAAGCATTTGTCCAATCACCTGGAACATACTGGTGCCCTAGATCCATCTCAGTCGGGCTTTAGACCAAAATACAGCACGGAAACAGCATTGCTGTCGATTACCGATGATCTACGCATGCTCCAGGACAAAGGAACATCAGCTGTCCTGGTGCTGCTAGATTTATCGGCAGCTTTTGATACCATCTCACATGAGATTGTGGTCGAGCGTCTGACTGGGAGTGGACTAGGGGGCATGGCACTGGCTTGGCTAAAGAGCTTTCTTTCGGATCGGACCCAATGTGTCACCATGGGTGAGTTCCGATCCGAGGAGACCAGGATTACTAAGGGGGTGCCACAGGGCTCTTGTCTGAGCCCTACATTATTCAACGTCTATGTGGCCCCCCTGGCCAATATCCTGAGAGCCTTTGGTTTTTGTCCAGTGTCATATGCTGACGATACCCAGCTGCTCTTTCCCTTTGACCATCTAACTCCAGAGGTATTACATTCTTTCTCTGAGGGGATGAGAGCAGTTTCCCAGTGGATGTCTTTGAATATGTTGCAGTGCAATGTTTCAAAGACAGAGGTTATGCTTTTCGGTGAGGCTAAGATCTGCTGGGCTCCTGACTGGTGGCCTTTAGATCTAGGCCCAGTCCCCGAGCCTAAGCAGATAGTCAAGAATTTAGGGGTCTGTCTGGAACAAGAACTCGGCTTGAAGCAGCATGTTACCAACCTTGTTGGATCTTGTTTTCGGACTATTGGATTGCTGCGCAGAGTTTTTCCATTGCTTCCAGACACCATCAGAAAGACCCTGGTCCAGGCGTTGGTTATCAGCCGTCTCGACTATTGTAATGGTCTCTTGCTGTCAGCTAATGAGGAGGATCTGGATAGGTTACAGGTTGTGCAGAACACCGCAGCCAGGTTGGTTGTAAACGTCCCTCCGAGAACATCTTCAAAACCTCTTCTTGCCAGGCTTCATTGGCTTTCCATCCGCCAGAGAGTTGTTTTTAAGATCTGTTGTACGGTCCACAAAGGACTTCATGGTTTGGGTCCCTCCTACTTGGCAGATAAGTTTGTGCCATATGTTCCTTCCCGTGCTTTACGGTCCAGTGACCAAATGCTTCTCACGAATCCTAGGATCAAGCGGGTAAGGCAAGGGGGTAAGGCTCTGTCCGTGAGGGGACCGAGGATATGGAATGGTCTCCCTCTCCAGCTTAGGCAGCTTGAAAATCATCTGGCCTTCAGGAAAAAGCTGAAGATGTTCTTGTTTCAGGTCTAACCACACAGTTCAAGAACTAGTATGGAGCCATGGAATTCGATCCCCGGCAGGTTCAGCAGTCAGATAGCGCGGAGATACTCCCTTGGGAGTCTATTCAAGCGCTCTATAAACACGCAAAATAAATAAATAAAACGCATTCAAAGACATGGACAGCCATTACCTGCCCGTGATATGCATGACCATTGACCGTTACAACTTCTTCCAACGGAAACAGGTGGAAGCGGAGTCAGTGGAGGACTACGTGGCAGCCCTCAAGAAACTGGCCATCAATGGCAAGTTTGGCACCCTGCACGACGACCTCATACGGGACCAAATCATAATGCACTCCACCCACACAAGCGTACAAGAAAAGCTCTAGGTTAGCAGCGAAGCGCCCTTTCCAGAAATCATCGCGATTGTGAAACGGACAGAGTTGTCCAAGCGATGCGCTCTTGTGGCCAAGAAAGATACAGCTCCACCAGCCACAGTATGTAAAATCACCGATCGCAAGACGCCACAATCCCACAATCTAAAACCGCGATGGACTCCGCCTCACACCGCAAAGAGACGTCTAAGGGCAGAAGTTCTGGGCGTGCCCCTTAGGGAAAACAAGGGGCCTGTTACAGATGCGGCAGCCACTCCCACACGGGCAATGACAAAAAATGCCCGGCGTTTCACATTAAATGTTCGTTCTGTGGTATCACAGGACACTTTGGTAAGGTTTACCGTTGAAGACCCAGGAACTCTGCAGTCAAATACGTCCAAGATGTCTCCGATGATCATGAGGGAGCAGATCTTCAGACCCAGACAGCATCCTTTGCATTGAAGATCACATCCTGAGCATAGGGGGTGTTGCAACAAAGAAACCCTCATGCAAGTTGTCGAAAGGGGGAGTCCACGTCATCATGGTAGTGGACTCCGGGTCGCCTTACACCATCATCCAGAAACAGATTTGGGACAGAGATTTCGCTCAGGTGGTGAGAGACCAGCTTCGCCCCACAGACGTCCATCCAGTCACATACACGGGAGAAAGGATCCCCATGGCTGGTATCAGGCAGCTCCTGTACGAGTTCAAAGGACGGCACACCACAGCAAAGTTGTACGTGGCAAAGAAGGACCCATCGGTCCTTGGTTGGGCCGACCAGGCGGCGCTCGGCATCCAGCTCAACTCCGGTGGCCACACGTAGGTGCTCCTGATGGAGGACACGTCCCTGCTATCCTTATTCCAAGCAGAGTTCCCCACTGTTTTCAGCAACCAAATTGGAAAAATGTGTAAGGTCTCCCACAAGATCGTACTTAAAGACTGAGCGGTACCAGTCACCCACAAACTCAGGAACATTATGTTCAACTGCCGAGAAGCAGTACAGCTGGAACTGAAACGCTTGGAAGACAGTGGCATCATTAAACCAATCGCATGTGCCGAATGGCTCGCACCGTTGGTGGTGGCGCGCAAACCAAGCGGGAAGATCCATTTCTGCATTGATCTCCTCGAGCTAAACAAAAACTTCATTGTGGGCAAGTTTCCATTGCTCAAGATAAACAAATTCTTCGCCCAGACCAAAGGGATCAAGTGTTTCTCTACCATCGACCTCAAAGCAGCCTACCACCAGGTATCACTCCACCCGTCATGCCGACAATTGGCATCCTTCATCACACCTTGTGGATGTTACAGGTTCAGACGCCTACCCTTTGGGCTCGCATCCGCGGCAGCCGTTTTCCAAAAACTCATGCACAGGCTGTTCCAAAGTGTCCCGGGAGTCCTCTTCTTTCAAGATGACATCCTCGTCATGGGGAAATCCAAAGCTGAACACGACAACATTCTGCACACCGTCCTACACACGCTCTCAGCCAATGGCCTCACGGCGGAATTGGAGAAGTGCAAGTTCGGTCTCCGCAAGGTCACGTATCTAGGGCATGAAATAATCGACACAGGCATCCCCCCAAATCAGAAAACGTAGAGGCCATCATGTCCGCTCCCTCCCTGAAAACCAAAGACGACGTTCGCTCGTTCCTGGGGCTGGCAGAGTTTTACAGTAAATTTGTCAGGAATTTTGCGACTAAGACGCACAGCCTATGCCAACTGCTCAAGGCAAAGAATAGTTTCGCCTGGACAGAGGTGACAGAAGCGGAGTTCTTAGCCATCAAACAGGACATCTGCAAGGCGGTTCCCTTATATGGGTTTGACACCTCGGCATCCAGCATCCTCACCACGGACGCCAGTGACAAGGGACTGGGAGCAGTCCTTTCACAGAGGGCTTCAGACGGCACCAAAACCACGGTGGGGTTCGCATCTCGATCCCTCATCCCCAGTGAAGAGAAGTACTGTGTCATCAAGAAGGAAATGCTAGCCACCATCTGGGCAATGGAGAAATTCCGACAGTATCTGTGGGGGGTCACGATTTACACTCCGTATGGACCACAAGCCCCTGATCAAGGTTCTCACATCTAGCGGCAACGTGACGGTCACTCCACGCACCGCAAAAATGACATTGCGTCTGTTGGACTTCGTATACGAAGTCCTCTGGACTGACCACAGCTCCGTTCACTTCACCTACAACAAGCCGAAACCCATCATCCACCTCCAACCAACTCTACAAAGAAACTGGAACAAAATCACCACGGAGCAGATCTCCACATCGCTCCTTCTAACCTCCCCAGCCCTCTCTTCTAACGCCAACGAAGCCGCCTCCAACCTCACCCTATGGTTATCCAACACCGCCGACACCTTAGCACCACTGAAAAAACGTCAACATAAACTTGGCATCAAGAAGGCCTCATGGTTCAACGATGACCTCAAGAAGTCCAAGAAACTCTGCCGCTCCCTTGAAAAGGCCTGGAAAAAAGACCCATCCACCAGCACCAAGGACGCCTTCAAAAGCGCCATCCGTACTCACCACCAACTGATCCGAAAAGCCAAGAAAACAGCATTCAAGGATCGACTTGACAACAACGCCCACAACAGCAAGGAACTTTTCAACATCGTCAAGGAATTTTCCAACCCCTCGGCCAACTCCAACGACATCACCCCCTCTCAAACCCTCTGCGATTCCCTAGCCTCTTTTTTCCACAACAAGATTGCTGACATCCACAACAGCTTTGACAACCAACCCGGAAGCCAACCCACCCTACCATCAGCTGACCATCTTCCCCCTGTTAACACCCTTATAGCCTGGAACCCAATCTCCACTGAGGACACCATCCGCCTGATGAATTCCATCCACTCTGGATCCCCCACTGACCCATGCCCTCACCACATCTTCAACAAAGCAGACTCCATCATAGCTCCGCACCTCCGAGACGTCATCAACTGCTCCTTCCATTCCGCTACCTTCCCAGAAGACTGGAAACACGCTGAACTCACCGCCCTTCTGAAAAAACCAACAGCAGACCCCACCGAACTCAAAAACTACCGCCCCATCTCGCTTCTTCCATTCCCGGCCAAAGTCATCGAGAAAGCTGTCAACAACCAGCTCGCCGCCTTCCTCGAAGCCAACAAATCACTCGACCCCTCACAATCTGGCTTCCGAGCCAAACACAGCACTGAAACCGCCCTCATCGCAGCAACAGACGACATTCGAACTCTACTGGACAATGGAGACACAGTCGCCCTCATCCTCCTCGACCTCTCTGCAGCCTTCGACACAGTCTGCCACAGCACCCTTTTACAACGCCTCAGAAACATCGGAATCCAAGGAAAGGCACTGGAATGGATCACCTCGTTCCTCACCGGAAGAACCCAGAGAGTCCGCCTCCCACCATTCAAGTCCGAGGCCTCTGAAATCATCTGCGGCGTACCACAAGGATCCTCACTCAGTCCCACCCTCTTCAACGTATACATGAGCCCCCTCGCGGCCATCGCCCGCCAACACAACCTCAACATCATCTCTTACGCGGATGACACTCAACTGATCCTATCTCTCACCAAGGACCCCAGCACCGCCAAAACTAACCTACACGAAGGAATGAAAGAAGTCGCCGAATGGATGAAACAAAGCCGTCTGAAACTGAACTCAGACAAAACAGAAGTCCTCATCTTAGGTAAATCCCCCTCTGCATGGGACGACTCCTGGTGGCCGGAAGCCCTCGGAAATGCACCCATCCCGACAGACCACGCACGGAACCTTGGCGTCATCCTGGATTCTTCACTCTCAATGAACAGACAAGTCAGCGCCGTATCCTCTTCCTGCTTTAACATTCTTCGCATGCTCAGAAAAACATTTCGCTGGATCCCCTCCGAAACAAGGAAAACGGTCACCCACGCTCTAGTCACGAGCCGACTGGACTATGGAAACACCCTCTACGCAGGTACCACCGCTAAACTCCAGAAGAAACTACAACGAATCCAAAACGCCTCAGCCAGGCTCATATTAGACATCCCACGCAACGAACACATCTCTGGTCACCTTAAAGACCTCCACTGGCTACCCGTCAATAAGAGGATTACTTTTCGTCTGCTTACCCACGCACACAAATCACTCTACGACATCGGACCAGATTGCCTCAACTCTCGACTGTCCTTCTACACCCCCTCCCGCCAACTTCGCTCTTCCAGCCAAGCCTTCGCCACTGTACCTCGCATCAACAAGACCACCATGGGAGGCAGATCCTTCTCATACCTGGCTGCCAAAACATGGAACTCACTCCCCGCTTACCTTCGCCTCACCCAGAATCACCTAGCGTTCAGAAAGCAGCTTAAAACGTGGATATTTGACAAATAATCCTCCTCCCCCTCCTAAGCGCCTTGAAACCCTCTGGGTATGTAGTGCGCTATATAAATTTTATGACTTGACTTGACTTGAGTACATCCTAGGTCCGTAGAACAGGGTGGCGGATTTCCTAAGCAGGGCAGCAGCCATGGAAGAACCCGTCACATCATCGGATTGGGACGAATATAGCGTTGCATTCATGGCAGATCAGGAACACACCATCACTGCCCAGGACTGGGCAGAAGCCTACACGCAGGACCCGGAACTATGCCAGGTCAAGCAGTACGTCACACGAGGCTGGCCGGAGAAGAAGCACATCGACAACCGCCTCAGGAAATTCTGGGAAGTCCTCGAGGAACTCTCCATTGGCGAGGACTCCATATTCCTGCTACGAGGTGAAAAAGTGGTGCCCCCGAAAGCTCTGTACGACCACATTCTTCATATCAACCATGAAGGACACCTGGGCACAGTAAAGGCCAAAAGGCGGATGAAATTGCTGTACTGGTGGCCTGCCATGGACACCCAAGTGGAAAGGTTCGTGAGGGACTGCGCCCATTGCGCCAGAGCTGACCCTCTTGTCACCCTGAGGCCCCCCATGGGCGAGTTCTTCACTCCCAACAACCCTTGGGAGGACCTATCAATCGACATTGTAGGCCCGGGGGGCCCACCCAAACACCTCATTGTCGTCGTGTACCGTTATTCCAAGTGGCCAGAAGTTGAAATCTGTGAATTGTGCATTCCGATGCCGTCATCACTATTCTCACCAACATCGTTTTGAAGGAGGGCATCCCCAAGTCCATCACCAGCGACAATGGACCCCCAGTTCACATCAGCCAAATGGACAGCCTTCACCAGCAGAAACGGAATCCAGATGAAGCGCACTCCGGTCTACCACCCAGTGGGCAACGGCCAAGTGGAACGCTTTAACCAGGTGATCATGGGCTCGATCCAAGCAGCCGTCAGCGCCGGTAAGAACTGGGAGTCTGAAGTCAGAAACACGGTATGGGCCTACCGCATGACACCTACCGTGACAGGCTACAGCACGTTCAAGATCCTCAAAGGCAGAGAACCCTTCACCAGAGACAACACAGCCTGGATGACCATGAGACTCCAAAGCAAATGGTCCCCGGCCATTGTCCGCAGCAACATAGAGAAGGCACAAAGCATCTACTAGGCACACTATGACAAAAGGAACAGTGTGCTTGAAGCCTCCTTGGCAGAGGGCGAGTGGGTCAGAGTCAAAAAAGGACAATTTGCTGTCTATTTTGCATCCTGCAAAGGAGACAGCAAATTCACTGAGCCCCTGCGGGTGGTGGAAGTATACACCCGTTCTGCCTTATTGAGTGATGGCAAGGTTTGGTCCCAATCCAGAATGGCCTAGTGCAACAAGATCCTGCAGTGGGGAATGAACAACAGTGAGCTAGAAGAAGGCCCCAGAGTGGCGGGAGCGGCGGCACCCTCTACAGACCACATGAGTGAAACAGGACCCACAGCCAGTGAGGACGGACAATCATCCGGACAGCCGACGCCGTGTCCTCCCAGCCAAGTCACAGACGGAGGAGAAGTTCCGGGTGAGACATCCAACGCATCCCAGAGAGACCAGAAGGAGGGCGCGGGGTGAGGCCGACCACGCGGAGGAAGAAAACAAGGGACCGGAACGCACACCCGCAAGGGCCGTGCTGTGAATCTACCAAAACACTTCAGTGATTTTCAGTTGTGAATCTCAATCTCTCTCTCTCTCTCTCTCTCTCTCTCTCTCTCTCTCTCTCTCTCTCTATCTCTATCTCTCTCTATCTCTCTCTATCTCTCTCTATCTCTCTCTATCTCTCTCTATCTCTCTCTATCTCTCTCTATCTCTCTCTATCTCTATCTCTCTCTCTCTCTCTCTCTCTCTCTCTGTGTCTCTGTCTCTTTTCCCCTCCCTCTCTCTCCAACAAGTGGGTGTTAAACATTATAAAACGTGGATATTGTATAGACCTAGATGGGAGACCACCAAAGATGAAAACCTACAAAGGAGAGGATTTCAAACTGCTAAAACAAGAGATCCAGGACCACCTACTGTAGGGGGCATTAGCGGATGTACCAAGGGAGAAACAGAACCATGGAGTGTATTAACCCAGTCTACTTCATTATCCCAAAACTGGTTCCGATCGACTTAAGATTCTTGTGAGCATGCTTCTAGCCTCACAGCGGATCAGAAAAATCTGTTTTCCAGCTTTAGTGGAAATGGCAGAAGGCAGGATATTCAAACGACCACCATCCAAAAACTTGCAAGCATTACAGAACCAGCCAGCCTCAGCCCAGCAGAATGGCTTTTGAGTACAGAGTTTCATCATCTAGGTCTACCAGACATATCTATGGAGGTACTATGGGAGACCAGGAGACCAACGACCCACAGATGCTATTCAGCCAAACGGACCAGGTTTATTTATTGGTGCAGGAAGGAAAACTTACTACATAATCTAACAGGGGACACTACAATAGAACAATATCTGATGCACTTACTAGATGCAAAGCTGGCTTATTCTTAGTTCAAATATCATCTATAGTGGCACCCACCTGAGTCATATCAGTCATCAAAAGATCCTTAAAGGTAGTAAAGATAATTGCACCACCAAGTTTGTTGGCCACAATTATGTGGAACCTCAACTCGGAGCTACCCCAACCAAGACCAAGACTCCATTTGAACCAGTGCATAGAGCAGGACATCAATTTCAGACAATGAAAACAGACTTTCTAGGTGCAATCACATCATTATAAAGAGTAAGAAAGTTGCAAGTTCTGATAGTGCAATGCCTCCATAAAGGACATATGCATTGTCACTGCATGGTCATCAATCAACACATTCACAAACCACTTCTGTATGGATATCTACACAAACAGAAAGTTCCAAGTGGGACAGAAAGTCGAGACATGTTTTCACAACCACACACACTTTAACCCATAGCTGTGCTGGGATCCAACAGAGCTACAAAATATATGCATAGCATGTGAATTCAGAAAAGATTAATGCTGGAAAAGTAAAAGATTACTTACCTGTAACAATAGGTTTACAGCCTTTGTGGCTGTAGAAGCACATGCTCTGCATACTTCTGCCACCTAGCGTTTGACCAGGACATTTGCAAATAGTTTTCTTCAAATAAGTCTTTCGAGTCACGGGATGCACTGTGATTCGTCCCTTAGTGGGCATTGCGCATGGGCACTGACTCCATGTCTTTTTCTACCATCAGGTTTGGCCATATACCGATGGGGCTCAGAGTTTCAATATGTGTTCTGTTTTTCTCGGGGTCATGATGTGAAAACCTAGACTTCCACCATTGGAATAATCTCTCCACCTACTGTGTTCTTTTTTTTTTCAGTGCCTTTCTGAGTCCAGCGCCTACTGACCAAGGCCATATGTATCATTCCAAATTGCGATCGCAAACGCCGAAATTCACGGAATTTCGGCGTTTGCGATCGCAGTTGGACTTAATTGTATGCAAAATCTGAGATTCCCTATTTTGCGATTGCATTTAAGGAATCGCAAATTGCGATTACTTAAATGCAATGTACGAGGCACATAAAAAGTGCAATTTGATCTTAAGGAATCGCAAATTACCACCAACTTCAAGTTGGTGGTAATTTGCGTTTTCTTTGAAAAAAGCACTTTTTTGCATTTTTCATGTGCGCCACATGTGCACACATGCACATTTCAAGGGTGCAACAGGGTGTCCCTTGAAATTGCTTTCTCAATTTGCGATTCTCTAATTGAGAATCGCAAATTGAGAATGTCTTCCCATTCATTCCTATGGGCCTCAAGGCCCATAGGAATGGATGGGGAGGTATTGCTTAATTGCAAATCGCAATTTACGATTCGCAATTAAGGAATATGTAGGATTCGCAAAATTATTTGCAAATCCTTCATACATAGCGTTTTGCGACTCTCAAATAGCAATTCGCAAAAAAATCGCTATTTGAGAATCACAAAAGAACATTGTGATACATATGGCCCCAAGTCCCAAAACGTTGAGGACCCCCCACATCTGAGGCCTGTGCTCTGTTCACTGGCGATTGACACTAGAGAATGTGGATCTTCCAAAGGTGATGGAAGGGATGCCCTTCGAGTACTGTCTGTGGTACCAAGCAAAGTACCCATGGACCATTGAAGGTTAGTAGCCTCTACCTCTCGCTAGGCCACAATGATTCCTCACCTTTCACTCTAAGAAAACCCTACTGTACCGAAGGAAGAGCAGAGCGATTGCATTTAAGGAATCGCAAATTGCGATTCCTTAAATGCAATGTACGAGGCACAGAAAAAGTGCAATTTGATCTTAAGGAATCGCAAATTACCACCAACTTCAAGTTGGTGGTAATTTGCGTTTTCTTTGAAAAAAGCACTTTTTTGCATTTTTCAAAGTGCCATGTGGCGCATACGTGCCCTTAGGGCATGTATGTGCGCCACATGTGCACACATGCACATTTCAGGGGTGCAACAGGGTGTCTTTTTGACACCCTGGCAACCTTGAAATTGCATTCTCAATTTGCGATTCTCTAATTGAGAATCGCAAATTGAGAATGTCTTCCCATTCATTCCTATGGGCCTCTAGGCCCATAGGAATGGATGGGGAGGTATTCCTTAATTGCAAATCGTAATTTGCGATTCGCAATTAAGGAATATGTAGGATTCACAAAATTATTTGCAAATCCTACATACATAGCGATTTTTTGCGAATTGCTATTTGAGAGTCGCAAAACGCTATTTGAGAATCACAAAAGAATATTGATACATATGGCCCCAAGTCCCAAAACGTTGAGGACCCCCCACATCTGAGGCCTGTGCTCTGTTCACTGGCGATTGACACTAGAGAATGTGGATCTTCCAAAGGTGATGGAAGGGATGCCCTTCGAGTACTGTCTGTGGTACCAAGCAAAGTACCCATGGACCATTGAAGGTTAGTAGCCTCTGCCTCTCGCTAGGCCACAATGATTCCTCACCTTTCACTCTAAGAAAACCCTACTGTACCTAAGGAAGAGCAATAGGTACACAGATGTACAAACAATCTGCTCTTGATACCCCAAAATTACCAAGCAAAGCCCTTTTGTCATAGAGGAGGGAGACAATACCCTCCCTTCCACATTCCTCAGCACCAGCGACACCCTGCCCAGACGCCATCCCCTCCAGCAACTCTGACCCTGAGGAAGAAGACACAGAAGCTCTGCTGACTTCCACGACTAGCGGTCCTTGACTGAAGACTACACACAGGCTCATAATTATGGTCGGGATAGAGCCCTTCAGGTGTGAGCCCTGTGCACAAGGAACTACCGCTTCAAGGGCCTCTGCTGCCTTCAGGCTCCATTCAGCACTGAGTAAAGGCCATTGATTAAAGGAAGGATCCATCTAAGAGCATCATCAACCCCCCCACCCCCCACTCAACATCACTGAAAGCCGAAGGTACTGCTGGCACCCGAGGCTCCCACCATACTCAAAACCAACGTACCTGCTGAGACCTCCTTCGACAACCAGCTTTGAGGACTAAGAGCAGCTAGTCCTGTAAAGACGCCACGAGGTACTCAATCTGAGTCAGAAGTGCCTCGCTATTCATCAACTGACAAGGAAGATCTCAGCCAAAGTGCCTCTGCCCAGGTTCAAAAGAGGAGGCTTGCCTTCAAGGTGAAACCTGCATGAGAGCTGCATGAGAGCTCCACTCTGATCAGATTCCCAAAAGACTGCAAAACAAGGATGCAAACCCTCTGGGCTTTTTTTGCTCCACCACAGCCTCCTCCACCATCACCATTGCTGCACTCACGCATGCCACGCCCACTCTCTCTGTGCCAAAGTCACCTAAGTGGTCTCCACTCTCTTAAATGACCCCTGTAGCCGTTTTGGCCATACTGACCTCCTATGACACTGCCTTCAAGCCAGGGCATAGAGATGGCCATTGAGATGACTAATGTTGATCCTCCGGGGAGCCCAGACATTGACCATTAGCCCATCAGGGCATCCACCTGACAATCCTACGTCATACCATGAGGTCATTCTGCCTTTCACAAGGTGGACATGCATGCCTTACATGAAGAGTGATTATTGCAGCGCATACTCATGCTCAAAATCATGCTTAAATCCAACTTAGAGACGTTAAAGGGGTCTGTCAAGGAAAGTGTAATAGCACCCAGGGTGATGAAAATGTATGAGCCATCCCCAATCAACCTTGTTTATATCCCTTATCATCCACTGCACACAAACAGGCCTCTACTCAGGCGACAAGTGATGGCCCACTGCCTGACAGATGGCAAGAAGCACAACACAGCAGGCAAAAGGATAGCTGTTGGGACAGTTATACACTGGTGCAAAGCCAGCTCTGTAGGCTCTTCTCCTGCTATTACAGTCCCCAGAGGGAGGAGATTCAGTGGCTGGTCAAACATCTCCCTGAGGACTTGAGGAAGGAGAGTGTCGGAGGGCAAGACTGTCTCCAACACACATGCCCTTAATGCATGTCTCCCACCTGTGAAATTGTGGCCTGAAATTGTAATGCAAAGTGATAAATGATGTTGCTATGTTTTTCCACTAGTCCATCATAGCACATACTTTTTGTGGTAGTTCCACTAGAGTTCCTGATTTCGGTTACTCTTTAATCCATTGTTCCTTAACTTCTCAGTCGATTGGCTATGAAGGATGCCCTGGTTCATATTCTGTCCTTCCTGGGACCTTGGCCCTCCTTAGTTACTCATTCTTTATCATCTTTCTCACTCAACCGAATGTGGATACTCCCACAGAGTTTGTCAGAGCCGGTCGCTCCATCCGCCGCGTGGCTCCTCCTGAGTGCACCCGGTGTCCCTCGCTTCCGCCCCCGCCCCTGTGGCCGAGGTTCTTGCTTTTTCCCTGTCTTCTGCTTTCTCTGTGCCAGCTTTCTTCGGATTGCCTTTCCCTGTGTTGTGCCCCTGAATTAGCGTTTTTTGTTTCCTGCCGCCTTTTCCCGCGGTTTACCCTGCTCCCCGCTCCCTGCCGCTGCGCCCATGCAGCCCCACCCCCTTCTTCCTTCCGTACCCTCTCCCCCTTCCCTCTCGCCACCCCGCTTCCGCCTCCCAGCTGCTCCTCCCTCCCTCCTCCCTCCGGCCATTTATGGCGGAGTCCGCGCAGCGGTCACGCGCAGCGGTCTTGCCGATTGCACGCCAAAGGCAAGCCCGTCTACGCCCATCCACGCCTGGACCGCACCCAGCTCCAGGAACCCTGGATCTCGACGATGCCAACGCACCCGATGAACCTACGACGCCGCCACCCTCGGCGCACTCCACACCGGCCGGAACCCCGCATGCTACCTGGCTACCCCGAAAAGCACCCACGGACCCTTCACCTGCCAAGAGTGCAAATTCACCTGCAGCCGCCCCGGGCCGGCACCCGCCAAGCCTACCATCAGCAAGAATCACCTCAAGTGCATCCTGCTCAACTCCCGCTCCGTCCACAGACACGCAGTCGAACTCTGGAACCTCCTAGACACAACAGCACCCGACATTGCCTTCCTCACAGAAACCTGGATGAACGCCTCTTCAGCCCCCGAGATCACCCGGATAGACCGCACCAACCAAACCGAAGGAGGTATCGCCATCGTCCACAGAAACACCATCCGCATCACGACCAACTCGGAAGACACCCTCACAGCCGCCGAACACCTGCACTTCCAGATACACACCGACCCCAGGACCACCCTCAGAGGCACCCTAATCTACAGACCCTCGGGACCACGCACTCAATTCAGCGAAGCCATCGCAGACTTCATAAGCCCGCACGCCCTCACCTCCCCAGACTACATCCTCCTAGGAGACCTCAACTTCCACCTGGAGAACAACAATGACAGCAACACCACCACCCTGCTGGACAACCTCGCCAACCTCGGACTCAAGCAACTAGTGAATACCCCCACCCACTACGCCGGCCAGAAGCTTGACCCAATCTTCTCCTCCAGCATCTCCTTCATCCACTCCACCGGACTCCACTGGACAGACCACAGCTGCGTCCACTTCTCCTTCAGGAAAACCACGACCCACCACCACCAGCAACAGGCCCCCCGCAGAAGCTGGAGCAAGATCACCACCGACCAGATCACCACCTCCCTCAGCCAGAACCCTCCTACCATCACGACGGATCCCAACGAAGCAGCCCGCAACCTCACACAATGGCTCACCAACTGCGCCGACGAACTCGCACCACTAAAGAAACCACCCAACAGACCCACAGCAAGAAAGCCTTGTGGTTCACTGACGACCTCACAAACTCAAAGAAAACCTGCCGCTTCCTGGAGAAAACCTGGCGCCAGGACCAGACAACAGACAACATGACAGCCCTCAAGAACGCCATCCGCAAACACCACCAACTGATCCGCACCACCAAGAGAACTACATACAAACAACGTCTGTACAACAACACCCACCACAGCAAGGAACTCTTCATCATCGTTAAAGAGCTCTCCAACCCCAGCGCCTGCAACAACGACATTACACCCTCGCAAGACCTCTGCGACTCACTCACCTCGTTCTTTCACCGCAAGATCGCCGACATACACGACAGCTTCGGCGCACAGACCACGCACCCAACCACCGAACCAGCGCACCCAACCACCACCCTTTGCACCTGGACCCCGGTCAGCACCGAAGACACCGCCGCAAAAATGAGCACCATCCACTCCGGCTCCCCTACCGACCCATGCCCACACCACATCTTTAACAAAGCCGACTCCATCATCGCACCCCAACTCCAGGACGTCATCAACAGCTCCTTCGCATCCGCCACCTTTCCGGAGAGCTGGAAGCATGCCGAGCTCAGCGCCCTCCTGAAAAAACCCACCGCGGACCCCACGGACCTCAAGAACTTTCGACCCATCTCGCTCCTCCCTTTTCCTGCCAAAGTCATCGAGAAGAAGGTCAACAAACAACTCCCCGCCTTCTTCGAGACAAACGGATCCCTCGACCAGTCTCAGTCCGGCTTCCGAGCAAACCACAGCACCGAGACCGCCCTCATCGCAGCCACCGACGACATCAGGTCTATGCTCGACAATGGGGAAACCACCGCCCTTATCCTCCTGGATCTCGCAGCAGCCTTCGACACGGTATGCCACCACACCCTGATACAACGCCTCAGCGACACCGGAATCCAAGGCGCGGCATTGGAGTGGATCATCTCGTTCCTCTTTGGAAGAACACAGAGAGTCCGCCTCCCCCCGTTCCGGTTGGCAGTTACCAAAGTCATATGCGGCGTCCCACAAGGATCCTCGCTCAGCCCCACCCTCTTCAACGTCTACATGAGCCCCCTCTCAGCCATCGCACGCAAACACAGCCTCAACATCATCTCCTATGCCGACGACACCCATCTGATCCTCTCCCTCACCAACGACCCGGACACCGCCAAAGCCAGCCTCCAGGAAGGAATGAAGGACGTCGCGGAATGGATGAAGCTCAGCCGTCTGAAACTGAACTCAGACAAGACGGAAGTCCTCATCCTGGGACCATCCCCCTCTGCCTGGGACGACTCCTGGTGGCCACCTGCCCTGGGCACCGCCCCCAAACCCACAGACCACGCACGAAACCTGGGCTTCATCCTGGACTCCTCCCTCACAATGACCAAGCAAGTCAACGCCGTCTCGTCATCCTGCTTCAACACCCTGCACGTGCTCCGGAAAATCTTCCGATGGATCGCCACCGCACCAGGAAGACGGTCACCCAGGCCCGTGTCACCAGCCGCCTGGACTACAGAAACACCCTCTACGCCGGAACCACAGCCAAGCTCCAGAAAAGACTACAGCGCATACAGAACGCCTCGGCAAGACTCATCCTGGACATCCCCCGCAACAGTCACATCTCTGCCCATCTGAAAGATCTGCACTGGCTCCCCATCAGCAAGAGAATCACATTCTGACTCCTCACACACGCACACAAGGCTCTCCACGACGTGGGCCCCATGTACCTCAACAACCGCCTCGCATTCTACACACCAACCCGCCAGCTCCGCTCCGCCAGCCTCGCCCTTGCCACCGTCCCACGAATTCGCAAAGCCGCTGCCGGAGGAAGATCCTTCTCCTATCTGGCAGCTAAGACATGGAACTCCCTCCCCACCCACCTCCGGCTGACCCAGGCCCATCTCGCCTTCAGGAAACAACTCAAGACCTGGCTGTTCGAGCAGAAGCGACCCCCCGCCCAGCGCCTTGAGACCCTAACGGGTGAGTAGCATGCTATACAAATTCCTTGATTGATTGATTGATTGATTGATTGAATCTCAGAATAAATTTCACAGAGAGCCTTCTAAAAAAAATACATATTTTATGCAATCATGGGTTATGCTGTGATCTTGATAGGATTCGAATTGGCATTGTCATGGCATATAAGGAGTGTTAAACCTTATCCTGCTTGACAGGTTTAGCCATTCCTGCAACCTCCAGTTCCACCTACCCAAACCTTGTGCAATCTGATATTTTCCACGTAGTATCTGTGTTGTGTTTTACTTGTTAACCTTTGTCCTATTGTCCATCACTGTGTTCACATCGCGCCGCTGTCATTGTCACGAGCCATGCCCTGGGTTCTATGACGTCCCTGTGTTCTACGTTAGAACCTTGCAGGGATGACCGTTGACAGTGGCAGTTGCGGCGAGGAGATACTGCATTGAAGACGTAGCTTTGGTGTCAGGGATTTCACTTAATAAACTAGGTGGAACTTACCTCTGGCTCCGTTTCATCTTTACAATTTGGCGACGTTGGGAGCCCTGACAGCATCACGAACCTTGGCGTGCTCCTGATCCTTCAACTGCTGATCTTCTTGTGAGGGTCGTCTTCATTGAACCTTTTCGAGGGTTCCCTCGCCATTCTGCTGTTTCCTGCCGGCGTTTGAGGGTGAGCTGCAGTCCCAGGATCTTGTTGAGAGCGAAACGGCCGTCCTGCTGTCCCTGCTGGGCGCCTGCGTTCGTGCGAATTGCAGTCCGACTGATGATTTCTGGCCGTCCTGCTGTCCCTGCTGAGCATTCGCGTGTGAGCTGGTTGGAGATGCCGTGACCCTCGCCTGGGACATTGAGGCTGCTGCAGCTACCTTGTTCACACTACCAGTGAGATCGATTCCTTTCTGCCTGCCTTCACATCCGCTTGCGACCTGTGGTGGATGATTAATTCTATGAGAGGAATTCTCCTCCAGTAATTTCCCTGCGCAGTTCCTGCCTCTTGCGTTCTCCTCAGGGCTTCTTCCCTGTGGGATGACGTCACTGGAACACACACGCTAAGGAATGCTAAGCAGCCATTTTACCATTGCAATTGGCAGATTCTACGCGAGTCACATTTGCAAGTGACACGCACACCTTTCACCGATCATCTTTCATGGGAAACATCTCAGCGTGTTGCTACACGGTGACACGCACACCTTATACATATATATACATGTTTTCACATTTTATTCTCTTCACTGCCAGCCTTCAGCAGATTTCACGCGTGCCTTGCCTACCGGTGACACGCACACCAGATCGTTACAGTTGCGATCAAACTGATCTGTGACCTAATTATCCTTCGCGTGTGACCTTACGGTGACACGCACACCGGAAATAAATAAATATATATATATATATATATATATATATATATATATATATATAATTAAGAAATCCGTTCTGCATACGAAGTTAGCGGGGAAACAGTTGCTTCTGCTTGAGTCAACACAGTGGAGCATTGCGTGTTATTTAACGGTGACACGCACACCTGACTATTCTATGATTGGTTTTAAAATGTGTGTCCTTCATTACGGTGACACACGCACCTGTTAGTTTCTGTTAAAGACCATTCCTTGTTATACTGTAACGCAATTTAAAGTAGGTTGGTTTTCTAGAGCTTTTAGTATTTATCCTTACTCCCTTGCCTCTTCCACAGTATTATATTCTTCCAGTCCATTTTGCAATTTTTTTTTAGTCCATTCTCTATTCTCCATGTGATGAAGCTTTCAAATGGGAAGATTGGCGAGAGTATTTTAAAAATTATATTCCAACTATTGAGGAGGAAGAAGAACTCATCCCGGAAAGGAAAAAAAAATACTTCTCCATTGTTTAGGTGCTAAAGGAATGAAAATCTACAATCGCATCAATAAAAAACCCAGAGCAGGAGATGTTTACACGATTGCATTGGAAGATTTAACTATGCACTTCAAACCTACAATTCCAATTTCAGTTAACAGATACAAATTCTTCCAACGCAAACAAGCTCCTGAAGAATCAGTAGAGGTTTTTGTTGCTGCGTTAAAGAATTTGGCACTCACTAGCAGGTGTGGCACATTGCATGACGAATTTATTCGTGACCAAATTGTTATGAGATCTTCTAATAAGAATATTCAAGAGAAATTGTGGATGAAGGGAGAATTACCACTAGAAGAGGTCATTGAGATTGTCAAATGTACCGAATTAACTGGTAGATGTGCTAAAGCAGTTTTGCAAGAAGAGAAATCCACCACTGATGACAAATCCACCATTGCCAAAATCATTCCTTCTAAAAATTCTTACAATAAACCTCGTTCTAGTAATGTACAAAAGAAAGATACTGGCTCTAAGGCTAAAATGTCTGACGATAGGAAATGTTTCAGATGCGGTAGTAGATACCATTTAGCAAATGATAAAATGTGTCCGACATTGAAACAAAAATGTTCGAGATGTGGGTTGATTGGGCATTTTTCAGCAATGTGTAATAAGAAACAGAGAGGAGGGAGGAATGTAAAGATGGTGGTACCAGAGGAACATGATGATGCAGGTTCTTCAGATGACGAAGATATGAATTTATTTGTATTGAACATTGATGATATGTCAAACAAAAAGAAGAAACCAATATGTCACTTAAATATTAGAAGTGTGGATATCTCGATCGTTGCTGATTTGGGGTCTCCTTATACCATTGTAAATGAGAAGGTGTGGTTAGAAAAATTTGTTCCTGTTATTGGCAGAGAGTTACTGAGTCCTGATATATCTCCTAAAACATTCAGAGGGGACCCTATTGAAATGCTAGGTTTCAGGGAGTTGCAGTTTCAATTTAAATTGCGCCAAATGTTAGGAAAGTTGTATGTCTCTAGGGTTGGTCCTTCTGTTTTAGGGTGGATCGACCAAGGAGAGTTAGGTATAATTCTAGACCCTGACAGCCCTTATCCTGTACGGGTGTTGCAAACTGAAGAAGATTATAACAGCTTCATAGTCAAAAGGTATCCCAAAGTATTCTCTGAAGAAATAGGAAAACTTAAAGGATTTGTTCATGAGATTAAGCTCAAAGAAAATGCTGTCCCTTGCATACATAAATCTAGGAACATCCCTTTTTCTATCATTGGTGAAGTAGAAGAAGAACTTATGAGACTACAAAAGACTGGTATCATCGAGCCTGTAGAGTCTGCCGAGTGGGTTTCCCCGTTGGTTGTTGCCAAGAAATCCAATGGCAAACTCCGCCTATGTGTGGACCTTCGTGACCTAAATAAAAATATCTTAGTAGACCAATTTCCCTTGCCAAGAATGAGTGAAATGCTATCCTACACTAATGGTGCAAGTGGTTCTCCACAATTGATTTAAGCTCGGCCTACCACCAGGTGGCGCTTTATCCTAAGTGCAGAAGTCTCACCACTTTCGTAACGCCTTTGGGATGTTTTAGATTTAAGAGAGTACCATTTGGACTGGCCTTGGCTGCGGCCATGTTCCAAAGATTGATGCGCACACTCTTTAAAGAAGAAAAGAATCTCCTCATTTTTCAGGATGATATTATGGTAACGGGCACCAACAGGAAGGAACATGATAGTGTTGGGCATACTTGACCACCATGGTCTTACTGCTGATGTTCGAAAATGTAAATTTGCCACCAATAAGGTCACATACTTGGGGCATGAGATTAATGGTAGTGGCATAACACCCCAAAAAGAGCTCCTATCTGCTATTAGAGAAGCCCCTTCACCCAAAAACAAGGAGGAAATCAGAGCCTTCCTAGGCCTTTCTGAATGTTATGCTAAGTTTGTACAAAACTTCTCTTCAAAAGCTTTTCCTTTAAGAGATCTTATTAAACAAAACAACAAATTTGAGTGGAGTACTACATGTGAGGATTCTTTTGAAAGAATTAAAAATGACACCTGCAAAGCCCCACCTCTCCAAGGATTCAATCCTTCACTCCACAGCATTGTAACCACTGATGCTAGTGGAACTGGTTTAGGGGCAGTGCTTACCAAATTACGGAGGAAGGCAAAGAAGTGACTATAGCCTTTGCCTCTCGCTCGATCACACCTACTGAAGCAAGGTACTCTGTGATCGAGCGTGAGGCACTTGCATGTGCCTGGGGTTTAGAGCACTTTAGGCAGTATATATGGGGGTATCAAATTACCCTTATGAGTGACCATAAACCTTTGATCAAAGTGCTTTCCACCAAATGTCTACACGGTGCCTCTCCTCGGCGTGCACGCATCTCAATGAGATTGATGGATTTTAATTACAATGTTGAGTACCTTCCTGGTATAAAGAATCGGGTAGCAGACTGTTTGAGTCGGTTACCTTTACCCAACACTAATGATCAGACATCAGACATAGAATCATTTTGCATTGCTACCGTCATTGATGAGGTACCCTGCATATCACATTCTGATTGGACCTCTGCTATGGAGGGAGATGCTACCCTTCTTGAAATAAAGAAATATATAAGAGCGGGCTGGCCTGTAAAAAGAAGAGTTCCTAAACATCTGTACACTTTTTGGGAACTCAAGGATGAATTATCCATTGAAGGAGAATTGATACTTAGGAATGGTAAGGTCATTCCCCCCACCTGTTTACGTACTAAACTCCTAGAGATCTGTCATGAAGGCCACCTTGGCATAGGGAAAACCAAAAGTAGAGTTAGGAACTCGTATTGGTGGCCTGGGTTTGATATCGAAATCGAAAGGACTGTCAGGAACTGTGTGGCATGTGAGAATTCTGACAAATCTCAACATACACTGAGACCACCCCTTCAGCCACTTTCTTGTCCTTCCATGCCATTGATCAGACTAGGCATTGATGTTTGTGGTCCCATTTGGGAACATGGGAAACAATTGTATATCATTGTCCTAGTGGACCATTTTTCTAAATGGCCTGAAGTGGAAGTTGTTCAGAACGCAGACACTAAGACTATTGTCAGTTTCTTTAGGAAGTTGTTCCTCAGATAAGGTTTTCCAATTTGTTTAGTTTCAGACGATGGCCCACAATTTGTATCCACTATTTTCAAGACATTCCTTAAAGAAAATGGCATCTCTCATAAGACTACTTCTGTATACCAACCTGCTGGGAATGGGTCCATTGACAGATTTAATCGGGTGATTAAAGGAGTAGTTCAATTTGCCAACAAAATGACCTCTCATGGAGAAAACAACTTATCCACAATCTTTGGGCTTTTTGTGTGACTCCCTGTGAGTTCACAGGTACAAGCCCTTTTGTACTTTTAAGAGGAAGAACCCCCATCACGAAAGATAGCGTGGGTTGGGCCACTCCAAAAAGAATTTGTTGGTCCCCGGTCAAAGTGAAACATAATCTACTACATTCACAAATGATCAGCAAGAAATACTATGACTCTAAACATGCATGCAAAGAAGTTCACATTTAAGTGGGAGACAGAGTCAGAGTAAAGAAATCCAAGTTCACTAGCAAAGGGCATAGTCGTTATTTACAACCCATGGAGGTTAGGAACGTTTTCTGTAACTCGGCCCTCTTAAGTGACGGCAAAACTTGCCATTTTTCATCATTATCGTTGTGTACGGATGGTGTTGTTGCTTTACCTCCTCATTGCATTTCTGATAACCAAGATCTTTCCTCTTCCCCAAACTACGATTGGATTCTGGATGGTGATGCTGGTAGGGGTTCTTACCCACAGGGGACAAGTAATGCGCCTTCTGATGGTGAGAGTGCTCCTGGTGGTACACCCATTCGGGGGTACAGTCGTAGTTGCTCGAGTGAGGAATTATCGGGAGTTGATAAAGATAATCAGAGTACTGGTAATACCAATGATGAACTTGATTGTCCAATTGGAGATGATGCAATGTCTCAAAACAGCATGTTTCGAAGTGAACCCATGGTGAGCAGGTACGGGAGGGTTGTGAAGCCACCAGCTAAATTACAGGATTTTGAGTGTGATTAGTTCCTTGGCTCTCCCCCCCCCCCCCCCCTTCTTATCTGCCTCTTTTGGTAAATTCCTATGGTTCTTTTAATTATTATTGAGAAGGAGATGTGTTGTGTTTTACTTGTTAACCCTTGTCCTATTGTCCATCACTGTGTTCACCTAGCGCCGCTTACATTGTCACGAGCCATGCCCTGGGTTCTATGATGTCCCTGTGTTGTACGGTAGAACCTTGCAGGGATGACCGTTGACAGTGGCAGTTGCGGCGAGGAGCTACTGCATTGAAGACGTACCTTTGGTGTCAGGGATTTCACTTATTAAACTACGTGGAACTTACCTCTGGCTCTGTTTCATCTTTACAGTATCTAATGTTTTAAACCAACTACTTCTGAGGGTGTTGTCAAAAAGGTCTATGTACATTTACAGCTCCTAATGATTTGGCAATAGCTAGGTTGTTTCACATGCAGTCTTACATGATGATGGCCACGCTTCAATGAAGAATGGCTGTGATTTTATGTCTTCAGCACATTTTCTTTATGTGCCAAAATATTAGCATTTATCGACCCAACCAAGCCAAGATAAAATGTTAAAGGTCTGCAGTCTGAAGAGGTGCTGTATTATTCTTATTGATCTGTGGACATAGTGACTTCTTTATGCTTTTATGGCAAGTGCTTCTTCCTCTTCCCACCTAATGAGTAGTTGTGAAGGTTAAATGGAGAGCCCTGAAAGATAATTAAGTTTCATGGGCCTAAATTAAAACTCCTTTTCAACTTTCCCAAATTTCAGGAGAGCTGGCTAATTTAGATAACTCCTTGGCCAGAAGTGTATTTATGAACCTTTCAGCCTTTTTGCTGAACAATGCAGTCAAAGCAGGATCTATCCAAAGTCCTGTACAAGAACAAGGGCCTCTCACTCGAGTCCAATTCAAATTAGGTAATATATCCTACATCAATTAGAATAATGACATTGTCCCACAAACAGAAATTATTGAAAAAACATTGTCATATTTTTATTTACAGTTTTCTGATGCATTAGAACATTATAACAACAAAATATCATGCTTGTGACACCAATTTTTCACACATATTCTATATACACATATTTATAATATATACACACATACCCCCAGAAAGCAAAACGATCAAACATACCAAACCAGTCAAACCACTCCTACAACTCATCCAGACACACAGTCTCGCCAGTATCACAGTCTCAACACATGAATCCAAAAATGCACAACATAAAAACTGCACAAACCAAGTGATATATATATACAAACAAGAACAGGAAAAAGAAAGAAACGCTCCGACGTGCGTTTCGGAAAGGAACGCATGGTCCTAGATTCCTTCGTCAGGGCGCATGTACATCATTATTTCCATTCATAACAATCTTTTTCTTGATTTTATAATACAATGTTTTCCGTCCAATAATAGGGTCACAAGGGGGCACAATCTGTAGTCAGAGTAATAGTCTGAGAATTAATCTGTAGGGGACAATGAAACCAAAATTATACATCAAAGAGCACAATAATACATTATTTAACATTGCTGCTGTGGGCATACATACCAAGATAAAGAGTGAAGAGTGCATAACATTTTCAAGTGTGCCCATAAGTGGTCGAGAGGATACAAAGTGCCCTAAGTGCTCAAGAAAAAAAGGTGAGTGTCCAGGCCAACATCACAACAGGCCTGGTCACGAATGAAGTTTCAATCCTAGACCCACACCCAAGAATAAAGAACCTTCACCATCAAGGTAGGAAACAGGTGAAAGATACATCACGCTAACAATAGAAGGGTAAGTTATAGAAACCTCTCTACATACCCTATATTCTCTGTTAAATGAGACGAGCATAGCACCCGGATATGATCATTATTACTCTCGGCAGAACAAAAAGCTGGTCCCACACTATTGCAAAGTAGGGACTTCTGGGAAAAAAATGAAGAAACCCAAAGAGTCACAAAGGGCAGTCACTAAATCAGCCGCTAGTTAGCGCGCCACTGAAATCATAGAGTGTGTCTAATTTCCAGTATGTCAGCATGCTGCTAGTAACTACCGACAAGCCAAGGCCCGAAGCAAGGGGCAGAAGTATGCCTGACAGACTACTGGGCACTATAATACTCATAGAGCTAACCTCAGCACGTATTCAACATATAGCAGTAACACTTACCAAGCATTAACTCTTTACTACGTAGGAACTCGGCGTCGGTCCCGCTTAAAATGAACAAATGTATACTGAGCAGCGTCTCCAGTCGATGACGCAGTGGTGGGGAAGTCGAATCAACAGAATCTACACCCACTCGATAATTCTCACACTAAAAAGAGAAAATAACAGAGGGGACACGTAATTTAGAATGGCGCCTCGGCCTCTTAATAGCATAACAGCCGACGTAGACCACTACCCCAACCTCGGAGCCTCGCGTTAACAACCCGAGTGTCTAGCAGCCCCCTAAAATTGGAGCACACACATCGAAACTAAATAGTACCTGAATAAGCTATGGCAATCCTTCCGGAGGTAGTCCAAAGAGCCGGGATAACAGTGAAATAGCAGCGGAAACCAGGGCGTCTTATAGCCCGCCAAACATGTACTCTATCTGCCGCACCTGGTGAGTGCGTACTGAACAGTAGACATGGAAATGAGCTTGCACCCTCAAAGTCAGGCGCCATATTAAGATGGTCACAAACTCAAACCCAGACGCATCGCAGCCCAAAGCAGAGCCGGAAAATATAAACCCGATAAAGACTAATAAAACTAACGGGGCTAAGAGTGAATACAGCCGTCCCACTCAGCATAGGACCCGACTATCTATTAATGTCCTCGCTTTCAATCTCATAGGACAACATACTTATGGGTGAGAATAATAGCCATAGTTAACAGAGCAAATCAAGAACTGTCCCTAACACACTGGGCTCAATTAGAAATACAACCCCACTGGCGAAAAAACGCTAAAGAGAGCCCCCCACAGGTAAAGGGGCACTGGTGCCTACTAACTAGGCTACAGAAAAATACAGGCAAAAGGGAAGGCCCCTAGGTCTATCCAACAAACAAGGGCTAAGTTCCCAAGCTCACACATGTCCAAAACGCAGGGGGTCCAAAGGAAAACGACCGGACCAAGAGCACGAAGGGGGCAATCAGGGTAGCGAATGTGGCCACTAGAGTATAGCATTACTCCAAGGGATAGATTCATTTAATCCTGTCACTGCTGTTTGCAGAGTGTATATCCAATATACCTCTCTCTTTCCTCTTAGGCCGTTGATATTGTTGTCCTTCGGATTGTGAACCTTTTCAAGAATGATCCACCTGATGTCTGTAAGTGAATGCTGTTTTTCATGACAATGCGCCACTAGCGGTGCTCCTTTCTTGTTATTCCTGATAGATGATTTATGCTCACTCAATCTCACTCTAAATTCACGGCTAGTCTCACCGACATAGCCTTTAGAGAATGGGCAGAAAATCAGATATATAACATTAGAGGATCTACAGTTTGTCATCTCATGGAAAGAAAATTTTCTCTTCCCCCATACCAGTTCAGCAGAGGTAATTGCTGAGTTACAAGCGTGGCAATTACCACATCTATGTGTTCCTGTAATGAGATTGCCTCCTGTAATGGATCTTTGAAGTAACTTGTCATCAGTTGTGAACTTAGAAGGTACCAGATAATTACGCAGATATTATTTTCATTTGCGGACTCCAGCAGGTGAACAGGGCAGAATTGACTTCTCACTTGCAGTGAGCACTTGATGTTCTTTGCTCCTTCAAACTTGGGGAAATATAATTCAGGATCCCAGGGTTCTGTTGCAGTTAGGTGTTATTGATCCTTTTTAATCTTTTCCTTCTTTCCACTCCCTATTCCCTACCCAATGTACCCCAAGAGCCACCTCGTGTCCCTGAGGTTTTTGGCTTGAGGACCACAAGACTTTGATTAGTTAACATGAAGACTGCAGTCAAGCATGCCCTTGACCTTCCACATATTCAATCTCACTTCCCAAACAGTTCTATGGAATATTCACTCTGGCTCTAGTACTGTCTGCTTTTTAATTTGTAATAGTGCCTCTGTGGCATAGATTCCAAAGAGGCTTATTTCTACTTTCGTATAATACTCTAGAGTCCATGTACTTCCGTTCCTAGCAAACAGATGGATTTTTATCAGAGGTTCCCAACATAGGTCCAGGGGGCTGAATCCATGCCACGTTTTAGGGCTGTAATCCTATATAAAAAACAAATTATAATCCTTAGACATTACAAACAAAACATGCCATTTAAAAAAAAACATAAACATAGGATGTAGTCAACATTCTATTACAAAACATAAGTCTAAAAACCATGAAACAACATAAAAGGGGAAAGTAAACATAAAGCCTAACATAACAAGAAAGTGATCCCCATGTGTCCATTGGTGTACACACACCTTTTCTTCATTGTATAACATCTAATGTATAGATACATACTTTACAGTAAGGACTGAGAGAGGAATTTAATCGGAATGTGATGTTACTTTTCATATTCATTGCACAATCAATATGTGCTGGTATATAAGAACCGTTATGTGAAAACAGACCGACCATGACCTAATATTAAACACATACCTTTTTGTCCAATACATCACATATCACTATGTAGGTGAAATTCATGGAATCTCGCAATCTGTTCCTGTTTGTTATGATTACAGTATCCTTGTTCTACAATGAATCATAGGAACATCATAATCCAAATAAATTGGGTCAGTTGTACCCTATGTCGATACATGATAGGTTGAAAAGCATTTTTAAAAGGAAGTCCTGCATGAAAGCTAAATATTCACTCATACAAGTTGTGTCAATGGCTGAGTTTAATAACTCAAAACCGAACTGGCAAAGGGATTGGCAACAACTAATGTTAAAAGCAAAACTCATGATAGTTAGGAACCTACCCCATACAATAAACTGTACTACTCTTCACCCGTCACGTGTAACAGCTCAGAAAACCCAATACATGATGCCAAATGGCATGTGAATGTAAGCCGTCACCAATGCCCACCACCTCAAGACTATATGGTGACTTAGAAGGTCTGACTTGTGCTCATTTAGACCTCACCGAACATATTGCTCTCCAAAATCATGCGTAAACCACCTAATTCAATACTTGGAAGGACCAAATTACCCTATTGCTACCTAAGTGCATTGTAGCAAATTGAGAAGTCTGACTTGTATACAGTCAAAACATGCTGAACACCATATTCTCCTCAATGCAACATGAGGCACCGAGCCCCGTCTCTAAATAAAACGTAGTTACTTTATAGCTATCTCAAAGCTGTAAAAGGGCTCAGGAAACCCAAAATATATTCCTATAAGATAACAAGTCAAAAGCCATATTCCCCACAAACAGGCACACTGTGGTGTCTAGTCAAATTTCTTCAGCAAAATATTATTACTTTGTAGCACCCATGGGAAATCTGTAGTTACTCCTCCCATCAGAAACCACTGGGCCGTAACTCCTTATAATGTCATGTGCCCAACTATAGGGGTCTTACCGACGTAACAGGCGTACATTTCAAAAGGTGAAGAAAACAGCACCTCACTAATCAATAGCCAATTTAAATACAAAGTTACTGCTAAACTAATTAGATGCACTTGAGTGGTCGCAACAGAATGGCCATGCGAGGGTTGAGACTACAATGCAGCGGACATCTTGGAATGGTGAGCATGCTGTGAAAATATAATACAAGGCCTTTAAGGCCTACCAATTGTTACAACTTAGCCAATATCCATATTAAAAATCTTAAATCAATTTTGTTTAGAAAATAATTGAAATAAGAAGGCAAACAGGAGGACGGGTTCATACAAAAAAATATAAGGCAAACGGAATATGATGGGCATATTAGATCAGTCAATTAAATACAAAGTAATACCCACGACACTGTGAAACAATGTGGATACAAGACCTTTAATGCCTGCTAAAATATTCCATCTCAGCCTATATCACAAGTGAAAATCATAAATCTAAGTTGATTCAAAGAGAATTATGATAGATGGGCAAGAACGAGGAATATGGTGGCCATGTTGGACTGGTCGATTGAATACAAGATAATGACCACCAAACTCCAAACCGTGTAAAGATCTGCCATATATTGTCAAAAAACACAATACCTAAAATGGCATATCCAAAAGTACCCCAAAATAATGAATGTCCGGCATGAATGCCCGTAAAACATGTTGTAAACCAAAATATGTCTGGACGTGACCCATGAAAGGCACCAAGGTGTCCTGCTGAAATTCTTAGAATAACCAAGCGATGCGATGGCATGTGCAAGTGAATGTGCAAACATTATAGGGCAATGGCACAGGTTGAGTACAAGGCAGATGGTATAAATACCAACCATTCCCTGCTAATCCAATGTATTTCAGAAAGAAAAATTGTGGATGTCTTATGTGAGCATACCCAGTCGATAGCTACATCCATAGTGGGTTTAACAACATAACGTCTCCAATTAGCCCAAGACGCTGAACTATATATATAAAAAAAAAATAATAAGTTAGATGAGAGGAACAGCGGAGAGCGCCGGCGAGATGCTGAAACCATTTAAGCCACACCTCTGTACAAATATAAATGAAAATCAATATGGATAAAAATAAATAGCAGAACAAGAATAAGAAATTGGGGGTGGGGAGGGAAGTTGCAACCAAATAGTGTGGTAATTGTCAACTTCATATACAAAACAATGATATGTCACCCACAATAGCCAATACCGCAATAAGCAGAGGGCTATAAATCAACCCGGATCCGTGTTGGATACCCCTGCTTTATATCAACATTCTTGGGTCATAGGTGATTTTGCTAGCCCTTAATGCCTGATTGCCATCAGTCAATTGCAAGAGCGTGCTACCTATTACAGCACTTTCATATAATTTAACAGAGCACTAATTATTTTCCTCAGCTATGCGTGCTAGCAATGGAACTATGAAGACAGTCTTAAAATAAAGACATTTATCTTTTAGCCACCCACATGGCTTGGGTTCAGAATAGGCTGGCCCACAGTCACATCAGACTGAGCTTTGTAAATTGCTAATGGGAGCTGCAAATGGCGATGATGGTCTTCTAGAATTGAGGTCATCTAAGAATAGTTATTTTTGAGTGAAAAATGTACTTTCTGGAAGGAGAAGGAACCATGGTCCTTGGGGAATTCCTTTACAATTAACCAAGGAAGCATCTTCATTTACACTTAATCTCCATTTCCTATACTCCATACATGATTTTTTGTTTTAAAAACCTCAGGAGTGTCAGATAATTCAGTGGGTTTCCTGGTGGCAAAGTAGATTTTGATCTCAGATCACCTTGTGTTGGTGAAACATATTATTCTACTTTGGACAGGAAATCTATTGCTCTTGCATATTTGAGTAGATCTCCATCCTGTTTGTAATTGCTGCTCTTTGTAACTTGACTACGTATGCTTCAAATTTTCTGTAGATCTTATTATGATTTCCTTGTGGTGGCCATCTTTGGACCTTCGCTTCCTATTTTCCTCATTCAGACAGCAAGGTGAGTGTGTCAGATCCACTTTAGTAGTTTTTGTCAAAGGTTTTAATGTAGAACCCACATGTTTAAAAACATGAGTTTGATGGGCTACTTCACTTTTGTCTCTTTTTCTGAAGACCCCATTCTGTTTGGGATTTGAATAGCCTCTAGCCTTTTCTAGTCCATTGAATTGAAAGGCATAAAACTAGTGGCATGGAAGAGAGCATACTTCCTCATCTTGTTTACATCAGATAGAAAAGATGGCGATTTCCAAATTTCCGTAGTTTTTTTCCAGAAGTCCTTTTCAATTATCACCTGAACCAGGAGAACTATCTTGTTGCATTGTTTTGCAGTTCCACTCTCTTAGACTGAAAGGATTTTTCAGACTTTGGACATTCTAATGGCCGCAGGTTTGTCTTCTACAGTTGATGGTTTGAAAGATAATTTATATTTTCATATGATATGTCTCACCTTGACAAACAGGCTTTCATGACGTCTATCACTTTTTGGGCTGCTACATCTATTATGCAGCATTATTATTTTTTAAGCATTCATTCCTCTGGAAGGTATTTCTGCCAAAGAAACCCATGCAACATTGGCAACATTGTTGTGGCTTATTCCCCAATTTCAGCAAGTGAAGTATGTAAAGCTGCTTCTAGTGTTCACAGTATTCGGATTACTGACAGCATATTGGAAACCCAAATATTGTGGGGACAGAATATCATGTCAAACATATCGAGGACCAAAGTATCGAGAAGGGAAGTGCACCTAGGTAAGTATAGATGTACTATTCTTAACTCCACATCTATGTACCATGAAGATTTATACCACCAAGTTACATAGATGTGGAGGTATATATAGTAAAACTTTGTTTGCCTATAGAATCTCACCTTCTTGATATTTTTGTCCTTAATATTTTGTCCATACAATATTTTGTCTCCGATATTTTGTCTGCACATCCAATATTCTAGGCTTTTATTTTCTAATTTGTATGTTCAAAATGTACTTGTAGCGTATTAACTGCAGTGTAAATTGTAATTGCCTCGTATTGTATTGTAATTGCATTTATAAAGCGCTTACTACTCCTGATGAGGCGCCAAAGCGATTTTTCGGCGAGTAGCACGCTACTCCTTAACCCATAAAGGATTAGTGTTGAATTAGTATAGTGAAATATGAAAATGATGGAGACTCTGCCTAGAAATTAGTCATTATAATTAGAAGCCGAACCGTGTTAGTTACCCAACAGTAGTTTGGGACCATTGTTATTCAAATGAGATTGATCTATAGGCACTATTGTTATTTATAGCTCCATTCTTAAAGATTGTGACCATTTGAAATGCCTTCGAGGACTGGGATTCCCGAACTAGGATCTATTGAGCTATTTATATAATAAATAACCAGTGGCCTCAGACTTAATATCTTTCAAGCTAGAGGTCAGTGGGATGTCTGGATTATTAGGCATATTGAATTAGACTCTACCTTCACTGTGCAAGAACCTTGTAAAACTAATCAGCTGAAGCTGCAACAAAAGTAATAGTTTCTGAAATAGATGAATGGTGATCTATTCATTTTGTAGAAACGTTTCGTAACAAATTGACTCCTTTTTAGAAGAAGAAGTCCATCAGCAAATCCTTAACTGTCATTGTAGCGGGGTCAGGCGGATGCGACACAGGAGTGAAGGGCAACAGACGGATTTTGTTACTATAGGCTTTATTGATGCCAAAAGGTAATCTGAACAAGTCTTTCTGACAGGGTTGGGTCTCCTTGGGGATCGACTCCGGGTGGACCTCCGACTCCTGGGCTTGTCTTGCTCAATCCTCCGATAGCCGTCCGGGCTTCGTCAGGGCTTTCGGTCTTCCGAGTCCGTCTTTGCTTTCGGGACCGTAAACAAAAACAAAAAAGAAAGCAACTGGTGAGATCGATGTCTCACACGTAACCGTACTAGGGAAAGGGAGTGAGGAGGCACAACCACCCGTGACTTGATTCCTATATACAAGCGCAAGTGCTGGGACAGGTAGTGCTTGGGTAAGGGGAACCGGGACAAGGGAATACCACTATGTTACACTGGCACCGCCCTTCCGTCCCACCCAACCCCTGATCTTCTCACGCACCTGGAGTAGCCACACACCTCCCCCGGGTGAGTGGCTGGGCGGCTCGTGGGAACGTTGGCCTCCAGGCGTTTCCTCCATCTCCGGGGTCTTTCCTCCTTCCTCCGTTCTTCTCGGCTTCTGCTCCGTAGTTCTCCGTTCTCTTTCTTCCTCCTTCCGACCTTCCACGCTCTTCTCCCTCCGGGTGTACAGGCACACCGTGCCTTCCGGCTCTTCCGTATTTGACGTCAGCGCGTCGGCCTGTTACCCCACCCACTCGTCCTCAGCTCTTGCATTAAAGGGCCATACACACTCACCCTCCATGCGTGTGTCTACCTCGTAGTTGGTCCCTCGGTAGTCCGCCTGCTGTATATGACAAGAGGGTGGTGGAGTGATTGTTGGGTCCCTCAAGGTCCTGTCCGTTCGCTCAGCATCATCACTGTTATCGGGGTGAGTCAGCAAACCCACCCCTTTACAGTCATACAGAAGTCTAAATTCTTTGGTAGACCAAGATGGATGCCCTATACTACCATAGCTAAAGTAAACAAAATAATTCCAGGTTGCCCTCCCTTCTGAATAAAAAAAACCCATGGTCAGACGACTTGAGTCTCGGTTATCTACTTGTCACGTTTACTTATCTAATTCAAATGTACTTCCTGGGAGTGTGAGATGGCCCAGCACAATTTTTCTGTTTTTAACACCATTAAATCTGCATAAGATTTAAAGATTGTTTGGAAACAATTGCTTCTAATATGGCCCTAAATTAATCAGAAAGGGATCAGGGTGGTGGTGGTGGTATATAATATTAATTTCTGCCTTAACGAGTTTGCAGCACAAGAACAGGATTGCAGTGGTTATATCACACTCAGTTGATGGAACATCTGACACTTTTTGTCAGACTTCTAAAAGTCTGTAGCCACTAATAATGTCCACCCTTCCTACTTTGAAGCAGGGCTCCCTAAAATTTATGCAATATAGTTTCTTCATACTCTTAACATTGTACCCTGCTCAAAATATAAAGGAACAGGTGACCAACTGTCAATGCCAAATTCTCAATTTCATAGTATCTGAAAGAAACAGGTTAGTGTTAGATTCCTTACCTTAGAACATCCCCAGGTGTCAGGCTGGATCCGCAAAGTTTTCATCAGCAGTACCCTTGCTCGTCGGTAGGCGTCGTCTGCAACTCTGCGTCAGTTGTCGGCGTCGTGATCGCCGGAATGATGTCGTCGGAGTACTTGGACGCCCCCCTCACGCCCTGACGTCAGTTCTTCTTTTTTCCACGCCAGCAAGCGCAGATCCGGGAAGAACAGTACTCTAGTCATTTTTTGACTAACTTTTTTGATCTCTTTTGAACACTTTTCGAGTCGATTTCGACTCGCGGTGCCGTTAGGGATGCCTGGTTTTAAACCTAGCGATGGATGTCACCGCTTGATGTCGGTGTCCGACCCCCACCATCGGTGCCTTTACTGCCTTGGGGCCGACCACAATGACAAGTCATGCCCGACTGCCGGGCCTTGACCTCGAAGGCTAGACTGGAGCGGTCCCGTAAGCTGCTCAAGCTCCGGCAGTCGGCTCCGTGCCGCTCCGGGTCCCCGTCGAGGAAGTCGAGGGACCGGTCGTGGAGCTGCAGTCATAGCCACTCGTCGAATCACCACCACTCGTCGGGCTCTAAGTCCTCCGGTAAGTCGAGGCATGCGAAAAAGAAGTTGAAGAGGCGTCATCGCTCTTCCGACTCCCCCCGACGCTTGCGCGACGTGGCCAGGGGTGCGGGCGACACCGCCCGCGCGGCCCCGCTGGAGCCACGCCCAGCTCCTTACCCGCCAGTCCCTGGGCTGCACGCGATACCGGAGGAGATAAATGATTTCCTCGTGGCCATGAGGACTCACTTCCCTCCGTCGGAACCTGCTGAGGCGCCTTCGGGTCCCGCGGGTCCGACTGGGAGCCCTAGTGGGTTGGCGGCTCTTCCCCGTCGGGTGCTTCGGCCCCGACGCCACAGGGCCCCTCAGGATCCAGGCCTGGATCCGGGTCGTCGCCAGTCGACCTCAAGACTCCTCCACTGGCGCCGACCCCGAGGGTGTCGCTCCCGGTGCTGTCTTCGGACGACACCGGCCCGGTTTCAGCTCCGGTCCGGGTGCGACACCGGAGCGGCGCCGCTCGGCGCTGCCTCCGACGCCGATGGGTGAAGAATTCACCTACGACCCGGCTCCATCATTTTTGCCTGGTTTCTAGGAGATGGATGACGAGGAGGACTGGGAGGGGTCTGAGGACCCTCTGGCACAGCAGTGCCAGTCAAGCCAGGACTGGGCAGATGAGCTGGGGGAGGCCAGTGGTCTAAACACTTCGCATGACACTGGATTCATCTCTCCTCCCTCCGTGGCTTCAGAGGAGGGGGCTACTTATAGCGCGGTGTTGAACAGGGCGGCAAAGGCCTTGGCTCTTGAGTTGCCTGTCGCGGCCGTGAGGACTAACCTCCTCACTGAGGTGCTCAAACCGCAGGCAAGCTCCTTGGAGCCTCTACTGCCATTTAACAGAGCTCTCACCGACGTTCTGATGGGCACCTGGCCCAAGCCCTCTACAGGCCTCCCTGTGGATCGGAACGTGGCCCGACGCCCCCGCCCGGCTCCGCTGAGAGCCTGGTGATTCAGGCCTCTGCGTCACAGACCGAATTCCCGACCACTCTTCCGGATCGGGAATCCAAAAGGTACGATCATTTTGGGAAGAAACTGTTCTCCTCTCTGAGCTTGGGGCTGCGTTCTGTCTACACCGCCTGCCTTTTGGGCCGTTACACCCACTCTCTGTGGGAGATGGTTGCGGAGGTGCTGCCACATTGTCCGGAGGAGGCCCGGACACTGTTTGCCCAAGCCCTGGCGGAGGGGCGGGTTGCAGCACGGTACTCGATTAGATGTGAACTTGACACCACGGACTCGCTGGACAGAGCGATTTCCACAACGGCGATTCGTCGCCACGCCTGGCTGCGGTCTGCCAACTTCTCGGGGGATGTCCAGGCCACGCTCATGGACATGCCCTTTGATGGCCGTCGCCTCTTTGGCGACAAGGCGGATAGTGCGCTAGAGAGTTTTAAGGACTCCAGGGCTACAGCCGAGTCCTTGGGCCTAGGCCAGCTCCATTAAACTTCCGCTTTTTGCCCCTTTCGTGGCCAAGCAAGGGGCGCACCCACACGTCCAGCCACCTACAGGCCGCAGAACCAGTCTCAACGCGGACGTGGTTACCGCTGGGGGACAACGACAGGGTCAGTCCACATCCGCCCCCGCAGCATCTGCCTCTAAGCCTTCCTAGTCCGGCATTTCAGGCCCATTCGACGCCAGTGGGGGGCAGGGTTGGCCATCACCTCCTCCACTGGCGTACCATCACGTCGGACAGGTGGGTGCTGCAAATCGTCTGAAGGGGCTACTCCCTCCCTTTCGAGGTGACACCTCCAGCCATGCCACCGCAATACCACCACATGTCGGGGGATCACTTGCAACTTCTGCAAGAGAAAGTTACGGCCCTCTTGGCCAAGGGGGCTGTCGAGCGCGTTCCTGGGCCAGAAGTAGGGTGTGGTTGTTATTCCCACTACTTTCTGGTTCCCAAGAAGGGCAAAGGAAGCCTACGCCCTATCTTGGACCTCCGGAACATCAACTGCTTCCTCCGGAAGGAGAAGTTCAAGATGCTGACATTGGCTCAGGTCTTAGCTGCCCTAGACCCTGGAGACTGGATGGTGGTGCTGGACTTGCAGGACTCTTATTTACACATCCCCGTCCTGCCGGCCCACCGGCGCTACCTGCGGTTCACGGTAGGCCACGAGCACTTTCAGTTTACCGTGCTCCCCTTCAGACTTACCAGCGCCCCTAGGGTGTTCACGAAAGTGATGGCGGTGGTTGCAGCTCATCTGCGCAGATCAGGGGTTCCAGTCTTCTCCTATCTCGACGACTGGTTGTTGAGGGCGGGGTCGCCCCAGGCAGTTGTCTCCCACCTCCAGACTACGGCCGACCTCCTGCACCTGCTGGGGTTCTCCATTAACGTGCCGAAGTCACACCTGTGCCCCTCTCAGAAGCTCTCTTCATCGGAGCTGTTCTGGACTCTGTGCAGTTTCGGGTTTATCCCCCCGAGCAGGGGGTTCGGGATATTCAGGCTCTGATTCCGATCTTCCAGCCTTTATCCCGGGTCTCGGTCAGGTTGACGCTGCGGCTCCTGGGGCTGATGGCCTCCTGTATCCTACTGGTGCATCACGCCAGGTGGCGGATGCGGGCTCTGCAGTGGGACCTGAAGTTTCAGTGGGCACAGCATCCGGGCAACCTGTCCGACCACGTCCTGATCTCGGAGGGCACTGCGAGTCAGTTGCAGTGGTGGCCCACGAACCGCGATTCGGTCAGCGGCAGATCCCTCTCCCTTCCCCAACCGGAGCACGTGGTAGTGACGGATGCGTCCCTCTTGGGATGAGGGGGCCACATGGGAGAGGCGGAGATCAGAGGCCTCTGGTCTCCGGCGGAGTCCCGGCTCCATATCAACCTAATGGAGCTGCGGGCAATCCGACTTTCACTGAAGGCATTCCTTCCCTCTGTCCGGGGAAGTGTAGTGCAGGTGTTCACGGACAACACCACCGCCATGTGGTACTGCAGCAAACAGGGCAGGTGGGGTCGTGGACTCTTTGTCAGGAGGTCTCTGCGCCTCTGGACATGGCTGGAACACCAGGGCGTCAGCCTGGTGGTTCAACACCTGGCAGGTTCCCTGAACGCCAGGGCGGACAAACTCAGCCGCCGGTGCATGATGGATCACGAATGGCGTCTGAACTCGGAAGTGGCGCAAGGTCTCTTTTAGCAGTGGGGAGACCTTGGTTCGACCTATTCGCCACCGAAGAGAACGCGCAATGTCATCAGTTCTGCGCGTTGGAATTTCCAAGGCGGCACTCGCTCGGAGACGCTTTTCGTCGCGAGTGGAGCTGCGGTCTGTTGTACGCCTGTCCGCCTATACCACTTCTGCCCAGAGTGCTGAAGAAGATCAGGCAAGACCGGGCCCAAGTCATCCTTGTGGCTCCGGATGGGCACGAAGATACTGGTATCCTGAGCTACTCAGCATGTCAGTCGATCCCCCGATTCGTCTGCCTCTTCAGGAGGACCTTCTGTCGCAGCAGCAGGGGACGGTCCTCCACCCGAACCTGTCCAGTCTCCACCTACATGCGTGGAGATTGAGCGGCGACAGTTGACTGCCTCCTGAAGTCTGTGATGTGATTCTGGCAGCCAGGCATCCCTCCACGAAATCGGTATAATCCCTGGGCACTATCAAGGGCTACCTCTCGGCCATTTTAGCCTTCTTAAGGCTTCCTGATCAGCCTTCTCTTTTCAAGTCCCCTGTTGTAAATAGATTCTGAAAGGCATCACGCACATGTTTCCTCCTGTTCCTTTTGTGATGCCTCAGTGGGACTTGAACCTTGTACTGACTTATCTGATGTGCGCTCCCTTTGAGCCATTTCATAATTGTCCTCTTTGTCTCTTAAAACTGCATTCCTGGTTGCCATCACCTCTGCCAGGAGAGTGAGTGAGCTCCAGGCTCTATCTTCTAAGCCTCCTTTCCTCTCTGTCCATCTGGACAAAGTTGTTCTGAGGACTCGTCCTTCTTTCCTGCCCAAGGTGGTTACCGCCTTTCACATTGGGCAGTCCATCACCTTGCCCACCTTGCCCACCTTCTTTCCGCCTCCGCACCCCTCGAAAGAGGAAGAGAGGCTCCACCGTTTGGACCCAAAACATGAGCTCTCCTTCTTTCTAGACCGCACACTCAAGTTCCAGGTGGACGACCAGCTCTTTGTTGGTTACGTGGGCGCTAAGAAGGGACGGGCGGAGCACAAGCGGACCATCTCTCGGTGGGTTGTGTTGTGCATCAAGGTCTGTTATTCCTTGGCGGAAATGGAGCCTCCTGTGGGGCTGCGCGCCCATTCCACTCGGGCCACGGCGGCTACCACTGCCCTGGGTCGGGGAGTCCTCTTGCAGGACATCTGTCAGGCAGCTACGTGGGCCTCGCTGCACACGTTTGCTAGGCACTACTGCCTGGACAGCCAAGTCCGGAGAGATGGCTTTTTCGGCCGTTCCGTTCTCCAGGACTTTCTGTTGTGATCTTGGTTCGCAGACCCACCACCGGGGTTGGTATTGCTGGGGTATCTATTCTATGTTAAGGAATCGAACACTAACCTGTTTCTTTCAGATGCACAAGTTACTTACCTTCGGTAACGATATATCCGTAAGAAACAGTAGTTAGTGTTAGATTCCTTACCGCCCACCCATTCTCCCCGTTCTGCGAACCAATATCTAGGGTTAAGGACATCCCTTTCAGGGCCCTAATTTTATGGCACCAGTGTCGGTTTCTATCATGGCTCTGCATTCCTGGCGCGGAAAGTTATGTACAGAACTGACGTCAGCGCGCGAGGGCGGCGTCTAAGTACACGACGCCGACGACGGATGCAGAGCCGCAGACGACGCCTACAGACGCACAAGGGTACTGCTGATGAAAACTTTCCGGATCCAGCCTGACGCCTGGGGATATTCCAAGGTAAGGAATCATGCACTAACTACTGTTTCTTACAGATGTATCGTTACCGAAGGTCAGTAACTTGTGCATTTGTTCAGGATAAAAACACAACTCAACTTATATACTGTATGATAATGTCTGACAGTTTTGAAGTGCACTCCTAAAATAATAAAATGTGGTTCCATTTGTTTTTTTATTGTTTGTTTTGTTGAAGTTGGTTGAAGACTGTTGACGCCAGTCCAGGGATCAACTTTTCTTTCTTGGAAGCTTTATCACAGAAGAAAAAAGAAAAACCAAAATTGTATTCCTATGTGTGTCTGAAGATGGGCACAATGGCTATTCGCCAACATGTCTCTTATGATGTCCTGGACAAAACAATGCTCGGCTTTACCAACTTTGGCAAAGGAGTTGAAGCCAATGGAATCCGTGATATAGCTACTGAAGTATTGGTCCTCATGGTCGCTAGCATTGAAGGTGACTGGAATGTGCCTGTTGCATATTTTCTAACTAAATCTTTACCTGCTGAGGCAATGAAACAACTTGTCATCCATGCATTGAATACCATTTATGACTTTGGCTTTGAGGTTCTAACTCTGACAGTAGATCAGAAGCACATAAGCGAACAAGTGTGCTTACTACTTGGTTGTAATTTCACAGATCCCAGAAAGTTGAAGTCCTACTTTTCCATACCCGGCAGAAAACTAAACTGTTATGTCCTCTTTGATGCATCCAACGAATTGGAGTTGATGTGCAGCATGTTGAAAATGGGCGAAGTATTGAAAACCTCTTCTGGGACAATTGCATGGCAATACATCGAGGAGTTACAAAACTGGCACAAAGGCTCAGTATTGTCTGCTCACCGAAAAAGTGCTGAAAGACATTCACAGTTGTTCTCTCAAGTAGTGAGCATTGCTTTAAGTGTGCAGTTGCTAAGTAACTCGACCGCCTCAGTGCTCAAAACGCTGAATGAACTGAAGTTTGAGAAGTTTGCGGATTGTATGGCAACAGTCAATTTTATTCAGGTTATTATGCACATTTATTTAATCATGCATTTTCTACATTTAAATCTCTGTAAGCTTGTGCTTAATGTTTTATTATGTTTCAAAACCAGCATAGATTGTGTTATCACATGGTCACCATAGTTGTATATCAAAAAGTTACAAGTGAAATAGGATAGCTACTTATCATTTGATTTGGAATTTGTATAGTTCTCAACGTGCTGTTGACTGGCAGCTTTAGAAGAAGTCACTGGGAAAGCACTTCAAAGAACATGGTCTCTCTGAATACAACAGTAGTCCCCTTTTATCTGAATGGTGCTTAATCTCAGCACACATTGGCAAATCCAGCACATCTTAGATGAGTACTGCAGAGAGTTACCCACAATGAGCCGCCCCAGTTGGTAGGGACTGGTTGAGTGCATCTAACAAGCTGCAATGTCCTGGTGTAGCCCCACGAGGACTGAGGATCTTCTTCTGCTGCTGACCGATATACCCTCTTTGTGTCTAGCAAGGAACTACTTTTTCCTCATCATCAAAGTCCTAGGTTCTAGTCAGTGGTACAGTGCAACCACCCTTTAAATGTCATGGCCCTGTATTAATCATGAGATGCTAAGGATGTCTCTAGCCAAACACACAAAAAAGTTTTTAGAACAGTCAGGGCCAATCAAAGGTGAATGGAATGTTGGAGCACATGGGGAGATAAATTCTCATTGGCACTGGGACCAACAGGATGGAGTAGAAAATGTAGACGGCTGTTTATAGTTTTTAAGAGGGAAATGAGGGAAATACCAAGGTCTTAATAATATACATGAAGTAATTGCTAGAACATAGGTGAGTATTACTGATGTTTTTACAAAGATTCCTAAGGAAATTTTTATTTACATATAAATGTATTAGTTTCATCTACATTGTTATTTACAGACGTCATGTATATCTTAATCCCAATTTCAGTGTGTGTAGTTTACTGAGGATGAGTTGTAATGTAAAGACAATATCCAAGTTACTGTGCAGGAAAGGCTTTATTGTTAATCCCACCAGGGAGGCAAGTCTTCCAGCAGCCAGTCCAGGTTACAACTGCCTGGCTTGAACATCAACATTCCCCAAAGCCCCAACCCAACATTCTTTAAAAGGAATACAGCAATTAAAGGGAAAGAATACAACACATCTCCCTTATTATAATAAAACAAACAAAACAAAAATAACTAAAAAGTGATGTAAGGAAAAATGCAATAAAAATAAAAGCAAGGAAACATAAGCATGGATAAAAATATGGAACAATGAATCATTTCACACAATAATCTTGTAAATACAAAGGAGGACTTCTGATTCTGGTGCTACGTGAAGAGATGTTCTGCGGCCAGTTATTAAAACTATTTGGTTTCCTAAAGTTGTCAGAACAAATCCTCTTACCATCCTCCCTCACACAATGCGATAAACGAGACATGCTCCATATATCACCCCCTTCAAGCCTAACAACATTTCTCATAACTTCCACAATTCTTTTTGGTCCAAAATATTTTGATTCACCCTTCGGTGACCATACCGCTTTCTTTATAAAAACAGAATCACCCACCTTCCAAGAAACTTTCTTAGCACCTTTTTAAAATCAAATCTCCTTTTGTAATTGTTTTGGTAATTTTTTACTCTCCAATTATTTACAACACAACCTCTGTCTTTCACGCTCAACCATAAAGGATTCAACTTTGAACCAGCCACCCTCCCCTTTAATAACTCAGTCAATACGTAGTTTGCCCTTAAATGGCCAGTGAGCCACAGGAGACACTGCTCTCTTGGGGTAGCTCGCAAATGCACCTTACAGGGAACAATGCTTTGGACATTATGCATTTTAGGCCTAAGTGTAGAAGATAATCTTCTAACCAGTTAACTCTCCTAAGGCTCTTCCCTTTTACTATGCCTTACTATTGCCCATAGTCCTGTACCAAGACAGCAAAGCACTCATTAATGGAAGTTATGTGGGATCTAGCAGCATCAGGGCCAAGAACATGAAGACCCTGACCACCTTTATTGACCCGCAGGTTTGCTGGATGTCACAATGTGCAGTATATCCCATGGGATATGAAATCCTTTTTGATATCATGCAGAAAATAGCATTATCTCAAGGTAGCCAAGCTCAATTAGGGAAGCTTTGGATCCTCAACTCTCTGGACACGAGCCATTTCCCTAGTAACCATCTCTCTCTTTTATTCTCAAGGTTGCCCAGTGCTATTCTTGTACTGCTTCATCTGCCTTCAGAGCTGCGGATAGCCGCCGTTGGACTTCTGAGATGTGCTGATCAACTGCTTCTCCCGAGACATTCGTCTGCAGGAGATATTGGACCTCTGAGTGCAGGTCAATTCAATCATTAGTGGAGGACAGGCCCACTTGTCGCTGTTTAGTGGCTTTCACTTTGTTCTCCAGCATCTCTTTAGTATTCTGAAGGCATAGCCTTGAAATCTCTTGGAATCCTGTGAGGCCACTTCAAGTTCTCTGACAGTATCTTCTTCACTCCGTGCCCCCATCTGGACAATACTGAAATTTGTCTTCATAGACGTCACCCATTCTTTACCTGCCTCAAACACAGTTTCTAGGGGCTATAAACTTCTCTCTATTCTATTTGAAGATACTTTTAAATCTAACAGTGCTTCCTTTATCCAGTTTTCCCCAGAGCGAGGGGAATTCATCCTACCACTGCCAGTGCTTGCCACTCAACACTGGTGCTCCTTGCTGCCGATGGCCAGGCCTCCATCGCCCTCTTTCAGCCTCTGCTTGTTAAACTTGAGTGGCATGGTGCTCTGAATCACCAGTGGGGAGATCATATCTCTCACCTTGTGCTTTGAAGTCTGGTTGTCAACCATCAGGGGGAAATGTGTAATCATTACTTGAGGGCTTTAGTATTCGCCTCTATTTCTACTTACTGTTGTTTACTCCTCTGTGCTTCGATGCCACTCCACATTCACCACTGCATGCTACCGTTTGGGTCCAGTTCCACCAGGGGCACTTGATTGTTCTACCTCACTGGCAGCATTCACCCTCTTTTATCAGCATAGAATTAAAAGCAGATCACGCCATCTTAGGTGCATCTGTGGACTTGCTTCTTCTCTTCTCCATGGTACAACCTTGGGGTCTGTTCAGGAAAAGATAATCTCAGCTTGGCTTCCACTCCGCAGAAGCAGGATGTGGTACAGAGGATGGAGTTCATAGGGTTGTGGCTGCCTTAGCAAGCTCCCTCCACCCCTCACCCCACCCTCATGGGCATTTCCTTTAGATACTGGGAGCCTACGTATGGAACTCTCTTTCGCTCATCATCAGAGTGCAACCAAATCTGGTTATATTCAAGTGAAAAAAACGAAAACTGTCTCCTCAGTCAGTAACCTTAAACACACACTCCTATGAAACTAGGCTCGTTCATCATCTGTTCCCTTCCACCAAGGTACTGCTGTATCTTTCTGTAAGATGGCGGATCTCCATGGTCCTGTTTGTTTAGCAAGTTGTCACACACAATTGGTTGGTTCCCATGACTTCCCTTCATCTTCAGATTCTTCAATTCCGTACAACCTACTGAGTGGTTTCCTCAATCTATACCACACCTGCTGCTAACAATGTGTGAGTTGCATATTCCAGTTTAATTTTATGGCAGTGCGCTCTTAGCCTATCCTCCTTGTATGGGTGTTGTCACTCACTTCCATAGTATAGGTTATCTTTATCACTACACACTGCCAAGTAAGAAGTATGCTACTAAGTCAGCTGCAGGCTGGTGTGGCAGTGGGGTTACCCCCAGTTCTTTTCTCTTTCTAAAGGATGTTCACTGGGATTCAGTTTGGAGTCTGGCTCAGGTCATTTATTCTGAGTGGTACTTAGTTCCTGTCACTAGTAGCCGTAGTCTCTAAGGATGGGTGATTTAGACATTAGCCCGGCATGGCACTGATGCCAAGACTTTGCGTTCGCTATACCACTCTGTTTGCATGTGCAGGATCTCCTTTCCTCTGTTTCTATTTCACAGAGGCCAGCCGTGTTCCAAACCATTTAGGACTAGTTTGGCCACACACAGCTGGTACTGTTCTCCTTGCAACTAGGTCCCGCTACTGCGACCTTTAAAATCCATGTTAGACTCTCTGCAGTCATTGGTGCATCATTACTCTCACCCCAACCCCCTTCCGCCTCCTTTGCTTCCCACTTTATCCTGTTTGCTCTCCTGGATGCTACACAAGATGGTGAACTAGGGGAGATGCTTCTGGTGTTTTTTGTTGGTCTCACAGGCCTTGGTTCCCACTTCCGAACTATCTGATATGCCTCTCCGATTTTTACAACTGACCTCCAGTTCCCACAATGCGGGAGTACCCATCGCTCTCCATGTCGTCATATCTGCAGCTCAATTTGGGGCTCGACCTGGGAATCCTCAGGCTTTATGCCAAGTGTTTTTCATTTGTTGTGGACCTGGACATGAACCAATATGGGCACCTGGCTGCGCTCTACATGTACCATAGTCTTTGAGAGGTTAATCTTTGCAGATTGATGCACTTCATTTGAATTGGTGTCCTCATCCTCTGATATTGGTGGTGGGGCATATTTGTCTGTGCAGTAGGTTTTTGTTGGATATGTTGAAGTGAGGAGGGGGCTGGTGGTGCATTCGGGGGCTTAGCGGTGTAGCAGGTTGACTCCCTCTTGGCGTGTACCTTAGTTGTCCAACAATTACCAAAGTTTCTATTTGTGCATTTTGAGCATGGATCACTGGCTTGTCCAGGTTGGTGTCTTATTGTGTTGCCTCATTTGTTCCCAGGCTTAAAAGCACAAACCGGGGTTCCTGCAGATACTCTTATGTTTTGCGCTACTCTGATACTTTGACCATTTTATCTCTGTTGACCTTCTGGTGAAAACAAGTCTTTTTCACTGTGACATTATGCCACTGGAACTGTTGTGACCTCCTTTAGTGTACCATGAGTCTGGCTCGGCCCGTCCCGATCCTGTTCAGTCCAGTGCAAGTGTGCCTCGAGGTTGGCCTTCTTTATCTTCTTTATCGGTTCTTCACAAAGCATCCTCCTCAGTGTCTCTGTAAATATGTGAGTCATATTTTGAGTTGAAGGTTGGTACTGTTCTTTCAGGTGATTTTGGTTCACAGATGTTCACCACGCTGGGCCATATATTGATTTTTCAATTATTGAAGTCACAGGCTGTTAAAAGCTTTTGGCATCTGTGTCATTCTCTGAGTTCACTCTGGTTATAGTCTACATATGCTACATCCTGACATGGTTAGTACTGGAACGAAGATGACACACAAAGTTAATGCACTGATTATTCTGTGGTAATGACTAGGAACCCTACTTTCCTTTATCTCATCCATTGATGGACTCCCTCCTTGTCCTTTTTGAGGGCTTATGTATGGTACTTATTTATGGCTCACATGAAAGGGAGGAGCCTCGGCTGTAGACTATGCATTTATTATTTGTTTTTCCTTTTGTGTTCTTTCTGGGATATGGTAGCATCTGTTTATCAGACGATTCACCCTTCCCATTGTTAGCCCTGTCAAGAGGAGGACTAGAACGCGGAGGAATGAACATTACTCTGAAGTAATTGAGGTACTAATCGTTTTAAACCTAAAAATAACCCCATTCTGGTTATGTATTAGGAATAAATCTCAAAATAAGAATCACAGCTGTTTATAGTCCAAATGGCTTCGCTCGTGAGGCCATGGCAAGCTCCTCACTGGAAGGCATGAACCACGAGCATGGTACAGTAACAAGTGCATTTGTAGACACTTTTGCAGCGTGAATCTTTCTGGATTCACTAAGCTGTGCATTATTCTGCCATCTAGTGGCTGGGTCCGGAATTGTAGTCTTTTTTTTCTCTTTTTTTTCGTGGCCCCCGGTAGGCGTCGACATGCCACCATTTGGTGTCCTTCATGACGTCAACGTGCTTCCTCTGGAAGCTCCCACCGTTGGTAGCCATCTTTTTTCCACCGTTACCGAAGAGTTCCAGAGTTTTGGAAGAGAAATCAAGGAAAATCGTAGAAAATCAACAAAAAGCAAGTTTCAGCTACACCGGACTACAGGTCAGGTAACCGGGACGACGAGGGAGAAGGTTTTCGACCGAAATCTTGATGTTCTACGGAGAATGCGCTCGCAGGGGGCTCCCTGAGCGCAGGGATGGACAAAACACCTTTCAAGTTTTGCACCAATTGCCACCAGTAATACGCCCAGAAGGACCAGCATCAGTCTGCAACCTCTGCCTGCTTCTCGGCCTGCTTCTTCTAAGACCCACCAGACTGTGACTACACATCCAGATCCAGGTTTCACCCTCCTTCCACCTTCAACCCACCATCCTCAGCCATGCCCCCTGAAATACCCTCTTTTGAAAGACTGGTCCTGCAGAAAGTAACAGAACTCGAAAAAAACATTGAGTACGTCCCCTACAACTTACCCTTGGTTGAAAAACAAGCTCTCCTGGCCAACAAAGAACTTACAGACCTAATTGTCAAACCAGCAGATAAGGGCAGAGGAATTGTCATCATGGACCACGCCCAATATGATGCCGAAGTGAAGAGACAACTTGCAAACGCCCTGCATTACCGTAAGCTGCCCAGGGATCCCTTACCAGAACAGAAAGCGAAGATACAACTAGTCACTAACCAGGCTAAACTAGAAGGGATTATCACACAAAAAGAATACCTGTTTCTAAACAATCAACACCCCAGGACTCCTGTAATTTACATTCTCCCCAAAATCCATAAAGACAGTACCAATCCCCCGGGACATCCCATAGTGTCCGGTTGCGACTCTAAATTGGAACCATTAGGAAAATACATTGATCCCCCCAAACCGAGACATATATCAGGGACAGCATGGACCTCATCAAGACCATAGAGGATCGTCCCTTTAACCCTGATACTGAACTTATGGTGGGACTTGATATCGAGTCACTCTATACCAATATCCCCCACCAAGAGGGCATGTCAGTTTTTCAAAACCTACTGGACACAAGACCACAACCCACCCTTATCCCCACATCCTTCATTATGAGCCTCCTTCATATTGCCTTGGAGAACAATTATTTTCTGTATCAAGAAACCTACTACCTTTAAGTCAAGGGAGTTTCCATGGGCGCTTGCTTTGCCCCAAACTTCGGCATCCTCTTCATTCATCACTTGGAAATGACACATATACTCACCCTTATTATTATTATTATTATTAAATTACACTTGTATAGCGCTATCTACCCGGAGGCCTTGTAGCGCTTATGACTGAAACTTTATTAGCGCGGGCTCAGGGCAGATCAGCATGATTTCGCATACAAGTGTGTTTTCAGGGCTTTCCTGAAGGAGAGATGATTAGTAGTTTCCCGTAGGGGTAAAGGGAGGGTATTCCAGAGCTTGGCCGCGGTGTATGAAAAAGTGCGACCGCCCCAGCGGGTTTTCCTGACTCTGATGGAGGTGGCCAACTGGAGGGAACCAGAGCGGAGGGGGCGCGAAGGGACATAGGGAGTGACCAAGGTCTGTAGAATTGCGGGGCCAGTGTGATGAAAGGCCTTGTGTAGAATACACATAGCCTTGAACTGTACTCTCGCTGCAATAGGGAGCCAATGGAGTTCTCTTAAGGCATTCCTAGCTGACTGCCAGCGAGGAAGATTGTAGAGTAAACGGGCCGCACTGTTTTGGGTGACTTGGAGCTTTTGGATGACAAAGGCGGGTGCTCCCATAAAGAGAGCGTTCCCATAGTCCAGGCGCGATAGTATAAGGGCCTGGACCAGGATCCTCCTGGCTTGGAATGGAAGCAGGGGGAGCACCTTCCGCAACATCCTCATCAACCCAAAACAGGTGGCTGCAATCTTAGTGGCCTGTACCGAAAAGTTCAAGGCTGAGTCAAACCAAATCCCCAGGCTTTTTATCTGGGGCTTGGGAGTGGGGGGCGCACCTAGACATGGTGGCCAGATGGATGCAAAAGCGAGGGGGGAGGAATTACCCAGCAGGATGACATCAGTCTTCTCCCCATTAAGTTTTAAACAAGAAGATTGCATCCATCTGGCGACCGCCTCCAGACAGGGGCCTAAGGTGTGGGACGATCCCTCCGCATGGTCTAAGGAGACCACCAGTTGGGTATCGTCCGCGTAGGTGACAATACGCACACCGAAGGGTTGGACTATCCTGTCTAGAGGCGCCATGTAGGCATTAAACAGGGTGGGGCTCAGGGAGGAGCCCTGAGGCACCCCACACCTGAGCGGATGTTTAAGGGATACTGCCTCACCCTCAAAAACCTGGAAGAACCGGTCGGCCAGGAAGGACGTCAGCCATTCCAAGGCCGCGCCCGACACGCCCATGTCCGTCAATCGTTGCAACAACGTGACATGGTTAACCGTGTCGAACGCGGCACTCAGGTCCAACAGGATAATGGCGACTTTCCCACCCTGATCCAACAATGCTCTTGCTTCCTCCGTGACCGCTAGAAGAGCAGTTTCTGTCCCATGTAGCGGACGAAACCCTGTCTGAGAGGCACGCAGGAGACTATTTGACTCCAGGTAGTTTGTCACGGTGTTATTTACGTGCCTCTCAAGCAGTTTGCTCAATCAGGGGAGCAGGGAAATAGGACGATAGTTCGCGAGGTTGTTTTGGTCAAGATTGGGCTTTTTCAACAGCGCCCTCACCATCGCGCACTTCCATGATGGGGGGACGGATTTAGAGGAGATGGAAGTGTTAAGAACGTCCAATATGATGGGGCGGATCATGTCCATAGCCAGTTTGAGGGTTTGTGGGGGTGCTGGATCGTTGGGCGATCCAGAGATAACTTTAGCAGTCAGTTTATCTAGTGCTGGAACATCCAGGAGTGGAATTGTGTCTAGCCTACAAGAAACCAAGGCGTCAGAGGTTGGTGAGGTACAGGGTTCCGGATCATTATTGGCATCCCTAAATGAAGAGTATATAGTTAGAATTTTTTGAGAGAAGAAATTGGCCAAGTCGTCGCAGCGGTTTTGAGCACCCTCAATATTGGGGCATTCGGCAGGAGGGGAGATAAGGGATTTCACAATTTTAAAAATTTCCCTAGGGGCATTAGCGGCTGCATGAATTTTACTGCCTTACCAACCCTTTCCACAGTCAAATACATTTTTGGCACCGCTACATAGATGACATTCTTTTACTGTGGTCAGGAAATGCAGCGGCTTTGGAACAATTTGTGGAATGGCTCAACCATTCACAACAACACTTAAAATTCACAATGGATTACAAAACCAACGACCTCCCATTCCTAGACATTGTCATCCACGCAGAGGATGGACTTATTGGTACCACATTATATCGCAAGCCTACTGAGAGAAACACACTTCTCCACTACTCTAGTTACCACCCGCGAGGACTCAAAGATGGCTTGCCCTATGGCCAATTTCAAAGAATCAGAAAAAATTGTAAATGGCGCAAAGACTATTTCAGAGAATCAGAAATTCTCCAAAACAAACTCATTGCTAGAGGATATCCAATACGTCTCACCAAACGGGCTCGCAAAAGGGCATGGTACTGTCACCACGAAATTCTACTGACACCTCAACCCAAGAAAACCAACAGCCATATCCCGTTTGTCACAAAATTTAGCCCCTGCAGCAACCATGTGAAGAAAATTATCACTCGCAACTGGCCCATCTTACGATCACAAGGACCATTCCAGGAACCACCATTATTTTCATACCAACGCGGCCAAAATCTTGCCAACCATCTGGTACATGCTATTACGTGGCCCACCAGAATAAACAATTCGGACTCCATCACTGCCGCTTGGGGAATGCCTCCAGTGTTGGGCCACTACTGGTGCCAGTCCTGCATTGTATGCAATCTGACCCTCAACACCAAAGACTTCAGACATGACAACAAATCCTACCCATTGAAATCATTCACCAACTGCAGATCACAAAATGTGATTTACGCAATCAAATGTCTATGTGACATGGTCTACATAGGCCAGACAACCCAAATGGTTAAGCAAAGGATCATACAGTACAAGAGCCGCATCCATTGTAAAACACTGACAGCCCCGCTTGTCATGCATTATATTGAAAAAAAACACACCTAACTCGATATGACTTGGCAAGTGATCGAACAGCCTTCTTAAATCGGAGAGAATGCAAATGGATCACAATTTGCAACTCGGTGAACCAGGGTTTGAATACTCTTGACGAGTGGAATAGTACCATACTTGTTTAAATACCCATGGCCACAGTCTGTTCGCACCTGTCAAATACACACATATATATATATATATATATGAATCATGGAAAGGGCGCCTGGCCGAAAGCCCATCCAGGGCGGTATTAAGTGTAACGTAATTTGTGATATCACATGGCACGTGTATGACTCAGGCTTTATGAAATGCAATTTTGTGTTCGCCAGTTATAAGGACAATGTGAAATAATTCGCAGTAATGTATGAATTGATCATGCTAAGATGGCGCTTACACTTTCCATTGAAATGTCCTTTCTTTGTGTTAATCACCACGTGGGAATGGAAAATGAAAATAAATAATGGCCGCCTCAGACGCGCAACCTACCATCGATAAAGGCAACACGCCGAAACGCGTCTGGTCGCTGTGGGTTTATAATAAAGCTTTGAACCCGCTCATGGGAGTGCTTCCTCTTTTCTTTGAAAAACGAGACAAGTGAGAGCTGTAATATATATATATATATATTATTTTTTTTTATATATATATATATATATACATATATATATATATATATGTTTTTTTTTATATATATATATATATGTCTACAGTGATCTTCACCATGATTCAAAACGATGAAGGTACCTCAATTGCCTACTATGCTTGTGACACATCTGTATCCCAGCACACGCACAACAGACTTTCCAAGCCCCTGATAGTTATCTATTTTAATGATCACTCGCGACCATGATATTCCAACTAAATCATGACCTTTGTATACCAAGACTATCATTACCTGTTATGTCAACTGGTTTAACAACACTATGTTTATTCCATTGTACAGTGGCTCTTTAGCTCCTAATATATATTCTTCTAAATCCCAAACATTATCAGGCTTACCATACTATTTAGTAATATGATTGATCATGTCAAATGGTTCAACGAAGTCATTTGTACTATAATGTGTTGCTTTTATGATTCGCCGTATACTGACGTCACTGGTCTGATGTATCCACATTGATGTTTGTTTTAACTTTGTTCCAAATTTATGTTTACATATCCGTCCCCCTTGAGCCGCTCCTCAACTGCCCAGTCCATTTTCTACTTTTCGGAATCTCTGCCACGCCCCTCACACGCCCCCGCCTCACTCCCGGTCCCACCCACTCCGTGTCCGTAGCTTTGCACGTCCAATTTCCCCGTCCCGCCCCCCTGATGACACTCCGCCCACGTCATCATACCCCACCTACCCCGGAAACAACATCGCCGATCGCCCACGGCTCGCATTGATTCAAGCACAATCGCAGACCGTGGTCTACTCAAAAGACCGTCCGTCCGATCCAGGATCTCTTGACCTGTAATACTGCTACATTCAGCCACTACGGTAAGCGTGCATCACCGCCGCCTCACCTAACCCTTCCCTCCCCCTAACCCTGCAACCCTCAACCTTTACCGCACCCACCTACCCCAATTGCGCGTACCCTCCTCCCCTGCCCACCCCTCAATTTTTTTCCACAGCACCTTCTTCATTTGGCAACCCGGTCCTAAATGAATAGGATCGAAATGCCGTCGACCTACGAAACAGCGCAACTTATGGCGCAACACACCCCTTGGTTCCAATACTAACTGTAAATACCCATTCACCAAAGAGGAACCAGTTACTTTGTATATATTGTTTTCCATTTTTGTTTAATTTGTGTCCTTCGCTGTTCACTCTCCCATATGTCACTTGCGCCGTTGCCATTTGTCTCACCATCACGTAGCAACTAAGCCCCCTTGGGTTGCCTTAAGCATTATATGTCTCCTGTGCTGTTTTCTTCAAACTGTTTTTTGCAAAACTGTTTACAAAATTGTTTTGATGAAAATATGTTTCTAAATACATGATGCTACATGCACTTCTACATCAATTGAAATCCCACGTCTCTCTTTTATGTCCAGATCTTTTGTATTGTCTTGCACATACGAATGTTTCTGTTATCAAAATAAATCCAGTTGAGATAATGTTGCTCTTTACACACTGCTGCACGACCACAGCAGCGAAGACTGCAACGCGTGCTCGGCGTTCACACCCAAGACCCTCAGAGTAAGAGAGAGGCAGAGAAGGGCTTACCACAACATGCAGGGACAGGGGCCACCTCCATCGCTCCGAGACTTGGGCCTCTCCGGTGGAGAGGAGGACAACATCGCCGAAGGACCGGAGGACTGCACAGTCATCGAGGTCCATAAGAAGAAAGTAAGGGAGTCGTCGACCCCTAGACACTTGAGCGACACTCAAAAGGGTGAAGGTAAAGTCCCGAGCGACACTCGTAGGAGTGAAGCAAAGTCCTCAAAGGGAGTATTGCCGGCGAAACACTTGACGAAGGCAACGGCAAACAAGGACAGTCAGCCGAGCGGATCCTTCGAAAAGAACTCCCAACCGTCGAAAGCCCTCGGAAAGCCTAGGTCGTCATAGGTTGCCCTCGAAAAGGCCACCTCGGCGCTGAGAAAAGAAGGGCCAACATCGACTTCGACGGCCTCGAAGCGAGGCAATCCAACTCTCGACGCTCAACATGCCGCTGAGATGAAAGGAAGAAGAGGAGGCTCGAGGCCGAAATGGCGAGCATCCTGCAGCGGAAAAGGGACTTCGATGAAAAGATGAGCCAATACACCATCCCGCCGAAACCGCGCTCTAAGCCAAAAAAGAAGACAAGGACGCCGAGCTGCCGAAAACGCCGGAAACGGTCGAGGAACAGGAGGAGGAAGTCTATTATTTCGAGGGATGGGACGAGGATCAGCAGACCTAATGGGACTTGGCATCCTCGGAGGCACAAGACTTGGAATGGCAGGATCTCAATGCCAGATCGACTGAAGAAGGGGTAGACACCTACCCTTCTAGGCCTTCGCCGCCAGACGACATAGGGATCTACAATATGGTCATCCATAATGCTGCACAGATGTATGAAGTGAAGATGGAGGAGGAGAAGCCCAAGGCATGTTTTTTCCTGGAAACTCTACTGCCTCAACAAACTAGGAGCCAATTCCTGCCCATGCTCCCTAGTGTGTTGGACCAAGTAAGAGATGCCTTTAAGGAACCAGCAGTATGCAAAGCTGTGACTCCAAGGACAGAGAAGAAGTACAAACATTCATCAAAGGACCCGGCAAACATCCAAGGATCATTACCAGCTGACTCCATAATCACAGCAACGGCTAGGAGGAGGGCCAATGTGCACACTAATGCGGGGTCACCTGCAGACAAGGAGAGTAGAAGGATGGATCTCACAGGGAGAAAGGTGGAGAGTAATCCAGCAACCCATTGCCGCATTGCAAACTCCAACGCCCTGATCAACAGGCACGCATACCAGCACTGGGAGGAAGTGGGGCAACTCGTAAAGCATCTACCAGACTAGTGCTAGCAAAGAGCAGCTCACCTGGTAGAAGAGGGCAAAAGCATGGTGAACACATGCTTAAAATCGGCTTTGGATGCCGCAGAGACGTCCAGAAGACTAATGATGATAGGAGTGACAGAGAAAAGACACGCATGGCTCAGAATTTCTGGATTCAAGCCAGAGGTGCAAAGCAACAACCTGAATACACCTTGTAACGGAGAGCAACTGTTTGGCACACCAGTTGACGACAAGTTAACGCAGCTTAAAAAGGACAACGAGACAGCACGGTCCATGTTCAGAGGGATGAGAAGAGGTACACCCATAAGAAGGCCAGGTAGTAGGGGAGGCAATGTGCCTACCACATCGCACCAGACGTTCCAGCAAGGCTATCAAGGGAACAACCAAGGCCAGCAGCAGGTGGGACAGCAGCAGCAGAACTGGTAGTACCAGCCCCGGGGACAGTCCTTTTGAGGGCGAGCAAACGGTCGAGTAAAAGCATGAAGAGGAGGCCAACAGCCTTCCTCCAAGTGACTTCCCCTTGGAGCTAACACCCACCCTAGCAACAACTCGGGGTGGGCAGAGAAACATAAGGAAGAGCTGCAACCAAACGTTCAACGACAAACATTACCTCGAACACACAACAACAGTAGACTTCATCCAGGAATGGAGGAAGGTTACATCAGACAAATGGATACTAAACATCGTACAATATGGATACTGTATAGAGCTAGAGAAACAACCTCCAAACAGAAAGCTAAGAAGGAAGGCACACTCAGCAAAGGAGCTCTTACTCTTGCGACTAGAACTGCTCAGCAAGGAGGCAATATAGATGGTGCTGCAGAACCAAAGGAACAAAGGGGTTTACTCAACTTACTTCCTGGTGCCATAGGTGGACGAAACACTAAGACCTATCCTAGATCTAAGATTCAAGATGAGTTCCCTACAAGAGGTAATACCACAAATACAACAAGGAGATTTCATGGCAACTATAGATTTAAAGGACACATACTACACATCCCCATCAACTACTAACACAATCGCCTACTAAGGTTTGTGAACAACCAGAGCCACTACCAGTTCACAGTACTGGTATTCGGGCTGAAATCCATACCAAGGGTGTTTACAAAATGCCTAGCAGCTGTCGCAGCACAATACGAAGGCAAGGAAAACAAGTATACCCCTATCTCGACGACTGGCTAGTAAAGGCAAGTTCGTACAGCCAATGCAAACAACACATCCAGCAGGTCATACTAACAATAACACGACTGGGTTTCTCAATCCATTGGGAAAAATCGTCAACAGAACCGAGCAAATCAAGATATTCTTAGGGGCGGAGATCAACACCATACAGGCCAAAGTGTTCCCCAGCAGGAAGAGAACATTGGCGATACTGAAGGAAACACGTCATTACCGCAAGGGGCAAGTTCTGACAGTGAGGACAGTGAGCAAGCTGATGGGAATGATGGCGTCATGCATTCACCTAGTCCAAAATATTCGACTCCACATGAGACCATTCAGCATCAATGGTCACAGGTAATTGGGAGTTGGGAAGATCTAGTGGTTGTCACACATGCAGTGTATCAGGAAATAGCGTGTTGGAGCAAGGAAAACATATCACAGGGAAAACCATTCACACAACCAACTCCAACAGTGACCATCACAATGGACGCCTCCCAGCTGGGGTGGAACGCGCACATGAACAAGCTCAAGGTGAGGGGGCTGTGGTTGCAACAAGATGCGGTCAAGCACATCAACTACCTGGAACTAAAAACTGTGTTCTTAGCCTTAAAAGCCTTTCAGAAGGAGGTATACGGAACCATGATGTTGATCCAAACAGACAACACCACAAGTATGTTCTACATCAACAACCAAGGAGGAACACAATCAGTAGCACTATCAGGACTAGCACAGAAAATATGGACATGGGCCATTCCACCCACTAAAGATAGACCTACTAGCAATACATCTCCCAGGGAAGGACAATGTGGAAGCATACAGACTCAGCAGGCAGACAGACGTCGACATTCCACAAATGGGAGATCAACCAACAGGAATTACAGAACGTGTTCCGGAAGTGGGGTACACCGCAAATAGACCTATTTGCAACACACCAAAATGCAAAATGCCAACACTTCGCATCCAGACAACCAGACCATCCGTCACAAGGGAATTGGCTATTGATAAGTTGGTCAAAGACATTTGTATATGCTTTTACCCCGATACCACTGATACACAGGGTACTCAGAAAATGCAGGCTCAGCAACATGTCACTGATACTAATAGCACCTCAGTGGGCCAGACAGTCATGGTTCTCACAAATAGTAGGCACCAGCACACAGATTCCCAAAACGAAGGGACCTGTTAACAATGCAGAGCGGGAGGGTGCTACACCCAGAGCCAGAGAGCCTCAGCCTGGCGGCATGGCTCCTGAAGACCTAGAGTTTGCACACCTCAAACTACCGGCTAGCACAATGGCAGTGCTCAGGGAGGCAAGAAGACATACCACAAGGAAATGCTACGTAGCAAATTGGAAAAGATTCTGAGAATGGTGCATTAGAGAGAAACTGCAAAGAAAAATCACAAGGGAGTCAACAGTACTAAAATACTTAACACATCTACTGCAAAGTAAACTAAGTTACACTTAGCGGCGATAGTGGCTTACTCAAGAGGAGAAACAGGGAAAAGTTTCATCACCTCCCAAGTAGTAAAAAGATTTCTAGAAGGAGCAAAAAGAATCGCACCTCCAAACAGAATGCCAGCACCAGCATGGAACCTCAACGTAGTGCTGACTCAATTGATGAAGGCACCATTTGAGCTGATTCACAAGTCTACTCTGAACATGCTCACGCTAAAGACGTCCTTCTTAGTGGCTATCACATCACTACGAAGAGTAAGTGAGTTGCAGGCTCCACCTGCAGATACACAGTGATAGGATTGTAATGAGAACTGACCCACACTTCATGCCAAAGGTGGTGTCTCAGTTCCACATCAGCCAAACAATCCAAATACCTAGTTTTTTCCAAAAACCAACCACAAGCATAGAAAGAGCACTGTACACACTGGATGCCAGGAGGGCTGTGATGCACCTTATAGAAAGGACTAAGGAGTGCAGAAAGACAAAGCAATTCTTTGTTTCCTTCGCCAGCAGTTTTTTGGGATGATCAGTTACCAAAAATACCATTGCACGATGGATTGCACAAACCATACAACTATGTCACAAACAAGCAGGACAACTGTTACAAGGAGCACTCATGCTCACTCAACAAGGAAGAAAGGAGCAGCGATTGCGTTTCTAGCCAACACACCAATTCAAGACATTTGCCAAGCTGCAACATGGTCTTCAGTGCACACGTTCACTAAGCACTACTGTGTAGATATCCAAATGAACAAAGAAGCGCAAGTGGGACAGAAGGTCTTACAACACATATTCAGTAACCAGTGCTCATCTTCCACCCAGCCGCCACATTAAGGACAAACCGCTACAAAGTTTATGCACAGCATAGTGAATCCAGAAAGATTCACGCTGCAAAACATATAGTTTCTTACCTGTCGGTGTAGTTTGGCAGCTTGAAGACTTTCTGGATTCCCTAGCGAGCCCACCCTCCTCCGCCAGAAAGATGAGACAGAAGGAAAGGGATTAACAATGAGAAATACCTTAGAAAATAAGAGGAAAACCAAGAATAACACAAGACAAGAAAAAAGAATACGAAGATGGCGACCAAAGGTGGGCGCTTCTGGAGGAAGCACGTCAATGTCGCGAAGGACACCAAATGGTGGTATGTCGACGCCCACATGGGCCACGAAAAAAAAAAGAGAGAAAAAAAGACAACAATTCTAGATCCAACCACTAGATGGCGGAATAATGCACAGCATAGTGAATCCAGAAAGTCTTCAAGCTGCAAAACTATACTGACAGGTACGAAACTACGTTTTCCTACACTAGAGAGATGGGCATGATGATGCTAGGTACTCTTCTAACCTCTCCAGTTCTGCTATTTATATGAGAATGCATCATTTGGACCTATATATGTCAGACTCTACAGTTTTAGGACAACAAGGAAGCATTTAAGCAGATCCCAATATAAATGTAAACTGGTCAGGTTTGTTATCGGACAATGGAATTGTTTGTATATATTTATTATGTTTGTTTTATAAAGTGCCAGATATTTCTTCCCACAGCTACTTAAATAATAGATGGGTTCATCAAAACATTTATATAGAGTGAAAAATCTGTGGCGAAATGTGAGCACTCCCACAGGATTCAACCGTCTTCTCGTTATGGGAGTACTCGCATTTCAAAGTACAGGATTCAGGGCTTTCTTGTTCCACTTGGAAACTATTAGTGGCTGCTACCCCTCCTCTTGCTGAGCACCAATTCATCTATGTTTTGTACAGTGCTTCGATAACAAGTGGCTGTGATTTGAGTGCTCTGGCATTGAACTGTTTGCAGGTTTAATAGCTTGCCTGGGCGTAGTTCACGAAGTAGCGCTACGCGAAGTGCACTACGTGAGTTACGCGTAGCACTACGCAAACTGCGTAGTAGCATGTTCGCACTGGCGGACGCGCCAGCTCAGTAAGGCGCTAGCGGGCGGCAGTGCGGCGATTGTCTGTTGCTAAATTCCACACTTGTATTGCACTGAGAAATACTTTTACTGCATCTAAAACCATCTTCTCCCTGATAAAAGATATGACTAAAGCACATGAGGGAACCAACTACATAATAGCCTCCTACTCGCAATGCGAAGAGCTGTCCCGTTTCTTCATCAATAAAGTCGAGGTGATCTATAACTTGTTGGATATTAGAATGTCTACCTCGATTTCTGGCCGTTTCTACCTGTCCACTTGACACCCCTTATTCCCTACAAACCCTCCCATCCCTGGCCCACAAAGATCTCGAACTTTTGGCCACAAAGGTGAAGTCTGGGTCACCCGATGATCCTGTTAAACCTGACACCTTTAGGCAGTTCCAGGACTCCATACTGTGTGAGGGACGGGAATTGATCAACAGATCACTACAGTCATCTATAATCCCCAGGTCATGGAAACATGCCAAAGTCATCCCTCTGCTGAAGAAGCCCACTCTGGACCCTTCCCTACCAGAACACTTCCGACCCAATTCCCTTCTGCCTTACCTGGCCAAGGTGATGGAAGCACATGTGAATTCCACCCTGACCAAATACCTGGAAGTCAATGGGATCCTGGATGAGTCACAAAACGGCTTCCGGGCTAAGCATAGCACGGAGTCCGCTCTACTGGCAGTCACGGAACAACTGAGGGCCTCACAGGACCTAGGGAACACCTCAGCACTGATCCTGCTCGACCTGAGCGCGGCGTTCAAAACGGTCTCCCATGAGATTCTGCTAATTCGCCTCGAGGAGATCGGGGTCAGTGGCGGGGCTCTGGCTTGGTTCGCGTCATTCCTATCCGACCGCTCATTCCAGATTCATGCCCCACCATATCTCTCTAGCTGGTTCCCTCTTAGCTGCGGTGTTACTCAGGGCTCTGCCCTCAGCCCCACGCTGTTTAACGTGTACGTCCGCCCCCTGGCCCAAGAACGGAAGATCACAATGATCTCTTATGCGGACGACACGCAGCTTATTTTCACCTTCTCTAATAACACCGTGCTGGACCAGGTAAAATTCCAGGAAGATGTCCTGGCCATCTCAAAGTGGATGATGGAGAACTATCTCCAACTTAACTCCTCCAAGACAAAAGTGCTCCTGCTTGGCCGCGACTCACAGAAGTGGGACTATCAGTGGTGGCCTCCGACAATGGGCCCCCCGATACCTAAGGAGGTAGTTAAGAATTTGGGGGTCTTAATGGACAACTCCCTATCATTTGAGTCGCATGCAAAAAAGGTTGCTGGCACCTGCTTTGGCCGCCTGCGCAGCCTCAAACCCATCTTGGGCTTTTTCGAGCCACCCACCCGTCAAGTAATAGTCCAGTCCCTGGTTCTATCCCATCTGGACTATTGTAATGGACTATTGCTTGGAACCAATAAGACGGTCACTAAAAGACTTCAAAGGGCTCAAAACGCAGCTGCCCGCACTCTCTTTGCCCTACCTAAACACTGTCGCACCTCACATCTTCTGCGCCGGCTGCATTGGCTGCCCGTGAAACAAAGAATTCAATTTAAGACCCTCTGTCTAACCCACAAAATCTTACATGGCCAGGGCCCCCAAATACTGCAGGGACTCTGCTCCTTCTACATTTCCACACGTGCCTTACGCTCTGCAGACCTCCACCTTGCCCGCACCATTAGGGTGCGCAAGAGCAGAGCAGGTGGCAGGTCTTTTAGGTCCATGGCCCCTGCCCTATGGAATTCCATCCCCCTTGAGGCACGCGCCACACTAGACCACTGGCTCTTTCGGAAACAAATCAAAACCTGGCTGTTCGCCTCCATTTAGGGAGGTCGACGTACCGGTTTCCCTATAATGATCTCACTCTGCTGTCTACCCGGCTGTGCTCCGCCAGCTGGTCTGTCTGCAAGCGCTGGGACGCCCTGTTGCTGGGGCGCCCTGTTGCTGGGGCAGCCATGCGCTATATAAGCAAAGTTAACAAAACATAACATAACACTGTGCAAGATGTCGTTTTCAATGATTGCACAGTGCGGACAAGCATCCGGCACTGTGCAATCATTGAAAACGGCATCTTGCACAGTGCGAGCTGTCGTTTTCTGCCGCTCGAGTAGATTTTTACTCGAGCTCCAGCTTTCTCAACGCAGACTGGTAGTTTCTCATCACGAGCGGTCGCGAGCATGCGCGACCTCTCGCAATGAGAAACCTGACCTCCCTGCATTGAAAATCTCGCCGGGAGGTTTATTTTCCATGCTCGCAATCGGCAACTTGATGTTGCTGATCTCGAACAAGGAAAAAGTCTCGCGAGGATGTCATTTTGCTTGCTCGCGGTCGCCAACTTGACGTTGAGGACCGCTAGCAAGCAAAAAATTACCGCTACGCATGTTCGCACTGTGCTACGTGCAGTTCGCGTAGTGCGAAGTTGCGCAAACTTCGCAAACTACGGGAGCGTAGCGTAGTGCTTTGCCCAGGGTTAGTCATTATAAGAAACTGAAGCGTGGACTGTGACTGAGTGGAATAGATCTGAATGGCTAATACATAACTATTCCAAAGGGTATAAAATAAGGTACTCTTATGTCATTACTCTTTCCCTTTCTTAGTTGTCTTCGGACCAAAAATTGCTTCTGTAACTGATTAATACAGAGGTACTTTACATGCCTGTCATATATGGCACACCTCATTTCTATGTGTATTCACAGACTTGCCTGTTCTCTTTTTTTCCACCCATCGGTGTGGATTGGTACCTTCTTCTCACACACTTAGGAGGTTCCTAACTAAACCTAGAGCTCCAGGTTTGGTCCCTCCATCTTCTTTCTTAAGATCGAATAGTGTATGCTGTAATAAGTCATGTATGTCATGCTGTCAGCTGTTTGCAAAGGCTGGCCTGTATAATCTCTGTGACTTGTCTCTGGAAAGCAATGAATCGGTGCCTGCTTGCATCACCAGGAATAAGAATCCGGTACGTACAGGGTTTTCACTACTGGGTACAAAACAGAGAACTAGTGATATAGAGAGACACAATGATTGGGCCCCGTCCCATGTGGCGGTCACACTTACTGACCCTACTTAAGTGTGCTTGTAAATCCTAGAAAGAACCAGGTCATAAGACCAGGTAGCTATGTTACTTGAAAGCTTGTTCCAACAGGACATTGCTATTACTGTCTAGGAAAAGGGTGTAGAGTGCCCTGTAGCATAGATCTTCGGGGATCCAAGTCTGCTGCTCCAGCAAATCCAGTGTACAGTCAACTAGAGTCTAGCTCTGAGTAAGGGCATGGATGTCGCAAGCCGACATTGCACCAAAGGGTCACCACTAGCTTTCCTTCTGAACACAGTGCTGCAGAACTGTTGGACAGAGAGGTTGAGTCCTCTTCTCTACTTGGTCAATAGGTTTGAGACTATGGTCTCCAACCACTCTGGGTGAATGCAGTTACTTTGCAATAGTTGGGCATTCATGAGTCTGCTCAACAAAAAGCCCTGGTTGCTCCTGACACACAAAAGAAGTATGTATTCTTAATCCATTGGGTGTTAAATACACCTCCTGGGTATGACTATGCTTTTATTATTTAGTCATACCTCCCATGTGTGCAAAATTATTTCGAATAAAACATTCAACCACAAACGTACCTCAATAATCCTAAAGATTGTGGATGATACTGGTACATCGGTCATAAAGAATGTGAAAAAATGTGAGGTGGGTCAGAAAGTGCCTCACGTAAGCAACCACCACAGAGCTGCTTGAGTCTGGCCTGGCACCAGTGCTCTGTCTCTTCAGAACACAGTCCCCAGCTATAGTCCCTCAATCAGTGGTGGTGGCCTTCATGACAAACATGTGAGATTAATTCAGTCCTTTGGGCTAGGAACAGCTGAAACAGATGCCGCACCCTTTCCAGTGACCACTGGATCCAGTTGCTGGGTTTCTGACTCTGCAAAGTTGAAAGTCACAGGCCCCCTCACAGTTCCTGTGCCCAAGGTTGTTCTTTAGCTCAATTTGTTTCCAGTGTAGATCATGACTTCTGCAATGTAGTATCTCTAGCTGCTGTTGCAGCTCAACTTAATCCTCACCGTAAGTCCAGATTTGGATAGAAGCCCAACCTGGGTCACCATCACATCTGCTCATCCTTAGTGGGTGGAGAATTCCTCCATTGAACTAACCGCTAAACCTGCTCCCTGCAAGAGAATCCTCACCAAGACACCACCAGAGACCAGAAGTAGCTTCATGCAACCAGATGCTTCCATTTATGCCTCACTGGCTGTAACTACACACTCACTTTATAGAGCCCCACATCTTTAGGTATGCCCGGTAGGAATGGAAGAAGCTTTCTACATAGCCTTTGATTTTCAAAATCTTAAATGCTAAGTGCCACGCCCCATAGGCCTGGTTATGGGAATGTTCTAGGTGAACAAAATCTTTGCAAGAGCTAGAGAAACTCCTCTCCTTAAAAACAGCTTTGGTGGTCCCTGGAATGGGGCAACAATATTATTTCCACTAATGCTTTGTAAGGAAAGGAGGAGGAGGGGCTGTGCACCATCATACATTTTTCTATCTCTTCTAGTCCCCTCCCTTTGCAAACCTTCAAAGTGTTTTCTCTGACTCAGTTTTACCAGCTGTAAGAAGCATCAAAAGGATGTTCTCAGTAGATCATCAGGATACCTGGGCGTGCCAGCACTTGGATGGCGCCCACCACCAGGAACCCTGACCTTAAGGCCACCCATCGATACTCCACTGCCAAGCTCCTGACCCTGGCCCCCCGATACTGCAGCAACAACTGCTGCATCTCTTCTCCCCGATCAACAGAACAACCCTTCATATTCCGCTGCTGCCACTTCACATGCAACACTGGACCGCCCACACACACAGGAAGCCTCGCCACACCCATCCAGTAGACCTTGGACACCCCTGAAAAGCTCCCGCGCACGCTGATCAACTCCCGGTCCCTCTGCAAACATGCCACAGAAATCCGGGATACCATCACAACCCTCTCCCCTATACGATCTTCATCACCGAGACCTCGCTCAACTCCTCTTCAACCCATAGCATCGCCACCGCAACGCCTGACTGATTCAAAATGATACACCAAGGCCGCACCAACAAGCACGGAGGAGGCATTGCCATCTTCCACAAGGAAACTCTCTGATGCACCACCACCAAATACGAGACCACATCATTCATTGAACACCTCAACTTCCAACGTCAAACCGAACCAAGACAACCAACAGGGTAACCTTTGCCTACAGGCCCCCAGGTCTGCGCCCTGGCTTCTGCAACGCTATCTCCAAATTAATTGCCACTCTTGCCATCGACTCTACATTTTCCTCAGAGACCTCAAGTTCCACCTCGACAACCTCAAGGACTCTAATTCCACTAACCTCTTTAAAAGCATGAGCAACATCGGCCTCACCCAGATGGTCATCATCCCCACTCACAGTGCAAGGCACACGTTGGACACTGTCTTCCCAGCCAGCGACAGAATCCAGTTCAACAATGTAACCATGCTTACCTGGAACGACCACGGCATGGTCCACTTTACCATCGCATGTTCCATGAATTCCACCACCACACCCTCAAGCTCCCCCCACTGCAGCTGGAACAAATAAGCAGAAAACCAATGGACATCTGCCCTCATCACCATCCGGCCCGACGCCACTAGAAACCTAGACAAGCCCGTCCAGAATTTCTCCACCTGGATCTCCAACTGCGCTGACATGGTCACCCCTATAAAGTCCTTAAATACTAGAAGACCCACTATACACGCAAGCTGGTACACACCAGAACTCCGAACCATCAAACGTGAATGCAAGCAACAAGAATGACAATGGTGCTCTAACAGGAACCCAGCAGACCTCACAGTCTTCAAGTAATCCCTCAGCAAATACCACCAACGTCTCAAGGAAACTAAGAGAGATGCCCTGATAAACCGCATTAAGGCAAGCGCTAACCACACCAAGGAGCTCTTAAGGATCTTCAGATAGTTCTGTCCTTCAGCCACGAGAACACGGTTCGCCCATGCCAAGAACTCTGCGACACTCTACGGAACTAATTCCACAACAAGATATCCGCCACCTACTGCATCTTCTACTCACTGACATCGACAACCTCTTGACACCAACAGACACCGCCCACAACTACCTGCTCACCGCATGGAAGCCACTAAACACGCAGAACATCGCAGCCATCATGGCCTCCATTCACTCCGGAGCACCAACATACCCCCACCCCATCACGTCTTCATCCTTGGACACAAAAAAATCAGCAATGCACTCACCACCATTCTCAACGTGTCCATCACCATCGCCACCTTCCCCAGTGCATGGACACAAGCAGAGGTCAGACCCCTCCTCAAAAATTACTGCCACATCCCACTTCTCCCCTTTCCTGCCAAGTCCTTGAGTAAGGCATCAACCACCAGGTTTTCTAACACCTAGAATGTAACAACCTGCTTGGCGCATCTCAATCTGGATTCCACACCAACCACAGCACAGTGACTGCCCTGATCGCCGCAACTGATGGCATCAGAACCCTCCTTGACAGTGGTGAAACATCTGCAATGATCCTCCCCGACCTTGCAGTGGCATTTGACACCATATCCCACCACATTCTCATTAAAAAACTCCACCACATTGGCGTGCAGGGAGACGCTCTCAAGTGGATCGCATCCTTCCTCACAGAATGCACCCATAGAATCTGCCTACCGGCCTTCATCTCCGAGCCCGATAGCATCATCTGTGGCATCCCCTAAGAATCCTCTCTCAGTCCGAACTTATACATACCTACATGACACCCCTGGCCGACATTGTCCGAACCCACAAACTCAACTTTATCTCCTACGCAGACGACACCCAACTTAGCCTCTCTCTCACAGAAGTCCCCCGTCATAACCAGAACAAACCCCCAAAGTGCCCTGACGAGTGTCGCCGACTGGGTGAAGACCAACTGCCTGAAGCTCAACACAGACATGGCAGAAGTGCTGATCTTCGGGAAGAACACCTCACCTTGGAACGGCACCTGATGACCACCCGAACTCAGACCCACACCTGCCCGCACTGACCAAGCCCGCAGCTTTATCCTAGACAGCAATCTCACCATGAAATGCCAGTTCAACGGTCAACGCAGTCTACTCCGCCAGCTTCCACACCCTCCACATGCTTCGAAAGATCTTAAGATGGATCCGAATCCACACTAGTAAACGTTACCAGCCGGCGGAAATGCATTGTACGCCAGTACCACCACCCAAGTCCTCAAGAGACTTCAGACCATACAGAATGCAGCAGCCAGACTCATACTCCCCAAATGGACCTTGTAGGAACTGGGGTCACCAGTTCACCGGGGGGTAGCTTGGCTCGAGCAGGTAGGCACCCGAAGCTTAGGTGTAAAGTGACTACACAGCACACACATCCACTGAGACAATGAAATGCACGCAATGACTGAGACCACACCAGTAAGGTTGATTAAAAATCAATACACTTTTATGTAAATTAGAATTCAAGGTAATCAATTGATCAGTGTAGCATTTACTCAATAACCCATTTCATTGTATCCGGAGTCAGCAGGTTACTAAACAAGAGCATAACATTTCATCAGGCTGGAGTACACGATTCAATAACCAAAGTAGTATGTCTGTGACCATTTCATCAAAGGAATCAGTGTTCCACTCCTCAGCACTAAACATTCCCTTAAGCAATGATAAACATGGCATCAAGAATCAACATTTCATCAGGAGTAAACATTTCATTTGACCTGGGGGAGCATTAGCTCCCTCAAACAGGATTTCCTTGGGCAGGAATAACTGGCTCATTAGGCAAGGCTGAGCTTGTCATACAGCAAATATAAACATTCCATCGGGAATAATGACCACCGTTCCTGGAGCCAGAACTACTTTTCTCGGGTCAGGGCCTGGCCTCAGCCTGGAAGGAGCTATTCCCCAACCAGGGGTTATGTTAAATTGATTTGTAGAGCGCGGCTAACACCATTAGGTTTCTTGGGTTAACTTTCATTATTTGAGGCCCCCTCATGGTGGTATTTGGGGCCTTGGCCCAGTTACAGTACTTGCAGGGCCAACGGGGCCCAGCAGCAGTCTTCCCCGGGGGAGGGGCGTACACGGGGCTCCCCTACCACTCCTAGGGGCTCCGCTTGTCCACAGAGTCTTCCGCCCCCTCCCCGGGGGAATTACCTTGTGTTCTTCGGCTCCTCCTGAGCCCTTGTGTAGATCCGGTTGAGGGGGCGTGATGGCCAGTCAGGGGAGGCCCGCGCAGCTCCGGCGTTCTTCTCGGGCCTCCCTCCGGTCCCAGGCTAGCTCCGGTGTCTCTTTCTTTTGGCCTCGCCGCCCCGGGACCAATCTGATCGCGGCCCCTGGGGGGTGTGGAGCCGGACGCCAATGGCAGCGCGGCCGGCTAGGGGCGCGAACACGCGGACCAATCCGCAGTGCGGGCAAGGTGGGGGCGTGGCCAGTGATGCGCCGGCGTCCCCCCTCCACGTGACAGGAGCGATGGTGGCTTCGGGCCTAGTACGGCCTTCCCGCAACCCCACAGGGGCCCTCCCTTGGCTCCGGGGGCCGCGCGGGGAAGATCGCCGGGGCGGATCTGGTCGGGCCCACCAGAGGTCTCGGCGGTGGGCGCCCGGGCTGCGATAGTGTCTTGGGCCCTCAGGCGCACGGGATGGCAGCGCCTCCTCAGATCGCCCGCCTAGGCCGGGTGCGGCCCGCAGTGGCATGGCGACGGCCCTCTCTTGGTGCCGGGGGCCGCCGGGGCAGGTGATGACGGGGCAGGAAGGCCCTGCGGTTTCCCGCACAGTTGCGGTAAGTCGGACAGCCGCTTTCAAGGCAGAGCGGCGCGGGGCAAGGTTATCGCCTCGGCGCTCACAGCCGGCTGGAGGAGTGTGGCGCCTGGGGGAGCCCCAGCAATAGCGCTTCAGGCAGCAACAGTGTTTAGGCTCACAGCGCTTCTCGAAGGGGCACAGTAGGAGAGCGCTGGGCAGGATAGCAGTCTCGGCAAGCAAGCAGTGTAGTAGGGGGGATGAGGCAGCACAGTGCAGGGGCACAGGGGGGCGACCAAGAGGGGCAGAGATGGCACAGCCCGGTACCTGGTTGAGCCCCAGTAGTCCTGTGGGCTGTGAGGTTTCTTCTTGGCGCTTGGTGGTTCTGGCGCCCTTTTGTGGAAGCAGTTTCTTGGTTTCTTGAGAAAGGGGGGGCGTTGAGTTGAAGGCTGCTGACAGGATTCCTCAGCAGGTCACTGCAGGTGGTCCCTGGGTTCCCCTCCCGCCGGGCCAGATCAGTGGGCTAGTTCAGTCTTCCTTACACAGCTTGGTGGGCAGCGCCTAAACCCTGTCACCCCCAGTGGTATAGGTTTCTGACTAGGCCCTACCGCCTAAATCTCCTGCGTAGGGTCCCCCAGGCCAGTGATGCCCCAACTGACTGAAAACTTTCCCTCCTTTCTTTATATATGCCCAGGTCAGGTGACCACCCTCTAAGGCGGCAAAAACAGACTCCGCCCCTATTCTAGGAGGTTCCAGGAGCTTCCCTAGTCTAGCTATGGGCAGGCAAGGCAGGCTGGTATGGCAACAATGTTAAAGGGTTCCAGCCAGCTCCTGGCAACTAGAGTGCGCCAAAAAAGACCACGCTGCAGTAGCAGGGGCCAGTGGCAGCCATATTGGGGGAAGAGAGCACCTGCACCTTAGCATTGATTAGCAGTGGGAAGGTGCTCGGAGACCTATGGCCAACAAAAAAAAAGAAGGTGGGAAAAAGGAGGCAAGGGCGAAAAAAAATAGGGAAAGACCACCCATGGGCTGACCGGTCTAATAGACCTGCTTTATCCCCCACCTCCGGAACCTTCATTGGCTCCCCATCCAGAAGAGACGCCTGTTCAAGATGCTGACTTACCCCTACAGAGCCATATATAATCAGGGCCCAACACACCTCAACCACTGCCTAACTTCCACCATCCTGCCAGACAGCTGCGCTCCACCTCCCTCACCCTCATGCAGGTTCCCCGCATTCTCTGCAGCCATAGCAGAAGTCATTCCTTCTCCCACTTCACCACCAAGTCCTGGAACGACCTCTCCCTCCACCAGCGCAAATCGCCCTCACTCGCGGATTTCTGAAAGGGACTATTGGTATGGCTGGATCGAGCAGCCATCTCAAGTATAGGGTCCCGAACCACAGTGGCAGAAACTCTCTGACCCTGCTTTGCTATCGAGGAAATCTGTAAAGCATCAATCAGTGGTACTATACCACTGGGATGCCACTCTCTGGTTTCAGCTTCCTGTTCAGGGCACCAGTGTTGATATTAGTCCCGTGGGTGCAACAATTCCAAAGGAGAGCTGCCATCTTTCACCACTCTCAGACAATGCCTTCTTATTCGTCATTTTTATAACCACCAGGCGCCATATTATTTGGAAGGGAAGTGTGATGCAGCTTCTAGGTGAACTTATCACCCTGCTTTCCACACCCAGAGAGCCATGTGGAAGAGGAGATTACACACACGTCCTCAATTGTTATGCTGAAATAGACCTATGGGAGTGGTCTGTACAAATTTGATCATAATTTCGTCAGTGGTACTCAATCATAATCAATTTGGTTGCTGGTTTGCAGCTGCTCACCTGAATTTCGTTAAGGGAAGAATTGCAACATTCTTAATCGTTTTATTTTCAGTTTGACTTTAGGGAATTTGCTGGATGATTTAATCAGTCCTACACTATTTCCTTCAATGCCCTATTTGGTCAGAACCTCTGCCATTTCATAGATTTCTTACTAGCTCAAGCAACAATTGTAATGTTTGGCTGTCTTGAAAGGAACTAACAGCCATAGATTTTATGCAGAGTAGAGATTATTATTTTAAGAGCAGACAGATGCGTAGTTAGCTTCAGGGAGCACTCCTGCCGTCCTTCTACCCCAGCTGTATAGACCAGGATAACATTATTGAACTGAACAGGTTCAAGCCAACATCATACTATGTGGCTGTTACCTTTCCTCCTGTTGTACTATTTCGTGCAATTTGCACTTCTTTTTATATATGTAGTTTAAATGCTGCGTACCATGCTTGTTTTCTATGCTTATGTACTTAACCAATTTCTACAGATGTTTGGAAATATAGACTGTTTGAGATTAGAACTTTGTTCAAAATAAACAAATTTGACTGACCGACTAAATACGAATAACTCATTTATAATGGCTTTCCAGAATATTGTTAGTGAAAAAAAACCCACTAATCTTTGCATGTCTTTTCACATGGACCTTTAACTCTGTCTTCATAGAATAAAATGGTGAGATGGCAGAACTGTGAATATATATTTGTAATTCCAGTTATCTGGAGAACCCAAAACATCTCATGTTACTTTGCATAGTCTATCAACCTCTAAGGTTTACCATTCTGTGTTTTAACTGTTGAACCTCAGAAAACATACCAACAACCGTACTGTAGTTAAGTTTACGACTCGAGCTCTGTAGGGTAGGAAAATGAAATAGAAAAGATTGAACAATTAGACAGAGTAATACTTTTTGGCCTTCAATGGTTTAATTAATGTGTTATCAGTCACCACTAATTATCCTTAGCAGGATGTATCGGTAATTGTATTTTTCCAACGGTACAGATAGAATATTCCAAGGCATGGCCCACATAGAACTGTTAATACTATTTCTTAGTTTGGAACTATGGATAAACAAGGATTTCTCCCTTAGGATTTGAGTGGTAGCTGTTAAAAGTGCATTCTTTAACTATTCTTTACACATGGTTGATCAACTCTACAGATCTGTGACAACTGGATTGTATCTCCAGTACCAGAAGAGTTTTATGCAGATGTTCCTCAAATTATTTGCAAACAAAATCTGAAAGGCATTATGAAACAGTGTTTTGATAGGTAACATTCTATGGTTTGAATACCGGTGCTGGTTAGAGTTTTACCGGCAGATTTTTTTCTTTTGTAAATTGTAAGTCGGCAGTGTACGCTCACTCTCTATACAGCGGACAAGATATCAGAAAGGAGTCACACTAACAAGACATCTGTAAAATGCAAAAACACTGCTTGTTGTGTTTGTGTTTTTTTTATTTTTATTACAAATACCGTAATTGATTAGCACCAAGGCACGTTCAACTTCACAAATTCTACATGTAAATGTTTGTATTTGCTCAATCCTCTATTAGTTGACGGCGATCATCAGCAGTTGAATTGAAACACTGATTATTTTACTATCTACTGGCACTACTGGTTTGTAAGCAAACTAGACATCCTTATTTGAAAAAAAAAACGCATTTTCAATAATATTTGTGCCCATGTATATAAATGTCTACTTTCCATTATATTATGTAACACTAGCCATTTCTCCATTCCAAATGTAAGTATTGGAGTATAACATGCAAACAGTACAGATGTTATTTATTATTTACGAATAGTACAAAACGTTACATGGAGAAATCTGACTGCTCTTGAAGTAACTTGCATTTCTAAAGATTGTTTCTGCTACACAACTTTTGTATAGTGTTTAAAGCTTCATTGGAATGTGAAAGTTTCTTCCTGGAATGCCATTCTTTCTGTTCATTTTTTAAATTTTCACAATTTCAATTTTGCAGGTTGTGAACCGTTTATTTGAAATTATGAACAGTAACAGCCCTCGAATGAACAACAATAAAGGTCCAATTAATGGAAACAATTTACGGCATAAACTCAACATTTTACAGGAAGCAAGAGATTACATGTTGTCTCTAACCATTGCTGACAGTACGCCATTACATGAAAGCTCGAGGTAAATCTTACACATATTTGTTCAAAGATGTAGATGAAGGATTGTGAATGGTACAGTGAAAGGCATTTTAAAAAGGCTGAAATGCATTTCCATAAACAATAACTTTGTATCACATAATGTTTCATGTTTTTATTACCAAATGCTAATGTATGTAGCATGAAATAGTATGCACAGTAAGCAAATGAGTTTATGAATATGGTGGAAAGAAAAAATATGAATTGTACAGGAAGATAGAGATATGATAAAAGTACCTGTTTCAGATATGTGTTGAAAGGATACCAAAACTCTTAGAATGTATAAATGAATTAAGGGGGAGATTATGTGACTTCCTTTGCCTATGAGCGTGCATATTTATGTATATATTGAGAAAATAGTTTAATACATATTAGTGGAAGACTACTGCCTTCACCTGGAGTTAAGCTGCACAAGCGCAGTGGTGGCAGCATACTGTGTAGTGATCAGTGGTAGTGAACAGGACTTCTTTATCCTGTGTCACTGGAGTGAAGCCTACAGGTTGACTCGCCTTTTTAAAAGTTCCTTGGCCTACATCAGGTAGATGTGGAGTGAGGCGTAGCACAGGAGTAGTGACTCTGCGCTGAATGAATGTATGCCTGGGAAGGCTACAGCACAGGGACAGAGCAGTACTGTGCAGTTAATGCATTTACTAGTTGTATGTATGCTTGTGAGGAATACATTACATGAGATGTAGTTCTGTGCAGTGTGTGCGTGTAATGAAATAATGTCCTAGGTGTATGTATGCTTCAGTTAAATATAATACATGAAAGGTGAAGTGTTGTGCAGCACGCACATGGTGAGTGTGTGTACTGGCAGCATGTGTGTTTGCAAATAGCACACCTTGGTTAAATATGGAAAAGCTTTAGTTCTAAACAGTGTGTGTGCTGAATGCATGTATACTTTTACTGGTACAATGCACGGAGGCACTAGTGTGGGACAAGTGTTCTGTGAATGTATACTGACTAAGTGTGCTTGCAATGGTTCATTACATGGAGGACACTGGGTTCCAATTTGGGATGCCCAGGCCTGCCTGGTGTAAACATAAGGAGAGGAATCCCCACAGACAGATTTGTCTATTGCTGTATTCATGTGAGCTGGGTGGCAGACATAGAGGAGAAAAGGAAGAGACTCCCTACACTTCAAAATACTTTACACTTCAAAAGACTGCTGTGTGATTCAGTGATAGATCACAAGGAAGGGGCCTAGACAGATTCCAGTAAAGGAGATGGGGCTGATAAGGAAATCTTAAAGAGTAGGACTGGAAGTCTGGAATTAACCTTCCGATGCACATATCACTGTAGCTGACATTCAGGTGTGAACTTTGGTCACTCCCTTGATTTGTGTTGTGGATCAGTCAGTCTTGGCTGCTGTGGCAGACAGTCATGCATGAGGAAAGAGGAAAAAGAGAAGCAGAACCCAAACATAAATCTTCAAAGACTCAGATTACAAATTACATTTTGGTTTCTTGAACTATGAGAAGGTGAGGTTGAGAACACAACCTTTGTCATCTGCCCAGCAGCCAGACAGGTTGTGTAAGAAGGGAAAGCTCTGCAAGACTTCTACCTGTGACCAGGACTGGGGTGCAAAGACCTGCTAATCTCCCTGCTGGGTGAGGGGACTTCACCCCCAGAAAACCAAGACCACCTTTTCTGGAGCACCAGTGTCTGCCTGCTTGCTAAGACCAGTGTGCCCTGTACAAAAGAGGAGAGCATTGGATGGAGCGAAGTACAGTGGGAAGCCCTACTGTGAGGCCTCCTTGTGTGATCTGTGAGGATTTGACAGTGCACCAATTGGGCCATTGCCTGTGTGCTGTGCCAGCTCTGTGACCCACATATTCTAGGAGAGGGCCACAGTGGACTGAGCCATGTGTTGAGGCCTGTGTGGCTCTTGCTAAGACCGTAATCTCACTCTGAGGTGACCCCGTATGCCAGAGGTAAACACAGGCAAAAAGTTGCTTCTTTGATAAGTGCTGACACATGAAATAGTCTTGGCATGGGCATCCTTGCTGGAGGAGCCTGCGCCAGTATTATCCCTTATGGCGGTACCCCTGTATGTCACGAAGGACTGCTGATACCAACGTTGCCGAAGGTTTCAGGCCCAACACCTGAAGGAGAGATTGAGGCTATGTTCGGCAGGTTGGACCCGACTTCAAGTGAACTGTCTCTGACTAACCAGTAAGGACTTCTGAGGACACTGTGGCCTATCTCGCACCCTCCCTGGCTGCAGTTGAGAGCTGAAGAAAGAATTACCCCCACTGGACTAGGTAAAGCCACTTTCCGTGTCTTCACGAGCTGCTCCAACAACTGAGAGAACTCCAGCAGTGCCGCTCGAGAGAGAGAGAGAGCCTGTGCCCTCGCAGGTGCCGTTGTGCAGCCCAACTTCTCAGAGCAGGACTGACAGGTGCATACACTAAGGGCACCCGATGCACAGCTGAACTCTTACGTACTGCAAGAGTGGGTAAGACATGAACTGCTGCACCATAGATACTTTTGACTACAACCTGAAGATTCACAGAGGAACTCTTGAGTACAGGCTGATGGTGAGCATTCCTTGTATGTAGCACCAGTGAACTGTGAATAACTCGAATATGTTACATGAAGGAGGGTGGTACAGGGATTTGCTTGACATCTACTAGCAACTCTACTGCAAGGAGACTGTGTTGTTGCTTCTGAATGGCATACTCCTTATAGAGTTAGAAATAAAATACGACTTTTTTCTTATTAAAGCAAGTATTTGACTGGACATTGATTTATTGTTTATACTGTTTGCTCTTGAGTTATGAGTCGTGTTCACTGACCTGTATCTACATCCCTCTGCCGAAGGAGCCTTGATTGCTCTACCACAGCTACTGCTGAGAATCAAGTGCAGGAGGGATACTTGTCCCAGTTACTCAGGATCCATAGTAGGCCGAGACCCGGGACATCAGGAGTAAAAGTTCTCAACCACCAAGGTTGGATGAGTAGTCCCTGCATGCCCCATGGCCCTCTGAAAGGGGCTCAGACACTGCACTCTGCCGTATGTGTATGTGCATGGCAGTGCACCATGCCCAGCCACATCTTCAGACCTCTTATACCGTACCCATGCATTCTCAATTAGACCAAACCACAATCAACACTATTTCAGCCACGCATCTGTTAAATGCCCTAGCGCACTCCATGCCCTTTTTGGGGCTATGAAGAACTGCATAAGTGACCTATATAGAGAAGCTACTTGCTCAACAATCCAGAAGGCGCTTTGGCCTCGCAAGGGATAGGAAAGTGCCATATGGATATCAAAACAGTACAATTCAATTATCTATCCCTTTACAGTGCTCGTTCATCCCTAGAACAAAGGGATTAGTTGTGATTTAAGACTCAGAACTCATTTGTGTAGCTAAAACAAAGCAAGAATTGAAAAAAGCGAGACTGCGTACACACGTAGCATTAGACAAGATTTTTATCTGGTATACATCTGCAGCATATTGTACACCTAACTTGCTCCTCTGTACAAGACCTTCATTTTCTTCCTCTCCCTTGCCCAGGTTGTGATCTATAGTTGATGTTTTATTGGATCTGAATTTGCAGGAACTACTTCTCACTAACTGGTACTGTCTTGTTGCTTTGCCTATAATGAGACAGGACTAACCATGCACATAAGGTATTTCTAGCCAAGCATAGTTAATTGATTTTTAAAAACTACTACTATTTATTAAACGCTGGCTGAGGGATAAAACGAATTGCAACATGTACTTATGGTCAATATAGAGTGATAGGGTTTAACAGAAGAAGTTTCTGCAACATAACAAGGAAAGATAGTCCATCTAGATGTAAAGTGTGATCCGATATCTGCTTGTGTTCATTTGCTAAATGGTTAAGGGCATCTGGCATCACTTCCTGAAACGTTTAAAGGTCAGGAGACAGATGGACAGGGGACCGGCCAAGCATATATTTTGATGTAACCCTGCCAGTCGGACTGATACCCCCAGCAGAAAGTGCTGAAGATTATATGTTATATGTGTTAAAGAAGTAAAGCAGGGACAGACAAGCATATTTGTTTTCTGTGTAAACTGTATTACCAGTAACTAAGCCAGGCTGGCTGTCACCCCTGTATTGACAAAGCAATGACGATAATATGTTATATGTTTTATGTTGTGAGTGGTAAAACTAATAAAAATATGAATACATTTTTTTTAAAAACAGTCTTTTGATGTAATTTCTTGTGATAACATTTAGGTCAACTGGTGCGTGATGCAACTTCTGCTATTCTTAGCATTTTGGTGAATCGACGTCCATGTTCCAAAGTTTAGGCACCATCACCCTTGCAGGCCTGGCTCCTTGTTGTCATTTGAAACATTGGTGGGTTTAGTAGGTTGTTAATTTCAAGCTTATGCACCAGTTATGTAGTGGCAAAAGAATTGCATTGAATTCTTGACTAATGGAAGCCAGTGGAGTGATCGCAAGGCATGTTTCACAATGTCTCATTTTCAGAGGATCAGACAGTATTGTGTGTTGCGAATTCTCTGCTGTCTGTCAACAAGTTTCTATTTGAGTTTGGTGTAAACATTTGTGCAATAATCTAGGCGTGCCATCACCAAGGCACTGATCATACGAGGGTGGGTTTGTGTGTGAAAGCTGTCTGCATGTGGGGAGCAGCACATTTAATCCATTGACCATGTGAAGTACTTGTAAGTAATATGAGCTATCAAGATGGACTGCTCGTCAAACTATTTATAATGCTGGGAACAAAAGATGAGTCACTTTTTACAGATCTTGACTCGGGACGTGTCTGACGTCATTCTGGCTTGTGGTTCAACAAAATGGGACTGTCACAGGATCTCATTTGTAGTAGAAAAAATTCTCCTACATCTGTTGGTAGGTGGTAGTCAACACAATTAATACTCTTTAATTGAACGTTCCTTTACTAGTGGAACGTTCAGTTGTATATCATCCACTCACATTTACGAATAACCTGGCATTTGTAAAGGGCGAACTATTTCACCCGTAAGGGTCTCAATGCACTGGAGGTCGCCGGGTAGATTAGGTGAGCTACTGACCAAAGTCACATGATGCTAAACTGATCTGTCTCCGATTCTGGGGATCTAACCGCGAGCCCCATGCTCTGGAGTCAGCCACCCTAGCCGCTGCGCCACACCTCTCCCTAACTTTGACAGTGCTCTTGATATGTGCCTATTAACTATGCCTCAAGTGCATATCAACCAAGCTCAGCAGGCGTGATGACACTCAACAGCACACAGGGTGCAATGCAGGTGTTGTGAGGAGATGTGGGAGCACAGGAGTGTGCATTAGTGTATCTTTGCACATGCAAAGTTTGTGAATGTGTACAATGCACCATGCAAAGTCGATATGTACATATGCAGTTGAACTTGGCCCCATTATATGTATTTGACATGATAACCTGCACACTGAATTATGAGAGAACAAAACAGGCTCCGGATTCTAAACATGAAGTTAGCTTTAGAGTCTTAACTGATGAAGAAAAACACTAGTAGTGCCCTTTATTGAGCAGGTGTCCGTGTAGAGTGTGGCAGGAAAGTAGATATTATGTAGGTATCTTTTGCGTGTGACTCAAAGTCCTCCCTCTCTGTCTTCCCTAGTCCTGTTCAGGTGTGTGTGAGGGCAGTTTCAGGAAGGCAGTGACTCAAAACAGCTTGAAATAGGCAATCTAATTATTTTATTCTCTGACTTTTTAATCCTTTTGTGGAAAACATCCTAGGCGTTAAAAGATATTCGTACAGTGGTGTGACAGCAACTCCATAAAGAATAAACGTTAACGTGCAAAATATGTTGACTCACGAGAAGTTATACTTTCACTCAGCTAATATTCTTTTTTGCATTTTCAGAAAACGCTCTATCCTTGGTTTTCTTGTGAATATTTCAACACTTATTTCGCTACTTCCACGTTTGCTGAGGATTCAGAAATATGCTCTGCTTCAAAAGTACAGCCAGGATCCCCTCCGAATGTTTTTCAATCATGTTCAGAGAGCAGGTAGAATCATGAATCATTTTATTAACTTATAACAGAAAATAATTTTAAATAATGTAAAATTGTAATAATTGCACGTATTCTCTTATTACATACAGGCACATGCATCAAGCTAGGATTTTGCGAGTCCTTAATTGCGATTATTAAGGAATCGCAATTAAGGACTCGCAAAAGCCTATGCATGTAGGAATCGCTATAAAAATAGTGATTCCTACACATTCCTTATTTACGAGTCGCAAATTGCGATTCGTAAATAAGGAATGGCTTCCCGTTCATTCCTACGGGCCTACAGGTCTATAGAAATTAATGGTAAATTGCATGGGCAATTTGCGAGTACCAATAGGTACTCGCAAATTGCGCGTGCAATTTCAAGGGTTCAAGGGTGTCAAAAGGACACCCTGTTGCACCCCTGAAATTAATCTGTGCACAAATGTTGCGCACACACATGTCCCAAGGACATGTGTGTTGTGTGGGTGTAACCTACAACTTTGAAAAATGCACGTTAGTGCATTTTTCAAAGTTTTTGCAAATTACCATGAAGTTCAACTTCATGGTAATTTGCGCCCCTTAGTAGCGAAATCACTACTTCAAAGTGGTTCTTGCATTGCAGTTAAGGAATCGCAAAATGTGATTCCTTAAATGCATTGGCAATTTGAGAACTCGCAATTAATTGCGAGGGCCTTGACCCTTGATGCATCGCAAAAGCGAATTTTGCTATCGCAAACGGCCGATTTTTGCAAATTGCACCGTTTGCGATCGCAAAAAGTTTTGATGCATGTGCCTGATAGTGTCTTGTCATTTTAAATTACAGGCATGTTTTACAAAGACAAAGTGTAATGTGCACCTTGATAATGCTTACTAAAAGGTTATTACATTTTTTAAACAGGTGGGTCGACTAATGCACCAGTTGCATCTGATGTAAAGCAAGTTATAAGCCTTCTTTTGAGATCTGGAACTAAAGATGGGTACAAAGAAAATACACCATCCAAGGATGAAAGAAACCCTGCCCTTATGTTTGAAGAAGAGGACATTCCTCTTTGCTTTCAGCAGAAACTTCCAATGCCATTCCATAACAGGAGTATGATGTTGCCAGACCATCACTACTCTTCTAAAGTACTGCAGTCGCTGCTTCCGAATTCAGAAGTGTACATTGCAGGCTGGGTGGTTCAGAAAGCACTCTGTCGGATATCCTGTGATACCTGCAGGAACTGTCTGGTTACTGAAGCAAGGCCTGAGGATTTTACAAACGCATACCATTTGTTGCAACTTAAGGATAGCGGTGTTCATGTTGTCCCTTCAGAAGGAACTACCAAGACCGTACTAACTGCTCAGCGTGTTTTTCAACATATGTTGCATTTTGCCAGTCATAAGCATCTTTCCATTCCGCTATTGATTGAACACGAAGTTCTTTCAAAAATTGGAAATAGAGATATATTCAACTTGAAACAGCATATTCTGGAAACCGAATCTGGCATCAATAACCACCACTACCAGCTCATACGTTTACTTACCTCGATTTACTATATTCTTCACCGGCCTTATCTGTCCAAGCTTGAACAGTTGAAGATATATAAAAGATATACTAAACAAATGCTATTGAAAACTTGATCTAAATTATATTGACTAATGTTGCTCTTCAGCAAGAATTGGACCAGGATAGTAAATGGTCTACTCCCACCATGTTCTGCCAAACACAGAATCTCCTATTTTTGCTGAAGTTGTTTTACAGGAATGTGAGTCGCAGGACTGATCAATTTCCTTTTAAAAGATAGGATGGTTCTGAATATGTGTTGCACAACGGGACATCGAACCGGTAGTTACTGAATAATTATTTTATGGCTAGCATTCAAGTGTTCTTGGTAACCAGGATATCCTTCATGACTTTCCATTAAAATCTGTGGGAAACGTGTGTTTTTACGTTAACAGAAGACTTGTGAACCTTTTACATTCTAAAGCACATCTAGATAATTAGGGTGTATTACAGGTTACTCACATGCCCAGCTTTCTCCTATACAAACAGTTGGAAACCCATTGCAGCTGCTTATTGGGACCAGAAATTTTCTCAAAAGCCAAATACAGCAGCTAACTGGTGAAGCACATGCGTCGTCCCTTTGTGTAGCTTGTTGTGCGCCTTGGGTTCACAATTTTTAACCTTGCCTCGTATCCATGTAATCCTACACCTAATATGGAGTAGTACCCAGGTTACGTGGACACTTTAGGCAAGAAATTGTATTTAATTTATTGTCTAGGCTCTTTGTTCCACTTTCAATGAGAGCAAAGGGTGTGCTTTTTACACAGCTTCACAATTCTTCAGTACCAGTGCACCTTGGCTTAAAGCAGGACATAGTGTGAGATGTTGGAGGCCGACATACATCGGTGAATACATAGGAGACGGGGGTTGGGGTGGATGGGGGGGGGGGTTCGGAGGGGGGGGGGGAGGAGGTGGGTGGCAGGGTCAAACATCTTTCCTACAAGTAGGATGATTGGTTGTCCCCCACGGTTCTGGACCTTCATCGAGCCATTCCAAAGGGGGACTTAAGGGCAAGTAACGCTCTGGGGGATAAAACACTTTGGTCGCAAAGGCATTATATCGTATGGTACAAAAACATTTCCTGGTGAACAGTGTTGTTGGCTGCCATTGTGTAGCAGTTGAATTCCCAAATAAGTAAAACTGTCTGGGTGTGCTGGGACTATCTGAGTATTGATTGAATTTATGTTGCCTGTTGATTAGGCATAGTGGCAACAAGATCTCAGGACTGTAGTCTATCCGAAAATCTAGCCCATCCCATTGAGTCGTGGTCCTTTTGCGCCTATTGTTTCTGTCGCCAGTCAGACTTGGAGTCAAATTCCTTAAAAAGACATTCCTTTATGCTTATCACAAGTACAGCCCATGAAAGAAAGGACAGGGCTCTGCAGAAACATTCTATTTTACATCCAGTACCGGAGTGCGTAAGCCTTTACTCAGTACTCTTCTTCAAAGCATGAAGGCAAAAATAACCATAGAAGGGGAAGGATATAACCAGGGTTCCTGGTACTCTGTTTCCATTAAAAAAATGCAGATGTGAGTCCTTCCTCAGTCACACCTAGAGCGTACCAGTCCAGAGATCCAGCTAGGGCATCATTATTTGTGATTGGGGTAAGCTTTTCTCCTTTGGTGCAAGAAGCACGAGAACACAGAAAGGGAACCCCCTGGTAAAAATAGCGCAGCACAAGACCAAATTATGCTCAACTGTCATGGATAAACAAGCACAATGGATTGGCATACTGAATCCATGTGGATTCAGCCAATCCCTCCTAATCACTAAATAACTATTCTTGCACTGTAACACAGGAGTATAGAAGCTACCAGTCGCAAATGCTTTAAAACAAAAAAAAAATTGAAACATATTTAGCAAACCGCATATGCAATGTTTTGAAGCCATCCGTGCCTTAAATGAAAGGAGCTTTTCTTTTATTTTGACCATGTTGAAATGTCTTCTAGAGGAGATCGGCAACCAACTTATTTTTTGTCTAGGCCTCGCAGTTGTTTAAAGCACATTTTCGTTAACAGTATGTCAATGTTAATGAGCATGACTGTGAGGCCCTGTAAAATGGAAGTCATCGGACCTTAAAAACTAAATGTACAATGTAAATTCTGAACCTCTTGGAAAATTGCTACTTTTTAAAGCGATGACAGAAACTTGCTTTGCCTTCAACCGAGAAGCCTTTTGAAGAGTCAATGAAAAGAAAAGTTAATTATTACACAAATGCAGCACTTGAGTAGTTACCTGGAATTAAACGTTTCCAGAGTGGCATTGTTTGTATCCCTTTTATTCACAGTTTGATTTTCATGGGGAACATGCTATAAGGACAAGTTACTTCCCTTTCAGAAACACCTTATCTGGTAGAGACAAGATCTATCCTCAGATTCCTCAACTTCCAGGCATCAGGATGGATCCAGAAGATTTTTGATAGGAGTACCCCTGCGTGCCAATAGGTGTCGTCAGTCGACTCCGCATGACGTCATAGGCGCCTGGGTCATCGTCATGACGTGTGCGTCGTCTATTTAGGCGCCACCCCGGCACACTGACGTCAGTACTTTTCACGACTTTCCATGCCAGAAGCGATGAACAATGAAGTGACTGACCATGGTGTGTTCAAAACCAACTAGGGCCCTGAAGGGAAACAGCCCTGATGCTAAAACTAATCCGGAGTGTGGGCAGGATGGGTGGATCGGTAAGGAATCTGCGGCTAGGTCATGTATCTACCAGATAAGGCAATCCCGAAGGTAAGTAACTTGCCCATCTGATAGAGACACCTAGCCGCAGACTCCTTACCTTTGAACAAATACCCAAGCAATATAATCCCCAGAGGAAGGACTGCGGAACAGCTTAAAACCAAAAAGTCCTCAGAACAGAACGACCAAAAAGGCATTTCCTGCGGACCTGGTTGTCCAGACAGTAATGCTTGGCGAACGTGTGCAGATATGCCCATGTGGCTACCTGGCAGATTTCACAAACCGGAACACCCTGCTGAAGAGCCGTGGTGGCTGCTTTCACACTGGTAGAATGGGGCCTAAGGCCTTCAGGAGGATGTTTCTTCACTAAGGCGTAACATATTTTAATACAGAGCATGACCCAACGTGATATGGGCCTCTTCTATACAGAATGTCCCTTCTTTGCTCTAACGTACCCTGCGAAAAGCTGGTCGTCCAACCGGAACATTTTAGTGCGATCAAGGTAGAACGACAACGCTCTTTTTGGGTGCAGACAGTGGAGACGCTCATCTTCTTCAGAAGAATGCGGAGGAGCATAGAAGGTGGGCAAGGTGACAGATTGTACAGATGGAAAGGTGTCATTAGCTTGGGCAGAAAAGAAGTCCTAGTGCAAAGCACTACTTTGTCCGGAAAGACGGTCAGGTTAGCAGCATGAGATGACAGAGCCTGCAGTTCGCCTTCCCTCCTGGCAGAAGCTATTGTCACTAAAAAGGCTGTTTGGCTATTGAGCAGCCAGAGGGGACAGTTGTGCAATGGTTCAAACGGTGCACTTATCAAGAAGGTGAGAACCAAAATTAAGGTCCCACTGGGGAATTATAAATGGTGAAGGGGAAACAAATGAGTGAACCACTTCAGAAATCTCTGTACAAGAAGTGATTTAAAAAGTGATGGTTGGTCTGGCAACTTAAGAAAAGCAGACATGACCGAAAGGTAGCCCTTCAGGGTGCTCTAAGCATAGCCCTTCTGGGTCAAGGAAAGAAGAATAGAAGGATGTCTGAGAAGGAGGCATATAAGGGGTCAAAAGACCGTTCTGTACACTATTTAATAAATGTTTGCCACTGGCAGGCATATACTGACTTTGTGGAGGGACGCCTGGCTGCCAGGATAACTTCACAGACTTCAGCAGGAAGGTCAAAGGCTGTCAATTATCGCAGGTCAATCTCCACGACAGGAGGCGGAGAGTGGATAGGTTTGGGTGGAGGGCCCTTCCCTGCTGCTGCGACAGAAGATCCTTCTGAAGGGGCAGCCTGATCGGACAATCACTGCTCATTTGCAGAAGCTCAGGATACCACAATCTGCAGCCTCAAGGATGACGTATGCCCAGTCTCTCCTGATCTTTAGCACTCTGGGCAGGAGTGGTATGTGCCGAAAGGCGTACAGGAGGCCTGCGCTCCACTCGCGACAAAAAGTGTACTTGAGTGAGAGGCGCCTTGGAAACTCCAACGTGCAAAACTGCTGACATTTGCGCGTTCTCTTCGGAGGCCAACAAATCTAACCAAGGCTCTCCCCACTGTTTAAAGAGACCGTGTACCACCTCCAGATGGATACGCCACTCGTGATCCGCAAGGCACAGACAGCTGATTTTGTCTGCTCTGGCGTTCAGAGAACCGACCAAATGTTGAAATACCGGGGAAATGCCCTGTTGTGTCAGCCAAGTCCAGACCCCCAGGGCCTCTAGAAAGAGGGTCCGTGACCACACCCTGCCCTGTTTGTTGTAGTGCCACTTGGTGGTATTTTTGTCCTTAAAACATTCGAACTAGCCTTATCTTGAAGGATGGTAAGAAGGCTTTCAGTGTGATCGCACAAAGCGCCAGCAGGTTGATATGGAGCATGGCTTCTGCCTGAGACCAAAGTCCTCGACTCTCCACCTCTCCCAGATGGCCGCCCCCATCCCAGAAGTGACGCGTCGGTCACTACTGTGAGATTTGGGTGGGGAAGTGAGATGGGTCTGCCTCTAACTCAAGTGCAGTTTGTCAGCCACAACCACAGGTCGTTCACTGTGCCCTCTGATATCTGAACCAGGTCGGTGAGAATTTCCCGATGCTGTGCCAGTTGGAACATCAAGACCCACTGCAGAGTCTGCATGTGCCATCTAGCATGGTCCACACGCAGGATGCCGGGAGGCCCAACAGCTTCAGAGTCATTCTCACCGAAATCCAGGATGGATGCTGAAACATCAGTATCATAGCCTGAATAACCTGGACTCGCCGCTCAGGAGGATAAGCCAGAAACTTTACCGTTTCCAGAACTGCTCAGATGAAAGGGAGCGTCTGAGAGGGATTCAGGTGTGGCTTCGGCACGGTGATAGTGAACCCCAGCGAATGCAGGAGGTAGCCGTAGTCGGGAGGTGGGCGACAACTGCTTGAGACAAACCCACCTTCAACAACCAGTCGTCGAGAGAGGGGGAAGACTGGAACCCTCTGATCTCTGAAGATGGGCTGCAACCACCACCATCACCTTTGTGAACATCCGAGGAGCACTTGTTGAGGCTGAAGGGGAGCACAGTAAATTGAAAATGCTCTTGGCCCACCGTAAGCCACAGGTAGCGGCGATCAGTAGGTAGAACAGGGATTTGGAAATAGGCCTCCTGAAAGTCCAACGCTACCATCCAGTCTCTGATGTCCAGGGCAGATAGGACCTGCATCTTGAACTTCTCCTTTGAGGAAGTAGTTGAGGGCTCTAAGATCGAGGATAGGATGAAGGCCTCCATCCTTCTTTGGAACCAGAAAATAGCAGAAATAGCAACCACAGCCTATTTTGGCCTGGGAACCCTCTCTGTAGCTTCCTTGGCCAAGAGAGGTTTGACCTCTTCGCGGAATAGGACAAGGTGATCTTTCATCAGCCGACTATAATTTGCAGGCATGGAGGAAGGGGTAGACTCGAAGGAGAGGGAGTAGCTTCTTTGGACTATTCGCTGCATCCATCTGTCCGAGGTGATGTCTCACCAGTGGTGGAGATGATGGTGTATCCTGCCACCAACTGGAAGGCCATAATCCAGAGGGGTTGGATTAGGAAGGTGTTGCGGTGAAGGAGGGATTTGTGGCTTGACCTGACTTCTAGCCACCCGACCCATGAGGGTGGGATGAACCGTGTCCACAGCCTCACAGAGGTTCCTGGACTTGCAGAGTCCTCTGGTTGGAAACCCCTTTCATAGCCATGAAAGGGGCGAAAGGCAGACACTGTCTGGGATGACGTGGGGAGGTCTAGGGCCTGGCTGTTGCCCGCAAGTCCTTAAAGCGTTAAAGTGCTGCATCTACCTCGTCTATGTTATGTTATGTTATCCATTTTGTAAAGCGCGCAGCTGCCCCAGCAAAGGGGCTTCTCGGCGCTGCCACATGAGGACACGATAACAATGTGGGCCAGCCTAAAAAGAAATTGACAGGGAGATAGACTAAGGTGAAGAGAACAAGAAGGTCTTGATGGCCTTTTTGAAGGATGACAGACAATCGATGGCGCGGATATGTACCGGGAGGGAATTCCAGAGCTTGGGCGCAAGGTATCAAAAAGCCCGACCACCTGTCCTGGAAAGCCTGATTCTAGGCACCGTCGCTAAGTGTAACTCTGCTGAACGGAGAGGGCGTGATGGAACATAACGTGAGATCAGGTTACTCAGCAGGGCCTGACTAGCGCATTTCAGAATTTTAAAAGAAATACAAAGTGTCTTGAAATGAATGCGTCTGTCAATGGGGAGCCAATGCAGTTTTTGGATAATGCTCGAGGCTGAGCAGAAACGCGGCAAGCCCACCTGAGCTCTAGCCGCAGCATTTTGAATGCGTTGCATTATTATAATTTCTGCCTTATTCGCCCCCAGAAGGAGGGAGTTCGAATAATCAAGACGTGAGAGGATGGTTGCTTGCACAATGAATTGGCGAACCAAGGGGGCAAAGTATTTTAGAATGGGTCTTAGGCCTCGCAAGGTGCCAAAACACGAAGCGGCTAGCTGCTTTGTGTGGGCCTGAAAGGAAAGGGAAGAGTCCATCATGACCCCCAAGTTTTTCACTACATTTTTTGGGGATGGAATTGTTCCCAGGGCTGCCGGCCACCACTGCTCATTCCATAGATTGACGTTCTTGCCCATCAACAGAACCTCAGTTTTCCCGGCATTTAGCTGTAGCCATCCAATTAGCCACTGCCGTCATGCCGTCTTTGAATTTGGAGGCTGAGGGGGAAGAACCGTCCGCCAAGGTGACCACTAGCTGCGTGTCGTCAGCATAAGAGACTATCGTAAGGTCCCACAGCTTGGCGACCGCAGCTAGAGGCTGGACGTATAAGTTGAAGAGCAGTGGGCTTAAGGCCGAGCCCTGGGGCACCCCTTGACCAATGGCGTGGGTCTGAGAAGTATAAGGGGGTACTGAGACTCGGAATGATCTATTAGTCAGGAATGAGCAAAGCCAGTCTAAGGCTATGCCTTCTATCCCTGCTTCCTCGAGTCTCCGGAGTAGAATCTCGTGGGACACCGTGTCAAAGACGGCGCTGAGATCTAGCAGAATCAGCGCCGCACTTTGACCTCCGTCCATGAGAGATCGTAGTTGCTCGGTGGTGGCCAGGAGGGCCGTTTCCGTACTGTGGCCCGATCTGAACCCATTCTTTGAAGGGTCTAAGATGCTGTTGTTATTCACAAACTGGGTTAGTACGTTGTTGACGTGAGCTTCAGCGATTTTTGCCACCCAGGGTAGGAGGGATATTGGACGAAAATTTTCCGGTTTGTTGGGGTCTGCGTTGTTTTTTTTTAGGCATGCTTCCAGGAGATCGGAACAGTCCCGGATAGGAGGGAGCTGTTAATTATATTGCAGAGAGGCTCCCTGAAGATGGAGAGGGAATCCTTAAATTGAGATTGCTGCAGGGGATCCAAGGGGGAACCCGACTTAATTTTACCACTGAGCCGGGTAAATTCAGCCTCCGAAAAGGGCGGAATGGACATCAGGGAGACCCTAGGTTCCACACTAGGCCTAACATAGGCCGGAGGTGTGCAGGGATCAGGAAAGGATAAGTAGATGGTACGCACTTTATTGACAAAATAATTTGCTAATTCGTCACATAAGAGCGTGGAGGGTACAACTGGGGTACTTGCTTTCCTGGTCCTGAGAGCTTTAAGGATTTTAAATATACATTTGGTGGGGTTATGACTGGAGCTAATCTCCATGGCATAAAAGGATGCGCGCGTTTTACAGACCGCTCTGTGATAGAGTTTTATCTTTGCCAAGTAGTGCCTTTTTTTCTCCGGTACGTAATCTTTCCTCCAATCGCGTTCAGCCTGTTTACAGGCTTTTCGCAGGACAGTTAGAGAGTTATTGTACCAAGGATTGGAAGTGGAGATACGACCTTTCACCCATTTTACTGGAATTAGGGCGTCGAGACCTCGCAAGATCCATTCGCAGAACCGATCGTAATCTCGACAATTGTCGAGAGGATTGGCGTTAAGAAAGTGTTGAAAGTCATCCAGCTTCAGCTTGTGCCAGGGCCGTTTAAAGACCGATCTTGGGGTTCCGTTGCTAGGGGGCTCAGTGAGAGGGACGAACCATCTGACCAAGAAGTGGTCAGTCCAGCCCATGGGAATGGGTTGATCCATAGTAATTGATTGAAGATTGGAAAATAATGGATCAAGCAGGTGTCCTGCTGAGTGCGTGGGTCCAGGGACTAATTGGTCCAGCTGGAGAGCAGCAAGGTCTGCTATGAAAATGGCATTGTCCTGGATCTGGTCCAGGTGAAGATTAAGATCACCACAGATGCTAAAATTAGCATCTATGAGGAGACAGGAACTATCGAAGAGCATGTCCATAAGTGTTAGACCTGGCACCATTGCCATGGGTCTCCCTTCCATTTTTTGATGTTGCCTCTTATGTTTTTGCTGGTTTTAAATGCTTTTGGGCCCTGCGCCACTGCTGTTCAGTGCCACAGTGCAAGTGCTCCCCATGGTAAATTGATGTATGGATTAGTGACTCCATGATTGGCTTGTTTGATTTACTTGTTAGACCCTAGTACAGTGCACTGCATGTGCCCAGGGCTTGTAAAGCAAATGCTGCTGGTGGGCTTGCAGCACTGATTGTGCCACCCACCGGAGCAGCTTGTAAAGTGTGTCTCAGGTCTGCCATTGCAGAGCCTGTGTGCAGTCTGGTACTGCCATGTTGACTGGGAAAGTGCACCCACTTGCCAGTCCCTGAACCTTCCCTTTTATACATATTAGTCACCCCTAAGGTAGGCCCAAGGGCAGGGTGCATTGTAGGTAAAAGGTAGGACATACCCTGATGTGTGTGGCATGTCCTAATAGTGAATTACAGCCATTTTCGTTTTTCACTGTTGCAAGGCTTTCTGTTCCCCATAGTCCAGAATGGGCAGTTGGATTTTAAAATCTTATAATAGTAACTGACTCAGGACACTAGGTAGAAATTCGAGTTTAGTATGCCAGAACTCAGAATGACGAAACACATCTTTTAGTGACGTTGGTTTTAACATTCTGTGTTTGAAAACACCACTTTTAGAAAGTAGGTATTTTCTTACCTAACAATCCAAGCCTGCCTCTGCTAAGTCGTGTATTCCTTGTCTGGAGTTTGAGTGACAGGGGCTGGGGGATTCCAGGAGAAAGGGTGAGTCAGCACATGGCTGAATAGAGAGATCTGCATGCAGATGGGAGGGAGGAGTTGCACCTGGGACCTGAATAGGGCTGTACCTTCCCTCCACAATGCTGGCTCTACCTCCTGTGGTGCTCTGATGTCCCTGGCCTGCACTGTGAAAGGAAAGAAGGAGTCTTGTCAACAAAGTGCTCCAGGACTGACCAGAACTGGTTTGGACTAGACAAAGGCTTCTCTGCCTTCAGAGAACATTGGGAAAATGAGTATAAATATTGGGACCCAGACCCAAGAACTTTAGATCACTTCTGGGAATCAAGACGAACTTTGCTGAGGAGAAGAACTGGGAAACTGAAGGAGGAGACTACCCCTATGCTGCGTGTTGTTGGTGTTGGCCTGCAGGGTTGCTTCATTGCCAAAGAAAGGAGAAAAAGGACTGAGTGTGCTTTCATCATCTTGAAGAAGATCTCCAGGGGCTTGTACTTGAGCTTGCCTCCTGCCTGAAGTCTCAGGGATACAAGACTTCACCCCTTCTGCTTGCCTGCAGAACTACGGTTTTAGCTGTTGCAGAAGGAAATTGCAACGCTGGCGAGCGACGCCGTCTCCTGCACCGAAGCTGTGAGCACTGCTCCGACTTGCACCGTAGACCCGCCGCCGGCCGCTGTGCCACATCGACGCCAGCGAGTGATGCCGTAACCTGCCCGAAGCCGTGAGCGCTGCTCCGACTTGTGCCGTGGTCCCGACGCCTGCTGCTGGGCCGCATCGACTCCGAAGCTGACATCGACATCGCAGAGCCGATCCTCGACGTGGGTGACCGAGAATCCATCGACAGCACGACATCGTAAGAAACCGTGGTTTCAGGGCAACCATGATGTCACTTCCCCGACGCCGTAAGGAACCATCGTTTCACCTCCCCTGCGCTGCAGTAAGGAACAGAGTCTACACCTCCCCTGGGGTCATAAGGAATCAACGCCGCACAGCGCCAACGAAGCGGCACCTCCCCGACGCCGTGAGCTGTCTTTGTTTTTCATCACTTTTCCAAGGTACTGTTCTTTGGGGGTTTGTTTGACTGCGGGACCCACGCCGTGCACCTCGCGGTCGGCGTTGTACTTTGGGATTTCTCCTGTCACGACGTTGTGATAGCTCACGTTGGAGTTATCTGTTGCTAGAGACTGATTTTAAGTGAACAACCTATTTTTAAATATAGCTTGAGTACAGTATTGTGGATTTTTGTAGTTTGGTCTTGTGTTAAGTCTATATAAAAATACTAATTTTTATAATACAACCTGTGTGCGGTCCATCTCTGGTGTTGTCACTGTGTTATTGTATGTGTTCACAAATGCTTTACACACTGCCTCTGAGATAAGCCTACCTGCTCGTGCCAAGCTACCAAGGGGGTGAGCAGGGGTTATTTTTGGAGTGTAGCCCCTTACCCTGACTAGTCGCAAGGGTCCCTATTTGGTCAAAGGTACCTACCTCTGCCAACTAGAGACCCCCAAATCTTACAATAATGTTAGCTTGGACATCCCCAGAAAAGCCAGACATCCTTAGCCTGGCGTGGTGCCTAACGGCCACTGTCAAGGAAATCTCTCTGCCTAGGAAGTCTGTTGTGTCTAAGCCACACGGTATGGAAAACTTTGCTGCATCGCTCCCGTCTGCAACAGCTTGGGAGAGGAGAGTTCGGTCCTCCTCCGAGACTCTTGGCAGCACCTGTGCAACCATATCCCATAGCAAATGGGAATAACAGCCCAAGAGGCATGCAGTGTTTACCTATCACAATGCTAGGCTATTGGAAGAAAAGATATCACTGAAGCTGTCATGCCTTTTGGAATCCCTGTTTGGGGGTGCGGAATGGAATGCACCATGGGAATTGGATGCTTGGACCACAAAGCTCTATGAGTGCAAAGTGGTGGCGGAGGGCAATAGTTCTATTCACAGGAGCCCCTATGCTGGGCATGAATCAGGAGCCCAGTAGAAAGTTGGTCAAGGCCTTGTTGAAAGGCAGCAAGGGTTCTGAGGTAGAGACACCAGGCTGCAAGACCTCAGTTAAGACATTAGGCTTGACTCTCACAGTAGGAAGCTGCAGTCCAAGAACCCTGCAGCCATATGCACCACCATTGCAAAAGAAGCCCCCTCCCCCGTAGCCAGGTTAGGGGGAGACTGCATTCCAGTATCTTAAGAGGTGTCCAGGCCGCTGGCATTACTCCGGTCATCATACTAGTCCAGGTCTTGATTTGGTTGCAGGATTTCTAATGGATCATGTGGCCCCTCCCAATCATTATCATCCATCCCTAGCCCTTCAGAATAGGGCAGAGTGTACGATTTGGAGCTGTACGGCTTTGTTGGTGTCGGTCTTGGCTTCAGTGGACTCCCAACCGGCTGTATGTCGTCTGGAATGACAATGGGGAGGCGCCGCGACGCTGAGAGTCTCGACATCGGACGTGGCACCGGTGAATAACTCAAGCTGCCTGCCAAGCTCAAAACAACAGTTTGCTGACCAAGCAACAACATGAGAGTTATAGTGCGTCTTGCATTACTAACCATAACTTGCGAATTTCAGTAATATTGGTTGTATGAGCCAGACCATGTTGTAAAGGATGATAGCCACTTGTAAACATGTAGCCAGCATGTAAGCTATAAGAATAAGGTTTATTGTATGAGATAAATCTTAGTTACAGGTAATTAATTTAAGATGGTACATAGCAGAAGAAGCCCTCAATCTTGCTGCTCAGCTCACTCTGTCCAACTTACATTTATCCACACCACACACTCTTCAGCATTCCATGGCATCACACGCACTCTGTAACTAGGAAGAGGTTGCATAGGAACAGTTCAACTCACAACAGACCATAACTCAGTTTTCACTGTTTGTTTTTCTCTGAGTAGAGGAATATATTTTTGTGAAAAAATTGATTTGCTTTGGTTAAAACACCTAGATATAGGATTAAAAACGTCAGAAATTCACTGAAAAAACACAGTAAAATTGAGGTGGTGGGTATGAATTAAAATGGAAAAGTTACAGAAACCACAGTTCTTAACTAGCACAACAGTGATTCAAACGGTAACTTGCACACAAAATGCAATGCCTATGACCTGACAATATTTATGCCAATCAACAAAAATACTTAAAAACACAATGTAATTAGACAACTACAGATCTGCAAGGCAATAATTGATGCTGCATTCATAGTCGTCTATGTCAAAGTAATTTGGTTAATGTGATATGGAATCTCACCTCTAAGAAGATTTACAATATTTTTAAGTGCATCTGCCTCATTAAGTGTGAGTTTAAGAGCATTGCATATGATGTACCAGTTATGACTAGCATGACTGTTGTAGTGAATACAATACATATATATATATATATATTTTTTTTTTTTTTCACAATACGCAAACTCCTGCCCCTTCCCACACGGCGAAGAAGGAGAGACGACCTCTGCATGCAGGCAAGATGTTTTATTTAACCCAGTTTCTTCAGCATGAAAGGATGACGCGTTATGGGCGCGAGAGCCCTTGTTCACATGAAGACTTTGTAAATGCCAGTTATTTTTAAATGTTGCTACAAACCCGCTCCGATCACATGGTCCAGTCACCTGATAATAGAGCTAAACATCAGACTGAATAACAATTCATTCCGTGCATTGTTTCCAAGTGCAGTACATGTTGAATGTAAGTTGTTTAGAATTAAAAAATCCATGATTGATAAAATTGGTCTTTCAGAAAATATCACTGTTTAAATACATTATATGCAATAAAAGCTAGGAACGTTTGATTAAAAAATTATTGCAATCCAACATCATTGGCTTTTTAGTATGATGACTCATAAATTGTATAGCCTCCCAAAAAAAAAAAATATATATATATATATATATATTGTATTCACTACAACAGTCATAACTTTGTGTTTTTTTCAGTGAATAAACATGTGTATATATATATATTTATATATATATATTCCAACACTCCGCCACTCGTCTTTTTGGAAAGCAACAAACGGAATGGACCACAGTAATGTGCCTTATTTCTTCTTTATTTCATGAGGGTGTATATATATATATGTTCGAGGCTTATGAGCTGCAGATTACACACTGTGCATAGATTGCCACCTAGTGTTGGGCCCGGATGTTTGCAGTTTGTTTTTGTTGTAGAAAAGTCTTTGGAAGTCACGGAATAGGTGACTCCTCCTTTGGGCATTGGCTCCATCCCCAGATTGTTTTTTTCCGCCACCGGGCTCGGATGTGTTTCCAGCGCTCCGTGTTGGAACTAGGGTGACCAACTGGCATTGGCGCAAATACAGGACGGTGAGTGTAAAATTCAGGACACAAATTCAGGACAGGAGGTCAAAATTCAGGACAAAACCTCAGGACAATTGGATACGTTTTACAGACACATCAGAGGTCGCGCAATAATATATAAGTAAGCCCAGCCATATCCAAACATATTCAACCAGTAGCAAACCTATCCATCATGTATCCTTCCATCTATCATTTCACTCATCCATCCCTTCATTCATCCTTTCACTCATCCATCCATTATCCATCCATCCACCCTTTCACCCTATCCATCTGTACACTCATCCATCCACTCTTCTACCCATCCATCCATTCACTCATCCATGCAGCCATTTACCCTTTCACCCAACCAGCCATCCTTTCACTTACTCATCCATCCACCCAGTCACTCATCCTTCCACCCTTTCAGTCATCCATCCATCCTTTCAGTCATCCATCCATCCTCCCTTTCTCTCTCCATCGACCGTTTCACTTAGCAATCCTTCCATCCATCCATCCATCCACCCATCCATCTACTCATCCACTCATGAATCCATCCATTGACCCTATCACTGATCCATCCTTTCTCTCATCCATTTATCCTTTCACTCCTTCACTCATCTATTCATCCCTTTGTCCATCTACCCCCCCTTTCACTCACTCATCCATCTTTACATCCACCCTTTCACTCATCCGTTCATCCATTCACCCTTGCACTTATCAATTCATCAATCCATCCATCATTTCACTCATCCATCCACCCACTCATCATCCACCTTTTCACTAATTCATCTTTTCACTCATCCATCCACCCTTTTACCCATCCAGCTACCCTTCCACCCATACATCCAGCTAATAACCTTTTCTCTCTTCCATCCTTCCACTCACTCATCAATCCTTCCATCCTCTCTCCTTATCCATCTATTCAATCTTTCATTCATCCATTCACCCTTTCACTAATTCATCCAGCCATCCCTTCACTTACTCACTCGCACACCTTTTCATATTCATTTTGAGCTGAGCCTTTTTGAGAAGAGGCTCATCAAGAACTTCACACTCGCTGCAGGAGCCATTCCAGGAGTGGGACAGAAGCCAACCAGGGCAGAGACAGGATCCATCACAGGGGGAGACATGAGCCATCACAGGCAGGGGTGGGATGGGGTGGGGGAGGGGTGGACAGGAGCCATCACAGGAGGGGGAACAGGATCCACTGGGGTGGGCACAGGAGTGGGCATGCAGTATTCTAGGATAATCTTGGTCTCTTCCAGGGTGGGGTAGGGCTCTTCACCCCCTCCTGGACAAAATGTTTGTTTTGCCATCCCCCACTGTGATGTACAGTACTTAAAGGAGATACTCCGAGAGAACTGATTTAACGGATTGTCCTGCATACTTTGTTAATCAGTGTTGGTGTGATTGTGCCATTTTTGATTTTATTACATTTTAGACTGCATGTTTGAAGAACCTAGGTTTGTTTGAACCACGTGCTGCCTAATCAGGGCCAGTTCTAGGATGTTTTGGGCCCTGGGCAGAAAATGAATGTGTGAGGCCCCTTTAAATTGCAGAGGCATGACGCATTCAGGGCTATTTGCGTCTGAATATATGGCGCTGCTCCTGAAGTCGCAGCCCCTCCCTCTCAGTCACCTTCAAGCACCTCTTAACAGCTCATCAAGGGCTGGAGGTGTGAGGGTTGCCATCCCGCTGTGACTCTCCAATGCTGCTGGGTATCTGAGTTTTTGTGCAGCATCGGAGTCTGTTACACCCGACCTCAGCAGCATCGGAGTCAAGAAGGGAGGTGGGTGGTTAAAATTACGGACAAATGGCGTCCGTTAAAGAATCGTTCACGGACAACGGACAGTCGGCAGAAATTACGGACTGTCCGTGAAATTTACGGACGGTTGGTCACCCTAGTTGGAACCGATTTCCGTTGGCGCACAATCCTCACCAGCTTCGAGAATTCAGTTTAGAACGCGTTTCCAGTCGACGCTACTCTATCAACATCCAGGACTGCGATTCTGTTCGTCGTCGAAGGCCTTCGGGCCCAACTACGCCTCGACTCCCGCTCATGGAAAGGACGCCATTTAAAAAGTGTCCTCAATGTGGGTCGAAGTTTCCCCACACCGACCTTCATGAGGTGTGTAACCTTTGCCTCTCCCCGGAGCACGAGGCCAGAGACTGTTCTGCTTGTGCCTCCTTCCGCTCAAAGAAGGCGATCCGGGACCGAAGAGCTCGGAGAACAATGGCTTAAAGATCTTCAGCTCCGATGCCAGACGACATCTTCGAGGAAGGCGTCGACGTCCCAGAACTACATGGTGTCGACAGCAGCTCCAAGGCAGAAGATTCCGATGTCGAGGAAGTCACTCCAGTGCAGCGGGTCGTAAGTAAGACCGTCGACCCCTTCCTCGACACACCCCAAAAAGGCTTTGGTCACACCCTCGCCTTCGGGTTCACACTGAGTCACTGCTTCTACTGTCCCACCTTTGGGCCCAGCTAAGAAGCTAACAAAGCCTTCAGGCGACTCGGGCTCGAGTCGACCTCCACACGGCGCCGACGCACACCTACCGGCACCGAAAAAGACACCATAGGTTGCCATGCCCACATCGAAACCATCGGCACTGAAACAGGCAGCTACTACCTCGGCACTGAAACCAAGGTCGGAGCCAAGCAAAGCTTCGGATTCGAAGAAACAACCCGATCCAAAACCTTCATCGGCACCGAAAAAAATCGGCGGAGCCGTAAAAGATCCCAGCTACTCCTGTAAAAGCCATTACCAAAAAAACAAAAGAAGCAACTTCGGTGCCAAAACCTTCCTCCACACCAAAAATCACACTTCTGCAGAGGACTTATTTCACCCAGACCCTGCACAAAAGACTTTGGTGAAAGATCCAACTACTGGTCGCCTTACTTTAAGTTCAAAGAAACGACCACTAGAAACACCAGCACCAGCTTCTCCTCCAAAGAAGAAGGACATAGCTACTTCCCCGCTAAAAGTGCCTTCCCCTTCTCCTCCACCTATGCCATCACCACTTGTTCCCCTGCCACAACATTCCCCTACACACTCTATCATACATGATGATAATAGCTCTGATGACATAGGGGGTAACGCAGATGATCCATCTATTCCCCCAGGCTCACCTGACCCATGGAACTATTATAACACGCCAGACGTTCCAAATGTCCCTCAAGATGACATATACCCCTCTAGGCCTTCCCCGCCAGAAGACACTATGGGCTTTAATCAGTTGGTACACAGAGCTGCGCAATATCATTGGGTGGATATGCATACAGACACAGTAGAGGAAGACTTCCTACTAGATACATTTGACAATGCACAAAGATCTTCATCCATTTTACCCATGCTCAAAGGAGTTCTTAAACACGCCCCTGAGGTTTTCAAAGACCCAGTTAGAACTCGGGTCATTAACCCACGAATAGTGAAGAAATATAAAGCTGCACCCTCAGATCCAGCTTATATTAAAAGCCCAGTTCCCCTAGACTCGCTTGTAGTTTCAAACGCATGCAAAAGGGCTAACTCACAAACGCCAGGTGAGGCTTCCCCACCTGACAAAGAGTCTAAACTCCTTGATGTGTCAGGAAAGAGAACTGCCTCCCAAGCAGCAAACATGTGGTGTATCGTCAATACACAAGCATTATTGGCACGTTACGACAGAACACACTATGATGAACTAGAGTCACTGATGCAGTACCTCCCGGATAAGTACAAAGATAGAGCTAATGAGCTTATCCAAGAAGGGAAAATATTACTAACACCTCAATTCGTTGTGCACTTGACGCAGCAGACACCGCCTCCAGAGCAGTTAACACAAGTGTTATACTGCGTAGACATGCGTGGCTACGCATATCAGGTTTTAAACCTGAAGTCCAGAATGCTATACTCAATCAACCCTTTGATGAGCAACACTTATTCGGACCCAATGTGGACGTATCCCTCGAAAAAATGAAGGAAACAGACACAGCAAAATCTATGGGAGCCTTGCAGTCGCATGCTCCCAGATGTTCATTTCGACGTTCATCCTATAGAGGTAACAACAGAGGATATGCTTCAGACACACCTTCCACCTCCTACAAAGCCCCCACACAATCTACATATAGTAAGGGCTACCAAAGGGGTGGTTACAGAGGTAACAACAAGAGCAGAGGCAAGACCAACAATTCCCGCTCTGCCTCCACCCCTACCCAATGACTCCCCTCCCCTTCAGCCGCCCCATTCCACTCTGGTCAAGGGAAGACTACAGCAATATTTACCAGCCTGGGAAAACATTACATCAGACAGGTGGGTGCTTCAAATAATCCAGTCAGGTTACTGTTTAGAACTAACATCCACCCCCCCCCCCAAACATACCACCCAGACAGCGTCCAATGTCACAAGAACATTTGACACTGCTCAGACAGGAAGTGGTATCTCTCCTGCAGAAAAATGCAATAGAAAAGGTTCCAAAGCATCAGCACAACAAGGGAGTATATGCCCTATATTTCTTAATCCCAAAGAAGGACGGATCTCTGAGACCTATTCTAGACCTCAGACCTCTAAACATTTACATACAGTCAGACCATTTTCATATGGTCACACTTCAACAAGTCCTTCCGCTCCCGTTACAAAACGACTTCCTTGTTACTCTAGATCTCAAGGACGCCTACTTCCACATTCCCATCCACACAGCACACAGAAAATATCTCAGATTTGTGCTAGACGGGCGGTACTACCAGTTCAAAGTGCTCCCATTCGGAGTCACAACAGCACCAAGAGTGCTTACCAAATGCCTAGCAGTCGTAGCAGCACACTTAAGAAGACAGCAGATTCACATCTTCCCATATCTGGACGACTGGCTCATAAAAGCAAGCTCATACGGCCAGTGTGTACAACACACTCACGCCACAATTCTACTACTCCACAACTTGGGGTTCACAGTAAATCACACCAAGTCACATGTGCTACCCTCGCACACACAATAATACCTCGGTGCTACAATAAACACCCAATTAACACTAGCTTATCCCTCTCCAGGCAGGATAACAAGTGTACAAACACTCCTAACAAAATTCAAACCACAACACTCGCTTCCAGCTCGAGTGTTCATGCAACTCATAGGAATGATGGCATCTTGCATATTTATAGTACCTCACGCAAGACTGCAAATGCGTCCACTTCAAGAGTGCCTAGCACGACAGTGGAACCAGGCTCATGGTCAACTAACAGACCTAGTATTGGTAGACAGTCGGACTCATCGCTCTCTGCAATGGTGGAGCACAAAAAAACCTTTCAAAGGGCCGACCGTTCCTAGAGCCAGTTCCCCAAATAATCATGACAGCGGACACGTCGCTTTCCGGCTGGGGAGCTCACCTACTGCATCACACCATGCAAGGCAGGTGGACACCACAACGAAAGCTACTCCACATCAACCACTTAGGGTTGCTAGCTGTATTTCTAGCCCTAAAAGCATTTCAAACTCAAGTGTCAGGCAAAGCGGTCTTAGTCCGCACAGACAATATGACAGCGATGTACTACATAAACAAACAAGGCGGGACACACTCTACAGCTCTCTGTTAGCACAGCAGATATGGAGATGGGCTATACCTCTAAAGATCTTCCTCTTAGCCCAACATGTCCCAGGAGTACAAACACCATGGCAGATCTACTAAGTCGACAGACACAGCAGATCCACGAGTGGGAACATCATCCGCAAGTTCTTCAACCGTTTTTCCAAACAAGGGGACAACCTCAGATAGACCTCTTCGCCACCCACGAAAATCCAAATTGCGCCAAACTTCGCCGCCAGATACCCACACCCATTGTCCAAAGGCTATGCGATATGGATGAACTGGTCAGGACTATTTGTGTACGCTTTTTCTCCTCTCCCACTACTTTCATTAGTGGTACGCAAACTACAGCAACATTCCCTAACACTCATTCTAGTTGCTCCAACTGGGGCCAGACAACCGTGGTACACCACACTGCTGCAACTATCTGTGGTGCCACACCAAAAACTAAGCCTATCTCCACGCCTAGTAACACAGAACCATGGAGAGATCAGACACCTGGACCCAGCTCAGCTCAACCTAGCGATCTGGCTCCTGAAGTCATAGAGTTTGGTTACCTTAACCTTCCTCAAGAATGTATGAACGTCATCAAAGAAGCTAGACGTCCCACTCTCAAAGCATGTTATGGTGCTAAGTGGAAAAGGTTTGTGATATACTGTCAAAACAATCACATAAACCCCCTGGATGTGTCTATTCAACACATCATAGGATACCTCCTACACCTTCAAAAGTGTAACTTAGCATACACGTCTATCAGATTACACCTTGCTGCTATAGCAGCATACTTACAAAATAGACAACATCTACTTCTTTTTAGAGTACCAGCTATAAAAGCTCTCATGGAACACCACCTTCACCAGTGTGGAACTTAAACATCGTTCTCACACGTCTCATGGGGCCTCCTTTTGAACCTTTACACAAATGTGAATTGCAATTCCTAACTTGGAAAGTAGCTTTCCTAGTAGCCATTACTTCTCTTAGAAGAGTAAGTGAACTGCAAGCATTTACCATTCAAGACCCTTTCCTGCAAATGCATCATAACAAAGTGGTTCTTCGTACTAATCCTAAATTCCTTCCAAAAGTAATTTCACCATTCCATCTAAATCAATCTGTGGAACTGCCCGTATTCTTCTCGCAGCCACAAACAGTCGCTGAAAGAGCTCTACACACTTTCAGTGTTAAAAGAGCGCTACTTTATTACATAGAAAGAACACAAAGTTTTCGCAAAACAAAACAGTTTTTTGTGTCCTTTTCACAACCACAAAGGCAATCCCATATTAAAATCTGGAATTGCTAGGTGGATTGTCAAATGCATACAATTCAGAAAGCCAAACGTACGTTAACAATTCCTCCAAAAGCCCATTCTACAAGAAAGTTAGGGGCTTCTATGGCATTCTTAGGGAATATTCCCTTAGATTACATATGCAAAGCAGCTACATGGTCTACACCGCACACATTCACAAAACACTATTGTGTAGATGTGCAAACTAAGCAACAAGCCACAGCAGTGCATTGCTGGCGCGCGAGTTATAGTGAGTACAACTAACTATAACGTGGGAATTTCAATGGTTTTGTATGAGTAAATTGTCCAGCTAACTATAACTGATGTGAAACCTATGTTTTTTTCAGTGAATTAGCAAGGTTTTTTAAATGCTAATTCCTAACTATAACATGTGTGAAACCTATGGTATTTTTCTGTGAATTTCAAAGGTTTTTTAAAAGCTAATTCCTAACTATAACGTGTGTGAAACCTATGGTTTTTTTCTGTGAATTTCAAAGGTTTTTTAAAAGCTAATTCCTAACTATAATGTGTGTGAAACCTATGGTTTTTTTCTGTGAATTTCAAAGGTGTTTTAAAAGCTAATTCCTAACTATAAAGTGTGTGAAACCTATGTTTTTTTCAGTGAATTTGCAACTCTTTTAAAAAGCTAATTCGTAACTTTAACAAGTTTGAAAACTACAATTTTTAAGTAAAATATTGTTTTTTAATGATAGGTAATTATTATATCTATTATTTTTTTCTAATTATTTCCTAATTCTATATTTGTAAACTATTTTTTACATGTTTTTCATATATATATTTTTTTATTATTTGTGCACTGGTGCGCTCACGGTACGCGTACCGTGCGCGCACCGGTACGCGCAGCGAGAGCGCCCCATCGCGATCCGAACAAAAATTAATTTATGTATTAAAAGTAAATAATAATATATAAAAGTACTATTTATAATATTTAGGAAACGAATTTGAACATTAAACGCATTCCCGAAAAACGAGCAAAACGTCACTGCTACGCGCCGCGTAAGCGCCCCCGGAAGCGCACCAGGAAGCGCCCACGTACGTGCCGCGTAAGCGCCCCGGAAGCGCTCCGGAGCACGTAGCGTAAGCGCATCAAGCCATGTGACCTTAAAATAACACTTTTCATTGGTTCAGAACATTTTGTTTTCCAAATATTGAGAAACCCTCCCATTTCTCTCACTATTGCTTTGTACTTGGAGAGAGCAAGAGGTGTTCTGTGCATTATCTGCTTCTCAAAGTTTTCTGATCTACAGCAATGGCTGCAAGGGAGTCATCCAGCAGTGATTCTGACGTTTTTTTGCGTGAGGACCCTCCTCACCACAAAACAAAGGACCACTTCATTTGGAATTTTTTTTCCATCCCTGAAGGGAAAAAAAGGTTAATGCTGCTAAGGTAACCTGCAAGATATGTGGCACTACTTTATCCAGAGGCAATCCTAATAGGAAATATAGCTTTGGAAATGCCACATTAATTAGGCATGTCCAGAGAATACACCCAAATAACTTTGCCAGGGAGAGTGTCAGGGACCTGGCACGGAATGCACCAAGAGATGGCGGCAGCACCTCCACTGGTGGAGCAACAGCTTCCGGAACACCACGTGGAAGAATGGTCCCTAATGTGCATCCGGTCTTTGCAGGCATAACATTTCTATGCGTGGACTGTGATGAACTGCTCTGTTATAGGGAGCAGAGCGTTGAACTCATTGCTATGAAGAGACAGGAACACCGCTGCCCTCCCTGTCCCTAATTTTTCACATCTTTTTTTGCTCCTGTTGAGCAGTTTTGGAATCCCTGGTTTTGTTTTTCCCCTGAAAAAAATACAAAAAATATATAAAATAGTTATAAAAAAGTATTAAAAAAATATAAAAAAAGAAGAAAAAAAAAAGTTCTTTTCAGAACTACCTCCAATTCTCAAAAAAGGGCTGTATTCTTTACATATTTTACAATTCTGTTTTCCCCCGTGGTGCGCTCAGGGTACGCGTACCGGTAAGCGCCCATGTGCGCGCACCCTGAGCTTACTCCGCGAATTTTTTTTTTTAAAAACTAAAACTTTTTTTGCCCTTCGGAGTCCTCCTAGGCCCCCCTGAAAAAACATAAGAGGGGCAGGGTGTCTCTACCCTGCCCCCTATCAACGTTTTCCACTTTTATTTTTCACCTCTTGTGTCTCTGTTCTTCAGAGTCACAAAATGGCGGACTATGCAGACCATTTAGAATGTTTACAGACACCCAAGAGCCAATTAGCTTTTGAAATTTAGAACCAATTAAAATGTTTCTTTGGTTTTGAATTTGTGTGTGATGAAGTTTCATTGGTTTTCTACATGAATATACATGAAAAATGAGAGGGAAACACCGCCATTTTGTGATAGTACTCTTTGAGGTACATTTGTGAGGAATTTTTGGTGTTCTATTTCTGGTGTGAAATTTACACAGTACTAACTCTTCTGCTTTCTAAAAGGTGAGTTGTTAATTTGTAAGGGGAATTTAATACTTGATAAAACTAGTTTTATATTATCTATTACTAAAAACTATAAATTAAAGTGATTTTATTTCCTGCAATTTACAGCAAGAAATTTGAAAAGAATATGGATCTCAATGAGGACACCGTTGATATTAATTTTGAAATTTCTGCGACTTTTGTTGAGACGAGTTTTATTGAGGTCTTGAATGATCCTGTTGATAACACTATCCATGAAGAAGACCTTTTTTTGAAAGGAGATGGAATGGGGGATTTTAATGATGAGACTTTGGATGCTGAATTAATCGAATGTTTGGACTATATTGAGTTCCAGGACTCATGTATGGAGACTTCTGATGAGGAGATTCCTGATCAGTTAATGTTAGAAGTTTTTCTAAATTATGAAAATTCTGAAGAATAAATTTATATTTAGAAATTATAAATTGTTTGAGACATTTTTTATTATTCTATTTGTAATTTATGAGATAGTAGCGAAATGATTGTGGTATAAAGTGAGACTTATAGTATAGAGTGCAACATTTCTGTGTTACATAGTAAGTTTACTCAGTTACTTCCCTTCTCCCACTATATTTTCTCCAATGTGCATTTCACATCTCTTCTTCATCTCATGCCTTCTTTCTCTCACTGTCTCTCTCTAATGTACACTATCGCCGCCATTTTGTGTACTTTTAGAAGACAGTGAAATGTAATGCTCCAAAGGTGGAGTGCAAGATCTGCCATACTATACTTTCCAGAGGAGACCCCAGAAGGCAGTACAGTTTTGGTAATTCAACTATGATTCGGCACGTCCAGAGGAGGCACCCCCAGAACTATGCCCGGGAGAGTGTCAGGGCTCTGGCACGAGTGGCTCCAACAGATGGTGCCTCTACTTCAACTGGAGGAACAACTGCATCAGTGAGGGGGCGACCAGAGCAGCTGATCCCAAATATTCAGCCTGTTTTTAATGAAGCCTCCATCAAATGCAATCCCTGATGCAAGGAGAGAAAGTGAAAGAAAAAGTGAGAGTAGAAGACTGAGGGCCTCATTTATGAGGCCATGCGTCACTTTTACGCCGCCGGTGCGTCACTTTTTGTGACACCAGTGGTGTAAAAAAAGGGCCTTGTTGAGTCATATTTTCAGTAATGGTATCAAATGAGATGGAATATAAGATAAAGAGGGGCATATTTACAAGACTCTTGCACAATTTTTGACATGGGTGCAAGCAGAAAATGCATGCAGAATAATAAAATTGGCACGCAGACAAGAATATGAAATGCCGTGAGAGATGTTAACATTGTGAGAGTCTACCTTATAAACACACAGCTATGTCAAAGATTGTGCACGCAGCTTGTAAATATGCACCCAGACAAGAATATGAAATGCCGTGAGAGATGTTAAGATGTAGAACAGTGTCAGTTACACACAACAGATTTTCTTAAGCAGAATCTCTGAATAATGCTTCCTTCACTGGAGCCTTTCAATAATGGCACAGATTCTTTCTCATTTCATATTCTTGTACATAGCCAATAAAAATTGTTCCCACACAAATTCAAAACCAAACTGCACGTTTTAATTGGTTGTACATTTCAAGACTTTGAAACTCACATAACAGTCACCCATCCCCCCAGTGCTCATTCACCAAGTAACCATGGTAACTCCCTCTTAAACCAGCACACAGTTCACAAGTTCATCATACTATGTTGCAAAAAAATCCACAAAGGCTGTTTGACCTCTCAATCTACTAGCTAATGAAATGCAATGTTTCTTTAAATGACTTTTTCTCAACCATTGAAATGACTTCTTACAAAAAAAAAGCATGCACCCTAATTTTCTGTGGAGATTTTCTACAAAGCTCCAATCATTTCTGGTTATTCGTCTGCACTGATTCTCAAACACTTTTTTTCATAATCAAACTGCCATTTCATTTCCACAACTCATCTGTCTAGAAGCACATCTACCTTCAAAATGACAAAAGTCTGGTTTGTGGGTCATAGCTATGTCCACTGGAGTCAAAATTACGCAGCTAACAGAGGTATTTACAATCTTGATTTACCAAATGTGGACATTGTATGGATTGGACAGAGAGGATTGAGGAGTCACCAATTGATACCATTGGTAAAATCCTTTATGCATTTACCACACCCTGACCTTATAATTGTGCACTGTGGTGGAAATGACTTAGGCACTTTGACTGGGGTAGGCCTGGAAATGCTTTTAAAGGACATCTTTGGGCAATTGATGTCACTTTTTCCAAAAACTGCCTTGGTATTTTCTAATATATGCCAAAGGCAAAAATGGAACTGGTCCAACCAATTTTGTCCACAGATTGAGAAAGCAAGGAAACATGTAAATAAATCGGTTTCTGCTTACCTCAGAGACTATGGTATGGGTTCCATTTACCACAACAACTTGCGTTACAACATGCAAGACATCTATAGGAGAGATGGTGTGCATTTTACAGATGAGGGGAATAGAGTTTTCCTCTTGAATATAAGACAGCATTGGTACCTACTTGTAGGTACAAAAAAACACCTACTCAACACAACAGCTCTTTTCAGAGCTAACTTACCTCTAAACACTCTACATTATTTTTTTACTCTCTTTTTTTTACACTGTTTTTCCCCGTGGTGCGCTCAGGGTACGCGTACCGGAGAGCGCACCTGGGAGCGCACCCAGCGCTTACCCCGCGAATTTTTTTTTAAAAACGTTTTTTTGCCCTTAAGAATCCTTCTAGGCCCACCTCAGAAAACCTAGGGGGTCAGGGGGTGTCTACTCAGCCCCCTTTTAATTATTTTCCCCTTTCTTTTTCACCTCTTGTGTCTCGATTCTACCGAGACACAAGAGGGCGGACTCTCAGGACTGTTTAGAATGTTGACAGACACCCTACAGCCAATCAGCTTTCCGCTTGCGCACTCCCGTAGCGCGCCAGGTGCGCTCCCCGGTACGCGTACCTGTAAGCGCTCGAAGCGCGCATATAGATATATATGTGTTTTTAAAGTTCATTTTTAAAAAAAACACTGGAGCAATTTCCACCAAATATAGCAAAGGCACATCTGCGTACCAGTCCCTACAATTTTGCCAAGTTTGGCGTAATTCCGTTCAGCGGTTCGGGCTGTAGACTTGTCAGACCATCCTATGGAAATTAACATGGGGAAAACACGTTTTGGGACCCCCCTTTTTTCTCAGCCCCCACTTCACGAATCCCCCTGAAACTTCCAGGGAAGGAGCGCAGCGGAGCTGGCCAAAATTTGGGAAAATTACACACAAATTCCTCAACCGGCGCCAGAGTTATTCCCAATAGAATGTTGCGGATTTCCTATGGTAGCCAATCCTAACTATAACTACCTACTGGCGACCGCCAGTAGAGTAGAGTAGGGTAGGATATATATATATATATATATATATATATATATATATATATATATATATATATATATATATATATATATATATATATATATATATATATATATATATATATATATATATATATATATATATATATATATATATATATATATATATATATATATATATATATATATATATATATATATATATATATATATATATATATATATATATATATATATATATATATATATATATATATATATATATATATATATATATATATATATATATATATATATATATATATATATATATATATATATATATATATATATATATATATATATATATATATATATATATATATATATATATTCATAATCAAGGGCGGGATCGCCCGAAACACGTAATGGCGGAATTGGCTGAATAAAGAATATGCACAGGATTCTTGGGTCCACGCTCGTTTGTTCTTGAGGCAAGAGAAGTGAAGGCGAGTTTGGCGCTATATATATATATATCTGTTTATTCAATTAAAAAAAACAAAGTTTAAAGTTAGGGTTATCTTTGCTTGTATCACCTCATGGTATGTTTATATCAACAATCTTTAAAATTCACTGAAAAAACTATCTAAACTGCAGTTATGGTTACAAAACAGAACCAAAAAATTACTGAAATTCTCCAGTCATCTAATTCACACCACCGCGATGCACTGATTATGACAACACTTTTTAAATGGCATCATTAATGATATCACTCATGGCATCTCAAATGACATAATTGATCACATTACTATCAACAGCATCTAGAGGTACCCTTGACCAGGCAGAGCAGGGGTTAACCATAGGACAAGGCCCAGTGGCCAAACCTTTGTCAGCTACCAACTCATGCTGTGCACAAACGTCACCTGCATTTGCACTGTAGGGGTTGGCTGCAGGGCATAAGCTTCCTTCAGTAACCCTCAACAGGCATCCAACTCCCGCTGCAATCACCTTTTTCTCAGCACAACAGAGGCCAGGCCATATACCCAACTCTTGCCGGGTGGCCATTCCCTCAGCACAAACGAGGCCAGGCCATATACCCAATTCTCACCGGGTGGCCGTTCCCTATTACACAGCCTTTCGCTGTGTGCATTGGGGGTTGGCTGCAGTGCCTTGCATTCATCCAGGAGCTGCAGCAAAATGTTCATGAACATCCAACCCTCACTAGCTCAGACCTTCCTAATTCTCACCGGGTGGCTGTTCCCTGTTACACACAGCCTTTCGCTGTGTGGGTTGGCTGCAGTGCCTTGCATTCATCAAGGACCTGCGGCAAAATGTTCATGAACATCCAACCCTCACTAACTTGGACCTTCAGGCTTGCACCAGAAGGATGAGCTGCAGGGTCTGGAGTATGGCAGGGCCATGCACCCAACCCCTTGTGGGCAGGCAACTCTTCACTGTGTACAGCCTTTGGCCATTTGCAGCAAGAGTTATCTCCCAGGCCTGGGCATAGGCTAGGGCGTGTGACCATTTCCCCACAGAGGACCTGCCTCTTCTGCATATTGTCATAGAACCTTTTGCCCCATTTCTTTTTTTTTTAATAGTCTATCAACAGCACTATCATAGTTGATGATATTCGTGATGTCATTTGAGATGTGATCCATGACGTTGTCAATTATGTAATGTGTCATGAGGGGCCATGAATTATGTTTAGTATACTTAACTTTAATTTGAGGATTTCAGTGTTTCTTGAATTTTGTTTTTTTTTCAACCATAACTGCACTTTCACTGTGTTTTGTTTTCTGAGAATGTCACATAATTTATGATTTTATAAGCAAAGTGCTTGTCCTTTGGCCAGTCCTGTACCCAACCCATTACAGTGCTATTGGGAGTAAAACTGCTGCGTATTACCTTTGGTCATGCACAGTGAGAGTTGTCCACTGGGACTGGCCTATATAACAAGACCCTATGCCCAGCCCACAGGAGGTGGCCAAACCCTATCCACATGGCCTCTATCTATGCGGCCCAGCCAGGCCTGCCCACCAGGCTCTGTGCCCAACCTACACATGGCATATGGCTGCACACAGCAGGCAGGGATGGCCAGGCTCTTCTCCTAGCCATCCGAAAGCAGCCAATCTCCCCTGTGCATGGCATGGAGCCATTTACAGTGGCCTCTGGCTGCAGGGGAGGAGGCCAGGCACCCAACAACCTACCATGGGCGGTCAATTCCTATTGTGCAAGGCCTAGGGTGGCTAATCACCCCACTGTAGGTCAGGCCTTGCACCCAGCTGCTGCGAGTGATCTAACCCAGTGGTCGTTTGCCGCCACATGGCCTTGCCTCCAGACTGGCCCTACACCCAAATATCTGTGGTTTTCCAACTCCTGCTGCTCATGGCCTTTGGTATTCAGAATGACAACTTCTTCCCTCCTTTTTAGATGCTTGCCCTTATCCAGACCTACAAAACGTTAATGGCCTTCCCACCGCTTTAGAAAGGAGCAATCCTTACTCCTGTAACCGTGCCTGCTACGAAAGCCTGTTCTTTGATTTCTGTGGTACAGAAAGCAGTGGAAGTGCTTGAATTACCCTTACCGATAGCTGAGGAAAAAGTCCAACTTCTTAATAGAAATCCTTCAGCCGCTTCGGTAGCCGGGCTGCTGTTCAGTGAGGTGTTCTTGAAGTCTTGTTGGGAGAAACCCTTCCTGGTCCTGGCAGTCGCCAGACAGATCGCACAGGGACATAGGGCCGCGTCTTCCAATCTTAAGTTCTTGCAGACACAACACATCACAGGGAAGTTTGATGGTAGAAGATTTTTCTGCCAATTAGAACTTTATTTTTTGCAATCAATTTAAGGTTTTACGGCAAAAGAACAGTGCACATCAAACAGTTCCATAGGCGCTCAGAGTGGTTATTGGTAATACAGGTTACTGCACATGTTTACAATCCATACATCATCTTTGCAATATGAAAGGCAAGGAACAAAAGAATTACACAAAAGGGAAAAAGCCAGATAGATTGAACATTATCAGTAAGGGAGACCATAACTTGTGCGAGGCAGGTGGACTTTCGGTGGTCTTCAGAGAATTCCTCATGTGAAAGCTGAGTAAGGCTCCGATGAGTTTCTTCTGCTTCTAGGATCTATTACTGAGGCATCCACACCAAGACCAACACCATAGTATGATGAGCTTGTCGACCGTGGGTTGATGCATACTGTCTCAGGCACCTCATAAGGGATAGGCTACTAGAATATGCAGTGAGTTCAGGCTGCTCTATTGCAGCATGAAACTATTCCTTGAATGCACGTAAATTTGAAAGGGGGGTGTTCCTACGTGCCTGCTCTTAGTCTGTCCAACCTGGTTGGGGTGTGAAGTGCGCCAAGTCGCCTGTGCTAACAATGGATGGGGAGGAAACTGGTCAGGGAAGTGTCAGCTCGTAGAGAGTCCGAAGGTGCCTGCAGGTATAGGTTCCCTATGCTAGTGAGTGGCACACAGCATGGCTGTCCAAGCCTTTGGTTTTGATGGAAGGTGAACCCTGAACTAGAAGTGGATCTGGGTGCCAAAGAGGTTTAGGTAAGTTGAACATGCATGGGTCTAGGGCATAATTATAGATTTGACGCATTTTCCACCAAATCCATAATCTGCAAATTTTAACACAAACATTTGTTTCTAGCTCAAAAGGTTTAAAAGTTACTAAAAACGCAGTGAAATCTATTGCCACGCAGTGGAAGGCCCTTAGAAAAGGTTAACTGGTCACCTTTCTATTGCTTATTGCTGTATTTTGGTGTGTAACTGGTACTGATGAAGTTCTACCTATGCCCAGACAGTGTAAGCAAGTGTAAAAATAACATAATACTATCAGAAAATATGCAGCATATTTTGCTTTTCCTTTCCACATAATTTGGCTCTTCCCTGGTGCATAATTTCAGTGGCGCTGGTCATGGTATCCACTGAAATGCACTGCAGTGAATGTTAGGTTTTGAGGGTCACAAAAAGGAACACATATAAGGGGTGATAACAGATTTTAGTCACAATATAAATAATTTATTGGTGGTACCATATTCATTTTAAGAATTTGTGTGTTCTAAGGTAATTTTACTCGGGGGGGGGGGGGGGGGGGAAATGCTGATCTTTTACTGAGATTTGATGAACCGTGTTCGAGAGGAAACTGTTTTCTGTCATAATTTTCTCATAGATGTTATTGAAGGTGCTCCAAACGCTAAAGTGAAATCATGTTTTCTATAGGTTCACACTATCTTACTCAGCCATATGAGGAAAAAGAGTAAAACATGTATTTCCAACAGCGGTCTAGCAGGTAATTCCCCAGTGTTCTGCAAAGTCCCATAGTGTTTAACGACCAGCTAATGTGCTGTTTATGACAAAACTGTGGCATAAACTTCTGTAATAAAAGTGTCATAAACACTGTTTATTTATTCCTAGAAAAAAGGTTTACACAGTTTTTTGTTTCAATGTCAATTGTCTGTTTACATGATCGGTCAGTTTACAATACACATAAAAAACAAAGGTAGCCGATTCATACAAGTAACACACAAGTTACTTACTTGATTAATTCCTTACCGTAGAATATTCCCAGGCGTCAGACTGGATCCGGAAAGTTTTTTCATCAGCAGTACCCCTGCGCATCGTTAGCGTCGTAGTTGCCGAGATGACGTTGCTTGGGTTACTTGGACGCGCCCACGCGCGCTGACGTCAGTTCTACACGACTTTCTACGCCAGGAACGCAGAGCCATGCAAGATATTGACCACTGAAGCATTGAAACTAGGGCCCTGAAAGGGATGACCTTAACCCTAGAAATCAGTTAGCATAACGGGGAGGATGGGTGGGGCGGTAAGGACTCTATCACTAACTAATGTCTCTTACGAATATATTGATACACAAGTAAGTAACTTGTGCAGCTGAAAGAGACACGTTAGTGATAGATTCCTTACCTTAGAATAGATTTCACAGCAATACAAACCCCGGTGGTGGGTCTTCAAACAAGATCACACCAGAAAGTCACAGAGAACAGAACGGCCAAAGAAGCGGTCTCTCCGGACTTGACTGTCAAGGCAATAATGCTTAGTAAAAGTTTGCAGCGAGGCTCATGTGGCTGCCTGACAAATGTCTTGCAGGGGCACCACGTCCCAATGCAGTAGTAGCTGCTGCCGCCCTGGTAGAATAGGCGCCCAACCCCGCCGGAGGTTCCTTTTTAGCCAGAGAATAACAGGCTTTGATACACAAGACGACCCAGCGGGAGATAGTCCTCTTGTGTACAGCCCGGCCTTTCTTAGCGCCCACGTAGCCAACAAAGAGCTGGTCATGCACCCGGAACTGTTGTGTGCGATTTAAGTAAAATGTAAGCACACATTTTGGGTCCATACGGAGGAGCCTCTCTTCCTCGCTGGAAGGGTGCGGAGGCAGAAAGAAAGAGGGCAAGGTGATAGTCTGCCCAATGTGAAAAGCAGGGACAACTTTTGGCAAGAAGGAAGGATAAGTGCGAAGCACAACCTTGTCCAGATGGACTGACAGAAAAAGAGGCTTATAAGAAAGAGCCTTTAGCTCACTCACACGCCTAGCGGAGGTGATGGCAACGAGGAAAGCAGTTTTCAAGGTCCACAAACAAAGAGGACAGTGGTGGAGCGGCTTAAAAGGAGCGCACATCAAAAAAGTAAGTGCCAGATTCAAGACCCACTGCGGCATCAGAAACAGAATAAGAGGGAAAAGGTGAGTAATGCCTTTGAGAAATGTATTAACAACAGGGGTCTTGAAAAGAGAGGGCTGATCAGGAAGCCTGAGAAAGGCCGAGATTGCAGAAAGGTAGCCCTTGATAGTGCCGCTTCTAGCCTGAAGTCAGCAAATTTTACGGTATTAGGGGACCTAAAAAACGCAGTCTGTGCAGTTGTCAATGCTACATGACCTGTCAGTGATCCATCCTACCCAGTTAGTCAATTTTATAACACACATCAAAGGTCACACTCTGAAAATTGAGAGTGAAATATGATGACATAAATAAAAGGAACTCCAAAGCATCTTTAAAAAAAATATCAAGCCATTAGAAGGGCCTGAACAAATGATCTTGCAGAGAGAATGAAGCAATCTGGTTACTCCCCAAAAGAGATCTAAAATATAGTGGACTCCTTTCCTAATCATGATACGCTTGAAACTGGACCTATGTCTTCAATAAAACGATGCAAATCTCTATCTAATCACTTTCTCCAGGAGGTAAAAGACATCTATGATACCCTATCAGGCTCTCCAGACCACAGGGATAATATAGAGAACAGGTCTAGAGACATTAGCATCAAAACATTACTTTACCACAACAGACCATAGAACATATCACTGCTGTGGCCACCTCAATTAAATCAGACTCAGCTGAACCCAGCTCCAACCAATATCCTACTGAAGGGGGGCACCTCAATGATTACTGTTCTGACAGATTTGTGTAATCTTTTCCTGAAGAAGAGCGGTAGTTTTCCGGCGGAATTGAAAAATGCCATCATCCATCCTTTATTAAAGAAATCTAATCTAAACATATTAATAAATTATAGACCCATCTCCCTTTTGCCTGGTGTTAGCAAAATTGATCAACAGCTACATCATAAACCATCTGCAAACAAACAACATTCTTCCCCCTACCCAGACAGGTTTTCGCGCGGGCTATAGTACAGACAGCTCTTCTAAGGGCCACAGAGTTATGCAGGTGGTCCTGGACCAGAGTGGATCAGCAGCTCTGATGCTCCTTGACTGCTTTCGATTCAGTCTGCCACCCCACCATTCTCCATCGACTGGAAGAAGCTGGTATGACAGGGTACGCTCTGAAGTGCTTGGCCTAGTTTGTGGACAAATGCAGTTTCCAGGTCAGCGAGGGGCAGTTCTTCTCATCCAGTCATCAGTTGTACTGTGGTGTCACACAGGGCTTGTCCTTGAGCCTTACTCTTTTTGACATTTATGTCCGTCCCGTATGAGATCTATGTTCCTTTGGTTATGAGATGGTATATTATGCGGACGAACGCCAGTTGATTGTTCCGCTGTGACCAAATTTGGACTCTGGGGCTTATTTACAGGCCCCATGCGCCACTAGTGCGTCACTTTTAAAATGGGAAAAAGTGATGCACCAGCGGCGCAAGGGACTTGTAAATAAGCCCCTCTGTTTTAATGACACTTAACAGCTGCTTAGCAAAAGTATCTCAGTGGATGGCAGCCAATGATCTGAAATTGAATGGAGGTAAAAACCGAGGTTCTGGTCATAGGAAATAATCCAACGCTTTAGGATCAGATCATCTGTCCATCTCCCTTAGGAGAGCACCCATCTACTAAGTCAGAAGTAAAAACCCACTAACCATAGCCTCCCAAGCAAAGAAAGTGGCTTGCAGTTGGTTTGGCTTGCTGAGAGCCCTAAGAAAGGTTTTAAAATGGCTCCCACTAGAATCATACAGAATAGTGATTCAAGGCCCAATCGTGTCTCACCTTGATTATGGCAACTCGCTGTATTTAGGTAGCCCAAAATCAGTGATAATTAAACTTCTGATCACTCAAAACGCCGCTGCCCTGATACTGTTAGGTACTCAGAAAACAGAATCGGCTGGCACCGCGCTTAAAATGCTTCATTGGCTGCCCATTAGCTACAGGGCACAATTCAAAGCACAATGCATTTTATATCGGGCAAAGAATAACACAGCCTCAACTGACCTGCAGCAAATGGCCAACCCCTATCATGCCAATAGGGACTTGCAATCAAACAATTAAAGACAGCTTTATTTCCCCAGAATAAAGACTGCTAGAAGTGGGGGCAGGTATTTTGTAACCATGGGCGTGGTTCGCAGTAGTAGCGCTACGCGTAGCTACGCTAAGTGCACTTCGCACGCTACGCGTAGCACTACGCAAACTGCATAGTAGCCTGTTCGCACTGTGCAAGATGCCGTTTTCAATGATAGCACAGTGCAGACAAGCATCCGGCACTGTGCAATCATTGAAAACGGCATCTTGCACAGTGCGAGCTGTAGTTTTCTGCAGCTCGAGTAGATTTTTACTCGACTGGTAGTTTCTCATCTTGAGCGGTCGCGAGCATACGCGACCACTCGCAATGAGAAACCTGACCTCGCCGCATTGAGAATCTCGCCGAGAGGTTTATTTTCCAGGTTTGCGATCGGAAATTTGATGTTGCTGATCGCAAGCCTGGAAAAAGTCTCACCGGGATGTCATTTTGCTTGCTCGCGGTCGCCAACTTGACCTTGAGGACCGCAAGTTTTCCCTGTGCTATGTGCAATTCGCGTAGTACTAATTAGCGGAAACGTCGCAAACTACACGAGCGTAGCGTAGTGCTTTGCCCAGGGTTAGTATTTTGCCTACCTCACACCTAGGCTTAGGAACTCTGCCTAAAACTTAAGAGGTATCTTTTCTCTTAACTCTATCCCATTCTCCTTTATTTCACTCTCTCCTCTCATCACTATAGCGATGGGAAACCAGATTTGGGTAGCCATAAGCTTTTTAAGTTCTGGAGAATAGAATAGAATTTACGCGCGCTGGCACTTTTTGCAAGCACTTTGCCAGAGAATTCTCCCTCCTCGTATAGTTGCCAAATGTATTTAAATTTAAGCTTTTCCCTTAAGTTAGGCAGTTTATTAGTCTCTCGCTTGATAATTCTTGTTATGGCTCACTTTATTTAACTTGGATTTGGCCTGTTGTAGACATTGGATCTGTTTTCCTTAGCTTTCTTAAATTGGCATGAATGATTTCCCTTCATGTTGCAGCTTTATATGACTCCCAAAAGTTAGCTAGGGAGAATTTAGCTATTTTCAGATAAAAAGTGACTAGTTCGGTCAGCAACTTGCTCAAGGAAATGGCTATTTTTGAGCAAGGATTTATCAAAGTGCCATCTTTGTCCAGGGCCTACAGTGGTCAAAGAATCTACCTCCAACTGTAAGGCTGTGTGATTTGAAATATAGTTAGGGATGAAATAACTGACAGTTTTGGATAGTAGGTATGGTATTAGAAAGCAGTAGTATGGTATTAGAAAGTAGTCTACGCGAAAGGTCAAGTAAAATTAGTTAGAAAAAGGAATATAAGGCCTTTTGTGTGGGTTCTCCACTTGCCATTGACCTACTAAACCCAACTCTCTTTTAAGCGAGAACATGACTTTCTCAATCATCATATTTTGCCCACTTATGTGTATGTTCAGATCTTTATTAGTTACTTGAGGAAAATGTAATCCTCCCACGATCAATAAATTCTTGGAGAATATAATGAAAATGAATGTTGAACTATTTGGATTTCAGCAGTAGCCCACCTTCCGGCATCATCTCTAGCGCTTTTTATTAATCTACCAGAAAGTTTCCTACTTGCTAAAAATGCCACCCCTTACTGTGCCACTGTAACCGATGAAAAAGTTAATAAATGGAACGACAACCAGCTGATTGCCTTCTACCCCACTTCTTAATGCAAGTTTCTTGCAGTAGAATTATGGACGAATTTAGTTTGGCCAAATATGGCCTTCTTTTATTGTTGTTTAATCCATTAACATGTGAAGATATAACTTTCAGCTTTGTGTTAGCGATAGGTGCAGTTTTGTCAATTCCAGTTCATGATAGTTGACACTTTTGATTTCCAATACTTTCTGCAGACAGGTGGCCTTTTTTCCATTTTTAAGCTCTCTCCCCCTTCCAATCCAAACTCACTGGCTGCTCAACCTTCCGCCACACTTTACCCTCTATCCCTAGCCAGTTTCTGCTTACCCAGCTTGGAAACCCTCCCTTCTCAACCATGGTGTGTTGGGCTACACCTCTTTGGCCTCATTTATGAGGTTTTACCATAGGGCAGCACCGCAGGCCTACCTGCTGCGGTGCCCTATGGTAAAAGAAAAAGGGCAGGAATGCACCGTATCTATTGGATATGGCGCATTTCTGTCCTTTTCCCCTGTGCCGGCACACAATGGGCTGCCGTGCACCAGCGCAGGCACCTTTGCACCAAGGTTTCCCTTCCTGCACAGAAATAATCAGAAGAGGCTTCTCCTCTTTTCACATAGAAAAAGGAAAAACAAGGAGAAATAAAGATATTTCTCCTCGTTATGCCTCTGGGGAGGCGTAAGTTTTTGGCGTTGCCCCAGATTTACAATTTCTCGTTAATCTGTAGGAGTGTCAAAAAGCCACTGATGATGCTGGGAGCACCCCCAGCAACACCCATTGCATGCGCCTTTGAAGCAGAAAACTGTGCTAAAGGGAGCCAGGTTTACGAGGCAGCATTAAGCCTAAAAAAGTGGCGTAGTGCTGCCACGTAAATATGGGGCAGGCTCCTGCGCCATGTAACGTCACAAAAAGTGATGTTCCGGCGGCGCAAGGAGACTCATAAATGAGCCCCTTGTGTGTAGACAGACAGTGACTTGCTCCCTCATTTACATTACTCCCTCATTACATTACAAGATTTGGTTATGATCTCGCTTTCTCACAACTAATTGAGAGTACAGGATTTAAAGCTCATAATTTTGTTTCTATAACTTTTGTATACAGAATCCTCCTAAACTAGGAGCTTGAGTAAATAAAAGGCTTGCCCTTATTCCACTCAAATAAGAAATCTTTTTAATATCCATTGACCTGAGGAAAAGCACAATAAAGTAATCCTTACCTGTGAAACATGCGTCAACCGCTTAGGAATTTTGTGTGTGCGAGAGATACGACTGGTATGTATGTGTGATATTGAGCTAAGGGGATTGTGATAATGTGTTTGCTAGGAATTGAAAATATATAAATGCACTTATAAGTTGAATGCATGCATCACTGATGTAAGGATTTACGATTTAGAAGCAATACAGTTTAAGTGTGATATATGTATGGTACTTCTTTACCAAACCGGGAAGAAAAATCTGAGGTTTCCATTTATGTATATTTTGACATGACTTCCTGGTCACATGGTCTGTAAGTGATGCCACTTTCGGGGGTTGGACTTCCAAGACATGATTCTTGGGTGATGTCACTTCCTGTTCATATGCCCCAGAAGTGAAGCCATTGGAAGCTATTCATTTATACTATATTGAATAGCAATTTTAGTAGCTCCAGGTGTACTTGCAAAAATGTACTTGTCATTTTAAACCATCATGGGGTGGATATTCTAATGAGTGAGTAGATATATATCGTATGCCTTGACAAAAGAAGGGTGCAGTGAATAATCTGAAAATCGCTTTATGAAGAGTGCACAAATTAATGGAAAGACATTCAATATGAAATTGAAAACACTCAAAATAGAATCCTATCTGACTGATGGAGAACAGTAGAGTGGTAATGCTGTCCAAGATAGCAGAACTATTCCACTGAGATTGCCAAAAACTATTTTAGTAAAGCATCCACCAAGAAGAATGTAAGTGTAACTGGCAGAGATAGTAATCCTACATTTTCTTTTTTTAAACACAGTTATTGGCATTTCTAAAGCTTAACACAAAACAAACGCACAATGCAGTTGGTGCACAGATTGCAGCGCTATTTGTAACAATATACATTCTCTCCACACCCCTCTGTAAATCACCTCTATACCGCAAATAAACACAAGGAACACAAATCAAGGTCCAGACACAAAGGAATGTACCTCGGCTTCTATTGACCATGAATGCCTATCAGTCAATTCGATTTGTATCGCCTTATAATGGGCCCAGTCTGACCATATCTTTGGGTGCTTGTGCGAGTATCAGCTCGCCACATACATTTTCCATTGCCATGTAGTGGTCTAGTCCTTTATTCTAACCTCCACTGAAATTGAGTGTCTGTGTTTTCCAGATCTAAGGAATGTCTCTTTTCGCCACCACCAGGTCAAGCCAACACAACACCATTTTATAACTGTTAGTGCCCAGACCAGTTTGTATATGTAAGAGGACCAACTTAGGATCCTATGGGAGATGCCATCAAACCTACATTTTCAGAACCTAATCAGCTTTTTCTTAAAGAAATCCTCGTCATTAAGCCAGTGTAATACCAATAGGAGGTGCAGAAAAAGCAGTAAATAGTTTAGGGCAAAGCAATTTGAGGCAGTATACTTGTGTAATTTTAAAACGAATTCCATATGTGTAATAAAGTCATTGTATTTGCAACGTTTATGTGGCCAAGAAAAATTGTACATGAAAAGTTGACATAGAGCGCATGCTGATGAGGCAGAAGAATAGCCATTGTGCGTTTTATAATTAGTAAAGGATTTTAAAAAAAATGCAACTTAATGCAACTTATGCTGCAGACATTTAAAATCCTTGAACAAAACATTTAGAAGTATATTGTGTTCATGTTATGTATAGTGATATTTTTACCCTGTCAAATGTGGTTGGGCTATTAGCATTTCCAATTTAACGTGTAATGTGTGCACCGGATATAATGTAAAACGCTTATTCTGCTGAAGACGATCACATTTTCACAAGTATGTTCAAATTTGTTTTGTGCATAGGTATTAGGAAGCTGCTGAAGTACATCACATTTGGAGAAAGCAGTGGATTTATTTATTTTTATGTTTGTCAATTCTTCTAAAAAGTACAATACGTTGTTGAGAGCGACAGAGAGAGAATGGAATTTGGATTAGCCCTCGTAAGCCAGTGGCCATTGTATGTTTTTCATGGCTTGCCTTTGCTGAGATGGACTATCTAGTAAGGCAATGGCAGTTCTTGCTTCCTTACATTGTTTGTTTTTTGTCTGATGATGGCGCATCAATAAGTTTTTATTTTTTTAGGCAACAGGTACAACATGACATAGTTTCTATGTGAGAACCAGTGTTTGCTGTCTGAGGAATTTAGTTTGCTGACATGATTCCGTAATAATTGTTAATTTATGGCTTTTTTGTTTAGGAAGTGTATGGCTATTTGGAATCCATAGCTAGTCATAAAGACACAGTTCTAATCACTAATTTACCTTGTGCATTTATTTAATTTACTTTACTGTAAAGATACTATATTGGATTTACGTTTTTATTTGTTTACAAAATAAAGAAGTGTGTTTACATAGGGTTATTTTAGAAAGCAATATTGGGCATTTGTCCAAATTATTTTCTATACAATATTTTGCTGTGTATACTTTTAAGTTCACCACTTATAACACACATTTCATCTTCCGCTCCATTTCAGAATACTCTTCTTTGGGGGTACAACTTAACTCTGCCAATGTAGTTTCATCAGAAAAGGTCCCATCTTCCATACTATTGTAGCCCGAAATGTTGCTTCATTATGGGATTGTCCTTCAAGAACAGCTATGGGAAGCACAAACAGAGTTGCCCACTATAAGAAAAGTCGTTCCCTCAAACAAACACTAGTAACGCCAATAGGTTCAGTTGCCAGCCTTTCACGTTTGTCAGTGCCTGGTTTTTTTATTGTTGGGAAAGCTGCACACCCTTGATTAAAAAAAAAAACATTTTAAATCCCAAAAAGCACACATTTCCACAATAGTCCCTGGCACTTAACTGAACCATTTTGTGTGTAGAACTGCTCCCTGTGAAAGAACAGAATTCATTCACAGTGAAGAGATCGAAAGGTTGAAGTGGTCTGACCTACTGGTCCATGCTGTATGGTGTACTGGGTAATAGAAAATGTGAATGACAAAATAACAGACCAATGGATAAAGAGGGCTAGCAGGAAACCCCTACAAGTAAGTACATATATTTACTACGAAAATCAAAAGGTCTTGGTTAACATTAGGCGTTAAAGGGCCAGACCAGTTGGCTTTATTTCTATTGGTGTATATTTTTTTGTTGTATCCAGACATATTTTAAGAAATAAAACTAAAGTTTTTGAGAAAACAGACTGCCATTTAAGATCATGCTCTGGGTGTATGAATTGATTTGTCAGATTTAACAGTTGGGAATATCATTTTAGGTGTTCATCAATTAGAGGAATTTCCCCTCCATCCCCAAGTTATAATTCAGATTTGAGTTCAATTATTTCCACAAACCACTTCATAGCCTTTTCCAAAGCACATCCATGTGTTTATAGCTATAAAGGGACGATAGGCTGGCACTACGTAAATGGAAAGAAAGCTGTATGAAGATTAGTAAGGGTTCATTCCAGAAAATGAGGCTGATAGAGGAAGTCAATAATGGAAGTTCAGAAAAAAATATTAGGCTAAAAGAGTAACATGCTTAGTATGTCTGATTGTAAATAAGGTGATTGAGACGTGCTACGGCAGTGTGCTTTTTAAATCAATGACTCCATCAAGTTGTTCTGGTCTTTCAACTTTAAGTTAAAGTCAACAGTAACAAGGACTGGTTGAAGGAGTGACGATAAAAGTTCCAAGAACTATGGAAATCTAGAGTATGGTCTATAGGGTGGAGACCAAAAAATAAGGTTGAAGAGGAGGGCTTGGAAAATCGAATAATGATCGATAAGATTTCAAGGAATAGTTTTCGTGGCATATCAAGTATAGATACATACCAGTGGTTGTGTCTGCTAACCAAAAGAAGCTAGAAGAAACATGCCACTTTAATGAAGTTTAGTAAAGTTGGTGCTGTTGAGTTGTCCACATTAATTTCCATGAGTAAGCAGAGTCCAGAAACTCTGCATGGAAACAGTTGTTACAGCTTGGAGAGCAGGAACTAAAATTAAGTTTGAATGATGGAGATCTTAGGAAGTTTAAGATATGTGTAAAAAACGATTCTGAGGCAAACAAACTAGCAAGAAAAGAAAAAACAACGACTGCCACAGGGAGGATTGGTGGAAGACAGAGAAAAATGGACAAGCTAGGGAAAGGAAAGAGCCTAAACGTATGTGGCAGAGACAAAATAACATGGAAAGGAAATTATAGCATGGTCAAACATACATGGCAGAGACAAGACAAGGCAACTTGGAAGGGAAATGACACTGTCAAAAAGAAAGTAGAATATTAAGAGTACCAGAAATAAAATAGCAGAAATAAGGGGAGATGACATAGTGCTAGGGTAAAAAGTACAACAAAAGAAACTTGATAATGATTGTGGTAGCAGCATAAAATATAAAGTTCTACACACTCCGATGATTCTAGTTGTGTTACCATACTCCAATGTAACCAGCCATGTCCAATTAACTATTTTGTTTTCCAAGTGCATTTCAATATTAAAACCAACCAAATAGCAATGTTGGTCAAATGTTTTTATCATATTTCCCATTCGAATTTCACTCTATCAAGTGATTAAAATATGTTCACCCATTCTAACAGAGCAAGGTGCAACAAAGAAAATCAAACAACATGGACATGTAAAATTAAGATCAAAGATGTGCTCGTACATCAGTTGGTTTGTAATTATTTCCATGAGCATGAAAATAATCTTGGATAACGGTGTGAGTGTTGGAATATACACTACATAAGCATTGTGATTGTAGGTACAAAGACCATCTATAAGCAACAAACATTCAACAAAAAGGACATCTACGGAAAATACAGTTATGTCCTGCTTATGACTCAACTATAGTACCTAAGAACGTTAAAAGGGGTGTGCATAAATTATCTGCATTAACTTATACGTTGCCATGGGTGCCAGAATATGTTAAGTTCTTAAAGAAAATAAATAATTAAATGCTAAATCAATAAAATATAGAAAAGAAGTAGGCGAGTTGGATCTAGGAGGGTGGTTAATGAAGAGTAGATTAGTAAATATAGTTTGGTTCTGGCTATTAATAAATCCATTTAATTTTAAAAACGTTGGGGCTTATGCGATCTACTGTTTATTAAGTTGAACTATCCCCTTACAAAAACAGCCAAAGCTATTATGCTCTAATCTCTTTTTAAATCACATTTTCTTGTCACGTTCCAGAATAGCTCAGAAACACTGACTCAGCAGTATTATTTAATAAAGCTTTTTTCTGAATTCTGTATATGCTAAACATCACTGGTTGATAAGGCCAACACAGGCGATACTAATATTTTGATTAAAGTACAATAAACAACTACCGAAAAATTCGGTTCTTTAAAATTTGAAAATTGTTTTAACATGGCATTTATGTGATACAGTCCATGACATGAATTTGAAGTGTATCTAGATCCGGCAAAATGTCTCCACACTTAGGGCAGGCGTGCATTGGAATACTGTGTGGCTGCTCGTCCGTTCCTGTGTAACAAAGTGCAGAAACACAATGGATTAAAATTCAAATCAAGCAGGCACCTGATTTCAAATTCTTAATCTTTAACCTATCCAAAGGTGAAACAAACAGAAACATTAATTAATGAGAACATTATACCAGAATCAAAATTCAAAATCAAAATTCGAAAAAATCGAACTTATATGCATTTCAGCCTCTGCCCTTTAGCAAACTTAAAAAAGTAAAGGCGGGCAGGAATGGTGACATTTCAGGAAAAAACAGCTGGTGCTAATGGTAAAAATTAGCTAGTGCTTATTCACAAATAAAAAAGACCTTCATTAAAGTTTTAAAACCCCCCACTAGAAATAATTGAACTAAGCTTAAAATAACGTGTTGGAAGGAGTAAAAGACTAGCATTTAAAAAAAAAATTTAAATTAGACAACCGACTAACTTGCGCCACCCGCTATGCACTGCTTACGACCTCATATTACATCACAGATGATCTCATTCAATGAATGTGGCAGTTTGCTATATGCTTTTCATACTGGGAAGTATTCAGCAAGTTGCCCAATTTTCTATCACCTCTGTAGTGCTAATGGGTATAACTTCTCGCAACATGCAGAACATAAAGCACATCTATGAAAGCACCCACAGTTAGTACATATTATGTTTTCTTTTACTGGTATTCAGGTGTTCAAGAAATGCAACATCCTTTAGACAGTCATGTGATCATCAGTTTATTAAACCTTCAATACCATTCAAAAGAGTGCTATCATTCACTGCTTATGACCTTGCATATTACATGTGGGTAGTTCTAGTTAGGACCTAGCTACCATAGGAAAGAGATTTTTTGGTTTGCTAATAACTTTAGAGCAATTTGATGAATCTTCACAAAACTTTCCAAAAAAGTTCATCCACCTCAGCTCCTTTCCAGAAAGTTTTGTGTTGATCAGTCAAGAAAGGACAAGAATGGGCCTGGGGGGGCTCAAACGCAATTTTCCTATGCAATTTCCAAAGGGATTTGTGAACTGTGCTACAACCAAAATAGTTGAACGGAATTACACGAAAGTTGTCAGAAAACTGAATCTTAACAGAGAAACCATGCTTTTTGAGATTTGGTGTAAATCCGTTCAGTAGTTTTTAAGAAATTACAGTTCAAAATGTATAGATATCTGGAAAGGTTGGGTACGCAGAAGTAAAGCAGATCTCAACTTAAAAAAAAAACCAGCGATCTGAATTGGCCGAAGGGGCTTTTTTTCCCTGTTGGCGACCTTGCTACTGACGGAGCTAGAGGCTCCTTTGAGTAGTGCAAGAGCTCACACTCTGAAACAGCAGGCCGTAAAATGAAAAGAAATGTTGTGGCCACCATTACAAAAGACAATTGCAAAATAGGGACTGCAGGGGAGTCATGGCCCCAGCAGGCTTTCCTATCTGTGACCATCCCAGTTGTGGAGGGAGCTGGCCGATTAAAAACTTTTTTTTCTTGGTGAGTGCTTCGGTCCCACCCAGGGCACCCACACCATTTAGAGCTGTTGGGGGCAGTGGGGTAGCCAATTGGCCACTGCAGCACACTCCGCACCCCACCAGCAGACATCCTGGGTGTCGTAGGGGCCGCTATAGTTGGTTGCTCCCAACTGATGGGAGCAGCTTTGATTTCTGCTCCTGCTGGGCGGCAGCAATCTATTGTTCACTGCCCCCAAGAGTACGGGTAGGGAGTTGAAGATCTCACTGCACGCCCTCTTGCGGACAGGGAACAGCAGAATGTCCTGGGGCATAATGTTCCAGGATACTGTATGTCGTCAGGCCCTGGGTATGGTGTCCCCAGGGACCCGTGATGGCTTCTGCCCCCGGGAATGGGATCTCAGTGGCCATTTTAAGGCTTGGGGTGGGAGACCCATCGACTCTCCCAATTCTTTCCCCCCCCATGCCTCGGGGGGATGGGGTTCCTGGGGTCCTTTAATGGCTGTGATGGAAGGGTCTTATGCTCCCTCCCCAAAATAATGATATCTGTCCCAGAGGATGGGATTCCACGCGTTGGGGCATATGGCCCCGCCCCTGAGCTATTGAAAGTCCCATAGAGATATAGTTACCTTAGGGCACGAGTTACTTGAGATAACTACAACTGCTGAATTGCTCTGGTTTTGTGCGTGTAAAATGTGAACCTAACTATAAAGTCCTTATAACTTTCTTTTTTTACTGAATTTCAAGGTTTAAAAAAAATTATATTTCCTAACTATAATGACCCTGTAGCCTTTGTTTTCTTTTAGTGAATTTCAGTTTTTTAATGCAGTTTCCTAACTTTAATGTCCCTTAGTTTTTTTCAGTGAATTTCTATGGTTTTTAATGCTATTTCTTAACTGTAACGCCCCTTTAACCTGGGTGTGGGGAGGGTGTCTCAGTGCATGTGACTGGTTGTGCGAGTCTGTGAGTGGTTGTGTGTGTGTGTAGGAGAGAGAGAGAGAGAGAGAGAGAGTAGGTGTGTGAGTGCCTCTGTGGGTCTGAGAATGAGTGTGTTAGTGGTTCTCTGGGTCTCTCTGAGTGGGTGTGTGAGTGGCTTTCTGGGTCTATGAATGGGTGTGTGAGTGGTTGTATGGGTATGTAGTTACTTTTTGGGTGTTTAAGTGGGTGTGTGAGTGCATGTGCGACTGGCTATGTGGGTCTGAGTGGGTGTGTGAGTGGTTTTGTGGGTCTCCGAGTAGGTGTGAGTGGTTGCTTGGGTGTATGAGTGAAAGGGTGTGTGAGTGTTTCTCTAGGTCTCTGAGTGGGTGCATGGATGTGTGAGAGTGTGTATTTAAAAAAAAATTGGGATCTGGACCCATCACGGATTTAAACCGGGGACTGCGCTGAGTGTCTCGGTGGATCCGCAGAGCCTCATGCGCCCCCCAAAAAATAACTTCTTGAGGATAATTTCTTGCCCATGTGGGGTGCCTCACAAACCCCTCAATTAGTCCCATGGGGTTGGGATACCTCTATCCTGACCCCTTATATCCTATTTATACTTTATTCTCCTCCCTACAGCCAGTAGGTAATATATATATATATATGTATGTATGTATATTATCTACTGGCGGTCACCAGTAGATAGTTATAGTTAGGACCTTGTTTCTATTCAAAAAGCTTTTTTTCTTTTCCCAATAACTTTAACGCATGTTGATGAATTTTTGCGGAATCTTCAAAACTCGTGGGGCGCTCCGGTCAGATCCTATCTTGAAAGTTTCGGGGTGATTCGGCAAGCGGGGGCCGAGAAAAAAGGGGGGTCCCAAAATGTGTTTTCTCCATGTTAATTCCCATAGGAAACTTTAGTCACAGCTACATCCCGAACTGCTGAACAGAATTACACCAAATTTGGCAAAATGGTAGCCCTTGTTTCAGAAATGACTCTTTTTGTTAAATGGTGTAAATCCGTTCAGTAGTTCCTGAGCAATTAAAAAAAAAAAGGAGGTTGAAAAATGCATTTCCCATAGGAAACTTTAGACACGGCTACAGCTCGAAGTGCTGAACAGAATTATACCAAATTTGGCAAAAAGGTAACCCTTGTTTCGGAAAGAACTTTTTTTCTTAAATGGTGTAAATCCTTTCAGTAGTTGGAGAGAAAATCAAAAAGTAAAAGTTTCGATATATAGAGGCACGGAGGATCGGCGCACCCTCCCGGCCACAAGCTTTATGCTAATTGGCTGTCAACACTCCAAACCAGGAAGCGTTGGCAGCCATCTTTTCCCTCGGTAACCTAGGCACAAGAAAACAGGAAAACAAAGACATAAAACTACAAAAGGGGGCAGGGTAGAACACCCTGACCCCCTAGGTCTGCTCAGGGGGTACCACAGGGACCCCCAGGGCCAAAAAAAGCTTTTTTTTTTTAAACTGCAAAAGTCGCAGCGGACCCGCAGATCCGGATGCAAAAATAAAAAAAACTAATTGCGGGCTCCATCGCTTCGTTATTATTTAGCCCCCGGATGGGCCAAGTCCCAGGGGCATGCTATATTTATTGTGATTGCGGGGGCCCAAGGGACCGCCACCCCGGGGCTGTCTTTAAATATTTGTGGGGGCGTACGGCCCCCCGCAGCCCTGGGTACCGCCACCCCCAGGGCATGTTATTAAAATGGGTGGGGGCCTCCAAGACCCCCAACCCCAGGGACCACCAGCCCCCAGGGCTTTTGTTAAATATTAGGGGGGGGCACATGCCCCCCCCGCAGCCCGCCCTCCCGGGTTATTTAAAAAAAAAAAAAAACCTGTATGGGGGGGGGGGGGGGCTTGAGCCCCCCCATACCCCACAGGAACCACCACCTCCCCTGGGCACTAAGTATGTTAATTCGGGGGTCCCCCCCCCCCCAGGGATGGCTCCTGCAGTCCAGGCCACACCCCTTTTTACACCTCTCTGCAACACAGCTCTGTGGCGCTACTGGAGGTACCTGGTGGGCTAGTTGGACCTCAGGACCCTCAGGATTCAAGGGTACTTAATCCCCCAACTTAAAATGCGCAATGAGGCGCGTTTGCACAGTGGTGAAGGGCTGGGCCTGAGGTGACATATGTAAAAACACGCCCTGTGGCGCGTTTTAAGTTAGGGAATAATTCCCGTTCAATCTTGAGGGCCCCTGGGGGCCAACTAGCCCTCCAGGTGCCTCCAGTAAGCACCACAGGCCTGCGTTGCAGAGAGGTGGTCCAGGCCACGCCCCTTTTTACACCTCTCTGCAATGCAGCTCTGTGGCGCTTACTGGAGGTACCAGGTGGGCTAGTTGGACCCCTGGACCCTCAGGATTCAAGGAGACCCAATCCCCCAACTTACGTTTCTAGAGTGGTGGAGAAAGGGAGCATGGCCTTTGTCTACCTCTCACCAATCCCACTACGTGGGGCTTACTGGAGGTGAAAGGTAAGCTAGTTGGCCCCTAAAGGACCCCCAGCAGTGAAGGGGACTTCATTCCTCATCCAAGAGCGTGCCAGGGAGTGCGTTGGTAGAGTGGTGGGCAAAGTGGACGTGGCCTGGGACGAGTACTTAACAATGCTGCTGTGTGGCACTGACTGGAGGTAATAGTTTGGGAAGTTGGCCCCCCAGAATGTCCTTGGGGTGACAACTACCCTTCTTGTTACCTCCATTAAGTCCCACACAGTGGGATAGCTAAGATGTCTTTGGAGGTCATGGCCCCCTTTCTCTACCACTTTGCAAATGTGCCTCGTGGTCGACTATGGGATGGGGGATGAAGTCCAATTTAGTCCTGAGGGAGTTTGGGGGCCAAGAATCCCTGCAGGTACCTCCACTCAGCAATTGCCACTATTAGTTAAAGTAGCATTTTTCTGCACCTCTGACTTAGAGGTAGTTTTAATCCCCCTGCCCTATTATGTACCCCAACCCATAGTGTTCCCTAGTGTATGTAGGTGTTTTCACTGTATTCTAAGTGTCTTTTAGCATTGCACTGGCTCTAGGCCTGGTTAGTCAGAGTCAGTGACCACCAGTACCCGTCAGAAAAAGTTGTGGGCACAGGATGATTTTGCAACAAGGCCTCTTTCTGCCCCTCTGTTGGTTCTTTCTGCACATGTCTTGCTTCTTCCTGCACTTTTCTTCGTCTTTGTGGACTTCTGTTGGTTCTTTCTGCATTTCTTTTGCTTCTTTCTGTGCGTTTTTTCTATCTTCACATGTCCTACCTCTGGAGGCATAGTTAGAAACTAACATTTAAAAAACCTTAGAAATTCACTTAAAAAACCATAGGTTTCAGGCACGTTTTAGTTAGAAATTAGCATTTAAAAAACCTTTGAAATTCACTCGTATAAAACCATAGAAATTCTGCCGTTATAGTTAGTAGACCTAACTATAATTTGCAACCCCGCAATGCTCTGCTGATGACGCACAAGTTACTACTTGTGTAACGATATATCTGTAAGAGACATTAGTTAGTATTAGATTCCTTACCTTAGAATATCCCCAGGCGTCAGACTGGATGCGGAAATTTTTGCGTAGCAGTACCCTTGCGCGGCGGTAGGCGTCGTCTGCGGCTCCGCGTTCGCTGTCGGCGTCGTGGGCGCCGGGATGACGTCGTCGGAGTACTTAGACGCCGCCTCCGCGTGCTGACGTCAGTTCTTAGACACAGCTTTTCCGCGCCAGAAACGCAGAGCCATGTCAAAAACCAACACTGGTGCCATTGAAACTAGGGCCCTGAAAGGGGATAACCCTAACCCTAGATATTGGTTTGCAGAACGGGGAGGATGGGTGGGTCAGTAAGGAATCTAATACTAACTAATGTCTTTTACAGATATATCGTTACACAAGTAGTAACTTGTGCATCTGAAAGAGACACGTTAGTATTAGATTCCTTACCTTAGAATAGATACCCCAGCAATGCCAACCCCGGTGGTGGGTCTGCGAACCAATAATCACACCAGAAAGTCCTGGAGGACGGAACGGCCAAAGAAGCCATCCCTCCGGACTTGGCTGTCCAGGCAGTAGTGTCTTGCAAATGTGTGCAGCGATGCCCACGTAGCTGCCTGACAGATATCCTGTAAGGGCACACCCCTGCCCAGGGCAGTGGTAGTCGCCGTGGCTCGGGTAGAATGAGCCCGCAATCCAGCAGGGGGCTCCTTCCTAGCCAAGGAGTAGCATGCCTGGATACACAAGATGACCCACCGGGAGATGGTCCTCTTGTGTACCGCTTTCCCCTTAGCGCCCACGTAACCAACAAAGAGTTGGTCATCCACCCGGAGCTGGCGTGTGCGATCCAAATAAAATGAGAGCGCACGTTTTGGGTCCAGACGGTGGAGCCGCTCTTCCTCTTTAGTGGGATGCGGTGGCGGAAAGAAGGTTGGCAAGGTGATAGACAGCCCGATGTGGAAGGCCGTGACAACCTTGGGCAGGAAAGAAGGTTTGGTACGTAGCACCACTTTGTCCGGATGGACAGAAAGGAAAGGTGGAGTACAAGAAAGCGCCTGGAGCTCACTCACTCTCCTGGCAGAGGTGATGGCAACCAGGAAAGCAGTCTTCAAAGTTAGAAGGCGAAGAGGACAGTTGTGAAGTGGCTCAAAGGGAGCGCACATCAGAAAGGTAAGAACCAGATTCAAGTCCCACTGAGGCATCACAAACGGAACAGGAGGAAACGTGTGTGTGATGCCCTTAAGAAATCTATTTACAATAGGGGACTTGAACAAAGAAGGCTGATCAGGTAGCCTGAGAAAGGCTGAAAGGGCAGAAAGGTAGCCCTTGATAGTGCCCAGAGCAGAGCCCTGCTGGGCAAGAGACAGAAGGAAGAGAAGAACCTCAAAAAGAGGGGCAGCAAGAGGATCCACAGCCTTTGCTGTGCACCATGCCACAAATCTGTTCCACCTGCAGGCGTATACAGACTTTGTGGAGGGACGCCTGGCTGCCAGAATGACGTTACAGACTTCGGGAGGCAAGTCAAATGGCCTCAACTGTCGCCGCTCAATCTCCAAGCATGGAGGTGGAGACTGGACAGGTTCGGGTGGAGGACCGTCCCCTGCTGCTGCGACAGAAGGTCCTCCTGAAGAGGCAGACGAACCGGGGGATCGACTGACATACTGAGTAGCTCTGGATACCAGTACCTTCTCGCCCAGTCCGGAGCCACAAGGATGACTTGGGCCCGGTCGCGCTTGATCTTCTTCAACACTCTGGGCAGAAGTGGTACAGGCGGAAAGGCGTACAACAGACCGCAACTCCACTCGCAACGAAAAGCGTCTCCGAGCGAGTGCTGCCTTGGAAATTCCAACGCGCAGAACCGATGACATTGCGCGTTCTCTTCGGTGGCGAATAGATCTAACCAAGGCTCTCCCCATTGCTGAAAGAGGCCTTGCGCCACGTCAGAGTTCAGACGCCATTTGTGATCCATCATGCACCGACGGCTGAGCTCGTCCGCCCTGGCGTTCAGAGAACCCGCCAGGTGTTGAGCCACCAGGGTCACGCCCTGGCGTTCCAGCCATTGCCAGAGGCACAGAGCCTCCTGGCAAAGGGTCCACGACCCCTCCCCGCCCTGTTTGTTGCAGTACCACATGGCGGTGGTGTTGTCCGTGAACACCTGCACTACACTCCCCCGGACAGAGGGGAGGAATGCCTTCAGTGCTAGACGAATCGCCCGTAACTCCAACAGGTTGATGGGGAGCCGGGCCTCCGCCGGAGACCAGAGGCCTCTGATCTCCGCCTCTCCCATGTGGCCTCCCCAGCCCTGGAGGGACGCGTCCGTCACAACCACGTGCTCCGGTTGGGGAAGGGAGAGAGATCTGCCGCTGACCCAATCGCTATCCGTGAGCCACCACTGCAGCTGTCTCGCAGTGCCCTCCGAGATCAGGACATGGTCGGAGAGGTTGCCCTGATGCTGGGCCCACTGAAACTTCAGGTCCCACTGCAGAGCCCGCATACGCCACCTGGAGTGATGCACCAGTAGGATGCAGGAGGCCATCAGCCCCAGAAGCCGCAGCGTCAACCTGACTGAGACCCGGGATAACGGCTGAAAGATGGGAATCAGAGCCTGAATATCCCAGACCCGCTGTTCGGGTGGAAAAACCCGAAACTGCGCCGAGTCTAGAACCGCTCCGATGAAGAGGAGCTTCTGAGAGGGGCACAGGTGTGACTTTGGCACATTGATGGAGAACCCCAGCTGGTGCAGGAGATCTGCCGTAGTCTGGAGGTGGCTGACAACTGTCTGGGGCGAGCCCGCCTTCAACAGCCAGTCGTCGAGGTATGGGAAGACTGAAACCCCTAACCTGCCCAGATGAGCTGCGACCACCGCCATCACCTTTGTGAACACCCGTGGGGCGTTGGTAAGGCCGAAGAGGAGCACGGTAAACTGAAAGTGCTCGTGGCCAACCGTGAACCGCAGGTAGCGCCGGTGGGCCGGCAGGACGGGGATGTGGAAATAAGCGTCCTGCAAGTCCAACACTACCATCCAGTCTCCTGGGTCCAGGGCAGCTAAGACCTGAGCTAGTGTCAGCATCTTGAACTCCTCCTTCCGGAGGAAGCCATTGACGTTCCGTAGATCCAAGATAGGACGTAGGCCCCCTTTGCCCTTCTTGGGTACCAGAAAGTAGTGGGAGTAGCAACCACACCCTACTTCTGGCCCAGGAACGCGCTCGATGGCCCCCTTGGCCAAGAGGGCCGTAACTTCCTCCTGCAGAAGTCGCAAATGATCCCCCGATACACGGTGGTTCTGCGGTGGCATGGCTGGAGGAGTCGCCTCAAAGGGGAGAGAGTAGCCCCTTCGGACGATTTGCAGCACCCACCTGTCCGAAGTGACAGTGCGCCAGTGGAGGTGGTTGTGGCGAACCCTGCCCCCCACTGGCATCACATGGGCCTGAAAGCACGGACTAGGAGGGCTTTGAGGCGGATGCTGCGGGGGAAGGTGTGGACTGACCTCGCCGTTGACCCCTACCGCCCGGACGGCGGTTACCACGGCCGCCACCGCGTTGGGTATTGCCCTGCGGAGCGTGGCTAGCGGCACGTGTGGGCGCACCCCTTCCGTGGCCACGAAAGGAGTGATAAGCAGCCGATTGCTGACGCGGGGCCGAGAGGCCCAAGGACTTGGCCGTAGCCCTGGAGTCCTTAAAGCGCTGGAGCGCATGGTCTGCTTTGTCGCCAAAGAGGCGACGGCCATCGAACGGCATGTCCATGAGTGTGTTCTGGACATCTGCCGAAAAGTTGGCGGACCTCAGCCAGGCGTGGCGTCTGACCGCCATCGTCGTTGCCATCGCTTTGCCTAGCGAGTCGGTGGTATCCAGCCCACACCTAATGGAATACTTGGCTGCGTCCCGGCCCTCCACATGGGCTTGGTCGAGTTTGGCCCGTACCTCCAACGGACACTCTGGCAGCACTTCTGCGACTGTATCCCACAGAGAGTGGGTGTAACGGCCCAAGAGGCATGCGGTGTTGGAAGACCGCAGACCCAGACTAAGGGATGAGACTATCTTCTTTCCATACTGCTCATACCTCTTGGATTCCCTGTCCGGCGGGGCGGACGGGAATGCGGTCTGGGAATTGGAGGCCTGGATGACCAGGCTCTCGGGGGTGGGGTGGGTGGACAGGAAACATGGGTCGCCCGGGGCTGGGCGGTGGCGCCTGGCCACGTTCCTATCTACGGGCGAACCCGTAGCGGGCTTGGACCAAGTGCCCAGAAGAACGTCGGTCAAGGCCTCATTAAAAGGCAGCATAGGCTCGGCCGAGCTTGACTGCGGTTTAAGGACCTCAGTGAGGAGATTAGTCCTCACGGCCGCGACGGGGAGCTCAAGGCCCAAGGCCTTGGCAGCCCTCATCAGCACCACACTATAAGTTGCCCCCTCCTCCGAAGCCACGGTAGGAGGGGAGACAAAACCAGTATCTGGAGAGGTGTCCAGGCCACTGGCCTCCCCAAGGTCTCCTGCCCAGTCCTCATGAGACTGACACTCTCTGGTCAGAGGGTCTTCAGACCCCCTCCCAGTCCCCTTCATCACCCATCTCCTGAAATTCAGGGTTCTCAACCAATGGGGCCTGTTCATAAAAGTGAAACTCACCAAACGACGTCTGGAGCGGCGCCCATCGGGGCCGTCCCGACGGCTGAACAGGAACGAAGGTGGAACCGGGGACGGCGCCGCCAGAGGACGGCGCCGGAGGCGACACCTGAGGGTCCGACGCCGGGGAGGTCGTAAGGTCCACCGGCGACGAACCAGATCCCGAAGGAGGACCAGCGGCGTCCTGCGGCGCCGGGCCCGAAGGCGCCGGCGGCGTCGGGGCCAAAGCACCCGACGGCGTCGGGGCCGGAGCCGCCGACCCGCTATGGGTCCCAGATGGGTCCGCTGGGCCCGAAGGCGCCGCGGAGCCCGTCAGAGGAGAGAGTTTCCTCATGGCCATGAGGAAACGCTCGATCTCCTCCTGCGACGCGTGCAGCCCAGGGACCGGAGGGTGTGGAGCTGCACGCGGCGCCCGCGACTCTGACGGAGCCGCGTGGGTGGTGTCACCCGAACCCCCGGCCGCATCGCGCGAGCGTCAGGGGGAGTCCGAGGAGCGATGGCGCCGCTTGGACTTCTTGTGCCTCTTACCTGACGACGACTTCGACCCGGAGGAGTGCGGCCTACTCTCGGAACTGTGGTGGCTCCGAGCCCGCGACCTGTCCCTCGACCGCCCATGGGATCGAGACCTCTCGCGGCGCGGGACCGACTGCCGGAGTTCGAGTCGCCTGCGGGACCACTCCCGCCTGGCTTTCGAAGAGAGGGCCCGGCAGTCGGAGCAGGCCTTGTCGTCGTGGTCGACGCCGAGACAAGATAAACACACGCGGTGAGTATCCGTGACCGACATCAGGCGGTCGCAATCATCGCAGTGCTTAAAGCCGGGCATCCCTACGGCACCGTTCGGAGTTGAAAGACTTCTAGAAACAATCAAAAGTGATCAAAAAAGTTAGTCAAAAAATGACTAGGGTTACTGCTTTTTCCAGATCTGCGCTTGCTGGCGCGGAAAAAAGAAAGAACTGACATCAGCACGCGGAGGCGGCGTCTAAGTACTCCGACGACGTCATCACGGCGCCCACGACGCCGACGACGGACGCGGAGCCGCAGACGGCGCCTACCGACGCCGCAAGGGTACTGCTACGCAAAAATTTCCGGATCCAGTCTGACGCCTGGGGATATTCTAAGGTAAGGAATCTAATACTAACGTGTCTCTTTCAGATGTCACATATTACATCACTCATGACCTGCTCAGTGATATCACTGATGACATCATCCACGTGATCATCTGATGCACCTCCTCATACCCTAATAAAACCTTTCATACACCCACTCTAAAATACAGACCAACAATCTCAAAACCATAGACAGACCAATAGCAATTAGTACATACCTACTCAGTGATTCATACGTCTACACACACACATCCACCCACTAACCCATAAAGTCACTCATACACACAGTCATTTATCTATACAGCCACTGATATAGCCACTCGTAAACCCATATAACCACTCACACCCTGCCACTCACCCAAAGAGTTACTCATACACCTGGTCAGTCATGCAAATAAACTCTCACAGACCAATTTCCTTGCTTATACAGTCATGCACACACCACCACACTTATTTATACAGATACTAACACATACTTACTCTCTTACACAATCACTCATAGAAACACACATTCATCCATACAGATAGTCATGCAATCATGCACACTCACATATAGTCATTTATATACTCCAACACTCACATATACTGCTTTAAAACATATGTAGTTACTCAAACATGCACCACTGAGACATCCATTTACTCACCAACACACCCAGACACACTCACCCACCCATATAGGTGTTTCCATATGCACTCTTGAACCTATATACCCAGCGAAACAACCACTCAAATATCTATGCACAGTCACACACCATCCCACCCACCCACAAAGACACTCAGACAACCAATAAATAACCCATTTAGACACTCATGTAGCTACTCACCAAGCCATGCAGCCGGTTACACACTAACAGACTAATAAAGACATTCACAGAGTTTAGTCTCTAACCCATGCATTCAGTAAGACACATTTAATCACTCACTTATAGTCAGTCACACGCCTACTAAATCATCCATACAGACTCATATACCCACTCATACTTCAATGCACCTGGGTGTGTGTGTATATATATAATTTATATAAAAAACAGTTGTATTCTTTATAGAAACACACATTCACTGGATGATGTCATCAGTGATGTCATTTGAGATGTCATCAGTGATGTCACTGAGCATGTCATGAGTGATGTAATATGTGACGTCATCATCAGTGCATTGCGGGGGTACGAGTTATAGTTAGGTCTACTAACTATAACAGCAGAATTTCTATGGTTTTATACGAGTGAAATCTCCAACTAACTATAACGTCCCTGAAAACCTATGTTTTTTTTCAGTTTGGTCGCCAGTAGGTAGTTATAGTTAGAACCTAGTTTCCATAGGAAAAGCATTTTTTGATTTTATATATGTATATACATACAAATATAAAATATATTTCTTCCTACACCGGTTTCTCCCAAAAAACAGGTACAGACACCAACATATATATATATATATGCACATACATACACACGAAAATAAAATAAACCAAATGGCTTTTCACAGTGAGTCATTATGATGTGTAATGTTGTCTCAATGATCTCTAAGATCCGCAGTTGCTTCTAGTGTAGTTGTTATAACTGCTTAAAAACTAAGCCACATCCTGGCGGTGCTTATGTGCATAACTATAACTAAAAATATTAAAGTACCATTTTGTACATATGCTTGACGGTCACTTTATTACACTGGTGACAATACTTGCAATACATAACCCACTCAAGTGCTAAGAGACCTGCAGGAGATTAAATGCTATACAAGCTACAATTAACATAACAATTAAGATAACTCCCCACCACAGTGCTAGAGGCAGACTCTGGACAAAGCCAGACATCAAGTAACCTGAGCAAATCAACCAGTGTTGAGGGCAACCACTACAGAGAAGGCAGCCATCAGTTAGTAATTCGCGACCTCTAAGCCTAGTTTGGCGGCCACCAGGTGATGCCTGTGCCTCCTACTCCGGTGTTGATTCTAATGATGCTCTGGCACCAAAGTCAAGGGACCAGCATGAGTAGTGCTGTACAAACATAGAAGATCGGTGGTGATCTGCTAGAAGTGTGGACATGTGCGACCTAGCTTTTGGAGGTGATAAGACTGCCTGCGGGATGTGGTGACAGTTCAATGAGCCTTTGACTGTACAAGGATAATCTTTTGCTGGGGTCACATGAAGCTTTTACAGGAATCTGTTGCTTGGGACAGTGAAAACAACTCCCTCTGTATCTGAAAGTGCCATTATTTTAATGCAAACAAAATCTTTTTGTATTTTCTCTGGAAGGCGTGAATCGCTGATAGTGGGTTAAAGTTTGATTTTGCAAGTATGTAATAAGGAACTGCCATAAAAAGTTCTACTATTTTTGGGATAATCTACAGACTACAACAGAAATGTTGACGTTTGAGAGCAGATTGATTGTCCATGTGGAGACTGAATTTGTTTATATTAATAACTGCTCTGCCGCCTCTTTGTATTTCGAACGGTTAGCTAATTTGAAGTGGTAGCTAGAGTTCATGGCCATGATAAGATTAGGGGCAAAATGGCCTTCAAGCCAAGTTTAAATAATAAACGCTATATCCGAGTAAAACATATGAAAGCTTAATTGTCTTGCTAGTCGCGTAAGGGAGTGACTTTAGGCTGGCTGGCATGATATAACTCAGAGAGTTACCTAGGGAGATAATCAAATCCATGATTACCTCCTCATTTGGGTATATGAGGAATTGCGTCAAAACAGATTACCATATGACTGGGTCCAATCAGAGGTGGCATGGTAGCCGAAAAAAATGGATTGGGATCCGTCCCGAGCAATCATCAGTGGCTGAAATTAATTGAAGTATTCCATCCATCACTTTTTTTGTTATTTAAATGGGCAGCATTTTACATAAGGCAGCAGATTTTAAAATGTTCAACATGGCTTACCTCTTTGAACCAACTGAGGTGTATTTTCCCAAGGACTTGGGTGTCGCATCTGCAGCTCCCCTATCGACTGCCTGTAAAAATAAAAAAGGAGTCAAGTTCTACTTGTGAAGGAATAATAGATGATGCATTAAAACGAGCATATGAAATATTAATTCTATTTTCACAATATGCTATGAGAAACCTTTACAATCGAACATTGTTCAACTGAATCTTCTCTGCTGCTAGATGAACTTGCTTTCTGCTGCTTGATAATCAGTTCCACAAAGGACAACACACTTACATACATTATAGCACAGGATGTGCTCAGGTTGAATCAGCACATCCCAGAAACCTGCTTTAGAATAGCTGTACAACACTCATTTCATTAACTTGAAATTGAGCTGGTGCATTTAAAAATGCAGTCACATAACAGTGTGCATTTGTAAAGCACTATTCAGTCACAGGTATTTTTGCACTCGATAATGGATTATTTGGAGACAGTTGTAATAATTTGCATTACAACTTACTACAAAGAGAAGATGTGATACAGCTATAAGCAATGATATGTGGTATATCCTAGGCTTCAAAGCAATTGTGATTGTCAGTTTAACTGTGACTTTAATGAGACATAGTAGAGAGGTTGCATCAGGTAGTTCTCGTCTCTTTCCCCACATCCCCCAGAAACCACCTACAATACACCTCTCTAATATTTAGCTACTCTAGCATCCATATGAACTTTTAATATGGCGATAACTATTCATTGAACTCTTGTAATCAGTTCTCAATGGACGGTCCAACATTCTAAAGCCAAATAATAGCAATAAGTTTCTTCATCAGCAGGAGCGGAGGAGGAGCTACGCGAGCATCGAAGATGGCCGCGAATGCCGGTTGCTTCGTAGCGCCTGCACCTCGCCCCGACTATCCTGATAATATTCTGAGGCGCAGTGAGGTGCACCAACTGGCGGAAGAGGAGCGGTGCGGGCTTGTGCCGCTCCAGTCCCGATACGTGACCTGTAGACGCAACGGCGCGTCATTGAAGTTTGGGCCTCCGTGAGCGCTGAGGCCGGGGTCTCGCTGCCGACCCAGAGCTTGACAACACCCGGGGCGGCGGCCAGGAACTTCCGGTCGGGTCAAACCTTTGCGCCACCGCGCGCGACCCCGGCGACATTGAAGAGGCGCATCGCGGGTGGTGTAGAGGGGCACTCCCTCCCCCCTGGCCTGTGATTGAATTCGGGGCTGGGCGCGGGGCTTAGCTGGCGCCCAGCCCATGTTAAGCAGTGGAAAATTTTGTGGGCCCAGATTGGACTTCAGAGGAGGGGTGCGGTGTAACCCACGCCCGACTGACGGCAGCGGCTGTCCTGTCTTGGTGAGGCGGAATGGCGAGGGGGTCCAGCTGCATATGGGAGCAATAAGCCATGCGTGATTGACCCGGCCCTGACGTGGCGGAGAATTGCAGCACCAGTAAGTGTGGCACACGGAGGGGGATCCTGGAGGCAGGGGCTCGTGACTGGAGCCTCGCCCTGAAGCCCGGGGCCCCAATTAAGATCGCCAAGGCCCGTTTCTGAAGTGTGAGCGGGACCCCCTAGAGTATGCATTGCCCAACTTATGGTGCATAGATAGTTTGCCTCAACTGTGGTGGAGAGACGCCCTTGGAGAAGCACCTGATCATGTGGGCCTGAGTGTGGCGCGGAGGGCCCTGTAGATATACAAGACCCAGTACACTTAGTCTGGTTCGGTTGAGGCCCAGACTCGCCCCGTCGGATACAGTTGCGAACGCAGTGGGGGTCAGCGCAGATCAGCCCGTCCGCAGAATTAAGATGTCGACTAAACCGGAGGGGAGAAACCACCGTCCAGAACAGCTAAAGGGTCTCGCTATGTCCAATCTAATAACATGGACCGATATACACAGCCAAAGGGCTCGCCTACCGGGTCGGGGAGGTCGCAGGACGGAGCTGGAAAATCCGCAGGCCCTGCTTCTGAGCCCACATTGCATGATGTGATGGCCTCCATAGATGGGATTGAGACTTCCCTCGGGCAGCAGATGGAGTCATTGGACCACAAGTTTGACACTATGGCCATTGAAGTGAATCTAATCCGAGCGGATCTCACCAAAACAAGCGAGAAAGTGAAGTCATTGGACATCAAAACGGCGAGCCTGACGGATGATGTGGCGCAGCTGCAGCAGGAGGTTCGGATTTTAAAAGCTACTGGGGACCTGACAAGTCGCAAGCTGGACAAGTATGAAGGAAGAGTCCGGAGGAATAATGTGCGTGTCATTGGTGTACCCGAGAAAGCGGAAGCACCAGACCTCTTTGTGGAAGATATTATCCTCAACCAATTGAAACCGAAAGGATTGGGGAACTTCTTCACAATAGAACGAGCGCACAGAGTCCCGGGCGGAAGGCCGGGGGCCCCGCCTCGCCCGAATATCGCAAGGGTGCTTAACTTTCGAGACAGAGAAGCTATCCTGCAGGCCTCCAGACCAGGGGGCCCCCTGAAATACGTACGAGAACTTCACCCTCTCCTTCTTTCCTGACTTCACCCAAACTGTTCAGAGGCAGCGGCAGAGTTTCCTTGGTGTTAAGAAGAGACTCAGGGGCGGTGGTCTAAAATATGCCATGTTGTTTTTCTGGCCAAGCTGCGTGTGGAAGTGGAGGGCAAAGTCTGGTTCTTTGACAATCCCGAAGTGGCATCTGACTGGTTGGATAGGCTTCCTCCTCAGGGGGAGCCCATGAGGCAGAGTGACGAGGATGGAGATGGTGCTCAGGACCAGTAGATAGGAGTACTGCTGTGACTGGTGCTCGTGGGTTGACGGGCGGGGGTCCCACTGTGAGTCTTTCCTTGGGAGGGCTCCTTGAGACTGTGGGTTATAATTGGCGCAGTATATGTTTTCTTTGGGGCGAGGGCGGAGATGCGGGGCACTGACATCTTCCTCGAATCTACTTTTAGATAATTGGTTAGTTGGAATATGGGGCGACAGGCACACTGCAAATTGGGGGTTGGCGATTGCGCGCGCAGGGGTGCAGGGTGGAGGGATGGGAAAGTTGTTGAATAGTTGTTGTTTTTTTTCCTTTTTCGCATCAGGTGATAATAAAGTAGCGAGATGTTTTCTACGTGGGATGGATGGCACAGGATAGTCGAGGATCGGGGATGAAAGTGCTGAGCTGGAATGTGAATGGGTTGGGCGATAAGATCAAGAGAGGGATGGTTAGCCAGTTAATTAGGAGACATTCCCCGGATGTGGTATTGCTGCAGGAGACGCACCTAGTGGGTAATAGATGTATGGCCCTCCATAAAGGGGGGTATAAGTTGGTGGTGCATGCTGGGTTTACCACCGGTTCTAGGGGGGTTGGGATTCTGGTTAAGAATTCCTTTCCCCTGTCTGTGCAGGCTACGTGGCTGGATCAGAGGGGCAGCTATGCGGGAGTGTCGGGGCTGATGGGGGGCGGGACGGTCACCTTTTTATCTGTATATGTACCACCGGGCCCTTAGGCTGATACTTTTTGAGATTTGAGCTCTATCTTTCCCACGTTGCCCCTTGGCAGCATAGTTTTGGGGGGTGACTTTAATGCCATACTGGATGGAGAGGTTGACCGTCGCCCGCCACGTGTGCTTAAGCAATCGCAGAGATGGCTCTCGGAATTCCTGGAGACGCTAGGGTTGGTCGATAGCTGGCGAGTACGAAACCCAACGCTGACACATTTTACTCACATATCAGCAGCACATAGTATCTTGTCCAGGTTGGACTACATATAGCTGCCGGCGGCGACGGCTACCATGATCCAAGATGTGATGTACCTTGGCAGAGATATCTCTGATCATTCTCTTTTCTGGCTACAGCTTATACTCGGTCGACCGGAGGTGGTTAGGATAGCTCCTATTAGCGCCTGCCAGTTAAAGGACCCGGCCATCAAAAAGGAGGTGCTCTGGATGTCGGACCGCTACTTCCTGGAAAATGTGGGGTCAGTTGGCTCAGCGCAGTCCTTCTGGGAAGCATACAAAACGGTAACGAGAGGTGAGGTCCTATACCTTGTGGCGGGGAAGAAGAAGAGGAGTCAGGCAGAGGTAGCTCAGAAAGAGGCAGAGGTCATACTTTTGGAGGAGAGGGTTGCTGGGCCACACACACCTGCGGGGCTCCACCTTCTGAGACTCCGACAGGAGGAATATAAAGGCCTGGTGCGGGATAGAGCGATAACTCACAACAATCCTGTACAGGCCGCATATATGAGCATAGCGATAAAGCCGGTAAATTGATTGCATGGCTTGAGCATGGGAAATGGGCATCTAGACTGGTACCTGAGTTAGAGGGATCGGAGTCGCAAAAAATTACGGATCCACAGGCTGTGGCGGACGCATTTTCGGAGTACTACAAGAAGGTTTATTCTGCCGGTAGTGGGTTTGCTGAGAATAGCGAAATGATCGGAGACATTATTATGCAGAGATTGTCGGAGGAAGATAGGAGCTATTTAGACTCTCCTTTCTCCGAGGATGAAGTTGCGCAGGCTATAAGACAGATAAAATCTGGTAAGAAGACTGGCCTTAATGGGATAACGATCAAGCTGTACAAATTAAATGCTAACAGACTCGCCCCACATGTTCGAGCCATGTTCCTGGAAAGTAGGGAGAAGGGTCAGCTTCCATATGACCAACGAGTGGCCAATATAGTGGTCATACATAAAGTGGGTAAGCCCAAGACACAATGTTCCTCATATAGGCCTATTTTGCTCCTTAATTCAGAGCCTAAAATCCTAGCGAAACTACTTGCCATTCGGCTTGTCAAGGTGATTGCGACTCTGGTTCACCCGGACCAATCCGGCTTCATGCCGCGTCGTAATACGGCGCTGAATTTGCGGAGGTTACACGGTGTCCTTGGGGGCGCTTCGAAGATACATGAACCAACAGTACTGGCATCCCTAGACGCCACTATGGCGTTTGATAGGGTGGAGTGGCAATATCGGTTTGCAGTGTTGGCGAAGCTGGGTTTTGGAAGGGAATTTATTGGTTGGGTGCGACTGCTGTATGCAAACCCCCTAGCTAGCGTGGTTGTCAATAACTAAGTCCAATGATTTTCGGTTAGAGAGGGGCACGAGGCAGGGATGCCCGCTGTCCCCATTACTCTTTGCGCTTGCAATAGAGCCATTGACGGCTTGGGTCAGATGGGATAGATCGATCCGAGGCTTGAGATGGTCGCCTGACTGGGAAGATAAGATCTCACTATATGCAGATGACGTTTTACTTTATCACACTAACCCCAGAGAATCCTTGAGTAATTTTCTAGATGTTGTAGCCATTTTTGGCAATATACTGGGCAAAGTCGGTACTCTTTGTCCTTGTGGGCGGCCCACCGGAGATCCCGCAATCATGCCCGATTCAGATTGAGACAGTAGGGTTTAAGTATTTAGGTTTATATATTACGGTTGATCCACAGTTGCGGTATGCCAGTAATTTGGCTTCCCCATTGAACAGATGTAAGAAAAATGTGGAGCGCTGGAAAGCTCTTCCACTGTCCCTGCTTGGAAGAGCCGCTGTGAAGTTGGCCTGATGTATGATGTCCACAGTTCTGTGGGCACCTTGTATCAGTCCAAACAATCCCTTATGTTGCTGGTTGTAAGTCAACCTTAAAGACAAGCTATCCTAGAGGTAGCATGGACTAAGCAGCCTAAAGGCTTAACTCAAGAGGACATGTGAAGCCAGCTGTTTTACCATATGCAATCCTGTAATATCAAATGAAAGGACACCACACAAGTTATATATTATAAAAATATATGTATTTATTCTCAGAAAAATCCCCACTACTCTTTATGATCAATGAAGCACAAGCGTTTAAACAAAAGCACAATATAACATATACAAGTTGCACGTTTATGGATGAGGCCGGTGGCCACTCAAACCATATATCAAAAAAGTGGTATAACAATCACTAAATCGATCTGGGGTAAGGCCTAGGGCCTTGGGAATCGCTGGGACTACACTGGACTAACAGCAGTTAGGACGGGAGTAGCCCGCGGGATTCGGGTGCAGTGCAGAAAGCACACGCATGCACCAATGCAAAGTCAATGGTGCGTAAAAGTTATCGAGTTACAGTTTTAAGAGTCTTCCGACTGGACTAGAAGGGCAAAACTTTAGACTTAGACACTAGAGGTGTTAATCACTACGGGAGCACCGGTGTTCAAGAGTTACCTCACCCACAGGAAGCGGGTGCACAGGTGCGAAGATGTGTCGGGTTTCGTCGCGAAGATCTAGGGTGCCTGGAGATGAAGATGCTGCAGGCGTCCAGAAGAGAAGTGTCCGGTGCGATCCAAGGGTGGATCGAAGTTGAAGAGTACCTGAAAGCAGAGGGGACAGAGTCTGGGTCACTAGCCAGTGACCAGGAAGGAACCAGGAAGGAACCAGGCAATGTCGGGCGCAATCAGGTGGATGTCGTAAAGCTTGTCTCCGCTGCCACGTGGACTCTGGGGCACCGAGGATGTCCTGGAGTGGATCACGAGCTGTCCCACGAAGGCTCTCGCTGTCGCGGTGTCGGCTTCCGGATCGGAGTCAACAAACCTTGGCAAAGGCAACCCACGCAGGATTCGGAGATGGCTTAACACTCGGACCAGCAAGGTCAGAGCGGGTGCTCCTTTTCAGGGGAGCGAGGGCCAGTCTGGAGCAACCAGACCAGCTGTGTAAATTCTTAGGTTTGTCAGTTCTGGGGCCACTAGCCAATGGGCAAGCGACAGGACCAACGCGTCGAGCAAGAAAATGCAAAAGGGCCCCACGCAGTACTCTGAGAGTGTGGCGGGGTGAGCTTCGGTGCAAAGCTGCTCGGGGCTGGAGCTTCGAGGGAGCCTCGGATGCTGCACGGTCAGCGCTTCGTTGTTCCTCCAAGATGGCCGCTCCCACGCTTCAGGTCTCCTCCACGGGCCTCCACGGGTCTCAGCTTTGCAGGGACTGTGGATCGGGCTGTTAGAAGGCAGGCACGCTGGGTCTTGTCGATCTCTGTCGCTCGAGTTCCGGCGGGAACTGCAACAAAGCCAACGTCGAGGTGCTGGATGGTGCCTGTTTGCACAGGGTAGTCACTCCTTGACCACAAGGGAGATTCTTCAGTCTTCTACGTCGAGTAGGATGTCGAAGGGTCCAGAGTTTCGTTTCATAAGTTTCAGTCAGGATAATCTGATGTGCATTGGCACTGCTCCCACCTATATTCCAAATCTGGGGGCCGGATTACCTGCTAGGTCCCTCCTATGGGTGGGACCTGGGAAGGGGGTGGTTACACCCCTTTCCTTTGTCCAGTTTGCCGCCAGGACTGGGGCAGGATGGCCCCAGAACCGGTTTGACTGGAATCTGCCCAGGGACACCTTGTGCGCCCCAGGCAGTGTCTAGTTTCTTTCAACCCTCCCTGCTACAATCCACTATCTCCTGTCTGGGGTGGTGTGACACCTCCCTGTGACTGGAGATCCTTTGATCAAGCGCCCTCTGCCAAGTTTCCGTCAGCAGCAGGAGGCCAGACTCGTGTCTGTGGCAGCAGCATCCATTTTGTGATGCTGGGGCTCTGGTTAGGATTAACCGCGTTTTCAGTAAAGTAACATGTCTTCTCCCTCTAGAAGGTTGGAATACTACCCCCGTCGCCAGAACTGGTGAGGGGGTAGTATTCTAAAGTGTATGACACCAAACACGACATGTTTTGATAAAGCCAAACCAAAGTTAGCATTAACCGCGAGGATTATAATGCACTTAAGAGTATATGGTATGGCAGTATCACTGGAACAGCAGTAAGGAAATGGTTCCGAACACTGCAGACAGGCTCAGCTCATGCTAGAGCACCATCTCACATAAAACCAAGCACTCTGCCTCCAGGATTGTAAAGTCCTGCGATAGGAGTGACTTATAGGTATATATGTGTCCAGATATAGGTTTAGATATAGGTATACTATATCTAAGCAAGTGGTGATTACACCACCTTGCCCCAGCTGTGTGAACAGCCAGTTGTGTCGATTTAAGTACCAGCCAGGGGTGGCAAAAGATATGCTGCAGCCCCTGGTAGGCCTTGGATGCACCTATGCCCTGAGCACCTACAGTGCATGGTACAGGGGCTGACAAGATGTCCAGTACCAAATTGGTGATGTACCTATAGTACATGTCTGTGAATTTAGAGAGCGAACAGCAGGCTGTGGGTCTGATTAGCAGGCCCACAGCCACATTAAGTCGAAAACCAGTGAAGCAAAAAGCAAAAATTGGGGTGACCATAGGATAGCAGACCCTACTCTCCTACACAACCCCTCCCCCAAACGCAGGGACATTAAACTTAACCTTGACCAGATAAGTCTTCATGTTCTAAGTGGGAGTACCTGGAGAGACCATCTGCATTACCATGGTCAGTCCCTGGGCGGCGCTCCACTGTAAAGTCCATCCCCTGTAGGGAAATGGACCACCTGAGTAGTTTGGGGTTTTCACCCTTCTTCTGATTAAGCCACAAGAGGGGCTTATGGTCTGTCTGAATTAGGAAGTGAGTACCAAACAAGTATGGCCTCAGCTTCTTCAGGGCCCAAACCACAGCATAGGCCTCCCTCTCAATGGCTGACCAACGTTTCTCCCTGGGGGTCAGCATTCTGCTAATGAAAGCAATGGGCTGGTCTTGACCATCTACATTAAGTTGTGAAAGCACAGCTCCCACCCCCAACTCAGAAGCATCTGTTTGAACAATGAACTGTTTGGAGTAGTCAGGACTCTTAAGGATTGGTGCAGAGCACATGGCCTTCTTCGGGTCATCAAATGCCCTTTGACAGCTAACTGTCCACTGAACCTTTTTGGGCATCTTCTTGGATGTCAGGTCATTCAATGGTGTCACAATGGACCCATAGTTCTTTACAAATTTCCTGTAATACCCAGTCAGGCCCAATAAGGCTCTGACTTGTGTCTGGGTAGTTGGAGGAGCCCAGTCCTGTATGGCCTGGATCTTGCTCTCCAATGGTTGAACTTGACCCCCACCTACTAGGTGGCCCAAGTACACAACCTTGCTCTGCCCTATCTGGCACTTGGTAGCCTTGATAGTCAGGCCTGCCTTTTGCAGGGCCTCCAGAACCTTCTTCAGGTGAATCAGTTGATCCTCGCAGGTAGAGCTAAAGACAGCAATATCATCTAGATATGCTGCACAAAAGTCATCCAACCCAGAAAGGACTTGATTCACCAACCTTTGGAAGGTGACAGGTGCATTCTTCAAACCAAAGGGCATCACCACAAACTGATAATGTCCACTGGGGGTAGAGAATGCTGTCTTGGCCTTAGACTCCTCAGCTAACCTGATTTGCCAGTAGCCAGCTGTCAAGTCAAATGTGCTCAGATATTTGGCAGAAGCCAATTTATCAATGAGCTCATCTGCCCTTGGAATGGGATGAGCATCTGTCCTAGTGACAGCATTGAGACCTCTATAGTCCACACAAAATCTCATTTCTCTCTTTCCATTTTGGGTATGAGGTTCTGGCACAAGGACTATTGGGCTGGCCCAGGGGCTCTCTAATGGCTCAATCACTCCAAGTTCTAACATTTTCTGCACCTCAGCCTTTATACAATCCCTGACATGGTCAGGTTGCCTGTAGATTTTATTCTTGACAGGCAGACTGTCACCAGTATCCACCACATGGATGCACCAGTTAGTTTGACTGGGTGTAAGTGAAACCATGTGTCTATGGGCTTGCAAAACCTGTCTACAGTCCATCTGTTGCTGGTCAGTGAGGCTGCCTACCAAGGCTACTCCATCCACTGAGCCATCATCAGGGTTTTGGGAAAGCAGGTCTGGGAGAGGGTCACTCTCTTCCTCCTGTTCCCCATCTGTAGCCATGAGTAAACCCATGCTTTCCCGGTCAACAAATGCTTTCAACCTGTTTACATGGAGCACCCTGTGGGGGCTCCTAGGGGTTTCAAGGTCCACCAAGTGGGTGACCTCTCCCTTCTTTTCCAGTATGGTGTAGGGTCCAGACCATTTGTCCTGGAGAGCTGCTGGGCCCACTGGCTTCAACACCCACACCTTCTGCCCTGGCTGGTACTCAGTCAGAACAGCCTTTTGGTCATGCCAAGCTTTCTGTAATTCTTGGCTGGCCTTCAGGTTTTTGGATGCTTTCTCCATGTACTCAGCCATCCTGGAGCGGAGACCAAGTACATAGTCCACAATATCAAGTTTAGGCTTTTTGAGAGGTAACTCCCATCCTTCCCTCACAAGACACAATGGACCCCTCACAGGGTGGCCAAACAAAAGTTCAAAAGGGCTGTAGCCAACCCCCTTCTGTGGGACCTCTCTGTAAGCAAAGAGTAAGCAGGGTAAAAGGATGTCCCATCGTCGCCCAAGCTTCTCAGGTAACCCTTTTATCATTCCCTTTAGGGTCTTGTTGAACCTTTCAACAAGCCCATTGCATTGTGGGTGATAGGGTGTGGTGAACTTATAGTTCACTCCACACTCCTTCCACATTGCCTTTAAGTATCCAGACATAAAGTTAGTACCTCTGTCTGAAAGTACCTCCTTTGGAAAGCCCACTCTGGAGAAAACTCCAAGTAGGGCCCTTGCCACAACAGGAGCTGTCAGGGGAATTGCCTCTGGGTACCTGGTGGCATGATCCACTACCACCAGGATAAATCTGTGCCCAGATGCTGTTTGGGGATCCATTGGTCCAACAATGTCAATCCCAACTCTCTCAAAGGGCACCCTCACCACAGGTAGAGGTATAAGGGGGGCCTTTGTGGTGCCACCTGATTTGCCACTGGCTTGGCAGGTGACACAGGAGCGACAAAACTCCTTGGCATCTTCTGACATATGAGGCCAGTGAAAGTGAGGGACAAGCCGGTCCCAAGTCTTGTTCTGGCCTAAGTGTCCTGCAAGGGGAATATCATGGGCCAAGGTTAGAAGGAAGCCCCTAAATTGCAGAGGTATAACCAACCTCCTGGTTGTACCAGGCTTGTGGTCTCTAGCCTCTGAATAAAGGAGCCAATCATCCCAATATACTTTATGGGTACCTTGAGCATTCCCTGCAGCCTCAGCAGCAGCTTGCTGTCTGAGGGGTTCAAGAGAGGGGCAAGTTAACTGAGCCCGCCCCAGGTCTGCCCTTGAGGGTCCCCCTGTCCCCAGAAACTCAACCTGATCAGGCTCAAGTTCTTCAAGGACAGTCTCCTCTTGGATCACATAATCACCCTCCTGTGAGGTCTGATCCTCAACCTGGGGCAAGTGGGAAGGCACTGCCTTGACCCTCTTGCTCTTTCTCTTGGGTTGTGGTTGTCTATAGTTTCAAGATCCACCACAGGTCCAGGTAGGCACTTCTTGGCCTGGGACCTGGTTACAGCAAGGACATGTGCTGAAATCCCTAGCATTTCTGCAGGAGTCCTGTACTCCACTTCTGACCACAAGGATTCCTCAAGATCATTGCCCAACAAACAGTCAACTGGGAGGTCTGCACTAACAACAACTCTTTTGAGGCCAGTTACCCCTCCCCAGGAGAAGTTAACAACAGCCACACTATGTGTAGTAGTGGCATTGCTAACGTTGGTCACTAGGTAGTTCTCACCTAGTATCATCTGTTCAGGGTCCACAAAGTTAGGTGGCACCATAGTGACACTGGCACAAGTGTCCCTGTAGGCCTGAGCCAGTTTCTCATTAATTAAAGGCGTCTGCCTGTACTTGCCCAAGTTATTAGGACTTATAGTAGAGGACATAGCTATGTCCCCCTCACAGATCAGAACTGCCTGAGTAGGGATTCTGACTAAGCCAGTCTCCATCTCAGTACCCATGGTTAACCCCACTATAGCCTTGGGTTTTGCACTACCACTGCTAACTGTGCTAGGGGTGCAGGTGCCTTAGGGGCTTCAGTGGTAGGAACTGGATTTCTCTTAGTGCATTCACTTCCCCAATGAGAAGTGGACTTACAAAAGTTGCACCAAGGTTTCTTTGGGCCATCAACCTTCTTGTTTCCATTCTGGGAACCACCCTCCTTTTTAGTATTATTTTGGGGGCCTGAAGACTTCTGGTCTTTTTCTTTCTTATCTCCACCCTTCTGGTCTGCTTTCTTCTGATCACCTCCTTGGTTCTGGGGTTTCTGCTTAACCCTTGTTCTGACCCATTTGTCAATTCTTGGGGAGAGGTCAGATCTGAGTCAATAAGGTGTTGATGCAATTGCTGGTTCTGACAGTTATTAAGGATCTGTTCTCTCATTATAAGATTGTACAATCCTGTATAGTCTGAGACTTTACTTCCCTGCAACCAACCCTCCAGAGCCTTAGTGGCACAATCAACGAAATCAGCCCAGTCTTGAGTCTGTGCTTTTTGGGTGTCTCTGAACAACAACCTGTATTGCTCAGTGGTTAGGCCAAACCCTTCAATAAGAGCACTCTTCAAGACAGAGTAGTTTTTAGCATCCTCAGGTCTAACTGTGAGGAGCTTATCTCTCCCTTTCTCAGAAAAGGAGAGCCACAAGATTGCTGCCCACTGATCTTGAGGGACCTGCTGTACCAGGCAAGCCCCCTCTAGAGCAGTTATCCATTTGTGGATATCATCCCCATCTCTGTAGGGGGGCACAATCTTACTCAGGTTTCTATGTTCATAGGACCTGTCTTTATCCTTTGGGATATTGCTGCCACCAGTGGGTATTTCACCACTCAACTTCTGCTCTCTTGCAAAAGCTAGTCTAGCTTGGGCCAGGGCTAATTCTTCCCTCTCTATTTGGAGATTAACAGCTCTCATCCTGGCCTTATGCGCTTTCCTCTGAGGGGAAGTCATTCCTCTCTGAGATTCTCTTGAGGCACTAGAAATGTGAGAATCCCTGGAAGGAGTTCTCTCTCTCCTATTGCCTGGGAGAATCCTGCTATTGGGTCTGGGGAAGTGGTTCCCTTCTCTATTCCCATGTAGGACCAAGTTGGCTTGGCTAAGCCTTACCACTGGTACCTGGTTTCCCCTCTGATCCTGATCTGACTCTTCCTCTTCTGATTCAGGGTCTGCCTCCTCATTTTCTACTTCTGGGGAGGTGTTATCATTATCTGGGGGGTGCACTCCTTCTCCAGACCCTGAGGGGACTATTCTGCCTTTCTCAAGATCATCCTTCTCCAGGATGGCTATTATGATAGGAATGGTAGGGTTGTGACCCTTTTTCAGCTTCCTTGCAGTGCTCAAGGCACTCAAGTCTCTATGGCTGAATTTGTCATAGTCTGAGGTTGCCTGTGGAGGGTCAACCACCACAGGTAGAGAGCTTATAGCTTCACCTGTGCCAGACATGACTGCTAGTGAGGTGTAAGTGATGCACTTACCTACACTATGTGTTTTCCTACTGTACCTTGCTAGTGAGTTGTAGTCAGGGTGTGCTAAGCCCTTTTATCTACAACTACTAAGTTCATTAGAACTTAAATATGCTAAACTTTGTTTACATGTACCTATGGTACTTAATGTGTTCTTTCAATTTGATAAAAGATTGCAAAGGTAAAACAACAGCAAGCTCAAATCCGTACCGCTGCTCACCAATGTGAGAAGTTGGCCTGATGTATGATGTCCACAGTTCTGTGGGCACCTTGTATCAGTCCAAACAATCCCTTATGGTGGTGGTTGTAAGTCAACCTTAAAGACAAGCTATCCTAGAGGTAGCATGGACTAAGCAGCCTAAAGGCTTAACTCAAGAGGACATGTGAAGCCAGCTGTTTTACCATATGCAATCCTGTAATATCAAATGAAAGGACACCACACAAGTTATATATTATAAAAATATATATATTTATTCTTAGATAAATCCCCACTACTCTTTATGAGCAATGAAGCACAAGCGTTTAAACAAAAGCACAATATAACATATACAAGTTGCATGTTTATGGATGAGGCCGGTGGCCACTCAAACCATACAACAAAAAAGTGGTATAACAATCACTAATCAATCTGGGGTAAGGCCTAGGGCGTTGGGAATCGCTGGGACTACACTGGATTAACAGCAGTTAGGACGGGAGTAGCCCGCGGGATTCGGGTGCAGTGCAGAAAGCACACGCATGCACCAATGCAAAGTCAATGGTGCGTAAAAGTTATCGAGTTACAGTTTTAAGAGTCTTCCAACTGGACTAGAAGGACAAAACTTTAGACTTAGACACTATAGGTGTTAACCACTACAGGAGCACCGGTGTTCAAGAGTTACCTCACCCACAGGAAGCGGTTGCACAGGTGCGAAGATGTGTCGGGTTTCGTCACGAAGATCTAGGGTGCCTGGAGATGAAGATGCTGCAGGCGTCCAGAAGAGAAGTGTCCGGTGCGATCCAAGGGTGGATCGAAGTTGAAGAGTACCTGAAAGCAGAGGGGACAGAGTCTGGGTCACTAGCCAGTGACCAGGAAGGAACCAGGAAGGAACCAGGCAATGTCGGGCGCAATCAGGTGGATGTCGTGAAGCTGGTCTCCGCTGCCACGTGGACTCTGGGGCACCGAGGATGTCCTGGAGTTGATCACGGGCTGTCCCACGAAGGCTCTCGCTGTCGGCGGTGTCGGCTTCCGGATCGGAGTCAACAAACCTTGGCAAAGACAACCCACGCAGGATTCGAAGATGGCTTAACACTCGGACCAGCAAGGTCAGAGTGGGTGCTCCTTTTCAGGGGAGCGAGGGCCAGTCTGGAGCAACCAGACCAGCTGTGTAAATTCTTAGGTTCGTCGGTTCTGGGGCCACTAGCCAACGGGCAAGCGACCGGGCCAACGTGTCGAGCAGGAAAATGCAAAAGGACCCCACGCAGTACTCGGAGAGTGTGGTGGGGTGAGCTTCGGTGCAGAAACTGCTCGGGGCTGGAGCTTCTCAAACTCCAATGCACAGCTTCGAGGGAGCCTCGGATGCTGCACGGTCAGCGCATTTTTGTTCCTCCAAGATGGCCGCTCCCACGCTTCAGGTCGCCTCCACGGGTCTCCGCTTTGCAGGGACTGTGGATCGGGCTGTTAGAAGGCAGGCACACGGGGTCTTGTCGATCTCTGTCGCTCGAGTTCCGGCGGGAACTGCAACAAAGCGTCGAGGTGCTGGATGGTGCCTGTTTGCACAGGGTGGTCACTCCTTGACCACAAGGGAGATTCTTCAGTCTTCTACGTCGAGTAGGATGTCAAAGGGTCCAGAGTTTAGTTTCATAAATTTCAGTCAGGATAATCTGATGTGCATTGGCACTGCTCCCACCTATATTCCAAATCTGGGGGCTGGATTACCTGCTAGGTCCCTCCTATGGGTGGGACCTGGGAAGGGGGTGGTTACACCCCTTTCCTTTGTCCAGTTTGCCGCCAGGACTGGGGCAGGATGGCCCCAGAACCGGTTTGACTGGAATCTGCCCAGGGACACCTTGTGCGCCCCAGGCAGTGTCTAGTTTCTTTCAACCCTCCCTGCTACAATCCACTATCTCCTGTCTGGGGTGGTCTGACACCTCCCTGTGACAGGAGATCCTTTGATCAAGCGTCCTCTGCCAAGTTTCGGTCAGCAGCAGGAGGCCAGACTCGTGTCTGTGGCAGCAGCATCCATTTTGTGATGCTGGGGCTCTGGTTAGGATTAACCGCGTTTTCAGTAAAGTAACATATCTTCTCCCTCTAGAAGGGTGGAATGCTACCCCTGTTGCCAGAACTGGCGAGGTGGTAGTATTCCAAAGTGCATGACACCAAACACGACATGTTTTGATAAAGCCAAACCAAAGTTCGCATTAACTGCGAGGATTATAATGCACTTAAGAGTATATGGTATGGCAGTATCACTGGAACAGCAGTAAGGAAATGGTTCCGAACACTGCAGACAGGCTCAGCTCATGCTAGAGCACCATCTCACATAAAACCAAGCACTCTGCCTCCAGGATTGTAAAGGCCTGCCATAGGAGTGACTTATAGGTATATATGTGTCCAGATATAAGTTTATCTAAGCAAGGGGTGATTACACCACCTTGCCCCAGCTGTGTGAACAGCCAGTTGTGTCGATTTAAGTACCAGCCAGGGGTGGCAAAAGATATGCTGCAGCCCCTGGTAGGCCTTGGATGCACCTATGCCCTGAGCATCTATAGTGCATGGTACAGGGGCTGACAAGGTGTCCAGTACCAAATTGGTGATGTACCTATAGTACATGTCTGTGAATTTAGAGAGAGAACAGCAGGCTGTGGGTCTGATTAGCAGGCCACAGCCACATTAAGTCGAAAACCAGTGAAGCAAAAAGCAAAAATTGGGGTGACCATAGGATAGCAGACCCTACTTTCCTACAGCCGCTCTCTTCAAAATGATGGCTTTGCCCCAGTTCTTGTATGCCCTGCAGAATTCAATGGACCCGGTGCCGGCCTCCTATTTCAGGGAGATTGAGGCTCTCCAGAGGCAGCTCCTTTGGGACGGTAAACCCCGAATAGCCTTTATTAAATTAACTCTCCCGTGGTATGACGGCGGAATCGGACTCCCAGATTTAAGGAAGTACTATTGGGCTTCGCAACTGGCAGCTGTGAATCATATCGTCTACGGACCCCCAGGTGATCCAGGTTATGCCATGGACTGGGGTCAGGCTCCGGGTGGAATGATAGATTGAGCTCTGTATTCCGTGCCGGGGAAGTTTGCATTAGCGGGCCCAACCGCGCATGCGATAAAGGTGTGACACGCGGCTAATAGATATCTAGGTTGCGAAGGCAGGCTGACGGCCACTCCCCTGTTAAATTTCAAGAAACTGGGTAGCCTGTGGAAAACTAAAGGGTTCGACAGGTGGGACCTCATTGGAATCACCCAGATAAAGGATGTTTGGGGAAAAGACACAGTGCATACATTAGAGTATCTTAAAAAACTGTACAGTCTACACGATAAGCAACATTATCGATATCGGCAGGTGAGGCATGCCCTCACCACCCACATGCCTAAAGGCACGGTACTCCCGGAGGCGTCGCCTCTGGAAGACCGGGTGCTAGATCGGCACATTCCCGAGAAAACTATTTCTTTGATATATAGAAAATTGGTCAACAACATGGAGAGCCCGCTGGGGCGAATCAGAGCCCAGTGGAGTGCAGATGGTTTGGAATTAGATGACGAAGATTGGGTGGAGGCGGCTTCCTCCCCGAAGGTAGTGGCGATTCAAATGAGGCTCCGACTTGTGCAACTGAAGATTTTGCATAGGTCCTATATAACTGGGCCTCGATTGGTGCGAATGGGACAAAGGGGGAGTGGAGAGTGTAGAAGAGGGTGTGGAGAGTCTGGCACCTTAATACATATTCTTTGGCACTTGGTGATACAGATATTTTGGACGCAGATCCATGATGAGCTAAAGGAAGTTTTGGGTGCGGGGATACAACCGGAAGCCCGAAGGTGTCTGTTGAATGTTTGGGAACCCACAGATCTGAATGTGTACCAGAAGCAATGGGTGACACTGGTGTATATGGTGGCTAAGCGAAATATTGCTCAGCTATGGGGAACCAGTCAGCCGCCCGAGTCATTAAATGGGCGAAAGACCTAGACTGGTTTATGTTCAGAGAGAAATCAGTCTATGTGGCCAGGGGAAGCCCGAAGAAGTAGGGGAAGTTATGGGGGACGTGGAATAGTCACCGAGGAGAGATCTGCGAACCGCCGATGCCTCGATCGAAATCGGAAGCGCAGGAATCCCTATGATCCCAGTACTAAATATTACTGCATGTGATTCTGTATCTGTCCATAATGACCCATGTGATGAAGATTGTTTAACTCCACCTGATGTTTGTTACGGTATTTTCTTTTGTATTGATTTTTTCTTTGTTTTTCTTTAATAAAAAGAGTTTTAAAAAAAAAAAAGTTTCTTCATCAGCAGAAAGGATAGCTCTTTCCTTTTATACCCCATTTTGTCCTTGTGGGGCCTTCGGTGGAGACCCAGTATACCATGCTTCCGTGATATGTTGACTATCTCCCCCATGGAGTTGTGGAATCTGTTCATAACCATATCCCAGAAAACTGTCCCCACTGGGCACGTCCAATCATGTGCACTAGATCTGTTTGTCTTTAGTTACATCAAAGGCAACTATCGATCAGTTAAATTAATATCGCTTAGTATGATAGGGGTACAATATGCCCTGTGTAGAAACTTATATTGTCAGAGTTGAAATCTGGCATTGCCTGTAACTGGGTATCAAGAAATTATAGCACAGGGAGACCAGCTGATCAATTCAGTGCTATGGAGGGGATGAGCGGAAAAATAACAATTTGTGGACTGAGTACTCAACAATGCCAAAAGTCACTCCCAGTAGAGAGGTTTGGGCCTAAATCAATAGTTTATTTTGCATACCATGCAATTCCAGTTTAGACCCAGCCGATTGCAAATCAGTTTTGACCCTGCTCCCCATGGGAACAGTCCAGCCTGAACTGCCAGGCTATGTAGGGGTTATGAGGGTTCCAAGGCCAATAATGTAACAATGCATGTTCACTAATAAGTCAGAGCTTAGAGTGTTTTCTGATGTATGTCCTGGTCCTATTATAATCTCTTTATGGTGAACATCCTGGTCTTGCTATAAGGTGTTAAATTGGGACCAAGGTAGTTCATCATTCAATCCCCTTAAATTGGTGCGTAATGTATATAGCCGACGTTGTTCTCTTTCCAATAACACTTTAGTCCTGTTGGGCTTTGTGTCTATTTTCTCAATGACCGTCCAGTGGAAGTCACCCTTCGAACCATTTTTTTCAAGGAAATTTGTTATTATACGTGTGGTAGTGTGTTGTCACCGGATGTTGCTGTGACGCTCACCTATGCGGATTTTCATTTTCTGGAAGTCATGCATATGTGTATGTATATATATGTATGTATGTATATATATGTATGTATATATATATGTATGTATGTATATATATGTATGTGTATATATATATATATATATATATATATATATATATATACACACACACATATACATATATATATATATATATACATACATATACATATACATATATACATACATATACATATATATATATATACATATATATACATATATATATATATATATATATATATATATATATATATGTGTTATAGACGCATTTAATGAGGTATACCCCATTTGCTGACTTGAAGTTGGTGTGGCTCCTCTGTTACTATGGTGTTTTAATGCCAGGTTGATCGTTTTGGTCAGAGTTGGGAACCTGCATTCTGAACACCCTCCACAGGGGAAGTGTCCAGTCACTCTCCGGAGATCCCAAAGGGGACGTTGTTCCCAGTTATTGTGCTTTGGTCACATATGGACTGGTAGATCCCACAAGCTCAAATTCCTTTTCAAGGAAAACAAAGGTTTTTCATATTGTATTTTGCCACAGTTCAGAATACTTACATCACTGGTAATTATTTTTTTGACTGCATTAGAAAGCTTACTATATGCACTAACACGTCAATTGTGTGTTAGTTAGTTTTGGCTTGTCTTCCAACAGGGCCTCCCTGTAATTGTTACGTGCTCTTCTTTTAAATTGGTCAATGATCTTAATAGGGTAATGCCATTCAGCAAATTCCTCAATCTAGATTTCAGCATTTGCTTTATAATCATTTAGTTCTGAGCAGTTCGTTCTAACCCGGAGGAATTGTCCTAGGAGTAGAGATTGGGGGTGTGCACTTTCAAAATCCAACAGGTTATTCTTGTCTGTCGATTTAGTATAAATGCTCAATTTCCATCCTACTGCAGTAATTGTTACATCTAGGAAAGGCATCTGATTGGGATCAAATATTCATCATGAATTTTAGGAAGGGATTACAAGAGTTCAGCCAGTTAAGGCACATATGGGCTTATTTTGTGCTGCCAAGTCACAAAGACTTAAAAATTTTTTTTTTATGTAAAGACCTTTATTTAACCATTCCGCAATGACACAGCGTTGAGCCTACAACCCTGAGGGCCGGCCGCGTTATTCACATTTTCCTATCAGCACTTTTGTATTGACACAGCCCTGCAGCCGACAACCCTGGGGTCCGGCGGCGCAGCAAATGAAGACGTACGCAGAACAATCAGTTCGATTTCCAAGTAATCTGTAGGCCTATTGCTTTTATTGTTGCATGAATCTGCATACAGACTCCCCCCGCCTCCTATGCTAACTCCAGTCTGTAGTTATTATAACAGGTCTAAAGAAAAGCCATTGGGCCCATGAAAACCAAACAGCTAAACCGACTAACCCCTCCCCCGCCCAGAACAGTCACACGGTTCAATGGATTATACACACAGCGTCAGCAACTCAGTCAAAATGTAGCACTAACACAGCTATTCAAGCCCACCTGTCTGATAAGTTGAAGCCCTCCCAGTTAGGTCAGTGCTTGCGTGCTGATCGTCTCCCCTGAGTCCCTCTGTTTTGTAAGGTACCTAGTGTTACATCGCTACCGCCACACTTCTCTCCCCTCTTTTACTTATTCCACCCTCCCCTAGTGCTATCTAGGGACGCCTAGGTCGTTTGCCTATCTCTCCTGTCCCTCTGCGTGAAGTCTCGTCTCATCTGCGTTGTCCGCCCGTGGTCCAATGCTCCCATCCTCCACGTCAGAGTCCCCCTCACGAACCCCGCTGCTCAGATACGTTTAATATAAGGCCCAGAAATTTTTGGGGCGGCATTTTGGAGCCAGTAGTTCGCTATAGTGCTCCGTTTGGGTGCTACAGTACAGCATGTCTCGTGACCAACGGGCTTTAGTAGGCAGGGGCCCCCCTCATCCAACAGTGCGCAACCACTCTCCGCGCGATCAGCATCCCCATGTCTGCAAGTCTCCGGATTGCCACCGGAAGCTTTCTAGAGTGACCTATAAGCGCGAGGCCAGCATCGGGGGCTATATCCACCTCCAAGATCCTGCTCATTTCCATGAAGATTTCTTGCCAATAAGTTTGTATCCCTGAGCAGTTCCATGCCAAATGAAGAAAGTCAGCATTGGGAGCACTACATCTCTCACAAGCAGCTGTTTGGTGAAGGCCATATCTGTGGAGTCTCTCCGGGGTGTAATACACCCTTTTCAGAAAATTAAAATGAATCAATCTGTGCCTTCCATTAAGGGAGATCCGCTTCGTGTTGTTACAGCAGTATCTCCACATATCGTCTATAGTGGTCTGCAAGTCCCTTTGCCATGCCACTCTAGCCTTGGGTAGCGTGTAAAAATATGGTGTATTAGGTTTGGGGGTGATCAAAAAGTGTGATCACCCATTCTCTAGCTGTTTCTACCAACAATTTTATCTCCCTCTGTATTGTGGGTGCTGGATCTAAATTTAAGGTTTATAGTTTCTTCTGTACTTTAGTAAGGCCAAACATGCTTCATGGTAATCCTCTTTCTTCTGTATCACATGTGCCCCACCTTTGTCTGCCTCTGGGTTGACACAATTTGTCCTGGCTTTTACACATTCACGTTTCTCTATCCTTAGAAAGATTGTGGTAATTTACCCTCTTAGGGTCTAGTCTTTCAATGTATTTTATAACCTCCTTCTCAAAGGCGATGATTTCAGATGGTATAGTCGTAACTCCTAGGATTGGACAGTGTCTTGTTGAATTCAGCAGTTCAACATTGAGTGGAAAGATCTCTTTCCCATTTTGCTCTAACCTGCAGCGTTGACAGATGTGAGTCCCCAAAGAGTGCTCCATAATGTGCTCAAATAACCCTTCAAGTGCCCTGCAGGGAAAAAACCTCAGCAAGCATTTATGTTTCATGAGGTTTGTCAAGAAATCCCTCCCTTGCTGGTCTTGTGACTCCAACTAATATCAAACATTGCTATGGGTGAATCCCAAAACTAGTCATATCCTTATTGAATGTTAAGTATGTATTTTCCTTATATAGCTCTCCTATCTTGCGACATCCATTTTCAAACGAATGTGCAATACTCTTTACTCTTTACATCTCTCCGGGTTTTAAACTGTTTTAGGCCCTAGATTTCGGCATCGGGCAAAGAAGGAGAATGTCCGAGAACTCTTTACCATCCTATCGTGACTTGCGATATAATCAATGGAACTTTTAAACTGTTAACTGGTGACAAATACGAGGATTGCCCAACATAACAACCAGCCAGCAAGCAACACTCTCTGTTTAGCTGGTAGTCTAACCACTGAAACAATTACTGCAGCTGTACAGCGAGATAGTAACACTCAAAACCAGTTAACACAATGCCTTAAGTGTGACGTTTTTAACTCTGTTGACAGTACAAGACCTCAACAAGGATGTGACCATCTGATCGAACTCCAAAAATAATGACTATAGGATAAGGGACTTTCACCCTGAAACACATACAGGCACTGGGGAAGCACAATCATCTTAGTAATCCAGTCCAATAAAGACAACAACAATATTATATATGTGCAATTACCAAACTAATCGAGTATAATGGACTTGTAGATCCTCCTCCTCCTCCACTCCGAAGACATTAAGTGAAATATTGTTTTGGCCAGTAAGGGAAACGTGGCTCCCCAAGAACTTCAATGCCCTGTGCTGCCACACAAGTGGGTTAGGGAGATCCCTCCTATTCATTCATGGCAGCAAGCTCAAAAAGAACAGATGTGATACAGACCAGTTGGCTCTCAGTTTGGACGTGCTACCAAATGTATCCAGTATCCTAAATAACCTTGGTACAGACCTGTCAGACTGAGGCAGATACACTGGCAGTATCTTTCAACCCATTTTTAAAGGTGGAAATCTGACAAAGCCGACAAATTATAGACTCATTGCATTAATAGATGTGGAAGCTGAGCTATAAGCAGCTTGCCTGCTGGCCCATCTTAAAAAATGGTCAGATGACAACAAATGTATTCCCAGGACCCAAACAGGGTTCAGGGTCAAAGCAGGCACTCTAACAAATGTTATGGACTAACGTTACTAGGCGAAAATGCCGAATACAAGAACAACCGGCTGTTCGCCAGCTTCGTGGACCTCAAGACTGCCTTCGACCGAGTGTCCCGAAGATGCCTATGGGAAAAAATGGCCAATTGAGTATCCCAAATAAGTTATTGAATGCCATCAAAAAGCATACACAGGTACCTGGATGCAGGTAAAATATAGGGGAAGGCACTAGTGTAACAAAATAATAGATACCCACAGATTAAAGCGGGGTGTGTGCTAGCACCCAGTCTCTTCAACCTGTACTTATCCGATCTTGAAGATGCGCTCCAGAAAGTTAACAATCATCCACCATCGTTAGCCAATGAGGAAATTGGGTGCCTCCAGAATGCTGATGATATAGTGCTATTAAGTCAAACCCCAATTTGTTTACAATGTGGGATGAGTGCATTAGCCAAATACATGGAAGTGTGAGGGCATTCATCAAAAACAAAGGTAGAACGGTTAGTGGATGCAAAAAACAAGAAATTCATGTGGTACCTGGATGGAAAAAAGTAGAGACAGTTGCTTCATACACATATCTTGGATTCAAGGTCGAAAAAAAGCGGAGTTATAAATCACAGCTCACCGCATTGCGGGCCAAAGCTCAAAATCTCATATATGGCTTCAAACTAGTAAAAAAGAAATTAAGCTGTCCATCCCACAGCCATCTACTATCCGTTATACTCGGAAAGCTAATACCAAACGTGACCTATGGAAGAGAAACAATGAGGGGACGCGAAATTCCAGCTTTGAACATCATCCAAACGAAAGTTTACAAAAACGTCTTCCACATGCAGCAATCTGCATCACCAGCTCAAGTTCGACTAGAGTTTGGCTTGTCCAATAAAATATTTCAAAGCAAAGGCGCATTTATTAAACTATGTGGGGGGCTACAAGCATCGGAAATTGGTTCCATTGAAAATCTGTGCTGGGAAGAAATAGATTTGGAAAAAGAAAGTAAAACTCAAGGATCCTGGGGCTGCTATCTAACCCATGTTATAGATGATCTGTGCACTTAAGACATCTGTAATTCCAGCATCAGGAAAAAGGCCTTCAACAAAGCAATCAATTTAACAACAAAACTCCTGTTGCATTTAACAGCAAGAACATTCTAATTCACAGACGCCATGCCTGGACTGTGATCAGCTCATATGGTACAAGGAACCCTCATGAATATTTATCAGCGGCTTTAAAACATCAATTTATGAAATTACGCTTTGGTATATGGGAAATAAAGCATCTCATGCCTTCCTGGAGAAGACCAAAAGCGTAACCGAGACTGCAGACTGTGTGATTATAAGTATGAATCTCTCCAACATATTTTCTGTGCATGCCCAAAGTTATTAAAAGAAAGAAAGTCATTATTAAAAGAAATATTTGACAACATGAACATTCGAACAAGAAGGGAAGCAGTAATCACCTAGCTAGGTGGGATCTCAGTCCATCAAGTTTGCGGGGGGGGGGGGGTAAAAAAATGTAATCTGTATGTAAAGGACCTAGGTCAAATTCCCGAGGAAATTCAAACAGTCTTAAAATGACCGGAAACTACAAAAACTTGTAAAGAAAACGAGCTGTTACAGACTGAGTCTTATTCATTGCTTTTTTGACAGATAACTGAAATTTTACTCAATGTACATTGACTGTAGAACAAGGATCAATTGTTTTAACTGTTTACAAATGATTTTTACTAGGATGTTTTTACGCTGTAAAACATGTCGCTTTGGTGTAATTGTTTTTAAAAGGCCAATCATTTGAAAAAATAAAACCAATATATCTTTATAATGCAGGAAGTGCTGTTCTAAAGAGTGAAGCGCCCCTTTCAATATTGAGAGGTGACAACATAATGGGTCTTATTTAATTCTAAAAACGTTTGATATGTGCCAGCCTATGTATATTGGCAACCATTATCTTTCCTTGAGCAAAACCAGGCTGGTTCTAGTGCACCAGTAGTGTACCCACCCTCATACATGTTCCTTCATTGGCATCGCTAATGATTTTAATACCAGAATTAATCATGTACAACAGTCTATATGACATATAATCAGAAGGGTCCTAATCATCCTAAGGCGGCAATACAGTTACAGCATTTATATCTTGGGGGCTGCTTTTAGATTGGGGAATTGAAAAGCAGGCACACTGACACCCTCCACACCCTTACCTTCTATATCTCGAGCCTCCACCCGCTTTGGTAGGGATTTTACTCGGCGGTGGGCGCCATCTTGGGTGAGGACGGCGAGGTCAGCGCTCAAGTCGGGCCGGCCTCCCACCCTCCTCCTCCCCATATCATGTGTCGCCCATTTAGACGGCGCAGCGGGCTGGCGCAGCGGGCGCGCCGGAAGCGCGCCGAAGTCGAGCCAAAGTCAAGCCCGTCTGCGCCCGTCCGCGGCCGGACGGGGCGAGGGGCCACAAACCCTGGTAGTTCGTCACAAAACACCATAAGGTATGGAAGACATGCACTACTTGCATTACAACCTGACACGCCTGCCGTCTGCAAACACACCATGCCTGCCCAGTCACTTACAAAATGCACGAGGTGCCGCTTTGAACCCCCCCTTCATATCCCAGACACTAGCTCGGGCCCCACCATCAAAGCTGCATTATTGAATTGTAGATCTCTACGTAAGCACGCCCTAGATATTTACCATTTACTCGAGGACCAAAATCTTAGCATCCTCTTCCTAACTGAAACCTGGCTAGATGATCACTCGGACCCGGATATTATCCAGGCCATGCCCAATGGCTATTCCCTATCTAGATTGGACAGGAGGGACGGCAGAGGAGGCGGCATCGCCATAGCCACGAAAGCTCCTCTAGTCTGCTCCCTAGTACACACTCAGGTTGATCATAGTGAAGCCGGTATCTTCACAATTAACACTGGTCCCAATCATTCGATCTCTGGCATTTTGATATACCGACCACCAGGCAGACTATATGAGTTTACATCGACTCTAATGGAGGTGGTCACTCATCTAGCGCTGAGGAAATCCAGACTGTTAGTGATAGGAGATCTCAATGCTCATTTCGAAGATCATTTAGATAAAGACGCTGATGATATCCGAATGGAATTGCAATCTGTTCAGCTCGATCTAAAAAATAAAGAACCTTCTCATCAATTAGGACACTTACTAGACCCCGTCTTTGGAAACTGGCAGGGAGTGCACACCTCTGCTCCTATACCCATACCTTGGTCGGATCATTTTATTATTCCTATCAAAGTCCAACTTGACAGGACGGAGCTTTTTCGTCATCAATCCCTGCGATACAAACGCAGAAAATGGAAGAACTTCTCTCTAGATTCGTTCAATCAAATTGTGCATGACGAAGGCCCTCCTAAAGGGGTCGACTGTGAGGCAGCTAATGATAATTTAAATAATATCGTCACTAAGGCCCTGGATACCACAGCCCCCAGCCGTTCCCTGTCCAATGCCAGGAGGCCGAAGAAAACTGCTCCTTGGTTTAGCCAAGAACTGCAGGCTATGAAAACGGCTTGTAAGAAACTTGAGAGAGCTTGGCGACAGAACTTCTGTGCAGATATTAAAATACAACATAAAACAGCACAGAGAGTATATTATAAATCAGTTCGTCTGGCCAAAGCAGAGCATTATCACACCCGTATTATGGAAGCAGGCAATTCCTCCAAGGAACTGTTTCAGATATACAAAGAGATATCCATAGTGGACGTGACCTCCCCCGCTCAAAATGATTCAGTGGAAGCTTGCAATAATATTGCACAGTATTTTGCAGGCAAAATTAACAAAATCTATACTAGTTTCTCTAAACCGATAGATTCGGCTACGGGCTTCATTGAAAATGATAAATTTGTAAATACACCTGTATGTCTCAATTCTTTTGTAGTTCCCTCTTATGAAATTCTGTCCAAAATGAGCAACAAAATCAAATCGGGCTCTCCCCGGGACCCGGCACCCCCGAAAATTTTAGCTGAAGCTTTTCCTGTACTAGAACCCCATCTCAGGCACTTACTACAAACCTCCTTTACAACCTCCTGCCTTCCGGAGGAATGGAAACAGGCAATAGTATTACCCATCAAGAAAAAACCGAACATCAGTATGGACATAATGGATAACCTACGACCTATATCCCTGCTACCCCATGTGGCCAAGTTAGCAGAGAAAATCGCTAACAGTCAACTCATGGAACATCTTGAGACCCATAATGTTTTCCATAAATCTCAGTCGGGCTTTAGAACAGGCTTCTCTACGGAGACAGCTCTCCTGAGGGCCACTGAAACCTTACGTGAGGGAGCAGATGAGGGAAAGACAATGGCCCTCATCATGCTTGATCTCAGTGCCGCTTTTGACACTGTAGCACACTCCATCTTGCTACAGTGTCTAAATAAAGCGGGAGTTACCAACAAGGCACTGGGGTGGCTGAAATCTTTCTTGATTAATAGGAGCTTCCAGGTTCAAAGAGGGACTTTCCTTTCCGATAGGGTGATGCTTGAACAGGGGGTTCCTCAGGGCTCTGCCCTGAGTCCCACCCTGTTCAATCTCTACATGGCCCCTCTGGCAGAGGTAGTGCAGTCGTTCGGCGTGGAGCTTGTCTCCTACGCCGACGACACGCAACTCCTCATATCTCGGACTCAAGCCCCTTCTAAGGAAGCTGATAACTTCAATGCCTGCATGTCCAAACTGGCTATGTGGATGAATGAACACTGTTTGAAACTCAATGGGACAAAAACAGAGGTCCTCATTATTGGAGGCACTGAGGTCAAATGGACGTCAGAGTGGTGGCCTAGCTGTCTGGGTCCTCTGCCCTCCCCTGCACGAGAGGCGAAGAATCTAGGTGTATGGGTGGACAATAAACTGTCCTTTGACAGTCACGTAAAGAAGACTGTTGGTAAATGTTTTGGGGTAATGAAAACCCTCAACCGTACCCTCGACCTGCTACCCATTAACTCCAGGCGTACCATGACGCAGGCACTGATAACGTCCCGTATTGATTACGGAAACGTGCTGCTCATGGGGACATCAGTGAAAAACATAAAAAAGCTACAGGTTTTACAAAACTCGGCAGCTCGCCTGGTGCTAAGGCTTCCCCGCCGAGCTCCTTCACGCCCCTCTCTAGCAGCCCTCCACTGGCTACCGATCAGTAAGAGGATTGTTTTTAAAGCTATGCTTTGGTGCCATAAAATAATTCATCACAGAGCACCGGCATATATGTCTGATTTGGCGTCTGTATATGAACCTAACAGATCTCTTAGATCCAAAGGAATGGGTCTGCTTAAAACTACATGCCCCAAAAAAGCCAAAATGGGAGGCAGATCTTTCCGCACCTTAGCTGCCAAGCAATGGAACCTCCTGCCTCTAGATACCAGGTTGGAGAGTAATGAAATGATGTTTAGGAAGAAGTTGAAAACCTGCCTCTTTGCTGTGTGATTGGTTTCTGTTCTTTGTTGTTGCACTCACGCTCCATAGCGCGGGGACACACCGGGAGGTGTTACCAAGCGCTCTACAAACTCCTTTAAACTAAACTAAACAATCTATCTAAGCCTGTTATTTTTACATGTTGCATAGGTTTTATTGCCATTATTAACTTGGCCTTAGTAAGTGATTCATCCAAATCTGTCTATATATCCTGGGGTTATTTCGGGAGCCCTCTCTGTTCATAAAAACTACACTCGCTTAGAGTCTCCCATATCAGGGAACACATAATGCATCCTAACTATAAATATTATTAATAGCTACTTGGTAGTTTTGAGTCACACCAGTTTCATCAACTATGCCCTATGTTCTTTAGAGTTCTCCCTATGTACTAACATCCTGCCAGACTGGTCACCTTCTCTATGTAACCTCTTTTGGTATGATGTGTATGAACATTTATCAAAAGGGCAGCTATATATCTAGTGGGTAGTCTCATGTGGCCTCCTAAGTGCATTCAGCTGTCTATGTCACGCAGATTCACCCTGCATGCCGACCACTCAAAGCAACCATAGCAAAACACAGCCAGTCCAGACAAAGGCCAATAAAACCCCCACCCCCCATACTAGATCATCCTGCAATTTCACCATTAACGTGGGTCAAAATACCAAATAATGAGGTATTGTATTCCTAGTTTCCGTTTTCTAGACTGATTACCCTCCTTGCAACACAACAGAAACAAACCGATACACTGAATGGTAGCAGAGAAGAATTCAGCTGCATTAAATAAATCGCTAGGAACATTCGGAGTTTCCATAACAGTGCTCCAAGGACTAAAAGAGTCATAAAACATCAAAGATTCACATCAAGCCTCCATTGCAGCTAATTAAACATGCATAATGCACCAGTAATAAGGCTAACGTCCCTCAGTCATGCCCCCAGGTCACTGTCAAAAATCAGTGTAATGCCTTTTCACACCACCACTTGGTCCGCATCCAGCTAAGGATCGTTTGCCACATCTTAGGGTGTCACTAAGTTCATCACTTCATGTTAAGTGGGGAGTTCTGTCTCTTTGTCTGAAAGTCACCATAGCTCCTGCCCAGTCAGAACCACATCCTCTCTGGTGAAAGGAACAAGTGTAACCTTTGACCTAGATCTCTCAGCTTCAAGAAAATGCGCAGCATGTACTATAATCCATTTTCCTAGACTCTGAGTGTAGGATGCTGGCTTAGTATATGGTGAACACATATTTAAGTGAAGCACCCTGCACTAATCCAGACAACCCTTATGGTCATTTTAGTGGTCTTAGACAACCTTAGAAAGCTCTCTAAGTGGTAGATGTGGGGAGCAGCCTGTTTTACCAGTACTAACCACAGTGTAGGTTAAACAAAAAAGAACCACACAATGTAGTTATAAAAATAGTGATATTTATTATACACACTCACTAACACATTGGTATATGTCCTATCCAGAGATAGAAACACAATACACAATATTTCAAAAGGAGACTAAGTAAGTAGCACAAATACTCAGTGGTCTCCAGGGGGAGCCCAAACCTTATACTAATAAAGTGGAATGCGAACTGCCACTGAAGTTGAGACTAGACCCAGAAGACTTAGAAGAGCTAGGGACCCAAGGGACCACCCAAGGTAAGTATCCAGAAACCCCATGGAGGCCGTGTGTAGAGTGGAAATACAGCCGCATACTAAATGCAAGTCAATGAGAAAGTTGCGGTTGCAGTTTTCAAGAAGAAGGACCCTTCCCAGAGGACCCTGTAGAAACCCCATGGAAGATGGAAGGTTGGAGAATCACCCCACCCGTGGATACCCCAGGAAGCAGGATACCTACACCAGGGAAGCCAGGTGCATAGATGCAAAGTGACGTCGGAAACCGCTGTAGACCACCAAGGAAGACTTCAGTGAAGATGCCGCTGGCAAAGGTTAAAGAGTCCGGTGGAATCCAAGGGTGTGTTCTTGAAGAGGAGTACCTACAAGCAGGGGGGATATAGACAATGCTACTGAGGAGTGACCAGTAGGCACGGAAGACCAATGACCACTGATAACAGAAGATGAAGGAGAGTTGACGGTGAACTTGTCGCTGCAGCTGTGAAGACTAGGCGACGCTGTGGAAGACCAGGAGCCATTCACGAGCTGTCCCATGTTGGAAGTCGAGAACCAGGGGGTCGGTGTCTGGCAGGTGTACCAACAAGCCTTGGCAGCAGCAACAGACATGGAAAACAAAGAAGGTGCAGTGTTGGGACCTGCAAGGTCCAAGGGACTCACCAAGTGCACGAGAGTCAGGGCAGGCCCCGAGCAAGCAAGGGAGCCCACTGGAGCCAAAGAATATACTCAAGGGGACCCACATGTCGAGAGCATGGGAGTCACAAGAGGACCTTGAGAGCTCACCAAAAACGCAGGCCCACGGTGCAGAGAATACAGTGGGGACGGAGATTTTGGCAGGAAGAGATGCTGGAGCTTCTTGGAGACCAAAGATCTCTGGAGAAGAGTCAACAAACCTTGACAACAGCAACTCACGCTGTCTACAAAGGTGCTGTTCCAGCAGTTACGATGACGAATACTGGCCTCAAACTCCGTGAGAAGACAGTGCAGGCCTCGAGATAGTGGCAGAACCACCACCTGTGTTGCTGGGCCTTTCAAAGTTCAAAGGACGTCAGGGCAGCACATCAGTCAGCTTAGTTGCAGTGCCTGCAGATGCAGATGAGTGACTCCTTCACTCCTTGGAAGACTTGGATGTCTTGGATGCCCACAAGCCTGGGAAAGAGCCTGGATTAAGCACAGGCACAGACGACGCAGAAGACTGGCAGGACAACGAGACCAGGAGAAGCAGGATTCTTCCAGAAGCAGTGGCTGTTCTCACTGCGAAGTCCAATGAAGTCCAAAGTGCCCAGATGGTTTACGATGACGTGGTTTCGGATATGAATCTTGTCCCATGACAAATCTGAAGAGCCACCCACAGGTAAGCCCTTAAGTACCCTGATGAAAGGGTTGGGAGGATTCAGGGGTCCCTCCCAGAGGCGGGGATACTCTCATGTCCTTTGTACAGTTTTGTGCCAGAGTGGGTGCTGATTCTAACTGGAGAATGAAAGGAGGGCACCAAATGTGCCCTTCAAAGCAGGTAAGTGACCCCATCCCAGCCCAATACACTAAGTTCTGTCTGAGAGGTGGTAACACCTCCCTGTGACAGAAAACCTATTGTCTACCTTCCCCTGCTCGAGCCTGGCTCAGCAACAGGAGGGCAGATTCATGTATGTGGTCTGCAACAATACTAGCTTGCTGTTAGACCCTGAAAGGCTGGTACCAGGAAAACAGGGTGCTCCCTAGGGGAGCCCCACTGTACATGGAATCCCACATCCAACACTGGAATCAGAATTGGGGTATGATTCAAACAGGTTTGATACCAAACATGACTGGTTTCGGTGCAGCCAATATATAGACATCTCGTATTTGACTTGATGTCAACTATATGTATAAAATGTCTGAAAGCCAGGAGAATCGACTCCAGGGTTTGTAGGGGGTATCCTGCTCATGCAGGGCACCCTCACACTTCTAACCAAGCATCCTGCCTTCAGGATTGTAAGGCCTACCTTAGGGGTGACTTACAGGTTTTAAGTGCAGTGACCTCAGACATAAGGAAACATACCTGTTGTGAGGGGTGCACCAGCTCACATGCTGCAAGGCCAGGCCTGTAGTCACAGTTTGAGTGGTCTCTCATGGGTGGCATATTATATGTTGAGGCCCATGGGAGACCCCAGGTCTACCTATGCCCTGGGTACCTCAGTATTTTATTTATTTATTTTTATTTATTTTATTTATTTATTTATTTTGTCTCTGTGGGAGCCCCACAAATGGAAATTATTGCAGCCACCTTCCAAAAAACAGCACTAATCAAGGTAATTTCCACAGACAGTACCTATTTTACACTCAAGAATGGTCCTTGCTCTTTACTGCCATGCAGAAGTTTGATGAATTTGGAACAGCAAGGGCGAGGTATCTACATCACTGCACTTGTAGAGTACTACATGATCTCACTTGCTTAGGTGGTCTTACTGCACTTTTTATGCATCATACTGAGTGGTATCCTAATAGAAGCCCTTTCTTTGAATCTAACTAATGAGGAGTGGGTGATAAATTCCGCTGTGCCAGCAGAGTTTGCAGAGTTTTGGCCATTCTGCATTCCGCATGTAGCTCAGAGTTCCCACCAAATTCCGTAAATCACCACATGTCAACGTTTTTTGGTGCTTGATGCTGGCAAATGGTAAGTTGGCGAGTGAGTTTGGCGTCCGCTAGCATGATTTTTGGTTGCAAGGAGGGTACCCAGTGAGATTTGCCAAACAAGGGCAATAATGACTGGGGTCAGAAGGCTTCCACTCAAGTAGAAAATGTACTTGAGCGGCAGCAAAATCAACATGAGAATCAGTGCCCTGTGGTGCACTGCGCAGTGCCATTCATGCTGATTTTTCAGCGTGCAACGAGCTCCAGGAGCTAAAAATCAGCGTGAGCATTGAGACGTGCCTAATTTCATGCCTGTTCACGGAACTCAGCAGAATCTCTCAGAAGTTTTTATGCATCTCCACAGAATTTCACAGAGTGAAACAGTGAGTTCCGCCCACCCCTAGTGACAAGCCTTTCACCACTAAATAGCCTTTCAACACCTCCTTTCTAATGACAATGCTGATCCCAGCCCCATCCCCCCCCGTTTGTAAACAAGCAAGCCCCACTTTCTTCAAGGTTTCCACTAGATGGTCCCCTCTGGTACATCCCCTTTGCTCCTATGTAATCATCATGGGGCAGGTGATATTCACATTCAGATTTTGAGGCACCAGCACCTATAGTATGAGTTACTTACCTTCGGTAGCGATGTATCTGGAAGAGACAATGTCTAGCCGCAGATTCCTTAACTTAGAATATCCCCAAGCTTCAGACTGGAGCCGGAATTTTTTTGCAGCAGCATCTCTGCGCGCCGGGGGATGGCGCCGCATGGTTACGCCCTGACGTTGTCCGTGGACATGACATCAGTGAAACCATACAAGTTCCTCCCGGCACGCTGACGTCCGTTTTCTTCGGAGAAACTTTTCCGCACCACAATGCGGGGCAACCACCAAAAACTGTGGGAGTATGGGAACAGTGTGTGAAAAAATTATGAAAATCAGTGAAACAAAAAGAATGGAATGGTGCGAAACACCACCACAAGGGACAGTAACAAGCACTGTACACTGAAAGCAATTGAAGAGAACGAGTCAAGCAGCCCTCTGAAAGCAGCCCTGCAAAAGCAAAGGCAATGCCCTCCCCTAAGGCAAATGAAATATACCAAGGCAGACGACAGAAAACCTGCAATCACAAGAGCCGACTGTGACAGGCAACAAGACCTGAACCATAGAATTAAAAACAATCCACTAAAGGTCGGCAACACTAGGCATGCCTTAACCCATGTAAGAGAACTATTGAGGAGAGACCCAGTGAGGGAGACCCCAAGCCAATGGACCGTAGTAGAATAAAAAACAAGAGACCCGAAAACAACGAAAAATGGTGGGAGGGAGGGAAGAAGAACGGTAGAAGACCCCACACTGAAAGAACCACGGTCAGGGAGTAGGAAAGTAGGAGGAGACATGAACCCTCTGCCCCAACCAGGGTCAGGGTGCAGGAATGTAGGAAGAGATAGCAACCCTGTGCCCCATCAATAGAATGGGAGGAGCAAAACAGGGAAACCAGAAAGAACCATCCTCCTGAGGAGGAAAGATGTCACCCTGCTAGAAGATAAAGCCACCCAAGGGAGGTGCAAGTATGAAACTCAACCTAAAAAGGTACTCGCCACTCAAAGGGAGGCGTGAGTCTAAAACTCGACCTGAAATGGTCTTCGCAGAATGGGGAGGATGGTGGGTGTTAAGGAACCTGCAGCTAGACATCGTCTCAACCAGATACATTGTTACCGAAGGTAAGTAACTCATACATCTGATAAGAGACATCTAGCCGCAGATTCCTCAACTTAGAATAGATACCAAAGCCATATTCCACAGGAGACAGGTCTGCGACTAAACCCCACCAAGTTCCAAGGAACCCAGCCGTCAACAAGTTGACAAAATAAAGTGGGTGCAGCAATGCCACAGTGGCCTATCACAGACCAGAAGCTCTGCAAGGAGCGACAAACAGTGGGAGGCAAAGGATCAGAAGCCGCCGAGGAACAGCATGAAAGCCCATCAGAGTACACAGTGTAGAAAGGGAGCATAGAACCAGAAGGGCAGTGTGGAACGAGAGAGCGCAAAACCTTAGGAAAAGAAGGACCCAGAGAGAGGACTAATATGGTGAACAGTGGAAGAAGCACTGTGGAAGTGCACCAACGAGGACACCTGGGACAGTTGCGAGAGGGTGGTGACTATGGCCAGGAAGATCCAAGCTCACAAGAGACACCATACTTGATAGTGCGCAATCTCCCTTTTCAAAAGGGACACTGGAAAGGGCGGACATGAAAAGCATAAACTCATGACTACAAAAGCAGATGCGGGCGGCATAAGTACACAGGGTAGACCGTGTGCCCAGTCCGAACCACACCACATAAAAGGAAAGGTTTTCACAAGGAAGTGCCGCGAGAATAGTCCAGATGCGGGATATGCTTCACCAGGTATGTAACCTGTGAAAGGGATCCGTGAAGCAAACACACACAGAATGAAAGACTGCACCTACGAGAAGTTCATGGCAAGCCCCCAGACACCGCAGCAATAACGTAGTGTGCGTGACCTCTGGGTGAGTGTAGATGCCAGACAGAGCAAACATCAGGAGAAGGCTCAGCCATAAGGATGAATGGCATACAAGAAACAAGAGTGCACCATAGGTAGCAACAGCCATTTTGCACCAGAACCGTAGAGATAAAGTCCAGATCTAGAAGCGATACCAGCTACTCGGCAGGGAGGAGCCACATTCCCATGCAAGGCAAACTTGAAGGGTGACCAGTACAGGAATCACCAGTATAAAGGCACAGAGCGTAACAGGATTTGTATAGAGATGTGCACACAAGAACAAAGAGGACAATGAACGTCCTAAGGAGAGCACCTTTACAGAGAGCAGCAGCAGCAGCCCGAAGTAGAAGTATGCCAAAGGTCCTACTCAAATGGCAGCAGGGGAAGAGGAAAACCCGTGCCGGGGACGTACCCGGGAAAGCAAGGCACAAGGCCATGGACATGAGCGGCGCAAGGGGGCAAGATGCCACCATGCCAGAACAAAGTACTAGAAGCACTACCCACCACCGAAGGGAGAACTAGGCATCGGAAAGCGTCAGCTCTCTGTAACAGCAAATACAGTGGAGAGCAACCACCGGACGCACATACAACATAGGAGAAGTGCGCCGTGGCAACCCTGCGCACCTTAGTACAGCGACAGGGCACTGCCCAAGGCCGTCCACTGGTAGGACATCCGCAGCGGCAGAACTATGCAGAACTGAAAAAGACAAGGAAGGGAGAATGAAAGGACCCTCCTGGAAGAAACAAACGAGGCAGAAACCCAGAGAAAGTGAGCATCTAGCAAAGGAGTGCCATGGACGAACCGCAGACTTCAACGGATAGGCCATAAAGCGATGAAATGAAATGTGGCATTTATAAAGCGCGAACTGTCGCTCCCAAAGGAGCCTCCTGGCGCTATACAGATAACGGACTTAGTTGTGAGGAGTGAGAGCCTAGATGAAGGCAAGACAAGATTTGTCACTTATTCCATTGATCCAGGTCTTTAGAGCTTTCCTAAACTGTATCTCTGATCCCATCGTTCTCAGTTTGTTTGGCATAAAATTCCAAGCGTTTGCACCTAACACTGTAGCAGTCTTCCCTCCCCTAGTTTTAAGTTTAAACCCAGGCAGTTTGAGGAGATTAGCTGATGTAGATCAGAGTATCCTCATTGTGGTGTATGGTGTAAATCTCGTGGAGAGATATACTGGTCCAATCTGGCGGGTAGCTCTGAAGGTAATGACCAAGAGTTTGAATAGAATTCACTTGTGTAGCGGTAGCCAATGAAGAGTTTTCAGAGCCTCTGATGCGGACGTCCTGCGTGGTAGTTTCAAAACCAGTCTAGCAGCTGCGTGTTGTACTACCCGTAGTCTCCTCACATTTGATTTATTGATCCCTGCTAGAAGGCTATTACAGTAGTCTAGGCGTGAGAGTGGCGATGCCAACCGGCGGACCGCAAGAATGTGAAAAATACCTCGGTCAGATCTGCAGTGCAACGCACTCAGAAAAAGACTCCACAGGAGCCTACCAAGCCTTATGTGTAAGGGAGGCAGCAACATAGTAGCCAACAAATACCCCACATAGGGTAAGCCTCAACCCCAGCCAGGGGCTCCTCTTGAGCCGGGGCTCACAGACAGAGGATCAAAAGAACAGAAGCAGCTGCAATAAAGGGAAACAAAAGAGGCGACAAGCAAACCAAACCACCTGGGTATTACAGCATGAACCAAGGGCTTAAAGCAACACTGCACATGGAAGTAACAGACTGTAAAAGGATGTCAAAAGCATGATATTATGACAGGCTAGGCAGGAGGCGGTTGACTGCTGAGTCTGCATGACTGTCAAAGAGGGATACGCCATCAAACGACAAATCCCGTAAACTCTCCTAGATATTTTCAGGGAAACCACCATCGCGCAGCCAAGCATGGCGACAGCCCTGGCCATTGCCCGACCCCAGAGTCGGTAGAATCTATGGCCGATCTAATGGTAAACTGTGCCAGGTCTCGGCCATGGTGCTAGGTGTCGGCCATGATGACGAGACGAGCCAGGTCAGTACGAGGACCCTCTGGAAGAGAGAGAAGAAGACCTTCCACCGAGTCCCAAAGGGCAAAAGTAGCCTGTGCAAACACACAAGTTGTGTTCAAAGCACGGATGCCCGAACTAGTGAACTAGTGGAATGCAAAAATATGCCAACCACAGGTCTCCAACCAACGAGACTCCCTGGTGGGAGGCTGTAACAGGAGAGGAATGCTGCGTGGCGAAAGCCACCTGGACGACCCGGCCCTGAGCCCTACGACAAAGGGACACGCAGACAGGGTCATCAGGAGCTGAATGATGCCAATGTGCAATGGCCCAATCCACAGGGTCACCCGAGGAGGGCCGTGCCCATGTGCCAAGAAGTCTGTCAAATAATGACCCACCAAAAGGTAGCAAGGGCTCCCCCTCCACCTGACCCTGGTGGAGGACATGCAATAACGGATCGGAAGACGAAGAGACCGAGGGGGGCTGCAAGTGTAAAAGAGTGGCAGTTCCGCGAACAGCCCTTGCAAATGCAGCACTAGCCTCTGTAACCATTCTAGGGGGCGATAACAGATCATCTATAGGGGACGGTTGAAGGCTAACTCTGCCAATGGAAAAGAGAGACGCCGCAGGCGGATGAACAGGGGGCCACTGGTCAGGGGAGCCAAAGGGCAAGGAGACACCCCCGGGTGTCCTGGAATAGGGGTCGGCTCCGGGATTTTATCGACATCGACAAGAAGCAGAGGCGTCGGCGCAATAAGTCGCAAAGGGCTATGCAGAGACATAGCAGATGGGCTCAACGTATGACTGGGACGCCCGTCCGGGCCATGTCCTGATGTCCTGAGCCCCTACCTCCACTGTGGGGCCTAAAGGCGTGCCAGGGAGAGGAGGTGACCCAAATATGGAGTGCAGAGCCTTGAAATAGGCTTCCATTTGGGTCCAAGTTGCCTCATCACCCAGAAAGGGTGGGTATAACGGGGTCAACTCCTGGGGGCCGGCGTCTGGCAAAGACCAGAAGCCGTGAGCCCTGCTGTCACGGTGAAGTGAGGCAGAAGACCTCTGAGACTTGTGCTTCCGCGTACCTGCGTGAGGCGAATGACGTCCGCGAGAACGACTCCGTGAACAGACTTGAACCGAAGCCCCAGCCCGAGATGGAGAGCAGGGTGGAGGTGCCGAGCGGGGCATCCGGGCAGCCAATAGCATCATCCGGCACTCCCGCAGGGATTTCGGCCTTATCTGCTGCCAGGCGTCGCACTCCTCTGAATCGTGATGCGCTCCTAAGCACCACATGCAGATCACTTGCGGATCAGTCGCCTTCATCTGCCGCGCCCACGTCTCACACGCCTTAAAGCCCAAAGGCATCACACTGTTCCCGGACGCCTGAAGGCATCCAGAAGGCCTGGGCAACAGGCCAGGCTAAAGGAACTGCTTACTCCTGGATCGTCAGGACGTGGAAAAGAAGGAAACTGACATCAGCGTGCCGCAAGGGACTTGTATGGCTTCGCTGACGTCATGTCCACGGACAACGTCAGGGCGGAGCCATGCGGCACCGTCTCCCAGTGCGCAGTGGTGCTGCTGCAAAAAATTTCTGGATCCAGTCTGACGCCTGAGGATATTCTAGCCCTTCAGCCACCTCCACCGTAAATCTGTCACACCTCTCTGCTCCAGAAGGCCGTCAGAAAGAAACATCTAGGGGAGTAGTTCTTGTAAGGGGGCGAGAAAGAAGTAGGTGGCTGGATTTCTCCAGCTTGCCTTCTAAATACTGCTGCTGGCTGCTGGCTGCTTTGGTGGTCCCCTTATCCTGGAGAGTATCTGCAGTTTGCCATACACCTACCAGAAATTGGTTACAGCCCCTGAATCACCAGGTAAACTCCCCCTGGAACTAGCTAGAACTCTCGGTATAGGACGTCCTCATCCCAAAACCAGCGAGGATGCTGCACTCCACTTGGGAAAGACTGTGGAAAACTTACTGTCTGTGTCCACGTAAGGCAAATTACATTTCTGAGACACGGCAATGCACAACTGCCCACACTAGAATTAATAACGGGGTTTGGCAGAGAGCAACAGTTAGACAATGCGCAGTAAACAAGGAGTACATTGGAAACTGTAAGAGGTGTTTCAGTTCGCAGGCTTATTCAAGAAATAAGCAGGGTTGCTGAAGAAATCCCCCCAGTCCCATGTCCTGTTCAGTCTGCACTAATTTAGAACTCTTGGCAGGCTATGCAACATATGGTCCATTGAAATTGATGCATTATCGTTTCAATCGATATATGAATACCCCAAAAACTGGATAGCATTTGTGTGTTGGCGGCAACACTGTGTTGTAGCACTTTCTCCTTTGTCAAAACCTTTGATAGCATACCACTGCATAAAACTGTTTAATTATTTCTAATGTTTGTTAAACGTAGACTGTATTTTCTGATAGTATCTGAATTATTCTTAGACACCATCGTAAACTTCGATTCTCTCTAATACAGGGTCACCCATTATGTTGTATTACTACAGTTCTGTAAGTAGCTAGTTGCTCAATGAAACCTCTGTTCCATTAAGTTTCTCAGTGCTATTTGAGGCAGATAAGGGTCAAAAGCAAATAGAAATTCTAGAGAACCTGCCTAGCGAGAAACAGCTATTCAAGTCCAAGCATGAAGGTGATGCAGACCTGCTTACATCTCAAAGTATGGTGACTAAGACCTCTGAAGGGTTACTGGGAAAAGGTATTGATTCTGGGAGGCAGCTGACAGGACCAACATATCTCACTTCCAAAATTAAAAAAAATAACTTTCAGAGCTGGATAATGATGCCTGCTATCGGTTAGAGAGTACCAGCTATCCAACTGGCAGTGCTTTGTAGCTGTGACAGCAAATAAGGACATGAAGCCTCTCCTGTCGCCTGCTTAACACAGACTCTGAATAGGTATTCCGTTGACTCTTGCCATGCACCACAGAAGTACAATCTTTTGGTACTGTTCTGTAACAGCAGGGTGGGCAAAGGGTGGATACTGGCAACAGCATCTCCAGCTAGAAACAGGCATTGGGTTGATTGGGTGTGAAGGATTCCTTTGGATCACTCCCAGGGTTGGATCACAGCATGGGAGGTTTCTGCTAGTGAACGTAGGGGAACCGTGTGATAACTGTCAGTGTAGTGGCTCTTTTTGCATCTCAAGATTACTTAGACCAGTTCCCTAGATACAGAGAAATTATCTGAGAAAAACAAATCATCTTGGTAGGCATTCAAAAAATGCAAGACTAGCATTTGACATTTAGTTGGTTGACAGGCTAGAAAATGGGCAGTTTTTCTTCTCAGGGGCTGCCTCCTCCACAAAAGGGTGACCTATCGAGTCTGGACCAGAGTGATCAGAGCCAGTCAGTATGTGTATAGTGCAAATTGTAAAAAGGGCTTCCTGAGATGCAAGCACTTCTAGATGCTTTGGGCTGCAGATTCTTGCTCAAGATTTCTGGGCAGATATCTACATAGGTTTATCAAACAAACACCACAATGAATGCTGACAAGATTTACAATTATGTGACGAGAAATGTAAGAACCCTGCCAATGGTAGACTTATTTTACCATGACAGCAGCCTAACATTGATCCCACCTGTAGAAGTGTATCTCTTACATTTCTACATGGTGTGACCAAATGCATGGTGTGCAATGTCTTCTGCTCACTCAGTCCAGCCACATCCAGGTTTTGATGACACATTTTTCTCTGTGTCCTGAAGTGCTGGAGATGGCATTTTGAGTTGAGGGGCTGAGCAAAGTTGCAGAGAAGCAACAGGCCTTTAGAATCACCGCTTGACACAGTATCGATTCATGAATTTTGATTAAGCCACTTCTTTTTTAGAAATACAGTGATAATTTCACTAGTCCTGAATTATGATGGTAATGCGCACAATCTATAGAATCTGGAGGAAATCAATTTTGCTTCTTGTGATAAAAGGTAATGAATTGTGCGAAGAAGTGAGTAGCATTAATTCTTCACTCAAGGAGCTTTGAGGTACAGAACTCATATTGGAAAGCCTACGCAGTTCTTAACCTTTCGACTTTTGTGGCTCCTCAATTAATCCCTACTGGTAGCCAGGGATTCCAACCTAATACAACCTAATCTATTTCTACAATTTGATCCTCAAATAAAAATACAGAAATATGTATACTTCAAATAAATATACAAGTTATGAAATATTTTATTTACTTCACTAAACAAAAGTTGTACAAAACTCGGAATTGTAGTGGAAAAAATAGAGCTTTTCAAAATGCAATTAAAAAAGATAAGGTGGTATGCTGGACTTTAGAACATCACTTTGTCTTTTTCACTTCTAAAACATGATTTGTTGTTGGCACACACCCGTACTTCAACTGAGGCCACCATTCAAACATACTAGATTCCATTTGTTGTACCTGTGCTGCTCCCAAGAATCAAGTTGATACCAACCTAATTTTTAGTTGCCAAATTCCAATTACTTCACGTTTATTGATCATTTAAAAATTTGAATTGTTGAATTTTTTTATGTACTTTACTAATCTGCTAATATTATTTAAGTTTCTAAACAATTGTTGACTCTCAGGAGTCAGTGGACCTCGGGCTAAGAACCACTAAATGCACTGATTTTCCAATAATCGACACCAACCTGCAAACGGGCATGGGCTTTCGAGATAGCTTTACAGAGTCTAAAAGAAATTTGATGTTGACACCGCAGTCAAGCACTGGTTAAAGACTTTATGGTAGGTAAAAAGAGGCATAGCAGTCACATCTAAAGCTGTATCCTCTGACTCCTCCAATATTGACAAACAGGGTTTGAGCCACGTCATACAACCAACCAATTGTGGACCAATAAGCCAAGCTACAGTTTTGAGAGAAATAATGTTTTAAAATGTGTAGATTGGTTCACACCTGTAAGTAGAACTTCTTGACCTTTATCAAAGTGTTTGTTTGTGCCTGGCATAGCCAAGTGCAGAACAAGTTACTTACCTTTGGTAACGATGTATCTGTAAGAGATATATATTAGTTATAGATCCCTCATCTTAGAATTACCCCCAGGCGTCAGACTGGATCCGGAGAATTTTTCTTCAGCAATACCTCTGCAAGTTGGTAGGTGGCATTGGTCGACTCCGCGTCCATTGTCAGTGTCGTGGTCCCCAGTATGACGTCGAGGTGCCTACTTAGACACCGCCCCTGCACGCTGACGCCCATTCTGACACTACTTTCCACGCCAGAAGCACAGAGCCATGAAAGACACTGACCACTGGTGCGCCACACCAGTTCCCTGCAAGGGATTCCCTATACCTAGAAGTCATTTCGCAGAGCAGGGATGATGGGTGGTGCGGTAATGAATATATAACTAATATGCATCTATTACAGATACATTATTACCAAAGGTGAGTAACCTGTTCATCTGAAAGAGACTATTAGTTATAGATTCCTTACTTTAGAAAAGATTCCCAGCAATACCAACCCCAGAGGAGGAACTGCAAACCAAGTTCACACCAGAAAGTCCTGGAGGACAGAACGGGCAACGTAGTCGTCCCTCCAGACTTGATATGAAGCCCAGTGGCTGCCTCATTCCAGGAGCGATGCATTGGTCACCACCGTGAGTTCTGGTTGGGGAAGGGAGAGGGATCTGCCTTTGACCCAATCCTGGTTCGCCAACCACAACTGCAGTTGTAGCGCAGTACCAGTGCAGTTCCAGCGCAGTTCCCTCTGGGATCTGGACGTAGTCTGAAAGATTTCCCTGACCTGTGCCCACTGGAACTTCAGGTCCCACTGCAGAGCCCACATATGCCATCTGGCATCATCCACCAGCAGGATGCAGAGGGCGATGAGGCCCAGCAGCCTCAGGGTCATTCTCATTGAAATCCGGTATAGAGGACTCGCTGCTCGTGAGGAAAGGCCCAAAACTGCACTGTGTCCAGAACAGCTCCGATGAAAGGAAGCGACTGAGAGGGAGTTCGGTGTGATTTCGGCACATTGATAGTGAACGACCTACTTCTGGCGTAGGGACCCTCTAGATAGCTCCCTTGGAAAAGAGAGCTGAGACTTCCTGGCAGAGAACCGCTAAGTGATCCACCGTCATGCAATCTAAATACAGTGGCATGGAGCGAGGGGTAGTCTCGGGGTAGTCTCGAAGGGGAGGGAGTAGCCACTTTGGACTATCTGCAAAACCCACCTGTCTGACGTGATTAGTTGCCAGTGGGGGAGGTGATGGCGAATCCTGCCACCCACTGGCTGCTGATGGGCCTGAAGGGTCAGACTAGGAGAGTTTAGAGGCTGCTGCAAGGGAGGAAAGGGTGGACTGAACTGCCCGCTGGTTTCCAGACCTGTGTCGCTGAGTCCCACTTTCGTGGTCATGCATAGGCTGGGCAGCTTGCGTGGGCTAGTGGCTGGACTGGGTCAGACGTGGCGGGGTGCCCCTTCCGTAGCCACAAAAGAGACTAAAAGGCGACGGCCATCAAAGAGCATGTCCAGCAAGGTTGACTGACCATCCCCTGAAAAACAAGACGTCCTCAACCAGGTGCATCACCGAAGGACTCCCAACGTGGCAATCTTTCTGCCCAGAGAGTCAGTGGTACCCAGTCCACAGCAGGCGGTGAGTTTTGCTGCGTCCCTCCCATCCGCCACTGCCTGGGAGAGAATGGCCCAGACCTCCTCCGGGCACTGAGGCAGCACTTGCGGAACCATATTCCAGACTGAAGGGGTATAACGGCCTAAGAGGCATGCGGTATTAACAAATTGCAGCGCCAAGCTGGAGGAACATTCGCTTCCCAAGATGATCCAGCTTCTAGAATTCCCTATCCGGGGGTGCGGAAGGGAATGCACCCTTAGAAGAAGGGACATGGACCACCAAGCACTTGGGAGAGGAAACTGGGATCGCCCAGAGCCAGGCAGTGGTGGAGGCCAATCGTCCATTTCACAGGAGCCCCTGTGCTGGGCTTGGACCAAGTGCCCAGAAGGACGTCTGTGAGGGCTTCATTGAAAGGCAAGCGGGGTTCAGAGGAAGTTGCCACCGGTTGAAGCACCTCTGTCAGGAGGTTAGTCCTGACTGCCACTGTAGGCAGCTCCAGGCCCAAAGCCTCGGCTGCCCTACACACCACCACTGCATAGGACGCTCCCTCCTCCGTAGCCACGGTGTGGAGAAAAAGCATACCAAGGTCTGGGGAGGTATCCAGACCACTGGCATCACCCAATTCCTCTCTCCAGTCCGGTTCTTCGAGCTGGCCTGTTACAGGGTCCAGTGGCCCCTCCCAGTCCTCATCACCACCCGCCGGGCAATAGGGAACACCTGGGAACAAGGGAACAAAAGTACCCTGCAGCGCCGGATTCGACGTCGGCCGACTACGATCCGGCTCCATCTGGGGGATGAGGATGTGACGTGTCGGTCGGGGGCGTAGTCGCCGGGATCGGCACCGGGGAAGGTCGAGTAAGGTGGACTTGCGTTTATCTGGATCCAGGCCTGGATCTTTGGGGACTCTGCTGCACCGGATCCGCCGGTATCGAAGGCCCAAGGCCCCTAACCGACTCCATGGGGCCCGAAGGTGCCAGCGGAGTTGGGCGGCCTAAACTCACGGTGGAGGGCTTCATAGAACATAAAAAGCTGGGAAGGGGATGCTTCGGCACCATCGGAAACGAGGGGGAAAGCGCTAAGTCAGGAGCAAGAGATGAAGCCTTAAAGCAACAATGCTCCGGGTACAGCGTCACATCAACCGACCGACCGACGGGGAGAAGGCGAAGAGCGGTGGTGCTACTTTGCCTTCTGTTTGTGGTTCGACTTACCCGAGGCTTGCGAAGACCTGGACGAGGTTTGGTGGTTCCGCGACCGGTCTCGAGACCTTCCCGTCGAGCGAGGCCGGGAGCGACGCGGAGCCGACTGCCAGGCCTCCAAAAGCTCTTGAGACCGCTCCGCAAAGACTTCGGATTCTTGGCCCGACAGTCGGAGCACGACTTCGGGTCGTGGTCGCACTCCAGGTACTAGAGGCACACGAGGTGCGGATCCGTCACAGACATCAGCTTGTGATAGAGTGACATGGCTTGAATCCGGTCCGATGATTGGACATCCCTTGCGCATCAGGAGTTGAAGACTCAAAAAAAGACATTGAGAGAAGTCGAAAAAAGTTTGGTCAAATATGATTAAGGGGCAGGCTCTCTCCAAACCTGCGGTAGGCTGGTGCAGAAAAAGAAAAAAACTAAGGAAGACATGTGGCTTACTTTCGACCGCACGCCAATATTTGGGATTCCTAGGGAGGAAACGTCCTTTTTCTTGCATCTGCCCAAAGTTGTTTGCAAACACAGGACTGAATTAAATAATGATGACCCAATGATGAAGCAAGACATCCCACTGTTGGGGGGTGTGTGAGGGTCTTCTTTCCGAAAGGAGGTAAGACCCTCCTGCTCCTAGTGTGTTACCCACGACACACTAATCTCACGTCCACCTAGAGTGTTCACTAGGAACTGCATACCGTTCTGCTTTATATGATGATAATGAGTGAACACTGATCACCCATCAGTACGAGTTGATTCCCTAAGTGGTACCAAGGCTTCTGTAAATTGTTTACATGATTTTGCACTAGGTTTTCCTCCATTTCCTTTTCTGTTTGAGGAAACAACATTTGCAGCAGAAGGTCCCACCACACCAGCCTGTCTGTGAAGGCAGAAAATTGCAGGGTATAGGTATGTGGTTGTAAAATTCTGGTGGTGTTCTGTGCCAACTGTTCCTCTTTGCTATATGCTAAGCCTATTGCTGTAGCGTTCAAGGTAAGACTGATGTCAGCTGTTACTCTGCAAAGTGTCAGAATGCTGTATAGCCTGTGACTATGACAGGCAACAGAACGATGCAATGGAGAAGCCACATTTCTTATATGCAGTTGTGAAGCTTTAATTCCAAAAGACAGCCAAATGACTTTAATAGCAGGTTTCAGTGAGGACTCTGAGGCTGATGGGGTTGAAGCACATCAATGGCACACTGAGGATTCCAGAGAGGGTATTTATCAGGAGCCCAATACCACCGCAGGCACAAACTCTGTTTGTCCTGTTCAACACTAGATGACCCAACTTAAGGTGACTAAAGCAGTGCTGCAAGGTAAAAAAGTTAGGTAACTTGTATGCTTGATATTTTGATCTAATCATTGTAAATAATCTTTATTTGGTTATTTGATAAAGTGACATATTCATTTATATTTTAGGTGCACAGCTTTTGTCTGGGGGACATGCTGTGAAAACCAGAACATAGTTTTGTATTATTACCCCCAGTGAAAAGAAATTATTGAGCATTGGGAATCTCCTTGAATACAAGTTCAGAGAGGTGACCCAGAAGGCCAGAGGAGGGGATGGTTTCCTCGGTAGTGGTGATAAGTTGCATGACTTGTAGTCGATTAACTGTGATGCTTGTACTTCTCAAGTGCTCTACGTTGTGTCTATAGAGTATAAACAAAGTACCAAGATATGATGTCTGTATTTCGGAACTGTGATTGACTCACAAAACAAAAGGCACTACAAAGAGCTGCTGGATTTCTGCATGAAGCATGTCTCCTTTTAAAGTGGTCCATCACAAAAACCTAACAGAAAGAATCTCACATAGAGTCACTAAGCATCATGTAGACCATAGTGAGTCAGAAGAGGGAGCACTGCAACACCATCACAACTGTGCAGGTAGAAGGTTGTGGTATTTCGGTGAATCATACTGGTTCTTTACCCAGCAGCATGATAGACCCAAGTCCAGCAACAAAATAAACCAGGAAAGCTGGGCCTTGGTGACTGTAGCAATAGTAACTTCAACTGTTAGGGAGAAAGAAGCACATAAAAGGGTTAATAATCAATAATATCCTGAGCACCAAATCAGTGTCCAAAATTTAAATGTCCACCAGACGTTGTAGTTATTGTTTCCACTTTGTCGATCTTTGCATATATACAACAGAAGTCCAACATGAACTCGTAGCCAACACATGTTTCGTCTCCAGGTAAAGCTACCATTGACGTCATCCGAGCTACAATATAAATAATAACCAACCAAAGTTACAATCTTTCATTGTTCCACCCGACGTCAATGGTATTTACCTTGAGATGAAACATGTGTTGGCTGTTAGTTCAAGTTAGACTTCTGTCCGGTATAAGCGAAAGACCAAAGTGGAAACAATAACTAAAACGTCTGGTGGACATTTGAACTATGGATATTGATTTGGTGCTCAGGATATTATTGACTGTTATTTGGAGACAATTTTGGCCTTCACCATTGGAACGTTTGAGTGGCCACTTCCAGTCCTTGGAGCACCATTTAAGAATAAATAATCTCGGACGGACACTGAGTCACACGATTGTGTGCAAATTTTACCCTGAACAATAACAGGGTTAGTTTAGAGCCACACTAGGGAAAGCAAAGGTTTCTCCAGATTCAAGCCTTCAGACACCCAGAGACTATGATTTCAACATTTGTGTGAATAAAACAAAGAACTTTACAGCATCATTCATAGTCACACCAAGGGTTGGCGCCCAAGGTCTCAGCTGGGATGGACCTTTTGTCAAGTTGACAAGCCACGTATCTTCAATGAAGGGCAGGGTGTATCACCTTTGGACAATCTGGAGGATCCACCTGTCCGATGTTATAGTCTTCCAACCCTGCAGAAATAGGCCCATCCTGCCTCCAACTGGGTGGCTGTGCTCCACTAAGGGCAGGCTAAAAGGGTTTGGCAGGTTGGGCTGCAGGCGGTAGGGAGGAGGAGTTTGGTAGTGGACTGAATGACTCGTTGACTGCGACCACAGGGTGGGGGGGATGGGAGCCACGACCACAAAACTGCTGTTCCTCTGCCAAAGCCACAAAAGCAACTATGGGGCTGATACAGTTGGCGCCGATAAACCCAAGAAGTGTGCCATGGCCCTGCTCTCCTTAAAACGCTCTAGAGCAGAATAAGCCTTGGCCCCAAATATCTGAGTCTCATCAAAGACCATGTCTGAGCGACTGGACATTGCCTGAAAGGCCGGTGGACCACAGCCAATGAGGACAGCAAATGGCAACGCTGATGCCAATGGCCCACCCAATGGAATCGGGTTTTGCCAAGTCACAATGAATTGTGAACTTGGCTGCATCACCACCATCCAGTATGGATTGAGTTAGGTCTTCCAGCATACCTGGGAGGACTAAAGCCACCGGATCCCAAAGAGCATGGGAGTAGCATTCCCAGTTTTGAGGGCCAAACTGGTGGATGAAAATGGAGTAGTTTCTTACCTGTAACTCCAGTTCTGTAGTAGGGGTATCTCCGTTATAGTCATAATCTAGTGAATAGTGCCGCTCATGTGCGGGGACCCCGGAGCAATCAAAAATAATCTCTTAAGCTGTCCTACTGTGCAGTCCTGCATAGGCACTTAAGAGAGAATTTAAAGACAAATAATGCAGCCTATACTTAACAGGCTACACTGTCCAGTACTTCAAATAGATATTCCACCAACATTAAGTTCAGCACAGCCTGCCAAGTTTCTCTCATAGAAAAACTTCCCCTTTTACCAAGAAAGCCTCTGGAAGATAGAGAGGAAGGGGTGGACAGACAAGCACCATAGGCTGCCATTATGTGGCTCAAAAAGGGATACTGTGCCTTTAAGGAAACTTTCCAGAACTCTCACTATCCCAGAATGCACAGCAGGTCCCCTCCACTTTCAGTTCTTTTTGGAGGCGTATAAAGCTAGACCTGTAGCATTCAGTACATTAACATCTTTCTCCACCGGGGCGGAGGACGGGCGCTTATGACTATAACAGAGATACCCCTACTACAGAACTGGAGTTACAGGTAAGAAACGACTCCTTCTGTAGTAGGGGATCTCTGTGTATAGTCATAATCTAGAGAGAGGAAGGGGTGGACAGACAAGCACCATAGGCTGCCATTATGTGGCTCAAAAAGGGATACTGTGCCTTTAAGGAAACTTTCCAGAACTCTCAGTATCCCAGAATGCACAGCAGGTCCCCTCCACTTTCAGTTCTTTTTGGAGGCGTATAAAGCTAGACCTGTAGCATTCAGTACATTAACATCTTTCTCCACCGGGGAGGAGGACGGGCGCTTATGACTATAACAGAGATACCCCTACTACAGAACTGGAGTTACAGGTAAGAAACGACTCCTTCTGTAGTAGGGGATCTCTGTGTATAGTCATAATCTAGTGAATAGAATGGCAAGCCCATCCCCAACACCATAGCGGCGGTGGAGAAGAAGAAACACAACACCACTACTGTGCGAACAGATTTCGCACCGAAGCTTGCCCAACCTAAGCATCTGCCTTGGCATCAGAGTCCAGACAGTAATGCTTAGCAAAGGTATGGACCGACTTCCAAGTGGCAGCCCTGCAGATCTCTGCAATGGGAACATTACGGAGCAAAGCGGCCGTGGCCGCTTTGCCCCTGGTGGAATGAGCCTTAGGTCTACCCCCTAAGGTCGTATTAGCCTTTTGATAACACAGTTGTATACAGGACACAATCCACCTCAAGATGGACTGTTTAGAGGTAGCAAGACCAGTCCTGACTGACCCATAGTTGATAAACAGTTGGTCTGACCTACGAATATCCTTGGTTTTATCCAGATAAAATTTCAACACCCTTCTGACGTCCAGGGAATGAAGAGATCTTTCCGCTGGAGTGGAAGGATTCTGAAAAAACGTAGGTAACGTTATAGTCTGGTTAACATGGAAATCAGAAATAACCTTGGGAAGAAACTTAGGGTGAGTACGCATTACATCCTTAGCAGCATGAAATTCAGTATAAGGTTCTTGGCAACACAACGCCTGAATTTCACTCACCCTGCCCGCCGATGTAATGGCCACGAGAAACGCCGCCTTCCAGGACAGGTGCTGTAGCAAAGCCTTATGAATAGGTTCAAAAGGTTCCTTCATCAATCTGGACAGCACCACATTCAATTCCCATGAAGGCGATGGAAGACGAACATGAGGGAACACTTTCTTCAAGCCTTCCAAAAAGTTCTTTATCACAGGAATTTGGAAAAAGGAAGTCTGTGAAGGGCATTTCCTGTAGGCAGTCAGCGCAGCTAGATGGACCTTAATGGAATGGAAGTTACGGCCAGACTGCGCCAAATGCAAAAGGTACGGAAGGATGACATCTTCCTTACATGTCGTCGGATCATAGTTCTTGGACTTGCACCAGAATCAGAATCTCTTCCACTTGTAAGCATAAGAAGTCCTAGTGGAAGGTCTCTTAGCCTCCTTCAGTATGTCCATACAATCTGCAGGGAGATTCAAATGGCCATATTGCACTATCTCAGGAGCCATGCCACCAAACTCAAAGACGAGAGGTTGGGGTGTACCATCTGTCCCCCGAACTTCGTGAGAAGGTCCGGCCGGCACGGCAGCCGCATGTGAGGAAGAAGAGACCGGTGAAGCAGGTCCGTGAACCACCACTGTCTGGGCCATTCCGGGGCAATTAGGATCATCCACGCCCTGGACTGGGACAGTTTGATGAGCACTGCCGGAATCAGGGGAATGGGTGGAAAAGCGTACAGAAAGCTGTTCGACCAGTTGATCCATAGCGCATTCCCTAGCGTCCCCTGCTGGTAATACCTGGACGCGAAGTCTCTGCATTTCCTGTTTTCGGCGGTGGCGAACAGATCTACGTCTGGAGTGCCCCACCTGGGGAAGACGTCTCGGAGTACTTTGTCGTTTATGACCCATTCGTGGTTTTCCTGAATCAGTCTGCTCAGCGCGTCTGCCTGAACATTCTGCACACCCGGCAGATGGGTAGCCGTTATAGTCAGTCCTCTGGCCAGCAGACAGTGCCAGATCGCCTCCTGCGCCTCTTGCGACAGAGTGCGCGATCTCGAACCCCCCTGCTTGTTGAGGTAATACATCGTGGTCGTATTGTAAATGTAAAAATGTAAATGTAGTATACTTTTAAAGCGCACAGCTGCCCCAGCAACGGGGCGTCCCGGCGCTGTATAACTCTGGGGAACCCGTCCTGGCTTTCCCTGTGGGATGGTCCCTTGCTGGGAGTCCCCAAGGTGGAGCCAGGCATCCCCGGAATTGGTGGGCCGTTGTGGAGATTAGGCAAGCTAATGCCCAGAGTTGCCGAGTGGAACCCCTGATTAGAGTAAGCACCGAAGCGAGAATTATCGAGTCCGCTGACCAAGGTCCACGACCCTGCCGCGTCGGGATTGAACCCTGGTCCGGGCTGACTTCTGCTCTCAGGCCTGCCGCCTCTAACCAGTGAGCCACACTACTCCACTATTGTCCGTCTGTACAAGCAGAGAGTTGGACTGGAAGGACGGATGAAAGGCCTTCAGTGCCAAGTGAACCGCTCGGAGTTCCAGGAAATTGATATGATACGTGGACTCCATCGGGGACCACGTTCCTTGTATCTGTAACTCTCCGGAATGCGCTCCCCAGCCGTGGAGAGAAGCATCCGTCACGATGGCCCGAGTGGGAATGTCCTTGTGGAAGGAAACCCTTTGAGGAGGTTCTCCGCTGAACACCACCATTTCAGAGACTGTAGAGCATGCAGAGACAGTCGTATCTTGTCGTCCCAGTTCCCTCGCCTCAGGTCCCACTGAGCCTCCAGACACTCCTGCAGAGGTCTCATGTGCAGCCGTGCGTGTGGCGTGAGAAGATACAGGAGGCCATCAACCCCAGTAGAGAAAACACCATCCTCGCTGTTGTAGATGGAGCGATCATAAGAGCCTGAACCTTCCGAAGGAGTGTTAAACGTCTCTCCTCCGAAGGAGACACGCTTGCTGACAGCGTATTGATGGAGGCTCCCAAGTACTGGAGGCACTGGACCGGAATCGGGACAGACTTGGACATGTTGATGTGCAACCCCAGCCTGTTCAGGAGAACGGAAGTCTTCTGGAAGTGCGATTGAGCTTCCGCAAAGGAGGATGCCTTGATCAACCAATCGTCCAGGTACGGGGAGACAAACACCTTGTTCTTTCTCAGGTGTGCCGCTACCACGCATTTTGAAAAGGTCCTGGGCGCAGATTTCAGCCCGAACGGTAGCACTTTGTATTGATAGTGATTGGCGCCGCCTTGGAATCGCAGAACTTCCAGTGTTTCTGTGCAATGGGCACATGGAAGTATGCATCCTGTAGGTCTATCGCGCACAGCCAGTCTCCCCTTTGCAGTTGAGGGTAAATCTGGTGCAAAGACAGCATGCTAAACTTTTCGCTGAGAATCCATTTGTTTGCTTGCCGCAAATCCAGAATGGGCCCGAACTCGTTCTTGTCTTTCTTGCGAACCAGAAAGAACTGTGAGTAAAGACCTCTTCCCCTTTGAGACGGAGGGACGTCTTCTATCGCCCTTTTTCTTAACAGGGTATCGGCCTCCGCCTGGAGCTCGCGCAGCTGAAACTGCGAGCAAACCTGTGGAATTGCTGAAGGCGGGCTGATGAACCGAAGACTTGATCCACCGCAAACAATATTCAGCACCCACTTGTCCTGAGTAATTTTTCTCCACTCTGCCAGGTAGTATTGGACACTTCCCCCCCACCGGAGTGGGTAATGGAGGACGGGGAAGTAACAGTTCAGGGCCTAGACCCGGCCCGGCCCTTGGTCGCGGTGGCAGATTGCTGCCCACCCCGGCCCTTCTGATGTTTTTGGAAGGGCCTCCTCTGGAACTGCTGTTGTTGTTGCTGTCCAGTTTGCTGGCCTCGCCCCCTGCCCTGCGCCCCATACCGTCTCTGGAACAGGTGGTAGGTCTTCATTTGTTCCTTGGGCTTCTCCAACCCGACAGCCGTCAGGGTTTCGGCCTCAGCCTTCATCCTGGCCATTTCATCGTCAGCGTGCTTTCCAAAGAGGGTCTCGCCCGAAAAGGTTAAGTTGGCCACCCTCTGTTGGGTCTCAGGTTTCAAGGACGTAAGCCACAACCAGGCATGACGTCTCTGGTTGACTCCATGGCAGTACCCGTGGGCTGCCAGGAGCGATGAATCCGCAGCTGCGCTGATCAGTTGATTAGAGACCAGCAGCCCTTCGTTCAGGATCTCCATGAAATCCTCCTTCTCCTTGGGAAGGAGGTCAGCGAACTGTTGGAGGGACTCCCACAGAGCCCGATCGTACCTCCCCAAGGCCTTCATGGAGGTGGCGGACGTCCCGCAGACCTTCCTGCCTGCTGAATCCATCCAGCGGCTCTCCTTGTCTGGAGGCAATGTAGATGACGGGTGGTGGCATGTTGTTTCCGTGCCGCCGTCACTATCACCGAATCCGGTGCTGGATCCACCCTGAGAAATGCTGGGTCCGAGTCAGGAGCCCTGTACTTCTTTTGGAGCCTGGAGGGGGCTGATTTCGTAGTCGCAGGAGTGAGGAACAACTCCATGGCGGGCTCCTCCAATCTCGGAACCAACGGCAACAGAGGTAGAGACAGTTGCTTCTTATGAAGGGTCTCAAAAATGACTGAGGTCGTCGGCGTGGGCACAGTAAGCGTTATGCCCAGCTTGTTCGCCCCTCTCAGCAGTACATCCTGGAAGGATATAATGTCGTCCACAGGCGACACCCTCGTCCGAGGGGACCCCGACAGGGTAGGTAAGTAGTCCCTGGCGCTGGACGAATCCGTACGAGATCGAGACCTGCCCCTCCTGTGGCGCCGTCTAGATCTAGTAGACGAAAGACGGCGACTCCTGGATCTCCCTCTCCGTCCGGAGCGGGATCTAGACCTCCTCGGCCTTGGTCTTTCCGCAGGTTTCAGTGGCGGAAGTTGTGGTGGCCTGACCGGAAGCCTCGGGAGAAGAGGCCCTGTAGGCGGAGTCTGAAAGCGTTGTAACAAGGTCGACCTCGGTGGAACAGGTGGACACCCCTGAGGTGGCGGAAGTGGAGTCGGTGGCAGCCCACGAGGCGGCGGAGGAGGAGGATGTTGAGGAGGAGGTGGCGGCGGAGGAGGTGGCGTCGGAATCCAAGGGGCCGCATCCTTTGGCAACGGAGGCGGTGGAGTCAACCTCGGTTTAGGGGGCGAGTATACCACAGAGTACACAGAGCCCGGAGACTCCTCTCTCCTCTTCTTCCTGGCCTGACCCGACTTGGGAGACCGAGAGGCCGTGCCCCCTGTCGGGGAACAACGTCGCCGCCGTGCCCCCGATGATCTGGAGGAGCTTCTGGCGCCAGAACGCCTCCTGGATGACGAAGCCTTCCTCTTGGGCACAGAGCGCCCCTTCGGCGTCGACGAACGCCTCGATGATCTATGTCTCGACGTCGGACTTCTCCTTCTCGACATCGAAGATCGCTGTGACCTCGACGCTCTTCGTCTCGACGTCAATGATCTTCTCGACGTCGACGATCTCCTCTTCGATGTTGAACACCTAGTCAACGGCGGTGTCGCCTCGACGGCGAGCGCCGGCGCCGTCAATTACATCGAATCTGTATCCGACGTCGACCACGACGGAGGTCTCGACGTCAGTCCCCTCGACGTCGAACGTCGACCCCGCTTCGACTGGGGAGACGGGGAACAGCCGGTGGTCATTCCTCTCGACGCTGAGGCTATCGACGTCGACGGAGACCGGTGGCATTTTCTGGCCTCATTCTCACTGGGGAGCCCCCCAGAGGCCTCAGCACGGGCAGATGAAGCAGATCCAGCATGCCCAGACCCACCTTGATGTTTTCTTTGCTCCAGTCCTTGGAGCCTGATCTTCTGTCTGTCCTTCAGGGTCCTGGATGTGAAAGTGTGGCAGATCTCACACTCCTCAGGAACATGTGTAGAAGGGAGACACAGGATACACACCTCGTGTAGATCGGACTTGGCCTTCTTCCTAGAGAACTCAGGGCATTTATCAAATAAGGCAGGCATATTTGATAAATGAGGGCTCAGAATTACCAGAAAAACACCAGTAATTAAACAAAGACTCAAAAACACATCGAGTGAACACACTCCAACACTTTTAAAATGCAAAAAAATTGAAATAAACCCTAAAAAGGGAGAGCTCAATACCCCAGGGTCCTGCTAGCAGGAGCCGGAAAAAAGAACTGAAGGTGGAGGGAACCTGCTGTGCATTCTGGGATACTGAGAGTTCTGGAAAGTTTCCTTAAAGGCACAGTATCCCTTTTTGAGCCACATATTGGCAGCCTATGGGGCTTGTCTGTCCACCCCTTCCTCTCTATCTTCCAGAGGCTTTCTTGGTAAAAGGGGAAGTTTTTCTATGAGAGAAACTTGGCAGGCTCTGCTGAACTTAATGTTGGTGGAATATCTAGTTGAAGTACTGGACAGTGTAGCCTGTTAAGTATAGGCTGCATTATTTGTCTTTAAATTCTCTCTTAAGTGTCTATGCAGGACTGCACATTAAGACAGCTTAAGAGATTATTTTTGATTGCTCCGGGGTCCCCGCACATGAGCGGGACTATTCACTAGATTATGACTATACACAGAGATCCCCTACTACAGAAACCCTTTTCCCAAACATTTCCAAGTTTAGACTCCCTATCAGGGGGAGTAGTTGGAAAGGTATTTGGGTTTGTCTGACTCATTGACCCATTTCAGGAGAGGGGTGCTCAGACAAAAACAAAGGGTTTCCCACTGCATGGAGGTGGCATCTCGCTAAATGACGACTGACCTAGGCAACATAGCAAGGTTTGGCATAGGCCCTTAAGAGGTTATCTGGAAGTGCCTCATTGAAGGGCAAGAAGGGCTCAGTAGATGGATAGAGTACTTCCGTCAAGACATTGGCTTTGACTTCTAAGGTGGGGAGCTGGAGGTTAAGAACTATGGCAGTCCTAAGCATGACCATTGTGTAAGAAGCACTCTACTCAGTGGCAAGACTAAGGTGTGAGAGGAGACCTGACTAAGAGGAAGGGTCAAGGCCACTGGCCTCTTGAGGGTCATCATACCAATGTTATTGGTGATAGGATTGCCCTTTTTCATCAATCACATCATAATTCTTTCCTGAATCCCTACCAAATAAGGAATGCAAAGTATGTGTCCTTCCTTGTGGAGGTGGCAACTCAAGTGAAGGTGGCAAGTCAAATAGGGGACGCAGCGCTTTGACGTAAGTAGAGTGCAGCCTTGGCTGAAGTATAAAGGCACAGACTGAGTGGGGAGCAAGTGGGGAGCACAATGGGCATCTTGTCCTCTGGTGTCAGTGAAGTCAGCATCGGTGCTGAGGCTCCAGGAGCCACTGTAGCAAAGGAGTCAGAGCAGGAGAAAGAGGCGGGCCAGTAGTTGATTTTGGAGTGTCCAACTAGTACAGAGGGTGAAACCACCTACAAGTATCACAGAAGGAGGGGCTCTCAACTCCTTAGGGCCCTTGGGCACACCTGAGGGTGTTGGTAGGGATCTGAAACAAGTACAGCCTCACAGAACTCTTCAATCAGTGTTTCAGACTGCCCTGGAAACTCAGTTTGTGATAGGACAAGTTGCGGGATGGATTCCAAGGTTGACCAACTTTGGAGCAATATTGAGTGGAATGGCGACGCTCTTGCGCCTTCTCGGAAGAATGAGAGTGGCAGGAAGGGGCAGAGACCCACCTGGATTTTTTATGTTTCTTTTTCAACTCACCCAAAGACTTGAAGCATGACGATGACTGACCTCGGGAATGACTCTTGCAACTTCTGGATCGAATAAGGAACTGTGACCGACCACAATGTGCCCAGACCATTGAAAACAAGACCATATGAAACAAATGTTTAAATCTGTATCTTTTTTTTTTTTTTTCAAAGCTGGTAAATTTAATTAAAAGGCACATCTTTCACAAAATGCATTTTTTTAAATGTTGGTAAATAAATGTTTGGTCCCTTTTGGAAATGACGATCTTTTGTGTGACATTCTCCCAGATTTTTCCTTCCTTTTGTTGAACCCGTTTTTGTTGGCCATAAGACCCTTTGCACTTTACTCCTGTTAATCAGTTGCAAAGTGTTTATGTGCTCCCTTTTAAAATGTGGGAACATTGACATAAGCCTTATTCTAACATTTTTTTTTTTAAACAGTTTTATTGGCTTTTTTAGTGTAACCGTACACGTAAAATTCGTTTTCTTACATGCAGGTAACATACTTTGGCATCTTCATTGTATACCGATATTACTACATTTGGTAATCAGCGAACACCTACAATCATTACATCATCTATGTGCCAATAGTAGAGATGCGGCCTCTGGATATATCTCCCCCTGGGCAGAGCCTATGTATTGTGTGTGCGGAAGACCTCTAATAACCAGCTTTTATGTCAGAAACGAGTTATGTTGGTTTTCAGTCCAATGCTTTTGTTTACCCCAAGTGGGCACCTGTGTCCGTTACATTTGTGTTATGTCCCTGGCCCCCTCTTATGGACTTGCTGTCAGTTCAGATATCTCCTGTGGTGGTTCGCATATGTCCCCTCGGTATGTATTTCATTTGCCCCATATAGTGGACCATTTTTTTGGGCACCCCCTGTGTATAAATATCGCCTTTTCTGCCACCATTGCCGTATCCATATCATTTCCCCATTGCGACCTTGAGGGAACGGTTCCGGATCCCCATTTTCTAGCTATGTTTCGTTTTGCTAGTGTCATGCCCAGTGTTGCCCAAGTCTGTTGCCCCCGGTTAAGATCCGTGGGCGGCCAGATGTTTAATAGACAGCATCGTGGGTCAAGTTGTATTTCTACCCCGCTCGCATTTGAGAGTTCCGACAGCACTCCTGTCCAGTATGTTTTTATCCTGGGGCAGTCCCAAAGAGTATGAAAGTACGTTCCCGGGATTCCACAACCCCTCAGGCATTCAGGCTCCGGGACGTGACCTAATTTATGTAGTAGGGTGCGGGAATAATAGATTCGGTGTAGTATCTTCAATTGTAGTAGCTTTAGTCGAGACGGTATGGAGGCGTCTCTTGCCGAAGCAAGGGCGTATTGCCAGTCTTCGTCTTCTATATCCCCTAATTCCACTTCCCACTTGCTACGGAGGACCACTGTGGGGTCTGGAAGATTGTTTATCAACTTGCGGTACGTTAATGAAATTGCTTTTTTCTCAAGATGGTCAGTGTGGTGTCTATCCTCCAGTGGGGAGGATTCAACCAGGGTCGTTCCTGTTGGGATGGCTCCTTTTAGGGCGTGTCTGATTTGCGTGTAACGGTACCGCTCTGTGTTTGCCATTCCGTATTTTTCTTGCAGGGCTTCAAATGTGATGATGTCGCCCCTATTCCACAAGTCCCCTATCTTCGAAATACCTGAGGTCCCACTGCCGGAAACCCTTGGTGTTAGCCAGGGTTCCCAGGCGGCATTTGTCCCAAAGCGGGGTGGCCAACGTGAGCACTCCCTCCCAGCCCAAGGCTCTCTGGGCTGTGTGCCAGATTTTCACTGTGTGAGCCGTAGGGCCAGTAAGCGTGTGACGCCGTTTATTGGTGTATAGGGCCTTCATCAGTTGGTCTGTGGGGAGTAGCGTTCTGTCTAAACTGTAAGCCGGATCATTGTGTGGGGCGTGTAGCCATTGGTTGACTACTGTTAGCTGTGTAGCCCAGTAGTATAATTTGACACTTGGTAGCGCAATCCCCCCATCATACCAGCTACGGATTAATTTGGAGTTTGCTATACGAGCCGGTTTTCCGTCCCACAGCAGGGAAGATATTTCTGCGTCTATTGCCTTGAAGTAGGTAAGTGGGACCGGGAATGGGGTGTTTTGTAGTGCATAAAGGAATCGTGGGAGCGAAAGCATCTTAAAGAGTGCCGCTCTCCCTAACAGTGTCAGCGGGAGGGAGCGCCAATCTATCCCATCTGATTTGAGCCTCTGCAAGGGTTTCTGCAGGTTCTCTTCCATAAAGACGGTGGCTTGCTGAGTGACATAGATACCTAGGTATTTGAAACCTCTGGTTACTGTTTGTTGTGGACAGGCCGGGGGAAGCATGGGCATTGGACCGTGCAATACATATAAGAGCGATTTAGTCCAATTTATTGTATATCCTGAGGCTTCCCCATAGTTCTTGAGGATGTTTAATAGGGCTGCTATGGATGTTGCCGGGGACATAAGGTATATTAATACGTCATCGGCATATAGGGATATGCAATCTTCCCAACCAGTTTCCCAGGTGATCCCGCGGACCACCGGGTCCATTCTAATTATTACCGCTAGCGGTTCCAAAATGAGGGCAAACAAGAGAGGGGATAGGGGGCAGCCCTGTCGCGTACCACGCTAAATCCGTATCTTTTATCGAATTCACATGTTTTACCTGTGATCTTGTGCACCACCATTCACAAGGCTTAGTAGGGCAAAGGCAGATCGGTTTCGAAAACTAGCATCATACCACACCCCAACACAGCCACTGATCAGCTAGTTTTAATCTGATCTACCAATGAGGGATCAAATAACAACAACTTGGAGGCCACCCCCTAAGAGTCCACAGTCAAAACTTTCCATGCAGACAGGACCTAAAAATGATGATGTTTAAGTTGGCCTTAGATGGCATTTTGCCCAAAAAACTGTACATGAAAATGCCCAATTCAATGTTTCATCTTCAGCTATGGTTGCCTATATTAATCAAGCAGCTTCCTGTAATTATCATTATATCTAGTGCTTCAAAGTGCCTGCATGGCGATGCTTTAGCACTATACTGCATTCTGTAATGCCTAATAAAGCAATAAACCTACCCAACAATCAATCAACCCAGATTCTCCCGGGAGGTTGGCCCGGTGATCACCAAGAAAAATCTTATCTATCAAGCTTTCTATTAACCGCTTCAGCGCGGCGCGAATTTTCGCGCTGTGCTGAACGTTCCATTGAGCTTATGGAACCATGACGGAACGGTTCCGTCATGAGCACAGCTCAACCGACGCTCATGACGGAACCGTTCCGTCATGAGCATGGAAGGGGTTAATAACTCTGCCTGTCCATTCCAACACATCTAGTTACAGCAACAACAGAGCTATATAGCACATCAAAGACCAATGGAACCATTCCAAAACACCTAAATGATGCAAATAGCATAACCAACCACAGACCAGTTACACAAGTCCTCTTTGGTGCAAATGAAGAAAAATATAATGAGCAACCTATAAACAAAAATAAATTAAGCTAACATTTGACTTAATGAGTGCAAATCAAAGACCTCATGAAGGCGAGCTGTCTGCTGAAGCTCTGTGATAACAGAAGAAGTGACATAGTAATAGAGTATAAGGTTCACACCTCATATCTGGATGGACCACAATAATCCTTGAGCCTATTAAGGTGATAAACATAGTACTCAGGAGTGGCCATAAGCCATTTATTGGATGTGAAAATAACCTCTAGTATATATAATGGGGTATCGCAGCAGGCTGAGAAACAAAAACAGACTCGCTTAACAAACAAGCAGGATACTACTAAGTTCAGTTATCACGCCAATGTTTTTTAAGAATTGAAACAATTTATAAACCAAGAACCCGACTTTAGCACATGCTTAAAAGAAAGCTATCTACTTCATAATCTAAGAAAACTCATGAAGAAACTTGGATACATCTAACAGCCACCTATTAACCACAGTATTAATAAAAACTGGTTCAGTCTCATCTGTTCGAAAACATGATCACAAGGTGGCAAGCTTGAAATCTCACAATATAAAACTACCTGAATCAGCTAGCAGTAACACTGCATCAAAACCCCACCACCTCCTTAATTCAAGAGTAAAGGCTTGGGGATATAGTGCATCTCATGCATAACCACAGAACTATACATGAACAAAAATTGGCAGTATTTTAGAAGACTCTAAACCTCAAGGGACAACAACAGAAACGTACCACAACATGGTGAATTATTGAGATATCACTAGACTATAGTCTTCAAACTGAGCACCTGGCTACCAAAAGGAAAATGCTATTTACCAGTATGCATCTGTTCTTGGCATGTAGAGCTGCAGAATCGTACACTTTTGCAATAGATGGCCACCTGGTGTTGGGCTCGGATGATTGCAGGTTGTTGTCTTCTTGGAAGAAGTCTTTATAGTCACGAGATAGGTGACTCCTCCCTTGGACAATACTGCGCATGGTCATCGACTCCATCCTCAGATTGTTTTCCGCCATGATGGGAAATGATGGAGTTAGTAGAAGTAAGGAGAAAGGATGTCCATGCGTGTGCATTTAAGTAAGATGAGTACTGGAACGGATACAAGTCCCGGGGAGGTGGGAGGGCGTGTACGATTCTGCAGCTCTACATGCCAAGAACAGATGCATACTGGTAAGTAGCATTTTCTGTTTGAGGCATATGAGCTGCAGATCATACACTTTTGCATCGATTGTGCAGCAGTGTCTCCCCTAGCGGTGGTCACTTGTATCCGTTGCAGTATTTTGAAACAGTGTTCTAAGGACAGCTTGGCCTACTGCAGCTTGCTGCTTGGCCTGCACATCAACACAATAGTGTTTAGTAAAGGTGTGTATTGTAGACCATGTTGCTGCCTTGCATATGTCCTCTAGTGGTATATTTCCTAAGAAAGCCATAGAGGCTCCTAGTTTGCGAGTGGAGTGTGCTCTAGGAGGAACTGTCAGTGTACGTTTAGCTTTTTGGTAGCATATTTGTATACACTTTACAATCCACCTGGCAATTCCCCCCTTAGAGGTGGGGTTGCGTTTGTGTGGGGGAGAGAAAGATATAAATAACTGTTTTGTCTTTCTGAAGGATTTAGTCCTATCTGTGTAGTATAACAGGGCTCTTCTAACATCTAAGGTGTGTAAAGCCCTTTCTGCAACAGAGTCTGGGTTTTGGAAAAACACAGGTAGCTCTACTGATTGGTTAAGATGAAAAGGAGTAATAACCTTTGGCAGGAATTTTGGGTTAGGCCTGAGAACCACTTTGTTAGGATGTATTTGAAAAAATGGTTCTTGTATTGTGAATGCTTGTATTTCGCTAACTCTTGAGATGATGGCAACAAGGAAAGCAGTTTTCCATGTTAGGAATTGCAATTCACACTTGTGTAAAGGCTCGAAAGAGGGTCCCATTAGTCTTGTAAGTACAACGTTCAGGTTCCATACCGGGGCAGGTGGTAAACTAGGTGGGATTATTCGTTTTAATCCTTCCATAAATGCTTTAATTGCAGGTACTCTGAAGAGAGATAGATGTTGTCTATTCTGTAAATAGGCTGCAATTGCTGCCAGATGCAGGCGTATGGAAGAATAAGCTAAATTGGACCTTTGTAGGTGTAGAAGGTAACAAATGCTATTTTGGATGGAAGCATCCAGTGGATCAATGTGATTATTGTTAAAATATATTGCAGACTTTAGCTGAGGAGCTACGTCAGCAAACAAGATGGCTGCTTAGGCTCCCGGCTTCGCCGACCTCCGTATCCCGCCACAATATCCTGTACATTATCCTGATTTTACGCCTAGCCTCTGTGTGCATGAACTGTTCCGCACTCCGATGGTGAAATCCGGGAACTTTTATCGGCTGGTTTGACGAAGTTCCATCGAGTTGAAGATTGTGGCCTACTCCAGCGGTGTAGCCGGGGCCTCGAGTACTTTCACAGCCAGGCTGCAGTGCAACAACATCGGCTGTGAGACCCAGGCTGGGTCCGGTCAATCGGAGTGGAGGCTTTGTTTAAGCCCGAATTTGGCGGCGATCGTTTCTATTGCTCAGCATCGATGGAGGAGTGACTCTGCTTGCTGTTGGCTGCGGGTGGGGGTCCCCGTCCCGCGGACCCGGTATTGGGCCTGCCGGGGTTCGATGGGTCGGGGTCTCTGGCCTACGGCCTTAACCGGGTTGACCGTGGCTGCGAATAAAGACTGGTCACCCTCCGCATCTGCACGTTCGTGTTCCTGTTTGTCCCCCCTGAGGATGCCAGATTCACCCGGGGAGGTGATTGTGATTGGTGTCGGGCGTGAGATTATGGATCGAACGGTGCTTGAGCCATCGCTGAGGTCAATATTGGCAGAAATTAGGGCGTTTCATTCACATGTGGATGTTTTATTGTGCAACTTGGACACGCACCTATCTGAGATGCTCCTGGTGGTACCGGACCCAGCCTTACTGTTGGAACAGCAATCTGCAGCCATTCAAACCGCGGCCATTTTGACTCCGTGCGAGAACCCAGTGAGGAAGCAAGTATTGAAACCATCGGATGGTGCCCTGGAGGAAGGTGTTCCCGAGGTCGTCAGTGTATTGCCGAACCTTCCACCACTATCGACTTTGGAGGTATCGAAAGGCGTTCCCCTCCCGGAGACTTTTGTTCTCGACTTTCCATTCATTTTGTGGTCGTCTTCTCCTTTCTTGGTGACTTTACGACTCCTGGGCAAGATACATTGGGACTGTCCATTTAGGAGGGAGAGTTCTTCTGCGTCTGAAGTTCTTGTGGACTCACTGCCTACAAGTCACCATAGATTGATTCTTGATGACTCCCTTCTTCTCCATTACTCCTTTGTGTGCCTTCAGTACAGTCAGCAATCAGTTGGCGGAGTTCTTTGACACCAAGATACAATGAATTCTTGATAGTCTACCACAGACTGTCACCTCTATCGGTGACAACACTTTTCCAGTCCCCCACTACCGGCCCTCAGCTGGAGGGCCTTAGTTGCATCACCAAGGAGGACTTTTGTAAAACCTTATCCTCCCTGAACAGTGGTTCCCCATCTGACCCGGCACCTATGTACATCCTTAAACAAATTGCAGACACCATTGCCCCCCTTGCAACAGAGCTGTTAAATTCCTCATTTACTTATTTTCCAGTCCCCAATACCGGCCCTCAGCTGGAGGCCCTTAGTTGCATCACCAAGGAGGACTTTTGTAAAACCTTATCCTCCCTGAACAGTGGTTCCCCATCTGACCCGGCACCTATGTACATCCTTAAACAAATTGCAGACACCATTGCCCCCCTTGCAACAGAGCTGTTAAATTCCTCATTTACTTGCAGGGTGGTCCCACCCAGCTGGAAACAGGCCAGAGTCAAGACACTCCTAAAAAAAACATGGCTTGATACTTCCGATCTATCCAATTTCCGCCCGATCTCTTTGTTACCTGGTCTGGGCAAAATTGCCGAAGAAATTGTCAATCAACAGCTCTCAGGGTTCTTAGAATGCAATGGCCTGCTGAGCGACTCTCAAACAGGTTTTCGCCCGGGACAGGGCACTGATACAGCCCTCATAGTGGTGGCAGAGGAGGCAAGGTGCATCTGAGATTCAGGAGGATCCGCAGTTGTGATCCTCCTGGATCTGAGTGCTGCGTTCGATACGGTGGACCATGAAATATTAGTCCACCGTCTCGCTAGACTGGGCATAGCAGGATCGCCCCTGAGATGGCTTGAATCCTTTTTGAATAAACGATCGTTTAGGATCTGGGAAAATGGTGTTATGTCCAAATCTACTCCCCTCCAGTGTGGAGTTCCCCAGGGCTCTTCTTTGAGCCCTACCTTATTTAACGTTTATATGGCCCCACTGGAGGAGGTGGTGGCCCCTTCGGGATTAAATCTGTCACCTACGCAGACGACACCCAATTAGTCGTCTCGCTGACTCAGCAAGAGGGATGTCTGGATAATCTTTCGGCCTGCCTCACCGGAATATTCTCTTGGATGACTGGCTCGAAGCTCAAATTGAACGGAGCAAAAACTGAGATCATGCTCCTGGGCCACCAATTTACATCTCTCCCCAAAGCTTTCTGGCCCCCCTGTATGGGTGAGCTGCCTTTACCAAAAGAAAAAATCAAAAGCCTAGGGGTGTGGTTTGAGCCCGAACTAACCTTCAGGACGCATGCCCAGAAAGTCGCTGGCGTGTGCTTCGGCCTGCTTCGGGCAGTGCGGAAAGTTCTCCCTCTCCTACTCTTCCAATCCAGGAAACTACTGATCCAGGGATTAATCTTATCCAGACTGGATTATAGCAACGCCCTACTTCTGGCGGCTCCGGAAACCACCATTAATATCCTGCAGCGGGTACAGAATGCAGCAGCCAGAATGCTCTCGGGGGCCCCAAGAAGAGCGTCGGCCAAACCATTGTTGAGAGCTCTCCACTGGCTGCCAGTTCGTGAGAGAATTGCCTTCAAATCATCATGCATCGCTCATAAGACACTCCAAGGCAAAGGTCCCCCGGCTTTTAGGAGCCTGATTCGTCCCTATAGACCCTCTCGGGCCCTCCGGTCGGATCTGGAAAATTTTGCCATAGTTCCAAGAGTGAGGAAGGCCCGCCCAGGAGGACGCTGCTTTACTGTAAATGCGGCAAAAAACTGGAACATTCTCCCTAGGCATATCCGGACCGAAACCCTGCTACCTTAAGTTCCGAAAGTTGCTCAAAACATTTCTTTTTCCCAAGATCCTCTAAGTAACGGTTCCTCTCTGAGTTTCTTCTTGTTTTCTGGTGGGTTAGCGCTGGGACGCTCTAGGGCAGCCATGCGCTTTACAAATTAAATTTAATTTCATTCATTTCATTTGGGTCTCGCTGGGGGGGGGGGGGGGTCGTGTGCTGGTTCGGAAGGGCAAAGGTTAGGATCAACTAGGTCGGGACGGGTTGGAGTGGCTTTTACGGGTGTTCGACCTGCAACTGTTTGATCTAAAAGGCTGGGCGGTGTATTACGGTGCCCCCTAATTTCTGCTATACGTGTTGTCATACGTTGGTCTTTTAGTGATAGGGGGTGTCTGTTTCTGGCGGGGGGACTAAAGGGGCTGGGAGCCCAAACGGATAAGCCCTCCTCCATTCTTTTTCCTACTTTTAGGGTTTTAGTTACTAGGGGCGACAGGCACGCTGCTAGTGGGGTTAGGCTGTGGCCATTTGCAGGGGTGCAGGGTGGGGGGTTGGAAAGGGTTTTTTATTAGGCCTTTTTTGATTTCTATGGCCTTTTTCTTTCCTTCCCTTTCTCTTCCTTAAAGGATCAGTATAGCTTGCGAATCATTCGGATTCTTATCGTGTACTTGTATTTAGTGCTTATGCTTTTTATGATATCCTGATTCCCGGGTGGGCAGGCCCTGAGAACTGGCGCTCAACATTGAATGTATATTGTATTTGTCGATCCATATGCTTTGCGCGCCAATGATCCATTATAGCGGTTCTTACGTGCATATCCTGTCTCTTGCCCTGTCCCCCGTATTCTTCTGTTTGATTGTATGGCACCTGATCGTTACTTAAATAATATAAAATGAACCTCTGTCTCATCCTGGGACTCAGTTGTGCATTCTAATACAAGTTCTATCCTGAATCGATGCCTGTACCTCAGGGTTGTCGGCTGATGAGCTGTGTCGTACTGTGATATAGGGGGTCTTAATTTGTTTAGCGGCCGGCCCCTGTGGTTCTAGGCCCATGCTTGTATTTTATTGAATGCTACAATAAAGGTTTTTAAAAAAAAATATATATATATATTGCAAATCTTTTCCACTTAGCGGCATAACACGCTCTGGTAGTGGGTTTTCTAGCTTCTTTAATTATGTTCATACAGTCTGGTGGCAGGTTTAAGTAACCAAACTCTAAGATTTCAGGAGCCAGATAGCCAAATTCAGTTTGCTTTGTTCTGGGTGTCTTATTTCTCCATGGTTCTGTGTTAACAGGGAGGGCATGAGCCGTAATTTTTGATGTGGAACCAGTGAGAGATCTAGTAGTGTGGAGAACCATGGCTGATGTGCCCATGTGGGAGCTACTAGTATTAGTTTGAGAGACTGTTGTCTGAGTTTGCGCACTACTAGTGGAATGAGTGGGAGAGGCGGAAAAGCATACGCAAATCTGCCTGACCAGTTAATCCATATCGCATTCCCTTCCGACCGTGGGTGTGGAAACCTGGCGGCGAAGGTTGGGCATTTTGCATTTTGCATTTTCGTGAGTGGCAAACAGATCTATCTGTGGATGCCCCCACATTTGGAAGAATGGTTGAAGAACTTGTGGATGTATTTCCCATTCATGAATCTGTTGTGATTGTCGACTCAACAGATCTGCTATCTGATTGTGAATTCCTGGAAGGTGTTCTACAGTCTGGTGTATGTTTTGAGGAATGGCCCATCTCCAAATGTTCTGCGTAAGCTGGGACAGTTGTAGAGAGTGTGTCACCCGGTTTTTGTATATAGTACATGGCTGTCATATTGTCCGTCCAGATTAAGACAGCTTTGTATTGTACTTGCAATTGAAACGTTTTGAGTGCTAGGAAAATTGCTAGCAGCTCTAGATGGTTGATATGGAAAAGGTTTTGTTGGTTGTTCCATTGGCCTTGTGTTGTATAGTGGTGTAAGAGATGGGCTCCCCATCCTGTGAGGGATGCGTCTGTTGTGAGCACTATCTGTGGAACAGGCTCTAGGAACGGCCGTCCTCTTGTCAAGTTTTTGGTGTTCCACCATTGCAGAGAGCGATATGTACGGCTGTCTACCAACACCAGGTCTGTGAGCTGACCGTGAGCCTGATTCCACTGTTGTGCTAGACATTCTTGTAATGGGCGCATTTGCAGTCTTGCATGTGGAACTATGAAGATGCAGGATGCCATCATGCCTATTAGTCTCAGGAACACTCTGGCTTGGAGAGACTGCTGGTGTTGAAAAATGGAGACTAAGGTCTGAATGCTCTATATCCTGGCTGGACTGGGATACGCTAGAGCTGTAGATGTGTCTATGGTAGCTCCTAGATACTGATGAACGTGCGAAGGCTCTAGGTGCAACTTGGTGTAGTTTATGGTAAACCCTAAGTCGTGCAATGTTTGAATTGTTTGCCTTGTGTGTTGGACACATTGACTGAATGATTTTGCTTTTATGAGCCACTAGTCGAGATAAGGGAAGACATGTATCTGTTGTCTTCTGAGATGTGCCGCTACTACTGCTAAGTACTTTGTGAACACTCCTGGTGCTGTTGTGACCCCGAATGGAAGGACTTTGAACTGATAGTGCTGTCCTTGTATGACAAACCTTAGATACTTCCTGTGAGCAGGATGTATAGGAATGTGAAAGTAGACGTCCTTTAGGTCTAGTGTTGAAAGAAAATCGCCTTGTTGTAGTAGTGGGAGTACTTGTTGCAGAGTGATCATGTGAAAATGATCTGATTGTATGTAATGGTTGAGGGGCCTGAGGTCGAGAATTGGCCGTAGTGTCCCGTCCTTCTTAGGGATTAGGAAGTACAAGGAGTAAACTCCTGTTCTTCTAAAGGAACTACTTGAATAGCATCCTTTTGTAGAAGTGCTAGAACTTCCTGTTGAAGCAGAGTTATATGGTCTGTAGACATTGGATGCTGCCTGGGTGGTATGTTTGGGGGGGTTGCTGTGAGTTCTAGGCAGTAGCCATGTTGGATAATCTGTCTCACCCACCTGTCTGTTGTGATGGAATTCCAGACAGGTAGGAACTGTGATAATCTGCCCCGCACAGGAGTGGAATGCTGTAGGGGAAGCAGAGGGAAGTAACTGTTTGGGAGTGGAAGAGGAGCGGTTGTTGTTATTACCTCTACCTCTTCCCTTATTATTATTGACTCTGTATCCTCCTCTAAAGTAGCCTTTGTTAGAGGAGGTCTGTGTGTGCGTTTTGAAAGATGATGTTGTATCTGCACCGGTTTGCTTAGAGCCTCCTCTATAAAAGGAGCGGCGAAAAGAACTTCTAGTCTGTGTGGATTGTAATGCACCCATAAACTTAGCTGTGTCTGTGTCTTTTTTCATTTTTTTTAGTGTAGTGTCTACTTCCGGCCCAAACAATTGGCTTTGATTGAAGGGCTGGTTCAAGATGGTAGTTTGTACCTCCGTTTTAAACCCGGAAATGCGTAACCACGCATGTCGTCTGAGTATAACACTAGTATTGACTGCTCTGGATGCTGTGTCAGCTACATCTAGTGCACATTTAATTGAGGCATTGGATATTAATTTGCCTTCTTGTATGAGCTCTGTTGCCTGATCTTTGTATTGATCTGGGAGGTGCTCCATCAGTTTTTCTAATTGATCGTAGTGAGCCCTGTCATAGCGTGAGAGCAGGGCTTGTGTATTTGCTATGCGCCATATATTTGTCGCCTGCGCAGCAATCCGTTTCCCTGATGCATCAATAACTTTAGATTCTTTGTCAGGTGGAGCGTTTCACCAGAAGTCTGGGAATTAGCTCTTTTCCGTGCATTAGACACTACTTAAGAGTCTAGTGGCAGATGTCCCTTAATATAGACTGGATCAGATGGTGCTGCTCAATATTTCTTTTCAATTCTTGGATTTAACACTCTACAATGTACCGGGGCTTTAAATATTTCCGGAGCATGTTTAATGACTCCTTTGATCATGGGTAGTATTTGCGTAGACCTTTGTGACTGCTCAAATGTATCAAGTAAAAAATCCTCATCAATGGCATCAGAGTGCATTGAAACCCTGTGGTAAAGAGCAGCTCTATTTAAGAGATGATTAAACCCAATACTATCTTCTGGAGGGGAATGTTTTGTTGGGTAGGACTGAGGATCAGTATTGTCAGGCACATTGTGTGGTGGGAAGCCATATACATCGTCATCTCTAGGATATTCTGGATTGACATCTTCATCTACAGGGTATGCATGTGGCTCTGGTATGTCATTCCCCCCCACCTAGATCATACTCTTCGGCAGTGTGGTGTGATGATGCAGGAGATTGAACAGGAGAAACTATAGGTTCAATGTAAGGAGGGATAGGAGAGGAAGAAGGTGAAGGAGAGGAAGGGTGCATTTGAGAAGTTGCACAATCCTTTTTGGCAGGAACCACAGATAGAAGTGGTGTGTCTGCTGGTCTCTTCTTGTGAGGAATAGCTTCCACATGTCCAGTTTTTGGGTTGATATGGACTTTCCTTTGTTTAGGATCTGGTCTAAACAGTTCTTCTTCTACAACCTTCTTCGGCGTCAGTTTTTTCTGTCCCGATAGGGGTTGTTTTGTGTTGTTTGCTGTAGGAGGCGTTATCGAGTCCCATGGCAAATTTTACGGTGCCGAAGGCGGTACCGGCTTGGTAGACTTGTTAGAGGGTTTAGGTGTCTCTGAATCAGGCCTTGGAGTCTTTGGTACCGAGGTTGGAGATTTTGGAGTGGAGACAGGTCTCGTTGGCCTTGCGGCGTCGGACTCTGGCTTTCCATCTTTTATTTTTGGAACCGGAAGGTTTTGGAGCTGGAGCTTTTTTCGGATCCGGTACAGTTTTTGGCTTCGGCACCGATGCATCTTTTGGTTTGGGTGCCGAAGGATCTTTGTCTTTGGGCACCGAAGGGCGTTTTGGCTTCGGTGTCGAAGAATCCTTCGGTGTCGAATGATGTTTGTGCTTCGGTGCCAATGGAAGAGGTGGAATTGGCACATGTGGTTTTGTCGGTACCGAGGCACCGAAAGGCGTAGTCGTTTTCCTCGGACCCGAACCCGAAGGCGGGGCGTCTGAGGGGATATTTCAGTCTCGACTAGGCCGCATGGGCGGAGTGCTGACCGTTGCCTTTGGCTTGGGTAGTGTCTGTTGTGCAGGGGCAAGAGTACTCACGGGTTGACGAGATGGAACCGAGTCATCCGAGTCCTCTGCCTCAGATATGATCTGGAGATCAGGCAAGTCTTCCTCGGCGACGAGTGGAGCCTCGTCCTCAGAGATGTCTTCGAGCGGATCCTCGCCCTCAGAGATGTCTTCTTCGACGATCTCCTCCTTGAAGATAGTCTCCGGTGCTGATCTCCTAATTTTGTGTCGACGTGCCCTCCGATCCCGAATGGTCTTCTTCGATCGGAAGGATGCACAAGCTGTGCAAGTCGACTCGTCGTGTTCCGTCGATAGACAGAGGTTGCAGACCTCGTGACAGTCGCTATGAGGGAATTTTGCTCGACATACCGGGCATCTCTTGAATGGAGTTCTGTCCATGAGGCGTAGGGCGCCGATAGGCCCAACGGCCCACGTTGACGCACCAGAATGTAGCTGATGATGTCAAAGGTAGTCTATTCGATGTCGATAATGTTTGTATAAAGTTTTTTAGCTTTGAAGTTGCTGGAAAAGTCTTTTCTAGCCGGAGCGGAAAACTTTCATCCAAACCCAGTGGCGGAAAAAAACAATCTGAGGATGGAGTCGATGACCATGCGCAGTATTGTCCAAGGGAGGAGACACCTATCTCGTGACTACAAAGACTTCTTCCAAGAAGACAACCTGCAATCATCCGAGCCCAACACCAGGTGGCGATCTATGGCAAAAGTGTACGATCTGCAGCTCATATTCCTCGAACAGTGCTATTGTAAGATGAGTAGTGGACAACCTCTGATCTGCACTCACAAATCCTAAATAGCCAAATTCCCAAATCGACACAGGGATCAAAGTAAGTCTGGTGAAGTTCCAAAAGCCCTAACAGTCATCACATGAACAGACTCAGACTTCATCAGATTCTGAAAGGCCTTAAAATCGTATCTCATTATTAGGAATAAAGAGCAACACTTGATGACTCTAAACGACTGACGTACGAGTTACCTACCTTCGGTAACGATGTATCTGGTAGAGACGTTGTCTAGCTGCAGATTCCTTAACTTAGAATTATCCCCAGGCGTCAGACTGGATCCGGAAAAATTTTGCAACAGCATCTCTGCGTGCCTGGGGACGGCATCACACGACCCCGCCATGACGTCATCCACGAATGTGACGTCAGCGAGGTCATATAATTCCCTCCCGGCGCGCTGACGTCAGTTTTCGTCAGAGAAACTTTTCCGCGGTACAACGCGGAGCCACCAACAAAACTGTGAAAGTTTGGGAACAGTGTGTGAAGGAGGAAAAATCCATAAAACAAAGAAATCGTATGGCGCATAAAGCGTCAAAGTACAGTGTCAGACACTGTAAACCAAAAACCCAATAAGTAAGGCAGAGCGCCGCTCTGAAAAACAACCCCGGAAAGAGAAGCACATACCCTCCCCAGAGGCTGCGTAACAAGGGAAGACTGTCCTGATAGACAACAGGAAGGCTGCCATTACAGCGCAGAACTGTGCTGGCCAACAAGGGCGGAGCACAGGAAGAACAATAATCCACTGCGAGGTAACATTACAAGGAATGGCTCATTCCCCTGTAGAGACCGAAGGGCTGGGGCACAGCCCAATAGATCCCAAAAGATGCGACTGCAGAGGTGACAAGATACCCTAAACCGATGGAGAAGGCGGGAGGGAGGGAAAAGAACAGGAGAAGACCTCACACTGGAAGGACCAGAGTGAAGGAATGCAGAAAAAGGGGAAAAAAATCTCGGCGAAAGTGAAAAGCACCGCTCCACAGGAAGAGAAGCCACCCAGAGGGAGGCGGGCGCAGAAGGCAAAGTCTGAGAGGGTTGCACCCTGGATGAAGACCAGGGTGCACCGGAAAGGAGGCAAGGTGGAGAACCCCGGTGGAGAACCCCACCTGGAAAGGTCCTTGCAGGCCGGGGAGGATGGGTGGGCGTTAAGGAATCTGTGGCTAGACAACGTCTCTACCAGATGGAATATGCTACTTACCAGTATGCATCTGTTCTTGGCATGTAGGGCTGCTGACATTTATAACTATGCATAGATCGCCGCCTAGTGTTGGGTCCGGATGATTGCACATTGTTGTCCTGGAAGAGTCTTCGAAGTATCACGAGATAGGTGGCTCCTCCCCTGGACTACAGTGCGCATGGGCATCCCCTCCATGCTCAGATTGTTTTTTGCCATTGTGGCAGAGATGGAGTGTGAGAAAGTAAGTGATGACCATGCATGAGAATAAATTAATACAATTGTGAGTGCTACAGCTGCGACAGGCACCGGGGAGGAGGGCGGGCGATATAAATGTCAGCAGCCCTACATGCCAAGAACAGATGCATACTGGTAAGTAGCATATTCCGTTTGAGGCATGTGGGCTGCTGAATTTATATCTATGCATAGAATAAATAGTAGTACCCTCCTTAGCGGCGGTTGCCCGTGCCAGCTGCAGCAGTCTGAAAGAGAGCTCTGAGAACAGCCTGCTTGCTGTTTTGAGTGCACATCCACGCAGTAGTGTTTGGTGAATGTGTGTATGGTGGTCCATGTGGCTGCTCTACATATGTCCTCTAGAGGAATGTTACCTAGGAAAGCCATGGATGCCCCCAACTTGCGTGTGGAGTGCGCTCTTGGGGGAATTGTCAACGTGCGTTTAGCCTTTAGATAACAGATTTGGATGCACTTTAACAATCCATCTGGCTATACCTGATTTAGAGACTGGGTTGCCCTTGTGTTGAGGAGAGAAGGCAACGAACAGTTGTTTAGTTTTCCTGAAATCTTTAGTCCTGTTGATGTAATACAGGAGAGCTCGTCTAACATCTAATGTGTGTAGTGCTCTGTCAGCTACTGAATCAGGATTCGGGAAGAATACAGGTAGTTCAATAGTTTGGTTGATGTGGAACTGAGACACTACCTTGGGCATAAATTTAGGGTTGGTGCGCAGCACAACCCTATTAGCATGAATTTGGATGAAAGGCTCCTGAATAGTAAGGGCTTGCAGCTCGCTAACGCATCGTAGCAACGTAATTGCCACCAGAAAAGCCACCTTCCACGTGAGAAATTGTATCTCACAAGAGTGAAGAGGTTCAAATGGTGGGCCCATGAGCCTGGTTAGGACTATGTTGAGGTTCCAGACAGGCGAAGGCGGGTGTCTTGGAGGAATGACCCTTTTCAGTCCCTCCATGAAAGCTTTAATGGCTGGCACTCTGAAAAGGGACAGATGCTGTCTATTCTGAAGATAAGCCGCCATTGCAGCTAAATGTATCCTGATGGAACTATACGCTAGATTACACTTGTATAGGTGCAGCAAGTAACTTATGATGTTTTGTGTGGAAGCATCAAGTGGATTTATGTTATTATTGGAGCAATATATAACAAAACGCTTCCATTTTGCCGCGTAGCAGGCCCTGGTGGTAGGTCACCTAGCCTCCCTTTATGATGTCCATGCAGTCAGGAGGCAGGTTCAGGTAGCCAAACTATGACCTCAGGAGCCATATTGCAAGGCTCAACTTCTGCGGATCTGGGTGCTGAATGTCGCCATGGCTCTGCGTGAGGAGACTGCGTGTGAGACGTAGGCGTTGGTGTGGAACCATGGAAAGTTCTAGGAACGTGGTGTACCACGCCTGCCGTGCCCACGTTGGAGCAACCAGGATGAGCGTCATGGAGTGTTGCCTCAGTTTGCGTGCTACCAGCGGTATTAGTGGTGCTGGAGGAAAAGCGTACGCAAATCTGTTCGACCAGTTCATCCATATTGCATTGCCCTGAGACTGCGGGTGTGGGAACCTGGCGGCGAAGGTGCAGCATTTTGTGTTTTCGTGAGTGGCGAATAGGTCGATCTCTGGATGACCCCACTGCTGGAAATATGGTCGGAGCACTGAGGGATGCATCTCCCACTCGTGCTTCTGATGGCTGTGTCTGCTGAGCAGGTCCGCTATCTGGTTGTCCCTGCCTGGGAGGTGTTCCGCCATGAGAAACATGTTCCTCTGAATGGCCCACTTCCACATGCACTGTGCTAGGTGTGACAATTGTGGTGAGTGTCCCCCCCCTTGTTTCTGGATGTAATACATCCCAGTCATGTTGTCCGTCCGGATCAGCACGACTTTGTTGCAGAGATGCAACTTGAAGGCCTTCATTGCCATGAAGATTGCCATCAGTTCCGGTAGGTTGATGTGCATCTTCTGCTGTTGCGGTGACAATAGTCCCTGCACTGTATAATGGAGGACATGCGCTCCCCAGCCCTGGAGAGATGCGTCCGTTGTCAGCACTATCTGTGGTACAGGCTCTTGGAACAGTCAGCCCCTGCAAAGGTTTTGTGTGTTCCACCAATGCAGAGAGTTGTATGCACGACCGGTCACCAACACTAGGTCTTTCAGTTGTCCTTGAGCCTGGTTCCACTGCCGTGCCAAGCATTCCTGAAGCGGACGCATGTGTAGCCTCGCGTGCGGGACTATAAAGATGCAGGAGGCCATTATGCCTTTTAGTTGCATTAATATCTGCGCTGGGAGTGAGTGTGTGGCTTGAATTTTCGAAGCAGCACGTGCATGCTGTTGACCCTCGCTGAGTTTGGCTGCCCCGTGGCAGCGAGCGTGTTAATTTCCGCGCCTAGGTACTGTTGTACCTGTGCGGGCTGAAGGTGGGACTTTTGGTAATTGAGCGAGAATCCTAGTGTCATGTATTCCTATAGGTTCTGAATCGATCCCCCTATTCCTGACCCTATTCTGGTTAAACTAACTATCAAGTTAACTAACAGTCAGCCCATGAGGCAAGAACAGCCCCCATGATGCAGATACCGTTATCTGACGCAGTCACACTACGGCACAGGAACGTGTTATCTGATTAGGTCATAACGCTTGAGATCTAATTAGACAAGCGACATTCCTCCAGCCCCTGATAAGGCATACGACGTTCTCATAACAAATCAAACCTATGACAACCTGGAAAATCCGTGCGGCCATTGTTTTGATTTCACAGAGAACTTTAGTAAAGGATGTGCTAACGAGCAAGTCGTATGACATCTTTATTGACGTATCTATGTCCATCCTTACGTCAATCTCGGCACCTTTAAGGTATAAATATTGCCGATCTTGCCCTATGCAAACACACGCGTGGTGACAAGACGGAGCAGCAATACTTGCCGAAGCCGAGAGCAGAAGCAGACCCCGCTGGCGCAGCCCCGCCTTCCTGACGCGCTGAGAGACGCGCTGCTATCTCAAGCCGAGAGACCCAGCACCGGCGTTTCTGGGCAGCCCTCGCAGGCAGCCTGGAATATCGAGAGCAGAGAAAGAGATACCATTCCTCATTCATCCTAACTTCCAGGTACAGAACTGAATAACCCCTCACAGAGAATTCTTTAGTTATTCACTTGGCAAAAACAAACTTAACTTAAACTGTAACTTTCTATTCCCGCCCACGCATTAGACTTAGGTCAGGTACACGGGGTAGGCGTATTTAGAAACACCAGTTGAGTACGTTTAGTCAAATGTATATGTGTATGTAAATATATTTTAATCATTTTCAAACATCATATGGCTCAGAAACCATATCAATGTTTTTACAGTATTATTTTATACTATTGCTTTTAATGTATGCACTTTACTTAACTATAAGTATTGCAATAATATCGATCCATTTCTCTTGTACGAGAAAAGAGACTGATCAATAAATAACACCTTTTTATTGAACACGCCCGTCTCTTCCTTTTCTCTACAATCTGATGAGACTAAGAATGCACGTACTGACTGAGTAAAATAATTGCCTTGTGCTCACACGACTCTCGAGATTGACTCTTGATTAGGGGAGAGCAAAGTTGTCATGTTCTATGGTTGTCAGAAACTAAATCCCTTCTTGTCTAATCAGGGGAGTTAATTCTTTCCTGAACATTCGAGAAAGTTTCTAGCGAACTCTGAGCTACGCTGGCAAACCCAAAAATTAAGTCTAGTATCGACAGTAGTAGACCTAGTTAACGTCTGGTCTAGGCCTTTACTGCTGTAGGTATTATTCCAATGCGCAGAGCCTATTGGGAAAATAGGAGCTACACTACATGGCGCCCAACGCGTTTGGAAAGGGCGATAAAACTAATGTAAGACATTTAGAGTAACTCAGTCGTGCTTTCTCACTCAGACCCCTTTTCCCAAATACTCCAAAGACGTCTGGAGTGGGTGAAAGGTAATATCCTCCAAAACCTCGCAGGAGGGAACTCCTATGTATGGTTCTTGGTATAGTCAACGTTGAAGGATAAAAACAGTCCCAAAATATTGTGCATCTAATCTCTGTTTCCATAAAGAAACCTGATCTGCAAACAAACATAATACCATCCTGTCTGTAAAATGGCAGAGAGTGATGATGAAAGAGAGGCAGTTAGATTAGCAACTGAACTCGCAGATGCTGATGCTACCATGCAAGCAGCAGACCCGAATATAACACTCATTCCGGTCATTAAAAGGAGATCTATAACCTTAAAACTTATAGAAAATGGACTGACACCTAGAGGTGGCACAGTCATATTCGTAATCGAGGCACACGAATATCGGCAGACAGAGGTATACTATTCATGGATACATTTTCCAGCAGCAAATGCTGTAACAAAGTACTTCCACTATTACAAAGTAGAGGAACCTCCTGAAACGTACACTCCTTTCGAGGAGGTGGAAGTACCACTCAAATTCCAAGAGCATTTGCTCTTATTTGATGGCGCCCTAATACATAACAATCACATTACAAGGCTCGGTCCTTTAGGTAGACCAGGAGCAACGTGGCCGGTCTTAGCCGGATACACACCACATCCAGACATCGAAAGAATGCCTGCAGCAGAGCTGTTAATACAGCTAAAACAACTACTAAAAATTCATAGACAATTAGTTCAGTATGTAATGCGGACTTCAACAATTCAGCCAGCGATTAAACTTTCACAGCTGACCCCTCACCAGGGGAACACAAATAAAATTACACCACAGAACATCCAATCCTGCCTAGGTAAAGTTCCAGCTAAACGGGAACAAATACCATTCTGGTTGGCACAGAAAATCACCCAACTAGAGGCGGTGTTTCCTGACACCACCCCATTAGAAAAACACAGGATTTTGACTATATGTCTCCCAATGGGAATCGCACCACACATAGAGGACTGTGACACTTGGGGTACAGTCTTTGCTTCAATCTACACAAAAACGCACGGTGTTCCATCCATTTCGGTAATACCAGATGTGCTAAAACAAATTCAAGATGAATACGGTCCAGAACCTGCTTTAACTCTTGGTATGAAATTACTAAAAGACTTCAAGCAGGTCTCGGCTATATTATTAGCCAACATAAAAGGTGAGGCAGCAAACGTGGCGATCCGCCAGAGGTTAAAAGAGACAGATATAGCAGACCAACCAGCTGAAATTGCCAGAATCATAGAAAAATAATATGAAGAACTAGGCAGAGATAGTCTAGGTGGAATACCAGTAAAACCGCAACTGACTACAAGTCCAGAAAAAATATTTTTTAATAATAATTCACCAAAAAAGAACTGGGATGGAAACAAACAATCCAATCCTAAAGAAAAGAAATTCCAGTCCCGAGGGAGGTCTCCCAGGCGAAGAGAGAAATCTCCAAACCAAAGACAGAGGTCACCGCAGAGTGACCCCTCTGGGAATAGATATAACCTTAGAAATAGGGATAATATTAAAAAACCTGATAGATATCAAGACATTGATACACGTCCCTCTCAATCTTTTCAGACTTCCTCGCAGAAATCGGAAAGAAGAGGACGATCAGAAGAGCACGCCAAGTCCAAAGACAAGGAACCTGCTCAGCTAAAAAAGAAATTACAATTTCCAAAAAAGAAGGTAGCCAGTATCAAGGTAGTTAAAAATGCCGAGAATACTGAGGACACAACTGAAAAACGGAGAATGGGCTCAGACAACGCTAGACAGCGCAGCAGAAGTGAGCATAGCTCGCAAAGTCCTTATGAATCATCTGGAGACAGTGGACACGAATGAATACCTTCAAGTGGAAACTGCAGACACCAGAGTTAGCAAGCCCCACAAGATATACGAGATAACATTACGTATAGAGGGAGATAAGACTAGGAAAATAAGGGGACTATTTTGGGATAACCTCTCCAAGAGTTATGACATCCTTCTAGCTGAAAAAGACTGGCCACCAGAGTTTGTCAGGGAGTGCCCTCATGGCGAAGAAGTAATTATGCCTGCCTTCTCGAATCAAATCCCGATTCATAAAAAATACACACTTGCTAGAAAGTGGGCAGTGGCCTTAGCACCTGCTTTATATAAAAATCATGTAGGATGGGATGAGGACTCCCCTCCTCACAAAATCCAGTTAAAATCACAACCTACTGCACAAAGGCAGTACCCAATTAAGCAAGAAGCTAAAAAACAGGTAAATGAAATACTAGATCAGCTAGAATACCAGGGGGTGATTGAAACTTGCACCTCACAAATGAACAACCCTTTGTTTCCGGTCTCCAAACCAGACAATTCATATCGTCTAGTTTTGGATTACCGACACCTTAACACATGTTGCAAAACCTTTGCAGTACAAAACTCACACAGTGCTGCACTAATGAATAACATAGTGCGCAAAAAATACAAAACAACCTTGGACATCTCCAATGGATTCTTTTGTCAAAACATAGCACCAGAGAGCAGATATTTAACTGCATTCTCAGTAAATGGCACTCAAAAACAATTCTGTCGGTTAGCCCAGGGGTACAAGAACAGCCCGGGGGTATTCTCAGCGAGAGTAACAGAATTACTACAGCTATATGATGATGAAGCATTATCTTATGTCGATGACATTTACTTAACAGATGATGACTTGGAGACTCACTTGAAAAGGGTGAACACCATAATACTTGGGTTCGCTGCAGAGGGTTACAAATTCAACTTTAAAAAGTCCAGAATTGCCCATCTGACAGTCTTGTACGTAGGATATGAATTATCAAGTATAGCCTGGTTGACAATTTTCTAAGAACTAGAAGAAGTAAAAAATCTAAAATATGAAAAGACGTATCCTCTGCCAATCGACATTCTGCCTCTACGACATTACGCCTGTGTAATCTATACAGACGGACATGCTCAACCCTCCGTTTGGGGAGAACAAGCATACAACCCCACATGTAAGATTACAAAAGAAGTGTGGCGGGGAGGTAAACTAAGACCTCTATTAACAAAATCACACTCAGTAGAAACTAATTCAGAACTACAAACTGAAATAATAGCTTTGAAAATGGCGCTAGAAAATGCGGATCGCGAATTCCCGACACTTATAGTGTCAGATTCATATTACTGCGTCAAAGCATATAACAAGGATTTGCAGACATGGATTCAGAACGGTTACAAAGATGACACAGATGCACCAATAAAGCAGAAACTGCTCTGGGAACAAGTAGCTCTTTTGAAAAAAGAACTACCAAAGACTCACATGACACACTCACTGAGTCATCAGCGTGATGGCGTTCACGTTGTGGGGAATTCATTGGCTGAAGCAGCCGCAGCGGCAGCCACTAAACCGGCTCCCGTAGATCGAAAAAAGCGTACATTAAAATACATTGACGGTGAAACAATGCTGGCGGTGAAAACGTCATCAAAAGGCGACTGCTCAGCGTTACCGATCAACTATCCACTCAATTATACATACATAATCGATGCGAACTCCGTCCCTTTTGCTCGAATCCCTGGAGTGGGGGATAGAGTGATTCCAAACATGGACAGGAGAAACTTGTTAATCGCAGACGCACACATGGGCGAGGGTCTCAGACACCTTAAATTAAAAGATTCTCTGGAAGAATTACAATCACGGTACTGGTGGCCAGGCATGAGCCTGCATTACACCATGTTTGTAAAAAACTGCCCAAACTGCAACAGAGATCGCAGTGGGGAGAGAAACAGTTTAATACCTCGTCGTATCAAGGCAGATAATATTACCAGCAAAAAGAATGGCTTGCGATTAACATATACAGGCTAGTTTCCACTTATAATGTAGATCACCAGCACTCGGCTGACGTCCGGACTATTATAAAAGATTTGCGAGTCTAAATGGCATATACGCTAAGAGCATGTTACGTTCGACCATTGTTTTCACTCTGGCACACCAGCCTGGGGGGAAACATGGCCAAATGAGCACAGCCCAGCGGGAATCTTCTCACTTCCTTCCTGAGGGTACTGGATGGTGTAAAGAAAAAACCAAGGCAGAAAGCAATCTATAATGGAAAGGATATTAGGTTCGGGAGCTGGGTGGGTCAAACATCTAATAAGTGTCCAACGTAGTCTAAATAACTTGCCAAGAAATTCTCTGAAGGGATTCAGTCCGTACGAATTATTATTTGGAACTAGGATGTTGATCTCTGACCTTGATAGTCAGACTTCAGTGGTTAAAGAAAAAAGCTTTGATGTCAAAGACCGTTTGGCTATTTTGCAGGACTTAAACAAAACAAGAAAAGACCTGAGCAACATACAGTTGAAACAACAGCCAACGACCACTGAAGAATCACCACCTGTCCCAGCAAGACCTGTCTGGATTCCAAAAGTCGGGGATCTAGTCAGGGAAAAGATCGCGGTAAAGAAGGAATTTGGGCCTTCCTACAGAAAAGCAGTTCCTGTCTTGTCTGTCAACGGGACAAGATCAGTTGTACTACCGCCACTTGCTGGTAAAAAGGAGAACCGAGTTGTATCCATCGACCTGGTAAAACCACAACATGTGGCCGATAAACAGTAGGCCAAGTGGACTCCCAATAAGTAGCAGAACACCAAGGTTTGCTACCAGCACAGAGGTCCTAACAAAAAGGCTCATCACATTCGAAACGCCTAAAGAAGAACAAGAAGGACTATGCAACAATGCAATAGAACTCAGACCTCTGAAAACCCAAATAAAGACATTTAGCAGAGACACACCAATCTATACTGAAGTACCAAGTAAAAATGCAAAAAACAGAAATCCTGAACCAATTGGAACAATTGACAGAACTGCATCCGGTTACTTCATCAACTTCGATGATTCCTCTGACGGCTTCAGTGAATCAAAGACACAGCCATCATCAAAATCCTTTAAAGACAAAGCTAAGGAACTTTTGAAACATCTGAAAGAAACATATCTGGTTTCTCCATGGATTGAATTTTGGGTGGGTTTTGGTGCATTTATCCTCATACTTTGGCTCATCATGGTATTTACTTTGGGACGCTTCATTGAGGGAAAATATGCTAAAATGGACACAGCAAGTCAGAACATCAACTTGGTCCTCAAACCACACACATCTTCACACGTCGAGAAAAGAGAACTTTCTTCAGCCAACTTCACAGCCAATCCTATACCTGGTGGGGTAGCCTGGGACAACACTGACTATGAAATTTATGGTCCGGTCGAGATCCTGAAATATCCACACCAAATCAAGATCTCCTTGAGTGACTTTGCAAAACCAAACTCATTTGCTGATGATTGGGACTTCGAAAGCATTAACAACATGATGTCTGACTTAGTAATGTCTGCTAAATTTACAAAACATGATTATTTGCAAGGTTCTACAAATTATGATAGTATGTATTGCTATAACCATTATGGTAACCATTTTTTACATAAATCTGCACAACCTAGAAATGTTTTAAATTATAATCAATGGGAACATTGTGCTACACCTCCAAAAGGAAGCTCTAGAACCGTATATGACAAATATTCATATTTTTCAGGTTTTAACATAAGTAATTGTGGGAATGGGGGTCGGGGGAAGGAGAGCCGTCACAAATATAGAGGTGTCTTTAACCGGGTTTTTATTCAGAGTTTCTCTACCACCGGTTGGGTTTAAAGCAAAACAAGGGTAAAGTACAATGAACATAGGTCGTGAGTCCCTTTAGCGGCGAACTGTCGAGGTCATCACTTCCAGTCTGTGCCTCGAGGAGAGAGAAGGCCGGCTTGCTCCAGGGATGGTTACTCGAAAGAGAAAACAAAACAGAAAAGAGCCACGTTAGGGCCAAGATCCGATATATACAAAGAATGAGAGGGGGGTAGGGTAGTGAGGGAACACCAGGGTTCTACCACCATCTGTAGCTGTCTATATGCGCAGGATGACAGGGTACGGCAAGAGTGTCCACCCTCAGGCTACCCGGTCCCACCCCGTGAGGAAAACAACCCTTGGAAACGCCCTTGTACCTTGTGTAGCCACACTTCTCCCTTGGAAGTGTGGCGGGGCGGCTCATGGAAACGTTGGCCTCCTGGCTTGTCGACTCTCGGCTCCAGGGGGCTCAACAGCGGTTCGACGACGGTTCCTCCTTCTTCTTCCTTGGCGGCGTCTTCCTCGTCTACTCGCTCCGTTTCCAAAGGATCCGCGCTGCAGTAGATAAACGGGGTTTCCTTAAACGGCCCCAGTTCCCCTGATTGGCCATCGGAGGATGACGTCCAGGCGCCGGATTGGTCGGGTGCAGATGTAGTCGGCGGGAACGCCCCCAGCGTCATGGAGGCTGGATACTGAAGCTGACGAGCTGGAGGCAGGGCCGGGGAAGCCCATGAGACGTCACAGGGATCCTGCGGACGGGGTGTAAAGGAAGAGACGTTAGCAGACACACCCCGTCCGACAGCGTCAGGGAGCTCGTCCAGGTCAGGAAGCCCGGCTCCGTGACAGTAATGCTGAAACATTTTATTTTAAATTGTCAAACAAGACAGGGATGAAAACCATGATAACCAACACAAAGTTGATATATTCAGATTCATTCTTCGAAGAAATGAATACTTTTGGATTTGATTATTGGGACAAAAATGTTGATTTGAAAAGTGTTTGGGGTACAAAAGAATGGCAAGTACAGGGTTTAGAAGCTTTGTTTAGAGCCTGCATGATCCCAGAACAAATGATATTTTTAAATGACACTGTTCAACAAACCACCTGTCTTGGCTTAGCCAAAATCAAAGATTTAATTAAACCGTCTATTCCAAAGCCAACAATGTTTAGCAATAGCTCTGATACAGATGAAGAGATAGGCGTAAACCATATATTAAACCAAAACAGAACACATCCTGATTGGAAACAATGGTTGATCTGGCCCACAGATACTAATAACTGTCAAGACAGATTCCTGAACAAAACACAGGGGTTCAAAATGACCAGGCCAGACCCTAGATATCCCCAAAGACATCACCCAGGGATAATAACAACCTACAGTGTGGGCAAATTATGCCTTCAATGGCTACAAACTTCCACACTGCCTGAAATTAAGCAACACCTAACTTTACTTACTAATGGTGCTGACTTGCGTGATTTCATAATGGGACCACGCAAACAGCGTCAAAAGCGTTTCATAGCAGCCTCTGTATATGCAGCATACAATGAGGCCTGGAAGGTTACTCAAATTGAGACAGCAGAAAGAATACGGGAAATTGACCGTATTAATTTGGAAAAATCACTTTCTGTAGTGGACAATGGGTTAATGACTCTGTCCTCCAGAATTTTTTCATTGGACAGCATTGTGTCTTCAGCAATCGATATATTATCGCAAGACTTACTGTTATTACAACATGGTCAGTCACAATTGCGTTCCATTGTACAGCTTGGCTGGACGTTACAAAATCTGCGTTCAGGCTATGTGCCTTGGCGTTTAATCAACACAACGTCACTATTCCAAATCTTTAACCTTACTGATAGACAAATCGGTATGGCGCAAAAGGGTGCTGATTATACAATCTTGAGCATTGAAAAACTAGAAAGATTACCAATGACAATGTCAGAACGACCTGTCAGTGAATGGATAATACACGGAATCATAAATATTCCAATCTCAACCTTCAGGTTTCAATATTGCCAAAAATATATACAGGCTGGCATGTACGAGAAATTGGGAAAGGGGTACCTTAAAACAACTTGGAACCTGCCCTATTCACATGCATGTGTCAGTAATAAAGGACAGAAAGTGTTTCTTAGTGGCAACAATTGTGCTATGTCACTAAGCGGCACGCTTCTGTGTAACGGTATTAGTTTGCACGGAGCCTGTGAAGGGAATTCATACAACCTTTCATGTCACCAGCAAGGCGCACCTGCAACTGAAATAGAACCATTCTTTCAAAGACTCTATAATGGGAGTTACATTCTTATTGTAGACCGCAGATGTTGTAGTCTTAGGCCCGGGACTCCTTATCTAGTCACTACGACGGCGAAGGTCAAGTGCTGTGGACGTTCTTTGTTCCCCAGCTCCTTTCCAGACAGGGAGGCAAGGGCATGGCCCAAATTGAAAATTACTTCTATTCGAATAGATACTTTAAGCAGAATGAAAACAGTGCTTCTTCAGACGCCTACAAGGCTCACGTCATCAAAAGAAACGTATGATCTACAAGTCGCAAGGACGACTGCAGAGATACATACATTATTATCAACTAATTCCCCCGTACATTTCGCGGAAATCCTGAGCGAAATCTTAAATATTTCTGATACCAATGGGATCTCAGGAGTATTTAAGACAGTATTTTCGATGGCATTAACACCATTCAAAGCCATACTGGGTATTTTTCCAGATTTCGTCCATTCGATTTTTGGCGGACTTCCCCTGATCCTGGGACTAATTGCAGGAATCCTATTCTTAGTCCTTATTTTTCGTTATGGCAACCCATGTCACAGATCAAACTCTCGCGACAATGGAAGATACGATCCTAGCCATTGGATACCGGGACCGGATATAAAAAATCCTGGGACTATCCCGGCTTAGAGACCTGAACATGACTTGGTTTCTATCATTTCGACCAATGTGGCAAAGATGTGTTTTACCTGTACTAAGGTGTCTGCTATGCGGAGAAGAATGCGTGTTAGACACCTGTCTGACGCTACAATCGGATGCGCCAGTGGATGCAGATACACTGTTGGTTCCTACCAAGGTTCACGCTTTGTGCTGCCCTCAAAGGCTGCCAATCCTGATGACGGCATTCCTGGAATCTTCACCACTGCGATTGAAGAGTAGTGAAGTTCAAGATGAAAGCAGCATCGAACAGGTACGACCTTCTGTCAGCAATGCGAATCAGAATGTCAATGCAGACAATCATGCGCACGAATGCATGGTTACCCCTATTTCCGACTTAGTGGAACTTTCCCATGAAGCTGTTGACAGTTTTTTCGAAAGCCTGAATGATATGATGTTCTCTCCAGAACAGAAATAGAGACTTTTGAGTAAACTCGCACACGGCGTTCCCTGAATTCGGCCTTCAACTTTAAAAATAAAGTCACATGAACAATTCTTCCCACCAGTTCACGGACAACAATTTTTTAGCAGCCCCAAATTATTTTTCACAAATTTTTCGGGACACTTATCTTCTGCTTAAAGTAAGAAACTATTCCTAGAGAACTAAGATTTCTATTTTTAGATACTTTATAAACTTTAGTTGCCCGCTGGGATGTTCACAAATATTTTATTATGTGATGAAATGGTCTCGAACTTCATTTCTGTATAGCCATATTAAGAGCCATTTCATGTGTATTTCTCATATACCAAATAAGCAATAATGTCTACAAATGCGTGTTTACTTTAGCGTTTAATTCATAGCTTAAGTGCATACAATATATATGACTGCAATTTTTCAGTATATTTGAAAATTTCAAAATGCATTTATGTATTTTGGGGTGGTAAGGTATACACTATACTCTATAGTATGTTGTACTATGTTATACTATGCATAGATTAGTAAATATGACCATAGTTAGCGTGGAGTGGGTGTCATGTATTCCTATAGGTTCTGAATCGATCCCCCTATTCCTGACCCTATTCTGGTTAAACTAACTATCAAGTTAACTAACAGTCAGCCCATGAGGCAAGAACAGCCCCCATGATGCAGATACCGTTATCTGACGCAGTCACACTACGGCACAGGAACGTGTTATCTGATTAGGTCATAACGCTTGAGATCTAATTAGACAAGCGACATTCCTCCAGCCCCTGATAAGGCATACGACGTTCTCATAACAAATCAAACCTATGACAACCTGGAAAATCCGTGCGGCCATTGTTTTGATTTCACAGAGAACTTTAGTAAAGAATGTGCTAACGAGCAAGTCGTATGACATCTTTATTGACGTATCTATGTCCATCCTTACGTCAATCTCGGCACCTTTAAGGTATAAATATTGCCGATCTTGCCCTATGCAAACACACGCGTGGTGACAAGACGGAGCAGCCATACTTGCCGAAGCCGAGAGCAGAAGCAGACCCCGCTGGCGCAGCCCCGCCTTCCTGACGCGCTGAGAGACGCGCTGCTATCTCAAGCCGAGAGACCCAGCACCGGCGTTTCTGGGCAGCCCTCGCAGGCAGCCTGGAATATCGAGAGCAGAGAAAGAGATACCATTCCTCATTCATCCTAACTTCCAGGTACAGAACTGAATAACCCCTCACAGAGAATTCTTTAGTTATTCACTTGGCAAAAACAAACTTAACTTAAACTGTAACTTTCTATTCCCGCCCACGCATTAGACTTAGGTCAGGTACACGGGGTAGGCGTATTTAGAAACACCAGTTGAGTACGTTTAGTCAAATGTATATGTGTATGTAAATATATTTTAATCATTTTCAAACATCATATGGCTCAGAAACCATATCAATGTTTTTACAGTATTATTTTATACTATTGCTTTTAATGTATGCACTTTACTTAACTATAAGTATTGCAATAATATCGATCCATTTCTCTTGTACGAGAAAAGAGACTGATCAATAAATAACACCTTTTTATTGAACACGCCCGTCTCTTCCTTTTCTCTACAATCTGATGAGACTAAGAATGCACGTACTGACTGAGTAAAATAATTGCCTTGTGCTCACACGACTCTCGAGATTGACTCTTGATTAGGGGAGAGCAAAGTTGTCATGTTCTATGGTTGTCAGAAACTAAATCCCTTCTTGTCTAATCAGGGGAGTTAATTCTTTCCTGAACATTCGAGAAAGTTTCTAGCGAACTCTGAGCTACGCTGGCAAACCCAAAAATTAAGTCTAGTATCGACAGTAGTAGACCTAGTTAACGTCTGGTCTAGGCCTTTACTGCTGTAGGTATTATTCCAATGCGCAGAGCCTATTGGGAAAATAGGAGCTACACTACACTAGACTGTGCAGGAGGTGGATTGTGCGTGACATGTGGTCCGCACACTGCTGGGCCGACTTTGCTTGCACCAGCCAGTCGTCTAGATACGGGTAGACATGGATGTGTTGTCTCCGAAGATGCGCGGCCACAGTCGCTAAGCACTTCATGAACAACCTGGGGGCTGTAGTGACCCCGAAAGGCAAGACCTTGAACTGGTAATGCTGGTTGTTGATGGTGAACCTGAGATATTTCCTGTGACTGGGGTGAATGGGAACGTGTAAGTAGGCATCCTTCAGATCTAGGGTTGTTAGGAAATCTCCTTGACTGAGCAACGGGAGAACCTGCTGTAACGTTAGCATGTGAAAGTGTTCTGATAGGATGTATAGGTTTAGAGGCCTCAGGTCGAGAATGGGCCTGAGAGACCCGTCCTTTTTGGGGACTAAGAAGTACAGTGAATACACCCCTTGTCCTTGTTGTTCCAAAGGCACGAGTTCTATTGCCCCTTTTTGCAGCATGGACAAGACATCCTGCTGCAATAAGTGCATGTGCTCGGCGGACATAGGACGGTGCCTTGGAGGGATGTTGGGTGGAGTGGAGGTTAATTCTAGACAGTAACCGTGTTGTATAAGTTGTCTCACCCACCTGTCCGTGGTAATGCTTTCCCAGACCGGCAGGAACTGTTGGAGTCTCCCCCCCAACGGGTGTTATATGGTCGGGGGGCAGTGACAAGGCGTCACTGTTTGTTAGCGGCTGAGGATCTGGCATTATTATTTCCACGTCCTCTGCCCTTGGTGCTGTTTCCACGATATCCACCCCTATTGTTCTTATTATAGGTGGTTTGTGTGCCACTTTTGGTTTATTGTCCTTGTTGTGACGCCTGACCTCTAGAAGCTCCCCTGTTACCGGAGCGACGAAAGGAACCGCCCCTGAACTGCTGAGACTGCAGAGCTCCCATGGATTTCGCAGTTTCAGTGTCTTTTTTAATCTTCTCAAGAGTGGTGTCCACCTCTGGACCGAACAGGAAGTCAGGGTTAACTGGCTGATTGAGTAGGGTAGTCTGGATTTCAGCTTTAAAACCAGAGATACGGAGCCAGGCATGCCTCCGGAGCATAACGCTAGTGTTTATGGCTCTTGCCGCTGTGTCGGCTGCATCTAACGCGCACTTAATGGACGCGTTGGAGATCAGATTCCCCTCCTGTATAAGCATTTCTGCCCCCTCCTTATAAGTATCAGGCAGGTGTTGCATGAGCTGCTCTAATGTGTCGTAGTGTGCCCTGTCATATCTTGCTAACAGGGCTTGTGTATTGGAGATCCTCCAAATATTAGCAGCTTGAGCTGCCACACGTTTCCCAGAGGCTTCTAAGATCTTTGATTCTTTGTCCGGAGGAGGAGCATCACCAGTTGTCTGAGAGTTTGCCCGTTAGCGAGCATTAGCCACCACTAAGGAGTCCAGCGGGAGTTGGCCCTTGATGTAGGTAGGGTCCACGGGCGCAGGCCGGTACTTCTTTTCAATGCGGGGGTTCACCACCCTTGCTTTAGAGGGCTCCCTAAAAATGTCACTGGCATGTTTGACCACACCTTTGAGCATAGGCAGAGTCTTCATGGACCTCTCTGATGTGGAGAATGTATCGAAAAGAAAGTCCTCCTCCACGGGGTCAGCGTGCAAATCCACGTCATGGTTAAGCGCTGCCCTCTCAAGTAGGGCGTTAAAAGCGGCAGTATCTTCAGTAGGTGAAGTCTTGACAGCAAAGGAAAGAGTATCAGGAGTGGTCTGAGGGTCAGGGTCCACAGAGTCAGCCCAAGCCTGGGACTCATCTGGGTCAGCATCCATGCCATAATTGAACTGGTCCTCATTGTCTCCCCCCTCCATATCCTCAGTGGCATATGTGGGAGAGTAGGTATAGCCCTGATCATATGAATGTGTGGGCTCAAAAAGAACAGGAGAGGTAGAAGAATCCCTCTTCTTCTTCAGAGGTATTCTATAATGTTCCATAGGCGCATCAGGCCTGACTTTACGCTGATAAACAGTGAGTCGACGGAGGCGGTTTCTTCAATTCGACCGACTTGGACGGCTCAGCACGTTTGAGGCCGTGCGTCGATTCGAGTCGTTGTTGCTTTGCAGGAACGCCTTCTTGCTGCGACTTGGCCGGGTGTTTCGATCCGACTTTACGTTTTGGGTCGAACGCCTACAACATCGGATCGATGGAGCGCTGGGCCTCGAGTCCCTTGGAAGAGCCGCCATCTTTGGAGCCGGAAGTCGACGGGAGCGTGACGCGCTTTACAGCAGACACAGGCGCAGTCGATCCGATCTTCGGCTCGACGCCCCCTTTCGACCCCGAGGTGTCGAGCGTACTCTTTGACTTGGAAGGTTCCGAAGTCTTCGAGCCGATGGGTGTTTTAACCAGTTTCGGTTTCGATTTCGCTTCCTTCGGTTTCTCTTTCGATATCTCCACCGAGTGGGGCCTATCGACCGATGGCTCTTTGGAAATGTTCTTAGTCGGGCCCGGAAGCGGGACTAGAGAACGGGGTGGAAGATCTTGGCTAAGGCCTTCCGGCGATGCCGCGACCTGAGCCGTGGAAGAGTCTTTATGGGCCCCCGCAACTGTGGTTGGGCTTAAGTCTCCACCTGAGTCGCCGTCGATGGCTCCGGTTGGTTGTACGTCGTCCCCTACCTCGTAGATGTCTCCATCATGGACGTAGAGTTCTTCCTCGTCCTCGTTGTTGGTGGAGTCGGGTTCCGAAGCGGGATCCGAGAGCTCTGGATCCTCCGCATGAACAGTGTCTTCGTCGTCGCCATCGAAGATGTTCTCCGGGTCCGGTGCCGATTCCCGCGCCGACTGTCGTGCAGCGCGCCGAAGACGGAGAGTTTTCGTGGATCGAAATTTCGAACAGGCCATGCAGCTGGCCTCGTCGTGGTCCGGTGAGAGACATTTGTTGTACGTCGATGTGGGGATATTTCAAGTTGCAGACGGGGCAGCGCTTGAACGGGCTCCGTTCCATCGTCGAAGGGCCTGTGGCGTCGAAAGTCAAAAAATCTTCTGACGTCGAGTTCAAAGAACTGGAAGGTAAAAAGGCACCGAACGAAAGACAATACCGACGCCCCTAAGGCCTTTTGGCCTCGAAAAAGCAACTTTAGAAATTTCCGAACTTGAGTCAAGAAGTACATCCGAACCCAATGGCGGAAAAAAACAATCTGAGCATGGAGGGGATGCCCATGCGCACTGTAGTCCAGGGGAGGAGCCACCTATCTTGTGATACTTCGAAGACTCTTCCAGGACAACAATGTGCAATCATCCGGACCCAACATTAGGCGGCGATCTATGCATAGATATAAATTCAGCAGCCCACATGCCTCGAACACATCGTTACCGAAGGCAAGTAAATCGTACATATGATAGAGACATCTGGCCGCAGATTCCCCAACTTAGAATAGATACCACAGCCGTACCCCAAGGGAGAGGTGGGTCTGCGACAGAACAACAGAAAGTGCCCAAGAGCACTAAGCCGGCAATAGGGTGACGGACTCCTGGGAAAGCTGTGGCGGCGCAGCCAATCAGCAGACCAAGCAGCTCGGAAGAGCAAAAGACAAGACGACCAGCAGGGCATGAGACCTCACCCGAGTGAATAAGGGATGGAATAACGGCATTAAGCCACAATCCCAGAATGAAAGAGAGAGTTCAAAATGAGGGAAGGAAGAAGAACTACTCCCAGAGCCCAATGGGCGCTAAGGTGTCACCAATCAAGACCCAGAGATCAACATGGAGTGACATAACCAGAGCCTACCCGGTGGGCCTACGCAAGGGAGGCTGGATAGGCAGCAGCCAGGACGTGGAGGACAAGAGGCAGGGACTGAGCAACGTCCCAGAAGCGCAAGCATGAAACAAAAGACACACCAAATGCAATACTCAGTCACAAGAAAGTGACAGGGGCGGACAGCAACACACTGAAGCACAATGAGGCAAACCACAACGAGGAACATGCATGTAGCAGACAGCTAGTAAGACAACGTAAGTGGCGTGGCTAAGACAATTAAGGGACTGCCCAACAAGGCAACATGAAGGCCAAGGGGAAGAACGCACCCAATGAGAGATAAAGATGCAGGGCGCAGAAGAAGAACTGTGCCGCAGGCACACCAGACAAAGAGAAGGGTGACACCTGAAGGAAACCAGCATTTGCAATGCAATAGGTCTCGCATTTACAAGAGTTTGAGCTATTGGCATTGTAAATGACAAGGCCTTTATTATGTGTTGTTTTTCAAACAAAAAAAAAAGACATTTGTCATTTACAATGCTTCCATTTTGAAATGATGAGACTGTGAAAGGAGTCTCTTCGAAGTTATCCCAAAGTGAAGGGTACCACTGCTGCAGAGTTAAGATATTTTTTTTGCACTCGAGGGTTAGGGCAAAAATGGAAAGCTCGATAGAGACTCGTCTTAGCACCTGCAGGACTTGGCCCACTTAAATCCCTGTCACTAAGCCCTACCACTTTGTGTACAGCCTTATTTAAACAAGAAGGTGTGGCATAAGCATCTAGACTGTAGTGGAGGCAGCGATGCCAGCTCTATTAATTATCCACTCTTGGGATGGTGGGGGTGTGGGTTTCTCACTCTGTAGATGCTGCAATCAAGTGTGTTTTTGGTGATTGTACTTTCACCAACAGCTGCTAGCAAAACCATTAAGTCAGAAAACAATTAGACGGGTGGGTAGAACTCCCTTGTTTTGAGTGGGTTGCTGGCGACATGATTTAACAATGAATAGAGTGCTTAGAAGTGTACCAGCCCCCGCAGTAAGCCCTGCACAAAAAATGCTGCATATTACTGGCTGGTTCACGACTCACACCCTTGCAGTCCACGCAGAGAGATGTCCAAGAAAACAGAGCGCACTCTTAATTTCAACACCAGCTTACCCACTTAGCCAACGTGTGTGACCCTGAGCACATACCTTTATCCTTTTACCTTTTACCTTTAGGGTAGAGGTGTGGCGCCGCGGCCAGGGCGACTGACGCTGGAATCTGGGGATCAGGGTTCGATCCCCGGCTCCGGCGGCAGGTTAGCCCAGCACCATGTGACTCTGGGCAATAGCTTGCTTAATCTTCCCGACGGCCCCCAGCGCCTAGAGACCCTTACGGGTGATTGTGCGCTTTACAAAATGTGGATTATTATTATCCTCTGTGACTCATAAAAGACAAACGCTCAAGTAGTCCATAAATGCACTATACTTGGATAAACCATTCATCCATGCTGGACTCATATTTCACCACGCAGCAGAAAAGTAAGCCATGCGCAAATAAGAGCTTGGATATGGGTTATGTAAATATAACGTATCTTCATACGGGACATACTACAAGTATAACGTGTAGAAGTGATGTTACCCCGATCCCCTCGGCAAACTATAACACAAATTATCTGTGTGGTTAGGGCGGAAAATACATGAGAGATCTAAACACACTACATATCCCTGCCCTTGTTAGTCTAAAACATGAAGTGAATGGCCTCAGACCCCGCTTTTAATCATCTCTTTCCGCGACCAGAAAGACAAAAATGACTCTACCGTCCCATTAAGGCACGTCTGACACAGCCGTAAGGAACCCCGTCACTTTTACGACAAAAAACCTGCTCTTCCAACTAAGTTTTTGAAACCCTGCAGTTTTGTCGGTCCCGTGGTCATTTTTGTGGAGAGGTTCTCTTTTGGAAAAGGGGGTGCAGAGCGGTTTAAATGGATCAAAGCGCCCCGTGGGGCAATCCCGGAGTGAGTGAGGGGTGCAGAGACCACGCTGGAGATGGCCATGAAAAGAGAAGGCAGGACAGGTAAGGGTGCCCAGGTGGGCAGCAACGCATCGCTGGGAGATCGAGGAGGTAGCCACGTTAAGGTCTGTACATCCGGTCCTGTGCTAAAGTGAGATACAACAATGCATCATTCACCAACATAAGTCCCCCCTGGATGAGTACACTGATATTAGGCGGGCAGCATAAGTGCATGTGCGCGCTGGTCTTGGAAGTGGTGACTATTGCTTCATAAACTTTGAGGAACGAGATTGCTCGGAAGATCTGCTCTGCGGAGGGCTTAGCACCAAATAGTAGAACAGGTCTGTGCGTGCTCGGGGGTGTATCTTCCCAGTACCTCCACAAAAGAATCGCATACTTACCTACCTAAATGTTGTTGGAAATAGCAAGTAGAGGGCTTGACGAGGATCCACGGAAAAGATTAATAAATGTCGCCAGACATTTTTTGGAAAGTAGCAGATCAAAATACGTCTATCTGAATAACTGGTACTACCGTCTTCACTCAGGTCAAATTGGGACGGAAGGGGTCCGTTCTAAAGCTAGTGACAAAATGCCACGCTAGCCCCTGACCGTCCACACTGAAATTGACAAAGATGATTGGACATGTTTTTGTGCCTGCTTTTTTCACTCTGCTGCAGTGAGAAGGGGGTAACAAATAGTGCGTAAAGCGAGGTAAACGTGTAGAAGGTAGACGTGAAGGAGGGACGTTGTTTGTTACTATTGCCATCGAAGATTAAATTAAACCTCCTCCGCCCGGCCCCTCCCTCCCTTCTCCATCTGTAACTTGACTGTGGTGAGGCGAACGGACACAGTTGTTGCCTGTCACGTTTAACCCTCCTGGCGGCGGAGAAGGTGCCTAAAAAAGAAAACGAAAAAACGTGTTTAAAGAGTTTGGAAGTTGACGAGGTACAGGCGCATCTTTATTAGGTGCACAAAGGGTTAAGGCTGTGGGGACAGATCGATGCCCCTTCCCTACAATGGTTAAAACACAAATCGGTGGATTCGTTTGTGTGCGCTGAATCAGCCGCGAGACAACATTCAAGCGTGGCCAAGACGTCAGGAGTGTGTTTTGGAGGGGTGTGGGAGTCGCTCTGTTATTGGACCTAAGCAGAAACAAGCATTGGAAATGCAATAGGTCTCGCAGCATTAGAGTTTGTGCTTTTAGAATTGTTTATGTTTTTTTTTTTTATCTTTAGCATTTTTGTTTCCTGTAGGCAATGCTAAAGAATTACAAAGAAAAAAAGCCATAAACAAATCTAAAAGCTCTAACTCAAATGCTCCGAGACCTATTGCATGCACCCATTCAGTTGTTGGCCTCTCAGCTGAGTCTGCCAACTAGACAACAAAGTGGAGGTGGGGCGGTTAACTAATGAGGCAGTAAAAAAACAAGACGGAGGGAAGGCAGAGAAGGGGAGGGGGGAGGTGCACGTCCAGTGTGTAACGCGGTTCCCAACCAGCCAACCCTGTTTTGAACTGGAGGAGAAAGCGAAAGCAACTCTAGATTGCACGTGCCTCCTTGCATTGGAAAAAGAATAAAAGTTTCTGGATTGAGGGAAGAAATACATCCGGCCTTCTTACCCAACAAACAAAATTATTTTGAAGGTACGAAAAAAACAGCTCGGGATCGTGTCCAGTTGCCTAAATAATTCATCACCAAAGAAAAGAACAACATGAAACACTTATAAAGCGTATGGCTACAAACAGCCTTTATTGCGCGAAATGCAAAGCCTGGTCCCTGGCGACGACCTTTGACCCAAACCTCGAGTTCACTGCACGGCGACCAATCAATACTAAACAGGTAATAAAATGAATTCATCCAACGCGTTCGTTTTGTCGTACCTTCTCCACAACAAAAATCCCAATACTGCTTCACATTATCACTTCGAATACCACCGGTGGCAAAGTCTCCTCGGCAAACCTCACTCTACACAGGATTTCCCAGTGGTCATTCAATTTCCTGCCCTCTAAGCGCTGGTAGTCCCCACAGCCTGACGAGCATATCGAGGGCATGTGTATTCCTGCGGCAAGCCTCGAAAAAATACCTCGCGCTCTGCATTATAGATTTGGACAGACAGCCGTGCGTCAAGTGCTGTGTGTATTTCTTCTTTCTGACCCAGAGTTGTCGAGATGCAGCATGTTCATGTATTATTTACTGGTTTTCATAACCACAGCATTTTGCATCCTGAGACTCATAGTTACCCTTGAACATTGTACGCCAGTCCACAAATAGTGTACAGTGTGGTTTGCTTAATTTACCAATCAACTTTTCAAAACCAAAGGAACCTGCTGAGTTATCAGATCGGTATGTGTGGCGTTTCTGTGGTTTAAGTCCGGCTATGAGTGACATTCGTGACATTATCACTTCGCAACCTTATTTGCGCGCTGCACTTAAAGCCTCACTTACCAGTGTCCATGGCAACCCGCCCAACCAATGCAATATGAATATGGCTTTAAAAATTCACCCCCTCGGGAACGCTGCCAAGAACAGCAGCCAACGGTTGATCCTGGAGTGAATGAACCGAACAGCAACCCAGGAATCCGGTTCTCGGATGTCAGACCGGAAGGGGACAAACCTCGCAGCTCCAAGCCCTCCCCCTCCCTTCACCATGTTTTCTGTAGTGTGTGAAACAAAGAAGCCAAGCAGTCAGTGTAGGACTGAACTCGGCTCCGAGCAAACCGCCACTCCTTGCAATCCATGTCAGCTTTAGCATTCAGCAGTTCAAATGCAGAAAATAACGTTGCAATCTGAAAAAACATGTTTGCATGCATCCGTTGTAAACTAGGGGGAGGGGGCGGGAGGCGGAGAGTTGAGGCAGGCAGGCATGGGAGGAGAGGAGGAGGGGGGAGGAGAGTAGGGGAGGCACGGCCTAGCGGCCGTGCAATCAAGTAGTGAGGGGGCGGAGTTGTGGGAAGGCTGAGAGAGAGAGTAGGCGGCTGGGTGCATGTGCACGCGCTTTTAAGCTCAATGCACATGCGCATTGAGCTTAAAAGTCACGGGCACTGCAAGGAATCGCCACGATTCCTTGCAAGTTAGATAAAGTCTGGATGAGCCCCTATAGTCTCGCTTGCTCGATGCGCATGCGCATCGACAGGCGAGACCTAAAAAAGAGTGTTGGGCCCTCCGCACTGACGTCCTAGCGATTAGCTTAAGCCCCCAAATCATGACTGCGGCAGCCCAGTCCGTGTGACCCGAAAGCGGGGCGAGGCGCCCACAGAACAACAAATGTGAACACGTTTGAGGCCCGTTTTGCACAAATTCCCAGCATAATATAAATATCATAAAGTTGTTGGCGAAGTGCGTACAGTATTGTTCAGTAATAACACACACACATTGTCCCTGTTCTAAAAACATAACTTCGGAGTATTGGTGGACCCTCATGCGTGATTAACAGGGTGGGGACCAAAAAAGTATGTACAGTTTAAAAAAAAAGTGTGTACAACAATGCGTGGCATAGTGCAAACGGGACAAGCTATGCCTATGGCCTGCTTTGGCATACTTTCTTGTGCCCCCGAACCAAACAAGGGTTAAGAGTACTTACTGTACCATCACAAAAGTAATGTTTCTGTGCTGTTCATTTGTGGTCTTATTTCTAGCCATCGGCCGTGCCGGACTGTGATCCAAAGTCAAGCCTGGCAAAAAGTTAAAACCAGCCCCTCACCGTAGGAGGCCGTAAATGACAAGGCTCCGTGAGGGGTGGTGAGGTCATGGCAGCCCATCCTGCTCTTGAAGCCCACACTAGCTTGCAGTCTACTGGAAAAACACCAGAGGGGCAGCCCGGCTCTCGAAGTGTTGTCCCGTATTGTCACGTGAGATTGACGGGGGGCGTTGTGGGTATGCGCTGTGACTGCAGCAACGAGCAGTCAGCTTGGCCCGCCGTTTTAAGTTAGCAGCAGTAATTATCCTGACTGCCGCTCATACTGAAAATAGCTACAGTGCCGTGGCATCTGACAGGATTGCAACGTCAGGCTGGATCATCCTGAACCATCGGAAATGCAGAACTGAAGGTTACCTCAAACGAGGCTTAGCCAAACACCAATTTTTGCCGCTATGGCGGAAAGCACCCGAGAGCGCCAAAGCAAAGGCAAATTAGGCAGCACAGTGAAAACAAGCAAAATAAACCAGTGGTGCACGCGCACCACAGAGGAGCAGGGCCAGAAATTGAAAGTTTTGGTGCGCGCGCACCACAGAGGAGCAGGGGAGAGCGCACAGCAGCTAGGCGAACGCACGCTGCTGCACATGCTAACCACCGTCGGGAATGGGCGTTGCAAAGGCGGGACATGCGCCTGCCTTTGCCTAATCGCGTGCTTTTTAAAAAAAACACGCGAAAGCCAATGCCTGCCAGCGAAAGCCTGATCACACGCACGAGCATGTGGTCAGCTTTCAAAACCCCCTTAATCAATCAATCAATCAATCATAACATTTATATAGCGCACTACTCACCCGGCAGGGTCTCAAGGCGCTTGGGGGAAGGGGTCCGCTATTGCTCGAACAGCCAGGTCTTGAGTTGTCTCCTGAAGGCGAGATGGTCCTGGGTCAGCCGGAGATGGATGGGGAGGGAGTTCCATGTCTTGGCCGCCAGGTAGGAGAAGGATCTGCCTCCGGCGGTGGCTCTTCGGATGCGTGGTATGGCTGCGAGGGAGAGGCTTGTAGAACGTAGCTGGCGGGTGGGCGTGTAGAAGGTCAGGCGGTCGTTGAGGTACTTGGGGCCCAGGTCGTGTAGAGACTTGTGTGCGTGGGTGAGGAGCCTAAATGTGATCCTCTTGCTGACGGGGACACAGTGCAGGTCCCTCAGGTGGCTGGAGATGTGGCTGCATCGGGGGATGTCCAGGATGAGTCGGGCGGAGGCGTTCTGGATGCGTTGGAGTCTTTTCTGTAGCTTGGCTGTGGTTCCCGCGTAGAGGGTGTTTCCGTAGTCCAGTCGGCTGGTGACGAGTGCCTGGGTGACCGTCTTCCTGGTTTCGGTCGGGATCCATCGGACAAGAGGTCTCGCACAGCGCGAGGAGTGCTGCGCATTGCAACGCTAGGGCGAGACCTAAAAAGACACATCCGAAGGTTATGTCCTACGAGGCACCGAAGGTGCCTTTAGGGACCATAAAGAGGTGCAAGCAGAGCTGTGGAGAACAACCTCAGATCTCCGGAACCATCCCCTCCGACTGGGGTGAGAAATGAACCCCCACAGAAGAGAAGGACTGTTTAGTACATGAACTGGACAGACAAGACCCCCAAGAAGAAGAGCAGCCAGAAGAGGAGGATCACCCCAGGGAGCAGAACCACGGGGAACCCTTGTTGCTGAAGCAGCATGAAAAGGCACGAAGCGCACATAAAACGAGCAAAAAGAAAAAACGCCGCTGTGTAGAATAATGGCAAACCTGAGCACACGCACCCAACTGCTCCCCGACAAACGGGGATATAAGACCAGGCCTCGCAGAAGCGAAGAAAGGTGGAGGCGTATAAAAGGGATAACCAGTGGTAATCAACATGCGGGTATATATGGAACGGGCAAGCCACGAGACCAATGCAGTCGCGGGCGCTATAGCAGGAACTCACCTAATGCACCAGTGGCAGGGTGGCAGCCCCGGAAGAAGCGTATGGAAACACACTGAAAAGACGTCCCAAGGGACAACGGCTGAAGAACATGTAGTGACAAGGGAAAAAACCGCTAGAAGAGGAGTATGAGACACACAGGGCACAAGCATGGCGGAACTTGTGTCCCGTGGGAGGCAGTGCCAGACACTAACAACCTGTGGAACACCGCCACAGCCGGGTTACTGTCAGCCCAAAAACGCACAGTCCAACTTGTGGATGCTGAATGAAAGTTTCAAAAGGAAGGAGGGGTAACCTATGGGCGGGGGCAAAATCCCGCAATGAGGTGCTGAACCGCTGAGTCGGTGTGGGTATTAAACAAAAGGCAGGTCAACAAGGCGCTCCGGAATATTCTCCGGGAAGACGCCATCCCGCAACCACGCATGTCGTGGTAGTGCAACAGAACCGGCCATAGCCCGGCCTATGAAGTCTGAGGTATCAAGGGCCGACTGGATAGTACATTCTGCCTGGTCACGGCCGTCACGGACATGATGGAGGAGGTCAGCAACATCACCCTCAGAGGTTGAAGAGAGAAGAGACACAGCAGAGTCCCAAAGGGCAGAAGTAGCCAGAGCCAACACACACACACTGTATTGAGGGAGCGAAGAGCCGCGCTGGTGGAGGCAAAAATATTATGACCACCCGACTCCAGCCAGCTAGTCTCCCAGGAGGGAGGAAGCAACATCGGAGGCAAAGAAGGACAGGCAGTTTGCAGAACAAGCCCCTGAACGTCCGGATGAACAAACAAGCAAACCGGATCATTCGGGCAGGGCGGGTGCGCTGCATGATGCAACGAGCGACTGGATCACCAGACGCCAGAGGAGCCCAAGTCCCCAGACGGGCATCATAAAGGGAGGCTTCAAAAGGCAGAAGCGTCTCTACATTCCCCGAACCGTGGTGGAGAACATCCAACAGGGGGTCAACAGGTAGGGGAACTGAAGGGGGCTGCATACGCAGAATGCCGGCGGCCATGGAAACAACCTTCACAAAGGCCGCACAAGCCTCGGTAGCCCTCCGAGGAGGGGACAGTTACTCACCCATGGGTGAGGGCTGTAAGCTAAGCCACTCACTCCAAGGGGATTGTCCTATGAAAGGAGGAGCAGACCAATGTCCAAAGGGAGGAAGCCCCATGGAATGAGGGTCCTGAAGGGGCTCTTGGAGAGGCGAAGAGTCTGCCGGAGTCACAAACTCCAAGGGGAGGGAGAGGCAAGGACGGATCCGGCGTCGATGGACGTAGGGGTGACGCCTAACTTTCTCCGGGTCGATGATCCGGCGCCGACCCCCCAGAGAGGAGTCGACGACCTGGCGTTGAGGCGGTGCCTGGGCGTCCTCGGCCAGCACTGACTCAGCCTCGTCCGGCACTGACTCGGCCTCAACCACAGCAGGCTCGGTTCGGAAGTAAGGAACGGAGCCGGGGAGGCAAGTCTACGGCACCGTATCCGGGCGCCGGCTCGGCCTCCAAAAGCCGCCTGTCCGGAGGGCCGAGGGGGACTCGGAGAAGAGCTGCGAGTATCAGTGACCACCTGCGATGCCACAGGGAGCCCCACTGGACTATGCGACACGTTAGGGGTGCTATGGGCCGAAGAGGGGGACCCAGCCGGGCCACGCCCTCATGACGCCATACCTCCATCACCTGAGGCAAGGCGCTCAGTCTGCGCCGGGGGCGAATCCACCGGAGACCCCGCACGCAGCGGGGTGTCCGAGGACGCCCTAGGGAGAGGAGGGGACTCAAGGGAGGCCTGCAGGGCCACGGCATAAGCCACCATCTGGGTCTGAGTCGCCCCCACGCCAGGGGCCAGGAAATGACAGATAGGGGAGGGCAGACCCTCAGGGCGCATGTCCGGTGAAGACCGGGAACTAGAGCCCCCTGCAACAGGAGAAAGGGAGGTCGATGACCTCGGCCACAGGCGCCAGGACTTACCAGGGACGGGTGAGCGCCGCACACGGGAACCAGATGGCGACCGACGCTGCAATCGGAACCCTCTGCTACCGAGACCTGCCACCTTAGAGGAGGCCGGGGGCGGTGACGACTCCGACCGGGACAGGCGAGCCGAAAGTAACTTCATCCGGCGCTCACGCTGGGACTTCGGCTTGAGTTGCTGGCAGGCGTTGCAATCTGTCGAGTCGTGGTGTTCGCCCAGGTACCACATACAGATAAGGTGTGGGTCAGTCGGAGACATTTGTCGTGAACAGGGGGCACACGTCTTAAAGCCTGAAGGCATCGCACACTGTTCCAGACGCAAAAGCGTCAAAAGGGCCTGAAAACAGGCAAGAGAAACCGCTTACTCCGGATCCGCGTTGCACGCGGAAAAGAAGGAAACTGAAAATCAGTGCACCGGGAGGGACTTATATTTCCTCCTTCGCACACTGTTCCCATACTTTCACAGTTTTGTTGGTGGCTCTGCGTTGTGCAGCGGAAAAGTTTCTCCGACAAAAACGGACGTCAGCGCGCCGGGATGGACTTATATGACCGCGCTGACGTCACATTCGTGGACAACATCAGCGCGGGGTCTTGTGGTGCCGTCCCCAGGCGACGCCTGGGGAAAATTCTAACTTAAGGAATCTGCGGCTAGATGTCTCCATCAGATTTAACCATCAGAACAACAGGACACGGAAAGCAAATTGATAAGCTGTTGGACATCCAAGGTTTAAATACAAAACAAATACAGAATTACAAATAAGAAAATATACCCGCAGTCATGACACTTTTACATAGCTACCTTAATACATCTCCACTGAGCTTAATTTGGGTACAGGTGAAGGGCACCAGCACTCATTTTTGAGGATGCATAGTAACAGCAAAAGAGAGAATGGCAAAAAAGGGAAGAAGATGGTAGACAAATATAGAAAAAGAGCAACACTGCAAAAAAGCAGGAATGAAAACGAACCTGCAATAGTTGGCTGAAGAAAGAAAGTGTAAGGTTGTGTAAGACAGAGGTATGAGATGGAATGAAAACTAGGTAGCCTTGGTATTCGGCAATACTTTTTGCATTGAACTAACCACATAAATACACATTTAAAAATATTGGTACAAGCAATCTCAAATTTCAAAGATTACTGAACAAGGCAGTGTATTCAACTATGGTTGCCCTACGTTCAGCTCTACAGATATACAAAAGAAACTTGAAAAAATACAATTTTTGAAAGCTTAGAAGTGAACCAAACTAAACCTCATGAAGCACTTGATCAATATAAGCATCATTTCTTACCTTCCCATCTTATCCAGGTCCTCCTTGAGCTTGGAGTTTTCTTTTACTACATACTCCAACTGTACTGCAAGCCTCTCCTTCTCCTCGTGAATTTTCTCCCGTGCATCTCTCTCCGCATGGAAATCAGCAGAATAGATATCCAGCTAAATAATAAAAATTATATTCATAAATAAGTACATGTTTTTATACAACTACTCAAAAAACCTACAAACTGAGCATTAACTAAGTAAACTCACACAACCCAAGTACTGTATTTAAAGTTGGAGAAGAATAAGTTACTTACCTTATAACACTCAATCTGGTACAGACTATCTAAATGCAGATTACTCCCTTTTCAAATACTTCCTAGGCATCAGAATGGATCTGGAAATTTCTTAGTAATACACCTGTGTATAACAGATACTCGAGATCCCACTCTCAGTATCTCATTCTGGGAAGCAAAATCTTGTTTTCCAAGATTTTGGACAGTTTCCATAGGTCTCATAACCAGTCAAAGGGGCAGCCTTATCGAAGGACAGATGCTCAACCCTAGGAATTCACGACAGCATACTTTCCATGCCCAATCCAGAGCCACCAGAATGGCCTGGGCCCGGTCAGTCCTGATCTTCTTTACTCGGGGACTCTGAGCAGGAGATGTAAGGGCTGGAAAGCGTACAGGAGTCCTGAGTTCCAATCTACACGGACTGTGTCCCAGAGAGAGAGAGATGCTTTGGAAATTCCAATGTGCAAAAGTGCGGACAATGAACATTCGACGGTGGTGCAAAGATCGAGCTTGGGTTTTGTGGAAAAGACCCTGTGCCACCTCCGCATGGAACTGCCATTCGTGACCCGCAAGGTATCAACAATTTAGTTCTTCCACTTTGGCATTCAGGGAACCCGCCAGGTGGTGTATCAACTGAAAAATCCCCAAGCAGTCTAGCCACATGCAGAGATGCAAAGCCTCCTGGTACAGGGTCCACAACCCCACCCCACCCTGCTGGTTTTTCAGTGCCATATGGTGGTGGTGTTGTCCATGAGCACTTGCACAACCTTTCATTTGATGGAGGGCAGGAAGGCTTTCAACGCCAGACACCTTTTATCTCCACCTCTCCTACACAGCCTGCCTAACCCAGAAGTGATGTATCTGTCAATATGGTGAGGTCTACATGGGGTAAGGAGAAGGTGCTGTGTATAATGCAATCACAGTCCCTCACCCATCACAGCAGACCTTTGGAGTCTCCTCCAAAATCTGGATCAGATAAGAGATCCCCCTCAGCTCCCAGTGCTGTGCCCACTGGGACTTCAGAGCCCACACATGCCATCTGGCATGCTTGACCTGCAGGATGAAGGAGGCAATCAGTCCCAGCAGCCTCAGAGTCATAGTCACTGAGAGTCATGATGGAAGTTGAAACATCAGGATCATATCCTGAATGTCCAGAACTCTCCGCTCCGGGAGATGCGTGTAAAACTAAACCGTGTCCAGGATGGCTTCGATGTAGTGGAGTGTCTGTCATGGTACGTTGCTCCCCCTCAGCACTGCCTGTGCCTCCCTGCCCAGCTGCCACTGCTGAGGAAGTTCGAGGCCCTTCTCCACCTGCAGGCAACCACCTGCACCTCATCCCTGGTGGCCAGCGGTAGGCCGTAGGTTTGCTCATCCTCCATTGTATTGCCTGTATTTTCTTTCATTGCTCCCGTTGTAGTGACTGCATTTTCATTGTTGTGTCTGTGACTGCTGTTGTCTGTCTCCCACGCTGCCTGTACGTGGTCTGTGCCCGGTTCTCTCCCTCTGTTCCCCTTGCTGCCCCCGTGTCTCTCGGCCCGGTTTCCCTTCTGCTCCCCTCACTGACCCAGTGTCTCTCTGCCCGGTTTTTCCTTCTGCTCCCCTCGCGGCCCCCGTGTCTCTCTGCCTGTTTTTGCCTTCTGTTGCTTAGCTGCCCCTGCATTTCTGTGACCTTTCTGCCTTCTGTGCCACTCGTTACCCCCTGTACTCTTGTGACCTTTTTGCCCTTTTTGCGACCTTTCTGCCCTCTGTGCCACTCGTCCCCCCTCAATTGTCGTGCCCTTTTGCCTTCTGTTTCTTTCATCGCCCCTCACCGCCCACGCCGCTGCGTCCCCTGCGGCTCCACCCCCCTGAATGCCGATTCGCTGCACCAGCCACCCGCCTCCCAGGCGCTCCTCACTCCCACCTCCCCATGCGTGCCTGGACCGAGCCCAGCGCCAGAACACCTGGCCCCCACACCCACCATGACGACAGCCGCCACTACAACGCCAGCACACTCTCAACCCCGGACGGACCCACAACTGCTTCAAGGCCGCTCCGAAGCGCACACACGGTCCCTTCACCTGCCGGAACTGCAGCTACACCAGCCGCAGAGCCGACGAACCACCTGCCAAGAAAGACCTCAACCACCTCCGATGCCTAATACTGAACACCCGCTCCACACGCAAACACGTCGTCGAGCTCTGGGACCTGCTCAACACAACCTCCCCGAACGTCGCCTTCTTGACAGAGACCTGGTTGAACAACTCCTCCGCACCCGACATCGCCATAGCCATCCCAGACGGCTACAAGATCACACGCAGAGACCGCACCAACGGAGTCGGAGGAGGAATCGCCATCGTCCACAAGAACAGCATCAGAGTCTCGACTAGCACCGACGACGCACTCAGCACCGCCGAACACATGCATTTCCAGATCCAGACAGACCCCAACTCCACCCTCAGAGGCACCCCTCTTCTACCTACCGCCCAGACCCTGCCCCCAGTTCAGCGACTCCATCGCCGACTTCATCAGCATGCACGCCCTTGCCTCCACCGACTACACCCTCCTCTGAGACGTGAACTTTCACCTTGAGAACAACGACAACAACACCACAACCCTGATCGATAACCTCGCCAACCTCCTACTGAGACAACTCGTCACAACGCCCACCCACTCCGCCGGCCTCACGCTCGACCCCGTCTTCCCCTATAGCCCGCACGTCTCCATCAGCCACACCACCAAACTCCTCTGGACCGACCACCACTGCATCCACTTCACCTTCCAGAAACCCACCACACGTCACCACACCCAACATATCCCCCCGCCGCTGGAGCAAAATCACTGAAGACCAACTACATGCAAACCTCGCTCTCAGCCCACCCACAGAACCCTCCAACACCGACGTCTCTGCACACAACCTCAGACGCTCGCTGGATTGAGGATAGCGCCAACACCCTCGCCCCGCTGAAGAAACCCCCCCCACAGAGACACCAGCAACAGGGCCAGCTGGTTCAACGCAGAACTCCTAGATTCCAAGCAAGCCTGCCGGAAACTAGAGGAGAAATGGCACAGTGAACTAACTCCAGACAGCCACGCAGCACACAAGGACGCCGTCCGCAACCACCACCACCTCATCAGGGCTGCCAAGAAGACCTCCTTCAAAGTCCGCCTCGACAACAACGCATACGACAGCAAGGAGCTCTTCAACATCGCGAAGGAACTCTCCAACCCCAGCTCAAATACCAACATCATCCCGCCGTCGCAAGCCCTGTGTGACGGACCCACAACTGCTTCAAGGCCGCTCCGAAGCGCACACACGGTCCCTTCACCTGCCGGAACTGCAGCTACACTAGCCGCAGAGCCGACAAACCACCTGCCAAGAAAGACCTCAACCACCTCCGATGCCTAATACTGAACACCCGCTCCACACACAAACACGTCGTCGAGCTCTGGGACCTGCTCAACACAACCTCCCCGAACGTCGCCTTCCTGACAGAGACCTGGTTGAACAACTCCTCCGCACCCGACATCGCCATAGCCATCCCAGACGGCTACAAGATCACACGCAGAGACCGCACCAACGGAGTCGGAGGAGGAATCGCCATCGTCCACAAGAACAACATCAGAGTCTCGACTAGCAACGACGACGCACTCAGCACCGCCGAACACATGCATTTCCAGATCCAGACAGACCCCAACTCCACCCTCAGAGGCACCCTCTTCTACCTACCCCCAGACCCTGCCCCCAGTTCAGCGACTCAATCGCCGACTTCATCAGCATGCACGCCCTGGCCTCCACCGACTACATCCTCCTCGGAGACCTGAACTTTCACCTTAAGAACAACGACAACAACACCACAACCCTGATCGATAACTTCGCCAACCTCGTACTGAGACAACTCGTCACAACGCCCACCCACTCCGCCGGCCTCACGCTCGACCCAGTCTTCCCCTATAGCCCGCACGTCTCCATCAGCCACACCACCAAACTCCTCTGGACCGACCACCACTGCATCCACTTCACCTTCCAGAAACCCACCACACGTCACCACACCCAACAGATCCCCCAGGCCGCTGGAGCAAAATCACTGAAGACCAACTACATCCAAACCTCGCTCTCAGCCCACCCACAGAACCCTCCAACACCGACGTCTCTGCCCACAACCTCAGACGCTCGCTGGATTGAGGATAGCGCCAACACCCTCGCCCCGCTGAAGAAACCCCCCCCCCCACAGAGACACCAGCAACAGGGCCAGCTGGTTCAACACAGAACTCCTAGATTCCAAGCAAGCCTGCCGGAAACTAGAGGAGAAATGGCACAGTGAACAAACTCCAGACAGCCACGCAGCACACATGGACGCCGTCCGCAACCACCACCACCTCATCAGGGCTGCCAAGAAGACCTCCTTCAAAGTCCGCCTCGACAACAACGCACACGACAGCAAGGAGCTCTTCAACATTGCGAAGGAACTCTCCAACCCCAGCTCAAATACCAACATCCCGCCGTCGCAAGCCCTGTGTGACTTCCTCGCCACCTTCTTCTACCGCACGATAGCAGACATCCACAACAGCTTCAACACCCAGACAGCCCCAACAGACAGCAACACAATAGACCCTCTGCACACCATCGACCACGTCCACTTGCTAGCCTGGACCAGCGTGAGCGTCGATGACCATGAGCACAATCCACTCTGGCTCTCCGTCAGACACATTCTCGCACCACGTTTTTAACAATGCAAGCAGCTCCATCGCACCCCACCTACGCAACGTCATCAATCTCTCCCTTGAGACCGCGACCTTCCCAGAGTGCTGGAAACACGGCGAGATCAACGCCCTACTCAAAAAACCCACGACAGACCCAAGTGACCTCAAGAACTTCCGACCCATCTCTCTGCTCCCCTTCCCGGGTATGGTCATCGAGAAAATCGTTAACAGACAGCTAACCCGATACCTCGTAGAGAACAGAATCCTGGACCCTTCCCAGTCAGGGTTCCGCAGCACCCACAACATTGAGACCGCCCTCATCGCTGCCACTGACGACATCAGGACCCTGCTTGACAACGGGGAGACTGCAGCACTCATCCTCCTAGACCTCTCCGTCGCCTTGGACACCGTCTGCCACCTCAAACTACGCGCACGCCTCCACGCCGCAGGCATCCGAGACAAGGCTCTGAAATGGACCGCCTCCTTCCTCTCCGGCAGAACCCAGAGAGTCCGCCTTCCCCCATTCCGTTCCGAAGCCTCCAAGATCATCTGCGGCGTACCCCAAGGATCCTCCCTCAGCCCGACGCTGTTCAACATTTACATGGCCTCACTTGCAAACGTCGCCCGACAGCTCAACCTCAACATAATCTCCTACGCCGACGACACTCAACTGATCCACTCCCTCACCAAGGACCCCATCACCACCAAAGCCAACCTCCATGAAGGAATGAAGGCCGTCGGCGACTGGATGAAGATCAGCCGTCTGAAGCTGAACTCGGACAAGACGGAGGTACTCATCCTTGGCTCCATCCCGTCAGCCTGGGATGACTCCTGGTGGCCAATGGCACTGGGGGCAGCCCCGACCCCCACCGACCACGCATGCAACCTGGGAATCATCCCCGAATCAACGCTCTCAAAGACCAAGCAAGTCAACGCCGTCTCCCACTCCTGCTTCAATACCCTCCACATGCTCCGCAAGATCTACAGATGGATCCCGACAGATACAAAAGAGACAGTCACCCAGTCCCTCGTCAGCAGCAGACTCGGAAACGCCCTCTACGCGGGAGCCCCGACTAAGCTAATTTCAAAATTTTGATTCAAAAGCGCCCTGACGAAGGAACCTAGGACAAGATTCCTTTTCCGAAACGCGTGTCGGCGCTCCACTTCTGTTGTATTTTATATATTGTATATGTTTTTATGAAGTCTCCCTATTGTTGTTTTCTGTGATTCGATTCATATGTAGAGAGTCTGTGAGATTGGTAAGACTGTGGGTTTGGATGATATGTGTGGCTGTCTTCATTTGGTTGTTTTGTGCGTGAAATTCTCTTTTGTTGGGGGTTGTGTCTATAGTATAAATAGATGTGTATAGAATGTATATACAAAACTGGTACCACAATGATACAATGTGAATGTGATGTTCTTGCGTATCAGAAAAATGTTTAAATAAAAAAAAAATTATGTTTGTTCAATAACTTCTGTTCTGGGACAATGTTATTATTTGAATTGATGTCGGATTTATTACCTAGATAGAATTGAATACTAGTGAGAGGTTTTGTTCTTGTTATTGCCCTTCTCCCTGCCTCCCTCTCCGAGTATTAGTCTTCAGGGACCCTCTGTTGTATTTTTGATGTAGTGGCGGGCCTGACACATGTTTTACAGTGCTACTGTAGTGTATGGCACTATAAGTACTTCAACCCATTAGTAGCATTTAATTTACAGTTCCTGGGTACATGTAGTAAGTACCATTTGTTAGGGACTTATCAGTCAATTATATATGCCATTCAGGTGTAGGCCAATTTGACCATGTTTTAGGTAGAGAGCAGAGCCCTGGTTAGCCGGGGTAAAGTGCACAAAGTCCTAATAGCAATAAAAACAAATTCCATAAAATAATGGGGTGAAGGCAAAATGTTTTGGGGAAAACCCCGGCTAGGACATCCGGTCTAACACCTACAAATGTCACATCCGGCGCTGAGCTATGTCGATGCTTAGCTGCCGGTGACATCTGCTGGAGCTCAGGGATATTGCAAAGAGTTTTACGGATCCAAATGGAGACCTGGGGAGTATTCAAAAGGTGAGGAATCTTCCGCTAGAAGTCTCCATCAGAAAACCGTAATCAAATAGTTTTTTTTTTTTTACTGATTTATATAGCGCAAACTCGACCCAAGGGTATTGGAGCGCATTACACAAGCACTAGTTACGTTGCACAAGGACACATTCATTTTTGTGGTAGGCACGGGGAGATTAAGGTATTTGCCACAGGATGTGTAGTCGACCCCAAGGCTTGATTCTTCAATTCCCAGCTCCAAAGTAGGCAGTCTAGCCGTGAGACCAAATCCTCTCCCCTATAAATGAAATATGCAACTTACCCTTTAGACAGCTGTTCGTGGCATTTAGTTCTGTAGATGCACATGATGCGCATACTCCTGCCAACTAGTGTTGGGCTCGGATGTGTACAACTTGTTTTTGTTCAAAAACTTCTTTTGAGCCACAAGGTATAGTAACTCCTCCCTTAGGCAGTATTGCCCATGAACATCGACTCCATGGTTAGATTGTTTTTCCGCTCAGCGGGTGTACGCTAGAGAGCAAAGTAAAGCATAAAGATGTTCAGGCAGTAAGAAAGAGAAAAGTAAATGGAAAATATGGTATTTGCAACAACTAAGGGCTTCTGGAGAGGAGGGTGACGCATGTGAATCTACAGCACTACATGCCACAAACAAAGGTCTACAGGGTAAGTAACATATTCCATTTGTGGCATGTGTAGCTGCAGATACACATGCTGTGCATAAACATCCACACAATAACATTTAATGTAAGTGTGCCATGTGGACCAGGTAGCAGCTTTACAAATGCCAGCACTTAAAAAACCATTGAAGCTGCTTTTCTCAGAGTAGAATGTCACCTGGGAGGTGTTAGGAGCTGTATTTTGGCTTTGGTATAGCAGGTCTGAAAACACTTGCCTAGCCCTTCGAGTGATTCCTTGTTTTGAAATAGCAGTTCCTCTATGTGGTTTGGAAAAAGCCACAAATAATTACTGAGCTTTCCAAAATGGTGTGTCCTATCAAGTACATAAGCGCTCTTTTAACATCTAGTGTATGAAGCACCCACTCTATTAATGTTGTTGAATGTGGAATGCAAAATGGCACTTGTATGGTTTGGTTAAGAAGATACCACCTTGGCTAGGAACTTATTAGCCCTAAGGACGACCCTGTGAGAATGCACCTTGAAAAAAGGTTTCAATGCTTGAATCTCACTTATGCGTCTAAAGGAGGTAACAAGGACTAAGAAAGCCGCTATCCAGATCAGGGGCTCAAAAAGGGTCCCCTATAATCTTGCGATGATTAAAATTCCAGGATGGGATTGGAGGTAGTCTGGGAGGGATGACTCTTTTTAGTCCTTTCATGAAAACTTTAATTAATGGGACCCTGAAGAGGGAGGGGTGTTTCCTGTTTTGAAAGTATGCTGCTACTGCAGCCAACTGTAAGCAAATACATGTGTCTGTCAGTCCTGAGTGCTGCAAGTAAAAAAGGTAGCAGACAATGTCCTGTACTTTTGGTGTTAACAGACTGATGTTCTTGGGAAGTAAGTACTGGACAGATCTTTTCCACTTTACAGCATATCAGGCCCTATAATAAGCCTCCCTGAGGATATCCATGCTCTCAGGGGGTAAATGTAGGTACCCAAACTCTAGTATTTCTGGAGCCAAATCACTACGTTGAGTTGTTTGGAATAGGGATATCTAACAGCTCCAGGTAATTTATGTTCATATTTGTTGTAAGGGAGTCCACAGTTCTGGAACATGGATGTTTTGTAGGTGTTCTTCCCAGCCAGAGAGGGATGCATCCATGGTAATGGTAACCTGCAGAATAGGGTCTAGAAAAGGCCTGCCCTGTTGTAAATGTTTGCTGTTCTACCACTGCAGCGAGTGATGTGCTCTTTCCTTTAACAATCCTAGATCCTCCCATTGACCTTCCGACTGCGACCACAGCTTCGCTGAGCATTCCTAGAGCGGATCCATGTGAAGTCTGGAATGCGATGCAATGGTGATACAAGATACAAGTGCACGATTGTGTGGCCTGTTAGCTGACCATTTGGTTGAAAAATAGGCAGCAGAGACAGAAAAGTTCAGATTTGAGGAGCACTGGGATGAGCTTTTCCTGCAACTGAGTTCAGGATTACCCCTAGAAAGGGTTGTATCTGTAAGGGATGTAGAGGGGAGTTTTGTAAGTTTACAGTAAAGCCCAGATTGCAGAGTAAATCCAAAGTTTGCTGCATGTGAGCAAGACAATGTGGTTTGCTTGAGCTCTTTAGCAGCCAATCGTTTAGGTAAGGAAAGACATGGATGCTGCGCCTTCGTAAGTAAGCCGCAACCACAGCCAAACATTTTGTGAAACCCTGGTTGCGGTGGTGATCACAAAGGGAAGAACTTTGAAATGATAATGCTGGCCACTTACCCTAAATTGGAGGTAATGCGGACGTGCTGGGCAGATTGAGATGTGAAAGTAGGCACCTTTCAAATCCAGGGCAGTCATGAAGTTGCCTTCTTTTAGGAGAAGTATATCTTGGAGCATAACTATGTGGAAATGCTCTGATTCAATGTATTTGTTGAGAGGCTGAAAGTATAGGATGGGCCTGAGAGACCTTTTGGGGAATTAGGAAATACAGTGAGTACTGTGGGGGTATGGCACTGGCTCTATGACTCCCTTTGGCTTCCTCTTTCAGAAGGTGCAGATGGTGAGAGAATAGGGCGTGTGGTTGTGGTGGTATTTTTGCATAGAGCTCTAGGCAATTCCCATGTTCCACAATAGCTAGGACCAACTGGACTGACGTGATGTTGCACCATTGTGGTAGGAACCCCTGTAGTCACTGTTTGACAGTGGTGGTAGACGTAGACATTCTTCTATACCTTTGCCTCTGGCGTTATTCCGGCTGCAAGACCCTGTAAAGTACCCCAAGTAGTTTGGGTGTGTTCATGCTTTCTTTGATAAGAGGTGTGCATCTCTGGGGAGGTGGTTTAGGAACCTCTGCAAAACTATGGGCGATGAAAATGAGTCAGAGGGGATGGAGATTGTAAAACTCTCATGGCTTTGGCAGTGCCCTATCCTTTTTGATTTTCTCCAGCAACTGATCAATTGGAGGGGCAAAAAGATACTCTCCATCAAACAGTAAGTTGATCAGATGCTGTTAAACTTCAGGTTTGAAACCACAGATTCTAAGCTACGCATGTCTCCTAATAAGGGTACTTGAATTAGCTCTTCTAGCAGCAGTGTCGCCGCATCAAGGGTACACCTAATGGATGTATTAAAGATGGTCTGCTCTTCTAATACTATTTCTTGGGCCCTCTTTTTGTACTGATCTGGTAAGTGATGTATATGCTCTCTTATCTCATCCCACTGGGCACGGTCATCCCCTGCTAATAGCCCTACCGAATTGGCAATATGGCAATGCATTGCGTATTGTGCTGTAACTCTCTTTCTTGCTGCATCATATTTTTTGCTTTCTTTATCTGGGGACCGGGCATCCTCAGTGCCCAGGGCATTTGCTCTTTTGCGAGCAGCATGGACCACTTACAAGTCTGGTGGGAGCTGGCCAGTAATGTATGGAGGTCTGAAGGGGATGACTTGTATTTTTTGTCCACCCTTGGAGTAATAATTCAAGCCTTTACAGGGTCCTTGAGAACTTCCTGCAGCAGCTTGAGCATGTCTTTAAGCATTGCCAAGAATTGGGAGGCCCACTGAGTTTGTGAGAGGGTTTCTACCAAGAAGTCCTCCTCTTCCTGCACTGAATAAAGATCAGCTTAGTGAAAGTTAGCTGCCCTTTGAATAACCTCATGATACGAGGTGGTGTCACCAGGGGGAGAAGGCTTTGTTGGGTACAAGTCTGGACCGTTGGGTTCTGGAGGTACCACCTCATAATTCTCCCAGAGATCATCTTGCAGTTCCTGGGTGTAAGGAAAGTCATAGAAATGTGATGGGGAGGACTACTCTCTCCATAGTATGAGTGATAAGACTCACGTGATGATAGGAGTTGTTGTGGAGTTGGTGGTGGTGGAGGTGGAGGAGGAGTAGGAGGAAGTGTTGGAGGAGGAAGATATGTATGCGGGAGAAGAGGGTAAGTAGCTGTCTGAGGTAGAGGGCCTAAATCCCTAATATGCCTCTTTGTGCTTAGGAGGTGGCTTCTTTGCTTCAAGGTAAGCTGGCTTTTTCTAGAAAGAGTATGCTGGACCTGAGGTGGAGGCTTGGTGATGATTCTGCCTGTGTGAGAATAAATATACAGGGGTGGCTGCAGAGAGACCAGCTCTTCCTGAAGGTATTGCAGGATAGGTGTTCCACTTCGATGTCAGTTGTTGAGGGATGACTAGGTTGCGCTAACTGTTTGGACTTTGAAGTTGGTTTCAAGCCAAATGCAAACTTAGGCTTCATAGCTGTTTTCTCTATTGGTGCTGGGTCAACTCCCAGGAAGGCGTCAGTGTTGAGCTCACTCTAGAGCCCAAAGTGGTTTTCAATGTCGATGGCTGCTTCAGCTCTGAAGTGCCTTTCAGCGGTGCCACAGTAGTGGATGCCGAAGATTTTATCGACGTTGAGGAACATTTGGTTCTGGGGTGCCGGAGCAGGGCCCAATGTTGACTCTGAAAGCCATAGCTGGAAAGCATTTGCAGTCCCGTCGACTGGAAATCAGGGCTCTAAGCTCGACCCCCTGAGGGGCAAAGTGTGCATTGTTCAGGTGTGCTACTCACTGCATGGTCACCGTATCATTGTGTTGAAGCCGGCAGTGGATCCGGCTCTTCCAACTCCGATAAGGACTCTGACTTCCGGCTGAGCGATGCTACTTGGCCAGTGTCAAATTTCTCAACTTCCTTCTGTTCGACGTCTTCACCGAAGATATCAGGGATCTCTCCTTTTCCCTTAGTTGCTTCACTGCAAGTCATGCAAGACATCGATCACAACAATTCTGGATGGTTTTCTTGGACCTGAATGCAAGACAGGCAGAGCAGCAAGCCTCATTGTGGTCTGGAAAAGGCACCGATTGCAAACTGTGTGCTGGTCTGTTCACAAATATTTGCAGTGGCACTGTGGAAAGTATTGAAAAGGTAACTTTTCCCTTACTTTACGATCATTTAGAAGGTGAGCAATGCTGAAGAAGGCCTGGTTAGGCCGCAACTCTGCCCTAGGATATCACCCTCGAAGAAGAATGGTCGACTGCAGCGTCGTCAAAGAAGTGGATATGGAGATTGTTCAATGAACTATCGGATGTGGAGACAACCCTGAGAGGCCTGACCAAGTCTGCCAAATGGCATCAACTCAGAGGCTTGGTGAAGCCCGTCCAAACCAAATGGCGAAAGAAAACAATCTAACTATGGGGTGGATAGTCATGTGCAACACTGCCTAAGTAAGGAGTGACTATACATTGCGACTCAAAAGACTTCTTTGAACAAAAACAAGTTTTACACATCTGGGCCCAACACTAGAAGTAGGAATATGCACGGCTACACATGAACAAGAAAACCCTCCCAAATGACCTATATTTCTTTTACAAGAGATTATATCTGGTAAGGCTATCAAAATGTGCCACACATCAAATATTTATAACATTACAACAACATATTTGATTTTATATATTTTCATTAACTTCTTTTTTCCTTTTTACTCCAATGTATTAAATACAATTTTAAATAGATAAAAAACTTTTTTTCTTTTTTATAATAATGTGTATACACATGAACAGTTGATCATACAGAGTTAAATACAATATTGTAGGTCCCCAATCAAATAACAAACCTTCTTTTCAACTCATACATTCCTCACAATCATTCACATTCTTTTGCTTTCAAAGTGATCCTCAGGCTGGAGCTTCTGCTCTACAGCTCCTGAAGAAGCCAGGGGCTGACCCTAAAATTCTGACAAATTACCGCCCTATCTCCCTGTTGCCTTACCTGGCCAGGGCACTTGAAGCCCATGTGGCCAGATGTCGCTCTGCCTTTCTGGAACAGTTTGAATATCTTGACCCCCATCAAGCAGGGTATTGTCCAGCACATTCCACAGAATCAGTCATATTGACAGTACTGGACACTCTTCGGAAGGAGGCTGTTAGGTGCTCTCTGCAGGCTCTGGTGCTGTTGGATCTCTCCTGCAGAGTTCGACATGGTCTACCACGACATACTGGTTGACCGTGTCGGAAGCACAGGATTCCAGGGTTCATCTCTCGAATGGATCCACTCCTTTCTAGGAAACCAATCTCAATTGGTCCATATAGGCCAGTTCATAGCCCCCAAAATGAGGACCACTTGTGGCAGGGTTCCTCACTTTCCCCTCATCTGTTTAACCTATACCTCCTTCCTCTGATCCATGTCCTGAAATAAAGGAAAACGCGCACCTTCAACTATGCGGACGACTTTCAACTCATGTTTTCCATCAGTAACTCCCCTGAATCCATTCACAAATTTCAGACTACTATGCTACTCATCCGCGACTGGATGAATAGCAATCACTTGAAACTTAACCCAGACAAGACGGAAGTGATTTTAATGGGGCGATCACTGAACCCTTGGGAGTCCTCTCTTATGGCCAAAGGAATTAGGACAGCCTCCCATCCCTTCCTTCTCTGCCAAAATTCTGGGAGTAACAATAAACAGTGATCTTACAATGAAGACCCAAGATGGTTCTGTGTCCTCAATGTGCTTCTTCCATTTGAGAAAATCAGTAGATTCCTCACACACGAAGCTAAAATATAGGTAGCCTTAGCTATGGTAATCTCCCACATAGACTACGCCAATTCTCTATACTTTAGCATTCCAGCTTATCTAATCTATTGACTATAATAGTACAGGACCAGGCAGCAAGACTGATTTTTCAGCAAAACAGGCGTCAACATGTCACGCCACTTATGAGAAAGCTGCACTGGCTCCCTAGAACTCAGAGATGCGCCTTCAAGGTGGGATATCTCATCTTTACATCCCTGAACGGGAGGAGCTCTACATTTGTTGACAGTCTCATTCAAAGGTACAATCCGACGCGCAACCTGCGATCTGCTCACATGCATCTTTTATCAACTCCCTCCGTTAAACCAAAGCACTTCGGTGGAACTAAGTTCGCCGTACTAGGCCCCAGATACTGTAACTCCCTGTAACTCCCTGGATCTCGAAATTAGATCCTGTACAGAGCTTATGAGCTTTAGGAGGCTCCTCAAGAAATGGCTGTTTAGACAGGCATATGAGTAAAGACCCAGGGCTCGGCACCCCTTAAAGCAGCGCCATGAAACCAATTTGGTGTACGTGCGCTTTATAAGTAACACTAGCAGCAATCAGGCTTCAGGGCCCCCGCCCGCCCCGGCCCCCGCCTGCCCCGACATTGTCCGTGGGTCCCCCGGAGTAGCAGCCCGTCCCGACTTTGGCTTCAGGGCCCCCACCCGCCCCGACATTGTCCGTGGGTCCCCCGGAGCCTTACCTCATCCGCCGCACCTCCCCGCGCTCCTGAGTTCACCGGTCCGCCGCTCCTCGCCGCTCCTCCCCGCCTGTCCGCCGCTCCTCTCCGCTCCTCCCAGCCTGTCTGCCGCTCCTCACCGCTCCTCCCCACCTGTCCGCCGCTCCTCCCCGCGCTCATATCCGCCGCTCCTCCTCGCGCTCCTGGACGCCGCTCCTCCCCACGCTCCTGATGTCAGCACGCACGTCGCGGCCGGCGCTACTTCCATGTGACTACTTTTTCTTTCTCGTAAATTTTTTAAATAACGTATATTTTTTAAATTGTTTATAGCCTATGTCCATCTGCACACCCTGACAATTACAACGATGTATCGGGTGTGTGGATTGGCGCTGTGGTTCCCAAGTTTACCCGCCTCAAAGGTTCAAAGTTCTTCCTTTATAATAGTATAATAGTATAATAGTAGTATAGATATAGATATAGATATAGATTGAACATAACAAAACAGCTGGGGGGCAGCGCCCCCTAGGGGCTTGTTTTATGGTTGCAATTAATATGACCTGAATATGTTTAAAAAAGGTACATGCTATGGTCTATGGTTGTGTGTTACCTGATCAAAATGAGGTGCTCTATAATGGTTGTTTTGCTCATTTTAAAACGCTTTATTGCTAGAATAATTTTGAGTGATTGTAGATCAAAGTAAATAAGCTTTCTTAACAGTTATAGTGCATTAACACATGATTATTATTATTGATGACTGTGTTTATGTACACATTTATGTCTTTAATATGTGGCCTGTTGATCTTGAACCTTTGACCAAGCCAATAGACTTACCTTATATGCTTGTATGACCCCTCCAGGGGGTCAAAGGTGCCTATGTAATGTCTTTATGTTATTTTTCATCTGCCTAGGTACATATTTGTAAATTAATGCACATTGTAGTAGATGTGTAATAAATGTACTTTTCCTAAATAAAAAGCACTCACTAGACAATCATTTATTGAGTGTTATTATTGCGCGCCAGCGAATGGTGATTACTAGCCCACACCACGTCTCCTGAGTAGACCTTGGACTGCTCTGCTTTGCTACCCTGAGAGAGCCAAGTGCTACAGTGGGGTGCTTAATTTCCAGTAAGGGGAAAGTGTGGAGCTAAAACTTCTACAGGCCACACAACTAATAACCCATTTTCCAACAGACACACATGTCACCTGGCGAGGGGAACTATTGTAATACAAGAAGCCAACACGCCTAAAAAGCGCATTTCTGTTTTGACAATAAGATGACATCATGGCTGAGAAAGAGGTATAAGATGATCAAAGGCTGCTACCCTTTGGAGACTTTGTGAGGCTTTTCCTGTTTGTGTGGTGAGAACTGCTTCCAGAAAAGGCTGTACGTAAAGCAGTTGCAAATGAGACAGCTGTGTTGATAGTGAATTCCCAGATTGTGGAGAAGCAAAATAGTCTCTTGGGTGTGTTGCAGGTGCTTTTGGCAGGTTGCAATTTTGATCGTATATCACGTATAAGTATGGTGCCTGCAGGGAAAAACACAGATCGATGGAGACAACCACAGCCTGAGTAGCCAAAGGGGTCATCCGCTATCACTAAATTTAGCAGGGGTCACTTTAAAGAGGGAAGGCCATCCTTCACGGAAGAGGATGTCTCACACACGTAAGAGAGTCATGCTTCATCATCAGGATCCTCTACCCACCCAGATAAGATGGTACTATCAGGACTAACTCAACCTCTTCGAAGCCTTGGCGGTAGGAAGTAGTTCTTACATAAAACTTACTAGCAGAGGCAGGATCGAGAAAAACAAAAAATACCTCAAAGTTCCACGGTTGTCACCTTTATTTGTGAGGACTTTGGGTATGACTAAAACCATTTAGCAGTGCAGGTAGTTACAGCGCAATGGCTCAGACCAGTCTGCTAGTCACCAACTTGTTGCTGCCCTCAATATTTAGCCTATCGGGTCTGGGGCATTCGTCAAGGCTCAAGGATCCCTATAAAAATCGCCACTAGGCTTGGTTTATTCTTCCTGGCAAAGCAAGTCCATCACCTAACAATATAATCATTCAAGAGAGTCCTACCTAGTTTTTTTCCCAAAGGATTCTCGTAGAAAATAATAATGAAGAAAAGTGTAATGTCTCTTACAAACTAGCTCTCGAACAGGAATTAATATCTTAAGTTGCTTCCCAAGACTCACATATGGTGAGTAACAACTACCACACATGTGAACAAACCAGCACACAAGTGTCATAATACATTACTTCTTGTGATTAAATGTGTGAGGTGATAGGAGGCACTATCTGCACATGCGAAATATGAGTGTAATGATTAGTGACCCATTTGTTACTTAAACCCAACAAGGTCAGTTTGTGTATATTAATTGTTCAATTAGCAATAGTATACATAGTAAATACGAGATACGTGAAACACTACTTAAAAAACCTACACCTTACCCAAGACTTTAGGGGATACTGGTAGACTGGTCAGGGAGGGGGTGGTGTCTTTTGTAGTCACACTCTGTTTATCATGTAAAAGAAATGAGGGAGGAAAACACATTTTTAAGGGAGAAGAAATCAGTACTGGCTTACATGGTCTAGTTGTAGCCAACCGATATTTCCGGACAAGTTGATCTGGCGCTTTCTGCTCATACACTCAATTTTAGGGCTCTCAGTCTCAACTTTTCTTAAGCGTATGTAACCCTATATCAAAAAGTTCATTACCGCCATGGGAGCCTCACCAGAGTGTAAAGAAAAAGTACAAGTATATATTCTACTGGTAAGAAAAGCTATATCGTTAATTTGGTAACCCAACTCTGCACATTGTTTATTCAAACCAATCAGGTATTTATCATATAAAGACTGCGATTGTTGGATATTTTGTGTGCAGTCACGAGTTACATTCTCAATATCTATCAACAGCCTTGGTTGAGTCCACATATAACCATACATTCTACGTATTGGGGAGCAACAAACAAACACCCTCAGAAAGACTGCTGCTAACATGCCAATAAAAAACCATGAGCACCGTCACTCTGGTGCTTTGCACACAGGCAAACAAACCAATCATAGGCAAAATGAAAGGTAAATCCCCACCGGGCCACAACCATTCCTCCTTACTGCATCAAAAGGATCACCACTCCAATTAACCTAATCGTTCCCGCTTGGTGCTGCTGGTATGCTGAGCTGGGAGCATGGGCTTGGTTTTAACTATTCCAAGTTTGACCGTGCATTTTTGCAGAAGCGTCTGAAGTCGGATGCAGTAAAACAGTAGACGCTAACTGGACGCGCAGCTTCAACAGGTGCATGTATGGTGATGGGAAATGTCCCCACCTACATGTCTCAATAGCAAAGGCGAAATCACTAGTAGTTTCATGACTTTCAGGGAAATCCTTCATAACTCTATGACAACCTCCTCTCTCCCCGCGGGGAGTCTGATTTACTGTCATTTTTTTCTCCTTTTTAAGGGACAGTGTTCGAAGAAAATACATAAAAATGACAAAATGGGGTCCGTATGTAGGTGTATCTGCTCACCCTGTCAAATCAGCAGGCGCAATTGTGGTTATGGGAGATGTAATCCACGCCTGCATGTCTAAGTGCTCTAAGGGAATACCCTGGTCAGAAACTGTTTTGGAAGGAAAAAAACCTAGTCGTTCTAAGATAAACTGCACCTTTCCTGTGGTGAGCCCTATATTATGGTAATTTGCAGTGAGAGTAAATGTGATAAAGAGTGAGCCCCCGTTTCCTGTGTTCTGAGATTTTTTTTTGATTTACAAGTGTGAGACCAGGGACCTGATATATTGTGTTCTTGTACAGCCATCAGAGTTGTACTGTTGTGGACAGGATGTTGAGTCCAGGATAAAACCTGAACATCTATCCACCGTAGTTGGCTATTCATGTAGTCAAACTCCACCACGGTATATTGTCATTCAACCCCAAGCAGTCAGTATGTAATCGATGTACCCATCTTTGTTCAAAAAAGAGTTGAGCTTTAGTCATATCTTGATGGTGTGGTTCAAGTTTTTCCAAGATGAACCACTTCATTTAGTCTGCACTAGTGGGCAGTGAGTAGGTGGCTTCTCTTTTGCATAGTGCTGCGGTGCTCAGAAATTCGAATATGCACTTCTCTAGTTGTCATGCCAATGTAAAACAACCCACATTGGCACTTTATCAGGTAAACAACGTTTGCAGTATTACAGTTACTCAGTTCTTGTAATTTCCATGGTGTGTATAGACCCAAATCAAGCTCCTTTACCCTCCTTGTGTAGGGGCATACGCTTCAATTGCCACAAGGAGCATGTCCCACTGGGGGTGGTAGATTCCACAATGTGGGTTGGTCATTTACAGGTCCACTATGTTTGGGAATGACGTGAACTAGTAAATCGTTTATGTTCCTTGGTATCTTGAAGGAGTGCATGGGTTTTGCTAAATATAGACCCTCAGACAGGAGAATCCTCCAGTTCTTATTGATCATTTTCTGGAACTTATTAAACGAGGTAACGTAAGTGGAAACGCACCTCAGTGCATCACAAGTCTTTTTCTCTTTGGGCATTAGAAGTTGATCCCTATCATTATTTAGTTCTTGTTCATTTGCATTTCTAATGAGCTCAGGTGGGTAATGTTTTGTAGTTAGTTTATATGTCAGTTTCTTAGCATGTAAACGGTAATCTCTGGTGTTTAAGCAGTTGCATCTCAGTCGTAAGAACTGACCTACTGGTAGATTTTCTGGAAGGCACCGTGGGTCATAGCTTTCGAAATGTAGAAGGTTATTGCAATCTGTGTGTTTGTAAAAGACTTCACTGGACAATCCGCCATTTTTTCTTTTACTAACAGGTTTAGGAATGGAAGTTTATTGCCTCCAAATGTGAGGGTGAATCGTAGGAATGGGTTTTGTGCATTCAGCCACTCTCCAAACTGTTGGGCATGGCTATTAGTCCCTATCCAAATCAAGAGGACGTCATCGATGTATTGTTTCCAGAATCTTATTTTCTCACAATAGAGGTGTGATCATCGTTCTGGGCATCCTCCAACTCGAAGGCGTGCACATATAAGCAGGCTAGGCCTGGAGCAAAAGTGCTTCCCAGAGACGTAGGGGGAGAGAAGAGTCACTATTTGGTGGCAGAAGCACCTTTACCAGCATCTGCGTTGCCTTTACCCCTGTTATTGTTGTTACAGCACTCTCCTCACAAGTAGCCCCTGGGTGACTACTCTTGATGTTGCTGATATTATCTTTTCTAGGGTGCAGGTATGTTTGGGGAGTTGCTTTTGCCGCCTGCACTTTGTGGTGTCTCCGAAAGGAACCACTGAGTGCAGCAGATTGAAGGGCAGGCACCCAGGGCCTTTGCTGTGTCAGTGTCACTTAAACTCCTTGTGGCCCAAAGTGGTGTTCCCTGTTGAATGGCAAGTTATAGAAATGCTGCTGGACCTCTGGCTTAAACCCTGACACCTGCAGCCAGGCAAGCGTCCTAATAAGGTCGCTGGTGTTCATACCTCGTACTGTGGTTTTTGCAGCATCTAAAACACACTGAATTCCTGCATTGGAGATGGTCCTCACCTCATTTACCAGCCTCCATTCTTCTTGCACTCACCTGTGAGATGTTTGAGGATGTCTTGTACCTCATCCCAGTGTGCCCCGTCATAACGAGAGAGCAATCCCACTGAATTAGCAATTCTTCAATAAGTCCAAGTTTGTACAGCGACCTTCTTTCCTGCCACATCAATTTCCTTGCTCTATTTTTCTGGGGGAGGTGGGTCCCCTGTGGTTTGTAAATTTGCACGCGTACATGCATTATGCATCACTAAAGAGTTGGGCAGTAGTTATCCCCTGATGTAAATGGGAGCTGCTTCACCAGGAGCTGCTTTATATTTGTATTTACCTTTGGGGGTTAACTCTAGCCCTCGCAGGATCTTGGAATGTGTCAGCTGATGTTGTGAGCATTCCTTTGAGCATCTGTAAGAATTGCACTGTGCATTGTGTTTTTTTATAACGTCTCGATAAGGAAGTGTTCATCTTCCTCCAGGACACGCATGATTACTTTGTTTTAGCTAGATGCCCTTTATATGACCTTGTGATAGGAGGCAATGCCATCTGGTGGGGAGGGTCTAGCTGGGTAGACATCTGGCTCTCTGTCAATCTGTGGCTCAGCATCATAGTCCTCCCAAGGGTACCCTGAAGACTCTGGATAATAAGGGGGTGTCACTAGTGTATCCTTCTTTCCTTTGTGAAGAGTGAGGTGACCACTCTTGAGAGTATGACTGAGGGGACATGTGAGGAGGTGGTGGTGGTGGTGGTGGTGGTGGTAGAAGAGCTGGGGGTGGCTGCGGAAATGGAAAAGCAGCAGGTTTCATGGATCGAGGAGGAAGGTTAGTGTAATGGTCTTCGAGCTTCATTAGCTTTAGTGGAGTCTACTGTAACACAATCTGTTCCTTAAAGGTAAGCCTTCTTTTATGGGGAGAGACTTGGTGATGATTTTCCTAGTTTGTGGGTGAATAAATAGGCATTTTTGGCTGGCATGGAGCTCATCCTGTAGGTGCTGTAAAATAGCCTCCGACTTCTCAAATGTCGAAGAGGCAGCTCTTTTCAGCTCTGAACGCATGTGCCCATTTCGGCACGGAGCACGGGTTCGGCATTGATGGAACTATTGATACCAGTTTCTGTTAGGGTGACCAACCGTCCGTAAATTTCACGGACAGTCCGTAATTTCGGCCGTCTGTCCGTTGTCCGTGAAGGATTCTTTAACGGACGCCATTTGTCCGTCATTTTAACAGGGCACCGGTTGCCTCACCCTAAAGCCGGCACAGCTTGCACCCACCTCCCTTCTTCACTCCGATGCTGCACCAAAGCTCCTCAGATACTCAGCAGCATTGGAGAGGCACAGCGGGATGGCAACCCTCACACCTCCAGCCCTTGATGACCTGTTAAGAGGTGCTTCGAAGGTGACTGAGAGGGAGGGGCTGCAGGTTCAGGAGCAGCGACATCTATTCACATGCAAACAGCCCTGAATGCTTCACGTCTCTGCTATTTAGAGGGGGACTCACACATTCCATTTCTACCCAGGGCCCCAAACATCCGAGACTCGGCCAGATTACACCCCTGATTACACCGAGGCAGCATATGCTTCTCTTCACCGAGCTTAATTACTGTCACTAAATTGTAAGCAAACCTCGGTTCTTCAAACATGCAGTCTATAATGTAATACAATAAAGAAATGGCACAATTGCACCCACACTGATTAACAATGTATGAAGGACAATCAGTTCAATCAGTTCTCTTAGAGTATCTCCTGTAAGTAATGTACTCCACAGTGGGGGATGGCATTTTGGACAGAGAGCCTGTCTTCTCGTTGTCTTGTGCAGGAGGTGGCGAGGAGCCCAAGATGATACTAGAATAATGCATGGCCACCCATGTGCCCACCCTGGTGGATCCTGTTCCCTCTCCTGTGATGGCTCCTGCCCTCCCCTCAGTGATGGCTCCTGTCCCCCCATGTGGTGGCTCCAGTCCACTCCCCCCCCCCCTTTGATGGCTTCTGTCCCCCCATGTGGTGGCTCCAGTCCACCCCCCCGCCTGTGATGGCTCTTGTCTCCCCTGTGGTGGATCCTGTCTCCGCCCTGGGTGGCTTCTGTCCCAGTCCTGGAACGGCCCCTACAGCGAGGGTGAAGTTCTTGATGGGCCTCTTCTCAAAAGGGCTCAGCTCAAAATTAATATGGAAAGGTGGGCGAGTAAGTAAGTGAAGGGATGGGTGAATGGCTGGATGAATTAGTGAAAGGGTGAATGGATGAATGAAAGATTGAATAAATGGATAATGAGAGAGGATGGATGGATTGATGAGTGAGGGGATGGATGGAGAGAAAATGTAAATAGCTGGATGTATGGGTGGAAGGGTAGCTGGATGATGAATGAGGGGAAGGTTGATGGATGAGGAGAAGGATGGATGGATGGAGGGGAAGGATGGATGGATGAGATGAAGGATAAATGGATGGGATGGATGGATGGGTGAGGGGAAGGATGGATGATGGATGAAAGGAAGGATGGATGAGGGGAAGGATGGATGGATGAGGGGAAGGATGGATGGATGAGGGGAAGGATGAATGGATGAGGGGAAGGATGGATGGATGAGGGGATGGATGGATGAGGGGAAGGAAGGATGGATGGATGAGGGGAAGGAAGGATGGATGGATGAGGGGAAGGATGGATGGATGAGGGGAAGGATGGATGGATGAGGGGATGGATGGATGGATGGATGGATGAGGGGATGGATGGATGAGGGGATGGATGGAGGGGAAGGACTGATGGATGGGTGGGTGGGTGAAAGGATGGATGGATGATGTGGGGAAGGATGGATGATGAGGGGAAGGATGGACTGATGATGAGGGGAAGGATGGATGGATGATGAGGGGAAGGGTGGGTGAAAGGATGGATGATGAGGGGAAGGGTGAAAGGATGGATGATGAGGGGAAGGGTGGATGGATGGATGATGAGGGGAAGGGTGGATGGATGGATGATGAGGGGAAGGGTGAAAGGATGGATGGATGATGAGGGAAAGGATGGATGATGATGAGGTGGTGGGTTAAAGGATGTTTGGATGATGAGGGGATGGATGATGAGGGGAAGGATGGATGGATGATGAGTGGGTGGGTAGAAGGATGGATGGATGGATGATGAGGGAAAAGGATGGATGGATGATGAGGGGAAGGATGGATGGATGATGAGGGGAAGGACGGATGGATGATGAGGGGGAAGGACGGATGGATGGATGGATGGATGATGGGTGAGTGAAAGGATGGAAGGATGATGAGTGGGTGGGTGAAAGGATGAAAGGATGATGAGTGGGTGGGTGAAAGGATGGATGGATGATGAGTGGGTGGGTGAAAGGATGGATGGATGATGAGTGGGTGGGTGAAAGGATGGATGGATGATGAGTGGATGGGTGAAAGGATGGATGGATGAGTGGATGGTGGGTGGGTGAAAGGAAGGATCAGTGGATTGGATGGGGGTGGGTGAAAGGATGGATGAGTGGGTGGGTGGATGGTGGGTGGGTGGGTGGATGGATGGTTGGGTGGATGATGGGTTGGTAGGTGGATGAGTGAAATGATGGATGGATTGATGGATTGATACGTGCAAGGGTGAATGAATGGACGTATGAGTGAAAGGGTGGATGTTAGGATGGATGAGTGAGTGAAAGGGAGGGTAGATGGACAAAAGGATGAATAGATGTGTGAAGGAGTGAAATGATGGATGAGTGATAGGGTCAATGGATGGATTCAAGAGTGGATGAGTAGATGGATGCATGGGTGGGTGGATGGATGGATGGAAGGAAGGATGGCTAAGTGAAAGGGTCGATGGAGAGAGAAAGGGAGAGGGATGGATGACTAAAAGAGTGGATGGGTGGAAGGATTAGTAAGTGAAAGGATGGCTGGATTGGTGAAAGTGTAAATGGCTGAATGGATGAGTGAATGGATGGATGGGATGAAGAGTGGATGGATAAGTGTACAGATGGATAGGGTGAAAGGGTGGATGGATGGATGGATAATGGAGGATGAGTGAAAGGATGGCTGAGAGGATGGATGAAGGGATGGATGAGAGGATGGATGAAGGGATGGATGAGTGAAATGATAGATGGAAGGATACATGATGGATAGGTTTGAAAATGGTTGAATATGTTTGGAAATGGCTGGGCTTACTTTTATACTATTGCGCGACCTCTGATGTGTCTGTAAAACGTACCTATTGTCCTGAAGTTTTGTCCTGAATTTTGACCTCCTGTCCTGAATTTGCGTCCTGAATTTTGACCCTTTGTCCTGAATTTTTACACTCACCGTCCTAAATTTGCACCAATGCCAGTTGGTCACCCTAGTTTCTGTGCCTAGCTAGCTTGTGAAGCTGGCTTTGGGTGTTCGTTCGGCTTCAAAGGCCTTTTCGGCTGGTAGCTCTAGGTGTTCAGTGCTTGACTCAGTGACCGATTTTTGCTCTAAAGTTTGTGCTCGGCACTGACCATGGTCTGGGGGCAGTGGCAGTCCTGCAGAAAGTCTCTTTGGGGATGGGCTGGGTGCCACAAGTGTGTGCTGCTCACTGTCTGTGGAAGGCCTTTGGATGGGGTCGATATGACCCTCATAGGACATGCTACTTATACTTGCTCTTTTCTGTGCCATGTAAGCGGCTTCACAATCTTCCTGCTGTTTCTCTTCAGATTCCAAAGAGAATTCCCTTTCAATGCTCTGGGCCAGTTCAGCAGCTTCTTCAGTGAAAGTCTCTGGCAGCTACTCTGCCTTACCCACAATGCTGATGGTTTCAATGTCCTATAACTGCATCGTTCATAGGCCCAGCTGCGTTCCTATTGATAGCGAATTTTGCTTGCACTAGAACCCGAGGAAGGCTTCACATGTGGGCTTGTTGTGCTCAGTAGAGCAGCACAGGTTGCAGACCTAGTGGTGGCCTGTCCAGGGTTATTTTGAATGACACTGTGGGCGGTTTAGAAAGGTGTTCTTCCCATCACTCCTATCGCATTTTCGTCAATTAAGTCATCAAAGAAATCTTGGGAAATAGCTGTAACCTTGGCCTAAGGCCCAAGGAGTCAGACGCCGGAAGTGCTGGCTCTGGTATGGTTTTATTGAATAGAGCAGGATTCAAAGTATTTTCCAAAGTCGTCGGGATCGGCCTTGGGGGTCGGAAGAATTCATTTAACACAGTCAAACACAGAGCCCTGTTGTTCTGAGCCCAAAAACAGAAATAAATAATATAACATGGAGTTGATGCCCCTGCATCTTGCTACATAAGGTAGGAGTCACTATACCCCGTGACTTATAAGATTTATTCAGAGAAAAAAAAACGTGCAAATGTCCGACAACACATATACACATACATATATATTAACTACTAGCAGAGGCCAGTAGGTAGTTATGCTTAAGACCATGTTTCCATAGGAAAAGCTTTTTTTGTCTTGCCTATATCTTAGGCACCGTTGACGAATCTTCACGATTTTTTTAAAAAAAAGAGCCCAGGTGATTCTTTTTGTGCATTGAAAGTTTTGGCATCATCCTTTAAGCAGGGGCCGAGAAAAGGGTGGGTAAAAAAATGTTTTCTTCCTAAGTTAATTTCCATAGAGATTTTAGACATGACTACAGCCTGAACAGCTGGATGGAATTACATCAAATTTGGCAGAAAGGTAGCTCTTGGTCCAGAAAGAACCCTTTTTTTGTTATCTGGTGTAAGTCTGTTCAGTAGTTGTTTAGCTATAACGGAAAAAATCAAATATATATATATTAACAGACGCTAATGCTCCGCGAACCTTCCCGATCTCGTGCTGAGATCTGATTGGCTGCCAACACTTCAACTAGGAAGCACTGGCAGGCGGCTTGGCTTCACCCAAATCCCAGAAAAACTTTTTTTTTTTTTTTTTTAAAGGGGGGCAGGGTAGAAATACCCATTAGCTCTGAATGTGGCTTTCCAGAATCCGCCAGGGCAAAAAAGCATGTCATGTCAGTTTTATATCGCAATATTCCACGCCAGATCAGTGGACACACGGAGAACACTGACATATGTGAAATCTAGGCCCTTGGAAGGGGAAAGCCCTGTCCCTAGATACCTATTCACACAGCTGGGAGGGTGCATGGGTCAGTAAGGTATCTATCAAATAAGGCATTATCAAAGGTAAGTAGGTAGGGTGGTGGACTGACCTACATGAAATGGAGTTGTTGGAAAATTATTCAACAGTTGTGTGGCCTGCACAAATAATGGGTCTACATTTGCCCTCCACAAGGAACCAAACACCACATTGTAGAGCTTGACTCTCATACGGAAGCATTGAAGAGCAGTCCAAGGCCCACCTCAAGGATGGTGGTGTGGGCTAGTAATCACCATCCACAGATACACAATAATAACACTCAATAAATTATTGACCAGCCTGTGCTTTTTCTTTTGATAAAAAGAAAAGTAATTGTTTTTCACACACACTGCTCAATACTATTCAGCAATTTACAAATACACATAGGCTGATTGAAATACTTCTTGTTAACATTGCATAATCATCCCAACCCCTTCCGAGCGAGGGTGGGCTAATATCACAGCTCACATGTTTAAACATTATTTTGTCTCTAAATGGCAAGGGTTGAACATAACTTGGAGTGAGAGCACTTAATACTGGCACCAAAGTGAGTGGCCCACCTCATTATTTCAACAAGCATTTCATTATAGGAATAAATGCAATCATTACATACAACCATGACTGAGGGCCCGGAATACTTGCAATAAAGTATGATTACAAGTTGCTGTCGGACTAATTCTGGAAATAAAGCATTAGCAAGAATACACGTCTACGCATAACTGAGAGTGCAGTGTACTCATCTTAACTGTCAACATGAACAACAGCATTTATTCACATTTAGAATGACTCTACTGTGCACTTACAATCGTTCACATAGAAGGTGCTTGCAGTATACTCTTTGAAAAACTTCTAACACACAATACTGCATTTTTAAACGTATTACCTGAAGGACATCCTTTCTGTAAATACACATCTGTGCAATTACCAGTTTTCTGGAACCACCCAAAAACAAGGGCTTTCCAGGGAAAAATGTGGGCATTATGGGGAGCGGCTCTGCGTCTTTGATGAATTTTAGAACATCGCTCTCCCGCTGAGCTGGGAGAGCTGTGTCCTGCTTTGCCTTCGTCATCGGCTCCGTGCCGCATTTGGAGTCTCGAGGTGCCTAGTCTGAACCAGGCATCCCATGTGCACATTACTTGGTGGAGAGCATTTGGGTGGTTCACCCCCTGGCCGCTCTAGCAGGCTCCCTGAATGGCCAGCACACTTGCATGCTCCCGCAGGAGCAGACCCTTCCCTCTGGTCTTGTGGTGGACTGCCAGCCTTGCTGCCCGTCTTCTCTGGCTCAGGGATGGGGCCCTGGGTCCCTTCTCACCATCGCTGGGGAGCACAATGGTGCTCCCTCATTCCTGTCCATTCGCAGTGCCCAGGGATCTGGCCCTGGGTCCTACCTTGCTCACGCAAAAAGTTCAACAGCACCCACGTTCACTTTGGCGGAGAGAGCGCAAAAGCGCCCCCCTTGTCTCTTCATCATGGTGCCCAGGGGGACGCACGCAAGCACTACCTGGCAGGGTTTCTTCTTGGGGGCAGCCAACCGGGCCCTGGCAAACTCCAGGGCAAGGCTGAAATCAGCGGTGGAGCCCTAGATGCTTTGTCGACAGTCTTCCTAAGGATCAAACTTTGCAAGGGGATATCTTGGGACGATTTGGACAGTTTTTGGATCACTTTGCTCCTGGTGGCTAGCCATAGCACCATGGAGCCCTTTCATCAGGCCTCCTGGCCTAAATGGGTGACAACCTTTGCAGAGGGCTGGCATTACAGGCTCTCTGCATTAGATTTTTGCGCTGCTCCTCTTCTGGGCCTCTCTCCTTGTTGCGCAGAAGCCCAATCTTTCTTCTGCTGGTCCCGAGGTCAATCAGAGACAGAGTCCTTAGTTCTCGGGACAGACAGGAAGTGTCCATGGCGTCAGCCTCCAGTCCCAGTGTTCTTCAGAAAAAGCACATTCAAAAGAGAGTTCTCCCCTTCTGTACAAGACCTTTTTGGGGGAGGGGGTGGGAGGGAAGTAGGAGGTGCCAGCAGGAATGCACCTCTGGCCTATCCTGGAGTGCCCCCTCACCTCTCCGCTCCCGTTTCAACCTACTTGCACCGGCTTCAGGGATACTTCAAGATGGTGTCATGCAGGAGTCACTTGCCACATGCACTCTGGGGGACTCAGCTCTACCCTCGCTGACAAAGGAGCCCTCCCACCCCCACAGGTGTGGCTCCAGAGGTCTGGACTCCCTCCTTTGTAGAGTAGCCTGGGCAGGCCCTCTTCCCTGGCAAACGGTGATAGTGGGTTGATTGATGCAGAGCAATTTCACTGATTTATTCCCTTCCCCCTTGAGAGTTGACCTAAGCACTGTCAATTGCTTCCTTGGTGGGGTGAGGCCTTTGTTCCTGCAGCTGGAGAGAAAAATAATTAACCCAGACCAGCAGGGTCACAAAAGGCCTGGGCTCTGATTCTGAGCCAGAGAAACATGATATTTCTGGATGGCCCTTAACCCCTTGTGTGCTCAGGACGTCACGGTGGGCGTGTACTCAGGACGGCCGGTGGCCGCCTGAACACCACCGATTCCCCAGCACGGCGCAAATTCCCCACTTGTGCGGAAGAATTATTTAGTGGGCGGAGTTTGGACAGCACCCGGCCATACTCCGCACACGCCTACAGCGACGTTGGACAGCCGGGGGCTTGACTTGAGCACGCAAGGGGTTATGCACCCTAATTAAATACCCGCACAGCGGCGGAATTTGTGCCGCAGGGAAGGGGTTGAACTCTACATATATGCTTTTAGAGTTTACAGAATTGTTCTTTTCACACGGGTTACAGTGTACATTGGTGCGACTCTCAAGTTTGTGGACCCAAGGAAACTGAAGCTGCGCCTTAAGGCAGCCTTTCCTATTGGAGTATAATTGACTGTTAATACATTTAAGACAATAAAGCACATTGACTTCACTACATGTGTACCCCCATTATAAGGCCTATTCCAGGTAACTACCCAACTATGCATAGTCCCTTCTGCACAAGGCACAACAGGAGTCTCCCACGCGCAGCCCTCGCATGTGTGCACACACATGAGCACATATTTCCACCTGTCCACATGTAACCAGCCAGTGCCCATTACCCTGGCTGCATCACAGAGGCCTTACCTGCCAAGGCGGACACTGGCGGTCAACGCGTGCAGCCCATTTTCCCATGAGTTTACAGTGGGCGAGTCCCAGGTTATGAGGTTCTCCAACAATAAAAAGTGAAAAAATCAGGTGATAAGAAGCAAATAAATCCAGGCAGAATCGCCTTCTCACAGGAGTGATGTCTTTTGGGAGAAAGGAAGCTCTAGTTTGGAGAACCAGCTTATCTGGATAGGTGTTCAGGTATGGAGGCTCGGATGACAAAGCCTGAAGCTCACTTACCCTTCGGGCAAATGTGATTGCCACCAGGATGGCAGTCCTGATGGTAAGGAGCCTGAGATGACAGTTGTGCAGCGGCTCAAAGGGAGCGCGCACATTAGGAACGTTAGGACTAGATTCAGTTTCCACTGGGCATGATGAAGAAGAAGGAAGAAACATGTTGCAAAGCTTTCAAGAACCTATGTAGAATAGGGAACTTGAAGAGGGATGGTTGGGCAGGCAATGGCAGAAAGACTGATATAGCAGAAAGGTAACCCTTTAAGATGCCCAGAGCAGAGCCATGCTGGGCAAGGGAAAGAATAAAGAGAAGAACCTGAGAAGGAGGAGCAGAAAGGGGCTCAATCTATTTTTCTGCAAAAATGTCACAAACTTGATCCAATGGCAGGCATATACTGTATTGGTGCAGGGACTTCTGGCTGTCAGAGTAACATTACACACTTCGGGTGGTTCGTCGAAAGCGGTCAACTGTTGCTGCTGAGTCTCCACGCAAGAAGGGAGACAATTTACAGGTTTAAGTGGAGAACTCTCACCCTGCTGCTGCAACAGAAGATTCTCCCAAAGTGGCAGTCTGATCAGAGGACCGATGGACATGCTCAACAGCTCAGGATACCAAACCCTCTGAGCCCAGTCCGGGGCCACTAGGATGACTTGAGCACAGTCGTTCCTGATCTTCTTGACAAGCTGGCCAGCAGTGGTAACGGCGGAAAGGCGTACAAGAGGCCTGAGCTCCATTCGAGATGGAAAATGTCTCAGAGCGAGATCTGCCTTTGAAACTTCAGGGAGCAGAACTGCTTATATTGTGCGCTCTCATCAGTGGTGAGCATATATAACCAAGGTTCTCCCTAATGCTGAAAGAGACCTTGCAATGGGGAGCAAAGTGAACTGAAAATGCTTGTGGCCCACTGTTGACCACAGGTAACATCTGTGGGTAGGCAGGATGTGAATGTGGAAATATACATCCTGCAAGTTCAAAGCTACCATTCAGTCGCCTGTGCTCAGGGCAGACAAAACTTCAGCGAGCATGACCATTTTGAACTTCTCATTCCTGAGGAAGAAATTAAGAGGCAGTAGGTCTAGGATAGGGCACCAGAAAGTAGCGGGAATAGCAACCATGACCTACTTCTGGCATCTGTGTCCTCTCTGTAGCTCCTGTGGTCAAAAGAGCCGTCACTTCCTGTCGGAGTAAGGAAAGATGATCCCCAGTCATCCTGTCGCAAGCAGGTGGCAAGGGTGGAGGGGTAGTCATGAAGGGGAGGGAGTAGCCCCTCCGGACAATCTGCAAAACACATGGGTTGGATGTGAGAGACTGCCAGTGATTGAGTATCCTGCCTCCCACATGGTGCCCATATTGGTAATGGGTCAAAGTATAAGGGTTATGAGGCTGTCGCTGGCGGGTGGAGTGGCCTAATCTCTGGTTGCCTGACCCATGAGGTCTAGGAGTACTGTGTCCTCGGCCACGCAGAGGCTGGGAAGCTTGCGTGCCGCGGTGGCTGGGAGGGTAGAGACATGTCTTGAAGCCTGTTCCTTCACCACAAAAGATGCGAAAGGAGGATTGGGGTTGGTGAATGGCCCTGCAAAGGCCCAAGATCCTAGCCATAGCCCTGCTGTCCTTAAAGAGCCCCAGGACTGAATTGGTCTTGGCTCCGAAGAGACAGAGCCATCAAGTGGCATGTCCATAAGCGAGCTTAGACATTAACATAACGGCCAGTTGTCCTAAGCCAGGCGTGTCGCCTCAAGGCCAATTGTCAACGGAAGTGCTCTGCCCAGCGAGTTGGTGGTGTCCAGTCCACATCGAATTGCGAACTTTGCGGCATCTCGCCTGTTGGTAACAGCCTGGGAGGGTACTGGCGGAGCCTCCTCCGGAACCATGAGCAGCACCTGCACAAGAGTTTTAGTTATCTATTTGCAGAGTTTTATAAAGAGCTGGCTAGTCCCGGAGGTATTAGAGCGCTTTACAGGAGGATCAGTGAGTTAAAAGTTACAAAATGACATCAGTTACGGGAGCCAAATATCACATAGGAAGAAAAAAAACAGTGCAAAACATAACCATGAAACACAAAAAACAAAAGCACACAGCAGCAGACTAAGGTTTAGCACATCAACTTCCTCTGTTTCATAAGTTATTGTGGTGCAACCACTCTCCACATCCGATGTCAGCTATACAAAGAGTTTACAAAAATTTGAGAGGTGCACTCAATGATGTAAATAGCAAGAAAAGTTCATAAAGTTTGTAAATCTTCTGTTCTTTCTTTATTAAATTCTTTTTTTCCTTCTTTTTAGGATACAAAGGCACAGCCAACACGTTTCATTCCCTTTCGTGCCGTGGGAATTTCGTCAGGGCTACAAATAACATCATCTCAATCCAATAATCCAAAGGTAAAAATGCACGTTCACCATAGGCGCAAGACAAAAGTATTGCCAGAGATCCAAATCTCAGATTCCTTTATTCTGTACAGTTCACTGGGAGGAAATCCAAGTGCGTTCCTCTGTGTACGACAAGCGGTGATGTTTAAGGGAAAACAAAGGATTGTCCTTGCCCCCGGGGGAGGGGGGAGGGGAGTCCGTGGCGCCAACAGTTCTTGGAAGTAAGGGTGAACTTAGTAGTGGATGGCGTCTATACGAGTTGCCATAACAGTGTAAGTCGTCTGTTGCAGGACCTTTGATATGGTCTACGACACCGGCTACTCCTCCATCTGTGTACTGGAATGAAACACGTCCTATGGGGCATAGAAGGTAGAGGGGGGGAAGTAAAAAGGGGTAAGAAATGCAGATCAGGGCCAGACAGACCGGCAAGGGAGAAAGTACTTCAGAGGACAATGCAGTTAAAGTGAAAGACAAACAAACCGACTGGGGACCAGCAATCCCACACATCCTGTGTCTCTATGACTGTCTAAGATGAGAGAGGTGTAGGAGACCTAAGAGGGGAGGTGGGGTAGACTTCAGGAAAAGGTCAGTCGGACGAACAGGGAGCAGTCCAGCAGCAATGAGGATCGGTCGAAACCGCCAAGATGGAGGACCCAGATGACGGGCACTGATAGCATTATCCCAAATGGCAGGATAGACAAAAATCCAATCCAAAGAAACCACTGGGGAGCGGACTCCACAGCTCCACGAAGGGCTGGAAGGGGAGGCAGCTACAGGATCACGGAGGGAGGAGGGCTGAATATCGCCGATCACAATCGGGTCCTCAACTGGCACACGCACCGGGCTACAGGGGCAGCATGTCGTCGTTCAGCATGCCTCAAAGTCAGGGGAGAGACAGTTAGGGTGCCAAGGCAGCAGCCCCGGAGAAGTGAGGCAGCAGCTGGGACCAGTTGTCGTTAAGGAGGCGATGCAAGAGGCCAAGCAATTGCGGTCAAGCCCTGAGGGCAGGAGACAGCCAGGAAGGGTGATCCCCAGCCCATCCCCTCTAACAGGCACCCAGGCATCTGCACCGGGCATCGGCTGCTGAAATTGGCTCCGCCGTTGGCAGATCCTGGGCGATACGTTGGAAGGAGGGGGAGGAAAGCAGACACGGTAGAGAGACGAAGGAAACCATGTCCAATGTCCGGCTGTGTAGGTGGCGGCCGATTCTGGGCTCCACTATTCACGGATTCATCCGAAGATCTTCAATTAAATCAAGGGAATTGGAGTCCGTATAACCTCAGGTGAGTACAAAGGTCCAAGGAGCGGGTAGAACCCAGGGGATTAGAGACAAAAAGGCAATCCCTAGCCAGGGAGCTTCCAGTCGGAGCTCCTCGCCTGTCAGCCATCTTGTGCACAGTGTCCCAGGGGGGTAGCGTCCCAAAAGGCACGCTGTGTTCATAACCGCAGTACCAGGCGAGTGGAAGAAAACATCTTCCCCAAGATGTCCAGCTTCTTGGATTCCCTATTCAGAGGAGTAGTAGGGAATGCATCAGGATTTATTACACAAGAGGTTGAGGCTTGGACCACCAAGCTCTTGGGCTATGGTAAGAAAATTGGGGTTCCTTGAGGCAGGGTGATGGCGGCAGGCAAGTCCCAAGCAGGACGTCTGTAAGTGCTTAATTAAAGGGGAGACGCGATTCAGAGGGTGGTCAATCCCTGTTGTAGCACTTCCATCAGGACATTAGTCTTGAATGTCACTTAGAGCAGGCTTAGGTCCAGGACAACGCCATGCTGAGCTGAAAGATGCCTCCTTTCAGTGTGCAGAGTGAGGCAACGGGTTTTTAGGAACCCGTTGGTGCCAGGGGATAACACCCGAAGACCTCTGAGTTCTCCCTTGTTCCGGACCACAGAAACACGGAGTCTTCTAGTCGCAGTCAAAGATCAAGTTTTATTGGCAGCTACCAAGTAACACGTGTCCCAGAAGTACACCACACGGATAGTAGGTTCTCGGGAGACTGTTCGTTTTTACAGAACCAGCCTTCTCCTTATATACAAACATAATAGCTTCGAGCAAGAATTCTTGAGTTTATGATATGGCTATACACATATTTCTACAATAATACAAAGAGCGAAGTCATGTAAGCAAGCCCACATTTTAGATGTCCAGTTCGTTGATAGATTACCCAGTTAGGCCCGGAACTCCCATCAGATATCGATGAAACCTCAATAAAGAAGGGCACCTCCTAGTCATAAAACTGGTCATAAACAAGGAACGTGGACAGGTGCATGTTTGCAGAAAGCATGGTCTGTATGTAGTGAATGGTTTGTGGAATGTTATGCATTGATGCTATCGTATTCGGCCACTGGGCGAGGAGCTGCCCAAACAGGTCTGGCTGAAGGCAGTGGAGTCAGTTGGGACAGGTCAGGGGGAAGTCAGGGAAGGTGGACGTGTCCTTTTGGATCAAGCTCGACCTTTAATTGACTTATCATGAGGGCAAGGTACAAGATGGATGCCGCTTACAAAATGGAGCTTAAAGGGTCGGAACGGAAACTATGATTTAGGGGTGTTGGCAACCTCCGATCATGACGCAAATGCATAGGGATGATGTCCTAGTCATTATCGGTTCGTCGATACTAAATTCGTCATGGTATGTTGATGTTTTGTGACACGGGTATTGGACCTCGATATCGGGATAACAACAGGGTCCAGATTTTCAGAACCACAGACCCTCCTTTGCCCTTATGTAAGGCAATAACTCACGTTAATCTGAGTCAAAATCGGTATGGAGAAATTCGTGGAGATGCTGCTGTAGCATCATTCTGTTACTCCGTTCGTCCCTTGACACAGGCTTCCGTACACACGAAGTAGCACAGAGGCCACATAGTGCAGGAGCGCACTGTACACATAGGCAGAACATAAACAGAAGTGCTAAGATCATCCCAATGAAGATCAGTGTTTTCCATCCCCAGCCGGTGATCAGTTCCCAGAACCACCCCAGCAAGGACCAATCCCCTTTCTCAACGTGAAGGGAACCAGATATTTCATGTAGTTTAGAGATGGCCTGGTATACTGTCGGCGCATTATCAGGGATGAATATACAACAACTGGATTGGATGACTCTACACACACCACCACGATCGGCGAGTATGATATCTAGGGCAATTCGGTTCTGAAGGGTCATAAGTCGATCCGACTGAAGCTCGGTTGTCAAATTGCCAAGGGCTCCGGCCGTTCCAATCACGGCGGATTCAACTATCCTCGATAACTGACGAATATTCCTGCTGTTCACCATAGGACCCCAAAATGGCAGAAAACCCTTTGCAAAGTCAGCGAATTCCTGATCCGCGGTGTCGTCTTTACTCACGACACCCCTAGCTGTCCTTGTCCGATGGTAATCTGCTCTGGCCGTGTAGGTGGGAGGCAGCAGAAATGAGATGAAACATGTACCTGAGAAGTCAGGGGGCAACCACGTGGAGGCTTGGTCGTGGCAGACGAAATACGTGCCTTTGGCTGCTAAGAGTATAGGGGAAGTTCGGGAAGCGAACACATATGTTTCTGTGCAAATGCTCTTTCCTAACTGTGCCGTGGGATCCCTACCAATACCCTGTAAACATAAATGACCTCGGTGGGGCACTACCCAAACTGGGCGGGATTTCTTTGCTGCCTGGCTCTTGATCAGGTAAACCCCATGTTTGGTCACGTTCCAACGGGTGTGGGGACTGAGTTCATCTTTGGGGATTGTCAGATATGTGTCGATATCCCTACTCATATTTCTTATCCCTGCAATTAGTGCCTTGTTACTGGAATCGCTCTCAGTGGAACGGGTCGGGTATGGTTCTAGGGCGAATAGGAACATGGTCTGGAAAGCCCACAGAGAACCATAATAACTGAATGGCAGAATGAAGTATGGGATCCCCTTATCGGTTGTGTGTGGCATGAGTCCGCATATCCAACAGTTCGAGGTGTTCATTATGGACTGGTGTTGGTGTAGAAGTTGAATGAAAGTTATTTACAAATTCGAGTCTTCGGGCAGACTCGTGTTCAGGTAGAGGGTGAAAGTAGTGTGGAGAAATAGTAGGAGGAGGTGGTGGCTGGGTGTCATTCAAAAAGGTAACTTTAAATACGAATAGAGTATAACCAGTCAAAAACACAACTATGCTACATGACATTAAAACACATATTATCAGGAATCTTCTTTTGGACAGTATCGTGCATAACTGTTTTTCAAAGTTCGTGAGTCTGATAGGTCTCTCTACCCTAGGAAGCTCCATCCTCTAGTTGCTGCCCGCGGTGGTAGATTGATTCTGCCAGGGAGCGCGCTCTGTTCAGTCCGGGGTAACTCCCGTGGACCAACCAGAACCGTGGACCTAAAACTTCCCCAGTTGCACTCCCCAGACTTCAACCGCGACCCTAGCAGCAGAACCGGATGGCGGTTCGAAAATCAAAAATGAGCAAGTTCCCTGGGACGAGAGAGCTGAAAAATCAAAAATAGTTCTTAGGGGAAAAGAAATTTACATTAGTTTGTATTTTTATTAGTCTCTTTGTCTAGACCGTAGGTTGTACCGTCGTTTCCCAGGTACGGTGTGGTCTTCAAACAATGTCTCAGGTTCGGTAGTGTCCAATTGCATAGACGGTGACACAAGTCCTTGTAAAATATGATCACTCTCCTTTTCGGTACTAGTTTCTTTCAAACGTGCATCGCTGAAAGGGATGAAGCGAGGTACGGATTCTGTCTCGGAGTCGGCAAGTCCTTTATTGACCCACCGGTCGTAGGGAAGGGGCAGAGGGACCCGTTTACAATGGGTCCCATGTACCCAGTTCTTTTTGCCTTCCACCCGAACGGCAGATCTCGTGGAAAGAAGTACCAGGTGCGGTCCGGTCCACCTCGGTTGTTCGTTGTTGGTGCGCTGGAAGTTCCGCACCAGGACCCACGTGCCGGGTTCGATGAGGTGGCCTTGATCGTCAGAGGCTGGCGGAGAGGAACTGTGAACCTGTTGGTGTAAAACACGTAATTTAGTTGTCAATTCGCACAAATAGTCAAGCAGTACGGGGTGTTCTATTTCACTGAGTTTCTTTGGTATTGGCACGCCCCAGATGTTGGCTGGGCGGCCAAACACTATCTCGTGGGGGCTAAGTCCTAATCTGGAATGGACAGTCATTCTGGTCGACAGGAGTGCTAGAGGCAGGGCGTCAGGCCATTTAAGACCTGTACTGGCTTGGATCTTGGCTAATTTCAGCTTTAATGTGCCATTGTAGCACTCTACTAATCCAGCTGATTGGGGGTGATTTGCAGCGTGGAATTTTTGGTGTATGCCTAGACACTCACACACTCTTCATCACGCATCCTACGAATTCACTTCCGTTATCACTCCAGACAATTCTAGGCATACCAAACCTCGGGAAGAACTCTTTGACAAGGGCTTTTGCAGTTGACAAAGCGGTATTGTCCTTAAGGGGGTACGCTTCCACCCACCTGGAGAAGGCGCAGACAACGACGAGCACATACTTCAGATTGTTGCACCTCTCCATGTGGATGAAATCGAGCTGCAGAACCTCGAACGGGTACGTTGGAGGCGCAAAATGACCAGCTGGAGTTGGGGTTCCCCTACCGGGATTGTACTTTAAACATACCATACAGTTTCTGACCACATTCTCTGCATATTTTGGGATATTACTATTCTGCCATACTGGGGCCAATAATTTACATATTCCTCTCGAACTGATGTGTGCAATTCCATGAGTCATCGTTACTACTGCAAGTACGTATGCATTAGGTAATAGCCATCGCTGGTGTTCTGATAGTTCGACCCAACAACCATTCGCATCTAATCTACCTGTGCTTTCTCTCCATTCATTCACCTCGTTCTCAGTGGCCTCGGCTTGTATCGATTTCACGCTGTCAATGGTGTCCTCACACATTCCCACATCAGCAATCCATCTAGCGGGACCCACAACATACATTCGACTTATTGTGTTCCTTGCAGTTTCTTTCGCAACCTCGTCTGCAAATGCATTCCCGCGGCCAACATCATCCTGAATCTTTTTGTGTGCACTGCATTTTATGATGGCAACTTGTAGTGGCAAGGTCAGTGACTCAAGGAGCTCATTAACTAGCTGACCATGTTGTATCTTTGCACCATGTGACGTAAAGAACCCACGTTCACGCCACAATCTCCCAAAACTGTGAGCCACACCAAAGGCGTATTGGCTGTCAGTGTACACATTCACTCGCTTTCCTTTCGCCAACACACATGTTCTGGTAAGTGCAATAAGTTCTGCGGCTTGTGCAGAATTGTGGGAAATACGCGCGGTCTCTATAATGGTGTGTAATGTCGTTACGGCATATGCTGTAGTCGTATCACCATTCGGCAACTTGAAGCATGAACCATCAACCCATAAAGTATCATTGCATTCGGGAAGGGGAGTGTCCTGTAAGTCTACTCTCCCTTTTGTCTCTTCTTCTGTCCTAAAGCAGCAGTCGTGGTTATCAATTTTGTCTGTGTCTGTTTCTGTCGGGATGGGAAGTAGCGTAGCGGGGTTGAGTGTATCACACCTCTTTATGTGGATGTGACTTGCTAGCAGTGTAAGTTCGTAACTGGATAGTCGAGCGCTAGTGAGGTGTTGTGTCTTTGTCCTATTTAGCAAAATGTCTACTGCATGCGGAACCATAACGATCAGAGTATTATTCATGACTAATCCAGCAGACTGTCGAATGCAGACAGCTGCTGCGGCGGTTGCTCTCAGACAACTTGGAAGGGCTTTAGCCACAGGATCTAGAGTTGCCGAAAAATACGCGCATGGGCGCTGTTTGTCCCCAAAGTATTGCGTTAAGACTGATAATGCACAACCTTCCTTTTCGTGGACATATAATGTAAAAGGCTTACTGTAGTTGGGGTTTCCCAACACAGGAGCCGAACATATTGCATCACGCAACTCGTGGAAACTCGTCTGACAATCTTCAGACCAGGGCATAGGATTGGGCGTGTCCTTACAGAGTAGTGTCAGCAAGGGTTTAGCTAGTAATGAGAAATTCGGTATCCATTGTCTACAGTACGATGTAATGCCCAAGAAGGCTCGAACCTCTTTCTGTGTCCTTGGGGCACTTAGTTCTGCGATTGCCTGTATTCTTTCTGGTGTCAGTCTCCTTCCCTCCTTCGATAAGATGTGACCTAAGTAGGTTACGTCTTGTCGACAAAATTGTAGTTTGGAAAGAGAGACTTTGTGCTTCATGTCACATAAGTGATGCAATAATGACAACGTGGCTTGCTTGCAAATTTCTTCAGTGTCTGCGGCGATCAGCAGATCGTCTACGTACTGAATCAAAGTTGACCCATCTGGCAGCACAATTGTGTCTAGTTGTGTTTTCAGAGCCTGACTGAATATTGATGGGCTTTCGCAGTAGCCTTGAGGAGCGCACTTGAAGCGGAAGCTTCGTCCTCCTAAATTGAAGCCGAAAAGGTCTCAACTCTCCTCAGCAATCGGGATGCTGAAGAAAGCGTTCTTCAGGTCAATCACCGAGAACCAAGCTGCTGAAGCTGGAACCATTGTCAATAAAGCAGTAATGTCGGGGACAACTGGAAACTGTGGGATAACTACCTTATTTACTTCTCTGAGGTCAATCACAAACGTATACACAGGGGGCTGTGAAGGATCAGTACGTTTTAAGACTGGCAAAACTGGACTGTTACAAACGTTACCTGTTGTTTCTTCGATAACATTTAGTACACAGTTCAGGAAGCAAATTATGTACAAATTTGTCTACGAACAATCTTTGGCCACCCTCGGTAGCCATATCCTGACCACTATGGTCGGTGAAAGTTTCCTCAAATCTCGTGAAAAAGTCAGACACATTCTCATCTTTCTTTTGCTTGCACGCAGAGAGTTTGTCCCAGTTTACGCGTACTTCAGGCATTATTGTCTTCATGTACGCTATAATTCTACCGGGAAGTTCAGCTATTAACGGCTCAGGTTTAGAACCACCAATTTGTCTAGCATCTATAGTGGTAATGTTCGCCCATGAGTCACCTAATTCTTGGTCATGATCCGTATGACGGATTTTACTCCATAAAGGATGGGGAACAACGTTCCCAAACATGTCTATATCCGCTAAATTCATTATACATGAGCTTGCAGTTTGCGACAACTCCTTATAATACCCAGTCGGGTTTTTACGGGGATCGGGTAGTGTCTGCTTGAGTGCTAAAACTTCGGATCTTTTCCAGGGGACATGTACCCATACACGCTGGAAATGAGGCGGAATTGGCGGTACTGCATTTGCATCGCCTTCCCTCCAAACCGGAGGAACCTCTCTCATGGGGTACTGTCTCGCTCTTTTCCTACTAGATGTACCACATTCAGATGATGACCCAGAATTACCACCCGTACTTCGATGTGATAATAATATCTCAACTGCTTTTTCAACATCGGGACCTATGATCATACCCTCCCCAAATTTAAATCGTACACTACACAACTCTTGCTGGTTGCTCTTCTGACCATTATCTTCCAAATTCTCACACAGAAAAACACACATCTGCTCAAAGACGTATCTTTGCGTTGGTTCATCCCATTGACGGAAGACGTTCATGACAGACTCTACATCATATCTCGCTGTATCCATAGCCCAATTCTGTGCTAACTTATTCAATGACTCCCTTTCCTGATAATCAGGCATTTGGCTTCGTAATTGTCTTCGTTCCGTATTAGGGGTAGTTTTAGGCGACCGAAAAAGTGGTGAAGGAAAGTTAGTAACAATGCTGGCCATTTTATGCCAGACGGAAGGCGAAAGTGGAGGAATAACTGGTGGTAGAACAGAGTCACGCAGAGCAGAAACAGAAACATTCGTAGAACGAGTATCAGAGAAAATAGAAGGTGCGCTAGGCGAAGTTGTAGAAGGAACAGTAGGAGAAGTAGATGTGATCGGTGAGCCTTGAGGAGGCTGCACCAGAGAAATAGAAGCCAGCTGAAGAGCGGCTGGTGAGTGTTGTAAAGGAGCCGGCATAACAGCTACCAGAGGTGCAACTAAAGGTTGCGGAGGTGCTGTGGCATTTTGTGCATAGGGTGGTGGCGAATTTAGCAAATGCGCCATTAATGGATCTTTTTCGCGCTCCTTTACTGTCTCTTGCTGAAGAGATGGTAAAACAGGATAGCATTTATCTATTGCCATTTTACGTTGCCTGTGCAACTGCTCACTCATTTGATCTTCTTCGTTGTCTTTAAATTTTATCGCGGCTTGCATTACCGAAATACCTCTTTCTCTCTTATTTTTCTTTTCTAAATTAATTTCCTTTTGTTTGGCCTCTTTACGCCATAAACGGAAAGAGTCAAACATCGCCGGCCGGGCTTTCTTCTTGAACAATTTGACCTCTAAATTATCTAAAATTTCTGAGTCAAAACTACCATATTGGGGCCATTTTAAAACACCATCCTTGCGGGTGTATTTTATCCATGCTTCATTATATGTGATAGGACCTACGCCGTGCTTTACATAGAGCTCATATGTTGGAGTTCCAATTGGAGGAACCGGACAAGAATCCTCTAATCGGGAGTCCTTACTACAACCAAGACAAAACAAGTTTCCAAGTCTGCTAAAACCAGGCATCTTCGCTCACTAGTCTAGCTTCAAACTTCAAAGGATGATCTATTACGATACTTCTCGTGAATACACGAGTCCTTCGGCTTTGGGGCTTGCAAGTACCAAATCAAAGCGTATCTCAAGGATACCAAAAACTAAGGACAAACTAAGGACTGGGAGACGCTCCACTTATACTTAACTGAAGTATTTGAAGATCTGTGACGTCGCTAGAAGACTCGTCTATCGTTTCGCTCTACCAAGGATCACTGGGTCCAAAACAAGGCGATAGTCAGGGCAGCAGTCCTTCGTAGCCGTCGGGACGCGGGGAACCTCGCAGCAAAGACCTTCGGAACCACGTCGACATACAGGGGTCGCTGAAGTGGCTGGCCGTCCTCCGGAATTTTCACACGAAGCTCCTCACGAACATCTGGCTTGGACCGTCGCCGCTTGATACCGCCCCGAGTTGGGCGCCAACTGAGGTAACGGGTTTTTAGGAACCCGTTGGTGCCAGGGGATAACACCCGAAGACCTCTGAGTTCTCCCTTGTTCCGGACCACAGAAACACGGAGTCTTCTAGTCGCAGTCAAAGATCAAGTTTTATTGGCAGCTACCAAGTAACACGTGTCCCAGAAGTACACCACACGGATAGTAGGTTCTCGGGAGACTGTTCGTTTTTACAGAACCAGCCTTCTCCTTATATACAAACATAATAGCTTTGAGCAAGAATTCTTGAGTTTATGATATGGCTATACACATATTTCTACAATAATACAAAGAGCGAAGTCATGTAAGCAAGCCCACATTTTAGATGTCCAGTTCGTTGATAGATTACCCAGTTAGGCCCGGAACTCCCATCAGACATCGATGAAACCTCAATAAAGAAGGGCACCTCCTAGTCATAAAACTGGCCATAAACAAGGAACGTGGACAGGTGCATGTTTGCAGAAAGCATGGTCTGTATGTAGTGAATGGTTTGTGGAATGTTATGCATTGATGCTATCGTATTCGGCCACTGGGCGAGGAGCTGCCCAAACAGGTCTGGCTGAAGGCAGTGGAGTCAGTTGGGACAGGTCAGGGGGAAGTCAGGGAAGGTGGACTTGTCCTTTTGGATCAAGCTCGACCTTTAATTGACTTATCATGAGGGCAAGGTACAAGATGGATGCCGCTTACAAAATGGAGCTTAAAAGGTCGGAACGGAAACTATGATTTAGGGGTGTTGGCAACCTCCGATCATGACGCAAATGCATAGGGATGATGTCCTAGTCATTATCGGTTCGTCGATACTAAATTCCTCATGGTATGTTGCTGTTTTGTGACACGGGTATTGGACCTCGATATCGGGATAACAACAGGGTCCAGATTTTCAGAACCACAAGAGGTACTACTCAAAATATGTGCCGGATCCAGGCTGATGCCTGAGGATAATTTTATGGGGTGTAGGAGGAAGAGAAGAAGACTAGGAGAGGAGGAAAAGATGAGGAGGAAATAAATAAAGAAGTAAATAGGAGAATGTGGAGGATGGGGAGCTACACCCATAACACAATGGAAAGAGCAACGGAAAAAAAATTAGTAAAGGGAGAGGGTATGTGGCAGAGCACTGAGTACCATAATAAACCCTGTCTACGATAGCAGGCTCAAGGTGGAATTTTGAGTTGCATGAGTGTCTGCATTACATTAGTACAGCTTCCCTTTCAAATATCTTTAAAGGGGCCTGAATCCATTTCCCATGGGGTTCGGAGACAGAGTTGATAGTTAGACATATTTATGATGAGAGTTTTGTAAATACTAGTGGTTGCTCCTTCAGCCATTTTTCTCTGATAGAAGTATATACTCCACAGGAGCTGCCTCTTGTAAAGCAGAACAGTCAGGGAGCAGTGAGCGCCATGGGTGTGTGCATTTGAATTCTTGAGATGGAGAGTTAGGACATATTCAATCTGTAGTTGTACCAATGTATTTATAGCACCATCTCCAATTATATTTCCTACTATAGAGGCCAATAACATCCCACCTCTGAATCCTTTTAGCATGGCAACATCTTGCAATAAGGCGCCCACCGATGGGGGGATGTTTCCCTTTTTTATGTTTTATTTATTTATTTTTAGATTGAGATTGAGAAGGGCCAGCAGCATCATTAACAATGAAGTTTAGTAAAAACCATGACCAAACAAGCTATGAAAATTCCACAGGACTGGAGATTCAAACATCTGAAGAATATCAATAATCATGGTCATACATTTACAGGTATACATGGATGTCAGGGAAGTAAATACATAATAGTATTATGAATCATCACCTTCCTCACTGATTGATGCTTTCTTGCTAGCATTAGAGTTACGATGTTGATTTACATTCTCATCTTCATTTAGTAGCTTCCTACATAAGTCTCTCCACATGTTAATGTCCTCTTCCAAATTCTCTCGTCTTTCCTGCATGCTTTCATGTGAATCTCCTCTGCAAGCCACCACTCGTGTACATCCTTCAACCAATTGTCTACTGAGGGGGATCGTTTGCTCATCCATAGCATGGCTATCCTTCGTCTTACTAATACCAGGGTTAATTGTAACAATTTATAAGCCATTTTACATTTCTTGGGTCTCGGTACTTGACCCACCAGGCAATGCATTGGAGTAGCCTCCACTCAAAGGCCAATTCCCAGCCTCCTTTGCTCAATCACTCGTCGCCAGTATTGGTGTACCTCCGCACAACCCCATGCGAAATGCAGGAAATCTGCCCCTTCCCTGTTACATCTAGGACACCTATCTGAGTGATTGGGGTCAATACGGTTCAATCTCACGGGGGTCAAATACACCCAATTTAGAAAGTAAAGTGAATTAACTTTAAGCGAGCATTACAGGATACTGTACGTGTTAGTGTGCATACTTCTTTCCAATTCTTTTCTCCCATGTGCGTCTACAAATCTCCATCCTAGGCGGCACATGCTCTGGGAGAAAGAGCCTTTGAAACCGCCCTCATTGCCTTATACAACAATGAGACCATTCAACGCTCACTCCCACAGGTGAGCAATACATCAAGCGTTCCAGTTGTTTGTGGGATGTTCGGATATGTAGGTCACGTTGTTCTGACTAGGTCAGTAAGTCCTGCATACTGAAGATACTGCCTCGGCCCTAAACCAAACCCCTCACAAGCCCGTTTGTACGTGATAAAGGTGTTGTTGGAGTACAGATCCGCCAACACACGGCAGCCACCCCCTCTCTCCAGGCCTGAAATGTCATATTGTCTACCATTTTATGCACTGGGGCTAGAATCCAGATATTTAATTACCCGTGAAATGGTGCTTGCTTGATTATTCGCTCTATGAGCTTTTGCTAGAGATATGCTGTCTAACCACATTCGGCAAGTCTGACGGGGCACCCGCTCCCTCCATCAAGAAGTCATCCTGCTGTATTTGCCCTTTGAGCAGACGCTTCTCCCAATTATCTCCCTCATCCAAGCGAAAGGCTGCATGATGGAGCTTCCAAACCCCCCTCCTCAAATTGGCTTGTTAATACCTGCATTGCTTCCCTACTGCGCTAGTCCGCCCAGTATAGGGATCCGTACACTCAATTTAGCGGTCAGAATACCGCCATGGGTACGTTGCAGAACTAGTTTTGAAGAACGTATAGGCAATGGGGCAGGACAACCATTTTTGTCACAGCAATTCTGCCCATGAGGGACAGTGGCAAGGAGTTCCAAAAGGCCACTGAGTGCTTCAGAGATTAAATCACTCTAGTCACATTCAAATGCAATATTTGTGTATCCCCGTGTGCCACTTGTATACCTAGACATCCGAAGTGACCGGTCTCCTAGCGCATGCCAAGCCTCGGCAGGTTTTCAGGTGTTCGCACAGCCAGTCCTGCCAATGGAAAAATCAAAGACTTATGCCTGTTAAGGCTTAGGCCAGAGTGGCCGGCAAACTCATCTAAAAGCTGCCAGAGTTTAGGAAACGCTAGTTGGGGGACGCAACCTAAAACAATGCATCGTCCACATATAGGGATACTAAATGAATGCCATCCCCCCACCTAAATTCCCCATTGCACGAGATCCCGTCTAGCACACACTGCCATTGGCTCTATGGCCAGTGTAAATAATTGTGGTGAAAGCGGGCATCCCTGTCTAGTGCCTCGCTCCAAGGTCCATTTTACTGATCAATTTCGGCCCAACTGAACCCAGACACTCTGGTCCGTATAGAGAATTTTTTCCCAGAAACTCTCAACACCTCTTGCAGATATCCCCAATCCAATGTATTGAATGCTGGGGCGTGGCTTGGATGCCAATGTAAGAGGCAGCGGTCGCCGGAGCTCCTCCATGGCCGCCCTACTCCCACACTGATCCTGACTTTACTACCGGGCTCCCAACACCGCATTGGGGGGCGGAAAGCCGGGTGATTACAGCTGGAGGAGCGTAAGGCGCTAACAAGTGCAACAAAGGTGCAGAACGGACCTTTTCCTGATTTCAGTGCAGGCCGTGGCATGGAGGCTCAATATGGCGGCCAGAAGTGGCGAGACAGGAGCCTGACCAGGAGCCGCCGGCCGCCGCAGGGGGGCCTTGGGAGTGCCCCTGATCTCGCCAACGGCAACTGGAATGGAGGAGGCAGACCCCACGGCTTCCCACAGTAAGGAAACACGAGATTGAGCATTTGGTCCTACTTTGCTGACTGGCTGCGTTTTGCCTGACTTCAAAATGGCGGCGCCCGCTCTGTGATTTGGCTCCATCATCTCCGTTGTTGGTGGGGATATCGGTTCGGTGGCTGGAGCAGAGCGCAGCGCACAAGTGCTGGCGGGGCCCCGGAGGCTGAGTTGGAGTGCAGAGACTCCTGAACAGTGGCTCGAGTGAGCAGGGGTGCGCTGGAGAATTCCCCGAGGCTGAGGACGGGGGACCACTGACTAGTCTCCTGAGTTGCGGGGAATGGAGTTGCCACACGCTCGCAGTGTCCCACCTGCCTGTGTGCTCCTCGTGGTGGCCCCTCACGAAAGATCAGTCCTGTGCTGAAGGACATTGCCCTGGGGGCAAGTTGAGCAACCTCCGGAGCAGCGTGGTGGCAGATCCGACCTCCTTGGACCCAAGGTGAGAGGAGGGGTCCGGGGGCGGCACTTCAGGGAGGTACTCTAGACCAAAAGGTGAAGCCGACCAGTGTCCGGTCTTCCCCGGGAGATCTTAGCTGCCGAGAGCTACGAGGACTATACAACTGCCGTGACCTAAAGAGTATTGGCAAGATCTGGCTCACACTGCGGGTCTGTGCGACGCAGCTGCGGTGGAGACTGCCGCTGTACGGGCGGCTACCTCAAGGACTGGAATACGAGCGGGATTGCTGAGCGGTGTAATTCCAATCTACGAGGTGCTTGGGGCACGCTACCTGCTGGTACGCTTTGTCTGCGGGTTTGACTGAGTAGGGGTCTGGTGGAGAGCGCGCCCAGTGGAGTGCCCCGTGGGGGCCTGCCCGGACCGGAGGAGAGGCATCGGGCCCCTGCCCGAGGGGGAGTGAGCACATAGACTCCGCTTGCCATCTATTGCTGCCTGTGGATTTCAAGATGGGCAGAGTGACCAGGAGAAAGGGGTTCGAGGTGTTGCAGGTTGAGGAATCGGGTCACATCATGGATGAAGAAGAGAATATCCCTGTGGGTAGTGCACCCACACAACCTGGGGACCCTTCCTTGGGTGACATCATGCAGGCCATCATAGGCTCGAGGGAGGCACTGGAGAAGAGGATGGATGCCATCGGCTCGGATCTTTCCCTGCTAAAGGACGACCACCGGAAACTCAAAGAATGGGTGGCGACTAACGAAACCACCATGAAAGACATTCCGGATACGGTCACCGCCTTGCAAAAGACACTGAATGAGGTGGTGCATAGGGTCAAGTGTTAGAAGTGAGGGCAGAGGACAGTGAAGGGCCCTCAAGGCACAACAACCTCCGCATAGTAGGAGTCCCGGAGCGAGAGGAAGGATCGGATGTGGTACAGTTCTTGGAGGCATGGTTGAAAGCAGAGGTGGCGCCGGAGGGCCTATCCCCATTTTACGCGCTGGAGCGGGCACACAGGGTTCCGGCTCGCCCGCCTAGACCTGGGGCCCCGCCGCGCCCAATGGTGGTGAGACTCCTACACTACCAAGGCCGAGATTTCATCCTGCAGAGGGCTAGGTAACAACAGAATTTGCGCTTTGGAAACAGCAAAATAATGAAATTCCCAGACTATACTATAGAGGTACAGCGCCAGAGATCCTCCTTCTTGGCAGTCAAACGGAAATTGCGTCAACCACGCCTCCCTTATGCAATGCTGTTCCCTGCCCGGCTACGAGTGACAGCCGACGAGGTCACACACTTTTTCCTCGCGCCGCCGGCCGCCTGGGACTGGCTGGAGGCCCGGGGGGAGCCCGGTGCACCCTCGCCGCATGCGGCCTCACCTTGGGGACGCCCGCCCACCACACCGCCGACGCAGAGGCCTGTCTCCCCCGCAGACTGGCGCCAGGAGCGAGACAGGGCAGTTTTAGCGGTGGCAGTCATTAGCCAGGGGGCTCTTAGTCCAGCCAGTAGCAACTCGGAGCGTGTGAGGAGTGGAGAGGAGAGCCCACGTTCGAGTAGCGCACATGGACTCTCAGATGCAGATCTTCCAGTAGTTACTCCGCAAACGGCAGATGGGATGTTTGGGTGAGGGGGCAGCAGGGGCGGTGTGAAAAGATCTGTGAGGTGTCTGCTCATACTATTGGACCTCGAGACTCCTTTGTCATGTGGTGGCGGGCTGCACGGGCGCTCTACAAGAGACGTGGGGGGCCTGGATGGGTGTATTAGATTGCAGGGGAGGGGGGGTTCTGGGACCATCGTGATAAATTTCCGAGCCGCCTTATCTTGATAGATTTTTGTAGACACATTGACATATTTTGGATGGGGTTGCCTCGTTGGGTGCTTGTTCTGGGGAGGGAGAGTTGGGGATGTTTTACCTATGGATTTTTTTTATGGGGAACCAGGCGTGTCACGTGGGTGGGAGTTGCGGGACATCATCAATGTCATTACATGCAATGGGACCCACATTAGGCTACACATGTCTCACATGGAATGTACGGGGCATGCACACTATGATTAGGCGCCACAAGATACATTCATTTCTGACTCGTAGGGGCATACACGTCGCATTCCTCCACGAAACCCACCTCATCGCGAAAGAAGGGAAAGCACTACAACGCCGATGGAGGGGTCAGGTTTATTACACTACATATTCTGCATATGCAAGGGGGGGGTTCTAATTTGGATAAGAGCTGCAGTTCCATTCCAATGCACCACACAATTGATTGACCCAGAGGGCAGATATGTGGTAGTCCAGGGGAAATTAGATGGTAGAGACCTTACTCTGGGGTGTATATATGCGCCTAATGCGGACCAGCCTGCCTTTTTCTCTCTATTATCACGCAAGCTAGCGACCATCCTCACAGGGCCACCATTACTTGGGGGTGATTTTAACTGTATTACGGATATTGACCTGGATCGCTCCCACCCCCCTCTTCCGAATGCACCGGCACATAAGCTGGCAGAGGCGCGTAGTACCAGACAACAGACCTGGGGATTAGTCTTGGAGGGCCCAACACCCATTGATCAAGGATTACTCCTTTTTCTCTGCCCTGCATGAATTGCACGTCCGCCTCGACGCCTTTTTATGCTCCCCGGATGTGCACGGGGAGATTCTCAGTAGTGAATACCTCACTAGGACTGTTTCTGACCATAATCCGTTGATGGTCCAGTTGGGATGGTCGCAACTGCGCCCCAAAATCCCCACCTGGAGATTGCAGCCGGAAGCGCATGCCGATCAAGTTTTCTACACTACCATTGCAACGGCTATTACAGAATATTTCCAGTTTAATGAGGGAACGGCTGGGGCGGTGACCGTGGAGTGGGACGCCTGTAAAACGGTCATTAGGGGGAGGTGTATTTCGGCTGTGGCTGGGACCAGGAAGGTCCTCCTGCAAGATATCCAAAGAGATGATGAGCGCTTGCACGCCCTGGAGCAGGAAAGCCCTGAAAATCCAGCCAAGCAGGATGAGTTATTAGAAGCCAGAGAAGCGGTGACAGCGAATGTTGAGCGCCTACGGTGCTTTGATTACAAAAAATATGTCACACGGGCGCATTCGGAGCGGGATAAGTCGGGGGCCCTCCTAGCCCGGCTGGCCAATCTGGCTCGTTGCGGCTTAGTCATACTGGAGCTGCGAGATCAGATGGGGATAGCCCGCTTTGACCAACAGGGGATAAATGATCTGTTTATTGATTACTACACAGAGCTCTATCGCAGCCGAGTACTCCCTTCTGAGGAAGAACTGCAGGACTTCATGGAGGGTGTTGCCCTGCCAAAGTTGGGCGACGAGGACGCGAAACTGTTGGGGCGGAACATTGAGGAGCGAGAGGTACGAGTAGCCATCAAAAGTTTGGCCCGTAATAAGACTCTGGGGCTCGGATGGCCTTCCAGTGGAATTTTATCTCACTTACATTGATCTCCTTGCCCCTCACCTCACGTGCTTATATAATGAAGCTAGGAGGATAGGTAGATTGCCAGATTCCACTAGGGAGGCGATCATTATTCCTTTGATAAAACCAGGCAAACAACCTTGGGACAGAACTGCCTACCGCCCGCTGTCCATGCTCAACCTCGACTACAAAATCCTGAGCAGGATACTGGCCACTCGATTGCTTCCCCACATGCCTTCCCTCATCCATGCCGACCAATCTGGGTTCTACATATCTTGGAGGTGGATTCCTATGAGGTGGATACCGCGGCGATATTTGCTGTTGATATCGAAAAAGCTTTCGACAGCTTAGAGTGAGTACCTATTCCAGGTAATGCGACGAATGGGCCTTGGGCCTGAATTTTTGAGATGGACGGCCCTACTGTATGCAGATTCGACCGCCAGGGTCAGGACGGGAGGGGTGATCTCCGAAGCATGCAGGGTGGGGAGGGGCACTTGGCAAGGGTGTCCCCTCTTCCCATTATTATTCGCTACTGCGGTGGAACATCGAGTCTCTTCCCGGTGCACAAAGGCAGGATAGGCCCTCAGAACACTGAAGGTGTGAACTGGTTAGAGAGATGTTTGCCTTATTTGGGCACGGTGAATTATCACGAACAGGAGGATATACTTGAGGGGAACGTTGGAAAGGCGATCAGGGGAGCCAGGGCTAACTTGGACTTCTGGGGTACCTTACAGTTGTCAGTGGCGGGACGTGTGGCGCTACTCAAAATGGTGACCCTTCCGCGTTTACTATGCTTTTTCAGGGCCCTGCCGCTCTGGATTCCGGCAGCCTATTCTAAGCAGCTCAGAGCGATGGTCATCTCTTTTATGTGGGGTAAGGGCAGGCGCAGAGTGGCCCTCAACACACTCATGAGGCCCGAGCGGAGGGAGGACTCGCGGTCCCGGATTATGAAATGTATTACATAGCAGCCCAGCTCCAATGGCTTACACAATGGGTGGCGTGGGTCAATAGGGAAGAGGGTGGACCAGGAGAGCTGTCAGGCACCCTGATTGTACTATCTCGCATAGTATTGCGATTTCCGCTAGGGACCACACACCTTACCCCGGAATTTGTCACAGCCCGGAAATGTTGGAACAGATACCTGTGGAGAGGGTCTATAGGGATCCCTTACGCCCCTGGCATACCATTGAAGATGTGCAGGGCCCTACCACCTGGGGGCACCTAGCAGAGGCTGGAGGCCTGGGAACAGGGAGACCTTTACGAGGACGGTAACCTGATACCTTTTGACGACCTACGAGCCCGTTATGACCTACCGGGGGGGGGAGACTTTCTGTTACACACTGCACTCACGACAGCTGTTCGAAAGCACTGGAGGGCGGGCCTCACAGAACCACCCACTTCCATGGGATGTCAATATGTTGTTGTGGCGGCAGGCACCATCAAGGCGGTGACATGTCTATATAGGCGCATGACACAAGAAGCCCTGCCCCCATTGGCAGCCCTGAAGATGAAGTGGGAAACTGACATAGGGCAGGAAATCCCAGATACAGCATGGAATGGGATAGTAGAGAGGGCCTGGAAAAGCACGCGAAATGCGCGATTCCAACTTGTGCACTTTCACATCCTACATAGAGCATACTTAACGTCAGTCCGCTTGCATAAATATTTCCTGACCCAGTCAGCGTCTTGCCCGAGGTGTGTTATGCTTGAAGCTGATTTTAAACACATGTTGTGGGACTGTCCATATCCTGACCTTTTTTGGAGGGAGGTGACGGCCCTGTTCATGGATGTAACGGAGAGAGACCTACAACCCTCCATGGCACATTGTATCCTCCATTGGTTTCCCCACACCTCAAAGAACAAAATCACTAGTAAATTCATAGACCTGGGTTTCCTGCCAACCAAGAGAACTATAACCTCCTATTGGAAAGCGAAAAAGGGTCCTAGTTTAGATAAGTGGAGGGTAGAATTCCGAAAGTGGGTCAAGTGTGAGGGCGCTATCCGACTACAAATTGCACGAAGAACGGGCAATGAAAAGGCGTTGAAGAGGGCGAGAACCTGGGAAAGGCTAGTCATGGAATTTACAGCCCATGAGGAGGTAGATGTTGATGCCCCAGCACATAGTCCCGAGGCACGCCCAGCATAACATACCACAGTAATCGCTGGGGTTCCACCATGGGCTATGGACGAGATGCTGCCCCTAACCGCATGTGAGACGCTTACTACCACGGTGCTTTTATTGATCCTGTTGCAGGGTTCTGGTCCATCTGCGTAACAGTGAATGGCCCACTATGACATGCCTGGGGGGGGGAGGGGAGAAGGAGGGTTGTTGGGGATGACTGAGTTGGGACTGGGATTGGGGCGGTTATGAATGGACACTTGTACGGCAACCACACATGAACTGTACCGAAACTGGAGGAACGAGATGAATGCATACCAGGCAATAGACTTACCTGCAGAAATGGTTCGGTTCCCTAGGGAATAGCATGTGGAATGCTGACATGTATGATTGTTATGACACTTGACAGTACAACATTGTAAGTTATTGACAAATTAATAGAAATTGTTTTAAAAAAAAAATCCAATGTATCGAATGCTTTTTCGAGGTAAATGGAGACCAATGCTACTTTGTCGTCACCATCTCGTGTTTCTTGTATGATGTGTGTTAAGAGGTGTATATTCATACCAGTGTTGAGGCCTGCTATAAACCCACACTAATCATCATGAACAAGGTAATTCATATGTGGAGACCTACATTTTGCCAGCACCTTGCATAATATTGTAACATCAGTATTTATCATTGTGAGCAGGCGATACGCTGTGAGGTCCCGGGCGTCACCCCCTGGTTTTAGGAGCATGCAAATTTCTCCCTCCCGCATAGTAGGGGTCAACACACCCATCTCAAACGCTTCGTTAAATTTTTGCAGCAGAGGCTGTATCCGTTGTTCAGAGTTAGCCTGATTAAACTAGGTTAGGAGCCCATCCCCCCGGGCTTTGGCTTTAGGTATTTTTGGTTAATACCTCAAGCACCTCTTCTGCTGAGAGCTGCGTCTTCAACGCCTTTTGGGCCTCCAGGGGGAAGTCATCTCAGTTGGAGTCCTCCAGGAACGAGACATAGCGTTCCGCCCGGATTACTGGGTCTGCGGAATGAATATGCTACTTACCAGTATGCATCTGTTCTTGGCAAGTAGGGCTGCTAACATTCATATCTATTGCATATCTATTGCATAGATCGCCGCCTAGTGTTGGGTCCGGATGATTGCACATTGTTGTCCTGGAAGAGTCTTCGAAGTATCACGAGATAGGTGGCTCCTCCCCTGGACTACAGTGCGCATGGGCATCGGCTCCATCCCCAGATTGTTTTTAGCCATTGTGGCAGAGATGGAGTGAAATAGTGTAAAGGATGTCCATGCTAATGATGAATGCAAGAGAGTGTCTGCAGCCGCTACGGGCACCGGGAAGGAGGGCGGGCGATATGAATGTTAGCAGCCCTACATGCCAAGAACAGATGCATACTGGTAAGTAGCATATTCAGTTCGAGGCATGTGGGCTGCTAAATTCATATCTATTGCATAGAATACATAGCAGTCCCTCCATTAAGGGCGGTTGCCCGTGGCAGCTGCAGAAGCTTGAAAAAGTGTTTTGAGAACAGCCTGTCCTACAGCTGCTTGCTGTTTGGAATGCACATCTACACAGTAATGTTTGGTAAACGTGTGTGGTGTAGCCCAAGTGGCTGCTCTACAAATGTCTTCCAAGGGAATGTTCCCCAGGAACGCCATGGAGGCCCCCAATTTGCGTGTGGAGTGCGCCCTTGGGGGTATTGTTAAAGTGCGTTTAGCTTTTTGATAACAGATTTGAATGCACTTAACGATCCATCTGGCTATTCCTGCTTTGGAAATGGGGTTGCCTTTGTGCTGTGGTGAGAAGGCAACAAAAAGTTGTTGTGTCTTTCTAAAGTGCTGAGTTCTGTCAATGTAGTACATTAGCGCCCTCCTAACGTCTAATGTATGAAGCATTCTTTCTGCTACCGTTTGTGGGTTTTGGAAGAATGCAGGCAGGTCAATAGTTTGGTTGATATGAAACTGTGACACCACCTTTGGAAGGAATTTAGGGTTAGTGCGGAGCACTACCCTGTTGGAATGTATTTGGATGAATGGCTCTTGGATTGTGAGCGCTTGCAGCTCGCTAACACGTCTGAGCGATGTGATAGCAATGAGAAAAGCCACTTTCCACGTGAGAAATTGAATTTCGCAGGAGTGCAGTGGCTCGAAGGGTGGACCCATCAGCCTAGTGAGGACCACATTGAGGTTCCACACTGGAGCTGGTGGTGTTCTTGGAGGAATGACTCGCTTCAGTCCCTCTAGGAAGGCCTTAATGGCAGGCACCCTGAAAACAGAGAGGTGCTGCCTATTCTGGAGATAAGCCGCTATGGCGGATAGATGTATCCGAATGGAGGCGTACGCTAGGTTGCATTTGTAAAGATGTAACAAATAGCAGATGATGTTAGGAATGGATGCATCCAGCGGGTTGATATTGTTGTCAGTACAGTAAACGACAAACCGCTTCCATTTCGCTGCATAGCAAGCTCTGGTCGTGGGCTTCCTTGCCTCGCGGATGATGTCCATGCATTCCGGAGGCAGGTTGAGGTAGCCAAATTCTAAGACCTCAGGAGCCAGATCGCCAGATTGAGCTGTTGCGGATCTGGATGCTGAATGTCGCCATGGTTCTGCGTTAAGAGCCTGGATGTGAGATGCAGCCGTTGATGCTGTACCACGGAAAGTTCTAGAAACGTGGTGTACCATGGTTGGCGTGCCCATGTTGGAGCAACCAGGATGAGAGTCATCGAGTGTTGCTTTAGCTTTCTTGCCACCAGCGGAATGAGAGGCGCTGGGGGAAAAGCGTACGCAAATTTGCCTGACCAGTTCATCCATATCGCATTCCCTTGCGATTCCGGGTGAGGGAACCTGGCGGCAAAGCTTTGGCATTTTGCGTTTTCCCTTGTGGCAAACAGGTCTATCTCTGGATGACCCCACTGCTGGAAGTACGGGTGGAGTACTGATGGATGTATCTCCCACTCGTGCATTTGATGGCTGTATCTGCTGAGCAGATCCGCCATCTGATTGTCCTTGCCCGGGAGGTGTTCTGCCATGAGGAAGATGTTTCTCTGAATGGCCCACTTCCACATGCTCTGAGCCAGATGAGACAGCTGTGGTGAGTGAGTACCGCCCTGCTTTTGGATGTAGTACATGGCTGTCATGTTGTCCGTCCGGATCAACACGACCTTGTTGCACAGATGTACTTTGAAGGACTTGAGTGCCATGAAGATTGCCATCAATTCCAGGTAGTTGATGTGCAATCGTTGTTGCTGGGTTGACCACAGTCCCTGCACCGTGTAGTGGAGCACATGCGCTCCCCACCCTTGGAGAGATGCGTCTGTTGTCAGGACAATCTGTGGCACAGGCTCTTGGAACGGTCGTCCCTTGCAAAGGTTGTGTGGATTCCACCAATGCAGAGAGTTGTATGCCCGACCGGTCACCAACACTAGGTCTGTCAGTTGTCCCTGAGCCTGTGTCCATTGATTTGCCAAGCATTCTTGGAGGGGACGCATGTGCAACCTTGCGTGCGGGACTATGAAGATGCAGGAGGCCATCATGCCTATCAACTGCATGAACACTCGCTGGCAGGGAGTGCTGCGGTCTGAACCTCTGGATCAGCGACTGAATGCTGTTGATTCTGACTGTGTTTGGTTGAGCCATAGCAGTCAGGGTATTTATTGTCGCGCCCAGATACTGCCGCACATGGGCTGGCTGAAGGTGCGACTTTGGGTAGTTTAGGGAGAACCCCAGGCTGTGAAGGAGTTGAATAGTGTGGGACATGTGTGAGGCGCACTGTCTTTCCGACTTTGCTTGAACGAGCCAGTCGTCGAGGTACGGGTAGACATGTATGTTTTGTCTTCTGAGGTGCGCTGCCACTGTCGCCAGACACTTTGTAAACACTCTGGGGGCAGTAGTCACCCCGAAGGGTAGGACTTTGAACTGATAGTGCTTGTTGAGAATGGTGAACCTGAGGTATTTTCTGTGGGACGGGTGGAGCGGGACGTGGAAGTAAGCATCCTTGAGGTCCAAGGTTGCTAGGAAATCCCCTTGGTTCAGAAGGGGAAGGATTTGTTGCAGTGTAAGCATGTGAAAATGTTCTGACAGTATATACATGTTGAGAGGGCGTAGATCCAGAATGGGTCTGAGGGATCCGTCCTTCTTTGGGATGAGGAAGTACAGGGAATAGACCCCTGTGCCTTCCTCTTCCACCGGCACGAGTTCGATTGCCCCTTTTTGCAGCATTACTAGTACCTCCTGCTGCAATAAGTGCAAGTGCTCTGCCGACATAGGACGGTGTTTTGGGGGAATATTGGGAGGAGTGGATATTAACTCCAAACAATAACCGTACTGAATTAGTTTTCTCACCCACCTGTCTGTGGTGATGGATGACCAGACTGGCAGGAACTGCTGGAGTCTTCCCCCGACAGGTGTTGGATGGTCGGGGGGCAGTGACATGGAGTCACTGTTTGTTCGTGGCAGAGGAACGTGAGTTGTTGTTTCCCCTGCCTCTGCCTTTGGCACTGTTACCTCTGTAACCCCCTCTACCTTGCTTGGGGTACGAGGATTGCGCACCACCTTTTGCGAATTGTGTTTGTTGACCCAAGTGTGCTCTGGTAACACTACGCGCACCTGAGCGACGAAAAGTGTTGCCCCTGAACTGTTGTGATTGGAGAGCCCCCATGGACTTAGCAGTCTCGTTGTCCTTCTTAATCTTTTCAAGTGTGGTGTCTACATCAGGGCCAAACAGTCTGTCAGGATTGACGGGCTGGTTGAGGATTGTAGTTTGGATGTCAGGCTTAAAACCAGATATACGAAGCCAGGCCTGGCGCCTTAGCATGACGCTAGTGTTAATCCCCCTAGCCGCTGTGTCCGCGACATCAAGTGCACACTTAATTGCAGCATTTGATATAAGCTTTCCCTCTTGAATGAGCATTTCGCCTGCTTCTTTATACTCATCAGGTAGATGTTGAAGGAGCTGTTCTAGGGTGTCGTAATGCGCCCTATCGTAACGCGCCAGTAGTGCTTGTGTGTTTGCTATACGCCATACATTGGCAGCCTGCGCAGCCACCCGCTTGCCAGAAGCCTCAAGCACTTTCGACTCCTTGTCTGGGGGAGGAGCTTCACCCGTTGTCTGGGAGTTGGCCCTTTTGCGGGCATTTGCGACCACCAATGAGTCCAAAGGCAACTGTCCCCGAATATATGCAGGGTCTCCAGGTGCTGGCCTGTACTTTTTCTCAATACGTGGGTTTACCACCCTTGCCCTTGTTGGTTCCTTAAAGATCTCTGGTGCATGTTTAAGGACACCTTTCAGCATGGGGAGTGTTTTGACTGTTCTTTCTGAGACAGAGAAAGTGTCAAACAGGAAATCTTCCTCTACCGGGTCAGAGTGCATGTCCACATTATGATTTGCAGCTGCCCGTTCTATTAAAGCAGTGAATGCTGCTGAGTCCTCAGTAGGTGACGTACGTGATCCAAAAACTTGAGGGTCCTGTACCACCTGATGGCTGTCCTGGTCCCCAGCGTCGGCATATGGGTCCTGGTGTACATCAGGGTCATTTCCAGTAGGGAAGTTATATTGGTCATCTTGTTCATCATCCTCACCCCCTGATTGGTGGGGGGAAGGTGTTGGACTCCTCCTTGGTGGAGGCTGAATAGGTTCAACAAGTGGAGTTATGTCCTGTGCTGGCCTTTTCCTTTTTTAGTGGAATAACAAATGATTCCAATGGTTGGGAAGTGATTTTTCTTTTATAAAGTGTAAATTTCCCCGTGTGGGCATCGATGTAGTGCTCCGAATTGTCCTCCGACGCAGTTTGCCGAGGCAAATTGGGACTGGGCGTCGAATATTCCGGCGTTTCGGTGTTCTTAGAGACCGTTTTGGCCACAAACGCCTTCGGCGCCACTTTTGGTGGTAGAACGTAGAGAAGCTTGGAGGACAATTTTGCAGGTATGTCCACCGGTCTCGGATCCGACGGTGCGGTAGACGCCGACGGCAGGGATTTCTCCCGAATTCTCTTGAGGGAGTCGGTGACCTGTTTTGTAAAGGAAGCCGAGGGTTTGGCAACCGATGCTTCATGTTCGTCCGCTTTGGAGGACTTCGGCGTAGCAGAAGTGGCCACCGATGATTCCTGGCCTCCCACGGGACGCTGCCCTGTGGTAGTTTTAGGCGCCGACGCCGTCGATGCCGTTCCGGCATCCTTGTGCCGATGAGTAGTGGCTCCGGCCGTCGGATCCTGGGCCTTAGTGGACTTGGCTTCGACCGTGCGTTTGGTGGTAGACGCCGCAGACGTCGAGGTAGGATGGACGACCTTTTTGGAGGACGTGTCCTTGGCCACCGTCTGAGGCGCTGGTGAGTCGACAGTCTTCTTTGACTTCGTGGGGCCCGAAGGCGACGGAGTTGAAGACGGAGTAGGCTTTGATGGCTTGGACGGGACGTCGGCCATTTTAGATGTTGTTGAAGCCGTAGGTTTCGGTTTCGCCGAGTCGGCGGCCATTTTGGGAGCCGTGGCGACCGATGGTTTCGGTTTCGTTTTTGGCGTGATGTCGGCCATTTTAGGTGTTGTCGACAGCAATGGTTGCGGTTTCGGTTTCGATACGCGCAACGGTGGCTCCTCCGGTGTATCCGTGGCCGGGCCCGAAGGCGGGGCTGGGGATACCGGCGCAGGGTCGTGGGTAAGGTCGAGTGGCGATCCCGTGACCGGAGCCTGAGTCGAGTAACTTTCGGGGCATAGCTCGTCCTCTGAGCTATCTTCCGCGGCCCCATAGACTTCTTCGTCGTCCCCTACCTCCTCGACGTATTCAAGGTCTTGGCTCTGTCCTTCGATGAATTCTTCTGGATCCGCCTCGACCTCCGTCGATGGTGGTGAGATTTGAAGATGATGGCTGTGGCCCTCTTCTGCGGGGTCGTCGAATATGTCGTCGGGTGCCGGGGCTGCGTGTAGGGCTTCAAGGCGCGCCGCGCGCCGATGCTTGAGCGTCTTCTTTGACCTGAATTTGGAGCAGGCCATGCAGTTGTCCTCGTCGTGTTCCGGCGATAGACATTTATTGCAGACTGGATGCACGTCGATGTGTGGGTATTTAGACCCACACACGGGGCAGCGCTTGAACGGACTCCGTTCCATGATGAAGTCGCCGGGGTCTTGCTGCGAGTACAGGGCCTCGATGCGCGAAGAGTAAACCACTCCGCAGAAGTCCGACCCGAAGAGTCAGACGATGCTCGGGACCGATCGCAAACAATACCGACGCGAATACCGAAGGCCTTTTGGCCTCAAGAAGTAAGTGTCTTACGATTCCGACAAGGAGCCGTCGAAATCACATCCGAACCCAATGGCGGAAAAAACAATCTGGGGATGGAGCTGATGCCCATGCGCACTGTAGTCCAGGGGAGGAGCCACCTATCTCGTGATACTTCGAAGACTCTTCCAGGACAACAATGTGCAATCATCCGGACCCAACACTAGGCGGCGATCTATGCAATAGATATGCAATAGATATGAATTTAGCAGCCCACATGCCTCGAACTATACCTTTTGTAGCTGCTGGTGGAATTCTTCCAGTATTCCCGCCCTGGAATATACCATGTCTCCTGCAGAGTTACCTATGCATGTCCTCAACGGGGAAGACTGTTCACTGAGTAAAATCCAAACCAACAGGAGCCCGGCCTTGTCACCTTCAGCATGTAATCACTGACAATAGCAGGTAAGTGTGTATTTATCCATCTTGTCCCAAGTATCGCTAATCTGCTCATACAGCATGCGTTCTTGACATTGGGTATCAGGGTGCCAAGGGGTATCTGATTGAAGTTCTGCTAAAGCATCTTCCCTGTTCCTCAACTCTCGCTGCAATTATCGCAGTACTCCGCAAGTTAGTCTTATCCCCGCCCCACGCACTACCGCCTTCATGGCTTCCCATTCTGTTCCTCTGCTGTCCGTAGGGTTCCAATTAAACCCTGTATAATCTGAGAGCGACCGAGAAAGAGATGCTCTGCCCTCCTGATCTTCTAGGAGCTCAGGAGGCATTCACCAACAACGGGGATTTCTTCCTTAGTGGTTTTTCCCTTCCATCCAAGAAATGCTGTAACTTGGTCTCATACCTGAATTACGCTCTCTGCGCAGACAAAAATGGACAAGACTTCCACACATTAAGAAGACACAACCCATTTTATCTATAGCGTTCCATCACTGGTTTGTGTTAGAGCGCTGTACACCAAACATTAAACTGCATTTGTGATATATATGCGTCCAAGTTACAACGAACATTATTCATAAACAAACTGAAAAAGACAAGGGTGTTTGGGAGGGTAATGTGTGGCTGAGGAAGCGTAAGGGGAAGGGGTGATTTGTATGGATCAGTAGCATAACAACATGTAGAGGAGAACATGCCAAATCAGATGTTGTATAAAGATGTTAGCCAGGCCCTGATAAAAAAGATCCTCAATACCTGGAGGACACAGCATTCCGACAGCAGAGAGTTTTTATACTATTTACATGTAGCAAATGGATGCCATCAAGAGATTTGTTGTTGTATGAACAAATAAGGCTGTGTAATGTCATTGAAACAACAGAAGGTGAGGAGTGGAATGCTTGCAAAAGTCTCAGCACTGACAACCACTTGGAGCTACTGGTCTGCCCTTTGCACGTCAAACGGCGTGCAGCCAAATGCAAATCAGTCTTGGTCCGGTTCCAAAAGGAACTGTCTAGCCAAAACGACCAACAATGTACCATCTGAATGAAAAAATCAACTGCCACTTGAATTATTTAGTACAGAAGCAATATCAAGAATTGGATTATTAATTTGGGAGGCAATCTATTAAGCACAATCTAGTTAGGCCACAACACAGAGCAATGTGAATCTCTGCGCAATCCCGGTAGATATGGCTCAAGCAGAAGAAAATGCTCCAGCGGGATGTGCTATACCATAAAGAAGTATTAACAATGTTAAGTAAAACATCATCGTAAGGTGGAAGCACTGGCTAGACACTGATTTAGTGTGTGTTGCAGAGTTCTACGTTTCTATCCCACAGCACTTCCCTCTGACAACCCTGGACAGAGTCAAGTGCTAAAAAGGGAATACTGGTCCCCAGTTAGAGGGTCCACGATTCAGGGGACCCAGTCAACCAGAGAGTGGCCAACAACATCTCTTTGCTCTGCTATCCCAGAGACAGATTTCCCACACTGCTGAGAGGCCTTTGCTGCTCGAGACAGTGTGAAGTGCCATTTGGAGGACTTATATATATATATATATATATATATATATTTTTCCAGCTTCCAAACACCAACCGAATGCACTCGTGAGCGGGTGCACACGCAACGGGGGTGTACCCGTAATTAAATTCAGCTACAAACCATCCTAGGATCAATGATCCAAAAAGAAAGTAGCACTCGCAGGGGGTGTTCCTCTTAGTTTCAGGAAACAAACAGCAACGACGCGTTTCGCCTTGGGGCTTTGTCAAATTGAGAGGAACACCCCCTGCGAGTGCTACTTTCTTTATATACACACGTTTTCTTTATTTGACCTCCTCCAGAAGAAGCTAAAAAAGGCACACTCATGGTCTATTTGCATGTTAATTCACACTGATTCATTCTGGCTGCATGAGAAAGCCATCAGGCAGATAGTGTTAAAAAGGGTGACACTACCAACCAGAATATAAGATCCTTAAGTATTGCCCGGCGGTGTCGCCTCCTGAACCCATAAAGAAGTTAAACTATTGAAGAGGCAGGCGCTGGAGACTGGAAGGCAGGAAACAAGGTTTTTATTCTCTCCGGAGGAGAACACAGCAAAACGGACAGCAGGTATCGTTCTGAGGTGCTCTAACTGCATCCCTGAGGCCTGGCCTCTTATACACAAGTTTATCTTTTTATTGCATGTAACATATTCTCGTCGATACTTTGATGTACAGAAAGACATCCTCAGATCCCCCCCTTTCAGGCCCGTTCCCACACAAGGTTACAGTGGAAGTCCCCGCCCCGTTCACAACAGGTGATGATCATCGCGCAGCTGGATATTCCGCCGATTCACGGAGTGTGCGGGGTTCGATCGGATCTCGTAGGGCGGGGGGGCTTTGATCAACCCGGGGATCCCTTGATGGAGGAAGCTTTTTATTGTACGGGGAGGGGCAAGGAACAGTATCGGCAGAGCTGGGTGTCGGCCTGGGAACGAGGAAGACAAACGGGCACACGGAAGAAAGGGGGTTTGCATCAAAGGGCCGGGGATCATGAATGGGAAGAAGGGAGGTGTTGCGCTGGGAACAGGACGAGGGCCTGGGGCAGAGCAGCGCTGAAGAGGGGTTTATGATTTCAAGGCAGGTGCAGGCAGGGGGGTTGTCAGCATGCGGGGGATGCCAGCGAAGCTAGGAGGGGGGAGAGGGGCGCGCTGGCTCTCGGCGAGAGCAGGGAAGCCATGGTGTTCAAAATGGCGGCTGTTTTACGCGCACAAAAGGTTCAAGGAGAGCAAGAGGGCGCCGATAATGTTGACGGTTTCAGCCTAACTTTCAACAGTCCTCCCTTTTCAACATATCTAGCCAACTTGCTTACTCAATGTCAATTTTCATCAAATTCCTAACTTCGGTATCATACAATGCTCTCATGTGTTCGCTTCCAAAGTCCACAGTTTTGGGAAAAATACAACTCGCACATAAAGAACACAGAGGTGGCAGACATTGAATTCCTAAGCATAGGCCACATATTACAACTACGGGAATCAGGATAATGGTGAGCAGTCTCCAGCCCCAGCTTTTGATGGTGTCCCAGAACCAACCACCGAGCGACCATTCTTCTTGTTCTTGGTGAACTTCTGAAGAGAGTCTGTGGAGATGTTCGATGGCTTTGTACACTGAGGGTGAGTTGTCCGGTATGTATGTACAACAGCTGGACCCAATAATGCGGCATGCTCCTCCACGGTCCGCCAGAACCACATCTAGAACGAGGCGGTTCTGAAGAGCCACCAGACGGACCGCTTGGAGCTCGGCAGTGTTGTTGGCAAAAATGCCCGCTGTGATGTTCATGGTTGTCTCAACTGCCTGAGTCAAATGTCGGATGGCACGGCTGTTTGCCATCGGGCCCCAGAGGGGGACGAGTCCTTTCATAGCATCGAGGAACTGCGCCCCTGTTGAGTCGGCTTGCTCAATGTCTTTGGCTCGTTTTTGCCTGTGGTGATTCGCTGGGGCCACATAAGTTGGAGGAAGGACGAAGGAGATGTAGCAAGTGCCCCCCCAGCCTTTGGGGAGCCAGGTGTAGGCCTTCGTGCCGCAGATGAAATACATGTTTGGGGATGACACAAAGGAAGGTGGATCCGTGGAATCCAGAGTCTGGTAAAGCGGCAAGCGCTGCGACCCACCAGCTGTGTCCCAAGTCCTTCTACACACATGTGGCCTGTGACGTTGATGACCGACAAGGCCACAGTCAGAGTGGCAGCCGTTCGTTTCCGCAGATAGGAGAAGGTGGGTCTGGTTGGATTGTTGAACACCTGCATTTCGATCCGTTCTTTAGCCGGGATGTCCATTTGGACTGAATCGTTGGAGGTCTGCGGGCAGAAGTGTGTCTTAGTTTTGTTTCGCCGGACCCCGTGGGAGAAATGCGTTACGGTTCTACCGGAGGTGGTATTGTCCTTATAGCTTTCTTGCAGGAGGATCAGCCAAGCAAGGCAGGAGCCGTGAACAGAGAAGGGTGAAGGAATGAATGGTATTGAATGTCCAGTGGCATGGGGTAGCAACCCACAGATCCAGCAGTTGGTGGCATTGGTGGCAAGATTGTGTTGGTGAAGCAGCTGCACGAAAGAGTTATTCCAAAACTCCTTTCGCCTCTCTCTTAGTTGAGGGGAGAGCGAAATCAGATAATGTTCCTTCATGGTGGTAGGCTGGGCAGTGGTTAGGAATGTTCCGTGAGCAGGTGCGTGTTCTTCCATAATCCAGAGCGTAGTCATGAGGAGAAAGCAGAGGAGGATTACGATGAAGAGTGCAATTGTCTTTGAGCTATGGAGTCTGTCTGTTCTCGGATTTCTGTAGTGGGTATTTCCTGCTGTCTCCGTCGGCTTCTTATTTGGCGCTTCCATCATCTTCTTATCTGGCGCTTCCATCATCTTCGTCTTCAAGGTGCTCGGTAGTGGGCAGGACCACAGACTTAGTTTTAGCTTCTCTCCAGGTAACCCTTGGTAGTTTGGGTCACCGTTCTGAGATCCTTTAACCTAGTCCGTGGCCTACTTAGCCGAAGCTCCCTCCTTTCGACGCAGGAAATACCCTTCTCGAGATGGTACAGTGGGGTCAGGATGTTTTGAAAGTTCAAGTGTCTCTGTGTCAGGATAGCAGTTCAACGATGGTGGGTCCTGGTTCAGGAGCTCTTCTTGGGTGTTGACGGTATCTGTCGTGGCCAGGGCTGGGGAGACCTTTTTGCAGTGATGGGCGTGCAGCCAGTGCTTCTTCCCCTCCACTCGAAGTGCGGTCCGGGTGGTGATCAGCACTTGCCAGGGGCCCGTCCACCGGGGTTCCAAACTCTTTGATCGCTGAAAATTTCGGATCAGCACGAAGTCCCCCGGCTGGATGGCGTGACCCGGACCCCTGGAAGCATCGGGGATGGCCTGCTGCACCTGCTGATGAAGGACAGACAAAGTTTCAGTCAATTTGTACAGATAATCAGACATTAGGACGTCCGGAACGTCATGAATGGAAATTGGTTTCGGGGCAGACCAGACGCTCATGGGTCGACCGAAGACAACTTCATAAGGAGTTAAGTGATGTCGGGTGGGGGTAGAGCGCATCGATAGCAATGCCAGTGGGAGGGCGTCTGGCCATTTCAGGCCCGTGGTAGCCACTATTTTGGCCAGTTTAAGCTTTAGTGTGGCATTGTGTCGTTCGACAAGCCCAGCAGACTGAGGGTGGAAGACTGCGTGGAATTTCTGTTTAATACCCAGCCCATTCAGGATGAGCTGGATAACTTTGGCTACGAAGTGGGGGCCATTATCACTCCATAAAACACGACAGAGGCCATAACGGGGGAAAAACTCCTTTAACAGAACCTTTGCGGTGGCCATAGCGGTGTTGTCACGGGTTGGATATGCTTCCACCCACTTGCTAAATGCGCACACCACAACAAGTACATATTTTAGGCCTTGGCATCTGTCTAGCTGGATGTAGTCCATCTGCAGGACTTCAAATGGGTGGTTTGGAACCCCAAATCCCCCCCGGGGTACTACAGTTCCTTTCCCGGGGTTGTGTTGCAGGCATATTAAGCATTGTTGAACCAGGCGTTTGGCGGAATCTGGGATCTTATCATTGTGCCAAACCCTGGAGACAAGTTCGATCATGGGGGCTGATCCTATGTGGGCAGGGGAGTGTGCCATGGTCAGTATGGGAATCAAGTATGAATCAGGTAGCAACCATTTGTTCGTGTCTTTTGTCCGCCAGCAGCCTTCATCGTCTTTCAATCCCACCCGTGTCCATTCAGTCAACTCGTGTTGTGTGCTAGCCGTTTGAATGTCCCTGATAGTGTCTCCAACGTCAGTCCACCTTTCCGCTTGTGATCTGGTCACGTACATATGTGTTGTCGTCCTATTTTCAGCTGTCGTTCGGGCGGTGATGTCGGCTAGTGCATTTCCCTGTCCAATAATGTCTGTCACCTTCTTGTGTGCCTGGCATTTGATGACGGCAAGTTTGTCGGGGAGGAGGACAGCTTCGATTAAGGCGGAGACTAGATCCCCGTGCAAAATGGGTGTGCCGTGTGAGGTCAAGAATCCCCTTTCCCTCCAAAGGAGCCCAAAATGGTGAACCACCCCGAAGGCATACTGGCTGTCGGTGTAAATGTTCGCTGTGGTTCCTGTCGCCAGGATGCAGGCTCGTGTCAAAGCAATCAGTTCCGCTGCCTGGGCAGATCGCTGGGTGATGCGGGCTGTTTCTACTACGGTTCGGGCCGTGGTGACTGCATAGGCAGCGGAAGTGGTACCGTCGGAGAGTTTGATGCAAGAACCGTCCACCCACAGCTCCCCGTCGGGGTCAGGGAAAGCCGTGTCTCTGAGATCAACCCTACTCCTGGTCTGTTCGTCCGTAAGAGTCACGCAGTCATGTACGGGGTGCACATTGGGATCGTTCTCTGGCAAGGGTAACAGAGTTGCCGGGTTCAGTGTGGTGCATCTTTTCAGGGTGATATGGGGGGCAAGCAAGGTCAGTTCGTATCCAGTCAGTCGTGCACTCGTCAGATGTTGCGTCTTGGTTTGGTTCAGGAGGGTGTCGACTGCATGGGGTACCAGTACCATGAGGGAATTCGAGAGTACAATCCCCTCACTCTGTCGGATAGAGATTGCAGCAGCAGCTACAGCTCGAAGGCAGGCAGGCAAGGCTCTGGCGACAGGGTCAAGAGTGGCAGAGAAGTAAGCGCACGGTCGTTGCTTAGGGCCGATGGCCTGGGTCAGGACAGATAAAGCGCACCCCTCCCTTTCGTGAGTGTAAAGGGAGAAGGGCTTTTTGTAATCAGGGGTACCTAGGACAGGGGCTGAGCAAAGGGCATCTCGCAGTTCCGTGAAGGAAGTTTGACACTCAGGGGTCCATGGGAGTGGGAAAGGGACGTCTTTGTTTAGCAGAGAAAGCAGTGGTTTCACAACGAGGCTGAAGTTTGGTAACCATTGTCGGCAGAAGGAGGTGAGGCCTAATAGGGAGCGAACCTGCTTCTGGGTCTTAGGGACAGGGGTATCTAGAATGGTTTGGATTCGATCAGGAGTGAGTTTTCTTCCATCTTTGGACAAAAGGTGGCCTAGGTAAGTGACCTGGGGTAGGCAGAATTGCAACTTCTTCTTGGAGACCTTGTGGCCATTCTCCGCAAGGAAGTGCAAGAGTTGAATGGTGGTGGTAACCGCTAGAGGGGTGGTGTCGGCTGCCAAAAGGATGTCATCGACATATTGTACCAACACCACTCCGTCGGGTAACTGGACTTGGTCTAGTTGTCTTTTGAGGGCCTGGCTGTAGATGCTAGGGCTTTCCGTGTAGCCTTGAGGCGCTCGGCAAAACCTATATGAGCGGGCTTTTAGGGTAAAGCCGAAGAGATATCGGCTGTCTGGGTGGATGGGGATGGAGAAGAATGCGTTCTTGAGGTCGATGACGGAAAAGGTGGTGGCAGTGGATGGAATCAAAGTCAGGATGGTGGTGATGTCTGAGACCACAGGGTACTGGGGTACCACCACTTTGTTGATCTCTCGGAGGTCGATGATAAAACGGTATGCTTTCTCATCTCCCTCTCCCTGTTTCTTGATGATGGGCAAGATAGGGCTGTTGCAAATGTTACTAACCACTTCCTCTACCACTCCTGCGTCTATCAGTGACTGGATAATCATTACCAATGCCTTCTCGCCCTCTGGCGATATCCGATAATGTGGGAGTTTTGGGAGTGTTGCGTCTGGTCGGACAGTAATGTGCACTGGGTCAATTAACATACGCCCTACGTCCGAATCCGCTTTGGCCCACAGATACGGAGGTAGAGTGTCAAGCAGGGATGCGTCAACGTCGGTGATGGAAAACATGTGTCGGGGAGAGCAATGTCTAAGCAGAACGGGGTTGTCGTAAAGAAACACTCGAACTCCATCTTGAGAACACCTGATCGTCGCTCGGAAGTGTTTCAGTAAGTCAAGTCCCATAATGGCGTCAGGGCTATTGGAGGAGAGCAAGAACGTGGTGTCGGTGGTGTTGTTTTCTACGTCAAAGAGAATCGGGGCAGACAAAGGGTTGGTGGAGGGCGTTCCATCGAAACCTGTCGATGTTATGAGTGAGCCAGACAAGGGTGCCCTTGGAATCAGTCGTTTAGATAACGCACTACGTGTTGCGCCAGTGTCTACCAGAAATGGAGACTTGGTACCCAGGACCTTAGCAGTGACATAAGGGCCCTGCTGGTCAACATAGAGCTCGACTGGATCCCTCCCTCGCCCTTGGCTGTCCTATGCGAAGGTGTGGGTGTCGTCATAGTCAGATTGTTGATATTGGTTCTGCCTGGGTCGATCGAACGTATTTGGTCTGCCTGATCTGTCGTTAGTCGCGTCATTTGGGGGCCCTCGCTGTTGTCCCTTAGGTCTCGGTCCGTTTGCTACATCCCTGGGGTCTTTGTTTCTGATCATTTCCAGAAGAACTGGGCACTGGGATTTCCAATGGCCAGTCCCTTTGCAGAAAGCGCACTGGTTTTCTCTAAGGTCTGTGCGTCCGCTGTAGGAAGTCAGAGTGCGGTCCTGGGGAAATGTAGTCTTAGGGACGTTCGTCTGGTAGTTTCCCCGATATTGGTCTCGTCCTATAGTCACCCCTTGCAGTTTGGCAATCATCACCCTCTCTTTTAAGTCCTTCTTCTTTTTCTCTGTCGCCCTATCGTTTTCATTTTTCTGATGCTCATAATATTGGGCCATTTGGAGAATCGCTGTAGGTTTGGAGGCTGCCCAACTACTCTCGCTGGCCTGTAGTTTCTGGGAGATTTCCGATGATAGGCCCTTAACATAATTCTGGACAAACAGATGGTGTCCGGTTGCAGTGGTCATGTCCTGGCCGCTGTAATCGGAGAACACCGTTTCAAACCGGGAGAAGTATTCCGATACATCCTCCTGGGGTTTCTGGCGACAGGCTGTTACTATCGACCAGTCCACTTTCTTTTCTGGGATCAGGGTTTTTAATTTCTCTACGATTTTATCTGGAAGGTCTAGAATGGATTTCAAAGGCTTTTGTCCTGGTCCCCGTTGTTTATCCAGGTCATTGAGTTGTGTCCAGGTTTGTCCGAACAGCTCAAGGTGATCGACTTTCCGGATTTGCTTCCACACATCAGCTGGTAGACATAACCCGAAGAACAAGTCGATGTCAGCCAGGGTCATAATCGTTGAGCCCAGGGCTGTACCCAATTCAGTATAGAAGGCAGTGGGGTTTTTACGTAGGTCGGGTAGAGATTTCCGGAATGTCAGTATCTCTTGCCGGTCCCATGGCTGGTAGACCCAGTTGTACACTACCCTTCCCTTCGCATCTTGGTTGTTTGCATCATCGTGAGTCCCTGTACCTCGGGGAGGAACCCAGTAAGGGGCAGCCTCTCGTATTGGCATCATGGTGTTAGATTGCTCGGTTGGTGGTTCGGTCACTACGGAGGTTGCGGATTTAGCTCCCGGCTTTCGTTCAGTGAGGTGGCGGAAAACCTCAAGCGTACGCGTAAGGAGGTCCGACACATCACACTCGCCCCCATCCCCGATATCGACCTTCCGGTACAGAGTCGTTAGGCTCTCGGGACCGTTTTCTCGATATCGGTCCTCGTATGCATTCAAGACATGATAACACAGTCGTACGGTAAAATGTCGTCTGTGACTCCCTGTATACGAGCTGAACATATCTGTGATGTACTCTTCATCATCCTTCCTTTCTACCAGTGTCCTTGCTATTTTGTCGATCCCCGCTCGCTCATCTTTGCTTAGCCTGCTTGTTCTTGCAGGACCAGCCCCTCGGGTCTCATGGTCGTCTAACGTTGTTGTTGATGCGGTTTTTAATACAAGGGGTTCGGCCGGCACAGAGGCCATTGGGGCCGAAGCTGTGGCGGTACCTTCGTTTGTACCTGGGGGTGGCACGTGCTGCGCCAAGGGTTGGGAAGGGGCATATGGAGGGGGCATGTAGATGATAGGAGGACCTAACAGCAGATCCTCGTTGGCTCGTTGTTTCGAGGGTAAATCAGGGTAGAGCATGGAGGGAGTTCTAACCGGACACTGGCTTGGTGTTTCCATTTCTAGTTTCTGTTTAGCTTTCTCTCTTTCCTTTATCTCTTTTTCTAGTTTCTGGGCAGCTAGGTGGGCTGCTTTTCGCAGCTCTTTTTCCAACCTACTCTCAGTTTTCTTTTTACGTTGTTCAGTTTCTTTTCGCCACATGCCGAAACTGTCGAGCATAGTGGGTGTTGTCTTGTTTTTTACCCAGGGCAGTTTCTAGCGTTTTTATTTTATCATCATCGAAGGATCCTATCAGGGGCCACTGACTTTCTTGACCCTTTTTCGTATATTTATGCCATAGTTTACTATAGGCTATAGCGGTCAATCCATGCTTCATGAACATGTCCTTATTAGGGGTGCCTTCCAGTGGGGCTGGGTGGTCCATCTCTAATAAGCGGTCCGGGCTAAACAGGCTACTAATCAGTGGGGAGAAGACAGACATGACGGCTCGTAACGAGGGACTAAAAAGTCAGCACTGCCTATCTTATCACTAGGTGCAAAGACTGGACAGAATATTTCTATTCTACGTTGTTTGCAGGCAGTGAATACCTCATGGATCAAAATAACAAAAAGACCAATAAATATTCAATGGGAAGAATGAGTAGGTCCGCAAAGATCTGCGTTACCTACCCTTTTCACTATCTGCAAAAAGGGTGGTCTCTTCCCTGTTTGCAGACAGAGAATCTCCAGGAAACAATAGTTTTGCGAACAACAGTTCAGTTTCAAGTAATTATTGAGTGGGGGAGAAAAAATAAGCACGGCTACTGCCCTACCTATCCTCCACTGCTTGCAAAGAGAGAGCCCGTTGTTTCTCCGTTTGCAGACAGTGAATCTCCAAATAAATAAAAAAAGGAGCAATACTAGTATTTTTTTAAAACAATCAAGCAATCAGTTCGCAACTTGTCGTGTTTACACGACCTTACCCGGACCGCATGGACAGTTTCTTGTCTTCCGAATCCAGCGCCCGATCGTCCTCTCTTCTCCGTTATCCTCGCGGCACTCCTGATGGTTCCCAGTCAGGACCGTAGATCACTCGAGAGAGGTCTGTTCGGAACCAGTGAAGTTCGGATGATCGGCTGTCAGACGAGGGTCTATCGGACAGACGCGTTCCCGATCGTTGCAGTCGTTCACTCTGTCGTCAGGACCTCTCCCACTGGATCCACGGGTCGCTGATGGGCCCCACGCTTGGGACGCCAATTGTTAAAAAGGGTGACACTACCAACCAGAATATAAGATCCTTAAGTATTGCCCGGCGGTGTCGCCTCCTGAACCCATAAAGAAGTTAAACTATTGAAGAGGCAGGCGCTGGAGACTGGAAGGCAGGAAACAAGGTTTTTATTCTCTCCGGAGGAGAACACAGCAAAACGGACAGCAGGTATCGTTCTGAGGTGCTCTAACTGCATCCCTGAGGCCTGGCCTCTTATACACAAGTTTCTTTTTATTGCATGTAACATATTCTCGTCGATACTTTGATGTACAGAAAGACATCCTCAGATCCCCCCCTTTCAGGCCCGTTCCCACACAAGGTTACAGTGGAAGTCCCCGCCCCGTTCACAACAGGTGATGATCATCGCGCAGCTGGATATTCCGCCGATTCACGGAGTGTGCGGGGTTCGATCGGATCTCGTAGGGCGGGGGGGCTTTGATCAACCCGGGGATCCCTTGATGGAGGAAGCTTTTTATTGTACGGGGAGGGGCAAGGAACAGTATCGGCAGAGCTGGGTGTCGGCCTGGGAACGAGGAAGACAAACGGGCACACGGAAGAAAGGGGGTTTGCATCAAAGGGCCGGGGATCATGAATGGGAAGAAGGGAGGTGTTGCGCTGGGAACAGGACGAGGGCCTGGGGCAGAGCAGCGCTGAAGAGGGGTTTATGATTTCAAGGCAGGTGCAGGCAGGGGGGTTGTCAGCATGCGGGGGATGCCAGCGAAGCTAGGAGGGGGGAGAGGGGCGCGCTGGCTCTCGGCGAGAGCAGGGAAGCCATGGTGTTCAAAATGGCGGCTGTTTTACGCGCACAAAAGGTTCAAGGAGAGCAAGAGGGCGCCGATAATGTTGACGGTTTCAGCCTAACTTTCAACAATAGTTGAATAATTAATTTTTCAAAATGCTTATGTAAGTAGACTTGTCAAGTGCCAGGACACTACTTTATTGTTTTTCCTTTCTTTTACAAATAGGTAGAACACAGGTGAGGTTAGAAATTGGAGATGCTCAGAAAACGTACAACGTCTTCAAAGGAGCTGCTGTGGTGGTGGCAGCTCCTCTGACGACAGACTTTTGCAAGGCAAGCGTAGATCTCTAAATATGGGTCTGCAGTCCGCTAAACCTTGAATAACATCTTAAGTCCTAAAACAAAGGCATTCTGTTGCAAACAATTATGTACATTTTGCCTACCTAAGTAAATGTTAGAATCAATACAATTTTATAAACTAAAGAAACATTTTCGTACTGGAGCACAAAGCAGTGACATGGTATCTAACTAAAGAAATATTTTCTTACCTGAGCACGAAGCAGTGACATGGTATCTAAGGCTTCCTCTTGCTTATAAAGGGTCTGCTTCATTTCATCAATCTGGGATTGTTTTGCAGCCAATGCTTTCTCTGCTAAATTCAACTGCTCATTCAGGTCATTCATGACTTCCTTTCGGACACTTTCGGACTGCAAACAAGAATAGAATTTATTTGGCAAAGAAGATAAAATAGAGAAATTGAGAATATGACTGCCGATTACCCAGTAGATGGCAACCGACTACCCAGTAGATGTTGGGCTGTCAATCCCTGATTCACATTCATAATCTGTCTCCAATCCATCGTTTTGTAGTTGTTTAATCCACCATAACCAATTTTAGTATACAAAAAGTCAAAAAATCACTGTCGTTTTATACTGTAATAAAAAAATTACAAATATTTTATAAACCAAGATTGAAGATAAGTGACTCAAAGAAATATGCTCAGAAACATTAATTCCACAATCTAAAACTTAGAAATAAAATCAACTGTTATAACTAAAACTTAAGTTCATCCCAACTATTATAAGTAAGGCAAATTATGAGTGGTTCATACACATAGCGAAATTCAATACTTGAAAAACACCGCTTAGAATCCTAACCCAAAACAGAATTGAACCTTATCCTAGGTGTAGGCAATCAAACAACCATTTTTAAGATTTACGTTGCGGGGTTCTTTCCTTCTCATGAACTAAAACTAATGCAGACTCAGCATACTGTTGTAGAGGTGATTCAGATCCTAATCAATGACAGTTGTCCAGTATTAATACTTAATTATATGAATGAGGGCATTTGTCATTTTAGTTATTTCATCTCATATGTAAAGCTTGATCACAGTTTATCAAACCAGCAACTCTCTCTCCATACATAGTTACTACTGCATTTGGCCACAGTGGTCTTTCACATGGCAAATTTAAGACCTACTTAACATTTCAAGAAAATAATTGGGCCTGGTTTTGCAACACTGCAGGTCCATCTAACAACTCGTTTTGAAGATATCCAATAATTTTAAATGTGAGAATCCCTAGAGTTCTGCTCCACTGCATGCTTCCACTTTTTGATAACTTGGAATGGTTAAAACATGTTAGTCAATGGTCCAGCTCCAAATTTATTGTTGTAATATCATATTTCCTAAGTTAAGTTTGAGAGAGTAACCTTGTGCTTGGCTACTTGATTTGCTCATGTACCTTAATTGGTCACTAAGTTGCAAGAACTCAAAACCATCAACCACTTGCAATTTAGATTTATTTTTGAAAAACTATTAACTTTGCCTGTACAGAGTTTCCACAATTGGTATCCACTCAGGCGCCCCGACCGACCCTCTTCCCCACCACACCTACAACAAGGCCGACAGCTCCATCGCACCCCACCTGTGCAACATCATCAACCTCTCATTCAAGACCGCGACCTTCCCTGAGAGCTGCAAACACGCCGAGATTAACGCCTTACTGAAGAAACCCAAGGCGGACCCGAGTGACCTAAAGAACTTCCGGCCCATCTCCCTGCTTCCATTTCCGGCAAAGGTCATCGAAAAGACCGTCCGCTACCTAGAAGACAACAACATCCTCGACCCCTCCCAGTCATGCTTCCGCAAAAACCACAGCACCGAGACCACCCTCATCGCCGCCATAGACGACATCAGACTCCTACTCGACAACGGTGAGACAGCAGCCCTCATCCTTCTGGACCTCTCCGCCGCCTTCGACACCGTCTGCCATCACACACTACGCACACGCCTCTACGACGCAGGGATCCGCGACAAGGCCCTGGACTGGATCACCTCCTTTCTCTCCGACAGAACCCAAAGAGTCCGCCTCCCTCCGTTCCACTCCGGAGTCACCAAGACGATCTGGGGTGTCCCACAAGGATCATCCCTCAGCCCGACGCTCTTCAACATCTACATGGCTCCACTCGCACGCATCGCCAGACTCCATGACCTCAACATCATCTCCTACGCCGACGACACCCAGCTGATCCTCTCCCTCACCAACGTACCCCTCACCGCCAAAGTCAACCACCACAGCGGTATGAAGGCGGTCGCCGACTGGATGGAAGAAAGCCGTCTCAAACTCAACACGGACAAGACAGAGATCCTCATCCTCGGACCCAACCCCTCAGCCTGGGACAACTCCTGGTGGCCCACCTCCCTGGGCACCATCCCTACACCAACCAAACTCGCACGCAACCTGGGAGTAATCCTCGACTCGAAACTCACCATGACCAACCAGATCAACGCAGTCTCCTCAACCTGCTTCTACACCCTCCGCAGGCTTCGCAAGATCTACAGATGGATCCCCACTGACACACGAAAAACCATCACTCACGCCCTCATCAGCAGCAGGCTCGACTACGGCAACGCCCTCTACGCCGGAGCCCTAGCCAGACTCCTCAGCAGACTTCAAAGAATCCAGAATGCCTCAGCACGCCTGATCCTCGACGTCCCCCGCCGAGACCACATCACCCCCCACCTGAGAAACCTGCACTGGCTCCCCGTCGACAGAAGAATCACCTTCAAGCTCCTGACCCACGCTCACAAGGCACTTCACAACACAGGCCCAGCATACCTCAATAACCGACTGTCATTCTACGCACCCAACAGGAGACTCCGCTCCGCCGATCTCTCTCTGGCCACCGTCCAACGCATCAACAGAACCACCTCCGGAGGCAGGTCCTTCTCCTACCAGGTCGCCAAGACATGGAACTCCCGCCCTCTCCTCCTACGGCAGTCAGAAGACCCTCAGACCTTCAGGAGACTACTCAAGACCTGGCTCTTCGACCACTAGCTGCAGCCTCCCAGCGCCTTGAGACCCTCGCGGGTATGTAGTGCGCTTTATAAATTGTTTGACTGATTGAATTGGTATCTTACACTTGGCATTATTTGGATCATGTTTCTCAGTGACAATGTAAATGCCATCGATAGTTCATGCTTGACATAATTCGTTCTAGCAAATATAACGGTGGTGTTCACATGTAGTAATAGGAACTTGCAAAGCCAACAGATCTGGCTATAATTTGCTAATACATACAGAGGCATGAACAAATGCTCTTTGAACGATTTGCACATTAAAACCTGACCAATTGGCTATGCCTATGCTTGTTTGTTGTATGTATTTAGTGACAGTACATAAATTTGACATTTGTGGCCATGAACCCATCAGCTGTTGTAATGGAGTAGAAGAGGTGAAGACTGATACTCGTCACATGGGCTGTACTTTCTATTATTGTGTGAAAGTGTCCATACATGAATGCCCTCTAGAATTTTCTGATGTGTACATACCATGCCAGTGAAGAACAAGTTACTTACCTTCAGTAACGATGTATCTGTAAGAGACATATGCCAGTTGTAGATTTCTTACCTTAGAATTTCCCCCAAGTGTCAGTCTGGATCCGGAGATTTTTTTTTTACAGTCTAAAGGCTTTGTTCTAAGCACCACTTTGTCCAGATGCACAGAGAAGAAAGGGGGCTTGGAAGACAAAGCCTGAAGCTCACTCATCCTGCAAGCAGAGGCGAGGGCCACAAGGGAGGCAGTTTTGGGAGAGAGCAGCCTGAGAGGACAGGTATTAAGAGGCTCAAAGGGAGCACACATAAGGTATGTGACAACAAGATTTAAGTCCCACTGGGGCATTATGAAAGAAGATGGAACAAAACAGATGAGTAATGCCCTTAAAGAACCTATTAACAATAGACTTGGGGAGCGTGGCTTCGTTGTGCTGCAAGAAGGCCGCTTGCTGAAGGGGCTCTGCCGGCAGGTCCCTCTTATCCTAAAGAATCTACATCCTGTAGAGGGAATCGAATAAAACAAGATAGCTATCTTGCACCAGAAACGTACTGTGACCGAGATTTGTTGACGGCCGAAAGAAATCGATGCAGCAAGCACACAAATACAGCGTGGGTGGGCCTCGCAAACTGCGAGTGTTAGGTCACAGCGGCATTGACACCTGTCCTGCAGATACCGAGGCCTGGTAAGAGACCCCGTGATGCAGGAGGCTGAATAGCGGTGCATACTGCACGGCATCTGAGACGTTCCTGGGCGTGTGGAGCTGCTGCAGAGGCCTACTTTGACGTAGATGCTGAATTGCAGCCGGCTCTAGAGGAGGCCCGGGCCTGCCTAGGTAAACTTGGGCCCCCAGAGAAAGCATGTCATCAGCAGTGAGTGGGGCCTGGCGCTAAAGCCGTGGCCTGAAGGTATTGTGGTGGTGCCCGGACTGACTGGCCCTGGACGTGTAGCGGTGGCTCACACACGTGGAATGCATGAGTACTCTGGTGTGCCTGAGGGGCTATCTGCCTCGTGAGTGGCCCGCTCGTCCTCTCGCGGCCTGGATAGTGTGGTGCTGTGCTGTGCTGATGCAGGGGGCTGTCGGGGGCCGTCTGGTGTGGACTAGGGCTTGGGGACCGCCAAGTAATTGTACGGACGGTGGCGGGGTGGGGTTGGTGCTGGTGAGGCTGTGACGGGATTGCTTGGCCCCTCTGTGGCACTGGCATTGCGACTGTCTTTGGGAACTCAGGCAGCAGTTGACTCCCATGCACTGTTTAACAGAGGCCACTTGACTGTATTGATACCAAAGAATCTCCACCTAAAGGCAACATGGGGTAAAACGACCCCAAGCAGTCCAAATTGTCATTTGAAAACAAATGCTTACCTCGCACAACAGATACCTGTTCTGAACCTGAAACAGAGTTAAATACCAGGGACTGCGGGGAGAAACAAGATGAGGACTTACTCAACATACTGCAGGATGTCCGCTCCAGCATAAAAACCATAGACAATAAAATTGATGTGCTTACATCAAGGCTGGACAGGGTAAAAAAAGCAGGTTGACTCCCATGAGGTTCGCCTGGACACTCTGGAGACTAGAGTTTCAGATGCAGATGACTACCAAGTCGAGTCCAAGGAGCACATCGTCCAAATGGAAAAAGTCCTCCCAGTCATAAAGGCCAAAAATGAAGATTTAGGGGCGTGCTCCCGGTACAATAATCTAAGATTTACTGGTTGCCCAAAACTATAGCTATACTAAAAATGGAACACTACATTGAGACACTGCTGCGGGACCTGTTTGGTTCAGTTTTGTCCTCCGTACGGATTGTTGAAAGTGCGCATCGCTCACTGGGGCCCAGACCACCTGTGGGAGCAGTACCGAGGCCTATAAAAGCACAGCTATTGACCTATCGGGACCAAGGCACACTACTAAAAGCAGCCAGGGACCAAGGCCCCATTAACCACCAAGGAAATAATCTCTCATTTTTCCCCAGACTACACGCCGCTGGTACAAGCTGCCCGCAAATAGTTCCAGCCAACCAAGCACATCCTACAGCGGGCTTCAGTCCAATACGCCATGCTGTCAGGACTTTCAGGACTACTCTAGTGAGGCCTATCATGCGTTATTATACCTCCAACTTATGTTACGCCAAATCGCCTTTATAACATACCGTAGTCATGATGTATCTTGAAAGCCATCATTTATCCAACAGCCAATTATCATACAAGTTTCTATTAAGTCACTAACTCTTGAAATGCTCGATATTATGCCCAAATATTGTTCCCCACAAAAACACCACGTATTATCTCAATTAGGGGCAAGCCAGAGCTGTTGCAGTTTTCACGACGTTTTATGTATGTCTTCCAGTAAGCCATAGAGTTGTTATGCTGTTCGTTTTGTCTGGAACTATGCAAATAACCTTTCCTTTGTCCCGTAGTCCAATTGAGTTGAAAAGCGGTAAAGTAAACGCTGGTCTTGTGTACTAACGCGACTCCCGTACGGCGCTTCCAGTGCCTATAAATAGAGCCACACCCATCGGCTCGGTGCAGATTATTCTGGGCTCGTGGAGTGTTCCTTTGTATCCTGCTCTTCGCTACTCTGATGTTAACGTTCCCGAATTCTGTATATCCGGCTGGATGCAATTGAAGAGATTCAGGTAAGATCTCTTACATGTTTTTATAAACAAAGTCGGGCATTTTGGTTCTGAGATGCCCGTGTTCCTAGAACTGGAATAACGAAACTTGAGAAGTCTTTGGAAACTACCAAATCTTTAATGACTATAACCTGAGGAATCAGAAAGGTGCCTAGGAAGTACAAGAAACAGATAACTCACTCTTTCTGTATCCAATTAGTTCGAACAGTGGAACTTTGGTGTTTAATATTTAGACTGTTGTAGCTTCAAGACATTGACTTTTTGTGATTTGATAAGAAACTCGGATATTCAACTCCCCATTTGAAGTCTCTGAGAATGTGTATTTAAACCTCTGGTGAAATTATAAACCTAGGTTTCAACATTTCAGCGGATTCAAGTTTGCTAATAGTGGATTAAGCATATGAAAGAATATTCCAGCCTCGAAGTGTATGAAAATCCTGTTATCGAAGGCACTTTCATTACAACAGTTTCTTTTCACAGGTAATTGTAATTTAGTAAGGCTATTTTTCACATTATACTAGCTTGTTAAAATTGAAGATCGTGTTCTCATAATTTCCTGCTGTGTCATTACAGAGCTCCCTCCCCGCAGTACCCTACCTTTCCCTCCCCTCATCTGACCATCCTGAACCTCTGGAATTTTTTTAAACGCAGAATTGGGGCTGCCAGAAGGTTGGCTATTTGAGGGTACTGTTCCTGAGGAACTTGGGTCTTGACATGCTTTACCCAGCACAGCTAAAAATCATGGAAGACTGGCAATCTCACTTCTTCACAGACGCCAAGGCAGCATTAAAATTCGCCAAATACAGAAGCGCCAAGACACAGTCCCCCCGCTCATCTCAGCAAACTGGATCGGAGCAGGTTCTAAGTGACAATGACTAAAGACACTGAAAAGAACGTATGCCAGCGTCTTCCAAAGTCACAAAGCACTACCAGTAGCTATGTCTCATCAGTGGACCACACGACCACGTGCATGATAATCGATAAGTGGATGAAAGGTCACATATACAACTAAACCACATAAAGGTTCACATGTTTAGCGATTCCACAAACTAATAACACGACCTGGCCACCCTGCCTTATGGTTGGGCTGTATGCCGGCAACCCAGGCCCCCACTGGGAGAACTCCCATGGTTCATAATGTAGGTTTGTACGGGGTAAATACAGGGAGGGGGTGGGTAGGGCAATACAACCTAGTTGGGGGGTTGGTGTGGGTGGTGGTTGGGACAGGAGTTATTGAGTTCTTGGGGTGAAGGGAGTTAATTTTCCCGCAATTTGCTGCGATAGACTGCAAAATTGAGAGCTCAGGCAGGATACACAGTTTAACCTACAGTTTGTGTCATTGTGATTGTGCATTTAGGAGATTAACTGACCAACCCATTGTGTACGGCAGCACATTGCATATATATCCACACCACCCAGCAACAGGCAATGGCAGAGGTAAAGTTCCTCATCTGGAACATAAGAGAATTGAATGATTACAGGAAAGCTAAGCTAGTTCATTCATATCTAACCAGGCAAAAAAAAAATCTATATTTGCTTCTGGCAGGAAACGCACATGAGAATTGGTGCGGACCCGAAAGTAAACAAAATATACTGGGGTGAAACACATTCAGCGTCGTACTCCAACTATGCTAGAAGGATGATGATATTGATCAGGCGGGGGTCAGGTTGGACAACCTCTCACACACTAATAGATCCAGAGGGGCGTTATGTCATTCTAAAAGGAACACTGATGACAACCCAGGTGACGCTGTTCGCTATCTATGGCCCTAACATAGACAACCCAAATCTTTTTACCACTGTGTGGTCTTAAGTCATCTTCCTGGGCTTCAACACAGTAATACGGAGGGAGGGTAATTTCAATACCATCATGCAGGACCCCCTGGACAGAGTGGGATCTGCCTGCCAAATGCATCCCAGGAGCACCCAACAAATTCTCTCCATTATGCATGATAATGGACTGTTAGACATATGGGCCTGCTGGCATCTGGACATTAGAGAGGGCACCATAATGGTCCAGACTAGACTACTGGCCGGTCTCGGGCGATGTTGCGGCCAGGGCCATTGGCACTAGACTCCAACTGCGCACGCTGTCTGACCATGAGCCAGTACAGCCAAGTTGGAATATACTACACACTCGGCCCCGTGCATTCAACTGTCGACAACCCCCATGCCCTACAAGACACAGCCTTCAGAGAGGAGATACGTAGGGAACTTGTTCAATATTTTTCCATTAACGAAGGTTCCTATCCACGCTATGGGAAGCCTTTAAGGCAGTGATAAGGAGAGCATGCATAGTTAAGCAATCCGGGGTCCTAAAATCAATTAGACAGACACTAGTGGGGCTAGAGCAGAATATAAGTGACCCTGAACTGCTATATCACCAAACAGGTGAGCCTACACATCTTGCAACACTGAGAGTGAAAATATCGGCGGAGTTTGGTGAAGAGGGAATAGTGTTTCCTGGGTAAAGACGCCAGAGCCCGGTGCTACGCGGAGGGTGACAGACCAGGTGGGGCTTTGGCAAATACACTTAGGCAACCATCAACCTCAGCTTATATAACTGAACTTCTAGATGAGGATTCAACTCTACTCAGAGGACAGCCATGGTCACATGCCTCATCAACTTTTATTCCTCTCTTTACATAGCCACACAGGACAGCCCACACCCTGAGATACAAAACTATCTGGATTCCACTGAGCTGGTCTGGCTAAGTGATGCCCACCGGGCTTATCTGGCTGAACCTTTTTCTACGGAAGATATGATATAGGCCATAAGTAGTATGCCTGGAGAAAAGGCCCCAGGACTTGACAGACGGACGACTTATTTTTATAAGACCTATGCGGTTGAGCTTGCCCCCCACCTCCTAGCAGTCTATCAGGAATCTTTAGATCGAGGTTCCTTGCCACCCACAATGAGAGAAGCAGTGATAATTTCTCTTCTGAAGCCAGACAAGCCAGCCCACCTATGCGACTCATAGTGTCCACTCTCGCTAATCAATGCTGACTACAGAATACTCGCTAAGTTTCTCGCCACCAGGATGCAACTGCTCCTGCTGCTAATTACCAGACCTGACCAGTCTGGATTTATACCTGCCATATATACCTGTATATCTGTCGATCCACAGAGCACAATCTGCACACCTTCTTTTCTGTTCGGCATCAGCTTGATCCTCAGTTACCGGCCCCTGCAGTCTTTCTAGATGCTATGAAGAAGTTCGATTCACTGTAATGGCCATACCTGTTCACTATATTACCCAGGATGGAATTTAGTCCTAACTTTATCAAGTTGATCCGACTGCTCTATACTGAGCCCAGTGCGAGACTAAAAGAAAATGGGATGCTGTCTGTCCACTTCCCAATAACACGTGGAACCAGACAGAGGTGCTCTCTCTCACCGCTGCTATTTGCAGTGGCCATGGAGCCAATGGCTGCCAGAGTGCGTCATTACCATACAGTAAGGGAGCTGAGGTCTACAGATAGAGGCTTAATAACATCAATGTATGCGGATGACATTACTCTATATATCCGTGCGCCAGACGAGAATCTAAACTTGGTATTGAGAGAGGTTCTCCAGTTTGGAGACATGTCTGGAGTAAATGTGAACTGGGCCACATCGACGTTATTACCCCTGACTGATGCCCTACTTAGGACGGAACTGGAATATCCATTGACCTGGGCAACTGGATTGGTGAAAAATCTGGGTATATGGCTCAGCAGAGACACACAAGAAATATGGCGTATGAATTATGGTCGACTGATGGAGTGGCAGGAGCGTAAGGTAGCCACCTGGTCCGCTCTACCATTGTCTCTGGCGAGTAGAATAGCCATAACCAAAATTATAGCCCAGCCCAAACTCCTATATTTATTCACCAACGTACCAATCTCTCTCACACAAGCATTTTTCAAGAATCTTTGTTCCATGATGACTGCCCTTGTAATGTCTGGGAAGCATCTGTGCGTCAATAGGGAACTCTTGACGCTGCCGCTTTCGCAGGGAAGGTTGGGTGCACCAGACTTTGACCTACACGTACTGCACGCACAAGCTCAGTATTGGGTGCAACCGATTCAGTTTCAGGGCCATGTGTCGTGGTGGAAAAGGATATGGCCGAACCCACCCAACTGCAGGTAGCCCTATATCAACCATATCGCAGAACAAATGATGAGGTGAATACTGTAGAGACATTGCGAAGGGCGTGGGAGGGATTAAGGAAGAGTACCAGGACCCTGTCTCAATATAGTGAAACCCAGCGAGTGCAGTAGGTCTACCTTAGTCTGGAGGTGGGAGACGACAGCCTGGGGCGAGCCCGCCTTCAACAGCCAGTCGTCAAGATAGGGGAAGACTGGAACCCCTGATCTTGGCAGATGAGCTGCGCCCACTGCCATCACCTTTGTGAACACCCGAAGGGCACTGGTACGGCCAAATGGGAACATGGTGAACTGAAAGTGCTAGTGGCCCACCGTGAACAATAGATAGTGTCTGTGGGCTGGCAAGACGGAAATATGGAAATAAGCATCCTGCAAGTCCAACGCCACCATCCAGTCTCTGAGATCGAGCGCAGACAGGACCTGAGGCAACATGAGCATCTTCAACTTCTCCGTCCGGAGGAAGCGGTTGAGGGCCCTGAGGTCTAGAATAGGATGCAGTCCTTTGTCGTTCTTAGGCACCAGAAAGTAGAGGGAATAACAACCAGGACCTACATTCGGCACAGGGACACTCTATAGCAACCTTGGCCAAGACATCGGAGACTTTCTGGCGGAGAAGTGCCAAATGATCCTCCGATATGTGTTTGAAAGACAGTGGCATGGAGGGAGGAGTAGTCTCAAAGGGGAGAGAGTAGTCCCTTCGGACGATTTGCAAAACCCACCAGTCGCCATGATGGATTGCCAGTAGAGGAGGTGATCGCAAATCCTGCCTCTAACTGGCCCCTGATGGAACTGAAAATTCAGACTATGAAGGTTTAGAGGCTGCGGTGGAGGTTGGGGTTAGTAAGGGCGGCCTGCTGGCTCCCAGACCCACAAGGTCCCTGGATCCCACGTCTGCAGCCACGTAGAGCCTGGGCAGCTTGCGTGAACTGGTGGCTAGACTGGGCCGGACATGGTTGGGTGCCCCTTGCATAGCAACAGAAGGGACAAAAAGCAGACTGGAGTGGGCGAGAAGGTGCAGTGAGGCCTAAAGATCTCAGGCCATAGTTCTAGAATCTTTAAAGCACTCCTGCGCTGAGTCTGCTTTGTCGTCAAAAAGATGACGTCCATCAAAGGGCATGTCCATCAAGGTTGATTGGACATCTCCTGAAAAGCCAGATGTCCTCAACTAGGTGTAGCACCGAAGGGCTAATGACGTGGCAATCGTTCTGTCCAGTCAGTCTGTAGTATCTAGTCCACATCTAATGGTGAATTTGGCTGTGTCTCTCCCATCCCCACTGCCTGGGAGAGAACGGCCTGGTCCTCCTCCGCGCACTGAGGCTGCACCTGCGTGACCGTATCCCAGATGGTATGGGGGTAGCAGCCAAAGAGGCAATTGGTGTAGGATTCCCTATCTGGAGGTGCAGAAGGGTGTGCGCCTTTAGAAGAAGAGGCTTTGACCACCAAGCCATCAGGGGAAGGGTGTTGGGTCAAGAACACCGGGTCATCCGGGGCAGGGCGGTGGCAGCGGCGGGCAATGGTCCTCTCCACAGGAGCCCCTGTGTTGGGCTTGGACCAAGTGCCCAGGGGGCATCAGTGAGGGCCTCATTGAACTGCAATAGGGGTTCAGAAGAGGAAGTCACAGACTGGAGCACCTCTGTCAGGAGGTTAGTTCTGACTGCCACCGAAGGGAGCTCCAGGTCCAAGACCACGGCCGCCCTCCGAACCACCACAGCATAGGACAATCCCTCCTCCGTAGCCACGGGAGGGGGTAGAAAACAAACCAGTGTCACCACTGGCATCACCCAGGTCTTCTCATCAGTCCGTTTTTTCTAGCTGGTCAGTTAAAGGGTCCAGAAACCCCTCCCAGTCCTCATCACCACCCTCTGGTCGGTAGCGAACACCAGGTATGAACATGGGAACAAAAGTATCCTCCAGCGTCGGTCCGGCTCTGGGTGCAAATCGGGGATGAGGATGGGCACAGTCGACGGTCGGGGCGTTGTCCTCAAGATCTGTGCCAGGGAAGGTCGAGGTCTGGATCACCTGGGGCCAGCCGGGACTAGAGCCACCTGCATTGAAGGGCCAGGACCCCGACCTGCTCCGTGGGTCCCGAAGGCACGCTGGCGGAGTTGAGCTTCCCAAAGACTAGGTGTAAGGCCTTGTAGAACTGATTAAGTTGAGTAAGTGACACTCCAGCTCCCGGAAAGGGTGGAAGGAGCAGAGTCGTCCCTGAACCAGGCACCGGAGACGGAGCCTTTGAACGACGATGCTATAAGTCCTGTGTTGCGTCAGTCGACCGACAGGGAGAAGGTGAAGAGCACTTGTGCTTCTTCGCCTCTTCTTCTGTTTTGACTCACCCGAAAACCTCGACGACTTAAAGTGCGATGAGGCGAACTGTCTCAAGACCTTCCTCTCGAATGAGACCGGGAACGACGCAGAGCTGACACCGGGCCTCCAACAACTTTCAGTACGGCTCTCGCAAAGACTTTGGGTGCATGGCCCGGCAGTCAGAGCACGACTTTGGGTCGTGTTCACACTCCAGACACCACAAGCACACGAGGTGCGGGTCCGTCACCGACATCATCTTGTGGCAGGACCCGCAGGGCTTGAAACCGATGTGACGCTGGGACATCCCTCGCACACCAAGAGTCCAAGACTCAAAAAAGATTTCAACAAAAGTCACAAAATGGTTAGCCAAAAAAAGGCTTTTGGGTAGCTCTCTCCTGATCTGCACTAGGATGGCGCGGAAAAAGAAGGAACCGATGTCAGCGTGAAAATACTTGCAAAGCCTACTGAATTTGATGTTCTCTCTGCATATATTTGAAACCTTTTGTCCTGCCTCTCGATAAATTTCTTTGTGAACTACAACACATAGCAAAAACCTGATATGCAGACCTGCAGAGACTTCTATGCTAGCCTTTATCACTGTTGAAAGAGAGAGAAAAATCCTATGTTATACTTGCCATTTAGAGGCTGGAAATGCCAAAAGATGTGTGCAGCCCAGGTTGGTTGTAACCCACCAGGTAGCCAGCCCATTCTTCTTGTGACTTAGCAGCGTGCAGCAAGGGGTAGGTCTAAGAGTGGCCAGGCCCAGCTTCCAACCCACTGTTGGGTAAACCCCATTCCACATGGCTGGTGGGCAACACCCTCAACCTGGACTCAGGACCTGGTCTGTAGGCCCTATGCCCAATATCCATTGCTGCTCCAGAGCTTTACCTGTGTATTCATGATTTTGCTTTCAGGTACGCAAACCTTGAACAGACCTTAGGATCAGGAACTCCACATCAATATTAGTGTTCTTTTAAATAAAAAATTTTTTGTGGAACTCATGAGTCTCTGTGCCTCCTACACTGTCCTTCCTGGGCATAAGGAACTTGCCAAGAGACATGTATGCCCCTTTTTGTCCCCCACCTACCTGGATCCTCGGATAACGCCCTCTGCTGTGTAAAGGCAGCTGCAACAAAAAGAATCGTATCACAGGCAGCCAAACACAGCAAATATGTTGATGGACCAAGGGGAGGTATGCTGCTCCATATTGGAGAAAGGCAGAAAGGTAAATGTTACAATGTTACTTACCCAGTAATCATCTGTTCATGGCATGTAGTACTGTAGAATCACATACTGTGCATAATCCTGCCATCTATTGTTTGGCCTGGAGGTGTTCTGCGAAGAAAGTCTTTTGAGTCACAAGGTATTGTGATTCCTCCTCTTGCCGGAAATGCACATGGTCATCACCTTCATTGTTAGATTGTTTGCCCATACGGCAGGTGAGGATAGAATGTGAAGCAAAGTGTTGTATAGGAGATATCAATGCACAGAAAGAGGAAATTAAAATATATAACTGCAATAGCACAGGCGTCCGGGGAGAAGGGTGAGTACATTCGAATCTAGAGCACTACATGGCATGAACAAATGCCACCTTTTTGATGAACCACGTTTTCTTAGTGCTTTTAGTGCTCTATTCCAATAGAGGGGTTCACATTTTTACTGTGAGGAGTCGTACAGAGACTAAATTTTCTTTTATTGTATTGAACCATTTTTGTGCTCAAAATGTTTTGAGGTGTTTATTTCCATTTGGAATTTTCTGAAGATTAGTTTTTCCAGTTTGGACTTTTTAGAGTGTACCTTTGCGGAGCTACATAGGTGCTCATTTTTGTTTTGTTTTGTTTTGTTTCCGTTTCAGGTTTAATTGTATGGGGCTGCAGAGTGCTCAGTTCTGTTCATGCTCAGTTTTATACATGATTTATATTGTTGAACCACGTCAGTGCTCTATTCGGTTAGAGGTGTTCAGTTATACAGAGAGCCAAAGGGGAGTCATGTACCCCGTGCAGAGTGTTGTAATCGGAGTACATTAAGTTGGGTGTCATGTACTCTTTGTAGTGTGTTTTGCCTTGATATGTGTTTGAAATTCATTTACCTGTGTGTTTTGGGGAGTCATATACCCCATGCCGTTTGTTCTACTCTGGTGGTGTTCTATTGTTGACTGTGTTGTGCGGTGTGTTGCTTAGTTTAGTATTGCTGCGTCTGTCTTTGTTATTCTTTGGGGTGCCATTTTTATTTAGTTTTGGTTCCCTGTTTATTGCTTTTCGTGACAGTCTGGCCAACTGGCATGATTTGTGATATTTAGCGTTTGGTTTGAGATGAGGGATGGTGGTCATGTGAGGTTGAGTTTCTGATTGAATGGTCATTTGTTGTTTTTGCATTGGCCATTGTCAGATTGAGTTGTCATGTGATGTTTTTGCATTGTATTGTCATTGTGATGTTTTGTATTGGTTTCGTGTGTAATGCTATTAATTATTCCATGATTTATTTTCTCTTGCTTTATTTTGTTTTCATTGTTTTAAAGGAGGGAGATGTGTTATATTCTGGTCTTCTCCTTACCTGCTGCTCAGCCTGTGTGTGTGATGTCATCAGAATGTTCATGTATGCATGGTTTGAATGTGTGGTCAGTTTGAGTGAGTGGGGCTGAGCAGCTGGGTGCTGCTCCCGGTGGGGCCTTCTTTACTATATAACCTAGGACTAATAAATCTACTTAATTACAACTACGGCTTCTGGATTTGCTTACCTCCCAAAATATTTTTTTCAATGTAACACAGCCCTTCGTCATTCACAGGCATATAACCCACCTTTTCCCAATCGTCACACGTGGGAGTGGATGCAAGCATGTGTTTTGGTTCCTTGTTCTCAGTAATGGTAAGTGTTAGAATGTTATGTATATTGTGCTGAGACCCCTTGTCAAACTAACCTCCCCTACTGACACAACCCAGGCCCTGGCTGCACGTCGCTGGCCGCGGTTAGAAGTAGAGCTACTGCATTTATTCCCCTACAAAATTGATCCAAAAGACAAGCAGGCAGGGTTCTTGTTCACTTGTGAAGTTGATCCAAATATCCGAGTCAATTGCAAAGTGAGAGATATGTGCCTACAGTATACAGTTATCTGATGTATGACATTAAACTGGCCCTATCTTTATGCCCTTAACAATGCCAAATTTGGATTGATTTACGAACAATGAGTGTTAAAAACATTAAGGCAATGCATGTCAGTGATTTAGTTCCTCTCTTATTTCAAGTTTTACTTCATCTTGCCTCCCTCAAGAGTTATTTAATCATGTTGTGTTTCTGTATTTTTGTTTACGTGAATACTTTGAGCCGTGGTAGGTATTTACGAGGGGCTTTGATTGAGAGCTTTGACGTGGATGCCAAAGCAAAGTGCCTGTTAGTGGGTTTGCCTTTCTGAAGAGCACACTGAACAATGGTCAGTTGTAATTGCGATTCGGTAAAAATGCGTGTAAAGGGGGTGCACAGATGGCAAAATATTTACAGTGCAGAAGCACAAGGAAATAAATTGCTTAAATGTGAGTGAGAGCAGTGTATATTTGGAAGTGGTGAAGTGAGGGAGATGCGAGGAAGTGCATTCAGGGAAAAGTGAAAAGAGGCTGTTGGAGAGGAAAAAGAGGTGGTTGAAGATGTGCAGATAGACGAGATGTGCAGAGAAAAAGGACAAACACATCTAACATAAAGCGCACATAACTGAAGGCCAAAACTCCTTCCACAGGCCTCAATACTATTGAAATATCAAAACTGAAAATTTTTGAAGATTAATCATTTATAACAAATCCTTGTTTTTACTCATGTAACAGCAAACAACGATTGGCAAAGCTGCTCGTACGTACAGGTTTTACATGTAGGACAGTTGTCGGGTAACACACTATAGGAATCACAGAAAATTATCTTAAATGTTCACTTTTAGAGAGCCCCCACATTTTTCATCCCAGTTAAAAACCGGTCTTCACATATTTCTATATGACTGATTGCAATCGGAAGCCGTGGGTTCTTCCCAAAGCCTAGTTAGAGCATTTTCTTCCAAAGTTGATGCTGCATGCAGTGCAAGACACTGGGCAAGCACATACTTTAAAAGGCTGAAGTTGCTGCATTGTACAATTTGCACATTACAGTAACTGTTAAACATGTTAGTGCAGTAAGATATAGGGCAGTTTTGATGTGTTTAATATTTCAAGACCATTGCTTTGTAAGCCTTGCATGATCACTAAATTAATTGGCTTGAAAAAGCCCCATTTGGCAATCTTTTTTTTCAATTTTTTCTCTTAAGGTGGATCCAGTCTGGATCCCACGATTGTCCATGAAGTTTGCTCGCATTGCTCACTTCATAAAAGTCATACCAAACTTTTACGTGTCACCACTTTCAAATATCACCAGCCGCCACTGGGGAATTGCCCTCAGGAAAGGTTAAATCTAGTCGGGTCGGAGGTGGGACTTTGAGAACCAAAGGTACTCAGCAGGGGAGTACCTTAAATAGATAATGTCTGATGGATTTGAATGTGGAAATAGGCACCAATGATGTCGAGGTGTGACCATGAAGTCACCCTGTTGTGCTAGGGGGATGACATTCTGAAGAGTGAACATGCGAAAGTGATCTGAGAGAATGTATTCATTTAAGGGCCTGAAGTCCAAAATTGTTCTGAAACTCCTGTCCTTTCAGGAGATTAAGAAGTATAGCGAGTACAATCCCAGTACCTCAGTGTACAATCAATCTCTATGAAGAAATATTTATCTCTCTATAGAATTCTTAACCCTCCATAACTCTATACACTTGTCCAAATAAAACAAAGCAGAGGGGGTTTTACGGGCACAGTTACCCCGAAATAAACATTAATTTATCAAGTACCTTGATATATATAAAGAAAGATCTTCAGTCTTATTCAAATAACAGAGACAACCTCAATTCGAACATAATAAAAACATAGCTGATGACAAAAATCCCATTGAACTTATTTCCGATTGAGATATATATACATACAAACACACAGTCTTGATTGTCAAATCAAAATAAAGGCAGGTGCTCCTTCCCAGTTCTTGCAAAGGAGCTGCCTATCCATTTATTTTCGCCTTTCCCACAAAATAAAAAAGACCAAAAAAAGACAGAGGACGAGATTGAGACAACCCCTATTTAGCACATTAGCTGCTCATAACACAAATCTAGAAAATGTATACTACAATACCCAGGGTGACTGTAGTTTATAATGCTATGAACTAGATGGAGCCGTTGGAGCTACAACATCCAGCATTCTTGTAGTTCATTAGCCATAGGAGCAATGGCCACGTTGTTGAGGACATAACACTTCTTTCTAAATGGAGGCCAGGACAGAGAGACCACATTACAGCAGAGAAGGAGGCCCCAGCAGGAGTAAACACAACGCCGACCTCCTGATGAAGTAAGTCAGCACTTTGCTAACACCACAGTTGCGAAAGCACTCATCAATAGTAATCAAGTGAGGTACGAACCCTCCCTAGAAATAGATGCAGCGGCAATTAGAGGGTTCGCAATTGATATACACACACACACACAGACACACGCACACACATTGCCTACTGGCGGTCACCAGTAGGTAGTTATAGTTAGGACCTAGTTACCATAGGAAAATCGCAACATTCTATTCCCAATAACTTTGGGGCCGAGTGACGAAGCTTCGCGACATTTTTAAAACTCGTTGGGCGCTCCGGTCCGCTCCTATCTTGAAAGTTTCGGGGTGATTCGGCAAGCGGGGGCCGAGAAAAAAGGGGGTTCCCAAAACATCTTTTGTCCATGTTAATTCCCGTAGGAAATTTTAAGGTGAACGGAATTACACCAAATTTGGCAAAAAGGCAGCCCTTGGTTCTGACAGAACTCTTTATCTTAAATGGTGTAAATTCGTTCAGTAGTTCCTGAGAAATTTGAAATAGAAAAAATATTGATATCTGGGTGGAGCCTAACCACACATGTCATCGTGAGATCGGATTGGCTGTCAGCACTTCATCCAGGAATTGCTGGCAGCCATCTTGGGACCAATATACATGATAGTACCCCATTGAAATGCATTGTAGTGAATCGAAGATTTTGAGGGTTAATAAAAGGAGAAATATAAAGGGTGATAACAGACTTTAGTTACATTAGAATTCAATTGTTGATGGTACCATACTAATTTCAGGAATTGTGGTGTGTTCCAAGGTGATTTTACCCTGTGAAAAACCTTCTGCTGGGATATCATGAATCATGTTTGAGAGAAAACTATTTTCACATGCTTGTCCCACAGAGTTTTGGAAGGTGCAGCAGAGGCTAAAATGACAGCATATTTTCTGTAAATTCACATTACCTTTCTCAGTCATGTGAGAATAAAGTCTGACATTCTCAGTAAAATGTGTACATCCAACAAGGGCAGAGACTGTCAGTAGATTTCTTTGTGTTCTACTGTAGCTTCCCAGAGTGTTCTAAAGAAGAACTAGAGCGCTAACAGCTTTACTTATGACAAAAGTATGGCACACCTGAAGCCATCTTGATTGGAATAAACTGGTAACACTTAAAATATTTAATTTAAAAAGGAACAAAATGATGGGGTTCATTTTGTCATAGAAATGATGGTTAGTGCTGTAGAAAGAAAAATTAGGACGTTTCAAGTGTGATCTCAAATATCTTCCTGTTATATTTCAACAGGAGCAGCCTGTCAGTTGATGCCTTTGTATTCTACTGCAGCTTCCCAGAGTGTTCTAAAGAACAACTAGAGAGCTAACAGTCTTACTTATGACAAAAGTATGGCACACCTGAAGCCATCTTGATTGGAATAAACTGGTAACACTTAAACATGTAATTTAAAAAGGAAGAAAATGAGGGGCTTCATTTTGCCATAGATATTATGGTTAGTGCTGCAGAAAGAAAATGTAGGGCATGTTTTAAGATAGATCTCAAATTCTTCTCTATTTCATTAGAAAACTCTGACATGCAGACTGAAACAATCACTTTCAATATCAACAGTAGACTTAACAGTTAACTCTCTGGTGAGAAGTAGCTTTACTACAGTGCTCTAATGAACAACTAGAGTGCTAACATTCTCAATTTATGGCAAATGTGTGACACATCTGAATGCCTTCTTGATGGAATCAAAGTAAAAAACTGAAAGCCTTTCCTACTGAGGTGACTGCAGCAAATGAGGAAATTAGGAAACTTCATAACAAATAAGTCTCCCAAGGTGGCCACCAGAGAAAAAAAGAGCCCAAATGTAGCACAAATATCACCCACATGTAGACCACATATAGCCCAATAACAGAAGTGTGCAAAACACTTTTTATTTTTAGTTTTTCTGCAGTTTTATATAGTGCAGACTGGTCAGGTATTGGAGCGTTACATCTTACTTGGACCCCTTATTGCGTATTTTGCACAAAGTACATGAGATTGATCATGCGAAACACTGAACTTTACGATTCCGTTAACCTGAAGTTGCTCTGAACCGGGCTTTATAACACCTGTTTTTACCTACTGGTTTTAATTAATGCCCACTGTATTGTATTAGAAAGGAATATGCTACTTACCAGTATGCATCTGTTCTTGGCATGTAGGGCTGCTGATATTCATATCTGTGCATAGATCGCCGCCTAGTGTTGGGTCCGGATGATTGCACATTGTTGTCCTGGAAGAGTCTTCGAAGTATCACGAGATAGGTGGCTCCTCCCTCGGACTACAGTGCGCATGGGCATCCTCTCCATCATCAGATTGTTTTTCGCCATTGTGGCAGAGATGGAGTATAGTACAGTAAGAGATGACCATGCAAAGAGTGAGTGCTGCAGCTGCGACAGGTACCGGGGAGACGGGTGGGCGATATGAATATCAGCAGCCCTACATGCCAAGAACAGATGCATACTGGTAAGTAGCATATTCCGTTCGAGGCATGTGGGCTGCTGAATTCATATCTGTGCATAGAATGTATAGCAGTATCTCCCTTAGCGGTGGCAGCCGGTGCCAGCTGCAGCAGTCTGAAAAAGAGTTTAGAGAACAGCCTGTCCTACAGCAGCTTGCTGTTTGGAATGTACATCTACGCAATAGTGTTTTGTAAATGTATGTATGGTTGACCATGTGGCTGCTCTACAAATTTCCTGTAAAGGAATATTTCCTAGGAAAGCCATGGATGCCCCTAGTTTGCGCGTAGAGTGCGCCCTAGGGGGAACTGTTAAGGTGCGTTTTGCTTTTAAATAACATATTTGAATGCACTTAACGATCCATCTTGCTATACCTGATTTTGAGATAGGGTTGCCTTTGTGTTGCGGTGAGAAAGCAACAAACAACTGTTTTGTTTTTCGAAATGCCTTTGTTCTATCTATATAGTATAGCAGAGCTCTCTTGACATCTAGAGTATGCAAGGCCCTTTCAGCTACTGTCTGTGGGTTTTGAAAGAACACTGGCAGTTCTATTGTTTGATTTATATGAAAGTGGGATATCACCTTTGGCATGAATTTAGGGTTTGTTCTGAGGACTACTCTATTTGCATGTACTTGAATGAATGGCTCTTGAATAGTTAGGGCTTGTAGCTCGCTAACTCTTCGAAGTGAAGTAATGGCAATTAGGAAAGCCACCTTCCAAGTAAGAAATTGTAGTTCGCATGAGTGTAGTGGTTCAAAAGGTGGTCCCATAAGTCTGGTTAAAATGACGTTTAGATTCCAGACAGGTGAAGGTGGGTGTTTTAGTGGAATTACTCGTTTGAGTCCTTCCATGAATGCCTTTATTGCTGGCACTCTAAACAGTGAAAGGTGTGGTCTGTTTTGGAGGTATGCTGCCAACGCAGCGAGATGTGTCCTGATGGATGAGTAGGCTAAATTGCAACGTTGTAGGTGCAAGAGATAGCAAATGATGTTTTGTGTTGAAGCATCTAATGGGTTTATGTTGTTGTTTATGCAGTAAATGACGAAACGTTTCCACTTTGCTGCATAACATGCCCTGGTAGTGGGTCTTCTTGTCTCTTTGATAATATTCATGCAGTCAGGAGGCAAGTTGAGGTATCCAAATTCTAGGATTTCAGGAGCCAAATCGCCAGGTTCAGCTGTTGCGGATCTGGGTGTTGGATTTCGCCGCGGTTCTGAGTTAGAAGACTGGGTGTAAGTCGCAGTCTCTGATGAGGCACCACTGACAGTTCTAGGAACGTTGTGTACCATGGTTGCCTTGCCCACGTGGGAGCAACTAGGATTAGAGTCAGTGAATGTTGGCGCAGTTTGCGTGCCACCAGCGGGATTAACGGCGCTGGGGGAAAAGCGTACGCAAATTTGCCGGACCAGTTCATCCATATCGCATTGCCCTGCGACTGCGGATGTGGGAACCTGGCGGCAAAGTACTGGCATTTTGCGTTTTCGCTTGTGGCAAACAGATCTATTTCCGGTTGTCCCCACTTCCGGAAGAATGGTTGGAGCACATTGTGGTGAATCTCCCACTCGTGCATTTGTTGACTGTGTCTGCTGAGCAGGTCGGCTATTTGATTGTCTTTGCCTGGGAGGTGTTCTGCCATGAGAAACATGTTCCTCTGAATGGCCCATTTCCACACTCTTTGAGCCAGGTGCGAAAGCTGTGGCGAGTGTGTCCCTCTCTGCTTTTGAATGTAATACATAGCCGTCATGTTGTCCGTCCGAATCAACACGGTTTTGTTGCATAAGTGTTTTTTTAACGCTTTTAGGGCTAGGAAGATCGCCATCAACTCTAGAAGATTGATGTGCATCTTTTTCTGTTGTATAGTCCCTAGACTGTGTAATGCAGGACATGGGCTCCCCAGCCTAGCAGGGATGCGTCCGCTGGTATCACTATTTGTGGGACAGGCTCTTGGAACAGTCGCCCTTTGCAAAGGTTTTGTGGATTCCACCAATGCAGAGAGTTGCATGCACGACTGGTCACCAACACTAGGTCTTTTAATTGTCCTTGAGCCTGGTTCCACTGCCTTGCTAGGCACTCCTGTAGCGGACGCATGAGTAGTCTGGCATGAGGGGCTATAAATATGCACAAGGCCATCATGACAATGAGTGTTGTGGTCTGAACTTTTGGATCAACATTTGCATACTGTTGATCCGTGCTGCGTTGGGGTATGCCTTTGCTGCTAGTGTGTCTATTGTTGCTCCCCGGTACTGTTGGACGTGGGAAGGTTGTAGGTGTGACTTTGGGTAGTTTAGCGAGAAGCCTAGACTGTGCAGGAGATGAATGTTTTTTGACATGTGGCTGGCACATTGCTGGGCCGATGGCGCGTGTATTAGCCAATCGTCCAGATATGGGTACACATGAATGTGTTGTCTTCTGAGATGTGCCGCCACCGTTGCTAGGCATTTGGTGAACACCCGTGGAGCTGTTGTGACACCGAATGGTAGGACTTTGAACTGGTAGTGTTTTCCTTGAATAGTAAATCTCAGATACTTTCTGTGAGCAGGGTGTATTGGTATATGAAAGTATGCGTCTTTGAGGTCTAGGGTTGCTAGGAAGTCTCCCTGATGCAGCAATGGCAAGACTTGTTGCAGAGTAAGCATGTGGAAATGCTCTGATAAAATGTACAGGTTGAGGGGCCTGAGGTCCAATATTGGTCTGAGCGAACCGTCCTTTTTGGGAATGAGGAAGTATAGTGAGTATACTCCTGTTCCTTGATGTTGAAGTGGGACTGGTTCTATGGCTCCCTTTTGCAGCATACTGATGACCTCTTGCTGCAGTAATGTTATATGTTCCTGTGACATTGGACGGTGTATGGGTGGAATGTTGGGTGGTGTTGATGTGAGTTCTAGGCAATAGCCATGTTGGATAATTTGCCGAACCCATTTGTCCGTAGTGATGTTTAACCATTGTGTCAGGAAGTGTAGTAGCCTTCCCCCGACCGGTGTTATATGGTCTGGGGGTATTGCCCAGAAGTCACTGTTTTGTGTTAGTGGAGGATCTATTGGCATTGCCTCCATGACCTCTGCCCTTGTTATTATTGCCTCTGTATCCACCTCTGTTTGTGTTTTTATTGTAGGTGGATTGCGTATTAGTTTTGTATGCGGAGGATTGCTGCAATGTGTTACCTCGTGCTCCTCCCCTGTAGGTGGAGCGACGAAAGGAGCCTCTGTGTTGCTGGGACTGAAGAGCTCCCATGGACTTTGCAGTCTCAGTGTCCTTTTTCATTTTGTCCAGAATTGAGTCAACTGCTGGACCAAACAGAAAATCTGGATTTATAGGCTGGTTAAGAATTGTAGCCTGTACTTCATTTTTAAATCCAGATAGTCGCAACCATGCATGCCGTCTAAGTAGTACGCTTGTGTTAATAGATCTGGCAGCTGTATCTGCCGCATCTAGAGCACATTTAATGGAGGCGTTGGTGATGAGCTTTCCCTCTTGTATGAGTTCATCTGCCTGGTCTTTGTACGGCTCAGGTAAGTGTTGGAGAAGTCCCTCTAAAGAATCATAGTGTGCCCTGTCATATCTGGCCAGCAGGGCCTGAGTATTGGCTATTCTCCATGAGTTTGCTGCTTGAGCTGCTACTCTCTTGCCTGATGCTTCTAAAATCTTGGACTCCTTGTCAGGAGGAGCAGCCTCTCCAGTAGTTTGTGAATTTGCACGCTTTCGTTTGTTGGATACCACTAAAGAATCTAGAGGTAGTTGCCCTTTGATATAAGTAGGGTCTACTGGTGCCGCCCTATACTTTTTTTCTATCCTTGTGTGGTAAATAAATAAATAATACCCTATTTTTGAATGCATAAATGAATAACAGATAGCTCAATAAATAAGAGTCAAGATTCGAGGTAGTAGGAGTTTCGCAGGTTTATTACAGCATAAAGGACAGGAACAGGACAACCTGCATAGGAATAGGATGGTAGGGCCCAGCAGCGCTGCTGGTGTCAGGATCGGGACAAGGGAAAAGGAGCCCTTTCTTTTAACAGTGCATGAGCATATATACATAACGCAAACACATAGCATTACATTGCAATAGGCGTAGCAGTGGGTGGAGCAATAGGCGTGACGCGTAGTAGTCGCGAAAGATAAGGGTGAAAGTGGGTGTAACAGGGCGTATACATAGACATGTGATGCAAACGTAACAGAATATGTCATGAATGGGGCGGAAACCATGGAGGGGGCTACCTAAGGAGCCGGGACCTCTAACCTGGTGGTGCGCGCAAACTGGCAATGACGTATCACTAGGAGAAGCTGGGGGCTATGAACTCTGTGCTAGGAGCAGAGACTGAAGTCTGGAGAGTCAGGGCGACATGCACCTAAGCAGTATCTAGTATCTGATGTTTAGAGAACATGTTGATATAAACTAGAAGTCAGGAGGGGAAAGGCTAACAGACTCTAAGACTGGAGCATGCATTATTCTACATGTAGTGCGTGATGAAGAATACGAAATGACCATTAAATACAGTATTTCTCTTACATGGAGCCGGAAAGGCTAGACAATGACGGAAACTATTGATGCAGTTCAGTAGCTTAGGAATGCAGAGAAGGAGGACTGAACTGATAACTGAAACTATAACATACTCTTGGCAGACTCAGAGGCAGAGCCAGGCTGAACCGGGCACTGCGAGGCAGGAAGTAAGTGAAGGGTCGAGGATACAGGTGGGGGCTGTATCGCTCCTCAGCGAGGGCTCAGGAGACAGGAGCTGAATCTGGTGTCCAGGCCCTTTTGAGGCCTAGAAACGGGGACTTTACAATGAAATAACGTGCACACTGAGAGACGTGGCAACGTAACTTTACATAGGCCTGATATTCGTAGTATTCACGAGGACTGGAAACTGACATACTAGAGGTGGACACAACTATAATTGCGTCTTGAATCGAACATAGGGAATACATATGCATATTAATCATGCACACATAACATATGATGGATGACACGTAGGGACACAGAACATGGCAGAATTTACTTTTCCACATTCCCTCCTTGTCACTACGTTTCCATCAGGAAACATTAATATTCATGATACCATCTATCATTTCATACAGTATCATTTGCTCGTCTCGAATTATCCTGGAACGGGATTTAGAACGGGGCTTGGGATTAGGAATACAAGAGGTAGCACAAATGCCGCAAATCGCAGGGCCACATTGTATACAGAGGCAGCAGCTGAATATGATCGCTACTGCAATACCTAGGAAGGACAATATTTTCCATCCCCATGCGGAAATTATATTCCAGAACCAACCGGACCATGTCCAGGTGCCTGGATCTTGGTGTATCAGATGGGCAATTTTATGGAGCCTGGTTATAGCTGAATAAACAGACGGCGCGTTATTTGGAATGAAAATGCAGCAACTAGATCCGATGACTCTACAGGCCCCGCCCCTATCGGCCAGTATGACGTCAAGGACGAGACGATTCTGTAAAACGACAAATCTCATAGCAGATTGCTCTTCGGTTAAGTTACCTAGAGCAGAGGCAGTCTCATTTACTACAGCTTCGAGGGTTCTTGTTAACCTACGGATCAGTTTACTATTCTGGATAGGTCCTATAAAGAAGAAGAAACCTCTATTGAAATCTGTATACTGTTCTAGAGCAGTTTCAGTATAATCGACAATGGGGGACTCCCTTTTATGTCTAATGTGTACTAGATGTGTGTTTCTGTGATAATCAAATGGGGCTAGGAAAACAGGTGGCAGTAGGAAGGCAATGTAGCAGGTTCCCTCCCAATCGAGGGGCAGACGAACATATGCAGTTTGACCACAAATAAAATAAGAATGACGTGAAGCTTTGAAAATAGATTTCCCACTGTCACTATACTTGACAATAGTAGTACAGTCACTATGTCCTACATGTACAGAACCATAATTTCGGACACATAATTCGCCTTTGACTGGTAATACTGAAATAGCAGGTAAGTCTGGAGTAGTATCAGACTGAACATTCAGGACCATGAAATTCGAAGAATAGTTACCTAAATTATACACTTCATTTTCTAGATCTAAACCTGTTCTGTGGGGGAGACCTTGCTTGTCTGGGAAACATGTACTGTTAAGAAAAGACATATCTGTTGAGGATGACGTTAACGTGGACCATGCTCCACACGAACCATTATGTGAAAATGGATAAGGAAAAAGTGGCAGAACTCCCTTCGGTGTCTGGAAAGGGGGGAGTCGACCACACACCCAACAATTAGTGGCATTGCTGGTCTGGTGTGAGTAATGTAACATGCGGATAAAGGAATTATTTCGCATAGCGAGGCGGTAAGAGAGTTCATGGGGAGGTAGGTCACTAAACATGTGCTCTACAGTAGCATTAGAAGACATATTTACATGAGGAACTGGAAGATACAGGTAAAATGCATAACTGGTGCAGGAAATCATAATGCTGAGAAATAATATGAAACTTAGAAAAACGATACATCGGATTGAGTTTTGACTGACTCTCTCACTATGGGGGTCTATTTTATACATGTCAGAAACAGTCTAACCGTTTCACCTAGGGGAGGACTTAGACAATCAAACTGACTGACTTATTTTACTGACCGGAGTTTTAACTTATACTCCTGTTGCGGAGTTTTCTCTAACAGGGGGGGTGTAGTAACATTGTCTTTTGCGGGACAGTCCTTAAAAATGGTGCTTTGGCAATCCTTCAAATCCTGGGAAATGTTCTTTAAGACGGGTTTCAGTCCATAAAACTTTTTTATATGAGAAAGGTGCACCCAGCCTTTGCGACCTTCCAACTTCACGGCTGTACGGGTGGTGAGGAGGACCTGTCGGGGCTCCTTCCAGCGAGGCTCCAGCGGACTTGATCTGTCAAATTTCCTCACCAACACCATGGATCCTGGAACGATTTCATGCGGTGCCACCTCGGTATTGTCTGGAAATGCGGCGGCAACCTGTGAACGACATGAGTTGAGGGCAGACATCAAGGAAGCTAGGTAATCTGTCAGCATATTACTTGAAACATCGGTAATACTTCGGGGTCTAGGAGTACCCCACATATTTGGGGGGCGGCCGAAAACGACCTCGTACGGGGACAGACCTGATCTGGAATGTGCGACCATGCGCATATAAAATAAAGCGACTGGCAGAGCTACTAGCCAGTCCACACCTTTCTCTTTACACACTTTTGCAATACGGATTTTCAGAGTCTGATTATGTCTCTCTACGAGACCGGCTGCTTCAGGATGGCGTACACAATGAAACTTCCACTGGTACCCTAACAACAGGGAAACGTGCTTCATGAGTTCAGATGAGAATGGCTGACCGTTATCAGAATATACGACTCTAGGGAGTCCATAACGGGGGAAGAACTCACGAACCAACTGCTTGGCAGTGGTCGCGGCTGTGTAATCTGGGACTGGATATGCTTCTGTCCACCTGGACAAAGCGCATACGACTACAAGGACATACTTGAAACCTCGACATCGCTCCATCTGAATATAATCCATCTGGAGGACTTCAAAAGGGTGGTCAGGGGGCTGGAATCCACCTTGTTCCACCGGGACACTTTTACCTGGATTAAACTGACAACATATAATACAGGTACGGACTTTCTGCTTGGCTGCAGCTCGTAAATGCTTGTTGAACCAAATGTTCTGGATACTGTCTAACATAGCTTTTTCTCCTAAATGTGCTGGACTATGTGCGGTATTAATAATGACTTGAACCATAGAGTCGGGGAGAAACCATGTTGCTCTACCCTTCGTTAACCATCCTTGATCTGTATGGACCCCTCCTTGTTCGGACCATTTCTTAATTTCTTCGGGAGTAGCATGTAACTGTATGTCTATGACATCTTGAGTAGGGTCCTTAACTGTCATACATGTAGTCGGATCTGGAGTATGTGTCTGATTAACTGGAATGTCTGGAGTCTGTGCTGTAAGCTTGGCTGTGCGATCTGCTAGATCATTACCTTGGGAAATAATGTCAGTAACTTTCGTATGTGCTTTGCATTTCATGATAGCGATAGATGTCGGTAAGTGTATGGCATCTAACAGAGCTTGAATAAGGAGACCATGCTGAATCTTGGTTCCATGAGAAGTCATGAAACCTCTCTCCTGCCAGAGCACTCCGAAGTCGTGTACGACTCCAAATGCGTAACGTGAATCCGTGTAGACATTAACTTTCAAATTCTTGGCATATATGCAGGCTTGTGTCAGAGCAACTAGCTCTGCTGCTTGAGCGGACAGGATGTCAATACGGTGTGTCTCAATAACTTCAGTGTCAGTAGTCACTGCATACGCGGCGACTAGTTCTCCTGTACTAGTTCTCATGCATGAACCATCCACATAAAGTGTCAGGTCGGGATCTGGTAACAGAGTATCTGTCAGATCTTGTCTTGGCTTTGTCGTAATGTTAACTACTTCCACACAGTCATGTGTGGCAGAATTCGAAGTAACTGATGGTAACAGTGTAGCAGGGTTAAGGATGTTGCAGCGTCTGATTTCTATGTGTGGCTGGAATAATGTCAATTCATAACCTGTTAAACGTGCAATTGTCAAGTGCTGAGTTTGTGTTCGGTTTAAAAGAACTTCCACAGAGTGTGGAACCTGTACTGTCAGGAAATGTCCTAAGACTATGGAATCACTTTGCCTGATAGCTAGTGCTGTGGCTGCAACTGACTTGAGGCACGCAGGCAGAGCCTGGGCTACAGGATCTAATGTGCTCGAAAAATAAGCACAGGGCTTGTATTGTCCTGCTTGATCTTGTGTGAGAACAGATAATGCTGTACCTTCGCGTTCAGTGACGAAAAGTGTAAAAGGCTTACTGTAGTTCGGTGTCGCTAGAACTGGAGCTTGGCATAGGGCTTTCTTTAACTCATTGAAACTAAGTGTATGTTCAGATGTCCAAGGGAGAACAGTCGATACGGCTGCCTCCTGTGTCGTTAACTGTATCAGTGGTTTGGCTAGAAATGCATACTGAGGAATCCATTGTCTGCAATAAGAAGTAAGGCCAATAAAAGCACGTACCTCCTTCTGGGTCTTGGGCTGAGGAAAACTCGCTATTAACTGGATACGGTCTGGTGTCAACTGCCTACCCCTCTTGGACAGTAAGTGTCCTAAGTATACCACTTGCTGGACACAGAATTGAAGCTTAGAAGGGGACACCTTGTGCCCCATCTCGGCTAGGAAATACAAGACTGTAAGGGATGCTTGCTCGCAAGCACGTTCAGAACGGGCTGTGATCAGTAGATCATCGACATACTGGAGCAGGGCAGTGTCAGTTGGCATGTGAATGTTGTCTAGTTGTCTCTTAAGTGCTTGACTGTAAATACTAGGACTTTCTGTGAAACCTTGAGGAGCTCGTGTGAATTTATAGCTCCTTCCATTTAAACAAAATCCGAAAAGGAACTGGCTGTCTGGATGAATGGGAACACTAAAAAACGCGTTCTTGAGGTCGATTACAGTAAAGAACGTGGCTTCGGAATCAATGGCTGTTAATAGGGAAGAGATGTCTGGGACAACTGGGTACTGAGGAATAATACACTTATTAAGCTCTCGTAGGTCAATCACTAATCGATATACTGGGGGTGCATTTGGATCAGTACGTTTCATGACTGGAATGATCGGAGAATTACATACATTGGAGTCAGTTTCTACAACCACTCCTTGAGCAATAAGCTCGTCAATAATTTTGGATAAGGCTGCTACAGCCTCAGGTGGCAATCTGTACTGTCTGATTCGTGGTAACACTACACCTGGCTTGAGAGTCACACGATAGGGTGTGATTTGCATGTAACCTACATCAGTTGGACCTTGCGCCCATAAGTGCTGTGGAACATTAGACAGTCTTGAATCAAAATCTCGTAATACATAGTGACCCTTAAAGTCACGTAGGAACAATCGTATTCCCTCTGGGGAACAGCATATAACTGCACCTAACTCTTTCAGTGTTTTAATGCCTAATAGGTTTTCTGGACATGATTTAGTAAGTAACAGATCAGTAGTACGGGACAATGGACCTACTTCTAGAGTAACTGGCTTTGAGATCTCATTTACGATAGGCTTTCCTGAAAATCCAAGGGAAACATTTCTTGAGCCTGAGAGCGGAGCCCCTGGAACTTCGGCGTGACTAATTGTGGTCCTACTTGCCCCTGTATCAATCAAAAACTTTCTGTCTTTCCCTAATACTTGACTATGAACATAGGGACCTTCTTGATCTACAGGTATCTCGATGAGAGGCAAGCCTACCTCCCTCTCTAGGCTGTTTCATGAATACTGTTGGTACTCTGGATACTCAGACTGTGCATACTGGTACATCTGCTGTGTGACGTGCTGTGTTGCAGCGATAGGCTGCGGTGCTGTAACTGTCTGTGGTGCATTCTGTAACTGAGAAGTCTGTGAAACTTGTTCTTGTCTAGGCGGACGTGGTCTTTCTTTAGTCTTACCAGTAGCTATGTTGTGTTTCAGAACTGCACACTTGTTTATAAAATGACCTGGCTGTTTACAATAATTGCAATTCCCTTTAACGGGAGCTGCAGGATGACTGGCTTGATTCGGACCCCTCTTCTGACTGTCTTGAGGAACAGATTGTGCAACTAGTACTTTCATTTTCGTGTCTTTCATACGTTTTCTTTCATGTTCTTGCTCTTCTCTGATTCTATTCTGGTGGTATTGGAGCATCTGCAACATCTGGGACGGGGTATTAGCTTGCCAGGTACTTTCGACTTTCAGAACTCGATTTTTAATTGGTGAACTTGAATTCTCGACTAATTTAGTAACAAAAAGGTGAGGGTATGACTCACTACTTGTCTTGAGGCCACTGTTGATGCTAAAACATTTCTCAAATCTAGAATAAAAATCACTAATCTCTTCGTCTTGTTTCTGTTTACAGGCTGAGATTGCATCCCAGTCTTCCTTTTTAGTTGTTAATAATCTGGGTAAAACTTGAATCAATAATTCAGGTAATTCTTTACATTTATCTCCGAGACCGGTACCTGGTACTCGTATCTTATCTTCAGCTTCTAGGACTGCCCAATCGATCTTTTTCTCTCCCACCTCCCATTCTTTTTCCTTGAGCTTTTCATACACCCCTGCGGGCAGCAGAACCTTTAACATTTTAATTATATCTGGATACGTGTATTCTCCCATACGGAGCATGTCTTTTAATTCTCTATGGAACCCTGCTGGATCTTTATCATGACAGGGAATTAATTTCTTCATCTCTAGAAGTTCCATCTTTGTGATCGGAGTGTATACAAACACTCGCTGCATTTCGCCACCCGTTCCTCTAACTGGGTGGACTTCTCGTAACGGATTCTGTCTGTCTATGTAAAATGGTTTACTTTCTGGGGGTGAGACATGAACAAAATGCGGGTTCAGAAACGTTCTATATTTGTGGCGCTGTTCTAGAATGACACTAATTAAATCGGTACCTAGACCTCTCCATCTATACTGGAGTAACTCGTTCAGGATATCATGTAACGGACCTGGATCAGAATGTTGACCCTCATACAAAGTAATGAGGTGCTGAATCATATACATACCCACCAGTCGTTGCTCGGCTGGGGGCATTTTCAGAAACATTTGTGCCACTATTTCGTCTGGAAAAGTGGTAGAATCAGTAATCCATCGGACTGCTGATCGGGCTAGTCCTTGTTCATGCATAGTACTTAACTTACTGTAACCGATTCGTGATTTCAGAATGTGATCGGTAGCTTGAAATACTTGTTCTAGAGAACCTTGGTCTGGTACTGGATGATGGAACGTAGACTTGGGTTCTAGACGTAAATGGCGATCTGGAAATCTAGGTTGTCCTACATACGCTATTCTGGCGGAATTCTCGTCGTCTAACTCTTCAGTATCAGAGTTACTTTCTTTCTCGTTTACTTGTGCTGCTTTACGTTGTTCGTGTCACTTTATTATTTCTTTACGGATTTTCTTGTACATACTCTCCATAGCACCGATAGTCTTGTGCTTACCCTCGGCTATACTATTACTCCACTTCATCAGGGCTTTCATTTCGGCCTGATTTTTGGACGGGTAATCTTGTTCTCTTATTAGACAATTAATCAGAAACTTTAATATCATGAGCTGGGTCTCAGCTTTCCTTTGGGACATGACATCACTAATACTTTCTGGATCTTCCCCTGTACGGATGAAACGATATATTCTGTCTAGATCTTCCTTCATATCTGGTAGGGTGACTAGATACTCGGCCACATTTCTTACGCGTAATGAATATAAAACCATATCATCTTCGCCTGGGACTGGGTCATAGCAGCATTCGGCAAGGGATTTTCTTATTTCTGCAACAGACAGTCTGGGCGTACGTTGTGACGCTTGCATATGTAATTCGGCTGCCGTTAAACGCTTATGTGGCGGCGGGGTTCGAGGAGGACCTCCTCCTGCGGCCCCTAGACTAGAATCATCAACTGATGCTTTTCGTCCTGGCAGGGTGGGAAATTGGAATGCGGGCTGGACTTGTATGGCGGGCTGGACCGGGGGGACCGTAGCAGGTGCTGCAAAGGGTGCCCCGGTGTCTGGAGGAACGGGAAGTGCCTGATTTACAGGGACTGGTGGAGCGGGAACAGGATTTGCATATTCTGGGACTGTGTCGTCCAAATAGGACGAGATGAAAATATCAGCTGCGGTTGGTTTGTGACGTAACTTGATCGGAACTAGTGGTGGCGGAAAATTACTGGATGCCTCTGGGGTCGCTTTTGGCAAGCCCTCGGCAAGGAGAGGATACATACCCCTAATAAGGGCATGCCTCTGTCTGTCTGACTGTTCGGCTTTGACTTGTTCACCTATCTCGATTAGTTCTTTTTCTTGTGCTCGTTCCGAGGATTCTCTACTTAATTCTGACTTTCTGATTTCTTTTTCGGTTCTTTTATGAGCTTCTTTACGCCATAGCTCGATGGCATCTTTCTGTGATTGTCTGGCTTTCTTTTTCCATAATGCTTCTTCTACTCGCATGATGCACTCGGCATCCCATGTACCCGATACGGGCCATCTATACTTTTCTTCTAACTGTTTTGTATACTCTACCCATAAATCTAGATATAGTATGGCACTTATGCCATGCTTCTGATACATAAAGTGACCTGGACTGTCCCTAGGCGGGACAGGAACTGCTTCCTCTAACAAACCCTTTCTAGTTTTTAACTGACGTAACTTTGAAAACAGCGGCATGACTGAACTATAATCTGGACACAATACAATACACAATGAACACGATACTTATTCCCCATTCATACCACGACATTAAAATACATGAAAAACATTTAGAAATAACAGTTCGAACAGAATACTACCTGGAATACGGAACACAGAATATATGACTTTATATGAATTTTCTCGAGAACAGAACTGACTGGAACAGAAACTAGATGCACTGCTGAAACAGTACGAAACTTACCGGTCTCATAAAGAGACACGTCAGGACCCGCATCCACCGAAGTGGACACTTCGTTTGTGTGTCTGGGTACCACCAACCCACGGACCAGAGTCAATTAGATTGACCCTGTCTAGATACTACCCCAGTAATGGTACTCACCGGGCAGCAAGAACGGAAGGCCTCGGACTGGACTGGACTGCTTCGACGACGGACAACGAACTTCGGACTTAAGTTACGGGTGGACCTCCGGATACCTCGGACCTTGGACTCTTGGCTTGGGCTCTGGTCGGGACTCGCCGCATTCCTCCACCGCCTCGTCTGGATGCTGGACCGCCTCCTCCGTCTCCTCCGTGGGCCTGAGGGATACTTGAAGCAGAAATATCTGCACGTGCACGGTATGGTTCCGTCACGGCTGCAGAGGGTCAGGGGGCCGGCGTGGCTTCACCGGCGCGTGGGGAAAGGGCAGGTCCCTATTCGGGCGCCATTATGTGGTAAATAAATAAATAATACCCTATTTTTGAATGTATAAATGAATAACAGATAGCTCAATAAATAAGAGTCAAGATTCGAGGTAGTAGGAGTTTCGCAGGTTTATTACAGCATAAAGGACAGGAACAGGACAACCTGCATAGGAATAGGATGGTAGGGCCCAGCAGCGCTGCTGGTGTCAGGATCGGGACAAGGGAAAAGGAGCCCTTTCTTTTAACAGTGCATGAGCATATATACATAACGCAAACACATAGCATTACATTGCAATAGGCGTAGCAGTGGGTGGAGCAATAGGCGTGACGCGTAGTAGTCGCGAAAGATAAGGGTGAAAGTGGGTGTAACAGGGCGTATACATAGACATGTGATGCAAACGTAACAGAATATGTCATGAATGGGGCGGAAACCATGGAGGGGGCTACCTAAGGAGCCGGGACCTCTAACCTGGTGGTGCGCGCAAACTGGCAATGACGTATCACTAGGAGAAGCTGGGGGCTATGAACTCTGTGCTAGGAGCAGAGACTGAAGTCTGGAGAGTCAGGGCGACATGCACCTAAGCAGTATCTAGTATCTGATGTTTAGAGAACATGTTGATATAAACTAGAAGTCAGGAGGGGAAAGGCTAACAGACTCTAAGACTGGAGCATGCATTATTCTACATGTAGTGCGTGATGAAGAATACGAAATGACCATTAAATACAGTATTTCTCTTACATGGAGCCGGAAAGGCTAGACAATGACGGAAACTATTGATGCAGTTCAGTAGCTTAGGAATGCAGAGAAGGAGGACTGAACTGATAACTGAAACTATAACATACTCTTGGCAGACTCAGAGGCAGAGCCAGGCTGAACCGGGCACTGCGAGGCAGGAAGTAAGTGAAGGGTCGAGGATACAGGTGGGGGCTGTATCGCTCCTCAGCGAGGGCTCAGGAGACAGGAGCTGAATCTGGTGTCCAGGCCCTTTTGAGGCCTAGAAACGGGGACTTTACAATGAAATAACGTGCACACTGAGAGACGTGGCAACGTAACTTTACATAGGCCTGATATTCGTAGTATTCACGAGGACTGGAAACTGACATACTAGAGGTGGACACAACTATAATTGCGTCTTGAATCGAACATAGGGAATACATATGCATATTAATCATGCACACATAACATATGATGGATGACACGTAGGGACACAGAACATGGCAGAATTTACTTTTCCACACTTGGGTTGATGACACGTGCCCTAGCAGTGTCCTTGAAAATGTCAGGTGCGTGCTTTAGGACGCCCTTTAACATGGGGAGCGTTTTGACACTTTTTTCTGATGTAGCCAGTGTATCGAATAGAAAATCTTCTTCTATAGCGTCTGAGTGCATGTCTACATTATGGTAGCTTGCTGCTCTATCTATTAAAGAGTTAAACGCCACTGTGTCTTCTGTGGGCGATGGTTTAACTGGGTATACCGTAGGGTCTGTAATGGGTAGAGTCCCCTCATTGTCTGGCTCACCCCCCCACCCCATGGTTGTAAATTGGGGTCTATATATGGATTTTGTGGATATCCAAAACCCACGTCTGCATCCTGATCTTCATCTGGGTTATGGTCCGAGTGTGCAGGTGAGTATGGGGCATATGGAGTAGTAGGCATAGCTGGAGAGATAGGCTGGAAAAGAATAGGAGAGGTAGCACAGTCCCTTTTCTTTTTGAGAGGAATTCTAGAAAAGTCTTCAGCAGGAGTTGGTCTTTTCTTTTTGGTATAAACAGTCACTTTCCCAGTATTTGGGTCAATATATAGTTTGGACTGATCTTCTGTGGAGGGGTCTGGATGGATGAGCTCCTCTTCCACAGTGTTGTGCCTTGGCGCCGATGTCTTTGGCTTGACCTTCTTAGGTTCGATGCCTTAGGCTGGTTAGACCGGTTTTGGTGCTTGTATCGGTTTTTGAGGGTTTCCGACAGGTTTTGTCGGTCCAATGTCTTTTCCGGGTTTCACCACTTGTTTCGGACCGATGGTTTTTGTCCGTTCGGTAACCTCTTTCGGCTTTAGAGATGTCCTCGGAGCCTGCGGCTTTGGCTCGACGCCCTTCTTCGGATCGATGGGCTTCGGCTCGACGGGTTTGGTCTGGGGAACCTTCGGTTTCGGTTCGACGACCGCCTTGGGCGTAGCCCTTTTGTCTTCGGTGCCAGGCTTTTTCCCTTTTTCGACGATCGAAGTCGATTTGGTCGATTCAACGGTCTTTGGCTTCGAAGTTTTTTCTGGTATGGTGGCCTTCGGCTCGGCGCCCTTTGGTTTTGTGACCTTTGGTTCGACGACGTTCGGTCCGAAGACGGTCGTGTCGATGACTTTCGGTTTCGATGGAACCGGCCTTGGAGTACGTGTCTCAGAAGGCTCTTTTTGTATGTTCTTAGCCAGGCGGTATGGCGGAGCTATAGAACCAGTTTTTTTATCTTGGCTAAGGCCTAATGGCGATGCCTCGACCTGAGCCTCTGATATAGGTGTAGTGTCTATATGGGGCGGTGTACTCACGGTTCGCCCCCCGTTGTCATCGGAGTCGTCTTCGACAGCTACGATGTCTTGATCATAGTCTTCGATATTGACGATTTCTTCTTCGTCGTCGATATAATATTCAGAGTCGTTCTCGGAGTATTGTTCGTCTTGATCCGAGTCTTCGGCGTGGACTAGTTCTTCCTCATCGTCGAAGATATTCTCGGGCTCCGGGGGCCGACCTCTGCATTTCTTGCCTCGCCGCCCGCCGATTCCGTATTGTCTTTTTGGATCGGAACTGGGCACAGGCTAGACAATTATCTTCATTGTGATCTGGAGATAAACATTTGTTGCACACTGGATGCTTATCTGTGTGCGGGAACTTTGAGTTGCACTGCGGGCAGTATTTGAAAGGACTTCGTTCCATCGACTGTCAGTCTACGTGGCGTCGAGAAGGCCTAACGGCCCGATTCGACGACCGGAGTGCAACAAAGTTTATGAAAGTCTTTCGGTACCGAACGCAAACAATACCGACGAAAGCGAAGGCCTTTTCTAAAAGTTTTCTTTGATTCCGAACTTGGAGTGCTGGAAGGTACATCCGAACCCAATGGCAGAAAAAAACAATCTGAGGGTGGAGAGGATGCCCATGCGCACTGTAGTCCGAGGGAGGAGCCACCTATCTCGTGATACTTCGAAGACTCTTCCAGGACAACAATGTGCAATCATCTGGACCCAACACTAGGCGGCGATCTATGCACAGATATGAATTCAGCAGCCCACATGCCTCGAACAGAGGATTTACTGTTTTCATGTACACTTTTATGACCCACATTTCTAAATCAGATCGAATAAAGTTGAATGAATTCTATGGCAGGACGGAGGCGAGGATTATGCATATCTTTCCTCACTTTATTTGCACAGCAGTTCAAAGAAAACGTAAGACTACACAACCCATGAACCATTAGGGGGGTAGTCTCCAAGGCAACTATAGTCCAATCATATCACAGTCCATCGTATATAATATCGTAAAGGCCCTTCCGCTTCCTCTTTCTTCACTGCTCGTCCTTAAGTGCATTCCTTACATTCTTGGCTTAATCTGATGTTGTTGCTGTTTGTATAGCGGTTTCTTGTGCACGTTATTAGCATTATTGCCTTGGTAATGTTTCAAATTCCCTGTGCAGCAGGCTCTTGCCCGAGCGGGTTCTCCCCTTCGCAGTTTCTCTCACTGTGCGCTCTGCGCGCGGTGAGATCCTGTCAGGTGCGTCTGGTCTGAGCGAGGCAGCTCCGTCGAGCGCTCCCGCTGGTCTTTACACGTGTTTGGGAATCCGGTCACTTTTTTAGTGTCTGCTTGATTCCCGACCAACCCTCGCCTCATTTTGACACCGGTACGCGGTGAATTCCCCACACGGCCACGTGATAATTGGTATCGCACCTCAGTCTATTCTTATAACAGCTTCGGGGAAAGCCCAGCTGTTGGAGCACCAGCGAGGGGGCGCCTTAAGGATTTTAAGGTCATTTGTTCTGTGCTCACACCCTCTGCTATCATGTCTTCTCCAGAAGACCATTTTTACTCCTCCTACCAGGAAGTGGAGGAGGAATGGCCCCCCAACTTCTCCCTCCAGCAGTGGGCCAAGCCCTCTCTCTGGCTATTTCTAGGGTGCTGGCTCCTCTCAGGGATCAGGTTGATAAGCTGGCAAAAAGCATCCCTGGGGTGTTCAGTGACCCAGATCTGGTGGTGGCGGGTCCCAGTAACTCCCAGATGGGGAATGAAAGGGCCATTAAACATAATGCGGGGCACTTGGAAGGATTTGATAAACTTACGGAGACCTTCCTCAAGAGTGCGCGAACGCTAAACCATGCACCTTGCCGGGAGGAGGAGGAGCCCGGAGAAAATTGCGACGCTGTCACCACTATTGTAGACCCCAACGGCGGGTTTCCCTTAGAGAGAGAGGGCGTATCGGAGGATGATTTCTCCTCCGAGATGAGGATAAGGACTCGGGGCGTCCCTGGCGTCCAGAGTCCCACTCCTCTCAGTCCCCGGTTGGAGACGGGGTCCACTTGGACATGTTCGAGCCTGCCCACATTTACCAACCTTGGTCGGCGGAGTGGTACCCTGACGCCAAAGTGGCGGAGTATGTGGTGGGGAAAATCCATAAACCCCTTGAAAGGGAGGTCAGGAATAGGATGAGGGGAGAATACCCCAGGCCCTCACTGAAGGGGAAGGTGGCACACGCGCCTGAAATTGATGAGAAACTATTTACCTTTTTCTCCAAGTATATCAGGGATCCCAAGAAAGGAATTGATAGGTCTTGGGCGTGGTAGGGCTTTTGACCCAAATTATTCAATAGGCGGAGCGTGCAAATGAGTCAGGACCCCCTTTGTCCACGGATATTGTGGCTGGTTGGGCACACTACCCTAAACCCTAAAACACTACCCCCTCCACTACCCAAACACCACTGCACTACCCTAAACCCTAAAACACTACCACCAGCACGACTCCCTACACAATACAAACACCACTGCACTACCCTAAACCCTAAAACACTAGCCCCAGCATGTTTCCCTTCACTACACAAACACCACTGCACTGACTTAAACCTTAAAACACTACCCCCAGCACGACCCCCTACACGACGCAAACACCACTGCAACCCTAATACCTAAATCTACCCCCAGCATAACCCCCTACACTACACAAACACCACTGCACAACCCTAAACCCTAAAACACTACCCCCAGCACGACCCCCTTCACTACCTAAACACAACTGCACTACCCTAAACCCTAAACCACTACCCTGAGCCCGACCCTCTTCACTACCCAAACACAACTGCACCACCCTAAACCCCAAAACACTACCCCCAGCATGACCCCCTACACTACCCAAACACCACTGCACGACCCTAAACCCTAAAACGCGACCCCCCACACTACACAAACACCACTGCACTATCCTAAACCCTAAAACACTAGAACCCAGCACAACCACCTACAGTACACAAACACCACTGCACTACCCTAAACACTAAAACACTACCCCCTACACTACACAAACGCCACTGCACTACCCTAAACCCTAAAACACTACCCCCAGCATGACCCCCTTCACTACACAAACACCACTGCACGACCCTAATCCCTAAAACGCGCCCCCCCACACTACACAAACACTACTGCACTACCCTAAACCCTAAAACACTAGAACCCAGCACAACCACCTACAGTACACAAACACCACTGCACTACCTTAAACACTACCCCCTACACAAACGCCACTGCACTACCCTAAACCCTAAAACACTACCCCCAGCATGACCCCCTTAACTACACAAACACCACTGCACCACCGTAAACCCAAAACACTACCCCAGCACTACCCCCTACACTACCCAAACACCACTGCACTGCCCTAAATCCTAAAACACTATCCACAGCATGACCCCTTCACTACACAAACACCACTGCAGTACCCTAAACCCTAAAACACTACCCCCAGCACAACCCCCTACACTACCCAAACACCACTGCACTACCCTAAACCCTAAAACAGTAACCCTAGCATGACTCCCTACACTACACAAACACCACTAGACTACCCTAAACCCTAAAACACTACCCCCAGCATGACTCCCTACACTACCCAAACACCACTGCACTACTCTATACCCTAATACACGACCCCCCACACTACACAAACACAACTGCACTACCCTAAACCCTCAAACACTACCCACAGCATGTCCCCCTGCACTACCCAAACACCACTGCACTACTCTAAACCCTAAAACACTGCCCCCAACATGACCCCCTCACAACATAAACACCACTGCACTACCCTAAACCCTAAATCACCCCCCCGGCATGACCCCTACACTACCCAAACACCACTGCCATACCCTAAACCCTAAAACACTACCCCCAGCACTACCCCCTACACTACCCAAACACCACTGCACTACCAAAAACCCTAAAACACTACCCTCAACACAACCCCCTACACTACACAAACACCACTGCACTACCCTAAACCCTAAAACACTACCCCCAGCACGACTCCCTACACTACCTAAACACCACTGCACTATCCTAAACCCTAAATCTAGCCCCAGCATGACCCCCTACACTACCCAAACACCACTGCACTACCCTAAACCATAAAACACTACCCCAGCACGACCACCTACACTACACATACACCACTGCACTACTCGAAACCCTACAACACTACCCCCAGCACGACCCCTACACTACTGCACTACCCTAAACCCTAAAGCAATACCACCAGTATGACCCCCAACAGTACCCAAACACCACTGCACTACCCTAAACCCTAGAAAAGAAACCCCCACCCCATGCCCAATACCCCTTACCTCTGACTCCTCATGGTTTCTCTCTCCTCAGGGTTCCTGCTTTATGTCTTCTCTGAGGGGCGGTGCACATCGTTGTGAGGAAATGGAACAGCCTCTGTTTCCTTACAACGACGTGGATCGTCTACATGTTTTTTAGAACGCATGGTCATTTACCATACATACCTTTACAACAAAATTTGTTGTAACGGCATGCGTGGTAAATGACCATGTGTTCTAAAAATGCGTAGTGATGACTTTGCAATGTACAACGCATGAGTGGTAAAGCATACGTTGTAATGGTATCGCAAAGTAACAAAGTCGCTGTAATGGCTGTTTACCGATCAAAGCTGGCCCATGTTCTTCAGTGAGAAGTTTATTTGATTAATTAGGAGGAAGGAATGTGGTTTTCTTACCGAAAAGTGCATTCCCTGCTGTTGTATTGTGAAAGTGTCCGCGTGGCCTGGTTTCACTTCCGGTGAGAGAGTGTAAGAGTCTGTTTGGATCTAAAGGAGTTCTGTTGTTGGACGGGGCCGGCGCGACACGTCATCAGAAAACATAGCTAATAGAAAGTGTCCTCCCTGAAGTGTGGAGCAGTGCCTTGAGAGGTCAACGAGTGTGGTCCCACTGCAGTATGACCGTACCCCGTGACCCATGTGCTGCCTCCAGAGTACGGGATGCAGAAGCGGCATCGCAGGTCCTCTTGAAGATCGTTGTAGCACTAATTCTACATTTTGGTACTAGGGCATTTTAACTTTGTTGTTCCTGCCAGATACAAAGAGGCCATAGGATTAGGAAACGTGAGAATCCCGCTGCAAGTGGTAGTCTGAGTCAAAATTCACCCGCCGACACCCGAGGGAAGAATGAACACAACTACAGGAAAGCTGGTTTTTCCTTCATTATGCATCGGCCTATATGGTAGCTCCAGCGCCCTCGCTGGCTTGCTTCTACCACCTCCCCCCACCTTCTTATTTTACTTGTATCCTCATAGCCTATGTTTCTATTCTAAACGGTTTTCCCCGATTTTTGAGACCTGAGCAACATGGCTGATGTCCGATGGAGTTGGTTTCCCCCTCGACCGTCACCTACCCAGCCGGACATTGGACACAGTTCTTCCTCGTCTCCCTGCTATGGCTCTTTCCTCCCCTCCTTTCATATAAATTCTCTCAACCTCGTTGTTTGTTTTACTTTACCTTACTACGCTATTTTAAGTGTTGCAATTTATAACGCAATGTTTCCTCTGTTCTAGCACTCTGATACCTACGGGTAAAGCCAGTGCTTTATAATCCTTTTGATGTACCTTCTAATGCAACGTTTCCCCTGTTTGTGCGCTCTGATACCTCCGGGTCTAGATAGCGCTATATAACATTCACAAATTAAATAAACTAAAACAGTTTTTTCCTGAACGCTGAGACCTGAGCAACATGGCTGATGACCGGTGGAGCTGCTTGAAAGCTAATGAGGAGATGGGCCCTGGTTTCCCCCTTGACCATCACCTTCCCAGCTGGACATTGGACATTGTTCTTCCTCATGTCCCCGCTATTACTCCTTCCTCCCCTCCCTCCTACAAATTATTGAAACATTGTTTATGCGTACTGTACCTTACTATGCTCTTTTAACTGATGTAACTTGTAATGCAATGATTCAAAATGTAAAGCGCTCTGAATCCCTCTTGGGTCAAGTTTGTGATATAAACCTTTATAAATAAATAAATAAACAGGCACTAAGCAGTTTGGGGTAGGGTTGAAAGGTACTGGCTGTACAGAAGCCGTTATATTTACCCAGGATCCACTACATGATAGAGGGGACAGCAAACTGAGACGACAGAACACTATGTACATTACGAGCAAAAGAAGTACACAACTCTTCGAATTAACCTCAAAAGAGGGCTCGAGGAATAGCCACTGACGTTACAAAAACCCATGTACAATTTGCCTACTCTGTACTCAACAATGGGCAATTCGTTATCGATCACAATCAGACACTGTTGCTTCACGATTCACAGTGTGCACTTCACTTAATACTTCCTGCCTATTTAAATGGGAGACAGGATTGTCAACATCCCAAAACTTAGGGGCATATTTACAAGGACGGCGTTAAAATTATCGCCGCTTTAGCTGCAGCAAACTACAGTTAGAAGGGCGATAATGGACTTCAAAATCCTTTGTTGTCTTACCGGAAGATTTTTTCAACACTGCTGTTTGCTATGGCAGGGTGAGAGCTGAGGCTCCCACCTTGCCAAAGCAAACTTGGTTTGCATTTTGAAACAGAGAGCACGAAAACCTACTCTCTCTTTTAAAATGCAAAGCAGAATGCTTTTCCCCACGGGGAGCTGCATATTAGCAGGTCTCCGTGTGGAAATGTAATGGCGGCTTCCGAAGGACGCAGGGAGCGGACTGGCACCATAGGGACATTGGGCCTCCACCGACAGTCCCCAGCGTTGAATATACACCCATGGGATGGGATCCCGAGGATGAAAACAAATTAGTAGTAGGTGATATTTTTATTTACGGTAAAATTAGGAGTCTGTAATGGGCATATTTACAAGGACAGCGTTAAAATGTTCTGGTGTAAACCTGCGCTTCTATTGGAATTCTCACGAATTCTCAAAAGCCTATTATTAAGCCCATTATGGCCGTTTTAAAGGCACTTTCCTAGCGCTAAAGCGACGATACTTTTAATGCTGTCCTTGTTAATATGCCCCCAATATCGCGAGAAATACAGCGATAATTCATGTTCGCAAGTGAAAAGCTTGTTAATATAAAACTGTGGACTTAACATATCAATCCACCTCGCATATTAAACATGCTTAAGTCTACTTCAGAACAGATGTTAGGATTCGACATAAACCGCAATTACCAAGAGTTTTGCTATCGGTCCTCAAATCCAGGGACACCTTGTAAATACAACGCTGTTGTCTTACCTCCCTCTTCCATGTTATATTGTCATAGGAACACCTACCTTGCCACTGGGAACGCCTACATTGCAACTCATTGGAGATACGAGGCGAGCCGTTAGCAAACCGGCTGCTAACATGCTTTAATGCATCTTAGTGTCGCCTAGTAAATAGGGCAACATAATTTTCACTGCATTTTTGGCTTTTTTTTAAAAATTGCGGCAAAATGGCACTTGTTAAAATGCCCTCAAGTTTGCTACACCAGAGCGGGAACCTAGACTCCCGCCCTGCCATAGCAAACGGCAGTGTCCCGGGGGTAGGCACCCCAAGACGCAGCAGGAGCCACTCCTGGGGGGTGATGTTCCCCAAGGCTTTCGACTGCTCCAGAATGGGGACCACGCGCCCCCCCCCCCCCCTCCCAAAATATAAAAACACCCGGAGGGTGGTAATCCCCGGGGCTTAGACGGACCTTTGAGCTCCTTCACCCATTTATTTTGCAGCACCAAGGAATGGCGGTCCCAGGGCTACAGTGAAAGTGTGTATCAGTGTCCATGTGGCTGCCTTACAAATGTCTTCAAGAGGAATATTCCCTAGGAAAGCCATGGATGCCCCCATTTTTCTTGTAGAGTGTGCTCTTGGGGGACGGTTAAAGTGCGTTTTGCCTTTTGATAACATATTTGAATGCCTTTAACTATCCATCTGGCTATTCCTGACTTTGATATAGGATTTCCCTTGTGTTGTGGTGCAAAAGCAACAAATAGTTGCTTTGTCTTTCTAAATAATTTAATTCTATCCACATAATAAAGTAGAGCTCTTTTTACATCTAATGTGTGTAGGGCTCTCTCAGCTACTGACTGTGGATTTTGAAAGAATACTGGCAGTTCTATTGATTGATTAATATGGAAATTGGATACGACCTTTGGCATGAACTTAGGGTTGGTTCTAAGAACCACCCTGTTGGTATGTACTTGCATGAAAGGTTCTTGGATTGTTAGTGCTTGTAATTCGCTTACTCTTCTGAGTGAGGTAATGGCAACCAAGAATGCTACCTTCCACGTTAAGAATTGTAGTTCTATTACTGGGCAGCACAACTAAAAGTTATTAATCAATGGGTACATCTTCCACAGACAGAACCAGCACTAAAGGCGGACAGACACCAGCTAGGTGTGGTTGAAATGCTGGCTCCCCTTTACGATAAGAAATTATCTATGCAGAAATTGGGACCGCTGCGTCACACACTAGGGATATGGCACACAGCTCAAGTACGACTGAGATGGCAGGGGGTACTCACGCAACTCACTCCGCTCTGGGACACGAAACGGCTAGGAAAACTTAGATACAGCAAAGGCTTCGATCGTTGGGATGATATTGGGATCTCTACGATTGGAGACTTATGGCAAAAAGGAGGAGTATTACCCTTCGATCAATTAGGGCAACAATACGACCTAGCCCCATCTGCAATATTTAGATATAACCAAATCAGACATGCCCTAATGACAACGCTTCCAGCTGACACAGAACTCCCTGAATCATCGCACAGAAATGGGGCAGTGCTGAAAAACCCACTTTATCAGCATGGTGCAGAGACATGGATGACGCCATGATAGCAGAAAGGGCGGTGCTAAGCAACCGGGGATGCCCTAAAAAATGATCCAATATATGGGGGGCAGGGAACAAGTATAGAGGGGACATTTGTGAGCCACCACCAGACCAGGATGACAGCAGTGAAGATTCTGAGGAAGAGTAAGGACTCAAAACTCACTCATCGAAGTCTCCTACAGAAGGCGATACAAATGTATATATGTGGCATGATTGAATGTATATATGATATTATGATAAAAAATTGACTATGTGTATGTTGTTAAAATATATGTACTGCATTAACTTTGGAACTCGAATAAAATATTTCACAAAAAAAATAATAATGGAGGCAATGACCATGCGTATTACCAGCAACAGGAGGAGTCACAATACCTCATAACTCAAAAGACCTTATTAGTAGAAAAACAACTTGCAATTATTCTGCAAGGATTATGCACAGCATGTGCATCTACAGCTACACGTGCCTCGAACAAAATGTTCTCTCATCCGATGGGATAACAAAAAATAATCTCAAAATCTGTATGAATGTGCCCTAGGCAGATGTTGATTTGCGAATGAACAGCAACATATACAATTGGCTAAACCCTTGGTAGTCCCAGACAAAGTGTTCATCCTGCCTGTCCTGGCTGTCAAGGCAGTAGTGCTTTGTGAGCGTATGCATCTATGTCCTTCTTGCAGTCGGCCACCCCATGCACCAATCAATGCAGTCTTGACTCTGTTCTTCTAAGAGCTATTTCTTGGCCAGTGCATAGCACTTACTAATGTAAAAGATTATCCACCTCACCAGGGTCCACTTCTGCACACACTTCCCTTTCTTTGCTCCAGAAAACCCCACTTGGGCCTTGGTACAATCAATGTAAAAATTCAAAGCCCTCTTAGGGTCTGACAGATGAAGCTTCTCCTCTTTTAAGAGGTGAATGGGAGCAAAGAATTCTGGTACAGTGACAGATGTGAAAGAGAGTTACAAACTTAAGCAAAAGGACACCTGAGTGGCCAGCAGCAATTTGTCTGGGAAGACAATGGTGAATGGCGACAAGCTTTCAGAGACGAGAGAGGCAGGAAGGAAAGTAAACTGAACTACAGGCTTGTTTTACAGTAGGCAGTGATAAGGAGCCCCCATTATAGTGCTCATCGAACAACAAATAGGCACACTTTTCAGATGTATCTTGTTAGCCTATTTACCTCTCGCATTTTGAGATCTTCAATAGCTTTCAATGCATTTTCAAGGTCTGCATGTTTCTGGCTGTATGCGGTTTGTAATGTTGCAAATTGTGATCTGAAACATAAAATGTGTTTGTAAATTTGTATCCCACAAAACACAACTACAATTCAAATACTATACAGTTTGCAAATGTACGACTAAAACAAGTTGCCTTTTTATCAGTCAATTTTAACTGCTGTTTTAAAAAAGAATCTGTTTTTGTAACAGTCCACTTTTATCTCACGTTCCTGCTGGAAATCCCCACGTTCAAGACCAAACTTGCCCACAAACAATCCTTCGCTAGGGCTGGCACCTCAACATGAAACACTCTACCTCCTCAACCTTAATAAGATAACTTCTCTCTCCACCTTCAGGAAGCATCTCAGTACCCACCTTTTCAAACAACTTCTGAATAGCCCTTTTCTTTAAAATCTTTCCTACTTTAGTCCCTAAACCAACTCTATTTTGAGTACCATTTAGGGTGATTCTATGTCTCTACTAGTATACCCTACCTAACCATATTAATATCAGAGTGAACTCCCCTTGCCCTTTCATCCTTGATTCAATCGTACACGAACAGTTGTAATGCTCTCAACTTTAGAGATGTAAAACAGCTAAACTCTAGACGGACATATGTGCTATTTATAGGTTCCAATTTTTAAAAACCTTTTTTCAAAGTGTGTGTGTGTGTGTGTGTGTGTTTGTGAGTCAGTTTCTCATTTAACAAAAGCGGCCATAGCTTGTGTAACCACTGTGTGGTATTTTAGGGCTCCCTCTTTTTTCAGTGCCCAGCAGTTAACATGTTTGTTGATCATAACATCTGTCCCTCCAGAAGCCTGTCTGACTCACAAATGAATTTCAGTTCCTGATGGGGAAGTCCCAGCCGAACCACCACTGGATAAGCCAGTATGGAGAAACCTATGACTCCCTTGTAGTGGCTCAAAATTTTCTCTGAGAATATCGTGAAGACTAGACAGTCTTACCAAACATGTACGAACAAACATATGTCTTCTACACAACTTCAACATCGAGTGGATGTTGTCAGGTATATCTGGTGAATACTTATTTATCTGTGGTAACACTTTCTGGTGGATACTCCAAGTGCAGAGGCCTCACCTTGAGAATATTCTCAAGACCCCGACTGAATGTGGAAGATTTTTCAGCATAGCTCCTGAGCACTGGTTAAGCACATTGCTCACCTCTGCGTCTACCTCGTTCTGTCGCAGTTGAAGCTGCAAATAAGCGCCATCCAAGCGCACAGGCATGAGATTCTTTCTTTACACTGTAAGTACCCTCGTATGCAGAGTTCACAAAACATTTATCTGAATGAGTGTCTATATCTCTAATCTGGAACCTTCTTCGCTAGAAAAGAGGTCATTCCACAGACCGAGGAGGTGGGAGGGTGGTGCATAATCGGTTAGGTAGAGTATCCACAAGAGAGAGAGTTATTGAAAGTACATAATTTGTTCTTCTGAGGATACTTCTACCCATAGACTGCTCACCTTTTAGATTAGAGGGTCTGTGGGATGATTCAGGCCAAAAAGTTCTGCAAGACCGAATGCGTAAAAGGCCTGGCTGTCCAAAGCAATAGTGTTCCGAGAATGTGTACACTCATGCCAAGGTTGCGGCCTGACAAATATCCAGGACAGGCACTCTGTGCACCAATGCAGAGGTAGCAGACTTGGCTCTTGTGGAATGAGCCCTTCAGTCCTTCTGGAGGCTGTTTCTTGGCCAGCATGTAGCACATCTTAATGCAGAGGACTTTCCAACTGGACAAAGTCCTTTTCTGCACCGGCATGCCTTTCTTTGCCCAAAGGAACCCCCCAAAGAGCTGATCGTCTAACCAATGGTCTTTGGTACGATCAATGTAAAATCTCCTGCTCGTTCGGGCCCAAATTATGTAGTCTCATCATCTTTTGAGGGTTGAGGTGAAGCAAAGAATATCAGAAGCATGATGGACTGTCAGACATGATAGGGGGGTCACAACCTTTGGCAGAAAGGCTGCTCTAGTCCTCAACACCTGTTTGTCATGAAGGAAGTTGGTGGTGGGAGGATAATCTGAAAAAACCTTAAGCTGACTTATGCAATGAGCTTAAGTTATCATGCCAAGCAAGAAGTCAGGAGGTGTAGAGGGCAGCTGTGCATCGGCTCAAAAGAATTGTACATAAGAAAAGTAAGGACCAGATTAAGATCACACTGTAGCATCACCAAGGGAGGAAACCTATGAAGTAAATCTTGAAGGCATCACCTCACAACAGATAACTTGAACAAGGATGTCTGGTCTGGTAAGCACAAGAAGGCAGAAAGGGATGAAAAATAACTTTAACAGTGCTCACTGCAAGTCTTTGTCAGGCCAAAGACAAAAATGATAAGATCCAATAGTTTGGCCTGCAACAGGTGCATATTGGAAATGCCACATCAAGCCACAAATTTGTCCAAGCGTCCAGTGTAAATAGCCTTTGTTGAAGGATACCCGGCTGCAAGGACAACACCCATGACTTCGGGAGGAGAGATCGAATTTGGTCAACTGCTGCAGTTTAATCTCCACAATTAGTTGTACAGGCTTTGTGAAAACTCTGCCCTGATGCTCCAACAAAAGTTCCACCCGAATAAGCAATTTGATTGGTGGACGGATGCTCATGCCCACAAATTCTGGGCACCACACTTGGCCTGGTTGTTCTTGATCTTTTTCAGAACTTGGGACAAGAGAGATGGTGGCAAAAGACATACGGGAGTCCTGTGCTCTACCATAGGTGCAATAAGTCTCCAAGAGAGCTTCCTTGGGAACTCCCAGGACCCCTCTCCGCCCTGTTTGTTTCAACAACACATGGCTGTGGTGTTGTCCATGAGGACTAAATTCAGCCAATGCTTGATGACGGTAGCAAAACTTTCAACATCAAGTGCATGGCTCACAGCTCCCAAAGGTGGATGTGTAAACTGATTTCTGCTGGAGACCACAGTCCGCTGAACTCCACCTCTCCCAGATGATCGCCTCAACCCAGCAGTGATGCATCCGTCACCACCAACTGTTCTGTATGGGCTAGAGAGAAAGAGGTCTGCCACTGGTACAATTGCGGTTGTGCAGGCACCACAGCAGCTTTTTTGCAGTCTCTCCTGAAACCAGGATGGACTATGACAGATTTCTTTGGTGCTGGCCACACAGACTTCAGATCCCACTGCAGAGCCCACACGTGCCATCTGGCATGGTGGATGAGCAGAAAACACGAGGCCAATAGGCCTAGAAAACTGTACACCACCCACACTGAGACCCAGGACTGACAGTCATTGGGATTATAGCCCAAACATCGCAGTCTCAATGATCAATGGTGAAGGCCCGATAACGCACCATAGCCGGGATGGCTCAGATGAGAGGAAGCTTCAGGGAAGGAGTCAGATGTGGTTTCAGCACGTTGATAGTGAACCCCAATGATGACAGGGGATTTGTTGTCATCTGGAGGTGGTCCACGACTGGCTGTGGCAAGCCTGCCTTTAACAGCCAGTTATCGAGGTTGGGGTAGACTGGTATACCCGCCCTCCGAAGGTATGCTGCGAGCACTGCCATCACCTTTGTTAATACCCATGGGGCACTGGTGAGGCCAAAGGGGAGCATGACAAACTCCAAAAATGCAACTGGCCCACTTTGAACCACAAGTAGCATCTGTGGACCTGCAGGACAGGGACATGGAAAAGGTGCCATGCAGGTTTCAATTAACCCTGGGCAAAGCACTACGCTACGCTCGCGTAGTTTGCGAAGTTTGCATAACTTCGCACTACGCGAACTGCACGTAGCACAGTGCAAACATGCGTAGTGCAGCGTAGCGTAGTGCAGCGGTCGTTTTTTGCTTGCTCGCGGTCCTCAACGTCAAGTTGGCGACCGTGAGCAAACAATATGACATCCTCACGAGACTTTTTCCTTGTTCGCACCATCAAGTTGCCGATCGGAAAATAAACTTCCCGGCGAGATTCTCAACACGGGGCGGTCAGGTTTCTCATTGCGAGTAGTCGCGACCGCTCGCGATGAGAAACTACCAGTCCGTGTTGAGAAAGCTGCAGCTCGAGTAAAAATCTACTCGAGCGGCAGAAAAGAACAGCTCGCACTGTGCAAGCTGCTGTTTTCAATGATTGCACAGTGCCGGATGCTTGTCCGCACTGTGCAATCATTGAAAACAACATCTTGCACAGTGCGAACATGCTACTAGGCAGGTCGCGTAGTGCTTCGTAGTGCAAAGTGCACTTCGCATAGCTACGCGTAGCGCTACTTCGCGAACTACGCTCACCCCTAGTTTCAATGCTACCATCCAGTCTCTGAAATCAATAACAGACAGAAACCTGGGCCAGTGTGTGCATCTTGAATTTGTTATTCTGAAGTAAGAGATTCAGAGGTCAGAAATCTAAAATTGAACTAAGGCCTCCCCTTTTTTTCAGGACTAAGAAATAGTGGGAGGCCAGGATCCTTTTACCCAAGCAGCCCGAATTTTCTGCAGAAAAATGGACAAGTCCTCCAACGAAAGACCCTCTGAAGTGGATGGAAGATGCAATTGGTCATGAAGGAATAGCAGGGCGTACTCCACTTAACTATTTAAAAGACCCACCTGTTAAATGCTATGGCCTGCTACCCTGGCAAGAACTTACTTATTCTTCAGGGTGGTTGTGTGCTAATAAGAGTAAATTATGCAGCTTGGAGGCTGCTGCCTGAGGGACATGGGATTGAGAGGGTTGTTGTCCCTGCGACCCAGATTGTTGTTGGCTGGATCCCCAACTTCAAAAGGACTGGGGTGTCAATTCCTAGGGTGGGAGGCCTTATCATTGCCTTCATGCCAAACCTCTGGCGATGCCTTGAAAGCGGTGTTGCGGGGTGGAGAACCAGAGGCAGCACACTCAGGCTCTGCTTTCTTTGATGAGATAGAGTGCAGGATCGCTAAATAGGGGAGATCTGTCAAAAGGTATATCAATAAGTGATGCCCGGACGTCACTCGAGAACTCATGGATCTCACTCTTGAATGCTGTGTTAGTACACACTAGTCCCTGATGCTCTGCCTATACAATCGCTAGTGTCCAGTTCTGATGGTATGACATATAGGACTGCATCCTGAATAGTTTACGTCAGGTTGGTACAGAATTCCTACAGGACTGCCGCCAAGCTGATGAATTATCTTTGGCTCTCTATCTAGGAGGGTGGTAAGGAATGAGCTGGGATTAATCATACTAGTAGAAGCCTGAACCACCATGTTCTCATGAGTAGAACACTACTGTATTCACAGGTGGGCAGGAACAAGATTTAGCCCTGGTACTCATAAGAGCATAAGTGAGGGCTTTGTTAAATGTCAACATGGGCGAGGTCTGCCCAGGCTACTTTGGTCTTCACCTCAGACGGTAACTGTATGTCCAGAACTTTAGTATGACATTGTTCTACATTCTGTCCATCAACTGTGTTTTTTGCAAATTTCACCCCGAGTGGGCTGGGTATGCTCAGACGTGAGTCCCAGGCTCTCCACACCACTGGAGTCAAGCTATCCAGGCTGAATGAAGGCTGATAGCCAGAAACCGGTCCTTGGATGCTTGATTCCGGTCTGGGAAAGACATGGCTTGGTAGTTCGGACTGGACTGTTCCCATGAGGCACAGGGTCAGAGCTGATTTGCATATAGCCAGTGTCTAACCCAGGGTGGTGTGGAGTGCAAAAAAAAACAAAACAAAAAAAAAAACGATGGATTTAGGCCCAGATCCTTGTACTGGGGTGAATGTATGACATTGTTCTACATTCTGTCCATCAACTGTGTTTTTTGCAGAACTTTAGTTGCTCGTCTAATACAGCAAATTAGGCTGCCTCTTTCGCTAGGGGTCACCAACCCCATGTCACAAGTGGTGTCCAACCCACTTGCCTCTTGTAGATTCAAATAGAAGGTAGCATGATTATATTCTGGGGGGTGGGGGTGGGAGGGGGAGTCATCCTCATCATTGTCACTGCCACCAAACATTTGTTGATTTTGGTCAGAATCCAAATAAAAAAGTTTCTACAATGCTGATGGGCAGCTCCTAAGTAAAAGTGCTGTTTTGCCTGAATAAGAATGAACTGGGACCACGCATGGCAGAATTATTCCAGGCCCAGGCCTCCGTTAAGGTCGAGACTGGTTTTGTTTGGACTCGGACAGGAAAATAGGATCAGCATTTTCCAGCATCGGGGCAGGTGTTGACATGGCAGGAACTGGCAGGAATTTTAGTGCCTTACGTGGATGCAGCTCCGAAGTCGGAGCAGAACCCGAAACAGATTTAGGAGGTAAAGATGGCAATGAGGATGGATCCCCTGCCTATAACTTTACAAGAGGCCATTGCAGATCCGTGGGGTCTAATGACAAGCCAGAGGGAGCCAAAAGGATACCAAAGATTGGCAACATTGCTTCTATGAAAGCCTCAATATGTAGTGAAGACACCAACAGCCCCCGGAAATTCAGGGTGCATTGAGCTCAACTGTGGAATCAGCTCCTCAGCAGGGGCGTAAGGTACACCTTGAAATCCACACGACTTTTGAGAGACTAGCAGGACTGGCACAAGCCCTGCTTGGCACTCTTGTGTTTCTTCTAGGGCTTGGACCTCGAAGAAGACCAGTGGCAGGAGTGGTACCAACAGCAGGAAAGGGTCTGGGCCTTTTACTTTATGAGTGAGTCGAGCTCAACCAATTTCTTGTGGTTTGAGACAAAGTACAGCTGGGCTTCGGAATCCTGCATTGCCAGTGACGCATAAGGGCACACTCCTTGTACGACTGGAGTTGTGTTACCTGAACCCAAATACCAGACACACTCCTTCTGGGTTTGTGTCACAGACATTAGCTTGTGGCCCTCCCTACAAAGTTTAACCCCTACAGTTTTTGGAGGAAACCTGTTCCCTTGCATGTTAGTAAAACTAGCCAATTGATGAGAAAATGTTAGGCGCTAGCGCTGGATCTGCAAACAAAGCCACAGCAAGAAAGGAACTGACGTCAGTGAGTGTTGGTGGTGCTTATAAATATATATAGAGCCAACTTAATTTTTGAGGCGGAATGAAGTTGACTGATTGCCACGCAAAGCCCTCTACCAGGGCACAAGGGCTATGCTGAAAAATCTTCTGGTTCCTGTCTGGGAATAGTCTAAAGATGAGGAACCTGCGATCATTAGCAACATTTGAGGGGTCATGCCCCAATGAACAGCATTTATATGCTGATTCCTTATAAGGGATACTTCTATGTGTTTTGGGGATGCCTCACAATACCAATCTCTCCGAGATCTCTCTATAAAAAATCTTTTTATATCGCTACTTAGAGGTGCACATTTTGTTGCTTAGAATTGTGTATATTCCTGACATCACCACCCTAGAACCTTAATGTATTCTTGCAAATCTTTCCGTAGGGATAACTTTCTTATCACCACTACTCTAGTTATGGGATGAGATACCAAATGTCTGTGTTTTATTCTACTGTTTGTACATCCCTGCCGCCCCTCCTGTCATGCCTGTTGTAGGATGATTCATGCTCATGGTTCCTAAGGTTCTACAGCTGCCTTCAGCCGACTGGTACCTGTGGTGGTGATTGGAAGCAATAAAGATATTCTGTACTTTCTACCAGTTGATCTTGTTTGTACACTGGCAACGAGGATTGGATTTCTCCTTGTTTTTGCATAATTATTATATTATCTATGTGCATCTACTGTATATTTCAGAATTACTCCCTTCTAGTATCCGATTTATTTTTCATCTTATGGTTTTGCCATGTCTGCGACTAGTGTGTCACAACCACCTCCTTTTCTGAAAGATGTAAGACAACCTAATCTGCCTTGGAAGCAATGGATTGGATTACTATAATTTTACCTTGTTGCAATTGGGGTGGGGTGTTGGGGGGGGGGGGGGGGGAGGGGGGTTTTCCCTGTCGCGCAAACTGCACACTTTACTGCATAATATAGGTGTTGAAGGTCGCAAAACATATGACAATATACCTGTGTATTACCAAGATCGTGATGATAGTGATGGGGATGTAGATGCGTATCAAGTTGCGGTAAACAAGTTGGAGAAACATTTTGGCAAGAAGATAAATGTAGTATTGGAGAGGCACAAATAATTTTCTAGAACACAAGGTAAAAGTGAAATTGTGTATTGCGGTTTTGAAGGGACTAGCCGACACATGCAAGTTTAAGAATTTAACTCGATCGCTGATTAGAGATCAGTGAACCCTGACCTGAAAGAAGCTATCGATAAGAAGCTATTAATATCGCAGTAAGTGTTGGGCAGAAACTGCAGACTGCACTGAGGAAATGAGAGACAGAGGGGACACCAGTACTGAGGTCAATGTTATAAGTAAGCATGGGGCTGGCAAGGAAATGAGAAACAAGAACAGTGGGCTGTCATCTCACACTAGTAAACCCAAATGTTATAGGTGTGGGAGTCCCAACCACCTCAATATTAATTTATTGTGTCAGGCTAGGACAGCAATATGCCACAAGTGTGGGAAGAAAAGCCATTTAGCGCAGGTTTGTCAAGAACACCGTTCTAAATCTGTACCAGCAGTAGAAAAGGAAATACCAAATGGGGATAAATGTGTGTTCCAGTTGCAGGATGTTGATAGTAATACGAGGTTTCCTTCACGCAGAATCACTCTTGATATGAAGCAAATCAGGGTCTTTGCGAGCTCATGCTCTCCCTATACTATTGTTGACAAGAACGTGTTTTCCCAGATTTTTCCCGACATGCAAGAGAAGTTAAAAACCTCTGATATCAAGCTAGGAGGCTACAATGGTGATCCCATACCGTTATTAGGCATGACAGCTATGGAAATAGGTTTCAAAGGTAGAAATATGTGGGAAAGATTTACATCACTCAGAAAGGGTCTAATTTATTAGGATGGAGACATCAGAAAGAACTGGGGATCAAGTTAGACCCAAATAGTCCTGACCAAGTACTGCTGGCAGATCCCTCTGTGTGTGGCAAGTATGTTTTCACAGAGAATTTGGGGTTATTGAATCAAATTAGAAGCTAAAGCCAAACCTGTTGCACATAAATCGAGGCCTATTCCCTACATGATGTTTGCCCCTCTCATGGTGGAACTAGACAGGTTACTAGGGTTGGGGGTGATTGAACCCATTGAGAGCTCACAGTCGTTTGCTCAAGTGGTCCTAGCGACCAAGGCATCCAACAGAGAAATATGCACTGATTTAAGGGATTTCATCGCAAACATATGGGTCAATAGAAATCCTCTACCATGTATCCATGAGGTCCTCACTTTGATTAAGGGTGCCAGCTGCTTCATCATTTTAGATTTATCCCAGGCATACCACCAGGTGGAATTGCATCTGGAGTCTCTCCACCTCACTTCTTTTGGTACTCGACCTGGGGCTTTCCAATACTTATGAATGCCTTTTGGCCTAGCATCCACGGCGACCGCCTTCCAAAGAATTAATCAACACATTCTAAAACACATACCTGGGACGCTGTGCTTCCAGGATGATATTTTAATCCGCCGGAAGGATGTGGAAGAGCACAATGATATGCTAGGAAGGGTACTTACAGAATTACGTAAAACAGGTCTTACGCTTAAAAAAGAAAGGTGCTGCATCGGCATGGTTCCGTGGAACACCTTGTACACACCATCTCCCAAGATGGTATTGTCGTGGGGCTGTGCCTTGCATTTACACTGTGTTAAGTTGACATGAGCGTATTAGAAGTTTAAACACAATTTTTCCTTTCTGCAGCCTTTTGCACACGGCATATTATAATGAATGTTTAGAGTTTAGCACAGTGTTTTGCTTCACACGAGAATAATATGTTTTTCTATATCAGTAGCCTTGCTTGGTAAGCTTTGTCTGAACAGTGAGTGCCGAGGCCTTCAAGGTTATTTCAACACAGTGATTGTTGTTCAGACTGATCAGCGCACATTCTAGACATAACATATATGCAGCTGTGGCCACCTCTGATTTTGGCGCGTTTAATAATGCACCGCGTAGGCATGATCACACACACTTGGAGAACATTTGCATGCTGAGAGCTGGTGCAGAATCTGATGTGATCCATTTCTGCTAAGCACCAGAGGTATGGGACCGCCCTTGTAATCCCAAGAGACCTTCTGTAGATATAAAATAACCTACTAGCAAGGGAGGGTGAAATATAGGTATATTTTAAACCTGTTTCCATTTAGCATTATAACATGCTTTCTCCCTTTGTATTTTATGGAATAGTAACTATGCTGATAATCTTGTTGCCTATAATATGTCTGCTTGTAGTAGCTAAGATACTGCACATGGGAACACGGCACTAGAAATAAATATTTCAAACTTGCCCGGGTCTTCTTTTACTCCCTGTTTTGGATAGGTATGAGAGTATAATGAAAGAGTGTTCATGTGTTCCATATTGCCTGAGGTAATCTAAGTTCCATGTTCTGGGTTGTCTAATCATTGGTGGTATGGAAGAACCAATGAGATACTGATGCCAGTCTGGTAAAGGGATATTGGGTACTAAGGTGAGTTTTGGCACACCCTAATTCACTGAGGTTCCAAGTCTCTATGCACAGTTCTGTGTAGGAGCAGAATCCCTGCTACATGGCGCCCATACGATGGTGGTCTTATTACATGAAGCTTGAGTAGTACTTCTATCAGTCCTTAGCCACTTCACTATTGTTTCCGGATAACAGTGGTGTCGGACAAACCTACCTATAGTTACATAGGTCTTTTCAAGCTTGAATCTTTCAAAACGGTTTTCTTTTGAACTACTACCCAGTTGTGCTACTTTGTTTTACATTGTACCTTATCTTCTCTGTGTCACTATGGCTAACGTTGACATACCGCAGCATAGTCGCATTGCGGTCCGCAATCATTTGCAAGCTTATAACGTTGGTTTGGAGGGCATGGCAGTTATTTTGGTGGTGAGTGCTGAGGTTGCTTACCAGTTTGAGATTTTCTACTCATGGGTGACGTTTCCGGCAGCAGATGCGGCTAATCAGGTGTTTAACACTTACACTCATACTGCCGTGCCTGGGGAATATGTCCCTTATAGGTCACGGGAGATTCCGATTTCTGCATGGCAGCACCGCGTTTGGTTTGATGGCGTCCTTCCCCACAGTGTAACGGCGGCTAGATTGGTCCTTTGTCCATTCCAGGCGCACTTGGCCAGTTTTGGCTGGATTCACCCCGCATCCTCGTTCGGGGTCATTCCCCGTTGCTGAGTTACGGACCCTGTATAGCTCTATCAGTTTTATTCTGGCCCTAGTTCAATATATAACCCGCAATTTCCAGTGCGGGCACCTGGTGTTGCGGCTCTTCCAGCTAGACCGAGCAGAATGAAGCTTAGTCCCGTGATGGTCAATGCAGTAATGGGCAAGCGTCCCCAGGATAAGGATGATATGCCTTTTTGGCTTGCCGAGAAATTTGACCAGCTGGAAGTGGTATTTCCTAATTCGACTACCATAGAAAAACACAGGATTCTTACAATTAGTTTACCCAAGGACTTGGTACCAGAGGCCGGCGACTGAGTCATGGGGTAGAATTTTTTCAGCAGTGTACACGAGGTGCTTCGGCACTCTGTCAATAGCTGTCCTTCCGACGGTCATTAAGCGTGTTCAAGATGAACACGGACCGGAGGCTGCGGTTGAATTGGGAATGAGACCATGGGCTCATTTGATGGAGTTTCCGATCTAGTCCTTTCTAATATAAAGGGAGATGCGATGAACTTTCAAGTGGCGAATGCCTTACGCGAGGTCCCCGATGCCGACAAACCCCGACAGTTACCGAGAATTATTACAGCGCCTTATAAGGTCATTGGCCGCAATAGTTTTGGTGTCAAGCCCTTTTCTGCTTAAGATAAAAAACAAACTCAGGTTGCGAAGTCTGAAACGGACGTTCAACCCACAGCTTCAAAGAAAAATTGGAACAGAAATAAAAAACAGTGGAAACAGCAACAGAAACAGGAGTAACGTCCCCCATCACCAGTGCCTGCGTCTACTGAGCGTGTTTATGATTTGCGCGACCGCACTACGATTAAATCGCCTGATAGGTTTCAGGTTCCTGGTCAGCGCTCTCCTCATTCTTTACAGGACACATCGGCCTCTTCGTCCGGTGGTAGAGGCGGCGGCAGAGGTCGGGGTGGCCAGCAGAGTCGCGACCAGCCCTGCCCGAAAGACGGAAAAGGCAAGCCGGACGATTCTTCACAGAAAAGACCCCAGTTTCAGAAAAAGAAAGTTGCCGCTTTAACAGCGAGATATGCCACAGATAGTGAGAACGCTGCTTCGGAATCAGACATGGGCGCTGACGTTGTTGGACAGCACGGCAGACATTACCATAGTGCGAGAGGCCCTGCGTCCCCAACTAAAGGTGACAGCGACTGATCAATATGTTGTTGTAGAGACAGCTGATACTAGAGTAGCTCCCCTGATAGGCCTTTTGAAATTGTCCTTTTAATTGAAGGTGATATACAACGTACCACAAAAGGGGTATTTTGGGAAAATCTTACAACTACCTATGACATTTTGTTAGCGGAGGCTGACTGGCCCCCACCTTTTGTTCTCGCAGCTCCGAGAGGGGAGGAGGTAATCCTCCCTAGTTTCACGCACACGGTCTCAAAGGAGCATGCGCTGAATTTTGCAGAAGAGTGGGCTAAGGCCCTTGCGCCGGCTCTGTACCGTACTCACTGTGGTTGGGATACATTTTCCCCACACAGCGAGATTCCCTTACGGTCTATGCCACAGCCTCAACCTCAATACCCTATACGACGTGAAGCAAAGGCTTCCATGGTGGAAATCCTTGAACAATTAGAATATCAAGGAGTGATTGAAACTTGTGTGTCACCGATGAATACCCACTTTTTACTGTGACCAAGCTTGACGGTTCGTATCGTTTGGTATTGGATTACCGGCATTTAAACTCGCATTGCCGTACCTGTGCAGTACAGAATACCCACGGCTCTGCTTTAGTTAATAGTCTTGTGCGTAAAAGGTTTAAAACCACACATGACATATCCAACGTTTTTTTGCCCACAATTTGTCAGGACTGAGTTCCCAGTGGACCAGTTTTACCAGTGGCGGCAAATAACGCCAATTTAAACGCCTGGCCATGGGCTGTAAGAATAGTCCGGGTGTGTTTGCTGCCCGCATCATCTCTCTAGTGGAGAGAATTGACCCTGATGCATGTTCGTATGTGAATGACATCAATCTCACAGACGATTAAATTTGGGTGCATCTGTGTCGCGTTGAACGCATTATTTGTAACTTTCCGGACTTAAGTTACAAATTCAACTCTGCAAAGTCTCACATTGCAGAGTACACAGTGTTGTTCCTGGGCTATGAGCTCAACAATGAAGGTCGAGGTTTAGCTCCTCACTTCTTGGAGAAATGCGCACAACTACGCACTCCTACAACACTGAAAAAGTTACCGTCCTTGCTGGGATTTTTGAATTTCGGGCGTACATATATTCCCGAATATGCCCAGCGTATCAAGCCTTTGTATGCTTTGATACAACCTACTTTTACCAAATCGTGCTGGCTGCCTGAACATTCAGCCATTTTTGCAACCTCTGCAGGCTGATCTTCTAGAATCTAAATTCTTGCTGACTTGTGATAACCACACCAACCTAGTGATGAGAATCATCCCTGGGGCGGTGGGTTTCACATACCTTACTTTTAACGTAGGTGACACAGTACCTATCGCTTACAAGTCTCACTTGTACACTTCAGCTGAAATGTGGTTTTCCACTGTGGAAAAAGTTTTGACAGCAGTGCAAATGGTGATTCTTAAGGAACGTGCACGGTCGCAGGGAAAACGCATGTTGGTTGTTACCCAGTATCCTACACTGGAGGCAGTGACGAAAGCCAGTGTACCAAATTCTAAAGCTTTGCACCCACAGTGGATACAATGGGCTGCATATCATGGACGTCTTCGGATATCATGTTTGTTTTTGATGCCTCCTTGCAGTCACAAGAGTTTTTGCAGTATGAGTTTGTTCATCCTGCACCATTGACTATGCGGCCTTTGGAGGATTTCCATTGTATCATTTATACTGATAGTTCAGTGCAAGTTGAGCATGGGTCTAAGCACGCATACGTTCAGCTTGCGCCATTGTGGTAGGTATCATGGTGAATGATGAGTTCAAGTCCGATGTCGTACATACGCAGACATTGGGGGACTGTACCACACAATTGGCAGAGCTCCGTGCTCTGATGCTTGCATTGGAGTGCGCTGACCTAGTGTGACTAATCTTATTGTGAGTGATTCTTACTACTGTGTCCAGTCTTACAATGAAAACATATTCTTTTGGATTCAGAATGATTTTCGTGATTCCAAGGGTAGCACAATAAAACATAAAATGATCTGGGTCCGAATGGCTGAGCTTAAAGAGCAGCTGCCACTTGTGTATGTAATTCATACTCTTGGTTATCAACGTGTGGGTGTTCACGCTATTGGCAATAGTTTGGCTGATGAGGGCGCAAAAACAGCAGTATCGACATATTTGGTTGCAGCAGTTACACGTTCCAAAAGTAAGATTGATGATTACATCTTGGCGGCAGTTGCCGCTACTGAGAAGGGAAGTAAATGTCCTAAGGGGTTCCCTTCAAAGTATTCTTGTCATTGAAGTCCTGATAAAGTTCCTTATGTGAAAATACTGGACGTTGGTGAAAGATTGATTCCGAACGCGGACCGCAGGTCCACACTGATTACAGCTGCCCACGAGGGTGTTGCGTCTGCGCATGCGGGCGTTTCGGCTACTGTATCTTAGTTACAACAACGTTTCTGGTGGCGTGGACTGTACAAACAGACGCGTGATTATGTCCTTCAATGTGACATTTGTCAGCAGATTAAGCCTTTGACTGCTACGCGTCCGCCCCAGACGCAGTTGTACATTTCTAATCGACCACTTGGTTGTGTTTATTTAGATCACTGTGGTCCTTTTTCCTCTGATACTGAGTATAAGTACATCTTAGTTGCAATTGATTCTTGCACACGCTTTGTTTGGGTGTGGCCACACCGCAGCACTGATTGGTGAACTGTCATAAGAGACTTGCGTATCTTTGTAGGGATCTTTGCCTGTGGCACCTCCCGTTCAGATCAGGGTCCAGCGTTTGCCTCTAAGGCGTACAAGGATGCCATGAGTTCGTTGGGGGTCCAAGTCAAGTTTTCGTCTCCATTCAGACCTGAGGGTAATAGTGTTGTGGAACAAATTAACCGAGATTTAAAGCAATCTTTGAAAGTTAGGGTTATAGGCACTGGCAGGAACTGCCTGGCCCATCTCAATAGCGTGCAACGTGCATTTAATAATCTCCCTAGAAGGTCTCTGGGTGGGCAGACCCCATACGAAATGCTCTTTGGTATCAACATGTTTGTACCGGACCTTGAAGGTCTAGACCAGGCAGCGGTTGCTGCCCCCTTTGACGTATATGAACATTGTCTTGTTTTACAGAATCTACAAGAGATGAGAGACAGTCTTGCAAAGGAACACTTGCCCTACACATCTGATGCTGCGTTGCAGATTCCGGTAGTTGGCTAGCTACCCCGAGTTGGAGAACTGGTTCGAGAGAAGATCGAAAACAAGAAAGAATTTGGTCCCTTATATCGAGCTCCAGTTCCTGTACTTGGCGTGCAGGGCACAAGAACAGTCATTTTACCACCACTTCCAGGTCGTAAAGGAAAAAGGTACATCTCCATTGACAATGTCAAACTACACAGAGTGGCCGATTCTTCTTAGTATGACTCCAGCAGTCTCCTGCTCCTAATACCAGGCCTGACGTTGCCCTCGAGATGCCTGCAGTTTCCAGTCCTTTATTGAGTTCTCCAACTGCTGCTTGTCTTGATGAGACTGAGTATACTTACCCCACAGACCGATGCCTGATTTGCAAACTTGTTTGGCTACAGAGTCCAGATTTTCATTTGACACTGACTCTCACATATCTAAGAACCCTTCAAAATTTTCTGTCTTTGCAACATGGTTTAAAAAACATTTTTTAATTCCCCCTTGGATCTACATTTGGTTGGTGCTTTTTTCGATTTACTTGTTCATGTCGATTGGATTTGTGGTGTATTTTTTCCGTCTTGTCAACGGACACTATGTTGAAGAAAGAACATGTATTCGACATATTAATGGAACATTGGCACCCCACTCCTCATTACACAGATTGAAGAGGGACCTGGCTTTTGTTAACATTACTGCTTGGCCAGTCTTAGATGGGATTGTGTGGGATGCTGTTAGATTTCAAATCCATGGACCCACAGAAGTTAATAATGTCCCAAATGTTCTAAGGGTTTCTATGGGTGATGTGATTAAACAAAATATATGTTCTGATGATTGGGATGTTCAAGCCGTTGAAGCTTTGTTTTCTGATTTGAAATATTATGCTGCCTTTGATGCTGAAGATTTGTATTTAGATTCCACAAATTATAGTGATTTGTTTTGTTATCAACACTTTGGCAATCACTACCTGCATAAGGCTAACATCAGGAGGAATATGGTTAAATATACACAATGGGAACATTGTCCCGCTCCTGTAGCAGGCAGCTCCCCTTCTCTTTTAAAGAGGTTTACTTACTTTACTGATTTTAATCAGTCAAATCCCAATGCATTTTATCTTAAAATGACCAAAAAGTCGCCTTCCAAGGTTAGACTTACCCGCACGAAATTATTGTATCCGTAGTCCTTTCTAGACCAATTGGCTGTTGGGGGCTATGAACTGTGGAAGGATACAGTTGGTCTTAAATCTGTTTGGGGTTCTAAAAGTTGGCAAGTGCAAGGCACTGAGGCTTTGCATCGTGCATGTCTCATCCCGAACCATATAATGTTTTTGAATTCTACAATTTCACAAATAACTTGCTTTGGATTGGCTACTACTAAAAAATTAAATGCTCCTTCATTTCCTGAATTAGAGGAATACTCCGGTTGGGATAATACCAACTTTTCAATTAGAGATTTACAGTCGCTGTTATTGAATTCTAGTTTTAATATATCCAAAAAGTGCAGATTCTTGCCAGCATCGCTTTCTGGGTTTAGCTCAAGGCTATACACAGGTTAGAGTAGATCCCCGGTTTGAGTGGCCATTCTGTGACTACCTATTCTGTAGGCAAATTATGTCAGAGTTGGCTCAAACATTCCACTTTAGCGTCAGTTAAGCTGCATTTACCTAAATTGACTGACGATGTTGATCTGAATGATTTTGTCAAGGGCCCGGCTTCCGGCAGATCAAAAGGATGAATATATACTATTTACAACTAAGTCTGGAAACTGTCCCAGATTGAGGCTGCTTCTCGCATTAGGGAAATAGATCAAGCAAATTTAGAAAAAGTGCTAGCAGTTGTAGATAATAGCATTAATCCGCTTTCTTCCCGCATTTACACTGTGATAATATTGTTTCATCTGTTGTTGATATTGTGCAAGAGGATGTGTCTGTTTTGTACCATGGTCAAAATCAATTGCGTTCTATTATGCAGTTTGCCTGGACTTTGCAGACATTGAAATCAGGAAAAGTGCCCTGGCACTACATGAATACATCATCTTTGTTTGCCCCTTTTAATTTGACTGAAAAGCAACATTTTATGTCTATGAAGGATGCAACTTTTTCTATGTTACATATTGAAAAGTTAGAACCGTTATCATTTTCAGTGGCCGACACAAATTCGGCTTATCCACGGATTAATAACTTTGCCTTTCCCCCTTTTCAGATTCGAGGCATGCATGAAGTACTACGCAAATGGCAGATATGAGCCTCTGGGCACCGCTTATCTTCATGAAGCTTGGTCATTTACCATTTACCTATAGGTGCCTAAGGGAGGGAAAAGAGGTTTATTTGAATGGAGAGGATTGCACTACAACACCAGATCACTCTTTAATGTGTAGGAATATCCAATTGCATGGCTCTAGCAATCAGAATGAACCGAATGTTTAAGCCTGTATTTTAAAAAGGTACACCGGCACCGGCTATCATACCCACATTCACATTACTACCAAACGGTAGTTATTTACTTTTAAACAACTAAGGTTGTTGTGGGATGGTAGCCGGCATTCCTTACGTGGTTACAGTCAGTGAACGTGTAGTTTGTTGTAAAAATGTAATGTTCATTCTCCCACAAGGGAAGCTCGATGTTTCCATCGGGCCGTCGATTCTGACCTTTAAAGCAGAGTTCAACAAGATGAGTCACATAAGAGCTCTATTGTCTCAAAAAGAGTTTGCCCTCACATCTGCTCGTGAAACATTTGTCCTTCATGTGGCAAACACCCGCTCAGAAGTTCACGCTTTATTAAATACGGACTTGCCCTTGCATTTCGGTGAATTAATTCACACTATCTTTAATGCGTCCTCCACCACAGGGCTGGTTCACTTTTTTAAAGTTGTAAGCAGTGGCCTTGTGACTTCTTTTCCAACTATAGGGTCCATTAGGATGGCGGACGGATCGCCACCGCCATGCAGATGGTGGCGATCCTTCCGCCATCCTTGCCCGTTCGCCACCTTTCTTCCCCCTACCATATTACAATGGCGGGGGGGACCGTGGCGGAGGGGAAAACCGTCTGCCGCTTTTCCGCCGCGGTCACCTTGCGACTGCCGCGGAAAAGGCCTGATATGGTGGCGGTGTCTATCAGACACCGCCAGACATATTAGGATGGCCTGGGAGGAATGCCTTTCCATGGAGGCATACGGTTCCTGCCGTTGCGGCCCCCAGGGTGAAGGGGGGATGGGAGGTGCACATGGGGGGTACCTATGGTACCCCCCTGCGTTTCACAGCACAGCGTGGCTGTGAAACGCACAACAGGCATTTTTCACATTGTGGCGGCCGGTGCTTTAAGCACCGTCCGCCGCAATGTTAAAAATGCGGGATGCACCCGCCACTGTGGCGGGTGCATCCTAATTGGGGGAACTGTTCCTCCGCCCTTGTGGCCGACGGTACCGGCCCCCGACAGGATGGCGGACGGACTTTGTCCGTCCGCCATCCTAATGGACCCCCATATTTGGTGTGTTCCCTGCATTTTTTTATTCGATTTTTTCCTGCCTTTTTGGTAGATTTCCCTTAATGCTAGCTCTGGTTGCAAACGTAATTCGGTTTTGTTTATTTCAAAATCGATGCACGTCCTGTGTTGCGAGAAGATCTGTCGCGGCTGTTGCTGCTCCACAACCGAATGCTTGAATATTATGGAGCGCTGCCTCTTGCTGCAATGAGTGCAGCTTATGGATTATCGTTTCGATTTTCTTTTTTCACATGCATCCAGCCTGTCTTTCATTGCCTGAGTTGCGATTTCGACTGGGCCCTGGATCTGTGTCTCTGCAATACGGTTTCTCCCAATGCGGATTATGATCAACTGATGAGCCCCTTAGTTGCTCATGAATTACTTTGTTCTGGCGGAGGGATTACGGCCTTTGCAGCGATGCATGGTGTCCTGGGACGTTGGAATGTTTTCGCAGCGGAGCAAGATTTCTTGGCACACAGTTTCATTGAAGAAACACCGAGTTGTCCTCTGATGGTGCTAGAGGCTCCGGTAATTGAGGAACATGTATGTTCCTTCCCATTGCTGAATTGGATGGCTGAAATTTTTTCAGATGAGAACAGTGACTTCCTATTGGAGGCTGTTGCGACATACTTTGAATATACATTGTTGGGAGTGAGATGTGTTATTGCTTCTCTCTCTTCCATGACCGAGGTCACATGTTGGACATCGGATGTTTTTATTTTTTTCTCGTCTTCATTTTTTTACACCCAGGCCTATTGACTTCCCTATGCCGTGGATGAAATTGCTTGATTTGAAGTACTTTTTTGGGAGTTTGCTTCCGTTCTATCACTTGTGGCAATTTGAACTTGGTTCTGACTATTGTTCTTGAACTCTGCTTTCCAAAATTGCCCCTTCTTATCCGTGCTCAGATCAAGGGAGGGTGTAGTGGGGCTTTGTTAAGTTCACATGAGCTTATTAGAAGTTTAAACGCCATTTTTCCTTTCTGCAGCCTTTTGCACACAGCATGTTATAATGAATGTTTAGAGTTTAGCACAGTGTTTTGCTTCACACAAGAATAATAGGTTTTTCTATATTAGTAGCCTTGCTTGGTAAGCTTTGTCTGAACAGTGAGTGCCGAGGCCTTCAAGGTTATTTCAATACAGTGATTGTTGTTCGGACTGATCAGCGCACATTCTAGACATAACATATATGCAGCTGTGGACACCTCTGATTTTGGCGCGTTTAATAATGCACTGAGTAGGCATGATCACACACACTTGGAGAACATTTGCATGATGAGAGCTGGTGCAGAATCTGATGTGATCCATATCTGCTAAGTACCAGAGGTATGGGGCCGCCCTTGTAATCCCAAGAGACCTTCTGTAGATATAAAATAACCTACTAGCAAGGGAGGGTGAAATATAGGTATATTTTGAATCTGTTTCCATTTAGCATTATAACATGCTTTCTCCCTGTGTATTTTATGGAATAGTAACTATGCTGATAATCTTGTTGCCTATAATATGTCTGCTTGTAGTAGCTAAGATACTGCACATGAGAACACGGCACTAGAAATAAATATTTCAAACTTGCCCGTGTCTTCTTTTACTCCCTGTTTTGGACTGGTATGAGAGTGGGTTCTATTACTCCACCCTGCACCATTCCAGTTCTTGTATTAGTGTTCCTAAGGAAACAATTAGGACACAACGCAACATCTTCAGTTGGCATATATGAATGACGTACTAGAATGTCGGGCAATAGAAACTTGAGATAAATGTTTGGCCTCCAGAGAATTAGACAGTCCTTCAAATAAGTTTGTGAGTAATGAGAAACAAATTATGTACTAGAATTTGATTAAGAGAATCTGAGGACGATATAGCCATATACAGACAATATTGAGACAGTGAATCGATTTTAAAAGCACAGACGAATAAGGTCCTCTATGTTTTAAGAGTGTCCAGATCCGTATTATTTGGTTTGCAATGAGTGACTCATATAATACATCGAATGAGGGGCATTGCCGTGATTCATTTGACTTAACCAACTGTTCAATATAATGTTTTTCAGACTGACGGTGGCAGTTGATGTGACCAATAGTGAGACAGTGACTTAGCACATACTCACAGACGGGTACAGGTATGCCCGTAATGGGCTCTATCCCGGTAAATACTTATGACACCTTGTGGTTTTTTTAATACAAAGTTCTGGATTGGAGAACTAGTGAATATATGCCAACTGAAGATGTTGCGTTGTGTCCTAATTGTGTTTCCTTAGGAACACTAATACAAGAACTAGAATGGTGCAGGGTGGAGTAATAGAAGCCACGCCCGGATGAAGTTGCCGTGAGTTTATCCTTGGGCAAAACATGTCGGCTTTTAAGAGGGCAGAAACACAGCACTGAATAAAAGTATTTAAGCCAGTGTGCCATAGCCCGTTTTTATTAGTGGGGTTGAATCCTGCGGTACATCAGATTCCCTGTTGCACTTGCAGTTTTCTATACCCTAGCACCAGTGTTCACTTTGTGTTCCCCCTTTTTTTCTTGTTCTTTTGTCACACTATACACATTTTCATTTAGGTTGGTGGTTGCTAATGATGTGAACCTGAGGTAGTAGGCGAGTACCTTCCTACTTACCCCCATGGTGTGACTTCCGTGAGGCACCACCTACCGTTTCACACATTTTTTTCTTCCTTTTTATGCGTCTCCTTGTCACTTTATTCTCACATTTGGGGAGGGAGAACATGGGTAACACATGGTTCGGAAACAACGCAACAAGCTATAAAGTATTATTCTTTTAAAGTGGTGACCCAGATCTGGTAAATACAGACGGTGCAGCTTTGCACCGCTGTTCCCCAGGACAGTTCAGAAGCGTGGTGCGGATCTGTGGATGAGGTTCACCGAGTGATCAGGTCCTTTTGTTGTGTGCATTATTACAGCCCCGGCACTGCGTAGCTTTGACCCCACCAAAACCACCATAATGAGCACGGATGCCAGCAACAAGGGTTTAGGAGCTAGTTTGACTCGGAAAGTAGATGGTCATGAACAGGTGGTTGCGTTTGCATCATGAGCTCCCAAAGGAGCCAAAAATACCTATTTGGTGGTGGAAAAAGAGACTCTTACCTGTTATTGTGCGGTCAGACATTTAAAAAAAATATATATTTTTAAACTCTTTTTATTGAAAAACAAAGGAAGTCATTACAAAAAGAAAAAGAATCTCAGGTGAACCCCTCCAGTTACAACACACGGGCCGAAAGGCAAAATACAGAATCAAGTACAATAACATTTAATACGGGGATCATGGGGAGTCCTGTGCCTCTGGGATCGATCTCGGCGTAGGTGGTTCACAGATCTCTCCTCGATAGCTATTCCATGCGCCCCATATCTTCCGCCATTTCTTTGGGCATTCCCTGGCCACATATACTGATTTTTCCCTAACCATGCACCAGTCAAGGTCCTCCGCCCATTTATTGACTCGGGGCGGTTGTGTGGCTCCCCAGAGTTGAGCTATATTTCACTTACCTACCATATATGCCGGCGTCACCCACTGTTTCCGATATGCATTCAGATCTGTAGTCTCCCACACGTTCAACAGACACCTCCGGGCTTCCGGTTGTATCTCCACTCCCAAAACCTCCCCCAGTTCATCATGAATCTTCGTCCAATACAACTGTATCTCAACACAATGCCAGAGAGTATGCATTAAGGCGCGTGTTTCCTACACTCTCCATTCTCAGCCCGCCCCATTCGTAACAAACGAGGTCCAGTTATATGGGATCTATGTAATATCTTCAACTGCACCAGTCGGAGCCGCATCTGGATGGCGACTACCTTCGGAGAGGAAGTCGCCTCCGTCCAGTCTTCATCGGCCAGTTCTAAACTGTCCGCAGTCCATTGGGCTCTGACCCGCACCAATGGGTTCTCCATGTTGTTGACCAACTTCCTGTATATCAAGGAGATGGTTTTCTCTGGAATAAGTCCGTCCAGCACTCGGTCCTCGAGAGGAGAGTCCTCCGGGAGAACTGTACCCCTGGGGATGTGAGTGGTGAGGGCATGTCTCACTTGCCGATATCGATAATATTCATTATCGTGTAAACTATACTGCTTTTGGAGGGAGTCGAAGGTATGCACCGTGTCTTTCCCCCACACATCTTTTATCTGGGCAATTCCGATTAAATCCCACCTATCGAACCCCTTCGATTTCCACAAACTACCTAGCATCTCAGAATTTAGCAGAGGAGTAGCTAGCATCAGTTTGCCATCCCACCCTAGACATCTATTGGCTGTATGCCACACCTGGACTGCATGCGCGGTTAGGCCAGACAACGGAAACCTCTCAGGCCTGGAATACAGAGCGCTCTCCATCATACCATCCGGGGCCTGACCCCGATCCATGGCATAGCCTGGATCCCCGGGGAGTCCATAAATAACATGATTCACTGCGGCCAGTTGTGAGGCCCAATAGTACTTTCGTAAATCTGGAAGTCCAATACCGCCGTCATACCACGGGAGAGTCAGTTTATTAAACGCTATGTGGGCCCTACCGTCCCACAGGAGCCGCCTCTGAAGAGTCTCTATCGCCCTAAAATATGCTGCCGGCCCTGGGTCCATCGAATTCTGAAAAACATACAAAAACAGAGGCAGAGCTATCATCTTGAAGAGCGTCGCCCTCCCAAGCAAGGAGAGCGGAAGAGTTTTCCAGCGCTCCACATCTTTCTTGCACCTGTTCAATGGGGAAGCTAAGTTATTGATATATCTTAACTGTGAATTTAGCGTGATAAATATACCCAGGTATCTGAATCCAACAGTCTCAATATGAACAGGGCACGACTGCGGAAATACCGGTGGGTCACCCACCAAAACAAGGGCTCCATCGCAATTGCAAAGAGCAACGGAGACAACGGGCATTCCTGTCTCGTGCCTCTTCCCAACGAAAAATCACCAGACTTACAATTATTAACAACCACTCTGACCAGTGGTTTCGCGTTCCATAGGCGCAACCAACCAACAAATTTGCTTCCAAAGCCCGTCTTTGCCAACACCACAAATAAATATTGCCACTCCACTCTATCAAAGACCATTGTGGCATCTAAAGATACCAACACTGTCGGCTCGTGGATCTGCGGGGAGCCACCTAGGATGCCATGCAGTCGACGCAAATTCAGCGCCTTGTTACGACGAGGCATGAAACCGGATTGATCCGGATGGATAAGGGTCGTAATTACCTTGACCAGCCTTGTGGCCAAGAGTTTCGCCAAAAATTTTGGGTTCTGCGTTGAGAAGTGATATAGGCCTATAAGATGAGCATTGTGTCTTAGGCTTACCGACTTTATGTATGACCACAATATTGGCCACGTGTTGGTCGTACGGAAGTTCACCTTTCTCCTTGCTTTCCAGGAACATGGCTCGGACGTATGGGGCGAGCCTACCCACATTCAATTTATACAACTCAATCGGTATCCCGTTGGGGCCCATCGCCTTCCCGGATTTTATCTGCCTGATCGCTTGACATTGGACGGTGTATGGGTGGAATGTTGGGTGGTGTTGATGTGAGTTCTAGGCAATAGCCATGTTGGATAATTTGCCAAACCCATTTGTCCGTAGTGATGTTTAGCCATTGTGTCAGGAAGTGTTGTAGTCTTCCCCCGACCGGTGTTATATGGTCTGGGAGTAGTGCCCAAAAGTCACCGTTTGGTGTTAGTGGAGGATCTATTGGCATTGCCTCCACGACCTCTGCCCTTGTTATTATTGCCTCTGTATCCACCTCTGTTTGTGTTTTTATTGAAGGTAGATTGCGTATTAGTTTTGTATGCGGAGGATTGCTGCGATGTGTTACCTCGCGCTCCTCCCCTGTAGGTGGAGCGACGAAAGGAGCCTCTGTGTTGCTGGAACTGAAGAGCCCCCATAGACTTTGCAGTCTCAGTGTCCTTTTTCATTTTGTCCAGAATTGAGTCAACTGCTGGACCAAACAGAAAATCTGGATTTATAGGCTGGTTAAGAATTGTTGCCTGTACTTCATTTTTAAATCCAGATATTCGCAGCCATGCATGCCGTCTAAGTAGTACGCTTGTGTTAATAGATCTGGCAGCTGTATCTGCCGCGTCTAGAGCACATTTAATGGAGGCGTTGGTGATGAGCTTTCCCTCCTGTATGAGTTCATCTGCCTGGTCTTTGTACGGCTCAGGTAAGTGTTGGAGAAGTCCCTCTAAAGAATCATAGTGTGCCATGTCATATCTGGCCAGCAGGGCCTGAGTATTGGCTATTCTCCATGAGTTTGCTGCTTGAGCTGCTACTCTCTTGCCTGATGCTTCTAAAATCTTGGACTCCTTGTAAGGAGGAGCAGCCTCTCCAGTAGTTTGTGAATTTGCACGCTTTCGTGCGTTGGATACCACTAAAGAATCTAGAGGTAGTTGCCCTTTGATATAAGTAGGGTCTACTGGTGCTGCCCTATACTATTTTTCTATCCTTGGGTTGATGACACGTGCCCTAGCAGTGTCCTTGAAAATGCCAGGTGCGTGCTTTAGGACGCCCTTTAACATGGGGAGCAGTTTGACACTTTTTTCAGATGTAGCCAGTGTATCGAATAGAAAATCTTCTACTAGAGCGTCTGAGTGCATGTCTACATTATGGTAGCTTGCTGCTCTATCTATTAAAGAGTTAAACGCCACTGTGTCTTCTGTGGGCGATGGTTTAACTGGGTATACCGTAGGGTCTGTAATGGGTAGAGTCCCCTCATTGTCTGGCTCACCTCCCCACCCCATGGTTGTAAATTGGGGTCTATATATGGATTTTGTGGATATCCAAAACCCACGTCTGCATCCTGATCTTCATCTGGGTTATGGTCAGAGCGTGCAGGTGAGTATGGGGCATATGGAGTAGTAGGCATAGCTGGAGAGATAGGCTGGAAAAGAATATGAGAGGTAGCACAGTCCCTTTTCTTTTTGAGAGGAATTCTAGAAAAGTCTTCAGCAGGAGTTGGTCTTTTCTTTTTGGTTTAAACAGTCACTTTCCCAGTATTTGGGTCAATATATAGTTTGGACTGATCTTCTGTGGAGGGGTCTGGATGGATGAGCTCCTCTTCCACAGTGTTGTGCCTTGGCGCCGAAGTTTTTGGCTTGACCTTTTTAGGTTCAATGCCTTTGGCTGGTTGGACCAGTTTTGGTGCCTGTATCGATTTTTGAGGGTTTCCGACAGGTTTTGTTGGTCCGATGTCTTTTCCAGGTTTCACCACCTGTTTTAGACCGATGGTTTTTGTCAGTTCGGTAACTTCTTTCGGCTTTAGAGGTGTCCTCGGAGCCTGCAGCTTTGGCTCGACACCCCTCTTCGGATCGATGGGCTTCGGCTCGACGGGTTTGGTCTGGGGAACCTTCGGTTTCGGTTGGACGACCGCCTTGGGCGTAGCCCTTTTGTCTTCGGTGCCAGGCTTTTTCCCTTTTTCGACGATCGAAGTAGATTTGGTCGATTCAACGGTCTTTGGCTTCGAAGGTTTTTCTGGTATGGTGGCCTTCGGCTCGGTGCCCTTTGGTTTTGTGACCTTCGGTTCGACGACGTTCGGTCCGAAGACGGTCGTGTCGATGACTTTCGGTTTCGATGGAACCGGCCTTGGAGTACGTGCCTCAGAAGCCTCTTTTTGTATGTTCTTAGCCGGGCGGTATGGCAGTTTTTTGATCTTGGCTAAGGCCTAATGGCGATGCCTCGACCTGAGCCTCTGATATAGGTGTAGTGTCTATATGGGGCGGTGTACTCACGGTTCGCCCCCCGTTGTCATCGGAGTCGTCTTCGACAGCTATGATGTCTTGATCATAGTCTTCGAAGTCGACGATTTCTTCTTCGTCGATATAATATTCAGAGTCGTTCTCGGAGTATTGTTCGTCTTGATCCGAGTCTTCGGCGTGGACTAGTTCTTCCTCATCGTCGAAGATATTCTCGGGCTCCGGGGGCCGACCTCTGCATTTCTTGCCTCGCCGCCCGCCGATTCCGTATTGTCTTTTTGGATCGGAACTGGGCACAGGCTAGACAATTATCTTCATTGTGATCTGGAGATAAACATTTGTTGCACACTGGATGCTTATCTGTGTGCGGGAACTTTGAGTTGCACTGCGGCAGTAATTGAATGGACTTCGTTCCATCGACGGTCGGTCCACGTGGTGTCGAGAAGGCCTAACGGCCCGATTCGACGACCGGAGTGCAACAAAGTTTATGAAAGTCTTTCGGTACCGAACGCAAACAATACCGACGAAAGCGAAGGCCTTTTGGCCTTTTCTAAAAGTTTTCTCTGATTCCGAACTTGGAGTGCTGGAAGGTACATCCGAACCCAATGGCGGAAAAAAACAATCTGAGGATGGAGAGGATGCCCATGCGCACTGTAGTCCGAGGGAGGAGCCACCTATCTCGTGATACTACGAAGACTCTTCCAGGACAACAATGTGCAATCATCCAGACCCAACACTAGGCGGCGATCTATGCACAGATATGAATATTAGCAGCCCACATGCCTCGAACCAACTATTTACTCATGATAGGTACGATATTGTCTATGAAAAGGAAGACCGGTATTCAAATGCTTTCTGGTCCAATTTAGAAAATTGCCCCTATCAAGTATTGAAGTCTGCGAGTCTGGAGACATTCGAGTTGTCCAGACAATGCTGGGTTTCTGCACCCATATTTGTAGCATATTAAGCCACTTTTAAAGTCAGTTATTCACTAGATTATTGGCTTCCGCCAGGAGGAGAGCCATGAAGGCGATGTTCTGGCATAGAGTATGTGTCCTAGATGGAAATTTGGCCCATATAGATGGGCTGGTGGAAACTGTCCCATACCGATTGACTAGGTGTTCTTGTTTGCTAGTAGGGTCAATGTCAATGTTCACTAAAGGAAAGAAGGCCTTTCATCTCTGCAAATCTGAAATGGAGGCACATGACAATCGTTCACCACAGGCTGAGGTTTGAATGAGTCTAAGGAGGTTGATCAAAAAAATCCATACAGCCTATCTGAGATGAGAGCACACTTTGCAGTTTGGCATTCTGATCACACCAGGAAGACAGCTTCAAGTCTCTCGCCCCCAAAATCCCAACTAATGGATGGACACCATCACCAGGTGCTGGGTGTATAAGGATCGTGTTCTAGAATGGCACCAGGTCAGTCAATTGTCATATAGGCGAAAGTGGCATTAGTACTTCGTGACATTCACTCTGTGTTTCCTACTCATTATTCAGTGTTTTAGGCAGGTTTAGTTAACTCTAATTACCCTGTAGCTGTAGTGCGCTGCTCCACTAGAGATGGTCTCCCCTACAGATTAAAAATGACAGTATTTGGCATGTGTTGGAGCATGCACTTGCATAATCACTTTTGTGTGTATCGTATAGGCTGCATGTAGTTACCGATTTTCTCTTGGTTTCTTTATTTTTCCATTTTGAACTTTTTTTTCTATTTTAATTTGTTTTATTTATTTCAAATTGCCAGTTGTCAGAGAATACAACAATGTATAACATTCAACATTTGCATAATCTATGCAATTCAGTTGGCTCTGCTTATATTACTTTTGCAACCATGTATTATGTGAATTAACCATGTTAGTTCCTCATATTAATGCTTCATTCATGCATATAACCTTAAAATATACGACCCTTATGGCCTGACTTTTAAGTAGTCTGAAAAAATGAAAAGAAAAGCGAGGCATGACAGGAGCAAGAATATCTATGGTCAGAGTGAAAGAAAAAAAACTGAAGAGGTGCTACATGTAGATTGCATTCCGGAACTCTGCTACCAAGGAGCCTGAACATTACAAAGCTCTCTATGCTCACGTCTTCTTTGAAACATGTTCTGTAGTAACCCAACCAAACACATTCTCCTAGCTTATGAGCTAATAGCTACTTCTGGAGAAAATTAATATATTGGCAATGGACTTTTTCAGATAGTTGGACATAATTAAAAACAAAACAAAAACAATGGTATACAAATTGATCAGAGAAAACAATATTTGTAAGAAAAAGATTTCATGCCCATATTAGATTGCACCCTTCTCTAATGTTGTTCCTTGAATGCAGACAGCCAAAGAACAGTGCACTGTCTGGAGCGGGTCACTCAGAATTTGACTTATGCATAGCAAGAGACAACTCACAATTGATGTTCCATTTTTACTTGCTCCATTTTGCTTTCTGACTTCATGCTTTCGACCTGAAGTTCCAACTTTTTATTGGCATAATGAAGTTGCTGCTTCTCCTCACAGTCAGCTTCCATTTCAGAAACTCTTCTGACAAGCTGCTGGCACCTGGAACAAATAATAAAATGTGAACCACGGATCAAGGCATGTAAGGATATGTGTTTGTTTTTCTTGAATTCGTGGCCAAGATGTTTAATGCCTTATGTGTTAAAAAGTGTTTTTCTCTATCTGAACCAGAGCATAGGGTTAGATCTAAAAGCTCATAATTGTATTTTACCATCATTTTCCACATTAGGCACTGCCCATCAAAAAAAGGAATTATATCCTTGAGCGACTACAGAATGAAAAAAGATGTATTCGCCTCCGTGGGGCAGGGAGCAATGGAAGGGTGCCCTAATCCTTTTTAATACAAGTTTGTGTCTAGACACCTTGGTGACCCCTCTGCCTTCGAAACATACTCATGCACACTCATAAAGGTGTACATGAGCGTAAAGTGGATCAGTATTATGCACCCACTCACCCAGTGATCTAACATGGGATTATGGATAGCCATGCTCAAAATACAGCTGAAGATATGGACTGGTTAACTATAAGGAAAATGTCACTTTCCTGAAACTACCTGTCTGTAGCTTGCAGTGCTGTAGATGCACATGCTCTGAATATTACTGCCATCTAGCCTTGGGTGCAGACTTTTTCACCTAGTTTTTGTTTGAAGAACGTTTTGGGCAGAAGATCTATTGTGATATTTCTCACAGCTCACAATAAACCAGGACAAAGATTCCACCTCATATTGTTTTTCCCTAGTGGTAAGTAATGGTAGTCTAGTGTAGCGAAGGAACACAAAATAAGTGTGATGTACACTGTGAAGGAATACCTATAGGAAATATTGTAGTTCACTATTCACTTTCAGGGTGGAAGGAGGGCGCATGTGAATCTACAGTCTATGAGCAGATGCTTCCTGGGTAACATTTTTCATTCATAGCATGTATAAATGTAGATACACATGCTCTTCATAGACTGTACAGTAGTACCTCACATAACTTGGGGCTAGCGACCAGATGATGCAGATGTTTGGAATAAAGTTCTTGAAGCTTTGGCCAAACAAGACTCCTAACAGGCTTGTATATCCATACAGTAGTGGTTAGTGAACATGTGTGCTGTTGACAAAGAGGCAGTTCAACTGATGTCTGCAGTGGAAGTATTCACTAAGAAAGCCATAGAGGCTGCTTTCTTGAGAGTGTTAGCCACTGCATGTACAACATGTAATGTACGCTTAGCTTAACATGTTTGGACACATCTAACAATCCAATGCCTACCTAAGAAATAGGGTTTTCTAAGTGGGGTTTTACAAAAAACAGTCGTTTCATTTTGTGGATGGACTTTGTTATACCAATAACGAACATTAACGCTCTCCTCACAACAAGTGTATGTAAGTCCTTCTCTGCAACAGTATCTGGGCGTAGGAAGAAAATGGGCAACTCTATTGTTTGGCTTACTTGGAAAGGGGAAATCAACTTGGGAAGAAATGTGGGGTTTGATCTGAAAACCACTGAACCTGAATAAAAAGTTTTTCTGACGTTAGTGACTGCAGCTCAGAGAAGGGATAGCAAAAAGCAAGGCAACCTTCCAAAGCAGGAACTGTGTATCACAAAAGTCTAACGGTTCAAGAGGAGAAGCCATCAGTCTCGTTAGAACTATATTCATATTTCAGGCTATCGCTGGAGTTTTCTTTTTTTCTTCAGGAATTACTCTTTTTAAGGCCCTCTGTGAAGGCCTTAAGAGATGTATGTTCTCTATTCTGCATGCAAGCTGCCACTCCTGTTTAATTTAAATAAACAGAAGTGTACGCCAATCATGTTGCCTGCATATGCAATAAGTAGCAGAAGTTGTCTTGAACAGAGGATTTATGGGGATCGATGTGTTGCCTCAAACAGTAGTGACCAAAGCTTTTCAATCTGCAGCATAGCATATATGCATGCATTATTGGTCTATTTGGCTCGCACAAGATTTGCATACCCTCCTCTGGGAGTTTAGAGTAACCAAATTCTAAGACCGCAGGTGCCAAATTGCTAAATACAGCTATCCAATCTCTGGACATCTGGGCCAACCCCGAGGCTCGCTCAGGAAGTCGAGTCCCAGCTGTGGCTTTTCTTGAGGACACACCGACATCTCTAGCAGTATTGAGTACCAAGGTTATTTCACCTTCACCCATTGGTGACACCAGAATAAGTATCATCTATAATTGTCTTTTTCTTCATAAAATATGGGATCAGAAGCAGCAATGGAAACGTGTCTGCAAATATCCCTGACCAATTTAGCCACAGTGCATTGTACATGGACTCTGGGTGTGTGAGTACCTGGAGACAAAGTTTTGGCATTTTGCACAGTGGCAAACATATTGATTGCTGGAGTGCCCCACCTGTGAAAGTACTGATGAAGTACTTGGAAATTAATTTTCCATTGTGTACTTGTTGATGCGCCTACTTAACAGGTCTGCAGAATTGTTTCCCACTGAATGGCAGATGCTCCACTAGGAACCGAATGTGATTTTGAATGTCCCAATACCAAATCTGTTGATTTAGTTCAGACAGCTTGGACGAGTCCCCCCTTACTTTTGGATGTAATAAATACTTCTCTGTCATGTCAGTCTTTAGCATGACTGTTTTTCCTGAAATGAAAGTATAGAATCCTTTAAAAGCCAATTTGATTACTGTTAGATCCAGGTAATTGATGTGATAACCCTGTTGCTCCTACGTCCAGGTACCCTGAACTGTCATGTGAATGGGATGCACTCCCCACCCTAAGAGTGAGTGAGGTGTCCAAGGTGATGGTCAATTGCAGTTAAGAGTCCAGAACAACCCTGCCAAGCAACATACATATGATTTGTTTCACAACAGGACAGTGTGCTGGTGTCTGGGCCATACCAACAATAGATCTTCCCATTAATAAACTGCATGTGGTAGCAGACTCAATAGCCACTGTAGCATGGGCAATTTTGAGTGTGGCACTATCTGACTCTTCTCGGGGCTTGGTGTATACCTCCCCCAGGAGCATTCCTATGCCTCTGTTGGAGAGCATTAGAGAGTTATTGAAGGTCAATCTCTTAAAGGCCGATCCTCGAGTTTGTGTGCAGAGATAAGGGTACAAGAAATTGGAATTGTCTGAGAGCGATGCTCTTGGGGAAAGGAATTTCCTCCTCTTTAACATAAATCTTTTCAGGTATGAGGCCTCGGGGCTCTGGTATCCCTACAACGACTGAAGACTGGAAAGACTTGCTTCTTCCTCAACCCACTCCAGGTCTTCAGGACCGTAAAGACCAGAGTTTCACATGGATTTTCATGCTACATCTTGTGGTGGCCCATGCAAAGTTCGCTGCAGTACCAAATGTTTTTCTTGCACTTAAATACCTAACACGATGAGTAGTGGGCTCCTTGTGCTCTAGAGACAAGCAGAGGTTACAAACTGGAAGTTTTTGAACCATTGGTAATTCGTATTGCGTCCAGGACAAAAGTGGAAGAGTGCCTTCTCCATGACAGCCTACCTCAGCAGCTTTTCTCTGCATGCCCTGTTCCGTTTGACATAGTCAAATCAAACCGCGTTCTTCTGTTGCCGGATCTGATTTTTCAATGACTGGCACTGCTGAAGGTCTGGGGAACCCATTGATGGTTCTGTAGCTGAAATTGCAGCATTCGATGTTAGAAAAAAAAGCCCATCTGACGTGGCATATTTGTCCTGGTGCATTTTGGCTAAGGGAGGGTTGAAAATAGATCCTGTGACCAAAATGTTCTACAAACAAAAACAAGTTGCAAATATTGGGCAAATTTGTGTCTCTCGCTGCTTTAATGATAGTGATGTTCCACTTCACTCCCAACTCTATGCAATCCCTTAAAAGAATTTCGGAAATAAAAAAAAAAACATGAAATCTTGAGCTGATGGATGATCAACTATATAGCATTGTCTTAAACAAATATCACAATACAATACAATATTAGTGTTGCACAATTGCCCACCTAGCTTTGTTCTCTGGGCAAAGTAGTAAAATAGCTAAGTTAATACACAACATTTTTATATTTGATCTTAGAAAAATGTAATAGTCCATGTTTACTGTGCTTAAAAATGTTACCAATTCCTAAATAATGTTCAAGACTTGAAACTACGGAGTAAGATTTATTATTGTTGCTCAAATATGGTACTTGTGAAAAAAGAGATATGACCAAGTTTGATCTCGAAAACCCATTACATAGTAATAACAAAGGGTCAGCAGTTTAGCTTACAAATCTGAGAAAATTGGTAGTGGAATATTGAAAGATCACTATCCAATCCTTATTTGTTAAAGATTTGGTCCATGGAAAAGTACAGCTATACAACATACAGCTCGAAATTAATATGTAAGGCAATACAGAAGTAGCATTACACCACAGTTAATTTATAAAGGACACTAAAAAGCTAAATTATATAGAGAACAGAATCGAACCTCTAATGACTTTGGGGCATATAATATCCTGTTCACGTGTTTTAGGAGCTCTCACAAAACCTTAAAATACTGGGGGTGTTAGTTAATTTTCAGTGTACTATGATATTAAGGTGTTAATTAAAGATAAATTAATTTCAAAGAAATAATTGTGGCTTGACATTACAATATATTGTGTACATAAAACTGGTTGATCACATGTAGGAAGTTGCACCAGAAAGAAGTAAAGTTCCAATGTAAATTCACAATATTTCCTTTATTATATTTCTACAATGCAGAAAAGTTCAAATCCAGCCAACGTGTTTCGTTCCAATTGCTCCTGGTACTTCATCAGGACTCTAAATCCTATCATGCCGACCATCCATCCACATAATCCACATAATCTAGAATGGAAGTCCTCCACATTCAGTTACTAATTTTGTATGGTACCTTTGTAAATGCCAAGGAAGTCCATAACACAATGAACCGCAAAACTGCAAACTGGACAGCACGAGACTGGTGGACACATCGATACGTATCATGGTATCAAACATGTTGTTTTATGGACTTCCTCAATATAACATGTATATTTTTTTACACGTTTAGGTAAATATAGAGGTGATAGAATCTGTTTCTTTACATTCTTAGCTACAGCGTTTAAAAAAAATCTAACTTGCAGTAAACTGATTCTAATATATTTTTGCAACTAATATCGAACTGTGTTTTAATGTGCTTAATTTTGCACTACTGATTCTACTTTTATTCTTCACATCTGCAAAACATCCTACCTATTCATATAAAAAAGCAACACAACAAACATTTAATCGTTTTTTGGAAAGAATGGTGGTGTGCCCATGTATAATAAGGAACAAAGGGCCAGATGTAGGTAAATCATATTTACCGACTCTTAAATACCGAATTTTACCGATTCGGTATTTAAGAGTCGGTAAATATGAAGGGGGGAGATGTAGGTATTACAGATTCTGTAAATACCGAATCTTTAAGATTCGGTATTTACCGAATCTGTAAATACCGAATCGGTATTGCCCATTGATTCCTATGGGCCTTGAAGCCCACATGAATCAATGGGCAATACCGATTCTGTAATTACAGAATCGGTAAATACCGAATTTGGCAAGGGTGCAGGGGGTGTCACTTTGACACCCTCTGGCACCCCAAAAATAGGCATGTGCGCCATGTGGCACACAGACATGCCCTAAGGGCATGTCTGTCTGTCACATGGCTAGGTGTGCATGCACACATGTGCATGCACACCTGAATTCGGTATTTTAACACCCAATTGGATTGTGTGTTAAAATACCGAATTTGTAGGGCCTTTGGGACTCAGAAGAGTCCCACCTACATCTGGGAATTACCGAATCGGTAAAAATACCGATTCGGTATTTTACAGAATCGGTAAATTTACTGAATCGGTAAATTTACTGATTCTGTAAAATAATGCCCCTACATACCAATTCTTGAATACCGCTCGGTAACGGCCGAAAATACCGATTTTCGGCCGTTACCGACCGACCTACATCTGGCCCAAAGTGCCCTGCCGTACATTATAAGGATACTGCAAGTCACTGCAGAGTTCCATTACCTTATAAAGGAACTCGGCCATCTGTCTCATTTCTTTTATATGGTTATTCTTCTCAGTGGCTTGCAATATCCTGATGTACAGAAGGTGGTACCTTAGCCCATATATAGTTAAATGAAGAAACAAATGGTAAGACTTACTTTTCTTGAAGCCCTTTCTTCATTAGCTCAGCATCATTTAATCTAGAATGAGCTACTTGAAGCTCTTCACAGAGTGAATTTACTTGGGCTTTCAGGGGTTCCACTTCACTGTGGACCTGGTAAAAAGAGTAATTATAGTTAGAATTACCCACAAAAAATTATTTTCATTTGTTGCAAATACATTTTATAGGTTTTTGGAAACCTATTTAGATTTTTACACAGAGTTAAAAAAAGGATACCATACAATCAAAATGAGTACTAATGATCAACCTTGGAATTATAAAAGTTAGATGCGAACTAATTTGTAATTACCATAACTCTCAGGATAAATCCATATTCAAATTTGTCCTGCGTACCTTCCACTGGCACCTTAGACTATACTGGTTCCTTGCCTTGTCATCATGCATTCAGAACAGCGCAAGTTCCACCAAGGAGATCTTTTCTATTGTAAAGAATTCACTTCACTAATGCCTCTTCATCCTCTGTCATCCTGTCAAAGATGTTTAAATGGCTGCCTCTCGATTCATGAAAAACAGTGTTCAGAGCACTAATTACTAGGAGATTAGACTGTGGGAATGCTGTGTATGTCCACATTTACGCCCAGCTAATAAAGAGACTTCGACTGGTTTAGAAAGCTGTTCCAGACTGGCTCTCAACCCATCCTATCATTCTTCCATAATCATTTCACCTTGGGGATCTTCATTGGCCCTGTTCATGATTTCTCCCTTTTACAACTGCTGTCCCACACCTCCTAAGCCCTACACAACTTTGGTACTTCACATCTTAACAATTGTGTTCAATTATATACCCTAGCCAGACATCTGAGGTCCGCTTCTCTACTGCTAGCTGTTCAACCTCTCATTTAGTGTGCAGAAGCATGGGGAAACTTATCTTCTATCTAGCTCCCAATGAGTGGAATAAGCTCCCGCTCTCCATCTGCTTGGCTAGATCCATTCTTGACTTCAGGAAGAAACTGACAACCTCTCTGTTCTAATTTAGACCCTTTTGCGGCAGTTCAGGAATCTCCCTTTCATCACTGCGCTAGGATACCCGTAGGGTGTTAAATATGCATGTTATAAGTACCAATAACATAACACACTATCCTGCTGCAGTCTCAGTCCTGGATTCATCATATTTTTCTCCTTCTGTGCAAAAAGAGTGACATCCCCCTTTGCCAATGGGTGCAACAGGGGAGAATGATATTGTTGAATAGAGTGATGTTACCTCCCTGTGGCTGATGGTTTATGAAATAGCTCTCTTGAAATGGTGACTTTTCTTAAGAATTCCTTCTACAGCCACTGGTTTACAAGAAAAGTAAACCACTATTGCAGGCACACTGTCAGACAATTCCAGTGGACAGGGCCAGCTCTTATTGCTTCCGCTTGCTCATGCTTTAGGGTGTGAAACATATTCCATCAGTGATGGGAAAGTGTGGAGATCTTTAATGGAGCGAACCTCACCCGAGCGGTCATGAAGGTGCATGCTACTGCCCATACTTTAACAAACCTCTATAGGAAACAAAGACAACTGCCTTATTCAGTATCTATATTTCACCAGCCAAGAGGTCTGGGCTATATTGAGTGAATATGTTCTTTGTTGTAAGGGAGTGGGTATCAAACTTTACTGCACTGAGAGCTATTTCTGATTTCCAAAAATAATTGTGAGTTACTCCCTAGTGTAAACATTAGTTAAGAACATACAAAGGCCAGACAACAAAAACTCTACCCCTGGAGTATGGGTGTCCTTCTGAATTGAACCATTAATGGCACAAAAGATGAATGGGATAAAGGTGACATGTAGGGTCCCGGGAAACCAGTTTTGTCCGTTTGTGAATCTCCTTTTGAAGGTACATGCCTCAATGTAGCATGTGGTAAGGGATAGCTCCTCTCCTTTTGCGAACTAGAGTCCCTATGACTTCAATGATCTGGCCAACTGCGCTAAAATCCATGTTTGGAGTTATAGAAACAGGCCCTGCCTAAAAGACAAAAACAGCATTTACTGGTGGCATGAATGGTGCAAGGATAATTGGAGTCACAGTTAAAAAAAAAAAAAAAATCTTTTTTCCCCCTCGGATGATTAACTCATCCGCCCCACCAGCAAACAGGCATATTTGCAGCTTTTTAATGTTCCTTTTTGGTGGCACTGTAAGAAAGTTTCTATAATTCGCTTTATGACAAAACAGGCGGCTAATAATGGCGGCAGATTAGCATAAAAAATAAATCTCTATTTGTATGTTGTTTATCCTACCCTATTACTTAACAAAATTGGTTTATTGGGTGACTGACAAAGGGAGGCATTTTTAAAATGATCTCTCTTCCGTCCCAATACAAATTAAAAAAAGAAAAAGGCATTTGGGGCCAGATGTAGGTAGAATTGATTTACCGATTCTTAATTACCGAATTTTACCGATTCGGTAATTAAGAATCGGTAAATCAGAGGGGTGGAGATGTAGGTATTCCAGATGTGCTGGAATACCGAATCGGAAAAATTCGGTATATACAGATTCGGTAAATACCGATTCGGTATTTTACAGAATCGGTAAATTTACCGAATCTGTAAATTTACCGATTCTGTAAAATTAAGGGCCCTAACCCCCACATGCATCAATCTAGGATTTTGCATTTCTTAAATAGCGAAAATTAAGGAATCGCTATTTAGGAAATGCAAAATAATATGCATCAAGAAATCCTAAAAGTTTTTAGGATTTCTTAATTTTCGGAAATTGCGATTCCTTAATTGCGAATCGCAATTAAGGAATGGCATTACATTGATTCCTATGGGCCTAGAGGCCCATAGGAATCAATGCCGTTTTGCATTTTTTTTTTGCACTCGCAATTTTTTGATGCATTGCAAGGGTGCAGAGGGGGGTCCAAAGGACCCCCCCCTGCACCCCTGAAATGTATTTTCAAGTGCATGTTTCACACACACATGTCCTAAGGACATGTGTGTCTGTAACATGCAAGTTTAAAAAATGCATTTTTTTGCTTTTTTAAACATTTTCGCAAATTAACACGAGGGTCAACCTCGTGTTAATTTGCACTTCCAATTTCAAAATTCGCTATTTTTTACAAATTGATGCATTGCATTTAAGGAATCGCACAAATGCGATCCTTAATTGCAGTTGCATTTTTAAGAAATGCAAAAAATAGCGAATTGTTTCATGCATCCCAAAAACGTATTTAGGAAGTGCAAACGGCCGAATTTACCGATTCGCACCGTTTGCACTTCCTAAATAGGTTGATGCATGTGGGGGTACATCTCAAAATCCAATTACCGGTCGGTAACGGCCGAATTCGGCCGTTACCGACCGGTAATTGGCCACCTACATCTGGCCCCTAATTCTTGAGCGAGCTACTTTTAAAGGAAGAGCAATCAGAAAGCACAAGAAGTGTGCCTGGGATTAAAATAATTCACTGCCCTATATAAGCAGAAATCAAACAAGCGCAAGGCAGTGTAATCGTATTCTCGACTAATCACTCGGAGTGCCAATACGAACAGCTGCCTCAAGAATGTCTCTTTTTGTTCTGTTTGTGGATGCATTTATAAGCTCCTTATAAGATCGCATGATACTCTAGGGCGCTCAAGAAGTTAACATAAAAACATGCCAAGAATGTAAAAACTATTTTCACAGGATCAGATCAGCCTCTGGGGAAACCTGAACCCTTCTCTAACTATTGTTGCATCATGTATCCTTCATTGACTGAAAACGGTTTACGAGAACTTTATTGTCCAATGAGAGTGAAGTCGATGATGGTAATATTTTTGCAGGTGAATGTTTTCAAATCGTACAGTCTGATCCCAAGCATTTTTCTTGTTTTTACCTTGCAGCTGATCTGTTGGGTGCATGTATTCAGAAACGTCGACTGTACCACTACCTTCGAGCATTAACCCGGAAAAAAAAATCCTGTCTACCAGAAATCAAGGCATACGGGCCAGGGGATGCATGCGAACTGGCAGATTTATGAAGGGCGACCACAGGCGTAGGGACAAACGTGGAGATTTTGGGGAAGGGAATGAGAGAGATGTATGTTAATGTGACAGCAGCATGACTGTTGCATTGGTGTAAAACACTGTGAGCATGCAGAGGAGAATCTCATTCTAATTCCAAGCTACATCATATGTGGAGTATGGGTGAGTTTCATTTGTTCCTATGGGAAGTGTTTTCATGTTGTGTGGGATGACCACCGAGAAGAGATCCTTAGTCTTTGTAGTTTACATAAGGTATCCTTCTAGAATTTCCTCCCAGAAAAACTTTCAAGTTCATTATTCTATCTTTTTTTACATATATTTTTATTTTTTCATATATTTAAACAAACCATCCCTACAACAGATCTAACTGAGGTCAGGAATGTTAGTTCAATTGTCGCGGTCCCTATGTTCCCATTTGTCTTAATACATAATAGGCAATTAGTATCATATATAATTTCCTTTGTACTTAGGGATATTCTAGTTTCTGCTCTCGCGTCTTTTCTTGGGGTCTGGGGACCTTTAGGTTCCACCTAGTCCCGAGCCCCGCTTGAAGCATTTTGAGTGGCGTCGCTGTATCCTATTAGGCCGTAATAATTAATCCAGTTACTCCACATTTTAGTGCATTTCCTGGGACACCCTCCACTTTTGTATGTAACCCTTTCCGATGCCATATAATGGTCCATACCACATTTCCATTCATGTAGTGTCCGGATTTCGTGTGATCCCCAGCACCGTGCTATGCCATGTCACGCCACTACTAAACCCAGCGAGCTAAAGAGTAATTGGGGTCCTGGTACATCTATATCACATGGGATTCCCAGTAATTTGAATTAAGGGTCGGCGGGTAGGGATATTCCTAGTACTAATTTAATTCTTTGAGTATCTCTTCGCAGTAGGCCTGAACCTGGGGAATTCCCATATTGTATGTATGAAATTACCTGCAGGGGCTCGACAGCTCAAACATTGTGGGGTCTCTGCCCCACCCATTTTATCTATTTTTACTTTATCATAGTAGGACCTATGAAGGATGTTAAACTGGATAAGGCGCAGTCTAATTTTGATTGCCACTTCTCTAGGGTGCATTAGGGCTGCTTCCCAATCAATCTCTTCTAGTTCCCCTAGCTCTCTCTCCCAAGTTTCCCTCAATTAACCTATGGCGTCAGGCATATTGCTAATTATTGCCTTATAGCTGAGTGATACTGCCTTAGTTGGAAGCTCTTTCTGTGATAGTCTCCCCTCCAAAGGTGCGTACTCCGATGTCTCAACTTCCCTTTTTCCCTCTGCTCCCCATGCATGTCATAACTGAGCGTATTTAGGGAGTTGTATATTCTGAATTCAGTTTGGAGCATAGCAAAGGATTTAATTTCTCCCTTTACTGGTATATCTCCCACAGTGGAGATCCCTAGCTTATCCCAGTTTTCGAAGCCCTGAAGTCCGCCCACTTCTTTGAGCCAGTTTCCTTGCCACAGCGGAGTGGCCCTAGTTATCTAAGTGTCTTAGTAATTATTTACCATGCCTCCATGGTAACTCTAGTTGCTGGGAGTAGCCTATGGGTCCCTGTCCCTCCATAGAGATAGTGCAGGAACGTATGTGGCATCAGAGCCTCGCTTTCTAGTCTATATGTGGGGTGATCCCATGTCACGTGTGTCCAGGAGTTTACAGGAGTTATATGGGCCGTCCAATAGTACGCTTCAATGTCCGGGACTGTCAGTCCCAAGTTATATGGGTTGCAATGCAGTGTTTTTATAGCGAACCTTGGGTGTCTATGGACCCATAATAATGTTCGGAGTTCAGAGTCTATTTCCCTGAAGATCGTCCTGGGGGAGAGGGTGGTATGTATTCTGGAGAGTGTAGAGAAATTGGCGCAGGGAGGTAATTTTAAACATAGCCGTCCGGCACATTATGGTGAGAGGTAGTTCTTTCTATCTGTCAGCGTCCTGTTTGAAATTCTCGAAGACCTATAGACTGTTGCGGCAAACCTCCGCTTGCGGTGTTAGGAAGATTTTAAGGTACTGGAATCCTTCCATGGTGATTTGAAGGTTGCCAGGGAGTACTCGCAATTTTGGAATGCGTTTCAGGCAGTATAGAATTGACTTATTTCTATTTACCCCATAGCCTGAGAGCCTGCTGTCATTCTCTATTATTGAAAATACAGTGGGTATCGCTAGATCTGGTTTCGTTATTCAGAGGAAAATATCATCTGCAAAGAGCGATATTTTTTCCTCCGTTTGTTCTTCCACTGTGGTTCTGAAGCAGAGTACATCGGGGTGTTGTCTTATCGCACATGCTAGTGGTTCAATCACAAGTGCGAATAGGAGTGGGGATAAAAGGCATCCCTGTCTGGTCCCGCGGGATATCGGGAATGTGTGGGCGAGTTTTTCCGTTAATTTGTACTGCTGCCATGGGTGCAGTGTACAGTAGGTTCACCCATTTCCTAAATGTTGAGCCAAATCCGAATTTGACTAAGGTAGAGTCTAAGAAGGCCCAGTGCACCACGCCAAATGCTTTCTCCACATCTACTGACAGGAAGACTGTGTTAGACTGCCATCATCAAGTTGTGCGATCTACAGAGGTTCCATCTGGTAGCCCTACCGGGCATGAACCTTGCCTGATCATAAAGTATAAGAGTCGTTATGACCTTCAACAGTCACGTGGCTAAGACTGTCGCTAGGATTTTTATCTCTGTATTCAGCAGAGTAATGGGGCAGTATGAATCACATTTGTTTCGGGGTTTGCCCTTTTTATGGATAGTCACAATGGTGGTGGTCCGGAGGTCTACAGGGAGGATACATTCTTTTTATGTGTCTAGGAATAGACTCAATAGGTGGGGGCTCAATAGGGCTGTAAATTTTTTGTATAGTTCTGCGGGTATTCCATTGGGGCCCGGGGTTTTCCCAGGCTGAAGCCGGGCGACAGCCTCACTTACCTCTGTTAGTGTCAGATCTCCATCTAGTGCTAGCATATCACCCTCCTCTATTTTAGGCCTCTGTATAACTTTTAGGTATTCATTGATTTCAGCTATGTCGCTGAGAGACTTCCTGGTATAGACGTCTTCATAGTGTTTGGGGAATGCCAGCACTATGTGCGCGTCTGTGGAGAAAGACTTTGCCTGTTTATCATTAATGGACCATATCCATCTCACCTCGGTTTCCTTTTTGCTGAGCCAAGCCAGTAGTTTCTCGGCATTGTCACCTACCTCAGAGGCGGTGTAGTGAAGACAGTCTTTCTTGCCTTGCCTCTTCCTGGGCCAGTTCGCGATATTCTGATCTAAGGGTTTCTAGCTGTCGTGAAGTCAATGGATCCTGTCTGTCCACTACCTGTCTCTCTAATGCGAGTATCTCTTTCTCTAGCTGCTCTAGTTTCACTCTTTCTTTTTTCTTTTTCCCTTGCAATCTGGTTCTGTGCCCTATCCCTCAGGACCGTATTGTATGCCTCCCATAGTGTAACCCCGGAGGGCACTGTGCCCCTATTCTCCCTGAAGAAGATTTTAGTGTCGGTCCGAAGACCCCTTATGAGTCCGGAATTTTGTATGTCCCATCGTTTATGTTCAATGATGGCTAAAATGGCAGTGGGTCTCGGGTTCTGGCCCCTAGTTGTACCCAGAGGGGTGAGTGGTCTGACAGTCCTCTCACCAAGTACTCTGTCTGAGTTATCTCTCCCAGTTCACCTGTGGGTATGAAGCGGTAGTCTAGTCTTGAATATACGCTATGGGCCCCAGAGAAGTATGAGTTTTGTCTAGTATGTGGATGTTGCGCTCTCCATAGACGCGTGAGCCCAAGTGTATCTGCGAAGCGGGCTAATGGTGGTAGTGGAAAAACAACTGTCAGATGGAGAGCCTAGGGGACTGTGTTTACCGACCATTCAAGTTAATATCCCTTACAAACTATACTTTAACAATGAAAACTTGAAGGTTTAGAAGGCTGAGTAAGAAAAATACCAAAGGAGAGATACACCATAAACAGTTACCACCTGTGGTGGAGGAACTTCAGGTGCTTAAATAAGTCCTATCAGCCCACCCATATGGCGGAGCATCGTCATTTAGGACCTTTTGAACAGGGTCTATGTGTCCAAGCCCAGGAGTAGTGGCTTAGTATCTTTAGACCATTGTTCAAAGGATAGATGTATCCTCACCGCAAGTGGTGCTGATAGAGTGCAGTGCTCAAAAAAGGAATATGTAGTGGTGATTAAAATGGCGGTCAAGGTAAAAAAATATGTTTATTGATATCCACCTTGACGTCAGATTTAAAAAACGTGTAATGACAGCGTGAAAGTATCACTGTACAGTATGCTTGTGAGTTTTTTAGGCCAGCATGTTTCTGCCGTGTTGGTGGAGATTCACCGGCATTCTTCAGGGCCAGGCTGGAAATATAGCTACTGCAAAATACACCTTAGTAAGTGTCAAAAAGAACTTAGGAAAAATATTAATCAGAACAGATAAATATTTCTGAAACAGACGGATGTGGCCAATTTGACCACCCTACCGTGTCCTCGTGAATTACTGTATAACGAGGAGTTCTTTCCTGTAAACATCAAAGGAAACTTATATCAATATCAAGTTGGTTATGGTGTCGTTATGTGACAACAATAATGTAAACTCAATTTTTGGCAAATACCATCACTCAGCTGGCCAGTCAAAATTTATGACGGCAATAATATAACTGTGCGCTCTAATGGTCGCATACAGCTAATCTGTTTAAATATTAGAAAATGCACTTACCCAGCTCTATGCGGGAAGAAGGCCTCACCTCACCCGGCAACGGCTCGGACAATGGGGCCCTGCTCTATTAGACATATGAAGAGGGACAGTTTCAGGGAATGATAACTATCACTCTAAAGATGTGTTCTATATGGTTTACTACAGAACAAATTAACTTGGTTGTTAAAATAAGCCCCTAAGGTCTGTAACGCGATGTACAACACAAGACTGGCTGCATCCAATTTAAAAAGATCTATATCTCAGTTCCAAGATAGAGCCAACAAGGTCTATGTCTAGTTAGAACTCTTTAGTCGAGACATCTAGGCAGGTCATGGGAAAAAGCTAACAGAAAGAGTTATCTTTTTGTAATTCAAGGCAAAAACTCAGAGCGCGGCTTGGAACAGAGCCTCTGGGCGCCAACGCATAGAAGTCAGAGCGGGCGCTTAAGTCCTTACCTGTCCGTCGGTACCTCCAGGAGTGTTCCTAAGCCGAAGGGGAGGTGCCGATGGACGGAAGGAAAAGCGTTTTTATACCGTCACTAATTGGTAGATTGCAAGTTAGTTGTTTTCACCTGGCCCGGACGTCCGTAGTCTGTCCAGAGCTTCCGGGTGATGAAAGTGAAAGTGTCGGGAGGAGCCAAGCTCGCGTCCGAGATGGCCGCGTTTTAGCTCGGCTCCGATCACTCTCCTGTCTGCAACAAATATCCTGTACTTTATCCTGCCCCGGGAAGTATTCCACGATGTGCAGTGGAACGACGATAACTCACAGGCACTTACCGTTTGCTCCGGTGATTCCTGGGTGTCACGGATCCTGAGTTACGCCCCTGTCTGCTTCGGGGCCTCCGGAGCGGCCGGGCCTGGCACTCCTTGGCGGCGCCCGGGCTGGACGGGGCGCGGTGGCCGGCCCTTGGTGGTGGTGTGGAGTCGGTCGGAGGGGCCGATGTGCTAATAGACCGATGGCGGCCTCCCGGGCCTGGTCCGGCGGTCCTGCGGCCTGGTGTTGGGGAGCTGACTTCCATGGACGGGGTTGACCGTACATCTGGCTCGTCTCCCCTTTGTTCTCCGGCCCGGCCATTTTGAGTTCCTCCGCCCGGACTCGGAGAACGGTGCCGGCGGCGTGTGGGGTGCCGGCGCATCGCCTTCTTCTGGTGGCTCCCCTTCCTGCCCTGGTGGCACCTCCGCTGGTGGTTGCCGGTATCCTGTTTTGCCCCGCTGATATCCGGGCGGGGGTCGGTGTTCGCAGCGGCCCCGCCGGGCTTCTAAGATGGCGGCCGGCCCCATGATTCTCGGCCTTGCGGGGACCGGCGATGCGAGTCCGCCGCGCGGCACGTTTGCTGAATACTGTAAAGGTGAGCCTACGCTCCGCGACATCCTCGCCGCCCTGCGCTCCTGGGGGCCACCCATGACCGCACCGACCGCTATCCTGGAGGGGGGTCCCTTTGTTGGGCCTGCCGGACCCCCCTCGGTTTGTGCGGCTTCATCTCTGTTGTGTGCTGCTGGAACTTTCCTTGGGGTCGTGGACCTGGAGGCTGCTGATGGTGTGGATGTGCGGGGGTCCGCTGCCCTTCTTCGTCCTGTGCCTCCTTCTGCTCCGGAGGTTCCCCGGCTGGATCCCGTCTGGACCGACCTCGATGGGTCTCCTTTTCCTCTTTTGCCTCACATGGCCGTACGAAGATCCTGTGACGGTGCCGCTGGACCGGCTTTCTCCGTATTCTCATCGGAACTTTGCCTGTTTTGCCTGAAGTGGTTACTGTACTTTCTGGATCATCCGGGTCACGATCGCTACAACTTAAATGTATTTTTGATTCGACTCCCTGTTATTCACCTCCTGTTTTATGTGGTCTGGTTCCTGGTGCGCTGGACGATTACAGTTTGCGAAAAACGAGGACAGGGTTGAGCTGATCTTGCCTCTGTGGACTGTTATTTTGTGGTATGGTTGGGTGATCCGTTCATAATTGTATGATTATGTTTGCTACGTCTTTACGTTCCTGGAGCTTATCCGTGTGTTTATTATCTTCCCGTGGGCTCTGAGTATTTTCGGGCGGGGGGTGGGAGCGGAAGGGGTTTTGATTATGTGGCTCCTCTCCCGCTGTTTTTTCCCTGTTTTCCCTTCTCCCCCTTTTTAATCTACGTGATTCTTTCTTTCTTATATTTCTCTATATTTCGGGTTCTAATTAGGGCGACAGGCACGCTGCTGGGGGGTAGGCCATAGTCTTCTGCAGGGGTGCAGGGTGGGCTGTGCGGGGTGGTGGGGGGGTCTGTTTATTGTATCTTTCCCTGTTCCTCTTTTTGGTTCTATGGCTCTTATGTATCCCCTAATTTCGTGGCGCGGTGTCGGCACGTAGCCCCCCGGGGTGTTTGTGCTGGCATGGCCCTTTTGGTATGTCTGCTGTCACGGTTTACTATGCATTCATTTCTCCTGTTGCCACTAGTTCCATGTGCCGAATTAGTATTGGGTGTTTTGTTAGCCGTGGGGGGCGTGTACTGACGCTGCGCCCTCACTTTCCCCCTCCCCCTTTTTTGATGTCCTCTTCCTCCCCTTTTTTCCTTTTCCCCACCCCATTTTCTTTTCCTCCCTTGGGTTGTTGTAACGGAGGGCTTTTAGTTTTGTAAACGTATTTTTCACTGTTTTATTATTATGTGCCCTGATAGTGGTGGGTGGGTGCTGAGCAGCGATTGTGATTGTTCTTGATGTGGGACTCACGTTCTGCCTTTGCCAAAATGTATTGTTCTGTTGGTCTTTTCCTGTATTCGAGACTTCGGCTTGCTCACGGCCCGCCACGGCCCTCTGGACTTTACAGATTAACATTATCCTGTGATACCCTTTATTCTATTATAAAATTAACCTACTTTTATCCTGTCCGTGATGGCGACTCAAAGACTTGTTGCCTTTGCCTTTCATATGAGCTATTTAGAAATCCTGTTGTCTCTCCTGTATTGCCTCGTATGTTTCTTTATTGTGGTGGCCGGCCCGGTGGGTTGTAGGCCCGTATCTGTGCGCGCCTTCTGTACAATAAAGGTTTAAAAAAAAAAGAAAGTGAAAGTGTCTCGCTTATGAGCATGCGCACCTCTACTCGCCAACTGTCTAGCTGGGACGTCGGCTGTCTCTGTGACACGCATGCGCATCTAACGCGCCTGTGCTATGAAACACTACTCCGGTGTTTCTCTGTGGCTAAGAGTTTTAACACGATTATTTCAGATCTTATAATCGTTTTTTGTATATGTTACAGGTAGAGTCTATAATACAGAGGATAACCAATTTGTTTCAAACTGCAACATATTAACAGGAGGTCAAATCATACTGCTAGTTAGTGATCTGATGGGCATAAGGTCACAATGGTATTTTTGTGTCCTCTTAATGTACCATGAGTGTGAGAGATACCTGTGTCACGAGGGGTGCGTAACTGGATATAATATAACCACGGGCAACTCCAAAGGAGAACGCCAAGTAAATTAGGAGTGCTCTCATCAGTGCCTATTGGTCATAAAAAGAGAACACTACATTGATAGGTGCTTGTTTCAGATCCAGCTATGACGGGTCATCTGGGTAATATGTATATTTCTCAAATCGAAACCCATGGTATGTTATCATTTAGACCCCTAACATCGGTCTTAAGTTTAAAAATCCAACGTTGTTCTCTCAAAAACAAAAAACGTGACACATCAGTTACATGAGGGGGGATAAATGGCTGTTCCAATACTACCCACTTTAATTCGTCTGCCTTATGTTTAAATTCCAGAAAGTGATTTGTTAGGCAGGTCGATTGTTTGTTGCACCGAATGGTGCTTTTATGTTCACTGATGCGGAGCTTGATCTTTCTAGTAGTGTGGCCAATATATGTAAGCATACATGGGCACGTAATCATGTAGATCAGCCTCTCTGAGTTGCAGTTTGTGTGGTTATTCAAGCGCCATGGTCTGTTAGTCCCGATATCAATCGTCAGGGTTTTGCATGTCTGAGGACAACCATCAGAGGTCTCCTAGAATCGAGACAATTGGATACCATCACCCCGGTGGGGTTCATCATGGAATGTGCCAGGCTGGCCATGATGGAAAACTTTTTCCAATATGAGGATGAATTATTCCTATAAGTCTCGGGGACCTCGATGGGGAGTGTATTTGCCCCAAGTCTTGCCAATCTGTTTATGCACCAATTTGAGCAAGACCACGTCCTCCACCACAGCAACCCCTTTCTCCATCAGGTGTTGCTGTGGAGGAGATATATTGACGACGTGATAGTGATCTGGAGAGGCTCCAGTAACCAGTAACGATGTGAAAACTTTTCACAACTGGCTTAACTCACAAAATCGACATCTGAAATTCACCATGGAATTCAGCAAGGAGAGGCTTCCATTCTTGGACATCTTGATATTCCCAGGAGGGGGAGGTTTACAAAGCGAATTGTATCGGAAACCGATGTCACGCAATTCTTTGCTGTCCTACCGTAGTTTCCATCCTCAGTCACACGTTTTTTGTTTTTGAGAGAACAACGTTGGATTTTTAAACTTAAGACCGATGTTAGGGGTCTAAATGATAACATACCATGGGTTTCGATTTGAGAAATATACATATTACCCAGATGACCCGTCATAGCTGGATCTGAAACAAGCACCTATCAATGTAGTGTTCTCTTTTTATGACCAATAGGCACTGATGAGAGCACTCCTAATTTACTTGGCGTTCTCCTTGGGAGTTGCCCGTGGTTATATTATATCCAGTTATGCACCCCTCGTGACACAGGTATCTCTCACACTCATGGTACATTAAGAGGACACAAAAATACCATTGTGACCTTATGCCCATCAGATCACTAACTAGCAGTATGATTTGACCTCCTTTTAATATGTTGCAGTTTGAAACAAATGGTCTATACTCTGTATTATAGACTCTACCTGTAACATATACAAAAAACGATTATAAGATCTGAAATAATCGTGTTAAAACTCTTAGCCACAGAGAAACACCGGAGTAGTGTTTCATAGCACAGGCGCGTTAGATGCGCATGCGTGTCACAGAGACAGCCGACGTCCCAGCTAGACAGTTGGCGAGTAGAGGTGCGCATGCTCATAAGCGAGACACTTTCACTTTCATCACCCGGAAGCTCTGGACAGACTACGGACGTCCGGGCCAGGTGAAAACAACTAACTGGCAATCTACCAATTAGTGACGGTATAAAAACGCTCTTCCTTCCGTCCATCGGCACCTCCCCTTCGGCTTAGGAACACTCCTGGAGGTACCGACGGACAGGTAAGGACTTAAGCGCCCGCTCTGACTTCTATGCGTTGGCGCCCAGAGGCTCTGTTCCAAGCCGCGCTCTGGGTTTTTGCCTTGAATTACAAAAAGATAACTCTTTCTGTTAGCTTTTTCCCATGACCTGCCTAGATGTCTCGACTAGAGAGTTCTAACTAGACATAGACCTTGTTGGCTCTATCTTGGAACTGAGATATAGATCTTTTTAAATTGGATGCAGCCAGTCTTGTGTTGTACATCGCGTTACAGACCATAGGGGCTTATTTTAACAACCAAGTTAATTTGTTCTGTAGTAAACCATATAGAACACATCTTTAGAGTGATAGTTCTCATTCCCTGAAACTGTCCCTCTTCATATGTCTAATAGAGCGGGGCCCCATTGTCCGAGCCGTTGCCGGGTGAGGTGAGGCCTTCTTCCCACATAGAGCTGGGTAAGTGCATTTTCTAATATTTAAACAGATTAGCTGTATGCGACCATTAGAGCGCACAGTTATATTATTGCAGTCATAAATTTTGACTGGCCAGCTGAGTGATGGTATTTGCCAAAAATTGAGTTTACATTATTGTTATCACATAACGACACCATAAGCAACTTGATATTGATATAAGTTTCCTTTGATGTTTACAGGAAAGAACTCCTCGTTATACAGTAATTCACGAGGACACGGTAGGGTGGTCAAATTGGCCACATCCGTCTATTTCAGAAATATTTATCTGTTCGGATTAATATTTTTCCTAAGTTCTTTTTGACACTTACTAAGGTGTATTTTGCAGTAGCTATATTTCCAGCCTGGCCCTGAAGAATGCCGGTGAATCTCCACCAACACGGCAGAAACATGTTGGCCTAAAAAACTCACAAGCATACTGTACAGTGATACTTTCACACTGTCATTACACTGTTTTTAAATCTGACGTCAAGGTGGATATCAATAAACATATTTTTTTACCTTGACCGCCATTTTAATCACCACTACATATTCCTTTTTTGAGCACTGCACTCTATCAGCACCACTTGCGGTGAGGACACATCTATCCTTTGAACAATGGTCTAAAGATACTAAGCCACTACTCCTGGGCTTGGACACATAGACCCTGTTCAAAAGGTCCTAAATGACGATGCTCCGCCATATGGGTGGGCTGATAGGACTTATTTAAGCACCTGATGTTCCTCTACCACAGGTGGTAACTGTTTATGGTGTATCTCGCCTTTGGTATTTTTCTTACTCAGCCTTCTAGACCTTCAAGTTTTCATTGTTAAAGTAATGGTAGTAGTACCCGCCTTTATCGGATGTGTCCCTAACCGGTCTGCTGCTGCACACATGACTTCATTGAAGTCCCCATCTGTCATATGGAAGGTTGTGGGCGTCTCTAAGAGCATGGCTGCCACTTTTAGGAGTACTTGGGGGGGAGGGGGAGGGGGGTTGGGGGGAGCAGTCTGGGAGGTGCATAAAAGCATATAAGTGTGATCTGTCGCATGCCCCATGTACCGGTCACACCTACAAATCTTCCATCAGAATCAGTCCATTTACGATTTACCTCAAAAGAGGGTGATTTTTTTAATCAGGATTGCGACCCCCCCTTGATCCAGTTGTGTACCTAGCATGTGCCAGCACTTTGTACATTCCCCTCCCCAAAAAGCTGCACTGGTTGCCTAGGAGGTGTGTTGCTTGGAGTAACAATGCATCAGGCCGTATGCGCTTGATGTAGTGGGAAACTAGCCCCCGCTTTATACCATCTCTCAGGCCATTAACGTTACAGGTCATGACAGACATTTACGTTTCTCTACATGAGCAGACATAGATGCTTCGAGAATATGGGGTGTACCCGCCCATGTGTGTGTGGGATTGAAAAGGGATCTGTTCTATTTGTGGTGTTCTTTCCTTTCACTCAGTGTGTTGAAAGAGTAATAACAAAAGTAATAAACAACCCACTATTCCTCCCTCCGATCCTTCTCGCAATACTTAAAACTATGGCTGTAGAACAACTTTGTAGTAGAGTGGAAGGAGAGGTCTGTCACCCACCCCCCTGCATATGTGAACAACGTCTATGAATTCCCACTACATGTGGGCCAAAAACATTTATCAGAAAAGGTCCTTAAAGGACCACACTATGGTGTTAGTAACAATGTCACAGGGCAGGCTGATGCCTTGTAAGCTTTCGTTTCTAGGTTACCTGCCTCTAGCCGGTGTAACATAGCCAGTTTCAAGCGATTGGACTTTTAGGGTCTGCCGCGTCTCCTGTTGGAAGAGACCGGCCCCCCATGTGTATTTATTTCAGCAGCCAAAGGGTGCATGCTCTCATCGCTGAAGGAGTATTTCAGTTCCCCGGAGTCCATCTGCGAGCTTCTTTGGCTGAATCGGTCCGTAACCCCATCATCCACAGCACCAGTGTGTTCCCTCCTCGCCACCGTTTCCCCAGCCCTGGTGCTTGTCCCTCTTAGTGTGTATGGATTTCCTTGTCTTGTTCTCCTCAGTCTGGTTTTGTTCCTTTTGGGTCTTTGTATCTTGCTTACCGGTCGGGTTTCCTTGAGCCGGGGTGTTTTTCCATCTCGGTTTTGGTCTCCAGAGGAGTGTATGATTAGTCTCTCTTCAATCCACACTCATGCCTCTTCCAGGGACTGAAAAAACATTGCCTATCCATTGTGTACAAATTTCAGTTTTGCGGGAAAAAGAAGAATATATTGCATTTGCAGTGTTTGGAGTTTCACTTTCACTGAGGCAAAGGTCCTCCTTTGGGGTTATACGTCCCGTCTGTAGTCTGGGAAGATCATAATTCTGGAGTTTTCGTGTCCGACGTATCCCAGGCAGCGCGCTTCACAGAGGATCATATCCCAGTCTAGAATGTTAAGTAATTTTGCTATAATTGGTCTTGATGGGGTTCCAGGTGGTGGTTTTGCGCTAAATGCTCTATGTGCTCGTCCAATAATAAAGCAGGTGGATAAGTGTTCAGGTGCTATAATGGATGTCAGTCAATTATTTAGGAACAGGTGTAGATTGGGTCCTTCTCCCACCTCTGGAAACCCTACAAATTGTAGATTGTTCCTTCATGCCCTGCTTTCGGCATCTTCGATATGACATTGTAGCTCGCCATTCGAGCAGCGAAGTTCAGTTATCCCTATTTTTGCAGATTTTTAACTGTATCTTCGACTTCTGAAACTCAGTTCTTGGCTTCTGTCACTCTCGTGGATACGTTGCGGAGGTCTTGTCTGAGTAGTGTGACCTCCGAGCGTACTTCCCCATTCCTGTTTTCTAGCACTTCTCTGGACAACTGTATAGCCTGGAGTAGTGAAGCTGTATAGGGTTGAAGCTGCGCAGGTTCCTGGAGGGTCACCACTTTAGAATATCTGTCCATTTCCCCCTGTCTGGGTGGTTTCGGATCTTTATCTTTGGTCATGCTGGGTGGAGGTTTGTGGGGTGTATGCCAGGTTTGTGACTATTCTTTCTGATAGAGTGGTTGCTTAGCTGTGTCGCTGGGCCCTCTGGGGCAGCCTCTCAGTAGTCTGCTTTATCTTTTCCTGGTCCTGAGCACTCTGTTCACCATTATTTCCCCCATGGTATGCATTGGTTCTTCTCTGTCAATTGCGAGACAGTGCAGAGGTCACTCTGGCCCCCTGCGTCCTCCCCACTCTTGTCGGGCACGGTTATGTGGTGTTCCACTTGCAGTCAGCTATGCCAGCTCAGCCTCCACTCCCCTCCCCTCTGGCCTCAGCCAGTCTGGCACGGTTCCTCTCACCCATGCAGTGGCCAGGGCTTTACATATGATTTTCCAGGCAGGGGTCTCCTCCACTCAAGGGACACTTCCTCTGCAAGCCGCCTCTACATGCTGGATATTGGTAGTAGAGTTGGGGGGCAGGAAGCCAGCTCTCACACAGTGACTCGGCCCAGCTGCGCAAGCCGCCTCTTTGTTTCATTGTCCAGGGCCTCACAACGTCTGTAGTAGGCGCAGCTGTAGTAGGAATATTTTATGAAACAATTGCGTCTCTGGTGCTGTCCCCGCGACACCCAGGATGAATATGGTTTTCCTGACCCTTCAGGGGTGCTGCCTCAGCGCCAGACACTCTGTACCCACAGCGCCCGATCTCCAGGTCCCAGCCGAGTCCCCTCGTCAGGCAGCACATCTTTGCTGTGCAGGACAGGCACTTAGTATGGGACCCAGTCTGCATGTCACAAAGGTCCAGGCCCCTGGGGGATGGGCCGGCCCCAGACATGCGGGGAGGGGGCCAGGTCTGAGGAGCGATCCAGCCGAGCTCCTAGCTTCCCTCCCGGCCCGAGACTGCCGTAGGGGGAGCCACTGTGTGCAGATGTGGTTGTGGGTCCCTCAGCATAGGCCTCCCCCGTCCACATACCTTCAGGAAGGCTGTTTCAAATCTAGGAGCCCCACCTTGTGTAGGCCTGTCCCTGGGTCTCTGGTGTATCCTGCTACAGAGCAGCCTCTGCATGGTCTGAGGGGGGAGGAGGGAAGCCCAGGGGGGCCGTTTGTGTCGCTTGTCAGTCCCAGCAGGGAGAGAGGGGGGGGCAGCCCCAGAAGCACATTGCGGGGCTAGACTGGGCACAGTCCAACTGCAGACCACCACCTCAGCATCCGTCCATGGTATGATCGCCCGTATTTTACTTGTATTTCTTGGCAGGAATCACTTCAGAATTAATGCACAGGCTGGGAGCTCGTAAGGAAAACATCCTACACAGCCATGCTCTAGGGCCATGCCTCCCTTTCACTTTCATTATTAGTGGTGAATGACATCTGAGGCTAAAAAAAGAGGCCAAGTGGTGAAAGTGACTTACCCTGCTTCCATTATTTCATCTATGACAGCATCGATGTTATAGTTCTCAATTTGTTCAATCCTAGCCCTGCTCTTCTCCGATTTGTGCGCCTTGTGTAAAAAGGAAAATGCTACTTACCAGTATGCATCTGTTCTTGACATGTAGAGCTGCAGAGTTACACACTATGCATAGGTGGCCACCTAGTGTTGGGCCCGGATGTTTGCAATTTGTTATGTTGTAGAAAAGTTTTTGGAAGTCACGGGATAGGTGACTCCTCCTTTGGATGATAGTGCGCATGGGTATCAGCTCCATCCCCAGATTGTTTTTCACCATTAGGGAAGTGATGGAGCTGTACAAGAGGTAGTGATGTCCATGTGATTTGTATCTAATTAAGATAATACTGGAACAGATAAAGATAGCCGGGGAGGCGGGTGGGCATGTGTAACTCTGCAGCTCTACATGCCAAGAACAGATGCATACTGGTAAGTAGCATTTTCCGTTCGAGGCATATGAGCTGCAGATTACACACTATGCATAGATTGTATAGCAGTACCCACACTTAGCGGCGACCACCGGTATCTGTTGCAGTTGTTTGAAACAGTGTTTTTAGTACAGTCTGGCCCACAGTGGCTTGTTGTTTAGTTTGCACATCTACACAGTAATGCTTTGTGAATGTGTGCGGTGCAAGCAATGTAGCTGCTCTGCATAGGTCATCTAGGGGAATGTTCCATAAGAATGCCATTGAAGCCCCTATCTTTCTTGTTGAATGGGCTTTTGGAGAAATTGTTAACGTACGTCTTGCTTTCAAGGTAACATATTTGTATGCATTTAACAATCCATCTGGCGATCCCTGATTTTGATATGGGGTTGCCTTTATGTGGCGGTGAAAAAGACACAAAAAGTTGTTTTGTTTTACGAAAAGTTTGTGTCCTTTCGATATAGTACAGTAATGCTCTTTTGACATCTAAGGTGTTTAGAGCTCTCTCTGCAACTGTTTGAGGCTGCGAGAAAAATACGGGCAGCTCAATTGATTGATTTAGATGGAATGGTGAAATGACTTTAGGAAGGAATTTAGGATTAGTACTAAGAACCACTTTGTTATGATGCATTTGCAAAAAGGGTTATTGAATGGTAAATGCTTGTAGTTCACTAACCCTTCTAAGAGAAGTAATTGCTACTAGGAAAGCTCCTTTCCAGGTTAGGAATTGCAATTCACATTTATGTAATGGGTCAAAGGGAGGACCCATTAATCTTGTAAGCACAATGTTCCGGTTCCACACTGGGGCCGGTGGCGTTCTGGGAGGAATTATTCTTTTGAGTCCTACCATGAAAGCTTTTATAGCTGGTACTCTAAAAAGAGATAGATATTGTCTATTTTGTAAGTATGCTGCAACGGCAGCAAGGTGTAGTCTGATAGACGTATAGGCTAAATTACACTTTTGTAAGGTGCAATAGATATCCTAAGATGTGTTGAATAGACACATCTAAGGCATTTATTTGTTTGTTTTGACAGTATATGACAAAGCGTTTCAACCTAGCAGCATAACATGCTCTAGTAGTGGGACGTCTAGCTTCTTTAATAATGTTCATTCATTCTGGAGGAAGGTTGAGGTAACCAAACTCTATAACCTCAGGAGCCAGATCGCTAGGTTGAGCTGAGCTGGGTCCGGGTGTCTGATCTCTCCATGGTTCTGTGTTAATAGGCGTGGAGATAGGTTTATTTTTTGGTGTGGTACTACATACATCTGCAACAGTGTGGTGTACCACAGTTGTCTGGCACAAGTTGGAGCGACTAGAATGAGCGTCAGGGAATGTTGTTGTAGTTTGCGTACCACTAACAGTTAGTGGGAGAGGAGGAGAAGCGTACGCAAATAGTTTTGACCAGTTCATCCATATCGCATTGCCTTTGGACAGTGGGTGTGGGTATCTGGCGGCAAAGCTTGAGCATTTTGAGTTTTCGTGGGTGGCAAAGAGGTCTATCTGAGGTTGTCCTCCCATCTGAAAGAACGGATGAAGAACTTGCAGATGAAGTTCCCACTCGTGGATCTGCTGTGTTTGTCGACCTAGCAGATCTGCCCTAGTGTTTTGTACTCCTGGGTCGTGTTGGGCTAAGAGGAAGATCTTTAGCCGTGTATCCAATCTCCATATCTGCTGTGCTAACAGAGAGCTGCAGAGAGTGTGTCCCCCTTGTTTGTTTATGTAGTACATAGCTGTCATATTGTCTGTGCGGACTAAGACAGCTTTGCCTGGCACTTGAGTTTGAAATGCTTTTAGGGCTAGAAACACAGCTAGCAACTCTGAGTGGTTGATGTGGAGTAGCTTTTGTTGCGGTGTCCACCTGCCTTGCATGGTGCGATGCAGTAGACGAGCTCCCCAGCCGGAGAGCGATGCGTCCGCTGTCATGACTATTTGAGGAACTGGCTCTAGAAACGGTCGCCCTTTGGAAAGGTTTTTGGTGTTCCACCATTGCAGAGAACGATGAGTCCGACCGTCTACCAACACTAGGTCTGTCAATTGACCTTGAGCCTGGTTCCATTGGCGTGCTAGGCACTCTTGAAGTTGACGCATTTGCAGTCTTGCGTGAGGTACTACAAATATGCAAGATGCCATCATCCCTATGAGCTGCATGAACACTTGTTGCGGTTTGAATTTTGTTAGGAGAGTTTGTACACTTGTTATCCTGGCTGGAGAGGGAAAAGCTAATGTTAGTTGGGTGTTTATTGTAGCGCCGAGATACTGTTGTATGTGCGAGGGTTGCAGGTGCGATTTGGTGTGATTTACTGCGAATCCCAAGTCGTGAAGCAGATAAATAGTAGGAGGAGTGCACACACTGGCTGTATGAGCTGGCTTTTATGAGCCAGTCGTCTAGGTATGGGAAGACGTGAATATGTTGTCTTCTTAAGTGTGCTGCTACTATTGCTAGGCATTTGGTAAACACCCTTGGCGCTGTTGTGACACCGAATGGGAGCACTTTGAACTGGTAGTGCTGCCCGTCTAGCACAAATCTGAGATATTTTCTGTGCGCTGTGTGGATGGTAATATGGAAGTAGGCATCCTTGAGATCCAGAGTGACAAAGAAGTCGCTTAGTACCAGCAGTGGAAGGACTTTTTGGAGTGTGACCATATGAAAATGATCCGACTGTATGTAAATATTTAGAGGTCTGAGGTCTAGGATGGATCTTGGAGATCCGTCCTTTTTTGGTATTAGGAAATATAGGGAGTATACTCCTTTGTTTTTCTGATGCTCTGGAACTATTTCTATTGCATTTTTCTGCAGGAGGGATATTACCTCCTGTCTGAGCAATGTTAAATGTTCCTGTGACATTGGACACTGCTTGGGTGGTGTGTTTGGGGGAGGGGGGGGATGTTAGTTCCAGACAATAACCTGATTGAATTATTTGGAGCACCCACTTATCTGATGTGATGTTTTCCCAGGCTGGCAAGTATTGCTGGAGTCTTCCCCCGACAGGAGTGGAATGGGACGGGGGAAGGGGAAGGGGAAGGGAGTCATTGGGAAGGGGTAGAGGCAGAGCGCGAGTTGTTATTTTTACCTCTGATTTTGTTATTGTTACCCCTGTAACTACCCCTTTGGTAGCCCTTGCTGTAAGTGGACTGTGTAGGGGCTTTGTACGATGTAGAAGCTGTGTCTGAAGTATATCCCCTGGTGGCACCTCGATAGGATGAGAGACGAAATGAGCGTCTGGGAGCCTGCGACTGCAGGGCTTCCATAGATTTGGCGGTGTCTGTATCCTTTTTCATTTTCTTTAGTGATACATCTATGTTGGCTCCAAATAGGTGTTGCTCATCAAAGGGTTGATTAAGAATGGCACTTTGTACCTCAGGTTTGAACCCGGATATATGTAGCCAGGCATGTCTGCGTAGTAAAACGCTGGTGCTATCTTCTGCATCAAGTGCACACCGAATAGAGGTGTTTGTGATGTTTTTCCCTTCTTGGATAAGCTTGTTTGCTCTATCCTTGTACCTGTCAGGGCAGTGCCTCATTAATGACTCTAACTCATCATAATGTGTCCTGTCGTATCTGGCTAATAATGCCTGTGTATTGGCGATATGCCACATGTTTGCTGCTTGAGACGCTGTTCTTTTCCCTGATGTGTCAAGTAGCTTAGACTCCTTATCTGGTGGTGCAGCCTCAGCAGATGTTTGTGAGTTTGCTCTCTTGCGTGCATTGGAAACTACAAGTGAGTCTAGTGGTACTGGACCTTTAATATATGCTGGGTCTGAGGGGGCAGCTTTATATTTTTTCTCTATACGAGGGTTAATGACCCGAGTTCTGACTGGGTCCTTGAAGACTTCAGGAGCATGCTTATTCACTCCTTTAAGCATTGGTAAAATGGATGCGGACCTGTGTGCATTATCAAAGGTATCCATTAGGAAGTCTTCCTCTACAGGGTCTGTATGTATGTCTACCCCATGATATTGTGCAGCCCTGGGGATTAATTCATTAAACCCTATAGTGTCTTCTGGTGGGGAAGGTCTTGAGGGGTATAAGTCATCCTGAGGGACATTTGGGACATCTGGGGTGGTAGAATCATCCTACGGGTCAGGGGATCCTGTAGGAGTGGCTGGATCAGGTATGTTACCCCCCCATATCATCAGAGCTATCATCTCTGTTGTGATCGATAGAGGATGCTGGGGAATGCTGTGGTATGGGAGGATGTGGTGATGGTACAGGTGAAAGAGAAGGGGAAGGCAGTCTTAAGGAAGAGGTAGCCATGTCCTTCTTCTTTGAATGCGGAGCTGGAGCTGGTGTCCAGTGGTCGCTTTTTTTAAGCCAAAATTAAGTGTCCAGTGATTGGATCCTTAGCTAGAGTCTTTTGAGCAGGGTCTGGATAGGGTACATCCTCTGCAGGAGGTCGATCTTTTGGTGCAGAGGAAGGTTTGGGCACCGAAGTGGCTCTTTTTGGTTTTTTGACAATGTCTTTCACCGGGGAAGCAGGAGTCCTTTTCAGCTCCGAAGCTTTTTTGGGTTCCGAGGATTTTTTCGGTTCCGGTATGGTTTTTGGATCCAACGTTTTTTTCGGATCTAATGGCTTTTTCGGTTCCGGTGGTTTTTTGGAATCCGAAGCGGGTTTGCTTGGTTCCGACCTGGGTTTCGGTAGTGGTGTGTTTCAGCGCCGATGGTTTGGATGTAGGTGTAGTCGGTGCCGTTGTCTTTTCCAAAGCCGGTAGATGTGCGCCGGCACCGTGTGAAGGCCGACTCGAGCCCGAGTCGCATGAAGGCTAAATTGGCTTCTTAGCCGGGCCCTAAGGTGGGGCAGTAGAAGCAGTGTCTCGGTGTGCACCCGAGCCCGAGGGTGAGGGTGTGACCAGGGCCTTCTTTGGGTGTGTCGAGGAAGGGTTGGGGTCGACGGTCTTACTTACGACCCGCTGTGCTGGAGTGATGTCCTCGACATCGGAATCTTCTGCCTCGGAGCTGCTGTCGACGTCATGTTGTTCTGGAACGTTGACGCCTTCTTCGAAGATGTCGTCCGGAATCGGAGCTGAAGATCTTTGAGCCATTGTTCTCCTCGCTCTTTGGTCCCGGATAGTCTTTTTGGAGCGGAAAGAGGCACAAGCTGAACAGTCTTTCGCCTCGTGCTCCGGAGAGAGGCAGAGGTTACACACTTCATGAAGGTCGGTGTGGGGAAACTTCGACCCACATTGAGGACACTTTTTAAATTGCGTCCTTTCCATGAGCTGTAGTCGAGGCCTAGCTAGGCCCGAAGGCCGTCGACGAGAACCGGAATCGAGATCCTCGATGTTGAAGAGTAGCGTCGCCTGGAAAAGCGTTTGAAACTAAGTTTTGTAAGTTGGTGAGGATTGCGCGCCGAAGGAATCGGTTCGAACACGGAGCGCTGGAAACGCATCCGAGCCCGGTGGCGGAAAAAACCAATCTGGGGATGGAGTCGATGCCCATGCGCAGTATCATCCAAAGGAGGAGTCACCTATGACTTTTCTACAACAAAACAAACTGCAAACATCCGGGCCCAACACTTGGTGGCCATCTATGCATAGTGTGTAATCTGCAGCTCATATGCCTCAAACACATTTTTTATGCCTCTACAAGTTATCCTCTCTCCCTTTGTCTGGCCCATTCTGCCGGAATCCTTCTCCCCCAAACTTCACTACTCATTAAGTTTGCTTTCACCTATAGCCAGAGCCATATGGACTTAAACAATAGAAGACAATGGGTGTCATTTTCTTTCCAGCACAGCTTTTAATTCGACCCTGATGAAGGCTGGCTACAGGCAGCGAAGTTTGTTGATTGAGTCCACTGGATACTGCAGCTTTGGTCTGCTCTGGAAAGGTAGAGACTTTGCTTGCTTATTCATTCAAGAACTCTGGTCTTTGGCAATTTAGGCATAGTGCAGGGAAAATTAGACTATGCCATTCTACTTTAAGGCTGGTTCCTATGTCTTGGGCTACCCTCACTTATTCCTGGGCACTTAACTACATGGTTATGACCCTTCACATTGCATAGATATGATCTGCAATCTGCTTTTATCAACAATAGAAGTTAAAAGTATGCTGAGCTCTGCCAGCCAGGGAAAACTGCCACCTACCACATTAAGGTTATTTGCAATGATTCAGGCTAGCTTTGTTGAATCTTATGCAATTGGTCCTATTCTGCTTACTTTTCCCATTGTGAAGACATGACCCACAATCTGAGTGTATCGGCATTGGAAGATAAAAGTATGCTGAACCCTGCCAGCAGGGGGAAAATAATCAAATGATCCCCTATCACATTAAAGTGCGTCACAAGGACACACAGAGGATTGCAATTGCGGAGCGTTCCGTTTGGGTGGTGTATAAACGTTGATGGATCATGCCTTAAAAGCAGATACTGGCTAAAAGCATTTTAGATGTGCTGCTTCTTTTAAGGATTAGTAACTAAGTAGAATGTTGGAGTCAAGCGCAGGTGCAGTATTACATTGTTGAATTTCTGAGAGTAGGCACAGAGTAACACCAGAGTGAATGTGGGTGACTAATAAGAATGTTTGGACCAGGTGTATGAAGTTTGGGAGTGCTATTTGCACCTATCGAAGAATCATGCTTGTAGTGTCAATCCAGTGACGAACTAGAGCATAGGACAATTCAATTAAGCACTAGGAGTTTCCAAGTACACACCCTTTGCTGTATATGATACTTGGAGCAGACTCATAGACCACGAGGGTCAAAGTAATAAATGGTGGGGGTCAGCTAGTGTGGTCAGAGAATAGACAACCCGCTGAAGCAGGATACCCTGCAACATTTACTAAGGTGTGTGTGTAGTCATTTGATTAGGCCTCAGAATATCTTGTACCTCTCAGAGCGAGAATAACACATCATCACTGGTTACGACACAACACTGGCAATGAGCGTGGTGCACATTTCACTCCTGGAGTGCCGCAAGCGGAAGTGTGCCCCCCGGGTACACAGTACTCGTGCTGCGCATGACCGGTACCTCGCCCCTACGTGGTGTCTGCTCGCAGTGTTCGGAGCCTACCCGACCGGCGTTCGCTGGAGACTGCGTGCTACTGGCGTCCCACTGTGCCCGCCTTCTACTGCCATCCTTTCATCTACCCCTGTGGAGGACACCTCAACGACTGCCTGAAACAGGGGTGGCCGCACTCCCTTGGGGGAAGACGTCCCCACCGTCCTTCTGTAACAGAAGCAACCAGCTGCGTGCCTCCTCGCAGGGTAAGAGCAACCCCTGCCAACAGTGTTCTCTCTCTCTCCCTCCGTTCGTTCAAGACCCCCAGCCTCGCACCATGTTGGCTGCCGGCATGTCTCACTATCTCCCTCTCACACACGCATTTCAGCGCTGTGCTTTAGGACCTCCTTAGGGCCATGCCTTCTCTGGCCATCGGTGTCCCCGGGACAGTCCTAGCTCTACCAAAAAAATATTAAAGAAAATAAAAGAAGAAAAAACCCACAGAGCGGCACATAACGTTAACTCGGTCTTAGGAGTTTATTCCTCGGCAGCAACATAAAGTAACCAGTCTTAGCTCTTCGTGGCACTACCTGCACAAGCAAATTGAAATAGCCTATTGATCCCATAAACACTCAAGCTGCAGAAGCCACTGCCAGCCCATACTGGTGCTATCTTGCAAAATCAAGTAGTGCGTTCGGCTCTCAGGACTCAGCACTTCTGGCAAAAGGCACCTTTGTGAGGAGGATCTCGACACCCTGTGAACCATGGTTGGCATACCACATGTAGAGACATTCACTATAGAACACTCACCGTCAGCCCAAATACCCAGTTGGAAAGACTGGGTGGAAAGAGTGCTGCTATTTTTTGAAGCCACCTCAGGTAAAAAATACACAAAAAGGGCCATGCTCTTACACTTAGGTGGGAAGAAAAGTCACAGAATATCCAAGACTATCACAGAGGTCGTGCTAAAAGCACACCTCACCCTCTGAATGCCTACTTCGAACCCATGGCCAACAAAGATTCTGAAAGGTTTGTGTTTCAAAAAGCAAAACAACAAGCAGAAGTATCTATTGACACCTTCCACATGCAATCAAAGGAATTGGCCAGCACATGCGGGTTCACTGATTAAAACAAATACGTGGTCAAATAATTCAAGGATCTGGATCAGCTAAGCTCCGTGAAAGCATCCTAGAGGAGTCTGGCAGATCACCATCAAACATCTTGACTATGGGCAGAAGAACAAAAACTCTCAAAAGCCTGCGCTTCTCGTATGGAAGCCTTTCTAAACAAACCTCTGAAAGTATAACTAGTCAATGCTGTCACTTTGACATCTGACACTAGTAAACCCAGAAAGGGCAGGATGACCCCCAGAACATGCGGCTACTGTGGAGGACCAGCTCACTGAACCAAAGAATGCCCAGCCAGAGGAAAGAAATACACAGGGTTTGGAAAACTCAATCATTTCATGAAAGTGTGTCGTTCCGGAAAAGGGTGCACACCGCAGTAAATGCTGTACCAGTACAAGAGAGAAGTAGTGATATGATGGCGATGACAATCAAGAGCACACCCTCAACTCAATCTTCACTGTAGGCTCAGCATCCCAAGGCGAGCGCCAGCTTCCCTTGTGCCAAATACTTATTGGGACCATTCTACAACAGCAGTAGTGGACACGGGAGCATCCATCAACATCAAGTCCTCCAAAGTATACCACACTATGCAACCACCCCCCCGTTTACACCAAGCAATGGTCAAAGCATTCGCCTACAGCCAAGACAAGCCACTAGACATAAAAGGGAAATTCTGGGTGGTGATGGCATATGGATCTCAATCTGTAGACATGCTAATGTATGTTGCTGATGAAGGCCACAGAATGCTACTACGATACAGAGCAGCAGAAGCCCTAGGAATGTTAAGCTTTACATTCAGTGTGCACCAAGAAGCCATAGCTCACATCCTTGATAAATTCCCTCCTGTGTTTGAAGGCATTGAATACCTGCGAATCAAGAAAATTAAACTAAACATAGACACACCCATGCAGCCAATAGCACTCGGTCACCTAGGAAAAGAACTAGACAAGCTCAAAGCCGCCGGCATAATTGAGAAAGTGACAGGGCCCTTAAGCGCTACCAAAGTATTCCAAAGTGCCATACATGAACTAATAATTAACCTCCTAGGAATCGTCAATGTTAGCGATGATATCTTAATACATGCCAAGACCATAACATGCAATTGAAGAAGGTACTTCAACGGATTCAAGACTTTGGCCTCACCCTCCACCGCAGCAAGTGCAAATTCCCGATACAGAAGTTGCATTTCTTTGGTAATGTGTTCTCGTCAGAAGGAGTAGCGCCTGACCCTGACAAGGTAAGAGATATCAAAGAAGCATCCCACCAACTACAGTGACTGAACTGTGCAGTTTATGTGTGGTAAATGACTGCATCCATTTTAACAAGGACTTTACAACGCTCACACAATCGCTCAGAGATTTCGCCAAATCCTCAACCCCATGGTCGTGGGGTTGTGAACCAGAACAATCTTTTCAAGCTACCAAAGAAGCCTTGTCAGCTGACACAACACTAATCTATTTCGACCCTCAGAAGTAGACAACAATAGTAGTGGACGCAGGTCCAAAAGGTCTAGGTGCAGTGCTGATGCAACGACAAGAAGGAGAATACTGGACTGCAGCAGCTTTTGCAAGTCAATTTCTCACTGTGACAGAGCAGTGATATTCTCAGATTGAGAAGTAGGTGATCACCATCCATTGGGGATGTCGCCACTTATCTAAATGTATATGGCAATCCGGTTACCTCCACAACAAACCCCCAATGCCACTATTCAATGGCACCGCCTCTAAGCCACCTCCGTGGATCGAAGAGTGGATGCTGTCCTGGCTCCCACACCCCGCCAAGCACCTGTTACGGCACCCTCGTGCTGCCACGCTCCAAGAGACAGAAGAGGCGTCGAAACTGAAGAATGCATAAGATACTTGCGATAGGTCCCACCCCCTTCATCTCCATAGAAGTCGTCCAGCTACAAACGAAGATGAATGCATCTACAAAGCACTGAATGCAGTAAAAACCAAGCAGTGGGTTGCATTAAAAAAATATACTCCACTCACCCCTGATGCCAGATGCATCATAGAAAGTTTCTATGATGTTCTACAGGAACTGGGTGCTGACCCGGATGGCTTCCTCGCGAGAAGGGGCACCTGGTTATGGTCAAGACCAAGAGTCGATTACGGACTAAAGTGGGGTTGGTTCCCCTTGATGGATGAACAAGTCGAAGCATAAGGTCATGCACCTGGTGTCAATCGTAAGAGGATGCCAATCCACTCGCTCTGGTGATCACAAAGTAGGACCCTAACAGCCTTGGGTGAGTGTGAGCCTTTATTTTGGGAGCCTCCCAGATGGAAGACTGATGCAGTCATGATTGATGACTACTCAAAATATCCCAAGGTAGAAATACTCTCCTGTCAAAGTGCAAGTGAAGTAATACCTAAGATAGAGAAGATCATGGCAACACACGGGTTGGTGAAAGTGGTAAAGACTGACATCGGTCCACAGTTCCAGGGTCAGTAGGGGGCAGCCTATATAAAGTCACTGAACATATCCCACAAATGAATCACACCCTGTTGGCTTCAAGCGACAGCGAGGTGGAGAAATTCATGAGGACATTAAACAAGGTGATTTGGATTGGCTCTGCCAGCCAACAGGCTCCTGATATGGCCATCTACTCTTTCCTACGAGACTACCGCCAAACTCCACATTTTACCACAGGGCGAGCTCATGGACACCTATCAATGGGCAGAGTAATTGAAGACACCATCCCTCATCACCGTAAATGGACACCTGCCTCCGTTGACGACTGCCGAGGACATGAGAAAAGACAGAGAGAGGGCCAATGATAGAGCTAGTCAACGTAGGCGTTAAAAACTCTCCACTCTTGCAGTTGGAGACTTAGACCTCATTCAAGATAATTTCCCAGGAAGTAAGTTTAAACTAACTTTCAAGAGGTTCCCATGGACCATCATCCGCGTGACTGCTCTTCGTGGCACTGAACAAATCACTCTGAATGTATCAGCATTCAAGAAGTTCGACCACAGTGCTATGTTTTCCGGGGACATGATTGGCACTGAACATCAGTCAGATGAGCATGACAGTGTCAGAGTCCGAAAGCCTGGTTTCCCCTCCACCAGTGTCGAGCGATAGTATTCATTAACCGGCCTTCCATGTACAAGACAGTGAGCTGAATGATGAGACTGGCCTACCAGCCAAGTAGCCGTACCACTCACACCAGATATGCACTAAGAGGAAATCCTTCACCTTCTAGGAAGCGGAAAGATCATTTCATGTCATAGATACGTTTGAGTACACAGGTAGCAGAAACTTTAGCCATTTATATTTTCGCCTGAGTTCTATTCATTGATAGGTTTTGTTTGGCCAGCCACTTCTGGTCTAGCAATACTGTATAGCTTTGCAAGTTTCTCCTAGGTTTTCATTTCTTGGGGACCTGAGAATATTCTTGATGTTCAATACTGTGGGTATTTTACAATTTGTTCTTTCTCATCCAATAGCTAGTGAGAGCGATGTCATCTTCATTACCTGAGCCTTGTTCATTCCTCGTACTGTCCCCTTCTCCCTCCCGCCTTCTCCCCTCCCCAGATTGATCAGCATTCACAGGTCAAGACCTAAAGAACAAGGCATTTTGTTCTCGAACCTTCTCTAGAGTTTAGCTCAGGTAAATAATAGCTATTGCCATGCCACTAGGTGGAAGTGAGTGCTAGTGTATGTAGGAGAAGATTTTGCACCAGTGGACACCATGTTCCCCCTAAGCCTTCTAGACTGCCAAATAGATTTTCCATTACAAGCCCGGACTAAAGTCTTTGATAACAATGAGAGATTGAGGGATGGGCCTTGATGCTTCCACTGGAAGGCAATTTCTAATTGTGTTGCTCCTGTGCACTTTAGCGCTAGATACCATTCCAATTCTGCTATATGTTCACAGTTGTCAAGTCTCAGATGCAGCACAAAAACCTTCTGATTAAAAGGTGATCAAAAAGCCAAGGATCTTCCTCAATATCCTTGCTATTTTTTTTCCAAAAGGGAGGAGTTTTAAGACAGTTCCACTAGATGTGCATTGTATCCCCCATTTCTCCACATCTCCTCTACAAACCCCCAGAAGCTCTAGGGAACATTCAGTGAATGTTGGCCTGAGTATAGGCACAATACCTTTAATGTCCAGACCAGAGCTTGACTTTTGGAAAAATAAATTACTTTTTAATTAAACAGCTGTAAGTAGTACTATACAATTCAATATTGCATACAAGGTGGTACACCTGATCATACACTCCTTATGCTCCTTACTGCATACAAGCGCTACCCCTGTGCGCCAATGTTAGCTTCTTGCTGGACTCTTTCCATGTGCTTGAACATGGAGCACAAAACAATTGTCAGTGTCAGTGTGCAGATCTCTAATTTGGGACATTTTTACATGGTAAAGACATTGTACTTCACAGAACAGGCAGGTGGGAGTGCAGTGAAGGATCTACTGTTAGATGGAGTACCCACCAGAGACAGCAACACTAAAGGTGAGTAACTTTTTCTCACCTCTAGATTAGATACCAAAGCAGTACCGCCCGAAACAGGAGGGTTTATGGAATGGTCTCAGGCCAAAATGTCTTGCAGGACCAAACAGGCAAATTTAGTCTTCCCATCTGCCTTGCCGTTCTTTGCCCCAGAGAACTGCACAAAAAGCGAATTATCCACCAGATAGTCTTTGGTGCAAACGATATAGAAGTATAAAGCGCTTCTGGAGTCCAGCTGATGGAGTCAGTCTTTCAAGAGGTGCGGAGGGGTACAGAATGCCGGACGAATGAGCAATTGTGCAACATTAAAAGGAGTCACAACTTTCAGCATGTAGGCCGACCGAGTCCTCAGCAACAGTTGGTCTGGAACAAGGGTGGAGTAGAGCAATTGTACCAAAAGAGCCTGGAGTTCACTCATGTGACAAGCTGAAGTGATCAGAACAAGGAAAAATGTTTGAGATTCAGAAGAAGCAACGAGCAGCTGGGGGGGCGTTAGAGGGCGCTGAGCAAGATGGCCGCACTTACGTGAGGCTCCTGCTGTTCGGGCGAATATCCTTGTAAAATCCTAGCCATCCGGACACCCTGATACATGGAAGTGGCCGCACTCACTCTACCACGGCGTTGGGAACTGCCTGGCCTCGAGGCTAGACTCCTTCCCTGTCTGGAGGCACTCGGCTGCAACTGCTGCCTCCTGAGCTCGCGCGGATCAAAATGGCGGCCGCACGGGCTGCCTGAGGAGGAGGCGATCCTGCGAGTGCGGCCGGCTCTGCTGCTGGGGCTGCCCCCTAGCCGATCCGGGCGTACTGAGGACCTGGCCCTTCGGCTCTGAGCCCCCGACCCACTGGGTGAAGCTCCTGGGGACTGACTTGCGGCTGCGGGGCCGACCGCGACGGGACCGGCTGTGGCGCGGGGTGCTCGGCGGTGGAGGCGGCCCCTGGAGAGCCCCGTGAGATAGTCGGCAACGCACAAGGTGAGAGACGGCTGGGCCCCGGGCTGCGGGGGCCCGCTGCGCCGGGCCTCCCCGACGTCCGCTGCTGTCCTTGAGCGCCGGCCGCTGTGGGGGCTGAGCCTCCCGGACCCCTGGTGTGGCGGAGACGGAGGAGCGAGGACGAGTGTAAACGGAGACCGGGGCGGCCCGGATTAGAGGCTGCTGCGTGGGTTGCCCATCTGGCCCCTTTCATGATCGCCGGGCGCGGTCCCTCGCGGAGCTGGCACTCTTGCGCTTTTCCCTGCCTTGCCGGGACGGCCGGCCCGCCATGAGCGCATAGGACGGAGGAGCCGCATACGCAGAGCTGTGCGGTGCGGACAATTAGTGCGAAGATAAAGGCCCGCAATTCTGTGACTCAGCATACTAGCTGGCCCCATTGCTCCCCTGTGACGCCCTATCAAAACCCGGCGCCCCAAGGGTTGGAAGCGCAGCACATGCACAGAGGACTTCCAAGTCAAAGAGGCCTGCTGCTGCTTCGCTGACTGATTAGAGGGCATGAATAACTGTGCATTGGCCTTACAGTACACACATTGTACATCACGAAATAGTGTGAGACGAGGCGCCACAGGGGGCACAGTTATAAAAGCGCGGGGTTGCAGAGCGCTGCTAATCGGGCTACCCTCTACCTGGGAGACGGCTGTCTGCGTGGACGGTGGCTGGCGCTCTGCTTGACGCCGCTGACTGCGTAGGGAAGACCCGGTTCCATTGACCTGCCGTGGGCCTGCTCGCTCGCCCTGGAGGCGGAGGATGGGGAAACCGGAGGGTAGACAGCCGAAACTCACTTTTGATACCCGGAAGACCCCTCGGTCCCAGACTGAACCGGATGAGGAACAGAATGTCAATACCGTGCCCTCGACCGCGGATTTGAAGGATCTCTTGGTTGCGATGCAATCTAGCTTGACCTCAATAGAATCTAAAATGGACTCCAAGTCGGCGAGAATGGATAGCCTGACACACAGGGTGGAAAAACACCATGATAGACTGACGGAGGCGGAAAGGCGCATATCAGACATGGAGGACACTACCAATGTGTCCAATACCCGCACACTCGAAATGGACAGACTGCTGAAGGCGATAGCTGCAAAAAATTAGGAGTTGGAATCGCGCTCGCGAAGAAACAACCTCCGTATTTTGGGCGTAGCAGAATCCACCGCTGTAGGCCGCATGCAGGAATATGTAGAGTGAATACTCATAACTTTATTAGGGAGAGAAACATTTTCGTCTGTCTTTGTAGTCGAAAGAGCATATCGGTCGCTGGCGAGCCGCCCTCCTCCTGGGACCCCTCCTCGTCCCATAATGGCTAAGCTGTTAAACTATCGCGACAGGGACACTGCCCTCGTGAGAAAGGCTGACTGCCTCATGAAGGTACAGAGATATCCATATACCCGGACTTCACCATGGCTGTACAAGATCAGATGCGCAAATTTCTCCAGGTGAAAAAGAAGCTCCAACAGCTTGGCCTCCCATATGCCATGCTCTACCCAGCTAAACTAACAGTTACTACTCAGGGGAAACAACACTTCTTTACTAACCCCAAACATGCTCAGGATTTCAATAAAACCCTTCCCCGATCATCCGGAAGCCAACAATCGCCCGCGAGGCAGGAGGCGGCAGACGGCGGCGCCTCAGACATTGAATTAATGACTTATCCGAGATATGCTTATGGCCCCCTCGATGTGACAGCCAGTAGAGGACGCAGGGGAGATTGAACCCTGGGTGCGGGGGCCAACAGGCCGCACTCTTTACATATTGGACGAGCACATCTCCCCTTACTTCTACAAAGCTCAAGACCACGCAACTATGGGGGCCCGGATCTAATGCCCTCAATGTAAGCCCCTCGATACAGTGCCGCGTAGGCACACCCTGACACTGGTCCTTTATTACAGCACTAACTTCAAATCTTAGACACTGTGTGTATATGAAACATGGTCAAGGCCTCCCAGCCGTCCTACATCCATTGTCTGATGGACCCAAGATTGTCTGCCCGAACACCCTCGCACAAAGCGAGGGGCACCTGGTCTGCCCTCTAGACGCCACCAACCAGGTGAACCCTTACACGTGAACATGTGCAACGTGTTCGCATCGTTCTTGCTTGTCCCCCGTTGGGACTACACCTTGAAATGTTGTGGGAATGGGGAGGGATGCTGCACAGCAGGTTGGGGATGCTGTTGTGGGAGGGGGAGGGGAATGGGGACTGTTTTTCTATGCACACTTTTACTAGGGCATCGTACTACTCCACCACTTGTAACACTTGCACACAAGCGCGCACATCATGGCCTATTTCGGAGATTTGCGATATTGACATGACAGAGGCCCCTGTTCCATGATGCTGAAGTATAACTTTCTCTCATGGAATGTGCGTGGCTTGGGGGACCCCTGGAAATGTCGCCACATCCTCGCATACCTAGATCGCCACGGTATTCATTGTGCCATGCTGCAGGAAACGCACTTACCCCCTGGCTCACCTCCCACTTTCGCTGCCCGCTGGGCTGGATGCAGAGGTTTTTCATGCTTTTCATCTTACGCCCGAGGCACCTCGGTGCTGGTGAAACGGTCCCTCCCCTACATTCCTATAGGTTCCTATGCTGATCCACTGGGAAGATATAATATATTGTGGGGGAGGCTGGCAGTGCGCTCCATTACAATGGTTTCCTGCTATGGGCCAAACACAGACGACCCAGAATTTTTTAGGGTGCTATGGGGTAAGATACAAGACAGATTCTACGCACTTGATATGGGGGGGTGATTTCAATGTCACGATTCACCCTAGCTTAGACAGGTCACACCTGCAATCACCCATTACACAGCCGCGCAGCGTACCCTCAAAGAAATAGTAGAGGAACACGGACTTGTTGACCCTTGGAGGACACACCACTCATCTACACGGCTGGGATCTTGCTACTCCTCGGCTCACGCTTCATGGTCGCGCATTGACTATTGGCTAGTCGACAGGGAAATGGCAACTTGGACAGGACACACTTCTTATTGATCACACACATACTCAGATCACTCCCCCGTATTATTGACCCTCACCCCGCCACATGAGGAGCCCCCATTCTTAGCATGGCGCCTAAATCCGCAATCTCGCTTAGATCCCGTTTTTAAAAATGAAGTGGAACAGGAAATTTCAGATTTCTTCCTCCACAATGTTGGTTCCTTCCCTTTATACTCTACTATTTGGGAGGCTTTCAAGGTCACTATACGAGGTATCTGTTTGGCAAAAGGCAGTGGAGTACTGAGGGATATCCGAAATAGGCTACACACCATTGATACACAACCCAAACACGCTGAGTCCGATCTCCAGTCGGCACCCTCCCCCTCGAAACAGGTGCACTTACGCATTCTACCAGGTAACTGCAGAGCGGGAGTGTAAATTCAAAGGGAAATACCACAAAGCTCGGCAATATGGGGAAGGAGAAAGACTGGGGAGGGCACTGGCCTCCACGGTCCGCGCTCCATGCCATAACAATATTGTGCTAGAAATAGAAGACGAGGATGGCCTTACACATAGGAACTCCTTGGACATACTGTCAACGGGGAACATCCTTTACAACGCAACTTTTACAGCGCACTACCATTACGACGCAACTTTTACAATGCAAGTTATTACAACGCATTGCGCTGGGGGGCGCTCTAGGATAGGGAATAGTTTAATTTACTATCCAACATCTTCCCTACTATCCACGGGGACTGGAGTTGGAATAGTAAATTAAACTATTCACTATCCAGCGGCCCCCAACGCAAGTCGTTGTATCGACTTGCGTTGTAAAACCTGCGTTGTAAAGGCATGCGTGGTAAAAGCATGCGTTGTAACGTCATACATCAACTGTCAACATTTAAACAATTTTATAAGAGGCTGTACTCCTCTCAGCGTCACGCTCCAGCTGACTTTGAGACTTTCTTTGTAGACACGGCCATTGCCTGGCTGGGGAATGGGCAGAGGAACTTCCTGCTAGCCCATCATGAGGATGATGAGATCATCACGGCTATTATGCAACTGCAATCTGGTAAGGCCCCGGGGCCGGACGGCCTCCCGGCAGAATTTTATAAAATGTATAAACATCTTATTATCCCGGTGCTTAGGCACGTGCACGAGGAGGCTCGCGAGAATGGAATTTTACCGTGCACAATGCGAGAGGCTCTTATCATCTCTTTGCCGAAACCCGGTAAACAGCCAACGCAACTCGATTCGTACAGACCCCGCTCTCTCATCAATGTGGATGCTAAAATCCTAGCCAAATTGATCGCTAACCTTATTAGCCCTCTGATGCTGATGCTCGTCCTTCCCGACCAGTTGGGATTTGTCCCGACTAGGAGTACAGCTCATAACCTGAGGACACTGTTCGCCTTGCTCCAAGATATAGACGCAGCGGAGGACGCGGCTGCCATATTTGTCGATGCCACTAAGGCATTTGACTCCCTGGAATGGGATTATCTCTCCTATGTCTTGGTGCACATGGGTTCCCCCCCCCTGTTTCTAAAATGGATTATTCTACTATATACTGGGCTCCGAGCCACTGTCATGGTAAATGGCCTGCGCTCCTCCTCCTTCCCTCTGGCGAGAGGTACCAGACAGGGATGTCGCCTTTCCCCTCTTTTGTTTGCCTGGCCATTGAGCCTCTCGCTGTGAAAATAAGGCAACGCCACCGCGATCACGGCATCGTATACCCTGAACGGCAGATCCTGATATCTCTGTACGCAGATAATATCACCCTATACTTGCGTCGCCCTGAGGTCAGCTTGAACCCCATACTGCGATTATTTACACTTTTTGGGCAACTCTCCGGGGTCAATATAAATTGGACCAAATCCCAGATCTACCCCCTCATTGACTCCACCACAAGATTTATACCGGACTTTCCTCTTAAATGGTGCAAAGGCACTCTCACTTACCTAGGCATCACAGTGTCCAGAACCCGCGATGAACTCATGACTGCTAATTACGGGAGAACACTGGTATCCATTACTGACAAAATTACGAAGTGGATAGCCCTACCTATTTCCATGGCGGAAAGAGCAGCATTGATCAAAATGGTGATTCTGCCCAAACTACTGTACTTATTTGTAAACATTCCATACGCTCCCAGCCGCCATTTTTTCTCTGCCGTCAAGACTCAACTTATTCGATTAGTGTGGGGAGGGAAACAGGCTAGGATAAAATGGGAGGTTCTTACACGCCCTTTTCAGGCAGGCAGCCTTTCGATACCAAACATCGAACTGTATTTTAACTGCCCTCAAGTACACTATGCTGCGTATTGGATGAAACCTCCCCCTTCATGCCTCATCTGGCGATTGAAAATGGCTACATGCACCCTATCCCCAGCACAGCCTATCTCAGCGTCCTGACAATCCCCAGACACACTGCATCCACTACCGTGCAGTGCACCGTTAGCGCATGGCACGACCTAGCCAAATTGACTATGCACTACTGTATTCTCCTCTCTTGCCCCTATTTGGGCGACAGGACCTGCCGGTCACACAGGAAGGCGGGTGCCGCTAGCTCCTCCGCAAACTATCATTGCATACATGGGGAAGCCTGTATACCAAAGGGACGTTTAGCACCAGTGACAAATGTTTTTAACAGATTACCCCCCACTCCCCTAGAACGCTTTTATTACATTAGACTCCGACAGGACGTCAAGGCCGCCACTCCCAGCTTTCCCCTGGAGCCTCGAGTAATGCCCCCTCTACACGCGCTGTTACAGCAGGAGGCCCCCGCACACGTCCTCTCGAAACTATACCGATCCGTACAGACTAATAGGGAATATGAGCCAACTGCAGCTCAAAGCAGATGGGAGGAGGAGCTGGGCCACCCCATCACCGAAGAACAGTGGACTTACTGTTACACACAGACCGGGGAAATATCTGCTAGTAGTAGATTCCGAATTATACACTACAAATGCATACACCGCTTATACTACACACCAGCGCGTCTGTGTCGGCTGAGGCTACGAGACAACGACCGATGCGATCGCTGCGGACAGGAGGGGGCCGACTTTAGACACCTGGCCTGGGACTGCCTGCCCATACAACGTTACTGGGTGGAAGAGCTCGCCGCTCTAGATAACATGACAGGCCTACACGTCCCCTTGGACCCATTCACTGCCTTGTTAGGCTACACTGAACCTATTGCTGCAAAAACGCGTAAATACACCTCCATAGCGCTCCATATAGCTAAATGAAAAATAGCTTGCAAGTGGGGGAGGGCGCCCAAATTTAAGGATTGGCTCCGTGGTCTTATCTATTGTCAAGAACAGCTGCATATGTATGCAGAACTTCTACCCCCCTCATCGCGCCCATGAGACACTTGGGTCCCGCTGAAATCTTATTTACTGGAGCACGCAGTAGATGACGCTGTAGATGCCCCGGGGGCAGCATTATTAACACGCTGAGGAGACCCCCCCCTTCAGCCGCGCACAACTTGCTTATTATGAGGCCATAGCCTCTATTTATCAATAGGTCAGGAACTGCCCACTATACACGCTTATTTTGCTTACCTTATTTGATGATGGCACACGCCTTTTCAGAGGTGGAACTGGTACGAAATGTATGCCCTAACTGTTCTGGTTAATGTTGTTAAAAAAAGAAATATGACCTTTGACTGCTTCGCTATCTATGCTTACACAATCCAACACTCCACCTGACGCGGCTGACCCGGATGGGTTGTAGGCGGCTTGCTGTGTACTCCCCTACCCCCTCATACGAACATTTTTCAATGATAGTGATGATGCTATGCCGGTCCCATAGTGGTTGTAGGCAGAATGCCGAATTGTAATAAATGTGGAGTTTTTTAATAAAGGTCTCCAAAAAAAGAAAAAAGAAACAACGATCAGCTGGGCATTGGCTCAAAGGGAGTGCACATGAGGAAAATCAGAAGAAAATGAAGGCCCTTCAGTGGCACCACAAACAGTTTGAAAGGGAACATGTGTGTCAAATCTTTTACAAACTGGTCAGAACCTCTCATAGAAGGCCACGGGTCAAGCAAGTGTTACCGGGCCCAACCATGGGGGCTGAAGCTATTTACTCCTGAAGTCCCTGGGCCGACCTACTATGGGTTCTGAGCAACTGGGCCAATGCGATCCTTTCAGCACTTGACTGTCAGTGGGGAGCCGAAACGTGTGCATGGTCACAAAACTGAAAATACATACAGCAATCCCAATAAATGAATGTCAAGCCAGATACTCTCTTTTATGACAAAAGTAGTAATTCTGTACGAACAAGGAGTGAAATAGGACACCTAAACAATAAATCTTCTTTAGGTTGGCTTTTCTAGCACTGTTCATGCAAGGTCCTGAGTTCCATTTCCTATGTACTGGTGATGTTCAATCCCCAATTACGTGAGGCAACATTCAGGTTAGGCCTCAGTTGTAAGTTTGAGTCTTAGAGGTCCTACAATTAATTTTTTAGAAGTCAAAGTGCACCAGCGCTGTAACCCTATCATTCAGAACAAGCTCTGCCAGGGCTCTGAGGGCAGTCGATCATGTCTTACCCTCTCCCGCTGGTGTGGCAGTACGGAAGACCCCGTAACTTTCAGCATTCCAGCTTTGTAGTAGACTGGAGAGGGTGCTGGTAAGGAGCTGTCATCGCGTCACTGCCGGTACAGTTTCTGATGGTCCATGACACTCCTTCGCTGATGTAGTAAGTTCCTCCGATCCCAATGGCATGTTCTATTCAGTTACCTGGTTTCCTAGGTTCGAGTCGGTGCGCTCGGTGCACAGGTCCGAACCTGCAGCTCTGCATGGTCGCACGCTGCACTAGGGTGATGGCCCGCACTCTTCGCAGTGGCACACCAGGGTGAAATTCCTTGCGCTTCATGGTAACCCCTAGAGTGGAGCACTTCTCGCACAGTGGCCCACTCTGGCATGCAGGATAACCAACTTGTGCAGCTCACATGCAAAATCCCAATCATTGCGGGACCGCTAACATCACCGCTGCTCCTCCTGGCATACGGGGTCACCAACTTGGGGCAGCACATGAGCAACAGCCCGATCTGTGTGGCAGCGCTTCACTCCATGGTGGCCCCTTCTGGAATAAAGGGTCCCCAACTTTGGGCTGTACAGGGCAGTGGCATGATCAGTGTGCCAACACTTTACTTCAAGCCAGCCCCCTCTGGCTTACGGGGTCACAGACTTGGGATGCCACCAGACAATGGTTCGATCAGTGCGGCACTCCTTAGCAGAACAGTGAACCTCGCACTTCGCTTCAAGGTTCCCCTGACCTCCCTCCAGACACTCTTCCTCTTTATAGGATTCTCTGGACTCTGCAGGCAGGCACATGCTGGTGCGCCAGGGCAAGTGGTCTTGCCTGGGAGGTGTTACCTCCCCAAGCAGGGAAACTAGCAGACCTCAGAGACCAGTCTGGGCACAACAGGAAGAAGTCTTGCTGACTCAATCTAGAGCCATTAGGATGTCTTTGGTCAGGTAATTCCTAATCTTCAGAACTCGAGGGAGGAGACGCAAAGATGGAAAGGCGTATAGGAGACCTATGTTCCACTTTAGTTGGTATGTGCCTGCCAGAGAGAGCCTTCCTCGGTAATCAAACATGCAAATGTTTTGACACTGCACATTCTCGACAGTGGTAAATTATGCTCTGTGCCACTTCAGGGTACAACTGCCATTCATAATCTGCCAGGTGCCATTGGTTGAGCTCGTCTGCCCTGGTATTTAAATATCCCAGCAGGTGGTTCCAGGGAGATGCTCTGACATCCTACCAAATTCCAGAGATGCAGAGCCTCTCGCTCAGGATCCCACTCCACCCTACTTGTTGCACTATCAGCTCTGGGTGGGAAATGTAGAGGGGTCTGCTGGTGGTCCTTCAGTGGTTGAGCAGTCACCACTGCAGATTTCTTGCAGACTTGCCAGAAACCTATATGCAATCCAACAGGTTTCCAAGATGCTGGGCCGTCTGAGATTCCATTACAGAGCCCGCATCTACCATCTGGCATAGTCGACAAGAAGGATAAAGCAGGCTAATGAGCCAAGAAACCTCGGAACCGCTCTCATGGAAACCAAGGACTTGGGCTGAAACAAAAGAAACACAGCCCAAATGTCCTGGACTCACTGCGAATTAGAGAATGCACAGAAATGAGTCATATATAAGACAGCACCTATGAAAGGAAGTCTCTGTCATGTGCTACTTTGGCATATTGATCGAGATCTACAACGATGTCAGGAGGTTTACTGTCATCAGGAGGTAGTCCCCAAATTACTGGAGCGAGCCTGCCTTCAACAGCCAGTCATCAAGGTGGGGAGGGAAAATGCTACTTTTCAGTATGGATCTGTTCTTGGCATGTAGAGCTGCAGATTCTTACACTGTGCATTAGATCGCCACCTGGTGTTGGGCTCGGATGATTGCATGTTGTTGTCGTCTTGGAAGAAGTCTTTGTAGTCACGAGATAGGGGACTCCTCCCTTGGACGATAGTGCGCATGGGTATCGGCTCCGTCCTTAGATTGTTTTTAGCCATGATGGGAAATGATGGAGTTTGTAGAAAGAAGAAAGGATGTCCATGCGTGTATATCTAATTAAGATAGAACTGGAACAGATACAGGCCCCTGGGAGGCGGAAGTGCGTGTAAGAATCTGCAGCTCTACATGCCAAGAACAGATACATACTGGTAAGTAGCATTTTCCGTTCGAGGCATAAGAGCTGCAGATCTTACACTGTGCATCGATTGTACATCAGTGTCTTTCCTAGCGGTGGTCACCTGTATCTGTTGCAGTAGTTTGAAAGAGGGTTTTGAGGACAGCTTGGCCTACTGCAGCTTGCTGCTTAGCTTGCACATCAACACAATAGTGTTTAGTGAAGGTGTGTGTTGTAGACCCTGTTGCTGCCTTGCAGATGTCTTCTAGGGGAATGTTCCCTAAGAAAGCCATGGAGGCTCCTAGTTTGCATGTGGAGTGCACTCTAGGAGGAACTGTTAATGTGCGTTTTGCCTTGTGATTGCATATTTGTATACATTTAACAATCCATCTTGCAATTCCTGATTTTGAAATGGGGTTGCCTTTATGTGGTGGAGAGAAAGCTACAAACAGTTGCTTTGTTTTACGAAAGGATTTGGTCCCATCAATGTAGTAGAGAAGAGCTCTTTTCACATCTAGTGTATGTAGAGCTCTTTCTGCTACAGAGTCTGGGTTTTGAAAAAACACTGGTAACTCTACTGATTGATTTGGATGAAAAGGAGTGATTACTTTAGGAAGGAATTTAGGATTAGTCCGTAGAACCACCTTGTTACGGTGTAATTGTAAAAATGGTTGTATAGTGAAAGCTTGAATCTCACTAACTCTTCTAAGAGAGGTAATAGCAATAAGGAAATTGCAGTTCACACTTATGTAAAGGTTCAAAAGGGGGCCCCATGAGCCTTGCAAGTACAATGTTTAGGTTCCACACTGCAGATGGTGGTAACCTAGGAGGAATGATTCTTTTTAATCCTTCCATAAAAGCTTTGATTGCAGGTACTCTAAATAACGACATATGTTGTCTGTTTTGTAGATATGCTGCAATGGCTGCAAGATGTAAACATATAGATGAATATGCTAGATTACATCTTTGTAAATGGAGAAGGTAACAGATGATATTTTGGATGGAAGCATCCAGAGGATCAATTTGATTGTTAGTGCAGTAAATGGCAACTCTCTTCCATTTGCAGCATAGCAATCTCAGGTAGTAGGTCTTCTGGCTTCTTTAATGATATTCATACAGTCTGGTGGCAGGTTAAGGTAACCAAACTCTAAGACTTCAGGAGCCAGATCGCCAGATTCAGTTGACTTGGATCTGGATGCCTGATGTCTCCATGGATCTGCGTTAGCATTGATGGTGTCAGAGACAGTCTTTGGTGTGGAACTAGAGAGTTCTAGCAGTGCGGTGAACCACGGTTGGCTTGCCTATGTGGGAGCTACCAGGATCACTTTGAGAGACTGTTGTCTCAGCTTGCGTACCACTAGTGGTATTAGTGGGGTTGGCGGAAAAGCGTAAGCAAATCTGCCTGACCAGTTCATCCATATTGCATTGCCCTTGGACAACGGTGGTGGAAACCTGGCGGCGAAGGTTGGGCATTTTGCGTTTTCGTGGGTGGCAAACAGGTCTATGTCTGGATGACCCCACTTGTGAAAGTATGGTTAAAGAACTTGCAGATGTAGTTCCCATTCGTGAATCTGTTGTGTCTGGCGACTTAACAGATCGGCTATCTGATTGTGAACGCCTGGAAGGTGTTCTGCAAGCAGGTATATCTATTGTGGAATGGCCCATCTCCAAATGTTTTGTGCGAGCTGGGACAGTTGCAGCGAGTGTGTGCCTCCTTGTTTCTGTATGTAGTACATGGCTGTCATGTTGTCCGTCCGGATCTAGACAGCTTTGTTTTGTATGTGTACTTGGAAGGACTTTAGTGCCAGGAAAATAGCCAGCAACTCTAGGTGATAGATGTGAAGCATTTTTTGTTGAGCAGTCCATCTTCCCTGAGTTGTGTGGTGGAGCAGATGTGCTCCCCATTCTGTCAGGGATGCGTCTGTTGTCAGTACTATTTGTGGAACAGGCTCGAGGAACAGCCGCCCTCTGGACAAGTTTTTGGTGTTCCACCACTGCAGAGAGCGATGTGTGCGGTTGTCCACCAACACCAGGTCCATCAGTTGTCCTTGTGCCTGATTCCACTGATGTGCTAGACATTCCTGCAATGGACGCATTTGCAGTCTTGCATATGGTACAATAAAAATGCAAGATGCCATCATGCCTATTAGTTGCATGAACACTCTGGCTGGGAGAGAGTGTTGGTTTTGAAACCTTGAGATTAAGGTTTGAATTCTCTGTATCCTGGCTGGACTGGGATAAGCTAGAGCTGTACTGGTGTTTATGGTAGCCCCTAGTTATTGATGTACATGAGAGGGCTGTAGATGTGACTTGGTGTGGTTTATTGTAAACCCCAAGTTGTGCAGTGTCTGAATTGTTTGAGATATGTGTTGAACACACTGGTTGAATGACTTGGCCTTTATGAGCCAATCGTCTAAGTATGGGAAGACATGGATCTGTTGTCTTCTGAGATGTGCCGCTACTACTGCTAAGCACTTTGTGAACACTCTTGGTGCTGTTGTTACCCGGAATGGAAGGACTTTAAATTGATAGTGTTGTCCTTCTAGCACAAACCTGAGATACTTCCTGTGAGAAGGATGTATGGGAATGTGAAAGTAGGCGTCTTTGAGATCTAATGTAGTAAGGAAATCGCCTTGTTGCACTAATGGGAGCACTTGCTGTAAAGTGGTCATGTGAAAATTATCTGAGTGTATATACAGATTTAGAGGCCGCAAATCTAGAATTGGTCTTAGTGTCCCATCATTTTTGGGTATTAGGAAGTAGAGTGAGTAGATCCTTGTTCCTTGATGTTGCAATGGAACTAGCTCTATTGCATCTTTTTGTAGCAATGAGAGAACCTCTTGTTGGAGCAGCGTTAGATGTTCTGTGGATATTGGCCGCTGTCTGGGTGGTATATTTGGAGGAGTAGCTGTAAGCTCTAGGCAGTAACCATACTGGATAATATGTCTTACCCACTTGTCTGTTGTGATGGAATTCCAGACAGGTAGGAACTGTGTTAATCTCCCCCTACAGGAGTGGTATGCTGTTGGGGGAGCTGAAGGAAGTCACCGACTGTTTAGTGGTGGAAGAGGATCGATTGTTGTTGTTACCTCAACCTCTTCCCTTATTGTTATTGCTTCTGTAGCCTCCTCTATAGTATCCTTTATTAGAGGATGCTTGTGTATTAGTTTTAAAGGAAGCTGAATTGTCTGCTCCAGCTTGTTTGGAGCCTCCTCTGTAAAAGGAGCGACGAAAGGAGCCTCTTGCTTGGGTGGACTGCAAAGTACCCATAGACTTGGTTGTATCAGTGTCTTTTTTCATTTTTTCCAGAGCTGTGTCTACTTCTGGACCAAACAACTGTTGTTGGTTGAATGGTTGATTTAAGACAGTAGTTTGTACCTCTTGCTTAAATCCTGAAATGCGTAGCCACGCGTGACGTCTAAGAAGGACACTGGTGTTTATTGCCCTGGATGCAGTGTCAGCTGCATCTAGTGCACATTTAATGGAGGCATTAGATATACGTTTACCCTCTTGTATGGGGTCATCTGCTTGTGCCTTATATTGATCAGGTAGATGTTGTAAGAACTTCTCTAGCTGTTCATAGTGAGCCCTGTCATATCTTGCTAGGAGGGCCTGTGTGTTAGCAATGTGCCATGCATTACTAGCTTGGGCAGCTATTCTTTTCTCTGAAGCATCTATGATTTTGGACTCTTTATCAGGAGGTGGTGCTTCTCCTGATGCTTGTGAGTTTGCCCTTTTCCTAGCGTTTGAAACTACTAGGGAGTCTAAGGATAACTGTCCCTTAATGTAAGCTGGATCCCCAGGAGCTGCTCTGTACTTTTTTCTATCCTTGAGTTTATGATTCTAGCCCATACAGGATCTTTAAACACTTCTGGGGCATGTTTAATAACTCCTTTAATCATTGGCAGTATTTGCACAGATTTTTGGGATTGTTCACAAGTGTCCTCTTCTGCCTCATCTGAATGCATGGCGACATTGTGATAAATGGCAGCCCTATGGATTAATTGTCCAAACCCAATATTGTCTTCTGGGGGAGAAGGTTTAGATGGATATATGTGTGGGTCAGGAATATTTGGTATATCCTGTGGGTTTGGATACTCCCAGTCTGGTGAACCTGTTGGGTAGGGAAAAGGGTTATCTGGGTCTTTCCCTCCCCCATGCTATACTGATCATCATCAGCTTCCTGAGGAGGTGTATGTTGTGGAGAATGAAGAGGAGAATTTTGAGGTGAAATGTTTAAAGGGAAAGCAGGAGAGGGAGATACAGGAGAAGAAGGGTGCATAGGAGATGTGGCAGAGTCCTTCTTGACAGGCACTGGAGGTGTAGGTGCTGTATCTGACTTCCTCTTCCTGTGTGGTGTGGTGGAAACATGTCCTGTTTCTGGGTCTATGTATATCCTCTTTTGCAGAGTATCAGGTCTGAAAAGCTCTTCTTCTTCAGAAAATGCTTTCGGCACCGATTCTTTTGGCTCCGGGCCTGGTTTCTGTTTGTCTTTAGCCTTAGGAGTTGTTGTATAGTCCTGTGGCGTACATTTCGGCACCGAAGCGATCTTCTTCAGAGTTGAGGCCTGGTTTAAGGGCTTGGAGACGTCAGAAGCAGGTTTTCTGGGTTTTGGCACAGAAGACTTCGGAACCAGGACTGCTTTCGGTTTCAGTGCCGAGGCAGCTGGTCGTATCGGCATGTGTGGTTTGCTCGGTAAGGAGCTACCGGAAGGCTTTAATATTTTCTTTGTAGCCGGGCTCGATGGCGGGGCTTTCTAAGCAATGTCTCGGTCTCGACTGGGCCCCAAAGGTGGAGTTTTGACCTTAGCCTTTGGTTTAGGTGGTTGGGCTGGGGTAGGGGCAGTCGTACTCACACGTTGACCTGATGGTATGAAGTCATCGGAGTTGTCTGCCTCAGATACGAACTGTAGATCATCGGAATCTTCCTAGGGGACACATGGACCTTCGTCGAAGATATCCACCGGTTCCGGAGCTTATCTCTGCATGTCGCGTCGACGGGCCCTTCGATCTCGAATGGTCTTCTTGGATCGAAAGGACGTACAAGCTGTGCAGCTCGACTCGTCGTGTTCAGGTGATAAACACAGGTTACACACCTCGTGATGGTCGCTGTGTGGAAATTTTGCTCCACACCCGGGGCATTTTCTGAATGGTGTCCTTTCCATGAGGTGTCGGCCTCACTGTGTGGGTAGGCCCGACGGCCCGCGTCGACGACCGGAATCGAAGTGGTGACGTGAGTCTATGTATATTGAAGTTAAAGTTTGTTTTTAGAAAGTTTTGCGCATCGAAGTCTTTGAAAAGTCGATTTTCGAACCGGAGTGGAAAAGTTGCATCCGAACCCAGTGGCGGAAAAAAGCAATCTAAGGATGGAGCCAATGCCCATGCGCTCTATCGTCCAAGGGAGGAGTCACCTATCTCGTGACTACAAAGACTTCTTCCAAGATGACAACAACATGCAATCATCCGAGCCCAACACCAGGTGGCAATCTAATGCACAGTGTAAGAGCTGCAGCTCATATGCCACGAACAAACTGTTACCCTCATACTCTGAAGATAGGCAGCGACTGCCGCCATAGCTTTCGAGAACACCAAAGAGGTGCTGGTGAGGCTGAAGGGGAGCATGGCAAATTGAAAATGCTCCTAGCCTACTGTGAACAAAGGGTAACATCTGTGGTACTGCAGGATAGCCATATGAAAAAACGCATCCTGCTGGTACAACGCCACCATTAAATAGACTGGATTCAGGGTAGGCATAACCTGGGCCAACTTGAGGATGTTGAATTGGTCCTTCTCCATTCAGAGGACAAACCTCTAAAATAGGACCAAGGCCTCCCTCTTTCTTCAGCATGAGTAAATAGTGGGAGTAAGAACTAATCCAGATCTCCGATACTGGAACTCTATTGACATCTACTTGGAAAGTCACACCACTTGCTGCATGATGGAAAGGTGCTCCTCTAAAAGTCACCCTGATGTGAGAGGATGGGCGAGAAAGGAATGGCAGGGCATAGACTTGCTAAGTGATCAACTGTGCACTGGATGTGAAGGATTGCCACCCAGGGAGAAAGTGTTGGATCCTACCCCCCAGCTTCTGGGTATGCGCTGACAAGGACAAAGTTAAGCGACTTGGGAGCAGGCACCGAGGGCTTGGGAACTGGGAAGATCAATGCCCTTGGGGGCCTATAAAGTGCTCAAAATGCACCTTCTAAAGCTCCACCACACATAGCTGCCCTGAGCCCTTCCAGTTCTTTATGGTACCTGTACACTTATGCTATTAATGTTATGATATTTTATGTCCTTATACTTTTCTGAGTACAGAACTCCAGTGGCTAATGCTGCATTAAATAAATAGTGTAAATAAATTATAAATAATTATACAATTCCACTATAGGGTTGAATATGGCTTATATTTTTCACTAGGTGTTGCTGATACAGAACTAGACAAAAATTGCTGACTCTAGCAGGCTCTCACTGTGTTATATTCTCTCCAAACTGCACCTACATTATTTTCTTTGGTATCCTCTTTCTTCTCTTCTTCCTCTGTCTGGGTGTTCTTCTCAGTAACATTACACACTTTCTTCTGTATTTCTGCTAATCTGAAAGAATATTGAAGTTAACTTTTGCCATCTTTAAAAAAGACAAATTCCATGCACCTTTCACATACATAGTTAGCAAATCAACGAATAACTGTAGGTCTGTGTCCTATGAACATTTTTAACACTTATAACACGGCTTGCTATTACTAGGCTGACGGGTACAATTGTTTCTTTGGAGCGCCTAAGTCCAAAATCAGTAACAATTAAAATGGCCACACTGGATAGCAAACTTTTGGTGTACAGAGTGGGTGTACCACAGACTCTCAGTACCTGTTGCAGCAGTTAGCATCTCCAGACACATATTCTGCTGTTTCTCTCTCAAATGGAAACAAACACTGGAAAAACCAATATATCTTCCTTGTTTTAGGTGTATGTGTTCTTTGTTGTAAAGACTGTGTTGAGAGGTCTGATTGGATGCACTAACAGAAAATGCACATATAGCTTGTAAGAAAGAGTTCATAGAACTCCCTTGGCGGGTAACACCCTTGAAGAAGCAGTATTAGCCATTCACATATACTTTTTAAATGTATTATATTTATACTGTGGCACATGCACTTGAAGAGATACTGCCACTAGAAATCTTGATTAAGAGGGGTAGCAGAGCCTAATCTCACATTGACACTAAAACATCACAAAACAATTTTATCAAGAGCTTCACCTAAGTATAGTCTGAGCACTTCCAGGGCAAAAACCGCTGAGCTAGTACTGAAGACCATTACAGAATGGGGCAGATATCTTGCCAAGTGTCATTTAGATGTTGTTGGTCTCCACTTTATATGCATTTGCGTCTCCCATACCCCCTTTTTCATTTTCGACCCTATCTGTTCCTGTGTGCAAAGCAATCCCTTTTAATTTCTCTCATTGATTCCTATTTGTTCTCCTTGGTACTTGTCGTATCCTACTTACTGTTTGCTTTTTTAGCTTGTAACCTGCTGGCCTTCTGGCAACCTAGGGTTCAAAAATTACTATACCATCCTCCCTTACACCTGGTAAGCCTGGTTATATCAGTCTGCCCTTTACTCAAACTCATTTTTGCATTCCCTTCTTGGCCTGTTTTGTACGACGTACCTTACAGCTGTTCCTGAGAACCTTGATGTCTCAGCAAGCTAAGAAAAATCTATCCAGAGGGCAAAAATCACTCCTAAAGTTCTCTCAGCTGTTTTTCATGCAGCCCCTCAAGCTAGAATGTTGTTGCACTGATACCTCTCCATAGGGATCTAGTGACAGCTATGGTTTTAAAAGAGTCAGAACAATCCAAACTGACACAGATCCATCAAATTGGAGACTGATGTTGGGCAGGCCTACAAAAGACCTGGTGAACAAAATTAAAAAGTTTAGGCTAGATAGAGTATATTTAGGAGTACCAGACTCCGAGCACCTTTACCGGATTATCGAGTATGTACTGGACTTTGATTAACTGCACAATACACTAATGGAAACACTGTGCTTTGTGAACACATAATTAGCTCTGAAGAAATTCCAACGCATAAAGGAACCAAATGCGTTGGGTGATTTTATCAATGAAATGAATAATAAAAGATGCTTTTAAATTGGATTACAAAGTCCATGAATTGATTTAGTGATGGAATTTGTGGACTGCGTGCGTGTCTTCCTTTGAATATTCTGTTTTCTGCATTGAATAGTAACAATAACCATTGTAGCTTGAAACTGTGTGGGGCATATCACTGGAGCCAGAAAGAGTGCTGTTACCGGTGCTGTACTACAGCTGCTAAGTGCACATTAAAAACATGAATTGGATAAGTTAGTAGGTCAAGCTGCAAGCTGAAGAGACATGATCAAGCTTATGTAATCCACAAACATGGCTCACAGCCAAGTTATGCAGTCTATGCAGCATTTTCACCTGCAAATATAGAAGCCCAAGATAAAGAGTGCCTCCTTAATCTAGGCATGAAAGAATGCACACAACCACAACATGCTCATCTGCGGAAGTTAAAGGTAATTTTTTCTGCAGAAGTGTTAATGTGAAGATGTACGCCAAACCCACCTTTTGCAACTGTACATCAAACGCAAGTTCTTGGTCAAACAGTATGCACAGATTCTTCGTCTTGCAGACATAAGGCAATACACCCAAGGACTGGTTAACCTACCAAAGCCTGGTCAACCAGTAAGTGACATTCTTTACAATAATCAAGATCAGATCAGTCTTTTTGCCATTCACTTAAATGACGGCTAATTGAGGCAGTCGACTAACAATCCAATTTTAGCTGAGTGTTAATGACATAGAAGAAAGTGTTAAAACAATAAGAGCACACAGACTTCTCTCCCACCCTTCCAGGGTTGGAGATGAAGAATAAATAGCATGGGGGAGAGAAAGCCACACCCTATTTAACACTGCATTTGACCAGAAACATGGCAGAACAGAATGGTAGGAGTAAAACTGCCTGAATACATCCCCAAACCAATGCAGAGCTGCTTAAGTGGCTGACCAAAACAGGTAGATTAGTGAGATTGAACAATCTAATAGTAGAAGCCCTGCTTGCTTGTTCTCATCCTTGATGGCTTGTAGCTCACCTAGAGCGGTCAACAGGAATGACCCCATTCTGCATTTCAAACTGAAGTTCCCTTTCCCAAAGAGCAAAATTAAGGTAGCATGGTATGTAAATGGTGTTGCGGTATGGTGGCCCCTCAATTCCTTGGACTCTTGTCCAATATATATCCTAATCGGACTAGTTGGACTACATGCTACTTGCCGACGTCAGATGCACACAGCAAGAAACGAGAAGCAGCAGCCGTGCTGGCTCTAAAGCGGCTCCGCAGAGGGTCCTAGCATCTTGGCTCACGGCTCCCCTGGTCTGGCACTAGGGACAGGCCGTTAAGTCTTGGTCCCCTAACCTCGCAGCCCAGTCCACAGACCCATCGGGACGCAGCTCCAGAGCCTGAATCCAAACCAGGACAAAGCTGAGTTGGAGCCGGAACCGGAGTTTAAGCCAGTGCTACGAGAACCAGCGAGGACCAGGTACTAGCGCCTGACTGGCAGCAACAGGGTGGAGGTAAGGCCTTAGGGCCACGGTCCTCTCCGTAAGGTGCGGAAGCGGCCGGTGTGGTTTGCTCCTACGGATGGGATGGCCCGTCCGCACTTCACACTCCTCAGTACGCGCCTCCTCAGGGTGCCTTTCTTCTGTCCCACCTTAGCTAAAATTGAGCCTAAACGAGGCAAGTTTTGAGTCTGGACCCTAAGAAGCCCTGAGACCTCTGGAACCAGGGCAGGTTTAGGCGGCTTGTCTTGGAGTGCTGCGTTGTTGCTTATGTTTTGCCCTGCATAATAGATATTTAACAGTCTCCCAGCCTAGGGCAGCCGGTTGTCTGCATCCCCACACTCCTCTTTTACTATGACATGTAGAGGTCGCCTCATGCTTTCCCTTGCCTTCAATTACCAGTGGTCTACTACCTGACTAGGGGAGTAGGAGTGGTGTGCTACCTGCCAAATGACACGGATCAAAGTACCCATGGCATCATTTATTTATTTATTTTAAAGTTTTATAGAACCCGGACCAGACCCGTGAGGGTATCAGAGCGCTTTAGAGGATTGAAGGGTGGTATACAAAAGAATTAGGAGGGAAGGGTACCCATTGGGTAAAATAAGAAAATACATGATACAAGGAGAAGCAAGCAGTCTAAATTCTCAACTCTTGGGTGGGAGCCCAGGAGAGCAGGGTAGGTTTCATCCGTAAAAGCCATGGATAATGCCCAAGTGGTGGGTGGAACAGGTCGCTGAGGTGATTGTAATGTGATCGTTATGCGAGGAATTTGCCCATTAGGAACGTTCTGGGCTCCTTTTTAAAGCGTGCTAAAAAGACGGAAGTCTTCTGATGTCGGGCGGGAGAGAATTCCAAATTCTTGGAGTGGCCCCCAAGAAGGCCTGATTGCAGTTTCCCCCCCCCCCCGGAAGCCTGCTGGTTGGAGCAAAAGGTCTCTGGCAGATCCTCCCCACAGACTCCACTAACGGCTTACGTCACCACTGAACCTCTTGATAAAAGGAAGAGCCTTCAGGTGGTTGCTGAGGGCTACCATCTTTTATCCCACAAACACCTGATTCCTTCCTTCTATAAGCAAGAAAACAACAAATCTGTAATAGCTTCAACAATGTGGCTCTCAGAGCATTCAGTACGCCAACAACACAGCAGCTTTCAACGAGTCAAGAAGGAGACCCCTCTCCAAGGAAATGCCAGAAGAGGCTTTACCTTCATCGCAGGCGGAGATTCCGGAGGTCTCAGTCATAAAGAGGCTCTCAGAAGGCTCACATCTATCAGTGACTCCTGACATTTCTTTAAACAGCTGCAGCTAGGACAACCTCAGAAAGAAGGCGAGACAAGAGATGCCTGGGATGTCTTGCTTTGCGCATTTCAGTTTGTTGTAACTGCCTTAACACACCAGTTCAGCAAGCTAAACCTGCAGTGGGCCTACCCAACACCATGCCGTCTATGTTAAGGCCACTGACTCAAACATTGGAGCGCTAAACTCATTGATACAGCGCGCTCAAGCCAACACAGTCCAACTAGTTCCATTCTGCACACATGATCTGGTCCTTGAGAAGCTGGCATACTCCTGGGCACTTTTGCTATGGTACTAAAAGACATAAAGCTGCAGTTGAAACCAGAGCCTCACAAAACCCTATGCTTATAAGGTCTGCTAATTGCTCCCTTAATGAGCTTCAGCGATTAAGCCACCAAATCAATAATTGCTCCCTTAATGAGCTTCCGCGATTAAGCCACCAAATCAATGTCAGACAACAGAGGAACACAAACACACAAGCCGTAGAACTCTGCCAGTCAATCTCAGCAAGCGCTAATGCCGGTCCGCACCCAAGGGGAGACTTAGGAAACATCGATCTACAGAGCAGCATAAACATTATTCAGCAGGAAGGCTTAATTTCTCAGCTCTCCACTATCTCGCCTTCTCCCTGGCTCTGGCAGACGATTGATCAACGGCTACCAAATCAGCACAATTACTCAGCCTTTTACCAGTAAGCTTGCTCCTAGTGCTGGTCTTGTAAATGTACAACCATCAGGAACTACACAATCTACGAAAAGACAGCAAAAAAAAGGCTTAGAAAATCTCACAACAAACAAAACGTCAAAGGCTCGTTACACACACAAATCAATCAAGGATCCATCTTCAGACCACTCACTAAGCCTTTCAAAGTAGTCAATGACCTGAGAGAAGCAGTGGAATCGCTCAGCAGAACAAAAACTGATAAAGAAACTAATAACTCTAAACCATTCCCTCAAGCTGCACCACGTCCAATACCCACTTAGTACCTTCTTCAGCATTTGGGAAATACAATTGCACAACATAGCCCATGTAACGAACACAGGAGAGGGAACTTTCTCAGCGACCACCAAAGCCAATCTAGAAGACTCTCAGCATGGCCAACGTGGACATTTCCACTCCTCATGGTGGATTCTTCCGAACAATTTATAGGGATGGCCAGGTGCCAAGCCAGCAACCAAATTACCCATCACAGAGCCTCTCCTCCATCACAGGCAATGACATGAGAGCTATCCACCAGATCATCATAAAACAACAACCTTCTGCAGCTCTAAGCACACTGGCTATAAAGAAGTAAACTCTGAAGACCGATAACCCTCATGAAGAACCTGGTAATCTCATTTTTACACCAAAAAACAAATCGAGGGGAACATTTTATAAAATCAACTGAGGTACAAAGATACGTATGACACAAGAAATCCCTTCTTTAAGGCACATTAAGTCATCTGGCATTCATTCAGTAACCTTCTTGAGCTCCTCAAACCTGGCATGGAAGAAGCCGCAGTCATCACCTGGAAAACTGCCCAGCCAGTGGAGCAGGTGTGTGCGGAGAAGCAGGCTTTTTGCTAAATGGGTCATCAAGATCTCCCGCCAGTAGGTTTAAGCCTATCCCCAATTTCTAACACTGCATAGCCCTGGTAAAGGCCACTTCCCACTAGGTTATTAAGTGAGACTAGGTATGCACGATCTAACTAAGGGGCCAGATGCCAACGAGCGAATCCATCTAACGTCAGTCTTCAGAGCCGCTTGGAACCACTCAGTTTCAACTACATGTGGTCAAGGCACCTAGACAACTGGCCATGAAGAGGACGAACTTCCACAGTCAATTTTGCCATGCCACAACTGACTGGCTTGGCTCCTAAGTGCCTTGCTACCAGATCCTCATAGGTACAGGAAGTATGGACAGTGCAATGGCTCAGCTGAATGGCTCCTTAAGGAATGTTTTCCAATCTATGCATGCAACATAAAGGGATTATCAAGCAAAACTGAGGATGAGCACTTTTTATGCTACAATAGACTGTAATACGTGGTGATATTCCAGTGATCTGGTCCCTAGAGGCTCTAGAACTTCCAGCATTCTTGGGTTATAGCAAACCGGCATGCAAAACTTGCATGCTGGGTGGCCCTGCTGGGGGCCTTGCCATCTATGTAGTGGGAAATCTCAACACCAAATAGAAGAGATCCAAATCGACCGTCCTAACTTTCAAGCCGTAAAATTCTGGGAATGCTCCCCAACTAGTGCTCCTCCTCTGTTGATTCTGAATGTTTACATCCATCCCTTGACTACTAAGAAGCAAGAAATAGTCAACATACTAATGCCATTCATCACTGCTCAAACAACTGTAAACCCAGGTTTGCTCATCTTTATGACCGGTGACTGCAACATGAGCTTAGTGCAGGCTACAACAAGTAGTGGAAACACATAACCAGATATGGCATATTCATTCCTTTCAGGCATGTATGCAGAGAAAGGGCACAAGTGGGCAATTATTTGTAAAAGATGTGGAGCATCTGGGCCTGAAAGCCTTGAACGGTCGCATTAACCCAGACATTCCTGCTCAGCCTACCTTTCACTTGACAAAATCCAAATCAATTATCAATTCCACTATTGTGTCCCTCGCCCTATTTCCCATGGCTATACATTACAAACTGGGATGTCAGCTGGAAAGCGACCACCAACCTCAAAGGATTCTTCTAAGACTGCATTGCCAAATGCATGACCAGGCCCCACCAGACATAGGTATAATTTTTATCATTAACTATAGAAGGATTCATTGGTCAATTTGATCAATCGAGAGGATGGAACAGATGCCAGCCTCAAATGGGAACTGTCATGTAACTTAACTACTGACCCTTTGGACCAGTGGGCCCAGCTCTCAGTGCTCCTGGTGGAGGAACCAGCCCAACCCTGGGAGGGCATTAACTGCCACTGCCCAGTAGCGTCTGGGCCAGGAGGATTTCAGCTCAACTCATGACAGCTAAAAAGAAGCTGAATCACGCACCACAGTTACTTCGTGATAGTTCAAACTTGACCTTACTGAGTGTGCCCCTCCCCAAACTGAGAGGTCTGAACATAAAAGCCACATGGCAGCAAGCCAAATTCGAAGGAGACCGGTATTGGTGTAAAGTTTTCTCAGCCTCCAGAATAAATGACGCTAGAGAATTCTGGCGGCTTGTGAACCACACCAAAGGCCTTCGGCCGTCCCCCTCATCCTTGGACATCTTGGAAGACAGTTACTACATCCAGGAAATGTATGGGGGCCGAAAGTCATCACCTGGGCTCCTGAAAACAGGGCCTTTAAAACTGGAGGCGTTTCATCTTAGCACTCAAATATCATTGGGCGAGGTGGAGAAAATAATAACTGGCCGACTTCGTGATGGCGCCCCAGGTCGCAGCGGTTTACCACAATTGATTTTCAATCAGAACGCCCAATATTGGGCCAAACATCGGTCAATATTGTACAAATATGTTCTCACCAACCAGGTTATCCCAGACAGCTGACCGGTATTAATCATAGCTCCAATCTTCACAGCTGGGGAAAAAATCACTTCCCTCCAACTATCCATTGATTGCCCTACTGGACATGGAGGCAAAATACTTTTGCAAACTACTGCTCACTGAATTGACTGACGGGGATGAGGCAGGCTCATTGGTTCCAGTGAACCATACTGGGTTCATTAAGAAAACCGGCACAACCACTAACATCGTAATGCTTGCCCTGTTAATCGATCAAGCAAGGCGTCACTCCTTAAACCTTCACCTTTGTAAGGTGGGCTTTCACTAGCTCTTTGATGTGGTGCAATGTAACATCTTGTGGTGCAAACTACAGTGCTTGGGAATCTCTCCTTCTCTCTTAAAAGCTATACAACTGCTGTACTCAGACATGTGAACAAGGGTAAGGCTGGGCACTGGCACAGTGGTATCGAAGAAAACACCTAGGAACAAAGGCCTTAAACAAGGATTAATCTTGGCTCCATTTCTTTCCAGCTCGTATATAGCTGAGCTGACAACTGCACTTAACAGTGTTAACTCTCATTCCTCTGTGCTGTGTGGCCTCAACGCCATATCCATGCTGTATTCCGATAATGTTGTCCTGATTAGCTACACCAAGGTCAGACTACACACGAATAATTAACGCAACTGCCTTGCATGCTGCAAACATAGGCTTGGAGTAAATCTCAATAAAAACAAAAACAATGCCAGTAACCACCAGAAAAACCCCTCCACCGATTTTCCACTTAGAAGGCTCAGACCTCGAACCTGTGCTGGAGTACAAATACATAGGAGTAATCTTCGACTCCAGAGGTGCTTTTAATAAACTGTGCAATGCGATACAGAGGAGAACTAATACACCAACTTCTGCCTTTTGCACCTTAAAGAACTCTTCAGAAGGAATGTCTCTCCAACCACTCATCCAAGCCATGCCTGCTGAACATGTTTGGCATTGAGGCCCTGAAAGGTACAGCAGACAAAATAATCAACAACGTCATTAAAGGAACATATCAACGAGTGTTCAATCTTCCACGTCACACCTCTCCAGCCCCAATCTGCTCGAGTTCAACCTCTGGAGACAGACCGTAAGCAGCCTGTGAGCCTATCTTAAATTGTGTTATACGCTAAAAAATGAATCAAGAGCCCACATTGACAGAAGCACCGCACGTCGTCACTTTGTCCCACGGGACCACCTGCATGCCGGCACTTTGCCTTTGGGACTGCATTGCCCAGAGTCCCAAGCACAGCAAGCGCCAGGAGGCGCCAACGTGGATCTCTCGTGCCAGGCGGCGCATTAAAGTGGCCTCGGGGGCCCGCAGCATGGAACTCGTGCGGGCGTGCCTGGGCGGGCCCCTCTGCGCCCGTCAAAGGCCGGAGAAGGCTGGGCTGGGCCATCCCCCTAAGTCCTGGTTCGTGAGATCCTAAGAGAGCCCATACTAACTCCATACAAGGTATTGCTCTTCTGGTTGCTTTTTTCTCCTCTTATTTGAATTTAACTTTGCCAACTGCTGGGGTTATCAAATAATACAAGCATTGGAAATGCAATAGGTCTCGCAGTAGTAAAGTTTGAGCTATAGGTGTTATTTATTTTTTTGTTTTTTATTTATGTGTTGTTTTTTCTAAATAGCTAAATTAATAGCTTTCTTCTTTACAAAGCCAATAGTTATAATTTTTGTAAATGTGACACCTCTAGCATTTGTAAAGCAACATGTTTTGTATTAACGGGACTTATATGTGACTTATATGTATTGATATAAAAAAAATCAATGGCTTAAAAAAACAATTAATAATTAATACGTAAATAAAATGGATTTTATTTTATATTGCCAATAGCTTAAAGTTTATTAAATATATTTAGTGAAGATGCTGTGGTTGCGCTGAGTGAGGGTGAGGGTGAGTGAGGGTGAGGGTGAGTGAGGGGTTGAGGGTGAGTGAGGGTGAGGGGTTGAGGGTGAGTGAGGGTGAGTGAGGGTGAGTGAGGGTGAGTGAGGGTGAGTGAGGGTGAGTGAGGGTGAGTGAGGGTGAGTGAGGGGTGAGTGAGGGTGAGTGAGGGTGAGTGAGGGTGAGTGAGGGTGAGAGGGTGAGGGGTTGAGGGTGGGTGAGGGTGAGTGAGGGGTGAGGGTGAGTGAGGGTGAGGGTGAGGGGTTGAGGGTGAGGGGTGAGGGTGAGTGAGGGTGAGGGGTTGAGGGTGAGTGAGGGTGAGGGTTGAGGGTGAGTGAGGGTGAGGGGTTGAGGGTGAGTGAGGGTGAGGGGTTGAAGGGTGAGTGAGGGTGAGGGGTTGAGGGTGAGTGAGGGTGAGGGGTTGAGGGTGAGTGAGGGTGAGGGGGTGAGGGTGAGGGGTGAGGGTGAGTGAGGGTGAGGGGTTGAGGGTGGGTGAGGGTGAGTGAGGGTGAGGGTGAGGGTGGGTGAGTGTGAGTGAGGGTGAGGGTGAGGGGTTGAGGGTGAGTGATGGTGAGGGGTTTGAGAGGTGAGTGAGGGTGAGGGGTTGAGGGTGGGTGAGGGTGAGTGAGGGTGAGGGGTTGAGGGTGAGTGAGGGTGAGGGGTTGAGGGTGTCCAGGAAGCACATATGTTCGATAAATACTCCATGGTCACCCCAAAAGCATTTTAGGCCAATAGAATGGTGTGTCTGATGGTCGCAAATCATAAAGTGATTGAGAAATCTACCTCATTTACCAAAGTGATTGAGAAATCTACCTCATTTACCTAGTACCTCCTCTGCCTGGCCTCTACATGACAACGCACCCTAAGCAGATTGTAGCGCCTAAAAGCATCCTTGGAGAAGAGCATTAGTCATGCATTTGTAATATTTTGGCCACATTTCAAGAGCTATCGGCAGCCTCATCTTCAAGCCCTCATAAACCAATGAACACTCACTAAAGCGTATAACTCTCGGTTGCAACATTGGGGGGCTGTACCCTAAGGACACCCCAAAGTGAAGCAACCACGGCTTCCCTTTAGCCAAAAAGTGTTGCCTCAGTGCGGTCACGTGACCCACCCACTTCTTAAGAAGTCAGAGCAGCCTCGTCGCCGCCAGTTCCCCTTCCTGGTTGCTGCAAGCCTCAGGTAAGCGAGGTGCAGGCTCGCCCACAGCTTGGGATGCTGCCCGTCCTCGCCATGTTTATTTCTGTATCTAGTGCCGACTTTTATAGTTAGCAGGTTTCAAAGCGCTGCAAAGGCTCTCAATTTCAAATTAAGAGACTGTGAACTAAGAGAGTGTGAACTTAGTCTATAGTGACTGTTTATGTGTGCAAGGAAGTCGAGTTATTTTCTTATCATAAACAATCGAACTTTTAACCTGTTGTATTAGTGGGGGAGGGATGGAGAGCGGTTGGACAGGAGAGGGGAAAGAGTTATAGACGCGAAGACAGAGGAAGTGAGAAGGTGAGTATCTAAAGGAGTGCATTGGGTGAAAGGAGTGAGATGACAAACAATGAGTGAAGATAGAAGAGAGAAAGAGAAAAGGCACAAAGGGAGGAAGAAAGAAAAGAGCAAAGGAGGGTGAGGGGGCGTGGAAGAAAGAGAGGTGGGTTTGGGGACGAGAAAGAGCGCTGCGGTGCTTCTACCCTGACACATCTGCGCTGGAAGCACCACATAGTTACTCCCACGGACCCGGAGTCACATCTGTGGACACCAGAGAGTTGAACGCCCACCTCAGCAAACATACACACTGTTAACTCTTTGCAAAGCCCGCAGTCTCCAGCCAGCCGCAGCTCCTTACACAAAATGCCTCTAGCTTGGAGTTGGAATGGTCAGTCTTGTAAACTCCCTGGTGGCATCTTAAGGAATTTTGGACCCTGGGCAAGACATACTTTTGAGATCCCTGCGCGGTGCAACTTGTACTTTTATTATCCTTTTTGTGCGAATTCAAGCCTGTATGGTTCCAAATAAAGTTTCCGAAACTGTGGTCGCTGAAAAAACAGCTGAAATATGCCTTGAGTGAGGCGCCAAGATATCCTTAAGAAATGTAAAAGGAGCCTGGGTCAGAGGTACGCAGAGGAAAGCAGAGAGGTTTAGATGCAGAAATAGAGGCGACATTGAGAGTAAGTTCACTTTTCCCAGGGCGGGTAGGGCGGATGAGCTTGCATGGTGGGGGGACGGGGCAGTTGCCCAACTTGCCCAAGCTTTAAACTGTATCTGTCATCTTATCCACGATATAGTGCCGAGAAGCATTCTAGAGGGGGATGGTTTTTTTGGGAGAGAGAGAGAAAGAGAGAGAGAGAGAGAGAGAGAGAGAGAGAGAGAGAGAGAGAGAGAGAGAGAGAGAGAGAGAGAGAGAGAGAGAGAGAGAGAGAGAGAGAGAGAGAGAGAGAGAGAGAGAGAGAGAGAGAGAGAGAGAGAGAGAGATGGTGGCAGGGGATTCTTCAGAAGGGGACTGGTTTCAGGTTGCCGGTACGAACGATGATTTGAAGTTAATGAGACAAAGGATAAAGGGTGGGGTGAGGGGGAAGCATCGTATCGCAGGAAAGGCAACGCATTGGGTGGAAAGAGTTAAGACATGCACTGGCCAAGACAACAAAAAAAAAAGTGTGAGTCAAAGAAAAGACAAGCATGGAGTCCAATGTTGTGAACTGCGCTAATGCAGCAGACACAGGATGCTTTTAGATCCACTGTTAGTGCTTGGAAGGGGCCGTCGGAGGCACACGACACGTTACAAATGACTTGGCATTACGGAGATTTAATTTCCTACCACAATTTCTGCTCAAGCTGTGCAAACACTTGCTCGTATGTCAGATCCAATGAAAAGAAGATATTACAGGTTCCGGAAAACATTCTGTTCCGGAGGACAGACCCGATATTCACAGTTTAAGAGCCAAACCATGAGCAAGGAGACTGTCTACAAGTCCTCAGCCAAATTCAAGGCTGCATCACAACACGAGTTAAACATGCTGAACGTACCTCCGTGGTGAGCAGAGCCCCGGATGTCCCTCTCTCTGCCTGCGTTACTCGACTGTGTGTTGTTGCCAGAAAGCATAACGAAAAAAAAAAAGGAAGAGAGGGGAGGGGGGAGGAGAAATGCGTCTCGGCCGGAGCAGGGGGCGGAGCAGGGAGAGCGGGCTTTGGAATGTAATTGACACGGCCGGCCGGTCGTGAAACTGAAAGCATGGCCGGCCGGCCGTGAAAGCCTTTGATGCGGCAGGGGAAATGCGAGACGGCGGGAAGGGGAGGGGGCGGAGCGAGTAAACAAAGACGGATGTGCACGCGCTTTTAAGCTCAATGCGCATGCGCATTGAGCTTAAAAGTCACGGGCACTGCAAGGAATCGCCACGATTCCTTGCAGTGTGGATAAAGAGTGGATAAGTCCCAATACTCTCGCTTGCTCGATGCGCATGCGCATCGACAGGCGAGACCTAAAAATGGCTAAAAGAAAGCACAATAGATCTACATGAGAAATTGGACACTTTAACTAGAGCCGAATCTGTTCTCAACCATGAGATAAAGCTTACAGAACATCGGCTTTCACTAGGCTCTCCCTTTTCACAAAAGCATTCCTCTCTGGGCAGAACTATTACGGCATGTGATACTCCCACTGCCCACCTAGTACCTCCCACTGCCTCTCCGCCCCTTGCACAATCAAAATCATCCTCTCCTATAGTGGATGTAACAACGGACTCAAACATTACCACCAGAGGGCAGGCCGCCAAAATTCAGTCTGCGAATGCCAGTGAAACTTCAGTAAAAAAAATGAAAACAGTGGGGGCACAAAAGCAAAAATCCCAGAAGCCAGCTCAGGCAGCTAGACCTAGAGGGACTGGCAGAACTAGAGCAATGAAATTGGCCAAATTTTAAATGGGTCTACTCTATCAATGCCGGCTCAATCTCTGGGATCACTCGATGATGGAACTTGGGAAAGACTGGAGACTATAGTCTCCACGCTTCTAGAACCATTTTTACAATAGATAACCCACATCCAGAAAAGACTTAAGAACATTGAGGTTGCGGAGACCAGCCGGGAGAATGAACTATCTGATAAGAACTTTGCCGCCCTTTGGAAAAGACTAGATCGATTGGACACTTTAACAAATAATATAAACTCACAATTTAAAACTATTAAGCCTACTAATACTGAGAGGTTTGTGTCTAATCTGCCAGCTAATGGCACGCATAATTGTAACCCACAGAATGCCGCACCAATATCCTTTCCATCTTCTGGTGCGTGTGGCACCTGTAGTAAAGTCAAGGAATGCTTTTCATCAGTGCTCCTAACTGTGAGGGATAACTCCTTTAATGCTGGTGGTACTAATAGCTTGCCTGCTATTGCTTCACATATGTCCCCAGATTCTCGCAGTGTGCCTAGGAGTACCGCAGATAGCACAAATTTAGGGGGTGGGAGACCGTGTGCGGTGGCTCCGGACCCCAAGAGAATAGAAATCGCTCAGGCCATCAGGGATTTGCTTAGCCTACCACCGGCATTATGTCTTTTTTGTTTTGGTGCTGGCAGGGGCACCCCCTATTGCGAAAAACCAAGTGGAAACATGGGACCAACTGCGCAAAAAAGTGCTGATTGGTTATCCAAACAAAGGGTTCAGGATGTCACATATAAGGAAAATGCTACTTACCAGTATGCATCTGTTCTTAGCATGTAGAGCTGCAGAGTTACACACTGTGCATAGATGGCCACCTAGTGTTGGGCCTGGATGTTTGCAGCTTGTTTTGTTGTAGAAAAGTATTTGGAAGTCACGGGATAGGTGACTCCTCCTTTGGATGATAGTGCGCATGGGTACGACTCCATCCCCATATTGTTTTTCACCATTAGGGAAGTGATGGAGCTGTACAAGAAGTAGTGATGTCCATGTGATTTGTATCTAACTAAGATAATACTGGGACAGATAAAGGTGGGTGGGCGTGTGTAACTCTGCAGCTCTACATACCAAGAACAGATGCATACTGGTAAGTAGCATTTTCCGTTCGAGGCATATGAGCTGCAGATTACACACTGTGCATAGATTTTATGGCAGTACCCACACCTAGTGGCGACCACCGGTATCTGTTGCAGTAGTTTGAAACAGAGTTTTTAGTACAGCCTGGCCCACAGTGGCTTGTTGCTTAGTTGGCACATCTACACAATAATGTTTTGTGAATGTGTGCGGTGTAGACCATGTAGCTGCTTTGTATATATCATCTAGGGGAATGTTCCCTAAGAATGACATTAAAGCCCCTATTTTCCTTCTAGAATGGGCTTTTGGAGGAATTGTTAACATACGTTTGGCTTTCTGGTAACATATTTGTATGCATTTAACAATCCACCTAGATATCCCCGATTTAGATATGGGGTTGCATTTATGTGATGGTGAAAAAGACACAAAAAGTTGTTTAGTTTTACGAAAAGTTTGTGTCCTTTCGATGTAGTACAGTAATGCTCTTTTGACGTCTAAGGTGTGTAAAGCTCTTTCTGCGACTGTTTGTGGCTGCGCGAAAAATACGGGCAGCTTAACAGATTTATTTAGATGAAATGGTGAGATGACTTTTGGAAAGAATTTAGGATTAGTGCGTAGAACCACCTTGTTATGATGCACTTGCAAAAAGGGTTCTTGAATGGTCAATGCTTGTAGTTCACTGACTCTTCTGAGAGAAGTAATAGCTACTAGGAAAGATACTTTCCGAGTAAGGAATTGCAATTCACATTTATGTAACGGTTCAAAGGGAGGTCCCATTAACCGTGTAAGAATAATGTTTAAGTTCCACACTGGTGAAGGTGGCGTTCTGGGAGGGATTATTCTTTTGAGTCCTTCCATGAAAGCTTTTATAGCAGGTACTCTAAACAGAGATAGATTTTGTAAATATGCTGCAATGGCAACAAGGTGTAGTCTGATAGACGTGTAAGCTAAATTACACTTTTGAAGGTGTAATAGGTATCCTATGATGTGTTGAATAGACACATCGAAAGGATTTATGTGGTTGTTTTGACAGTATATTACAAATCTTTTCCACTTAGCAGCATAACATGTAGTGGGACGCCTGGCTACTTTAATAATGTTCATGCATTCTGGAGGAAGGTTGAAGTAACCAAACTATGACTTCAGGAGCCAGATCGCTAGGTTGAGCTGAGATGGGTCCGGGTGTCTGATCTCTCCATGGTTCTGTGTTAAGAGGCGTGGAGATAGGCTTAGTTTTTTGGTGTGGTACCACAGATGGTTGCAGCAGTGTGGTGTACCACGGTTGTCTGGCCCAAGTTGGAGCAACTAGAATGAGTGTTAGGGAATGTTGCTGTAGCTTGCGTATCACTAACGGAAGTAGTGGGAGAGGAGGAAAAGCGTACGCACATTTTCCGGACCAGTTCATCCATATCGCATTGCCTTTGGACAGCGGGTGTGGATATCTGGCGGCGAAGTTTGGGCATTTTGCGTTTTCGTGGGTGGCGAAGAGGCCTATCTGAGGTTGTCCCCACATTTGAAAGAACGGTTGAAGAACTTGTGAATGAAGTTCCCACTCGTGGATCTGCTGTGTCTGTCGACTTAGCAGATCTGCCATGGTGTTTTGCACTCCAGGAACATGTTGGGCTAATAGGAATTTTTTTAGTGGCATCCCATCTCCATATCTGCTGTGCTAACTAAGAGAGCTGCAGAGAGTGTGTTCCCCCTTTTTTGTTTATGTAGTACATGGCTGTCATATTGTCTGTGCAGACTAAGACAGCTTTGCCTGATACTTGTTTTTGGAATGCTTTTAGGACTAGAAAAACAGCTAATAACTCCAAGTGGTTGATGTGGATTAGCTTTTGTTGAGGTGTCCACCTGCCTTGCATGGTGTTATGCAGTAGGTGAGCTCCCCAGCTGGAGAGCGATGCATCCACTGTCCAGATTATCTGAGGAACTAACTCTAGGAATGGTCGGCCCTTTGAAAGGTTTTTGGTGCTCCACCATTGCAGCGAGCGATGAGTCCGACTGTCTACCAACACTAGGTCTGTTAATTGACCACGAGCCTGGTTCCATTGGCGTGCTAGGCACTTTTGAAGTGGACGCATTTGCCGTCTTGCATGAGGTACTATAAATATGCAAGATGCTATCATTCCTATGAGCTGCATGAACACTCGAGCTGGAAGCGAGTGTTGCATCTTGAATTTTGTTAGGAGAGTTTGTACACTTGTTATCTTGGTTGGAGAGGGATAGGCTAGTGTTAGTTGGGTGTTTATTGTAGCGCCCAGATATTGTTGTATGTGTGAAGGTTGCAGATGTGACTTGGTGTGATTTACTGTGAATCCCAAGTCGTGAAGCAGTTGAATAGTAGCGTGAGTGTGTTGTACACACTGGCTGTATGAGCTGGCTTTTATGAGCCAGTCGTCTAGGTATGTGTGACGGGGCGGGCCATACACCCGAGGGACCTGACATGATAAGGGAATGGTGGTCCGCCGTTCCCCTCTCACCCACTTCTGTCCCCTTTCAACAGCAGTCTGACCCTCACCGAAGCGCTGACTGGTTTCCTGACGATCAACCTTTATGGAGTTGGGAGGAAGGAAAAGACCCCGGCGCCTTTAACTGGGAATATCAGCCGGACGAGACTCCTCCCAGTTTTGCTGACGTCACACAGGACCCGTCAAAAGAGGACGGAATCAGGAAGAAGACTGACGGCGTTTCCCTGGAGGCGGAGGACGAGCGAGAACAGAGGAGAGCGAATTGAGAGAGAGCGGAGGAAGAAGCAGACGAGTTAGCCAAAGGCCTGAACAGCAGCGGCACTGACGACAAGCCAGGAGGCCAACGAGTCGCCCCGCCACGTTCCCACGGGAGGAGCGTGGCTTCAACAGGTACGGGGCAAGGTAGAGGGTTGGGTGGGACAGCGTAACCCTCCTGCTCCTTAAGCACGCCTGTTCGAGATACATACTTTGTACATATTTGTACATAGTTCCTAAGAGTCCGCACCCCCCCCCCCTCACAAGCACGTATCACACTGCCTCTGTAAAGCATAGACACCAGAGCACTCTGTTTCCTTCACTCCCGGCCCCTTTCGAGACTTAACACCCGGAAGACCGTTCTAATACCTGTGTTTGTTCCTTTTGTTTTTCTCTTCTCTTGATCCTGGCACCATCTGCTGTGTGAGAGTCCTGCTTCTCCGGAGAACTTATACTTGGGGGCTTAAATTGTCCAAAACGGTCACAGACTGGATCCCTTAAAGAGCATCAAAACGGACCGAGCGGCATTCGCCAGAGAGAGACTTACAAGCAGACAGAGAAGAGTTTGTATGAAAATAAAGCCTTCACTTAAAAGCACCCTTAAGGGCTCGGTGTCAGTTCCTCTTGCCCCTCCCCGTGTCCCGCCTACCCCGCAACAGTATGGGAAGATGTTGTCTTCTTAAGTGTGCTGCTACTACTGCTAGGCATTTGGTAAACACCCTTGGCGCTGTTGTGACTCCGAATGGGAGCACTTTTAACTGGTAGTGCTGCCCGTCTAGTACAAATCTGAGATATTTTCTGTGCGCTGTGTGGATAGGAATGTGAAAGTAGGCGTCCTTGAGATATAGAGTGACAAGGAAGTCGTTTTGTAACAGGAGTGGAAGGACTTATTGGAGTGTGACAATATGAAAATGCTCCAACTGTATGTAAATGTTTAGAGGTCTGAGGTCTAGGATAGGTCCTAGAGATCCGTCCTTCTTTGGGATTAGAAAATATAGTGAGTATACTCCTTTGTTTTGCTGATGCTTTGGTACTATTTCAATTGCATTTTTCTGCAGGAGGGATATTACTTCCTGTCTGAGCAGTGTTAAATGTTCTTGTGACATTGGACGCTTCTTGGGTGGTATGTTTGGGGGGGTGGATGTTAGTTCTAGACAGTAACCCGATTGAATTATTTGAAGCACCCACCTGTCTGATGTGATGTTTTCCCAGGCTGGTAGGTATTGTTTAGTCTCCCCCCGACAGGAGTGGAATGGGACAGGAGAAGGGAAGGGGGGTCATTGGGCAGGGGTAGAGGCAGAGCCGGAGTTGTTTTTACCTCTGCCTTTATTATTGTCACCCCTGTAACCTCCCCTTTGGTAGCCCTTACTATAGGTGGATTGTGTAGGGGCTTTGTATGAGATAGAAGGTGTGTCCGAAGAGTATCCCCTGGTGGCGCCTCGATAAGATGAGCGGCGAAATGAACGTCTGGGAGCCTGTGACTGCAGGACTCCCATAGATTTGGCTGTCTCTGTATCCTTTTTCATTGCCCTAGAGGCAGTGTCCGCTGCATCAAGTGCACGAACGAATAGAGGTGTTTGTAATATTTTTCCCTTCTTGGATAAGCTCATTTGCTCTATCTTTGTATTTATCAGGAAGGTGACGCATTAGTGATTCCAATTCGTCATAATGAGCCCGGCCATATTTGGCCAATAGTGCTTGTGTATTGGCAATACGCCACATGTTTGCTGCTTGAGACGCAGTTCTTTTTCCTGATGCGTCAAGTAGCTTGGACTCTTTATCTGGTGGGGGAGCTTCACCTGATGTTTGTGAGTTTCCTCCCTTGCGTGCGTTGGAAACTACAAGGGAGTCTAGTGGTACTGGACCTTTAATATATGCTGGGTCTGAAGGGGCAGCTTTATATTTTTTTCTCTATTCGAGGGTTAATGACCCGAGTTCTGACTGAGTCCTTGAAGACTTCAGGAGCATGCTTAATCACTCCTTTAAGCATTGGTAAAATGGATGAGGACCTTTGTGCATTATCAAAGGTATCCATTAGAAAGTCTTCATCTACAGGGTCTGTATGCATATCTACCCCATGATATTGCGCGGCTCTGTCTATTAACTGATTAAAACCCATAGTATCTTCTGGTGGGGAAGGCCTTGAGGGGTATATGTCATCTTCAGGGACATTTGGGACCAGCTTGATTCCGGTCCAGGGAAGACATGGCTTGGCAGTTCGGGCTGGACTGTTCCCATGAGGCACAGGGTCAGACTGATTTGCATATTGCCATGTCTGAACTGGGGTGGCGGAGTGAGCTAAAGAACGGTGATGGATTAAACCCAGATCAGTTGACTGGGGGTGAGTGTTTGTATTGTCAACGCTCCGTCCATCACCACCTTTGGTTTTTCTGTGTTATAATCATACCACGGGTCAAGTGAGCATGGAGGAATAGATGAATCATCTATGTTAGCCCCTATATCATCAGAGCTATCATCCCTATTGTCATCATCTGGTATGATGGAGGATGTAGGGTAATGTTGTGGTAGGGGAGCAGGTGGTGATGGTATAGGGGAGGGAAATGAAGTCTTAAAGGAGATGTAGCCATTTCCTTCTTCTATGAATGAGGAGCTGGCACTGGTGTATCCAGTGGTCGCTTTTTTGAAGCTAAAGTTAGCTGCCCAGTGATTGGGTCTTTAGCTAGAGTCTTTCGTGCAGCGTCTGGATGACATAAGTCCTCTGCAGGAGGTCGATCTTTTGGTGCGGAGGGAGGTTTCAGCACCGAAGCGGTTTCTTTTGTTTTTTTGGCAATGTCCTTAACCGGAGAAGCAGGAGTCTTTTTCGGCTCCGAAGATTTTTTCGGCTCCGATGATTTTTTCGGCTCCGGTATATTTTTGGGATCCGATGTTTTTTTCGGTTTAGGTGGTCTTTTCGAATCCGAAGCGGATTTGCTTGGTTCCGATCTGGGTTTCAGTGTCGAAGGAGTAGCGGTAGGCTTCGGCGCCAGTGGTTTGGATGTCGGCGGGGCTGGTGATGTTGTGTTTTTTGGTGCCGGTAGGTGTGGGCCGACAGTCGCCTGAAGGCTTAGTCAGCTTCCTAGCCGGGCCCGAAGGTGGGGCAGTAGAAGCAGTGTGTCGGTGTGCACCCGAGCCCGAGGGCGAGGGTGTGACCGGGGATTTCTTTGGAGGTGTCGAGGAAGGGTCAGGGTCGACGGTCTTACTTACGACCCACTGTGCTGGAGTGATGTCCTCGACTTCTGAATCTTCTGCCTCGGAGTTGCTGTCAACTTCATGTTGTTCTGGGACGTCGACGCCTTCGTCAAAGATGTCATCCAGAATCTGAGCTGAAAATCGAGCCATTGTTCGCCTAGCTCTTCGGTCCCGGAGTCTTTTTGGAGCGGAAAGAGGCACACGTGCAACAGTCTCTGGCCTCGTGCTCCGGGTAGAGGCAAAGATTACACACTTCATGAAGGTCGGTGTGGGGAAACTTAGACCCACATTGAGGACACTTTTTAAAAGGTGTCCTTTCCATGAGCTGGAGTCGAGGCCTAGTTAGGCCCGAAGGCCGTCGACGATGACCGGCATCGAAATCTTCGGTGTTGAAGTGTAGCGTTGACTGGGAAAGCGTTCGAAATCAATTTTCTGTAAGTTGTGAGGATTGCGCGCCGAAGGAAATCGGTTCCAACACTGAGCACTGGAAACACATCTGAGCCCAGTGGCGGAAAAAAACTATCTGGGGATGGAGCCGATGCCCATGCGCACTATCATCCAAAAGAGGAGTCACCTATCCTGTGACTTCCAAAGATTTTTCTACAACAAAACAAACTGCAAACATCCGGGCCCAACACTAGGTGGCCATCTATGCACAGTGTGTAATCTGCAGCTCATATGCCTCGAACATGATATTATCATGGTGCGTAGAGTAGGTTGGGTAGGGCCGTCTCCAAGGAATATTGAGGGGGACTGTATAGTCATTAATTTTCGAAATCCATCAACAGTGAGATCTTTATTAACGGCACAGGAGGTAAATACCACCAAATCAACCCCCATCTACTCACTGCCCCTTGGACATTTTTACAGACCAACTATAGGGTTAAAAACCAATGATGTTTTCTCCCTAACTACGCACACTAGTTTTTTACTTTTGTAGATTACTAGGATTGACTGCCCTCCCTGCCGGTTTTTAATGAGTTGAGACCCACATTCAATGAGCTTCTGCCAGGTGGATACTGTACCCCAGCCATGCCTGTTGATGATCCTAATTTAAATATATCAAGTTGGAATGTTGTCGGCCTGGCATCTCAAATAAATCTGCAAGAATTGTCTCAAACACAGGACATCCTTATGTTACAGGGAACCTGGGCCTCACGGGATCTATACTTAGAAGGGTTTGAATGTTTTAACATTGTTATCCCCATTCCTAAGGCAGGCCTCCTGTCTGGCGGGCTTTCAATTTGGGTAAATATCTCTGCAAGACTCAGTGTGAAAGCCCTTGACACAAAGAATGATAAGTTTCAGGCATTGATTTACACAGGGGGGGGGGGGGGTCTCTATTTGTTTGATTACATTTTATAATAATGATTTTTACACCTTACCAAAAATTAATTTTATTAACCTGATTACATTTATTTCATCTTAAAAAAATTATAAGAGTTATGATAATCTAGCTGGAATTTGTCTGGTGGGTGACTTCAATGTTGGGATCTCTAGTGGAAATGTATTAGACGTTGACTTTCTTAATACTGTCCCCCTTGTAATAGGGGAATAGAACTATTGGATCACCTTTGCATTTAATTAATACTATGAAAATAGCCGTAGTACCCAACAAGGATAAGTACATTGAGCCGACATATAGAGGTAGGGGAAGTGCGTCGACTATCGATTATGTTTTCATTTCCTCCACTCTAGAAGATTGCCTGCTAAAAGCTGAGGTCATACCAACTGTCCAAGGTGACCACAACCCTATCCAAATAACATTAAGAATCGCCCCCAAGCCATTTATGCTAAAAAATGTGGCGCTAGGAACCTATCACCCTCTACTGACAATCTGAGACTAGTTTGGCGAGGTATTGATAACAATGATCTGTTCCTTAATATGGTAAAAAAACACTTATTGACATTTGCCTGATACTAAGGGCCATATGTAGGTAGCTAAATACCGGTCGGTAACGGCCGAAAATCGGTAATTATCCGGTTACCGACTGGTATTTAGCCTTTTCTAATGTAGGAGGCAGGTTTTAAGGATTCAGTAATTTACCAATTCCTTATTTTAAGGAATCGGTAAAATACTGAATCCTTATTTTAAGGAATCTGTAAATTACCGAATCCTTAAAAGCTATGTAGGTGGCACTCAAGTGAGCGCATTTTTGCTATCAGGATTCGTTATTTACCACCAACTACAAGTTGGTGGTAAATACCGAATACCTTAAATAAAGCAATTTTTTGCTTTTTTCTCAGTGCCATGTGGCAGACATACATGTCTTTATGGCATGTATGTGCGCCACATGTGCACACATGCACAAATCAGGGGTGCAACAGGGTGTCAATGTGACACCCTGCCACCCTTGAATATGCTCCCCCTATTACCGATTCGGTATTCACCGAATCGGTAACAGTGAATGGCTTCCCATTGCCCATAGGAATGAATGGGAAGGTGATTCCATAAGCTGTAATGTAACCAGAGATGCATGGGAGGCCCATTTTTCTAAGATTTATCTAGCCCCTCCTCCTAACGAGGCCTATTATGAATATAAAACCGCCACTAGGATTTCATTATCCCTGTCAGAAGTAGAGGACGATATCCAACAGAGTCTGGGCAATAAACCTCCTGGTGCTGATGGGCTACCCATTGATTTAATCAAGAATAAACCAGAGTTCTGGGCGCCCCTTTTATTAAACATTTTTTATAATTTAACTAATGCTCCAATTTCCAGCACATGGTCTTCCAGTATTATTGTACCTATTTTTAAAAAGGGTGATCGATCGAATCCAAGCTGTTACAGACTGATCTCCCTCATTGATAACACCCGGAAAATTTTAGGGAGGTTCTTGTATAACACAATAAGGTTCTCAGTTCAGGGTTCAGAAGTAAAATAGGCACTCTTGAGCAGTGCCTAAACCTTAATTTGATTATTGGTAAACATACTATAGCCCAAAAATCACCTTTTATATGGCTTTTATGGATCTTACCTCAGCCTTTGACTACGTTAATAGGTCACGACTATTGTCAAATCTTCTTTTAAAATACAAATTGGATGAAGTTTTAGTTCATTTTTTAGCTCATTTGCAAAGGGACTTGAAGGCCTGTGTGAGGATTGGGAAGGGTGGGGAGGTATCGAAAGACATCAAAACGGCAGAGGGGTCAGGCAGGGGTGCGTCTTGGCCCCCCTCCTTTTCATCTTATATAACAACGATTTGCATGGATCTTTGGGAAAGATTACGAATGATGCCACCAGAATTAATGGTAACATACTCACCTCCCTACTGTACGCTGATGATGCGGTCCTAATGGACCGCACACCGAATGCACTACGAACCCTCGTACAGGGTTTTTGTGATTTTATGGCTGTTTTAGATCTACGTAGTAATTTTAAAAAATAATTTTTAATGGCTTGCGGACCGAAAAAGTATTTTATTAACACAATCACTATAGACTCTGAAAGTTTACACCGCACGTGCACTTTTCCCTATTTGGGACTGGTATTCACCGCAGATGGCTCCTGGGTTGACCACGTGGCACATAGCAGGAGAAAGTTCTCAAAAGCTATTAATTCAATACTCGGTCTCCCGCAACCAAAAAAGACAGAGGTGGTCTTAGCTATTAATTACATTTTTAAATCTCAGTGTATACCGACCGCCACATGTGGTGCTGAAGCATGGGGTATTAATAAATGTAACAGCATCCAGGGTGAAGAAAATAGATTTTGACGGAGACTCCTTGGAGCTCCAATTCCCTCATCACAGTATGTTTGTCAAAAAGAATTGAAATTGCCATTTATCGAAGACAATATCAGGGCTCGTCCACCTATATTTCGCTTTCAATCTGGAAAAACCCGGCAGCGATCCTCACTAGAGACATAATAAAGGACTGCCTTAAGTGTGAGAAGGGCAGGAACATACTCTGGCTTGTTGCTGTAAGGGAGAGCCTTAATAGTGTGAACCTTGAGCACATTTTCCAAAACCCCACTAACTTAGAGAACATAAATAAATAAAAATTCAGGATGTTTAATATGCTTAGTATAGCAAAGCAAGACATGAAAACGGTCATAGAAAACCTCAGTTGCCAGGAACATGTCCATAGAAGATTCCTCTTACCTGCCGACCAGCTACCTTTTAAAACCCACAGGTCGAGGATTGCTCTTCCGCATAAGGGCTGGTACACTGAGATACTTACTTCGTTTTCCTTTGGGATATAACATTAAACTTGATCAACTGTTATACCCTTGTGATGACCGAAGTAATCAAACGATGTTACACTTTCTATTTTTTTGTAAATCTTATTTGAAATATACAAAATGGATGTTGATGCCATTTTTAAGAAAAAGGCCATTTCCCACTACAAAGTAGCTTACACAGAAATCCTCCAATTGCAAGATGATGAATTCATTTTCCGTGTAGGCTCATTTTTAAAAGTAGCAGTATGTGCACGCAGAACAATGGGTACCACTTGAAGGATGTCTGTGATGATAATCTATTGACATTGTATTTAGCATTATTTTTTAATTATCTGGAGTTGCCCCTATTGGTGTAACTTATCTAACTTTCTAGATAGCAGCCACATATAATCAACCAGTTCTTATTCGGACAATGTTTTCATATCGCTGTACTTTTATTGATTATATTTATTTACTGAGCAATGTATTACTATGCTGCTTTTTTACCTGTTTTTTATGGATACTTGTATCCGAATAAAGATTCTTTGAATTGAATCAAGAGCCAGCTTAAGCAGTATTGTGTGTTTAAGTTGCTTAATCTTTGGCTTGGAGGACTCCCTAAATGATTCAATTCTCCTGTGTGGTGGAGAACTTCCCCCAAATTCGTATGCCGGCTTTGCAACTACGCAAAGGAGGACTTTTGCTTCATCGTCTGCACTGGTCTAGCTTTAATGTCAGAACAAAAAGGTCTGCCGAGACAGCACTTCATCAGGGTTGGAACACGTACATGTCGGCAGGTGATCACAGACGGTCTTCGAGAAGACTTGATGCTCTGTGGGAAAATCCTAACGTTTGTGAGGTTGGCAGGCTCCAAACTAGCAAACTCAGTCTAATGGAGGTCCCCTCCAGTACATGGCACTTGACTGTAGCTTATCTGTGAAACTGACTTGGAAGACACTGTACTAGACCAGAGAGGTCCCTAGTCGCTCACCACATTTCATGCAAGACTTTAGATAAGCAGTACACACTTTTGTATGCGGGGTACCTCATACCTATGGTGAAGCATTAAAAAAGCATAAATTTGCCTCCCTTGACATAGTGGTGAAGAGGTAGTCAAGCCAAAGCACTAAGCACTTTTATCTACGTATCTCCACCAGCAAGGCCCATTAAACGTCATGGTCCATGCAGTTACTTTATAATCCTGTACTAGGGCTCAGGTGCTCCTAAATGTTTATACCTAACGAATAGGGACACGTAAAGAAGTCCAGTAATATGTTCATTTTTATCAAAGCTTTTCAATGATGCTTTTTAATGCTAATTTTTCAATACTTGTATGTTTTGATCAACTGAACAATACATATTTTCTTCTGTACATCCTTTGCAGCAAAAGGACTCCAGGCTGTGAATGCATTTCTTGCAGCCAGGTAGTTCACTGGTGCTATCAGTGGCTGTTGGAAAGTTTTAGAGCAAAGCCCTAGAGATCCTTAGAGGCCATGTGATACTGACACAACCCGCTTAAATAGGCCTCTAAACTGTAGTGCTCCCACTCTGGAAGTCTAGATATAATTTTTACCATTTTACAAAGCACTGTCTACACCATGTTCAGGGTTGTTTTCTATTTAACACTAAGAAAGAGACAAAATGACTAATCAATATACGATACTCTGCATCTCAGAAATAATCCAAGAAGGATTCTTCCTGCAAAGAAAAGGGACTGCCACGGGATGCTCCTACACCCTGGAGATAGCTGTTTTCTACATGCCCCAGTTTAGCGAAAACTGTATTTAAATCAACAATCCATGTACAGACAATATACCTTCATGGCTAAAATATATTGATGACATCTTCTGTACACAATTAGGCACAGATACAGACCTCAACCTTTTTCTTGAATCACTCAATAACTGTTGTCATGTTATCAAGTTTAATATGACATAAAATAGAATGACAATGAACTAGATATCTATGTTAAAGAAACAGATAACAGCGTAGTCACATCCCTGTTTAAACACAAAACTAATCAGAAAAGTGTATTCAGATATGACAGCTTCCACCCTAAGAGTGAGACAAAGCCTACGATTCAGACAATTATTTAGGATTTGCAGTAATTGCACAATGAATACAAAAGTACTGCCATCATGCAACCTAACTATCTGGAGGGGTGATAGAAGAGGGGTCCCTGAAAAAGCCAATACAAACTCTTAAAAGACCATATTTACAAGAAAGAAAAAGAAAGGATTCAGATAAAATCCAGTGTTTACAGGTATTGTCTGGAATCCCCCCAAAACTAAATTTGCAATTTAAAAAAACGTAGCTTAAGAAATCATTCAGTGCAAGCATACACAGCACCATAGACCATAACACAGAAGTCCATACAATAATATTGGAAGCTACAACCAATCAAAGGTCATTATAAAAGTGGAAAACACAAACTATGGCAACAAACAATAGGTAGTACTTTCAAATATAGGAGCACGAAGTGGGTGCACTCCAACTTCATGAACTGCAAGAAAAGAACATAGTATATGAAATACAATGCCCATGTGAGAAACTATACATTGGAAAGACAAATCAGGAATTTGGAAACAAATAAGCCAACCTAGATCCATAATTTGCTGTAGCAATATAATAGCACCTCTGGTTAAACAATTCTTAGAGAATAGGTGAACAGTATTCAATGTGGCAGCGAAAGAGTCAAAATAATTCAATCTCTTCTGTTGAGAAAAGAGCCCAGTTTAATATTAAGATTTGAAACATTCAGTAAGAGCCTGAATGAGTCTACAGAAATTCAAAATATATAGCGGAGGTATCCAACCTGACAGTTTTGACATAACTGGGACTACAAACCGCGAAATCCTCCAAAGGAACAGAAAGAAATTAAAAAAATGTATACTACTGTTGCACGCAACCATGGGAAATGGATACCAAGATATAATTCTTGCGAAGTCATATTACAATTGGCCCAATTTAAACCCGAGGAGATAAGACAAAATCTGCCACTTATACGGAGAACTAAAAATTCCATCAGCCACTTATCCATGCTTAGAGCTTCCACCACTCATAAGTACCTCAAAAAAGAAGAACAATGATAACTGCTACACACTTCTTTGCACAGAATATAAACAATATCTTAAAAAGAAGGAATACATGTCATTTTTATTCATGAATATTGGAGATTAATGTGTAACCACAAATCCTACCAGACAATCATTCGGACGCCATCACATTCAGTTACATCGCAGGACTGAAACCAGCTGAAAACAGCTTGCAACAGCGCCTGTCGATTCGATATTCCAACTTGGGGCAACCAGACCCTGCAAATCTTATACTGAAGCTCTGACCCGGTCCAAGCATTGAAGAAAAAAATTAATTAAGACAATCAGAGCTCGACCATCAGCGGCTCACAAGCAGCCCCAATCTAGAGGTTGTGAGGTAAATTGGTGTCTCCTCACAACTTCAGTCGCAGACACAGCCTCTCCTGCTGCGCACATAAGCCAGAAACCAGAAACGCACCAGAAATGTGTAAAACATAACTCATGGAACATTTCAGATCTAAAAGGTACATGCCGATTTGTAATGAAATTGTATTCTCTAAAGATGGTTATTTAATTTGCTTCTCTAAAAACAACAGTTTGCACTAGGCATTCGCTTTAACAACTATATAACAAACAACTCTGTATGCTCCTACACAGTAAATATGAACACCCCATATCACCCCTGATTTAGAAGACATTGGTCCAGGCAGTTCATCAATCCAAGAAGATCGCAAAAAAAGAAGGTTTCGAAACAACTCAACACCACCATTTGGGGGTATGTAAATGGCTCCTAATTTCCCAGTAAGACCCCATGAAAGAAGTAACAATACTAATGTAGCCCTTTAAAGGTTCTCGAGAGTCTAAGATCCCCTGTCTTTTTTTGTAACAACGTCCAGAGAAACTCTTGGACCTTCGGAATCCAGTCTTTTAAATAATAAACTGGTATAACTTTCATGGAAAAAACCCACCTCTTTTTACTACTAGAATCATTTGTGACCAGAATATCGATGTAATTATGCAGAACTAGCTGGACTAACTGGTCCCGGTACACAATTTTTTAACGATTAAGGAGATTTGTCGGATTGAAGAAATGTGACTTACAGTTCCTCTCCCTTTGCATAATACAGAATGAAAGCATTGAGATTTTCTGGCCTCGCAGTTAAGGACTGCACTTTAAGATATGAAGGGTGCAGCAACTGCAATAGCAGTACTAGCTTCCCTTGTGTGCATTAATGATTCCTATTTGAATCAGAAATACGGGCGATACCAAACATTGCAATGTTGTCCTTGATTTCAGGATTGCAAATTCATTTTGCAGCACACATCAAAAATACTTTAGTCCTTCAAAACTTCAACTTTCGATGTTTTGCATAGCTGCCAAGGTGTCAGAAGGCTATGTGTGACATTTCCATAATTTCAGAGTAATTATGAGTGACATTTCAACGACTATGAGTGACACTTTCTTGGGAGCAAAATCAAGCAATGAAGACGAGACGAAACATATAAATATCAGTAATGACACCCATTTGAGAAACGGGAAACTCTAGGAAGATCTTAAAAGTACTGCAAAGCACAAGAAACAGAAGGAAGGCCACTAACCGAGACAGACTGAGTGACTGCAGTTCTTAGTAACAGAGGTGGGCAAGCATTGCTGCTCAGAAGATGATCTCATTGATCTGATCATTCATGACCTGTGCGCTAGCCTAAAACGCAAATTGTATAGCATAGCAAGTGCAACTAGGAGATTATAACATCACTCAATGACAGGGGTAATCGATTGCTAATGCAATAAGGTGAAAAAGAATATTGGGAAGCACCAGCACAAAGCCTGGTGGTGTTTCGCTCTAAATACGTGGTAGAGCTAAGAAATACAAATTGCACAGCCAGTCTTTTCTTAGTTTTAAAGACAAGCTTCAGCAGTCTTGTCGCTATTTTAATCGGATCACTAATGAAGTACCCACGCCACCAGCAACGGTATTATACATGGTCAATGATGCAGAAGCATCACTACACTTTGAATCGGAAACTCTAGGTATGTGTATCTCTGTGGGACACATTCACAGCACCAACATGGCAACCTCGTGCCCCTTCATTGATTCCATGTGTAACTTTTGTAGCGAGCAACATCAAAATCTGCACTGTTCTGTCCTTTTAAAATGCCATGTTTTTGCATTTAGTGGCCATTCTTTGAGTGACATTTTCACTGTCTTTTTCACAAAGCTATTTTTTCGCTGTGACAGTTTAGAAATATTAACTGAGGCACAAACTGGGTTTCGGATGATTGATGCACTATGAACCATTATCCATAATATAAACTTTCCCATTCTGAAATGTAAATAACATTGTCTCTATGAACATGCGTTTAAAAAGGGGGGGGCGGGAGTATGAAGTAATCGTAGTAAACTTATACCCCTCTCAACATGGCCGTCTATGGTCATTAGACCTTTCTCTATGTTCTCGCCTCTTCAGCCTCCCAGAACACCTGTGTGCATTCTACTGCGTACTTGAATATTCCACACTTGTCAGTTGATGGTCTGGTCAGCTGGTGAGGTGTTCTGCTCTGCTGTGTCGTAATAAACCTATCCTGTAACTTATCCAGAAGTATCCTGTGATCCATCTACATCTATTTACAACAGTAATATAACACAAGTGCACGTGCGCGCACACACACACACACACACGTTTAAACCATTCCATACCTTTCCCTGGTCGTCTCGAGTTCTTTTTCAAGTCTTTCTACTTTCTGAGTCTCTTCTCCGAGGCTGCGCAGCAACTTGCTGACAGTTAACTCCTCGGTGCCCATACTGCTCTTTGCAACCTCCATGGATGCACTCCTGTATTGAAACATAGATCATTAGAAACACTTTCTACAGAGTATTTAAATAACCAAAACAGGTTCAAAGGGTAAAGTAAAAATGTAAACGTTGAAATAATTCAATCAGACTAGGAATGGCATTGAATGAAGAGTGATATTGTGATGCAATGCAGTACTCGGGCCCCAGTGTACACTAAAACAAAACATTACCAATGAATGGCAATAGGACTTATCAGAGTGCTGAGTAGTACTTAGGACAAATAACATGACAAGGGACATTACTATGTTAGTTTTGGATGCCAGTCCTACATACACGAAGCCACTCTTAGGTGTGTGGGGAATTTGATGGCATAGTCTTTCTTCATTATGTTACAGAGCTCTCCAGACACCAATCGTGCCTGGTCTGAAAGTGATCCCACGTGTAAATGGATCACAGTGTTTCAATCTCTCAAAGTTTAAGGCAAATGGGAGCTAACTTACATGAGAACATACCAACAGACATTAACAGACTGCACCATAATCATATATTCAATATATCAGTCCTGTTGAATGCCTTTTCTGAATAACATTGGGAAGGGGCAGGACAGATAAGTAGCTGATCACTTAAATCAGCAACAGACTCGATACTACAAAGGTTGCAGGAACAGAAACAGAAACTAGCTTGTCACCGTGTCGAGTTTAGCTTGACTGGTAAGGCTGCTGGACTAGGCAGTAGCTTTGAAAGTTCCAGAGTTGAGTGGGTTCTCTGGGTGGCATGAAGATACCTCTGTTGAGCTAAAGGAAGCTTGTGGTGCCCAGATGGAAAAGAGAGGGCTGCCTGACCAGCCACAAAGAGCAGCTAAAATGCCTTATGATGAGTGTTTTGCAAAACTTAGGGCCATGCCTCACTCTTTGACCAGTCAGCCGGTCATGTGCCAGCAAGGACAAAGTTACTTACATGTAACTACCGTTTACAAGAATTTGTATCTTTCAATAGTTGACGTCCAAGGCATTATGCTAGGAACCCTCAGTATAAATAAATAGCAGTATTAGCTAATATAGTGCAAATGCATACTTATCTCATTATTTTACTAAATCTATGGACAACTAGTGTGGGTAGCTTAGAACTCCACGCTCGAAGCCACTGTCAGACTAGAGGTATCAGTGTGCTCAAGACATCACTATCCTGTCTCCAGGGAGGGAGATGGATCATACTGGACTCTGTCAAAGGATCTCATGTAGGAGAACTGCACTTACAGGTAAATAACCTTCTTCTCCAGTGTGAGAAAGTGCCATCTTTCTTGCATGGTACGCCCCCACTTTTTGATGAATTGCTGATGTACTTTGACTGAGTGTGCCCTGGGTTCCTGACAATCAGGTACCCAGGGCCTGTGTTCCTTCCCTAAAACTGCATTGAAGCCTAAACCCAATTGGCATCTCTGGCCACATATCAGCTCCTGATAAATGGTACCCTAGGTACCCACGGCACTGTGACCAGAGAAGGCCCCTAAGGGCTGCAGCACTTATTGTGCAACCCTTAGAGGCCCTGCACCATAACACACACACACTGCCTTTGCAGGCCGAGTGTCTTGGTGCAAAACTAAAGAGAGAGTTGACATGGCACGCATCCCTGTGTGCCATGCCCACAAACACACTGTCCTGGCATACCTCAGTAACCCCTCTAGCTGGGTGCACTATGCCAGTGGTGTGGGCACAGGTGCATGAGCCCTGTGCCCCTACAGTACCCAGGGCCATTCCTGGGCACTGTACGTGCAGTGATGCCATTAAGAGTATATGGTGCTGCGAGGTTGTCATTACGAACTCAACAGCACCATAATGGCTACACTGAAAACTGAGAAGTTTGGTATCTAACTTCTCAGCACATTAAATCCACACTGATGCCAGTGTTGGATTTAATGTAAAGTGCACAACAGAGGGCAACTTAGAGTGGCCCCCTGAAACTAACCCACAACCAGCGTCCTGACTGAGAGGCTGCCTAGGCTGCCACCAAGCAGGCATGTTGCTGGACCCCTGGATAGTGGAGTGGTGTGGCTCACTGGTTAGAGGGGGCAGACCCGGGAGCAGAGGACGGCCCGGGACCAGGGTTCAATTCCCGACGCCGCAGGGTCTTGGACCAGGGTCAACAGACTCGATAATTCTCGCCTCGGTGCCTACTCTAACTATCTAACTAGGGATCACACTCGGCAATTCTTGGCATTAGCTTGCCTCATCTCCACAATGGCCCCCCACATACGCCGGGGATGCCTGGTTTCACCTTGGAGATACCCAGTAGGGACCATCTAACAGGGAAAGCCAGGACGGGTTCCCCAGCGGTCTACAGCGCAAAGATACTCCTTCGGGAGTCGATTCTAGCGCTTTAGAAACCCACAATCAATCAATCAATCGAGAGCCCTCCGCTCTCTGGGGCCTGCAACAATGCACATCCTGGAACGAGGTGCTAGGTCTTCTCGCCCAGGATGGGCAGGGGGGGCTTCAAATGCATGCCGCCTTTGTGAGCTTCTCCAGGCCACTTGCTGTACTCAACAACTGGCCCCCACAGGTTCTGACCCCCACTCTGGCGGGAAGACAGGTGGGAAAAACAAAGGAAGAAAAGGGGGTGTGCCACCATCTGCCAACTCCACCCGTCAGGTGGGGGAGGTGAGGTAAAGCACTACTCCGGGCTCTCGTCATTTTGAGAATGGGGAGCCCTACCCAATCAGAGCTAGGCTCCTGCCCCCCTCCCACTGGAGAGTGGCAGAATAGGGGCTGTACTCACCCCAGGACAGGGACCCATTGGTCCCTGCCCTTGTCCTACCGGTAACGCCCCTAAATTTAGTATTTAGGGGCACCCTGAACCTTCCTTCCCCAGATCCCGATTTTGAAACAAGAAGAAGAACAAGAAGATTGAAGACCTGCCGTGCAGCTGCTAACAAGAGGACAACACCAACTGACTTGGCCCCAGCCCTACAGGCCTGTCGACCCTCGAACTTGCTCCTGCTAAACCCGGCGTCTCCTGTTGTCAGCAACCTAGAAAACCCCGAAGGACCTAACTGGCTTGCTCCTCTAAAGACTGGGACTCCCTCGAGCAGTGGTTCTGCTCAAACAGCAACAACCCCTAGTGCCAGCCAGGAACCGCGAATCCAGCACACTCTGCACCCGCTGAGCCCGGCCTGTGCCTGAGTAAACCAAAACCACAAGGAAGTCCCCATGCGACTGTGACCACAAATCCAGCACCCAAGGACACTCCTGACGACGCCTGCAGCCTCACAACCAGGGACCCCTCCAACAGCGACCAGCTGAAGGTAAGATTTCCCGACACCAAAAGACACCCCTGCACCCGGCGCCCCTCAGCCCCCTGTGCCCAACTCCTGGGTGGCTACCTAACCTACAGCTCCCCAACTTACCTCTCGAAGTGGTAGTCTCGCACCTGAAGAATCTCCATCCCCGAGTTTGCAGCCTTTGTTCGTCTTGCAGCTTTCCCATTGAAATACATTGGGCGGCCGAAGGCCCAAAAGCACCCTGCAACCAGCCGCCCGCGTGCCACTGGAAGTGCAGCATCTATCCTATCCTATTACCCCACTTGCCCTGTGTAAGTGACCAGGAGTTCAGCTCCCACAGCCGCGTGGCCTGCCTGCTAGCAGCCACCAACCAAAGGTTCCCTATCCTCCATAGGATAGCATTGGGCCTATCCTCTCTGCACCCGGCTGCCCCAGTGCCGCTGAGGGTGTAACGACTGTTCCTAACTGACCCTGGGAGACCCCCGAGTGTACCCCCAGAACCTTAACTCTGCCAGCCGAGTACTTACCCAAAGACCGAGAACTTGATTTTCTCCATAGGGTAACATTGGCTGGGTTTAACTTAGAATTGTGTCGAGTTTTGCAACTTTAAAATATTCACTTAAAATAATCCGATCTACGAAAATGAAATTACTCACCTGTTATCAGGAGAGATCCCAGTGCTGGACCTTTGTGCCCAGCACTGACCCTAAAAAGTAAATAGAACTGTGATTTACAGTTAACTTGATTTTCCTCCATAGGATTACATTGCTTGGTTTTGACCAACATTTCTTTTAAGTGTTGATTTTCAAAACATTCAAATATTCCTTAAAAATCACCTGTGTAACAAAAACGATTTCTGTCAACAGTTTACAGGAAATGCACCAGGGCTGAATCCAGGATCCAGCCCGGAGTAAGAAAAACATATGTAAAGTGATTTTATTGCATTTACTTTCAACTTCCCATTGAGCTCAATGTTATTTTGTGATTATTGTGATTAACTTGTGTTGCATATTGCAACAACTGTATTGATTGCATTTGAAAGTCTATTGCTGTTTGAAAGTATTCAATTGAAACATCTCATTCTGAGAAAGTATTTATGGTACCTACCTGTGGTTCTAAAATAAACAACTATATATTTTTATATACAAAACAATTGGCCTAGAGTTCAGTTCTTGAGTGTGTGAGACCATTTGCCGACTGAGTGTGTACAACAAATGCTTTACACTGTCCTCTGATTCTGCCTTACTGCTCGACCAAGCTACCACTTTAGAGAGTAAGGTTATATCTAACTTTAGCCTCTGCCCTACCTCTGGGGACTGTGCACTATGTGCACACTGAACCTTACTTTGGTGAGGTATATACAGAGCCACTTTCTTACATCTAGCATTAGATTTTACATAGCTTTGCATCCTCTGAATAAGCAGTTCCTAATAATGGGTAGGTGGGAATAAAATCTCTTTTTTGAACAAGTTCTGCAGAACTCTTGTATCACTCTTCTCTTCTAGTTTGCAAAGCCATGCATCAGTGTTTGCATATCCAAGTACTACTGCATGTGAGGCTGAAGTTGTGGACACTCCTTAAGAAGAATACCCTTATTCTGTCTCCGATGTGTCTGTTTTGCCTGATTATGATAGAGCAATAGAGTGTGAAACACATAGCTATGTACTGTTTAGATAAAGTCGGTCTTTTATTAGCTTAACCAAATCCAAATATAATCGGCCCAAATTATTTTACCGTTTGGTCCGGTCCAAGTATTTTTGGGGTGCTCAGAGCTTTCTTAGCCTACTTCTGAAAAACTTTTGTAGCATGGCTTCATGAATAATGCTTTGATTTCGCCTACATGCTTTGAAATTGTGTAAACATGTCTTTTATAAACTTCTTTGTCACAAATTCAGAAACAGACTGTTTGTGATTTTTATGCCTTCTGAAAAAAAGAGGATGGCTGGCAGATTAATTTTACTGGATCTGTGGCATAATCGTGATCTACCAAGGGTAACAGAGTAGGATACAAAGCAGTAAAGCTGAAGTGGATGCAAACCTTTGTTGATCGACAGGGGATTGAACATCAGAGCTGGGCAGTAGACTTGCGGGTTGGAATGTTCAGGGCCAGAGCCTGAACCTTTGGATACGGTGAATGGCCTTTTTGGGTATTGCTGAAAGAACATTTGGCTCTTGAACTATCCCATTAAATTTGTTCTCATCTTTGGTCGCTATGTAAGGGGTCACTTATAATAGTCAGGATTTAGGAAGAAATTAGTTTTCTTTAGAGAGAAACGCACACTGAAAACTCCACGGTTTAGGGGAATATTTGCATATGCTCCAATCTAGTAAATGTCATGGGCTTGGAAAAAGAAACATCCTTGAATCTTATTTTTATCCTTCTACTACTCCAGTATCAGTTCTAGTAAGCCCTCAATAAGTATCCCCAAAGGAAGAATTTTCCACCAACATGGTGAATGAGAGATCCTGGATAAAGGAAGGCTAGGGAATGTCGAGAGACTCACTGTAGGTCAAGGGGTCATATCTTTCGTCAACAAAGGTTCCACTGACAATTTTTTAATCTTCAAATGGGCATACTGATTTGTAGCTTCTGGAGTAAAGGATGTTGCAGATTCTTTGGCCAGGGTTACCATTGATCTCTGAGTTCAATCAGCACCTTTCACCCATTTGTCCTTCCATTGTCTCTTAGACGAATAAAGATCCAATCTCTTGATAGTTTTTAAATGGCAATATGTTGAATGACAGGAATATTTCTCAAAAAGAACGTGCAAAAGCTCTGACAAGTTGGTCCTTTCGGATCTTGGCGTTTGAGCAAATCCAACACTCACCCCCAGATAGCCTGGCTGATGAGGATTATCTATCCGAAACCGGTCCCAGGATGCTTGTTTCCGGTCCAGGGAAGACATAGCTTGGCAGTTCGGGCTGGACAGTTCCCATGAGGCAAAGGGTCAGACTGATTTGCATATGGCCATGTCTGAACTGGGGTGGCTAAGTAAGCTAAATAATGGTGATGGATTAAACCCAGATCAGTTGACTGGGGGTGAGTGTTTGATTTGCTCAAACGCTCCGTCCATCATCCCCTTTTGTATCGCTTTGTTCGCCCTAAATTGGCAGGGTATGCTCAGACGTGAGTCCCTTGCTCACTTGGCCACAAGATAGCCTGGCTGATGAGGATTATGAATCCGAAACCGGTCCCAGGATGCTTGTTTCTGGCCCAGGGAAGACATGGCTTGGCAGTTCGGGCTGGACAGTTCCCATGAGGCACAGGGTCAGACTGATTTGCATATGGCCATGTCTGAACTGGGGTGGCTAAGTGAGCTAAAGAATGGTGATGGATTAAACCCAGATCAGTTGACTGGGGGTGAGTGTTTGATTTGCTCAAACGCTCCGTCCATCATCCCCTTTTGTATCGCTTTGTTCGCCCTAAGTTGGCAGGGTATGCTCAGACGTGAGTCCCTTGCTCACTTGGCCACTGGATACAAGATAGCCTGGCTGATGAGGATTATGAATCCGAAACCGGTCCCAGGATGCTTGTTTCTGGCCCAGGGAAGACATGGCTTGGCAGTTCGGGCTGGACTGTTCCCATGAGGCACAGGGTCAGACTGATTTGCATATGGCCATGTCTGAACTGGGGTGGCTAAGTGAGCTAAAGAATGGTGATGGATTAAACCCAGATCAGTTGACTGGGGGTGAGTGTTTGATTTGCTCAAACGCTCCGTCCATCATCCCCTTTTGTATCGCTTTGTTCGCCCTAAGTTGGCAGGGTATGCTCAGACGTGAGTCCCTTGCTCACTTGGCCACTGGATACAAGATAGCCTGGCTGATGAGGATTATGAATCCGAAACCGGTCCCAGGATGCTTGTTTCTGGCCCAGGGAAGACATGGCTTGGCAGTTCGGGCTGGACTGTTCCCATGAGGCACAGGGTCAGACTGATTTGCATATGGCCATGTCTGAACTGGGGTGGCTAAGTGAGCTAAAGAATGGTGATGGATTAAACCCAGATCAGTTGACTGGGGATGAGTGTTTGATTTGCTCAAACGCTCCGTCCATCATCCCCTTTTGTATCGCTCTGTATATACTATACCAAAGTAAGGTGTAGTGTGCACACAGTCCAGTGGCTGCCCAGAGGTTTTACAGAGGTTAAAGTAGATAAAACAAATGCTCTCTTTTGTGGTAGTGTGGGTGAGCAGTTAGGCTTATCAGAGGGTTGTGTTAAGCATCTATTGTACACACAGGCCAAAAATAATTACATACACTCAATGACTAAATCCGAGACCAATGGTTTATAACAAAATTACTTTGTTACTTTTATTACTAGAACCAAAGAAACTTAGTTGCAGGTAAGTACAGTTTTCAAACTGACAATACTTTTCAATGCAGTATATGAATACTTAGTGCAGGACTTCAGTTCAGCAAGATAGATACAGTTTTTAGAAATATACTCTCAAATGAGCAATGTTATCATATGGGAAAAATACAATTTCACAGGTAAGTACTTAACTCACAAACCCAGTCTTCTAGGTTTTAGGTCAACAAAGGGCAAGGTTCAAGAGAGCACCAAGACAGCACTGCCAGCAGCACTGGGGTGGCCGGGTGCAGAGGTGAAATTTGGAGTCTGGTGCCCAATGTTAAGCAATGGAGATGGGGGGCACTCAAAGCCAAGGCAACTACACAAATTGCAAAAAGTGGGGAGAGGGGTAACCATTCAAAAATGGGCACTTTCCATCAAGCATGACTAGTTCTGGAAATGTCATTTGGAGAAAGAAAATGAGTCATAAACAAAATAAGTTTCATGAAGAAATGAGAGTTTGAAAGAAAGAGGTGGCTGGCAGGGACAGTCGAGGATCACTTTGCAAACAACTGAATAAATAAAAAACAATAGTGGTAGTCATCCCTTCAGAGAGATATTGGGGCAAACACCAAGTAGTGGGCCCAACCCTGGAGGTTGAGTCCATTTACTCGTGATGTTCCAGGACTCGACTACTATGGGTCCACTGCAACTGGGCCAAGTACTACCCTTTTCAGACTTGACTTTAGGTAGTAGCGTGTGTTGGGCAGTCCAATGCTCTTTTTGGGGGAGGTAGGTGTGGAACATACACGGACTCAAGACTTCCAGCAGGCGCAGTAGCAGCAATAAGATGAATGTCCAGCCAAATAGTGGCTTTTAAGAAAAAAAGGAGTATTTTAATGTAAGCACACAAAGAGTGTAGGCTACACAATAATATCCACAGTCTCTTAAAGTTACCGCATTAACATTATCCTGGAGTTGTAGTGTAGTTCCTATATTCCCAATAGGCTATGCGCATTGGAATAGTCAATCAATCAATCATAACACTTGTATAGCGCGCTACTCACCCGGAAGGGTCTCAAGGCGCTTGGGGGAAGGGGGCCGCTAATGCTCGAACAGCCAGGTCTTGAGTTGTCTCCTGAAGGCGAGGTATATCCTGTAGTTTTAGACGTAGGACTGAAGTCGACTAGGTCTCTACCGAATATACTAGACTTAATTGTGTGTGTGCCAGCTAGCTCAGAGGTCACTAGAAACTTTCTCGAATTAACAAGAAGGGATTCGTTTCTGACAACCGCTTAAAACATGACAACTTTGTTTCCTAAGAAAAAGAAATATATCTCTAGAGTCGCGGAAACAATAGATAGTTAATTCACTCAGTCAATCGTGCATGCTTCGTTTCACCAGAGGTGCAGAGAAATAGAGAGACAGGCGTTTTCAATGAAAGGTATTTATTGAACAGTCTTCTTTCTCAAACATAAGAAATGAACTGCTCAATCGTAATACTGTGGTAAAGTACAAAGCGTACAGTATGAAGAGTACTATAAAATAATATTGTAAAAGCATGATATGGTTTCTAAGCCATAAAATACATAAAGTACATACAGAGATAAATAATGACTAAAAGTACTCAACTGGTGCTTCTAAAATACGCCTACCCCGGTGTACCGAACCTAGGTCTAGTACAAGGGAAGAAGTAAGTAAGGTGTAGCCTAGTTTAAGTATTCTTTGCCAAGAATTCTCTTAGGGTCTAATCAGCTCCGTACCTTGGTTTAGAATGAAGGAAGTCTGGTATCTCTCTCTCAGGACACGATTTCCCAGCAACCCGCAAGGGTAGCCTGGAAACACTGGAGCTAGATTTTTCAGCTCGAGAAAGGACAGCGTCTCTCAGTGCATCAGCTGGAGGGTCGGCCTCCTTCGGCACTTGCTGCAGCAGGGCGCGTCTGGCAAGTAGATAGTCGACTGCTCCAAACCACCGTGTGCTTGTTTGGACAAGTGTGGGCATATTTATACATTGAAGGTGCAGAGTTTGACGTAAGATTGGACATAATAACGTCATTAGAGACTTAATTCTTGAAAACTCCATGATTTCTTGGATAAATTAATATTCATGCAGGGGGAAGTCCCTGACTGATGAAGGCGGGTTTTTCCAAGAAATCGTTGTAGATTTTCGGAACTAGTGGAAGTAGCCAAGCCGTATTAGGACTACTTGAGCTATGTCTTTATATGATTATGATTTCTATGCCTATATAAGGATACGATATTTTATACTTTTATAAGGGCATTACACTAGGGTCCTAAAACGCTATACAACACCCACTCCACGTATTATGTCTAATATTACTAAATCTATAGGCATAAAAAACATAACTAAAGCATGTGTTCATAATCCCACCCAAAAAACATGAAATGCATCAAATATGGTACATACACATACATGAGTATTTGTCTTGCACGTTTCTTATAAGCAATAGCTGTCATTAAAAAATGTTATCTAAATGAAACATGAAATGACAGTCATGAAATGGCTCTAAATTTACAGAAGAAAAAGTCAAGACCATTCCATAGCATATAAACAGTTAACGTTTTCATGAGATAATGCCAAATATTTGTCTATAGGAAGTGTCAAATTGAATTTCTTGTTCTCTAAGAATAGTTCTACATTAAGCAGATTACTTTGTGCCAATTGAAAAGGGTCTATTCTGGGATGAAGAGAAAAAGTTTTCAAATGTAGATTGTAGAAACGTAGAGTTCCCAAGTTAGAGGGTTTGTTTTGAAAAGCCGAAGGCCGAATTTCAGAGTTTTCCTGGAACGCCGTGTGCACTTTCAAAAGTTATTCTCGGTGTCGGGACAAAACATCAAATCATCTAAGCTGGCAAAGAAGCCGTCTACCACAGTTGGTGAAAGTGGAACTACTTCATTAAGTAGCTCAAATGTGCATAGATGTGAAGCATCGCCGTCAGCGTCATTCGCATTAGCAATGTTCGATGTAGATGGTACCTGTGTGCCTGTTGTTCCACGTACCTCACCAATAGCTGGATTCGCTGATGAGTTCTCAATGAATGCCGTCATCAGGATTGGCAGCCACTGGGGGAAACACGATGCATGAGTCGTTACCAGACCTAGCAAGGCGTCAACATCCGTTGGCAGTGCTGATGGGAGTGTAAGACCGATGTCTAACATGCATTCTTCTCCGCAAAGCAGGCATCGTAGAACAGGTAAGATGCAATCTTGCCAGATTGGTCTGAATGAGAAGTGGTATTCAGGTCTCTTAAACGAGCCAAGCCAAGAATCTGTGTAATTCTGTCACGATACTGCATGGCCAGGAGAGCCCGTTCCATTGTAATGTGGGTATTGTCGGTGACTGAACTTGCCATATCGGAGCAGGAGAAATAAAAATAGAATTCCTGCTACGAGTCCCAAAAGTAGAGGCAGACCACCGAACACAGAGTGCACGAAATTTGGAAAAATGCTGAGGACTGCTTCGAATGGTGCTCACAGTCCTGAAAGGATCGTCTTAAATACATGTGCGATGCCACTGGTATCAGATATGTTTAAGATTTGACCTAACATTTCTGCGAAATGTACTGGGCAGTTTGTTGATAATAATGCATGTATCTCTGCAGAAGTCCTTGCAGGTTGCAGATCATACGTTTCTTTAGACGAGGTCAGTGGCACAGTTTTTTGTAAAAGAATGGCTTTGATTCTGCTTAAAGTATCAATTCGTATGGAATAGATATTCAGTGAAGGCCATAACGCCGTCTCCCTGTCTGCATTACTTTTTGGATACAATACTTGCATACAACAAGTGACCCTGGCCGACACACTAACCAGATAGGCTTTTCCTGGCAACATGCCACAACAGCTGTGATCATTGAGCATAACGTAGCTCCCATTGGAAAGCTGCCTGAAAATCGGGTCTATCACGGCCGCTGGAGTGCCGTGCAAGTGGCAAGAAAGGTTATTTAAAGAACCTTTGCAGGCTTCATGTAACTTAATACCTTCACATAAAAGTGTACCGCTTAGTGAATTTTTACAATTTCTTGTACTAAGAAATACCTCCTTTCCCCCACTCCAACATTTGTGTGTGTATGGTAAATTCCAGGTTGACTTAATGTATCCTTTACCCAACCTTTCATACAGGCCTGCTGGTACATGCTGTAGACAATACTGAAATTGGAAAATCGTCACTGGTATCGTTATGGTGCCATGTATTATCCATTCAACGACCGGTTTCTCAGAAACAGTTAATGGTAATCTTTCCAGTTTTTCAATGCTCTGCACCGTATAGTCTGCTCCGCTTTGTGCCAGAGAGATTTGTTTATGTGTAAGGTTAAAGACAGTAAACAATGACGTGGTGTTGATTAGACGCCATGGCACATAGCCTGAACGGAGATTTTGCAACATCCAGCCTAGTAGCATTATACAACGCAATTGAGACTGGCCATGTTGTAACATTAGCAAATCCTGTTCTATTATGTCAATGGCAGATGATACAATGCTGTCCAAATAATAAATTCTGGAGGACAGAGTCGGTAACCCATTGTCCACTACAGAGTGCTTTCTGTAAATAAATACAATAAATTTCTCGTATTTTTTCTGCAGTTTTCATTTGTTATTTTCCAAGCTTCGTTGTACGCAGAGTATATACCAGCGTATATGAAACGTTTTTGACGTTGTTTACGAGGCCCAAGTAAGAAGTCTCGCAAGTCAACGCCTTCTTTAGGTAAAGTCAAGTGTTGTTTAATTTCTGGAATTGTGGATTTCTGTAGCCAATCAAGGCATCGTTTTACTACACTGTATGTGGTGACTATCCCTGGATGTTGTCGCTGGGAGTATCTTGGATCTGGCCTATTCATTTAGAACCCTTCTGTTTTGTTCATGAATCTATCTTGACAGTTATTCGTGTCTATTGGCCAGATTAACCATTGTTTCCAATCAGGGTTGGTTCTATTGTGTTTTAAAATCTGTTTTACGTCTACCTCCTTATCTGCAGTGCCATTACTGTCATGTGTGGCCTTAGGTTTGTTTAAATCTTTTATCTCAGCTAAGCCAAGACATGATGTTTGTTGAACGGTGTCGTTCAAAAATATGATTTGTTCTGGTATAATGCAGGCTCTGAACAAGGCTTCTAAACCCTGCACCCGCCTTTCCTTTATGCCACAGACAGTTTTTGTCTCAATGTTGTCTTTCCAAAAGTTAAAACCTAATGTAGACAGCTGAGCATAAAAGTTTGCAGAATAAATTTGTTTAGTATTGGTCAACATGTTTTTCATTCCTGTCTTATTCACATTTTTTAAATAAAACGTTTCTGGGTTTGTGACATTAAAACCTGTAAAGTATGGAAACTTGTCATAAAATGTTTTAGAGCTGCCTTTTGGCGGCGTTGGACAATATTCCCATTGATTGTAAGTAAAAACATTTCTAGGATTTACAGATTTATGCAAATAATGGTGACCAAAATGATTATAACAATACAGTTCTTCATAACTTGTTGAACCTTCTAGGTGTTCATGTTTTTAAAATGTTGCTGACATTTCTAAGTCTGACATCATATTATTAACAGTTTCAAAGTCCCAATCATCTGAAAAGGTGCTTGATGAAACAAACTCACTTAAAGAAACCTTGAACTGGTGTAGGATATTCAGCAGTTCCACCAGGTCATAAATGTCATAATCAGTTGTGTCCAATGCTATGCCACCTGGTATAGGAACGGCTGTGATGTTCACTGATGACAGGCCTCTTCGCTCACGATGAGATGACTTGTAAGGTTGCAGGAGCAAGTTGATGTTCTTACTTGCTGTGTCCATTGTGCTGTATTTTCCATCTATCATTTGTCCCAAACTCAAACCAAGAATGAGCAATAGTAGCAAAAAAGTACACCTAATCCTATCTAAAATTCAACCCATGGCGAAACCAAATAAGTTTTCTCAAGTTGATGAAAGAGGTATGTTATTTTTTCTTTAAAATCTTTATTTGCTGGCGTAATTTCTGGTTCACTGTGATCCTCAGAAAAGTTATCGAAGTTGATAAAATAACCAGAGGCAGTTCTGTCAATAGTTGGTATTGCATCCAGATTTTTTGAAATCACTGGAGTAGCTTCCTCCTTTGACATGTTTGTATTGTCAGATTCTACATCATTGTAGACAGGAGTTTCTTGACGAACTGATATTTGGGTATCAAGAGGGACGAGTTCCATGGCTGTGTTGCAAAGTCCTTTTTTTCTCACTGCAGGTTTATCAAAGGTGATAAGTCTTTCAGTTTGAACCTCTTGACTAGTAGCTAGATTTGGTCGTCTGCTACTTCTTAGGAGTCCACTGGGCCTACTACTTATTAATCGGACACATGATGTGGTTTTACCAGGTTAATTGATACTGTTCTGTTCTCCCTTTTTCCAGCAAGCGGCGGTAGTAACACTGATCCTGTTCCAAGAATTGCTAAGACAGGTACAGCTTTTCTATAAGAAGGCCCAAATTCCTTCTTTACCGCGATCTTTTCCCTGACTAGATCCCCAATCTTTGGAATCCAGATAGGTCTTGCTGGGAACGGTGGTTTTTCTTCACTGGTTGTTGGACTTTGTGTTGTGTTACTCAGACTTCTTCTTTTTTCATTTAAGTCCTGTAAAACAGCCAAATGGTATTTGATATCAAAGGGTTTCTGTTCCACCACTGAAGTTTGACAATCAAGGTCCTGGATAAGCATTCTAGTACCAAATAATAGTTCATATGGAGTGATTCCCCCCAGAGAATTTCTTGGCAGATTGTTAAGACTACGTTGGACACTATTTAGATGTTTGACCCACCTGTCACCCAAACCTAATACCCTGGCTGTTATAGATTGCTTTATGTCACGTTTATTTCTTTCCACTACCGCATTTCCCTCAGGATGGAAGGGACTCGAAAACCGCAATGCAACGCCCAAGCTGGCCATGGCCTCCTTGTAAGCTTTGGAGCTAAATGCAGGACCCTGGTCAGAATGTAGCTTGCCGATTGCGTATGTGCCGATAAAGACTCGCAAATCTTTTATAACAGTTCTGGCGTCAGCCGAGCGCTGGGGCCACATTCAAATGAATCTTGTGCAGGAATCCACTGCGACCATGATATATTTATAGTTACCGTCCCTTTGTAAGGGACCACAGTGGTCCAGGTAAACACACACGCTAATAGTTTATCTGAAATAAGAAGGGGCGTCTGCGCAGGTCGTTTCACTGTAGAAACTTTTATTTTTTGGCAGATTTCACATTCTAGAACATAGTTTCTAGTTTGTTTCCTCATGCGCGGCCACCAGTATCTCGGTTTTAACAATGATACTGTTGCGGAAACTCCTGTGTGTGCAGAGGCGAGCCCTTGATGTGCTGATAAGATTAGTCCTAGCCTATGTTCCATGTTTGGTATTGCCCTATCCCCCACTCCAGGGATTAGAGCAAAAGGAACATTGTTTGTATAATTTATATATGAGTATTTAACTGGAAAGCCTTTTGGGAGTGTCTTACTATTGTCTTTTATTGAAGCAGTGACAGCTTGCATTATTTCGCTGTCTATTTTTGTTTTTGAACGAGTGATTGCAGCTACGGAAGCCGTTTGCACAGCTGCCTTCGCGGCCTCATCAGCCAATGAATTCCCTTCAACGTGAACGCAATCATGCTGATGACTCAGTGTATGAATCACGTGAGTCTTTTGTAGTTCTTTTTGCAAAAGAACTACTTGTTCCCATAGCAGTTTATGCGTAATTGTGCCACCTTTAGCATCTTTGAAGCCGTTCTGAACCCAGTTCTGCAAGTATTCGTTGTAAAACACACAAGATGATGGACGGAATGTTGCACAATGGCAAAACATTAATCCCCAGTCACAGATCTGGGTTTAATCCATCAGTTATTTTGCTCACCAAGCCACCCCAGTTCAGACATGGCCATATGCAAATCAGTCTTGGCCCTGTGCCTCATGGGAACAGTCCGGCCCGAACTGCCAAGTCATGTCTTCCTTGGACCGGAATAAAGCATCCTAGGACCGGTTTCTGGCTATCAGTTGTCTTTAGCCAGGATAGCTTGACTCCAGTGGCTTAGTGAGCACGGGAACCACGTCTGGGCATTCCCTTGCCACATAGGGTGAGCAGCAAATAAGTTGGCAGGGTATGCTCAGACGTGAGTCCCTTGCTCACTTTGCCACTGGATTCAAGCAAGCCTGGCTGAAGACGGCAGAAAAGCCAGAAACCAGTCCTAGGAAGCTTGTTTCCGGTCCAGGGAAGGCATGGCTTGGCAGTTCGGGCTGGACTGTTCCCATGAGGCACAGGGTCAGACTGATTTGCATATAGCCATGTCTGAACTGGGGTGGCAGAGTGGGCTAAAGAATGGTGATGGATTAAACCCAGATCTCTTGACTGGGTGTGAGTGTTTGATTGGTTCAGATGCTCCGTCCATCACCACCCCCTTTTGTACCGCTTTGTTCGCCATAAGTTGGCAGGGTATGCTCAGACGTGAGTCCCTTGCTCACTTTGCCACTGGATTCAAGCAAGCCGGGCTGAAGACGGCTGAAATGCCAGAAACCGGTCCTCGGAAGCTTGTTTCCCGTCCAGGGAAGGCATGGCTTGGCAGTTCGGGCTGGACTGTTCCCATGAGGCACAGGGTCAGACTGATTTGCATATGGCCATGTCTGAACTGGGGTGGCAGAGTGGGCTAAAGAATGGTGATGGATTAAACCCAGATCTCTTGACTGGGTGTGAGTGTTTGATTGGTTCAGATGCTCCGTCCATCACCACCCCCTTTTGTACCGAAGATATGAATTCAGCAGCCCACATGCCTCGAACTGTGATTTGAGAAGGCTGGCATAATTATATCTTTGCCATGTGGGCACTCCCTGACAAATTCAGGTGGCCAGTCTTGTTCAGCTAGAAGGATGTCATAACCCTTAGAGAGCTTCTCCCAAAAGAGTGCTCTAATTGTTCTTGGTTTGTCCCTCTCCTTTCGGAGTGTTGCTTCATATAACTTATGTGGTACACTAACCCTGGTATCTGCAGTTTCAACTTGGATACTTTCATTCAAGTCCACTGTCTCCAGATGATCCTTCAGGAACTTGCGAGCTATGGTTACCTCTGCTGCGCTGTCTAGCATTGTTTGGGCCCACTCCCCGTTATTGAGTTGTGTCCTCAAGATCCTCGGCATGTCTGATCTTTAGACTGGCTACCTTCTTTTTGGTGAATTGAGTTTTCCTATTTTTTGGAACGTGCTGTTCATCTTTTGACTTCACTCGTTCTTCTTTTTGTTCTGAACGTCCTCTTCTTTCGGATTTCTGCGAGGAAGTCTGAAAGGTACGAGAAGAACGTGTATCATTATCTTGATATCTGTCAGGTTTTCTCAAATTATCCCTATTTCTAAGGTTGTATCTTTTTTCAAAGGGTTCCTGTTTAGGAGACCTTCCTCTGGACTGTGAACGCTTCTCTCCAGGAAGTGTCTGTTTGGTGTTTTCCCACTGCTTCTTTGGAGTAGTGAGATTATTTTTAATAAAAACTTTTTCAGGATTTTCAGTTAGTTGGGGTTTTACTGATTTCGCACCCAAACTATTTCTACCTAGTTCTTCATATGATTTTTCAATAATTCTGGCAAGTTCAAAAGGTTGCTCTGTTACATCCGTTTCTTTTAGTTTGTGGCGGATCGCCACTGATGCTGCTTCATCTTTTATGTTGGCTAACAGTATAGCCGAGACCTGTTTGAAATCTTTCAGTAATTTCATACCCAGATTTAAGGCCGGTTCTGGACCATATTCATTTTAAATCTGTCTCAGAACGTCTGGTATTACCGCAATAGACGGGACACCATGTGTTTTAGTGTAGATTGAAGCAAAGACTGTACCCCAAGTGTCGCAGTCTTCTACGTGTGGTGCAATCCCAATTGGTAAACAGATTGTTAGAATCCTGTGTTTCTCATGAGGTGTACTATCAGGGAATACTTCCTCTATTTGAGTAATTTTTTGTGCTAACCAGAAAGGAATTTGTTTCCGTTTTGCGTGCAATTTACCTATGACTCACTGGATAGTTAGTGGAATTTCAACGTCCTCGAAAGGAACGTATTCCGCTGAAGGTTCCTCCACTTTGTAGTAGTGGACCATATGTGTTGTTGGATTTGCTTGTGGAAAGATAATCCATGAATAGAATACCTCTGTCTGCCGATATTCATGTAAAAACCAAAGGAAATGATGGACGGAGCGTTGACAATACAAGCACTCACCCTCAGTCAATTGATCTGGGTTTAATCCATCACCGTTCTTTAGCCCACTCTGCCACCCCAGTTCAGATATGGCCATATGCAAATCAGTCTGACCCTGTGCCTCATGGGAACAGTCCAGCCCGAACTGCCAAGCCATGCCTTCCCTGGACCGGAAACAAGCTACCGAGGACCGGTTTCTGGCATTTCAGCCGTCTTCAGCCCGGCTTGCTTGAATCCAGTGTCAAAGTGAGCAAGGGACTCACGTCTGAGCATACCCTGCCAACTTATAATGAACAAAGAAAAACCAAAGGATATTCATGTGCCTCTATGACAAATATAACTCTACCACCTCTGGGTGATAGACCATTTTCTACAAGTTTTATAGCTATAGTTTTCCTTAAGTTTTCCGGGATGATTATAGCATCATCGTCTTCTTCATTAAACCCTGTAATGTCTACACCCGGCTGGGTTGCATTTACTGCAGCTCCACCGGTTGCGTTATTGTCACCGTTATCCGGCATTGTTTAATGAAAGTTTGCAGAGCAAGTTTCAAGGAAACAAAGATTAGGTGCACAATATTTTGGAACACTGTATCCTTCAATGTTGAACAAACTAAAAACTAATACATAGGATTTTTTCGTCCCACTCAGTTTAAAGCGGATATTTTATCCTTTAACCCACTCCAGATGTCTATTGGAGTTTTTTACAGGAAAAAAGGGGTCTGTGTGAAAAGCACGACTGAGTTACTCTAGTATCTAGCATTAAATTATCGCCTTACCAAACGTTGGGTGCCATGTAGTGTAGTTCCTAAATTCCCAATAGGCTCTGCGCATTGGAATAGTATAGCCTGTAGTTTTAGACGTAGGACTGAAATCGACTAGGTCTCTACCGAATATACTAGACTTAATTGTGTGTGTGCCAGTTAGCTCAGAGGTAACTAGAAACTTTCTTGAATGAACAAGAAGGGATTAGTTTCTGACAACCGCTTAAAACATGACCACTTTGTTTCCCAAGGATAAGAAATATATCTCTAGAGTCACGGAAACAATAGAAAGTTATTTCACTCAGTCAATCATGCATGCTTCATTTCACCAGAGGTGCAGAGAAATAGAGAGACTGGCGTTTTCAATGAAAGGTATTTATTGAACAGTCTTCTTTCTCAAACATAAGAAATGAACTGCTGCAATCGTAATACTTGTGGTAAAGTACAAAGCGTACAGCACGAAGAGTATTATAAAATATTGTAAAAGCATGATATGGTTTCAAAGCCATAAAATACCTAAAATACATAAAATACATACAGTGATAAATAATGACTAAAAGTACTCAACTGGTGCTTCTAAAATACGCCTACCCTGGTGTACCTAACCTAGGTCTAGTACAAGGGAAGAAGTAAGTAAGGTGTAGCCTAGTTTTAGTATTCTTTGCCAAGATCTATTCCAAGAATTCTCTTAGGGTCTAATCAGCTCGGTTGTATGATTAAATAACTACTTCCTGAACCACGACTGCCTGAACCACGACCTCCTAAACCACTAAAGTTTAAATAACGATCTTTTCTTTACAACAACTTTTTTCAATGACTTCCTGTACAACGAAATTCCTTTAATTAGTCTTTATTTGTGGGGGGAAAACCCCCCACGCCCTCAATACTCCCTTATTAGCGTGTTCATATGTTAAAGTGTTTTTACTTCAAATTAAATACAAATGTTAAACATCTCTTTTTATAAATAATACTCTTATAATTAATTATAAGTATTTTAAAAATTATTTATTCAAACAAACGACCTACCTTTTAATGTTAGAGAATTCCATGCTTGCTTTTCCTTGATGCCATTTCAAATGTGTCAGCCATAGAGTTTTTACTCGCGTCGAGAAGAGAAAGGCTTTACCACAGTGAAATGCTAACCAACAGTGCCATCTACTGGCTTTAAAAGGTAAATTCATTCTGAACATTTTAAATGTTTTAAGTCGTTCCGCAAAGTTGTGGTTCTGGACTTCGTGGTATGTGATTCTTCGTTGTTCAGACTTCGTTGTTCAGGTAAGTTGTTCAGGTAAGTCGTTTTTTGATCTTCGTTGTTTAGGATGTTTCCCAATCAGCTCCGTACCTTGGTTTAGAATGAAGGAGGTCTGGTATCTCTCTCTCAGGACTCGATTTCCCAGCAACCCGCAAGGGTAGTCTGGAAACACTGGAGCTGGATTTCTCGGCTGGAGAAAGTACAGCGTCTCTCAGTGCGTCAGCTGGAGGATCGGCTTCCTTCGGCACTTGCTGCAGCAGGGCAAGTAGATAGTCTAACAGCTCCAAACCACTGTGTGCTTGTTTGGACAAGTGTGGGCATATTTATACCTTGAAGGTGACGAGTTTGACGTAAGATTGGACATAATAACGTCATTAGAGACTTAATTCTCTGAAAACTCCATGATTTCTTGGATAAATTAATATTCATGCAGGGGGAAGTCCCTGACTGCTGAAGGCGGGTTTTTCCAATAAATCGTTGTAGATTTTCGGAACTAGTGGAAGTAGCCAAGCCGTATTAGGACTACTTGAGCTATGTCTTAATATGGTTATGATTTCTATGCCTTTATAAGGATACAATACTTTATACCTTTATAAGGGCATGAATCGGGAAAATTACACTAGGGTCCTAAAACGCTATACAACAGAGTTATCCAAGGGTCCCTCCATCCCTGTTTAGATGCCGCCCACAGTAGCCTCCACATGACAAAACCTATGTTTGGCCTTAACAGTAAACTTTAACATCATTATGTTTGTGCAAGACCCCAGCAGGCCCACTGGCTCAACAGTCTTGCCTGACCCAATAGCAGCTGCCAACTGCAGAAGGACTGGGATGAGTCTTGGTGTGATACAGTTTCGCGATGCCGATAGTTAATTTCTTGGGGCCTTCATCTGGGCACGGGTTGGCCTCCTTGAGGCTCATGTTAGAATTCCTGCTTCATGGCTCCTCGCAATTGATAAATGTTCTTTACCGCATCCTGAGCATGATGGGCCTGGGCTTTGGTCCTGCTTCATGGCGGCCCTCTCCTGACACAGGAGGGTCGCTGGCTAGCTCTGCAGATGGACGGCGCCTTTCACTTCACTTTGCCTCCCACCGGCACATGGGGTTGCTGACAGGCGCAACGGCTCTTACTTCATGGTGTCCACCACCTGACACATGGAGTTTGCTGACTGGTGCTGCACTAGGTCTATGGCCTTAGTTCACGGTGCCCCCACCCCCTGCCATACAGAGGTCGCCGACTGAAGTGGCAGCAAAGGTCCCAAACGGATTGAACATCTCACACTTTGCTCACTGTGATCCATGCCACATGATGCCAGTTGAGCCTTACTCCCTCCAGGCGCTCTCCTCCACCTCAAATGACTTGACAGGCAGGAAGAAAGCCGTAGCTCCAGGCTCAGAGCTAGTAGTTTTGACTCCAGGGTCATGGCCTCTTGCCCAGCAGGGAGACTAGCAGATTGTAGCGTTGAGTCCCTATTTCAGCAGCAATACGTCTTGGTGATCTTCTCCTCTGAATAAATAGTGTTATTGACCAACGGGTGGGACTCATGGTGTGGAACCCCCATTATAGTCCAGATCTAGAAACAAATTTGGTTAAGGGCCTGATTTAGAGCTTGGCGGACGGGATATCAGTCACAACGGTGACAGATATCCCGTCCGACGAAATATAAATCCATAGGATATAAGATTTTTATTTCAGTGGACGGGATGTCCGTCCCCGTTGTGACACAGTAACCCATCTGCCAATATCTAAATCAAGCGCTTAGTGTCTAATCCTTTGAAATTCGGGTTATGGGTGCTCTCATATTTCCACTGCTCTTTGTCAAAGGGACCTTCTACCACAGCAGGATTGGCCTCAGATCTAATTGACTCACAAAACAGTTCAAGGGAGTAACTGGTGACTGCATCTGTCTGTAGGCCTCTTCTGAAGTATGCCTCAAATGTTTGAAGACCTGAGCCTTATTCTTTATCAAGATATCCTGTTCCATAGTCCAGCCCCCCCCACTAGTAACTCTTCTAGGAATCAAAGACAATGTAATGTGCACAGAGGATTCTGTGCTCTCCTTCCTCCATTGTGTATTTCTATTCCAGCCCTCAGGAGTGTCAGCAATCCACATATCCTGCCAGGATGTTTCAGTCCTCCCATCTTCCAGCCTCTCCAGGTATTATGTTTCCAAAATGGAACCTCCATATCATGTACCATCCTCCGGCACATCCATACATCTCAGCACAGTCACACTAGTATCACATGCTGTTCGACGCTCTACACAATCCATGCAGGCCAAGGGTGAGTTAGGTACAAAGCCACAGAACTTTACATCAATGGGCCATAGACATCACTCCAGTGACACAGGTAAACAGCCTACTTGCACTTCACCGATTACTAAGGAACAAAAAACGGATATGCTGCCACCACTGAGTTTGTGTCACTTAACTCCCAGCAGAGGCAGCAGCCCTCTACCATCTCAAGGATAGAGCTTGGTGCGCACTCAGTCTAACTCGATCGTATTTACTATGCGACAGACCCAGGTCATGGTTCACATGCATGATCAGTGTTCGCCCATGACCAAAAATTCTTACCAGGGGTCTGGATATCCATGCAACTGAGGGACTCAGAGAAGGGTTACACGTACATCGCCATTCAGGGGACCTTCCCCTCCCAACTGTGGCTAAGGTTTTACAGAGATTCTGATTCCTAAGATTACAAGTTGACACTCCAAATTGCTCACTGAGAAAGATTGGTTTGTGCATAAAATAGTAGAGAGATCCAGGACACCCAACAGTGAAAGAGTCAGACGGCGACAAGCTGTGCAAAGTTAAGGGAGCACAAACTTTATAGTTAATTATATATTTAATATTACAATGCACCTTTGTCTGGAGTCTTAAATGCTGCTTATAAACGTATTTTGCGAAGGAATATGCTACTTACCAGTATGCATCTATTCTTGGCATGTAGGGCTGCTGATATTCATATCTGTGCATAGATCGCCGCCTAGTGTTGGGTCCGGATGATTGCACATTGTTGTCCTGGAAGAGTCTTCGAAGTATCACGAGATAGGTGGCTCCTCCTTCGGACTACAGTGCGCATGGGCATCCTCTCCATCCTCAGATTGTTTTTCGCCATTGTGGAAGATGGAGTATAGTACAGTAAGAGATGTCCATGCAAAGAGTGAATGCTGCAGCTGCGACAGGCACCGGGGAGGTGGGTGGGCGATATGAATATCAGCAGCCCTACATGCCAAGAACAGATGCATACTGGTAAGTAGCATATTCCGTTCGAGGCATGTGGGCTGCTGAATTGATATCTGTGCATAGAATATATAGCAGTATCTCCCTTAGCGGGCGCTACCTGTGTCAGCTGCAGCAGTCTGGAAAAGAGTTTTGAGAACAGCCTGTCCTACAGCAGCTTGCTGTTTTGAATGTACATCTACACAATAGTGTTTTGTAAATGTATGTGTGGTTGACCATGTGGCTGCTCTACAAATGTCGTGTAAAGGAATATTACCTAGGAAAGCCATGGATGCCCCCAGCTTGCGTGTGGAATGCGCCCTAGGGGGAACTGTTAAGGTGCGTTTGCCTTTAAATAACATATTTGAATGCACTTAACGATCCATCTGGCTATACCTGAATTTGAAATAGGGTTGCCTTTGTGTTGTGGTGAGAAAGCAACAAACAACGGTTTTGTTTTTCGAAATGCCTTAGTAGTGTGTGCAAGGCCCTTTCAGCTACTGTCTGTGGATTTTGAAAGAACACTGGCAGTTCGATAGTTTGATTTATATGGAAATGGGATACCACCTTTGGCATGAATTTAGGGTTTGTTCTGAGAACTACCCTATTTGCATGTACTTGAATGAATGGCTCTTGAATAGTTAGGGCTTGCAGCTCGCTAACTCTTCGAAGCGAAGTAATGGCAATAAGGAAAGCCACCTTCCAAGTAAGAAATTGTATTTTGCATGAGTGTAGTGGTTCAAAAGGTGGTCCCATAAGTCTGGTTAAAACAATGTTCAGATTCCAGACTGGTGAAGGTGGGTGTCTTGGAGGAATTACGCGTTTGAGTCCTTCCATAAATGCCTTAATTGCTGGCACCCTAAATAGTGAAAGGTGTTGCCTGTTTTGAAGATATGCTGCTAACGCAGCTAAATGTATCCTGATGGATGAGTAGGCTAAATTGCAACGTTGTAGGTGCAAGAGATAGCAAATGATGTTTTGAGTAGAAGCATCAAGAGGGTTAATATCGTTTTTACGACAGTAAATGACGAAACGTTTCCACTTAGCTGCATAACATGCTCTGGTAGTGGGTTTTCTTGCCTCTTTGATAATATTCATGCAGTCTGGAGGCAAGTTCAGGTATCCAAACTCTAGGATTTCAGGAGCCATATCGCCAGGTTCAGCTGTTGCGGGTCTGGGTGTTGGATTTCTCCATGGCTCTGAGTCAGAAGATTGGGCGTGAGTCGCAGTCTTTGATGAGGCACCACTGACAGTTCTAGGAACGTTGTGTACCATGGTTGCCTCGCCCATGTGGGAGCAACTAGGATCAGTATCAGCGAATGTTGGCGCAATTTGTGTGCCACCAGCGGCATTAGTGGAGCTGGGGGAAAAGCGTACGCAAATTTGCCTGACCAGTTCATCAATATCGCATTGCCCTGCGACTGCGGATGTGGGAACCTGGCGGCAAAGTACTGGCATTTTGCTTTTTCGCTTGTGGCAAACAGATCTATCTCTGGGTGTCCCCACTTCCGGAAGAATGGTTGGAGCACTGTGGGGTGAATCTCCCATTCGTGCATCTGTTGACTGTGCCTGCTGAGCAGGTTGGCTACTTGATTGTCCTTGCCTGGGAGGTGCTCTGCCATAAGAAACATGTTCCTTTGAATGGCCCATTTCCACATTGCTTGAGCTAGGTGCGACAGCTGTGGCGAGTGTGTTCCTCCCTGTTTTTTAATGTAATACATAGCTGTCATGTTGTCCGTCCGGATCAACACAGCTTTGTTGCATAAGTGTGTCTTGTAGGATTTTAGAGCTAGGAAGATAGCCATCAGCTCCAGAACGTTGATGTGCATTTTCTTTTGTTGTACAGTCCAGAGACCCTGTACTGTGTAGTGCAGGACATGGGCTCCCCAACCAAGTAGAGATGCGTCCACGGTCAATACTATTTGTGGGACAGGCTCTTGGAACAGTCGTCCTTTGCAAAGGTTTTGTGGATTCCACCAACGCAGAGAGTTGTATGCCCGACTGGTCACCAACACTAGGTCCTGTAATCGCCCCTGAGCCTGGTTCCACTGCCTTGCTAGGCATTCTTGGGCGGACGCATATGTAGCCTGGCATGAGGGACTATGAATATGCACGAGGCCATCATACCTATCAGTTGCATAAACACTCGAGCTGGTAATGAGTGTTGGGGTTTGAACTTTTGGATCAATGCCTGCATTCCGCTGATCCGTGCTGCGTTGGGATATGCTTTTGCCGCCAGTGTATCTATTGTTGCTCCCAGGTACTGTTGTACGTGGGAGGGTTGCAGATGTGATTTCGGGTAGTTTAGCGAGAAGCCTAAACTGTGCAGGAGATGGATGGTTTGTGACATGTGGTTGGCACATTGGCTAATACACGCGCCATCAGCCCAGCAATCGTCCAGATATGGGTACACATGGATGTGTTGCCTTCTGAGATGTGCCGCCACTGTAGATAGACATTTGGTGAACACTCGTGGAGCTGTTATGACACCAAATGGTAGGACTTTGAACTGGTAGTTTCTGTCCCTGAATGGTGAACCTTAGATACTTTCTGTGAGCAGGGTGTATTGGTATATGAAAGTATGCGTCTTTGAGGTCTAGAGTTGCTAGGAAGTCTCCCTTGCGAAGCAATGGTAAGACTTGCTGGAGAGTGAGCATATGAAAATGCTCCGACAAAATGTACAGGTTGAGGGGCCTGAGGTCCAATATTGGTCTGAGAGACCCGTCCTTCTTTGGAATCAGGAAGTATAGGGAGTATACTCCTGTTCCCTGATGTTTTAGCGGGACTGGTTCTATGGCCCCCTTTTGCAGCATACTGATGACCTCTTGCTGCAGTAGCGTTATATGTTCCTGTGACATTGGACAATGCACGGGTGGTATGTTGGGTGGGGTTGAGGTGAGTTCTAGGCAATAGCCATGTTGGATAATTTGCCTGACCCACTTGTCTGTAGTGATATTTAACCAGACTGGCAGAAATTGTTGCATTCTTCCCCCGACTGGTGTTATGTGGTCTGGGGGTAGTGCCAAGAAATCACTGTTTGGTGTTAGTGGAGAATCTATTTGCATTGCCTCCACGACCCCTTCCTATGGTATTATATCCTCTGTATCCACCCCTGTTCATGTTTTTGTTGTATGTGGATTGCGTGTTACCCTTGTAGGTGGAGGATTGCTGTGATGTATTACTTCGCGCTCCTCCTCTATAATTGGAGCGACGAAAGGAGCCCCGGTATTGTTGGGACTGGAGAGCTCCCATGGACTTTGCTGTTTCTGCATCCTTTTTCATTTTGTCCAGAATTGAGTCAACTGCTGGACCAAATAACAAGTCTGGGTTGATGGGCTGATTAAGAATTGTGGATTGAACTTCATTCTTAAAGCCTGATATGCGAAGCCATGTGTGGCGCCTGAGCAGCACGCTTGTATTGATGGATCTGGCAGCCGTGTCTGCAGCGTCTAGGGCACATTTAATTGAGGCATTGGTGATGAGCTTCCCCTCCTGTATAAGTTCATCTGCCTGCTGTTTGTAAGGATCAGGTAAGTGTTGGAGAATTTCTTCTAAGCTGTCATAGTGCGCCCTGTCATATCTGGCCAGCAAGGCCTGTGTATTGGCAATTCTCCATGAGTTTGCTGCTTGAGCTGCAACTCTTTTGCCTGATGCCTCAAAGATCTTTGACTCCTTGTCTGGAGGAGCAGCCTCTCCAGTAGTTTGGGAGTTTGCCCGTTTACCTGCGTTGGATACCACTAGGGAGTCTAGGGGTAGCTGCCCCTTGATGTATGTAGGATCTATAGGTGCAGCCCTGTATTTCCCTAGCAGTGTCCTTAAAAATGTAATTTGCGTGTTTTAAGACGCCCTTCAACATGGGGAGTGTTTTTACATGTCTCTCAGATGTTGTCAGTGTATCAAAGAGAAAGTCTTCTTCAATAGCATCAGAATGCATATCTACATTATGGTAGGTAGCTGCTCTATCTAGTAAAGAATTAAAGGCCACTATATCTTCTGTGGGTGATGGTTTAGTTGGGTAAACTGCAGGGTCTGTAATGGGCAGAGCCCCTTCAGTGTCTGGTTCTCCTCCTCCACCGCATGGCTGTAGGTTGGGTTCTCCAGTTGGGTTTTGTGGATAACCAAACCCCGCATCTGCATCCTGATCTTCATCTGGGTTGTAGTCAGGTGATGTTGGGCATATGGAGTTGTAGGCATAGCTGGAGTGATAGGTTCAAAAAGTATAGGAGAGGTAGCACAGTCTCTTCTTTTTGAGTGGTATTCTAGGAAAGTCTTCTATTGGCAGAGGCCTTTTCTTTTTTGGGTAGACAGTCACTTTACCAGTTTCTGGGTCAATATACAGTTTTGACTGGTCTTCTGTGGAGGGGTCTGGATAAATCTCTTCTTCCACAGTTTCTGGCCTTGGTGCCGTAGCCTTTGGTTTTACTGGTTTCGGGTCGATAGGTTTAGTGGGTTCGACCGCTTTTGGTGGATGGATCGGTTTTTGATGTTTGTCGACCGGTTTTGACGGTAGAACGTCTTTGGCTGGCTTCACCACCTTTTTCGGACCGAGCGGTTTGGTCGGTTCGACAGTCTGTTTAGGTGTTTTCGGGGTTTGCGGTTTTGGCTCGATGCCCTTTTTCGGTTCGATGGGCTTCGGCTCGACCGATTTGTTTTGGTCCACCTTAGGTTTCACTTTCGGTTCGACGTTAGTTTTGGGCGTAGGCTTTTTACTTTCGTCGACCGTTTTTTCCCCTTGTCGATATTTGAAGTTTCTTTGCTTGATTCGACGTGCTTTGTTTTTGGGGTCGAGTCGACGTGCTTTTGTTTTGGTGTCGAATCGACGTTTTTTGGCCGCGAGGTTGACTCGACGGCTTTCGGCTAAGAGCTCGACTCGACACAGCTTTCGTCTTCGATGTCGACTCGACGGTCTTTGGCTTCGAAGGTTGTGTTGGGACTACGGCCTTCGGCTCGACGACCTTCGGCCTAATTACCTTCGGTTCGACGACTTTCGGTCCGAAGACGGTATTGTCGACGAGTTTCGGTTTCGATGGGACCGGTGCGGTATGTCGTGTCTCAGAGAGCTCTTTGAATATGTTCTTAGCCGGGCGGTATGGCGGGGCTGTAGAACGAGGATGTTGATCTTGGCTAAGGCCTGCTGGCGATGCCTCGACCTGAGTCTCTGATATCGGTATAGTGTCTATATGGGGAGGTGTACTCACGGTTCTCCCCTCGTCGTCATCGGAGTCGTATTCAACAGCTACGATGTCTTGATCGTATTCCTCGAGATCGACGATTTGTTCCTCCTCTTCGAGGTAATAGTCGTGCTCTGAGTATTGTTGTTCGTCTTGATCCGAGTCTTCGGCGCTAGCTAGTTCTTCCTCATCATCGAAGATATTCTCGGGCTCTGGCGCTGACCTCTGCATTTCTTGCCTCGCCGCCCGTCGATTCCGGATAGTCTTTTTTGACCGGAACTGGGCACAGGCTAGGCAACTATCTTCGTTGTGATCTGGAGATAGGCATTTGTTGCACACGGGATGTTTATCTGTGTGCGGGAACTTGGAGTTGCACTGCGGGCAGTATTTGAATGGACTTCGTTCCATCGACGGTCGGTCCACGTGGTGTCGAGAAGGCCTCACGGCCCGATTCGGCGACCGGAGTGCAACAGATGTTCATAAAGTGCATCGGTACCGAGCGCTGAACAATACCGACGGATCCGAAGGCCTTTTGGCCTTTAGAGAAGTTTTTGTTGATTCCGAACTTGGAGTGTTGGAAAGTACATCCGAACCCAATGGCGGAAAAAAACAATCAGAGGATGGAGAGGATGCTCATGCGCATATGTTATTTAAAGGCAAACGCACCTTAACAGTTCCCCCTAGGGCGCATTCCACACGCAAGCTAGGGGCATCCATGGCTTTCCTAGGTAATATTCCTTTACACGACATTTGTAGAGCAGCCACATGGTCAACCACACATACATTTACAAAACACTATTGTGTAGATGTACATTCAAAACAGCAAGCTGCTGTAGGACAGGCTGTTCTCAAAACTCTTTTCCAGACTGCTGCAGCTGACACAGGTAGCCACCGCTAAGGGAGATACTGCTATATATTCTATGCACAGATATGAATTCAGCAGCCCACATGCCTCGAACGGAATATGCTACTTACCAGTATGCATCTGTTCTTGGCATGTAGGGCTGCTGATATTCATATCGCCCACCCACCTCCCCGGTGCCTGTCGCAGCTGCAGCATTCACTCTTTGCATGGACATCTCTTACTGTACTATACTCCATCTTCCACAATGGCGAAAAACAATCTGAGGATGGAGAGGATGCCCATGCGCACTGTAGTCCGAAGGAGGAGCCACCTATCTCGTGATACTTCTAAGACTCTTCTAGGACAACAATGTGCAATCATCCGGACCCAACACTAGGCGGCGATCTATGCACAGATATGAATTCAGCAGCCCACATGCCTCGAACGTAGCAATTTATGTTGAGTTGGGAAATTGGGACAAAACTGCCAACAGAGTTGATTCTATTTTCCTCACTTTCTCTGATTATACCCTATTCTCACGGAGGGTGCAGAAAGAGTATGTAAGAAAGGTGAGAATTTAAATGTGTTGCATATATGCACACCACGGTCTCTGGCAGAGCATAGGGATCTTACATGAGCCGACATCAGAGTTGAGGATTAAGAGCTACGTCATGCAGCAGCTTATGCCTTTTGGCCTCTGGGTGCTCTAGAAGGAAAATGAGGAAAACTAGAACTTTAACAATCCAGCCACAAACTTCTTAAGCAGGAGGAAGTGAACTCTACCATAGTGACACTGGAGGAGTTTCAATAACAGGGGATAAGATCACAATTGGCAAGGCCCAGCTAGTAGTCCAAGTCAGAAATGTTTTAGGTTAGGAGAATATTAGAACATGTCATGAGATGATATGAGATTAATGACACTAATATAACCCATTGGAACCAATAAAACAGAATTAGGCCTCTGTGTGAGAAGGGTAACTTCATCAAAATAAAAAAAGAAATGACAAAGTAAATAACTTTCAAAATGCACATCATATCTCACAGTGGGGAAGAACATGGCCAACTACCAATCCTATGGTTGTAACTTGGTGCAGCATCGAATGCTGCACACCAAAGGAGAGAAGATGTAAGGAAATTCTTGGGAGATACCTTCTGAAATACACTATCAGGCTCTTAACAAGTGGCACGGCAACCGACCCGGTATTTCCCCTCCATCCAAAGCAGTGATACCCAAAAGATTGGTGATTCCGGGTGCAGTGGGTTACATTCAGAACATATGGAGCCAAATCATGGAAACTCACACTGACTTGATATACCTAACACTCTGAAGTTCCCTTACTTGTGAAGTATTTTAATGCACCCACTCTTACATGCCTGTGATGTATTTCACAGGGAGCTATCCTGTAGTACTGTCCAAGATAAATAGGGAAATGAATCACAAAACCTACTCATAAAGTACTTGCGTATATTAAGGATGAAAATTTCCCCTGCTCACACCAGAGGCATATTCAAAATTTCCCAGTTTGAAGTTTGGATGGTGGTGGCTCATTATTAAGGTATGTCCTTAGACCCACAAAATTGAATGTTGTAGAAAGTGAAAATCAAAGAAGGTGATGTTATAGGATATGTGCCTGCAATGGCAGTCAACCGTGTAAAATAGGTTCAATATTTTAATACAAAATTAATTGCTACTGATATGCAGAATTGTATGGTAAGAAACTAAAATATTATTTGAGGGTTGGGAGAACCCACCCCAAATAATAATCACAATCCTTGTCAGGGCCAACCGCTAAAGTCACTAAGATAAAACTGTGCTTGACCCTTTGGTACCTTGGCACAAACCATTCAGGCCTCACTTAGAAGCAATGTGTAAAGTATTTATGCAGTACTCAAACAGCAATGAAGTGAAAACACAACATAGGAAAAATCAAACCAATTTTACATTTGGAAATTTTCATGAAGAAAAAGTGGTTGTAGGCGAGTCGTTGGTGGGGCAAGCTGCAGGCTGGATTCGAAGCTCGCCTCTATAATGGCAAGCTGCTGACGGTACTGTTGTTGATGAAGGCGGAAAAGCTCTGTGGGGGAAAAGTCCAAAGTCTGTGCCCAGGAAGGCCTTGACATCGGTAGGTTTCTGCTTGGTGTTTGTCCTGATGAAGCCCTCTACATTCAGACTTGAACCTTTTTGGAAGTCATATTTCCTTCAGAGCGGCAAAGCAGCAAACAAGGCCAACCAGCAAGTCGACGGCTGTGGCTTTGATGGCAATCCCCACCTCAGTTGGTTCACCATACAGACAGTTGGCAAATAGACCTAGTTTTGCAGTTTGGACAGAAGGATTTTAATCTGTGGAAGCTTGGTGTGTCTCTGTAGCCCAAACAGGGGATCGGCTAACTGACCCTAGGAGTCATTTCTAAGGTACTGAATTCAAGGCAAGCAGGTCTCGTCTTCCTTCAGGTCCCTCAGACAAAAGAGCAGTCCATCTTCTGATTCTCTACAGTTCAAGGAGAGCTTCTAAGGAGAGGTATGTGGGGTCCACTTTAATGCCCAGTGCCAACCTGTGGGTGGTGGGCAAGCTTTTGTCCCCCCCCAAACCAGTCGTGGCTCTTCATCTACCCTCTACTGCATTTGGTACTAACCTGACTAGAGAGACAAAGGGGAGGCAGGTCTAAGTGTGGGCTTCATCTGCCAGTGATAAGGCAAGCATCCTTTGAAGCTCAGGAAGGGACTGGGGACATCCACCTCCCCCCACCCCCAGGCCACCTCACCACAGGAGGTGCCCCACATAACCACTACTAGAACCTTTTGTTCACTGTCTGAGAGCAATACACATTTCACCACAGGGGACCAGTCAGGTGACAGCTGGACAATGGCAGGAAAACCTTTGGTTTAGGCAGGGAAATGGCAACTTTCCAAAAGTGTAATTTCCAATACTGTAATATAAAGTCCGACTTGACCATTAAGTTAGATTTTAAAATACTATTACAATGAGTCCCTGTACCATTTTTCTAGTTACTCTCAAACATGTTTCACACTTATTAAACACAACAGTGTAAGTCATTGATAATCTATGGGAGAGCCAGCCTTGCCACAGTGAAAAACAACTTTGTAGGTTTTTCACTGCCAGGACATGTAAAACATAAATTATACATCTCCTATTTTTTAAATGCCAGAAGCCCTGCCCTATGGGTATTTAGGGCCTACCTTATGGAAGACTTATAAGTAATAGATAGGAAGGTTTAGCCTGGCAAAAGGTTTTTTTGCCGGGTTGAAATGGCAGTTTTAGAACTGTACACCCAGGCTGCATTGGCAGGCCGGGAGACATGTTTTACAGTGCTACTTTAGAGGGAGGCACAATGTGTGCTGCAGCCCAGTAGAAGTATTTAATTTACAGACCCAGGGTACAGGTAGCACCATATACTAGGCACATTCAAGTAAATTAAACATGCCAATTAGGTATATGCCGATTTTACCATGTTAGACCTCGAGAACCACACCAAGGGTCAGGCACTTGAGAGGCGCCTTTGGGAGTCAGGAACACGTTGAGCTCCATGAGCTGTTGGGAGCCTTTTATGTCCCTGAGGCTCAGATCAGGAGACCGACTAGCCCTTTGAGTCCCTCTGGGGTCCTGGGTTCAAGATGGGTTTCAGGTCCAGTTCTTCCTCTACAGGCAAGAGGCAGCAGGTCGGCACAGCAAGGCAGCAGTTCCTTCAGAGTGGCAGTCCTTTGAGCAGCACAGCAGTCCTTCAGAGTGGCAGAGTATCCACAGGTCCAGAGGTATACTCAAGTGGTGGTGTCAGAGGTCCTGTACTTATACCTGTTTGGGACTTTGAAGTAATGGGAGACTTCAAAGACAGGCCTTTGAAGTACAAGGAGGTCCAGTCCTGGTCTTCCAAGCATGGCTCCAAGCTGGCTTAAGAGACGATGCAGGGTTGTTACATCCTTTGTGTGGGGACAGGACAAAGCCTTTTCAGTTAGGCTGGGTCCAGCTCCTCCCTCTATCCTGCCAGTATAGTCCACCAAGTCACACCTAAGCTCCCATTGTGTGTGGCTGTGTAGGGGGAATACACAAAGCCTGGCTGTCACCCACCCAGACGTGATCAGAGACAGGCAGCAAGCATCAAATGGCTAAAGTAGGAAAATGCCAACTTTATAAAAGTGGAATTTTCAGAACTGAAACTTAAAATCCGACTTCAACATAAATTAGAATTTTAAATTAGGATTCCAGAGACACCAGACTTAGGGGGTTATCTGTTCCCAATTGGAAATTACACTAATAAAATATATAGGTTGGTTGATTGCTTTATTTCGATATGCATATATCATAAAAGCATTACAAAAAATAAAACAGCATGTCGAAAAAGGGAGACTGTACATTTAGATTTAAAAAGAATAAGATCACAGTTAAGTAGAATAAATTATCTAAAACAGCATTAAATTGATACGGCCAGTCTTTTAAGTCGAATCAACCAAGCCCATTTTAAAAATTTAGAGACAGCACAAACAATGTTGGGGGCTGTATTAGTTAAAAGTATCCAAAGGGCGACTGTGTACTGGCGGGTGCCCAGTTCTCTGCAAATTGGTTTGAGCCATCGTGATCTAGGGCGCCCATAATCCGGACATTCAAATAGAAGATGTGGCACAGTCTCTGGTTTGTCAGGGCATAGGGCACAGTAACGTGATGCAGGCTCTGACTTGTTCCACCTGGAGCAAAGGTCGGCGAGGGGTAGAGTTCCTAATCGGAATTTAATGTACAAGGACCGGTCCATGGCGATGGTGATTAGGTCCATGTAAGGAATTTTAAATTAGGATTCCAGAGACACCAGACTTAGGGGGTTATCTGTTCCCAATTGGAAATTACACTAATAAAATATAATAAGGTAATCCCAATGCTATCCTATAGGAGAGAGAGAGACCTTGCAGCAGTGAAAAACGAATTTACAATTTTTTCACTATGAGGACAGGGAAAACTTAAAAGTACATGTCCTGCCTTTTAAATACATTGCTCCCCGCCCTCGGGGAAGGTTTCGGCCCTAAAAAAGGTAAATTTTGCCAGGTCGACATGGCAGTGTAAACTGCACACACAAGCTCTGTAATGGCATCCCTGATACATGGTTAAAGGCAGTGGCTGCTTGCAGAAATAAATAAAACTATTTAACTTGCGCTCGCTGCATCCCCGAGTTGGCGATGCAGCGAGTGCAAGGTAAATAGTTGTATTTATTTATTTATTTACTTTACTCGTGGCCGCCGTATGTCTGACTCCACTACCCCCCACACTGCCCCTCCAACTTAAGTGGGTGGCACAATCAATGCTGCAAGCCCACTAGTATCATTTAATTTACAGGCACTGGGTACAGGGAGGACGCATTTACTAGTGACTTATAAGTAAATAAAATATGTCATCACACAGAGCACCAGCACTTTGTGCACTTTATCACTTCTAACCAGTGTCAGAGACCTAATACCAGCAAAACCGAGTTCAGATAAGGAGAGGAGGAAGGCAAAAAGCTGTGGGGGTAGGGCAGACCATCCTAAGGCTGTCAGCTCTAATAGGGAGCACAATCACTTTACCACTAGCTAGCAGGAGCAATGCGTTTAGGGCCTAATAACAAAATAGGAAAATGCTACTTACCAGTATGCATATGTTCTTGGCATGTAGAGTTGCAGAGTAGTACACTACACATTAGATTACAATCTGGTGTTGGGCTCGGATGGTTGCACCTTGTTGTTTTTTTGGAAGAAGTCTTTGCCGTCACGAGATAGGGGAATCCTCCCTTGGACGATAGTACGCATGGACATCGCCTCCATCCTTAGATTGTTTTTCGCCATGATGGGAAATGATGGAGTTAGTAGAAAAGAAAGATGTCCATGTGTGTATATCTAAGTAAGATAGTACTGGAACAGAAACAGGTTCCGGGGAGGCGGGTGGGCATGTACTACTCTGCAGCTCTACATGCCAAGAACAGATGCATACTGATAAGTAGCATTTTCCGTTCGAGGCATATGAGCTGCAGACAGTACACTATGCAGAGACTGTACAGCAGTATCTCTCCTAGCGGTGGTCACCTGTGTCTGTTGCAGTAGTTTGAAAGAGCGTTTTAAGAACAGCTTGGCCCACAGAAGCTTGTTGCTTGGCTTGCACGTCAACACAATAGTGTTTAGTAAAGGTGTGTGTTGTAGACCATGTTGCTGCTTTACATAGGTCTTCTAGGGGGATGTTCCCTAAGAATGCCTTAGAAGCCCCTAGTTTACGTGTTGAATGCGCCCTAGGGGGAACTGTTTATGTGCGTTTTGCTTTTTGGTAGCATATTTGTATACATTTAACAATCCACCTTGCAATCCCAGCTTTAGAGATGGGATTCCCTTTATGCTGTGGAGAGAAAGCTACAAACAATTGTTTTGTTTTTCAAAAGTTTTTAGTTCTGTCAATGTAATAAAGTAGGGCTCTTTTGAAATCTAGCGTTTGAAGAGCTCTCTCTGCTACGGAGTCTGGGGTTTGAAAACACTGGTAATTCTACTGATTGGTTAAGATGAAAAGCAAAGATGACTTTAAGAAGGAATTTTGGATTTGTCCTTAGAACTACCTTGTACGATGTTTTTGTAAGAAGGGTTCTTGAATGGTTAAAGCCTGCATTTCACTTACTTTTCTAAGCAAGGTGATTGCGATATGGAAAGCTACTTTCCATGTGAGGAACTGAAGTTCACACTCATGTCAAGGTTCAAATGGGAGTCCCATGAGCCTAGTGAGCACAATGTTGAGATTCCACACCGGAGAGGGTGATAATCTAGGAGGGATGATTCGTTTAAGGCCTTCCATAAATGCCTTAATTGCTGGCACTTTAAAAAGTGACAAGTGTTGTCTATTTTGTAAGTAAGCAGAAGGGCTACTAGATGTAGACTTATAGATGAGTATGCTAAATTACATCTTTGCAAGTGTAGTAAATAGCAAATAATGTTCTGGATGGATGCATCCAGTGGATTGATATGATTGTTAGTGCAGTAAATGGCAAATCTTTTCCATTTTGCTGCATAGCAAGCTCTGGTTGTAGGTCGCCTGGCTTCTTTAATGATGTTCATACAGTCCGGCGGAAGGTTAAGGTAACTGAACTCTAGGACTTCAGGAGCCAGATTGCTAGATTCAGCTGAGTTATATCGGGGTGTTTCATTTCTCCATGGTTCTGCGTTAGTAGTGATTGAGAAAGGCGTAGTTTCTGGTGTGGGACTAGTGAGAGTTCCAACAGTGTGGTGAACGATGGCCGACGTGCCCATGTGGGAGCTACTAGAATCAACTTTAGAGACTGTTGCCGTAGCTTGCGTACCACTAGTGGAATTAGTGGGAGTGACAGAAAAGCGTACGCAAATCTGCCTGACCAGTTCATCCATATCGCATTGCCCTTGGACAGCGGGTGTGGAAGCCTGGCGGTGAAGGTTGGGCATTTTGCGTTTTCGTGTGTGGCTAACAGATCTATGTCTGGTTGGCCCCATATTTGGAAAAATGGTAGAAGAATTTGTGGATGTAGTTCCCATTTGTGAATCTGTTGTGTCTGTCGACTTAACAGATCCGCAATCTGATTGTGAAATCCTGGAAGATGTTCTGCAAGAAAGTATATATTTTGTGGAAAAGAGGAAGAATGGTCATGGTGATTTCCTGGTCTATTCGGTGTAAAGAGAGTTCTTTTTACTATGTGACAGTTTTGCAGGAATGTTAGTGCAGACAAGGTCAGAAAACTAAACAGAACAATGGTCAATACAAGTTGTGCCCAGAAGAAAAAAAATGCTCTGCGGTTAAACACTGGGATGCAGTTCTGCATGACTTGGACAAACCCATTGAGAGTGTGGAATCCTGGGGAGACTTTAGAGGATAAAGATACTGCAGTCAGTGATTCTGCAATACCGACGTTGAAGCCTGGACGCAAGTACAAAGCAAATCACAAGGGTTTAGCTGGAAATAACGTTCTTTGCCATGATAAAACATCGTCTTTAAGCTAAAGATATAATTTCCAATCCTACACCACAAAGGCACTGTTCAACAAGCTGTGAAAGAAAGGAACCATAGCCAACAATGATTTAGGATTTGGACACGAAAAACTAAAGCTCTTACGTTTAAACTTCAGACAATCTCGTACTGCTCATAAATATATAGCTATGTCGGATAATATAGATTATACACTTACATGCATGTTGCCACGTCATTTCCTTTAACATCTTCGTTTGTTTTCAATTCTGCATTCTCCTCTACCTGAGAGATTGAGAGCAAATCAGTAAGTAACATGTTCGAGCCCGCATTAACGATGATATCACTAATGAGCACACCTAAAACACTGCGTGCATCGCTTTATACCCAGATTGCGTTTCAAGACATGTACAATTTAAAGTAACAGATGCATTGAAAAAAATGGAAGGTACACTCCTACCACTGTGCAACACTTCACATTCCACACTCCATACAACTTCTTCGAAGTACAGGTGTAGAGTAAGTTGAGCATCATATCAAGTGAGACTAATGGGGTATCTGGCCACTGCTAAAACATATATCTGAATTACCAACTGGTAACCCCAAACAGCAGCATCGGGGACTTGCACGATACGCAGCAAAGGTATGTGTGTGTGTGATCCAGTGAAGTATATTTGTTTAATGTCACTCTCCTGTAGCAATACATGATGCAGCATCTTGTACAGCCGAAAATGAAATATCGGCTGTTTGGTTGAACGCTACAGAGTTGCTTCAACACTGTAAATGAACAGGATAGAACTGTATACATTTTACTAACGACATTATGGACGAGTGTGATTATGCCAGATTCTTATCTCTTTTTATCTTATCATACCAATCCCAAGAATCCTCGGCCGACTGGATCTTTTTATCTGCTGAGAAGTGTAAAGGGGAGAGAACCAATACATTCACCACCAACAGTATAGACCAATCAACTTAGACTCGGGAAGGACCACTGACTCCGACTTACAATTTAGGGGTTTTATTACAAAGCCAAATATAACTGAACATACAAGCACCTCATGAGGAGGTTGAAGAAATACATGGGCACAAATACAAAGTTCATTCGACGAACTTGTCTAATTCTGTGTAGCATTAAAAGGATAAGCAGTTCTAAAAAGATTAAACAAGCTACAACTGCTCCAATATCAAAGTCAGTCTTCATCAGTCATTACAGAAAGGAAAAATAATCAGCTAATCCTGTTCCTACACTAGCACTAAGGTGACATTCCATTTCTCCCAGGCATGATCGAGAAAAAAGTGTCAGCTTGTGAAGACTTCCAAAGAAGTACACTCATGTTCGAAGGGTCAGTACCCAAAGCTAAGATCTGATGGGATCTAATAATCAATCCCTTCTCCTACACTCCTAAAGGCTCTCTGCTCCCTCATCCCTCGGTGCACTGTCCCTAATACAAAATGATCATTTAGTAGAACACGGCCCTGAAACACCTCCTTTGGCCAGGCACCTCTCATAGGTAACTTTCCACCGAAACTTGTACCCCGTCCAGCAACGGTTGATATGTCCTTGGGACCCAGGCTTCTTCAGCGAGCACCCAATTATCAGCATTCCACGATACACTGTTTCAGGGCTCCTCCATACCTAACTCCTAAAACAAAGAGCATTAGTCTAACTAACGAAGATGATGTCCTTGCACCTGCAACGGAAAGCATGTGAATGAAGCAACCTTGCATGCACAAGAAATCTGAAGACTGTCTTCAACTGAGAGCACTTCAAGCGAAACACATTTTATCCTACACAATTCAGCTAACATAAGAAATCACGAATAGGCCGTTCATAGCAAAACGTGAATATTTATTTAGGCCTTTACACATCCAGGACTACACGCATTAATAAAACATTGCATCTATAAGCATTACATTTCTTCACCTTAAGGCACATTTAGTTCTCTACATGTGCAGACGTTTATGGTGCACGTTTAAATCTAATGCATTACATTACATATGAACTGATTCATTGAGCATTTGGAATAAATTAGTTTGTGTTAGTTGAAAAGGTTAAACCTTTTCAATTAACACAAACTAATTTCCTAACATTACACATACATTGCTACTTATTACGGCCAAATTTTCTAATGATTAATACTTAGTTCAACACAAGAATATATGCGGTTGCGGACTATCTGTGATTATGATGCACCCCTACAATTTTCAAAATACCATGGCGCTCTATCAGTTCCCCCTTTGAGGACTAGTGTCATCACTAAAAATCACAATTCCCTGGAGAAAGAACCGACCTAAACAGAGCACGTAGCCACTCTTCCTTGTTGGAACTTCTCTAGATTCTTAATGTCATAAACCACCAGACTCTATAGACTTTATAACAACTGATCATGTCTCCAACATGTTAGCAGAGATTACCCATGTCTAATTGTGAGCACCTGTCAACTGTTAACAATCATGAAGAGCTGTTACATTTACCTGTACAATGACAGCAGTTACTAGTATGATTATTGTCACTATGCCAATATATTATCACAATGTGTCCCTCTGTTATTTTTGTGCCCACCTGTTCTTATGTTTATCCATCACAAAGTGCTGCTGGGCTGAGCATTAATGTTGGTCTGCTCGAGTCTTTCCTTTCAGCTCGAGTCACACCGTCTGAAGAAACGTGATCGCAAATTCACGCTCGCGGACATGGTAGGGGCGTTGTGTGTCCTTAAAAGGTGCCGCGGCCATCCGTCAGATGCAGACTATCAAGGTCCCGGTCCCGAGAACAACGATGGCGGCTTCGCTTCTCTGCACGTCTTGACCGCAGACGAGCCCGCAGGTAAGGGGGTCAAAACCTTTGCAGGAATGAAGAGCAGGTAAGACGCTCTGTCTTTTCATTTCTGTTTCGAGTGACTCGGATGCTTCCAGTTCACTCAGCAACACAAGGAGATTTGTGACAGCAATTGAACCTCGGAGATAATTTGACTTTGCTTGTGTACCACGTTTTTTTTTAACTTATGCATATTATCTCGTGGAATGCCCTACTCAGTCTTTATTTCTAATCAAAGAAAATATTATTGTGCCAAGTAACGAATTTCACAGAATACCTCTGGTGACATTTGAATTTAGGTTTTCTTTGAGAACATTCCGAGTCCACACTGGTGACATTTGAATTTAGGTTTTCTTTGAGAACATTGTGAGCCCACGGAAAGTACTTTGAGGAACATTGTTACTACTGGTTGTTAAGTAGTAAAGTCTACGTAAGGGGCAAACTCAATGTTGGAAATTGGGTTCATAATGGACAATTGTACTCTGTGACTATTTGTTTTACCAAGACATTTTAAAGGAACTCAAACAGAAAAAAGGCTAGAGAAAGACTGTACAAGACAACATTTGTTTTATTTTCAGGTAAACTTGAGAGATATTTATTATTTAAGTTTTGTAACCAGTATCAGCATTTACACTACTTCTGTTAAGAGAGTAAGTCTTGTTCTAAGTATTGTTCATATTTCCACAGGTATCCTTCCCTGCATTACCCTCCCTAAATCCCATCTCCTCATCTGGCCATTCTGAACCTCTGTTGATTTATAAACCAGAGTCGGAGCTGCCAGAAGGTGGGCCTGTTGAGGGTACTGCTCCCGAGGAACCTTGGGGGCTCATGACACTTAATATTCTGATAGTGACTGTCCTGCAGTCTAGCCATCCTTATCTCTTGCTCTCTAAGGGATCTTTCAACTTGGTTCGCCCTGTACCACTGATAAGCTCTAGCAAATCCCCACAAGCAAATCACACAAACCACAATGATAATGATAGGCTTCAGAATATATCCAAGGATACCTTTCCACAAATTCGCAAACCAGCTTCCCACTTTTCCAAACCCTTTACCAACCTTTTCCCAAACTCCCTCCTCAGTCAGACCCTCAATCTCATGATGGATCACAGTGATGTTACTTATATATTTCTCCAGATCTTTGCTGTTGTCTGGTATATAAGTACAGCACTTTTGAACCTTCAAAATTTTACCAGACTCCGCCCTCTTTTGCTAATAAGACATCTAAAGCAGGACGGATCTGCATAACCATCGTCCTTATTGACAACATCTCTCCATCAATAAGCATTAACGACTTAGCTGTGTTTGTCGACAATCGGTCCACAACAGTCGCCAACTTTCTTATCTATACATCATTCAGAATCACTCCCAAACTTGGTATTACAGCTCCAAATTTATCTCCAATCACTACTCCTGCACTTGCATCTCCCTTCGTTCAGAATGCTTTTCACCTTCCAACAGTTCTAAATCTTTTGCGTGGTAGATTTTTGGAAAAATTATTCCCAAATTGACATGTACCATACCAATTCGCAGGCAATCTCACATAAGCATTCCTTCCACACACATAATATACTGCTGCGGACGCTTCCAAATGGAAGACATGATCACACAAACTTTGTCCTACATAGACCTTATCATAATAGCTCTGCACACGTTTCAGAAACAACTTCCCCTAATGCACTAGGTCCAATGATATAGGGCCATAGCTTCCCTTTGCTCTGTGATCTCTCTCTTCATCTGTCCAATCTACTGGACTTTCTCCGGTGTGACGTGTTTGTGATAGCTGTCTATGTCTATCTTCTATTTGATCTACAAACTTCTTTTCTACATCAGTTAGTGAACAGGTCAGGTTATGTCTATCTGTATAAAAGGTATCTAGCGTTGTAGCTGGTATGAAATACTTCCCATTACTATCTTCCCGCTTATTGTAATCATACTTGTTCAGGTGTTTGTAAGCTGGTACGTCTGAAAGCACTGCATCATAATTCGAAAATATATACTAAGCAACAAACTACATGAAATTTCAGTGGAAGATGGTGATACTTAATACTCTAATCTACTGAGGAAGGTAACTGCATACATACAATAATCTTTCGCATCCATCACCTCCACGTACTCGTGAAGCAGCTTGGCATATGCATTAAGCTTAAAATCACCTCTAGGCAAATCTACATGCAACCTACGATTATTCTTATCTAGCAAAGCCTTTACAGCTCCTATGATGTGATGCCCTCTTTCTTGGATGAAGTACTAGGTGTAGGTGATCCTTTCACCTCCCTGACTTCTACCTCATGTGGAATAGCAACTGACACTATGATAACTAGTACTATTGAAACTATCACTCCAACTAGGAGTGTGCCTATCATACATTTGGACATACGGTTCGGATTTCCAGTCTCCATTCTTGTCGTCGGGTTGGTTTTCAGCAAAGGGACACTTAGAGTCTCTGTCTCCACCGTAGTTGCTGTTTAACAAGTTCAAACACCACTCCTGACGTACTGGAAATCCCAGTTACAGTACTTTTAGTTCCTTATTTACATATTTAACAGAATACTTCCTTAACCCTCTTTCTTCTTCTACTGAAAGTCCCTAAATGTATTCTTCTTCCACTCGGGCCTAGGTTATCTTCTTTAAACAACTATTTACAAAACACAGTTCATTCGCAATCTACAATGAGTTCAGATCCAACTGCAGATAACACATGTTGCAAAATTTCAAGACGAACATCCACCATTTCATGAGTTGATGTTTCAAATCCAAATGTTGGGAAAACTAATCTGTGCAAAATCAAGATCTGCACCTTGCTCAAGTTCCGCATTCTGTTGATGACGAGGACTAAAACACAGCACCTGACCAACAATAGACTCTCACACTACAAGCAAGTCATACTTGCCGCGGAGAATGGGACTCTGAGAAGGGTTCTGTTTTAAATCCCGCTACACTGATGCCTTTGCCAAATGCAGGTGATGAAGATTGTGAAGACCATGACTGTCTCGATGTGACTGAACTCTGCATCAAACCGAGACCTGAGATTGTTGATGAACCTCTGCCTGACCCTGATGAAATTTTCTTTGTCGATGGTTCATGCTTAAAAGACAATGTTGGTCAGTTGAGAGGAACAGCTCCTCTCACAAATAAAAATCCAGCTGTGGCAGCAGGGACACGAGAGGGGGCAAGCCAAACTGTGAGAGTCGCTGACGAAGCTAGTTGCTCACCAGACCAAGCTGAGGAGGGTTACACTACCCATAACTCGGATATTGACTCTGAGGAAGAAAGTCATTTTGGAGTGGTCCAGAGTCAGACTCAGCGGAAGGAAGTGGTGTGCAGAGTGATCGAGGGGAAAGCAGAAGGGCTAGAAGCACAGAAGAAGCGTGGCCCGAGAAGCAGAGAAGGCTGAATCTGCGACTGGCTCGAGAGAAAGATCTTGCTCCTGTGTCTGAGGTCTCTGAATCAGAAGAGAGCGAAGAAGAGCAGAATCAAAGCCTGAGGAGATCAAGGAGAACTAGGGTACCTTGCCAGAGATACGCTGCCCCGGAATGGACTTACGCATTAACTGATGCTGGGAGTAGTGAGATCCGGGAGGCTAAGGTCTGAAAAGGTGGTCAGCAGGAATCCTCTACTGAAAATCGATGTGGTACTGCGAGTGCCAGACTTGAAAATCGAAGGAATGTTGACAATCACGGTTCCGAATCCTCCAGTTTTGAGAGTTCTGCGGCAACACGAGACTCTCAAGGTTCTTTTTCAAGATCTCATTAAAGATTGACGGGCTCTCTGTATACCCTTGAGGGATACGACACCATGTTAACACGCAGTCTTCCAGCCAGAAGGGAAATAAAAATTGGCTCTCCTCATGAAGAGGTATCGAAAAGAACACTTGACACAAATCAATCACCGTAAACCATTCTGCTTTGCCTCACTGATGGATTTGGAACCACTGGACTACATGGACCCACAATCGTGTTAACCTTTGCAGGTCCTGCACGATTCTGAATTTCCCACTCAGCTTCTTTAACCCATAATGGGTGAGTTGCATGGACTGCCCATTATCTCTTTCACGATTCCCTGCTTGATCAAGGAGTCTAGGGAAGCGTAACGGCGTCACCGTGAAGTGTAAATAAATAAAAAATAACTTACTCAGGGCCTAAAAAGAACCCCACCCCTGATGGCACCTCTCAAAGAATGAAGACGGTACTGTTCCTCTCAGTACAACCGGAAGCAGCCGGAAAGGCTAATAAAGCAGTGGGCGTAAGGACACGGTCGGTTTATTTCCATGTTACGGTGATACGGTTACACTTCCCTATTGCCGGGCTGGTGTTGCACCGTTATGAATACATAACATTAAAGTCTGAACATCAGCCAACCAAAGTCTTGTTTTACTGTCTTTGGTTAACTTCCAATAAGTAGCTATCTGTCTTTTTGCCAATCATAATGCTACGTTAATGCATTTGCAATAGGATTTGCTTTTCATTGTTTGAGGCATTAGTCCAATGAGTCATACTGCAGGAAGCATTAATCAAGTTTCACCACTTAATTCAGAAAAAATATCAACTATCATCTTCCAATAGTCAATTAAACATGGGCATGCCAGTTTCTTTTGGTAAAAACTTTTTTCAAGCTCATGACATCTATGCAGAAGTTTGAGTTTGTGAGATATTTCTTTCCCAGTTTACTGGATAGTCAAAATGTTCTGTGAGTATAATTAGCTTTAGCAATTTAAAACGGGCATTTCACAACACTTTTGATATGTGCATCAACTTAGCCATTTACACAAGCCATTTCACTTTTCGTATCTAATCGACTATTTCTACTTAGATCACCAAGATTCTATTTTGTTAACATAGTAAAATGCTGTATAATAATTATGTGCTTCTTCATTTTAGCTGATTAGCACAAGTTATAACTTAATTACTTCCTTGCGCTTTTAGTGAGAGGAGAGTAGACGGTTTACATAGCGCTCTCAGACAGCTTGACATCTATTGCAGTCTTGGTTACAATGCCCAATCTTTTCATGCTGAGCAGACCGATTGATGACAATCTATCGACTATTTCTCCTTAGATCACCAAGATTCTATTTTGTTAACATAGTAAAATGCTGTATAATATTTATGTGCTTCTTCATTTTAGCTGATTAGCACAAGTTATAACTTAATTACTTCTTTGTGCTTTTAGTGAGAGGAGAGCAGACGGTTTACATAGCGCTCTCAGACAGCTTGACATCTATTGCATTCTTGGTTACAATGCCCAATCTTTTCATGCTGAGCAGACAGATTGATGACAAAAGCTCCCAGGTACCAACTTGAAAATTGCAGCCACTGATGTGATCTCACCCGTGGGATATCTTTGCCACCCTTTCCCCCTCTTGGGCTGTTTATTCAGACTCATTTTCTGAATGGTGATCGAATTTTCCTATACTTCTAAAAACTGTTCTGTGGGTTTTAAGAGACAGATCCAAGTGGGAGACTGGCCTCTATTTCTCTTCTTTAGCAAAAAGTCCAGTCCCACTATTGTTTGATTCCTCTTTCAAGTGCCCTCTTGTCCTAGTGCATTTTAGTGGGCCATCTTCCCTACTACTCTGAGGAAAAACTTCTAAAACTTTGAGTTCAAGAGGAAATGAAACACTTGTGAGAATTACCAAGAACCCACTGACTCCAAGTTGTAAAGAAGAGTGATAAGTCTCTTATGCACTTCATATCAGCACCCGGCACAATGCCATGTTCATTCAGAGCACAGCTCTCTGGCTGCCAGAGGCACTCCACAATTTCCAAGCTTGCTGTGATCCAGAGAGGTTTGTTGCTGGTCACTACCAGTGTAGAGCATTTGTGGGGCAGAGGTGTTTCAGAATGCTGCATGGAGCTTTAGATGTCAAAGCCTGGCTTCTTCGAGGAGGATCAAATGCCCTGTGTTTGGACAGGAATGTACCCTGCATGGCCCTGGTATCACAGTAATTTAGTGTGCGCACACAGTTCTAGGATTGTCCCAGACAATGAAATGTCGTGGATTTGACCTTTAACCTGGAGGGGTGCACCAAACATATCCTCGAGAGAGGGGTCTGTCCCTGTCTTTGGGTTTAGCATAGTGGTGGTGAAAGCATATTGTGTTTTAAATAACAGTAATGTGACCAGACCTTTTAATCTGCATCACTTGAGCTGAGGTCTCCTGGCACACTTGTGCAAAATTTCTCAATTATGAGTTTGCCCAGTCCTTTTTGCTAACATCCTGAGTTGTTTTTTTGCGTGTTGATGTGAGTGGCCTGTGTGGTACATGCATGCTGGGTTAGTTAGGGTAATAACGGAGGACAGTGGGATCTATTTTGGATATTCCTGGCCTTGCAAAAGATAAATGATGAGGACTACGCTTCCAGACAGTGGAAGAGTATTGCTCACATTCTTGCAGATGGAAGGAGGAAACAAACACCGAAGTGAGAGGAGAGGAGACTGGGCATTTCATTTTCATGGAGCTGCTAATTAGACTTCCTGAACACTACGGATGGTGAATGGTAGAGGCAAGGTGTGTGTTTGCAGACTCTGTTGTGAAAGGTAAGGCAGCCCCCCGAGTGAGGCCTGTGCTTTTGTCTGTTAAAGATTTCTCCTTCAGTTGCGTAGATGGCAGCGTGGTGAAGATAATGTACACTTTTTGTGCCTGTGCTGTGGGTTCTCCAGGATTGAGACGATCCTGCTGTGAGAAGAACAACTTTACACAAAGGCTGTGCCTGGAGAAAAGCCTAGAAAATACACTTTGGAAAACTACTTCAAACAGGTCTAAAAGTTTGAGATGGTGGACCCACATCTTCTGTCTGCCAGTTGCATGTAAAAGCAGGATCTCATCTAGCCCACATTGTTACAGTACCAAGGAAGAGATAAGTAGCATTTTTGAACTCTACTGCTGCAAAGGGAGGTCAACTATGCACTTGCAAAGACTCAAGTCTATCCTTAATACACCTAGACTAGAGGACTCCAAGGCAAGTTTAACAGGTTCAGGGGTGTGGAATTTAATAACATATCTACTTGTCCGTGGGGCAGGTTGCTTCATACATCTACTTATCCTGTAACAAAATCCACTTGTCCCTTTGGTGCCAGGCAGTGCAGCGACAAATTATGGGAGCAATCTCATTTTACAAGAGGTCGTATATAGCCTCTCTGATTATGCCAGGGATCATAACACCATAGAAGTGGTTGAATACTAGCAATCCCCTTATGTTGCCAAGTTTCCGCAGATCTACATACTGGGGCTGAAGGCAGTGGTAAGCAACAGTTCCAGGGTTGGAATGCCCTTTTGAGTCTTTGCAAACCTATTAACTTGCATGTTTTAAGGGTTTTCAACAACTCTTCTCTAATCTTTTCCCATACTGAGGAATGTTGGAAATTTACTCCTGACAATGACAGACTTAAACCTTCCTCCAGATTTGGGGAAAAAAGTGTTGGAGAGAAAGTGAATTTGCAAACACTCAGATTTCGCAAAATCTACAATGCATATTTGCTCATGCTAAAATGCAGTTCGCAAATATTTTCTATGAGTACTATTTCTTACCCTACTTCTGTAAATTCTTGTGAATTCAATAAAGCCGTATAGCTGCACTTAATGTAAGGACATATACCATGGGTGCACTTGTGAGACTTTCTCTAATAATTGGGTTTCTATTTTGGTCTGGTGTTAAAATTCTGTCTCTCTCTCTCTGCATCGGCTGCCTACACTGTGAGTGGCAGCATTCTACTCTTCCACAAAGAGACTATAACAGCACACAAAGTAGTTTTGTTTGGTGCCAGTAACTACTGTGGCAGTTTGCGCTTTTTGAGACCAGAAAATATTTTTGCTTTTGCCAAAGTTTGTTATAATGGTGAGGGCCCAGCAGCTCCCACACCAATACGTTTTTATTTTTCAAACCATGCCAAAACAAGTCACGCATTGACAAATCTAAAAAGCTGACCACCAATTTCCAATTTCAGACCTATTGGCTTTGCCAATGCTTGTTTATGTTTATGTTTACCATAATCTTATTGAAACTCGTTACCCTGATTTTCCATTATGAATATTTTTGGGAAATACTAGCATGCATCAACACATTTCACTAAATGACACTGCAAAGAAATGGTGACTGAAATTTTACAGTAGTTTAGCAATATGCTTTTTTACCTACTTTCATTTTTTTATGAACATTATATTTTGAAAGCAAAGAATCATGAATATTGCTTTCCATCTTCTGCAAATATTTGCATCTGATCAGGGGGCATTATGGGAGCATTATATATAGCCTCATATTGCTAAACTTTGAAAACATGCGTACACATTTTTATACTGGAACCACTGTCAGTAGTGCTGTCAGAATTTACAACATTTACTGAGTGCTTACCCTAATAATAAAGGCTCTCAATTAATGAACCATAAATAAAGTTTGAACAGCATTAACATGTGGACACAAATATTACCTAAACTGCAGACAGTGCCCTTCCCTGATCCATAATGTTGTACTGCAAACAGGTAGTTAAAGGGTTTGTGCTGCAGGGAGTTGCATCTACTTGTCCCAAGAACAAAATACACATGAAAGCTTGTTGCTCTTGACCCCAAACTATATGTCCTGGGTGTCAGACAATAGGAATTCCACATCCCTGATTACTGGTAGAAGTAGGTTTTTGAACGTCAAAAGGTTTTATTCGGACATAAGCTTGCTACAGCTTGACCTACAGCAGCCAAGATACCATGTTTTAAAATCTCTTATGAAGGTGGTATAAAGCCACACTGAGACCTACATGCAGCATTTGACTGTTATGCCACTTGGACAGTTTTACACATTTTTAATGCAGCCTCTTCTAAAAAGTGAAGCACGCCAAATAGGATAGGACAGTTACTCATCATGTTTTTTTAAGCATCAGGGCAGAGAGGCTAAAATATACAATCGAATATGTGAAAAAAAAGGAAAAATCTAAGTCAAAGTTTCCTACAATATCTTACCATGCACCATGCCAAAAATAGCCTCCAGGGCTGCCTCACTTGAACATTTCTTGCTCCAAATAAATGTATAATTCTAAATTAGAAATCTAATTTTGATTGGGTCCATCCACCAACTTCAACCTGAGAGTGTGCACCTGTGGGTCGGCTAAATTAGTTACTTCGCTTGTTGCTGCGTTTCAAGAGTACTATGGAATCAGTGGACATTTTCACTTAGTTTTAAGGTAACAGATTTTTACATTTGCTTTCATTGTTTTTTTTTCCTTTTCTGCAACTTTTGAAAACTTTTTCTGACTTTCCAGATTTTTATTTAATGTGATTTTATTTCATTTGATCATTATATGGGGCTTCAATCCAGTATCTTTATTTGGTCAGTTTATTTCTTCCAAACATGTGTCCATACACTTTGCTTCTCAGGCAAAGCTATCACAAATGAACCATGCGTCATACATTTTCTCTGATTGTGTTGCTGCTCAGGTCAAACCACCAAAGATGAAAAAAGTATGCTCTTATTGAAAGCAGCACACCATAAAATATTTTGTGGGCACCGTGGGAGCTCTGTTACAATTTTCATATCAAAACTAGCTTCACTTTATTACAGTCTGTCTGTCATATCCTTCTTCAATGTGATTCCCGAATCACAAAGCATTTGGCACACCTATATTGAACTTAAATAACATAAATGTCCACTGTGTACCTGTAAAATCCCAATACTTATTCACAGAAACAGTATTGACAGAATTTAAAGTGCATTTGAGGGACTGTCGTGGGTTTGTGGACGTTTATGGTTAGGACTACTTTCAAAATGATCTTAAGACTTAAAAACCTGTACTGTGATGGGTATGTACTTGCCTATTTCTGGAAGCTCACCATCGAGAAAGTGCACAGATATTTCTTTCAAAAACAAGCAGGAATACATGCACTTCCCCATTGGAAAACCGGAGGCAACAAAGTGGGTGCAGTGTAGGGGGGATTTTTCAAAGGAAAATGTTTGCCTCTGGTGAAAAAAAATGTGTAAATGCTCTTTTGCATTATTTACCATATGTAGACCTTCACACACATAGCTGTTCCAATTATTGGAACGTTTATGAAGGTATTTACTTCTCAAAATCTAGGATCATTGGATATGTGCAACAAAAGGAGTATTCTTAATCAAGGAAATGTATATGTCTTTAAAAGATACAACCTTGTAAATTAAGATCATAATCAGGAACTTCACAATTTAATAAACACAGTTGTTAGATATGACTGAGGTAGTTCCACCAACTATGTGCAACATTTTCTGCAGTTTTAAATAACACAGATAGGGGACTCAGATGTTCACACTGCAGTATCAGGGGAGTAGTCTTTTGAAATGTAGTGAACACCTACCAAATCATAACTTTATAGACATTTAAAACATTGGCAATCCCTTTGTCACTCCTATTTGCACTTCTAAACGTGTACTTAGATGAACCTGGTGGGGTAAGTGTGGTAACTGAGGTTACAAAACCTTCGATATGCAGGGTTCTGTAACCAAGGGTGTGGAGGTCATTGTGGGTACTGGCCGAGTAAGCTGCTCGCAGCTTGTCCTGCGGATGAGGTCTCCATGTAAAGCCTAAACTGAAATAAAGGACTGTGTTGTGAAGTTACTTACCTTTGTTCTCTGTCACTGTATTTCCCTTCTGATGGTTGCATACAGGAGTTGAAATTTTCATGTTCACACGTTCCTTTCCGTGTTCTTAGAATATAAGGTTGACGGCACTCCAGGATTGCGAGTTGCAGCTGGGTCGTTGAGGTGGTTGGATGCCAGGTTAGGCTGTAAAGTAAGGATCTTCATTCCACGCTCTGTCTGCTGGTCTTCTTTTGAAGGACGCTTCTCAACAATTTTGGCGACGATCTTCAACACCTGTTCCCGTTCCAAGCACAACCTGGCGAAATTTTGGCAGCATTGTTCCTCTTTCTTGAGTTTCACGCTTCCTGTTGTCCCTGGAGGATGTTCGCTGTTGTATCCGGTATCGATGCTGTTTTGCCGCATTTTTCTGTCAAGTTTCGAGGTATTTGACAATTATTTTGCACTTTGGCTTAGCGCTACCGTTTGTGGCGCGCGCTGTCCCCTCGAGCCTTCTATGTTCCCTGCACAGTGATGTAATTCTAAGCACTGTGCATCATTGGAACACACAATGCACACCTGAAGCTCTTTGCGTGTCGTACGCAACGTACGTAATGCGGCATAACGTGCCGGCATCTTCAATTTCGCCTGTCTTAGTTATGTGGTCTGCCAGTTTCACGCTCCTCATCTGCCTTAAGTTTTTGCTCCACTCAAGTCTCCTGCCTGTTCTACGGTACTGTTTTTGGTTTCCCTCCGCAGGTATTGTACTGCATTTTCGACATTATTTTCTTGCCTTGGATTGTACTCTTGTTCTGCTCTGTTGAACTCCGCTGGAACTCTGCACCTTTCATCTAGTTTCACTTACCTGCGTTTTTCATTACTCTGTGCAGTTACCTACGGTGATCTGCACACCCTGTTTTAACTGCCGTTAATTACCCTGCTGGTCTTGTTTTTAACATATTTAACCTTTCTTTCCACAGGTTGTTGGGCTCACTTGTTGTACCTATCTTTTGCAACCATGTCTGCCAATTCTTCAAATGTAATTCTGCCACCAATGTTTCTTTCCCAACCAGGTTCTCCACCAATTATTTGGGAGGATTGGATTGAAATGCTTGATAATAATATTACAGCTTTAGATGTAAATATTTTTTCTCCAGCCAGAAAGAAAGCTTTGTTATTGAGCAGTTTGGGTAGTGAGGGTCAACGTGTATCTAAATATTTACCTGTGGCTTTGGGACCTAATGGGCAACCTATGGATGGATGTGTATAAAGAAGCCATTAAGAGACTTGAAACAAGATTTTCCAAAGAAGTTAATTTGGTCTTAGCTAGATATAAGTTTTATAATCAGCCTCAACTTGAAGGAGAAAGTATTGATGAATTTGTTGCTAGGTTACGAGAACTGTCAGTCAAGTGTCGCTTTGGGACTATGACAGAAGAAAAGAACTGATCCATGATCAGTTGATCGTACAGTGCCGTGACAGAAAAATACAGGGAAGGCTGTGGGCTGCCAAAGACCCCTCATTCAAAGATGCTGTTGACATAGCCAAGGTCATTGAATAATCTCAAAAGTGTATTAGAGAATTGAGTAAGAAGGACAACATTTCGGCGTGGCTTGGCGAGCGGCAATGGCGGTCGCAGCTTTCTAGAGCTCCCGCTTGCCCGCGACTTATCCAGCACTTATCCTGATCCCCGAACCTCTCCATCACGCCCAAAGTGAGGCGATCGCTGCTGCAAGTGCCTGCATTCCGCCGGTGGGGTCGGCGGAGCCCCGGGCGTCTGGATTACACCTGAGGTGACGGTGAGGGGTGTGCGGCCCGGTGCTCCCCTAGGAAGCAGGGGACTCGATTTTGGCGCAGCCGGGCCCGAGGCTACCGGTGCGGCGGGACCGCCCGGCCGCTTGCCTGATACTACATTGGCCCAGGCGCTCTCTCCCCGAGAGCCCGGTGAGACGCTGGGGATCGGAAGGGGCACAGACTCGCTCTGCCGTACGCTGTGGCCTGGTGAAGCCGGCCGGGCCGGGGGCCTCGAGTCTTGCGACTCCCGCCTGGGGCTCGCTGGGAACTGCTGCCGCCTCCGGAGTCAGACGGGGCCCGACGCTGTGCCTGGCAGTGACCCTCCCTACTGCCCCTGCACGGAGGACGATTTGCAGGGGTCTACGGCCTGTGGACCCTGTGGCTGACGGCGGTTGGTGAATACCTGCGTCTGTGCTTAGACGCGAGGAGGCTAGTTTCGGACATTTGAGGCCTGGTATCCCCGGGAGGCGCCGGGGCCTCGATTTTGGCGGCCCCCGACTGACCGGCCTGTGGGTGGATCGGCTGGCCCGCCTACCGCCGCTGCACTTCTGCTGCCCTGGGGCTGGGAGTCGATCGGGGGCTCTCCTTCTGGGGCCCTGTGTGAGGGGTGTGCATTCCTGGCGCCAAAACTTTGCCTGCTCCGCTGCGGCGGTCTTGGGATCGGGCTGCAGCCTGGGCCTTGCACTTTGCGCGCCATCATAGATCGGCCCTGCGCTCACACCTGCTGTTGCCCGGTGGTGCTCGGAGCACGCCTGCCCTGGAGGCCTGGGCGGTGACTGGACGGTGGCGTGCGGCTTGGGGCGTCTTGGCCTGCCGGGAGCCCAGAGACGGACCGTGAGTACCTCCCCCCCCCCCCGGGCCCTGCTGGGGATTGTACGCTGTGCAGTCCGGGAGCGGTGTAGAAGGGTCGCCACACTGCCCACGGGGGTTCCGGGGTCTCTGATTGCCAGCGGGGGGGGCGCTGGTCCCGGGGCTTGTCTGGACCTTACTTGGCCGCGGGGCATCGCCACAGTTACTGTTATCCGGGCCCGCTCAGTGTCCAGCTGCCGCCATACGACTCTCCCCGGATCTGCTTGGTTGTGGGGGCCAGTGGTCGGTCCACGAGAGACTTGCAGCCATGACCAGGGGAGGTGGCGGTTCTACCAAACAGGTGACGATCGACAAGTTCACCGGGCCTGGTGGGGGCCCTGGGTCGTCAGGAGGTGGCCAGCAACAAGGAGGTGGACCGGACAACGTGGCGTTGATGGCTGCCATTACCCAATCAAGGGATGCGATCGATGCCAAAATAGGAGCGGTGGGCGCAGATGTCACCCTTTTGCGTCAGGACTTGCGGAATGCTGTGGCACGGATCACCGAGACTGAATCCAGGGTGTCGGTCGTAGAGGACGATGTCGGCGCACTTAAGAAGAAAATGGCGGCAATGGAAACGGCGCAACGTGGCCTGGCGCTTCGGGTGGAGGACGCTGAAGGGCGCGCACGCCGCAACAACCTCCGCTTCGTTGGTTTTCCGGAGCGATGCGAGAAGGGTAACATGGAACAATTCCTTACGCAGTGGCTGGAGACCTGGCTACCCCCGGAGGCCTTATCTACTTGCTTTGTTATTGAACGTGCGCATCGCGCCCTGTCGCAGATGCCGCCGGAGGGTGAGCGGCCTAGGGCAGTGATCGCCAGGCTGCTGAACTATCATGACAGGGATGTTATCCTACGGGAAGCGAGATCCAGGGACTCCCTCCTTTACGAGAATCGTAAAATTATGATCTTTCCCGACTACACGAAGCTAGTTCAGCAGCAGCGCCAATCCTTCACGAACGCCAAGGCGAAACTGCGCGGCCTTAAACTCCAGTACTCTCTGTTGTACCCAGCGCGCTTGAGGGTGATTTTTCAATCACGTACTCTGTTCTTTGATACTCCGGAGGCCCTCTTCAAATGGACCGATGAGACAGTGAGGGTCCGGCCGAGTCCCCAGCCGGGGCTGAATCCGGGGCCCTCGGGGGAGGTGTCACAGGAGCGGCCCAAGCCCAAGAGAAACCGACGTTCCAGGTCACGTAAGCGGTCGGCCTCCCTCAGCGACGCCCAGGCCGGTGGTGGGGCCGAAGAATCGGACCAGTCCGAAGTGGATAATGGCAGGATCTGATGATGCTATGCTCCTCTGACCTTTGGTAACTGCAGGTCTTGGCCTTGGGAGTACAGGCACTCAGGCTCGATGGACTGGCGGCGTCAGAGCTGCCTCAAGATTACTTGCGACTGTTCACTGAACGTGAAAAGGAATTGGGTGTGGGGGTTCGGGGGTTGCACATAAGGGGCTACTGTTCTCCTACGAATGTGGGAGGTTTAGGGGGGGAGGGATGAGATTACTGTTTCGGGGGGTGTTGGGATCCATTGGCATGTCTGGCTCGGGACTCTCTGTTCTGGACCCCGGGTCACTCATGCCGCGACAGGTACTTCATAGTTTCTTGAGGTATAGGGTGGGGGGCGGAGGGGTGCGGGTGGCTGGAGACAAGGCCACTGAGTTGGGGCTGCACTTTGATCGAGACTGTGGTGATGTTCAATCGATGGTTAGTTTTGGGGTTCAAGGAGGGATGAGGGTTGCTCATCTGGTTTTGTTGGGGTCCTGGGGCGGGAGGGTGGGATTGCACGTGTGTTTTGCTGTAGTGTTCTCTACTGTGCGTGGTAAGTGGCAATGGCGAGGACGATCTGCTCATTGGGTCCCGCTGGATTATGGCTGATAGGACTCATAGACTCCCCGAGGCGTCTCTGCGGGTGGTCACATGGAATGTCAGGGGGATGCTCGACAAGATCAAGCGTGGTGCTGTGTTGCGATGGGGGAAAAATGAGGGTGCTGACGTTTTATTGCTCCAAGAAACACACATGATGGGCTCGAAGGTGCTGGGCCTGCAGAGGTTTGGCTACCACCAGGTGTTCCATGCCGGTTTTGCCCGGGGTTCTAGGGGAGTAGCTATTCTGATTCATCGCAGGGTGGCTTACGTCCACGAGAAACAATGGGTTGACCCGCAGGGTCGATTTCTCTTTGTCAGAGGCATGGTGGGCGCTGACTCTGTGGTCTTTGGGAGTGTCTACGCCCCCCCCCAATGGGCCCTGGCTGAGAAACTTTTCACAGTGTGGGAGGACATCCCGGATTCTCTGGCGATGGTTGGTGGTGATTGGAATGATGTGATGGATGCAAGTGTGGATCGCCAGCGGCGCCGGGACGTGATTGACACTGCCCCCCCCTCCGCCTGCACCAGATTGCATGCTATGATTGAGGGACTAGGCTGGTCGGATACTTGGAGACATATGCATCCTTCCGATCGTGAATATACATATTCTCTGCTGTGCATGGCTCCTACTCGAGATTGGACTGTGTGTTTGTGTCTAGCGACTGCTTGTGTAGGGTGAAGAGTGCTGACATCCTGCCTAGGGGTCTGTCCGACCACTCCCCGGTTTCCATTAGGGTGGAACTCCACCGTCAACGCCAACCATTTCGATGGCGGATGTCCTCATGGCATCTACAGCAGCCGGCCTACGTGACGCACATACGGGAGGCGCTGGACTTCTACTGGCGGGAGAATCTTGTAGGGGACATAGATGCCGGGGTGGTGTGGGAAGCCATGAAGCCCACTATCCGTGGAGTAGATATTGCGTGGTGCGCTGCGGCGCGTCGGAAGCGGCGGGAAGGGATTACAGACGCGGCCACGCAGGTGGAAACATTGGAAGGGCAGTATCGCGCAGGGGGTGATGATGCCGGGTTGCGACTTCTTCTCCAGGCTCAACAGACCTATGCATCTGTCCTGCTTGATGAGGCTAGACAGGCGTGGCTGGCCACGCGTAGTAGAATATTCCAGTGGGGGGACAAGTCGTGTACGATGCTCCATAGACTCTGCCAGCGCCATCTCCAGCCGCTTGAGCTGCCAGGACTCACGTCTGCCGACGGTGGGGTCATTACGGATCCAATCGAATTGGCGGCGAGTTTTGCTGCTTACTATGCTGCCCAATACACCCCATGCGACCGCTTGTCTGCTGACGAGGTGACTAAATTTATTGAGGACCTGCCCCCCAAGGCAGTGTCTGAGGAAACCAAGAAGGCCCTAGATATGCCCATTTCGGCTGAGGAATTGGGCGATGCCCTGGGACAGCTTAATACGGGGAAAGCCCCTGGTCCGAGTGGCTACCCGAGTGAGTTCTTCAAAAAGTTCCATGTACAGCTGGGGCCCCATTATCACCGTGCGCTTGAGGCTGCGCGCGAACGGGGCACACTGCCCCGGGACTGGAGGCATGCCGAAATCGTGGTTTTTCAGAAGCCAGGTAGGCCCCCGGAGAGGCATGACTCATATCGCCCCATTTCCCTGCTCAATCTTGAAGCTAAAGTTCTGGCTAAGGCTCTGGCGAATCGTCTGTCCCCATACATAACAGACCTAGTGCATCCGGATCAGGCGGGGTTCATGCCTCATAGGGCGACGCGCCATAACATCAGACGCGCGCAGGCGGCAATTGACGCAATGGGAGCTAGGGGGGAGCGGGCGGCTTTATTGCTAGCTGACATTAATAAGGCCTTTGACTCCGTCAGCTGGACATACCTATTTGCACTACTGCCCCGGCTCAATCTAGGCCCGGTCTTCCTGTCCTACATTAAGCTACTGTACACTGACAATACGGCTTCGGTACGGGTTGCAGGGGCGGTGTCGGAGACATTTCCGATTGGTCGAGGGACTCGACAGGGATGCCCGCTCTCCCCCTATCTGTTTGCTCTCCTCATGGAGCCGTTGGCCGCCTGGGTACGTATAGATGCGCAAATGCGGGGGTTCGTGTGGAGTGACAGCTTAACCGATAGAATTGCGCTTTACGCGGATGATGTCCTCTTCTTTCTTACCGATCTGCAGCGCTCGGGCCCGCGTGTATTGGAAATTATGCAAGTATTTGGGGAGGTCTCAGGTCTCTATTTGAATCTGCGTAAATCCACCCTCTGGGTGCTGGATGGCGGCGATGTGACAGATCCCTGGACACTGGGGCTTCAAGTGGCTACGCATGGCCTGAAGTACTTGGGGGTGTTCCTGTCAAGATCGGCTGACATTGCATGGGAGCGCAACGTCGTGCAAGTTTGGGATCGAGTACAGTCAGATGTCAAGACCTGGTCTCGAATGCCCCTCTCTATATTTGGCAGGTCCGCGATTTTTAAGATGGTGGCGCTCCCACGTCTCCTCTACCAATTGCAGAATCATCCCTATCCGATTGCACCCCGGTGGTTCCAACAAGTCAACTCGATCTTAGGCCGCTTTCTATGGGCTGGGGGGACGGCCAGAGTAGCACTTCGTACATGCTTCCTGTCCACGTATTGTGGAGGCCTCGCCACCTCGGACCTGTTATCCTATTACCAAGCCGCTCATTTACTTATCCTGAACGACTGGTGGTATGGTGATAGAGGGGATCCGGCCTATGCCCTGGAGCGCTCATTGATGGGTGACAGCACACTCCACACGGTCCTTTACTCTGCCCGCTTGCGGCGGGGCCTGCCGAGGGTAACGTGCCTCGTTTTTGCTGTGTGGAGACAGGCCTTGCGTCGCATGGGCTGGTGGGGTCGCCTTACCGCTGAGACGCCGCTTTGGCATAATGGTCTCCTACCTGAATTGTCGGCATTAGCAGGCTTTGATGGCTGGGAGGCGATCGGGATTTCGCGATTGGGGAACGTGATGTCCGGAACGACGCTCAAGTCCTTCCAGGCGCTTAGAGTGGAGTTTGATATGCCTCAATCCCAATTTTTTCGGTATTTACAACTTCGCCACGCGTTGATGCCCAGTATTACCAACTTAGGTTCCCTTCCCGATTTTAGTCCCATTGAGGCGAAAGTCTTTATGGGGGATCTGGGAGAAAAGAAACTGTCTCGCATTTATCGGACCCTGGTCACGCATTGCTCCTCCACCCTTCTTCCGTTGAAGGCGGCTTGGGAAGCAGATGTTGGCCCCCTTGACGAGGACGACTGGAGGGAAGCTCTGGAGTCCCCTAAGGGAGCAGCCATTGCTATGCGGCTTAGGCTAATCCAGTTCAAGGTCCTCCATAGGGCCTACTTCACCCGTGAACGACTGTGGAAGGCTGGCTTGATTGAGTCCCCGGAATGTTTGCGCTGCGGGAATGCAGTGGGCGGTTTGCTTCATACGCTATGGTCGTGCCCGAGGCTGGTAGGTTTCTGGAGAGGTGTGTGGGGCTGCCTGTCGGAAGTGCTGTGTTGGACCCTCCCTCGCACCCATCGCCTAGGCCTACTGCACATCTTAGAGGGGGTTGGTGGAAATATGTATAAAAGACACCTGCTGCTCCTAGGTCTAGTGGTGGCCAAGAGAGACCTGGCCCGGGCGTGGAAAGATGTGAGGGCCCCCCCCCTGTGTGCTTGGAGGGCCGGACTGGACTTTTGCATGGGCCTGGAGCGGCCGATCTTTGAAGCACGCGGTTGCCCCCGCAAACATTTCAAGATATGGAAGAGGTGGGCTGAATATAGGGGGCTGACTCTCGACCCGCCAGCGGAACTGGAAGAAGATTTCTAGAAGTATGATATTGGCTAGTTCTTGCACTTTGCTACGAATCTTATATCATGCTGTGACACAGCAGCGGTTTCTACACGCGTGCAAAGGGGTGGGGTGGGACACTGGGTTGGAGTTGGGAGGGGTGGGTAGTTGGGGTTTATAAGGGTGGAGAAGGCATGGAGATGTTCCTCTGTATCTATTTTTCTTGCCTGGTTGATTAGTCACTTGGTACTGTGCTGCTCTAGTAACATGATGTTTGGTGGTGTTCTCCTGAATGTGGGGAGCCACGCGTATCTCTTGCCTGATCCTCCTAATAAAATTTGTTGTGAAAAAAAAAAAAAAAAGAAGGACAACATTTCACAAGAAGGAGGGGAAGTGGAAAACAAAGATGAGGATGTTGATGTTAATGCTGTTTCTAAAACAAGCATTTGCAATGCAATAGGTCTCGCATTAGGAAAGTTTGAGCTATTGGTCTTGTAAATGACAATTCTTTTATTTATGTGTTGGTTTTGAAAATAGCTAAATTAATAGCTTTGTTATTTACAATGCCAATAGTTATAACTTTCGCAAATGTGACACCTATAACCTGGGGTTGCGCTGAGTGATGCTGTGGTGGTTCTGAGTGGTGTTGTGGTGGTGCTGAGTGATGCTGTGGAAATGCTTAGTAGTGCTGTGGTGGTGCTGAGTGGTTCTGTGGTGGTGCTGAGTGATGCTGTGGTGGTGCTGAGTGGTGCTGTGGTGGTGCTGTGGTGGTGCTGAGTGATAATGTGGTGGTGCGGAGTAATAATGTGGTGGTGCTGTGTTGGTGCTGAGTGGTGCTGTGGTGGTGCTGTGGTGGTGCTGAGTGATAATGTGGTGGTGCGGAGTAATAATGTGGTGGTGCTGTGGTGGTGCTGAGTGGTGCTGTGGTGGTGCTGAGTGATAATGTGGTGGTGCTGAGTGATTATGTGGTGGTGCTGAGTGATTATGTGGTGGTGCTGAGTGATTATGTGGTGGTGCTGAGTGATTATGTGGTGGTGCTGAGTGATTATGTGGTGGTGCTGAGTGATTATGTGGTGGTGCTGAGTGATTATGTGGTGGTGCTGAGTGATGCTGGGGTGGTGCTGAGTGATGCTGGGGTGGCGCTGAGTGATGCTGGGGTGGCGCTGAGTGATGCTGGGGTGGCGCTGAGTGATGCTGGGGTGGTGCTGAGTGGTGCTGGGGTGGTGCTGAGTGGTGCTGGGGTGGTGCTGAGTGATGCTGGGGTGGTGCTGAGTGATGCTGGGGTGGTGCTGAGTGATGCTGGGGTGGTGCTGAGTGATGCTGGGGTGGTGCTGAGTGATGCTGGGGTGGTGCTGAGTGATGCTGGGGTGGTGCTGAGTGATGCTGGGGTGGTGCTGAGTGATGCTGTGGTAGTGCTGAGTGGTGCTGTGGTAGTGCTGAGTGGTGCTGTGGTAGTGCTGAGTGATGCTGGGGTAGCGCTGAGTGGTTCTGTGTCGGTGCTGAGTGGTGCTGTGGTGGCGCTGAGTGGTGCTGTGGTGTTGCTGAGTGGTGGTGCTGAGTGGTGATGTGGTGGTGCTGAGTGATAATGTGGTGGTGCCGAGTGATAATGTGGTGGTGCCGAGTGATAATGTGGTGGTGCTGAGTGAAATGGAGTGTAAATATGTGTATAGGTATGTTGTCTTGTGCCATGGTATGTAGTGGAATTTAATTATGTGGTGAGCTGTTGAATTGTGTGACGTTGAATTTTGAGGTGTGGATTGGATGCATTTGTTGTGTAAGTGTGTTGATTTGAATGATGTGGTTTGTTGTTGAATTATGTGGTGCAGAATGGAAATGTGTGGAGCTGAATTGTGTGGCGTGGAACGGTTTGGTATTTTGAGTTAAATTATGCTGATGGAAATTATGTGGCATGGCGTAGAGTGTATTTGTATGGATGGTTGCTATGTGGCATAGTAGTTGTAGTGGGATGTATTTATCTGGTATTTAGTAGAGTGTAATTAGGTGGCAAACATGAATGTGCACGTATGTGCAAAGGCTATATTGAATGTATTTTATTATCTGTTATGAATAACAGTAAAAACAGCTGCAGGAGGATTGTCAATATTATATGTGTTTGCAGAGCCTGTTTTAGCCTTAGTACGTTGTTGGATGCAAAGTTACTTGACAGAAACCGCCACATTTCCCAAAAATAAACAAAGATCCTGGAGATGCTGTCAGCCAGTGTACTTAAATGAAGGGTTTCAGGTGATATTACAATTTGAATGCAGCACTTTAAACCATCCCCTGCCCATGACTTTGAAAAGAAATAACTTTTTAAACATAATTTAGGTGGCGAATGCAGATTTAATGAATAAATCTTCAGCAACATTTCAAATGTTTAAAAATGCAAACTAGGTTTCTTGAAATAGGATTAGAACCCAGACCTACAAAGTGCACAGTAATCTAAATACAAAGTGTTGATCTGCTAGTGTGCTGGGTTTATGACACGGCCCTGGTAACGTTACATGTGAAGTTTAATGGCCCACTGAAGGAGGGTGGAGTAGCAGAGGCAGCAATGAATCTCGGCAGGGAGCTCATTTATGGAAAGAAGCAACCTAACACAGTAAAGAAGCACCGCAAAGAAGCAACCTAACACAGTAAAGAAGCACCGCTCGGCAGGTGCTCATGTGAGAAAATAGCTGTTGTGTGTGAAAAGTGTGGCACGGCAGAAAGAATACAGAGGAGCAGGACAGCATGTCAGGACCGTTACGTGGGGAAAGTGCATGGAGCAGAGATGCACACTGGCGAGACAGCCATAAAAGCACAGATGAGGAGGAATGAGCAGCAGTAGGGAGGCAGCTGAAACAGCCCTGCCGCTCCGCATCGGGGTTGAACTAACGCCAATTAAGTCATTTCCCCCTCATTCTAGTACAAAAATGAGAAACATTGAGCAATAAATCTTACAGGCTATAAATAAATGAATAGTTCGCTAAACACAAAACATGTACAACAAAAAGCACCCGTAAATGTGGCATGAAAATAAAGTGCCCGTTGTGTTTCAAAATGGGAATGTAGCTAAAAGAAAGCACTGCTTTGATAATTTGCACAAGCACAGTGGAACACAATAATGGGTGCAGACTGCAAATAAACAGCGTGCTGCGTGGTGAAATTTTGAAGAGTGCTTCACGTTTGCAATTTACCTCGAGGCAAATGCTTTCAAGGAATACGAACCGCTGCAGTGGTGTGGCCAAGGTGCCCTGGTTAGCCTCGGTCGGGGGAATACACGGGTGCACCATTAAAGACCCCGGCAGTGTGGGCTGACGTGCTCCCTGGAGTTAAAGTGCAGCAGCAGTAACCTGAAAAGTGTGAGGAAAAGCAGCTACTTGCGCAGGCACACAAGAGGTTTTTCGTGCAGCTGGGGCCCGGAGCATGCAACGCCCGAGGAGCCGGCCCAAGTACTAGGAGATTGAAAATAAGTGGCACAGCAGGCCGCCCATGCACAGCATTTCGCTCGACTCCTCTAAGTAAAAACATTATCAAATAATAAAGTGCTATGAAGCCCTTCGACCGGCCGTGCCCGGAAAGTAAAAACATTGGCAAATAATAAAGTGCTGTGAAGCGCTGCGACCGGCCGGCCGTGAAGCTGGCGGAGGAGGCGAGGCTGGGCTTGGGTAATGCAGGGAAAAGGGGCAGCAGAAGTTACAGGAGCCTGGACTGCCCCCGACCGCCACCCCTCGAATGCACGCTACCTCCCTGTCTCATCGGTATGTCCTGCCTCACACCAACATGCCCCTCTTTCTTTCGCCAACCCCCACGTCTCATCAGCATGTACCCTCCAATCTGCACGACCTTTCTCCCCTCATCTCCATACTTCGATTTCCACAGCTTGAAGTCATCGGGGATGGGAGGTAACGCGGGCCCCTGCAGCGCAGGGCCCCTAGACGTGGTTTAACGGCTAGAACGACCGACCCTAAATCTCGAAAAGTAACACATCATCGAAGATTAAAGTGCTGTGAAGCCCCGCGACCAGCCGTGCTCAGAAAGTAAAAACATTATTTCCATAAAGTGCCGTGAGGCGCTGCAACCGGCCGTGCTCGGACATTAAAAACATTATTAAATAATAAAGTGCTGTGAAGCCCCGTGACCGGCTGTGCTCAGAAAGTAAAAACATTAGCAAATAATAAAGTGCTGTGAAGCCCCGCGACCGGCCGTGCCCGGAAAGTAAAAACATTGGCAAATAATAAAGTGCTGTGAAGCGCTGCGACCGGCCGGTCGTGAAGCTGGCGGAGGAGGTGAGGCTGGGCTTGGGTAATGCAGCGATAAGGGGCAGCAGAGGTTACAGGAGCCTGGACTGCCCCCGACCGCCACCCCTCGAATGCACGCTACCCCCCCTGTCTCATCGGTATGTGCTGCCTCTCACACCAACATGCCCCTCTTTCTTTCACCAACCCCCACGTCTCATCAGCATGTACCCTCCAATCTGCACGACCTTTATCCCTTTCTCTCCAAACTCCGAAAGTAAACACATTATGAAAGAATAAAGTGCTGTGAAGACCTGGGAAACATCGCGCACAAAACATGCAGATCGCAAAGCCTGCAAAAGCAAAAAGAAAACAAGATGTCGCCGTCGTTACTGCTGCTTGCGCGCCCGGCTTTTGTCAATAAATTACATTCCTTACGAAGAGATCCAACTGTAACGAGCGACTAACAGTGTTGGCTAGAAGAAACAAGAGTCGGTAACCACGGGGAAGAATGCCCAAATACAGAAGAGGGTCTTTGAAGTACGTCTGGAGCAACATCAGCGATTACTAAAACGATGTGGTTGATGTGGGCCAGGGGCAGAGTGTTTTAACAGCTACGGTTGAGGGAAAGGACATAACCGAAAGCGCTCGCACACATTCACAGCAAACGCGCGCTCACAAGGACAAATCTGACACTGAAAAAGCGCGCGTCCGCCTCATATCCACATATTCAAGTAAGCAAGAGTATACTAAAGTATACAAGAGGTCTCGAATGCTCGACCTAAAAACTGGTAAGTCTCCAAGTGTTTTTGGTGCCACATCCAAAACAAAGAACAGAGAGTGTTTATGTTGTGGTAGTCAATACCATTTGGTGGACTCTAAAAGATGTTTTGCTATTGATCAGATTTGCCAACGATGTGGTCGGAAAGGGCCCTATTCCAGAATGCGTAGGCAGTCTGAATCTTCTGATAAGTCAAAAACCAAGAATAATGTGGTACAATTGTCTGATGATTACAAACCAGGGCTTGCAGCTTTTGCTTGATGGATTTGTAGGGTTCATGAATAACATGGACCTGTCCCCTAATCTCTCAAAACCCTACATAATGGAGATGGGGAAGATGAGCAGGAAGACAAATACCTATACAGTAGGCCCCCACATCCTTGGGAAAGCCTTCTCATATCTGGGTATCCTGTTTGACCAGAAATTGGTTTTAAGCAGTTACTAGAGGCGGCAAAATGCCTTGAGCTGACTAGGTCAACTGGAGCGGTTAGTAGGTTTGCTCACAGATTAGGCAAATTGTCACCTGGGACAATAATGAAACTTTATAATTTTTTGTTGTTGTTCAAAAGTAGTATATGGAAGTGAGGTCTGGGGATTTATGAAAACAAACAAATTACAAACTGCCGAAAATGTTTATGTTAAGCGATTGCTGAAAGTTCCCCGGAGTACCCCTGCTTTTATTGTTCACGAGGAGTTGGGCTCAAAATGTATTGCCGATATGGTGACCGTAAAACCCCTCCTTTGCTGGGTGAATATTTGGTCCTACGTAGAGACGGGTTTCAACAGGCAAGTTGTACAGGATTGTCTCTTGTTGGACCATGCACTGAAAATCCCTTGGCTGAAATAAATAAAAGATGCCTTCACTATGTTAGGTAGATCAGACCTGTTCTTTCACCCAGATAAGGCGTGCTCAAGGGATAAAGCGTCCACTAAGGCCCTGTTTTTTAAATATGTCTCGGCACATAAGGAGGAAAAGGAATTGATGAAACCCTCGATTAGAGACTACGTTTTAGCGACGTCAACACAAGGCCTGGAACCATACCCATCTTTTATATCTAGTGCCGATGATCATTTTCTAATCACACGGTTCAGATTGAACCTTCTTCATCACCTACTAGCAGTACCTTTAGGGTATATGGCCAAGGACAATCAAAGAGGGCCCTGTGGCTGCGACAGCAAGTCTCCTCAGGATACCCTACACTTTGTTCTCTTGTGTCCATATTACTTGCACCCAAGTCTCCGGACATTACCACCCATTTCTGTGTTTCGAATTTCCTAAGAAGTGCTTTAAAGCTAGGACTCGCCAAGGGCACCTGAAAGAGGATGATTCTTTTATTAAGGCTGTTTTATAGCTCTGAGCACTGCTTTTATTATGCGTTTCCTTTTTTAAAAGAAATTATTGTGTTGGTAACATTCCTTTATGATCTTGCTTAATACTGATGTGTTGAGGAAATTGTATCTTTTATGGACATATTTTATATGCCGAATAAATTATTTTTAAACCAGGCACGAATAAGGTCTTGGTTGTGGAAGAAATGTGCAATGAAGTTATGGTTGGAGTCACTCAAGTGTCTCCTAGGTTAGAAAGACCCACTGCTGTATTCAGTATCTGTGGCAAAGATGTTACGTTGATGGTGGACTCTGGTTCCATGTTTACCATCATTCCTGAGTCTCTTTTTCGTACCACCTGGGAGGGGGTTTCCTTGTGTGACGAAGATATCAACCCTGTTGGGTATCATTGTCTCATAAGGAATTCATTGATGTTCTCGGGTACATGTTTGGCCAAATTTCTTTTGACACACGCAGTACCCAGCGAAAGATGTATGTTGCCAATGAGGGTACCCCAATCCTTGGTTGGATGCACCAATATGATCTTCACACCGTCATCAATCCGAGGTCCCCCAATCAAATTATGGTGGCGCAGGATGACATTCAACTTCAGCATATTCTTCAAGATTGTAATTGTAATCCAGGTTTATAAAGTGCATTATCACCCAGAGGTCTCTAAGCGCTGTATAGAGGGCGCACCTGAGCCAGGAGGAATGGGCAGATGGCTGCTTAAATATTGCCCCAAGTCTCTAAGAAGATGCTCACCAAGTGTTTGAAGATAGACTCGGTTGCGTCAAAGGGTATCAGCACAAAACCATCCTCAAATCTAATGCGTGTCCTGTACAACATAAGCTCAGAAAAATCCCTCTGTCGGTGAGGCAGGGTCTGAAGATTTGTTAAAATCTGGAGTCATTGAACCAGCGGAGGCTTCCTCTTGGATTTCTCCGGTGGTTTTGACGCTCAAGTCAGATGGTCGGCTCCATTTTTGCATTGATCTTAGGTCATTGAATCGTGATGTTGTCACCAACACTTTCCCTCTTCCTAAGATTAATGAATATTTGCAGTCGGTGGGTGGTTTGTAGTAGTTCTCCAAGACTTGACGAGAGATGTTCTTACCACCAGATCAAATTACGTCCAGAGTCCAAGCCTCTCACAGCATTTATTACAATGGAAGGCACTTTTCAGTTCACTCGTATGCCCTTCGAGCTAGCCTCGCCTGCGAATGTCTTCAAAAGGATGATGTCCGATATGCTTAAGGGTTTGGCGGGTGCAGTCTACTTTCAGGGTGACATACTGGTGTCAGGAAGGACCATTATGCAACATAATGCCACCCTCAGACAAGTCTTGTGGAAACTTGAGCAGCAGGGTTTTACAGGTAACAAAGAAAAATGTCAATTTCTCACGGATCAGGGTGACTATTTGGGGTACTCGGTCTCTAGTGGTGGGATCTCTCCTAAAAAGAATCTTTCTGAGGCTATTAAAAATGCTCCTGAACCTAGGGACAAGGACCAGCTCAGGTCCTTCCTGGGGCTTGTCGAATATTATGCAAAATTTGTTTGGGTAGTTGCTGACATGTCTGAACTTTTAAGGACACTTCTTCGCAAAGGTTGTAAATTTTAGTGGGGTAGTGATCAATCCGATACTTTCTTGAAAATATTGCGTCAGATTTGTAATTCTGGCATTCTTTCTCCTTTCAGTGCTTCCTGCAAGTCTTTTCTCAAAGTTGATGCCAGTCTTACTGGTATTGGTGTGGTATTATCTCAACACCAGAGAGGTACTGAAAGTACGATTGCATTTGATTTGAGAACTCTCACCCAAGCTGGGAGGAATTACTCAGTAATAGAGCGTGATGCTCTTGCTGCAGCCTGTATAGGAAAAGCAACCTGGTTGCACTCAATAATCAAATATTCAGATGATTATGTTAAATACTTTTAAACAATTATGAAACAATTATTAATCAGTCGCGTGCAGCAGGTTAAAGGCTCTGCTGGCCTTTGGAAATACAGAAAATATACCCCAGATAAGTCTCTGGGAAACCTGGTGCACAGCTCAAGTCACTCACATGGAGTGTACACAACAAATTAGTAATCAATGTTACAGAACTGAAAGATTGTTATCAATACATATCAGCATTCAGAACAACGTTCTTTTGAATCAACAAAAATAATAAGTCTTCAAGCCTCAGGTTGATACATTTTATAGTACATCATAACAGCCAAGAAAAAGTGTTCAAAGTCACAACATCTTCTTGATGATGAGAGTTACAATCGTGCTTCAGTTCAATCTTTCATTAAAAGTCCCAATGCATTTCGGGCTTAAGAATTAGCCCTTCATCAGGGGAATCTAAGGGAAACAATATGAATATTATCAACTACTAAGACGTAAGTACAATAGGCAGTAGACAGACATGTGCCCAAATGGGGGTGGGAAGTACGTGGATTGCGATGAAAGTACAATATCGATTTCTCAAGTGGAACTAATGGAAGTCTATAGTGTGACGGTGAAATGAAAAGGTGAAGCTAAGAACATCTAGACCAAGCTGGAAATCAAACTAGATAACAAGTAGTGACCGATAGTCGAAAAAAGTGTCCACAACCCATAAGCGTGCATCAGAGATATTGAGCGGATTTAGACAGGCTCGGTGAAGAGAGTGCATTTTCTTACCAATATGAACAGCGTGTTCATCAAAATGTGACTAGCACAAATGCATGAGCCAACAAACGGCTCAAAATCGGGCTGTGTGATAACAAGGGGGAATAAAAATTAAAAAACGAAACACACTCAAAGTGAACTGCGCAGGGGAAAAAGAAGTGTAGCACTCTTACCACAGTCTTATGTCGGGCAGAGCCGGACTGGATAATGATAAATAGCGAAGGTTCCTGTGAAATAACCCAAACCTTCATGTAGCAGAATCGCAAAAGTGAAAACAACCGGCAAGCATGTGTAAACAAACAAAAACAAAACTCACCAGCAGGAAGAAAAGACAGAGTGCTAAACTCGAAACGTGCAGTCAGCGTCAGACAACCGAACCGTGAGGGCAAAAGCGGAAGGGATATGAAGTGATGGAAATGGAAAAAAGACTACATGAATTTAAAACGGGAGTGGCCATCTTAGAGTGGGGAAATAACATCAATAGAAGAAAATGCGGTGAAAAGTGGTGCACATGTAACCAACCAGATGGAGAAATGCTTATATACATGCAGAAAATAGCAACCACGTAGAGGGGGAGAACTGAGTAACTCAGAGATAGTTCAGCAATAACAGAGATGCGAACAACGTGACAATATAGCAAACAATACGTAGCAAAGACATGTATGTACATCAAAAGGTGATACACAATAAGTTAATATGAAAAATAGCGAACAGTATAGTGAAGATGATACAGTATAAGCAGAGAACTCATGGAAGACAACATGATAAAAGACAGTTCGAAACAGAAATATATCATAGGTAACATGCTAATTCAAATTTGTCATTAAGCCCAGTGGGCATAAGTGTTTGCATGAACCAAATCCAATGAGTTTCGCGCTGTGATAAAAATTTGTTGCTATCGCGATCAGGGCGTTGTTCAATATGCTCCAAGACTCCACATCTAAGTTGAGCTATATTGATCTCATTGTTCTCCAATGCTGCCCAATAGGGGAACTGGTAGTGTTGGTCCGAATCCGACTTTTATGTTCAGTGATGCGAGTACGTGAGGCTCGCTCAGTTTTTCCCACATAAAAAAGGTCACGAGGACATTTTATAAAGTAAACTAAATGGTGACTATTACATGTGGCATTAAAGTTAAGGGGGATAGGTTTTCCTGACCTAGGGTGATGTATCATTTTCCCTGTGACAATATTGTTGCAATTAGAACAATTCATACAAGTCATCATCCCTCTGTAGTTTACTGTGGGTTTCAGCGATTGATTAAGAATTTCTTTCAATTTGCGTGAACGTTTATACGCAAACATCGGGGGTTCTGCAAACATTCCCATGAATTCAGGTTCTAGTTGTAGCAAGGACCATCTTTCCAAGATAATGGACTTCATCAATTTAGACTGGGGAGTATAGGTGGAAACAAAAACCTCTCGTTTAGGGGAGTCTATTTTCACTGTCTTAACTAGTAAGTCCAAAGAGGTTACCCTACTACTGTGACAGACCAAGCAGCCGACAGGGCCGCTACACGCGAACGCAAGGACTTACTAGTTAAGACAGTGAAAATAGACTCCCCTAAACGAGAGGTTTTTGTTTCCACCTATACTCCCCAGTCTAAATTGATGAAGTCCATTATCTTGGAAAGATGGTCCTTGCTACAACTAGAACCTGACTTCATGGGAATGTTTGCAGAACCCCCGATGTTTGCGTATAAACGTTCACGCAACTTGAAAGAAAATCTTAATCAATTGCTGAAACCCACAGTAACTTACAAAGGGATGATGACTTGTATGAATTGTTCTAATTGCAACAATATTGTCACAGGGAAAATGATACATCACCCTAGGTCAGGAAAACCTATCCCCCTTAACTTTAATGCCACATGTAATAGTCACCATTTAGTTTACTTTATAAAATGTCCTCGTGACCTTTTTTATGTGGGAAAAACTGAGCGAGCCTTACGTACTCGCATCACTGAACATAAAAGTCGGATTTGGACCAACACTACCAGTTCCGCTATTGCGCAACATTGGAGAACAATGAGACACAATATAGCTCAACTTAGATGTGGAGTCTTGGAGCTCATTGAACAACGCCCTGATCGCGACACCAACACATTTTTATCACAGCGCGAAACTCATTGGATTTGGTTCATGCAAACACTTATGCCCACTGGGCTTAATGACAAATTTGAATTAGCATGTTACCTATGATATATTTCTGTTTCGAACTGTCTTTTATCATGTTGTATCCATGAGTTCTCTGCTTATACTGTATCATCTTCACTGTACTGTTCGCTATTGTTCATATTAACTTATTGTGTATCACCTTTTGATGTACATACATTTCTTTACTACGTATTGTTTGCTATATTGTCACGTTGTTCGCATCTCTGTTATTGCTGGACTATCTCGGAGTTACTCAGTTCTCCCCCTCTACGTGGTTGCTACTTTCTGCATGTATATAAGCATTTCTCCATCTGGTTGGTTACATGTTCACCACTTTTCACCACATTTTCTTCGATTGATGTTATTTCCCCACTCTAAGTTGGCCACTCCCGTTTCAAATTCATGTAGTCCTTTTTCCATTTCCATCACTTCATATCCCTTCCGCTTTTGCCCTCACGGTTCGGTTGTCTGACGCTGACTGCATGTTTCGAGTTTAGCACTCTCTCTTTTCTTCCTGCTGGTGAGTTTTGTTTTTGTTTGTTTACACATGCTTGCCGGTTGTTTTCACTTTTGCGATTCTGCTACATGAAGGTTTGTGTTATTTCACAGGAACCTTCACTATTTATCATTATCGAGTCCGGCTTTGCCCGACATAAGCCTGTGGTAAGAGTGCTACACTTCTTTTTCCCCTGCGCAGTTCACTTTGCGTGTGTTTCGTTTTTTAATTTTTATTCCCCCCTTGTTTTCACACAGCCCGATTTTGAGCCGTTTGTTGGCTCATGCATTTGTGCTAGTCACATTTTGATGAACACGCTATTCATATTGGTAAGAAAATGCACTCTCTTCACCGAGCCTGTCTAAATCCGCTCAATATCTCTGATGCACGCTTATGGGTTGTGGACACTTTTTTCGACTATCGGTCACTACTTGTTATCTTGTTTGATTTCCAGCTTGGTCTAGATGTTCTTAGCTTCACCTTTTCATTTCACCGTCACACTATAGGCTTCCATTAGTTCCACTTGAGAAATCGATATTGTACTTTCATCGCAATCCACGTATCCACATACTTCCCACCCCCATTTGGGCACATGTCTGTCTACTGCCTATTGTACTTACGTCTTAGTAGTTGATAATATTCATATTGTTTCCCTTAGATTCCCCTGATGAAGGGCTAATTCCTAAGCCCGAAATGCATTGGGACTTTTAATGAAAGATTGAACTGAAGCACGATTGTAACTCTCATCATCAAAAAGATGTTGTGACTTTGAACACTTTTTCTTGGCTGTTATGATGTACTATAAAATGTATCAACCTGAGGCTTAAAGACTTAATATTGTTGTTGATTTAAAAGAACGTTGTTCTGAATGCTGATATGTATTGATAACAATCTTTCAGTTCTGTAACATTGATTACTAATTTGTTGTGTACACTCAATCTGAGTGACTTGAGCTGTGCACCAGGTTTCCCAGAGACTTATCTGGGGTATATTTTCTTGCTGCAGCCTGGGCAGTGGAGTATTTCAGAGTATACTTGTGGGGATCCAGATTTGTGTTGAGGACTGATCACAAGCCCCTGATGAAAATCTTGTCAGCGTGAAGTGCGGGAAAGGGGTCAGCCCGTCTTGCTAGATTTTCTTCAAGGTTATTAAGATGTTGAATTTATCCATGGTTGGAAAAATGTACAAGCTGACTGTTTGTCACGCATGTCACTTGATTGGGAAACAGTTGACGAAGATGTAGTCAACAAGTTGGAAAGGGAGGAAGCTGTTGCCTTTGTATATGATGTTTGTGAATGCAGTTTGGGGTCATTTTAAAAAATACAGTGGGCTGAGGCCCTGGTCAGTGACTATTTTGCAAGATGTCATTGTTTTTATTAAGAAAGGTTCCCCTCGTGAAAGCATGGTGTCTGCAGCTGTTCGGCCATATTGGAAACTTTTGGATGAGTTGTCCTTGTGTGGCCAAGATATTGTTATGAGGGGTGAGAGATTTGTGCCCCCGGCAGCTCTCAGTTTGCACATCTTTAAACTTGTGCATGAAGGCCATTTGGAGCAAGGTATGACCATCAGGAGAATTAAGCAAGAATTCTGGTGGCCTGCTATGGATGATCAAATCAGGAACAGGGTGGTTAACTGCACCCCTGCAAAGAGAGCGAAAAGAGACTGAAAGTTGGTTCTCAGAGTTTCATGGGCCAGAATATTGGTCCTGGCAAACCGTGGCACACCATTTGTCTTGATTTCATTGGTCCTTTATCTGAGCTTTCCTTTGACATGCGGTTTGCAGCTGTGATTTTGGATGTACACTCGAGATGGTTGCATGTTGAGTTTTCTTGCGAAGTGTGGTCTTGTCTTGTACCAGCTTGGCTCAAATGTTGGGTATCTTCTAGAGGAGAGCATACTTTTTATGTTATTCCTTCAAAGATTTCTGTGGGTGATTGGGTCAAACGGAAATCTGGTAGGATTAAAGGTGGTCTCACCAAGTTCAAAGGTCCTTGATGCGTTATCAGTGTGGGAAAGTATTTTGTTGTAATTGAAGGAGGCGAACATTGGAACTTGCGCAGAGTAGCTTTATACCAGAAGATTGAAGGTGCTTTAGTCAAGGTAGTGACTGAAAAAGAGAATGAGAATAAATCTATTCAAGGCAAATGTGTCACAGGAAGCAAGACAACTAGCAAATTTTCGGGCAAAGGTTATCGCTGTGGGGAGATAGGTCACATGGCTAATAGTAAGCTGTGCCCAGGATGGAAGGCTACTTGTAAGAATTGCGTGAGGAAATGTCATGTGACCAAATGCTGTAATTCCAAAGTAATAAAAGTAAAGGTAGTGGATTGTGATATTTACCTGGTGAAGGACGTAATTGTTCTACAAAATAAGGTTGAATGTTTAGTAGGGCCTTTTGAAGTAGTACAAGTCAATAGAGAAGCAGTCAAGATGTTGTTTGACTCAGGGGCTAAAATAACATTGATTCCACACACATTTTATGAGAATTAGTCATATAAAAATCTCAAAGCCAGATATAAAACACTTGAGGGTATGGTGGGGAGATAATAAACTGGCTGGATATTTTTGGGGTACTGTGGAGTTCAAAGATCGCATGATACCTGGAAAGATGTATGTATCAGTGAAGGGAGACTCAATAATTAGCTGGATTCATCAACGTGATCTCTATGTGTTCCTAGACGCAAATGCTAATCCCTCTGTGTGCGTAAAAGATGTTCCATCTGTTTGTAGTGTCATGGGTGGATGTGATGTTTGGTGGATGAATTTCCAGATGTTTTCTGAGAAGAGCTGGGTATCTGAAAAACTATGTACATGAGATTAGACTTAAAGCCAATGCTCATCCAAAAGTGGCCAAAGTTAGGAGTGTGCCTTTGGCAGCCAAATATAATATGAAGGAAGAGTTGGACAAGTTGATTGCTGGAGGGAAAATGAAAGAGGTGGAAGCATCTGAGTGGCTTGCACCAGTGGTGATAGCTGCAAGGTCAATGGTGATGCAAGGTTATGAGCTGATTTGACGGAACTGAACAAGGCTGTGACTGTGTACCATTCCCCCCCCCCCCTCCAACATCAGTGAAATGTTGTGTTTGCTTAATGGTGCGAAACATTTTTCTTCTTTGGACCTCAGGCCGGCATACCATCAAATTATGCTGACTGACTCTTCGCAAGACTTGCCGTCTTTTGCCACGCCCTATGGAACAATTACGTTTTAGTGGATGCCCTTTGGGCTTATATCAGCGGCTTCGGTGTTCCAGAGGGAGACAGAAAGGGTATTAAAGGGAGTGATGAGCGTCAAGGTATATCAAGACGATATACTCGTTTTAGGGCCCAATATAAGAGAGCCCAATAAAAAACTACGTGAGGTACCTGGAAACTTGCAGAAGGCAAGTCTCACGTTAAAGCAAAAAAAGTTCAATGTACATGAGACAAAGTATTTAGGACACCAAATCACTGGATCGGGGATTAGGCCAAAAAAAAGGTATAGTAGACACCATTAAGTGTTTGTCTTCACCTAAATGTAAAGAAGAACTTGTGACATTTTTGGGAATGGCGGAATTTTACAACAAGCTTGTACCAAACTTCGCTGAGAGAACAGTTCTAAAAAAATTGTGGAGTTACGGTTGTGAAAAGGAGTTTAGGGATGTGAAACTTAGATTGGAAAAGGCCTCTGATTAAGGAAGCTTTGATACCAGAGATGCCAGCTCCAAAGGGTTGGGGGTTGTTTTGTTGCAGAAGTCCAAGGATGTTTATAGAACTATTTTATTTCTGTCTCGTGGATTGAGGGGTTCTGAACTTAATTATTCAGTAATATAGAAGGAAGCTCTTGGTGTATTTTGGGCTGTGAGTAAGTTGAGAAAGTTTCTTCGCGGACGTAAATTTAAGATAAAGACAGATCATAAGCCCCTCAAATAAGTTTTTGGGAAAAAGGGGATTGATCAAATTTCAAGTCGCTCTAGAAGAAGGGTGGTTGCAAGTAATTTGCAAGCTGACTGTCTTTCAAGGTGGAAAGGCGCTCCGGATACTGATGAAGTGTTGGAAGAAGAGGACATTGGTGGGGAAGAGTTTGATGAAGAGGTAAAGGTTTATGTCATCACTGAGGGTATTGTACAGGAAGAAGAGTGTGAAAGAATGGTGCAAGATGATGAGTGTTTACAACATGTTTGAGAGGGATGGTCAAGCAAGAATAGGTGTGACCAGCATGCCCTGGGATACTGGGAAGTGAGTAATGAGTTAATCAGTGATGGATGGTGTACTTTTAAGAGGGAGCAAACTAGTACCACCTCTGGGTTTGAGGGATAGACTAGTCAAGAGTGCTCATGACAGTCACTTGGGCATAACTAAATATAAAGAAAGAATCAGGCAGGGCTATTGGTGACCGTCCATGGACTTAATGAATGAAAGAGGTGATTTCATAGAATGCGTGCAATTGGCCTAACGGCTAGGGCGCTCGACTTCGGACCTGAGGAACAGGGTTTGAGTCTCGGTAATGTCGCTAATCATCCTGTGATTCTGGGCAAATCACTTAATCTCTCCGTGCCTAACAAAAATTAATGCGTGTCCTCATGTAATGTAACTAGTGCTATGTAAAGCGCTCTGATACCCGATTCGGGTCAAGTTCGCGCTATACAAAACTCTGCAAAAAAAAAAAAAAAGGTGTTGCAGTGCAGGACACAACCCATGATGATAGGGGAGTAAGCGTTGGGTCCTTGGGTTGACATTGCTCTGGACATACTTGGGCCAGTAAAAGTAAATTTGCATGACAAATTTGTGTTGGTATGTCTGGATGATGAGGTATCTTAGGTTACAAAACCTTTGGTATGCATTGTTCTGTAACCAAGGGTGCGGAGGTGATTGTGAAGACTGGCTGTGCAAGCAGTAAGAGGCTGCTCACAGCTTGTCCTGTGGATAATGTCTCTGTGTAAAGCCTATACTTAAATAAAGGACTTCAAAACTGCCTCGTCCTGATCGTGGTGATTTAACAGTAAGCTTTCCAGCAAGTCAGGGATAGTTCATTAAAGACCCAAACCCAGTTGTACAGCATTGAGAGTCTGATTATTCAGTCTGCTTGGACTTCTTCCCAAGAACTTGCTCCCAGCTGAACAAGTAAATGTGATAGAACTTTACCTATCCGAGACAGAATGAAATCTCAGAACTATGCATGACAGAACTTTGAGAACTAAGAAACACAAAAAAATGCAAAGCAAGCAAGCCAGTGCAACACCTTTTTTTTGGAATACAATTCCAGTAAACTTGAGATGCTCCAAATCTCCACTCCAGTTCCGAAACAAAAGCAGAAAATGCTTTTTTATAACATGTTTTGGAGTCACTTCAGAAAAGCCCCAAAACTATTCAGTCTTCTTTCTCAGTTTTTTTACTCCGTTTCTATGCCTTTGTCTTCGCTCTCTTCCCTTACTCCCCCCCTTCGCATCTTTGCCCTACCTCTCCTCCCTTGCACTATTTGTTAGTACATAATAACCTAATTTAGGTCATAGACCAATATTAATTTCAGATACCCATGTTCACGGTCTTTTTTCTCTCCATATAGGGTTATTTCTATTCACTGTCTATTTTCAGTTTACTCTTTTTCCTACTCTTCACTGTCATTCCTCTGAACACCCTATGGTAGTCTTCCTCTTATTGGAGGTGCTGCTCAAATTTCCATGGACTTTGTAGCACATGCTCCTTCGGCTGGTTCCACTTCTTTCAATATTATTTTCTCGTTCATTTTGAAAGTGGCATGGGTCCCTGTTTTATTAAATTATAATGAGCGCTGATACCTTTGTTAACCGCATTCGATATGAGTGCAAAAGTAAAATAACCTTCTATTATCTCTCATTCTTTCCCATATTCAAAACAGCTCTCAATACTTACCTTCCTTATCACAAAGACACAATGACAGCTAATCCCCACAACCTCCACCTGTTCAGAGCAGATGCCAATTGTGTATTTGTGTCAAACGCCACATTCATGGAGACACTACAGTTTTTACATCCGCGCAGAAAACTTACAGCCATTCTAATCTCTATGAAGGAGTCCTCTGATGAAGTATTCAGTTTGAGCTGCAACTCCGAAATGATGCCAAGAAGATCTTTCTTCTCCGCTTGAAGTTTTGTCACTTGCGTCTTTAACTGTTCATTTTCTTCACTGAAATCATTCTGGGAAAGAATATTGTCACGTGTGACCTAAAAAAAAGGAAAGCATGCTTATTAAAATAGTGTAAGAATGTTATCTGGCCTCAGAACACATTCTATGATTACTTGCTCCCAAAGATGCAGGAGAGCGTCACTAGCACAAGGAAGCTGGGTCGTCGCAGTATAGAGGTGCAACCAGACCATGTTGTGGTCCTTCACATAGGTTTGAGAGAGGGGCAGAGTCAGGGAAAAGTCAGGACTGGTGGCCTTGTAGTGCCAGTAGTAGACATTGGTGGCTGTGTGTGTAAGCAGCATGCAAAATACAAAATGCATCAAGAGGCTCTTTCTGTGCTGCCTGGCTGGACAAGATTGCTTCCGTACTCCATTAGGGACTACATGCCCCAGACACCAAGAGCGATTTCAGGTAGTTGGACAAAGGATCCGAGTCTGAATCCAGTGTGGAATCTAATGAAGTAGCTGTGAGGCAACAGGCTGGGGAAAGAGTGTCTTGAAGACTTTTTGTTTTTTACCTTCTTACTGAACAGAGATTTTATGCACAAACAAGGATACCTAGTGGATTGTGAGTGCATTACACCAGCGGATAAGAACAATTAGGTCGGCCTACATATTAGTAATGATACTTGATGGTTCATTATAGAAAGTATTTTAGTAGTGAAAACTACTCTGTGGCAGTGTAATACATTGGTTTGTAGTGCATCAACATTTGAGGGTTTTTTAACCATCTGCGAAGTTACTAAAATACTGAGTTGTGAAGATACTGAGCTTAAACGTTGCTGAGCATTGAGTCTACTATCAGATTGAAACTTGTTGAATGTATGAGCAATAAACAGGAACAAACTATTTTACTGAGATGTAATAACAACCCAATCTCAACACCACAATTACCAGGGCAATAGCCACTGCACATTCCTAGAAAAGCGATTCTGAAGTAAAGAGATTGGTGTAAGTCTTTGAAACAAGAGACTGAATACCGTTATTGTGTCCCGCCCAGTAATGTGATGTGAAGAACATGTGTAAAATCCTGCATTCTCAAAATCATTGGTAAATGCAGACAGAGAAAGGAAGTCATCCTTTATACAGATATAGATTTTTTGCATGTACATTGTATAAATTGGTTTCTACCTTCAGACAGTCACTTTTGGAGGTCAGATTCCTCCTCCGGGGCAACAGGGCTTCAGGAGGTGGAATAACTTCTCTACGATGTCCCGCTGAAACAAATTTGCTGCTGCAGAAAAGTTAGGAGCAGGAGTAGCCTAAATCACTGGCCCAGCAGCAATGCACTTTCATCGAATTGACTGGGCAGGTCTGTACCAGGCAAGAGTCTTGAAAAAGTTTCCAGGGTTAGGCCAGAGGAGTACACGGACACCAGCCAAGGTTTTCAGGACCTCCATAACAGCACTTGGGGTTCAGGACTCACAGAAAGCACCAGCAGGGTCCAGGGTAAGTCTGGTAGAAAATGGTCAGCTAGGCTCCTCCAGGAAAGTAAGCTACTTGTCCCTGAGGCTTAACAGACAGTCACCCAACTGAGCCTTGCAGTCAACTTGTTAGTCCTGGGCACAAGTGGGATTTGCCTCACGGATAATTGCAGGTAATAGCAAGTCTTCCAAAGGTCCAGCAGTGTTCTGAAGAGTGCCCAAAGGTGCCATAATTATGCCTGGCACTAACCTGTGGGTGAGGGGGACTCCTGTGCCCACCCTTGAGGAGTGGCCAGAGAAATGAGCAAATCCTTCCCTGCGATCAGCAAATCCTTCCCTGTGATCACTCAAAACTGGTTCTGGGGGCAGCTCCTCTCCCACTGGGATTGGTGCCCGGCTGGATAGTTAGATGAAAGGGAGGAAGGCCCAGTGTGATCTACATCTGTCAGTGACAGGGTAGGTGTCCTTTGAATATATGCAAGGGGTTAGGCATAGCCCCAAGGCCATCCTGTCAGTGGAAGGTCAACTTCTCCCCACATCCAAGGTATTGTCTGGGAGCCAATTTACACCTAATCAAGAAGCCACTCAGCTCCTGGGCAACAGGTGGTAGCCCAGGCAAATAGATGTCTAAAGACTTTAGACAGGCTAAAGGTAACTTTTTAAAAGTACCTTTTGTAAAATATTTGTTACAAACCCAACTTTACCAAGGAATTGCATAGGTAATACATTTTTTAAGAAGTTCAAAAATTAGCTTTTTTATCTGGTTCCTCGAAGCAGAGAACGTTATTTCATTTTAATGTTATCTTTCATTGCTTTCTTCTGGAACAGCTAACCAGTCTGTTGTAAGAATAACTTTACACTATAGGGACATATTTTCCATTCAACTTTTACATGTCCTGCCTTTAAACTATCATACATCCTGCCTTTTGACGGACAAAGACGTTTAACACAGACAGCGGATACGATAATCACAGAGCAATTCTGCCCGACTTGATGAAATCGCCAGAACTAAGGAATCTCATGACCCAGCTGAGAAATCCAACTTGGGCCTTTTCTTTTCTCTTCACGATATCTGTTATCTAACCAAGTGACTGCCCTTCACTCTGTACAAATTTGGAGCCCACAACAAGATTCCCAGTGAAGGGATATATATGCTACCCCTCTCCCCCATTCTCTACTGTCCTGAGGAAGACCCTATTGCAAGGGAAAAACCGCCTACAATATCCTAGTGGGTCGAAACGTGGACATGTGTATTATTTGCCAGCTTGATCAACAGCGATCAATCACGGTCATATCGTTTTTCAATTATGGCTATTTATCTTTTGAAAAATATTTTCGAATTTTGAGGCTTCAAGAGGAGCCGTTTGGTCAATAAGTAATGAACTGTGTGATTTGCACTACACCCTTTATACTTATCCCTCTATCCTCACTCCAATCACAATACTTCCCGTATTACCAATATCTTCTTTTTCTCCCCTCCTGGGGGCACTACCTTTTGTCATTGTTTGAAATAATTTTACGAACTGGAGTATGTTCAGTGTGATTTAATAACACTGAGTACTGAATACATTATGTGTCTTTTCTAGTATTAGCTTTAAACTAATGTAATTTTTGTTGTTGATTAATTATCTATTGGGACCTTCTTACAATATACTGTCCTATACCCAGGTCCCAGTGACGTATTTTGGGTTACCCTTTCTGTAACTAACTATTATAGGCACTTAAGGCTTACTTAGAAGTGACCTATTATTTAAAAGGAGGGTTTAGGCCTGTCAAAAGAGTTTATTTTGACAGACCGAATTGGCAGTTTAAACCTACACAGCCTGGTTACTGGTAGCAGGCCTGCAGTCATGTTTTAGAGGTGTCACAGTATGTGCTTCAGTCCACTAAAGTCCTCCAGCGATAAAATCTAAAATATAATCGGGACATTATCCTGCAGTTCTATTCTGCACAGCACACATCTTTGTTAAACTGACAAACTTCCAAGGAAGCACAATTCTCCACACTTCTAAAATATCTTAACTCCGTTCAGAGGCAAGCAGACATCTTATCTTGCATGCTCCATGCCAAAATCAAAACAATGCTGTAAAAGCCCACTATTCAAGTGAAAACAAAAAATCCCCAAATAATTGAAAAATAGACCTTTTGCTCTTACGTAAAGAAGGCAAACTGTCCAGAACAGATGTTGGAAAAAGACTTGTTTGTCAAGAGACCAGATTGTGCTCTTTATTCATGACCATGGCTAAAGAACTTACAGGAAGATCAGAATTAGTACTTGAAACCCTATATTTTAACCATACTACCCTTACATCTATACTTTAAACCCATAACTATACCCTTCAAACTTATACTCCAAACCCTTAAATCCCACTCATACACCTAAATCGCCAGCACTTAATCACTACGCCCCTAGCCCTTTAACCCCAGATAGCCATTTACCTGCAAACCCACAATCCTGTACCCTAAACTCTTTGGCCTATAGATTTAAACCCAAGCCTCTACATCCATACCCTTCACCCCTTAACCCTGAACACAAATCCTTAACCTCAAACTCTAACATCTACAACCATATACCCTTAACCTTAACTCCTACACCATACTATTAACTCCTATACCTGTAACCTAAATCTATAACCATTAATTCCCAATTCTTAACATATTGGTGTGTAAGCCATATACTCAAAACCCATAGCCATGGACCTAAAACCCTTAACCCTATACCCCTTCACAAATACTCTGTCTTAAATCCAAAACCATCAACCGCTTTCAAAATATTTTGGGAACAAACACTTTAGCAAGTGTTCCTTTTTTTTAAAGTATATATTTTAAAACCAAACAATTGAGAAGTCTTTGGAAAGAAGGGATGTTTTCAATTCTTCGACCAGAGGGCTGACTCTCCATTTCCTCAAGCCAAATTTTACTAATCCGACACTTGAGGTGAAACCAGGAGTGTTCTTTCAGGAACTCAATGTCGCAAGCAGTGTGATCGCTTGCTAGCTTCAGTACCATCAGGATTCCCCTGGCATCTCTCCTTGTGAACCAAAACATCTACTATATGTATACTCAAGAACTGTTATGGAGTGCCTCACAAACATAAAACCATTCATCTACCTCACCCTGCCTCAATGGTACACAATAGAAATCATGTTGATCGGCAACAGCGACCTCTTCCATTTGAAATGTCGCTTTCCTCGGACCCATCACCAATACCAATGAACTTGCCCTGCTGTGTGAGGATCAAATTAAACTCTAAGCTTCCACTCACCCACAGTATTTAACCAAACATGTCCTTCCACTTCTCCATGGGGTAATTTCTCTACTGATAACAAAACACCATGCATCACTCGTCTTTGCAATGGCTATATTCCCCATCACCTACTTCAGTGTTTTCTATGGTTATGTTTTGTTATGTTAGGAGTGCTTGTATAGCGCATAGCTGCCCAAACATCGGGTCGTAACAGAGCTTGCGGACGGGTGACCAGGGAAGGGATGCTTACCAGATGGAAAGACAGCCAGGTATGATATATTTCTAAAATCCCAGGGAACAAGATTGCAGCATGCACACACATCATGTGCTAGATGGATAAAACCAGCCAGGTTTTGATCTGTTTTCTAAATGCCCAATGATCTTGTGTGCTGCGCGCCCAGAGTGGAATGGAGTTCCATAGGGCTGGGGCCAGGGACCTAAACGAGCGCCCCCACTCTGCTCCTGCGCACCCTGGGAGTGCAGGCCAGATGCAGGTCTGCGGAGCACAGTGCTCGCGTTGGGACATATAGGGTACAGAGTCTCTGCAGTATCTGGGGGCCCTGGCCGTGTAAGATCTTGTGGGTGGTGCAGAGAGTTGTAAACTGAATTATCTGTTCGATAGGCAGCCAGTGTAGATGGTACAGAAGATGGGAGGTGTGACAGTGCTTAGGGAGGGCAAAAAGAACGTGGGCAGCCGCATTCTGTGCCCTTTGAAGTCTCTTCGTGACAGTTTTATTTACGCCCAGTAGCAGTCTGTTGCGGAAAACGCCCTTTACAACGCTGTCAAAAAAACGTAATACATTTACATTGCTGTTTTTACAACGCAAATCGTTACAGCGACTTGCACTGGAGGGCACTCTAGACTAAGGAATAGCTTGATTTACTATTCCAACACCTTCCCTACTGTACGTAGACTGGAGTTGGAATAGTAAATCACACTGTTCCTAAGTCCAGCGCCCTCCAGCGCAAGTCATTTTAACGACTTTCGTTGTAAAAACAGCGATGTAATGTCCTGAGATCTAAATGATCGCGTTGTATCGTCATACATCCGTCCATTGCAGTAGTCGAGACGTGACAGAACCACCGACTGAATAATCACTTGTCGGGTGGAAGCTTAAAAAACCCCTAGGATGGGTTTCAGACCACGTAGGTGGTTGAAGCATGTACCTGCCATTTTTTTGGCGTGAAGCTCGAAAGAAAGGGAGTTGTCCATCATGACCCCAAGATTCTTAAGTGCGTTTTTCGGTTGGGGAGGAGTGCCCAGTGCAGCAGGCCACCACTGGTAGTCCCATTTGTGGTAGTCCCGGCCTGCCAGAATCACATCCGTTTTTGAAGAGTTGAGTTGAAGATAGTTATCCGCCATCTAATCTGAGATAGCCAGGACATCTTCACAGAATTTCAGTCGGTCTTGGGCTGAGTTATTGGGGAAAGTGAATATCAATTGCGTGTCGTCCGCGTATGATATCATATTAATCTTCCAGGCATTGGGCTAGAGGGTGGACGTACACGTTAAACAATGTGGGGCTCAGAGCAGAGCCTTGGGGGACACCACTGCTGAGGGGATAGGTGCTGGACAGGTAGGGAGGGGCATGGATCTGAAAGGAGCGATGGGATAGAAAAGATGCAAACCAGGCCCAGGCCTTACCGCTGACCCCGAGTCGTTGGAGCAAAATCTCATGGACGACCGTGTGGAAGGCCGCACTCAGATGGAGTAAGATCAGTACCGAGGTATTGCCCACGTCCAGCGAAGCCCTCAGTTGCTCAGTAACTGCCAGCAGGGTGGATTCCCTACTATGCATAGGCCGGAACCTATTTTGTGACCTGTCCAAAATCTCATTGGTTTACAAATACTTGGTCAGGACGGTCTTAACATGGGACTCCATAACCTTGGCCAAGTAAGGGAGTAGAGAAATTGGCCGGAAATTCTCTGGCAAAGATGCATCCAGTGCTGGCTTTTTCAGTAAGGGAAAGACCTTGGCATGTTTCCAAGATTTGGGAATCACTGACGACTGGAGCGATCTATTGATCAATTCCCTGCCCTTAGTCATAATACAGTCCTGGAATTTCCTAAAGGTGTCCAGTTTTAATGGATCATCAGGAGAGCCTGGTTTCACCTTTGCTGCCAGAGTTTCCAGGTTTTTAAAGGACATCGATGGTAAGTCTTGTAGAGAGAAGGGCAGATCAAGTGGGCAGTTAGTCGGCCACAATTTAACGATGGCCCTTCTGCAGTCGAGTGTATTGTAAATGCACTCTACTTTATTGATGAAGTACCGTGCCATAGATTGGCCTCCCATTCAAAAAGGAAGCCTTTAAGAGCTGTAAAGTATGCAGCCTGTCCAATCCTTGGTCTAAAGAGAAGCAACCTCATCATCCCAGAATTAAATTCCCTTTTTCTGGTTATCAGGTAAACGGAGGGATGAATTCAAAACCCCAAATCTTATTCACACAACTGCTCTGCTTCTGCACAACTCAAAACTCTGAGGGTTCAAGGCAGCTCAATCAGATGTCTGGGATAAGCTTCTCAAACTTAAATGTGTTTCACCAGGCAAAATACTAGTGTTTTACCGACTTTTGAAAATTCTGCTAAGTCCTTTAGATTGCCATGTTAAGTTGCTCATTAAGCACTCAGAGCAAACTTAAACTTGTGCCCTTCTCTCAATATGCAAATTGATAAGAAGCAACCAGAAGCCCCTTATGACTCAAATATCAAGCAGAGATGATCAGAGCTGTGCTCTCTTCAGAGGCTGACTTTACCATCCTCTCGTGAAGCCTCTTTCATCGTGGAATGCATTTTGTTTATACTGTTTTGCTCTGCACCAGGGAGTGGGTGCAAGAGAGGTTACAGTAATGGGAACAACACAGAAGGTGAAAGTGGTTTCTAGTTTGAGGAAAGACTTTTCAGAAGCTTGGTGATGACTGCATGTTTGAGTCATGATGACTCGGGGTTCCTCCCCAAAAAGATCTTAGTTATGAAGGTGATGCCCATGGTCTGTGAAGTAGCTAATTGGATGGTAACAGATGCTGGAAAGTGGTCAAACGGAAATGCAGATAAGAATAAAAAAAGCCAGGATTGTCTTCTGTCACAACCTTATTGTGGAGAATGGCTATAGAAGAAGAAGGCAATGAAAAAAACACACACTGGCTAAAAATAGGATATATGGCAAAAAGGTGCAAAAACAGTAAATAAATATCAGAAGATAATCCACAAAAATGATAGGGCCTGAAGTAATATTTATTTTTGTGGATCAAAGGCTTTAAAAACATCACAGGTTTTACAACCAAAGAAATTCAAGTTCTAATGTACAAAGAATGAAGTGCATGTCAGAAATTACTATCTAACTCAGGACACCCCCGCGCCGCACGGCCACCAGCTGCTGCGTGTGCTCCTCGCCCCACTACTGCTCGCAGAGCCTGCCTCGCTGACCCCGACCCTCTGCCTCGCTGATCCCGACCCTCGCCGCAACTGCGTGTGCTGTATTTCTTTTCCCCCATCTGGGCCGTATTTCATCACTTTGTTTGTATTTTCACCATTTGTGCCGTATATTAACAGTTCTTTTCCCTTCTCTGCTGTTTAAGCCTTTCGTCCCCATCTTGTTATTTCCATTTGCATTCTGTACCCCCAGTGCCGTGTTTGTATTGTATTTGCCCGCCCCGCTTCCCGCCGCCGTGCTAGCGGCCACGCCCCCTTTTCCTTCTGTGCCTCACGCCCCCTTTTCCTTCTGTGCCCTCCCCGCTCCCGCCTCCCAGCTGCTCCTCCCTCCCTCCCTCCCACTTGGCCATAAATGGCGACCGCACGGCGCAGGTGAGTGTGACCTGTCTCAGGACACCCCCGCGCCGCACGGCCACCAGCTGCTGCGTGTGCTCCTCGCCCCACTACTGCTCGCAGAGCCTGCCTCGCTGACCTCGCTGACCCCGACCCTCTGCCTCGCTGATCCCGACCCTCGCCGCAACTGCGTGTGCTGTATTTCTTTTTCCCCATCTGGGCCGTATTTCATCACTTTGTTTGTATTTTCACCATTTGTGCCGTATATTAACAGTTCTTTTCCCTTCTCTGCTGTTTAACCCTTTCGTCCCCATCTTGTTATTTCCATTTGCATTCTGTACCCCCAGTGCCGTGTTTGTATTGTATTTGCCCGCCCCGCTTCCCGCCGCCGTGCTAGCGGCCACGCCACCTTTTCCTTCTGTGCCCTCCCCGCTCCCGCCTCCCAGCTGCTCCTCCCTCCCACTTCGCCATAAATGGCGACCGCGCGTACACGCAGCGGTCCCGCGCAGCGGGCGCGCCGAAGGCACGCCAAAGGTAAGCCCGTCTGCGCCTGGACCGCGCCCAGCGCCAAGACCCCTGGCCCCCACCGACGATGCAAGACGACCCGACAGACCTACGACACCGCCACCCTCAACGCACTGAATGCCGGCCGGAACCCCGCCTGCTGCCAAGCCGCCCCGAAACGCTTCCACGGACCCTTCACCTGCACAACCTGCAAATTCACCTGCCTCCGAACATGCACCGCGCCAGCAACGCCAAACCCCAGCAGCAATCTCAAGTGCATCCTGCTCAACACCCGTTCCGTCCACAGACACGCCGTCGAGCTCTGGAACCTGCTCGACACAACATCACCTGACGTTGCGTTCCTCACCGAAACATGGATGAACGCCTCCTCAGCCCCCGACATCGCCATCGCCATCCCGGATGGATACAAGATCATCAGGAGGGACCGCGTCAACCAGACCGGAGGAGGCATCGCCATCGTCCACAAGAACACCATCCGCATCACGACCGACGCCGATGACACCTTCACCGCCGCTGAACACCTCCACTTCCAGATTCACACCGACCCAAAGACAACCCTCAGAGGCACCCTCATCTACAGACCCCCGGGACCACACACACAATTCAGCGAAGACATCACGGACTTCATCAGCCCACACGCCCTCCCCTCCGCCGACTACATCCTCCTAGGGGACCTCAACTTCCACCTGGAGAACAACAAGGACCGCAACACCGCCGCCCTGCTGGACAACCTCGCAAACCTCGGACTGAAGCAACTGGTCAACACCCCCACCCACTTGACCCCGTCTTCTCATCCAGCAAGCACATCGCCTGCAGCCACTCCACCGGACTTCACTGGACCGACCACAGCTGCGTCCACTTCTGCTTCAGAAAAACCACCACCCACCACTACCCGCAACAGGTTCCTCACAGAAGCTGGAGCAAGATCACCGCCGATCAGCTCACCACCTCCCTCAGCCAGAACCCACCTGCAAGCACACCGGACCCCAACGAAGCAGCCCGCAACTTCACGCAGTGGCTGACAGCCTGCGCTGACAACCTCGCACCACTGAAGAACCCCACCAGCAAACCCAGAAGCAAGAAGGCCCCCTGGTTCACCGACGAACTCAAGGACTCCAAGAAGACCTGCCGCACCCTCTAGAAAGCCTGGCTCCTCGACCGGACCACTGACAACATGACCGCCCTCAAACACGCGACCCGCAAGCACCACCAGCTCATCCGCACCACCAAGAAGAAATCACTGAAGGATCGACTAGACAACAACGCCCACGACAGCAAGGAACTCTTCAGCATCGTCAAGGAGTTCTCCAACCCCAGCACCGGCAACAACGACATCACCCCTTCACAAGATCTCTGCGACTCCCTCACCTCGTTCTTCCACCGCAAGATTGCCGACATCCACAACAGCTTCGGCACACCATCCTCGCACCCTACCGTCGAACCAACGCACCCCGCCACGACCCTCCACACCTGGACCGCAGTGACCACCGAAGACACAGCCCGCACGATGAACACCATACACTCCGGATCTCCGACTGACCCCTGCCCCCACCACGTCTTCAACAAGGCCGACTCCACCATCGCACCCCAACTCCGAGACGTCATCAACACCTCCTTCGACACCGCCACCTTCCCGGAGAGCTGGAAGCACGCCGAGCTCAGCGCCCTACTGAAGAAACCAACAGCAGACCCCACCGACCTCAAAAACTTCCGCCCCATCTCGCTCCTCCCTTTTCCTGCCAAAGTCATCGAGAAGATCGCCAACAGACAGCTTGCCGCCTTCCTCGAGACGAATGGATCCCTCGACCCCTCGCAGTCCGGTTTCAGAGCCAACCACAGCACCGAGACCGCCCTCATCGCAGCCACCGACGACATCCGAGCCCTTCTCAACAACGGGGAAACAGCGGCACTCATTCTCCTGGACCTCTCCGCTGCGTTCGACACTGTCTGCCACCGCACCCTAGTCCAACGCCTCAGCAACACCGGCATCCAAGAGAATGCATTAAAGTGGATCATCTCGTTCCTCGCTGGAAGAACACAGAGAGTCCGCCTCCCCCCGTTTCGTTCCGAGGCCACCGAAGTCATCTGCGGCGTCCCGCAAGGATCATCACTCAGCCCCACCCTCTTCAACGTCTACATGAGACCTCTCGCAGCCATCGCACGCCAACACAACCTCAACATCATCTCCTACGCCGACAACACCCAGCTGATCCTCTCCCTCACCAGAGACCCCGACACCGCCAGAACCAGCCTCCACGAAGGGATGAAAGACGTCGCCGAGTGGATGAAGAACAGCCGCTTGAAACTGAACTCAGACAAGACGGAAGTCCTCATCCTTGGACCTTCACCCTCCGCCTGGGACGACTCCTGGTGGCCCCCAGCCCTGGGCACCGCCCACAAGCCGACAGACCACGCACGCAACCTGGGCTTCATCCTGGACTCCTCCCTCACGATGACCAGACAAGTCAACGCCGTCTCCTCTTCTTGCTTTCACACCCTCCGCATGCTCCGCAAGGTCTTCCGATGGATCCCGACTGAAACCAGGAAGACGGTCACCCAGGCCCTCGTCACCAGCCGGCTGGACTACGGAAACACCCTCTACGCCGGAACCACAGCCAAACTACAGAAAAGACTACATCGCATCCAGAACGCCTCAGCCCGACTCATCCTAGACATCCCTCGACGCAGCCACATCTCCAGCCACCTGAGGAACCTACACTGGCTCCCCGTCAACAAGAGGATCACCTTCAGGCTCCTCACCCACGCACACAAGTCTCTCCACAACCTAGGCCCCAAGTACCTCAACGACCGCCTGACCTTCCACACGCCCACCCGCCAGCTACGGTCCGCCAGCCTCGCCCTCGCCGCCGTACCACGCATCCGAAGAGCCACCGCCGGAGGCAGATCCTTCTCCTACCTGGCAGCCAAGACATGGAACTCCCTCTCCATCCACCTTCGGCTGACCCAGGACCACCTCGCCTTCAGGAGACAACTCAAGACCTGGCTGTTCGAGCAGTAGCGGCCCCCTTCCCCCTAGCGCCTTGAGACCCTTCCGGGTGAGTAGCGCGCTATACAAGTGTTGTGATTGATTGATTGATTGACAAAATACACATTGGGACTGACAGGAAATCGGAAGATCGAGGGAGCCTAAAAGAACATCCATTCCTCCTGAGATTCAAAGAAATGCATCAATGGCTTGCAATCGCAATGGTGTTGCAAATTGTTGATGAAACAGTGTCTCCCTAAATAGGATTATAACCCACTTGCAAAGTGGCAAAGTTTGCGGAATGTGAGTTTTGGATAACGGTAGGAGCAGACCGTTGTCTAGGGCAGCAGTTCTTAACCTGGGGCCTGTTATGCCTACATTCGGCGTGCACAAATGTTTAGACAATTAAATACTGAAACATTTTAAATTTGAAAATTCTCTGTAAATGTGAAGGAATTTGAAACTGGTGATAAAAATGAATTTGTCTCCGTAGTTGTATTTGTTGAAGCAGCACAAGTAAAGCAAATGGAATCTAGCATCGATAATTGGTAGACTTATTTGAAGCACTGGTGAGTGCTGACAAAAACCAGAGTATGCATTAGGAGCAAAAAAGACAAAGTGATATGATAGATACTACCAGATTGCTTAGCCTTTTAGAAATTAAACTATATTTTAAAAAGGTCAAACCTTGTCAATAAAATTACAATTTTTATTTTTTTGTTTGTGAATTAAATATTTTATAATTTGTGTATGTGTTTTATGTTTGCTTGTTTCTGTATTTTTGTGTATTGTTTTGAGGTTCAAATCGTAGATATTGCTGAAGACAGGTTGGCTTGCTCCCAGGATAGATTCAGTGTGGGTCTATAGATGTCAAAACGTTAAGAATCACTGGTCTAGGGTACCAGTCAATGCTTCCCTTGATGTCATTCACTGAATGCAGCCCCTTTTCCTTTAATGTTGGCATTCAGTAAAGTTGAAGGCAGTGATAGAGGTCTCCTGTTCCTCACATTCATAGCCATTGCTACAGGTAGACCTGAAGGAGCTATGAGCAGAGTGCAAATGGAAGTGCTGGAATAGAGAAAAATGTGTTTGAATTGAAGAGATGGTATAATATCACGCAATGGTCAGGACTGCATGATTCAAAGAAATTAGGGGTTAGTTAGAATACTAGAACAAATTAAACCAAATTATAATAATATCAATACAGAGACATGAACTCGTTAATTATCAGAGTTGTACTTTGATGTTCAATTGAAACGTGACAGAAGTTAAGGCACATGTTGGAAAATTGATTGTCAGTAAAAAAATTAAGAAAAAATTATGAAAGAGGCCTTAAGCAGAGGTCTTCAAACTGTGGGGCGCCCCCCCCTGGGGGCGTAGATGGGTTCCCAGGGGGGCGCAGATGCGTCTGCAAGTATATGTAAATGCAGATGGCCTGGAAGTGCGAGCAATGTTTATTTGCTGCATTTCCAGGCTGTCTTCATTTATTCCGAGACGTGATTTGAGTGCCCTGGGGGCAGAAGTCACGGAGTGTGGCTGGCAGGGTCAAAAAGATTACTAACAAGCATTTGGAATGCAATAGGGCTCGCATGGAATTTAAGCTACTGGCATTGTAAATGGCAATGTCTTTTATTTATGTTTTGTAAACCAAAACATAAATAAAAGGCATTGCCATTTACAATGCCAATAGCTCAAACTCGCATAAATGCGAGATCTGTTGCATTGCAAATGCTCATTCTTTCTTCACGTTTCGATTTCATCTATTATTCACGCCACCAATTTCAATTGAGGTTTACTTAAATATGCAGTTACTTGGTTGGGGGGGGGGGGGGGGGGGGGGCTATGATTTATGCCGCAAAGGAAGGTGTCGCCAGGAAACCTGGGTGTTGCAGCGCGTACTGTTCACAATTAGCCTTTAAAGACCGTTCGTGAGTAGACTTTGAAACTCCCTTGAAATAATGCATATGTTTTAGTAAACAGACGTAGTAGAAGAACTCTCGGGTGCGCATAAATGTCCCAAATTGGAATAGCATTGTAGGGGAGCCGCTCGTACTTGGAACTCTGCTTGCTGCTGACACGGGACTCCCAGGACCAGGAGCCCCGTGATTTTCTTCACCTGTGCCTGCCTGCCCGTCTGCCCACAAGAGGTATTTCACCTCTCGCGGCCCCCGCTTCGCGGGAGCCGCTCGTACTGGTTTTATTTATTTATTTATTTTATTTAGGAAGTTTTATATAGCGCTGCTGGACCCAAGAGTATCAGAGCGCTTTACAAGGTAGGTAGACATATTAAGAAATAATAAACAAATTTACAATGTGCAGAAAAATACACAAAGGTAAAACATTGAAATTAAATGCTAGAGGGGGGCAGAGAAACAACGGGATAATAAGAGGGATAAAAGGGAGTTGACATTAGGGAGCGAAGGGGGTGTGGAGAAGGGGAGTGAGAGAATGGAAGGAGGGAGAGGGGGTGGGCAAAAAGGGAATCATAGTGGGGCGGTAATAAACGGGGGCAGAGTCAAAAGCATTAGGAACCCCAGCGCTCGTTGAGGAGAAGTACTTTGAGTCTTTTTTTGAAGAGAGGGTAAGAGGGGTTGCAGCGAAGGTCTTTGGGGAGAGAATTCCAAAGCGTTGGAGCAGTACCAGAGAATGCACGAGAATGGGTCTTTTTACGTTTTAGTTTAGGAGGGATCAGCGTAAGGGAGTTAGTGCTCCTCAGCGACCTAGAGCATCCTGTTTTTTTTAAATTTGCTTGAAAGGTAAGAAGGGGTGTTTTGGTGAAGGGCTTTGTGCGTGATACAAGCAATCTTATATTGTATTGTATTGTAATTGCATTTATATAGCGCTTACTACCCCTGACGAGGCGTTGAAGCGCTTTTTCGGCGGGTAGCACGCTACTCCGGGACCCACAGAGGATTAGTGTTGAATTAGTATAGTGAAACATGCAAGTACATTTTAAGTGGTGGATAGGTTAATCAGTTATTTGGATTTGGAATGATAGCAGAAGGATAGAGGAGGACAAAGGTTTGTATTTATTTATCGCTCGAATTAATATGGCGAAATATGAGGTGATTTCAGTGGTGGATATTAGTCTGTTACTTGGAGTGAGAAGGATAGCGGATGGATAAAAGGGGAAGAAAGATTTGCATTCATATAGCACTTGTTACCCCTGATGGGCGTTGAAGCGCTTTTCTGGCGAGTAGCACGCCACTCCGGAACCCATAAAGGATTAGTGTTGAAAATTAGTATAGTATAAATATGAAGTAATTTTAGTAGTAGATATGTTATTCAGTTATTTGGGCAGTATATTAGTATAGTTGAATATGGAATATGGAATTTGAGAAGGGAAACATGTGAATCTGTTAATTTTTATAGAAAAAGGATAGTGGAGGGATAAAAGAGTGAAGGAATTTTTTTTTTTTATTGCTCTGTTTGTGGTTGTGGATGGTGTGGGCTGGGTATTGTTAAATGGGAAAAAGGGCAGCATTTCTGGCCCTAGTCCCGACCAGTCTCGAACAGCCCCAAACAGGCAACTACCCTTGTCCTCTACACCCTTAGCCTCGACGCCCGGGCTGAGACGCCCTAAGCCTGGCCTTTTTTGTAGCCCTAATAATCAAGTGACCCCTTCAGCCAATGGGAACCCTAGCCCTAACACTATCCAATCACAACACTAGCCCTAGCATCTAGAACCAATAGGAGACCAGGACTTTGCAGCCAATCTTAGCCCTAGTCCAAGCACCCAATCAGTTAAAAAACCCTGATCTCTACGTCCAATAAAGGCCCCAGCCCTACCACTAGTCCCGACCCAAGTCCAAGCAACCAATGGTACAGGTAGCCCTAGTCCCTACTTCCAATAGAAAGCCTAACCCTACTCTTAGTCCCACAACTGGTCCAACAACCAATCACACCAGAAGCCCTAAATAGCTACTTCCAATTAAAGGTCTAACCCTAGCCCTAGTCCCACCCTACTCCCAACAACCAATAAGCTAGGAAGCCCTAGTCCCTACTTCCAATAGAAATACTAACCCTAGCCTAAGTCCCAACCCTCCAATGATTGAATCACAGACCGAGAAACCAAACAGAACCCTCAAATACCCAACCAATGAGGACATTAACCCTAACCCAATAGAAACACCAGACACAACTACCAATCAGTGTACACATGTGCCAACCACTAGCACACCATATAAGGTCCCAGCAACCTCAGACAAGGTTTGCTGGCCAGGGAGTTGGAAGCTGCTTGCTCCTGTTCAGAATCTCCTAGGAGACAGACAGGCTCAATCCACAACTTTGGACTTCAGCAGGTAAAGGCTTCACTAACTCGAAATCTAACAATAGTGTTTGAATAAAGCTTTACTCCCCCTGCTGGCCAAAAAACGAAGTGCACAGGTCCCAGTAAATACAGTTTCAACAGCTCACAGAAGCACCCTCTGATGTAGAAAATCCCTGTTGCTGGGGGAGGCAGGGGGGGGCTGGCCTCACTGGCTTGTGAACACAAAATGGAGGCTGGGGGTGCACTGTTTGAGCACACAGGCCTAAGCACAGAGCAAAGGAGAAATTTGGAGGGAAAACAGATTTGTCATCAAGGAATGAGAGGGACAAACTACAGAGGTTGGACTGCAAATCCCACAATTCAACACACTAAATGAAGGCAATCATGGGCAGGGAAAACCACACATTTAAAACACAACACATGTGATAAAATATGCAATTACAGGCAGGCTAAAATTACAATTTTTAACTGTAACAACCACAGGCATAGACAGTAAACACAGAAAGTGAAAATCGTTTTTTAAACAACTTTTTGTCTTGGGAAGAGACAGCACTAGTCTGTCTCCTTACCACTTCCTGGACTCTGCACACTGCAATCTGGGCCACATGTAGGCTGAAACTTCAATTGAAAGCCAGTTTAGGTTTTTGAGGACAGGGGAGATATGGTCAAATTTCTTACAATCAGAAATGAGTCTGGCGGCAAGGTTGAGAACAGATTTGATCGGCGCAAGGTGGACTTTCGGGGTTCCAGCTGAGTGGCATTGCCATAGTCAATCTTGGAAAGGACAAGTGATTGTACAACGATTTTGAAGTCATCAGCTGGAATAAAAGGTTTAATTTTTTTGAGGTGGTGAAGGGTAAAAAGAGCACATTTTGCTACATTTTTAATGTGATTAAGGTTTTGGTCGATTCGGATGCCTAGTGATTTGACAGAATTAGAGGTTGAGAGGGTGCAATTAAGTGCTGTAATATCATTCATCCAGAGTTGAATAGGAAGGGGGTTATTTTTGGGAGGGCACAGGATGATTTCTGCTTTTTTAGGATTACGTTTGAGATGGTTGAGATGGAACCAGGTTTGGACTTTCATCAGAGTGTTATTGAGGTGAAGGATGTCCTTGTGGGATTTAATCTTGTAGTAAAGTTGAATATCATCGGCATAGCTGATTTTGGCTTGTTTGAGAATGAGGGTGAGTGGTTCCATGAAAAGATTGAAAAGGGTAGGGGAAAGGATCAATCCTTGTGGGACACGGAGTGAGATAGGTTGAGGTTTGGAGAGGCAGTGACCAAGCTTAATTTGTTGAGATCTATTTTGGAGGAATGAGGAGAACCATTTAAGTAGTGCCTTCAATTCCAAAGCGATCTTTGAGGGTGTTAAGAAGGGTGGGATGGTGGACAGTATCAAATGCAGCTGAGAGATCAAGGAGGATTAGTAGAGAGGATTCACCTTCGTCTAGAGAGCAATGAATGTCGTCAGTAATATTGAGCATAGCAGTTTCGGTACTGCATCCCTTTCTAAAGCCAGATTGGAAAATGTCGAGGAGATTGAAGGAGCTGATATGGTTATCTAATTGGGATAGGACACATTTTTCAAGTGCTTTAGAGAGGAAGGGAAGGTTAGAGATAGGGTGCAGATTGTTAAGGTCATTAGGATCAGCAGAGGGGTTTTTAAGAATGGGAGAGATTTGTCCTAGCTGAAGGGAGTCAGGAACACAGCCAGTGGAAAGTGAGGAGTTGATGATGTCGGTCCAAATTGGGGCTATGATCAATTTAAGAACTTGAACTAAATGGGAGGGAAGACGGTCTTTGGAGTGTGAGGATGGTTTGAGTTTAGAAATTATGTTAATGATAGTGGTTTCAGAAATTGGACTAAATTCACTCCATGCAGCCTTGTTTTTTAAAGGGAGCCCTGACCGAGATGAATCGTGATGGGGGAGGGCAGGGATGGGTTGAGAGGGGTCAAGATGTGGTGGAAGGGAGGGTGAAAGTGACTTAGGAATGTTAGAGAGGGTGCATTGGTTAAGGGGGGGTTGGCGAGAGAGAGGATGGGAAGAGAAGGATAGTTCGATGTTGTTGATTTTATTCATAAAGAAGCTGGTGATTTCTTCGCATCTATCCACAGAGGCTGATAAGTTTGGGGGGCCGGAGGTAGTTTGTTTTTTAACGATATTAAAGAGTTCTCTGGGGCGGTTTCTAGCCTGGTCAAGTTGGGACCGGAGAAAGGAGGCCTTTTCGTTGAAGATATGTTTTTTGTATTGTGCTCTAGTAGTTCTCAGAAGAGCCAGGTTATCAGAGGAGGGTTGGCTCCTCCAGGCACGTTCAGATTGTTTGAGGGTCCGCCTTTCATAGTTAAGTTTGGCATTGAACCAGGACTTTGGAGGGATGTGTTTTTGTTTTTTAAGTTTGATTGGGGCAATTAGGTTGAGGGCTTCACGAATGGAATTATTGTAATGGTCAGTAAGGTCGTTAGTGTTAAGGGAGGGAGGGGGGAGAAGTAAGTGAGTTTTGATCATAGATTCCAGTTTGTCTGGTGGAATGAGGTGAAGGCTGCGAGTAGGTTTCATAGGTAAAGTGATCACAGTGGAGGGGCGTGTAGTAGGGCTATTCAGGGTGAAGAGGATAAGGTGGTGATCAGACCAGTCTACAGGGAGTATATTGGAGAGAGAGGCCAGATCCTTGCTCGTCAAAATCGCATCAAGGGTGGCACCTTTAGAGTGAGTCGGAGCATGGCAAAGTTGGGTCAAGTCAGTGATGTCTAGGGCTTCATTAAATAGGGTGACAGCAGGGTCATCAGTTTTGTTCCAGTGAATGTTGTAATCTCCGAGGAAAAGATTTTTGGAATGGGAGAGAGATGCTTGAATGATAAGCTCAGTCATCTCTTCCGTAAAGGGGAGGCAATTTCCCGGGGGTGGTAAATAGTGTGTAGCCGAGTTGTGCGGAGGCCAGGACGTGTGAGGTCAGCGCAAAGGTATTCAAAAGATGTGGGGTCTTGGCGCTGAACAAGTGAGATGTCAAGTTCATCTTTAAAGAGTAGGGCCAGGCCTCCTCCTATTTGATCGATTCTATCTTTCTTAATGATAGAGTAGCCTGGTTGAATGAGCAAGTCGAGCATAGGGGTGGATTGGGCTTTGAGCCAGGTTTCAGTAAGGAATGCGATGTCAATGTTTTCGTTCAGAATGGTTTCAGCAATCTCAGTTGCGTGGCAGGAGGCCGATCTGCAGTTTATCAACATACAGCAGAGGAGAGAGGGGACAGGTAATGGGGTGGGTGGTCAGGGGGGATAGGTATAAGTAGTTGGGGGGTCTGGGAGAGGACAGAAGGGGGGGGTCTGTTAGTTCCTAAAAGAACTGGGATAGTGGATCGGCTAGTAGGGGGGATAGTGGGTGAGGCAGAGGCGGGAGAGACAGGTCTGAGTATTTGGGTGGTCTGGGGGGAGGACAGAAGAGGGGGTGTCTGTTAGTTCCTAAAAGAACTGGGATAGTGGATTGACTAGTAGGGGGGATAGTGGGTGAGGCAGAGGCGGGAGAGACAGGTCTGAGTAATTGGGGGGGGGTCTAGGAGTGGTCAGAAGCGGGGGGGTCTATTTAATCTAACGAGAACTGGAATAGTGGATTGACTGGTAAGGGGGATAGTGGACCAGGAGCCCCGTGATTTTCTTCACCTGTGCCTGCCTGCCCACCCGCCCACAAGCGCTATTTCACCTCTCACGGCCCCCGCTATGTGGGATGCGCGCGGGTGAGCGCCGGGCGAAGCCCGGGCCAAGGGCGGGCCCGTTTGAGCCCGTTCGAGGCTTGAGAAGGCTGGGCTGGGCCACCCCCTTAACGTCGGAGTCCGGGAAAAAGACAGTGAGTCCATTTATTTGTCTATGCCAGCTTTTTAAATACCTACTGTCTATCAAATCACCCTAATATGGGCTGGTCATTCAGGAAGGGGGAAGAGGGCTGTACCAGGAGGTTCCGTGGCTGGAACACTCGATCAATTTATTGTAAGAGCAATGTCCGTACTAACTCGTGAAATCGACCTGACAGAGCGCCGCCTATCTTTAGACCCTGCTTTTTCAAAACGGTCCTCTCTAGGTAACATCTTGCTGACCGCCACCCCTGAACGATGCAAAAATACAAATACCACAAATACCACTGATGGGCTTGTAACCTTCGGTCGGAACAGTGACGTAACAACCCCAGATATGACAAACAACATGGCTGACCGATCTCACAGCTTGCAGGCCCAAAGTAACATCAACATAGTGACCGAGTCGTGTGGAGGGGTATCCACCCACGCATCGACGATGGCTGCATGTGGGACTGCACCATCTTCTTCAGGTCATATACTTGGAGCGATCCCAAAAAAGAAGCAAGGGGGGGTACAAAAAGGGGAAAACATCAAAATGGGGCCAAAGTAAAGAATAGTTGAACTCTGACATCTGCCGCACAAACCACTCCTGAACACCCCACATCGAGACTTGACACTTCACTAACATATTCGTCTGCGGGCACCTCGGTCATATTGGATGAGGGTTTCTGGTTAAAAGTGGGCGGTATCCTAGCGTCTTCAATCCAGCCCATTTCTGATAGACTAATCAAAATCGAAGAAAGATTAAAGAAACTCGAACAACTGACTATCCAAATTCGAGTCTAATAAGAAGAAAGATACAACAGCGACCCAAGATAAACATCTGCGCAAAGTGATACAAGGAATACCTTGGCTCCAAATTTCATGTTTCAATTACCAGCATCTGATCTCATGGAAGGTATCCCGCGGGTCAGTGCTGGAACTGGAGCGGGCAAAAAAAATGATAGAGCCCCTCACGATCATATGAACATAAACATACCAAAGGGCATCAGTGTGTAAATCCCACGGAGCGAGGGGATACTATTAAGACTCAGCAGGGGGGAGGGAAGGGTAATAGTGAAAATGATGACCAAGGGGGTTCATTACAGAAAATTGACCTGCCACCAGAATCAATTCCCTATGTTGTTGTGTTGGCTGGGGGGGTGGGGTGGAACCGTATACAAAACTGAAAAACAAAAAACACACATTGGCTTAATGCCAATAGACCCCTTCCCTCACATATGCAGAGTAAAATTCTGTTTTCATGTAGAGTCAGTTGGGTGGGCAGGAGCAGGAAAAACATTCTAGGAAATTGCATTATAGTTCATTTTAAAGATATGCAAGTAGTGCAACATATTTGCGATAGGTGGCCTTATATGTCAAGATCTAGAATTCAGCCACTTGATCTCACTTACTTCTATAGCCCCCAACTACGAAGGGTAAACCATACCATTAATGGTAGTACTCTTGAAGGGAACCCTGAAACTAATCATGCCAGAAATAGGCTGGAAACTGTTGGTTATGGTTCAGAATTTGGCATTCCCATCAGCAATAGGTATAGCTCACTTGACATGGTGGATTGACTCACCCCAAACATTACCACCCCGCATAGCTTCCTGCTAATGGATAGGGAAGATGCGGGCACCAGAAAATATTGTAAATACTGTGATAAGAAACCTATCAATGAGAATTCGGGGGGGTTGGCAACTTACCATGCAATGGAAAAAATGGTTTATCCTATTGCTCTTATATCTTATACAAAATAGTCAACATATGTTAAACGAGGGTGATTCCCAACACAAATTGTATATAACCTTGAGAACAACAGCAAGGGATGAGCCTATAGAAAACAACCTCCAGGCAAAAGAACACAACCTGTATACGTTGACACGGTATAGTATAGCTAGGAGCTCAATAGGAGATGTCACCCAAATACGGCATAGCAGAGCTAGGAGCCCATTAGGAGATGCCGACACCCAAATTGTTGCCAATACAAACATTAATAAATCAGAGGTGGATAGTACCCTTAAGCTGATGTATTGGAACATCGCTGGGCTGTCTGCTAGAATGAGGGACCCCGATTGTTTATCCTTTATGCAGGATTTTTCTATCATCTGCCCGAAGAAGTGCTGGGAAATGAAGGCTGTACATATTAATGGATACCGCACTTTCCACACCCCTGCTAGCCGGTCGGCAAGGGGAAGGAACAAAGGAGGGCTATGTAGCTACTTCTCAAACCTCTTGAATGATCGGACAGTGAATTTTGAAACTGGATCTGAGTATTACCAGATACTGCAAATAACTGGCAAGGGTAACCAGAAAGTAGTTCTAATACATTTCTATAACAATATTCCAAAAATAGAAATAACAAAGGTATTAGAAGACTTATGTCAAACATTCAGGAACATCGAAGAAATACATCATGGGGACATATGTGTCATATGGGTGGGCGATTTTAACTGTCTTCTATGCCCATATAGCCACCTGGGAATTTGTGGCCTGGGCATAGATAGAGATGAACCCCGAGTACACTTCTCCCATACGACCCTGGGCAATCACCTTAACAATCTGATTTTCCAGCTAGATCTGGGTTTAGCAAATGAATTATGCTCCCCCACGGTTATGTTTGAGCCGACTTTCATTGGGAGAGGCTGCAAATCAGTAATTGATTTCGCCCTCCTATCTAACCGATATTCAGGTTACGTCCTAAATTATAAAACCTGTGACTTAGCAATGAGTGACCATCTTACAAATAGCCTATCCGTTTCTCTTGGTGGGGGAAAAAAAATAACTAGTACCACAGAAAGCTTATATAATTATAATTTAAGCCTCGCAAAGAGGAACGGATGTGCTATAAAGTGGAATAAAATAGAGCCTATGGCCTTTTTTGAAACCCTTATTACAAATAAACATAAGGAATTTGAAACATGTTTAAACATGAATGGTGAACATGCCTTGGTTACTGAGACCTTCCTCAGTATCTCTAAGGAAATACGCAAACTCATTACAGGGTTTCAAAAACAAGGTAAAAATAAGTTGCAGGGGTGGTTCGACGGGGATTGTAGTAAGGCCCATGCGCACCTACTGGTGATGCTAAAAAGTCAGCCGAGAAGTATGGTTCAAGTAAGACTCGCTAGAACTGCTTATCAACGAGCAGTTAAAAACCGTAAGAACCAGCTGAAACAGGAAGCTTGGCAGGCGCTACATCAAGCCTGCCTAATCAAGGATAACTCTGGCTTTTGGAAGGCTGTAAACGCCCCTTTTTTTGCAGATAGGGTAACTGACACAATAGAAGTGGCAATAACGGAAGATAGATGGGTCAATTATTTTCAAGATCTCTATCAGGCAGATGACCCAATCGAAAGTACGAGTATGGATGTAGTTGGAGGAGTTGAGTCTGTACCTCAGGCAACTTTTCCAATGAACATCAAATTCTCACTGGCGGGGGGGGTGGAGCCAAGCTCGCAAGCGTAATGGTCGCCTTTTAGCTCGGCTCCGTCAGCCCTCCGGCCTGACTCGTATATCCTGCTTTATATCCTGTTCGGAGACGACACGTTATCGAAGAAATGGGAACATAACATTTCGCTCATACTCACCGTTTGACCCGGAAGCTCCGACGTGCTGCGGTTCCGAAGTTGTGCCCCCCGAATGGACCGGGGACTCCGTGGAGCCTGGACCGGGACCTCGCCTATGGGATCCGGCCTGGTGTTGCTGTGACTGTCGGCCCCGGCCGAGAGAGTGAGCCACTGGTGAGAGCTATTGTGCGAACATCCCGGTGATCCTGAGCCGGGCCAGTCCTGGTGGCCGTGAGGCTGACGCGGGGCGCGATGCTCCAGGGACTGATCATGTGAAGGGGTCCCCCCCGCCGCTGCTGCGTCCGGCGACCCTGGACCCTCGCGCCTGGACTCTGCTTGTGAGGGGCGCCGACGTTAATATAGGCGGACCCCCCGCATTGGGCGAGTATCCTTTCTGCACCGAGGCCGCCATCGCTGGGAACCCCCCGGAGCTCTGTAAAGTCCTACATTTTTTAACTGTCTTGAGAGTCGCGGAGGGTGGTGAAGGGGCTGACTTCACAAAATGGCTGCCGACTATCTGGAATATGGATCACCTCGTGGCGGCGGACTTGGGTTGTCGGACTGCTCGGGGGCCTGGACATGTGTGCATGAGCCTACGATTGGAGATGTCCTTGATGCCCTGAGATCCTTGCACGCGTCCCTGGCCCCCGATGCCCCTCTACGCTTGTCGCGGTCCGCCGCCATCTTGGGTGGACGCTTCTTCATGCTTCCCTCTTGTCCCGGTGCTTCCATCGCCTCGCCCCCCTCGGCTGTTGCGAAGGTTATTACCGCTGTTCGTCGACCATTTAGTGGGCCAGTGGCTTTGGAACTCCCTGCTCTTCGAAGTATTGAGTTCGGGGACTCGGATATCGTGCCGGAGCCCAGTCCTACTTGGGTGCCTGAGAGGAATGGTGGACTGCTGCCTGTTTCTGCATCGACGAGTTCGTATTTCTACATTGCAGGGAAACTCCCGCGTTTCCGAACAGCGAAACTGAACTCCTGTTTTTCACCGCCCGCGCTGCTGTTGCTGATGCATTTAGAATACCTATTTGAACTTTTGCTCACTTGCGGGTTGATTGACCCCCCTTGTCTACGTCTTCATCGTACTTTCTTTCAATTGTGTGCTTGCCTCGCATCGAGTAGCTCACTTCCCATTGTCATGTGGTGGGTGGGATTTGTGGTTAGGAAAGGCTTGGGGTGATGTGCACGACTCCCGGTGGATTATTGGTGTACGAACTCGTGGTGCAGTTGCTTATATTCATAGCGCGGTGGGAGGTCCCCCCCTGTAAGTTTTATGGCGCTCGAGACCGTGTCGTTCTGGTTCATTTGTAAAACGATTGTAAGGTTGGGCGGAGGGCTGTGGCCGACCGTATTTGTTTCTGCCCTCTCGCTCCTCCCTCCCGTTTCTTTCCTTTGTGTTCATGTCTCTTTTTGTCTTATTATTCTTCCTTTTTCTCTCTACTGCATTTCGGGTTCTGGTTTAGGGCGACAGGCACGCTGTCTGAAGGGTAGGCCGTAGCCTTCTACAGGGGTGCAGGGTGGGATGGGTGGGTTGGGTCCTCTTTGATGTTCATTTTCCTCAGTTCTATGGCCCTTTTGTATCTCTTTATAGGAGTGCCGCGTCTGTCCTTGCCTTCCGTGGTATGATTGGGGTGGGGTCTGTAGCGTCGTTGATCTTATTCTTATAGTTCTGCTGTTCCATAGCGACTGCCATACCCTCCTCGTTGCTAATACTCCTGCTCTCACCTGTGTTCCCCGCCGCGGGACGCCTGTGTCGGCGTGGCGTTCTTCTCTTTGGTTTGTGTTTTCACTTCCCCCTCTTCCTCTTTTTTCCCATCTTGTCCTCCTCTTTCCCCCCCCCCTCTTTCCTCCCTTTCCTTTTCACCCAAGGTCAGTATGACGGGTTAGTCTTGGTAAGATATCCATCCGATCCCTTCGTTCTGGTTCTGATGTGCTATTGGGTGGTGGGCATGCAAAGCTGATAATGATTGCATATTGATTGTGTTTAACGTATCTGTTTTTTTATACCTATGTATATTGTGTTTCCTCTCCTGTGTTGCGGCCCTATACCCCCTTACTGTTGTTGAGGGTTTGTTTGGGGAATTCGGATTCTTCTACGTTGACACTGAGCCTGTCGTACTCCTTATCCCCATATTATAAAATTAACCTTCTCTGCTCCTGTTTACTGGCCGCCCAGATCTTCTGTGTTTTCCCCTTTCTAGGATTGTATTGCTCGTGCTCCTTAATGATTGATTCTGTAATGCTCGCTCTGGATCTTTTGACTGCTTTCTGTATTGTGGCCAGCCAATTTGGTTGTAGGCCTAGATCTGTATATCCTTTTGATACGAATAAAGGTTTAAAAAAAAAAAATAATAATAATAATTCTCACTGGCGGAAGTCCTAGCTGCCATAAATGATAGTGCTGCAGGGAAAGCCCCAGGACCTGATGGGGTCCCAGTGGATGTATACAAATCTAACATAGAATTATGGGCCCCACTTTTAACAAATGTCCTTTATAGCTGTAACAAATATAGTTTTTTCCCACCTGTCAGGAGGCCATTGTGGTCCCCATTTTAAAAAAAGGTGACCGATATGACCCAAAATGCTACCGCCCAATATCTTTAGTGTATTCACTCATGAAAGTGACCGGGAGGGTTATATTAAATAAATTACAGCTTTGGGAGGAAGAAAAGGGCATACTTTCACAGTTTCAGTACGGCTTCAGGGCAGGACTTGGCACATCAGAACAAGGCTTGAATTTAGCGCTGATTATAGCCAAGTACGTAGCGCAAAAAAAGAAAAATTATTCCTAACGTTTGTCGATCTAAGTTCGGCTTTTGACTGTTTAAATCACGATAAACTCTGGAACATATTGCTGCAATTGGGGGTGGAACCAAATCTGCTGATATTTATTAAGAAGCTATATCGGGGGGCGGGGGCGAGGGTACGGTTTGGGAATGAGGGCGAATGTACTTCCAAGTTTAGTATAAACAAAGGAGTCAGACAAGGATGCATACTCGCACCATTCCTGTTTAACTTATACATAAACAGTGTAGCATCTCATCTCACTCAGGATAAATAGGACTACCCTCAAATCAGGAATACCCCAGTCCCGATTTTATTATATGCAGACGATGCAGTAATTATGGCACGGACTCAAGTCGGCCTTCAAAGATCGCTTACTAATTTTTCTAAGTACATGTACGATAGAGGTCTAAAAATCAATATCAGCAAAACATTCACAATGTGCTGCACTACCAACAAAACTTCTACTTGTAAAACTTTTCTCTCAAATATTAGAATAGATACAACTGATACATTTTCGTACCTGGGAATTAACTTTGAGAAAAGAGGCACCTGGTCCTCAGCGGCTCAGGCGAGAAAACGGGCCTTCTCGCGAGCAATAGGAGCCGTTCGAAATTTTGCAAATAAGTTGTGCAGAAGACCTGTGCCAGTGCTTGTGGACATATACAAATCTAAATGTATTTCCACAGCGATATACGGGGCAGGGGTTTGGGGAATAGCAGAAACGCAAAATATTCAACTTTGCGAGAATGCATTTCTCCGCTACCTATTAGCCGTCCCCAGATCCACTTCCACTTATGTATGCCATCAGGAACTGGGTCTGCATTATATATTGGATCTCATCAAAATTAATCCATTACTTCTATGGCACAAGGTATGGTCAACTGAAGAGACAGGTCTAAATAGAGACATAATTAAAGACTGTCTTAAACTCCAGGGGGAGTCAAGAATCTCCTGGATTATGCATGTTAAGAAGTTATTTAACGACATTTGACACCCAGAATATTTTGACTCCCCAAGTTGCTTAGAGACTGTCTCAAGAAAAAAGCTGAAAGAAATCGGTCTACTTTTCTTAGAAAACAAACGGTGGCTGACAGAGAAATTTAAGCCCTCAGTCATGGAGAATCATTTGATAATCCAAGGCCAGGGGATTCAGCCATACTTGATTCAGACGCAACGTTGTTACTCTCGCATGCTGCTTACACGTTTTCGTGGGGGGACATTCTTTAGATTGGTAACATTTTCTGAAGTAAACTCCTGGTCTAGAAATTTTATATTATGTCCATGTGATGATACTTCTGTTCAGTCAACGTTACATTGCATACTTTTTTGTAAATTTTATACCTTGCCGAGGAGAAGATTTTTAATCCCCGTGTTGAAAAAATGGGTCTTGAGACAATGTAGAACAGCACTGTTGAGATTACTAATCCTGGAGGATGAACTGATCATGTTCCCTTTGTCGTCGTTCTTAAAAGCTATGGTCAGACATACGATCACAATGAATTGATATGTAACAACCTTCCAAGTCACCTTAAATTCTTTTAATGTATTTTTACTCTACTGTACTTATATGTATCAAGATAATGTTTTTATGGAAAATAATCTTTTTATAAAATGATTTGTTTTTTTATTGTGCTTTTATGGTTTTTAAAAGTAAAATCGAATAAAGCAGTTTTTGACTTGGACTTTGAAATAGCATTGTATTAAGCACAACACAAGTGAAACCCAACAGGGGCTGGGACACGAAACATTTCCACTGGTGCAGAAACACATCAAATGTACCTTCACCATTGCTCATCTTTCTGCTCACCTAATGCTGCACAGATGAAGAGGCATTGATAAGTCCATGGTACATAAAGGTTTTTGCACCAGGGTGAAATGAAGAAACAGGTATAAAACCGCATGAGCGTGTTTACTGACCCCTGTACATAATTTTAAATGAGTTATAGACATATTATCAAAAAAACTCTGGTCAATGAAAGACCCTCAACAAAAACAGAGGAACCAATTTTGCAGTGTTTGCAATTTGTGTAATTATGAATGGACAGACTTATTTTGCCTGAAACATGTATTTTCTCTATGTTTCAATAAGTAAAAGCTGCAGAAATACTTAATGTGAAATCAGTTTGTGGTGTGTTTGGCCTGTTTGAGAGTTTTTTTTGAATACGTGTTTTAACTGTGCAGTAATAAATCCATCTTTTGTACTTTGCATTTCCCCTCGTTTATTTTATGATGCTTTTGGTTGTGTTTTACGAGGATGAGTCTTGCTGGTCAGTGTCTTGGTTTTGAGCACGAGGAGGGATTGCTGCTTTCACTTGTCTCGGTTCATGGGTGTCATATTATATTATGGGAGTTAATCATTTTTTGTTTCAAAAACGTTATTAACATTTAAAATGTGCACATCAAAGAGTGGGTAGTTCTAACATTCGGTAGGCATGTCATAGGTGCCTGGAGCTACCAGTCCTAGTTCTAGACTTGGCGAGCGACTGTACCTCACACAAACCTAGAATGCTTAGCTTGAGGTCCAGGTATAAGCAAGGCCACTGGAATTATGCAGGAGAAGAGGGACAAATTATGAGAGAGTTGAGTAAATGATGCAGCAAGAATAGGCAAATTATGCGGCAATGTTTTTAATAGTAGTGCTTCATTTTTTTTTCATTTGAAAACTTGGTAACCTGTCTGGGCATTGATTGCACCTCATTAGGACCGGTGTAATACCAAAATATAACTATAAACAACAGAAAGAAGACCAGGTCAGCTTTGCAAAGTGCCTTCCTCCGCCCAGCACCATGTGTCAGAATTTTTACTAACTTTGGAACCGTTTGACCTAGAAGACTTTTTTTGTTTTTGGTAATATCCGCAGATGATGTGGCAGATAGTGAATTATGTGTTGAATCCATAAAACACCTAAATACAGTAGTAAGCAATGACAAGATTACCAGTCCATCTTTGCAAAGGGCCCTACCAATGCTCTGGAACACTTTGCCACGTTTTAAGTAAATTGTGTTCTGTGAGAGCTAGAATCAAGTTTCTTTTGTTGGAATCTGCAGATTGTGGATTATGTAGCAAATGCGGTAAACTCAATTATGTGGAAAACGCAAACACAGCATTGCTCTCGCACACAACATACATAGGGTTTACAAATGGTAAGTGATTAGTTTAAACACAATAACAATATCATCAAAGGACAGAAGCAGAATCTTGACAGTATGTCTCAAGGTAGGTTGTTTAATGGTTCCACAATCAGCCGACACGTGTTTCGTCGTGTAGGTATAGTCCACAACGACTCTTCAGGGCTTGTGGCCAGCCTGCACGTAAGCAGGTTTAGTGGAATAAACCTTAATGTGGGTATCAATCAAGTATTCATTGGGAGTCAATGAGTTTTGCGGAAGGTATGGCAAGTGTGTATGCCTCGGTTAGTAGTAAACTCTTCAAGTTGAAAGAGGTACTTGTATGCTTAATACATGTGTGTATTAGGCCGTAACCGGGAGGGGATCCACTAAAAATCTATTCTTCTCGTTTGCTGGGCAGTTGTATCCCACAGTCCTTGAGATTGATCTGATGCGCGGTATCCCTCCTCCAAAGTTTCCCGGTCGCCGTTTACCGATGAAAACGCTGCTGCTGCAGAAACTCATAATTCCAATGGCCCTTGCTTTAAGCAACTCAATCAATTAACAGCTGGCTTCTTTCTTAACTTTCTGCACTAGCTCCACACCTTTCGCTTTCAGGCAGAGGCACCTCAAAGTCAGCATTAACCATCCAGGGGAAGTTTTTTGTGTGAAAGCTGAGTCCATGCAGTGGCAGGTAGAAGGCCAGCAGAATTACATTCAGATGCAAAGCCCTAATCCTCTTGACCCCTGGAGCCTCATAGTAATGGTCTAAGAGACAGATGAAAGGAGTGAGATTCATAGATATTGTCAAAGAAAAGGTCCAGAATAGGAAGCACTGTATAGGGACTAATTTTTAGGTTTACAAATGGACAGAGACAGTTTTTTCTGAGAGATACCCCAAAGAAGGGGACAATATAAGTGTTTTTAATTGTTTTTAAAAGGTTCATTCATTAGTGAAGCTGGTGCTGCTGCCAGGATTGTAAGTGGACACTGCGGATTATCATTAAGGAAGCAGATTCAGCAGGATTGGGGCCCAGGGGTTTGAGGGGTCCACTGCATTAGAAAAGGGGCATGGCAGCTTATTCTCCTTTCTAGCATTACTACTGAGGTGATGGTCTGTCATGGTGGGAAAGAGGTAAAAGATGCACAGGAGTAGCCTGCTACTCAGGACTACAGTTATCATTAGCTCAGCAGCTGTAGTTGCTTTGGGGTCCAAGAGTGTGAGAGGCGCACGCCACCCCAATTATGGGCATATGTATGTTTGAAGTAATGCATGTTTTTGTTTAAAGCATTTGCTGTTTTATAAGTCTCATATTTAGTGCAGTTTATAAGCTACAGAAAAAGTACTCCGGAAATCAACTCATAAGACCTGCCACATACATGCAACCATCTCCCTCCTGCTCCCCCAATCCTTGCCATAAAGTTTTGGAGGGGGGCCCGACCTCAAAAAACTTGCTTAGGGGGGCTCAGAGCAAAAAAGTTTGAAGACCTCTGCCTTAGAGGTATGTCGGGGAAATAGTGCCCCTGGACCAAACGGTATCCCCGTTTCAATACTTAAGACCAATTTGGAGTTTCAGAAATGACAATTCTGTTGCCTTTACAACTCTATTCTGGAGACAGCTACAATCCTGAATCATAGAGGGCAATCTTCTATTCAATACATAAAGGAAACTCTCAGGAGCCAAATAATCTACAGAACAGCCCTACTAGATGCAAAAATGTTTGCACATATTCTCCTATCCGAATTAGAATGGTTGACAGAGGATATCTTACCCATGTATGAGACTGGCTTTCAGAAGGGTTCTGAAATCATCAGCAATATCACAACAATCATATTTAGTGGCTGAGAAGACAACTGACAGTGGCATTTCACTCAACACATGCTCTTTGGAATTCAGTGCAGCTTTGGACACAGTAAATAGATCACTACTTTGGGGAAATTAAGCACATGGGGTATTCCAGAACCACTCTTAACAGCCATTCTTCTTTTCCACACGAACACCTGGGTGCGGACGAGGATAGGTAATGGCACATCAGAAATTCTGAAAAACTTCACTATCTATAGCCTTAAGCAGGGTTGAGTACTTGCACCATTTTTTTTTCATTTATACACAGCTGACCCGACACCAACGAGAAGACAAGAGCCTTTTTCCCCAAACTGAAGGCCACTCGCGTATCAGCCCTTCAATATGCCAATGATACACATCGGCCATGCCCCTATCAGCTTGTCACGTTCATGAACTTTACTGCATAAGTAAAATGTTGCCAACGATTTAAAAATGAATTTGAACAAAATTAAAATTGTTCCCTTCGGTAAATATTAGTCAACTTGTAAATAGTTGCTCAGAGGAGAAAATATAGAACAGTCAACTCCTACTAATCCTTGGGTGTCTGGAAAACAACACTAGAGCCCACTATCATAGAATCAAAGATGACAGCTGTATATCAAACCTAACAATCCATCCGGAGAATCGATACTGGAGCTGTATAAAGATAAACTTTTCCCCGCCATTATGTATTTGCACCTTCTTGCATGGAGCAAAATTTCACGAAGACTTTAAAAAGGTTACGTTAACAGTGGTTAAAGAGGCCTTTGGCCTTTCGAAATGAACTCCGTTCAGTCAACTAAGGCTAGTTCAGGCTTGGTACTTGTGCTAGGATGGCTGACCTACGATTTGTCAAGTATTATTTTCTGTTAAAAAAAGGTTGTCATTGGAACTCTAAAGAATATTATATGGAAGGAGCTTTGTGATACTCAAAGAATTCACACAGCAAATGGCATTGCAAACCTTTTCAGAATTCTTATTAGTCTGGAGCTGAATGAGGAATGGAACAGCAATGGAAATTACAACTCATTTTAGAATACATTGCTAAAGAGGCAGTAATAACAACCTGGTTTTTGAAAAATGTGGATTAACTATCAAACGTAATGAGAGTGAGCTCTTTTTTGCTGTCATTTAACTTGCTTACAGCACATAATTATGTGAAAGCTAATTTTAAACTATCTACCTGAATGAAATATATGAGAATTTGGTTCCAACTTCTACCTGTAGAAGACCTGCAAGTCAGTTAGAAATCGCAGTGTCCTTGGTTGCAAAGTTTGCAAAGGTTGTGGATAGAAGTATGAATCCTCTCCCCGCAATATATTTGTTTGATCATTGTTAATATAGCTTCGTATAAGATTCTTAAGACCATGTTTTTTTAGTTCGGTGCTCCGTACAATAAAAGATGCTACTGAGGCTTGCGTGGTGGGCAAAGATATACAACTAATTTGCAGATTAACCAAGTATTTCAGTTAGTCATTAGAGAACTTGAAAATGTTAATATAAGACCTCATGACCAGGAACCTACAGAAGGAAATATTTAGAAGAAAGAATGCCGTAGTTTTTGTCTTGAAGTTCAGTATACGTGCATTTGAAACAGCCAGTCCTGTCAAGTATCACGCATCTGGTGTGACAGTCACGCATTTCAGTGCGGTGGTCCGCATGACCGCACTGAAATCCATTGTCACGCATTAGCCACCACCTACCAGCACGCGCCACCAACAGCGCCTCACCAGCTCTCTGTGGTTCACTTCTCCCGAGAGACGTGCTGCGGTTTCTGGGCTAGATCCTAAATAGTTAAATCACCATCTGCGCTCAGCTCTGGGGTGGCTGAGAGCGCCACATTGTATCAACGCACTCTGCTCCAGCTGCGTGCTGTTGCCAACAATGTTATAATGCGCAATATCGAGAGGCGCCGGCGCGGCGCGCGGCCGTTTACAGAGTGCTGTCAGTCATGGCAGGGGGGCAGCCTGGATTAATCCGGATGCGTAGGTAGAGTGTCGTCACGTCCTGAGTCTCTCATGGCTGCCCGCCGCGCTAGAGGCATTAAGATCGCATCGCGGCGGGCGGCGCAAAAAACTACTGCAGCAAGCTCACAGTGAGGTTGGCCATGATCGAGCAATGCCGGGGCCCGGGACGAGTGGCCAGACAGCCTGAGAACAGGTAGTCTGCAGAGAGTGCACCTTCGATGGGCAGCAGGGCAGCAGTGCAGTCACGGACCGCTGCAGTCTCTGAACTCGAAGTAAGTGATTTACTCGGTGACACAGTATACGGACAGGTTAGCACCTGCATGCATGCACAATTTTTGTAAAGATAAGTGTGGCAACAAACTAATGTTAAAGTAACCCTGTGGTTTTAATGCGGTAACACTCAGATGGTGACGTGAGGTAGCAAAATCTATGTTTTAGCAATGTGCAAGGCTGGATATTAGATTCGGCGAGTGAACCTGTGCGGCCGCTGCCAGAGTCATGGTGCATCATTAGTGGAGTTTACAGTCCTGGACTGCGGCAGACCGGATGTAACGGCGGGAGGTCACTCAAGTAAGTGTTAGGGCATTAGTAGTAAATCAGGCCTCAGGCTCTCAGCTTTCCCTTGCTGCACTACTTTAGGGCCCAGCCATCCGCACCGTGCCCGGGGAGGGGAACAGTTGGCTATAGAGGCAGTGATTGCATTACTGGAGGAGGTGGGGTAGTAGGAGGGGAGTTGTGAAACACCAAATGCCCCCTCTTAATGTATCGACCCTGTGTAGGAGTGAAATACATTTTAGACCACTCACAACCTTTGCTTCAGACAGTAAAACTGCATTGCCACCAAGAAATAGTTTGAAACACCCACGACTCAGCTGAGAAGTATCTTTACTTTGTTCATATAATGCTGCAGACCTGGGAGCAACAGGCTGCATTATGGTGGAAAAGAAGAGAACAAACAAAACACATCACTATAAATAAAAATGGACAGGGGAGCGGGCAGAGGAGCGGATTCTTAAAGGAGATAATAAAGGCAGTGATCGAAATTATTATTTTTTAGAGAAATTCAGAGGCAGAATATATTTAGGTGTTTTTGGAATGTCAAGTGCGTGATGCGAGTGCAATGATCTGAAGGCACGGATTCCTGAACTGTTTCCACCGCGCCTAAAAACACTGATCATGCTTGCGCATAGTCCAAACTTGGACATTTCCAGAATTAGCGACGGCGGGCTGGTTTCTGTGACCCTTGGATGAGTGCGAGACATACATTATACTCTGTGCTGACTGAGCTTTGTAATTTGATTGACTTTCAAATGGTGCCGGCTAAGACATGTAAGGGCTGAGTTAAGGTAATCAAACTTTCAGTGCATGAGCAGTACCGCTCTTTTTTACCTAGGTTTTTTTAAATCAGACTTCACCTCAAATGCAGACAAGGATAACAGATATTAAGAAAATTTACGTTTGTTCCAGTGGGGACTCAAGATAATTTTTTTATTTTCTCACATTCTTACATCTTTCTGTTGTGGGCTGGGTCCTACGTGTGACAGAGAGGCCCTAGAGTTTACACTGATGCTCTGCATCCTGATTTCCTTGATTGACTGCTGGCAGCATGGAGAATCTAGGGGGGGGGGCAGTGTAGGCAAAGGCTGGCTAAGGCATCTGTGTTTTAGTAGCTCAGCTAACTTGCTATGGCTGTTAATAAGTAAAACGAATGCTTCAATTATTCTAACCTACCTGCACCCCTGTCCTGTAGTGTACTGAGTCTGAGAATTGTGGAGTCACACATTCTGACTCTGCCAGCTTTTCAGTTGCCTGCTGTTAGTGCACTTTACTTAAATTACTTCTTAGATTCTTGTTGCTCAAATGGGTGCAATATTTTCGATATTTATACGTTTCCCTCATCTTCATCGTGTGATATTGCCCGCGATAAAGTGTCACTCATAGTTGTTGAAATGTCACTCATAATTTCACTGAAATTATGAAAATGTCACACACAGCAATCTGAAACCTTGGCAGCTATGAACAGCCCGTATTTTATGTTTTTTAAAACACGGATTACTAATTATTTTTCTGTAAACTGTTCTGTGAATATTATGAAGTTTAGAAATTAATAATCATCTCAATAATCATACATATTTTTTATCATGACAAATGTAATTAGTTTGATGTGTAGGGAAATGTGCTTTCAAATAGCTTTATTTGTAATGCTGAAACAATTATTTTTTTCTTTTTTGTAATGATTTTTATTAATCGTACAAGTAAACTTTATAAACAGCCATTGGCAAGGAATCTCAAAAGGGCTCCTGCCTCAGGCATATTAACAAGTCAGGAGTATTTACGATTCCTTGCAAGTGGTGGTTCCGTCATTATCTTTTATGTGCACAGTTAATAATCCAATAAAGGCATATATGTACTACAAACATCAGGGTTCTGCAGTAATGCTAACCTGCATAGGTATGGCCTTAATGTTCTGACTATTTCATGAGCGCTTAGAACAAACATGTCCTAAAAGGAAACTACACAATTTCACTGTGTTAAAGTATAAACTGATTTTTAGTACCGGATCGAAGTGTTCTGACAACTTAAATATGTTAATTCCTGCTTGGATAAATTTGGTGCTTTACTATTAAGGTCTTGCATGTCATAAAATGTGTGTTTAAACTAATCCAGGGCTTTGAACATGAAATAAAGGCATTTTTATAAATGTTTGCTAGTTGCAAAAGGAGGCACTGCCATCATCGGTCTTCAATCTTGTCAATGTACTTTTTTTAGGAGAAACCTCTAAATGCATCAAACCAAAATCAAGTAGCAGGAGCAAAAGATCTTATGTAATTCAGACGTTGGTTCTTAGCCATATGAACTGAAACTATTATGTGCACTAGAGTTTCTTGGAAATTAATATTTGAAAAAATATTTCCCATGCTCTTTTAATTCGACATAGACCGTTGTTGCTCTTTCAGAACTGTATTATTGATTGTATAAAGGTCTGATCATATAAACTGGGTAATTTAATTAGTTTTGCCAGTGGTGTTTAACCATACTGCAAAGCATTCCCCGGCGGAAGCAATGAGAGGCTAGAAGCACCACAGAGTACAGAGGAGGCAGAAGTAACACAGGGGACCTGGGAAGGGGCAGAATCAACACAGGTGCAAGGTGGGGGTGGCAACATGTAGGACACTGGTGAGGAAAGCATTACAGAGGCTGTATGAAGAGGGGAAGAGAGAGAAAAGTGTAGCAATGAGGGGAGCAAACGGGTGAAAGAGAGAAACGTGGAGCTGGCAGAGAGAAGCACAGAGGCGCAAAAGCAACATAGGTCAGAGAGACAAGCACTGGAGTGCAGAGGAGGAAAAAAATACAACTGGGGGACAACTGAAAAAACATGCTCTCTTGTGGAATGCTTAAACAACAAGCATTTACAATGCAATGGTCTCGGCATTATTAAAGGTAGAGCTATTGGCATTGCTCATGACATTTTTTTTAAATCATAAAAAATGACATTGTCATTTACATTGCCAATAGCTTAATTGTTAAATAAATGGCAGTCATTTACAATGCCAATAGCTTAATAGTTCGCAAATGCATGACCTATTGCATTTACACCCACACAGAGCCACCCACACACAGCCACCCACACACACATACAGAGCCACACACAGAGCCACACACACAGAGCCACACACACACACACAGAGCCACACACAGCCACACACAGCCACACACATACACAGAGCCACACACACACACAGCCACACACACACACAGCCACACACACACACAGCAACACACAGCCACACACACACAGAGCCCCCCACACACACCCAGAGCCCCACACACACACCCAGAGCCCCACACACACACCCAGAGCCCCACACACACACCCAGAGCCCCACACACACCCACAGCCACACCCAGAGCCACAGCCAGAGCCACAGCCAGAGCCACAGCCAGAGCCACAGCCACACCCAGAGCCAGAGCCACACCCAGAGCCAGACCCACACCCAGATCCCCACACACACCCAGATCCCCACACACACCCAGATCCCCACACACACCCAGATCCCCACACACACCCAGAGCCACACACACACCCAGAGCCACACACACACCCAGAGCCACACACACACCCAGAGCCACACACACACCCAGAGCCACACACACACCCAGAGCCACACACACACCCAGAGCCACACACACACCCAGAGCCACACACACACCCAGAGCCACACACACACACCCAGAGCCACACACACACACCCAGAGCCACACACACACACCCAGAGCAACACACACACCCAGAGCCACACACACACCCAGAGCCACACACACACCCAGAGCCACACACACACCCAGAGCCACACACACACCCAGAGCCACACACAGGAGAGCAAGTACAGCGAGGGGGCAGTGAAGCAAGCACAGCGAGGGGGCAGGGAAGCAAGCACAGCGAGGGGGCAGGGAAGCAAGCACAGCGAGGGGGCAGGGAAGCAAGCACAGCCAGGGGGCAGGGAAGCAAGCACAGCCAGGGGGCAGGGAAGCAAGCACAGCCAGGGGGCAGGGAAGCAAGCACAGCCAGGGGGCAGGGAAGCAAGCACAGCCAGGGGGCAGGGAAGCAAGCACAGCCAGGGGGCAGGGGAGCAAGCACAGCCAGGGGGCAGGGGAGCAAGCACAGCCAGGGGGCAGGGGAGCAAGCACAGCCAGGGGGCAGGGGAGCAAGCACAGCCAGGGGGCAGGGGAGCAAGCACAGCCAGGGGGCAGGGGAGCAAGCACAGCCAGGGGGCAGGGGAGCAAGCACAGCCAGGGGGCAGGGGAGCAAGCACAGCCAGGGGGGCAGGGGAGCAAGCACAGCCAGGGGGGCAGGGGAGCAAGCACAGCCAGGGGGAAGGGGAGCAAGCACAGCCAGGGGGCAGGGGAGCAAGCACAGCCAGGGGGCAGGGGAGCAAGCACAGACAGGGGAGCAAGCACAGCCAGGGGGCAGGGAAGCAAGCACAGCCAGGGGGCTGGGAAGCAAGCACAGCCAGGGGGCTGGGAAGCAAGCACAGCCAGGGGGCTGGGAAGCAAGCACAGCCAGGGGGCTGGGAAGCAAGCACAGCCAGGGGGCTGGGAAGCAAGCACAGCCAGGGGGCTGGGAAGCAAGCACAGCCAGGGGGCTGGGAAGCAAGCACAGCCAGGGAACAGGGAAGAGGATTGCTTAGAACTTGAGAAGTTGAACAAAAAGTCAGGACAATGAAAATGCTGTAACAATGTGCCAAATGACCAACACAGTACAATTAGGCAAACTGTCTTCATTAAAACAGACATTTCAATAAATCCCTGCGCAAACCCCAAAAAGTTATACTTTCCGCAGCGGGGCTTAAGCCCAAATCAAGATCCTCTTAGTCCTGGAGTCGCGGTAAACCTCCTTTGTCAGGGGACTCTCCCGATTTCTACCGGAAAAGAAGAGCTTGCATCAGCATGCCCAGAATAGCCCTGCTGAAACGCTGTTTTCAAACCCACGATCGGTCCTGGTGGGAGGGCGAGATTGTAATCACTCAAAGTGAGCCTGGATCTTACAGCCTGGAGGATACACAGGGGTCACATAGAAGCTGCAGCTCGTTCTCCACAGCTGTGTTGCGCACTCAGCAACCCCCACCAGATGGAGTAGCCCGCCGGTCTCTCACCATCTTTAAAAGCCTCCGCGGCACAGAGAGTCAGAGTTCCGCCGCCTCGCCCAGTACCGAACACAGTCTTGTGTCTGATACCCGTGAGGGGGGCGCCGTGCCCGACCCCTCTTGCCAGCGGCTGTATAAACATTGTCCGGCTATCGCGCTGGGTCCGCTTCACTTCATGAGTGCTTCGGGATGCCCGGGGTGTTTCCTTTGTTCCGCTGCTGGGATCTGGTGGTCGCCATCTTGCAGGTGGAAGCTCCGATAAAGTTAGGATTTAAATCAGGCACAATTGACAGTTTTTAGACGCAGTCTGTAAGTCCTCTGATTCTATAAATGTTCCGATTCCAGAATTTGGCAACATTGGGGAATTTAAGCCGCATTTGCATGCTTTTTGAGGTCGGGCAATGCAGGTTTGACACGGAGCTTCGGTACAGGCGGCCCCGCTTTACAAAAGTTATTTTACGGTGTGGTACCGAGTTTATTAATCACACTTTTGCGACCTTTAAAGTGGCAGTGACAAAGTGGGCTGGCTGTTTAAAGAGTCCAGCAATTAAGCCTTTCTCGCAAGAACAATATAATGTAAAACAAGAAAAAAATAAAAACGTACATGCTGCAAAGGTCCGAAATTTTCGGAATCGGGGGCGTGTTTTTTGGTGAGTGACGGATGACGTCACAGGTAGAAAGAACGCAAAAAACACGCCCCCGAATCTGAAAAAGACGGGGCTTGGACCGAGTGAAGCCCCTCTCCTCCAATGGCTGGCCAGCATTTACTAGGCCAGCCAATGGAGAAGAGGGGCGGGTTCCGAGCCCCCTCTAAGAATCATTAAATCTCGGGCTTCGCCCACTGCTACGCAGTGCGACGGTCCCTCGACCTAAAAAAATAGAGTGATGCAAAATATTTATTCTTTGAAGGCAATTGTTTTACTTTGTTTTTTTATTCTCGTGCACAAATGATACATTACTAAGACTAGTGCACAAATTCCCCGAAGAATAAAAACGGCTCAATAAATCCAACAAAACCCCTATCTTTCCTAGCTAGCATGATGGGGGTTGCTGATGAATTCTTATTGGCAATTTCAAAATAGAAAATAAATGAACACCCTGCATGACTTGTCTGATAACTGAAATCAGAGAAAATATGCATCTCTCTTTCTGAAATGCAGTCTATAAAGCAGGTCCTGATACAACACACAAGTACAGAGCAATAAGTATCCCCAAGTATTCCTCGAAGAGCCTGTCAGCAGCCCATTCACTTCTTGAATGTTTTATTGATTAGCCAGGGCCTAAAAGGACCCAGAGGTGAGATTTCGTCAGTAGGGGGAAGTCTGACTAACAAACTGCATGGAATGGTGTGACATGGCCCTGCCCATTGTCCCATAAGTAAGATGTATGTGAGTGTCGGATGTTCTGCAATTTGAGCCTTCTCTGGAAAGCCATAGTTTTCTCATACATTCCTACTGAACTTACAGCTTGCCACTATTAAGGTCGAATTTTACGGAGAATAAATATCACAAATGTCCGCAAAAAAATGACATCCAAAACCAAAATTACATTTCGATTTCTTTATGAATGTTGTCTTATAAAAAAACAGCTGCTAAGGCAAAACAAAGGAGTACTGAGCTACGAACATCTTGAAGGATTTCCCTAAGAGGGGCTGACGGCAGCACATTCATTTCCTGCATAGTGTGGACATTTATCAATCGTTGTAGAGTCCGGCCTCCTCAAAAAATCCATTGTCTGGTCAAGCTTTACTAGAGGAGTTGTAGCCTGATGAACAAAGCCTCATTTCAAGATGCTAATATACCTGTAGGTGCAGGATTTCGGAATATTACAACACTCATGAAGGTCAGTATGTGGTTATTTCGACTGTACGTATAGAAGGAAGGTTCCAAAGTACGTGTGAATGCGTTTTATTTTTTTACGCGAATAGGAATTTGTACCAAGGCTCTATGTTTTTTCTCTGACAGCAAATCCGCCCATCTCACCAGACCGAGTTAAAATGTAATAAGATATCGACATGAGAACCAACTACCTTCTTCATTCAGTTCATGGTTGTCTGTGGCGCACCAACACCTCCGATGTAATTTATGTTAGAAATTGCTCAGATATGGTATGAGGAGAGATGCCACTCACATCTATGCTAAGCACACGACCTGCTCACACACTCGTCTCTGCAGGCCATAACTATGCATGCTTTACCAGCTGTAAATTCTGCCAACCTCTGCGTATTACGTGAATGACATCCAATACATGATCAATGATCTTCTGCCCTGCCCCATGATGTTTGTTGGATGGCAACAGCAGAAAAAGGGAAAATAGCATGGACTCAGTATCTGCACACACAAAAAAGTGAGTCTGTGTGTGTGCATGGGCACATGGGTGTGTATCTAGCATGGGGAGGGCATGGTCTGCGAACACAGCATGGGAAGAATATTAGCTGTAGATGTACGGATAGAGCAAGTCATTTGTGCTTGGGGGACAATAACTGTGGATGTGCACACTAGACCAGAAAGAGGTTGGCTGTGCAAGGTAGGGTAGGGCATAGAGAACAGGGATTGTGCATATGCATGCAACAATAGGAGATTGTGCGCTGTGGGTGTGCACACAGAGTCAGGCGGGCAACTAGAGCCAAATTTCGGGGGGGGGGGGGGGGGGGTGAAAAATATTTCGGGGGGGGGGCTAATTCTTCAAACCATAGACAGAGTGGCTGTAAAATGGGGTGAAAACACAACAAAAGCCTCATTTACAAGTAGATGGTCTTTTAAAGACCTGCTAAGTACTCAGGTGCGGCTGCAATTAGATTGTCGCCAGCCCACAAAGCTGTCTCTGCCCGGGCTGACTCACACGACGGGGGGGGGGCTGAAGCCCCGTGAGCCCAATGGGTGTTGCGCGCCTGCACAGAGTCTGCAGATGCAGAGAATGTGGTTGTGAACACAAAACTATCAGAGGGCATGAACTACAGATGTTCTCGCTGGGCCCGCAGATGGCATTTACATGTGGGTGTATGTGCACACGGAGCCCGGGGAGGCACAGACGGGGTTATGCACTCATCTTTCGCAGAACATACACTTTGGGTGTGCATAAACTTTGCAGAAATTACAAAAATGGGGGGGGCTATATATAAAGTCGAGAACATAAGAGTGTTACCATGCAGTGTGCGCACCAGAGCGTACCAGTGTAGGCAAAGACTGTGGATAAGTAAATGATTCTGGGAGAGTGCATGGGCTCCGTATGTAGTTGCAGCGATTTGGGTCATGGGGTGGGCTGCGCTGCTCTCTTAAGCGACTAGAGGGTTATGTGAACAGAGCCTGGGCGGGCGGGCGGCATACGGACGCGCGTCTAAGAAACGCAGAGATTATAGATGTGCCCATAAAGCCGGGTGCACAGAACGTGGATAGCCAGCTATGACATACCCAGGGAAGGACATGGGATCTCCACACAGTCTCTGGAAAGGCATCAGCCGTTGAACGCGCGTCTAAGAAGTGCATGGAGTGCAGATGTGTTCCCTTGGAGCCGGTTGCCACAAACTGTGGATGGGCTACTAGAACCAGCGAAGACATGCCTGAGGAAGAACATTGGCTCGCCACACAGAGCAGAGCTGTGATTCTGAGTCTGAAATAAACTGGGATATTTTATGCATGTCGTGTGTGCCCTCCCTCTTGTCCCTCAATCCCCTCCCTTTTCGCAGCCCCTTCAAGATAATAACCTCACCTCATATTCTCCCAGTTCCCGGATGACCGGGCAACTGCCTCCGTGGGTCCTGGGCTCTCCCTTCAGCTGCTACTGCAAAAACAACAATGATGGACAGAATGTGGATCAATGTCACACATTCACCCCAGTCAAAAGATCTGGGCCCAAATCCATCGTTTTTCCACTCCACACCACCCTGGGTTAGACAATGGCGATATGCAAATCAGCGCTGACCCTGTGCCCCATGGGAACAGTCCAGTCCGAACTACAAAAGCCATGTCCTTCCCAGAACGGAAACAAGCATCCGAGGACCGGCCCGGTTTCGAGGTAACACCTCTCATCAGCCCGGCTAGCTTGCTTCCAGTGGTGTGGAGTGCCTGGGACTCACGTCTGAGCATCCCCAGTACACTTAGAGCGGTTACTGCAAAAACAACAATGATGGACAGAATGTGGATCAATGTCACACATTCACCCCAGTCAAAAGATCTGGGCCCAAATCCATCGTTTTTCCACTCCACACCACCCTGGGTTAGACAATGGCGATATGCAAATCAGCGCTGACCCTGTGCCCCATGGGAACAGTCCAGTCCGAACTACAAAAGCCATGTCCTTCCCAGAACGGAAACAAGCATCCGAGGACCGGCCCGGTTTCGAGGTAACACCTCTCATCAGCCCGGCTAGCTTGCTTCCAGTGGTGTGGAGTGCCTGGGACTCACGTCTGAGCATCCCCAGTACACTTAGAGCGGTTACTGCAAAAACAACAATGATGGACAGAATGTGGATCAATGTCACACATTCACCCCAGTCAAAAGATCTGGGCCCAAATCCATCGTTTTTCCACTCCACACCACCCTGGGTTAGACAATGGCGATATGCAAATCAGCGCTGACCCTGTGCCCCATGGGAACAGTCCAGTCCGAACTACAAAAGCCATGTCCTTCCCAGAACGGAAACAAGCATCCGAGGACCGGCCTGGACTGTTCCCATGGGGCAACAGGGTCAGAGCTGATTTGCATAAAGCCATTATCTGACCCAGGGTGGTGTGGAGTGCAAAAAAACGATGGATTTGGGCCCAGATCTTTTGACTGGGGGAGTGTGTGACATTGATCCACATTCAGTCCATCACTTGTTGTTTTTTGCAATTGCCGCCCTAAGTGCGCTGGGGATGCCCAGACGTGGGTCCCAGGCACTCCACACCACTTGGAGTCAAGCTAGCCGGGCTGAAGAGAGGTGTTACCTCGAAACCGGTCCGGTCCTCGGATGCTTGATTCCGGTCTGGGAAAGATATGGCTGTTGTAGTTCGGACTGGACTGTTCCCATGGGGCAACAGGGTCAGAGCTGATTTGCATAAAGCCATTATCTGACCCAGGGTGGTGTGGAGTGCAAAAAAACGATGGATTTGGGCCCAGATCTTTTGACTGGGGGAGTGTGTGACATTGATCCACATTCAGTCCATCACTTGTTGTTTTTTGCAATTGCCGCCCTAAGTGCGCTGGGGATGCCCAGACGTGGGTCCCAGGCACTCCACACCACTTGGAGTCAAGCTAGCCGGGCTGAAGAGAGGTGTTACCTCGAAACCGGTCCGGTCCTCGGATGCTTGATTCCGGTCTGGGAAAGATATGGCTGTTGTAGTTCGGACTGGACTGTTCCCATGGGGCAACAGGGTCAGAGCTGATTTGCATAAAGCCATTATCTGACCCAGGGTGGTGTGGAGTGCCAAAAAACGATGGATTTGGGCCCAGATCTTTTGACTGGGGGAGTGTGTGACATTGATCCACATTCAGTCCATCACTTGTTGTTTTTTGCTTCTCCCTTCAGCTGCGGCACATTCTCCCCTCCCCTTTCTTAATCGCAGCTAGATTTTTTCAGTCCCTTTAATAATTAGTACCTCTCCAAGCCACCGTAGTGCAGCACAACCTACACATGCCCTATTAACCCATTGGAAAATTCCTCCCGCCCTCTCAGCGCCGACAAACAGGAGACCTAGCCAATGACAAGGAAATGAGCCCCTACCCCCCTTGTGGCAATCTCGTGAACTTCATATACTGGGAATAAAGGGCAAGAGTTTTAACTGTCATACATTAGAAGACAGACTTAAGGAAGGGGTAGTTGTACGGTTATACTCGGAACAAAATACAGAAAAACGGTCATCACTAACACAAAAGAAAGACTGCAACGGAACGTCAACTGAATATGGCGGCCGTTTCTAAAAGGTTTATTGTTATATGTCTGTAAGTCCTCGGATTCTATAAATGTTCAGATTCCAGAATTTGGGGAATTTAAGCCGCATTTGCATGCTTTTTGAGGTCTCGGAATGCGGGTTCGACACGGAGCTTCGGTTCAGGTGGCCCTGCTTTTCAAAAGTTATTTTACGGTGTGGTACCGAGTTTTGCGACCCTTAAAGTGGCAGTGACAAAGTGGGCTGGCTGTTTAAAGAGTCCAACAATCAAGCCTTTCTCGCAAGAACAATATAATGTGAAACAAGAAAAAAAAAAAAACTTACATGCTGCAAAGGTCCCAAATTTTCGGAATCGGGGCGTGTTTTTTGGTGAGTGACTGATGACGTCACAGGTAGAAAGAACACAAAAAACACGCCCCCGAATCCGAAAAAGACGGGGCTTGGACAGAGTGACGCCCCTCTCCTCCAATGGCTGGCCAGCATTTACTAGGCCAGCCAATGGAGAAGAGGGGCGGGTTCCAAGCCCCCTCTAAGAATCATTAAATCTCGGGCTCCGCCCACTGCTACGCAGTGCGACGGTCCCTCGACCTAAAAAGAAAAAGTGAACAGTGGAAGTAGACGCTCAATGTGTCAATGCTCCAGTGGAAGTACAAATACAAGATAAGGAAGGAAAGCCATACAAGCTGGAGAACAAGAAGCAAGCAAATGATGCTGGAAATACACAGAGGTGAAACCCTTCCTAGAGAAACCCTCTCCCAAACCCAATGAGATCAAGAACTACCACCCCATCTCGCTGCTCCCCTTCTTGGACAAGGTCCTAGAGAAAGTCATCAACTGCCAGCTCATAGACTACCTAGAAAGAAACAACAAACCACGCCACCCAGTCGGGATTCCGCCAAACCACAGCACCAAGACCACCCTAATAGCCGCAACCGACAACATCAGGACCATCCTCGACCGTGGTGAGATAGCAGCCCCAATCCTACTGGACCTCTCAGTGGCCTTCAACACTGTATCCCACCAAACCCTCATCAAGAGACTCCACCACATCAGAGGAAAAGCTCACAAGTGGATCACCACCTTTCTCACAGACCCATAAAATCCGCCTACCTCCCTTCATCTCTGAACCAAGAGTATTATCTGAGGAGTTCCCCCTCCCTCTCCAAGGATCCTCCCTCAGCCACACCCTCTTCAACACCTACATGACACCCCTGGTCAACATCGCCCACACCCATGGACTCAAAATCATCTCATACGCTGACACCATCTCATCCTCTCACTCAAGGAAGACACCGCTACCACCAGAGTCAACTTCCAAAATGCCATGACCAACATCGCTGACTGGATGAGATCCAACTGCCAGAAGCTGAACATGGACAAGACAGAAATACTTCTCTTCAGAAAGAACTTCTCCCCATGGGATGACACATGGTGGCCCATGGCACTCGGACCAGTCGCGGCCGGCATGACTCGTGGGTGGGGGGGGGGGGGTAATTTAAAAATAAAATACATTTACCTTCCCAGGTCGCCTCACCTGCCTGCTCTCCTGCTGTCCTGTCTCTGGCAGAACAAGAAGCAGGCAGGCAGGCAGCCTCCCTCCCCTCCCCATAGCCAATCACAACACTGAAATGGCAGCGTTGTGATTGGTCGGGACACCAACCAGCCAGGCGCCTATGGGGAGGCCATTTTATTGCAGCCTACATTGAGAAAGGGCAGAGTGCGCATTATTGCTTTGGTTGCCCCTGGGGCAACCTCAGTATCATCCTGGACAATGATCTCTCAATGAAGCGTCATGTCAACGCAGTAGTCTTCTCCTCCTTCCAAACCCTCCTTATTCTTCATAAGATCTTCAGGTGGATCTCTGTCAACACCAGGAAAACAGTAACCCAAGCCTTCATCACCAGTCGACTGGACTACGGAATTGCGCTCTACACCAGAACAACCTCCCATCTCCTTAGAATACTACAGGCTGTACAGAACGCTTCAACCAGACTCATCCTAGACCTCCACAACCGCACCAGCATCACCTCCACCTAAGAAACCTCCAGTGGCTCCCAGTCCAGAATGGATGCCAATTCAAGCAGCTAACCCATGTCTACAAGGACCTCCACGCCTAAAAGGCCCTTGACAATGCCGGACCATCCTACATTAACCACTACCTGACCTTCCACAAACCGACAAGACCACTCCGATCCACCTCCCTCTCCCACGTCCCACGCATTCAGCGAAGGCGCAGTGAACAAATCTGTAAATGATGATTTTCCCTTGACCCAATAAGCCAGCTAACCCCTTCCATGCGTTTATCGGCCAACGTCCGTTGCGAGCACTACCTCCATAGTGCTGCGCACGTCCGTTGGCCGACGCGGCCCGCCCACTCCGCTAAACCACCACACAATGGTGGAATTGCCGCCGCGGTTAAGCAGATAAAGTTTAATGTTTAAATGTTACTTTATGTGTAGGGACCTTACATGCTAGAGCACTGCAATAAAAGTAGCAGGAAATGTTTTACTACTGAATATCAACCTCTAGAATATCGTGGTACAAAAATATTGATGACAGAGTATTAAGGGACAAAATATTGAAAGGTGCATATAGGGAAGCATAGATTTACTATTCCTAACTCCACATCTACGTACACTGAAGATATATATATATATCACCAAGGTACATATTTGTGGAGTTAGGTAGAGAAAATCTAGACTTTCTTACCGGTTGCTATTTTATTTTGTCATCTATATTGTGTCCAATCAATATTCTGGTGAATATATTTAGGGTGCACACTGCAGAAAAGCATTAGAATGGACAACAAAGCACAAACATTTAATTATTTTAAAGAAATGCACCTTGTGTGTTCAACTCAAAGGATCAGCCACCAGGTTTACAAAAAAACACATAAAAATAAGATAAATAGTAGTATTTACCTGACTTCGTTGTTCCGGTTGTTCGTGATCCTTCTTTAACTTTTCATATGCACTACTGACTTCTATCAAGCTCTGTTTCGCTTCTTTGAATTTGAGCTCATAAAATTCCCGTTCTGACTTTTGCTTCTCTCTCCAAGTGGAAAGTTCTTCATAACGGTCCTTCATCGTTTGGTTGTTCTGTTTCAGGGCTTCTGAAATCAGTTTAAAAGCATTGCTTTAAATGACTGCAGAGTCTTGGACTACTCAAATATGATAAATTAACGAGTGACATGAAAGTATAAACACAGTTTCACATACAATAGGTGGAGACGGCTGAGACGGATAACGCAGATACGTTTTTTGTACTCTTCATATAAAACACCGCCCACAATTACGTTTTCTAGACCCTCTGGCATAAGTGAATGCTCAATGCCAACTTACCAGCTTCGGACCGCAAACCTGGTGGACTGCAACCCACAAATCAACTGTGCCTTACATAAGGATGGTGTATTCTGGGCAACAAAAGATAGTGTCAGTCTCTGTTCTCCAGCCCCTCCCTTTATGCCTCAGCTATGCTGTCTTAGCACCAAAACGACATGTATGGGTTTCTAAGGTGGCCTGAAACCCGCATAATTTGGCAGAACAACCGAGGTGTTTGTTCTGTATTGAGAAGGTAGTGATATGTCTCTCTGTTCAGGACATTCAGCCATACCCAGCAGGCCGATAAATCCAAGCTGGCTCGGAGATGCCTGCCTGTTGCCTTCAAGGAAGATGTTTACTGCTGTGCTTGCTCCAACTGAGTCTACTTCAAAGATCTTCCCCTCTGCCTTGAATTTGCCAGCAACCATAAAAAACACTTAAAAAAATATTTTGAAAAGAAATATGCAGCACTTCAAATAATGTAAAATGCAAGAAATTAACATATTATTCTTGTTGCACCTTCACTTAATTCTATAAAGCATTATACATCATGTTAATAAATATATGAATAATTGATGACCTTTTGAATTATAAGCAAATGTTATACAATATACATGTGCTAACCATATTAAATGCAGCACCCATTGGCAGTGCAAGTATAGCTCCATACATTGGTTTACCATATCAGTCTGTGAATCTTTCTGGGGATGGTGACTGGAGAATAGTTGGACATCCATTTCCATATGACCACAAAGAGTCTTCCAGAATTTTGAAATAAATTGCAATCCTCTGTCAGAGATAAAAACTGAGGGAAGTCTGTGAAGACAGACCAATGCTTGAAGGAAGGTAATGGGTAATTTACTGGATGTAGGCAAGACCTTCATGGGGGTGAAATGGGCTATTTTGATCAAATGGTCCACTGTATTTAAGACTGTGGTGTACCCATTTTTTGGTAAATCCACCACGAAGTCCATGGGGACTCTATGCCAAAGTTTAGGTGAAGTGGGCAACAGGATTAACAAAACCGGTAGGAGCTTGATAAAAGCGTTTGCACTGGGTGCAAATGGTACAACTTTGTACGAATATTTTTGTGTCGGTGGAACTGGACGGCCATCAAACGTATTGCTGACTAAAGTCCATGGTTTTCTTCTCCCCAGGATGTTCTGCCATCGTACTGGAGTGACATCATATCAGGGCTTGTGTGTGAAGTTGCTAGGTAGGAAAAAATAAAGCACTTTGACATACATTAAGCTGTGCATTTTTTTTCCTGATGTGCCTGTGCTATTTGTAATGTCTCACTGGTTTCTTGTTCCAGCAACACGTTGATCATAAAATCATAACTGGAAAGGAGTGCTCTCTGGATGTGAGCTGAAGGAATGATGTAAGGAGCTTCACTAGTATTTACGGACATGTCATGGCCACAGTGTGGGAGGGTATCTTCTTTTCCATGTCGACCACCAGGCTGCGATTGAATAATAAAGATGTAGTTGCTAAAGAATTGTGCCCACCTTAACTGACGAGTGGACAAGGCTCAAGCCGACTTCAGGAATTTCAGATTTCTATGAGAATGGGGACAGTGTATAGACTTCCTTGGAGGTAGAGCCTCCTCTCCTCAAAAACATTTAAAATAGCTAATAACTCAAGGTCTTCCACTGAATAATTCACTTCTGCCAGATTCAACTTGTGTGGAAAATAGGCCTCGGATGGCAACGGTCCTGACTTAGGATCTCTCTCTGTGAAAGCAACCTCCTACAATATCTGGGAGGCATAGGCTTCAATGATGTACGGTTGGGTAGGGTCTGGGTGTCATAAAATGGGGGCCCAAATAAATTGGGCAAAAAGCTTGTTCGGCTTCTTGTCCCCACTGAAATTTCACTCCCTTAAGAAGCAATTTTGTGATGGGAGTCACCGGAGTGGAAAAACGATCTATAAACCACCAATAACAGTTAGCACAACCCTGAAAACTTGGTATCTCCATGACAGATTGAGGGGATTTCCACTGCACAAAGGCTGTGACCTTTTTGGGATCCATATCTATCCCACCCAGTGATAAAATGTAGCCTAGAAACTCTTCCTCTTGTACATGAAAAGTGCACTATTCTAGTTTTGCATACAGACTGTTTTCATGTAACCTCTGAAGCACCTTTTTAACATGTTGGAGGTGCTCTGTGTAGGAATCGGAACAGATGACAATGTCATCTATATAAAAAAAAACACAAAAGAATCCCAAAAATCTCAGAGCACTTAGTTTAGAAAGTACTGGAAGGCTATGGTGCATTACATAGTCCGAAGGGCAGGACTAGGTACTTGTAGAGGCCACATTTGGTACGAAAGTCAGTCTTCCACTAATCTCCCTCACAGACTCAAATCAGGTGGGAGGTGCACCTCAGATCAAGTTTATTAAAAATCTTGGCGGTCTTTCCTTGTTCCAAAAGAATCGAAATTAGAGATGGGGCATCGATTTTTGATAGCTATGCAATTCAAAGCCCTGTAATCGACACAGACCTTAATTTCTCTCCTTAGTGGAGCACAAGAAATAAGGGGGTTAAGCGGGAGACCGAGATGGTCTAATGAATCCAACTTTCAGCATTTAATCAAGGTACTGTTGTAGGTGTATGTTTTCTTTTTGGGTCAAAGTGTATATATGACTACACAGGATTTGAGCAACAGGCTGTAAGTCGATACAGAAACTGCATGGCTGATGAGGAGAAAGGAAGGTAGCCTCCCCTTTATCAAACACATCTTCAAATTCTTATAGCACTGAGGAATCGCCCCTTTTTTTAAACCTTGATAAAGATTTGGTGCAAGATAATATGTGTGACCTTTGACTACAGCCTTTTTACGGATTAGAAATAAAATATGTGAACTTGCTGTGTGTGTGCAACATCCTAAATGTTTTGTAGACGTCAGTGTTGATATTAAAGGGGTGCTTGAAGCCATTTTTTATCCTCCATCGGTAACATCTCAAATTGGTGATTTCAACCCAGTGGAAGACAATAAATAAATGCATGCCTTGCTCCCCTTTAACTCGCATTAAATTGCAAGTGTTAATGATTGAAAATTTAGTCTGAACTATTCAGCCAGGCCTACTCTGTGGTGTAAAATTGTGTTATATTCACCATAGCCCGGTGAGGCTTGGACAGGCCAGTGGATAAAATGATTCTAAAACAATACGTCTAATGGAGTACAACAAGGCTATCTCATGGACCCACTCCATTATAAAGTATTTGTTTCAGACACACCACAATTTCATTTTTATTTTCCCAGGAAGAGCAAGATTCTATGAAATTTTCTTACTTCAGGTGAGACATGGTAAAATCAATTTGTCTCCAGATAAACAAGAACAATACAGAAGGTATTGTCGTTGGAAGATTTCTTGCATAACACAACTGTATTGTTAAATGTACACTTGTACATGTTTTGCTTATGAGAATTTGGGCATAACCATCTTCAAATTAACTAAATATAAAATATGGACAGCTGATAAGGCACAGTTGTTCATACAGGGTTGATGCAACAACAAAATATATGATAAAATACGGTGAAACCCTTTAAAATGATATTACAGCAACAGGTATTTCCTCACATAATCCTTGAATACAAATTTCGGTCCAGTAGAAAACACAAAGGTGCCCACTTGGTCAGGAAAAGTAAAATTTACAAAGTGTTGTGGGCATGCAGTAGAATACAAAATGTGTAATTTTACATTACATGCATTTAAAGAGAAAGCAATCATGAAAATGTGACCAATAACAGTCTAAAAGTAAAAAAAAAGATGGGGTGAAGAACGTGTCTTTACATTAGATGATATCCCAGCATTGTGTAAGGCAACAAACTAAGCAAACTTTGGATTAGAAACCTGAAGCAAGGTAAAGTAAATGTGCTACAAAAAAATCTATTGAACATGGTACTGTACTGTAGAGTTGTGGTTCAGCAGTCACATCTCAACTTGTATAAAAGAAAAAAGTTACCCAGGGTTTAAGAGGTGTTTGGAATTAGTCTCTAATGCAAATATTAGAAGAAAACTAATTAAATGGGAAGTACAAAAAAATTAACAATTCTTTGATTATGGGAGCAATAAAGATCACCTCTAGAATGGTGACTAAGGGCCTAATTAGAGCATTGGCAGCGTTGGAGTGGGGCTGCCATGCCGCCGCCCAGCTCCAAGACTGCAAAAGCCATACAGACACCAGCCACCAGATAACTTTTTTTGTCTCTGGCGGGCGGTTCTTTGGCGGTGCCTATGAAAAAGGCACCAGAATGGGAGCATCAAAGTCAGTTCCTGCACGGCACGGACTGTTGCAGTCCATGCTGTGCAGGAACTGGTGTGCATGCACACACGGGGACACAACATGAGCCCCCTGCATGCATCCCATGGCCCCGAGTCATCATGGGGCTAGGGACCCCATTGTTTCCTCTCCGCCACAGTTTGAACACCGTGATGGAGAGAAAACTCATAATATGCTTGGCGGTGCCAGAGAGGCACCGCCAAGCATATTGCAGCCACAATACCGCCACAGAACTGCCGTTCCATGGCGGTCCGACCGCCCAACTTGTAATAGGGCAGTTGGATCGCTAGTGCGGCAGTGCCCGCACTGCCACCGTTGCTACGGCGGTCCATCATACCGCCATAGTCATAATTAGGCCCTAAGCCAGTGAGCAAGAAATGCAACTGGAGGGGGGTGTCCATGAAGAGAAGGATCTGTATGTAATACTAGGAATTCAGCCTAGAATCACTCCCTGGAATTGCCACTCTTTCCCTGCTGTTGGAAACAGCTGTTTTTGCTTCCTCCATTAAAGAAGCCATAGGCCGATCCAGCAACATTAAGCAACTATAGGCCAATTTCACGTTTACATTCTGCAGAAAAGATTCTGGAGAAATTGGTCAATAGGCAGTTAACCCATTTTTAGGAATCGAATAACTTGCTGCATGATTTTCTATCTGGCTTACACCCGGGTTTCAGTACTGAATCAGTTTTGTTGGAAGATACTGAAATAATCAAAGAATACCTTGATCAGTGCTGGCCTGCAATGGTGGTCCAGCTCTCTATATATCGGCATGCCTTTGAGACTTTTTTGCATTCAGTCCTTGTGGATAGGATCAGATCGGATGGTATTCAAGGCAAGGTGTTTGCATGGCTACAGTCCTTTCTTAAGGGCAGATCACAGATTGTGCACATTCCCCTATTTACATCTACCCCAAAACAACATGTATAAGGGGTTCCGGAAGGCACAGCTTTGAGCACTACCCTGTTTAATCTATCTCAGGAGTCGTTGGCCAAGCTTATCAAATCGAGGGGGTTTCAGGTAAGTTCATATACAGAGGGACTCCCTCAGATGCACACTCAACGCTGTGGAAGCAGCTTCGGGTCCACACTGGATGCTGCCTCTTTCAGAATCAAACTAACTGAGAATTTGTATTTCTCTGGCCTTTTAGTTTTTCGTCCTCCGTGCCAGAGAGCCAAATTCATAGAGATCTGGTGTAAAACCGTTGAACCGATCGCAACCACTGCCCACTATACGATCTTCAGGGACTTCAAATTTTATCTTGAAAACCACCTAGATAAAGACACTGCCCATCTTGTTGATCTTATGTCTTCCATGGGGTTTGTGCAGCAGGTCCGTTCTCCCACCCACACAGCTGGCCACACTCTAGATGGTATTTTGAGCAATCACGATGACCTGGTGATTGAGACAGTCCAACCCCTCAGCTGGGTGGACCACTGCCTGATTGAATTTAAAATTTCCCCTCCTGTCACCAACTGAAGGTACGAGGGCCCCCCCTCTGGGTACCATAGCTGCAGAAAATTGAACAAGATCACGGCCACCAGCTGGGAGGCTGCCTTGGCCTCGACCCCTGCTGGGAGGCACAACACTCCCCCCTATACAGCAGAGGGCTTCTGGCACTGGATCAACAGGGCTCGAGACACAGTTGCCCCTTTCCAAAACTGTATTATTAAAATAATTAAACCTTGCGGCCCATGGTTCTCAGATGAACTCATGGCCCTGAGGCGTGAACGCCGTCTACAAGAACACAAATGGCCCATCAACCCCTGTTCCCGGGAGAAAGCCAAGCAGCGCTCACTTCTACGAAAATACAAGGACGCCATTTTCCAGGCTAAATCCTGCTTCCTTACCAAAAAGATTATATTAGCAGACAACTCCACCAGTATGATCTTTAAGGTAATTAAGGAAATCTCAGAACCTCCCCAGCAACAACCTATGGTTCCTTACCAAGATTTCGGCGATAACATAGCAATCTATTTTCAAGAGAAAGTCCTGCAGATATCCCATTAGTTTGCTTCTTCTACTGACAATGTATCTGTCAGTGAGGAAACCACTGAGGATAGTGCTGAATTGAGTATGGTGACACCCCCACTGGTCATCAGGAAGAATGTTTTGTCTCTAAAGAGGCAGTGGCAGTAGTCACGGAACGTTTGAGGTGCTTCGACCATAGGGCTTATTTGGCCCGTGCGCACGCCAAAAGAGATAAGGTGGGTACTTTGTTGGCGTGGCTGGCGGACCCCCTCCATAGATGCATTCCTAATCTGGCGCTGACCTCCCCGATGGGACAGTTAGAGTACACCCAGCTTCAGATAAACACCCGATTTCGTAACTACTATGCTGCATTATATGACAGTCAGTTGCAGGCAGTTGACGCTGACATGCGTAGTTTTTTTAGAGGATTTGGAGCTGCCCTCCATAGATGCGGAACAGGCGGACTCCCATGACCAGGATATTACGTTATCTGAAATAAGATGCGCTATCAAACAAATGGCGCGTAACAAGACTCCGGGAATCGACGGCCTGCCCATCGAGTTTTATTCGACCTATGTAGACATCCTTGCACCTAGACTGTTGTCGGTTTTTAGGGAGGCCAGGGAATTGGGAGTGCTGCCTTTCTCGACTAGGGAGGCCATCATCATCCCTCTACTTAAACCAGGGAAGGCCCCTACTGACCCCTCTGCATACCGACCCCTGTCCATGCTGACCTCTGATTATAAAATATTGAGTCGAATCCTGGCTACTCGACTCCTCCCGCATATGGTACATTTAGTCCATCCCTATCAGGCCGGCTTCATTTCTACTCGTAATACCGCGGGCAGCATACGTCGATTGCTTCGCATATTGACTGGGGCCCATGACGACGAAGAACGGGCGGTGATCCTCTCTGTAGACATAGCAAAGGTGTTCGATAGTTTAGAATGGCCTTACCTGTTTTTTATTATGAGAGCCTTTGGACTTGGGGAGGGCTATATCCGCTGGACCGAGATACTATACCGAGCGCCAGGGTGAGGGTGGGAAATGTCATCTCCTCCTCGTATCCAGTGGGACGCGGTACTCGACAGGGATGCCCGCTATCCCCGTTATTATTTGCCCTGGCTATAGAGCCATTAGCAATCAGTGCTAGACTGGGGGGAGCATTTCAGGGCCTGCGGCTCCGCGGTCAGATGCACTTTATCTCACTATATGCGGATAATCTCCTGATGTTTTTAAAGGACGCGGCGGATGCACTGGAGGGCGCCCGGGCGCTATTGCACAAATTCGGTGAGATTTCTGGTCTTAGAGTTAATTGGGCGAAGACTTGTATCTTTCCGGTGAACCCGGCATGTGATCAGCCTGCGCTTGCGCATGACATCAAGTGGGAGCCCCACTGCCTTCCTTATTTAGGGACGCATACCCGGGAGGATTTGCTGGATGGCAACATTGGCAGGGCGCTGAGAGGTCTTAAGAGTAGCATACATTTTTGGGAACCTTACCTTGGTCGGTGGCAGGCCGCGTGGCCCTGCTGAAGATGGTGGCACTTCCCAGACTACTTTAATATTTCCGAGCGCTGCCGGTGTGGGTGCCTGCCGCTTTCTTTCGGCAGCTCTGATCTGTGGTTGGCGGTTTTCTCTGGGGGAACCGAATGCGGAGGGTGGCGCTGGATGTGCTGATGCGTCCGAGAGTGGAAGGGGGGCTAGCTGTCCCTGATTTCGAGCTATATTATCTGGTGGCACACTTCCAGGGGGTTACCCAAGTAGTGGCGCTGGAATTTAGGGAGCCCGCGAGTGAATTTGAGCCGGATATACCTCGACACGTGCGGTTGTTTGTTGTGCTCCAGCAAAAATTGCACGTACACTCGTTTTCCATGGAAGAACACACCCTGAGGCTTTGCTGGAGACGTTATCACAACAGAATTTGGACGCAGCGACCTTATGCCCCGGAGATACCCCTGGGCATGTGCACTGCCCTTCCACCAGGTCGGTCCTGGGGAAGTTGGAATCCCTTGGACTACAGGTAGTAGGAGACTTGTATGGGGATGGGGCCTTGTTGCCCTATAGGGTACTGCAGGAGATCTTCGGTCTCCCACGAGGACATTATTTAACTCATACAGCCCTAATAGCTGCCATTCAAAAGTACTGGGGCGGGGGTCTGTCGGAGCCGCCGGTGAGTTCAGCGTGCCAGTATGTCGTTAAGGCAGCGGGTACTTATAAGGCCGTCACTTGTTTGTATAGCTGGATGCCTCGCGAGGGCTTACCAATGAATGGGTAACCGATATAGGTAAAGATATTCCTGATTTGGCCTGGTCGCAGATAATTAGGAGGGCATGGAAGGGCACAAGAAACGCCAGATTCCAATTAGTTCACTTCTTCATATTGCAGAGGGCATACCTTACCCCGGTGAAGATAAACCAATACTTTCATCTAGACACAGCCCAATGCCCCCGCTGCAGACTGGTGGACGCAGATCTTTTGCACATGTTATGGGATTGTCCACAATTAGGTGCATATTGGGAGGATATATGGTAATATTAAATAGTGTTACAGAGCGGCAGATCTCCCTAGACAGAGGTACCTGTTTATTGAACTGGTTCCCCCACACTAGTAAGACTAAAATAACAAGTAAATTCCTAGATTTGGGGTTAGTGCTTGCCAAAAGAGAAATCACATCCCACTGGAAGGCTGCGAGGGACCTAGTTATGCTATGTGGAAAACCACGTTCCTTACTTGGGCAGGCAGTGAGAGTGTACTTCGCCTGCAGCAGGCCCAGAGATCCCACAATGATAAGGCACTGGAAGCAGCCCGGACGTGGGAGGCCCTGGTCACTGACTTGAAAGATACAGACAGACTCTGGCTCGAAATTAAGCGAAAATACAGGAGAGGGAGCCCCGTAAGTGATTATTCCAATGGGAAATACAGGAATGTGAGAGTGATGTTTTCCCCCCTTATTTCCATAGTCGTGTTCTTATATATTGTTTTGTGTATGATGTCCTTTTCCTTTCGAATTGCTTCAACGTACTAACAAGATCGGTATTGCTGCTGCTGTTGACATGCCGGTGAGGGTGGGTGGGTGGGCGATGGGAGGGCGGAGGGAGGGTGATACAGCTTCTATTCTTTTATATGGCTCTACAGAGTATGCAACCATACTGTGCAGTTGGGTAAGCTGGTGATAACTGCGACCACTGGGCATCCTCGCCGTAGGTTAGTGATTGTACAGTATTCATACTATGCTACTGCCCTTGTTGGATCATCGCATCTTGTATGATTTTGCTACTGCCTACACAAGATTGAAGAGCATGTATAGTTTGCTTGATTATTATGTAAGCTGTTCGTGGTAATAACAATAAAAAAATCAGGAAGAACGTTTTGTCTTCCTTTTCCCCTATCTCAAATCAACAAACTAAAGATCTCCTCCTCGGTCTTAAATCCGGAGCGCCCTCCGACCCTTGCATGCCTCCACTCTTAAACTTGCAAAAAACACAGTTGATGGACAGAATCTAGAACAATGTCATACATTCATCCCAGTACAAGGATCTGGGCCTAAATCCATCGTTTTTTTGCACTCCACACCACCCTGGGTTAGACACTGGCTATATGCAAATCAGCTCTGACCCTGTGCCTCACGGGAACAGTCCAGTCCGAACTACCAAGCCATGTCTTTCCCAGACCGGAATCAAGCATCCAAGGACCGGTTTCTGGCTATCAGCCTTCATCAGCCTGGATAGCTTGACTCCAGTGGTGTGGAGAGCCTGGGACTCACGTCTGAGCATACCCAGCACACTCGGGGTGAAAATTGCAAAAAACACAGTTGATGGACAAAATCTAGAACAATGTCATACATTCATCCCAGTACAAGGATCTGGGCCTAAATCCATCGTTTTTTTGCACTCCACACCACCCTGGGTTAGACACTGGCTATATGCAAATCAGCTCTGACCCTGTGCCTCATGGGAACAGTCCAGTCCGAACTACCAAGCCATGTCTTTCCCAGACCGGAATCAAGCATCCAAGGACCGGTTTCTGGCTATCAGCCTTCATCAGCCTGGATAGCTTGACTCCAGTGGTGTGGAGAGCCTGGGACTCACGTCTGAGCATACCCAGCACACTCGGGGTGAAAATTGCAAAAAACACAGTTGATGGACAGAATCTAGAACAATGTCATACATTCATCCCAGTACAAGGATCTGGGCCTAAATCCATCGTTTTTTGCACTCCACACCACCCTGGGTTAGACACTGGCTATATGCAAATCAGCTCTGACCCTGTGCCTCATGGGAACAGTCCAGTCTGAACTACCAAGCCATGTTTTTTGCAATTTTCACCCCGAGTGGGCTGGGTATGCTCAGACGCGAGTCCCAGGCTCTCCACACCACTGGAGTCAAGCTATCCAGGCTGATGAAGGCTGATAGCCAGAAACCGGTCCTTGGATGCTTGATTCCGGTCTGGGAAAGACATGGACTGTTCCCATGAGGCACAGGGTCAGAGCTGATTTGCATATAGCCAGTGTCTAACCCAGGGTGGTGTGGAGTGCAAAAAAACAATGGATTTAGGCCCAGATCCTTGTACTGGGGTGAATGTATGACATTGTTCTACATTCTGTCCATCAACTGTGTTTTTTGCAATTTCCACTCTTAAACTGGCACCGGATTTAGCAGCTAATTTCCTGTGCGAGGCATTCAATGGAATACTCGCGTCTGGCTGCTACCCAGCTATCTGGAAGGAAGCAATTGTTCTCACGCTCCTGAAGAAACCCAATGCCGATCCCTTGGAGCTAAAGAACATTCGTTCTATTTCCCTCGTTCCTGCAGAAACAGGCAGGAGAGTTTAAGAAACAGGCAAGAGAGGTGCAGAAAGAGGGAAGAGGGGTACAGAAAGAGGAAAGAGTGGTTTCGAAAAAGGCAAGAGAGGTGTGGAAAAAAGCAAGAGATGTGTGGAAAAAAGAAAAAAGTGCAGAAAGAACCAACAGAGGTGCAGTAAAGGCAAGAGGGGTGCAGAAAGAGGCAAGAGGGGTGCAGAAAGGAGCAACAGAGGTTCAGAAAGAGGCAAGAGAAGTGGAGAAAGAAGAAACAGGTGTGAAGAAATAGGCTAGGGGGGTGCAGAAAGAGGAAAGAAGTGCAGAAAGAAGCAACAGGGGGGCCGAAGGAGGCAAGAGAACTGCAGAAAGAGGCAAGAGAGTTGCAGAAACAGGCAAAAAAAGTTGCAGAAATAGGGAACAGGGGTGCAGACAGAGGCAAGACAGGTGCAGAAAGGGGCAAGAGGGGTGCATATATTTGCAAGAGTGTTCCAAAAAGAAGCAAGAGCAGTGCAGAAAGAACCAACAGAGGTGCAGAAAGAGGCAAGAGCGTTGCAGACAGAGGCAAGAATAGTACAGAAAGAGGCAAAAGAGGTGCAGAAAGAGGCAAGACAAATGCAGAAAGCGGGAAGAAGGGTACGGAAAGAGGCAAGGGGGATGTAGAAAGAAGCCAGGAGGGTGCAGAAAGAAGCAAGAGAAGTGCAGCAAGAAGCAACAGAGGTGCAGAAAGGCAAGAATGTGACATAATGGCTAGGGCGGTCGACCTCCGAGCTGGGAACCGGGTTCAAGACTCGGCAGGGAAGCTCAACATTCTGTGATTCTGGGTAAATCACTTAATCTCCCTCTACCGAACAAAAATAAATTAATGTGTCCATCTGTAACGTAACTGGTGCTCATGTAAAGCGCTCCGATATCTTCAGGTCTAGTTCGCGCTATATAAAACTCTGCGAGAGGGGTGTAGAAAGAGGCAGGAGAAGTGCAGAAAGAAGCAACAGAGGTGCAGAAAGAAGCAACAGAGGTACAGAAAGGGGCATTAGAAGTGCAGAAAGAGGCAAGAGAGATGCAGAAACAGGCAGGAGAGGTGCAGAAAGAGGGAACAGAGGGTGCAGAAAGAGGCAAGAGAGGTGCAGAAACAGACTAGAGAAGTGCAGAAAGAGGCAAGAGATGTACTGATCAAAGCAACAGATGTAGAAAGAAGCAAGACAGTGAGAGAAGAGAGTTGCAAAAAGAAACAAGAGAGGGGCACACAAAAAAAGCAAGTGAAGTGCAGAAAGAGGCAAGAGAGGTGCAGAAAGAGGCACGAGAGGTGCAGAAAAAGGCAAGAGAGGGGCAGAAAGAGGCAAGAGAAGTGCAGAAAGAATGAACAGAGATGCAAAAGGATGCAAGAGAACTGAAGAAAGAGGCAGGAGAGTTTCAGAAACAGGCAAGAGAGGTGCAGAAAGAGGAAAGAGTGGTACAGAAACAGGGGGGCAGAAAGAGGGATACAGAAAGAAGAAAATGGGGTGAGGAAAGAGAAGTGTGGAAAAAAGCAAGGGAGGTGTGGAATAAAGCAAGAAGTGTAGAAAGAAGCAACAGAGGTGCAGAAAAGGCAAGAGGGGTGCGGCAAAAGGAGTGCAGAAAGAAGCAACAGAGGTGCAAAAAGAGGCAAGAGGGGTGCAGAAAAAGGCAAGAGAGGTGCAGAAGGAGCAAGAGAGGGGCAGAAAGTTGCAAGACAAGTGCAGAAAAGAGCAAGAGAATTTAATGTTAATGTTACTTGTGTTTATAGAGGGCGAACTGATACCCGAAGGTGTCCTGGCGCTGTGAGAAGACCTACTTTAAGCTGGAAGGCAGAGACATCTAATTAATTTGAGGAATGCCATGTTTTTAACGTCTTTCTAATAGGCCAGAGGTTCGGTATATTTCTAAGGGTTACGGTAGAGCGTTCCATGACTTAGCCGCATTGAGCGTAAAACTCCTGTCGCCCCAGTTAGCTTTTTTTACCTGAGGGTTTTTGATGAGTTTTTGGTCTGCTGACCATAATGCTCTCTTTGGCAGATACCAGTTAAAACGACCTTTTAGAAATTATGGTCCAATACCATGAAGGGCTTTAAATACTAGACATAGGGACTTAAATTGAGTACGTTTACTGACAGTGAGCCAGTGAAGTTGATTTATTTTAGCTGAGATAGACTTGTATTTAGGTGTAGCTGTTATAAGTCTGGCTGCAGGGTTCTGCAACATTTGTAGTTTGTTCATCGACCCTTTGTGGATCGTAAAATATAGACTATTACAATAGTCTGGTCTAGACATTATAAGGGCCGAGACTGCAGTTTGTTGTGCTTCCTTCGGCAGAAGGGGCATTATTTATTTTGCAGGATTTAAGAATGTATGAGGTAGTGGAGGCAACATGGTTAACTTGGTCCCCAAAACTCAATTTGTCATCTATCAAGTCTCTTAGGTTCTTGACCTTCTTAATTGGCGTGAGTTAAGATCCCATCTCTTCTGGCCAGCAACTAGGGGTCCAGAAAGTCAGGTTGGTTCCAAAAAGTACTCCCTCGGTTTTACCGGAATTAAGCTTTAAGCAGACATCCAGACTCCCACAGCTTTTGTACAATCCTGCAGCCTTATCGCAGTTTCCTGTATGTACCCTGGTAATGATGTCACCACAATTTGGGTGTCATCAGCGTAGGACGTTAGGGTAAGCCCAAAGCTCTGAATTAGGGGAGATAATGAGGACATGTAAACATTAAACAATGTTGGGCTCAGCGATGAACCCTGCGGTACCCCAGAGGGCAGGGACAAAGATTTGGCTTCAAATTCATCTAATGTCACTGTTTAACTTCTATCAGTGAGAAACGATTTGAGAAGCTTCCACGCAGTGTCTTTGATCCCCAACTCGTGCAGTCGGTCCATCAACAAAGCGTGATGGACAGTGTCGAAGGCCACAAATAGATCGAACATAATCAGTATGGCCTTTCCCCCTTGATCCAAAATGGTCCTAATTTCTTCTGTGGACTTTAGGAGCGCCGTTTCTGTGCTATGGGCCTCTCTAAACCCATACTGAGTTGGATCAAGGGCCTGTGAGTCCTGCAAAAATTTGTTGAGTTGGGAGTTCAAATTACTTTCTATGAGCTTGGCAGGAAGGGGTAGCCTGGAAATAGGCTAAAGTTATGGGGATCACTAGCATCTAGGTTAGAGGAAAAATGGAGGCATATTTCCATTCTTTCGGGAGGTATCCTTCTAGGTACATGTTAATAATATAGGTCAGTTGTTTTGCGACAGGCTCGGCAGCCAGTTTTAAAACTGAGCACCGACCGGGGTCAGTGGGAGAGCCTGATTTAACTTTCTCCAATAGTTTGAGGGTATCAGATACATTTAAGCCGGCAAAAAGATTGAAGGTCGGCGTATCAGGGTTAGTTACCTGCTGACATTCAGTCAAACCGATATTATGGGGGGAAGAGGAGTCTGAAAATGTTAAGAAGATACTATTAACTTTTTCAAAGAAAAATTGAGCAATTTTATTACAAAGCTCTTGACTGGCTACAATGAGAGGAGTGCGAATATGAGCTAAAGAGTTTACTAGTTTAAAAAGCTCTTTAGGGAAGTTTTTGGCTGATTTAATTTTGTTGCTAAAAAACTCTTGTTTTGATATTTTAAGTAGTTGTGTATATAGTGCTAGGCCAGTTTTGCATTCTTTATCATTTTCCTTGTAACCTCCCCTCCATATTCTTTCTGGGCGTTGGCAGGCCAGCTTTTGGTCCTTCAACTTCTTCGAATACCATGGTGAGGAGGGATATTGTCTAGTATGGCTAAGGCGTTTTAAAGGGGCTGGCTTGTCCCCTGCAGTTTCTAGCCTTTTAGTGTGTGATCTGGTTGTCTTGTCCAGATTGCTAGGAGTAGGAGTGATAGTGTCAGTTAGTATTTGATGTAGATCCTCTGCTTTTATCTTGTTCAAGGCTCTATTCTTAGAATGACTTATTGATAAATTCTGTACTTTGACGTCCGGAATCGCGAGCTCAAAGAAGTCTGCCGAATGGTCGGACCAAACTAGCAGCAAGATTCTAGTTACCAAGAGCTGAAAATTATTTGAGAAGATGCAGTCTATTGTGTGGCCGGCTTGATGAGTGGCACCCCTAACCAATTGCTCCAAATTTCCACCTTTCATCAAGTCAAGTAGATTAGAGGTGCCTGGATCAAGGGGCAATTCAAGGTGATAATTAAAATCTCCTAGAATGGTATAGGAGTTAGTGCAGATACCCCTTTCAAGTATGCTACTTAGTTGTTCTGGAAAGTGGCCTCTCTGGCCTGGTGCTCTATATAGGAGGGTGCTTCTGAACGTATAATGATAAGAGTTTGAGACTAAACTCAGGTGCTTCGCAATCTTCGATGACTAAAGGATTAAATTATGCATTGATAGAATTATGGTCAATAACCACAAGACCCCCTCCGCGTCTTTATTGTCTATTGAGAGTGTGACAGAAATAGTCCAGGGGTGTGGCTTTTACAAGATCAGGCCTGGACGCCATGGCTGTCCAACTCTCATTAATAAATGCCCTGTGTATTCTCACTTCACTAATGAGGGAGGCGATTTCTAAACTATGTTTAACTAGAGACCTGGCATTAAACGGTGCACATTTCCAAGGGTAGGTGGAGGCGTCCCTCTTGGTAGAGGGTTGGGTGAGTCTTCGATCTATAATGGGCTGGACGACGTACTTCGGTATGTTAGCATTACATCCCGTTGAACAGTTGAAGTAGCCCCTAGGTCGTGCGACCTCAGGATGTGAGATGCTACAGTTAGAAGAGCAGAAAGAAGCAACAGAGATGAATAACGAGACAAAAGGGGTGCTGAAAGAAAAAAGAAAGGTGCAGAAAAAAGCATGCGAGGTTCAGAAAGAGGCAAGAGAAGTGCAGAACAAGGCAAGAGAGGTGCAGAAAAAAGGGAAGTGCAGAAAGCGGAAGAGATGTGCAGAAAGAGGCAAGAGGTGCAGAAAAAAGCAAGAGTGGTTTGCACACCATTAGTACCAATTTAACACCCATATTTAGCAATAAGTAACAGGTGACCATTCCAGGTTTGCAAAGGGACTTCCACCACGCCGTAACACTTGTCGCTACATTGTTTGAGCCGTGTGAGCTAGAAACAAGGCTTTATTTGTTCAAATCTGCAGATTATGCAGCAAATTATATATTATGTGGCAAATGCGGAAAATGTATAATTGTGCACAAATCGTGCAGCCAAACAGTCGCAGAATTCCAGTGGCCCTGCTCATACCTCTGACTAGGTCTAGAGGTGCTCCTCAGTGGTTCCTTCTTTTTTTGTGTCTCATTGAGTTTATAGTTTAGCTTCTATGGAAACGAGGAAGACTAAACCGGAGGTTACCACACCACAACACAGACTACCATACCACATAATTACTCTCCAGAACACATAATTCCACTCTACATAATGCCTATACACTAGATACCACATACTTTCTATCCACATAATTTCACTGCACAACATAGCACATAATTTCACTACACACAACGCACATCTACTCTACTCCAAAAAACATTAGTAAAAAACATTTACATTTACAACGCCAATAGCTCTAACTCTCACAAATGCAAGACTTATTACATTGTAAATTCTTCTTTAACTAGTCATCACGTTTGCAGAGTGGTGGAGAAAGAGGGCTGGGCCTCCAACCAGCACTCAGGAATTCCGCTGTGTAGGACTTTCAGGAGGTACCAGGAGGGCTTCTTGGCCACCAAGTCCATCAAGAGAAAAGTGGACTTAATCCCTCAGCCAGTAGTGTACCCGGAGGCGCATTTGCATAGTGGTGGAGAAAGGGGGGCATGGCCTCTGAAGACCTCTTAGCAGCCCCACTGTGTGGGACTTACTGGAGGTACCAGGAGGGGTAGTTAGCCCAACTAACGCTCCTATTACCTCCAGTAAGTCCCACGCAGCAGGATTGCTAAGTTCTCATAGCAGGCCACGCCCCCTTGCCCACCACTCTGGAAACGCGCTCCCTGGCACGCTCTTGGGTGGGTATCCAAGTCCCCTTTGCTGCTGGGGGTCCTTAGGGGCCAACTAGCCTACCTCTTACCTCCAGTAAGCCCCACACAGTGGGATTGCTAAGAGGTAGATACAGGCCATGCGCCCTTGCTCCACCACTCTGTAAAACGCACCTGCTGGTGCGCTCTTGGTTGGGGGATGAAGTCGCCTTGCCTCCTAAGGGTCCCTGGGGGCCAACTAGCTCTCCTGTTACCTCTTGTAAGCCCCACACAGCTGGATTACTGAGAGTGATCAGAGGCCACGTCCCCTTTTTACACTAGTCTGCAAACACGCCTCCTGGCGCACTGCTGCTTGGGGGTTAAAGTCCACTTTAGTCTTGAAGTTCTCAGGACACATGGGGACCTCATTTGCAGAGTGTTGTAAAAAGGGGCATGGCTTCGGACCACCTCTCAGCAATCTCACTGTGTGGGGTTTACTGGAGGTACCTGGCGGGCTAGTTTGCTCCTAAGAACCCACAGTAGCAACAGGGATTTCATCCCCGCACTCAGAGTACACCAGGAGGCACTTTTGCAGAGTAGTGCAGGGAGGGGGGCGGGACTCCGGTGAGATGCCGGCTTCTCTTTTCTTCCTTATTTTTTTAGCCCATCCCCGGGGTACGGCCACTTCAATTTTTATTTCTTAAATAATTGAAGGAAGGGGCTGCGCGGCCCCCTCCTGAGGCCAACTTCTGCCCTGGGACCCTATCCCCGGGGCTTGGCCATTTTTTGCATTTTTATTTTTCTAAAGGAGGGGGCCACGCTTGACCCCTCCCCAGGCTGATTACGGCCCTGGGGACCCCAACTCCCGGCCATTTAAACAAAAAAATTAAAAAGGGAGGGGGCAGAGTGGATCACCTCCCGCGCCATTTTGGGCCCTGGAGACCCTATCCCCAGGGGCTTGTCCCCTGTTTGGGGGCCGCAGAGGGGGCCCCAATGCCTCCACGGTCCTTGCCAGCTCCCCGCCTCCTGCGGGAGGCAGTGTTGCTTTTGGACAAAGGGAGCTGCAAAAATGCAGCTCCCTTTGCCCAAAAGCAATACTGCTTCGCTTCATGGAAGCGAGAGCACTTTTCCTGCTCTCGCTTCCATGAAGCGAAGCAGAGGTCTGATACAGCATGGCAGGAGCAGTGCTTCCACCATGCCACAGCAAACTGCAATGTACCGGGGTGGGCACCCCAGGACATTGCTGGAGCCGGCCCTGGGAAGTGGTGGTTGTAGGAGAGTAGAATCGGCTTACTGTGGTTACCTGCATTTTTTGCTGTGTTTCGCTGATTTATCGACTTTAGTCTGGCCGGGGCCCTGTTAACCAGGACCCCAGCCTAGCTGCTTCCTCTCTAAACTGATAGCATTACATTAAGTACACTCCAGATTGGTTACTGGGTTACCCTTCTGAGTCTCTAGTATATGGTACCTTAGGTACCAAGGGCATAGGTACCCCAGAGGCCTACCAGGGGCTGAAGCATGTATTATGCCACCTCTGGGAAGCCTTGCAAAATGTCACCACAGGTCTGCTCTTGCAGCCTGGGTAAGGTGGTGTAAGCACCCCTTACTAAGATATAATATACCTATATCTACCTATATATACAGACACATATAAACCACTCCTTTGGCAGGCCTTGACAATCCTGAAAGCAGAGTGTTTGGTTTTGTGTGAGAGGGTGCCCCAGCATGAGCTGAGCCCCTCTGCAGCTTTCTGAATCACTTCTCTGTAGCTGTTCTGTGATACAGCCATACCATATACTCTTAAATGCATTATAACCTTGAGGTAAATGCTAACTTTTGGAATGGCTGCATCAAAACATGTCGTGTTTGGTGTAAAACACTTGGGAATCCTATCCCTCCCACCCCCCCCCCACCAGTCCTGGAGGCGGGGGTAGAATTCCACCCTTCTAGAGGATGCTGCTGCCACTGACACGAGTCTGACCTCCTGCTGCTGGACGAAACTCCGGCAGGGGAGGCCTGGACAGTAGGTTTCCTGTCCAGGGAGGTGTAACCACCTCCCCAGACAGGCTTTAGTGTATTGGGGCAGGGTGGGTGCATTCGGTGAATGCTTTTCAGACAGTGCCTGGGGCACACAAGGTGTCCCTCTGCATACCCCAGTTCAAACCGGTTGCTGGGGCACTCAGCCCCAACTCTGGCGCGAAACTGGACAAAGGTGAAGGGGTGTAACCACCCCCTCCCCAGGTCCTCCCATAGGTGGGACCTTAGAGTTAGTCCATCCCCTAAACTTAGTTCAAGTATAGGAACCTAGGACTTTAGATTACCCTGGACGAAACTCTGCAACATATATCCTGGAACTTCGATATTCTGTTTCGACTAGAAGACGGAAGGATCTCCCTTGGGGTCAAGGAGTGACTCCCCTGTTCAATCAGGCACCAAAGAAGCATCTTGCTGGTCTGCATTTTCAAGGCTCCCACCGGATCCCGAAGAATCTGCGACATAGGACATGGACTTCCAGACATCTCCGAGGCAGACATGAGATCCCAGCAAAGCTGAGACCTGTAGCCATCACAAGAGATGTGGGACCGGAATTCCTGGACACGTGCACATTTGCTAGTGCATCTACTTCCCGAGCTTTCCCGAAAGTTGTGCATTGGGATACTTGTAGTCCAAGCCCTGAGCACCATTTGCACCGAAGATTGTGGGCCTACATTCCACGAGTGTTCCATGGGCCCGCTTCTAGCATTTCTGCTCGAGGTCCCTTTGCAATTCCTGGTCTTTCGACTGGTGGGTCCCCACAAAGGTAACTCTTTTGTTTCTTGGGCTTTCCTGGTTGCTCCAGACATGCCCTGACTCCCCATCTAAAGGGTGAATCCCTAAGACCTTGCTGGTCTGCAACAAAGCCAATCTTTGCATTCTGCGTGGGTTGCTGTTGCCAAGGCTCGTTGTGTCCAATCCAGATACCGACGCTGCAGCACTCGCAATCCGGCGAGGGACGGCTAGAATCCAGCTCCTGGTTGTCGTCGACACTTCCTGGTCGAAGAGTCAAGCTTCACCTTCTGCTCCTGAAATCACCCGACATCGGTGGGCATCTTCTTACTGCCTCCCTGGTCACTGGCAAGTGACCCAGACTCTTTCCCCTCTGCTTTCAGATTCTTCAGATCTGCGATCCACCCTTGGATCCATCCAGACACTTTTCATCTGGTCGCCTGCAGCACTTCTTTGCAGTTCTCCATAGGAAACGACGACGAAACCCGACACGAAAAAAAACATCTATGCACCCGGCTTCCCTGGGTGAGGTAACAAGAGTACTCCCGTGGGTCTGAACTCTCGAACTGTCCAGTACTGAAGGGGTTTGTTCCTAGTCCACTCCTAAGTGTCCTTAATCTTTAAAAATATAATCGCAACTTTCTCCCTAGAAGTCAATTGTGATTTGCGGCTGTGTTTAGACACTGCACGCGTCCCCCGTGGGTCTCCTGCGTCCCACCTTGGGTGGTTCCCGGTTGCCCCAGTGGTTCTACAGGCCCTAGGCCTTGTCTCTATGTTCCCAGTGGTACTTATACCACTTTCTTAGTATATGGTTTGTGAGGCCCCTAGGGCAAAACGTGTACTGTGCTAATTTACTGTGTGGTACTTAAGTTTACTTTGTGTACTTTTACCTCTAGCCTCATAAAGAGACTAGAGGGGTGTGTTTAGAATAAATACATATATATTTTTTATATACCTGGTGTTGTTCTCCTTTCATTTGGTCATTCATGAGATTATAGACTGGTAAAACAAGCTGCTTTACATTCCTTCAAGACTTAACCTGAAGGCTGCTCTCCACAGCTACCACTAGGATAGCTTTCTATAAAGGTTGTCTTGAAACCTACCATAAATAAGTGTTGTTTGGACTGGTGCAAGGTGCCCGCTAGAATAGTGGACAGCATATGCCAGGCCAACGTCTCACAGCGGTCCCAGGGGAAATGAAGGGCACCTGGAGAGGGGCAGCGCACCCCCCCTCCCAGTTGTGTGGAGCCTCAGGGAGGTGGTGATCCCCAGACTAGGGATCCGCAACAGCCACCCGCATTTAAGGTAAGTGTGCCCCAGGAAGGTGGTGGTTACCAGGGCATTGTGGGGGGGGCAGCAGCCCCCCCCCATACTTCATTAAAAAAAATTGAAGTCGAGGGGAAGTGGCAGTCTCCAGGGCAGCATGGTGGGCAGGAGCCTCCCACGCATTCTTTTTAACAAAAAGCCCCGGGCGGTGGCGGTCCCCAGGGATGCAGGAGGGCCGCATGCCCCCTTCATATCATTAGAATTGCCCAGGGAGGTGGCGGTACCTGGGGCTGAGGGGGCCTCGCAGGGCTCACCGCATCACAGTTTGGCAATGCCCCCAGGACCTGGCCCAGCCAAGGGCTTAATGAAACGAAGCTCAGGAGACCGTGCTCTGCTTCAAAAAAAAAAAATTGGGGGCAGGATTCACGGACCCTACGCGAATCCCGCTGAAAATATTTGTAAAAAATGCTTTTTTGGGCCCTGGGGGTGGGTGGGGTCCCACAGGCCTAGGGAGTCAGTGTGTTTCTACCCCTTTTTATTGATTTTAATATTTTTTTTCCCTTTTTTCTTGTGAATCGGTTCAACTGAGTCACAAGATGGCCGCCAACACTTCCTGGTTTGAAGTGTTCGCAGCCAATGGGAGTCAAGCTCGTGATCGGGAGGGTTCGCGGATTCACCGCGGTCACCAGATACTAATATTTCTAAATATATGAATTTTTTCAGGTACTTCTGATTTACACCATTAAAATAAATTGCTTTCTGAATCTAGAGCTACCAGTTTGGCAAATTTTTTCTCGGCCCCCGCTTGACAAATCACACCGAAACTTTCAAGACAGGAGCTGACCTGAGCGGGCCATTAGTTTTGAAACTTTCGCAATGATTTGCCAAACAGCGCCAAAGATATTGGCAAAATAAAAAAGCTGTTTGAATAGAAACAAAGCCCTAACTAGAATACCTACTGGCGACTGCCAGTAGGTAAAATATATATATATATCTGGTTTGTGGCTACCACATCTTCACCGTTTACACCATTATCAATGTACTGGTCTTCCAAAAACAGATAAATGGCCACTGAATGAAACAGTGTGGTTCATTTTAGAGTCCATTAATATATTTTGACTTCTTCCATGTCAATTGCTTCCCTGGCTTTTATTAGGGTATTCCATATAAGGAAAGATGTATATATGAACAAAGCCCAGGCAACGATGGTGTCCCCAATTTAAAGCCCTTCAAACCTGTGGTCCCACAGACTTGGTGGTTGCTGCTTCACCTGAAAGACTTGCGATTCACCTTCTCCCACTGCAACTTGAACTGCACTTTTGAATGGATCAGTTGTCTGCTAATGAGTGTTAAGATATTCTCCAGTGTACTTGTCTCGACATTACAAAGCAGAAGCCTGGAGGCTTCTCGGCCCAATGTGCTTTCCACTTTCCCTTTCCTCTTTTATGAAGCATGCATTTTTAACACTACTGTTCTGCTAGAAACATTCTAAACCTCTTCCCTGATGCTTATGGTATTCTACAGTGTGTTGGTGTTTTCTGATACTGCTATGTAAAATAGTCTGCACCAAGTGGCAACCTAAAAGCGCTGTCACCGCCAGAGTTCACGGTAATGTTAGTATACTACCTAACACAAACTACAGTAAACAAGCATTGGCAAAGCAAACAGGTTTTGCTTTAGTGATATCTATTGGCTTTTTCAATGCTTTTTAGACATGTTGCATACCAGCCCTGTGCAGGCGAAACCTAAACAGAGCAATGGACAAATTGGGTAGGAGAGAAGAGGGGCTGACATATGGGAAGCCGTTCACGTCAAAATTACAGATCCCTATTTACGACACCTTCTGAAATGCATATCATGATGCAAAATGATTATGACACACACCAGAAGAAATATAATATCTGTCAAGGTAAATATGATACCTGGCAGAATGAATCTGACTTGAACCAAAACAAATATGAAGCGTGGCAGATTGAATATACTACTTAGTGATTAATATAAATAACACACACTCTGAATTGAATAAGAGATATATTGAAATATATATAAATGATACTTTAATGAACATGGCCCTCATTATAAACAATATAGCAATCAGTGAAACAAATACAATATGCATCAAAAAGAATTGGAGATTCCTTGAAATGACTGACATATGCCAAGAGGAATATGACATACATTAAAATGAATATGACAGATTGAAATGATTATAAGTTACTGAAATGAATATATTATATTCTGAAAAGAATATGATGCATATTGAAATTGTAATAGCATACACTGAAATGAAAATAACACAGTAATTTGATATACATTGACATGATTATGATATGTGTTGAAATGGATAGATTCATGTTAAAATTAATATAAGATTTGTTATTTTGAATGAGTCATCCATTGAAAGGAATACGATATATGCTAAGATGAATAGGACATGCATTGAAATGACTATGAGCCCCATTGACATTGATTCCAAATGGCTTAAAATGGCTGAAAATAAAATGAAACTTGACAAAATGAATATGTTATGCTTTGAAATGAATATGATATACATCAAAATGAATATTTCAATTATTGAAATAAATATGTCATATGTCTAAATGGATATGACCCATGTTAAAAATAATATGACAGGCGTTACTCTGAATCTGACATCCATTGAAATGAATATGAAATTTTTTTGAAGGAATATGACACATGTTAAGATGAATATGAACCACTTTGAAATGAATATGCCACCTGTTGAAATGAATATGGCCACATCAAAATGAATATGACATTTATTAAAATGAATATGACATTTTTTTAAATGAATATGAAACAATTTGAGATAAATGTAGCATGATTTGAAATTAATAAGCACATATTGAAATGAACCAAGCCATGTTTAAATGAATATGATCCCTGTTCAAATGAATATGGCTTGCAATGAACTTATGTTGCTTTGTTTTAAAATTAATATTACATATTGAAATGAATATTACATATTCTGAAAAGATATGATAAGGACTACATTGAATTAACTAAAAGTAATATAACACACATTTAACAGAATATAAAACAAGGAACCAGCCTTTATCATGCATCCATTACATGCATCCATTTGCAACGCAGTTAAATAAATCTACATTTGTCACACCCTACTTATCACACAGGTAAGTATTTTTGTAAATAACATAATTTGTTTATGTGCGCTTCCGGTCCAGGCAACACACTCCCCAGCAGCTCCGCCTGCAGCGCCTCCCAGCCTCAGATGCAGAGCCTTCCCGCCTCCTGGGTTCGCGCCGGCAGTCCGCCGCTCCTGCGCTTCACCCAGCACCACCTGGTCCTCTCCTGACTTGTTAGGAGGCTCGTGTTTTCGAGTTCCATTTCCATTTAGCTCTTCTTGGTCCTGACTCATTTTTACTTATTTAGCTGACTCAGTCATCTCGCTCCTGACCTGAGGATTTTGCCTCACTCCAGACAACCTTTACTCCCGTTGCTGCTCCGCAGCCCCTCCCACTGACAGCCCCGCTCCCGCCTCCCCATCTCCAGTCCCGCCCCCCTCCCGTACTTAATGGTGGACGCTGGGCGGACACGCGCAGTGGGTGCGCCGCTGGCACGCCAAAGGCAAGCCTAAGGCAATCCCGTCTGCGCCCGTCCATGCCTGGACCACGCCCAGTGCCAGACACCCTGGCCCCCGCAAGCGCCACGACACCCAACAACACCAAATTCCTCCACAAACTCAATGCCGACCGATCGTCCACCTGCTTCCAGGCCACCTCTAAGCTCACCCATGGATCCTTCTCCTACTGTAGCTGCAGCTTCACCAGCCCCCGAAAACCCGCAGGTTCCACCCCACCTGCAAGGGCAGGAAGCAACCATCTCAGATGCATACTACTCAACACCCGCTCCGTCCACAAGCACGCCATCGAACTCTGGGACCTACTCCACTCAGCATCCACTCAGCCTCCCCGAACGTTGCCTTCATGACAGAAACCTGGATGAGCCCCTCCTCTGCACCTGACATTGCCATAGCCATCCCGGACGGCTACAAGATTATCCGAAGGGACCGCACTGACAGACCAGGAGGAGGAATCGCCATCGTCCACAGGAATACCCTCAGTATTTCAACCAGGATCGAAGACATCTCCAGCGCCGCAGAACTCCTGCACTTCCAGATTCACACTGATCTCAACACCACCTTCAGAGGAACCCTCGTTTACAGACCCCCGGACCCCGACCACAGTTCTCAACGCCATCACTGATGTCGTCAACGCGCACGCCCTTGCTTCCACAGACTACATTCTCCTCGGAGACCTGAACTTCCACCTCGAGAACGCCAACAACTTGAACTTCCACCTCGAGAATGCCAACAACAGCAACTCCATTGCCCTGCTCGAAAACCTCGCCAACCTTGGACTCAAGCAGCTCATCACGACTCCCACCCACTCTGCTGGACCCACTCACGCTCGACCCCATCTTTTCCGCCAGCGACCACGTCACCTTCAGCCACACCATTGAACCACACTGGACCGACCACCGCTGCATCCTCTTCAACTTCAAGAAACGCACCACCACCCGCATTGGACCCCCTACCGCAGCTGGAACAAGGTCACCGAAGACCAGCTCCTCACCATTCTCGCTCGAGACCCACCAACCGACACCACCGACACAGCCACGTGCAACCTCAGACAATGGATCGACAACCGCGCCAACACTCTCGCCCTGATCAGAAAACCCTCCAACAGACGCACAGACAGAAAGGCTAGCTGGTTCACCACGACCTCCAGGAATCCAAGCGGACTTGCCGAAGACTCAAGAAAAAGTGGCGCCACAAACAGACACCAGACAACCAGGCTGCCCTAAAGAACGGCAGCCGCAAGCACCACCAACTCATTCGAGCCACCAAAAAGACCTCCCTCAAGGAACGCATCGACAACTACCGCACACAACAGCAAAGAGCTCTTCAACATCGTGAAGGACCTCTCCAACCTCAGCTCCAACGACATCTCACCATCGCAAGACCTATGCGACTCCCTAGCCACCTTCTTTGACCTCAAGATCGCAGACATCCATGTCAGCTTCAACACCCAGACCCGCCAGACAGCCACCGACAACGCAGACTCGCCACCCCCCAACCTCACCAACCTCCTGGTCTCCTGGACCCACATCAACAACAACATCATCAAAATCATGAACACCATCCACCCCGGATCACCTTCCGACCCCTGCCCTCATCACATCTTCAACAAAGCAAACCACATAATCGCACCCCGACTCCGGAAGATCATCAACAGCTCCTTCGGGACCGCCACCTTCCCGGAAAGCTGGAAGCTTGCCGAGATCAATGCCTTACTCAAGAAACCCAAAGCGGACCCAAAGGACCTCAAGAACTTCTGGCCCATCTCCCTGCTCCCGGCGAAAGTCATTGAGAAGATCGTCAACAGGCAACTGACCTGCTTCCTCGAAGAGAACAACATCCTGGGCCCGCCCCAATCCGGATTCCACAGCAACCACAGCACCGAAACCGCCCTCATTGCCACCTGTGATGACATCAGGACCCTGCTGGACAACGGCAAAACCACAGCACTCCTATACCTCTCAGCCGCCTTCGACACCGTGTGTCACCACACCCTACGTAAACACCTCCACATCACAGGGATCTGTGACAAAGACCTGGACTGGATTACCTCCTTCCTTACCGACAGAACCCAAAGGGTCCGCCTCCCCCCATTCCGATCCGAAGCCACCAAGATCATCTGCGGCGTGTCCCAAGGATCATCCCTCAGCCCAACCCTGTTCAACGTGGAGAAGTGTGGCTCAATGGTTAGAAGAGGCAGTCCATGAAGCAGAGGTCAGACCCGGGACCAGGGTTCAATTCCCGACGCGGCAGGGTCTTGAGCCCAAAATGTCCACGGACTTGATAATTCTCGTTTCGGTACCTGCTCGAATCATGGACTCACACTCTGCAACTCCGGGCAATAGCTTGCTTAATCTCCACTATGGCCCCCCGCGGTGGGATGCTTGGCTTTCACCATGGGGGTGCCCAGTACAGGTTATCTCACAGGGAAAAACCAGGACGGGTTCCCAAAGCAAGCGCTTAGAGACCGTTGGTGATAATGCGCTATATAAATATAAATTACAATTACAACGTCTACATGGCACCGCTCGCCAACATCGTCCGATCGCACAACTTAAACATCGTCTCCTACGTCGACGGCACCCAGCTGATCCTCTCACTCACCAAAGACCCTGTCACAGCCAAAACCAACCTACCCGTAGGAATGAAGGCCATCGCCGATTGGACGAGGAACAACCGACTGAAGCTAAACTCATACAAGACAGAGGTCCTCATCCTCGGCTCCACCCCCTCCGCCTCCACACCCACATCACAGCCCACCTGAGAAACCTGCACTGGCTCCCAGTCAACAAGAGGATCGCCTTCAAGCTCCTCACCCACACTCACAAAGCACTCTACAACGCCGGCCCAACATACCTCAACAAACGACTCACCTTCTACACCCCGAACCGCCAGCTTCGCTCCGCCGACCTCGCACTCGCCACCATCCCACGCATCCACAGGACGACCACCGGCTGCAGATCATTCTCCTACCTCGCCGCCGAGACATGGAACACCCTCCCCACCCAACTGCGCCAGACCAAGGACCTGCTGACCTTCAGGAGACATCTCAAGATCTGGCTGTTTGAGCAGTAGCTGCATTCCCCCCCCAGCACCTTCAGACCCTTACAGGTGATTAGTGCGCTTTACAAATGATTGATTGATTGATTGCGTGTAGAGATAAAGGGAGGTAAAGATGATTTTAGGGTTTAGAGGTGGTTAGAGGTAAAGGAAAGTAAGAATAATTGTTGATTTTCGGGGTGGGTAAAGGTAAACAGAAGTAATGGTGATTTTAGGGTTTAGGAAGGGGGTAAAGGGAGGTAAGGAATAAAAAAGGTGTTCTCACGTGCAAAATAAAAGGAAAAAACACATACACATCCATATACATGGGTGTGCAAACATATGTACATATCTTTGTCATTTCAGGATTAGAGTCCCGTCTAAATTGTGCAAAAGAGGAAGCAGGGAACTCTGGGTAGTACCTAAGTTTACATGGAGTGCAGCTCCTTTCTATGGAGCACTCTACAACACCACTAAATCTGCTTACCTCAAATATCCATTATTCTAGCAAAGTTTTTTAACATAGGATTTGTACAGTTCGATCCACTCCAAGCTAGAAAGTGACTAAGGGCCTGATTATGAGTTTGGCAAACTGCCACGCCAGCGCCATGCTCCAAGACAGCCAAACCATTTGGAATACAGGTCGAGCAGTCCTGCGGCGGCTAGCTGGCCCACGGCGGTGCCTATCAAAGACTCATATGTGAGCCTTAGAAAGGCAGCGCCATGTAACCATCACAGTGCGTTTCAATACAGCATGGACTGTGAAGTCCATGCCGTGCTGGTACAGGGGTGCATACAGATGGGTGCGAACAATGTGCCCCCCTGCATGCATCCCCTGGCCTAGAAACAACAACTGGGCCCCCTTAGTTTCCTCGCCACCACACTTTTCATGGTGGGCTTACTGACATGAAAACTGTAGCGGTGATGAAACTCGTAATTTGCTTGCTGTGCCGCAGCGGCACCACCGTCATATTGCGGGCCTCAGACTGCTGCAAGACTGATAGGGATCGTGGATCCCTGTGGTAACAGGGTCCTATGCTGGTCCGACCATCAAACTCGTAGTACGGCAGTCGGACCGCCAATAGCCGCACCACCACTGTGGGTTTGGTGGTCCATCGGACTGCTAAATTCGTAATCAGGCCCTAAGTCTTTTGTCATTTTTACAGCAAAGTCTTTAAACATAGGATTAGCTAGTGCCAGCCATGCCGAAATATAAAATAACCAAAGCGTTTTACCACTCCAGGCACTGTATCACAGATTTGAATTGAATAAAAGCAACCCTTCACATGTAAGCCTATCAGTCAATGATGTGACTTGTAAAGTGCGACTATTCACCCATAGGGTCTCAAGACACTGGTGGGGAGGGACTGCTGCTCCGTTGAAGGCACTGTGGTTCAGTCAAAGAGTCAGGGCTTGAGGTCCAGGTATTTGCTGTGAGGTAGGAGAAGGATCTTCCTCTGGCTGTGGACATGCAGATACGTGGCCAGGGCCAGTTGGGCAGAGTGGAGGACTCTGGTGAGTGAGTGGATAGAGAGGCGGTGGTTGAGGTACGCAGGTTCCACATCATTGTAGACTTATGTGAGGGGCTTGAAGGTGATTCTTTTGTTGACAGGGAGCCAGTGGAGGTCTCTCAGGTGAGCGGTGATGTGGCTGTGGCGGGGAATATTGAGGAATATTCTGGCAGATGCGTTTTAAATGTTCTGGAGTTTCTTGAGGAGTTTCTGATTGATGCTGGCACAGAGTGCGTTGCCGTAGTTGAGTCTGCTGCTGATAAGTGAGTGGATGACCATCTTTCTGGACTCACTTGAATATCTTTCGGAGCAGATGTGCATGTGGAAGCAGGATGAGACTGCATTGGTCTGGTGGTTCATGGTGAGCGAGGAGTCCAGAATGGTGCCGAGGTTTTGTGCATGATCTGTGAGTGTGGGGGGGGTCCAAGATCTGTGGGTCACCAGGAGTTGTCCCAGGTGGAGTGAATGGAGCCGAGGATGAGGATTTCAGTCTTCTCTTCTTTGGAAGCCGTATTGGGAGAGGTCCAGGATGAGGTTCTCTTCAATGAACTCAGAAAGTTGTGCGTTGATTGCCCTCTCAATGACCTTGGCGTGGGAAAGGGAGCAGAGAGATGGGTCTGAAGTTCTTGAGGTCCTTCGGGTCAGCAGAGGGTTTCTTCAGCAAGGGGTTGATCTCTGCGTGTTTCCAGTCTTTCAGGAAGGTGGCGGAGTTGATGGAGCAGCTGATGGTGCAGCAGAGTTCAGGGCAATTTGGGGGGTGGCTCTGTTGAAGATATGGTTCGGGCATGGAACCAAGGGGGCTCCAGAAAGAATGCTCTTCACGATCTTGAGAGTGTTTTCAGCAGTGAGGGGAGTCTAACTGAGCAGGGTCTGCTGGGGTCCTGTGTCATTTGGTGTGGTGGTAATGGGTGGGGTGAGAGAGTCTTGGGTATTGAGGCTGTTGAAGCTGTCGTAGATCTCCTTTAATCTTGCAGTGGAAGACGGTGCTGAGGTTGTTGCAAAGGACTTGGGAGGGTGGGATACCTGCTGTCTCTGCGCTGGGTTTGGTGATTTCTTTGACCATGGCAAAACGTTCTTTGCTATTGAGTGCGTTGGTGTTGATCCTTTCTTGTAGGGACGCTTTCTTTGTTCTAATGAGGTGGAGGTGTGCAGTGACAGCGGTTTTCAAGGCGGAGTGGTCCTCCAGGGTCTTGCTGCTCCTTCATCTCTTTGCAAGCCGTCTGCAGGTAGGTCTGGACTCATGAAGGGTGGGAGAGAACCAGTTGGCTTTTTTGGAATGTCGCTTGACTGAGTTTTCTTAGAGGGGAGCCAGTGTGTCTGTTCAGTTGGAGAGCCATATGTGGTGGTTGCGTGGTGGGGTATTAGTGTCCGTGGATATTGGAGGTGGGGTTTCGTGGAGGGAGGTGGTGAGCTCTTCTTCTGTGACTTTGTTCCAACTTCTGTAAGGGTAGCGATGGGCGCAGTGGTGTACGGTGGGGATGGACGCAGTGGTGGTCGGTCTAAAAGAGCTCACAGGTGTGGCTGAAGGTGATGTTGCTGCTGGCAACTGGGGTTGCGGGCATGCAGGGTGTTGGTGTCATAGAGGTGGACGGTGAGGACCAGGGTCCGTGGAGCTGGGCGTGGTCCAGGTGCCTTCGGCATGCAACAGTGCGCCACGCAGCAGCCGCCATTAAGTAGCATGAGGGGGAGGGCTAGACAGTTGGGAGGTGGGAGAAGCAGGTAAGCGGTGCTGGAGGGGGGTGTGCCCACAGGGGACGAGAAGTGGCAGGGACATAGCGAGGAAAACGCACAAAAGTGACAAGAGGAAAAAGGGGAAAAGCGGAAAAATGCAGAAAGCGAAAGAAAGTGACAGAAAAACAGAAAAAATGCAGAAAGTGAAAGAAAGTGACAGAAAAGCAGAAAATATGAAAGGAGTAAAAAAGAGATGGTGGCACTCCCAATCAGCGCGTCCCAGCAGCGTGTGTAAGCAGTCACTCACAGGCAGTCTCTGGGTGGATTTTCAGGCCCTGCAGAAGGCAGCAAGATGGGGCCACAACAGCATACCGGGGCCCCAAGTTGTCAGCCAGGTCAGGCGTGAATACATTCCAGGGCTGACCACAGGCCCCCCTCACAGCGAAAAGCGCTGGCCAGCCGCAGTGACCCCCTGTTGTTATTATTTGTTTTTGATAAACGTATGGACTGTATAGTGTGGTAAATGTTGTAAAAATATGTGAATATGTGTAAATAGCAGGAATTGTTGTTATATGTGTTGGACCAGAAGGATTAGAAGTCTTTTTGCACCTACGTTCTCCTTAATGTATATAATTTTGAAAAGATAAGAAGCTACTAAAAAGAAAAAAGGTTAAATAAATAACCTAATCATATGAAATTATTCAGTGTGATTATTGTAATAAGGAAATTGCATGAGTTAATCAGAATACCTGGTTCCCCTTTGTTGTACCTATTGAATACGCCTGCCCCGGTATTTGTCCTTTAGGGCATTTCCCCTTTCTTTGCATAATCACTCAGTCACAGGCATAATCAGTTGCTAATGCAATAAGGTAAAAAAGAATGGTGGGAAACACCAGCGCAAAACTTGGCAGTGTTTTACTCTGAACACGTGATAGTGCTATCAAATACAAATTGCAATGCCAGTCTTTTTTTAGTTTTAAAAACAAGCTTTTTGCAGTCATGTCATTATTTTATCAGATCACTAATGTAGAAACTACGCCACCCACAATGGTATTATTCAGGGTCACTGATGCAGAAACCAAATCACCCTTGCTAGACAATAGGGTTATCACACACTTTGAAGCTTACCAGGAAACGTCAGGTATTTGTATCTCTGCGGGCCACATTTTATAGCACTATCAACATGTCGGCCTCGTGTCCCTTCCCTGTTTGTAAAATACACTCCCATTCAAACATGGCTCCGGACCACCGTGCGTATCGTCAGCCAATAAAATGAAGAGCCATCTGATTTCAGCAGTTCGTAATCAGATGTGTGGGGATGTCCAGAATAGACTATTCTTTCCTTGCTCAAACTACCACTCACAGTAAGTAGCGTATGTCTATGATTGCATGAAGCTGGTGATGGAGCAGGGTTTTGTATGTAAAGAGACTTGCTTGGATCAATCCTCCCGAATAACGCATAAACGTACTTAGCGTATGTTTGTCCTGTTTCGTATTACTAATAAACTCCACCACGCGATATTTCTAGTATCTAGGGGAAGCTTGACTATGTGCTTTTACTAACAATAACGCAAGTGAATTAAAATGGCCACCAGAACGTGGGAACTGTACTGCGCATGCGTCTACCACACTCACGTGGTGTGACGTCTTCTAATGCTTGATGGGAAATTCTGCAGCTGCGCACTAGAATTAAGATGGCTACTACATGTGACTAATCGTTGATGCACCTGCTACCGCTTTTCCTAAGCCATGTTTGTTTCGCATAATAACTAACGCTGTAGTTAAAATAAAAGAAATGGGAATAGTGTAGAGATAAGTGGTATGCAGAATATTCATTTATTTTTTGTTCTAAAACGGTTTCTCTTCTACTTTGCTATAAGCTCGTATTTTGGGCCTGATAAACCCTTGCTGCTTCCATGATTACATTTTCCGCAACTGCGCAGAAGAGATATAGAGTCCCAAGTCATGGCATTGACACACTGCCAAGGACGTCCTTGACCTCAAGATCCCCGGTAACCTGACCCTGTGACCTCGCAAGAGAAAGCTGAACTGTATCAAATAAAATACATTTATGAAACAGCCATTGTTGGGTGGAATAAAAGTGCATGGGAAAATGAAGTTATGGGAGGGAACGTTAATTTGAAATATATGATCTCATACTGACATGGTGTGATGACCTCTCATCTTTTTTGGTCAATCAAAATTGGGAATACACACATTGGCAATATTGGGGGGGTGGTACACTGCCCTGGAAAATGGTATAACTAAGGTAGACTTAGTTAGTTAGATTGTCGGACTTGTCTGAATAGCTGACCTGTCACTGACCCAACGCACTCAATAGGCGATCGAGAGCAGAGGTGCTGGCGGAGCACTCTGTCAGAAGATTCGATAACCCAATCGGTTTTAGGGGGAGGAATCGATTACCCAATCGGGGTTCTGGAGGAAATTCGATAACCTAATCGGGGTCAGACTGTTAGCCACAGAGAGGGGTGTAACGCTAGTGTTGCACATAGCTGGGGGTACCTGTCCTGACCTGCAGCCGTCCTATCCTGATCCAATTGGTCCGCACCTATCCTGGTTTTTGTCTACACCTGTCCTGTCCTGGTGGTATCTGAACTATCGGAAATCCTGTTTCTTGGTCCCAGCCCGTGGCCAGGGTTGGTCTTCACACCATCTAGGTAAATATAAATTTGTGTGGGTATGTCAAAGTGCTGTTTCACTTTTCTACCCATCCTATGTCCTAATGCTTAAAGACAGTCGCATAAAATCTTCGCATATCTTTACTTTGATTATTATCTTCCTAATTGAAAGTGTATGGACTCTAACATTTATTAATTTTCTTAGATAAAGTGTTTAAACCTTTCCCGAGTTTGTGGTTATTTATATATGAAATGTTATTATAACTACCTATTTTCTTGCTAACTCCCTTGATCCCTTAGGACTCTAGGTACCGATGACAAGGATTGGTAAGTCAAGGTATAAGTTAAAAGTCCTAAGTGTAAAGTGAATAACATCCTGGTATAGTGAAAGGGTTTTCACCTGTTTCAAGGTATTACTATATTTATGGGCCCAGGTGAGTATGGTTTGTGTCCCCGTCACCCTTCCCCTCTTCTCCCCATGCTGTCTCTCACCCTCCTCTTTCCCACCTTCATTATCTGTCTATTTCCCCCTACTCCAACCCCCCTCTGAATCTCTCACCTTGCCTTCTTTTCCCCTTATGTATTAGTGCGTATTGTCTATCTCGACCTTACAAGTAACTATGATCTGATGCTCATGTAAAGCGCTCTGATACCTCCGGGTCTAGCCAGCGCTATATAAAACTTTTAATATAAAAAATAAATAAAAACCCTGCGCTCTATCACTGGCAGGAAGACTTTATTCTGTGTTGACAGTTTAGCACTCAGAAAACAAACGGCCGACACATGGCGTAGTACTACTCATGCGACATTATCACCATGACCTGGTAAAATGAAAGCGGATAAAAGTAAATGTTGAAGTTGAATTTTGTGAATATATATTTTATCACTCAAGTATCCTAATTGAGATGTCAGTCCTAGTGCAGGCTGTCCAGTCCGTCCCAGGTGGGACCCTTCCAGTAAAAAACTGTCCTGGTGGCCGCTGTAACCCGGGTCACTGACTCCTTCTTCGTCTCCCTCGGCTGCGTTAAGAACTGAATTCGGCAGGGTGCAGCACAGCTAACACATAGCGGCCAATTTTCAGATTGCTCAAGTGTGACATTTCCAAGAATTAAGTGCGCTTATGAGGGACATTGTAGTGGCAAATGTGTGACACTTCAAGTGCCACTTTCTCACAAGTGAAACTGAGGAATAATGTTCATTTAAAGAGATACATATTGGAAATTACCACCGTCTGAGCAGTAAAAAGCCTTGTAGAAGCCCTGGAAACTGCTGTAAACTCCTGAAAGGGAGGGTCACTAATTGATTTACATTTCTAAAGTGGTCTTACTATAGTGATTTCTAGAAAGATCCGTGACACCTTGTGATGGGTGCTGCCTGATCACTTTTGGGGAGTACTGATCAGACCCCTATTCTGCGGCGACTATGGTATGCTAGAGAAACCTTGCAGTGGTTACTGAGAAAGACGTACATCACTCAGGCATTATTAGGTTTAAGGCCCTACCAATATTGCACCAGTGTTTACCCAGCCTGTATTTTTAGCTTCCAGAATTAATACTTCTTTTGAAATATAAACCCACAGCTACAGATACATCAATAGTGTTTTTGAGTGGTCTAAAATTGCCATAAATTAGTTTTTAAACAAGCCTCCTCGGTCGAAATATTAGATGTAAAAAAGAAATAATACAGAATGACTCATTAGAACATTAGATGCTTGTGCGCAGCTTTGAGTATAAGGTCACTCAGAACTGGTAGGTCGGGTGCCAGATCCCACGATCAATGCATCTATAAAACTGTGTGCTTTGTAGAAAACGGATAAGTTCATAAAGGGGTTGGTTACGCTACCAACGTGAGCAATAGATAAGGAGGGAACTGGTCTGTGCTTGGTTTTGCACTTATTTTTATTCTCTGATCGGGTAGTTTTGCAGCCTTGCACTGGGTTTGCCACCAAGGTTACTTTTCAAGTTAATGTAGGAAAATAAATGTGAATGTGTGCCAGTATAATGTAACTGGTGCTCATGTACGGCCCTTGAATACCTTTTGGTTGCGTATATACAATTGTAAAAGAAAAATTGTTAGGCAGAATATAAATGTGATTCCTCTGCTCTGGGCTGAGTGCTTCCAAGAGTGAGGTCTGTGTCTCTAAAATTAAAGAGCTGCGAGGCTCTTACTACCGACACAGTTTGATAACAGTAAAATCTGTTTCAATATTTGCCGACTTGCAGACCATGTTTTTACAACAATTGTGATCAGTATTTGAGGAATGAAAAGCTGTAATGCTGTATTTGTGCACTCTCCGTGACCTGACAGTGTGCCTGTGCGCAATCAAGAGAGACAGTGGCAGGAACGGCTGGCAAAACCACAATGTCGGGGTCTGGTTCAGCAGGTGAACCCCGAGACAGTGCGGCCATGTGATTGGAGGTGATGCAAACAGATCGGGCCGTGCTGCGCCCTGTGCACAGAGCCCCCCTTTAACCACCATTTGTCCCGTGCAGTGGCAGGGTGAGAGAATACAGCACACACTGCAGCCCAGGCCGGTGCGAGCTACAGCAGGACAATGCGAGTGCCAGGCGCGCAACTTCAGCCTCCTGCCTTCCACACCAGCACGCAGGATGTGACGTCACGCCCGCACCGGCAGTATTACACACAACCTGACTGGGACCGGTGACATCAGGCAGGCTGACAAGTGAGAGCCCTGCCGCGGGAAACATTAATAATGCAACGCAAACCTGCCACGTCAAACGTAGTCTTAGCATGGAATGTGAGCCTGCCAGCGCTGAGCAGCCTTAGGTCAGCTGTGAGCCCCAGTCCTTGCCATGTAACCCCTCCTCCCCCCGCGCACTTAACATCGCGGCTTCTGGACAAGGGCTGCATCCCGTCTACATACCGGTTGCTTCTAGTCCTAATTTCTGTCTTTGCTGCTGTGACACAGCGCCGGGGCGGTAGTGCTCAGCAGTCAGACTGGGGCTGGTGTGGCTGGTGGGCACTGGCAGGCAGATGATCAGTGCCAGCGCCACTGCCCACCAAAAGCCTCTGCACCTGTTAGCTGAGGCCTACCGCCAGACGCTTCAGCAAGAGTGGGAGCTCGTATTTACTGCAGAAGAAGGGAAGGCCTGAATGGAATTATGGGTAGGAGCAACCCCTCCCCTTGCTGAGCTTGCATTGAACTCCACTGTGATTGGCTGTGAGTGTCATGTGCTTCTCAGTGCATGTTATACACAATTCACCATATCCAATTCATTCACACGCTTATCCAGTTCATGCAGTATGCTATACAACACAATGTGATTCGTATCTAACTTCAGTGATGTCCATATTTATTTTGAGAGGAGTATTATTTGCTTCACTATTATTTATATCAATTTCAAGCTTTGTCATATGTAAACCATTCTGTAATGTTAACTTTTTAAAATCTTTTTTAAATTACCTTTTGTGTTATCTCAACTCTTTGCAAAACAATACAGTTGCCTGCAGTAAATTACAGCACCATCACACATGAAGCTGTATATAATTTAGTACATTAACCTCATTGCTGCTGAGCATATTCCCCTGCTGTGCTGGTAAATCGTGAATCCCATTACTTCATGACGAGCTGGGCTCGTCATGAGCGTGCGAGGAGGCTACACCATGACGAGCCCAGCTCGTCATGAGCGTGGAAGGGGTTAACGGCCACACGCAGCAAACTTACCATTTGCGATTTCTTAATTGCGAAAATTAAGGAATCGCAATTAAGAAATCGCAAATGGCTATGCATCAAAAAAAAATCGCAATTTTATTTGCGATTTCTAAAAATTCCTTAATTGCGATTCATGCGAATCGCAAATAAGGAATCCCTTCCCATTGATTCCTATGGGCCAAGACACCCATAGGAATCAATGGGAAGGCCTTCAGAAATTGCGATTAGCATTTTGCGAATCGCAATTTTCGAATGCAATTTCAATGGTGCAGGACCCCCCCCCTGAAACTTAATTGTAAGTGCAATTTTCACACACACATGTCCCAAGGACATGTGTATGTGTAAGATGAAACTTTCAAAAATGCATTTTTGCATGAAGGTCAACTTCATGCTAATTTACCTCTCCCAATTTGCGAATTCGCAAATTTAAATTGGTCATGCATTGCATTTAAGAAATCTCAAATTGCGATTTCTTAAATGCAATTGCAATTTTAGGATTTGCAACATGGTTGCGATTCCTAAAATTGCGAAAAGCATGATGCATCCCAAATTTGAGAATTGCATTCGCAAACGGCCGAAAATTGCGATTCGCACCGTTTGCGAATGCAATTCTCAATGATGCATGTGGGCACAACAGTCCAGCAGTTTCCTTCTTTTACCAGAACATCTTTTTCACACATCAGGATGGCACCTCCAAAGCACAGTGGCATTAATCAAAGCTGAAATGTGGCCGAGATGGCACCTTGGGTACTATTACATTTAGAGCTTTTGTCCAGCAATCAGTGTGTATACACATTCCCATCATACCTCCATCCCTCCCTCATTTTGCATGCTTGGCCAATTTTTTTTTTTTTAAATCTGTTTTTATTTTCTAGAAAAAAAAAAAGAGAAGGTCCAGGTATACACAGCGTCGGGCCCACAACCCTATACAGTGCCGGCCGCGTGATGTAAAAGGGTCTCTAACATTTTTGGAGAAGCATTAGTGAAGTATTTTAAACACAGCATGTCGCCTACAACCCTTGTTGGGCCGGCCGCGTGATGCACTATATATAGCAGTAATGAACTATTGTGGGAAGTCTCAAGACCGTCTATAAACAACAACACTGAGAACGTGGGCGAGAGGCCCATAGAAAGCAAGTAGTGGTGAGTAGACAGAAAAGTGTCAAAAAAGAGAAGAGACAGTAGATAAACAAGCATTTACAATGCAATGGTCTTGGCATTGTTAAAGTTAGAGCTATTGGCATTGCTCATGACATTATTTATGTTTTTGTTTTTAAAACATAAATAAATGGCATTGTCATTTACAATGCCAATAGCTTAATCTCTCGCAAATGCGAGACCTATTGCATTTGCACCCACATAGAGCCACCCACACAAAGCCACCCACACACACACATACAGAGCCACCCACACAGAGTCACCCACACACACACACACACACAGAGTCACACACACACAGAGCCACATACACACACAGAGCCTCACACAACTCTCTGCCCAGTAACGTCCTAGGGAACAGAGGTACAAAAAACCGGATCACAAGCAGGGCACAGAGGCACAAAAACCGGATCACAAGCAAGCACAACCAACGAGGGGGGGGGGGGAGCAGGACAGCAAGCACATCCAACGAGGGGTGCAGGACAGCAAGCACAACCAACGAGGGGGCAGGGGAGCAACACAAAAACCGGATCACAAGCAGGGAACAGAGGCACAAGCAGGGAACAGAGGCACAAGCAGGGAACAGAGGCATAAGCAGGGAACAGAGGCACAAGCAGATAGCAGAGGCACAAAAACCGGATCACAAGTAAGCACAACAAGGGGGGGGGGCGCAGGACAGCAAGCACAACCATCGAGGGGGCAGGGGAGCAACACAAAAACCGGATCACAAGCAGGGAACAGAGGCACAAGCAGGGAACAGAGGCACAAGCAGGGAACAGAGGCACAAGTAGGGAGCAGAGGCACAAAAACCAGATCACAAGTAAGCACAACCAACATGCTGCTGTAAGTAATTCACTATTACTTGGAGCTCCAGACTATATCATGAACCAGTTACAACAGCTGCAAACCACACTACTCGTTGTTTTTTCTTTGGCCAGCTTCCATCTCGCTCTTCCGCCACCAAGGCAAACATTAAATTGGCTCCCTACGGCCAAACAAACTGCTTTCAAGTCCCTCTGTACGGTCTTCAAGGCCATAAATGGACTCAATCCACTTTACTTGCAAAACAAGTTCCAGTTCCATTAACTTCCGATGCAGCTTCGATCAGCTAGACTGGACAGATTGCGAGGCCAGATTTTATCAGACACATCAGCTAAACTCGAACTCTCTCCTGCTGAATTGAAGGACCAAAGCTAATCGGTTTTCCTTTTGCCACATATTTGAAACTGGATTGCTCTAAAGACCTTAACCCTGCTATTGCACAAGCTTGTGTACCAGTTCCAGCGCCAGGACACCTTTTCTCAGTATCCGCACACTTAATAAAAACAAATATGCCTCCTTTGGGGCTGGAAGCAATGGGCGGCAGGGGGGTTTCCAAGGGCGAGGGATGGCCGGTTCCCTACTAGATGCGCTGCAATTCATGATTTATTTCCTTATGCGTATGTGTGTGGCGCCGACTTTACCCGAAGGTGTCGGAGCGCTTCGCAGTAGGAGCAGGAAGGATACAGGAGGAGAGAATTACAAGTGAGCAGGTTACAAAAGGACAAGGTTGAGTTACACGAGGCAAGAGGGACAATTGTCAGCAAATACAAGAGGTAGCAAACAATACGATACAGGAGGGAAAGGTTACAAGAGGCAAAAGTGGGGGTGAATTGTGACCCGGGCGGCGGGGGGGGGGGGGTTAAAGGGTAGTAAAAGAATTCGGGGGGGGGGGCGGAAGAGCGCAGTGAGGAAGGGGGCCTTACGGTGGGTGGTTCCTCAGGGGGGGGGCGAGCCTGGGCGTTCTTATATAGCAAGGACTTTAGCCAAAGGAAGCGCTTCGCAATAGGAACAGTAATGATACAGGAGGAGAAAGTTACAAGTGGGGCTTGCGAGGAATGTGGAGGAGCATGGAGGGTTGCAGTGCCAGGCACAAATGAGCGCTCGAAAAGGGAAATGCAGAATCTCCGCTCCATTTCCAGGCACCCCTTCCGCCTCCTCTCCGTCCTTTGTTTCTATGCGGCAGCGTCCTTGTGGCATTATGCAAGATATTATGTAAGCTCATTCTTTAAAAGTGCTACAAGCATGACCGAGCTCATTCGATACACTCACCACGTCACAGGCCAAGCAAGATACAAAATCTTAGAAGACATGAAGGGAGAAAGGAACACAGAGACAGACAAGCATTTACAAGTGGGGCTTGCGAGGAATGTAGTGGAGCGTGGAAGGTTGCAGTGCCATGCACGGGTAAGCGCTGCACCCACGGGTGGGCCCCGGGTGAATGGGAGTGAAAGAGCGGTCTGAGGGGGAGGAGAAAGAGGCGCTATACAGGGAGCAAAGCCTTCACAGTTAGTAAAAGGAGACACGGACACCGGGAGGGGGGCAGTAAAAGGAGACACGGGCAGCGGGAGGGGGGCGGGAACGGAGACACGGACAGCAGGAGGGGGGCAGTAAAAGGAGACACAGACAGCGGGAGGGGGGCAGTAAAAGGAGAGACTCCAGCAGGAGGGGGGACGGGAACGGAGACACGGACAGCGGGAGGGGGGACGGGAACAAAGACACGGACAGCGGGAGGGGGGCAGGATACAACTGGAACGAGGACACGGACAGCGGGAGAGAGTGGGAACGAGGACAGCGGGAGCGGCAAATAGAAAACAAGCCCTCACCTGAGGACGACTTCTTCCGGCGGCGGTGGGCCTGAATTGGCTGCCACAAAGCTCTGACATTTTCGCATTCGGGGGCGTGTTTTTGCAGTGACGTCAAGATTAAATAACAAGATTAAAAAATTGCAAAAACACGCCCCCAAATCCGTTCAAGACGGGGCTTGAACTGAGTGACGCCCCTGTCTTCCAATGGCTGGCCTCCGTTTTGGAAGCCAGCCAATGGAAGAAAGAGGCGGGTTCAACCCCCAGTACTGTGAAACATAAAATCTCGGCTGCGCGACACTGCTGCGCAGTGCACGCTAGTCCGAGACCTAAAAAAGTAGACAGCAGCGAAGGGGGTTGTGTGGGCAGACCGGGGAAGGGTTCAGCGAAACCATGGTCTCATGTTACTGAGATCGAGAGTCTGAATACTTGTCAGAGGGGATTACGCGCAGGGTTGATCTGGGTGCATGAGTAATCTGTTGGGGTCAGTCAGGAGTATAGCGTCCTCAAAGAGTCGTAAAGCCCTGAGTTTTGAAGGTAGGTAGCGTGCATGTTCTATTTTACAAAGATATTTAACTAAGGGTTGCCAGATGGTGGTGAAGCGGGTGTCACGTGATTGCAGTCGTGCAGTAAATAGTTCCATGGTTACTACGTGCCATAAGCGCACAAACCAAGCAGCAATCGGGGGGGTCTCCGCTTTCTTCTAATATAACGCTATAAGTTGTTTAGCAGCTCCAAGCATGTGAAGTGCTATAATCCAATCGCTGTGGGTAAGTGCTTTTAGGTTGTCAGGCTTGAGGCCTAAAAGGACCGTGGCTGTGGACTCAGGCAGGGGGAAGCCTAATACCTCCTTAATATGGCTGAGGACTTCTTTCCAGAGCAGGGTCAGGAGTGGGCAAGCCCACCAAATATGAATGAAGTCTCCAGATGCATTCAAGCACCTCCAGCACAATGGGGATGTGGCAGGAAACATTTTGTGCAGTGGAGTAGGCATGTAATACCATTGCGTCATGATCTTGTACACAGTTTCCCGCTGCAAAATACTGCGATAGACCTTTGGAATGTCACGCCATAGGCGACTCCACCGTGCGGGTGTGATTTCCGTGGAGGAATTCAGTTGCCATTGGCGTTGATATGGATGGGCAGTTATTAACGGGGGGTGCTGCACGATCTAGTATGTCCGAGAGATAAGGCCCTTCGATTCGTCAAAGGAACAAACCAATCACTCAAAGGGAGTGAATGGTCGAATGGCGGCCTGCATCTCAGGCGAGGACACCCAGTGTCGCAGCTGTGCATACTGGAAGGTGGAATTCCTCTCTACACTGAAAACGTTTTAAGCGTTCCCCCTTCGTACAGATTACCGATCACTCTGCATTCCCCTTGTAACCATTTGGCGAATGTCTGCGGGTTAAGGGCTGGAGGAAATAGCGGGTTGCCTGCAATGAGAGTGTGGGGGAGGGAAAGGTCTTAAGTGCCTTACGCATGGCCACTTTGTCCCATATATCAGAACCGTCTTTGTGGGCACTGTAATATATGCGCTACGAGAGCACGCAGTACCGTGGAGCCACGTAAGATCCCAGATGGTACGCCCAGTTACCATCCTTTCCATGTGGAGCCAGATCTTTTCACTTTCAGTGGTTGTCTACCCCGAAACAACACGAAGATGGGCGGCCCAATAATATTCCAGGAGGTTGAGGCATGCTAGCCTTCCACTGTCTCGCGGGAGCATGAGGACCTTGTGGGAGAATCGTGGTCTATGCCCACCCCATATGAAGCTGGTGAGGTCTCGCTGAAGGCTCTGAATCTGGTGTTGTGGGATAGGGGTGGGAAGGCATTGAAATAAATACAGGATTTTAGAGAGTATCTACATTTTAATATCGCTAAGTCGGCCCAGCCAGGACAGGGTCAGAGATTTCCATTCTCTCATATTCTCCAAAACAGTTCTCCTGCACTCCTGCCAGTTTACTTGGGTCCACGTGTCGAGGGAGAAGCCCTAAATATCGAATGTGGTCAGTGGCCCATTGATAAGGAGCAAGCTTTTTCAAGACTGGTATCTCCTCCTCAGGAATTGTAAGGTTCAGAGCCCAGGATTTTCCATGATTAATTTTAAGACCTGAGGTCCGCTCAAAAGACTGTAGTAGGGAGTGGAGCACCGGGAGGGATATATGTGGACGTGATAATGTGAGGATAAGGTCATCCGCAAAAAGCGCTGCCTTATTCTGCTGACCCCCGAGGGAAAGACCATGTATATCCGCAGCCTGCCTGATCATCTCCGCTAGAGGCTCTACCACGAGGGCAAACAGCAGAGGAGACAGGGGGCCACCCTGCCGTGTACCCCTGTGAATGGAAAAAGGATCCGTAAGCTGACCGTTGACCTGTATTCTAGCTTGTGGTTGAGAGGTAGGGGGCCATGATCATAGAGATCATGATCCGGCCTAGTCCGATTTCTTGGACACATTTTTAACTGGTTTCGATGCCATTGATCAACCTTGCCAAGTGCCACGCATCTCTCGTTAGAATAACGCATTTTCGTTAATGTCCTTGCATTATCGCAATGCTTGAGTTTGTCACGCAAAAGTGCTACTCCTCGCGGGCTTGCACAGCTGATCAGATTAAGCTATGCTTTGAACGTGTTCCGAAGTACCTTCCTGCAGCACACAGTCCTCTCACTTCCGATGTTTGAAAGGAGATCAAGGCTGATCTGCACAGACAGTTAGAGTTGATGGGCGGCCCTTATTCTATGTTTCACTGGAGCAACTGGTCCCTCCCCTCTTTGTAACAGCGGGATTCAACATTCTAGCACTCAGCCAATTGCGTGCATTTCTCCCCAGTTCTAGCACAAATGTTGTGAGAGTGAATGTGACGCAGGGCTGGCCACCAGATCGCAAAGACATTTTAGGTGAGCCCTCATGGGGACTTGTCAGTCCTGGCAGTTGAATTCTCTCTGTTGCAAGTGGTCAATGCAGCCTGGGCACCTCTAACTTACATTATGGACAATCTGGAGTTCACACTGAACGTGTCAGTGCCCTTTCACCACAAATTAAACTGTCTCCTGCGCATGGCCACCCATTATGTTTTGCTTTTATTTCTTCTTACCAGAATGTACTGTTTAAAAATGGAACTCTTGGCATTTTCAACATAAAATGCCTCCATATTAAAGCGCTAAATATCGAGTTCTGAAGGCTCTTGGTATGCAATTAGTTAAACACATTTATGGCCTCATTTCATTTAATGCTCACCGCACTTGAAGAGCAGGTGCGCCCCAGAAATCACTGTGCAACTCTGCAAACCTTCAGGTCGCTTCACACTTCCAGGAAACCAAGCTTCCCCACCACTGCCATACTTTTATTTCCCTCTCTACGGATACCATATTCATTTTGACAAGTTTCATTTTAATTTCATCATTGGTTATATTCATTTGCAGGAATGTTGAATTACTTTCAAAGGAGCTAATATTGATTTCAATGCATGTCATATTCATCTTAGCATATGTCATATTCCTTTCAATGAATGTTTCATTCATATTAACACATCTTATACACATTTTAATATAATTCCTATCCAGTTCAACACATATGAAAATCATGTCAATGTTCATCATATTAATTTCAATGCAAGCCGTATTCATTTTGATAAATGTCATGTTCATTTTAACGTTACTTATATTTATTTTAAAACATGTTAAATTCATTTCAATAAAGCTCATATTCATTTCTACTTATGTCATTTTTATTTTAACATGTGTTATATTCCTTTCAACTCACGCCGTATTTAGTTGAGTGGATGTAATATTAATATTACCATTTGCCAAATTCATTTTAACATGTCATATCCATTCCAACATTTGTGAAATTCATTTTGATTATACAATATTCATTTCAAAGCATGTAATTTTCATTTTGACGAAGGCCATTTTAAATTCAGCATTGGTCAAATTTATTGTAAGGCATGTTGCATTAATTCCAACTGGACTTATAGTCATTTCAACATGTCACATTCATCTTAGCATCTGACATATTCCTTTCACTGGATATCACATTCATATTAACACTTATTTTATTGTTAACACAAGTCATATCCGTTTCAACATATATCATATTTATTTTAATGTGTATCATGCTTTTTTCAATGAAAGCCATATTCATTCTGATGAATGTCACGCTCATTGCAACATTACTCATATTCATTTTAAATCGTGTCAAATTAATTTTTACACATGCCATATTCATTTTAACGTGTCATGTTCCTTTAAATTAATGTTAGATTTATTTCAATGGATGTCATATTGATATTAACACTTGTCATATTAATTTTAAGATTCAACGTATCCACTTTAATATATATCATATTCATTTGAATATGTATCATATTAATCTCAATGCATGCCATATTCATTTGGATGAATGTCATGAGAATTTCAGCTTTGGTCATACTCATTTTAAGGCATGTTAGATTCCATTCAATAGGGCTTATATTAATTTTAACACAATCTATATTCATTTGTAATCATCTCCTATTCATTTCTGTGTTTCTCAGATTCATTGCAAACTGGGCAATATTAATTTCTGTGCAAGTCATATACATTGCAACATGTGTAATGTCCGTTTCAGTGTATGTTATATTATTTTCAATGTGCATTATATTCTTTTCAGAATATAACACATTCATTTTAGTAACTTATATTCATTTCAGTCCATCATATTCATTTCAAAGTATGTAATATTCTTCTTGGCATATGTAGGTCATTTCAAGAAATGTCCCATTCTTCTTGATGCTTATTCCATTCGTTTTAGTGATTGCTCTATTGTTTACAGTGAAGGCCATATTCACTTCAGTGTGATTGATATATATTTCAGTACATCTTTTATTTAATTTGGAGTGTGTATTACTCATATTAATCACTAAATAGCATAGTCACTCTTCCAGGTTTCATATTTGATTAGACACATGTTGCATTTATTCTGGTGTATCTCAAACTTATTTTGCAGCACTCCATGCATTTCAGGAGGTGTCTTATGTGGGGATTTGTAATTTTGACATGAACGGCTTCCCATACTGACAGACACAACATGGGATGAGGTGCCTTAAGGGTTTGGTAGACACAGGCTGGTTACAGACACAGTGGAAGTAAGAGAAAGTGTGGGTGAAACACTGTGGCTCTGGTGATATCCAGTGGTGAGCCCGAAATGTCGAAGTAACAGAGGAGTAAATGACAGATAGATGCACCTGGGCTTGACTGACAGTAAATATCCAACAGAGTGGCGGTGGCAGGAATGGTGGGAGTGACAAAGTGCATCCGGGTAGCAGATATAAAGGGGTGACAGATGCAGTGAGAGTGTGGCAGACTGGTTGGTTACAGATACAGTAGTGTTGAATGACACAACGAGCAAAATAAATTGGTGTGACAGACTGTGAATACTGGTGCTGTAATGTGGAAGGTCTTAAAATAAATGGGAAAACTATGGTGGATGAAATACACAATGAAGATGCTAACCGGTACAACTGCAGTGACAGATAAAAGAAAGTGAAGGATAAAAGGGTTTCCAGGTACAGGGGTAGGGTATGAAAAGTGGTGCTTGGCAGCAGATAAAGTGGAGCCAAAGAATGTAGGGGTGGCAGATGCTGTGGGGGAGATATAAGCAGGGATGACATCTACAGAGAGGTTATGCAGAAAGTCAGATTAGAGATACAGTGTGGGTTGGTGACAGCAGAGTTTGGTGATTTCCAGTGGTGAGACAAAATAGCGCGATTAGAGTTTCAGTGGATGCAGGCAGACAAAGTGGAAACAGGTGCAATGGGGGTGACAGCAAAGGTAAAGATTCAAAAGGGGGATTTACTGTGCTATGCGAATAAGTTGGGTATTAAGCAAGGGATAAAAAGATACAGCAGGCACAAAGGGGTGAAGGTGACACAGAGGTGTAGATGAATGTAAAAAAGTCACATACATTTGCTAAGATGAAGATGGCGTGCCACACTGTGGAGTAAACATAGGGGGTTATGCAGACAGTGCATTATGTGGGTGGGTTGGGTTTCGACTGATGATATAGTGTGGAAGACCAGGGCCTTTTAACAAACGGGTGCATCTGTTGGAAGGGCCAATCGGACGGCATGGCCGATGTTCTGATTTCTCAGGCTAGGCTTGATGCTCTTCCTTCTAAAAAGTTGGTGGACCACTGATCTTGTTAGATGGCCGTTAGGGTCATTCTTGACATTGCTAAGTTAGCAGGAGCTCGGCTGCCATGATGCTGCTTTTGCGCACGTTACTGCATGACTTGATTTTGCAAGACTCTGTGCCTTTCACATTAGAACGGTCTGTTTTCTGCATTCTCTGCTGTTCCTGGAGTTTAGTCTGAACACGACGTGCAAGGTCGATAATCATGCCACTTTTTATTCTGTTCGGGTCAGTCCCTAGCACCTAGGCAAAACATGCTACACACAGCTGCACTGCTGGAAAGCTTGTGCTTTGATAATACGGGGATGCATGTTGTTCACACATGTTTGGAGAGAAACCTTAACTTGGAGAAGAGCTATGCTGTTCCTGTGATTTAAACCTACCATCCAGACTCTAAGCTATGGGGTCTGCTGACAAAGCCCAGAGATCTTCCTTATATAATAAACCTCAACTTACCAAGGGGAGGGTAGTTAGGCCTTATAGTCCTTTTTCCACTGTCTTTATATAATGACATCCCCCTTTATATTCTATGTAATTGTAACAATGCTAACTATGTCAGGTTTATGCATTTTGCTGCTGGTAGTGGTTCGTATACTGAATTATAGAGCACAATAGTTAACAAGCATTTACAATGCAATGGTCTCTGCATTATTAAAGGTAGAGCTATTGGCATTGCTCATGACTTTTTTTTTTTTTTAAATCATAAATAAATGGCATTGTCATTTACATTGCCAATAGCTTAATCGTTTGCATATGCGAGACCTATTGCATTAGCACCCACACACAGGGGGCAGGGGCAGGAGAGCAAGTACAACGAACGAGGGGGCAGGGTAGCAAGCACAGCGAAGGGGTAGGGGAGCAGGAACAGCGAGGGGGCAGTGGCAGGAGAGCAAGCCCAAGCAACGAGGGGCAGGGGAAGGAGAGCAAGTACAAGCAACGAGGGGGCAGGGGAAGGAGAGAAAGCACAACGAACGAGGGGGCAGGAGAGCAAGCACAAGCAACGAGGGGGCAGGAGAGCAAGCACAAGCAACGAGGGGGCAGGGGCAGGAGAGCAAGCACAATGAACGAGGGGGCAGGGGGCAGGAGAGCAAGCACAGCCAGGGGGCAGGGGAGCAAGCACAACCAGGGGAGCAAGCACAACCAGGGGGCAGGGGAGCAAGCACAGCCAGGGGGCAGGGGAGCAAGCACAGCCAGGAGACAGGAGAAGAGGGGCGGGTTCAAGCTCTGCTCTGGCCCCCTGCCCCCGTTCATTCAGCATACATTAATGGGCCAGGCCCAGCGAGAGAAAGGAGTGATGCCTCTGCCCATCTGCCTCTAGAAAGGCCACTCAGGCACCCACTGGGCTGCTGGCAACATCCTAACAGCACAGAGAGCCCCCAGGCTGCCCAAAGAAGCAGCCACAGCTAGAACTCGGCTACCAGCACTTCAGCCATTACCAGAGTGCCCGCGTTACCAATCTGAGCCTGCCTACTGATTATCAAGCTTGATGTTGGGCTTCACACCATACCCAAGGGCAATCTTTGGGTCTCTCTGTATCCTATCGAAGAGCCAAGTTTCAGTGCTAGACTGATTACCATGCTTACAAGCCACTGTCAATGTGGAACTTGAAACCGTACTGTACCATACAGACAAGCGATATAAAACATTCCTGCAGCCTATTATAAGCACATTTCAATATCCTCTATATCTAAAGAAAGGTCAATGTCCAACTCCATATGCTACAGCCAAGCTTCACTGCTCTCACAAGAGCCTGCATAGAGACAACGGTCAACGCTGAATTCTATACCCTGCTGCCCATCTTCAGAGTTCACACGTGTACCCTTATTACAGCCACTCTTCACTGTGACCCCAGGTACCCATATTACAACCATTCTCCAATGGTCACCGCTGGAGCACGCAGCCATCCTTCAGCGTTGACCTCTGTACCCAGACAACAGTCATGATCCAATGATCACCTCTCTGCCCTGCAGCCGGTGCTCAAGAGGTACCTCTGCACCCCGATTACAGCTAAGCTCAACGGTGCTCTCTGTACCCTAGACCGAGTCCTCAGTGGTTACCTTTGTGTTCATATCACAGCCATGCTCCAATTGAGACCTTTGAACCCTGCAGACATGAGTCAGTGTTTACCTTTGTGCCTATTTTATTACCATGCTCCAAGGGTCTCTGCTGTACCCTGCAGCCAATCTTCAGCGTTGACCACTGTGCCTAGATAAGAGCTGTGCTCAACATTGAAGGTGTACCTCTGAACGCATATTACTGCCAGATTCCCATGGTGACCGCTGTACCATGCAATCAATCTTTACTTATGTAGCCATATCACAGCCATACTCCAGTGGTGACCTCTGAACCCAGCATCCAACCTGCAGTGTCTACTTCTGTGCCCCCTTTACAGCCACACCACATGGGTCACCTCAGCACCTTGTAGGCATGTGTGCCTCTACCCCAGAGGAGCTTCGGTGTTCTCTACACTCTGGCTACAACCAGGCGCCCCTAGGGTGACCCCAGTCATTTAAAAGACTCCATGCAAGGGTCGAAAGACATACAAGGAGCCCCCAGAGGAATGAAAACCCTAACCAAAGAGCAGAGTATCGTGAGTGTAACACCCTCGGTGTAAATGGGCAATCCAATCCCACCTAACCAAATACATTCTCGTTGATTTGCAAAGGAATTTCCCCTTAATATATCCATGTAACGTTTCCAGCTCGAAAGGCATCCCCTCACCCCGTTGTTGCACCCATGCCCCCTCACCACCCCCCAGCTTCCTGTCCTTTCACCATATTCGTGTTCAGGTAGCGTCCCTTGCTGCCCAGTAATACCCGCTGAAACTCATCTTCCTCCCTGCCTCTTGTAAGCCACATCTGTCCCCGTCACCCACATCTGTCCCTGTCACCCACCTGTCTGCCACTGCTTGGCTGCTCCTGTCATCTCCCTGCCCTCCTCCAACGTACCCGATACTTTACCACCCTCAGTCATATTTTGAACTATTCTATTGAACTGTTTTAACCCGTCAGCCTGTCTCCCCCATCACCCTGCCTTTCCCACCCACTTATCTACCCCTTTCGAGTCTTGACGGCTCGCGCACCCCTCTTTTGCAACTTCCCTGTCATTCCTGTCGCTGCCCCGGTCGCGTCCCGGAAGCCCCCGAGATGCCCACTCTCACTCACTCACCTCGTCCCATTTGATGAACTTGCTGCCCTTCTTGAGGGTCCCATGCACCGAGATGGGCTTCAGCTGGAGCGCGTGCACCCCCGGGCGGGCCCCGGCCATGGTCCTGGGAGGGTGGAGTCCCTGGGGGTCCCTTGGGTGGAGAGGGACAGACAGACAGCCCGGGCGGGCGGAGGACAAAAACTCTGAAGCTTCTGCCTGATGAGGAGAACCGAGGAGGGGCGGGATGGACCGGGGCCCAGGGGAGGAGGAATGGGGGCGGGACAGAGTGGAGAGAGGTGGATAGAGAGGGATGGACCAGGCAGGAGGACAGGGGAGGAGGGTGATAGGAGGTGGAGCTGGACAAAGGTCGCGAGGAGCTCCTCGGAGGTGGAATACAACTTCATAGCAGCAACAAAAGAGAAGAAACATGCTAGGGGATCACAGGAGTGGACAGAAATAACTGAGAAATATGTTCCATCCTGTCACGTGCGTAGACCAGGAATTTAATCCTAAACATATCTAATGGCACGAGATTATATGGGCGTGTGAAAAAGAAAAACTAACCACGCCTCCATTGGGCTCAAGTTTCCAAGTTTTTAGTGCGCGAAAAGTTGTCATACTTTTCATGCTGTTTATTTATCCCATTATAAATACAGGACTAGAAATAGCAGAAACTAAAGGCAAAGATCTGATCGAGGAGAGTTATTTATGCATGGCACGGGGTCACTGACAGCTTGCTTGTGTTTATTGGTTTTATAGCCTCTTTTAACTCTGGGTATAACTGGTCATGCCCAAAAACTTGAATTTTGTGCAAGGGAAGAAATTAGCGAAAGGGAGCGACTTGGAGAAGATGCAGTGAACAAAGGTGCTGGGTTCAGTTGGGTGGGCTGCTGAGTGAGGGATGATCAATGTGGCGTAAGGGCTGAGGAGAAGGAAGGGCAAGAACCTAACTGTGTCAAAACACATAGTATGTATGTGCACTCGCAAGCAGGCGCCACCGCTGATGTACGAGAGCAGGTCAATAAAGTTGATTTTCGTCTGCCTGTCTGAGGCTCGGGGAGCGAGGCGCATGGAATGTACACGCGCGGACGGGGCAGGGCGTGGGAAAGAGGAGGCGAGGCAAGGGTTAGGGCGAGGTGAGTTAAAGAGGGGGACGGACTGAGAAAGGGGAGGAGAGGACCGCAGAGGGCAGGGACAGATGTGGGCGGAGAAGTCGAAATGATACAGAAATCGAATTTTTTTGTACATTGCCCTTCCGGGCTGTGTTGTAGGAGGTGCTGTGTTTTTTTTTTTTCGTTTTTTTTTATGGAAGTGTCTGGTTATGGACCAGGAAACACCCATGAAGAGAAAGGTGTGAAATCATGTCTGGGAAATGAAAACAAGTGGATAGGCTTTGACAGGATCTGAGAGTCTGAAGATCGAGTTAAACAAGAAATACGGCACAATCAGAGAGCATCTTGCTCCGGTCCGTGCAACTGTGCCCTGCCTACCTCTGGAGAGCTTACCCGAGTCAGACTCCACACGACTGTCTGGCCGCAAAGCTGTAGGGAAGCGTCCTCGTTTGATCCTGCTTGAGCCACAGGAAAAAAAAATGGCGGCAGCAAGCATCCTAAAATTTTGGATTCGGGGGCGTGTTTAGGCGTTCTGAGTGACGGGTGACGTCACAGGGCGAAAGAACGCCAAAAACACGCCCCCGAATCCGAAAGAGACGGGGTTTGTTTCGAGTGACTCCCTTCTCCTCCAATGGCTGGCCTCCGTTTAGGAAGCCAGCCAATGGAGGAGAGGTGGAGTACAGAGGCGGGTTCAAGCCCCGTACTCAAAATCATTAAATCTCCGACCGGAAGCTGGCAAGCCAGCATTTCCGGTCCTCGACCTAAAAAACAAATTTGAACTATATAGTGACTCTGACAATCCTTATTGTGGACAAGTACGAGTGAGTGAGCAAAAGGGTATGTCTTGCTACCGAGATTCCTGAGAGTGTTGGGAGTGTTGTGTTCTGGGTTGTCTAATCATTTGTAGCTTCGTGATTATGTAGGAGAACGAATGAGACACTATAGCTAGTCAGTTTGGGGATTTTGGGCACTAAAGTGGAAGGAAGGTACTACCCCTATACACAGAGGTCCTGTTTTCCTGTGAATAGTTCTGTTTATGTGCAGAATCCCAGGAACAAGGCGCCTCCAACATTTGGTCTGGTTATATCTGCAAGACCCTGTAGTAGCGCTTGTGCTTGTCCACAATCTCCTTCTTCAGTTTCCGGAGACAGCTGTGACGGTGCAGCCTCCTATATTGTGATATTTTTATAGGTTTTCAAGCATGAATTTTTTAAGGTCTTTCGTTGCGCAGCCACGCATAGGTGGTTATTCTTTGTTATACATTATGGCAGTTGCCATAACAGCTCCTAACCGAGCACCGCTCACGGCTTATTTAAATCAATACAGAGTCCTTGATGCTGGTGTTTGGCTTATCTTAGTTGTAAAAGTGGATTCAGCATTCCGCTTCGAGGTATTTTATTCTTGGGTCACTTTTCCAGCAGCAGATGGGATGGATAATTAGTTTCATGAGTATACTGCCACTGCGACTCCGCAGGAATATAGACCTTATAGAACAGTTGAGGCTCCGCTCACAGCTTGGCAACACTAAATATGGTTTAATGCCGCCCTTGCTCACCGTTTAGGCCCACATCAATTGATGGGGCCACTTGGCCAGTTTTGGATGAGTACACGCTGCACCCAACTTCTCACTGCTACGGTCTTAGAGCTACGCGTGTTACATACTTCTTTGATATGTATACATAGAGCTGTTATTCAGTTCATGTCACGCAACTTTCAGGTGGGACCACCTGGCGCTGCTGCGCAACCACCTGCACCTGGTGGTGTGACCATCAGTCCTTTGATACCTAATTCCGTTATGGGCATGCGTCCTCAAAATAAGGATGAACTTCCTTATTGGCTTGCCGAGAAATTTGGGCAACTCGTAGCTGTTTTTCCAAATACCACATCTGTGGTGAAACACAGAATGTTAACAATGAGTCTACCGAAAACTCAGGTCCCTGAATTAGCTGTTTGTAACACTTGGGGTAAAGTGTTTGCTGCGGTATATTCAATGTGTTTTGGCACCCCTCAATGACCTTTCTCCCATCCGTGATCAAGTGTGTTCAGGAGGAACATGGGGCCGAGGCGGCCCTGGAGTTGGGAATGAGACTAGTGGGGTGTTAGACATTGTTTGCGATATGATCCTTGCTAATGTTAAGGGTGATGCTGTATGCTTATAAGTGGCGCAAGGCTTGGAGGATGTGGCAGACGCAGACAAGCAACGCAAATTGCCAAAGATTATTTCTAAGGCTTATAAATCCATAGGGCGCAATAGTGTGGGAATCAAACCTTTTACCCAACCACAAACTCACACTCAAACTCAAAATCAAGGTCAGCAAAAGGCCCAAACTGATAAAGAAGGAAAAACGGGCAGCAACAACAGATGCAGGGTTTGCGTGCTGGCTCGCCGACACCCGAGTCTTCTGAGCGTACTTGTGACTTGCACAACCGCGTGAAAATTAAGACTCCTGATAGATTTCAGGTCCCTGATTATCACTCTTCTCGTTCTTTACCGGACACATCGGACTCTCACGTCGGTGGAGCGGATCGCCAGGATCGGGGCAAAGGTCAGACCGCACAACAGGGCCGAGATAAACCTCGACCGTTTGACGTTAAAGCCAAACAATAGGATCTGCCTCGTTTTAGACCCCTGTATCAGAAGAAGAAAGTTGCAGCTTTAACAGCGAAATATGCCTCAGACGATGAGAACTAGTCTTCTAGACTGGACATGGGCAGTGACTCTGCTCGACAACGCAGCGGCGGTTACCATAGTTGGGGAGGCACTGCGTCCCTGTCTGGAGGCGAGAGCAACTGACACATTCATTACGGTAGAGACAGCAGATACACGAGTGGCCCCCCCGGATAGACTTTATGAAATAGTCTTCCAAATTGAAGGCGATATACAGCGTACAATCACAGCGGTTTTCTGGGAAAATCTCTCCTCTTCATATGACATTTTGTTGTACTAGCCTCTCCTAAAGGGGAGGATGTGATACTTTCGAGTTTTTCACGTGATGCCCCTGAGGAACATGCAAAGGTTTTTTGCAGTAGAGTGGGGTTTGTCCCTTGCCCCAGAGGTGTACCGTAATCCGGTGGGCTTGGATTGAGATTCCTCAGCACATGAGATCCCGTTACAGCCACAGCCGCAATATGCAATCAAACGAGAAGCTAAGGCTCCCGTTTGTGATATTCTGACTCAGTTGGAGTATCAAGGGGGGATTGAATCCTGCGTATCACCGATGAAAAATAATTTTTATTCGGTATGAAAACCTGACTGATCGTATTGCATTGTTTTAGATTATCGAATTCGTAAAAAATACAACTACACTGGATATATTCAATGGTTTCTAGTCACAATTTGGCTCCGGAGAGCAGTGACTGGACAGCTTTCACAGCCGTCGGAAATCAGAAAAAATGTACACGCTTGCCTATGGGGTATAACAATAGCCCCGGGGCTTTTGCTGCACGTGTTGTGTCTTTGCTACATAGCATAGACCCTGATGCATTCTCGTACATTGATATTTATTTGACAGACGAACTGATGCCTCATCTTGTCCGAGTCGACCGCATAATTTGGTCTTTTGCCGACTATGGATACAAATTAAATTTAGTAAAATCACACATCCCACATTTTGCGGTGCTCTTTTTGGGCTACGAGCTAAACAATAAGAGTAAGAGGTTAGCCCCTCACTTTCTGGAGAAATGTGCACAATTGCGACCTCCTCCTACACTAAAAAAGCTTTAGTCTTTGCTGGGATTTTTAAATTTCGTGAGGACATACATTTCCGATTATGCCCAGCGTATCAAACCGCTATATGCGTTGATACAAACTACATTTCTTCGGCCAGTTGGCTTCCGGAACATACCTCAATTCTGCAATCTTTGCAACCAGATTTGCTTGCTACTAACTACTTGTTAATGTGTGACAATACCACAAACCTGGTGATACGTATAGTATCGGGGACGGTTGGCTTCACTTACTTGACGTTCAATGAGGGTGACATAGCACTTACTGCATACAAATCCCATTTATACACATTGGCTGAAATGCGATTTTACAATACTGAAAACGTTTTGACAGCAATCCAGATGGCGATTCTGAAAGAACGCTCTCTGACGCAAGCTAAACACATTCTTATGGTCACGCCTCTCCCTGCTTTAGAAGCAGTGACTAAGGCAAGTGTACCAAACTCCAAGGCTTTTCATCCCCGTTGGATCCAATGGGCTACATCTTTGACATCAGCGATGTCACGTTTATCTTTGTTCCTGCTCTTCAGACACAGGACTTTTTACAGTTTGAATATGTACATCCTCCTCCTCTGGCCTTGCTTCCTTTGGATGAGTACAAATGTATAATCTACACCGATTGGCTTGGCTCAACCGTCTGTCAGTTCTAAAAACACTTTCAGCGGCTTTCGCTATTGTGGCTGTACAATGAAGGAATGGCTACTGTACATGCCGGAGTGTCTGCAACAGTCTCTATTTTGCAGCAATGTTACTGGTGGCATGGTTTATATAAACAGACCTGTAATGATGTACTTTTGCGTGACATGTGTCAACCAATTAAGCCATCTACATTCTCGCGTCCACCACAAACACAGCTCTGTATTTCCAATAGGCCATCCGGTTGTGTGTATCTTGACCACTGCGGTAAATTCTCTTCAGATACTGCATATACATATATCTTGGTTGCAGTTGATTTGTGCACTAGATTCCTTTGGGTTTGGCCACAACGCAGTGCTGACGCTCGAAATGTCACTAGGGTTTTGCGTGCCTTTGTCAGGATGTTTGCCTGTGGCACCTTCCATTCTGACCCAGGTCCAGCATTCGCCTCTAAGGCGTACAAGGAGGCAATGATGTCAATGGGGGTGCAGCTACAGTTTTCGTCTCCATATGGGCCTGAGGGCAATTCCATAGTGGAGCGAATGAACTGTGACTTAAAGCAATCTTTGACAACCAGAGTCTTAGGTGCTGGCAGGAACTGGCTGGCATACTTGTATGGGGTTCAATGTGCACTAAATAATCACCCTAGAAGATCTCTGGTTGGGCGGACCCCATACGAAACTCTCTTGGCATTAAAATGTTTGTGCCAGACGTTGATGGTCTAGACGTTGTGGCAGCTGCCGCAAACTTCGACGTAGATAATCATTCTACTTTGTTACAGAATCTACAAAAGACCCATGACTTATCATTTGCCCTCTTCCAATGATGCAGCACTGCTGAATCCAGTAGCCGTCTGTCTGCCTAAGATTGGAGATCTGGTACGAGAAAAGCTGAAGAAGGTCCCTCTTATCGTGCACCGGTTCCAGTACTTAGATTGAAGGGTACTCGTACAGTCATTTAACCACGTTTACCTGGCTGCAAAGACAACAGATACATCTCAGTGGACAATGTCAAGTTACACCGTCTGGCCGATTCTGAATAGTGTCACACCTGCAGTTTCGTGCAACACAATTTCATTGAATCCGCTGACTTCATCCTCTTCCACTAATGCCCGTGTGGTTGAGGGAGTGATGGACACTACTATTGACCTTTCACCTGTTCTGCCTCCATCCTCTTCCAATACAAACGTCGAGTATACTTACCCTATAGATGAGTCTAATAGTGAGGTGCCGAACAGTCCTCAACAACATCACGCTGATCCGGCACTACCTCCACTAATTAACAGAACTGCAAGAGGTTACTTTGGAGATCATGCCAGCTTTTCTTCTGACATCCTCCTTGTCTTCCACTTTAACGCTTCCACTGACTAAATTGTGTAATTTTGTCTCCTGGTTCAAAAACACTTACCTGGTCCCACCCTGGACCTATATCTAGTTGGTTCTTATCCTGATTTTCCTCTTCATGTCAACTGGATTTGGGTTCTGGCTCCTCATACATCGTACCATATCATGAAACGTGATCAAACTCTTGTTAACGTTTCGGCTTTCCCAGTTGAAGATTGCACTGTATGGGATAAAGTAGCTTTTGAAATCCCGGCCCGATGGAGGTCCTCAAGATACCATACAAATTTTGCGTCTCTTTAGGAGATGTGGTAATCCAAATTTTGCGTCTCCTTAGGAGCTGTGGTAACACAAGACATACATTCTGATGACTGGGATGTGATGGTATGCAGCTTTTGATGCTGAAGATCTGAATTTAAATTCTGCCAATTATGCTGATGTATTCTGTTATCAACATTATGGGCACCATTACGTCCACATAACAAGCACATTACGCTCTGTCTTCAATTACACTGAATAAGAACATTGTCCAACTCCCATCCAAGGGAGTTCTAAAACACTTGGGAATAAGTTTGCTTATTGTACCGATTATAACACATCTAATCCAGAATCCTATTTTTTTTAAATTGCATTCTTCATCCCAGCCCAAATTTATTCTTACCCATACTAAATTGATCTATTCCAATTCCTTTAGAACGGAATTGGCCAAACAGGGTTATGATCACTGAAAAGATCACTTTGGTTTGAAATCCATTTGGGGTACTAAAGCTTGGCAGGTTTGGGGTGCTGAAGCTCTTCATCGTGCCTGCCTGATTCCGACTCAAATTTTATTTTTAAATAACACAGTACACTGGACCACTTGTTTTGGCTTGGCAACTGTTAAAAATGTCCCATCCATCCCCACCTCAGCGTAATATAACAATTGGCACGCACAATCTAATTATACGATCAGTGTATTAAAACCTTTATTTCGAAGTTACACTTTTAATATTTCTGAGATTGACCAATCCGGTTGGTTGGTCTGGCAAACAAGTTCAAATACATGTCAACTGCGTTTTATAATGTAACACCTGGTCTCACACAAAGTAGACCGGATCAACGTTTTCCAAATTCACAAAGAGTCACCATATACTCAGTGGGCGACATTAATTTGGCCTATTCTATCCTAGGTCCCAGAGGACCTAGAAATAAGAGCTTTATCTATGCTGCTTACAATTACATTTGGAAACTTTTGCAGGCAGAAGCAGCTTTACGTCTGCGCCAAATAAATCAGGCGAATTTAGAAAAATTCTTGCTGTGGTCAACAATAGCATCAGCACACTGTCTTCATGCATTTACAGCTTGGATAATATTGTTTCATTAGTTATTGATATTATTCAGAATGATGCATCTGTGTTGTATCATGGTCAAAATCAAGTAAGATCAGTAATGCAGTTTGCAAGGACATTACAGACTCTCAAAATGGGAAAAGTCCTGTGGGATTATTTAAATGCTTCTGCTTTCTTTTCACCTTTTAATTTGACTGATAAACAGAGATTTATGTCCATGAAAGATGCTACATACATGCGATTACACATTGAACAGTTGGAGCCCTTGCCATTCTCAGTGGTGGATACAGACTCTGCTGTTTGGTTAATTAATGGGGTAATATCTCTCCCATTTTTGTTGTTTCAATTTAAATCATGCAAGCAACATTTTCCGATAGGGCGCTTTGAGCCCCTTGGTAGTGCGTTTCTCCATGAATTATGGACCCTTCCTTTCAATTACAGATGTCAACGGGAGGATAAGAAGTTTTTCTAACAGGGGAGGACTGCGATTCCACAGTAGGACATTCCCTGATTTGTAAACACGCTAAGTTGCACGGTGCTTGTAATGTATCTGCTCCTAATCTTGCTTGTTTTTTTAAAGGAACTCCCGTCCCATCAATGATTCCTGCTTTTACATTGCTTACAAACAGCAGTTATCTTATATCTTATTCTGAACAACCACGACTGCTGTGGTTTACGGTCAGGGATCCTGTATTTAGTAACAGTTTCACAACATTTACTTGTTGTAGAATGTGCTCTTTCCACCCAGTTCAATTTGGCCTTCCATTCCTACTTTGAAAACAGATTTCAACAAAATGAGCAGGCTCAAAGCACTATTGTTTCAACAGTAAGTGGCCCTCACTTCAGCTCGAGAGACCTTCGAGTTACAGGTGGCAAGGACATCTAGAGAGATTCAGTCGCTTCTGAACACTAACTTCCCACTTCACATTGGGGAGCTTATAAATCAAATATATAATGCATCTGACACCAAAGGCCTTGTTCATTTGTTTAAGAATGTGGGATCCTGCCTTCTGACTTCTATTCAGACGATATTTGGAGTAATACTGGATTTTATTCATTGTATATTTTCTAGCGTCTTCGGAGAGTTTCCTTTGTTACTGGCGCTTGCAGGTGGAATACTGATCCTTCTGCTTCTACTATGCATTGGCTGCTCAACTTGTGGTAGTGCGCAGACCAGGCCAAGTGCAACTGTACCGTGACCGAATGCAACACCTTTTTGGATACCTGCCATTAGCGATGCTTAGCATGAGTTATGGATTGACTTTTCGCTTTGCCTACTTCACTTGCGTGCAACCCGTTTTCTACTGTCAGCGGTGCCCTTTCTGTTGGGCCTTGGATTTATGACTCTCCAAAACACCATGCACAGTCCCGGATTTTCACCAGTTGATGGGTCCCTTAGAGGCCCATGAACAGGCCTTTTCTGGGAATGGCCGCATGGCGCGTTCTTCTGCACTTGGCATCTTGGCTGAATGGGATATCTGCACGGCTGCGCAGAACCTCTTACAACAAAGTTTCATCGAATATCACACAAGTTGTCTATGCTCTAGGAAGCATCACAATACGAAGAGCATGTCTGCTCCTTCGACATACTAAATTGGATGGCATCCCTTTTTTCTACCAACAATAGGGATGACCTTTTGGAATGAATTGCATTCTTAAGTGCACATACTTTCATGGATTTTCCACCTCCATCTTAATCTCGTTTTCCCTGAAACAACCAAATTTTAAACAACACAATTGTTATTTTATTATTTACAATATGTTTTTTCTCCACAATTATTTTTCTTTTTAGCGCTTCTGGACTCTGCTTAACTTTGAACTCTGTTTTAGTCTTTTGTCTATATACTACGACCTTACCAAGGGGAGGGTGTTATATGGCCGTTAGGGTCATTCTCGACATTGCTAAATTAGCATGAGCTCTGCTGCCATGATGCTGCTTTTGGGCATGTTACTACATGCAAGACTCTGTTTGTGCCTTTCACATGAGAACTGTCTGCTTTCTGCATTCTCTGCTGTTCCTGGAGTTTAGTCTGAAGACGATGTTCCTAGCACCTAGACAAAACATACTACACACAGCTGCACTGCTGTAAAGCTCGTGCTTTGTTATTACGGGGATGCATATTGTTTACACACACTTGGAGGGAAACCTTTCCTTGGAGAAGAGCTATGATGTAAACCTACCATCTAGGCTCTAAGGTATGGGGTCTGCTGTCAAAGCCCAGAGATCTTCCTTTACATTATAAACCTCAACGTACCAAGGGGAGGGTGGTTAAGCCTTATAGTCCTTTTTCCACTGACTATATATAATGACATCCCCCTTTATATTCTATGGAATTGTAACAATGCTAACTGTGTTAGGTTTATGCATTTTACTGCTGGTAGTGGCTCGTATACTGCATTATAGAGCAAGATAGTTAAAATAAACATTTTGAACAATACATTGTGGACAAGTACGAGTGATTCAGCAAAAGGGTATGTCTTGCTACCGCGAATCCGGAGAGAGTCGGGAGTGTTGTGTTCTGGGCTGTCTAATCATTTGTAGCTTCGTGATTATGTAGGAGAATGAGTGAGACACTATAGCTAGTCGGTTTTGGAATTTTGGGCACTAACGTGGTAGGAAGGTACAACCCCTATACACCGAGGTCCTGTTTTCCTGCGCACAGTTCTGTGTATGAGCAGAATTTCCGCAACAATCTACGGTAATTCATGCAGGATGGAAAGAATCTGGGGTGAAGTGAGCTTGCCGAACAAAAAACAATTGTGGCCCGAGACCAACAATATTTCATTCCAGTTAGAGCAATGAAAATCCTTCAGCTGGCCCAAATTGAGAAAATGCCCCATCGTAGACATATAATTTGTGTAACAAGCAGTCCTATGTTGGTATCTGGGTTGTCTGCACGGCTACTTAGACAATGATGATATTGATTTTTTTTGTGAAGTTTTAAATTGGCCCAAAGGCATTAGGGCGCTTTACATGGCCACCAAATTACATTACACAACGGCAGATTTACATTTTTTTTTTTTTTTTACTTAAACACGCAAGTGATTTTCCCCGAATCAAGGGTGTCAAACCTTGTGTCACTCAAATAACAGCAGCAAGCATTTAACTCGATAAACCTTCTTGTCAGCTCACTAAAAGTGACGACCACCTTCAAAATAACTGCGAACCTACATAAGCAGCTCACAGTGATTCAGGGGAAAAAATAAAAGCATATAAACGGAAAGGGAAGTTTCCATAAGATGGAAGCGACTTGTTGAAACCTGCTTGTGGGTATACCTCTCACAGCAAGGGCTGCAAAATCTATTCATGTGGTTTTTATAAACAGTATGATACAATACTTCTAGCCAGCCTCAGTTGGCATATCTTTATTTCCGGAACTGAACCAAAGCCACAAGAGAACACAGCCATGTGGAACCATGGACTTGTCACACTCGTGCTCTAACTACACAAGCTCCTTCCTGCCGTGAGAAATCATCCCTATATGTCTGTTTTTAGCTTGGCTTCTTTTTTCATCTTGGGGCTTTTTACTGTATTTTTTGTAAGCGCTGACACAACAGCCCGTAAAGATTATTTAAGCTTTTATATTTACGGGGGCCCGTGATGCTCTCCTGATCTGTCTGACAATAGACTACCAGTGACATCACACAAGTATCTTTTAAAGAGGAGGAGAATCACAAGCGAGACACAGCAAAAGCAAACAACAAAACAGGGGAAAGGGGGGATGAGAGAATGCTAGAACATCCCTTAAAGAGGAATACATCAATATCACCCCCCTAAAACAGGAGGAGCAACAGCACTCTTCAAAAGGAAAGAGAGCTAGAACACGAGACAGATTAATGTTTATTGTTTTATATTATCCATTTGAAGTGACCCAAAGGCCCTTAAATGAAAGAGAAGGGGATGTGGCGTTATAGACAGAGCTGCCAACTTGGTAAACAGGTTTGAGTCTTGGCTTCGGCTCAACATCCTGTGATTCTGGGCAAATCACTTAATCTCCCCATGCCGAATAAAAACAAATGTAAGTGGTGCTCGTGTAAAGCACTCCAATAACTTTGAGCCTAGTAGAACGGTAGAGGGGGTTTGGGTAAAACAACGTGAGTGGAATGAGGGCGGGGATGAAGGAGAGGGACTGCAGACACAAAATTGAGACAAGATATATGCAATTATAAATAAGGCAAGTCGAAAAAGCAACATTTCAGCACTGGGCTCCTTTTAGAGCCTATACGGTAATTCTAGTTCAGCATTTCAGGATTTTGAATCTTGCCTCTAGTCCACTGATGTGGGAGCGCCATTACGCTTCTAATCCAGTGTTTGTGTTGAGTTCTATGAAGAAAGAAGAATGTAACCCAGACTGCGAGGAGCGCAATAGGGCAATGCCGGGACCACTGGGTCTGAATCCCGCCAGTAAAACACAAAGTATGGTGAGTCAAGGTGAAGGCGATGCATGTTGCCACTGAACTCGTTGTTTAAAATAAAGGCAAGTGCCTAAATAGTGTCACTGCTTTAGGAAACAAACATGCGGGAGATTCCTTTAAGGGAGTTGGGGTAATCCTTGAACGCCCTTTGCCGGTAGCCACCTCTGCCTCAATAGTGGTACTGCTTTAGGAAACAAATACACGGGCACTCCCTTTGAGGGTGTTTAGGTAATCCTTGAACGGCCACGCTGGTGGCCTCCTCTGCCGAAATGGATGGACTAGAATGTGGAGAAAATGCTGCGGTTGTGGTGGGGCACTGGTGAGGCATACAGGGAACGTGGTGTATAACGTGGGGACCACTCAGGTGCATAGTGAAGATACACAAATCAGTCCCTTTAAATGAATCTGGTAATCTAGGCTAGCAGCGCTAGCACATTAAGAAGTGTCTCAGTGAAGAACACAAATACGGCCTCGGCATCCAAGCCGTTTAAGGTGAAATGAATATTGCGGGTGCTCCCTTCACGTAATTATGGTATCAAAGTAAAAGCTAACTAGAAGGCTCGTCCCCCGTTAAAGCTACAGCTGTGCTCACAGTATTCATGGAATGGAGATAAATACAGAAGCGCCATTGAGTGATAGCATAAGGGTTAGAGCGGCCGACCTGGAAGCTGGGAAAGAGGTTTCGAGTCTCGGCAGGAGTCACAATATCCAGTGTTTCTATGCAAATCGCGTAATCTCTCTGTGAAGTGCTCTGATACTTTCGTTGGTTTTCGCAATGTGTGTGTAAAATAGCACATCAATTAAAAAAAAAGAACTTTCACCAAAGTGCATGAAAGCAGTACTTGGGCGTAGGGACACTGATAAGGGAAACACACTAGAGAAAGAACAGGAAATAGTATGGTATAGCTAATAGAAACAGAGAAAAAGTAAGTGGAAGAACACCAACCAATAAAAAGCAAGTGCGGAACATATGCCCCTTTTAAGATTTATATTAAATACAATAGATTTCACAACCACAGCGCAAGCTCTGTGCAGGTGACACCTAAAAGTGAACAGTGAAGAGAAAAAAAAGGGGCAGACGGTTTCAAATTCTACTTCTCTTGCTCTGGTTATAGTGGCTTGCGACTTATAACAACACAGAATCTTTTGTAATGCAAGTGTAGGGCATTATCTTAAGAAAATAACTGTTTACCTTTTAGATCATAGTTTTCCACAATCAGTTCTTCTATTTGTCGCAGCATTTCTTCAGGACTCACTGTGGCAAGGCTTGGTGTATTTATGCTAGGCCCTCCATTTGCAATCGTATTTCCGAACGGGTTACCATTTTCACCAGATGCGCCATTTTCAGAACTTAGGACTTGCTGGTTTGCCATCACGGCAAAGACTTACTTCCCCCTTTGACAAAAAAGAGAATAATTTAACGTTCTGCCGTAGAAAGAAAATTATAAACATGCATAGCCAAAGCAAATGTAGCTGGAATTCTTGAGTGTTCAACAAGTTACCACAATTTCGAACTAGTGTGACTTGTTAAGGCTGGTAAAAAATTATTTATGATTTAACCAGCTACACCATTTATAGGTTTTTACAATCTACATTTATGACACCTTTACATTTCGGCTGTGAAATCATTCCAAATTTAAGCCATCCTTGGACGGTCAATGAATGGTACACAAGACATTTTGGTTATCCGATTAAAATAACAAAAACACACTAATATTATGAAGAGAAATGTGTTTCTTCGAAAAAATGAAGGTGGCAAAAGTCAAGGTTCTAAGGAAACATGGATGGAAAACGTTGATCCGTATCAAGATGTTACAAGAACACACACTTGTGCCAGGCCCCCTAGGTACAGGAGCAATTTACTGAAGTGCGTCCTAGCCACACTTAGTAACAATTAAAGTCTCCCCAAGTATCGGATAGGTAAGATTGCTCTAAGTCGCAAGTCCCATACAAAAATCACGTGATTAATGATTTGCTCCTATCAATATTCTATTTTATGTTCTGGGCCATACTAAAATATACAGAGTCCAAACAGTAAAGATTCTTCAATTTGACGTTTTTTATTCTCGTTGGTGTTACATCCAGCATGAAAGACTGTCACTATGCCAACACATGTTTCGTCTCCCCTTAGACTTTATCAAGGCGATTGGAAAAACAAGTTGTCTATCTCTCCCGAATGGATATGTAACCAAGGCTTTAAAAACGAGAATGGTCATCATCAAGGCAATCCTCGGTCATCTCCAGGAATTGAAAGTGCACCCGTTAATTGTTGTGACTGGGTGTTAATATCCTCGGAAGGATGAAATCCTCAATCCATCTCTTTGTTGTGACGTCGCGTCACAACAAGGAGTGCGAGTAACGTTTGGAGGAGACACCGCGATCTGACTACGGAGAGGAGCTTATCAGGGTTCCCTATCGGCTTTTTAATTGCGGAGTGACACGGAAAAGAGATGGATTGAGGATTTCATCCTTCCGAGGTCCATCCATTATAGTCACCAACTTATGGTAAGCAAGCATTTAGCAAATTTAAAGCATCTGGCTTTCCTGTAATGCACAAAATAGATACTTGGTATTCTCATTATTCTACAAATTTAAAATTGTAAGGCATAAAGAAAATGTAGCAACGACACAATGTAAACATCTGCAATATACCGTGGCTCTGGTAGTATGGAACTCAGTGTTGTCAGCATACAGGCACAGCTATCTGCAGCCATATACTAAACAAGCATTTGCAATGCATTAGATCTCGCATTTGTGAGAGTTTAAGCTATTTGCATTGTAAATGACAATGCCTCTTGTTCATCTGCTTTTGAAAATTAACACATAAATAAAAGGCATTGTCATTTACAATGCCACTAGCTCAGACTCTTGTAAATGCGAGACCTATTTCATTTCAAAGAAGTGGCCGCTGCTAGGAAAGTGAAAGGGACATGGTGTGCTGAATGTTGCAGTAAAGCAAGTTGTGTCTGCAGTAGGAGAAACTCATTAAAGAAAATAGAGCCTGCAGACTAAATAAGACATACCGTGTAACAACAGAAGTAAAAGGGTCAGTCCTCTTGGGAGGTTACAAATGAAGACAAGGCGGTACTGAGGAACTAACAAGCCTATTAACGAATCAGAAGCTAGCATTTACAAAGGACAAATACACAAGTCAATGAAAAATATGGGTGGAGAGTGCAAGGAGCTTCATGTCCATACTCTAATACAGCATGCCTCGCAAAGCAGCGCATGCGCTACACAGGCTCAACCTAAATCTAAGTGAAATCTCTTTTGATGGCATACTTAAAAATAGCTTTATCTCAGTCTGTTCATCTGTCTCCATGGGCTACAGATTCATCGCCTCCAAAACAGTTACCTCCCCTACTTACACTTCCAACTATACTTTGGGTTATTGTTCTCTCGGTCATAAAAATCAATTTCCTACCATACCCGCTCCTCATTAACTTGCCTTCAGATCTTTTAACTATCCGTGTTTCATCAGTCCAGGTTTCCCAACTATCAAAGCCAATTCAACCCAGCATGCATCAAAATGAATGCATCGCATGTACATTGACATACCCATATTTGTATTTACCCTGCTTGGAGTGGTGTGGCTCACTGGTTAGAGGCGGCAGACCCGGAAGCAGAGAACGGCCTGGGACCAGGGTTCAATTCCCGACGCGGCAGGACCAGGGTCAGCGGACTCGATAATTCTCGCCTCGGCGCCTACTCTAACCAGGGATCACACTCTGCATCTCTACAACGGCCCCCCACATTCGCCGGGGATGCCTGGTTTCACCTTGGAGATACCCAGTAGGGACCATCTCACAGGGATAGCCAGGACGGGTTCCCCAGCGGTCTACAGCGCCACGACGCCTCAGGGCAGCAGTGCGCTTTACAAGACACATACATTTACATTTACATTCTTGCTGACATTACATCAAAACTCACATACACTTTCCATGAATATACATGGTTAGAATAGTAAATCATCCTCTCCTCTAATATTTTGTTGGTATTCCATTGCCTCTGCTAACGTTGGAAGATAGAACTATAGCTACTTCTGGGAGGCATTGGAAAAAGGAATATCTCCAATGGTTAGAACTCCAGCACTGTGTCCTTCTCAGTGATTTTAAGAATTAAATGAATGACTCCAACTATGCCACGTTCAATCAGCTTCTAGTCTGCAAAAGGTCATTATGGTGTATGTTGCTTGAAGATCGATCTCTCCTCCTCAGATTGGCAACCAACTATTAACTCATCTGAAAGCTACGTACAATCTTATTGCCCTAATAATGTCACTTTATAAAACTCATCAAATAAAATAAATAAATAAATGATTATTTCACCATGCTATTAGAATGTTCGTTCTCCTGTGGGAATACTCTTGAAGTATTAGCTACAAAAATCCACCCATATTAAGACCTAGGCATCGGCTGAGATGAGATCAAATCTTCGCAACATAAGTGTCAGGAAGGAAAAATGAAACTTAAGGGCCTACCATTGGGCCATAAAGGTTTACAACTGCTCAGTACCTAACTCAGTCAACAAAATATGGATGTCCGTCAAGGTCCTTCTGAAAGTCAACCTGAGTATCCTCAGTGTAACAGTATTTCACCAATTAGTCTCTGGCAGCAATGGATAAAACTGGTTTAGGAACTTTTGCAGGAGACAAATAGGGAAGGGGTCACACTCATATTTGTTTTTTTTAGTTGAGGGAACAAAGTAATAAAGCCTGCTTCACCCACGGTTGGGAACAAACAGCGAGGCACGGTGATACAGGTCAAGAATATTGAAAAAGCTTAAAGTGTAGGAACCACGAGTATGCTCGCCTCTATATTGAAGATGTTTGACTTGGCTATTGAAGTTTTTTGAGTTGAAATATATACATGAAAACTTTGATAAGCCAGACTGTCAGGCTCTAATTGATGTAACACTTTCAAACTGAGGATATCATGGTTTAGGTCAAAATATATGGTGTTCAGCAACCTTGTTCGGTAAGAAGGGAGCAGCGCAGACCACTGACACCAGGTTTGTGTGAAAAAGGCTGCTATATTGAAACAGGTGCAAATCACAAAACAAACTTGGCCTTTGCCTAACAAAGCTACAACTTCACCATACAAAGTTACTCACCTATGTTAAGTGACCCCACTCGCAACTTCATTCAGCAATATCGTACTTGCTCCAGAGCTAGTCAACTGCAACTGAGATCTTTAAACTCCCTTCCCTCTGTACTTCAACTATTATAAGCTTAACTAATTAAAATTCTTACAGAACCTTAAACTTCCTGGCTCATCCAGGCGTTACCTTGCCTAACTGTTCCCGTTCTCTTTCAGCCTGAATTGACACTGACAACAATAAACTTCGGTAAACCATGGCAACTTCTCGGTCAACCCTCTCTGCCCTTTTTTACCCCCACCCCACTCTCCCCCCCCCCATTGCCCCAGTCAACTGGTGAAATCTTTTTTTAACTAACGGATGTTAAGCACCTTAGCCAACCCCAACTTTAATTGCAACAAGTACAGTTCCATTCCCATGAAGGACAAATGTTCCTCATCACCTCAGAAAAATTCCACAACCTCGTAATGAAGGTCTCAATGGTCAACTCTGCCCAGGTCGAGGTCCCTGCAAAACGAGTGCATTTCCTTGTTCAGCTTCCTCCTAGACCCATCTATGGCTGCTGCCTTGATGGCCCTACGCCAGACCCTGCTGGGCACAAACTCCGACCATAACACGTGGCAAGCAGCCCACATCCTGTGAAGTTCCCTCAAGTCCTCCTTCATAGATTTAATCAAAATCAAACCCTTCTGGAGCAGTAAATCGTTCTCACCTAAGTGTATAAGCAGTATATCTCCGACCATAACACGTGACAAGCAGCCCACATCCTGTGAAGTTCCCTCAAGTCCTCCTTCATAGATTTAATCAAAATCAAACCCTTCTGGAGCAGTAAATCGTTCTCACCTAAGTGTATAAGCAGTATATCAGGACACTTATCCCTTATTACTAGTGCATTCAAACAGATGAGGAGCTCCCTCCATCATATTTCCCCTTTCCCATTCCACCCGATTGAATACACAGCAACATTAAAGCCCAATTTCACCCTGTGACTGTTGGACCTTGCATGTCTTTCTGCCCATTTTCCCAATGACTGGCACACAATCCATATAGTCAAACCTGCAGCCTGATGTCTGGAAACAGAACCTTTAAAACTGAAACACAATTTGACAACCTATACAATTATTCAACAAAGTCCCTCCCTTCCTCTAACATAGCGCTGGAAACAATTGGATACCCATCTACCCATGTCCATTATGGTACCCCCAACACCAACCCCGCCTACCCGATTCTGTAGCCAATCCTATTCCGAAAGAGTGAGTCCCAAAAACGCATGCATCCAAGCCAAAAAGGGCCAGCGCCTTCCACATTATCGCTAACAACTGAAAAGACTTAACTGGTTTAAAGCCCTCACGCTGAAACCCCCCACCACCCCCAAGCACTGACAGAGGCCAAAAAGCTGTCTCCCACTGAACTGGGTACAGCTGAGCTACATGATATACCCAGAGCAGTATGCTCCTGACCTCACTCCTTTTATCTGTTTTGGATTTGTCCAGCCAGACGCTCAGGCCTTCCACATATCGACTAACGTCCTCTCAGAGAATGCCCCTATGCCTTCTAACACCCAAAAGCTCAGAGACCCGAAAGACACCAAAAAACATCCAGGACATAAGGGCTAAGAACAACACTGTCTCACCTCTGCAAATTCTGGGAAGAACAAAAAGCAACTCACTTAAAACGGCCAATGTCAAAGACCTCACAACGCCACAAAAGCTTGCCTACAAAGGCAATAACTACCAATTTGTAGGAAATGGTCACCCTTGATAGGCCTTTTTCTATGAGAGACATTATAAATTGAATGAGATTCTCTGTCCTACCCCATTCTTCGGACCTCCACCTGGTCTCATCCACTAAAAATTCAGATCAGGCCTGGGCATAAGCTCTGCTCGTAGAGACTACTAGGGAATTTGCTACCAGCTGAAGCATCCTTTCTCTCTTACTGACCAAAGATCCTGGGAATCCGGGTCCTCTTCATGGCTAGCCCATGGAACCTCTCCCGCTGTGAGAGTTTCAGGCACTTATGAAAAAAAAACTCAGCAACTTCAACAGCTTTGTGTCCCTCGCTGACTGCCTATTAACCACCTTTCCCACCTGAACTCGCCTGTAGATCAACCGCTCGCCCCATAGCACCACTGCCACCATCAAAGGAAAAAACTCCAGCAATGCAAAGCTGCAGCCACCCAGCTTCCTCTCTGATGATCACTCGGCGGCACACCAATGCCCCCGACAATAAAGCCCCACACTAAAACCACTGCCACATCTGAAAAGATCTGAGCGTCCCAATTACTGCTGCTAGGGGAATCCCATTAAAGGACTGTAGAAAGACTCACCACATCCTCAGTTCCTCTTTCATACCTGCGGACAGACTGATATGATGGTGCCGTAATGGCAAACCGGAGAGTGACATGCCCAACCTCCTACAAAATGTCCTCCCCGGTGTCACTGCCCTGCACTCAAAGTTCAAATGGCCCAACAGGATCTGCATCTCTATGACAGTGACTTCCTCCTCCCCCCCTTTTCTACATTGGTTGCCTGTGAAAAGAAGAATAGAATATAAAGCACTTACTTTGGCTCACAGAGCAATGAATGACACTGTTCCGCAGTATTTGAGGCAGAGACTTCAAAAATATAGTAAGAATAGGATACTCAGATCTACTGACGAGAAATTTCTGGCTATCCGATGGTTCGCAAAGGCCAGGCCTTTTCGGTTAAAACCGCGACACTCTGGAACCCTATGCCTGAACATTTGAGAAAAACGAAATCGGAGTCCATCTTCAAGAAAGCTCTAAAAACATGGCTCATCGATCTTCCATAGTGTTCCCCGTTTTCCTGTTAGCTTCCATTGGTCTTTTGCACTACTAGCGCCGGGACACTTCCGTTGGAGGTAGCAGAGCACTTTGTAAGCTGTAATAATAATAACAATAATAACAATAATAATACACTGATGAGTATGTCACAAAAACGTGTTCTCCAGGTATGAAATCATTGACTGAATGTCCTTCTGGCCAAGAGAGGTGTTAAATCAACCTAAACTGCCCCTGTTCTTTTTTTGGGTCACACTCCAATCAGAACAAGCATTTACAATGCAATAGGTCTCGCATTAATTAAGTTTGAGCTATTGGCATTGCTAAATATTGCAACACCAATTGCAACAAAAGCCTTTAAATTGTAGGCCAAAAAAACTGTGTATTTATTTTTGTAGCAATGGTGGCATGCTGCGCTTTAAATGAATAGGTTTAAAAGTAAAGTGCGCCCTACTGCGATTGCTACAATAGTTAATTGTGGATGCGCTAACAATTGATGTGTGCACTGAGGGCTGGTGGTGTGTGTGCCTGCAGAAATTGTGCACTGATGGCTGGTGGTGTGTGTGCCTGGTGGAAGTGTGCACAGCCGGCTGGTGGTGTGTGTGCCTGGTGGAAGCGTGCACTGACGGCTGGTGGTGTGTGCCTGGTAAAAGTGTGCACTCACGGCTGGTGGTGTGTGTGTGCCCGGTGAAAGTGTGCACTGACGGCTGGTGGTGTGTGTGTGCCTGGTGAAAGCGTGCACTGACGGCTGGTGGAGTGTCCCTGGTGGAAGCGTGCACTGTCTTACCTAAATCCACGGGGAGCATCCGCTCTGCCACCTGCATCGCAGTGCACGTGGGTCCTGGAGTAAACCCAACTCTTAGGTTCTGATGAGACACCGTGTGGTTCACTCCTCACACGACTACTTTTTGGTCCCATGCTGGAGTAAATTCACCCAGCCTGGCCTAGTATTTCAGTTAAAGAACTCTGAATGCTGGGATATACGTTCAAGAGCAAAACCATATACAACTTGCTGAAAATCCAGGTTGAGCAGTAGGTGTCACACATGACGTGGAGCAAAACAAATAGTGATTGCTGGATTCATCTGAAAAACGTCTAATTTATGTGTGAATATTTAGTGCCATGTATTCAAGGGTTAAGATTAATTAGAGTATTCCCCTGCATCATTGTGTGTCTTTTTCAGTGAGTCATCCTGAGTTGCACTGGTATGCCTAACTAGCACCTTGAAGTTTTTATATACCAACATTGTATAGGGACTATACTTTGTAGAAGTAATAGCATAAACGCACGTCTGCCATTGCTTGTTTTTCCTGGTCAGAGGGAGTGTGGCTAGCGGCTCACCCTACGTCTCTCGGGGTGGGGCCAGGAAGACCTGGCATATGGCTGCTCCCTGTCTGGAAAGGTTTAGTCAGCAAATTAAATAAATGATGGAATGTAATAAAATTCATCCAAGGATCACCATCCACCTCTTTTTATGTACGGTAAGTAGCAGGGTATGTACAATGTACGAGCCGTAGTTCACTCTCCTGAAAAGCCTCAGGGTGCACCTCTCAGGTGTCCCAAAGCCTCAAACGTCTGGACTGCTCTAGGCCTGCTCAAGAGGAGCATAATCTAGCCGCTCAGGCAAGACTTTCCTTGGGTGGCACAGTGAGCAAAACAGCAGATGTTATGTTATGTTATGTTAGGTGCCATTTGTAAAGCGCACTAACGCCGAAGCTTCCTGGCGCTGCTAGACAAAGTAAGAGGAAGAAGGAACGGACAGCCTAACTAAGGGATGGGAAGAGATTGGTTTTTAAATGTTTCCTGAAGGAGAGGAGAGAGGGGGAAGATTTAATAGACCGGGGGAGAAGGTTCCAGAGGGTTGGGGCTAGATAAGAGAAGCGTCGTCCGCCAAATTTCTTAGTTTTATTTTTAGGAGTGATGAGTAAGTTACAATGGGCGGATCGTAGGTTGCGTGTGGGGCGGTAGGGGCAGATAAGGGATTTGAGAAACCCTGGACTAGCACAGTGGAGAGCTTTGAAGGTGAGGCATGCCACCTTAAAGGCGACCCTTTGACTCATTGGGAGCCAGTGAAGGCTGTGAAGCAGAGGCTTAGCAGATTGCCATCTAGGCGAGCCATGAATCAGGCGGGCTGCCTGATTCTGGACGACCTGAAGGCGGTTTAGCAGGAAAGTGGGAGGCCATGATAGATAGAGTTAGAGAAATCCAGGCGGGAAAGCACAAGTGAGGTGACAGTTTGGGTAAGTGCCGCAGGGGGGAGAAGATGACGAACTTTCCGAATCCTCCGAAGTTGAAACATGCATGATGAGATTACCGCTCCAACTTGGGCTTTGAGGGAGAGTTCGACGTCAATAATTATGCCTAGACTTTTTATTGTTTTGGCTGGAGTAGGAGGGGGACCGGGCTCCGGAGGCCAGAACTGAGGGCCCCAATGAGAATGGCTAAGGCCAGGGATAAGGAGCTCAGTTTTACCGGGGTTCAGTTTGAGTTGGTTCTGGTCCATCCAATGTTGGATGTGTATCATGACTGCATGGAACGTGTTAGTGGCCGATGGGGAGTTGAGTGAGAAGACAAGCTGTAGATCATCGGCGTAGTTAAAAATAGTAATGTTCCATTTGAGAAGTGATTGAATCAGGGGCCGGAGATACAAATTGAATAGAAGGGGAGAGAGAGAGAGGAGCCCTGGGGGACTCCACAGGGCGTGAAAGATTTTTTAGCCGTGTAGGGGCCCAGTCAGACTGCCTGTGTTCTTCCAGTAAGGAAAGATCTAACCCACTCAAGAGCGAGGCCCTGGACGCCTGCCTGCTCGACATGGTGGAGAAGGATGTTATGGTCCACCGTGTCGAACGTGGCAGATAAATCCAGGAGGACGAGGGCTTGGGGAGTCCCAGCGTCGGCATTGCTCCTAAGTGTATCCATGACTGCTAGAATGACCACCTCGGTAGAGTGGGCAGGTCGGAACCCAGCCTGATTGGGCTCAAGATGGTGGGAGGATTCAATAAAGTTTGACAGGCAGCGAGTGACATGGGCCTCTAAGATTTTGGAAAAGAACGGAAGGAGGGAGATGGGGCGATAGTTCGATGGCTCAGCAGGATCAGCACCCGGCTTTTTAAGAAGGGGCACTAGGATAGCCTCCTTGAAGGGGGTGGGGCCGCTGCCGCTGCTGAGCGAGCTATTGAGTAAATGTAAAATGCTGTCTGGCAAGTTGAGACAGATGCTCCGCAAGACAGAGGGTGGGCAGCAGTCCTTAGGGGATCCAGATTTCACACGGATAGCAAGTTCCGCTAAAGAGATAGTGTCTAAAGCGGGGAAGGTGGTGAGGGTCAGAGGGTTGTTAGAGGAGCGGTCAGGGGGAGGAGACTGGGGAGGGGGAGGGATAGATTTTTAGATTTTAATAACTTTTTCCAAGAAAAAGGAGTTCAAGGTGTCACAGGAGGCCTGAGTAGGGGTCTGGGCTGGCAGGGTTCTTTCATCAGTGGTCAGTTCGTTCAGAACTCTGAACACTTCCTTGGATTTATCTGCCGCCGATGCGATCCTATTGGAGAAGTGTTCCATTTTAGCTGTCCTAATGGCAGATTTGTAATCCTTACGTATGGCCAGGTAAACCTGTCTGGAAGAGTCGGAATAGTCACGTCTCCAGGTGCGTTCTGACTGGCGCGTTTTTAATTTAAGGGTCTTAAGATCGTCCGAGAACCACCTGTGGGAGTTCCGATGCCTAGTACAGGGGAAAGAGACTAGAGGCGCAAACTGGTTGCTAGCCGATTCTAACCAGGAATCTAAGTCTTGTTCTACTTGATCAATGTCATTGGAAGGGTGAAGGTCAGGGCGAGAATCGGCAAGGGTGGTGAGGAAGCCCTGGGCATCGTAATTGTTCCATTTCCGTGACTGACCCCCGGCCATTAGAGGGATGGGAGTCTGGCCGGCGACTGTGATGGTGGTGTCCACCAGGTGGTGGTCAGACCAGGTACAGGGGAGAATGTCTGGTAAGGACAAGGCCAGGTTGCTGGACCAGATCTGGTCCAAGATTTGACCCTTGATATGAGTGGGTTGGGAAACGTGCTGAGTGAGGTTCAGATTTTCAAGGGTCTCGAAGAGCTCTGTGGCATGCGGACCAGCATTGGGGTTGTTAAACCAATAATTTAGATCACCAAAAATGGCGAAGCTGGAATGCACTGTTAGCAGGGTGGACAGTTGATCACTCAGAATGGAAGAGAAGGAGGGCATAGAGTGGGGTGGCCGGTATAGAAGGAGAAGGGTAAGGGAACCAATGTCAGTTTGTACGCTAAAGAGTAAATTCTCAACCCCCGGGAGGGCAAGGGAGTTAGAGGAGATAGAGGTCAGACGTTTTGATATAATGGCAGCCACCCCGCCTCCGGGCCGGTCGTCTGGGCGGTCGGCATGGAGGATGTAGTAATCAGGGGAGAGGGCTGCCAGAATATCAGGAAGGGATTCAGAGGTTAGCCAGGTCTCTGTGAGCAGGAGCAAGGCAGGGTTAGAATTGGACAAGAGGACAAAAATGTCCTCGGAATGTTTCACCAGCGAACGAGTATTTAAGTATAATACCCTGAGCGAGGTGAAGTTCCTGCAGGGTGTGGCTGAGGGAGGGTGTCCGTCTAGGTGAGATTGGTCATGGCGCGAAATGCCAAGGGCGGATATACGTCGGATGGCAGTGGGAGAGGTCATGGGTGCGGGGTGTTGAAGATCCCGGAGGGATTGGGCCGAGTATGTGATAGGAGGGTCGTAGTGCAGTGCCCTGAGGCCCGGTCTGGCGCGGACAGGCGCAGACGGGCTTGCCTTCGGCACGCCATCGTCGCGCCCGTCCGCTGCGCTTCCGGCTAAGGCACATAGTTTTATAGGAGCTTCAGGGGCGATGGGGAGGGGGGAGGGGGCGTGGCCAGCGTAAGTGGGCGGGGCTAACTCACTAGCTGGTGATGGCGGCAGAAAGGAAGGATTCCCCCGTGACAGCGTCGAAATCGGCTGTTCGGGAGGTAAGGAGATGAAAGCCTAAGTTCAGTGCAGGTAGATAAAAACACAGTATTTTACACGTTTTAAAAACAATTCTACAGTGCTTACAGCTCCCGGCTTTCCGCCTCAGGAGGCTCTTTGACTAGGCGGCGCTTGTGATCAGCGCACCCTTTTTAACCTGAAAGAGGGGGGCGTGGCCAGCGTAAGTGGGCGGGGCTAACTCACTCGCTGGTGATGGCGGCAGAAAGGAAGGATTCCCCCGTGACAGCGTCGAAATCGGCTGTTCGGGAGGTAAGGAGATGAAAGCCTAAGTTCAGTGCAGGTAGATAAAAACACAGTATTTTACACGTTTTAAAAACAATTCTACAGTGCTTACAGCTCCCGGCTTTCCGCCTCAGGAGGTTCTTTGACTAGGCGGCGCTTGTGATCAGCGCGCCCTTTTTAACCTGAAAGAGGGGGCGTGGCCAGCGTAAGTGGGCGGGGCTAACTCACTCGCTGGTGATGGCGGCAGAAAGGAAGGATTCCCCGTGACAGCGTCGAAATCGGCTGTTCGGGAGGTAAGGAGATGAAAGCCTAAGTTCAGTGCAGGTAGATAAAAACACAGTATTTTACACGTTTTAAAAACAATTCTACAGTGCTTACAGCTCCCGGCTTTCCGCCTCAGGAGGTTCTTTGACTAGGCGGCGCTTGTGATCAGCGCGCCCTTTTTAACCTGAAAGAGGGGGCGTGGCCAGCGTAAGTGGGCGGGGCTAACTCACTCGCTGGTGATGGCGGCAGAAAGGAAGAATTCCCCCGTGACAGCGTCGAAATCGGCTGTTCGGGAGGTAAGGAGATGAAAGCCTAAGTTTAGTGCAGGTAGATAAAAACACAGTATTTTACACGTTTTAAAAACAATTCTACAGTGCTTACAGCTCCCGGCTTTCTGCCTCAGGAGGTTCTTTGACTAGCTGGAATGGAATGCTCCCAGAACAATTTCCAGTGGTTACGATTAAGTCACTTGATCTTATTCATAACTTTTGGTCTCACAGACAAGGCACGAGGGCACCTGACAGTTATGTATCGGGCAAACTTTAAAAAACACGAGGAGGAGAATGAATAAAACCCCACAAAAACTGCCTGAAATGGATTGCAGAGCTGCTCAAATAGTCATAACAGTGCACAGCACCCGACTGAGGTGATTTTAACATGAAGGCCATCGCAGAAGTACATAACAGCGTGCAAGCTCCACTTCATGGAAGCAGTCTTTCAATTTTCTCATGAGTACTTTGATCAGCAAACTCAAAGAACGCAGCAAAGGATGGACAGGGAAAAAAAAGCATTGGCTAATGTGCTGTTTGCCTTGGAGAGGGTTAGCGAAAGCACGGGGAATCAATGCTTCCCTGTGGGGATGAAGTGTGCGCGTGAGTATCGGCGGTGGCACTATATGTACAGTCTATAACGGTTCATGTGGTTTCCTGTCTGGACATCAGTCTTACAGCTCAACTGTCCTTCGTCGCTCCTCCCCAATCGCTTATTAGTCCTCTCCCGAAGCATTGCCCCGCACACCTCCCCTCAGGAATGCCAGGTAATGAGGCACCCTCGTGACTGGCTGGTAGGGGACGCGTAGAAAGTTGTCAGCCTCGCCGTTACGTCTGCACTTCTGCATCACATGAAAGGACGGACACCGTGGTGGGTGCATAATGCGTTCACCATGATCCCATTGTTCTAATAAGGACACCCTTAGGACCGGATTTGCAAAGTGTTGTCATAAGCAGAATATTCTTGAGCAGAAAGACAGTGGAAGGGAAGGAAAGAGCAGTAAAAAAGTGTTTTTTTTCCCTATCGTGTATCTGTTTAAGACCTTCCCTGTTGCACTTGCAGGTCCTTCCTGTCACGAGAAAATGAAACCCCGGTGGTATGCTAAGATTGGATAGTGCTTGGAAATGAGAAAGTACAAAGGGTCAACTCTGCTAACTGGGGAAGAGGATGTGCCAGTGAAAACAGGGTCACAAGGAACGGGAAACAACTCAATATGCCAATACCGTGGCGGCCGTGAATGGTTGGGCGCGAGGCTGGCCGGGGATGCTCAGTCTGTGTCATTTAGTGCAGCAGGGCCGGCCTTAGGCATGTGCAAGCTGTGCACCTGCACAGGGCCTCCAAACCCCAGGGGCCACCACGCCAATATATATCCTTAATATAATAATCCTCTGAGGATGAATACATATTTGCGTGGTGGCCCCTGGCAGGGATTTAGCAACCTCCGGCTCTGTCCCACTTCCAAACACCCTGACCCCCCCCCCTCTTCACTGGCCTCCACGCCTCTTCTGGGGCCTCCTCTTCAAGGGCCCTCTTCCGGGGCCCCCTACCTACGCTGTCCGCCCAGGGCCACCATGAACCTTGAGCCGCCCCTGAGTGCAGCACTTTGGAAAGGAGCAGGCCACCGAAGCATGTTCTTCCCTTTTGACCTTTAAGTGAAAGCTCCCGGGCAGCGCCTCGCATTAGTCATTCGCATGGGCTGCCATCCAGTTAGCAGAATGTCCCAAAAATGAATATGCATAAAGCGCATTTGCATACAATGCACCTCGTATTGGCATTATCTTTTCTTTTCCTAGGTATCCTGAAAAAAAGACGTTCTTTTAGCGTTAAACGAATCGCATGGTATGACAGAAGTAAACCAGAAGACTCCATCTATCGAAGCAGCAAAGCAAAAGTCAAACCAGGGTTTTTGAGTGGGGCTTAGTTGTAGAGGGGAGGGGAGGCGGCGGGTGGGAGGTATGCGGCCAGCAGCTGACGGCGCTGAACTACATCGGTAACCGGTAGCGTTACGGGGTGGCTCTTGTACTCTCTCGGCTGCTTCTGTCTCTGCGAAGCTCCTCTGGCAGTGGCGCGTGGAGCGCGCCGAGCAAGAGCGGACAGGGCACCATCATGGCAGAGGAAGATTCCGACGCGTGCCTTGGGATTGGGTCGCGCGCGTGAGCGGTCTACGTTACAAGCTCACGCGCGCGACCCAATCCCAAGGCGCGCGCGGCTGACGTCAGGGACGCGGCTGACGTCAGCGGAACGGCCGCCTGGGCTTGGAGGCTGCTGGAGCGCGAGACGGGCGCGCGGGCAAAGAGTTGGTGGTGGAGCAAGGAGTTGAGCGGGGGGCACACGGGACGCCGAGAGGGAGCCAGAGCCTCAGGAAGATGCGCGGGTGGAACGACGGGCCGCAGTGGCGCCTCCCATGGCGCGGGCTGCAATACTCGGGACTGGACTTGCGAGACCTACAGAGAGCTGCGACAGATCTGGGTGCTGTGGGGCGGGTGAACCCTTCTCAATTGTGCTGTGCTAGCGGAAGTGTGGATAGACAGACAGACAGATAGAGACTGCTGGAATCGGAGCGCGTGTTCACGCGCGCAACCTGATCCAATTCCGGCAGGCTGCGTGCTCGTGCCAGTCTCTTGTCTCCAAGTCCTGCTAGTCCTTGCAAGCTGAATCGATCGCAATAGGCTCGCTTTGCGACAGCAGGTGCTTCGCCCCTGCAATCGCAGGCGCGAGACCTAAAAACTATTTGGAGTTCAATAGGCCAGTCCTTAAAGGGGCCCGTCATCCTACCCTCCTGAATCTCGCAATTTGTCTCTCACCACTTGCCTGTGTTCACTGGCTGATTTTAAAATAGCTTTCCAGCGGCAAACTCTCATGCCCTCACAACCCTAAATCCCGACGTAAAACCTTGTAACAGTAGCCTGGCATCATCTTTCATAAAAGACAGCCAACATTCTAATCTATCTAATTTAATTGGCATACTAGCCCTTCCCTTTTGGTCCCTGTCTGGCTCTCCCTGCCCTGTAGCCAGTTGTCTGCCTTTGCTGATGTGTTTCTGTAGCACCCTGCTGCTGCTCAAGCCCTGCAGAGTAACTGGATGTACCGCCTGGCCCGAAGCAATTGACCAAGACATGTCTGACGCAGCCGCATATGCAGGAGGTCGGAGCTACGGAGCTACGGTGCTGCGAGCCCGAGCCTCGGAGGATTATTGCAACAACAACCATCGCCGCAACCACCACCGAGCCCCGCTGAGCCTGGGCCGGACTGTTTGAGTTTCAGAGGTGGAGGCTGACAATCAGAGTGGGGGTAGAGTAGGGCTGAGGTTTGCGACCCAGGGGCCCATCATACAGCATTAAATCAAGGATTGCCTGAGCTCGGGCCGGTCCAGAGCCCCAAGTCTTCATCAACGATCAACCGTCGTAAAACAGGCAAGCAAGTTGTCCAAACTGATGTATTTTTACCTTATTTGTTTATACGAATGCATCTAAGACGCAGGTTATCTCAGACTTTCCTTCGGTTATGTCAGAAATTCCCCTATCAGATAAAGCAACAGTATAAAACTCCCATCAAATGACCACTTAGCAGAAGTGGTCTTTCACCCCAGATTATCACCCAAGTATGCCAGAAGATGCCGACAGACTGCTGTGATGCCACAGCATCCAACTCTGCGCTGAAGGCGAATACTGATCCAAGTCCGGGAGGAGAGGAGCTGATACTGAGGTGTATTTTCCTTTAGTGCAAACACTCTCCCAGGTACTGATAATGTCAGCTATTTGCTGTAAAAATGTGGGCAGTGCATTGATTTTACATCAAAAACTAGCTGCAAGTTACACTACTCTGTGCTCTCAAAGTATAGTGCACAGAAGTAGGTTTTCGGCTGTTAGTTTGCTCAATGATATTTCCACTATGGTAGAAATGTTAATGTTGTTTTCATGTATTAGTGCAGTTTTAATAATATTCTATGTGGTCGTTTTGATTGTGCTCAGCAACAGGATGAGCCTCTTGAAATAAGAACTTTTAAGCATAAAGTGTCTTTTCATAGTGTAGTACTTGTGTACAATGTGTGCGATATTGTAAAGAACAAAATTGTGCTTTCAAATTATCAATGTGACTATGAATCCCTGTTCAGGGAATGTTAGTTACCTAGAAAGCACAGACTAAACTATGTATTGAGTGGGGTTGTGTGGGATTACAACAACATGTTTTTACATTCAATCACTGGTGCATTGAACTAGGTTTTCTTGTGACACCCACGCGTGTGAAAACAAAGTTTGTAGAGCTAAGTGAGAGTCTTGGTTTACAAGACACCCAAACCCAGTCTCCCTCATTAAGGCACACTCTGAAATCCATTCTCTTTAGTCCATCAGCATTTCCTGCACACTGATGCTTTGAAACATCCAGGAGGTTGTAAAGGTGCACTATACAAATATTCTGTTCATTATTTCCTGCTTAGCTCAGAGACTAAGAACCAATAATACTTACGTTGTCTACCAAAGTAAGCTATTTATGTAATTCGTATTTCTGGCATTCCGATCAACAGCAGCAGATAATTTGCCAGAGAGTGCAAATTGAATGCCACTTACTGATTGAAATCATCCACTCTGCAGCCACTCTCCTGTCAAAGGTTTCTTGTGATGAGGCTTCAGATAGATGAGGTCAAGAGTCTTATATTTTCCAGTGCTCTGTGATAACATAACAACAATGAAGAACCTTTTTATTTGCAAAATCGCAGACATGTTTGCTTTTCAAAGATGCTAGAAGCTCTTCATTTGGCCTCAGCAAAAAGGGTGATGCACACAAAAAAATACAGCAATATAATTTTACAAGACAGTTTTCCGGCTTTCTCCTTCTTGCATGCTTTTTGCAAAGGCAACATGTGGCCAGATTTGGCAGACAGCTTGGAAAGTTGAAGACAGTGTTCCCTCCTACATGCTGTGTCTACCATGCTGTCCGAGTTACAATTCTTGATGCGACAGTGGTGACACTTGTGTTACTGGCAGCAGCACAAAGTAATCAGTTACTCCTTGCCCTGTACACTGGCTTGCTGCTTACAGAACTTTATCAGCAGATCACTCACTTTTATTGGGATGCTGAACGATTAGGGTGCAGCATCCAATTCACCGTCTTGGGATCCCCAGCACTGCCCCCAAGCCGCTCAGCACTTCACACCGCAGCTGGAACAAAGTCTCAGAGAGTCAATAGACCAGCCCCCTCAACACCTCCCACCCACACACTGCAACCAACCTAGAACAGGCTGCCAAGAACTTCTCCACCTGAATCACCGACTGCGCCAGCAGAGTCGCCCCGTCAAATATACCACGCTCAAGAGGTCCTCCAAATAAACCAACTGGTACACCACAGAACCAAGAACCATGAAGCACAACTGCAAATGACTCTAAAGGAAATGGTGTACAGGCAAGGAGCCCACTGAATGAGCCACATTCAAGACATCCCTCAACCAATACCACCAACTCCTGAATGGGACATAAAGGAGCTCCCTTGCCGACTGCATCAGAGCCAGTTCCAACCACAGCAAGGAACTATTCAGCATAATCAGAAACTTCTTCAACTCCTCAATCACTGAAAAATATTGTCACCTTTTCCCAGGAACTCTGTGACACCCTGGCACTCTTCTTCCATGACAATATCGCCACCTTTTACATACAGCTCGAACCCCAACCCACCACAAACATCCTCATTCTTCTCGCCCCCCACAAATGAAAAACATGACCACCTGCTCACCATCTGGGACCAGCTTAACTCACAAGACACCACTTCCATCATGAACTCGGTCTACTCACGATAGTCGATGGACCCTATCCCCACCACATCTTCAATCTCGGGGGCAAGACTATCAGCAGCGAGCTCATACACATTTTCAGCGGATCCATCACCACTGCCACCTTCCCCGAAGAATGCAAGCACGCAGAAGTCACGCCCCTACTTAAGAAACCATCCGCCTACACAACAAACTTAAGAGCTACCACTCCATCACTCTGCTGCCCTTTCCCGCCAAAGCCATCAAGAAGGCCATCAACCGCAAACACAAAGAACACCTAGAGAACAACAATCTTCTGGACACTTCTCAATCCGGAATCCACACAAACCCCAGCACGGAAAACACCCTGATCGCAGCCAGACATCAAATCCCTCCTTGACTAGGAAAAATCAGCAGCGCTGAGCCTCCACGACCTTTCTGCAGCATTCACAGTATCACACCACACCCTGATCAAAAGGCTTCAACACTTTGGAATCCAAGGAGATGCCCTAAAATAGATTGCCTCCTTCCTCACCGGAAGAACCCAGAAAATCCACCTACGAGCCTTCACCTTGAAACCCAACACCTTGGGTGGTGTCCCTCAAGGTTCGTCACTCAGACCTATTCTGTTCAACACCAACATGACTCCCTTAGCCAACGTTGTCAGAACTCATGGACTAAACAGCATATCCTACACCGACGATACCCAGCTCATCCTCTCGCTAGCAGAAGACCCCTCCGCCTCGCTGACTAACTTCTACAGATGCAGGATGAGCATTGCTGAATGAATAAAAGACAACTACCTAAAACTCAAAACAGACAAGACAGAAGTGCTGATCTTCTGGAACAACACCTCCTCGTGGAACGATGCCTGGTTGCCTCCTGAACTAGGATTTTCACTCCCTGTGATCAACCATACCCGCACCCTTCACATTATCTTGGAAAGTAGGGTCACCATGAAAAGACAGATCAACGCAGTCTCATCCGCCTGCTTCTTCCCCCTTCGCATGCTCCGTTAGACCTTCAAGTGGGTTCCCATCGACCCCAGACGACTGCCACCCAAGCCCTTGTCACCGCCGACTGAACTACCCAAACACACTCTACATAGGAATCACCTCGCACCTCCTCACGAGACTGCAGACCGAATTCAGCTGCCAGACTCATTCTAGGCCTCCCAAAGTGGACCCACATCACCCCCCACCTTAAGAAGCTCAACTTGCTCCCCATTGAGAAGAAATATCAGTTCAAAATGTTGATCCACACCTTCAAAGCCCTACACAACAAAGGACCACCACCTGAACTTCCACCTTCCCTCCTGACACCTGGTCTACACCTCCCTCTGCCTTGCCCACGCCCCCAGTCATCCACCACAGTGGAGGACGCTCCTTCTCCTACTGCTTAGCTAAGTCATGGAACGACCACCCACTTCACCTCCAGACCCCATCCTCTCTGCTGGAATTCAGGAAAGAACTCAAAACCCTTCTGTTCAACTTAACCCTCCCCAGCAGCAGTGTTCTTAGCACCTGGATACTCTCATGGGTGATTAGCCAGGCTCTACAAATACAGTTTGATTGACTTATTGACCATTGGATAATCTTTCCTAAAGTATCCTCCTGCGAGTCTCTAGAACGGAGATGTTTACGCCAGTGCTTTCTTCAGGAACCCACCACACATAACCATCATGAACCTCATATGAAATCTTGTGATGGTGAGCATTTGAACTCCTTTGAACCATTCTTGAGTAGGTATCAGACGGTGTAGCTGGACTCTCCAATCACCTATTTCAGTCCTTTCAAGCAATGTACTGTGGTGCATGCAATGTTTGTTTATTGTTACTTGGTTCATCATGCACAGTCAGTGCTGTGTAGTATTTGAAACTGGGGTTTCATTGCTGTGAACTCATCAGTTCATTGTGGAGTGGTGTGGCTCACTGGTTAGAGGCAGCAGACCTGGAAGCAGAGGACGGCCTGGGACCTGGGTTCAATTCCCGACGCGGCAGGGTCGTGGACCAGGGTCAGCGGACTCGATAATTCTCACCTCGGTGCCTACTCTAACCAGGGATCACACTCGGCAACTCTGGGCATTAGCTTGCCTCATCTCCACAACAGCCCCCCACATACGCCGGGTATGCCTGGTTTCACCTTGGAGATACCCAGTAGGGACCATCTCACAGGGAAAGCCAGGACGGGTTCCCCAGCGGTCTATAGCGCAGAGATACTCCTTCGGGAGTCGATTCTAGCGCGTTAGAAACCCACAATTAATCAGAAAAGTAGAAAGTCATGTTGGGGTAGATATGACCCACTTCTCAAGCTTGTGAACAGATTTCATACACATTTGCCTCTCTCAACCAGTTAAATATGTCACCATATAACTCTGCAACGTGTCAGACTGTTTTTCTTTAATACACACAGGAGACACATTTCTCCTTGTCACATTTTCTATAGAGACTAAGTACTATCTGGGGCAGTTTTCGGGGCTGATATATTAATAAGCATTCTTACCACGAAATGGACATTAACTTGGAAGCCTTAGTTTCTGGACAAAGCATGTCCAATTTCCTCTGTTGACTTTAAACAAAATGTATCAAGTCCAATGCAATATTCAGTTGCTTTTACACTAAAGGATCCTCAGAGCTAAGGTTGAGATCTTCAGTGACTCTTACCGACCTGAGCTGCAATATCGCTGGGGAGACCGGAGGCACCGTAGAGTCCGCTGCTGGGTCCTGAGCAATGCCACGCCACGCAACTACAATCCCCATCAGCACGTGCGTCGGGCACGCCGCGTACCGCTGTCGAGCGCCAGGAGGCACTGAGAAGGGGGCCAGGTCTCCCGCAGAGCGGGCTGCGCCCGGGCCAAGGGCAGGCCCGTCCGCGCCCGTCAGAGGCTGGGCTGGGCCACCCCCTTTACGTCTGCAGTTGGAGCCCCATATTACTGCTGCACCTGAAGACACTGGGAAGAAGTTCCACAGTCTCGTCTGAAAATATTAATCAGCTGCCCCGCAAACAATCATCGAGCGCCAGGAGGCGGTCGAAGGGCTCCTTCTTGACTCCAAGGACCCAGGATATCCCAGAGCCCACGGGACAGAATCACAATAGAACTTCAGTAACCATTAAGGTACTGACCCTTGTTGTGTTTTCTATTTTACCTTCACCCTGTGTAATATGAGCTTAAAATAAGTCCTTATTCCCTTATTCCCCAGAATGAGCAAGCGTAAGGCCATAACCTCTGTGGTGGGGGGTGGGATAAAGGGGACCATTGATGCTTTCCTTAAGAGAGCGGAGTCTCTGTTAATCCACGAAATTCAGTTGACAGAGAAGAGACTTTCGTTGGATACGATCATAGAACACAAGCGATCCTCCATGGGCACTATAGCCATGTGTAAATCAAGTGTTGGAATCCCGCCAGGCTAATCTAATCCAACCCCTGGCAACAACACAAATGCCTTAATTCATGCCACTCCCTCGTCAACGGGGGGCGGGTCTGTTAACACAACCTATCGATTAGCCAGTCGCTGATCTAAATCAGTCACAGCTCACCACAGAAGAGATGGAGGGGCATCCCGATTTAATCTCTTTGTCACCCGATGGGGTAGGGACGGGTGAAGGAGAGCCTGTGCTAATCGCAGATCCACCAGGCGCAGGAATCACTCCAAGGGCAGGCGGGGAGGTGGTCACACGATCTAAAAGGGCTCTGAAAGTCATGGGCACAGCAATCATGGTATCCCCTTTAGTTGATTCTACGGCCCCAGGTAATCGAACCGGGGGGGGAGCATCATATGTCGAAACCCAAACCAAAACAGAGGGGTGTGGCCAAACCGAGCAAGGTCATAGAAGCAGGGGGGCCTGCAGCCAACTCTCAGCGTCAAAATTGTGGGGAGGCAGAGATGAATCAGGGAGCGGAAAAGGTATTGTGGTCTAAGCTGGAAACAATGCTAACTACCCATTTGGGGCCCTTGTATAAGAAAATGACTGTAATAGAAGGGAAATTCTCCTTGCTACTTGCATAAGGCAGCACTGTGTCCCCCACGACCATGGGGCACAGGGCGGGGGCAATAGAGACTGCATCATGCTCCAAGTCAGCTCCTAGCAACGAGAGAATAGAGGGGGGGGAACCATGACTGCGGACAGCCCGAAGGCACAAAGGAGGTTGCAGATAAGGGATTAATGGTGGGAACCAACACTGGAAACGTCCCAGGTCCTACTAGTGCCGGGGGTGATAATGGGCAGATAAGGGTGGAAAGGCCAGCTCATAGGCCTAACCTTAATACTGCCCCCAAACACCCTAAGGGAAGAATAGCCACACCCAACAACATGGTGCCATTATCAGCCGACCTTGCACGGAGCACCCGGGGCCTGCCGACTCTAGACCTACCACCGGCATCATGCCCTTACACAGTGGTTTTGACAGGGTGATGACAGAGAAGAAAACCCACGAACCCTGAATAATAAGGCTGCCCATTGGATGGTCAATAGGCATATTCTTATTGCAAGAAAGGTGTCCTGGATTGGAAATAGTAGGAAGGGTTTTCCAGGAGACTCTGTGATTTTAAACTTGAGGTACCCAGAACTTGTAAGAGATCTTCTTTCTAATCAATGCAAGGGGCAGTAACAGGACATGGGTGGATCAAGCATCAGAATGTCCCCCCTTGGTTTTTTCTACAGGGACATGATGAGTGCAAAAACCATGACGATTATAGGCGACATCTAGCCAGACTAGATTGGGAGGGTCAGACAGTCCCACTAACTAACCGGTACGCACCTCTTCACAGTGTCTCAGCCCTAAATGAAATAGATTGACTGACTAGCGGGCTGTCACCAGGGAATGGTGTTACACAGGAGGGTCTGCCCCCTAATGGAGGTTTAGGAGGGATAGTCACTCCAAAATCTAATCAACCCATTCTTCTTGGTGGACACGGAGAATACAGTGGGACGGGCCCAATGGGGAATTTCCTAGTACCTGCTGAGTCCCCTAGTCCGTACATCTGTCCCAAGCCTGAAAGCCCAGTCAGCCTAAGAAATGGAGACATCAAGATAATTTCCTGGAACATAGCAGGACTGTCCTCCAAAATAAAAAAACATGACTGGCTAACGTATATAAAGAAATTTCATATTATCTGCCTACATGAAACGTGGGAGGTAAATAGCAGTGTATATGCTTTAGAAGGATACAAAATGTACTTTGTTCCTGCACGCAAGGCAGCCGCTGGGAGAGCCAAGGGTGGTCTGATTACCTATGTGGACCTGAGGTTACAAAGGAGATGGGACGACCTGGGCTGGGACTCGGATTTCAGTTCAGTTCAGTTCATACGTCTTTATTTCGATTATTTCATCATAAAAGACAATCATTAAAAATAAACATAAACATCGTCCTTTAACACATGTCACAATGATTTTAAAAAACATTTAGGCATAACAATGAACGCTTAAGCATAACAATGAATGCTTACAAAACAACTCATATCAGAATAAAAATGCGAAATGTAATGTGCAAAAAGGGTGCAACTACGTTATGTTATGTTATGCTATGTTATTTTATTTTATAGAGCGCACAGATGCCGCAGCCAAGTGGCGTCCCGGCGCTTAGGATATGGTAAAACACAACACGGTAACTAATAACCCAAGGGGAAGGAACTAAACAGTAGAAAATAGGAAGGTCTTCAGGGCCTTCCTAAAAGAAAGCAGATCAGGGATGGAACAGAGAGGGGCAGGCAAAGAGTTCCAGAGAGCTGCCGCCATCACAGAAAAAGAACGTCCGCCCATTCTGGCTCTTTTAAAGCGTGGCACAATGGCGAGATTTAACCCTGAAGATCGAAGGGCTCTGGAAGGTACATAATAACAGATCATCTGTGAAAGAATAGGGGGGGAAGCTAACTTGAGAATTTTGAAAGTTAAACAAAGAGCCTTAAATTAGATTTTTTGCCCAACAGGCAACCAATGAAGATCCTGAATAGTTCGGCGTGCAGAAACAAACTTCGGAAGGCCGACCAACATCCTGGCCGCCGCATTTTGCACCCTCTGAAGGCGGACTAATTCTGCCTGGTTGACGCCCAGAAGCAAAGAGCTGGCGTAATCTAATCTGGCCAGGACCATAGCTTGGACAATGATCTGTCTGGTGTCCGCATCAAAAAACTTGAAGATAGGTCGAAGGCACTGCAGGGCACCGAAACAAGTACCGGCTACACGTTTACTGTGGGTGGTGAAGGAGAGTTTATCATCCAGCCATACCCCAAGGTTTCTGACTTCGGCCACTGGGGTGGGAACAGGGCCCAATTCAGATGGCCACCATTGGTCGCCCCAGAGCTCACTTTCCCTACCAAAAATAATAACCTCGGTTTTAGAGGCATTAAGTTGGAGTCGATTGTTCCCCATCCAGCCCGCCACAGCTTTAAGAGCGGACTGAAAGGTGGGAGCATCCATGTTGGACTCCCCATTAAGTGCCACCGCCAGCTGCGTGTCATCGGCGTATGACACCATGGTGAGACCAAAACTATGGGCGACCTCCGCCAATGGTTGAACATATAAATTGAATAAGGTAGGGCTAAGGGCCGATCCCTGCGGGACACCCTGAGAGATAGGGCGAGAAGCAGAAACAAAAGGGGGTGTGGACACTTTAAAGGTTCGATCAGTGAGAAAAGAACGAAACCACTCGAGTGCTCTCTCTCCAACTCCGGCCTCCTCAAGGCGGTGTAAGGGGATCTGGTGGGACACCGTATCAAAGGTAATACTGCAAATAAGTTATATAGAGAATTAATAGCGGGCTCAAAAAATGTTTTAAAACAATTCAAGTGACTACTGTTTGGCCTCTATCTATGTGGTTGACTGATTATCCACGTCCAGCCCAGGAACTTTGCTACTGCAATTACCACTGATTCCCTTGTATCAGCCCTCATAATCCTTAGAGCCTCCAGCCCCACCCGCGTTCCCATATTGTTACAGATAGGTTTAAGCCATTTAGTCCGGAGGGCTAAATAGGCAGGGCATGCAAAAAATAAATGGCCAAGTGACTCCTGGTCCTTACACCAGGGGCAAAACTCATTCACCCGTCCTTTCCATTTTTTAGTGAACGATCTTATTGGGAGCGAGCCAACCCTAAACTGGTGGTATAGCTTCCTGTCACTACTCTTAGTGATGATATCCCAGTAATCTTCTAAGGATGGATCAAGTTTGTGTTCAAGGAACCTACCGGACAGGGAGGAGGTATTTATCTGGTCAATATGTTTTTGTCGTACTGTGAGCCAGTATAATGCCTTAAAATCCTTTTTTAATGGGAAGGGGTTGTTAGCCGGATCAGTCCACAGGTTGCTCAGACCCATATTCTCTAAAAGCAATCTTACTTTTTTGAACCAGGGAATGTTACCCGAGCCCACCACGGATCTAACATCCAAAATTTCTTTGGCAAAAAGTGCCAGTTAAGGGGTAGTCCAAATTCTCCTCCACACGGCCACTGGTTTGAAACGTGCCTCATCATCAATTGCGTGGCAGCACAAATCCAATAACAGAGGCTTCAAAGAACTAGAACAGGGGAGGCCTACTAGGTTTCTAATAAATTTATCTTGAAGTCTAACTATCGGAGAAAGGTCCGTAAAAGCCCAAAGGTCCGCGCCATACAAGATCGCTGAACTTATCTTGGCGTTATAGATTTTCAAAGCAGGACCTATCCTTTTAGTCAGAGAGGATCTCTGTTCCTTAATTAGACACCCTGATAACTGCGCAAACTTAAGGGAGAGAGTACCAATCTGGGGTTTCCAGCTAAGCCTACTTTCCAAAACGACCCCTAGATATGTCATGACATTTACCTGCTCTAATTTGGAGCTATTCATAGTAACATGTCCAACCACAGGTCTATATTTTGTTAAAACCATGAATTTTGTTTTTGTTACATTGACCTCTAGGTCATTAATTAGGCAAAATTCCTCAAATTTATTTAGGGCAGCCTGGAGGCCCTTCTGGGTTTTTGACATTATTAGGGTGCCGTCCGCAAACATGAGTAGCGGAAACTTGGTGCCACCTAAGGCTGGGGCGTCAGTTGGAAATGCTGCAAAGTACTGCACAACCCTGTTAATGAACAACAAAAACAGGGTCGGTGCTAGTACGCACCCTTGGCGTAAACCACGAGACACCGGAAATCTCTCCGTGACCTGCCCTTGTTTGCCCCATCTGACCTGTGCAAAATTTGCTTCATATAACATAATTACCAATTCTAGAAGTTCCTGGGGCATCCCCATGTTTCTTAATGCGCCCCATAGCTTGGCTCTGGGGACTAAATCAAAAGCAGACTTGAGGTCTACAAAAGCGGCATAAATAGTGCCACCTCCCAAACTAACAACCTTCCAATAAATTAGTATAAACCTAAAGACCTGTTCAATCGTACTAATACAGGATCTAAACCCAGCTTGTAGGGGAGATAAAACATCCTCTAATTCCATCCATCTCTGGATATTAGCAAGCACCATCCTAGCAACAATTTTCTGGATAGCGTCCATCAAACTTATTGGGCGATAGTTCCCCAGAACGGTCCCCCTTTTTTAATATGGGCAAGATCTCAGCCCAGTGCCAAGAATCCGGGATGCATGCCCCCCTTGCAATGGCGTTAGCTAGAAAGGTAATGTAGGGCACCCAGTTTGTTAAGTCGTGTTTAAAGAGATCTGCCGGAATGCAGTCCATTCCTGGTGCTTTTCCACCTTGAACCTTTCTTAATGCATCCTCTGCATCTTTCTTGTCAAACAATAGGGGTTGACAGGGAGTCAATGGCCTAGGAGACTCGGATTTCATGCAAGGGATCAGGTATCGTAATAAGGGTCTAAAATTAACTTTCATTACCTTCTATAATGCCATTATATTGGGACAGACCTTAATAAGATTGTCCGAACTGGAGTGCCAGCTGGCAGGAATAGAAGAGCACGGGGCGATAAGCTCTCAGTTGGTGTTATTGGACGACTTTAACTGCCACCCTTGCCCCTTCTTGAAAATTAGCAGGGGTGATTGGTCCTCTTGCCCATTGGCAGAGGGCTTGCACCTGGAACACTCTAGGGAGGGAAGTGAGCTAAGCAAGGTCCTGGGTACACACGCCCTCACACACACTATGGATTTGATCAGAGTGGGGGAGGACAGTCCAGTTTACCCAACCTTTAAAGGCAGGGGAAGGGACACTTATTGATTTTATTTTTGTTACCAACACGTTAAAGTGCTGGATGACAAGTTTTAACAGAGGCCAGTATTTTTAGTGATCTCAATCATCTGGTCCTGTCTATTAGGGACCCCAATCCGACCAAGCATTCATGCCGAAGGGAGGTCGGCGGCATAATCGAAGCCACCGATCAGGGTAGGAAACCAAGATGGGCTAACATTAATGGCGAAGATTTCCATAGAGCGTTACTGGTAGAGAGTGAACAACAGGTTTGGAAGTGTCTAGATCTAACAGTGGAGGGTGCAGACTTGATCAGAGCATTTGAGGGTGTCGCCCAACAAAGTGATGGCCTGCTCAGGAGTAGAACGCTGAAAAAGGAATTGGACACCCCTAGGTGGTTTGACCGTCAATGTTCTACCGCCCTGAGGGAATTGAAGTCAGCTTTAAAAATTGTCCCCAAAGATAAAACGAGGATGTCCTCCTGTAGGGCGTGGTATAAACAGGCACTAAAATGCCGCAAATCCTTATTGCAGCAGCAGGCTTGGGAGAATCTAAGAGAAGCGGCCGAGTCGAAGGACTCGACCGCTTTCTGGAAAGTTATCAATGACCCCTGTTTTCAAGACACAAACAAACCCAAGTTAGCGACACTTTTTTTCCTGCGAGAGATAAGAGCAGGCATTGAGGGCCTGACACGGAACAAGGCCCCGGGCCCTGATGGGATCCCTCCAGACCTCCTAATGAGCCAGGTAGATCTGTGGGCGCCCATACTAACCAGAGTTATAAATGCAGCAGTGGAGTCAGGCATGCCAGCGTCCTGGTCCACGGCCACAATAGTCCCTTATCTTTAAAAAGGGTAATAGAGATAACCCACAATGTTATCGGCCCATTTCCCTTATTGATGTAACAGTGAAAGTCCTCGGCCCATTTCCCTTATTGATGTAACAGTGAAAGTCCTAGGTAGGGCCATCCTCAATCGGCTAATGGGTTAGGCGGACGAACATGATATAATCACTGATACTCAGTATGGGTTTAGGTATGGACCGTTCAACCTCCGATCAGTGCCTCAATTAATATCTTCTGGTAGCCAAGTACATTGTTGCTAGCAAAGAGACAGTGTACTTGGCTTTCATGGATCTGACGGCAGCTTTTGATCGGGTAAATCGAAAGAAATTGTGAGAACTATTGGGGGCTTTTGGAGTTGATCCAAGAATGGTAAATATCCTAAGAGTATTGCACCAGAACACCTCTGCCCAGGTTAGATACTACGAGGAGGGAAGAACCACCGACCCCCTCCCATGTACCAGGGGGGTGAGACAGGGCTGCATCCTGGCGCCTTTTCTATTCTCTTTATACATAAATGGTTTAGACCAGGCGCTCAGAACTCTAGGGGCGGATTGCCCAAGGATAGGAAGGAGAGGGATTCCCGTCTTGCTCTACGCGAATGACGCGGTGCTCCTGGCACACACCGCGCGTGGACTCCAGTGCCTTATAGACGGCTTTGTTCATTTTATGAAGAGTTTAGATCTGTCCCCCAACCTCTCCAAATCATATATATGGAAATGGGAAAAACGCCACACAGGAAATTTAATTATACGATTGACACTCACTCTCTGGAAAATGTGCAGGCATTTTCATATCCATGGATCTTATTTGATCGCCGCCTTAGCCTTAAAGGCCTGGCAGATGAGAAATGTAGCACATTAAATAGTTCCGTTGGGGAAATTATGAACTTCGCATCAAGGCTGGGCTGTTGGTCCCCGGAGCAAATACTGAATTTGTATAGTTCTGTATGCTGTGCCAAAGTTCTGTATGGCAGTGAGGTGTGGGGCTTTATTGATCCAAAGAAGCTTCAAACTGAATAAAATAAATATTTGCAACGGGTATTGTCCCCCAGAGTACACCTTCCCATATCATCCACGAGGAACTGGGTCTCACTCATATCAGTGACAGGTCGCAACTTAAACCTCTTATATGTTGGATCAAAATATGGACAAACCCCCAAGCCTCACTAAGTAAGCAGATAATAATGGACTGTATTGCCCGGGATCGGGGTCGAAATATCCCTTGGCTCAAATATGTAAGGGAAACTTTGACGGTCCTGGGCTATGCTGATTATTTTAACCACCCGACTAAATTGCTACAAGGGCCTCATTAAGATGGAATTTTTAAAGCAAGTGGCATCTATTATGGAAGATAGGGAGCTGACCAAAACTTTCGGTGAGAGCTCACCTTTTAGCCAAATCCTGTTTGGGCATGGAACCTTATCTGTCCCACATTCACAACGCACAGGATAGATTTCTAATGACCCGATTCAGGCAGAATATACTCCACCATATTTTGGCAGTTCCCGCAGGGTACACACCCTCCATAGAGAGTTTTGGGTCCGTGCGGCTGCGACCAACGGTCTCCGCAGGACACGCTTCACTTTGTTTTATTATGCCCTCACTATGCCCACCCTAGGAATTTATTTTTAAAAAGCATTTTAAAGAATGCCAGGTTTAAACAGGCAAAGGTGGCCCGACTGTTCACAGAGGTTTTAACACTCTTTTGTACTGTTAATTTTCTAAGATCGGCTGTGAGACTCAGAAACACTAGAGGAAAGGGGTGAACGTCTTTGATCTCAGCACCTCCACACTAGGAAAAAAAACTTCTTTTAAATAATGAATTATGTGGGGGCGCGGGTATCCCCTCAGTACATATGAATTATTCACTTGTGCCTCAACCTGACAGATTTTAAATGTAATTGGTCATCGAACTCTTGCCGGCCCACTTTAACCCAGGACAACTCATACAAGACCCTCAAGACGGTTTTCATGGAAAATTGGTCTCATCTTATGAATTGATTGTATATATTTTTAGTCTGGCTTAAAATAGTCTGTGATCCTTTTTAATATTGTACTTTTTATGGTATTGTTTTATGCAGTATAAAGTAATATTTTCTTTATGATGACTTCCTCCACACAACCACCTCTACAGTTACCATACGACTTTTTCATTCCCTGTACATTTAGTCACTCGTTCTGCCACGAGGTCTGGCATAAGTGGTGTCATTAGCAGCAAAGATGTCCTCTTTAAGTAGAATTGCTGAGCCCGATCGCGAGCACTCGCCGAACCTCCCACTGGACCTCCCTCTTTCCAGAACGTCTCCGACTTCCGGTTTTCATGAGGGCGATCGCCAGCCGCATCTACGGCCGCCGCCACCGGACGAAGGACGAAGACGGAAGAACGGAGCACGTACATCCAGCAAAAGCAGACTTCCAGCAAAAAGCGGCAAAAGCGGCAAGTGCAGGAGCCGCGAAGAGCTGTGCTGTGGGGGTTTGAGGGGGCGCGGCGCCCACACCTCCCGCGGCGGATTTAGAGCCGGACAACACTCAGCTCGAGAAGCGCATGAAAGATCAGCGTGAGCTGAAAATAAACTGTGGCAGCCAGGCACGGATTGCCTTGGGTAGAGCCCAAGCCAAATGTAAATAAATCGAGAAACGGTCGGCGGCAGACACATTCAACAGAAGGATAAGCATTTAATGTTTGGACCTATGAGGAGGAGAGGAGAGGAGAGAAGAATACAGCCATTGGAGTTTGCAGCAGGTAAATGGTTATAAGTGGCTGAGTAACCAACCAGGAAATTAAGTGGTGAGGTGGAGGAAAGAGTGCGGGCCCACAGAAACAGAGGTAAGTGAAAGAGACAATTTTACCCCTTTTTTTTCTCTTTTCTTTTTTCTTCTTATTATCAAATAAACAATTAGGGGAAGTACACCGGGAGTGGTAGTTGTGCGCCCATTAAGCGGTGAAGCCAATAAGGTGAAGGAAAACCCTTTCGCAAACTTGCGTACGCCGGGAAGAAGAACCCAAAGAAAAGAAAAAGCAAAGGCAATGGCCTTAGGGAAATCCAAACCACGTAAAGTCCTGAAAAACCTTAAAAAAATCAGGAAATAAATCTGGGACAGTGGATGTGACTGACTTATCGAAAGGTCCGGATGACGCAAATAAAGATATGGCAACACCCACCGGTAGTAGAGTAACAGCTAATGGAGCTACCCCCCCACTCCCCCGAGCTTAACCCCACAGCTAGCGCCGGCAACCTCTAAGTCAGCAGGCGCAAAAGGGGGGTCGGCGGTATCAAAATCCATTAAGGATTTCATTGGTAAACATTTTAAAGGGAAAGAGACAGCAGATAAGGAGACAAGTGTACTAGAGACCCCGCAAACCATCGAGGACTCGGCAGCATCAATCATGGAAGCTTTGAACTAGTCCGACTTTAATATTGCTGAGATACCAATGGAACCTCGCTTGTCTTCGTCGCCAAGGATGTTTCAGTCAATATTCACCAAGGACATAGGAGCAGATGCGGTGAATGAAGAAAGAATAGGCTGTAGCAATTCCTTGGGTGAAGGGAACATTGTTGGGAGGGAATCTAGCTTTAATGGACATGAAAGAGTAGAGAATTCAAACGTCGTTGGATTCGATGTATCAGGTGTGCCTCTACGCAGTCTGGAGGTGACTGGCTGCACCAGCTTATCCATGCTTGAGGTTATGCGAATGCTCCAGAAAACCCTGCAGGGCATTTTAGAGGTTTCAGTCCTAAATAATGACATTTTAAAAAGACAAGGTGACCAATTTAGGGATATAATCGGGGAGTTGGCACAGATTAAAAACTTGATGCCCGCATTAGTAAGACCAGTAGAAGCCCAGGAGGAAAATAAAGTGGACAGGGGAGGGGGGGGGAGTAGCGGGAAGGGCGAGTAGTCCCTTAGAGGATGTCCCCATAGAATATATATTTTACTGCCCAATGATTATAAAAAGGTATGGGGAAAAGGAGGTATAGAAAGCAAAATACAACAAGGCGAAGGAAAGGGGAAAAGGCCCCAGTTAACTGCCATCCCATTAAGCAACAGGTGTATGGGGGGGCAACCCCTGCACATAAGAGAACGGATAAGGTAGTAAGGCAAGAAATTAAAAAGTTAAACTTCGCAGATACAGGAGCAAGTAGCAGTAGACCTGAAGAACAACCCAGGAGGATAACAAGGAATAGAATGGGAAAAAGCGAAAAGGTTACCAGGAGGATTCACCCAGGGGTAAAGGAGAGCGCAGCAGTAAAATGGGGGATGGATAAGTCCCCAGGTGTGGGGCTTACCAACCTAAGCCACGGGAAAGGGGTTAGAATAAGAGGCAGAGAAGAAGTAAGCAGGCACACAAGGGGAGAAATGCCAGATGGAAATCTACAACATCGGCAGCCAGAATTGCCCGCAGACACTTGGATATTGGTAGAGCCAATAGAACAGGAAAAGGGGGGGGAAAGAATTAAGAAATTAAACCCCTTGAATCGTTCGCAGCTCCTCTCCTCATTTGCAAAGTGCCCCAGCCTAAGATATGTTAGTACTGCTGACTTAAAAGAAGTTGGGTTTACGGTTAATAGCAAGGGGGAGGAAATAACTAAGGTCCTACTCCACTCAGCGCTAATAAAAGATGCTATAGAAAAGGCGGAGACTGAGATGCTTTGGGAAGGAATTAGAATATTAAAAAGGGAGGAAGTGTTACTGGACAAAATAGGGAATTCATTCCTCAGGAACCATGCGGCATTGCGTGAAAGACAAATAAAAATGATTAACCTGGGGAGAGGCAAGAAAGACGCCCTTGAAATCATGATAATACCAAAAGATCAGAGGTGGGATGTTGAAGATGTCCTTGCTGGGAATAGATATAGAGAGTTGGCATACATGAACGGTGAGGAAGATGGTTATATGAGTAACATTGATTAGGAAGTAGGGTTGTCGCAAAGCCTATCCATTCTGTCCTGGAATGTAAACGGATATAATAGAATAGTGGCACAGGAAGGCTTTAAAAACACCCTGAGGAAAAACGATATTGTATGCCTCCAGGAAACTTGGCTGTGCGACGAAACCCCTGCAACCGCAGGCTCCACTCACCATGTAAAACCAGCAAAAAAGATCATAGTAGGTAGACCTTCTGGTGGTCTGATGACGCTGGTCTCAACAAGGATAGCTAAAGACATTGAACCCCTCGAACTTAAGTGTAACTGGGCATTGGGTAGTAGAGTGCGAACCACAAACAATATGTTGGGGGGGCGAAAATCTATGCATTATAAATGTGTATATACAGAAAGGGAAAACAAACAAGTATAAGGTTGACCTGGAATGCTTAAAAACAGACCTGGAAGATGTATGTGATTGTTATCCAAGAGATGTGCTCATGATACTGGGGGACTTCAATCATAGATTAAATCCCAAAAAAATGGACTCATGGCTGAGGGATCTGCTAGGAGTATATAAAATAGAGCTTGCACAATTTCCCTGTTGTGACATTACAACTCAAGATGATGAGCTTGGGCAACTGTTGGAGGCCATGGGACTGGTCTGCGTGAATGGAAGAAAGGAAGCGGACCGGCCCGCGAATCGTACTTTTAAAGTAGGGCAATAAATGTGCCCCATAGATTACGCATTCATACAGGCCTGAAACTTCCATTTAATCAAACAGTTTGAAATACTCACGGTGGAGGGTAGTGATCATTATCCATTGCAGGTAGAACTCCAGGTAAATAGCTCCCCGCATAGACAAAAAGTGCTATCAGTAGAGGTGGAATACCCCAAGCGACTCACCACGCGAATTACTGATGAATATATAAAGAAACTGAGTGCCCACCAGTTAACCGTGAATTTAGATAACCTAGCACCAGAAGAGGGTATAGCCTGGTATGAGGATATAATAAGGCAACTGGTGGAATGCCTCAGGATAAAATTAAAGCACGGTAAATACAAGTCAGTAAATAATGCGAAATTATACCCCAATAATATCAAACATTGGTTTGATGATGAATGTTGGAAAGTAAAGGCCGGTATTAGGAAACAGGAGAGACGCCTTAGAGGTAACTATAGTGATGAAGCGGCATTAGAACTTAGGAAAATAAAGATAAAATATAAGGCAATTATTAGAGACAAAAAAAGGATCTATAAGGACAAATGTTGGGGGAACCTACTCGAGGTAATCGAAGAAAAAAAATGTGAAAGGCTTTTGGAAGTTAATACAGGAATGCCAGGGAAAGTCCTAGGGACCCTGCAGTGTTCTGTGCCAGAGGACAAGTGGGTGACCTACCTAGAGGTAATTTATGGTAAATGGCCAAGGAGGGAGGGAACAACAGCCAACGTCTGGCCTGGAATAAGGGAAGAAATAAAAGTATACTTTTCCCCAGACCTAATTAGAGGTATAATAACTAAGTTAAATCTAACACGGGCAGCGGGTCCAGATAATCTACCAGCTGTCATTATAAAAACGAACATAGAATGGTGGGCGGAATTTTTTTCCAACATGTTCCAAGGGGTTTTAAACACTGGCAATTTCCCAGATAGTTGGAATGGGGCTATTGTTAGGTCAATACATAAAAAAGGCGATGTAAACTCTCCTAAATACTATCGCCTAATAAACCTTCTGGACATAGGTGAAAAGGTTTTCTCCAAAGTAATTCTAGGTTTACTAAAGGAGTGGGTGGATGACAAACAGATAGTACCCCCAGAATAGGGGGGGTTTAAAGAAGGCCACTCAACGGTTGACCATTTTCTTGCTCTTTGGTCCATTGCACGGAAGTCGATCAATCCGAGGGGTAATTTATTCTGCTGTTTCGTGGACTTCCGTGCAGATTTCGACCTGGTGGACAGGGAGCAGCTGTGGTCAACACTGGTAGGGTACGAAATACAGGGTGACCTGTTAGCCCTAATCCAAGCACTGCATACAGAAAATTGGGCACAGATAATATTGGACGAGGAGGGATGATTGACTGAGAGAATCCCAATTGGAAACGGTTTAAGGCAGGGGTGTGTACTCGCCCCCTTATTGTTCGCCCTGTTTTTAGCAGACCTACCCCAAAAATTAAGAGAGATTAGAGGGGCGAACCCGAAACTGAGAGGAAACCAGATATCGTGCCTCCTCTATGCCGATGATTTGGTGATTATGGATCAGATGGAGATAGGCCTCCATAGAAAATTAAATAGGTTTAAAGAATATTGTACAAGTAAAAAATTTGTAGTAAACATGGAGAAGACAAAAATTGTATGTTTTGGAAGGAGGAAAATGAAGTTCTCATGGTACCTTGGCACAGTTTTACTTGAGAGGGTGACTGATTATAGATATTTGGGAATGTGGTTCTCTGGTACCCTGAAATGGTATACACACTTGCAAGCATTAAAAATGAGGGCATTGGCGTCTGTGAAAGGCCTAAAAAGATTTAATAATACCTATGGAGAAATGTCGGATAGGCCGGCTTTAAAAGCCTACCAAGCAATGGTCCCCCCACAATTTTTGTATGGAGCCGAGGTTCTTTACCTAAGTGGTAAGACCTCCTGGGATAGAGAGGAGGGAAATATACTAAAAAGCTTATTCCTGCTGCCTAAATCATCTATGGTGCAGGCAGCGAGACTTGAGCTGGGTACCACCTCCTGGGCTATAACTGCTTGTATGGCCCTTGTACGTTTTGGCAGCGATTGGGAGCAGGGGAGTTTCTTAAAATCTCCCAATGGGCCAAAGAGGCAATTGCCACTAGCGAGCTACCCTGGGCAAAAGAGACTAGAGCATCAATAAGTAATGCATATGGGGTGCTCGATTTGAAGGTATGTCCGCCGCAAGACCACATAACAATAGGTAAGAAAGAATTAAGGCTTCAAAAGGCCGATATGTCCCGTATCTATGATCGGGAGTACCTTTTACAAAAGACCTCGGTAGCCCACATGACATTGGCCTGGGAGATCGACCAACATTTCCCCTATGTGGACCGGCTACCAAGTTACAGTTTAAGGCGGGAAGTTTTAAAAATGCGTATTGGGATAAACCCATGTTATGCGAATAACGGGGTTCGAAACCTTATGATAGGATGTAATGGTAAATGCACTTGCACATTAGGTACCACCTGCGATATTTTACACATTTTACTAGATTGTATGAGGTTTTTAGATATACGAAAGGAGTTTTTATGTCCGATTTTTAAAAAGTATAAGATTATGAACAGGATGCAAGCCGTTAACCTTTTGCTGGAAATGGGGAATTTAGATATAGCCTGTGCTCTGGGGAAATATATGAATAAAGTCAAGGTGTTCCTCAAGTGCATAGAGTAAGCACTAAAATGCTCCTCCTTAGCATTACATAAAGGTGAAACAATCAAGGGATAACAGTAGTACGTGCTGCATGTTGAAGGAGTTGATGTATAGGTATGAATTAAGTGATTTTATTAACTTAAATGTTAGAATACTCTGATTTTAAAAAGAAAGTTAAACTATATGTATGTTGAGGTGTAATATGTTTTGTGATACCGCCGTGTTACGTTTTGTTGTTTGTTTTTATCAGGATAAAATATAAATTGGACTTTTATGGTTGTAACAAACCAAATAAAGTTTTTGTTTGACTGACTGACACTGGTAAATTAAACACGGATTATCCAATGAGCCAGATTGTGGGGATATCCACACAAGATAGAATAGAAAACTTGTACTACTCATTTTCCTTTAGAGGGGTTATCTTGAAAATCTGGCACTAATCTGGCCATGTAGGACAAAGGAGCCTGAGCACCAGTGGTCTGAATAATTCCTCTTGGCTGCCTTATTTACTTCGGGTGTGAGTGGTACAAGCATGGTTCTCGTACCTCCAGTCAATGCTATTTTATTTATTTATTTATTTATTTATGGTTTTTGTAAAGCGCGACACTCGTCCCAAGGGACATCACGGCGCTGTAAATCAAAGGAAACTGCTGAGGACTGAATTGGGGAGTTAGTTTTTGGGGAAAAGGTGAGTTTTAAGTTTTTGGCGGAATTGAAGGTAGTTTGTGGTGAGTCTGAGGTCTACAGGTAGCTCATTCCATCTTTTGGCAGCCAGGTATGAGAAGGCGCGACCGCCAGTTCGCGCTTTGTAGATGCGTTTAGATTTAGCCAGCGCCAGGTGGTTTGATCTTAGGTTCCTGCTGGGGATGTAAAACTCAATTTTCTCTTGAAGAATGAGGGGGCCCGTTTTATGAAGAGCTCTGTGTGCATGACAGAGTAGTTTGAAGGTGGCCCTCTGACGCATTGGTAGCCAATGGAGTCTTTTGAGACATGCGGATGCCGAGTCTCGCCTGCCTTTGTTACATACCAGTTTGGCCGCCTGGTTTTGGAGGATCTGTAGGCGGGAGAACAGGTGTTCGTTCATCCCTTCGAACAGGGCATTTCCGTAGTCCAGGCGGCTAACTAGAAGGGCTTGAGTGACAGTGCGTCGACAGTCCAGGGGTATCCAGGAAAAGATTTTTGCCAGGAGTTTAAGTATTGCGAATCCCTTGCCCCATAATGAACGGATGTGGTCCTTCATGGACACGACATCGTCCATAATGATGCCGAGATTCCTGGCATGCTGTTTTGGAGTAGGAGCCGATCCCAGTGAGGATGGCCACCATGTGGCATTCCATGTGAGTTTAGCTCCTCCAAACAGAAGTATCTCTGATTTGCCGGCATTTAGCTTTAAGCAATGGGTGCGCATCCAGCTAGCCATTTCAGAGAGACAGCCGTGTAGCTTTTCTTTTGCTGTCTCTGGTCCCTCATCCATTTTCACCATCAGCTGTGTGTCGTCGGCATATGAACATATGCCGATGCCCCACTTTCTTGCAATGTCTGCCAGAGATGATACGTAGACATTAAAGAGAGTGGGGCTCAGTGAGGCCCCTTGTGGGACTCCACAGCTGATGTGGTAGGGTTTTGAATGGAATTGGCCCATATGGACTGATTGGCTGCGATTGCTGAGAAACGATTTAATCCAGCCCAAAGCTGTGGCTTGCACTCCTTTGCTTAGGAGGATGTTTAAATACAGTAACACTAAACTGTACCTTTTTTTCGCATCTTCTATGTTTACTGGAAATGTTTTAACAGAAAATAATTTGCTACCATAATTGTAATCTTTGCTACTTAAAGCCTACAGCTCAGTTACTGGCCTTTTGAAAGTAAAATTCTGTCAGAGCCTGTGTCAACTAACCTCATCTTTCTCTCAAACCAATCCCCCCTCTCTTTGTGATCCTGAGGTTTAACAGACTGGTTAACAGTACAAGTAGTGACGCTATTATAAACTATTCTGGTGTGGTTCAAACGAGACAGTGACGTGCAATATTTGACCAAGTGCAGTAATTAACCTGATTGAAATCACTAGAATAAATGGGCAGATCTCTAGCAAACACAGACATGAGGAGTCAGGGCCAGGTGAAAGAACAGCTTGCAAAAAGTATTTTCAAAATGTCAGGCAAATGTCCATGCACACTACAACCAACATGAAAAGCCAGCACTGGCAAAGCCAGTAGGTCTGGGTTTAGGTGAGAACACCTGAAACAAAAGCATGTAGAAATGAGGTTTCCATTCAAAAGCACATTAATGCCAGACCTATTGGCTTTGGTTGTGGCGACAGCAGTGGTATTGATGGTATTATTATTACTAATGGTAGTTTTGGTGGTGATATTGCTGGTGATGGTAAAGATAGCAGTATGGTTGGTGTGGTATTGATGGTGGAGATATTGTACTGGTCGGGGTTAGCGTTAATGTTGGTGGTGTGGTATGTGTAGTGGTAGCGATAGTGATATTAATGAGGAGATAGTAGTGTCAGTATTGGTGTACTGGTTGGTGGAACCGCTATTGGTGGTATTTGCAGTTGTTCATATTTAAGGTATGGTAATATGATCATATTTGTGGTATTGCTTGTGATACAAAAGATGATACTGGAGTCGTATTGGTGGTGGTAGTACTGGTGTTGATGTGGTATTCTTGGTGATGGCTGTGGTCCTGGCAGGGACAGAATTAGTGGTGGAAATGTGAGTTGTATTGGCGGTGCTGTTATTCATAGTGTCAAAATTGATGGTACAGGTGGTGGAATTGTTAATGGTGCAGATTTAATTGTTTGTTTCACACTGGTTTGGGCATTAAATGTATCAGTGATACTTTTTTGAGGCATTGATTTTAATGGTGTAGGTGATAATGCTGGTGCGAGTGGTGATGCGTTTTATCAGTGGTGGTAGGACTGGCATTGCAGATGGTGGCATTGGTGTAACGGAATGGTGTTATTAGTGATAAAATGCTGGTATTTTTCGTAGCAGGGAAGGCAGAACTGTTGGTGGTAGTACTAGTAATATTATTGGTGGTGGTAGTCCTATTTGTCGAGGTGCTATTAGTGGTGGTGGGCTGAGTAGCAGTGGGGTGGTACTAGGGGTCTTGGTTATGGCAATGATGGTGCTGGTATCAGTGGAAGCACTATTCACTCCCAACGTCTGAATGTGGATAAAGCTCATACAAATAAACACAGATCCACACCAATGCCTTCATAATAGTTCTGCACATGTTTCTACAATGTGAAAAACAAGGAAAACAAACGCCGATCTACAACAAAACCTTCTCCATAGCCCTGCCTCTGTCGTGCTGAGATGTAAAATTCCAGAAGCCTAGAACATACTGTTTGGGGTAAAGGACAAAAAATGTCATATTTATTTTGCCCACTGGACAAGTAGACCTAAGAAACTGCGCCATAAAGCCAATTAATAGATAGATGTGCATAATTGTTTTTAATGCAAAGCCTTTACAATTAGGGTTAACGCTCTAAAGAAATTGATGATTGTTTTCAAAATAAATCCACCCAAAAAATATTTGCAGCTTGAAAAAAATATATACCAGACCAGAGGTGCATTCCAAGGACAACTTTAAATACCATTTCTCTGAAGCATCATTTAATAAAACATGTTTGATGTATGCCAGTATATTAAGTAAAAATTAATAATGGAGAACTGGTGTAAAACCATTCGGGCAGCATATAAAATATAAAGTTGGAGCCCCATTCTTGAAGAAAGTCATAAAAGTGCACCTAGCAGTTCTTTGGCCTTGCACTGATGCAGATTTACTACTTTAAGGAACTCAGAACGGCTTACAGAAGTAGGCTAAGAAACTACACCGCTAAAAAACTTTTGCAAAAAGTTTTAGACATGAGTCTATATCTCCAAAAGCTGCAATCAGACGTGGACCACTGGGTAAGTGCTTTAAGATGCTTTAATGTCGGCCATTACGCATTTCGGTGCAGCCCGACCTTTATCACATGACAACGCTGCTACGTTCCTTCGAACTTTTTAAAGTGCATTACGTTAACTGTGATTGGTGAAAGGTAACAGACATAGAAGACCCATTTTGCATTGAGATTAAAGTGCTCAAGTTGGTAGTTAAACACTCAAACAATAATAAATATCCATTTTTGAGCGTGATACACAGGCAAAGTTAAAACCCATTCGGTAAAAACAGTCCAATAAATAAATGTTATCCATACAAATATTGCAAATAAATATAAATATATAATTATTCCAAATAATGGAAAAAAACTGTATGTTTTTAAAAGAAACCATCGATTTCTGTCCGGGTGTAACACGAGTAAATCGTGAACCATTCCATGCACCGGTTTTGCAAAATAACCTCGGATGGTTTAATTAGTGTATTACCCTGTGCTCATGTTTAAAGGCACATCAAATTGCAAAGAATATATATATATATATATATATATATATATATATATATATATTTGCTCATGGGAAACTTAGAGAGTAAGTGTAAATTTGTTTGTTAAAAAAATATTTCTGCCTATGGAGAAACTCATTTGCCTACACAACCACCAAGTGTTTGAGAGGGGGTGATCTCTTCCCACACTAAAAAGTTCTTTACATCTGCCCTTGTCAACAGAACATTTCCAACCTTTTCAAGGATAGGAATGAGTTGAAGAGGAGTTGGTAAATTCTCTTACACGTGTAAGTTTGAGAGCATGTGTTCCTAAACTCACCATGCAGTCTAGCACTGGAGCCACCAGTTCTCAACTTCTTTCAGCCCCTTCATGAAAGCAAATAATTTATTACCGCAAAAACTGTTTTTGTACTTGTAAGTCAACCTTACAAGCATAAATGCACTACAGGAGCACCCTCAATGCCGGGATCACCATGCAACTGGAAAATAGCACCAAAAAGCACAAAGTGCCAACTCGTTGTTATATGGTCACGCCGGACAAAGTCACAAGTTCAGTCTCACCGCGATGGAGTGCAGGCCGGCTACAGGGACTCTGTTAGGTCCGCTGCACAAGAGTACCTAAAATCTTGGCTGCAGAGCGATGAGGAGTCCAGTGTCGCAGATGCATTGCGAAGCGGTGATTCCTAGGAGCTGCGACACAAGGTCCTGCGTGGTCATCAAGGATGCTGTAGACAAGAGATTGGCCAAGCATAGTCAGCGTTGAGAGGCATAGTGCGTCATCATTGAGGATGCAGTTTACGAGTGGCTTGTGATGCAAAGGCCTGCGTCAAGCATGCGTCATATGGTGGCGGGTCCCCGAAGGCTGCAGGCGGTGATGCGAAGCTCTGCACCGGGTATGGTACACACAGTGGTCCCAATACAGAGTTTGGAGCGGCGATGAGTTGGGCAGGGGCTCAGATGTGTCGGCTCTGTTTGGACCACAGTTGGGCTAGCAGAGCACCTTCAGGCCCACTTCCTAGGCTCCAGGACTGGTGTGGCAGCACTTAGGAGGGCAGGACTCCCAGCTAGCACAGTCTAGGTGATGAAGGAAGCCTGCGTTGTCCCCGAGGCTTTTGATTAGGAGGTCAAAATACTAGCCCTTGGAGTTCACTCTGGTGGTCCTGGGTTCAATATGCAAGTTCAGCCCTTCTCACTCAGGCAGGAGGGCAGTAGAGAAGGGCAACAGAGCGGCAGTCCTTCTTGCAGCAGGCAGCACGGTAGTCCTTCTTCTCAGCCTTCCACAGGTCCAGATGTGTACTGAAGAGTTGGAGTCTGAGGTGCAATATTTATACCTGCACCCACTTGGCAGTAGAAGTCATTTCTCGAGGCATCCATCCCCCTGAGGTGTCAGGAATGCCCTTCCATCCTGCCTGGTCCTAGCTTGTCTGGGGAAACAAAACACTAGTGGCAAACCCCTTTGTGAGTGCTTAGGCAGGGCCTTTGTGATTGGCAAGAGAGGTAGGTGACAGCTCCTCCCCTCGTTAACTCAGAGTGGCCCATCCTGCAAACACCCATCTTCTCTTTGTTGCACTATCTGGGAGCAATACACAAAAACCAACTGCTAACTACACTTAGTCATTTGACCTAGGATACAAGCTGCTGATACCAAATGGTTGGGGCAAGAAAATGCCAAATTTCGAAAAGTGGCATTTTCAGAATTGTGACTAAAAATCCAACTTTACCATTTAAGAGGGTGTTTAATTACAATTCTGTAGACACAAAACTCAACCGGTCTATCTGCTCCGTATAAAAAGTTATCACATAGTTAATGTAATAAGGTAAATCAACGTTATCCTATCGGAGAGGTAGACCTTGCAGTACTGAAAAATGAATTCAGGAGTTTTTACTACCAGGACATGTAAAACTTAAAAGTATATGTCCAATGTTTTAAATACACTGCACCCTGCCCTCTGGGCTGTTTAGGGACTTCCCTAGGGGTGACGTGGATGTATTAAAAAAAGAAGATTTGGTTCTGACAAAAGGTTTATTTTGCCATATCAAAATGGCAGTGAAATCTGCACACACAGTCTGCAATGGCAGGCCTGAAACAAATTTGCTGGGCAACTTAAGTGGGTGGAACAATAAGTACTGCAGGCCCACTAGTAGCATTTAATTTACAGGCCCTGGGTACATGTAGTACCATTTTCCTAGGGACTTACAAGTAAATTAAATGTGCCAATTGGGTTGGTGTAAGCCAATTCTACCATGTTAAGTGGGGAGAGTGCAAGCACTTTAGCACTGATTAGTAGTGGTAAAGTGCTCAGAGTCCTAAGGCCCACAAAAATGAGATCAGCAAAAATAGGAGGGGTGAAGGCAATAAAGGTTTTGGGGAAAACCACCCTAATGCTTACCTGTTTAACAGAGAGAAATCACCACAACAAAGAAAAATCAAGAGAATGACATAGGGATTGAGAGTGATGAGGATGATGATTTTTTTGCATGATCAGTTGAGGTCAAGGCCACCTCCTTATAGCTTAGTTCAGCCTGCAGGGCAAACCCCAACTGAGACCCCCAGAGGGAGGAGCAGGTATAGGTCTCCTTATAGATTCAAGGCACCCCGTAGTATAAAGAAACCAGTGCTACCCAAACACTAGTAGTGCAAAGTACATCACCAATGCCAGCAGCCCCAGGCACGCCCTAGATTTTAGCAAGCACTAGCCTTTCCCCAATGCCTGTAATTAAGAGCACTCACCAGGTACAAGCAATTATGAGTGCCCCACAGGCTCCAGCAAGCGTAGGTGTTCACCCTACACTAGAGTCCCTGGAGAGAGAGTCTACTGATGCGTTTAGCACAGATAGGGTCACTTTGTCTACAGCACACGAATCAAGGGAGCCTAAAAAAAAAAAAAATGTCCGCAAAAGACTAACATTGTGGAGTTGTAAAATGAGCTGGGGGAAGAGTCGGAAGGGAATACTTGGCATAGATTTTGAAAAATACTGTAGTAGCGAAAAGCAATCTGTGTACATGAACAATGAAGTTGCAAGAATTGCACATGGCATGTAATTACAATACAAAAGCAGCCCCTAAACCAATGGGACTCTGAGCAATCTGTAACTTTTCATGAACAGTGGTATGCAGTGAATGAAATATTAACCGCTTCCGTGCGGCGCCGATTCCCCCCCTGTGCTGGACATTCCAGAACAGGGTGCGGTCGTGACAGAACCATTCCGTCATCAGCACAGCTCAACCGTGACTGATGACGGAATGGTTCCGTCACAAGCATCGAAGGGGTTAATAAATCACATGACCAAAAAACAGTATATTTCAGAAGAAAAATGTATATCCAAAATTATCATCCAATAGTCAGTGTTCAAACATTAAACTCACAACATAGCTACGATGTATCCTCAGTGAAAGAAGAAAAATTACTATAGAAAGTAATGAAAACAACAGTGATACAAACTTTTTGTGTGGTTATAACAAACAGCAAATCGTGGTAAAATTATAGGCCAATGGTACAATGTAATCTTTTTGATGTACTATGTTGTGGACGGTGGTACAATGTATTGTTGATGGCGTTTCAACTCTCAACGTGACACAGGGGTCTCATCAGGACAACACCGATGAAAGGACATTTGTAATAATTAATAAATAAATAAACAAATTAGGAAGAGTGTGACCTGGACAATTACTTGTGCTAAGGAACTGAAAGTAAAAATATTTTTTGGTCAGTGAGTAAAGTGCAATAATGGTCCAAAAATAAGGTGCCACACATGGTAATGCTTACTGATGTTGGTAATAAAATTATGCACTGATTCGGGGGAGGTAATATGTGACCTAGATTTAAGCGAATGACTAACATTAAATCCAAGATATTGTTCATGGACTTCATAATGGACTTAATCCTCGTCATTCACATTAATATAGCCCTACAGCCCGCCGTAGCGGGCTATTCCGGCTATTAAAGGCCTGCTCCTGCATTAAAGGCCGAGTCGAAGGCAAGGGACTTTAACAAGAGACCAGGACTTTAATAGCCGGCATAGCCCTGCTACGAAGGGCTATCAGGCTATTAGAAGATTCTGCCACTAGAGGGCAGAATGTTCTAACAAATAAAACAAAGGCCTCTCGGAGCTCGAGGGGATTTAAATCCCCTCAAGCTCCGAGAGGCCTTTGTAAAACATTGGAATGTTGCTCTGCGGGCCTTTACCAGCCAGTAGAAGCATGGAGCACTCCATTGTCTACAATGGAGCTCCCAACATTCCAATGTTCTAATCTAGGTTACGTCCCATGACTAAGAATATAATTTTATTACTAACACCACTGAGCATTACCCCGTGTGTCATCCTATTTTTGGACGATTAATACATCCTACTCACTGGCCATGTTAGGTGATTATACTTTAAATTCCTTAGCACAAGTAATTATCCAGACCACACACTTTTGGATAAGACTTTCTCTGTAAATATGAAGTGTTGCGTTGGTATAATGTATTAATTTGGACAGAATTCATTGCATACAATATTTTTTGCTGATTTGTTAGATTAGATGTAAATGATACAAAATTGAATTTTATGTGAGGCATATGAAGAGGAGTTTGGGTTAAATTAGTCTCAAAGGAAGAAGTTTAGAAAGACTGAGTGACAAGAGTTTGAAGGCAATGGAATTGCAAGTCTTGAAATGCAAGTCAAGGAATTGGGGGATAGTTACCAGACAATGAGGAGAATTAGAAAAAAGAAAACAGAGAACAATGGTCAAAAAAGGAAAGGTCAAATGTGAGAAAGAAGAAGGTGGAAACAGATAGTGAGAAAAGTGGCTGTACTGATGCAGGCCTTGAAAAATCGAACATTTTACCAGACCTGCAGGTCTTGTGACTTAAATAATCTACTCGACCTAACTGTACTGCTATTGACCCATGATCTGGTTTCAAATAGTGTGATCCTAGACAAATAGTTTAATTCATTGAGCCACCATTTTCATGTTCAAGTATAACACCTTTAAATAGGTTAGCTCAGCATTTCTGATTTACAAAAAAACTCTTTCGTTTGATTCAATAGACTAAACTTTTGCTCCATATATAATACAAATATAGCCGTATATAAGATATACATGACCCTGACTTGTCACTTCGTTCATGAACAGCATGGACATCAGAGCAGAGCAAGAATGTTTCTCAAATCAAGTTTAAAAAACGACCACTTTTTAATAAATATGTAACTAAAGCATAAAGTGGTAGCACACGGTCATTTGCAATCAGCACATTTCCCATTGAAATAGCCATAATATTTTCAAGTGATATGCCGTTTAGCTGAAAGAAATAGAGTGCACAAACAATAATGTTTTGAAATTGAATTTCTGAAACAAATTGCCATCTGCACTTCAGCAAGTAAAGGGTTGTGATTTGTTTTGCCTTATTTAAATCTTTGTTTGCATCATACTTCTAAATTACAAAAAAAGTGAATTTCTAATTCCTGATATCTTTTGAAATACGTGCCCTATTTATTTACAAGCTATTTAAATGTGTGTCTGAAAAAATGTCAAAGAGAACACAATTTGGCCAAATGGGAGACAGGATTAAGAAAACATGTTTCCTGGTTCTTCCACATTTCCAACCAGTCTACTAGACCACAACTGGATTGTCAGTAATTCGTAAGGCAAACCTTTCCTCCCACAAGCTGACTTCAAGCAGGTTGTTCAAGCGCTGGTTCTACCGAGGCTAGATTATGGCAGTGCTACACAATGTGGCCTCCCGAAATATACTTTGGCCCCACTTAAAGCGCTATTGAATGCGGCAGCCAGACTGAGCATGGGTACTAAAAGATCTGCGCACATCTCCCCAGTCCTAAAATCCCTAAATTGGCTGCCTTTTGAAGCAAGAATACAGTTTAAAATCGCTTGCCTGACTCACAAAACTCTCCATCTCAAAACCCCCAAGTACCTATGCCAAAAGCTGGAACTATCTGGTGGTGGTAGACAATCAAGAAGCGCTAACACCTTCCTTCTGAAACCACAGATATTTTGAAAAAAGAGAATTTGTCAAAGAGCTTTCGCCAGCTCAGCTCCACGAATCTGGAACTCTCTCTCCCTAGAAATTCGCAGTCTCACCTCCACAGTTGCCTTCAAAATTGAAGTAAAACGATTCCTTATGAGCAAGTTCTTACCTTAATGGGGCTCCGATCTTTTGCTTGAAGTTACTGGACTCACTCCATCATTTACTGTACTTACTCTAATGATGTGTTTGCACCCTTTGTAATTGTTTCCTGTGTTATGTATTTGACGCTTACCTAACCTTGACCAACCGTAATTGTGAAGCGCTCCGATATCCCTCGGGATCATGTTTGCGCTATACAAAACTTTATAAATAAAATAAAAAGGCCAAGTGGCTGCTCTTCCCAGAGAAACGACATTCTAGCCATAGTGTTTATTTCCATCATATTTAGGTAAAATGGTAAAGCTGAGGTTAGATAACAAATATTCTAGTATTGTATTGCATTTATATAGCGCTTACTACCCCTGACGAGGCGTTGAAGCGCTTTTTCGGCGAGTAGCACGCTACTCCGGGACCCATAGAGGATTAGTGTTGAATTAGAATAGTGAAACATGCAAGTACATTTTAAGTGGTGGATAGGTTAGTCAGTTGTTTGGATTTGGAATGATAGCAGAAGGATAGAGGAGGAAAAAGGTTTGTATTTATATAGCGCTTGTTACCCCTGATGAGGTGTTGACGCACGCTATTCAGGAAGCCCATAAAGGATTTGTAGTGAATTAATATGGTGAAATATGAAGTGATTTCAGTGGTGGATATTAGTCAGTTATTTGAAGTGAGAAGGATAGCGGAGGGATGAAGGGGAAGAAAGGTTTGCGTTCATATAGCACTTGTTACCCCTGATGGGTGTTGAAGCGCTTTTCTGGAGAGTAGCAAGCCACTCCAGAACCCATAAAGGATTAGTGTTGAAAATTAGTATAGTAAAATATGAAGTAATTTGAGTAGTGGATATGTTATTCATTTATTTGGGTAGAGCAGGGAAGGTGGTGGGATAGAAGAGGGAAAGAGGTTTGCATTTATATAGTGCTTGCTACCCCTGATGGGGTTTTGAAGCGCAAGTAGCACGCTACTCTGGAACCCATCAGGATTAGTGTTGAATTAGTATGGTGAAACATGAAAGTAATTTTAGTGGTGGATATGTTAGTCACTTATTTGGATTGAGAAGGGTTGGGAGGGGTAGAAAAGAGGGAAGAGTTTAGAAAGGTTTGTTTTAGGGGACGGTATAGTAAAAGAGGTGTCAGATGATGCAAGGAGGGGTAGAGTAGGAGAGAGTCTAGAAAGGGTTATTTTGGGGATCATAGTAGTGGTATGGGGTTTGGGATAAATGAGAGTGGATGTAGAGGATATATTGATAGATATATATAGGATGAGAGCTAGGGTAGCGCATTGGAAAGAGTAGTAGAAAGAAGTTTGAGATGAGTCAGAAGGTTGGACTAGAAGATATATTGAGAGAAGTATAGGCTGAGAAATAGGGTAGTGCATTGGAAATGCTAAATTAGAAGAAAGTGATAAATATATAGATCCATAAGTACATTGAAAGTATATAGATACATAAAGGAGGTAAGTATATTGGACAGCATTTCTGGCTCTGGTCCTGGTTAGTCTCGAACAGGCTCAAACAGGCAACTGCCCTTGTCTTCTCTGCCCTTAGCCTCGACGCCGGGGCTGAGACGCCCTAACCCTGGCCATTTATAGCCCTATTAATCAGGAGACCCCTTCAGCCAATGGGAACCCTAGCCCTAACACTATCCAATCACAACACTAGCCCTAATACCTAGCACCAATAGGAGACAGGACCTTACAACCAATCTTAGCTCTAGTCCAAGCACCCAATCAGATCAAAAACCCTGATCTCGCCTACTGGCGTCAAGTGATGCGCACAGTATCGCAGACGCTGGGGGTATCACTGACTCCTGAACCACGTAAATGCCTATTAAACATCTGGGAGCCAAACGATTTGTCCAGGTACGGGCTGATATGGGGTACATTGGCCATCATGGTAGCGAAACGGGACATAGCGCAAATATGGGGATCCCCAGAGCTGCCCACAGTGGCACTGTGGAGCAGGAACATGGACTTGTTAATGTTTACGGAGCGGACAGTGTATATAAATAGGGCATGCCCGCGTAAGTGGAACAAGGTTTGGTCCTTATGGAATACATACAGGGGTGATCTATGTGATCCACTACCGGAAGACGACGATGCCAGCTCCGATGAGGAGGTAGAGGGGGAATGGGACTGATGAGAATACCTCTGGACCAAGTTATAGTGCGTGGTGCGATTCCACACTAAATGCAGTATGGATAAATTCTGATCCCAGGCGTGGATCTACTCATACACCTGATGGAACTATTGTCGTGCTGATTGTTAATGTGTTTGTTTGTTGAAAGTTTTGCAAAATCATACAACGAGAAAGAAACTAAAATAAGACAATGATAGGCCTTTGGATGGTCCGCTATACACATTGAGTGAACTATGTACACCTTCATTTGAGGCGCCGCCGGACCCCAGCGATGTCGGCTGACAGGCTGTGTTAACTGAATAACGCTGAGCAGAGAGTGTAAAAAAACGCGGCCAGCCCCAGAGGTTGTAGGCCATAAGCTGTGTCATGCCAGAAGTGTACAATAAAGGTCTTTCAAAAAAAAAAAACCCTGATCTCTACATCCAATAGAGGCCCTAGCCCTACCTGTAGTCCCAACCCAAGTCCAAGCAACCAATGGCACAGGATGCCCTAGTCCCTACTTCCAATAGAAAGCTTAACCCTACTCTTAGTCGCACAACTATTCACACCAGAAGCCCTAATCGCTACTTCCACTTCAAGGTCTAACCCTAGCCCTAGTCCCACCCTACTCTCTACAACCAATAACATAGGAAGCCTTAGTCCCTACTTCCAATAGAAATCCTAACCCTAGCCCTAGTCCCAATCCTACATTGATTGAATCACAGACCCAGAAACCAATCAGAACCCTCTAATACCCAACCAATGAGGACAGTAACCCTAATCCAATAGAAACACCGGATACAACCACCAGTCAGTGTACACATGTACCAACCACTAGCAGAAAATATAAGGTCCCAGCAAACCTCAGACAAGGTTTGCTGGCCAGGGAGTTGGAAGCTGCTTCTCCTGTTCAGAATCTCCTAGGAGACAGACAGGCTCAATCCACACTTTGGACTTCTGCAGGTAAAGGCCTCTCTAACTTGAAATCTATCAATACTGTTTGAATAAAACTCTACTCCCTCTCCTGGCCAAAAAACGAAGTGCACAGTCCCTAGTAAACAGTTTAAACAGCTCACAGAAGCACCCTCCGATGTAGAATATCCCCGTTGCGGGGGGCGGGCAGGTGGGCTGGTTTCACTGGCTTGTGAACACGAAAATAATAACTGGGGTTGCACTGTTTTAACAAACAGATTTTAGCACAGAGCAAAGGAGAAATTTGGAGGGAAAACTGAATTGTTACCAGGAATGAAAGGGATAAACTACAGAGTCTGGACTGCAAATCCCACAATTCAATATGTTAAATAGAAGCAATCATGGGCAGGAAAAACCACAAGTTTAAAACACAAAACAGGTAATAAAATATGCAATCACAGGCAGGTTAAAACTACAATTTTAAACTGTAACAACCACAGGCAAAGACAGTAATCACAGGAAGGGAAAATCGTTTTTTAACAACTTTTGTTTTGGGGAAGAGACAGCACTAGTCTGCCTCCTTACCACTTCCTGGACTCTGCTCACTGCAATCTGGGGCACAGGTAGGCTGCCACTCCCAAGATGGAGGAGAATGATTTGGGGTGCACCCAGCAAAGCCGTAAGGGGCCTGGGCAGGTGTGAGGAGAGGGCTCAGAGTTGCCTGGTAGCTGAATAGCCAATCCCCAGTCCTGGGTCTGCTGGCCATCTGCTGGCCTGGGGGTGGGGACTAGAGAGCTGCTTCTCCTGTTCAGAATCTCCTAGGAGACAGGCTCAATCCACACTTTGGACTTCTGCAGAGAAAGGCCTCACTAACTTGAAATCTAACAATACTGTTTGAATAAAACTCTACTCCCTCTCCTGGCCAAAAAACGAAGTACACAGTCCCTAGTAAACACAGTTTAAACAGCTCACAGAAGCACCCTCTGATGTAGAATATCCCTGTTGCTGGGGGGAGGAGGGGAGGCAGGGGGCTGGTTTCACTGGCTTGTGAACACACAAATGGTGGCTGTGCCCACCACTAACTTTTAACCAGGCGCGGCCAGTACAGGTAAGAGCGGTGGGGAAGGGGTCAACACACAACAGGAAAGGGAAAACAAAACAAATAAAACCACCTAACTTTAGCTCAACTGGGGATGCAGCAATCGCGAGGCAAGTGGTGTTATTCATTTTTTCTCTCCATTGTTCCATGCTTAGAATGTGCCCAGTGGACAAAGCCTGAGGCTGTGGGTACTTACTGGACAGTATGGATGGTAGATACTGATATATACGACTGGTGTTTCAAAACTTAACAATTGTATTCCATTTGCATACCAGCGCCCAACTGCATTGACTCTCTTGATCAGTACAAAGAAACTGACCCTTTCCTGCTCTCAGCTTAACTATATTATGAGGTGTGTTCAATGACTTTTCAGTTCCGGAAACTACAGACAAACTCCAAAAAAATGCTTCCAAGAGAGGGGGCGTTCTTTTTATAGATTGAGATACTACTACAGAATCTTTTGGTTATTCCAGTATCTTCTTGTGAGTCTGAGAGAAGTGTCAGTGGTCTCAGCCAAATGAAAACTTGGCTCACATCAAGTAGACTGAATCATGTTGCCATATGCAACATGCATAAAGAAATGATGTGCTCAGTTGCCCTACAGACAATAGCGAAACAATCTGTCCTGCGCACTGAACAGTGCAAAAAACGTTTGGGCTTTTCAAATTAAATTTCATACTTTTATTACAGATTCCTGCAGCAAGAAAATCCAATTTCTAATTAGTCCAATGGCATTTTGAGGTTTAGGATTGCCGTCGAGAGCATTTTGTTTATTCTTCCTCATTTGTTGATTCCCCCCGCCACCCTTTGTTTGTTTGGTGCCTGAAGATGTAAGGTTCATAAACACGTTTTTTCCCACATTTGGTAAAAAACTTTGTGAATGTAAATAACAAAAAAACATACTTATTCTTGCAAACTGGGACTACAAGCCAACCTTACTCAATAGTTCACTTCAGAACTATGCAATTGTATTCGTTTAACGGGTGTACGGTCCTCACACAAGAGCGATTTGTATAGGGTAACTGAAAAGTCCACAAGGTTGTCCCTGCACCCCACCTGCCACCCCGTCCCTCCTTCCCCCGCCCTTCCCGAAATTGAGTGTCTCCTTCGCCCCTGCATGTATTCAATATGAACCTCAAAGGTCATGTTAGGGATGAACATAGTGAACACAAAGGGTAGTATTTCTATGTCTGCTACTAAGTGCTTAAGTGGTATTTTAACCCATTAATAATGTTGGATCTTTGCCTTTTCCTGCTCGTTAGCTCAGACAGCGTTAAACTGTGCTAGAAGAGTACTTACTTTCACTTTCATTTCTTCAGCGCGGAAATCGATGGAACCATTTTATTTCATTTCCGTAAACAAACAGGAAACTTTAATGTGAGTGGAAAAAACATGTATTGCCACGCGTTCAAATACACCACCATTATACGAGCGATGTATGGCGTTTAGGCAAATAATATTTAGTATGGTGTGACATTTGGAACGCTGCGATTATCACAAGATTACTGAAAAACGACTGAAGGCAAAGGCCTCGTGGCCGACAAGGACAGATCGCACTCGCGATCAAAGGCGTTTGGTATGTGTCGGTGCTTGAAATGAGAATATAAAAGTGTCGGTACTTACACCCTAGTGTACCTGCCCGCCCTTCTAAGAAATGCAGGTAATCTCCTATTCATTCACATGAAATAAATGCAGAATACTTTTTTGAACCTGCCCATTTAAAACACTGTAGGGTTTGGTGAAATATAAAGCAAGCCGTTTATAACGCAGGTTCTTAAATGCCCTTTAACGTGTGACAAATTCTAACTCCTTCCGTGTTAGTATATTGTACTTTGCATGTACAGGCGTTGTGCCCCGTAACTAATTGGGTGGGGGGCGAAACTACACGTCCCAGAATATAAAGCGCTATTTTAATGATTACAGCTGCATGAAGAAGCTACCTATCTCGCACACTTTACAAAGTAGCTCTTGGCTGCTACGTACGGAGGGGTATGAAATGCACGTACAGTCGAAGTAACGCTGTAGGCTCTATGTTACGGTGGGGTATATTAGTAATCTCTCCTGGGTGAGTGCTGGGATGGAGTGTCGCAACAGGGGTACTACTAAGGCAAAACCCAGGCTTTACCTTTAGGAAGCTTAGTCTGCTTCTGCTATCCGATGAAAGCTGTAGCTGCGCAGCTGAGGGATTAAACTGCGTGCGCCGGGCTCGAACGACAACCCAGCACTTCTGTACCCCGGCACGTAGTGCCTGGCCGCCACGATCTCCAGGTGGACGCTCACTACCGCATTCACCGATGTCTCCGCCCCTCACGGAAGAAGTTTCTGTTTCTCTGTGTCAGAGCTCAGCTGACTCCCGTGAATGACAGGAGGGAAACTCCGGAGTGTAGCCAATGACGTTAAGGGAAAGAAGCCTAAACAACCTCGACCCACATAACGACGACATGCAGGCACACAATAATATTAACATTTATTGTTCAACACGCATTGAAACACTTTAGACGGATATCACACACACACACACACACACACACACACACACTGCAAGGAAGCCCCGGAGCTGTCACGTTCTCTGGGTCTACTTCGTGTGAGTAACTCAACCAGGCCTGGAATTTTCCTTGTATTCTGAGATTTTTAGTGCTGAATTTATAAAATTATAATCAGGGCAACTGGATGGAATTATGTGGCAGAAGATTGTCAAATTATGCTGCAGGGTTAAGTAAATTATGCGCCACAAAAAGGCAAATTATGCGGCGTAATGTGGCACATTTTGTAATAGCACTCCTTCATTATTTTGTGATTTTTAAACTTGGCAACTCTCTCTGAGGCATTGGCTGCACCTCATGAGCAGGCCCGGTTCCAGGAATTTTTATGTGGGTTGGCCAAGGGTGCATTTGGATGGGCCACTGCAAGCTCGATTTTTCGCATATATGTCTGGGCAGGTCTGCTTCAGGGCCCTCCTTTATCTCTTCTTAGTCTTACAGGGCCCAGTAAAACGCACTCTTTCCCAAATCTCTTTCTAAATGTGATCATTCTCAAAAAGTGTTTTTTCCATGTAATGTCCCTTTGATGGGAAGAGGAGGTTTCTGAGGTGGGAGTATCAGGCAAGTGACACTTCTCTGGCTCCCTCTGTGCGAGTCTTCAGGGAGAATCCCTCTTCATTACTACCTCCACATGACCACGGACTCTGCAACGCACTCCCTTACAGGCTTGATTATCCACTACTCCTCTCCAGTGCACCTTACCTCACAGATCACCTTGGGTGCCCCATATCAGGCACCATCAGGCTCCACTTTAATTTTTCCCGGTTAAAACATTAGGAAAATCACCTTCAAACTTAAAACATTGAATATAGCAGTAAATATAATTAGCACGCACTTTAAAGTATTTTCCACAGTAGCGCTTATGACCCGACTGCTAATTAAATAAACAAAAACAGAAAGGCCGGCTTCAGCGCTGATGCAAAAGTCTTTTTTGGCGCTGTGCCAATAACCTCTTTCCTTTACTCCCACCTTCCATGATTGCCCCTCATCTCCCAATGCCCCCCTCTATTGACCTCCTCCTCGGATTCCCTCAAAGCCACACGCCACAAGTGCCCCTACTCTCCCCATAGCCCCTCCCCCTATTGACCTCCATGGATTCCCTCAATGCCACCCTCCAACAGTGCCCCTTATCTTTACGTAGCTCCTCTCTCATATGCATTTCATTTGTCGCATAGCCCTTCTCATATCCGTGTAGTGTGTGTCAGTACTTTACACAATGCACACATTATACAGACACAATGAATCATACAAGTATGTAAATCAGTCTATAAGGAATTTCACATAAGCCAATGAGGATTACAATGTGTATGAATCACATGTCATGCATACTGGTGGGCGGGATATTTTAAGAGGGTTTGGTCTGGGGAAACACAACCTTAGGATTTAAAGAGTATTCCACGGGGGTCAGCTTTCCTGATAAAAATGTATATCTGCCCAAACATGCTCATTTTAACAACATTAGAATAATGAAAGACTGGGGAAGTTCTAACTATTCATACAAAAAGAGACTCCTCCTACCGGACACATATTCTCATATAAAAGTGACTCTATGGGAAAACCAATTTTTCTTATTTCCCTTTTTATAAGAATTTCATTTATTCATATATGTCACTGTGTCCAATTTATAAAAAACAACACACACTGCCCATCGGCTACCACCTACAGACCCCACATTCCATCCAATGAAAAAATGTGAGGAGCGAGAGAGAGCACCTCACGGAAGAACCGCCACAAGGGGTTATTAGCTGATGATTACCAGTTTTACCCACTTATCATCATCGGTAACTCTCTCTCACTCGTGAAAGGAAGAGGAAAGGAAAGAAGAGAATAGTGAAGTCAACAAATCATTTTACTAATCAGGAAACATAAATAATAACTCCCATTTGTGCACACATCAAACAAACACCCCTCGTGAAAAAACAAAAATGTGATTCTCACCAATAAAATTGAGAGGCTCGCTTAGCCACTCTGACCTTTATTCTGGGCTGCAAGCCTATTAAACTAAAATTGTTTTTTGTTATAGCCAACCTATTATTCAATTGCCAACATGTTTCGTTGCTGTGTAATTTCGCAACTTCATCAGGGCTTACAGGGGTTCATCCTTTCACTAATTCCTCGGTGCTTTTCAATTCAACACCTGCAGTAGTAGACAATGATGAGTAGAAAAATGTAAAAGAAGTTAAGAGATTGCTCTACAGGGCAACAATAGTGATAATCTGTTGCATGTAGTGACATTAGGATCATTTAAAACACAATTACCTTGAGGTGGCGAAGTAACAACATACCAGCACACCTCTTGTCCGGGTCATCGTGTCAATCAATCACGTTTCCCTGCGAAAACCCACCAAACTGCTAGGGTTCTATTCGAGTAGGCAGAGGAGGAAAGACACAAACAATTGTACACATCAGTGCCTCAGAAGTCCAACTCTTATATATTCTACCTACAGCGGGTTTTCACTAAATGTGAGTGATGGAAGGTGTATAATCTCCCATGGGGCAAGCTGACCGGGCTCCAAGTCCCTTGGAATTAATACTTTGCTCATAGTTTAGAGTTATACAATTTAAAAGAGTATGTACACTACACAGAGATGAAACTCTCATTCCGTCTCATGGGGCTAATATCATTCAGACGTTCGTTTTTGTGCACATGAAATAATCACAGTGTCGCTGGGAAAGTGCACCCATCTGATCTAAAACCAAAAAAGCGAAGTTCTAACTATACCATTCATGTTTGTATGCAGCTCTTAAATGACAGTTCATTGGTTACTGTACTATGTTAGGATTGTAACTTCTGAACTACAAGTAACACAAGGATCTCTGTGACAAAGGCAGTAGCCCACTGAGCTATCCAGGGCTTTAAGTGGGCCGGGTCTCACTGGGTCTGAGCACCGGCAGTTTTTTTAAAGGGGCCTCAAAGCGGGTCTCTATCGAGTTCTGTTTTGTGCGCTGGTCACAGGTAGTCCGTTTTTTTCTGAACTGCAGTGACAGCAATCTGCTGTCACTGCAGTCTGGAAAAAAGTGCCAGGGCACAAAACAGAGCCTGATAGAGACCCGTTTCGCGACAGCAGGCACATCGGTGTACCATGCTCACACTACTCACAAGTGGAATGTAACGGCATGACGTCATGCCAGGTGAGCGTTGTAGGGGGAAGGGAAATCCTTTAAAGAGAGTCATTTTCTCTCTGGATTTCCCTTCTCTTTTTGAAACTCAGGAGCAGGAACATTGTTTTGATGTCACGAGTGCTTTGAGTGGAAGCTTTTGCAATTATATACAAGCCATAGTTGCTGTTATTTATCTTATGCAACTAACAACCATTGACAAAGCCAATAGTCCTGACTTGTAGGTATGATGTTACTTGTTGTATGAAATACCTGGATGCAATGACAGAAACAGCAAAATACAAGTCGGGACGCACACTGCTAAACACAGATTTTTAACGTACTGTTTTTAAGCCTCGTCCTCAATTACATTGGCCACGCCCCTTTGAGAGACCACCCAGTTTTTTCATCCCACTCAAAGCTCTGGAGCTATCCACATAAAATACAGTTCATCTGCTCTTCAAAGCTACTAACAGACAAATGATTGCTCTCCAGCAGGATTATTAATCACCAGCGTTATCTGGGCATTTTGTATTCTTATTGTTGTCCTGCATCGGCCATGATGATGATAAAAACTGTTTAAATGAAGCACACACATATGTGTCCTGCTGGGCCTGTGCAAACCTTTAAAAGAAAAATATATAGTAACACATTCTCTTACCTACTCCATTAGTCAAACTTTGTGTCACAGCCTTATGTGATAAGCGCCTGCAGGGGTCAGGAAAGGTGAATAGGAATAAAGAAACTTCTTTTCTCCAGCGCTGCACATAAAAATAAATATCAACGCAGCAGGACAGTAAGCAAAGATTACCAAAGGTTACCCTTGTCAAAGAAAGGATTTGTCGCCTTTCGCCATGCAGAGATGAACGGGCGAAAAAATAAACAAAGCCTCGTTAACATATACATGTCTTTAAAGACCTGTGAAGTACTCGGGTGCGGCTGCGATCATCTCTAAAACTGTGTGTGTGCGCCCCTCGGCCCGGGCTAACACACGCGACGGGGGAGGATTGAAGCACTTAGATCCCAAAGACGCCTGCCTTCAAGCCCTCACTGCGAGGGCCAAAGGCCCTGTTTGGGTGGGCCAGGCTCATGTTTGGGTGGGCCGGCCCACCCGCTAGAACCGGGCCTGCTCATGAGTACCAGTTTAACACCCAAATATAGTAATAAGCAGCAGAAAGGTGACAAGTCCAGTTTTACAAAGAGCCTTCCACTGTGCGGCAACACATCATTATATTTTTAGTAAATGTTGAACCGTGTGAACCCTGTTCAAGCAGAGAATATCTTAGTTTAGCGCCCTGAAGAAGGTGTTACCGATATTGTGGTGGACACCGAAACACGCGTCGGCGTGGTCTACAGCAGGAACACTAGGAGATTATGACTAGATCAATGGAATCTTTTCTAGGACACATAATGTTGTAAAGCAAGATATGCTGACAGCTATCTAATAACCTTGTATTACCTATTGAATTGAATGCTATGTAACTTCTTTTTTGTGTATATATATATATATATATATATATTACCTACTGGCGGTCGCCAGTAGGTATATATAGTTAGGATTTTTTCTCTATGGGATTTTTGAAAATTCTATGTCTAATAACTTTGGCGTTTGTGGACGGAATTGGCTGAAATTTTCAGGAAAATGGAACATTTTGTTTGTGAGCACCCCCCCACACCAGCGACCCAGTCATGCCAAGACAGTGCATGCTGGGATTTGGAGTCCGCAACACTCAACACGGACTACAACAGCTGTGCCGATTGCATTAGGGGGAGGGAACTCAGTGCCTACATAGACATCTAGTCACAGGAGGATGAACATTTGGGGCTGTATCGTTTAGGAGGAAGGCGCTGAGGAAGGCTCTTTAGCCGAAATGCATCCGCCATTACCTGGACTTTGAAATAAACGGCTACCTGCTCCTGAATCCCCGTGTGGCCTCTCTTCTTTTCTTCTGAAAAGTTTCCAGTCATTTTTTCCTGCGCAGCCAGACGCGCAGTTTGGGATGGCCCTGCAGATCAAGTGACTCCGGCTATTCACTGGCACCACGCTGCTTGCAGCAGTTTCTACAATCGAGTAATCGATAAGACCGGGAGTCCGCCAAGAGCCCCAGACCAATGGAAGCTGACTGAGGTATTTCACTTCGATGGGCAAACAGTCTCACATTTGACCGCCCCTGCTTCCTACACTGACCTGGGAGGACAGGCGCTGCAGTCAACGGGGACACAGGGCTGGCGCTGTGATTTTCGGAGACCATCGATCACCCCGCCCTCCTGTATGGACACTAAACTACATTTTTTCCACCCCCCCACACCAGCGACCCAGTCATGCCAAGACAGTGCATGCTGGGATTTGGAGTCCGCAACACTCAACACGGACTACAACAGCTGTGCCGATTGCATTAGGGGGAGGGAACTCAGTGCCTACATAGACATCTAGTCACAGGAGGATGAACATTTGGGGCTGTATCGTTTAGGAGGAAGGCGCTGAGGAAGGCTCTTTAGCCGAAATGCATCCGCCATTACCTGGACTTTGAAATAAACGGCTACCTGCTCCTGAATCCCCGTGTGGCCTCTCTTCTTTTCTTCTGAAAAGTTTCCAGTCATTTTTTCCTGCGCAGCCAGACGCGCAGTTTGGGATGGCCCTGCAGATCAAGTGACTCCGGCTATTCACTGGCACCACGCTGCTTGCAGCAGTTTCTACAATCGAGTAATCGATAAGACCGGGAGTCCGCCAAGAGCCCCAGACCAATGGAAGCTGACTGAGGTATTTCACTTCGATGGGCAAACAGTCTCACATTTGACCGCCCCTGCTTCCTACACTGACCTGGGAGGACAGGCGCTGCAGTCAACGGGGACACAGGGCTGGCGCTGTGATTTTCGGAGACCATCGATCACCCCGCCCTCCTGTATGGACACTAAACTACATTTTTTCCACCCCCCCACACCAGCGACCCAGTCATGCCAAGACAGTGCATGCTGGGATTTGGAGTCCGCAACACTCAACACGGACTACAACAGCTGTGCCGATTGCATTAGGGGGAGGGAACTCAGTGCCTACATAGACATCTAGTCACAGGAGGATGAACATTTGGGGCTGTATCGTTTAGGAGGAAGGCGCTGAGGAAGGCTCTTTAGCCGAAATGCATCCGCCATTACCTGGACTTTGAAATAAACGGCTACCTGCTCCTGAATCCCCGTGTGGCCTCTCTTCTTTTCTTCTGAAAAGTTTCCAGTCATTTTTTCCTGCGCAGCCAGACGCGCAGTTTGGGATGGCCCTGCAGATCAAGTGACTCCGGCTATTCACTGGCACCACGCTGCTTGCAGCAGTTTCTACAATCGAGTAATCGATAAGACCGGGAGTCCGCCAAGAGCCCCAGACCAATGGAAGCTGACTGAGGTATTTCACTTCGATGGGCAAACAGTCTCACATTTGACCGCCCCTGCTTCCTACACTGACCTGGGAGGACAGGCGCTGCAGTCAACGGGGACACAGGGCTGGCGCTGTGATTTTCGGAGACCATCGATCACCCCGCCCTCCTGTATGGACACTAAACTACATTTTTTCCACCCCCCCACACCAGCGACCCAGTCATGCCAAGACAGTGCATGCTGGGATTTGGAGTCCGCAACACTCAACACGGACTACAACAGCTGTGCCGATTGCATTAGGGGGAGGGAACTCAGTGCCTACATAGACATCTAGTCACAGGAGGATGAACATTTGGGGCTGTATCGTTTAGGAGGAAGGCGCTGAGGAAGGCTCTTTAGCCGAAATGCATCCGCCATTACCTGGACTTTGAAATAAACGGCTACCTGCTCCTGAATCCCCGTGTGGCCTCTCTTCTTTTCTTCTGAAAAGTTTCCAGTCATATATATATATATATATATTACCTACTGGCGGTCGCCAGTAGGTATATATAGTTAGGATTTTTTCTCTATGGGATTTTTGAAAATTCTATGTCTAATAACTTTGGCGTTTGTGGACGGAATTGGCTGAAATTTTCAGGAAAATGGAACATTTTGTTTGTGAGCAGCCCCTGAAAATTTGGGGGGGGTTGTCAAGGGGGGGCCGAGAAAAAAGGGGGGTCCCAAAACGTGTTTTTGCCATTCAGTTTTCCATAGGGCGGTTGGCCTCACTTTTAGCTCGAACGGCTGAATGGATTTCCACGAAACTTGGCAAAATTGTAGATATTGTTTGCCCGATGTGCCTTTGCTAGGTCTCAAGATATGTGGTCCTGTGAATTTTGAGTAAATTAGGTTTAAAAAAAGATATATATCTAGAGCCGCGCCCGGTACGCGTACCGGGGAGTGCTTCGGGCGCGCCACGCAACTTGCGCACGGCAAGCTGATTGGTTCTCGGGTGTCTGTAAACATTCGAAACAGTCCGCAGCGGCCGCCATCTTGTGTCTCGGTAGGATTGAGACACAAGAGGTGGCAAAAATCAAAGGGGGGAAATGAGCAAAAGGGGGCAGGGTACACCCCCCTGACCCCCCTAGTTTTGATGTGGGGGCCATAAAAGGCTCCCGCGGGTAAAAAAAAAAAAAATAAAAAATTAGATTTTCGCGGGGGGGAGCGCCCGGTACGCGCACCGGGGAGCTTACTGGGGAGCGTACCAGGAGATAAAAAATGACAGACTTTTTTTTTTTTTTAAAAAGCATTTTTTTTATAAATTGGAGGTAGTTCTGAAAATAACTTTTTTTTGATTTTGTTGTTTTATATATATATTTTTTTGTTTTTGTTGTTTTATATTTTTTTAGACTTTTTTAAACAATTTTATATTTTTTTTGGATTTTTGTCAAGGGAAAAACAAAAACAGGGATTCCAAAACTGCTCAACAGGAGCAAAAAAATGTGAAAATGTAGGGACTGGCAGAGCAGCGGTGTTGCTGTTCCTTTAGGGCAATGAGTTCAACACTCTGCTCCCCATAGCAGAGCAGTTCGTCACACTCCGTGCAGAGAATTTTGATGCCTGCAAACACCGGCTGAATGTTAGGGACCATTCTTCCACGGGGTGGTCCCGAAGGTGTTGCTCCACCAGTGGAGGTGCTGCCGCCATCTGTGGGTACATTCCGTGCCAGCTCTCTGACACTCTCCCTGGCAAAGTTGTTAGGGTAGCTACAAAGTAATGTACAAAGTTCCCCAGACAGGGTAGAGGGAAGGTAGAGTATGTCGATATGCAGTGTGTACAGAGAGAAAGAAAGAAAAGCCAAAGAGGGGGGGATTCCCCTAGTTGGGACTAAAACCCTCACACACCTAGCATTTGAGATGTCATCAGTGATGTCATCAGTGATGTCACTGACCATGTCATGAATGATGTAATATGTGACAGCATCAGCAGTGGATTGCGGGTGCGTGATATATAGTTAGTGCAACTAACTATATATGGAATTTCAATGGTTTTGTGTGAGTAAAATAAGGTTTTTTAAATGCTAATTCCTAACTATATATGGTCTATAACCTATGGTTTTTTCAGTGAATATATATATATATATATGTGTTAAGAACTTGCTTTTTTGATTATAGAATATATGTACTTTTGCATTGAGTTATTAGATGTCTAAATATTAGGTTCTACTTTTTGTTCTTGTTGATGCAATGCTTATATATATTCACTTTAGTAGGTTGTTTTTTTGTTTGTTTTATATAGCGCAAACTAGACCTGAGACCTCGGGTATCAGAGCACTTTACTTGAACACCCGTTTCTTTACATGAGGACACATTCATTTTTTTGTTAGGCACAGGGAGATTAAGTGATTTGCCCAGAATCACAGGATGTTAAGCGCTGTTGCCGAGACTCAAACCCGGTTCCCTAGCTTTGAGGTTGACCGCTCTAGCCGTAAGGCTATATCCTCTCCAACCATCTGAAATACAACAACCCTTGATGTCCTCTTCCATCCACCATGCTTCTTCATCAGTACTTGATTCTTGTGCATCATTTCTCAGCCTCGAGAAGCAATCTCTTGATTTGTTTTCTACACCGGGTATATACTTGTTAGACCTGTCTGGTTTTTTTGCGTAGTCCCTCCAAATTATTATTTATTTTGTCCCCTTTTTGCCTCTCATACCTTTATTAATTTTTGTGTCCACTAGCTTTTTCTAGGTGTTGGTCAAGGGGATAGGTGTTCTTTCCCCCCCTCATAGTTTTTCACCTCAGGCCTAGAGGCCTGTTCTGACAGGAAAAGTTGGAACCACAAAATGGTGGCTCCCAACTGCCCTAACTGCCAAACCCAGAACTTGCCCATAGACAAGTATAGGGCGTTCCAGAACCTTCTGGTCCCTTCTGGACTCCTGAGGGTCAGCCTATAAAAGGCGGAATGCTGGACAGCCATTTTGTCTAACCAGAGGGAGTCAGCTGGAGGACAGGCTGTAGCAAAAGGTGTGGGGTAGGATAGTCAGAGGGTTGCCTTACTGATTCACCACCCTTCCTCCCTTGGGTTATTTGTCCTGTCCCTGCTGTTTTGGATGACTGGAGACCCTGGGCGCCTGACCAACCCCTAGCTTAGAAATACCGGGGTGTAAAAAGGAGAAGGAGACTGCAGCGATGCGGAGCGCAGTCCTCTGCCCAGTGGGAGAGACTTTTGAAAGGGTGCTCTTCATCCCCAACCCCTGCCCAGCACCGAGGGGTAATAAGTCTCTGAAAAGGATAGAGATTTAGTTCTATTCCCCCTCGTCCTGGATGTACAGCAGGCTATTGGCCAAGTGACTCTGTGGGTCCTTACCCGTCACGCAGTCGTCAGAACTCCACTTCCCCTCAAGAATCAGAGAAAGGACAGGGGTGCCGGGTTCTAGGAGGCAGCGCTGTTTTCACCGTGTGCAGGACCCCGGGGGCACCGGCCGCGTTGTTGTGGTGGTGCCATTGACCTAGAGTGCGAGGGCTGGCTGAGGGAAGTTGAGCGCTATCGCGCATGCCCCAGGCGGTCCCACTACTCGTTGTTAGGAGGGGCCTTGGAGGGAGCAGGCCCGAGGAGAAGCCACTGATAGCGGTAGTGTGGCTGGAGCAGACTCCGGACTAGGAACACTGATCACCCGCGCATGCGCGGAGACACTACTGCAGGAGACGCGACGTGAAGCGCCTGAGGAGAACTCTTCGAGGGAGTGGGCGGGAAGCGAGCCCCATCGCTTCTCCACTCGGGAAGCCTTTTCCTCTGCCAAGGCTCCAACGAGGAGGAGCGGAGCTAAGCAGGGGAGGAGGGGCGAAGTTCTTCAATGAGCGCTGCTGCAGGCTGGTGATTCCCACGCTGGCTGGATATAACTGCAGGCCTGTGAGAAAGGGCCCAACCAAAGAGAAGTAAGGGGGTCGTTGGAGGCCTTAGATACCTCCAGGGGAATCCAAACTTACAGTTGGCTAAGCCAGGATTGGGTTGGCACTGGGGAGTGCTAATCAGCTTTTTACAAGGGATCCTTAAGACAAGTTCCATAAAGCTGGTTGTTTCCCCCTTTGATGACTAAAATGACTTCTTGTCAATTCTTCCCCTCTTACTTTTGTCAGCTCTGAGGAGGAGCTTATTCAGAAACCACTAAAGTGCGAAAGGCTCACCAATTCTTCTGGTTCTGTGGTGAAGAGGGTAAAGGAGTCAACTGTCCCTAGTGAAGAATAGAAACTTCTTCCTTTGGGGCTACTGTACTGTGATGTGCTCTTTTGAAGCCAAATAGAGTGGTTAAGTTGATAATTTTTGAGGAAGTTACAGATCCTATGTCTGAATGTAAAAGTATAGTGAATTTGAAAACTGATTAATGTAAAGAATGGGCAACTGTTAAAGTGACTCTATGTTTCATGACAAACTGTAATGTGTTGAATTGAAATTTCAATGGACAAAAGAGCAGAGAAATATTTTTATAAAGCAGCTCATATTTTTCCATACTTTGGTGTAGTGTCATTTTTGTGTGTTATTGCGTGGATTTACTGCTGGGTGGTTTGCAACCTTCACACTTGTGCCTCTAGAATTGCATGTCTTACCCTAGGCCAGGCTACCCTAGGTGACCTGACATCCCAGGTTCCAACAATACTTAACAACAAATTCAAAATATTGCAAGCCCAGAATCCACTTACATATGCTTGAAGAAACGCTGTCCAATCCCTTCTTACCAAAGATCTCTTGCAAAGGTTTGTGATCAGACTGTACAATGAAATATACTCCCACAAAAACTGTTGAACTTTCCTGAGAGCCCAAAATATGGCTTGGAATTAATACTTTGCTCATAGTTTAGAGTTATACAATTTAAAAGAGTATGTACACTACACAGAGATGAAACTCTCATTCCGTCTCATGGGGCTAATATCATTCAGACGTTCGTTTTTGTGCACATGAAATAATCACAGTGTCGCTGGGAAAGTGCACCCATCTGATCTAAAACCAAAAAAGCGAAGTTCTAACTATACCATTCATGTTTGTATGCAGCTCTTAAATGACAGTTCATTGGTTACTGTACTATGTTAGGATTGTAACTTCTGAACTACAAGTAACACAAGGATCTCTGTGACAAAGGCAGTAGCCCACTGAGCTATCCAGGGCTTTAAGTGGGCCGGGTCTCACTGGGTCTGAGCACCGGCAGTTTTTTTAAAGGGGCCTCAAAGCGGGTCTCTATCGAGTTCTGTTTTGTGCGCTGGTCACAGGTAGTCCGTTTTTTTCTGAACTGCAGTGACAGCAATCTGCTGTCACTGCAGTCTGGAAAAAAGTGCCAGGGCACAAAACAGAGCCTGATAGAGACCCGTTTCGCGACAGCAGGCACATCGGTGTACCATGCTCACACTACTCACAAGTGGAATGTAACGGCATGACGTCATGCCAGGTGAGCGTTGTAGGGGGAAGGGAAATCCTTTAAAGAGAGTCATTTTCTCTCTGGATTTCCCTTCTCTTTTTGAAACTCAGGAGCAGGAACATTGTTTTGATGTCACGAGTGCTTTGAGTGGAAGCTTTTGCAATTATATACAAGCCATAGTTGCTGTTATTTATCTTATGCAACTAACAACCATTGACAAAGCCAATAGTCCTGACTTGTAGGTATGATGTTACTTGTTGTATGAAATACCTGGATGCAATGACAGAAACAGCAAAATACAAGTCGGGACGCACACTGCTAAACACAGATTTTTAACGTACTGTTTTTAAGCCTCGTCCTCAATTACATTGGCCACGCCCCTTTGAGAGACCACCCAGTTTTTTCATCCCACTCAAAGCTCTGGAGCTATCCACATAAAATACAGTTCATCTGCTCTTCAAAGCTACTAACAGACAAATGATTGCTCTCCAGCAGGATTATTAATCACCAGCGTTATCTGGGCATTTTGTATTCTTATTGTTGTCCTGCATCGGCCATGATGATGATAAAAACTGTTTAAATGAAGCACACACATATGTGTCCTGCTGGGCCTGTGCAAACCTTTAAAAGAAAAATATATAGTAACACATTCTCTTACCTACTCCATTAGTCAAACTTTGTGTCACAGCCTTATGTGATAAGCGCCTGCAGGGGTCAGGAAAGGTGAATAGGAATAAAGAAACTTCTTTTCTCCAGCGCTGCACATAAAAATAAATATCAACGCAGCAGGACAGTAAGCAAAGATTACCAAAGGTTACCCTTGTCAAAGAAAGGATTTGTCGCCTTTCGCCATGCAGAGATGAACGGGCGAAAAAATAAACAAAGCCTCGTTAACATATACATGTCTTTAAAGACCTGTGAAGTACTCGGGTGCGGCTGCGATCATCTCTAAAACTGTGTGTGTGCGCCCCTCGGCCCGGGCTAACACACGCGACGGGGGAGGATTGAAGCACTTAGATCCCAAAGACGCCTGCCTTCAAGCCCTCACTGCGAGGGCCAAAGGCCCTGTTTGGGTGGGCCAGGCTCATGTTTGGGTGGGCCGGCCCACCCGCTAGAACCGGGCCTGCTCATGAGTACCAGTTTAACACCCAAATATAGTAATAAGCAGCAGAAAGGTGACAAGTCCAGTTTTACAAAGAGCCTTCCACTGTGCGGCAACACATCATTATATTTTTAGTAAATGTTGAACCGTGTGAACCCTGTTCAAGCAGAGAATATCTTAGTTTAGCGCCCTGAAGAAGGTGTTACCGATATTGTGGTGGACACCGAAACACGCGTCGGCGTGGTCTACAGCAGGAACACTAGGAGATTATGACTAGATCAATGGAATCTTTTCTAGGACACATAATGTTGTAAAGCAAGATATGCTGACAGCTATCTAATAACCTTGTATTACCTATTGAATTGAATGCTATGTAACTTCTTTTTTGTGTATATATATATATATATATATATATTACCTACTGGCGGTCGCCAGTAGGTATATATAGTTAGGATTTTTTCTCTATGGGATTTTTGAAAATTCTATGTCTAATAACTTTGGCGTTTGTGGACGGAATTGGCTGAAATTTTCAGGAAAATGGAACATTTTGTTTGTGAGCACCCCCCCACACCAGCGACCCAGTCATGCCAAGACAGTGCATGCTGGGATTTGGAGTCCGCAACACTCAACACGGACTACAACAGCTGTGCCGATTGCATTAGGGGGAGGGAACTCAGTGCCTACATAGACATCTAGTCACAGGAGGATGAACATTTGGGGCTGTATCGTTTAGGAGGAAGGCGCTGAGGAAGGCTCTTTAGCCGAAATGCATCCGCCATTACCTGGACTTTGAAATAAACGGCTACCTGCTCCTGAATCCCCGTGTGGCCTCTCTTCTTTTCTTCTGAAAAGTTTCCAGTCATTTTTTCCTGCGCAGCCAGACGCGCAGTTTGGGATGGCCCTGCAGATCAAGTGACTCCGGCTATTCACTGGCACCACGCTGCTTGCAGCAGTTTCTACAATCGAGTAATCGATAAGACCGGGAGTCCGCCAAGAGCCCCAGACCAATGGAAGCTGACTGAGGTATTTCACTTCGATGGGCAAACAGTCTCACATTTGACCGCCCCTGCTTCCTACACTGACCTGGGAGGACAGGCGCTGCAGTCAACGGGGACACAGGGCTGGCGCTGTGATTTTCGGAGACCATCGATCACCCCGCCCTCCTGTATGGACACTAAACTACATTTTTTCCACCCCCCCACACCAGCGACCCAGTCATGCCAAGACAGTGCATGCTGGGATTTGGAGTCCGCAACACTCAACACGGACTACAACAGCTGTGCCGATTGCATTAGGGGGAGGGAACTCAGTGCCTACATAGACATCTAGTCACAGGAGGATGAACATTTGGGGCTGTATCGTTTAGGAGGAAGGCGCTGAGGAAGGCTCTTTAGCCGAAATGCATCCGCCATTACCTGGACTTTGAAATAAACGGCTACCTGCTCCTGAATCCCCGTGTGGCCTCTCTTCTTTTCTTCTGAAAAGTTTCCAGTCATTTTTTCCTGCGCAGCCAGACGCGCAGTTTGGGATGGCCCTGCAGATCAAGTGACTCCGGCTATTCACTGGCACCACGCTGCTTGCAGCAGTTTCTACAATCGAGTAATCGATAAGACCGGGAGTCCGCCAAGAGCCCCAGACCAATGGAAGCTGACTGAGGTATTTCACTTCGATGGGCAAACAGTCTCACATTTGACCGCCCCTGCTTCCTACACTGACCTGGGAGGACAGGCGCTGCAGTCAACGGGGACACAGGGCTGGCGCTGTGATTTTCGGAGACCATCGATCACCCCGCCCTCCTGTATGGACACTAAACTACATTTTTTCCACCCCCCCACACCAGCGACCCAGTCATGCCAAGACAGTGCATGCTGGGATTTGGAGTCCGCAACACTCAACACGGACTACAACAGCTGTGCCGATTGCATTAGGGGGAGGGAACTCAGTGCCTACATAGACATCTAGTCACAGGAGGATGAACATTTGGGGCTGTATCGTTTAGGAGGAAGGCGCTGAGGAAGGCTCTTTAGCCGAAATGCATCCGCCATTACCTGGACTTTGAAATAAACGGCTACCTGCTCCTGAATCCCCGTGTGGCCTCTCTTCTTTTCTTCTGAAAAGTTTCCAGTCATATATATATATATATATATTACCTACTGGCGGTCGCCAGTAGGTATATATAGTTAGGATTTTTTCTCTATGGGATTTTTGAAAATTCTATGTCTAATAACTTTGGCGTTTGTGGACGGAATTGGCTGAAATTTTCAGGAAAATGGAACATTTTGTTTGTGAGCAGCCCCTGAAAATTTGGGGGGGGTTGTCAAGGGGGGGCCGAGAAAAAAGGGGGGTCCCAAAACGTGTTTTTGCCATTCAGTTTTCCATAGGGCGGTTGGCCTCACTTTTAGCTCGAACGGCTGAATGGATTTCCACGAAACTTGGCAAAATTGTAGATATTGTTTGCCCGATGTGCCTTTGCTAGGTCTCAAGATATGTGGTCCTGTGAATTTTGAGTAAATTAGGTTTAAAAAAAGATATATATCTAGAGCCGCGCCCGGTACGCGTACCGGGGAGTGCTTCGGGCGCGCCACGCAACTTGCGCACGGCAAGCTGATTGGTTCTCGGGTGTCTGTAAACATTCGAAACAGTCCGCAGCGGCCGCCATCTTGTGTCTCGGTAGGATTGAGACACAAGAGGTGGCAAAAATCAAAGGGGGGAAATGAGCAAAAGGGGGCAGGGTACACCCCCCTGACCCCCCTAGTTTTGATGTGGGGGCCATAAAAGGCTCCCGCGGGTAAAAAAAAAAAAAAAAAAAAATTAGATTTTCGCGGGGGGGAGCGCCCGGTACGCGCACCGGGGAGCTTACTGGGGAGCGTACCAGGAGATAAAAAATGACAGACTTTTTTTTTTTTTAAAAAGCATTTTTTTTATAAATTGGAGGTAGTTCTGAAAATAACTTTTTTTTGATTTTGTTGTTTTATATATATATTTTTTTGTTTTTGTTGTTTTATATTTTTTTAGACTTTTTTAAACAATTTTATATTTTTTTGGGATTTTTGTCAAGGGAAAAACAAAAACAGGGATTCCAAAACTGCTCAACAGGAGCAAAAAAATGTGAAAATGTAGGGACTGGCAGAGCAGCGGTGTTGCTGTTCCTTTAGGGCAATGAGTTCAACACTCTGCTCCCCATAGCAGAGCAGTTCGTCACACTCCGTGCAGAGAATTTTGATGCCTGCAAACACCGGCTGAATGTTAGGGACCATTCTTCCACGGGGTGGTCCCGAAGGTGTTGCTCCACCAGTGGAGGTGCTGCCGCCATCTGTGGGTACATTCCGTGCCAGCTCTCTGACACTCTCCCTGGCAAAGTTGTTAGGGTAGCTACAAAGTAATGTACAAAGTTCCCCAGACAGGGTAGAGGGAAGGTAGAGTATGTCGATATGCAGTGTGTACAGAGAGAAAGAAAGAAAAGCCAAAGAGGGGGGGATTCCCCTAGTTGGGACTAAAACCCTCACACACCTAGCATTTGAGATGTCATCAGTGATGTCATCAGTGATGTCACTGACCATGTCATGAATGATGTAATATGTGACAGCATCAGCAGTGGATTGCGGGTGCGTGATATATAGTTAGTGCAACTAACTATATATGGAATTTCAATGGTTTTGTGTGAGTAAAATAAGGTTTTTTAAATGCTAATTCCTAACTATATATGGTCTATAACCTATGGTTTTTTCAGTGAATATATATATATATATATGTGTTAAGAACTTGCTTTTTTGATTATAGAATATATGTACTTTTGCATTGAGTTATTAGATGTCTAAATATTAGGTTCTACTTTTTGTTCTTGTTGATGCAATGCTTATATATATTCACTTTAGTAGGTTGTTTTTTTGTTTGTTTTATATAGCGCAAACTAGACCTGAGACCTCGGGTATCAGAGCACTTTACTTGAACACCCGTTTCTTTACATGAGGACACATTCATTTTTTTGTTAGGCACAGGGAGATTAAGTGATTTGCCCAGAATCACAGGATGTTAAGCGCTGTTGCCGAGACTCAAACCCGGTTCCCTAGCTTTGAGGTTGACCGCTCTAGCCGTAAGGCTATATCCTCTCCAACCATCTGAAATACAACAACCCTTGATGTCCTCTTCCATCCACCATGCTTCTTCATCAGTACTTGATTCTTGTGCATCATTTCTCAGCCTCGAGAAGCAATCTCTTGATTTGTTTTCTACACCGGGTATATACTTGTTAGACCTGTCTGGTTTTTTTGCGTAGTCCCTCCAAATTATTATTTATTTTGTCCCCTTTTTGCCTCTCATACCTTTATTAATTTTTGTGTCCACTAGCTTTTTCTAGGTGTTGGTCAAGGGGATAGGTGTTCTTTCCCCCCCTCATAGTTTTTCACCTCAGGCCTAGAGGCCTGTTCTGACAGGAAAAGTTGGAACCACAAAATGGTGGCTCCCAACTGCCCTAACTGCCAAACCCAGAACTTGCCCATAGACAAGTATAGGGCGTTCCAGAACCTTCTGGTCCCTTCTGGACTCCTGAGGGTCAGCCTATAAAAGGCGGAATGCTGGACAGCCATTTTGTCTAACCAGAGGGAGTCAGCTGGAGGACAGGCTGTAGCAAAAGGTGTGGGGTAGGATAGTCAGAGGGTTGCCTTACTGATTCACCACCCTTCCTCCCTTGGGTTATTTGTCCTGTCCCTGCTGTTTTGGATGACTGGAGACCCTGGGCGCCTGACCAACCCCTAGCTTAGAAATACCGGGGTGTAAAAAGGAGAAGGAGACTGCAGCGATGCGGAGCGCAGTCCTCTGCCCAGTGGGAGAGACTTTTGAAAGGGTGCTCTTCATCCCCAACCCCTGCCCAGCACCGAGGGGTAATAAGTCTCTGAAAAGGATAGAGATTTAGTTCTATTCCCCCTCGTCCTGGATGTACAGCAGGCTATTGGCCAAGTGACTCTGTGGGTCCTTACCCGTCACGCAGTCGTCAGAACTCCACTTCCCCTCAAGAATCAGAGAAAGGACAGGGGTGCCGGGTTCTAGGAGGCAGCGCTGTTTTCACCGTGTGCAGGACCCCGGGGGCACCGGCCGCGTTGTTGTGGTGGTGCCATTGACCTAGAGTGCGAGGGCTGGCTGAGGGAAGTTGAGCGCTATCGCGCATGCCCCAGGCGGTCCCACTACTCGTTGTTAGGAGGGGCCTTGGAGGGAGCAGGCCCGAGGAGAAGCCACTGATAGCGGTAGTGTGGCTGGAGCAGACTCCGGACTAGGAACACTGATCACCCGCGCATGCGCGGAGACACTACTGCAGGAGACGCGACGTGAAGCGCCTGAGGAGAACTCTTCGAGGGAGTGGGCGGGAAGCGAGCCCCATCGCTTCTCCACTCGGGAAGCCTTTTCCTCTGCCAAGGCTCCAACGAGGAGGAGCGGAGCTAAGCAGGGGAGGAGGGGCGAAGTTCTTCAATGAGCGCTGCTGCAGGCTGGTGATTCCCACGCTGGCTGGATATAACTGCAGGCCTGTGAGAAAGGGCCCAACCAAAGAGAAGTAAGGGGGTCGTTGGAGGCCTTAGATACCTCCAGGGGAATCCAAACTTACAGTTGGCTAAGCCAGGATTGGGTTGGCACTGGGGAGTGCTAATCAGCTTTTTACAAGGGATCCTTAAGACAAGTTCCATAAAGCTGGTTGTTTCCCCCTTTGATGACTAAAATGACTTCTTGTCAATTCTTCCCCTCTTACTTTTGTCAGCTCTGAGGAGGAGCTTATTCAGAAACCACTAAAGTGCGAAAGGCTCACCAATTCTTCTGGTTCTGTGGTGAAGAGGGTAAAGGAGTCAACTGTCCCTAGTGAAGAATAGAAACTTCTTCCTTTGGGGCTACTGTACTGTGATGTGCTCTTTTGAAGCCAAATAGAGTGGTTAAGTTGATAATTTTTGAGGAAGTTACAGATCCTATGTCTGAATGTAAAAGTATAGTGAATTTGAAAACTGATTAATGTAAAGAATGGGCAACTGTTAAAGTGACTCTATGTTTCATGACAAACTGTAATGTGTTGAATTGAAATTTCAATGGACAAAAGAGCAGAGAAATATTTTTATAAAGCAGCTCATATTTTTCCATACTTTGGTGTAGTGTCATTTTTGTGTGTTATTGCGTGGATTTACTGCTGGGTGGTTTGCAACCTTCACACTTGTGCCTCTAGAATTGCATGTCTTACCCTAGGCCAGGCTACCCTAGGTGACCTGACATCCCAGGTTCCAACAATACTTAACAACAAATTCAAAATATTGCAAGCCCAGAATCCACTTACATATGCTTGAAGAAACGCTGTCCAATCCCTTCTTACCAAAGATCTCTTGCAAAGGTTTGTGATCAGACTGTACAATGAAATATACTCCCACAAAAACTGTTGAACTTTCCTGAGAGCCCAAAATATGGCTAACCCTTCTTTTTCAATCATAGACTAATATGATTCTGCTCCGTTAAGTGACCTAGTTGCAAAAGCTTTTGTGAACTCCTTTCCATCCTCAATATACTTGAGAACACACCCAAGGACCTTGTCACTGGCAGCAATATTTACACAATATGGTAAACCTACCTGGTTTAAAACGTTTCAGAGATTGTGCTGATGACAATGCCAGTTTTATATCCTCAAACTCTCCCTGACATACATGAGTCCACTCAAATTAGAAGCCCTTCTTAAGCAACTCTGTAATACATTAAGAACGCTTAGCAAAATTTGGAACATATCTAGCATAAACCTTTGCCATGCCTAAGAAGGCTTGTACTTCCTCTTTTTTAACAGGTTGTGTGAACTTTAAAATAGAATTAACCAATTCTTCTTTAGGCTTGACATCCTTACCTGTGATCATGTGCACCAAATAAGATATTTCTGGATGGCAAAACATACCAATCACAGGGCTCCATTTTTGACTTTGTGCTCCCATGGGACCCCCATGGGACTCTCTCGAGCCCGACAGTCCAAATATACAATTATTTATCACCCTTGATGGCGCAAGATTACCAGTTTAGGCTATTTATAAAAAAAAATACTAACCTGGGCTCATAAACATAAACACTTAAACCAGTAATCTAATTTCTTGCCTATCAGGTGTTCTTTTCCTTACAATATATACCTTTACACCATGACTTACCAACTCCTTGTCACTTTTATACTTTATTCTTTAGGTCTAATGGATCAAAAAGGTGTTAGAATAATAGGTATTGAATTACATTTACCTTACTCATGAAATAACCACAGACTCGGGAAAAATTTTAAACACTTTATCTATACAATATTTTGTGAGTCCGGTACCAAAACAGTTCAACCAAAGACTTTTCAAGTAGAAAAATGACGATCAAAGTAAAAATATTTAGAGGTACCAGAATTATTTCTAGACATTGGTACCTGGGAAGGGTGAGAAAAGGGAAACGGTACAAGGACATACCACACAGATTTATATTTACCTATAATGGTGCGAGGACCAACCCCTGGCCAAGGGCTGGAAAGAAAGGGCTCCCGACTGATCAGGAGCCAACAGGTGAGGACAGGCGCAGGATAGGACAGGTAACCTCCGTTAAGTGCAACGTTACCGTCACACCCCTCTCTGCAGCTACTCTCGTTCCCCTTCTCTAGGACAGACTTTTCTCCCGAATCTTCTTTCAGAGTGCTTGACTAGCCCTCTGAAGTCTGCGGCATCCATTATTATTCTTCAGAATACGTTGGGTCAGTGACAGGTCTGTGACAAGTCGGACAATCTAACTGACTAAGCCTACCTTAGTTATACCATTTCCAGGGCATGTACCACCCCCCAATGTTGCAAATTTGTGTATTCCCTTCATTTGATTGGTCAGAAAGACGGAGAGAGGTCATCACACCATACCAGCATAAAGTCATTTTTCCTTATTTTAATGAAGCTAGATTCCCGCCCATAATTTTATTTTCCCATGTCTTTTATTCCACCCAGCAACATTTTTTTTCATTTAATATACAGTGTTCAACAAATTTGCAATCCTTCTTCCTCTTTACGGGTCAAGGGGTGAGTTTCCCAGGCGCATCGCTGGTAAAGTAAGACTTGGCGGGGGTTCAATGCCAATGACTTCAAGGTTTGCAAAGTTTCAATGCGCATGCACCATGAATCCACGATTAAGAATACTGTTATTCATCAGGCCCAAATACGAGCTATTAAAGTCAAAGAGAGAGACATTAGAATGCAAAAATAAATGATTGCACTGTATACCACTTATTTCTACTCTAATCCCATTATTTTATTTTAACTATAGCCGTGATAGTTTAGCAGAACATATGAGGTTTAGTTTAAGCAAAAGCATATGCATTAATTAGCATGTGAGGTTTGAAGTGGCCATATTAGGTGATACTAAGCAGCTGCAAAGAATTCGCACCAAAAGCAAAGACGTCATATTATTACGTAGATGCAGTAGACGTATGCGCAAAAGGATTCCTGCATTTTCAGCAGCCATTTTAATACACTCGGATTACTTGTTAGTAAAACACATAAGCAAGCTTCCCCTACATAAAATAAATGTTGTGTGGCGCAATCATTAGTACTTACAAAACATGTTGGGTAATTTGTTACATGTTATTTCGAGAGGATTGAATGCGAGCAAGTTTCTGTACGTATGAAACCTTGCTCCATCAATCCCTTCTTTGATGGCATTCTATGCCATCACTAATTTCTAGAACCAGATGCCAACTTTAACAGTTTCCCAATTCAATTTCTTCTAATACTTTAGAGTTTCCTCTTTCTCTTTTCTTTTGGAAACCTTTTATTCTTTTGTAAATATCCCCTTTTACTTCTAATTGAATCTCATTATACTTTCTTTTCTTTCCCTTTTCATTCACTGCATACCACGTTCTGTTTCGGCAGCATTTGGACCAAATCATTATCATCAAAACTAATAGGGCTATTCCCATTATTGGCATCAGTATTCAACCTATAATACTTCTTCCTACATTAGAAAACCAACTACCTACAGAGGACCCTCAGTTAGTCTCTTCCATGCACTATCAACCTCCAGTGGTTTCAAGTCTTCCAAATTTGTAATATTCCTGATATATCTTCCAATTTTGATACTTTTGTCAGGTATGTAGGTGCAACAATGTTGCGCCTTCACCATCTTACAGACTTCGCCCTCTTTTGCCAATAATATATCAAGAGCAAGTTGGTTTTGCAAAACCATAGATCTTATCGTAACTAATTCGGTATTGATCAATAAGAATCCTCCAGCAGTGTCAGTCGATAAGCGATCAACCACTGTAGACCATTTACTGATTCTTTGCGCATTCAGAATTACTCCCACTGAAGGTATCACTGCACTAAATATATCACCTACAATTTCTGAAAAAAAAGAGCTCTTTTCTGTTGAGTTAGTCCATTATTATCTTCATTGCTTCCAGTGATTCTTTTCACATGATATACCTTTGGGACTACTATTCCGAAATAGCAACTCCCATACCAATGATCAGGCAGCTTAAAATAAGCCTTGTTCCCACAAATATAATTGACTCCAGGAAACACTGGATCAGTTCCCCCTTTTAGTCCCCAACCCCCAATTATCAAGAAATTGTGTTCACATTCACTTGAACCAATGAATGCATTGTTATACTCTGTTTTTAACCTATTGGGACAGATTTTCCCCTTCTTTTCAAGATCCAGGGACATAGCAGCATGAGTCTTGCCAGTTGCAATAAAATCTTCTCTCTTAGCCCATTTAGGTATCTGAGGTTTCGGTTCAGTAGCCCTTCTATGGAAATCCTGTCTCCTTTTCTCTACTAAATGTAAAAATATATTTTCCTCTTCATGTAACCTACATGTTAGATGTCTTTATGTGCTTCGGCTATTGTTTTCATTGTTTGAAAATATTCACCCATAAACTATGAATCTCTACTGCTAAGGACAGGGTTCAAGTTTCTGCATAATCTTTCACAATATACAGAATGTGAACAAAATATTCAAGTTGGTCTCACTTATTCATCAATTTGGTCAGCAATCAATTCTTCATCACTGTCTCCACTTATTTCCAGATTCTCAAAATCTTCAAGAATTACATATGTCCATTCGGGACCTTTGAATTTATTATTCAGTCTTTTCAAACGTGGACTTCTCCTTTTTGGTTTCTCTGTTGATGGTCCGGACTGGCTTGTTATTTCGTCTACTTGGTCTGGTTCTCCATTTATTGTTTTAAGACGATATTTCAGTCTCTTGATAACATTAGGCCAAGTATCACCTTTTCTGAGTCTTTTAACTGGCACTGTGCTTTTATTTTCTTCAAATGCTCTTTTGTGTTCGTTTTGCTGTGGCACACTTTGTTTATTTTCGTCTTCAGTTTTCCTCTCTATCTGACCTTGTCCAGGGCTTATTATGTTTGCCGTTTCTGCTGGATGGTTTCTTATACACTAATCTGACTCTGTTCAGGCGTTTGTTTGCTTTGGCTTTGACTTTGTTCTCCGTCTTCTTCCTGAACTAGTTTTTCTTTACCTATGTGATCCTGCTCAGGTCTTATAATTTCTTGATTTTCTTCTGCCTGTTCGTTTTCCCTAGTACCTATCTGCCCCTCCTCAGACTCGGGAATGCTGTTTTTACTTTCTTCTGTCTAAGTGCATTGCTCTTTCCTTATGTAGTCCTCCTCATATTTTACATTTGCTTTTGTTTCTGTGATCTGAGTGTTTTCTTCTGTTCCTGTCTCATTCTCACTATCACTCTGACTGTCTAAATACGTTTAGGTATACCTGCACACTTTACTGCTGTGGTGGTAACCAGTATGACTTGATGTGGTTTTCCCCACCTTGGTACTAGGCACAATTCTCGGGTGTGATCTTTTATCACTACCCAATCACCTGGATTCAAATCATGTGCTTGAGTCGACTCTCTGGTCACAGCGTCTTCCCCAACCTGGTGAGAGATAGAACGCACTTGATCAGCCAACTCTTTGCAATACTCCAATACCAAATCATCAGATATATTTAACAGCTTGTGTCCTGGCACACATGCTTGCCTCATTGCCCTTACCATGAGTATCTCATGGGGCCTCAAGCCTGTATTTTTGTCTGGTATGGGTCTGAGTCCTGGGGTGGATTCACACACCTTTCCCAGTCTTGATTTTATTGTGCCATTCAGTTGTTCTACCACTCCAGAAATCTCTGGGCAATATGCACAGTGTAGCTTTTGCTCAATTTGGAATGCTTCACAAATTAATCGAATTATTTCATTATTAAAATGAGACCCTCAGTCTGATTCAATTGTCACTGGAAATCCGAATCTGGGTAAGAGTTCATTCAACAAGAATTTGGCCACTGTTAAACTGTCATTTCTCCTGGTTGGGTACGCTTCCACCAACTTTGAAAATAAACAAACAATAACAAGGACATATTTCAATCCTCGACAAGTAGCAACTGAATGAAATCAATCCGGAGTCTTATAAATGGACCCTCTGCTTTTCCAATCTTTCCAGGACAAACTGCAGTTTCCCTGCCTGGATTCATTTGTTGACAAATTAAGCATCTCTGGCAAAGACTCTCTGCTACGTTCTTGAACCTTGCGTTAAACCAATCCTGTCTAAATAGCCTTATCATTGCATCTCTGCCTATGTGTGTGTCCCCATGGTACATCCTAGCCATAGGTGCAAGCATACAGTCAGGTAAAACGGGTCTTCCATCTAGGTAAACTATTACACCATCATCAGTTCTTCTCTGACACCCTATTTTCTCCCATTCTTCCTTCTCTTTGGGTTCAGCTTCATTTTGTAAATCTCTCACTTCCTCCCATGTTTCTATGCCCCCTAGAAGCATAAGTTGGCAGCTGATATCCGTCAATTTTCTTGTTCACTGCTATTTTGTATTTTGCACAGTGTTGGGCAACTTGGTCGGCATAACGATTACCAGCTGTCATTTTGTCATTTCGAGATTGGTGAGCAGCACACTTGACCACGGCTCTTCTTTTGGTAATTAAATTGTTTCAATTAATTCTTTTACAAAATGTCAATTTTTAATAGGGGTTCCTGAAGAAGGTATGAAATCCTTCTGTTTCCAGAGTTGGCCAAAGTCATGCACAACCCCGTAACCATACTGACTGTCAGTGTAAATGGTTACCCTCCAATTCTTCCCGTTTTTTGCAAGCTTTGATTAAGGCTACCAATTCGGCTATTTGTGCAGACTTGACTCCTGGCAAATAGGATGCTTCGACTGTTCCAGCCAATGTACACACAGCATAAGCAGCACCGAATCCTCCTTCCTCATATCGCAAACATGAGCCATCTACAAACAGCTCATGTTCTGGATTTTTCAAAGGCTCTTCTTGTATGTCTGGGTGTGGTTTGTTACTGTACTCAGTGAGGTCGAGACAATCATGTTCGACATCATCTTTTACTTCTTCAGAGTGTGAATCAGGTAACAAGGTTGCAGGGTTGAAAACAGTACATCTGACTATCGTCACATTTTCTGCACCTAGAATAACTCGCTCGTACTTAGTCAGCCGACTAGGAGTGAGGTACTGTGTGCGAGTTCGCGTCAGCAAGATCACAACTGCATGCGGGACATACACTGTCACAGGGTGTCCCATTACAATGGATTCGCTTTGTTCCAGACTCATGCAAGTAGATGCTACGGATTTTAAACACCCTGGTAATGCAGATGCCACTGGGTCCAAAGTGGCAGAAAAATATGCCACAGGATGTCGTATTAGGCCATGTGTTTGTGTCAGGACTGAAATAGCACAATTGTCCCTTGCATCACAGAATAATGCAAACTCTTTGGAATAATCTGGCATACCTAATGCAGGGGCTTCGCATAGACAGTTACATAATTTCACAAAAGCTGTCATGCTTTCATCAGCCCATTCAACTGGATCTTTTGCTCTTTTCTTCTTTAATTGGATCAATGGTTTTGCTAGCACTGCAAATCCCACAATCCACTGCCTACAACATCCTCCAACTCCGAGAAACATCCTGATTTCTTTTTGAGTTTGTGGTAATTTCATATTTCGGATTATTTTGATTCTTTCTGAAGTCACTCTTCTGACCCCCCTTTCTATTTGATGTCCCAAATATTTAACTGAAGTAGTACAAAATTGCAGTTTTTCAGGAGACACCTTATGTCCATCTTCAGCCAAGTGATTCAGTAATGCAATAGAATCAACGATACAGTCATTTCGAGTATTTGACACGACTAATAAGTCGGAGTTGTCCTGCAAGACAGACTGTCTGGGCAGCACCAGAGATTCAAGACATTTTTTCAAAATCTGATCAAAGATCGATGGACTTTCTGTGTACCCTTGAGGAACACGATTCCACGCGTAAACACGTTCGTCAAATTTAAACAAAAATACAAATTTACTGTCTGGATGTAATGGAATGGAGAAGAAGGCATGGCACAAATCGATTACAGTGAACCATCCTGCACTCCATGGTATCTGATATAAGATCACAGCTGGATTCGGGACTATTGGACAACATGGTACAACAATTTTATTTATTTTACGCAAGTCTTGGACCACCCTATATTTGCCGTTTGGTTTCTTTATGACAATTATAGGTGAATTACAAGGACTGCTCATTATTTCTTTTAATATGCCTTGTTCAACCAAACGTTCAATTTCTGCTGCAACACCTGCTTTTATTTCTGGGCTCATTTTGTATTGTCAGCTATTTAGGTAAACTGCACCTTCTTTTACAGTCACCTTTACCAGGTCTACATTTGCCATTAAACCTACTTCTTTTGCCGTATAATCCCACACTTCAGGAATTACAGTATTTAGGATTTCTTCGCGTAATTCATTTAGAGTCATCTTTTCAATTGTCTCATTTACTGTATTTCCCTGTCTGGCTAACATGATTTTGTACATTCCTTCTTCATCAGGAGTCTGAATTGCGACACCATCCGGTGTGCAAAAGATTGTGCAATTCATTTTGCACAATAAATCTCTTCCTAGCAAGTTTACAGGACTCGAGTCACAGATGACAAATGTATACATTTCTTTAAAGTTGCTAATACATACCTCCGTGGGTTCGGTAATAGGGGTCCTAATCTGTTTATTAGAAACGCCCACTACTTGGATCGCTTCTCCCAGGAGGGGTAGGTTTGGGACATCTGATGTTCTCATAGTAGAACGGGTAGCACCAATGTCTAGCAAGAAGGTGATGTCATTTCCTTCAACCTTACCTTGAATAAAGGGACCTGACTGGTCTACTGGTAAGGATGCGCCAAGTACGCATTCCTTCCCCCCCTCTCAGGCACCGTCAATAATTACCCTCATCAAAAAATGTGTCCTGTAAAAGAAACTGTGGAGTTACCAAGTTTTTCTTACCACTTCCCTCCCAGTATCCGGTGTCCACACTGTACTTGGCTTGACTCACAAAATCTGGCATAGGGGCAGGTGGCAATTGGTTCTGTATTACCTGTTGCAGCTGTCTCATTGACACCTCATTCTGCGTCTGCGGATTTAAATTTTGAGTTTGGACATTTTTATTCTGTATACGTTTACACTCATTTTTCCAATGCCCCAATTTCCCGCACCTGTGACAGGGAAATATTTTCTTAGTTTTTTCTTTGCTCATTCTGCCTCTAGGTTTGCCCCCACTGCTCTCACCTTGACCTTCCCCTCTTCCTTTATTATTTGCCTGTTGACTTAACTCTAGTTCCTGTTGTTCTGCTAGTTTAACTTGAGCCCACATTACTTTTTCTTCTAATTTCTTTCGCCAGTTATCAATTTCATCCCCACAGTATTTTGCATACTTGAGGATTTCATCTATAGTTTAGCCTGCCAGCACAACTTATGCTCTTTAATCATTTGGGATATTTCTGGTTTTAATCCAGACACAAAACGATATATAAAATGTGTCATGTCCTGATTATCAATGTTTTTTAACCCACTGTACTGTTTAAATACCTGCAAAAGGCGCCCATAATATGCATGTACAGATTCATCTTTATTCTGGGTGGTTCTGTCTATTTTTGTCCAATCTGTTTCTTTTGGGGAAACCTTTCTTTTAAAATAAGTTATTACCTGATGGTATTTTTTCAGCACGTCGTCTGATGGGGCTCCTGTCTTTGCATCTTTTGGGTACTCATCATTAGGCAAATCCACTGAAGTTTTACATTCGGTCCATAAGTCAGCAGGAACAACTATATCAAATGAACCATCTAGATCTTTTGACAGGACTTTCGAAACTTTCACAAACCTTTCAACTTGCCTGTACCATTCTACTGGTTTTTCTCTAAGTTTTGGGAAGTCATTTGTGAATGATAAAATATCCTGTCGGGACAATCGGAATCGGACATGTACATAACCTCCTCCTGGAACTTCTCTCATTGGGCACAACCTTTTAACCTTTTCTGTTTCTTTCATTACATATTCAGAAGTCGTTCAGTTCGCCTGTGCTTCTTCCTTTTTCTTTGTCCATCTAGCTTTCCAGCTATCTAAATCTCCCCATTTCTGTAACAATTACACTAATTCTTTTATCTGCAATTTTCTTCCTGACACATTCATGTTCTCTAAATCTTTGTCGGAAAATCTGCTCTATATGGTTTTTGTAATACTTTTGATTTACCTGTGTCAATTCCCATTTCTAATGCCAAATTCATTATTTTCTCATGGAATATTTTTGTATATCGGTGATGCTTCTGCATATGAATAACAATTCCTCTTCACTAAATGAGTTTAATCTTTCTAGCCCTACATTTCCAGCTACAATTTCTTCCAATTCTACCCTTAATTTAAAAATATCTAATACGTTTGGCTGCGACTTTGGTTTTTCTATATCTCGTGTCCATCTTTCTATTTCTTTTGGGGTTACTACAGTGGCACTCCTCGTTCCTGTGGAGGTTTCAATCTGTACTTCTTTTGAGCACCCAGGGGTCACTTTTCTGAATGAATCATTTATTGGTTCTCTTATAGGCAAATCCATTAGAGAAATTACTGACTCACACTCACTTGCTTGGTCATCAATTATTATGTTTTCTTTTCTGGGTTGCGTGATTGGTATAGTCAGAATGGGAGTTTTAGGACTGGTTTGTTTATCTTCATATAAAGGAACAACGGGACCTATAGTTACTGGTATCGTTAGTGCTTCAGGACTCGTATTCAATTGGGTTATTTTCTGAATTAACTCACTTCTCTGTTTATTTATTGCTTCCTTTACCTTTTCTTATAGTACATTTTCTATGGTAGTCTTATGTGCAATCTGTGGAACCAAAGGTGTTTTTAAGAATGGGGCACATTATGGGTAACTCTAGTTGTCTCTTCTTGATAAAGTGGAGGATTTTTCTTTAATAGATCTTCAAGATAATCTTCTTCAAAATTCCCATTACCAGTCATTAAATGCTTTGTTTTCTCTGTACATTTACTTCCTGTTGGTTCTTCTGTACTAAATACATGATATATTCTTTCCACTATCATAGACTGTCTCCATTGTTTCATCTGCTTATCTCGGGTCTCTCTGGGAAATCTAGGATCAAATTTACTTAAGTTTCTATCACATCGAGATCTGTCTCGCTCAAAAGCCTCAGTCTCCCACTTTTCGAGAGCTTCATACTGCGTTACTCTAGGTCTGGGTTTCTTATTCGTTCATACGAGTTTGCAAATTGTGTGAGATTCTTCCATTAAATGTTCTATTCTCTGGGAATGCCAATATTCCATCATCTTTTGTATACTCTATCCAATTTTCTAACCATACACAATTAATTCTTTTACAAAATGTCAATTTTTAATAGGGGTTCCTGAAGAAGTCATGAAATCCTTCTGCATCCAGAGTAGCCTCTTTCTATCATCATGTATGATGCGGGCATTTTCGGAGGTGGAATAATAATACCTTCTCTTGTTTTAACGGGATTATCCTTTTTAAAGTAATGTTCTGCATAATGACATTTTTCTCTTTTCTTCGTACATGATGTTTGGTCTTCCTCTAATGTATTGTTTGGGGGCAAAACCTAGGTATCTTCTATCTGGGCGAGTACCTTTAATTGTTGGATCAAAGCTCCACATATAATCACCACTGTCTATTAGCACTGAAAATTCTATTTTTGCAATTGTAGCAATTGTTTACTTTTCAGAAATGCTTCTCCAATAACAGCGCGTCTTTTATTTCAATGACCAATCAACCTTTAATTTACAGAACATTTTAACCAATGCTTGCACTGCTTTTCTGTGACGTGAGTTTCCCTCTCTAAACTCACCCCTCCTTTACAATATTTCCTCAGCTACACACCCGCTGTTTTACCCATTCCCAGCACGGCTCTCTGTGACGTCAGTGCAGCACCCGCGACTGACCCCTCCTTTACAAGGTAATACAACAACTCAATTTCTTTCAATTTTCAATTTCGTGTTTCATTAATTAACAACATAAAAACATTCTCTACTGTGCCTAATTGACTAAATTCAAAGAAAACGGCAAGTAAAACTTTTCTGTTTACCCTTCACACACTACGAGTAAAACCTATTCCGCGTACACTTCACTCAAGCATCAAAGAACCTGTTACTTCTTCATTATTACCCTTCCTGGGTGATATAAGACCAAAGTTTCACCTGCGAGCTCCTTTGCTATCAACCACTCTCACTTTTACACGAGAAAATAATCCCTAACTAGTGCTTCAAGTTTTACCTAACTATCTGCACTTACTTCATCAAGGACAGTAACTTCACTGCAGTCTGGCTTCCATTTACCACCCGCTATTCAATATCCCCAGGGATTTCCAGACAACACTACAAACAGGTTTTTGTTATTACAGAAAATCAATATAAATTCAATACACAACTAACTACCTATCTTAACTAAACCCTAACCATAGCTTTGCTACCAAAGTAATACTGATGGCGTGAGATTATCAGTTTAGGCTATTTCTAAAAAAAAACATACTCACCTGGGCCCATAAACATACACCCTTAAACCAGTAATTTAATTTCCGGCCTATCAGGTGTTATTTCCCTTACAATATATACCTTTACACCATGACTTAACAATTCCTTGTCACTTTTATACTCGATTCTTTAGGTCTAATGGATCAAAAAAGGTGTTAGAATAATAGGTATTGAATGACATTTACCTTACTCATGAAATAACCACAGACTCGGGAAAAATGATAAACACTTTTTCTAGGCAATATTTTGTGAGTCAGGTACCAAAACAGTGCAACCAAAGACTTGTCAAGTAGAAAAATGACGATCAAAGTAAAAATATTTAAAGACTTAGCAGAATTATTTCTAGATATTGGTACCTGGGTAGTGTGAGAAAAGGGAAACGGTACAAGGACATACCACACAGATTTATATTTACCTAGAATGGTGCGAGGATCAACCCCAGGCCAAGGGCTGGAAAGAAAGGGCTCCAGACTGATCAGGAGCCAACAGATCAGGACAGGTGCAGGAAAGGACTGGTAACCTCCGCTAAGTGCAATGCCAGCGTCACACCCCTCATTGCAGCCTTTTCTCGTTCCCTTTCCTCTTGGACAGAGTTTTCTCCCAAATCTTCTTTCAGAGTGCTCGACTAGCCCTCCCAAGACTGCTGCATCCACGATTCTTCTTCAGCAAACGTTGGGTCAGTGACAGGTCTGTGACAAGTCGGACAATCTAACTGACTAAGCCTACCTTAGTTATACCATTTCCAGGGCATGTACGACCCCCCCAATGTTGCAAATTTGTGTATTCCCTTCATTTGATTGGTCGGAAAGACGGGGAGAGTTCATCACACCATACCAGTATGAAGTCATTTTTCCTTATTTTAATGAAGCTAGATTCCCGCCAATAATGTAATTTTCCCATGTCTTTTATTCCACCCAGCAACATTTATTGTCATTTAATATACAATGTTTAACAAATTTGCAATTCTTCTTCCCCTTTACGGGTCAAGGGGTGAGTTTCCCAGGCGCATCACTGGTAAAGTGAGACTTGGCGGGGGTTTAATGCCAATGACTTCAAGGCTTGCAAAGTTTCAATGCGCATGCACCTTGAATCCAAGATGGAGAATACTGTTATTCGTCAGACCCAAATATGAGCTATTAATAAAGTCAAAGAGAGAGACATTAGAATGCAAAAATAAATGAACGCACTGTATACCACTTATTTCTTCTTTAATCCCATTATTTTATTTTATCTATAGCATTAATGGTTTAGCAGAACACATTAGGTTTAATTTAAGCAAAAGCTTATGCATTAGCATGTGAAGTTTGAAGTGGCCATATTAGGTGCTACTGCGCAGCTGCAAAGAATTCCCACCAAAAGCAAAGACGTCATACTACGTAGATGCAGTAGACACATGCGCAAAAGGATTCCTGCATTTTCAGCAGCCATTTTAATACACTCGGATTACTAGTTAGTAAAACACATAAGCAAGCTTCCCCTACATATTTTTTTAACATTCTTTTTTTTTTTTAAATCTTTTTATTAACTTCGTAAAGAAAAAAAAACAGTGGTGTACATCACATTTCCGGCAAATTACATATCATAGTACCAGACAAAATCAAAGCGTCACTCATAGAGTATAGATATGAGCCGTACATTTAGTTTTTTTTTTTAACATTCTTTATTGAGGACCTTGACATCACATCCAACGCAAAAATTAATACAGAAGGTCTTTTGTTCTTGGGACAGTTTCTACAGAAACATTGCATGAATCTACTATCCAGTATTCGAATATCACGACAGAATATGAACTTCATGTACTACCGAATAATAGCTATCATTTCTGATAATCGTGAAGTAGTGTCACATAATTATGAATAACATAAAGCATATATATATTTTCAGTTAACTAAACAAAACCTAACTATGCCCCCACCCTCCCCACCCCACCCAACCCGTACTCCTGGTGTGACTATGCTAATTCTAATAGTAGCCTAAGGGGGCTATTAGGGTATTTCTATAGGACCTACACTACCCAAGTATTGTAGTATGTGGCCCAGGGTTTGGGAGATTCGAGTCAGTTGGTCGCAATACCGTATCGCGATTCATGGTGTTGGGGTACACTGTGGGGTATTAAATAAAGTAGTTCGAAATCATGTAACATAATATCTTATTCCATTGAAAGGGGTTGTTTTCGCAAGCCTTTCTCTTCCTCACCTCCGAAGGGCTGTGCCCTCAGCCTTCCCCCATTGTAGCATGTCGTCTTGCCAGCTGGATAACGTCGGGCACCTGGGGGATTTCTACCTCATGGTAAGGGCTCTTATTGCCAGTATGAGGGCCAAATCTAAGAATCTCAGTTGCACTTTCTGTGTATTTGTACATTTACGAAGGCCAATGAGGCAATCTAGGGCGCCATCTGAGACAGAAATGTGTGTGACCTCGCCTAGGGACTGACGAACACCTCTCCAGTAGTCCCGGAGGCGGGGGCAGGACCATAGCATATGAAGGAAGTTTGCCTCGTCCCCATTACAACGGGGGCAGCAATAGTGTAGTTCAGGGATCATACAGTGGATTCTCTGTGGGGTAAGATATGACTTATGAAGGACCATTGTCTGTATGAATTTTAGTTTGGCATTACGGGTTACTCTTTTGGGTGTTCAAGCATGCACTTCCAGGCTTTAACCGGTTTTCTGTATCAGTATCTTCGGACCATTTTGTTCTAAGGGATGTAAGTGTGACTGCGGCGTGTGCCCGTATACCCGTGTATATCCATCTGACTAGGTGCCCCCCATTCCCCATATATTATAAGAGGTAGACCAAGTTATGCTGTGAAGGTTCTTTACGCTGCGGGGTCCACGTGTTCCTAATGTAATGGGAGACTGCAGCGTGCAATAGATATAAACGTGGTGGTGCACCTGTAGCCTGTAGAAAGGATTCATGATCAAGTAGATTGCCATCTCCAAAGAAAGCCCCGACATCTTCTACTCCCGTCTCTACCCAGGCGTGGATCCTGGCCCTCATAAGCCTGCCCTGCGATGTGGGAATACCCAGTAGGGGGATGTTCGTCGAATATGGGGACATTTTAAAAGTATATAATAATGCCTTTTTCCAGCACTGTAATGCCGACCTCAGCAGAGGAGGGCTTTCTACAGGGATTTTGGCGTTAGACAGAAGCAGGGAGTGCAGTGTGCCTCGGTCTAGGTCGCTAGGTGCGTAGCCAATTCCTTGCAAATTTCTCCCAGCCGTCCAATAAGACAGCCATTGGAGCTGACTAGGGTAGTAATATGCTCTGAAGTCGGGTACTCCCAGGCCTCCACTACGAGGCTCTAATTGGAATTTATGTAGGCTTACTCTTCTCTGGCCTGCCCCCCATATGAGTTCTACTAATATAGCATTCAGGGTATTAAAAATAGACTGTGGGACCACAATAGGTAAGTTCACAAAATAATACAATAGGCGAGGGAGCATCACCATTTTCGAGATGGTGAAACGCCCCATCACCGACAGGGGCAGGGAGGTCCAGAAAGCCACACTAGCTCTTAGGGCCTTTATGGCCTTCACTAAGTTCCCGTCAAGTTGATCTGTCTGCGTTCTATATACTTGGATGCCCAAGTATTTTGAAGGTAGTGGGGGCTACTGGCAAGGTGTGCGTGCCAAATCGTAGGTAGTCTGGGTATGGTATTTCCTAGAAAAAGTAGGCCAAAGATTTTCTCTGATTTATAGCAAGGCCCGAGACCTGTTCGAAGGTGGCAAAAATAGTGGGGAGGGGCGCATTATTGGCAGTCAGATCACGTAGATATAATAGGATGTCATTCGCATACATCGAAAAATGGTCGGTCGTGCCATCTATGGGCATTCCCAGGTGGTCCGCTGACCGTCTGATTGCCACCGCCAGAGGTTCTAGTGCGAGAACGAACAATAGAGGAGACAGCGGACATCCCTGCCGCGCACCTCTATGAATTGTATACTGGCTTGAAATGTATCGTCCCGTATGGGCTCGGGCAGTGGAGGAAGTATACAGTAGGTGTACCCATTTACGGTACGTGTCACGGGTGCCCGAATCGTTGTAGTGCCACAAATTTGTAATCCCAAGATAGGGAGTCAAAGGCCTGCCGAAGATCTAACGCCAAGCATTCCGCGGTCTGGTAAGCGCACGGGGTGGCCCTCATGACGTAATGTAGTCGTCTTGTGTTAAGGGACATGCTACAATATGGCCGAAACCCGCATTGGTCACTATGTATGAGAGTATTGAGATAGGGTTGTATGCGGTTAGCAAGGGCCATACTCGGAATTTTATATTCTATCGCCAACAGGGAGAGGTGCCTATAATTGGACAGATCAAGGCTATCTCGTCCCGGTTTAGGCTACGAGATGACCAACGCTTGCATGGCAGCCCTATATACCGCCTCCAGTGTGGGGACCAGAGCATCTGAATAAGGATGATAGAATTCGATAGGTAGCCCGTCAAGCCCAGGCACCTTATTACGATTCAGGCCTTTAACTGCGGCTCAAATTTCCTGTTGGGTGATGGGGCCATCTATTTCCTTTTGTTCTGCATCTGAGAGTACAGGAATTGTAAGATCCTACAAAAAGCCCACAATGGTAGAGTTAATATTTAGTGTGTGGTGCAGCATAGAGAGTGCTAAGATATGTATAAAAGGCTTCATTTATCACTCGTTGGGTATGGGCCATACTTCCATCCGGTGCGCGGATTTGTGTTATGATCGGTGGCCTGTCTCACACCAGGCGGGCTAGCAGTGTCCCAGTTCTATCAGCCTCCGAGTGTTTTCGCTGCATGTAGCCCCTATGATCAATCGTCCGTAGTGTTTCTAGTGTTTCAGCATGGCTAATACGGGCATTCTGCAATGCCTCCCTTTTGTCTGGGTCCGTCACTGCTTCCTGTTCTAGTCTAGTCATTTGTTGTTCGATTCGGATCAAGCTTTGATGTGTCTCCTGTCGGGCTCCCACTTCTGTCCTATCGACGCCCCCCTCATCCCTACCTTTAGCGCGGCCCACTCCATTAGGTTAGATGAGGCTGTGTTTCAATTTTTGGCTAGATAATTAGTAATGGTGGTGGAGAGTACTACTCGAAATGGAGCATCCTCTAGTAATTATGTGTGTAATTCCAGGTGGGTACTGGGATTGGCACATTACCCCAGGTAAGTGTGAGCTCTAGGGGGTTGTGGTCAGAGAGGATTTTCGCTAGATATGTGGAATGGCAAACTTGAGTGACAATAGAATTGGAGCAGAGGAATCTATCAATCCTGGTATTGAGGCTATGTACGGGAGGGTAAAATTAATATTCTTTATGAGTAGGATGCAGACATCTCCATACATCTGAAAGCACCGCCAGCCTGACGGGGGCAATCCGCCCGACATCCTCACTCGCTTTCCCCCCGCCATATTAGTATGGCGGGGGGACCGCTGCTTTTCCGCCCTGGTCGCCTTGCGGCCGGGGCGGAAAAGGAATAATATGGTGGCGGTGTCTATCAGACACCGCCAGCCATATTACAATGGGCATTTTACAATGCCTTTCCGTGGCGGCAATGCCGCCATGGAAAGGCATGCGGTCTTCACTATGGGGCCCCCTACGGGCCCCCAGAGTGAAGGAGGGGTGCGGGCTGCACACGAGGGGTACCTGTGGTACCCCCCCCCCACATTTGCATAAACAAAGCGGCAGGCACCGCGCGGTGCCTGACGCTTTGTTTATGCAAATGCTGAAATGCATTTCTAGCATTGTGGCGGGCGGTGCTGAGAGCACCGCCCGCCACAATGCTAGAAATGCAGGATGTGGGCACATCCTAATGTCCCCATGGGACCCCCGCCCTTATGGCGGGCAGTACCAATCCCCGTCAGGATGGCGGGCGGCCAAAGTCCGCCCACCATCCTAATGACCCCCCTAGTTTTTTTCCAATGAATTCCTAAGGTTTTTTAATTCCATTTTTGGAATATAATGTCCCTGTAGCCTTTGTTTTTTAAGTGAATTCCAAAGGTTCCTTAAATGCAAATTCCTAACTATAACATCGCTGTAATCTTTGTTTTATTCAGTGAATTTCAATGGTTTTTTAAGTAGTAGTCCTGTTTCCATTGTGGTGGAGAAAGAGGGCAGGCCTCAAACCAGCTCTTAGCAATCCTGCTGTTTGGGACTTAAGGGAGGTAACAGGTGGGGTTCCTGGCCCCCAAGGACCATCAGCATCCAAGGGGACTTCATCCCCCGACCGGCAGCAGCGGAAGGCACGTGTGCAGAGTGTTGGGAAAAGGGGGCGTAGCCGCTGACAACCTCTCAGCGATTCCTCTGTTTGGGAGTTACTGGAGGTAACAGGAGGGGTATTGGCCCCATGGACCGTCAGCAGCCAAGGAGACTTCATCCCCCAATCAGCAGTGTGCCAACAGGTGCGTTTGCAGAGTAGTGGAGAAAGGGGGCATGGCCTCCCAAGATCTCTCAGCATTTTCATAGTTTGGGACTTACTGGCGGTAACAGGAGGACTTGCTGCCCCCAAGGACCCTCTGGAGACCAGGTGACTTTATACCCCAACTAGTAGTACACCAGGAAGTGCACTTGTTTGAGTGGTGCAGAAATGGCAGGCCTCCTGCAACTTGCTAGCCCATTTTTTGGGGGGGTTTATAACAGAAGGAGGGTTGCGTGACCCTCCCTTCCCTGGGCCACTTTCGGCCCAGGGACCCTATCCACAGAGGGCTAGGCTATTTTGAATGGGAGAGAAGTGTCACACAGCCCAGGCCGATGATCTTTTAGCTTTTTTTTTATTTAAGGGGGGGGGCGACTGGACCACATTTTCCGGGGCCTGGCCATTTAAAGTGGGTGCCTCCAGGGCATCCACTCACCACTGGGACCACGGGGGAAGCCTCAAGGCCCCGCAGTCCCTGATGGATCCCCGCCTCCTGCGCGAGCCGGCATTGCTTTTCGACAGAGGGAGCGGCTGAACATGCAGCTTTTCTCTGACTAAAAGCAATTCTGCTCTGCTTTCAGCAAGCAAGAGCATTTTTAATACTCTCGCTTGCTGAAAGCGGAGCAGTGTTTGCTATGGCTTGGCGGGAGCAATGAAGCTCTCGCCAAGCCATAGCAGACTGCAATGTCCCAGGGGTGAGCACCCCAGGACATTGCAGGAGCCGGCCCTGGTGGGTGGCCGTCCCCAGGGGCATCATTGGCTCCATGCGGGGGGTCACATGGCCCCCTCCTTTTTAATCATTTGCACTGGGGAGGTGGTGGTCCCCTGGGTTGCAGGGGCGGTCAGCATGGCCCCCCTGCTTTTTTTCAAGAAGAAAACCCCGAGGTGGTGGCTGTGGGTGGGAGGCCATGCAGCCACCCGCATTCTTTTAAGAAAAGCCCCGGGAGGTGGTAGTCCCTGGGGCGGGGGGGGGGAGGGAGTCCAAGAGGACCCCACCTTGCTAAAACTTAAGAAGTCCTGGGGAGGTGGCGGTCCCTGGAGCAGCGCTGGAGCTGTACAGGCCTTTCCTGCATTCATTAGTAAAGAAGCCCCCGGGAAGTGTTGGTCCCTGGGGCATAATACGCCCCAGGAGGTGGGGGCCTGTGCGCCCCCTTCTTTACTTACACAATGCCACTGGACCTGGCTAACCCGGGGACCAATAAATAACAAAGTGCAGAAATCCCTGCTTTTTTGGGGGGAGGGGTTCCGCATCCTCAGGGCGACTCCCATCAATTAAAATGCTTTTAACACCCAGCGGGATCCCTGTGGGACCCCCCCACCATATCTGAGGTCTCAGGGTATTCCTACCCTGCCCGCGTTTCTTTATTTGTTACTTTTTCTGTGGGACTCAGCTTCAAGCCAAGTCCCAAGATGGCTGTCAACACTTCCTGGGTGAAGTGTTGGCAGCCAATCAAATTTCAGTAGGATTTCAGTAGGATTTTGAGCTCCCGCTATCTATATTTTTTAAACCTAAATATCTCTGAAACTACTGAACAGTTTACAGCGATTCACAAAAAGCACGCTTTCTGGACCAACAGCTAGCTTTCTGCCAAATTTGGTGTAATTCTGTTCAGTTGTTTAGGCAAGAGTTGTGTTGAAAAAAGGAAAAATCCCAGTAGATGTATCAAGGTGAAAGCACGGATCAAGATAGCAGCTGAAACAAATAGGGGACTTTTTTTTAACATTACATGAAGATTTGTCTAGCAGTGCCAAAGTTATTGGCAGAACAAAAAACACTTTTCCTATGGAGATTTTGGTCCTAACTATAACTGCCAGTCGGCTATCACCAGTGGATAATACACACACACACACACACACACACACACGCACACACACACACAATTTTCCTTTGGGTCCGAGGTATCAGAAGGACCAGGCCCACCACGGCATTCAGGAGGAACAGAAGCGATGCAACTTTGCATTGGGTGAGGCGCACTGCCACACTTACCCCCGTGGAAGTTTACCTGTCTGTGGCGGTTGTGCAGTTGGGGACGCAAGGAGCTTCAACATTGTGGAAAGGCAGTGCGGGACATCGGGTGAAAGCTGCTTGCAGATCCTGCCTTACACGCACACTCGCGACAGTCCTGGCAAGAACCACCATGCTGGGACATGTAGTTTGTTTCACCCCCGTTACACTGAAGCAGGTGACACTGATCTCCGCTTGTGGGTGGAGCTACTAGAACTACTTGAGTTGGGGCAGAACTGTTGGGCGGCAAATCTCACCTGTTACACCTGGGGCGCTGAAGAGGCCACACGGCCGAAATGCATACGCCCACGCCCATCTGTTTAACCTCAATAAAGAAACTCCGTTGTATTCCCCTATCGTGGCTTCTGACTTTCTTTGGAGAAGGTATTTGTGGCATATATATATATATATATATATATATATATATATATATATATATATGTTTAAGCAAAAGCCCTCGAGCTTGGGAGGGAACACGACGCTGCCTCTCACCATCCAGCTGTATAAGCCTCGCTGTTGCTTGGTTGCAGACTGCTTTGATTCAATTATTGCCATCCGACGCGTTTCGAGGCTTGGAACGCCCCTTAATCATGGACACGCTTCAACTAAGGACATGACGACTTTGTGCTGTGTTCGTGCTTTTATTGTTTTTTCATTGAACACAAACACCCTGAAGGGGTGTGGCCTCACACATGCCGCCTGGCATGCTGGTGTTTGGAGTCCAAAAAGGCACAAAGTAAGTATTAACCTTGAGTAGGCTCAGTTCCTCAGTTGTTTTTGTTAGCGTTTTGTATTTCACCTTGAGTAGGACAAAGCTGTTTGCATCCAAGTTCAATCCCCCTTTGGAGATAGCGCGCATCACGGAGATGAAGGTTCATTTCCGAAGCCATTCCTCGTTTGACAGTGTAGTCCTCGGAGAAACTGGTTCACCTCCCCACGGCCAGGGCAGCCGTGTATTAAATGTTTAAGCAAAAGCCCTCGAGCTTGGGAGGGAACACGACGCTGCCTCTCAGCTAGATTTGGTCATGTGATCAAGGCCCTCCGGGGCTGAAACGCGTCATGGCACCCATGTAATCTTTGGACAATAAACATCTTCTGAATGCTCACCCTATGGTCCGTGCTCCATTTTTCGTAAAATTCGGAAGTGTCAGTGGCTGGTGGAGTTCCTGGGATATATATATATATATATGATGCTAGTGAGAAGGGGTCAATAAACCACCTTTGAATACTATTTCAGCGCTGTGGAGTGGTCTGTACCTGTCTTTCTTTGTCGGAATTTATATCCGGTTGGGAGGTATAGCAGGAGTTTGGATCGGATATATATATATATATATATATATATATATATACTGACTAGGTGTGTGAGTAAATCCATGGATGAGTGACAGTCTGTGAGTGTCTGTTTACACTGAGTGTATCTAAGGTTATATTAGAGTCTGAAGAGGTTTATCGTATTAGCACAAGAATGATGTCAAATGAGATGTCATCAGTGATGTCATCAGTGATGTCATTTGAGATGTCATCAGTGATGTCATCAGTGATGTCACTGACCATGTCATGAATGATGTAATATGTGACATCATCAGCAGTGGATTGCGGGTGCGCGATATATAGTTAGTGCAACTAACTATATATGGAATTTCAATGGTTTTGTGTGAGTAAAATAAGGTTTTTTAAATGCTAATTCCTAACTATATATGGTCTATAACCTATGGTTTTTTCAGTGAATTTTCAAGGTTTTGTAAATGCTAATTCCTAACTATATATGGTCTATAACCTATGGTTTTTTCAGTGAATATATATATATATATATATAGCAAACTGCATTGAAGAATGAGTGGATATATAAATATAAATATCTGGATGGAGAATTTAGTAGCAGTGTGATTGACTGTTTACTTAACTAATTTATAGTGTCTCACTAAATATATTGGATAGTGACTTAACTGGGTGAATATCTGTATCACTTTGTCAGTTGTTGTGTAAACTGCTGCACCAATTGGTTACTAGCTATGTGAAAGTCTATATTAGTTATTGATTAGTTAACTGAGTATTTGTATGGGAGAGTGAATGTGTGTGTGGTTCGGTGGGGTGTGTATGACTGCCCAAAGATGTGTGAATAGTTGATTCAGTAGGTATATGAGGTTAAGACTGCATGTGGAAACAGTTGTTTGGGTGAGTGAATATCTTTATGGGTGTGGTGATGAGCAAATATATCTCTCAATGGTACATGCCCAACAAACTAGAAAAATAAAATGCAGTGTATGTGACAGTTGTATATAAATAAGTACACATAAGACTCATTGATTGCATGAGTGACAGTATAGATAACTGTATACTTGTAATAGTGATTTCATAACACACTAAGGGGCTCATTAGGATGGCGGGCGGACTTTGCCTGCACGCCACCCTCGCGGAAAACGGGACCGCCCATGAGCTGAGCGGCGGTCCCGCACTGCATATTAGGATGCGCCCGCCACAGTGGCGGGCGCATCATACATTTCTAACATTGTGGCGGGCGGTGCTCTCAGCACCGCCCGCCACAATCTTAAAAATGCATGTATGCATTTGCATACACACAGCGGCAGGCACCACGCGGTGCCTGCCGCATTGTGTATGCAAATGCGGGGGGGTACCACAGGTACCCCCCATGGGCACTCCCATCATCATGGGGGTCCGCAGGGGGCCCCAAAGTGAAGACCGCATGCCTTTCCGCGGCGGCAAAGGCATCATTGTAATATGGCTGGCGGTGTCTGATAGACACCGCCACCATATTAAACCTTTTCTGTCCCGGTCGAAGGTGACCGTGGCGGAAAAGCTGCGGTCCCCCCGCCATGCTACTATGGCGGGGGGTAAATGGGTGGCGGTCGGACCTGGAAGTCAGGCGGATCGCCACCGCCCGCATGGCGGTGGCGATCCGCCCGACATCCTAATGGGCCCCTAAGTATGAGTTACTATCTATATGAAGAAATGAAGTGCTATTTGTATAAGTGTGTAGCTGTGTAAATGTAAATATGACACATTGTTTGCAAAAGTGAGTAGGATGACTGCATAAGTGAATAGGATGTTTGCTGGTGTGTTCTGTCGATATAGGTGTATAAGTATATTTCATAGTGTTCTATTGATCTTTGTTAGCATGTATGAGTAAATCTATACATATTTGATCAGATGTGTGTGTCGATCTAGGAAGCACTGAGAGGGTTTTTAGATACTTGTATTGCTGTGTCAATGGATTCAAATATGGTACTCTTTATTTTACAGTGAGTGATGAAAGGTTACACTAGTGTATGATGAGGTGTATCTGATTGTCACGTGGATGATGTCATCAGTGATGTCATTAGTGATGTCACTGACCATGTCATGAATGATGTAATATGTGTAATCATCAGCAGTGGATTGCGGGCGTGCGAGTTATAGTTTGCAGAACTAACTATAACGGAGAAATTTCAATGGTTTTGTACGAGTGAAATGTCCAGCTAACTATAACACCCCTAATACCGATGTTTTTTTCAGTGAATTTCTAAGGTTTTTTAAATGCTAATTCCTGACTGTAACATGTCTGAAACCTATGTTTTTTTCAGTGAATTTCAAAGGTTTTGTAAATGACAATTTTCAAATGTATTAATTGTTATATTTATTTTTTTATACTGATTTACTACACTTTTTTAAACTATTTATTTTTAGATATTTTATTTTTTAAATTACATTATAATTACATTATACATTACATTATAAAATATACTTTCTCAGACTGAATTACTTTAGTTTAAATACTTTGCAAATAGGTAATAGAGTTTTAAGTACAGTAGTTACAGTTGTTGCAATGGGAAACACAATTTCAAACACAATGCAACATTGTGCTCATAGGGGAATTTCTAGTTAAATGCAATTAGTTACTTTAAAGATGACTTTTCTAACCACAGGACTAGATCCTAGATTCAGTCACCTGTAAACAGTTGAGTAAAATTGTTTTTGTTACAGTCGTGATTTTTAAGGAATATTATTGTATTTTAAAAGTTGACACTTAGAAACCTTTCACATAGAATAACCAATGTTATCCTATGGGAGGAAATTCACTTAGCAAGTAAGTAGTGTTATCGTTACTTTTTCTTACTCAGTGGTGGATCCTGGATCAAGCACTGGTGCATCTCCTGTAAACGGTTAAAGAATGCGTTTAGGTTATACAGGCGATTTTTAAGGAATATTTGTAGTTTGTGAAAATCAACGCTTAGAAACTTTTCTTGTGAAAACCAGACAATGGATTCCTATGGAAAGAAATTCAAGTTACTGGTAAGTACGCTTAGAATTACTTTTCAGGGTCAGTGCTGAGCTAAAAGATGCAGCACTGCTTTCTCTCCTGATAACAGGTGAGTAAATCGGAATTCGTTGTTCGAATGATTTTAGGTGAATATTTGAAAGTTCAAAAACTCCACACTTGGAAGAATTTCCAAGTGAAACCAGTCAATGTTAGCCTATGGAAGGAAATTCAAGTTACTGGTAAGTACGGTTAGAATTACTTTTCAGGATCAGTACTGTGCTCAAAGATGCAGCACTGAGGTATCTCCTGATAACAGGTGAGTAAATCGGAATTCGTAGTTCGGCTGATTTTAGAGGGTCCCTAGGGTCAAACTAGCCCACTAGGTACCTCCAATAAGCGCCACAGAGCTGTGTTGCAGAGAGGTGTAAAAAGGGGCATGGCCTCTGAACACCTGTCTGCAAAGCAGCTACCTGGCGCATACTGGAAATACCTGTTGGGCTATTTGGCCCTCAGGGACCCTCAGTATTGAAAGAGAAATAATTCCGCAACTTAAACCCCGCAACGGGGTACAGTGGTGAAGGAAAGGGACGTGGCCTGAGGTGACATGTCTGCAAACACGCCCTGTGGCGCGTTTTAAGTTAGATAATTAATTCCTCCTCAATCCTGTAGGTCCCTGGGGGCCAACTAGCCCACCAGGTACCTCCAGATGTTCAGAGATGTGGCAATCAACTGTGTATAAGGGAAGGAACTCGCACATCAAAAATAATGTATTTATTTTAATACTAGAATAAAGAAAAACAAATAGCACATTTAAAAAAAAATAAGGATAATAGGGGTTTTGATGGGGAAGTGTATTAAAATTGTGGACAGAAACTGTACACAGTAACCAATAAATATACTTGTTTTAAAAAATAAATGCAAAGGTATTTATTTTAATACTCGTATAATAAAAGAGAGAAAGAATTAAAAGAAAAAGAAAGAGCGAATATGTATGAGGATATAAAACAAAACTAAAACTGTTTAACAAGTTTCACTTTTACAAAAACACGTGCGCAAATTAAACAGTGGAAATGTGAGCACGTGTCAACTGAAAAACGTGACAAAAAAATGGGAGGAGCACTAAATTGGTTCCATAGTGACCTCAATAACCAAAACATATATAAACCATACCTGTAGGATGATTACTTTTGTTTCTGTGATTTAATTACGGGTATATATTGTAATATATAAAACATTATGCTCCCTCCACAGGAGTTGGATGTATGTCCACGGAAGGAGGAAAGAATTTTAAAGAGAGGTAAATTAATAGTATAAGTTTATGCTTTATATATTTTTCTAATGCAAGTATATTATTATGATTTCTAAATGTAGTGTGTAAAAGTATAATTGTACTTTAGAAACGAAATGACGTAAGAACAGTTCATGTATTATCGTCGAGAAATGAAAATACTACAAAGACGCAGAAAAAAGAAGGTTTGAAATATGTACAAATAGAAAAAAAAAATATCAAGTAATTCTCTTTTTCTTCTAGAGTGAAAATGGGTTTATCAGTCTGTACATAGTGTAGTCCTGTGACGTATTTTCACTCATGAAGAACTGGAGCTTTATCGTTGCAAGCAGTAAACATGGAAAAAAATATTAATGTCAATTAACAAATAATAAAATAATCTTTTTTAACAGTGACGATGTTTTCATAAAGAGTAATTGAAAATAAATGTACAAAAAACAAAGATGAAGTAGTCAGGGAGTGTTTGTAGTAGCACTTCTATTCTACTTTATCTGAAAGTAAATCTTGCCCTCTTATATTAATAAGAATTTAGGGCCACACTTTAAAAAAAAATTGAATAGAAAAAAGTGTTTGCGGAGAAAAAAGGGAGTGTGAGCATATTTATATTGCGCAAAGTCGACCTAAAACTATATCAGCAATTTACATGAGCACTGCATTTACAGTAAATTTTCAGGCAGATGTAGATTATGTAATTTCTCTTCAATAACAGGACACTGATACTGATACTCAAAAAAACAACTAATAACCCATATACACACTCATGTAGCTACTCACCAACCCATGCAGCCACTTATACACAAAGTGAGACACAGATACAGATATTTAAATATTTAAACATTACTCGCTAATATATGTATTCACTAAGATATATTTAATAAGTCAGATAACCAATCAATTTTACACAAAAAAACATCCATTTAGACATTTATTTACCCATTTATTCTTCCATCAACCTTTAGACATACATATATAAAAAATATTTATTTTTCAGAAAGATACACATTCACTGGATGATGTCATCAGTGATGTCATTTGAGATGTCATCAGTGATGTCATGAGTGATGTCACTGACCATGTCATGAGTGATGTAATATGTGACGTCATCAGCAGTGCATTGCAAGCGCAAGTTATAGTGAGTACAACTAACTATAACGTGGGAATTTCAATGGTTTTATGCGAGTAAAATTTCCACCTAACTATAACTGGTGTGAAACCTATGGTTTTTTCAGTGAATTTAATAGGTTTTTTAAATGCTAATTCCTAGCTATAACTGGTGTGAAACCTATGGTTTTTTCAGTGAATATATATATATATAATATATATATATATATATATATATATATATATATATATATATATATATATATAAAATTTCTATGGCAAAATGAAACCCCTCATTTTGTTCCTTTTCAAATTAAATGTATTAAGTGCTACCACTTTATTCCAATCAAGATGACTTCAGGTGTGCCATACTTTTGTCATAAGTAAGACTGTTAGCATTCTAGTTGTTCTTTAGAACACTCTGGGACATTCTGTCATTGGGCTATAGTTGGGCTACATCTGGCTGATATTTGGGCTACATTTGTTTTTTTTGTCTCTGGTGGCCATCTTTGGGCTACATTGGGCTACATTGGGCTACATTTGGGCTCTAACATATATATAGCCCAATGTAGCCCAATATATATTTTTTCAAAGTTAATTTTCGTAAAAACCACTGGAGCATATATCTTGAGACATAGCAAAGGTACATCGGGGTACCAGTCCCTACAATTTTGCCAAGTTTGGTGGAAATCCATTCAGCCGTTCGGGCTAAAAGTGAGTCCAACCGCCCTATGGAAATTAACATGGGGAAAACACGTTTTGGGACCCCCCTTTATCTCGGCCCCCGCTTGGCGGATCCCCCCGAAACTTTTAGGGAAGGAGCGGAGCGCAGCGAGGCAAAGTTAAGGAAAATTACAGGCAGATCCCTCATTCGGCGCCAAGGTTATTCCCAATAGAATGTTGCGGATTTCCTATGGAAAACGATCCTAACTATAACTACCTACTGGCGACCGCCAGTAGGTAATATATATATATACCTACTGGCGGTCACCAGTAGGTAGTTATAGTTAGGACCTATTTTCCACAGGAAATCCGCAACATTCTATGTGGAATAACTTTGGCGCTGGTTGACAAATCTTTGCAAAAGTTTTAAAGGTGGTGGAGCGCTCTGGTCCGCTCCTATCCTGAAAGTCTTGGGGTGATTCGTGAAGCGGGGGCTGAGAAAAAAGGAGGTTCTCAAAACATGTGTTTCCCATGCAATTTTCCATAGGTACCGTTCATCGCGGCTACAGCCTGAACGGCTGAACGGAATTACACCAAATTTGGCAAAATTGTAGACCTTGGTTCAGACTCATACTTTTTGCTTATATGGTGTAAATTTGTTCAGTAGTTCCTGAGAAAATGACATTTAAAAGTACATATATATCTAGGCCTCGGTGGATGCGCTCATGTTGCGCGGACTATAAGCGCATCTTTCTGATCACGCGCTGAATGCTGATTGGCTGTCAAGTGGTTGTCAACATTCGAAACCAGGAAGTGTTGGCAGCCATTTTGTGCCTCGGTAGAAGCAAAGATCTAGAAATTAGTGGAACAAGTGTTCAAAATGTATGAAGGGGGCAGGTAAGAAATATTTTTATCCTCTAGACCTGCTCAGGGGGTCCAACAAGGACCCCTAGTGCCCCCCCCCAAATTCTTTTTTTGTTGTTGAAAAAAACAGAGAAATGTGCGCTGGGTGCATGGATCCGCCGTAAAAATAAAAAAAAACGAAGCGCGGGCTCTTGTGCTTGTTTAAAAATTAGCTACCTGGGAAGGACCAATCCAGTGATCTAAAATATTGCATTTGAAGCGGGGGCAGAGAAAAAAAGGGGATCCCAAAATGTGTTTTCCCCATATAATTTTCTATAGGAACCGTTCATCGAGCCTACAGCCCGAACGGTTGAACGGAATTATACCAAATTTGGCAAAGAGGTAGTCCTCGGTTCAGACTCGTGCATTTTGTTTAAATGGTGTAAATACGTTCAGTAGTTTCTGAGAAAAGTAAAAGTACATGTATATCTATGGCCTCGGTGGATGCGCGTATCTTGCGTGCACACTAAGCGCACCGTCCCGATCACGCGCTGAATGCTAATTGGCTGTCAAGTGGTTGGCAACATTCGAAACCAGGAAGTGTTGGCAGCCATTTTGTGCCTCGGTAGAAGCGAGGGTCTAGAAATTAGTGAACAAGTGCTCAAAATGTATAAAGGGGGCAGGTAAGAAATATTTTGACCCTCTAGACCTGCTCAGGGGGTCCCACAGGGATCCTTAGGGCCCCCCAAAAAATGTTTACGGAGAAATGGAAAAGGAGAAATGTGCGTTGGGTGCATGGATCCGCGGTAACAAAAATAAAAACGAAGCGGGGGCTCCTGTACTTGTTTAAGCATTAGCTACCTGGGAGGGCCAAATCCCGGGGTCTAAAATGTTACATTTGATGGGGGTCCAGAGGGGCCCTGTAACCCGGGGACCGCCATTCCTCAGTGCTACCAAATAACTGGTTGAGGGAGCTCAAAGGTCCGTCTAAGCCCCAGGAATTACCACCCTCCGGGGCTTTTTATATTTTGGGAGGGGGGCCGCGTAGTGGAAAGCCTTGGGGAACACCATCCCCCCAGGAGCGGCTCCTGCTGTGTCTTGTGGTGTCTACCCCCGGGACACTGCTGTTTGCTATGGCATGGCGAGAGTTGAGGTTCTCACTGTGTCATAGCAAACTTGAGGGCATATTAACAAGTGCCATTTCGCCACAATTTTTAAAAAAAGCCAAAAATGAGGTGAAAATTATATCGCCCTATTTACTAGGTGACGCTAAGATGCATTAATGCATGTTAGCAGCCGGTTTGCTATGGGGTCACCTCGTATCTCCAATGAGTTGCAATGCAATGTAGGTGTTCTCAGTGGGAAGGTAGGTGTTTCTATGAGAATATAAAAAGGAAGAGGGAGGTATGACAACAGCGTTGTATTTACAAGGCGGCCCTGGATTTGAGGACCAATAGGAAAACTCTCGCTAATTGCCGTTTGTCGGATCCTAGCATGTGTTCTGAAGTAGACTTAAACATGTTTACTATGTGAGGTGGATGGATATGTTAAGTGCACAGTCTTATATTAACAAAGTTTTCACTTGCGAACATGAATTTTCGATGTATGTCTTGCGATATTGGGGGCATATTTACAAGGACAGCGTTAAAATTATTGTCGCTTTAGCGTTAGGAAAGTGTAGTTAAATTTGTTGTGGTTTCCTGGAAGCGTAAGCGGAGTGGGCTGGACTGCCGTATGCCAGTGCTGCGCGAGGCTGTGAACCATAATTCCGGAGCTATAGACGTGGTTCCGAGTCCTAAGTCCCTGCGAGTGAAATTTCCACCTAACTATAACTGGTGTGAAACCTATGGTTTTTTCAGTGAATATATATATATATATATATATATATATATATATATATATATATATATATATATATATCGGATATATATATATATCGGATATATATATATATATATCGGATATATATATATATATCGGATATATATATATATATCGGATATATATATATATATGGATATAGACATTTACACTGTAGAGGAACGTAACGGGCGGGCCATTAGGTTGCAAGAACTAAGGTGTCTAACAGTTACGGAATCGGTGGACGTACATTTTATAATTAAAATATATATATTAAAATACGACAGGGCCAGTTACAGTAAAATTATCTAGATATACATTTGCGGGCAAGTACCATGGGTGACGTTAATTAGAACTTTCAACAGTACAGTAATCAATAACACATCAGAACTTAATATCAATAGGGATGTCGAAATAGTCAATCAATTCTCGTCCCCGCCCGCCATGTGCTTCAAAACTGCATACGTATCTCGTGATTTCAAGGTTCTGCAACCAGTACACAACAAGGAGTTACGAGTCCCATTTATTCCGGCGCCATTTTGGGCGAGGACGGGCAGGTCCAGGATATAGTCAAAATGTCTCTACCAACCATCGACTATGATGATGTTCATATGCTGTATTTATTAGAGTAACACTCATCTGTCCACATGAAATTAATTTGCCACAATCTAAACATGTCATTTTAATCTTTCCAAAGTTCTTCTAAATATTTGGGACCGTTTCCCTTGCCTCTGAAGCTCTCAGTGCCACTTCTTTGATGAATGTACTAGCAGGTCAGGGGTTCTCCTCCAAATCTCTCTTTTATGCAGCACTATAATTAATTGGTGCCACCTCTCCATATGACGATGCATGGTATAGTTACCACAACTATATTTTTTTTCGGTTCCTCTGGAGAGTTCATCGTGGCAGATGAAGCGTGTAACGTACCGGGCATTTACCTTTTTTTGCATGTACAGGAAAGGAAAAAAAAATCGAGCGTCCGAGTTCTAAGGTGTCCCAGGGCCATTTTAGTGGACCAGGCCCAAATCCAAAGAACAGGCCGCCATTTTGAGAGTCCTCTTGCAGCCGCCTGTCGCTGTAGCATCAAGAGCAGCCGAAACTCAGCTGAATGGCAACTGAAACGGTAAAGGGGCGCCCCACTACAGCAGACGAGCCTCCACCTAGGAAGGCCCGTTCACGCCGCCCCCCCCCCCTTCGGGCACCCCACGCCGTTATTCGGAGCAGTATTGTAGGATGGCCACACCAGTGCGGCAACTTGCTAGACATCACCTCGGTGGTAACCGAATCTCAGCGCCTTCTGGTGTCTTCTCTTCAGAAAATATTCTTGCGCTACCTTTGCCCCATTCGCACATCGGTCCGCTACTTACGCCATCTCACAGGCTAATGGGGCGCCCCACGCCGAGTTTCAGCATTGTAGGATGACCACACCAGTACTGCAACTTGCTAGACATCACCTCGGTGCCATCCGGATCTCGGCGCCCCACTGCAGATGAAGTGCCTCTCAACTATGAAACCACCACGGTGCCATCCGGATCTTGGCGCCTTGTGCTGGTTCCGGCCTATTCACACATCGGTCCGCTACTGACGCCATCTCACAGGCCAACGGGGCGCCCCACGCCGACTTTCAGCATTGTAGGATGGCCACACCAGTGCGGCAACTTGCTAGACATCACCTCGGTGCCATCCGGATCTTGGCATCTCAACGCCTAGTGGTATCTTCCATACAGAAAATATTGTTGCACTGCCTTTGGCCCCATTCGCACATCGGTCCGCTACTGACGCCATCTCACAGGCCAACAGGGCGCCCCACGCCGACTTTTACCATTGTAGGATGGCCACACCAGTGCCACAACTTGCTAGACACCACCTCGGTGCCATCCGGATCTTGGCATCTCAGCGCCTTGTGGTGTCTTCTATTCAGAAAACATTGTTGCGCTGCCTTTGGCCCCATTCGCACATCGGTCCGCTACTGACGCCATCTCACAGGCCAACGGGGCGCCCCACGCCGACTTTCAACATTGTAGGATGGCCACACCAGTGCACCTTACTAGACACCACCTCGGTGCCATCCGGATCTTGGCGCGTTGTGCTGCCTTCTGCCTATTCGCACATCGGTCCGCTACTGACGCGAACTCACAGGCCAACAGGGCGCCCCACGCCGACTTTCAGCATTGTAGGATGGCCACACCAGTGCTGCAACTTGCTGGACACCACCTCGGTGCCATCCGGATCTTGGCGCGTTGTATTGCCTTCGGCCTATTCGCACATCGGTCCGCTACTGACGCCGCCTCACGTGCCAACGTATTTTCTCCGCATTTTATACCCTATGCCGCATAACAGGTCATGTGACTTGTTTATAAAACTTTTCATTGGTTCATTTTACTTTTGGTTTCCTAATGATGGAAGGCTTGATCATATGACCTAAAAACAACACTTTTCATTGGATGAAAACTTTTTTTTTTCCCCAAACGATGAAAGCCCCACCTTGTTTCTGGATGTTTCAGACTAAACTGGCGTCAGCATGAGAGCACCACCATCTCGTAGCTCCGTCGTGGTCATTCCGCGAGCAATCATGGCAGCCGCTCCCCACCAGAAGCCTGCAGGAGTCGGGGCCCCCAAAACTTTTGATGAATTCTCAAGGCGGAGGGGACGCTTTCGAGAATGGGGTCCAAGACCTAGCAGACAAGCGTCCGATTTCCAAGGTGTCCCAGGGCCATTTCAGTGGACCAGGCCCAAAAAGGAAAGAGCCTGCCGCCATTTTGAGAGTCCTGTGACAGCCGCCTATCGCTGCACCGCAAGAGTGGGCGCAACTCAGCTGAATTGCGGCTTTTGACACAGTGGACCAAAAGCGGACGGAATGGCAACTGAAACGGTAAAGGGGCGCCCCACTACAACAGATGACACTCCACCTGGAGAGGCCCGTTCACGCCGCCTCCCCCGGGGCGCCCCACGCCGTTATTCGGAGCAGCATTGTAGGATACCAAAACCAGTGCGGCAACTTACTGGACATCACCTTGGTGCCATCGTTCTGCTGCCTTGGAACTATTCGCACAACAGTTTGCTACTGATGACCCACCCCCCGCGACGCCCCACGCTGTTATTTGCTGGGTGGCAACTTACTAGACATCACTTTCGTGTCATCTAGATTTCGGCGCGTTCTGCTGCCTTGGAACTATTCGCACAACAGTTTGCTACTGATGACCCACCCCCCGCGACGCCCCACGCCGGAAATCTGGACGTTGTGCTGCGTTGGGACTATTCGCACAGCCGACCGCTACTTCGTTGTTTTTCCCTAAAAATGTTTATATGTTATTACTATTTTTGTTTTCTTGTATATATTTATAAATTATTAAAGTTTTATAATCTTACTACTTTGTCGGAGTGCTATATATTTTTAATGTGACACATAATTGTAAAAACTTTGATGTACAAAGAGTCATTCCTGGAATCTTCCGCTTCAGGCTCGGTCCCCTCCCCAATCACAATACAGGATGGTTTTCAGATAATAGCAACGCTTCTGCTGTGACGGATCTCATCGAGTGTGGGCCTTGATCTACTATAACTCCTTTGAAGAGGGGTGATTCTTTACAGCTGTGGCCATAAACTACATCTGCAGGGCTAGCTGATAGCCTAGGACCGGCCTGGACAATCGGACACAGAGGAAAAGGAGTGTCAGAGGGTGCGGTAGTGAATAGGGCGAAAGGGAGGTGTCGGGCGGGCACAGGGTGTGATTCTCAGGGAAGAGCAGCGCAGATGGGGGGAGGTTTATTACCCATGCATAAGACAGAGAGCGGGGGTGACCACTGCCTGGGTGAGATGCTTGCGAGGGTGGGGAGCCATGCTAAGGATCGACAGCGTGCACAGAGTGGGTCTGGTCAAGGCATCTAAAATGGCTGCCGTGCACGACAAAAGTGTGGCATTTGAAAAAAGACAAGATGGCGCAGACAATGTTTTTCAACACTTCCTGATTTCCTTCGAATCGAACGTTAACAGACGTTGGGGCATATTACCAAAGTTAAGCGATATTTATCCCTAACGATGCATTGCAAAGATTTTTTTACCGTCAGAAATTATCGCAGATAAACCTTGCTATTATCAAGGTTTATCGCAAATACGATAAAAAACGACCGCAATGCATTAATATCGCTGAAAACTCAGCGATATTCATGCATTACCGAGCTAATGCTCTTAGCCATGTTATCCACCTCCCATTGGATAACATGGCTAAGAACTGCTCAGGGCAGCTGTTACTTTTTGGAGATATTCGCGCTTATCTCGAATATTTCCAAAAGTTGATAATAGGAGATAGCGATGTTAGCGACTGTTTCCAGTCGCTAACATCTTGGCATGCCCACTTTGCATGTCATTAGTGATAAATATCACTCACATGCAAAGTGGGGCCCAAGATGGTCGCTATCTCCTACTAGCCGTCGCTAACTGGTGTTAGCAACAGCTACGTAATACAGATATAATTTTATCTCCGCGAAGCGGAGCGCTGTTACAGATATATATCTTGTTTTTGAACGTTAATTTCTCAAAATGCACTGAAGCACATATATTGAGACCTAGCAAAGGCACATCGGGCTACCAGTCCCTAATATTTTACCAAGTTTCGTGCAAATCCATTCAGCCGTTCGATTATTATTATTATTATTTTTTTTTGCCCCGCGGGGCCCTTTTAAAACCTCCACATCAAACCTAGGGGGTCAGCGAGGATCTACTATGCCCCCTTATGGTCATTTGCCCCTTCGCTTTGGCCTCCTCTTGTCTCTCGATCCTACCGAGAGACAAGATGGCGGCCGGTACGTACTGTTTGGAATGTTTACAGACACCGGAGAGCCAATCAGCTTCGCTTCGCAAAGCTCCGTAACGCGAAAAGTACGCGAAGCGGTGCGCTGTTACAGATATATATCTTTTTTTGAACGTTAATTTCTCAAAATCCACTGAAGCACATATATTGAGACCTAGCAAAGGCACATCGGGCTACCAGTCCCTACAATTTTGCCAAGTTTCGTGCAAATCCATTCAGCCGTTCGATTATTATTATTATTTTTTTTCTTTGCCCCGCGGGGCCCTTTTAAAACCTCCACATCAAACCTAGGGGGTCAGCGAGGATCTACTATTCCCCCTTATGGTCATTTGCCCCTTCGCTTTGGCCTCCTCTTGTCTCTCGATCCTACCGAGAGACAAGATGGCGGCCGCTACGGACTGTTTGGAATGTTGACAGACGCCGGAGAACCAATCAGCTTCACTTCACAAAGCTCCGTTGCGCGAAAAGTACGCGTCCTGGAGCGCTGCCCGGTCCGCTGTTACAGATATATATCTTTTTTTAAACGTTAATTTCTCAAAATCCACTGTAGCACATATATTGAGACCTACAAAAGGCACATCGGGCTACCAGTCCCTACAATTTTGCCAAGTTTCGTGCAAATCCATTCAGCCGTTCGGGCTAAAAGTGAGGCCAACCGCCCTATGGAAAACTCAATGTTAAAAACACGTTTTGGGACCCCCCTTTTTTCTCGACCCCCCCTGGACGAACCCCCCCCCAATTTTCAGGGGCTGCTCAGAACCAAAATGTGCCAGTTTCCTGAAAGTTTCAGCCAATTCCGTCCACAAACGCCAAAGTTATTAGACATAGAATTTTCAAAAAACCCATAGAGAAAAAATCCTAACTATATATTACCTACTGGCGGTCGCCAGTAGGTATATATAGTTAGGATTTTTTCTCTATGGGTTTTTTGAAAATTCTCGGTAGGATCGAGAGACAAGAGGAGGCCAAAGCGAAGGGGCAAATGACCATAAGGGGGCATAGTAGATCCTCGCTGACACCCTAGGTTTGATGTGGAGGTTTTAAAAGGGCCCCGCGGGGCAAAAAAAAAAAATAATAATAATAATCGAACGGCTGAATGGATTTGCACGAAACTTGGTAAAATATTAGGGACTGGTAGCCCGATGTGCCTTTGCTAGGTCTCAATATATGTGCTTCAGTGCATTTTGAGAAATTAACGTTCAAAAACAAGATATATATCTGTAACAGCGCTCCGCTTCGCGGAGATAAAATTATATCTGTATTACCTAGCTGTTGCTAACACCAGTTAGCGACGGCTAGTAGGAGATAGCGACCATCTTGGGCCCCACTTTGCATGTGAGTGATATTTATCACTAATGACATGCAAAGTGGGCATGCCAAGATGTTAGCGACTGGAAACAGTCGCTAACATCGCTATCTCCTATTATCAACTTTTGGAAATATTCGAGATAAGCGCGAATATCTCCAAAAAGTAACAGCTGCCCTGAGCAGTTCTTAGCCATGTTATCCAATGGGAGGTGGATAACATGGCTAAGAGCATTAGCTCGGTAATGCATGAATATCGCTGAGTTTTCAGCGATATTAATGCATTGCGGTCGTTTTTTATCGTATTTGCGATAAACCTTGATAATAGCAAGGTTTATCTGCGATAATTTCTGACGGTAAAAAAATCTTTGCAATGCATCGTTAGGGATAAATATCGCTTAACTTTGGTAATATGCCCCAACGTCTGTTAACGTTCGATTCGAAGGAAATCAGGAAGTGTTGAAAAACATTGTCTGCGCCATCTTGTCTTTTTTCAAATGCCACACTTTTGTCGTGCACGGCAGCCATTTTAGATGCCTTGACCAGACCCACTCTGTGCACGCTGTCGATCCTTAGCATGGCTCCCCACCCTCGCAAGCATCTCACCCAGGCAGTGGTCACCCCCGCTCTCTGTCTTATGCATGGGTAATAAACCTCCCCCCATCTGCGCTGCTCTTCCCTGAGAATCACACCCTGTGCCCGCCCGACACCTCCCTTTCGCCCTATTCACTACCGCACCCTCTGACACTTCTTTTCCTCTGTGTCCGATTGTCCAGGCCGGTCCTAGGCTATCAGCTAGCCCTGCAGATGTAGTTTAGGGCCACAGCTGTAAAGAATCACCCCTCTTCAAAGGAGTTATAGTAGATCAAGGCCCACACTCGATGAGATCCGTCACAGCAGAAGCGTTGCTATTATCTGAAAACCATCCTGTATTGTGATTGGGGAGGGGACCGAGCGTGAAGCGGAAGATTCCAGGGATGACTCTTTGTACATGAAAGTTTTTACAATTATGTGTCACATTAAAAATATATAGCACTCCGACAAAGTAGTAAGATTATAAAACTTTAATAATTTATAAATATATACAAGAAAACAAAAATAGTAATAACATATAAACATTTTTAGGGAAAAACAACGAAGTAGCGGTCGGCTGTGCGAATAGTCCCAACGCAGCACAACGTCCAGATTTCCGGCGTGGGGCGTCGCGGGGGGTGGGTCATCAGTAGCAAACTGTTGTGCGAATAGTTCCAAGGCAGCAGAACGCGCCGAAATCTAGATGACACGAAAGTGATGTCTAGTAAGTTGCCACCCAGCAAATAACGGCGTGGGGCGTCGCGGGGGGTGGGTCATCAGTAGCACACTGTTGTGCGAATAGTTCCAAGGCAGCAGAACGATGGCACCAAGGTGATGTCCAGTAAGTTGCCGCACTGGTTTTGGTATCCTACAATGCTGCTCCGAATAACGGCGTGGGGCGCCCCGGGGGAGGCGGCGTGAACGGGCCTCTCCAGGTGGAGTGTCATCTGTTGTAGTGGGGCGCCCCTTTACCGTTTCAGTTGCCATTCCGTCCGTTTTTGGTCCACTGTGTCAAAAGCCGCAATTCAGCTGAGTTGCGCCCACTCTTGCGGTGCAGCGATAGGCGGCTGTCACAGGACTCTCAAAATGGCGGCAGGCTCTTTCCTTTTTGGGCCTGGTCCACTGAAATGGCCCTGGGACACCTTGGAAATCGGACGCTTGTCTGCTAGGTCTTGGACCCCATTCTCGAAAGCGTCCCCTCCGCCTTGAGAATTCATCAAAAGTTTTGGGGGCCCCGACTCCTGCAGGCTTCTGGTGGGGAGCGGCTGCCATGATTGCTCGCGGAATGACCACGACGGAGCTACGAGATGGTGGTGCTCTCATGCTGACGCCAGTTTAGTCTGAAACATCCAGAAACAAGGTGGGGCTTTCATCGTTTGGGAAAAAAAAAAAAGTTTTCATCCAATGAAAAGTGTTGTTTTTAGGTCATATGATCAAGCCTTCCATCATTAGGAAACCAAAAGTAAAATGAACCAATGAAAAGTTTTATAAAGAAAAATACGTTGGCACGTGAGGCGGCGTCAGTAGCGGACCGATGTGCGAATAGGTCGAAGGCAATACAACGCGCCAAGATCCGGATGGCACCGAGGTGGTGTCCAGCAAGTTGCAGCACTGGTGTGGCCATCCTACAATGCTGAAAGTCGGCGTGGGGCGCCCCGTTGGCCTGTGAGTTTGCGTCAGTAGCGGACCGATGTGCGAATAGGCCGAAGGCAGCACAACGCGCCAAGATCCGGATGGCACCGAGGTCGTGTCTAGTAAGTTGCCGCACTGGTGTGGCCATCCAACAATGCTGAAAGTCGGCGTGGGGCGCCCCGTTGGCCTGTGAGATGGCGTCAGTAGCGGACCGATGTGCGAATAGGCCGAAGGCAGCACAACGCGCCAAGATCCGGATGGCACCGAGGTGGTGTCTAGTAAGTTGTCGCACTTCTGTGGCCATCCTACAATGTTGAAAGTCGGCGTGGGGCGCCCCGTTGGCCTGTGAGATGGCGTCAGTAGCGGACCGATGTGCGAATGGGGCCAAAGGCAGCGCAACAATATTTTCTGACTGACACCACAAGGCGCTGAGATGCCAAGATCCGGATGGCACCGAGGTGATGTCTAAGTTGCGGACTGATGTGCGAATGGGGCCAAAGGCAGCGTAACAATATTTTTTGTATGGAAGATACCACTAGGCGTTGAGATGCCAAGATTCGGATGGCACCGAGGTGATGTCTAGCAAGTTGCTGTACTGGTGTGGTCATCCTACAATGCTGAAACTCGGCGTGGGTCGCCCCATTAGCCTGTGAGATGGCGTCAGTAGCGGACCGATGTGCGAATAGGCCGAAGGCAGCACAACGCGCCAAGATCCGGATGTCACCGTGGTGGTTTCATAGTTGAGAGGCACTTCATCTGTAGTGGGGCGCCGAGATCCGGATGGCACCGAGGTATTGTCTAGCAAGTTGCTGTACTGGTGTGGTCATTCTACAATGCTGAAAGTCGGCGTGGGGCGCCCCATTAGCCTGTGAGATGGCGTCAGTAGCGGACTGATGTGCGAATGGGGCCAAAGGCAGCGCAACAATATTTTCTGAAGAGAAGACACCAAAAGGTGCTGACATTCCAAGATCCGGATGGCACCGAGGTGGTGTCTAGCAAGCTATGCAGTTGAGTTGTGTGCGCACTTGCGGCGAATAGGTCGAAGGCAGCATAACAATGTTTTTTGAATAGAAGACACCACAAGGCGTTGAGATTCGGTTACCACCGAGGTGATGTCTAGCAAGTTGCCGCACTGGTGTGGCCATCCTACAATACTGCTCCGAATAACGGCGTGGGGTGCCCGAAGGGGGGGGGAGCCGGCGTGAATGGGCCTTCCTAGGTGGAGGCTCGTCTGCTGTAGTGGGGCGCCCCTTTACCGTTTCAGTTGCCATTCAGCTGAGTTTCGGCTGCTCTTGATGCTACAGCGACAGGCGGCTGCAAGAGGACTCTCAAAATGGCGGCCTGTTCTTTGGATTTGGGCCTGGTCCACTAAAATGGCCCTGGGACACCTTAGAACTCGGACGCTCGATTTTTTTTTCCTTTCCTGTACATGCAAAAAAAGGTAAATGCCCGGTACGTTACACGCTTCATCTGCCACGATGAACTCTCCAGAGGAACCGAAAAAAAATATAGTTGTGGTAACTATACCATGCATCGTCATATGGAGAGGTGGCACCAATTAATTATAGTGCTGCATAAAAGAGAGATTTGGAGGAGAACCCCTGACCTGCTAGTACATTCATCAAAGAAGTGGCACTGAGAGCTTCAGAGGCAAGGGAAACGGTCCCAAATATTTAGAAGAACTTTGGAAAGATTAAAATGACATGTTTAGATTGTGGCAAATTAATTTCATGTGGACAGATGAGTGTTACTCTAATAAATACAGCATATGAACATCATCATAGTCGATGGTTGGTAGAGACATTTTGACTATATCCTGGACCTGCCCGTCCTCGCCCAAAATGGCGCCGGAATAAATGGGACTCGTAACTCCTTGTTGTGTACTGGTTGCAGAACCTTGAAATCACGAGATACGTATGCAGTTTTGAAGCACATGGCGGGCGGGGACGTGAATTGATTGACTATTTCGACATCCCTATTGATATTAAGTTCTGATGTGTTATTGATTACTGTACTGTTGAAAGTTCGAATTAACGTCACCCATGGTACTTGCCCGCAAATGTATATCTAGATAATTTTATTGTAACTGGCCCTGTCGTATTTTAATTATAAAATGTACGTCCACCGATTCCGTAACTGTTAGACACCTTAGTTCTTGCAACCTAATGGCCCGCCCGTTACGTTCCTCTACAGTGTAAATGTCTATTCATCATATACGATTACAGTTTGCTCTGTGGCAGGCCCACGTGGTTATAGGCTCGTATTTGTATAATGACATTTTCACAATAAAGGTTTTTAAAAGAAAACATGGTAGTAGTATATACATTGGTAAAGTTTTTAATAATAGTGACTGTTTTAGAATCATTAAAAGGCAAGTGAAATAAAGCAGACCAATTACATGAAGGGTAAAAGGTATAATACGAAGGAACGCAGTAAAGATAAATGGTCAAGGGCTGTTGTGTTTTCTATTCCTGCAACATAAAGTGATCGATAAGAATCTCATATTCAGGCGTATCGGCAACTAAGACAGCAGGTCGACCCTCTTTTGCTCAACGGCTCCATCATGGGACGAAGAAACGCTCTTTTTCTCGAAAAAAGAATATATTTTACTTGCAGGACAGTTGTAAAATTTCCGGGAAAGTACATTAGCCTGGAACATTATAACATATATTTAAGAAAAAATAATGTTCGGAAGTAATGAAAAGCGTAATTTTTAGGTCATATGACCAAGCCTTTCATCATTACAATAAGAAAAGTAAAATGAACCAATGAAAAGTTTTATTAACAAGTCACATGACTTGTTATGCTTACGTTACGCGCTGCGCGCCCCGGATGACTTCCGGATGCGCTAACGCGGCGCGTCATATGACGCATTACGCGACAACGCAGGTACAGAATATAGTCAAAATGTCTCCACCAACCAGCGGTCGGAACACAACCCCTTTCAGCAGGCTAAATAGTTCTGTTAAATGGCAACAGAAGGGACAGGCAACAAGAACCATCAGTCAAAGAGGGGAGGGCTAGTTCTTCTCTACCGGGTTACATTGGGGCGCTACCGGAACTGATCGAATTGGTAGTCTACAGTGTTTCTGGATGTTTCAGACTGAAGCTGGGGTTAGCATGAGAGCAGCACCATTTCGTAGCTCCGTCGTGGTCATTCCGCAACCAATCATGGCAGCCGTTCTTTATCGTTATTTTGGGCGGGGTGGGTGGCGGAGCCGAGCTGTTTTGCAGCCATCATTGTGTGGAGTTCAGTTCATCTCACTAGTTTTGTATTTGTCATGAGGGGTTGTTCCTAATGTTTCTATTTTAGCGAGGTCAAAAAGAGATCCCATTAGTGGCCTACTGATTTTGCTCGATTCTTTTTCTTTTTTTTTACACGATTTTTCGTTATCTGCAAAGACTAAACAGAGTATTGCGACTCTGTGTTTGTTTGTAAATAGAGAATGAACCAAAGAGAACTAATTCTAAAACAGTAAATACTTGGATAACAATCAATCAAATGGAGAGAGAAGCAGGCACGACGGATTACAACGGGGGCAAACGCCTGCGTTAACTACCTTTCACTATCTGCAAAGAGAGAGTACTCCTAATAGAAATGAGGGGGGGGGCACCATTCAAAGCAGATCAGTGTGCATAAACACGAAAATGTTTTCACTTACCACGTACTTGACATTCGACAGCTTATGATATTTGCTATTAAAAAACCATTGAAATTCACTGAAAAAACCATAGGTTATAGACCATATATAGTTAGGAATTAGCATTTACAAAATCTTGAAAATTCACTGAAAAAACCATAGGTTATAGACCATATATAGTTAGGATTTAGCATTTAAAAAACCTTATTTTACTCACACAAAACCATTGAAATTCCATATATAGTTAGTTGCACTAACTATATATCGCGCACCTGCAATCCACTGCTGATCATGTCACATATTACATCATTCATGACATGGTCAGTGACATCACTGATGACATCACTGATGACATCTCAAATGACATCACTGATGACATCACTAATGACGTCTCATTTGACATCATTCTTGTGCTAATACGATAAACCTCTTCAGACTCTAATATAACCTTAGATACACTCAGTGTATACAGACACTCACACACTGCCACTCATCCATGGAGTTACTCACACACCCAGTCAGTCATGCAAAGAAACAATCTCACCTCCATTTCTTCAACTATACAGTTAAACACACCTTACTTATTGAAACATATACTAACACATATTTACTCTCTTATACAATCCCTGATACAAGTTCACAATGATCGATACAACCACTCACTCATTCAGTGGCTCTCATGCACAGTTATTTATATATGCCAACTCTCACATGTACTGTGTTTTACATATGTACTTACTATGACATGTAGCATTGAGATATCCATTCACTCATCAATACACTCATGCACACAGTCAACTGCCCATGTAGCTGTTTCCACATGCACTCTTGAACTCATACACCTAGTGAATAAACTGCTCACACATCTATGCATAGAGTCACACACCTTCCAGCCACCCCCACACAAACTCAATCTCCCATAGAAATACTTGGGCAACCAATTAATAACACATATAGCCTCTCGTATAGCTAATGATCAACACATGCAGCAGTTTACAGAACAACAGACATAATGATGCACAAATTAAGACAGTTTAGTCACTAACCCATGCATTCAGTGAGACACATTTAATCACTCACTCATACAGTCAGTCACGCACCTACTAAATCCTTCATCCAGACACTTATACATCCACTCATTCTTCAATATGTAAGACATATTTTAACTTTACAGAAACATACAGTCACTGGATGTTGTCATCAGTGATGTCATCAGTGATGTCATTTGAGATGTCATCAGTGATGTCATCAGTGATGTCACTGACCATGTCATGAATGATGTAATATGTGACATGATCAGCAGTGGATTGCGGGTGCGCGATATATAGTTAGTGCAACTAACTATATATGGAATTTCAATGGTTTTGTGTGAGTAAAATAAGGTTTTTTAAATGCTAATTCCTAACTATATATGGTCTATAACCTATGGTTTTTTCAGTGAATTTTCAAGGTTTTGTAAATGCTAATTCCTAACTATATATGGTCTATAACCTATGGTTTTTTCAGTGAATATATATATATATATATATGTGTGTATATTACCTACTGGCGGTCGCCAGTAGGTATATATAGTTAGGATTTTTTCTCTATGGGATTTTTGAAAATTCTATGTCTAATAACTTTGGCGTTTGTGGACGGAATTGGCTGAAATTTTCAGGAAAATGGCACATTTTGTTTCTGAGCAGCCCTTGAAAATTTGGGGGGGGGGTTCGTCAAGGGGGGGCCGAGAAAAAAGGGGGGTCCCAAAACGTGTTTTTAACATTGAGTTTTCCATAGGGCGGTTGGCCTCACTTTTAGCCCGAACGGCTGAATGGATTTGCACGAAACTTGGCAAAATTGTAGGGACTGGTAGCCCGATGTGCCTTTTGTAGGTCTCAATATATGTGCTCCAGTGGATTTTGAGAAATTAACGTTTAAAAAAAGATATATATCTGTAACAGCGGACCGGGCAGCGTCCCAGGACGCGTACTTTTCGCGCAACGGAGCTTTGTGAAGCGAAGCTGATTGGTTCTCTGGCGTCTGTCAACATTCCAAAAAGTCCGTAGCGGCCGCCATCTTGTCTCTCGGTAGGATCGAGAGACAAGAGGAGGCCAAAACAAAGGGGGAAATAACCATAAGGGGGCATAGTAGATCCTCGCTGACCCCCTAGGTTTGATGTGGAGGTTTTAAAAGGGCCCCGCGGGGCAAAAAAAGTAATAATAATAATAATCGAACGGCTGAATGGATTTGCACGAAACTTGGCAAAATATTAGGGACTGGTAGCCCGATGTGCCTTTGCTAGGTCTCAATATATGTGCTCCAGTGGATTTTGAGAAATTAACGTTAAAAAAAAGATATATATCTGTAACAGCGCTCCGCTTCGCGTAACGGAGGTTTGCGAAGCTGATTGGTCATTCTGTCACTGGGCTATAGTTGGGCTACATCTGGCTGATATTTGGGCTACATTTGTTTTTTTGTGTGTCTGGCGGCCATCTTTGGGCTACATTGGGCTACATTGGGCTTCTTTGGGCTACATTGGGCTACATTTGGGCTCCAACATATATATAGGCCAATGTAGCCCAATATATATTTTTCAAAGTTAATTTTCGTAAAAACCACTGGAGCATATATCTTGAGACATAGCAAAGGCACATCGGGCTACCAGTCCCTACAATTTTGCCAAGTTTCGTGGAAATCCATTCAGCCGTTCGAGCTAAAAGTGAGTCCAACCGCCCTATGGAAATGAAGGAAATGAATGGGTAATTTGTAATTAGCAAATAGCTAATCGCAGACTAGGACTGGTAAAGAATCGCTATTTATTCCTTAAAGTTCGCTATTTAGGAAATGCAAAAAACTTTGATGATACATATGGCGGTTCATCTCTAACAAGATAAGAAGCATAGGGATACATTTATGATGACTGGCGCATCACCAGGGATGTGTTAGTCATTCTGTGCCGCTGTTCCGTCACCTATGGTGTGCTGCATTTACAATGCGGCGCATCATGGGGCAAAAACAGCACAGATGCGTGATGTATCTGTGCCGTAAAGGTGGCGCATTGCTGGAGTTTTATCGCAAGTGTGATGAAGCTCCAGCAAGATGTGTTAGTCATTCTGTGCCGCTGTTCCGTCACCTATGGTGTGCTGCATTTACAATGCGGCGCATCATGGGGCAAAAACAGCACAGATGCGTGATGTATCTGTGCCGTAAAGGTGGCGCATTGCTGGAGTTTTATCGCAAGTGTGATGAAGCTCCAGCAAGGGTCGGGGGTTCCCCTGTCGCAGGGTTTCTGTTCTCACACAGAACTGTGGACAGAGGATTGGAACCTCGGCGAATTAGGGTGTCCCAAAACTCACGTTAGTAATCAAAAACTCCTTAGCAAGCTAGGTACAGTGTCACATTGGATATAACAAACTCTCAATGTTTAGACAATCCAGAATATGAACTTATAGTACCTCAGGATACGTGGAACTCATGAACAGTCGGTCGTTATATATTTCTTAGAAACCAGAACATGGAGTTAAGAAGAACACATGTGTATTTGAAATGTTTATTTACTAATGCCGTCTTCTCAGGCGTAGTATCTTAGATAATACAAGTACACATATTATCAGTAGCAAAATTACCAGCATAGTTACTAGTACATAAAAAGCGAATGGTGATAGTATGTTAACATGCTGTAAATGAATAAGAGTTAGCAACACTTATAAGCAGCCGCGGGCCGTGGAGGGAGTTACGGTGAGGCAGGGAGGCGGGGAGGGGGAGAAGCAGGGTGGAGAATACAAGTACACATATTATCAGTAGCAAAATTACCAGCATAGTTACTAGTACATAAAAAGCGAATGGTGACAGTATGTTAACATGCTGTAAATGAATAAGAGTTAGCAACACTTATAAGCAGCCGCGGGCCGTGGAGGGAGTTACGGTGGGGCAGGGAGGCGGGGAGGGGGAGGGGCAGGGTAGAGAGGGCTCCACCCTGCTTCTCCCCCTCCCCGCCTCCCTGCCTCACCGTAACTCCCTCCACGGCCCGCGGCTGCTTATATCTCACCCTCCCTAATACACATATTATATTATTTGCTAAGAAGGTCTCTTTGTGTTGGTTTAGGGCGTGCCCATACTTTAGTGTCTTAGATTTGAAGGAATCACATCAGCATACACCAGCTCTCTCTTCATGTGAACCGCATCAACTGTTGTGTATGTGTGTTCGGCAAAGCAATATAAAACCCGCCTCATGCCCAGAATTGGCAGAAGTTGCACTTATGTTATGAGTATGAAGTCGTGGAGATCAGACCTCATAACAATTCTGTATCGTGTTGTTCTTGAAACTTTAGCACTCGCTGTACAGATATAGTTTAACAAGCAAAGCAGATAGTAGAGCAATAACATATTATTCTCATGTAAACCACGATGAACTACTAGGTGGAAAGCTAAAGCAACAACTAAGTGTCGTGTGCAGAAGTTGCAAAAAAGGAAAAATGGCGTTTAAACCGGTAATGAGCCCATGCTAACTTAACACGGTGTAAAGATATCCAGGACCTAGATGACACCTCCCCATGATCCGGAAACGAACTGAATAAGATAATAGAAGTGCCATCTCATGAAAGCAGATTGCAAGTTTATATGTGGACGGTCCGCTAGGTAAAGCATTAAAAACTAGGAAAATTTAATGCTAAAGAAAAATAAAACAGCCAAGTACTTTATCGAGTCTTAAGCCAATAGGCAAGGTAAATAATAAAAACTTGACAAATAAGTCAATGAATTGTCAATGAAATGCTAGTACTCAGCATATCAAACATGAAAAAGGTCTATGACATAACTGTGTATGCAAAATAAGCTGCAACAGCCTCCAATAGGAAGTCACCGTCTTCATCCGAAAACAGTTCAGCCATCCAATTTAAAAGCGGAAAAGAACATACGTGCTCTCCCAGCACCGGATCCTCTATCACCATCAGAGGACAGCTCGGTGGGTTTTCAAGAAAGCTCTGTTCCAAGAAAGACTGTGCTGCCGCCAATAAATTCCAGGGACCAATTAGTCCATGCATCAATGCCACAGCCATAATCCTTTCGCCAGGACAAACCAACTCGTGAGTAATGATAGGAGTCATCAGCTGATTAAAGTCGACGTCAGGAGAAACCGGTCCGCAGAGACACAAATCAATGGCCCAATCGAAATCACAGGTCAGGCAGTGAAATACAGGCTGGACACAGGTGAAGTAGGAGAATCGAAAAGATAATCCATATGCCGTGCTTAATATCGCCAACGGCATTGTGCCATAATATTCTAGCATGCGATTGCGGAACAGTGTCAGCAGCTGCAGGGTGGGAGGTTGCATAGGAGGGACATCCATATTTAAAAATGTAAAAAAGCACAAGAGCGTCCGCTGGTAATGCAAGTAAAAATGCCAATCCACGAAGCAGAGTGGAGAAAATAGAATGAAAGAAAGCAGGGATGACTCCAAAGGTTTTCTCAAATGAAGTCACGAGACCACTGGTAACAACTTTAAAAAAGTGCGCCAGGGCCTTTGTGGAGGATGCGTTAAAGATAGTCCGAACCATCTTGCTGAAATTGAAAGGCAAATCTGAATTGAAAAGGGTCTGCACCTCTGTACGGGTGTTCGCTATGTGAAGCACGAAAGTTTCACGGGCCGAACTCAAGGCCACCTCTCTCTGAGACAAAAGAGCTCTTATTCTTGCCATGCCGTTGAAATCTCTCCCAAGGTTGGTATTTGTGGCCAGATTGAAAACTCCCTATGTTCATGTGTGGGAGAAAATAGAACATTTCTGCAGCAAATAACCCGTTCACTTACTGTTACGATAAAAGGAATACTTTTAATTAACTCAGAACAATCTTCATTATTGAGCATCAAATAACTACCATTTTCCAACAACTTGAACGTGGGGATGATAGCAGGAACTGGCGTGCCTTGCAACACGCAAGCCATATTTGGTCGGTGTTTGTTGCATGAACCGTGTAACTGTATGTGCCTACACATTAGTGAATGATTTGGCGTCTCAGTGCATTCCTCTCCATTCAGATAAACTTCTTGATCATCTTTGAAACAACTGTATGTGTATGGAAGCGACCAGACCTCATGAAGAAAAGCACTACCTAAAGGTTCATAACGACCTATTGGTATATATTTCATACAATTTGAAAACTTATATAAAGCAAAAGGCAGCGTTATTAAACCGTGGATAAGGCACGTTGCCAAAAAACCCGCAATCCTCTGCTGATGATGTCACTGAGCATGTCATGAATGATGTAATATGTGACATCATCAGCAGTGGATTACGGGTAATAGTATCTCTAGTTTACTCCCCTATAGCTGTCTTTCTTTTAACATAAGTGTCTGTTTCCTTCCCTTATACTTACTGTTTTTGGTTCGCTTCCGGTTCGCGTACCGGCGAGCGAACTGGGAAGCGAACTAAGAGAAATAGAGGTTGGCACAGTTCCAAATATTGTACCAATTTTTTAATAACGGGGAGGTAGTTCTGAAAAGAACTTTTTTTTATTGTTTTTGTTGTTTTATATTTTTTTTATTATTTTTCAGAACATTTTTTTACTTTTTTTGAATTTTTCTGAACAGTTTTATATTTTTTGGGGTTTTTCTTGGAGGGGGCAATGAAAACGATTCATTGTAAAGGGCTCAACAGGAGCAACAAAACAAAAAAAAAGTATTTATTATTTTGGGCGTTTCGTACAAACTTGCATATGATAGTCAATAGCTCTGTTGATCAGAGTGATGCTTCTTTCTCCGTAGCAAATGAATCCATCGCAAAATACGCAGATGTGTTTTACTTCACCAAATCTCATTTGTATATTTGGCACCATCTCCCTGCCCTCTGGTCCCGTTACTTCCGGTACAACAGATCTTCTGGCCATAATAGGGAGATTATCTAGGTCGTTCCGAAACTGTGCAGCACTGTAGTTGTTAGGATGCCACCTAGTCATATGGCGATGCATTGTGTAGTTTCCGAAACTGTATTTTTTCTCGGTTCCTCTGGACAGTCTATCTTGACATATAAGGCAAGTTACGTATCTTGCATTTACTTTTTTCTGACCTTTGGGAATTTTAAAAAATTGCCAAATGAAGTTTACTTTCCGGTGAGACGTCCTGGGTTCCTCAGGCAAAAACTGCCTCTCTTCCTGCTCTTCCTCGTCTTCCTCTTCTTCCTCTTCTTGCTGAATTATAACTTGAGCAGGTGGTCCACTCTTCCTTGGATGTGGTGGAGGTGGTGGGGAAGCACCAGCTGAAGCTACTAAAGAAGCCATTGCTCAGTGATCACAAAGGGTCTTTCTCTCACAATGATGAAAGTCAGAGTGAGGAAAGAAGGAGGGATTTTCATCATTTGGGAAAAACAAGAGTTCTCAACCAATCAAAAGTGTTCATTTTAGATTATATGACCTAGTCTTACATCATTAGGAAACCAAAAGTGAAATGAACCAATGAAAAGTGTTATTACCAAGTCACATGACTTGCTGTGTTTACGTTAAGCGCTTTGCAGGGCCTCCCGGTTTGCTTCCAGAAACCTGCGCTTTGCGACTCGCTTCGCGTACCAGTTCGCTAACGTAGCACGTCATATGACGTATCACGCGACAACGTGAAACGTCATGCGGACGGGAGGCGTCACGATGTTGTTTTCTAACGCGGCACTTGCGGTAAAGAAACGTTTACCGGCTCGCGGTCTATTTCGCGGCATCAAGGTCAGCTAACGGGAAGCTTCCCGATTCGCGAAGCGGGAACGAAGAAAAAAAAATATTTAAAAAAAAATTATTCATAAACATATAAAATATATTTTTGGATTTAAAGAAGAATACATTTTACAGCTACAGATATTAGCTGTTAAAAAACCAATGAAAAATATTTTGGGGGGGCGTGGCTAGCAGAGCAGCGAGATGGCCGCTCTCTGAGTGAGCTCCGCCGGCTACTTTGATTAATCCTCTACACTATCCTGTTCCTGGCGCCTGTGGACCCCCATTCCTCCCGGGTTCCGCTCCGCAAGCCCGGGTGATCCTTTGACCCGAGTTTGGTGCGCGGAGGTGGTTTCTCCGTGAAGCGGCACAAGACGGAAATACCAGCGGCCGGTGTGCTAGTATTGCGTCCCGCCGGAAGTGACTCTCGCTGGGAGTCAAGCTCAACTGTGGGCCGCGGCTGCGGAGGCCCCTGCGGCCTGATTGAACTCGGCGGAGGTCTGGCGCTTGCCGTATTCATGCCGAAGGCACCTCAATATTGTGCCCCCGCTGCACCTACCGGCGATCTCCGCTGCGAGACTGGCTGCGACTGGCGAGGCTGGGCGGGAGTGGCCGCGCTGCGGAGGAGTGATCCTTAGGCCTGCTGCGGCGGAGCTTCCATGAGAGGGACCCGGTGAAGGGACAAGAAGTCGCGTCTGCACCACCTGCGCTGCGGCGGGAGCTGGAGAGAAGGTGAGGAGGTGCTGCGGAGGGACGGGTTTCCCCTGGCAGTATTCCCGCTCCACAACTGCACCCGGACCCCCCAGCGGCTCCTGAAATCGACGGAGTGGGCCGCCGTGTGCATGGTGGGACGCCTTGCGGCCCCGATCCCCTTGGAGCCCCTGCGCTGGGTTTGATTCTGCCTGACGAGTGGACTCCCCGCTGCGATAAGAGAGCCCGCCATTTTAGGACCTGAGGAGACCTGCTGGACACGTGGCAGGTTGGGTGACATTGCCGGACGCCTGCTACGATATTTAACGCGGCTGGCTCACAATACCGCGCTCGCTCCATCGCGCCTGGCGCGCCCTGGCATCTCCTGGATAATTACGAGCGGGCTCAACACTTGCTGGCTGAGGCGCAGGATAGGGGCTACCTCACTGCGTGGCAGGCGGACCTCTTCGGACTGTGGTGATGGGAAAAAACGACGCAAGGCAAGCGAAACTAAGCTTTGACAATAGGAAACCGCCGAAAAACAAAACGATGGAACTGGATAATGGCGCATCGTCATCGCAATGCACTACCCCGGACATTGATTTTGGGGCCCTCATCATGGAGGTGAGAACCAGCTTGAAGAGCATAGATGCCAAGCTTGACAACATGGCTGCGCAACTTGACTCAGTGAAAACTAAGGTGGACGCTCACGAGACGAGGCTGGACTGTCTCGAAAATAGGCAGACTGAATGTTGTGAATTTCAACAGCAGACCAAGCAGCACATAACTACACTGGAGAGGGAACTTGAAAATTTGCGCGCCAAGTCGGACGATTTAGAAGCGCGCTCCAGAAGGTCCAACATCCGCATTACAGGCGTTCCGGAGACAACCAACACGGGGAAGATGGAATCGTTTGTGTCGTGCCTCCTACATGACCTGTTCGACCCAGATCTATCCCCGGTCTTCGCGGTGGAGAGAGCGCATAGATCCCTTGGGAAAAAACCCCCGGTGGGCGCCCCTCCGCGTCCAATACTGGCTAAACTGCTCAACTACCAGGATAGGGACGCCGTTCTGCGCTTGGCGAGAGAGAAGGGTAAGATCACGCACCAGGGCAATCACATCTCATTTTACCCAGATTTCACCCCCCTGGTGCAGGCGGCCCGCAAGGAATTCCTACCAGCTAAGAAGATTCTACTGCAAGCTGGTGTGCCCTACTCTCTCCTATACCCGGCAAAATTAAAGGTTCAGCACGACAACGCATCCCACTTCTTCACTGACGCCAAATCAGCCCTTAAGTTCGCCAAACACATCTGTGCTGGAGCCAGGAGAAAATCGCCAAGACTTGAGGAAGCTTCGGATCCCCTCAGTGACAATGACTGAGATCTCTACAAAGCCTACCCTGAATGGCTGCACCTTTCCTCTTTGCCTCGAGGATGGGGGCCGGTTAGCGCCCAGCACACAGGTCTGTTACACTCGCATTATCTCCTTGAGGGTAAGTCTTGGAGTCACTTTTGTGCACAGACTTTTGCTGCCGTCACCATGCCTCCAATGTGACATTGATTGCTTGCGGACTTTGTGGACCGGGAGTTGGGGGAACTGCTAGAGCTCAGGAACGCTAAAGTTTGACTGTAGCCACCCCGAGTATACGGGGGTGTTTGCCGAGCGCACCACGCCTCATGGGGTGCCTCCCTTTGTTGTTGATGTTGGGGTATTTCCACGCTATGCGTGCGAGTTTCTGGGGTATGTCACGACCTAATTGGGGGGTTGCTGAGGGAGGGGGGTGGAAGGGGGGATTTCACAAGTTGAGAGTTTTCGTCCGTATCTGGTGCACTGTACTACTACAAATGCCTCTATTTTTGCGCGCTTGGTCTGCAGATGTTGTGCCTGAGCACTTGTCTAGCCTCCGGGGGCGGAGATGTGTGGGGAGATTGCTGTGCTGGACTGCACTCTGATGGGGGGTATCAAACTCTGGACTTGGAACATTAGAGGCCTTGGGGACTACAAGAAGGCCCGGTTACTGCATGGCATGTTGTCCAGACACAACGTTGATATTTGCTTCCTACAAGAAACTCATTTAAACGTGATCCCCTCGGCCCGATTGAAAAATTCCAGATGGGCTCATATCTATTCCTCCATATACTCCAGTTATGCGAGGGGCGTTGCCATACTCATTCGTAGAGGGTTGGATTGGAGGGAGTTCTCCCAGGTACGAGATGTGGAGGGAAGGTATGTCTTACTCCATGGGTCTTTACAGGGGCGACCCATTGTCCTGGCTGCAATCTATGGCCCCAATGTGGACGATCCTGATTTTTTTAGAAGTGTTTGGGCGAGGATTGAGTTACTGAACTGCCAGACGATTGTGCTGGGGGGAGATTTCAACATTGCATTGAATGATGACATGGATCGTAGGGGTGTGAGCAGACCGCAGCATGCTAGAGCGCGTCAAGCGATATTTGATGTCATGAATGAAGGTCTACTTTCCGATGTGTGGAGAGCTAGGCATCCGGGAGTCAAGGTGGGGACCTGCTACACCTGCCATAAAGCTGCCTGGTCACGGCTAGACTTCTGGTTGGTATCTCCTGAAGTTGCGACATGGGTGTCGAATGTTGATATTATGGCTAGATCACTGTCGGACCATGCTCCGTGTATGTTAGAATTGAGCCCCCCAGACACTATACACGGGGCGTTCCAATGGCGCCTTCCCCCCCACGTGCTCACAGACCCAGTGTTTGTAGAAGAGATTAGAGAGGACATCACTACATATTTTGAAGAAAATGCTGGTTCTGCCACATCCGAGGCTATTGTATGGGATGCCTTTAAAGCTGTAATCAGGGGTCAGTGTATAGCGCGAAAAGCAGGGGTCCTACGCTCCATTAGGGACACGCTGGCTAAACTTGAGGGGGAACTGAAAGATCTTGATGCTGCTTTTAGCTCTGCTCCGTCGTTGGAGATTGCTGGCGCTCTAAAAACCAAATTGCTGGCCTTTAATGAGGAAGCGGAGCGGGAGGTGAAATTTCTGGGGAAACAGGCTGAGGCGCGCAGATATGGAGAGGGGGATAGACCAAGCAGGACCCTTGCCAGGCTGACTACTCCTCGCACACACTCGAACTACATACACACTATTTATGATACATCTGGACACTTAGTGATGGGCCAAGAGGCAGTGTTAGGCGCCTTCGCAGACTTCTATGCTACCCTGTACACCTCAAGGCAACCCACAGCACCGCCTTCACTGCGCGACTTTCTTGACTCCATTGCACTAGTATGGTTCAACGATAACCACAGACAGTACATGGACCTCTCGGTCACGATACAAGACATTGCCCAGGTGATTAAGAGCATGCCGGCTAATAAAGCCCCTGGCCCAGATGGTCTGACAACCTCCTTCTATAAAACCTATGTAGCTGAACTGGCGCCGAGACTACACTCTGTCTTTGTCGAGGCTCTCGAGTCGAATACACTTCCAGATTCCATGCGTGAGGCTCTAATTATCACACTACTCAAACCGGATAAAGATGAACAACAGTTAGACTCCTACAGACCCCTGTCTCTTATCAACGTGGATGCTAAAATTTACGCGAAGGTTATTGCGGATCGGTTACAACCGATGTTGCCTATGATTGCGCTTCCAGATCAATCGGGATTCATCCCTGGACGCGCGACATCGCATAATCTCAGGACTATCTTCTCTGTCCTTCACTATTTACACCCATCTGTACAGGCGGCGGTGGTGTTCCTTGACGCCACCAAGGCCTTCGACTCCTTGGAATGGCCCTACCTCTTCAGTGTCCTAGGGCGGATGGGATTCAGCCAGAACTTCATGACCCTGATCAAGCTCCTTTACACAGCACCCAGAGCCCGGGTGAGCGTTAATGGCCTCATCTCCCCACCATTTCGTGTATCGAGAGGAACTAGGCAAGGATGTCCTCTATCACCGCTACTCTTCGCGATAGCGATGGAGCCGCTTGCGGCTCGCATACGGCAACATCACACCGCCAGGGGCATTGGGTTCAGTGCTAGAAGCTTACTGATTTCGCTATACGCGGATGATGTCACCCTATATGTCCTTAATCCAAAAGATAACCTAAGTCCGATGCTCCGTGAATTTGTACGATTTGAGGGCCTGGCGGGGATATCCATTAACTGGACAAAGTCGGTGGCGTTCCCACTGACGGAGAGCACTGTTCGCCCTGCTCCTGATTACCCCCTCAGATGGGAGACGGGGGCTGTCAAATATTTGGGTATCTGGATCAGCCGAGATGTGCAGGAGTTGTGGTCGCTGAATTTCGGGAGGGCGGTGGACTGGTTGGAGGGGAAGGTCGAGGTCTGGAACAAACTGCCGCTGTCTCTGGTCGCGAGAATTGCACTGGCTAAAATGGTGGTTCTCCCCAAATTCTTGTATTTGTTCGTCAACGTACCACTGCCTATGACAGCGCCCTTCCATGCTCGTGTGCGCTCCCTGCTGCTGAAGTTGGTGTGGGCCGGCGGTCAAGCCAGAGTCTCCTGGGACTTACTCACGCTTCCACTCCGTCAAGGAGGTCTGGGTGCCCCGGACTTAAAGCTCTATTCCCTCTGTGCGCAAGCTCAGTTCCTGCATTTCTGGGCCTACCCCACCCCATACCAGCCACATGCTGCGGTGGAACTAGCAGTGGTCGCCCCCTTGCCTTTACGAGTAGCACTATATGGCAAAGTCACATGCCCGTCACGTGAGGTGGACACAGTGGAAATGGTCCGCTGGTCCTGGCGCGAACTCCAGAAGAGAGCCGGTCTCTCCTTACTTTATGCGCCAGCCGTCCCCCTGAGAGGTAACCCGATGCTGCCTTGTTTGACAGCAAGGGGTGGCGTCCTCACCATCCGTGGCAATCGCCTTTTCACATTCGCTGACTTATATCCGGAAGGCACTTTTTTTGAGATGTCCGCTGATGGGGACAGCCAGCCCTGCTCGTTTGCTGACACGTTGCTATATCATTCCCTTAGGGAATCTTGCAAGAAGATGGGACCGAGCTTCCCGGAGGAACCCTGCGCACTGGCTGCTCTCCAAAACTTGCTGTCACGACCTTCCCCCAAAAAGCTGGTGTCTAGACTGTATAACTGCATGCAGGAACAGGCCCCGGTGACGGAGGCCGTGGCCAAACACGCTTGGGCTGCTGACCTAGAGAATCAGCTGCCGGACGACACATGGGAATATTGCTGTGCTCAACTGACAGCCCTATCCCCTAATTATAGGTTGAGGCTTATCCACTTCAAATTCCTACACCGGTATTACCGCACTCCGACACTACTACACCGTATGGGTCTCCGTGAGGACGCCTCTTGCTGGAGGTGTGGGGGTGTGGATGCGACCTTTATTCATATGGCTTGGAGCTGCCCTCGATTGAGCACATACTGGTCGGAGATCTTCACTGCCATCAATCACATCATACAAAGAACTGACTCACCGTCCCCACTGCTGGGTCTGCTGGGGTATGTTAAAGACACTACACCCTGCGACAGGAAATTGCATGCGTTGCTCCTTCTATACGCCAAACGTCAGATCGCACTGCACTGGGGCAGATCGGCTCTCCCCTCTTTCGAGGGCTGGATTAGGGATGTGACTTATGGCCACACACAACTGACACACTATTGGGAGACCATGCCCTCCGCTTCCAGACCCACTGACATCTGGGGCCCGTTTGTACAGTGGACTGCGGCGCGCGCGAGTTCAGACACCCCAGGTACATCACGTGCTACGAGCGTTTCAGATGATATGGGCTGAGGATGTGCGCTGCGTAGGTTAATGATTGAAGTCCTGCGTAGTGGCGCTGTCGAGTACAAGCCCTGCCCTGAAGCGCGCTCTGCAGTTGCTGCCCCCACTGACCCTGTTCTTGTCCCTGGCATCTCCCTCCCGCTGGCCCTCATGTGGCCTATTGCTTGCCCCCCCCCCCTCCCCCAAACGCCCCTCGGCATATACGGGCACAGATGCGATGCCATTGCACGCCTGCCCAGACTATGGCTTGCCTTCTATCTGAGTGCTCCATGGCGAGACCGCGCAACTCTGTTGTGGCCTGAAGTGCTGTATGACTGCTGTTTATATGTACTTGCACCTATGTTTTGATGTTTCTTTTTGGGTTAGCTTGTTGGGGGGTCCTGTTGGGAAGAAAAAACAGTGCTGATAGACATATCCTTCCCATAGGCCGCTGCAGCGGTTAGTTGACCGTTGCTTCTTTAGGGGCGGCTTCACTGATCTTCTATATCTTTCAATTGTCTGCGACACTGTGAGAAAAGCAAGACCGTTCCCTCGCTGAGGTCGCACTGCACACGCAACAGCTTTTATTGTATTTCCTGTTTATTTCTGCATGATTAACCCGGTCGGATGTCGGCCTCTGGTTAGCTTTCTTTGTGATTTTTGTATGCCCTAATTGGTAGCGGCCTGCCTCCGGGTTGTTGGCGTGACGCAGTGTGAATCTTCAGTTGCATTTGTTTCAAATCGATGTCTTGCAATAAAAAAAAAAAAAACCAAAAAAAAACCAATGAAATTCACTGAAAAAACCATAGGTTATAGACCATATATAGTTAGGAATTAGCATTTACAAAACCTTGAAAATTCACTGAAAAAACCATAGGTTATAGACCATATATAGTTAGGAATTAGCATTTAGAAAACCTTATTTTACTCACACAAAACCATTGAAATTCCATATATAGTTAGTTGCACTAACTATATATCGCGCACCCGCAATCCACTGCTGATGATGTCACATATTACATCATTCATGACATGGTCAGTGACATCACTGATGACATCACTGATGACATCTCAAATGACATCACTGATGACATCACTGATGACATCTCAAATGACATCACTGATGACATCATGACACACCAATACCAGTTACTACATACGCACTCACTGATTCCTACGTCTACACACACATTCACTCATTCACCCATACAATAACTCATACATACAGTCACTTATTATTACAACACTATCATATGCACTCATACACCTATGCAGACAGTCACACACTGCCACTCATCCATGGAGTTACTCACACACCAAGTCAGTCCTGTAAAGAATCAATCACACTTCCATTTCTTCATCTATACAGTTAAACACAGAACACCATACTTCAGTGACATCACTGATGACATCACTAATGACATCTGAAATGACATCACTGATGACATCTCAAATGACATCACTGATGACATCATGACACACCAATACCAGTTACTACATACGCACTCACTGATTCGTACGTCTACACACACATTCACTCATTCACCCATACAATTACTCATACATACAGTCAGTTATTATTAGAACACTATCATATGCACTCATACACCTAGTCAGTCCTGTGAAGAATCAATCACACTTCGATTTCCTCATCTATAGTTAAACACAGAACACCATACTTTTCACACATATACTAACACATACTTACTCTCTTATACAATCACTGATACAAGTACACATTGATATGCACAGAGTCACACACCTCCCAGCCAGCCACACACACACTCAGTCTTCCATACATCCAGTCATTCTTCAATATGTAAAACGTATTTAAACTTTACAAAAACACACAGACACTAGATGATGTCATCAGTGATGTCATTTGAGATGTCATCAGTGATGTCATCAGTGATGTCACTGACCATGTCATGAATGATGTAATATGTGACATCATCAGCAGTGGATTGCGGGTGCGCGATATATAGTTAGTGCAACTAACTATATATGGAATTTCAATGGTTTTGTGTGAGTAAAATAAGGTTTTCTAAATGCTAATTCCTAACTATATATGGTCTATAACCTATGGTTTTTTCAGTGAATATATATATATATATATATAAAATACATATTTAAATAATAAACCAAATCACTTTCACTGGATGATGTGATCAGTGATGTCATCAGTGATGTCATTTGAGATGTCATCAGTGATGTCATCAGTGATGTCACTGACCATGTCATGAACGATGTAATATGTGATATCATCAGCTGTGGATTGCGGACGCGTGAGTTGTAGTTAGCAGAACTAACTATAACGGAGGAATCTCAATGGTTTTGTACCAATGATTTTCTCAGTGAAGATATATATATATATATATATATATATATATATATATATATATATATATATATATTCCTCCACTTTTACCGGTATAGAGATCCTCGGCTGTCGTGGGCGGTCCGAGAAGGGTAACCGGTATCCCAATAAATTCGCTCCAAAACACGGCCTGATAAGGATGATGCTCGGACACCCAGATTGACTTGCAAGTATAGTTTATTCAGGCAAGTAGAAAACGACGTGTTTCGCCATTACGAAACGCGTCGTTTTCTACTTGCCTGAATAAACTATACTTGCAAGTCAATCTGGGTGTCCGAGCATCATCCTTATCAGGACGTGTTTTGGAGCGAATACATATATATATATATATATATATATTCACTGAAAAAACCATAGGTTATAGACCATATATAGTTAGGAATTAGCATTTAAAAAACCTTATTTTACTCACACAAAACCATTGAAATTCCATATATAGTTAGTTGCACTAACTATATATTGCGCACCCGCAATCCACTGCTGATCATGTCACATATTACATCATTCATGACATGGTCAGTGACATCACTGATGACATCACTGATGACATCTCAAATGACATCACTGATGACATCACTGATGACAACATCCAGTGACTGTATGTTTCTGTAAAGTTAAAATATGTCTTACATATTGAAGAATGAGTGGATGTATAAGTGTCTGGATGAAGGATTTAGTAGGTGCGTGACTGACTGTATGAGTGAGTGATTAAATGTGTCTCACTGAATGCATGGGTTAGTGACTAAACTGTCTTAATTTGTGCATCATTATGTCTGTTGTGATGTAAACTGCTGCATGTGTTGATCATTAGCTATACGAGAGGCTATATGTGTTATTAATTGGTTGCCCAAGTATTTCTATGGGAGATTGAGTTTGTGTGGGGGTGGCTGGAAGGTGTGTGACTCTGTGCATAGATGTGTGAGCAGTTTATTCACTAGGTGTATGAGTTCAAGAGTGCATGTGGAAACAGCTACATGGGCAGTTGACTGTGTGCATGAGTGTATTGATGAGTGAATGGATATCTCAATGCTACATGTCATAGTAAGTACATATGTAAAACACAGTACATGTGAGAGTTGGCATATATAAATAACTGTGCATGAGAGCCACTGAATGAGTGAGTGGTTGTATCGATCATTGTGAACTTGTATCAGGGATTGTATAAGAGAGTAAATATGTGTTAGTATATGTTTCAATAAGTAAGGTGTGTATAACTGTATAGTTGAAGAAATGGAGGTGAGATTGTTTCTTTGCATGACTGACTGGGTGTGTGAGTAACTCCATGGATGAGTGGCAGTGTGTGAGTGTCTGTATACACTGAGTGTATCTAAGGTTATATTAGAGTCTGAAGAGGTTTATCGTATTAGCACAAGAATGATGTCAAATGAGACGTCATTAGTGATGTCATCAGTGATGTCATTTGAGATGTCATCAGTGATGTCATCAGTGATGTCACTGACCATGTCATGAATGATGTAATATGTGACATGATCAGCAGTGGATTGCGGGTGCGCAATATATAGTTAGTGCAACTAACTATATATGGAATTTCAATGGTTTTGTGTGAGTAAAATAAGGTTTTTTAAATGCTAATTCCTAACTATATATGGTCTATAACCTATGGTTTTTTCAGTGAATTTTCAAGGTTTTGTAAATGCTAATTCCTAACTATATATGGTATATAACCTATGGTTTTTTCAGTGAATTTCAATGGTTTTTTAATAGCAAATATCATAAGCTGTCGAATGTCAAGTACGTGGTAAGTAAAAACATTTTCGTGTTTATGCACACTGATCTGCTTTGAATGCTGCCCCCCACCCCTCATTTCTATTAGGAGTACTCTCTCTTTGCAGATAGTGAAGGGTAGTTAACGCAGGCCTTTGCCCCCGTTGTAATCCGTCGTGCCTGCTTCTCTCTCCATTTGATTGATTGTTCTCTTTGGTTCATTCTCTATTTACAAACAAGCACAGAGTCGCAATACTCTGTTTAGTCTTTGCAGATAGCGAAAAATCGTGTAAAAAAACAAAAGGAATCGAGCAAAATCAGTAGGCCACTAATGGGATCTCTTTTTGACCTCCCTAAAATAGAAACATTAGGAACAACCTGTTGATAATACCAATGTGTATGTACATAAGCGGCGTTCATTTGTGTTCACAGTACCCCTTGTTGATTGTTTGAATCGACCATTGAATTGTTCGAAGTTGGTTCTCTTAAGAATCTTCTCTGCCTGCAAACGAGGAAGAATAGGAATATTCTCTCTCCCTTTGCAGATAGTGAAGGGTAGGTAACGCAAACCTTTAACACGTCGTGCCTATTTCGTTCCTCATTGATTGATTGTTTCCCCAAACATTGACTGTTTGGGAATTGGTTCTTTTTGGAGGTATTCCCTGTTTGCAAATATACGTAGGAAAATCTTTGCAAATAGTGAAAGGGTACGTAATGCGGACCTTTCTCCCCCATTGTAATCTGTCATGCCTATCTACTCCCCACTGATTGATGCACCTGTTTCACCCGGACCATTTACTAGAGATACGTCATCTGGCCCGACCAGAGAGCACCCCTAGTGAAAAGGACATATGCAATAATAACGAAGTGATCACTGTATCCTGTTAACAGAAACTTTAGCATGAAACAACCTGGAAAGAAAAGAATAGGAAAACGAAAATCAGTAGGCCACTGATGAACATGAACTTTTATTAAACAACGAACAAAGAAACGATAACATAACGTAATGATAAAACCTATTAATGTCCTAGAAACAAGAAAACGTTAGAAATATGCCAGTGGTGAGAGACCAGAAAAACAGTAAGAGAAACCAAATCACCCCTCGCTGTCCCACCGCCTGCCACGCCAAAAAAATCGATAGACTAGGGAAAATGCAAGTCAGTAGAACATCCGCCCCCACTCTGGAAACTTCCAAGGTGAGGCAGGGTTGCGGCTACGCCCAGCCGGGAGCAGCCCATATAAGGCGGGTCCTGCTGCCACGCCTCGGCCAGGAGATCCTAACGTAGGGTGTAGCCGGAGGAGAGGCCGAGGCCAGCGGGACCCGGCCAGGGGATTGCCTTTACAACGCTGAAGAGTTGCAGGGGGGGGGAATGTCTCCTCGACCCTCCCCTCTCTCTCCCAGTCCGGCCGCGGTGGCCCTTGAGAGTTGCAGGTAGTCCCGCCACATGCTCTTCCGGTCCGGCCACCAACGGTCGGGGGGCCGAGGCCGACGGGATCCGGCTGCAGCCGATAGACCAAGGAACCCGTTCATGGGGCCAGAGCCAGGGGCGTCCGGCCGACATCCACCGGAAGCCCGGCCCAAAGACGGACGGGACATTTTTTCTTTTCTCCTTCGTAATAGCAGCGGCAACACGCCAGGCACCACTTCTTTCTTCAAAAATGGCTTTGACAACACTGGGGGGGATGTCTTGCACATGCATCCGACCCCCCCCCCCCGTCCTCATCGCCACCGGCCATAACAAATGTCAAGCGGGGCGCCGTGGGGTGCACTGGAGGGAGAGACGGTGCGAACAGGCCTCTCCCGCCTCCTCAGGTGAAGGCTTCCCAGCTGCACCCTCAGCGCTCCAGGCGCCCCGAAAAGGGTTCGTCCACTGTGGCGATGCTGCAACGTCTCGCCCGGCAGGGTGGAGCCCGTCCGCTCATGTGACCCCGCGATCGCCGGTAGCTGCCGAACTCTCAAAATGGCGATCGACCTGGCAAGAGCGGGCCCAGCATGAAGAAATGGCCCGGTCACTGGTTGACTCCACCACCGTAGTCCTCCACGACCTTGAAGATTCTACAGGAGCCGCGGGAGTCTCCGACCCCCGATGGGGAATGACTGCCATGATCGCCCGTGAAGTGACGAAACTGTATCCGCGGGACGTCGGCGTTCCCATGCTGGCGCCAGCCTCACTTTGAATTACTAGAATCCTGCAGACCTCAGTTCCGGTGAAAGCACAGTGTGACCCGGTAGGAAAAATTGTTGCACCCCCTCCCCTTTTGAAGTGATAGTTCAAACCACCGATCCTTTCCTTTGCCCTTTTAACGGAACTTTGGACTGCCTCCCCCTCTTTTACATTTTCTAGAGAAAACAAAACATTAACCACTAACGTTAACAGACGTTGGTGCATATTACCAAAGTTAAGCGATATTTATCGCTAACGATGCTTACCAACGAATTTTTTACCGCTAAGCATCGTCAGAAATTATCGAAGATAAACCTTGCTATTATCAAGGTTTATCGCAAATGCGATAAAAAACGGCCGCAATGCATGAATATCGCTAAAAAGTCAGCGATATTCATGCATTACCGAGCTAATGCTCTTAGCCATGTTATCCACCTCCCATTGGATAACATGGCTAAGAACTGCTCAGGGCAGGTGTTACTTTTTGGAGATATTCGCGCTTAGCGCGAATATCTCCAAAAGTTGGTAATAGGAGATATATATCTTGCATGTTGTAATGCAAATTATTATGGTATATGGAACTCATACCATAATCTCTCAGGAAAGCAGAAACTGATCCTTTTGGGACCGCCTGAGAAGGCCTAGGGGGTGAGGGGTACTCTACTTTGCCCCCTTTTCACGTTCCGAACTATTTTATTTTACTCTCTTCTGTAATTACACAAAATAGCAGCGATAAGATGCATCAGAGACACACAGTGAGAGAAAGGAGGCCGGAGATGAAGAAGAGATGTCAAATACACATTGGAGATAATATAGTGGGAGAAGGGAAGTAAATATGAGTAAACTTACCATGTAACATAAAAATGTTGCACTCTATACTATAAGTCTCATTTTATACTACAATCACTTCGCTACAACCTCATAAATTAAAAATAAAAATGAATAATGTCTCAAACAATTTTTGATTTCTAAATATAAATTTATTCTTCAGAATTTTCTAAATTTGAAAGAACTAGTAACATGTCCTCATCAGCAATTTCCTCTTCAATCATCTCATCTGGAATCTCCTCATTAAAAGTCTGCAATGATGATTCTTGTAACTCTATGGTCTCCAAACATTCGATAAATTCGCCATCAACAGATTGATCAAAAAAATCATTCAAGTCATCTCCTCCTTGTGACAATATTTCATTATTGGTGCTGTCAATTTCAATCAATGTAGTGGAATCATTCAAGTCATCTCCTCCTTGTGACAATATTTCATTATTGGTGCTGTCAATTTCAATCAATGTAGTGGAATCATTCAAGTCATCTCCTCGTGACAATATTTCATTATTGGTGCTCTCAATTTCAATCAATGTAGTGGAATCATTCAAGTCATCTCCTCCTTGTGACAATATTTCATTATTGGTGCTGTCAATTTCAATCAATCTAATGAAATCATACAAGTCATCTCCTCCTTGTGACAATATTTCATTATTGGTGCTCTCAATTTCAATCAATGTAGTGGAAAATGCAAAAGAAATTGCCACGGTCTCTTCATTGTGAGCCATTTTATTTTGAAATTGCTTGCTGTAAATTGCAGAAAAAAATAATCACTTTCATTTATCGTTTTTAGTAATACATAATATAAAACTAACTTTATCAAGTATTTAGTATAACAGAAGGACTGCAAATAAATAACAGAAAACATTTTTCAAATTATCTTCAAGTGTACAACATAGTTCCCCTTACAAATTAACAACTCACCTTTTTAAAAGTAGGAGAAGTGTTAGTACTGTGTAAATCAAACACCAGAAATTCACCACCAAAAATTCCTCACAAATGTACCTCAGACAGTAGTATCACAAAATGGCTGTGGTTTCCTCTCATTTGAGATATATACATAACCGATTAACTTTCATCACACACAAATACAAAACCAAAGTAACATTTTAATTGGTTCTAAATTTCAACACTTTCAAATGTGTTTTCCCCATGCAATTTTCCATAGGACATTTACATACGTCTACAGCCTGAATGGCTGAACGGAATTACACCAAACTTGGCAAAATGGTACATCAAACCTAAGAGGTCAGGAAGGATCTACTATGCCCCCTTATGGTCATTTGCCCCTTCGCTTTGGCCTCCTCTTGTCTCTCGATCCTACCGAGAGACAAGATGGCGGCCGCTACGGACTGTTTGTAATGTTGACAGACGCCGGAGAACCAATCAGCTTCGCAAAGCTCCGTAACGCGAAAAGTACGCGAAGCGGAGCGCTGTTACAGATATATATCTTTTTTTGAACGTTAATTTCTCAAAATCCACTGGAGCACATATATTGAGACCTAGCAAAGGCACATCGGGCTACCAGTCCCTAATATTTTGCCAAGTTTCGTGCAAATCCATTCAGCCGTTCGATTATTATTATTATTATTATTTTTTTGCCCCGCGGGACCCTTTTAAAACCTCCACATCAAACCTAGGGGGTCAGCGAGGATCTACTATGCCCCCTTATGGTCATTTGCCCCTTCGCTTTGGCCTCCTCTTGTCTCTCGATCCTACCGAGAGACAAGATGGCGGCCGCTACGGACTGTTTGGAATGTTCACAGACGCCGGAGAACCAATCAGCTTCGCTTCACAAAGCTCCGTACCGCGAAAAGTCCGCGAACCGGAGCGCTGCCCGGTCCGCTGTTACAGATATATATCTTTTTTTGAACGTTAATTTCTCAAAATCCACTGGAGCACATATATTGAGACCTAGCAAAGGCACATCGGGCTACCAGTCCCTACAATTTTGCCAAGTTTCGTGCAAATCCATTCAGCCGTTCGGGCTAAAAGTGAGGCCAACCGCCCTATGGAAAACTCAATGTTAAAAACACGTTTTGGGACCCCCCTTTTTTCTCGGCCCCCCCTTGCCAAACCCCCCCCAAATTTTCAAGGGCTGCTCAGAAACAAAATGTGCAATTTTCCTGAAAATTTCAGCCAATTCCGTCCACAAACGCCAAAGTTATTAGACATAGAATTTTCAAAAATCCCATAGAGAAAAAATCCTAACTATATATACCTACTGGCGACCGCCAGTAGGTAATATATATATATATATATATATATGCACTCCACTATTGCTGGTAAAAGGGGTCCAGCTGTCACGGGCGGTCCTGCACCAAGCTACCAGCCAGCTTCGTAATTCTCTCCAACACACTCCAACAATTTTTGAAGAATACAGGACACTCGTAGTTCAGTTATTTCAGATTTATTCCGCAGATGAAAAAATCACGACGCGTTTCGCCATTACGGCTTGATCACGCTCGTCTCCCTGTAAACACAGCCATTTTTTTATACATACAACACCCTAGTGCATAGTTACAAACTTGGGGAATATGTAGCCATCTTAGAGTGGTCAATTAACAACAACGAATATCCAGTATTTGGCTGCCCCTCCGGGCTATATTCCTGTGATTCATACAGTCCACATCAAAACGTATAACACAAATTATGTGTACAAATGCGCCAAAAAGTTTTATGTCAAAAGAATCACATTTGATCAAATTAAATAATTGACCCAAAAAAAGAATCAGTGAGAAAATCACACAAATACATAATTGTGACATCATTACACATGAAATTCCGTGATACCATCCTCGGGAAAAAAAAGGCGTGAACTTAGGCATTTCATTCACTCCCCAGTCATCTCGCACGCCATTGGTTGTGCGCTGCTATGGCAACACACTGTCAACTATCGTCTTTGTTCGACCATGTAAGACATGCCGACCACAATATTCTGGCACGTATCTGCCCAAGTGGGCTGAAACATTCCCAAGTTTCAAAGTCATGTGAAGTGATCTAGACCCCAGTGGGTAATCCAGTTCAATCAATAATAATGCAACAATAGATTCTTCCGATATAGTCCAATATCTTCTGCTACCCCAAGTTGTGTGAAATCTAAAAACAATACAAAGATTGTATTAAAATCAAGAAGACTACAGATACACTATTAAAGTCAATAGCTACGATCTATTTGTAGACATATTTTCATTCATATAGATGTACAGACAGTTCTTCACTCATATTAAATCCTTTCGGAGTGAGACATTCGAAATCCACAATATATTTTGATTCGAGTTTCCTAAGGGACAACTCTCGATTGCCTCCTCGGACCCCCAAATCAACACTGTCAATGACCACTAACTGCACCAATTTCTCATCTTGCATGTGTTGTGAGAAAAAATGTCGCGCTATGGGGTACTGTTTGTTGTTGTTGTGTATTGCACGAAGGTGCTCCAATACTCTCTTTTTGGCCTCATGTTTGGTACTTCCCACATACCATTTGTTACATGGACAAATGAGCACATATACACTATATGGTGTGTTGCATGTCAGATGTTTGCGTATTGTGAAAATCTTTTTCGTAGTAGGAACCAGAAGAGTCTGACAATCATGACTAAATTTACATGCCTTACATCGCCTGCAACATTTAAAACCAACATCCTGATTTGTTGTGCCTGCTGATGTGACATAATTTATGCTCAATTCGTCTCTTAATGATCTCCCTTTCCGGAAAGTTATTTGTGGGTTGTCACTCAAATGCTTTTTGAGATGTATATCAGTGTGTAACACATGCCAATGTCTATTGAATATTTTGCGCACCTCCCGTGCCTGACCTGAGAAAGTAGTGATAAATCTCACTTGGTTTACATCATCCGATTTTTAAATGCGAATAGTTGCCATCCTCGAAGCTTGGTTTACAGCATTCCTTACGGCGAGTTACTCCGCGCCAAACGGAACTGCAGTACCGAGAGTGCATTTCTTGATGAAGAGAAAAGAATGTGTCTAAGATTCCGGAACAGGGGATATAGTCCTAACATGATTAACACTGCCAAGGAGAGAGTAGCACTGAAAAACAGAGAGGAATTACTGAATCCTAGAGTCACATCGGATGATGTAAACCAAGTGAGATTTATCACTACTTTCTCAGGTCAGGCACGGGAGGTGCGCAAAATATTCAATAGACATTGGCATGTGTTACACACTGATATACATCTCAAAAAGCATTTGAGTGACAACCCACAAATAACTTTCCGGAAAGGGAGATCATTAAGAGACGAATTGAGCATAAATTATGTCACATCAGCAGGCACAACAAATCAGGATGTTGGTTTTAAATGTTGCAGGCGATGTAAGGCATGTAAATTTAGTCATGATTGTCAGACTCTTCTGGTTCCTACTACGAAAAAGATTTTCACAATACGCAAACATCTGACATGCAACACACCATATAGTGTATATGTGCTCATTTGTCCATGTAACAAATGGTATGTGGGAAGTACCAAACATGAGGCCAAAAAGAGAGTATTGGAGCACCTTCGTGCAATACACAACAACAACAAACAGTACCCCATAGCGCGACATTTTTTCTCACAACACATGCAAGATGAGAAATTGGTGCAGTTAGTGGTCATTGACAGTGTTGATTTGGGGGTCCGAGGAGGCAATCGAGAGTTGTCCCTTAGGAAACTCGAATCAAAATATTTTGTGGATTTCGAATGTCTCACTCCGAAAGGATTTAATATGAGTGAAGAACTGTCTGTACATCTATATGAATGAAAATATGTCTACAAATAGATCGTAGCTATTGACTTTAATAGTGTATCTGTAGTCTTCTTGATTTTAATACAATCTTTGTATTGTTTTTAGATTTCACACAACTTGGGGTAGCAGAAGATATTGGACTATATCGGAAGAATCTATTGTTGCATTATTATTGATTGAACTGGATTACCCACTGGGGTCTAGATCACTTCACATGACTTTGAAACTTGGGAATGTTTCAGCCCACTTGGGCAGATACGTGCCAGAATATTGTGGTCGGCATGTCTTATATGGTCGAACAAAGACGATAGTTGACAGTGTGTTGCCATAGCAGCGCACAACCAATGGCGTGCGAGATGACTGGGGAGTGAATGAAATGCCTAAGTTCACGCCTTTTTTTTCCCGAGGATGGTATCACGGAATTTCATGTGTAATGATGTCACAATTATGTATTTGTGTGATTTTCTCACTGATTCTTTTTTTGGGTCAATTATTTAATTTGATCAAATGTGATTCTTTTGACATAAAACTTTTTGGCGCATTTGTACACATAATTTGTGTTATACGTTTTGATGTGGACTGTATGAATCACAGGAATATAGCCCGGAGGGGCAGCCAAATACTGGATATTCGTTGTTGTTAATTGACCACTCTAAGATGGCTACATATTCCCCAAGTTTGTAACTATGCACTAGGGTGTTGTATGTATAAAAAAATGGCTGTGTTTACAGGGAGACGAGCGTGATCAAGCCGTAATGGCGAAACGCGTCGTGATTTTTTCATCTGCGGAATAAATCTGAAATAACTGAACTACGAGTGTCCTGTATTCTTCAAAAATTGTTGGAGTGTGTTGGAGAGAAATATATATATATATATATATATTCACTGAAAAAACCATAGGTTTCAGGGGCGTTCTAGTTAGGAATTATCATTTAAAAAACCTTAGAAATTCACTGAAAAAACCATAGGTTTCACCAGTGTTATAGTTAGCTGGACATTTCACTCATACAAAACCACTGAAATTCCTCCGTTATAGTTAGTTGTACTAACTGTAACGCACGCGCCCGCAATCCACTGCTGCTGATGTCACATATTACATCATCAGCATGATAATTCCTAGCTATAACGCCCCTGAAACCTAAGGTTTTTTCAGTGAATTTCAAAGGTTTTTAAAATTATAATTCCTAACTATAACATATCTGAAACCTATGGTTTTTCAGTGAATTTCAAAGGTTTTTTTCAATGACAATTTTTAAATGTATTAATTGTTATATTTATTTTTTTGATACTGATTTACTACAGTTTTTAATCTATTTTTTAGATATCTTATTTTTTAGATTACATTACACATTTTTAACATATATATTTTTTATTTTAAATATATATTTTTTTTAATTAAATATTTTTTTTAAATATATTTATAATAATTTTTCTTTCCAATTTTTTTGAGGAGTCGCGCACCCGAAGCTCACCTTTCTCGATTACTGCGCAGAACGTAGCCGCCATTTTAGAATTGTTCTGTAGGATCCGCGTAGGGTATGTGATGGGTGCGTATTTCCATGCATGATCGCTATGCGATCCATACGTGACTTCAAGCACTTACCCTACATATACCTATCACGCCACGCTCGCGCTTTTCCGCATGACGTCATCTACGTGTTCAACGTGGTGGGCGCGCGACTTCCGCGAAATTTTGCGATATAAAAAATTATATATATATGTATTTAATATAAATATTAAGGCAAAAAAAATATTCTTTTAGTTTTAATAAACATATTACTTTTAAAAGCAATTTCGCTAAGTCGCGCTGGGTGCGTGTGGCGTGTACGCACCCAATGTGGATCCCATGTGACCAAAAAAAAGAGATTTGATTGGTTTATAACACTTAGGGGGTCATTAGGATGACGGGAGGACTTTGTCCGACCGACATCCTGTCGGTATTCGGGACCGCCCGCCATAAGGGTGGGGGTCCCGTGGGGGGTATTAGGATGTGCCCGCCACAGTGGCGGGCACATCCTGTATTTTTAGCATTGTGGCGGGCGGTGCTCTCTGCACCGCCCGCCACAATGCTAAAAATGCATTTCAGCATTTGCATTTACAAAGTGGCAGGCACCGCGCGGTGCCTGCTGCTTTGTAAATGCAAATGAAGGGGGGTATCACAGGTACCCCCCGTGTGCACCCCCACCTCTCCTTCACTCTGGGGGCCCGCAGGGGGCCCCCAGAGTAAAGACCGCATGCCTTTCCGTGGCGGCATCGCCGCCGCGGAAAGGCATCTTAAAACAACCATCATAATATGGCTGGTGGTGTCTGATAGACACCGCCACCATATTATTCCTTTTCCGCCCCGGCCGCAAGGCGACCGGGGCGGAAAAGCGGCGGACGCTCTTTCCGTCCGCTGAGGTCCCCCCGCCATACTAATATGGTGGGGGGAAACGAGTGTGGATGTCGGGCGGATTGCCCCCACCAGGCTGGCAATGGCTACCGCCAGCCTGCGGGGGCAATCCGCCCGACATCCTAATGGGCCCCTTACTGTTCTAACTATTGAAGAACCCCACCCATTCCATTTACTCTTCTTCTTAGGAGAAGACCTGTCCTGAGAAGGACCTCACTTTTTCTTCATCGGAATCCTGAATTTCTTTTTTGGAGACAAAAATGGCTACACCACTGGAAGAATCATCCGATTCTGATCATTTTGTTGCTGAAGAATTTCTACTAGAACTTCCCCCTCTGGAAAGATACACATCCATCATATGGAAAAATTTTACTTTTCCGGGGGGCAAAAGAACTTTAATGCCACCAAGGTGACATGCAGGATTTGCCAGGTAGTGCTGTCCAGAGGAGATCCAAACAAGAAATACTCCTGTGGCACTGCTAGTATGCGCAAGCACTTCCAATCCATGCATCCTGTGAACTATGCTCACGAAGAATGTAGAAGACTGCACCAAAATGTACCTCCACCACCGGCAATACCAAGTACCTCTGGGACATCACCTTCAACATCACCACCAGACATACGTCCCCAATTTGTGAAACTTAGAATGCACTTTGTGAAGTGCAATCATTTAATTTGTTATGGGGAGCAATCAGTAGACCTAGTTTGCAGAGCAATTGATATCCATCGATGCTAGTTGTTTTTTTTTATTCCCTCAAAGTTCATGGTTTTATTCGTCCTGTTGGCTTTTTTTTTCTTTTTAAAAAAAAAAAAACAGAAAAAGAAAAAAACTATCAAAAATAATATAAAACTACAAAAAACAAAAAAAAAGTTATTTTCAGAACTAACTACTCTGGTTAAAGAAAGAGCTACATTTGTATGCTAGTGTGTGAAAGTTTAGATGAATGTATACGTACTGCATAATTGACTGAAAGAATGCATTTATGGTGTATGGTGAATGTATAACTGCAGAACTATAAGGAAGTGTGCCAGCATGACACTGTAAACTCTTTACCTACAGCATGCTGAGGTACTTCCGAACCACAGGGATGCAACATATATACATAAATATGTTGCAAGTAAGTGCTTCCCTCTGCACTGCTGCTTAAACTACATCCATGTGGTGACATAGGCACCCTTGCACCTGGTGCAAGAATATCTGTGTCATGTGGAGTTTATTTTTGTACATAAAGGCACACCTTCCTGCACAAAAACAATCAGTGAACACATTTGTCCCTTTCAATGTATGCTGTGCATTGTAGCATATATTGAAAGAAAAAAAATTAGGAGAAATAAAGAATTCTCCTTGTTGTGCCTTGCTACATCAATTGAAGGATGGTGCAGCATTCACACACATGTCCAGATTTATCATTTCTGATAAATCTGGTGATGTGTCTTGTTCTGTGAGTGTTCTGTGCAAATACGCACAGCAACACCTATAGAACGCCCTTTCAAAATAAAGTGGTGTGTATGATGAAGTCGTATTTACATGGAAAAGTAAAGGTACACAGACTGCCTTTACCTCTCCTTGTAAATATGAAAGATTTTTTTGCGCTATCACTATGTTACAAAAAGTGACATATTGTTGGCACAGGATGCTTTTTATACATATCTGCTGGGTTAGTTGTTCCCCAGTGACACTCAGTATTCATGTTAACTTTAGCCTGTAACTTAAAACACCCACCGAGCACCTTTCCACATATATCTACTTCACCTGTGTGCAAACACAGGCTATTGTGCATATTAATACTTAGTTAAACTTACCTTCACAGTAATAATAATAGAAATAAAACATGCTAGACATTTTTTTTCAGTTGTTTTTTATAAAATAAATTTGTGTAAATTTGATATTTTAAAATTAGAATCTGTAAAATAGAAGAAAAAATACAGTTATAATACATAATACTATAGTTTTTACAATACAGAATAATTTTTACATTTTACAAATTATTGTCTTTGCCTTTTTTGCTGTTCTCAGAATATATTGAATTTCACTAGAAACAGTGATTTCAATCGTACTCATCACATAACAGCGGGCAAAAAAAAATCAATAAGATTGTTTAAAAAAAATAAAATCCATCCTCAATAAAATACCATAAAATGCTTGCTGGTATGAACATTTTATAACTTAAACTTATAAATACTGTAAATCTTGTTGCTTAAAACTATACGCCAAGACAATGTGCAAGAAAAAGTCCGTAATTCAAATAAACACCTTTCCTCAAGGCCAAATGGTGTTCTTGAAATCCTTTATATTGGAATTGTCCAATAGTTAGCGTATTAATACATATTAAAACATTCCTCAGAGGCCGAATTATGTTCCTAAAACTTTGGCTTTAAAAATATTAGGTAGGAATTTGGTAATTCGCTTGGCAAACGTTGTTTAAAAACCAACTGAGCATTATTACAAAGTGTCCAGCATTTTTCACATTTTAGATAGGCAGTGTAATGTCCAGATGTTCTGGAAGGACCATCATGGAAAATTATTGCTACTGCTACAAAAGTCCTTCCTGATATTGATAGTTGACTTGCTACAAAATGTTTTATTAAAGTTTTCAATTTTCTTCCATCAGCTGTACAACGTTGCATCATTAAAATTATATATTGTCCATATCTTTGTATAAATAATGTTGATAACATTTCTGATTTGCATTGGCTATAGTCCCTGTTCTGATTTGCTGCTTTAACTAGTTTATTAAAAGACACTGATTTACAGTCTGGTAATGTCAAATATATAAATCTTTCAGTGTCTAAGTTAGTGCTACACGCATACATACAATTTTCACAATGATGTTCCCATGTATAACAAAGGCGAAAAAGATTTTCAATTTCTATGCCTTCATTTTCCAATATGGTAAGCATTTACATTAGAAATTCCTGAGCATTTTGTTGGATATTCTGCGTAAATTGATGTAGACCCAGAACATACATCCAAAAGATTACGAATATCACAAACACTTTGTATTTTACTCTTAAGTTCTCAATTTTTCATAAACGCAATGCAACAATGAACAAAATGTTTTTTCCCGATTCTCTATAATTTGCTGTTGCAAGCCTTCAAGAAAAAAAACAACATTGACCACTACATTAACATAGCAGTTGACACCTGAACTATTTTCAAACTGATAACCAACATTCTCTTCAACAGTGTCCTTTTTCTTTTTGCTTGCGATCACAAAATTATCTTGTTTTTTTCCCTTCTCCATACCTTCACCACAGATGTTCTCATATCTTCTTTTTCTTCCTACTACACGCTTTTCAAATATAGGATATTGACCTAAATTGGGAGCATATACTCTTCTTAACTGATTATACTCGTTTACACAGTTTGCATCTACAGTAACCTTTGTGTCATCAAAATCAATCAAAAACAAACCAGATGAAGTTTTGACTCGTGACAAAGCAACATATGCCATACCCTCTTTAAACACGGTATTTCCAATGTTCACCAAAGCACTTTCTACACCTGAACCTTGAGATTTGTGAATAGTCACTGCTTATGCCAGAGAAACTGGAAACTGTTTTCTACGGACATATAAATCTTTAACAAGCAAAAAACAAACTGAACAACGACCAATTTGTATCACTTCTTCAATCTGATCAAATTAAAATTTTAAAAATTCAATACCATCTTTATTTGGATAATTAACAAAATCCACAACTTTGCCCATTGCTCCATTAACTAAACCTTTTTCTACATTCAAATTACGCCTTAAAATTACCCGACAGTTTCTACATGCATATAAATTCTTTTCTAAACCAGCAGTTTTAGAAATCGATTTTTCTAAAGAATCCAATTTTGTTTTCACTTTTTCTGTCAAAATAATAGTGATTCCTTCATGCTCAATTTAATCAATGGCTTCCATTTTTATTATTTCTTTATTTTCCAATTTCAAAAGTTGTTTGTTGAATATAGAACACTAACGCAGTGTTGGCATTAAGCAGATTACAGATTTGTTTTCTGCAATTTTCATATATATTTTCTCAGGACCTACATTTTCATTTGGAAACAAATTGGAAAGTAATCGACTCTGCAAAGCTTCTCTGCCATGTTCTGTAGTACGCCAATTCTTATATCTTGAAGAATAGTTCCATAATCAACATCATTTGTCTGTCGCATATTTGAAATGAGTTCCCTGTATTCAAAATATGACCAAATGTTAACATTTCCAACACTACCCAGAGACTTTCTGGTGTCTTCATGCGCAAGTGTTTTAAATACTGGTTGTCCTTTTACGGGAGTAAGTTGCAGTAGATCTCCAAAAACTGACATGTTTTCCTCCAAATAAGACATCATACTCTGTTTTAGGAATTTACTGCATTCTTAAATGCACAAAAACAAGCATTAAGGGGCCTATTAGGATGGCGGACACCCCCGAGGTGGAGGGACCGTCCGCAAGGGCAGCGGCGTACCCTCCATGCCAATTAGGATGTGACCGCCACCCTCTCTTCAACATTTTCTTCTATTAATGTATCAGTTTCTGCACTCTCTTCTACAGGATCAAAGTAACAAAACTCAATGTCATCACATATCTTCTTCACATCTGAAACTGACCCACGCAAAAGATCACTGTTCAACTCATTTAATTTTAGTGCTGGACTTTTTGCATAATACAATCTTCTGACTAACTTCCTCATTTGAGTATGATGTACTGCTAACATCCTGAAATGATGAAAAACATTTTGACATACTTTTGTAGAAAGACAAGCCAGAGAATTACCTTGCAAACCAGTTTTTTTCTAACTCTGCAAGGGTCTAGTCCTTGCAACATCTTAATCTTTTGTTTAACACTTTTTTTATTATATTCTCATAAAAAATTACATAAAAGATCAATAGATTCTTGTCGTACACTACAAATACTACTGCAATCCCAAGTGTACACTAGGGCTTTAGCACGTCTGCCCAGAACTCCATCAGCTATCACTTCTTCTGCATTTCTGGGAACCAATTTTTCTTTGTCTATTGGACAACCATTTCTAACCTCATAAGCTCAACCACTGGTGTCGACTGCATGCAACAAATCATTGGTCTGAAAATAACTCTCTTCATTAAAGAAAGGCTCTGAACTTGAACTGTGTTTCCATTTACCCAAAAGAAATCACAAAAATTAGATCTGTTAATTACTCTTTTCCTCTTACTTTTGGCCTTCAGAGAATAGATTGGTTTATATAGTGATCAAATTCTATATAAAATTAAAATAAATAGTTTCCTTTCTACTTCAAAAGCCTTTTCAACAATGGATTCAATATGCTTCTTCTTTTTTATAAAATAGTGATCTCTTTTTATATTTCTTCAAATCTTTCAGCAAATTATGTACTACTCTATTATAAAATATTTTTTTTCGTATCTCTTTATACTGATTTTCTCTTCTTTTACCATGTCGAAATTTTTGATTCTACATTTGCTTTTTTTCCTTTCCTATAGTTTTATTTTTTTTGTGGTTGAAGCGTTGTCACTGGTTTCAACATTCTGAAAATTGTTTTTTGGACTAGAAAGATTTTTTAATAAATTTCTTAGTAATCTTACCAGAAGATTTTGTCTTTTTGGCCATATTATGTTGCTCATCCAATACCTGTTGTTGAGTTTTCTTCAAGTACCTGTCCTTTAGCTCTCTTTTTCTCTTTCTACATTTTTCAGGCATGATAACTTTATTTTAATGATGATAAACAATATCTGCAAAAAATAAACATAAATAAAAGTATATTACTAATCTTATAAATTATACTTTTCTATTACTATGCAAAACACATTCTATATAGATACTGACAGAGGACTTGTATACCTTAAATACAAGTGTGAAAGTGGTTACACTACACCACATGCATAGAACATAGGAGTTTGAAGCACTCCGTGCCCTAAAGCCTGGCTCACTGTATGAGTACATGCATACTAACTGAATAATTGGAGTAGTACAAGAAAAGACAATGGGTGAATTTCTAACTGGTTGAGTTTTAGTTTACTGAATGGATTAAAATATAGTACTGAAAGATTCGCTATGGCATTGCAAGAGTAGTACAGGGTGTTTGCTGTAGTGTAGGTATACTGACTAGAGAATTGTAGGTCTGAAACACAACTGTAAAGGTGATTAGACCAGTACATGTATAGTGTATAGGCGTTTAAAACAGTCCATGTCCTAAAGCATGTTTTGTTTTTTTTTAAACGGAGAAATGTGCGCAGGGTGCATGGATCCGCCGTAAAAAAAAACAACAAAGTATGGGTTCCTGTGCTTGTTTCAAAATTAGCTACCTGGGGAGGGCCAAATCCCGGGGTCTAAAATATTACATTTGATGGGGGTTCAGAGGGGCCCTGTATACCGGGGACCGCCATTCCTCGATGCTACAAAATAAATGGGTGGGGGGGACTCAAAGGTAGGCCCCAGTAAAATACTTGGGTAGGAGGGGCTTAAAGGCCCCGTCCAGCTCTGGGAACCGCTACTCTCCGAGGCTTTGAAAAACAATGAGTCGGAGGGCTCAAAGGTCCCTCTAAGCCCCGGTGATTACCACCCTCCAGGGCTTTTTATATTGTAGGAGAGAGGCCGCGTGGCCCCCATTCTTGAGCAGTGGAGGGCCTTGGGGAACACCACTCCCCAGGGCCGGCTCCTACTGTGTCTCAGGGTGCCTACCCCGGGACACTGCTGTTTGCTATAGCAGGGTAGGAGTCGAGGTTCCAGGTCTGTCATAGCAAACTTGACGGCATATTAACAAGTGCCATTTCTCCGCATTAAAAAAAAAAATGCCATGAAAATTATATCTCCCTATTTACTAGGTGACGATAAGATGCATTAACGCATGTTAGCAGCCGGTTTGGTAACGACCAGCCTCGCATCTCCAATGAGTTGCAATGTAAGCGTTCCGAGACACCAGGTAGGTTTTCCTATGACAATAGAACATGGAAGAGGCGAGTACGACAATAGCTTTGTATTTACAAGGTAACCCTGAACTTGAGGAGCGATACCAAACCTCTGGCTAATTGCGGTTTATGCAGGATCCTAACATGTGCTCTGAAGTAGACTTAAGCATGTTAAATATGGGAGGTGGATTGATACTTGATAACTTAACAACAATAAAAAGTTTTAAGCACTTACATGCCTGCAAACACATGAGGTACTCAAATGCTTCTCTCACAATTTTCCCAAATACACACTGGCTCACAGTGTGATTCTAGACAAATAACAGCATCCTTTCACTTTACCAAAAATATTTACTAGTCTGCAACAAGTGAGATGACTGCACACATCCCACGGAGCAGATCTACAAGAAAGTGCCTTTAGCTGTACCACGCTACGGCACTTTCAGAGCACAGGAATGCAACATATGTACAATGATATGTCCCATTCCTGTCGTCTCCCCTGCGCTAGCGCAGAAACAGCTGCCATGCGTCGGCACAGGCACCCTTGCACCATGGTGCAAGGATGCCTGCGCCATGGGGAGATTGCTTTTCTGAATGAAAGGTCCCCTTCCTGCACCATAGCAATCACTGCACGCATTTTCATCTTTCAAAGCGTGCTGTAGAATACAAAGAATATCTACATATCAAGATATCTACATTTGATCTGCTGGTCAATTTGGAGTGCTGTACAAATTAAGTGTAAAATATAATTTTCAAAATGTGAGACAAGTGATGTCTCAATAGAGCTCAGTCAGCAAGATCCTTGTATCAATTCCCGCAACAAAAGTATGGCAACTTTCAGGCCGCCTGATCTCTGGGTAGAATAAACCATGACCCATTTAGAAAACCGGCAGACAATCACAGGAATGTATTTAAGGCTTTCAACAAAATCCGCTTGAAGTCTTGTAAATGGGCCCTCTGATTGTTAGATTGACATGTAAACAATGACTGTACAAATCCTCTGCAACATTTCTTAATTTTTTGTTCACCCAATGCTTAATAAAAGTCCCCACCATGAAATCTCTCTCTGAATGTGATTAGCTATGCATATTTCTGACCATAGGAAGTAACAGTGAGTCAGGCAATACATATTTATATTCAGGAGTGATGTATCAGTCAAGATAATGTCTCATGTAATCCAGCATTTGCTATTTTCTTTTCTCATCTTCTGGAGCTTCCTCCTGGAGATTTCTCAATTCACTCAAAGAAGTCTGAACTCGATTTAAGAAGAAATGACTCATATCTTCTGTGTTTACCACAGAATTTTGTCTTGCTTCATCTGGCTCTGTTCATTTTCAAGTGCACATTATCTGGAGACTTGATAAGTATATCTATTTCCATGAATAGTAATAGAATTTCCAGCCTTATCGGCAGCACCCTTTACTGTAGAAATCTATTTTGGTTGTTCCATTGCTTTCAATAAATCAAGTATATAGAGAATGTTCCTGATTGGAACTCCAGAAGTTGTCAAAAATCCCCTTTGTTACCACAGTTGCCTAAAATCATGGACCATTCCAAAACCATATTGACTGTCTGTATAAATTGTTATATTCAAATATTCTAACAAGTTCTTGTCAATACAACCAACTCTACCACTTGTGATGAATTTACAATCAGCAGATGTTATGCTTCAAGGATGTCAGAAATGGAGCATACTGCATAGGTAGCCTTTAGTGCTCCATCATGATCTCTTCAGCAGAATCAGTCAGATCAGCCATTTTAAGAGGAATTTCTCTAATATCTGGTCTTGGTTTGCTGCATAATGCTGTAACACTGATGCAGTTGTGCTCAGTCTTATAATCATCATCATCATCCCGCATGTTTTTGTCTTCACACCTTTTGATTGGAACTGGAAGCAATGTTGCAGGGTTTAAAAAATTATATCTTCTGTTTGAGATATTTTCAGCTGCCAGTCTGACATGCTCATATCTGGTCAATCAACTGTTTGTCATATACTGAGTTTGTATATGAGTCAGCAAAACCTCAGCACAGTGTGAAACAAACACAATTAATGTATGTCCCATCACAATCCCTTCACTTTGTTCAATTACAATGCAAATGGTTGAAACCAATGTCAAACAACCAGAAAGAAGTGTAGCCACTGAATCCAACACAGCTGATAGATAAACCACTGGCCTCGTGATTCCTCCTTGTTTTTGTGACAAAATTGCAAGGATACACCCATCTTTTACAGAACACAAAAGATAGAAATCCAAATAAAAATCAGAAATACCAAGGCCAGGTGCATTACACAAACTTCTTCTCGATACTTGGAAGGCCTCTAAACATTCATCATCTAATGGTGCAGGATCTTAATTACCACTATCGGTCAACCTTGCTAAAGGTTTTAGAATCAAGGGAAAATTTGGAATCGACGGATTACAGTAGCCAACAATTCCCAAGAGCATCCTGCTTCTGGGTGGTAGGAAAATTATTTTTCAGAAACTTGTTCTTTAGGAACTTCTCTGTTTCTTTTTTAAGGTGATGACCAAGATAAACCACTTCCTTTCTTTAACATACTGCATTTTTTAAAGAGAAACCTTGTGACCGTTGTCAGCTAAATGATTCTATAGAGCAATTGCGTCAAGTTTACAGTCTTCATTCATCTTAGATGTGACCACTAGTTCATCAATATTGTGCAACAAGGCTGAGTTGCAGGGTAACCTTACATTTTCTAGATCTTTCTTCAAGATTTGACTAAACATTGAAGGACTTTCAGTATACCCTTGTGGAATTCAACACCAAATGAGAACTTTATTTTGAAATTGAAATGCAAATAAGTATTGACTGTCTTCATGGAGTGGAATGGAGACAAACACGTTTGGCATAAGTCAGTGACTGTATACCATTCTGCATCTGATGGGATTTTGAACAGGATTACTGCTGTATTCAGTACCACCAGGCAACATGGAATCAATATTTTATTTATTTTACCCAAATCCTTCACTACTAGCCATTTACCACCAGGTATCTTAATTCCCATAACTGAGAGTTGCAAGGGCTACAAAGCACTTCCTGAAGAATTCCCTGTTCCATCATACCAGTCTTCTTACCTTCCTCTGCTTCTACAAAAATGTTATATTGTTTAGTTCTGTGGAAAACAGCATTGGGCATGACATTTATTTTAACAGGCTTTGCACTTTTTATTAATCCTATCTCTTTACCAGACGAATCCCATACCTCTTTTTTGATGTCTTAAATCCAGAGGTAAATCATCTTTGGTCAGGACTGGGAACAATTGGACTCTTGAGGCACATGATTTAATTTTAAATACAGAATCTTCACCCTGAGGTTCAATAGCAACCTCATCTGGTGTACCGTAGATCACACAGGTCATCTTCTGAAGCAATCTCCGGCCCAACAAGTTTACAGGACTCAAACCACATAGAAAGAACTGATGATAATTCTGCATTGACCGTATTGTAACAGGGACATTTGCTGTGACCTGATTAATAATTTGTTTATTAGTTATTCCTGCAACGTGGACTTCCTTTGCCAAGTGGAGTATGTTTGGAACCTCCATGGAATGCACTTTGGAGTGGGTAGCCCCTGTATCAATTAAGAAAAAAAATTGAGTGGCTATTGGCCTCACCATCAATATATGGGCCACTGTGGTTTACCTGCAGGACTGCTCTAAGTAAGCAATGTTTCTCCCCTCTCAGAGTGAATCATTAGGAATTCTTTTTGGGAGAAACCTGAGGAAAATCATTACTCCGAATCAATGGATGCTGTTGATACCCTGGAATATATGGCATTTTGTTTTTCATATTTTGCTGCAGCACTGGGGAGTGGGCATATTCATGCAAATCTGTTACTGATCATGCATACTCTGTACAGGAGCTGGTTGAACTGGAGCTAATGATTGTATCTGTGTCTGATTTAGATTTCGTTGCATCTAGTAAATAAAATCATTCAGAATTCAGTCTGAATTTTGTCTACAGTCCCATTTCCAGGGCCCAGTTTTTTCATAGACATGACAAGCACTGCTCTTCTTCAGCATGTCAACATTTGCAATGATTCCAGAATTGTTCACAATCCCTCTTCCATGACACTATATTTGCATCACTCAGTTTCCCATTTGACACCTGCATTGAGAACATCACATTAATTCCAGGATTGGCAGAATGTACACATCCCAAATCAGAACCCATCAATTGATTTCAGCCATTCCTCTCAAACTGCTTTGTCAGGACAGCAATCAACGTCTCTTTGGTTCTTTTCTGCTTTGCATCAAACAAATCACTCCTGTATTTGGCAAATTTCAAAATTCTCATCTATGCGTGTTGTCTACAAGCACAACATACTCTGTTGAATATAAGAACTAAGCTCAGGATCCAAACCCATGACAAAAATAGAAACAAAGTCACTAGTACCATCTTTCACAGGATGTTGGACTCCACAATGCTTCTTAAAATATCCAAAGGTTCATCGTAGTGGGTATGCATTGACTCCTTTGTCTCTTGAGAATATCTCAAAACCTTTGCCCAATTAATGTGTTTCTCTGGCACCTTATTTTTCAAATGCTCTATCAGCTGCTTGTATTTGTCAGCAACCACATCAGAAGGAAAATTATTACGAACAACCATAGCTGGGTCTTTAGTCAGCCAAGCAACAACAACCTTACACTTGGACCACAAATCACTAGGTACTACAATCTCAAACAACAAATTCAAATCAGTCCACAGCATTTTTGAAATAGTAGTCAACCTATGAAACTCCTTGTAACACTTTTCAGGTTCCTCTTGTAATTTTGGAAAGTCTGTCGTAAAGGTATAAATATCACCTCTTGACCAAGCCACATGCACATAATTCCCTCCATGTACTTCTCTCAGGGCTCGATTACGAGTCTGACCGCCCTATTACAATTAGGACGGTCGGACCGCCATTGCCCCACCACCATGGAACCACCATTCCCTAGCAGTGGTGCGGTGGTGTAGAGGCAGCAATATCCTTGGTGGGACCGCAGCAGTCCTGCCAAGCATATTACAAGTTTCCTCTCCACCATGGTTTTCCTTGCAGTTCTTGCACCATGGAAACTGTGGCGGAGAGGAAACAAAGGCCCCCTTTTGCCTCTGTGCCAAGGGGTGCATGCAGTGGGGCACAACATGTGCCCCCATGTGTCCATGCACCCCAGTTCCTGCGCGGCATAAACTTTACCGTCCATGCCTTGCAGGAATTGTTTTTAGCGTTCCCATTACGGGCCCCATTTTCTGAGGCACTGCATTGGGAACGTCAAGAAAATCCCACAAGGCACGAGAAACATAATCTGGCATGTGGCCCGACCACAGGTTTGGCAGTGCGGAGGCGGTGTGGACCCGGCACGCACAGCCAAAGTCATAATCAGGCTCTTTGTGGTAATTCTGAAACTATTCCTATTTCCGAATCACTAGTTCACTCCTTTGCTTTATTCTCTCTCATTTTATTAATAATCCATCTCTTCCACCTTTCTTTGTGCTTATTTAAGTCACAAGCAAAAAAAGGGGGGAGATAGAGGTAGAGGCTAGGTTTATCTTCCTTACTGATATATACCAAACAAAAATCAAATACTTCTAACAGAACCTGCCCAAGGGATTAATGATAGGATACAGCGACAATCCGCTGTAATCGTTTACTAGAAAAATGACTTTTTTTCTAGAGACCCCGCACCCACCAGGGTTACCCCTAAGTGGCATGCTTCATCATTGGGGTTCATCCGAATCCTCTACAGATTGAGACGTGCTGCGACTTAGAGATTATGCAGGAGCACTTACTGGTGTAGACTAAATGAAGAAAAGGGGAGTGGAGAAAGGGAAATAAAAAATACCTAACTAGTGGGCCACTATTTTATTCCATCCCCTAGTAAGGTTAAAAACAGGGGTTATTGCTGAAAAACGAGACCATAAGGAGTCTGGTTGTCTCAGTAATGGATAGCCAACATGTTTCGAGCCATTCCCCTATTGGCTGTTCATCAGGACTCCGAGGGGCCAGCACCGTGTGTACCACTCCTAAATAATACTATAACAAGGACTCACTTGTGCACAGTTAATGGGCATGCACTGTGTATACATACGGTTTATTAATGAGATATACTGTATCTGTAATTTCAAAAGTAAAAGCATTAAAAACATCGACCTGTCAGCCGTGCTGGCAGGTCACAGTAGCTCATCTTGAACCATGCATATGTAACACCCGTATATAGTTGGTGCTCAATAGGTCTAACCAGTGTTCACTCATTTTTGTGTGTAAAATTGTTGCCACACTTCGTGGATTGTGAAATAAACTCACTCGTGAGACAAGACACAAGAAGACATAATACAACATAACATTTAACATATAGGAAGTGATTTACTTCGTAATGTACTTATGAAATGCTATGCTATAGCGTCATGGTCGAAACCCGGGTCGAGGGGCCTGTAGTTAAACCCTAATTTAAAGAGAAAAGGAGATGCCAATCAGAAAAAGATGCTGCTGGTAGTGCAACTCCCATGGTATCGGTTGCCACCTGTGTGTGAGCATCCTGAGATACAAAACCCCCCACCCCTTACTTCATCAAAGCCGCCTCGGACCAATGCACCTACTTCTTGCCCTGGGGACCTCATATTAGCAAGTTGTTGCTCAGATCCCTGTATTTAAATCCGCTCGCGCAGCGGAAGAAAATACCAGAGCCATGCAACGTGTAAACACTGCACTGCACAGTGTTTCAAGATGCCACCGGAGCTGGAGTCACGCCGGTGCCATGTTACAAGTATGTTGTGTGTGAAAACAAACTCAGAAGGGCTACACTTGTCCCTCATGTTGTGCATATACGGTTGGTTTTCTCAGACAATGGAGGCTATTTTGAAACGGGGTAAATAGTTCTATGAATTCAAATAGAACTCCGAATCAGGTGTTGTGAAACTGTTAAAAACTGGAGGAGGTGATCATGTAGAAGTGATTAATGCTATAAAGCAAATGAATGTGACATAGAGCGAGGGATTATTTAAAAAACGGATATTTATCATAAAAATGCTTGTTTTATATCTCTCTGGCACATGTAGGGTTGTGGCCCATGTCATACCAGCACTGGTACAGGTAACCAGATGTGGGTTATTATCAGGAACACGTTGTTACATTATAGATGTAGAGGAAATTGTTGGTAGTGTTTCAATCTTGCTGGCTGTAAAACCTATAATCAACTACTATTTGATGGTGTCACCTTTTTTGTCACTTAATGTATCAACGTGTCATCCTGGTGATTCCATTATTCATTTTATTAGCACCTAGTATAGTCTGTGTTCCAAATTTTCCCCATGGTTTAGGTGTTCTAGGACCACCTGCTTCAGGTCTTTGATGGTATGTTTTTTGTTCCACGAAATGGGATGACATTTTTGTGATGATGCGTTGGCATCGAACCTTACTGCAGTGTTCGCAAATCCTGGTACTCACTTTTCTCGTGGTCATTCCCACGTAGTGTAGGTTGCAGGGGAAAGTGGTGAGATACACTACTCCTGGTGTGTTGCAATTAGTTAAATCGCGCAGTTCCCAACTCATTCCGTTGTGGAAGGACGCAGTCTTCGTGATGGTCGTGAGGTGGTAGACACTGCAGTTACCCCAGGGGTTGTGGCCTTTGGGTGGTGCGCCCATCATAGTCTGGTTCCTTTCTCTGGTATCATTGGTTTTCTGGCAGGTCTGGACTAGTATGTCCCTCACACTCCTCCCCCATCTGTGGGAGAACATTGGTTTTGGGATGTTGAGTTGTCCATGGTTCAGAATCCACCAATGTTTACCAATATTTCTAGAAACCCGATCTGAGGCTATATTGACGGTGGTAATGCAGATAGGTCTCTTGTCTTTTTCAAAGTTCTGTTTTTGACGTGTCCCCAACAAGGAGTCTCTATGGTTGTTGCTTGCTCGTAATCACAGAGACGGATGGGACAACACGGTGGACAAGGACGAGGAGGGCCACCGTTTCAAGGTCCCCCACCATATCCAGGTCCCTTCTTTTATGGGCCACCAGAATTTCAACAAAAGCCCTATGAATACTGGAACCCAGCTCAAGAGCCTGGATATTTAGGACCACCCAAGCCTTTTTTAGGGCCAGGCAAAGGACCCCAAAGAGCACGAATGAAGAAGGGTCAACAAGTACAATGGACGAACCCACTGGAACAAACGAGGATGACAACGAGGAGCATGGACTCCACGAACGACCCAGGAACGTGCAACCGACCAGTTTAGTGGAAAATTTAACAGATAAGATCTTATCACCTCCTTACCTCAAAATCTTGGAGAAAGGCCTAGGGTTTGTCCCTACAGCGAGTCTGGAAAAATGTAATTTAAGTTGCGAACGCTCTTGACAATAGTGACATTTTTGTTTAAGTTGGCAGGTCTGCTTTTTTCATTGCATCCGCTGCAGCAGTCTTCCAAAGACTAATGTTGAGAATGTTCACTGACCTCCCACAAGTAGTAGTTTTCCAGGATGACATTTTAATATTTTCAGACCAAGAGAGTGAGCATGGCCAAGTGTTGACTGATGTGCTAAGAATACTTAACCCCTTCAGCGCTGCGCGAATGCTCCCGCTTTGCGGGAGAATTCATGAGTGGGCAGGGTTTGGACTGCCCCCGGCCATCCTCCACACACGCCCACCGTGACGTCGGACGGCCGGGGCCGTCCTGAGCTCCGAAGGGGTTAAGAATAGAATGGCTTCTTTACGTAAGGACAAGTGTATTTTTAAGAAAGGAGAAATGGAATAGCTTGGCTATGTCTTTTGTGGACAAGGAGTAAAACCCAAACCCAGTTTAATCAAAAACATAATTTGCCACCAGCATCTAAAAATAAGAAGCAATTGTTATCATTTTTAGGGCTTTGCGAGTTCTATGCCAAATCCATGAGGAATTTTTCTAATTTAACTGAATGCTTTGGAGCACTTTTAAAGAAAAGTGTTGATTTTGAGTGGTCCAAGGCTTGAGAAATGTCTTTCAAGCAGATAAGGAAGAGATCGTTAAGGCACCTGCTCTACAACCGTTTGTTGAAGGGCTAAAAACAATTGTCACAGTAGATGCATGTGAATATGGATTGGGAGTTGTCTTGTCCCAAATGGAATGTGCTCATGAGAACACTGTAGGTTTTTCCTCTAAAACATTACGTCAGGCAGAGAGGAAATACTCAGTCATTGAAAAAGAATTACTGGCATGGGTATGGAGTGTGGAGAAATCTAGGTCATTACTTTGGGGAAGGCCATTTGTGTTAAGGACTGATCACTGTCCTTTAGTGGTCATACTGTCAGGGAGGAAACTTAAATGCTCAACTGCAGGACTTGTAAGATTGTCAGCAAGGTTGTTGGAATTTGCTTTCACAATAGAGTATATCCCAGACGGGAAAAACTCTAGGGCAGATTGTTTTTTGAGACTACCTATTGAGGATATGGAAGACTGTGAATGGGAGGCTGAGCTAAAAGAGTGTTTCGCAGCTCATGTTTGAGAAGTTAGCATTTGTAAAAAAACAAGAAGAATGGATAAAAGCAATTGAGGATGATCACATTTCGAAAGAAGTGGTTTCACTTGTAAAATCAGGATGACCTAAAGAGAAAAATCTATCTGATGGTTTACAGACGTTTTGGAAGGTTGCAGATAAATTGTCTGTGTGGAAAGCTAATGCACAGGGACTGGTTGGGTCCGCTCTTATGTTTCCACCACAGGATTATTGAACTGGCTCATTCAGGGCATTTGAGATCAACTGTAACTAAACAAAAGGTGAGAGGTGATTTTTGGTGTCCAAAAATGGATGGTGATATTGAAGATTTTGTAAAGGACTGTATAAAATGTAATATGAGTGACAAGGTTCTTATAACTGATAACACCACGATATGTCCAAGCAGGGCCTGGCAACTTGTGGGAGTGGATTTTTGGGACCTTATCATATCTTGCCCAATCATATGAACTACTTTATAGTCATGATTGATCATCTTTCGAGATGGGTTGATGTAGAAGCAGTTAGCGAACCAATGACTAAAATGTAACTGATTGCTTTCAGAAGGTTTTTGCCTGGGAGGAATTCCCAGGAGAAATCATGACTGTTAATGGTGTTCAGTTTACTTCAGTGGAGATGACCACTTTTCTGAAAAAGTGTGCTGTAAAACATGTAAGAACCCATTTTACCACCCTAAAGCAATGGTAAAGTGAAACGCTGTAATAGGATCTTAGTAGAATGTGTATAGTCTACATATAGAAGTAATATGGATGTTAGTAAAGTGGTTAAGGATCTAATTTGGTCTTATAGCACCATACCACATATTGTTACTGGAAATACCCCATTTGCATTAATGAGAGGGAGAAATGCTGCCACAGAACTGTGTCCTTTCTGGATGGTTGAGTTCTTTTCAAAGAAAGGAGAGGTTTGTGAGTGGTGGAAAATTGCTTCAAGAGCGTCCACGAGCTGTGTGTCTGCGCATGGGGTTTCGTTGTTTTCTCTGTCGGCCAGCAATGGAACAATCAGGAGGCTCGCACGTGCAGTCTACATCGGCCGATGGTGAAAGTATAAATAACACAGCAGCAAAATCTATTAGAAGAAAATTACTCACAAGGCTGACATGAGCTGGTATGATGACCAGTGGAGTTCTCCCGGCAGCCTCATTGTCTCCCGTAGGACTACAGGATAACACTTAAAAAGGTTGTTAACCACCGATCTGCACGCTTTCTTAAGGATATTATTAATTAAACAGTTATTTGCACACTATTTTAAAAACCAAGTGGATGCAAAACAGTTGTGCAGATTACCATTCAGCGATTGTGCAGATCAACATTCAGTGATTTGCACGCTTCTTTAAGGATATTACTTGTCAGTTAGTGATTTGCACACTGTTTATAAAAGAAAATATAATAGATGCAAACCATTCTTCATTCAGATATTTGCATGCTTTCTTAGGAATGTGAAAATTATTTGTCATCTAACATTCTACAAGTTGCATGCTTATTGAAAAACAGGAGTGAAACATTTATAGCTAGTAACTTACAGCATTGGCAAGCATAAAGTTGGTTGTTCTAATTTATTTACTTCTCTTCCATATTATCCTTCTTCCTTACTTTATATATTTAGGGAAATGCAGAACATACCTCCTCTTGCTTCTTGCTTACAGGATCCTGGCAATCCACCTTTGGAGTGGAATCTATGGTTAAGATTGTTTAGAGTGTTTTTAGGTGCAATTGACGCACAAAAATTCAGACCTGAAAGGGAAAAAGTCTAATGCATTATTATTTGGGAGTTGAGGGTCAAAATGTTTACGATCTTCTTCCTGAGTACGAGACTACAGGTGATGAGGATATTGATTAATTTGATACAGTGGTGGCCCAACTAGTTAAGTATTTTTCCAAAACAAAAAATATAGTAGTACACAGGTACAAGTTTTTCATAAGAGTGCAGAAACCAAATGGGTGTATCAACACATACATCACAGTGTTGAGAATTCTAGCAGCTAAATGTGAATTTGATAATTTTCCTTCTGAGTTAATTAGAGATCAACTGGTGGTGAGATGTTGTTCAAAGAAGATACAAGAGCTGCTGTTAGCATGTCATAATCCTTCCTTGGACAAAGCTATAGATATACCTAAAAGTATTGATGGATCTCAATTGCAGACTTGCCATCTCACATTGTGCCACCGTGTGACACACAATATCGTCTCCCAACTCACGGTCATCCAGTGAGGCGCCGATATCATATGGTGGCAGGGAAGAAGAGCTGAAAAACGCTGCAAATAGTGGTTTTCCAGCTCGTTTTCCAAGGCTTTGAACTGCTGATGTACATTAGGGGGTGTGAAAATACCCCGGGACATCGGCACCCTCAAGCTTTATTTTTTGGAAGAGGATGGGGCTTGGGGGCAAAAGTGCTTCTTAGATATTTCTTGGCACGCGGCTCCACCCGTACACATAAAGAGGTCTGGCCTCCTCATGCTACATTTGAACCGGCTCGATGCATATATGAATAGGCGCATCATCCAATAAAACACTACCACCTCTCACCTTCCACACAATGTCGAAGAAATACTGCACTGCCCTACCCCCTTTCCCTTGTTGCTCTTTGTTAGCTTTTAGTCCCCGTAACATTCTGGTCCTTTTTTCAATTCATCGCCACAATATTGTAGTACTTCATTCACAGGGATTGATGATAAAAGATATGTTAATTCACAAACAAGATATGCGTCCATACAGCAGCCCCCACCCTCCCCCCCTCCGGATTAATGACATATATGGAATGCAGCTCCTCATGACATTGCTGCATTAATGAAATGTCAACAATCCAAACAAGACATTAGCACAGGGTGCTGCATTACGGGCTGGATTGTTTTTTTGCAGGATCCCTTTCTTCACAAAAACAGTGCTTTGAGACATATTCCTCTTTACGCATGCAAAGAGGAAGTAATGAGGAGAAATCCCAATATTTCTCCGCGTTTTACCTCTGTCGGGTATATGCACCATTTCAGCACAAACTCAAGATTACAAGTCTTTGTAAACCTGGGTTTGCGTCAAAGTGCATGGAAGGATAAATGGGAACGCCCATGCTCCACCCATGTAACAACTTCCTTATGCAAAGTAATACAAAGTAGTGCCATGTACTGCGTTACTTTGTATTTGCTAAACAATGTAACGCCAAGCAAAGTAGTTTTGCATGGCTTAGTAAATGCCAAAAAGGATTTCGCGTCGGGCTGTGCCACTTTGGTGACACAACCTTGATATAAAATCAGGCCTTTGCGACCAGCCAAGAAGTAATTTCCAGCTCAAGAATAGCTGGCAGAACCAGAATAGGACTGGTTCTCCCACTAATTCAGCACTAATCTTACCCAAAGAGAAAACCCGGGGTAAGCAAAGAAGTCAATAGAGTTGGTAGGACAAGGGCACTGGGTGTCCCTAGTTTTGCCAGAATAGTCCTGGATTTTCATAGTATGTCTCAGTGTCCTGATACTTTAAACCACTTCATCCTCATGCCCATGTTTTCTGGTCAGGATCCATTAAGCATGGATGCCAAAGATAAAATGTTGCATATTATCACTTCATCCTGCTCCTGTCTACTGTGAACTACCTTTCTCTTTAAAACCACAATAGCTGTGCTGTATCAGTTTGTTCATGCAACACAGCAGGTGGTCAGCAGGATAGCGGGTATGACATCCTATCATTAGGGTATATATAAAAGTGACAACCACAGCCTGTTGATACCCTCACCTGCAATGTTTTGAAATCCTTCAAAAATCTAGTTAATAACAAGCATTAGAAATGCAATCGGGCTCGGATTTATTTGAGTTTGAGCTAATGGCATTGTAAATGCCAATGTATTGTTGCTATGTGTTATGGAGTGTGTTCATGTGGTGTGTACTGCCAGTAATCTCCTTGTGAGTGTGCGAATATTGCACCACTTGCCTGTGATGTCCTTCTTGTGAGTGTGAGAAGCTTGCACCTCTGCTGCCTGTGGTCTCCTTGTGAGTGTAAGAAGCTTGCACTGCTGCTGCCTGTGATGTCGTTCTTGTGAGTGGGAGAAGATTGCACCTCAGCTGCCTGTGGTCTCCTTGTGAGTCTATGCACTGTCATCGCTAGCCTGTAGATATGCACTGTCATCGCTAGCCTGTAGATATGCATTGGCGTCACTAGCCTGTGGGTATGCACCGTCATCGCTAGCCTGTAGATATGCACTGTCATCGCTAGCCTGTAGATATGCGCTGTCATTGCTATCCTGTAGATATGCGCTGTCATCGCTAGCCTGTAGATATGCATTATCATAGCTAGCCTGTAGATATGCACTGTCATCGCTAGCCTGTAGATATGCACTGTCATTGCTAGCCTGTAGATATGCATTGGCTTCACTAGCCTGTAGATATGCACCGTCATCGCTAGCCTGTAGATATGCACTGTCATTGCTAACCTGTAAAAATTCATTTGCTTCACTAGCCTGTAGTTATGCACTGTCATCGCTAGCCTGTAGATATGCGCTGTCATCGCTAGCCTGTAGATATGCTCTGTCATCGCTAGCCTGTAGATATGCACTGTCATCGCTAGCCTAGCTAGATATGCATTGGCTTCACTAGCCTGTAGGTATGCACCGTCATCGCTAGCCTGTAGATATGCACTGTCATCGCTAGCCTGTAGATATGCGCTGTCATTGCTATCCTGTAGATATGCGCTGTCGTCGCTAGCCTGTAGATATGCATTATCATCGCTAGCCTGTAGATATGCACTGTCATCGCTAGCCTGTAGATATGCTCGGTCATCGCTAGCATGTAGATATGCACTGTCATCGCTAGCCTGTAGATATGCATTGGCTTCACTAGCCTGTAGATATGCACCGTCATCGCTAGTCAGTAGATATGCCATGTCATCGCTAACCTGTAGATATGCATTGGCTTCACTAGCCTGCAGTTATGCACTGTCATCGCTAGCCTGTAGATATGCTCTGTCATCGCTAGCCTGTAGATATGCTCTGTCATCGCTAGCCTGTAGATATGCTCTGTCATCGCTAGCCTGTAGATATGCATTGGCTTCACTAGCATGTAGATATGCACTGTCATCGCTAGCCTGTAGATATGCACTGTCATCGCTAGCCTGTAGATATGCTCTGTCATCGCTAGCCTGTAGATATGCACTGTTATCGCTAGCCTGTAGATATGCATTGGCTTCGCTAGCCTGTAGATATGCATTGGCTTCGCTAGCCTGTAGATATGCACTGTCATCGCTAGCCTGTAGATATGCTCTGTCATCGCTAGCCTGTAGATATGCATTGGCTTCACTAGCCTGTAGTTATGCACTGTCATCGCTAGCCTGTAGATATGCTCTGTCATCGCTAGCCTGTAGATATGCACTGTCATCGCTAGCCTGTAGATATGCACTGTCATCGCTAGCCTGTAGATATGCACTGTCATCGCTAGCCTGTAGATATGCATTGGCTTTAAAAGCCTGTAGATATGCACTGTCATCGCTAGCCTGTAGATATGCTCTGTCATTGCTAGCCTGTACATATGCATTGTCATCGCTAGCCTGTAGATATGCACTGTCATCGCTAGCCTGTAGATATGCACTGTCATCGCTAGCCTGTAGATATGCACTGTCATCGCTAGCCTGTAGATATGCTCTGTCATTGCTAGCCTGTAGATATGCATTGTCATCGCTAGCCTGTAGATATGCACTGTCATCGCTAGCCTGTAGCTATGCACTGTCATCGCTAGCCTGTAGCTATGCACTGTCATCGCTAGCCTGTAGCTATGCACTGTCATCGCTAGCCTGTAGATATGCTCTGTCATCGCTAGCCTGTAGATATGCACTGTCATCGCTAGCCTGTAGATATGCACTGACTTCGCTAGCCTGTAGATATGCACTGTCATCGCTAGCCTGTAGATATGCTCTGTCATTGCTAGCCTGTAGATATGCACTGTCATCGCTAGCCTGTAGATATGCATTGGCTTCACTAGCCTGTAGATATGCACTGTCATCGCTAGCCTGTAGATATGCACTGTCATCGCTAGCCTGTAGATATGCACTGTCATCGCTAGCCTGTAGAAATGCACCGTTATCGCTAGCCTGTAGATATGCATTGGCTTCGCTAGCCTGTAGATATGCACTGTCATCGCTAGCCTGTACATATGCATTGTCATCGCTAGCCTGTAGATATGCACTGTCATCGCTAGCCTGTAGATATGCACTGTCATCGCTAGCCTGTAGATATGCACTGTCATCGCTAGCCTGTAGATATGCTCTGTCATTGCTAGCCTGTAGATATGCATTGTCATCGCTAGCCTGTAGATATGCACTGTCATCGCTAGCCTGTAGCTATGCACTGTCATCGCTAGCCTGTAGCTATGCACTGTCATCGCTAGCCTGTAGCTATGCACTGTCATCGCTAGCCTGTAGATATGCTCTGTCATCGCTAGCCTGTAGATATGCACTGTCATCGCTAGCCTGTAGATATGCACTGACTTCGCTAGCCTGTAGATATGCACTGTCATCGCTAGCCTGTAGATATGCTCTGTCATTGCTAGCCTGTAGATATGCACTGTCATCGCTAGCCTGTAGATATGCATTGGCTTCACTAGCCTGTAGATATGCACTGTCATCGCTAGCCTGTAGATATGCACTGTCATCGCTAGCCTGTAGAAATGCACCGTTATCGCTAGCCTGTAGATATGCATTGGCTTCGCTAGCCTGTAGATATGCACTGTCATCGCTAGCCTGTAGATATGCTCTGTCATCGCTAGCCTGTAGATATGCATTGGCTTCACTAGCCTGTAGTTATGCACTGTCATCGCTAGCCTGTAGATATGCTCTGTCATCGCTAGCCTGTAGATATGCACTGTCATCGCGAGCCTGTAGATATGCACTGTCATTGCTAGGCTGTAGATATGCATTGGCTTCAAAAGCCTGTAGATATGCACTGTCATTGCTAGCCTGTAGATATGCATTGGCTTCACTAGCCTGTAGATATGCTTTGTCATTGCTAGCCTGTAGATATGCATTAGCTTCACTAGCCTGTAGATATGCACTGTCATCGCTAGCCTGTAGATATGCATTGGCTCCACTCTGCACTACGCACCACGCCTCTGCACTACGCCTCTGCACTACGCACTACGCCTCTGCACTACGCCTCTGCACTACGCACTACGCCTCTGCACTACGCACTACACCTCTGCACTACGCACTACGCCTCTGCACTACGCACTACGCCTCTGCACTACGTCTCTGCACTACGCCTCTGCACTACGCCTCTGCACTACGCACTATGCCTCTGCACTACGCACTACGCCTCTGCACTATGCACTATGCCTCTGCACTACGCCTCTGCACTACGCACTACGCCTCTGCACTACGCACTACGCCTCTACACTCTGCACTACGCAGTACGCCTCTGCACTACGCACTACGCCTCTGCACTACGCACTACGCCTCTGCACTACGCACTCTGCACTACGCACTACGCCTCTGCACTACGCACTACGCCTCTGCACTACGCACTACGCCTCTGCACTACGCACTATGCCTCTGCACTACGCACTACGCCTCTGCACTACACACTACGCCTCTGCACTACGCCTCTGCACTACGCACCACGCCTCTGCACTACGCACTACGCCTCTGCACTACGCACTACGCCTCTGCACTACACCTCTGCACTACACACTACGCCTCTGCACTACGCCTCTGCACTACGCAATACGCCTCTGCACTCTGCACTACGCACTACGCCTCTGCACTACGCCTCTGCACTCTGCACTACGCCTCTGCACTCTGCACTACGCCTCTGCACTATGCCTCTGCACTACGCCTCTGCACTCTGCACTACGCCTCTGCACTACGCACTACGCCTCTGCACTACGCACTACGCCTCTGCACTCTGCACTACGCCTCTGCACTACGCACTAAGCCTCTGCACTCTGCACTACGCCTCTGCACTCTGCACTACGCACTACACCTCTGCACTCTGCACTACGCCTCTGCACTACGCACTACGCCTCTGCACTACGCCTCTGCACTCTGCACTACACACTACGCCTCTGCACTACGCATGCCTCTGCACTACGCCTCTGCACTACGCCTCTGCACTACGCCTCTGCACTACGCACTACGCCTCTGCACTACGCACTACGCACTATGCCTCTGCACTCTGCACTACGCCTCTGCACTCTGCACTACGCCTCTGCACTACGCACTATGCCTCTGCACTACGCACTACGCCTCTGCACTACGCACTACGCCTCTGCACTACGCACTACGCCTCTGCACTACGCACTACGCCTCTGCACTACGCACTACGCCTCTGCACTATGCACTACGCCTCTGCACTCTGCACTACGCCTCTGCACTACGCCTCTGCACTACACCTCTGCACTACGCACTACGCCTCTGCACTACGCACTCTGCACTACGCCTCTGCACTACGCCTCTGCACTACGCCTCTGCACTATGCCTCTGCACTCTGCACTACGCCTCTGCCCTACGCACTACGCCTCTGCACTACGCCTCTGCACTACGCACTACGCACTACGCCTCTGCACTACGCACTACGCCTCTGCACTATGCACTACGCCTCTGCACTACGCACTACGCCTCTGCACTCTGCACTACGCCTCTGCACTACGCCTCTGCACTACGCACTACGCCTCTGCACTATGCACTACGCCTCTGCACTACGCACTACGCCTCTGCACTATGCACTACGCCTCTGCGCTCTGCACTACGCCTCTGCACTACGCACTACGCCTCTGCACTACGCACTACGCCTCTGCACTACGCACTACGCCTCTGCACTACGCACTACGCCTCTGCACTACGCACTACGCCTCTGCACTACGCCTCTGCACTCTGCACTACACCTCTGCACTCTGCACTACGCCTCTGCACTACGCACTACGCCTCTGCACTACGCCTCTGCACTACGCACTACGCCTCTGCACTACGCACTACGCCTCTGCACTACGCACTACGCCTCTGCACTCTGCACTATGCACTACGCCTCTGCACTACGCCTCTGCACTACGCACTACGCCTCTGCACTACGCCTCTGCACTACGCACTACGCCTCTGCACTACGCACTACGCCTCTGCACTACGCCTCTGCACTCTGCACTACACCTCTGCACTCTGCACTATGCCTCTGCACTACGCACTATGCCTCTGCACTACGCCTCTGCACTACGCCTCTGCACTACGCACTACGCCTCTGCACTCTGCACTACGCACTACGCCTCTGCACTACGCACTACGCCTCTGCACTACGCCTCTGCACTACGCCTCTGCACTACGCACTACACCTCTGCACTCTGCACTACGCCTCTGCACTCTGCACTACGCCTCTGCACTATGCCTCTGCACTACGCCTCTGCACTCTGCACTATGCACTACGCCTCTGCACTACGCACTACGCCTCTGCACTACGCACTACGCCTCTGCACTACGCACTACGCCTCTGCACTCTGCACTACGCCTCTGCACTACGCACTACGCCTCTGCACTCTGCACTACGCCTCTGCACTCTGCACTACACACTACACCTCTGCACTCTGCACTACGCCTCTGCACTACGCACTACGCCTCTGCACTACGCACTACGCCTCTGCACTACACACTACGCCTCTGCACTACGCACTACGCCTCTGCACTACGCCTCTGCACTACGCCTCTGCACTACGCCTCTGCACTACGCACTACGCCTCTGCACTACGCACTACGCACTACGCCTCTGCACTCTGCACTACGCCTTTGCACTCTGCACTACGCCTCTGCACTACGCACTACGCCTCTGCACTACGCACTACGCCTCTGCACTCTGCACTACGCACTACGCCTCTGCACTACGCACTACGCCTCTGCACTACGCACTATGCCTCTGCACTATGCACTACACCTCTGCACTCTGCACTACACGTCTGCACTACGCCTCTGCACTACGCCTCTGCACTACGCACTACGCCTCTGCACTACGCCTCTGCACTACGCACTCTGCACTACGCCTCTGCACTACGCCCCTGCACTACGCCTCTGCACTACGCCTCTGCACTACGCCTCTGTACTATGCCTCTGCACTCTGCACTATGCCTCTGCACTACGCCTCTGCACTCTGCACTACGCACTACGCCTCTGCACTACGCACTACGCCTCTGCACTACGCACTACGCCTCTGCACTACGCACTACGCCTCTGCACTACGCACTACGCCTCTGCACTCTGCACTATGCACTACGCCTCTGCACTACGCCTCTGCACTACGCACTATGCCTCTGCACTACGCCTCTGCACTACGCACTACGCCTCTGCACTACGCACTACGCCTCTGCACTACGCCTCTGCACTCTGCACTACACCTCTGCACTCTGCACTATGCCTCTGCACTACGCACTATGCCTCTGCACTACGCCTCTGCACTACGCCTCTGCACTCTGCACTACGCACTACGCCTCTGCACTACGCCTCTGCACTACACCTCTGCACTCTGCGCTACGCCTCTGCACTACGCACTACGCCTCTGCACTACGCACTACACACTACGCCTCTGCACTACGCACTACGCCTCTGCACTACGCACTACGCCTCTGCACTACGCACTACGCCTCTGCACTACGCCTCTGCACTCTGCACTACGCACTACGCCTCTGCACTACACCTCTGCACTCTGCACTACGCCTCTGCACTACGCACTATGCCTCTGCACTACGCACTACACACTACGCCTCTGCACTACGCCTCTGCACTACGCACTACGCCTCTGCACTACGCCTCTGCACTACGCACTACGCCTCTGCACTACGCCTCTGCACTCTGCACTACGCACTACGCCTCTGCACTACGCACTACACCTCTGCACTACGCACTACACCTCTGCACTATGCACTACGCCTCTGCACTCTGCACTATGCCTCTGCACTACGCCTCTGCACTACGCACTACGCCTCTGCACAACACCTCTGCACTACGCACTACGCCTCTGCACTATGCACTCTGCACTACGCACTCTGCACTACGCACTCTGCACTACGCCTCTGCACTACGCACTACGCCTCTGCACTACGCACTACGCCTCTGCACTACGCACTACGCCTCTGCACTATGCACTACGCCTCTGCACTCTGCACTACGCCTCTGCACTACGCCTCTGCACTATGCCTCTGCACTACGCACTACGCCTCTGCACTACGCACTCTGCACTACGCCTCTGCACTACGCCTCTGCACTATGCCTCTGTACTCTGCACTACGCCTCTGCACTACGCACTACGCACTACGCCTCTGCACTCTGCACTACGCACTACACCTCTGCACTACGCACTACGCACTACGCCTCTGCACTACGCACTACGCCTCTGCACTCTGCACTACGCCTCTGCACTCTGCACTACGCACTACGCCTCTGCACTACGCCTCTGCACTACGCACTACGCCTCTGCACTACGCACTACGCCTCTGCACTACGCACTATGCCTCTGCACTACGCACTACGCCTCTGCACTACGCCTCTGCACTCTGCAGTACGCCTCTGCACTCTGCACTACACCTCTGCACTCTGCACTACGCCTCTGCACTACGCACTACGCCTCTGCACTACGCCTCTGCACTCTGCACTAGGCCTCTGCACTACGCACTACGCCTCTGCACTACACCTCTGCACTCTGCACTACGCCTCTGCACTACGCACTACACCTCTGCACTACACACTACGCCTCTGCACTACGCACTACGCCTCTGCACTATGCACCACGCCTCTGCACTACGCACTACGCCTCTGCACTATGCCTCTGCACTCTGCACTATGCCTCTGCACTACGCCTCTGCACTCTGCACTATGCACTACGCCTCTGCACTACACCTCTGCACTCTGCACTCTGCACTCTGCCTCTGCACTACGCACTATGCCTCTGCACTACGCACTACACACTACGCCTCTGCACTACGCCTCTGCACTACGCACTACGCCTCTGCACTACGCACTACACCTCTGCACTACGCACTACACCTCTGCACTATGCACTACGCCTCTGCACTCTGCACTACGCCTCTGCACTACGCACTACGCCTCTGCACAACGCCTCTGCACTACGCACTCTGCACTACGCCTCTGCACTACGCCTCTGCACTACGCCTCTGCACTACGCCTCTGCACTACGCCTCTGCACTACGCCTCTGCACTACGCCTCTGCACTCTGCACTACGCCTCTGCACTACGCCTCTGCACTAAGCACTACGCCTCTGCACTCTGCACTACGCCTCTGCACTACGCACTACGCCTCTGCACTACGCACTACGCCTCTGCACTACGCACTACACCTCTGCACTACGCACTATGCCTCTGCACTACGCACTACGCCTCTGCACTACACACTACCCCTCTGCACTACGCACTACGCCTCTGCACTCTGCACTATGCACTACGCCTCTGCACTACGCACTACGCCTCTGCACTCTGCACTACGCCTCTGCACTACGCCTCTGCACTACGCCTCTGCACTACGCCTCTGCACTCTGCCTCTGCACTACGCACTACGCCTCTGCACTACGCACTACGCCTCTGCACTATGCACTACGCCTCTGCACTATGCACTACGCCTCTGCACTACGCACTACGCCTCTGCACTATGCACTACGCCTCTGCACTACGCACTACGCACTACGCCTCTGCACTACGCACTACACCTCTGCACTACGCCTCTGTACTACGCACTACCCCTCTGCACTACGCACTATGCCTCTGCACTCTGCACTACGCACTACGCCTCTGCACTACGCCTCTGCACTCTGCACTACGCCTCTGCACTCTGCACTACGCCTCTGCACTACGCCTCTGCACTCTGCCTCTGCACTACGCACTACGCCTCTGCACTACGCACTACGCCTCTGCACTACGCCTCTGCACTACGCACTACGCCTCTGCACTACGCACTTCGCCTCTGCACTACGCACTACGCCTCTGCACTACGCACTACGCCTCTGCACTACACACTACGCCTCTGCACTACGCCTCTGCACTACGCACCACGCCTCTGCACTACGCACTACGCCTCTGCACTACGCACTACGCCTCTGCACTACGCCTCTGCACTACACACTACGCCTCTGCACTACGCCTCTGCACTACGCACTACGCCGCTGCACTCTGCACTACGCACTACGCCTCTGCACTACGCACTACGCCTCTGCACTACGCACTACGCCTCTGCACTCTGCACTATGCCTCTGCACTCTGCACTACGCCTCTGCACTATGCCTCTGCACTACGCCTCTGCACTCTGCACTACGCAGTACGCCTCTGCACTACGCACTATGCCTCTGCACTACGCACTACGCCTCTGCACTACGCACTCTGCACTATGCACTACGCCTCTGCACTACGCACTACGCCTCTGCACTACGCACTACGCCTCTGCACTACGCACTACACCTCTGCACTACACACTACGCCTCTGCACTACACACTACGCCTCTGCACTACGCCTCTGCACTACGCACTACGCCTCTGCACTACGCCTCTGCACTACGCACTACGCCTCTGCACTACACACTACGCCTCTGCACTACGCCTCTGCACTACGCATTACGCCTCTGCACTCTGCACTACGCCTCTGCACTACGCACTACGCCTCTGCACTACGCACTACGCCTCTGCACTCTGCACTACGCCTCTGCACTACGCCTCTGCACTATGCCTCTGCACTAAGCCTCTGCACTCTGCACTACGCCTCTGCACTACGCACTACGCCTCTGCACTACGCACTACGCCTCTGCACTACGCACTACGCCTCTGCACTACGCCTCTGCACTCTGCACTACGCCTCTGTACTACGCACTACGCCTCTGCACTCTGCACTACGCCTCTGCACTCTGCACTACGCACTACACCTCTGCACTCTGCACTACGCCTCTGCACTACGCACTACGCCTCTGCACTCTGCACTACACACTACGCCTCTGCACTACGCACGCCTCTGCACTACGCCTCTGCACTACGCCTCTGCACTACGCCTCTGCACTACGCACTACGCCTCTGCACTATGCACTACGCACTATGCCTCTGCACTCTGCACTACGCCTCTGCACTCTGCACTACGCCTCTGCACTACGCACTACGCCTCTGCACTACGCACTACGCCTCTGCACTACGCACTACGCACTACGCCTCTGCACTACGCACTACGCACTATGCCTCTGCACTACGCACTATGCCTCTGCACTACGCACTACGCCTCTGCACTATGCACTACGCCTCTGCACTCTGCACTACGCCTCTGCACTACGCCTCTGCACTATGCCTCTGCACTACGCACTACGCCTCTGCACTACGCCTCTGCACTACGCCTCTGCACTATGCCTCTGCACTCTGCACTACGCCTCTGCACTACGCCTCTGCACTACGCACTACGCACTACGCCTCTGCACTACGCACTACGCCTCTGCACTACGCACTACGCCTCTGCACTACGCACTACGCCTCTGCACTCTGCACTACGCCTCTGCACTACGCACTACGCCTCTGCACTACGCACTACACCTCTGCACTACGCACTACGCCTCTGCACTATGCACTACGCCTCTGCACTCTGCACTACGCCTCTGCACTACGCACTACGCCTCTGCACTATGCACTACGCCTCTGCACTACGCACTACGCCTCTGCACTACGCACTACGCCTCTGCACTACGCCTCTGCACTCTGCACTACACCTCTGCACTCTGCACTACGCCTCTGCACTACGCACTACGCCTCTGCACTACGCCTCTGCACTACGCACTACGCCTCTGCACTACGCACTACGCCTCTGCACTACGCACTACGCCTCTGCACTACACACTACGCCTCTGCACTACGCCTCTGCACTACGCACCACGCCTCTGCACTACGCACTACGCCTCTGCACTACGCACTACGCCTCTGCACTATGCCTCTGCACTACACACTACGCCTCTGCACTATGCCTCTGCACTACGCACTACGCCTCTGCACTCTGCACTACGCACTACGCCTCTGCACTATGCACTACGCCTCTGCACTATGCCTCTGCACTACGCCTCTGCACTACGCACTACGCCTCTGCACTCTGCACTACGCCTCTGCACTCTGCACTACGCCTCTGCACTATGCCTCTGCACTACGCCTCTGCACTCTGCACTACGCACTACGCCTCTGCACTACGCACTATGCCTCTGCACTACGCACTACGCCTCTGCACTATGCACTACGCCTCTGCACTACGCACTACGCCTCTGCACTACGCCTCTGCACTCTGCACTACGCCTCTGCACTCTGCACTACGCACTACACCTCTGCACTCTGCACTATGCCTCTGCACTACACACTACACCTCTGCACTACGCACTACGCCTCTGCACTCTGCACTACACACTACGCCTCTGCACTACGCACTACGCCTCTGCACTACGCCTCTGCACTACGCCTCTGCACTACACCTCTGCACTACGCACTACGCCTCTGCACTACGCACTACGCACTACGTCTCTGCACTCTGCACTACCCCTCTGCACTCTGCACTACGCCTCTGCACTACGCACTACGCCTCTGCACTACGCACTACGCCTCTGCACTCTGCACTACGCACTACGCCTCTGCACTACGCACTACGCCTCTGCACTACGCACTATGCCTCTGCACTACGCACTACGCCTCTGCACTATGCACTACACCTCTGCACTCTGCACTACACCTCTGCACTACGCCTCTGCACTACGCCTCTGCACTACGCACTACGCCTCTGCACTACGCCTCTGCACTACGCACTCTGCACTACGCCTCTGCACTACGCCTCTGCACTCCGCCTCTGCACTACGCCTCTGCACTACGCCTCTGCACTATGCCTCTGCACTCTGCACTATGCCTCTGCACTACGCACTACGCCTCTGCACTCTGCACTACGCACTACGCCTCTGCACTACGCACTACGCCTCTGCACTACGCCTCTGCACTACGCACTACGCCTCTGCACTACGCACTACGCCTCTGCACTCTGCACTACGCACTACGCCTCTGCACTACGCCTCTGCACTACGCACTACGCCTCTGCACTACGCACTACGCCTCTGCACTACGCACTACGGCTCTGCACTACGCCTCTGCACTCTGCACTACACCTCTGCACTCTGCACTACGCCTCTGCACTACGCACTACGCCTCTGCACTACGCCTCTGCACTCTGCACTACGCCTCTGCACTCTGCACTACGCACTACGCCTCTGCACTACGCCTCTGCACTACACCTCTGCACTCTGCACTACGCCTCTGCACTACGCACTACGCCTCTGCACTACGCACTACACACTACGCCTCTGCACTACGCACTACGCCTCTGCACTACGCACTACGCCTCTGCACTACGCACTACGCCTCTGCACTACGCCTCTGCACTCTGCACTACGCACTACGCCTCTGCACTACACCTCTGCACTCTGCACTACGCCTCTGCACTATGCACTATGCCTCTGCACTACGCACTACACACTACGCCTCTGCACTACGCCTCTGCACTACGCACTACACCTCTGCACTCTGCACTACGCCTCTGCACTACGCACTACGCCTCTGCACTACGCCTCTGCACTACGCACTACGCCTCTGCACTACGCACTACGCCTCTGCACTACGCACTACGCCTCTGCACTACACACTACGCCTCTGCACTACGCCTCTGCACTACGCACCACGCCTCTGCACTACGCACTACGCCTCTGCACTACGCACTACGCCTCTGCACTATGCCTCTGCACTACACACTACGCCTCTGCACTATGCCTCTGCACTACGCACTACGCCTCTGCACTCTGCACTACGCACTACGCCTCTGCACTATGCACTACGCCTCTGCACTATGCCTCTGCACTACGCCTCTGCACTACGCACTACGCCTCTGCACTCTGCACTACGCCTCTGCACTCTGCACTACGCCTCTGCACTATGCCTCTGCACTACGCCTCTGCACTCTGCACTACGCACTATGCCTCTGCACTACGCACTATGCCTCTGCACTACGCACTACGCCTCTGCACTATGCACTACGCCTCTGCACTACGCACTACGCCTCTGCACTACGCCTCTGCACTCTGCACTACGCCTCTGCACTCTGCACTACGCACTACACCTCTGCACTCTGCACTATGCCTCTGCACTACACACTACACCTCTGCACTACGCACTACGCCTCTGCACTCTGCACTACACACTACGCCTCTGCACTACGCACTACGCCTCTGCACTACGCCTCTGCACTACGCCTCTGCACTACACCTCTGCACTACGCACTACGCCTCTGCACTACGCACTACGCACTACGTCTCTGCACTCTGCACTACCCCTCTGCACTCTGCACTACGCCTCTGCACTACGCACTACGCCTCTGCACTACGCACTACGCCTCTGCACTCTGCACTACGCACTACGCCTCTGCACTACGCACTACGCCTCTGCACTACGCACTATGCCTCTGCACTACGCACTACGCCTCTGCACTATGCACTACACCTCTGCACTCTGCACTACACCTCTGCACTACGCCTCTGCACTACGCCTCTGCACTACGCACTACGCCTCTGCACTACGCCTCTGCACTACGCACTCTGCACTACGCCTCTGCACTACGCCTCTGCACTCCGCCTCTGCACTACGCCTCTGCACTACGCCTCTGCACTATGCCTCTGCACTCTGCACTATGCCTCTGCACTACGCACTACGCCTCTGCACTCTGCACTACGCACTACGCCTCTGCACTACGCACTACGCCTCTGCACTACGCCTCTGCACTACGCACTACGCCTCTGCACTACGCACTACGCCTCTGCACTCTGCACTACGCACTACGCCTCTGCACTACGCCTCTGCACTACGCACTACGCCTCTGCACTACGCACTACGCCTCTGCACTACGCACTACGGCTCTGCACTACGCCTCTGCACTCTGCACTACACCTCTGCACTCTGCACTACGCCTCTGCACTACGCACTACGCCTCTGCACTACGCCTCTGCACTCTACACTACGCCTCTGCACTCTGCACTACGCACTACGCCTCTGCACTACGCCTCTGCACTACACCTCTGCACTCTGCACTACGCCTCTGCACTACGCACTACGCCTCTGCACTACGCACTACACACTACGCCTCTGCACTACGCACTACGCCTCTGCACTACGCACTACGCCTCTGCACTACGCACTACGCCTCTGCACTACGCCTCTGCACTCTGCACTACGCACTACGCCTCTGCACTACACCTCTGCACTCTGCACTACGCCTCTGCACTATGCACTATGCCTCTGCACTACGCACTACACACTACGCCTCTGCACTACGCCTCTGCACTACGCACTACGCCTCTGCACTACGCACTACACCTCTGCACTACGCACTACACCTCTGCACTATGCACTACGCCTCTGCACTCTGCACTATGCCTCTGCACTACGCCTCTGCACTACGCACTACGCCTCTGCACAACGCCTCTGCACTACGCACTACGCCTCTGCACTACGCACTCTACACTACGCACTCTGCACTACGCCTCTGCACTACGCACTACGCCTCTGCACTACGCACTACGCCTCTGCACTCTGCACTACGCACTACGCCTCTGCACTACGCACTACGCCTCTGCACTACGCACTACGCCTCTGCAGTATGCACTATGCCTCTGCACTCTGCACTATGCCTCTGCACTACGCCTCTGCACTACGCACTACGCCTCTGCACTACGCACTACGCCTCTGCACTACGCACTCTGCACTGCGCCTCTGCACTACGCCTCTGCACTACGCCTCTGCACTATGCCTCTGCACTCTGCACTACGCCTCTGCACTACGCACTACGCCTCTGCACTCTGCACTACGCACTACGCCTCTGCACTACGCACTACGCACTACGCCTCTGCACTACGCACTACGCCTCTGCACTACGCACTACGCCTCTGCACTCTGCACTACGCACTACGCCTCTGCACTACGCCTCTGCACTACGCCTCTGCACTATACACTACGCCTCTGCACTACGCCTCTGCACTACGCACTACGCCTCTGCACTACGCCTCTGCACTCTGCACTACACCTCTGCACTCTGCACTACGCCTCTGCACTACGCACTACGCCTCTGCACTACGCCTCTGCACTCTGCACTACGCCTCTGCACTCTGCACTACGCACTACGCCTCTGCACTACACCTCTGCACTCTGCACTACGCCTCTGCACTACGCACTACGCCTCTGCACTACACACTACGCCTCTGCACTACGCACTACGCCTCTGCACTACGCACCACGCCTCTGCACTACGCACTACGCCTCTGCACTCTGCACTACGCCTCTGCACTACGCCTCTGCACTCTGCACTACGCACTACGCCTCTGCACTACACCTCTGCACTCTGCACTCTGCCTCTGCACTACGCACTATGCCTCTGCACTACGCACTACACACTACGCCTCTGCACTACGCCTCTGCACTACGCACTACGCCTCTGCACTACGCACTACACCTCTGCACTACGCACTACACCTCTGCACTATGCACTACGCCTCTGCACTCTGCACTACGCCTCTACACTACGCACTATGCCTCTGCACAACGCCTCTGCACTACGCACTCTGCACTACGCCTCTGCACTACGCCTCTGCACTACGCCTCTGCACTACGCCTCTGCACTACGCATCTGCACTACGCCTCTGCACTCTGCACTACGCCTCTGCACTACGCCTCTGCACTCTGCACTATGCCTCTGCACTACGCACTACGCCTCTGCACTACGCACTACGCCTCTGCACTACGCACTACGCCTCTGCACTACGCACTACCCCTCTGCACTACGCACTACGCCTCTGCACTCTGCACTACGCACTACGCCTCTGCACTCTGCACTACGCCTCTGCACTCTACACTACGCCTCTGCACTCTGCACTACGCCTCTGCACTACGCCTCTGCACTCTGCCTCTGCACTACGCACTACGCCTCTGCACTACGCACTACGTCTCTGCACTACGCACTACGCCTCTGCACTACGCACTACGCCTCTGCACTACGCACTACGCCTCTGCACTACGCCTCTGCACTACGCACTACGCCTCTGCACTACGCACTACGCCTCTGCACTCTGCACTACGCACTACGCCTCTGCACTACGCCTCTGCACTACGCACTACGCCTCTGCACTACGCACTACGCCTCTGCACTACGCACTACGCCTCTGCACTACGCCTCTGCACTCTGCACTACACCTCTGCACTCTGCACTACGCCTCTGCACTACACACTACGCCTCTGCACTACGCCTCTGCACTCTGCACTACGCCTCTGCACTCTGCACTACGCACTACGCCTCTGCACTACGCCTCTGCACTACACCTCTGCACTCTGCGCTACGCCTCTGCACTACGCACTACGCCTCTGCACTACGCACTACACACTATGACTCTGCACTACGCACTACGCCTCTGCACTACGCCTCTGCACTACGCCTCTGCACTCTGCACTACGCACTACGCCTCTGCACTACACCTCTGCACTCTGCACTACGCCTCTGCACTATGCACTATGCCTCTGCACTATGCACTATGCCTCTGCACTACACACTACGCCTCTGCACTACGCCTCTGCACTACGCACTACGCCTCTGCACTACGCACTACACCTCTGCACTACGCACTACACCTCTGCACTATGCACTACGCCTCTGCACTCTGCACTATGCCTCTGCACTACGCCTCTGCACTACGCACTACGCCTCTGCACAACGCCTCTGCACTACGCACTACGCCTCTGCACTACGCACTCTACACTACGCACTCCGCACTATGCCTCTGCACTACGCCTCTGCACTACGCACTACGCCTCTGCACTCTGCACTACGCACTACGCCTCTGCACTACGCACTACGCCTCTGCACTACGCACTACGCCTCTGCACTATGCACTACGCCTCTGCACTACGCCTCTGCACTACGCCTCTGCACTACGCACTACGCCTCTGCACTACGCACTACGCCTCTGCACTACGCACTCTGCACTACGCCTCTGCACTACGCCTCTGCACTACGCCTCTGCACTATGCCTCTGCACTCTGCACTACACCTCTGCACTACGCACTACGCCTCTGCACTCTGCACTACGCACTACGCCTCTGCACTACGCACTACGCACTACGCCTCTGCACTATGCACTACGCCTCTGCACTACGCACTACGCCTCTGCACTACGCACTACGCCTCTGCACTCTGCACTCTGCACTACGCCTCTGCACTACGCCTCTGCACTACGCCTCTGCACTACGCACTACGCCTCTGCACTACGCCTCTGCACTACGCACTACGCCTCTGCACTACGCACTACGCCTCTGCACTACGCCTCTGCACTACGCACTACGCCTCTGCACTATGCCTCTGCACTCTGCACTACGCCTCTGCACTCTGCACTACGCACTACGCCTCTGCACTACACCTCTGCACTCTGCACTACGCCTCTGCACTACACACTACGCCTCTGCACTACACACTACGCCTCTGCACTACGCACTACGCCTCTGCACTACGCACCACGCCTCTGCACTACGCACTACGCCTCTGCACTACGCCTCTGCACTCTGCACTACGCCTCTGCACTACACCTCTGCACTACGCCTCTGCACTCTGCACTACGCACTACACCTCTGCACTCTGCACTACACCTCTGCACTCTGCACTCTGCCTCTGCACTACGCACTATGCCTCTGCACTACGCACTACACACTATGCCTCTGCACTACGCCTCTGCACTACACACTACGCCTCTGCACTACGCACTACACCTCTGCACTACGCACTACACCTCTGCACTATGCACTACGCCTCTGCACTCTGCACTACGCCTCTGCACTACGCACTACGCCTCCGCACAACGCCTCTGCACTACGCACTCTGCACTACGCCTCTGCACTACGCCTCTGCACTACGCCTCTGCACTACGCCTCTGCACTACGCCTCTGCACTACGCCTCTGCACTACGCCTCTGCACTATGCCTCTGCACTCTGCACTACGCCTCTGCACTACGCCTCTGCACTCTGCACTACGCCTCTGCACTACGCACTACGCCTCTGCACTACGCACTATGCCTCTGCACTACGCACTACGCCTCTGCACTACGCACTACCCCTCTGCACTACGCACTACGCCTCTGCACTCTGCACTACGCACTACGCCTCTGCACTCTGCACTACGCCTCTGCACTCTACACTACGCCTCTGCACTCTGCACTACGCCTCTGCACTACGCCTCTGCACTCTGCCTCTGCACTACGCACTCTGCCTCTGCACTACGCACTACGCCTCTGCACTATGCACTACGCCTCTGCACTACGCACTACGCCTCTGCACTACGCACTACGCCTCTGCACTATGCACTACGCCTCTGCACTATGCCTCTGCACTACGCACTACCCCTCTGCACTACGCACTACGCCTCTGCACTCTGCACTACGCACTACGCCTCTGCACTACGCACTACGCCTCTGCACTCTGCACTATGCCTCTGCACTACGCCTCTGCACTCTGCCTCTGCACTACGCACTACGCCTCTGCACTACGCCTCTGCACTACGCACTACGCCTCTGCACTATGCACTACGCCTCTGCACTACGCACTACGCCTCTGCACTCTGCACTCTGCACTACGCCTCTGCACTACGCCTCTCACTACGCCTCTGCACTACGCACTACGCCTCTGCACTACGCACTACGCCTCTGCACTACGCCTCTGCACTACGCACTCTGCACTACGCACTACGCCTCTGCATTACGCACTACGCCTCTGCACTACGCACTACGCCTCTGCACTACGCCTCTGCACTACGCCTCTGCACTACGCCTCTGCACTACGCACTACGCCTCTGCACTACGCACTACGCCTCTGCACTACGCACTATGCCTCTGCACTACGCACTACCTCTGCACTACGCACTACGCCTATGCACTACGCACTACGCCTCTGCACTACGCCTCTGCACTACGCACTACGCCTCTGCACTACGCCTCTGCACTACGCCTCTGCACTACACCTCACGCCTCTGCACTACGCACTACGCCACTGCACTACGCCTCTGCACTACGCACTCTGTACTACGCACTACGCCTATGCACTACGCCTCTGCTCTACGCACTACGCCTCTGCACTACGCCTCTGCACTATGCACTACGCACTGCACCTCTGCACTACGCCTCTGCACTACGCCTCTGCACTACGCACCAGATCTGATGCATGTGATTCTCTACAAAAAACACAGCTGTGCACACGCTCCCACCACCATCTGCCTTCAATTACCGGCACCTCGGACAGCTGGTAATTGAGGATTTATGTATTCTTCTGCCGAACACTTTATGCAGCGCTCGCACCATCTGGATTGCATTACACGGCCACTCTCACAGCTCCTAATTAAGATTAAGCACTCTGCCGTGCTCGTTCTCGCACAGAATATGCCACATCGGGCACGAGTAAATTACTTACAGCCTATCAGGTCAACACTACTAAATACACAGCACAGCGAAGACGAATCACTAGGCAGATTCCATAAAAAACTAAGGAATGTGCCAGCCTGGACCCCTTTCTGCATTGAACACATTAGGGCTCGCAAGCTCCGCCTGCACGAAGTGGAGGCTTAGGCCCGAGCCCTAAAAATGACTTTGATCTGCTCTTTTACCAATGGTAAAAAAGTAGCAAAGTTTTACTGTGTAAAAACATTTAAAATCAGAAAATCCAGTCCCAACAGTTTTTACTGTGATCTCTGTCCCTTGGAAGGAGTCGCTGCCATGTCCACCTTTGTTGAGCAGCCATGATGTTTTAAGCGGCCACACAGCAAACATTGTCAGGGTGTTATGGTCGTTAGTGGTTTTTTTTTTTTTTATAAAACATCATCCAGCTTTAGAAGCTGTTTTTTTGTAAAATAAAAATGCTTGCTGTGTGGTCCCATGGTGGCCGCTCAGGAAACCTGGCCATGGAAGGGGCAACTTTCAGGGCAAAGAGATCACAAAAACGTTGGGAGTTTCTGACTTTAAAACCATTTTACAAACTAAAACATTATACTGGCTACTGAAGTTTGCGATTTAAATATAGTGAACATTTGTATGGTTTAAATCCCCTCTGCTGTTCTGAACATTTTCAAATATTGATAGTCGTCTATGTTAAAGGCAAGCACCCTTGTATTCATTCTTTAATGTTCATGTTCAGTACTTTTGTGTCTGGTCTGCCCTGGTTTTTGGCTTTGAAACTATGGTCACCCTTGGTGGAGGGAACATTTATCTAAGGGTGGGCAATAAAGTCCGCTCCGCCGGCGGAGTTGGCAGAGTTTTGCCTACTCAAATTCCACCTTGAATGTGGAGTTCTGGCACAACTCCACCAACCACCACGTAGCAGAGTTTGTTTTCATATACGGCTCGTCAATGTTAAGTTGGCAAGCGCAAGCGAGAATTTGCATCCCCTAGCATGATTGTTGGGCGCTTGAACACCTCCCGGTGAGATTTCTTAACTTGGGAAGACACAACGGTTTTTGTTGAGAAAGCTGTCGCTGAAGTAGAAAATATACTAGAGTGGCAGAAAGAAGCAGCGCCCTCTGGTGTGTCGCATGATGCCATTCACGTTCATTTTACAGCACGGAACAAGCTACTGACCCTAAGAATCAGCCTGACGTGTCAAATTCCGCCCACTTGCGAAACTACGTGAAATCTAATGCAGTTTTTATGTAACTCCTCAAAATTCTGTGGAGTGAAACTCCCCAAGTTTTACCCACACCTACATTTATCCATGATAGTTTGGAATCTGCAGCATTAAAGAGGAGGACGTATTGTCCTGTGGAGGGATATAGTCCCAAAGATGTACGTGCACGTATTCAATCTCCCAATGAGGACAATTCACTGACACAGCAGGCCCTGTTGCTTAGTAGGAGCATTCCTTCGGTTGTAGATGCCATCAATGGTTTGTTTGTAGCTGTCAATGGTTTCATTCTATATTTCATATCAGCAGTGTAAATGTACATAACATGCACAAATAGGGTGAAAGCTTGTCTTCTTGGCACACATTGTGTACACAGTGGTTTATCCAATCCAGAGGGTGAGTCATGTTTATAAAGTGCAAAAGAGGAGACTTATAGGACACAGAGACAAAAAATACATGACATACATTACTTAGGGACAGATGTAGGTATCCAAATACCGATCGGTAACGGCCGAAAATACAGATTTTCGGCCTTTACCGACCGGTATTTGGATACTGAGATGTAGGGCATCTCAAAATACAGATTCGGTAATTTTACCGACTCGGTAAATTTACCGAATCGGTAAATTTACTGATTCGGTAAAATTACCGAATCTGTATTTTGAGATGTAGGTGGCACTGTAAACAGTGCCACAGGGCTTTAAGGATTCGTTATTTACCACCAACTATTAGTTGGTGGTAAATAACGAATCTTAAATAACAAAAGAGAGAGTGAGGGAAATTTACCAATACTTATGTGAGGTGGGAACTCCTGGTCCCCGAGATTAATTACAAAAACAACAGAGGAGTATCCCCTCGTGGGCAGAGAGATTATTCTCTGGACATAGGCTTAAGTGCTCTAGTCAGCACAATATGCCCCAACCTATTAGCGGATAATGCATATCCTTATAGAAGACCCCTCACTCACCAACCTAGTTGGTGACATGCTTCATCATCGGGGTCCCAACCCATAGGCCGAGTGCCTACAGGGTGTGCTGCGATACCTGACTACAGTGGAGCTGGTTAGTATTTTCTTTTATGTGTGCATAACGATCAAAAAAGTGAGTTTAAAAAGGGCCAAAACTACTCACTGCAAGTATTTATTCTTGAGTGCTTGAACCCTTGTTAAAAATGTGTGGCACCTGTGCTTTGGTGTCAAAAGTAGTGTTTAAAAATAGCAAAGTGTGCTATGTGAGATGTGATATTTACAACGCTATTAGTTAAAAAGGTCTACGTGTTTCAACCATTGTATATATTCATTGGTTTTCGTCAGGACCGTGTTATATTGAACTGGGTGGTCCGCACACGCTAAGGTGCGTCCTGCCCTAGTCCAAGTTAGAGTTCACAAATTGCGAACTCGTGTAAAATAGTGCGTTTTTCTTTTTAAGAAAAAACCTGTAAAGAAACAGGAAAACAAAAGACAGGAAGGGGTCACATACCGGGGTAGACAATACACATGTACTACATTTAACACATACATTACTAGTCTTTACCCCATTCAAATCAATAGATGGGGTCATGCCAGCGTTTAGAATCAAACAATAGGATCCATCTATTGCGTCCACGCAACCGTGGTTCAGTGTTTTTACCGGACTGTGCCTTTCAATAGAGGACCAGCGCCAAAATATGAGGTGTCGGACTGGTATTGGCGTCTGGGAATATAGTGTGAAAAGGGGGGCGTACTATGGGAGAGTGATCTTAATGGTGCTGCGATGTGGACGGCTGCAAAGGTTGTGAGCAGTCGTGGCGTCGCTATCGTGAATCGCGACTTGTTTTTAGCTGTTAGCTTGCGCTTCGTTGCGGCACTACCGCTTCATGGGCACCAGCGTTTCCAAGACGGCAAGAGTCCGTCTCCTGAAAAATGATAGAGAACAGATGCCAAGTGTGAGCTTACTGGTTGATCGGATCGGGTGATTAGGTATAGCCTGCGGGATCGTGTAGTAAATCGTTCCCGCATTCAGGTCAGCCCAATGGTACTTACTTGCAGCTTCTGATCATCAGGCGGAAAACCTACTTGGTTCCGGCTGGAGGTGCCCCGAGGAATGCCCCGGTTATCCGCGGTTGCCGGTAAAGTAAACCCGTCTCAGCACGTGAGTCGTTACAGGCCAATCAGATCATTTGGAAGTGAAAAGTAGGCGTGTACTCCATCCCCGGAAGCCGGTTCGAGGATTGTTTACATTGCCATGGAGATTGCGCTGGTTGTTTTATTTATTTTAAATGGTATCGAGGCCTACCATGCGAGTTCTTAATATTGGTGGGAATTTTACTAGGACAGAGGACAGAATCAGGATTGACAACTACAGGGATTAATTGCACAATATTTGTCGAGTAAACAATTGCTAGTGCAATTGGCAATTGAGGATAGCTGCTTAGTTTTACTGTACATATGGCTGATGGGGACAGGTCTTAAGTCATTACACTGTTCCACGGGATATTATCATTCAAGCCTGACTTGTGGGTGGAGAGTCTATAAACCCACCTCTGTTCTTTTTCAAATAGTCGTTGAGTCAGGTTGGCTCCTGGTTTGACTTGTTCAATAATTGTCCATTGAAGGTCATCTGGTGTGTGACCTGCGGACAAAAAATGCTCGGTGAGTCTGGTATTAGCCTTTTTGCATCTGACAGTGCTTCTATGCTCTCCAATCTGTAACTTGATCTTCCTACTCGTCATTCCTACGTAATGTAGGTCACACGGGCATGTGAGTCTGTAGATGACATTTTCACTATTGCAGTTTGTCTGCCCTCTGATTGTCCAGATCTTATTTGGTTCCAACTGTAATGTTTTGGTATTCTTGGTGTACGGGCAAACGCTGCAACTACCACATTTATAGTGGCCTGTCACCTTTGGTAAACCCCATAGGTTGGTTTGTGTTTCTTTTTCTGGGGCCACCTTTATTGGTCTTGTATTGACTACTGCGTCTTTTATGCTCCGTGCTTTTTTAAAAGAGAACAGGGGTTTTTCCCATCTCAGATTGCCTGTATTTAGAATATTCCAGTGTTTTTTTATTATTCTGGAGACATCATTGGATATGATGTTGTAAGTAGTAACACATGTCAAGGGGATTTCTTCCACTGTTTTTTTGTATGTTCCAATAAAGCTGCACGCGGTTGATTCCGCGCTCGCTTTTGGCTTTTTTGAAGAATTCTATTCGGATATCCCCGGTTACGCAATTTTTGAGTGAGATCCTGGGCTTGTTTCTTATAGTCTCCCAACTCACTGCAATTTCTGCGGATCCTTAGGTATTGCCCATAGGGTAAATTCTCACGCAAGGGTCTGGGGTGGAAGCTTTCAAATCGCAGTAGATTGTTTTTGGAGGTCGGCTTGTAGTGGGTGACAGTTATCAGTTTTCCTTCCTTTTTTGTGATCGTTACATCTAAAAAAAACAATGTATCTGGGTTTTTTTCATAGGTGAACCTTAGGTGGTCATCACAGGTGTTGATCCAGTTGAAGAAGGAGGTTAGGGAATCCTCGGTGCCTTTCCATATGGTTAGCACATCATCGATGTACCTACGCCATAATAGGATATTGGAGCTGTAGGGGTTGGTATCACTGAGGATATATTTTTCCTCAAAATCATATACGTATAATCCCGCTATGCTCGGCGCAAAAGAACTGCCCATGGATGTGCCCCCCGTCTGTAGAAATATCTGGTCCTCGAACTCAAAATAATTCCTTTTGAGTGCCAGTCTGGCACATTCCAAGATGAATTGTCTGGGGGTTCTGGATGTCCACTCTTCCTTTTCTAGTGCTTGTCCTTATACACCCAATGTGGCATCCTGGGGGATGCTGGTGTACAGGCTCTCAATGTCAAAACTCACCAGGATTGTGTCATTGTCCACGGTGAGTTGGTCCAGGATTTGTAATAGACTTTTTGTGTCTTGGAGATATGTGCTGGTTTTTTGCACCATAGCCTTGAAGAACGCATCGCAAAATTGTGAAAGTGGTTCCAGAACCGACCCTAGTCCAGAGACGATAGGTCTCTGTAAATAACGAATACCTGTGTATATCCAAATCTGTGCATGTACACCTGTGCCATGTGACAGACATACATGCCCTTGGGGCATGTATGTGTGCCACATGGCACACAAGCACTAATCAGGGGTGCAACAGGGTGTCAAAGTGACACCCTGCCACCCTTGACCATTTCACAATTTTACCGAATCTGTATTTACCGATTCGGTAATTGACATTCATTCCTATGGACCTGGAGGCCCATAGGAAGGAATGGCAATTACCGAATCAGTAAATACCGATTCGATAATTACTGAATCTTACCGATTCGGTAAAAAATACCGAATTATTACCTACTTCTAATTTACCGATTCTAAAATACAGAATCGGTAAAATTCGGTATTTTAGAATCGGTAAAAAAGATTTACCTACATCTAAACCTTAATCTCTATTCATTGTACTTGCTGATAATGATGTAATCGTGTAATGCACAGTTTAAAGCACACTGGCATGTTTCCATCGCACCACCTCTTGGCACATACTGGCCATGTGAAAGCCTCTGAATAAACTTCATATTGATTGTCTCAATGTAGTACGTGAATGGATTCTATTAACGTGTTAATCAAATCAACCAGCTTTTTAGGTTTTTTATGGCCTACATTATACGATGAAACTGTGCTGTTCGATCACTTTGAACACGGTCTGTGTTCCATATTTAATCCTTCTTTTGAAGCACAATCTTCTCTTCTAGAGTGATTTTACATGTGCACTCCTGGCCAAGTCGAAGGATGTGAATGGTCACAATTCACTAGATACCACATTTATATGTAATCACCTATAAATGCAATTCATTAATGAAAATCTAGAGGCAATCCAAAATCCACGTACTCATGAAACATGTTAAAACTGACACTAACAAAGAACATCGAACCCAAAAGAAAGTTGTACTATCAACGGTCCTGGAAATGAAGAGGCTTCAGAAGGTGAACATACAAATAAAACTACATCTATAAGTGGTTGCACATGTTTAAGTCATTAACACTGATTTTAATAGCAAGTCTTGTGGTGTACATGACAAATGATTTGTTACAGATAAATGCTTTCTTAACTTTTTTCTTTCTTTTTATGTGCTTTCGCATGGCATAGGACAATAAACACATGTTAGTGATAGAGCGTCATGTTATTCTGAAATTTGTAGGGGTGCATCATAATCACTGTTAGTCCCCACCCATATGTAATCAGGATTGAATTAAACACGTAGGGCCAGATCTAGGTAAATATCAGTTACCGATTCTAAAATACCGAATTTTACCGATTCTGTATTTTAGAATCGGTAAATGATATGTAGCTAGTGATTCCGTAAATTTTACCGAATCGGTAAAATTCAGTAAATACCGATTCGGTATTCCCCATTCATTCCTATGGGCCTGGAGGCCCATAGGAATGAATGAGAATTACCGATTCGGTAAATACCGAATCTGTAATAGGGGGTAGACTTACAAGGGTGGCTGTGTGTCACACTGACACCCTGTTGCACCCCTGAATAGTGCATGGGTGCACATGTGGCAGACATACATGCCCTATGGGTTTAAAAAAGCTAAAAATTGCTTTTTTAGCGGTTTTCGTTATTTACCACCAACTTGTAGTTGGTGGTAAATAACGAATCCTTAAAAGTGAAAAGCACTCACTTGAATGCTTCCTACATTAAGGATTCAGTAATTTACCGAATCAGTATTTAAGAATTCGGTAATTTACCGATTCCTTAAATTACCGATTCGGTAAATGACTGAATCCTTAAAGTAGGCCCCTACATTCCAAATGCCAAATACTGGTCGGTAACGGATGAAATTTGGTAATTTCGGCCGTTACCGACCAGTATTGGGCGACCTACATCAGGCCCCAAATCATTAGAGATTGTAAATGTTATAATGAATTGTGTTCGTGCATTGCTAGAAAATTAGCTTGTGTAAATTGAAAATGGATTAGACATTTAAAATGTGACTGTTTGTTGCTAGTGCTTCATGAATTAATTTGTGTGGAATGTAGTTTAATAGATTTAAACGTGCAATATAAAAGTCTGCACATGTAGGAATGATCATAGTGCCTTAAATATGATAAATGTTAATGCTTAGAAATGTAATATTATTAATATCATGTAGGCTCGAATGTGTAAAGGCCTGTATTAAATGAGAATTCACGTTTGCCATTAAAGGCCTGTTCGTAGTGTCTTATGTTAACAGAGTCGAGAAGGCCTGAAATATATTTTTCCTTGGGAAGGCTCTCAATAGAATGCAAAAATTGTACGTGCAAGGTTGTTCTGTTCACATGCTTTCTGTTGCAGGTGCAAGGACATTTTCCTCGTTAGCTAGACTGATGCTCTTTATTTTAGGAGTTAGGTCTAGAGGAGACCTGATACATAGTTACAGTGGAATGTGATAATGAAGCATCCTTGCTGGAGACGCTTGGGACCCAAGGACAACTCAACCGTTCTTGGATGAAGCACAAGTTGTGGATAATCACCTGATGTGCGTCCAGAGGAGGTGTGTCGGGGCGTGTTTTAGGAGTTGTGCATTTTGTATTAGGGACAGTGCCCGAGGGAGGAGAGGCAGATGAGTCAGAGAGGGTTGACGAGAGTAGAGAGTCATTAGAAGAGTAAGAGAAAGAAGTGATTTTAGGAATGGAGACTTAGACAGTTTGACTCAATTTCAATGTGAATGCACTTCCTAGGAAGTCTTCACAGGCTGACACCTTTTCTCAATTTTGCTAGAATTATGTTATGTAGGGATGTCATCTTAGTGTCAGGGTAGGGACAGAATTAACCAAATTAATTTTATTTTCTGGAATCTGATGAAGACTACTTTATATATTGGATCAATTGTTGCTTGTTTGATCTTTTTAGAATGGCTTATTCTTTTTACTTTGCACAGAATTAAGTTAATCAGGAGAATTAACTTTGTATTCGTGCCTATCTATTTCTTCAACCTCGTAACGAGGTGCTTGTATGTTCAGTTATTTTTAGCTTTGTAATAAAACCCTCAAAAAGAAGACAGAGTCAGTGATTTTTCCGAGTCTACCTTGATGAGCCTTTTGACGAAGGAAACTTGATTGGATTTCTCCCTTTTGCATTTCTTAGCAGAGAAAACGATCCAGTCAACCGAGATCCTTGTAAATGGTAAGATCTGATAAAATAGAGATAAGGATCTGGCATAATCAGTTGGTAGCAGAGTAGGATGGTTATCTCTAGGGTGAAGGGAGATCTAAATCTAGAAGAAGGTAGTCATTGAGTCACCATAGTTGTAGAGCCCAAGGTGATGGTTGTCTGGCGGATCGTGAGCGGAGGGCGGAGGATGGAGATCGACGGAGAGTGACTTGTGGAGAAGCAGCAGTTCGGGAGGGAGTGAGTATGAACAGGGGTGTATGTCTGTTAGATTCCGGTGTTATTTTGGTCAAGTGATGTCTTGCGGAGTTGGAGCGAGAGCTGGGTGATTGTGAGATTCGGGCTGTGAGCGCGCGCAGTCCAGGAGATCTTAGACTCGACGAGTAGCCTGAGAGATTGTGCGGTAGAAGACACCCAGAGAGTAATTGTCGACCATTGACTGGGGAGTCGTGAGACGTCATCGGTTACCCCACCCGAGATAGGGAGCGAGAGAGTAAGTGCCTGAGTGACTAACGCCGGTCGTGGGTTATTGTGTACGTATAAGGAAGCAATTGAATCCTATCAATGATTTTGTGACCGTCTGGTCGTTTGGTGGACAGACGGTTTCCAGATTGAGGTCGATAATTACATGAGACTGTTCGGTCGTTTGGTGGACAGACAGTCAGAGAAGTGACTGTTCGGTCGTTTCGCAGACAGTCAGTTATTTCAGAGTATGAAAGAGACGTGTGAGAGAGTGCAAGACAAATTGTAAAGCAGGGGAACTGCTGCAACCTGAGGAAGAGTGAAAATCAGAGGGTGCCGCGCTGCGATAGGTCGGTTAGTGTGAAGCCGCACTGGTATTGGTGGATTTTCATCAGGAAGTAAAAGAGCACTGCAAAAGAGGAAGAGTTGATTTCACCATGAATTGCGTTAAAGTTTTACAAGATATGTGTAGAGGGTGGTTACTCGAGGAGGAGAGGAAGCTCCGCCTGAGGATACCCCAGCTCATTACATGGCTACGAATGTGGGATTGCATATCATACTTTGGCTCGATAATTAGCATAAACTGACTGAAGGAAATGACGAATTGACATTTCCCGGTTATGGTACCTTTAGATTGGAAGTGTTGTACCAGTTGAAAACAGTTATGTCTTCTTTGCGACCCCTGCCTAGACCAACACAGTTTAAGGCGCTCCATGCATGGATTAGAGCAGCCCATGACAGGAAGAGAGATTGAAGTCAGAAAAGGGTGAAAAATTCGATCAGGGCATTTCAAGATGTGAGATGGGACGCATTGGAGAAAAGATGGAGAGTAGAAACTATTGAGGGAGATAGGCTGTTCCCGTTGTTGGTAAAGGTAGGAGCCGTTCAAAAGAAGTGTGTGGAGGAGGACGATAGTGACACCGATGACAGCTTGATATAGAGACTGTTATCAGAGAGGCCGCCTCCATACAATCCAGATTCGGCAGAGGGAAAGACAGGAACATTGGAGGGAAATGGAGGATCACAGACCCAGCCTAGCGCAACAGTGGTTGGGAAAATTTCAACAAGTACAGAAGGGATGGAAACGCAGACCCCAGCAAGGCCAGAGACTCATGAAGTTACAGGCGTTATAAGATGACCAGATGCTCTTACAGTGCTGGTTACCATTGGCCCTATAGTGTCAGTGTATGATCCAGATCAGCGGAAGAATGAGAGTCTAGCAAAGTCAGTAGCAGGAGAAGGAAATTGCTCGGGAGGAAGTGGTATAGTAAGTGATATAGCTCACCTACCGGAGCCCATCAAATCGAGTACCCCATTGCCAGCCACGGCGACTCCTCAAGGGGACAAGTGGATGAAAGGGCAGTGAGGCCAGGATCCCTTGCTGACTCCAGGTCAGTTCTAAGGATGTGGAAACCACCCGCAAGGAATCAGAATGATAGGATGACTGGAGGTTGGGATCACGGAAATGCAGGAAATAAACCACCTCTTAGGGATATTGCAGAAGGGAGCTGATGTGGAGATCAGAGTAATGACAATGGAGAAGCAAGTGGAGCATCTGGTCGAGGAACCCTGAAGGTTGCTGTTAGACCTGGCATCATTGGCGTGAGTCTCCTTTCCATTTTGTCGGATTGCCTCCTCTGTTTTTGATATGTTTTTGCTGGTTATATGCTTTTGGCACTGTGCCACTGCTATTCAGTGCCATAGTGCAATTCCTCCCTACGTTAAATTGATGTATTGATTAGTGATTCTATGATTGGGTTATTTAATTTACTTGTCAGACCCTAGTACAATACACCATGTGTGCCCAGGGCTTGTAATCAAATGCTGCTAGTGGGCTTGCACCACTGGTTGAGCCACCCACAGACGCAGCTTGTAAAGTGTGTCTCAGGCTTGCCATTGCAAGGCCTGTGTGCAGTTTGTGACTGCCATGTCGACTTGGCCAGTGCACCCACTTGGCAGTCCCTAAACCTTCCCTTTTCTTCATATCAGACACCCCTATGGTAGGCCCAAGGGCAGGGTGCATTGTAAGTATAAGGTAGGACATGCTGTTGTGTGTGTAGCATGTCCTAATAGTGAATTACAGCCATTTTTGTTTTTCACTACTGCAAGGCTACCTGTTCTCCGTAGGCCAGAATGGGTAGTTAGATTATTACATTTTATAATCCTAACTGACTCGGGGAACATGGTAGAAATTCGAATTTAGTATGCCTGAACTCAGACTGATAAAATACATCTTTTAGTAAAGTTGGTTTTAATATTCTGTGTTTGAAAATACCACTTTTAGAAAGTAGGTATTTTCTTGTCTAACTATCCAGGCCTGCATCTGCTAGGTTGTGTATTCCTTGTCTGGAGTTTGAGTGACAGGGCTGGGGGATTCCAGGAAACAGAATGAGTCAGCCCCGTGGTGAATAGGGAGATCTGCAACTAAATGGGAGGGAGGAGTTGCACCTGGGACCTGAATAGGGCTGTGCCTTCCATCCACAATGCTGGCTCCAACCCATGGGGTGTGGTTGATGTTTCTGCCCTGCACTGTGAAAAGAAAGAAGGAGTCATGTAAACAGAGTGCTCCAGAACTGGTTTGGACTAGGCAAAGACCCCTCTGCCTTCAGAGAACAAAGAGAAACATAGTATAAATATTGGGACCCAGACCCAAGAACTTTAGATCACTTCTGGGAACAAGACAAACCTTTTGCCAAGGAGAAGAACCAAGGAAGCTGCATGAGTTTGGACTGCCCCTCTGCCAGTGTGCTGTTTGCTGGGTTAGCCTGCAGTGGTTTCTTCATTGCCAAGGAAAGGAGAAAGAACTTTTTAAGGACTTTCATCATCTTACAGAATATTACTCCAAGGGCTTGAACTTGTGCTTGACTCCTGCTGAAGTTTCAGGGACAAAAGACTTCTTCTCCAGCTCCCCTCTGAATTTCCTTTCTGGGAATTCTAACTGCAGAAGCCTGCGTGTAACCTGGGAGCTGGAAGCGCGACACAACGAGAAGAAGCGTGAAGCCGCGGCAGCTGAAATCGTCGCATCGCCGGAGAAGCGTGCCGCCGCCGCATCTTCCAGGAAGCGTGTCTTTGTCGAAGCTGCCTGCTGTCGCAATACCGGAGAAGCGTGACGTCATCGAGAGGGTCGCCATCGCATCGCCGGAGAAGTGTGTCGCAGGGCCTGTCGAGGCTCCAAAGTACAGAGTCGTCGCAAAGCTGCCAAGGCATCTACGCATCGCTGTTGCATCGTTGCATCAAGGGCGCCATCTTATCGCATCCCACCAGGATTGTCGCATCGCGGCGCCATTTTGCGCATCGCAACCGGGCAGCAGGCCGAGAACCTACGTATCACTCCTGCATCGGTAAGGATCAAGATGCATCCCCTACTCTGCGCAAGCATTGAGGCGCGACGCATCATCTCCCCCAGAGCACAGAACCAACGCATCTCCCTTTGCGAGCCTTTTGTTTATTTTGCGTTACGCATCCAGGTACTTTTGTGAGAACTGTGTCGCATTTATCACCAACTTAAACAAAGCAACTTCTACAATCTTTAAGTCAATCTTAAGTACAGTATTGTGGATTTTTGTTGTTTTTGGTCTTGTGTTAAGTCTATATAAAGAATACTTATTTTTATAAAATCTGTGTTGTGTCCATCTGTAGTGTTTTCACTCTATTACTGTGTATATTCACAAATGCTTAACACACTGCCTCTGAGATAAGCCTGTCTGCTCGTGCCAAGCTACCAAGGGGGTGAGCAAGGGTTATCTAGGAGTGTAATACCCTTATCCTGACTTAGAAGCAAGGGTCCCTATTTGGACAAAGGTGAATACCATTGCAAACTAGAGACCCCCTGTTCTAACAGTTGCCATAAGAGCAAAGATGCTGGATGTGGTGAGGTTGAAGACTGAGGTAGATGCGATCATATATGGGAATTTGCATTTGAAGAGGGTGAATTTTTACGAACCTGATGAGTTGTTGTTTGTGGCGAAAGATGTGACTGATAAGGCACGGTCAGTACATGAGAAGTTAAGAGACTTCGCAAAAAGATACCAGGTCGACCTGTCCAAAACTATAATGTTGCAGGGAAGTCATAGATTGCAGTACATTGACCAGGAATTGGAGGAGAAAAGAGTTCTAGGGCCGAAGGCTCACATTCAGGAGTTGATCACAGGGATACATGCATGGAGTATGTTTGACAAGTGGGAAGAAAGATGGTCCAAAAAGAAGAGTCCCAAAAAGAGCGTAGGAGAGACACCGCCTCCAGGAGGGGGCATGAGAGGAGTGGAGAATTACCCGTTGCGAGAGTTGTCCAATGTAGGGTATGTTCATGTGCCGTGGAGTAGAGGTGACCTAGCGGCTTTTACGAACAAGTTTCCTCGACTGAGGGAGAAACCTGTTGAATGGTACAAGCAAGTTGACCGGTTTGTTAAGATTTTGAAGGTGTTGTGGGTTGACTTGAACACATTGTTTGACATAGTGGTACCAGGCGACTTGTGGGCAGCTTGCAAGGTTGCAGTTGATTGGCCGACTTCTGAAACCGATAGGGATCCTGTTCGCCAATTGTAATGAAAAAGTTTGAGCAAGCAATCACATGGTTAAAATCCAAGGTATCGCCCCATGGCATTGATTGGGTTAAGATAGATCGAACTGTTCAAGAACCAAAGGAAACAGTGCATGAGTATTATGAGAGGCTCTTACAGGCATTTAAGCAGTACAGTGGGTTGGATACCTTAGACCGCAAGGACATGGGACAGTTTGTCTCCAAGTTCGTCCTAGGGTTGAGACCTAAAATTAGCTTTATTATTCATCATCATCTTATCTGCTGGCAGAATAAGTCTGTAAATGAAACATTGCGATATGCCAGGTACTGCAGTGACGAACGTGGACTCGAAGCACAGAAAGCTTAAAGACAAGCTGATGTTACTCCAAATGCAAACTGCTGACAGGGAACTCCAGGTACAGCCAAGTGGCGGGACGTTAGGAAGAAGACAATGGAATAATCCGGGAGTAGCCCAGAATGCCCAGGGCTAAGGAAAGGGAAAGCCTGTAGATCCCAGAACAGGAGTGGATGTGGCGATATTGAAAAAGACTACTGCGTGTCATCTGTGCCACAAAATCGGCCATTGGAAACGCGAGTGTAGTCTGAATCCAGCAAATCAGGTCCAGCAGGAAGGAGAGGAGGTGGTGCAGGTGCCTGAGGTCGTGAATACCGTGACGAGACCCAGGTCCATGCAAGGGTGGACATTGGTGCCACAGGTGCAAGTTCCACAACCTCCGAGGATTACACAGGGAGCTAGGACGTATAGACAGATGCCTCTTTTTGAAAATCCTGATGATTACAACTTAGACCAGTTGAAATGATGATGCCTGAGGCGGGGAGGAAGGCTGCACTCTTGGGGCAGTCTTAGAGGTAGACCCGAGTGGACCGTTTGTAGAGGCGGATGTGGATGGTTATCCTACCACCTTTTTGGTTGATACTGGTGCTACCTGTTTTACTGTTAGATCTGCAGTAGTTCCTAACCTACCCCTCTCGGGACAATCTATCCAAGTTGTAGGAGTAGCGAACATAAAGATGACTAGCACGTTGACTGAACCATTCCTGTGAGGATATGGACATTCCGAGATCGACATCCGTTTGTGGTATGCGACTCAAGTCCTGTTTGCTAGCTAGGGCGAGATCTCTTGTGCAAGCTCAATTGTACCATCTATTGCACCCCAAGGGAGTCGAATTGCAGACCAATAATGACAATGCCACCTTTAAGGTTGCAAATCAACATTTGTGTATAGAGATGTACACTGTACACTGTGTTGACAGTGGAAGAACTTCCACTGGATTTGAGGGACTCTGTTTCACAGGATGTGTTTGACTTCACAGGAAAGGAGATTGGACTGATCAGAGGTATTGAACCGGTTAAGATCCAAGTTAAACAAAATGTTGAGTTTCCAAGAACACCTCAGTACAACTTGTCACCAGAGACACTGGCAGGAATTAAACCTGTAATCGAGTCCATGATTAAGCAAGGAATTCTGAAGAAGATAATAGGCAGCCCATGTAATTTGCCCATTATGGGATTACAGAAGATGAGTGGGAAATTTAGGATTGTGCAGGGTCTCCGAAAGGTAAAACGATTGTTGTCCCATGTTGTCCAGTTGTACCGAATACATCAGTGATACTATTCCAGATTCAATGCTAGGCTGAGTGGTTTATGGTAACTGACCTGTGTCAAGCTTTCTTCTCGATACCTCTGCATGAGGAAAGCCAACTTTTATTTTCTTTCCGTCTGGAAGACCGCATGTTAACGTGGTGTCGTATTCCTCAAGGATATACAGAGTCCATCGATCTTTAATCAGATCTTGAAGAAAAACCTTGAGAGACTTGTATTGCCGCAGAACTCTGTTCTCGTGTAATATATTGATGACCTTTTGGTCGCGTCAGAGATGGAGGATTCTTGCAGGATAGACACGATTGCCTTACTGAATCACTTAGCAGAGAATGGACACAAGGTGTTCCCGAACAAGTTGCAGTACTGTTTAAGTGAGGTTCAGTATTTGGGTCATCAAATTGAGAAAGGCAAGAGAAAGGTGTCACCAGACCGTATTGAAGCAATCACTAGTTTGGCTAAACCTACCACTCAGAAGGAGGTGAAAATGTTCTTAGGGATGGTTGGCTACTGTCGCCAATGGATTTGCAATTTCTCCTTGAAGGCGAAGCCTTTGCAGAGGCTGACTCACAAGGATGTGGGCGATCCGGTACCATGGGACAACGATTGCTTAAAAGCTTTCCTAGACTTGAGAGAGAGCTTGGGTTGTGCTCCGGCTCTGGGAATGCCTGATTACAACAAATCTTTTTCACTGTTCTGTTGTGAGAGGGAAGGTTGTGCATTGTCAGTCCTGACTCAGAATCATGGAGGTATCTGTAGACCAGTTGCCTACTTTTCTGCTACTTTAGATCCAGTAGCTTGAGCATTGCCTTGATGTCTCAAATCCTTTGCTGCAACCGGTGTCAGCAATGAGAGATGTGAAAGCATTGTGATGGGTCATCCATTGATTGTGCATGTTCCACATTCTGTTGAACTGTTAATGACGAGGACTAAGACACAGCACCTGACCAATAACAGACTCACACACTACAAGCAGGTTATACTTGCAGCGGAGAATGTGACTCTGAGAAGGTGTTCTGTCTTAAATCCCGCTACATTGATGCCTTTACCAAATGTTGATGATGAAGATTTTGACGACCATGACTGTCTCAATGTGACTAAACTCTGCACCAAACTGAGACCCGAGATTGTTGATGAACCTCTGCCTGGCCCCGATAAGATCTTCTTTGTCGATAGTTCAAGCCTAAGAGACAATGTGGGTCAGTTGAGAGCAGCATTCACTGTATGTACCATCTCAGGAGTGGTTGAAGCTGCTTTTATAGCAGGAGTATACTCCGCACTGGTGGCTGAAATAATTGCCTTGACTCGCGCCTGCTTGGCAACTGATCAGATCCGAATCACCATCTACAATGACAGCCAGTATGGGTTCGGTGTGGTTCATGATTTCAGACAGCTATGGAAGAGGTTATATGACATCATCTGGTTCTCCCATCAGGAATGGTGAATTTGTAAGACAACTGTTGAGGCATTACAACGTCCTAAGGAAATTGGAGTCGTGAAGTGTACGGCACATGGGAAGGGAACAGATTTTGTCTCTCTCTGCAATAAGTACGCTGATGAGGTTGCACGCTTTTGTACGGAACAAGGGTGTATATTTACAGGAGATTACACAGGAGAGAGCCAAGAAGGAACCAAACTCAACATGATGTTAGCCATGGCAGACACTTGGGATCAACTCAAGTGCCTGCAGGATGAGGTCTCAGAGCAGGAAAGGAATGTGTGGATCAAATCTGCAAGCAAGAAAAGGGATGTTGACATTTGGGTTTCAAAAGACGGATGAGAGGTTTTGCCAGATACCCTTTTCTGTCCGATGGCGAGAAATATTCATGGTGCGGTGCACCTTGGAAGGGATGCGATGGTACGAGTGTTCAGACAGACGTGGTACAATCCACGATTCTGTGCGGTTGCTGAAGCTGTGTGTCAGAGGTGTGTTACCTGTCAACAAATGAATGCTGGTAAAGAGACTGTGGTCACTTTGAGTCACATTGGAAGGTCAGGGGGACCCTTCATTAGAATGCAGTTGGACTTTATTGAAATGCCGAAGTGCTATGGATTGAGGTACATTTTAGTGGTGGTGTGTGTGTTTTACAGTGGGTGGAGGCTTACCCAACTAGGAGATGTGACACCCTTACTGTAGCAAACTGTTGTTGAGAGAACTGATTCCTAGGTTCAGTTTTCCAACCTCTTTGTAGTCAGACAGAGGCACACACTTCCATAGCGAGATCATGGAGTTGCTTTTCACTTCTTTAAGAGTTGATCAGAGACTTCATTGTAGTTATCAACCAGAGGCCTCTGGGATAGTGGAACAGATCAATGGGACTTTGAAAGCACGGATGGCAAAAGTGTGTTCGTCTACATCCCTGAAGTGGCCTGAGGCATTGACTCTGGTGCTCATGAGTGTTCGCAGTGTGCCAGATAGGAAGACCGGTCTTTCCCCACATGAGATCTTGATGGGGAGGGCGATGCGGTTGCCAGCAGTGCCAGCCACAGCGTTGATAAAGATCACTGATGGTTTGATCCTTGATTACTGCATAGGACTAGCTGACGTGGTCCGTTCTGTGTCTGAGCATGTGCAGGCTGCTGCTGTCCCAGCTGCAAGCGACCTTTGCCATGACCGGTGTCCAGGGGATTGGGTGCTTGTCCGTAAGCACGTGAGGAAGAACGGTTTGGATGCTCGCTGGCAAGGCCCCTACCAGGTGATACTGGTGACGAACACCGCAGTGAAATGTGGAGTATTGCCAAGCTGGGTTCATGCTTCTCGCACCTGCAGAGTCCCAGCACCCTTAGAAGAAACAGCACCTCTCCCAAATGAAAATCCAGCTGTGGTGGCAGAGCCACAAGAGAGGTCAAGCCAAGCTGTGAGGGTTGCTGACGAATCAATTTGTTCACCAGGCCGAGCTGAGGTGGGTTGCGCTGTCCAGAACCCAGATACTGACTCTGAGGAAGAAAGCCAGTCTGGGAGTTGTCCCGAGTCAGGCTCAGCAGAAGGAAGTGGTACACAGTGTGATCAGCTAGAAAGCAAAAGGGCTAACAGCACAGAAGAAGCGTAGCCAAGGAGACAGAGAAGGTTGAATCTGCGACTTGCTCCCGAGAGAGACCCTGCTCCTTTATCCGAGGTCTCGGAATCAGAGGAGAGTGACAAAGAGCAAAATCAGGGCTTGAGAAGATCCAAGAGGTCGAGAGTGCCTTGCCAGAGATACGCTGCCCCAGAGTGGACTTACGCAGTTACTGATGCCGGGGGTAGTGAGTTCCTGGAGGCTGAGGTCCGTGAGTGTGATCAGCAGGAATCCGCTACTGAAGATCAAAGTGGTACTGCTGGTGCCCGGACTTGAAATCGAAGGGGCACTGACGATCACGGTTCCGAAGCATCCAGTCCTGAGTATGGTGCGACTTTTGATCTTACATCGATTAACCTTTACGTCCTTTGGATTTGAAGCATCAACTCAAGATCTGATAGCCGTTCGCCTTGAAATCTTGCAACAGGTTCTAGCTGCAATAGGATCTGAACTCATTGTAGATTGCAATAAACTGTGTTTTGTAAATAAGCGCTCTAAAGAAGAAAACCTAGGCCCGAGTGGAAGAAGAATAAAATTAGGGACTTTCCGTTGAAGAAGAAATTGGGTTAAGGAAGTCTTTTTGTGGACTGTGTAAACAAGGAACAAGAACTGTGAATCAAAAGGAGGGATTTCCAGCTTATCGAGGAGTGGTGTTTGGACTGGTTACAGCTGCAACTGGTGTTTTTTAGAGAGACTCTAAAGTTGATTGCCGAAACTCAGAAACGGCTGCGAAAATGGAGGCTGGAAACCGGAACCGTAGGTCCAAATGTATGATAGTCACACTTGTAGTAGGAGTGATAGTTTCAATAGTGATAGTCATTATAGTGTCAGTTGTCATTTTACATGAGGAAGAAGTCAGACAGATGCAGGGAACACCTATGCCTAGTACTTCGACTAAGTAAGAGGGCACCATAGGAGTTGAAAAGGCTTTGCTAGATCAAAATAGTCGTAGGTTGCATGTAGATTTGTCAAAAGGTGATTTTAAGCTTAATGCATATGCCAGGCTGCTATATAAATAATGTAGAGGCGATGGATGCAAAGCATTGTTATGTGTGTTTGCAGTTGCCTGCCTCGGTGGATGAGGGTATCAAGGATCATCATCTTCCATTGACTTATGGCATTACATGTTGTTACTTAGTATCTTTTATGGAAGAGGTCATTATGAGTATTTCTTTTCGAATTATGATACGTTGCTTTCAGAGGTACCAGCTTATAAGCACCTGAATAAATATGACTATTACAAGCAAGAAGACAGGGTTGGGAAGTACTTCATACCAGATACCACGCTAGATACCTCCTATGCCCATAGGCATAACCAGACCTGTTCCCTAACAGATGTAGAAAAGAAGTTTGTAGATTAAATAGAGGATAGGTATAGACAAGTAACACAAACACGTCATACAGGAGATAGTCCAGGAGATTGGACAGATGAGGCGAGGGCTCATAGAACGAAGGGAAGCTCTGGTCCTATAGCATTGGATTTACCACAGAAGGGGAAGTTGTGTCTGAAGCGTGTGCAGACGTATTATGATAAGATCTATGTAGGACTGAGTTTGTTTGATCATGTGTTCACCATGGAGACGTCTGCGAAGGACTTTTTGCAAGGTTCAGTGCAAGTGGTGCTGATAATGTATTATGTGTGTGGAAGGAATGCTTATGTACGTCTGCCTGCCAATTGGTATGGCACATGTTATCGGTATGATTTTTCCTAAGATTTATCATGCAGAAGATTTGGAATTGTTGGAAGGTGAAAAGCATTTGAGAGTAAAGAGGAGCAGTCATACCAGGATTGTGAGTGATTTTGAATGATGTGTAGATAAGAAAGTTGGCGACTGTTGTGGATCGATTACCAACAAATACAGCTAAATCTTTGATACTTGTTGATGGGGAGATGTTGTCGATAAGGACGATGGTGATGCAGAACCGTCTTGCTTTAGATGTTCTGTTGGCAAAAGAGGGTGGAGTCTGTAAAATGTTGAAAGTTCAAGAGTGCTGCACTTATATACCAGATCACAGTAAGGATCAGGAGAAACATATAAGTAACATCACTGTGATCCATCATGAGATTAAGGATCTGACAGAGGGTAGTGTTTCGGAAAAAGTTGGAAAAGGGTTTGGAAAGGTGGGAAGCTGGTTTGCAAGTTTGGGGAAAGGCATAATTGGGTATATTCTGAAGTCTATCATTATCATTGTGGTTTGTGTAGTTTGTCTGTCGGTATTTGCCAGAGCTTACCAGTGGTACAGGGTCAATCAAGTCGAGAGAGCAAGAGATAAGAATGGCTAATAAGAATGGCTAGACTGCAGGACAGTTATTATCAGAATATAAAGAATTTAGAGAAGGTTCGACACAGACTGTTTTCACTGAGTATGGGTCAAAGCGCCAGGATGCCCTTGGTGGTGACAGGTTGCGCTATATAAGTATGCCACAATACAATACAATACAGAAAAGTGGCTACAAGTTCTGTTTAGATCGGTTCTTTCTCCAAGGAGTTGTGATTTTGGTGATGACACCAGTCATCAAAGGGGGAAACTGATAGAGCGCCATGTTATTCTGAAATTTGTAGGGGTGCATCATAATCACCGTTAGTCCGCAACCATATGTAATCAGGATTGAATTAAACACTTAATCATTAGAGAATGTAAATGTAATAATGAATTGTGTATGTGCATTGCTAGAAAATTAGCTTGTGTTAATTGAAAATTGAATCGACATTTAAAATGTGACTGTTTTTTGCTAGTGCTTCATGAATTAGTTTGTGTGTAATGTAGTTTAGTAGATTTAAACGTGCAATATAAAAGTCTGCATGTGTAGGAATGATCATAGTGGCTTAAATATGAGAAATGTAATGCTTAGAAATTTAATATTAATATTGTGTAGGCTTGAATGTGTAAAGGCCTGTATTGAATGAAAATTCACGTTTGCCATGGAAGGCCTGTTCGTGGTTTCTTATGTTAGCAGAGTCGAGAAGGCCTGAAATGTATTCTTCCTTGGGAAGGCTCTCAATAGAATGTAGTCAGCAAAAAGTGTAGTTGCAAGGTTGGTCTGTTCACATGCTTTCAGTACAGGTGCAAGGACATTTTTCTCGTTAACTAGACTGATGCTCTTTGTTTTAGGAGTTAGGTATGGAGGAGACCTGATACATAGTTACAGTGGAATCTGAAAATGAAGCATCCTTGCTGGAGACGCTTGGGACCCAAGGACAACTCAACCGTTCTTGGATGAAGCACAAGTTGTGGAAAATCACCTGTCGAAGATGTGCGTCCAGAGGAGGTGTGTCGGACGTGTTTTAGGAGTTGTGCATTTTTGTATTAGGGACTGTGCCCCGGGGGGGGAGAGGCAGATGAGGCAGAGAGGGTTGATGAGAGTAGAGAGTCATTAGAAGGGTAAGAGAAGGAATTGATTCTAGGAATGGAGACTTAAACAGTTTGACTCAATTTCAATGTGAATGCTCTTCCTAGGAAGTCTTCACAGACTGACACCTTTTCTCAATTTTGCTAGAAGGATGTTATGTAGGGATGTCATCTTAGTGCCAGGATAGGGACAGAATTAACCAAATTAATTTCTTTTCTGTAATTTGATGAAGATTTCATTAGATATTATATCAATTATTGCTTGTTTGATCTTTTTAGAGTTGCTTATTCTTTTTACTTTGCACCGAATTAGGTTAATCAGGAGAATGAACTTTGTATTAGTGCCTATGTATTTCTTCAACCTCGTAATGAGGTGCTTGTATGTTCAGTTATTTTTAGCTTTGTAATAAAACCCTCAAAAAGAAGATATAGTCAGTGATTTTTCCGAGTCTACCTTGATGAGCCTTTTGATGAAGGGGACTTGATTGGATTTCTCCCTTTTACTCTTAGCAGATAAAAAGATTCAGTCGACCGAGATCCTTGTAAATAGAGATAGGATCTGGTGTAATCAGTAGCAAAGGGCAACAGCAACAGCAGTACTTCCAACTCAAGTTTACTTTACTATACTTAGCAGTTATTCAGCGTGTGAGCTCAACCAATGTACCAACTCCTTCTGGGGATCCAAGCTACCAAAGATAGAGTGTGCTTTGGGAGCTTGTGTTCATAAAACAAAACAGTTTGCTAAGCAACCAGTCTCACCAGGCCAGCGGAGATCTCTAACTATGACCAAGATTGTGGAAGTAATGGACTCTGCCACCCTGCGAATGGCAGGCCACACACCACACTGTAAATGAAAGCCTAAGAGGGTTATTTACAGTTCGGCGGACAGGGCACTCTGCCTCAAATCGGAGTACCCATGAGGCGGACCAGCATGTTTCTGCTGGTGGTAGCCCCGCTGGCTCCCCCATCATAGGCCTTACACATATAATTTGATGTACTTACGCCGATGGGCGACGGCGTGGGGCCATAGGTGTAAGTACATCAGATCATCAACCCTACGACAGTCTGATATACTTTTTTTCTGTTCAGATCTGCCAGGGAGTGCTTGGCAGTGCCGAAATAAAAAAAAAGAAATCTAACCCCCATGCCACGGGAGACAACTGGGTATTAAGGTCATATGTGTTTTATTTTACAAAAAGGGAATCCAGCTTTGGAAGTTTGTTTTTGTAAAAGAACAATGTTTTAAGTGGCCACATGAAACATGTCTGTCTCTTAGCAAACTTGGCAAAGGATGCATCTCTTTTTAGGGCACAGAAAACTCTGCCAGGCTGGCAGAGATCTCAATTTACGGCAGGTGGTACCCTGCCAGGGTGGAAGAGATATTGACCGCAGCCATCCTGGCGGCCAGCACTTCTCCCGCTACATCCTAAATGAGGGCCTAACTTTCAACCTCCAACATGGGCCCCCTCAGGGCCGGACTGGAAACTGAAACCGGCCCTGGCAAAGAGTTTGGCCGGTCACAATAGATGTAATGTCATCTATTACAAGGTTTCTCTCAGTCTTATTTCCAAATGTCCATGCACTCTTTCAGTGTTTTTCAATCCTTTTTGCAGTCTTGTTGAACTTGTGCACCAGGGTAGTGTCCTGTCTCACCCCAGGTTAAGTTATGAATACCAGCGGATATGTCCTATATCAGTAGCCAGTTTCATCAGTCCGAGCGTCCACTGCTGTCTTGCTGATTGACCATAGAGAGTGAAAGACACTGAGGTATCCTATTTATTTTGCTTTTTTTCCACAGGCTGGGCTTGTCCTTTTTTGTCTTTTGGGAGACATGTAAAGTCCTGCTGGACAGTTAAAAGCACCCCCTCCCTGAAGCTGTACTTACACCCACTCCATACCATCCATCACATCGGTCAAGTAACCCTGTTAATAAAAGTACAAGCCCGCGCACAACAGCATCCTACCAACATATTATAACAAGAACCACACACATAAAATGACGTAAGATAAAATGTAATTCTTTTAATTTTTTACATATTACAATCGAACTCACTTTTTCTAAATTTGCTTTTACAAGGACGTCATATTATTGATGAGAACGATACTTCAATTTATTCAGCAAGCAATTCAATGCCATTATATGATTTGCCAGTAGATGGCAGGCAAGCGTTCGTTTTCCAACAAACACAGTATGGTATCTCTGCCCTACACCACTACACCGAAACAGTCATCTCCATTAGCCGAATTTCTTAGCATAGTTTTTCGTAGCCATGCATTTGTTTATTTCTGAGTTTCCCGCTTGTGAGAACAGAAACAAAATCGTATCTATCCATAATCCATGTAACGTTTGAATCAATATAACAGTGCTCCAAATAAATGGAAGGAGATGTCAATTGTATTGTATTGTAATTGCATTTATATACTGCTTACTACCCCTGACGAGGCGTCAAAGCGCTTTTTCGGCGAGTAGCATGCTGCTCCGGAACCCATAAAGGATTAGTGTTGAATTAGAATAGTGAAATATGAAAGTAATTTGAGTGGTGGATAGGTGAGTCAGTTATTTGGATTCAGAAGGATAGCGGAGGGATAGAAGAGGGGAAAAGGTTTGCATTTATATAGCGCTTGTTACTCCTGATGGGGGTTGAAGCCCTTTTTTCGGCGAGTAGCACACTACTCCAGAACCCATTAAGGATTAGTGGTGAATTGGTATAGTGAAAATGTGAAAGTAATACGAGTGGTGGATATGTTAGTCAGTTATTTGGATTGAGAAGGGTAGCAGAGGGTTGGAAGAGGGACAAAGGTTTGCAGAAAAGTTTGTTTTGGGGGATCAGTATAGTAAAAGAGGTGTCAGATGGTGCAAGGAGGGGTAGATGCCAATGTCAATGCATGTAAAGTATTTTGTCTATGCCTAACAAAATAAAGCTTGCTCAGCGCAGCATTTATTCTTCAAAAATGTTGTTTCTCACATTTTTCAATAAGTGTACTTTTTTTATACGATTTGTTTTTTTGCTCCTCGGCTGCCCCTATACTGTGAGCATGTAATACCCTATAAATATATGTCTTAAATGTGTTCTACGTATGAGTCTGTGCCTTACCATCCAACACTCATATACCAATAACTCTCATTGCTGTTCCTTTACCATTGTCAATGTGCCCTCACCTTCCTCAGACAGCTGTGCACAATACTTCTGTTGGTAGGACGACCAGGTGTAGTAATACAAATAGTCCCACATGGTAATCTTCCTACAGATAAAAATGCTTTCCGAGTATTTGAGAGCCAATGATTAATTTCTCTCATGGCTCAGGCAGCTTTGACATAAATGTTCAGATTTCTAATTTTACCAACTGTCAATTCTGATAGTTTCTTTATTAGGTCATTCAGATGCCATCCAGCTGATACATATTCTTTCCAATGTATTGCCATTGGTTCCTCATTGCCAGTTGCTCCATTACCAAGATGGGGTTTTAATGCAAAAATCTCAACAAATCACTTTCAGATTAGGACAGACCAATATTACTATTTCGTGCAAATGTGAGAGCCAGCTCTAGGACTGAATTTCTAAGCCAGGCATTTTCATTACAAATGTATATCTGTGAAATATTCACTCTTCTCTTTTCTAATGCCTTCTGGCTTCAGCTTTATCCTCGTTTGGCGGTGGTCCCCTCCCTTCCCAGGTCCTCCCTTATCCTCTTGTGTCTCCTGGCTCTTCTTTTCGGCCTCAGGATAAAGGCTCATGTGGTCTAAATACTCTTGTGGTTGCTGCAACAGAAGATTCAACCGAAGATGAACCTGGAATGTCCTCTAGTTCAGCTGCCTTTTGTTTGTAACGTGACTGTATAAAATAGTCTCATTGAATGGAGCCGTTTAGCAAACTGCTCTTTGAGAATAATCTGTCTCATCCCATTTGATTTTCTACCCTTTGCACAATACATCACTGTAGGAAGGTGACTCTGTATATGGTATGCAACCAAGTGGTAATATTGTGCCCAGAGTCCAGCTGTTCCCCAAAAGGGAACAGGGCTCAATGCAAAACCCAAAGTGCTCTATTAGTGGTAGTGTGGCCAAACAGCCTAAGGCCTTACACAGAGGAGTGTAAGGCATTTATTGCACACACATGATCAATAAAGGACACATGACTCAAGAAGGAGATCCAGACCAATTTTATAAAATTATACTTTGTACTTTATTTTAAGACCCAGGTCTTCGTAATAAGGTAAGTACATTTTTAATTAAAAATACTTTGCACTTTCAAAAATCGGCATTAATAAACTATTTCACACTGTCCAATGTTATCCTATCGGGTAAACAATATTGCAGGTAAACAGGTGAGTATCAAACTTACAATGTCAGTCTTCAGAGCCAAAAGTCTGCAAGGGGCAGGCATCAGGTAGGTACCAAAACTGCAACACCAGCGGCACAGGGGCGGCCAGGTGTAGAGGTCAACATCGGAGTTCGACCCACTGCTTTCCAATGGAGACAGGGGGTGCATGGAGCCACACTGCTTGCAGGTATATAAATCGGTTGCAGGGGCCAGGCTTTGGGCGTTAGCACAAGCACAGGTGGGGCCACAAAGTAGCACAAAGCATACATCACCAGCGGCACAATGACGTCTGGGTGCAGGGTGCAAATTTGACGTTGGGCGCCCAATCTTTTTTAGAGAGGATTTTCCTGAGTGGCTTCAGGCGTGGCACCAGAGGTTGCAGGAGGAAGACGAACAACAGCAGAGATAAATTGGGATGTAGGGTGTTGTAGGGACACTGTAGGTTCAGCCTCCAAAGGCCCAGGGGCTTCGGGGGCAGGAGTGCCTTTGTAAGTCGGAATCTACTTACATGTGCTGGTCGTGGTGGGTGGAGCCTCTGGATTCGCAATGCAGGCGCCGTCATGGAGGGCAGAAGAGTTCAGCCAATGCTGGACACGAAGTCAGATTTACCGGGGAGACTTCACTGCACAGGAGAGCCAATCAGACTTGGGCCATGGGCTTTGGGTGCAGAGTGGGCTGGGGCACGGATCCGCCTGGATCCGCAGTCTTTGAAGTCAATCACTTCTGGACAGGTCTGGTATCCTCGGGAGATTTGAGTCTTTATTTCAGGCAACAGTTCTCCCAGAAGTTTTTGAGGTCGTTTTTGCAAGACAGGTCACAGATTTGTTGAAGCTGGAGACAGGCCAGTAGGACTGGAGCCAAGGTAGCTGTCGTCTTCTGGCTTCTGCTGCAGGGAGTCTTTTTTCCTCTTGTTCGTCAAAGATCTGGGGGTTAGGTCTGGGAGAGCCCCCTAAATACTACATTTAGGAGGTGTTTTAGGGGAGTATCAGGTAAAGCCAATGGGCCTCACCTGGGGTGACTACACATTCTATTATGCCCCTGTCCTGTGGAAGGAGGCATAGACCTAGCCCTGATTGGAGGAGTCCCCCTCCTCAAGATGTCTGGGCCTGAAAGTGTGCTGCACCTCGCGTTCCCCCACCTTAGGGGTGGGGTTGGCAGAGGTGGGCATACCTCCTATCTTTTTTTATTTTTCCTGCCTAAAGTGGGGGTGTAAACCAGGGGCTGCCATCTGCTGCTAGTAGCAGTGGCTGGGGATTGCATTACAAAGGCAGCAGGCCTTTGCAGCTTCTCTCTTCGAGCACTGAGCCATCCTGAGGGTGGAGCGTTGACCTCTTGGCCCAGAATGTGCATTGTTTCTGGTCCCAGAGAGCAGGGGTCTCTACCTAGCACTCCAGAAACATGTCTAGTGGTGGCTGGCTGCCTACAGTCGGTCAAAGACCACACTAGGGTTGGTAGGTTTTCAGGGGGCACCTCTGGGGTGCCCTTTCAGTACACGTTTTAATAAATCTCACACTGGCATCAGTGTGGATTTATCACAAGAAGCTGTTTGGTACCAAACACTCCTGGGTTCAGTGATGCCATCATGGAGCTGTGGAACTCTAGTTGTCACGTTCCCAATCCATATACTCTCAATCGCTTTCCTGGCACTTAGAATATTAAGGAATAGGCCCTAATACTATCAGGGCATATCTGCTCATGTAGATATGCCCATACCTGGGATATAGTGCCCCCTGCCTTATGGCTGGTAAGACCTGCTAGGGGGGGTGACTTACCTATATCTTAGGCAGTGCTAGCTGGCATGGCACACATGCAGTGTGCCATGTCGACTTGGTCATTTTTTTTACCTCACAGGGTCTTATTAGTTGCAGGGGCAGTGGCCTGGTCCTAGTCAGGGGGTCCCAGGGGACCTTCTTCAGACCCTAGGTACTCCGAGTACCACTTACCAGGGACTTACAGCGGGGCAGAAGTACCAATTGTGAACATCTTTGTTAGGGAAAGAGCACTTGTACTGGGAACCCGGACAACAGGGACCCAGTACTCTACATTCAAAGTTGCATCAAAAGCCAGGCAAAAAGTGGGGGTTGAGGCAAGGGGTACTGCAACAGAATCCCATTTTCTAACAATCACCATTTCAAATTTTATCTGTGAATTGTTAGATGTTCTCTTAGTTAATTCAGGTTTGTTTACAGCTATTACATTCTCTGTCAGTGATTTAGCGTCTCTTTTGGATTTACTCTGGGCCGCACCAGCATGTTTGGTCAAAAGTTCCATCTAAATATATTTCATTGTAGTTAATGTAACTCTATCGCCTGTTGCCAAGGGCTGAAACGGTTGTCAAAGGCCCTGGACCCAAGTTATAGGCTTAAGCTGCAGGCGAGGGCCTATAGAGAGGGAGAGTACCTTTAACAACTGCTATAGCCCAAAGCAGAAAGGCTATACTGCTGTAAAAATATTCCAGACAATAAGGGTAGGATGTTGTGAATTAAAAAGGGAGAAACTGAAAGACAGGTGCTGGAAGATTGGAGCAGATGGTGTATGGCAGCCATTATTTGTCATGAGCGACTCCTTTTTCTTCAGGTTCTAATAAAAATAATTCCGGTAATTCAACAACTCAGAGTTCAAGCAATAAGTGCTGCACTCCCGAATCTAGATAGCCATTTACAGATGCTAAGTCCCACCAATAATAGATTTAATGATGCAAGGGATTTCTGTTGGACACCAGCAATCTCAATAAATTACGTACCTTGTGATTCTCATTAAGACATTGGTACTTATCTTTAAAAAAACGTCCTATCAGCAGGTTTGCTGTGGCTTCCAAGCTTATGTTGTCCCCCAAAAAGGTAGATTTTGAGTAACATGTGCACAGGCAAACAAACGTGCACAATGTTAGAAAGTAAGAGTATGTTCTGGGAGACAGACTACCGGCGTTTTGTTCCTCATCTTTTAGCAGTCCTCATTATCATTAAGGAGCTGACAACAAAGAACAGAACAATCACAAACCTGCTGTTTCACAAACAAATCGATACTTCTTCTGACTGTGTAGTGTTTATTTCAAACTGTGCAATGTGCATTCATCGTCCCTTACAACATGATAAAAGCATCACTCCCATCTTTTTTTATAAACATATGTGGGTGTGCAGGTTCACTGCGAATTTCAAGCAATTATACATTCTCTTTTCCCGGAGCCGGCGTTGTTTTATCTCTGCTTATTGTCTTGTCCTCCGATATTTAGGTAAACACTTTAACATGCACTTCCTTCTGTCCGAATGTTTTTTATCCATGTTTTTGAATTTGGGGTGCTGCACGATGGTGAGGGTTCATCGTTGTCAATCTAAACCCATGTTATTCACCCAGTGCGGCGCAATCACTGCAGAACCTACTGTTAAGGGCGGAGAGGACAAGGGCAGTTGCCTGTTAGAGTCTGTTAAGGGCGAAGAGGACAAGGGCAGTTGCCGTTTGAGCCTGTTCGAGACTGACCAGGGCCAGGGCCAGAAATGCTGCTCGATATACATACCTTCTTTATGCATCTATGTACTTACAATGTACTTATGGATCTATATATTTATCACTTTCTTCTAATTTACCATTTCCAATGCACTTCCCTATTTCTCAGCCTATACTTCGCTCAATAGATCCTCTAGCTCAATCTTCTGACTCATCTCAAACTTCTTTCTACAACTCTTTCCGACGCACTACCCTATCTCCCATCCTATACATCTATCAATATATCCTCTATATCCACTGTCTCATTTATCCCAAACCCCATACCACTACTATGATCCCCAAAATAACCTTTTCTAGACTCTCTCCTACTCTACCCCTCCTTGCATCATCTGACACCTCTTTTACTATAACGATCCCCCAAAACAAACCTTTCAAAACTCTTCCTTCTTTTCTACTCCTCCCCAACCCTTCTCAATCCAAATAACTGACTAACATATCCACCACTAAAATTACTTTAATGTTTCACCATACTAATTCAACACTAATTCTGATGGGTTCCAGAGTAGCGTGCTACTTGCGCTTCAAAACCCCATCAGGGCCATCAGGGGTAGCAAGCGCTATATAAATACAAACCTCTTTCCCTTCACAATCCGGCCACCTACCCTTCTTTACCCAAATAACTGAATAACATATCCACTACTCAAATTACTTCATATTTTACTGTACTCATTTTCAACACTAATCCTTTATGGGTTCCGGAGTGGCGTGCTACTCGCCAGAAAAGCGCTTCAACATCCATCAGGGGTAACAAGTGCTATATGAATGCAAACCTTTCTTCCCCTTTTATCCCTCCGCTATCCTTCTCACTCCAAATAACTGACTAATATCCACCACTGAAATTACTTTCATATTTCACCATATTAATTTAACACTAATACTTTATGGTCTTCCTGAATAGCGTGCTTCAACACCTCATCAGGGGTAACAAGCGCTATATAAATACAAACCTTTTTTCCTCCTCTATCCTTCTGCTATCATTCCAAATCCAAATAACTGACTAACCTATCCACCACTTAAAATGTACTTGCATGTTTCACTATACTAATTCAACACTAATCCTCTATGGGTCCCGGAGTAGCGTGCTACTCGCCGAAAAAGCGTTTTGACGCCTCATCAGGGGTAGTAAGCGCCATATAAAGGCAATTACAATACAATACAATTCTGCACCCCATACCTGCGCTTGTAGCCTGACAGGACAGGGATAGTGTGTAGGCACAGCCAGCGACCTAGCCACTCATTTTAAATAGGGGGCATTACCTTAACATTTTGTTATTTTTCAACCAGCTTGGGAATACTACATTTTGGTTGAATGTAATCCTCACATTTTCTGGACTTCTCACCCCCTCTTCTTGCATTGGGTGGGACAAACAACTTTGGATTTCATAAACATTTCAATAATAAATATTGTTGATTGTAGAAACCGTGGGGCATATTATCAAGGACGGGCGATACATTATCGCCGCTTTTATCGGCAGGAAACTGCCGATAAAGCGGCGATAATGGGCTTGTTAATATGCTCTATGAATTCCTATCGAAGCCCATGTTAGATGTGAAGACATCTAACATGGGCTTCGATAGGAATTCATAAAGCATATTATCAAGCCCATTATCTCCGCTTTATCGGCAGTTTCCTGCCGATAAAAGCGGCGATAATGTATCGCCCGTCCTTGATAATATGCCCCCTAGTTTTTGATCAGTACCCATCACAAAAACCTAGGTTCTCAACATTTTAACAAGGTAGGTTTCACGGGGGCGCTTTGTCAGCAATGACCTGCAACCAGATCTGTGCTGAGCAATCTTTAAAGGCAAGCTGATGGTTCAAGTTGAAAGCAAATTCTTCCCGAGGTTTAAGCAGGCCACAAAAGGAGTAAAACCCACTCCAGATATCACAACAAGACAATCAAGACAAAAAATAAATAAGCAGTAGTGGAGGCTGGAGAAGGTCATTAAAAATGACTGCACTTCACTGGTATGGTTTGAAAGTTTTGCCTCTACAGGGCTCAGTCTTGGAGTCTTACTGATGGTGGCTGAGAAAGATCCTAAAGCCACTTCAGGGTGGAAGGCGTTAATAAATCTTCATGTGCTTGTCCCTTTAGCAAGCAGGAATAGTAGACCATCTTCAAAAGAACCTTAAGGTGTCCCCTTGCCCCAATAACTTCATCTAAGCCGATCCTGCCATAGTGGGAGAAGGGTTTCCCATGTCCCACCCCTGGCCATAATAGTAAGCTTAACTATAGATATGTAGTTTATAGACTGATGAGCTAGCCTAGCTTTTTTAGTCAGGTAGAAATTATTGCATCTTCTACCACATTTGGAATAATTTATTCTGCCAGGGAGTTATCACCAACCAACACCCTTTGTATGAGAGTAGGGTCTGCTTCCTTTGGTTACCCCCCCTTTTTGCTGTGATTCTCTGTTTTTTCGACTTCAGTGTGGCTGCGGACCTGCTAATCAGGCCCACAGCCCAGCTCTAAATTGATGCCATGTACTTTGGGAACATACCTGATTGGTTACTGGGTCACCCTTGTGAGCCCCTGTATAGTGTACCATAGGTACCCAGAGCATAGGTGAGCCCTAGGACTACCAGGGGCTGCAGCATGTATTGTGCCACCCCTGGTTTGCCTTCCAAACTGACACCACAGGTCTGTTCGTACAGCCTGGGTAAGGTGGTGTAATCACCCCTTACTTAGATATAGTATACCTATATCTACATACCTATATAGACACATAAGGACCTATAATCCACTCCTAAGGCAGACCCCGACAATCCTGGAGGTAGAGTGCTTGGTTTTATGTGGGAGGGTGCCGTAGCATGAGCTGAGCCCCTCTGCAGCTTTCGGAACCATCTCCTTATAGCTGTTCTATGATATAGCCATACCATATACTCTTAAGTGCATTATAATCCTCGCGATTAATGCTAACTTTGGTTTGGCTTTATCAAAACATGTCATGTAAGGTGTCAAACACTTTGGAATACTACCCCCAGCCAGTTCTGGTGGCGGGGGTAGCATTCCACCCTTCTAGAGGGAGAAGACATGTAGTTACTGGTAAACCCGGTTAAACAGAGCCCCCGGCATCACAAAATGGATGCTGCTGCCACAGACACGAGTCTGCCCTTCTGCTGCTGGATGAAATTCCGGCAGGGAAGGCCTGGACAATAGGTTTCCTGTCCAGGGAGGTGCTGGCACCTCCCCAGACAGGCTTTAGTGTATTGGGGCATGGAGGGCTGCAGTCAGTGAAGGTGCTCCATGCATTTCCCAGTTCAAACCGGTTGCTGGGGCACTCAGCTCCAGCTCTGGCACGAAACTGGACAAAGGGGAAGGGGTGTATCAACCCCCTCCCCAGGTCCACCGATAGGAGGGACCTTAGAGTTAGTCCAACCCTAAACTTACTATAAGATTAGAACCCTAGTCCCTAGGACTTTAGATTACCCTGGACGAAATCTCCCTTGTGGTCAAGGAGTGACCACCCTGTTCAAACAGGCACCAACAGCATCTTTGCCGGTCTGCATTTTTGAGGCTCCTGCCGGACCCTGAAGAATCTGCGACACAGGACATGGACTTCCAGACATCTCTGACCCGCCCTTCGCTCCCAGCAAAGCTGAGAACCGTAGCTGACACGAGAGATGTGGGACCGGAACTCCTGGACATCCTGCATTTTGCTACCTGCATCGACTTCCCGAGGTGTCCAAAGTTGTGCTTTGGGGTGCTTGAAGCCCCAGCCTGAGCACCTTTTGCACTGAAGCTCTGAGGCCCACACTCCACGAGTGTCCCGTGGTCCCAATTTGTGCATTTCCACTTGATGCGTCTTCTCAGTTCCTAGTCCGTTGGCTAGTGAGCCCCCAAGAAGACCAATCCTTGATTTAACTTGCTTTCCTGGTTGTTTCATGTTTGCTCCTACTTACCTGCAAAGGAGAAGTTTCTTAGACCTTGCTGGTCTGCACCAAAGCCAATCTCGACATCCTGCATGGGTTGCGTTTGCCAAGGCTTGTTGGGTCCAATCTGGATTCCGACACTGAAGTCAACTAGATCCTTCATGGGACAGCTTGTATCCAGCTCTTGGTTGTCGTCGACACCTCCTGGACTTTGTAGCTGAAGAGACAAACTTCACCTTATATCACCCGACATCTGGTGGCATCTTCCTATCGCCGCCCTGGTCCTGGCTAGTGACCCAGACTCTCTCTCCTCTGCTTTCAGGTTCTTCACATCTCTGATTCACCCTGGGATCCACCCGGACACTTTTCCTCTGGTCGCCTGCAGCACTTCTTCGCAGCTCTCCATTGGAATCGATGACGAAACCTGACACGAAAAGACACCTATGCACCCGGCTTTCCTGGGTGAGGTAACACGAGTACTCCAGTGCTCCCGTGGGTATTGACTCTCCACGTGTCCTAGTCTAAAAGGATTCCATCGCAGTTCACCTCCTTGTACCCTTTATCTTTAAAATTGTAACTTGTTTGTTCCCCATAGAAATTCAATGGTAACCCGCGGCTGTGTTTAGGCTCTGCACGTGTCTCCCGTGAGCCTCCTACATCATAACCTTTGGTTTTTCTGAGTAGCCCCAGCGATTCCACAGGCCTCAGGCCTGCTTTCTAATCCTCACGTGGTTCTTATACCACTATTTTAGTATATGGTTTGTGAGGCCCCTAGGGCAAAATGTATACTGTGCAACTTATCACATGCTAATCAAGTTCCTTGTATTGTACTTTTACCTCTGACCTCATAACGAGTGCAGAGGGGTTGTGTTCAGAATAAATACATATATATTTGATATATACCTTGTGTGGTGTGCTTTCATTTGGTACTCAAGAGATTATAAATGGTAAAACAACTTGCTTAACTCGTCTCCAAGTCTTAGCCTGAAGGCTGCTCTCCACAGCTACCATTGGGATAGCTTTCTATAAGGTTGACTTTATAACCTACCATCAATAAGGGTCGATTAGACTGGTGCAAGGTGCCCACTAGAATAGTGGACATCATATACCAGGCTATCTTCTTACACCCTTTATTTTAAAAGCAAATGCCTTCAGAATACATCCCAGCCTGGCTCTGTTGCGCTATCTAAGTGAATTGCCATAGGGGAGTGCTAATTCATTCTTATGTGGAAGGGAAGAATCTAAATGAGGGTGGATAATCTACGGTATGAATAGAACCAATGCATTTGAGTCACTATCGGCTTAACAGTCAGGCTGATAGTATTCTAATTGAAGAAATGACAAAGGAGATCTTTCATGGCATAGCATTGGATGTGTGGTATCTCAACTGGTGAAATGCTGGGTGAACTAATTAGATGAGTTATAGTTAGCTCACTGCACAAATATTGGCAGATAGTGAGTGTTCTGAAAATGTTTTTCTTTTCCTTAGTGATTATTATTCAACTTAGGGGCCCGATTTAAAGATGGGGGGACCTTCCTTATGTCAATGGCACAGATGACTCTCTCTGCCGCCAATATAAACCTCTGACGCTCCGATGGAGTAAGGGCCATTGGAGATTTGGCCCTGCATTCACCCACCAATGTTAGAGTGGACAAGCACATGGCCAATTTTCTTTGTCCATCACTGACATGTTAAGCCCAGCGGTAAGGGGCAGTGAAAACTACAATATGCCCCCCTCGTCGAGGTAGAAATCTCCAATGGTGAGCATTGTTTTTTTTATTTCCCAAAACTCCTTCTTTCCCATTCGTGTGTATTTTTCGCTCTCCTGCTCTTGGTCAATCTCCGATGAGAAAAAATATGTGCTCCACAAAATGAGTATCGGTGGGGTCCACCAGCAACCACCGGCTCAGATTAAGCACTGCACATAGCCTTCTGCTATGTTCCTCGATGCGTATGAAGTTAGACATCATCAATTTCACATTCTCTACTACTCACTGAGGCGCATTTCTTTATTGTAGAGTGTTCTGGGCGAGGTCTGGCTGCAACACAATTTTTTACATAGTTACATTTGCAGTATTCCTTCTGTCATGCTTCTATTTTATTTCCCGGCTTTCAAGCTCAAGCATTTATTCTCAACCAGACTGAAACCAAATAAAACCAATTGGGCTTGAATTAATTATTGACGAGTCTGGCTCTAGGAAGCATCAGACTAGAAAAAGTACAGTCATTAGAATCATTTGGAGCAGAGAATGAGTATAAAGCGGAGGGAAAGTGGACGCCTGCCAGTGCTAAATGAGATTGTTGATTGAAATATTTCACATAGTAGTGGTTTCTTTACAATTGTTTAAACGATAAGAGGTTCTCTTCTTGCAGCTGCTTGTTGGCCCCAGGCTGAGGGACCGTACATGTTACCCAAGGGGGAGACAGCGACATCAAGGCTCACTTCTTTGGACTGTTTGCTCAACGCAGATTGCAGCAGCAGGGGCTAAATCGAAGCGCACACAGGAGATATTTAAGTTGATTTGCAGCCTGCATAGTTGAGCTGCTCGGCTCTCTCATTAAGCTAGCTAATGCACATAACCAGGTTAAAAAAATCCAAGCCAAATATTAACGTGTAGGTCACAGGGGAGGAAAATTAAACGTGGGGTGCTGTTTTTCAGTGCTTGTCAACTGTTGCTGATTTGATCTTTTGAATAGAAACCACATGGGTTTGTTTGTTTAAGAAATATTTCCAGGTCCAAGAGACATTTTAAATAATGCCCTGGGGAGTCTCGGGTATTTAAATCAGTGGTAAGTGCCCTGTTTATAAGGCAATAATTGCACATTTGACTGAAGCATCTTATTTCATAAAGCTGCAATCTATACAAAAGGAAAGTTTTCCTGATGTAGTTTGGTTGATGGCGGACAGATTTATAGCTCTTGCCGCTGCCACAGTATTTGCGCATATTAAATTGCTTAAAATGGGGAAAGACAACGTACAATTGATTTTACTTATAATGTAGATGAAGCAAAGATCCACGCAGAGGGTATGAAGAAACTTCTTTATTGTTAGAAAGTAAAACTGTACCCTCAGCTTGCCAGTGCCAGAGTCCTTCCACTTAGCCTCAACATTCTAAAGCTGCCTTCACCTGAAGGTTCTAAGGGCGAACCAAGGGGCAACCTGGAGCGGGGGTTCTTCCTCCTCGTTGTGCTCATCCTCTGTTAACCTTCCTGTTATGTCCTCAAACATTTTCCTCCCTTGAATCCCCAGATTGTGCAGCCATATGTGTTGCTGTCTTACATTTGAAAAATTACCTCCTCCCATGGCAGTTAGGTATGATTTAAAAATTCCTTCCCACCTCCTCCATGGTATGTCAACTCATTCAGAAAAGGGGGAGGCTGACTCATGCCTGCACCTGCCATGGCTAAATTACCACCCTCCTGCTTGGAAGAGTAATGTACGTATCTGAATACTGCCCAAAGCAAGGCTACTAAACATAGAATTACAGGTTAATAGAATTCCACCTTTGATATGTGCAACTTATACTGTTGAAAATTTAAACAGACCATTAAAACCCAACAGAATGTGTATAATCTTAACAAATATCAAAGAAAATGTGACTGTTCCCCAAGGGAATCAACTATTACTTCCTTGAACTCTTTCTCTTTGTGAGCGTTAGTCCTTTTTTTGTGCCCTTGAATGTTCCTTCGAAGCAAGGGAGGGGTAAAGTTGAAGGCGGGAACTTCTTGTGAGGAGTGAGCTCTGACGAAAAAGAATATGCCTCTGAGGTGCGTTGGATGACTCTTCACACTCGCAGATAGAGTGTGAAGACAAACTAGAGATACGACCTCCGACGCTTGAAAATCTAGACACGCCCCTGATAGGAGTATATTCCCCTGTGTGGCTATTTTTCCCTCGTGTTGGGTGAGGACGCTTATTCGACTGCGGCGTCAGCGGGACAGTCAAGCCGACAGCAGACGCGCTGTCCGGCCTCTTTTCCACACACGCCCCACCAACTCCCTTCGCAGCGTCCTCTCGGCAATATCACAGCTGATACGCTGCCTCACTAGCTGACCTCCACTGCCTGGGTCACAGGTTTTGGCTCTCGAAGAACTCCTCACTGCCTGTATGGAACGGCGGTAGAGCTTCCTTGGACCGCAAAATTACCACTCTGGGCCCCAGCTTGGCAACTTGACTGAATCTGGATTCCCCGAAGATCGGAACACTTCTCGCTCTGTGCAACGCAAACCCGGGGTGGGTTCCCCCCACGCTTGGCTGCGCCGCCAATGGAGACACAAGACGGGGCTGAACACCAGGATGCCACCCCAGCTCACAGATGAAATCTCCGGGATGAAAGATACCCTGAGGGAATCAAGGGTGGCCAGATAGGAACCACACGGGAGGAGAGGAAAGTTAATTTATATTCACGGAAGACGAACAGCACCTCACCACTTGGAGAAACGTGAAGAGAAAGGTCCTCTGAAGACACCCGTCAACTGACCGGACCAGCACCCGTTACTCCAGGCTACCAGCAAGGCGAAACAGCATCAGGGGAGGGTACAGCGCTGTCCCTGTCACAGCATCCCTTCTCTCGTTGCCAAGATGAAGCAAAGATCCACGCAGAAGGTATGAAGAAACTTCTTTATTGGTAGAAAGTAAAATTGTACCCTCAGCTTGCCAGTGCCAGAGTCCTCCCACTTAGTCTCAACATTCTAAAGCTGCCTTCACCTGAAGGTTCTAAGGACGAACCAAGGGGTAACCTGGAGCGGGGGTGGAGGAGTGTACCAAGAGAGGAGATTATAACAGTAGACGATTTCATGGTAACTAGCTTCACATGTTTAAATAGAAGATGGGTGGGTAACGTTTATTCTTCCTCATAGTGACTGAAAAAATATATGTACTTTCAGATACCACCTGTTGGCTCTGGCCTACAGACAGCTTCAGGTTTTTCGGCCTGCTTCATGTAGTCAAAAAAAAATGTACATTGAAAATCCATACATAAATACATAGTGAAGCTTTAGGTTAGCCCGCTTTATTCATTCATTTGCTTGGCTGTTACTTGCATATTTCATTCACCCCTTACAAGATGGGGCAGTGGGTCAGCCCACTTCAGCCATCGGATCTCTTGCACTGCGAGTGACGGAAATTCGCCGGGATCACACGAGCACATCCCCTTAAAAAGGAGTGAATTTAAGAACCAAAACTGGTGGACATATAATTTACTTTGCCAATTCATTTTTTCTTGCCATTCTTTATATCTCTTTAGTACTTTTAATCATCCTTGTGTGTTTAAGCTGTATCTTCAGAAAACAGTCATTCAAATCCCATAGTACCTTTTTTTTTGCTAATAGAATGTTTTTTCCGTGATGTGCATTAAAACCAAAAAAGGATTTCTAGGACTGTTGTTGTAAGTACACCTGGTTCCTAAGGAGCACCCATACTGTTCTACTAAAAGTCTATGCTATATATATTTTTTTAAATTTAAATTTTGATTGCAATCATTGGCCCACACGTTTAGGCATTGGCATGTTTTCTGTTTTCCTTTCTTTTCGTCTTTTTGTGGTATATCTGCCAGTAGGTCAGACCTCAGAAAGCTGGTGCAATGTTTACTTCTTTTTATTTGTTACTGCAAGGCTATACCGCAGAACCTGGAGCAAAGGTGGAAGACTTGACTTGCTGGCATGTTGAAGCAGACAAAGGTAGACTGGTGTTTGTGGTGACCTGGTCAAAAGCGGTAGGCAGTAGGTTCATCTGACTCCCAATGCTCCCTAAGATCCTGACCACAATCCTCTTTTTCCTTTGGCTCTGCTTGGCCGAGCAACCTCCTGAAATGAGGGCCACAGTGGGTGCCACTTTAGGTAGGATTTGAATTCATACCAGTGGGTTGAAAACACTCACTGGCTTATTCACAAGGAGCTATTGCGGAATTAACTGCACTTTATCGCAGCCAAAGTCGAGATAAATTTGCCCCACCATTCACAAGCAGGTGCGAAAAGACCACAGCACCACTTTTCCCGGCTTTTTCCAGGTAACGTCTGGTCTTGAAATAGGAGTTCAGGCTCGGTAGTGTCCAATCGAACTGACGGTGGCACAGCCTCTTGCAGAAGATCGTCGCTTTCACGCTCAGAACTTGTCCCAATTAAACGTGCATCGCTAAAAGGCAGAAAACGAGGCACAGTTTCAGTCTCAGAATCAGGAATGCCCTCCTGGACCCACTGGTAGTACGGCAGAGGTAAAGGAACCCTCTTGCAGTGTACGCCGTGGATCCAGTTCTTTTTTCCTTGCACCCGCACTGCAGTTCTCGTGGACAAAAGCACCAGGTAGGGGCCGATCCAGCGGGGCTGATCGTTCTTTGTCCGCTGGAGGTTCTTTATTAGTATCCACGATCCAGGATCGATTGCGTGCCCTGGATCTTCAGAGGCCTGAGGCAGTGTATCATGAACCTGTTGGTGTAAGACATGCAATTTAGCCGTCAAATCATACAAGTAATCAAGCAGTATAGGGTGTTCAATCTCACTGAATTTCGTCGGCCTCGGCACTCCCCATATGTTTGCCGGGCGACCAAAAATTATTTCATACGGACTAAGTCCCACTCGTGAATGCACAGTCATCCTAGTCGACAAGAGTGCTAATGGCAGAGCATCAGGCCATTTAAGACCAGAGCTCGCCTGTATCTTGGCCAACTTCAATTTGAGGGTGCCATTATAGCATTCCACTAGACCAGCCGATTGGGGGTGATTTGCAGCGTGAAACTTTTGGCGGATTCCTAACCCTTCACACAATCTCTTCATCACTTGACCCACAAATTCACTCCCATTATTACTCCAGACCATTCTCGGCAAACCATACCTAGGGAAGAATTCTTTGACAAGGGCTTTAGCTGTGGACAAGGCAGTATTGTCTTTTAGGGGATATGCTTCTACCCATCTTAAGAAGGCACAAACAACCACTAGTACGTACTTCAGGTTGTTGCATCTCTCCATGTGAATGAAATCTAGCTGCAAAACCTCAAACGGATACGTCGGAGGAGCAAAATGACCAGCTGGAGTTGGAGTTCCCTTACCAGGATTGTATTTCAAACAAATCACACAATTCTTGAACACATTCTCTGCACACTTAGGAATTCCAGCATTTTGCCATACTGGAGCCAACAACTTACAGATCCCTTTCACACTGATATGGGCCATTCCATGCGCCATCGTAACCACTGCAAGCACGTATGCATCGGGTAACAACCATCGCTGATGTTCTGACAACTCAACCCAACAACCATTCGCGTCTAATTTACCCGTACTCTCTCTCCACACTTTCAATTCCTTCTCTGTAGCTTCAGCTTGAATAGACTTTACGCTCTCTATCGTATCTTCACACATTCCAACGTCACCAATCCATCTTGCAGGGCCCGCAACATACATTCGACTCATCACATCTCTTGCCGTTTCTTTCGCAACTTCATCAGCAAACGCATTACCACGACCAACGTCGTCAGTAACCTTCTTATGTGCACTGCATTTCACAATCGCAACTTGCAACGGCAAAGTAAGTGACTCCAGAAGCTCATTCACTAACTGACCATGCTGTATCTTAGTTCCATGAGACGTGAGGAACCCACGTTCCTTCCACAATCGTCCAAAACTGTGAGCCACACCAAATGCATACTGGCTGTCAGTATATATGGTCACTTTCTTTCCTTTTGATAATACACACGCTCTCGTAGGTGCAATCAACTCTGCTGCTTGAGCTGAATTATGTGGGATACGTGCAGCTTCAACAATCGTATGCAAAGTTGTAACAGCATATGCCGCAGTCGTATCACCATTTGGAAGCTTGAAGCAGGAACCATCCACCCATAAGGTACCATCACACTTCACAAGAGGAGTGTCCCTAAGATCTACTCTCCCTTTCGTTTCCTCTTCTGTCCTGAGAAAACAATCATGTTGTTCAGAAACATCTGTCTTTGCTACAATCGGCAACAACGTAGCTGGATTCAGCGTGTTGCATCTCTTTATGTGCACATGACTCGCTAAAAGTGTCAGCTCATAACCTGACAATGGAGCACTAGTTAAGTGCTGTGTCTTGGTTCTGTTTAGCTAAGTATCCACTGCATGTGGAACCATTACAATCAACGTATTATTCATCACCAAACCAGCAGACTGTCGAATAGAAACAGCTGCTGCCGCTGTAGCTCTCAAACAACTCGGCAACGCTCTAGCTACCGGATCCAAAGTCGACGAGAAATACGCACATGGACGCTGCTTGTCCCCAAAAGATTGTGTCAACACTGACAATGCACATCCTTCTCTCTCATGGACATACAGTGTAAAAGGCTTACTGTAGTCGGGGGTACCCAACACAGGAGCCGAACACAATGCATCACGCAATTCCGAAAAACTTTTCTGACACTCTTCGGACCACGGAAGGGGATTTGGTGTATCTTTACAAGTCAATGCCACCAAAGGTTTGGCCAGTAGGGAAAAATTTGGTATCCATTGTCTGCAATATGACGTGATACCCAAGAAAGCACGCACTTCTCTTTGTGTAATTGGCACACTCAATTTTGCAATCGCTTGAATTCGTTCTGGGGTCAATCTTCTTCCCTCCTTCGATTAGAGGTGACCTAAGTAGGTCACTTCTTGTCGACAATACTGTAACTTTGAAAGAGACACCTTATGATGTAAATCAGACAAATGACGCAACAATGACAAGGTGGCTTCTTTACAAATCTCCTCTGTATTTGCAGCTACTAACAAATCGTCGACGTACTCAATAAGAGCAGCACCATCAGGTAAAACAATCGTATCAAGCTATGTTTTCAAAGCCTGACTATATATTGATGGACTCTCACAATAGCCTTGAGGAGCTCTCTTAAACCGGAAGCTTCGACCTCCTAAAGAGAAGCCGAAAATATCTCTACTCTCCTCTGCAATCGGGATGCTGAAGAAAGCATTCTTCAAATCAATCACTGAAAACCACGTGGCTGAAGCCGGAATCATGGTCAGTAAGGCAGTGATATCTGGAACGACAGGAAATTGCGGAACTACAATCTTATTCACCTCACGAAGATCGATCACAAACCGGTAAACAGGTGGCTGAGAAGAGTCAGTACATTTTAAGACAGGCAACACAGGGCTATTGCAAACATTACCTCTCGTTTCTTCAATTACATCTTTCTCAATCAGGTCATGAATAATCGCTAGCAACGCCCTTTCACCTTCACTCGAGATCTTGTATTGGGGAATACGTGGCATTTTAACATTCGCTTTCAATGTCACAACATATGGCGGTATCTCCAAAAGACCCACGTCATTAGGACCAGTAGCCCAAAGAATATCAGGAAGAGACGACAATTCTGTCGGAAGTCTATCCTTTGACAAATACATCGAGGAGACCACTTTCTTACCCAGTGTAAGTTGCACTCCCGAAGGAGAACAAAACAATGTCGCGTATAATCTTTTCAACAGATCCAATCCCAATAAGTTCTCACCACAACCTGTCGTCAGAATAAGGGGTGCTTCGAATTCACAAGGTCCAACAGAAAGAGACATAGGACTAGAGATCGGGTTCCTAACCGGGGCGCCAGAAAAACCTACTGAAACGTTCGTCTCCCAGACAAAGGTGCGCCAGGGAGTTTAGCGTACATAATAGAACTCTTTGTAGCACCAGTATCCAACAGAAAAGGTTCTGACACACCTGATGTAATCACCTCAACATAAGGTCCACTCTGATCTACTGGAACTGAAACAACTCCCTCTCTTTGTCTATGGCTGTCCTAGCAATCATCACCTTCCATATTTTCACCTTCTGCGTAGTACTCATCAGCATAGTACTGAGTCGTCTTACCAGACGCGTTATTCTGTTGATCAAAACTATTCATTGAATTTTGTGGAGGAAAGGGACGTGCGTTCTGGGAGAATCCTCCACGTCCTCTACCTCTAAGAGCTTGTGGAACACCCCGACCTCTTGCGCCAGAAACACCATTCATACGCTGTAGCAAAACAGGGCAGCTACTTTTAAAATGGCCCTCTTCTTTGCAATATGCACATTGATTAGGGCCTACAGGAAAACGTTGTTGAGAAGGCTCGAGCCTTTGCGAGTTTCGCTGAAACTGCTGAGGTTGCTGATAATCACGCTGGTTACTACGGGGCGGATACGCTTGCTGTAAAAGAACCTTCATCTTTAACTCTTTAGTCTTCTTGTCTGCCCTATCCTTCTCATCCTTATCCCTATTTTCATAGTATTGTGCAGTAGCCAATATCGGTGCTGATGAGGAAACAGCCCACGAACTCTCGGAATCCTTCAGCTTGGTACATAACTCGGGAAGCAAATTATGCACGAACTTATCAACAAACAACCGTTGACCACCTTCAGTACTCATGTCTTGACCACTGTGGTCGATAAATGTTTCTTCAAACCTAGTGAAGAAATTGGACACAGTTTCATCTTTCTTCTGCTTACACGCAGACAATTTGTCCCAGTTTACTCGCATAGCAGGCATTAAAGTCTTCATGTAAGTAACGATCCTACCAGGAAGTTCTGCAACTAAAGGCTCAGGTTTAGCACCACCAACTTGTCTGCCATCTGCAGCAGCAATATTAACCCAGGTATCACCTAACTCTTGCGCATAATCTGTGTGACGAATCAATCCCCATAAAGGCTGTGGGACCACGTTTCCAAACAACATGTCTATATCAGCTAAATTCATAACACATGAGTCTGCAGTCTGTGATAATTCCTTATAATACCCTGCAGGATTTTTACGGGGGTCAGGTAAGGTCTGCTTAAGAGCCCAAACTTCAGCTCGTTTCCATGGAACATGTACCCAAACACGCTGAAAATGTGCTGGCACAGCTGGGGGGTTATTATTTGCACCAGCAGGTACTTCTTCCTTCCACACCAGAGGAACCTCTCTCATTGGATATTGTCGCGCTTTTCTCCTAACAGAGGGATCAGGTTCAAACAACGACCGAGAGATAGCCTCACTCCTAAATGACAACAATGTCGCAACTGCTCTCTCAACATCGGAACCCACATTTGTGCCTTTCGCAAACTCGAACCGTACACGACACAACCCAGGTGGATTGGGTTCCAAATCATTATCCTCCAATTCTTCAGAAAGAAAAACACACATTTTATCAAAAACATATCTCTGCTTCGGTGCTTCCCATTGGCGGAAGACATCCATAACAGACTCTAACTCATATCCGGCAGGGTCGGTAACCCATTTATGCGCCAAATGATCCAATACTCCCTTCTCTCTAGAATCAGGCAATTGGCTACGTAACTGTTTATGCTCTGAAACGGGGGTCGTGTTTAATGACCCAAAGAAAGGAGACAAAAGACTAGTAACAGTATAAAAGTCCACATTTGTAAAGCGCACAATCACCCGTAAGGGTCTCTAGGCGCTGGGGGCCGTCGGGAAGATTAAGCGAGCTATTGCCCAGAGTCACATGGTGCTGGGCTACCCTGCCGCCGGAGTTGGGGATCGAACCGTGGTCCCCAGATTCCAGCGTCAGTCGCCCTGGCCGCGGCGCCACACCTCTCCCTCAGTATCCGTCATTCTCTGTCGTACAGAAGGAGAAGTTGACAGAACAGGAGATAAAGCGGATTGAGAGGAAGCTAATGTAGGAGCAGTAGCAGAGGAGGCAGCAAAAACAGGTGGAAAAGTCGTAGGAATTAAAGACGGAGCAGGTAGCAAAGTCGGCGGCCCTTGAGAAGGCTGCCCCAGAGGAGTAGGAGCCAGCTGAAGAGGAGCTGGCGGCTGTGCAATAGCAAATGGCAAAGCAACCCGAGGTTGTGCCGCTAAAGGATGCGGAGGTGCTGTAGCACTCTGCGCATAATGGGGTGGCGAACTGAAAAAATGTGACATTAAAGGATCATTCTCAAGTTCCTTTGCTGCATCTTGTTGAAGAGGTGACAAAACTGGATAGCATTTATCGATCGCCATTTTACATTGCCTGTGCAACTGCTCACTCGCTTGTTCTTCTTCATTATCTTTATACTGCATAGCAGCTTGCATTATCAAGATACCCTTTTCTCTTTTATTTCTCTTTGCTAATTTAATTTCTTTCTGTTTGGCTTCCTTTCGCCATAGGCGGAAAGAGTCAAACATTGCCGGCGGGCTTTCGTCTTAAAAAGTCTAACCTCTAGGTTATCTAAAATTTCCGTGTCAAAACTACCATATCGGGGACATTCTAGGACACCGTCCTTTTTTGTGTAACGAATCCATACTTCGTTATATGCGATGGGGCCTACGCCATGCTTCACATACAGTTCATAGGTTGGAGTTCCAATCGGAGGAACCGGACACGAGTCCTCCAATCGGGAATCCCTATTATAACCACAACAAAACAAATTTCCAAGTCTGCTAAGGCCAGGCATCTTCGCTCACTAGTCTAGCTTCAAACTTCAAGGGAATATCGAATACGATAGTCTCGTGAATACACAAGTCCCTCGGCTTTGGTACTTGCAAGTTCCAAATCAAAGATCCCAAGGGGATACCCAAAAACTAAGGACTGGGAGACGCTCTACTCATACTTAACTGAGGTATCGATGTCGGCACCAGAAGACCCGTCTATCGTCTCACTTTACAAATCATCAAAGGCTCCAAGACAGGGCGATAGTCAGGGCAGCAGTCCTTCGCAGCCGTCGGAAAGGGGGGAACCTCGCAGCAAAGACTTTCGGACCACGACGACATACAGGGGTCGATGAAGTGGTTGGCCTTCCTCCAGAATTTCCACACGAAGCTCCTCACGAACCTCTAGCTTGGACTGGTACCGCTGAAATCGCCCCACATTGGGCGCCAAATGAAGAACCGGGTTATTTAAGACCCAGCGGCGCCAGGGATAACGCCCTAGTCTCCGGGTCCACCTGTCTTAGAGTACAGAGACACAGGGTACTTCTTGGTGATGTCAAAGATCAATTTTATTAGCTGCAGCCAGAAACAGATATCCTAGAAGTACAACACGGTGTATGTTCTCAGGAGACTGCTCAACTTTACAAAGCTAGTCATCCCTTTTTATACCAAATATTATGCTTCAGGCAAACATTCCTCATTTACAATTGACCATTCACATGTTTTCACGGAAAAAAAGGCAGAATCATGATGACAAGTCCATTTTTCAGTTTGTCCAGCCCACAATCAACTATTGGTCAAACCTAACATTCTTCATCAGATCGGTCGATCGAACCCACCATAAAAACAGGTACATCCCCATCGTAAACGGCCCATAAAGAAAGGAGCAGAGACAGGTGTGAGCAAGATAAGACATAGTTATGCGCAATAAAAGGTTTGATGGTGTCTTGTGTCTTGTTCAGTAATCTTGATCAGCTACTGGGAAAGGAACTGGCTTAACAAGTTTTGGCTTCAGGCAAGAGGGTCGCTCGCTCAGGTCATTCAGAAGTCAGCTAAAGTGTACGTGTGCTTGGAGACTCGTCCGGCCACTGTCATCGGCCTATGTGAGGGCAACCACAAAATGGCTGCCGTATACAAAATGGAACCCGAGGGTTCAGAATGGAATCCCTGATTTCATGGTGATCTCCCCACTCGAATATGACGAAAATGCTTGTATACCTTACACTTGCCATTTTCGGTCTAATGTTACCAAAATCGTCATGATACGACGACTTTTATGAAACGGGTTCAGAATTTCAGTACTTCACGACCAGACAGATAGGCGATAAGAACACAAAACACACGATAAGGCTCATTAGATGCAGGAATTTTACACCTGCTCTGACCTGGTGTAAAGTCGGACGGCAGCCTGCACCACAATAGGGAGCCCTGCCCAGGGCGTCATCGGAAGGGCAACAGATGCCATGGAGCAACTGATTATGCAGGCCGGACACCCAAGAGGGCCATAACACACACCGCCACCACCCCCAGGAACACCCCCTGGCCACCCCCCGGCAAAGACATGCCACACCCAAACATGTACGAAATATTCCGCCTGATGTCACACAATCACAACTGGTGACATGCATGTGTCGTCACAGAAATGAGCTTCCCACATTCACCTTCGAAGCAAACAATGAAACTTTATTGAAACAACACAGAAATTAAATGAAGACACATGGCGTCTCCCCTCGACACAATCTGTATGTTACAGCCTGCAAGATAAAAAACAGGATGAGAAGGTGTGTCCTGCACACATCAAAGGACAGAGATAGAGAGAAGAAGAGACAGGGAGAGAGAGAGAGAGAGAAAGAGAGGGGCAGAGAGAGAAGAAGAGATGGGGAGAGAGAGAGAGAGGAGGAGAGAGAGAGAGAGAGAGAGGAAGAGAGGGAGAGAGAGAGAGAGAGAGACAGAGAGAGAAGAAGAGAGGGAGAGGGAGAGAGAGAGAGAGAGAGAGAGAGAGAGAGAGAGAGAGAGAGAGAGGGAGAGAGAGGACCCAGCGCACCGAGGCCACACTGCTCACCTGCTGCCACCGGTGTGTCTCCAACCCCTTGCCAATACGTATAACAGCACACCAGGTCACACATCTGAGACAGAGCAGTCATCTGAAACAGAGACGAGGGACATGATTGCCACAGTACACACACTTGCACAATACAATGTCGCCCGGCCATGCACACACAGCCAGAGGCATTCCAGGCCCTCCTGCCGCCCATTGGAGCATGCCCACCCTTGCACATCTGGGTGCACTGCTCACGGTCCGCCACCAGCGTGTACACTGCAGGTCCCACCATGTGCCGCTGCAAGCCACAAGCCTGTGGTCCACAGACATGGCACCCTCCGCAAAATGCATCCACGCTGCGCAGGCCACCAGATCACACCTCTGGAGCTGGGACTTGATCACACAATGGAATAGGACATAGAAGGGCACACAGCAACATCGCAGCCTGCACAGCCACTCAGCCCAATGGGTGCCACTAACTCTGAGACCCCGGTAGCGGGGCCACATTGCGGGAGGCCCATGCAGGACGCTGGCGCGGCCTACACTGCGGTCCAGCAGGGCACACAAATCTTGGGCAGTCTGGACCGCCAGGACGGGCCATCATCACAGGCTGCACAACCGCTCAGCAGCTTAACTTGCCAATGACTCAGTGCACCCTAAGTCACCGTCCCATGGCGGGGTGCCTGTGCCGGCCGCAATGCAGCGTCTGCCACAAACCCTGTCCAACCCCAGTCAGCATCCTGTGGCGGGGTGCCTGTGCCAACCACAATACAGCGTCTGCCACAAACCCTGTCCAACCCCAGTCAGTGCCACGTGGTGCTAGGCCCTTGCCGGCCACAAGGCCTTGGATCTGTCATCCAGTCCCCAGCGGCAGAGGGGTATGTGACATCATTGGCCCCTTATATTTGCGGGGTCACAAGGCATGTGACGGCTGTGCCTGGTAGGTGTGGTGTGCGTGCAAATCTGCCCTCAAGGAGGGGCTGTGACATGCTGACAACTAGACCAGTGACCTGCACAACACCAGCGAGAAGGAGAGAAGGTGGAGAAGTGTGGCTCAATGGTTAGAGCGACAGACCCTGATGCAGAGGTCTAGCCCGGGAGCAGGGTTCAAGTCCCCGCCTCGGCGGGTCTTAGGCTCAAAAATTCCACGGACCTGATAATTCTCGCCTCGGTGCCTATTCCAATCATGGAGTCCCACTCTGCAACTCTGGGCAATAGCTTGCTTAATCTCCACAATGGCCCCCACAACGCTAACGATGCCTGGCCTCCACCTTGGGGGTGCCCAGGAGTGGACACCTTACAGGGAAAGCCAGGATGGCTTCCACAGCGGTATTCGTACAAGCGCCTTGAGACCCTTGCGGGTGAGTAGTGCGCTATACAAGTATCAATTTACAGCAAGTACGCCTGGGGCGGGTAGCAAGGAGGCCCCCCTGGGAGCATGAGCGGAGTGGTCTGGCCTGCCATACGCCAGAACTGGGCAGGGCTTGCAAAAATGACTTGTGGGCAATGGGCGTGGATCAGTCCATGTCCGGACAAGAAAGTGGCTGGTGCGTGTGTCACTGTTGTGGTGTCCACGGGACCCGTGACCCAATTTAACATTTAGCACCCTTTGACGGCACCCCTCAGGATGAGGATCATTGACACAAAGGAAATCACTGTCCCTACATTCATCCACACATACATACATGAATGATGAAAGACATGACACAGCAGTGCGTCACTGGATGTTTATTACACATCCAGTGCTGGTCCTCAGCTGGAGCGTTATATGGCACTGCCGAATACACCACACTAAATGGGCCCGTGGAGGGCCAGCCAGAGTCCATCCGTGGAAGACAAATACTGCGCAAGAGGAGGGGTGCAGTCCGCAGTCTGGTCGCCGTGTCATTGGTCAGCAAACAGGATGTGACGGTCCATGTCGCTGTCCAAGGTGAGTGCATCTGAGTGAATTGGGGGTCAGTGGAAGATCATAAGGCCATGTGCGGGACCAGGCAGGAACAGGCCAGGTTGTGGGAATGAATGTGACTGATCACAGGCCCATCCAATTCCTCATCCCCGGATATGTGCCTTGCCCCACCTGTGGGTGTTGCTCTACTGGCTGCAGCACTGTGTGGCACTGTCACCTCAGGTGCCGGAGGTGGTCTATCTGCCACACTGTGTGGCACCGTCACCTCAGGGGCCAGAGGTGGTTTATCTGCCACACTGTGTGGCACTGACACTTCAGGGGCCGGAGTGGTTTGGCCTGCCGCACAGGATGGCATAGCCACACCAGGGGGTGGACATGTGGATGGTGTGGGGGCAGCAGCATTCAACATCACCATGCCCTGTGGCAGTTTGCTCTCCTCCTTTATTCATCACAGGGAGCAGAGAGTAAAAATGGGCAACTTCCTCTCCGATCCCCAAAAGGTGCAATGTGGGGTTCCCCAGGGCTCTTCATTGAGCCCTTTACTGTTTAACATCTATGTTACCCCACTTGCACAGGTGGTAAGATCTATTGGCCTGGACGTGCTGTCATATGCTGACGATACACAGATCTTGGTATCCATCACCCAGCCAATTTGTGAGATCGCCTCCAAGTTCAGAGCTTGCATGGAGGCAGTCTCCAATTGGATGACATGTAATTTCTTAAAACTGAACGGTGAAAAAACCGAAGTTATGGTCTTCGGAGGGAGCCAAGATCTCTGGTCAAAGGACTGGTGGCCTCCATCCCTGGGAGATTGCCCGACTCCCACTCCTATTGCTAAGAACCTTGGAGTACAAATTGATCCCGCCCTTTCCTTCGACCCCCAGGTAAATAGGACAGTGTCTACATGCTGTGGCACCATCAGAATCATAAAGAAAATTGCCCCTTACCTGTCCTTGGCAGCCCGGAAACAAGCAACAGCTGGCCTAGTACTATCGAGGCTAGATTACTGCAATGCCCTTTATGGTGGCATCAATAAAGGCTCTATCCATCGCCTTCAAATGGTGCAAAATGCTGCAGCCAGATTGGTCCTAAGCCTTCCTAGGAGGACGTCTGCAACAAAGGCCAGAAGGGACCTTCACTGGCTTCCGATTCCATCTAGGATCTCCTTCAAAATTCTTTGTCTGGCCCATGGTGCTATTCATGGCTCAGGATCTGAAAGCATTAGATCTCTTCTGTGTGCCTACACCCCCACTAGAACGCTTCGTTCATCTTCAAAGAATAGGCTGGCAGTCCCTAGGTTTGCTAAGGTTAGATGGGGAGGTAGAGCCTTTTCCATCTTGGCTCCCAAATTGTGGAACTCCCTTCCCCTTGAGCTTACCAGTCAATCCTCCTTGGCAATTTTTAAAAAACTTCTTAAAACCTGGCTTTTTTCTCAAGCATATTAGATTCTTGCTCTCCCAATGGCCTTGGTCTAGTTATCTGGAGTCTGGACTTTCCATGTCTGTTCGTTGTGCGCCTTGATGCCCCTTGGGGCTAAGTTTTGCGCGGTATAAAAACGCCATTCATTCATTCATTCATTCATGATGAGGATCTGCAGGGCATGGTAGATCCCTGCTACATTCCACTGATGTTCAGCGGTGGCTGCCATTCTTTCCGCCTCCATCCGCACCCTGTCCTCCATGAGCCTTCGCATGTGTGCCAGCTCACAGCTGGTATTGCTGGAGCCACTCTGAGCAGACAGGTGTTCTTCTCTCTGCGTTATGACTCCAGAGATGTCAGTCAGGGCTCGTTGGAGACCATGGAGTGGGGCTACACACCCAAGGATGGCGTCAAGTTTGGTAGCCATGAGGTCGAATCCCACCCACACCTGCTCTGCGGTCTCCCACTGGCCCTCCAGCACACAGAGTTGGAAGGCCATTTGTTTTTCCTGTGGGTCTTGTGGGGGTGCTAGGGCTGTGGGTGCCTCCTGCTGGGTGCTTTGGGTAGTGGGTGGGGTCTCCTCGATGCAGCTGGCCTGCCCTGATCTTGGAGGTGAGTTTTGGATGAGGTCAATTACATCTTGGATGGCTCGTGTGTCGATGGTGGTGTTGTCCTCCTCATCATCAGTGAAGAGTGGCTGGGACTGCTCTGCAGGAGGTGTTGATGGTATCCCTGCGATGTGAAGGGGAGATGGTGTATTACAATGTGTCCACATGTGTGTAGCCACATGGTACATGTTGACATTCAGAAAGCATGGCATTGTGACAGTCTGTAGATCTGGGCGAGAACCCAGAGTCATTGTGGGTGTGCACTGTGCTGTGGTTGGTTGTGCATGTGTGCCATTGTGCCCATCTTCACCCGTCCCCCCAGTACCTGGTGGTCACTCACCCTGTTGCTGTTGTATTATGTCTTGTTGAGCAGTGTCCAATCCCCGACTCTGGCCACAGTCTCCACACTGATAACTGTCAACACCAGCTCCTCCATATCATCCAGCTTGAGCTGTGGCGCTGGGCCCCCACCTCCAGTCTGCGTTGCTGCCTTCCGGTTGGCACAGAGTTTCTCCTTGGTCCTCCGCTTGATGTCATTCCATCGCCTCATGACCTCGTCCATTGTCCTATTGTGCTCCCCGACGGCATTCACCTTGTCCACGATGTCCCGCCATATTCCGCTTTTGGTGCCCAATGACACATTGGAGGTGACAAACAGTTGATGGTGTTCTATCACCTCTGTGACTACGATCCTGTTTGCCTGCGAACTGAACTTCGTCTTCCTCTTCTTCTTGTCCTTGCCCTTCCCTGTCCCTGAGGTCCCAGGCTGGTCGTCCGGGATGCGCGTGGGGTTGTGTTCATCCTCTGCGTCTGCTACGGCAGCCTCCATGGTGCTAGGGTGTTGGTCAGTTTGTGTTTGTGTTTCTTTTTCTACTTTTATGTTGATTTTTCCTGCCTGCCAGGTGTGTATTGCAGGCCTGGCGCTGCTTATCACTGGTTTCCTCATTGCGCTTTGGCCCATCGCAGGTTTTTTGGTGTTGTGGTTTGTGTTTTTGTCGCCATTGAGGTGGTTGCATCACGGACGTTGTCCGCGGTTTTGGCAGTCTATTGCATGCTACCGCCGTGTCGTGAATTCCACGTTGCCACGTGGTTGTTTTCCCGCAATAGGCTGCGATGTTGGAAGTTGCGTTACGCTACTCTTGCGGTAGTTATCACACCTTCTTGTGAATATACCCCTCAATTTTAGCCTACCTTCTACTTTTTGGTTTATAAGCATAATAATTTATTTCAGCCCACATATTCATTTATGTCTAACTTGGACCTTCTCTGCCCTGGTAGCTACAGACCGATCTTGCTGCTCCCTGCATTAAGTAAAGTGTTGGAAACAAATGTCAACCAGTCAGACTTAAGTACTGAAATTTCACCTTCGTACTGTATAGTAAATGTGTGAATGTGTGCTTAGTAGCTCCATTGGTCTAAATAACTTGTTATTGGGCCACATTTGTTTTCACTTCCATGGCACACATAATATATATCCGACAGAAAGAGAGATGTTTTTACTTTAAAAACAGCTAGCTAATTTACAGTGTACAATGGCTTCTTAGCACAGCATTTGCTTTTGAAGAACTTGATGAAATGACAGTGCTTAATTTGAGCTGGAGATTGCTGGTGGGCCCACCAGCACTCTTTCTTGTGGGCGGCACTTATTTGTCCTCATCCAACATTTCCCGCGAGCAAGAGAGAAAAAAAACACACACAAAGGAGAAAGAAAGAGAAAGACAGACAAAACGTCACAAAGGAAGAAAGCAGGAATGCAAGAGTGAAATAAAGGGGAACGGCGGTGCCTGGCAGCGGATTAAACAAGCCTGGGGTGAATTCCGGACTACACAACCTTGGTATTCAGTGTGCTGGTGCCGGGTGCCGGCTTCTGAGCAGAGCTTTGGGCACCAGCAGTTATTCATCTACAAATTAAGCATGTTAAATAGATTTTGTGTGTAATTTTCAGGCAAGCTCAGTGTGACCTCTTCAGACAAAATATCGCCTTAAACATTTGAAAATGATATAGACAACTTTCCTAAAGGCAGGGAGTGTTACGAAACAACACCGGATTCCACTAAAATCCATAGGCGATCATGTGATTATGATGAAGCAAGGTTTTGTACGTAAGAAACTTGCTCAGATGCAATCCTCTCAAATAACATGTAATATTGAAACCAACATGTTCGTGAATACTAATAATTGCATTACACTTCTTTTATACAATCTAGGGTAAGCTTGTCTATGTGTTTTACTAATAAGTAACCCGAGTGGCTTAATATGGCTGCCGAAAACGCGGGAATCTTCTGCGCATGAGTCTACTGCATCTACGTAGTATGACGTCTTTCGCTTTGGTGGGAAATTTTTGCAGCTGCGCAGTAGCTATTAAGATGGCCGCTAGAACCTCACATGCTAATGCACATGCTATGCTTAAACTAAACCTTGCACGTTTTACTAAACTGCTAGTGCAATAGGTAAAATAAATTAAAGGGATTAGAGTAGGAATAAGTGGTATACAGTGCATTCATTTGTTTTCGTATTCTAACCTGTTTTCTTTAACTTTGTTATTAGTTCGTATTTGGGCCTGGAGGGTGACTGAAATATCCATCCTGCATGGTTTATGCACAAGCGCACCATACTCTGTCAGACTCCGCGATGTGACATTGAAACCCAGCCAAGGACACTTTAGCAAAAGAAGCGCTTGGAAAAATCACATCTTGACCCGAGGAAGGGAAGGAGAAGTAGTCAAATTTTGTATACAATGTAAAAGAAATTAACATAAAATGCGGTTGGGAATAAAGCATGAGAAAGTAAAATTAACAATTGAACAATGAACTAAAGAAATGTCATTAAATTAGTATGGTGTGATGACTTCTCCCCATCCCATTCTCCAATCAGAAGTAGGGGATTCACGAATATTGAAACATTGGGGGGGTGGTACATACACTTAGAATAGTTAAACTAAGGTAGGCTCAGTCAGTTAGATGTCAGACTTGTCACCGACATGTCACAGACCCATCATTGAAGCAGATGACGTTGGATGCCACGGAGGTCAGAGACGCTGCTCGAGCAGTCTGAAAGAAGAATCGAGAAAGAAGAGACGGAGAGAGAGAAGAATCGGGGATTGCTGAAGAAGAAGAATCTGTCCATCCAGAAGGGGGAAGAATTGAAGAGAGTAGTACCAGACTGGGGTGGGATGCTGGGGTTGCACTTAGAAGAGGTCACCTATCCTGTCCTGAACCTGTCCTGAACTGTTGACTCCTGACTACTCGGGAGTCCCTTTCCCAGCTCCTTGGCAAGGGGTTGGTCCTCACACCATTCTAGGTAAATATAATTATGTGTGGAATGTACTTGTACCGTTTCTCTTCTACCCTTCCCTGGTACCATGTCATGAGATTTAATTAAGTCTTTGGGTTTTACTTTTGATCATTTTCCTTACTGAAGTTGGTGTATTACATGTATTGGTACCTCACTCACAAAATTATTGCATAGATAAAGGTTTTTAAAACTCTCTAGAGTCTGTGGTCATTCAAAGAAATAAGGTAAAAGTCATTCTACCTATTCTGCTAACAACCTGATCTATTGACCAGAGGAAATCAAGATCCAAAGTGATAGGGTTGGTAAGAATTGGTGTAAAGGTAAATTCATCACAAAAGAAATTATAAAATCTTGATTGTAGCAGTGATTATCGGTTTATGTATGAATGTTTATGGGCCCAGGTGAGTATTGTAGTTCTATGAGTAACCCATGCTGGTAATCTCGCTGCAACAATTATAATAATGAAAGAAAACCATGTATTTGTTTTAAAACTGCTACTAGGCAGCGTCGGATTGGTAACGTGGGCTCTCTGGCAATGCCCGAGGGTCCGGTGTCCAGGTCCAGCTCTGGGCTTCTTTTTTGAGCGATTTGGACGGTTTTTGCGTTGTTCGATGCCGCCAGCGTCCAGCATGGGTGGCCTTTCTGGATGCAGATGGGCTTCCATTATCTGCCTTTTATCAAAGTCACTCCCTTTCTCTTGCTGGGCCCGACCCATTAACATATGCATATTGAGCGGGGGCAGGGGGCCGGAGCATAAGTGGCCTCACTTGTATTCAGTTGTGTTTTACCAGTGTAAACTAATCCGTGCATTACCCCCGCCCCCCCCCCTCCATTTTCTTTTAATAAAACGTCGCCGAAGCAGTGTTTTGCAAAGGCAAAATGCAAATGTGGGCCGCTTTTTTTTTTAGCGTGCCCGGACGGATTTTTAATCCTAATCCAACACTGCTACTAGGAATAACATGAAACCTAAAATGACTATACATCTTTTCTGGCGCTGTGCTCAGTGTAAGTGGGACTGTGTTCGACTACACGACATTTTTGTTTTAATAATTCACATCTGGGCCTGCTTCCATCTGCCATTTGCAGGTCTACAGATGCCTCTCGGGGAAACCAGTGACAGGTTTATGTAGTTATGTAGAACTGTACTTTAGATTTGTGGGGGCCACGAGCGTTCATGCAGCGCACTGCCGCCCCCAGTGACCCAGAGACCCAGAGAGGCCGTGCAGGTAAACAAGGCTTTGGAAACATCCTTCACTACTGCACATCCTGAAGGAGCACCTTCTGTCCGAAAGGGATTCTAAAACTTTTGTGAAGAAATTAGATTTTGTGGTATTTTGAACAGCTTTAGCACTCTTTATTCATGTCTGCTAAAAGTTTACAGGGCTGAGCGTAATATTTTTAAATGTTTCATAGTCTGAGGAAAAGCCTAATGTATTTCTCGCAGGTCTGAGCCAGTCATGTTAAAATCATGCTCCAAAGACATATTCGCTCTGTTTCTGTCATAGTGCCCACACCACCAGCGCTCGCTCCACATTGTGCACCATAACACTTACATACCAAGGAAACTCACGAGACAGATTTATGGGAAAGCAGTGGTGCAGGTTTATTTCGCACAACAAAAGGCAGATAAGGTGGGTCATCTTACAGGCGATCCAATGCGGCAGCCCCTCGCTGACCCGCATGCCTAACCAGCCATCTTGCACGGCGAGTCGATGCTCTGACGGTGCAGTACATTATCACTTTATTTCGATCTACTTCCGCCCCCCCTGTCAGGGCGGAGCGATGAGGCACACCCCCGGTCGGTTCAGGCCCCCCGACCGCCCGAAGGACTAACGGGGCGCCGACGCTGTTTCCTGGAACCCCCTCGGCTCCAGGTTCTTGGCTCAGGCACCCCTACTGTGCCAGGCAGAGGTATTGACTGTATCCTTCTGCCGCAGAGGTACCCCTACTGTCCATCTGCTTCCAGATCACCCTGTACTCCGCCACAGCTCTGGAGGAGGCCCCCGTCGATGACAGAGCCCCCCACCCACCTAGCTACTTTCGGCCGCTGTTTAGTGCACCTCTATCATAGTATCCTCCACCACACCCTTTTGGAGATTTATTAGGACGGTTCTTAGGACTCGCCCTTGGTTACATAGGCCGCACCTCAATGGGGATTGCTTAGATCCTGTTCTTAGGCCACGCCCTTAGTTACATAAGCCGCACCTCTAATGAGGACTGCGTAGACACGCCCTTAGTTACACAAGCCGCACCTCTAATGGGGATTGCGTAGATACTGTTCTTAGGCCAGGTCTCACTCTCACAGGACTAGTTACCACAACATTGGTCTTGCCACCTTGGGACCTGAATAATCCATAATTCACTGCTCGGGGCGCCCTGCCCTCTTACTAGTGTACCTGGCCCAGGGCCCTCCACCTCTTGTGAATCCTGCCGTTTTTTCATTAGGCTGTTTACCTGCCAATATCTACAAGAGGAGCCGCACATCCTTGCTTAGCCCTGCTTCTCTGTTGCATTCTGCATGTTATTTGCAATATTTTATGGATGCTAATGGAAGACCGGTGATATTGGTCCCCGGAACCAAAGAGATGGGTATGGCAGGTATAATGTTAACGCCTGCAGTGAAAAGCCCTCATGTATCATGCAGACGACTGCTCAGTAATTGTTGTAGCTTTTTACTTGCAGCTCATAAAACTAGAAACCTTCTAACGCCCCACCGTGGACTGTGAAGGATATGGGACTCCTGTACCTTGTGACCCTCGCCGTCCCATGAAACACTATGTATACCGCTGTCATTACCCACTTATGCAGCACACCAAACTGGGATCCTTTCTAATATAGCACTGTGGACTCAGAAGGATATGGGACTCTTGTACCTGTAACCCTCGCTGTCTCATGTGATACATATGCATACTGTTTCCTTCACCACTCCACAATGTATTGTCCCTGTATAACGCGCATGTTACCCAACCGTGCTCTGCCATCCTGCATAGGGATGCGTGGTGCTGTTAAGCATAAAATAGTGCTATTTAAATTGTTATTTGGGTAAGTACCTGGACAGATAAAGACGACTGGCATTCTTACGGTGCCTGCACTTATTTAAATTGTTATTTGGGTAAGTACCGGGACGGACAAAGACAACTGGCAGAGCCACCATCGCCTATCTTACGTTTGTTCTAGGCCTGGGTGTCTAGCACATATTGCAGTATTTCACCACCCATTGTACCTTGCTCTCTTGTAACCTGCACACTTATCACCTGTCCCTTCTGTAATGCACTGTTTGCTACCTCATGTATTTTGTTTGCCTCACCATTTCACTTTACCTCATGTAACTTAACGTCTGCTTTTGTACGATATTACCTGTCGTTTCTTGTACTTATTGTGAAGAGCTCACGCCTTCGGGTAACGTCCGTGCTATATAAAAACTCATAATAAAATAAATGAACAAAAGTTGACCATGCATTGCATAATCGATTTTTATAGTGAGCCAGGAAAGGGGCTGTGCCGCCTGCTAGAGCACTCGGGTTCAGACTCTTTAATATCATGCTTGAATATATGTGGTTAAAACAAATTCCTTCTCTGTAAGGGGCTGCTGATAGCTAGACAGCCAGAAGGTGGCGACAGTGACTGTATAGTTGTACACCACGAAGCCTTGTCGGGCATGTATCGCTTCCTTGATGGAAACAAGTTCAGGGGCTGTTTCGACTGGCGCCCTTAAACGACATTTTTAATATGGCCCAATTGCACTTTGTCTGAGCCTGTCTGTGCACTGCTAGTACAACCAGATATATTAACTAATCCTCTGTTACATAACGTATACAGCCACCGTGCGCTTCATGTCACTCCCCGCACACTCTGCCATGTATGTACCACCCGGTCTCACCCTCACAAATGGATGTATTCCCACGTAAACATTAACTCGCTCCAACATAACGATGGAACTGTTAAATTAAACTACAGCAGATGTGTGACGTAGTCAGTAATGGTTCTGCTAGTTAGAAGGCACATAAGCTAGCCTGAATTGTCATATACACTTCGCTTGTTACAATTCATTACCTCCGTTCGGCGCCAGAATGTTAAGGGCGTAGGCCACAACGGCCATCTCACATTACAGAAAATCAAATAGTAAAAGCCTTAGCAATTGTGTTACTGACATTAGTATGAATTATACCAACTTAACTTTAAGCTGCCTTTAAAACATGAAGACACTTTTGCGTCATAATGGTTACCTGGTGGATGTTGTGATGCTTTCAGTGGCATTGGACCCGGACGAAAATACGGGCAAAATATACTTTGAGGATAGAGAGTTATTTCAGAATGTTGGCACGTTTTGTTGAATGGTATTGCATTAATATGTCAAGCATCCGAAATGGACAGTCCAGAAAGTGATGTGGTTTTCTGCATAATACTGCAGTGCCTTTAGGATTACATGTATTAGTTAGACACATTTGCATATTATGCCTGCAGAATTAATCGCCCTTTAAAATTATTTTTCCACGAGTCCTAAACCCTAGCTGTCCGTTGTCTTAAATATCTGTTATGGCTGCGATCACCCACCAGATCTAGTAAGTTTTATAGCTAGGATTTACTTCATATAGTTGAACTTCACAGCAGATAGATTTTATTGGAAGGGAAACTGGACTGGCCCTAGCTCGACACAGCGGGCCCAACTGGTGGGCTTTAGAATAGGGGTACAGGGTATTCGAATACTCCCGAGACTGTACAGGACGCACCGGTAGGAAGTGACTACCCCCACTTGTCGAGTGCAAGGCCCCTTCACCCTACATATGCAACAGAAGAACCCTCAGACCATTAAATACCTTAGAGAGAGGGCTAAGGAAAGGAGGGAGGTGCAGCACCGAAGGGTTATGATAGTGACGGTAGCATATCGGGCCCCCACCAAGATTGCAAACACCCCTGGCTGTCCATACATTTCTGCACCACAGACAACTTCAAGGAGACCCCAGCGACTTCTATACAAATTATCAATAAGGATGGAAAGACCGGTACTGATAATGTCCCCGGACATAGAATAGGGGTACATGGTATTTGAATACTCCCAAGACTGTACAGGACGCACCGGTAGGAAGTGACTACCCCCACTTGTCGAGTGCAAGGCCCCTTCACCCAACATATGCAACAGAAGAACCCTCAGACCATTAAATACCTTAGAGAGAGGGCTAAGGAAAGGAGGGAGGCGCAGCACCGAAGGGTTATGATAGTGACGGTAGCATATCGGGCCCCCACCAAGATTGCAAACACCCCTGGCTGTCCAGGCATTTCTGCACCACAGACAACTTCAAGGAGACCCCAGCGACTTCTATACAAATTATCAATAAGGATGGAAAGACCGGTACAGATAATGTCCCCGGACATAGTTTCACTGGATACCAGAGCGATACACTGGGATGATAAGGGCACTAGAGTACTTTCCTAGCGCAGGATGATCCAGACTTTTTCACCCTGCTGCCGAAGGAACACTATCCCTACTACAAGAATACGAACGGCGTTAGTAGCAGAACATTTTAATAATAGGAAGTCCTGCGGCGGAAACTGACCGCCCCGCGAAAGACCACAGCTTTTGTATCAGCAAACATGCATACGCAAACACCAGTTGCAACACAACCACCGATACCCACTTGGCCATCCAGGGTCGATAGAGGCCCTCATAGCAAGACACCCTATGCATGCAACCATCTCTTTCGTCATCCTGACAAGGAAATCCTATCCGGCACCGGTGTAGAAGCATGACATACAGTGAAACACCGTGTGAGAAATTGGCCTAGCCCCCCAATGGGCTAATAGAGCAGGAGACAAGCGCCTGGGTCTGTGATATATACGACGATAAACTAGGGAAATATTCGCCCTGCTTGAAAGCCTAAACATTAGCACGACCGCCAGACGTCTCCACGTGTACGCCGACACTGGACTGGAATCAACGGCTGCACACTTGTAATGAATGATTAGAATTGTCAGAAACTGATATCCAGGAAATGACTATCAAGCCCGCGATAAGCGCTTTTCACCTGCAAGTTAACACCATACCGTCCCTCTCCCCGGCCGGCATTACTTCTGAACCGACACCCGCGTGCAAGTCTACAAAGATAGGTCTGAACGGCGGCCAGGCTGGGGTGTGAGCGGGGAGGCCGTGGAGAGGAGATCACATTGTAGGATAAATGGCCTAAAGGGGAGTCCTAAAAGATTAAAACTCACGACCAGGGGTCTGGACGTTAGCCTTAAGCAAAGGACCGAGTGTAGACTAAAATCACAACAATACTCCCCGACCGCCACAACCAGGGCCGGCCCGGGCTAACCCAGGGCATAAATAGCGCGAACACGCACGATTTAACAAGAAAGCATGTTACACACTCGGGCAGCCCAGGGAACAAGCGCGGCAGGAAAGACCGAGCAGTGTTGCCGTGCAACCTATAAACCCTAGGGACCGCCCACAACGCCAGGGGACGCCCTCCCATTGGTCGCTAATGACGAGGGCGGCTCTGGGGCTGGCGCGCTGCAGTTCCTCTCGCACGGCATGTGGTACTAAGACGCTGTCTCGCTCAGCTCCCCTTTGCGTCGCGCGGCCAGCGGCAGAGTTCCTAGAAGGATTACTAAGAGGGGACACAGGGATTACTGGTAATCTTCATCACGACGGAAAACTCATGAGTTCATTAGTGGGAATTAGCCTGTTTTCCCACCTGGTGGATGGAAGCCTTCTTTCCTTTCTATAACTTAGACGCAGCCCCCTTTACCCATACGACCCCAGCCCAACCCCCACCTGTAAGATACCAATGCATGCCATCTATGTGTCCTCCTGGTAGGCAGTGCCCAAAAATGAGGCCCTTGGAGGAGAGATAAATGAGGAAGACTCGTAGTAATGAAGATCACTGGTTACTACTTGGGACATTACCAAGTAATTTCTCTTTCACCCTTGTCCTTACGCTGGCAGCCTGATTCAGAGCACTCAGTCAATGCACCCTATAACACATAAGTTCTCCACCCCTTACCACCCACAGACCAATGGTCTTGTGCAGAGATTTAACAAGACCCTAAAGGGCATGATCAGGAGTCTGCCTGAGGGCCTGAGGAAAAAGTGGGACATCCTCTTGCCCTGTTTGCTGTTTTCCTACAGGGAGGTACCGCAGAAGGGGGTGGGTTTCAGCCCCTTCGAGCTCTTGTACGGTCACCCTGTTAGGGGACCTCTCAGTTTAGTGACGGATGGGTGGGAGAAGACTCCAAGGAGGCTTCCCCAAGATGTAGTGAGCTACATGCTGGCCTTCCGCAGCCAAATGGCTAAGTTGTGGAAGCAAGCTTCTGACAACTTAGAGGCCAGCCAGGCGGTGATGAAGGAATGGTACGACCAGAATTCTCACCCTGTGGAGCTAGAACCTGGACAGAAGGTGTGGGTCATGGAGCCTGGGGAGCTTAGTGCCCTCCAGGATCGCTGGACTGGCCCTTATGAGATATTGGAAAAGAAGGGTAAGGCCACTTACCTAGTGGACCTTAAGACCCCCAGGCAGCCCCACAGGGTGCTACATGCCAACCGCCTCAAACCCCACCATGAGAGGTCTGAGCTCACCTTACTGATGGTGACTGATGGGGCCGAGGAAGAGGAAAGTGAACCTCTCCCGGACCTCTTTGCTTCCAAAGAGAAGGATGGATCGGTGGAGGGAGTGGTCCTCTCCCCATCCTTGACTCCTGAGCAACAGAGGGACTGTCGCCAGGTCCTGGGGCAGTTCGCCTCAGTGTTTTCCCTTATCCCCGGGATTACCCACCTGTGTACCCATGATGTGGACACAGGAGACAGCCCCCCTGTCAAGTCCAAGTCTTACAGGTTGTCAGATAAGGTGAAGGCCAGCATCCAGAGTGAGGTCACTAAGATGCTGGAGTTGGGGGTGATAGAGCCCTCCAACAGCCCTTGGTCCAGTCCGGTGGTTCTGGTACCAAAAGCTGCCCCACCGGGCACCACACCAGAACTTAGGTTCTGTGTGGATTACAGGGGACTGAACTCTGTGACCAAGACTGATGCTCATCCTATCCCTAGGGCGGATGAGCTCATTGACCGACTAGGGGCTGCCCGATACCTGAGTACCTTTGACCTCACGTCGGGGTACTGGCAGATCGCCCTAACAGATGGAGCTAAAGAGAGGTCTGCCTTTTCCACCCCAGAGGGCCACTACCAGTTTAGAGTGATGCCCTTTGGACTGAAAAACGCTCCTGCCACCTTCCAGCGGCTGGTGAACCGGGTCCTCTCCGGTTTAGAGGCCTTCTCTGCTGCCTACCTGGACGACATAGCTGTCTTCAGTAGCAGCTGGGAGGACCATTTGGGTCACCTCCAGGAAGTGCTTCAGGCTCTGCAGCAGGCAGGCCTGACTATCAAAGCTAGCAAATGCCAGATAGGGCAGGGGTCGGTAGTCTACCTAGGACACTTGGTAGGCGGGGGCAAGGTGCAGCCCCTACAGGCCAAGATAGAAACCATCCTGGCCTGGGAGCCTCCCAAAACACAGACTGAGGTCAGGGCATTCCTGGGCCTCACAGGTTACTACCGCAGATTTGTCAAGGGCTATGGCACCATTGACTGAGCTAACCTCTAAGAAATACCCTAGGAAAGTGATCTGGACAGAGGCTTGCCAAAAAGCCTTTGACTCTCTAAAGCAGGCCATGTGCACCGCTCCTGTGCTCTGGGCCCCTGACTTCTCCAAAGAGTTCATTGTCCAAACGGACGCCTCAGAGCATGGCATAGGGGCGGTACTTTCACAACTCAATGAGGAGGGAAGGGACCAACCAGTAGCCTTCAACTCCAGGACGCTGCTCCCCCGAGAACAGCGGTGGAGTGCGATAGAGAGAGAAGCCTTCGTGGTGGTCTGGGCTGTGAAGAAGCTGAGGCCATACTTGTTTGGCTCCCACTTCCTGATTCAGACTGACCACCAGCCCCTCAGGTGGCTCATGCAAATGAGGGGCGAGAATCCCAAATTGTTGAGGTGGTCCATTTCTCTACAGGGGATGGACTTCAGGGTGGAACATAGACCCGGAGTAGACCACGCCAATGCTGACGGTCTCTCTCGGTTTTTCCGCCTTAGTGATGAGACCTCCCTGGAGGTTGGGTAGTTCTCCCCACTTTCAGCTGGGGGGGGACACGTGTTAGACCTGTCAGCCTTGGGTGGTCTCCCCTACATTCGTGTTAGACCTGTCAGCCCTAGGGTGGTCTCCCCTACATTTTTGCCCTTTTTGCCTCCCATTTTTATCCTATATTTTGTTGGACTTAGGACTCTGGGCGCCTCACCACTGCTAAACAGTGCTGAGGTGCAGGTGCTCTCCCCTAAAACCCTGTGAGGCAGGCATATCCGCCACAAGCCACTGCTAACGCAGTAAGGCTTAATCCTCCATAGGCTAACATTGGGAACCTCCCCTTATGGACTAACTTCTGACAGGGACCTAATAAGTCTATCATGTTTGGTCTTGTTGGACTCGGGGCGGGGAACCCTTTCCAATGATATATAGGTTTGGGCACTACTACGCTAGGGATCCCACTTTTATAAAGGGGACCTTTTCCTGCCAACACTTAGATTAGGCTCTGCAGACTCCCCCCTCCCCTCTGCATACTGATAGCCTGCCTGGGTTGGGAGGTGGGAGTGGTGATTCACGCCTTCTTCCCTGGGATGAGCTGTGATGGGCTGTCCACTGTAGCCTTAACGGCCTGTCTCTCGTCACCTTGACAGCTAGGTCAGGGAAGGCAGGGAACATACCAGAACTCCCTGGACTCTTCCAGAAGCCCCTGCCCCCAGACCCTTCCAGAGACTTCCACCACTTTCTAGCCCCTAGACTAAAAAGATATATAAGGGAGAGTCCTGGCCTCACATTCTTGTTACACTGCTGGACCTGGAAGAATCCCTGCTGGAGTGAGGACTGCTGCGCAAGAGGATTGCCACTGGGAAGGAGGCTGACTGCTCCAAGGAACTGCTGCCCCACAACCTGCTGAGCTGCCCTACTGTCTGCTGATCCTGCCCTGCATGGGAGACTGCGACATCACCACCAGAGTGTCTCCACAACATCCCAAAGGAACTACTTTTCTTTGAACCACATTTTAAAGAATCTTCAACCTTTTAAATATTGCCTTTTTGGGACTGCACCCTTTTTAAGCTAAAGGAAACTACCTGTCCTTGGACCACAGCATTTTAAAGACTGCCCTTTGGAACAGCAACAACACTCTCAAGATTTGCCCTGCAACGCTGTGCCTGCCCTCAGCACTGCTTGCCCCGTGATCCTCCCGAGGGCTCTGTGATTGCCTCTGCTTCTGGCGCACCTACTGAAACTGGCTCTGAGGTCACCGCCACTGGGACCGGAGCGCGCTGTGTAGCGCTGAGAAGCAAAGCGGTTTGTGGCAGGAGGCTCCGTCGTTGCCCCGAACTTGGAGGCACTGTTAAGCGCTGGGCTAAAGGAGCGCTGTGTGGCCGTGACCCCCACCCGTGCAGCGCCTGCTGAGCCCGAGGCCCCAGGGGGAGAGGAGCCTCGCACCCGCACCCGCAACCACCACCCCAGGTAACGCCTCAGTGCAACCAGGCTACTGTGAGGGGGCGGGGTGCGGGTTGGCCGGGTACCTGGAGTGTGAGCTTTGTGCTTGGCTGGGAACCATCCTTCACTGACCGGCCTACGGGGGCATATTTACTTGGTAATTGACACTAGGGCATTTTTTAGCATTGCCAGCAGCGCCTGGGCAACCGCACTTCCTACGCTGGGAGCATCATTTCTATGAGAGGCACACTTATTACGCTACAAGGGAACTTTGGCCTAAGAACCTTCCCCCAGTGAATTTTGACCATAAGAACCTACCTCAAGTGAACTTTTGCCATCCAAGGAAACTGTGAGAAAGACATTACCAGCAGGAGCCCTTGGCACACCTGAGCTTTTGGTGATTTGATCAGGCCTGGGAACTGGATTTATTCTTATTGATTATTGATCCTGCTTGGAAACTGGAATCCTTTTTATTATTGATCTTGCCTGGAGCTGGATTTACCTGCTTTTGGTTCTTGCATATCTTTTAGATAAAGAAATTCTTATTCCTATACAAAACTGGTGTGGTGTTCCTTTTGTGAGTGTTTTTACTGTGTCATCACCGTTGTGTGTTGCACAAATACTTTACACATTGCCTCTGAAGTTACGCCTTTGCTGCTCTGCGCCAAGCTACCACGTCGGAAGCGGTGGTCCCTACTTGGACTAGGGTGCATACCCCTGCCAACTAGAGACCCCGGTTCTAACACATGCTAATTGATGATTCTTTGAAATGTCAGTCTAATAGGCCTTTCCTCAATTAAATGATGCTTACTTGCTAATAAAATAATGACTTATTGAATAAAATGCTTTTTCTTTGAAGAATAAAATAAAATTAATAAATTAGATTTTGAAACGACAAACTGGTCTTGTTTATTCATGGTCTAGTTACCATTAGCTGATCCATTTACCTTAGTGACTTAATTAAAATATTATTTGCATAATAACCATGGTAAGAGATGATAAACTGCAGCTGTATATAAATGTGTAAATAGTTTGTGAATAGGTTTGGATTAATTAGGTCACATGATTCAGTTGCCCAAAAATTGTCTCGTTGGTTTATGGGCCTTGTGAGTGATAAATAATTAATGGTGAGTATCATGATGTTGGGTAGTGTTGTTGAGACAGTTTTTCGATAGGGGCGCTGGATCACAGGCAACCCATAGTGATGGTTGTAGTGGTCCCTGATGACCAAAGCTCTCAAGAGGTAGCTGTGGAGAGCACCTAAGGCTTATTCAGAAGGGTGTAGAGCGGGTACGTTACCACACAGTCAGTCAGTGAAGCTCACATTCAAGAAAGAACCAGGCTAGTGTTAGACAACTACCTTGTATTTATTTTACACCAACACTAAAACTACTTTGGTAGATATCCTACTCGGAGCTATCAAAACACAATAAAATATACTTCAAAAGGGTAAGTAAAGCACATAAACACATGGGCCCTTATGGGGGGTACAAATCATATAGTGAGAAAATGGAATGCAAGGCGAGTAATAAACCAAGACTAATATCCAAGAAACTAGGGACCAGGGGATCACAGAAATACCACAGGTAAGCAACTTCTAGTTGCTAGGCGCTCATGTGCAGAGGTGATACCCCTGGTCAGTGTCCATAGGATGACATGGGGAAGTCACGGTTAGAATATTACTCTTTCAGGACACTTTCCAAAGGACTGCAAGGAAACCCATTGGAACCAGGGAGGTTGGAGGACACCCCGACCTGTGGGTACCCAGAGAACCAGGATACTTACACCAGTGAGTCCGGATGCATAGGTGCCAAGTGGTGTTGGAACCGCCCGTGACTTCAATGAGAACCTCGGTTGCCCAGCTGCAACAGAGTCTCGTGGAGCAGATCAGTGGGACCCAGACATGGATTCAAGAGAAGGAGTACCTGCAAAAGCAGGGTACAGGGTCCAAACCACCAGGAGGTTGAAGGACTGGACTTTCTAAGGCCCAGCGGTGCCAGGGAACAACACCTGAAACCTTCGTGGGTTACCCGTTCTGGCGTACAAGTGACAGAGACACGGGACACTTCCTTCGGCGTCAAAGATCAGCGTTTATTACTGCAGGGATGCAAAAGTCACAAGAAGTACAACAACGTGTAGGTTCTGAGAGTCTGCTTCGAATTGCATATGTGGATCACTCCTTTTATACAAGTTTTCGACATTGCACAACATACAGACAAAAGGTTACAACTCGGTTCCCACAGTAAACTTAAAAAGGCTTCATTCATGGTGTCGGAAACCCGGAACATAATTACAGTAACATTTGCCGGTTCCCAACTGTAAAAGCACATTATCCTGCTGCTAGGCACATTCCACTCTAGTTGTAAAAGGACGAGAGTAAGAGACAAGAACAGGTGTAAGGAAGTCAGACAACAGAAGAAGAAAGAGTGTGGGGGTAATATCGGAAGCGCAATCCCAGGATCAAAGGATTCGAGCCGAGCGCATGCAAGGCTGAAACAATAGGCCAACGTGGGAAGATTACCCTCGAGCGGAGTCATCTGCCTCTGCCGTGTCATCCCCCAATCATAAAAGACGCACAAAAAGGAATATACATCCCCCGCAAAGCTTGGGAATCACAGGCTCATGAGGCGGACATTTGCCTGTTCGCTGACTACGTGAGGGCAAGAAACAAAATGGATGCCGTATCTAAAATGGAACCCGAGGGTTCAGATGTAGAAACCCGTAAATAAGATGAACCCTTCTAAATAGCGTAGCGAAAACGCGTACACCTACTAAATTAGTCATTTACGGTTCGTAGACACCGAACTCGTCCATATTCGTACTTGCCCAAAACATCGTATCGGTCCTTACGGAACCTCAGACGCTCCTTTTGCCCTCATGTAGGCAAGCACTAGTCGAAATCAGAATAAATTTCGATATTCATCAGATCATTTAGGTGTTGCTGAAACATCATCCTATCCATCAATGCTTCCTTGGTGGCAGGTGGCCTTCTTATACACGTTGCAGCACAAAGGCCACATAAGGCAGGACCACACTGTACACAAAGACAACACGTGAACAGAAACGCCACAACAACCCCTATAATCATCAGAATCTTCCAACCCCAAGTTGACATTAGGCCCCAAAACCATCCTAGTAGCGTCCAATCTCCCTCGTCCACGTGTATGGACTCCGAGATTTTATGCAACTTCGAGATGGCTTGATAAACAGTCGGAGCATTATCAGGTATGAAAATGCAGCAACTCGAATGGATTACCTTACACACACCACCTCTATCTGCAAGAACAACATCTAGAACCATATGGTTCTGTAATGTCATGAGTCTATCCGCTTGAAGCTCCGCTGTCAGGTTACCAAGGGCGCTTGCAGTGATATTAGCAGTCGATTCTACCACACGAGTTAACTGCCTCAAATTCCTACTATTAACCATAGGACCCCAAAACGGCAGGAAACCCTTAAAGAAATCTCCTGCCTCTTGACCAGCAGTGTCCTCTTTACTAATAACACCTCTCACAACTCTGGTTTTGTGATAATCTGGGGCAACTGTAAAAGTCGGTGGTAGAAGATTCGCGATATAACATGTGCCCGAGAAATCACGGGGCAACCATGTATAAGCACGATCGTAACACACAAAATAAGTACCCTTGGCAGTCAGGAAGACAGGGGAAGAGAGCATCGGTAGGACATACGTGTCAGTACAAGCACTCTTCCCAAGCTGAGCTCTCGGATTTCGACCAAGACCTTGCAGACAGAAATGACCAAGATGTGGTACGATCCATATCGGAGACGAGCTTCTAAGCTGCCTATCACTCACTGATATACTATACTCAACCTCACTCAGATCCTTGTAAACTCGCACCTCTTCCTCTGGGATAAGCGATACGTCAAAAATATCTCTATTTAAATCAGCAATTGCTATCGCCAAAGACTTGTGGTACGGGCCAGGACCAAGGTCTACAGAGCGAGGCTCTCGATGGGGGTAGGAATCTAGTGCACTACGGAACATTGATTGGAATGCTCGAGCTGAACCCTGGGAGCTATAGGGAAGGACAAAATACGGAATACCCCTATCCATAGTATGTGGCATTAAACCACACACCCAACAATTGGTAGTATTCATCACCAACTGATGCTGATGTAGAAGTTGAACGAAGGAATTGTTCCTAAATTCCGCACGTCTAACCTGTTCGTGTAGAGGCAAAGAATGAAAAGAATGTGGTGACATAGTGGAGACAGAATTGAGAGCAAATGTAGAAGAAGTAGGTGAAATGGAAGGAAACAATGATTGAATTCCAAGGTATACTCCACCCACCAGTAGCATAGAAACAGTTAGGAACACCATAAAAACCTGAAACAAAAAACATTTGGTTCGAAACATCTTACGCAATTTTGATCTTTGCACCGACATTTTCTCCATTTCCGACAGCTTAGAAAACTCCATCCTCTAAAAACCGTCCGTGACGTTCTTGACGCACTTCGTTCTGAGTAGCGATTATCAATTCCCAGGAGTTCCCAGAAATTGACAAAGGGTAATCGACCTAGTGTCAGATACCTGCTAAACAGAAGGAGGTACCCGCACGGCCCTACGGTCAACCCAGATGATAGGTTTTTACTCAAATGTTCATTTAATTAAGTCTCTTAGCTGCAAGGAAAAAGGTACATAATAATAAAATTGATTTTATTAGTCTTTTTTTATGTGAGCGAAGAAAATATCGACGGCTTCCAGGTCGAGTCTGCTCTTCGAACAACGGTCCAGATGGCAACACAGTGTTCGATTGTTCAGGTAACAGTTCAGGACTTGAATTCTCCAATGTTGCAGACGAAGGTGCTGTCACAGGTGTATCAACAGGAATGTCCGATTGAATTAGATCATTCTCTACAGGCTGAGCGTCGCTAAACGGTAGATAGCAAAGGGGGGACTCGGTTTCACATGAGCCAACTCCCCTCTTTATCCATGTATCAGCTGGCAAAGGAAGCGGAACCTTTTTGGTGTGGGTGGCATGCACCCAATGCTTCCTGCCTTCCAGCCGAACTGCTGTCCTCGTCGTCAGCAAAACCTGGTAGGGTCCCACCAATCTTGGCTCAAGATTCCGTTTTCGTCCAAAATTACGGGTGACCACCCAGTCACCCGGTTGCAGCCGATGACCAGGACCCTCTGTTTGTGCCGGTAGTGCCTCGTAAACCTGTTGATGAATCAAACTCAATTTAGCAGTCAGATCATAAAGATAATCGATCAATATTGGATATTCAAGTCTGTTAAACTCTTTAGGCCTCGGAACTCCCCAAACATTTGCAGGACGGCCGAACACAATCTCATATGGGCTAAGCCCTACTCGAGAGTGCACAGTCGCCCTGGTCGATAAAAGGGCTAGAGGCAGAGCATCGGGCCATGCTAAACCAGTCGTTGCCTGGATCTTGGCAAGTTTTAATTTCAGGGTGCCATTGTATCCTTCCACCAAACCCGCAGACTGAGGATGATTAGCACTATGACATTTTTGCCTTATCCCAAGGCCACTACACACATTCTTCATCACACTTCCCACAAACTCACTTCCGTTGTCTGACCATACAATCCGTGGCATTCCGTACCTGGGGAAATACTCTTTGAGCAAAACTTTTGCCGTGGACAGGGCAGTATTATCCTTAAGAGGGTAAGCCTCAATCCATCTGGAGAACGCACAAACTACAACCAAAACATACTTCAGATTATTGCATCTCTCCATATGGATAAAGTCTAATTGAATAATTTCAAAGGGACATGTGGGAGGAGCAAAATGGCCAGGTGGAGTGGGGGTGCCCTTTCCAGGATTATACATCAAGCATACCATACAATTCTTAACCACTCTCTCCGCACACTTCGTAATTCCATCATTCTTCCACACAGGAGACAACAACTTACATATGCCTTTCGTGCTAATGTGTGACGTACCGTGTGCCATAGTAACAACAGCAAGCACATATGCATCTGGTAACATCCATCTCCGCTTTTCTGACAAATCAACCCAACATCCATTCTGGTCTAACTTCCCTGTACTTTCTTTCCACTGCGTCTTTTCCATTTCAGTAGCTTCATTCTGTATCTCCTTCACACTCTCTATTGTGTCCTCACACATACTAGTCTCCGTTGGCCATCTTATTGAACTCGCAACATACATTCGATTTGTCAAATCTCTGGCTGTCTCCTTAGCAATCTCATCCGCAAATGCATTACCGCGACCAACATCATCTGTCACTTTCCGATGCGCACTGCATTTAATTATTGCCACCTGCTTAGGCAATGTAAGTGCATCCAAAAGGTCATTCACAAGCTGTCCATGCTGAATCTTCGTACCATGCGACGTAAAAAACCCTCGTTCTCTCCACAGTCGTCCAAAACTATGCGCTACACCAAAGGCATACTGACTATCGGTGAACACATTCACCCGCTTTCCTCTAGACAACACACATGCTCTCGTCAATGCGATCAACTCAGCCGCCTGAGCCGAATTCTGACTCAATCTCGCAGTTTCCACAACCGTACTCAACGTCACTACAGCATACGCAGTCGTCACATCACCATTCGGCAACTTGAAAAACGAACCATCAACATACAGAGTACCATCGGGGTCTACCAATGGAGTGTTTTTCAGGTCAACACGACCCTTCGTCTCTTCTTCAGTTCTTAAGTAACAATCATGTGGTGCTACATCACCTAATTCCGTCCTGATCGGCAACAGCGTTGCTGGGTTCAACATATTACAACGTTTTATCCGTATATGACTTGCCAAGAGCGTCAATTCATACCCAGACAACCTCGCACTCGTCAAATGCTGAGTTTTGGTTCGATTCAAGAGAGTGTCAACTGCATGCGGAACCATCACCGTAAGCACATTATCCATGACCAGACCTGCGGACTGTCGGATGGACACCGCAGCTGCCGCTGTTGCTTTTAAACAACTCGGTAATGCTCTAGCCACTGGATCCAAGATTGAGGAAAAATATGCACATGGCCGTTGTTTGTCGCCAAACTGTTGCGTCAAAACACTCAACGCACAACCATCCCTCTCGTGCACGTAAAGTGTGAACGGTTTACTGTAGTCGGGAGTACCTAAAACAGGAGCTGAGCACAACGCATCACGTAATTCCGAAAAACTTTTCTGACACTCTTCAGTCCAAGGCAAAGGAGTAGGAACATCCTTGCACGTGAGAGCTAACAATGGCTTCGCCAACAATGAAAAATTTGGAATCCATTGTCTGCAGTACGACGTGATACCTAGAAAGGCACGTATATCTCTCTGAGTTTTTGGCACAGTCATTCGAGCAATTGCTGCGATTCTTTCTGGGGTCAACCTTCTCCCTTCTTTTGACAATAAGTGACCCAAGTACGTTACTTCTTGGCAACAATATTGCAGCTTAGAAGGTGACACCTTGTGATGTAGGTCACATAAATGATGCAACAACGATACTGTAGCAGTTCTACAAATGACCTCAGTATCAGCAGCTACCAATAGGTCGTCAACATACTGAATCAAAGCCGCACCCGTCGGTAACTCAAACGCATCAAGCTGACTCTTAAGGGCTTGACTGTAGATTGAAGGACTCTCACAATAGCCCTGTGGTGCGCGTTTCAATCTAAAACTACGACCACCTAATGAGAATCCGAATAGATCTCTGCTTTCCTCAGCGATCGGGATACTAAAGAAAGCATTCTTTAGATCGATCACCGTAAACCAAGAGGCAGAAGCTGGAATTAGGGTCAACAAAGCCGTGATGTCGGGAACCACAGGAAACTGTGGGACCACAATTTTATTCACCTCTCGCAAATCAATCACGAAACGATACACAGGAGGTTTAGATGGATCAGTTCGTTTCAAAATCGGTAACACAGGACTATTACACACATTACCCCTAGTTTCTTCAATGACATCTTTCTCGATTAGGTCATAAATGATCGCTAATAGCGCACGCTCACCATCAAAAGAGATACGATACTGAGGTAGACGTGGTAAGCGCACATTTGACTTCAACTGAACCACATAAGGTGGAATGTCCAACAGTCCCACATCATTGGGACCCGTGGCCCATAGCGACGCAGGAAGAGAACTCAGTTCCGGTGGGAACTTATCGATTGCCAAGTACATAGGAGAGATTACTCTCTGACCTAGTGTAAGCTCCACTCCCGCAGGAGAGCAATACAAAGTCGCATATAACCGTTTTAACAAATCCAAACCCAAAAGATTCTCACCACAACCAGTGGATAAAATCAATGGGGCCTCTAGCTCACGTGGACCAATCGTAAGGGACAAAGGGCTAGAGACAGGATTGCTAACAGGGGCGCCAGAGAATCCAATGGAAACATTCGTTAAGCCAGACAAAGGTGCGCCAGGGAGTTTAGAATGCATGATGGAACTTTTTACTGCACCAGTGTCCAACAGAAAAAGCTCAACTACGCCAGATGTAGCAACTGCAACGTAAGGCCCACTCTGATCAACCGGAACTGACACTACTCCCTCTCTTTGTAGCTGTCCTAGTAACGATCGTCTGCAACAATCTCATGTTCAACGTAATAGTCGTCCACATGATATTGTGCAGATCTATCGGACCTCGTGTTTCGCTGGTCAAAACAATTATTCACATCCGATGAAGCAGGAGTGCGCTCATTTTGATTTTGAGAGGCGCCCCGACCTCTACCTCGAGATGTCTGTTGGGGACCACCACGACCCCCTCGCACCGACACACCATTAAGACGGTCACGTAAAGCGGGACAATCATATTTTATATGGCCTTCTCTCCTACAATATGCACACTGATTATACCCAAGCGTAGATCTAAGATCAGAGGAGTCAGACCGTGGCTGTACCCTAGAAGGCTGTGCCTGCGGTCGATATTGCTGTTGTGAATCATTTTGATTCGAACGCGGAGGATACGGTTGCTGCAACAAAACCTTCGTTTTAAGCTCCTTCGTTTTCTTATCTGAACGATCACTTTCTTCTTTTTCCCTATTTTCATAGTACTGAGCCGTCGCTAGAATTTGAGCCGTGGTTGAAACAGCCCATGCACTTTCTGAATTTTTCAATTTGTTGCATAGCTCAGGCAACAAATTTAGCACAAATTTATCGACAAATAATCGCTGACCTCCCTCAGTGCTCATGTCCTGGCCACTATGATCGATAAATGCTTCCTCAAATCTAGTAAAGAAATCCGAGACACTCTCGTCTTTCTTTTGCTTACAAGCCGATAGTTTGTCCCAATTCCCCCTCATTGCTGGCATAAGTGTCTTCATGAGCGTGATTATTCTTTGGGGCAAATCCGCAATTAACTGCTCGGGCTTAGCCCCACCAACTTGTCGTCCATCAGCCACAATTATTGTAGCCCAGTCGCCGCCTAATTCAATTAAATGATTCTCTTGGCGAATTTTCGCCCAAATTGGTTGTGGCACGACATTACCAAACAGCATGTCGATATCAGCAAGGTTCATAATAGAAGCATCCACCAATTGGGACAACTCCTTATAATAACCTGCCGGATTCTTGCGCGGATCAGGCAAAGATTGCTTCACCTGCAAAACTTCTGATCGCTTCCATGGGAGGTGTATCCAAACTCTTTGGAAGTATGGCGGAACCACAGGATTAGCTGTAGGATCACCTGGCATGTATACTGGCGGAACCTCTCGCATAGGATACTGACCAGAATTCGTTTTCTGAGTATCGGAATCGTCATCAAACGATACTCGAGAAAACACTGTGCACCGTAAGGCTAATAATCGCTCTAATGCACGTCGTACATCTCCACCTACAATCATGCCATTCGAAAATTGACTCTGGAGTTCAGTCATACCGGGCGGTACATTATCTATATCGTCATTGTACCACTCTTCTCTCAAGAAGTTACACATTTCTTCGAACACGAATCTCTGTGTAGGCTCATTAAACTGAGAAAACGTATCGAAAACTATGCATGGAGGGTAATTAGCAGGGTGTCTTATCCACCTACGTGCCATGGTTATTAACTTAGCACTCTCCTCGTCACCAGGGATCTGACTTCGTCTTTGGTGGGTTGCAGAAACTTTGGGTGGAAATAACGATCCGGAAAGTGTGGAGTACAGACTAGCAACGGTGTTAGGGATATGATTACGAACAGAAGGAGAAGAGGGGAAAAGAACGGGAGCAACAACGTTAGAAGTAAACGTAGGAACAGCAGAGGCAGCCAAGATAGTCGAGGTAGCAGGTACTGAAGGCTGAGAAGGGAAAGGCAAAGGAGCAGTAGGAATAAGTGCAGTTGGAGGAACTAACACAGGACCAACAACAGACTGACCAGCAGCCGCTGGAACAACAGGAGGAAGAACAGGGGGCATTACGGGAGGAATTACAGGAGGAACCACAGGGGCTGTAGTACCCTGAGCATAAGGAGGTGGCGATTTCAACAAATACGCTAACAAAGGATCCTCTTTCGAGTCTTCGTTCTTCTTATCTAAACTCGATAAAACCGGATAACATTTATCCACCTTCATGTGATGCAATCTAGTAGAAACTTCTATCTCTGTTTCTGCTTTATCTCGCTGACATTGTTGTACAACTTGCATTATCGGAACGATAACTTCTCTTTTATTTTTCTTAAGCTGTTTGGTTTCTTTCTGTTTGGCCTCTTTGCGCCATAACCGAAAGGAATCAAACATAGCTGGCCTAGCTTTCTTTTTAAACATTTTAATTTCGAGATTGTCTAAAATCTCAATTTCAAAAATTCCATGTGGTGGCCAACTAAGGACACCATCTTTTTTCGTATAGCGGACCCAACAATCATTATATATAATTGGGCCCACACCATGTCGACTATAGAGCTCATATATCGGAGTTCCAACTGGAGGTATCGGACACGAGTGCTCCAACCGGGAATCCTTGTTGCAACACTTAAAGAAACCAAAGAAACCACTATGGCCAGGCATCGTGCACACTGACCTAGTATCAAACTTCAAGGGTTATCGAAGTACTAATTCTTCGTAAAAACAAAACCCTCGGTTTTTGGCAATTGCATCTGTCAAATAACAACTAAGAACCAACAACTAAGGACCACAAATGCAATGGAACCATGCAAACAACTAAGCACCAAGAAACAACCAAGGATACAGGGAGCGACCCACAAATACTTAACTAAGAATTCAATGGCGTCACCAGGAAGGCCCGTCTATCGTCTCGCCATACAAAGGACTACGCCAGGCGCCAAAACAGGTCGACAGTCAGAGCATCGGTCCGTCGCAGCCGTCAGGAGGCGGGAATCTTTGCGGGAAAAATCTTCGGACCACTTATTTCGACAACAGGATCGATGAAGCGGGGTGCACCTTCCCTCGGAGATTTCACACGAAGTTCCTCACGATCGTCAGGCTTTGGACCGGTACCGCTGATGTCGGCCCCACGTTGGGCGCCAACTGAAGGACTGAACTTTCTAAGGCCCAGCGGTGCCAGGGAACAACACCTGAAACCTTCGTGGGTTACCCTTTCTGGCGTACAAGTGACAGAGACACGGGACACTTCCTTCGGCGTCAAAGATCAGCGTTTATTACTGCAGGGATGCAAAAGTCACAAGAAGTACAACAACGTGTAGGTTCTGAGAGTCTGCTTCGAATTGCATATGTGGATCACTCCTTTTATACAAGTTTTCGACATTGCACAACATACAGACAAAAGGTTACAACTCAGTTCCCACAGTAAACTTAAAAAGGCTTCATTCATGGTGTCGGAAACCCGGAACATAATTACAGTAACATTTGCCGGTTCCCAACTGTAAAAGCACATTATCCTGCTGCTAGGCACATTTCACTCTAGTTGTAAAAGGACGAGAGTAAGAGACAAGAACAGGTGTAAGGAAGTCAGACAACAGAAGAAGAAAGAGTGTGGGGGTAATATCGGAAGCGCAATCCCAGGATCAAAGGATTCGAGCCGAGCGCATGCAAGGCTGGAACAATAGGCCAACGTGGGAAGATTACCCTCGAGCGGAGTCATCTGCCTCTGCCGTGTCATCCCCCAATCATAAAAGATGCACAAAAAGGAATATACATCCCCCGCAAAGCTTGGGAATCACAGGGTCATGAGGCGGACATTTGCCTGTTCGCTGACTACGTGAGGGCAAGAAACAAAATGGATGCCGTATCTAAAATGGAACCCGAGGGTTCAGATGTAGAAACCCGTAAATAAGATGAACCCTTCTAAATAGCGTAGCGAAAACGCGTACACCTACTAAATTCATCATTTACGGTTCGTGGACACCGAACTCGTCCATATTCGTACTTGCCCAAAACATCGTATCGGTCCTTACGGAACCTCAAGGTGTCCTGGAGGAGCAGGAGGACAATGCCAGCCCGTGTCAGAGGTACTTTGCTGTAGCACAGTGGTCTCCAAGATGCAGCTGTGGAGCACAGGTGATGATGCAGGAGCACAGGAGCCATCCATGAGCTGTCTCACACTGGTCAAGGAATGTAGGAGGGTCAGTGGCCAGCAGGACCACCAACAAGCCTTGGTAAAGGAAACAGACATGTTGAAGGAAACATTGCTTAGTTGCAGACCAGCAAGATCTGTTGAACTGACCCAGCAAGGGAAAGTCAGGACTGGCCCTCAGCAAGCAGTAGAGCCAGCAGGAATCGATGGAGGACCCAGGAAGACCCTCAGGCAGCCGGTACAGGGAGTCACAGAGAGGTCTCGGCAGCACACAGATGATGGATGCCACGTCACCGCAGAAGCAGGGAGGACATTACTCTTGGAGCTGCGTGATGCTGGAGACTGAAGGAAACATTGCTTAGTTGCAGACCAGCAAGATCTGTTGAACTCACCCAGCAAGGGTAAGTCAGGACTGGCCCTCAGCAAGCAGGAGAGCCAGCAGGAATCGATGGGGAACACAGGAGAACCCTCTGGCAGCAGGTACAGGGAGTCACAGGGAGGTCTAGGCAGCACACAGATGATGGATGCCACGTCACCGCAGAAGTAGGGAGGACATTACTCTTTGAGCTGCATGATGCTTGAGACTGAGGCTTCTCGGAGCTCAAAGATCTTTGATCGGTTGGATGCAACCCCCTCAGATGCATACTACTGAACACCCGCTCTGCACGCAATCACGTCGAACTCTGGGACCTGCTCAACACATCCTCCCCGGATGTCGCCTTCCTGACAGAGACCTGGATGAGTGCCTCCTCGGAACCCAACATCGCCATAGCCATCCCGGAGGGCTACAAGATCACCCGCAGGGACCGTACCAACGGAGTAGGAGGTGGAATCACCATCATCCACAAGGACACCCTCAGGGTCTCGACCAGCACCAACGACACCCTCAGCACCACCGAAACACCTGCACTTCCAGATCCACACTGATCCCAACACCACCCTGAGAGGCACTCTTGTCAACAGACCCCCCGGACCCATGCCTAAGTTCAGCGACTCCATCGCTGACTTCGTCAGCACGCATGCCCTTGCCTCCACAGACTACATCCTCCTCGGAGACCTGAACTTCCACCTCGATAACAACAACAACACCAACTCTACCATCCTCATTGATAACTTCCCCACCCTAGGACTCAGACAGCTCATCACAACGCCCACCCACTCCGCCGGCCACACGCTTGACCCCATCTTCTCCACAAGCTCCCACGTCACCTTCAGCCACACCACCGAACTCCACTGGACCGACCATCGCTGCATCCACTTCACCTTCCGGAAACCCACCACGCACCACCGCACTCAACAGATCCCCCACCGCAGCTGGAGCAAGGTCACCAAAGACCAGCTAAACAGCACCCTCGCCCGAAGCCCACCCGCCAACCCCACCTCCACCCCAACCTCAGGCAATGGATCAACGACTGCGCCAACACTCTCGCCCCGATCAAGAAACTCTCCAACAGACGCACTAACAAAAAAGCCAGCTGGTTCACCGCAGACCTCCAGGCCTCCAAGCAAACCTGCCGAAAGCTAGAGAAAAAAAGGCACCGTGAACAGATACCGAACAGCCCCGCAGACCACAAGAACGCCATCCACAGACACCATCACCTCATCAGATCCGCCAAAAGAGCCTCCTTAAAGGACCACCTTGACAACAACGTGCACAACAGCAAAGAGCTCTTCAACATCGTGAACAAACTCTCCAACCTCAGCTCCAACACCAACGACATCCCACAATCGCAAGACCTGTGCGACTCCCTTGCCACCTTCTTCCATCGCAAGATCTCAGACATCCATGACAGTTTCAACAACCTGACCGCCCGACAGCCTCCGACACCACAGACCCCACGGCAACCACTCACATCGATCCCATGCTCACCTGGACCAACATAAAGGACGACAACACCATCAAAATCATGAACACCATCCACTCCGGCTCTCCGTCAGACCCATGCCCAAACCACATTTTCAACAAAGCTAGCGCCACCATTGCACCCCATCTCTGCAAGGCCATCAACATCTCCTTCGAGACCGCGACCTTTCCGGAGAGCTGGAAGCACGCTGAGATCAACGCCTTACTCAAGAAACCCAAGGCGGACCTGAGGGACCTCAGGAACTTCCGGCCTATCTCCCTGCTCCTGTTCCCGCAAAGGTCATCGAGAAGACCGTCAACAGACAACTGACCCGCTACCTCGATGAGAACAACACTCTGGACCCGCCCCAGTCCGGGTTCCGCAGCAACCACAGTACAGAAACTGCCCTCATCGCCGCCACCTATGACATCAAGGCCCTGCTGGACAAAGGCAAAACCGCGGCCCTCATCCTCCTGGACCTATCAGGCGCCTTCGACACTGTCTGTGACAGCACCCTACGCACAGGCCTCCACAACGCAGGGATCCGAGACAAGGCTCTGGAATGGGCCACCTCCTTCCTCTCCAGCAGTACCCAGAGCGTCCGCCTCCCCCCTTTCCGTTCTGAAGCTTCCTTGATCATCTGCGGCGTACCCCAAGGATCATTCCTCAGCCCGACATTTGTTTAATGTCTACATGGCACCCCTCGCCCACATCGCCCGACTGCACGACCTCAACATCATCTCTTACGCCAATGACACCCAGCTGATCCTCTTCCTCACCAAGGACCCCCTCACCGCCAAAACCAACCTCCACAAGGGAATGAAGGCTGTCGCTGAGTGGATGAAGAACAGCTGCCTAAAGCTGAACTCGGACATGACAGAGGTCCTCATCCTCGGCTCCACCCCCTCAGCCTGGGATGACTCCTGGTGGCCGACCGCACAGGGAGCAGCACCGACACCCACCGACCACGCACGCAACCTGGGGTTTATCCTCGACTCAACACTCTCCATGACCAAGCAAGTCAACGCCTTCTCGTCCTCCTGTTTCAACACCCACCGCATGCTCCACAAGATCTACAGGTGGATCCCTACTGAAACAAGAAGAACGGTCACTCAAGCCCTCGTCAGTAGCAGGCTGGACTACGGAAACGCCCTCTACGCAGGAGCCTCGGCCAAACTCCTGATACGACTACAACGCATACAGAACGCCTCTGCACGCCTGATCCTCGACATCCCTCGCCACAGCCACATCACACCCCACCTAAGAGACCTGCACTGGCTTCCTGTCAACAAGAGGATCACCTTCAAGCTCCTCACCCACGCGCACAAGGCACTCCACAACACCGGACTGGCATACCTCAACAGACAACTCACCTTCTACACCCCGAACCGCCAGCTCCGCTCTGCCGGCCTCGCCCTTGCCACCGTCCCCGCCACCGGCAGCAGATCGTTCTCCCACCTCGCCACCAAGACCTGGAACACCTTCCCCATCGTCCTAAGGCAGACCCAGGACTTACTAACCTTCAGGAGGCTACTCAAGCCGTAGCAGCACCCCCTTCCCCCAGCGCCTTGGGATCCTCACGGGTGAGTAGTGCGCTTTACAAATACTCTGATTGATTGATTGATTGGTCAGGAGATAAAACAAGCCTTGGCAATGACAAACAGATGTGTTGCCCAGGGATGGGGTCTCGGTAGGCTGGAGAAGGATTACAGTCTCCCAAGTTGCAGGGAAAACTGGTCAGGCCTCTTGAGAACCAACCAACCACCACCTGTGTTACAGAGCCGTGAGGTGTCCGTGGGACAGCAAGATCCACAAGTTGGTCATCGTCTAGGTGCTTGCGGATGCAGGGAAGGGACTCCTTCACTCCAAGGGAGATTCCTCCTTACTATCTTGATGCATGCAAAGTTGTGGGGGACTCAGGAGGATGCACAGCCACAGAAGTTGCAGAACTTGGGAGAGCACTGAGACGAAGTTGCAGTAGGAGCGTTACTACCAGAAGCAGTCTTTGTATTGGTTAATGTTTCAGTTCAGCAACAGAGTTCAGTGTCCAACAGCAGAAGAGTCTTTAGACAAATCTTCACAGGAAGCCAGGCGGTTCTTCAATACGAAGTCCAGACTAATCTAAGGATCCATCCTCAGGGGAGCCCTTAAGTAACCTAGAAAGGGGGTAGGACTACTTCAGCTGTGATCCACCTATCAGGGAAGGTCAGGGACGCTACTCTGATGACCAGTCAGATGCTCTCAGGGGATAAATACCCATCTAAGATTCAAGAAGGCAAAATCAAGCGCCCACTTAGCAGAGCTCTGGGCTCCTCTCAGCGGACGGACTGGACAGGAGGGGTGGCCACTCCCCTGTCCTTTTAGTTTTGCATCAGAACGGGAGCCAAAGTCTCTTGGACAGGGGAAAATCACTTTATGCTAGGAGGGCACCAAATGTGCCCTTCAAAGCAGTCTGGAGGTGCTCAGAAGCACCCCACACTAGCCTAAGACACCTATTTTCAAAGGAGAGGTGGTTACACCTCTCTTCTGCAGGAAATCCTTTGATTTACCTTCCCTTGCCTGAGTTAAGCTCAGCAGCAGGAGGGGAGAACAATGTCTGGAGTGGGCAGCAGCACTGGCTTGCATGCAGACCCTGCAAGCCTACACTGAAAGATATGGAGAGGGTCCTCTTAGGAGCCCCCCCCCAGTTCATAGGATAGTGCAACTTGCACTGAAATTGGTGTAGGTGCATGATTCCAACATGTTTGACTGGGTTAGTTTAAGCAATTATGTGGTTGGACATCTCGACTTAGCCAGTGTCCACATTATATACCTTAAAATGGCTTCCCCGCACATACAAAGCCCAGAGAATGGACTTTGGGGTTTGTATGTGTGTCTCTGCTCATGCAGGGGCACCCTCACACGTAGAACCATGCACCCTGCCTGTGGGCTGTATGGCCTACCTTAGGGTTGACTTTTAGGTTTTAAGAGCAATGACTGGGATATAAGGAAAACCTTATATCTAATGCGAAAGGTGCATCAACCATTTCACACAAGCCTCCAATGGCAGACCTGCAGTAACAGTTTGCATGGGCCCCCATGGGTGGCACAATACATATTGCAGACCATGGCAGACCCAGGTGTACCAATGCCTTAAGTACCTTATACCACATACTAAGGACTTACAGGGGTACCCAAGTATGCCAATTGTGGGGTTTACAAAGTACTTACCAATGAATTGAGGCGAGAGACCACAGACACTGGGGTCCTGATTAGCAGGATTCCAGTGTACTACAGTCAAACACTGACACCAGGCAAAAAGTGGGGATAACTATGCCAGAAAGATCCTACTTTCCTACAATCGTCAAAAGACTTGACCAAGAAACCTCCCAGAAATAGCCTTGACCATCAAAGTGACCAAAACATACCCCAGAAAGCTACTTCATCAAGCAAATACTAGCAATAAACACCACAGGAGGAACACATCTAAATTGAGCTAGGACCAGAGCAGCAGAGAGCCAGTACCTAAACACATGACACACAGCGTAGTTTATATTCAGGAAAGCATGATATAATGCCGAAGAGAAGGGCAGTACAAAGCTTTCAAAATGCACCCAGAAACAGAACAGACCACATTATATGCAGATGTACCATGGGGAAGGGAGGACAAACAGTGATTTGTCCTGCATGCAATGGCATCTGGAGGTCCACTGAATGGGTCAATAGGGAGCCAGTCACAAGATGAGAACCAGCGAGGCCAGCGTAACTGTAGAATACGTGGATCATCAAGGTGTATAGGAAGAGAAGCAAAAGGAACAACTGATGGACGGAATTCTGAACAATGCAAACATTCACCCCAAGTCACACGGATCTGGGTTTAACCCATTGTTATTTTGCTCACCACGCCAACCAAGTTTGGACCCAGCCATATGCAAATCAGTCTTGACCCTGTCCTCATGGGAACTGTCCAGCCTGAACTGCAAAGCCAGGTCTTGTCTGGACCGGAAACAAGCATCCTTGGGGCATCACCCCTCATCAGCCAGGCTAGCTTAAATTCAGTGGCACAGTGAGCACGGAACCCAAAATAGCTAAATGGGGTGGGGTGGCCGGGATATGCTGTCCTAGGTGTTGAGAACAAGTGCAGACTTGGTCCTTATGTTTTGAAACCATATGTTTTGTTTTGCGGAACCCTGTGGCAGATTCTATCATCGTCACAACAGCAAGAAGAAAGAACACAGCTCACTCTTCCACAGGCCCACTTCCTGAGAGAGAAAGCAAAAGACTGGGTATGGTGGGGAGGCAGATGAAGAGAAAGGCGGCAACACAATTGCGTATTGTCAATTCAAATGCTCTCCTCACTAGATATGGCCACCAACAGTGGGATGAGATTGAGGAACTAATGAAAAAGCATCCAGAGGATGAAAAGAAAAGAGCAAAGTCAATCATTCAGGCGGGAAAAAATATTGCAAACACCTGCCTAAAGTCATCCCTGGATGAATCCGACACAGCCAGTAGACACATGTGTATAGGCACAACCCTTAGGAGACACACCTGGCTCAGGATTTTGGGCCTCAAACAGGAAGTCCAAACCATAACTATAAATAAGCCTTTTACTGAAGACGCCTCAATGGCTAATAGGTAGTCGAGTCCTTACAACAAATAAAAAAGGACAGCAAATCAGAAAGGGTGATGTGTGCTCTACAGTACAGAGGCACCTTCAGAAGGGGAGGAAATAATCTCAGAAAGCCCGCAGGAAGGAGAAATTTCTCTGCAGGGCAGTGTCAGGAGCAACAAACGCAGGGAAGTGTACAGCAGACAACCTAGGAGTCTGGATTTCAATCCTGGCAACAACCCACAAGGCAGCCCATTCATGGTAGAGGATAGGCTAGAAGACAGTGCTCCAGGGTGGGAGGAACAGGTACGAAGTGACTTAGAAATGATAACGGGCCCCCACGTAACACCAATGGGAGGCAGAAAAGCGCAATACCTACAAGAATGGGAATGGATCCCCACAGACAATTGGGTTTTAAACGTGGTGCTCCACAGCTATTGTATAGAACTAACAAGCATTCCACCACCAAACCCTCCAAAAAAGAAGAAGTTTCAAAACACAGAGCTGTAAAAGTTAAGGGAAGAGGTAAAGGAACTCGTACAGAAACATGCAATAGAAAACGTACCAACAAGGGAGCACAACAAAGGAAACTACTCACCTTACTTCTTGGTACCAAAGCAAGACCACACTCTAACACCAATCCTGGATCTCAAATTCATAAACAAATTCATCTGCACACACCACTTCAAGATGACAATGCTACAAGAAGTAATCCCACTCCTCCAAAAGAAGGACTACATGGCAACCATAGACTTAAAGGACGCCTCCCTGCCCATACCCAAGAATCAAGCGCACAAACAGTACCTTAGGTTTGTGCATGAAGATACACACTACCAATTCAACGTCGTACCCTTCGGGATAAAATCTGCACCAAGAGTTTTTACAAAATGGCTTGCTTCAGTGGCAGCATTCCTAAGAAAAGAAGGAATTCACGCTTACCCTTACCTACATGACTGGCTAGTGAAGGCGAAGTCAAACAAAAATGTCAAAAAGACATCCAAACACCGATCACAACTCTCCAGAGTTCTCCATAAACCTCAAAAAATCATTGCCAAATCCAGAACAGGAAAAGATTTTCCTAGGAGCAAGACTGAATTCCAAGGTAGAACAAGTGTACCCGACATAAAAAATGGTTCAAGCATTTAGAGAGCATATTCTCCTCTACCAGAAGGGTCAGTCCCTGACAGTGAGGACAGTCATGAAACTGATGGGTGTGATCCTTGTAAGAGACCTGGGACACAAGGGGAGGGTCTACTTAGAAGGGCATGCCTCTTTCTCAGTTAAAGCATCCACTTCGTCTAGTGGAAGAGCTAGTATTGGCCTTGTGTATTGGCCTTGTGACTTTTGTTAAATTGGATTTATCATATAAAGTGAAAGAAATCGTGGGTATTTCTCCTCATATTTTTGGTGTCCTTCTTTATTTTAAGAACAACACTAGAATGTTGTGTCTAAATGTTTATAATGCAATACATGGGAGGGCATCTGAGGATGTGATGGTTTCACTCAGCCTTGTTTTGCCCTCCTTTTGTTTTTTTGGGTTGTTCACGTTTTTATACTGTTATGCTGATCCTATGGGATTTTACCCCCCTCTAGTGGCTGTTATTTATATGAGGGTGTGGGTTCTGAGGAAGATGACCATCAGGACCAAATGTATCTTACGCATACCTCAAAGTGGGACAATACTGAATGAGTTGGCTGTTGAATATCATTTGGTGAACCTCATGAGTTTAGAGAGCCTGCTTGCAGGCAATAGTGCCCCTACTTTTAAGGGTTCTGGTAATGGATCAAATATTGATTATATTTATGTGTCAGCTGGTTTGTTTTCTTCTCTTAACTCTTTCTCAGTGGACTGGAATGTATCTAGTGACCATAATCCACTTGATGCCAGTGTCCCGTGGGAAATTGGAAGTACTGAATCTTATCATAACTTTATAACTCAGGCTAAGACAACTGATAGGGGCACAGACTGAAGTGTTGCAAAATTATCCCTGATAAATTTCTCACTAAGTCAGTCATATCTTACCCTGTAGAATTTCAGAACTACTTGAATGTAGAGCCTTCCTGCCATAGTATTTTACTAGCATATGATAAGATTGGTTCTTACATTAATATTGCATTTTCTGCCTTTTCAAGATCAGCAAAGTTGGGCCCTTTGGCTCCTAGTCGCTGGTTCGATAATAATTGTACTAGTGCATGAAGGCTCCACTAGCTAAATTTAAAAAAAAGCCCCAGAACAGGGGGTGGGTAAAAGAATATAGGGCAATTTATTGTTAAAAATAGGAAGAAGGAATTAAAAAAAGAGCTGTGGGAGGACCTTCCCTTGGCCCGTACATTGAAAGACAGCACCTAGTTTTAGAAGGTGGTTAACCAACTTTTTGTAAGGAGGATAGGGTGGCTGACCATTCCAGTTGGTCCCTGCCCAGGCTTGGGAGGAACATTTATCTGCTTTATACCAAGGGGATTATTCATCTTCTCCTTCCTTTTCCTTGGTACAAGGTGCTAAATTGGCCATGGAGGGGGGTCAGAGATTGAATCTCTGCCAGTGGGTAAGGCTCCTGGGGTGAATGGTGTCCCCGGAGTCCTATTTAAGTTCTGTGTGGATCTCTAGGTCCCTCTTCTTAACCTATATATTAATTCTGCCATCAGTTGTTCCCTCCCAGAGTCAAGGAGTCATTCTGTTATTATACCCGTGTTCAAGAAGAGGAATAGGAACGACCCTTCCTGTTATAGGTCCATTTCCTTAATTGAGGTTGAGGTAAAGATCATAGGAAGGGTCATACTGAAACAATAAACCTCAAAGGGTTGAAGAACAGAATATACTGTCTGATATTCAATTCATGTTTCGTTCTGGCAGGGGCACTGTGGAGCAGATCCCTAATCTTCATCTCCTAATTAATAAATATGTCAAGGCGAAAAAGGGTTCCCTTCATCTAGCCTTTGTGGACCTCAGCTCTGCATTTGATTTGGTTAATAGAGAGAAGGTCTAGGCAGAGCTGGGGTCAATGGGGGTGGATGTGACTTTGGTTAGTTTTCTCAGGGATCTTCATTCTGGGCTGACGGATTTAGCCTGTTATGGCGATAACAGTGAATGCACTAAGCACTTTGCTCTTAGAAAGGGGTTTGGCAGGCTTGCATCTTGGCCTCCTTTCCTTTTATTATGTAAATGATAATGATGCTGTTTTAATTGCCTGGACAGTGAAAAGTCTGCAGCAACTTTTAACCCCTTCTATGCTCATGACGGAATGGTTCCGTCATGAGCATTGGTGCCCCTGTGCTCATGACGGAACCATTCCATCATGAGGACAGGGGCAGGAAATCCCTCTGCTGCAGACAGCAGAGGGATTTCCTTATCTCCCCCAAAGCCTCGGGAGCTGGGGAAGAGCTTCCCCAGCTCCCCTCCCTGCTTTCTGTGCAATGACGATCAGCGCGCACGTCGCGCTGTCGTCATTGCACAGAAACTGAAATGAGCCTTTCGGCTCATTTCTGTTTCACTTTCTATGTGATCAGGGGGGCTATCTCAGCCCCCAGGGCATGTAGAAAGACGGGAGAGGTATCCCTGCTTGGGGATCACTCCAGGAGGGTGATCCCCAAGCAGGAATCCACCCACTAGATACCAGGGAGGGAGGAGCGGCCCCCTGGGGGAAGATGGGGGTAGCAGCCCCCAATCTGTCCCCCAGGAGGGCAAAAAGCCCAGGATTTTTTTGGGGGCGCAAAATTTATTAGGGTGGGGGCTGCCCATAAAGGGCATGTCCATGCCCCAACCCCCGCAAATTTACAGCCTTTCTGCCCCACGGGGGGGCAAAAAGCCCACTATACGCCAGGGATTTCTTTTTTTTATTATAATTTGTGGTGGGGGCTGCTCAATATGGGGATGCCCATGCCCCCAGACCCCCGCAAAAATGACAGCCTGTCTGGCCCTCCTGGGGTGTATATGGGGGCATTAGCCCCAAAACTGCCTCCCGGGGGGGCCTAAAAGCCCAGTAGACGCCAGTAAATTTTTTAGGCAAATTTTAATTAGGGTGGAGGCATGGGCACGCCTTTTTGGGCAGCCCCACCCTAATTAAAATTTGCCTAAAAAACTCCCTGGCGTCTAGTGGACTTTCTGCCCACCCCCAGATGGGGGCAGGAGCCCCCAATCTGCCCCCTGGGGGGGACAAAAAGCCCACTACATGCCAGGGTTTTTGGGGAGAAATTTTAATTAGGGTACAGGCATTGCCATGCCTGTTTTGGGCAGCCCCCACCCTAATTAAAATTTTCCTAAAAAACTCCCTGGCGTCTAGTCGACTTTCTGCCACCCCCGGGGGCAGATGGGGGCAGTAGCCCCCAAACTGCCCCCCCGGGGGGGTCAAAAAGGCCACTAAATGCCAGGGTTTTTGGGGAGAAATTTTAATTAGGGTGCGGGCATTGCCTTGCCCGTTTTGGGCAGCCCCCACCCTAATTAAAATTTGCCCATAAAACTCCCTGGCGTCTAATGGACTTTCTGCCCCCCGGGGGCGCAAAAATCCCACTAGACGCCAGGGATTTTTTTGGGGCAAATTTGAATTAGGGTGGGGGCTACCAAAGCGGGCATGCCCATGCCCTGACCCCTCCCCGACAAAAATGACAGCCTTCCTGCCCCCCCTGGGGGGAAGATGGGGCAGAAGCCCCCAATCTGCCCCACTGGAGGGGCAAAACGCCCACTAGACGCCAGGGATTTTTTTGGGCAAATTTTAATTAGGGTGCAGGCATTGGCATTCCTGTTTTAGGCAGTCCCCCCCTAAGTAAAATCTGCCCGAAAAACTCCCTGGCGTCTAGTGGACTTTCTATCCCCCCCCCCCACCGGTGGGGGGACAAAAAGCCCACTAGACGCCAGGGATTTTTTTGGGGCAAATTTGAATTAGGGTGGGGACTCCCAAAACAGGCATGCCCATGCCCCCACCCCCTCCCCTGCAAAAAGTACAGCCTTCCTGCCCCCCCCTGGAGGGCAGATGGGGCAGCAGCCCCAATATGCCCCGGGGGGGGAAAAGGCCCACTAGATGCCAGGGATTTTTTTTGGCAAATTTTAATTATGGTGGGGGCTGCCCAAAACAGGCATGTCAATGCCCCTACCCCACTCCCGCAACAATTACAGCCTTTCTGCCCCCCCTGGGGGGAAGATGGGGCAGTAGCCCCCAACCTGCCCCCCCGGGGTCCAAAAGCCCACTAGACGTCAATGATTACGGTGGCTTTTTTTATGCGTGGTGGACCCACGCAAGCCATATATTGCTGGACTCCCTCGGGTGTCTAGTTTTCAGAAATGTGTGGGTTTGGTAGGTTTCCCTAGATGGCCGCCGAGCCCGGGGCCACAAACTCATTGGAACACCCCCTTGGAAAACCAGGTTGTTTTGTGATAGGTAATTTTGATGTCGAATCAATAGGTTTTGGACCCTTGCCTGTCGCGGGTACTTGACCCACCCATGCGAGTGAGGTATAATTTTTATCAGGTGACCTGGGGGAACGCTGGGTGGGAGGAAATTTCCCACACAGAAATTTGAGAAAAAAGTGAATTTGTCAGCTAAATTTGAAGTCTGCAGGGGATTCTAGGTAGGAAAACATTAGGGGACCCACGCAAGCCATACCTCTCTAGACTCCCCTGGGTGTCTAGTTTTCAGAAATGTGTGGGTTTGGTAGGTTTCCCTAGATGGCAGCCGAGCCCAGGGCCAACCACTCATGGAGCACCCCTTGCAAAACCAGGTTGTTTTGTGATGGGAAACATCCTTTACAACGCAACTTTTACCACGCAGTGCCTTTACGACGCAACTTTTACAACACAAACCATTACAACGCATTGCGCTGGGGGGGCGCTCTAGGATAGGGACTAGATTTAATTTACTATCCAACATCTTCCCTACTATCCACGGGGACTGGAGTTGGAATAGTAAATTAAACTATTCACTATCCAGCGCCCCAAAGCACTATGCGTTGTAAAGGTATTCGTTGTAAATACCGCGTTGTAAAGGCATGCGTGGTAAAAGTATGCGTTGTAACGTCATACATCCTTTTGTGATAGGTAATTTTGATGTCTCCTCAACAGGTTTTGGGCCCTTGCCTGTCGCGGGTACTTGAGCCACCCATGCGAGTGAGGTATCATTGTTATTGGGAGACCTTGGGAAATGCTGGGTGGGAGGAAATTTGTGGATCCACGTAGATTCCAGTACTTTCCCACACAGAAATTTCAGAAAAATTGATTTTTTCAGCTAAATTTGAGGTTTGCAAGGGATTGTGGGTAGGATAACTTTAGGGGACCCACGCAAGCCAAACCTCGCTGGACTCCCCCGGGTGTCTAATTTCCAGAAATGTGTGGGTTTGGTAGGTTTCCCTAGATGGTCGCCGAGCCCAGGACCAAAAACTCAAGGGACCCCCCTTGGAAAACCAGGTTGGTTTGTGATAGGTAATTTTGATGTTGCCTCAATAGGTTTGTGGCCCTTGCCTGTCGCGGGGCCTTGACCCACCCACGCAACTGAGGTACCATTTTTATCGGGAGACCTGAGGAAATGCTGGGTGTGGGGAAATTTGTGGATCCACGCAGATTCCAGAATTTTCCACCACAGATATATGAGGAAAATGTTGGTTTTTTGACAATTTTTTAGGTTTGCAAGGGATACTGCGTAACAGAACCTGGTGAGAGGCAGTCAAGTCACCCCATCCTGGATTCCCCTGGGTGTCTAGTTTTTACAAATGTATAGGCTTGCTAGGTTTCTTTAGGTGCCGGCAAAGCTATAGTTAAAAAACTACAACTAGGCACTTTGCCAAAAAAGGGTATTTTTTCGCTGCGAAATTGAGGTGTGTCCACGTTGATTTTTGCGCCATTTCCTGTCGCGGGCACTAGACTGACCCACACAAGTGAGGTGCCATTTTTGTCGGAAGACTTTGGGGAACACTGGGTGGGTGGAAATGTGTGGATCCACGCAGATTCCAGAACTTTCCACCACAGAAATGTGAAGAAAATGTGTTTTTTGGACAATTTATTTAGGTTTGCAAGGGATTCTGGGTAACAGAACCTAATGGGAGGCAGTCAAGTCACCCCATACTGGATTTCCCTGGGTGTCTAGTTTTCAAAAATGTATAGGTTTGCTAGGTTTCCCTAGTTGCCGTCAGAGCTAGGGTTGGAAAACTACAGCTAGGCACTTTGCCAAAAAAGGGTAACTTTTCACTGTAAAAATTGGGGTGTGTCCATGTTGAGCTTTGCGCCGTTTCCTGTCGCGGGCACTAGGCCTACCCATGCAAGTGAGGGACCATTTTTCTTGGAAGACTTTGGGAAACGCGGGGTGGTTGGAAATTTGAGGATACGCGCAAATTCCAGAACTTTGCACCACAGAAATGTGAGGAAAATGTTGTTTTTTGACAATTTTTAGGTTTGCAAAGGATTCTGGGTAACAGAACCTGGTAAAAGGCAGTCAAGTCACCCCATCCTGGATTTCCCTGGGTGTCTAGTTTAAAAACATGTATATGTTAGAAATGGGATTTCGGGTTGGCTAAGGTTTGCACCGAAGTCAGGCCGGAACCACCACTCTAGTTAGGATAAGGGAGTTACACTCCTAAAATAACCCCTGTGTTGTAAAGAACCACTACCTTTAAGAGTTCCAAGTACCAATTTATTCAGTGATAAATAACAGGTGCTCCCAGCTTGGCGGCAGACTCTCACACTTCAACATTCTATCGCGCACTCCCAAGGGCAGAGTGGGCAGTACCAAGTAAGGAGAGGGGAGAGGGGTGGGTAAAGGGAAAGGAGAGGTTACAACACACCTTCCCCCTTAAGGAGAAAAGAAAACTGAGAGTGTGAGAAAGGAGGGGAAACGGGGAGGCGAGAGGTAGGAGGAGAGGAGGCAGGGAGGCAGGGAAGAAAAGAGGGGGAGTGAAAAGAAAGGAAGACGGAAACTGGATCAACGGAAACATGTGAATTGCAAACAGAGAAGCAATCAATTAACCTCAGTGAAGGAAGAAATTTTAGCTGTAACCAAGAAACATTAAACAACAGACTATGGTGCCATCTCTTGACCTCAGTCTAGGATTGACAATGGCTGGTATTGAGCAATGAGTTCCTTTGGTCAGATAGGTCTCGCACAGAGTCCTGACCTTTCTCGCAGAAGCTGAACATCCTTTTATTTATTTTTTTTTCAATGGATGTTGGCGGTTATGCCGATCCTTAGGGGTCCTCTTTTACCTCCTCGCCGTTGAGCTTCTGATAATTGCGGGGTAGGTCTGGTGACGTAGGCACCAGGCAGAAAAGGATGCCACCTATCTTTCCTCCTAGGATCCTGTTGGCGTGAACAAGTTTACAGTTTCTTCCAAATTGAAATTGAGAAGAGTCCACTTCTATTCTGGGTCCTGAAACTCGTACTTTCTCCTAATCTCATAGAATGGACCATTTTTCTCTTCAGAACTTTTAATAGGAAGTCTTTTCGTACTTTCTGCATTTCCGTACTCTTTCTTGAATTCCAGCAAATTAGTGTCCACTTCTCCTTCCTGTTCATAATAGACTTCATACTCCTCCATCGCCTTGGTCCAGGACTCGGACGGTGTGGAACTTTGCCACGCTTCTTTACGTTAGAATTGGTTCCTTTTAACTTTTGCCGCTCATTGGCTGTCGTACTTATGCATGCTCCATTACTTTCGATAGTTCCTTTTCCTCCAACTCTACCTTTACTGCCTTCTCTCTCCCGTTTCTTGCGTACTTCTCTTTCATCCACCCAACCTTGTACAGTCCCTAGTTTTTTCTTTATTTTGTCCTTGGCTACTTCCTTTACACTCACTTCGTTTCTTGCTGCTCCTTCCAAAACTACAGACCCCTTAGTTTGTGGCTCACTAGCTTTCTGTACTTCACTCTTTGTTCCCTGCATGCTTTTGATCTGTGCCTGCTCACTCACGTGTTCTTTTCTTCTACCATAACATGAAACTCTCCATTTCTTATTATCCTTTCCCCCTTGCGTGGTGGGTACACATTCCGTTAAATGTATGGTACACCAAGTATTACTTCCCTTGTGTATTGACTCCATAGCTTTGTACACTTTTACATTGATGTCCTCCCCTGTATATGTTTTTAGGGATGTTTTTGCCTCTTTAAATACTTCTCCATATTTTTTAGTTACTTCTCTATTCCCTACGCTCTCGCTTACCGAACTATAACGTGATCCTGAGTCAGAGATCATATCTGTCTTTACTCCGCCTTGGAAGATGGTAACCACTGGATTTGTTTTATTAGCATTATCTTCCTCTTTGTTCACCTTTCTTTCCTTAATCTCGTCATTCCTTTGTTCCTTTACCAACGCGACTTGTTTTTTGTAATCATCCAACCCACTCCAATTGTCCTCATAACAATTTCTGTCTGACTCTTCCGTCACTATTTTTTTCATTGCGTGGTACCTTTTCCCTCCTCCGGTTCCTAAACTGTGGAGCCATATTTCTGCTTTTCCCCCTGGTAAAAGAGATACTTTCTCCTCCTCAAAAACTGTTATGTACCTCTCAACATTTACCTTCCACTCACCCCCTTCTGCGGCGATTTTTATATCTCTCTCCCTAAACTGCACTGGTGACGGAAAATTGTATATCTGGGCCCACTCCATGTCAAACGCGCAGCTGCGCTCGGGAAAATCACTTGCAGTTGTGAGCTCCGCCTTAAAACAGAGAGATGGAAGTACGTGAGCCCTTCGTAGGATTCACTTTCGCCCTCAGATGGTTAAATAATATGCGCAGGCCGTCGCCACAGGGATTCTTTCTTTGAAGGTCACGTCTCCTTTTTTACTTACAAGGCTCCCTGAAATCACTGAATGTACCTTGCTCACTCCGTCTGTGGGTTTTGTGACTCTTATAAATTCACAGTCACTGATGCCCAGAGATGCGTATCTCTCTCAATGGTGCTGCCTCCAAACTGTGTTAACTCCGTCACAAGGATTCCTAGCACTCTCTGCCCCTCAGAGGGTTTTCTCACTCTGCTACTGCTTGCTGCTACTGTCCAGTTTAAAGTGTGGAAGCCCTGTGACTCGACACACCCTCCGTTCCTCTGAAATTTCCGCTAATCGCTTCCAAGCGCTTCCTCAGTTAAGCATCTCCACACGCTGCTTCTACACGCTGCTGCTGTTTAGTTTTCTTACCCAGAACCCTGCGATTACCTCACTCCTGAAATCTCCACACAACGCCTCCATGCACTGCCACTATTTCGAAACTTCCTCACGCTGGTTCATCGCGCTGAATGCGGTTTCATTTACTTTCAGGTATTACCTCACGCAGCCTCTACGCGCTGTTTCAGTTAATTTTACCTCACAGAACCCTGAAGTTTTCCTTAGCAATCTCCTCACACAGCTTCCTTACGCTGCCTCAATGCCTGTGGCTTCAGGGGTTCTAAGACGTGTCACACCTCTTAAGACACTGCTTCAGTAAACTTTATTTATTCCTTGTTTTTTTTTTTTTTTCTATTAGCGGGAACCCAGGTTAGCTACACCACTTGTTCCTCTGCTCTTTTCTCGTACAGCTTCACAACACTGCCTCCGTTCCGTTTCACACGTGGCATCAGGGGTCAAGCTTCCTCCCTGATCTTTTCAGATATTTCAAACAGCTGGAGAGCGCTGCCTCAGTGAATTTTCGATCATGGGAACCCAGGTTCGACACACTCCCTGTTCCTCTGCTCTTTCCTCACGCAGTCACAACTCACAGCCACCGTTCAGGTTAATGTGTTGACTGCTCACTATGTTCCGCTCACCGCTCCTAACCGTGTTTCACTGGCTCACTGTAAATTTGAGTCATCCAGATAGGATCACTTTTGATTGAACTTCTTCACCACAATATAAGCACGAGCTCATACTTCTCAGAAACCATTTTTCACCCATCCCCGATGTTGCTGCCTCAATATAATTTCAATCACGGAGACAAAGGTTCGCTGCACTCTTTGTTCCTCATATGTCACCTCACACTGCTGCTGCACGCTGTTTCAAAGCGCTACCTCAATTTCTTTTCGCGCTTTTCAACAGGGATTGACTGCTTTCCCTGATCTTCACCGTCACTTCATACAGCTCACGTTGCTGCCTCACTTTAATTACAATAACGGAGACAAAGGTTCGCTGCACTCTTTGTTCCTCATATATCACCTCACACAGCTGCTGCGCGCTGTTTCAAAGCGCCACCTCAGTTCCTTTTCGCGCTTTTCAACAGGGATTGACTGCCTTCCCTGATGTTCACCGTCACTTCATACAGCTCACGTTGCTGCCTCAATTTAATTACAATCACGGAGACAAAGGTTCGTGAGTCCCGCTCCTATGCTGTCACTCTCTCTTGTCTCTATCTCCGAACACTCTGCCTCAGATCAGTGACGGTAATGCTGCTATTTGCTTGCTCCACGCACTTCACCTCACGCAGCTTCTTAGGCTCACCTCGTTAACTGGCGGGAATCCATCTGCATCCGACAAGAGTCTTCCTCCTCTGCACCGATGCAATGCACAGGAACGCCAGCGATTACCTAAGTATTTCTTCACCTTCCTTCCTTTGATCCTGTATTCAACCAGGAAGCACTTGGGCTGCGAAGTCCTATTTCTTCTTTCACGGTTGCCGGGCAGGGACTTCCCGTCTACACCCTGCGGCTACACGGAACAAGACAAGCTGGGTTGTCTCCCTAACAAGTGTCGACTGCTTCTCACGGCCCACACCTCTGTCCTCACAAACCACGGAGGGGACACAGCAAGGTGCAAAAGGGCGCTCAGTCCCAGGAATGAAATCAATTTCCACGTTGTTCGCCGGTGCTGACTCTTGCCTGATTCCTTGCGCCTTCACCTCTGGGCTACAGAGTCCTCTGTCTATCTCTCATTTGCAGAACAGGAACTTCCTGTAGTCGATCTTGCGGTTCCTTAACGCAAGAACACTGTTCCTTTCTCTCCCAATAGTGTACTGCCTCTCCCTCCGTGAAAGGCAAACACCGCACGGTGCCTTATCTAAACTTTTACAGGGGAGATTTATTCCGCTGACATGTTCTTATCTTCACTGCTCCACCTCATCGTCAGCTTTCACTGTTGTGGAAAATCCGTGTTCCGCTGCCGGACCATTCATTCACCATAATGCTGCTTCCTCCACCGCGGAACGCTCCCAGGGAGCACTGGTTACCAGATCCACTGACCTAATTCAGACCTCAATTGAGAGAGGGACGTTCCTCTGCTCCACACGGCACCCTCTCACCTTCACCGAGGCTTCACACACGACTTCCTTTTCTTTCCGTAGTCGAGAATGTCACATCCCCCCACGGGAACACCTCGATGATACCGCCTGGGTTACCGGTTTGTCTGTTGTCCTGTGATCATCAATATCGACTGGTGAGTACTTCATTTAAATTCTAAAATTCCGCACAAGCATCAACTTCTCCAGGGGGAAAACACCCAACTGACCCTGGCTCAGCTCCTCGTCCTCGTCGCCAAGAAATGTTGTAAAGAACCACTACCTTTAAGAGTTCCAAGTACCAATTTATTCAGTGATAAATAACAGGTGCTCCCAGCTTGGCGGCAGACTCTCACACTTCAACATTCTATCGCGCACTCCCAAGGGCAGAGTGGGCAGTACCAAGTAAGGAGAGGGGAGAGGGGTGGGTAAAGGGAAAGGAGAGGTTACAACACCCTGCTAACCCCCTTGGTAGCTTGGCACAAGCAGTGAGGCTTATCTTAGAGGCAGTGTGTAAAACATTTGCACATAACCAACAGTAACACAGTGTAAGCACTACAAACGGACACCACACGAGTTTAGAAAAATATCCAATATTTGTATATACTCAAACAAGACCAATTATGTTAGGAATCCAAAGTACAGTACATTTAAAATAGTTGCCTTGCAAGATGTCTTGAAAACACAGTTCTTTAATGTCGATAGCTCCGTCCGGGATATCACGGTGTCGTGAACAAGCAAGTCCAAACAGTTCTGGCTGGGCGGGGCTTCGTGGGTCAGCTGCGGTGTTGGGAAGACCCGCCAACAGTACCTTTCAGAGATGCAGGTCATCAATGACCTCTCGTTGTCATGCCCGTTGCAGGTCGATCCCCTCTCTGATGGAATCAGGAACGCTGGCGTTGGGAGGCGTCGGGTGCTGCGGTGCAAAGTGCAGCAGCACGGCGTGCGGCGTGCGGTGCCCTCAGGTCGCAGTGTGAGCAGCGGCTCGGTGGCGGCATCAGGTGGCGTCGTTGGTGAGACCAGGGTCGCGGTGTGAGGTGAGGGCAGTGCTTGTCACTGTGCTGGCAGGTCACGGTACAGCAGCGGCATGTCTGTCACTGAAGCACTGTTGTCGGATGACAACTGGAGTTGATGGTACTGGCGTCGGTAGGCCAAGGCTGCGGTGTGTCATATAGCTTTAAAAATGGTGCCCCCGAACCGCGGTGCAAGAAGCGGCGTTGAGCCTGGCGTGGAACGTCGTCGTCGGGGATACCAAGGCTTCGTCATGAAGCGAGGCGGTGCGGAGTGCGGTGCCAACAGGTCGCGGTGCAAGCAGCGGCTTGGTGGCAGCGTCAGCAGGCGGCGTCGGTGAGACCAGGGTCATGGTGCGGCGTTGCGGCGGTGATCTCTGCGGTGCCTTCAGGACACGGCATCGGCAGCGGCGTCGTAGATGGTGTCGGACTTGAAGTCTTTTTTTTTTTTTTATATATTTTTTTATTTTAACAGTAAGACAAGAGTAGGCAATACAAACATCAGGTGTTTCGCAGTGAAATACAGAACATGGGCCAGGCGGGGGAAATATACAAACAATAATCACTGTAGGAAGTAAAAGGCCCATCACGGGTACACATATCGGAAAAAGGAAATAGGCAATCTATGAATCAATCAAAGCGATCCCACCCGCCCGACCTCGTCCACAATGTTACAGGATAATTAAGCCAGCGAAGACACCCGGACAGTAAAGGATTCGTGAAAAATAAACAGCCCATCTCTCGCAGAAGGAAAAGGAAAGACAAAAGGGGCCATAGAACAAAAGAAAGGCAAAATAAAAAACCCCACCCCTAACCCCCCACCCTGCACCCCTGCAATGGCTACGGCCCAACCCCACTAGCAGCGTGCCTGTCGCCCAAGAACTACCCTAAAGGAAGGGAAAAGAGAAAGCGGAGGAGGAGAAAGCAAACACACTCCCGGTCTCCCATACCCCCCGCCAACAGCGACCACCCCGAGACATGGTAAAATCAATATTCAGCAATTATACAAACCAGTCAGGGGAGGATAAACAACAACCACCCAATTCCCATCACAATATAGTCACAACCCCGGCATTGCGAAAAGCTATTATATCGGATCCCAGTGATAAAGTTCAGCCCTGGCCAGTACGGTCCGTCAGAAGAGTCTTTGCCACTCGAGCCGCCATTTTGATGGAAAAGGCAAAGCGTCCATAAAAGTTCTTTTCAGCACAGGAGGATTGAATACAGGATAAAAGTTCACGGCTCGAACGAGGAAAGGTGTCCAAGAAAAGCGAGTATCCGAAACCATCACCAAGGAACTCGTAGCCACATGGAAGACCGTCTATAGATGTGTTAGGCGGCAGCAGGGTCAGGCAAAAGACGCTAGCGAGAAGCACGGGCTGGCTAGCCGGTAATGGGGGACCGTCAAGGTTCATGAATTCCGGGTTATGCACGGGGACCTCGACCTCTGATATGCAATGCACCGCTGGTACCATCTCTAGCTGGAAACTAAACGAGGTGTCGTCCTCAGGTTCCAGGATACCGTCCACTTTCACCATCAGTGTCCGGAACACAGCGACTGTGTGCGAATGGAGCGCCCCAATGGCGGCCACAACGGCCTGTAGCGATGGCGTGCCCTCCGTCCGCTCCATCTCCCCTCAATAGGCGACAGAGCCGGACTCGAACCCCGGAGGCCGGCTGCTCCGGAGTCGCAGGCCACGCAAATCTGATAACAAATAATGGGCGCTCCTCGTCTTACAGAACACACCTTCGCCGTCAGAGAGGACCCCAGCCCGTCGACCCCGAGGGGGCAGCAAGGTCTCCGGGCACCGGGCCCCCACCACAGCAGCCGGCGTGGCACGATGGCGTGTCCCGGGTGTAGATCGTTCAAAGGATCGTCACAAAAAGTCAACAATTCAGGCACTCTTCGGGAGACCGGGCTCTGTCCAGGTCTCAAGGCCGATGTTGTTCAACTCTGACTCGGGTAGTCTAGAAATCGAGGCCCCGGCTTCCACACGTTGTTAGGCCGAGAATGGAAACACTGCGTATCTTCGTCAGCCGATGAGGTAGAAATCTCGGGATTGCACCTTTGGAAGCAGTAGACCTTCATAAACAAGGAAATCAGGTGTAAGGTCAGGATTAAAGACAGGATAATCGAGCTGCTGGCGGAGGTCGGCGGAGCCGGGAGCTTACGCGGCCATCTTGATTCGTAGCGTAGCTCCTCCTCCGGACTTGAAGTCTTTGATGTTCCTGAGACTTCGTGAACAGGGGGCAAGCTCTACCTCAAGCCCTTGGAGATACTCCGCACAATTAGAGAAAGTTCAGTCCAGTCCTTTCACTGCCCAAAGCAGAAGCAGCAACTGCAGGCCAACCCAACAGAGCAACAACTCGGCAAAGGGGCAGTACTACTCCTGGCAGCTCTTCCAGCTCTTCTTCTTGGCAGGTTCCTTGATTTAAGCGAGTTCTAAAGTCTTGGGGACTGAGCCCCAATATTTATACCAGCAAATTCTTTGTCCTCTGAAGGCAGAGGGGCTTGGACCTAGTTCAAATCAGTTCGGTGTGCATTCTGCCAGGGTGCACCTTCTTTCTTTGTCAGTGTGGGCCAGGTTCCTCAGACGCACCACAGGAGGTGGAGCCAGCATTGTGAAAGGTGAGCTCAGCCCTATTCAGACCTAGGCGCTACTCCTCTCACCCATCTAGGTGTAGATGTGCCTATTCAACCTGGCTGAATCACCCTGTCTCCCCCAGCCCCTGTCACTCACAAACCAGACAGACAATACACACGCTAGCAGAGGCAGGCTGGATGGTTAGGTCAGAAAATACCTACTTTCTAAAAGTGGTATTTTCAAACACAGAATGCTAAAACCAACTTCACTAAAAGATGTATTTTATCATTCTGAGTTCAGGCATACCAAACTCGAATTTCTACCATGTTCGCTAAGTCAGTTAGGATCATAGGATGTAATGACTGAAGTGCTTTCTGGCACAACTCAGTCCAGATCACCGTCCTTGGCTGCTTATTGGAAGTCAGCACTGTTAAGGGGGCAACAATGGTGGCGTAGCCCTTAACAAATCTCCTATAGTAACCGATGAGACCAAAAAAGGCCCTCGCTTCGGTCTGGGTCTTGGGGGGCTCCCAAGCCAGAATGGTGTCAAACTTGGGCTGTAGGGACGCCACCTGGCCACTTCCTACCTGTGTCCGAAGTATACCACTGAACCCTGCCCAATCTGGCACTTACTAGCCTTGATCATGAGGCCTGCACCTTGCAGAGCCCTTAACACTTTCTCAAGGTGCTGTAAATGTTCTACTCAGCTGGAACTGAACACAGCAATGTCATCCAGGTAGGCGGCACTGAAATCCTCCAGTCCACCCAACACCTGATTGACCAACATCTGAACGGTGGCAGGGGCATTCTTCAACCAAAAGGGCATCACCTGAAACTGGAAATGACCTTCTGGGGTTGAGAACGCTGATCTCTCCTTGGCCCCATCGGTTAAGGCAATCTGCCAGTACCCAGACGTCAAATCAAACGTGCTGAGGAACCGGGAAGCTCTCAACCGATCAATGAGCTCATCAGCTCTGGGGATGTGGTGCGCATCAGTCCTGATGACAGTATTGAGCCCACGGTAGTCCACACAAAACCGCAGTTCTGGAGTGGCACCGGGTGCAGCAGCCTTCGGGACCAAGACCACTGGGCTGTCCCAAAGACTGTGCGAGGGCTCGATCACCCCTAACGCCAACATATTAGAGACCTCCTCCTTAATGCTGGCCCTGATCCGATCAGTCAACCGGTAAATCTTGTGCTTTACCGGAAGGCTGTCACCAGTGTCCACGTCATGGGTACACCAGTGAGTACCACCGGGGGTTAGAGAGAACAGTGGGGCGAACTGTCCCAGCAACTGGCAACAGTCCCCTTGCTGCTCTTGTGTCAGTGCAGGGGAGAGGATCACATCCTCCACTGGCCCATCATGCTCCTTGGTAGACAGGAGGTCAGGGAGAGGCTCACTCTCCTTTTCCACCCCATCATCTGTGTCCAAGAGCATACTCACTTCGGACCTCTCGAAGTGTGGCTTGAGGCGGTTCATGTGAAGGACCCGCAGCAGGTTCTTTAGAGACTGCAAATTCACCAGGTAGGTGACGTCACGTTTGCGCTCCACCAGCTCATATGGCCCAGTCCTCTTGTCCTCCAAGGCACAAGATTCAACTGGGGCCATGACCCACACTTTCCGGCCAGGCTGAAACTCCACCAGCATTTCATCTCCTCGTGGCATGCTTCCAGGTTCACCTGAGCGAGTTTCCTGAAGCGTGAGGTTTGGTTCCTGAAGGCCAGCATGTAGCAATATACTTCCTGGGGAGTTTTCCTGTCTCCCAGCCTTCCTTGACTAAACTGAGGGGTCTTCTCACAGGGTGCCAATATAGAAGCTCAAAGGGACTGAATCCTAAGGACATCTGTGGTACTTCCCTTTATGCAAAGAGAAGGCATGGATGTCCCACTTACACCTTATGGGTTCTGTTAGACCCATAATCATGCCTTTCAAGGTTTGGTTGAATCTTTCCACCAAACCATTACCTTGTGGGTGGTAAGGAGTGGTGAATTTATATGTCACACCACACTCTTCCCACAGGGATGTCATATACTTGGATATGAAATTGAGCTCACGGTCAGAAACCCATTTGGGAAAAGATCCCCATTACCGCCTGGCCCACCACTGGTGCCATCATTGTCCTAAGAGGGATTGCTTCAGGGTACCGGGTGGCATGGTCCACCACAACCAGGATGTACCTGTTGCCATGGCTGTCTTGGGATCCAGTGGCCCCACAATGTCCATCCAAACCCTTTCAAAAGGGGTTCCTACAAATTGAAAAGGTTGGAGAAGAGCTTTCCATTTCCTCCTACTCTTACCACTTGCCTGGAGAGCTCAGCATGACCTGCAATGTCCATCTGACTGCCTTCGCATTTAGGGGCAAAAGAAGTGGGTGACAATCCATAACACAATTTACAATAGGAGCACTTGCACGTCAACACTGAACAGCAGTGAGAAAGTGTGAAGTGACACTAAACCAGCAAAACAGAGTCAAAACCGGGAGGTCAAAAACCCAAAAGACAGGGGAAACACTCCAAAAGATGCCAGGTCTAACACCCCCACTGAAATATTGCATGAAAAGCTAGATATGAATTACATTGTAGATTATATCCAATTGTGACCTCTTTTGTTATGGTGTACTGTCTGGCTAAGGGATGCTCTAAGTCTGAACAGATTAGTTATGTTAGACTGCATCAAGCTGGACAGCATGTGTAATATTCCCTGGCTGGTATATATTAGAGAGAATTTTAGAGTTTTAGGGAGACCGGAGCTATATTCTAATCTTCAAAGTATTACTACAAAAGATGTTGTATGATTAAAAGAGTCTTTTCACTTAAGAATGACAGTGGAGAGAGAATCCTTAGCATCAGCCAAGCCATTGTAGTGGAAATTTGTTATGGTTAAAAAAGCCTCTGGGATAGAGACATATCTTCTTTTTGAAATGCCTACCCACCAGCCTCATCTTTTGACCATTTTTAGGCTGTGTTTGTTCCATCAGTTGCTCTATCTCGAGGGAATTCGGTACTCCGATCTACCCATATGTACTTGTGATCTTCTCTCTAAATGCGATACTTTGCACATTGCATTGATATGTCCCTTGTATAAATCTCTCCAGCACAAGTTTGTAAAACCTCTTTTATATTAACAACTTTTAGCATCTCATGAAATTGTTTACAAAATGTCAATGTTTCTTATGGGGAATTACAGAGCAGCACCATATGGGACGTTATTAGAGATATGGCTCATGTTTTCTTGTAAGATTTAGTTAGTAATTATATTTTTGTATGTTTTGTTGTGTAATTGTGATGCTAATAATTTTTCTGTAGTGACTTGCATGATTTATTTATTTTTAATACGATTAAAGTATCGACTACTACTAATACTGTGTGCAAAGGCTGTGTCTACACTGTAGCCAGAAAATGACAGTTTGAGAAGGAAACAACTACAAACCTTTTCCAGGACCTTATACAGTGGGTACACACCCACTGTCTGGAAAATGAAAATAAGCGTGGGACCCAAACTCCTAATCCCCCCACTTTTTTCCAGTTCCATGTTCTTCTTGGCCAGAAGCTGCTGGGAGACCAGAGTTGGTGTCTGCATGACAGCCATTCTCTATGGGGCGAGGGGACATCATCTGAAGCCTGTGCACATTGCTGTAAAAACTGTGGCTCTTCCTGGTGCCTAGTCCACTCAAAGAGGGAATCAGAGTACCTGTCACTTTAGGAGGAGAGACTGTCCAAAAGGAGTAGTTCAGCTGTGTTCATAGCGCGGAGCACCTAGAAGATTCCAACTGCCATCAGGAGTCAAGCCAGTGGCGACCAGAGTTAGGTGGAGAAATGCATGAAGAAACTAAAGCCAGAAAAGCAGCGTGTCATCCAGCACACCTGCAGCATGCCCTAAGGACTGTTTCTGACACTTACTCACATGTGACACATCCTGCAAAGAGCTGTTGCCACCTCTAAAGCGGACAACCTGCTGCACTGTGAAGAGCATACACTGCTCAGATTTACCTTACTGATCACTTCTGTGAACAAAGAGAAGAATGAGGCTGCCACCTATGATCCAAGATCAGTCACTGGCACCACCGACTTGGAGGACCTGCCCTTGTACTGAGGGCCATAACTGCTGAAAGAGAGCTCCCAGCAATTAGGCCTGCAATGCTGATCACCTCAGTGACCTGAGTGAGTCCACTGTGCCATAACACCAAAGAAGACACCATTGGTGTGATCCTGACAAATGCACCACGCAGAACTGCAACAGTTGTGTCTCTGCTGTGCAGATAATTAACATCTGATCTCATAGTCACTGAGATGAATGTCTCTTGAACAGAAAAAGATAATCCTACAATTAGGAAGTTAACCTTTCGCTAGTATGAATTCTGTGGCTCAAGAACTATCTTGATTGACCTAAAAATGTTAAATGTGGTAAATACTTAGGGGCTCATTATGATGTTGGGAGGAAAGCCTCCTCCAGACAGTCGGAATCTCCTCGAAAGCTTTGGAGCCCTTCTGACTGACTATGTCAGTTTACATTCTGACCGCCCGATTACGATGTTCGCGGCTGGAATGTAAACCGCACGGTCATTCCGAATTGGTTCTGAGCGACTCGCGGAGTATTCGTGTCGGTCAGAACCGCATCGTACTCCCCTATGGACATCGTTTCCGCCCACGGGGTTACAATGTCGATTTCCAGCAGCCTTTCTGCATTGGCCTGACCGTCACGAAAAGGTTGAAATGAAAGTGACTTTGGGGGCCCATGGCAGGGTTCCCTAGGCCCCACGGCCTATTGTTGATGGTGAGGTGGTACCTAAGGGACCCCCTTGTAAAACCCTGCACTGTGTGGCAGGCACCATGGGGTGCCTGCAACTGGGTGCAGGGTTTACCACAAACAACCAATTTCCACATAGGAGAATGTGTTACGGCCGGTTGTGGAGCGAAACAGCTCTCATAGGGAAAAAAATCGGACTTCGACCGAACAGTGTTCAGTCGCATCATAATACGGCGGTCAGAAACCCAGACTGCAGTCGGTTGGTCCCGATTCCGAGTTGATGTCTGGTGGAGGCTTTCCGCCCGACATTGTAATGACCCCTTAAGTGTACTCGTACCTGTGTCAAGTACATAGTTGCCAATAGGTGGTTATAGTTAGGAACATGTTTGCATATGAAAAGCTTTTTTTGACTTGCCTATAACTTTGGTGCCGGTAAATGAATATTCATAAAATGTTCGAAAATAAGTGTCAATTCAAGTCTTATTGTGCATGGAATCTTTCGAGGTGATCCGTTGAGCAGGGGCCAAGAATAAGGGGTGTCAAAAAAGGTACATTTGCCCATGTTAATTCCCGTAAGACCCTTGAACACGTCTACAGTCCGAACCGCTGGATGGAATTACACCAAATTTGGCGGAAATGTAGATTGTGATTTTTGTTATTTGGAGTAAATCAATAGTTGTTGAGAAATGTAAGAAAATAAAGTTAGTGATATCTGTGGCGTGAAGACTTCGTGAATAATAACGAGCTAGTACAGGAAAATGCAGAGCTCTGATTGGCTGCCAACACTTCAACTAGGAAGTGTTGGCAGCCATCTTGGGACTCTGCTTTAGTTGAGTCCCACAAAAAAGTGTACAAAAAAAAAAGAAAAGGGGCATGGTAGGAATACCCTGACCCAAGCCTTGGTCTTGGGTTCCCCATTGGATCCTGCCAGGCCCAAAAAGCATTCTTTTTTATAAAAATTGCAGCAAACTCACGATATATACGCAAATTTGCAGGAAACATAAAAAGAAAAACTAGTGTGGGCACCTGCGCTTGATTTTAAATGTCCCCTGGGTAGGCCAGGTCCTGGGGGCAATACATAAAAATAGGATGGGGGCTCACGGGGCCTCCCTTCTCTGGCTTATATAAGCCCCAGGGACCGCCACCCCCTTGGGGCAGTGTTTTTAATTTATGCAGGTGGTGCCTGTGTGGCAATCCGTGCACCCTGGGGACCACCACCTCCCCAGGGCAAATCTCAAATAAATGTGGGAGTGGCCACGTGGACCCCACAGCCCCGGGTCGTCACCTCCCCAGGGATGTGAACATATGTATTGTATTGTATTGTAATTGCATTTATATAGCGCTTACTACCCCTGACGAGGCGTCAAAGCGCTTTTTCGACGAGTAGCACGCTACTCTAGGACCCATAGAGGATTAGTGCTGAATTAGGATAGTGAATTAATATGGTGAAATATGAAGTAATTTCAGTGGTGGATATTAATCAGTTACTTTGAGTGAAAAGGATAGCGGAGGGATAAAAGGGGAAGAAAGATTTGCATTCATATAGCACTTGTTACCCCTGATGGGTGTTGAAACGCTTTTCTGGCGAGTAGCACGCCACTACGGAACCCATAAAGGATTACTGTTGAAAATTAGTGTAGTAAAAAAAATGAAGTAATTTGAGTAGTGGATATGTTATTCAATCTTTTGGTCAACAACTCCAAATCATACATAATGCATGTTAGCCATAAACCCAAAAAGAATTTTATTTTTAAATTGGATGATGTCCCAATACCAGTCACAGAAACATTTTCATATCTTGGTGTCTTGTTTGATACCAAGCTTAACTGGGGTCCACACCTGGCCAAAAAGAAAGGTGAACTGACAAGGGCCAATGCTTCTGTTTTTAACTTTGCGTCAAAACTGGGTAAGAAGCCAACTAATGCAATGATTAAGCTTTACAATGCCAAATCTGTTGCTACAGCTGCATATGGTAGCGAACTTTGGGGATATCTGGCTGGAGAACAGTTGCAGGTTGCAGAAAACAATTTCCTAAAACGTCTACTTTGTGTCCCCACCAGTACACCCAACCTGGCAGTACATGAAGAACTGGGAATCCAGTATCTAAGTGATATTTTTTCCATAAGGCCTCTGACTTGTTGGGTGAAACTGTGGATAAATCAGGACATACCCCTTACCCATCTGATTGTAAGAGATCTTGTATCTCAGGATAAATATATGTGTGTCCCCTGGTTAAAATATCTGAAAAATTGTTTTTCAAGGCTAGGTCGCCTGAATTTGTTTGAAAATCCTAGCGGAATTGTAAAGGGGGATATAACAGCAATCAAACAAGCCTTCTATAAGGATAAGCTGGCTCAAAGGGAAAGTGAGGAGCTTATGAAACCAAGAATTAGGAAATATGTGATATTAAAAACCTGTGAAGGCATGGAGCCTTATTTAATGAGTAATTTCACCTCTCATGAGAAATTCCTGTTGACTAGGTTTAGATTTGACATCTTCCATCATCTTTTAATTCGACCGAAGTCAGACATTTTTAGGGCTCGGGCCTAAGCCTCCACTTCGTGGAGGCGGAGCTTGCGAGCTCTTATGTGTTCAATGCAGAAAGGGGTCCAGGCTGGCACATTCCTTAGTTTTTTATGGAATCTGCCTAGTGATTCGTCTTCGCTGTGCTGTGTATTTAGTAGCGTTGACGTGATAGGCTGTAAGTAATTTACGCGTGCCCGATGTGGCATATTCTGTGCGAGAACGAGCACGGCAGAGTAATTAATCTTAATTAGAAGCTGTCAGAGTGGCCGTGTAACGCAATCCAGATGGTGCGAGCGCTGCATAAAGTGTTCGGAAACGCGCAGAAGAATACATAAATCCTCAATTACCAGCTGTCCGAGGTGCCGGTAATTGAAGGCAGATGGTGGTGGGAGCGTGTGCACTGCTGTGTTTTTTGTAGAGAATCACATGCATCAGATCTGGTGCGTAGTGCAGAGGCGTAGTGCAGAGGCGTAGTGCAGAGGTGTAGTGCGTAGTGCGTAGTGCTGAGGCGTAGTGCGTAGTGCAGAGGCGTAGTGCGTAGTGCAGAGGCGTAGTGCAGAGGCGTAGTGCAGAGGCGTAGTGCGTAGTGCAGAGTGCGTAGTGCAGAGTCGTAGTGCGTAGTGCAGAGGCGTAGTGCAGAGGCGTAGTGCGTAGTGCAGAGGCGTAGTGCGTAGTGCAGAGGCGTAGTGCAGAGGCGTAGTGCGTAGTGCAGAGGCGTAGTACAGAGTGCAGAGGCGTAGTGCATAGTGCAGAGGCGTAGTGCGTAGTGCAGAGGCATAGTGCGTAGTGCAGAGGCGTAGTGCGTAGTGCAGAGTGCAGAGGTGTAGTGCGTAGTGCAGAGGCGTAGTGCGTAGTGCAGAGGCGTAGTGCGTAGTGCGTAGTGCAGAGGCGTAGTGCGTAGTGCAGAGGCGTAGTGCAGAGTGTAGAGGCGTAGTGCAGAGGCATAGTGCGTAGTGCAGAGTGCAGAGGCGTAGTGCGTAGTGCAGAGGCGTAGTGCGTAGTGCAGAGTGCAGAGGCGTAGTGCGTAGTGCAGAGGGGTAGTGCGTAGTGCAGAGGCGTAGTGCAGAGGAGTAGTGCGTAGTGCAGAGGCGTAGTGCGTAGTGCAGAGTGCAGAGGCGTAGTGCGTAGTGCAGAGGCGTAGTGCGTAGTGCAGAGGCATAGTGCGTAGTGCGTAGTGCAGAGGCGTAGTGCGTAATGCAGAGTGCAGAGGCGTAGTGCGTAGTGCAGAGGCGTAGTGCGTAGTGCAGAGGCGTAGTGCAGAGTGCAGAGGCGTAGTGCAGAGGCGTAGTGCGTAGTGCAGAGGCGTAGTGCAGAGGCGTAGTGCAGAGGCGTAGTGAGTAGTGCAGAGGCGTAGTGCATAGTGCAGAGTGCAGAGGCGTAGTGCGTAGTGCAGAGGCGTAGTGCGTAGTGCAGAGTGCAGAGGCGTAGTGCGTAGTGCAGAGGCGTAGTGCGTAGTGCAGAGGCGTAGTGCAGAGGCGTAGTGCGTAGTGCAGGGGCATAGTGCGTAGTGCAGAGTGCAGAGGCGTAGTGCGTAGTGCAGAGGCGTAGTGCAGAGGCGTAGTGCGTAGTGCGTAGTGCAGAGGCGTAGTGCGTAGTGCAGAGTGCAGAGGCATAGTGCAGAGGCGTAGTGCAGAGTGCAGAGGCGTAGTGCAGAAGCGTAGTGCAGAGGCGTAGTGCAGAGGCGTAGTGCGTAGTGCAGAGTGCGTAGTGCAGAGGCGTAGTGCGTAGTGCAGAGGCGTAGTGCAGAGGCGTAGTGCGTAGTGCAGAGGCGTAGTGCGTAGTGCAGAGGCGTAGTGCAGAGGCGTAGTGCGTAGTGCAGAGGCGTAGTGCAGAGTGCAGAGGCGTAGTGCATAGTGCAGAGGCGTAGTGCGTAGTGCAGAGGCGTAGTGCGTAGTGCAGAGGCGTAGTGCGTAGTGCAGAGGCGTAGTGCAGAGGCGTAGTGCAGAGGCGTAGTGCAGAGTGCAGAGGTGTAGTGCGTAGTGCAGAGTGCAGAGGCGTAGTGCGTAGTGCAGAGTGCAGAGGCGTAGTGCGTAGTGCAGAGGCGTAGTGCAGAGTGCAGAGGCGTAGTGCAGAGGCGTAGTGCGTAGTGCAGAGGCATAGTGCGTAGTGCAGAGGCGTAGTGCAGAGTGCAGAGGCGTAGTGCAGAGGCGTAGTGCATAGTGCAGAGGCGTAGTGCAGAGTGCAGAGGCGTAGTGCAGAGGCGTAGTGCGTAGTGCAGAGGCGTAGTGCGTAGTGCAGAGTGCAGAGGCGTAGTGCGTAGTGCAGAGGCGTGGTGCAGAGTGCAGAGTGCAGAGGCGTAGTGCGTAGTGCAGAGGCGTAGTGCGTAGTGCAGAGGCGTAGTGCAGAGGCGTAGTGCGTAGTGCAGAGGCGTAGTGCGTAGTGCAGAGGCGTAGTGCGTAGTGCGTAGTGCAGAGGCGTAGTGCATAGTGCAGAGGCATAATGCGTAGTGCAGAGGCGTAGTGCATAGTACAGAGTGCAGAGGCATAGTGCGTAGTGCAGAGGCGTAGTGCGTAGTGCAGAGGCGTAGTGCAGAGTGCAGAGGCGTAGTGCAGAGGCGTAGTGCAGAGGCATAGTGCAGAGGCGTAGTGCGTAGTGCAGAGTGCGTAGTGCAGAGGCGTAGTGCGTAGTGCAGAGGCGTAGTGCAGAGGCGTAGTGCGTAGTGCAGAGGCGTAGTGCGTAGTGCAGAGGCGTAGTGCAGAGGCGTAGTGCGTAGTGCAGAGGCGTAGTGCAGAGGCGTAGTGCGTAGTGCAGAGGTGTAGTGCAGAGTGCAGAGGCGTAGTGCATAGTGCAGAGGCGTAGTGCGTAGTGCAGAGGCGTAGTGCGTAATGCAGAGGCGTAGTGCGTAGTGCAGAGTGCAGAGGCGTAGTGCGTAGTGCAGAGGCGTAGTGCGTAGTGCAGAGGCGTAGTACGTAGTGCAGAGGCGTAGTGCAGAGTGCAGAGGCGTAGTGCGTAGTGCAGAGTGCAGAGGCGTAGTGCGTAGTGCAGAGGCATAGTGCGTAGTGCAGAGGCGTAGTGTGTAGTGCAGAGTGCAGAGGCGTAGTGCGTAGTGCAGAGGTGTAGTGCGTAGTGCAGAGGCATAGTGCGTAGTGCGTAGTGCAGAGGCGTAGTGCGTAGTGCAGAGGCGTAGTGCAGAGTGCAGAGGTGTAGTGCGTAGTGCAGAGTGCAGAGGCGTTGTGCGTAGTGCAGAGTGCAGAGGCGTAGTGCGTAGTGCAGAGGCGTAGTGCAGAGTGCAGAGGCGTAGTGCGTAGTGCAGAGTGCAGAGGCGTAGTGCGTAGTGCAGAGGCATAGTGCGTAGTGCAGAGGCGTAGTGCGTAGTGCGTAGTGCAGCGGCATAGTGCGTAGTGCGTAGTGCAGAGGCGTAGTGCGTAGTGCGTAGTGCAGAGGCGTAGTGAGAGTGCAGAGGCGTAGTGCGTAGTGCAGAGGCATAGTGCGTAGTGCAGAGGCGTAGTGCAGAGTGCAGAGGCGTAGTGCAGAGGCGTAGTGCGTAGTGCAGAGGCGTAGTGCGTAGTGCGTAGTGCAGAGGCGTAGTGCAGAGTGCAGAGGCGTAGTGCATAGTGCAGAGGTGTAGTGCATAGTGCAGAGGCGTAGTGCGTAGTGCAGAGGCGTAGTGCGTAGTGCAGAGGCGTAGTGCATAGTGCAGAGGCGTAGTGCGTAGTGCAGAGGCGTAGTGCGTAGTGCAGAGGCGTAGTGCGTAGTGCAGAGGCGTAGTGCGTAGTGCAGAGGCGTAGTGCGTAATGCGTAGTGCAGAGGCGTAGTGCGTAGTGCAGAGGCGTAGTGCGTAGTGCAGAGGCGTGGTGCGTAGTGCAGAGGCGTGGTGTGTAGTGCAGAGGCGTAGTGCGTAGTGCAGAGGCGTAGTGTGTAGTGCAGAGGCGTAGTGCGTAGTGCAGAGGCGTAGTGCGTAGTGCAGAGGCGTAGTGTGTAGTGCAGAGGCGTAGTGCGTAGTGCAGAGTGCGTAGTGCAGAGGCGTAGTGCGTAGTGCAGAGGCATAGTGCGTAGTGCAGAGTGCAGAGGCGTAGTGCGTAGTGCAGAGGCGTAGTGCGTAGTGCAGAGGCGTAGTGCATAGTGCAGAGGCGTAGTGCGTAGTGCAGAGGCATAGTGCGTAGTGCAGAGGCGTAGTGCGTAGTGCAGAGGCGTAGTGCAGAGGCGTAGTGCGTAGTGCAGAGGCGTAGTGCAGAGGCGTAGTGCAGAGGCGTAGTGCAGAGGCGTAGTGCAGAGGCGTAGTGCGTAGTGCAGAGGCGTAGTGCGTAGTGCAGAGGCGTAGTGCGTAGTGCATAGTGCAGAGGCGTAGTGCGTAGTGCACAGTGCAGAGGCGTAGTGCATAGTGCAGAGGCGTAGTGCGTAGTGCAGAGGCGTAGTGCGTAGTGCAGAGGCGTAGTGCGTAGTGCAGAGGCGTAGTGCGTAGTGCAGAGGCGTAGTGCGTAGTGCAGAGGCGTAGTGCAGAGGCGTAGTGCGTAGTGCAGAGGCGTAGTGCGTAGTGCGTAGTGCAGAGGCGTAGTGCGTAGTGCAGAGGCGTAGTGCGTAGTGCAGAGGCGTGGTGCGTAGTGCAGAGTGAAGCCAATGCATATCTACAGGCTAGCGATGACAGTGCATATCTACATGCTAGCGATGACAGAGCATATCTACAGGCTAGCGATATCTGTATATCTACAGGCTAGCGATGATAATGCATATCTACAGGCTAGCGACGACAGCGCATATCTACAGGATAGCAATGACAGCGCATATCTACAGGCTAGTGAAGCCAATGCATATCTACAGGCTAGCGATGACAGTGCATATCTACAGGCTAGTGAAGCTAATGCATATCTACAGGCTAGCAATGACAGAGCATATCTACAGGCTAGTGAAGCCAATGCATATCTACAGGCTAGCAATGACAGAGCATATCTACAGGCTAGCGATGACAGTGCATATCTACAGGCTTTTGAAGCCAATGCATATCTACAGGCTAGCGATGACAGTGCATATCTACAGGCTAGCGATGACAGTGCATATCTACAGGCTAGCGATGACAGAGCATATCTACAGGCTAGCGATGACAGTGCATAACTACAGGCTAGTGAAGCCAATGCATATTTACAGGCTAGCGATGACAGAGCATATCAACAGGCTAGCGATGACAGTGCATATCTACAGGCTAGCGAAGCCAATGCATATCTACAGGCTAGCGATAACAGTGCATATCTACAGGCTAGCGATGACAGAGCATATCTACAGGCTAGCGATGACAGTGCATATCTACAGGCTAGCGATGACAGTGCATATCTACAGGCTAGTGAAGCTAATGCATATCTACAGGCTAGCGATGACAGTGCATATCTACAGGCTAGCGATGACAGAGCATATCTACAGGCTAGCGATGACAGTGTATATCTACAGGCTAGCGAAGTCAGTGCATATCTACAGGCTAGCGATGACAGTGCATATCTACAGGCTAGCGATGACAGAGCATATCTACAGGCTAGCGATGACAGTGCATAGCTACAGGCTAGCGATGACAGTGCATATCTACAGGCTAGTGAAGCCAATGCATATCTACGGGCTAGCGATGACAGTGCATATCTACAGGCTAGCAATGACAGAGCATATCTACAGGCTAGCGATGACAGTGCATATCTACAGGCTAGCGATGACAGTGCATATCTACAGGCTAGCGATGACAATGCATATCTACAGGCTAGCAATGACAGAGCATATCTACAGGCTAGCGATGACAGTGCATATCTACAGGCTTTTGAAGCCAATGCATATCTACAGGCTAGCGATGACAGTGCATATCTACAGGCTAGCGATGACAGTGCATATCTACAGGCTAGCGATGACAGAGCATATCTACAGGCTAGCGATGACAGTGCATAACTACAGGCTAGTGAAGCCAATGCATATCTACAGGCTAGCGATGACAGAGCATATCTACAGGCTTAGTGCATAGTGCAGAGGCGTAGTGTGTAGTGCAGTGGCGTAGTGCGTAGTGCAGAGGCGTAGTGCATAGTGCAGAGGCGTAGTGTGTAGTGCAGAGTGCGTAGTGCAGAGGCGTAGTGCAGAGGCGTACTGCGTAGTGCAGAGTGCAGAGGCGTAGTGCGTAGTGCAGAGGCATAGTGCGTAGTGCAGAGGCGTAGTGCAGAGGCGTAGTGCGTAGTGCAGAGGCATAGTGCGTAGTGCAGAGGCGTAGTGCAGAGGCGTAGTGCGTAGTGCAGAGGCGTAGTGCAGAGGCGTAGTGCGTAGTGCAGAGGCGTAGTGCAGAGGCGTAGTGCAGAGGCGTAGTGCAGAGGTGTAGTGCAGAGACGTAGTGCGTAGTGCAGAGGCGTAGTGCGTAGTGCAGAGGCGTAGTGCGTAGTGCAGAGGCGTAGTGCGTAGTGCAGAGGCGTGGTGCGTAGTGCAGAGTGAAGCCAATGCATATCTACAGGCTAGCGATGACAGTGCATATCTACATGCTAGCAATGACAGAGCATATCTACAGGCTAGCGATATCTGTATATCTACAGGCTAGCGATGATAATGCATATCTACAGGCTAGCGACGACAGCGCATATCTACAGGATAGCAAAGACAGCGCATATCTACAGGCTAGTGAAGCCAATGCATATCTATAGGCTAGCGATGACAGTGCATATCTACAGGCTAGTGAAGCTAATGCATATCTACAGGCTAGCAATGACAGAGCATATCTACAGGCTAGTGAAGCCAATGCATATCTACAGGCTAGCAATGACAGAGCATATCTACAGGCTAGCGATGACAGTGCATATCTACAGGCTTTTGAAGCCAATGCATATCTACAGGCTAGCGATGACAGTGCATATCTACAGGCTAGCGATGACAGTGCATATCTACAGGCTAGCGATGACAGAGCATATCTACAGGCTAGCGATGACAGTGCATAACTACAGGCTAGTGAAGCCAATGCATATCTACAGGCTAGCGATGACAGAGCATATCTACAGGCTAGCGATGACAGTGCATATCTACAGGCTAGCAAAGCCAATGCATATCTACAGGCTAGCGATAACAGTGCATATCTACAGGCTAGCGATGACAGAGCATATCTACAGGCTAGCGATGACAGTGCATATCTACAGGCTAGCGATGACAGTGCATATCTACAGGCTAGTGAAGCCAATGCATATCTACAGGCTAGCGATGACAGTGCATATCTACAGGCTAGCGATGACAGAGCATATCTACAGGCTAGCGATGACAGTGCATATCTACAGGCTAGCGATGACAGAGCATATCTACAGGCTAGCGATGACAGTGCATAGCTACAGGCTAGCGATGACAGTGCATATCTACAGGCTAGTGAAGCCAATGCATATCTACAGGCTAGCGATGACAGTGCATATCTACAGGCTAGCAATGACAGAGCATATCTACAGGCTAGCAATGACAGTGCATATCTACAGGCTAGCGATGACAGTGCATATCTACAGGCTAGCGATGACAATGCATATCTACAGGCTAGCAATGACAGAGCATATCTACAGGCTAGCGATGACAGTGCATATCTACAGGCTTTTGAAGCCAATGCATATCTACAGGCTAGCGATGACAGTGCATATCTACAGGCTAGCGATGACAGTGCATATCTACAGGCTAGCGATGACAGAGCATATCTACAGGCTAGCGATGACAGTGCAAAACTACAGTCTAGTGAAGCCAATGCATATCTACAGGCTAGCGATGACAGAGCATATCTACAGGCTAGCGATGACAGTGCATATCTACAGGCTAGCGAAGCCAATGCATATCTACAGGCTAGCGATAACAGTGCATATCTACAGGCTAGCGATGACAGAGCATATCTACAGGCTAGCGATGACAGTACATATCTACAGGCTAGCGATGACAGTGCATATCTACAGGCTAGTGAAGCCAATGCATATCTACAGGCTAGCGATGACAGAGCATATCTACAGGCTAGCGATGACAGAGCATATCTACAGGCTAGCGATGACAGCGCATATCTACAGGCTAGCGATGACAGTGCATAACTACAGGCTAGTGAAGCCAATGCATATCTACAGGTTAGCGATGACATGGCATATCTACTGACTAGCGATGACGGTGCATATCTACAGGCTAGTGAAGCCAATGCATATCTACAGGCTAGCGATGACAGTGCATATCTACATGCTAGCGATGACAGAGCATATCTACAGGCTAGCGATGACAGTGCATATCTACAGGCTAGCGATGATATGCATATCTACAGGCTAGCGACGACAGCGCATACCTACAGGATAGCAATGACAGCGCATATCTACAGGCTAGCGATGACAGTGCATATCTATAGGCTAGCGATGACGGTGCATACCTACAGGCTAGTGAAGCCAATGCATATCTAGCTAGGCTAGCGATGACAGTGCATATCTACAGGCTAGCGATGACAGAGCATATCTACAGGCCAGCGATGACAGCGCATATCTACAGGCTAGCGATGACAGTGCATAACTACAGGCTAGTGAAGCAAATGCATATCTACAGGTTAGCAATGACAGTGCATATCTACAGGCTAGCGATGACGGTGCATATCTACAGGTTAGTGAAGCCAATGCATATCTACAGGCTAGCAATGACAGTGCATATCCACAGGCTAGCGATGACAGTGCATATCTACAGGCTAGCTATGATAATGCATATCTACAGGCTAGCGACGACAGCGCATATCTACAGGATAGCAATGACAGCGCATATCTACAGGCTAGCGATGACAGTGCATATCTACAGGCTAGCGATGACGGTGCATACCCACAGGCTAGTGACGCCAATGCATATCTACAGGCTAGCGATGACAGTGCATATCTACAGGCTAGCGATGACAGTGCATACACTCACAAGGAGACCACAGGCAGCTGAGGTGCAACCTTCTCCCACTCACAAGAACGACATCACAGGCAGCAGCAGTGCAAGCTTCTTACACTCACAAGGAGACCACAGGCAGCAGAGGTGCAAGCTTCTCACACTCACAAGAAGGACATCACAGGCAAGTGGTGCAATATTCGCACACTCACAAGGAGATTACTGGCAGTACACACCACATGAACACACTCCATAACACATAGCAACAATACATTGGCATTTACAATGCCATTAGCTCAAACTCAAATAAATCCGAGCCCGATTGCATTTCTAATGCTTGTTAATAAGGTTACAGCACCCTGTGGCTGCGACGAGAAGTCTCCTCAGGATATGCTGCATTTTATGTTTTTATGTAGGTTTTATGAATACCCCCGCAAACGTTATCTTGTTGCACTTTTAAGGAAACTTAATTTTAACCAAATCAAACCTGCCTTTTTTTATCTGCAGCTTTTGCACAGCGATAGTGTTTTACAGGTTAAAGAATTTCTAAAATTAACCGTCAAATTAAGGAATTGCTTAGATCAATGATGTTGTACTTACCTTCTGCACTTTACCATGTATCTGGATCAATTTATTGGCAATGGGCTACGTGTAATATGATTTTTTTGTGTGTGACTATGAATTATTGTAATAGTATGAATAATGTTTTTAATGATATTGCATATATGTGTACTTTTATGGTGTGAAATATAACCGAATAAAGTCTCTATTGAATTGAATTGAATTGAATTGATATGTTATTCAGTTATTTGGGTAGTATATTTGTATAGTTTAATATGGAATTTGAGAAGTGAACATGTTAGTCTGTTAATTTTTATTGAAAAGGATAGTGGAGGGATAAAAGAGTAAAGGATTTTTTTAGTTTTTAGTTTTTTTAGGTTTTAGCAGTAGGAGGAGGCTTTTGGATGAGTAAAAAGGAGTTTTGGAGGGGAGGACTCAGAGGGACGAGTTTAGAAAGGTTTGTTTTAGGGCAGTGGTTCCCAAACTTTTGACTCCTGAGGACCCCCACTGAATCACTACTGGAAGCCGGGGACCTCCAAGCAATTTGTACAATTTAAATTTCTTTTTAAAAAGGCCTTTTGAAGCAGAGGCAATTTCAGACAGCCTGAATTGGGTCTATTGGCAAGGACATGTATGCATACAGCAGTGTATTATTTAGTGGTAGCCAACGGCTTGTGGAAAGTGAGCAATCAGACAGCAGCATGAAAATCCTACTGCTGATCCTGGCTGCATCTATTTTTACCTGCCTGCCAAGTAACGGTAACCTATACACATGTGCCTTTCAACGTTTTATTGCTTTTATTGTATTGCCTGTATTTTCATTGTTGTGTCTGTGACTGCTGTTGTCTGTCTTCCCCGCTGCCTGTACATGATCCGTGCCCCTTTTTCATCCCTCTGTTCCCCTCACTGTCCCCATGCTCTCTCTGCCCGGTTTTTCCTTCTGTACCCCTCACTGCCTCGTGTCTCTGCCCGATTTTCCCTTCTGGTCCCCTCGCTGCCCCCGTGCCTCTCTGCCTGTTCTGCCTTCTGTTCTTAGCTGCCCCAATATTTCTGTATTCTGTATTTTGCCTCTGTGCCATTTGTTTTTTATGCCCGTCTGCCCTCTGTGCCATTTGTTTTTTGTGCCCGTCTGCCCTCTGTGCCACTCGTTTTTCCCTCATTTTTGTGCCCCTTTTGCTTTCTGTTCCACTCGTTTTTCCCTCGTTTTTTGTGCCTTTCTGCCCTCTGTTCACTCGTTTTTGTGCCTTTCTACCCTCCTTTCCACTCGTTTTTCCCTCGTTTTTTGTGCCTTTCTGCCCTCTGTTCCACTAGTTTTTTGTGCCTTTCTATCCTCCATTCCACTCGTTTTTTGGCCTTTCTGCCCTCTGTTCCACTCGTTTTTCCCTTGTTTTTTGTGACTTTCTGCCATCTGTCCCACTCGTTTTTCCCTCATTTTTTGTGCCTTTCTGCCCTCTGTTTCACTCATTTTTCCCTCGTTTTTTGTGCCCTTCTGCTCTCTGTTCCACTCGTTTTTTGTGCCCTTCTGCCCTCTGTTCCACTCATTTTTTGTGCCTTTCTGCCCTCTGTTCCACTCGTTTTTCCCTCGTGTGTTGTGCCCTTCTGCCCTCTGTTCCACTCATTTTTGTGCCTTTCTGCCCTCTGTTCCACTTGTTTTTCCCTCGTTTTTTGTGCCCTTCTGCCCTCTGTCCCACTCGTTTTTGTCCCTTTCTGCCCTCTGTTCCACTCGTTTTTCCCTCGTTTGTTGTGCCCCCTTTGCCTTCTGTTCCGCTTGTTTCCCCAGCCCCTGTGCCCCCTGCGGCCCCACCCCCCTGATTGCCCCCTGCCCATTCGCTGCCCCCGCCTCCCGATTGTATTGTTGTGGTCTCGCCGCCCCTGCGCCAACATTCACAGCTCTTGTGTGCTGTGAGGACGCATGGGCATTTCATTTTTCACTACGACTACAGGCACTCGAGTCCTGCGGACTCCTTTGGAATGTATCATGGACCCCTGGGGGTCCGCGGACCACAGTTTGGGAAACGCTGTTTTAGGGGATCGTATAGTAAAAGAGGTGTCAGATGATGCAAGGAGGGGTAGAGTAGGAGAGAGTCTAGAAAGGGTTATTTTGGCAATCATAGTAGTGGTATGGGGTTTGGGATAAATGAGAGAGTGGATGTAAAGGATATATTGATAGATGTATAGGATGGGGATAGGGTAGTGCATTGCAAGGAGTAGTAGAAGTTTGAGATGAGTCAGAAGGTTGGGCTAGAAGATATATTGAGCGAAGTATAGGCTGAGAAATAGGGTAGTGCATTGGAAATGCTAAATGAGAAGAGAGTGATAAATATATAGATCCATAATTACATTGAAAGTATATAGATACATAAAGGAGGTAAGTATATGTAGATTAAAGATATTGATAGAGGCACCGGATGAGAAATAGGGTAGTGCATTGGATATGCTTTTTCAGGAGAAAAGTAACAGCCTCACAGATCCAAGTACATGGAAGGTACATAGATGCACAATGGAAGTATGTACATGTAGACCAACGATGATTTTTATTTATTTATTATTATTATTATTTCTCTCAACAGCATAATTATTTTACATGTTTATACAAAATAATACACAAAGATAGGTACATATCTATAGTGAAAACAAATGCTTGTATACGGAGGGATATGCTGTAAATTTCTGTTTGCGTATGGTGCTTATGTGGGGAAGAGCCAAATCTTGAGTAGTTTTCTGAAGATAAGATGGTTGTTGGTGGACCTTATGTTGCGGGGTAAAGAGTTCCATAGTTTGGCTGCTTGAACAGAGAAGGATGTGCCACCTATGGTTTTTTTCTTGTATGGTGGGATTTTGAGGCGAGATGCTCCTTTAGAGCGGAGGTTCCTTTGTTGAATGTGTTTGGTGATTTTATTCCTGATGAAGAGTGGTCCCATTGCATGTTTTGCTCTGTGGGTGATACAAAGCAGCTTGAACGTGGATCTTCTGGCAACCGGTAGCCAATGCAGGGCTTTCAAGGCAGGGGAGATGTGGTCTTGCGGTTTGATATGCAAGAGTAGTCTGGCAGCCGAGTTCTGAATCCGTTGTAGTCTTTCCATGGTCGTTAAAGTTGATCCGTGGTAGAGGCTATTGGCGTAATCGAGTTTGGACAGAACAAGGGAGATGGTAGCTTGGACCTTGTGTGGAAATCCCAAATGGGGGGAAATTAGTCGCAGCGTTTTTATAGTAGCAAAGCTTGATCTTGCTAGTTTATCCACTTGGGCAATCATTGACAGCTCCCCTGTGGTCCCATTGCAGACTGAGTGCCCTATGTAGGTAGCCAAATACTGGTCGGTAACGGCCGATGTCGGCCGTTACCGACCGGTATTTGAGGATGGAGATGTAGGTGCATGTAAAAATACAGAATCGGTAATTTTACCGATTCTGTAAAATACCGAATCGGTAAAATTACCGAATCTGTATTTTGACATGTAGGAAGCACTGTAATCAGTGCTACAAGGGTTTAAGAATTCGTTATTTACCACCAACTAGAAGTTGGTGGTAAATAATGAAAACCCTTTAAAAAGCATTTTTTTTGCTTTTTAAACAGTGCCATGTTGCAGACATACATGAAGGGCAGGTATGTCTGCAACATGTGTACCCATGCACAATTGAGGGGTGCAACAGGATGTCAAAGTGACACCCTGCCACCCTTCAATGTTTCCTCCAATTACCGTATCGGTATTTACCGATTCGGTAATTGGCATTCGTTCCTATGGGCCTCCAGACCCATAGGAATGAATGGCAATTACCGAATCGGTAAATACCGATTCATACAGATTCGGTAATTAATCCGGTAAAATTACCTACATCCCGATTGCCAGTTCTTAACACCTTGAACGCTATGGGGATTTTTCTCCTGTGCTGGGAATGTGCAGATACCACTTTACATGACGAGCTGGGCTCGTCATCAGCGTAGCAGGAGGCTACTGCATGACGAGCCCAGCTCGTCATGAGCGTCGAAGGGGTTAAATACCGGATCAGTATGAATCAGTATTTAAGAATCGGTAATCTGGGATTACCTACATCGGGCCCTGAGTGTCCATGGGGCACCCAGGTGACATGGCTGAGCCCCAGGGGATGGGGTCCCCGTGGCCAAAATCGGCCCGGGGAAGGGGGCCATGCAGTTACTGCCAGCCTTGCTTCTTGTAAGCAAGGAATATAAGTACAAAATGCATGTTTAGTCAGCGTTTGCAATATTTTAAAATACATAAATAAAAGTCATTGTCATTTACAATGCCAATAGCTCAAACTCCCGCAAATACGAGACCTATTGCATTGGAAATGCTTTGTTTTTTTCTTTCTTGCACCTCTTCGCCTCAAGTCTGATGGTACCCAGTCTGCTAGTTATTCTCTCAGTCAATGCTCCAAAAGAACTTGTAAAAGTGAAAATATTCATAATTCATAAATATAATATGAGATCTCCGTAAGCAAGTGAGGTGTGAAGTTTAATTTTAGTCATATAGTCACATTGCTATTTTTTTTAATTGTATGATGTTCACATGAATTGTTATATGTACGAAAGGCACACTTATTTTGCATTTTATGTGCCGAGATATAATAGGAAATTGCTAATGTACGTCAATAAATCCAGCTATACCTACAACAATCGAGCTGGGGTGAGGTAAAAAAAAATTAGAAAGAAGTTTCACTCTAAGGTGCAGTAGGAAGGAATAGCTTCCATAAATCCCTAACAGTTTATTCCCTGTCAGAAACCACAGGCTGATAAGTAGAGAAGACAGCCTACACCCTAATTGTTGATGAATGACGGACAGTAAGTGCTCCTTGTTTCGGTCCAAGGAAAACCTAGGTTTCTGTGTGTAAAGCAATCACCTCCTAACACGGAGTTTTCCTCACAGAGGCATCTCACAGCAAAGGCCTGCTCTGTGGACGCACCTGGAGCATGGCTCTCCGGCTACCTATCTCGCCACAGAGTTCTTCACCAATGCAAAGTAAACGTTAACAGGTTGTAGGTTTTTCCAAGCAGAACAAAAGTCGTATCCTGGACCTGGTGTTCTTTAGCAGAGTGGTAGTTCACAATCTGGCCAGTCCACCTTTAAGGGGGGAGGGGTCAGATTGCCTTGCCATCCTTTTCACCAGCTCCACACTCCACCGCAATTATTATTTTATTAGAACGAAATGGAGATTCTCTTTTGCTATATAGGAGATACAAAATAATTTTGCCCTGGATCAGCATAATGTTTGGATCTGCTGGAGAGAGAGGTAAAGGAATCATTAGCCGGACTGTCCGCCTACTTCAAAGACAGTATTTCACTTGTTCCTCCTTCACACGCTGAAAGTAAAATCACTTAAGCATAGGGACTGGGGGTGGGAGGCAACATGTCTTTGAACTACCCTGACAAGCAAAAGACAAGAAACACCTCATGCTGTCTCATAAAGACAAATACCACGTCTTGATGGCTCGTTAACAGAATAAAACGTCAGTGGTGGAAAACTAGAGCAAAGAACTGTCCACAAAAGATGACACTAGTGCAAAGCAAGCCCTAAGGTGACATAGACTATGCCACGCATGGCTCGGCGTGCCATAGTAAATCCGGAGTAATGCCAGGCAGTGCACGATGCGGCCTCTGCCCTGGGAAGGCCTTCTACAGGTGGAGCGTGGTTGTTCCCACGCATCCATCCATGGTTTTTGACACATTCCCAGATTTACAAACAATAGTAAACCTGGCAATGTGCCAAAAGGCTACCCTTTCCCAGGGGAGGTGTAACGAGGCATTCTGAAGCACACATAGACACTGGAAAAAGACTAACAGAATTAGTTTTGTGCAGGAAAGTGTCTCTTCCTGTACAAACACAATCCTGCCTGCAATGCAGGCACTCTTGCACCATGGCTCAAGGCTGCCTGAGTTGGCGCTTGCCAGCCACTAGTGCGACAGAGAGGGAGCAGGAATTTACCTTATGTTAGTAAACATGGCATATTCCTGCCCTCTCCATTTGACGCAGCGCAGCAAGTTGTCTTGCTGCGTTGCACAGCATCTCCCCCTAGATAATGTACAGATAAATCAGCCATTTACTTATTTTTTCAACTGCAAACTGGACTCTAAAAAGAACAACATACAATACTGATAAGTCATTATATTCCCTTCAAAATGAAGCTCTTTCAATCAAAAAGTAAAATTTGCCTACTCTCAAACTTCTCTGTGACTACCCTTAATTACATTCTACATTCTACATTCACCATATGCACTAAAACATAGGCAATGTGCTTTTGTCACAATTTTTGCACAGCTGCTTGACCTCTTCCCAGACCCCCCTCTCCTCCATTGCAACCACAACCTTTGATTGATTGCAGTAGGCTTCTGCTCATGGAAAGCTGTTGAATTGGTTTCTGGAGCCCCACGTTATCTCCACGAATAATACAGCAGTAAGACATGCCCTTCTCTGTCATCAAGAGACTTACCTTTTTGATGAATACAGAAAGTATGAGGAATGTGCCAAGTGTTACAAAGCACCAGTGCTTGATTTGTAAAAAAAAAAAAAAAGAAGTGCCAAGGGCCCTCCTCAGGAGGCCACTAGAGCTTGCAGCACCCATTGCCCCCAGCCAGTCCTGCCAGTGACAGTACCAACGCAACTACTAACCATGCACTCTTACCAGGGTGACAATTCAAACTATTCCAGAACCCCAAACATGTAAGAATGACTTGGGCAGCAGGTATTAGTCCTTTTAAATGTTTATTTCATTAATAAACAACTGTTTTGTGCTCATTTTTAATTTAGACAAACAGCGCCAACTTGTGGCAGACTGTCATAAGTACTGGTGTTGGCAATTCAGTGCCAGTCTGGAGCACCGGAACCCACTGGCTCAAATTAAGCACTGCAAAGCACTACACTGCGCTTGAACATGTGAACGATCACCCGTAATTATGAGTACAAACGGTTTGTGACTGCATGTACCAAAACGCATTAGGGAGCAGTGGTAAAGTCTTGGCAGCCAGTGTACAACCCCACCCCTTTGATTGTTTGAAGCATGCTCCTATTCATTAGGGAAGTTGCTGAATTGGTTTCCTGACTCAGGTATTAAAACCTGGATGTGTGCTGGCACTCATCTATGAATAATACAGCAGCAAGACATTGTCCCAGCCAAAACTTCCCTTCCGCTAAATATGAAAAATAAGAAACAATGTGTCAAGTGGTACTAAGCACTGTGCTGGGCTTGAACGTGCAAGCGACCACATGTATAGAGTGAGTTAAGGTTGACTATTGTACCAGCCTAGTACGTATTGGGGAGGTCTATGCTAGTTTTCTGAGCCGGGTGCAAGCCTACATCTTTAATTCATTAAGAAATCATTTAATAACAATCTGGTTCTTAATACACTGATGTTTGTAATGCAAAAGTAGTTAACCTGGGACTCATGGCATTCAAGCATGCCCGGCACAGGTAAGAGTGGTGGGGCGGGTGAAGGGTGGGCGAAAGTTGACAGACCAAACCTTTGGTGGGCTCTGACAATCTTTCAATCAATCTGCATATCCTGTGTTTCACCTGTAACCCTAGTAACACCTTAGCTTTAATCAAAACAGGAATCAAAAGGCTTTCTCAGTGACTTTTAATTAGATTTAAGAACCCTCTGGTGCACATAATCAACATTGCTAAATAACAGACCACTACTCAATACACAGGTCCAAGCCATACTATGCATCATGAGTATATTAGATCTTTCTGTTGTTTTTCAAAAACATCCGCCAAAAGATGCTCCTTGACAGATATGATATTTTAGTTTAACTCCTTCCTATATTTGCTTTGGAAAGCATTGCAAAAATCTTTCCAGTAGTATCAGAGTGCCTTGAATTCACTACACACAAGGCTGAAAATAGGGAACTAACTGAACGTCTCTCTAAGTTGCACTAAAGGAATCCATCAACGATGTATGCTGATAGAAAGGTGATAAATTATTTGTGAAAAGTCTGCAGCATGAAGGAATGGAAATTAGCTTTAGGCATCTCACTTACAGGCTTGACATAAGATGGAGAAAATAGGCACAAATGGGGAGGGCTTGCCAGAAGTCTGCTAGAAGAAGAAATGGGTTTTTAGCAATCACCTGAACTTGAAAAACATGTCTTCAGCATCCGTTAGAATCAATACCGCAATGGTAAGTATCTCCAGAAATGGGATCTGAGTAACTGGTACACATCTGAGAGTTCCACCAAGGACTTCACAGATCCTTCCACCAATATGTGGTCTATCTCATAGATTCCGTTATAATGCAAATCCTGCCATAAGAAGGGTTTAGAGTCAATGGTCACTGCAACATTGTGCAATAACGGGGCTTTGGGATGGGTAAACGCATCTTAACATAGGAGCATGTCTGTCATCGCCCAGTCTATGTACATTTCCGGTAGAATAGGATTGTGTGGATCTGATGATGATTTGGGATTAGCATACAGAAGCGATGGGCTCTCCACCCCCCCTGTAAAGACTGTGGTCAATTCTAACCCATAACAGCATTTCCATATGAAGGTTCTAGTGATAAGCCATCTGGGAGATGTGTTGAGCCCTATAATAGGATTGAAGGTGTGGGAGACGAAGGCCTCCAGATGTAATAGCCTTGTGTAGTTTGGCAGTTGCCAACCTGGGTGGGGTAGAATCCCAAACATACTGTCAAATGATTGCATCGATCTGTTTCTGTTGGTATTGTATCCAGAACATACTAAAGACTTAGTTGAACCTAGAGATCACAACCATATTGATCATCTGAACCCTGCCCCACAATGAGAGCTGGAAGGATCTTCATGCTTTAAATTCCATTTTCATTTTCTCCAGAAGGGGAAGAGCATTATCTTTGTCCATAGTCAGTGCTAATCCATATCCCTAGATATTTCAGCCCTCTGGGGATCCATTTTGCTGACAGTAATTGAATTGAAAGCCACGTGGTGGTGGCTGTCATGGGCATTGCTTCTGTTTTGGCTCAATTGATCCTGTACCCTGAAAAGCTAGAGAAATCATCAATAAATGCCATCAGCGCTGGCACAGAGGTCGCAGGGTTGCTTAATGTCAAGAGCACATCATCTGCGCAAAGCAACCATTTGAGGTCACCAGCTGGAGTGGTCACCACGGATTTTGAGGTGGAGGATCGGATGGCAAAAGCCATTGGCTCTAAGGACAGGAGGAAAAGCATGGACGACAGGGACAACCCTGTCTCATGCCTTGTTGAATGGGCATATGGTCAGGAAGGATGCCTTTGCAAAGGACCTGAGCTGCTGGTGCATTATAGAGCCATTGGACCAGGGCCCAGAAGCTTAGATCGAGGCCGAAGTGCTGCAAAAAACCAAAAATGTAGGGACGCTTGACCCAGTCAAACGCCTTTTTGGCATCCAAGAAGAGCAATCATTTATTGTCCACATCCAATCTGGTTTGGCAAAGGACATGTAGCAAAGTACGTAGATGGTTCCGTGAGGAGGAGCCTGGTACAAACCCCACTTGGTTTTCATGAACTAGGAGGTACATCACTCTACGCAACCAGTTGACCAGAACCTTGGCCAGGATCTTCATATCATAGTTCAAAGGAGAAATGATAGTTGGCTCAAATAAGTGGTTCCCTATTCGGTTTAGGGATAAGCGTAATATGAACCTGGTTAAATACCTCCCATAGGTAACCTGAGACTTTGCCCTCCTGAAACATTTCCATAAGGAGGGGTAAAGTGACTGTCTGTGTGATTTTATAAAATTCCAGCAAGAATCCATCTTCACCAGTTGCCATTCAATTCACCATTAGTTTGAGAGCCTCTCTTACCTTGTCCTCTGTGATATCCTATTCCAGTTCCTCCCAGAATCGGGTGGGGAGCTTGTGTAGGTGAATAAGGTATAGAGAGGAATCCTCTTTCATATTATCTTCCGGATATTCAGACTTGTATAGGTTAGAGAATAAAGAGGCTAATTCATGTCCTAAAAGGGTGACAACGAAGAAGTCAGCACCACATTTCGCAATAAAAACACAGCTAGTGGGAGGATGATAAGGTTTGCAGTTGATATCTTCAATAACAGATTCAAATTACATACAAATAAAATAATAATAACAGAGTTACAGTAATAACATAAGAACATAGTTGTCTACAATCCCCCATCTGGGCCCAACACCTAAAACAGATAACAGTAAATTTAATGATTCAGTCATAAGTACCACATGGTGGAGGTCTAGTAGAAGCCCCTGGGTGAATTGGGTCGCAGTGTCAATTATCCTCACACGGTTAAGAGACAGTAAGCAGAGGGGCGCTGTCCACATTTCTCTATGTCCGGCCTGCGACACCGCTCATATCCTCTGAGTACTGAGACTGAAGACTGAAGTTCAATCAATATGTTATTCCAGTAGGTGGCATTTTGGTACTTCCTCAATCGCAGGGCATCTTCTCTATGCAGGGCAACACTCTTATTTAGCATTGACCTTAACTAGGCAGTGAAATGTGGGGGTTCAGGGGATTTCCATCTTCGAGTGATAAGCCACTTGTCTACTATGAAACCAAAATCTAGGAAGTGGGATGTGGCCTTGTATTTCTTATGCCTGTGGTATAACCCCAGAAGACATACCTCCCAACAGTGCAGATCAGGGAGCCAAGTGCACGTGGATAAGCAGGTCGTGATATTAGACCAATAACTGTGCACACATGTGCAAGTCCATAACATGTAAAGTAAATCTGCATCTACCTGGCTACAGCGATGACAACCAGCATTGGTTTTCTGATAATACCTAATTATTTTGGCTGGGGTGAGATAAACCCTATGTACTACGTAAAGTTGAATAAGCCTAAAACGGGCATTGCGTGGCAAGTGTCTTGGGGTTTCCAACAAGGCAGCCCAATCACTGTCCATGCAAGGGTGTGTTAAGTCAGTTTCCCAGTGTTGCTGAAGGGTTGTGAGTGTGGGGCAGTGTGGATACGGAGCGAGTCAGCGAACCAGCTTATGAAGCATCTACCCCTCCCCAGCACGTGGATATAGGGAATCATAAGGTGGGTGGTAATTGATTGAATATATATCCCCCAATAGGTAATCAAGGTGGTGATCAAGGAGTTATAAAGTAGAAATACATGGCTACAGTGCTGTCTCTGAACATGTCACCCAATGTATATAAGCCTGTAGTGTACCACAAAGTCAATTCCGCTGTTAAGGTGCATGTGCCACTTCTTGGTGTCCCCAGTAGTGCCAGCCCAGTGCACAGGGGGTTATGTGTCTGGTGAGATAGAGACATCTACGGTAGCAGCGATAGGCCACTCACAGCAGCAGAGAGTTGGGTGGTCGCGCCGTGTTCTGGGATGGAACAAATGAAGTACTGTGGCTAACTCCCAGGCCAGTAGGGATGTGGCTGTATCCAACAAATGCACTCCTGTCAGCCATTTAGTGACCCATTAGCTTTGAGTAAGGGCGGGCGGAGAACTCCGCTCTGCCAGTGGAGTGTGTGTAGATTTCCCTACTCCACGCTCTGCTGAGAACACGGAGTAGGGCAAAACTCCGACTCCGCAGCAGGGCAGAGTTAGCCAGCCCCCCTGCTAAATTGGCTCCCCGCCTCCACGGCCCTAATAAAATAATACTTACAACCTAATTTAAAAGAAATAAAGTCACTTACCTGTATTGCGGCATCCCCGGGCTGCCCTCCTCCTTTTTGCCATACATCTTCCATAAACTACGCGTGTGCACATGCGCATTTCATGCAAGATGTACTACGAGGAGGAGGAGAGCAGCCCAGGGATGCCACCATACAGGTAAGTGACCTTATTTCTCTTAAGTTCCACAAAGTTTTCCCCCAACTCCGTGGACCTCCGCGTAGTTGCACTCCACCAGCTCTGCCCGGGGTTAGATTTGAAAAACTAGGTAGTACTGCTCGTATTGCGGTAAGGCAAGCCAGCCCTGTTCTACAGGTAAACAGAGCTTCGCCAGGGCTGCCCTACATCTGATCTTGGAAATGTTCGCACCTGTTGATCAATGCAGCGAAAGACGACAGCTGGGAGATAGAGGGGGCGGAGTTCGCGGAGTTATGCGGAACTCCGCGAAGTGTAAAAAAATCTCTGTCGCGCTAGGCGGAGCTCCACAAGCGGCGGAGTACGTTAGATAAATGCCATTCACTGTGATTTTCAGTGCCAGGTGTTTGTCCGCACTGTGCAATCATTTCGAACTGCACCATGCACAGCGCAAACGGGCGCTGCTTCCTTTCTGCCACTCGAGTAGATTTTTTACTTGAGCAGCAGCTTTCTCAACGCGAACGGATGGTTTCTTAACATGAGTGGTCACGAGCATACACGACCACTCGTAATGAGAAATATGACCGCCCGTGTTGAGAAATTCCGATGGAAGGTTGATTTTCCACACTCGCGCTTGCCAACTTGTCGCTGTCAATTATGAATGAGGAAAAACCTCGCCAGTGGGTGGATTTTCCTTGATCGTGCTCGCCGATTTGACGTTGATGGGCGCAAGCGAGGAAAAAACTCCACTCCGCAATGCGGAGCGGAGTTTTTCAAAACTCAACCAGCTCCGTATAATGCAGAGTGCAGAAAATTCTGCAAACTCTGCAAGCAGAGTTCACCGCCCAGACCTAGAGATTTGTAAAATAATATAAAAGAAGAGGAAACACCACCATTTTTAACAACGCCACTCAACTTGCAATCGATAATGGTAACGTGCACCAGAAGGACATCTGGGATCATAGGGATGTGACTGCTCGAGTAATATTACCATCACTCAAGTCCTCAGATGAATGGTAAATCCACACTTCAAGGTATTGAAATGTATAAAGACTGCCAAGCCATTTGTGCACCATTAAGAGTGAAGTGTGGATTGGGCATATCAGGTAAGAAGGGGAATAAGCAAGATTTCACACAATTCTCCCTCAACCCAGATAGGGAAGCAAAGTGTTTGAGAGTCAAGGCAATCATAGAAGGAATAGTGTGTGTGTCTCTAAGATAAAGTAGCAGCTGTCGGTGTATAAGGATTTTATATGTGCCCCAGGGTGTTCCCTGATCTCGCAGCACAGATCCCATTGGCTAAATTGCCAAAGAAAATAGTAAAAGGGAAAACAGACTGACCTGCGATGTGCCTCAGTGCATGTCAATTGGCCTCAAGCTAAGGAGGCCCGTCTTGATTCTAATTAATGGTTGGGCATACAATAGTTTCACTAATCGGAGGAAACAATGACCAATGCTGTGTTGAGGCAGTGTATTAAAGAGATAATCCCATTCCAATGGGTTTCTGTTTAGTCCTCATCGGTGCTTTCTCTGCCATCAGAGTATAGGCATTGTTCAGTTCGTCTTTTTTATGAATTAGAGAGCGATGAAGGGCTGGTGTAGGGGGCTCTCTATAAGCATCCTCTTCTAGAGACAATCAGTTATGTTTTGCAGCTCTCTGTGCTATGCTGGATTCCCTCATAAGTACTGCTCTAAGTAAGACTTACCTGCCTCCCATAAGATCTGTTTTGAGGGAGCAGAGCTGCCATTGGGTTTGAGGAACTCCATTACCCAAGAAAGAAGTTTCTGTTTGTCATCCAACATCCTGAATTTAAAAAAATCCATGCTCCATGTACGTGTTTTAGGCGAATCGCAGGTCCAGGAAGAGAACGATCGGGACATGGTCAGAGATCCCCCTCACTTTGATGTCACAACACCGGATTTTCCACAGCACAGTTGCTGTCATCAGGAAAAAGCCAGTCTGGATACCCAAATTTGAGTGGAAGTTAGTTAGGTATAATCTCACTTCCAGCAGGCACCAATGATCAAGGAGGAAGAAATCAGCCATAACATCACCAATAATAGCTCTGTCCTATGAGTGGCAAGGGTCAGGTCTGTCCGACTTATCCAGGAGCGGACCAGCAATATCTTCCAGTCCCCTCTAATGATAACAGGGTAAGAGCTGAATTCAGTGATACGTCTAGTCAATTTCATGAACTATGTTATGTTATGTTATGTTATATATTGATTTGTAACGCGCACTGTTAGTCAAGACTGTCCTGGCGCGGAAGAGAGACATAGTGTCATCTGAGAACAGTGGAGCTAGAACGCTTGCTGAAATAGATGAGTTTTGAGAAGTTTTTTTAAAGTAGTCAGGTTCGGCGTGTGCCTCAGAGCGTCCGGTAAGTTGTTCCACAAGGAGGCAGCTCTAACCGCCAGAGATTGGCCACCTAGACGAACCCTCTTGAACCTAGGAATCACCATGTGTTTGAGGGTGGCCGATCGCAACTGACGTGTTGGCTGGTAGAATGCAAATCTGGCACTTAAGTAGGATGGGCACGGGCCATGTAAAGCTTTGTGGACCAGTACCAGGGCCTTGAAGCGCACTCTTTGGGCGACAGGAAGCCAGTGGAGCTCGCATAGCTGCTTGTGCACGCTTAGCCTCCTGGGGATATCAAAGAGGAGCCTCACTGTCGCGTTCTGGACCACTTGCAATTTGCGAATCAGAAAGTCTGGGGCACCAATATAAAGGGCATTAGAGTAATCCAGGCGTGAGAGTACAAGTGCCCTGGCTACTGCTTCTTTTGCAACTTGGGGGAGGAGAGGGAAAAACTTCCTGAGGGTTGTTAGGGTGCCAAAACATGTACCCGCCAGCCTCATGATTTGTTCGCCAAAGCACAGATCAGCTCCGAACCAAATCCCCAGGTTTTTTGCGATCCCACAGTCACCCTTGGGGCATGGTGATCCTTTGGGCCAGAGCGATTTTTTAAAGGCCACCGGGAATTGGCCGTACAGGAGTATTTAAGACTTGTCCTCATTACACTTGAGGCTGGCCCGGGCAAGCCATGCAAATACCGAGGAAAGGCATGCTGGACACCCTCCGTATGAAGGTTACCACCGTCCCATGTGAAGAGAAGTTGGGTGTCATCAGCGTAGGCCATTATTTTGGCACCCAAACTCTCCGGAGAGGGATCATATAGACATTAAAAAGCAGGGGGCTCAAGGTGGACCCCTGGGGGACTCCTGTTTTCACCTTATTGTTGGATGAGTGGAAGGGAGGCATCCATACTTGTTGGAAGCGGTCTGTGAGAAAAGATTTAACCCAGCTTAAGGCCGCGCCCGTGATGCCAACATCCGACAGCCTAGAGAGGAGCTGGGAATGGGGTACCGTGTCAAACGCGGCAGAGAGGTCCAATAAAATCAGAGCCGCCCTGCCGCCCCCGTCCAGACATTCTCTAATGGCCTCGGTGACCTCCACGAGCGCAGTCTCGGTGCTAAAAGAAGTTCGGAAGCCGGATTGGGCAGGGTGAAGCACCCCGGAAGGACTCCACGAACTTCTCCAGCTGTCTGAAAGCAGCCTTCTCACAGACCTTAGCTAATGCTGGGAGCAGGGAGATGGGCCGGTAATTGGAGGGAATCAGAGGATCTGCCAAGGGTTTTTTAATCAGAGGGAGGAGCTTTGCGTGTTTCCATTGGTGAGGCATCACGCCTGATTGTAAAGAATCGTTAACCAAGGCTGTCACCATAGGAGCAATTACTTCCGCCACTCCGCTTAAAACCCTGGCAGGACAAGGGTCCGCAGGGGAACCGGACTTAAGTGCCTTTAAGATGGACATCACATCCTTCACCTCGACAATGTTAAAAGTGGACATCACGTCCATCGCCTCCGCAATATTAAAAGTGGTAAGGAGCTGGAATGGTTCATTATGGTCCTGGTCAACCGGAATGGGAGAAGTGTAGACCAGAGCGGGAAGCTTAAGGCTGGCTTGGATCTTTTGAATTTTTTCTATAAAGAAAGTGGACAACTTCTCGCACCAGCCGGCAGATGTAGGGGCCGACGAGGTTTCTGCCGCTAGGGACGTAAAACTCCACACAATAGTGAAGATTTCTCTACTATTGTTTTTGGCCTTGCTAATTCTAGCCGCAAAGTGGTCACCTTTGCCAGACTTAATCGTGGCATAGTACTCTTTTTGCGCTGCTCGGAGTTCCGCCTTGGCTGCGGGGCAGTATTCCCGCCGCCAGGCCCGTTCCCGCTCCTTACAACCAAGCTTTAAAGTTTTTAAATGTTCCGTATACCAGGGAGAGGATGGAGAGGCTCTAGAACACCTATTCCCTGATGGATGAGGTAAAGTGTTTATAGTGGAGCTTATCCAAGTTGAGAAGTTCTCAACTGCTTCCTCTATATTATGGGCCTCGGCAAGGTGAGTGTGGGCCAGTGCATCTGCCAAGGCAGGGATACTAATTTTCGGCGGGAGGGGGCCATGATACTCCTTTCCCCATATGCGGGCGCTGTCAATATCCCATGAGAAACAAATCAAAAAGTGGTCGGACCAAGTGACTGGGCGTGGGGTTTCTAATGTTATATTAAAGTTGGAATGGACAAGATCTAGACAGTGGCCTCCTAAGTGGGTAGTGTCATGAACCTGCTGGATAAGGTGAGTAAAATCACAGAGGTCCCTCAGATCTTTGGTCCCTGGGGCTGTCGGGATTTCCGCGTGGATATTGAAATCTCCTAGTAGTAGAAATTTAGGGAACCTCAGTGCTCTCTGGATAATCACCTCCTCTAGTGATTTGATGAAGGAGCCAGGAGGACCTGGGGGGCGATAGATCAACATCCCACCCAGGGTAAATTGCGAAGAAAGAGCTATCGAAAATTCCAGAGCTTCTCCTTCAACAATAACCCCTATGCATTCCTTCATCAAAGACCATTTGTCCCTGTAAATCACTGCTAGACCCCCCCTCTGCCAGAACACCGGTCAAACCTCGTTATCTTAAACCCCCGGGGAATGGCAAGCTCGATCACTGGAGCGCAGAAAGTACGAAGCCATGTCTCCGTGATAAATAAGAGGCCAAGCGATTCATCTATGATCAGCTCATGAATCTCCTCCGTGTGCTTGACTAGTGAGCGAGCATTAATAAGTGCAGCGCGAATGTTGGAGTGAGGGTCAGAGTCAACAGGAGGTTGAGGTAGATGTAGAGCTTCTAAACTGGAACTGGCATGCTGGGCAAGTCCGTGTCATAGAGTGAAGTACATTCCAGGGCAAGATGTTGCAATAGGAGTATTTATTAAGGGAGTATAGTAACTCTCTACTATAGGTAATGTGTGAGCCCCCAGGATCAGTCCCTGCAGCAACAGCGAATGTGGCCCTTTGCACTGCCGGTGCGCGGACGGGCGCAGACGGGCTTACCTTAGGCGCAGTTTCGGCGCGCCGTCGTCGCGCCCGCTGCGCTCCCGGGGACACATGTGCACTTTATGCCCTGACTCCCAAAATGAGCTAGACCGCTAACTCCGGCCTCGCTCCAGGAAAACACAGCCCAAGATGGTGCCTCGCCCTCCACACAATCGGCACAGTCAGCCGCGGTGGAACGGGGCGAGGGAGGCCACAAGAAGAGCGAAAAAGCGCTAGAAATACTTTTGGCAGTAAAAACGATAAAACAGTGCACAAAGTGGTGAGTGACAGTTTTTTAAAAGTTATTATGGCTCCAGCATCTAAATCATGCCCACGCTCTCTGAAATAGCTGAACAAGCTTTGCTGGTAATAGCGAGCTCCAAGGTGTAGCTGCTCACACTGACACAGAATCCCCCCAGCGAACCTCAGGAGCTGCCACCAACCTGAAAGTTCACCGCGAGCCCTGCGCTGCTTGTCACTTTATGCCCTGCCTCCCCAAATTAGCTAGACCGCTAACTAATGGTGTTTACTGCTATTGTGGCATAGATGGTACCCACTCCGAAGGTGTAATCCGAGAATTGCACTCAGTCAAAGACCTATCAGCCCTGCATGCCAATTCAAATCTTCAGGACCCTCACTGGCAGCTTCTTATGAATGAGTATGGATGCTTTGTTTTTCCTCAGGGTGCGCACAGGATGAGTTGCGAACCGGATGGAGTCATCTGAACCAGAGATCACCTTACCCAGCCAGTTGCATTTCAGTTTAGCAGATTCCGATGTACAAAGATGTGCTTCCTGTATCAAGACAATATCGGGGCATTTGAAACTTAGGAATGTTAGATTATTTTCCCGCTTCACAAAGTGGTTCATACCATTGACATTGAGACACCATATGTTGAGGTCAGCAAGATGTTGTGTTATGTTGGAGAGATGGAGAATAAGAGTTATATGGAGAGAAATAGGGAGGTATGTAGTTGAGGGCCTAATAAAAAGGCCCAACCAACATTCTTTGAGGGGGTAGAAGAGGCTACCTTCAAGTCAGACCTGCCCCATCTAGGAAGTACAGAAATGATCTGGGATAATGGGAAAAGGAAGGCGTGAGGGGGCCCCACGAGGATGAGCCGAAGAAAATGTGTGCCCCTGTGGACCTCAGGGTTTCAGGGTGGAGAGGGATTTATCTCTGTTAATATTAGCTAAGCAAGCCTCTTGCCTGCTGTGCTCTCTGTCAGAGCCCTGCTTCACAATAGATTGGGACATGGAGAGGTTCATGGGTTCCTCAGAAGGAAATTGAGATGTATCCATGTTCATGAATTGCATTTTCTCTTCTTCCAACTAAAGTTCCAGGTCCACTGGGTCATGAAATTCCTTGGTGCGGCCATTCACAGTGACAATCATAAGCACCAGATCCAATAACTCAAACCGCAGGTCAGGTTTTCTGAGAGCACTACGCAAGGCCACACATTTCTTGTGAGTAATGTGGGCTTCATAGGAAAAGTAAGCAGAGATGGTTATTTTTTTTATTTTTTTTAAACCTTTATTACGCAGTATTGGCAAACAAATACGGGCCTACAACCATCCGGCCGGCCTCGAAATCTTGTGGGTCAAAGTAGCAATCTATATGGCGACTCGGTAACATATCGGAACAAAGTACAATCATCCTGAATTACACTGGAGACATGTGTATTACCGAGAAATAGAAGAAGTGAAGGTTCATTTTAAAATTTTATAAAGTATAACGAAAAAAGTAGGAGCTGAGAAGGATCGAAGTCCATACAATCCGTCTAAAACATAAGCGGGCGACTGCCACTAAAAGAGATCCAGCAAGCAGGAAATCTAAATCAAAATGGCGGCATACAGAAAACACAAAAGGGTGAACAATCCCACAGCACGATACGTGCCAGTCGCTACCCACCCCGTATCGATCCAACCCACAACCCAAGAAAAAAGGGGAAAAATAGAGAATATAAAAGGAAAGAAAAAGAAGGCCCATAGAAACTGAAACGGACAAAAGAAGACCCCTCCCCCCACCCTACACGCATGCAGAGGCTACGGCCACCCCCCCCCCCAGCAGCGTGTCTGTCGCCCAGAAAGAATACCCGAAATACAGAAGTAGAAGAAGAAAGAAAGAAAAAGGAATCAGAGAAGATCAGAGGAGGGACAAACATTTGTAAACAAAATAGCCAACATGTGTAATCTCGGCCGCCCCCCCCCCCCCGGGACCCCGAAACCGATGCATAACCAACGTCTAACTCCCCAGTCCGTCCGTCACTATCCAATCAGAGCAAGCAACAGGAAGCAAAAAAGGAAAAACATCATCAACCTTGTCCCTTCCGATCGAGCGCGACGACGAGGTACAATCGTAGAGCAGCCATCTTGGACTGAAAAAGCAGACGAAATGACAACCACAATACAGGGCACTGTCCACCAAGGTCTGTCCACCTCAATGTCCTGTGGTCAACGGCTGCACAAAAAAGGGAACCACACAGCAGCAATCTTCGAACGTCGACCGGCCAAAGCAATAGTAGCAAATCCAGGATAGGGCAGAAAGACACGCCAGTAGAACACAAAGGAGTTGCCCAGCATGGCGTCCAAAGACGATTCCCCAGCCATTGCACAAGTCCAGAAACCACACACTGCACCATAACCATTACAGGCAATACCGCGGCGGTATCAAGATCTTGGACCTCCGACGCCTCCATGTAGATCTGGGTAGGCAGTTCACGGTAGCCGAGCACAGGGTGTGGCGAAGTGCTCAGTTCACGAAAACCAACACAGCCAGTCGAGGGCACTGCGGGCAGAATGGCATCTAGTCGGTCCCCCAGGTCCCGGGCATTGTCAGATAGGGCAGCTCGCAAAGTACCCAAAGCGCTCAGAATATCACCAATCGCCAAAGATGCCGCAGGAGAAGCGGATACTGCAGCTTCCTGCACATGGGGCTCACAAACATATGCCAGACCCCGAAACTGTTCGTCGACATCCATTGTTAGCAGCCGGACCTCACACCGCAGAGCACAGCCACGTCAGGGGTCCAGAGGCCACTCACTCCGTTATGACACCGCACTCAGTTGCAGTGCAGCGCCGGTCGTCGTAAATACCCTTAGTAGCAGCCTGGGGTCGGCAGTTGCGAGCGCCGAGCGCTCGGTCCAAAATGGCACCCACAACAGTGCTGGAAGGCGAAGAGGCACTCAAAGCCGTCTACAGGCTGGAGAAAGGACACTGTGTATCCCTGGCCGCGGCAACATTGTTGCGAGCGTGGAGGTGAACTGGCCAGGATAGCACGTTGCGGCGAGAAAAGCAGTACTGCAGCCGCTCTCCGCCGGCCGACCCCGCACCGTCGTCAGTGGCCGCTGTTGTCGTAATCAGGGCCGGCCATCTCCGAGGAACAAAGACCCGGTCACCGCCATTCCGCTCAGAAAGGAAACAAGGACGCTCTGTCGCGTCTGCCGCAGGGAGCACGCCGGGGAGCGCACCGTTGGAGTCAGGATCACTTCCTGGTTCCGAAACATCAACGCGATCACAGGATAACTTGCAGGATCAGTAGCTATTCGGAGGGAAAACGAGAGGGTCGGCGGAGCCGCGGGTTTAGGCGGCCATCATGGTTGCAGGCCCAGAGATGGTTATTTGATGATCTTTGTACTTATAGGGGCCATGCACCTAGCCTCGGATTAGATGGCCCGATTGTGTTGAAACCCCAAGCCCATATCCCCTCCCCATTTCTTTTTTTAAGTTAAAAAGGTAAAGCACCCTTCGAAGGTAAGCAGAGTGTGTTTAAAAGACTACTTCACCTGCTTTATGGTTTAAACTGTGTTGTGAAAGCTGCGTTTGTTTCCACCTGTGACTGTTTGAATTTGTTTCCTAGTTTCCCCTGTACTGTGCTTAGGCCTCCAGGGGCAAGCCCCTAGCCCATACCACCCCTCCCCACAGTTTTTTTTATTTTTGAGGTTAAAAAGGCAAAGAACACCCTCAGAGGCTAAGCAGAATGTGTTTTAAAGACTACTTCATCTGCTTTATGGTTTAACCCCCTGGCTGCAGCCGGAATTCTGCGCCTGTGCGGCACATTCCGATCGCGGGCGTGGTCATGACGGCTCCCGGCCGTCATCAGCACACGCCCACCGTAACTGATGACGACCGGGAGCCGTCATCAGCACCGAAGGGGTTAAACTATGTTTGGAAAGTGTATGTAGCACTCATTTTTATAGGCCTGCAGGGACAAGTCCACACCCCTTTTTTGATTTTTAACATTAAAAAGACAAAGCTCACCATCAGAGCCTAAGCAGAGAGTGTTTAAAAGACTGCTTCATCTGCTTTATGGTATAAACTGTTTTTGGAAAGTGTATTTAACGCTCATTTTTGGCTAGAAAAAAGAGATTTGTTTAAGTGCGCTAAAAGCAGCATATTAAGTGACTTAGATTCGGGCCTTACCTGTAGGGTTCAAACTTGGACCTGCAAAGTGTGCATTGAGCGTTTCTGCCTCCAAGGAGATTCTGGCCTTCAGGAGCAGATTATCTGCCCTGGGGCCATCAGCCTGTGCTTAAGGTCACATGCCCCTCATATAAGTTTTCTATTGGTCGGTACATCTGTGCACTGATTGATTCCTATATCTTGGGTTTCTAATGGATTTAGGGATTAGGGTTAGGGTTCTGATTGGTTACTAGGGCTAGGGCTGTGATTGGTTGTAAAGCCCTGGTCTCCTATTGGTCCTAGGACTTAGGGCTAGTGGTCTGAATGGTTAGGGTTAGAGCTAGGCTCCCTATTGGCCAACGGTGTCACCTGATCATTAGGGCTATTTAAGCTCAGAGCATCTTAGCCCGGGTGTCGAGGCTAAGGGAGAGAAGACAAGGGCAGTTGCCTGTTTGGGCCTGTTCGGGACAGGTCGGGCCGAGGGCCAGAAACACTGACCTTTTTTCCATTCACTAGCAGCAACTTTAACACAGCCACAAACATATTAGCACACTGACAGCAAATGCACTAAACTTGTGTCTCAAAAATCGCAACTAAAACCCCACAACCCCCACATATACACTCTTCTATCCCACCTACCACACAATGGCACCTTCACTCTCCCACAAAACACCACTCTGTGCTATACCAGTAACAAATCCACATATCACCAAAACAACACAAAGCCACATTATACATAATTTAGATCCATCCAGAAACTCCCTGTTCATACAAAGCACCAGCTCTACGCTATGTTGCACCATCACCCCTAACTCATACACCTTCCACCCTAAACTGACACAAACAAAATAAACAACATGCCACTCGTCACAACTTCGCATCTCCATGTCTATTACGCAACAAGGCTATTCTACAAAAACAACACAGCTCACCAACTCACTCTCAACCACTATCTCCACCACCTACACACACAGACCCATCAAGTTGCCTTCTAAGCCTGGCGGACGAGGAATACCATATAGAAAAGCAACACAACTGCTATCCTCATACAGCTCCACCTTTTAAGCCCCCTCTCATGTGTCCTACTTGTTGTATGATGTATTTTAACGTTATATGCCAGCGTGATTGTCAGGAAATCTGAAGCTCTCCCCCCATCTCCTCACCTACAACCCCCCCCCCCCCCATCGTACTGACTAAGCAACGCCCCTGGTTTCAGGTCACACCCTCTACAGCCAGTAGTCAGGGTGCTTCGCAGTACTTTGTTGTGAATGCTGCCATAATGTCTCGGGGCTTTTGTGCTGCAGAAGTTGATAAGATGGGCCGAGATGGAATACAGTGCTCTCCTGTGTGAACGCTCAAATTTCATGCATCACCATAGAAACAAGAAGTCCTTTCAAAAGCAAACCCTTATCTCAGATGTCGCTTGGGGAGGTGGCGCTGCTGCCGGGCAGTCTGAACATCTGCCCGGAAAGAGGACAAGCCCTCACTGGTATCAATTTGACAAGCAGTTTATACAGGCCTTCGCGGCCTTCAGACTCCCGCCTGTAGAGTTGTGCCAAGCTGGGCACCAGGCCACGCTGTGCTAGCGCAGGGGTGGGGACGCGCAGCACACACCACTGAGGCTCACACTGGTGTCACAGTCGGAAGTGACGTGCCCGAGCGCACGCCTTCCTTTTATTACCTCCCCGCAGGCCACGCCTGGCCTGCGGATGTGGGGATGCATGCCTCAGTAAACTAGAGTGCTAACAGCACTACATCCCTATCCAACTTCACAAACTTTTATATCTTCATTACATATTGTCTCAAAATGGGATAACCAGTCTCTCATGGTTTCAAGCAAAACAACATGCTGTACTTGCGTGTCCCTTGTTGACGGATTCAGGGGCTCAGCTGACAGGCATAGTCTTTTAGCTTCTGACTTGGGGGTGGATTGGGCCGTAGGTTGTATCGCAGGTTCTGACTTCGCTCAGGTTCCCGATGGTGTGGGGTGTTCCTGGCGGGGGTTTGCGATGTTGGAGGTCCGTCTTCTAACTCCGGCAAACCTTCTTGTGTCCCTGCCGGCGAGTTGCTTCCATCCTCTTGGGTCAGAGTCTTGGGCATTGTCTCCGCGCTTTCCAGCGCTTCCGAATTGTTGGTTATCCCCGGGGCCACTACTTTGAACCACGAGGTGTTCCTCGATACTTCTTCTCCCTCCTTACGTGCGGTCACCATGGTTCCCTTCGTGGCCGTCACAGTCCACGGTCCCGGTTCATAGGGCGTTTGGAATTTTCCTCCAGGACGTCGGTTCCGTATGACCACTTGATCTCCCTGGCGCAGCCGTCGCGTGGTCGCCCTCCGGCGCTGGCTTGTTCGCCAATTATTTTGCCTTCTCCGTTCCTGGGTCCCCTCTGTGTCATTCGGGATTGGTGTTGTCCCCGGGGCAGTGGGGAGGAGATCTCTGCGGTGTCCTTGGAACATGAGTGCCCAAGGGCTTCTCTGTGTAGTGCAGTGAGGAGTCCCTCTATATTCCCGTAGGAAATCATGTAATCTCTGTTCAGGGTCTGCCTGTTCTGCCATTGCTATGCGGAATGTCTTATTTAGAGTTCGCATGAACCTTTCGGCCTCTCCATTTGCTTGCGGCCATTGGGGTGTTATGCGTCGGTGCTTGATGCCTCTGGCCTTCAGGAAGGTGGCGAATTCCGCTCCCTGGAAAGGTGGACCGTTGTCACTTTTCAGTTCCTCTGGATAGCCAAACATGGAGAACATTTTCTCTAAGGCGGGTCCTACATGCGAGAAAGCCGTGGAATTGATCCTTTCAACCAAAGGGTACTTTGAGTACGAGTCAATGGCCACTAGCGTGTGTCCCTCTCCTGGGAAACTCCCAAAATCCACACTTATTTTGGTCCATGGCGTCGTGCAGGCCTCCTCCGTGATGATTGGGGCCGGCCTCTCTGGAGCACTGGTCAGTTGGCAGGATAGGCAGTTTTTCACGTAGTCCTCGACCATGGTCTCCAGCTCGGGAAACCACACCTTCTCCCGCATGCGGGCCTTCATCTTCGTGGTGCCTTGGTGGCCGCCATGGGCCAGCTGGGTAGCCCGATTTCGAAGACGTTGCGGTATTACCAGTCGTGTCCCCCTTAGTAGCACGCCATCATCTGTGGCACTGAGTTCATGACGGACGTGCCAGAATTTCGTGAGGGTCTCCTTGTCTATTGCCGTCCAGGTATCGGGAGGGTGTAGGTAGTTGGCCCATGTGCCTTCCTGAATGGCCTGTATTGATCGCATGTACGGATTGTCGTCAGCAGCCGCTTCCTTGATCTCGTCGATGGTCATACACAGGGGGCATGATGTGAGTGCTACCCACCGGGCATACTCCTCGCAGTCGTCATCGGTGGAGGGCGGTTCCTGGGGAGATGGATGGCGTGACAGGTAATCCGCCGGGTTCTTGGCTCCTGGCCGGTATACCACCTCCATCCCGTACGACTGTAGTTGGATCACCCATCTTTCAATGCGTGGTGGTGGATGTGGAGCTGTGCCCTTGAAGAGGTGTACCAGAGGTTGGTGATCTGTAACCATAGTGAATGGGTGGCCCTGGAGATAAAGGTGAAAATGGCTGCAGGCCCATTTAATCGCTAAGGCTTCTCGCTCTATTTGGGCGTACCTGGTCTCGGTGGGGGTCAGGGCCTTGCTGGCAAATGCTAAGGCCGTCCATTGTCCGGGCTCGTGTTCTTGGGTCAGGACTGCTCCCAGGCCTACCGGGCTGGCGTCGACGATGACCTCGGTGCGCTTCCCTGGATCGAAGTAGGACAGTGTCGCGTTTTCCAGTAAGGCCTCCTTGATGCTCCGGAATGCTTCCTCTTCTTTGGTGCCCCACTGCCATACAGCGTCTGATTTGGTGAGAGTCCGTAATGGCTCGCTCTTGGTGGCTAGGCCCGGTATAAATCGGCCACAGTATGTGGCCATCCCAAGGAAACTCCTCACCTCCGTTGGCGATTTGGGCGCTGGTGCGTCCTTTATAGACTTGGATTTTCTTGGGTCGACCTGGATCCCCTCCTGATTGAATATGTAGCCAAAGAATTCAATCGATGATTGGAAGAATTGACATTTGTCCTTGTGGAGTGTCGCTCCGTGTTCACTCAGTCTCTTCAGGACGTTTCGCAGGTGCTTATAATGGTCAGATGCGGTGGATGAGTGTATTAGGATGTCATCGCTGACGTTGATGACTCCTGGCAGTCCTGATAGGAGTTCTCTAATGGTGTTTTGGAACACCTCGGCCGCCGATGATATGCCGAAGTTGAGGCGTTTGTAGCGCCGTAGGCCGAGGTGGGTACTGAATGTGGTAATGAATCGGCTCTCCTCCGCAAGGGGCAGCTGATGATATCCTGCATTGAGGTCAATTTTGGAGAACCATTTGGATCCATTCACGTCGGCCACTATGTCGTCCATGGTAGGCGTCAGGTGCCTCTCCCTCCGGATGGCTGTGTTGGGTAGCCGCATATCGATGCATAGCCGAATTTCGCCCGGCTGCTTGGGTTTTTCGACTATTACCATGGGCGACACCCAGGGGGTGGGTCCCGTCACTTTTTCGATTACCCCAAGATTCTCCAACTTCTCCAGTTCTTTCTCCACTAGGGGTCGGAGGTGGAATGGTATCCGGCGGTGGCGCAAGGCCGTGGGGGAGACTGATTTATCGATGTGGAGTTTGATGGGGTCGCATTTGATGCACCCTAGTCCCCTGAACAACTCGGGGAACCGCTCCAACAGCTCGTCCACTTGGTGGGCTCGGATCCGGTTGGCGAAAGCTATCAATTTCAGATCCTCTGCCGTGTGACTACTCAGGAGAGTATCAGCCTCCCGGTTGATGATGTGAATGGTTGCCGTTACCTCCTCCTCATCTGCCCGAACCGGTATCACAATCTTCCCCTTAAGGGGTAAAGGCGTGTCCGCGCCATATGCGAAGATCCTCGTTTTGGACGGTAGGACCTCTGGGCGGGGGCGTAACTTGTTGAATTGCTGGAGTCCCATCACATTCACGGTGGCCCCCGTGTCGATGATCGCCTTCACCTCGTTCTGTCCCATTTGCACCACACATGTGGGCTGCGGCCGCCGTCGCTGCTTGAGTTCCCGGGCAAACGAGACGACATACGCCTCCTCGTCTTCCGAATCAGAGTCGTCGCAGACCGTGGGCAGGTGTCTCTCTGACCTCTCTGGGCCCGGGTCAGCTGTAGCTAGTGACAGTTGGCGGACCGCTTTGGTGGGTGTCCACGACTTCTTGGGGTTCCTAGACTGGTTCTTCCTGCGGCAGACAGCCGCAAAATGGTTCGGGATCCCACAGTTCCCACACGTCTGTCCCTGGGCCGGGCAGTCCTTGGCTGCGTGTGGTTCATGGCCGCAGTATCCACAACGGGCTTGAGGTGATTTCTTCCTAAATCCTTTCGGCGCCTGACCACGTGTCCGAGGCCGCACCGCGTCCGCGCGTTCTGTCTTGACATTTTCCACTTTGATCGGGGTCTTATGTAGGGCTTGTTCCATGGCCGCCGCTCTGGCATCTGAAAGCTCGTGGGATCTGGCCAAGATGAGGATATTCTCCAGGGTTATTCCAGGTTTTCGGAGAATCTGGCCCCTCAGTGTCTTATCCCTGCATCCCTGAATCAGTTGCCTCCTAATAGCTCTGGGTTGATCCTCGTCGGTGGAGCTGGCCAGTTCCCTGACTCGCGTGTGGAATTGGTCCATGGTCTCTCCGTCTCGTTGACGTGCCTGTCCCAGTTTGAAGACCTCGAAATCCACGTTTAGTTGGGGATCAAAATGTCCGTTGAGGGCGGCCACTGCGGCCGCGTAGCTAGCCGCCGCACCCGTGTTGGGGAGATGTTTGAAGAGCCTGAAGATCTCGTCCCCTGCGTAGTGGAGTAGTAAGGATCTTTTCACTGCATCGTCCGTTTCACGCATAACCACAAAATAATTTTCAAGTCTCTCCAGCCAGATTTTCCATCGGGGCGACGCCGTGGCCGGGTCACTTGCCTCACTGAATGGCGGGAGAACCCCCGTTGCGGCATGCTGGAAAGGGATATTTATCACGGGCGCTGCAGGGTCTTCGTCCCCCATAATGTCGACTCCCGGCTAGGGCAGGGCGTTTCCAGGCCTGGACAGTCTTTGCGTTGCTGCGTCGCACCCACGTGTACCTGGGCGATGATCCGCTCCGTCCGCTCACCACGTGTCTCGGCTGCGTCCTGCGTCACGTGCGCCGCTTCTGGCCGGGTGTTGGAGGGTCAAAACCCGCTCTGGGCGAATCTCCGGGGCCCTCAGGTGAAAGCAGCAGTCCTTCCAGGCGACGTCACTCCCCTCCGGAACACAGCACACCCAAAACGCGTTGCACGCGAGATGCGTGAGGTTCGGCAAGGCGTTTTCTCACTCTCACGCGAAATGCGTGAGGTTTGGCAGGGCTTCGGCTCCGCGGACCACGCGAGATGCGTGAGGTCCGGCAATGCGTCGCAAATACAGGTCGGGACGCAGCGGGAGGCAGCCGGAGGCTCGCGCCCACGCCGGGGGGCAGCCAGGAGGTCGGTGTTGTGCCCCAGAGGGCCGACAAAACAGTGGCAGCAGCACCTCAGGGGGGGGCTCCCAGGGCAAGAGCCAGCCCGAAGCCACACGGTCACCGCCGCGGCGGGGAGCGGACCGCTCCGCCGGAATCAGGTGCACGGGCGAGGGTTGGGCCCCCTCCGCTCGTCGCCAATGTAGAGTTGTGCCAAGCTGGGCACCAGGCCACGCTGTGCTAGCGCAGGGGTGGGGACGCGCAGCACACACCACTGAGGCTCACACTGGTGTCACAGTCGGAAGTGACGTGCCCGAGCGCACGCCTTCCTTTTATTACCTCCCCGCAGGCCACGCCTGGCCTGCGGATGTGGGGATGCATGCCTCAGTAAACTAGAGTGCTAACAGCACTACACCGCCTGGATGTTTGCTAACTCTTGTCCCATTGTTAAAGGCCTCGTCAGATCACTTAAAGAATCGTTGTAGGAAGAGGCATGCAGCAAATGTGCACACAATCCACCGAAGGGCAGCACCGCAGACAGAGCTTCAATGTACACGTACATGACGTCATACAGACAGAGGCCATTCACAAGTGACTCACAAATATCTTTGGATCAGCTCCCATGAGGAAATAAGTGGTTCAAAATACAAGCCAGTCGCTTTTATCAGACCGGTGTGCACAAAGACATCTGTCAGAAGAAAGTTTGAGTAAAATGTGAATTAATGGGGATTAGACATACGTACTCTGTGGAAGCCACATGGAGAAACGCTGCATTCAGCTACACATCTAAATAATGATCAGGTTGTGGGACAGTGATCTACTACCTGCGGTGGAGGAGTGGGAGCGGGATCTGGATTGGTGCCAGCGGGCGTAGAAGGTAATTTACAAAAGTCGAGGTTGCCCTAAGAAATGGGAAAACTTATAGGCGGCTTGGAGGCGTTATAGAGGGGAATGGTTGGACTCCCAGTCGACTGAAAAACCGTCATGAGAAGGGCACAGGGTGACACCTCTCGCGGTTAGATTTGTACCCCCAACATTGTGGTCCTGTGACGCCCGTCCTGTACTAGATCCCCCGGGTTATGGTTGTACTGAAGGAGGTTGCCTGGTGTTCCAGGTGGGGTGTAGGGTAAATGGAATGGGGGGGTGTTTTATCGTTACGTGTATGCATTGAAGGGTCAGATTGGGTCGTTTTGGGGCTGGGTCTATGTTTGGTGGGAGGGATGGTTGTGATGGGTGGGCTTGATCGTCTTAGTATAAATGTGGTTGATCTTATTAATGATTGTCAATGAATTCCCGATGCTAACTGATGTGCAATGTTACGGAGCTGGTTCTTTAAATAAAAAGATTTTTTTTTAAAGAAATACATTTTTTTTTAAAATAATGATCAGATGTTTCAAAAGATTTTGCGGTCACGAAGCCTTCGATGTAAACATCCCCAACTTCTAAACGCTTACGTAGCAAAGCACGAAAGGTACATAAGGCACACACTGCGACTCCTGGCCATTCAAGAGGAGGAGCGGCTGTGAAAATGGCGCGACTCTCATTCCGAATTGCAGTGCTTTGGGGTCACAAGCAATTGATAGCATATTGGTACCTCAAATGGCGGAGATAATTCATTTGTAAAATGGAGGCTGTCTACAATGGACAGCTTCCACTTTGTGAATGCGGATTCGGACATTGGGGAGAAGAGGCAGTGATACATGCGTCAGCTGTGTGGTCCCCACAGCAGTGCCATTGGCATTATGGCAGCGATTGTTTTTATTGCATTCCCCGTCCCCTGTCCACTTTGGGGGCAGAGGCACCATAAAAATGGCATTTTAAACAAATTGATGCAGGGCTAGGAGTCTGCTGCTCCGCCGTAGGCCTTCATCTCTGCATCCACAGGCATTGAGAGAGATTTACTAAGGGCATCCCTGCCTGGACCATTTATTAAAAACACAAATCATTGTAAATCCTGGGGACAAAGGGAAATCTCCCACACAAATCATTCAAATGATGCCATGACCTGCTTGCACAGAAAATAGGAGCAAGGTCCTGAATTCAATCTCGGTGGATGGATAACTCCTCACAACGGTGACGGACATCCTGTCCGCCGAAATATAAATCCCACAGGATATAATTCGATTTATATTTCGGTGGATGGTATATCCATCACCCTTGTGAGCAGTAACACATCCGCGGTAATATAAGGCCCTAAATCTCCATGTGTTAGATTATTGCTTTACTTGTTACAAATACATAATCTTTCACGCCCACCATCATGTGCCTCAGTCCTGCATATCCTTTCACTAACTTCATAGTGCTCAAGGTACCAGGATATCCTTACATGGATTGACCACTGGACGATTGCAGAAGCAGCTGATGACGTGCACCATCAGAAATCAGAGTCTGATGAAACCACATCCATCATGTAGTGACTGCTGATTCCTTGAAATCTCTCAGTCCTCAGATGATTTCTGGATGCATTCAGTTAGTAATCAACATTAGTATATGTTTCAGAAATGTCCTGCAAGTTTTAACATGTTACCAATGTCTCATACATCCACGTGAAAAAAATAGTAAAGCTATGCGTTGGAAAGATAAGGGGCCTATAATTCTGCCTTTAACTATAAGATGTATTTATTTACATAATTTAAGAATTTCTATAGCACGAACCTAGCCAATGAACCCTTTGCCATTAACATAAAGTAACATAGACCCATAAAATAATGATGGAGTGCCTGGGAAGGGTGCGCATGATAAACAGTTAGCAAGGACGGTAACGTCTAGAAAAGTGAGTGTAGCTGACCCCATTTTTTGTCATCAGATATTACAATAACCTTTTAACATGAACCCTTCAGACAGCGTCACCAAGTAGCACCAATGTGTAAAAGCAGGAAGCAACTCCCTTTCACGGAGGTAACTAACCTGCATCAGGAGTTATCAGTTTACAAGAAAGATGAACACACTGGTTGCATTAGCTTGATTTCTTGTTGGATTTGAGAGAGCACTTAACCCATGGCAAGACTGGACCCATCTGTTTCACTATATATTGTCATTAAACGTTTGAGTTGCACAACACACGAGTCATTGCGAAAGCCATCTGCATCTTATCAAAAGTTTATTAACACAATCCACCCAAAAATCGCAGGAAAGTTAAACGTTGATTTGAATGCTCTATATTAAGTTCATTTCCAGTAAAGTATATTTATGCTCCCCAAACCATATGTAACACCAATTTACCCACTCTCTGTGTTTGGCCACAAGTCTCACACTACATACCTAGAATAAATATTCACCTAATAAGTTCCACATCTTCCACAATGCAACCCTTTGTAAAATTTCAAGATCTGGTAAAGTAAGTACATTGTTATCCTCTGCAACATGTAGAATATGTAATTACATTTGGCAAATACTTTAACTTTTTTTTTTAAAACACACATTAGATAGCTTCAAATAAACAACAGATACAATAGCTTAAACATCATTATATTTTCTAGTAAAGGAAACATTTAAATCTTCCTCCATAGATAGTTTTCTATCATAGTCTTGACAATTTGAATGAATGAATGAATGGATGAATGGACGAATGAATGAATGAATGATGGGATTTGTGAAGGGCACAGCAGTGGATTGTCCTCATCTGGTCTCTAAAAAATCATAAAATATCATCTATTTTTATAAATTGGTGTCAGATTTATTCGTGTTGTGTGACCTTCTTATTTAGTTGTTTGGTGCTTGTAAATGCTTTACCCTAGTTACTTGGTTTAAGCCTTGCTGCTCGAAGCAAACGTGCCTAACTGGACCCAAGACAGTTTTTGTGGGTGTATTACATTGTAAGATTGCACAACAATACCATAACATGCATCCAAATCCTCACAGTGTTTGACAATGTCTCTAACCAGACTATGAAGGGGATCACCAGGAAGGCAATGGGGACGGCTGTTCCAAACCACTCTCTATATATTTCAGTGGCCAGTCTCTGGGGATGTCCTCTTCTCTCGTTATCTGTGGGCAACCATAACCTGATTTTATAGGTAAGTGTGTTCAGACCAGAGGGTGGGACCAAGCAGTGCCACATCAGTATTCAGCTAATACCATTCAAGTACTTCCCATGACAGAGCTTCCCACTTGCCCTAGTTTTGTTCCTGTTTCCCCACAGTCCTTTGCATCCAAGAGCGGTATTCATAGCTACCTCATAGCATCGTCAGATTAGAGGCAATCAGAGGGTCTGTCAGCCGTTCAGTCGACTTCTTGTTGTCAAGTGAGACCTAAAAAACTGCTGCCATTATCCCACTATGACAGAGGTCTTTGAGAACTCCAGCTCTTACTGGTTCTGACAAACTGAGTGACCTTCTTTCCCTGAAGTCAGAACCAGGGCTGGACTCAGGAATCAGAGAAAAGGAAGCATGGAGCTTGTCAGTAGACAACTATTAAATTCTCCATAGTCATTTAGGGTTGGCAGCCCAGAATAACAGCATGGAAACCAAGTCCATGCAGTTGGATGCCTTTAGGGCTTGTGATGGGAGAAAATAGGACAGGGATGATGGAAAACTACTTGGACAAAGATAAGAATTTGCTCACCTCTACTTCTACAATTCTAATGTTGAGTTCGCTTGGCAAGATCGTCAGCCATGAGGCAGAGTGGTTTGTCAATGTCACTAGAGCCCATAAACTGTTATCTAATACATACTTTTATATTATGAGTTTTTACAAAAAGAAGATGAGCATTGACAGCAGTATTACCTAATATTGATTATGCACCAGTTCACTATAGTATAATATCGTCTTCTCGTTAGTTGAAAACCATAAAAGACAGTGATAAAGTATTTTTTGTTATTATGGAAAATAATTTATAGTTATGACAACATTCTTGTAAAATATGGGTGTGAAAACAATGCTACAACGACATTATAATTGTGATCCATCACCTTATACAACGCCTTTTCGTAATTTCTTGTTAGTTGTGGTAACACAACATGCCCAAATTTATAGCTCATGCATTTCAGACATGCCCCCTGCAGTGAAAATACTCCAGCTATCGATAATCACTGGGCAGATCTTTGCCTAAAAGGTTCTGGACAATGCCTGTACCAGGAACCTGATTGGAGACTAAGCATGAAGCATGGTCTGCATCTGTTCCCTGCATTGCACAACATACATCATAGAACATACAGGGCACTGGCCTCAGAGTATGGGCAATAGTTCTGTCCACTAGGTCCAACATTGTTAAAGAAACATAACTTTCATTTAATAGATTGTCATTGTGTAAAACAGCAGATTTTCTGAAATACTCTGTTGGTTGATTTATCCCTGCTCCCCTGTGCATCTTCACCGCCCACCCATGCTTCTTCATGGCCTTGCCAGATCCAGAGCCAAGGCACCTGACCTGGGCATAAAGACATTTATCAATCACCTAGGCAAAACAAAATAATCCCTATTGTTGGGCTATTATTGCTAAAGTGGGAACAATAATACGATAGAGATCAGAAATTAATAGGCCGATTACGATGTCGGTCGGAAAGCTTCCAACCGCTAGTTGGTAGCTTTCAAACCACGGCCGACGCTTTCTGACTGACACGGCCGGTTTGCGGTCTGACTGCCTGATTACGATGCTGCTAGTCGGAGCGTAAACCGTCTGATCATTCTGACTCTGTTCCGACCAGCCCTCGGAGTCTTCCGGTTGGTTGGAACCGCATCGTAATACCCTATTGACGGCGTTTCTGGGGTTGGGATTACGATGTCTGTTTCCAGCAGCCTTTCCGTGTCGGGCCTTTCTGACACAGAAAGGCTGTCAGACAGTGACTTTGGTGGCCCCTAGCAGGCCCCCTTGCTTCAGCAGCCTACGGTTTGTGGCCAAGGTGGTGCCTAGGGTACCACCCTGTAAAACCCTGCACTTTGTGGGAGGCACCATGGGGTGCCTGCTACAGGGTGCAGGGTTTTACACACACACCCATTTCTCTATAGGAGCCTGTATTACAGCAGTTTTATAGCAATAACCCAAGGTCCCATAGAGAAAAGTGTGTATGCGACTGAATAGTGTTCGGTCGCATCGTAATTAGGGGCTCGGAACCGCTGACTGGAGGTCGGTGGATCCGACAGACAGTAAAAAGCCCCATAGACTAGCAAAAGACTTAAAAGGGAAAGTTGAAAGGAAGAATCACATTTTTGAGTATCCAACAGCTTACATTCACCCACCTTACTGGCTTCTATTTCTTTTTGAACACACAGGGTATTTATAACACCTTTAACGTATGCCTTGAAGAGAACATCGTTTCCTAACACTCTTCTTGACCAATGGTGGATTGAGAAGTTGACAGATTAAACTTCACTAAAACAAATGTACAGAGAAACAAAAACTTTTGGTATCTCAGAATTCTTCCAGATCAGAAAGTAGGCTTCACTCTTCCAGACCAGAAAGTAGGTCCCACTCTACCAGACCACCCTACAAGCCACTGTCAAAACAACCATGAGGGGACTTTTGCACAGAAAATACACCAGAATGTTTAAGCAAACTTAAAGTAATATCTGGTACTTCTTTTTTAATGTTATATATACGTCAGCTCATACCTACAAATTCTGTGATCTCAGGAAGATCATTGTCCATTTATGAGAGCTACAAGTAACTTTCTACAAATGACTGAGAGCAAAGAAAAATGGGGCATCACTATGCATGGCTAATGAGCCTATTGCTTGAAGGTTAGAGAATCACTGGAACTTTAGGTTTTTCTCCACTTTACAGTGGAATCCGGAAACCCAACTGTTGATCAAAGAAATTCCGACATCGAGAGGTGGGGTGAAATTATAGAATTTCGACCTTCTGAAACGAAAGATGACATTACCTAGAGAGTCATCCTTTTTCTGGAAGACTGTTGTAAGAAGAAGTTATATACGGGCCAGTGAATTAACGAGCTGCAGGTCGAAGCAAACTGCAATTCACTTGATTGGTTGGAAGAATAGGGAAACATGGGCCCCCACTTTTAGCTAGGATAAGGACAACAAGGTAACTGTTATAAAAGGGCTTAACACAAAATGCACGTAATTTGCCACATTTTAAGGCCCCTCAGACTAAGTTATTAACATTACTTGATGGCCTCCCATCCTTGGTCAGCAGCCACAACAGGTCCAAGAGTATCTAATGTCTCTCACAGATCTCACTGCCCCTGGAAACTATTAATTTTTTAATGATTTTGTTTGCACATAAGACAAATATAGCTATTCATCGGCTCCCGGTGAGGCACCTGTGGGACACCCCCCAAACCCGTCACCCTCCCCCCCTTTCTACCGCTGATCTTGGTGATTTTATCTGGGATGTATGAAAAATCCAAAATAGATTTATCCTGCTAGAGATTGCATTTTGAAACCAGAGGGACACTATAAAGGCTGCAGATCAAATCCAGAATTACGTGCATCTAGCGAGATCACTTGCTGGCCCAGTCTTGTTTCCCCAAATTAAGGTACAGAAATTAGGTACTGAGGGTGTCTTTAGACTTTAAAATGTCAAATAAAACAGGGATTGCAGGTGTAATTGCATTGTGCCCAAAGAAATACATGTTCTGCATGTACTTGAAAATACTTGTGAGCCCAAATTCAGAAGATAATCGGTAGAAAGTTTCAAATTTTGCGTCACTAAGGAGATGATGGATATAGGATAACTATGTGAACTTCTAAAGTCAACAGTTCCAGCTGTGGTCCGTTCCAGATAATAGAAGATCCACCGTAGATTTAGAATAGGACAACACAGCATTTCAAGTTAACGGTTAGAACTCGTTGAAATGAAAGCAGTGTCTTAAAACTAACCTGAAGAAACATCTAGGCCAACCAAGTTTTATCAAACTCTTCTGGCAAGTTTACGTAAATAAATATAAAAGCATGCTATTCTCAGTGGTACACCGTAGCTTGGAAGTGTCAGACTCTAATCTATGGTGTCCCCAAAGTAGTACTGGCAATTAGGGAAGGCCACCCCCTTTGAAGTAACAGCAAATACAGACACAGATAAGCATTCCTGTTTTTTATGGTCCAAAATAAAGATAGAGATTGCCACATGAAGACAGCGGGCTGTGCACAGATGTGAAAAGCCTGAAAACGATATAAAAACTTGGGCAGAACTGCCATTTTTCCTATGTTGATTCATCCAACTAATAAAAATGATGAAGGTTGCCATTGTTTATGAGTTTGGTACATTCAGCCAATTTGTGTTAATAATTTCATCTGAAAGAACTAGCTGGATCCATAGAAATGCATACCGTATATAGCAAAGTCAACAACCCAGTTGTCAAGGACTGAAGTCTACCAGCTAAAAAGATCTGATTTATTTCAGAGTTTAGGATTTTACTACAGAATATTGAGGCTATGAACATCATGATGGACAAAAATTATGGCCAGAATATCAAAGGGCAAAGATCGATAGGTAAGTGCACATTGAGGAAGTATAGATTTACTATTCTTAACTCTACACCTATGCACCTTCAAGATATATAGATATTGTGAAGGTATATCATTTGGTATTATTGGGTCCATGATATTTGATACCATTGAGATTCCCAACTGAATATTCTGGGAGCACGCCAAGTTTAGTTGCTACCCAGAATAGCTCTTTATTTATTTAGCCACTTTTCTCGATTGCTGATAAACCCTGGCCATGTCCTATCACTTTGTAAGCATCCATCATAACTTTGATGGTAATACTCAAGAAGGTATTTTTAAATTATGCATGCAACATTTCCTGAGAAATAGCGACACATAGAGCAAGTAAAGTAAGGGCTATAGTGCACTCCTCTGCTTAATTTCACATCTGTGCTGCTCCAGTCAGAGTCAGGCACATTCACATGGATCATAGCTGTAGGGTGTCATTCACTTGGATGTACAAATGCGATCAGTGGAAATAGATAGCAGTTTAAGTCTCGGCATGTAACTTTAAGAGCATCTGGGTCAAGGAAGTCCCTGGGGGACTCCAAAGATTCAGGGTAGCGGTGAGGAAGAATGAGGAAAATGGTGCAAGCAAGACTGCCTGTGAGCATCCAACTGAATCCAAATGAAGGCAATCTCTTCTAAGTCCATCTGCCCAGAATCCACTCAAGAGGACAGCATGGTTGTCCCCATGTACTCCAACCAGTGATCATCCAGGGAGAACTCTTGGATGGACCCAATGCTCCTGTTATGGAGAAAGTCTGTCTAAGGGCGGGCAAAGAGGCTGCACTTCTTAACAGAGTCGGTAAGTTCACTGGTATAAAAAAATAAAACCAGTTTGAAGGTGACTGGTAAAAGCGTGATTAATCTATTAATATCCAAATCATCATGCTCCTGGATAGGTTTATGTAGTAACCAGGCTGTCACAGGATATAGTAGGTTGGTTATTTATTGGTTACATGGATAGCAGAGCCAGAAGGACCAGCTCTGGTAACAGCTCTAACAGGAATGTCTTGGCTCAATACAGTTGAGACCATACATTCTAGAGCCTAAACATCATCACAGGATTATAGAAGAACACATAAGAAGCAGTGCAACATATCTTCTATTCTTCTAAAAACAAAAATAAACAACAAAAAAACTAAATAAAAGGAAAACAGAACATCAAATAACAATAACATAAAAGGCAACATTACGACCTGTAACTGTCACAACCTGTCAAACAACCCATAGCCAGAAGCAAGTGCAAAGTAGGAAAACTGGAGTGAAACTTAATAGGAAAGACTTGTTCAAGAGAAATAAACTAAAGGTGACTAGCCTCTTTTTAAAACGATGCCTTTTGATCCTACAGAAATCCAACATGGCTGAGACCAGCATCCTCGTAGGAGAAAGTTAGTGTTCTAGTCTTTATGACTCGCGCTCACTCAGGTGTCCATCAGGTGTTAAAACTCCCATTTTGAAAAGAAACTGCACACTTCAACCGTCAGCGCACCGGAGTGAGGTTCTCCATTGTTGCGCTTCTGGTTGAATTAATTAAACTTCGAGTTAGAAGAACGGTATTGGAATTGAAGCGCTTATTTCAGTCGCATCTTCTTTTCCGACCCGCTTTGTTCCTGGTAGAGAGCCTTCAGAGAACGCATGCGCAACGTGGGATTCAACGACGCATCTCCAGAGTCAAGGCCAGAATCAACGCTGAAGTCCGTTTAGGGCAACATTGTAAATAGATCAGGAGTAGCTGTGGTGAGAGGTGTATTCGCCGATTTTTTGACTGTTCAAAGTCAATCTGCTACTTTCGAGAAGTCAAGACTCAATTAGCTTTGAATTAGTTAGTTTCTTAGAGACTAAGACATTATTAGTTTCTTAACGTTCAGAACCAAGGATTTGTTAATAACTCGTTTTTAACTGTCATATCTTTTGTTATTATAGTTTTTGCTATATAGATACCAGTTCAACACACACAGAGCTGTGTGTTGAACTGGTATCTATATAGCAAAAACAATAATAACAAAAGATATGACAGTTAAAAACGAGTAGAGTTAAGTATAGTTTGTTATTGCAGATACAGAATTCACCTTCAAATGCAGTTCAGTTGCACATTAGAGAGAAGCTAAGCCCCTGGATTGAATAGGTAGAGTATTGTATTGAGATTAAATACTTAAGTAATGCTATTTTACATGTATGCTTAAAAAGGTTATTTATTGCTACAGGCACGACACGCAACTCGGCTTTTCCATTGCATGCTCAACATCGACAAGCCACGCCAGGCTGTGTCTCTCTTGTCTCTCCACTTCCCCTTTCCCCCCTGCTGGTGCGCTGCCTAGAAGCGTTTAGTCCCTTCGGGTGGTGTACTGGTGGGTGGGCGTTGGGTACATCATCGACTCCGGTGGTCAGTTCTTGGTTCGTGACAGTACCTAGCAGGCCTAACAATATTTCTAGAACATTTCATGGAACATGCTTGGTCAATACAAGGAGGATCACTTTTCTCTGAAGATGAGGTGGCATCTCTTACCTGAACCTTCACCACCCTGTTGAGGTTCCACCAATGACTTCCCTCAACCTTTACTGCATTTCCAAGAATCTTGAGAACTTTGACAGGTTGACTGAATTTACTGTCACCTTTCTTAACATGAACAGGAGTTTCAATCTTGATCATGTCCCCCACTTTAAGCGGAGCTACTCTTACACCTCTACGGGAGTCAAACCAGAGCTTCTGTTTAGATTGTGAAACAGACATGTTTTCACTCGCAAAAGACATTAACTGAGCAAAATCGGATTCAGACCTGACCCACTTGCTCATCCAAGCAGGCCTGAAACTAGTGTTCGTCTTCCGTCCCCTCAACAGTTCAAAAGGAGAAATGTTAGTGACAGAATGAGGTGTAGTTCTGTAGAACTAAAACATGGCATCTAGTTCTTTACAGATTTCATGACTGCCGGCTCTGGCCCACTTAATACACTCCCCCACCACCCGATTCATTCTCTCAACCAAACTATTTGTTTGCGGGTGGTAAAGGGAGATCCTGTGGTGTTTCACACCAGACTCAAGGAGGAAAGATTTAAATTCAGTACTAATGAACTGTTTTACATTTTCTGAAACCAAACTCTCAGGAAAACCCTCTCCCAACCACACGTTTTTAAGAAACTCAACAACAATCTTTGTGTTGGCTTCTTTCACCAGCTTAACTTCTGGCCACCTTGACGTATAGTCCATGAGGACCAAGACGAAGCAGGATCCACCTGGAAGAACCTCTTAAGGCACCATGACATTGATGGTGAGTTTCAACCACGGACCTTTGGGGTATTCAATAGGTATCAATGGGGAACAGACACTTTTAGACTCTAGTCAACAGCACAGCAGACACAGCAATTCGTAACCACAGAATCAATCTCACCATTCATCCCTGGCCACCAATAAATATCCCTGATGCACAGTTTGGTGAGTGTAGAACCAAGATGACCATCATGAGCTCTTTCAATGATAGTTTTGCGGAAAACATCAGGGGGTACAAATTTGTCCGCCCTGAGCAGCAAACCATCTTCAATGGAGAGTTCACCTTCAACCTTCCAGAAAGGTAGGAGAGGGGTAGGAAGCACTTTCTCTCTGGGTCAACCATTTCTGACGAAAGCACAAACTTCACGTATCACACAACCAAATTCGAGGGCTTGCACCCAATCAGTCTCAGAGCCCAGATTCTGATCGGGTAGATCCAGCACAGTGACTAGACAATCAACACAATCTTCACTCGAAAACTCATCCAGATTGACATCGTCATGTTCACTTTACTTGATTGGAAAATGGGATAAAAAATCAGCCCTTCCATTCTTACCACCAGACATATGTTCCAGCCCAAACTGATACTGAAGGAGTTTTGTCACCATACGCATGATCATTGGAGAACAGCACTTACTCACACTCCCTAATAGAATGTTTACTAAGGGCTTGTGATGAGTGAAAAGTAGGAATCGCTTACCCCAGATGTAAGGTTGAAACTTCTCAATGGTCCATGCACAGGACAACAACTCCTTTTCAATGACAGAGTACTGGAGGTCAGGAGTTCTTAGCACTCTTGACCCAATACATACAGTGTTGTCACAATTATTGTCCAATTGAGTTAAGGTGGCACCAATACCTACTTGACTGGCGTCGACAGTGACGCAACAAGGTAGACTCAGATCAAAAGGTTTCAAAACGGGACCATCTCTCAAAGCAGACTTCACAAACTTGAGAGCGACTACACATTCATTGCACCATTAAAACGTAACTCCCTTTTTGAGAAGGTTGCTTATGGGACGTACAATGGATGCAAAGTTCAGAATATAATGTGAGTAGTACTCACATAGCCCCAGTAACGACTTGACACTAGCGTTGTCCTCTGGTTCAGGTGCATCAACTATAACTTGAAGTAATCCTGGTCGGGGAATGATACTATAGTGGGAAATACCATGTCCTAAGTATTCACCTTTGGAACACAGATTTTGACACCTCTCCTCCTTCAACACAACACCGCTTTTTGAACAGTGTTAGAACTTTTTCCAAAACAATGTCATGAGATGCAAGATCCTTACCAAAAATCAGAACATCATCCTGAAACACCAGGACCCCATCAACATCCCTGAGTAGATTGCTTATTATCCTCTGGAAAACACGCTACTGATGCAAGCCCAAAGGGCATACAAGAGTAGCGAAATGTTCCCAGAGGTGACACAAATGCGGTTAGATGGCGTTATTCAGGGTCCAGTTCCACCTGACGATAAGCACTAGCTAAGTCGAGGTTAGTGAAAAAACATGCTCCTTTAGTGGAAGAGAATCCCATCCTCGTTGCCACAATTTTGTAGTAACCAGGCTGACACAGGAGGTAGTAGGCTGGTTATTTATTGGCTACATGGATAGCAGAGCCAGAAGGACCAGCTCTGCCAAAGAGCCACCGCCGGAGGAAGATCCTTCTCTTACCTGGCTGCCAAGACATGGAACTCCCTCCCCATCCACCTCCGGCTGACCCAGGACCATCTCGCCTTCAGGAGACAACTCAAGACCTGGCTGTTCGAACAGTAGCATACCCCTTCCCCTAAGCGCCTTGAGACCCTCCCGGGTGAGTAGTGCGTTATACAAATGGCTTGATTGATTGATTGATTGCCAACAGCTCCAACAGGAATGTCTTGGTTCAATACAGTTGCTAGGAGACCATACATTCTAGAGCCTAAACATCATCACAGGATTAAAGGAGAACACATAAGATGCAGTACAACAGTTTAGTACTCCACCGTTAATGCTTCTAAGTGTTGTAAGTAAAAGATGTGCTTACTACTCAGTTTAAAGGTACTCAATGCATCTTTTTCTAAAGGATAAAAGGTTGATAGGTTTTGCTGGGTTCTAGCTCATAACCTACAGTTCACCAGCTGATATAAACGGTGCACAAATACCTTAATGATACATCTTTTTAGTTGGCTAGGATGCTTTCATGCTAAGAGCTAAAAAATAATTACCGCCAGCATCCAAGTAAAGAGATTAGATACTTGAACCACTATAAAGACACGGATCAAGAGGAGCTAATTGAATTTAGGTTGTCTCCCAGCTGGTCAAGTATAATTTGAATTTGTGAGTTAAGGGAGACTGCGTTGGTACACTGACTAGGTATAAATGGCAGGAAGTATTTTTAATTTTATTTTTAGTGAAGTCTCCCATGTGTTCGGAGATGTTGGATAGCTTTTTGTCCAAAGCAGAAGAGAAGATCTCTTTAGAGAACTGGAGACAAAAGTTCCTGAACCAAGAGAAAGATTTGCGTATGTTTTAACCTTCGGTAATTATGTTTGAACGATTGTTGAAGTAGGGACCTTCTCGTTTAAGCTGCATTCCAATTCATAAGATACTTTCAGTGAGGGGGAGTCATTCAGTCATTCAGCAAAAACCTATATTCTGCAAGTGATATAAAAAGATCGTCACATCATTAATAAAACACAACAAAATAAAAACATATAACACATAAAATTTTAAACATTCGGTGCAAAGAAATGTAATCATTTGATCCTAAGATTTCTAAAATGCCAGTAAATGTCACAAATACTGTATGCTAGCAGTACCACCACTGCCACCGTTTAGACTTAGAAAATCCTAATTGCCATTTTGGGTCCTGATCCTTAACCGCCAACGAATATAGCTAATAAGTAAGGGGTAAGTAATGTAGGTAGGCTTTTATCGGTCGGTAACGGCCGAAGTCGGCCGTTACCGACTGGTAAAAGCCTTTTCCTATGTAGGAGGCTATTTTACCGATTCGGTAAATAACTAATCGGTATTTACCGATTCGGTAATTACCGAATCATCATTCACCGATTCGGTATTTACCGAATCGGTAAATGAGATGTAGGAAGCACTGTAAACAGTGCTTCTGGGCGTTAAGAATTCGTTATTTACCACCAAGTATTAGTTGGTGGTAAGTAAGGAATTCCTATGTAAATGCATAAATGTGCATTTACACCTGTGCCATGTGACAGACATACATGCCCTTAGGGCTTGTATGTATGCCACATGTGCACACCAGCACTAATCAGGGGTGCAACAGGGTGTCAAAGTGACACCCTGCCACCCTTGAATTTTTCGGTATTTACCGAATCGGTAATTACCGATTCGGTAATTGACATTCATTCCTATGGGCCTCGAGGCCCATAGGAATGAATGGCAAATACCGAATCGGTAATTACCGATTCGGTAAATACCGAATCTTAACGATTCAGTATTTTTTACCGATTAATTACCTACATAGGATTTACCAATTCTGAAATACCGAATCGGTAAAATTCTGTATTTTAGAATCGGTAAAACCTATTTACCTACATCTAGCCCCTAATTCTTTTGTCATTATCTTTGCACTCGTTGGACCTTACCTTTTAGTACGTTTATTGTGCAAAAAGTGGAGTTTGTGTCTTTGCCGTTGAGTTTGTGCTCTTGATATATAATGAAGATCTGCGTATGGAAGGCCTCAGAAATAAAATATAGAAGTGTTATATTTATTTTTAACACAACAAGAGCGGAAATGAAGGCAAACTGAAACTTCTGCACCTCTTGCTAGTTTCAACTATATCTCAAGTCCTGCGCAACAAGCCCGGGCATCAGCCGCCAAGTGACGCCTCTGTGGTCCAGATCCTATACAAAAACATGGGGTGGTATTGCGTCAGGTAATGAAGTCCAGAGATTGGTACAGAATTCTTTACTTTCTTACGATATACACGCAGTAAACTCAGACAACGTATTTTGTTCTCTCATGGAGAACTTCGTCAGGGCTCAAGAGGGCGAGTACTCTCATATAACTTAAGTCTGGCTGTACGCACAGAACGCCACAATCGAATATGTAGGGCATAGTCTGAATCAAATAAAGGCCCGGTCTGGCCTACCGTCTAAATAAAACAAGTGTCCTTAGGTAAGGCGAGATATACAGGTTCGACCCCCTGACGTTTTCTTCATGTTTCGCCAGGCCAGATTTGGCCCTGGGAATTACCCCACTCCTGTGTCCATTGTTACTGCCTGGAGCATCTACTACATCGTTTGACCTAATTCTCGTTTTATTACAGCTCTACATTGAGAGGCCGTGCCAGCTCATACTACATGCTAACTGCACTGAGCTGCAAAGTCCTGGAGCGCGATCCTGTATATCTCTCCTAACATAAGGACACTTGTTTTATTTAGACATTAGGCCGGACCGGGCCTTTATTTAATGCAGACTACGCCCTACATATTCGATTGTGTCGTTCTGTGTGTACAGCCAGACTTAAGTTATATGAGGGTACTCGCCCTCTTGAGACCTGAAGATGTTCTCCATGAGAGAACGAAACACGTTGGCTGAGTTTACTGCATGTATTATGTGGGATTGGTGAATCTGACTACATGGTTGCCCCCACTTTTTACCTGGTGTTTTTGACTTAGTTTTGCTGGGATCCTGCTATTCAGGGCCCCAGCCTATCTGCTTTGTCTTTTTGGTTCCATGTACTTTAGGTACACTCCAGTTTGGTTACTGGGGTGCCTTATGAGTACCTAGTATATGGTACCCTAGGTACCAAGGGCATAGGTACCCCAGAGGCCTACCAGGAGCTGAAGCGTGTATTATGCCACCCCTGGGCAACCTTCCAAAATGACACCACAGATCTGCTACTGCAGCCTGTGTAAGGTGGTATATGCACCCCTTACTTAGATATAGGTTCCCTATATCTACCCTAAATCACTACACATATAAACCTATCAGTCACACCTATGGGGGGCCTTATCAATCCTGAAGGCAGGGTGCTGAGTTTTTTGTGAGAGGGTGCCCATGCATGAGCAGGGCCCCACTGCAGCCTTCAGAATCTATTCTCAGAGGTTGTTCTGTGATGCAGCCAGACCATATACTCTTAAGTGCATTATAACCACGCAGTAAATGCTAACTTTGGAATGGCTGCAAGGAAACATGTCGTGTTTGGTGTCAAACACTTTGGAAGCACACCCCCCCCCCCGCCAGGTCTGGCAGTGGGGGTATAATTCCACCGTCCTAGAGGGAGAGTACCAGTTTAAAATAACCCTTGCATCACAGAATTGATGCCACTGACACGAATCAGGCCTCCTGCTGCTGGATGAAACTCTGGCAGGGGAGGCCTGGACAATAGGTTTCCTGTCACAGGGAGGTGTCACCACCTCCCAGACAGACTTTCGTGTATTGGGGCAGGGTGGGTGCACTCCAAGAGTGCTTTGAAATCTGCACTCGGGGCACATTTGGTGTCCCTGTGCATAGCCCAGTTCAAACCGGTTGCAGGGGCTACCAGCCCCTGCTCTGGTGCGAAACTGGACAAAGGAAATAGGTGTAGCCACCCCTCTTTCCAAACCCTCCCATAGGTGGGTCCCCAGAGTTTTTCCCACCCCTTCCTTGGGTATAAGATAGGAACCCCTGACAACAGGACTTTAGATTACACCTGGACGAAACTCTGATACTGAATCCTGGTACTTCGACGATCTGCACGATGATGGATGACTGAAGAATCCCCCTTGGAGTAAAGGAGTTACTCCCCTGCGTGGCAGGCACCAAAGACGCATCTGACTGGTTTGCATCTCCGAAGCTCCCACCGGACTCCGAAGTGTGCCCCTGGTCACTGGCAAGTGACCCAGACTCTGTCCCCTCTGCTTTCAGTTTCCTCACATCTTCGATCCAGGCTTGGATCACACTGGACACTTTCCTTCTCCACTGCAGCAGCACTTTGCAGCAGATCGCCACTGAATTCAACAACGATTCCAAAAGACACCTATGCAACCGGCTTCCCTGGGTGAGGTAGCTCGAGTACTACGGTGCTCCCATGTGTGTTGGCCCTAGAACCCCTTAAGTCTAAAGGGGTTTGGTCAAATCCCTCTCCTAAGTGTCCTTTATCTTTAAAATTCCAACTGCGACTTTCCCTATAAAAGCTAACAGATTCTCGTGGCTTTGTTCTCAGACTTCACACATCCCCCATGGGTCACCTGTGTCACTACCCTGGGTGGTTCCTTGGGGTCTCAGCGATTTTACAGGCTCTAGACCTTTTGTCTAGTCAAGCCGTGGTTCTTAATATATGGTGTGTTCCCTCCCCCCCACCCCCCTGCCCCCCGGGCCCAGTGTATATCGTGCTATTTACCGTCAGAAGCTCTCCCTGGTGAGGGGAACTGGGGCTGCGAGCAACAGAGCAATTTTAAGAATCTGATACTTGAATAGCATAATTTTAAAAGTGTATCTGGAGCGTTTTTATTGATTTTTAAAACCGCCTGATTTTTCATGTGGGGGACATCAGAATAAGGGGAATTGTAAATGTAGGTACTCTGACACCTCTACACACCTTACTGTTGTTGTTCAGCCCAGCCGCTTCTCAGCCGAATCCCGGCGGCGGTGGGCGCCATCTTGAGTGTGGCAGGTGGGGACAGCGCTCACGTCGGGCCGTCCTTCCCGCCCTCTTTCTGTATTTAATCTAGCCCTTCCGCAGCGCTCGGTGCCGTCAGAAGCTCTCCCTGGTGAGGGGAACTGGGGCTGCGAGCAACAGAGCAATTTTAAGAATCTGATACTTGAATAGCGTAATTTTAAAAGTGTATCTGGAGCGTTTTTATTGATTTTTAAAACCGCCTGATTTTTCATGTGGGGGACATCAGAATAAGGGGAATTGTAAATGTAGGTACTCTGACACCTCTACACACCTTACTGTTGTTGTTCAGCCCAGCCGCTTCTCAGCCGAATCCCGGCGGCGGTGGGCGCCATCTTGAGTGTGGCAGGTGGGGACAGCGCTCACGTCGGGCCGTCCTTCCCACCCTCCTACCTTCTATAAAATGTGCACGGCGGCCAGACGGCGCAGCGGGCTGGCGCAGCGGAGGCGCCGGACGCGCGCCGAAGCCGCGCCTAAGCCAAGCCCGTCTGTGCCCGTCCGTGCCAAGTCCGCGCCGAGAGCCGGCTATACTGCCCAAATCCACCCAATAATCAGGTACAATTCGAATGATCTACTTACAATACGACTGCCAACTGCTAGCCATAGTTGTAAGGATTATTCTCCCATCTACCATCTTTGGGGCCCTTTCTCGTGTCGTCGATGTAGATGGTCCTCCCTGACGCCCACTAGCAATTTACTATGGCAACCCCCCCCAATTTCGCAAAAACCATCTACCTTCCACTTCGGACTTATTAATGCAAGATCTTTAGCGTGCCACGCACAAGACATCCATGACCTTGTACTTTTCCATGACCTCGAGGCCCTGTTTATCACCGAATCCTGGCTCAATGACTCATCTAACCCAGATCTGGCAATTGCCCTTCCCCCTGACTTTACCATCTACAGACGGGATAGACCAGCTGGCAGGGGAGGCGGGTTAGCTATCATAATTAGAAAATCCGTGAGGTGCCACACATTTGACCTGGCCACCCTCAAGGACTGCGAGAGCATAGGTTTTGTAATCCACATTAACCCTTCTAATTCCTTTTCCGGAGGCCTTGTCTATCGCCCTCCTGGTAACGCCACGCCCTTCCTAGATTCCTTGGATGAAACCCTTGGATCCCTTTTGTCCCACTATCCCAACTTCACCCTTCTCGGTGACTTTAATCTTCATTTGGAATCCCGCGTAGACCCCCACACTCTCACTTTCCTACAATCCCTTGACATCTTTGGTCTCTCTCAATTAGTCATTCCCCCCACACACCAGGCCGGCCACACACTAGATGGCATTTGCACAAATTCAATCACTCTAGCTGTATCCCCCCCTATCCCACAAATTTGGACTGACCATTGCTTTATACCCTTCTCAGTCCTGGCAAAACCCATATCACAACCGAGTACCAAGAACACCCCTCCAACCTACTCGACCAACTGGAAGAAAGTAGCAGATTCTATTAAACTCCACCCTCAGCTCCCCACCCCCCCCGCCCACTACTGCTGGAGATGTATCACTAGACTCCATAAACTTTCACATCTGGATCAATCAACTTGTTCTGGCCAATTCTAATTCAACCCACCTAAAACCTATTCTTCACAAAAGAAAACCCAATGCCCCCTGGTATACCCAGGCCCTTACCGATAGTCACCATAAGTGTAGGGTTCTTGAAAGAGAGTGGAGGAAAACCTATGATCCTTCTTCCAGAACCCGATACACCCAACAGAGGAAACAATACCTGTCTCACATAAAAAATGCAAAAAAGGAGTTCTTTTCTGCAGCAATAGAATCAGCCAATCAGAAACAACAGACGATTTTCAATATTGTCAAGTCCTTCACCCATCCCAAGGCCCTCACAGTGGAAATCCCCCCATCCCAAATCCTTTGCGACCAAATCGCCGACTTCTTCGTTGAGAAAATTAATAACATTCGTCAGGATTTTCCCCCCTCTTCTGTCCCCCCACAAGCTGCCACCACAAATTTGCCCCTGCTTGGTAATTTTCCAACAGTGACCTTGCTCCAAACCCAGAAGGCCATTATGTCTTGCCGATCAGGAGCCCCCACGGACTCCTGCCCCCCTGCTATCCTCCACCTTTTTATCGAGGCCGTCAACCCTCTCATCAATTCCATTGTTAACCAATCCCTCAGCTCAGGCACCGTCCCCGCAGAATGGAAGAAGGCCATCGTTAAGCCGCTAATGAAAAAACAAAATAAATCCCCGACAGACCTTTCCAACATGCGCCCAATCTCCCTACTCCCGGTACTAGGCAAAATCACTGAGCAAATAGTACATGAGGAGTTAAAAGCATTTGTGGAAAATAACCACATCCTCCACCCACAATAATCTGGTTTCCGCCCCGGCCACTCCACTGAAACTGCCTTGATCGAGCTATCCGACACTATCAAGTTCTTGCAGGATGAGGGGAAACACGCTGTACTCATCCTGCTCGACTTAACTGCCGCGTTTGATACCATCTCCCATGACATCCTCATTTACAGAATGCGCGAGATCGGTGTGACAGGCACTGCACTAAAATGGATAGCGTCATTCCTCTCCCAAAGGTCCCAAACCGTCTCACTTGGCCCCTTTCTCTCCGGTGAAAGAACCATTATATCAGGGGTGCCCCAGGGGTCTATTCTTAGTCCCCTCTTTTTTAATATCTACATGGCCCCACTGCTCGCCCTGATTGAATCCCATGGCATCCTAGTAACATCTTATGCTGACGAAACACAATTTGTCATCACCTTGGATAAAAAAACACCTGATGCCGCTCTGAGATTCCAGAATTGCCTCTCCCAAGTATTCGCTTGGCTCAAAAACAACCATTTAAAGTGCAATAGCGCCAAAACCGAAATCATACCCTTAGGCAAAGACACCCGTTTTTCCCCAAAAGATTGGTGGCCTCAACATTCGGAAGCTCCTCCCAGTGCAGTCTCCTCGGCCCGCAATCTGGGCGTCCAATTCGACTCTTCCCTCAGTTTTGACGACCATGTGCGCATCACGGCGGGATGCTGTTTCAACCTTATCAGACAACTTAAGAAATTCTTCGACTTTCTCCCTATCTCTGCCAGGAAATCAGTTGCCGTTGCCCTGATTCTATCTAGGCTAGACTATTGCAACGGTCTCCTGGCAGGCATAAAGAAGTCTACCCTTAAGAAGCTACAGAGCGTACAGCACGCAGCGGCTAGGCTCGTCCTCAAACTCCCTCGAAGGTCTTCTGCCTCCGCAGCCCTTAACACTCTCCACTGGCTGCCCCTCCCCAAAAGAATCATTTTTAAACTTCTTGTCACAGTTTTTAAAGCTACCAAGAACACAGGCCCCTCCTATCTCATTAAGCGCTTCCCACACTATATTCCATTACGTTCCCTTAGGTCATCAAGAGCCAACCTGGTCACCATACCCAGGTTTAAGCTCAAAACAAAGGGCGGAAAAACATTCTCACTCCTGGCAGCAAAGGCATGGAATAGCCTCCCCTTCTACCTCAGGCACGCCCCCTCAGAAAGCCTCTTCAGGAAACTCCTGAAGACATGGATATTCTCTCAACTCGACTCTTTGGTCCTCGCAGCCATCTGATCCTGTTTCACGCCCAGTTGGCTTCTTCTGTCTCCTCAGCGCCAAGATGCTCCTTCCGGAGCGATAGACGCGCTTTACAAAAACTAATAAATATCAAATATCAAATATCAAGTTCAATATTGTTTAAAGTGCGTACTTTGCTCGGTAATCTCATAAAGAGATTACTAGAGAGTGTTTAGAAATGAATACAAATATTTTACATATACACCTTGTGTGGTTCTCCTTTCAGTTAGACATTCAAGAGGTTATCATCTGGTAAACCAAGCTGCTTTACACTCCTTCAAGACTTAGCCTGAAGGCTGCTCTCCATAGCTACCACTAGGATAGCTTGCAATAAAAGTTGTCTTAAACCTATCATCAATAAGGGTTGTTTGGACTGGTGCAAGGTGCCCACTATAACTAGTGGACAGCATATGCCAGGCCAACTTCTCACATATATCGTAAGGAAAATAAACGTTGAGAATAAAGACTTTCTTTGAGAATTCTATACCAATCTCTGGACTTCATTACCTGACGCACGCCCATCCCATGTTTTTGTTATTGGTATTTTTAACCCTGTTGCTTCTTAGGTACACTGTGATGTACAATGATCCACAGGTTGCAGGTACCAATGATTGTAAGCAGTATTACACTATGTATGTGTCAATGTGGGATGGAATGATGTCAGTAGCACCATTAAATGTCCTCGATAGAGGCCCGTGTGACTCTTGTATTTCTGATGAGCTACTATCTGAGGAGGAGGAGAGAAATTAAACACCCCTGTCTCATTGGAACCAGCATGGCAGTGCTCTGAGGCACAGTAAGGGCTTGCAGGTTGGTGATTTAGGCATCAACGTGTCCTGCAACTTATCTAAGTCCTACCACTGGTTCCCTACCAAGGCAAGCTAAGGTTGCAATTGAGCCTGTGCATGGAACAATGGTTCCTGCTCCATTTGAGAATTACTGCTCACAGTAAGCAGCAATTCTGGCTTACTAAGCATTCCATAAGATAACAAGCTGCAGCACTTGTTCACTGATTTGCATTATTGGCACATTATTACCTGCTAGATAGCGAGGAGCTGTGCTTACAAGAAGCACCATCTAGGCATATTGAGCAGTGTCTTGCCACATGCAGAAGAACCCCAAGCAGACGTAACAGTGCCACTGCCATTCTGAGGAGCATCACTTTATAGCAGTTCCTTGGAAGACTGAAGAGCACCCATCATACCAGTGCCTTGGCAGACTGAGTAGAGCTATAGTTCTACTGAGAGCTGTTAAAGACAATGTAAACAAGCATTTACAATGCATTGTTAAAGTTAGAGCTATTGGCATTGCTCATGACATTATTTTTATTTATGTTTTTGTTTTTAAAACATGTAAATAAATGGCATTGTCATTTACAATGCCAATAGCTTAATCGCTCGCAAATGCGAGACCTATTGCATTTGTACCCACACACAGAGCCACACACACAAAGCCACCCACACACACATACTGAGACACACACACAGAGCCACACACACATACAGAGCCACACACACACAGACAGACAGAGCCACACACACAGACAGAGAGAGCCACACACACAGACAGACAGAGCCAACACACACACAGACAGACAGAGCCACACACACAGACAGAGAGCCAAACACGCACAGACAGACAGAGCCCAACACACAGTCAGACATGGCCCAACACACACAGACAGACAGAGCCCAACACACACAGAGCCCAACACACACAGAGCCCAACACATACAGAGCCCAACACACACACACACACACACACACACACACAGAGCCCAACACACACACACACACACACAGAGCCCAACACACACACACACACACACACACACACAGCCCAACACACACACACAGAGCCCAACACACACACACATAGAGAGCCACACACACACACAGACCGTTTCACACAATGTACCCCAATCTACCCCACCCCACTCATTTTGCTAAGATCTACCCCTATCTTTTCCACTTCAATACACCCCACCCCCTCCAATACACCCCCACCCACTCCAATATGCCCCAAACCCCTTCCCAATCTGCCACAATCTACTCCCGTCCACCCCACTCCATTTCAATCCACTCCAATGTACCCCAATATACCATGCTCCACGCCCAAAATCCCACACTCCACCCCCAAACTCCCACGTTCCACCCCAATCTAGCATGCTACACTAAATTCTACCACACCCCACCATAATCTACCACATTTAACCCCACTCTACACCACCTCACTAAAATCCACCCATTCCAAGCCAAGCCAAGCCAAGCCACATCACCCCACCCCAAGCCTTCCCATGCCAAGTCAAGCCATTCCAATTCATCCCACTCAACTACTATAAGTGAAATCCAGCGATACAAGGAAACATGAACGTCTTGGAATGAATTAGTTGATGGTGAAATGGTGACAGTGGTGAGGTGCTGAGAACCGCAGTGAAGGAGGAAGCAGTATGTCACCGACATCTCCAAGAATATATTCCCAAGGCCTGCAGGTCACGTCCTCATTGACAGTCCAAATAAACTGTCATCACGTCCTGAGCAAACGCTCCATGTGCACACGTAACACATCTGTGAAAGCCAACAAATCTAAACAAAAGAAAAAAGAAAAGAGAAAGCCCAAGCGGGTATCAGCAGCTTCGGTTTGAGGAGAAGGGAGGGCGAGTTCTGAAAACAAACAAAATAACTCTGCCTCGACTGCTCGACAGAGAGAAAACAGCTGCCTCCACCAGGAATACACACATTGGCTGGCCTGGAGGGCGCCCCTGGGTGGTGGGGGGCTGGAGTGTGTGTGTGTGTGGGAGGGAGCACTAGTACAGAGAAAGCTCATAAAACGCCGCCCCACCGCACACTGACTGCGCCCTACTGTACAACAATAGCAAAGTTAACACTGCACAGGGCTGGAAAAGTCAACCCGAGTCTTGCACAAGACGCCATCCTAACGGCCTGAGTGGGGGACCACTGGCATGAAGGACTTTTGGCAAAGTAGTAGTCACACCACTACCAAACCCCCCCACACAAATAAATGGGACTTTCATTCCACAACTGCATCATTCTACGACTGCACAGTGTACGATTCCAGGTGAGCGGGAAGTCTTCTAGGGAGTGAGATAAGGTCTTACGACACTCAGCGGATGATACACTGCCTATAAAACAAGCACTGGCAAAGACAAAAGGTCTGGTGCTAAAGCATGCAAACTGCCTTGCATACGTCTGTTTTTCTATGTGGTTACCACATTAAAGGCAGACCAACTATGGGCTCTGCCAATGCGGATTTTTATTTTAAGCACCTGTGAATTATTTTTAAGAGCCTGTCGGCTAAATTCGTGTTCGTGAGTATTTCCTGGTTTCTCCGAGCAGCACGGTGAGCGCGGCGAGGACGGTGAGCGCGGCGAGGATGGCAGAGCACGAGTGGCGGGCCAGCCTGCGGGCACACAAAGCGGCCACCATCATCAACGGCCGGCACGCGGGGGCCGGAGGGGACACGGAGCAGCGCGTGCCACTGCCGCCGCCTTGGGGGCCGCCTCTCAGCGTCGCTGCCCGGCTCTTTAGCCCGCGATGCCGCCATTTTAGGCAGGCTTCTGCTCCTAACATTTTATTTTGTTTTATTTTTTATTTGGTATGCGGAATGCCATCATGGACAGGCTGGTAGAACAGGAGGGCCAAGGCTTTTAGTCTGCCTACACTAAGTAAAAAACATTTATCAAGAATTCTACTCACCACATTTCGTCATGGTGCAACTTAGCGCAGCGTATTGATTCACCTAAAGGGGAACAGTCTGCCTTTCTCCGAGGCGAAGCAGAAAAGCCTCGGAGAAAGCACCGTCATTTTCGTGTTTTTCTTTCTCTCCTCTTCCCATTGGCTGGAATGTAAAATTCCAGCCAATGGGAAGCGGAGAGAAAGAAAGAAAAGAGAAAGAAATTAAAAAACACACCCCGAATACCAAAAAGACGGGGCTTAAACGGACAGATGCCCCTCTCCTCCAATGGCTGGCCTCCGTTTAGGAAGCCAGCCAATGGAGAAGAGGGGCGGGTTCAAGCCCCACACTGAAAAACATAAGATCTCGCCGGCGAGACTGCGCAAGCGCAGCCTACACAGGCCGGGACCTAAAAATGAACACATTGTTGAAAATTTGAAACATGAAAGTATCGCGCAACATCAAGCCCAAAGAGAAACCACACAGCTGTTTGTGGTTAAAAACCAAGTTTAGGCCCAACTCCTACACTGACACAAGCAAGGTGAAAAGTTAGTGGAATAGGAAACTTGAAAGGGTTTTCCGTTAAAGGCCAACTCATGACTAACACACTTGAAAGCATTTACGACATCAGCACACAAGTCCCCCCGGCACACACTCTGTACCATCAAACAGACTGTGGCCTGATTAGACAATAGGTTCATAATCAAATTAGTCCAGAGCACGCAGGTACTTTATTAATCAATGGGTTCAAGGAAGAAACTAAATTCTGAGCACACAAAGGTCCCAGGCACACAATGCTGCCAGCACACACTTTACGTAAATTGCATCTAACATGAAACACACACGCATTCATAGGCGAAATAATTCTCTGCCTTAAGTATTATCAAAAATATAATGAAGAATGTGTAATGGTTTAGTTCAAGAATTGGAAGTTATGAGGTCACAGGTCTTTGAGTAGTTTCCCATCTTTTTCTTACGAAGTAGATGCTCCCTAGAATTAGGAATCCTAGAGCGACAGAGCTTAAACAGTTGCAGTTCGAAAGCACCCATGGCCAGCCAGCCCCAGAATGGGATACATAAAGGTTAAGGGAAAATTGACACTCCACATCAGACCAGTGCAGCAAATGAGTGAGCAGGCAAATTTGCACAGTACAGACCTCACTCCCAGTGAGATTGTTGCTGAGGGAGTAAATAGCTGGGACAGTGTTGTAACATTTGTAGAAAATTTAGCAGACTGGACTGAGAGGTTAGCTCCACAAATGAGCTCATGGCCACAAGAAGGGTCGTTTGACCTACATGACATGGTGAAGGTGGACGATTGCATTCTCTATGGTGAGGATGATCCAGATTGGGATTACCCTTACACGAGGAAATGTCTGCGTATATGGTAGAAATATGCCAGACAGCCCCAACCCCACCGTGCCACCACCCTTTTGCATCATATGCCCCTGTTACATAAGGGAGCTGGGGCACCGCAGTATGTTCTTTGGTCACAGATGGACAAGGAAAACCTCAAGATTCAGTTCCCACTGCTTACAGAGGCAGCAGGGAAATGGATCAGGGCATTTGAGAAACAAATTGCAGGTTTCACCCTGGCAGTAGGGGATATAAAAAGCCTGCTTATTTCACTCATAGGTGATGAAAGAGAAACAGTAGTTCAAAAGGCTGCAGTTAGAAATGTGACCTTCAGTGATAGCAGATGTGATAGGTCACCATTTAAACTTGTCAGATCTGTAGTGTGGGATCAGATGAGGAAAATGTACTCTGATAGGCCAGACATCGGCTCCCTTATGACTCAATGTATGCAACCAAAGGAGAATCTCACACAATACATCAATAAGATGAAAGAAAAATTTACCCAGGAAGTAGGTCAGGGTTAGGAGGTGACAGGAGGTAACGCTGTATTATTTTGAAATGTAGTCAAGAAAAGGTTACTTCCTGATGTGCAGGACAGCTTAGATAACACAGTGGCACTGGAAGTCAAGCCCTGGACCAGAATTTGTGCACACAGAATCAATTTTTGCAAGAAAAAAAAAAAAAGGAAGTAGTAGAGAAAGCAGCAGCTAAGTTGGTGCAGTAGAAACTAGCAAAGAAAGGAGCAATGGAAGGTGCTGTAGTGTTATGATTCACAATGTACCCCAATTTAGGGTCAGATAGTCATCTAACCTTTCACCTACATTTACCGTACCATTGTACTTCATAACAGGTTTGTGCAGACCTTTTACTTAGTTCAGTGCTGCATAAATGTCTTGTAGTTTTCTCCAAATACTAGCCTCCTTTATTATGCATGAGGTTTCTTAGATTCACAGTAGGACTACCATTCCTGCATCTTCTGAATAATAGCTGTGTATAAGGGTCATCCTTGGCAAACATGACACAGCAAGGTAGAACCCATGAAAGTACCTTTTGGGCATATAAGAACCATTTCTTTGCTGGGGCAGGCGGAGGAGAGATAGTTCCATGCAGACACACTGATACTGAGGCTACTGTATGCAGAACTCCAGCACACATTGGTCTGACATCCTTCACAGGGTGTCCAACTCAAGACCAAGACGGGGTGATGCACCGTTACATCGCAACTTTTACAACGGGAGTCTTTTACAACGGAACTTTTACAACGCAGGATCCATTACATCGGATGCCATTACAACGCATGGCATTACATAGCAGATGCTATTACAACGCATGGCATTACATCGTAAGTATAGGTAAGTATTTTTTTTTTTAAATTTTATTAATATTAATTATAATTAAATATATTTATTTATGTTTTTTAATATTATTAATTTATTATTTATTATATTAATTAAAGTAATTTTTAAAATAAGTACAGGTGTACAGGGGTGTTTTTAGGTTTCAGGGTAGGGTTTGGGTTTTGGGGTACAGGGGTGTTTTTAGGTTTCAGGGTAGGGTTTGGGTTTTGGGGTACAGGGGTGTTTTTAGGTTTCAGGGCAGGGTTTGGGTTTTGGGGTACAGGGGTGTTTTTAGGTTTCAGGGCAGGGTTTGGGTTTTGGGGTACAGGGGTGTTTTTAGGTTTCAGGGCAGGGTTTGGGTTTTGGGGTACAGGGGTGTTTTTAGGTTTCAGGGTAGGGTTTGGGTTTTGGGGTACAGGGGTGTTTTTAGGTTTCAGGGCAGGGTTTGGGTTTTGGGGTACAGGGGTGTTTTTAGGTTATATTAAATTAATTATATTATATTAATTACATTTCTTAATTAAAATAATTAAATTAAATAAATTATTTTAATTAATTTAATTTAATTACAATTAAAAAAATATTTAAATTAAATTAATTGCATTATATTAATTAAATAAAATTAATTACAATTTTTATTAAAATTAATTTAAATAAATAGATTTAAATGTATTAAATAAAATTAATTACTATTTTAAAATGTATTTTAATTCAATTAATTAAATTAAATTAATTAAATTAACTTAATTTCATTTTTATACTTACCTATACTTACGATGTAATGCCATGCGTTGTAATAGCATCTGCTATGTAATGCCATGCGTTGTAATGGCATCCGATGTAATGGATCCTGCGTTGTAAAAATTCCGATGTAACGGAATGCGTTGTAAAAAACCGCGATGTAGTGACACCAATCCCAAGACGGGGTCCTTCAGTTTCTCACTTCAGGTAATGGGGTTGGTTTTATCCTAGGGGGATTCTTGGCTACACCTATATACATACTAGGTACACATAGGTACATCTAATTAGGGTTTGCACTGTAGGAGAAAGCGTTATTACTGTTATGTATATATACCTGAATATATCCATTGTTTTAGCATGATTGTAGAAATCTACCATCTATTTACTCTTCTTGTGCTTATAACAGTATATATCTGTTTCTGTCTTATAGTTGTTGCAGCACACATATTTTACACTAGAATGACGCTGCCTCAATGAATGCTTATTGAAAATGTTCCCATCGTTTATTAAGTGTATCTCTCTGAGACAAAGTGAGCACGAGTGACTGAGCAAAAAGTACTGTACTTCCAAGATCCCTGAGGGGACAGGGTTGTCATGTTTGATAGTTGCCAGAAACTATTTTCTCCTTGGTAAGAGGAGTTCATAGTGGCACTGTGAGCTAGCTGGTATACAGGAAAACATATCCGGTGGGGGTGTCTGGAATTAGTCTGGACGCCAGTCCCACAGTTTACGTTGTCTAAATGCGTAGATCCTATATAGATTATAGGAACTTTGCGACAGTAGTTGCAGAAGCCACTCAGATGACTGCAATGTCAGTGGGAACAGTCCCAGGGGCCACCAAATGACTGTACCTACAACAGCAGCACGATGTAAGGACACACGGAAATAGTAGAGGAGGACGAGGAGGAGTAGGAATAGGTAGATTGCATCCTCCCAGAAGGGTTAGGAATGTGGCTGGTGACTTGGTATCTTAGTGGACGCATGCCACATTCCTGGTTTGTGAAGTGATTCCACGATGGGGAATACCAGAAGTAATAAGATGCAACAATGGCACTCATTTTTCTAATACGATATTTAAGCATATTACAAGTTAGGGATAAACCAAAAATTGTACTCCATGTACCACCCCCAAAGTAATGGTATTGTTGAGCGCCTGATTGGTCTGCCGAAGAGCAAGATCAGCAAATTAAGTGATACATTAAACAAAAAAAAGGTTATACTGTCTGCCACTAGAACTCTTTTTAATGAGAAATATGCCAAGCTCACACCATCACTTAATACCCCATCAAATAATGACAGGATGTTCTATCAATATTCAAGTCTCTGCCAGGAGCAGTAGAATTCAGGGAGAAAGCTTGTCACAAGCACTGAATTATGAAATACTTATGTTTTTGTGTGAACTGATGAAGTTTGCAAAAGTTCTTCAACAAACAAGTAACCAAGGAAAAAAAAGGCGCCCAAACTTCAAGGTCGACCTTGCAGCTGTGCAAGTAGGAGATCAAGTGTTGTCTGCAATTGGATCTAAAAATGGAGAGAGAAATTATTCGAGGGTCCCTAGACCGTCACCATGGTCACACCAACCACCCTCAAGGTGGATCGAAGGAAACCCTGGATTCATCACAGACATGTGCGTCTCAACCCAGTTTCTCGCCAAAAATAATGTACAATTAAAGTGGAACAAGAGGGGGGAATGAAGATTGTCATTATGAAAGCACCCCCTCCAAATATTCTTTAGGACTATTTTTTTAATGGACAGCACAAAAGATATGTATTGTTTATATGCTTCTTTTTTTGCCTCTCAATTCTATCTTTTCTTCTCTTTGCTAGCAAAGTACCCACTAATTATAATATTTTCCACTTCCGGAGAGAGCTCTCTAATAACAATGTGACCCATAATGCCCATGCTAAATTGTCAGATAGCGTGTTATCTACAGATGTCAGATATAGGTGCAGAGACCGCGAATGAGTCGTGCTTCGTGTGCTTCCTAATTCCTCATGTGACTGATTCAGATAGACTTCATTCCACAAAAGAAGTAACCCCAGGCATAGCTCAGTGTTTATTGCATCTTTACTTGTGTATAATTAAGGCTCATATGCAATTAATCCATGTCAAAGTAGTATGCTTCTTAGTTAATGCCACCAAATATGACACTTCACCAGAAGCACTATACATTTTCACACATAGGCAGGACATCAGAGAAGAAATATCACGCACAAGAAAGACAGGTTGCCCCACCACTGTAGATTGGATGCAGATTATCCTAGATCTAATATTTCTAGGAGTAGCATGCTCACCAACTGAGTGTAACAACTATTTTGTAAACCCATTACCTCCTGACTGTGTTCGAAGGCAAGGGTTTAGAATGACAGGGTCAACTTTGCCCATGATCAGTGGCATCCCAACATTGAATTTTCCTGTAGGGCCCTGTCTTTATGGAATGGCATTATTATCAGTCAGGATGCAGTAGGGAAAGGTACACTAACCTGGGATGAAAACACCTCACGTTACAGCTGGGTAGATAGTGATGGAGCGAGATTCAGAAATGTTTTTCATTTCAACTCGTGAAGTCACACTTCCATAAATTAATTAATTATATTAATAATCTGTGCTGTGTGTGTATTAATTCAACCTAGTTTAAAGTTGCATTTCATGAAAAGAACACGCGGGACACTAACATGTGTGCTCATAAATGTGCATTATGTTGCATTCTCATGTATGTGCAAAATAATAAATTAATCTTGTCTATTGTTGTGTCATGACTAATAGCAGCTGTTTTAAATAATGGCATGTGCTTATTTTGCTTCCCTGTCTATGTGGTGTCACTCTATTCTCTATAGGTGCATAAAGAACCCTGCTGGATTAAATGAAGAATGGTAGATATAAAATGCTGCTTTATTTGTTTGCTTCTGCTAGATAATTTAGACTAATGGGTTAATCATTAGCAATGATGGGTGGCAACAGAACAAATTGTATTTCTTTCATTAATTTCTCTTTTGTGTTTGTTTATATATTAGTTACACAAATGAAGCTTAGAGATGGCTGCAGAAAAATAGTGCAGTTTTAAAAGTGACGCAAGAGAGGTGGCGCAGAAAAATGACGCTTTCTGAAGAGAGGCCTGTTGATGAAAATGGCACAAGAGAAAATAATTCTGAAAAGGATGGAAAAAGCCTCTGAGCTTTTATTTTGAAAGGTTTTGGAAAGAACTGCTAAAAAGATGACTCTGTGGAGAAATTTGCTAACGTGTCACGGGAGCTCAGAACGGACAGGCTCAAGGTTGAAAGGAAGAGATGTGATAGATTTGCATTACTTGAACTCCTTTCGCTACAAATTGTAGCAACCTAAGGAAATGCTGCCAAGACTTCTACATGAACAATGAACAAGTGGTTAAGTCTGGACATGTGGGAAGGAGATGTCACAATTTACTGTAGCACGAGGTGGCTCAGCCAATGGAGAGCTAGAATTCATCTGATGGAATGTGAAAATTAGTTAGCTCAGCTTATTTTAGGGTATAAGAATGGGCTCAGACAACAGTCATTTGGCTTACGCTCGAGATTCCTGAGGGACGTGATATGCTGATGGACTACACACGTGAGGAAAGGAGTTTTTATTATATGCTTTATTTCTAGGTGATGAGGCTAGAGACAGAGAGATAGTTAGGATTTGGAAATGCTTAATTTTACTTATTTCTGCTAATGAATAATAATTCTTGATTCATGCTCTTTTTATTAATTCTGAATAAACCTCTCTTTATGACATTTTTCTAATGCTTGTTTAATAAAATTCCAAAACCTGAGTTTTTCTAGATGTGTTTAAATAAACTTTCTAAATGACAAGCTGGTCTTGATTATTGTAGATAGTTTAAACAACATATTTAGATCTTATCGCCTCATGATTCAGTCGCTCGGTTGTTGATATGGGCCTAGTGTTGTAGTGTAAGTTTGGTGGTAGTAGATAGAGTCATTTATGAATAATTTTGGTGAGAGCGCTGGATCAATTCCTTGGTAGCAGAGGACGGTTATATGTTAGTTTTATGTTGTTTTTTGACATACATGTTACATGCATGATACATATATGTTAGTATATTCATAGGATTAAGGTTTAACATATGTTGAGTTAGTCAGTTTGTTTAATGTAAGGGTTTTTCAAGCAGTGTGAAAATTCCCAGGTTAGCCATGGCTAGAGATGTGTAATGCTGTGATCAGGACGCTGATATGTAAGCAGGTTACACAAGCACATTTGTTCTGCTTCAGAAGGTGATATCGCCGTGTATCATCGTGTTGTCGCCGTGCAACACATGTTAGGGCTAGGTGTGAATGTATGCATAGTGAGGATTATCTAAGAAATTTGAGCAGCATGAGAATAGGGACAATGAGCCTGTTGTAAAACTCACTGTGATAAGAGTAATAGTATATATTCAAGCTTGAGTGAAGGGTAAGATAACGCCGGTGCATGATTATCTATAAACAGGTGAGAGTCCTGTACGGATAACGTGTTTAATATCTATAAACAGGTGAGAGTCCTGTACGGATAACGTCGCTTATTTTATTAACGGTGCATGATTATCTATAAACAGGAGAGAGTCCTGTAGGGATAACATGTATGTATGACTTTAGGGATACTTTCTGTTTGAAAGTGCGTAATTGTTTTGTAATGGTGTTCAAGTTAAACTTTGAATTGTCACTTGGTTGTGCATTCTGAGGGAAATGAGTTCATTATTACCTGTTAGAAGGGTAGAGTAAGAATTGCTCTACTGGCAATTGAAATTATTCTATGAGAATAGCGCCGACTATTCCAAGCTGAGAATACTTGAATGAATGTAAAACTATCCTATTTAGAGAAGCAGGCAGATGAGTCCGTTTTATGTAATTACTAAAATGTACCAAAAGTAATTTTAAGGTACTTAGGAACATTTAAGATAAAGTCTGTGCTAATTAAAGACTTTATAAGATATTGTGCACTGTTTAAATACATTTAAAAGCTTTGCACGCTATTTAAATCAATTGAAAAGTAACACGATCGAAAATTGTGAAGGAGGGGCTATTTTAGAGAGCGAGATCGTGTGGGGAGAGCCTGAAGCTGCAGCAGCTGTATGCGTCAGAGCAGCCGCGCTCTGATTGGGTGAGGAGTCCGGAGCGTCATAGTAAAGCTGTGCTCTGATTGGTTAAGACGCCTAAAGCCTCACAACAAAGCAGTGAGAGCATTATATTAATTTAAGTGGTTGTGCAATGATTAGTTGATGTGCGCCATCACAGTCATCCAAATTGATTATAAATTTAAATGTCCCCGTTTTAAATTTTCTAATATAGAAGACTTCATTTTATGCCGTGCATGTCACTTCTAAATAATAATAAAGGCTGACGAATATTGTTTTCATCGCATTTTGAAAGGGAGGGGCTGTTTAATAACTGAGAGCGCGAAGGGAGAGAGAGCTGGAGCCGCAGCGGCCGTGTGTGTGAAAGCCGCCGTGCTCTGATTGGGCGCGTCATAGTAGAGCAGCTCTCTGATTGGCTGGAGCTGCCGAGTTGTTTGAAAGTGTCCCCGTTTTGAAGTTGTTTTATTGAGCGTCTCCAATTAAATATCTTTCTTGTAGTCGTGCGTGTCACAATAGATGAATGGTGGCAGCAAACGAGAATTGTGCACTTTGTTGAAGGTTCGGCTCGTTCACAGTAACTGTATGATTCGGAGCCGCCGAGCTCTGATTGGTTAGAATACCTGGTGCGTCATAAAAAGCGGCGCTCTGATTGGCTGGGGCGTTTAGAGCGTCACAACAAAGCCATACTGTAATTGACTACTGAATTGTTTGCTTTAATTATAAAAGTGCACGTTTTGATTTCTTTGTTAGATGCTCTGTTGATTTAAAAGGGCTGATAAGTGTGGCAAGTGTAGCGCGTTATATTGAAATCTCATTTTGTGAAGGAGGGGCTGCTTGGAGTGTAAAGGGGGAGCTACCAGCTGCAGCGGCTGTCTACGTCACAGCCGCCGCGCTCTCATTGGGCAGGGTGCCGCAACATCATAACAGAACAGCGCCCTGATTGGTTAAGGAGTGGTAATGTCACAGCAGAGCTGCGCTGTGATTTGTTGACAACGTTTTATTGTTTGGAAGCGATTATTCGTGATATTATCCCAAAGTTTAATACAAATTAAGAAATAATAAATGAGCATTTTTCAGCTGACACCTTGAATTATAAAATTAAAATCCCGCTTTGGTTTCCCTCGTTATAATGGTGTTGTTGCTTTAAAGAGAAGCGTGTGAATGGTGATGTATGTGGCAAGCGTTTGAGTGCTGTGCGTTGTATTTAGAGCGCATGTAAAGGAAGGGTTGCTTGAAGCGCGAGGGCAGAGAGAGATTACAGTAGCAGTGGTATACGGTCACAACAATAGTCGCGCTGATGATTGGTTGAGCGTCGCGAAAGCAGCGCTCTGATTGGCTGGAACTGCCAAGTTGTTTTGGATTATAAAAGTCCCCGTTTTGGTTTCCTTCCGAAAAGCGCCATTATTTTAAAACGAAGTGTGTCACAAACTAATGTATATAACGATCATTACACGCTGTATTTCAATAGGATTTTGTTTTAGGAGAATATGTTTAGAGAACGAGGGGAGAAGGGAGAATTGTGGTAGTTGTGCTGTAATTGGCCAACATTCTAGAAGACGTGCATTGATTGGCTGATGGTTATTAAATATACTTATCAAATAAATTATAATAGATAAATATTGCCGCTTTAAATTTCCTTCCTACTTCATAGTGGTTAGCAAACATTATAAATTATTAAAATCAATTTATTAGAGTGTTACTGCTGCATGCCGAGTTATTTCAAAGAGGAGGGATTGAGCGCGTGGAGAGAGAGACTGCGGTGGCAGGAGTATGGGTCATAGAGGAGCCGCGCACCCATTGGCTGGTGACGCGCAGTGTCACTAAAAAGCCGCGACCGGATTGGTTGAGGCTCGGGTGAGCACTATAATTGGCTGTGCACTTTGTTTTGATATTTGAGATTGTCGAGGAGTTGTCTGCCAAGAAATTAATTTAACGAAGAGAAATTTAAGCGCTGTGATTGCGCTAGAAATAGAATGAAGCTTAGTTAAGTATTAGAGAGGTTGGTTTCCCTAGTTAGCGCTAATGAATAAAGGAAGGCTGCAATTTCTTAAAATTTAGAACGAATAGCCAGTAACAACTAAGTGTAGAAACAGTATTGGTTGTAATTGAAATAAAAGATTTGAAGATTTCTTAAAGGGTGTATGGATTAGAAGAAAAGCAGGTTTGAATTAAAATTATTGTTAAAGGAATCTAAAAGTTTTTACAGCCAAACAAATTATATAAATTAAAGGCAAACAGATTAGGTTTTTTTTTTTCACAGCTGTTGATGCAGAAAGGTGTGTAAGTGCAAATAAATACATTTTAAACATACCCAATCACATTTAGGTGTTTTTATTGTTGAAAAATAAATATTTTTTTTGCTGTTTTTGCAAATTCATGTTTTTCTTTCCTGGTTTATTAATTTAGTGATGCAGGTAAATTAGGAGGAATATTAAATTAACCAAGTTATTAGGTTTTTCTACACCTGATAGTGTTAAATTAATTAATTAATTGATCAGCAAACGCTGTAAGGCAAAATTAAGAGAGTGTATTTACCAAATTATCTAAAGAAAAAGAAAATGACTTCCTGGTATAAGAAAATGAAAAAGGTTGTGGCTAAATGCGAGAATAAATTAATGATTCCCAAATTAGCGAAATTAAATAATAAAGGTATCAGAGTAGAAGATAGTGATCAATGTAAAATAGATGTTGTAAATAAAGATCAGGACAATAATTTAAGTAGATTGCCAGAACAGATTAATGTAACGCCGAGAGTCCCAGTTCAAATTAATGAAGTCCCAGACCAGACCTATTATCAATGTGACGGAACAGAAAAGCATGATGAGATGCCAAATACTTCTGGAATTAATATTCCTGATCATGTGAATTCATCAAAAGATTTAAAACAGTCCATGAAATATATGGAAACAGTGACAGTTCCTATGCTTGGAAAAGATGAAATTAATTCCGCAGTTTTAAAAGTCCCATTAACTGAAAAAGTTTATTCTGTTGTACTTAAAATTGAACTGGTAATGATTACTACTGAGCAAGAAAGAGTGATGACTCCAGTTCTAGCGAGTGAGAAGTATGATATTGATCTGATTGATTTGACACAGCCTGATGAGTCAATAGATGAAATTGACCCACAGATTAAAATAAACTTGACAAATGATGATGAGTGTCAGGATGTATTAGAATTTTACAAAAAGCCCAGAGAGGACATTAAAATTGTTCCTATGCCAGAGTCAGGTTATGTTTACTTCACGGATGATTCTTGTGTAAAAACAGAAGAAGGCTTTATGAGAGCAGCATATTCTGTCTGCACAGTTTCTGATATTGCTGACAATAAATTCGGTAATGGAGTTGTGCATGATTATGAACAACTCTGGTCCCAAAAAGATTATTTTATTTCTACAGGTTCACTTATCAGAAATGCAAATTTAATTAAAGGATTGATTGATAGCATTCAATTGGCAGAAAGGATTGCTGTCATAAAAGGTACAGCATACAAAAAGAATGATGAACATGCTTTGAGTTCACTAATACTAACATCTATAGTTGAAACTTGGCAGGGAGTCAAAGATTTACAAGATGAAGCAACTCATGAGGAGAAAAACACATGGTTGAGAGCAGATTATAGACAGCGAGATGAGTATGAGATTTGGACACACAAAGATAGCAGAGTAGTTTTACTAAATAGCATGATAACTGACATGGACAGAATGTACTATAGAATTGTGAATTTTATTTTCCAAGAGTGTCTGACTTGCCAGCAAATGAACACAATTAAGAGAACAGTTGTGGCATTGGGAACAGAAAGACAGGAGAGTGATTCATTCAACAGATTACAAATGGAATTCATTGAGATGGCACTGTATAATAATCTGTGCTACGTTTTTGTGATTATCTGTTTGTTTACAAGATGGGTGGAAGTATTTCTTACACAACATAATGATGAAATGAATGTTGCAAAGTTATCAGACGGCAGAAGACATATTGAAAACAGACTACTCCATTGTAGAGATAGACCAGAAAATTCAAGTGTTGAGGAGTATGAGAATGGTACTATAAAGAACAGAGATATAAAATTGTGCCTAGCTGCAGGTACAAAGTGGACAGATGTCCTTCCACTTGTTTTGATGTTTCTGAGAAGTACTACTGATAAAAAGACAGATTTAAGTCCACATGATATTATGATGGACAAGGTCATGAGACAGGCATTCATACCAGTGAAAAGAATGATGACTATCAATAATAGCATCAATTTGGAGTACTGCAAGAATTTATCAGATGTAGTGACTTTTGTGTCTAATGAAGATGGAACTGAAGTGCAAACAAGAGAAAAAGAGCAAGCACATGATCCGTTACCAAGTGAAAGGATCAGGAAAAAGGTTCGTCTAAAAGGAAATTGTCTAGTGCCAAGATGGCAGAAAGGGAGGCCAGTTAGTCTTGTCACAATAAATGCAGTGAAGTGCAAAAGACTGAAGAGGTGGATTGACACTGGCCATACTTTTCGTGTACTTACACCTGAAAATTCTGATGCTGATTCAGATTTTGAAGAAGGGCCTGAAAGAAATCCAGATCTTGAAGATCGACAAGTTGGTCGACATCTGGAGAACATGAATAGAAAACAAGCCTTGAATGAAGAAGACTTGAAAGTTGTGACTGAAGATTCAGAAAATGATGGAGATCTGCCAGAAAAAGAAGCGGAAGAAGAATCTGATCAGATTGTGATTGAAGACCAGGAGAGTATTGAAAAGCAGAAAAGAAGCTCTGAAAGCAGGAACAGGAATTCTGAAACTGGGAAGTTGAAGGTAATTGAAAAAGAAGAAGAAGATAAATTGCCAAGTACCAGCTACAAAGATGATGTTCCTAACAGAGTGAAGCTGCCGAGTAAAGAAGGACCTGAGTCCAGAATTAAAATTTCTGACAGTAAAACTGATGAGAGTGATGAAAATTCTCAAATAAGAAAATTTGTAATGTGACCGAGAAAAAGAAGAAATTATCAAGAAAAGATGGTAATTGGCCAGGAGAAAAAGAAGGCCTAAAATTCAAATTGGTACACAGATCAAAAGAGAAGATTGATGAGATATCAAGTCAGAAAGGTTCTGAAAAGAAAAGTGAGGCAGGAAAGAAATTAGAGGTGATACCTGTAATGGAGGTAAATAATAGCAGGCAGAAAGAGATTGAAGACAATAGTGACAATGATTGAGGTACATACTTGTTAAAACATTTTTAGGTTTCTGTTTTTGGCATAAGGCTGAAGAAAATGTGTTAGGTGACACAAGGTCGAAGAAATTGTGTTAGCAAAAAAAAAATTAACTTGTGACATTAGGTCGAAAAAAAAAAAACTATTAGAAGGTTTAAAGGTATATATAAAAAAATTTTTTTTTGAAAAAGGGGGGGTGTTAGAAATTTTTAGAAAATTTAGACAACATTTTTAAAATGTTTGTTTTATTTTTCCTTGCAAGCTTAATGAAATTACTTTCATGTTTTTGTAATTAACAGCTCAAGATGCTAAATCTTAAAGAGATATTGTAAGATGTCTCTGATATATGTGCTCCTAATAATTCTACTTTAGTTAGTTTTAGTTGTCATTTTCACTTGAGGAAAAGCAGAGAATTTACAACATGAGAAAGGCATAAGAGAGAAAGGTAGAACTGAAGGGGTTTCTTAAAACTCAATATGAGAATTGTAGATAAACTAATGAGATAAGTCTTTAGAATTTACTAACACAGGTGAAATTGAATCATGTTCATCTTAAGATAAAATTTTTGCTAAAATGTTTGGTGGTGTTTGGTGATTTTAAAATCACCAGATGGGGGAGTTGATGGAGCGAGATTCAGAAATGTTTTTCATTTCAACTCGTGAAGTCACACTTCCATAAATTAATTAATTATATTAATAATCTGTGCTGTGTGTGTATTAATTCAACCTAGTTTAAAGTTGCATTTCATGAAAAGAACACGCGAGACACTAACATGTGTGCTCATAAATGTGCATTATGTTGCATTCTCATGTATGTGCAAAATAATAAATTAATCTTGTCTATTGTTGTGTCATGACTAATAGCAGCTGTTTTAAATAATGGCATGTGCTTATTTTGCTTCCCTGTCTATGTGGTGTCACTCTATTCTCTATAGGTGCATAAAGAACCCTGCTGGATTAAATGAAGAATGGTAGATATAAAATGCTGCTTTATTTGTTTGCTTCTGCTAGATAATTTAGACTAATGGGTTAATCATTAGCAATGATGGGTGGCAACAGAACAAATTGTATTTCTTTCATTAATTTCTCTTTTGTGTTTGTTTATATATTAGTTATACAAATGAAGCTTAGAGATGGCTGCAGAAAAATAGTGCACTTTTAAAAGTGACGCAAGAGAGGTGGCGCAGAAAAATGACGCTTTCTGAAGAGAGGCCTGTTGATGAAAATGGCACAAGAGAAAATAATTCTGAAAATGATGGAAAAAGCCTCTGAGCTTTTATTTTGAAAGGTTTTGGAAAGAACTGCTAAAAAGATGACTCTGTGGAGAAATTTGCTAACGTGTCACGGGAGCTCAGAACGGACAGGCTCAAGGTTGAAAGAAAGAGACGTGATAGATTTGCATTACTTGAACTCCTTTCGCTACAAATTGTAGCAACCTAAGGAAATGCTGCCAAGACTTCTACATGAACAATGAACAATTGGTTAAGTCCAGACATGTGGGAAGGAGATGTCACAATTTACTGTAGCACGAGGTGGCTCAGCCAATGGAGAGCTAGAATTAATCTGATGGAATGTGAAAATTAGTTAGCTCAGCTTATTTTAGGGTATAAGAATGGGCTCAGACAACAGTCATTTGGCTTACGCTCGAGATTCCTGAGGGACGTGATATGCTGATGGACTACACACGTGAGGAAAGGAGTTTTTATTATATGCTTTATTTCTAGGTGATGAGGCTAGAGACAGAGAGATAGTTAGGATTTGGAAATGCTTAATTTTACTTATTTCTGCTAATGAATAATAATTCTTGATTTATGCTCTTTTTATTAATTCTGAATAAACCTCTCTTTATGACATTTTTCTAATGCTTGTTTAATAAAATTCCAAAACCTGAGTTTTTCTAGATGTGTTTAAATAAACTTTCTAAATGACAAGCTGGTCTTGATTATTGTAGATAGTTTAAACAACATATTTAGATCTTATCGCCTCATGATTCAGTCGCTCTGTTGTTGATATGGGCCTAGTGTTGTAGTGTAAGTTTGGTGGTAGTAGATAGAGTCATTTATGAATAATTTTGGTGAGAGCGCTGGATCAATAGCACTGTACGTCCCCAAACTGTCATGAAACCAACTTCTGCTTCCTTATGTTTCAGGGGTAATGACCAATACCACATAAAGAGAGAGAAGGGCAGGCCACCGTACGTCCCTCCAGAGAATCAATGAAATCACCAGAACAAGTACAGCAGTGCCAAAAAAGGAATGAGAAACATAAAAGATAGCTTCCCAAAGGTGTTTCTCAGGCAACATGAACGCGAGTGGTCCGTAGCATTCAGTCGCAGGTTTTTCTCCTCCTGACCCAATGCACCAGAGAAATACTTAGAAGGATGGGGGGGACCCTATCACGCCAGAATTTTAGCGTGTGTGAGAGGCAGCAAGGGTCGAGCTTGGCGTGGTGGATTCTGCACTCAGCAGAGTCATTATTTTCACTCGTTAAATTTGGCTGCACGAGTATTGCGGCGCGTCTGACAAAGCCGATATTGAAACCAGTAAGGATGGCGCCTCGGGGACCTAAACCACTCAAAGATGGCAAAGCAGTGAAAGATCCTAAGGCTCCGGCTAGGGCCACCAACGATGGTATAGACACCAACAAGCCCCTACAACCGGCAAACGCCCTGCTCCGTTCCACGGGAGGAGTATGGAGGTCCCCAGCGATGTCTTCCAAAAAACTATCTGTGCAACAATCAGGTGGCGGCCCCGGCGGTAGTGTCATGAACCCGGGCAGCAAAGCCGTACCTAATACATTGAACACGGGAGCATGCGATCGCATTCAAAAGCCTCACATACCGAAAGAAACCAAAGATGCCAAAGATGCTGCCGAACCTGGAGACACAAAGCTCCGGCAACCCACCTTGAATGAGGCTTTCGCTAGCAAAGTACAGGATTCAACGTCGGCTAGCAAGGTACAGGATTCAACGCTGGCGAGAACCGTGGATGCGCTGGACATGGGAGAGAATGACGCTGGGGCTCACCGCGAGGACACTGTAGCTCCGGTTGCCGAGCAACGCCGTCAAAGCACACCGTCTAAGAGAGCTGGGAGCCGACCAGAACCACGACCGACCAGAACCACGAGAACAGCGAAATGGAACAGTGGGATTTGAAACACAGGAGCAATGGAGGTTCTACAGCACTCGAGGAGAGCGAGCAAGGCCGACCCCCGAGGGGAAGTGACTTGGGCATGCCAAAAGGAACTGTGAGTACTTTGCAGCTAGATCCAGGCCTGGAAGGTGATGAAGGGGGGGGGCAGGTTCAACAGAAGGGGATTGCTTCTATTCTCTGAATGAAGACTCAGAGTCATTGATGTCTAGCGAGGAGAGCTCTTTGGAGGATACAGGCTCCGACTCGAGATCAGAAAGCTCGTCATCTGGCCAGGGGAGCACACAAAAAAGGCGATCCAAGGTTAAGGACAGAGTAAACCTTGCCAATACCGCCAGGAAGCTTGTATTTGATTATTCTGCCACATCACAGATGTATCAAGTGGGTGAAATAGAAACTGAGCAAATAGGGCACGCTACACCCACTCCTCAGACCCAGCCACAGGCCGCCTCACTGGACCTTTTGTTGATCACTCTGAAGCAGATGCAAGGGGGGGCAAGGCTTGAAAGTCGCAGGGCCAAACAGGCAACAAAGAAAATCCAAGCCTCCCTCAGGAAAATGAACAAATTGTATGAAGGCATGGCAAATGAGGGTGACTGAAGTGGAGGAAAGGACTGGAAAACTCGAATATGATGTTAGCAGATGGCACTCTTTTAGGCAAGCTCAAGAGCAGATAACAGAGGATGTTCAGTGGAAGCTAGAAGACTTTGAGAACCGTCAGAGACGGAATAACATAAGACTTTTGGGTGTGGCTGAAGGGATGGAGGTGCAGGATGTAAGGATGTTTGTGATCAACCTGTTTAAGGGGGCATTTCCCGAGATGACTTGTTGGAATTGGGAAACCGAGTTGCTGAGAGCACACCGATATCCCCTGACTTTAAAGAAGGGACCTGGGGCACCTCAGCTAGATAGACCTAGAGCTATTCTGGTGTATGTGGGCAACTATCTGTTGAGGCAGGAGATTATGGATAAAGCAAAGCCCGAGTCCAAGCAAACATTTAACCAGGGCACGTTCTTTGCCCGCCCTGACTTTTGTCGCGCCACCATAGAACGGAGGTGGAGACTCAGGCAGCTGATAGCTCCACTTCAGAGCCTTGGGTCTGAGGCTTACTTGTTGTTCCCTGCAAGGCTCAAGGTGATCACGAAAGGCCAGGTTAATTTTTTTTTCTCAGAGGTGAAAGCGCAACAATATATGGAAGAATTGAAAGGGTCAGGGAGGGTTTGAGGGATAAAGTACTTCGGCTGAAAGCGTAGATAATCCAGGTATCCCCCTCCATTGAAGTTGGTAAAGGGCAATGTAATCACTAGGGTATAGTGGGGTAGGTTAGGGGACACAGCTGAGACACAATAGAGCATTGGGTGGGAGGTGGCTGCGACGGCTGCGAACTTTCTACGGCCACACATAGGTCATGGCTGACCTATTTGCCTGTGAAGGGGGGGAGGTCTCAAGGGAGGGCTTGAGGAGGGGTGGGACAGGGACGGGGAGAGTGGGGGGGGCACCAAGGGGGCACACACAGCATACACAGCACAGCATAGATCAAGACGCTGTTTGAATTTATCTAACTGGATGGCGGGAAAGGTGGGATTCCCGTTTAAGGAATCTTAATGAGTGTTCGGATTGCGTCCATAAATGTATGAAGTCTTAACGGACAAGCAAAGAGGCAGCAAGATGCCTCTATGCTGAAGGCAATGCGGCTGGATTTGATATGCTTACAAGAGACCCATATTGAAGGGACAAGGGCTTATCTATTAGAGCAGTTAGTGTTTTCACTCTTGGAATGTACTAAACAAGGCACTAGGACTAGGGGGGTTGCTGTATTAGCTAAAAGGGGTGATATTAGTGTAAATAGGAAATTGGAAGATCAATGGGGCAGATGGGTTCTCCTAGAGTGTGTCTTACATGGGGAAATATATACTGTTGTTTCAATCTATTGGTCAACAGAGGACGATCTGGACGTCTTCGAATATCTGGATGAAGAATTAGCCTTATGGCCAGAACCGGTAATATGTTGCGAGGATTTCAATATTAATGGTTTAACTGGCTTAGGGATTGAGGGGGGACAGATATATACTGGCCGTAAAAAAAACAGGCGCTGCAATAGTTTATCTGGTCCAACATAACTCACTGGTGGATGTCTGGGCACGCTTAAATCCTCCAGGTACTGGCAGTACATTTTATTCTGCACCACACAAGGTTTGCTTTAGGCTAGACTATTTTTTGATTACCAACTCATTAATGCCAAGAACACAGATAGAGAAACTCCCCAGGATTATGTCAGATCATAGCCCATTGGTTATTACCCTTAAGCACGATAAAGCAGCTAAAAAGAAGGAGAACACATGGTCATTTGAACGGGCTCTATTAAAGGATGGCGATTACATAAAATATATGGATTGTTAACTTCTGGGAAATTAATAGGGGAAGTACATCGGCAGGGATGATATGGGATGCATTTAAGGCAGGTATAAGGGGAGAGACTCTGAGTTTCAGTCTACATAACCACAAGGAGGAAAGATTAAAGGTGATAGAACTTATTAAATGGGTAGAGCTAGTAGAAGAGGAGTTGTGCACAGCAATACAGCAGGGGATACCCATAGAACAAATTTTGCTTAAGTTAATAGCCGCCAAGGCAGATGCTGTGGAGAACATAGCTAGGAAAGCAGCAGCCAACTTTTTAATTAAGAAAGAACTATGCCACGAATTAAGTGAAAAGGTGGGGCACACCTTGGCAATACGCACAAGGCAAAAAGCGGCAGCCGGCAAAATAAGAGAGATCTCTGATGGTGGAGGCGGCACTATAATAGATACTTGCGGGATTCGTGAAATTTTCAGGCTTTTCTATGCTGATTTGTATACGGAAGAGCAGTTAGGAGATAGAACAGAGACCCAGGCGTATCTTGGAGATACACTTCCCACTGGTCTTTCTGAAGAAGACAAGGCGCTCTTGGATCTTCCTATAACAATGGAGGAGCTTTTAATGGCATTAAACGGTCTCGCGTCAGGTAAAGCGGCTGCCCCGACCAGATACCCCTAGAATTTTATAAGACCTTTCAAACAATTTTAAGCAAGGACATGGGGGACACGATGTTGAGGGCACAGGTAGGGGACTCTATACCAAATTCATGGGCAGGAGCAGATATAGTCGTGATTTTAAAGAAGGGTAAACCATCGGATGAGCCAGGGTCCTATAGGGCTATAACTCTTATGAATGCGGACGCTAATCATTCTCTAAGATCTTGGCACTAAGATTAGCCAGAGTAATAGAAGGGCTGGTTAGTCCTACCCAACATGGGTTCATTCCAGGAAAAGGCACTGCGCAGCATATACGACAGGTCATCACCCTTTTTGATGCGGCGGAGGTCTCAGGAGGCCCTATGGCTGTCTTACTATTAGATGCAGAGAAGGCATTCGATAGGGTCTCCTGGGACTACCTTTGGACTACTATGAGGTGGAATGGTATAGGGGAGGGGTATGTTAGGGCCATACAGGCTTTATACACAGGTCCAACAGTTCGCCTAAGAATTAATAGAGGATATACTGAGTCCCTACAGATACAGCATGGGACTCGCCAAGGGTGCCCGTGCTCGCCGCTCCTGTTCGCCCTATATATCAACCCACTCCTGCGTAGGTTGCAATCAAAGAATAGGATTGTGCCACTAAGGGCTCAGGGGCGAGATTTTAAAACATTTGCATACGCAGACGGCGTGGCAATTGTTACACCAGTACCAGGTAGGACGGTATAGAGGTAGAGGCAAAAGCCTAGGCTTTCGGACTGGTCTCAGGATATGCCCTTAACAGGGCCAAAACACAAATAATTAAGAATAGCAGGGCGCTTTGTGATGATGTTAGGGTCACCACCTCTGCAAGTTATCTTGGGATTAACATCTCAGCAGACTTGGATAGGATGGTGGAAAAGAATATTGAGCCTATGATTACCAAAACTAAGCATGATTTGGATAGGATGCACAATCTCAATCTATCACTCGTAGGACGGACAAATGTGATTAAAATGATTATTCTGCCTAAATTTCTGTACCTATTTAGGACAATTCCACTTTTCTTTGAGACCAAATGGTTCACTACAATAGAGCAAACGTTGAACAGGTTCATATGGGCACATGGCAAGACCATGAGAGCGCTGCGCTATATGACTCTTTCTAGGGCCAGAGGGGGCTGGGCGGTCCCGGACCTCAAAATTTATTATTGGGCAGCGGCACTCCATTATATGCAGGGATTGCTAGGGGGACCGGCTGGGGATTTAAAAATAAACGGTGGATCTACGGACATATATGCTGCAATATTGGGTGAGGAAGCTGAAAACTGTTTGCTTAAATGTGTTCACTCAAGTTACAACAAGACAACAAGATTTAAAACATTAAAGGCGGCGTGCAGGATATGGACAGTCTTTTCTAAAAAATATGGTCTGGACTGATTTAATCGATTCATGCGAATATTTAGGAATCTGTCATTTCCTGATGAAATATTTGCAGATGCAGTTATGGCTGAATGGACAAGGAAAGGAATCTTGAAGCTGGGTGATCTGATTGGGATAGATGGGATTTATCAATTCACTAGATTACAGAGGACCTATGGGATAGATCGAAGGAGCTTTTTTAAGTATCTGCAGGTTCGGAGTTTCCTCTGGAATAAGCAGGGAGGCTCGGTAGGGTTTAGTAGGAATACAATTCTTGAAGCCATTGAGAGTGGGGCAGAATGTTCTATCCGCAGTCTGTATTCAGAGTTATGTGCTACAAAGGTTGACGACATGGAGAAATGCGGGGTTAAATGGTCAAGCAAACTGGGGATAGAGATGGACTGCTTCCAGGAATCTTTAGAATTAGGACAGACCCTATTATGTTCAGCCGGGTTGCAGGCCCAACAGTATAAAACAATATATTCCCTATATTATACACCGGCAAAAATAGCACAGTGGGGAGGAACAATGGGGACTACATGCCCGCGCTGTGACTCCTCAGAGGCAGATATAGTTCACATGTTCGCCACCTGTCCACAGCTATATACTCTCCACAGGGCCATAGAAGCCTTTCTTTTAGGGACCTTGGGAATCAATGTCGCTCTAACATCAGTATGGATTCTCCTCGGGGTTAGCGGAGAAAGGGAGCAGAGGCCTGATTCTCAGTTTTTATTCATGGCTATGTCTGTCCTATGAATGTGCATAGCAAGGGGATGGCTAGATAGAACACCACCAACATTACATCAGTGGTTGGCCAATGTCCTTGCTGTCTTCAATTTAGAAAAGGGAATATATGCAAGGAAGGGGAAAAGGGGAAGACTATTAGGGAGGAGAATATGGGAACCCATTCAGAAATGGAAAGAGTCTGTTGGAAATCCCCAGCATGATCCACCTTGAAGGGAGGTGTGTAGGTATTGTTTCGTTTCTATCTACTGACTCTCTGTTTAGCCATGATAGGATTATAGGATTATAAATTCTGTATTTTACCAATGTCTATTGTTGTTTTTTCTATGCAAGAATGTATTGTGAGGTGGTTTTTGCTGTGCTGTAACATCAAAAAACTTTTAATAAAATATTTTAAAAAAAGAGAGAAACATAAAAGATAGATTGTTTCCTAATATTCTAGGAACGATCAGGAATCCAGAGTTGGACGTCACAGGAGCTTCTACTGCACTTCTGAGGAAATTCACTCCTTCATGGAAGAGGAAACCTCACACATATAATAGTCTCATGCTTCATCATCGGTATCCTCTCCCCAACATGGTAAGTGAAAGCCAACAGGGTAGACTCAAGCTCCTTGAAAACTTTAAAGGAAGGAGGAAGTTCTTAGATTAAAAAAAACTACTGGACAAGGCGGGATCCAGACTAGCTAAAAATACCTCGTTGTTCCTCAGTTGTCACCTTTAATTATGATGACTCCAGGAATATCTAAAAACATTCACAAGCGGGTGTATTGAGAGCAGTACATCAAACCTTTCTATCATCTGCCAACATGTTTCTGCCCAATGATGGTAGCCTAACAGGTCTGTGGCATTCTTTAGGGCTTGTGGATCCCTTCAACCAGCTTATGTGGCTCCAATAGTCACTTAGTAAGTTACTATTAAAAGATGTAAACTACCTTTTACCCAGGTGAATCCTACCTGGAACTGGATCTAGAAGTATAAACACAACTGTTTGGAAACAGATTGACCCAAAATGCAACTTATTTAGATCATATTCATAAAAAGAAGCAGAGAGAGACTTTCCTACAACAGCGTATACTTATATTACATTTGAAAAGTAGTCATGCAAGTGCATTTTCACGGCACACCACTGCAAACAAAAACATGTGAAGGGTGAATGGTGAATGTGCATTTCAACCCTCACAAGTGCACATGCTACGTTGGCATATGACTTTACCAGTGTCAAATACACAAGTTATCTTAGTAGTAACTATTCATTTCCCTAGACTTTAGTGGATACCGGCTGTCTGGTCACAGAGGGGGTGATGTTCTTTGTAGTCACATACTAATTATAAAGTGACAATTATTAGTCCTACCTGGAGGAGAGTAACTCCTGCCCATAGTGCATCCCATGGGACCTCAACATGCCTCAACATCAGCACTTCTCTTAGAGGGCACAAAACAAGAATGAAAGTATTTAGTAGTTCCTTTCCACTTTGCACCCTATCACTCGGGGCCATGGTTGTGCTTTAAAACAAATGTGTTTGTAATCAATCTGTACCTATTTGGCCACAGTGGGTAATGCATGGCGGTCACCGTCCCATCAGGCAAACAGTGCCGGGCTATGTGCATATGGTGAATTCCCTTGTCCCCATTTGTGGAGCTGCATAACTGGCTCCGCAATCATGAGCGCATCCCAGCCCATATGTTTGTGCATTGTGTGTATGCAAGACTGCTAAGGCATTATACTGCAGCCGACAGTTGATTGTTATCGAGGCTGCCATCCAACGTGTGATTCACGAGATTCTGGCTATACCCGTTTTCTGAGCATCAGAGTGGCACGACACCCATGTCCTTAATTCCGTCCCATACCTGATGAACGTGTTGAATGTGTGTGAGACGCAGCAACAGCATGCGGCTATATGTCTTTGAAGAAACAGCACATGAACAGTTTTGCTTCTTGTTTTCCACACAATTGCTGGACATATTGAATGTTGAGCATGATAAGGTACTCAAATGAGATGGTGATTTTCCACGATTCATTGTTATCCACGAATATAAGATATGCCATCCCAGCATCATTGCTGACACAGTGTTAAGTGAATGAACATAGTACAACGCACATATTGTTCATATAAAACCCTCTTGTTCACCTGATGGGACGGTGACCACCATGCGTTACCCGTTGAGGCCAAATAGATACAGATACACAAGCACGTCCACAAGTGATAGATGGGAATTAACTATTAAATACTTTCATTCTTGATATGTGCCCTTTAAGAGAAGTACTGTTGTTTAGGCATGTTTAGACCCCATGGAATACACTATGGGTAGGAGTTACTCTCCTCCAGGTAGGACTAATAACTGTCACCTTATAATTAGTGTGTGACTACTAAGGACATCACCCCCTCTGTGACCGGACAGCCGATCCCTCCTAAAGTCTAGGGTAAGGAATAGTCATGTTACTACTAAGATAACTTGTATATTTTACACTGATAAAGTCATATATCTATGTTGCATGTGTGCTTGTGAGGGTTGAAATGCCCTTTCATCCTATACGTGTTTTGTGTTTGCAGTGTGTGCCGTGATAATGCATTTGCATGTCCACTTTTCAATAGTAATATAGGTATACACTGAAGTAAGAAAGTCTCTCTCCTCTGCTTTTTTTTAATATTGTCTACATAAGTTGTATTTTGGGTCAATATCTTCCTAAATAGGTGTGTGTATAACACTAGATCCAGTTCCACATAGGATTCACCTATATACCTAAAAGGTAGCTGTTAGTACTGGGGGTCTCCAGTTGGCAGAGGTAGGTACCACTGTCCAAATAGGGACCCTTGCTTCTAGTCAGGGTAAGGAGGAAACCCTCTGAGATAACCCCTGCTCACGCCCTTGGTAGCTTGGCACGAGCAGTCAAGGCTTATCAAAGGCAATGTGTAAAGTATTTGTACCAACACACACAGTAACACAGTGAAAATACCACAAACTGACTCCACAAGAGTTTAGAAAAGGTAAAGGTATTTAATCTAAACTACACAAGACCAAAACCACAAAAATCCAACATACACAGTTCAAGAATATGGTTGCAAAAAAGTTCTTAAGGTTCTTAAGGTTAGCAATAAAATTATCCACAGTTGCGTCACGTTTTAGCCACAGTACCTTTGTTAGCGATAAAAAGTTGCAAGCACAGAAGCTGTAGTGATGAAAAACAAACGATGCTTTGCTCCTGAGACCCTGGGGAGGCGTTAGCGACAGCCCCGCTGCAGCAGCGGGCATGTTGCGATGAATCCGGTCTGTATGGGGAGGAAGGTCACTTGTATGGATTCCGGTGCTTAGGTTCTGTAGGAAGTTCTCTCCCGCAAAGGCACGATGCGATGATTCTCGGGTGTTGCGACGATCTCCGGGGCGACGAAGCGCGGTAGAGCGCCGATCTTTCTCTCACAGCTCCTCGATGCGATGGCTTTGCAGCGATTCTCGCAGCGACGTGATGCGATGATCTCACTCAGCGATGACAGACTCTGCGACAATGTTCGCAGCGGCGGAAATCTTCCCGCTAACGAAGGGTGCGCTGTCTTCAGGCAGCGGTAACAGGCGCTGCAGCGATCTCGGTCTTCGTAGCGGTGGGAATTTTCTCGCTCGGCCAGGATTGCGATAAATTTTCTATAGCAAAGTCTTTGAAAGCTTGATTTCCAGCTCCCCAACACAGGTACAACTTCCAGAGGCACCACACATGGGCCAAGCACTCCTGGAAGGACAGAGCTCTCTCAGCAGAGCTCAGGGAAGCTGGGGGTGAAGTCCTTTTGTTCCTGGGACTTCATAACAGGGAGCAGCTCTTCTCAGGCCATTGGAGATTCCTTCAAGCAAGGGGACACAGCACAAAGCAAAGTCCTTCCCCTCTCCATGGCAGCAAAGCAACAGCAGGTCAGTCCAGCAAAGCGAGAGCAGGACAGTCTTCCTTCTTCAGTTTCAGCTTTCTCTATGGCAGAGGTTCCTTCTTGATTCCAGGATGATCTAATTTTATGTTGTCAGGGGTCCTGTACTTATACCCCTAAAAGTCTTTGTTCCTTTTGTGCAGGATGGCTCTGAGCCCGGTCTGAACCAGTTCTGGGTGTTCCTTGACCACTTTGTTTTCCTGGCTTCTCCTTTCCTTTCAGAGTGAAGGGCAGGGTCGTCAGCCGCCCAGCAGGAGGTAGAGCCAGCATTGTGGTAGGCAGGCACAGCCCTATTCAGGCCCAGGTGCTATCTCCTCCCACCACTCAAGTTGCAAATGCAGTCATTCAGCCTAGCGCTGACTCAGCCAGCCTCCTGGGGAATCCCCAGCCCCTGTCACTCTCAAACCAGACAGTCAATTCACAAACAGGCCAAGAACAGCAACTTTCTAAAAGATGTGTTATTAAATTCTGAGTTCAGGGATACCAGACTTTTATGTCCTAACTTGCTCCTATGGGAAGATATGCTGGTAGCCACTGTAGCCAGCGTCCCCCCTGATAGCCTATGGATCAAGATAGCCTTGCAGCAGTGAAAAGCAAATGGCTGTAATTCACTACCAGAGCACGTCACCTGCACAAGTACATGCTCTACCTTTCATATACACTGCACCCTGCCCAAGGGGGTTCCTTGGGCCTTCCATAGGGGTGACCAATGTGCACAGAAAAGGAAGGGTCAGGGGGGACACTGACCAGGAGGAAATGGCAGTTCACAGACTGCACACAGGCACTGCAGGGGCAGGCCTGAGACACCATTTTAGGGCTACTTATGTGGGTGGCACAATCAGTGCTGCAGGCCCACTAGTAGCATTTGTCATCACCAGCCCTGGCACACCCAGTGCACTTTACTAGGGACTTCTTGGTGATACAAATATGCCAATCATGTATATCCAATCACAATAACAATTTACACAGGGAGCACTTACACTCTGACACTGATCAGCAGTGGCAGAGTGTCCAAAGCATCTAAACCAGCAAAAACTAAATCCAGCACAGCATCAAAAATACAGTAGGTAGAGGTAAAAAGATAGGGGTAAACCACGCCAAGGATGCCAGGTCTAACACGTGTCCCCTCAAGCTGAACGTGGGGAGAACTGCCCACCCTCTTAGGAGTTCTCTTCACTAAGGCCGAAAAACGTGGACAGACCATCAGCATTGGCGTGTTCTGTGCCAGGACGGTGTTCCACCATAAAGTCCATTCCCTGTAGGGAGATGGACCACCTCAACAGTTTCGGGTTCTCACCCCTCACCTGCATTAATCATCTGAGGGGCCTGTGTTCTGTCTGAACACGGAAGTGAGTCCCAAACAGGTAGGGCCTCAGCTTCTTCAGAGCCTAGACCACAGCAAAAGCTTCCCTTTCAATTGCACTCCACCTCTGTTCCCTGGGGAGTAGCCTCCTACTAATGAAAGCTACAGGCTGGTCCCAGCCCTCCTCAGTGATCTGAGAGAGTACTGCTCCCACACCATGCTCTGAAGCGTCTGCCTGCACTATGAATTCACTGGAGAAGTCAGGTGCCTTGAGCACCGGTGCTGGGCACATGGCAGTCTTCAGGGTATCAAAAGCAGTCTGGCATGCTTTGGTCCAGTTCACTTTTCTGGGCTGCTTCTTGGAATTCAGCTCTGTCAAGGGGGCAACAATGGTGCCATATCCTTTGACAAACCATCTGTAATACCTGGTGAGACCTAAGAAGGCTCTCACCTCTGTCTGGGTCTTGGGGGGCTCCCAAGCCAGAATGGTATCAATCTTTGCCTGGAGGGGCGCCACCTGGCCGCTCCCTACCTGGTGTCCCAAGTACACCACAGATCCCTGCCCTATCTGGCACTTGCTGGCCTTGATAGTGAGGCCTGCCCTTTGCAGAGCCTTCAACACTTCACAGAGGTGTTGTAAATGTTCCTCCCACGTGGAGCTGAACACAGCAATTTCATCCAGGTATGCGGCGCTGAATTCCTCCAGCCCGGTCAGTACCTGGTTAACCAGTCTCTGGAATGTGGCAGGGGCATTCTTCAACCCAAAGGGCATGACTCAGAACTGGAAGTGCCCCTTTGGCGTTGAGAATGCAGACCTCTCTTTGGCCCCATTAGTTAAGGCAATCTGCCAGTACCCAGAGGTTAAATCAAACGTACTGCGGTATCGGGCAGCTCCCAACCGATCCACAAGCTCATCAACTCTGGGGATGGGGTATGCGTCAGTCTTGGTGACCGCATTGAGCCCATGGTAGTCCACACAAAACCCGAGTTCTGGAGTGGCACCGGGCGAGCAGCTTTTGGGACTAAGACCACTGGGCTAGCCCAGGGGCTGCTGGAGGGCTCCATTACCCCTAGTGCCAACATCTTGAAAACCTCTTCCTTGATGCTGACCCTGACCTTGTCAGCTACCCTGTAAAATTTCTGTTTCACAGGCAGACTATCTCCAGTGTCCACATCATGGACGCACCAATTGGTGACACCTGGGGTCAGGGAGAACAGTGAGGAAAACTGACCCAATACCTGGCGACAGTCCCTCTGCTGTTCTGGCGTCAGTGTGGGCGAGAGCACCACACCATCACCTGACCCGTCTTGCTCCTTAGCTGCGAGGAGGTCAGAGAGAGGATCACTATCCTCTTCCCCTCCAGCATCTGTAGACATGAGCATTGTCACTTCAGACCTCTCAAAGTGTGGTTTGAGGCGGTTCACATGCAAGACTCTCAGGGGTTGCCTGGGAGTCTTCAAGTTAACCAGGTAGGTTACTTCGCTCTTGTGTTCCACCACCTCATATGGCCCAGTCCACTTGTCTTGGAGCGCACAAGGCTCCACTGGCGCCATCACCCACACTTTCTTCCCAGGTTGAAATTCGACCAGAGTGGTATTCTGGTCGTACCATCTTTTCATTTCTTCCTGGCTAGCTTCCAGGTTCTCCTGAGCGAGCTTCCTGAATCGTTGTGTCTGTTTGCGGATGGCCAGCACATAGCTGAACACATCCTGGGGGGTTTTCCCATGGGATTTCTCACACCCCTCCTTCATGAATTAGGTAAAGGTCTATAGACAAGTTACAACACACCAATGAGAATCAGAATTAACTAGAAAAGCACTTAAAAAACCCACATGAAAAGGACTAATCACCAACTTAATCGAAAAATTCTTACATTTTTATTAATCAAAAAAGGGGAGGGTTGTTTTGCAATTATTAATTATATTTCATACTGTTATGTTTCCAAAATATGATCCATTATTTACACAGCAGCATTATGAAACTTCATTAAAACCACATAACAAGCATACACATAGCATTAGACATAAAAGAGGAGGGAGGAAAAGCGGTGAATAGAAACACAAAAGACGATGGAGGCAAAGCGGTAGATAGAGACACTACGCGCGTTTAGGCTTGTCAGCCTTCATCAGGTGACCGTCTATTGCACTACAATTAAAAATAGGTCATAGTCAATTATATACAGTGGGCATCATAGGAACAACATTTTTTGTTGAAAACAATACATTATGACATATAGTCTCACTCAAAGACAGTTAAAAATACAGGTACATATTTACAAAACCATGTATATAATATTTACAAAGCCACTTATATTACAAATATGTATTTGAGCTAATGTATACACAATACATGCAAACCTATTTAATTGATCAATCAAGAAAGAAAATACTTGCTTCACTTCAAAGAAACTTTGTGGAGAATCAGCATTACCAGAACAGGAACCTATGTAGGACCTGTAAATACCTATTATTCTATATGAATTAAAAACAAGGTTCATAAAATGTATCGTAGTTGGGTGGAACCACATGTACGTCCTGCTAGTATCTCAAAAGAATTTACTATGTCCAGAGGAAAATAAAATTAAATAAAGAATAAATAATAAATGATACTTACAGACAAAAAATACAAATGGAAAAGAAGATTAAAACAGCCAAACGTCAACGGCAGATATTTCTGTTTCGAAAGAAAAAAGAGAGAGACACGATAGAAACAGGCATAATGGCCTAAAGACAATGAGGGGCAACAATTAATAACACCATAAAACTACAGGTTTCATAGATACAGAGAGACCTTGAACCAGACACCAATACCGTTGACCAAATTTAGTTCGTGAATTAAGTGCACGTGAAAAAAGAGAAAGAGACGTAGCAGCCGTAAGGTGTGCTGTAGATCAAGAAAAGAAAAAATGGGGGGGGGGGAAGAAAAGAGAGAAAGACAAAGGGGGAAACTGGGTATCCATAGAATAAAACTACAGACAATTAAAGTTAAATGTTGCCGTATGTGTGAGGATCCGCACTTACCAAAAGAAGGGGGTATGTTTGGAAAACACAATGAAATTGATGACAAATGTTAAAGAGGACACAGTTCCTATTGATCTAATAGAGAAAAATCATAATAAGAGTTGCATAAAAAACGGGAATGTATAGTCATAAGAAATCTTATTAAACACCGTGCTCAGTTTGACAAGAAAATGGGATATATATATACCTCATGGGTAGGAATGGTCTCATATTAATCCTCCCACATATGTATGGATAAACCAGGGATATAAGGCACCACACGTACGACGAAAAGGGGATTAGATGATGAAGAGCTGTAATCTATGAAGAAAATGACACTAGCAGTAACCCAATTGACATATAGCAGTAAGGGATGAAGGTACACATCGATGGTATAAATACCTGAATGACACAACTGAGCACCGATCAAGGGCCGGAATAAAGTGTAAATACACCCGTGCCAGGATATCTGAAAAAAGACCGACTATGAGTAATTACGTATATACTACTTTCTATACGATCTCTGGGTATGCACTCATGTTTGCGCTGACCCAGGCATGTAATTACAGATCAAAGCGATACACGCATGCACTCTCATTATATAAACGGACAGCTATGGATATCTGCGATACCCCAAGTAAAGAGGGTCTCCTAGTGCTGTGCAAGTAATTACGGGTCCAAGGCGTACATGCATGTAGTCTCATTGTATATACAGACAGCTATGGATGTCTCCTAATGCTGTCCAAAAAGGTCAAGGCAACATGATATATTATCGGTGTTTGAAATGAACACCAGGGGAGCAGTAAACAGAAGGTATTAACTGGACGCCATTGTGCTGAATACTACTTCGAGGGACCGTACCTGTGCAACGCGGTGGTGAAACCGGGTATGGCCCTCGAGCTTCAAAGATTTGCCGTCACTGCCGGAGTCTGGATCAGACGAGTAGCGGTAAGGCCAATAGCGACGCGAGCGCATGCCCCGCTACCGTTTATATGTGCAGTGGAAAGCTAATAACGCAGAGAGATAGACGAAGGACTAACGGGAGATCATGAATAATAAAAACAGACAACAGACTAGTGATGTGGTGATCGTGGTGGGTTAAAAATGAAAAAGGGGGGACTGTATCTGTAAAACAAAATATAGACAAAGGACTGACACGGGAACTTAATCGAGACAGCAGCAAAATGGTGATGTGGGAAGAGAAGAAGGCTAAAGCTGAAATCAGCAAAAGACTTTATATCTAAACCAAAAACAAAAGTGAATAAAACAAAAGAAAATAATAAAATATAATAACAAAATGAGAAGTGATGATAACTACCAAAGTATAATGAAAATCAGAAAAGAATTGTATGTATATGTAAATGAAATAGAGTGTACAGAGATGAAGACATAACAATAACTTACACACAATACAAAAGATGAAAATAAAAAAATAAAAATAATAAATACAAAGGGAGAGAGAGCGCAAACAAATTTGTTCACGTGGTTTCATCCAAATAGTCAAAAATTGATGAACCTTAACCCCTCCTTCACCAGTGTGAAAGGTCCTCTAACAGGGTGGCCATACAGGAGTTCAAAGGGACTGAACACTAAGGACTTCTGAGGCACCTCCCTGTAGGCAAACAACAGGCATGGTAACAAGATATCCCACTTCCGTCTCATGGGCTCCGCTAGGCCCATATTCATACCTTTCAGGGTGCGGTTGAACTTTTCAACCAACCCATTTCCTTGAGGGTGGTAAGGAGTGGTGAACTTATAAGTTACCCCACACTCCTCCCACAGAGACTTCATGTACCTAGAGATGAAGTTGGTATCCCGGTCGGAGGCCACCTCTCTGTGGAACCCCACACGGGAAAAGATCCCCATCAATGCACTGCCCACCACGGGTGCTGTGATTGTCCTGAGAGGGACTGCTTCCGGGTACCGGGTGGCATGGTCCACCAAGACCAGGATGAACCTGTTGCCTAAGGCTGTCTTGGGGTCCAGGGGTCCCACAATGTTGATGCCCACCCGCTCGAAAGGGGTGCTCCCCACAGGAAAGGGTTGGAGGGGTGCCTTGCACTTCACTTCAGTCTTGCCACTGGCCTGACATGTTTGGCAAGATCTGCAAAAGGAACCAACGTGCTTCCTCATCTGGGGTCAGTGGAAGTGGGTGACAAGCCTGTTCAGGGTCTTGTCTTGCCCCACATGTCATGCGAGAGGCACGTCATGAGCCAGACCCATTTGGAAGTTCCTGAAGCGCGCGGGTACCATCAGCACACGGGCTGCACCGGGCTCAGCAAACTTAGACTCGCTATATAACAAGTCATCTTCCCAGTAGAGGAAGTGATCTCTGGACGCTCCACCTGCTGCCTGGTCTGCAGCCTGTTGCCGCATATGCACTAGAGAACGGCACTCTTTCTGCTCCTTGCAGAATTCCTACCTGGAGTGCCACCTTCTTGCTGCCAATGGGTCAGCTCAAGTAGGTCGCCCAGTTCTGCCACCTGTTCCCCTGTAGGTTGCAGGGCATCCCCTCAGGTTCTGCTCCTTCCTGGACCGTGGGAACAGCTGGGGATGGTTTCCTGCACCCTCTGCCTCTTCCTCTCCTGGCAGGTCTCTGGGCCACTGTTTCAGGCTCCAGTTCTGCTGAATCACCCCTACTGGCTGCCATAGCACGCGTGGTCACACAGATCCACGCAGGCAAACCCAACATCTCCAAATGAGTTCTGTGTTCTACATCCTTCCATGGAGAACTCTCCAGGTCATTAACTAGCAGACAGTCTACAGGCAAGGCATCACTGACAACAACTTCCAAAAGACCAGAGACTCCCCCCCATTCAAAGGGAACCCGCGCCACTTTGCAGAGGCGCACTGAGCTGCCAGCTGCAACTACGGGGCGGAGTACATTGGGAATGACCTGCTCTTCAGATACCCACTGACACCTCACGGATATCACACTGGCTCCTGTGTCTCTCAGAGCCTCTATCTCCCTCCCATTGATGGTCACCTTCTGCCCATATTTCTTAGTGTTAAGGGGCAGTAAGGTTTCCTGGACCATCTCTTGGTCTCCTAAAGAGACAAGGGACATAACTGCGAGCCCCTCCTCCCCACTAGAAATCAAACCCCCTCCCAAAGCTACACTTGCTAACCCTGGGGCTGGAGCACCAATGGATGTGGGAAGTTTCTTGGGACATTTAGGAGCATCGTGGCCCACCTCATTGCAGTGATAGCAGGTAGGGGGACCCCGGTTGTCCCTATGGTCTCTGTTGTCCAGCCTGCCCCTAGGGGGCCATGGCTGTCTAGGTCTGGGGGTTGGGATTCCTGTCCCTGGGAACTATTTTGGGGCCCTTGAGAGAACTCATTTTGGTTACCCTTGTCCCCCCCACTCTTCTGCTGGGGAACCTGCCCACCTTTGGCTGTGGTACCCACAATCTGTAGACCCTGGTACTGGTCCAGCAGTCCACCTCCTTAGCAAGTTCAATGGGGTCTGTCAGCTTGCTGTCTAAAAGATGCTGGCGCAGCTCTGGAACACAAAGACTACTCAAGTGCTCCCAACTGATTAAATGCAACAATCCCTTAAAATCAGTTACTTTACTGCCCTTCATCCAACCTTCCAGTGCAGGTGAGTACAAATTCACACATTCCATCCAAGTCTCTGACTCCCTCTTCTTGGAGTTTCTAAACTGCAGTCTATACTGCTCTGGAGTAAGGCCATACCGAAGATATAAGGCCTCCTTCATATTGGGGTAGGTCAAGCCACCTGCCATCTCTAAGGGCTCTAGAGCACTCCTCCCAGAAGCCTCAAAATGTTTCCACAGGCCCCTCCCCCAATGCTGCTCAGGCACACCATTCATTCTCAATACAATCTCATATGAAGTAAACCAGGCATAAATATCCTCACTCCTATGGTAATTCTGTACCAGATCCTTGGGAATATATACTTTACCCCCCTGCGCTGGCTGTGCGCTGCCACCATTTGAATTGGAATACACCTCCTTGGCTTTAAGATCCAGTTCTCTCATGCTCAACTCATGAGCCAAAGGCAATTTCTTTTCTTCCAGGGCACGGGCATTTTTACTCTTCTCCGCCGCCCTTTCTCTCTCAGCTCTTTGATTCTCTTTTTCCATTTCCAATTGCTTCATTTTCAATTTCAGGACCTCCAAGTCATGGTCCCTTGCTCTTTGATTTTCTTGTAACTCTTCCTGGGAGAAACCCCTACTGGAATGGTTGCTGCCAGGCCTTGAGCCTGGTCTGCTCACAGGCAGATCTTGGGGTTGAAAACCATTCCCTCCACTTGCAACATTTCCATCTTGTGCCTCCCAATGGGCCTTAAAGATTCTCTGCAGCTCATCCTTCCTGTAGCCGCTCTTTATGGGGCACTCAAACTCGTGGTAGAATTTCCTAAGCTGCTCAACTTTGTAGGAATACAAATCCTCAATGCAAAACTCTAATTCTGCCTCCTCACTGGGTGCCTTTCCATTCACAGACATGATGCTTTGATGAGTTACTCAAAAATAGAACCAACCAAAAAAACAGTAGTATGCGGTGGTGTAGTGGTCTGCACTCACTAGTGATGTACACCAATCACTGTGGGTCTAGTACAAATACAAGTTCAAATCCCACCACTGACCAACAATGTTAGAACTGGGGGTCTCTAGTTGGCAGAGGTAGGTACCACTGTCCAAATAGGGGCCCTTGCTTCTAGTCAGGGTAAGGAGGAAACCCTCTGAGATAACCCCTGCTCACCCCCGTGGTAGCTTGGCACGAGCAGTCAAGGCATATCAAAGGCAATGTCTAAAGTATTTATACCAACACTCACAGTAACACAGTGAAAATACCACAAACTGACTCCGCAACAGTTTAGAAAAATAAAGGTATTTAATCTAAACTACACAAGACCAAAACGACAAAAATCCAACATACACAGTTCAAGAATATGGTTGCAAAAGAGTTCTTAAGGTTAGCAATAAAATTATCCACAGTTGCGTCCCGTTTTAGCCACAGTACCTTTGTTAGCGATAAAAAGTTGCAAGCACAGAAGCTGTAGTGATGAAAAACAAACGATGCTTTGCTCCTGAGACCCTGGGCAGGCGTTAGCGACAGCCCCACTGCAGCAGTGGGCGTGTTGTGATAAATCCGGTCTGTATGAGGAGGAAGGCCACTTGTATGGATTCCGGTGCGTAGGTTCTGTAGGAAGTTTTTTCTCGCAAAGACACGATGCGATGATTCTCGGGTGTTGCGACGATCTCCGGGGCGACGATGCGCGGTCCAGCGGCGATCTTTCTCTCGCAGCTCCACGTTGCGATGGCTCTGTGGCGATTCTCACAGCGACGTGATGCGATGATCTCACCCAGCGATGACAAGCTCTGCGACGATGTTCGCAGCGGCGGAAATCTTTCCGCTAACGAAGGGTGCGACGTCATCAGGCAGCGGCGACAGGCGCTGCGACGATCTCGGTCTTCGTAGCGGCGGGAATTTTCTCGCTCGGCCGGGATTGCAATACATTTTCTGTAGCAAAGTTTTTAAAAGCTTGATTTCCAGCTCCCCAACACAGGTACAACTTCCAGAGGCACCACACATGGGCCTAGCACTCCAGGAAGGACAGAGCTCTCTCAGCAGAGCTCAGGGAAGCTGGGGGAGAAGTCCTTTTGTTCCTGGGACTTCAAAACAGGGAGCCAGCTCTTCTCAGGCCCTTGGAGATTCCTTCAAGCAAGGGGACACAGCACAAAGCAAAGTCCTTCCCCTCTCCTTGGCAGCAAAGCAACAGCAGGTCAGTCCAGCAAAGCAACAGCAGGACAGTCTTCCTTCTTCAGTTTCAGCTTTCTCCTTTTCAGAGGTTCCTTCTTGATTCCAGGATGATCTAATTTTCTGTTGTCAGGGTTCCTGTACTTATACCCCTAAAAGTCTTTGTCTCCTTTGTGTAAAAGGGCTCTGAGCCCGGTCTGAACCAGTTCTGGGTGTTCCTTGAGCACTTTGTTTTCCTGGCTTCTCCTTTCCTTTCAGAGTGAGGGCAGGGTCGTCAGCCGCCGAGCAGGAGGTGGAGCCAGCATTGTGGAAGGCAGGCACAGCCCTATTCAGGCCCAGGTGCTATCTCCTCCCACCACTCAAGTTGCAAATGCAGTAATTCAGCCTAGGGCTGACTCAGCCAGCCTCCTGGGGAATCCCCAGCCCCTGTCACTCTCAAACCAGACAGTCAATTCACAAACAGGCTAAGGCACACAGAAAGGTCAAACAAGAGAACAGCAACTTTCTAAAAGTGCTATTCTCAAACACAGGAGTTAAAAACCACCTATTAAATTCTGAATTCAGGTATACCAGACTTTTATGTCCTATCTTGCTCCTATGGGAAGATATGCTGGTAGCCACTGTAGCCAGCATCCCCCATGATAGCCTATGGAGCAAGATAGCCTTGCAGCAGTGAAAAACGAAAATGGCTGTAATTCACTACCAGAGCATGTCACCTGCACAAGTACATGCTCTACCTTTCACATACACTGCACCCTGCCCAAGGGGGTTCCTTGGGCCTTCCATATGGATAACCAATGTGCACAGAAAGGGAAGGGTTAGGCCTGGTCAGTGGGGACACTGATCAGGGGGACATGGCAGTTCACAGACTGCACACAGGCACTGCGGGGGCAGGCCTGAGGCACCATTTTAGGGCTACTCATGTGGGTGGCACAATCAGTGCTGCAGACCCACTAGTAGCATTTGTCATCACCAGCCCTGGCACACCCAGTGCAATTTACTAGGGACTTCTTGGGGATACAAATATGCCAATCATGTATATCCAATCACAATAACAATTTACACAGGGAGCACTTACACTCTGACACTGATCAGCAGTGGCAGAGTGTCCAAAGCATCTAAACCAACAAAAACGAAATCCAGCACAGCATCAAAAATACAGGAGGTAGAGGTAAAAAGATAGGGGAAAACCACGCCAAGGATGCCAGGTCTAACAGTAGATTACAACTTTGAATACTATCGTACTAAGCGACTATTAGAGCCACGGAAGCTAGTTGAAGGGATCCACAAGCCCTGAAGAATGCCCCAGACCTGTTAGGCTACCATCATTTGGAAGAAACATGTTGGCAGATGAAAGACAGGTTTGAGCCACTATCCTTAATATACCCTATGTGATTGTTTTTAGATATACCCGTAATCCTCATAATTAAAGGTGACAACCGAGGAACACCAAGATATTTTTAGCTAGTCTGGATCCTGCACTGTTCAGTAGTTTTTATCTAAAAACTCCTTCCTTTCTTAAAAATCTATGAGGAGGTTGAGTCCGCCCTGGTGGCATTGGCCTACCAGGTTTGGGAAAGGATACCGATAATGAAGCATAACACTATTTCTGTGTGAGGTTTCCTCTTCCATAAGGGATGACTTTCCTCAGATGCGATGTAGAAGTCCTATGATGTCCAAACTCCGGATTCCTGATTGTTTCTAGAATATTAGGAAACAATAAATCCTCTATGTTCATTTTTCGATGCTGCCATACTTGTGTGTGTGAGTTTAGGGGAATGACACCATCGACGTTGGCCGGCATATTGGTTGTAGGACCACACTGTACCACGCCAACATGTAGGAGGGCACCTGCAGCCTCATGGGTGGTACTGTGGAGGCCTACTGTTCACCCAGTTACCACCAAAGTGGGGAGGGGTTTGCTCCATTGTAAGAAAGCTGAGGTTGGGAGATGTGAGGAGCAAGGAATAGATCAGGACGCTGAGGTTCAGGTTATAAACCCATCCTCCAAGACTCTAACCTCAGACATGGTTTCCCTTTTGAGCAAGGGTTTGAGTTATAATCCATATTGACTTGGCGATATTTGCAGATTAAAAATAGATCTGTTTAAGTTCATAAAGGGCCTTAAAAATTTTTATTTTTTTTTCCCCTCTGAACATTGTTTTTTTTTTTTTAATTGTTTTTATTGCAGATTCACTGTAAATCGGTGACTAACACTCAGATATTTCTGACGTGAGATACACGTAGTACCTCACCCTGTCATCATGTGGACACACGGCCATTCAGCCCACATCCCGGAGGTTGGGCGGCGAAGTTTGATAGGGTGTCTTTGACATGTCCCACATACATTTCTGAGCAATCAAAGAGCATTCCAAGCCTCTGCTTTTTCGTGAACTAAACTCCCCCCCTTTCCCACCTAAACAGTCAAGAAAACACGTTTTAACCTTCCTTTAGATTATGAACCGAGAACCTTGCAGCAGCCGCCCCTTCCCACCCGCTCCCCCTCTCACCCACGCCACAAGCACCCTACATTGTTCCACGTGACAAGTCTCCCTTGCCCCGTGCCGGCCCATTAACACAATAATGAATTACAGCTTGTCAATGTCGACGTCCTGTTTACCCCGTTAGCCCGTCCCGCTTCCGACAAAGAAAGCCCACTCTCACAACTCCCCATCCAGCCCGTGGTATTGTCTCCATTTGGACCAAACTCTGCGGAATTTTTTGGGACAGCCCCAGGCTTTATAAGTCACCCTTTCAGCTGCCATGTAGAGGTCTAGCCCTCTCCTCCATTCCTCAATGGTCGGTGGGTCCGGCGCCCCCCAGTGTTTTGCAATGTCCCTTTTCGCCCCCACCAGAGCTAGGACCAGGAAAATGAGGAGGGGGCGAGTCAGATCTACATCATTGGTCATGCCCAATAACGCCATCTTGGGGTCTTGTAAGATCGAGGCCCCTAGGACCTCCTCCAGTTCTTTGAATATCTGGGTCCAATATGTTTGTATGACACTACAGGACCATATCGTGTGAAAAAAGTCACCCACCTCGTTATGACACCTAAGACACCCTGGGTCCTCTATTTTCCCCATTCTACAAAGCCGTCGTCTGTCATAGTAAGTTCTATGGAGTATATTGAACTGAATCGTTTGTTTGATTGTTTGAATAGCTTTATTTCGATATATTTATCATATCATAAAAGCATTGCAGTACAAAACAGTTAAAAAATACAATACAATTTAAGAATAGATCCCTCTAGTCACTGTATACAGATTATCAGTTTTACGATTGCTTATATACAATAAAAACACATCATAAGCAAGAATTCATTAACCAAGCATTGTAAAACATGGCTAGGATGTGAGACTAAGACGATACAGATCATATTACTGGAGAAACATTTTCCTCGCGGTTCTTATCCGCCATACCCAACCCAAAAATGTTGCCAGGCAACATGCGAACAGAGGGCGAGCATCAGATCTTAAGATGCTTAAAGCCTCCTGGTACGATCTAGTGCCAATAATCCTGCATAATGGTTTCAGCCATCTGCACCGGGGGGCTGCGTAGGCAGGACACTCAAACAATAGGTGAGCTACAGACTCATCCCTTTTCTCACAAAAGGGGCAGTACGGTGTAGTTTGTAGCGGAGGCTTCCAGCTTGAGGTCAACTTCCCTAAAGGTAGCACACCCACCCTGAATTTGAAATACAATGACCTATCCCACGGATTAAGAATCGAATCCAGATAGGGTTCTCTAAAAGGGAGCTCCTTAATTAATAGGAACTCTACAGCCGATCTGCATAGTTTAGAATTACCCGTCCTCTCATTAACCACCCATGACCAATATAGTTTCCTTAGCATCTGTTTAGATGGAGCTGTTCTATTGGTCCAAGCGTCCCCAAGGCCCAATTCACAGAGAAGCCGCTTAACTTCCCTGAGCCAGCTAACCTTAGACCAGCCAGGGGATAAAAGGAGTTCTCTTAAGGCTTCAGCGTAGCTGGACAATTCTGGAACATTCCATATTCGAGCCCACAATAAGAGGGGACGTAGCCTCGCTTGATCACATATAGGGCGTGTACCTGCATCTAATAGGAGTGGGAGTGTAGGGGTGCTATGTGGTAATTTCATAAGATCTTTATGAAAATTGTTTTCAAGATGAGACAAGGAGTCAACTCTCTGGATACCCCACAATTCTGACCCATACAGCGCCGCACTCACCACCCTTGCCCTGTAAATGTCTAATATCGCCCCAATCGGTTTAAGGGATGAGGCACAATGTTCTTTTAGCAAGGCCCCTGAAACCCTCTTATTGATCAGAAAGACTTTTTGATGGTGAGCCTTCCAATTCATGGAGTCACAGAGTCGAATACCCAAGTAATCGAATTCCTTAACCCTTTCAAGTGGGACTGAATCTAGGGTTGGAGGGATGACGGTTTTCCTAGGGGGGTTTAGGACCAGGAATTTGGTTTTGCTTACGTTGATAACAAGGCCCCTAGAGTCACAAAAGTCCTTGAAGCTAGAAAGCAACATTTGAAGACCTATCGGGGTTTTTGAGATCAGGAGGGTGTCGTCAGCAAATAGTAGGGCAGGTATTTTCCTACCAGCCAGGGAGGGTGCATCTGCTGGATATTGGAGAAGGTGCTCCACCACTCCATTAACATATAATGAAAACAGAGTGGGGGCTAGCACACAACCCTGGCGGACACCCCTATCTACAGGAATACGAGATGTTTTTTGCCCCTGATCCCCCCACCTGATCTGCGCAAAGTTGCTTTCGTGGAACTTAATAAGCAAGCCCAGTAAATATGGAGGGATACCCAACCCCTCTAAGACATTCCACAGTTGGTCACGTGGGACCAGGTCAAAGGCAGTCCGTAAATCTATAAATGCGAGATACAGACTGCCCTTGCCCAGTACGACCACTTTCCAATAAAGCATAAGAGGCGGAATGTCTGCTCAATGGTGCCAGTTCCTGATCTAAAACCAGCCTGGAAATCAGACAATACCTTATTTTCTTCAACCCAATACAAAATCCTACCCAGAACTACTTTGCCCGCTACCTTCTGGGTGGAGTCGAGCAAGCTGATTGGGCGGTAATTGGCGGGGTCGTCCCGACAGCCCTTCTTGAATATCGGAACGACCTCCGCTCCCCTCCAAGAGTCAGGAAGACAACCTCCCAATACAGCGTCGTTCAGGAGTGTGGCAATAAGTCTACTCCACACCTCTATATTAATTCGTAACAGATCACCAGGAATGCCATCTGGGCCTGCAGCCTTATTAGCAACAAGGCACCTAATTGCCTCTTCAACTTCCTTAGGAACAAAGGGGTGATCATTATTTGTGGAAGCAACCGACACTCTATACAAGGGCCCCCCCAGTGATTGTGGTGCGCCTAATGAAATGGAGTAGAGCTTAGAAAAGTGGGCAAACCAAGCTTCCCCTGTGATATTACAAGTCATTTGGCAATCAACAGGCTTATCCCTTGCTCTAAGTAGACTCCAGAAGCCCTTCGAGTCCTTATTGGAACTCGCATCCATTAACTCTCTCCAAAAGTTGGTTTCATGTGCTTCCCTTGCCAGGGATAGAGTTTTTTTATAACATTTCCTAGCGAGGCTAATTTGCCCTGGATCTTTTAGTTTCACAGCTAGAATAAGTTCCCCTTTGGCGGCACGACATGCAGCAGAATACCATTTATCTCTGCCTTTAGATACAGCTCTACTTGAAGCCCTTGCCCTACTCTGTGGGACTATAAAAAGCTCACTCAGCGCTGAGATAGTTTCTGAAAAGGCCGTGAGGGCAGCATAGTTGGTGGTGTCTAAAGTCTCTAAGCGGGACTCCACGGCTGTCATTATGGTCTTGGCTTGGGCCATCCTACCCTCGTCCGCGGCAACTTTAGCCCATTTTAATCGCCTACCACAGTTTGAGGGAACAAGTTCGTGGGATGATCTCCATATGGGTATAGACGGGGTTGGGTTCCTGTCTTGCCACGGGGCAGCAAGGGATAGGGCCAGGGGGTTATGGTCGCTATCAGAAGTCCATAGGACTTCCATATCTTGATGGTACGGCCATAACTTATGATTTATCAATATATAATCGTTTCTAGAGGTGTGTCCCACCCTATTGTAGGTGTGCGCTCCCCCAGAATCTGACTTGGATCGACCATTGGTTGCTCTAAGGTCGTGTTCCATGCAGAGTGAGTTAATATCTATTGCCATCTGGGTCCATTTTTTAATCGGGTCTAGAGAGAGTATGGGAATACCTCTCCTAAGATCATCTTCCCAGGTGTCCAGAATGTCCTCACTGGCTAGAGGTTCGAAGCAACAATTGAAATCTCCCGCTAATATAACGAGAGAATCAATGCTGCAGGATCCCAACTCCTCTTCAATTCCAGTTGTGGATAGCATTGAATACCCACCCCCTAGCCCCCCTTAGGTAGAGGTTGAACACTTCCAGCTTCCTCCCCCCGGGGCACTGTATTGTTAATCTCTGGAGATCGGGGGAGTGTATATTTATATGTCTTATGGATAGACCCAAAGCAATACTAACCCAAATCAAAAGACCCCCTGACGGGTGACCCCTGCTGCCCTGTGCTTGGGATGCAGCCACAAAGTAGGTTGTATAGCCTACCCTGTGGCAGGGTTCCAAGCACCACGTTTCTTGCAAGAGACAGATCCCGAAGGGTTCCACAAAAGAAATCCAATCTGGATTATCAATATTGCGTGCTAGCCCTGCCACATTCCAACTTAAAATCTTCAGCTGTGGATTCCCTGCAGTTCTCTGTCTGGTCATTGGGGCAAGAGCAGGAGGCTCAAGGTCAGGAACAGGGCCCAACCCTCTTGAACCAGATTCCAACGCTTCCACCACCACATCAGCTCTATTATGTATTTGGTTATCCTCATTCTTGGTACGAACACTTGCTCTTGTGACAGTTGTTTGATTGTCAACAGGCAGAGTCAACTGATGAGATAACATTGTGGGTATTGGGAGTGAGACTATTTCATGGGCAATTGCATGGGTTCTAGAAATATTAAGCACCATTGATTGAGCAAGTGGGGCAAAGCTGATTCTGTCAGGTTTGGCTGCCGAGGGTGGAGTGTCGCGGTTCCCCTGGGATAGGCGGACCTTTGGGAGCAGAGGGGAATCATGCTTGAGGAGTCAATCTACTTCCTCAAGACAGCCGAACCTGTTCGAGGTTGGGGCCCCGAACCAACATCTATTTGGAACTTGCTCTTTATTAGAATACCCCCTCCCAGACTGATAATGAACCAAAGACCAATCACCCCCATGAGTGTGTGTAGTGCGCGGTGGGTAAAAGAAGGATAGTGGCCTGGGTACAATAGATGGACCATCGCCTGCAATAGACCATGAACAAATGTGGTGGGCCGTGTATGGATCCTCAAACGTAACAACTATACAGTCCCCAGGGCTTGATTTCCGTGAGGGACCCACCCAAGGGACTCTACGCACCATCGAAACTCCGCTTCTCCGCCCATTTGAGATCGGTCTATGCACGTTAAGCCAGTGCATGACCTTGTTCTTCAGAGACCAATGATTTTCGTAGCGGTCATTCTCGACCTCAGGAACACCCGTCAGCACCACAACGAAATCATTGGCCTCTGGGGGGAGATCAATGTAACCCCCACGAAAATTGCTCTTATTATGTGGTCCCTGGATGGGACGAGGGGCAGTATTTCTGGTATTCTGCCTCAGAGGAGCACCCACATTAGTGTGTGTCGGGACAGGAGGAATGGGGTGCTTTAGTACCCGAGGCGGGGGATCAGAAGTTGTATGAACAACTCCCTTGGTACGAGGTTTGGGGACTGGCCGTGTTATGATAGGTGCTGAGGGGGGGGGATTGGAGTCTGTGAGGCTAGGTTATTCTCTAGGACACCTTGGTTTTCTAGACCTCGCAACCCGAGGGTAGCCAAAGCTATAATGCTCTTTTCCATTTCCAGTAAGTGGTTCTCAATTCGTGATAGTCTTAGGTCCAAGGGGGATAAGAGTTTTTTTAGAGTTTCCCAGACTATTCCTATGAACTCCCCATCCCTCCCTTCCTGATCCCCTAATTGTGGCCCAACATCCTCTGCACTGATATTTTCTTGGGTAGTTGCAGGGGCTATACCCTCACTAGCTTTTCCCTGGACAAACTGTGATAAAGGAGCAAGCCCTCCTGTGAAGCTAGTCACAGGAAAGCTGGCCGTATTAAGTTGGTATGCCCCAGCAATTTTAGCCTTTTTACGTGAGTATACAGACTTTATGGTACGTTTCCTTTTGTGTAATTTGCCCTTGGTGCTATTGCATTCTAATTCGTCAGGGATTTCCAGGGTATGGGGGATGGTAGTGGTTTGTTGGTCGGGGATAACTACGGGCGAGCTCTGACTTACAAACTGGGGTGAGGGACACGGGGTTGAAAATGGGGCAAGCGGAACTGAAGTGTGATGAACATCCACCTTCGTGATTACGCAGCGCGGATTGACCAAACGCTCCGGAGTAATAACAGATGCTATGTGGCCCAAGGATGATTTTTTCGAATTGACAATCTCTTGTGACAATCTTCTAGCAGCAGCCAAATCTAAGGAGACACGAGTTTGCAATTTAGAAATTTCATTGTCTATGGCAATGTTTGTGCGTGTAATGAAATCATCCATAGGGCCGTTTTGTTGCAACCCCCCCTTGGCAGTCCTACTGCGGCTGCTCCGAGTGCACATATCTAGAAGGGTAAGCAACTAGCTTTGAAAATGAAAAAAGACAATATAAACAGTACCAGTGGCAGGGCAGGGGGCGAAAGAAAGGGGCACAGACCAGACCTCTAAGACCTCGAACGGCCTCAAACGGCCCGCTCTTTGCCCGGTCTTCGCCCGAGCTGCGTCCCGCGCTGCGGGAGTCGGAGGCTTTGAAATAGGGGGGCGTGTGAGGCGGGGGGCGGGCCAGCGGGGAGAGCGGACCGGATGCTGGTGAACCGTCTCGCAGGGACTCCTGGTTGTTGGAGTCCCCGCACGCTCGCAGCCCCGCCGAGCCTCACGCCCAGAACCGCCTTACCGCTCCTGTCCTTCTGCTGATGATGCCCCACGCACTCCTAGACGCTGCGGCACCCGCGGAGCGGGTGCGGCGAGATGTGGGTCGATGGGCTTGAAGAACGCCTCCTGTGCAAGCCGCCTCCGTAAGCAAAAGACTGAATCAAACGTAACCGAGACTTGACCGCCACTTCCCGGGGATGCATCAGAACCGCGTCCCAGTCCAGATCCTCCATCACTCCCACATCTGCCTCCCATGTAGCCCTCAACTTTGCCAAGTCACCCAACATATGGTTAGTTAGTGTTTTATATGTCAGGGAGACCGCCTTTTCCGTCATCTGTTCCTGAAGGAGCCGCCCCTCCAGAGGGGCATACTCGGGAATGTCTGTGAGTGTAATGTGTTGGGCATTCCATGCGTGGCGTAGTTGTATATATTTAAAGTGTTGCGTGCTGTGTAGCCCAAATTCCGACTTAAGTACCTGGAACGATTTGAGCTCTCCCTTGGCAATTACGTCCCCTATCGTGGAAATGCCTATGTCGTCCCACCTCTGAAAGCCCCGTAGTTTGTGGAGTTCGACTAGCCACTGGCAGTGCCACAGTGGAGTCTGTCGTGTAGGCCTTTTATCCGATCCCATACGACGGTTGGCCTTCGTCCAGGCAGCTATAGTTAAGGCTGTCGCCGGGAGGAGTGATGTACTACGAGAGGGTCCATATAGGTAGGATAGTAAGTGTTTGGATGACATTTTCGCTCTTTCCAGAGCGTATATTGGGTGATCAGCCGGGGCATGGAGCCAATCATTTATCGGTATAAGATGTTCTGCCCAATAGTAAGCCTCTAGATTGGGAAGTGAGATCCCCCCGCTGTATTGATGCCTCTGGAGCGTCGACAGGGCCACTCTGGCATGCTTGCCCAGCCAGAGGAAGGAGCGCATGTCCGCATGGATCCTGCGGAAGACCGCTGCCGGTAACGGGTAATACTCATTCTGCAGAGCATATAGGTATTTCGGCAGTGTGACCATTTTAAACATGGCCGCCCTGCCTAGGAGCGTCAACGGGAGCTGCCTCCACCTATTCATATCCGCCACCGCAGCAAGTATGATCCGTTCTAAATTCTTACTGAAGGAAAGAGTCTCATCCGCGGTTATATAGATCCAGAGATATTGGAAACCCTCCGAGGTTGTCTGGAGATCGGCAGGTATAGGGCCCCAGTGGTTCTGGCCCCTCGGGTCGTAGAGTACCGACTTATGCCAGTTTATTTTATCGTTTTATTTCTCGGAAGAGCTCTGGAATCGAAGTGTCCGGCTCGGTGACATAAAGCAGAACATCGTCTGCGTATAGTGAGATTTTTTCAGACTGCGGGTCCGTGGCACTGCTCATAAAGCCGTGAATTGCCACGTTTTGCCGCACCCTGGCGGCAAGCACCTCTATCGTAAGGGTAAACAAAAGGGGGGACAGGGGGCATCCTTGTCGAGTGCCTCTCTGAATCTGGAACTCGCGTGAAAGCGTCCCATTCACCCGTACCCTGGCTTTCGGGGCAGTGTAGAGGAGCCGCACCCATTGGATGAACTTCGGCCCAAAACCAAACCTACATAGAACTGCAAAGAGGAAGGGCCAATGTACTGCGTCGAACGCCTTTTCAGCGTCCAGGGAAAGGAACCAGTGGGGATCACTACGGCCTCTGACTTCCTGGAGCCAATTATGGGTTCGTCTGAGATTCAATTTAGTGGCTCTGTCCGGTAGGAAACCCGACTGGTCCATATGTACCAGAGCCGTAATAACTGTCCCCAGGCGGGTTGCCAAGATTGTGGCTAGGACCTTCACCTCCGTGTTCAGGAGGGAGATGGGTCAGTATGAGGCGCATTCTTCCCTAGGTCTGCCTTCCTTATATATCGGGACAATGGTGGCCCTAGTCAAGTCTGGGGGTAGTTCTCCTTCTCCAAGGGCACCTACAAAGAGGCCTTTAAGGTGCCGTGTTAGAAGGTCCGCCGTACGCTTAAAGAGTTCCGCCGGGAAACCGTTGGGTCCCGGTGTTTTTCCTGGCCTTACTCTAGCGAGAGCCTCAGTAATGTCATCCACCGAGATGTCCGCCTCCAGGGCGTCCATGGATTCGGGTGGCAGGGTCGGTAGAGGCGTTCCATCGAGATACCGGAGCGCCTCTTCTGGAGTTGCAAGGTCGCGGGCTATATAGAATGCCTCGATATGCGTAGCGAACGTTTCAGTGTTAACCTTGTCGCCCCAATGGTTCTAACACTATCTACCCATCTCTCCGCCCTTTCTTTCCTGCTAAGCCAAGCCAGTAGCTTCCCTGACTTGTCCCCCACGTCATATAACCTGTGTAGTGTGGCGAGGGATTGGGTCTTTGCTTCGTCCGTCACTAGTTCCCTGTATTGTTTCTGTACATCTAGAAGCCTCCTAAGGGTCTCGGTGTATGCCCGCGCCAAGTGGTCCCTTTCCCTCTCTAGAATGTCCTGTTCCAATGCGGCCACGTCAGCCTGGAGTTTCCTTCTTTCCTCACCTAACCTGGAGTTTATCCTATCCCTAAGTACCGGCTTCATGGCTTCCCATAGGGTAACGCTGGAATCCACCGTGCCCATGTTTTCGGCCAGGTAGACCTTAATGTCGGCCCGTATGCCTCTGAGTATGTTTGTGTTCTGTAAGTCCCATGCCGCCAGGCGCCACGATCCAGGATGCCTAGCCTGGGCCTGTCCCACCCCAACATACAGTGGCGAGTGGTCCGATATACCCCTGGCTCTGTATTCTGCAATGTCGTCCGCCTTCAGGTATTGACGGGACATAAAGACATAGTCAAGTCTCGAAAACACCCCATGTGCCCCAGAGTAGTATGAGTAGGCCTGTTGTGTTGGGTGGAGCCACCGCCAGACGTCCGTGAGACCTATGGCTGACATCCTGCTGCAGAGTGTAGTCTGGTGTCCGCTCCTAGCCACATCACCAGATCTGTCGCTGACAGTGTGCATGACGTCGTTGAAGTCCCCTCCCACTATTTGTACAGTATCAGAGGTTTCTAGGAGTATACGTATAAGCACCGTGAGTGTACGGGGTTGTAGTTTGGGCGGTGCATAGACCGAGATAAGCGTAAAGGTGTGTCTGTTCCACGTACCCTGCACTCCCGCGTATGTTCCCTGGGGATCTAGCCAGGTGCGTGTGACACAGAATGGGGATTTTTTTTAACAATGACTGCCACCCCTCTAGAATCCGAGGTGTATCCCGCATGCGCTAACACCCTGTGCCTCCCCCGAGCGATAAAGGCGCACTGAGTGCCCTTGAGGTGCGTTTCTTGCAAAAAAGTGAAGTCTGGGTCCACCCTCTTAATGTAAGCATTTACTAGGCCTCTTTTGATTTTGGAGCCCAGCCCATTGACATTCCACGTCAGGATGCTCAATCTCCTATCTCCTATCTCCCTCTCGTGGAGTGACTACGGTACTCGCCATTGGAACGCATGGGATCTACAATCGCCTGGGCCCCGGCATGTATAGGTGAAGCGTGTGTTCAGTGCGCGCTGCTGTCTGTGGTCAATGAAAACGTATTTCCCCCAACTTTCCCCCCCGGACCCTCGTCCGAACAAACAAGAGAACTCCCTCTCTTCCCCCCCTCCCCACCTCCCTCCCCTTCCAGTGCTGTCCTTATACAGGACATGACTTTCTGCAGGAGTAGGCCTGTCGCCCACCCACAAACACCCTCCCTGTCAAGTACCCAGGAAACAAAGAGTCAAATAACTATTAAACTTGTGTAACAAAGAAGCGTGTCAACTTGCGTGCTCTCCAATCCTCCGGCCAGATGCCAATCCCATGACCCGTATACATCATTGTTCAAAGGACGTGGCAGATAGGGGACGTCTGCGCCTCACTATTGGCAAACAATGTTCCGTGTCCCTGTGGGTTACGATTTGGAGTCCTGCGTCTCCGATTCCGGTGCGCTCAATTGTCCAGAGATGTCCTGCTCCATCACCCGAATCTCCTCCACAAGCGGGTGCGCGGATTGGCTTCCTCCCCCTAGGTCCTCTTCTTCAGACGTGTGGCCTGGCAGGTCGTCCTCTTCGCCGTCTTCCGATCGGGCGCGTGATCGTAACCTCGCAGACAAGGTGTTTGTCCCGGCCGTTCCCGTCGGCGAAGCCGAGCGTCCTCTCCGCGTGGGTCCCACATCCCGGCCATGGTAGGGTGTCGCCTGGAACTGTCTCCTTGACTTCCTCGCAATTCTCTGTCTCTGCGCCTTAGGAAGGTCCCATTGGGCTGTGCCATGTTGGGATCTCACTGATGCGTCTCTGCTGGCTCTTTCCCTGCTGTTCAGGATCGGGCGTTCCTCCAGCCATTGCCATGCGTCTTCCGGGTGAGTGAAGAAAAGCGACTGGTCTTTATAGATCACCTTGAGTTTGGCTGGGAAAAGGAGCATATATGTGAGCCGCAGATCTCTGAGCTTCGCTTTGACGGAGTCGAAGGCGCGGCGTTGTTTTTGCACCTCCTGGCTGTAGTCCGGGAAGACCATAATATGAGCGTTTTCCAATCGTATCTCTCCCATCTTCCTTGCCTCCCTGAGGATGAGGTCCCTGTCGGCGAAGTTAAGAAAGCGCGCAATGACCGGTCGCGGTCGAGCTCCCGCCGGAGGTTTCGCCAGAAGAGCCCTATGCGCGCTCTCAATGATGAAGCAGGGGGAGAATTGCACCGCATGGAAGGTCTCCAGGAGCCACGTGCGTAGGAAGGATACCATGTCCATTTTCTCGATCCCTTCCCTAATGCCGACAAAGCGGAGGTTGTTCCGTCGTGCTCTATTTTCAGCATCATCCACCTTCCATAGTAGTTGGCGGTGAGATGCTTTCAGTTCCGCCATGTCCTTGCGCAGGGTGGTGATGGAGTCCTCTGCCTCACCTATTCGCGTCTCAGCAGAGCCGACCCTGTCAGAAAGGTTCCGAAAGTCCTGCCGCAGAAGTGTCACCTCCGAGCACACTTCCCCTATTTTCACTTCCAGTGCAGCCCTTGATTCCTGGATGTCTGTTCGGGACGCTTGAATGGCCTCCATTAGTAGCGCGGTGTCAGAGCGCGCACCAGACGTGTCGCTGGGGCCTACTGCCTACTGCGGCCGTACGAGGAGCTGTGAAGCTGTCCATTGTTCCCTGCTTGGGCACTTTAGGCGGTATGTCTCTTTTCCCCATGATTCGCTGGGTCCGGTCGAATAACCTGAGAGGCTCCCGAGGCCCCACCAGACGCAGGTCTCACCCGGACACTGGGGGTTATATATTCGGTGTCTCACCCCCCCAGGGAAGTCAAGTGGGGGGTCTCAGCTCGTAGCACGCACAGGACACCTGACCTGCCTCTAGTCCCCCGGGCCAGCCGTCTCCGGCTAGCTGTGGCCCGAAGGACTGGTCGTCTTCAGCGTCTTCGGTTGGTGGCCCAACTGCAGGGCACAGGAGCCGGACAGAGCACGAGGACGGGCAGGCGCGCCACCCCCCCGAGGGTTACTTTGGGATCCAGGGGCCCTCACTCATGAGGGGCAGTGGTGCACCCAGTAAGTCCGTCCAGTGTCGCCGGGCGCTCGCCCTCCGTGACCCCCAAGGCGGCCTCCGCCCGTTTCTCAGACTCTCCCAGTGTGTCCACTTGTTAGCGGTAAGCTCCCCTCTGCGCCGGTCCCTCCTTCGGTGGTGGCTATAGGCGCCCGTCAATTGCGGTGGGAACGTCGTCCGGGCAGCAGCCCCCGATGAGCCCTACTGTACCCGATGTGGTTGGCCGCCATGTTGGTGAAGTCGGGGAATCGCCAGGGCAGTCAGGGGGTCCACCTCCTCAGTGTCTGTGGGCTCCGGATGCCGCCCGGCCCCTCCTTGTCCTCGCCTCAGGATTGTCGCAGGGTGAGCGCTGTCAGTGAGCTCCGGGACAGTTTCAGTCCCGTGTCTCCGGAGCCGCCGCCATGTTGGTGAAGTAGCGGTAAATCCGGCGGGGCTCCCTGTCCCCCCCTGCGGCCTCCGACGGGTTCAGCTCTGTGCGTGCACCCCCTCGGGCAGACTGGGTAGCCGCGCCACTGGCCTGTAGGAAATCCGCGGGTCCAGGAGGGGGGTCCCGGTCAGCTCCACTCGCGGCTCCGCAGTCACGCCGCCATCTTGCGGATCACCGAGGCGCCAGGGGGGTCACTGTCCGGCCGGCGCTGCTTCGTCCACCGTGACGATTTGCTTTCCGGCGTGTCCGCCAAGGTCAGGGCAGTCGGGGGCACCTCCGATCCCGGTTTGGTGACGTTTGGGTAGTTTTTGTAGGTCGGATTACGAGGCATCCAGCAGGAGCTCCGGAGAAGCACGACTTAGCTTGTCATGTTGCTGGCCACGCCTCTCAAGGGGCCTTAAAATTAAGTAACACTTTGCCTGTAACCAATCTGTCAATAAAAATGCTAAAAACATCCCTATTGATTGTGGGTCTGATGTTTTGACCATTAATGACATTAAAGTGACACAACTTCTTCTTACACTCACAGACATGGAACAAGCACCTTACGACATGGAGCTACTCCTCAAGGAACTAAACATAGAATCAGATTTAGTATAGCGAGTGGTCTCAAGTCGAAATCCAAATGGATATCCACTCTATCGGGGGGGAATCTCTTTCGATAACTTTTACAAACGTGTGCTAGAAGACATTGACAAACACGACAAAAAATTTATTGGAAATCTTTTAAATACAAAGATAACCTAGCAAAAGGATAACGTTCTGCTCTCAAAATATTGAGAATGGATCAAGAAATTCTAATCAGAGAAGCTGATAAGGGAGGGAATGTTGTGGTCATGAACCATTAGGATTACACACAAGAGATCATGTCCCAACTTAATGACACTGCATGTTATGAATCACTCTCTTACAACCCTATCGGTCTTCTCTTTATTCGAAAGTTTTCAGACCTACATAGCCTTGGCTTTACACTCTCCCCAAGGTTCACAAACACCTCCCATTCCCTCCTGGAAGACCCATTGTATCAGGGATGGGAGGCCCCACTGAGAGGTTAGCGTAATACATTGACCTTTTTCTTCGACCAATGGTGCGAAATCTGCCCTCCGATATCCAGGACGCAAAACATATTTTGAGCCTACTATCCGATTTGCAGTGGCAGCTTGGTACAATACTGACCACTCTAGATGTAGTATCCCTATATGCTAGCATTAAACCAGATATAGGACTACGTGCAGTCACTAAACTCTTACAGAATAGACTCGCCACCCAATAACAACATACTAACATGTTGGTTTCTATGATGGAAATAGTCCTCAACAACAACTTTTTTATATTTGATAAACACCGCTACAGACAAATCAAGGGTGTTGCAATGGGGTCCAAATGTTCTCATTCATTGCCATTTGAAACTCTTATCATGGGCACGCTAGAAGCAGATTGGATTTGGGTCACGAGTCTATCATATTTTGGGGGCGCTAAATAGACGATTGTCTACTTCTATGGTCAGGAACACAGGAAGAGTTACAGCATTTCCACACATACCTGAATAGCAACTCTTTAGACATGAGATTCACCATGGAATTTAGCACTTCGAAGGTTACTTTTTTGGACCTAGAACTGTACACCAGACATTGGGAGTCTCAGTTTTGACATGTAAGTTCAAATTTCGGTCTCTCTGACTATGGAAAACTTTAGTCTTCATTATCGTTTGTGGTGGCACTCACGCTTTGCACTTATAGTTTTGTGGTTTTTTTCGACCATACATAGCCTTAATCGCCTTACTGGCAGTGCGGCAGTTGCCCTCCATGGTTTGCGATTTCCTATTATTTTGATATAATCCTACCGACAGTGTAGCAGTGGCACTTTTCTACTAGTTGCACAAGTCATGCGAATTGACAACACTTACTAATCAGATCTTTTCTTTGGCAATAAACGTCCCTGTTTTTATATTTATATTTATTTTTAAATTTATTTTATTTTCAATTTTATTTATATTTCGTGTTTCCATTTTATTCTCAGACGCACTTCGTACATTAATCGTTACTACTTTAAGGATATAGCCCAGCCGGATTGGAAGTATCACCGGCAGCGCGGTAAGCGCCTTCCTTTTTGCGATTTCCCTCTGTTTTGGTACAAATTTTGGTGACCAAGTAGCTTATAATTCCCCATTCTTTTTTACACATTTTTTTCTTCCCCAATGTGTCCCTCCCACGTTTCTCTCATTTATTATTTTTTCTACAACTCTCTACATTACAAAGACCATTTACGTCTCCATTCAGGTACAAAGCTATCTCTATTTGTCTATAAGGTTGTATTTTAAAAATGAATCAGCACTACTTTCTTTATGAATTGTTTAATTTTACGGTTTCGAAAGAAGCACCACCTGTCTTGTTAAATATTACCATAATACCAAGGACTTGCACACGTCAGGTGATAATATGTATAATATTTGTGTTAGCATGTCATCACACAGGCACTACAAGCCTTGTCACTTTCAAGGGACTGTGTTTCCCAAAGCCACATAATTCTATGTCGAATCTTTGGAATTGTTCTCGCACCAGCTTTCGGTGAATAGGGTTTCTACTGGTAGCAATGTTTTCACAAAAATATGAACCTCTTCCCACACTAGTTTGAGGTGTTATAGGGCTCATCCCCTCTCCCAGTACTACCATCTTAATAGATTTTCGTAGCAATGTGTTGCGTTACACAGCTGAGCGCCTACATTCCCTGGCCTTCACAAACCCTTCTCCAGAGGTATATTTTCTCCATTGTAAGTCGGCACGCTCTAGTTTTGGTTATTCCTGGAATAAACATATCTGCTTTGCATAAATACCCAATGAACTGTCCAACGAACTTTCTACATCACAGCCGAAGAAAGAAAACTACAGAGTATTATGGCATAAGCACATGGAATGACATTCCCCAAGAGTTTTGGCTGCTCAACGATGCTGAACTTTTCTTTGAAAATGAGTGAAAACACAACACTGGGAGCATCTTGGCTTTTTTCCAAGCTAAAGCAACAGCTTGTTGGCTCCAGATTACAAGGTGGGAGCTCCTCAAAGTCATCAACCCTACTAACGATGGCTTCAATGCCATAAAAGGAGACCTAGGTGCCATATGAATGATGGTGCTGTAACACCGTTATGTACTTGACCTTATAACAGCCATGCAAGGAGGGGTGTACAAGAAAATATGAACAATGTGCTGCATGGTCATTCCAGTAAATGATGCAGAAAGTGAAACTTTGTTAGAGGCAATACAGACTGCATAATTTACAGACTGAAATGATAGATGAAGGTGCCGCCCCAGATAGTTGGTGCAGTGGTTGGTTTGAATCGCTTCCATCCTGGATGTTGGGATTGTTTGGGGCCTAGTTGTCCACACCTGTGGTCTTACTACTAATATACTGTATGATACAAGTAATTCTGGCATATGATAGGAGAATAGGCACTCCGGCAGGAGGGCTGTTTTCAGTTAGGACACCAACATAAGTAGTAGATTTCCAGGGCAACATGCATCAACTGGTGCCAAGGACAGACCAAAATCTACATGAAGTAGTTGAAATATCAACTGCAGGGGCAATTTTGTTGGAAATGTAAAAAATTACCATTTTGTAGAAAATATCAAACATATTGCGCAACATCAAGCGCAAGCAAAAAGCACACAACTGTTCATGGTTAAAAACCAGTTTAGGCTCAGCTCTCACACTGACAAAAGCAAGGTGAAAAGTTTTCCCAAGAGTGCAATAGGAAACTTGAAAGGGTTTTCAGTTAAAGGCCATCTCATGTCCAACAGACTTGAAGGCATTTATGACATCAGCACACAAGTCACCCCCCTCCCACCTCCCCCGACACACACTCTGTGCCTTCTAACAGACTGTGACCTGATTAGACAATGGGTTCCTAATCGACTTAGCCTCGAGCACACAGGTGCTTGAACAAACAATAGGTGCAGGGAAGAAACTAAGTTCGGAGCAGATGAAAGTCTCAGGCACACAATGCTGCCAGCACACACTTCAAATAAATTGCATCTACAATGAAACACACATACATGCATAGGCCAAAGAATGCTCTGTTATTAAGTATTGTCAGAAGTATAATGAAGTGTTTTTAGTAGTTTAGTTCAGGAATTCGTGGTTATGAGGGCACATATCTCTGAGTGCTTTTCCGTCTAAAATGTATAACTTGAAAATCAACTATTATTTACTATGTGTAATAAAGTATGTATTGATTTGTATAAAAAGGCCTCTCTGCAAATAGGTATTTGAGGAAAACCCCAGAGATAGTTTGATCAGGACTCAGGTGCAGTCCGTTGTGTTTTTCTCCCTGCTGTGACAGTTAGTAAACACTCTTTGCATTGCCAAGAAGAGTCTGCATGCTTATTCCGGTATTGGGAGTTTTGTCAACCTGCAACAGAGCTATTAAGTAGCATTCTGTGCGTGAGTACCCTATCAACCTTAGAAAATATCAGATTTTACTGGGTGTACCCTAGTACATTGATCAGGGCCTTGAACTTGTTGGTAGAACCTTCTAATATGTAAACAGCTTCCTAAAGGTTTGGTAGACCATGCAACTCAATCAGGAACCCGTTTCCAAGATCTATCTAAGGTTCCTGGGACTGGTCTGACCTGGTGCCTCAGTCACCACCCTGAATGTAACCAGCTGCTCTAGGCTAGTAGTAACATTATTAGGTTCTCCCAAACCCACTCTGATATAGACCTCACTGTTTAGGAGCAGAGGGTAGTGGTTTGTGACCCCTGTACTGGGAGATTATTGTGATAGGCTAGATCCTCACCAGAGGCCACAGCACTGGGAGATGGAACAGCACTGACCTCCGAGGGCTAGTTGCTTGCTCTGACCCAACACACAGAAGGTCAGATTATAAGAGCATTTAACATGACAACTGCCTACGGTGCTTTTGGTCCTAGAGGTGCGATTTGTAGAAGTTCTACTAGAATGTATTGTGAGGTAATTATGGCACAGACAGTAAAAGGGACACTGATATTGCAACAGAGCCTCCTCTCAAGAAAGCAGGCATTGGAGCACTTCGGTGCTTTGGACTTCCTTTCATGGTACTCATCTTTAAAATCCATGAGTACCTATGGCGGTCCTTGAGGTCCCCATAACTGCCAATGGGGGGCCCTGAATACCAGCATGGGTGCTTACAGACCCCACCGCAGGCATCCAGGGACAATGACAATTACCTTTGAGCCCCACGTGCTCAAGTAGAGACCTGTGTAAACCTATGGGACTCCTCAAGTGCCCAACATCAACAATGGGCCTACATAGTCACATGGGCATAATACTATGTTGTGAGATCGAAAAGGTGTATTGTGTGCAAACCAGAGAGGTAACACATAAATCCACATGTTTTGCGCCACAAAATCATCATAGTTACACCTGAAGCTAATGCTAAAACCATATTTCCAGGCTGAGCTTCATGTTTAGTAGTTGTCATGAATGCAGGCAATGACACAGGCTATCATATAGGTAACCAGCTTTGTGCATAGCACATGGTATTAAAAGTACGGTACATTTTGAGAAAGGGGTGCCTTCCTGCACAACAACTATTCTTTATGGCATTTTTTATTTGTATGTGTGCTGCAGAATGCAGCTAACATGGAAACAGGAAAATGTGAAAAAAAATATTTTTGTTATGCCAGCGTCAGGGATTTGCAGAATGTTGTAGCGAATCCCTCTCTACTATTCATTGTAGATAGAAATTTGCGTCAATATCCGTGGTGCAATGTAGGGCATTGTGTTACTTTGGGTTACAAACTAAAGCATATTTTTATTTGTGTTGGTGTGTGAATGGCAGCAGAAGACTTTGCATCAGTTGTATTCAAAAAGTAACCCAACTGAGGGAAGCTCTTTGTAAATCTGGGCCTTAGTTTTCTAATGAGTGTGTAAATGCTTTTGCTGCTGCAGAAGACTGATACTCCTAGTTAAAGTAGCAGACTTTGAAGAAGTTTAATTACTTCGACTAAATTATGCACACGTAAACATGAGGCATGGATGTGTTGGTGTGGGGTCTTCGCGGTTATATCTTTTATGGTCATGGTTTTTTTGGGGCAGGTACTTACTTCAAGCTTGTTCCCACGATGCCATTAATTTCGGTGACAGGTGGTATTCTAAAGAGAGTATAAGTCTTTTCTACACCGCCAAGACGAGCTTGAAGAGGTGAACACATGCCGCTGCCTCTTGACAGGTTTATTTGAAAGGAGGGAAAACAACTCCGGGCTCGTCTGCCCCTCCCCCAACTCGGTGTTAGCTGTGGGGAGAGCTGTGTGCTCTCATGGGCGAGCTGTCCTGCGTGCACCATTCTACGTATTCGTTCTACTTGTATTCAGCGTGTTTACCAGCAGCACTGCTACCGTAAAGAGCTTAAACTTCGTGCGCTCAAACCCCTGTCGCCTCCAAAATCTGTGGCTCTCCTTCGTTCAAGCCTCCTCGACGTTTTTCCAAAATGCAGTTTTATTCCCTGAATATATGTAGCGTTAGGAAGTAGAAGGTGCCCGCCTTTCTTTGCAGTATGCCTAAACCTTGCAGCGCCGCGAGTCTCTGGTAGCTAATGTGGCACTTTAGTGATGTTATACTAGTGACATATTAATGCAAAGTGTATTATACAAGATGGCTGTGGAAAGAAGGACGCATTGCTGATTACTAAGTGACCAGGGGCATAGCTTTGTCCATGGGAATGAGGAAGGTGTGAGCAGGGACATCTTGAGGATTTTGGGGGCCCTGCCCCTGGCCCGAATGTATTTTGGGGTCCCTTTTCGGAACAGCTTTGAATTTATGATCCAATATCAGCTCTTTCATGCCCTCTTTGGCCAGGTCACTGGCAGTGCTCAGGCAAACTCGCCCAAATTCTACATGTGGTTGTGAATCTAAGATTTCCCAGCAAGCAATACAGTGTACCCAACAAAAAAGATGTCACATACATGTTCTTGCATCGGCATTACATCTGGTCCACCCCGGCATTGTGGAAACAGCTCAGCTCAAGAAGCATCTATTGCATCTATGAAGTGGAGACAGCATCACCATCATAATGGCCTCTACATACCACACAATTTTCCTCTATGCTATTTTCATTTAGGACCCTTCGTGTAATATTTATGAATTTGCCAAATTTGGCCAGGTCCGAAGGCTCCATGCTGGACTGGAGCAGGGCCAATGCATCCGCGAATTTTCTGTTCCCATGCCTTAAAAACATTGGTTTTAACAATCCACTTCGATGTTGCAGTAATGTAGGGCAGCAACATAGTAGGTGTACCAATGATTCTGCTCTATAATTGCACAGCCTGCATCTGACTATGTTGCTCAGCGATTTCCAGCCCGGATTCAGTTATTTTATTGGCAGGGGGCTAGGCGTGCCCATTGAATTTCTCTCAAGCACTTCTTTCTTAGGGCGTTGTTCATATATGGTTGAGTTTTGTGCGACTCATATGCTTTAGTTAGGCCAGTCAACCCTCTGATGGCCTTCAGTCTTGCTTTATCTTCACTCCTTGTATATCTTGATATCTGGGTGGTGTGATTGTTTAGCGCCCTCTTTATTGCAGGATAATTTAGTTCTTCTTGGGACCAGGATGCTATGGATAAGCCCAGCGTCACTACTGTCACCAGACAGTACTCCTGCCATGGGTTCGGTGCTCCCTCAAATATAGTTCTCAATACCTCCCTAAAAGATCCTTTCTGGGCTTTTACGGTCTTGAACAACGCTTCAAAAATTGGGTGTCATCCTTGCGCAAGGGCCATGCTAATCTTCTCTGTCTCGTTCTATTTTTAGTATATGTGACACCGAAACAAGCATAGAAGTCAAAATAGTTTTTCATAAAGATATAGGTCAAAAATAGTTGTTTTCCATTATAATTTTTTCGACGTCTTCCTGTGTCTAGTTTTGTAACTCCATAGCTTGTGTCAGTAATATTGTTTAAGACGGCCACATTTTCAATGCATTTCAGGATCTACTCTGCAGCATTCCAGACTGCTTTAATATTGACAAGATCATAGCTCATTTTATGAGAGTTCTGAATCCTCTCACTTTTATGATCATTTGTAGTCACTTCCTGCACTAGGTCCTGTAACTTCTTGATATCTCTGCCCAAAGCATCACTCAGGCACCTCCTTTGCAGAACACATTGGCATGCTTTTAGTGTGGCATAATGCTGCAGATGCAGATTTCAGATATTAGCCATTGTACCCTAGTTACCAACAAGATTCCTTTTCAATGTAGCAAAGCAGTATCCACATAACCAGGCGTCTCTCTTTATTTCTCAGTTTCTTATACTGAATGTCTTACCCAGATCCCTTTCTTTGAAGCTGGATGCCTTGACTTCACCCTGGCAGAATCTAGAGGCCACGCAGCATATCCGGCTCTTCTCTGTTGTCTGCAGGGCTTAGTGGCGGGCTCTAAACTTCATCAGTGGCCCTCCTGAAGAACGGTCTCTGAGTTACTCAGTATGTGTGTGCAGGCACACAACTAAACACGCTCAGCAGCACTGCAAACCCAAGTGGAGCATTGTGTGCTCTTTTTTTAGTGTCCTTCAGGGGTTTGCTCCACATCCTGAGCCCCCCAGCAAGATAAGATGGGTAGGCTACAATCAGTGGCTGACTGACACCCGACAGGGCCTCCTAGAACTTGACCTTCAGCATGCATGACAAGGGCCCTGGTGCAAGCCCAGCCCAGCCCAATTACTGAAACACTCTGGGGCTTATTTATCAGCCCATTGTGCCACCCCTGCTTCGCTTTTTTGGGTGCACCATTTGCCGAGTGGGCCTGCTCCTATTTACAAGGCCACATAAAGTCACCCTGAGTGACTTTTCATGGCCTTGTAAATTTGGGCCCCTTTCATGCATTATTCTGCGTTAAAGGGGCGTCCCATGAGTGTTGCTCTGGGCATTCCCAGCAGCATCCATGGAACCTGACACATTTGCAGATTTACAAAGTGTCATGAACCTGGAAATGCATCCGATTCCTACGTCTCGGGCGGCATAGGAGTGGAGCAACCAGGAGAAATACTATTATTTCTTCCCATTTGTTGCTCTTTCCATGTGTGTTGCATTCTGCAGCACCCATAGAAGGATCAAAATGCCATTAATAATGGTCTTTGTGCAGGAAGGTGTCCCTTCCAGCACAAACTCAATCATCCATGCAACACAGGCACCTTTGCACCACAGGTGTCTGCCTTTGCCCACACGCTGATGTTTGTGTATGGCGCAGGAGGGAAGGGCAGGAATTCACTGTATCTTGTAGATACACCCATTCCTGCCTTTTTATTTTGACACTCGGATACGCAGCAGGAAGGCATGCTGTGCTGTAGTGCCTTAAAATATAGTAAACGAGGCCCTCAGTCTGGCAGCCTTCAAGTGAGACCTGGAGATGTGCGCTTTCATGGAAGCTATGAGCCTACCTCTAGACAGCACAAGAAGCCCTCCTACCCCCTTTAGAAGGAACTGGACACCACCGCCCCCAGGATCTCACTTAATCCACCTCTTAGTCTGTACTCGGGCAGCTGTCTGGTCAGAGCCCTGTGACTGACCTCTGAAGGCCACAAGACTAAATATGAGTAGTACCCTGAAGGACTTCAAGCCAAAACAGCATGGCCGATTTCACACTTAAATTGCGGGCATTTAACTACCCCAGTGCTCCTTGTGATAGCATGAGTGGACCAACCTCGACCTGCACGTGTGGCTCAAACTTAGCATATACATTAGGAGCATTAACCCACTCTGCTAGCACACGGCTGTAGGCGCGCGCTTCTGTCCTAGAAGCAGCTAGACTGACACGATCCGGAAACAGGTGTGCTCTTTGCACTTGGCCTCGCTCCCGTCCTCACACACACTGGCACCACCCTCGCTTTGACCATGCCTCCCTCTCTCTAGCAGCGGCGATGCGCTCGTTTGAGTAACGAAGACAGAGGCACGCGACTTTTCGGTTCAAATTCTGCTAGTGGGGTTTTAGAAAACTGATGTTAACCTGGAGAGACGTGCATACAACTGAGAGCAAGTTATTTGAGTTACCATGGACATGCCCACATTCATAGGCGCCATGTTGGGCCCCATCAATAATCTATGACACTGTCACGAGCCCAGTGGCTGGGCCGGGATCTTCCTGCTGTTTTCTGGGTGCACACGAGTGAGGCTCGGGTACTGAGGGGCTCCTTCTTCCAGAAAGACAAGTTATGAAGCGTGAGCAGCATTTTTAAGGGGGGCCGACCCGGTCGAGGTGGGAAGTCAGAGGCACAGGTAAAGATGCAATTCTTAGACCGTTTGCACCCAAGCATTATAACATTCAAGACAGAATATTTACGCTACTTGTTGAAAAAAATGCTTTTGGAAATGCACCAAGTTTTAAAATGTAATTTTGACTCATCTGTGGAAAATGACTAAAATTAGGTATCTATAAGCGGCGTTCATTTATGTTCACCACAGCCACTGTTGAAAGTAAAGTGAAAATCGTGAAACAGTGGCCACGCCATCTTGTCCCTTTTAGGCCCCATCATGCACGTAAGTGGCAGCCATTTTGTGTGTCGTGGCCTCTCTGCCCACTGCCAATAGCCTGCGCGTCTCTCCCCCTCACTCCCCGGCCTCGCAAGCCTTCCCCCGCGCCCCGACAGCCCCCGGTCTCTCCTGCTTGGGCCATAAACACACCTCTAACGCTACCCTGTCTCCGAGCCACATCCCGTGCTGAACCCCCTCGCTCTTTCATCTCATTCAAAGAACAGGCCCTTTTGATAAACTCTTCCTCCCTGCCCGATTGTCCGGCCTGATCCCAGGCCATCACCTAGCCCAACAGATGCAGTTTATTGCCCCCTACAGTAGGACCTCGCCTCACATCAAAGGAGCGGGGATTAATCAATGCTTGCACACCCCGAAGATCCGACTGATCACACACATCCCCATTCCCAGCGGAATGTCCAGCTGCGCGATAACCACCACATGCTGAGATCGGGGTGGGAACTCTACTGTAGATGTGTGTGGGAACGGGCCTGGACCGGGGATTCCGAGAATGTCTTTCCTGTCCTTCAAAGAAACATTACGGATGCAGTGTATGTAATAAAGCCATAAACCTGTGTATAAGAGGCGAGGCCTCAGAGATGCGGTTAGAGCACCTCGAGAAGATACCCTGTTGTCTGATTTGACGTGTTCTGCTCCGTCGGAATAAACTCCTGTTTCCTGCCTTCCTGTCTCCAGCGCCTGTCTCTTTGTTTGGTAATCTCGAATGGTATGAGAGGCGACTAACGCCGGGCAAATACTGAAGGGTTCTTGGTCGAATTCGGCCCTACCTTTTCACAATTGGCGTCCCAAACGTGGGGCCCATCAGCAACACGTGGATCCAGTGGGAGGGGTCCCAACGACAGAGTGAACGACTGCAACGATCGGGAAGTGCACCTGCCCGATAGACCCTCGCCTGGCAGCCGATCATCCGAACTTCACTGGTTCCGAGCAGACCTCTCTCGAGTGATCTACGGTCCTGACTGGGAACCATCAGGAGTGCCACAGCAATTACGGAGAATAGAGGACGATCAGGTGCTGGAAGCGGAAGACGAGAAACTGTCCATGCGGTCCGGGTAAGGTCGTGTAACACGACAAATTGCGAAATTGATTGTTTGATTGTTTGAAAATACTAGTATTACTCATTTGATTGTTTCTGAGAGATTCTCTGTCTGCAAACAGGGAAGAAAAGGAGTATTCTCTCTTTGCAGATAGTGAAGGGTAGGTAACGCAGGCCTTTGCCCCCTTTGTAATCCGTCGTGCCTGCTTCCCTCTCCATTTGATTGATTGTTATCCAAGCATTTACTGTTTTGGAATTGGTTCTCTTTGGATCATTCTCTATTTGCAAACAAGCACAGAGTCGCAATACTCTGTTTAGTCTTTGCAGATAGTGAAGGATAGGTAACGCAGGCTTTTGCCCCCGTTGTAATCCGTCGTGCCTATTTTTATCCCTCATTTGATTGATTGTTTATCCGAACATTGATCGTTCGGAATTGGTTCTCTTTGGATTATTCTCTATTCACAAATAAGCACAGAGTCGCAATACTCTGTTTAGTCTTTGCGGATAGTGAAGGATAGGTAACGCAGGCTTTTGCCCCCGTTGTAATCCGTCGTGCCTATTTGTGTCCCTCATTTGATTGATTGTTTGTCCGAACATTGACTGTTTGGAATTAGTTCTCTCTTTGGGTATTCCCTATTTGCGAATACTGTAGAATAGAAATATTCTGCCTAGTCTCCGCAAAGTAGTAAAGGATAGGTAGTGCAGACTTTTGTCCCCATTGTAACCCGTCATGCCTATCTTCTCCCCATTGTTCAGTAGTTGGTTCAGCCCGGACCGTTATTAGAGGTAGATCATCCGGCTCCACCGGAGGACACCCCTAATAAAAAGGACATATATATAAAAATACGGATTAGCCGCTGTATCGTGCTAGCAAACTATAACATAAAAATCGTTAGGAAAAACAAAAGGAATCGAGCAAAATCAGTAGGCCACTGATGAGATCTTTTTGACCCCGCTAAAATAGAAACATTAGGAACAACCCCTCATAAGAAATATGAAACTGGTGAGAAGAACCGAGCTCGCGCCACGATGGCCGCAAGACAGCTCAGCTCCGCCGCCCACCCCGCCCAAATAACGACAAACCCTATGCAAATATTATAAATATATACAACACTCCAGCAAAGTAACATGTTAAAACGTTTTATTATACAACTATTTACATGGCAGCCGGCTGCAGCATCAATCCGAATGCATTCGCCGTCTGCTTGACGCTGCTCCTGTCCCTCCTTCCTTAAAGTAGCAATGTTGGGCTACTTTGGGCTACTTTTTAGTTGGCTTTGGGCTATAGAAAGTCTACAAAAGCCATCAGCCGGCGAGGTAGCATTGGTGGAGGACCGTTGTGCGAATAGGCCGGAGGCAACCCAACGCGCCGAGGCCCGTCCCCGGATCATCCAGAGGTGATGTCCAGCAAGTTGTGTGCGGGGTATGCCTTACTGATGGCTCCCCCCTTTTTGCCTGGGTCAGCCATTTCGTATATCTATGCCAGGAGATGGCGTGGGGCGCCCGCGGAGAGGTGGCGCGGACGGCCCCCTCTCTCCCCCCCCAGGTGGAGGTTCCTCTCCCGCACCAAGATTGCCATTAGCGTTCCACTCAACGGGCCCCCGCGGTTGACTGGCCAGGGGACCCGCTCCGGTGGCTGTGGTGAAGGGCGGCTGCTGGGGAACTCTCAAGATGGCAGCCGACTCCCCGGATTTGGGCCTGGTCCACTAGGATGGCTCTGGGCTACCATGGAACTCGGATGCTTGCCTGCTCGGGCATGAGCCCCACTCTTGAAGACGTCCCCTCAGTTTTAAAGATTCTACGAGAGTCGTTGGCCCTCGACTCCCGCGGGCTTCCGGTGGGGGCAACCGCCACTGTTGCCCGACTATCCCCCATGGATATGCCACTGCCCCGGGTGGCCGCCGCCTTGTCCACATCTGGTGCCGTGGGAAAGACTGATTGAGCGCATCTGTGGAGGGATACGCCTGATGTCCCGCTCTCCGGAGTGGCCACAACGTTGTCATGGGATGGTGGTGCTCTCATGCTGACACCAGCTTTTGTCCGAATTACTAAGAGACACTGTAGACTGCCAACTCGATCAGCTCCGGTGGGACCTCAGCGTGACCCGGTAGGGAAGATTTTGCCTTCCTCGCCTTTAAAGTCGCGGTTCATGCCGCCTGTCCTTTCTGCTGGCGTTAACAGAATTTTTTGAACTACCGAAAGGGATTCTGGTCCGGCCGCTAGCTATTGGAGGCATTTGAACTATACTCTGGACCCGCCTGGCCTCGACCAAAATGGCGCCAGTATGGGCGGGACTTGCAACTCCTTATGACGATTCTAGTTACTTAGCCTTGATGTTATGGGGGATGTATGCAGTCTTTGTGCACATGGCGGGCGGAGAAGGGTACTGACTGGGCATACGGACAACCCTATTGATGTCGGATTTTTTTACTGTTGATTATTGTATTATTAAAGCTCCGAAGTAATGTTACTCATGATACTCGCCCATGGTGTGCGTATGGACGATTTTATTGTAACTGATCCTGTTATACTTTCAATTATAAAATCAACCTTCACTGATCCTGCAACTGTTTGTCACGTTTAGTTTTTTCCAATTAAATGGCTCGCTCGTTACGTACTCCTATACTAACAGTGTAATCTCTCCTTACCTCATGCGTTTCCCATCTGCCCCGTGGCCGGCCTGTATGGATGGAGGCCCGTATTTGAATGCTGACATTTTTACAATCAAAGTTTTAAAAGAAAAATATATATACTAGCATCATAACAGTCATTTAGATTGATAGGGTTGTTTTTTTAAATACCATGCTCTGCGAACAGGAACGACCCTATACCACCGTAAACCTTTTCTTTTCCTCGAATGAAAACATGAATCCGTCACCCCCCCCCACCTTATACTGAATACCCCTGGCCTTTTGACCCTCCCCTACACGCGGTCTGTACTACCGCCCTCGGGCGATCTATGTAATGAACAGACTACCATTGGTTATCTTTGCCGCACTACCAGTTCCTCTGGGCTTCAATGCCGTGACACAAGGGACTGCATCCCAGAAAGATAAGTCAAGTACGTGGTAGGTAAAAACATTTTCGTGTTTATGCGCGCTGATGTGCTTTGAACGCTGCCCCCCCCTTTTTTCTTTTTTGCAGGTTACATCGGAATTTCAGCTGAAGTATGGAGAAGACCTAAAACCGCACCGTGTTCCACACGAGGAAAATAGGCTAGCTCTGTGAGACGGTACATTATATGTAGGAGCTATCTCTGGGAGCGTGAAAAATTGTATGGTATGAATGTGCGCATGGGCCCTGATTTGTACGGTATGAATGCGTATGTGTGGCGCACGTCTGGGTCAATAAAATAATGCTTTTTGTATGATTAAGGCATTGATCGAACGGTTAATGGGATAGGAAAATTAAGCCCGAACATGGTACCTACATGTGAAAGACGAATAAAAATATAGCACTTTCCTTACTTAGGAACGACTCTCTCTGGAGTTAGCGAATGGGAGAGTGGCCTACACCAGAAACTTGAAGGCTTATTTCAGTACGACGAACCCAACCCCAACCGATATCCCAATTGTACACCCAAAATAATGCGCACCAGTGAGTCAATTTATGTGCTGACTAAATAAGAAAAGTTAAGAGTACCCCGGGTTGGGGTTCATCCAGAATCCCCCTTAGCCCAGATATTAGGGATATTGTTATTTTTTTAGATTTACCCCTTCTTCTTCCACCCTCATAGAAAAGTCATAATTGTACCACCGCACCTCCGACTGACACCCCTCCTTTACCTCAGCTTGGATCATCATTTGCTAGATGTTGGAAGACCCCACCGTGAGTATAAGCGCGACTGGACTAGTGTCCGACCAATTAAAAAGGAGTAAGTATTTTTGAAGCGAGGTTACCAACAAAAATTGTCTACTATTAGGAAGGAAGGAGAACAAAGAGCTCGACCCCCAAAATGAATTAAAGGGAATACTGAGAATACGCAACATGCATGACAAAGTCCTTTTGCCCAAAATAGCTCTGGTTTCTGTCTTAGGTTTCCGTACTTGATGTATGTACTGTCGCACCCTATCTGGTATTTGTGTGTACGTAAACTATGAATTTATGTTTTCCCTCAGCTTGTGTTTTATACGTGAAACCGACCTGTACTGCTCTATATGTGTGTGCACTGAATAACCTATTATTATACACGTTTCTCTCTCTCTCTCTCTCTTTATGTTGTACGTGTGCTAATAGCCTATTTGGTGCACACGACGCTCTCTCCCTCTGGGGGCTCCCTTGCTCCCTTTTGAATAAATGACGACACTGTACCTCGCCGGCACAGGTATAATTGGCTTTAGACACGACAGTGTTTGAACAAATTGACAGAAACAAAACGATCGTATTTTGCCATATTACTACCTCTCCTTTCTGCAAAATTATGGAACTTAATTGGCTGAGAAAGAAAGGACAGGTAAGACGACTAATGTCCCCTAATCTGACCCTTAAAAGGGAACTATATGTCAGTGGCTTTTGTTTTAGTACTTTAGTAACACCACCCTCCTCATTCAGATTACCACCGCCCATTGCACAAAAGTAGAATGTCCGAAACGTCCCCGTTTTTCCAGAATGGTCCCAGTTCTGTAACCAGCCGTCCCAGAAAATCTTAAAGACTGTAGCTGATGACTTTGTTTTTTAAAGATAAATTGTCCAGAAACTGATAAAAGTTAGCCGTTGCTGTCAGAAAAGAAAGAGAAAAAAAATGCTTAACGTATGTCCTTCCCTGGAAAAAGTAGCTGTAAGCCCATGATAATAAGCACTTCACACGTTTTATGAATTAGCAGACCTTGAAGAAAAATATAGCTCAACAGGATTTGTTTTAGAAAAACACGAGTCTCTACTGGAGGAGCCGGTTTGAATTCGATGAACCATGTAATTGTTGGATATCAGACTTCTTGCCACGCTCGCAAATATAACAGGAATAAACACCAGACAGACATGATGTTTGAAAATAGAAAGATACTTGCAGACCTGCACCACAGTCATGATGCATGAGTTAACAGCATACACCGATGTAAGGATTACTAAGCATCCACCCTATCGTGACCAATAAACGTTTCCCCAACTACTTGGGGTTGGGAGAGAAATTAGAGTGTGTAAACATCTTCCCCTGCCAGTTCTCTAAGACTTGTTTTTTTTGTACTCATTTAAAGATAACGTGCGGTCGTCGGAGGAGAGGGGCCGGACGTGACGCACAGCCTGGCTGCAGATCGGGGAATATCTATGACCTCGACCAAGGTGGAGCCACAGAGCAAAGAGTTGCGGGACAAGGCACCATTCTCAACGTGGAAAGTGAAGGAAAGAAGGGCTGTCCAGAAGCCCCTGCATGTTGATGAACTCGTGCCGAAAGTCCCAGCCCATTGTGCCCGATTGATGGGCCCACTTGCTTGAAATTTCTGCCCTCATTGGTCCGTTTCAGACCCGATCCCACTCCACCCTCTTTTCCCTCGGCCTCCCAAAGCACGCCCCCATCACCCCTTTTTCCATATGGAGTTTTTTGAACTTGACTTAAAGAAGAAACACAGCACAAAAGATAGAATAGGGTTTGTCCCGAAAGAAGAACGGAATACGGGTACCCCGACTAAAGTACCTATGGTAGATTAGTTAGGTAACAGGACAAACAGGACTGTGGTCCGAGAGCAAAGAGTGGCCACACCCTGCAACGCGAAATCTGAATCCGAGCTGGACGCATAGCTCCACCGCCGGTGCTCAACAGTGCCAACGAAAGAAGAAAAACAATGAGAGCCTACCAGTGATGGCTCGCTGTAATAAGACACTGGAAAGACGAACCCTTTTTTTGTTTTTTGAACATTGCCACCTCTTGACTGTCCCTTGTATTAAGTTGAATTCCTCTCCCAACCGCTTTATATTGATTACCACCCAATTGAGCTTTTGAAACCTTACATTGGTCACTTTCAACTGTACATGGATAACTAAGAAGGCGTTAACTCTGTATCTTGATGATTGTAGAACACCAGTTATGCACATGAACATACTGTATAGTTTTGACCCCCATGGAGTCCAGACCTCAAGTGATAATAGCCCTTATCCTGCCAGAACATTTTTGTATGACATCATGTTTGTATTCGAACGAATCTCCTACATCGTCTAATGTAATGTCCCCGCCTCCAAGGTCTAACGTATGACGCAGCTAATGTAATTTTGTATGCACTGTCTCCCCGCCCATCACATTGACTACATATGGTTATGTACGATTCTGTCTGCATTGATAGCAGAATTATTTCCATCAGCCTGTAATGCATATGGGCTACCAAAGCGAATTGTATAACTAATGTCAGCTTGTACATCCTCACCTGTGACATGAACAGGAATGAACTAACTTATGATAAAAACTGGGGACTGTGGAAAATGACTAAAATTAGGTATCTATAAGCGGCGTTCATTTATGTTCACCACAGCCACTGTTGAAAGTAAAGTGAAAATCGTGAAACAGTGGCCACGCCATCTTGTCCCTTTTAGGCCCCATCATGCACGTAAGTGGCAGCCATTTTGTGTGTCGTGGCCTCTCTGCCCACTGCCAATAGCCTGCGCGTCTCTCCCCCTCACTCCCCGGCCTCGCAAGCATTCCCCCGTGCCCCGACAGCCCCCGGTCTCTCCTGCTTGGGCCATAAACACACCTCTAACGCTACCCTGTCTCCGAGCCACATCCCGTGCTGAACCCCCTCGCTCTTTCATCTCATTCAAAGAACAGGCCCTTTTGATAAACTCTTCCTCCCTGCCCGATTGTCCGGCCTGATCCCAGGCCATCACCTAGCCCAACAGATGCAGTTTATTGCCCCCTACAGTAGGACCTCGCCTCACATCAAAGGAGCGGGGATTAATCAATGCTTTCGCACCCCGAAGATCCGACTGATCACACACATCCCCGTTCCCAGCGGAATGTCCAGCTGCGCGATAACCACCACATGCTGAGATCGGGGTGGGAACTCTACTGTAGATGTGTGTGGGAACGGGCCTGGACCGGGGATTCCGAGAATGTCTTTCCTGTCCTTCAAAGAAACATTACGGATGCAGTGTATGTAATAAAGCCATAAACCTGTGTATAAGAGGCGAGGCCTCAGAGATGCGGTTAGAGCACCTCGAGAAGATACCCTGTTGTCTGATTTGACGTGTTCTGCTCCGTCGGAATAAACTCCTGTTTCCTGCCTTCCTGTCTCCAGCGCCTGCCTCTTTGTTTGGTAATCTCGAATGGTATGAGAGGCGACTAACGCCGGGCAAATACTGAAGGGTTCTTGGTCGAATTCGGCCCTACCTTTCCACACATCCCCGATGTCAACTACTCAGGTCTAGAAAATGTGCATTTAATTTACTTTAGTAAAAGGTTATTCTCCTATTTCCGTTTGGGATAATATCTAGTTCATAAAAACAAAACATGACCACAAACCTCTTACACCCCTGCAAGGGATTTATGTATGAAAAGATGCTCTATATATTGTAAATGTGCATACACATATAATACACAGGGCTATGTTTTTACCTAACCATGACTGTAAAGGAGGGCGTGATTAGTTTGTGATGAAGTGACATTGATGGGCGTTGCCTACACAAATATTTTATTCAATCCATTATTATTAGAACTCTGTCCCTTCTTTCATGGTCCTAGGGATAGCAAGCTTGTTTGTCCAGCACCAGTGCCAAAATAAATAAATGACTTATTTATTTATTGTTCTTGAGTTAGGGTGAGTTTTTTCGTTCCAGTGTCTTTTCCATGGACCTTCGTGCATGTGAGTAAGGGCATCCGGTAGGTGCATCATCAGTTCTTGGACGCCATGCATTCTTGATTCAGGCCCAATCACAGTACAGAAACAACACTCTTTTTTTTTTTTAATAATAATGTTCTTTATTGATTGGTTAAAAAAACCATTTACAATTTACGACATGACAAAAATTTATAGAAATGACTGTGATAAAAGTTTTAAAACAATTAGTTTAAAATAACTTAAGATTCGGGGGCCAATAAGATCTGATAATGTTCTGATGCAGTACATAAATCTGAGTTTCTTGTAGTCTCTGATTTGGATGTTGTGTCTGTTAACACAACCGCTCTGCTATGATGGGGAGACTTTGGGTTGGAGAGTGGCTTCAAGGAGTTTTAACGCTTTATGGGCAAATTTCGAAAGCCCAATGTTTAGCTTGGTGTTGTCAGGGTCGAGAGCGGCCATTATTGCTTGGCGGCAAGATCGAACTCCCAACATGATACATTGGCCTCTCAACAGTGACCGTCTGGCTGTGAGCAGTGCAGGGCATGCACAGACGATATGTTCCATTGATTCTGAATGGTAGCCACACAATCTGCATTCCGTGCTACTATCCGGCCGCCGCCATTCCGGGAGGTTCTTCAGAAAGGGCCATTCTCCCATCCTCAGGGCTAAAAACTTGCGTTTCCAATAAAGTGCGTATGTGCTTGACAAGTAGAGCGGCTGAACAGTCACTTTAAAATTGGCGATTACAGCCCAGGCGTGTCTCCACTTTGAGAGTATCGCCCTGTCCGAGTGGAAGGATCACAATCTAATGGATTTTTTGATGGCGGACTTTAGCACCGGGAGAGATGGATTTATATCCCAGAGATCTTTTGCGCCTAGTAACTGTAGGCTGTAATCCCGGAGTTGCCGATGCTTGTGGCTGGTCTGTTTTTGCTGTATTTCCTGCCAGAGTCTGGCCTCCAAGGAACCCTCCTGGGTGGGGCGCAGTCTACGACACAGTTTAATGAATGCACCTGCCTCCACTCCGTGCTGATCTTGGAGACCCAATTCAATTCTCACTTGAGCTGGCGAGGCAGATTTTGGCAACCCAAAGGCCCTTTTAAAGATTTTTGTTGTTAACTTGTTTATTAGTATGCTAGTTGCGCCTTTGGTGATCTCGTGGCCATACGTCAGGGAGTTGATTACTTTGGCTTTCATTACTTTCAGAATGGGTGTTAAGCTGGGACCTAGTAGCTGTTTTGCCAACTTTGCAGCAGCCACGTCTAACGACAGAGCTTTGATTTTTAAAGCTTCTTTGTGCTTGATAAAGGAGCCTCTTCTATCCAGAAATGTATTTGTAACTGGGAGTTGAATCTAACTTTGTTTTGTTGAAGTACCACCTTTCTGTTGTCCTTTTTTGCTTCCCAAAAGAGATGGTTTTAGTTTTTGACAAGTTAAGCTCTATATGGTTTCTTGTCGTATAGGGTAGCAATTTATCCAGTAGTCTCTGGAGACCCACTTTTGTGCTGCTTAAAAGCACCAGATCATCGGCGTAAAGCAAATTGGTGATGCGAGTCCCGTCAAGTTGAGGAGGGTGGCAGTTTACACTGTCGAGAACTGGAGAGAGGTCGGATATAAACAAGTTGAAAAGAAGTGGGGCCAATACACACCCTTGTTTGACGCCGGTTTCAGTTTGGATCTTCCTGGAGACATGGCAGCCTTCGCCTAGCTTGATTCTTATCCACGTTTCCGTGTGAAGTTGAATTATTGTCTGAAGAAGAGGCTGTGGAATGCCCCACGATTTTAGTTTCTGCCATAACAGGCCCCTGGGCACACGATCGAAGGCTGCTTTGAAGTCTACAAAGCAGTGCAGCTGGATATGTTGGCAGGTCGCTTTATCCATCAAGACGGTTAGCGTTAGCAAATTGGTTGTGGTACCGGTATTAGCCACAAAGCCCGTCTGGTTGAAAGGAAGGCGTGTGGTTGATTCGGTCCAAGCCTGTAGCTCCTCCAATAGAATATTTGCAAAGTACTTAGACTCCACATCAAGAAGCGCTACAATTCGGTAATTTTTTGGCTCATTTCTCTTCCCGCCTTTGTAGATTGGGTGAATGACTGCACCTCACCAGGATTCTGGGACCGTGTTGTTTAGACTGCAGTAGAGAAATAAAGGAGTCAAGTATTCTGACCATAGGCTAATGTCAGATTTGAACATAGCTTGAGGGAGGCCGTTCGGCCCTGGGGCTCCATCGGCTCTGGCTTTCCTTATGAAACTTGAAATCTTATTTTTTAAGGCATCCGGCCACACCGTGGGCTCTAGTGAAGTATCACTCCGTTTCATTAGTTCCTTGTGTGTCAGATCTTCAGATGACTACTGGCCAAGCCCGCCTCGAACTCTCCAGTCCCGAATGAAACCTCATGGGGTTGTCAGGGCCGGCAGAGTCGGTGCAAGCTTCGTTTATGTTGGTGTCTCTGAAGTGAAGAGATAAAAACTTACACCAAACTGCTTCGCTAATGTTTGTGCTACCATATCCACTTGCACTTTGTTTTCTCCTATTTACGAGAGAACAGAATTGCTTCGGGTTAGGATTTTTACTTTCATGGATAAGCTTCAGCCAGAATTTATCCGATGCCGCTAGTTTTTCCTTTTGTGTGGCGATTCTGAAGGCAGCTTGAGCTTGCTTATGGTTATTGAAATAGATTTTGTTGCTGGGGATCTTTCTTGATTGACGGAGTGCTCGATTCCTCTCGGTTCTTAATTTCCTTGTGGCTTTTGAGATGTGGAATTGAGAAATTTGGTTTCTCTGGCCCCTCCTTTTTGGAAGTTCATTGAGAAGGAGATTTGTAAGAGAGGTCCAGCCACTGACAACATGAGTATTTAGCTCTAAAGAATTTTGTAATAAGGCTCTGCTTTTTGCCGTCAGGGATGGGGCCAAGGAAACAACACTCATTGCGTCCAAAGATGACCTCTGCATGATCCTTGACAGAGGAGACACAGTACCACCCATTCTCCTGGACCCCCTTGCAGCATTTGGCACAGTTTCACAACCTAGCCTCATTAGGCATCTGTACAAGATTGGCATCCAAGGACCCGCTCTCCGCTGGAATAGCTCTTTCCTGACGGATAGAACACAAGCTATCAACCTGGCACCTTACTCCTCGAAAGCCAGCAAACTTATCTGCAGAATGCCTCAAGGTTCTTTGCTTAGCCCTGCCCTATTCAAGAAATAACCAATCCTTCTTTCCAATGTCCCCGGCTCACACAACATCAACATCAACATCCTCTCCTATGCAGACAACACGCAACTCATACTTTTCCACTCGGATAAGACCTCCAACACAAGAAGCAAATTCACCGCCTGCATGACCAAAGTCGATAACTGGATGAAAGCCAACTGTCTCAAACTTAACACTGACAAGACAGAAGTAGTGCTCTTCGGCTAGAACACCTCTCCATGGGACTCCAAATGGTGTTCAGCCGAACTTGGACTCACACCGAAAACTCACGGCAGAAACCTTGGAAAAATTATTAACAGCAAACAGGACATGACTGACCAAGCCAATGCCGCCACTCCATCCTGCTTCAACACCCTGTAAATGTTAAGAAAGATCTCCAAATGACTCCCAAGCAATACTAGACAAGCATTTGCAATGCAATAGGTCTCGCATTAGGAAAGTTTGAGCTGTTGGTATTGTAAATTACATCATTTTTTATTTATGTGTTGCTTTTGAAAATAGCAAAATTAATAACTTTGTCCTTTACAATGCCAATAGTTATAACTTTCGCAAATGTTACAGCTGTAGCATTTGTAATGCAATATGTGGTGTATTTACGTGACTTAGATGTATTGATATTACAAATAACAATGGCTTTTATTTTTTGAAAATAATTAATACTTAAATAAAAGTTATTGTAATTTATAATGGCAATAGCTTAAACTTTTGTAAATAACTTTTGTGAAGAATATGCTCAGTGTATTTTATTTTGCCGAAAATCCAAGAACAGAAGTGAAATATTCACATCTTTTTGTGACATTTGTAATAAAGCTTGAAACATTGAGAGAACATATTTGAACTAGTTGTTGTTGAATGGTTGCACAGATTGATGCTGTGGTGGCGCTGAGTGATGTTGTGGTGGTGACGAGTGATGCTTTGGCATTAAGTGATGCTGTGGTAGCGCATAGTGATGTTGTGGTGCCCCTGAGTGATGCTGTGGTGGTGCTGAGTGATGCTGTGGTGATGCAATAGATAGATAGAGTGAGTGCGATAGATAGAGTGAGGGCGATAGATAGAGGGAGGGTGATAGATAGATAGAGGGAGGGTGATAGATATAGTGAGGGTGATAGATAGATAGATAGATAGATAGATAGATAGATAGATAGATAGATAGATAGATAGATAGATAGATAGATAGATAGATAGATAGATAGATAGATAGATAGATAGATAGATAGATAGAGTGAGGGCGATAGATAGATAGACAGATGGAGTGAGGACAATCGATAGATAGATAGATAGATAGATAGAGTAATGGCGATAGATAGAGTGAGTGCGACAGATAGACAGATAGAGTGAGGGCGATAGATAAATAGACAGATAGATAGAGTGAGGGCGATAGATAGAGTGAGGGCGATAGATAGATAGATGGATAGAGTGAGTGAGCTAGATAGATAGAGTGAGGGCGATAGAGTGAGGGTGATAGATAGAGTGAGGGCGATAGATAGAGTAGGGGCAATAGATAGATAGATAGATAGATCAATCAATCAATCAATCAATCAAAGCATTTGTATAGCGCACTACTCACCCGGAGGGTCTCAAGGCGCTAGGGGAGGGGGGGTCTGCTACTGTTCGAACAGCCAGGTCTTGAGATAGATAGATAGATAGATAGATAGATAGATAGATAGATAGATAGATAGATAGATAGATAGCGTGAGGGCGTTAGATAGACAGAGTGAGAGCGATAGATAGATAGAGTGAGGGCGATAGATAGATTGATAGAGTGAGGGGCGATAGACAGGTAGATAGAGTGAGGGCGATAGATAGAGTGAGGGTGATAGATAGTGTTAGAAATGGGATCCCTGGCTGGCCAGGGCTCGCGCCAAAGTCAGTCAGAGACCACCACTCCTAAGTCAGGGCAAGGGAGTTACACGCCAAGATAACCCCTGCTCACCCTCTAGATAACATGGCGCCAGCAGCAAGGCTAAACTCGGAGGCGATGTGAGTTAAGTGTTTGCGCATGCACCCCCAGCAACAACACCCAAAGGCCCACCACAAAGGAAACTCCACACAAGGTTATATAAAAATAGCCTTTGTATTACACCAAAACACATTAGATAAAAACACATACTTTACAATGTGCCAACAGGCTCGGGCAGAATTTACAGGGGATATGTACAAGACAGGGCCACCTGGACCACTGTCAGGAATCAGCACGTTTAGAAGTAACACTGTTAAAAATAGCACTTAGAATATAGAATATAAATCACTGTAGCACAAATTAGGACATAAAGTACCCAACCAGTAATCACTGGTAACCAGGACCTCACTAGCACCACCTGCACTAGGAGAAAAACAACCACCAAAGTATCACAATACCTGTAGGGGTGTAAGCACATAACACATGATGCATAAATATACATTCAGCGGTGTAAGGAAGGAAAACACATGATGCATCAACAATACTTTCAGAGGTGTAAGAACAAGGCACATGACGCATAAAAACACATTCAGAGGTGCAGAAAATGAACAATTGCACCAAACTCACATAAGTCACCACCTGTGACTATCCCTAGGCCAACTGGCCTCTTTAGGGCTAGGACGCCCTGTGTCCCAGTGTCAGGGGGCCTAAACGTGGCAGTTGCCCACAAAGTGCTGGGCAACTGGAAGTCTCCTCTGGGCTCCTAAAAGAAACAATAGCGCAAAAACGATGTGGGAGCCTTGCAGGCTCTGAAACAATTTACTGGGCCCTCAGGAGCCTCTCAGGCTCCAAGTAACTAAATCACCAGCCTCTCTGGGCTCTAAGCACAATGTGGGCTGTGAGCCTCTCAGGGCTCTAAATACAAAAATGCCCTCAAGAGCCTCTCTGGGCTCTTAAACAACCAAAGGTGCGGTGTGAGCCTCTCAGGGCGTTGCAGAGCAACTTGAACTGCCCCCTAAGCCCCTCCGGGCTCTCAACAACAAAATGCGCCCGTTGAGCCTCGTGGGCTCGAAGTGATGTGCCCCCCAAGAGCCTCTCAGGGCTCACAAAGCAACTTGCCGCCTGGTTGGAGCCCTCGGGCTCGGAGAAATGCCTCGGAGCCTCTCTGGGCTTGACAGAAGCAATTGGGGCCTCAGGGGAGCCTCGCAGGCTCTCACTACACAAATGCCCCCCCCTGCGGACTGCCAACACGGAGCCCTACTCACCGGGGCTCTTGCTGCCTGTCTTCTTTACTCGCGGTCGGGCAGGGGGTTAAACGGAGCGCCACTCACCCTGAGCAGTTGCAGAAGGGGCGGGCACTGGCAATGCGCCCCGATGCCCCCTCTGCTGACAATGGTGCCCGGAGCCCTCGTGGGCTCTTCCGAACTCGGTGCTCCCTCCCGCCCCGTCACTCACCAGCTTCTCGGCTCCTGGAGGCGGTGACGGCGGGGGCGGCCAGTCTTCTCCTTCCTCTGTCGCAGGCTCCTCTGCGCACAACACGGGGCTCTCCCTCTTTCTCTAGAGCCCCAGGGGAGATGCCGGCTTCTTACTTCCGCCCGCACTGAGGTGGCGGGCGAACTTCCGGTCGGCCCGCTCTCTGATTGGCCAACCACTTCCGGGTCGTCGCGGGCAGCGCAGCGGCCCGTCCAGGCACTAGAGGCGGGGGCTCAATAAACCGAAGGGTAGGCTCCCTTGAATTAAATAATACACAGGGTCAGCTCCCTCCGACCGGCCTTTACGAATAAAGCGCTTCCAGCACTCGGGGTAGAAGTGAAGCGCTCTCAAGCGCTGATGGCACACAGAGCGCTCCCAGCGCGATGAACTCAGGTAAAGTGCCCCCAGGCGCTTTGCAGGGCAAAAGTAAAGCGCTCACAGCGCTATGGGCCAAATAAAGCGCTCTCAAGCGCTAGGCAAGGAATCACAGCGCTCCCCAGCGCTGAAGGACAGTACAAAGCTCCAGCAAGGTCTGGAGGCAGGCAGGGGGCAGGTCTGGGCCCAGAGCCAGCTCACTGGGTCTCCAGGCAGGGAGACAGTCCAAGTGGCGGTCCTCTGGCCCAGCAACAGCAGCAGCCCCCTCAGGCAGGATCCTGGAAGAGAACAACATGTAAGGGGACACAGCCCCTTCTTATACTAGTAATTCCTTTGTCTGTAGGTGCAGGGTGGGGGAGAAACCAGTCGCAGCTGGTTTTGGAGCACCCTTGATGTGCTCATCACCTCACTCTATTCACTGGAAGGGCTAGGGTCGTTAGACGCACCACAGGGGGCGGAACCAGCATTGTCTGGGGGAAACCCAGCCTCATTCAGGACACAGGTACACTCCTCCCCAGCCATCAGCATGCTAATCTCCACACTCACCACCGGGCAGACCCATCATGACTCATGGAGCCTGGCATCCCAGTCAGCTCCAGCCAATCACACGCCAGCACCTTCACAGCACATACACAGCCATGTCCAGAAGTGGCACTTCCGCACAAGACACAATCATGCCACATACATCATTGCGAAGCATTCACTCTCACGAGTTCGCACATACCAAATTCGAGCATGCACACCTCAAGCATCAGGAACTACCAGGGACACAGAAATTCCCCATGCATTCCTATGGGAGGGCAGGCCAATCTCACACACGCACTCAGGGAGCGCACGCACTTTACACTGCGCCACAGTGTCAAAGTGCGCAAAGACCAGAAATCACTGTAATTATTTATTAACACTAGGCAAAAAGTTCAGGGGTGAACCTGCCAGAAGGGCCAAGTCCAACAGATAGGTAGAGTGAGGGTGATAGATAGATAGAGTGAGGGCAATAGATAGATAGAGTGAGGGCGATAGATAGAGTGAGGGCGAAAGATAGATTGATAGAGTGAAGGGCGATAGATAGATAGAGTGAGGGCGATAGAGTGGAGTGAGGGCGATAGATAAAGATAGATAGATAGATAGAGTGAGGGCGATAGATAGATAGATCGATAGATAGATAGAGTGAGGGCGATAGATAGATAGGTAGATAGGTAGATAGATAGATAGATAGATAAATAGATAGATAGATAGATAGATAGATAGATAGATAGATAGATAGATAGATAGATAGATAGATAGATAGATAGATAGATAGATAGATAGATAGATAGATAGATAGATAGTGTGATTATGTGGCGTGTAATAATGAGTAGTGTTTGGAGTGTATGTTGCGTTGAGCGCAGTGTAAAGATGAAGCATATAATTATGTGGCACTGAGTGGTATTTGGAGTGTATGTTGCATTGAGTGCAGTGTAATTATGTGGCGTGTAATTATGTGGCACTGAGTGGTATTTGGAGTGTATGTTGTATTCAGTAGAGTGTAATTGTGTGGCGCGTAATTATGTGGCACTGAGTGGTATTGTTTGGAGTGTATGTTGCATTGTAAATATGTAGCATATAATTATGTGGCACTGAGTGGTATTGTGTGGAGTGTGTGTTGTATCAGTAGAGTGTAATTATGCGGTGTTTAATTATGTGGCACTGAGTGGTATTTGGAGTGTATGTTTCGTTGAGCGCAGTGTAATTATGTAGCATATAATTATGTGGCACTGAGTGGTATTCTGTGGAGTATATGTTGCATTGAGTGCAGTGTAATTATGTAGCATATAATTATGTGGCACTGAGTGGTATTATGTGGAGTGTGTGTTGCTTTCAGTCAAGTGTAATTATGTGGCATGTAATCATGTGACGCTGAGTGGTATTTGGAGTGTATGTTGCATTGAGTGCAGTATAAGTATGTGGCGCGTAATTATGTGGCACTGAGTGGTATTTGGAGTGGTGGTGGAGGTGGTAGTTGTGGACATGGTGGTGGAGGTGGTGGTGGGTGTGGTGGTGGATGTTTTGGTGATGGTGGTGGACATGGTGGTGGACGTGGTGGACGCGGTGGTGGTGGACGCAGTGGTGGTGGATTTGGTGGTGGTGGACGTGGTGGATGTGGTGGTGTTGGTGGATGTGGTGGTGTTGGTGGTGGATATGGTGGTGGTGGTGGATGTGGTGGACGTGGTGGTGGTTGACATGGTGGTGGTGGTGGACATGGTGGTGGTGGTGGACGTGGTGGATATGAAGGTGGACATGGTGGTGGTTGACGTGGTGGATGTGGTGGTGGCGGACATGATGGTGGTGGACATGGTGGTGGTGAACGTGGTGGTGGTGGTGGACGTGATGGTGGTGGTGGACGTGATGGTGGTGGTGGACGTCGTGGTGGTGGACATTGTGGTGGTGGACGTGGTGGTGGTGGACATGGTGGTGGTGGACGTGAAGGTGGATGTGGTGGTGGTGGACGTGGTGGTGGTGGATGTGGTGGTGGTGGATGTAGTGGTGGATGTGGTGGTGGAATAGGTGGTGGACTTGGTGGTGGACCTGGTGGTGAATGTGGTGGTGCTAGTGGATGTGGTGGTGGAGGTAGACATGGTGGTGGTGGACGTGGTAGTGGCCTCGTGGTGGACATGGTGGTGGCTGTGGTGGTGGACATGGTGGTGGTGGATGTGGTGGTGGTGGATGTAGTGGTGGATGTGGTGGTGGAATAGGTGGTGGACTTGGCGGTGGACCTGGTGGTGAATGTGGTGGTGCTAGTGGATGTGGTGGTGGAGGTAGACATGGTGGTGGTGGACGTGGTAGTGGCCTCGTGGTGGACATGGTGGTGGCTGTGGTGGTGGACATGGTGGTGGTGGATAAGGTGGTGGATGTGGTGGACATGGCGGTGGGGGACGTGGTGGTGGTGGACATGGTGTTGGTGGACGTAGCGGTGGTGGACATACTGGTGGTGGATGTGGTGGTGGTGGTTGTGGACATGGCGGTTGTGGACGTGGTGGTGGTGGACATGGTGGTGGTGGTAGACGTGGTGGTGGTGGATGTGATGATGTTGGTGGTGGACTTGGTGGTGATGGTCATGGTGGTGGTGGTGGTGGATGTGGTGGTGGTGGATGTGGTGGTGATGGATGTGGCGGTGCTGGATGTGGTAGTGGTGTGGTGGACGTGGTGGTGGTGGATGTGGTTGTGGTGGTGGACGTAGTGGTGGTGGTGGATGTGGAGGTGGTGGATGTAGTAGTGGATGTGGTGGTGGACTTGGTGGTGGGCATGGTAGTGGCCTTGTGGTGGACATGGTGGTGGTGGCCGTGGTGGTGGACATGGTGGTGGTGGACATGGTGGTGGTGTTGGATGTGGTGGACATGGTGGTGGTGTACGTGGTGGTGGACGTGGTGGTGGTGGAGGTGGGAGTGGTGGTGGACGTGGTGGTGGTGGACATGTTGGTGGTGGACATGGTGACGGTGGACGTAGAGGTGGTGGATGTGGTGGTAGTGGTTTGTAGTGGAGGGGGATGTGGTGGTTGTGGACGTGGTGGTGGTGGACGTGGTGGTGGTGGATGTGGTGGTGGTGGTCATGGTGGTATTGGTGGTGAATGTGGTGGTGGTGTACGCAGTGGTGGTGGTCATGGTGGTGGTGGTCATGGTGGTGGTGGACATGGTGGTGGACATGGTGGTGGTGGTGGACGTGGTGGTGGACTTGGTGGTGGACATGGTGGTGGACATGGTGGTGGTAGTGGATGTGGTGGTTGTGGAGGTAGATGTGGTGGTGGTGGACATGGTGGTGGTGGAGGTGGGTGTGGTGGTGGATGTGGTGAAGGTGGACATGGTGGTGGTGGCCGTGGTGGTGGACATGGTGGTGGTGGACATGGTAGTGGTGGATGTGGTGGACCTGGTGGTGGTGTACGTGGTGGTGGTGGACGTGGTGGAGGTGGGTGTGGTGGTGGACATGGTGGTGGTGGACATGGTGGTGGTGGATATGGTGGTGGTGGACGTAGATGTGGTGGATGTGGTGGTAGTGGTTTGTAGAGGAGGGGGATGTGTTGGTTGTGGACGTGGTGGTGGTGGACGTGGTGGTAGTGGATGTGGTGGTGGTGGTCATGGTGGTATTGGTGGTGAATGTGGTGGTGGTTGACGCAGTGGTGGTGGTCATGGTGGTGGTGGACATGGTGGTAGTGGACATGGTGGTGGACATGGTGGTGGTGGTGGACATGGTTGTGGTGGTGGATGTGGTGGTGGCCTTGGTGGTGGACATGGTGGTGATAGTGGATGTGGTGGTTGTGGAGGTAGACGTGGTGGTGGTGGACATGGTGGTGGTGGAGGTGGGTGTGGTGGTGGATGTGGCGATGGTGGACATGGTGGTGGACATGGTGGTGGTGGACATGGTGGTGGTGGATGTGGTGGTGGTGGTGGATGTGGTGGTGGTGGTTGTGGATGTGGTGGTTGTGGACATGGTGGTGGTGGATGTGGTGGTGGTGGACGTGGTGGTGGTAGATGTGGTGTTGGTGGTGGACATGGTGGTGGTGGATGTGGTGGTGGTGGTGTTCGACGTGGTGGTGGTGGACAAGGTGGTGGTGGACATAGTGGTGGTGGATGTGGTGGATGTGGTGGTGGTGGACATGGTGGTGGACGGGGTGGTTGTGGATGTGGAGGTTGTGGACGTGGTGGACGTGGTGGTGGTGGTGGACGTGGTTGTGGTGGACATGCTGGAGGTGCATGTGGTGGTGGTGGTGGATGTGGTGGTGGACATGGTGGTGATGGTCATGGTGGTGATGGATGTGGTGGTGGACTTGGTGGTGGTGGACATGGTGGTGGTGGACATGGTGGTGGTTGACATGGTAGTGCTGGACGTGGTGGTGGTGATCGTGGTGGTGGTGGACATGGTGGTGGTGGACATGGATGTGGACATGGTGAACATGGTGGTTGTGGACATGGTGGTGGTGGAGGTGGGTGTGGTGGTGGATGTGGTGAAGGTGGACATGGTGGTGGTGGCCGTGGTGGTGGACATGGTGGTGGTGGACATGGTAGTGGTGGATGTGGTGGACCTGGTGGTGGTGTACGTGGTGGTGGTGGACGTGGTGGAGGTGGGTGTGGTGGTGGACATGGTGGTGGTGGACATGGTGGTGGTGGATATGGTGGTGGTGGACGTAGATGTGGTGGATGTGGTGGTAGTGGTTTGTAGAGGAGGGGGATGTGTTGGTTGTGGACGTGGTGGTGGTGGACGTGGTGGTAGTGGATGTGGTGGTGGTGGTCATGGTGGTATTGGTGGTGAATGTGGTGGTGGTTGACGCAGTGGTGGTGGTCATGGTGGTGGTGGACATGGTGGTAGTGGACATGGTGGTGGACATGGTGGTGGTGGTGGACATGGTTGTGGTGGTGGATGTGGTGGTGGCCTTGGTGGTGGACATGGTGGTGATAGTGGATGTGGTGGTTGTGGAGGTAGACGTGGTGGTGGTGGACATGGTGGTGGTGGAGGTGGGTGTGGTGGTGGATGTGGCGATGGTGGACATGGTGGTGGACATGGTGGTGGTGGACATGGTGGTGGTGGATGTGGTGGTGGTGGTGGATGTGGTGGTGGTGGTTGTGGATGTGGTGGTTGTGGACATGGTGGTGGTGGATGTGGTGGTGGTGGACGTGGTGGTGGTAGATGTGGTGTTGGTGGTGGACATGGTGGTGGTGGATGTGGTGGTGGTGGTGTTCGACGTGGTGGTGGTGGACAAGGTGGTGGTGGACATAGTGGTGGTGGATGTGGTGGATGTGGTGGTGGTGGACATGGTGGTGGACGGGGTGGTTGTGGATGTGGAGGTTGTGGACGTGGTGGACGTGGTGGTGGTGGTGGACGTGGTTGTGGTGGACATGCTGGAGGTGCATGTGGTGGTGGTGGTGGATGTGGTGGTGGACATGGTGGTGATGGTCATGGTGGTGATGGATGTGGTGGTGGACTTGGTGGTGGTGGACATGGTGGTGGTGGACATGGTGGTGGTTGACATGGTAGTGCTGGACGTGGTGGTGGTGATCGTGGTGGTGGTGGACATGGTGGTGGTGGACATGGATGTGGACATGGTGAACATGGTGGTTGTGGACATGGTGGTGATGGACGTGGTGGTAGTGACGTGGTGGTGGTGGATGTGGTGGACATGGTGGTGGTAGATGTGGTGGTGGTGGTAGTGGTGGTGGATGTGGTGGTGGTAGAGGTGGGTGTGGTGGTGGTGGACATAGTGGTGGTGGTGGGTGTTGTGGATGTGGTGGTGGACATGGTGGTTTTGGACATGGCGGTGATGGATGTAGTTGTGATGGACATTGTTGGTGGTGGACATGGTGGTGGTGGACATGGTGGTGTTGGACACGGTGGTGGTGGACATGGTGGTGGTGGATGTGGTGGTGGACGTGGAGGTGGTAGATGTGGTGGTGGTGGTAGTGGTGGTGGACTTGGTGGTGGTGGTGGGTGTGGTGGTGGTGGAGGGTGTGGTGGTGGAGGTGGGTGTGGTGGTGGTGGTGGTGGATGTGGTGGTGCTGCACATGGTGGTAGTGGATGTAGTGGTGGTGGACATGGTGGTGGTGGATGTATTGGTGGTGGATGTGGTGGTGGACATGGTGGTGGTGGATGTGGTGGTGGTGGAAGTGGTGGTGGTGGATGTGGTGGTGGATGTGGTGGTGGTGGGTGGTGGTGGAGGTGGTCGTGGAGATGGGTGTGGTGGTGGATGTGGTGATGGTGGACATGGTGCTGGTGGACATGGTGGTGGTAGACGTAGTGGTGGTGGATGTGGTGGTGGTGGATGTGGTGGTGGTAGTTGTGGTGGTTGTGGACATGGTGGTGGTGGATGTGGTGGTGGTGGACGTGGTGGTGGTGGAAGTGGTGGTGGTGGATGAGGTGGTGGTGGACATGGTGGTGGTGGACATGGTGGTGGTGGTGGTGTTCGACGTGGTGGTGGTGGAGGTGGGTGTGGTGGTGGACGTGGTGGTGGTGGACAAGGTGGTGGTGGACGTAGTGGTGGTGGAGGTAGTGGTGGTGGATGTGGTGGATGTGGTGGTGGTGGACGTGGTGGTGGACGTGGTGGTTGTGGATATGGTGGTTGTGGACATGGTGGATGTGGTGGGGTGGTGGACATGGTGGTGGTGGACGTGGTGGAGGTGCATGTGGTGGTGGTGGTGGATGTGGGGGTGGACATGGTGGTGATGGTCATGGTGGTGGTGGATGTGGTGGTGGACGTGGTATGGGTGGACATGGTGGTGGTGGATGTGGTGGTGGACATGGTGGACGTGGTGGTTGTGGACATGGTGATGATGGACGTGGTGGTGGTGGAGGACGTGGTGGTGGTGACGTGGTGGTGGTGGATGTGGTGGACATGGTAGTGGTGGATGTGGTGGTGGTGGTAGTGGTGGTGGATGTGGTGGGTGTGGTGGTGGTGGATGTAGTGGTGGTGGATGTGGTGGTGGTGGATGTGGTGGTGGTGGGTGTGGTGGACGTGGTGGTGGATATGGTGGTGATGGACGTGGTTGTGATGGACATTGTTGGTGGTGGACATGGTGGTGGTGGACATGGTGGTGTTGGACATGGTGGTGGTGGACATGGTGGTGGTGAATGTGGTGGTGGACATGGTGGTGGTGGATGTGGTAGTGGTGGATGTGGTGGTGGTGGTAGTGGTGGTGGACTTGGTGGTGGTGGGTGTGGTGGTGGTGGTAGGTGTGGTGGTGGAGGTGGGTGTGGTGGTGGTGGATGTGGTGTTGCTGCACATGGTGGTAGTGGATGTAGTGGTGGTGGACATGGTGGTGGTGGACGTGGTGGTGGTGGATGTGGTGGTGGTGGATGTGGTGGTGGTGGATGTGGTGGTGGATGTGGTGGTGGTGGGTGGAGGTGGTGGTGGAGCTGGTGGTGGTGGACGTGGTGGTGGACGTGGTGGATGTACTGATGGTGGATGTAGTGGTGGTGGATGTGGTGGATGTGGTGGTGGTGTTGGTGGAGGTGGTGATTGTGGACGTGGTGGTGGATGTGGAGGTGGTGGATGTGGTGGTGGTGGATGTTGTGGTGGTGGGTGTGGTGGTGGTGGATGTGGTGGTGGTGGACATGGTGGTGGTGCACATATTGGTGGTGGATGTGGTGGTGGTGGATGTGGTGGTGGACATGGTGGTGGATGTAGTGGTGGTGGGTGTGGTGGTGGTGGACGTGGTGGTGGTGGACATGGTGGTTGTGGACGTGGGGGTGATGGACGTGGTGGTGATGGACATTGTTGGTGGTGGACATGGTGGTGGTGGACCTGGTGGTGGTGGACATGGTGGTGGTGGACATTGTGTTGGATGTGGTGGACATGGTGGTGGTGGACGTGGTGGATGTGGTGGTAGTGGTGGTGGATGTGGTGGTGGGTGCGATGGTGGTGGACGTGGTGGTGGTAAAGGTGGACGTGGTGGTGGTAAAGGTGGGTGTAGTGGTGGTGGTGATGGACGTGGTGGTGCTGGACATGCTGGTAGTGGACGTAGTGGTGGTGGACATGGTGGTTTTGGACATAGTGGTGGTGGATGTGTAGTGGTGGACATGGTTGTGCTGGTCGTGGATGTGGTGGTGGTGGATGTGGTGGTGGTGGTTTGGTAGTGGTGGATGTGGTGGTGGTGGTGGGTGGTGGTGGTGGTGGTGGTGGAGGTGGGTGTGGTGGTGGTGGTGGATGTGGTGGTGGTGGAAGTGGTGGTGGTGGACGTAGTGGTGGTGGATGTAGTGGTGGTGGATGTGGTGGTGGTGGAGGTCGTGGTGAAGGTTGTGATTGTGGATGTGGTGGTGGTGGTGGACATGGTGGTGGTGGATGTAGTGGACGTGGTGGTGGTGGACATGGTGGTGGTGGATGTGGTGGTCGTGGATGTGATGGTGGTGGATGTTGTAGTGGGGGTGGTGAGTGTGGTGGTGGTGGACATGGTGGTGGTGGACATAGTTGTGATGGATGTGGTGGTGGTGGATGTGGTGGTGTATGTGGTGGTGGTGGGTGTGGTGGTGGACGTGGTGGTTGTGGACATGGTGGTGATAGATGTGGTGGTGAGGGACATGGTGGTGGTGGACGTGGTGGTGGTGGACGTGGTAGTGGATGTGGTGGACATAGTTGTGGTAGATGTGGTGGTGGTGGATGTGATGGTGGTGGTGGACGTGTTGGTGGTGGAGCTCGGTGTGGAGGTGGTGGACGTGGTGGAGGTGGGTGTGGTGGTAGTGGTGGACATGGTGGTAGTGGACATGGTGGTGGTGGACGTGGTGGACATAGTGGTGGTGGGTGTAGTGGTGGTGGATGTGGTGGATATGGTGGTGGTGGAGGTGGTGATTGTGGAAGTGGTGGTGGTGGACGTGGTGGTGGTCAACGTGGTGGTGGTGGATGTGGTGGACATGGTGGTGGTGGGTGTGGTGGTGGTGGATATGGTGGTGGTGGTGGGTGTGGTGGTGGTGGGTGTGGTGGTGGTGGATGTGTTGGACATGGTGGTGGTGGACATGGTGAAGGATGTGGTGGTGGTGGTGGTGGGTGTGGTGGTGGTGGACCTGGTGGTGGTGGACATGGTGGTGGATGTGGTGGTTGTGGACATGGTGGTGATGGATGTGGTGGTGATGGACGTGGTGGTGGTGGATGTGGTGGTTGTGGACATGGTGGATGTGGTGGTGGATGTGGTGGACATGGTGGTGGTGGATGTGGTGGTGATGGATGTGGTGGTGGTGGATTTGGTGGTGGTGGTAGTGGTGGTGGACATGGTGGTGGTGATGCTGGGTGTGGTGGTGGTGGACATGGCGGTGGATGTGATGGACATGGTGGTGGTGGTTGTGGAAGTGGTGGCGGTGGAGGTGGTGATTGTGGACGTGGTGGTGGATTTGGAGGTGGTGGATATGGTGGTGGTGGATGTTGTGGTGGTCGTGGTGGGTGTGGTGGTGGTGGATGTGGTGGTGGTGGACATGGTGGTGGTGGACATAGTGGTGGTGGATGTGGTGGTGGTGGATGTGGTAGTGGACGTGGTGGTGGTGGGTGCAGTGGTAGTGGATGTGGTGGTGGTGGACGTGTTGGTTGTGGACGTGGGGGTGATGGACATGGTGGTGATGGACATTGTTGGTGGTGGACATGGTGGTGGTGGACATGGTGATGGTGGACATGGTGGTGGTGGACATTGTGTTGGATGTGGTGGATGTGGTGGTGGTGGATGTGGTGTTAGTGGTGGTGGATGTGGTGGTGGGTGTGAGGGTGGTGGACATAGTGGTGGTGGAGGTGATGGATGTGGTGGTGCTAGACATGGTGGTAGTGGATGTAGTGGTGGTGGACATGGTGGTGTTGGACATAGAGGTGGTGGATGTGGTGGTGGTGGACATGGTGGTGGTGGTGGCGGATGTGGTGGTGGTGGATGTGGTGGTGGAGGTGGGTGGTGGATGTGGTGGTGGAGGTGGGTGTGGTGGTGGTGGACGTTGTGGTGGTGGACATGGTGGTGGTGGACGTAGTGGTGGTGGATGTAGTGGTGGTGGATGTGGCGGTGGTCATGGACGTGGTGGTGGTGGTGGATTTGGTGGTGGTGGATGTGGTGGTGTTGGATGTGGTGGTGGATTTGATGGTGGTGGTAGTGGTCGTGGACATGGGGGTGGTGGTGGGTGGTGGACATAGTGGTGGTGGATGTGGTGGTGGTGGACATGGTGGTGGTGGTGGTGGATGTGGTGGTGGTGGATGTGGTGGTGGTGGATGTAGTGGTGGTGTATGTGGTGGTGGTGGACATGGTGGTGGATGTGGTGGTGGATGTGGTGGTGATGGTGGAGGTGGGTGTGATGGTGGTGGACGTGGTGGTGGATGTGGTGGTGGTGGACATGGTGGTAGTGGACGTAGTGGTGGTGGATGTAGTGGAGGTGAATGTGGTGGTGGTGGAGGTCTTAGTGGAGGTAGTGATTGTGGATGTGGTGATGGTGGAGATGGTGGTGGTGGATGTGGTGGACATGGTGGTGGTGGACGTGCTGGTGGTGGATGTGGTGGTGGTGGATGTGGTGGTGGTGGATGTGGTGGTGGGGGTGGTGAGTGTGGTGGTGGTGGACATGCTGGTGGTGGACATAGTGGTGGTGGATGTGGTGGATGTGGTGGTGGACGTGGTGGTGGTGGTGGTGGGTGTGGGGGTGGTGGATGTGGTGATTGTGGACATGGTGGTGATAGATGTGGTGGTGATGGACGTGGTGGTGTTAGATGTGGTGGTGGTGAACATGGTGGTGGATGTGGTGGACATGGTTGTGGTAGATGTGGTGGTGGTGGATGTGGTAGTGGTGGTAGTGGTGTTGGATGTGGTGGTGGTTGTGCTGGGTGTGGTGGTGGTGGACGTGGTGGAGGTGGGTGTGGTGGTGATGGTGGAGGTGAGTGTGATGGTGGTGGATGTGGTGGTGGTGGATGTGGTGGTGGTGGACGTGGTGGTGGATGTGGTGGTGGTTGTGGAGGTGGGTGTGGTGGTGGTTGACGTGGTGGTGGTTGACATGGTGGTGGTGGTTTACGTAGTGGTGGTGGATGTAGTGGTGGTGGATGTGGTGGTGGACGTGGTGGTGGTGGTGGTGGGTGTGGGGGTGGTGGATGTGGTGATTGTGGACATGGTGGTGATAGATGTGGTGGTGATGGACGTGGTGGTGTTAGACGTGGTGGTGGTGAACATGGTGGTGGATGTGGTGGACATGGTTGTGGTAGATGTGGTGGTGGTGGATGTGGTAGTGGTGGTAGTGGTGTTGGATGTGGTGGTGGTTGTGCTGGGTGTGGTAGTGGTGGACATGGTGGTGGTGGTGTTTGTGGATATGGTGGTGGTGGATGTGGTGGTGGTGGATGTAGTGGTGGTGTATGTGGTGGTGGTGGACATGGTGGTGGATGTGGTGGTGATGGTGGAGGTGGGTGTGATGGTGGTGGATGTGGTGGTGGATGTGGTGGTGGTGGACGTGGTGGTGGATGTGGTGGTGGTTGTGGAGGTGGGTGTGGTGGTGGTGGACGTGGTGGTGGTTGACATGGTGGTGGTGGTTTACGTAGTGGTGGTGGATGTAGTGGTGGTGGATGTGGTGGATGTGGTGGTGGTGGAGGTGGTGATTGTGGATGTGGTGGTGGTGGACGGGGTGGTGGTGGACATGGTGGTGGATGTGGTGGTTGTGGAAGTGGTGGCGGTGGAGGTGGGTATGGTGGTGGTGGACGTGGTGGTGCTGGACATCGTGGTAGTGGACATAGTGGTGGTGGACATTGTGGTGGTGGATGTAGTGGTGGTGGATGTGGTGGTGGTGGACTTGGTAGTGGTGGATGTGGTGGATGTGGTGGTGGTGGATGTGGTGGTGGTGGTGGTGGGTGGTGGACGTGTTGGTGGTGGTGGTTGTGGGTGGTGGACGTGTTGGTGGTGGAGGTAGGTGTGGTGGTGGTGGTGGACGTGGTGAAGGTGGTTGTAGTGGTGGTGGATGTAGTGGTGGTGGATGTGGTGGATGTGGTAGTGGAGGTGGAGGTGGTGGTGGAGGTGATGATTGTGGATGGGGGGTGGTGGATGTGGTGGTGGTGGACGTGGTGGTGGTGGACGTGGTGGTGGTGGATGTGTTGGTGGTGGATGTTGTGGTGGATGTAGTGGTGGGGTGTGTGGTGGTGGACGTGGTGGTGGATGTGGTGGTGGTGGTAGTGGTGGGGACTTGGTGGTGATGGTGGGTGTGGTGGTGGTGGCGGGTGTGGTGGTGGAGGTGGGTGTGGTGGTGGTGGTGGATGTGGTGGTGCTGGACAAGGTGGTAGTGGACGTAGTGGTGGTGGATGTGGTGGGGGACGTGGTGGTGGTTGATGTGGTGGTGGTTGATGTGGTGGTGGTGGATGTGGTGGTGGTGGATGTGGTGGTGGATGTGGTGGTGGTGGTGGGTGGTGGTGGAGGTGGTGGTGGAGGTGGGTGTGGTGGTGGTAGACGTGGTGGTGGTGAGCGTGGTAGACGTATTGATGGTGGATGTAGTGGTGGTGGATGTGGTGGATGTGGTGGTGGTGTTGGTGGAGGTGGTGATTGTGGACGTGGTGGTGGATTTGGAGGTGGTGGATATGGTGGTGGTGGATGTTGTGGTGGTCGTGGTGGGTGTGGTGGTGGTGGATGTGGTGGTGGTGGACATGGTGGTGGTGGACATAGTGGTGGTGGATGTGGTGGTGGTGGATGTGGTAGTGGACGTGGTGGTGGTGGGTGCGGTGGTGGTGGATGTGGTGGTGGTGGACGTGTTGGTTGTGGACGTGGGGGTGATGGACATGGTGGTGATGGACATTGTTGGTGGTGGACATGGTGGTGGTGGACATGGTGATGGTGGACATGGTGGTGGTGGACATTGTGTTGGATGTGGTGGATGTGGTGGTGGTGGATGTGGTGTTAGTGGTGGTGGATGTGGTGGTGGGTGTGAGGGTGGTGGACATAGTGGTGGTGGAGGTGGGTGTGGTGGTGGAGGTGATGGATGTGGTGGTGCTAGACATGGTGGTAGTGGATGTAGTGGTGGTGGACATGGTGGTGTTGGACATAGAGGTGGTGGATGTGGTGGTGGTGGACATGGTGGTGGTGGTGGCGGATGTGGTGGTGGTGGATGTGGTGGTGGTGGATGTGGTAGTGGTGGATGTGGTGGTGGAGGTGGGTGGGTGGTGGATGTGGTGGTGGAGGTGGGTGTGGTGGACGTTGTGGTGGTGGACATGGTGGTGGTGGACGTAGTGGTGGTGGATGTAGTGGTGGTGGATGTGGCGGTGGTCGTGGACGTGGTGGTGGTGGTGGATTTGGTGGTGGTGGATGTGGTGGTGTTGGATGTGGTGGTGGATTTGATGGTGGTGGTAGTGGTCGTGGACATGGGGGTGGTGGTGGGTGGTGGACATAGTGGTGGTGGATGTGGTGGTGGTGGACATGGTGGTGGTGGTTGTGGATGTGGTGGTGGTGGATGTGGTGGTGGTGGATGTAGTGGTGGTGTATGTGGTGGTGGTGGACATGGTGGTGGATGTGGTGGTGGATGTGGTGGTGATGGTGGAGGTGGGTGTGATGGTGGTGGACGTGGTGGTGGATGTGGTGGTGGTGGACATGGTGGTAGTGGACGTAGTGGTGGTGGATGTAGTGGAGGTGAATGTGGTGGTGGTGGAGGTCTTAGTGGAGGTAGTGATTGTGGATGTGGTGATGGTGGAGATGGTGGTGGTGGATGTGGTGGACGTGGTGGTGGTGGACGTGCTGGTGGTGGATGTGGTGGTGGTGGATGTGGTGGTGGTGGATGTGGTGGTGGGGGTGGTGAGTGTGGTGGTGGTGGACATGCTGGTGGTGGACATAGTGGTGGTGGATGTGGTGGTGGTGGATGTGGTGGTGGACGTGGTGGTGGTGGGTGTGGGGGTGGTGGATGTGGTGATTGTGGACATGGTGGTGATAGATGTGGTGGTGATGGACGTGGTGGTGTTAGACGTGGTGGTGGTGAACATGGTGGTGGATGTGGTGGACATGGTTGTGGTAGATGTGGTGGTGGTGGATGTGGTAGTGGTGGTAGTGGTGTTGGATGTGGTGGTGGTTGTGCTGGGTGTGGTGGTGGTGGACGTGGTAGAGGTGGGTGTGGTGGTGATGGTGGAGGTGAGTGTGATGGTGGTGGACGTGGTGGTGGTGGATGTGGTGGTGGTGAACTTAGTGGTGGTGGACGTGGTAGTGGTGGATGTGGTGGTGGTGGATGTGGTGGTGAATGTGGTGGTGGTGGTGGACATGGTGGTGGTGGACATGGTGGTGGTGTACTTAGTGGTGGTGGATGTGGTGGTGGTGGACATGGTGGTGGTGGTCGTGGATGTGGTGGTGGTGGATGTGGTGGTGGTGGATGTGGTAGTGGTGGATGTGGCGGTGGAGGTGGGTGGTGGCTGTGGTGGTGGTGGTGGAGGTGGGTGTGGTGGTGGTGGACGTGGTGGTGGTGGACGTGGTGGATGTAGTGGTGGTGAATGTGGTGGATGTGGTGGTGGTGGAGGTCTTGGTGGAGGTGGTGATTGTGGATGTGGTGGTGGTGGACGTGGTGGTGGTGGATGTGGTGGACGTGGTGGTGGTGGATGTGGTGGACGTGGTGTTGGTGGATGTGGTGGTGGTGGATGTGGTGGTAGTGGATGTGGTGGTGGTGGATGTTGTGGTGGGGGTGGTGAGTGTGGTGGTGGTGGACATGGTGGTGGTGGACATAGTGGTGGTGGGTGTGGTGGTGGGTGTGGTGGTGGTGGATGTGGTGGTGGATATGGTGGTGGTGGACGTGGTGGTTGTGGACATGGTTGTGATGGATGTGGTGGTGATGGACGTGGTGGTGGTAGACGTATAGTTTTTGGTTTAGTCAACGTTGAAGGCTACAGTGTTCCAAAATATTGTGCACCTAATCTTTGGTTCCTTGAAACTTGATCTGCAACAAAAAAACTTTCTGTCAGTAAAAAATGACGGAAAGTGAAGACGAAAGGGAGGAACCTAGATTAGCAGCTCGACTCCTAGCGGATGACACAAGTCTCCAAGAAAATGACCCGAATGCTATATTCATTCCGGTCATCATAAGAAAAACTATAACTATTAAACTTATAGAAAACGGACTGACATCACGAGGTGGTACAGTCATATTCGTGGTAGAGGCCCATGAATCTCGGCAGACAGAGGTATTCTATTCATGGATACACTTTCCAGCAGCAAACGCTGTAACAAAAGAATTCCACTACTATAAAATAGAGGAACCTCCGGATAAATACACTCCTTTCGAGGAGATTGAAATCCCATTAAATTACCAAGAGCACCTGCTCTGGTTTAAAGGTGCCCTAAAACATAAAAATCACATCACCAGGCTCGATCCACTAGGTAGACCAGGAGCCACGTGGCCTGTTCTAGCAAGCTACACACCACATACCGACATTGAAAAAATGTCAAGTGAAGAACTTTTAGAAAAAATAAAAGAATTAACAAAGGCATATAGAGAATTAGTTCAATTGGCAATGGAGGACATAACATACCTCGAGAAATTGAAAGAAACAGATATAGCAGAACAACCATTTGAACTTGCCAGAATCATAGAAAAATCCTATGAAGAACTAGGTAGAGATAGTTTGGGTGGGAAACCAGTAAAACCCCAACTAACTGAAAATCCTGAAAAAACCTTTATTAAAAATAATCTAAATACTCCAAAAAAGAGCTGGGATGGAAATAAACAATCCACTCCCAAAGAAAAACGTTTCCAGTTCAGAGGAAGGTCTCCTCAACGGAGAGAAAGATCTCCAGACCAAGGACACAAGTCTCCCCAGAGGGAGCCCTCTGAGAAAAGATACAACCTTAGAAATAGGGATAATTTGAAAAAACCTGATAGATATCAAGATATTGATACACGTGCCTCTCGATCTTTTCAGACTTCCTCACAGAAATCGGAAAGAAGAGGACGGTCAGAATACAAAGAAGAGCAAGTCAAGTCCAAAGACAAGGAACCTGCTCATCAAAGTAAAACATTACAATTTCCAAGAAAGAAGGTAGCCAGTATTAAAATAATTAAACATGCCGAGGATACTGAGGACACAACTGAAAAATGGAGAGTGGGCCCAGACAATGCTAGACAGCGCAGCAGAAGTGACCATAGGTAGCAAGATCTTGATGAATCTTCTGGAGACAGTGGACATGAATTAATACATTCAGGTGGAAACTGCAGATACCAGAGTTAGCAAACCTCATAAAATATACGAAATAACACTGCGTATAGAGGGGGACAAGACTAGGAAAGTAAGGGGTCTCTTTTGGGATAACCTTTTGAAAGGCTATGACATCCTTTTAGCTGAGAAAGACTGGCCACCAGAGTTTGTCAGGGAGTGCCCTCATGGCGAAGAAATGATTATTCAATATCAACAAGAGAGGTAGGGTATAGACACTCCTGTACTCCGGTAATATATATTGTAAACAACGAAGGAGTGACTGAAGTGCAAAAGAAAAGTGACAAACGTGATAGTTCAAAGATTCCGCTGTGTGCCGCACGCGTGATCAATACTCACACGCGTATAGTGTACCCAGCGGAGCAGTCTCAATGTCCCTAAGGGGGCCCAAGCGACTGTCTTAGCCTGGAAGAAAGTCAGGGCGCTTGCTGGTCACCCTATAGTGGGTGGAGGGGAAGAACCTTAATTCTTAGAAGGACCCTCACTCACCACTAGTTGGTGACATGCTTCATCAGCGGGTCCCCGCTGGGGTGACCGAATGCCTCCCCAGCGTGCTACGACGCCTGATTACAGCGGAGCAGGATGTGGTGGGTGCAACAGTGCCCAAATTAGGAAGTGGCTAATTGTGATAGTGCAAAAGTGTATTAAAAATTAAAAAATGCAAAGGTTGTGCCTTTAGAATTTTTTTTAATAATGGCCAGCCCGCATTAGTTAAAAACAAAGTGAGCGGACTCCCAAGGTTCTTAATTAAGGAACCGGAATCCTAGATCAGAAGTAAAATTTGGTCGACATGTTTCAGCTGTTTATGTTGCGTATAGCTTAGCTTTCTTCAGGACCTATATCAAAAGTCCTCCGGTGGTGTGCGCGCGCTAAGGCGCACCCTCCCGTGAAGCTCTAAGTGTGAAAAAATTATATACAGTACCAGGAGACGGAAAAAATTCCATCAACACCACACTACACGCTCTGGTAGGGGTGTGTTGAAATTGGGAACCTGTAGGAGAGAAGGGACAAAACAGGACCACAAACACATAAACATGAAGGAGAAGAGTTAATTTCTTCTGTGCAAAATTGTAATCAACATTGGTTTCACATATGTGTAGGTCTAGGCATCATGCATAATTTATGTGACACCAATAAAGGGGTGCTACCTTAGATTCCTTCATTAGGTGCATCTAAACTAGCCACAAGGAACGGCCCGATGAATGGGTCTGTGTCCGGAAAGTACTCGATGATCATTAGGGTCGAGCAATATCCCACTCGGTAATCGAGCGGTGAGGTTGACAAACCACAGTGATAGGAGGGTATGAGCAAGTATATCCATAAATGTTTGATAAACCCCAAACACACACATAGAGGAAAGATCCCTCTCATAGCGTAAGGAATGAAAACCAAAAGGGATTAGCAAGTGAGGATATCCGTAAATGTTTGGTAAGCCACGAACACCCACATGGGGGAGAGACCCCTCTCACAGCGTGAGAAATGAATACCAAAAGGAATTTGTGAGCAATAGTAGGTATTTTAAAAGTTTCACTGATAACTCACTTCCTAAGGGAACAGATTGTACCCCTTCGGAAACGACAGCGTGGGGTGACTTCACGCGGCGTTTTTCTACCAGAAATGAAAAATAACAATACAAAGGGTGTGAGGTCATTAGAATATAATAATACCTCGTTATAAGAGCTCGCCTCGATTAAAGAGCTCGTCTTGATGGTAGGGATAGAGTTTTGCTTACTTCTACGCCCGCGGCTCCCCTCCGTGTACCTACACGAACAGCGGCTGTCTCCCGGGAATACCGAGAAGAAATGATTATGCCTGCCTTCTCAAATCATATTTCAATTCATAAAAAATATACACTTGCAAGAAAATGGGCAGTAGCCCAAGCTCCAGCATTATATAAAAATCATGTAGGATGGGATGAGGACTCGCCTCCTCACAAAATCCAGTTAAAATGTCAACCCACTGCACAAAGGCGGTACCCAATTAAACAAGAAGCTAAAAAGCAAGTCAGGGAGATCTTAGATCAACTTGAATACCAGGGGGTGATTGAAACATGCACCTCACAAATGAACAATCCTTTGTTTCCTGTCTCCAAACCAGACGATTCATATCGTCTAGTTTTGGACTACAGACACCTTAACTCGTGTTGCAAAACTTTTGCAGTACAAAACTCACACAGTGCAGCACTAATGAATAACATCGTGCGCAAAAAATACAAAACGACATTAGACATCTCTAATGGATTCTTTAATCAAAACATTGCACCTGAGAGCAGGTATTTGACCGCGTTCTCAATAATGGGGTCACAAAAAAACTTCTGTCGACTCCCACAGGGATTCATGAATAGCCCAGGATTATTCTCAGCAGGAGTGACAGAATTACTACAAATATATGATGATGAAGCATTATCCTATGTCGATAACATCTATCTAACAGATGATGACCTGGAGACTCACTTGAAAAGAGTGAACACCATAATACTTGGTTTTGCAGCTGAGGGTTACAAATTCAACTTTAAAAAGTCACAAATTGCCCATCTAACTGTCCTATTTTTAGGATATGAATTATCAAGTGAAGGCAAAAGCCTAGCAGACAACTTCTTAGAGAAGTGTGCTGTACTCCAAGCACCTAAAACGCTGAAGAACTTACAATCAATACTAGGTTTCCTGAATTTCGGAAGAACATACATTCTAAATTATGCGGAAAGGGTTAAACCTCTCTATGAATTAATAAAACCTGATTTCAAACCAATCAATTGGACTCAGAAACACATAGAAATTTTAAGATCATTGCAAACAGACATGTTAGCTAAAACTAAATTGCAAACACGCAAGAACGTACGCAACCTTGTAATCCGAGTCATCCCAGGAAGATGCGGATTCACGTACCTAACCTCTAATGAGGGAGAAACGGTACCAATAGCTTACACATCACACTTGTACACCCAAGCTGAAATGAAATTCAGTTCTACTGAAAAAATTCTAACTATGGTTCAAACTGCTGTAGCAAAAGAAAGAGCCCAAGCCCAAGGCAGAAGAATAACTGTTTTAACAGCAGAATCAGCACTTGAGGCATTAACAAGCCCACGCAATTTGACTGCTGTGGCATTAGATCCAAAATGGATACAATGGGAAAATTCTCTTGCTGCAGAAGACGTGAAATACTATTTTGACCCGAAAATTAAAAAACTAGAAAATCTAGAATATGAAGAAGAATATCCTCTGCCAATCGAAATTCTGCCTCTCGAACAATACACATGTGTAATCTGCATGGACAGATTTGCACAACACTACGATGTAGAGAAAAAATCCTACAACGCAGCGTGCGCGATTGTTAAAGGTCGCTGGCGCTTGGGTAAATTCAGACCGTTAATTACCAAAACTGTTCAACTCAGCGAGCTGAAATAAGATCTTTAAAGATGGCGCTTGAAAATGCCGATCGCGAATTCCCCACACTAATAGTGTGCGATTCGCATTACTGCGTCAAGTCTTACAATAATAACTTGCAGAACTGGGTTCAAACTATTACAAAGATGACACAGGTGCCACAATAAAGCATAAAAAGCTTTGGGAACAGGTAGTTCTTTTGCAGAAAGAACTACAAAAGACTCACGTGATACATACACTGAGTCATCAACGTGATGGCGTTCACGTTGCAGGGAATTCATTGGCTCGCAGAGCCACAGCGGAAGCAGCTCAACCGGCTTCCGTAGCCACAAAAAAGTGTCCAGAAAAATACATAGACGGACAAACAATGCTGGCGGTAAAAACGTCTTTGCAAGGCGACTGTGCAGCATTACCTGTGAACTATCCACTCAATTATACATACATAATTGATGCAAACTCCGTTCCTTTTGCTCGAATCCCTGGAGTGGGGGATAGAGTAATTCCAAACACGAACAGGAGAGTCTTTTTAATAGCAGATGCACACATGGGATTGGGTCTAAGACACCGAGAGATCAAGGAATCTTTGAAAGAATTACAATCAGAATACGGGTGGCCGGGGATGAGCCTGCAACATAACAAATTTGCAATGGGCTGTCAAAACTGCAACAGAGATCGCAGTCGCGAATCGACCGGAGTAATGCCAGGACCCTTCGTATAGATAGCATAAGGCTATCTATACGCAAAAATCCAGCAGGAGAAATGCGTCCCATTTATGTTTAAGACTAGATTCACTTAAAATGTAGACCCCAGCGCTCGGCTGACGCCAGAACTGTTATAAAAGATTTGCGAGTCTTTATCAGCACATACGCAATTGGCATGCTACATTCTGACCAGGGTCCTGCGTTTAGCTCTAGGGCTTACAAGGAGGCCATGGCCAGCATGGGCATTGCATTGCGGTACTCTTGTCCCTTCCATCTTGAGGGAAATGCGGTAGTGGAAAGAAAAAACCGGGACATAAAGCAATCTATAACGGCGAGGGTATTAGGTTCGGGTGCTGGGTGGGTCCAACATTTAACAAGTGTCCAACGTAGTCTTAATAATCTGCCAAGCAATTCTCTAAAAGGTCTCAGTCCGTACGAACTATTGTTCGGTACTAGAATGTGTATTCAGGACCTTGATAGTCACACTTCAGTGGTAGAAGAAAAATGCTTTGATATCAAAGACCGTTTGGCTGTTTTACAGGAATTAAATGAAACTAGACGAAACCTGAGCAACATAAAGTTAAAGCAACAGCCAACAGCCACTGAAGAAAAACCACCTGTCCCAGCAAGACCTGTCTGGATTCCAAAGATTGGGGATCTGGTCAGAGAAAAGATCGCGGTAAAGAAGGAATTTGGGCCTTCTTACAGAAAAGCAGTACCTGTCTTAGCTGTCAGCGGAACAAGATCAGTTGTACTACCGCCCCTTGCTGGTAAAAAGGAGAACCGAGTTGTATCCATCGACCTGGTAAAACCACAATCATGTGGCCAATAATAAGTAGTAGGCCCAGTGGACTCCCAAGAAATAGCAGAGTACCAAAATTTGCTACAATACAAGAGGTTCAAACTGAGAGACTAATCACATTCGATAAACCTGCAGTAAATAAAAAAGGACTATGCAATAATGCCATGGAACTTATGCCTCTTGAAACCCAAATTGCAACAGTTCGTCAAGAAACACCAGTCTACAACGATGTAGCCTCAGACTATGCTAATGAAACAAAGAAAAATCCAAAAGCAAATGAAAATCCGTAAGCAATTCCAACAATTGACAGAACTGCATCTGGCTACTTCATCAATTTCGATGACTTTTCTGAAGATCCAAGCGAACATGAAGAAACGCCAGCAACAAAAACTTTCAAAGACAAAGTAACTGAACTCTTTCATCAACTCAAAGAAACCTATCTGATTTCTCCATGGATTGAATTTTGGATTGTGTTAGGTGTACTGTTCCTCCTGCTTTGGCTCATCATGGTTCTTTGTTTGGGAAAATTCATTCAAGGAAAATACAGTACAATGGACACAGCACGTCAGAACATCAACTTGGTCCTAAAGCCTCACAAGTCATCTCACATTGAGAAAAGAGAACTATCATCAGTGAACGTCACAGCCAATCCAATAACCGGTGGGGTAGCATGGGACAGAACTGAATTTGACATTTTTGGCCCGATTGAGCTCTTGAAATATCCACACCAGTTTGAGGTTTCATTAAGCGACTTTGTAAAACCAAGTACTTTCTCGGATGATTAGGACTTTGAAAATATAAATAATATGATGTCAGATTTAGTAATGTCAGTAAAATTTACAGAACATGATTACTTACAGGGTTCATCAAATTATGAAGAAATGTATTGCTACAATCATTTTGGTCATCACTATTTGCATAAATCTGCTCAACCTAGAAATGTTTTTAATTACAACCAATGGGAACATTGTGAAACTCCGCCGAAAGGCAGCTCAAAAACATATTATGAGAAATTCCCATACTTCTCACGGTTTAACACAAGTGATGCAGAACCGTTTTATTTTAAAATGTTAAATAAGACAGGAATGAAAACAATGCTGACAAATACTAAATTGATCTATTCTGAAACATTTTATGAAAAAATGATTACATTTGGTTTTGAATTCTGGAAAAACAACATTGAAACAAAAACCATCTGGGGTACAAAAGAATGGCAGGTCCAAGGTCTAGAAGCATTATTTAGAGCCTGCATGATCCCAGAACAATTAATATTCTTGAATGACACCGTTCAACAGACTACCTGTCTTGGCCTAGCCAAAATTAAAGACTTAAACAAACCGTCTTTTCCAAAGCCCATACCTGATAGTAATAACACTACTGATATGGAGTTAGACGTATCCCATATTTTTTACCAAAACAGAACACATCCTGATTGAAAAAAAATGGTTGATCTGGCCCACAGACACAAATAACTGTCAAGATAGATACCTGAACAAAATACAGGGGTTCAAAATGACCAGGCCAGACCCAAGATACTCCCAGAGACAACATCCAGGGATAGTTACAACATACAGTGTAGGGAAACTATGCCTCGAATGGCTACAAAAATCCACACTGGCTGAAATTAAGTAACACTTGACTTTACTTAAAGACGGTGCTGACTTGCGTGATTTCATATTGGGGCCACGCAAACAGCGTCAAAAACGTTTCATAGTGACCGGTATATACGCTGCGTACAACGAAGCTTGGAAATTAATGCAAATTGAAACAGCAGAAAAAATACGAGAAATTGATCGTATTAATTTGGAAAAATCACTTTCTGTTGTGGACAATGGGTTAATGACTGTCCTCCAGAATATATTCACTGGACAGTATTGTATCATCTGCTATTGATATAATAGAGCAAGACTTGCTAATGTTACAACATGGTCAGTCCCAATTACGTTCTATTGTACAGCTTGGCTGGACGTTACAAAATATGCGTTCGGGCTACGTGCCATGGCGTTTAATCAACGTAACGTCATTATTCTCTATCTTTAACCTTACTGATGAACAAATCAGTTTGGCACAAAAAGGAGCAGAATATACGATTCTGAGCATTGAAAAACTTGAGAGATTACCATTGACAATGTCAGAAAGACCTTTAATTGAATGGATAATACACGGAATAATCACAATTCCGATAACAACTTTCCAATTTAAATACTGCCAAGAGTATATACGAGCAGGCCAGTATGAAAGGTTGGGTAAAGGGTACATCAAGTCAACATGGAATTTACCTTATACACACACATGTTACAGTGAAAAGAAAAAGAATGTATTTCTTAGTGGTAAAAATTGTAAAAGATCACTAAGCGGTACACTTCTGTGTCAAGGTATTAACTTGCATGGAGCCTGCGAAGGGTCTTCGAATAACCTTTCATGTCACCTGCACGGCACTCCTGCAACACAGATAGAGCCATTCTTTAGACAACTCTCTAACGGGAGCTATATTCTAATAAATGACCACAGCTGTTGTGGCATGGTGCCAGGGAAAGCCTATCTCGTCAGCGTTAGTTCCACGGTCACTTGCTGTATGCAAGTATTGTATCCAAACAGCACTCCAGATATGGAGGCGGCAATATGGCCTTGTTTGAATATCTCTTCTATTCGAATTGATACTTTAAGCAGAATGAAGTCTATTCTTTTACAGATAACTGTGCCTTTGACCTCGTCCAAGGAAACGTATGATCTGCAAGTTGCAAGGACAACGGCAGAGATACATACCCTTTTATCAACAAATTGCCCCGTGCATTTAATAAAAATGTTAAGCCAAATCCTAAACATGTCAGATACCAGTGGCATCGCACATGTATTTAAGACAATTTTTTCAGGACTGTTAACACCATTTGAAACAGTTCTGGGCATCTTCCCCAATTTTGTCCATTCTGTCTTTGGCGGCCTACCTCTACTTTTGGGACTCGTAGCAGGAATTTTATTTTTGATCCTTCTGCTCCGATATGGCAAGCCAAGTCACAGACAAGACTCCAGCAACGATGGAAGAAACGATCCTAACTATACGCTATCGGGACCGCATAACTAAAGTCCTCGGATTAGCCCGGCTAAGAGATCTGAATATGACCAGGTTTCTTTCATTCAAACCTATCTGGCAAAATTGCATCTTACCTGTGCTTCGATGTATGCTATGCGGAGAAGAATGCGTGTTGGACATCTGTCTTGCAATACCATCAGCAGTACCAATGGATACAGATACCTTGCTAGGTCCTGTAACGGCTCATGCATCGTGTTGTCCCCATTCGTTGACATTTCACCACTACGAGTATGTGGCAGTGGAGTACGAGATGAGAGCAGCATCACACAGGTACAACCTTCAGTGAGCATTGCTGATCCTGACATCGATGATAGCAATCATTCTCACGACTGCACTGTTGCAGCATTTTCAAACTTGGTCAAACTTTCACCTGATGCTGTAGACCAATTTTTTGCGAGTCTGTCTGAAATGATGTTCTCCCCTGAATAGAAAGAATAACTTTTAAAGCAACGAGCACACAGCGTTCCCTGAACTCTGAATTCGGCCTTCAGCTTTGATAAACAAAAGCTACTGAAAACATTTGGAACTATTTTTCCCCTGAAAACGAAATTATTTTTTTTCTCACTTCCAAAATATTTACCTTTTACTGGCACAACGTACACTGCTTAAAGTAGAACTATTCTTAGAGAACAGAGCTTCTATTTTAGGAACTCTAGAGACAATATTTTACCTCAGCCTCTAGCACATGTACAGCTTGTATTATTATGTGATGAAATGGACTCGACCTTCTCTTCTGTATTAAGAGCCATTTCATGTGTAACTTTTCGCAATTCATTCAGCTGATATATATATGCATTTTTAACTGAATGATACCACTGCTTGAAAAGCGTACAGTACCAATACTCATTTTCGTGTATTTACCATATACCATTTCAAATGCGAATTATGTATTTTGGGGTGGGTTGGAAAACACATGCACCATTATATGTTTACTATTGCTTAGTTTTAAGTAATGAGGGACATTAGATCGTGGAGTGGGTGTTGTAATTCTATCTAGGACCCTAATTCAATATTCCTGATTTATGCCCTTATGTGGTTATAATAAATAATATCCTTATAAAGGCATAAGAATCATATCCATATTTAGTCGTAGCCCATGCAGTTCAAATTAAGCAAGGCTACTTCCCCAGGCTCCTAGAGAGTACAACGAGTTCTTTAAACAAACCAAGCCTCCAGCAGCCCGGGAAATCCCCCTGCTCTTGTTTTGATTTGCACAAGAACTCCTAGAGTCAGAAAGAACTGTAAGTTCTTGGTGACGTCTTATGTCCAACCTTACATCAAACCCGGCACCTTTCAGGTATAAATATACCAACGTTGCCTTAAGCAAACACACGGTGGTTTGGAGCAGAGCGGCTATCTACTTGCCCGAGAACCCAGCTGATGCGAGAGCCCACGGAGGCCGCCCCTCCCCTTTGACGCACTGAGAGAGACGCTGTCTTTTTCTCCTGCCGAGAAAATCCAGCTCCGGTGTTTTCAGCCGCCCTTGCAGGTTGCTGGGATGTCGAGTCCTGAGAGAGAGATACCAGACCTCCTGCTTTCTATTACCCAGGAACGGAGCTGACTAAACCCTTAAAGAGAATTCTTGATTCAGATTCTTGGCAAAACCAACTTAACTTAAACTGCTACTTACTTACTCCTTCCCACGTATTAGGCTTAGGTCAGGTACACCGGGGTAGGCGTATTTAGAAGCACCAGTTGAGTACGTTAGTCAATGTATATATGTATGTATATATTTTATCCATTTTAAAGTATCATATGGCTAAGAAACCATATCAATGCTTTTACAGTATTATTTTATAATACTCCTTTTACTGTACGCACTTTACTTTATACTAAGTATTGCAATTGTGGCAGTTCATTTCTCTTGCATGAGAAAGAAGACTGCTCAATAAATAACACCTTTTATTGAAAACGCCCGTCTCTCTATTTCTGTGCACTCTGGTGAAACTAAGTATGCACGATTGACTGAGTAAAATAGCTGTCTATTGTTTTCACACGACTCTAGAGATACACTCTTATTCTGAGGGTGCAAAGTTGTCATGTTTATGGTTGTCAGAAGCTAATCCCTTCTTGTCTATCCAGGGAAGTTAAACTCCTCCTTGTTTATTCGAGAAAGTTTCTAGCGACCTCTGAGCTAGCTGGCAAAACTAATTAAGTCTAATATAGTCAGTAGAGACCTAGTCGACCTCTACACTGCTGTTTATATTATTCCAATGCGCAGAGCCTTTTGGGAATATAGGAACTACACTACAGATGTAGTGTTGGATGTGGTGGTGGTGGAGGTGGTGATTGTGGAAGTGGTGGTGGTGGACGTGGTGGTGGTCGACATAGTGGTGGTGGATGTGTTGGACATGGTGGTGGTGGATGTGGTGGTGGTGGATGCAGTGGTGGTGGATGTGGTGGTGGTGGAGGTGGGTGTGGTGGTGGTGGTGGACATGGTGGTGGTGGTGGACATGGTGGTGGTGGATGTGCTGGTGGTGGGTGTGGTGGTGGACCTGGTGGTGGTGGACGTGGTGGTTGTGGACATGGTGGTGATGGACATGGTGGTGATGGACGTGGTGGTGTTGGACATGGTGGTTGTGGACATGGGGGTGATGGACGTGGTGGTGATGGACATGGTGGTGGTGGACGTGGTGGTGGTGGACATGGTGAATGTGGTGGTGGATGTGGTGGACATGGTGGTGGTGGATGTGGTGGTGGTGGTAGTGGTGGTGGACATGGTGGTGGTGCTGGGTGTGACAGAGGTGGACGTGGTGGACATGGCGGTGGTGGATGTGGTGGTGGTGGTGGTAGTGATGGTGGACGTGGTGATGGTGCTGGGTGTGGTGGTGGTGGACATGATGGACGTGGTGGTGGTGGTGGACGTAGTGGTGGTGGATGTAGTGGTGGTGGATGTGGTGGTGGTCGTGGACTTGGTGGTGGTGGTGGTAGATTTGGTGGTGGTGGATGTGATGGTGGTGGTAAATGTGGTGGTGTATGTGGTGGTGGTAGATGTGGTGGTGGATGTGGTGGCGGTGGTAGTGGTGGGGGACATGGTGGTGGTGGAGGTGGGTGGTGGACGTAGTGGTGGTGGATATGGTGGTGGTGGTTCTGGACGTGGTGGTGGTGGATGTAGTGGTGGTGTATGTGGTGGTGGTTGACATGGTGGTGGATGTGGTGGTGATGGTGGAGGTTGGTGTGATGGTGTTGGACGTGGTGGTGGTGGATGTGGTGGTGGTGGACTTAGTGGTGGTGGACGTGGTGGTGGTGGATGTGGTGGTGGTGGACTTGGTGGTGGACGTGGTGGACATGGTGGTGGTGTACATAGTGGTGGTGGATGTGGTGGATGTGGTGGTGGTGTAGGTGGTGATTGTGGATGTGGTGGTGGTGGACATGGTGGTGGTGGACATGGTAGTGGATGTGGTGGTGGTGGAAGTGGTGGTGGTGGAGGTGGGTGGGGTGGTGGTGGACATGGTGGTGCTGGACATCATGTTAGTGGACGTAGTGGTGGTGGACATGGTGGTGGTGGATGTAGTGGTGGTGGTGGACGTTGTGCTGGTGGATGTGGTGGTGGTGGATGTAGTGGTGGTGGTGGTGGACGTTGTGCTGGTGGATGTGGTGGTGGTGGATGTGGTGGTGGTGGTGGATGTGGTGGTGGTGGTTGTGTATGTGGTGGTTGTGGACATGGTGGTGGTGGATGTGGTGATGGTGGACGTGGTGGTGGTAGATGTGGTGGTGGTGGTGGACATGGTGGTGGTGGTGGTGGTGGATGTGGTGGTGGTGGTGTTCGACGTGGTGGTGGTGGAGGTGGGTGTGGTGGTGGACGTGGTGGTGGTGGACGTAGTGGTGGTGGATGTGGTGGATGTGGTGGTGGTGGACGTGGTGGTGGACGGGGTGGTTGTGGATGTGGAGGTTGTGGACGTGGTGGACGTGGTGGTGGTGGTGGACGTGGTTGTGGTGGACATGCTGGAGGTGCATGTGGTGGTGGTGGTGGATGTGGTGGTGGACATGGTGGTGATGGTCATGGTGGTGATGGATGTGGTGGTGGGCTTGGTGGTGGTGGACATGGTGGTGGTGGACATGGTAGTGCTGGACGTGGTGGTGGTGATCGTGGTGGTGGTGGACATGGTGGTGGTGGACATGGATGTGGACATGGTGAAAATGGTGGTTGTGGACATGGTGGTGATGGACGTGGTGGTAGTGACGTGGTGGTGGTGGATGTGGTGGACATGGTGGTGGTAGATGTGGTGGTGGTGGTAGTGGTGGTGGATGTGGTGGTGGTAGAGGTGGGTGTGGTGGTGGTGGACATAGTGGTGGTGGTGGGTGTGGTGGACGTGGTGGTGGACATGGTGGTTTTGGACATGGCGGTGATGGATGTGGTTGTGATGGACATTGTTGGCGGTGGACATGGTGGTGGTGGACATGGTGGTGTTGGACACGGTGGTGGTGGATGTGGTGGTGGACGTGGAGGTGGTAGATGTGGTGGTGGTGGTAGTGGTGGTGGACTTGGTGGTGGTGGTGGGTGTGGTGGTGGTGGAGGGTGTGGTGGTGGAGGTGGGTGTGGTGGTGGTGGATGTGGTGGTGCTGCACATGGTGGTAGTGGATGTAGTGGTGGTGGACATGGTGGTGGTGGATGTATTGGTGGTGGATGTGGTGGTGGACATGGTGGTGGTGGATGTGGTGGTGGTGGATGTGGTGGTGGATGTGGTAGTGGTGGGTGGTGGTGGAGGTGGTCGTGGAGATGGGTGTGGTGGTGGATGTGGTGATGGTGGACATGGTGCTGGTGGACATGGTGGTGGTAGATGTAATGGTGGTGGATGTGGTGGTGGTGGATGTGGTGGTGGTGGTTGTGGTGGTTGTGGACATGGTGGTGGTGGATGTGGTGGTGGTGGACGTGGTGGTGGTGGAAGTGGTGGTGGTGGATGAGGTGGTGGTGGACATGGTGGTGGTGGACATGGTGGTGGTGGTGTTCGACGTGGTGATGGTGGAGGTGGGTGTGGTGGTGGACGTGGTGGTGATGGACAAGGTGGTGGTGGACGTAGTGGTGGTGGAGGTAGTAGTGGTGGATGTGGTGGATGTGGTGGTGGTGGACGTGGTGGTGGACGTGGTGGTGGTGGATATGGTGGTTGTGGACGTGGTGGACGTGGTGGGGGTGGTGGACATGGTGGTGGTGGACGTGGTGGAGGTGCATGTGGTGGTGGTGGTGGATGTGGGGGTGGACATGGTGGTGATGGTCATGGTGGTGGTGGATGTGGTGGTGGACGTGGTATGGGTGGACATGGTGGTGGTGGATGTGGATGTGGTGGTGGACATGGTGGACGTGGTGGTTGTGGACATGGTGATGATGGACGTGGTGGTGGTGGAGGACGTGGTGGTGGTGACGTGGTGGTGGTGGATGTGGTGGACATGGTAGTGGTGGATGTGGTGGTGGTGGTAGTGGTGGTGGATGTGGTGGGTGTGGTGGTGGTGGATGTAGTGGTGGTGGATGTGGTGGTGGTGGATGTGGTGGTGGTGGGTGTGGTGGACGTGGTGGTGGATATGGTGGTGATGGACGTGGTTGTGATGGACATTGTTGGTGGTGGACATGGTGGTGGTGGACATGGTGGTGTTGGACATGGTGGTGGTGGACATGGTGGTGGTGAATGTGGTGGTGGACATGGTGGTGGTGGACGTGGTAGTGGTGGATGTGGTGGTGGTGGTAGTGGCGGTGGACTTGGTGGTGGTGGTGGTGGGTGTGATGGTGGTGGTAGGTGTGGTGGTGGAGGTGGGTGTGGTGGTGGTGGATGTGGTGTTGCTGCACATGGTGGTAGTGGATGTAGTGGTGGTGGACATGGTGGTGGTGGACGTGGTGGTGGTGGATGTGGTGGTGGTGGATGTGGTGGTGGTGGATGTGGTGGTGGATGTGGTGGTGGTGGGTGGAGGTGGTGGTGGAGGTGGTGGTGGTGGACGTGGTGGTGGACGTGGTGGATGTACTGATGGTGGATGTAGTGGTGGTGGATGTGGTGGATGTGGTGGTGGTGTTGGTGGAGGTGGTGATTGTGGACGTGGTGGTGGATGTGGTGGTGGTGGATGTTGTGGTGGTAGGTGTGGTGGTGGTGGACGTGGTGGTGGTGGACATGGTGGTGGTGCACATATTGGTGGTGGATGTGGTGGTGGTGGATGTGGTGGTGGACATGGTGGTGGATGTAGTGGTGGTGGGTGTGGTGGTGGTGGACGTGGTGGTGGTGGACATCGTGGTTGTGGACGTGGGGGTGATGGACGTGGTGGTGATGGACATTGTTGGTGGTGGACATGGTGGTGGTGGACCTGGTGGTGGTGGACATGGTGGTGGTGGACATTGTGTTGGATGTGGTGGACATGGTGGTGGTGGACGTGGTGGATGTGGTGGTAGTGGTGGTGGACGTGGTGGTGGGTGCGATGGTGGTGGACGTGGTGGTGGTAAAGGTGGACGTGGTGGTGGTAAAGGTGGGTGTAGTGGTGGTGGTGATGGACGTGGTGGTGCTGGACATGCTGGTAGTGGACGTAGTGGTGGTGGACATGGTGGTTTTGGACATAGTGGTGGTGGATGTGTAGTGGTGGACATGGTTGTGCTAGTCGTGGATGTGGTGGTGGTGGATGTGGTGGTGGTGGTTTGGTAGTGGTGGATGTGGTGGTGGTGGTGGGTGGTGGTGGTGGTGGTGGTGGAGGTGGGTGTGGTGGTGGTGGTGGATGTGGTGGTGGTGGAAGTGGTGGTGGTGGACATAGTGGTGGTGGATGTAGTGGTGGTGGATGTGGTGGTGGTGGAGGTCGTGGTGAAGGTTGTGATTGTGGATGTGGTGGTGGTGGTGGACATGGTGGTGGTGGATGTAGTGGACGTGGTGGTGGTGGATGTGGTGGTGGTGGATGTGGTGGTCGTGGATGTGATGGTGGTGGATGTTGTAGTGGGGGTGGTGAGTGTGGTGGTGGTGGACATGGTGGTGGTGGACATAGTTGTGATGGATGTGGTGGTGGTGGATGTGGTGGTGTATGTGGTGGTGGTGTGTGTGGTGGTGGACGTGGTGGTTGTGGACATGGTGGTGATGGATGTGGTGGTGAGGGACGTGGTGGTGGTGGACGTGGTGGTGGTGGACGTGGTAGTGGATGTGGTGGACATAGTTGTGGTAGATGTGGTGGTGGTGGATGTGATGGTGGTGGTGGACGTGTTGGTGGTAGAGCTGGGTGTGGAGGTGGTGGACGTGGTGGAGGTGGGTGTGGTGGTAGTGGTGGACATGGTGGTAGTGGACATGGTGGTGGTGGACGTGGTGGACATAGTGGTGGTGGATGTAGTGGTGGTGGATGTGGTGGATATGGTGGTGGTGGAGGTGGTGGTGGAGGTGGTGATTGTGGAAGTGGTGGTGGTGGACGTGGTGGTGGTCAACGTGGTGGTGGTGGATGTGGTGGACATGGTGGTGGTGGGTGTGGTGGTGGTGGATATGGTGGTGGTGATGGGTGTGGTGGTGGTGGGTGTGGTGGTGGTGGATGTGGTGGACATGGTGGTGGTGGACATGGTGAAGGATGTGGTGGTGGTGGTGGTGGGTGTGGTGGTGGTGGACCTGGTGGTGGTGGACATGGTGGTGGATGTGGTGGTTGTGGACATGGTGGGGATGGATGTGGTGGTGATGGACGTGGTGGTGGTGGATGTGGTGGTTGTGGACATGGTGGATGTGGTGGTGGATGTGGTGGACATGGTGGTGGTGGATGTGGTGGTGATGGATGTGGTGGCGGTGGATTTGGTGGTGGTGGTAGTGGTGGTGGACATGGTGGTGGTGATGCTGGGTGTGGTGGTGGTGGACATGGCGGTGGATGTGATGGACATGGTGGTGGTGGATGTGGTGGTGGTAGTGGTGGTGGATGTTGTGGTGGTGATGGGTGTGGTGGTGGTGGACGTGGTGGACGTGGTGGTGGTGGACATGGTGGTGGTGGACGTAGTGGTGGTGGATGTAGTGGTGGTGGATGTGGTGGTGGTCGTGGACGTGGTGGTGGTGGATTTGGTGGTGGTGGATGTGATGGTGGTGGTGGATGTGGTGGTGGATGTGGTGGTGGTGGATGTGGTGGTGGATGTGATGGTGGTGGTAGTGGTCGTGGACATGGGGGTGGTGGTGGGTGGTGGATGTAGTGGTGGTGGACATGGTGGTCGTGGTTGTAGACGTGGTGGTGGTGGATGTGGTGGTGGTGGATGTAGTGGTGGTGGATGTGGTGGTGGTGGATGTGGTGGTGATGGTGGAGGTGGGTTTGATGCTGGTGGACGTGGTGGTGGTGGACTTAGTGGTGGTGGGTGTAGTGGTGGTGGATGTGGTGGTGGTGGACGTGGTGGTGGATGTGGTGGTGGTGGTGGAGGTGGGTGTGGTGGTGGTGGACGTGGTGGTGGTTGACATGGTGGTGGTGTACATAGTGGTGGTCGATGTAGTGGTGGTGGATGTGGTGGACATAGTGGTGGTGGATGTGGTGGATGTGGTGGTGGTGGAGGTGATGGTGGAGGTGGCGATTGTGGAAGTGGTGGTGGTGGACATGGTGGTGGTGGACATGGTGGTGGTGGATGTAGTGGACGTTGTGGTGGTGGATGTGGTGGTGGTGGTGGGTGTGGTGGTGGTGGTGGGTGTGGTGGTGGTGGACGTGGTGGACATGGTGGTGGTGGACATGGTGGTGGTGGTGGATGTGGTGGTGGTGGTGGGTGTGTTGGTGGTGGACCTGGTGGTGGTGGACGTGGTGGTGTATGTGGTGGTTGTGGACATGGTGGTGATGGACCTGGTGGTGATGGATGTGGTGGTGGTGGACGTGGTGGTTGTGGACATGGTGGTGATGGACGTGGTGGTGATGGACGTGGTGGTGGTGGACGTGGTGGTGGTGTACATGGTGGATGTGGTGGTGGATGTGGTGGACATGGTGGTGGATGTGGTGGTGTTGGATGTGGTGGTGGTGGATTTGGTGGTGGTGGTAGTGGTGGTGGACATGGTGGTGGTGGTGCTGGGTGTGGTAGTGGTGGACATGTTGGTGGATGTGATGGACATGGTTGTGGTGGATGTGGTGGTGGTGGTGGTAGTGGTGGATGACGTGGTGGTGGTGCTGGGTGTGGTGGTAGTGGATGTGGTGGACATGGTGGTGGTGGACATGGTGGTGGTGGACGTAGTGGTGGTGGATGTAGTGGTGGTGGATGTGGTGGTGGTCGTGGACATGGTAGTGGTGGTAGATTTGGTGGTGGTGGATGTGATGGTGGTGGTGGATGTGGTGGTAGTGGATGTGGTGGTAGATTTGATGGTGGTGGTAGTGGTTGTGGACATGGGGGTGGTGGTGGGTGGTGGACGTAATGGTAGTGGTGGACATGGTGGTGGTGGTGGTTGTGGATATGGTGGTGGTGGATGTGGTGGTGGTGGATGTAGTGGTGGTGTATGTGGTGGTGGTGGACATGGTGGTGGATGTGGTGGTGATGGTGGAGGTGGGTGTGATGGTGGTGGATGTGGTGGTGGATGTGGTGGTGGTGGACGTGGTGGTGGATGTGGTGGTGGTTGTGGAGGTGGGTGTGGTGGTGGTGGACGTGGTGGTGGTTGACATGGTGGTGGTGGTTTACGTAGTGGTGGTGGATGTAGTGGTGGTGGATGTGGTGGATGTGGTGGTGGTGGAGGTGGTGATTGTGGATGTGGTGGTGGTGGACGGGGTGGTGGTGGACATGGTGGTGGATGTGGTGGTTGTGGAAGTGGTGGCGGTGGAGGTGGGTATGGTGGTGGTGGACGTGGTGGTGCTGGACATCGTGGTAGTGGACATAGTGGTGGTGGACATTGTGGTGGTGGATGTAGTGGTGGTGGATGTGGTGGTGGTGGACGTGGTAGTGGTGGATGTGGTGGGTGTGGTGGTGGTGGATGTGGTGGTGGTGGTGGTGGGTGGTGGACGTGTTGGTGTTGGTGGTGGTGGGTGGTGGACGTGTTGGTGGTGGAGGTAGGTGTGGTGGTGGTGGTGGACGTGGTGAAGGTGGTTGTAGTGGTGGTGGATGTAGTGGTGGTGGATGTGGTGGATGTGGTAGTGGAGGTGGAGGTGGTGGTGGAGGTGATGATTGTGGATGGGGGAGTGGTGGATGTGGTGGTGGTGGACGTGGTGGTGGTGGACGTGGTGGTGGTGGATGTGTTGGTGGTGGATGTTGTGGTGGATGTAGGGGTGCGTTGTGTGGTGGTGGACGTGGTGGTGGTGGATGTGGTGGTGGTGGTAGTGGTGGGGACTTGGTGGTGGTGGTGGGTGTGGTGGTGGTGGCGGGTGTGGTGGTGGAGGTGGGTGTGGTGGTGGTGGTAGATGTGGTGGTGCTGGACAAGGTGGTAGTGGACGTAGTGGTGGTGAATGTGGTGGGGGACGTGGTGGTGGTTGATGTGGTGGTGGTTGATGTGGTGGTGGTGGATGTGGTGGTGGTGGATGTGGTGGTGGATGTGGTGGTGGTGGTGGGTGGTGGTGGAGGTGGTGGTGGAGGTGGGTGTGGTGGTGGTAGACGTGGTGGTGGTGAGCATGGTAGACGTATTGATGGTGGATGTAGTGGTGGTGGATGTGGTGGATGTGGTGGTGGTGTTGGTGGAGGTGGTGATTGTGGACGTGGTGGTGGATTTGGAGGTGGTGGATATGGTGGTGGTGGATGTTGTGGTGGTCATGGTGGGTGTGGTGGTGGTGGATGTGGTGGTGGTGGACATGGTGGTGGTGGACATAGTGGTGGTGGATGTGGTGGTGGTGGATGTGGTAGTGGACGTGGTGGTGGTGGGTGCGGTGGTGGTGGATGTGGTGGTGGTGGACGTGTTGGTTGTGGACGTGGGGGTGATGGACGTGGTGGTGATGGACATTGTTGGTGGTGGACATGGTGGTGGTGGACATGGTGATGGTGGACATGGTGGTGGTGGACATTGTGTTGCAAGTGGTGGATGTGGTGGTGGTGGATGTGGTGTTAGTGGTGGTGGATGTGGTGGTGGGTGTGAGGGTGGTGGACATAGTGGTGGTGGAGGTGGGTGTGGTGGTGGAGGTGATGGATGTGGTGGTGCTAGACATGGTGGTAGTGGATGTAGTGGTGGTGGACATGGTGGTGTTGGACATAGAGGTGGTGGATGTGGTGGTGGTGGACATGGTGGTGGTGGTGGCGGATGTGGTGGTGGTGGATGTGGTGGTGGTGGATGTGGTAGTGGTGGATGTGGTGGTGGAGGTGGGTGGTGGATGTGGTGGTGGTGGTGGTGGAGGTGGGTGTGGTGGTGGTGGACGTTGTGGTGGTGGACATGGTGGTGGTGGACGTAGTGGTGGTGGATGTAGTGGTGGTGGATGTGGCGGTGGTCGTGGACGTGGTGGTGGTGGTGGATTTGGTGGTGGTGGATGTGGTGGTGTTGGATGTGGTGGTGGATTTGATGGTGATGGTAGTGGTCGTGGACATGGGGGTGGTGGTGGGTGGTGGACATAGTGGTGGTGGATGTGGTGGTGGTGGACATGGTGGTGGTGGTTGTGGATGTGGTGGTGGTGGATGTGGTGGTGGTGGATGTAGTGGTGGTGTATGTGGTGGTGGTGGACATGGTGGTGGATGTGGTGGTGGATGTGGTGGTGATGGTGGAGGTGGGTGTGATGGTGGTGGACGTGGTGGTGGATGTGGTGGTGGTGGACATGGTGGTGGTGGACGTAGTGGTGGTGGATGTAGTGGAGGTGAATGTGGTGGATGTGGTGGTGGTGGAGGTCTTAGTGGAGGTAGTGATTGTGATGTGGTGATGGTGGAGATGGTGGTGGTGGATGTGGTGGACGTGGTGGTGGTGGACGTGCTGGTGGTGGATGTGGTGGTGGTGGATGTGGTGGTGGTGGATGTGGTGGTGGGGGTGGTGAGTGTGGTGGTGGTGGACATGCTGGTGGTGGACATAGTGGTGGTGGATGTGGTGGTGGTGGATGTGGTGGTGGACGTGGTGGGGGTGGTGGTGGGTGTGGGGGTGGTGGATGTGGTGATTGTGGACATGGTGGTGATAGATGTGGTGGTGATGGACGTGGTGGTGTTAGACGTGGTGGTGGTGAACATGGTGGTGGATGTGGTGGACATGGTTGTGGTAGACGTGGTGGTGGTGGATGTGGTAGTGGTGGTAGTGGTGTTGGATGTGGTGGTGGTTGTGCTGGGTGTGGTGGTGGTGGACGTGGTGGAGGTGGGTGTGGTGGTGATGGTGGAGGTGAGTGTGATGGTGGTGGACGTGGTGGTGGTGGATGTGGTGGTGGTGAACTTAGTGGTGGTGGACGTGGTAGTGGTGGATGTGGTGGTGGTGGATGTGGTGGTGAATGTGGTGGTGGTGGTGGACATGGTGGTGGTGGACATGGTGGTGGTGTACTTAGTGGTGGTGGATGTGGTGGTGGTGGACATGGTGGTGGTGGTCGTGGATGTGGTGGTGGTGGATGTGGTGGTGGTGGATGTGGTAGTGGTGGATGGGGCGGTGGAGGTGGGTGGTGGATGTGGTGGTGGTGGTGGAGGTGGGTGTGGTGGTGGTGGACGTGGTGGTGGTGGACGTGGTGGATGTAGTGGTGGTGAATGTGGTGGATGTGGTGGTGGTGGAGGTCTTGGTGGAGGTGGTGATTGTGGATGTGGTGGTGGTGGACGTGGTGGTGGTGGATGTGGTGGATGTGGTGGTGGTGGATGTGGTGGACGTGGTGTTGGTGGATGTGGTGGTGGTGGATGTGGTGGTAGTGGATGTGGTGGTGGTGGATGTTGTGGTGGGGGTGGTGAGTGTGGTGGTGGTGGACATGGTGGTGGTGGACATAGTGGTGGTGGGTGTGGTGGTGGGTGTGGTGGTGGTGGATGTGGTGGTGGATATGGTGGTGGTGGACGTGGTGGTTGTGGACATGGTTGTGATGGATGTGGTGGTGATGGACGTGGTGGTGGTAGACGTGGTGGTGGACATGGTGGTGGATGTGGTGGACATGGTTGTGGTAGACGTGGTGGTGGTGGATGTGGTGGTGGTGATAGTGGTGGTGTACATGGTGGTGGTTGTGCTGGGTGTGGTGGTGGTGGACGTGGTGGAGGTGGGTGAGGTGGTAGTGGTGGACATGGTGGTGGTGGACATGGTGGTGGTGGAAGTGGTGGACATAGTGGTGGTGGATGTGTTGTAATTCTATCTAGGACCCTAATTCGATATTCCTGATTTATGCCCTTATGTGGTTATATTAAATAATATCCTTATAAAGGCATAAGAATCATACGATATTTAGTTGTAGCCCATGCAGTCCAAATTAAGCAAGGCTACTTCCCCAGGCTCCTAGAGAATACAACGAGTTCTTTAAACAAACCAAGCCTCCAGCAGCCCGGGAAATCCCCCTGCTCTTGTTTTGATTTGCACAAGAACTCCTAGAGTCAGAAAGAACTGTAAGTTCTTGGTGACGTCTTATGTCCAACCTTACGTCAAACCCGGCACCTTTCAGGTATAAATATACCATCGTTGCCTTAAGCAAACACACGGTGGTTTGGAGCAGAGCGGCTATCTACTTGCCCGAGAGCCCGGCTGATGCGAGAGCCCACGGACGCCGCCCCTCCCCTTTGACGCACTGAGAGAGACGCTGTCTTTTTCTCCAGCCGAGAAAATCCAGCTCCGGTGTTTTCAGCCGCCCTTGCGGGTTGCTGGGATATCGAGTCCTGAGAGAGAGATACCAGACCTCCTGCTTTCTATTACCCAGGTTCGGAGCTGACTAAACCCTTAAAGAGAATTCTTGATTCAGATTCTTGGCAAAACCAACTTAACTTAAACTGCTACTTACTTACTCCTTCCCACGAATTAGGCTTAGGTCAGGTACATCGGGGTAGGCGTATTTAGAAGCACCAGTTGAGTACGTTAGTCAATGTATATATGTATGTATATATTGTATCCATTTTAAAGTATCATATGGCTAAGAAACCATATCAATGCTTTTACAGTATTATTTTATAATACTTCTTTTACTGTACGCACTTTATTTTATACTAAGTATTGCAATTGTGGCAATTCATTTCTCTTGCATGAGAAAGAAGACTGCTCAATAAATAACACCTTTTATTGAAAACGCCCGTCTCTCTATTTCTGTGCACTCTGGTGAAACTAAGTATGCACGATTGACTGAGTAAAATAGCTGTCTATTGTTTTCACACGACTCTAGAGATACACTCTTATTCTGAGGGAGCAAAGTTGTCATGCTTATGGTTGTCAGAAGCTAATCCCTTCTTGTCTATCCAGGGAAGTTAAACTCCTCCTTGTTTATTCGAGAAAGTTTCTAGTGACCTCTGAGCTAGCTGGCAAAACTAATTAAGTCTAATATAGTCAGTAGAGACCTAGTCGACCTCAGTCCTACGTCTACACTGCTGTTTATATTATTCCAATGCGCAGAGCCTATTGGGAATATAGGAACTACACTACATGCGCCCAACGTTTGGTTAGGCGATAATCTAACGCAAGACACTAGAGTAACTCAGTCGTGCTTTTTCACACAGAACCCTTTTTCCCGTAAATACTCAAAAAGACGTCTTGAGTGGGTAAAAGGTTAAAATCCGCCGGAACTTAGTAGGAAGAGATTCCTATGTATAGTTTTTGGTTTAGTCAACGTTGAAGGATACAGTGTTCCAAAATATTGTGCACCTAATCTTTGTTTCCTTGAAACTTGATCTGCAACAAAAAAACTTTCTGTCAGTAAAAAATGACGGAAAGTGAAGACGAAAGGGAGGAACCTAGATTAGCAGCTCGACTCCTAGCGGATGACACAAGTCTCCAAGAAAATGACCCGAATGCTATATTCATTCCGGTCATCATAAGAAAAACTATAACTATTAAACTTATAGAAAACGGACTGACATCACGAGGTGGTACAGTCATATTCGTGGTAGAGGCCCATGAATCTCGGCAGACAGAGGTATTCTATTCATGGATACACTTTCCAGCAGCAAACGCTGCAACAAAAGAATTCCACTACTATAAAATAGAGGAACCTCCGGATGAATACACTCCTTTCGAGGAGATTGAAATCCCATTAAATTACCAAGAGCACCTGCTCTGGTTTAAAGGTGCCCTAAAACATAAAAATCACATCACCAGGCTCGATCCACTAGGTAGACCAGGAGCCACGTGGCCTGTTCTAGCAAGCTACACACCACATACCGACATTGAAAAAATGTCAAGTGAAGAACTTTTAGAAAAAATAAAAGAATTAACAAAGGCATATAGAGAATTAGTTCAATTGGCAATGGAGGACATAACATACCTCGAGAAATTGAAAGAAACAGATATAGCAGAACAACCATTTGAACTTGCCAGAATCATAGAAAAATCCTATGAAGAACTAGGTAGAGATAGTTTGGGTGGGAAGCCAGTAAAACCCCAACTAACTGAAAATCCTGAAAAAACCTGTATTAAAAATAATCTAAATACTCCAAAAAAGAGCTGGGATGGAAATAAACAATCCACTCCCAAAGAAAAACGTTTCCAGTTCAGAGGAAGGTCTCCTCAACGGAGAGAAAGATCTCCAGACCAAGGACACAAGTCTCCCCAGAGGGAGCCCTCTGAGAAAAGATACAACCTTAGAAATAGGGATAATTTGAAAAAACCTGATAGATATCAAGATATTGATACACGTCCCTCTCGATCTTTTCAGACTTCCTCACAGAAATCGGAAAGAAGAGGACGGTCAGAATACAAAGAAGAGCAAGTCAAGTCCAAAGACAAGGAACCTGCTCATCAAAGTAAAACATTACAATTTCCAAGAAAGAAGGTAGCCAGTATTAAAATAATTAAACATGCCGAGGATACTGAGGACACAACTGAAAAACGGAGAGTGGGCCCAGACAATGCTAGACAGCGCAGCAGAAGTGACCATAGCTAGCAAGATCTTGATGAATCTTCTGGAGACAGTGGACACGAATTAATACATTCAGGTGGAAACTGCAGATACCAGAGTTAGCAAACCTCATAAAATATACGAAATAACACTGCGTATAGAGGGGGACAAGACTAGGAAAGTAAGGGGTCTCTTTTGGGATAACCTTTTGAAAGGCTATGACATCCTTTTAGCTGAGAAAGACTGGCCACCAGAGTTTGTCAGGGAGTGCCCTCATGGCGAAGAAATGATTATTCAATATCAACAAGAGAGGTAGGGTATAGACCCTCCTGTACCCCCGTAATATATATTGTAAACAACGAAGGAGTGACTGAAGTGCAAAAGAAAAGTGACAAACGTGATAGTTCAAAGATTCCGCTGTGTGCCGCACGCGTGTTCAATACTCACACGCGTATAGTGTACCCAGCGGAGCAGTCTCAATGTCCCTAAGGGGGCCCAAGCGACTGTCTTCACCTGGAAGAAAGTCAGGGCGCTTGCTGGTCACCCTATAGTGGGTGGAGGGGAAGAACCTTAATTCTTAGAAGGACCCTCACTCACCACGAGTTGGTGACATGCTTCATCATCGGGTCCCCGCGGGGGTGACCGAATGCCTCCCCAGCGTGCTACGACGCCTGATTACAGCGGAGCAGGATGTGGTGGGTGCAACAGTGCCCAAATTAGGAAGTGGCTAATTGTGATAGTGCAAAAGTATATTAAAAATTAAAAAATGCAAAGGTTGTGCCTTTAGAAATTTTTTTAATAATGGCCAGCCCGCATTAGTTAAAAACAAAGTGAGCGGACTCCCAAGGTTCTTAATTAAGGAACCGGAATCCTAGATCAGAAGTAAAATTTGGTTGACATGTTTCAGCTGTTTATGTTGCGTATAGCTTAGCTTTCTTCAGGACCTATATCAAAAGTCCTCCGGTGGTGTGCGCGCGCTAAGGCGCACCCTCCCGTGAGGCTCTAAGTGTGAAAAAATTATATACAGTGCCAGGAGACGGAAAAAATTCCATCAACACCACACTACACGCTCTGGTAGGGGTGTGTTGAAATTGGGAACCTGTAGGAGAGAAGGGACAAAACAGGACCACAAACACATAAACATGAAGGAGAAGAGTTAATTTCTTCTGTGCAAAATTGTAATCAACATTGGTTTCACATATGTGTAGGTCTAGGCATCATGCATAATTTATGTGACACCAATAAAGGGGTGCTACCTTAGATTCCTTCATTAGGTGCATCTAAACTAGCCACAAGGACCGGCCCGATGAATGGGTCCGTGTCCGGAAAGTACTCGATGATCATTAGGGTCGAGCAATATCCCACTCGGTAATCGAGCGGTGAGGTTGACAAACCACAGTGATAGGAGGGTATGAGCAAGTATATCCATAAATGTTTGATAAACCACAAACACACACATAGAGGAAAGATCCCTCTCATAGCGTAAGGAATGAAAACCAAAAGGGATTAGCAAGTGAGGATATCCGTAAATGTTTGGTAAGCCACGAACACCCACCTTGGGGAGAGACCCCTCTCACAGCGTGAGAAATGAATACCAAAAGGAATTTGTGAGCAATAGTAGGTATTTTAAAAGTTTCACTGATAACTCACTTCCTAAGGGAACAGATTGTACCCCTTCGGAAATGACAGCGTGGGGTGACTTCACGCGGCGTTTTTCTACCAGAAATGAAAAATAACAATACAAAGGGTGTGAGGTCATTAGAATATAATAATACCTCGTTATAAGAGCTCGCCTCGATTAAAGAGCTCGTCTTGATGGTAGGGATAGAGTTTTGCTTACTTCTACGCCCGCGGCTCCCCTCCGTGTACCTACACGAACAGCGGCTGTCTCCCGGGAATACCGAGAAGAAATGATTATGCCTGCCTTCTCAAATCATATTTCAATTCATAAAAAATATACACTTGCAAGAAAATGGGCAGTAGCCGAAGCTCCAGCATTATATAAAAATCATGTAGGATGGGATGAGGACTCGCCTCCTCACAAAATCCAGTTAAAATGTCAACCCACTGCACAAAGGCGGTACCCAATTAAACAAGAAGCTAAAAAGCAAGTCAGGGAGATCTTAGATCAACTTGAATACCAGGGGGTGATTGAAACATGCACCTCACAAATGAACAATCCTTTGTTTCCTGTCTCCAAACCAGACGATTCATATCGTCTAGTTTTGGACTACAGACACCTTAACTCGTGTTGCAAAACTTTTGCAGTACAAAACTCACACAGTGCAGCACTAATGAATAACATCGTGCGCAAAAAATACAAAACGACATTAGACATCTCTAATGGATTCTTTAATCAAAACATTGCACCTGAGAGCAGGTATTTGACCGCGTTCTCAATAATGGGGTCACAAAAAAACTTCTGTCGACTCCCACAGGGATTCATGAATAGCCCAGGATTATTCTCAGCAGGAGTAACAGAATTACTACAAATATATGATGATGAAGCATTATCCCATGTCGATGACATCTATCTAACAGATGATGACCTGGAGACTCACTTGAAAAGAGTGAACACCATAATACTTGGTTTTGCAGCTGAGGGTTACAAATTCAACTTTAAAAAGTCACAAATTGCCCATCTAACTGTCCTATTTTTAGGATATGAATTATCAAGTGAAGGCAAAAGCCTAGCAGACAACTTCTTAGAGAAGTGTGCTGTACTCCAAGCACCTAAAACGCTGAAGAACTTACAATCAATACTAGGTTTCCTGAATTTCGGAAGAACATACATTCTAAATTATGCGGAGAGGGTTAAACCTCTCTATGAATTAATAAAACCTGATTTCAAACCAATCAATTGGACTCAGAAACACATAGAAATTTTAAGATCATTGCAAACAGACATGTTAGCTAAAACTAAATTGCAAACACGCAAGAACGTACGCAACCTTGTAATCCGAGTCATCCCAGGAAGATGCGGATTCACGTACCTAACCTCTAATGAGGGAGAAACGGTACCAATAGCTTACACATCACACTTGTACACCCAAGCTGAAATGAAATTCAGTTCTACTGAAAAAATTCTAACTACGGTTCAAACTGCTGTAGCAAAAGAAAGAGCCCAAGCCCAAGGCAGAAGAATAACTGTTTTAACAGCAGAATCAGCACTTGAGGCATTAACAAGCCCACGCAATTTGACTGCTGTGGCATTAGATCCAAAATGGATACAATGGGAAAATTCTCTTGCTGCAGAAGACGTGAAATACTATTTTGACCCGAAAATTAAAAAACTTGAAAATCTAGAATATGAAGAAGAATATCCTCTGCCAATCGAAATTCTGCCTCTCGAACAATACACATGTGTAATCTGCATGGACAGATTTGCACAACACTACGATGTAGAGAAAAAATCCTACAACGCAGCGTGCGCGATTGTTAAAGGTCGCTGGCGCTTGGGTAAATTCAGACCGTTAATTACCAAAACTGTTCAACTCAGCGAGCTGAAATAAGATCTTTAAAGATGGCGCTTGAAAATGCCGATCGCGAATTCCCCACACTAATAGTGTGCGATTCGCATTACTGCGTCAAGTCTTACAATAATAACTTGCAGAACTGGGTTCAAACTATTACAAAGATGACACAGGTGCCACAATAAAGCATAAAAAGCTTTGGGAACAGGTAGTTCTTTTGCAGAAAGAACTACAAAAGACTCACGTGATACATACACTGAGTCATCAACGTGATGGCGTTCACGTGGCAGGGAATTCATTGGCTCGCAGAGCCACAGCGGAAGCAGCTCAACCGGCTTCCGTAGCCACAAAAAAGTGTTCAGAAAAATACATAGACGGACAAACAATGCTGGCGGTAAAAACGTCTTTGCAAGGCGACTGTGCAGCATTACCTGTGAACTATCCACTCAATTATACATACATAATTGATGCAAACTCCGTTCCTTTTGCTCGAATCCCTGGAGTGGGGGATAGAGTAATTCCAAACACGAACAGGAGAGTCTTTTTAATAGCAGATGCACACATGGGATTGGGTCTAAGACACCGAGAGATCAAGGAATCTTTGAAAGAATTACAATCAGAATACGGGTGGCCGGGGATGAGCCTGCAACATAACAAATTTGCAATGGGCTGTCAAAACTGCAACAGAGATCGCAGTCGCGAATCGACCGGAGTAATGCCAGGACCCTTCGTATAGATAGCATAAGGCTATCTATACGCAAAAATCCAGCAGGAGAAATGCGTCCCATTTATGTTTAAGACTAGATTCACTTAAAATGTAGACCCCAGCGCTCGGCTGACGCCAGAACTGTTATAAAAGATTTGCGAGTCTTTATCAGCACATACGCAATTGGCATGCTACATTCTGACCAGGGTCCTGCGTTTAGCTCTAGGGCTTACAAGGAGGCCATGGCCAGCATGGGCATTGCATTGCGGTACTCTTGTCCCTTCCATCCTGAGGGAAATGCGGTAGTGGAAAGAAAAAACCGGGACATAAAGCAATCTATAACAGCGAGGGTATTAGGTTCGGGTGCTGGGTGGGTCCAACATTTAACAAGTGTCCAACGTAGTCTTAATAATCTGCCAAGCAATTCTCTAAAAGGTCTCAGTCCGTACGAACTATTGTTCGGTACTAGAATGTGTATTCAGGACCTTGATAGTCACACTTCAGTGGTAGAAGAAAAATGCTTTGATATCAAAGACCGTTTGGCTGTTTTACAGGAATTAAATGAAACTAGACGAAACCTGAGCAACATAAAGTTAAAGCAACAGCCAACAGCCACTGAAGAAAAACCACCTGTCCCAGCAAGACCTGTCTGGATTCCAAAGATTGGGGATCTGGTCAGAGAAAAGATCGTGGTAAAGAAGGAATTTGGGCCTTCTTACAGAAAAGCAGTACCTGTCTTAGCTGTCAGCGGAACAAGATCAGTTGTACTACCGCCCTTTGCTGGTAAAAAGGAGAACCGAGTTGTATCCATCGACCTGGTAAAACCACAATCATGTGGCCAATAATAAGTAGTAGGCCCAGTGGACTCCCAAGAAATAGCAGAGTACCAACATTTGCTACAATACAAGAGGTTCAAACTGAGAGACTAATCACATTCGATAAACCTGCAGTAAATAAAAAAGGACTATGCAATAATGCCATGGAACTTATGCCTCTTGAAACCCAAATTGCAACAGTTCGTCAAGAAACACCAGTCTACAACGATGTAGCCTCAGACTATGCTAATGAAACAAAGAAAAATCCAAAAGCAAATGAAAATCCGTAAGCAATTCCAACAATTGACAGAACTGCATCTGGCTATTTCATCAATTTCGATGACTTTTCTGAAGATCCAAGCGAACATGAAGAAACGCCAGCAACAAAAACTTTCAAAGACAAAGTAACTGAACTCTTTCATCAACTCAAAGAAACCTATCTGATTTCTCCATGGATTGAATTTTGGATTGTGTTAGGTGTACTGTTCCTCCTGCTTTGGCTCATCATGGTTCTTTGTTTGGGAAAATTCATTCAAGGAAAATACAGTACAATGGACACAGCACGTCAGAACATCAACTTGGTCCTAAAGCCTCACAAGTCATCTAACATCGAGAAAAGAGAACTATCATCAGTGAATGTCACAGCCAATCCAATAACCGGTGGGGTAGCATGGGACAGAACTGAATTTGACATTTTTGGCCCGATTGAGCTCTTGAAATATCCACACCAGTTTAAGGTTTCATTAAGCGACTTTGTAAAACCAAGTACTTTCTCGGATGATTGGGACTTTGAAAATATAAATAATATGATGTCAGATTTAGTAATGTCAGCAAAATTTACAGAACATGATTACTTATAGGGTTCATCAAATTATGAAGAAATGTATTGCTACAATCATTTTGGTCATCACTATTTGCATAAATCTGCTCAACCTAGAAATGTTTTTAATTACAACCAATGGGAACATTGTGAAACTCCGCCGAAAGGCAGCTCAAAAACATATTATGAGAAATTCCCATACTTCTCACGGTTTAACACAAGTGATGCAGAACCGTTTTATTTTAAAATGTTAAATAAGACAGGAATGAAAACAATGCTGACAAATACTAAATTGATCTATTCTGAAACATTTTATGAAAAAATGATTACATTTGGTTTTGAATTCTGGAAAAACAACATTGAAACAAACACCATCTGGGGTACAAAAGAATGGCAGGTCCAAGGTCTAGAAGCATTATTTAGAGCCTGCATGATCCCAGAACAATTAATATTCTTGAATGACACCGTTCAACAGACTACCTGTCTTGGCCTAGCCAAAATTAAAGACTTAAACAAACCGTCTTTTCCAAAGCCCATACCTGATAGTAATAACACTACTGATATGGAGTTAGACGTATCCCATATTTTTTACCAAAACAGAACACATCCTGATTGAAAAAAATGGTTGATCGGGCCCACAGACACAAATAACTGTCAAGATAGATACCTGAACAAAATACAGGGGTTCAAAATGACCAGGCCAGACCCAAGATACTCCCAGAGACAACATCCAGGGATAGTTACAACATACAGTGTAGGGAAACTATGCCTCGAATGGCTACAAAAATCCACACTGGCTGAAATTAAGTAACACTTGACTTTACTTAAAGACGGTGCTGACTTGCGTGATTTCATATTGGGGCCACGCAAACAGCGTCAAAAACGTTTCATAGTGACCGGTATATACGCTGCGTACAACGAAGCTTGGAAATTAATGCAAATTGAAACAGCAGAAAAAATACGAGAAATTGATCATATTAGTTTGGAAAAATCACTTTCTGTTGTGGACAATGGGTTAATGACTGTCCTCCAGAATATATTCACTGGACAGTATTGTATCATCTGCTATTGATATAATAGAGCAAGACTTGCTAATGTTACAACATGGTCAGTCCCAATTACGTTCTATTGTACAGCTTGGCTGGACGTTACAAAATATGCGTTCGGGCTACGTGCCATGGCGTTTAATCAACGTAACGTCATTATTCTCTATCTTTAACCTTACTGATGAACAAATCAGTTTGGCACAAAAAGGAGCAGAATATACGATTCTGAGCATTGAAAAACTTGAGAGATTACCATTGACAATGTTAGAAAGACCTTTAATTGAATGGATAATACACAGAATAATCACAATTCCGATAACAACTTTCCAATGTAAATACTGCCAAGAGTATATACGAGCAGGCCAGTATGAAAGGTTGGGTAAAGGGTACATCAAGTCAACATGGAATTTACCTTATACACACACATGTTACAGTGAAAAGAAAAAGAATGTATTTCTTAGTGGTAAAAATTGTAAAAGATCACTAAGCGGTACACTTCTGTGTCAAGGTATTAACTTGCATGGAGCCTGCGAAGGGTCTTCGAATAACCTTTCATGTCACCTGCACGGCACTCCTGCAACACAGATAGAGCCATTCTTTAGACAACTCTCTAACGGGAGCTATATTCTAATAAATGACCACAGCTGTTGTGGCATGGTGCCAGGGAAAGCCTATCTCGTCAGCGTTAGTTCCATGGTCACTTGCTGTATGCAAGTATTGTATCCAAACAGCACTCCAGATATGGAGGCGGCAATATGGCCTTGTTTGAATATCTCTTCTATTCGAATTGATACTTTAAGCAGAATGAAGTCTATTCTTTTACAGATAACTGTGCCTTTGACCTCGTCCAAGGAAACGTATGATCTGCAAGTTGCAAGGACAACGGCAGAGATACATACCCTTTTATCAACAAATTGCCCCGTGCATTTAATAGAAATGTTAAGCCAAATCCTAAACATGTCAGATACCAGTGGCATCGCACATGTATTTAAGACAATTTTTTCGGGACTGTTAACACCATTTGAAACAGTTCTGGGCATCTTCCCCAATTTTGTCCATTCTGTCTTTGGCGGCCTACCTCTACTTTTGGGACTCGTAGCAGGAATTTTATTTTTGATCCTTCTGCTCCGATATGGCAAGCCAAGTCACAGACAAGACTCCAGCAACGATGGAAGAAACAATCCTAGCTATACGCTATCGGGACCGCATAACTAAAGTCCTCGGATTAGCCCGGCTAAGAGATCTGAATATGACCTGGTTTCTTTCATTCAGACCTATCTGGCAAAATTGCATCTTACCTGTGCTTCGATGTATGCTATGCGGAGAAGAATGCGTGTTGGACATCTGTCTTGCAATACCATCAGCAGTACCAATGGATACAGATACCTTGCTAGGTCCTGTAACGGCTCATGCATCGTGTTGTCCCCAGCGGCTACCTATTCTGATGACGGCATTCGTTGAGATTTCACCACTACGAGTATGTGGCAGTGGAGTACGAGATGAGAGCAGCATCACACAGGTACAACCTTCAGTGAGCATTGCTGATCCTGACATCGATGATAGCAATCATTCTCACGACTGCACTGTTGCAGCATTTTCAAACTTGGTCAAACTTTCACCTGATGCTGTAGACCAATTTTTTGCGAGTCTGTCTGAAATGATGTTCTCCCCTGAATAGAAAGAATAACTTTTAAAGCAACAAGCACACAGCGTTCCCTGAACTCTGAATTCGGCCTTCAGCTTTGATAAACAAAAGCTACTGAAAACATTTGGAACTATTTTTCCCCTGAAAACGAAATTATTTTTTTCTCACTTCCAAAATATTTACCTTTTACTGGCACAACGTACACTGCTTAAAGTAGAACTATTCTTAGAGAACAGAGCTTCTATTTTAGGAACTCTAGAGACAATATTTTACCTCAGCCTCTAGCACATGTACAGCTTGTATTATTATGTGATGAAATGGACTCGACCTTCTCTTCTGTATTAAGAGCCATTTCATGTGTAAATTTTCGCAATTCATTCAGCTGATATATATATGCATTTTTAACTGAATGATACCACTGCTTGAAAAGCGTACAGTACCAATACTCATTTTCGTGTATTTACCATATACCATTTCAAATGCGAATTATGTATTTTGGGGTGGGTTGGAAAACACATGCACCATTATATGTTTACTATTGCTTAGTTTTAAGTAATGAGGGACATTAGATCGTGGAGTGGGTGTTGTAATTCTATCTAGGACCCTAATTCAATATTCCTGATTTATGCCCTTATGTGGTTATAATAAATAATATCCTTATAAAGGCATAAGAATCATATCCATATTTAGTCGTAGCCCATGCAGTTCAAATTAAGCAAGGCTACTTCCCCAGGCTCCTAGAGAGTACAACGAGTTCTTTAAACAAACCAAGCCTCCAGCAGCCCGGGAAATCCCCCTGCTCTTGTTTTGATTTGCACAAGAACTCCTAGAGTCAGAAAGAACTGTAAGTTCTTGGTGACGTCTTATGTCCAACCTTACATCAAACCCGGCACCTTTCAGGTATAAATATACCAACGTTGCCTTAAGCAAACACACGGTGGTTTGGAGCAGAGCGGCTATCTACTTGCCCGAGAACCCAGCTGATGCGAGAGCCCACGGAGGCCGCCCCTCCCCTTTGACGCACTGAGAGAGACGCTGTCTTTTTCTCCTGCCGAGAAAATCCAGCTCCGGTGTTTTCAGCCGCCCTTGCGGGTTGCTGGGATGTCGAGTCCTGAGAGAGAGATACCAGACCTCCTGCTTTCTATTACCCAGGTACGGAGCTGACTAAACCCTTAAAGAGAATTCTTGATTCAGATTCTTGGCAAAACCAACTTAACTTAAACTGCTACTTACTTACTCCTTCCCACGTATTAGGCTTAGGTCAGGTACACCGGGGTAGGCGTATTTAGAAGCACCAGTTGAGTACGTTAGTCAATGTATATATGTATGTATATATTTTATCCATTTTAAAGTATCATATGGCTAAGAAACCATATCAATGCTTTTACAGTATTATTTTATAATACTCCTTTTACTGTACGCACTTTACTTTATACTAAGTATTGCAATTGTGGCAGTTCATTTCTCTTGCATGAGAAAGAAGACTGCTCAATAAATAACACCTTTTATTGAAAACGCCCGTCTCTCTATTTCTGTGCACTCTGGTGAAACTAAGTATGCACGATTGACTGAGTAAAATAGCTGTCTATTGTTTTCACACGATACACTCTTATTCTGAGGGTGCAAAGTTGTCATGTTTATGGTTGTCAGAAGCTAATCCCTTCTTGTCTATCCAGGGAAGTTAAACTCCTCCTTGTTTATTCGAGAAAGTTTCTAGTGACCTCTGAGCTAGCTGGCAAAACTAATTAAGTCTAATATAGTCAGTAGAGACCTAGTCGACCTCAGTCCTACCTCTACACTGCTGTTTATATTATTCCAATGCGCAGAGCCTATTGGGAATATAGGAACTACACTACAGATGTAGTGTTGGATGTGGTGGTGGTGGAGGTGGTGATTGTGGAAGTGGTGGTGGTGGACGTGGTGGTGGTCGACATAGTGGTGGTGGATGTGGTGGACATGGTGGTGGTGGATGTGGTGGTGGTGGATGCAGTGGTGGTGGATGTGGTGGTGGTGGAGGTGGGTGTGGTGGTGGTGGTGGACATGGTGGTGGTGGTGGACATGGTGGTGGTGGATGTGCTGGTGGTGGGTGTGGTGGTGGACCTGGTGGTGGTGGACGTGGTGGTTGTGGACATGGTGGTGATGGACATGGTGGTGATGGACTTGGTGGTGTTGGACGTGGTGGTTGTGGACATGGGGGTGATGGACGTGGTGGTGATGGACATGGTGGTGGTGGACGTGGTGGTGGTGGACATGGTGAATGTGGTGGTGGATGTGGTGGACATGGTGGTGGTGGATGTGGTGGTGGTGGTAGTGGTGGTGGACATGGTGGTGGTGCTGGGTGTGACAGAGGTGGACGTGGTGGTGGATGTGGTGGACATGGCGGTGGTGGATGTGGTGGTGGTGGTGGTAGTGATGGTGGACGTGGTGATGGTGCTGGGTGTGGTGGTGGTGGACATGATGGACGTGGTGGTGGTGGTGGACGTAGTGGTGGTGGATGTAGTGGTGGTGGATGTGGTGGTGGTCGTGGATGTGGTGGTGGTAGATTTGGTGGTGGTGGATGTGATGGTGGTGGTAAATGTGGTGGTGGATGTGGTGGTGGTAGATGTGGTGGTGAATGTGGTGGCGGTGGTAGTGGTGGGGGACATGGTGGTGGTGGAGGTGGGTGGTGGACGTAGTGGTGGTGGATATGGTGGTGGTGGTTCTGGACGTGGTGGTGGTGGATGTAGTGCTGGTGTATGTGGTGGTGGTTGACATGGTGGTGGATGTGGTGGTGATGGTGGAGGTTGGTGTGATGGTGTTGGACGTGGTGGTGGTGGATGTGGTGGTGGTGGACTTAGTGGTGGTGGACGTGGTGGTGGTGGATGTGGTGGTGGTGGACTTGGTGGTGGACGTGGTGGACATGGTGGTGGTGTACATAGTGGTGGTGGATGTGGTGGATGTGGTGGATGTGGTGGATGTGGTGGTGGTGGAGGTGGTGATTGTGGACGTGGTGGTGGTGGACATGGTGGTGGTGGACATGGTGGTGGATGTGGTGGTGGTGGAAGTGGTGGTGGTGGAGGTGGGTGGGGTGGTGGTGGACGTGGTGGTGCTGTACATCATGGTAGTGGACGTAGTGGTGGTGGACATGGTGGTGGTGGATGTAGTGGTGGTGGTGGACATTGTGCTGGTGGATGTGGTGGTGGTGGATGTAGTGGTGGTGGTGGTGGACGTTGTGCTGGTGGATGTGGTGGTGGTGGATGTGGTGGTGGTGGTGGGTGGTGGACATGGTGGTGGAGGTGGGTGTGGTGGTGGTGGTGGACGTGGTGAAGGTGGACGTAGTGGTGTGGATGTAGTGGTGGTGATGTGGTGGATGTGGTGTTGGAGGTGGGGGTGGTCATGGAGGTGGTGATTGTGGACGTGGGGGTGGTGGATGTGGTGGTGGTGGACGTGGTGGTGGTGGACGTGGTGGTCGTGGATATGGTGGTGGTGGATGTTGTGGTGGATGTGGTGGTGGTGGTAAACGTGGTGGTTGTGGATGTGGTGGTGATGTACGTGGTGGTGGTGGATGTGGTGGTGGTGAATGTGGTGGTGGTGGACATGGTGGTGGTGGACATGGCCGTGGATGTGGTGGACATGGTGGTGGTGGACATGGTGGTGGTGGATGTGGTGGTGGTGATGGACGTGGTGGTGGTGGTGCTGGACATGGTGGTGGTGGATGTGGTGGTGGTGGATGTGGTGGTGGTGGACGTAGTGGTGGTGGATGTAGTGGTGGATGTGGTGGTGGTGGAAGTGGTGGTAGTGGAGGTGGGTGTGGTGGTGGTGGACGTGGTGGTGGATGTGGTGGTGGTGGTGGAGGTGGGTGGTGGTGGATGTGGTGGTGGTGAACATAGTGGTGGTGGATGTAGTGGTGGATGTGGTGGTGGTGGAAGTGGTGGTAGTGGAGGTGGGTGTGGTGGTGGTGGACATGGTGATGCTGGACTTCGTGGTAGTGGACGTAGTGGTGGTGGACATGGTGGTGGTGGACCGAGTGGTGGTGGATGTGGTGGTGGTGGATGTGGTGGTGGTGGGTGGTGGACGTGTTGGTGGTGGATGTGGTGGACAAGGTGGTGGTGGATATGGTGATGGTGGATGTGGATGTGGTGGTGGTGGTTGACATGGTGGTGGTGATGCTGGGTGTGGTGGAGGTGGATGTGATGCTGATAGAGGTGGGTGTGGTGGTGGATGTGGTGGTGGTGGGTGTGGTGGTGGTGGACCTGGTGGTGGTAGACGTGGTGGAGGACATGGTGGTGGATGTGGTGGTTGTGGACATGGTGGTGATGGACGTGGTGGTGATGGACATGGTGGTTGTGGACATGGTGGTGATGGACGTGGTGGTGATGGATGTGGTGATGATGGACGTGGTGGTGGTGGACATGGTGGACGTGGTGGTGGATGTGGTAGATATGGTGGTGGTGGATGTGGTGGTGATGGATGTGGTGGTGGTGGATGTGGTGGTGGTGGTAGTGGTGGTGGACATGGTGGTGGTGGTGCTGGGTGTGGTGGTGGTGGACATGGATGTGGTGGACATGGTGGTTGTTACAATTGGGGGTCTCTGGTTGGCGCAAGTATTCACTTGTGACAAGCAGGGACCCTCTCCTCTAAGTCAGGGCGAAGGATGACCCCTTAGAATTACCCTTGCTCACCCTCTAGGTGCGTGGCGTGAGCAGCCAAGGCTATTCTCCAGGCGTTGTTTAGTTAAGCATTTGTAATAACACACACAGTAAAAATACCAATCCCCCCACAAATGGACACAAGGCTGTAGATATATAAAATACATTCTCTTTATGTAAAAATATATATATTCAGGTAAGACTTATCACAAGACCAATAATAACGTTTTTTAGGTAAGCCACAAGATTGTGACTAGGCAAGTTCTCTTTGTCACAGTTCAAAACTGGTTCTTCTTGGTTTCTTTTACTTTTAAAACAGTTCTACTAGACCCTTGGGGGTCTGTACCGGCTTTCCAATGTCCTTAGCCCCACGTGAGACTCCCTGGGCGCTTCGTAGCGCTTCGGTGCGCTTCCCCTCGGAGAATCGTACGGACCCTACCGTGGCTCACGCCTCCCGCGTGAGCTAGCGTACGTCGCGTACCCCTCTTCGGGCGTACAGATAGGAACGAGTCGTACCGGCGGGTGAGGCTCGATCGCGGTGGAGAAGTACAGGGGGGAAAGCTGCCTGGGGTACGCGCCGCACTCCTCCTACGCTCTAGAGGGCAGACAGGCATCCCGGGCACGTTGCAGGCACACAGAAGATCACGGGGAAAACAAACGTTGCGGGCCCGGAGCCCGTAGTGTGCTGGATGGGACTTGAAGAAGCGCGGCCTAGTCTACCAGGCAGGCAGACGGGTTGGTGCGCTTCCAGCACAAGACGTACCTGGAAGTTTTGGTTCTGCGAAGGCGGGTGCGGGGCGCACAGCGACTCTTGGTTAAAAGGCGAGGCGGCGTCCGGGGCTCCCGAAGCTTCAAGGAGGCATTCTCTGTGTCTTTAGGGTCCGGTGAGGATGTCAGGCGGGAGCGTGGGGGGCACTCCAGCAAGCCTCCGACGGCGAGGTGATGCCGCGATTTCCCTCAGCGGGGGGAGAGCGGCTCGGCGAAGCGGGGCTCTCCCTCGGCGGGGACAGGGAAACACAGTTTGATCACGGCCTCGAGGAGGGGCACCAAAGGTCACGGCAGCGAGCCTCCCAAGGCGAGGTGACACGGCGATTTCCCTCAGCGGGGGGAGAGCGGCTCGATGGAGCGGGGCTCTTCCTCGGTGGGGATGGGGAAACACAGTTGGTCACGGCCTCAAGGAGGGGCTGGGGGGCACCAGGGTCACGGCTCCGGCGGGGCAGAAGTCCTTCAATTACCGGCAGACGAGCAGAGAGCAGGTTGAGCTAGATGGTCCTGTGGCTCAGGTCAGGGGGCAAGCTCAGACAAGCCCTTGGAGAAAGTTTCTAGCACAAATCAGCAAAGTCTTTTCAGCAAGTCTTTTCCTCTCCTTCCTCAGCAAGGCAAGCAGCAGGCCAGTCCTTCCAGCATCTGCTTCTCCTTCTAGTTGGGCAGAGGTTCCTTGTGGGAAACAGGATTCTGATTTACAAGGAGCAGGGCTCCTACTTTTATACAGCATTTTCTTTGTTCTCACAGGCCAGGGGGGCCTCTGCATAACTTCATTCAGTCTCTGAGCACTTTGTTGGGTGTACTCTGGCTTCTGATTTCAGTGTGAGGGGCAGGCACATCAGACGCTCCACAGGAGGTGGAGCCAGCATTGTGTGGACAGGGGCAGCCAGGAGTACCTTGTTGACAGTGCTTCGCCTCTCCTGGGCCAGGTGTCGGCTGAGTCATCAGTCGCTCCCCAGGTGGCAGAGCACAGCCCTATTCAGAGTCCAGGGGCACTGCCACCTCCCACCAAGGTGTAATCCTGGCATTCCCCACCTGTCATCCCCCGGCCCTGTCACTCACATATCCCAGACAGTCAGATACACATCCTAGCAGAGGCGGGCTGAAATGGTTAGGCAAGCAAATGCTAACTTTCTAAAAGTAGCATTTGCAAACACAGGATATTAAAATAAACTTTACTAAAAGAAGTATTTTATTATTCTGAGTTCAGGCATACTAAACTTTACTTTCTACCATGTTCCCTGAGCCTGCTGGGATTATAGAGTGTAATAATTCCAGCAGCCCATCTTGGCCTAAGAGAACAGGTAGCCTTACAGTAGTGAAAAACAAATTTGGCTGTAATTCACTATTAGGACATGCCACATACATCAGAGCATGTCCTATTATTATTATTATATTTAAGTTTATAGAGTGCACAGCTACCTGGAGGTTTCCCGGCGCTAGGGACCAGATGAAGGGAGTGTACCCGCTGAAGAAGAATCCGAAGCAGCGATTATTGGTTAAATAACCAAGTTTTAACCTCTCTGCGAAACTTGAGATAGCAAGGTTCAGTACGCAAAGATAAGGGAAGAGAGTTCCAAAGGGAGGGGGCCAGACAGGAGAAGGAGCGACCACCCATTCTGGGCTCTTTTGACCCTAGGAACCTGGAACCTATGCTGGTTGGATGAACGAAGGGTGCGGGTGGACAGTACTGGTGAACTAAAGTGCTAAGATAGAGTGGAGCCCGACCTGTATTAATTCTGTGCATAAAGCAGAGGGCCTTAAATTTAGTGCGGCTTTCAATACGGAGCCAATGCAGGCTACGTAGAGAAGTAGAAGTGGAGGATTTATTAGGGAGTTTACAGAGCAGCCGGACCGCCATGTTCTGAACTGTCTGTAGTTTGCGAGTCGCCTCCTTGCATGCCCCCAGGAGAAGAACGTTGCCGTAGTCCAGTCTAGAGGTAATTAAGGCCTGGACTACGGTTTTCTGTGTCTTCCGAGGAAGCATCCAAATTATATTTCTAAGCCACTTAATGAAAGTGATGCAAGTAGAGGAGGTTTTGACCATGTGTTGCTTCATGGATAGTTGGTCGTCAAAGATGATGCCAAGATTTCGTGCTGTTCTAGAAGGGATGGGGAGGTGCCCATTTGCGTCGGCCAATGGTGGGGCCCCCATAAGGTAGTATTATGGCCAAACAAAAAGAGCTCTGTTTTCCATCCGTTCAGTTTTAATTTGTTTTCATGCATCCACGCAGCGATGTTACTGAGCCCTACGCAGAGAGAGGATGGGGAGGAGTGATGTCCCATCGAAAGAGAGTAGATGATCTGAGTATCATCAACATATGAGTAAATGGTGAGCCCAGCTTGCTCCGCAATGGTGGCCAATGGTCTAACATATAAATTAAAAAGTAGGGGTCTCAGAATGGAGCCCTGAGGGACACCGTAAGCAGATTTATAGATTTGAGAGGCCGATGAGGAGGAGAATACTTGGAAATCTGAGAGGAAGCTAGCAAGCCAGTTGAAGGCTGAGCCAGTGATGCCAGATGACTTAAGAGCGTTAAGAAGGATGGAATGTGAAACAGTGTCAAATGCAGCGCTTAAATCAAGCAGAATGAGTGCCACGGTTTCCCCTTTGTCCACTCGGCATCAAATGGTTTCCGAAACCCCCAACAGAGTAGATTCCGTCGAAAAGCCGGACCTGAAGCCAGACTGGGATGGATGTAGGAAGTTCCTTGATTCAACATATTGAGTGAGTTGTGTGTTAATGTGTTTTTCCAGAATTTTTGAAAAAACCAGAAGGAGTGAGATGGGGCGGAAATTGGATGGATTATTGGGGTCAGCATTCGCCTTTTTTAATAAAGGCACTATCATCGCATGTTTCCATGCAGAAGGTACCTTGGCTTCTCTGAGGGAGGTGTTGAGTAAATCCAAGATTAGATTGAGAGAAGAAGTGTCCAGGATTTGTAGAATTTGTGGGGGGAGTGGATCCATTGGGGAACCAGATTTGATACTACTATCACTATCACTATTACTATCACTATCACTAGGCACTTTTTTCGCCGTGTTCTGACGATCCCAGCCGATTTTAGGGCTGTAGATCGAGGGGCAGTGAGCACATCATCTACGGTGGCCATCTTGAGTGAGGGGGCGAGAGTGGTGAGAGCGCTCCAGTGTCCTGTACTTAAGGAAACGGTTTTCCTCCGCGCTAGCGGTCGCGTTTGCGGACGCGCCTCCTCAGCGCCGGAGTCACGCCAGAGTCAACCCGTCTGCGCCCGTCCGCGACAGGACGTGGCGTAGGGGCCAGGGCCCATGTGTTATGGACCCTACTACTTCTGGTACTCGCTGTATTTCCTACTCCGCTAGTTCCCTGCGCCAGTTACAACCCACGAGTATTTGTGCGACACGATTATCCGGTCAGCTACTCGAGGGTTGCTTTTCATGTCGGCAATGTCGTTTTCAATCATTTGTGCCAACAAACAGCTCCCACGTCAATGTAACCACACTAGCATCTCCCCTAGAACGTAAGTGTCTTCTCCTTAATGTAAGGTCTCTTCCTAAATACCAACTTCAGATCTGGGATTTGATTTTCTCCCAGCAACCTGACATATGTTTCTTTACCGAAACGTGGATGAAACCTCATACTACAGCTGCAATAACATTAGGGGTCCCAGCAGGTTATAAAATCATACATGTGGATAGGGCAATTAAAACAGGAGGTGGATTAGCTATCATATTTAAAGACACCTTTAAGATAGCAATGTTAGAACAAAGCTCCACTCCCCTCCTGGAAATTATGGTATTTAAAATTAACCTAGCAAGCAATATCTCATGGAAGGGCGCACTAATATATCGCCCACTGGGGCATAATCCAGATTTTGCTCTGTCGCTTCTGGAATTATTGGCCCCCCATGTTAGAGCTAAGGAGGATTTTTTTCTCCTTGGTGATTTCAATGTACATATGGACAACCCTGAAGACCCTGAATCAATACAATTAACAGCAGATTTGTCCAATCTTGGACTAGAGATGAAAAATAGTGGGGCGACCCATATAGCGGGTCACACCCTTGACTCTATATTTTCCAACTGCGCTAAAGTCAGGTGCCTCCCGGCCAGAGAAATCCACTGGACAGACCACTTTTTGATTGAGTTCTATCTGGCTGGACCTACCAAGCGACAACCTAGAACACCACCCCCGCCTATTTACCGTCGCCAATGGCATAAAATATCAGTTGAAAATCTGCGTGAACATTGGCAACAACCTCAGTTCTCTGAAGTAGACTCAGCCGAAGTGGCACTGGAAAAGTACAATAATTCTCTTAAATTAGCTATTGATGCCCTCGCCCCGCTAAAACTTCACAAACAGTACCCCCCCACTAAGCAAGAAAAGTGGTATACCCTTGACCTTAGGAAAGAAAAACAGAAATGCAGAAGGCTAGAAAAAGCGTGGAGGAAATCTAAAAATGAGCAGGAAAAGAAAATGTTTTTAGAAACTCAGTCAAATTATTATAGACATATAAAACTTGCAAGGAAAAATAATTTATCACTACAACTAGATGCGGCGGGAAACTGTCCGAGGGAATTATTCAAAATCCTACTAAGTTTTGTAAAGCCGTCAGCTAGCGAGAGCCCTGACGATGCCTCACAGACACTGTGCGATGAGATTTCCATGTTCTTTGAGGACAAAATTAATTTGATTTACAATAAAATCATTGCTTCCCAAGGCACAGAAACCTGGTCCTCTCCCCCAGGTGTATCCTCTGCACTCACTAAAAATACTTTTCTTACTATTCCACCAGTTAGTGATGTAGATCTTCCACTCCTCATTAACCACATGAAAACTGGCTCCCCAAATGATCACCTTCCTGCTAAAATGGTGGCCCCCTTGATTTCCATCCTGGGACCCTCCATTCAGTCAGTTATGAATATCTCACTGGCGAAAGGACAAGTCCCGAGGGAATGGAAGATAGCGGCGGTAAACCCTATAAGGAAGAAGGCGGCTTCCCCCTGGACAGATCTTTCCAACCTCCGGCCCATCTCCCTTTTACCCTACATCGGTAAAATGACAGAGAAGCACGTGAACATCCACCTATCGAATCACCTTGAAGCAGCAGAAGGCCTGGACCCTTCTCAATCTGGGTTCAGGCCAAACCACAGCACCGAATCGGCCCTACTAGAAGTGACCAATAACATCAGGTTGACACTGGATAGTGGGGGGTCTATGATTCTGGTGCTGTTGGATTTGTCTGCTGCTTTCGATACGGTGTCGCATAAAGTGCTTCTCGACCGTCTGAGGGATGTAGGGTTGGGAGGTGCAGCCCTGTCTTGGGTGGAAAGCTTCCTCTCCTGTCGTTCTCAAGAAGTCAGGCTGGGCTCCCATAAGTCCACCTCTAGGGAGCTCACCAGGGGTGTGCCACAGGGCTCATGCCTTAGCCCCACATTATTTAATGTATATGTGGCCCCCCTGGCCGACTTAGTAAGACCATATGGGTTTACCCCGATATCCTATGCTGACGACACCCAGCTGCTGTTCCCCTTTAAAACTTTTACACCGGCCCTGCAAAAATCTTTTGCAGAAGGCATGAGGGCTGTGTCGAGATGGATGGCCGAGAACTGCCTACAATGTAATGTGGGCAAAACGGAAGTTTTATTGTTCGGGGAGGCAGCAACATTATGGTCTGGGGAGTGGTGGCCCACAGAACTAGGACCAGTTCCTGTCCCTAAGCAGACTGTCAAAAACTTGGGGGTGTTATTCGATCAAGCCTTGACTTTTAAACATCATGTCAACCAAGTTGCTGGCACATGCTTTAGGGCCATTGGACTATTGAAAAGGGTTTTTCCCTATATACCTGATAGTCACAGGAAAACCCTAGTCCAGGCACTAGTGATCAGTAGATTGGACTACTGTAATGGCCTTCTATTGTCAGCTAATGAAGGCCAATTAAACAAATTACAAGTGGTCCAAAATACGGCGGCGAGGTTAGTCCTCAATGTTCCATCTAGAACTCCCTCCCGCCCTCTACTAGTCAAACTTCACTGGTTGCCAGTGCGGCAACGCACGAAGTTCAAAATTCTGTGTACCATTCATAGATGCCTGACAGGAAAGGGCCCCAAATACTTGACTAAAGCTTTCCGACCTTATGTTCCAGGCCGATCACTTCGATCGTGCAATCTCCATTTACTACAGGTCCCTAAAATAAAAAAATCTCGTCAGGGAGGTCGTGCTTTGGCACACACAGGACCTGTTCTCTGGAACTCCCTTCCCCTTAAACTCAAACTTATCACCAACCATTTATCCTTTCGCAAAACCCTCAAGACCCACCTTTTTACTATTAACTAATCAGCTTACGATTTACTACCTCTGTAAATGACCAGGCATGGGACAAATCTCCATCTCTAGAACAAGCGCGGAGATACCCCTTCGAGGGTTTATTCAGGCGCTATAAAAGCACATAAATAAATAAATAAATAAATAAATAAATAAATTACTAATGATGTCATAAAGTGTAGTGCTGTTAAGAGGGTCCCAAGTACAGATCTGCTGTGAGGGTCTGGGGTTTGTATCCTCTAAAGCCTCAGGTTTGCAGAGAGTCGCTGGATCAGGTACCTTAGGGGGACTGGTCTGCTGTGAGGGTATGGGGTTTATATCCTCAGGTACCTCAGGTTCACAGAGAGTAGCTGGATCAGGTGCCTTAGAGGGAAGGTGGAGGGGGATCGAGTCTCCAAAGTCAGTGTAGATAGTGTCGATTTTGGAGATAAAGAATTCTGCCAGAGAGTTACATTGTGTAGCGTCTAGACAGGGAGCTTTGGGCTGACATGATGCGCCCGAATGTTCCTGTACAACCTTAAAAAGCGCTTTTGGGCGATTTTGTGCCTTAAGTATAGTTAGGTTGACATATTCTGTTTTGGCAGTATTGCAGAGTGAGTGATATTTGGCTAAGGCGGTTTTATAAGTTTGCTTAGAACATGAATCATAATGTATACGCCACATGCCCTCAAGGTTTTTGCAGATGGTTTTTTCTTTTTTCAACAAGTCTGTGAACCAAGGCGCAGGTGGATGATGCAGATTGTACTTCTGCTTACGCTGAGGTAAGCACGCGTTGGCAGCAGAAGTAAGCCAACTATGAAAGACAGCCTCCGCTTTAATGCTGGTAACCTCAGTGAGGGGCCTGGTATTCTCAAGACAGGAATTAAATTTCTTGAAATCCAGATTTTTCAAATTTCTGGTTGCCCTTGGTTCAGTGGGGATGGAAGGGTTTTTTGGGTGAACAATCGATAGTGACGGAGAAGATTACCATGTAATGATCTGACCATGGGATGGGTAGGGGCGACCTACATGTTATAGTATCTAAGTTGGAAAAAATGGGATCCAGAAGGTTCTCTGCCTTGTGAGTAGGGCCAGAGTTGTGTAGGGTGATATTCAGAGCTGCTAGGTCCTGCAAAAGGTTGGTGCTGATGGAGCAGGATGTGTCATTCAGATGTATGTTCAAGTCACCGATAATCAAGAAAATAGTAGCATTCAGGAGTATGGGTGCTATGTGCTCAGGGAGGGCAGTGACCCAGGAACTGGCTGGGCCAGGGGGGCGGTAGATGAGAACCCCAGAGAGGGTAAAGTTAGGAGATATCAAAAGTTTAAACAAGCCGGCTTCACTGTTTGGTAAATCCTCCTACCTTACACTTACAATGCACCCTGCCCATGGGCCTACCATAGGGGTGACTAACATGAAGCAAATGGAAGGTTTAGGGGCTGGCAAGTGTGTGCACTTGCCCAGCCAGCATGACAGTACCAGACTGCACACAGGTTCTGCAATGGCAGACCCTAGACACATTTTACAAGGCTGCTTCTGTGGGTGGCGCAACCAGCGCTGCAAGCCCACTAGCAGTATTGGCATTTACAAGCCCTGGCACTCCTGGTGCACTTTACTGGGGACTGACAGTAAATCCAATTAACCAATCAGGAACATCAATCACATGTACACTTTACATAGGGAGCACTTGCACTGCGGCACGGATTGGCCGTGGCGCAGTGCCCTGAGCAGTGGACACCAGCAAAAACATCTGAGGCACATCAGCAAAAAGTGGAAGGGAAACTCACGCCAAGGTGCCAGGTCTAACAGTGGTGGTGGTGCTGGACGTGGTGGTGGTGGATGTGGTGGTGGATGTGGTGGTGGTGTATGTGGTGGTGGTGGACGTGGTGGTGGATGTGGTGGTGATGGTGGAGGTGGGTGTGATGGTGGTGGATGTGGTGGAGGTGGACTTAGTGGTGGTGGTGGACGTGGTGGTGGATGTGGTGGTGGTGGTGGAGGTGGGTGTGGTGGTGGATGTGGTGGTTGTGGACATGGTGGTAGTGTACATAGTGGTGGTGGATGTAGTGGTGGATGTGGTGGTGGTGGACATTGTGGTAGTGGATGTAGTGGTGGTGGACCTGGTGGTGGTGGACGTATTGGTGGTGGATGTGGTGGTGGTGGACATGGTGGTGGTGGTGGTGGATGTGGTGGTGGTGGACGTGGTGGTGGTGCATGTGGTGGTGGTGGATGTGGTGGTGGTGGGTGGTGGACATGTTGGTGGTGGATGTGGTGGACATGGTGGTGGTGGACATGGTGGTGCTGGTGCTGGGTGTGGTGGAGTTGGATGTGGTGGTGGAGGTGGGTGTGGTGGTGGACGTGGTGGTGGTGGACCTAGTGGTGGTGGATGTGGTGGTGGACGTGGTGGTTGATGTGTGAGTGGTAGTGGTGGACATGGTGGTGCTGGACATTGTGGTAGTGGATGTAGTGGTGGTGGACGTATTGGTGGTGGATGTGGTGGTGGTGGTGGTGGACATGGTGGTGGTGGTGGTGGATGTGGTGGTGGTGGACGTGGTGGTGGTGCATGTGGTGGTGGTGGATGTGGTGGTGGTGGGTGGTGGACGTATTGGTGGTGGATGTGGTGGACATGGTGGTGGTGGACATGGTGGTGGTGGATGTGGTGGTGGTGGATGTGGTGGTGGTGGACATGGTGGTGCTGGGTGTGGTGGAGTTGGATGTGGTGGTGGAGGTGAGTGTGGTGGTGGACGTGGTGGTGGTGAGTGTGGTGGACCTAGTGGTGGTGGACGTGGTGGTTGATGTGGTGGTTGTGGACATGGTGGTGATGGACGTGGTGGTGAAGGACATGGTGGTGGTGGACATGATGGTTGTGGACATGGTGGTGATGGACGTGGTGGTGATGGACTTGGTGGTGGTGGACGTGGTGTTGGTGGACATGGTGGACGTGGTGGTGGATGTGGTGGATATGATGGTGTTGGATGTGGTGGTGATGGATGTGGTGGTGGGGATAGTGGTGGTGGACATGGCGGTGGTGGTGCTGGGTGTGGTGGTGGTGGACGTGGTGGTGGATGTGGTGGACATGGTGGTGGTGGATGTGGTGGTGGTGGTGGTAGTGGTGGTGGACATAGTGGTGGTGCTGGGTGTGCTGGTGGTGGACGTGGTGGTGGTGGACATGGTGGTGGTGGACATAGTGGGGATGGATGTAGTGTTATGTTATGTTATGTTAATAACTTTTATTCAGCGCACAGCTGCCCCAGCGAAGGGGCGTCCTGGCGCCTGATCAAGTACCACAACATAACAGATCGCCACTGAGAAGAAGAAATTAATTAACGGAGGTGAACAGATGGGTCTTAATCGCCCGTCTGAAAAGAGTCAGGCTATTCAGGGCACGGATATGGACAGGAAGAGAGTTCCATAGTCCAGCCGCCATAACACAAAAAGAACGACCTCCTATCCTACTCAATCTGAATCTAGGCACGTTCGCTAGGTAGAGAGATTCCGACCTGAGAGACCGCCTGGGGACATATGGGGAAACAAGGCCCATCAAGGCGGGGGGAGACGAGAGTTTCAAGATCTTAAATGTCAAACAGAGTGCCTTAAATTTGATTCTCTGTCTGACCGGCAGCCAATGCAGGGAGGTCAGGACTGCCGATACAGAGCACCGTCTCGGGAGGCCTACAATGGCCCGCGCAGCGGCATTCTGTACTCTCTGCAGTCTAGTCGCCTCAGCCTGATTAACGCCGAGTAACAGAGCACTCCCATAGTCCAGCCGGGAAAGAATGGAGGCTTGGACAACCAGTTGCCGAGTAGGGGGGTCGAAGAATTTAAGGACCGGTCTCAGTCCTCGCAGAATCCCATAACAGGTGGCTGCGATCTTCTTAGTATGGCTGGTAAAAGAAAGGTTGGAATCCAGCCAGACCCCCAAGTTCTTCACTTCGGCCGCTGGAATGGGAGTCACCCCCAGCTCAGGAGGCCACCATTGATCTCCCCACGAATCCGCTTGCTTTCCTAAAATCAGGACTTCGGTTTTCTTGGCGTTTAACTGTAAACAGTTAATACGCATCCAGTCCGCCACGGCAAGAAGCCCTGCGCGAAACCTGGGGGCAGTCACCTCAGGGTCCCCACTGAGTGTCACCGCTAGCTGCGTGTCATCGGCATAAGATGTCATGGTTAAGCCAGATTGTCTAACTACGGCAGCTAGCGGTTTCACATACAAGTTGAACAGCGTGGGGCTCAACGCCGAACCCTGAGGGACTCCTAACCCCAGAGGATGGAACGAGGACTGACCAGGAGGAATGGCCACTTTAAAAAACCGGTCCGAAAGGAAAGAGCGGAACCATTGAAGAGCCTTGCCCTCAAGTCCCACTTCCTCCAACCTCCGCAACAAAATGCCATGAGACACAGTATCAAATGCGGCGCTCAGATCTAACAAAAGGAGCGCCGCTGTCTGCCCCACATCCAGCACCGAACGGAGATGTTCGCTCATAAAGAGCAGAGCCGTTTCGGTGCTGTGTTGTGCCCGAAAGCCATTCTGACTCTCGTCAAGAATATTATTACGAGAGAGATGGGCAGACAAGATGGAATTTACATGTGCCTCAGTGACCTTGGCGGTCCAGGGCAGGAGGGAGATGGGGCGATAGTTCTCAGGGAGCAGAGGGTCTAGACTAGGCTTCTTCAATATAGGGCTGACCACAGCTTGCTTCCAAGAAGCAGGAACCACGCCTTCCGTAAGTGAAAGATTAATCAGGTCCAGTATGGGTTCACGACACAGGGGCGGGAGGAGAGTGATAAGCTCTGGCTTCAAAGGATCTAAAGGAGAGCCCGATTTAATTTTGAGGCTCAGGGTGTCAAATGCCTCAGCCGACATAGCAGGCAAGGAGGACAGAGGTTCACAATCTGGAACCCTAACAGGCCTGGGCTCAGCATCGGGCACAGCTGGCATAAACCCTCGGTAGATTATCTGCACCTTCTCCACGAAAAAGGATGCCAAGCTTTCACAATGAGAGTCCGTGCAGATTTCTAGCGAGGTGGCCCGTTTACCCATCAGATCTTTAAGCACCTTAAAAATTAATTTAGATGGGTTAGGGCTGTTGGAGAACTCAAACGCATAATATGCTGCCCGGGCTTGACAGATAGCTCTGTGATAGCTCTTAAGCTGGGTAAAGTACAATGATTTCAGTGTGGGGTCAAAAGACTTCCTCCACGCCCTCTCCGCTTGTCGGCAAGTTCTCTTGAGCTCAGCAAGGGACTCATTATACCAAGGACTGCGGGTTTTAGCATGACATTTCGACCAACGCATTGGTATAAGAGAATCGAGGGCAGTACGGACCCAAGCACAGAACTGTTCATATCCCTGTTCAACATTCGACAGGTTGCCCAAGGGCTGTGCCTCGAGAATATTAACAAACTCCTCCATTTTAAGCTTACGCCAATTTCTTTTGAAGGTCAATCTGTCCACAGGTTTAAATTGGTGATCATCCAGAGGGCATGATACTTTAACCAATAGATGATCAGTCCAGCCCACCACCATCGGGTCAGATGCCAAAGCCCGGTCCAAGGTGGTAAAAAAGGGGTCGAGAATGTGACCTCCTCTGTGGGTAGGGGCAGTGACAAGTTGGTTCAACTGCATGGCTTCCAGATCCGCTATCAAAGAGCTGATAGATAAAGAAGATGTCTGATCAAGATGTATATTCAGATCACCAATGATGTTAAAATTAGCACATCTAGGAGCCAGGGAGTTAACCATGTCAACGAGAGCGGCCTTAAAGACCGTGTCATTCCCTGGAGGGCGATAGATTAACAGACCACTAAAAGTGAACTGATGGCTGACAGTGACCTTGAAAGCGGCGCTTTCGCACATCGGCAGATCAAGGGCTTGCCAGACCGCCGGAAAGCAAGATTTTGTTGCCAAAGCTATGCCTCCACCCCTGGTAGTACGGTTCAGGGTGAAGACCGTGTAGGTGGAAGGAAAGGCCAAATTTATTATGGCCGAGTCGGTGTCCTGTAACCACGTCTCAGTGAGAAAAATAAGATCCGGTGAGTCCTTGTCGATCATATCGCGAAGGGACTGATGGTGCTTAACCAATGATCTGACATTAAGGCTCCATATACTGAGTGCTCGCCCGGAAATGTCAGTATGCGCAGCTAGGGTAGACCTTTCAGAGGAGCGCACCCCACTAGGGGGATCCAACGAAAACCTGCCACACGGACAGTCATAGGGTCCCACAAGTGGGCACACCGGAGCATGAGTACAATCCGAGTGACCGTCTCTTAAGGTAAGGAGGTCAGTACGATTGTACCTGAGTGGCATGATAAAGTCCATGGTGTAAAGAGGACTGATGCCAGAGTCCTGTGCCCGTACCCGCTACCTCGACGCGGACGAGCGCAGACGGGCACGACTCCGGCACAGCGCAGGCGTCACCACTGCGCGTCCCGCTGCGCGGGAGAGGACGACTTTAAATAGGCGTCTCAAAGTACATCACGAGCGTGGGGACGCTCCAAGATGGCGCCCACAGGAAGTAGAACTCACCCAATCCAAAATGGCGCCCACAGTTATCCACCCCGGGACCCGGACCCGCCAAACAGCGGTGACAGTTCCTCAATTTAAATGCAGGTAAGGGGACTTGAGCCACACAGGGGCGCTACGTTAAAATCAGCAAATACAGCAAACTGAATAAACTAAATATGATAAAGGCGAGTTAAAAGTGCAGCGCACTAGCAGCGCGACCTGCGCAGAATGCAGCAGATGATCAAGGAAAGAGGTGTAAAAGTCCGCCTTAAATAGGCGTCTCAAAGTACATCACGAGCGTGGGGACGCTCCAAGATGGCGCCCACAGGAAGTAGAACTCACCCAATCCAAAATGGCGCCCACAGTTATCCACCCCGGGACCCGGACCCGCCAAACAGCGGTGACAGTTCCTCAATTTAAATGCAGGTAAGGGGACTTGAGCCACACAGGGGCGCTACGTTAAAATCAGCAAATACAGCAAACTGAATAAACTAAATATGATAAAGGCGAGTTAAAAGTGCAGCGCACTTAGTGGTGGTGGATGTGGTGGTGGTTGTGGACGTGGTGGTGGTGGATTTGGTGGTGGTGGATATGATGGTGGTGGTGGATGTGGTGGTGGATGTGGTGGTGGTGGATGTGGTGGTGGAGGAGGTGGTGGTGGTAGTAGTGGTGGACATGGTGGTGGTGGTGGGTGGTGGACGTAGTGGTGGTGGATGTGGTGGTTGTGAACATAGTGGTGGTGGTTTTGGGCATGGTGGTGGTGGATGTGGTGCTGGGTGTGGTGGTGGTGTATGTGGTGGTGGTGGACGTGGTGGTGGATGTGGTGGTGATGGTGGAGGTGGGTGTGATGGTGGTGGACGTGGTGGTGGATGTGGTGGTGGTGGAAGTAATGGTGGTGGATGTGGTGGTGATGGACGTGGTGGTGGATGTGGTGGTGGTGGTGGAGGTGGGTGTGGTGGTGGACATGGTGGTGGTGGACATGGTGGTGGTGTACGTATTGGTGGTGGATGTAGTGGTGGTGGATGTGGTGAATGTGGTGGTGGTGGAGGTGGTGATTGTGGATGTGGTGGATGTGGTGGTGGTGGACATGGTGGTGGATGTGGTGGTGATGGAAGTGGTGGTGGTGGAGGTGGGTGTGGTGGTGGTGGACGTGATGGTGCTGGATATCGTGGTAGTGGACGTAGTGGTGGTGGACATGGTGGTGGTGGACGTAGTGGTGGTGGATGTGGTGGTGAAGGTGGTGGACGTGGTGGTGGTGGATGTGGTGGTGGTGGATGTGGTGGTGGTGGTGGTTGGTGGATGTGTTGGTGGTGGAGGTGGGTGCGGTGGTGGTGGTGGACGTGGTGAAGGTGGCCATTGTGGACATGGGGGTGGTGGATGTGGAGGTGGTGGACGTGGTGGTGTTGGACGTGGTGGTGGTGGATGTGGTGGACGTGATGGTGGTGGATGTGCTGGTGGTGGACGTGGTGGTGGTGGATGTGATAGTGGTGGATGTTGTGGTGGTGGTGGTGAGTGTGGTGGTGGTGGATGTGGTGGTGGTGGATGTGGTGGTGGATGTGGTGGTGGTGGATGTGGTGGTGGATTTGGTGGTGGGGGTGTGGTGGTGGTGGACGTGTGGACGTGGTGGTTGTGGACGTGGTGGTGATGGACGTGGTGGTGGATGTGGTGGTGGACATGGTGGTGGATGTGGTGGATATGGTGGTGGTGGACATGGTGGTGCTGGATGTGGTGGTGGTGGATGTGGTGGTGGTGGTGGACGTGGTGGTGGTGGTGCTGGGTGTGATGGTGGTGGACGTGGTGGTGGTGGAGGTGGGTGTGGTGGTGGTGGACATGATGGTGGTGGACGTGGTGGTGGTGGACATTGTGGTGGTGAACATAGTGGTGGTGGACATAGTGGTGGTGGATGTAGTGGTGGTGGATGTAGTTGTGGTGGTGGTGGATGTGGTGGTGATGGATGTGGTGGTGGTGGACATGGTGGTGGTGGACGTGGTGGTGGTGGATGTGGTGGTGGTGGATGTTGTGGTGGACGTGGTGGTGGTGGACGTGGTGGTGGTGGACATGGTGGTAGTGGACATAGTGGTGGTGGACGTGGTGGTGGTGGATGTGGTGGTGGATGTGGTGGTGGAGGGTTTGGTGGTGGTGGACGTGGTGGTGATGGATGTGGTGGTGGTGGATGTAGTGGACGTGGTGGTTGTGGACATGATGGTGATGGACATGGTGGTGATGGACGTGGTGGTGGTGGACATGGTGGTGGTGGACATGGTGGTGGTGGATGTGGTGGTGGTGGATCTAGTGGTGGTGGATGTAGTGGTGGTGGATGTGGTGGTGGTGGAGGTGGTGATTGAGGACGTGGTGGTAGTGGACGCGGTGGTGGATGTGGTGGTGGTGGACATGGTGGTGGTGGAGGTGGTGATTGTGGACGTGGTGGTGGTGGACGTGGTCGTGGATGTGGTGGTGGAGGTAGTGGTGGTGGACATGGTGGTGGTGGAGGTGGTGGTGGATGTGGTGGTGGTGGTGGAGGTGGGTGTGGTGGTGGTGGATGTGGTGGTGGTGGACGTAGTGGTGGTGGATGTAGTGGTGGTGGATGTGGTGGATTTGGTGGTGGTGGAGGTGGTTGTGGAGGTGGTGATTGTGGACGTGATGGTGGTGGATGTGGTGGTGGTGGATGTGGTGATGGTGGACATGGTGGTGGTGGTGGTGGGTGGTGGACGTGGTGGTGATGGAGATGGGTGTGTTGGTAAACCTGCAGGAGTCTGCCAGCAGGCTGTGCAAAATTCAGCAGCGCCTCTATGCGTTTGTTGCAATGCACAGACTTCACACAGAATTTGGCATCACGGTATAGTACACAATAAAACATTTCTTAGCACATAATTAAATAAGAAGCTCAAAAGAGCTCTTTCTGCATCTCTGGCAAGTGTGAATGAACAGCACCGTAAACCTCTAAGAAACGAGACCAGAACGGGTAGGAATGCGTACAGTGTAGTTTCTGTAAGACTTTCCGAAAGTGACCCTAATCAGGACATAATAAACCTTTCATGTCTATTTTACAACATCTAGATAGCAAAAGACTGGGATCCAATGATGAAAGCGGAGGTGACACCAAAGTAGCAGGAAGCAACAATATAATTTATGGCCGTATTACCTCGGCTGTTTAATCGGATGTGATCTTGGGCATGACAGCCTTCAGCGAGCAAAGCCAGAAACGGCGGGGGCGGGGAGCGGATTCCTTTGAACTCTGATGCCAGCTGCAAGCAAACCTGCATGATTGAGGAAAGAGGCAAATGGTGTGCGATGTACACGCACCCGCACACATGCACTGTAGACAATCCGCCTATGGGTGCATTTTTGAGAGCCCTTACTTAAGTCTCGCTGAAAACGCCTGCGCGTTCGCTCAGCGAGACCTAAAAATCTGTCACCCATGCCCAAGTCACTAGCAAGTAGGACTGTGGAAACACCCTCTATGCCGGGATCAGCAAGCAACACACTAGAAGACTACAAACCATCCAGAACTCTGCAGCCAGACTGATCCTCAACCTCCCACACAGAACTCACATCCCTCCACACCATACCACAGGAAACTACACTGGCTCCCGATACACAAACGTGTACAATTCAAATTCCTTACACACACATTCAAGGCACTTCACAACTCAGCCCCACCTAACATGAAGAGTCTCATCTTCTTCCACCAACCATCCAGACACCTCCATTCTGCAGGACTCTTACTCGCACACATCCCACGCATACACACAACCAGATCAGGAGGAAGAGCATTCTCTTACATCACTCTTAAAGCATGGAACGACCTCACACTCCACACCAGAGCCCCCTCTTCTCTTCTTGAATTCTGCGAGAAGCTGAAGACCTCTCTTTTCATTAACTAATCGACTATATGCGGTGCTAGGCACACACACCTGCAAAGTGCCAGGATCGTAGGCTTTGCAAATACACATGACTTCTCACCTCCCCATGGAACTGCTTATATGACCTGGCCCCACCAATACCTTGATGAACCTGGCTCCTACGCCAACACTAGAATTGGCCATGACACTTCAATTGGGTCCAAGTGTATAACAATTGTGTGGAAAGATAAGTGTTGGGGGACGAAATCTGACATGAATCTGAATGAAGCATTATAGGACCTGGACTACCATGGGGTGCTGACAGCAAGTGTACGTAGTTTGTGTGACCATTATCACTGCGTACGATGAGCAACAAGGACCGTGTGAACGGTTGCTACAGGACATGCGAGCCGAGCCCTGGTGCGGATGACAAACAGCAGGACAGTACCGTGTAATTCTAAATTGTAATTGTATTGATATAGCGCTCACTGCCCCTGACGAGGCGTCGAAGCGCGTAAGCAGCGTGTCTCCTGTAGAGGCGGTGGCGGGGCTCTGGCTCTGTGAATGCCAACTCCTTTCTGAGGATAGGTGAACCCCGCTGTGCCCGGTACACGGGGTGTGCTAGTTTCATCACTGTTTGCTGAAGTTTTGGGTGAAAGTTGGTGCTAGTTGTGTTTTCACGCTGAGAGTTGCCCCCACCATCCTTCACCCCGCCGGGCAGACAGTAGACACCGGAGGGCGGGAGCGCACGCCCCTGCCCGTCCTCAGCTAGTGAGGGTCAGTCGGACCCTCCCCCGGCGCCCCCATGCGGTGATGTCAGGCAGGGAGGCGGAGAGTGTACCCCGCGGAGGGGCGGGGGGCGCTGGGGTGTAGCGCAGAGTACAGAGCGGTGCCGGGGAGCAGGGCGCCCTGCAGCAGAGGGGCCGGCATGGCTTTCTAGCAGCATCAGGACGGTCGGAGGCAGCGCACAGGGGGCGATGCTGAGGCGGCTCTCAGTGGAGGGCGCGCTCCCTGGCCCGTGATCCCGCCGCCTGCCCACGCTCATGGTGTCCTGCACCATTCCCAGCTCAGCCATGTTCCCGGCGTTGCTGCTGCTGCTCTTCGGCGTGCCCTCCGGCCGCGGGTGCCAGCTGCCCTCGGACTGGCGACCCCTGAGCGAGGGCTGCAGGGCGGAGCTGGCCGAGATCATCGTGTACGCGCGGGTGCTGGCGCTGCACCCCGAGCAGTACAGCGCCCACAACCAGCTGCCCTGGCAGCTGCCGCCCTCCCGCGGGGGGCTGCTCTACTCCGCCGAGGTGGAGTTACTGTGCGACCAGGCCTGGGGCAGCATGTTGGAGGTGCCCGCCGGCTCCCGGCTCAACCTCACCGGCCTCGGCTACTTCTCGTGCCACTCGCACACCGTGCTGCAGGACGACGCCTACTTCTTCTTCCTCAGGTGAGCCAGGCGCGTCAGTCCGACACAGGAGTGTGGGCTTCTGTGTGCAGAGCACAGGGGGCTGTACAACGAGTATAGATGGCGCTGCACGTGCTGAGAGCAGCTTACCTTGCCACGTATGGCAGTGTGCGTGCAGATGACTGCTTACCTTGCACAGGGTGGCACTGTGCGTGCAGAGGACTGCTTACCTTGTACAGTGTGGCACTGTGCGTGCCGAGGACTGCTTACCTTGCAAGTATGGAGGTGTGCGTGCAGATGACTGCTTACCGTGCACGGCGTGTCACTGTGCGTGCAAAAGACTGCTTACCTTGCACGGCGTGTCTCTGTGCGTGCAGAGGACTGCTTCCCTTGCAACGTATCGCAACGTGCGTGCAGAGGATTGCTTACCTTGCAACTTATCGCAACGTGCGCGCAGAGGACTGCTTACCTTGTGGGGCGTGTCACTGTGCGGGCAGAGGACTGCTTACCTTCCACAGTGTAGCGCTGTGCGTGCAGGAGATTGCTTACCCAGTTACTCTGCACAGTGTGGCACCGTGTGAGTGTGGTGTGGTACCATAGAGAGTGTGGCACTGCACGTGCAGGTGACTGCTTACTTTACAGAGTGTGGCACTGCACGTACAGATGACTGATTACCTTGCACAGTGTGGCACTGTGCTTGCAGATGAGTGCTTACCTTGCAACGTATGGCAGTGTGCGTGCAGGAGCCTGCTTACCTTGCACGGCGTGTCAAAGTGCGAGCAGAGGACTGTTTACCTTCCACAGTGTACCGCTGTGCCTGTATGGAATTGCTCACCCAGTTACTCAGTTACTCTGTACCTTGCAGTGTGTGGCACTGCACGTGCAGAGGCCTGCTTACCTTGCACAGTGTTACAAAAGGGGGTGGTGATGGACGGAGCATCTGAACCAATCAAACACTCACACCCAGTCAAAAGATCTGGGTTTGATCCATCACCGTTCTTTAGCCCACTCTGCCACCCCAGTTCAGTAGCACTGTGCGGGAAGGGGACTACTTACCTTACGGGCCGGCCTAAGGCATGTGCAAGCTGTGCACCTGCACAGGGCCGCCAAACCCCAGGGGCCGCCACGCCAAATGTATATCCTTAGATACATATTTGCTTGGCGGCCCCTGGCAGGGATTTGGCGGCCTCGGGCCCCCTAACTACACTCCCTGCTCAGGGCCTCCGTGAGCCTAGAGCCGGCCCTGGTGGGGCACTGCACGTGCAGGCGACTGTTTACCTTACAATGTGTGGCACTGCACGTGCAGAGGCCTGCCTACCTTGCACACTGTAGCACTGTGCGGGAAGGGGACTACTTACCTTACAGAGTGTGCCGCTGCACCTGCAGAGGCATTCCTACCTTGCATGGCGTGTCACTAGGGCTAAAAGGGCTTCAGCACCCCAACCCGCCCCCCCCTCTAGGACATCAAAAGAATGAAGTGGCAACCCTAGTCATAAGACAAAGTTTGTTGCAGTATCAGCACATTATTTATTTCCTCCACCCTCGATGCAGAGTTACTTCACGTGTCTGGGAATGCACCCTGCATTCAGACAACTCACTCCTTATTCTTGCCCTTCATTTTCAACCTCATCCTGCACTCACAGTGATCACCATGCACTCACAGTGATCACCATACACTCACACTGATCACCATGCACTCACCCCATTCACCCACTCACTATGCACTTTGATTCCTCTCAACTCTGCACTCACAGTGCAATTGTGCTCTTCACCCTGTACCTCACCCTGGAGTCACACAAACACACTACTCACCCTGCACATGTGACACTTCACTCACCTGTCCTCTCACTGCTCAATCTGCAATCTCACTCAAACAAGCCCTTCACTAACCATGCTGCATTTATTCGTCCCACTCTGTGCTTACATCCGCACTCAAATTCAGATGGTCACCTCACTCACCCTGCAGTCCCTCATCTTACTCTACTCTCACACTGTCACTGTGCACTCACATGGGCACTCCTGCCACCCACACAGTGCAGAAGTTTAATGCGCCTGCTACAAAGAACGTGTACCATGCAGATCACAGAACTGAGTTAGAGCAAACTATGGGTAGCATTGTAAAAAAATGAAATGTTTGTCAGAAATGTGCTATAGCGAGATGAGGTGCGTTGTTGGTGAGTGGTAGTGAGGGAATTCACGAAGAAGGAGGAAATGGGGGAGGGGCGCCAAAAAAGATTGTTGCACTGTGTGCGACCAGTGCTAGGGCTAGCCCTGGCTGGGAGTGTTAGCATCCCCCCGCCCCCACTGCCCCCTCCCTCTCGCAGTTTGGGTCTAGTTGCGCCCCTGGTGCAGAGGACTGCTTACCTTGCACAGTCTGGCACTGTGCAGGCAGGGGACTGCTTACCTTACAGAGTGTGGCACTGTGCATGCAGAGGACTGCTTACCTTGCACAGTGTGGCACTGTGCGTGCAGAGGACTGCTTACCTTGCACAGTGTGGCACTGTGCATGCAGAGGACTGCTTACCTTGGACACTGTGGCACTGTGCGTGCAGAGGACTGCTTACCTTACAGAGTGTGGCACTGTGCATGGAGAGGACTACTTACCTTGGACAGTGTGGCACTCTGCGCGCAGAGGACTGCTTACCTTGCACAGTGTGGCACTGTGCGTGCAGACGACTGCTTACCTTACAGAGTGTGGCACTGTGTGTGCAGAGGACTGCTTATCTTACAGAGTGTGGCACTGTGCGTGAAGAGTACTCCTTACATTTTAGAGTGTCACGCTGTGCGTGCAGGGGACTGCTTACCTTGCAGAGGGTGGCACCTCTGTGAGACGGACTGCGGACCGTGCAGAGTGCGCCACTGTGTTTGCGGGGAAGGGGGAGTATGGCACTGTTTTTGAGCAAGGCAGGGCACTGCAAAGGTGGCATGGTGTACACGTGCAGAGGACTTCATAGCTAACGGTGTGTGCAGAAAGCTGCTTATGCAGAGTGGCACTGTGGCAGGGGACACAAGAGCCGGCAGGGCGTGGCACTGTGTGTGCTTCGTTACTAATGCTTTGAGGGGGGAAGTGCCCAAAGTAGAGCCAAGAGATCCCAATAGCAGGAGTTCTCTTGTGAAGAAAAGCGACTTCTGTGAAGAATGGAGGTGATTAAGAGAGAGATGCACTTCCGGGGTGGGGGTACAGGGCTGTCATGAGGTAGGAGTGACCCATTGTAAAACGTGCGTCCGCGCAGATAGCCACCCTGCATCCATCATGCAGACTCACGAGGGATTGAGGAAAGCGAGGCGCCCTCCTACGTCTGTCTATGCCAAGTGTTGGGTCGTTCGTGCACGATGATTATAACAGTTTTCCACTTTTTAAGAAACACAATCGCACTCTGAGTGAAAACACACAGACGAACGCACATAAGACTCAGACTTGTGGGCAAACACTGTGGGTATAAATGTTGGACTTTCCTGTGTTTTACCCTCTCAAAGGTCGTCAGAGGTGGCCGCCTGTCCGGTCAATTGTGAAACAAATGTCCCGTAGTTAATTGCTCGAACGCAGAGACAGACGTTAGCATCGTTTTGGCCCTAGATGTGGGGCACGTAGTGTGCAGGGCCGCCCACCAAAGTAGCATCTCCGTCCCGTGATTGGCGCCACTTGTTGCGAACAACTACACACAGGCAGTATCCAGCGACATGTTGCATAATTGTTACCTGTGCTACGCAGAAGCATTTCATGGTTACTGCCTTTCTACATTGACGTCGCAGATGTTTACCTAATTTGTCTCTTCATACACCTCAGTATTGCATGTTGGGTAGGCCTGGGTAGAGTAGCGAAACCCCACAAAGTGACCAAAAAAACTCTGTAGCGCTATGCGGAGTTCTGCAAGCAGAGGAATGCGTTAGGTCATGCGATAGCGCTGATTTTTAGCACTGGTAAATGGTTCAGTGACTTAATATCGAGGGACATAATATAGAATGACCAAAATATCGACTCCAAAATATCGAAGGACAAAATATAGAATCCCTATCTACAAACAGGTAAGTACTAACATATCGAATCCAAAATATAGATAGTTAAAAATATAGTTAACTAAAATATCGAATTTTTTAAATATATTAAAAATAATATAAAATTAATTAAATATTAAAAACAATTAAATAAAACATACTTAAAATAATGTAAAAAATCTTAAAATATAAAAATAATAAATGTAATGTAAAAAAAAGTAGAGAATTTGTTGGATAACGAGAGGGTAAAAATTACTATACCCACTCCAGTGAGTGCAACAGTAGGGAAAACGTTGGATAGCGTAGGGGTAAAAATTACTATTCCCACTCCAAAGAGTGCAACAGTAGGGAAAGCGTTGGATAGCGGAGGGGTAAAAATTACTATTCCCACTCCAGTGAGTGCAACAGTAGGGAAAGCGTTGGATAGCGTAGGGGTAAAAATTACTATACCCACTCCAGTGAGTGCAACAGTAGGGAAAACGTTGGATAGCGGAGGGGTAAAAATTACTATTCCCACTCCAAAGACTGCAACAGTAGGGAAAGCGTTGGATAGCGGGGGGTAAAAATTACTATTCCCACTTCAGAGAGTGCAACAGTAGGGAAAGCGTTGGATAGCGGGAGGGTAAAAATTACTATTCCTACTCCAAAGAGTGCAACAGTAGGGAAAGCGTTGGATAGCGTAGGGGTAAAAATTACTATTCCCACTCCAGTGAGTGAAACAGTAGGGAAAGCGTTGGATAGCGGAAGGGTAAAAATTACTATTCCCACTCCAGTGAGTGCAACAGCAGGGAAAGTGTTGGATAGCGTAGGGGTAAAAATGACTATTCCCACTCCAGTGAGTGCAACAGTAGGGAAAGCGTTAGATAGCGGAGGGGTAAAAATTACTATTCTCACTCTAGAGAGTGCAACAGTAGGGAAAGCATTGGATAGCGTAGGGGTAAAAATTACTATACCCACTCCAGTGAGTGCAACAGTAGGGAAAACGTTGGATAGCGGAGGGGTAAAAATGACTATTCCCACTCCAAAGACTGCAACAGTAGGGAAAGTTTAGTATAGCAGGTGGGTTTGGGGGTAAAAATTACTATTCCCACTCCAGAGAATGCAACGGTAGGGAAAGCGTTGGATAGCGGGAGGGTAAAAATTACTATTCCCACTCCAGAGAGTGCAACAGTAGGGAAAGCGTTGGATAGTGGGAAGGTAAAAATTACTATTCCCACTCCAGTGTGTGCAACAGTAGGGAAAGTGTTGGATAGCTTAGGGGTAAAAATGACTATTCTCACTCCAGTGAGTGCAACAGTAGGGAAAGCGTAGGATAGCGTAGGGGTAAAAATTACTATTCCAACTCCATAGAGTGCAACAGTAGGGTAAGTAATGATTTAATATTAAAATTAAATTAAATTAATGATCAATACCAATTAAAAATTAATTAAAAATAATTACCAATTAATACAAATGAATTACCAATTAAAAACATTAATTACCAATTAAAAAAAGTAATTACTAATTAATAAAAATGAATTACTAATAAATAAAAATTAATTACCAATTAATAATTATCTATTAATTATCAATACATATAAATAAAAATAATTTTTTACTTTATTACAATTAAATCACTTCCCACGCTATTCCCCTATAAACCCACAACCCCCTCCAAATAAATACAATTAACATAATTATCAATTATTAAAAATAATGTACCAATTAATAACAATTAATTACCCATTAATAACAATTAATTACCAATTAAAAATTAATTATCAATCTATTAACTATCAAGACATATAAATTAAAATTTATATTTAATTTACTATAAGTAAATAACTTCCCACCCTATTCCCCTGTAAACCCACAACCCACTATGGAATTAAATTACGCAAACATTAAATTATATAACATTCATTACTTTAAAAAAATGAAACATACATTGCAAAATTAATACATAATTTTAATACATATACTACCATACATAACACTAAAAAAAATTAAATATTATGGAAATCGATATTTTAAATTAGATATTATGGAATTCGATATTTCATACCCTAAATTCGATAATCTGTGCTGTCTATATTTTAGTAATTCGATATTTTGGGCTGTCTATATTTTGGAATCGATATTTAGGGTGTTCACCGGAAAAACTCTGCCAACTCTGCGAGCAGAGCGGAATTTCATGCCCAGGACTAATGCTGGGTTGAAAGTAAGCAGAGTATCTGCCAACTCTAATGTAGAGATAGTGTGGCTGATGTGGTCCCTTGGTGATCTGAGGTTGGCGCCTGGGTTACAGAGATCATTGGATCGGATGTGTTGGTCCACACACCAGTCTCCAAGGCACTCTGGTTCCACTCTGCTGCTGATTAAATTTGCCACCCTGCCCTCTCAGACAGCAGTGAACAGCCCCAGGCAGCTGCCTTGCAGGAATGTTTTGGTTCTGAGTGAGCCTGTCATTTCTTGTAGGCTGCAGTTTTCCTTGCAGATAGAGTTGCCTCGTGGGTGCCGGGGGCTGCCAAACTTGCAGAGAGAGGCCCTAAGCATGGGGCGGGTGGGGGAGGGCAGGAGGGATTGGGTGTGGCTAACTATCAGAGTGTGGCACTGTGCAAAGAAGGGCACTGCTTATTTCGCTCTACCTGCAGCGAGGTTGAAAGCGTAGGAATGAGAAAATGCACATGGGGCACAATAGACCAAAAGGAGGTTGTTTGGCTAAGGAAAGGAGGGCACCAGGTCAGAGGTCATAGTATGTATGTGTTGGGATTTATGTAGTGCAAACCTAGCAGTGAAAGAATTGAGCTGTGTGGATAGGAGGGCGTGTCATGGTGGCTCATGCTTGTGTATAGGCGAGCACTGCTTCGCCCAGGCGACTGGAGGATCCGGCTGGGTCCCCTCGATGGCAGACACGCTGCTCTAAAAAAACGCTATTTGAGAATCGCAAATGTATCCTTTGATACATATGCCTCTTAATCTCCCAGCGCCTACCAAAAAATGATTGTCCACTTGTGTAACGTAACTGGTGCCCATGTAGAGCGCACCAATACCTTTGGGCGAGTTTGCGCTATATAAATCTGGAAAAAAACGAGTGTGATGCTGACCCACACAAATGCAAGGAGGAAGTGAGCATCCCTGCTGAAGGTAAAACGACCGTTAAACAACTAGGGTTTGGCTTCAGCGCAGTAAGGCGACGCCACTATAATGATCAACAAAACAAAGTGCCAATACTGCTCAATACTTTCTCTTGATTGGCTAAATAATGAAAAAACAATTATAATGCAAAGACCTCTCTTTCAGTCCTGAATTAATCTTCAAAAATTGTTTTATTTTTTGTTGTCAATTTTATCAAAACATCCTATTTTTCGAGATTATTTTTTACAATGTGACAATTAAAACATCTTATGTACAAAGGGAGCCCTTATCTATTTATACTAAATGTGAATATATACAGAGAATATATGAAATAAAGTGAACATTTTTGCAAGACGAATTCATTCATTCAACAAAGATTGTGACTACTAACATTCAGTATCGCATTCATACTCAGAACATACAGCATCCACTCAAAAATTGAGAAGGGGAGAAAAGAAAAGTGGAAGTGTGTGAGTGTCCCTCACCTACAACTTATTTATTTCTTTAATCAGGTGGGGAGACTATGCCGTAGCTTTTTTTTTAAAAGAATGTTTTTAGTGACTAAACATAGGCCATCGCAAAGTATCTAACTGCTTCTGTTGGTTTGTGATACAAAATATATTTAGATTGGCCTAACAGAAAAAAGGTTGACGCGTTTCTAATCCACTCAAATGTGGGGATTATCCTCAGGACCACGTGGAGATATATCTGTAAGACAAAAGAATGAGCATTCTTACTATCTTAACCTACTGTGCAACCTTCAACTTTGACTCAGACAAGGGGGCAACACTCATGCTTTACGTGGCAGTCTTCGAAGTGTGTCTCGAGTCTTTGTCTGTAGAGGTGGAAAAGAGATTGGCATTTATGTGAGAACCTGATATCAGCAACGATCATGGCCTTAATGTGCTAATTCCGATGTAGTACTCACATGGTGGGAAGCATTCTGTTCAGGGAGACAAAGTGGCCTTTTTTAAGCAAGGATTGGAAATGCAATAGGTCTCGCATTAGGAAAGTTTGAGCGATTGGTATTGTAAATGACACTTTTTTTATTTATGTGTTGGTTTTGAAAATAGCAAAATTAATAGCTTTGTCAGTTACAATGTCAATAGTTTTAACTTTCGCAAATGTGACACCTATAGCATTTGTAATGCAATGTGTGTTGTATTTACGTGACTTAGATGTATTGATATTACAAATAACAATGGCTTTTAATTTTGTAAATAATATGATGGTGAATGCGGTGGTGGTGCATGTGGTGGATGTGGTGGTGGATGTGGCGGTGGATGTCATGGTGGATGTGGAGGTGATGGTGGATGTGGTGGTGGATGTGGTGGTGGATGTGGTGGTGGGTGTGGTGGTAGTGGATGTGGTGATGGTGGATGCGGTGGATGTGGTGATGGTGGATGCGGTGGTGGATGTAGTAGTGGTGGGTGTGGTCGATGTGGTGGTGGTGGATGTGGTGGTGGATGTGGCGGTGGATGTGGCGGTGGATGTGGTGGTGGATGTGGTGGTGGATGTGGTGGTGGATGTGGTGGTGGATGTGGTGGTGGATGTGGTGGTGGATGTGGAGGTGGAGGTGGTGGATGTGGTGGTGGTGGTGGTGGATGCGGTGGATGTGGTGGTGGTGGATGTGGTGGTAGAAGTGGTGGTGGATGTGGTGGTGGATGTGGTGGATGTGGTGGTGGTGGATGCGGTGGATGTGGTGGTGGATGTGGTGGTGGTGGGTGTGGTGGATGTGGTGGTGGATGTGGTGGTGGATGCGGTGGTGGTGCATTTGGTGGCTGTGGTGGTGGTGGATGCGGTGGATGTGGTGGATGTGGCGGTGGATGTCATGGTGGATGTGGAGGTGATGGTGGATGTGGTGGTGGATGTGGTGGTGGATGCGGTGGATGTGGTGGTGGTGGATGCGGTGGTGGTGGTGGATGCGGTGGTGGTGGAAGTGGTGGTGGATGTGTTGGATGTGGTGGTGGATGTGGTGGTGGATGTGGTGGTGAGTGTGGTGGTGGATGCGGTGGTGGTGCATGTGGTGGATGTGATGGTGGTGGATGTGGTGGTGGATGTGGCGGTGGATGTCATGGTGGATGTGGAGGTGATGGTGGATGTGGTGGTGGATGTGGTGGTGGATGTGGTGGTGGATGTGGTGGTGATGGTGGATGTGGTGGTGGATGCGGTGGATGTGGTGGTGGTGGATGCGGTGGATGTGGTGATGGTGGATGCGGTGGTGGTGGTGGATGCGGTGGTGGTGGTGGATGGGGTGGTGGTGGTGGATGGGGTGGTGGATGTAGTGGTGGTGGGTGTGGTGGATGTGGTGGTGGTGGATGTGGCGGTGGATGTGGTGGTGGATGTGGCGGTGGATGTGGCGGTGGATGTGGCGGTGGATGTGGCGGTGGATGTGATGGTGGATGTGATGGTGGATGTGGTGGTGGATGTGGTGGTGGATGTGGTGGTGGATGTGGTGGTGGATGTGGAGGTGGATGTGGAGGTGATGGTGGATGTGGTGGCGGTGGTGGATGCGGTGGATGTGGTGGTGGTGGATGTGGTGGTGGAAGTGGTGGTGGATGTGGTGGTGGATGTGGTGGTGGATGCGGTGGTGGTGCATGTGGAGGATGTGGTGGTGGTGGATGTGGTGGTGGAAGTGGTGGTGGATGTGGATGTGGTGGTGGATGTGGTGGATGTGGTGGATGTGGTGGTGGATGTGGTGGATGTGGTGCATGTGGTGGTGGTGGATGCGGTGGATGTGGTGGTGGATGTGGTGGTGGTGGGTGTGGTGGATGTGGTGGTGGATGCAGTGGTTTTGCATGTGGTGGATGTGGTGGTGGTGGATGTGGTGGATGTGGTGGTGGATGTGGTGGTGGATGTGGAGGTGGATGTGGAGGTGATGGTGGATGTGGTGGTGGTGGTGGATGCGGTGGATGTGGATGCGGTGGATGTGGTGGTGGAAGTGGTGGTGGATGTGGTGGTGGATATGGTGGTGGATGCGGTGGTGGTGCATGACAAGGTAGCGTACTGCTGCTAGGAGCGCTTGGCGCGCTTGCTGATTACCGCATTTTAAAACCCTTTTTCCTTTTGGCTTTTAGGTTTGATTGTTTGGTCCCCCCTGGTTTTACTTCCCCCTCACCTGCACTGTAATTGTTGATTACACCGCCGCTTGGCGGGTCCGGTGCCTGGGGTGGGTTGCCTTTGGTCGCCATCTCTGAGTGGGGTGAGTGTAGTTAGAGGCGCTACTATCCGCCTGCGCTTCAGTGCGCATGAGCCAGCGAGGGAACGCCTACTTAAGGCGAGTCCCTTGCCTTCCTCGCCCTGACAAGGTAGCGTACTGCTGCTAGGAGCGCTTGGCGCGCTTGCTGATTACTGCATTTTAAAACCCTTTTTCCTTTTGGCTTTTAGGTTTGTTTGTTACATACAGCATCCACTCAAAAATTGAGAAGGGGAGAAAAGAAAAGTGGAAGTGTGTGAGTGTCCCTCACCTACAACTTATTTATTTCTTTAATCAGGTGGGGAGACTATGCCGTAGCTTTTTTTTAAAAAGAATGTTTTTAGTGACTAAACATAGGCCATCGCAAAGTTTCTAACTGCTTCTGTTGGTTTGTGATACAAAATATATTTAGATTGGCCTAACAGAAAAAAGGTTGACGCGTTTCTAATCCACTCAAATGTGGGGATTATCCTCAGGACCACGTGGAGATATATCTGTAAGACAAAAGAATGAGCATTCTTACTATCTTAACCTACTGTGCAACCTTCAACTTTGACTCAGACAAGGGGGCAACACTCATGCTTTACGTGGCAGTCTTCGAAGTGTGTCTCGAGTCTTTGTCTGTAGAGGTGGAAAAGAGATTGGCATTTATGTGAGAACCTGATATCAGCAACGATCATGGCCTTAATGTGCTAATTCCGATGTAGTACTCACATGGTGGGAAGCATTCTGTTCAGGGAGACAAAGTGGCCTTTTTTAAGCAAGGATTGGAAATGCAATAGGTCTCGCATTAGGAAAGTTTGAGCGATTGGTATTGTAAATGACACTTTTTTTATTTATGTGTTGGTTTTGAAAATAGCAAAATTAATAGCTTTGTCAGTTACAATGTCAATAGTTTTTAACTTTCGCAAATGTGACACCTATAGCATTTGTAATGCAATGTGTATTTACGTGACTTAGATGTATTGATATTACAAATAACAATGGCTTTTAATTTTGTAAATAATATGATGGTGAATGCGGTGGTGGTGCATGTGGTGGATGTGGTGGTGGATGTGGCAGTGGATGTCATGGTGGATGTGGAGGTGATGGTGGATGTGGTGGTGGATGTGGTGGTGGATGTGGTGGTGGGTGTGGTGGTAGTGGATGTGGTGATGGTGGATGCGGTGGATGTGGTGATGGTGGATGCGGTGGTGGATGTAGTAGTGGTGGGTGTGGTCGATGTGGTGGTGGTGGATGTGGCGGTGGATGTGGCGGTGGATGTGGCGGTGGATGTGGCGGTGGATGTGGTGGTGGATGTGGTGGTGGATGTGGTGGTGGATGTGGTGGTGGATGTGGAGGTGGAGGTGGTGGATGTGGTGGTGGTGGTGGATGCGGTGGATGTGGTGGTGGTGGATGTGGTGGTAGAAGTGGTGGTGGATGTGGTGGTGGTGGTGGATGCGGTGGATGTGGTGGTGGATGTGGTGGTGGTGGGTGTGGTGGATGTGGTGGTGGATGTGGTGGTGGATGCGGTGGTGGTGCATTTGGTGGATGTGGTGGTGGTGGATGCGGTGGATGTGGTGGATGTGGCGGTGGATGTCATGGTGGATGTGGAGGTGATGGTGGATGTGGTGGTGGATGTGGTGGTGGATGCAGTGGATGTGGTGGTGGTGGATGCGGTGGATGTGGTGGTGGTGGATGCGGTGGTGGTGGTGGATGCGGTGGTGGTGGAAGTGGTGGTGGATGTGTTGGATGTGGTGGTGGATGTGGTGGTGGATGTGGTGGTGAGTGTGGTGGTGGATGCGGTGGTGGATGTGGTGGTGGATGCGGTGGTGGTGCATGTGGTGGATGTGATGGTGGTGGATGTGGTGGTGGATGTGGCGGTGGATGTCATGGTGGATGTGGAGGTGATGGTGGATGTGGTGGTGGATGTGGTGGTGGATGTGGTGGTGGATGTGGTGGTGATGGTGGATGTGGTGGTGGATGTGGTGGATGTGGTGGTGGTGGATGCGGTGGATGTGGTGATGGTGGATGCGGTGGTGGTGGTGGATGCGGTGGTGGTGGTGGATGGGGTGGTGGTGGTGGATGGGGTGGTGGATGTAGTGGTGGTGGGTGTGGTGGATGTGGTGGTGGAGGATGTGGCGGTGGATGTGGCGGTGGATGTGGCGGTGGATGTGGCGGTGGATGTGATGGTGGATGTGATGGTGGATGTGGTGGTGGATGTGGTGGTGGATGTGGTGGTGGATGTGGTGGTGGATGTGGAGGTGGATGTGGAGGTGATGGTGGATGTGGTGGCGGTGGTGGATGCAGTGGATGTGGTGGTGGTGGATGTGGTGGTGGAAGTGGTGGTGGATGTGGTGGTGGATGTGGTGGTGGATGCGGTGGTGGTGCATGTGGAGGATGTGGTGGTGGTGGATGTGGTGGTGGAAGTGGTGGTGGATGTGGATGTGGTGGTGGATGTGGTGGATGTGGTGGTGGATGTGGTGGATGTGGTGGATGTGGTGGTGGTGGATGCGGTGGATGTGGTGGTGGATGTGGTGGTGGTGGGTGTGGTGGATGTGGTGGTGGATGCAGTGGTTTTGCATGTGGTGGATGTGGTGGTGGTGGATGTGGTGGATGTGGTGGTGGATGTGGTGGTGGATGTGGTGGTGGATGTGGAGGTGGATGTGGAGGTGATGGTGGATGTGGTGGTGGTGGTGGATGCGGTGGATGTGGATGCGGTGGATGTGGTGGTGGAAGTGGTGGTGGATGTGGTGGTGGATATGGTGGTGGATGCGGTGGTGGTGCATGACAAGGTAGCGTACTGCTGCTAGGAGCGCTTGGCGCGCTTGCTGATTACCGCATTTTAAAACCCTTTTTCCTTTTGGCTTTTAGGTTTGATTGTTTGGTCCCCCCTGGTTTTACTTCCCCCTCACCTGCACTGTAATTGTTGATTACACCGCCGCTTGGTGGGTCCGGTGCCTGGGGTGGGTTGCCTTTGGTCGCCATCTCTGAGTGGGGTGAATGTAGTTAGAGGCGCTACTATCCGCCTGCGCTTCAGTGCGCATGAGCCAGCGAGGGAACGCCTACTTAAGGCGAGTCCCTTGCCTTCCTCGCCCTGACAAGGTAGCGTACTGCTGCTAGGAGCGCTTGGCGCGCTTGCTGATTACTGCATTTTAAAACCCTTTTTCCTTTTGGCTTTTAGGTTTGTTTGTTTGGTCCCCCCTGGTTTTACTTCCCCCTCACCTGCACTGTAATTGTTGATTACACCGCCGCTTGGCGGGTCCGGTGCCTGGGGTGGGTTGCCTTTGGTCGCCATCTTTGAGTGGGGTGAGTGTAGTTAGAGGCGCTACTATCCGCCTGCGCTTCAGTGCGCATGAGCCAGCGAGGGAACGCCTACTTAATGCTCCTCCCCTAGCGTAGCGGGATCGCGTAGCGGGCGTGCCTTCGCGTAGCCGGAGTCGTGCCAGAGTCCTGCCCGTCTGCGCCCGTCCGCGCTAGGACGCGCTGGACGTGGCTGGACCCTGGCCTTGACCGCTGGACGATTCGAGGTAAACAATGTTGTGTTACACTAGGGACAGGCTGCTGGCCATCGGCAAGCTGCAAGTGCCCTGTGAGGTAGCGCGGGTCGGTCTGCTATGCGGCCCTTTCTCATGTATTTGCGGGATGTGCAAACTTGCCGCCCCCCTAATAAGGGGATGCAATGAGGTTGCCGCTGTGGCTGTCAGCCCTAGTCCATCTATCAGTGTCTGGAACCTAAACGTTAGGTCAATGGTCAAACACCATCAAGATATCCTCGATCTTGTAGGTAAGGAGTCGCCGGACGTTTTTTGTCTGACGGAGACCTGGCTGCAAGACGCCGATACGGCCGTTGTGAACCTGGCCTTCCCGCCTGAATACTCAGTGTACACTCTCAACCGAGTCTCTAGAGGTGGGGGTATAGCGCTTGCGGTTAAGTCCTGCTATTCGTGCGTATGGCAAGGGCAAAATATCTCTGGCTGCGAAAGCGCTATGTTTAAGATCGCCATTACGCCTAACTTTGCTTTCTTGGGCCTATTGATCTACCGCCCTCCAGGGAGTGAAGTGGCCTTCAGGATGGCCCTCCCAGATGCCATTAGCACGTTGGCTGCAGGCTGCTCCAATTTCTCTATCCTTGGCGACCTGAACCTCCACTATGATAACTTGTCTAGTCCAGCCGTGTCCAGCTCTGTTGCAGATCTTGAGGCTCTCCAGCTGGTTCAGCTGGTGTCGCAGTCTACTCATGTAGGTGGTCACACCCTAGATCCTTTTTTAACCAACATAGCGGAAGCTAGTATTTCCACTCCAACACCGCTGGCCTGGACCGATCATTATTTGCTACGTATCCAGTGCCCCTTGCCTGAGCCGCATCCCAAACCAATGGTGCGCTCTATTCCTAGACGGCGTTGGAATAAATTGAAACTTGACGATTTTTTCCATCTTTTGTCTACCGACCCGCTAGGTTTAATTGAGTCGGCAGATCATGGCTATGATCGCTTCTGCGAGTGGGTCACTAGGGCACTTGATTCCCTTATTCCAATAGTTTTGTGTAAATGCGGGGCAAGGGATCCTAGCCCGTGGTATGATGACTCGCTGCGGGCACTTAAAAGCACCTGTAGGCACGCAGAACGGGAATGGCGCAAAACTTATAACAGCGATAAAAAACGTTTTGTATATGGCCACTGTGAAACTTTATCATCGGGCAGTTTGCAGAACCCGCGCGGCCTTCTATGCCCTGCAATTTCGTAGCAGTACGAACCCCTCCAAAACTATTTTTAAGGTGTTGAAAGATCTTACCGCCAAAAAGGTGACTGCGACCTACCAGAGCTCGACTGCACATTGTGAAACCTTGGCGGACTTTTTTTTGGAAAAGGTCCACGCCATCTACAGAGCCTTTCCCTCGGCTGCACCTTCCGCTGACAGACCTCCTAAGCCTTTGGTATCGGATGTGTTACATTCCTTCCCGAGCTTAACATCAGAAAGCCTTAGTAAATTGGCTCAACAGGTGAAGTCAGGGTCTCCGGCTGATCCGTTACGCCCGGCTTTGTTTAAAGATCTAGCGTCGCACGGTATTTCCCCGGTCTGCTCTTTGATTAACACGTCATTTACATCTGGCGTAGTTCCACTGAAGTGGAAACAGGCAGTGGTCATGCCTATTCTTAAGAAGCCATCTTTGGATGGCAGCAAGCCCGAGAATTACCGTCCAATTTCACTCCTTCCGTGGCCTGCTAAAGTAGCTGAGGCACATGTCAACTCTGTCCTCTCGGACCATCTACGTTAGGCCAGCATCCTAGACATGACGCAGAATGGATTTCGTGCTGGGCATAGCACGGAGACTGCCCTACTGTGTATGGTGGAGCATTTACGCTCCGTGCTAGATGCGGGTCAAACGGCGGCGCTGGTGTTATTAGATCTGAGCGCCGCCTTTGACACCGTTTCCCACCCCATCCTTCTGCATCGTCAGGAGGAAGCGGGCGTTACCGGCCTTGCTCTCCAGTGGTTCCGTTCCTTCCTTGCCAACCGTTCCTTCAGTGTGGCCGTCCCGCCATACCAGTCCAAATTCCATCCTTTGGATCTGGGGGTTCCCCAGGGCTCCTCGCTGAGCCCCACGTTATTCAATCTATACGTGAGACCGCTGGCTGAGGTAGTCAGGCAGTGGGATATGACCATGGTGTCATACGCCGATGACACCCAGCTAGCGGTCACGATCAGCGGGGACGCGGACGTGGATTCCCCCAGATTCCAACAAGGACTCCGGGCGGTCGCCGGCTGGATGACGTCCAACTGTCTCCAGCTGAACGCTAGTAAGACTGAGGTTATGATCTTTGGCAAACAAACGGAACTCTGGGGAGACAGGTGGTGGCCAACGGATCTGGGCCCCACGCCAACCCCGGTCTCTGAGCTAAAAAACCTAGGGGTTTGGCTGGATCCAACTCTCGCCTTCGTCTGTCATACCAAACGCACGGCGGCCTGTTGTTTCGGCATCCTGCGTGAACTTCGTCCCGTGCTTAAGTTCTTTGATGCCACCACTAGGCAACTCGTGATCCAAGCTACAGTGATCTCCAGGCTGGATTACGCCAGTTCCCTCTTTGTGGGCCTGAATCAAGCGGAAATTAGCCGTCTTCAGCGCATTCAGAATGCCGCAGCGAGAGCGGTGGTGGGATTACCTAGATTTTGCTCCACTACTAACACCCTGCGTTCGCTGCATTGGCTTCCGATTGCACAAAGGATCCGGTTTAAGGCCCTTTGTGTTGCCTACAAGATCCTCAAGGGATCCTCGGCTACAATCCTTTCCAAACTCTTGTTTCGATATGTCCCGGTACGGTCTTTAAGATCTTCAGACCTAGAACTTGCGGTCGTCCCCCGCTTTAAGCGTAGCAGGGCGGGTGGACGCTCTTTTCAAGTCCGCGCTGCAGTGCTATGGAATGCCCTTCCCCCGGCGATTCGCGCCCTTAGGGACCTGTTTTCTTTTCGCCGAGCTGTCAAAACCTTCTTGTTCCCTTAGTACTCTGTCTCTTCCGTTCTGTGTTGTTTAGTTGTGTTGTGCTGCTACCTTGTCGGGCGCCGGGACGCTCCTTCGCTGGAGCATCTGTGCGCTTAATAAATACGCATAACATAACATAACATAACATAACATGTGGTGGATGTGGTGGTGGTGGATGTGGTGGTGGAAGTGGTGGTGGATGTGGATGTGGTGGTGGATGTGGTGGATGTGGTGGTGGATGTGGTGGATGTGGTGGTGGTGGATGCGGTGGATGTGGTGGTGGATGTGGTGGTGGTGGGTGTGGTTGATGTGGTGGTGGATGCGGTGGTGGTGCATGTGGTGGATAAGGTGGTGGTGGATGTGGTGGATGTGGTGGTGGATGTGGTGGTGGATGTGGTGGTGGATGTGATGGTGGATGCGGTGGTGGATGCGGTGGTGGATGTGGTGGTGGATGCGGTGGTGGTGCATGTGGGGGATGTGGTGGTGGTGGATGTGGTGGTGGATGTGGCAGTGGATGTCATGGTGGATGTGGAGGTGATGGTGGATGTGGTGGTGGATGTGGTGGTGGATGTGGTGGTGATGGTGGATGTGGTGGTGGATGCGGTGGATGTGGTGGTGGTGGATGCGGTGGATGTGGTGATGGTGGATGCGGTGGTGGTGGTGGATGCGGTGGTGGTGGTGGATTGGGTGGTGGTGGTGGATGGGGTGGTGGTGGTGGATGGGGTGGTGGATGTAGTGGTGGTGGGTGTGGTGGTGGGTGTGGTGGATGTGGTGGTGGTGGATGTGGCGGTGGATGTGGTGGTGGATGTGGCGATGAATGTGGCGGTGGATGTGGCAGTGGATGTGATGGTGGATGTGATGGTGGATGTGGTGGTGGATGTGGTGGTGGATGTGGAGGTGATGGTGGATGTGGTGGTGGAGGTGGATGCAGTGGATGTGGTGGTGGTGGATGTGGTGGTGGAAGTGGTGGTGGATGTGGTGGTGGATGCAGTGGTGGTGCATGTGGTGGATGTGGTGGTGGTGGATGTGGTGGTGGAAGTGGTGGTGGATGTGGATGTGGTGGTGGATGTGGTGGATGTGGTGGTGGATGTGGTGGGTGTGGTGGTGGTGGATGCGGTGGTGGATGTGGTGATGGTGGGTGTGGTGGATGTGGTGGTGGATGAGGTGGTGGTGCATGTGGTGGATGTGGTGGTGGTGGATGTGGTGGATGTGGTGGTGGATGTGGCGGTGGATGTCATGGTGGATGTGGAGGTGATGGTGGATGTGGTGGTGGATGTGGTGGTGAATGCGGTGGATGTGATGGTGGTGGATGCGGTGGGTGTGGTGGTGGTGGATGCGGTGGTGGTGGAAGTGGTGGTGGATGTGTTGGATGTGGCGGTGGATGTGGCGGTGGATGTGGCGGTGGATGTGGTGGATGTGGTGGTGGATGTGGTAGATGTGGTGGATGTGGTGGTGGATGTGGTGGTGGATGTGGTGGTGGATGCGGTGGTGGTGCATGTGGTGGATGCGGTGGTGGTGCATGTGGTGGATGTGGTGGTGGTGGATGTGGAGGTGGATGTCATGGTGGATGTGGAGGTGATGGTGGATGTGGTGGTGGATGTGGTGGTGGATGTGGTGGTGATGGTGGATGTGGTGGTGGATGTGGTGGTGGATGTGGTGGTGGAAGTGGTGGTGGATGTGGTGGTGGATGTGGATGTGGATGTGGATATAGCGCATACTTATGGCATGATTAAAAAAAAAGCAAGCTGGTTCTGAGACGCTGCAGGCTCTTAACGACTGAGATGAAATCAGCAGCATTCCTGGATTTCTTAAAGTTTGTCGGAGGGGAGGGGGGCCGTGGGCTTTGCAGCACTCATGAGGCGGTTTTATACATTTTGGTTATCCATTCGTTGTGGGCAAGAGATGGGGAGATTACCAGTGATGGAGGGCGCAGACCTTTGCAGCTGTGAGCGCATTCAATTAATGAAAAAAGAAAAGAAGACATGGCCGGCCGTGAAACTGAAAGCATGGCTGGCCGGCCGGCCGGCTGTGAAAAAGCCTTTGATGCAGCAGGGGGTAATTAGGGGAGGAGAATGGCTGGGCTGAGGCAGAGCGCAAAGCCTTTGATGCAGCAGGGGGCGGAGCGGGAAGAGCTGCTGGCGGCACCAAGCTGACGATTTGATGCTGTGCACGCGCATTTTAACTAATTGCGCTTGCGCATTGAGTTAAAAGTACACAAGCACTGCATCAAATCGCCAGTCTAGGTAAGCTCTGTTTAAGCCCCTATAGTCTCGCTCTGCTCAATGCGCATGCGCATTGACAGGCGAGACCTAAAAAGGGAGGGATTCGGTAGAGCTGAAACAAGGGGACACGTGTCTTGTATTAGTTGTCAGACCGGCGTCTACTAAAGGCAACTAGTGTAACTTCTGCGATGGAAAATTACCTTGTTTGTAGGAAAATCGCCTTTTTTGTAGGAAAGTTGGGATTGAATGAATCTGTTCAAATTTTGATTGTCGCCGCTTCTGTGACCCTGAAAAGGTGCAAAGGACTACAATTTAGGCATTTGCACTGTAGTGGACCATTGTTTACTGTGTCTAAATGTGGTTGCACGATCCTTGTTAATGTGGCGGTTCAACTGTCTTAATAATTAAACTGCGGGATCTTCGAAGACTGACAGGTAAAGCATGAGTGTTGCCCCCTTGTCTGAGTCAACGTTGAAGGTTGCACAGTAGGTTAAGATAGTAAGAATGGTAATTCTTTTGTATTACAGATATATCTCCACGTGGTCCTGAGGATAATCCCCACATTTCAGGGGATTAGAAACGCGTCGACCTTTTTTCTGTTAGGCCAATCTAAATATATTTTGTATCACAAACTAACAGAAGCAGTTAGATACTTTGCGATGGCCTACGTTTAGTCACTAAAAAAATTCTTTTAAAAAAAAGCTAAGGCATAGTCTCCCCACCTGATTAAAGAAATAAATAAGTTGTAGGTGAGGGACACTCACACACTTCCACTTTTCTTTTCTCCCCCCGTCTCAGTTTTTGAGTGGATGCTGTATGTTCTGAGTATGAATGCGATACTGAATGTTAGCAGTCACAATCTTTGTTGAATGAATGAATTCGTCTTGCAAGAATGTTCACTTTATTTCATATCTTTTCTGTATATATTCACATTTAGTATAAATAGATAAGTGCTCCCTTTGTACATAAGATGTTTATAATTGTCACATTGTAAAAACTAATTTCGAAAAATATGATGTTTTGATAAAATTGACAACAAAAAATAAAAGAATTTTGGAAGAATAATTCAGGACTGAAAGAGAGGTCTTTGCAGGATAATTGTTTTTTCATTATTCAGCCAATCAAGAGAAGGTAAAACGAGTCATGGGGGGGCGAAGATAGGATGGGAAGGGAGAGAACATCTGAAGAGCTAACTTTAGATTTGTTGTCATGGCTCAAAAAGAGGGTTATTATAGCATCTGAGGCAGGAAATACCCAAGGATTGATTACAGGAAAGTGATGTATATGACTATTCCACCTTTTGAGTACCAGTAATCATTCTAGGGGATAGACATGCTTTTGAGCACCAGTAATCATTCTAGGGGATACACATAGACTCCATGGAATATACACCCTAGTTTCACAGAAAAGAGGGGAAGAGGTCATTGGGGGTTATTTTATTTTATTTTAGTTATGTATTAATTTCATTGAGCAGAGCTCTTAAAACACAATATCTACTTATTAATACTCATTAACTGTTTCAGTGCTCATTTAAAAGTCTCTAAGAGAAACACCACAACACAATATTTAATTTGGCCCATTAGGTCCATTGCAGATGATCGTGTAAGTAAATTACAAGAACAAGCATTGGCAAAGCCAATAGGGCTTGCCTTTGGCACCTATTGTCTTTGCCAATGCTTTAGTAATGCTCTTTAGCATCCCTGATGCTGTGTAGCATAGCTTTTAAAAAAAGAAATAAAAAACCTACTGGACCAGCTGTGCTGTTTTTGCTTTTTTTTGTAGACACACACCAGGCATGTTCGTGCCTACAAAATGATGTAATCTTTTTAGGTTTTGCCTGGCGAAAAGATGCGCTCTGCGCATCTTTTTCGCGCAGGCGAAAACCTGATGAGAACTGTAGTGTGGCTTTGGGTCGGCCCTCGTCATTCATTGGCTGGCTCCATAAATGGAGCCTAGCCATTGGACGAGGGGCCTGTCCGTCAATGTTGGACCAGATTCGGGGGCGTTCCCGAGATTCTTTGGCTTTTGCCGACGTCACGCGACGTCAGCCGAAAGCCGGGAACGCCCCCGAATCTGGTCCGGCATTGCCGGGACCTGCCTTTTTTTTTTGCTGACGTGTCGGGTTTCCTTGTTGTAATGTTTGGATTTGGGCGGCGGTTTTATTTGGCGTTGCTCCCGCGCTAGGCGCGGCTGCCTGTCCACTTTGCCCGGCATCTCTAAATGCTTTTGCACCTCCACTGCCGTGCTGAGCATCTGGGGTGCGGCAGTGCTGGGTTGGTGGCGTTTTCCGCCAGGACAGGACAGAGCCTGCTCTTATAGGCAACGCGACGGCAGCGCCTCGGCTCTGTACACGACAGAGCCTGCTCTTATAGGCAACGCGACGGCAGCGCCTCGGCTCTGTACAGGACAGAGCCTGCTCTTATAGGCAACGCGACGGCAGCGCCTCGGCTCTGTACAGGACAGAGCCTGCTCTTATAGGCAACGCGACGGCAGCGCCTCGGCTCTGTACAGGACAGAGCCTGCTCTTATAGGCAACGCGACGGCAGCGCCTCGGCTCTGTACAGGACAGAGCCTGCTCTCCCTTTGTCGTGATACTGTTTGCTTGTGTTGTTGTTGCCCCGCGTTGTGTATTGCCCTGTAAAACACCACACTGTGCTTTGTGTATTGAAGAAAACAAACATGCCGCTCCGCGGGGGTTAGGGGGCTGGCCGCACCCCTTCGGTCCTCAATATACAAACACACACACAGATGGGATTTGCGAAGATTAGATCAGCCCGCAGCATTGAGAAGATATTTAATAAGCTCTTTTGTGGAGGGAGGGGGCACTTCACCTGCATGCCTCTCTCTCTGGGAGCAGGCCTGGACGGGGGCTTTGATCCCCCATCTCCCGCCTCTCTTAAGCCGACTCTCCGTCCGCCAATGTGGCTTTAACAGATTTTTAAAAGCTGCTTCTCGCTGCTAATCCCTTTCTCTCTGCCCTCCCGGGCTTTGTGCTCCTTGTTACACTCTGGGGGCGCTTTCACTAGGCTCCCGGCTTTCAGGGGCCCTCGGGCGTGCAAGGGGGCAGTGAAAGCTCAGGGCAGGGGACGTTGTGTTTGTGGGGACCCCACACCCCGCCCCGGCAACCCTCTGCTCCAGTAGGCCGTGAAGAACCTCACAGGATGGCAAACTTGGGCATACTCCTTCGCCCCCCTAAAAAGAGTCAAGAATTTGCACCTCTGCTCCAAGGCCTCAAAGTCAGACCAACAATAAACGGACACACCCGAGGGCCCTTGAAGGGAAAGAAGCAACTCCCTTATAACCTGCAGCACCCCACATCTGACCCGCAGCCTGCTACCCCACCCAGAGAACCCCAAACACGCAGAACCCCCGAGCAGCACGGCTGCACAGCTGTCCCTCCTTCACACAGCTGCAGCGTCACGATGCACAAACCATGTCCCTTCAACAACGCTCACCCAGAATCAGATCTCACTCTCTGCTACCCCAGCACTGACCTACACACATCTCTCTCTCTCTCTGCTACTCCAGCAATGACGTACACACATCTCTCTCTCTGCTACCCCAGCACTGACCCACACACATCTCTCTCTCTGCTACTCCAGCAATGATGTACACACATCTCTCTCTCTGCTACTCCAGCAATGACGTACACACATCTCTCTCTCTGCTACCCCAGCACTGACCCACACACATCTCTCTCTCTGCTACCCCAGCACTGACCCACACACATCTCTCTCTCTGCTACTCCAGCAATGACGTACACACATCTCTCTCTCTGCTACCCCAGCACTGACCCACACACATCTCTCGCTCTGCTACTCCAGCAATGACGTACACACATCTCTCTCTCTGCTACCCCAGCACTGCTGAGCATCTGGGGTGCGGCAGTGCTGGGTTGGTGGCGTTTTCCGCCTACATGCAGTGCTTTTAATGCTCCTACCCTTGAGCGATCAGGTGCGTTTTTGTTTTACTGCCTCTTGGAGGCTGAATCGGTTTGGGCATTCTGTGGTGTGCGCTGTACTTCAGCGGTACTTGCGCCGGGCCATGCTCGTTTGTGTGGTTCTTCTGCCATTTCACTTTCTGTGCCCTTGTTTCCGGTGTCGGAACTGCCGTTCGGGTATTCAAACTCACGGTTTGAGTCTCATGTGCGACCCACTGATTGCCTCCCAGTGAGGAGGGGCTCTTTATCTGTTGCAGCCAGAATGTGGGTGCCTGCCTATGCTGGGCGTCTTGTTGGTTCCCCGGCGGGTGGCTGTACTGCTTAGAGCGGGGACTGGGTTCTGGCTCTTCGGCTCGTGTCCTATGTATTGTGGTGAGCGTACTTGCTCTCCAAAATTCCCTTCTCTTTCGCTGCCTCTGAATCTGGCTTGGTGTTGGTACCGCATACTTGCGTGGCAGGCCATTGCTGGCTTTGCTTCCATTCAGCTCTCCTGCTTGTGTTTCCCATTGTGATGAAGCTTTCTCACGGAGCAAGGGTTTGCATCCAGCCAGTGAGGGGAGTGGATTCAGCTTAACGGCTGGGGCGATTGTCCTCCCCCTGGTGAACTGGGTTCGAGTCGCGGCAAAATCATCATCATTCTGGGCAAGTAACTTACTCTACCCGTGACTTTGTATCCTATGTTGGTACGTTTTGCATAAATGGTCTCTGTCTCTGTGTCGGATCTTGGGGACTTAATAATCGCCAGACTTGTGCCTTGCTTATCACTTTGTGCAGCACTCGTTCCCCGGACAGGGAGGCCTTTACACTCCTTGTACGTGTTTTGTCTTGCGGTTGCAATTCATAGTGTCCCATGGTGGTAAATCTTCGTGCAGTGCTTTATGATGCATGTTTCACAGCAGGCTTCTACACGGGATATGTGTATATACATCCTTGTGATATATGATATGTGATATACATCCTTCATCCATCCACGCTATCATCTATACATCAATACGCCCACCCTTTCATCCATCCACACATCATTCATCGCATCCACCCATCATTCACCACAGCACCTTTTCACACATACATACATCATTCATCCATGCAATTTTTATCCATCCATACATCCAGCCATGTTTTCTTTCATCCGTCCACCCTTTTATCCTTTCATGCATCCTTTCATCCACACTTTTATTCATCCATCCACACTTGCATCTTTCCATCCATACATCCATCCTTTTCTCATCCACCCTTCAATCCATACACCCATCATACAGCCACCTACATTTGCACACATCCACCCATCATTCATGCAACATTTTTATTAATACATCCATCTACCATTTATTCTACTAACAATACATCCATCCACACTTTCAGCTTTCCATCCATACATTCATCTTTACACATCCACCCTTCTATCCATCCACTCATCATTTGTCCAACCACCTTTTCAACGATCCATCAATCATTCATCCATGCAACATTTTCGACATCCATCTTAAAATTTAATTCCCCAATCTATACACACATCAACGCATCCATCCAGCCACACATTACTTATCCACCTACATTTTCACTCATACATCATACATCCATGCAACATTTTAACTATCCATCCTTTCATTCTTCCATCCATCCATCCTACATGCTTCATCCATCCAACGTTTCATCTATACATCAATACACACACACTTTCATCCATCCACCCATCATTATCACACCACCTTTTCACACATCCATACATCATTCATCCATTCAACATTTTATACATCCATACATCCACCTTTTATTACATCCGTCCTTCTTCCGTCCACCCTTTCATCCTTCCATGCATCCTTTCATCCATTCACACTTTCAACAATACATACTGCATCCATCCACCCTTTCATCCTTCCATCCATACATCCATCCTTTACACATCCACACACCTTTTCACACATCCATCATTCATCCATGCAACATTTTATCCATCCATACATCCACGTTTTCTTCCATCCACACTTTCATCCTTCCATGCATCTATTCATCCACACTTTCAACAATGCATCCTGCATCCCTCCACCCTTTCATCCTTCCATCCATACATCCATCCTTTCAACATCCACATTTCAATCCATCCAACAATCAATAATCCACCCACATTTTCACACATCCATTCATCCATGCAACTTTTAATACATCAATCTTCATATTCTTCAGAAGTTATAGGGTTTATTAAATTAATAAAGTCACTGTGCAATATTGTGCCTCTGCATGGTTCGGTGTCATCCACATGTACCTTATTAATGTTTTACAACAATACATGCACTCACATTCTAAGACCTTGACCTCCTTGTATATGGTGTTTCAAAAACTTTCTAAGCATCTGCCTGCGTCCATCTAAGAGTGGCTTCAATAAGATATATTGTACACCATTGTATAGTTACCTAAAAATATATTCTTCATAATAAAAAGTTGAAAATAACTCTCCAAAGATTTATAGAACTCTAAGGGCTTACTATACATTGCCAAACAAGGGGACAGCTTTCTGTGTGTGAGCGGGGTGGCTCTAAGTGTGGAGGGGGCTTTGTAGGAGGTGACTCGCAGTTTATAGAAGAGGCTCACAGTCTGTGGAGGGAGCTCAAAGTGTGTGTGGGGGGGCTCGCAGTGTGGTGGTGCTCGCAGTGTGTGTGGGAAGGGCGCAGTGTGGGTGTGTGTTGGGGGCTCTCTGTAGGTGTTTGTGGGTGTCATTTGCAAAAGATAAAGCTAGTGCCATTGCAAATAACAATGCCATTTAGTTATGTTAAAAAAAAAGGTCAAGAGCTTTGCCAACAGCTCAAACTTTAACAAAGGCAAAACCATTGCATTGTAAATGCTTGTTTTTTTTTGTTTGCAGATCTGGTAAGCAAAAAGAGGAACAAATTGCACTGGTAGGGACATGCCGAATCACTGAGAAAGCAACAGGAGGATGGCAGGGGCTTTTTAGGCATTAGCAAAGTGGGCTATGGCCCAGGCGCCCCACCTATCAAGGGCCCCCGTCGTTAACCTTTCGGGACAGTCCTACACTGTCTAGAGTAATAGAATAATCAGTTTGTTTACTTTCTTTTTTAGAGCCAGCTCAGGCCCTCTGGCTTTCCTGGCCCCTGCATGAGAGAGAAAGTTAAGGAAAATACCAATGCGATGCTGATTTGATTCAATAAGTGTTCAAATCATTTAAAGTGCATGGACCCAGCCCAGCTGCACAGGCCTTTGCCGTTATTCAGCATGTGCCTCTTACTTTGCAGTAAGAACTGGCATGGATTGGTCCCTCTGTGACTGCACCAGCCTCGTGGAGCTGCTGCCTTCCGAATACCTGTCGCTCCCAGCACAGGCAGTGCAGCAAACAAAAGCACCAATCAGCACAGTTATAGGTCTGACAGACTAGCCACAGTGTAACAACACAGATTGTGGGTAGAAGGCTTAGGGTGACCAACTGGCATGGGTGCAAATTTAGGACGATGAGGGTAAAAATTCAGGACAAAGGGTCAAAATTCAGGACAAAAATTCAGGACAGGAGGTCAAAATTCAGGACAAAACTTTGGTACAAAAGGTACTTTTTACAGACACATCAAAGGAGGTTGCGTAATAGTATATAAGTAATCCCATCTATATCCAAATATATTCATCCATTTGCAAACCTATCAATCATGTATCCTTCCATCCATCATTTCACTCATCCATCCCTCCATCCACACTTTCACTCATCCATCCATCCACCCTTTCACCCTATCCATCCGTACACTCATCCATCCACTCTTCCACCAAATCATCCACTCATCCATCCAGCCATTTATACACTCATCCATCCAGCCATTTACCCTTTCAACCCATCCAGCCACCCTTTCACCTACTCATCCATCCACCACTCATCCTTCCACCCATTCACCTTTTCAGTCATCCATCCATCCTCTCTTTCTCTTTCCATTGACCCTTTCGCTTAGCCATCCTCCCTTCCATCCATCCACCCATCCTTCTACTCATGCACTCATGAATCCATCCGTTGACGCTATCACTAATCCATCCACCCATTCACTCGCCCATCATCCACCCTTTCACTCATCTAGCCATCCTTTCACTCATCCATCCACCTTTTTACCCATCCATCTACCCTTCCACCCATCCATCCATCTAGTTACCTTTTCTCTCATCCATCCACCCATTCACTCACCGATCATCCACCCTTTCACTCATCAATCCATCCTTTCGCTCATTATCCAACTATTCACCCTTTCATTCATCCATTCACCCTTTCAATAATCCATCAGCCATCCACCCATCCCTTCACTTACTCACTCGCCCAACTTTTCATATTAATTATGAGCCGAGCCTTTGGCTGCAGAGTTGCAGACAGAAGAGGCCCATCAAGAATTTCACCCTTGCTTTAGTTCCTAAAGCAAGGAGTGTTTTCACTCTGCCCCTGCACATAGGCAATCTGAAAAAGTAGAAGTCATGAGTCATGCATGATGCACAGTGCCATGCCATGGGGTGACTGTGACATGGTGTTGTTTCATGGGCTTTAACCTCTACCGCGCTACCGCGTTTTCCCGCTGTGCGCTAGAATTTGAAAAATGCGCGGTTTGTGACAAAGCCAGCTCGTCATCCGCGTAGCGCAGGTAACGCCCATGACGAGCTGGCTTTGTCATCAGCGCTGAAGGGGTTAAGCAGGATGAAAAATGGGGGTGGGGGAGCTCTCAAAAAGGGGTGTTTGATGTAATTAAGAGTGTGGCTTAAAAAGAGCTAAGCTAAAAATCTCTCTTTAGCATAGTGTACCGCCCAACTGGTATTTTGCCTCTTCTATCATTGTATCCAGATATATAACACAAGTAACGTTACACCTACAAGATGCCAGAACTATTGGCTTTGTCAATGGTTGTTAGTTGCATAAAATATAAATGCAGCAACCATGGCTTTGTTGAATATAATATTGAAAATGCACTTTTCTAAAATGATGATGAAAGAACTCTAGCCCCTTCTTTTCAACTTGTTTCACCAGCCTTTTTTCATGAACTGGATTCTGTAGCAGCATTGGCGCGTTTGCCCTAGCCCATGGCAGGAGGAGGCCACCACGTGCAGTAAGTAACACTCCAAACTGGCCCATTGTCATTCTTTATGTGTCAATCATCAGCCACATACATAATGACAATGGGCGGATGGGGGCTACTTGTGCTCCGAGGAGGAGTGCGAGGCGGCCCCATAGGGGCTGAGGATTCATACAGGGAACACTGCTGTTCCCTGTAGGGTGACCAACTGGCATTGGTGCAAATTCAGGACGGTGAGTGTAAAAATTCAGGACAAAGGGTCAAAATTCAGGACACAAATTCAGGACAGGAGGTCAAAATTTAGGACAAATTTTCAGGGCAAAATTTAAGTTTTACAGATACATCAGAGGTCGCGCAATAGTATATAAGTAAGCCCAGCCATTTCCAAACATATTCAACCATTCCATCTATCATTTCACTCATCCATCCCTTCATCCATCCCTTCATTCATCCTTTCACTCATCCTCCATTATCCATCCATCCATTCACCCTTTCACCCTATCCATCTGTACACTTATCCATCCACTCTTCATCCCATCCATCCATTCACTCATCCATCCAGCCATTTACCCTTTCACCAATCCAGCCATCCTTTCACTTACTAATCCTTCCACCCATCCACTCTTTTAGTCATCCATCCTCCCTTTCTCTCTCCATCGACCCTTTCACTTAGCCATCCTTCCTTCCATCCATCCACCCACCCTCCCATCAATCTACTCATCCACTCATGAATCCATCCATTGACCCTATCACTCATCCATCTATCATTTCACTCCTTCACACATCTATTCATCCTTTTGTCCATCTACCCTCCCTTTCACTCACTCATCCATCCTTACATCCACCCTTTCACTCATACATCCATTCATTCACCCTTGCACTTATCAATCCATCCATCATTTCACTCATCCACCCACCCACCCACCCACCATCCACCCACCCACTCATCCATCCTTTCACCCACCCACCATCCAATCCACTCATCCATCCTTTCACCCACCCGCCATCCACCCACCCATCCATCCATCCTTTCACCCACCCACTCATCATCCATCCATCCTTTCACCCACCCACTCATTATCCATCCATCCATCCATCCACCCACTCACTCTCCATCCATCCATCCTTTCACCCACCCACTCATCATCCATCCATCCTTTCACCCACCCACTCATCATCCATCCATCTATCCTTTCACCCACCCACTCTCCATCCATCCATCCTTTCACCCACCCATCATCCATCCATCCATCCATCCGTCCTTCCTCTCATCATCCATCCATCCATCCATCCGTCCTTCCCCTCATCATCCATCCATCCATCCATCTGTCTTTCCCCTCATCATCCATCCATTCATCCGTCCTTCCCCTCATCATCCATCCATCCGTCCTTCCCCCTCATCATCCATCCACCCTTCCCCTCATCATCCATCCATCCATACTTCCGCTCATCATCCATCCATCCATCCTTTCACCCACCCATCCATCCATCCATCCATCCCCTCATCCATCCATCAGCTCATCCATCCTTCCCCTCATCCATCCATCCTTCCCCTCATCCATCCATCCTTCCCCTCATCCATCCATCCTTTCATCCATCCATCCTTCCCCTCATCCATCCATCTTTCATCCATCCTTCCTTCCCCTCATCCATCCATCCATCCTTCCCTTCATCCTTCCTTCCCCTCATCCATCCATCCTTCCTTCCCCTCATCCATCCATCCTTCCCCTCACCCATCCTTCCTTTCATCCATCCATCCTTCCCCTCATCCATCCATCCTTCCTTCCCCTCATCCATCCATCCTTCCTTCCCCTCATCCATCCATCCTTCCTTCCCCTCATCCATCCATCCTTCCCCTCATCCATCCTTCCTTTCATCCATCCATCCATCCATCCTTCCCCTCATCCATCCATCCATCCTTCCCCTCACCCATCCATCCTTCCTTCCCCACATCCATCCATCCTTCCCCTCATCCATCCATCTTTCCTTCCCCTCATACATACATCCTTCCTTCCCCTCATACATCCATACATCCATCCATCCATCCATCCTTTCACCCACCCATCCATCCATCCTTCCCCTCATCCATCCTTCCTTTCATCCATCCTTCGCCTCATCCATCAATCCATCCTTCCCCTCATCCATCCATCCTTCCTTCCCCTCATCCATCCTTCCTTTCATCCATCCATCCTTCCCCTCATCCATCCATCCATCCTTCCACCCCATCCATTTATCCTTCCCCTCCATCTGTTCATCCATCTCCTCGTCCATCCATCCTTCCCCTCAACCATACATCCTTCCCCTCATCCATCCATCCTTTCATCCATCATCCATCCTTCCCCTCACCCATACATCCTCTCATCCATCCATCCTTTCATCAATCCATCCATCCATCCTTCCCCTCATCCGTCCATCCTTCCCCTCATCCATCCATCCTTTCATCCATCATCCATCCTTCCCCTCACCCATCCATCCTTCCCGTCCATCCATCCTTCCCATCCATTCATCCTACTCCTCGTCCATCCATCCTTCCCCTCATCCATCCATCCTTCCCCTCACCCATCCATCCTTCCCCTCATCCATCCATCCTTTCATCCATACATCCTTCCCCTCACCCATCCATCCTTCCCATCCATCCATCCTTCCCCTCATCCACCCACCCACCCATCCATCTACTCATCCACTCATGAATCCATCCATTGACCCTATCACTCATCCATCTATCATTTCACTCCTTCACACATCTATTCATCCTTTTGTCCATCTACCCTCCCTTTCACTCACTCATCCATCCTTACATCCACCCTTTCACTCATACATCCATTCATTCACCCTTGCACTTATCAATCCATCCATCATTTCACTCATCCACCCACCCACCCATCATCCACCCACCCACCATCCACCCACCCACTCATCCATCCTTTCACCCACCCACCATCCAATCCACTCATCCATCCTTTCACCCACCCGCCATCCACCCACCCATCCATCCATCCTTTCACCCACCCACTCATCATCCATCCATCCTTTCACCCACCCACTCATTATCCATCCATCCATCCACCCACCCACTCTCCATCCATCCATCCTTTCACCCACCCACTCATCATCCATCCATCCTTTCACCCACCCACTCATCATCCAACCATCTATCCTTTCACCCACCCACTCTCCATCCATCCATCCTTTCACCCACCCATCATCCATCCATCCGTCCTTCCTCTCATCATACATCCATCCATCCATCCGTCCTTCCCCTCATCATCCATCCATCTGTCTTTCCCCTCATCATCCATCCATCCATTCATCCGTCCTTCCCCTCATCATCCATCCATCCGTCCTTCCCCCTCATCATCCATCCACCCTTCCCCTCATCATGAATCCATCCATACTTCCGCTCATCATCCATCCATCCATCCTTTCACCCACCCATCCATCCATCCATCCATCCATCCCCTCATCCATCCATCAGCTCATCCATCCTTCCCCTCATCCATCCATCCTTCCCCTCATCCATCCATCCTTCCCATCATCCATCCATCCTTTCATCCATCCATCCTTCCCCTCATCCATCCATCTTTCATCCATCCTTCCTTCCCCTCTCTATCCATCCATCCTTCCCCTCATCCTTCCTTCCCGTCATCCATCCATCCTTCCTTCCCCTCATCCATCCATCCTTCCTTCCCCTCATCCATCCATCCTTCCCCTCATCCATCCTTCCTTTCATCCATCCATCCTTTCCCTCATCCATCCATCCTTCCTTCCCCTCATCCATCCATCCTTTCTTCCCCTCATCCATCCATCCTTCCTTCCCCTCATCCATCCATCCTTCCCCTCATCCATCCTTCCTTTCATCCATCCATCCATCCTTCCCCTCATCCATCCATCCATCCATCCTTCCCCTCATCCATCCATCCTTCCTTCCCCACATCCATCCATCCTTCCCCTCATCCATCCATCTTTCCTTCCCCTCATCCATCCATCCTTCCTTCCCCTCATCCATCCATCCATCCTTTCACCCACCCATCCATCCATCCTTCCCCTCATCCATCCTTCCTTTCATCCATCATCCATCCTTCGCCTCATCCATCCATCCATCCTTCCCCTCATCCATCCATCCATCCTTCCTTCCCCTCATCCATCCATCCTTCCCCTCATCCATCCATCCTTCCCCTCCATCCATCCATCCATCCATCCTTCCCCTCATCCATCCATCCTTCCCCTCATCCATCCATCCTTCCCATCCATTTATCCTTCTCTCATCCATCCATCCTTCCTTCCCCTCATCCATCCTTCCTTTCATCCATCCATCCTTCCCCTCATCCATCCATCCATCCTTCCTTCCCATCCATTTATCCTTCCCCTCCATCCGTTCATCCTTCTCCTCGTCCATCCATCCTTCCCCTCAACCATCCATCCTTCCCCTCATCCATCCATCCTTTCATCCATCATCCATCCTTCCCCTCACCCATCCATCCTCTCATCCATCCATCCTTTCATCAATCCATCCATCCTTCCCCTCATCCATCCATCCTTCCCCTCATCCATCCATCCTTCCCCTCATCCATCCATCCTTTCATCCATCATCCATCCTTCCCCTCACCCATCCATCCTTCCCGTCCATCCATCCTTCCCATCCATTCATCCTACTCCTCGTCCATCCATCCTTCCCCTCATCCATCCATCCTTCCCCTCACCCATCCATCCTTCCCCTCATCCATCCATCCTTTCATCCATCCATCCTTCCCCTCACCCATCCATCCTTTCCATCCATCCATCCTTCCCCTCACCCATCCATCCTTCCCATCCATCCATCCTTCCCCTCATCCATCCATCCTTCCCCTCACCCATCCATCCTTCCCATCCATCCATCCATCCTTCCCCTCACCCATCCATCGTTCCCATCCATTTATCCTTCCCCTCCATCCATCCATCCATCCATTCATCCTTCTCCTCGTCCATTCATCCTTCCCCTCCATCCATCCATCCTTCGCCTCCATCCATCCATCCATTTATCCTTCTCCTCGTCCATCCATCCTTCCCCTCCATCCATCCATCCATTCATCCTTCTCCTCGTCCATCCATCCTTCCCCTCCATCCATTCATCCTTCTCCTCGTCCATCCATCCTTCCCCTCCATCCCTCCATCCATCCATCCTTTCCCTCATCTATCTTTCCCCTCATCCATCATCCAGCTACCCTTCCACCCATACATCCAGCTATTTACATTTTCTCTCATCCATCCTTCCCCTCACTCATCAATCCATCCATCCATTCTCTCTCATTATCCATTCATTCAATCTTTCATTCATCCATTCACCCTTTCACTAATTCATCCAGCCATTCACCCATCCCTTCACTTACTTACTCGCCCACCTTTTCATATTAATTTTGAGCTCAGCCCTTTTGAGAAGGGGCCCATCAAGAACTTCACCCTCGCAGCAGGGGCCGTTCCAGGACTGGGACAGAAGCCACGATCCATGGGGGGGGGAGGGGAGAGGGGCCCTCACAGACGGGGGAGGAGGGGTAGACTGGAGCCACCACATGGGGGGACAGGAGCCATCACTGAGGAGAGGGCAGGATCCACCAGGGTGGGCACAGGGGTGGGCATGCAGTATTCTAGTATCATCTTGGGCTCCTCGCCCCCTCCTGCACAAGACAACGAGAAGACAGGCTCTCTGTCCAAAATGCCATCCCCCTCTGTGATGTACAGTACTTACAGGAGATACTCTAAGAGAACTGATTGAACTGATTGTCCTCCATACTTTGTTGATCAGTGTGGGTGCGATTGTGCCATTTCTTTATTTTATTACATTATAGACTGCATGTTTGAAGAACCGAGGTTTGCTTACAATTTAGTGACAGTAATTAAGCTCTGTGACTGGTGTAATCTGGCCGAGTCTAGGGTGTTTGGGGCTCTGGGTAGAAATGGAATGTGGGAGGCCCCTCTAAATTGCAGAGACATTACGCATTCAGGGCTGTTTGCATCTGACTGGATGCCCCTGCTCCTGAACCTGCAGCCCCTCCCTCTCAGTCACCTTCGAGCACCTCTTAACAGCTCATCAAGGGCTGGAGGTGTGAGGGTCGCCATCCCGCTCTGCCTCTCCAATGCTGCTGAGTATCTGAGGAGCTTTGGAGCAGCATTGGAGTCAAGAAGGGAGGTGGGGGCAAGCTGTGCCGGCGTTAGGGTGGTGAGACCGGTGCCCGGTTAAAATGACGGACAAATGGCGTCCGTTAAAGAATCCTTCACGGACAACGGACAGAGGGCCGAAATTACGGACTGTCCGTGAAATTTACGGACGGTTGGTCACCCTAGTTCCCTGCAATACCCAAAATTACAGACAAAAGGCGTCTGTAAAAAGGATCCTCACAGACAACGGACGTGAGGTCCAAATTACGGACGGTCCGTGAAATTTACGGACGGTTGGTCACCCTAAGAAGGCTTGACCTAACCGTTAGTCTTACTGCTTTTCTGGCATGAAGGCCACATGTTTGCTCCATGAGTAGGCCCAGATGTAGGCTGACCAAAGCATTCTCATTATTCCAAAAAAAAGTCACTGAGGGCGGGAAGGAGCTGAAAATGGATAAAACGTTCAGAGTTGTTCTGCGCAAGGGGTCCTAAATCATGTTTAGCACGGAATCCTCAAAATCTTTAAGAAGTCCCTGGACTGCAGAAGGCTGAAGGAACACGGGGGCGAGAGAGGGGGGAAGTAATACAGAAGATGTGGGTAGGGGGAAGCAAACATAGCAAGAGGAATGTGGAGTGGGGAGTAATTGAATGAGAGAGAGAGCACAGCGTGGAATTGGGATAGACAAGCATACAGATGGAAAAGAAACATGAGGAATAAGCACACAAGAGCATGACAGAGGAGGGCAAGGAATAAGTTCACAGGCGGCGAAACCGCATCATGAGCAGGTGAGGCAGAGACAAAGAAGTGCACGGGGGAGACAGCTGGAAAACACACACTCTTGTTGGGTACTAAAAAATAAGTAATGGGTCCATACTCCATGGGAGGGATAAACACAAAAAGTGGAAGGAAAGCCCACACACACTAACGTATAAGAAACAAGCAAATAAGAGAGACAATGGGGCTATCCAATGGCAAGCAATGGCCGGACTCTAAGCCCACTGCAAGCTAAAAATATGCCTCGCAACAGACATCACATGCACTGTCTAGTAGGCGAGACGTAAAAAAGGGAGCAAATAAATAGACATTTTTTTAAATAACCCACAATCAAATATCAAATGGGTCCAGGGGAAAGTAAAACCTAAAAAGCACACATTTGGCTTTATTTACTTTCTAGTAGACATTAAGCTCCTCCCTGCCAACCTATATTGATGCACACTCTCAAACGAAACATTGCATATCTCATGACTAAATTCGGAAATGCGTTACATAGAGAAAAGTAGCAGAGTCCAAAAATCTCTTGTCATAGACTGACAGTTTTGAATTGCAGCAGGTCGATCCAGACTAAGCGTTTCAGTCCGAGCAAGAGGTCCCCAAATGATGTGTTCTCCATTCAGGAAGGGTCGTCTTCATACCTTACAGTTACTATATAAAGAATCCAGGAAACCTATTTTTAAAGTTTTTAATGGTCTAATTCATTCAAATTTATATTTGGGGGTTATGATCTTCAATGGGGATAAAACTTGAGTCAGACAAGTGCATTAGGTGCCTTTTACCACCCTGTAGTTTGTTGCTGACACGCACTCGACCTACCTCACCTTCCAGGATTCTGCTTAATCCTCTCGTCCCCAGCAAGGTAGCCTATGGCAGCAGAATTCTCCAGGAGCGTCTGGCACAGATTGGGGTTTGCGGGGGCACGATACAGGGGTGGGTGTATAAAACCAAAAACAAACCTTATCCCCTTCCCGCACTTCTTATAATTGCAATGCTGTAAATGGCTGCGACCAATCCTGAACTACACGTGTCATGACACACTTCCCTTCTATGCAGTTTACTCAAGTCTAAAGTTCTGTATTGCTCTGTGCTTCTTCGCGCTCTGTCCTTCGCCGCTGTACTCCACCTCCAAACCTCCTATGCTCTGGCCTCATAACGCCCCCTGCCCCAGGGGCTGTTATTCTGTTTCACTCCAGTCACATTCCTGCACATTTTTGACCTGGCCCCAGAGTTTTCTCACACCTGGAACTAAAGCTATTTGTCTTTTCAGACAAGTGCAAACTGTGCCTCAGGAGAGGGGATTGTTCAAGGCTAGTAGGGAACTGTATCTCAGTATGATTGCAGAGATAGAAACATGAGACATACAGAGAAGCAACATAGAAATCTAGCCAAGTATACAGTATATCGCTGGTGCTAATACTGACCCTGTGCCTTCTTATTTCAGGCTGGATGAGAATTACAACATTCTCCCTCATGGCGTAAACTTCCAGGATGCAATATTTGCAGACACTCAAGAGAACAGGCGCATGTTTTCCAGCCTCTTCCAGTTTTCCAATTGCTCGCATGATCAGCAAGCCGCGATCTTCTCCAGTGACTGGGAGATTCAGGAGGACCACCGGGTAAGAAAGATGTGTATTGGCTGCCGTGTGTTCAACTGGGTCTTCCTGGTTTAACTGATGTGTATAATCCTCAATGACCTTCAGCTCTCCATCCAGGAGTGGATGCCAAAGGGCTTTGTGTTGGGGACAGAAGAGCACCATCAGAGCTTTTTGGAATTGACTATATTCTCGGGGTCTTATTTACATACCCCTTGCGCCGTGGTACGTCCCTCTTTGTATGGGAAAAAGTGACGTACCGACGGCGTAAGGGGCTTGTAAATAAGCCCCTTAGATTGCAGGAAACGCACAGGTTAACTACATTATTTAAGCACAACGTCGCACTTTAAACATCCAGGTCCCGATCTACAAAGTCTCTTCGGTGTGTTTGCATGGCTTACTCCTGAGGTAAGTGTAACTCACGAATTTCCAAAACTAAGACAGACTTACTTGTGGACATAGGAAAGCTTTGTGCATGAACATCCTCGAGTTGCACAAACAAACCTTAAAGTGGAGGAGACTCGAGAACCCTAAATGTAATCATAAAACCTCGTGTGCATTACTACATTAGAACGTTATGTTTTACAGACATGGCAGTCACAGCGGCTGGCCTTGGGAACTTGGCTTCCAAGATGATTACACTTTCTTTCGGTGCTCTGGCGAGCATTTGAACTACAGCCTATTGGAAAAATATGCAAGGAGGCTTTTATCTTCTGATGCACCCTATAAGGCACATTTGTTTCGCATTTCGCATCTTAAGCCCCATTGGCGTATCCTGGACACAGACCTACCCTCAGGGACCAGCCTCATACTAGGATAGTAAATGTTTATAAAGTTGAGTTTGACGATGAACTGATGTATGTGATAACAGTGGTGACCCAGCCTCTGTACTGAGCCCAGCGGAGCATCTGCCTCCCCAGGCAGCTGTGCTGGGCAGATCCTCCATACAAATGCAGTGCCTCCAAATCTGCAGCAGAGGAGCACACGCAGACAGGAAGGGACATGGGCGGGCAGCAGGGAGCTGTGGGAAATGAAGGCAAATGACGTCCACCTAGCTGATCATAGCTCCTAGAGTGACTTATGTGCAACATGGCTGCCCAGACCCCTCTTTGTTGATTCTGATGCATGTTTGCTTCTGTTATGCCCTGAATGTGAGCCCTGGCAGCATAAAAGGAATACACTCCCATCTTCTTCATTCAGCACTAGATCCATTAAGTACTAGATCGTTTGTCTTCTTTTGTTGGAAGATTTGCGTCCATTTAAACCTGTTTATTAAAGTTGTCGTAAAAATGCTACATCAATTTGTTCGTGGTGACTTTCAAATTACGTGTATGGGCACTTACAAATTATCACATGGTTCCTATTTAGAATCTGATTCTTCTTTATAGAACCTTTGCATTGCTTTAAGTCTGGCCAGTACAGCAGAAAACACGAAACTAGAAGAAATTGAAAAAAACAGTTTTTGGAGTATTTTTCTGCCTCTTTGAGCGGGTATGCAGCATCTTTCACTTTCACATAGGATGAGAAAACAGCTGCCGTACTTCGCCATTTTGTCGTGCTTACCTTGATGCTGGTAAACAATCACTCTTCCTACCAGTCAGCATTTTAGTAGGTGTGTTGAACTTTAGTATAGAGTAAGCTACTCCTCCCACCAGACCTGCATCGAAGCAGGCATGTTTAATTTCAGTACAGAGTAATAATTACTCTTCCCACCAGACCTGCATTGCAGCATGCATGTTAAACTTTAGCGCAGCGTAAGTTACTCCTCCCACCAAAACTGCATTGCAGCAGGCGTGTTGAACTTTAGCGTAGCGTAAGTTACTCCTCCCACCAAACCTGCATTGCAGCAGGCGTGTTGAACTTTAGCGTAGCGTAAGTTACTCCTCCCACCAAACCTGCATTGCAGCAGGCGTGTTGAACTTTAGCGTAGCGTAAGTTACTCCTCCCACCAAACCTGCATTGCAGCAGGCGTGTTGAACTTTAGCGCAGAGTAAGTTACTCCTCCCACCAGACCTGCATTGCAGCAGGCGTGTTGAACTTTAGCGCAGAGTAAGTTACTCCTCCCACCAGACCTGCATTGCAGCAGGCATATTGAGGTTCTCCTTATTCGGCTGCAGAACGTGGTTGGAGGTGTGGGATCAGTAACAGGGAAGAAACTGGTATGTTCTGTGCTGACAGAAGAGGCAGATGGTTCTACACTGAGGAGCAGGCAGCACTTGGTATTTAATTTACTCAAGCAGGGTAGTGGTGATGGTGAGAGGGCTCGATCAGCTATGGTGGACACAGCGCGGGACATTGCGTGAGAGCAATGTCGCTGGAACAGGCCAACAGATGTGCATATGGCCACGCTGAGGTACACCAATACCATTCAGCAAATGCATGTTAGATATTGTAGCAGTATTGGGTACTTGAATCCATAAATTGCTGGGTTTCTAAAAAATTTGCTATGGATTCTATATCTCGTGGCATTGCTAGTGCTTTTGAATGATCAAAGGGGCAATTTTGTTTTTCATTCATTTTTTAATTTGACCATTTTCTGGTCTTGAAAATTTGGTACGTTTTCTGCATTCCAAGTAGCTGTGGTTCCGGCTTCAGCTATAACCAGCAGCTGTACAACTAACAGGCTCATGTTACGATTAGAAAGACAAGGGGGCATATTATCAAGGACCGGTGTTAAAATTATCGCCGTTTTATCGTCAGGAAACTGCCGATAAAACGGCGATAATGGGCTCGATAATATGCCCTTGATAATTCCCATAGAAGCCCATGTTCTGATGTTAACATGGGCTTCTATGGGAATTAACAATTGCGTATTATCAAGCCCATTATCGCCGTTTTATCGGCGGTTTCCTGATGATAAAAAGGCGATAATTTTAACACCAGTCCTTGATAATATGCCCCAAGATTCTTAATTGTTATCTGCACAAAACGCATTGCCAATTCACCACCCGTTTTGTGTACTTCCCATTTCATTTTAAGTGACAACAGTGGCATAAACCCTGGCCCTTCTACACCAGCTTGGTACCACCAACCAAGATCGTATACATGCCTGGATACAAGTTTTTTATCTGAACATAGGTAACAGATTTCTTTACTCTCGTTCACAGCTTCAGTGCAGAGCAGAGCCTGCCCTATGAAGACCTCAGGGGGCGCTGTAATTTCACTACTTCTAATCTCGTCTTTTGCAGTATTTTGTTCTATTTTATGTCCTTATGAAGGTTGATGTTATGGAAGGCGGAGGCACATCTCAATGCCAGTATCAGCAAGTTCCGTGACTTTTTATATCACCAAATACCAAAATGTGTTACCATGCAACATCTTGACATTTCTGGCCAAATGAAATCGACACTCCTTTGTTTCTGTTTCAGTTGGAAAAACTCTAGGAGTGAAAATAGACCCCGGGCTATCTCTAACTGCTCAAATGGATGGAATTTCGCAATCTTGTTTCTACCACAAACTTCCCTTAAAGAATTACACTTTGTTTGATTTTCTACAGCACCTCACCAGTGTATACACATTCATGTAATCACTGTTGGATATTTTTAATGAAATATACCTTGGTTTGACAACCGTCGTAAGCCTACAAAGCAATAATGCTTTAACTAGTTAAACCTGTGGTCGGACCAGTGAAAATCATTGATTACTTCTAACCATAATAGGCAATACGAGATGAATGTATTTTGTATTTGTATTTGTATTTGTATTTTCCGGTTTATATAGCGCCAACTCACCGGCAGGTCTCAAGGCGCTTTTGACCAAAAAAGAACACAACAACATACTCAGCAGGGGGACTAGAGGGGGGCAGGCTTAAACTGGACTCAAAGCCTCTCTGAATAAGATAGTTTTCAGGGACTTCCTAAACCGAAGGAGGTTTCCTTCTTTACGAAGGGACTCAGGTAGTTTGATCCAAATCTTGGGGGTCAAGACTGAGAAAGATCTTCCACCTTTTGTAGCAAGTCTATAACGAGGACAGACGAGCAGTTGTGAATTGGAAGACCTAAGGCACCGTTCTGGTTTATACAGCTCTAGACGTTTTTTTATATATGACGGAGCTTGTCCGTAGATCGCTTTATGGGCAATACAGAGACTCTTGAATTCAGACCGCTGCCTTATGGGCAGCCAGTGGAGGCTCTGTAACAGTGGTGATGCATGTGAGCGTCTCGGTAGCCTAAAAATGAGACGAGCCGCATCGTTCAGAGTCACCTGCAGTCTATTAATTAATATTTTTGGAAGGCCCAAATACAGCGCATTGCCGTAGTCCAGCCTGGATATGATGGTCGCGGATACGACCGTACGCAGCATGGACGTGGACAGAAGGGGGGCTAACTTACGTAGTTGTCTAATCAGCCCTGTGCAGGCACCAGCTACGGTGGCAATCTGGCTTGCCATTGATAGCTCACAGTCTATTTTAATGCCCAAGCTTTTCACTTTGTCTGCTGGTTTGGGAGTAGGGCCCAGCTCCTGGGGCCAGTACAGGTCGCTCCATGGAGAGCAGGTCGGTGCAACCACTAAAACTTCTGTCTTCTCAGGGTTTATTCTCAGAAGGTTCGAGGACATCCATCCGACAATAAATCTGAGTACATTCTGTGCCTGGGTTTGAACTTGTGTTGTATTATCTATACTCAGCAGCAGTTGGGTGTCGTCGGCGTAGTTAAATACACGGCAACCCATCTTTGCCAAGGAGCTGATTAATGGCTGAAGGTACAGATTAAACAGGAGGGGGGATAAGGCAGAGCCCTGGGGCACCCCACATGTTAAATTTCCAACCTCTGAAATCTCCTCCCCCAACGGAATCCGATGTATTCTCCCAGTCAGGAAAGATTTCAGCCAGCAGAATGCTGGCCCCTGAATTCCAAAACTGGACAGCCTGTCCAGGAGCAGTGTATGGCTGTATACGTGAAAGACAGTACACTGAAGCTAATTTCATAACATTATTGTCCACTTGGGTAAATATTTTGTTAATAGGACAAAGAAAAGTGGGTGGAGTGGGATTACAGAAAGAAATCCATCTCTGCTCTGGCAGGTGAGAAAAATCGGCCAAGGAGACCATTTACCTGTTTGCCTGGCCATTAAAGATTTGATGTTTAGTTGAACATGCACCATGAAAAATACTGTATTCTATGCATACTCAAAGGAGCTTTGGCTCAGCCTCTGTCAGCCATTGGCTTCTTTGGCTCAGAAGCCTTTAGCCATTGGCCTGAGACATTATCAGTTGCTTTTTGGGTTAGCTCACACAAGTGTTTTAATCTTACCTTCCTTCTATTGGCTGTTTGAACATATCTTTCCTTCTCCATTAGAATGAATAGGGGACTATTTTAGAACTGAAAGGGAACTCTGTTATTACACATTTAATTATGTGGCTTAGCTGTTACTGCTTGATATACACAAGCCAATCCTTTGTAAATTGTTTTGCATAGCATTTTGTATTACGTTTTATCAGCCTTCGAGGTGGAGAGTCAAACAAGCTGGCATTTTTCAGTGCTTGTTTGCGGAGAAGTTCACTGACCAACAGGGCAAAAATATCTCCACTAGGAGGAGAGAGTCTACTAATAAACTCTCTAACATATGAAACCATGTGCTGCGGTCATGCAACTTGGTGAAAGCATGAACAAGTATTGTCAAAGTCACCATTTGTCTCCTATGTCACCTACTGACTTTGTCATTGCTTTTTATGCAAAAGATTGCAGACATATTTGAATGATTTTTCTTAAAACAAAAGAAAAACATTTCAAGATTCCTGCTACACATGCGCATACATGGGTGGCCATCTTGGAATGGTTTGAGCTCTGTTTAAAGATGGTTGTATTGATGCTCTAATTGAAATAATTAAGAGGGCCGATGCTTGGGATCAAGACTGCCCAAGTCGTCATAAGACTTCATCCGAACAAAATTAAAACTTAAACGTGACAGAATTCCAAGTTCAACATTATAGTTTTATTCAAATTTAAGATCATTACTGAAGGAAAACAGTATTTAATCAATATTTAATTAACTCAGATATAATGTCAAAGTCATAACCTGAAAGGACTAACATAAAGTCAGCCTCTGCACTAAGTCAAAGCCAGAATAAAATATATAGTGAATAAACTGACTGACATAGAGCCTGCTCCCAAAGACGTAAGTCAGAACACTAAATATAAATCAAATAACTGACTACTGTAGACATTACACAGTTAGGAAGCCATAAAAATGACACAAGTCCCAAAAACTTAATCTTTTATAGGGTTTTAGATAGAGAAGCCAAATACATTTAGTTACTTCAAATGGTCTGACTTGGTTGTGCTAGCAATTTATCGAGACATTTACCTATGAACATTCAAATGAGTAAGATACATTCAATCAGATACATGTAGAACAGTGTTTCCCATACAGTGGTGTTGCCCAAGCCAATTATTGGTGAGTCGGGAAAGTCCAAGCACTGAATAAAGATAAAGATGCCTTTACATTTTCTATTTTTCTTGTCACATTTACTGCCCTTCAAAGACAGAGGTGAAATGTCAGGCTATGTCTTTTGACAAATGGTTGCTTATTTCTTTTAACAAGGAAGTTGGTGTTTAAAAACTTCTCTCACTTTGCAGTCAGAGAAAGACAAGTAGAGTGAATTAATTGACAGTCTTGCTAGGGTATAGAGCGAGTAGAACTAATGGCTGTATGTTGTCATTTTTTGTAGCACACAGCAACATGTAAATACCTCTAAATGAACTGTACAGATTCAGGAGCCAAGAAAGCAAAAATTAACAATTTTTTCTAATTATGAAATATGATGGAACTAAAGATTTTAACAGGATCAAAACAACTCAAGAAACATTACTTGGTGATGCACAAATGATAAATATTCACTGAAACCTGATTTCCACACATTATCATTTGTGTGCAATATAGTTTCTTTAGTAAAACTGTATGTCTGTGCAAATTTAGTGGCATTTCAATGGAAAATGTGCTGTCTGTAAATGACAGTGTGTTACCATGCCATGCCTTGGTTACATATAAAAATTGCCTCCCTCGTATCCTTTAAAGCTAGGTGGGTTACAAAATTATTTGTTCTAAAAAAGTGGACTGTGGTCCTAAAAAGTTTGGGAAGAACTGATCTAGAAACATCTACTTTAATGCATATTAATGTATAAAGTGCCCATAGGAAATGTAGGAAATGATATTACATGTTTATGATATTTATATGATATTTATATGATATGATGTAGTTCAACAAATAAATTAACTCTGGTAAAGATTTGAGCAAAGGGCCTTGAAAGTCATAAAGACAGGAACACCTTGAGCATGGCTTCATCCAGAGGTTCACACATTAAAACAGTTTATTGATACCGAGACCATGAGCTAGGCATCTATTTCAACGATGTTCTGATGTGGAAAAGCACACAGAACACATCCACATTGACAATGCTATCTCACATAAAAATAAAAGAGCACATTCCTTTCTGCAAACAGGAAAATGTGAAAATGTATAGCCTAGCTGTACTCATTTAAGCTTAATTGAATTAGAGAATATTTTTCTAGTGAATAAAAACACTTCAACCGCTGTCTACCAATAGAGCAGGCGATGGTGGTGACAGTGCTAGGAGGTGAGGTCAATTGCGCGATGGAGGCTAATAGTTTATACCAAGATCAGAGGATCCCAGAGGATGGTGGAGGAGCAAGAATAGGCCTAGAGAGGAAGAGAAAATAGTTCCCCATGGACTGTAATGCTAGCTTATGACAGATATGGAAGAATAGAACTCACCGAGTCAAAGCACAGTGAGACAGAAATGCCTCGTGGGAAGGACAAACACAAGATTAGGATGGAAAGCCACCAAATGAGGAAGAGGGAAGTAAGGCAGACAAGAAGGCCATTGAATGTTGAGCACCGGGTGTGCACAAAGCCCACTCTTAAGTCTTTACTGGATACAAAAGGTCTGTTTATCAACAGAGCTGTCTGTAGGCGAGCCCTGACAAATGTACTAGTTGTTCCTATAATCACTCAGACAATGGACGTCGACCTCACATTTGTCAATGTTCTATTAATGATTGTTAAGTTACAGTACTCTCAATCGTCAGCTCGAGTTTAAACTGGGCAGAAACCCTGTCTCGTGTGTACAGGGACTAACCCTGATATGAAGAGAGCTGGGAGCAGTGAGAGTTTAGGAGTAATGTTTTGGTCTGCCCTTGGGATTTGAGATTAGAGGTGAATAAGTAATTCCTGGTTAAGGCGTCTGGTGAAGAAAGGTGCGGAAGGATGCTCCAGTAGTCTTCAGTGACATGGGATTAGTGTTTGAATGGAGGTTGGTACTCAGTTCAAGGATGGGCCACGTGGAGGTGAACGCGTTTCCCCCCAAATTACTTTTATAGCACCTTTTATAATATGTCAAAGTGCTGAATATTTTATTTCTTTTATTTATAGACCTTTATATAGCGCGAACTTGACCCGAAGGTGTCAGAGCACATTACAGAGTTAACATAGCAGCAGTGACATGAGCTACATATGGAGTGAATAAAAATACATAGTAACAGTATATAAAATAAGTATTTGGTAGACAGTAGGGACATTAGCGCAAACCAGACCCAGAGGATTCAGAGAGCTTTACAGAGTTACCATAGCAGTAATTACACGAGATACATATTGTGTAAATAAAACTACATAGCAGTATATAAGAGAGGTGTATGCCAGACAGTAGGATGTGTGACCGATATCGTTCTGAGCTAGTTATGGTAAGGTGTTATAAAGGTGGGGAGAATAGAGGCACAGTTTTTCCGCGTGGTAGTGATGCTCAGAATTGTTCGGAGAGTGTGGGGTAAGGGCAACAGGTCAGTCAGATGTTTTAGGTGGGAGGGTGTAGGTATTTATCAAGAAAAGTTGTTCACATTTCTTCTTGAAGTGGAGGAGTTATTGGTTGCATTCGCAGATCCAGTCTTTGTGCTTCTGAGACAGGTAACACTTCTCTGCAACATTTTGACATTTGATGTTCATGAAAGTGCTCGAAAATGCACCGGCCGTTTTTGTTCCTCCAGAGATGCTTGTCACCCAGATTCGTCATGGACAGCACTTTACTAGCGCTTCTGACGGGGGCAGGGCAGGGGGTCGAGCTAATAATCTGTCTGCGGCTGTTCTCCCAGTGTCTTCGCCCCTCAGTGAAAACAGCAGCGTGTGGTAAAGTCAGCAAGTAGGGCGTCCTCTCACAGTCGTTAAGTAGCACTCTGTTTCCTTGCACCGTGTCTCTTTGTCTTTGATCTCACATAAGTACAGCTAATTGTTCCTGCAGACGGGCCTGCGCCTCACTCCTTAAGCCTCCTTTAAAGCAGCTGCCACGTCACTGAGATTACACTTGTCTGCTTCCCGTCGAGACCTGGGAACGAACCTCTGCTCTTCGTATTTAAACACGAGTAAATATTTCCCCCTGTTTTTCTTGCTGAAAATCTCTTGGTACATTTCGGGCCTGTGTTTTGTTACTCGAGATTCAAAGTATTTGAGGTTAATGTGAGAAACAGATGCATGATGCGATGTGAGATTTTTTTTCTGCACTGCAGGATTTATTCAAAGGGGCTCAAAATTCAATTAATAAAATTATTAAAATTATCCCGTTCCTAGATTTGAATATTAAAGGCACCTCGATCCGGGGAGCATTGTTTTAACTACATATTTAGTAATGAGTTTAAAGAAGGTCACTTTCTCTCTGGTCATCTACACACATTATGCCAGTTTAGGGCCTCATTACGAAGGCGGGCGGACCTGAGTGCCAGGCAGTGCAGGGAAAACAGTGCATAGCTACCCCCCCCCCCCCCCCCCCATCACAAAGGGGGGCCCGCTGTCTGAAACATTGTCTGTGAGACCCTATGTCATTATTTGTATTCCGGGTGTTTGGACAAAATATAGGGTCCAAAATATTGTGTGGACAAAATATTGCGTCAACATTATCAAGCGCAAGAATATTGTGAATGTACGTTTCTATGGGTATACAGAGATTCTACGGGTAAGCACCTTGACTATATCTTCAAGGTCTATAGACGCTGAGTAAAGAACATTAAATCTATACTTACCTATTTGCGCGTACCTTCTCAATATTTTGACCTTTGATATTTTTTAAACAATATTCTGTCCACACAATATTTTTGTCCTCGGTATTCTGTCAGTGATTCATCATATGGCATTGCACTCCTCAAGTAATAAGGACGTTGAGGTCCCATCTTGAACGAATGCTATAAGGAATAAATAAACCATGAGTTTATTTTTGTGCAGCTTATTCTATTAAACTTGCTTTGTTATTGAGCCTATACGATTGCCCTGTCATATTTGAGTCACCTCCTGGGATTGTTTCAATTGTTTTTGCAGTATGCTTGTAATTTCATTTTCTTCTTGTTTAAACATGAATGGGGGCAGCTATACTGAAAACACCATATTCGACAGATGGTTTATGTGAACATTTAATTAATTACTGGCAGCCTAATAGTACCAAATAGCTGAACACATGGAAACATAACAAGCATTGGCATAGCCAATAGGTCTCGCCTTTGGGACATTATAAGTGTTTAGCCATACAACAGTTGGTGTTGCACCAAGGATATTGTGCTGCTTAATTAAATACTTATAGGGTCCCAAAGGCGAGACCTATTGGCTATGCCAATGCTTGTGTCTCTTGCCCTCAGGATGAAACATATGTCCTCGGTGAGGTATCACCCTTCCCCAGCCTTGGATGGAACTTCGAGGGGGGGACTTCGTAAAGTATGCGATCACAAGCTATGATCATGGACAGTGATCTGAAACCGCATGTATGGAATTTTCACGAGGTGGGCAGAGTGAGGCTATAAATGTAACACTGAGGCAATGATTAACTGATGAGGTCTTAGGGCAAATTTTCGGCTGATCAGACTAAAAAAGAGATGTAATACAGAGAATAAAGTGTTCAGTGAAAATTCTTCTTTATCCGCAGTTACTGAGACAGAGCATTCACTGCAACGGATGCAAAGCTTTGTTGAGTGTTGTTTTTTATTTATATTTTATTTCTAGTTGTTACTCTGTCACTGTGATAAACTCGTGGCTCTAACAAATGCATAAACATTCCTATCTCCCACACTGCTATCACAAAGCTGCATGCGTCTCTCTGGCTGCCTTGCACCCAAAGGGCTCACTCACTATCATTGCTGCTTTTTCTTTGAGTAGTTTTTTAGCCCTCCAAACAGTACTACTAGTTACTCACTTTCCCATGGCTGCCCTGACTTTCAGAATTAAACAAAACATTTAGGATAGCTATTAGGCATCATATCTATGCATAATGTTTTCAAACCGAAAGTCGAAAGTGAAAATGTCTCCTCCAAACGCTAAACTTTTGAATGCAGAGTATGAAAATAGGCAGTTTGTAGAACTAGCTCATTAAATGTGTAAGTTTAAAAAAAATAACTGTATTCTCCCCCCCCCCCCCCAAAATCCTTTCATACTTACAATTCCTAATGGCACAGACAAATGTTTCTGCATACATTGAATTATACTGTTGCTTAGAATTTGGTGAAAGAACAGTTTATGAATTTGTGAGGATTCTGGTCCCCTCTATAAGGCCATGCCCTTCTTTACAGATGCCAAGCTCCTTTACAGGAATACTGTTTCATGGCCTTGTCCCTTTTGAGAACTCCACCTTTTCCATCTCAGTAAAAGCGCTGCATACTGGGTAAACACCTTCGGCATGTCAGCGAGCTGTACAATAAGTCCCAGGTGTTTGAAAGCAAGTATGCCTATTTATTTAGTAACTATAACATTCCGCCATGTAGTAGGACGTTGATTTTAAAAAGGCACACATGCGTGTGAATAACCTGGATTGAGTTCGCCTCAATTGTCTATTCGTGTCGCACACGATTACATTTTAGCCCGCGTCGAGAGTTGCCCTTACAACAACAAATCCAATAGCTCGTGTCACAATCCTGCATTACCTCTAGCTCTTGCTCCTCGCTCTGCTCCAGCATCTTCCTGAAGCTCACCGGACTCTCAGCCATCACAGCCCCAGGCATTCTCCCGAGAGTGTAAGCTGTAAGCTGCAAGCAGCACACACTTCAACCGCCAATGTTGCGCTTCCGGCGCACGCTGTCACAAGGAGGAACTATAAGTGAAGCGTGCGTTCCAAGCCTCTCTAACCTCAGATGGGAAGGCAAATGTAATGACGTAGGTTTACGTCTATGACTTTCATTGGAAAACGAGAGGTAACAGCTATTAAAAACAAGGCTGCGCTCTCTACGACCCTGCAATCTGTATTCTGAAGTGCTGTCCTTTGGCTAGCCTGTGCGGGATATACTCATGCACGTTCCGGGGCGCACCTTCCCGCTCCGCCGTGTGTTGTTGCTGCTCAGTCCCTCGGAAGCGGCCGCAGATGGCTCACAGCTCTCGGTGGCGGTTTCCTGCACCGCCCGGCATGGGGCGGCGACTGCTGGGGCCTCGGACCCGTGTGGCGGCTTTACCGCAGGCCCCCAGTGCAGCGCCCGGCTATGACACAGCCCTGCAGGTGTCTGCGGCCATTCGGGCAAACCAGCGACGTTGGAGAGAGGCGCTGGGAGCGGCGGCAGAACAGGTGAGATCCCAGACCCACTGACCCTTTGCGAGAGCACCTCGCAGTAGAGTACATCCCACGGGTAGTTCCACTGAGCCACGGTAGCTTCTTACAGCCACACCCCAACCAGATCCAACATGCGGGGGCGCACTCTGAGGCAGATACGGTGAGTGTGTGTGTGCCTGCCTGCCTGTGCCTGCGTGGTTGCCTGCCTGTGCCTGCATGTGTGCCTGCCTGTGCCTGCGTGTGTGCCTGCCTGTGCCTGCGTGTGTGCCTGCCTGTGCCTGCGTGTGTGCCTGCCTGTGCCTGCGTGTGTGCCTGCCTGTGCCTGCGTGTGCATGTGTTGTGAACAGCCGGCCGGGATCGGAGCGCGTGACCTGATCCGATTCCGGCCGGCTGCGTGCTCGTGACAGTCTGTTGTCTCTGCCTAGTCCTTGACAGGCAAAATGACTGAAATGATTGCAATAGATCGCTTTGCGACAGCAGGGGCTTTCGCCCCTGCAATCGCAGGCGCGACCTAAAAACGACGTGCTTTTATGGTATCAATGTATAGATGTGTTAGAAATGGTGGTCTCCAGTTGGCAGAGCTAGGTACCTTTGTCCAAATAAGGACCCTTGCTTCTAGTCAGGCTAAGGGAGATACACACTTTAGATAACCCCTGCTCACCCCCTGAGTAGCTTGGCATGAGCAGACAGTCTTATCCCAAAGGCAATATGTAAAGTATTTGTACTCAAAACACACAGTAATACAGTGATAACACCACAAATGGACACCACACCAGTTTAGAAGAATAAAGTATCTTGATGTAAACTCAAAACGACCAAAACAACCACAATTCAACATACAGAAAATAAAATATGACTTTCAGGACAATTATTGTAAAAATAAAGGTTGTAGAAAACAAATAGCTCCACCTGGGGCTAGTGCGAAATTGTGACAGCAATAAATGCAAAGTATGGCCCCGACTGAGAGGAGCACGGCATCCGGCACGGAGTCACAATCACCCCCAAACAAACAGTACCTTGGAAACAAAGTCTATGACGATGCACAGCATCTTGGAGGTGAGGCATCGGTGGCGAGCTTGAGGCCGGCTCCCCGGTTGCCATGGGAGACGAGGCATCGTGACCGCGAGGAGGCGATGTGTCGTGTCCAGGACAGGGGGAAGATGGTTGCGTCGGCAGTGAGGCATGGGTTCCTGTGACGATGCAAAGTCGGTGAGTTCGCGGAGTCACCCTCTTTGGTTATCGGCGCCGCGTCGGAGACAGGTTTTCTTACTTCTCTTAGGTTTGTTTCAGCTCCCAACAGCAGGAACAACCTCCAGAGGCCCAAAATGGAATAGGCACCTCCTGGCAGGTCAGAACTCTCAGCAGTCGAGTTCAGGTGAGCTGGGGGGAAGTCTTTGTGTCCCTTAGACTTCAGAACAGGAGGCCAGCACACTCAGGCCCTTGGAGATTCTTCTTCAAACAGGTTCATAACAAAGTTCTAGCCTTTGTCATTTCCTTAGCAGAAACAGCAACTGCATGCCAACCCCACACAGTACATAGCAAAGGGGCAGTACTCCTCCTCACAGCTCTTCCACTCTTCTCATTGGCAAAGGATCCTCTTGAGTCCAGAAGTGGTCTAAAGTTCTCGGGTTTAAGGTCTACTACTTTTACCCAATTTTGTCTTTGTTCTCTTTGTGCAAGGGTCTCTCGGCCACATGCATCAATGTTGCCGTTTGCGAATCCTTAATTGCGAAAATTAAGGAATCGCAATTAAGAATTCGCAAACGGCAATGCATCAAAATTTCGCAAATATGTTTGCGATTTCTTATTTTTCCTTAATTGCGATTCTCAATTTGCGAATCGCAATTAAGGAATCCCATTCCCATTGATTCCTATGGGCCAAGAGGCCCATAGGAATCAATGGGAAGGCATTCACAATTTGCGATTTTCAATTTGCGAATCGCAAATTGAAAATGCAATTTCAAGGGTGCAGGGTGGGTCCAAAGAACCCTTCCCTGCACCCCTGAAATTAAACTGAAGTGCAATTTACACACACACATGTCCCAAGGACATGTGTGTGTGTAAAATGCAACTTTCAAAAATGCAAATTTGTGCATGTTTGAAAGTTTTCGATAAATTAGCATGAAGTCCAACTTCATGCTAATGTACCTCTTCCAAATTGCGAATTCGCGATTTTGAAATGATCATGCATTGCATTTAAGAAATCTCAAATTGCGATTTCTTAAATGCAATCGCAATTTTAGAAATCGCAACATAATTGCGATTTCTAAAATTGCGAAAACATGATGCATTCCAATTTTGACAATTGCATTCGCAAACGGCCAAAAATTGCGATTCGCACCATTTGCGAATGCAATTATCAATGATGCATGTGGGCATCTGAGCCTAGTCCAAACCAGTTCTGTCCTCACTGGTGCAGTGTGACTACAGGGGGTGGAGACAGCATTGTGCAAGGGAGACAGGCCCTTTTCGGGTGCAAGGAAATCTCCTCTCACTACTCTAAATGCAGGCAAGTCCCATTCTGCTCAACTCTGAGTCATCCAGGAAGGGCCATGCACACCTCAACCTCCCCAGTGGATGTCTGCAGTGAATGCACATGCCCTGCCCCTGTCACTCCAAAACCAGACAGTCAACACCCTCCACTTGATTCGCAAGATCTACAGATGGATCCCCACCGGTACCAGAAGGACAGTCACCCAGGCACTCGTCAGCAGCAGAATGGACTACGGCAACGCTCTCTATGCAGGAACATCAGCCAAACTCCAGGAACGACTACAACGCATACAGAACGCCTCAGCACGTCTCATCCTCGACATCCCCCGCCACAGCCACATCACAGCCCACTTGAAAGACCTACACTGGCTCCCGTCAACAAGAGGATCACCTTCAAGCTCCTTACCCACGCTCACTAAGCTCTCCACAACACCGGGACAGCGTACCTCAATGAACAACTCACCTTCTACACCCCAAACCGCCAGCTTCACTCCACTGACCTCGCCCTCGCCACCGTCCCCCGCATCCATCAAGCGACCGCCGGCGGCAGATCATTCTCTCACCTCGCCGCAAAAACCTGGAACACCCTCCCCATCCGCCTACGACAGACCCAGGACCTGCTGGCCTTCAGGAGACTCCTCAAGACCTATCTGTTCGAGCAGCATCACCCCCTAGTTCCTAGAGACCCTCACAGGTAAGTTGTGTGCTCTACAAATGTACTGATTGATTGATCAATCCACAAACAGGCAGAGGCACAAAGAATGGTTAAACAAGAAAATGTCTACTTTCTAAAAGTGGAATTTTCAAACACATATTTTAAAAACCATCCTTACTAAAAGATGTGTTACTAAATTCTGAGTTCAGAAGGCCTAAACTTTTCTTCTCCATCTTGTCCCAATGGGAAGTTATACTTGTAAGATGTTACAAAGTATCTGCCATTCTATCCTATGGGGCAGATAGCCTTTCAATAGTGAAAAACGAAATTGACAGTATTTCACTATCAGTACATGACACACACACCAGTACATGTCCTACCTTTCGCATACACTGCACCGTGCCCATTGGGCCTATCATAAGGATGCCTTTCATGTAAGAAAAGGGAAGGTTAGGGCCTGGCGAGTGGGTGCACTTGCCAGGTCAACACAGCAGTTCAAAACTGTGCGTAGACACTGCAGTGGCAGGTCTGAGGTACCTTTTCAAGGCTACTCATGTGGGTGGCACAATCAGTGCTGCAGGACCACTGGTAGCATTTGATTTACAGGCCCTGGCACACTCAGTGCACTTTACAGGGAGAACCATTTGTAATATCAATTTGCATAGGGAGTACTTGCACTTTGACTCTGATCAGCAGTGGCAAAGTGCCCAGAGCATCTAAGCCTTCAAAAACAAAATCCAGCACAGCATCAAAAATACAGGACGTGGAGGCAAAAAAATCAGGGGAAACTACACCAAAGATGCTAAGTCTAAGACGCGGTAACAGACCTTATAAACAGCCCTTTGCAAGATGGTGGTTTGTTCATTGGCGGAGGTCCGTGGTTCCCAATCCAAGATGCAGTAATCCAATCCAAGATGTAGTAAACCATTTTCCTATGATGTCAGTTTTCATCTAAGTTTCATTTCATTTAAAGGGGGCATCAAGATAAAAAGATAGTGTTGCACTGCATTTAATTGCCTGAGTTTTTGTCGTAGCCTGCACACTCTAATTCTATTTTCATCCCTAAATGTTGTTTCTAGCAGTTTGGATTGTTTTCTTATGGATTCCTCTTCTGGTATTACTTGGCTTGTTTATGCTTCCTGATGTTAATTGTAGTTTGGTGCCATGCTGATTACTCCAGTATTATCATCGTAAGTCAAGATTTATAAGATTACCAAATAAGGTTTTTTTACCCTTTGTATTTTTTTTTCTACCTGGGACACTCTAAGGAGACACTTGGCACTTTCAAGTACATTATTCTGTGGAGGGTCGTATAGTGGCCACCTTAAGCAGCCTCCCTTTCCTCTGGAAATCAAGACAGGCATTAAACAGACCTTCTGAGCACCCAGCCATTGACAAACTTTCAGTTCATGTTGTCATGCAGCATGCCACATTTAATGGCCCCTAATGTAGTGTATGGAGTACTTATTGTTCTAGAGAGAGATAGCATTATCAAAGAGCAAATAAGATTGATGCATCGAGAGAGGGGGTCATAATGTCGGTGCACCTCTGCCACTGGGTGTTGTGTTATGCAAATATTTAAAATCCCTCAGTTATCAGCCAGTGGCTGACTGTAACTTTCATTCATGATCTTTGAAGGCTTGTCATTGCACCTGCACAGGTTAGATAGGTCAGTATAATGGTCCCCTTTCTCTACTGCCAGAAGCAAAGGGAGATAATCACAAAGATGGTTTAAAAAAGTTTAATAAGATATGGTGCTGTTCTAGAAGGGCCTGTGCTTGTGCCTTCCTATTAAGTCTGTGATTGGTAGAACAAATGCCCATCCTTCTGATTAATTACATGGGAACTAACACTCTATATGTTATGTGCCAAGTCTTTCCATGTTACAGTCCATGCACAACTGGGCTCATGAACAACGCCATGTTTTGGGAAATCCAGGCACAGGGGAGGTAGCGGAGGGAGTTGACCTTGTCTTTCCTTGGCCAGTCACTGGAGGGGTTGTGCACAGGAGCACCAGGCTGTTACCTAGCAGTGGAGTGGCCAGGATCAGCGTCATGTTCAGGGTGTGCAGCATCCAGTCGCCGTGAGTGGGATATTTCGCTCTGTTCCCAGACCCTCAATGAGGATAGCTTTGAGGAGAAGTTCAGAACCTGCTGAAAGGCATGAGGGAAGCCTTCCCTGTGGCACAAGAAGTTACAGGGGCCTCTGTCCCTGTAACTTCTTGTGCCAGAGGAGGACTCTCAAAGCAGAAGACATTGCACCTCTCATACATAGGTCACTCTCCACATGCACATAATGAGGAGCAAGCAGCTGAAAGCCTGGTGGTCTCAAAAAGGAAAACAAATAAAGTACCCCTAAACACTGGCCTCCCAGCATTTTGGGGACTTTTTTTTTGTTTCTCAAAAGCAAACATACATAAAACTAGTATGTTTTTGAAAATCAAATATCTTTGCTGTGCTGGAGCCTTGAACCTGACGCCTGCCAATGCAAAGCTTCACTGCCTCAGCGGAGCTGCCCTGGTAGCGGCTCCTCTAATGGCAGAGAGGTCTCCACCTGCGTGGTAGAGATCTCTAAGCACCAGATCAGTGGGGTATATCTATCCCTGTCTGGAGGAGAGGAGCCAGCCTGCCAGCCTCTAAACAGGCTCTCTGGTGGCAAGTCTTCATATACTTCAGGATCTAGTGTGTGGTATGGAGGAAACTAAGATAAGAGAACCTCACCTGATTGTGAGATTCCGCTTAAAGCTCTGGTTTGGGAATCAACATGGCAGGCCACTGGTCACTGACTGGTGCAGATGGGCTACCTTAGGCACCCATTTAAGCAAGCTAGCCATATGCCAGTGCCGGAGCGCCTTTGCTGCGATCACCATTAAATAAGTCCACTAGGTGACCCAGTCTTTGGAAATGCTACTGTCACTGATTAAAACCAGGAGGAAGTCAGACCAGAGTGGCAAAGAACCCAAACTGCCAATGGCAGTAATTAAAAAACACAATACAATAATAAAATAAGCGAGTCCATGCACACTCGAATGAGTGAATATAAAGACAGAAAGTCAAATTAGAACTGAGAAATCGTTAAAATAAGAATGGGATGCACGAGGTCCAAGCACCTGTCACTGTAGCAAAGCATTGGACGAAATAAAGAAAGTTCAAAGTATGGGCTAAGAAAAACATAATGATTTTACATAATCTGCGGTATTTCAATCATCTGAGAGCTAAGAACAAATCAGCCCCAATTTAATAAGTGAGCGGTGTAAGGCTTTCCTTGGAAGTGCTACTTTCTCTGCGCACAATCAGGTGGAAGTCAGGCCTAATTGACAAAGGAAATCCAGCTGCAAAATAAATTAATTAAAATAATAATACAAACATACAATAGGGGAGGTCGGGCACTCTCGAATGAGAGGACACAATGAAAAATAAAGTATATAAATGAGAAATATTTAAAATAAGAATGTGATGCTTGAGGTCCAAACACCCCTTATTCCAGCAAATCATATGAGGAAATAGAAAAGGCCAAGCAATGGGATGCCAAAAGGATTTCGCTTGTATACAATATGCTGTAATATGGCGCAGACCGGGAAGGCGAAGCCAGACTCTAAAGATGCCGGCGAGGAACGTCTCCCGAGGGCGGGCCTCACAGAGCCAAAGAAATGCCTGCGAAAAGAGCCTTGCACTAGGAAGGAGGGGGCAGGCAATTGGCCTTCAGGGTTCGAACCCACCAATCAGCTTGGGGTCTTGGTGAGGGGAAAAGGGGATAAGAAAGAGGCAAGGACAAGGAAGCAATTCTTGACCGCCTGAAGTTGGCCCACCCACCCACACCAAAGAGCGGGCGCCGCAGCCGTAATGTTGGGGAAAGGGCAAATGGAAACACCACCAAAAATAGCGAGACAAAATAGCACACTAGCCTTGGTAGATGAGCAAAACAGTATCCTTGGGATGCCTTTCGGCAGGGGCACTGAGGAAGCAGGCTGTTGTAATGAATACCAAGATCTATGTTTATCTTGAGTAAGATTTATTCCAAGGAGAAACCCAGAAACCCCATACCAGACGCAGCTGGTTAAACTGTCACTGCTGCACTCCACAGTGAGCTCCAAGATAGAACCCCAATGCATCATAGATGACATAGCCCAACCTCACATATAACATTCTAATACAATATAACATATCTCCCACCTTACACTAAATAAAATAAAGAAAAACAAAGAAAAGAAAAAACAAAAGAAAGATAATGAGCATATAAATAAACTTCTACAGAATATCCCACAAGAACATTAAAAATGTTTCAAGCAGAAACAACATAATCTCTAAGATATTCAGGAGCTCTTCTTTCTCCCACCTATCTCAAAACACGAGAAGAAGTCAACAATCTATCTCCCCTCTTCCATCATCACTTCCTCTCACAACCTCATCAGACACATCCCTTCTGTAACTTCCTCTGTCATCTTTAGTCATAAATTCACCATCAGCCATCATCATCCAAGGCGACACTCCTTCACATCCATCCTCCATCTGCAAATCCATCTTGCACTTTCCATTTTTCCTTTGATACAACGCCACTCTCCTTAAATTCCATGTCTGTCCATTCATTAACTTTACCCAATTACCACCAACTGCCTTCACCTTAAACGGACCTCTGAACTTGTTCAGAAAATTAGTGTTAAGACCAGGTTTGACCATAACCCAATCACCAACATTGATGAACACCCTATCTGTTTTCCCATCTGACAATGAGTTTTCTACTTTTTTTGTGACCGTACTAAAACGCATCCAAGATGGAAGCAATTTCGTCCCTGCTGCCCTACCACGCATCATCTCAAAAGGACTCACACATAGACTACTATTAACAGTTGTCCTGTATGCCCACAACATCTCAGTAACTGAATCAACAACATTCAAACGAGAATTGTATGCTAACTGCATGGTGCCCTTCACCATTCTATTGAGGCGCTCTACCAAGCCATTACCTTGTGGGTTGTACAATGAACAACAAGAATGTTTTACCCCAACAGAATTCAAAAACTGTTCCATCTCACACGACGTCAACTGTGTGCCATTATCTGAGAGAATAACTGATGGAAAACCTTCTCTTTTAAAAATCTCCGTCAAAACTCCAATAGTAGCCGCAGTGGTAATCGAACTCATAAAAGCCACCTCAATCCACTTTGACTTTACATCCACCAGCACCAAAGCAAATCTCTGACTTTGTGGCAAAAATGAAAATGGGCCAATAAAGTCTATACAAACTTTCTCCCAAACTCTCTCTGCTGAAGTAATATGTTGAGTCTCTTTAGAAATGCCTAAACCTACCTTTAACCTCTTTTCTGACTCCTTACATGCCAAACACCTCTCAAACCATTCTTTTACTTCAACATCCATGTTCTCCCTCTTACTTTTCACTGTCATTGTTTGCCCCAAATGCCCTTCATGTGCAAAACTGATTAGCTTACTACGTAGAGCACACGGAGGAACAAACTTGTCGTTCCTCATGATGGTACCATCCGGAGTGACTGACAACTCATCCACAACTTTCACAAAGGGTCTTATTGCTACTGGTAACACACCTTCTCTCCTTGATCCATCCTTGATCATTCTCACTACACCTGTCAAAACAACATCTTCCTGCATATGCTTATGCCACATTTTCCTTTCAATAACATTCTCACATGTCTCCAAAGCATCGTCCACATTCACTACAACCTCCTCCGTCTGTAAATCCAATACCTCACAATTTCTGTCCGGTAAACGGGACAAACAGTCAGCCACTCTATTCCACCAACTAGGCAGATACTCCAATTTACAATCAAACTCTTGTAACTTGACTGCTAACCGAGCTAGACACCCTGAACAATTTTTAATTCCACCTGGACCCAAAACTTTCAGCAATGGCTTAAGATCTGTGCGAAGTGTAAATGGGCTGCCCCATAAAAATACCTTAAAATAGTTTGTTGCCCACGCCGCAGCCAATGCCTCCCTTTCAATCACTGCGTAATTTCTTTCTACTTCTGACAAAGATCTAGAAGCAAATGCAACCGTCTTTTCCTCTCTTCCATGTTTTTGTGCAAATACTGCTCCAATCCCCACACCACTGGCATCTACCGTCACAACACACTCTAAATCAGACTTAAATGGAGTCAATACTCCTGCATGTGTGATGTCACGCTTAACCAAATCAAAAGGTTTTTGCTGCTCTTCTTTCCATACAAACTTCCTTCCACGTCTCAACAATTCTCTCAACGGCTCCGTCTTCTGTGCAAAATCCAACACGAACTTAGCATAATATTCCACCAGACCCATAAAGGATCTCAATGAATCCCTATCATGCGGTGCTCTTGCATTGACAATGGCACTCACTAAATTCTCCTTTGGTTTGATTCCCTCACTTGTGACCAAATGGCCCAGATACTCAACTTCACCCGTCAAAATCTTACATTTCTCCCTGCGTAGTGTCAAACCCGCCTTATCCATGCATCTTACAACTTTTCCCAAAGGCAGATTATGTTCCTCTTCAGTCGCCCCAAACACCAACACATCATCTTGAAATACTACTGCTTTCTTCACACCTGCAAGAATCGTGCTCATCAACCGTTGAAATACGCTCGCTGCTGAGCATAGCCCAAACGGAAGCCTACAAAATTGAAATGTTCCCCCGCCAGTAATGAAAGATGTCAAATGTCTAGGGTCAGCAGCCGGCAGTCACGGCACTTGCAGCCAGGGCTGGACTGGCTACCGGGCGTTTTGGCATGCTGCTGAGCTGGGGGCTGATGTCACTGCGGTGGGGGCTAATTTCATTGATGGAGACCTGCGTATCTTCGAAATAAACAAAGCAAAACGAATTTCATTCAGCACACCCAGGTCCCCATCAACGAAATCAGCCCCCAGCTCGGCAGCATGCCAAAATGCATGGTTGCCAGTCCGGCCCTACTTGCAACCTGGGTTGGGCCTGACGGCCACTGGCACAAATTGGCAGTAGTAAGGGTAGCCTAAAGGCCACCAGCGCTAGGCACCAAAGGAGGGAGGCCGTCACACGGGGGGCTGAGCTGAAGTGCTGGAAGGAGTGTAAAGAGCAATGCAACAGAGTGTGATAAGTTTATAGATGTGATGCCGTGCGGAAATCATGGAACATACGGATGACCATGGAAATGTGATGTTTATGTTTCATGCTCTCAAAATAAACTGCGGCCGTTATGCACCAGCTAAGTCTCTGACTCTGATTACCTGGTATGGGGGGGATAGCTAAGGTGCACGAAGGAGGCCACGGGCTGAGGGGGGCCACTCGCACGTCTGGGACGGGTTATCTAATTTCCACTCACACCACTATGAAAGCTCTGTGTATATCTTTGTACGTCCGTGTCTATAAATGATTGTCGAACACTTGAATCGCTGTGTGTTGTTTTCATGAGTTGTTATCAAAAGTTCACTTTTTCCCCTTACAATGTTTGTATTGTATGCTGAACGTTTCAATTTCTTTAATAAAGAAATGAATGAGAAAAACACAGACTGATTGGCTTTGCCTGTGCTTATTTACAATGGAAGAAGTCCATGTTCTTTAAGATCCCATTGCTGCATGAGCTTTCCCCTATACTTTGACCAACAGGAGATCTCTTTATGAATCTGACCCCTCGCTGCCGATGCCTATGACCCGTTTCCTTCATAACACCCCCCTTGTGCCGTGGTTTCATCTAAATATCTCTGTTCTTCCAGCATTTCTCAAACAGTGACAGGCTGAGCTGTCGCACTGCTTGAATAATGTCCTTGTAGTGCAGCTCTCGAGTAGGAGGCTGATAGAGCGGAAGCCCCTGTCTGTGCTGATTAATCTTCAGATGTAGATAGTGCTTGTTCGGGCAATGCATAAAAGGTCTTTTAATTCATCTTTTGTGAAAGCCTTTCCCGGATTGTTTACAGTATGCGATGCCTGCATAAAAGCCCATCTCAATACTGTAAACGTTTTGCCAGTTAGCACTTAAGAACCAGCAGGCATCCCTTTGTTGTAGATGGAAGATACATGCAGATCTCTGGGTGCATAGATGCCAACAACTCGTGAATGTGGTGTGGGGGGGGGGGGGGGGGGGGGCTCCTTGGGGGCTGGTCCAGAAAACTGATGCTTTGTGGACTTGTTTAGGACAGTTTCAGGGAGAAGCCTGTCAGGGTTTTTTACTGGTTTGTGGAGGTGTACTTCTAGCTGTGTTCAGCAGGGAATGAAGATTCTTCTTCAAGTGGCAATCACTGACATCCTCTAAGAAAACCGCAAAGGTGCATGACGGGCATCTGATTTAATTGGCATTTACTCCAAAGAGATCACGCGTTCTCGTGTCTCTCGTGGTGTCTGAGATCACACTGTGCAGCTGCAGCTGCTGCCACGAGCTCTCAGTGTAATCTAGCCTTTGAACTATGCATCACACACTACACATATGCATTTTGTCTAAAGGTGACAAGGTATTGAGGATAAGCGGCTTCTCATTATTGTAAAGTATGAACTTTGCCCCGGGATGCTTAGATGGAACATCGGTACCCTATAACGCGCAGCTATAGTACAGTAATCTAAGATATTTTGTACACCTTTGTAAATACTGGTCTCTATCAATAGTCCACTATCCCATACCTGAATGAGTTAAACTAAAGCACATTTGAAGCAATATTAGTTTATTTTTCTTGCAGAACTTGGCCAGCTTTTCTCGGAAGTATGTATTGCTCAGTCCGCTGTCTCACAAAACCCTTTAATAACTAATACATGCTTTATGAGTTTTTTTGAAAAGTTCTGAAAACATTTGTCTTTGATTAAGTAGCAACGGAAATCTCTTCAATATCTGAGGGCTGTCATCTTTTATGGATAACGCTTCCTCTTCATTTGCTGAGGGCACATCTGCTTGTATGGCCCACACTGTGACTTATTATCCACAACCATTTTCATAATGGTAGCCTGATACGAAGATGAAAGGAGTGTCAGGTGGAGATTAAGCGCTACTTAAAGATATATGCTATCTGGAGCATTCCAAGCAAAATACCGCACTCCCTTCCAAGTGTCTGCGAGATCGCAGCGGGCCTACCTTTATATTACTTTAGTACTGGAAAAATTGAAGACAATTTTATTAAACGTGGAGAACAACCCCTATTTTAGAGGCCTGGCAGCAGCTGTGCTTAGACTGTCACTGTTACTGCGAATTGTCCTAGATGGAAAAACACCTTATTTTACCTCATAATAGATTACAATACCTCTTCTGGTCCGTCATGTCCCGATCCTTACATAGTGAGGCTTGTCTCCTTTGACAGACAGCTGCTGCCTATCCTAACCCAATTGATTTTCTGATCCCTGGGATATATTCATTCCCTAAAAACAGGAGGAAAGGGGGCAACACACTTCACGTTGCTTGTTTTGTTTCTGTCTTGTGGGAAACACTGAACATTTCCCGCCAAGGAAGACATAAGGTAAGAACATTTATTTAGTAGTTGTTTATTTTCAAAGAATCCTTCAGCTGTGCCGCAGCCAGGAAGGGTACATTTGTGATCTGGGACTTTAGTAGCACAGTGGATCCTGCTCCTCCAGCCCGATCCCCTCTTCCTTCTCTGTCGGACACCTAATGCGTCCAGTGTTGTCTCAGTTGAAGGAGAGTGCAAGTCGATCTTAAGATATCCCTCTTTTGGGGTGCTGAGGAAGCCCAGCCTCACTTCTGCACTAAGCAGGTGAGAGGTGCTGCTTTGCTCTCACTTCCTGGTTTCCCCTTCGCACAGTCACTGCCTCTTGCCTGATGTAGTCATGGTGCTGCCCAGAGAGAGCTGGGCAACAGCGTTAATTAGTTCTTTTTGATACCAGCAGATATGGGAAGAGTCTATAGAGGCTAAAGTCTCTTTTAGAAAGAATGCCATTTGTCATGGGGAGCAGGACGACGTCCATTGCGGTCAATCCATCCTCGGGGCCTCTGAGTTAACAGCCTTATATTCTTCAGCAACTGAGCAAGATGTTGCAGGATCTCCCGAGAACCCTCATGCATTTCCCCCTAATGATCTGCCACCCCAAAACATCACACAGGCAGTGGCTGCTGCTTTAAATGCTAAGGTGGGCCCCCTCCATCTAAAACACCCAGGAGTTCTGAATGTTCAGATTCTGACTTTGATGAAGAGGACGTAGCAGAACCATAGGGTTACGTATATACAGGGAGCAGATTTGAATGAGGTTCTACAACATGTGACAACACAGTTGTCCTTCGCAGTTCCGAGATAATTTCTTTCTTTAGCACCAAAGGCAGGAACTAGTGAGTCTTCTTTACACTGCCCAGTCTCTTAGCTTTTGTGCTGGAAGAGGGAGGTAGGAGAGCATCCCGTATTGCCCAGATTTTGTAGCTCATCAATACGGTATCTCTAATTTTGGGGAGGAGTTTCCTTCAGTGGTATAAGTCGGCTGTATTTTGGCTTGCCTTTAATGTCGGGGTACTACGATGTTGGATAATGCTTCACCCTTCTGATACAGTAGATAACAAGTGGAGACAGCAGGAAAGTGAGCTTATTCTGCTTCTAACTTAATTGTAAAAGAAAACACTTATGCCACCTATATTCGACGACCTCTCATTTGAGACTTTCAGGCATTATCCGAAGAAACTCGATCAGGCAGACATTGCATGGCTCAGCCGTTCACGACAGCTTCCTTTCTGATATATCCTTTGACTGATTTTGTGTGACATTAGCTGCCTTGATTTCTCATATCGTGCAGCTCGCCACCACAAATAGATGAGATCTTGGAGAAATCTATTCTCCTTCACCTTCTTTTGATGGGAGGCAAGCTTGTAGGTCCACCATTAGAGGAGCTGGTAAAATGCCCTGCAGAAAATCATACATTTAGGAAAATAATTAGGTGCCCTGGAAGGCGCCAAAGTTTCAGTCAATTACACTTTGCTTCGCCTTTCCTAATAAGGGTTCAAATCAGCCATTTCAGCGAAGGGTCTAAGCAAGTGACCCCTACCTCTGACCATACCTGATTTCAGACTTGAGTTACCCCTCAGACTCCCCAAAGCATGACTTCCGGTCATCTCCTTCTCCTGTTTAGGGGTTGGCTTTTGCGGTTTTTTCGATGCTTCAAAAGATTCAGTGACATGCCCTTGGGTACTGAAAGTGGTAGAGGGGATCACATTGACTTTGCGGAAGATCCAGGACATGTCTTCTTCCCATAAAGCTCTGACCAAAGCAGAAATAATTCCTGTTTCTTAGGCAGAATAGGGTCTTGGTTAGTAATCTATTCTGTTCATCCTCAAAAAGTCATCAATGAATGTCTGTCCTATTCTCGTCTTACAAGGAGTAAATCTGCTCCACATATTCCATTGAAGATGGTGATTCAACAATCCATTCAGTTACTTGTATCTACCTGGGACTTTCTACCTTCTCTGGACCTGTTGTACAAATATCTGCATGTCCCAACACTCTTAGAAGTACTTGTGATTTGTTGTCCTAGATCAACACTTTCAGTTCCTTGGGCTCCCTTTTGAAATATCCTCACCTCCAAGAGTCTTTACAAAGACCCTGATGCGTCGGGTGAATAATTTAAAATCCAGAGCATTCAGATTTTTCCTTACTTGGAGTACTGGTTGATCTGTTCTTCTTTTTCCAAGGGGAAACTAGACATCCAGCTGGTTTGTGAAGTTCTTAATTCCCAGGGATACCTGGTGAGCCTCACCATGTCACACCTGGTGCCATGTCAGTACCTTCGTTTCAGTGGAGCTCTTTTTCTTAAACATCTGCTACAGGCGTTTGTTCCTCCTGTAAGAAGGGAGAACTACTGTCTTGCTTTTTATTGCGTTGGAACTTTCAGAAGCATCAGCTTGACACAAGCTGAAAATTTAGGAAGACATGTGGCCTATGATCTCCTGGGTCTATGTGTTTGGCTTCACCTGCAGCAGCTATTTCATCACTTACTACAACACTGGATCCCTCGGTCAACAGACTAGGAGGTTATGTTTCCAGTCACTCTAGGAACTTGTCAGGCTCCTCAGTGATTAGCAATCCTTGATCACTTGAACAGAGTTATTGTTTTGGACCTGCACCCACTCCCTCCAACCACGCCAGAAACCTCAGAATCATCATTGACAACAAGCCGACCATAAATCACAGATCAATGCAAACTCCTCCATTTGCTCCCTCACTCTGCGCATGCTAGGAAAGATCTTCAAGTGGCTACCCCTGCACACGAGATGCACCGTGACACAAGCCCTCATTACCAGCTTCCTGGACTATGGCAAAGCCCTCTACATAGGTATCACCGCACACCTCCCATAGAGACTTCAAACTATACAGAATGCTGCAGCCAGACTCATCCTCGGCCTTCCCCGATGAACCCACATCACACTCCCCCTCAGGCAACTCCACTGGTTCCTGTTTTTCAGAAGAGCTGCCAATTTAAGCTGCTGACCCACGCACACAAAGATCAACATAATCAAGGGCCTGCGTACATTTTTCACTACCTGACCAAGAAGACTACACGCTGCCTCTCTTTCACTTGCCCATACTTCCTGCGTCTATCGAAGCAGAAGTGGAGGACGCTCCTTCTCCCATATTGCAGCAAAGACCTGGAACAGCCACCCCACACAACTTTGTACCATCACCTCACTTCTGGAATTCCTAATGGTCCTCAAGACCTGGCTGTTCAAATAAGCTTCTGGGACCCCAAGCGCCTGGATACCCTATTGGGCGATTAGCTGCTCTTTATAAATCCTGATTGATTGATTTTGTCTTCTCACAATCCAAGAATTTTGGCTACAGATACGAGCAGCAGGGTTGGGGAGCAACCTTAGGATTTATGATAGCTCAGGGTTGAGAGGCCCCAAAAGAATCAAACCATTCCTGCAACTGAGGATAGATAACTATAATTCTCAGTGCTGTCTTTGCTTGTCCTCTCATCTACAGGGATAGTAAGTCTAGGTCAGGACAGACAACCACATGACCCATGCATCCATAAATTATGAAGGAGTGAAAATAATTCCAAGTCTAGTCACTCTAGCTCAGGAAATCAAGATGTGGACTAAGTACCATCTCAAGTCTCTGTTAGCAGCCTTCATTCCAGTGACCAAGAAGAAGCATCCAAATCATTTGAGTCAGATATTCCCATCCTCTGACTCTTTGTCCTCATCTGTTCCAGGAGACTCGATGAAGTATGCTCTCCTGTTGTTACATCTTTTTGTTTCTAATTGAACAGAATACTCTTCTACCATGGCGCTGTAAATTCTCCCAGTGCTTAGTACGAGGACGCACTGCCTCTAATCTCAAGCTATGACTTATTTTATGTATATCGCCTTTCTTCCTCCTCCTGAGCAGGTTTCTACAGAAGATCCAGGAAGACCATGTAGAGGTTCTCTTAGTAGCTCCTTGGAGGTCTTGAAGACCTTTGTTTCCCAAATTTACTATAATAATAGTACGCCCCCATGAAGGTTTCTAAATAATCCATTTCCCTGGATGTGTTTTGTCCTATTCTCTCAGAATACTTTTTCCAGTGTCTCATGCGGGAAGTATGGGACTTGTGTGGTTCAGTCTGTAGACTCAGAGATGCTTCAGTGAGCTTACCCTTCATTTACAGGAGTCTACACAACCAAATATGTTTAAGATATGTGCTTAGCACTGGCCAAATGTTGTATCCTGTGTTCCTCTAAGTTGTTCAGGCTGCTTCACACAATCCTGTAGAGATTTTAATTTTCTCAGCGATGGGCTTCTGCTAGGGCAACATCAAGAATTCAGTGAAGAGTGATTAAACCCTTTGGAGATTCTGAGGTACATCAGGTATTTTCCTTAGTTTCTTTTATCTCCCCAGAAGCTTTTTATTAGAGGGCAGGTAGTTCACTTTCTTGTCACATCTTAGGACCTGCCATTAGTTCATTTTGAACTCCTGAATTCTATTTCCTTACTGACCTAACAGCTACAGTGTTTTTTCTGGTTTCTATTTGCTTGGAGCCCCGTTAAGCAAATTGGGCAGTTTGCTTTGTTGTAAGCTTTTTCTTAGGTCTATTCCAGACAAGGTTGTGCTTCATCCTAGTCCCAAGTGTTATCTGCAAGATTTTTTCACACTTTGTGTGCTCTCAGGATTTAGTTTCATCTGTTTTTTCCCCGTCTTACATCGGCTCAAGAGCCTCAGGTGCATTCTTTATCTGTCCATTGAGCTTTGTCCATTTATTTATCCATCAGACAGACCTTCATTTTGAAACATAAGTGTTGACTTCTGTGGACTCCTAACAGTAACCCTTTACTGTTGTCTTTGTACAATAAATTTAAAAATCAATGGGTGTTGCATCACTTTGGATCCTAGAAATTATTTTCTTTTCCCTATGTTCCCTTTTTAGACATGGGTACATTCTCATCCATGAGGTTAAATGGGAGGGGCGAAATGTGGTCAGGTGGTTGGTAGGGGTTCTTCCACATTTTGTGGGGTGTTTTTTTTTATTGGGGTGGGAAGGGAGGGTTTGGGGCAGGGTTCACAGCGGTAAAAAGAGTGCAAGCAGAAGGTACAGAAAACACACAACTTAATCATCGAAACCAGTAAATGTAAGATCCTATCAGTCAATTTAAATGGAATGTTAAACAAAAAGAAGTATGGCACTCTTATTAGATGGCTAACATCACTAAATCTCCAAGTTCTGTTTTTTCAGAAGACACATTTGAAATCTAATTCTCCTAAATTATTTATAACCAAGGTATTTTCGAATTTTTTTTCCGTGTCTTCAGGCCTTGCGGTGAGAGGTGTAGCAATTTATTTCTCGAGTAAACTTCCCTGGGAATTTTTACAAGTGCATAGGGATACACAAGGGAGATGGATTTGGGTGGTAACTAGGTTACAGGGGAAAATATTGAATTTTATAAATTACTATGGCCCTGTCTCGGATGATATCGTACCCCTGGACCTAATGATCTATTGATAGGATCCCCCGGGCAGGTGATTTTCGGAGGGGACTTTAACTTTATACAAGACGTAAGGAAAGACACTTCCAATAAAAACAAAAAACAACTAAAACCAAAGACAAAAAAATTAGTGGGAGTCATTAAACAAGAATACCAACTGGTGGATCCGTGACGGGAAATCAACCCAGACAAGGAATTTTATACCTGTTACTCGCACTGTTTTCGGACGGCGTCTCAAATTGATTTCTTTCTTACCTCCAGATCACTCCAGACTCAAGAGGCTGGCATTGGATGTCACCCTTTTTCAGATCATGCTTATGTTAGGGTAGAAATGGTGCTCGAGGGAGGAAGTGGGGAGCGGACCAGGTGGCAGCTGGATCATCTCCTTTTGCAAGATGAGGACTGGGTAAAAAGGTTTAGAGAGTGGATCTTGGAATACTTTCAGATCAATGAGAATACCGCAGCCCCTTCTCAGTGTGGGAGGCGTTTAAGGTGGCAGCCCGCGTGCAGATAATAGCCTTCACAGCCACCCAGTCCAATACCCGAAGGGCTAAGATAGCTAAATTGCAAGCTGAGGTGGATCAGGAATACGCTCTTCAACTTCAGCTTCTCCCAAATCAATATGAGCAGGCAAGAACAGCGTTGAGGGATTTTTTCATTTTAGAAGAGGTCTGTAACTCACAAATATTTCAACAAAGGGTCTATGAAGAAAGCCAGTTAATTTGCAAATTCTTGGCAAATTCCACAAGAAAAAAACAAGAGTCAGCTAAAATATCTAAAGTCTTAGACCCCCGGACTGGTCTAGAAGTAGTTAATGGCAGTGATATCCTACAGATCTTTGTTGACCACTTTCGCCAGCTTTACTCTTCTGAATATTTAGTGGAGGAGGAGAACACCCAGGAATACTTCATAAATATGAATGTTCCCAAACTGTCAGATAATCGGATCAGCGAACTGGGGGTGGATGTGGAAGCCGCCGCGATCTCAGCAGCTATTAAAACAACAGCTAGGGCAAAAGCTTGTGGGCAGAATGGCTTTCCTATCGAGTTTTATGAAGTCTTTTTGAAAGAACTAATTACCCCATTTTAAAAAAATTATTTAACTTTGTTAAAAAGGGTGCTTTTGTCCCTGCATATTTTAAAGAAGCGATAATCGTTTCCTTAGTTAAAAAAGATAAAAACCCGGTAGACGTAAATTCATATAGGCCCATCAGTCTTTTGAATTCAGACTATAAAATTCTGATGAAAGTATGGGCAGAGCATTTTTTACTTGCCGACCAAGAGACATTCCACAAAGATCAGACTGGCTTCATAGCAGGTAGATTAATGACGGCCAATACCCAGTTTTTAATACATGCCTTGGATTATTTTAACACAAATTCCATTCCGGCAAGTATTGTAAAGGTTGATGCGGAGAAAGCTTTCGACCATGTGAACTGGAGAACCCTGTTTGTTACCCTTGGCTGGTTTGACTTTCCTGCCCAGGTAGTTAATATGCTACGCAATATCTACCAGGGGGCCACAGCTTTGGTAGTAATAAATTCAAGTTGTGCAGGAATCATAGAAATAAACTGTGGAACCAGGCAGGGTTGTCCCCTTTCGCCATGGCTTTTTTTACCTTTTTTATAGAGCCTTTGGTACTTAAAATACGAAATAATGCTGTATTCAATCCCCGATCCCTGGCATGGCCAAGCTGAAACTTTTTGCAGATGACATTATTTTGTACCTGACTCCCGATAAAGATAATCTTGAAACAGTTTTAAGGGAATTTCAGAATTTTGAGAAAATAGGCGGGTATAAAATGAATGTCAATAAAACCGAAGTTCTTGCCCTTAACGCAGATCTGAATTCTTTTCCATCTTGCTTGAAGACACAAGCAACTAAGGCTGACCCCATAAGATATCTTGGGATATTTGTATCTAGCCAGTACCAACAACTATTTGAATTGAACTATTTAAAAATGAAGGATAAGATTAAGAATCTTTTGGAACAATGGATATTACTCCCCCTATCGATAGTGGGTAGAGTTTTGTTGATCAAAGTGCCCATACTTCCGTTGCTTATTTTTCTGTTCACTAATGTCCCAATCAAAATAAATCAGTCCTATTTTATCGAAATTGAAACCTTACTTAGGGAATTCGTTTGGGGGAAGAAAGTTCCAAGGGTCAAATTGAGTGTGGGGCAATTACCTATAGTACAAGGGGGTTTAGTTTTGCCGCATTTGAGAACATACTATGAGGCCGTTTTTTTAGATTTAGTGTCTGGGTTGATGGGATCTAAATATACCAGAGACAGCTTTTTTTTAGATAAAATGACACAAGAAATTGGTGTACAAACTCGAGTGTTTTTAAAAACTTCCAAACTCCCTAAAAAAACACGATACAAGACTTTAAAAGATAATTTTTTTAGACTTCAGTCCTTCTTTAAAAAGACGGGCTCTTCGGGTCTCCAATATTTAAAACTGAGAGAATGTACTAGTCTCGGTCTCCAGCTGCAATTAAAGCATATTACCATCTGGGAAGGCTGTGGATTATCCGAGCTAAGACATTTTATAATTCGAAATAGGCTGATTTCCTGGCAAGAAGTAGTGGCAAGGCCAGAGAGCAACCGGAAACCGGCCTTCTTTGAATATTTACGAGTTGTTCATCTGTTAAAAAATACCAGTGGTATATTGGATGCCCCTGACCAACTTGTGGTAGCTCTCTACTGGGTTAATATTAAAGGTGTGGGAAACTGGTACAGGTTGCTCCATAAACAGGGTCAAGCTCCCGTGATAGAGAGCCATTTGGGTAAAATAGCTCGGGAGACAGGATGTAGGCTGACTTTGAAGGAATGGGAGGCCATCTGTTATCTAGGAAGTAAATCACTGCATGCCGCAAATTTTAAAAGGATGGCTTTCCTATCACGACGGCTTTCTTATTTAACTCTGGCCGCCTTAAAAAAAAGATTCCCGTGAGAAAAGAACAAGTGTTTTCGCTGTCAGAGAGATGGGAAAGGTGGATGGCACCATACATTTTATGCATGTCCATGGCTGAGGCCTTTTGGGGAGGCAGTTTTTTCTGATATCAAGCAAGCAATCGGAAAGAGTGTTTTGCTTGAGGCCGAAGCGCCCTATTTGGACTTTGCAGAGATAGAATGATGCTCTCCGAGGCTGAAAAAGCCTTTGTATTTATTTCTTGTATGGTAGCTCGTTCTCTAATTCTGCAGAATTGGAAATCCAGCGAAGCTCCCTCTCATTTGAAAGGGTTCAATAAAATGAAAAGGACCCGAAAATTCGAAGATGCCTATGCTAGACGGGTGGGAGCTATTAGGAAATTTGAAAAAAAATTGAAGTTTTTTAATGAATTAGAAAAGTCTAAAGAGGGATCTTAACACTTTTGTTTGTAAATTGATGTAGCAGCTCTCATTATAAGGCACTAGCACTTTTTCATGGCACTTTAGAAGCACTAGCACTTTTTAGCTGTCGCATTTTATAAAATTATGTATTTTGTATTATTGGTCAATGACGGCTTTAGATGATAAGAAGGCACTAGCAATCTATTAGCCCTTTATTGGTATCGCACTTTAGATGCACTAGTAACTTTCTTCATTGCTGCTGCTTTTCACAAAATATATTTATACATTGTTACTTTGTGAATGAGTATAGGATTAGCTGCTACAGTCATAGTTTTTTTTCATTATGTATTGAGAAGCTGTTGTTTCGGTTTTTGTACAAACTGGTTTTAATAATGATTTTAAGTATACTATGTATTTTATTAACCTAATGCTCTGCTCAATAAAAATTTTCACCAAAAAAAAGGATTTGGAGGAGGAGATGTACCTTGAGGGCAGTGGCCTGGCTTACCAGTAATCCTCATTACTTTTAAGTCCTAGTCTTCCCAAGTTCTGAGTTTCTAGCCCCGCTCAGGGGGTTGGGAGAATGCAGTGTTTATGGGCTTGGTATCTCAGGAAGCATTATAGGCATGGCCCCCATTTGTCCCGACTATTAGAGGAAGAGTATATCCTTGGTCCGAGTAAGAAGCGATCTTCGAATCCTGCGGGGGTTGCCTTTGCCAAGGCCTGTTGACTCCGATCCGGAAGCCGACACCACCGACAGCGAGAGCCTTCGTTAGACAGCTCGTGATTCACTCCTGGTCCTCCTCGACGCCCCAGAGTCCACGTGGCAGCGGAGTCAAGCTTCCTGTCAACCACCTGATTGCGCCCAACATCGCCTGGTTCCTTCCTGGTTCCATCCTGGTCACTGGCTAGTGACCCAGACTCTGTCCCCTCTGCTTTCAGGTACTCTACATCTTTGATCCACCTTTGGATCCAACCGGACTCTTCTCTCCTGGCCGCCTGCAGCATCTTCATCTCCAGGCTCAATAGAACTCCACGACAAAACCCGACACACTTTGGCACCTATGCACCCGCTTCCTGTGGGTGAGGGAATGATCTAACACCGGTGCTCCCATAGTGGTTTACACCTCTAGTGTCCTAGTTTAAAGTGGCATAATTCTATTCCAGTCGGAAGACTTCCAAAACAGTAACTTATAACTTTTACCCACCATTGACTTTGCATTGGTGCATGAGTGTGCTTTTAGCGCTGCACCCGAATCCCGCGGGCTACTCCCGTCCTAACTGCTGTTAGTCCAGTGTAGTCCCAGCGATTCCCAAGGCCCTAGGCCTTACCATTGTTCGAGAAGTGGTTCTTATACCACTTATTTAGTATATGGTTTGAGTGGCCACCGGCCCTATCCATAATTGTGCAACTTGTGTATGTTTAACTGTGCTTTTGTTTAAACGCTTGTGCCTCTAGACTCAATTCAATTCAAAAACTTTATTCGATCATTTTAAAAACAATCACAAAAGCACAAGAATACACATCAATACATATAAAAAAATACAGTGATGATAAAAACTGGCACATGGGGGGAGGCGGGTGGGCATACGCAGCATATTACAAAAAGCACTAGACCCAAATTAGCTACTGAATTCCATACTTTTCCTTGCCGAAATACATTTAAGAATAAATGTCGCTGTAAAGAAACATACCCCTGGATCCTCAAGAACAAATAAAAACTTCATAGCGGCTTCAACAGTTCTCACGGAATGCTCTTTAAAAAGGGGTTTAAGGTATACAGTACGGAGATGCAGATATAGTGGGCAAATAAGCAAAAAGTGTACAGTGCTCTGCTTAAAAATCCCATTACAGGGACAGGGCGTAGTCGTAGGCTTTTTTATCTTAGGAAAAGCCACCAGCTTATGAACCATACCTAGACGCAATCTAGTAAGTACATACTGGTGGGAATGCCAGGTAACAATTTTAAGATATTTACTAAAGCCATATGTTAGAATGTTATTAAAATAGAATTGGTGAGTAACAAAATGGCTACCGGCTTCACTACGCTCTTTAGTCTTGGCTCCCAAATAAATGCGTTTAAGTTCCTGCTTCGAGAGCTCAGTGGCATAATTAGGGTCTAGGGAAACATCCTTACAGAACACATCTCTGTATGAGGTAATAACATAGTTGAGCCATGGGATCTTATCACGTTTCTCTAGAAGAAGGCAGTCATTGATAATTCTTTTGGTAAAGCCTGTTTCCTCCTTGGCCCAGATCGATTTCCAGGTCATTAAGGGCCTTAATCCTATCAAATCAGTCAGAAAAGCGAGCCCCACTTCATGATGAACTAACTCATTGGAAGCAGAAGTGGGTAGACAAAGAAGTCTTTTTAAAAAGTCGTTTTCCGCCACTTGTAGTTCTCCATGGCGACAATGACCCCAGACCCCCGAACCGTAAAGTGCCATTGGTACGCATCTATGTCGGTAAATATAGAGCATATCATAGATACGACGACTACCTAGTTTTTGGGCAAATTTAAATACTCTGTGTGCACCCTTACCCATTTTGGCCTTAGTGTTTGATATCTCCTGTGCCCATGCCCCATTACTACTAAAGGTAATTCCTAGGTAGCAGAACTTATCTACAACCTCTATTTTTTGATCGGTAAGATAAAACGGCCTTAGCTTCCTCACCTGCTTGCCACATGTCATAATGAAAGTCTTTGAATTGTTAATTTTGAGTTTCCTCCCCTTTATAAAATCATAGAACCTATTCATTAATTTCTGCAAACCCACCGGTGTCCGGGACAATAAAACTGTATCATCTGCATAAAGCAGAACTGGGGTCACCTGGCCCTCAACAACTGGAGCATCGGCCTTAACTGTTTTTAGGTCAGAGTCCATAGCGTTTATAAAAAGGGGAAAAAGGAGGGGGGCAAGGACACATCCTTGTCTAATGCCAGATTTGACTTTAATATTGCTAGTACGTTCCCCTGCCTGTCCGAATCATATCCGGGCAGACAGTTTACTGTACAATCTGGCTAAAAAATAAATAATAGGCGGGGGGCCCCCATGTTCAATAAAGTGGACCATAGCAAGGCATGGTCCACCAAATCAAATCAGCGAAACAAAGGAACAGTGACCCCTGCTTAGCAGCAGTGTATTTACCAATTAATAAATCCAAGTTGATACACTGTTCAATAGTGCCAAGTCCCTTGCGGAACCCATATTGTGAATCCGCAAGGATACCATTGGCCTCTGCCCATTCCTCTAATCGCAACAGGAGGACCCTACTCATGATTTTCTGGGATGAGTCAAGGAGGGAGATGGGGCGGTAGTTTTTGGCCTCGCCCCGATCGCCCTTCTTGTAGATAGGTATGATTATAGACTCTCCCCACGTGGATGGGGTATTTTCCACAACTGCTGCATTAAATACCTGTGTCAAAAGGGGGCTCCATAACACCGGATCTGATTTGTAAAGGTCAACCGGTACCCCGTCGGGTCCGGGGGCCTTCCCTCCCTTACTTTTCCGGATTGCATCGTCTACCTCCAATGTAGTAATATTAAGGGCAATTTTATACTCCGGGTCTGAGCCCCTAAGACATCCAGTTTCATCCCCGCCAGGGTTAAAGATACCATAAAAGTACTGGACCCAACTCTCCTCGCTGACCTGGGCAGACAGTACAGGGAATTCCTCTTTTTGGAGAAAAGGGCTATTTACAATACTCCAAAATAGCTTGCTATCCTGAAGATCTACCGCTTTGGACAAATGGTCCCAAGCTTCCTCCTTTAATTCTTGCTTCCTACAATTTAGATTAAATTTATAGGCTGCCCTAAGTGTTTTGACTGCTTCCTTATCCCTAGGGCGGCTCGAGAGGGCTTTCTTTAATTCCTGTAGGGATTTAGTACATACCCCATTGAACCAACCCAAATGCTTATTCGTGTTTCTGGCCCTGGTATTCGTTAGCACCCTAAGAATTATAGAATTTAGTTTCTCAAAGTCTGCTAGTATACTGATTGCATTGGCATTGGTATCTAGACAGCTCTGCAGCACCTCAATACTAGCGGCCACAATTTTAGTCTGCAGCTGATCAGAGTTATCTCCGCACCATTTAATCCCGGTGCCATTCGGCCTACAGGGTATTATGTCTACCACTGCCCTATGGGCAAAATCAACCTTCCTCCCCCAGACTAACGTGGTCATAGAAAAACCATTATGGTCACTTAAACCCAGCTCAACGACCTCCGGGATAGAACAGAGGGGGCCAATGTGGGTCGACACCAACAAATGATCAATAGTGCTGCCTGAATTACTCCCCACAAAGGTCGGGACCGTGTTACCCTCCTGGTCACGTCCCGGCTGGACAATTTTTACATCTAATTTCAGCATAAGGGAGTTAAGAGCCTCTCCGTAAGGGTTATGTATAAAATGAGCTTGATCCCTTCCAGCATCCCCATCAAAGCCACAAACGCTCGTGAAGGAGAAGGGGCATGTTACAAGGTTAAAATCCCCTCCCCAAATGATATCAAAGGGAACTGGATTGGCCCTGCAAATTTGGTCGACTACAGACTCCAGCTCATTAACAAATATAGGACATGAAGAGTCAAACAAATTATTATAAAAATTAATTAGAAGAATGTTACGGCCCCCACTATGCTGTAGCCAGAGTACCTGTGAGTGGAAACTAACAGTCTTATGGAGTTTGACCCGGACAGGAAAGTTCACGGCCAGAAGGACCACCAGACCTCCCTTAGCCCTGCCCATGGCGGAGTGCTGCGCCGGGCAGTTATAGGACACAAATCCATCAAAGGAGATCTCTTCAGTGGACCATGTCTCCTGGAGACAGAGTAAATCGTAATTTGAGACATACTCCCTCCAGCCCAGTGACTCTTCCTTGTTCCGCCATCCGGCAATATTCCAACTTAAAAGTTTATACCCTTGGACATTCTGAGTAGCCTTTGCTCCCTCAAGAAAGTCATCTTCCACTCCTTTTAGAGGTGAGTCCGGGTTAGAACAGTAGGTAGACAATACAGCTTGATGCCCGTGGTTGGAAAGCTCAGAGACAGTACGGTCCAAGTGAATGTTTGTTATTGAAAAGGCAGTGACCATAGGCAGGGGTACAACAGGGTCTTGCTCTAAAAAGTCTGTACTAATAGACAATTGATTTTTGGACGAGTCCAGGATGTCTACCCCTAAGGGTGTAGGGGTAACAGAGGGTAGTCAGTCCACAGCATCCAGGCAGCTAAAGCGCTTATAGTCGCAAAAGGGAGCCCGGGATTGCATAGGGGCGGGTCTCATATCAAATCTTCTATTGCTACCCCCACGCTCTACCCTTGTCCATTCATCCACCCCTCTTCCTTGTGCTGTATAGTTGGGGGGGGAAGAAAAAAGTCAGGGGCAATGTCTGGATGGTGGAATCAAAAGACCTATTGAACCTGGCACAGATATAGGAGACAGTCCTGGGATCTCTAAAATTAACTATTATACAGTCTCCTTCAATGGTCTTACGTGTCTTCCCCACCCAAGGCACCCTCCTTACCGCGATAATTTCATTACAACGGTGGACAGGCAAAGGTCTATTCCAATTCAGCCATTTGACAACCTTGGATTTTAGGGAGCTATAGTTTCCCCCCTCCCCCTCTTCTAAAGCAGGGGCACCGGCCATAATCACAGTATATTGATTAGCTTCAGGTGGGAAATCTGGGATTCGGGTTCTAATATTTCTATTTCCTTTATCTATTGTCGTTGGGGCTGCATTGGGTACGTCAGCGTTCCCCCGGGTATTACTACGACTAGGCAGAAGGGCTGGAATCTGTTTGGGAGGTTGTGAGTCGGATAGTCCTACATGCTGGTTAATCCCCAGACCCGGGTGCACGGGGGTATACTATTAAGATTAGACATTCTCCCATCCCCTAAGGGTAAACTCCCCCCGGCCTGGCATACAGGTGTTGGTACAAAAGCTTCAACAGACTTACTAATCTCACTAAGGTCAGCTGATTGAGCAGAGATAGTTTTCTCAATGGCTGCCAACCTTAGATCGATTTGTTCCATTTTAGCTCGCAAAGGTGATATAATAGCTCTAAAAAGTACTGCAATGTTTTCCAAGGTAGGGACGTTGGCAGGCAGGGAACAAGAATAAGGGGCAGGGAGAGGCATAAATAAGGCACCCGCCCCATGAACAGACTCAGGGGGTCCCCCTATAGGTGAAAATAATTTGGGCCCATTATTTTGTCTCTTGGCTATTTTCGCCTTATTCCCTTCTTTTTTATTATATGTCCGTTTCCTTTTAGGGATGGCTCCGTCCTTTGCCCCATGGGACGGCGAACTGTTGTCTGTGATTGCGGGCTCGGATTGTATGGGCACAAGATTACCAAGAACTAAGTTGATTTCAGGTAGAATTTCATTAAATAAAACATCTAAGTCCTGGGAGTCATTTGTCTCCACACCGGGTGGAATATTAGGTTCAATTGTATGGGGTTCAGATGTGTTGGCTTGGCCAGACCGTTCAGGAGTTTTTGCTAAGGCCATTGCTCCAAGGGAAGATCTCTTATTAGCCGGCATTTCCAGAGACATTCGCTTTTCCAAAACGGAGATTTCTGTATTAATTATGGAATTGGCTCTAGTTAAGAATTTCTCCATTCCTCCCACAATGGAGCCCCCAGCAGATGATACTTTGCTTCTTAATTCCCGGCCAGACATAGTTCACGATCAGTGGTATATAATTATATACTGTCAGGAGAGAAATTAAAGCCAAGGGGGGTGGCCCGGCCCAGATCGGTCAGAACGGTCAAAACGGTCCCGCCCTTGTCCCAGGCTTGTCCCGGGACGCTCCCGCGCGCTCCCGCGCAGCAGAAGAACTGGCGTCTGGAAATAGGATGGGTGGGGGGCGGGGCTTGCAGGGAGGGCGGCCCAGGTGTTCTCAATCGGGCTATCAGGGACTCCTGGGAGATGGAGTCCCTGAACACACTACTCGCAGCCCTGCAGCGCCGACCACACGCCCCACAGCAGAGTTTTCTTTCCCAATCCTTTCTCCTCTGGCGCTGGCTCAACCCGGGACCACGATGCGGGACCCGAGAAGCTGGTCCGGCGAGAAGTTGGGCAAAACAGGAGCAACCCAAGCGCCCACGAACAGGTATGCAGTGATAAAGTCCCCTAGACTCATAAAGAGTACAGAGGATTATTCTAGTAATAAATACATATATTTTTTATAATATATAACTTGTGTGGTGTCCTTTCATTTGATATTACAGGACTGCATATGGTAAAACAGCTGGCTACACATGCCCTCTTGAGTTAAGCCTAAGACTGCTTCGTCCATGCTACCATTAGGATAGCTTGTCTATAAGGTTGACTTTACAACCACCACCATAAGGGATTGTTTGGACTGATACAAGGTGCTCACTAGATTAGTGAACATCATACATCAGGCCAACTTTCACACTTTGTGTTATCCTGTGATCTTTCCATTTTCCATTTTTTACTATTGATTATTTTTATTTGATACTTTTGCACTAAATACTAGGCTGTTGAATTAATTTTAAATGACTATTCACACATAGTCTATAATATCTTACATATATAAGACAATGAAAAAAAAATCAGCATCGTATTTCACAAACATTCCAAACTATAACGTGATGACTTATTAGTGTAGTATGCAGTCATGAGAAAACCCAAAGTAAGTCTACCCCATAACCTCTTGTTTACCAATGCACTCTGTCTCGCCACATTTTCTGAATAGAGCACAAGAGTATTTTAATTGTATCTATCTAGTTTGCCGGCACTTTGGCGTCTTTGTTCATCTTTAATTTTTTGTGTCAGTTTCCGTTGTGTTCTTTGTATTCCTTACATTTTTTGGAGTTTCTACAGTTCTTTACTCAGACCACATTTACCTATTTCTTTTTATTGCCTTTTTGGACTCAATGAGAATTAGGAAACTCATATTGCTATATCTGATGGTGTTTTAGGGTGCAAGACACAGGGACTGGTATCCTGTAAAAAGTGTATCTTTATAGCTCATTTTCGGTCATATGCAGGTTCTCGTCGCCACCTGTTATATAATGCTTACATTGCTTACCAGGAATTTCATTATTCTGAGTACAAACCTCCTCATTCCTAGCATTACAAACCGAGGTGCCAGTGCCTCCATAAACAGATATTAGTAAGCCCAAAATCAACTCCTCCCTCCCTCCTTATGCCTCCCCTTAACGCACTCTGCCTGTAGACTGTGAAGCTATAACACTTTACACTCATTCCTTCCTCTCTATAATCATTTGATCAAACATCCAGGAAGAAAGGGAGGGACGCAAAGATCGAAACAAGGAGGTCTGAACTTTAAGTAATAGAATTACCAGTAAGTAATGTAAGCATTACCTCGTCGTCCCCATCCTCTTTCCTCTCATTACAAAAGTGAGCTAAATCCTCAAATGATTATTAATAACAAGCATTGGCATAGCCAATAGATCTCGCCTATGGGAACTTGTAAGTGTTTAGCCATGCAACAGTTGATGTTGGTGCACCAAGGATATTGTGCTGCATAACTAAATACTTATAAGGTCCCAAAAGCAAGACCTATTGGCTATGCCAATGCTTGTTGGTCATGGAGTCGAGGCGCATATGTGGGGAAAGGAGGAGGTTGCTGCCTCAAAAAGTGTCTCCTTTCTTGTGATAAGCAGTTTATAAAATTCTCTCACTGCTTTCTGATGAATCGAAAACTAGTAGAACCGTGCCACCTTCAGCTGCTCGATGTCCACCTCCAGGTGGAACACGGGAGGGCCAAAAGACCATGTCAGCAGACTCAATCCTAAATTCAAGCAGCTTATCTGATATTTATAGTCATTACTTCTATGAGACACTGTAGATGCTGATGTGGGAAACTACCAATAGCCTCGAGCTGGTGGTCTGCCACACCTTATCCAGGGCATCCAGTCCTCAATTTGAGCCTGTGGTTGCCGGTGGGGCCATCAGATCTTATTTTTGCGGACCAACACTTATAAAACCGCATCACATATTTACGTTGCGGACCAACACTTATATCACCGCATCACATATTTATCGTGCAAGTGAGGGGAAAATACACAACTGAGAGAGATGGAAGAAAGACTGCAAAACCGTCACATAAGGAGGAAATGGGAACCTGCAAGAGTGAGATACAGGTGTAGAGGGTGTCTGGGAGTGGTTTAAGGAGACATGAAGTGCATTTTCACCGGCCAAGGGCTTCTGAGCAGAGCTTCGGCACCGGCACTTATTATTTTACAAATTAAACAAGGAGGGCATCGACTCTGAAGTTCCACAACACTGTGGCTAACTCTTTCCTTCTGCCAGCTGAGCCCCTTCAGTGATTCACACGCATGAGCCTTCTCCAGTGACTGGATTTCAGAGTTGGCTACAGCACTTGGGAAAACTTACTTTCTTCCTGTTGATCTGCAACCGCTATCGAAAAGACAAAGCTAAGGTTTTTAACAGTGTCTGGGAACTACAAACGTCACTGTCATGTATACATAATTTATTATATAAATGTTGATCAAGTGCTTTCGAGTCAATATGGCATTAAAACATTGGCTGTTCAATATCTTCAGGCAAGATCTCGCATGGGACATCTGTTTTTTCTGATAAAATGTCTTTTGGGCAATTCTGTTCCTTCAGTGAATAATAATGTTTTTAACTGTGTGTGCTTTTTATAGCCCAGTACAGGCAGATACGTTATCAGTCCTTCCAATTGTACTGTACATTAATAGTCTTTCCCTGAGAGATACGTTTTCAAAGCAGTGACCTTGGTGTGTGGGCAGGAGGACAACCTTAAGCCTTCTAAGAACTGAGGCTATCAGTTAAAGGTGCTCCTCATTATGGGTATTTTGATATTGACCTCTGCCAGAGAGATGTAAGATGTCAGTAAAGCATCCACTGCCCTTAGCGCTACTGTGCTTCGCTACGCTCACACCCCAGTGTGTAAAATTGGTAAGAGCCAATGCGCCAAACCTCACCACCCCCGGAGTAGAATTTGGTGGGAGGACTAAATTCACCGCTCCCAAATTTCCCTGAAAGTAGAGACTAGCACTGTGGCATGGAATGCAATACTAAGTTGCTGTATCCTTTAATCTTGCCCGGTGTGTGACTTGACCCGGTTCTTTCTGCTAAGCCAGAAGGGACCTATCTACATTAGTGAATACACTGGCCATGACAGCTCCTATTACGGTGTACTTACCTGGAAGAGTTTCCTCACCTGAGGGATGAGCGCCCAATGTGAATTATTGATTCGCTTCTTCCACTCTCTCATGGGCCTCTGGGCAACATATGTGAAGGGGACACGTATTGGGGATGTTTGGGACGAGGCCGAGAAAATCTTATATATATCTCTGTTCCTCGACCAATGGGGTTGCAGACTTGCAGTTGTAGTTAATACCCATGAGGAGGGACTCTGGTGAAAAAAATTAATCTAGGCTTGAAGTGCCCCTGGGCACGGGCAGTTGTATCCGGGTCTTTGCTGTTTGTATTTGAGTACATTGCCACCAGTATCTAAGGGTTAGGGGTGATGGCCAGCACATTGTATGTTGCCTGTGACTACTCTTTGAGGGCAGTGAGGAAGTGGACTTCCAGGGCGCAGTGAACGAGGAGAGGGTGAGAACATTCCTGTGTCACTGCATGTGGAGCAGATTATTAGCGTGTGCTCCTTGCATAAGGCGGTGCCTGGGCTCTGATAGTGACTCTGGGTGTGAAGCAGCCTTACAGTGTAGATTCCACCGATCCGGCTCACGGGGACTGATGTACACTTGCGAGCTTCCATGAGGTAGGACACTGGGCTGGTCGGTGTATGCAAGTTCCTTCTGTTCTGTCACTTATTTTCATGGCAGGCTTCCTGAGCCGGTGGTTGCAGGTGAGTCCAACTGGCAGTGATTGTTGGGGACTGGCAATATTTTCCTCACTTTTCTTGCACTTTGATCCAGAACAATAGAGACAAAGACATCCGGGGAGGGGAAAGGAAGAAGAGGAAGAAGACAAAGCAGTGACAAAGAGCGAAGAGAGATGAAACAGAACCTGCAAGAGTGAGATAATGTGAGGGAGTGTCTGGTGGTGGATTACAGAGGCATGGGGTGGAATGAAAGCTATGCATCCTTGGTATTCAGCACCCTGACCTTCCATGGCGCCAGCCGCGGTCTTTTAAGCAAAACGAGTTATTTTACAAATTTAGCACTGGGAAGGACGTCCACCAAGGAGGTGCTGGTCAGGTCCTGTGGCAGGCTAACATACTGCAATGTATGCCACCCTCTGTTGACTGTCACAGGCCCACGCACAGAAAGCGGCGCAGGCTGCAGTGCGAGCAAACGTCTCTACAAGCTTTGCCACCCTAGTCATGTGCACCACAGCTGTGCATTCATGGCTTCTGCCGCAACACATACACCACGTACCAAGCTAAAGTTTACTGTGTACCGCGCCATTTCACTACATTGGCCTTGTCAGTCTACAAAAATCTCTCCCCTCGTGTAGAATGCTTTCAGTAGGTTGTAATTAGCTTTTTATTGTTCGTAGAAGAGACTACAAATGAGACTTGTAAAGTGAAGTCTTAAGACTGAGCACATCATGAACTCACTGGATCATTCTGGGAATAAAGTTTGCGCATAGATGCCATAGAGGCTGGGGGGGTGGGGCAGTGCTTAATTTGTAAAATAAGTGCCAGGGCTCTAGTCAGGAGGCCTCTGCAGCTTGCACCTTCCACTGCCATCATTGCTAATGACACTATCCACTCAACTACTACTAACCAGCAAGTGTGACAATTCAGCTTATTCCAGGCCTACAAAGCTGTAAAAATAGCTTGGGAAGCAGGTATTAGTTGTTTTTAATGCATACTGAATTAATAAACAATTGCTGCTCTGCTCATCTCTAAGTTATTCAAACAGTGCCACCGTGTGGCAGCTGTCATAAGTGTCAGTGTTGACAATTAAGTGCCGGTGATGTACAATTAATTGCTGGTGCCGAGCACCGGAAACCACTGGCTCAAATTAACCAGTGAGGTGGGCGTTTTTAGACGTCACTGGGCATTCACTTTCAAAGTCTGTTAAAGCAATGAGGGTGAATTAGATTAGCCATCTGTTTATAATGTAAAATCCAAGATTAAAGTGGGAGGACAAGTAGGACTTTCATAAAGGGTGGAAATGGCAAAACCTTTTTTGAACATATCCACTGTCTAAATGGTGAATGTGGTTGCTAAGATGTGTCAATTGGTCTGGTATTCTTTTGAGTATATTTAGGGATTTTCTGAAGTCTATGCCCAGTTGAACTGTAAAAATGAATAACACACCGTTTTTAATACTACAGCGAATCACCCCTCTGTAGTCCTTGGTCCACATTGTAGATAATGTGACCCCTTTGCAAAAAGCACATAGTTCAGCTTTCCATGTGGGGAATTCCTCCTGGTATTAGGAAAGTGGCCCAAGGCCCCTTGTTGAATACTGAACGTGTTCTCACTGTTGAAGTGGAAATGCGTTCAACAGAGGGTGTTCCTTACTTACATGTCGATGTGCCCCCATACAAATATGGAAACCCCCTTTGCCCATGCTGTCCTTACACATTTTCTGAGGGATGTTTGTTGCACGTGCACCAACAAACATCACTCAGAAAATGTGCAGGATATCTATTATCCAGGCACTGCCCTTCATGTTAGTGTACCTCCTTGGGAGACTCCTTGGGAGTACGGTGGAGATCTCAGGCATGACTGGAGGTGTGGGGGGACCGGTGATTGCAGGTGGGGCCCATTGGCACTCTTTTTTGGGGACCAGAACTTATTCTTAATCATCAGACATTAACCGAGAATAGATGCATGCAGAGTCTGGTGGCCCATGTGCAGGAGACAGCAGTTTTTTAGGTCTCACCTGCAAGAGATATTGTGTTGAAGAAGGGGTTTGAGGCTTACCCATTGCTTACCATTCATAGGCTTCTTTGTCACTCTCATTTTCTGCCTTCAAATTCGTCAGCGTGAGCTGGCTTCACTACCTCTTCTTTCGGCTGGGGCATGGACTAAGTACTGATTGCTTCACCTGGATGAGGGTCCTTCCACTGTTTGAGCTTTGATTGAGGAGTTATTTTTCTTTTTTTTCTTTCTCTTTCCCCGCCTGTCTGTGTTACCTCTTCCCCGCTCACCCTCGTCCATGATGCTTCTTCCCCTCCCACCCGATCCTTGTTGCTTATTCCCAATACACTGCCCATCCCCCGCTCTGTGCTGCTTATTCCCCTCAGACTTCCTGTCCGTGTTCTTTCTTCCCTTTCCACCCATGTCCATATTGCTTCTTCCCCTCCCATACCCCGCCTGTGTTGCGTCTTCCCCTCCCACACCCCGCCTGTGTTGCGTCTTCCCCTCCCACACCCCGCCTGTGTTGCGTCTTCCCCTCCCACACCCCGTCTGTGTTGCTTCTTCCCCTCCCACACCCCTGTCCGTGTTGCTTCTTCCCCTCCCACCCTGTCCATGTTGCTTCTTCCCCTCCAACCCCCCATCTGTGTTGCATATTTCCTTTCCACCACCTCCAGGCTAATTCCCTCAGTTGCCTAATCCCCTATTCCCTCCCATCCAATCGTTATCACTCTTGCTTATTCCCTCTCTAAGCACCATGAGTAAAAAGCCCTATGACCGTCCCGGTGACCACGTAGTAGTGTAGCCAGTGTGCTTATCTGTCAGTGGCATGTGCCTTTTCAAAGTTGTAGCAATTCACTTACGGCTTCAAAGTAACTAGAATGCATAAGAATTATTCAAATCAACGCACCTCTTTAAGCATGCTTAATGTTTGCAGTGTTCTTCCCTCCCAGTTATCTTTCGATGTATCTTTAACAGTAGCAATTGCTCGGTAATTGCCCCAGTACTGACTAGTAGCTTTTCTTATTGCTCGATGAGACAGTCTGCATTCTACAGGACCTGTAGAAGCAGAAGCATGTCATGAAAGTATTGTAATTGCAGGAAGTCCCTCACTGCAGCAATCACCCTGTATTGTATCTGACTGTCTAAATCTCTACTAATTATAACTTGTCTGTGCAGATGCTCAAACATTTGCCAACATCTTCCTAAAACAGATGCCATACATACCTATTTAAAATTACTAGCTTCGACCTCTCCCTTTTTTCCTTCTCTGCCTCACTCCCGCCATTACCTTAAACCTGTCAATGTCGAAGCTTCAAGAAAGTACATTTACAGCTGATGGGTCCACACGGCTGCACTAGTGATGGCCAGTGCTGTACAGATACAAGCTATCCGAATAGTGCAGTTCCTTCTCCAGGAGAAAACACTTCATCTTTCTTAGCCACAAAGGGCTGTAAAAAGGGACATGCAGTGATGTGTATCCAGGCTAGGAAGAGTGATTTAAGGGGATCCGAAGAGTGCCAGGGCCCACTGACTGTGCACATCAAGTGCTGGCAGGCAGCATCGTCCACTGTCAGAGAATCAATGAATTGTAAAAAGTAGTTCAGAATAGCAATTGAGTGATCCATTAGATCCATCAGCGGGTACTGTTTGAGAATTATGCAGAGAAGCCAACGAAGTGAAAAAGTACAGCAGAAAACAGAAAAAAGCAGAATGGAAATAGGGAGCTGCTCCAAAGTAGAGGAAACAGAGAGCAGTGTGATAAACATGTTACTGGCAATTAAAGTTGGCCTAACGGCTAGAGCGCTCGACCTCGGACCTGGGGATCTGGGTTCGAGTCTCGGTAACGACGCCAAAACCTCCTGTGATTCTAGGCAAAATCACTTAATTTCCCCGTGCCTAAAATGAATGTTTGTCCGTCCTCATGTAACGTAACTGGTGCTATGTAAAGTGCTCTGATACCTGATTCGGTTCGGGTCTAGTTCGCGCTATTTAAAACTCTGCAAAAAAAAAATGTATGAATACATTGGAAGTTTATGTATAGACATAGTAAAAAATATCAATTGCAATAAAATACTCTAAACCAGTAAATAATACAGATAACATTTCATTGTGATAAAACGTTAATTGATTGAATATAAAAAGTGTGTCTAAACATTAAACTGCGACCTATTTCTAAATGACAATAATCTAAGTTGAAAACTTTCATCAGTGTACTGATGAATTGGCTGTCTTGTGGTCTGAAGCAGTATTTTATTGCTTTTTGAGTAATCTGACTCTTTGTTGCATTAAATGCTGCCTTTAGGTATTCTTTCTCAGTGGCGTCCGGTAAGTTTTAGAGGGAGGGGATGGACGGGACACATACATACATATACACCAAACATGAATTTAAAAGAAAACAAAACCTACACTTACCTGCAGCCAGCTCTGCCTATCGGAGGTTCTAGGAGGCTTGGGACTGCTGCCTTCCCTCATTGGCTGACCTAAGATCAGCCAATGAGGGAAGGCAGCAGTCCCAACGTCATCACAGAGTGAGATTGGATCAGTGAGACTGCTGACCCCACCCCACTCTGTGATGAAGTGTCACTGATTGACACTTGACTCTGGGCACTTCAGTGCTTAAAACTGAAGCGTCAAGCAGGCGGCAAATGCATTTGGGTTTGTTGTTGCAGCCGTTTGCCATGTAAATAGTTGTTTAATAAATAGTTGTATAATAAAACGTTTTAACATGTTACTTTGCTGGAGTGTTGTATTTATTTATAATATTTGCATAGGGTTTGTCGTTATTTAGGCGGGGTGGGCGGTGGAGCCGAGCTGTCTTGCAGCCATCATGGCGTCGAGTTCGGCTCTTCTCACTAGTTTCATATTTCTCATGAGGGGTTGTTCCTAATGTTTCTATTTGAGCGAGGTCAAAAAGAGATCCCATCAGTGGCCTACTGATTTTGCTCGATTCCTTTTGTTTTTCCTAACGATTTTTATGTTATTGTTTGCTAGCATGATACAGCGGCTAATCCGCATTTTTTATATTTATGTCCTTTTTATTAGGGGCGTCCTCCGGTGGAGCCGGATGATCTACCTCTAATAAACGGTCCGGGCTGAACCAACTACCAACAAACGGGGCAAAGATAGGCATGACGGGTTACAAAGGGGACAAAAGTCTGCACTACCTATCCTTCACTATCCGCAAAGACTAAACAGAGTTTTGCGACTCTGTGCTTATTTGTGAATAGACAATAACCCAAAGAGAACCAATTCCGAACGATCAATGTTCGGTCAAACAATCAATCAAATGAGGGATAAAAATAGGCACGACGGATTACAACGGGGGCAAAAGCCTGCATTACCTATCCTTCATTATCTGCAAAGACTAAACAGAGTATTGCGACCCTGTGCTTGTTTGCAAATAGAGAATGATCCAAAGAGAACCAATTCCAAAACAGTAAATGCTTGGATAACAATCAATCAAATGGAGAGGGAAGCAGGCACGACGGGTTACAATGGGGGCAAAGGCCTGCGTTACCTACCATTCACTATCTGCAAAGAGAGATGTTGAAAATTAGTACGTTTTGGTGAACATTATCTGCGCCATCTTGCCTCTCCCCCTGATGCCACACTTTTGTCGTGCGCGCCCGCCATTTTGTTAAATGCCCCGATCAGAACGAACCCTTTTGCATGCCGCTGGCCCCTGACATAGCCTTTCGCCTTCACTAAGCCTGCACGCTGACCACCCCCTGCTTGCACCTGCCTTGAGTCATAAACCCCTCTTCGGCGCTGCTCTGCCCCAGGCCCTCATCCTGTTCCCAGCGCGACACCTCCCTGCTTCCCTTTCATGATCTCCGGCCCTTAGATGCAAACCCCCTTTTTCCCCGTGTGCCCGTTTTGTCTTCCCCGTTCCCAGGCCGACACCCAGCTCTGCCGATACCATCCCTTGCCCCTCCCCGTACAATAGAAAGCTTCCCCCATCAAAGGATCCCCGGGTTGATCAAAGCCCCCACTCCATGAGATCCGATCAAACCCCCCACATTCCGTGAATCGGCGGAATATCCAGCTGCGTGATACTCATCACCCGTTGTGACTAGGGTGGGGACTTCGACTGTAAATGCGTGTGGGAACGGGCTCAAAGGGAGTTCCGGGAATGTCTTTTTCATACATCAAAGCTTTAACATGAATGTGTAATGTACAATAAAGTCATAAACTTGTGTATAAGAGGCCAGGCCTCAGGGATGCAGTTAGAGCACCTCAGAACGATACCTTCTGTCCGTTTCGTTGTGTTCTCCTCCGGAGAGAATAAAAAAAACCTTGTTTCCTGCTTTCCAGTCTCCAGCGCCTGCCTCTTCATTGATTAAATAACTAGAGGGTCACAGAGGCAATACCGCCGGGCAAATATCGATTGCCCCCGACCCGCCTCAGGTTTTTACAATTGGCGTCCCAAGCGTGGGGCCCATCAGCGACTCGTGGATCCAGTGGGAGAGGTCCCGACGACAGAGTGAACGACTGCAACGATCGGGAGAGCTCTTGCCCAATAGACCCTCGTCTGGCAGCCGATCATCCGAACTTCACTAGTTCCGAACAGACCTCTCTCGAGTGATCTACGGTCCTGACTGGGGACCATCAGGAGTGCCGTGAGAAATACGAGAAAAAGAGGACGATCGGGCGCTGGATTCGGAAGACAAGAAACTGTCCATATGGTCCGGGTAAGGTCGTAATAATTGCTTGATTGCTTGATTGTTCAAAAATACTAGTATTGCTCTTTTTATTTATTTGGAGATTCACTGTCTACAAACGGAGAAACAACGGGCTCTCTCTTTGCAAGCAGTGGAGGATAGGTAGGGCAGCAGCCGTGCTTATTTTTTCTCCCCCACTCAATAATCACTTGAAACTGAACTGTTGTTCGCAAACTATTGTTTCCTGGAGATTCCCTGTCTGCAAACAGGGAAGAGACCACCCTTTTTGCAGATAGTGAAAAGGGTAGGTAACGCAGATCTTTGCGGACCTACTCATTCTCCCCATTGTTATTTATTGGTCTTTTTGTTATTTTGCTCCATGAGGTATTCACTGCCTGCAAACAACGTTGAATAGAAATATTCTGTCCGGTCTTTGCACCTAGTGATAAGATAGGCAGTGCTGACTTTTTAGTCCCTCGTTACGAGCCGTCATGTCTGTCTTCTCCCCACTGATTAATAGCCTGTTTAACCCGGACCGTGTATTAGAGGTGGACCATATAGCTCCACTAGAAGGCACCCCTAATAAGGACATGTTCATAAACTATGGATTAGTCACCATAGCCTATAATAAATTGTGGCACAGGTATACCGAAGATAGTCAAGACAAACAGTGGCCGCTGGCAGGATCCTTTGACCTTGATAAAATAGAAACGTTAGAAATAGCCCTTCGAAATAATAAGACAACGCCAATTATGCTCGACAGTCTCGGTATGTGGCGCAGAGAGGCTATGCAACGACAGAGAAAAGACGAGGACAAACCAAATAGAGAAATATACCGACAGGACAACCCCAGGACATCGCTACCCACAACTTATCCCCCGACACTATGCAAAAGACGACCAGACTTAGGGCAAAACCAGTGCGCTTTTTGTAGGTATGTCGGACACTGGAAAGCCCAATGCCCGACTCTACTGAGCGTGAGTAAAGGCAAAGGGCCGACAAGAACGACAGACCGGCAGTACGAGAAAAAGCGCGAGACAAAGAAGAACCCGACTTACATAGACAGACCAGACAGAACCACCACGTTTGATTATGCCCGATGGCACAGATTTCGCCAGGACAATTTCAGCGGCATGCTCAAGTTCTCCTAGGTCGGGCAACGTCAAGACGGGAACCCAGCCTCGTTTCAAATTCACAGACGGAAAGAGATAATTATGACCAATAACTGTTTTATATTCGTCTTGGGTCTTTGTATGTCGTACTTGTACTGTCCCCCGTCTGAGTTTATGTGTATGTAATGTACAAATCTGCGTCATCCCTCTACACGTGTTTCCGTGTTACTCAACCTCTGTTAGCAGAAACTTAGCATAAAAGCAACCTGAAAAGAAAGAAATGGTAAAACAAAATCCGTAGACCATTAATGAACTTGAACTTTTAATTTAGCACAACAAACAAGGAATAATAACGGTAAACTGTAGAAAATGAAAGTCAAACAGAACATTCGCCCCCCCCCATTCTGGAACCTTCCAAAAGTAGGGCAGGGTTACGGCTACGCCCAACCAACGGCAACCCATATAAGGCGGGCCCGGCCGCCAACTCTTGGTCAGGAAATCTTAACGTATGGGGGAGCCGGAGGAGAGGCAGGAGCCAGCAGCCGGGGCAGTTGTAGGTAGTCCCGCCACATGTCTCTTCAGCCAGCCGCAACGGGCCTGGATAGACTTAAGTAGTCCCGCCACATGTCCAGAGAAGAACGAGGCACCTCTTCCTTTTCTCTTCCGTCACAGCCGCAGCAGCTCTGGACGGCGGGATGTCCTGCACGTACCTCCACAACAATTTGTCCAGGTTGGGCTGGGAGGGAGAGGCGACGCGGACGAGCCTCTCCCACCTCCGCCGATAGGAGGTTTCCCAGCCCCCGGCCCGACGCCGAACATCCCCAGTCAGGCGATGGTGCCAATACTTCCACAGCACCGAACACACCATGGTGGCACCCCAGTACTTGCGCAGCACCGAACGTGCAATGGTGGCCATACTCCCACAGCACCGAGCACAGGTCTTGGGGAACACCGGATGTGGAGAAACCTTTATGCGGGGCGATGAAAAGGAGCGGCCTGGAGTGCACCGGGAGAAGGAGACGATGCGAACCAGTCTCCCTCGCCCCCAGGTGGGGGCATCACAGCTGCACCCCAGCCGAACGTCCCGCTTTCACAAAACAGAGACCTCTTCCTTTCACTCCGAAGGATCTCTCCCACTCTTGCAAACTCGACGAGAGTGGCCCCTGTAGGGCCTCAAAATGGCGTCTGGGTCCGCTGGAAGGCGGGCCCCGGCCACTAGAGTAACTTTGACCAGCAACATAACTCGAACATTTGCCCCCTGGAGCACGAGCCCCCATCTCCGACAGCATCTCCACAGCCTTGAAGATCCTACAAAGGTCCCCGGCGGAACCTTCGGCCTTTGCAGGCTTCCGGTAAGGGACGGCTGCCTTGATCGCCAACGAAACAAACATGACATTGCCACTCCTTCTGTTAGCATGAATTCTAGAACTGCCGAAAAGGACTCTGGTCCAAACTGCCAGTAATGGGAAACATTTCCCCCTGATGCTGCTTCCGGACTGAGCCGGCCCCGCCCAAAATGGCGCTGGTATCAATCGGAACTTACGAACACCTCGTGGTGTTCCTTCGCACTGATATAAACTTGATGTTCTGAGATTTTATATGATCCTTTGTACACTTGGCTAGAAAAGACAAGGAGAACTCACTCGACGAACAGTATGAAAGGATCCCCATTACAAATGTTGATTACAAATGTACAAATGTATTATATTTTTTTATAACTGATGTTTACGACGTACACGTACGGTATGCATATAGGAAATCTGATTACAACCATTATGATTATGCTTCTAAATTATGAAAATAAATGCCCCCGAACCCCCAGCCAATTAATAGACGTTTTAGTTTCTTACAAATGAATGAGTCAGACTTTCCGATGTTTTTATTGCCGCAAACGACACCCCCCACTGTACGCACTTTAGCCATTGCCACGACCGGCCAAATACGACCGCACCCTCATAATCCACATGCTGAAATGATTTTGCAAAATAAAGTTTTTGAAACTATGGACGGGTATTGCATGCTTTATTTTAAAAATGTGGGATCGGTGGGAAAGTTCTTTTCTGTGCACCCTACTCTGCTCTCTCTTTAAGGTTAAAAGAAGATGGTTGCCCAGCCCTGGAGGACGGATCGGATCGACAACACGACACTCCGCCTTCAAAGTACGCGACTGACCCATGAACTCTCGCGTAGGGGAAGACCTTGGCTTCCAAGGATGGGTAAAACGAACGGTGTAAATGAAGGAATGTAAAGGGAGGGTGAAATGAAATAATGTAAATGTTATAAAGTACAACGTTCCAAAGTACCAGGGAACGGAGCTGACCCAAGAACCGAAGAACCTTAGAACGCCACAGCGTTGAAAGAGGTTTAAGGATCCCAATAGTGAGATACGTCCTTTTGACTAGATACCTCGCACTAAGCACCTCTGGTTTCCTTTTTACGTTTCCCCGCACACGACCTATATGGACACACTACCCCCCCCCCTCGACTCCAGAAACCATATCCCCGGGGACCCTGCCCCGAGGAGGAAAGACGAGTAAGAGGTAAGTAAAGGACTTATGAATCCATGTATTTGAATGTGCGCGAACGCTGTCTCCCCCACCCCCTTTTTTCCTCCCTCTGCAGGTTACATCAGAAATTACAGCCGAGGTGTGGCGAAGATCCGAAGCCTTGCCATGTCTAATACACGAAGCGGACTAGCGCCGCAAGGTGGTGTCTAAGCACGCCTGCAAACTACTCACGTATCGAACAAACCCGAAAAATTAGCACAACCTGATAAAAAGTGATCACCCTTAAACCAGACTGGACGAATGAACCCATGTCACGTATGATGCGAAACTATGAGGGAATGTGTGTGTGTGACTGAGGCGTCGACCCAACTGGTCGAAGGACCGAGAATGCGAGAAGTGCGACTACATGGTACCTCCTTTCTTCTTTCCTTTTTCTCAAAGCACGTCCCCTCTACCCTGTCTAATGCTCAAACTGCATGATTACAAGATCCTAACGCAGACCCGTGAATGCCCTTTACTGCGTAATGCACTAAATAGCCTTTCTTGAATACACTGCCACCCTCTCTGTTGCACGTGTACTATTTAGCCTGCCGTTACGCTCTCTCTCTCTCTCTCTCTCTCTCTCTCTCTCTCTCTCTCTCTCTCTCTCTCTCTCTCTCTCTCTCCCTCTATTTTTTTACTCCCACTCTTCCGAGTGATTAGCCCCGAAATTGGCAGACTGCCACCCCTAGCACACCACCTAATTGGCTTCAAATACCGTCAGTATTTGCACAAAAACTTGTCTTTAATACAATCACCCTGAGACCGCGTCATTACCTCTCCTTTTCCGCTAGAAGCCAATGAACCGAGGTTGGGCCGTAAGGGAAAGGACAGGTAAGGCGACAGAGGTTCCCTAATCTGGCCCGAAATAAGGGAACTACAGGTCAACGGCTCCTATGGTATAAAACAAGGACCTCAGAATACGCGACCCTCCCTTCCCCGAAATGTCGCAATACCCAAAACCGGAAAAATGATCACCCCTGTTACCTCCCCTGTATCAGCCGCCCAAAAACTGGAATTATGAAACTACCCCTCATTTCCGGTTGTGAGAGATGGGTCGATTTATGCCCTTACCACAAGTTTCCTATGTCCCTGGTTGTTTCCCATAAAACCCCTGTCCTTCCTAATTAAGTAATCGGGCTGTAAAAGGTTACGTAGGATCCAGAATGATGTTTTACAAGGTTAACAGACTAGTCCAAGGTAAAGAAATCATCAAAATGAACCCCGTAGTAGTTGAAAAGCAGGATGCATCAATAGAAAGGAAATGTTTAGCCATGTTCGTCTCCCGGCAAAATACCTGCGTAGTAAATAATTGTAAAGGAAAGTCATAGTAAATCCAACAAGCCCGTCTCCGGTCATTCATATGCCAGTTGTGAACACCAATATAACGGGCATTTTCATTCTTTGCCTGGAGCTGGGAGAGAAATAGACTTTTTGATTATCTTCATCTGCAAATTCTCTAAAGACTGTCTTTTCAAATTTGTTTAAGGGTACTGCTGTTGGAGGAGAGAAGGACCGGATGTGGGAGCACGAGGCCTGACTGCAGGCTAAGGAACACCTGCAACATTAGCCAAGGCGAGACCACGACAGAAAAGAGCTGCAGGACGAGGCACTGTTTTCGACAACATGAGAAGAAAGGGTCGACCTGATGCCCCTGCTCGATGTCCAGTGTCTGTCGACAAGTCCCCGCTCTCTGAATTCGGTCACACGCTCGCCTATTGGAAGTCTCTCGTTCCCCTAGTTTGTTCCTAATTTGGCCTTGCTCCATCCCCCTTTTCCTCTGACCTACCCTATGGACTGTTTTGAACGCTCTTCTTCCATCTGAACTTTCTGACAATCACCTCAAAGGACACAGGGCGAAAGGGACCTTTCCGACCAGGAACGCGAGGAAAGGGTCGTGCCCTGCAACGCAGAACTTAGAACCGAGCTGGACTCGTAGCTCCACCGCCGGTGCTCAACAGCGCCAACGAAAGGCAGCAAAGAACATTTGACATCCCCAATCGCCGTTTCTGCTAGACCTCATTCCTCTCCCAGCCGCCCTTGTATTGATCATGCTCCAATCCGAACCTGATATATATGTAATAACCTGCCAGTATGAAATATGCTTGCTGCTCTCGCTACAGAATCGTTTTTGTATTACATTCCTATGACTTTCCTGCTAAACAAATTGATCAAAGTTTATCAAATAGGCCCACCCCCTAAAAACTAGAAATGTTAAAATGTATTGTTTACGACTCTTTTCATCTAGGGTTCCTACCGTTTTCTTTCTCATGCCCACCACAATAGAACCGAGTAGAAAATGAACCAGCAAGATGTCTTGAATATGTTAAAGGGAGGACTGTTGAAAATTAGTACGTTTTGGTGAACATTATCTGCGCCATCTTGCCTCTCCCCCTGATGCCACACTTTTGTCGTGCGCGCCCGCCATTTTGTTAAATGCCCCGATCAGAACGAACCCTTTTGCATGCCGCTGGCCCCTGACATAGCCTTTCGCCTTCACTAAGCCTGCACGCTGACCACCCCCTGCTTGCACCTGCCTTGAGTCATAAACCCCTCTTCGGCGCTGCTCTGCCCCAGGCCCTCATCCTGTTCCCAGCGCGACACCTCCCTGCTTCCCTTTCATGATCTCCGGCCCTTAGATGCAAACCCCCTTTTTCCCCGTGTGCCCGTTTTGTCTTCCCCGTTCCCAGGCCGACACCCAGCTCTGCCGATACCATCCCTTGCCCCTCCCCGTACAATAGAAAGCTTCCCCCATCAAAGGATCCCCGGGTTGATCAAAGCCCCCACTCCATGAGATCCGATCAAACCCCCCACATTCCGTGAATCGGCGGAATATCCAGCTGCGTGATACTCATCACCCGTTGTGACTAGGGTGGGGACTTCGACTGTAAATGCGTGTGGGAACGGGCTCAAAGGGAGTTCCGGGAATGTCTTTTTCATACATCAAAGCTTTAACATGAATGTGTAATGTACAATAAAGTCATAAACTTGTGTATAAGAGGCCAGGCCTCAGGGATGCAGTTAGAGCACCTCAGAACGATACCTTCTGTCCGTTTCGTTGTGTTCTCCTCCGGAGAGAATAAAAAAAACCTTGTTTCCTGCTTTCCAGTCTCCAGCGCCTGCCTCTTCATTGATTAAATAACTAGAGGGTCACAGAGGCAATACCGCCGGGCAAATATCGATTGCCCCCGACCCGCCTCAGGTTTTTACAGAGAATACTCCTATTCTTCCCTGTTTGCAGACAGAAAATCTCTCAGAAACAAAGAAACAATCAAATGAGTAATACTAGTATTTTCAAACAATCAATTCGCAATTCGTCGTGTTTACACGACCTTACCCGGACCGCATGGACAGTTTCTCGTCTTCCGCTTCCAGCGCCTGATCGTCCTCTATTCTCCGTAATTGCTGTGGCACTCCTGATGGTTCCCAGTCAGGACCGTAGATCACTCGAGAGAGGTCTGCTCGGAACCGGTGAAGTTCGGATGATCGGCTGCCAGACGAGGGTCTATCGGGCAGGTGCACTTTCCGATCGTTGCAGTCGTTCACTCTGTCGTTGGGACCTCTCCCACTGGATCCACGCGTCGCTGATGGGCCCCACGTTTGGGACGCCAATTGTTGAAAGGTAGGGCCGATGTCGACCAAGAACCTTCAGTGTTTGCCCGGCGTTAGCCGCCTCTCATACCATTCAATATTACCAAACAAAGAGGCAGGCGCTGGAGACAGGAAGACGAGAAACAGGAGTTTATTCCGACGGAGCAGAACACCTCAAATCAGACAACAGGGTATCTTCTCGAGGTGCTCTAGCCGCATCTCTGAGGCCTGGCCTCTTATACACAGGTTTATGGCTTTATTACATACATTGCATCCGTAATGTTTCTTTGAAGGCCAGAAAAGACATCCTTGGAATCCCCGGTCCAGGCCCGTTCCCACACACATCTACAGTAGAGTTCCCACCCCAATCTCAGCATGTGGTGGTTGTCGCGCAGCTGGACATTCCGCTGGGAACGGGAAAGTGGGCGATCGGTTGGATCTGGAGGTGTGAGGGTATTGATTAACCACCGCTCCTTTGATGTGAGGCGAGGTCCTACTGTAGGGGGCAATAAACTGCATCTGTCAGGCTAGGTGATGGCCTGGGATCAGGCTGGACAATCGGGCAGGGAGGAAGAGGTTGTCAAAAAAAAGGGGGGGGCTGTTCCATGAATGGGATGAAAGAGCGAGGGGGTTCAGTACGGATGTGGCTCGGAGACAGGGTCGCGTTAGAGGTGCGCTTATGGCCCAAGCAGGAGAGACCGGGGGCTGTCGGGGCGCAGGGGAATGCTTGCGAGGCTGGGGAGTGAGGGGGAGAGACGCGCAGGCTATTGGCAGTGGGCAGAGAGGTCATGACACATTAAATGGCTGCCACCTACGTTCGCGATGGGGCCTAAAAGGGACAAGATGCCGTGGCTACTGTTTCATGATTTTCGCTTTACTTTCAACAGTGGCTGTGGTGAACATAAATGAACGCCGCTTATGTATACCTAATTTTAGTCATTTTCCACACTGCAATACTGAACCTCACAGACGACCTACACAGATCTCTGGATGATGACCAGGCCTGCCTCCTACTCCACATGGACCTCTTGGCTGCCTTTGATACTGTCAACCATGACATCCTCCTAAACACCTTCTCACAGCGTGCAGGTATCAATGGAACTGTCCTTCAGTGGTTTGCTTCTTTCCTGATCCAAAGCTCACGGCTCATGAAACTAGGCAACTACACCTCAAAAGCAACATCAATCTCACAAGGAGTTCCTCAAGGGTCAGTCCTGCCTTAGTCAACCTCTATTTGGAACCCCTTGCAATGATCCTGAAAGAATCTCATATTGCCTATTATCTCTATGCAGATTACACTCAATTCTACGTTAAAATGTTGTCAGTTAAAGGCATCCAGCACCTAAACAGCACTCTCTCTACGGTTCAATCCTGGCTGACCAATAACCATCTTAAGCTCAACCCTAACAAAACCAAACTCCTCTTCATCCAACCGAAAAAAATGTCCTTTCCCTTAAGTATCTGGTTTGACAACCTCACAGCATTAAACTGCAAACTATCTGTCTCAAACTGTCAAATCTCTGTGGATTACACTTGACAGAGAACCTGAACATGTAAAAACACATTAATGCCTCAGCTAAAAGTGCCTTCTACACATTGAAGTACCTTAAAAATATCAAATGCTTCATCTGCATTAACGACCTGAAGACTGTGATGCAATCCTTAGTCCTCTCCAAGCTGGACTACGGTAATTCAACGCTCACGGATGCTCTAAAAACACACTTCATCCCTTTGAAAGATACACTCCGCTCAGCAGCCAGCCTATGTCGATGGCATGAGTTGCTTTGAGCATATCACTCCCACCCTCAAGAAACTCAACTGGCTACCAACAGGGGCAAGATGTATTCTCACAACTGCCTGCTTAACCCACAAAACTCTCTACACGGAAAAAACTGTCTACTTCTGGGAGATGCGTCACGTTGTAAAGCTCTGCGCCAGAAGGAGGCGTTCCTGCGCAGGGGGGGGCGTTGCGGCGCAGAAACGCCTCCTGAAAGTGGCTGAGTGAAATCTACAAGATTTCACTCAGTCATTTTGGGGCCCATGCTGTGTCAAAACCCTGCGCCTGCTTGAAGCAGGCGTAAGGATTGACGCAGCATTGGAAGAATAGGGCCCCCCGAGCATTGCTGGAGCTGCGTCGTGCTTGCGATGCAACTCCAGCAATGTGACACTTTTATGGCACAGATGCGTGACCCATCTGTGCCGTTTTTGCCCCATGGTGCGCCGCATTGTAAATGCAGCGCAACCATGTTAGCGTAGGCATGGCGCACAATAAGTGGCGCATCCCTGCTGATATGCAGGGATGCGCCACTTATTGTAAATATGCCCCTATGTCTCTACTCTCTCCACCTTCACAACACCCTAACATAACTACCTCAGCACTATATTGTCCACACACCCTACTGTCTAGAGCAGGAGTACTCAAAGTACGGCCCGCCTGGCCTTCCTTGGCGGCCCGCGGACCTTGTTTCTAGTATGCCAACGTTTTTCCCAGGAAGTTAGTAAACCGAGAAGATGGCCGCAGGAACATCCGTAGTGAATACGTATACAATACCTATTCACTACGTTTGCTCCTGCGGCCATCGTCTCTGCTTACTGCTTGCCTCTAATTGGCCTGCCTCTGTGACGTCACATACGGCACCCGGCCGGCGCGAAGCACAGGGCCTTCAAAAGTCAGCTGTAACTAGCGCTTTTACAGCTGACTTTTAAAGGACCTTTCGGAAGCTTCCTGGATCCATGGTGACGACGTCCTTGCAGCCCGCCGCCCCGGAGAATCTTTGCAGCAGCCTTCTAGTCGGAGAATATTCAGAGTTCCTTTACCCGCAGGTACGTGTTCTGATTCTTGCCGCCCGCCATGCTTCTGACCCCCTCCTCGGTCCCCTTGTTTCCACCTCCCCACCCACACCCACTATCATTAGCGGTGTTAGGAAAACAAATTGTGAGCATGGAGGTGTCTGTTTTGAGGCAGGAGCCAGCCCTCGCCTGTGTGCAAGGTCTTTCTACAGAGGTCGTGAGGGCCTGGCTCGTGCCTCAAAACAGACACCTCCATGCTCACAATTTGTCTTCCTAACCTGCAGGTACGTGTTCTGAGTCTTGCTGCCCGCCATGCGTCTGCCCTATCACCACTCTAGCCAAAAAAGCCATAAAAATTTAAAAACAATTCTTGGATGGTGGAGGGAGGGGTTGGTTACGCCCCTTTTAATACACTCTGCACTTTACATTCTATGAGACGGACGAAGGCCTCTGGACGAAAAGCGCCAGTTATTGTTTTTCTGATGCACTGTTATTTGCTCTTAGTCCAATTGAGAAGCAAAACAATGAAAAAAGAATAAAAACTTTGAAGAAGCTACAACCTGAAGTGCTCTGTCTGTGGAGTGCTGCCTTTCTGTGTGCCTCGGTTACGGTTGTGGAGAATAAAAAAGGGTAATGCAGGATACCAAGATCCTGTAAAACAGGGGTACTCAAAGTACGGTCCGCGGGCGAGAGAGAGAGGTGTGAGAGAGGGAGGGATATGGAGAGAGGAGAGAGGGGAGTGTGCATTGTCTCGGTGGCTGCGGTGTTTACCGGAGCTGTCACCCCTGGCAACTCAGCTGATTTGATGCTTTTTTTGTTACAAACTTTTCTCTGCAAAGTCCCGGGATTCCTCTTCAATCCATTTTTAAATAGCGCTGTGTCCCTGCCCTGTACTCAAATTTCTTTCAGGAATGTAGATGTATCTTTTATTCTCTCATTACCTAGGATGGGTTCCAAATGGTCTGATAAAGGTAAGCCAAGCAAGTGTTGCTTTGTGGGCGTTTTGGCTCTCTTTAGCAGGCTATACCTATTTTTAGTTAGCGCTACTAGTTCTCTTTGGTCACCTGGCCCCTAGAACCGTCTTTGCCGGTGTGGGAAAGCAGCAAGCTCGAAGGATTGTCACCTCGGAGTGGTCTTGCACAGAAAGGCTAATCCCTGTCTGACCTTCCCAAAAAAATAACAAGCATTTACAATGCAATAGGGCTCGCAGCATTAAAGTTTGAGTTATTGGTATTGTGTATGACAATGCGTTCCATACATTTTTTTAGCAAACTTTGAATTGGTGAGCAGTGAGAGTGTGTGCAAGAGTATGCTGTTCTTGAAAGCAGTGTAGGAGAGAGTGCAGGAATTTGGATGACCTGAGCAATGTGGATGATGCACCTCACGCACGGGTCTGACGCAGTTATTATTCACACAGCTCTGATGATGCACCTCAGACATGGGCTCACAGCTGTTATTATTTACACAGCTCTGATGATACACCTCTGGCACGGGCTCACAGCTGTTATTATTCACACAGCTCTGATGATGCACCTCACGCACGGGGCTGATGCAGTTATTATTCACACAGCTCTCATGATGCACCTCAGGCACGGGCTCACAGCTGTTATTATTCACACAGCTCTGATGATGCACCTCACGCACGGGCTCACAGTTGTTATTCACACAGCTCTGATGATGCACCTCACGCACGGGGCTGACGCAGTTTTTATTTACACAGCTCTGATGATGCACCTCAGGTACGGGCTCACAGCTGTTATTATTCACAGAGCTCTGATGATGCACCTCACGCACGGGGCTGACGCAGTTATTATTCACACAGCTCTGATGATGCACCTCAGGCACGGGCTCACAGCTGTTATTATTCACACAGCTCTGATGATGCACCTCAGGCACGGGGCTGACACAGTTATTATTCACACAGCTCTGATGATGCACCTCAGGCACGGGGCTCACAGCTGTTATTATTCACACAGCTCTGATGATGCACCTCACACACGGGCTCACAGCTGTTATTATTCACACAGCTCTGATGATGCACCTCACGCACAGGGCTGACGCAGTTATTATTCACACAGCTCTGATGATGCACCTCAGTACCGGGTTCACAGCTGTTATTATTCACACAGCTCTGATGATGCACCTCACTCACGGGGATGATGCAGTTATTATTCACACAGCTCTTATGATGCACCTCAGGCACGGGTTCACAGCTGTTATTATTCACACAGCTCTTATGATGCACCTCCGGCACGGGTTCACAGCTGTTATTATTCACACAGCTCTGATGATGCACCTCACGCACGGACTCACAGCTGTTGTTATTCACACAGCTCTGATGATGCACCTCAGCACGGGGCTCACAGCTGGTATTATTCACACAGCTCTGATGATGCACCTCAGGCACGGGCTCACAGCTGTTATTATTCACACCGCTCTGATGATGCACCTCACGCACGGGGCTGACGCAGTTATTATTCACACAGCTCTGATGATGCACCTCAGGCACGGGTTCACAGCTGTTATTATTCACACAGCTCTGATGATGCACCTCACTCACGGGGCTGACGCAGTTATTATTCACACAGCTCTGATGATGCACCTCACGCACGGGGCTGACGCAGTTATTATTCACACAGCTCTGATGATGCACCTCGTTCCCACCAGGAGGATGGGTTCCACCCACCCTCCACTGAACTAATCGTGGATGCTAAATAGTACAGATAGAAGTTATCCATCCCTAGGCTCCCTTCATACAAATCATGCTGACAGATGTATAAAGCTAAACAGGTTCTCTGAACTTCAAAATCAGAGAAAACGAAACCTATCGTGGGGCGGAACTTCAACATCAGAGAAAACGAAACCTACCGTGGGGCGGGACTTCTGTGTTTTGAAGCCAGCGCCCACGGAGTGCCTGGCCAGAGGAGCGGTGGTGACGCGGGGCTCCCATGCCCGAGGGAGAGCCCCGTGGAGGCTGAAGAAGTCCGGAGTGGCGGTAAGTGGGCCTTACTTGTAGGGGGGTGGCAGGGGTGGCGGGGGGTCTCGGTGCGCTTGTGTGTGTGTGTGAGTGTGTGTATGTGTACGACGGCAGGGGGGGCTTGGAGAGCTTGTGTGTGTGCGTGCGCGTGTGTGTATGTGTGCGGGGGCGGGGTGTATGTATGTGTGCGTGCGTGTATGTGCGCTCGTGTGTGTGTCTCTGTGTGTGCGCATGCGTGCAGGGGGAGGTGTGACTGTGTGTGTGTTGGAGCTTCCCAGGAGACAGGAGATGGCCACAGCGTGCGCGTTCTCGCGTGCGCGGCCCGCTCTGATCGCATTTTGGAAGTTGCGCGTGGCCAGGTCCTGTCTCCTGGAAAGCTGAGTCAGTGACAATAGGGCATGGGAACAGCATTTTTGATGGCTCCCTAGATAAATAAGTGAGGGAGGGGCTCATGTTACACCTTCTGTAAACAATGCAGTCTGTTGAAGTCTCCCCCCTCTTTCCTCTCTCCATATCCCTCCATCTCACACCTCTCTCCCCCCTCTCTCCTCTCTCCATATCCCTCCCTCTCTCTACCCCTCTCTCCTCTCTCCATATCCCTTCCTCTCACACCTCTCTCTCTCCCCCCCTCTCCTCTCTCCATATCCCTCCCTCTCACACCTCTCTCTCCCCCCTCTCTCCTCTCTCCATATCCCTCCCTCTCACACCTCTCTCTCCCCCTCTATCCCCCTCTCTCCTCTTTCCATATTCCTCCCTCTCTCACACCTCTCTCTCTCCCCCTCTCTCCTCTCTCCATATCTCTCCCTCTCTCACACCTCTCTCTCTCCCCCTCTCTCCTCTCTCCATATCCCTCCCTCTCACACCTCTCTCTCTCCCCCTCTCTCCTCTCTCCATATCCCTCCCTCTCTCACACCTCTCTCTCCCCCTCTCTCCTCTCTCCATATCCCTCCCTTTCTCACACCTCTCTCTCTCCCCTTCTCTCCTTTCTCCATATCCCTCCCTCTCTCACACCTCTCTCTCTCCCCCTCTCTCCTCTCTCCATATCCCTCCCTCTCTCACACCTCACACCTCTCTCTCCTCTCTCCACATCCCTCCTTCTCTCACACCTCTCTCTCCCCCTCTCTCCTCTCTCCATATCTCTCTCACACTGTGCACACGGGGTCTGGTGGCTCAGTGGACTAATGTGTCCACTGCAGGGGCCTCTGTTCTAGCTCATGGTCACAGGTTCAAATCCTGGCATGTCCTGCCTTTCATCCATCTGAGGTCGATAAAATGAGTTGGGTAGCAATAAACATCTGTTATTCAGCGCTAAGATACCTATGGGTGAACGTGCGCTGGTATATACATGTGTGTGTGCATGCCATTTATTTCAAATCCCTATTGAGTGACACATTTCCTGCATAAACCACTGGCTTTAGGAAAGCTTCCTGTTTTTCATTTGCAGGCTTACCCATTACTTTGCTATTCAATCCCACTTATGATTGCCTTTGTCTGCTAATAAAAAAATATTATAAACGTGCTGCATGTAGTTACATCTGCTTTGGAAATACAGCATTGTCTAGTAATGTTTTGAAACGGCACCATTTTTTTTTACCCCCTCCAGCCCCACCCCCAATGACCCCGCCCCCAAATGACCCCGCCCCCACAAACCACACTGTAAATTCGGCCCCTGAGAGAAAGTTTGTGAGTACCCATGGTCTAGAGTATACCTCTCTTATATATTGCTGATATGTATTTTTATTTACTCCATATGTATCTTGTGTAATTGCAATATTGTAATTGTAACTTTGATAAAGCACTTTGATACCCCTGTGGCTGGCTCATACTATAATCCTCATTTACTACTGTCTATCGGATACTTCTTTTATATACTGTTACTGTGTATTTTTATTTACTCCATATGTAACTCTTGTAACTGTTTCTATGCTAACTCTGTAAAGTGCTCTGAAAGCTTCTGGTCAAGTTCGTGCTATACAAAACGTAATAAATAAAATAAATAAGGTACATCTTCATTCAGAGCAGCTGCCCAAATTCCTTCTTGTCCAGATCCCCATGAGGCTGTACACGTGTTGTAGGGTAGTGCCAGCTCTGCTTTTCCATCTTCTCAATTGTCTTGTGTCCATAATCAGTCAATTGGCCTGTCATTCTATTGCAGAATGAATATATAAGTTAGTCAGATATAGATTATACTAAAATGTTATCTCTTCCATGGGACAGCTTTCCGACTGTGAGGGCCACCGGTGTGTCAAAATTTGGAGACAGAAAGCCAATAGTATATTACTGTAGTTTATCACAAGGAGCGCTGAATTGTACCTTGTACTGACTAGTACTGAAAGTCATTCAAAGCAAATTTACGTGTTCTACATGCCTATTGCAACAGATATATAGTTAATGGCAGTGTGATGAGATTTTAATGGAGAACTTACTGTCGGTAACCGAATAAAATCCTGGATTTGGATATTTTATGGAAGATAAAAGAAGGACAAGTGTGCCTGGAAAATGTTAATGAACTGACTAGCAACATACAAGTATTCAGTGAGAGACGAGGTCCTGGGTAGATGGTCTGACCAGAGCAGAGATTAAGACACTGATTTCACTGTGACCATGGAGGAGAAAGCCTGGTGTGGAATGATTAGTGCCAAATGCAGTTGAACTCAAATAAATGGTGTTTCGGCAGCCAATATTTTGAAAGTGCAAAAACCTATAAATAATTATAGAATTTATTATGGTAGTTAAATACTCAATCAATCCATGTTGACAAAACTATATTATTTGCCGCCTGATTGGCCTTCTTAGGGTGGGTCATTGGCAGGTGATTCCGACCCTCAATTCATATTAGTCCTGAAAAGGAAATGTAGCTTTTGAGTGCAGTGGATTTCCGCAGGAGATTTGTTGAATGAGCACATAACCTGGCATCTTATAAACCAATGGAGTTGAATCATTGATGTCAGGGCTAGTGCAGTAATTTTGCTGACCTAAGTGAAGGTATCAGTTGCTGTGACCCATCTCTGTCTAGGAAAGAAGACACACAGCACCACTCCCCACATTCTCATAGCGAAGGCTACTGAAATGTAGACAACAAGGCACATTTCGTTGCCATGTAGTTATCTCCTGTGGCACTGCACCCATCTCCTTCAAACTTCCTTAATGGTCCAGTTCTACTAGTAAGAGATTCCTTGCTACGGACTGGACCCACTGCTCTCTAAATGATATTCTATCATTCACACCTTGCCGTTCTTCTAGTGCAAAGAGGCATTCGCTTCTAGATGGCGCATTAAGAGTTATCATGCACCCAGATCCAGGGGCCACATGATCTGGCAACAAATGAGCGAATCGTAAAAACACTGAATGCCCACCCAGAGATAATGCTCAATTGTTAACTGATGTGGGATTTTAAACTGTGTGGACAAGTTTAGGAAATTGGTAGTGACAATGTATCTTGACTCATGTTTGGAAGCATATAGGGGCATATTTACAAGCCTCATTCGCCACAGGAACATTACTTTTCTCGATGTTCCTTGTGCGATACGGGCTGCGCCTTATTGACAAGGCAGTGTTAAACCACTTAATGTGGCTTAACGCTGCCTTGTAAATAAGGCACACTTTAACGCTATACTTAGTGTGAAAGGGGAGGGCAATGGGTGTTGTGGTGGGCGTCCGCCGCAACACCCATTAATTTTGGCACTTCCCCATATTTACAAGGGCTGTATACATATATGGCAGCTCCAAATTTAAGACCAAAAATAAAACTGGTCTTCACATGGCGCAACGAGGAGAAATGCTTTATTTCTCCTCATTTTTGCTGTTTCTATGTGTGCTGCATTGTGCAGCACACATAGAAGAAGCAAAACGCCATGCATGATTTTTTATGTGCAGGAAGGTGTTCCTTCCTGCACATAAACAGTCATTTTAAAATGACGAGTTGCACAAAGCAGCACACATAGAAGTTACAACTCGCCATTTAAGATTGTTTATGCACAGTATGGTGCAAGGGTGCTTTCGCTAGCAGCTGTCACTATTGCTAGCACAGGGGGAAATGCAGGGCTGCACCATATTGTTGTAAATACTGTGCAACCCTGCATTTCAAAAGTGATGGAGCGCCGTGTTAAGCCAAGAAGGCTAACGCCATGCTCCGTCACTTTTCTTGTAAATATACCCCATAATTTCTGTATAGACTTTCGAACACTCTTGTTATTGTGAGACCAATGCTACCCTCTTGAACGTAAGAGAAGAACTCCCACCCAGCAGGTTCAAGAGCCGGCATGTAAAGTAGCAATTATAAATGCGTATTGTTGTGGTTGAAATACCTTTACCAAGAGGTAGCAAAACAACAAAGAGTGCTCAAGACATGATATAACCAGAGGAACGAGTGGCTCTGCCATCGAAAGTACCTCCCCTACCTAATGGGTCTGGGTGTAATTGTAATTAGGTTAGAGTAATCAGAGTAATTTAGGTAATTCTGCATTACTCTTTGACACAGAAATAACGATACTAACTTGATTACGCCTGTCGCGTATTTAGGAGTCATTTTGTGGGCAAAAACCTTACAGCAAGAGCACGTTTAGGTAGCACAAGCGGCTGCCCGTGCTACTGTTTATGTTCTGTTGCATTTAGTGCCATTTTCTTAGCACAAAATTCATCCTTGCATCCACTTTGTATGTCAGGGTGCATTTTGTGCTAAGAAACTAGAGCAAAATGCCAGTAGTAAGTTGGAGGAAAATCCTACCCCAAGTGCACATTGCCCTGTGCTCGCTATTCATGTTCTGTCGACTTTGGATGAGAGGGTCATTTTCGTCTGCTAAGTAGAGAATCACTCTTCTTGTAGGTAATTCTGCATGATTATGCTACACAGAAATATGTGAGTTACCACCACCCCTACTAATTAAGTATAATGCACATTTTACATTTCTCAGAAGATTGGGGTCTTAAGAGTGGAGTACATAGCCAATGTATTTGGTTGGATAATGAGTGGCAACACCGCTAATGAGTTCATAGACAGTAAAGGACTGGGATAAAACGTAGGCCTGGGCATCAAAAAATAAGCGGCCACCATTAGCAAATCAGATAGCTAAAAAAAAAGTGTCCCACATTTGCAAATCGGGCCGTTTTGAACTTATAAAATCACACTGTATACGTGTTTTGAAAGGAATGGGAGAATGCATGTATTTGTGCTTGTTGCAGACAATGTTTGTGGTAATATCAGGCACAAAGCTCTGCAGGATGAGCCAGGGCCCTAGTAAGGAGTCTGTCAGAGCTCTCAGTGCCAGGGAGGGAGATTGCCACATACCCAAGTCTAACAGCTGCATTCTTAGAGCCTTCTGCTTCTTCTTTTCTGGGACATTCCAGATATAGATAAGGGTGGTCTGTAGAAAGTTGTAAAACGTCTAGATGTTAATAAAATCTGCATGTTATTGGAGAAGCTTGCCTCCAGCGTTTGTTCTATTTTAGAAGCCAAGCTTAAAGCTATAAAAAGTTTATTCATGAAGGCAAGGTGTAACTCAGATGAGAGGAGCCTTCTGGCAATTCATATGTAGATTCCCATGTGCCCTAGGAACTCGAAGGTAATATTTAAAAGAAACCCAGTGGGTATGAGGTGCTGCATATGACTGTGCACAAAATGTATTCTGAGTGTCACTACATACTCAGCTTTGTGTCTCTTTTTCGTTAGTTTGTTCGGGGCAATGCCTCACCTGGTGCTGAGTACAGTTTAATCGGTTTTGCAAATACTATAGGAATATAGATTCCCCACGTGAGGCTGCCACAGACCACTCACATTATTTATATGCTGTGCCATATTCCTGATGCGGCTACATTTACTGTCAGAGTCAACAATGCAGTTAAGCTAATGCTTGCCAACTGGAAGTTGCATATACAAGCGGGCACACAACAAAATTAGGACCAATTATCACCTCACAGACCACAAATAAAAATGTCTTAGACCTTATGGATCCAGCCGTGTATCTAGAAGTGCATTTTAGAGGGGCTATACATTGGGCCACAGATAAAGGTGGTGGGGCCACCTACAAATGCATATTTGTTTAAAATGTTTAAGTCTTACTATGTATGTATGCATATATATATATATTTATATATATATATATATATATACACATATATATATATATATATATATATATATACACATATATATACATATATATATATATATATATATATTTATATATATATGAATTTGTATTATTATAGATATGTACACACATACATACAATGTCGGGTTTAAACATTTTATGCAAAGCAGCCTGCTTTGGAATGAAGGGTGGTTGGGCAAATTAATGTGTGTGGCAAGTTGTAGGGTCTGTTTTTTTTTCTCTGCGTAGCTTCCTGATATACATTCAGCAGCTATGCTGGTGGAATACAAAGGGGGCCAAGACAAATAGAGGTGGGACAAGGCAAGGACCTTATCTAGAGACGCCACTGCTTAGAGCCCTATAACTTAACGGAACAGGTAAACACACTATACAAAAACTCTGTATGTTTATAAACACAGGGACAGCTGTAAGGCGCGTATTACAACCAAATATTTATATAAAATACTGTGTTGAAAATGCCCCTCCCAAAGTAAAGCCAAACAAAACAGAAGAAAACATGGTGGACAATGCTCACTTAACCCCTTGGCCGCGGCGGTAATTCTGCCGTGGCGCTAGGGGGGAGGGTGGGCCGCGCGGCGCCACCATGCTCGTGACGGAACCACTCCGTCACGAGTCGCAGTGGCGCTGTGCTTGTGATGGAATGGTTCCGTCACGGCCCTGCCCGCTCAATAGAACGCGCCGCACAGGCGCGAAATCAGCGCCGCACAGGCGCGGCGGCCGGGCCATGACGGAACCATTCCGTCACCAGCACAGCCCGCTGTGGCTCGTGACGGAATGGTTCCGTCACGTGAGTGCAAGGGGTTAAATATTTAGTATGTTCCACTAATAACAGGTAGTCTTCGCGATGGTTATTTGTGACTTCTTCATACTTTTGAACATTGTTCTTTTTACATTTGTGTGAACCGGTTTCAGAAAGCCTCCCACCCCAGTACAGCCCTCATCCCACCAGTTTCAGAATTCTCAGAGCAGCACATAAATCAGGCCACGGTCCCAGGTCGCTGACAGGCATGGATTTGATAAGAGCAGACAGTGTAACACTTTGCTGCCTGCCTCTGTCAGCACTCGGTCACGTCTGCTCCTTCCTGACACTCTATGGTCTGCCATGTTTAATCTAGGGGCGCGCATTCTTACAACGGTTTTCTCTTCCAAATAAAGTTCAGGAATGTGAACAATGCAAAGGATCCCAGTGCATTGCACTTTAGTGTAAATCTGATGTGCCAGGTGAACCCAACTGTCATCACCCCACAGGACCACCGTCCTGCTCTCTGCAGCAACTTGAATTGTTGGTGTAGTAAAAGGATTCCCCATGCTAGAGTGGGCATAGCTCTGAAGCAAAATGTCTTATTTTCTTATTTGTGAGTTATATATAGCGCAAACTTGACCCAAAGGTTTCAGAGCGCTTAACAGAGTAAGCACAAACAATAATAAGAAAATATGCTAAATAAGCCCACACAGGAAGGAAGAAGTCTGTTCCTGGTCATAATGTATGGAAAGATTTTGCCAGATGAGACCACTAATTTCTAAGCACTGTCAGTTAGTACTTTATCTGTACATCTGGTTCCAAATGTTAATTTACCCTGTACGGAACATGGCTCTATAACAGTTATATGACTATAGGAGCTCTGTGACACTGGGTCTTAGGAGAACATGGCCTGACAGCATTGTCTTGATAAGGTTGTGGTTCAGGGGTGTCCAACATAGGGCCAAGAGATCCAGCTCTATGCCAGATTTGGTGGTCAGCAGGTCAGGAGTTTGAATCCCAGTAAGGAGAGCTCAGCCTTACATTTTCCTAAAGGTTGGTAAATCGAGTGCCAAAAATTGTGTAATAGTAACCTCTGTTTTTGGAGTGTTCAGAAATGGCAGGAGTGAGATATGAATCCTTACATAAAAAGGTGATTATCATTATTTGTGGTATCCTCGAAATCTGTCTTTAATCACGGAATCCTGGTCCCACGTTGGACACCCCCGGTGCTACAAAGGTGTGAGCGTTTGTGCACCAATTAATATTTATAAAATAAATTAACTGCAATGCTGTGTGTGGTAAAGTCTTCTGTTGCCTGAGAACTTAGGCATGTTCAAATGCATGAATTCATAAAAATGAAGGGACACTTTTTTACACGTGTATTGATATCTAAATAATCCCTCTATGAATTCAATAGAGTTGCATGTGGGGTCCCCAGCACATATTTTAGGGGACCAGCACTTATTTTTCTTCACCAGACTTTGATCCAGAACAAGAGAGAGGAAAACACAAAAGGGGGAAAAAGGAGGAAGCGAAAGACAGAAAAACTGTGAAAAAAGGTAGACAAAGGGGCATGGAATATTTGGTAGTAGAGGTAAGAACCATAAGACGAAGTCAAGAGTAAGTAGCCTTGGTGTTCAGCACCCTGACATTCGGTAGGGCCAGACTTGGGCGCGTGAGCAAAACTGTGGGCCCCGGCATTTATCATTTCACAAGTTAAGCACTGCTCGCCTCTCATGCTGCAGCTCACACACAGACACTGTACTGGTGTTTGACAATGTGAGAACGGCTTCATATTGATACAGGTGAGGCGATTCCTTTGCCAAGCTCGCTGGGGAAGAGGAGCACCATCCCATACATGATCCGGAAGACTCCAGGTCTCACTGGTGATAACTGGGGGCTGGTGACTTTGAAATGAATCATGCATATCATGCTACCATAAGCTTATGGGACAGTAGAATTTTAATTTTTTTGACAATGCTTTTGCGCTGTTAGCATAAGTACTTTTGGTGAACTCCCATTTTGGCAAGGGGACCACTGTAGGGTTCATGGCGGGCTCACCGCCATGAAAACTATGGCATAAAGTAAACTTGTAATATGCTCGGCGATGCCGCAGCGACATCACTAAGCAAATTGCGGCCTCAAGACCACCGCAACACCGCCAGGGATATCTGATTCCTGGCAGTTGCGGCGATCCCATGGCGGTCAGACCTCCCAACTTATAACAGCACGGTCGGACTGCCGGTGCCCGCCCCGCCACTGTGGCTATGGCGATCCATCGGACTGTCATATTCATAATTAGGCCCTTAGTCTTTGCACTGAATGTATTCGATATGCCACCTGAAACCTTGGAGTGGGCACCACATCTTCTTACCCACTGACCTCTTCTTAATGGCTGACACTTGGCCTAACCTTAAAAAGATCCTGTATGGTCAAACCCACTTCTGTGTCCATGTTATCCTCCAATGATGGCCCTACAGAGGGTTAGCATAAGTGACCTTTCGGAATTGGTATGGGCTTTCTTATTCTGCCTCTTAAAGCAATGTGTGGTCTTAAATAGTACATTTTCCCTGTTTGCATGAAGGCCTCAGCACCCTTGCTATGCCACTGCCTGTACTGGGACTGAAGTAGAAGAAGCCAGGAGAGTAGCAGGGCCCAGGAGTTATGAGTCTAGCCCCAGGCGTATTAAGTTCAACTAGAAAGCAAAGAGAAACCAACATTGCATTTTGGTTTTCCTATTCCCCTGGCAGCCCTGGGCGTCTCTTATAAAAGTGGTCTCAATCTGGTCACACGTGAATTCTGTGTATTTGCGCCTTGTATCTCTAATTGTACATTCCTACAGCATACGAAAGGTATGGCAACCCCTTATTTATAGAGAACAGGAGGGATGAACAATTATTTAAAAAAATGATTGTTTCAAAGCGCCAAGGGTTGTGCATAATCTTTATTTACTACAGACATCCATTTACAACTCTTAACAACTACGGTTTTCATTACATTTGAACAAAGGGCTGTATAAAAAAGTTACGGTTTCTGCCACCACCTAACGCGATGCCTGGAGATTCTTACTGTAAAGGAAATCCCTTCCAGAGAGGAAACAATGCACTGAAGGCATACAAACCCCGGAGCCTGTAATCTCACGTTGGAGAGTCTGCAGCCACAAGACACATTCCACCCCGAATGCCCTAAATCAGCATCCACAACAAACATGCCTGGAAACGTGCCTGACAGCCTCCGTCGCCTGCCAGTTGCTGGGGGGTTACAGAAACGATTGTCTGGCTCTCCAGCTCTTAATAATGTTGACTGACGCAAGTTCAACAGCTTTTAAAACAAATATGTTTTCATTTTTGTTGGACAACAAATAAATAACTGCAAGTCAATGAAACAATATGTTAGAAAGCTAAGCTGCAGCAAAGTTTTAATAGAAAAAAAGTTCAGTTAAAAACAAGATCGTTATTTCTTCTGTCCTTTTACTATCTACAATTGTAGGAAATAGGAAGTCTAACATGCTCGCCCTAGAAGTGTAGGAGGGGCGGACAGAGAATGCCTTTAACAGGATGTGGTTCCTCCAATGAGCTAAATTCCATGAAACAACAGTAAAAAGAAAAATGCGTGGTATTCCTGAAGAAAGACAAATCCATTTCTGAACAGATCCTTAAAACGCCTCTTCCTGTCGTAGCTACCGGGCTGTCAAGGGTCATTTAATTCTGTATTACTTCCTGCCAGAGATAGCAAATTACAGGGGGCCAAAGAAAACAACCTAAGCTCATACAGGAAATGTCAGCAGATCTAAACAAACTGCCTCTGTGTAAGGCACTTGACCTGCCCCTGCACTGCCCTCCCCAGGGCGCTGCTGCCACTGCACTGCGACTGCAGGGTCGAGCATGGACAGAGATGAAAAGCTCTCTTAATGCCAGAACAAGAGCAAGGAAAAACAGACTGCAGGGGAGGGGCGAGTCACGAAAGCATTTAGCAGTACCGGAAGTGATACAACAGGAGTGCTCTCTTATGTACTCCAAGAGGCCTTTGTGGAATAGCACCTTAGTATGTTATAAAAGAGTTCAGACCCATCGTACACCTTTGGAAGTAGTACATCAAAAACTTATTTTAAAAACCATCTCACTTTTTAAATCATTGATTGAGTACCTCGGATAGAGAGACGAAGTGACTTTGCTGGGAAAATAGATTTCACATCAGCAGCTCAAATGTGGGAGATAATAGGGAGGCAGAGGTCGTGAGGCTTAAACTTCTATGCCAATAACTGGAATACCTAGAAGGGAATAAGCTTTCATAGAATATACTAAGACAGTGGGTAGCAGCAGGTAGGGAAATGTGAATCTGTTTTAAAAGCCAATGCCTTTCTATGCAGTGTAGACAATATGGTAAATTGTGCTACTAAGAAATGCAAAAACATATTTGTTGTAATGACATTTAAGTCATTTTTGGAAATGCGAGCGATCATCGCCCTATGTAGCTTGCTTGCGACTTGAAACAGACACTCCAATAGAAGCCTTACTTGAGCAACTGATCGCTCAGGACAACCAAGAATTGATCCTAATGGCCAAATCAGCAGTGACCACTTCAGGCAGCTATGGGCAATCATTGTTATGACGAGCATAGCAGACACTACTGGTAGGTTTCATTTGCTTACACAAATGGCACAGCAGTGACTAAATTTACTCTCTGACTAAAATTACCCACAAGAAACTGACTAGTGATGGGTATTGATGGGCCTCCATAGACACACCAGGAAGCTTCCATGGCAGAGGAGGAATAGTAACCAAGACACTCCTGACTACCTCCATGACAAATTACACAAAGATACGCAAGTGTGTAAGAATATTAACAAAAACAGTTAGAGATGCACCAGACTTAGATGTTGCGATGTGATGATTAATCAACTGAATAAGAAAGAAGACACAACATTATGGGTCTTGGTGGCTAAAGGATTCAAACAAAAATGATGGCTGGAGGACCACACTGGCTCCTTCCCATGTGTCGCTGTAATGTGCCAACGCTGCCATGCATTAGCATATTAAACCCAGACCTATTGGCTTTGATAATGCTTGTTTGGATTGCAATGCTTGCAAGAAATGCTGTCATATTCTCCCTCCAACCTCGCTTGATGATCATGTATTCAATCATTCTGAACATTTGTTAAGCGCACTACTTACCCTGAGGGTCTCAAGGTGATGGGGGGGGGGTGCTACTACTGCTCGAATAGCCATGTCCTGAGCAGTCTCCTGAAGGTTAGTAGGTCCTGGGTCTGCCGTAGGAGGATGTTCCAGGTCTTGGCGGCGAGGTGGGAGAACGATCTGCCACGAATGGTCGCCCTTCGGATGTGAGGGACGGTGGCGAGGGCGAAGTCGTCGGAGCGGAGCTGGCAGTTCGGGGTGTAGAAGGTGAGTCATATGTTGAGGTATGCCAGTACGGTGTTGTGGAGCACCTTGTGAGCGTGGGTGAGGAGCTTGAAGGTGATTCTCTTGTTGACGGGAAGCCAGTGTAGGTCTTTCAGGTGGAGTGTGATGTGGCTGTTACGAGGGATGTCGAGCATCAGGCGTGCAGAGATGTTCTGTATGAGTTGAAGTCGTTTCAGGAGTTTGGCCGAGGCTCCTGCATAGAGGGCATTTCCGTAGTCCAGTCTGCTGCTGACAAGGGCCTGGGTGACAGTTCTTTTTGTTCCGGTGGGGATCCACCTGTAGATCTTTAGGAGCATGCGGAGGGTGTTGAAGCAGGAGGATGAGACGGCGTTGACTTGCTTGACTTGCATTGATTCACGTGTCACCATCTGCTGTAGTGAATATTGCCGCTGAAAAATGTCATAGAAACCCCTTTAAATATTATTCTACAAATAACATTATCATTTTGGGACGTCCCTCCACTTTCATAGTTTGATACATTTGCGACTATGGACTATAGACCTGTGCACGTTTTCTTCTCAACATCACAATAATTATATAAGAAATAATATTAACGCAAACATTTGAGGCAGTTGTTTCAGGGGTGGGGGGTAGAGGGTGGGACTGGCATTTATTGTTGGAGACTGGCACTTATTTTCTGAATAAGGGTTAAAACACACAGTTCGGGAAGATGGGGGCAGAGAAAGACAGCAAAACTGTAACAAAGTGAGAAAGCAGGGACCTACAAGAGTGAGATAAAGGGGCAGGGAGTGCCTGATAGTGGATTACATGGACATGAGATGGATTAAAGACTACCAGCCTTGGTATTCAGCGCACCAACATTTATTTGCACTGGCCGCAGGCTTATGAGCAGAGCTTCAGGCACGGGCACTTTTTTTTTATTTTTACAAATTAAACATTGTCTTTACTCCATCAAACAAGCATGTCTTAAAATGTCTTGCTTATTTTAGAGACCAATCAAGCACAACATGCTTCCTTTTATAGTTTACAGTCGCCTGTAACAAAAAGAACAGAATGTAAATGCAGATTTGTCCCAAACGCCTGTTTAATTACATTAAGAAATGTTAACAGCGCGATCCGACCTTTGGTTCTGCCAAGTGGGAGTTTGGATCATGGCTCTGGGCCATACCTCACGTGCAGTGCTGAGCTGTGTACCCACAAAAACAAGCGATGGCCTCAGAAATTTCACTTGTATTAAGTAAAATGTATGTTTACAAGGTTTATGACAGGTACCAATGCAACATTTGTCTCAAGTGGTAGAGCACATTCGCTTTTGATATTGCACATAACAGTTGTTCTTAACCCGTCATTCACAGCTACCTGCGAGTCCGCGAAGCCTTCTCAGGGGATCAGCAACTGTTCCGAACATTAAGTAATATTAGAAATTAAAGAAGTACAGATGCATAGAAAAGCAAAATCGAAGTTTTAGAATGTTCTGTTTATGTGAAGGAATTTGAAATTGGAAACTAAGAATTTAGGGCCCCATAACGATGGCGGACAGACGGTAACGGAAAACGGGACCGACCGCCAGAGGTGAAGCGGTCCCGCAGGGCCAATTAGGATGCGACCGCCACCCTGGCGGTCACATCCCACATCTTTTACATTGCGGCGGGCGGTGCTGTAAGCAGCAACCGCTGCAATGTTAAATGTGCATGTTGTACATTGGCATGCACAACGTGACAGGCACCGCGCGGTGCCTGCCACCTTGTGCATGCCAATGTAGGGTGGTACCATGGGTACCCCCCAAGTGCAGCCACCCACCCCCCCCAAACCCCTCTGACATTTACTGTATGCCTTTCAATGGTGGAGTCTCCGCCATAGAAAGGCATACGCACCAGAGGCATCATAATATGGATGGCGTTGCCTGCAAGGCACCACCACCATATTGTGGGCATTTTCTGCCCGGACGGCAATTCGACCGGCGGAAAAGCGGCAGATGGTCTTTCTGTCTGAAGCTGTACCCCCCCGCCATTGTAATATGGCGGGGGGTAAATGGCTAGGCGGGCAGGGAAAGATGTCAGACGGATCGCCACCGCCGGTCGGGCGGTGGCGATCCGCCCGACCTCATAATGGGCCCCTAAATTGTAATTTTTATCTTGGTGTGCGGGAGCAGCACAAGTGAAGCAAATGGAATCTAGTATGGACAATTGGTGCCCTCAATTAAAGCAACACAGCTATGCACTAACAAAAAGAGAGTATCCATTAGAAACTAAAAAGACAAAGGTTTTTTTAGAGTCTAGCATATTGCTTCGTCTTTGTAAATAAAACTACATTTTGTACATCTCCTACCTTCCCATTATAATTTCGATGTTGCATAGTTTTTGTTTATGTTCCATCATTTGTGTATTTGTTTGGTATACACTTGTTCATGTATTTTTGTGTAGAGTTTTGAAGTTCATTTTGAAGAAAGTGTATAGGTCGATGTCGGGGGCTTCCTGTAGTGATTGACTCGGGGTCCGCAGAATTCAAAGGTTAAGAACCTCTGGCATATATTATAGAAGGGTATATAACCATGACAGCTTTCCTTCCACTGGTTCACTCCAATTTGAAAATGCACACTCATCCTACCATTTTCTTTAGTGGCTGTCAGCTGTATGTGAGAAACATGTTTCAACATAGAAAACTACTAATACAATTAAGGTACCTTGCAATTTGTCTCTCTGGCACTTGATGACTCTTTGCTCCACCACTCGCCAGATGGGGTGAAGAGGTTTGTTGACTGAGCCGGTAATTCTGATCGGTTTAGGAGTATTCTCGGGTTAACATCCAGGTTAGACCTCAGAACGCTTAGGGCTCGGATTGTCGGAGCAGGTAAAAATTGAATGACACAACCAACATCAACAATGGTAAGAGAGGGAGTGTTTTGACTCTACCTGGATCTCTAATCTTCGAGAAGGGACGCATTGTTCAAGTACATGGCTCCTAACTTGAAGGATAGTATTCGATTTCTGACTGTCCTGATTCTTCGCCTTCCTTGTTGTTAAGATTTGCAGGTTCTCTTGAAGAATGATCTTTTTCAGAGGAGTGTAAGTATAAACAAGCATTTACAATGCAATGGTTTTGCCTTTGTTAAAGTTTGAGCTATTGGCAATGCTCTTGACATTATTTTTATTTATGTTTTTTTTTTACATAAATAAATGGCATTGTCATTTGCAATGCCACTAGCTTTATCTTTCGCAAATGACACCCACAAAATCCTACAGAGAGCCCCCCAACACGCACCCACACAGAGCCCCCCCACACACTGCGAGCCCCCACACACACTGCGAGTAGTTTCACACTCTACGTATACCCACACGCACATACATATAGTTCTAGGAGTCGGTGCGTGCTGGCAGAGGGCGACAACAGGGAGTGTGTGTGATGTGCATGGAGTGGTATCCTGATCTGTGTGTGGAGGCATGCCACGCACATCGTGGTATAGTTTGTGTGATGTGTTTGGCAAAGTGTGACGGGACTCGGAGTGCACCATGTCTTGGGGTGCGCGCGCGAAGAAGCTACCTTGAGTAGAGTGAGGTATGTGTGTACCGGCTGCTGAGTAGTCTGCTAGGACCGGATGTGTGAGGGTGTGCTGTAAAGAGTTATGTGTCGGTTGCTAGGTTACATTTTGTGTTCCGATGTTATTGATTTTGAATGTTAGGTGAATGTAAGTGTGTTCATTGCTTGGTGTCAGAGGATGGACGGGCATTGCGCTTTGGGGATGCGCTATGCATGGAGCAGGAAGGTGTGTGGTGAGGGAAGGATAGGTGTCGTTTGGTCTCCAAAGGTGTGCTTGCAAAGTAACAACGTTCGGTGTGAAGTTACCTCAAATCGTGTGTTTGGATTAGGTGTATGAGGGTATGCTGATTCTGGGCCTACTCCATGGACAGCTAAGGGTACGGTAAATAAAGGGAAACAACGCCTTCTCACTGGATAAAGGGCAAATGCAACACCAGAAACTCTTTAGGGCTGAAAGAATTGCAAACATGACAACGTTCGAAATTGGCCTGTGAACCAGGGAGCAGGCACACACCATGCAGAGGAGAAAACTAGATCAAGTGACACTTCTCACCATAGCAAGAATCAAAACAAAAATACCTCTGTCTTTCAGCCATTGGACATTAGCAAAACATTCACAATAGGTAATTGGGAGGCATTCTATGCAATAAGTCAAGAAGTTACCCCTGGCATTTGCTGTTTTAACTGCCACTGAGAGGGAAGGAAGATTCAAACATCCCAATTATTTAGCTGTAAGCAGACACGCCAAAGAAGCCACCACATATTGTCACGCTTTAAACAGTCAACGGCTAACAATCTACATAAACACTCAATAACAAACTGCTCTATGTAAAAGCGCCGGCTATATGTAAAAGAGTACACAAACACCTGTCTATGTGGGATTGGTGAACCCTTACTTGTAAATAGCAGGCCAATTCCCCACCCCCAAAAAAGATATGTATACACACCACATATTAATTCGGTAGGACCGGCCTACGGAAGTAGGCTACATTTTCTGGTGTATGTTTGGATTGTTTTATGAGCAAAGCTTTGTTGTTTTTGATGACAAGCACATTTCAATGACATGCTGAGAAATTAAACAAGTTTGAATAGCGATTTTTAATCGCATGCATTTATTCACATCGCTTCTGTAGGCAAAAACAAAGAAATCCCCTGAATTTTAACAGTGCCTGTCCCACCGTTAATATGAAGAAAAAGTAGAATAAGCAAACAAACCTTGTCGAGCTTTAGCAATATAATAACCTCAATTTAGACAGTAACAGACCACCCAGTTCCTGTCTCACATGGTCTGTGCTCAGGTACTGCAGTGGTCAAAGTTCAACTGATCTCACCTTTTTACGGCAGTTCCGTTAATCAGATGCCTTATGACTAGAACTCGCAATACCTTGCTCCAACTCCAAGATCACCGGAAATCTGTGCACGCCGACAGGGGCGCACCTATCATTAGTGGCAATATGTGCCAGGTGTACGGGAGCCCGCTACACCACAATGACGACTATATGTATCTACACAACAAAGCAGTAACATATCCTTATTTGTATTCTTGCATTTTATTCAACTTCATGTAAGTATAGCGTGTAAAATAAAGAGTGCAGCTTGAGGTTATGCTTGAACCGTGTCACACGCCCACCTCCACTAATAAATATGAATAAGGGAAAGCAGGTCCCAACTCCCTGTCAAAAAGCAGAGGACATACATAAAGAGGTGCATGCAGACAAAAACTTCAATGATTAACTTTAAAATGCATAATGATTCTCTGATGGAGGACGGGGTGCGTGGAGGTATATGCGCAGGCGAGGCGGCGAGTGGGGGCTGGGAGGCCTGTCGGGCCACTCAGCCTGTCCTGGAGCTCGGATTGCCTCTGCCACGGCTGCATAGAAATCTGATCGGCAGCTGGAGCTGCGCCGCCCCCATGTCCCCCTCCCCCCACCCCTTCTCCAGCCCTGATTTCAAAGCGCATTCACGACAGCTTCCCAGGGACCGTGTGGCATGTCTTGTCTGCCTACTCTTACACCCGCCCCCACCCACACAGTGCATCAGGGTCACGACTTGGTGCAAGCCTTGTCGAGCTGGGGGGAGTGGTTACTCCACCCTGTGCCCACCGTGAAGGGGTCTCCGGCCGCCTCCACAGCACCACGGTTGCGGGTGCCCTGTGTATGGCAATTGTTCTATGACACGTAGGAGACACTGGAATGGAAAAGTAGCGTGTTTCTAACTTGCCCGTTGCTGTTCCGTCTTCGCTCTCCAATCGCGTCGTCTTCCGGTGTATAGGGCCCTTTGTATCTTGTTGCAACTCGAACCCGCCCTCAACCCCCGTTAAAATACTTCCCAAAAGAATGTAAAATATTGTGGTTGCAGAGTTAACAGTACTCACGACTTTGTTGTGGCAGAACATGATTATAGACACGTTATTAACCAGATGAAACTGGTGCTTGTGTTATCGACCTCGGAGGGATGAGAGGCCCAATATAAGTGCAATCTTTCCCTGCCGGTCTTGGATCGCATCAAGATGGCCTTCCGAGCGCTTTCAAATCGTCGACTTTCACGCTATGTGTACCAGGGGCGCCTTCATTCCAAAGTTCACTCAGCCGGTCACACTTTGTGACCCTGTCTCGCTTTCACCTGCGCTCATAAACGCCTAGTCACGCCGACCGACGGTATTGTACGAGTTTGCAATCTTTTTATGAAACGGTGTCCTCCGCCCTTTCACAAGTGTAGTTAGTATTTTTGCCCCATAGACATCAACGGTGTATGCAGGCGCTATAATGGCGGCGTTTGTGATATTTCGACAAAGCACTCACACAAGCAGGAAGGCGGGTGCCGGCTCAATGCCGGACCAGATTCGGGGGCGTTCCCGGCTTTTGGCTGACGTAGCGTGACGTAGCCAAAAGGGAAAAATTCTCGGGAACGCCCCCGAATCTGGTCCGGCATTGACGGACAGAGCCCTCTCCCAATGGCTAGCCTCCATTTATGGAGCTAGCCAATGGGAGGAGGGGGCGGATACCCGACCCCACATACAGATATCGAGATATCATTAGATTTTGCTAGCGCATGCGTACTTCGTACGCATTGCGTAGGCAAAACCCAAAAAGAGTGAGGTGCAGATATGGCTTCGAAAGGTACTGCGAGGGAGGCTCCCGGATTCTGGATTAGTGGGAGTTTGAAGTAACCCAGCAAAGCCTTATTGGTGCCCAGAAACGTGTGTCAGTCTGCAGCATGAATTCCTCAATTGGAATACACCTTAAGAAGCTGCTGGTGTCGGTACCACTCACGTGGACAATTGATTATTCATACGGAACAAGCCCTAAATAATAACATATGGCCTGATGTCCCAAGCACAAGTCGTAAACCAATCAGTGTTTGTAGCACTCTGAGTAGTTTGCAACTTGTTCTTAATTTCGTTATGCAACTGGCGTACTAAATTGTCACATTGCAAAATGCATGGCTGCGGGGGGGGGGGGGGGGGATCACACAACTTCTTTTCCTTATTATTATTTATGAGGCAGGAGACACTTTGCAACCCCATGTAAAGGCAGGGAGGGAAGCATGTGAGGGACAGTGGACCGCCATCCATGCATACACAATCTCTGCTTGTGAATATTTTTAAATCAGGCCCTGTTCTTTAGACGGACAGGACTGTTTTTACAAATGTCACTGGGTGGAACTTTGCTATTGAAACAGCACCTTACTTGGTTTCATAATCCTAAGCTGCAATTTCTGAATCTAATTGTACTTTAGTTTTTTTGTCTATTTAATGTTCTATTTGCACACAACACAAGCACTTTGTCTTCACGGTGGACCTTTTTTGATGAGTACCTCACCAATTGTGATTTACGCTGTTTTACACTTGTATGGCAGTGTCACCACTAGACTCTACTATACATTATTTATCATATGAAGTTTGGGCTCATTGCTGTTTCATTTTTATGAGACACATGTTTGGAGAGGTTGTAGTCCCACTCTCTTGCCAAAGATCATTTGTGCACCATTAAAATATTAACCCTAGGAACCACTGTATTACCCACTAAGTGCCCGATTACGTTCCCTTAAGGAATCCTTACTGCATCGTAATCTCCTGTTTATAATAATTTCCGACCGACCGATTTTGATGGAGTCCGTCGGAAATGATTACAAACAGGAGTTCCAAATGGCTAACGATGGGCTCGAGAGCCCGTTCACCAATCGGAAGGCCTGCAGTAATCCCTCGGCCGGCTCTTTCTGGCCGAGGGATTACAATGGCAGTTTCCCACTGCTTTTCTGTGCCAGCCTTTCCGACACTGAAAGGCATTGGGAAGGATGTATGTCGTTACAACGCGTGGTATTGCCACGCGTACCGTTGCAACGCAGGTTTTACAACGCAAGTCGTTACAACGACTTGCGTTGGGGGGCGCTGGATAGTGGAATAGTTTAATTTACTATTCCAACTCCAGTCCCCGTGGATAGTAGGGAAGGTGTTGGATAGTAAATTAAACTATTCCCAATCCTACAGCGCCCTCCAGCGCAAGTCGTTGTAACGACTTTTGTTGTAAAACCTGCATGGTAACGGTACCGCATTGTAAAAGATTCGTTGTAAAGGATGTTCCCCCATTGGGAAACTGTCTTTGAGGGCCCCAAGAAGAGCCCCCATGGGTGCAAGGCTGTTGAATTGTGGCCTAGGGATCCCTGCACCCAGTGGTAGGCACCTTGTAGTGACTGCCACGGGGTGCAGGGATGAACTGCACCTCTGCTCTTTGCTATGAGAGCAAGCATTCCGTTTGGAATGCATGCTTCTATAGCAAAGTAGAGGCATCCTAATAGCTGGGCTGGAACCGATGGCAGGAGGTCGTTCGGTTCCATTTCCAGACCGATGTCAGGTGGGCTCCGGTCCATCCGACACCGCCATCTGCCCCTAAGTATTTTCTTTAGAGGCAACCAGAGACTGATAGGTATGCTCTCGGTAGAAATGACCCATTCTGGAATTTCATTATTATAGATTTGGTTTCTCAATGACAAAAAGGTATGAAATGAAAGCAAAATGGGGTCTCCCAATTAAATTATATCAAAAACACTAAATAAACTAAGATTGTATACATTTGTTTACCTCTTAACATGTAGCAGCAGTCAAATGTTGCTTGTTTTCATAGATTCTTCTTTTATGTTGGCTATTACTGCCACATAATTCGCAGCTTTGACAAAAATCTACAGAACGTGCCTTGCTTGCTGGCAATTGAGCTACCACACACCAACTAAAAGCCACAATTCTCTAATCTGTTATTCTACGTAAGAGCAGGAAAAAGGCAGAAGTGCTGTCATATATCTTAGTGAAGTGGTGGTGAAGCATGCCTCGGCCCATTGGGCAGAGGCATGCATCCAAAACGCCTACGCCCGACTGATCGTCAACATCCCCCGCCGCAGCCACATCACTCCCCACCTGAGAGACCTACACTGGCTCCCCGTCGACAAGAGGATCACCTTCAAGCTCCTCACCCACGCACACAAAGCACTCGACAACGCCGGACCAGCCTACCTGAACAGCAGACTTCTACACCCCGACTCGCCAGCTCCGCTCCGCCAGCCTCGCCCTCGCCACTGTCCCCCGCATCCAATGAACAACCTCTGGCGGCAGATCCTTCTCCTACCTCGCCGCCAAGACCTGGAACATTCTCCCTATCCACCTACGGCAGACCCAAGACCTACTCGCCTTCAGAAGACTACTCAAGACCTGGCTCTTCGAGCAGTAGCGGCACCCCCTCCCCTCAGCGCCTTGAGACCCTAACGGGTAAGTAGCGCACTTTACAAGTACTCTGATTGATTGATTGATTGGGCTACTTCTGTACTCTCATCAGGCTCCATTTTAAAGGTTTCAGGAGAGTTGAAGGAATTGCATTTGTTACAACACATTGCATTAGAATGTGGTACATTACAATGCAGTCATTACAACGCGATTACCTTAACAATGCATACTTTTACAACGTCATAGATCCACATTGCAGCTTGGTTATTAAGGAATATGTTAAAACACACTAACACACACACACTGAAAAATAAAAAAACTAAAGGTGACGTTATAACATAGGGAAAATGTTAGTTTAAACATGATAATTTAAAAACGCTGAAAATCGCCAGTTCCAGTATTTCAAGTAATCATAACTTGTACCCGCCATGCACAGTGTTGGCATCAATGATGCCACTTCAGTTGTCATCAGTGATGTTATCAATGATGCTATATAGAACATGTCATGAGTGTTGTAATATGTGAGTCATAAGCACAAGGGGAGGGCTCGAGTAGACAAAACACACTGCATAGAGACCACCTCACTCTTTGGGACAAACTAGGGCTCTCGCTAGGTTTGGCCTGGAGGAGGGTGCAATGCTTATCCTACCTGATGTAATGCGACTCCACAGAAGTCAAACTTTTCAGGTGCCGGAAATAACGTGTTTTGAGATTTTTGCAAAAATGTGGAGTAACGTGGATCTTGATGCTCACCACAATTTCTATGTTCTGTTAATTATTAGGCTTTTTTCCAGATGTTGCGGTATGTTTCACCTGCAGAAATTTAAAAGGGGGTGCATACTTTACTGCACCCAATAATTATTGGGTGCGATAAAGTCTGCATCTCTTGTAATAGATGATTATGGAAGCATGTTGTGTTAGAAAAGAGATTGAGGTGCCAGAATGTAACTAACCATTTCATACAGTAATTGGAAATGTTCCTGCTTCCGGACGGTATTGTAAATGCAGCTATTTCCATCTCTGTTGTTGGATTTCATTATTGCAGTTTTTGTTTTTAAGATCAGCAGGGTGAAATGCGTGAGCGGGCCACTGCTTCACATGGAGAGTAAAGACAAAGAATAGGTGGGGAAATATACAATGTTAACAAACACCCGCTGGCCTATAATGGTCTCTCTGTGCCAGATCTGGCCAAAATAATATATGAAAACAGTTGCAGCCGCATGGGTCATAGTGGGTGGAGTGTCCACATCTGTAGCACGGCGAAGTTGGAAAGTTGCGACCTCTTAAATTTAGAAGCCGCGACAAAAAATGCATTTGTCAGTGTTAATGGGTTTAATGTTTAATTATCGTTAAAGAAGTAAGCTGATATTTTGTGGGAAATGATAAATAACATAGGCTCGAGATAGACATCAATGCTGAACTTCAGTATTATATAGCTCCCAAGAGAAGATAGGCCATTTAAATATATATAAGTAAGCCACAATAATCTAGCCCATATTTTAGACTTTAACCTACGCTTGTCTTTGTGTTGTCCTGCCATTCTTGGAAAGTAGATTGAGGATTGGCAAATTATTTTAAAACTATTCTGAAAATCTGGACAAAATTCACACTTTCCTATGATTTTCAGGATGGCAATCAAGTCTTGAGAACCAACACCAAACCAACCCTTCCTGAAAAACATATGTGTGAGAAGATTTTGCAGGAAACACCCAGCAATGATGGAGCCTAAAAATATACAGTACTCCTACATCAATTTCCAAATTTCGGCCATTAATCAAATTATTGTATTGATGGAGGTTCTGTGGTCTTGCAATTAGGTACGAAAAGGTATGAAACCCAGAGTATTGCTGTTTCCACATTTATCATTGAAGGTGTTTTTCTATTGATTCTAGCTAGCAATATCAAGACTAATAAAAGGACACAAACCCCTCACATATTACTGTGAAAGATGGTTTTCATGCACCAATGAGCTGAATATAGTTCAAGGGCTGCAAGACTAAGTCTGCTTCCATTGTGCCCTTACAATGGTATACTAATTACTGACACATTATTGCAATAACTCCCTATCACTATCACTACATTGAAGACAATGAAGTGGCGCATATAATGGCTAATATAGAACTTCTGCTTCAACATTTCAATGTTTGTCTTTCTGTTTTTGTTTCTCCCTTCTTCATTTATAACATTCTACCCCCAATGGTTGGAATGTTCTAGTAGCATTATATGGTATTTATATCTTTATATCTTTGTCATTTCTGTCTGTATTAATCCATATACATTTTTTGCTAATTTTACCTCTACTTGTCCATATCTATTTTAGGTTTTGCAAAAAAATTACGCATAAATGTGTATATTTCTGCATTTATTTAACTAGGTAATGTGCACTCATGCCTGAACGCCTGATAGGTTTCAATTATATATATATACACTCAGATGGTAAATTATGTACATTTTTGTATCAAGGTTGTGCAAATCTACTGCTGTTTAAAGCTCTTAACTAAAATCCCTATATTTTTTAATCACCTTGCCTGTCAACCTGCACAGCTATTGGCCTGTCAGTCATGATTAACAGCATTTAGAATAACTAAACAAATATTTCCATTTTTTATCCACATTTAAAAATAAATACAGACAGGAAAATAAATGGGGTTCTGTCTGTATTTATCTGTAAAAATCAGTAAAAACAGAAAACAGGGAGCCTTAATTATAATCCATCTACGTAGGCTAATACAATTGTTAAAGGCCCTCACCTCATTATAGTCCCTTTTTAACAATCGTTATTGCCCTCAGCAGCGGACTATAATGCTTAATGGTGTCGCTCTATGTATTCAGATAATCTCAGTGAAATTGGGAATCTTGTCTGCTGGGCAATGTACTGTTTTTCCAGATATAAGCTTTTATTCTCCCTATTCTAGCTCTATTAGAATGCCCACACCTCTATAAATTATCCCTCAAATGATCCTTCAATGGTCGGCCAAGACTAAACTCTTTTTCCTAAACAAATATGGTAACATTAGAGCAATTGTAACTTCTTTTGAGTTTGTTCACTATTGCCATTTCTCTGGTTAGGATTACCTATAAGTGAAAGCTGTAAAATCCACATATTGATGTCATTCCAGATCGTTTTAATTTTGGCCTTGCCATTCTCATTCTGGCAATTGAGCGGAGCTGGGCGGTTATTATTTGACAATTGTCTTCCCACGGCCCTTTTTGTTTAAGGCAAATGAACTTCAACAGTGAATAGTGTTTTACGCTTAATCGAGTTGCTCTTGAAGGTTTGTCCTCTTTGGCATACACATTTACTGCCGACAATTCACATGCAGGTAAAATATGGATCAATCATACTTCTGATGGTAAAATCTAATATAATGCAGTTCAAGTGTATGAATGGTCTTCTGATGGATTTATCAGGATGCATCAACTGCAGTTTGAACTAAATTTAATTTTGTGAAGAAACACATAAAAACATAAAGAACATGTGGTGGGGGAAAATAAAATGTACTTAAGCACTTATGTAACGAAAAACAATAATATTGTGGTAAATAGCTTTTTTCTTTCTATGATCCGAGGTTAGGGTTCACACATTTACAAATAACCCCCGTGGCTAAGAGTTCCTGAGTCTGGGCTGTCTGACTCAACACCATGAATCTGGATGAACCTAACTTGGTATAAGAAGGAGTGAAAGATACCTGGCTGTTTTCCTTTCCTCCGATCTTTAGTAATTCTTATCTTCCTATTTAAATCCAAAATACACAAGTTAGATATAGGTCATAATTTAAGTACTTAAGCTATAATGGGGACAATATCATGAAAGAAGAGCAGAGTAATGATAAGGTATTAAAGTTCGAATGGTGGAAGGCAAATTAGAGGATAATAATAGTGTTTGTGTTTATTTCTCTTAGGATTTGTGGAAAGTTAGTGATTCCTCTTCTCGAAGCACTTTCTGGTGATGGGAAGCAAGGGTGTTGTATGCATATGAAAGACAATATGGTACGCTTGCACATAATGTATTTAAAGTTTTTTCTCACAAAGCGTTTAGAAAGTGGCCGGTTTTGCGATGCACATAAAACATGAATACGTGACCAATGAGTACATTGCCAACGGCATATATTCTAATTTAATTTAAAAAAAATATTTCTAGAGCGCAGCGTACACCTTGCGGTTTCTTGGCGCTGGGGGGATTTGGCTGCTGAGGGAAAGAGACCGGAAGAAAGAGAGTTTAAGAAGGGAAAGCCTGGCTGAAGAGGAACGTTTTCAGATCTCTACGAAAGGGAAAGTACTGAGTAGCAGAGCGGAGGTGATCAGGGAGTGAGTTCCAAAAGGTTGGAGCCAGGGTGGAAAAGCTGGCCCCGCCCCACTTTTTACGTGTGAAGCGAGGGGTCTGAAGAAGGGACTTGGAGGAAGACCGAAGTTCTCTTGCAGGTGCATACGAATGGATTAGTGAAGTGATAAAAGCGGGGGCAGTACCCTGGCGGGCCTGGAAGGCCATACAGCCGATCTTAAAAAGGGAGCGTTCTTTTACAGGGAGCCAGTGAAGCTCCCTGAGAAGGGGGGTGGAATGGTGATAACGAGGAAGGCCATACACCAGTCGAGCTGCCTGGTTTTGGATGATCTGGAGTCTGCGCAAACTGTACGCGGGGATACCATGGTAGAGAGCGTTTGCGTAGTCCAGCCGCGATATTACAAGTGCGGCCATGATGATCTTGAGTGCCTGGGGGGAAAAGAAACGGGAAATAGAGCGGATAGTGCGGAGAGTGAGGAAACAAGAGGATACCACGGAACTAATTTGTGAATGGAGAGTGAGCTGGTTGTTTATTTTTACACCGAGTGTTTTGACTGTGGTGGAAGGGGTAGGTGAGGGGCCGAGAGAGGGGGGCCAGAAGAGAGAGTTCCAGGGGCTGGATGAGCCACCCGTGAGAACCAGCTCGGTTTTATCCGGGTTCAGCTTGAGGTGGTTGTGGTTCATCCAGTCCCTGATGAAAGTCATAGTTGACTGGAAATTAGAGACAGAGAGAGGAGAGGGGGATAGATCAAAGATGAGCTGGAGGTCATCCGCGTAATTATAAACGGTGACCTCCAGCTGCTGGAGTGCGAAAATGAGAGGAAAGATATAGAGATTGAAAAGCAGAGGGGAAAGAGAGGAACCCTGGGGAACACCACACGTGACGGGGAGAGAAGTGGCCGTGAAGTTGCCTAGCCGAACCGCCTGGGTGCGGTCCCTCAGAAAGGAGGAGAGCCAAACGAGAGCTGATCCCCCGATACCAGCCGCCTTGACACGGGTAAGTAAGATGGTGTGATCCACCGTGTCAAAGGCGGCGGAGAGATCAAGGAGGACCAGTGCCTGGTGCTTGTTCTCATCCATACCCTTTCTGAGATTGTCTAAGACTGCGACCACGACTGATTCGGTCGAGTGCCTAGGACGGAACCCGGCTTGGCGGGAAGCCAGTCCTCCGTTTGCCTCAACATGGGCGCTAAGTACCGCGGTGACGTGGCGTTCCATCACCTTGCCCAAAAAGGGTAACAGGGAGATGGGGCGATAGTTGGCCGAGATGGAAGGGTCCGCGCCAGGTTTTTTCAAAATGGGCACTATTGAAGCTGCCTTTAGCGCGGAGGGCACAACGCCCTGTGCCAGAGAGCTGTTGAGGAAAGCGATGGGGAGGTCAGGGCAGCTGGAGTAAATTTGCTGCAGGACTCGCGCCGGGCAGACGTCCGCAGGGGACCCTGACTTCACTTTGGGAAGTATCTCCAGAAAGGAGTCCTGGGTGAGGGGGGGAATGGAGGTAAGTGGGAGTAGGACAGACGGGGGGGAGGGATCGACGAAGGCAGACGAGGGAGGTGGGATGTTGGTCTTGATAGTGGCAATTTTCTCTAAGAAATAGGTATTAAGTTGATCACAGAGGAACTGGGAAGGAGGAATTTGAGACGAGGTTCGGTCTGAGAATGCTAGGTCATTCACTATGCTAAAGATTTCCCTAGTTTTGTTTCCTGCAGAAGTTATTTTAGAAGAGAAGTAGGAGGTTTTTGCATCCAGGATAGCAGATTTGTATTTAGCCAGTACTGATAGGAAGTGGGTTTTTGATGAGGGGCTGTAATTTATCCTCCATTGCCTCTCCGCCCGTCGGGCGCTCAGTTTGAGATCCTTTAGGTGGTCATTGAACCATCTATTGGAGTTCTTGGGACGGCGGATGGAAATGCGTCGTAAAGGCGCCACTGAGTCGCAGCCTCCAGCCAGCCAGGTGTCAATGGCCTTGGCTTGAGAGGCAGATGATAAGCCAGCGAGAATGGGAGTGGAGTTGCGGAGTGAGGAGGTCAAGGAGGAATAATCCAGTCTGTTCCAATTCCGCGCCCAGGTGTTTTTGGTGTGCGGAGTTTTGGGCATCAGGTTTCGAAGAATGGAGAAGGAAATGAAGGTATGGTCGGACCATGGGCACGGCGAAACAGCGGCCGAGGCCACAGGGAGGTTAAGGGACCAAACCTGGTCCAGAGTGTGCCCGTGGGAATGAGTGGGGACGGATATGTGTGATACAAAGTTGAGGGATGAAAGGTAATCAGTAAATTCTTTAGAAGCTGAGCACTCATGTGGGTCTGCGGGCCAGTAATTGAAGTCCCCTAGGACCAAGACTGAGGCGTAGTTGACCACCAGGTTAGCCAACAGGTCTTGAAATGCCGGCAAGAATAAGGATGAGGGCTGAGGTGGGCGGTACATAAGGAGACAAGTGATGGGGGGGAAAAAGAAAGAGAGCGGACTACCAGGAAGTCAGCAGGGGGAATAAGGGGAAAAGGGAGTTGTTGAAAGTTCAGCTCCGACCGAGCAATTAAGGCGACCCCACCACCAGTCTTGCCTGTCGGCCGGTCGGCTCGCAGGGCCACATAGGAGGGGGGTAGGGTGGCCAGGAGAACAGGGAGGGAAGAGTCGCAGTACCAGGTTTCGGTCAGGAGCAGTACGTCTGGTTTCTCTGAGTCGAGTAGGACGAACAGCTCATGATGGTGCTTGACCGCTGATCTTTGTGGCTATCAATATTAAAATCGAAATTAACTGCAGACTGCAAGGAGAAGGGATTGGCAATCTTCATTTGAATCTAAAAGAAACATGGTTGGTTTGTAGGCTCTTTGGGCCATATTTTCAAGGAAGTGGCGGAGAGAGGCGTTAGTCTTCTTGGCCTAACGCCTCTCTCCGCCACTTCGGAAACGCGAGGCTGCACCCTATTCTCAAAGATAGGGTGAAGCCACGTGTTTCCCCCTGCAATGGCGCTAAGTTTCACAACTTAGTTCCAATGCAGGCACCCTTGCACCAGAATGCAAGGGTGTCTGCAAGCACTGAGGTTTGTTAAAGGACAGGAAGGTGCCCCTTCCTGCACATAAACAAACCTTAAATGCCTGTTTGCAACTTACATGTGTGCTGCTTCACGCAGCACACTTGAAAGTTACAAAACAGCATTTTAAAAAAAATGGTTTGTTTCTGTACAGAAAGGGACACCTTCCTGTACATAAAGAAACCATGGCATTTTGCTTTTTCCATGTGTGCTGCACAAGGCAGCACACATGGAAAAAGTAAAAACGAGGAGAAATAAAGCATTTGTTCTAATTTTGCCACCTTTAGACCAGATTTTTCCTGGTCTTAAGTTTGGCACTACCTCCTATTTATGCTGCCCTTGTGAATAGGAGGTAGCGTCAACCTCAATGGGTAGTGTGGTGGTACGCCTACTGCAACCCCACTGGACGCCCCTTTCACGCTAAAAACCGCGTGAAGGGGGCGCTATTCACAAGGCAGCGTTAAGCAGCGTTAAGCCACTTAACGTGGTTTAATGTTGCCTTGTGAATAGGGCTAAGCCCCTGTCACCACTACAACGTCACTGAAAGTTACGTTGTCACCACAACATCACAGAAAATGTCGTTGTGGTGGTGATGGGGGCTTGAGAATATGCCCCTTTGTACGCTGCCGGCTATAACACGTCGAAAGCATAAACTTTGGGAAAAGGCAGTTGTCCCATGCATGGCTGTTTTCATGTTCGCGCATGCCTCTGCACAATCTGCCACTTATACTTTGCACTGCAACTCCTGTTCCCTTCAGTCTAGAGGTTGCAATATTGAACCTTTAAGCATGCAGGTGCAGACGTCCTGTCCTTTGCAGACCTTCATCTCTTCATTTTGCTAATGGTCGTAAGGATTTTCAGAATGAATACTGTGTTATGAATATTGATGTGGTAGGATTACTGGAAATCCTTACAAACTATCCTCTTCGTTCAGTACTAGATTAACATGTAAGTAAGTAATATATTTATTGTTTTAGGTTAATAAAAACCGTTACAAAAAGATGCATTGAAAACAGTCTCCTCAAGAGTGATTAAAAGAAAACATGTAGTTACACGCATGAGATTGCAACTCACTGTTCTTTGGGGCACCTGCCTGCACTAATGAAAAGTGTATTCTGAGGATAGTCTTTTAGAACAGTCCAAGTTTTAAAATACAGTCTGATTAGAATCATATGATTTCCATCATCAAATATCCGTCTATCATAACTTTTATATAGACAGTTCTAAGATGTTATCTATATACAATTATTTAGTTGTTGAAATCCAAAAACATATACATATATTTTTTTTAAAAGAACATATCAGCGAGGAGAGCTGTATTATGACCTATATAAACTAAATAATGCCAGCAAGGGACTTTGTTTCAAATAATTACTTTTCAGTATATGATTCTATGTTCAAAATAATCAAAGAATCTTATCTGACCAATCAGACACTGCAACAATTTGCATTCAATTTAAATGAAAGGAACAGAGTATTAAACCAACCTAAATACGTAAACACTCAAACAAAATAGAGATGAGAAAGACACGGAGTAGTAAATCTTTTGATAAAAAATGTTTTAGTTTATATATTGCTTATTGAGTCAAAAGGGTACAAATCAACTATTTATGATTGAAACACAGTGCTAGACAAATGAATAAGGATTTGTAAAATCAACCTATAATTCATTTGAGAAAAGTCCAATCCTATATAAATCCAAAGGATGACATCTATTCCTTCACAATAAGATAATCATCAGTGCAAATTAGTCATAAACAAGGAGAAGGACTGTATGGTCGACGTTTCGGTCTTCGGTTGAATTAATCCTTTAGACCTTCTTCAGGACAGTACAGTATGTAAACAGTTGTGACCCTTCACAATAAAGTCCAAGTGTGACTTTGCAGGTCTCCACCTATACAAAGGTGATTTCCTAAGGTGGTCCCAGATGGTTCTGCTTTTAGATTGCAAAGCTACTTTAAGGCTGTTCGTATTGTTCAATCGTCCCGTTGTATTGGACTTTGTCTGTATGGTTCTTCAAATTTCCAAACAGTGACCTCCAGCGCAAACTGTCGGGGCTCACGGTACGCGGCATTGAGAATAACCTCATTATGACCTATTATGACCTAATCAACAAACAAGAACAGTGCCTCTCCCCCAGGGCTAATGTTCCTATAAATAAGAACCACTTTAATATTAAATATAATATTCTTAACAATTTTCTGTATGACAGTCTTGGAGTTAGATGGTATCATTACTAAGTCAGACTTGTAGGTCATGAAGTGAACTGTTAGATAATACTTGATTTATCTAACAAACAAATTGGGAACAATATGAAAATATTTAATGCACACACATACGTCTGCTTAAGGACATTAACCATAGTTCCTCAGTCGATCAAACACACAGGTGGGCATCAATATTAAAATTAGTGGTGAAGGGCTCTATATATGTGACTTGGTGCCATATCTGAGACAGGTGTTTTATTAAGCTTGGCCAGGCAGGCAAAATCCAGAGAGCATTTTCACAGGGGCATTCTGATAGGCCTGGCATAACACAAAAGAACAAAACACAATGTGGATCAGACCTTTGAATAAGCTCATTAAATGCTATGGTTAGGCCCATCCTGTAGACCGCTGGGTTAAGAGTTTCTACCCTTTGAGCTGACAAAGAAACCCAATGGAATAGTGGACTGTGAGTTTGGTGGAATGGTGCGTTTGTAATTTTCTGGCGAGCACACTGTTGCATCTGATTGTAAATTACCTCCAAAGGATTCTTGATGGGCCAGCCCAGTAGATAACAAGTGGAATATTAAACAATCAATGACAAAGCCACTAGATGTCACCGTGGGACTCTACTGGCTTTGTCAATTGCTTTTAACAGTGCTATATGGCATTGGGACACTGTGCAGCAGTGCCAAAATCAAATAAAAGGTGCAATGGTGATTGTGGTATTCCATTGGCATGCGCATGCGTGAGAATGCATGTGCATGCCAGTGGAATTACGTACTTTTTTTATTTTTCATTCAAAAATGGCAAAGTCACTTGGATTGGTATATTTAAAATGAAAAGTTTTTTTAGCATGAAGGGGCTAATTAAACAAGTAACTAAGGAGCAGGTGGGGAGAGGATGGGGAAATGTAGTGCCGCAACGATGATGGATTTTGCACGGTTCAGATCTTTGGTGCAAACTCAGATACAAGCTGCACTCGAGCAGATGGACTTTTTGTCCTCAGCTGAGGAGTAACATCAACAATTCATCAATATATCAATGACAGGTAAGCACATTAGGCCAAACAATGATGACAGGTAGTAGGAATTTGTAAACCATAAAGGCTTGTAAGTAGATTAGCAAAGTTATAAATTCAGTTCATGAAAATGTTTCATAAATCAAAGATTATCATATAAACTGTCAATATAATTCAAAGCGATTCAAAATAGCAAATATAAAGACAAACTATTTATAGTTGTGATGAGCAAATCAAGCAAATTCAGTTTTCCATTAAGGGAAGATTTCCTAATACGCTAAGCTAGGAATATGAAAGAATAGGGTCAAAGGATGATGTCAACAGATAAAGCCTTTAAAAGGCAGAATCGAATGACGATTAAGTCAGGTAAATGAGAAAGGACTCTGGATCTTACTCTATGAGCAGGGGTTTCAAGAGGCATTTCAATTCAGCAATGCACAATTGAAACTTACAATTCTCTACAGTAAAGAACAACTACATATGGTTCCCATAAAGAGAACCAATCAGAATCTAACATTTCGTGATAAAAAGTTTGCTGTCTTCTTCGCACAATGGACGATTTCAGCTGCGCTGCCTTCAAGAGATATCTTGTAAGAGGAAGATATACCCAGGCATACGTGTGGAAATTCACTATTCACTGTCATGGAGCACAAACAAATAACTAATTCTCATAGAAACCAAACATTTGCAACATGTAATTAATTCTTACTACTGCTTCTGAATCGAGAGAGAGACACAGAACACATCTGCCAAAATACATGTTCAAGTTAGAATGAGCCATAAAAGCTGAGGCCTCCATTAACGATGGCTAACTTAACATGAACACATTAACTATGGTCAATCTTAACGTGAAAATCAAACTAAATATAGGGCTACATATGATGTGCAGATTCATATATGTTAAATAAAATGAAAAAGAAAATGGTGACAGTGCGTCACCAGCAGCACATATAGGGCAGAAGAGAAGGGGGTGAAGGACAACTGGGAGAGGACAACACAGTTGAAAGAGAGACATGTAGCACAGAGTGGGAGAGGTAAAAACACAACGTGAAAGAAATGCGCAGGATGAGAGAGAAGCACATGGGTGAAAGAACGCATCACGGAATGGGTGAGGGGAGAGAAGCATGGAGTCCTTAGGCAAAAAGAAACAAAAAAAGAGCAGTGTGGAGTAGAGTAAAGCACACTGATTATAGATAGGAAGCAATACAAAATGGGGGAGGGGTAAAGGATCACTTACGGAAGCAAAAAGAAAATAGTATTCCTTAAACATGAGCAGTAAAAGAACACAAATAAAAGGCTCCTTCAAAAAATAGTTATTAAATTCAAGTAAGGTATTTTCTTGGCATGGCTATTCAGACGACGTCTGTATACAATATCCAGTCAATACAGAGTTCCAAAAAGAATATTTTCTCACACAATTACTGAGAGTTGTGTGAAGATTTGTCTAAATACAGCTTAATATATTTTCCTGGCTACCTTGCAAATTCTTCTAAAGGCAACTGTTCGGTTTGTGCAATTTTATAGATTAAACTTGTTCCCGGTGACTTCACATGTGATGCCTTCCAAATTCGACTTGTCCACGGCAGAGAGGTCTGTTAAAATACGATATGTTCCCAGGATTCGTGGGTGGTTTGCATTAATTAGACAATGAGCGAGTCTAGAAAAAAAAAGTCATGGTATGTTGCGCTGTTGCTCTTCCACATCAAAACCCATCCTGTCCCTGAAGTTCATTTTAGTCCTGACCCGAGAGCACAACGAAAGCATACACCTTGGTGCTGGCTCACCCTCCACCCTGGAACCTATATCGGGCAACTTCTCTCTCTTGTGTGTCTGTGTGTGTGCTGTGCATTTCCTCTCCCGACAGTGATGGAAAGCAGACTAGTACTAAGAGGCAGACATTAGAAGGCATTGAACTCGACTCGGAAATATTTCCTTTTTCCAGATTGCTCTATTAATTAGAACCACGTTGTGATATTTGTTTAAATGAAAATGTCTATGTAAGTGTTTGAATAGCGCAAGCTGGGCACGGTTTACTACATTTTGATTTTTTAGGGGAATTTAAAGAAGACCCTCCTTATGTAAGAGAAAATACTTCCTATGGAGACTTAAGTACTGGTTATCAGATTAAGCCAATTAATCTACATGCAGACCAATTAAACATGAAAAGTCTATAAGGGGGGCAGTGGTGTAGCTATGGTGGGGCGAGGGAGCAGTCTGCCCTGTACGGCACTCTTTTGGGGGAGGCGGAGGTGAGCAAGTCCTCTGTCGACTACCACCCCACCCCGAGGTGAGCAAGTCGTCTGTCAACTACCACCCCACGCCCGAGGTGAGCACGTCACTTGTTTGTCGACTCCCACTCTGCTCCCAAGAACAAGTCGCCTGGCATCTACCGACCCCTTCCCGCTCTTGCCTGCTCCAGGCGGAAAACACAGGTACCACCCCAGGCGGTGCCACTGAAGGGGGTCCCTTCTTCAGAGAGGGCCACTCACACAGACACACTGACAAAACAGGAAGGGGTTGGTAGTATTTAAAATTGGCGTTTCTGCAAAAATCTACAAAACATTTGAGATAATAATGCACATGGTTACCCTTCAGACTGCACTAGTGGACAGTAGAATAGATAAAAATGTTCCCTTCACGCATCAGCAGTACACAACTGAAGTCGGCAAATGTTCTTGGGAAGTGAACCCTACAGTCTGTCTCCTTTATTGCCTTGGAAAATGATAAGAGGTACCTCTTCCTGTTCCTGGTACAAGCCAGCGCCTTAGAAAACCTCGAAATAATATTGAAATAATTATAATAGAACCGTGAACGTTGAGAGCTCCATTGAAGACAAGGGAGGGCCAATGGCCTCTTGCTATCAACACTACAATACCCTGAACTGTCACCTCTGACTCTCCCCTGCTATGTTTCTCTTTTGTGGTAGCTGGACATGTGCGTGAAGTTAGATATCGAGACTGTGGGCAAGGTAAAAGAGTTCAGGCATCTCCCACCCTCCTCTCATAGCTCTTAATATTTCTGGTATGTAGATACAGTGATAGAGCAGTGGAAGTGGGGATAGGGAAGCCTTCGCAGCCCCGCCTCTCACTCTATTTTACCAAACTAAACACTTTTGGCAGAACCAAGTGAGAGTTAGAGACTAAGGAGGTTTAATGTCCCTTCTTTTACAGCTCCTGCTGTCCCTTGATGTCATTAACTACAGGTAAGAACAACTCGATGTGCGCTGCTCTGCCGCAACTGACATGAATGGCCAGTACCATCTGTCAAAGAAGATCAAAACAAGCTGCTGAGAGCTTCTGAGGTTTTTAAACACCCTGTATCTCACCAAAACGTTTTTAGATCTAGTATCAGACACAGGGCCGGACTGGGAACCAAAAACCAAAACCGGCCCTGGCAAAGTGCTTGGCAGGCCATAGCCCTCCCCCCCCCCTTGGCGACACCCCGGTGGGGGGCGGGGGGGGCGCCGTGCTCTTTGAAACTTTGCATGGGCCGGTTTCTGGACGATTTTGTAACAGGGCCAATTTTGCGGCGCATAGGGGGATTGCCCGGTGCCCGCTACGGCCAGTCCAGGCCTGATCAGTCAAGTTGTTGGAAAGTCATCCTTTTTGCCCTGATCGCCCCCATTTTTCAGTGATATTGGTGGTTCCTGATTGTGAAAACACCCTGGTCTCTACTCACTAGGCCCAGGGCCAGTTGTCTGTCCTTAGAAGGTATATAGTAATTGGTGTAGTTACAATTGGCTAAGACAGCCTACCTGTAAATCCTTAGTATATGGTAGGGCATGTAGGTTTAGAGACCCCAGTGGACTTAATGCACTTAAGTGTGCACTGCTATGGTGTCTGGTGTCATTTTAAAGCCAGACCTGCCTTCCAGGCAGGTTTTAAAATAAAAGTGCATCCAAATCCGATTTGGAATTAAAATTACTTCTAAATTCCAAAACTACCCTTTTATTGCATATGTTACCCCTAAGGTCTGCCGTAGGTGCCCCAAGAGTGGGGTTCCTTGTTATAAAAAGCAGGGCCATTATAAAATATGTTTTATATTCTCTGGTGAGGGAAAAACAGCCTTAGTCGTTTCCCCCATTGTATTGCTGCTAGCTCCATAGGCTAATATGGGAATGCTTTCTTAAACTTTAACAAAGTGTAATTTTTGATTGGAATTAGCTGGCTCTTAACTCGTTACAAAAAATCCAACAACTTGCTACGGTCAGCTTCATTATAACTATTGCAGAAAAGTTGTTTAAGAACGTACTATCATGAAGTTCCCTAAAACCGTCCTGTAGCAGCCTCTTCTGATTGGCTAGACACTGAAAACCTGAGCCAAGCTGGTCCCAGAACAGGTGTGAAGAGGCCTGGAGCTGAACCAATACTGCTATTTGGTGGGAGGAGGTTTGTCTCCTGGGGAAGTCAGGGTCAGGAAGGGGGCTGGGGAGATAAACTGAGCTTCAGTGGTAGAAGAACAGATGTCACAGGACCCAGGCCAGCCCCAACGTCTGTGATTCCCAGCCAGATGGGAGTCCTCCTTAGTATCTTAGGAGAGGAGCTGGAATGGGAGTGTAGGGACATTTTATCCATACCTGTGGGTTGGATTACACAGACTTGCACCCCAAGGAGAAAATGTCTCCATTTTGGTTTTTGGATAATAGTGCATTCTGGGTCACAAATATGCCACACTTCCCTGAACGTGGTCATAGAGAAGGTGGCAACTTGAACCCCATTGGTTGATCCAGTAACATCACAGCTTCCTGGGTTTTCCCGCTGGGGTTTTCCCGACGGGGTTTTCCTACTCACCGTTCTTCCTGCCAACAGAAACCCACCCCACGAGAGGACCTACTTAATGCAGGCCGCAGCGTTACTGTGCTCTGGTGCGCCAAAGGCATGTCAAAGCCAAGCCCGTCTGCACTTGGACAGCACCCAGTGCCACAATCCTTGGCCCTCCCACCCCCAAAGATGCACCATTGCTGAGCTGTACACACTCGCCCTTGGACGCCGCAATAAACACTGACACCGCGCCGACCAACCCTGTGCGGTAGGACCTTTCACCTGCACCCACTGCCGCTTCACCTGCCACTGAACACACACCAGCCCACTGAACAGCCCCAACCCAAACACACCACCTGAACAAAAACACCAACTAGCATGCGCTCTTCTCAGCACATGCTCACTTTGCAAGCATTCCACTGAATTGGGGAACCTCATCACCAGCCTTGCACCCAACATCGTCTTCCTCACTGAGATCTGGCTCAACCCCACATCCACTCCAGACATTATAAAATCACTCAACAGGCCTGCACCAATGATCCGGGAGGAGGAACAGCCATCTTCCACAAAGAGACCATGCAGTGTACCACCACCACCTACAACACCACCACCCCAATGGAATATCTCAACTTCAAGCTCCACACAGATGAGAAGACTATCTTCAGAGGCACCCTCGCATACTGGCCCCAAGGCCCACGCTCCAGCTTCCTCGACACCATTGCAGACTTCATTGCACCCCTAGCCTTAGATCCATAGACTACATCTTTCTCTGTGACCTACATTTCCACTTCGATGACTCCATGACAAAAACACTGCACACCTCCTCAACAGTATGAGCAACCTCAGATTGACCCAGATAGTCCGTGACCCTACACATACCGCAGGACACACACTAGACCCAATTTTCACCTCCAGCAACCAGTACAACCATTTCATAGAACTCACATGGATGTTCACTCCATTGTCCTCTTCAGCATTTGCAGCCCCTGCACTGCCACCCCATAGGTGATCAACGCCCCCAACGGGAGGTGAAACACAGCCTCGGGGACCAGCTGTTCAAGTGCCCTCAACACCTACAACCCTGCTACTGCCACCAAACTTGAACAGGGAGTGAGCAACTTCAATGCCTGGATCACCAATTGTGAAGATGGCATCATTCCCATCAAGAGCAACATCCAGTGAAAATCCTTCAAAAAGGCCAGCTGGTACACACAACAACTCAGAACAGCAAAATGGGACAGCAAACAGTTGGATAGGAGATGGCGCACCAGCAAAGAGACCACCGACAGGGTAGCCTTCAAGACCTCCCTCAACCACTACCACTGCCTGCTATGGGCAACAAAGAAGACAGCCCTTGCTGCATGCATCGAAACTAGCGGCAACAACACCAAGGAACTTTTCAACATTGTTAAGGAATTCCCCAACCCGGCTGCCAGCAACAACAACGTCATACCCTCACGGGTGCTGTGCGACAACCTCGCCCACTTCTTCCACAACAAGATCGCAACCATATATAGAAATGTTTCACCCCCAACTCACACCTACAGGCTTCCACAACAGATACACCCCCACAGTAACCAACACGAACCACACAATTACCACCTGAAACATCCTATCCACCTAGGACACCACCTCAACCATGAAATCCATCCACTCGGGAGCTCCCACAGACCCATGCCCCGACCACATCTTCAAACTCAGACACCAAAGGATAGGCCAGTATCTCACTACCCTACTCAACACCTCTATCACCACTGCAACATTTCACGACACCTGGAAATATGCCAAAGTCAGACCCCTCCTCAAAAAAACCCTCCTCCGACCCCAGCGAACTCAAAGACTATGGGCCAATCTCCCTCCTGCTTTTCCCAGTGAAGGTGCTGGAAAAGTTCATCAACAATCAACTCATGACACACTTGGAGCAAAACCAGCTACTCAACGCCTCCCAATCTGGCTTTCGCAGCAATCACAGCACTGAAACTACCCTTATCACAGTGACTGACGACATCCAAACCCTCCTCGACTGAGGAGAAACAGCAGCTTTGTTCCTCCTCGATCTCTTAACATCCTTCGACATTGTATCCCACCACATGCTGACCAAAACACTCCACCACATCGGCATCCAAGGGGAAGAATCCAGAGGATCCACCTCCCACCTTTCACTGCTAAACCCAAGGAGATCACCTGCAGTGTATGCCAGAACTCATCCCTCAGTTCCTCGCTCTTTAACGCATATATGCCCACCTGGCCAACATCATCAGATTGCACAGTCACAACATAATTTCCTACACAGACAACACCCAACTCATGCTCCCACTCACCGATTACCCCACCACCACCAGAACCAACTTCCACAGATACATGACAAATGTTGCTGACTGGATGAAGAATAACTGCCTGCAGCTGAACACAGAAAAGATGGAAGTACTGATCTTTGACAACAGCAGCAATACATGGAACGACTCCTAGTGGCCACCCTATACATAGTACTCGCCTCACTCTTCCTACAGAGACTTCAGACCATACAGAATGCCGCAGCCAGACTCATTATCGGCCTTCCCCGATGAACCCACATCACACCCCACCTCAGGCAACTCCACTGGCTCCCCGTACAGAAGAGATACCAATTCAAGATGCTGACCCACACACACAAGGCTCTCCACAAACAAGGACCTGCATATCTTCACCACTGCATGAACTTCCACCAACCGTCGAGAAGACTGCATTCCTCCTCACTTTCACTTGCCCATACTCCCTGCATCTACTGAAGTAGAAGTAGAGGACGCTCCTTCTCCCACATTGCAGCATAGACCTGGAACATCCTTCCCACACACTTCTGGAGCATCACGTCACTTCTAGAATTCTGAATGGCCCTCAATACCTGGATGTTCGATTAAGCCTTCTGGACCTGCAAGTGCCTGGATACATTATTGGGTGATTAGCTGCGCTTTCAAAATCCTGATTGATTGATTAATTGGTTGGTCCGGGTGTCTCCCCCTCTTGCCAGCCCAGAATGGAGAATAAATATTGGAGATCTGCAGTAGCCCCTCGGATCCCCGCCTGAAACATCTGGAGAAGAAGGACTGCCCTGCTGGACCCTTGAACTGGACCACAGAAGGTTTGCACTCAGAAAGACTGTACCTGCTGGAATCTCAAGGCTCCACGCAAGAAAGGACTGAGTCTGTGTTAAAGGATAAGGAGTAGACTGCCTGAGCAGCAACAAGTAGAAAAGTGCTAGAAAAAGTCACCTGCAACAGCCCAAAGAGAGAAATAATCCAACTAATAAGCTTTAACTAGATTTTCCATGACTACCCAGGTGAATGTAGGAGATTGAATCCTAGCCCCCATGTGGCAATCCAGAGCTTCTGAACCCTTGGCCAGCGCTAGAAGACTATGCTCTCCCAAAACGAACCTTGAATCAACTAGACAACGATTCCTTATCCCATCTGCAATGATTTCCTGACCTCCAAGAGGCATCTCTGAGATCCCTGAGTCTGTCGACCTTAAAATCAAGCTTTTGGGTTCTTAAAAAATGGGCCTATGTGCTCCGGAACCGTGCTTCTCGCACAAAAGATCAGCGTGAATGGGTGCAAATTTGTCAAGTATCACTGCTCGCACCGAGAGGCTCCAGCTTATCCACCCACAACACCCGGCGGCTCTTCACGCCACCAAACGATCGCCAGCATAGCTGCCCTTGCTGCCGGCAAAGTTCTGCCAAGTGAACGGGACACTTGGCACAATTCTGAGAAGGTAAACCTTCAGTGGGACCTGCCCTGGACTGTATACAATCCCCGCTCCAACAGTGGGCTTGAGATTTAAGATTTGACTGAGTCTAGCACGACCAGATGTCCCCAGTTGGCTCTTTATGCTTTTAGGCTCTACATTACAGTTTATTCTTTAAAAGTTCATATCACTGGATCCCTACATTGGATTCTTGTCCTTTTGGGGTAATTTTAAAGATACAAATATTATCTACTTCTATATATTGATATTGGTTTGTATTGTGTTGTGTCTTTTACTTATTTACTGTTTTGGTGATAATAAATGCTACATATTCCTGTCTCCTGAGTACAGCCTGACTGCCCATCTGCCAAGCTACCAAGGGTTGAGCATGGATTCATTTATTGAGACTTGACTGGACGTTATTAGTGATTATGGTATTATTACTAGCTATAGGTACCTACCTGCACCTACTAATAACCCACCTTCCTACAAAGGTATTAGCAGTCTGGTTGCAAAAGACCTTTGGTGGGCCATGCCTGGAACTTCTAGTGGGCTTAGAGCCTGCCCATTGCTTTCATTGGTTAGTGTTATTGTCACTCTCATTTGCTTGCTTCTAACTCAGTGTTTTTTCTTCCTCTTCTTGTGTTTGTTCCTTTTCTTGGGAATAGGCTCTTAACTATCCATTTGATTAGCAGACTTGTTTTTTCACTTTTAGGGATCTACTTTTTTCTTTTTTGTTAAACACTTCCTGAGAGTGTATGTGTTTTTCAGCTCTCAGCCTCATTCGGTATCCGCCTGCCCTCCAATAACTCCCCTGTGCTCCGTGTGGCTCGATTCCTCCTGTGCTGCTCTTTCCTGCACTTCATCTTTCTCTGTTCCCTCACCCAGCTTTTTGTCTATTTTGTCCTTCATTTCCATTTGCCTATGCTTACACACCAATCATGGGCATTGCCATCTTTTTGTATCGTGTTTTTTGGATGACCAAACAGCTGCTAAATTATAGAACATTACTATGTTTATTTTTGTGGGACCAAAGTGTTTGGAAGAAGGTGATGGTGAGAAAAACATGTCCAGCTCGAGTTGAAAAGAGATCACTGGAAATTATTAGTACATGAGACTTCATGATATTTAGATGGACAGTTTATTGATGACTGTTCAGCACATGGTGGTTGTTACAAGCTTTTCCACACATGAGCCAGAGGGAATTTCAGAGTATTGACAGAAATATGTTTAACCCTGATGAAATCCTCTTGGAGTGAGGAAACCCTTTGGCTGGGCTAGATTTTTGTATATGAAGAATAAAAGTCTTTTGAAGATTCAAGGTTATGGCTCTTGTGTATCTATGGATCGAATGATCTTTCTCTCTTGATGCATTGATTTATGATTCATTTAATGATCATGTATTTGAATCACTCAAGCGCTCTACTGACATTTAGTAGCCCTCCTTGCATTGTTGAGTATTGCTTCTCAAAGTGTTTAAGCTTTAAGAAGACTAGCTCTCATATGCCCAAAATTGTGTTCATTTGTACACCATTGTTAAAGATTAGGAGTTCCTTGTCAACGAAACATGCATTCTAGAAGCATTTCTTTTCATGTAACAGAAGGATTGTACTGGATATCAACACCAACAATATCATGGCATAATATCGAGTGACCAAATACCGAAATGTAACTGAATATAGTGAAGTATAAATGTACTATTGTAACTTCATATCCACGTACCTTGAAGTTATATGTACCATGTAGGTACATGTGGCTTTAGGTACAGAAAACCTAGTCCTATTTACCTGTCGATTTTTACTCTTGCTATTCTGTCCTATTGACACAATATTCAGTGGGCACACCATAATAGGAGTATGATTTTGAGTTCATTGATGCTTGTTCAAGAAGGCAGGTAGTGTAGGGCTGGATTACTCATTCTGCTATGATTAATTTCTGCACATTGCCACAGTTACTCATAGAAGAAATACGAATGTTACAGGAATACGGATTTTGTTTAAAGTACATTTATCCTAATCTCTTTCATAGCAGGAACATACAGTTAAGAATGCTGAATACAAAACTTTTTCAAATGCTTATCCAATGTGTGAAATAATTAAACAGCAAACACCTTTATGTCAAAGAGAATTTTATTAAACATGCTGTCAAAAGTCATAAATAATTAGGTAACTTCAGAAAGTTAAAACATTTTAACACATTATCATTTAAGGTACAACTATGTTATGTTAGGCGGCTTTGTAAAGCGCATGGCTGCCCCAAGATCGAGGCGTTCCAGCGCTAGCAGACTGGAGACTAGGGAAGATGAACTAAAGGGATGAGAAAAGCCATGTTTTAATCAGTTTCCTAAAAGCCCAGTGATCTATTGTACTCCGAGCAGCAAGTGGGGCGGCATTCCACAGGGCCGGGGCCAGTGCCTTAAAGGAGCGTCCTCCCGCTCTCTGCCTACGCACTCTTGGAGTACTATCCAGGTGCAAATTGACAGAGCGCAGATCCCACGCCGGAATGTATGAAGAACAGAGCCCTTGCAGGATTTGGGGGGCTTGGCAATGTAAGATCTTATGAGTGGTGCAGAGTGTCTTAAACGGATCCTTTGCTCAATCGGTAGCCAGTGGAGACGGCGAAGGAGATTGGAAGCAAGACAGTGTTTTGCTAAGGCAAAAAGGGTATGTGGTGCCGTATTCTGTGCCCGCTGGAGTCTTTTGATGACACCTTTATTAGCTCCCAAGTAGGAGCCCATTACAGTAGTCCAGGTGAGACAGCACTACTGCCTGGACAATTGTTTGCCAGATAGGTGCATCAAAGAAGCCCAAAATGGGTTTCAGACCGCGTAAAAGGCCGAAACAAGTCCCCACCACTTTTTTCACGTGGTTCTCAAATGAAAGGGCATTGTCCATCACGACCCCTAGGTTCTTGACTGCAATTTTTGGTTGAGGAGGAGTGCCTAGAGCCCTCTGCCACTATTAGTAGTCCCATAGATGGATATGCTGACCTACCAAAAGCACCTCAGACCTGTAGAGTTCAATTGTAGGCAGTTATCTGCCATCCAGGCTGAGATGGCCAGAAGAGCCTCTTGGAATTTTACTTGATCCTGGAGCTGAAAGAGTTTCGCTGGGATTGAGAACATTTGACTGAATCTGGGCAAACTCAAAGAGCTGCATAATCCCCCAGTTCATAAGAGAGTTATCTCTATTATGTCACCCCACACTCATTTTAGACCACAGAAACTATTCATCACACCTCACAGTGCTTTGAATGTCTGCCCTCCCCCATTTTTTGCAAACCCTACAGCTACTTCAGTATCACCGAGTGTCAGAATCAAAATACCTGGACACTGTGATGGGAGAACCTAATGTCGAAACACTGGGAAAAGTAAGTCTAGCAATGGTAATGCAAAGGAAGGCAAACTTACTATCAATATAGTGCTGTTTAAGATCCATTCCTAGTATGTTTGCCAGGGAGGAATATAATGGAAGACAATACCGCTCCCCCAGTTATACTACTTTCACACTGTAATGCAGGTTTATGTAATACATTTGTGCTCTGTTCTTGCTTTGAGTTCCAAATCAGCTTGATCTTTCTCTAATTTCTATATAATATCCATATACTTTGCTGTTTGACTGCTACATCTCCTCAATTGGAACTTGTTGCAAAAATATATGCAAAAATATATGAAGACTTCAGGCAATGCCCCGGCTTTGACCTTCCCCATACATGACAATGATGAAAGCTAGTCCATGGGGGGAGAGGTGCGTAATTTGTGGCGCAAAATAGTACGTATAGAAATGCCACTAACAAGAATGCAAAATAAATTGGTGCACTATCAGAGTAACATCGAGCTCTACACCTTTCACTGTCAATAAATGAAAATACCTCTGACAGCTTTAGCATTTACAAATTCAAATACCGAGCCACAACAGGAAAAGTGACCCGGTTTAAGATGCAATATGTAACTGCCTGTTTGTGTCCTGGCAAGGTACCAGAATTCACTCGGAAAGTACATCTGATAGAAAGCTGCTTACTACCAGAGGACACTGCAGGATTCTGATGGAACTTTTCTTCAAACAGAAATCTAATATCTCCCTTAGAATTTGAAGTTCAGAAATGTCTTTTGCTATCCAGTAGAAACCAGTTGCAAATGTTGAAATGAAAATTACTCCAGAGAAGTGTGGATATATTTGTATTTATTAAGATCTACCTGAATATCCTCCTTTAGACATCTTATCACTAGGGCGATTCGCCATTTTCATGCTGATACTTGGAGAAAAAGCATCCAGGCACAAATAAGTGTGCAAAACATTAGGGATGTTTTTGCATCTGGAAAAATTGTTGGCTGCAGAAAAGTTTGGGTCACATGCTCAAACGCTTTTTGCGTTTGAAAGGTTTAACTGTATGTAGATTATCAGAAGCGTTCACTGCGTCCTTGGCGTGGTATTTATCTCACACAAAATGCTCTAAGAATATTTATGAAGGAGGTTTATCAGATTAAAAGTCAAGGACCAACTCAGCCATTTCTAAATTACCCACAACGTTGTATTCAAAGTTTCATTTACATTTGGGTACCACACCTATTTGTCACTTCACTGCTTGTTTTAACCTAGATAAATACATATATATATATATATATATATATATATATATATATATAGTTTTTTTGCTATAGGTCATTCATTGTTGCCAATAAAAATAGAAGCTGCATACCACAAGTATACATAAATTACTCCAAATGTGCTGATTATTAGAAGCTGTTTGCAATTATGTCAATGACGGGTGACCCACGAATAATAGGATTTAATCATCACATCCTGTCAAAAATTAAAACGTCAACTTGAAAGGTCGGGTTCCCAGCTCTAAATCGTTAACAAAGTGGTGTGGGAAAGCTCATGTGTAGCCTTCCCAATGCAGCTATCCAGGAAGAGACCTAACGGAGGGCTGCAGAGGTATTTTCATGTTCACTGCAAGCACTGTTGGGAACTCTTTGGTCACTTCTCAGACGCCTGTTAGCCAAAGGTCCTGGCAGGATCTTTAGGTGGCAGGGGCCAGAGGAGTATTGCTGGTGTGTAGGTACTGGGGGTTTCAGGGAGCTGTCACAAGCTGTGGTGGTGCCCCCCCAACCCATAAACACTTATTGATCTTGGAAGGATGGAAATCTGAGTGGATCTGCCAGGATTCAAAATTGTGCACACATATAACGATAAAAGGACCTTTACCCTTAGTCTCCCAAAACAAACACTCCACATTCTTTGTGCTGTTTCTACCCAAATTGTCCTGCCCTTGTGCCTATGCGGAAGCGTGAACATGGAACTTTGTTTTTGCTACAGAAAGCAATTGGCTTTATCAATACCTTTAAACTAGTGTGCACACAATGCAGAATTGCTTTTTTATTGGAAAAGCCATCACTCCTCCTCTACACATCCAAGCCCCCATAAATGGGTCTGACTGGCTTTTCCAAAGCAGTTCTACAGCAAGACTGAAATCAGAATATCATGGTTAGACCTTAGTATCTCCATTTTACTATGCCATTAATCATGTATGTTGTCAGGTGCAGTGTAGGGTGGGGAATCAAGCCCTGCCTCGAGTGGCTCCAGGGAAATGAATCCCAGCTTCACCCTTCTTGTGACGGTCCCATAGAAGCTGCACAGAAACTCCCATGCATGCATACACCCGGGCACTGAATGTAGTGCACAGTGCTTGTGAGTATTTTTAAGGAAGACACAGTTTCAGTGAGTAAAGAATAGAAATGGTGTGGAAGTTGGAAATTGCCTAAATAAACTGTGGCCTCAATTCTTCCATAAAGACTAACCAGTGAGGTCTGAGTATGTGGGAACGAGGAGGGCGACCAAGTTGGTTGGAGGAGGAGTGCCTTTGTTATGCCCTTTGAGCTGGCCACCCTTCCTGATGGGGAGGGGATATGGCCAGACCAAGAGCCTTAGTGGAGGCCACCCTCAGGGAGTAGAGCCCGGACTGGTAATAGAGTGAGCTAAAGAATGCATTGAATATGCATGAGTTCACTAGCAGGACTCGTGGACTGGCCGAGTGTAGCAGGATAATAAAGAGATCTGAATCCTGTTCTCTGAAGTAATATCGTGGTTTATTGGTAAATAACAACTCCACCCGATCATGAACTGTCCGTTACACAGGAAAGCCAACTGTGACACTGGCCAACCGTGAAACGACCCTCCATGCAGGGGCATAACAATTTCAAGTAATAACATATAGTGCCCACACCGCCATCCGCTCCCACCTGCTTGCAGACTGCACAATTGCAATTCCCACCCAAAGGAAACTCAGGAGACATGTTTGTGGGAAAGAACTGCTGCAGGTTTATTTCATACAACACACGTATGACGTTTTATGGTGGGTCATCTTACGGGCGATCCAAAGCAGGCAGCCCCTCGCTGACCGCATGCCTACGGAGCCATCTTGCACGGCGAGTCGATGCTCTGATGGTGCAGTCCATTACCAACTTCGTTATACTCCCGCCCCGCCTGTCAGGGCGGAGCGGTGTGGCACACCTCCAGTCGGTTCAGGCCCCCCGACCGCCCGAAGGACTAATGGGCGCCGTCGCGGTTTCCCGGAAACTCCTTAGGCTCCTGGTCCTTGGCTCAGGCACCCTTACTGTGCCAGGCAGAGGTACCCTTACTGTACCCTTCTGCCGCAGAGGTACCCTTACTGTACCCGTCTGCTTCCAGATCGCCCTGTAACTCCACCTGCAACACAAAGAAGACCATTACAACATTCTAAAACTTGGCTTCCGCCGCTCTAGCCGCTGGGTCAGGGTTCAGGGTGGGAACAGCGCAGAGCCGTGGGTAAAACAGGAAAGAGAGAGGCCGAGCTACGGCCGCCGGGATTAAGTAGCAAGGTCGCCCCTCCCACAGGTAGGACCTCCCCATAGCCGGTGAGAGGTGGATGCGGGGAGGGGCGCACCATGGTTGGCTCGCTAGCCGGGTGGGACTAAAGCGCTGCCCCGCCCATGCTCCCCTGCGGGTCACGCGGTCAGCGGCATAGTGCCCACACCGCCATCCGCTCCCGCCTGCTTGCAGACTGCACAATTACAATTCCCACCCAAAGGAAACTCAGGAGACATGTTTGTGGGAAACAACTGCTGCAGGTTTATTTCATACAACACACGTATGACGTTTTATGGTGGGTCATCTTACGGGTGATCCAAAGCATGCAGCCCCTCGCTGACCCGCATGCCTACGGAGCCATCTTGCACGGCGAGTCGATGCTCTGACGGTGCAGTCCATTACCAACTTCGTTATACTCCCGCCCCGCCTGTCAGGGCGGAGCGGTGTGGCACACCCCCGGTCGGTTCAGGCCCCCCGACCGCCCGAAGGACTAAAGGGGCGCCGTCGCGGTTTCCCGGAACCTCCTTAGGCTCCTGGTCCTTGGCTCACGCACCCTTACTGTGCCAGGCAGAGGTACCCTTACTGTACCCTTCTGCCGCAGAGGTACCCTTACTGTACCCGTCTGCTTCCAGATCGCCCTGTACTCCGCCACAGCTCTGGAGGAGGCCCCCGTCAATGACAGAGCCCCCCCACCTACTTATCTACTAACATCCTGTCGCTGTTTACTGCCTCTTGACGTCCAGGAGGAATATCCACTCCCAATCTAGACAAGTGGCCCTGTCTTCATAGTAGTACCCTTCAGTTCTCTTTGTAATGCTACTTGCCTAATGAAACCCAGGCCTCTCTTCCCATGAACTCCTGCCCGGATCTGTGGACCAACCTGCGAGAATGTTCTACCGCTACCGGTGATCTAGTCTTGCGAGGGATAACCTAGACCACAGGAGCTCGCCCGCTCAGGCATAGCAACTCATTTGCAAGGTTGTTTTCTGGCCTGAAATAGCCTCCTGCTTTTTCGTTTCTCTTCACATCGTTTTTTCATTACTGTTTCTGTAACCTCTGAAGGTGCACTATTTCTACAAACGTAGTCCACCAGGGTCATATGTGGCAGGGCTTAAAATATCTGCTGCCAATCTTGCCAGGAACTCGCTTAGTAACTGGTCGTTCTTGTCCAGCACTTAACCTTTTGAGATATTCTTCCGCAGATCTATTTGCCTACCACATTGTACTGCTTGCTGGGACCTTGGGAATGTAGCATTTCTCAGTTCGGTAATAATGATCAAACACCTACAAGGGACATGGAGTGAGCTGTTTAGAATTGGGAAGATATTCTAATTCAAACCATGGTGGCTGGAATGCTGGGCCGGCCTAGCTCATATCGAACCGGCGGCCTGTAACTGAGCGAGTGTTCAGCTCTCAGAGAAGCTGGCGACCATTCCGACAACGCAGTCTCCTCAGCCTATCATGACTTCCTAATAGTAGGTTGAACACTGGGTATTACGCCGCTCGCAGCTCCAGCCCTGGTCATAGCAACCCATTCTACTATTCACCCATACTAACCCGAACATGCCACAAGTTAAACTCTACCTCTTCGCACTGATTAACAAAGTACCTTATTGCAGGCAGGATTTATAAAAGAATTATATATATCATGACCTGTCAAGTCCTGCATTAGCTAGGGTTACATATGCTTAATTTGCTAGTGAATTCTTTAAACCCAGATTACATTGGGGACCTCATAGCTCATTTACTGCCCATAAATCTTGTACATGCACAATCAGACATGTGTGTTCCGAAACTCTGTTAGTAGCCAGTCAGCCAGTATCTTCCAATGGGCATCTTACACAGATTTGAACGATGGATATACAAGATAGCTCATTATGCTTTGCAATAACTTTCATTTCAGTCTAGGTTTGATTTAACGTAGACGGTAGGCCCACTGCTCCTAGGTTCATGCTCACTCTAGTGTATCAACATGTGCAGGCCTCAGCTCCAGCTTGCAAACGCGGACACATTCAGTGCTGATTCGTTAAAGGTGTTGTGATGTGTGTCGTCCTAAACTGTGTTTCCCACTGTGATATACATAAATGTGCTAAAGTGACCCTGTGTCTTATGTGATAACTCTCACGCAAAAACTTCAACATAGAACGACAGGTTGGCATAATATCTGTGCCAGCATCTACTTTTCTGGGTGGGTCTGGTGTGGGTATAATATCTGTGTCAGCGTTTACTTTTCACACAGCCCATGTTACTCGCAACTTCCGACTTGGGAAGGGCCCCAGGCCCGCTTTGGCCAATCAAAACTATACAACCAATATCTGCGTATTCCTTTCCCCTTCCAGGCGTATACCCTGCCCTGTCCGTTTACTTGACCCAGGCCCGCAGCCCCACTGCTAGTTTCGAGGACGACACACACTGCTCCGTGAGACACGGCGTAACCACCAGCTCCGAGCCCTCTATTAACTGATAATTTCGAGTCCTGGCTGAATTGGGGGAAGGATCCCTGCAACGCTGACATTTATTTATTTACTATTGTTATCTATTTATGCGTTATTATATGTCGCGGACTTTACCCGAAGTCTTCAAGGCGCTTCACAATGTCAACCGCAATGAAACATCAAAATTGGCAAGTGAGCGAATTACAAACCCAACATCAAGTCACATGAGGCAAAGTGGCACCCGTGAGCCAACAGCACCCATGACGTAGCAGACGGTGCAACACAGGGGGGAAACCGACATGTATGGAGGATACAAGAAAATTGTATTTTGCTTTCCTAGTTTTATATAGCGCGCACTAGACCTGAAGGTAACAGCGCGCTTTAAATGAGCACCAGTTCTGTTACAAACGGCTACCTTGACTTTTGCTAGGCATGGGGAATTTGAATCCCATACCGAGACTCGAACCCGGATCCCCGGCTCTTCGGTCGACCGCCCTAGCCGTTACGCCACGTTCTCTCCCTGAAACGAAGCGCAACTGGGAGGTAACTGCACACACTGAGGGCACCCGTATAGCGATGCTAGACCTGCCGAATTTAAATAAAGCAACCATGCCCGTCCTGGTCGATTAAGCAGTGGAATTTCTTGATTCCATTTTTAAATTGGTCACCTGGCAGCCACCAACCTGTGAGCTCCATGTAAAAGCGTGTCGAAGTTCGCAGTCATTTAAGGACTGGCTTGGATACACTGATCTTTAAAATTCCCTGCCAATTAACGAGATGAAACATAGAAAACAGCCTTGAGGAAGCCACGGTACAAAGCGCAATATGACTTCATCGAAACCAAAGGAAGCCAAACCGAGCTATCAAACCTGATCCGATCACTCAAGGACCATCACCTCGGCACGCATGAACTTGCCGAAAACCTTGGACCTAGTTTCACTATTCTCATGATAATCGCGTTGCACGCTGAGGATCAATAAACAAGGGAAATGCCTTGTCTGATTAGTTTGCGAATGTGTGCATATTAAGCACAGGTAGGCTCTGGATATTTCTCAATCACTGAGTGTGAGGGGAACCACCACGATTCCGGGCAACAAATATGACGTTACGATAGGGACTGCCTTATTAAAATTCGGAGGCTGGGGGGACACAGTGGAGAATAAACTAAGACCCGATAAGGAAACCGAGTTGGTGCTGCAGCGTTAAAGTTAAGGCAGGAAACTACCAACAACAATAACCACAAGAGGTACCAACAACAATAACCACAAGAGGACAGCAGGATGCGACCCATGGCCAAAGGATACACAACCCGGCTGCCCCATAGCCCACCACGAAGACTGAACGCACCCAGCCAGTCCCCCCTCCCATACTCGCAAAAGCCACAAAGTGGGGCACGAGCGCTGTACAAGTGATCATATGCAAGCTCCAACAGTCTGCCTGAGGTGAAGGGTTGTATACATGTTGTATCCGTGTTGACCATTATATTTGGGTGACGGCGCTGTGCTGTGCGTCACCCTAGTGGTCAGTGGACAAGAAAAGTACGTGTCAGCACCCTATTGTCATTAGTGCGGCTGACTTTGGTTCTAACTGAGCCTGAGGTGCTGCACCTGCTGCACACTTCTTGACACAGGCTGTTCATTCTGAAGGAAGGGGAGGTCGGGAGACCGGCCGCACACTTCGATCCTTCACTACTCTCAATACTACAAAGCGGTGCGGGGAGGTCGAAATCTCGACCCAAGGACTGGCAGGCCCCCCGCGCCCTCCCGCTCACAAAAACACGGCCCCGCAGCAGGGAGAACATGTGCTGAGGGAGCACCTGGGGAACAACTCATAGGCCCCCCAATAAAGAAGTCTCTCCCAGCGGCCCGCAGCAAAGCGGACCGTCCGCCTCATGGATACATGCAGTTATACACTGTTCCTAAATTAACGATCAAAATACCAATTACTAAAGATACATTTGGAGATGCCAGGGACGGAACCCAGGGCCTCACACATGTCACGCATGTGCTCCAACCCTGCGCTGCATCCCTACCGCAGCTGAATAAAAGGTGCCGCGAGCGGGCCGTGAAATGGCGTGAATTGGGGACCGCGGACATCTTACGCACGCTCCTCAACTACCGTGGCTCCCTTCCCGAAGATAGGTGTTGTGTTTAAGCCACCCCTTTTATTAAATAAGCCACGCTTCTTTTCAAGACCCTCGACTGTTCCATCACACATAAAGCCCTGATCATGCCTCTCTAGCTTAATCTCTTTAAGGAAAGTTTTGTTATAAACAAAAGAGCATAATCGAATAGTACAACTATCTTGCTGCCGTTACTTGATAACATATTCCTGTCCGCGGGCAATCTTGTGCAGTGCTTTAACCTGCCTCAGTCTGGTTTTAAGTGCTTTACGTATCGAGCGAAAAGAGACAAATGATGGAGCATTATAAGCCCTGATCATGCCTCTCTAGCTTAATCTCTTTAAGGAAAGTTTTGTTATAAACAAAAGAGCATAATCGAATAGTACAACTATCTTGCTGCCGTTACTTGATAACATATTCCTGTCCGCGGGCAATCTTGTGCAGTGCTTTAACCTGCCTCAGTCTGGTTTTAAGTGCTTTACGTATCGAGCGAAAAGAGACAAATGATGGAGCATTATACAGTGCTGTGTCGAGGATCGCACAATGAGTCGTGTTGGTGTCGGTGGGGGTGTTCAAAGCATAACGCTAGTGCAGCCATTTTAAAGTGCCGGCGAGCGAGCCACGAAGGGGCGTGATTAGCGCGGACCGCGGGCCCTCATGCGCGATCCTCAAACACCGATAGTACTTCCCCTTGCATCGTTGTACGAATCGCTCACCTCATTACAGCTCTAATTAATCCGGTCATTTAAGCATCCCGAGCCTTAGTCCCCTGCTCGTGAGCCATGTACCCTGCGATCGACTCCCATGCTCTATGCCCGTGTGGCCTTGGCCTGACCAACACCCGATGTATTCATCGAAGCCCTTAGCACGAGCGCTGTATTTCTGAGCGCTCTCATCATATCCAGCATTGTTATATCAAACTATGGCCCTGTTCTTGCTACAGAAAAGCGCCGCAGCTAGTCACACGAATGCACGAGGCCGAAGCTTTTCGGCCCGACCAACACCCGATGTATTCATCGAAGCCCCTAGCACGAGCGCTGTATTTCTGAGCGCTCTCATCATACTCCAGCATTGTTATATCAAACTGTGGCCCTGTTCTTGCTACAAAAAAGCGCCGCAGCTAGACATACGAATGCACAAGGCCGAGGTTTTTCGGCCTGACCAACACCCGATGTATTCATCGAAGCCCCTAGCATGAGCGCTGTATTTCTGAGCGCTCTCATCATACTCCAGCATTGTTATATCAAACTATGGCCCTGTTCTTGCTACAAAAAAGCGCCGCAGCTAGTCACACGAATGCACGAGGCCGAGGCTTTTCAGCCTGACCAACACCCGAAGTATTCATCGAAGCCCCTAGCACAAGCGCTGTATTTCTAAGCGTTCTCATCATACTCCAGCATTGTTATATCCAACTATGGCCCTGTTCTTGCTACATAAAAGCGCCGCAGCTAGTCACACGAATGCACGAGGCCGAGGCTTTTCGGCCTGACCAACACCCGATGTATTCATCGAAGCCCCTAGTACAAGCGCTGTATTTTTGAGCGCTCTCATCATACTCCAGCATTGTTATATCAAACTATGGCCCTGTTCTTGTTACATAAAAGCACCGCAGCTAGTCACACGAATGCACGAGGCCGAGGGCCTGAGGGCCCATTCTCTTTTTAAATCCTGCCGATTCTTTTTCTCTACTCAAGAATATTAGCGCCCGAGGAGGCGCTAAAGTGTCCCGCTTACCTCGTTCACGACGATGCTCGACGAGGGGATGGAAAGGGGATCTAAGGGGCCGGGACGGGGGGGGGGGACTGACTACGGCCGGGGCAGCCATCACTCTCAAGACAAGCCCACCGATGCCTATATCCCCTGCCATTAGATGTCGAACACAAAGCCGTTCCCGCCCTTTGTGCCGCCAAGTCCCCGGGCTATGTGGTGAGGCTCTTTCCCGCACAAACTACCGACTGGGCCAGGTGGCCCTTTACCCTCACGGCCCCGTTGGGGAATATAAGCCCGTATGCGCTCCCTGCAACCCGCGCAAACTATCGACTGCGCCGCGTGACCCTTTCGACTTCCTGTCCCTTCGGGGAATATAATGCCCGTAAGCACCCCTTCCCCACGCGACCTGAAGTCCTTAATGCAATCGCACCGATCTAGCAGCTACAGCTCCCCCCCCGCGACCTGGTCATGCCCAGGGACGAGGCCAGGGGGGGGGGAGGTGAGAACACGTACCTGGAACCAAAGAGGGCACGACGTAAACGACGAACAGCGCAGAGCCGCGGGTAAAACAGGAAAGAGAGAGGCCGAGCTACGGCCGCCGGGATTAAGTAGCGAGGTCGCCCCTCCGACAGGTAGGCCCTCCCCATAGCCGGTGAGAGGTGGATGAGGGGAGGGGCGCCCCATGGTTGGCTCGCTAGCCGGGTGGGACTAAAGCGCTGCCCCGCCCATGCTCCCCTGCGGGTCACGCGGTCAGCGGCATAACACGCGCAACAGCGCGAGAAACACAAAGAATATACATCGCGTGACACACCGCGCGATGTATACAAATATACTCACATTACACCGAGTCATGAATTTAGAGGGTAACTTGGGCCTCTTGGGGGCGATGAGGATATTTAACCCCTGGATGCCGGCCAGAGCAACCTCTTTCTCCGGGGATCACCAACACGGCTGCCGTTTCGAAGTTTCATAGGGAAGCTCCCGGGTTAGGATCTCTTATCTATAAATATCCTTGATTGTACCCAGCTATCCACCCCTATGCACTCCAGCATCGATACAGGAGCTTCATTGCAATGCACTAGATGAGACAATTTATACTCACGCGAAGGATTATGCATAGTACATGGATGGTCTAGCGGAGGACGCTTAGCGGCTCCTACTTTCTTCTGTTGATTCCTGAGGTATCGATCTGCAGCGGCTCCCTGTGGATTGACTCGGTCTGCTGCCCGGTCTTCACGCTGCCTGTCCCCTCTACTGTCGGTAAGCTGTGTGGCGCTGCATCCCTGTTGACTGCAGGAGCTACCTGGGACTCTTGAGAAATACTGCTGGCCTACCCATTTTTCCTTCCTGCTGGAGGTTTGTCAGGATGCCCCAGCATGCTAATGTCTCCTTGGTGGATTCTTGCGTCCACCTGCACGCCAGGGTTTCCCACGACCACTGTGATGTCATGAGTGTGCCCATTCTGCCCAGTCTTCCAGATACCAGTATGCTTGGCTGCCTCAGTGACTGTCACCTCACATTCATTTCCATAGCGACAACGCATGCTGAATTCCTAGAGACTTGTCCCTGCATGCACTTTCCTGTCCCGGTTCCACCGCTGAATAATAGGGTATGTTTCTGGGAAGGCTGAGGAGTGCAGAAATACTTTTGGTGCCCTACTCCTGTGGGGAGCGGTGGGGTCAGCTGCTCCTTCTGTGTCTGCCTTTTTCTCTGTTGGGTCCCAGTTGGGGTTTCACAGGGCTATGGTAGGCCCTTCTTCCCTCCTTTTCCCTAACATGCCGGATTCTCCCTAAAATGGCATCCGATCCTGGCTGAAATCAACATAGGAGGTGTGTAGGAAGGTAGGATCCTTCTGCATGGTTACCCCCACTTTTGTGCCTGATGCTATGCTGTTTTTGGGAAACATCCTTTACAACGCAACTTTTACCACGCAGTGCCTTTACGATGCAACTTTAACAACGCAAACCATTACAACGCATTGCGCTGGGGGGCGCTCTAGGATAGAGAATACGTTTAATTTACTGTCCAACACCTTCCCTAGTGTCCACGGGGACTGGAGTTGAAATAGTAAATTAAACTATACACTATCCAGCACTCCAAAGCGCTATGCGTTGTAAAGGTATGCGATGTAAAAACCGCGTTGTAAAGGCATACGATGTAAAGGTATGCGTAGTAACATCATACATCCCTGTTTTTTTACTAGTCTTACTGGGATTCTGCTAATCAGGACCCCAGTCTATCTGCTTTCTCCCTAAATTGTATGTTCAGTACTTTGGTACATCCCAGATTGGATACTGGGGTACTATTATAAGTCCCTAATATATGGCACCCATGTACCCAGGGCATAGGTACTCCAGAGGTCTCCCATGGGCTGAAGCATGTATTAAGCCACACATGAGAGACCGTTCAAAATGGACCTACATCCCATTGCAGCCTGTGTAAGTTGGTGCTTGCACCACTCACTAAAGATATAGGTTTCCTATATCTAGAGTCACTGCACTTAAAAACTATAAGTCACCTCTATAGCAGCCTTTGAAATTCTGAAGTCAGGGTGCTTGGTTCTAAGTGAGTGGGTGCCCATGCATGAGCAGGACACCCCTGCAGCCTACTGAGTCCATTCTCCCAGGTTGTCAGTGAAGCAGCCATATACTATATAGAGGGGCACCGCGTAATTATGCGATGACCATCTTGAAAACAGCTGTAACGAATTCATGTTTGGTTGGAACGGTGCTAAATGGTGTGGGAGGTGGGATTCCAAGCACTGGATGAGCCCTCCATGAGGCTCTCAATGTTCCCTGTACCAGCCTTCTTGACCTGGACAGCACAAAATGTTGCTGCTGACCTGAGACATGATTCTGCCCTCCTTCTGCTGAGCCAAGCTCGAGCAAAGGAAGGCAGAACCATAGGAATCCTGTCACAGGGAGGTGTGACCACCTCATGGACAGGATTTAGTGTATTGGGGTGGGGTGGGTGCGCTTGCCAGCACCACTTAGTCTGCATGAGGGGCACTTTTGGTGTCCCTGTGCATAGTCCATTTTAAACCAGTCCTGGGAGTCATTGGCTCCCGCCTCTGGTACGGAACTGGACCAAGGACATGGGAGTAACCTCCCCATTTTCCAGACCTTCTCCTGGGCGGTTCCCCTGAATCTTCCCAACACTCTCACTGGGTTACTTAAGGGCTTACCTCGGTGTAGGTCCCTAGAGTGGTTGTGGGATAAGATTCAGATCAGACATCACTTCTTCTACCGTCTGGGATCTCTGGACTTCGCTGGACTTTGTTTGAGCCGGACTTCTTCACCCTTCCAGTCTGCTGCATCGTCTGTGCCTGTGCATAATATACAAACCTTCTAAGGCCTGTTAAGCATCAAAGACACTTGAAGAAATCTCCCTTGGAGTGAAGGAGTCACTCCCCTGCATTTGCAGGCACCGCAACTAAGTCGACTGGTCCTCTGATCCTGAGCTCCTCCAGACTCCGTAAGGTTGTGCAACACAGGTGGTAGTTTTCCATAACTCCAGAGGCCTGCCTGCCCTCTCTCCAAGTTTGAGGCCAGTATCCCTCGTGGGGGTTGCAATAACTGAACCTCTGTGCACCTTGTCAACTTGCACTTGCAAAGGCTTGTTGGCTTCATTCCAAGAAGATCTTCGGGCTCCAAGTAGCCCCAACCTAAAGCACCTCCATTTATCAGAATCTTCAGCCACACCACATTGTATGCATTGTTGTTTGCATCTTTTGGTGAGCTGCTTGAGGCCCTCTCACAACTCCAGTGGCTCCGGCCTGTGGGTCCACTTGAGGGTCACACTTGTTTCTTTTGGGCTCCCCTGATTGCTTGGGGCCTGCCCTGTCTCTCCTGCTTTTGGTGAGTCCCCTGGACCTTGCTGGTCCTGACGTTGCTCCTTGTTCACAGCTTGCATTGATTGCATTTGCCAAGGCTTGTTCATTCTCCTGCCAGACACCGACCACTCGGCATCCTTCGTAGGGTGGCTCGTGCATGGCTCCTGGTCCTCCTCAGCATCGCCTGTTCCTCACAGCTGCAGATTCAAGGTCATAGTCATTCATCCTGCAAACAACCAACATCGGAGGGCATTCATCTTTCAAGTCTCCTGGTCACTCCTGAGTGGCATAGACTCTGTCCCCTATGCTTGTGGGTACCTCTCATCTAGAATCCACCGGACACTTTTTGGGGTTGCTGTACACTAAGTGCAAATTGTTTTGTTCTGCTTAGTCCTTTTAATTTCTGCAATCATTATCAGATAATGCTTCCCTCTCCCTCATTTTAATACCGTGGGATGCCCACTAGTTTAATGTCAATTACTGCGTTGATCCAGTGTTTACACTTTTGTTTGAAATTGTTACCCTGTCTACACTTCTCTTGCCCAGTGCACTTATTGCTGTATATCGTTTTAGTTCTAAACCACTTAACACATCCTATTGCTGCCTTTGACTGCCTGGCTCCCCTGCCCGGAATAACTTCTAGACAACACTTGAAATCCAACTGTTACTCAGTTGAAGTGCATGAAGGAATACCTTCACAGCAGTTTGGATAAAATTAAATCAGGACAACTTATCTCCCACAATCATGATCCTGCTCGATCTAGGTGCTTCTCCATTGCCTACCTGGTTCCTACCTCATTTGAAGATTTCTGGGCTTGAGTTACTTGCTCCTCATTCACTGCTCCTCCTCTGTTTACACTCCATCAGTTGCCACTTTACCCCCTCTGACTACACTGCTTCAGATGAGATTGCTCAATTGCCCCTGTCACCGATTTTCAACCTGATGCGCTTCTCAAGAGGTCATATTTAACCCTTAAACTACAGTAACTGTCACTGCAATGGAATTATTTCCCAGTGATGGTATGGTATCACAAGTAAGCCGTATTGTGCTTACGATTAAATACCCACCTAAACTCTTTAAAACACAGCCAAAAACTTCAAACATAAACTTCTCTAAAGGTATCCTGAAACACTCAGTTCTGATGTTTACTCTTGTGCCAATAAAGGTGCAGTGGTTACTGATTAAATTGACTTCACCAACAAAAGAGTACAATGGTGGAAAGCCATTGATGCAATGCTCAAGATTAACACATCTAGGAAAACGCTGCATGGTCTATGACTCTCCACCACCCTCACCGATTCTCCATTGCTGAAATGACCATTTCTCTCTACAACAATGGAAACGTTCTCATTCAATCTTCTGACCGTTCCACAGAGATGCTTCACAAATTATTCATGAGGATCAAAAATAGGATATCGAGCGAGATCCCTTTTTTGTTCAATAGTCAACTTCTCCCCTCCTTATCATGGACGGAAACACACACTTCGTCCAGAACCTCCTCTACTACATTACCTACTACCCACAGGTACAACCTCACAATTCCATCAGAAGAACCATTGCAGATGGCTCCAGATCACCTAAGCCTTTGGAAGTCTCTTACTCTTCCCCTTTATCCCAACTTTCTGGCTTGCCCCAATCCTCTGCACATAGAAGAAACAACACCTGTAAAGAGAGAACAGACAACAGCCTTAGCCGGGAGATATTTATGAATACTATGATCAATCCCTCACCCATCTGATCACTTTGACAAAGTGTATCCCACTCATTCAAGCAGAATTCCAATTTGGTTTTAATGTCCACCCAACATCATGTGCTCACGGGTGATGATGTTCTGCCCACCCCTCTGCCTATCATTCCACGAGTAGACCCTCTCTTAACTTTCATCCTCCTATTACGTCACCCTCCTCACTTCTCACCTCCCATGTTCCAGTGGAGCTACTTACTGCTCCTTCCCCCGGATGGTGATCTCTCACCCTCTGTCCCTAGCCCATCCCCAACTTCCAAAGACACTAATCACCTTCCTTCCCTGTAGAACAGACTTGATATGAGTCAAGATCTTCAGGTAGTCAAAACCAATCTGCAGAACCTTATCCATTACACCTCGAAGCTGGAGAACACCGTGAATCTCAGCTTTACCTCTTGGGCTATCAGAACCTTACACGCCACACAACATAACTCATCCCAACTCGATTGGCCAAACTATTCCTGTCATGGGACTTAGTGCATCGAAAACTCTACTAACTGGATCTGAAAAACTCAACCCCATCTCAATTCCTTCTCTAGACCCCAAAGAGTTACAGACCACTATCTAATCAAGATATTCAATCCCTCCTGCTATCTTATACCACTATTAATTGTGTTCCATTACCTGCACCATTCACTATCCAAACTACCCCATCCAACCCGCTTAGAGAACCTAGCCTCAACCACAGAGCCTTGAATGAACAGAACCTATTACAAGTCCCCATAACACATCCTGAAGTTTCAGAAATCAAATTTCATCCCAGATCTATGCTTCCCAATTGCAGATCAGCAGTTAAACACACATCTGAATGAGACCTCATTTAATGCTGGACACTCTAGTCCAGCCTAACTATGACATCTTCAGGCTTGATAGAATTAGAAGAGTTAGTGGGGCTTAGCATGCATTTACTGCTCCATGCTAACCCTGAAACATTCACAAACTGTGCCAAAGACCCCCTGTGAATACCTAGGTATCGAAATATGGAACAACGATAAGATAGTTTGCAAACTTCACACGATTTACCACTGTCGGGAAATAACCTACCTTTCATTGAACAAATAATGGAGATCATCTCCGCTAATTCAGATCAGCACACCAAACATTGGAATGATTCTAATGATCCCTTACTGAACACCTTCAAGAAATTCCTCACGGACCTCAACATTACCCAGTCTTGTAATGGCCCTATCCACAATAAAGGCTTCACCCTTGATCTAATAATCTCAAAATTCAATACTGTCCAACTGGAATCCATAACCCCTGTGACTGGTTGGACCACTACATAATATCCTTCTTCATCCATGACAGACATACTTGATACAATTGCCCTGAAGCAGTTAAAAAGAATGCAGATCCAAAACACCAAGCCATGGATCAGCAGTAGCCTTAATGAGAAAAGACGCAAATTAAGACTCACAGAGAGAACATCGAGAAACTTTCCCTCCATCGCACACCTTAAGCACTTGAGGTCAACAAGAATCGTTTACAACAAACACATCCAATGTTCCAAAGCAGGACCAACACCTGGTAGACTCTGGTTCCTTGCCAACTGGTGAGGAATTCTCCACTGTTAGAACCGGGGTCTCTAGTTGGCAGGGGTATGCACCCTAGTCCAAGTAGGGACCACCGCTTCCGACCTGGTAGCTTGGCGCAGAGCAGCAAAGGCGTAACTTCAGAGGCAATGTGTAAAGTATTTGTGCAACACACAACGGCGATGACACAGTAAAAACACTCACAAAAGGAACACCACACCAGTTTTGTATAAGAATAAGAATTTCTTTATCTAAAAATTATGCGAGACCCAAAAGCAGGTAAATCCAGCTCCAGGCAAGATCAATAATAAAAAAGGATTCCAGTTTCCAAGCAAGATCAATAATCAAAAAGAATGAATCCAGTTCCCAGGCCTGATCAATGATAAAAAGGATTCCAGTTTCCAAGCAAGATCAATAATCAATAAGAATGAATCCAGTTCCCAGGCCTGATCAATAACAAAAAGGATTCCAGTTTCCAAGCAAGATCAATAATCAATAAGAATGAATCCAGTTCCCAGGCCTGATCAAATCACCAAAAGCTCAGGTGTGCCAAGGGCTCCTGCTAGTAATGTCTTTCTCACAGTGTCCTTGGATGGTAAAAGTTCACTTGAGGTAGGTTCTTATCGTCAAAATTCACTGTGGGAAGGTTATTAGGCCAAAGTTCACTTGTAGCATAATAAGTGTCCCTCCCATAGAAATGATGCTCCCAGCGTAGGAAGTGCGGCTGCCCAGGCGCTGATGGTAATGCTAAAAAATGCCCCAGTGTCAATTACCAAGTAATTATGCCCCCGTAGGCCGGTCAGTGAAGGACGGTTCCCAGCCAAGCACAAAGCTCACACTCCAGGTGCCCGGCCAACCCGCACCCCGCCCCCTCGCAGCAGCCTGGTTGCACTGAGGCGTTACCTGGGGTGGTGGTTGCGGGCGCGGGTGCGAGGCTCCTCTCCCCCTAGGGCCTCGGGCTCAGCAGGCACTGCACGGGTGGGGGTCACGGCCACACAGCGCTCCTTTAGCACAGCGCTTAACAGTGCCTCCAAGTCCTGGGCAACGACGGAGCCTCCTGCCACACAGCGCTTCGCTTCTCAGCGCTACACAGCGCGCTCCGGTCCCAGTGGCGGTGACCTCAGAGCCAGTTTCAGTGGGCTTGCGCCAGAAGCAGAGGCAATCACAGAGCCCTGGGAGGATCACAGGGCAAGCAGTGCTGAGGGCAGGCACAGCGTTGCAGGGCAAATCTTGAGAGTGTTGTTGCTGTTCCAAAGGGCAGTCTTTAAAACGCTGTGGTCCAAGGACAGGTAGTTTCCTTTAGCTTAAAAAGGGTGCAGTCCCAAAAAGGCAATCTTTAAAAGGTTGAAGACTCTTTAAAATGCTGTTCAAAGAAAAGTAGTTCCTTTGGGATGTTGTGGAGACACTCTGGTGGTGATGTTGCAGTCTCCCATGCAGGGCAGGATCAGCAGACAGTAGGGCAGCTCAGCAGGTTGTGGGGCAGCAGTTCCTTGGAGCAGTCAGCCTCCTTCCCAGTGGCAATCCTCTTGCGCAGCAGTCCTCACTCCAGCAGGGATTCTTCCAGGTCCAGCAGTGTAACAAAGAAGTGAGGCCAGGACCCTCCCTTATATATCTTTCAGACTAAGGGCTAGAAAGTGGTAGAAATCTCTGGAAGGGTCTGGGGGGCAGGGGCTTCTGGAAGAGTCCAGGGAGTTCTGGTATGTTCCCTGCCTTCCCTGACCTAGCTCTCACAGTGACGAGAGACAGGCCGTTAAGGCTACAGTGGGCAGCCCATCACAGCTCATCCCAGGGAAGAAGGTGTGAATCACCACTCCCACCTCCCAACCCAGGCAGGCTATCAGTATGCAGAGGGGAGGGGGGGAGTCTGCAGCCTAATCTAAGTGTAGGCAGGAAAAAGTCCCCTTTATAAAAGTGGGATCCCTAGCGTAGTAATGCCCAAACCCTATATATCATTGGAAAGGGTTCCCCGCCCCGAGTCCAACAAGACCAAACATGATAGACTTATTAGGTCCCTGTCAAAAGTTATTCCACAAGGGGAGGTTCCCAATGTTAGCCTATGGAGGATTAAACCTTACTGCGGTAGCAGTGGCTTGTGGCAGATATGCCAGCCTCACAAGGTTTTAGGGAAGAGCACCTGCACCTCAGCACTGTTTAGCAGTGGTGAGGCGCCCAGAGTCCTAAGTCCAACAAAATGTAAGGTAAAAATAGGAGGCAAAAAGGGCAAAAATGTAGGGGAGACCACCGTAAGGCTGACAGGTCTAACACGTGTCCCCCCCAGCTGAAAGTGGGGAGAACTACCCAACCTCTAGGGAGTTCTCATCACTAAGGCGGAAAAACCGAGAGAGACCGTCAGCATTGGCGTGGTCTACTCCGGGTCTGTGTTCCACCCTGAAGTCCATCCCCTGTAGAGAAATGGACCACCTCAACAATTTGGGATTCTCGCCCCTCATTTGCATGAGCCACCTGAGGGGCCGGTGGTCAGTCTGGATCAGGAAGTGGGAGCCAAACAGATATGGCCTCAGCTTCTTTACAGCCCAGACCACCGCGAAGGCTTCTCTCTCTATCGCACTCCACCGCTGTTCTCGGGAGAGCAGCCTCCTGGAGATGAAGGCTACTGGTTGGTCCCTACCCTCCTCATTGAGTTGCGAAAGTACCGCCCCTATGCCATGCTCTGAGGCGTCCGTTTGGACAATGAACTCTTTGGAGAAGTCAAGGGCCCGGAGCACAGGAGTGGTGCACATGGCCTGCTTTAGAGAGTCAAAGGCTTTTTGGCAAGCCTCTGTCCATATCACTTTCCTAGGGTATTTCTTAGAGGTTAGCTCAGTCAAGGGGGCCACAATGGTGCCATAGCCCTTGACAAATCTGCGGTAGTAACCTGTGAGGCCCAGGAATGCCCTGACCTCAGTCTGTGTTTTGGGAGGCTCCCAGGCCAGGATGGTCTCTATCTTGGCCTGTAGGGGCTGCACCTTGCCCCCGCCTACCAAGTGTCCTAGGTAGACTACCGACCCCTGCCCTATCTGGCATTTGATAGCTTTGATAGTCAGGCCTGCCTGCTGCAGAGCCTGAAGCACTTCCTGTAGGTGACCCAAATGGTCCTCCCAGCTGCTACTGAAGACAGCTATGTCGTCCAGGTAGGCAGCAGAGAAGGCCTCTAAACCGGAGAGGACCCGGTTCACCAGCCGCTGGAAGGTGGCAGGAGCGTTTTTCAATCCAAAGGGCATCACTCTGAACTGGTAGTGGCCCTCTGGGGTGGAAAAGGCGGACCTCTCTTTAGCTCCATCTGTTAGGGCGATCTGCCAGTACCCCGACGTGAGGTCAAAGGTACTTAGGTATCAGGCAGCCCCCAACCTGTCAATGAGCTCATCCGCCCTCGGGATAGGATGAGTATCAGTCTTGGTCACAGAGTTCAGTCCCCTGTAATCCACACAGAACCTAAGTTCTGGTGTGGTGCCCGGTGGAGCAGCTTTTGGTACCAGAACCACCGGACTGGACCAAGGGCTGTTGGAGGGCTCTATCACCCCCAACTCCAGCATCTTAGCGACTTCACTCTGGATGCTGGCCTTCACCTTATCTGACAGTCTGTAAGATTTAGACTTGACAGGGGGGCTGTCTCCTGTGTCCACATCATGGGTACACAGGTGGGTAATCCCAGGGATAAGGGAAAACACTGAGGCGAACTGCCCCAGGACCTGGCGACAGTCCCTCTGTTGCTCAGGAGTCAAGGATGGGGAGAGGACCACTCCCTCCACCGATCCATCCTTCTCTTTGGAAGCAAAGGGGTCCGGGAGAGGTTCACTTTCCTCTTCCTCGGCCCCATCAGTCACCATCAGTAAGGTGAGCTCAGACCTCTCATGGTGGGGTTTGAGGCGGTTGGCGTGTAGCACCCGGTGGGGCTGCCTGGGGGTCTTAAGGTCCACTAGGTAAGTGGCCTTACCCTTCTTTTCCAATATCTCATAAGGGCCAGTCCAGCGATCCTGGAGGGCACTAAGCTCCCCAGGCTCCATGACCCACACCTCTGTCCAGGCTCCAGCTCCACAGGGTGAGAATTCTGGTCGTACCATTCCTTCATCACCGCCTGGCTGGCCTCTAATTTGTCCGAAGCTTGCTTCCACAACTTAGCCATTTGGCTGCGGAAGGCCAGCATGTAGCTCACTACATCTTGGGGAGCCTCCTTGGAGTCTTCTCCCACCCATCCTTCACTAAACTGAGAGGTCCTCTAACAGGGTGACCGTACAAAAGCTCAAAGGGGCTGAATCCCACTCCTTTCTGCGGTACCTCCCTGTAGGAAAACAACAAACAGGGCAAGAGGATGTCCCACTTTTTCCTCAGGCCCTCAGGCAGACTCCTGATCATGCCCTTTAGGGTCTTGTTAAATCTCTCCACGAGACCATTGGTCTGTGGGTGGTAAGGGGTGGAGAACTTATAAGTAACCCCACACTCTTTCCACATGGCTTGCATGTAGGCAGACATAAAATTGGTACCCCTGTCGGACACCACCTCTTTGGGAAAACCCACTCTTGTAAAAATCCCCATCAGGGCCCGCGCCACTGCAGGTGCAGTGATGGTTCTCAGAGGAATAGCCTCTGGGTACCGGGTGGCTTGGTCCACCAGAACCAGGATAAACCTGTGACCAGAAGAAGTCGGTGGATCCATAGGCCCAACAATGTCGATGCCCACCCTCTCAAAGGGGGTGCTAACGACAGGCAGCGGTTCCAGGGGAGCCTTCAGCTTAGTCCCTGTTTTCCCACTAGCTTGGCAGGTCAAACAGGTCCTGCAGAATGTATCTGAGGAGACCCTCATCTGCGGCCAATAAAAATGTGGGACAAGCCTAGCAAAGGTCTTGTCTTGGCCCAAGTGTCCTGCCAAAGGGATCTCATGGGCCAGTTCCAAAAGAAAGGCCCTGTAGCACTGGGGGACCACTAAGGCCCTTGATGACCCATGCACAGGAGCCTTGGGCTCACTGTAAAGGAGCCCATCCTCCCAGTAAATATGATACTTTGCGGAGGCATTGCCTGCTGCTTGGGCTTCGGCCTGTCGCCTCATGCCCTCAAGGGTGGGGCACTCCTTCTGTGCCCGGCAAAACTCCTCCCTGGTGGGCCCTCCTTCCACCTGCCACCCTGCAGGGGTAGGTAGGTCCCCCAAGGGAACAACGCCCCCCTCCGTGGACTCCGGTGCGACCTCCTCAGGTGCCCCATCCATCTCACGGGGTGACTGCCCCGGGGCGGGCTTCCCACGCCCTCGGGCTCCTCCCTTCTTAGCAGCTGGCTGGGCCATTTTTCCAGGCTCCAGCCCTGGCTGACTCCCTTTCCGGGCAGCCATAGACCGTGTGGTAGCACAAATCCACTCCGGTAACCCCAGCATCTCCACATGCGCTTTGAGCTCTACCTCCTTCCAGGCAGTATGCTCTAGGTCATTCCCTAACAGACAGTCCACTGGCATGGCAGGGCTCACAGCAACTCTTAAAAGGCCTGAAACCCCTCCCCACTCAAATGGAACCTGTGCTATGGGATAGTGACCCCCCCCCTGTTGTCAGCCATCACAACTGGATGGACTGCATCGGGAATTATTTGCTCTGGGGACACCAGCTGACTCCTTACCATAGTCATGCTGGCACCTGTGTCCCTCAGGGCCTTCACCCCCCGACCATTGAGGGTGACCCACTGCCTATACTTGGTAGTATTTGAGGGCACATGGACCTTGGGAACCATCTCACTGTCTCCCAGAGACACTAGTACAAGCCCTGCCCCCTCACTCCCATCATCTAGGGACAGCTCCTCCCCAAGCGCTACACTAGCCACCCCAGGGTTTTTACCTCCAGTGGGCTGTGGCGCTCTCTTGCGACACTTGGGATCCCCCTTGTAGTGTCCAAGTTCACCACACTCGTAGCACCGGACAATTCTGGGCTGCTGACCTTTGTCAGGATAAGTGGGCTTCTGGTGGCCAGATTGGGGCTGGGACCCAGACCCTTTCCCTTGTGAATTATTTTGGGGGCCTTTGGGAAACTCTTTCTTTTTGTCTCCCCCCTCTTTCTTCTGGTAGGAACCCTGACCACCCCTTTGGGAGCCCCCCCCAGAACCCTTGTTGGACACCCTGGTACTGACCCAGGTGTCCGCCTCCTCCGCAAGCTTCCTAGGATTGGTCAACTTGCGGTCAACCAGGTGTTGGCGCAGCTCTGGAAAACATTTCTCTAGAAGGTGCTCTCTTAAAAACAAGTCATACAACCCTTCATAGTCATGCACATTGCTGCCCCGCACCCAACCATCTAAAGCTTTACTAGCGTAGTCCAGGAAGTCTACCCAGTTCTGTGTGGGAAGTTTGTGGCTATTCCTAAACCTCTGCCTATACCTCTCAGGGGTAAGACCGAACCTCTTAAGCAATGCGGCTTTCATGACAGAATAGTTAGTCTGGTCTTCCTTCTCTAGGTAAAGGAGGGTGTCCCTAACATCTGGAGGTAGGTACTTATACAAACCCCCCCCCCAATAACTCTCTGGGACCCCATGGGCTCTTAAAGACACCTCATAGGCGGCTAACCACTTATCAATGTTATCCCCCACCTTAAAACTGGCCATCACATCTTTAGGCATAAAGACCCTGGACTCACGTGAAGCTTCCATAGGTACGCTGCCACCATTCTTGTTGCTGTTGGCCCCTACTTCTAGGGCCCGGATTTCCAGTTCCTTCAGGCTGAGCTCATGGGCAAGTTCTTTTTCCCGCATAGCCAGGGCAAGTTCTTTTTCCCGCATAGCCAGTCGCTTGTTCTCGCGATCCTGCTCCAGCTTGGCAAGGTCCAACTTGAGCTGTCTCTCCTCCCTCCTGTCCTCCAGGTCCTCTACGGACAGGCTCTTCACTGACACACTACTGCCTGCCCTGGAAGGTACCCTTGTACCTGGTAACAAATTACCATTTCCCGCCAAGTGCAGTAGGTCCACGTTTCCTGTGGCGTCATGCTCTGGTCCTTGCTCGTCCCCATCTCCTTCTGAGTGGGCTGTTACCCATGCTCTCAAAGCTTTCTGAAGCTCTGCCTTCTTGGCGCTTCGCTTGAAGGGCACCCCTTTCTCCTCGCAGAACTCTTTGAGTTGCGCCACTGTGTAGACTTCCAGATTGGCCAGCTCGAATTCCATGTTGCTAGGTGGGGCCTCAGACGTTTGTAGAGAAAACCAAATGGGACTTAGGCAAAAGGACTTTTGAAAAGAGCAGCCAGTCAGGGAGAATTAAAAAAAAAATTCAAAAATGCCAATTGGAGAGGGTAGACAAAAATTCAGTAGAGTCAGGTGTAGGGTTGCGGTGTACACTGCGTCGCTGCGTGGTGTTACACAAGCACAAGTCCTATCCCACCGCTCGATCACCAATGTTAGAACCGGGGTCTCTAGTTGGCAGGGGTATGCACCCTAGTCCAAGTAGGGACCACCGCTTCCGACCTGGTAGCTTGGCGCAGAGCAGCAAAGGCGTAACTTCAGAGGCAATGTGTAAAGTATTTGTGCAACACACAACGGCGATGACACAGTAAAAACACTCACAAAAGGAACACCACACCAGTTTTGTATAAGAATAAGAATTTCTTTATCTAAAAATTATGCGAGAACCAAAAGCAGGTAAATCCAGCTCCAGGCAAGATCAATAATAAAAAGGATTCCAGTTTCCAAGCAAGATCAATAATCAAAAAGAATGAATCCAGTTCCCAGGCCTGATCAATAATAAAAAGGATTCCAGTTTCCAAGCAAGATCAATAATCAATAAGAATGAATCCAGTTCCCAGGCCTGATCAATAACAAAAAGGATTCCAGTTTCCAAGCAAGATCAATAATCAATAAGAATGAATCCAGTTCCCAGGCCTGATCAAATCACCAAAAGCTCAGGTGTGCCAAGGGCTCCTGCTAGTAATGTCTTTCTCACAGTGTCCTTGGATGGTAAAAGTTCACTTGAGGTAGGTTCTTATCGTCAAAATTCACTGTGGGAAGGTTATTAGGCCAAAGTTCACTTGTAGCATAATAAGTGTCCCTCCCATAGAAATGATGCTCCCAGCGTAGGAAGTGCGGCTGCCCAGGCGCTGATGGTAATGCTAAAAAATGCCCCAGTGTCAATTACCAAGTAATTATGCCCCCGTAGGCCGGTCAGTGAAGGACGGTTCCCAGCCAAGCACAAAGCTCACACTCCAGGTACCCGGCCAACCCGCACCCCGCCCCCTCGCAGCAGCCTGGTTGCACTGAGGCGTTACCTGGGGTGGTGGTTGCGGGCGCGGGTGCGAGGCTCCTCTCCCCCTAGGGCCTCGGGCTCAGCAGGCGCTGCACGGGTGGGGGTCACGGCCACACAGCGCTCCTTTAGCACAGCGCTTAACAGTGCCTCCAAGTCCTGGGCAACGACGGAGCCTCCTGCCACACAGCGCTTCGCTTCTCAGCGCTACACAGCGCGCTCCGGTCCCAGTGGCGGTGACCTCAGAGCCAGTTTCAGTGGGCTTGCGCCAGAAGCAGAGACAATCACAGAGCCCTGGGAGGATCACAGGGCAAGCAGTGCTGAGGGCAGGCACAGCGTTGCAGGGCAAATCTTGAGAGTGTTGTTGCTGTTCCAAAGGGCAGTCTTTAAAACGCTGTGGTCCAAGGACAGGTAGTTTCCTTTAGCTTAAAAAGGGTGCAGTCCCAAAAAGGCAATCTTTAAAAGGTTGAAGACTCTTTAAAATGCTGTTCAAAGAAAAGTAGTTCCTTTGGGATGTTGTGGAGACACTCTGGTGGTGATGTTGCAGTCTCCCATGCAGGACAGGATCAGCAGACAGTAGGGCAGCTCAGCAGGTTGTGGGGCAGCAGTTCCTTGGAGCAGTCAGCCTCCTTCCCAGTGTCAATCCTCTTGCGCAGCAGTCCTCACTCCAGCAGGGATTCTTCCAGGTCCAGCAGTGTAACAAAGAAGTGAGGCCAGGACCCTCCCTTATATATCTTTCAGACTAAGGGCTAGAAAGTGGTAGAAATCTCTGGAAGGGTCTGGGGGGCAGGGGCTTCTGGAAGAGTCCAGGGAGTTCTGGTATGTTCCCTGCCTTCCCTGACCTAGCTCTCACAGTGACGAGAGACAGGCCGTTAAGGCTACAGTGGGCAGCCCATCACAGCTCATCCCAGGGAAGAAGGTGTGAATCACCACTCCCACCTCCCAACCCAGGCAGGCTATCAGTATGCAGAGGGGAGGGGGGCAGTCTGCAGCCTAATCTAAGTGTAGGCAGGAAAAAGTCCCCTTTATAAAAGTGGGATCCCTAGCGTAGTAATGCCCAAACCCTATATATCATTGGAAAGGGTTCCCCGCCCCGAGTCCAACAAGACCAAAAATGATAGACTTATTAGGTCCCTGTCAAAAGTTATTCCACAAGGGGAGGTTCCCAATGTTAGCCTATGGAGGATTAAACCTTACTGCGGTAGCAGTGGCTTGTGGCAGATATGCCAGCCTTACAAGGTTTTAGGGAAGAGCACCTGCACCTCAGCACTGTTTAGCAGTGGTGAGGCGCCCAGAGTCCTAAGTCCAACAAAATGTAAGGTAAAAATAGGAGGCAAAAAGGGCAAAAATGTAGGGGAGACCACCCTAAGGCTGACAGGTCTAACATCCACCTATTTCATTGAAAAGACAAAGAGGATTGAATCAGACCTGCTTTACACCTCAAAGCTTCTATTAACCCAAGTCCAACCCACTTTTGCCTATACTACTAAAACAATGCAAACAGGAGGGACTTAAAAATCCTGAATGAAGATGCTTTACTCACACTATTAACTACAATAAAACCATCCAACCACTTCAATGATCCCCTGTCAAGCTCATCATACAATTCAGTCCTTCCATACTCCCTCTTTGGACCAAGATTGCCTCGTAGGGCATATTTTCCGATTGTTCAAAGAAAGGACTGGTCACCCCATTCCAAAAAAAACAAATGCAGACCTGTTTGACCTCAACTACCGCCATATCACCAACATGTCAACTCTAGAAAAGCTTTTAGAGAAAATAGTACACATGCAACTTTACAAATACATAGACCATTTTCTACTCCTTGATCATCATCAAACTGGCTTCAGAAAGGGTCATAGCACTGAAACATCTCTAACACACATTGTTGATGATGTCCTGAGAATGTTAGACCAAAACGAGCCCTGTCTATGTATATTACTTGACCTCTCTTTAGTTTTCGATATGGTCAAACATGATAGTATGATTGACCTGCTTGAGAAAAGGATAGGGCTATCTGGTCCCGTCCTAAAATGGTTTGCTTCTTTCCTTCATAATAGCATACAATGGATCAAGGTCAATAAAGCCTATCTAACACTACTCCAGTAATGATTGGAGTTCCCCAAGGATCCATACTCTCTTCTATGTTATTCAATTCGTTAATGGAAATTCTTACTGATCTTTTGAATCTCTCTAACATCAACTACCACATGTACACTCATGACCACAACTGCATTTGAAAATGTCCTCCCTTGATGAAATTAAACTGCTCAACCACATCCTACAGAAACCCAACAATGGCAGACCTGCAATCACCTCATGCTCAACATAATTAATGAGGCTAGATTTCTGGGAAAACCCAACAATATTTTATGCAGCACCTAACTAGGTAAAAGGTCAATGCCAAAACCCATTATGTAGTACAATGGCAGGGAAAATGTAGGCGAAAGGTAAGGTGACTACCCAGGCCTCTATTGGGATACATTACAAAACAGAACAATTCAACCACATCACACCTGACCTCAACCATCAGAAATGCCTCCAGTTTGAAGCAACAATCCAGCTGAAGATAGCTTGCATGACACACAAATCCCTTCACTATAACACACCTGTCTACATGGCCCAAAAACTTGAACTTTCTGGAAGTAGTCGTTCCTCAAGAAGCTCAAACTCATTACTGCTGAAGCCACAGAAGTTCAAAAAGAAGATGTACAACTGCTCCTTCTCGGTCTAGCCCCTAGAATATGGAACTCAGTACCGCTTGAAATTAGGACAAAGCCCCCCTCTTCCTTCTTCAAAAAGGAAGAAAAAATGATTTTAAGGAATAGCTTCCCTAACTAGTCAGCCAGCCTCATCTTTTACTTGTAGACTTCTTGGGATCATGAGCCTCCAAATGCTTTGATATATTGTGTCTGTATTTATTTTATTTGTGTTTTTTGCACTCTGTGCTGTCCCTTCTGCATCTTGTCTTGTATGTATGATCTGACTGCCACATGTACAGTTCACTGACACCCTGTAGGGTAATGTTCTCACTATATAAAACTCTGCAAATAAATAAATCAACAAGAGGCTTAACATAATGGTCTGGTTCTACTTATTGCTTACAACTAGTGTCCAGCTGGCTTTCCAGTTCACTCATATTTGAGACATAAGGAAACTGAGGCGCAGGAAGATTAATAGGGTCAATTAAATCTGTAAATGGTAAGACTGATGTAGATAACAGATGCATCTATTTTAGGTCTTGCTGCCGTTACATGAGGGCAAATGGCACTTGCTCTAGTGTTTGGTGAGAGAGTTACCTCTATTTTGTGCAAAACCTATTTGCTTACGTTAGTCCTTATTACTTAACAGTAAGTTCCTAGTCATCTTAAAAAAATTGCCTTCTTCACCAGTGTTACTGTTGGTTGCACTCTTTTGGGCCTAATGATTCTAATTGACCTCGTTAGTGATTTGGTTACGGTCACACAATTTTGGTTAAGTCCAAAGACTCCATGTCTTCCAGCCCCAGAGCCATTCTTAAGACAAAGATGACAAATGACTTTATTAGAGTTTACTTGGGAGATTACTTCACGGGGAACTATCAATCGAATCAGAGATATCCATCTATGTTTCAAAAAACAGGCTAATGGGTGCAGAAATTAAAAAGTCCAATGCCGATGTTCTAAAGCATCAAGAAAGTTACAGTTGTACAAAATCTCGTGGATTCAAGGATTGGTTGACAATATCCTGAATCAAATGATCATTAACATCTCAAGTGGAGTACCCTCATTATCCATGGATCGAATTTAAAAGAGAGGAAGAATCATATAAGATGAATATCAATACACAAAAGTTGAAATAACTCCTTTAAAATCATCAACACTGTTTTTAATTTATTAATCTGTCCTGAAGAAGGTGGTGTCAATCAATTCCCATTCACCGAAACGCTGCGTCGACAACTGTTTTTCAATACAGTTTTGTTTTTAACATATTTTTATTAATGTGCATATCTTGTATGTATGGCTCTAAGCAAAATATTTAAACATACAAGCCTTGTGACAAACATTTTTTCTAGATAGTTTTGTTTTTAACATATTTTTTTAATATGTATGTCTCTAAACAAAAGATTAAACTATACAAACCTCATTTGCACACAATATATCATCGCAGTATATGTAGTAAGAAAACTGTGAGATTTGTACCACTAAGGGATGTGCCAATTTGTCCTTGAGACATTGGCAAAGGATTTTGATATATACAGGATAGAGGTTACCAAAAGAGAATTGTGTATTCACAATCAAAGGTTTTTATGGACTGATTTGTTGTTTTTAAAAGATGTGTATAATTATTTTGTAAATAAAGGAGGAGATATTTTTTACTAAAAAACAAGGCCTAGTTTGTTTGCATTTTTTGTATGAATGGGTACGATACATATGAGTGGCAGTTAATCTAGAAAGGATAACATAGGGAACACTTACTTGTTATTGGTTATTGGAGCTAAGACATATGTTGGTTATACCAATGGAAGTATGACTAATGAATGATCATGATGCAACACTTATTTCTTACTGTTGCAAATTAGAGAAAGAGAGAGAGATCTCTCCTCTTTTGGGGTGTGCTGTTGACAGGAGTTTTGGCTTGAAGGATGTTTTCTGGAGCATAATATGGTTTATAATGTTCTTTATCTATTCACACTTGGGCATATTTATGAGAAAGTCGCACAGCACAGAATGCAACAAATATGGAAAGAGGAAGCAACAAGGAGAAATATAGATATTTCTCTTTGTTATGCCATGGAAAATGCATGGGAACAGCCATGAAACACCCATGGAATGCCTTCCTGAGGCAGAGCAATTTGTGCTGCATTGCGTTACCCCAGGTCTGTGAAACCACTCAGGGTCACGCAAGGTTGCCTGGCGTGGCTTCATAAATCATTTTTTGGACTTGCGCCGCTCTTGCACCATGTTGTGCGAAGCAGTCGGCATTTGTTTAGTCCGTTGGACTTTTCCAAGGCTGCAGAAAATATGTATACATCAGTATACAAGGATGAATCCCAAGAAACAGAAGGTAAAAATACTGGATGTCGGCTGCTTCTGCTTGTACACACCTATTGGAAATTAAAAAGAATAAAACCACTGATGAGAAAAAAATAACTATGGACTTCGCAGCTCTGATTACTTCAGTTTACTAGTTCTGATTTATTTTAACTGTACAGACTTTTTGTGTGTGCTTAGGTACTTATTCTTGGTCCAGTTTCCGCCAAGGGCGTTTTCCTTGTCAGTCATACAACCGAGGTGGCCGAGTGTCCAGTACCACGATAGCACCTCCATTTTGTACTGATAACTATTGAGTATGTAGTGCATCCCTCGCCGATGCTTATGGATGTGCAAGTATTGTTGGCATAGCCTCCAGCTGTTTTTTAGGTCGCGCCTGCGATTGCAGGGGCGGAAGCCCCTGCTGTCGCAAAGCGATCTATTGTAATCATTTCAGTCCTTTTCCCTTTCAAGGACTAGGCAGAGACAACAGACTGTCACGCGCACGCAGCCGGCCGGAATCGGATCAGGTCACGCGCTCCGATCCCGGCCGGCTGTATACAACAAATGCACACGCAGGCACAGGCAGGCACACACGCAGGCACAAGCAGGCACACACGCAGGCACACAAGCAGGCACACGCAGGCACACACGCAGGCACAAGCAGGCACACACGCAGGCACCCGCAGGCACACACGCAGGCACACGCAGGCACAGGCAGGCACACACGCAGGCACACGCAGGCACAGGCAGGCACACACGCAGGCACACACAACACACACACACACAGGCAGGCACACACGCAGGCACAAGCAGGCACACACGCAGGCACCCGCAGGCACACAAGCAGGCACACGCAGGCACACACGCAGGCACAAGCAGGCACACACGCAGGCACCCGCAGGCACACACGCAGGCACACGCAGGCACAGGCAGGCACACACGCAGGCACACACAGGCACAGGCAGGCACACACGCAGGCACACACAACACACACACACACAGACAGACGCACGCACACACATTCCCCCCCCCAAAACTCACCGGGCTCTTTTAGCGTGTTCCGTGTCTCTGTCTCTCGTCAGCCAGGGGGTCAGTCTCGATCCTCGATCTCCCTCCGCAGGGCTGGTCTTCACCCGGGCCCCCTCCTGGGACCCGGGACTTCAGATGCCGCACTCAGCTTTGGCGCCGGGGCTCGGATCTCGCATGCGTGGGCAGCCCCCGCCCTCACTCTCGGCCCGGCTGCTTTCGGTTTCGTAGGTGAGTGATGTCATCGCTTTGTTCTTATAACTGAAGGGTGCATATGAAGACTGATCTGCTGTCTGCCTCTCTGGATTCCTACTCCCACAACGTTATTATGCAGTTTTATTCTTTAATCTCTTTACATAGTTCTCTATTTCTTTCCGTTCTTGCTTCTTCCCTTGGCCCATCTATCTTTACCCTGGCCATTTAAACCAGATTTTAAATGATGCGACCCATAAAACTGTCATCCAATATATTTTGGCTTTTCACTACGGGTTGTAACCCTTAGCGTGCATTACTGTTCTTCAGTTCTCTCCAGCCCATGGCCGCCTTCCCCACACAACCTAGATTGCCCAGCTAGGGGACTGGTGTTGCTTTGTGATGAGTCTTGCTCTACTTTGGTATATGAAGAACAATTTGTATTCATTATTATGCAATATAGTAAGCTATAAAGAACCAAATGTTCCTCAGTACAATTTTAGGAAAATAAAGAGGGCATGTGTAATGTCGTCCTCGCTGATGTGCCACGTGCGTCAATAAAAGGAATCGACTGGATAAGATTAGGTCTTCTACGTAATCCCTATTGTAAATACAAGAATCTACTCAAGGCTAACAAAATGTCTTCTGCAATGTTATTTTATTCCTGCCTATCAAATGAGTACTCTTTCACTTTCTGTCCATCCCCTGGCATAGGAAGTGGTGTCCATTGTATAAGATGAAAAACTGGAAGGATCTAAGGTTTTATTGGTCTTGTGACACCACAACAGAGCAGATGTAAAATGAAACGAAGAATACGCAGCAAGATTTTGTATCATGGATTTGTTATGATTTGAAACTAAATTGTCTTGGAAAAGGGGATTTTATTATCAGATGTATCATAGGGGGCAACACATAATGGCTTGGTTTTATTACATATAACATTCCATACTTCACTTTTGAAGCAGTGCAAATAATAGGCAATACTATTACCGATTCAATGGTACTCAGTTCACTCACTATGGAAGGATGAGTCGGCCATGGAAAGATTCAAACGTGTGACCCCATTTCTCAGCAGCAAGATCATTAGCTTAATGTGTTTAGCTTTTGAAAGGGTTTGCATCGCCAGAGGACTTAGTACCTCATGTAATTTATATGAATGCATGTTTGTTGATGATGTTGCTTTCTCCATAAATAAGGCTATTCATATTAGTGAATCATTCTCAAGCTTTCTTATTGAGGCTATGTATCGGATCCTGATAATGGCAAACCTTTCAACTGACCATACATTTGTAATTCAAAGAATTTTTAATTCTATGAATTTAACATAAACGCATTTTGCTAATAACACAGCCAATGTATTTCAATAGAACTATGCCTATAGGTTCACCAATGCTTTTGACTTATAGCAGTTGATCACTTATAGGATGCCACTGAATGAGATTGTCAGTGGAATCTAATGGGTCACTATTTTAAATAAAAATAAAACCTTGAATTTTAAGGGCCACTGACATTTTAGCAAATTTATGAAAAAAAATCCATCTTCAAACCTGCACAGCTTTTGTGCATTCACGAGCAATGTTTCTATTCTGTAAGTGCCACCACTACAGCACTTTCTACTGTTATTAGATTTAAGTGTTTCTTTTTTAGGGCTCGCTGCGAAAAGCGCGGGAAAGCGCGCTCTCGCTGAGAGCACTATAGCTGCCGGCTCAGCCGACAACGAGGGGAGACAGGAGCTGGCCACGCGCACAGCATTGTCTATGGCAGCGTCGGATTCCGTCGCGCGCGTGAGCTTGTAACGTAGACAGCTCACGCGCGCAACCCAATCCCAAGGCGCGCGTCTGAATCTGCCCCACCCCACTCCGGACTCTGCAGGCTCAGGACTGCCCCCTTTGTCTTCGGTACGTGTTGCGCGGTGCCAGTGTGTTCAATAGAAGCGCATCAGAGTGTTTCAAAGATCAGACGGCACACACTGGACACCTAAAAGATGCTTTCACACATGGAGAGCATGCGGTTTCCACGCGGCCTCTGCATACGTGTCATCTGTCCTCCCTTTGACTGTTTTGTGGCTAGGACCCTGCAAATAGCTGCGTTGTTTGCGTTTGCATATCGCCACGCTCTAAGGCCCCGCTTGCTATAGCAGGATTTTCCCCATTGGTGACCAGGTGGTTTGTTTTGCGGCGTTAAGCAATGGCGTATCAAATGCCTTCTCTAGCCCATGCAGGCATTGCAATGCAATAGGTCTCACAATTTTTTTTTCATTACTTATTTTATCGAAAGAAAATCATAGCCGCATACGTTTCAACTGAAAACATAGGAGTGAGGGTTATCCCAGCCCGAGAGTTTCCTCTGCAACTGATGTCAGGCAGGCCAACAGCAAACTGAAAACATTACGCAGGTCGTGGCGTGGAACCGCCCCCACAGTCTGGCATAGGATACAGGCTGCAGCCCACAGGTTTGAGCAGTATGCCTCCGGTATACACGTGTGCTACTTCTGTGTTTACTTATATGATGTCACATGGTATGGGGTATGCAGTCCGTTCGTAGACCTCGTAAATGGGGCAGAGTGAGGGACGGCTACATTTTGCTCACCCTGTCCTGATGCAGATCAGATAGTATTAGCTTATTTCAACAATAGTGATCCGTATATAGTCCTAACAATATATACAAACAAACTTGCTGAGTATTCACTTTAAAAGACAATATTAATAACATTTTGTTTAAAGGCTATAGATTTTCAAGCACATTGTGGGGTTGGGGGCATGCATTTGATCCCGCCTTGTTCGGTGAAAAGGGCGCACAGCATTGATTTTACTTCCTGGCCTGGGACGGGTGGGGGCGGAGGGTGTAGGTGTACTCTATTCATTCCTTGCTTGGGGTTTCTTTTGATTACACTCACTTGATTCTGACTCGCCGTTCCGGGAAGGGGCTATGGTTCTGCCTGTATGTATTTCCTATTTCTGGGTGCTAGAACACACTTTCTGCCGATTCCTACAGGTTTCGCTCTGCATTGACTCTTGCCTCGAGTCGGCTCTGTGTTATTGACACCTCTGTTCTTTGCGGACATCGCTTTTCCCTAGAGTCACCCGTTTCTCCTAATTACTTCTTTCCTGTGAGGGGTTTCACTCAGCCAGAACTCGTTTTATCGGAGGACAATGACGTGTTAATTACCCCTTTGTTGTTCGGAGTGGGGGACGGTGAAGGCCCAGAGGAAGCTACGATTTAATTCATTTCTCTTTGAGTAAATTGTGTGAAGTTGTGAAACCCCTTTCCATCTTTAATTCAACTCCTCCACCATATCTTGATTATTCTACCATCCACCTCGATTTTCTTCTCTACTCCGAATGGGCAGTTGACAATTACGAACCTCAATGCAATTTAAGCGCAACATAAATAAGCACATCACAATTAGCGTTGGCGTGTCACTGCCCTCCTCCCGGTACTCTGGTAGAGAGATGGACCTTCCCCGAATCGCCACTGTCGTGTTGGAAGGGTTGGATTCATCTCATAGTTTTTTTCTTTCGCATTGTTACTTGATAAGTAACGTTCCTGGGTGAGATAACGTTAACTATTAATGCACAAAGAAATCTACAGCACAACTTTCAAAGAGTCTAGCCGAAAAGCTGCATGTTTACATGCCAATTTCTGAAGGGAACTTGTGATGAGGGCCAATTGGAATAATGCAACACGGAACAACCAAATTATGCAACAGGGTTGACTAAATTTTGCAGCAAGAAAAGGCAAATTATGCACTCAGCGCCACCACAGCATCACTCAGCACTACCACAGCATCACTCAGCACTACCACAGCATCCCTCAGCACCACCACAGCACCACCACAGCACCACTCAGCACCACCACAGCACCACTCAGCACAACCCCATTATCACTCAGCACCACCACATTATCACTCAGCACCACCACAGCACCACTCAGCACCACCACAGCACCACTCAGCACCACCTCAGCACCACCACAGCATCACTCAGCACCACCACAGCATCACTCAGCACCACCACAGCATCACTCAGCACCACCACAGCATCACTCAGCACCACTACAGCATCACTCAGCACCACCACAGCATCACTCAGCACCACCACAGCATCACTCAGCACCACCACAGCATCACTCAACACCACCACAGCATCACTCCGTGCCATCACTGCATCAATCTGTGCAACCATTCAACAACTGGTTCAAATATGTTCTCTCAATGTTTCAAGCTTTATTACAAATGTCACAAAAAGATGTTAATATTTCACTTCTGTTCTTGGATTTTCGTCACAATAAAATACACTGAACATAATCTTCACAAAAGTTATTTACAAACGTTTAAGCTATTGCCATTATAAATTACAATCACTTTTATTTCAGTATTAATTATTTAAAAAAATTAAAAGCCATTGTTATTTGTAATATCAATACATCTAAGTCACGTAAATACAAAACATGTTGCATTACAAATGCTATAGGTGTCATATTTGCGAAAGTTATAACTATTGGCATTGTAAATGACAAAGCTATTAATTTAGCTATTTTCAAAACCAACACATAAATAAAACATTTCTCATTTACAAGGCCAATGCTCTAACTTTCCTAATGCGAGACCTATTGCATTGCAAATGCTTGTTTGTCTTTATGATTACAAAGGGAGATGGGGAGAAGGGTAGGACGACAGGCATTGTGGCTAGATTCTCAGTGGCAGAAGTCCACGTCTTTCTAGGACTGGCTAGACAGCTTGAGGTGTTCGGCAAGACCTCATGTCACCGCTACACCCCCCAACAATATATAACACACATAGAAACAGAGAGAAAGGGGCTTTGGGTCATCCTTCTTAAGCCTGCACTTCACAGATGCTCAGACTGTTATGTTATATGTTTTCCATGGGTGACGAAGCCAACAAGTAGTCCACCCTAAGCAGGATGCTGCTGTATATGGCAGCGGTGTCTCCCCGCTTTTCCCTCAGCCCAGTGACTTGTTTCGATTGGCTCAGATTTCTGGCATCATTGCTATCAATAATAATTAAATAAAACACAACTTATGTCCAGGCATTATGCGTTTCCTCTGCAGTGGCGGCATCATTGCAATAAGTGGTTTAAAGTGAAAGTGAAGGCAGACACCCTAGGATGGACGCCAGGAGCATACATTCCATTGAAGCTGTAAAGAAACCCAACAATGAAACGCTTTGATGAGTGAAAAATGGACTTTAATTCAATTTGTAATGTTGCAGTTAGGTTGTCACATGTAGAAATGAGGTTTATTAGCGCCCGAGGCTGATGCACATCTATTTACATATTTATATTTCAGCCAGTAAACAGGAAACATAAAAAAAGAACAAATGTCACTGCTGGAGCTGGTGTGAATGACGTATTAAGGTACAGTGCCATTGCAGACCCGCCTCTTAGCATCACCTGCTTTCATTTCAATTTCTAGTTACACTTTTTTTTCTCGATATCTCATAGTAGTCCTTTTTAGGTCTCGTGACCTATCAATGCGCATGCGCATTGAGAGAAGCGAGACTATAGGGCTTTAAACAAAGTTTACCTAACTGTGGCGATTTGGTGCTGTGCCCGTGGCTTTTAGGTCAATGCGCAAGCGCATTGACCTAAAATGCGCGTGCACATCACCAAATCGCCGTCTGTTCCCTCAGCCGCACTCCTCCCACACCTTTGAAGTGAAGCTTAGCTTCACTTCAAAGGCCCCGGCAGCTTCACACCCTCATGCCGCTCTCCCCGCTCCGCCCCATCCCCTGCCCGCCGTGTGCATTTCTCCTCCCCCCCCTCCCCACAGCAATGCCCTCCGTCTTGTTTCCTTTCTTGTTTTTCTTTCAGGTGAGATATCTTTTCCATCATTTGCGATAATACAGTTCTCATATGCTCTAAATCACAGTTGCCATTTGACCTGTGGTTTACCAGGAATCTGGAGAAATGGACTGGGTTAATGATTAAATAACTTATTTGAAGCCATACTTTAACAAGTCAAACACACCTCAAAGCTAGTTAAGTCTTGAAAGTTGCCTCAATGCGTTCCTGCATATAAGCTTCTGTTGCAAAAATAAACTGTGTGAGCAGTGAAAGGTTGTCTATATTTAGCGCACTCTACTCAAGCACATTATACTGAGCGTGTGTGACATTCCCAGCATGCACGGAGAAAACGTCACACAACCATGACGGCACGCATTGGTACACAAATGTCTCAGGAGGCTGACGTGCACAGCTTGGAACAGCGCGCGCAATAGACTCAAGGCAGTAGGATGTGGGGTTCAAAATCTGCACATGAAGCACGTAACGATGTAGTGATTTTTTTGTTTGAATCTGTTATTTGAGTTTTTCAAGATTTCCAAAATAGTACAACATGCACATAGCTCATATAATTGTTCGAGGTTCGTGTCAGACAGTTACAGGGAAATTAACTCGTGATTCAAATACTGCTAAAAATAAAACAGAAAACTGTAATAATAAAACAAGCACTGGCATAGCCAATAGGCCTCGCCTTTGGAACCTTATATGAACCCATCTCAACCCCTCACCCTCACACCCTCACCCTCAACCCCTCACCCTCACCCCCTCACCCTCAACCCCTCACTCACCCCCTCACCCTCAACCCCTCACCCCCTCACTCACCCTCACCCCCTCACTCACCCTCACCCCCTCACCCTCACCCTCACACTCACTCACACTCACCCTCAACCCCTCACCCTCACTCACCCTCAACCCCTCACCCTCACTCACCCTCAACCCCTCACCCTCACCCACCCTCAACCCCTCACCCTCACCCACCCTCAACCCCTCACCCACCCTCAACCCCTCACCCTCAACCCCTCACCCTCACTCACCCTCAACCCCTCACCCTCACTCACCCTCACTCACCCTCAACCACCCTCAACCCCTCACCCTCACTCACCCTCAACCCCTCACCCTCACTCACCCTCACTCACCCTCACTCACCCTCAACCCCACTCACCCTCAACCCCTCACCCTCACCCTCACTCACCCTCACCCTCACTCACCCTCACCCTCACTCACCCTCATTCACCCTCACCCTCATTCACCCTCACCCTCACTCACCCTCACCCTCACTCACCCTCAACCCCTCACCCTCACTCACCCTCACTCACCCTCACTCACCCTCACTCACCCTCACCCTCACTCACCCTCACTCACTCACCCTCAACCCCTCACCCTCACTCACTCACCCTCACTCACCCTCAACCCCTCACCCTCACTCACCCTCAACCCCTCACCCTCACCCTCACTCACCCTCAACCCCTCACCCTCACTCACCCTCACCCTCACTCACCCTCACCCTCACTCACCCTCACTCACCCTCAACCCCTCACCCTCACTCACCCTCACTCACCCTCACCCTCACTCACCCTCAACCCCTCACCCTCACTCACCCTCACCCTCACTCACCCTCACCCTCACTCACCCTCAACCCCTCACCCTCACTCACCCTCAACCCCTCACCCTCACTCACCCTCAACCCCTCACCCTCACTCAACCTCAACCCCTCACCCTCACCCTCACTCACCCTCAACCCCTCACCCTCAACCACTCACCCTCACTCACCCTCAACCCCTCACCCTCACTCACCCTCAACCCCTCACCCTCAACCCCTCACCCTCACCCTCACTCACCCTCACAACACATATTGTGTTACAATAGGTGTCACATTTGCGAAAGATAAAACTATTGGCATTGTAAATAACAAAGCTATTAATTTCGCTATTTTCAAAACAAGCACATAAATAAAAAATGTGTCCTTTACAATACCAATAGCTCAAACTTTCCTAATGCGAGACCTATTGCATTGCTGTGCTTCTCTCCCCTGCTGCACTCTCCTGCTCTCTAGAGATGTGGCCTAACGACCAGAGCTGCCATCTAAGTCACGTAAATACAAAACATGTTGCATTCCAAATGCTATAGGTGTCACATTCGCGAAAGTTATAACTATTGGCATTGTAAATGACAAAGCCATCAATTTAGCAATTTTAAAAACCAACAAATAAATAAAATATGTCATTTACAAGACCAATAACTCCAACTTTTCTAATGCGAGACCTATTGCATTTCCAATGCTTGTTTATTTTCCTACACCGTGCCACTTCAGTAAAGTAATTATAAGCCAGGCCACTGGAATTAAGTGGCAGGGGAGGACCAATTATGTGGAAGAGCTGACTAAATTATGCAGCAGGAAAAAGCAGATTATGCAACGGAATGCAGCACATTTTGTGTTAATATTGCCTCACAATTGTGTTCCTTTTACACGCTAACTCTGTCTGGACAAAGGTTTTTCCTCATTAATCCCTGTTTAACATCTAAATACAGTAATAAACAACAGAAAGGTGACAAGCCAACCCTTGCATAGGGCCTTTCACTGCGCGGTACCACCTGTCACCCGGATGTTAGTAGATTTCGAATGTCTGCGCTAGCAACAATTTGTTTTTGATAAAATCTGTCGATTATGCAGTAAGCAATGGGTTATGTGGCAAATGCAGCAAGTTCATAATTATGCAGAACATGTTTCAGTTGCAGAATCACATTAATCCAGTGATCCTGCCTATTATGAAGCATGCCACAATAAAGTGGGCGTGGCCTTCTTATCCAGAAACATCTGTTTCTAATGGCAACTTGAAAAGGTGGTTACGGGTAGTGAAGTACTTAATATTTGTACCTTTTCTTCAAAAAGAATAATTACACGCACCGCAGCAAGTATTTCAGTAGAGACCTTTTCTTGTGCACAAACTCACATTTCCACAATCACCCTCGTGCCATATAAAGTTCATGACATTTGAAGTGTAATTGCTTTTCTGATCCATGAGCGCCGGGTTTTTCTACACAGACGTTCACCTTCATTGCTTTATTTTTATCTTCAATTCTCCTTCGGCACCCACTGGCAGGCCTGGAGCACGACAGTCAGGGAGTTCTAGAGAAAATCACTGGTATTGGGGCTGATTCACAAAGACATTTACGGGAAGTAGTACTGCAGGAGTATTACTTAACATACTCCCTCACAGATGCCTTCGTAAATTGGCCCCCCCAAAAAAGAGTATGGGCGCATTCCTTTCTATCTGTACTAAATGCATATGCAGATATTCTCATTATAGATATTTACAGGCTAGCTCATAACGGTATTTCAGAGTATGTGAAGTAGTAGTAGTGCTCATGCTCATGAATGTCTTTGTAAATTGGCCTCTTTGTGTTTTTACTCCAGCTCCAAGGGCCAGCTGGAGCCATTCACGTTGGTACATGGCGAAGAGGACTGTTGTGCACAAGTCACGACCTAGCAGATAGATATAACGATTAATAGTCTCAGTTTTAAAGAGCTTTCAGGATGCAGTCTCCTACCTCAGTGGTGTTACTCACACATACACTGAAGACTCCAAACACCCTACGACCAATCCCCAGTGCAGTTGTTTTTACAAATCTCCAAATAGATGTTAATTTATCTTGGCCTAACATGTCTTGTACCCCACACCCTAAGAGCATGCACTTTATTGCTGAAAGTAGCCACTATTCTTATGTAGAGAAATTGTAGTAGGGCCTCTCGATCCAGGGTGTTCAGGGCCTTGAATCTGTGTGCTTTATTGGTCCATACAAATATTTTTTCGCTTATTTTGCAGTGATGTCTGATACGGATGAGGTTTACTATTGCCTTGAGGTGAAGGTGAGAGTGTTGTAGTGACAGTGCGAGGTGAAGGGTGATTAATATTCGGATTACATTAGGTATTTATTTATTTATTTATTAGGCTTATTGAGCGTGACAGATACCCAATAAGGGTTTCCCAGCGCTAAAGCAGAATACTGAACCCGAGAGACAGGAAAAGGTAATTAAAGGAAGACCTGAACAGGTCACTGGTTAAAAAGCCAGGTCTTAATGGCTTTACGAAAGTGAGTGTACCTAGTTTCTAGACAGAGAGGTTGCGGAAGGGAGTTCCAAAGCTTCGGGCCAAAGAGGGAGAAGGATCTACCTCCCATCCTCGCACGGTAAGTTTTAGGGACACAGAAGAGACCTTGGGTGGCAGATCTCAGGCATCGGACAGGCGTGTAGGTGTGCACGAGGGTCTGAAGATATCTGGGGGCATTGCCCCACTTTATCCTGTGCATGAGGCTGAGAGTCTTAAATTTGACCCTGTTGTCGATTTTTAGCCAGTGGAGTGCCTTTAAGTGGCTGGACATACGATCTCTCCTGTTGCATTTACAGAGCAGCCTAGCTGCCGCATTCTGTACCAATTGGAGGCGCCTCATGACTGCCTGAGGTGCCCCCAAATAAAGGACATTCCCATAGTCCAAACGGGAGGTAATTAATGCATTGATCACTGTCTTTTGAGTGTCGTCAGGGAGCATCCATATAATTTTTCTGAGCCATCTTAAGATTGTGAAACAGGTGGCTGTAAGATTGTTCGCCTAGGGCTCCATGGTTAGGCCACTATCAATGATAAAGCCCAAATTGCGGACTTGGTGCGATGGAATTGGCAAGGGGCCCATTTCGGATGGCCAGTGTCTGGAATTCCAGAGGTTATGATCGGGGCCTACTATCAGAACCTCGGTTTTACTGCCATTGAGTTTGAGCATATTTTTGTTCATCCAGGAGGAAATATTCCTAAGGCCGGTCTGTAGGCGTGAAGGAGAGTCATGGTTATCATTTGATAGTGAGAAAACGATTTGGGAGTCGTCTGCGTATGTAAACATGTTAAGCCCGGCAGATTCAGCGATCTGGGCCAGCGGGGCTGCATAGATTCTCCTCATGTCTTTTCTCCCTCCTCGTTCCATTCATGGAAATGTGAGGTATGTTGCTTCATAGCAAGATCTCTTGTAACCACTGGCTTCATACCCACAAACCCATTTTTCTGGGACTTTGGTCCACTTGATTTGTGTGTCTCCACCCCCAACCGTCAATAACAGTCGACAGACACTTCCTTTAAGGCTTGGAGGCTTTTCCTCAGATGTTATGGGAGCGCCGGACCGGGCGTAGCAGGCAACGGGCGTTTCCCCTGGAGGCTGGAAGAATGAGGGACGGTTTTTAGGTCGAAGCCTGCACTTGCGCAGTCTAGCAGGGGAGATCTTATGTTTTGGAGTGTGGGGGAACCCGCCCCTCTTCTCCATTGGCTGGCTTCCTAAACGGAGGCCAGCCATTGGAGGAGAGGGGCATCACTCCGTTTAAGCCCCGTCTTTTTGGGATTCAGGGGTGTGTTTTTTACTTTCTTTCTCTCCTCTTCCCATTGGCTGGAATTTTACCTTCCAGCCAATGGGAAGGGGAGAGCACGAAAAACACACCCCGAATCCCAAAATGACCGTGCGTTTCTCCGAGGCAGTTCTGCTTGGCCTCGGAGAAACGTGGTGGTGTTTCCGGAGCTGCTCGGCTCCATTCGCCTCCCCCGCCTTCCCTTTGCCCGCAGCCCTCCTCCGTCCCGCTTTCGCCTCCCCCTTTCCCACTGCCATACTTTGGGACGAGTTTGCGCCCCTCCCCTTGCAGCTGCCCCACGTGCCTTCCTCCGCACGCTGCTTCCGGTCGAACCAGCAGAAAATCAAGGGTCCAAGATGGCGGCTCGGTGGGGAGCCCGGGCGAGGAAGTGAAGTATCAGCACCATGGACCTCTTTCGATCTGGAAGTCCAAGCCAGGTAGGCCGGAACCTGCGCCCGGGCGTGTCCTTGTATGCCAGGCATGGCAGCTGTCGGCCCGCCGTTTTTTTCATGCCTGTGCCGGGAAGCCGGTGACACGTGGATGGGTGCCGCGCCCGCCTGCTGCACCACTCGGTTGAAAGGGGCCTGTGTGGCTACCTGCACGTTGCCTGCGTCTACGGGAGAAGTTGCCCTTCTCAGTGGCCTCCTAGCACAGTCTCCGTCTAAACAAGACTCCGTGCCGGCAGACCAGGAAGTCTGAGGCCGGCCCATGGAGATGACACGTGGAGTTCGCCGCACTTGCAGGAGCTGGGCCGTGAGAAGGAGCAGTGGGAACATGCATAAGGGCCATGCTGGACAGGGGCTGTTTGTTGCTACTGCACTGCCAAGCTCTGTCTGCTCTTACAGTTGTGAAGGAGTTGCCATGTGAATAGTTAAATGTATAATAAGAAACCGCACGCGTTGTGCCTATGGGTAATCAAGTCAAAGTCTTGTAAATATCATTGGCCTGCTCATATGTATGGAAACTCAAAGATGTGGAGGCTCCTTTTAAAACGACTATGCACTATCATCTACGTGTGGTGGGATGGTGAAAAGTTTCAATGCGAATAGGCTCTCTTCTTTCTGAGTTACATAACGCTGGACAGTCAGGTTTGAATATCAGAAGGAAACAAAGTGTCCGATATTTGTAAAAGAAAACATTTTCTGTACTGAAATCATGTAATTCTATGATGGATTGTTTTTGATTCTTGCGTTAATGCAAGGGGATGAATTGCCCGCTTTTAAATTGTTTTGGGTTATTTTGGAGTAGCGTGGTTGTTTATCTGAGGCAGTAACGAGACACCGGGATTTCCTTGTAAGCAGCTGTCATGGGGAGTTTGACCCCATTGGAGTAGATAAATTGCCGTTTACCACTGCAGAGACTTTGCACCTGGTGTTCCGCATAGACGTTTTGCCACAGTATCGACACAGCTGCATTGCATGCCAAACAGTTATACGGAGTATTAAACTTTCGTCACTTCAATAACACAGTTTTAAGGGTGGAGACGTCAGTCAAGACTATTTGTCATCAATGAGCTGTGTTATTGTTAATGTCAGTGCAAACCACACAAACTGCTTTTGTTGCCAGATATTGCCGTGACTCTAAAGTTAGGGTAGCTGACGACCTTAATATATATTAGTGATTTGGGGCGTCACCAGGTAGAAAGGTGTCAAAGTGTGGTTCTGTGTGTGTGTGTGGTTCTGTGTGTGTGTGTGGTTCTGTGTGTGTGTGTGTGGTTCTGTGTGTGACTGTGTGTGTGTGTGTGGCTCTGTGTGTGTGTGGCTCTGTGTGTGTGGCTCTGTGTGTGTGTGGCTCTGTGTGTGTGTGGTTCTGTGTGTGTGGCTCTGTGTGTGTGTGTGGCTCTGTGTGTGTGTGTGTGTGTGTGTGGCTCTGTGTGTGTGTGTGTGGCTCTGTGGATGCAAATGCAATAGGTCTCGCATTTGCGAGAGATTAAGCTATTGGCATTGTAAATGACAATGCCATTTATTTATCTGTTTTCAAAACCAACACATAAATAAAAATGTTGTCATTTACAATGCCAATAGCTCTAACTTTTGCAGAGGCGAGACTGTTACATTGTAAATGCTTGTGTTACTGGGGCCGGATTTGCAGCAGTGGAGGCCGGTTTTGTTACTGGAGGCTGGTTTTGCAGCGGTGGAGCCCGGTTTTGTTACTGGGGATGGCTTTGCAACGGTGGAGGCTGGTTTTGTTACTGGGGGCCAGTTTTGCAGCGGCGGAGGCCAGTTTTGTTACTGGGGGCCGGTTTTGCAGCGGTGGAGGCCGGTTTTGTTACTGAGGGCCGGTTTTGCAGCCGTGGAGGCCGGTTTTGTTACTGGGGGCCAGATTTGCAGCAGTGGAGGCCAGTTTTGTTCCTGGGACGGATTTCCAGCAGTGGAGGCCGGTTTTGTTACTGGGGTTCCAGTTTTGCAGCCTTGGAGGCCAGTTTTGTTACTGGGGGGCTGGTTTTGCAGCGGTGGAAGACGGTTTGGTTACTGGGGGCTGGTTTTGCAGTGGTGGAGGCCGGTTTTGTTACTGGGGGCTGGTTTTGCAGAGGTGCAGGCTGGTTTTGTTACTGAGGGCTGGATTTTGCAGTGGTGAAGGCCGGTTTTGTTACTGGGGGCTGGTTTTGCAGCGGTGGAGGCCGTTTTTGTTACTGGGGCCGGTTTTGCAGCGGTGGAGGCTGGTTTTGTTACTGGAGGCTGGTTTGCAGCGGTTGCGGACGGTGTTGTTACTGGGGGCTGGTTTTGCAGCGGTGGAGGCCAGTTTTGTTACTGGGGGCTGGTTTTGCAGAGGTGCAGGCTGGTTTTGTTACTGGGGGCTGGATTTGCAGTGGTGAAGGCCGGTTTTGTTACTGGGGGCCGGTTTTGTTACTGGGGGCCAGTTTTGCAGCGGTGGAGGCTGGTTTTGTTACTGGAGGCTGGTTTTGCAGCGGTTGAGGCCGGTGTTGTTACTTGGGGCTGGTTTTGCAGCGGTGGAGGCCGGTTTTGTTACTGGGGGCCGGATTTGCAGCGGTGGAGGCCGGTTTTGTTACTGGGGGACGGTTTTGCAGCGGTGGAGGACAGTTTTGTAACTGGGGGCTGGTTTTGCAGTGGTGGAGGCCGGTCTTGTTACTGGGGGCCGGTTTTGCAGAGGTGGAGGCCGGTTTTGTTACTGGAGGCTGGTTTTGCCGTGGTGGAGGCCGGTTTTGTTACTGGGGACTGGATTTGCAGCGGTGGAGGACGGTTTTGCAGCGGTGGAGGCCGGTTTTGTTACTGGGGGCTGGTTTTGCAGTGGTGGAGGCCGGTTTTGTTACTGGAGGCTGGTTTTGCCGCGGTGGAGGCCGGTTTTGTTACTGAGGGCTGGTCTTGCAGTGGTGGAGGCCAGTTTTGTTACTGGGGAATGGTTTTGCAGCGGTGGAGGCCAGTTTTGTTACTGGAGGCTGGTTTTGCAGCGGTGGAGGCCGGTTTTGTTATTGGAGGCTGGTTTTGCAGCGGTGGAGACCGGTTTTCTTACTGGAGGCCGGTTTTGCAGAGGTGGAGGCCGGTTTTGTTACTGGAGGCTGGTTTTGCAGCGGTGGAGGCCAGTTTTGTTACTGGGGGCTCGTTTTGCAGCGGTGGAGGCCGGTTTTGTTACTGGGGGCCGGATTTGCAGTGTTGGAGGCGGGTTTTGTTACTGGGGGCTGGTTTTGCAGTGGTGGAGGCCTGTTTTGTTACTGGGGGCTGGTTTTGCAGCGGTGGAGGACAGTTTTGTAACTAGGGGCTGGTTTTGCAGTGGTGTAGGCCGATTTTGTAACTGGGGGCTGGATTTGCAGCCGTGGAGGCTGGTTTTGCAGCCGTGGAGGCCGGTTATGTTACTGGGGGCCGGTTTTGCAGCGGTGGATGCCGGTATTGTTACTGGGGGCTGGTTTTGCAGTGGTGGAGGCCGGTTTTGTTACTGTGGGCCGGACTTGCAGTGTTGGAGGGCGGTTTTGTTACTGGGGGATGGTTTTGCAGCGGTGGAGGCCAGTTTTGTTACAGTAAAACTATGACCCGCTTTCAATATATAGGTAGAAGTAATTGCAGTGTGTTAAAAATCAATCCTTCTCCCTTCATTTGAGTTGTGTGTAGGAGATTAACAAAATTAAAATTTTAAACGGGCTGACCTTCTTAGTTTAATTCAGAAACTGTAGTGCATCACTGAGAAATATTTGAACTCCTGGATCTATGAAACAGTTGAAATTCACAATAAAACATGGAAACAATTTATCGCTCACTTTGGTATTTCCTGGATAATAAATATTCTCTAGCTCGCAATTAGTGATGTTTTAATGATGTGCCAAGGTTTTAGAACACTCTTCTAAAATGCAACTCCGTCACTAGTGGCCTTCATGATTCAGCAGCATTTTAGACATCTCATTTGGGTTCTTGATTATATTATTAATGTATATGTTATTGTTGCAGTTTTCATTTTTTACTTGGGATGTTGGCCGTTATCTACAAAGATTCCATTTTAGGAATCTTAAATTGCGACAAATAATTATTTGCAATTCCTTAAATTGAATGTACAAAAACGAATGTGTTTGAAGTGGTTGCAATATGCAACTCACTATGAATCGGTAGTTTTAGAACCAACCTTTTAATACATAGGTGCACCGACTTCTAATAAATCCATTGGTATTTTGTGAATCGACCTATGTATTAAAAGGTTGGTTCTAAAACTACCGATTCGTAGTGAGTCGCAAATCGATCTACTTCATTAATATACATGAGGTATGTCGCAAATTGCGACCCACTTCGATTAGCTACATTGACAGGCATCGTTGTGGCACCAGACCACAATATTTGTGATCGCATTTAAATAAAGCAATTCCTTTTAAATGCGGAGTATCAAAAAAAAAAGAAATATTACACAAACCTTTTTCAATTAACATGCAGTAGTCTCATGGATCCTCGCCTGTGGAGTCTAAGGGTCATCAGGAGACTCCGTCAGTACGCAGGTGAGGCCTTGAGGATAAACTTCAAATAAGGCAACATGCACACAGTATTTAGGTATGGGCCAAGACCATGAGCGATCATTAGTCCCTTTATTTATGCCTTCGGGTGAGCCCGCCCTCCGAGTGCGTGCATCTTGGCAACACTGTATAGTGCGGGCCAGGTGGCTCCGTCACTACATCCCTCTTTTTCTTTAGACACAATGCTGCCCCACCTCTACAAGTCCAACTTAGGGCATGCAGCATACAAAGTCTCTGAGTCTCTGACTGGGGACAGGGTTCGGCCGGAGACCATACCTCTGGCTCCGGGAGTTGTTAGCATCCCCTGCCCCTGCCATGTCATTCCAGGTGAAGGTTGGCTCAGGACAGCTCTTGGTGGTTCTTCCCCAACAGATGTGTTTTGCTCTGGATGCCTTGACGAGTTGTCACTGTCTCCTCCTGGGGTGTTGGGTGATGACACTGCCTCTTCTCCAACTTCCGCACCTCCGTCGTTAAATCCGCCTTCTCCACTGGGTGTGGTGCTCACATTCTTAAACCAGGAGATGTTCCTTGCAATTGTGCGGTGTCCACACCAGGCAGAAACCATGGTTCCCTGCACCTCCGTGACTTCCCACACTTCCGGCTCGTAGGGAGTGTGATACTTCCACCCAGGATACCGGTCCTTCACTATGACGTGGTCTCCCTCTCGGATGTTCGTCACCTGCGCCTTTCGTGCTTGGCTCGCCTTTTCGTTGGAGGTTGTTCTCCGTGCTTGTGCAGCAGCTTGATCCAGATCTTGTGGACAACACGACGGGTCCGCGGGGATACTATCCCGGGGAGCCCTCCGGAACAGCAAATGCGAGGGGGCACACCATGTTGTGCAGTATGGTGTCTGACGATATGCCCTCAGGAACTGTTGCAGGCAGTACTCTGCATCTTCACCTCTCCCCACTCCAATTCGCATGGCATGTTTCAAGGTCCACATGAAGCATTCCACCTGTCCGTTGGCTTGTGGCCACTGTGGAGTGAACTTGCAATGCTTGATGGCGTGGGACGACAGATACTCTTGCAATTCTCCGCCCTGGAAGGGTGGCCCATATTCCGATCTGATTTCTGCTAGAAGCCCCATCATCGTGAAGATTCGGTCCAGGGTGATCTTGACCTGGGGAAACGCGGTAGACGTCACTATCTCCACAATCGGAAATTTAGCGTGAGAGCCAATGAGGACGAGTGTGCTCCGCACATCTGGCAATGATCCAATATCGATGCTGACTTGAGTCCACAGTTCTTGACACAGCTCTTCCGTGATGACAGGGGGAGGAACCGGATCCCCACTGGTAATGTTGCATGAGTGGCAGGTCCGAATGGTGTCAACCATACCTTGTTCCAAAGATGGGCCTTTGTTTTGGCGATCCCCTGGTGCCCCAAATGTGCAAGTTCGACCACTCTCCTCTGCAGGCTCCAGGGAATCACTATGGTGGATCCACGCAGAACTACCCCTTGCACACCTTCACTTAGCTCGGTGCAGACCCTCCATAGAAGCTGGCCCGACATCCGTTCGTCCTCCGTCAGAGCCCAGGCACCATCAAATAAGCGCTGCCAGCTGCGGTCGAGCAGCGTTCTCTTCACCTTGGACAGACCTTCATCGGCTGTGGTGGCGTTCCCAACCTCCTCTAGCGTGAGCGCTTTCGGGCAAGCTTCTTGAGACACCATCCGGACAAACTCCTCTGTGTGATCCTCATCAGTGGACTGTCCTGCGAGCACAGCCTTGACTGGGTGTTGCAACAGGAAGTCGGCCGGGTTGTTGACACCAGGGCGGAACACCACTTCAAACCAGTAGGCTGGCAGCTGGACTGCCCATCTCTCAATCCGGGGAGGTGCCAACCTGGCAGTACCTGTAAAGAGGGGGATCAACGGCTTGTGATCAGTCACCACACGAAACTCTTGCCCGAAGAGGTACAGATGGAAGTGATGGCATGCCCAATTATTCACCAAGGCCTCTCTTTCAATCTGGGCATACCGCATCTCAGTCTCGGTCAGGGCTCTGCTCACGTAGGCTACAAGGACCCACTTCTTTGCTGACGTTTCCTGAAGGAGAACGGCCTCTAGCCCCACCGGGCTGGCATCCACGACTACTTCAGTGTGTCTGCTGGGCTGGAGGTAGGCCATGACCGTCTTGTCCAAGGACTTCTTTGACGGCATGGAATGCCGCGTCCTCCTTTGCTGTTCCCTCCCACAGTGTTCCAGTCTTCGTGAGTCTTCGGAGAGGTTCAGAGAGGGATGCCAGGTTGGGGATGAAATGCCCACAATACGTGGCCATGCCCAGGAAACTTCGGACCTCTGAGGGCGATGTAGGCTGCGGAGCAGAGCATATGGCTGTTGCCTTTTTGGGGTCTACTTGGTGGACGTTCCGCAAGAAGATGTAGCCGAAGAATTCTACCGACTCCTGATAGAACAAACACTTGGCTTGGTGAAGGGTCAGCCCACTGTCTGCAAGCCGCTGGAGCATGCTCCTCAAGTGTACATGGTGGTATTCCAGAGTTTTCGAGAACACAAGGATGTCATCACTCAGGTTGATAACCCCTTGTATCCCTGAGAGTGTTTCTCGGATAGCGTTCTGAAACACCTCTGCGGCTGACGACACCCCAAAGCTCAGCCTCTTATACCTCCATAACCCCACGTGCGTAGAGAATGTCAGGATGTTTCAGCTCTCCGGGTGAAGCTCCAGCTGATGGTTGAGGTCTAGTTTCGCAAACCACTTGGCCCCATTAAGATCTGCCACGATGTCATCCATGGTGGGTGTGAGGTGTCGCTCCCGCTATACTGCCAGATTTAGAAGTCTAATGTCCACACAGTCGAATGGCTCTGGGTTGATTCCGCTTAGGAGCGACAACGAGGGGAGACACCCACAGGGTAGGGCCCGAAACCTTCTTGATCACCCCCAGCTCTTCTAGCTTATGCAGTTCTTCCTCCACCTGAGGGAGTAGGTGGAATGGCACTCTCTGGTGCTGGAGCACAGTTGGTGTGACGGAGGGTTCGATGTGCAGTTTGAACAGTTTTCCCTTGAGGCAGCCAAGTCCTTTGAACAGCATATGGAATTCTTTGAGGATGTCGTGGGCATGCAAGTCATGAACCTGGTTGGCAAAGAAAACCAACATTAGGTCTTCCACCGTGTGGCAGCTGAGGAGCGTTCCTCTCTTCCCTTCGGTGACGTGGAACCACGTGTGGCCTCTTCAACTTCGATGACACCGCGCAGGGGAATTGGCTCAGTGTCTCCATACATATAGATTTTTGCTTTCGAAGGTGACAGTGGTGGTCGTGGGGATAGTCATTCGTACTGGTCGCTGTCCATGACATTTACAGAGGCTCCGGTATCTATGAGTGCCTTGACTGTGGACCCTGTCACTGTGATGGAGCACATGGGTTGAGGTTGACGGTGTGGGCCATATCTGCTCATGAACGATACCACAAAAACATCATCATCATCTGCGCCCAGCCCGTACCCAGGCAGGGCGGCGTCTGTTTGCTCCTGTGGGTCTTCCTGTGACAGGTGCCTGATGGCTGTCGACACTCTTCGCTGTCCTGAGGCATTGGCTCTTGTTCTCCCACTCCTTCACACTTTGGCAAAGTGGTTAAGCTTCCCACACTATGAGCATGTCTTTCCCCTTGCAACGCACAGGCCAGCCGGCTGGTGTTCAAGGCTGCAGTTGTCGCACGTCCCACTGCGCAACGGCCTCCCGCTCCCTCGAACAGCCTCTACTCTCTCCTCCTTTATCGCCAGTGGCCGAGGTGACCCCGAGGGGTTTGGGTGTCAGTTAAGGGCCGCTTCCATTTTGTCAGCCCAACCGTTCGACAGCCCTAATTTCTTCCCGCTGGTCAGAGACTGTGCATGAGCTCGCCAACTTCCATAGCCGTGCGTAGAAGACGTCGATGGATTCTGTCTCTCCTTGCCTCGCCTGGTGGAGCTTGAATCTCACGAAATCGGGGTTAATTTGAGAGTCAAAATGCCTGTTTATGGCTGCCACTGCTGCGTCATAATCGGCTTCGCCCCCAGTATTCGGCAGGGTTTCAAACATATCATAGGGTTATCCGCCTCCATAGCACATGCGAAGCGACCTTTCCACCTTTCCGTCGGTCTCCCTCATCCCCACAAAGTAGTGATCCAGGCGACCAATCAAAGATTTTTAGTGTGACGCGGCCGTTGCAGGATCAGACAGTTCACTGAAAGGGGGCGAGGGGGCCGCTGTAGCATGACTCACTGGTGGAGGGGCTCATTGTGGCAGTTGCAGCTGAGCCGTTAGGGCGGCACCGCCGTCCTGGTTTGGGTTGTTCATCGTGTATGGTGATGTATGTGCGAGGGCAGATGTCCTTACCCACGACTACTTGAACTTGTCATGCAGAGCCCTTACTGTAGCCTGATGCTGCCGTGTGCTGCTAATGAAGAACTGCCCAGGCGATGAGTATTGCTTGCATTGATCAAGGCTTGTTGAAAAAAAACCTTCTCCTTGCAGCCTGATGAGGCCGCAACACTTTACTGTGGATGCCCAGGCTCTTAGGCAGACGTGCTCATGAATGGAGCTGCGGGGAGGGGTGGAGGACTCCGCTCCGTGCCACACAGGCCCCCTGCAGCTTGAAGATGGTGCGAGGAGACACGCTCAAGCAGGCCGCTCTTGATGAGTCACGCGACAGTGCATTCACTCACTGGCCTGCCCAGATGCCTCCACCAGAGCTCTCCAATATCGCATCACTCGCGGGCTGGGCACCTGCTGCTGAAGCGTCGCATGGGTCACGGTGGACACGTGGACACCGCTTCTGGTACACATAGGATCTGGTGCGTGCCGCGCCTCACCGTGGCCAGTTGGGCAGGCGAACTTGATCTTGGACGACTGAGGCGTGGGTGAGACCTGCCTTGTCGCCAATGTGGAGTCTGAGGATTATCAGGAGACTCCAGGCAGGTGAGGCCTAGGGGATAAACTTTAAATAAGGCAACGTGAACACAGTATTTAGGTATGGGACAAGACCACGAGCGGTCACGCGCCCCTTTATTTATGCCTTCGGGTGAGCCCGCCCTCTGGGTGCGTGCTCCTTGGCATCACTGTATAGTGAGGCCCGGGTGGCTCCGTCACTACTCCGCCTGCTCATAACAAATATTTTTGTGAAAATTCACAAAGGGGAAGGGGATCCCTTTACATTTGTGAATCGCTTACCACCTCCTTTGCCGAGGTGGTTTAATATTAATGTTTTCTGACCGAATTTTGGTTGCAAAACATTCATACATAGCTTAAAGATTCGGTATCTGTAAGGGACACTCCTAACACGCCCCTTCTAAATACTGAATCTGTATTTATTCCCAAACTCAATTGGCGATTCGGTAAGATGTGGTAACACGTTACTGAATAACTATTTGGGATTGGTGAATAAAAAAAAATAGTTTCAGTGGTCAGAAAGGCTTTTAGTTTACAAATAGTAGCCTTACTGACCGTAAAATTGCTTGATACATGTGTACCGTTATGTACTCTTTTCATTATTTTGTGTTTAAATTGTGACGTATCAAGTAGTTGTACCTGATGTACACAGCCAGTATTTAATTTGTAAGTAAAATTAGTGCTGGTCCCAAACTTTTTCTTTAGAGACTCCCGATCACTGTTAGCGCTGCCAACTTTCACCACTGATGCCAGCACACTGCCAATGCGAGGTCTTGGCCAGCGCTTCCAAGTTCAAGTTCAAGTTCAAAAATTTGTATAGCGCACTACTCACCCAGAGGGTCTCAAGGCGCTTGAGGGAGGGGGGGTACTTTACTTATCGAATAACCAAGTTTTTAGTTGCTTTCTGAAGGAGAGGTGGTTCTGTGTAAGGCGGAGGTGGGTGGGGAGAGAATTCCAGGTTTTGGCCGCTAAGTAGGAGAAGGATCTTCCCCCCATGGTGGATCTATGGATGCGCGGAATTGCGGCAAGGGCTTGGTTGGACGATCGTAGTTGGCGGGTGGGTGTGTAAAAGGACAGGCGCGTGTTGAGGCAATCGGGTCCTAGGTCATAGAGGGCTTTGTGTGCGTGGGTGACGAGACGGAACGTTATTCTCTTGTTGACGGGGAGCCAGTGGAGGTCTTTCAGGTGACCGGAAATGTGAGCTTGGCGGGGGATGTTTAGTATGAGTCTGGCTGAGGCGTTCTGGATGCGTTGGAGTTTTTTCTGTAGTTTGGCTGTGGTTCCGGCGTAAAAGGTGTTTCCGTAATCCAGTCGGCTTGTGACCAGTGCGTGGGTGACCGTCTTTCTTGTTTCGGTGGGGATTCAACAAAAGATTTTTTTGAGCATGCGTAGGATGTTGAAGCATGATGATGAGACGGCGTTGGCTTGTTTGGTCATCGAGAGGGAGGATTCCAGGATGAAGCCCAGGTTACGTGCGTGGTCCGTAGGTATGGGTGCGGTTCCCAGGGCCGGTGGCCACCATGAGTCGTCCCAGGCAGTGGGGGATGAACCTAGGATGAGGACTTCCGTTTTGTCCGAGTTCAGTTTTAAACGGCTGTTCTTCATACACTCGGCTACTTCTTTCATTCCTTCGTGTAAGTTGGTTTTGGCGGTGTTTGGGTCTTTGGTGAGGGAGAGGATCAGCTGTGTATCGTCAGCGTAGGAGATGATGTTGAGGTTGTGTTGGCGCGCGATGGATGCGAGGGGACTCATGTATACGTTGAAGAGGGTGGGACTGAGTGATGATCCTTGTGGTACGCCGCAGATGACTTCGGTGGCCTCTGATCTAAAAGGGGGAGGCGGACTCTCTGGGTTCTTCCGGCGAGGAACGAGATGATCCAGTTCAATGCTTTTCCTTGAATTCCGACGTTGCTGAGGCGTTGTATGAGGGTGCTATGATAGACTGTGTCGAAGGCAGCGGAGAGGTCAAGTAGGATGAGGGCAACTGTTTCTCCGTTGTCCAGTAGTGTTCGAATGTCGTCTGTTGCTGCGATGAGGGCGGTTTCGGTGCTGTGTTTGGCTCGGAAGCCGGACTGTGAGGGGTCGAGGGATTTGTTGGATTCGAGGAAGGCGGCGAGCTGACTGTTGACGGCTTTCTCAATGACTTTGGCAGGGAATGGGAGGAGCGAGATGGGGCGGTAGTTCTTAAGTTCAGTGGGGTCTGCTGTGGGTTTCTTCAGAAGGGCGCTGAGTTCGGCATGTTTCCAGCTTTCCGGGAAGGTAGCGGAGTTGAGGGAGCAGTTGATGACATCTCGGAGGTGGGTGCGATAATGGAGTCTGCTTTGTTGAAAATGTGGTGGGGACATGGGTCGGTTGGCGATCCTGAGTGGATGGAGTTCATCAGGCGGATGGTGTCTTCAGTGGTGATTGGGTTCCAGGCGCAAAGGTTGTTAGAGGGGGGTTTTGGTTCGGAGGTGGGTGGAGAGGACTGGTCTCCGGACTGGTTTTCAAAGCTGTTATGTATGTCGGCAATTTTGTTGTGGAAGAATGAGGCTAGGGAGTCGCAGAGGTCTTGGGAGGGAGTGATGTCGTTGGTGCCGGCGGTGGGGTTGGTAAATTCTTTGACGATGTTGAATAGTTCCTTGCTGTTGTGGGCGTTGTTGTCGAGTAGATCCTTGAATGCTGATTTCTTGGTGGATCGGATCAGTTGGTGGTGTTTGCGGGTGGCGTTCTTGAAGGTGGCCAGGTTGACAGTGGTTGGGTTTTTTCGCCAGGCTTTCTCGAGGGTGCGACAGATCTTCCTGGATTTCTTGAGGTCGTCATTGAACCAGGGGGCTTTTTTGCTACCTTGCTTGATTTGATGGTTTTTCAAGGGTGCTAGTTCGTCGGCGCTGTGGGTGATCCATTGTGTGAGGTTGGTGGCTGCTTGGTTTGGGTCCGATGATTTGGTAGGAGGGTTTTGGTGAAGCGATGTGAAGAGTTGGTCGGTGGTAATTTTGTTCCAGTTTCTTCGGGGAATTGGTTGTGGGAGGTTGTGGGTCGTGGTCTTTTTGTAGTTGAAGTGAACGCAGCTGTGGTCCGTCCAATGGAGAGCTGTGGTGTGATTGAAGGAGATGTGTGAAGATTGGGTCGAGCGTGTGCCCGGCATTGTGAGTGGGGGTATCAACAAGTTGTTCGAGTCCGAGGTTGGTCAGGTTGTCCAGAAGGGTGGTGGTGTTGCTGTCGTTTTTCTTTTCCAGGTGGAAGTTGAGGTCTCCCAGGAAGTTGAGGTCTTCCAGTGCTTGCTGGCTGCTATTGGCTGGCAGATTGCATAGTGTGTCTCTAAAGCACAGTGGTGACTGGTGAAGCAAGTGAGCCAGACCATCTGAGGGGAGTTCAGGATGTTCTCCCGTGAGAAAATGTTTGGTCAAATAGAATATTTTAAAGCGATTTTCACTTAAATTTGCTAAAAAGCCATTGGATCTGAAAGGACACGCATGTAACATTCCACTCCTTTCATAGTGTCCAAACTAAGACCCATGTTGTCAGTATTAAAATGCTGCTCTGCCTCTCCCAACCCTTTATGAGAACCGAAAGAACCAGTCTGATGCCCATCATGAGGACATTGTCAGGATTTGCATGCGTTACACAGAGAAACCAATAAAGTACCAGCTCCCTCTTCATGAGGCCATGTTCCTGGCACTAGATGTGGGTATGATTTCACAGATGTTACCCTCAAGGGGGTGCATGCTCATGGTTTCCTCTTACAGGAGGCCTTGTACATGGGGGAACTTGACAGGAGGTTCTGCATATGCCTGCTACTGACAGAATGTCCTTCCCATGGAAGCCCGTATTTGAAGGTTTTGCAGATGGGTGATCTTCAGAGAAGACCCTGCTCTTGGGAACCCTTAGTCGAATGTACCGCACAGGGGTGACCCTGTGGAGGACCAGCATAGGGTGACCCTGTTGGTGGCAATTACAAGTGGTCCTGCCAATGAGTGCCCCCACAGTCCCCTTGTATTCTCTACTAGAGCAGGAGCTTCTATTTTTCTTTGTCCATAAAAATGGAGGGCGCAGAAATATATGTAAGGTTCCTCGCAAAACCTATGAGAGTGGCATATAGGTTTATAAAAATAGCGAAGGCCAAGATGCAGTAAACAGGAGAAGAGGGGATTAGCGGATGGAGGCAGAGCACAGGAGGGGTCTGTCAACAAGAGGGGCAGTAACAGACATAAGGACAGACAGAGTAAGGTTATTCTGGGACCAAACAGTTGGGAGGCAAAGAGAAGTTGTCAGCTAGTCACCCACAAGATACTTCTCTCTTGATGCTCCTCTCCCTGCTCTTTGCAACACCCTGTCGGATAGCACAACCCCACAAAGTCCCCCAGCTCCTTTGAGGAAGTCTCTGAAACACTCGTAGTCACATAAGATCTCAGTGACAAGGCAGTCGGAGACACGCCGGTCACTCAGCAGTAGAAGAGATCATCAAGATGCAAGTCAACGTGCAGCCATTCCACTTAAAGGATGCTCTCTTCAAATCATACAGGAACACCACCAGCAGTACTGGAGTTAACTGGATGCATTCTGGAGTAATGGTTGCAGCTCCTCCCTTGGGTCATGTTGGTAGTCCTGTTCAAAGAGGAGCACATTCCACCTCTGATCCCTACCCAAAAGTAGACATTATGCTTTATTTTTACTTTAACTTTGAGATCAGACCATGAGAACAGTTCTGTCATCTCATGCTCTCTCAAATGCAGCTCTTGCCTTCATTTCGCATATTGTGTCCCTGGCTGCTAATTCCTGCTTTTAGCTCTATTTCTTTTCGATGATGAGCACTGGCAAGCTACCCTTAACGCCAGTCAACACTTCAGCAGGCAGGCAAAACACAAACTACACACATACAGTTAAATTTATGTGAGGGCGTCTATAATCTTGCTAGAATCATACCTGATGCATCAACTAATGGTTTTCCCAGGTTTACCAAATTGATTCAAGTGGTCTGATCAAAACTACTCCTATACCTGACAGTGGTGAACATTATCAACCACCGTCTCAAATTAAGCACTGTACTTCTCTTGGCCATCATGTGTGGCTAAGTCCATACTATTTAATTAATACATTTTAAATGCTGTTCTCTTTTAGTACTATGGTCCTGGTGTATCATTATCTGGTTGCATGTCAGATTCAAATTGTTTAGCATCTTCTGTGATACTACCCAAGCATGTTTTGCGCTGCACCAAAGTATCACGAGGCATAAGTACATTTCATAAGGTTTCAGTGAATCCCTGGCCTATCGAATATGGCTGGTATTCAGTTTCTAAAACCTGCTGAATGACTGTGATTGCCGGGATGAAGACCTACAATGAACAGTAGAACTTCATCACTGTATTTACTTTTATTAAATGCCAACATTGCAATTTAAAAATAAAATAATGTACATCCAGGGGGTCATGCAGTGGTCCCCTGGACCGATGTCTGCTTCCCCGGGAGATGCAAGGCTGCATTCACAAAGTGGAAGTGGTCAGTCATGGATGTCTTCCACTTTGAGTATAGACTCCACAGACTTTGAGGGTTTGGCATCCAGTGGGTCACAAGAGAATGATGCATTTCTTTCTAAATGCATGAGGGGGCAAGTTCCTTTTACACCCCCACTTCCTTGAAAATTGCACGGAGTCACTGAATGTTTATCGCAAGTCACAAATAAATTTGTGACCAATACGACACCTTTAGTACATCCAATTCATATAACAGTTTCAAGGCTTGCAAATTTGAGCACCTCAGGCTTTGGGACAGCAAAACATTTTGCACTTCAGGGTCATTATTATTTATTCTGCTTTTAGTTTCTCTTATGCTCTTTGAAGCCGATATGCTGTTTAATATTTTTTTCACATAAGTAACAATACCATTAGATTTTTTTGGGTTGAACTAATATCGTTCATGCTGTCTGAGAAGATCCTTTTGGAACCACCTGAAGCTAAGGTATACAAAGCTAAGGTGTACAACTATGCCTTGTGTGCTGTACTGCAAAGTCACGATATGGACACTTCTAGTTGTTTTTATAATAATGCTAATAATGCTAAACAGCAATGTATTAGGTCTTCCCAGCCAAACAGTGCAACTATCTGGTTGCAAAGACCTTTGTGAACTTACAATAATCTTACAGCCCGCTGATTGCTTACCATTGGTTAGATTTATTGTCACTTTAATTTACTTGCATGTTATTCAGTTGCATGCCTTCCTTCCTCTTTGTGTGTTTTTCCGTCCTCTGGAGGATAGCCTCTTTACGATCCTTTTAATTGACTATCTTGTATCCGTCCACGGTTCACATCAAGGGAACTACTTTGTTCTTTTTTATTAAGTTTCCATGGGAATGCATGTGCTTTTTCCAGTTTTGTCCCTCATGTGCTGCTTCCCCCTTCAAATACTCATCTCCCTTGGGCTGTGTTGCTCCCCACTCCCCACAGTTTATCTGTAAAATCAGAGTGACAGGAACATTTTTACTGGGGTATGGCTGAAGAGCAGACTTTAAGATTTGGTTTAGTTTTAGTTCCTGCATTTCAAATATTGAACGGAAGCACAATCTTTGGCACATAGAGGCTTCTAGAGTGCTGGGGGAAGGGTCACTTCTGCACTCACTCTGCTGCTGTCTGAATCAGAAGATGCAATTGGCATGATACTTGCTCTTGAGGCCCATAAATATGTAACTACAGAGGATAAGATAGCTGAATCCTGTGGAGCGCAAATTAAGTATTGGCAAGCATTTCCATTTGCATTCTGACACTTTCTTATTCTCTTCAAATTCTGTAAGATATTCCTGAGTGAAAAGTATTTGAAAAAGAAACAAATTCATTGATAAAGATTTGAAACATTGATCTCAATGTACGTATTTTGACATACCATAAAATACGTGTTGGCCTTCCCTCCAGTTTTTTAATGTAGTTTATTTTAGTTTTAAAAAAAATACATTATTAGTATAGCCACCAGCCCTGAATTCACATTATTTAGGTGAGACCTATTGCCATGTCCAGAGCTTGTTATTAAATATATCCCTTCTAGCCAACTGATTGGCCACTTCTTAGCTCTATAAAAAATTATTGTTAACTAGTTTCATGGTAATTAGTTTATCAACCTCAGGCAGGCTGATCTGCACTTCAAACTGGAGGCCTGCAGATAACAAACATATGAAGCAGCACTTAACGTTCTGCGTACATTACTGCAACTTTCTTGCATTCCCACTTCCATGGCCATACTTATGACACTACACTTTCTGGTCCCTATTTCCTTCCCCATCCTGTATCTCACATCCCATAAATGAATTAATGTTTTGTTTAATAATAAGTATAGGTGCCTCCCAGGCTCCAGTTTGACTGTCCCTTCGCTGTACTCATTCTTCAGAAATTAAGAAATAACTGGTTGAAAAATATAAATCAGTTCCTCCAAAAAATACAGGGCCTAATGAGCAATCATCGTCCTTAGCAAGTTTTGCTGTTGGAGAAAAGAAAAGCAATGCAGAGTCTTAAAGTGAATTTGTTCAGGGTTCCATATCTGGTCAATGTGTCTCCTAATCAGATGGTAACAAGCAATAATAATGCTAATAGGTGTCACTTTTGTGACCTATTGGCTTTCCCAATGGTTTTAGAGATGTTGTACAGCACAGGATTGAGAAATGCCAAAGGGTTAGAGAGGCCAACATGAAGCTCAGAGGATGAAGCAACTGGGAGAGATGGTAATGTGGGCGGGGAACACATGAGATTAAACAGATGAGGTTAAGCGCGTCACAGAGGGGGCAAGGAGGAAGCACTTGGGTGAAACAGAGCAACATGAAGCTCAGAGGGTGAGGCACCTGGGAGAGAAGGTAATGGGGGAGAAGCACGCGATTAAACACATGAGGTTAAGTGCATCACAGAGGGGTGCAAGGAGGAAGCACTTGGGTGAGAGAGAGCAACACAGAGCACAACAGAGGGGGGAGATAATTACACAAGGGAGAAAGCTGGAAAACACGTGCACTCTCATGGGAGGCTTAGCGAAAAAAGAAAAAAAAATAGTGCCTGAAAAGTAAGCAGTGGAAGGACATGCCAGGGCAGGAACAAACACAAGAAGTTTAAGGAAATCCCACACAATCAAAGAGTGACAACAAAAGAACCATTTACAGTGCTCCACTGCCTCTTCTCTAGGTTTGCACTATAGAAATGCCATATACATACATACAAACAATGGTAAGCAATGGGCAGGGTGTAAGCCTACTGTAAGCTGACAATATTTTTTTACCCGCAGAGACAGTTGAGGTGGTTTCGTAGATGAGTCCTATATATGGTTTTACTACCTAACTAAAAATTTACATTCAGCAGCATGAGACCTGTTGGGAGAAAACACCATATGCATCTTAATCCTTCCTGTAACTAGAGCTACCAAGCATAAAGTAAAACAGCAACACTTCAACTATTACTAGTATAAGGGGAACGAAGAATCAATGGGCATGTTGAATAGGCGTACACTGCAACTATAGACCAAGACCCCCCAGTGATCCAAATGCTGTATGTTTTACCTCGAAACTGCAAGTTTGGGGAGATTTAAGTTAATTGGTTTATATGTGTTGGGCCATATGATAGAACAGGGAGTGTCCTCTGATATTAAAGGTTCAGGTGGTATTGCAATTGGGCAGAAGCTGAGCTCTCACATGTCATGTCGTACAGATGTGAAATTGCAGCCTTCATCCAGGAAGGGAATGGAGCCGGAGCACCAGAGAGGACACTAAGCCCTCTGGGAAATGTAAGCAAGGATGATCTGGCAGCCCGTGAAGGCTGGCAGAAGTAGAGTTCTGCTGATCCATAGCAGTGTAGCAGTACGGGTAACAGGCAGGAAACAAAAGTGGATGGCAGAAGTTAGGTTATTTTCGGTCCATTCCAGTGTGGCAGATCCAGGGGTATATTCCATTAATATGGCTCATGATCCATTCTGTGCTCAGCACATCTGGGAACCCGGTCAGAACCATTGTATCGCATTACACATAATGTGTACTACCCACTCCAGGCTCAAACACAGGTCTGTCATGTGCAGCATTAATAGGAGCTCTGTTTTCAAACAGCTACTCTGACTTTACTTAAACTGGACGGCGTGATTTTGAAGCGTGGGAATTATTCCAAGCGGGTGCAGGCAGTGTGACTGCACTCACCTACGTAGATACTTTGGAGGGTGGGTGGTGGGACCCGCTTGCCCCTCCTAAAAAAAGGAGCACTCAGGGCTTTACTCTCAGTGCGCCATTTTCTTTGCTGTGCACAGCCAGTGGACTTCCTAGCAGCCTGTTTGCCCTTTTGCCCATGTCAGTACCATGGCATGAGACCAGAGCATTCTTTCATGCAAATGAGGGAATGACACTTGAGATCCTGCAGAAGGACAATGTGCTGCAGCATGAATGGTATTGATGCAGCGCTACTCTGGAAATATTTTCTAAAATCATATCACCTTTCCCTGAATTACCAAATCATACATCTACTCAACAGTGTGGCCCATAACACTGTGAGCTACTCACGAAACACTTCCATCCTACTCAATGGATCGGTGAGATTCAAAGGAGAGCTGCTGTATCATAGAGGAGTGTCTAAATTAAAACTAAATATTTATACTATTTACACCTGCAGTTTTAAGGAGTTTTACCATGGTTTTTATCGACAAGACATCTATTTAGACACACCACCATTTTGGTCAACGGATCTGCTACTAAAAAATTAGGCGTAGGAAAATACAAGACCAGCTTAATTCTCCATTTATCTAATTTTTATTAAATGCAAAGTTTAGCATGTCTAACAGGTTATTCGCTTTATTTATTTCTTTATTAAATAATAACTTTAAAAGCAAGAGTTTTATCTCAAACAGTTATATTCATTTATTTCAGAGATTCAGAAATATACATTATTATTTAGATTTCAGAACATAAGTATTAGCAAAAGACCGATAGTTCCCAAAATTCATTTTTCTCCTAACTTCCCTAACTAATAACCTCATCTAAAGCTCACTTCTCATTCAAAGAAGATAGAAAATTATTCAAAGTCTTACATCTCAGGAAAATCAGCATATAGACAGCATCTCAGGAGGAAATCGGAAGAGAGTTTTTTCTTAAGGAAAATCAGCACTTTTTATACCTTTTTCACTAACTTTATCTATCTACAAAAGTAACTATCAGCATCAACTCGAGCTCTGATTGGACGATTTGGAGTGGATGAGCATCACCTCATCATTCTAATATCCAATTTCCGTAGTGTCAGCTGAATTTTAAAGAGTCCTTTGTTTAAGAAAGTCTTTGGCCTAGTCACATCCTCAACTAGCAACTCCATGAACTTTTCCCACGTTCAGTAGCTTAAACGTCCATTCTTTTTGGCAGTCATCAGGACTTCCAGGGCATGTTGTCCTTGAACTGGTTTCGTTAGGGCACAAGCAGCTCACATTCAAACTCGGACTTGGGCTGCGCATGCTCAGTTCGTCTTCTATTCACAGTTAATAAAGCAGCCATATTTTCACTAGGCCTCACAGGCCAGAATGGGAACTATCATAGAAACAAACACAAATAAATATTAATTATTGAAATATAGCCCTTCTGTTTACCTCCCCCCATACTAATGTTTCCCTATTAGTTGATACCTAGCAAAATAAGCAACACATATGCGTAATATGCTCACCTGTCTTCATGTTTTTGCCACAAAATACATAAACAGAAAGCACATTTATGCCGCTTTTAATTAATTTAAAGCTTTGCATTAGTAAACAATATGACAACATTACTAAATTAGTCAGTTTTAGTTTTCCATGCAAGCAGATTAGTAGTCCCACGTGTGTGCATTCTATACTATGTTGATTAATGTTTTCCACATCACGCAATTAATAAAGGTTATAGTTATGAGGAAATTACTTCGCGAGGGGTATACGAAATTTTGTTTCTCTACCTCGCTCCATCAGTATCACAAAAGTGTTTGTGGCCCTTTCTGTAAAACTACCTTGCTCTAACAGCACAAAACTGGCAGGAAATGCTTACATGCCCTCTCTGACGCACGACAAGCAGGAAAGGCAGTCAACTAAAGAAGGTGCATGACCAGAATGGAAGGATTCCACTAAATCAGAAGGGAGAGAATAGAGAAACAATAAAGGAGACACAGGCAGATAATTTCTTGACTGGAAACAGAAAGAGGTGTAGAAATGGCATAGCGTGAGCACAGGAGTTGGGTAATCAAGTACTTGAACGGATGAAAGTTGTGAATCTTAGTTCTCGAGCGTTACGTCCGTTATATACATTTGTACTATTGCGAAGCACAACACTACTGTATCACACACACTCCGAGGAGCAGGAAGTGTGTGCAGCTTGTATACACTACTTCCCTGAGGATACATGACTCAGCTTCCTCTTGGCTCGGGGGAAGGGGCAGCATGCTGACTATGGAGGGTCCGCCGACATGAGCAACGGCAGCATAACAGACCACGGAGCACGCACATGGAGACAGAGTGCAGGACAGAGGGGTGGGGGGTGGTGGTGAGCGTGGGAAGCAAGTTGACCAAGGAGGGTGGGCCGGCATGGGTAACAGCAGGAGAATGGGCCTTGGAGGAAAGGAGGGAGGGCACAGGGGCTTACACACGGAGGGCATGGGATATGGGAGTACGGGCAGCAACCTGACCATAGAGGGGAGCAGGCATCAGCAGGGGCAGCAAGCCGACCATGGAGGGCAGGCCGGCATCAGCAGGGGCAGCAAGCTAACTACAGAGCGGTGCAGGCATCAGCAGGGGCAACAAGCCGACCATGGAGGGCTGGCCGGCATCAGCAGGGACAGCAAGCCGACCATGGAGGGCAGGCGGAAGGGGCTGGTTTAATGTAGATAGAGAATGGAAGGCAGATGGGAGGGGGTGGGGACCAGGGCAGAAAGCTGACCACAGGGGACAGGCGGCATCGACTTGGGCAGCAAGCGGATCATGGAAGACAGGAGGTCTGCGGCAGGTGCAGCATGCTGATCATTCAAGGCAGGAAAGCATGGACAGAGGAAGGGGACAGAGACACTCATACGTAGGACAGAGGGCAGAGGGAGGGAGCCTGGAGCAGGGCCAGCAAGCTGACCACGGGGAGGAGGTTGGCAGGGGCAGCAAGCAGCCCATGGGGAGCAGGTGGGAGGGGGCAGGACACGTAGATGGAGAGCGGAGGGCCGGGCAGAGGGAAGCAAGCCAAACATGGAGGGTAGGCTCACATAGGCAGGGAATGCACAAAGGACCGCTGAAAACATGGGGGAAGTGTCAGAGGCACAGACACACACTAGACGGGGCAGTGCAGCAAGCTGACCACAGGGGGGAGCCCAGCTGGGACAGCACAACTGACCACAGAGGACAGAGTAATGGGATAGGGGCGTGCATACAGATAACGTAGGACGAGCGGGGGGAGAAAAGCAAACTAACCACACAAGGCAGGCCAACGTGGGCACAGGCAGCAAGCTGATCACAGAGAGGAGGAAGGAGGGAGGGGCAGCATGCTAAACACAGAGGGTGGGCCGGCATAGGCAGGGGGAGCTCAGTGGACCATGGAGGGCAGGAGCCAGGGATAGCGGGCACACACAGAGGGGAGGGGAGGGGAGAGGGGCAGGGACAGCAAGCTGACTATGGAGGCCAGGTCAGCCTGTGCATGGGCAACACATTGTACCACAGAGGGCAAGAGGGTGGGGGCAGAGGCACGTATCTATGTTCTGTAGGGCAGGCAGATAGGGGTAGGAGCAGCTGACCATGGAGGGCAAGCACGCAGAGGCAGCATGCTGAACATTGATGGCAGGCCAGCATAGGCAGTGGAAGGACCATGGACCATTGAAGGCCGAAGGAAGAGGTGCGGAGCACACACACATTTGGGCTATGAATGTTGTATCTTTTTATATTCCTCCAAGGTTGGTTTTATATTCATAATCTATGTTTTACGTCGTATACATATAGGTTGCCAGCATTGTTTGAGCCTTATAAAAAAACGAAAAAAATGAAGTTTTAATACAAGCTTAAAAAGATTTCTTTAATGATTTTGCATACGTCTCACTTACCTAGTTATATATTTGATCCCGTTTTTCTGTCGCAATTTACATTGCCTTTTGTAAATAATTTTAGGTAATCATACCATAAAGATTTCTTACTCACACACGGAGGGGAGGTGGGAGGAGTTAGGGGCAGGAACAGCAAGCTGACCACAGAGGGCAGGCCGGCATGGTCAAAGGCAGCACAACAGACCACAAAGTGCAGGCGGGAGGGGGTTTGGGCACACCCATGCAGAACGGAGGGCAGGCAGAAGGGGTTCAGGGGCAGCAAGCTGGTTATTCAGGGCAGGCCAGTATGAGCAGTGAGAGCAGGCTGACTATGGAGGACAGGTGGGAGGCGACAGAGGCATGTAGATGAAGAATGGATAGGGGAACATGACACCATGTGAAAGGCACTATACTTCGAAACACCATCCTAGCAGAACGCAGACTGGAGAGAAACCCATCTCAAAATGTCTTAAAGACGTGAACGTGGTTCTTTAAAAGAACTTTGGGGCATATTACCAACAACTAGCGATATTTATCGCTAAATGGGCTTAGGGAGTTTTTTTTATCGCCAAGCACCGCCGGATATTATCGCAGAGATAACGTGCTATTAGCAACGTTTATCTCTGAAGCGATAAAAGATCCGGCGATAGCGGCAAAATGCGTGAATATCGCTGAGAATACAGCGATATTCACGCATTAACGCCAATAGGGTCTTAGCCATAATATCCGCCTCCCATTGGATATAATAGCTAAGAACTGGTCTGAGCAGGCGTTAGCTTTTGGAGATATTTGCGCTCAGCGCGAATATTTCCATCGCTACGCCTGCATTGATAATACGCGATAGCGATGTTAGCGACTGTTTTTAGTCGCTAACAGGTTGGGTACGCTTACTTTGCATGTCATTAGCGATAAATATCGCTGACATGCAAAGCGGGCCCTAAACCGCTCGCTATCACCTACAAGCTGTCGCTAACTGCTGTTATCGACAGCTTGCTAATAGGGCGATAGAATTATCGCCGCTTAGCGGCCGCGGCGATATTCTTTTATCGCCCTCTGTAGGAAGGTGGCTACCTGACTATGGTTACCCCAGATTTTTTGCCTGTGTTTAGCTGGTTTTTTGACTTAGTTGACCTGGTTCCCTGCTAATCAGGGCCCCAGGCCATCTGCTCTCTCTGTAAAATGGATTCCATGTACCCTAGGTACATACCAATTGGAAATGGACTCCTTGTCAGCCCCTGTAGAATGCACTATAGGTGCACAGGGCACAGGAGCCACTAAGGCCTACCAGGGGCTGCAGCATATCTTTTGCCACCCCTGGCTGGTTCTTAAATTGACACAACTGGCTGATCACTCAGCTGGGGTAAGGTGGTGTACACACCCCTTGCTTAGATATAGTATACCTATGTCTAAACCTATATCTGGACACATGTAAACCTGTGAGCCACTCCTATAGACAGGCCTCACCAATCCTGGAGGCTGGGTGCATGGTTTTTATGTGAGATGGAGCTCTAGCATGAGCTGAGCCTGTCTGCAGCCGTCGGGAACAAATCCCTAAGCTGTTTCAGGATAATGCCATACCATATACTATTAAGTGCCTTATAATCCTCGCGGTTATTTAGCAACTCTGGTTTGGCTTTATCAAAACATGTCGTGTAAGGTGTCATACGCTTTGGAATACCATCCCCTCGCCAGTTCTGGCGACGGGGATGGCATTCCACCCCTCTAGAGGGGTAAGACATGTTACTTTGCTTTAATGCGGTTGATTTCTCCAAAGGCCTTAAGATCCACAAAATGGATGCCTCTGCCACAGACAAATGTCTGGACCCCTGGAGCTGACCGAAACCCAGTCAAGGGGGTCCTGGACAAAGGGTTTCCTGTCACAGGAGGGTGTCACCGCCCTCCAGACAGGAGATAGTGTATTGTAGCAGGGAGGTTTGAAAGAAACCAGACACTGCCTGGGGCGCACAAGGCTGCCCCTTGCATAATCCGGCCAAACCGGTTCTGGGGCACTCCAGCCCTCGTGCCAGGGCGGCCTGGATCAAAGGAAGGGGGTGTATCCACCCACTTCCTGGGTCCCACCCATAGGAGGGGACCTAGCAGGTAATCACGCCCACCAGATTCGAATAAGAGTGGGAGCAGTGCCAATGCACATCAGATTTCCTGGAAGAAACATTTGAAAACGATATTCTGGACCCTTCGCCCTCCATCTCAACGTGGAAGCCCGAAGAATCTCCCTTGTGGTCAAGGAGTGACCACCCTGCAGCAGCAGGCACCATCCAGCCCTCGACGTCTACTTGGTTGCAGTTCCCGCCGGAACTCGAGCGACTGAGATCGACGAGATCAAGCCTGCCCAGCTTCTAACAGCCCGATCCACAGTCCCTGCAAAGCTGAGACCCGTGGAGGCGACCGGAAGCGTGGGGCACGCCATCTTGAAGTGACCACGAGACGCTGACTGTGCAGCCCACGAGTGACCCTCGAAGCTGTACACCGGGGTTTGAGAAGCCCCCACCCTGAGCTACTCCTGAGCCGAAGTTCAGCCCTCCACACTCGACGAGTGCTGCGTGGGGCCCTTTGGCACGATTTGGCTCAACGCGTTGGCCCGGTCACTTGCCAGCTGGCTTGTGGTCCCTGTGCCGACGAACTACAAAAGAAGACTCGTGATTCTGGTTGCTCCAGATCCACACCAGCTCCCCTGAAAGGGAGCCCCGACTCTGACCTTCCTGGTCCGAGTAAGACGCCATCTTCCAATCCCGCGTGGATTGCTCTTACCAAGGCTTGTTTGCTCCAAACCGGAAGCCGACTGCACCGACGGTGAGAGCCTGCGTGGGACAGATCGTGACCTGCTCCTGGACGTCGCAGATGCCCCAGAGCCCACGTGACAGCGAAGAGAAGCGCCTCGACGACCACCTGATTGCGCCCGACATTGCCTGGTTCCGTCCTGGTTCCACCCTGGTCACTGCTGAGTGACCCAGACTCTGTCCCCTCTGCTTTCAGGTACTCTACAACTTGAGTCCACCCTTGGACTCCACCGGACACTTCGTCTTCACCCTGCCTGCAGCCCTTTCAGCTTCAAGCACCAAGAGCCTGCGTGTCAAAACCCGACGCCACTTCGACCCTGTGCACCCACTTCCTGTGGGTGAGGTAACTTTGCTCCGCCGGTGTTCCCACACTGGTGCACACCTCTAGGGTCTGTGTGTTAAGTTTTGTTCCTCTAGGTTCAGCGGAAGTGTCCTTAAACTTTAACTATTTGACTTTTACGCACCATTGGTTAACATTGGTGCATGCGTGCGCTTTCCGCACATCTCCCGAATCCCGAGGGCCATTCCCGACTTCAGCATTGCTTGTCCTGACTGCTCCCAGCGATTCCCTAGGCCCTAGGCCTAACCACTGTTCGAGTGGCCTCTCTTATACCACTTGTTTAGTATATGGTTTGAGTGGCCCCCTGCCCTCATCCATAATTGTGCAACTTTGTATGTTTAAACAGTGCTTTTGATTTAACGCTTGTGCCCCTTTATTCATAAAGAATACTGGGGATTGTTTTTAGTAATAAACACATATATTTTTATAATATATACTTGTGTGGTGTCCTTTCATTTGGTATTACAGGATTGTATGTGGTAAAACAGCTCGCTTAACACGACCTCTTAAGTTAAGCCTTTAGGCTGCTTAGTCCATGCTACCACTAGGATAGCTTGTCTAATAAGGTTGACTTACAACCAGACACCATAAGGGGATTGTTTGGTCAGGTAGTAGGTGGTTCCAGAATTGGAAACATCCCCTACCAGGCCAACTTCTCACATTGGTGAGCAGCGGTGCGGATTTGAGCTTGCTGTTGTTTTACCATTGCAATCTTTATATCAAATTGAAAGATCACATCAAGTACCTCTAGGTACATATAAAATCAAAAGCTTAGCATATTAAGTTCTACTGAACTTAGTAGTTGTAGGTTGAAGGGAGTAGCACACCCCTGACTACAACTCACTAGCAAGGTCCAGTAGGAAAACACTTAGTGTAGGTAAGTGCACCACTTACACCTCACTAGTAACCATGTCCGACACAGGAAAGGCCTCAGGGTCTAGTCCTGTGACAGTTGACCCTACCCAGGCAACTTCTGGATATGACAAACTAACCCGCAGAGACTTGATTGTCTTGTGCAAAGCAAGAGGGTTAAAAAGGGGCAGAAGCCCCACCTGCCTAACCCTGATAGAACTCCTAGAACAGGATGACTTAGAGAGGGCAAAAGCAGCTTCCCTAGATACAGGAACTGAAGGGAACCCCCCTGCAGTTGATCCCCCTGAAGAGGAGGATGATGATGACTTGGATGAGGACTCAGAGGTTGAGGACTTAGAAGTACAGGATCAGGGTAGCCAGGTTCCAGTTGGTAGGCTTAGCCAGGCCAACTTGGACCTACTGGGGAATGGAGAGGGCCAGCACCTCCCCAGAACCCAACATATGATTCCCCCAGGCAACAGAAGAGTGAGATCTCCCTCAGGAGACTCTCATCTTTCTAGTGCCTCCAGGGAATCACAGAGAGGCATGAATGCTTCTCAAAAGTTAGAGCATAGGGCCAGAATGAGGGCTGTCAAACTCCAGATAGAGAGGGAGGAGGTAGCCTTGGCTCAAGCTAAACTTGCCTTGGCAAGAGAGCAGAAATTGTGTGGCTTAGATGCCACTGGTGGCAGCAATATTCCTAAAGAGAAACCCAGGTCCTATGATAGTAGAAACCTGACAAAGATTGTGCCCCCCTACAAGGAAGGGGATGATATCCACAAATGGATAACTGCTCTTGAGAGAGCCTGCATGGTACAGCAGGTTCCTGAGGAACAGTGGGCAGCAATCTTATGGTACTCCTTTTCAGAGAAAGGGAGGGACAAGCTCCTCACTGTCAGACATGAGGATGCAAACAATTACAAAGTCCTGAAGAGTGTTCTGATAGATGGGTTTGGCTTAACCACTGAACAGTACAGGTTCAAGTTCAGAGACACCCAGAAGACACAGACTCAGGACTGGACTGATTTTGTAGATTGTGCTACTAAGGCTCTGGAGGGTTGGCTACATGGCAGCAAAGTACATGACTTTACAGGATTGTATAATTTGATTATGAGGGAGCAGATCCTAAGTAATTGTCAGAACCAGCTCTTACACCAGCACCTGGTAGACTCTGATCTGACCTCTCCCCAAGAATTGGGAAAGAAGGCAGACAAATGGGTCAGAACCAGGATTAGGCCTAAGAATCAGGACAGTAACCAGAAGAAGGAGTCTACCAAGCCTCAAGATAAGGGTGGGGATAAAAGTAAAGAAAAGACTTCCCCAGGGCCCCAAAACTCCAAGGATGGGGGTGGGTCCCAAGACACTTCTTCAACTGAGAAAAAACCCTATTGTTATCCCTGTAAACAGGTGGGGCATTACAAAACAGACAGCTGTTGTCCCAAGAATAACAATAAAGAAAATATACCTCCAAAGCCAGCTTCAACACCTCCTGTTACTGTCAGCAGTAATCCCCCAGGAAGTGGAAGCACACCCAGGAATCTGGGTGGGTTTACTTTTGGAAATCAGGTGGACCCTGGCCTATCCAGGTCCCCATCACCCAATGATCTTGTTTATGAGGCTGGCATGGGGTTTGCCAACTTCTCTGCTTGCCCAAATACTTTGAGCAAGTATAGACAAGAACCCATCATCAATGGTTTAAGAGTTGAAGCTTTTAGAGACACAGGGGCTAGCATCACCATGGTGGCTGATGGCATAGTCCCCTCTAAGCAACTTTTACCTGGTGCCACATACCAGGTAATAAACATTGATGGCATCCAAACAAATCATCCCATGGCAGTAGTAAGTCTCAGCTGGGGAGGTGTCACTGGCCCAAAGAGAGTGGCAGTGTCCCCAAACTTGCCTGTAGACTGTCTACTGGGTAATGATTTAGAAATCTCAGCCTGGGCTGGGGTTGAACAGGAAATCCATTCTAGAATGGTAAATCCCAATGGAAAGGTTAGTGGGGCTGTAATGGCTACAGCCCCAATTCAAGATGTCCTTCCTGAAAAGGTTGGTAGGGCGGAGATACTCCCTGCCCCATCTTTAGCAAAAGCTCTTCCTGAACAGAATAGCAAAGCTGTTATGATAACAGCAGAAACCCAAACTGAGTCTCCTCCTGAAAAGGTTGGTGGGGCTGTGATGGCCACAGCCCAAACTCAAACTGACATGTGTGTTGTGAAACCTGAAATGATGGATAACTCCACACAAACTGAGAGCATGGAGGAGGAAGAGAAATCTCCCCCTCACCAGACTTTAGGACAGGATCAGCCTCCTCAGGGAACTGATCTTACCCCTGATGAAGGAGCTGCCCCAGAGGTGGTTGGGCCTAGCCTGACAGAACCTCTGATGTCAGTGGACCCTTCTCAGGTGGGACCCAGTCTGGAGCAGGTAACCTGCCCCTCTCTCCCTTGCCTTAGCCAGCCCAGGGCTGCAGAGGACAAGAAGGACAGTGAGACCCAGAGGGCCCCCTGTCAAATAAAGCACCCCCATCAAAAGATTAGGTGCACCAAAACTAGTAGCCCTAGTAAGGTGAAAACTTTAAAAACTCCTGAGGGAGCCCCCTTAAAAACAGTTAGGGACCTCCCCCAGATGGATTCTGTTGGGCACAGCCAAACCTGGGACCCAAAGGGCCCAAACCTGAACTGCCCCTCCAGCAAGCCAAACAGAGGGACCCAGCCTCCAGCTTTAGGTAGCCAGAGGTTGACCCTGAGAGCACAGTGCAACTCAGTTAAAGAAAGAAAGGCACACATGGTGGAAGATAATTGGAGGAAGCTAAGCCCTAAATTAGTAGAGCCTCACTTCAATACTCCATATCCAAACCAGCCTTTAACTTTGCATAAACACACCCAAGGTAGTGATTCCCTATGGTGGAGACCCTCTAATACCCAAAGGGTGAGGGACTGCTTAGTGGACCATGAGACAGGGGGTACCCATGCTAGTGCAGGTACTTCCTTATATGGCCACTCAGGCAATATAGGCTTACCTGGCCAAGGATAGCCTTATCTCCTTTCGTTTGGGGGGGGGTTATGTAGGAAGGTGGCTACCTGACTATGGTTACCCCAGATTTTTTGCCTGTGTTTAGCTGGTTTTTTGACTTAGTTGACCTGGTTCCCTGCTAATCAGGGCCCCAGGCCATCTGCTCTCTCTGTAAAATGGATTCCATGTACCCTAGGTACATACCAATTGGAAATGGACTCCTTGTCAGCCCCTGTAGAATGCACTATAGGTGCACAGGGCACAGGAGCCACTAAGGCCTACCAGGGGCTGCAGCATATCTTTTGCCACCCCTGGCTGGTTCTTAAATTGACACAACTGGCTGATCACTCAGCTGGGGTAAGGTGGTGTACACACCCCTTGCTTAGATATAGTATACCTATGTCTAAACCTATATCTGGACACATGTAAACCTGTGAGCCACTCCTATAGACAGGCCTCACCAATCCTGGAGGCTGGGTGCATGGTTTTTATGTGAGATGGAGCTCTAGCATGAGCTGAGCCTGTCTGCAGCCGTCGGGAACAAATCCCTAAGCTGTTTCAGGATAATGCCATACCATATACTATTAAGTGCCTTATAATCCTCGCGGTTATTTAGCAACTCTGGTTTGGCTTTATCAAAACATGTCGTGTAAGGTGTCATACGCTTTGGAATACCATCCCCTCGCCAGTTCTGGCGACGGGGATGGCATTCCACCCCTCTAGAGGGGTAAGACATGTTACTTTGCTTTAATGCGGTTGATTTCTCCAAAGGCCTTAAGATCCACAAAATGGATGCCTCTGCCACAGACAAATGTCTGGACCCCTGGAGCTGACCGAAACCCAGTCAAGGGGGTCCTGGACAAAGGGTTTCCTGTCACAGGAGGGTGTCACCGCCCTCCAGACAGGAGATAGTGTATTGTAGCAGGGAGGTTTGAAAGAAACCAGACACTGCCTGGGGCGCACAAGGCTGCCCCTTGCATAATCCGGCCAAACCGGTTCTGGGGCACTCCAGCCCTCGTGCCAGGGCGGCCTGGATCAAAGGAAGGGGGTGTATCCACCCACTTCCTGGGTCCCACCCATAGGAGGGGACCTAGCAGGTAATCACGCCCACCAGATTCGAATAAGAGTGGGAGCAGTGCCAATGCACATCAGATTTCCTGGAAGAAACATTTGAAAACGATATTCTGGACCCTTCGCCCTCCATCTCAACGTGGAAGCCCGAAGAATCTCCCTTGTGGTCAAGGAGTGACCACCCTGCAGCAGCAGGCACCATCCAGCCCTCGACGTCTACTTGGTTGCAGTTCCCGCCGGAACTCGAGCGACTGAGATCGACGAGATCAAGCCTGCCCAGCTTCTAACAGCCCGATCCACAGTCCCTGCAAAGCTGAGACCCGTGGAGGCGACCGGAAGCGTGGGGCACGCCATCTTGAAGTGACCACGAGACGCTGACTGTGCAGCCCACGAGTGACCCTCGAAGCTGTACACCGGGGTTTGAGAAGCCCCCACCCTGAGCTACTCCTGAGCCGAAGTTCAGCCCTCCACACTCGACGAGTGCTGCGTGGGGCCCTTTGGCACGATTTGGCTCAACGCGTTGGCCCGGTCACTTGCCAGCTGGCTTGTGGTCCCTGTGCCGACGAACTACAAAAGAAGACTCGTGATTCTGGTTGCTCCAGATCCACACCAGCTCCCCTGAAAGGGAGCCCCGACTCTGACCTTCCTGGTCCGAGTAAGACGCCATCTTCCAATCCCGCGTGGATTGCTCTTACCAAGGCTTGTTTGCTCCAAACCGGAAGCCGACTGCACCGACGGTGAGAGCCTGCGTGGGACAGATCGTGACCTGCTCCTGGACGTCGCAGATGCCCCAGAGCCCACGTGACAGCGAAGAGAAGCGCCTCGACGACCACCTGATTGCGCCCGACATTGCCTGGTTCCGTCCTGGTTCCACCCTGGTCACTGCTGAGTGACCCAGACTCTGTCCCCTCTGCTTTCAGGTACTCTACAACTTGAGTCCACCCTTGGACTCCACCGGACACTTCGTCTTCACCCTGCCTGCAGCCCTTTCAGCTTCAAGCACCAAGAGCCTGCGTGTCAAAACCCGACGCCACTTCGACCCTGTGCACCCACTTCCTGTGGGTGAGGTAACTTTGCTCCGCCGGTGTTCCCACACTGGTGCACACCTCTAGGGTCTGTGTGTTAAGTTTTGTTCCTCTAGGTTCAGCGGAAGTGTCCTTAAACTTTAACTATTTGACTTTTACGCACCATTGGTTAACATTGGTGCATGCGTGCGCTTTCCGCACATCTCCCGAATCCCGAGGGCCATTCCCGACTTCAGCATTGCTTGTCCTGACTGCTCCCAGCGATTCCCTAGGCCCTAGGCCTAACCACTGTTCGAGTGGCCTCTCTTATACCACTTGTTTAGTATATGGTTTGAGTGGCCCCCTGCCCTCATCCATAATTGTGCAACTTTGTATGTTTAAACAGTGCTTTTGATTTAACGCTTGTGCCCCTTTATTCATAAAGAATACTGGGGATTGTTTTTAGTAATAAACACATATATTTTTATAATATATACTTGTGTGGTGTCCTTTCATTTGGTATTACAGGATTGTATGTGGTAAAACAGCTCGCTTAACACGACCTCTTAAGTTAAGCCTTTAGGCTGCTTAGTCCATGCTACCACTAGGATAGCTTGTCTAATAAGGTTGACTTACAACCAGACACCATAAGGGGATTGTTTGGTCAGGTAGTAGGTGGTTCCAGAATTGGAAACATCCCCTACCAGGCCAACTTCTCACACCCTCCTTGATAATATGCCCCTTTTTCCCACACTGCAGATACTTAGGGGTCTGCACTCCCTTTGGCTTGACATCACCATCTTCAGGCAGCTTTCTTGCCAGCCTGCAGTCCCTTCCAGCTTGTCAAATGCATAAGACTGTTCTAGACGTCTGTATATGGCGGGGTCGGCAAAGGATCTCCACATAAATGCTACTGTTAAGACTTCAACATCTTTCTATCAATCAAAGGTGCTTATTGTGGACACTCATATGGAAGCACTTGACCACACTTAAGCCCTGGTGCAGGCATCACTAGGGCTTTTGTGTCTGCATAATGCAGCTGCCCTGATCTCAGTCCTCAGGGCAGCTTAACAGCGGCATGCAGAACTTCACAGTAGCCTTACATAAATAAATAGGAACTCACTTCTACTTAACGCCAATTGAAATGCAGTTCGCATTTGTTTAATGCCTTTTTTCATTACAAGTCATATTTCTCTATTGCACTATTTGTTATAATTTATTCATGGAGATATGTTTTCAGTATATATGCCACTAATCTGTGTATAATGTATATGTGAACATTAAATAGTGAGACATAGCAAGCCTGCTGATGTCAGACATTGCACAAGAAAACCTTAAGGAATCCATGAGGTCACCAGGGTTAATTCATCAGCAGTTAGTAGAATTAGCCATGCGGGGATTCACAGGAAACCAAGATCCCAAAACACTAAAGTGTGTACGTTCTGCACAGGCCTCATAAATCTGTCTCCTGTCAAGCGTAATGCTACGATGACAGCTTTGGTAGATATCCCATGTCTCCCAAGGCGGTACTTCTGCTGATGGTACATCACCCAAAGACACTCCGAAATCCCTTTCCAAATAGTGCTTAAATGAAAAAGAATTAGCGCCGAGTCCCAAAGCTCTGCTCAGAAGCCCGCGGCCAGTGCAAGTGAGAGAGTGCAAATTAAGAAAAACTGTAGAAGTGCACCATATTTACAAGCACGTCATATTAGTCTAGTAAACATGTTATAAGAGTGTCGATTTAATAGAGAGAAAATACATAAGAGTGTTTAATTAAATGTAGAATGCATATATCTGTGTGAGAACTAATGTAGAATTGTGTAGGAATACTAAGATGATGTTGGAATCCTACGTTATGTGGCTGTGGAAGGGGAAAATGTAATTCTGCTAAACGTAGAAATGTGTAGGCCACATGGCAGTTCACATAAAGTACAGGATGCTGTTACACTTTCTTGTGAGATAGTGGATTTCAATGTTATTGTAATTCAAAGTAGTATTGATCATGGAACTGAAATATATTTTATAGAAGTGTTTTCCATATAATCATTGTGTGTAATAAGTTAGAATATCGTTTAAACTAAAGAAAAAATGTTTTACAGAGTGCATAGGCCCGTTTCATGGAATCCTAACAGGCCTGAATTGATAGAGTCATTTTTTTTTTATCTGTATGTGCTCGTTAGAGAAAAGTCGTGCTAGACACTAACTGTGAATCCTGTTACATGGTTTACGACTTAAAGATATGGTGGAGGCCGGAATTTGGGGCCCACAGAGAAAGTGTCTGTTTTGCAGGTGCGAGGGGGTCTAATCAGGAAAGTGATGAATAGACTTTTGTTCAAGAGAGCCTGGCACAGGCCTGGAGGAGTCTTCAGGAATTTCCTGGGGGTACCGTCTTGCCGGAGAGGAGCCTGGGAAGCAAGGTCAACGCTAACGATGGGCCTAGAAGGAGTACCAGCATGGAAGTTGCCGCCAGAACCAACACCACGTGAGGGGCGTCTCTGGGGGCGTTTCTAATGTAAATGTGATTTTGTATTAGGGACAGCACCCCTGGGTGGAGGCAAGGCAGATGATCTGAGGAACCTAAGAGAGCGGATGAGTAGGCAGATAGGGAACTGCGAGACATCGACTTTGAAACAAAGACTAAGGGAAGTGTGTGATCTTCTTTGGAAGTCACCACTGCTGACACCTTTTTAGGTTAAGATCTTGTTAAGTAGGGATGTCACTTAGTCTAGAGTAGGGACAGTCTAATCTGATTTCTTCTTTTCTATAAATGACTCATAAGCTACAGCTTGTGTTTATCCTCGTAACTTTGCTAATTCTAGAATTGGTTTTGGTGATATTCTTCTGCCGACTAAGAGCATTTAGAAAATTCATGTTTGTATTGATACCCATATATCTTTTGAATCTTATTTTGAGATGTTTGTATCTCCAGTTAAGTTTGGCTTTGAAATAAACTTTTAAAACTTTTAAGCTTCAGTGGTTCTTTAGAGTGGAGTAAGTCATTAACTGACTAACCTAGTAGTGGATTGCCTTTTACTCAATGACAGGTACCAACGGTTCAGTCGACCTGAGTTGGGATCTAGATCTATAACTATAGACTAGAAATCCCGCGTTAACAGTTGGTAGCAGAGTAGGATGGTTACCTTCTTGAGGAAGGTGATCTAGACTAGGTTAGTTTACCCCAAGGTCCCTAGAGCTCGAGAGGTGGCCTGCCGAAGAAGGCACTGACGGAGAGAGAGAAAAGCAGCAGTATCGGACGAGAGTGAGTATAACAAGGGTCATGCGTGGACAGATTTCGGTGTTTTGTGTGGTATTTGTATTGTAATGTCATGCGGAGTTGAATGCCTGTAGTGTGATTGTGAGAAGGTTGTGAGCGCGCGCAACCTGGTAAAATCTTAAGTTCGGGGTAGAGCTTAAGTGGTTCGGGTGTATCGAACATCCAGAGTAATTGTCGACCAGAGTAAGGAGGTCATGAGGTACCATTGACCCCCGCAGGACCGAGATAGGGGGAATGCAAGAGTGCGTGTGTGGGTAACGGACGCAGGTCGAAAGTTACCGTGTGCAAGTAACCTATCAGAGAAGGTGGTTGTCTGGACGTACAAGAAAATACATTTCGTCGGTTAAGGTGACAATTACAGTTAGACTGTGGACGTACAGTCAAGAAAAGTGATCGCTTGGTCGGAAGTAATCATTTTTCAGAGTATGAATGGGACGCATGCATGACCGGGAGACGAGCGGAGAAAGGAGGGGAACTGCTGCAAAGGGGGACGAGTGACGTCAGCGAGAGCCGTGCTGTGATAGGTTGGTCAGTGTGAAGCCGCGCTGGGACGAGAGACGTCAGCGAGAGCCGCGCTGTGATAGGGCGGTTGGTGTGACGTCAGCGAAGAGCCGCGCTGTGATAGGGCAGTTAGCGAAAACCGCACTGAGATTGGTGGATTGTCATCAGGAAGTAAACGAACGCGGAGAAAATAGAACCTCGTAGATTTTGAACATGAAGTGTTTTAAATGTTTGAGAGGGATTTTTAAGAGAAAAAGAAGGGAATCTTATTCCGGGGAAGAGGCACCGCCAGAGGGTACACCAGCTTACTATATGGCAGCAAATGTTGGGTTGCATACTATACTGTGGCTCGATACTTGGAGTAAGATTACAGAAGGGAATGAGGAATTGACCTTTCCGAAATATGGAACTTTTAGATTAGAAGTGTTATATCAGCTGAAAGCAGTCATGTCCTCACTGAGACCTTTGCCTAGACCAACACAGTTTGAGGCCCTTGATGCGTGGATTAGGGCGGCGCACGACAGGAATCAGAACAGACGCCAAGACAGGGTAAGGCGATCAGTAAGGGCAGTGCAAGATGCTAAATGGGATGAGGAAGCCAAGAAATGGAGGGTACGGACGATTGAAGTAGACAAGTTGTACCCCATGAGAGAGGTTACAGGTGGAAAGAAACCCATGGAAGAGGATGATGAGAGCGAGTCGGAGGACGGCCTCATAAATAGGTTGTTGATAGATAGACCGCCTCCGGACAATATGGAGACAGAAGGTACGGGGCTCCCAGGGTTGGCATAGAAGGGTATAGGACACTCCCTATAGCGGATTGGGTACCTACCAAAGATGAAGGGACACTTCAACATAGTCCTGTACAGAGAGTAGTTGGAAGGTTTGTGGTGCAGAAGACGCCAGCAACAGAGAGGGCTGAGTCTCATGGATTGCCAGAGGCTCTTCAAGTACCTGTTACTATAGGGCCTATACGGTCGATTTATAACCCAGAGAAAGGGAGAGAGGAAAAACAGGTACGGCTAGACAGAGAAAGAGTTGAGATGGAAGGAAGGAATAACACGACCAATGCCTGGAGGCAATTACCAGGACCAGTAACTTGGAGCACCCCATTGGATTCAGCAGTGGGTCCCGTAGTAGAACAGGGGGGTCAGAGAGGACCGATGGACCTGAGGGGACCACGGCCGAAATCTTACAAAGAGCTGAGGGCTGACCTGAGAGAATGGGATGCGTCGACAGAAGCACAGAGCAACAGGCCAAGAGTAGAAGCAGAATGGGGAAGTGGAGGCAAGGGAACTTTGTCTCACTGCGGGGCTAGCGCAAGCAGTCAGGAGTGGGACGGTAAAAGTCAGGAGAGTAGAGGAGTTATACGTCATATTGACGGTGGAAATGGGCAGGAGAGAAGTGAGAGAAGTACAGGATGTGGAGAGATGTCTCGTCTCATTCAAAGTGAGGGAGACCGAAGGACACAAGAATACAGGGATAGGTTTAGGTGCACTCACCATACACCTAATGATAACGTACAGCATTGGAGTCGGGGGAACATAGGGAACAGCGAAGGATCTTGCCATGAGTCGAGAGATCAGAGACCACCGGCAAATGATGAAGAAATGGGGAATAATGGAATGTCTTACGATGCATCTAGGGAAACCATGCAGGATGGGAATTGTGGGACTATGAGTAATGGGAAAGTGTTTCACCATACACCCAGAGAAGATGGAACTGCGTGGGACCTGGAGAGATGGGAGCAAGGGAGGACTCCCCACAACTCGCCTGAGCCTAGACGTAGGACTCAGAGCTGTGATGGGAGAGATGTAAATAGACTCTCTAGAGATGGCGTACTAAAAGCTGTGATAAAAGCCAAAAGACTCGACGTGTCCAGTTTAAAATCTGATCTGGACGAGATCATAGATGGTACAGTGCCGATAGAAAGGATTGACATGTACGAACAAGATGAGCTACTGTTTATAGCGAAGGACATCACACGAAAAGCCAGAGCAACTCATGAGAAACTGTCTGAACTGGCAGACAAGTATATGGTAGATTTGTCTAGAACCAAGGCATTACAGGGTAACCACAGGTTGCATTATTCAGATCAGGATTTAGATGAGAGGAGGACAACTGGATTAAAAACACACATAAGGGAACTGATTACAGGAATAAGAACATGGAGAGATCTGGGCAAATGGGAGGAGAGGTGGTCCAAGAAGGGAACTGTTAGGCGGTGTGCGAATGGGATGTCCCCGGAGGGAAGGCTAATGCAGATGGAGGCATACCCATTGCGGGAGATATCGAATGGGAATTATGTACATGTGCCCTGGAGTAGGGGAGATTTGGCTGCATTTACCAACTCATTTCCGAAATTAAGGGAGAACCCGGTCGAGTGGTACAAGCAGGTAGAGAGGTTTGTGAAGATCTCGAAAGTATTGTGGATTGATTTGAACACCTTGTTTGACATTGTGGTCCCAGGAGACTTGTGGATGACATGCAAGGTTAGTGTCGAGTGGCCAAATGCAGAACCAGAAAGGAATCCTCGTACTAATGGACCGTCAGAAACAGTAATGTTAAAATACGATAGGGTAATGACATGGCTGAAGGAAAAGGTGCCACCACAAGACATAGATTGGGTAAAAATAGACCGAACAAGACAGGAACCCAAGGAGACAGTCCATGAGTATTATGAGCGATTGCTGAAAGCATTCAAACAATACAGTGGACTAGATGTAATGGACCCCAAGGATATAGGACAGTTTGTATCAAAGTTTGTTTTGGGGTTGAGACCTGATATTTGTCTGATGATTCAGCAGCATTTAATTTGTTGGCAAAACAAACCCTTGGATGAAATTTTGCGATACGCAAGATACTGTAGTGATGAGATAGAGTCCAAAGCAAAGAAATTAAAGGAAAAATTGATGGTAGTGCAGATGCAGTCAGCTGGAAAGGGAGGACAGCACCAACAGGGAACAGGGACAATGGGACGAAAACCAAACGGTCAGAATAGAGACAGCGAGGAAAACCCGAGACCTAGAATAGACCTTGCTACGTTGAAGAAAACGACAAAGTGTCATCAGTGTCACCAGGTGGGACATTGGAGACGCGAGTGTCCCTATAACCCTGAAAATGGAGAAATAGAAGTAGAGGAGGAAGTTCAGGAAGTTCCAGTTCAAAGGGTGACAGTGTCAAGAAGTAATGTGGCCAAAGGGGGGACTTCGGCTCCACGAGCTCAGTTCCCTCAGCCACCAAAGATTACGACAGGAGGAAAGGTCTATAGACAAATGCCTTTGTTCACAGGTAAAGAAGAGTGTTACTACGTTGATCCATTGACGGGACGACGTGTAAGTAGAGAGGAGGACTGTACCCTCGGGGCAGTTCTAGAAGTGGATCAAAGAGGACCGTTCGTTGAGGCTGAAGTGGCAGGATGTCCTACAACCTTCCTGGTGGATACTGGAGCTACTCGATCAACTCTGAGATCGGCAGTGGTTCCAGATCTACCAATGTCGGGGGAAACGATCCAGGTGGTAGGAGTTGCAAATAAGAGAATGAATAGCCCTTTGACGGAACCAGTGTCAGTGAAAATAGGAAACTACTCGGATGAACATCAGTTTGTGGTATGTGATTCTAGTCCTGTGTGTCTGTTAGGAAGGGACTTATTGTGCAAACTGAACTGCACCATATACTGCACGCCTCAGGGAGTAGAGGTAGAGACGACAGATGATGACGCTACCTTCAAAGTTGTAAATTCGAGAACATGCATAGAGCTGTATCCAACACTGACAGTGGAGGAGCTCCCATGGGATTTACGAGGTGCAGTGTCATCCGAGGTATGGGATTTTACTGGGGAAGAGATAGGACTGATAAAAGGAGTAGAACCAGTGAAGATTATGGTTAAACCAAATGCTGAATATCCAAGAATGCCCCAATACAAACTGACCCCAGAGACGATTGCAGGAATAAAACCCGTAATCGACTCTATGATTCAACAGGGAATACTGAAGGAAATCGTGGGAAGTCCATGCAACTCCCCGATTATGGGTTTGCAGAAACCTAGTGGGAAATTTAGAATAGTGCAAGATCTTCGAAAAATTAACAACATAGTTGTTTCATGTTGTCCAGTGGTACCGAATCCATCAGTGATATTGTTTCAGATACCATTCCAAGCTGAGTGGTTCACAGTGATAGATCTTTGTCAGGCTTTCTTTTCAATCCCATTGGATGAAGAGAGCCAGTACCTTTTTGCTTTTAAAATGGAGAATCGCGTTTTAACATGGTGTCGTATTCCACAAGGGTTTACAGATAGCCCATCAATTTTTAATCAGATACTGAAGAAAAACCTTGAAAGTCTAGTACTGCCACAGAACTCGGTTCTGGTCCAGTACATAGACGACCTACTTGTTGCGTCAGAAACAGAAGAGGCCTGTAAGACAGATACTATTGCCTTGCTGAACCATTTAGCTGAAAATGGACACAAGGTATCTCCGAGCAAATTGCAGTACTGTCTGACAGAAGTACAGTACTTGGGTCACCGTATAGAAAAAGGAAAGCGCAAGGTGTCACCAGATAGGATAGAGGCGATAATGAAAATGAACGCGCCTACGACGCAGAGAGAAGTCAGGATGTTCCTAGGAATGGTTGGTTACTGCCGACAGTGGATAGCTAACTTTTCACTGAAAGCAAAACCCTTACAAAAACTGACGCACAAGGAGGTGAGTGATCCGGTACCATGGGACAATGATTGTTTGATGGCGTTTCTACAGCTGAGAGAAGACTTATGTCGTGCTCCGGCTTTGGGAATGCCAGATTATGAGAAACCATTTGCACTTTTCTGCTGTGAGAGGGAGGGTTGTGCTTTGTCAGTTTTAGTGCAGATTCATGGAAATGCCCGTAGACCAGTTGCTTACTTTTCGGCTACCTTAGATCCAGTAGCCGCAGCGTTGCCCGGATGTCTCAAATCCGTTGCTGCAACAGGTGTCAGCATTGAGCAGTGTGAAAATATAGTAATGGGACACCAGTTAGTGGTGTATGTACCACATTCTGTAGAATTGTTGATGACCAGGACCAAGACACAGCACATGACCAACAGTAGGCTCATGCGCTACGAGCAAGTGATTCTTGCTGCGGAGAACGTGACCCTTAAGAGGTGCTCTGTTTTGAATCCTGCTACTCTGATGCCACTTCCTAATGATATAGAAGGCGAGGAATGTGAAGATCACGATTGCCTTGATGTGACTGAACTATGCACGAAACCAAGACCAGATATCGTGGATGAGCCGTTGATCGACCCCGATTAAATTTTCTTTGTTGATGGCTCATGTTTCAGAGACGATACTGGTCGGTTGAGAGCAGCTTATGCTGTTTGCACCATTACTGGAGTTGTGGAAGCCGCTTTCCTGGAAGGAGTACACTCCGCTCAGGTAGCAGAAATCATTGCATTGACACGTGCCTGTATAGCAGGAAACAAAATTAGAGTCACCATCTATACGGATAGCCAATATGGTTTCGGTGTAGTTCATGATTTTGGGCAGTTGTGGTCTCAGAGAGGTTACATGACCTCCTCTGGTTCACCTATTCGAAATGGAGAGTTTGTGCGATTACTGTTAGAAGCATTACAAGGTCCAGCTGAAATCGCAATCGTCAAATGTGTAGCCCACACCAAAAGTACAGATTTTGTGTCACAAGGTAATAGATATGCAGATGAAGTTGCCCGCTATTGTGCGGAGCAAGGATATTCTTTCACAGAGGTGGAAGTAGGTGGGGTTCAGGAAAAGACCGAATTAAACATGATGTTAGAAACAGTAGATACTTGGGAGGACTTGAAAAACATGCAAGAAAATGCACCAGATTCTGAGAAAAAGGCATGGGAAACAGCAGGTTGTGTGAGAAGTGAAATGGTGTCGTGTATTTCTATAGGTTCTGAATCGATCCCCCTATTCCTGACCCTATTCTAGTTAAACTAACTATCAAGTTAACTAACAGTCAGCCCATGAGGCAAGAAAACCCCCATGATGCAGATACCGTTATCTGACGCAGTCACACTACGGCACAGGAACGTGTTATCTGATTAGGTCATAACGCTTGAGATCTAATTAGACAAGCGACATTCCTCCAGCCCCTGATAAGGCATACGACGTTCTCATAACAAATCAAACCTATGACAACCTGGACAATCCGTGCGGCCATTGTTTTGATTTCACAGAGAACTTTTGCAAAAGAATGTGCTAACGAGCAAGTCGTATGACATCTTTATTGACGTACCTATGTCCATCCTTACGTCAATCTCGGCACCTTTAAGGTATAAATATTGCCGACCTTGCCCTATGCAAACACACGCGTGGTGACAAGACGGAGCAGCCATACTTGCCGAAGCCGAGAGCAGAAGCAGACCCCGCTGGCAGCAGCCCCGCCTTCCTGACGTGCTGAGAGACGCGCTGCTATCTCAAGCCGAGAGACCCAGCACCGGCGCTTCTGGGCAGCCCTCGCAGGCAGCCTGGAATATCGAGAGCAGAGAAAGAGATACCATTCCTCATTCATCCTAACTTCCAGGTACAGAACTGAATAACCCCTCACAGAGAATTCTTTAGTTATTCACTTGGCAAAAACAAACTTAACTTAAACTGTAACTTTCTATTCCCGCCCACGCATTAGACTTAGGTCAGGTACACGGGGTAGGCGTATTTAGAAACACCAGTTGAGTACGTTTAGTCAAATGTATATGTGTATGTAAATATATTTTAATCATTTTAAACATCATATGGCTCAGAAACCATATCAATGTTTTTACAGTATTATTTTATACTATTGCTTCTAATGTATGCACTTTACTTAACTATAAGTATTGCAATAATATCGATCCATTTCTCATGTATGAGAAAAGAGACTGATCAATAAATAACACCTTTTTATTGAACACGCCCGTCTCTTCCTTTTCTCTACATTCTGATGAGACTAAGAATGCACGTACTGACTGAGTAAAATAATTGCCTTGTGCTCACACGACTCTCGAGATTGACTCTTGATTAGGGGAGAGCAAAGTTGTCATGTTCTATGGTTGTCAGAAACTAAATCCCTTCTTGTCTAATCAGGGAAGTTAATCCTTCCTTGAACATTCGAGAAAGTTTCTAGCGAACTCTGAGCTTAGCTGGCAAACCCAAAAATTAAGTCTAGTATCGACAGTAGTAGACCTAGTTAACGTCTGGCCTAGGCCTTTACTGCTGTAGGTACTATTCCAATGCGCAGAGCCTATTGGGAAGATAGGAGCTACACTACATGGCGCCCAACGTGTTTGGAAAGGGCGATAAAACTAATGTAAGACATTTAGAGTAACTCAGTCGTGCTTTCTCACTCAGACCCCTTTTCCCAAATACTCCAAAGACGTCTGTAGTGGGTGAAAGGTTATATCCTCCAAAACCTCGCAGGAGGGAACTCCTATGTATGGTTCTTGGTCAAGTCAACGTTGAAGGATAAACAGTTCCAAAATATTGTGCATCTAATCTCTGTTCCATAAAGAAACCTGATCTGCAAATAAACATAATACCATCCTATCTGTAAAATGGCAGAGAGTGATGACGAAAGAGAGGCAGTTAGATTAGCAACTGAACTCGCAGATGCTGATGCTACCATGCAAGCAGCAGACGCGGATATAATACTCATTCCGGTCATTAAAAGGAGATCTATAACCTTAAAACTTATAGAAAATGGACTGACACCTAGAGGTGGCACAGTCATATTCGTAATTGAGGCACACGAATATCGGCAGACAGAGGTATACTATTCATGGATACATTTTCCAGCAGCAAATGCTGTAACAAAGTACTTCCACTATTACAAAGTAGAGGAACCTCCTGAAACGTACACTCCTTTCGAGGAGGTGGAAGTACCACTCAAATTCCAAGAGCATTTGCTCTTATTTGATGGCGCCCTAAAACATAACAATCACATTACAAGGCTCGGTCCTTTAGGAAGACCAGGAGCAACGTGGCCGGTCTTAGCCGGATACACACCACATCCAGACATCGATAGAATGCCTGCAGCAGAGCTGTTAATACAGCTAAAACAACTACTAAAAATTCATAGACAATTAGTTCAGTATGTAATGCGGACTTCAACAATTCAGCCAGCGATTAAACTTCCACAGCTGACCCCTCACCAGGGGAACACAAACAAAATTACACCACAGAACATCCAATCCTGCCTAGGTAAAGTTCCAGCTAAACGGGAACAAATACCATTCTGGTTGGCACAGAAAATCACCCAAATAGAGGCGGTGTTTCCTGACACCACCCCGCTGGAAAAACACAGGATTCTGACTATATGTCTCCCAATGGGAATCGCACCACACATTGAGGACTGTGACACTTGGGGTACAGTCTTTGCTTCCATCTACACAAAAACGCACGGTGTTCCATCCATTTCGGTAATACCAGATGTGCTAAAACAAATTCAAGATGAATACGGTCCAGAACCTGCTTTAACTCTTGGTATGAAATTACTGAAAGACTTCAAGCAGGTTTCGGCTATAATACTAGCCAACATAAAAGGTGAAGCAGCAAACGTGGCGATCCGCCAGAGGTTAAAAGAGACAGATATAGCAGACCAACCAGCTGAAATTGCCAGAATCATAGAAAAATCCTATGAAGAACTAGGCAGAGATAGTCTAGGTGGAATACCAGTAAAACCGCAACTGACTACAAGTCCAGAAAAAATATTTTTTAATAATAATAATTCACCAAAAAAGAACTGGGATGGAAACAAACAATCCAATCCTAAAGAAAAGAAATTCCAGTCCAGAGGAAGGTCTCCTAGGCGAAGAGAGAAATCTCCAAACCAAAGACAGAGGTCACCGCAGAGTGACCCCTCTGGGAATAGATATAACCTTAGAAATAGGGATAATATTAAAAAACCTGATAGATATCAAGACATTGATACACGCCCCTCTCAATCTTTTCAGAATTCCTCGCAGAAATCGGAAAGAAGAGGACGATCAGAAGAGCACGCCAAGTCCAAAGACAAGGAACCTGCTCAACTGAAAAAGAAATTACAATTTCCAAAAAAAAAGGTAGCCAGTATCAAGGTAGTTAACAATGCCGAGAATACTGAGGACACAACTGAAAAACGGAGAGTGGGCTCAGACAATGCTAGACAGCGCAGCAGAGGTGAGCATAGCTCGCAAAGTCCTTATGAATCATCTGGAGACAGTGGACACGAATGAATACCTTCAAGTGGAAACTGCAGACACCAGAGTTAGCAAGCCCCACAAGATATACGAGATAACATTACGTATAGAGGGAGATAAGACTAGGAAAATTAGGGGACTATTTTGGGATAACCTGTCCAAAGGCTATGACATCCTTCTAGCTGAAAAAGACTGGCCACCAGAGTTTGTCAGGGAGTGCCCTCATGGCGAAGAAGTAATTATGCCTGCCTTCTCGAATCAAATACCGATTCATAAAAAATACACACTTGCTAGAAAGTGGGCAGTGGCCTTAGCACCTGCTTTATATAAAAATCATGTAGGATGGGATGAGGATTCTCCTCCTCACAAAATCCAGTTAAAATCACAACCGACTGCACAAAGGCAGTACCCAATTAAGCAAGAAGCTAAAAAACAAGTAAATGAAATACTAGATCAGCTAGAATACCAGGGGGTGATTGAAACTTGCACCTCACAAATGAACAATCCTTTGTTTCCGGTCTCCAAACCAGACAATTCGTACTGTCTAGTTTTGGATTACCGACACCTTAACACATGTTGCAAAACCTTTGCAGTGCAAAACTCACACAGTGCTGCACTAATGAATAACATAGTGCGCAAAAAATACAAAACTACCTTGGACATTTCCAATGGATTCTTTTGTCAAAACATAGCACCGGAGAGCAGATATTTAACTGCATTCTCAGTAAATGGCACTCAAAAACAATTCTGTCGGTTAGCCCAGGGGTACAAGAACAGCCCGGGGGTATTCTCAGCGAGAGTAACAGAATTACTACAACTATATGATGATGAAGCATTATCTTATGTTGATGACATTTACCTAACAGATGATGACTTGGAGACTCACTTGAAAAGAGTGAACACCATAATACTTGGGTTCGCTGCAGAGGGTTACAAATTCAACTTCAAAAAGTCCAGAATTGCCCATCTGACGGTCCTATTCTTAGGATATGAGTTATCAAGTGAAGGTAAAAGCCTGGCAGACAATTTCCTAGAGAAATGTGCCGTAATCCAAGCTCCTAAAACACTAAAAAACCTACAGTCAATTCTAGGCTTCCTAAATTTCGGAAGAACATACATTGCAAATTACGCAGAAAGGGTCAAACCCCTTTATGATCTAATTAAACCAGACTTTAAAAGATCCAGTTGGACTCAAACACACACAGAAATTTTGAGATCCTTACAAACAGACATGCTAATTAAAACAAAATTAGAAACACGTGATAATACACGCAACCTTGTGATCCGAGTCATCCCAGGGAGATGCGGATTCACATACCTAACCTCTAATGAGGGAGATAAGGTACCAATTGCATTTAAATCACACATGTACACAGAAGCTGAACAGAAATTCAGTAATACAGAAAAGATCATTCGTGCAGTTCAAACCGCAATAGCTAGAGAAAAAGACATAGCTGACGGTAGACATATCAAAGTCAGAACAGCAGAATCAGCCTTTGAGGCACTAACAACACCGTGTAATTTACCAACAACAACATTGAATCCGGAATGGATACAATGGGTGAATTCAATCACAACGGACAAAGTATACTACTACTTTGATCCAGAACTAGAAGAATTAAGAAATCTAAAATATGAAAAGACGTATCCTCTGCCAATCGACATTCTTCCTCTACGACATTACGCCTGTGTAATCTACACAGACGGACATGCCCAACCGTCCGTTTGGGGAGAACAAGCATACAACCCCACATGTGAGATTACAAAAGAAGTGTGGCGCGGAGGTATATTAAAACCTCTATTAACAAAATCACACTCAGTAGAAACTAATTCAGAAAAACAAACTGAAATAATCGCATTGAAAATGGCGCTAGATAATGCGGATCGCGAATTCCCGACGCTTATAGTGTCAGATTCATATTACTGCGTCAAATCATATAACAGCGATTTGCAGACATGGATTCAGAACGGTTACAAAGATGACACAGATGCACCAATAAAGCAGAAACTGCTCTGGGAACAAGTAGCTCTTTTGAAAAAAGAACTACCAAAGACTCACGTGACACACTCACTGAGTCATCAACGTGATGGCGTTCACGTTGTAGGGAATTCATTGGCTGAAACAGCCGCAGCGGCAGCCACTAAATCGGCTCCCGTAGATCGAAAAAAGCGTATATTAAAATACATTGACGGTGAAACATGGCTGGCGGTGAAAACGTCATCAAAAGGCGACTGCTCAGCGTTACCGATCAACTATCCACTCAATTACACATACATAATCGATGCAAACTCCGTTCCTTTTGCTTGAATCCCTGGAGTGGGGGATAGAGTGATTCCAAACATGGACAGGAGAAAATTGTTAATCGCAGACGCACACATGGGCGAGGGTCACAGACACCTTAAATTAAAAGATTCTCTGGAAGAATTACAATCACGGTACTGGTGGCCAGGCATGAGCCTGCACTACACCATGTTTGTAAAAAACTGCCCAAACTGCAACAGAGATCGCAGTGGGGAGAGAAGCAGTTTAATACCTCGTCGTATCAAGGCAGATAATATTACCAGCAAAAAGAATGGCTTGCGATTAACATATACAGGCTAGTTTCCACTTATAATGTAGATCCACAGCACTCGGCTGACGTCCGGACTATTATACAAGATTTGCGAGTCTAAATGGCATATACGCTAAGAGCATGCTACGTTCGACCATTGTTTTCACTCAGGCAATCCAGCCTGGGGGGGAAACATGGCCGAATGAGCACAGCCCAGCGGGAATCTTCTCACTTCCTTCCTGAGGGTACGGGATGGTGTAAAGAAAAAACCAAGGCAGAAAGCAATCTATAATGGAAAGGATATTAGGTTCGGGAGCTGGGTGGGTCAAACATCTAATAAGTGTCCAACGTAGTCTAAATAACTTGCCAAGAAATTCTCTGAAGGGATTCAGTCCGTACGAATTATTATTCGGAACTAGGATGTTGATCTCTGACCTTGATAGTCAGACTTCAATGGTAATAGAAAAAACCTTTGATGTCAAAGACCGTTTGGCTATTTTGCAGGACTTAAACAAAACAAGAAAAGACCTGAGCAACATACAGTTGAAACAACAGCCAACAACCACTGAAGAATCACCACCTGTCCCAGCAAGACCTGTCTGGATTCCAAAAGTCGGGGATCTAGTCAGGGAGAAGATCGCGGTAAAGAAGGAATTTGGGCCTTCTTACAGAAAAGCAGTTCCTGTCTTGTCTGTCAACGGGACAAGATCAGTTGTACTACCGCCACTTGCTGGAAAAAAGGAGAACCGAGTTGTATCCATCGACCTGGTAAAACCACAACATGTGGCCGATAACAAACAGTAGGCCAAGTGGACTCCCAATAAGTAGCAGAACACCAAGGTTTGCTACCAGTACAGAGGTCCTATCAAAGAGGCTCATCACATTCGAAACGCCTACAGAAGAACAACAAGGACTATGCAACAATGCAATAGAACTAAGACCTCTGAAAACCCAAATAAAAACATTTAGCAGAGACACACCAATCTATACTGAAGTACCAAGTGACAATGCAAAAAACAAAAATCCTGAACCAATTGGAACAAATGACAGAACTGCATCTGGTTACTTCATCAACTTCGATGATTCCTCTGAAGGCTTCAGTGAACCAAAGACACAGCCATCATCAAAATCCTTTAAAGACAAAGCTAAGGAACTTTTGAAACAACTGAAAGAAACATATCTGGTTTCTCCATGGATTGAATTTTGGGTGGGTTTTGGTGCATTTATCCTCATACTTTGGCTCATCATGGTATTTACTTTGGGACGCTTCATTGAGGGAAAATATGCTAAAATGGACACAGCAAGTCAGAACATCAACTTGGTCCTCAAACCACACACATCTTCACACGTCGAGAAAAGAGAACTTTCTCCAGAACTTTCTTCAGCCAACTTCACAGCCAATCCGATACCTGGTGGGGTAGCCTGGGACAACACTGACTATGAAATTTATGGTCCGGTCGAGATCCTGAAATATCCACACCAAATCAAGATCTCCTTGAGTGACTTTGCAAAACCAAACTCATTTGCTGATGATTGGGACTTTGAAAGTATTAACAATATGATGTCTGACTTAGTAATGTCTGCTAAATTTACAAAACATGATTATTTGCAAGGTTCTACAAATTATGATAGTATGTATTGCTATAACCATTATGGTAACTATTTCTTGCATAAATCTGCACAACCTAGAAATATTTTAAATTATAATCAATGGGAACATTGTGCTACACCTCCAAAAGGGAGCTCTAGAACCGTTTATGACAAATATTCATATTTTTCAGGTTTTAACATAACTAATGCTGAAACATTTTATTACAAATTGTCAAACAAGACAGGGATGAAAACCATGATAACCAACACAAAATTGATATATTCAGATTCATTCTTTGAAAAAATGAATACTTTTGGATTTGATTATTGGGACAAAAATGTTGATTTGAAAAGTGTTTGGGGTACAAAAGAATGGCAAGTACAGGGTTTAGAAGCTTTGTTTAGAGCCTGCATGATCCCAGAACAAATGATATTTTTAAATGACACTGTTCAACAAACCACCTGTCTTGGCTTAGCCAAAATCAAAGATTTAAATAACCTGTCTATTCCAAAGCCAACAATGTTTAGCAATAACTCTGATACAGATGAAGAAATAGACATAAACCATATACTTAACCAAAACAGAACACATCCTGATTGGAAACAATGGTTGATCTGGCCCACAGATACAAATAACTGTCAAGATAGATTCCTGAATAAAACACAGGGTTTCAAAATGACCAGGCCAGACCCTAGATATCCCCAAAGACATCACCCAGGGATAATAACAACCTACAGTGTGGGCAAATTATGCCTTCAATGGCTACAAACTTCCACACTGCCTGAAATTAAGCAACACCTAACTTTACTTACTGATGGTGCTGACTTGCGTGATTTCATAATGGGACCACGCAAACAGCGTCAAAAGCGTTTCATAGCAGCCTCTGTATATGCAGCATACAATGAGGCCTGGAAGGTTACTCAAATTGAGACAGCAGAAAGAATACGGGAAATTTACCGTATTAATTTGGAAAAATCACTTTCTGTAGTGGACAATGGGTTAATGACTCTGTCCTCCAGAATATTTTCATTGGACAGCATTGTGTCTTCAGCAATCGATATATTATCGCAAGACTTACTGTTATTACAACATGGTCAGTCACAATTGCGTTCCATTGTACAGCTTGGCTGGACGTTACAAAATCTGCGTTCAGGCTATGTGCCTTGGCACGTTAATCAACACAACGTCACTATTCCAAATCTTTAACCTTACTGATAGACAAATCGGTATGGCGCAGAAGGGTGCTGATTATACAATCTTGAGCATTGAAAAACTAGAAAGATTACCGTTGACAATGTCAGAACGACCTGTCAGTGAATGGATAATCCACGGAATCATAAATATTCCAATCTCAACCTTCAGGTTTCAATACTGCCAAAAATATATACAGGCTGGCATGTACGAGAAATTGGGAAAGGGGTACCTTAAAACAACTTGGAACCTGCCCTATTCACATGCATGTGTCAGTAATAAAGGACAGAAAGTGTTTCTTAGTGGCAACAATTGTGCTATGTCACTAAGCGGCACGCTTCTGTGTAACGGAATTAGTTTGCACGGAGCCTGTGAAGGGAATTCATACAACCTTTCATGTCACCAGCAAGGCGCACCTGCAACTGAAATAGAACCATTCTTTCAAAGACTCTATAATGGGAGTTACATTCTTATTGTAGACCGCAGATGTTGCAGTCTTATGCCCGGGACTCCTTATCTAGTAACTACAACGGCGAAGGTCAAGTGCTGTGGACGTTCTTTATTCCCCAGCTCCTTTCCAGACAGGGAGGCGAGGGCATGGCCCAGTTTGAAAATTACTTCTATTCGAATAGATACTTTAAGCAGAATGAAAACAGTGCTTCTTCAGACGCCTACAAGGCTCACGTCATCAAAAGAAACATATGATCTACAAGTCGCAAGGACGACTGCAGAGATACATACATTATTATCGACTAATTCCCCCGTACATTTCGCGGAAATCCTGAGCGAAATCTTAAATATTTCTGATACCACTGGGGTCTCAAAGGTATTTAAGACAGTATTTTCGATGGCATTAACACCATTCAAAGCCATACTGGGTATTTTTCCAGATTTCGTCCATTCGATTTTTGGCGGACTTCCCCTGATCCTGGGACTAATTGCAGGAATCCTATTCCTAGTCCTTATTTTTCGTTATGGCAACCCATGTCACAGATCAAACTCTCGCGACAATGGAAGATACGATCCTAGCCATTGGATACCGGGACCGGATATCAAAAATCCTGGGACTCTCCCGGCTTAGAGACCTGAAAATGACTTGGTTTCTATCATTTCGACCAATGTGGCAAAGGTGTGTTTTACCTGTACTAAGGTGTCTGCTATGCGGAGAAGAATGCGTGTTAGACACCTGTCTGACGCTACAATCGGATGCGCCAGTGGATGCAGATACACTGTTGGTTCCTACCAAGGTTCACGCTTTGTGCTGCCCTCAAAGGCTGCCAATCCTGATGACGGCATTCCTGGAAACTTCCCCACTACGATTGAAGAGTAGTGAGGTTCAAGATGAAAGCAACATCGAACAGGTACGACCTTCTGTCAGCAATGCGAATCAGAATGTCAATGGAGACAATCATGCGCATGAATGCATGGTTACCCCTATTTCCGACTTAGTGGAACTTTCCCATGAAGCTGTTGACAGTTTTATCGAAAGCCTGAATGATATGATGTTCTCTCCGGAACAGAAATAGAGACTTTTGAGTAAACTCGCACACGGCGTTCCCTGAATTCGGCCTTCAACTTTAAAAATAAAGTCACATGAACAATTACCATCCAGTTCACGGACAGCAATTTTTTCAGTAAGCCCCTAAAATGTTTTTCTATATATTTTTTTCCGGGACACTGATCTTCTGCTTAAAGTAAGAAACTATTCCTAGAGAACTAAGATTTCTATTTTTAGATACTTTATATAGACTTTAGCTGCCCGCTGGTATGTTCACAAATATTTTATTATGTGATGAAATGGTCTCGAACTTCCTTTCTGTATAGCCATATTAAGAGCCATTTCATGTGTATTTCTCATATACCAAAAAGCAATAATGCATAACAATGCGTGTTTACTTTTGCATTTAATTCGTAGCTTAAGTGCATACAATATATATGACTGCAATTTTTCAGTATATTTGAAAATTTCAAAATGCATTTATGTATTTTGGGGTGGTAAGGTATACACTATACTCTATAGTATGTTGTACTATGTTATACTATGCATAGATTAGTAGATATGACCATAGTTAGCGTGGAGTGGGTGTCGTGTATTTCTATAGGTTCTGAATCGATCCCCCTATTCCTGACCCTATTCTAGTTAAACTAACTATCAAGTTAACTAACAGTCAGCCCATGAGGCAAGAAAACCCCCATGATGCAGATACCGTTATCTGACGCAGTCACACTACGGCACAGGAACGTGTTATCTGATTAGGTCATAACGCTTGAGATCTAATTAGACAAGCGACATTCCTCCAGCCCCTGATAAGGCATACGACGTTCTCATAATAAATCAAACCTATGACAACCTGGACAATCCGTGCGGCCATTGTTTTGATTTCACAGAGAACTTTTGCAAAAGAATGTGCTAACGAGCAAGTCGTATGACATCTTTATTGACGTACCTATGTCCATCCTTACGTCAATCTCGGCACCTTTAAGGTATAAATATTGCCGACCTTGCCCTATGCAAACACACGCGTGGTGACAAGACGGAGCAGCCATACTTGCCGAAGCCGAGAGCAGAAGCAGACCCCGCTGGCAGCAGCCCCGCCTTCCTGACGCGCTGAGAGACGCGCTGCTATCTCAAGCCGAGAGACCCAGCACCGGCGCTTCTGGGCAGCCCTCGCAGGCAGCCTGGAATATCGAGAGCAGAGAAAGAGATACCATTCCTCATTCATCCTAACTTCCAGGTACAGAACTGAATAACCCCTCACAGAGAATTCTTTAGTTATTCACTTGGCAAAAACAAACTTAACTTAAACTGTAACTTTCTATTCCCGCCCACGCATTAGACTTAGGTCAGGTACACGGGGTAGGCGTATTTAGAAACACCAGTTGAGTACGTTTAGTCAAATGTATATGTGTATGTAAATATATTTTAATCATTTTAAACATCATATGGCTCAGAAACCATATCAATGTTTTTACAGTATTATTTTATACTATTGCTTCTAATGTATGCACTTTACTTAACTATAAGTATTGCAATAATATCGATCCATTTCTCATGTATGAGAAAAGAGACTGATCAATAAATAACACCTTTTTATTGAACACGCCCGTCTCTTCCTTTTCTCTACATTCTGATGAGACTAAGAATGCACGTACTGACTGAGTAAAATAATTGCCTTGTGCTCACACGACTCTCGAGATTGACTCTTGATTAGGGGAGAGCAAAGTTGTCATGTTCTATGGTTGTCAGAAACTAAATCCCTTCTTGTCTAATCAGGGAAGTTAATCCTTCCTTGAACATTCGAGAAAGTTTCTAGCGAACTCTGAGCTTAGCTGGCAAACCCAAAAATTAAGTCTAGTATCGACAGTAGTAGACCTAGTTAACGTCTGGCCTAGGCCTTTACTGCTGTAGGTACTATTCCAATGCGCAGAGCCTATTGGGAAGATAGGAGCTACACTACAATGGATTTCTGGGTTTCAGCAGATGGAAGAGCAGTGTTACCTGAGGAATTAGTGAGTCCAATGGCACGACAGATACATGGTCCAGTACACCTAGGAAGAGATGCCATGCTGAGGGTATTCAGGCAGACTTGGTATTGCCCTAAGTTTAGGATTGCAGCAGAAGCAGTGTGTAGGAGATGTGTCACATGTCAGCAACTAAACGTAGGGAAAAGAACACCAGTTACCATGAGTCACATTGGGAGGTCTGGGGGGCCTTTCAACAGAATGCAATTATATTTTATTGAAATGCCAAAAAGCAACCACCTCAGGTATGTTCTGGTGGTTGTATGCATATTTTCCAGATGGGTCGAAGCATACCCTACACGCAGGTGCGACACACTCACAGTAGCAAAGTTGTTGCTTAGAGAGTTGATCCCACGCTACGGGGTGCCAAACTCCCTGGAATCAGATCGAGGAACTCATTTTAACAGTGAAGTTGTGAAAATGCTTTGCTCTGCATTGAACATTGATCAGAAGTTGCACTGTAGCTATCGACCAGAGGCTTCAGGTATCGTGGAGCAGATTAACAGCACGCTGAAGTCCCGAATACCCAAAGTATGTTCATCGACTTCCTTGAGTTGGCCTGATGCTCTGCCTTTGGTACTCATGAGTATGCGTAGCACACCAGACAGGAGGACAGGTCTCTCTCCGCATGAGATCCTGATGGGGAGGGCAATGAGACTTCCAACTGTCCCAACCACTGCTTTGTTGAACATTACAGATGACCTGATCCTGGATTATTGCAAGGGACTGTCTGACGCCATTCATTCTGTGTCCCTCCAGGTGCAGGCTGCTGAGGTTCCATCTTCCAGAGACTTGTGTCATGATCTGTGCCCAGGGGATTGGGTCTTACTGAAAAAACATGTCCGGAAGAACTGCCTAGATGTGCGCTGGAAGGGGCCCTACCAGGTCATCCTTACCACGAATACCGCTGTGAAGTGCAGAGGGCTGCCAAACTGGATTCATGCTTCCCATACTCGAAGAGTTCCAGCACCCCTAGAAGAAACAGCTCCTCTCGCAGATGAAGATTCAGCAGTGGACGGTGAGCCATTAGAGGGGATCAGTCAAGCTGTGGGGGTGTCTGAAGAAGTTGGGAGCGCTACAGATCCAGAAGAGAAAAGACAGAACGGCAGTGAAACTGAAGTTGCCACTGAAGGAGAAAGCTGCTGTGAAAACAACTCAGACACAGATCAAGTCCAGAGTGATCCAGAACAGAGTGAAAGGATAAGAAATAGGAGGACAAGGCGTGGAGCAGCTACTTGGCCTGAAAGAAAAAAGAGGTCAAGTTTGAAGCCAGCTCGAGAAGAAACTCTTGCTCCTATATCCGAAGACTCGGATCTGGACGAAGGTGTACAAGGTCAGGAACAGGAAGGTCCAAGGAGATCAAGGAGGGTGTGAGTGCCTTGCAGAAGATACTCTACTCCTGAGTGGACCTACCTCGCTGCAGATGTCAGAAGCACGCAGAACTGGGAGGGTGAGGCAAGTGACCCTGACCAGAACTGACCCCATCATAACAGTGGAAATAGAGTTGCTGATACCCGGAGTGGAGGTTGAAGGGTTGCTGACACTCAATATCGTCTATCCTCCTCTCCTGAGTGGAATAAGAGACTTGGTTCTAAACACAGTAGAATTTCCAGTTTGTTGTTCGAGGAGTCCAATACTTGAGGAGCTCCTTCTTCGTTTAGAAATATTAGAAGGTGTGACACGTATAATTCCAGATTGCTAAAGACTTTGTAAATAAACCAATTGAGAGATAACCTAGCGCCGAGTGGAAGAAGAGATTTAGGGACTTCCATTTAGTGGACGGAGAAGGGCTAGGGTTGTCTGCTGCTATGGAACATAAAGACTGATCTTGCGGAAGGGATTATCAGCTTCCAGTTGTGGTTCGACTCTAGACATTGTGCTGAGAAAGAAAACTGGAACTACACTGTTTGAGGTCATGGAGGCTGGCAACCCGAACCACTGGGCCAAATGTATAATAGGCACACTTTTAGTGGGAGTGATTTTTCTTATAGCTTTAGTAGTTACTATATCATATGTAGTGGGACATGAAAACGAAGAGAAAGCAACAACAAAACCAAAGATTACATCGACACAGAAACCTACTATTGCTAGTAAAAAGGGGGACAATACCGAGAAAGACAAAGCTTTACTAGCAGCTGAGGCTCGTAGGTTACATGTAGATGAATCACAGGGGAACTTTAAATCGAATGCATATGCTAAATTGCTATACGAATATGTTGATGCTATGGGGGCTAAAAATTGTTATGTCTGCATGAGACTGCCAGCCTCTGTAGACGAAGGTATCAGATACCATCACCTTCCATTGACTTATGGAATCACATGTAGTTTGTTGCTGAGCATATTTTATGAAAGGGATGGGTTCGAATACTATTTCTCGAACTTTGACTCAGTGTTACCAGAAGTTCCAAATTACAAACATTTAAATAAATGGGATTATTATTAGAGTGAGGACAGATTACAGAAATTTTTCCTTCCATGGAAAACTTTAGATACTTCACATGCCCGAAGAAATAATTTGACTTGTAAAGTGTCAGAAATTGAGAAAAAGTTTGTAGGGCAGGTGGATGATCGATATAGGAGACAAAAGATTTTAAAATCTTCAGGTCAATGGAAAACAGATTGGACCGAGGAAGAAAGGGCACATCAAAGAAAGGGTAGCAATGGTCCAATAGCTCTAGATCTAGAGAAAAAAGGGAAACTGTGCATACACAGAAGTGAAACCTATTATGAGAATGTGTTTGTAGGAAAAGTAAGTTGTGAACATGCTTTCCAATTAGAGTACTATTCTAAAGATTTCTTGAAGGAAATGCAGTTGATCCCAAATGTATATTTTGTTGTGGGAGAAATGCATACGTGAAACTACCAGATAATTGGTATGGATCATGTTATTTGGCAATTGTCTTCCCCAAAATATACCATGCTGAGGATTTGGAAATTATAGAGGGAGGAACACCAACTAGAGGAAGAAGGGATGTAAGTGCTGAGGAGGTAGTTGGAGACGTATTTGGTACTATGTTTCCTATTTTAGGGATAGCACTAAATGATGTTAAGATAAGAAGACTGGCAACAGTTGTAGATAGGTTGTCCGCCAGTACTGCTAGGTCACTAATGCTGGTTGAAGGAGAGATGCAGTCGATAAGGGCAATGGTTCTTCAGAACCGACTTGCTCTAGATGTTCTGTTAGCCAAAGAGGGAGGAGTCTGTAAGGCTTTGAAGGTCCAGGAATGTTGCACTTACATTCCAGACAATTCAAAACCGTTAGAGAAGTACATTCGAAACATTACTGAGATACACAATGAAATTGAGGATTTGACAAAGATAACAGTGTGGGAAAAAGTAGGTCAAGGAATGGGTAAAGTTGGAGGTTGGTTTGCCAACCTGGGAAAGAATATAATTTGGTACATACTGAAACCTATCATCATAATAGTGATTTGTATAATCACTTTGTGGGGGTTGGTGCGGCTGTATCAATGGTATAGATCAAACAGGTTGCAAAGGACCATGAAAAGGCAAGAGAGGCGATTGACTGCAATGCAGGATAATCAGTACCGGAGTCTAAAGGCTCTAGAGACGATGAAACGAGGGGGAACTGAAACGACTTCGGTCTGACTCAGTCCATACCTCAGGGATGGTGTTTTGAGGGTGATGACTACTGAAAGTCATCAAAGGGGAGATTGAGAGAGCGCAAATTAAGAAAAACTGTAGAAGTGCACCATATTTACAAGCACGTCATATTAGTCTAGTAAACATGTTATAAGAGTGTCGATTTAATAGAGGGAAAATACATAAGAGTGTTTAATTAAATGTAGAATGCATATATCTGTGTGAGAACTAATGTAGAATTGTGTAGGAATACTAAAATTATGTTGGAATCCTACGTTATGTGGCTGTGGAAGGGGAAAATGTAATTCTGCTAAACGTAGAAATGTGTAGGCCACATGGCAGTTCACATAAAGTACAGGATGCTGTTACACTTTCTTGTGAGATAGTGGATTTCAATGTTATTGTAATTCAAAGTAGTATTGATCATGGAACTGAAATATATTTTATAGAAGTGTTTTCCATATAATCATTGTGTGTAATAAGTTAGAATATCGTTTAAACTAAAGAAAAAATGTTTTACAGAGTGCATAGGCCCGTTTCATGGAATCCTAACAGGCCTTATCTGTATGTGCTCGTTAGAGAAAAGTCGTGCTAGACACTAACTGTGAATCCTGTTACATGGTTTACGACTTAAAGATATGGTGGAGGCCGGAATTTGAGGCCCACAGAGAAAGTGTCTGTTTTGCAGGTGCGAGGGGGTCTAATCAGGAAAGTGATGAATAGACTTTTGTTCAAGAGAGCCTGGCACAGGCCTGGAGGAGTCTTCAGGAATTTCCTGGGGGTACCGTCTTGCCGGAGAGGAGCCTGGGAAGCAAGGTCAACGCTAACGATGGGCCTAGAAGGAGTACCAGCATGGAATTTGCCGCCAGAACCAACACCACGTGAGGGGCGTCTCTATGGGCGTTTCTAATGTAAATGTGATTTTGTATTAGGGACAGCACCCCTGGGTGGAGGCAAGGCAGATGATCTGAGGAACCTAAGAGAGCGGATGGGTAGGCAGATAGGGAACTGCGAGACATCGACTTTGAAACAAAGACTAAGGGAAGTGTGTGATCTTCTTTGGAAGTCACCACTGCTGACACCTTTTTAGGTTAAGCTCTTGTTAAGTAGGGATGTCACTTAGTCTAGAGTAGGGACAGTCTAATCTGATTTCTTCTTTTCTGTAAATGACTCATAAGCTACAGCTTGTGTTTATCCTCGTAACTTTGCTAATTCTAGAATTGGTTTTGGTGATATTCTTCTGCCGACTAAGAGCATTTAGAAAATTCATGTTTGTATTGATACCCATATATCTTTTGAATCTTATTTTGAGATGTTTGTATCTCCAGTTAAGTTTGGCTTTGAAATAAACTTTTAAAACTTTTAAGCTTCAGTGGTTCTTTAGAGTGGAGTAAGTCATTAACTGACTAACCTAGTAGTGGATTGCCTTTTACTCAATGACAGGTACCAACGGTTCAGTCGACCTGAGTTGGGATCTAGATCTATAACTATAGACTAGAAATCCCGCGTTAACACAAGTGAATTTTGGCGCGCCCTAAACAGAGACGGAATTGTCTTTATTCCACCCATGCCTCTTTAATCCACCACCAGACACTCCCAATTCCTTTATTTCTACCTGGCAGCTCCCTGCGTTCTCCCTTTATAGCCATTTTCCCGTCTTTCTGTTTTCTTTATTTTTCTCTCTCTTCCTCTTGGTAAATGTCTGATGCACAAAAATAAGGGAATATGCCTCCATTTCACACATGCTGTAACCCGCATGCAATTACAACGGGGTCATTACAACGACCGCATTGTAACAACGCATACAATGACCCCACAAGTCAGAACAACGACTTGTGGAGGGGGTGCTGGATGTTGTAATAGTATAATTTTCTATTCCAACTCCAGTCTGTGCAGACAGTAGGGATGGTGTTGGATTTTAAATCCAAAACTTTCTCCCTCCTCCGCAAGTCGTTGTTTCGACTTGAGGGGTAATGGTATGCGCTCTTACTACGAGGTTGTTGTAACAATCACATTGTAATTGCATGCAGGGTGACCACTTCGTTGTGAGGGCTGTTTACCAAAATAAGGAAAGTTCACTAAAAATAAGTGCTGGTGGCCCTCACCGGCTCAAATTAATAACTAGAATTACTCTGTCACCTTACTGGGGGAAGGAAAAATAATCTATATACAGTGAAGTAATCAATATACTTCTCTGAATTCTATTCTGGTTAGAGCTCCCCACTGCGTAAACCACCAGCATCACATCACCTTATCACCTTGTCCTTAACACTAACATTTCGATATATCTGAAATGATGGGGCGAGCAAAAATATTTTTTGTGGACTTGCAGCTGATGGATAAGACTACATAAATGAGAACCTCAAAGACAACAGCGTTTAGTATTTTTGTTATTTCTGCAGTAGCACTGTTACACAAAAAACTGTACATGAGGCTGAGGTATACAGAGATGGTCTCTGTCATGAAGCACCTGTCTCTGCCTTCATTCTGAATGAATGAAGGAATGAATGAATAGCAGGTTTGTAAAGCGCACAGCTACACAGGAACAGGGTCCAGGTCCAAGTGCAGGTAAGAAGAACAGCAAGTTTAGCACAGCAACTAAGGAGAGGAGAAGAGATGTGCTTTCAATAGTTTACAAACAGAGAGATTGCTCTAATACCTTAGAGTGAAAAAGGGAGTGTATTCCAGGCATGTGCAATAACTACTGCAAAAGTAGGGGCAAAAGGCGGGCAGTCTCAGAGAAAATAGGTTTGTAGAAAGTGAATAAATTCCACAAGTGCATCTGCGCATTGCCATAAGTAGCTTTGTAGAAGAGGCAAAAGGGGTTGAAGAGACCTTGCTTCCCTTTTTTATGTTTTTTTTTTTTTTTTTTTTTTTGGAATAGTTTATATATATACCATAATACATAATAAATTATTGCACCAGCACATTTGGAGACAATAGATTTTTTTTTCACATATTGCTCAATCCAGATCTTCTCACAAACAAGACATTTCTAAACCATAATCATTAAAGCCGAGCTCCAAAATTCATCTCAAATGCATAAAATATGAGAAAATGTTAAAAAAACATTTATTCATATTTTCAGAACCTTTAAGAGACAAAACAGTAGAAACATTTATTTAATTCAACGATTTCCATAATTTCTTAAACTTCCTATACTATCCAGATCTTTTTTTTTTAAATATCTTTTTATTTTTTTCCCTTTTACACACATTGTACGTTTTACATTTTATGTCTTTTAAGTGCTTCAACCATTATTATTATATATATACAGTACATATTCCTTACAGTTCACCTTCAATAACCAATACAATATATTATGGCGTAGTAGGTTCTGATGGCAGCAAGGAAGGAGAAAGATAAAACAAAAGATAATAGCGAACAGCAATCGAACAACATAATATACAATTTAACACAATTTGATTTAACACCAGTCCAGCCTATAATCAACACCTGCAACCTTAATGCAGTCTCAGAGCCTCCTTCCATCTAGCTATAGGCTCCCAGATTTATAGGCCTCCCAACCTACCCCTCCTGCCTTTCCGTGCATAGATGGATTTCTCTAAATTATAGGCGGCCAGTAAATTCGCCAGCCAAATACGCATAACCGGGGGATTTTTATCTAACCATGCCCTGGCTATGGTCAGCCTGTATACTGCCGTAGCCACAAACATAAATTCCTTCTGTGGGTTATTCCCCTCTGGGCCTATCCCCATCAGTATCCAAGCAGGAGTTAAACTTAGTTGTATACCTAATGACCTATCCAGAAAGATCTCAATATCTTTAATCAAAGTATGTAGTTGGGGACAGGTAGCGAAGATATGGATAATATCTGCCTCTATTGAATTACATCGAGGGCAGGAAGTACCCATTGTGCCCCCCCATTTTGCAATCCTAGCTGGGGTAAAATACAGTGAATACAGAGTTTTGTAATGCTGGGACTGTAGAGGAGCTGAGCACAGGATTGTGCGACCCAGGTCCAGTGATTCCTGAAACCTTGCAGGTTCTCCACCCAGTTTTTCAGCCCACCTATTGCTATATTTATCCATATCGTCAGTTTTCCCCTTTACCAGATCTGCATAAAAAGATCTAATCATGCAATCCCCGCCTAACTTTATCTTCTCCAGGATTTCATTGCTATCATATCCTGCTGGGCCACCCTGCTTATTACTTAGGAAACTCCTAACTTGCAGGTATAAAAATCCCTTCTGTCAATACCATATTTAGATATCAGATCTATAAACTGTACTATCCCTTCTGAGTCTCTCAGGTCACCAATCTGTACAATCCCCTTTTCCACCCAACCAGCCATTGTTGAATCGGCGAAAACTGCGACTGGGAAAGATCTATTCTTGTATAACTTAATGTACCTATTGTATCTCCCTAGTCTGTATATTTTCAAGAAGGCATTCCATATTTTGATTGCTGCGTTAACCGTCTTAAATCTTGTCCTCTTGTAGTATCCAAGTTCAGTACTGTTTAGGAAACAGTTTTCTGCCTCTGCCGCCAAAACAGCTGTATACACTTCCGTAGACATAGTTGTAACTCCTTGCTCGATACCCCCTCCACCAATCAATCCCTGCATATACTGTATAGCCGCCAAATAATAAAGTCTTAAATCAGGAGCCCCCCATCCACCTCTCTCTCTTGGGAGAGAAATGAATCTATAGGCCCTTCGGGTCTTGCCGTGGGCCCATATAAATCTATTCAAGATTATCTCTAATGTATTAAACCATCTAGCTTCAAAAAATAAAGGAATAGACCTAAAAAAATAAAGGAATTTAGGTAAAATCAACATTTTTATAACATTAGTGCAGCCCACAAGAGAGAGATGTAAATTGTTCATTTTTTCCAAATCCGTCTTAACCCTGGAAATTAATGGAGCCATATTATTCTCCACCACCATGTCTAGGTTTGCCGAAATTGCCACCACAAGATATACTGCTGAACTAACCACCCTTATATCATTACAACTAGAGTACGGAATTTGTACTATTTGAGTCTTAGTTCTATTCAAGCTATATCCAGAAACCTGGCCAAACAGCTGGGCCTCAGCTTCCACCTCCCTAATAGCCAATGACGGATGAGGAGTTAGTATGGCCACATCGTCGGCGTAGGCCAAGGTTTTTACCATGCAGCCATTTACCCTCATTGGTATAATCTCAGGGTTGCTTTCAAGCCTACGCAGAAGTGACACTAGATACAGCGCAAACAGCAGCGGAGATGAAGGGCAGCCTTCCCTAGTCCCCCTACCGATCTTCACTACTGCAGAATGCCCGCTATTGACTCTAAACTTTGGCGGTTGGTTCATTATATAAAACCTGAATAGCCTTTATGAAACCTTCTCCGATACCACACCACTTCATAACTAGCCATAGGTAGTCCTAGGAGACCCTGTCGAACGCCTTCTCTGCGTCTAAAAACAGCGCTGCCATAGGGTCTCCCAGGACACCTACCGCATCAAACATTGTAACCACCATCCTAACATGCTGTGTTGTAACTTTGCCAGGTATAAACCCGTGCTGTGAAGGGCTTACCAAGTTCTCAATAATCCCCGCCAATCTCTTTGCTAACATTTTAGAGTAGATTTTTACATCAGAATTCATCAGAGTGATTGGCCTGTAGGAGCCAGGCGCCGTCGGAGGCTTCCCCTTTTTTATAATTACAACGATATCTGCCCCACCCCATGATTATGGACTCGATTCCCCCCTTTGTGCCTGCAGCATGATGTTAAACATATCCACCAAAAGTACTCCTTTAAATACTGTGAAAAACTCCACCGGGATTTGGTCCGGTCCCGCTGCCTTTCCCGAGGGTAGGCTACTCAGGGCCGCAATGAATTCCTCCAGTTGTAATGGGGCGTCTAAGACCTCTCTTTCTTCTTGGGGCATGGTTGGGGAATAAGTATCCCTAAGATAACTTTCTATATCCGCCAATCCCCCTAGATTATCAGAGGCATACAGATCTGTGTAAAAGTTCCTGAAAACTTCTCTTACCAAGTCAGCATCGATAATCAGATTACCCTGTTCATCCAAGATCTCTTTAATATCAGCTGTAGCTAGTCTCTGCCTAGTTCGTATGGCTAGAATATGCCCCACTCTTTCACTTAACTCATAGGTACTTTCCTTTTTAACCAAGTACTTATCTGCTGCTTTCTATGCGATACCTTCTATGGCTTCTGCTTTGAGCGCTACTATTCTAAGCAGATGCAGTTCAAGCGAGTCATTTTGGAGTATAGCTAAAGCTAATTCTTCTTCCTCTTTTAGCAGCTTTTGCCGTACTTCCTCTATCTTCACTTTCTCCTCCTTTTGTCTTACTAGAACAAAGCTCAGTGTCTCGCCCGCACCCCGGCCTTAAAAGCATCCCATACCATCCCCGGGGGTGCTGTGCCTCTATTGATATCCCAAAAAGATTTAATCCATTCTTCCATGTATTCCCTATATGCCTGGTCCTTTAATAGTGCTCTCTCAAAGGTCCATTGCATAGTACTTCTTTGGGCTTGGCCCAGCTTTAATGTCAACACCAAAGGGCTGTGATCTGAAACAATGCGGGGGTGTTTCTCCATCCGAGAGCCAGGAATCAAGGAGTTGGAGATTAAAAAATAATCCAGCTTAACCATGGTTTTGTGAGGAGCAGAGAAAAAAGTGCTGCCATCCAAGTAAGGATGTAGCTTGACCCACGGATCCCCCAAAGAGTTATGAAAGACCATGTCTGAAAGTGCTCTATGCACTTTCCTTTTCCTCCCCATATATTTTCCCTCTGGTTGTACAAATGAGCTATCTGGGTCATGTATATTAAAGTCGCCACAGCATACTATAGGCTCAGGCCACTGTGCTAATTCTGCATCCAGAAATTGGAAGACATCAGGGTCATCCTCCGTAGAGCCATATATCGTGACCAGCGTTAAATTCTCACCTTTAAAACCTATTTCCAGAATCGCCCACCTGCCCCATTGATCCTCCTTCTTCCTTTTAACCACCACGTCCTTACTTCTCCCCAATACTGCTACTCCTCTAGTTTGTGTCCCCTGTTTGCTATTTGCTAAAACTGTAAACCCTAATTGTTCCAAAAGGTATGACTTTGTTCCCTCTATGTGGGTTTCCTGTAAGCATATCAGGTCTAAATGCAGGGTTTTAAGCAACGCCGCCACTCTCACTCTCTTATTGACTTCATTGAGCCCACATACATTAATCGAGGCAATCTTACAGGCCATTAAAATACATCAAAAACCCCTACAAGAATAAACAAATTAAATAAGCATACACTGTAGCTGCCACGACGTCCAATTACTGTTTTTATGTACCGTGTAACCTGTGCACTAAACCAAGTAACAATGTGCTGATTCAAATCAAAAATACCAAACATTTGTGCAACTTTCGCCACCCTCTTACCCCCCATTAATCCCCTTACCCTTCCCACCCCTCCTAACCCCCCCCCCCTATTACTGGCAAATAGGTAAAAAATGACCTATATGTGGCCGCTTTGGATTGCGTCAATTGCACCCCCCTCCCACCTGTCATTCTGCCATACTGTAACACCCCCCCTTGCCCCCTTATCCTGATCTTGGATAACCTTGAGCCATTTATAACAGAACACATTTTCAATTCAGACATCAGAAATGAGTTAGCCCCCCTTCTGGCTTTTGAGCTCATCTAAGAACTGCTGGGCTTTGATCTCTGACAGGAACATTCTTACTTTCCCCTTCATGATCACCTTTAGCCTGGCAGGGAAGATGAGGTACGCTTCTGAACCCTGTGACTGGAATGGTGCGATCATCTGCCTGAGCCTCCACCTTCTCTCCACCGTAGCGTGGCAGAAATCAGGACTAGCGAAAAAGGTGGTACCCTCGAATGACCGTCTACTATCAGGTCTAGCTTTATCAATGATTTCTTGTCTTAACAAGAAGTTCCCTATATTTACTAGGATCGCCCTGGGCAAAGACCCCTGGCCACCCCCCGCTCCTTGCTCCTTCTTCAGCGTAAATGGGAACCTGTGTGCCCGTTGTATCTCCTTCTCCCACTTTCACTCAGACTCAGGAAATGCCCCCTTTAATGAGTTAACCAAAATCGCCTTGTATACTGCCCTTCTAGCCCTTCCGCCACACCCAGCAGCCTAACGTTGTTACGTCTCTGGCGATTTTCAAAGTCTTCCAGTTTCCACTGGAGGTCCTCAGTTATTTTTTCCTGTGTTGTCTTGAACGTCTGCCAATTTCCGACATCGTCCTCCAGCTTGCCCATTCGTTCCTCAACTTCCGTTACCCTGTCTGCTATTTCATCATATAATTTATTCATTTTACTCATCGTATTTTGGATTTTCTTTGAGGCCTGCCTTGCTCTCCGGCTTTCTGACCTAGCCTCTGCTTGCATTTGCTTAAGTGTGTTAAATAACAGATCAAAAGAGGCATGTTGCGCTGAAGTCCCTGGAGATGCTTCCATAGTGTTATCCTCCTGGTATGTCTGAGAGGTTGCAGAGTAATCTCAGACTAGGCGTTTTTCAGTGCCCCCGGTAACTCAGCAAGCTGCCTATTTAATTTCGTTAGTTTTTTCTTTTTTTTCCAGGTAGTGTCTTTACCTGAGGTGCTAGATCCTGAGTTTGAGATCTCATCAGAGCTCCCCTCACTGATTTGGTCTGATTCTGTATCCTCATTAGGGGAGAAGAAACACTCCCCTTCAGTTGAAGCTCCTTTGCCGCTTTCCATTACTTCGTAAGTCTTACCAGTTACTACAGTGTCCTTGTTAGCCAGACTAACACTACTGCCCCAGGTGTTACCTGGTTTTTGTGTAATACTCACTTCAGCTTCCAGCATCATTATGGCTCCCATCATGTCCGCCTTCCCTAGCTCACGCAATCCCACTCCGACCTCTCCCCCTGCGCTTACCATGCCTGGAGCAGAGCTTCTCCTACCGAAAGACCGTTCTGCTGCTGTGGGCGCCTCTGTGAGTGAGGCAGGATTGCTGTCTGAGTCGGGGCTGGAGCGTTGCCTAGCAACCTTGGGCTCGGTGTTCACCGCGTCCTCAGCATCCTGGAGGACGCTCTTACCGGCAATTTAACCCTGGGCGTAGTGGGGCGTAGTGGGGCTCCGCGGAGCTACGCGGAGAGGGCGAGAAGCTACGCACACTCCCGCACTCCGCGTAGCCCCACTACGCACCTCCCTCCCGCTCTCCCCTACATACATTATTTAAGGAATTACAGTGATTAAAACAATATTAAAGCACTTACCTTGTACGGGGCTCGTTCGGGGCTCCCTCTTTGAATAGCGTCCTTTCCTGGATACCAATGCGCATGCGCGGGCGGCCGCGCATGCGCATTTCTCCCGAGAAATGCGCATGCGCGGGCTGCCGCGCATGCGCATTGGTATCCAGGAAAAGGACGCTATTCAAAGAGGGAGCCCCGGACGAGCCCCGGACAAGGTAAGTGCTTTAATATTGTTTTAATCACTGTAATAGCTTAAATAATGTATCTAGGGGAGGGCGGGAGGGAGGCGGGTGGCGGCCGACTCGGCTACGCCCACAGAGTGGGCGTAGTGTTGCCGGCTACGCTGTCTACGCAAAATGCGTAGAAGGCAACACTACGCCTACTCCGTGGGCGTAGCCGAATCGGGCGCCCACCTTAGCCGGCATCTGGTTTTCTGCTGAGTTTGGTGCTTCCATCGGTTTGTCCTGATGTCTTCGGGGTGAATACCTCTGTTAAGGTATGCTGTCGCAGAGCAGTTTCTTTGCCTTTTATTTTCTCGCCAGCTCTTCCTGCTTTATCTGAGATCGCGCTCCGAGAATCCGCTGGGCTACCCTGTTCACCTCCGGTGTTTATGGTTGTCTTCCCCCGCAGATCTGGTTTCTTTCTCAGTGGGGGAGCTACCGTTTTCCGTATTCCTCCAAGAGATCGTGGCAGCCCACCCGTGTTAACTGCCTCCTCGCCTGTTGTCGCTGCAACGGTAGTTTTTACCGGTGCCGGGTCCGCCTGTTCTTTTGCCTTTTCTTGCCCCTTCTCATGCCTCACAGGTCGCGGGGGCATTTTAGCCGCTTGCTGTTGCTTCTTCTTGAAGCCAAACGCGCTCATCAGGACAACAAATTTTCCCTTTACCCAGATCGGGTCCCAGGGCAATTTCCACTTGAGCTGCACAAGTTGCTTCCTGATAATATCGTAGCCCTTTAGTCCTGTATGTAGCCAGCTCGCCGAGGCCATGGGGGGTCTTCAGCATATCTGAATCTTTAGTGCATACTCAGTTCAAGGTGGGAGAGAAGGGAAAGTGCGACTGCTCACCACAGCCCAGCCGCGGCCATCTTGCCTGATGGATGGTATCGCATCCCTGCTCCTATACTATCCAGATCTTAATGCATATTTATTTTCCGACTCTTTAATCTTATTTAATTTGCAGTATAGGTAGAGACCTCTCTTCCTGATGGGTAACCAGTCAATAGACTGAAGTTGGGAAGAGTTGTGGCCAAGGACCAGCCTGGATGCTGCAGTCTGAAGTCATCGAAGTCTGGAGATCAGAGGCCTTAGAAGTAAGTCCAAGATAAAGGGGATGATTAGTGCCTGGACTATGGATTTCCAGCAAATGGGGGAATCTGGGGAGATCCAAGCAGAGCAGCAGGAGGAAGCAGCCGGCGTGAGATTATTAATTTATAATAATAATCCACATTTGTAAAGCGCACAATCACCCGTAAGGGTCTCTAGGCGCTGGGGGCCGTCGGGAAGATTAAGCAAGCTATTGCCCAGAGTCACATGGTGCTGGGCTAATCTGCCGCCGGCGCTGGGGATCGAACTGTTATCCCCAGATTCCGGAGTCAGTCGCCCTGGCCGCTGCGCCACACCTTTTCCCTATTATAACTTGTGGGGCACAGGACAGCTGAGTCGAGCAGAATGTCAAGATGGTGAGCAGAAGAGGTGGAAACCTGAGGGGGGAGGGGGGCAGATATGAGGGCTGCAGGCGCGAGGACTGTCCAAAGAGGAGCCCTTTCTTTTTGCCACAATTAAGGCACTGGGAACATGAGGTCATCCAGGATGACATTACAAGCACTCACCTGCTGTTCGAAAGCACCGGCAGCGTATGGCTTAGAAAACATAAGGGCTCCTGAACTTACGCCTCTAACAAACTACGCACAGATTGCCTTTACAGACGGCTCTTGAGTTGTTTCGAGCAGAAATATGCTTTACATTCCTGAAGCCCTCCATACATTTGTATATCTGTGATTGGAGTGTGACAGACTGAAGAGCAGGCGCCTTTGACACAACTAGACGTGTGCTCCAGAAGTGCCTTTTTTTGTTCCAGGCTTACATTTGCACTTAGAAGCCGCAGCCACAAAGCACTGTGGAAAACAGCAAATTCCAATCATAGCTGATGTTTATTTTTACGATGAATTTGAAAATGTAATTGTTCCGAATATTCCGTGAGTGGCAGGTTGTATTCTCGGTATGTGTATCTGGCAATGGGTGCCGTGGTGTCAATCACTCCACAACCGTTCTGCCAGCAGCTAGTGTGCATTCCTTTCCCATGCTAAGACACGACTCTCCTGCTGCTTTCAGAACAGTTGTCTTTGAAGTAACTGAAAGAGGAGTTAGTGGTTGAGAAAACTATCACCTACATGAATCACCCTAAAATTATTTAAAATTCCACCTCCTTCTTAAAACAGCCTGCTTACTTCGCTCCTGTGAAAAGTACGAACAAACAGCAAACACACGAGGCACCTACCATACTGCTTCCCACAAGGACTGTTTTCGGCGCAAACTGCATAACACTGGGAAATCACTGCCTTATGTGACAACATCTTCTCTGTAACCTTTCCCAGATATTGGACTGGCGCCACCATGTGGGTGGATAGTTATAAATTGGTAGCCAATCATGGCAGTGACTGATACAGTCACTGTGTTGCTGTTTCCAATCCCTATGATGTAACAAATCTGACTACGACCTTTACTTTTAAGTAAGCTTTTACCTTGTGCTAGTATTAGTGGGTGCATACTTGTGCTTTTTATCACTCACAATGACTGTTTAGTATTGTATTGCAACATTCATATAGCGCTTACTACCTTATGCAGGGTGCTGGAGCGCTTGCCTACATGGGTAGCACACTACACCGTGCATGGTGTGTGGTTGAAAGGACGTTATCTTGTTTTCATCCTATGTGGGAAGTGTGTCCGTGTTGTGTGTGATGACTGCCGAGGTTCGGTTATTATGTTTATTATTTGTTTTGGGTCCTCATCACTTCTATAGGTCAGTGCCCGCGATATCCAAAGTCCATGGGTAGAACAGACCTGCCTCTACATCAAAGATGCTAAGCTTCTACAATGTTGTGTACAGCACATACCTTCTTATTCAACACAAAAGGTCCGAGTCCAGCCACTGGTGTATTTGTTGGGCTGGTGATACTACTTGTTTATAGCATGCTAGACATTTGTTCCTAAAACCAAACCTTTTTTAGGCTTCGCCTGCACTGCACTTGCGCTATGCTTGAGAAATCTATTGTTTTTAACATAAAATTAAAAGGGACTTACATCCCGCCTCCTCTCACTCCTGGCTTCTCATTGGTTCCTGTGGTGCCACTTACCTTTTCCCTATTTCTATTGGCTGTGGCATATTTTCCTGCATTTACCAATGCTTGTTCTTCGTCTGCTTCTCTTATCAGTTTCCCGCCGCCGAAACACTGTTAACCACCGCTTTGGTGGAACTATATTTTCATAAAATTTTGCCTTTTACGCTTGCAGCATATTTATATACAATTTATTACTGGAGACATTAAGTGGTTTGCATAGACTCACAGGATGTTACGCGACGCAGCCGAGACTCGAACCACAATCCCCAGCTCTCGGAGAAAAAAATGCTGCAAATGAAAGCGTCTTTTTTTCCCTGCAAATTATATCAACAAAGGTTTGTGGGGCTGAAATCACTATTTTTCCGGCTTTTAAGGGTCTGACAGACTTATGTCAGAAAATCAACATTTCTTACACAGGTTTGGCATTTTACTGGGATATAGCCGATTTTTGCTATTTTTTGTGCTTTCAACCTTCTTCCAGTTAATGGTAGACATTGGTATGAAAGCAATAATGGATCCTGGAAAGTTATACATTTTAGAAAAGTAGACACAATTCTGAATTCAGCAAGGGGTCATTGGTGTAGATCCTTCAAGGTTTCTTTATAGAAACTAACAGTTGAATATAGGAAAATTCTACTGATGTGGGTGTCTGAGTCTCAGGCGATTTACATGGAATACACTGTTAAGTTTTCTAAAAATAATAAATGAGTGTGGTGCTCTTGAAAGAGGGAGAGAACACTCAACCCCCACGTTTATCAATCAAAATGATTGAAAAAATATTTTTACCAAGTTCAAGGCACACAACAATACATTCAAAGCTATATTAGACAATTATTTAATTTCAAAGAAAACGCTGGGATTCTTGTTTCTCCTATGATGTGTTCTTTAATTCTTTTTAGCCATATGCCAATGCGTTTCGTTGCAGTCGGGGAATCACCCCTTGCAACTTCCTCAGGGCTAAAATATACCCAAAAAACCTTTGTTGTAATATACATATAGTATATATTCTTCATATACGTACATGTTTGGCACCCGCTGCAAAGGTACTATAGACAATACTATGCCTAATTTTTGTGACAGCCTGAACCATCACCAAACCATTATAGTTTTCCTATGATTACTTATTCAGATTCATAATTAGATAAACACATACAAATTTCCAAGTTAATTATATCATAGCATTTTTGTTATTCGTATCCACACCCTACCAGTGACATTTTGTTCATCCTAATTTGTGTAAAAGCCTGAACCATCACCAAACCATTCTAGTTTTCTTATGCTTTCTCATTACGGTTTTTGATAAAATAAACATATATAATTTTACAAGTTATTTACATTCTAGCGTTTCTGTTAATCCTTTCTGTTGTCCTAGAGGAGGCAACCGTGAATTGAAACTGCACAGACATGAAGCTAAATGGATAATGTGCCTTAGGGGGGTGGAAGACGGATTACATTTTGATCATGAATTGCAATATTTCTTAGGAAATTAAGGTGGTCTGATCTGTTGGGACTGCAGAGATTTGGAACACAAGGTACTTAGATTTTTGGATTGATCCTGTCCCTATTAGTACTTGTGATTCTCTTTAGGCACTATAAGAACTTTAAACAGGGATGAATTTTATCCCGCACCTTGAATGGTTGAAAACTTGATTGAAGCAGATCGATGTTATCAGTCTTGTGTAGGCCACCTGTGTTTCAGGCACAAGGCTTTTACACAAATTAGGAGGAACAAAAAATCACTGGTAGGGTGTGGATACGACTAACAAAAATGCTATGATATAATTAACTTGGAAATTCGTATGTGTTTATCTAATTATGAATCTGAATAAGCAATCATAAGAAAACTATAATGGTTTGGTGATGGTTCAGGCTGTCACAAAAATTAGGCATATTATTGTCTGTAGTGCCTTTGCACCGGGTGCCAAACATGTACATATATGAAGAATATATACTATATGTATATTACAACAAAAGGTTTTTTGGTATATTTTAGCCCTGAGCAAGTTGCAAGTGGTGATTCCCCCACTGCGACGAAACGCATTGGCGTATGGCTAAAAAGAATTATAGAACACACCATAGGAGAAACAAGAATCCCAGCATTTTCTTTGCAATGAAATAATTGTCTAATATAGCTTTGAATGTGTTGTTGTGTGCCATGAATATAGGAAAAATTTTAAATTAGTTGAAAAAAACAGCCATTTGTGCCAACGTTTTGACCTGTAACTTCTTCTAATTATGACAGCTGTTTGAAAGCAATATACCGTTACATCCGCTGGACCTTTCTGGTTGTGGGGATATATATAGGACTTGTAGGTTCACCAAGAACCAAACGAACCCAGACCCAATAACTGAGCAGCGTCTTTCAATGGTTTTTTATTATGTACCGGGTATATAGCAATTAATTTGGGAAAATATATACATGGAAAAATCGACATGAAAGACACTTATGAATTTCTGAAATTGGAACAAAATATATAGATTATAAACAGTAGATATTTGTATATTTCCAAAATTGTGAGTACCCATACTAGCATGAGAATTATGGGACATTTTTCAAAGTGACGCTTTTTTTACACATTGTCTTTCATTTGGAAGGCAGAAATGCACCGAAAGTCATTAGGTAATAACATTTGCTCTACAATTCTGTGTTACCCTAAGTCTCCTGATAAAAATGGTACCTCACTTGGGTGGGTAGGCCAAGTGCCCGCGGCAGGAAACGGCTCAAAGCACAAGTTGAACACACTTTATTTTTACACAGAACACTGACCCTTTTTTTTTGCAAAGTGCCTGTAGGAGAGTAGGGTCTGCAATCCTATGATCACCCAGATTTTTGCTTTTTGCTTCACTGGTTTACGACTTTCCCTGGCTGTGGGCCTGCTAATCAGACCCACAGCCTAGCTGTTCTCTATAATCCAAATTGTACCCAGGTACTGAATTGGCCCTGGGCCCTCTCAAGTCCCTGTACCCAGGGCTGAGGTGCACCCAGAAGTCTCCCAGGGGCTGCAGCATGCATTATGCCACCCCTGGGCTGACTAACTAAATCAGACACAACTGGCTGCTTGACAGCTGGGGCAGAGTGGTGTACCCACCCTCTGCTATAGATATAGTATTCCTATATCTAAACCTAAATGGACACACAGATCTCCTATCAGTCACTCCTATGGCAGGCCTTGACAATCCTGAAGGCAGAGTGCTTGGAATCGTGTGAGATAGTGCTCTGGCATGAGCTGAGCCTGTCTGCGGCTGTCGGGATCCATCCCTTAGCCGTTTCCATGATATCGCATACCATATACTCTTAAGTGCATTATAATCCTCGCGGTTATATGCCAACTCTGGTATCGCTTTATCGAAATATGTCGAGTAAGGTGTCATACGAATTGGAATACTAACCCCTCGCCAATTCTGGCGACGGGATTAGCATTTCACCCTTCTAGAGGGACACGACATGTATGTAACCTGTAACCCCGGTTAAAGTCAGACATAGCCTTAGCTCCACAAAATGGATGCTGCCACCGAGACACAAGTCTGCCCTCCTGCTGCTGGGAGTCCTCCCAGAGCAGGAGGCAAGGACAAAGGGTTTCCTGTCAGGGGCGGTGCCAGCACCGTCCCAGACAGGATTTTGTGTATCCTAGGTAGGCAGGGCTTTAGAGGAAGGTGACTGCAAGTGGCACCCCGGTGCTCACTGTGCATAGGCTGGCTGAAACCAGTTCCAGGGGCACTCCAGCCCCTGGCCTGGGGAAAGCCCGCCAAAGGAGAGGGGTGTAACCACCCCCCTCCTAGTCCCACCCATAGGGCAGGACTTAGTCGCGTGCCAGCCCCCTTTTTCAGGATAAAGGTAGGAACTGGCCCCCTTCCAAATCAGATCATCTTTGAATCCTGAAACTACTTTCTGCAAGAAGGAACTCAAGACTCTTCTCAAGATTTCTCCCTTGTGACTAAGGAGTAGTCACCCTGCAGCAGCAGGCACCAACCAAGCATCGCGGTTTGTTGCCAGTCTCTCCTTCGGATCAAGACTGCTCCAGCACGACGAGAACTGGCTTCCCTGGCACCTCTGACCTCAACCTACATCATCAGCCCAGCTGTGACCTGTGGGTGCGACGAGACCTCGAGGGACCAGCCATCTTCAGAACTGCACGACGCTTGTCCAGCACGACTCCCGAGTGACCCTCGACTGAGTGCTTTGGGGTAAGAGAAGCCCCGACCCTGAGCAGCTCCAGCACCGAAGTTCAGTCCCCCTGCATCCACGAGATCTGCGTGGGGCCCTTCTGCTCTTTTCTGCTCACCGCGTTGTCCCGGTCACTTGCCCGTTGGCTAGTGACCCCTTCACGACGCTCCACGACGACAACTACTGCTGGTCTGGTTGCTCCAGACTAGCCCTTGCTCCCCTCCAACAGAGGAGCACCCTGGACCCTCCTGGTCCACTCAAGACGCCATTTTAGGTCCACCGCGTGGGCCTTGCATTTGCCAAGACTTGTTGCCCCAATCCTGGGTCCAGCGACGTCGACAGCAAGAACCTTCATGGGACAGCTCGCACCTCCATCCTGGTCGCCGACAATGCCTCCTGGTCCGAGAGACTGCAGAGCCCAGCAGCGCCCACTCACCTGACTGCGGTGACTTCGCCCGGTGCCATCCTGGTGCCCACTTAATCACTGGCTAGTGATTCAGAACTTGGTCCCCTCTGCTTTCAGGTCTTCTTCTTCCCTGATCCAGGCTTGGATCTCTTTGAACTTTTCTTCACTGGCCGCCTGCCAGCAACTTCTTCTTCAGGCTCCTGGTCCGTCAACGAGGGTTTCCGACGCAACTTGAACCCAATGCAGCCGCAGCCCCTGGGCTAGGTAAACTGAGTACTCCGGTGCTCCAGCATAGTCCAACACTCTAAGTGTTCGGATCCACTCCCGTTTTCGTCCCAGCTAGTCGGGTTCGCCCGAGAACAGTGACTTTGTAAATTCTAGCTTCCATAGACTTTGTCCCGCATCCCGCGTGAGAGTGCACACTCTGCACCCGAGTTCCCTAGGCCTCCTGCTGGTAATCTAAAGGTTCAGTAGTCCAGTCCTAGCGATCCCAAAGCCTCTGAGAATAGTTACTTACCTGCTAGTAATTCGCATTCCACTTTCATAGTATATGGTTTTTCGTGCCCCTAGGGCATTTATGTAAATTGTGCGACTTAAAGTATTTTCGTAAGAGTTTTGTTGTGTGCTTAGCTCCCTGACTCATAAAGAGTTCAGGGTAGTCTTGTTATAAATAAATATCTGTTTATTTTCATAACAACTTGTGTGGTGTCCTTTCACTTGGTGTTCAAGGGGTAATGTGATGGTAAAACAGCTGGCTTAACACGCCCTCTAGAGTCTTAGCCTTAGACTGCTCCTATCCATGCTACTAGGATAGCTGGTCTATAAGGTTGACTTACAACCAATCATCAATAAGGGTTGTTTGGACTGATACATAGTGATCACTAGAATAGTGAGCACTGCATATCAGGCCAACTTCTCACAGTGCCTAGCAGTAGATTTTGAACCCTAATTCCGCCGGCACCTAAAGAAACCTAGCACACCTATTCATTTTTGAAAACTAGACACCCAGGGGAATCCAGAATGGGGGGACTTGTCTGGCTAGTATTTAAATTGTTAGCTAGCGCACAGCGTTGGGTATTGTTGAACTGTTCTTAGAAATGTTATTTGTAATAGTATTCTTGTAGTTTAGGGTGCTCCTAGAGGTGACGTTTCCGTCCCGAAAAACGTTGTTAAAACTGAAAAATGAAAAGTGCTTCCAAGATCTTTGGTTGCATCCCTCTTTTGAGCACTCCTCTTTTATCCCATAGGCGTTGAAAAGATTACAATAAACTCTCCTTATTTACTTTTCCTTGAAGTTATTTATTCATGTTTCATTCTTTAGGAATGAATCACATTCCATCCGATATTTTCCTCTTAATTCATCATATTTCACAAAAAAATTTTTTTGGGTGCTAGATACACTCCACTCCAATGCATTTCGAGCATCAGTGCTCTTCATCAGGGAGTAAGGCTACAAATTAAATTAAACAATGAATGCATTATGATGACAGGATTTACTTATTTTCTACATTTTCTACACTGCTTGCAAACCGGGTGATGTTTTATACAAATCATGCTCATTGTGCAAAACGTGGCTGTGAAATAGTGATCAGAACGGTTCTGTGAGTGCTCATACGACTTTTAAACAGGTGTTCAATTGAATAGTGTTGGTGGGTTTACTCACGTATAGTATGTTAATTTGTTGCCCTCAGGACGATCTGTAATGAAGAAACAATACAGGTAGTCGAAAAAAACTATATGTCCGGGTACATGATATGTAAAGAAAACCAGTAAGTGCTCCTAAGTTTTAAGCACCTTAGGCGCCTTCACAAAAGACTAAAATCCGAAGGTCACAACCGTTCGTTATACTAAAAGTTAAGGACCTGTGCATGTCCACCATTTGTTAGCATATGGCTTCGCGCTATCAAAAAGCGCTTACATTCATGTGATAGACTTACTTGTGAGAAAGTTGTAATCTGCGTTCTTTAGGTAAATTCTTCTTGTCACCGTAATCTGTCCGGTGGCGGGATGTTTGATTACCGGGGTTTCGGCGGTGTGTTAGTAAACGATGTGGCGTGACTCCGCGATGACGCTGTACGCTTGTAATGGAAATTAAAAAAGGACTTAATGCGAGCCCGCAAATGGCGGCCATGTTAGTTATGAAAGTTGTGTCTAATGCAGTGTGTGCAGATAAAGTACTGCCCATGTGTAATGTGCTCTAAGTACAAAAATGAGTATAACAATGAAGATTGGAATGGAAAAACATAATTAAATACAGAATCTAAGAATAAAAGATGCTGCCCATTTTTGACATTATGTTCAATGGCATGATGCTGTTTACTAGTTACACTGTGTAAACCTGTAAAAAGCAACACCATACAATTCCTTTGAGCAAAAAACGAACCTGCTATTCAAAGATAACAGGCGTATTCAATCCGTTCATTAAGACCATAGGGTTTGTAAGATTGTAATTTCATAATCCAGTGGTTTTCTCTCCTTAATAAATGTTTGGTATTATCCCTGTGTGTCTGGCTCTCACCAGGTTCTGTTACCCAGAATCCGTTGCAAATCTCAAAATTTGTTAAAAAAAAACACACTTTCCTCACATTTCTGTGGTTGAAAGTTCTGGAATCTGCGTGGATCCACAAAATTCTATCCACCCCGCATTCCCCAAAGTCTTCTGAGAAAAATGGTACCTCACTTCTATGGGTAGGCCTAGTGCCTGCGACAAGAAAAAGCCCAAAACACAACATAGGCACACCTCATTTTCACAGTGAAAACAAACCTTTTTTTTGCAAAGTGCCTAGCTGTAGATTTTTAACCCTAGCTCTGCTGGCACCTAGGGAAACCTAGCAAACCTATACATTTTTAAAAACTAGACACCCAGGGGAATCCAGGATGGGGTGTCTTGTCTGGCTCTCACCAGATTCTGTTACCCAGAATCCCTGGCAAACCTCAGAATTTGTAAAAGAAAAAACACATTATCCTCACATTTCTGTGGTGGAAATTTCTGGAATCTGTGTGGATCCACAAAATTCCACCCACCCCGCATTCCCCAAAGTCGTCTGAGAAACAATGGTACCTCACTTGTGTGGGTAGGCCTAGTGCCCGTGACACGAAACGGCCCAAAACGCAAAGTGCACACACCTCATGTTCAGAGTGAAAAATGACCCTTTTTTTGCAAAGTGCCTAGCTGTAGATTTTGAACCCTAGCTTTGCCGGCACCTAGGGAAACTAGCAAACCTATACTTTTTTGAAAACTAGATACCCAGGGGAATCCAGGAAGGGGTGACTTGTCTGGCTCTCTCCAGTTTGTTACCCAGAATCCCTTGCAAACCTTAAAATGTGTCAAAAACACATTTTCCTCACATTTCTGTGGTGGATAGTTCTGGGATCTGCTTAGATCCATACATTTCCTACCACTCAGCGTTCCCCCAGGTCTCCCGATAAAAGTGGTACCTCACTTGCGTGGGTGGGTCAAGTACCCGCGACAGACAAGGGCCCAAAACGTATTGAGGAGACTTCAAAATGACCTATCACAAAACAACCTGGTTTTCCAAGGGGGTCACCTGGGTTTTTGTTTGCTTATGTTTATGTTTGTTGAAATAGTAAAAACATACAGTTATCCTGGAAGGTTGTTTGCCTAAAATCTGGATAGCAAACTCCATCTTTCTCATTTAGGTAGTAAGGTTATAGTACAGTTTGATGTTTTAAATACATTCTATATAGACTCCGGCAGTAGACATTTTATTTTTTATTGGGCATTTTTAAAATCACGTTTTCTCCCACGCTCACTCACTCATGCAAACATATCCCTATCAAGGCCGGACTGGCCGTACTGGGCATCAGGCATTTCCCCAGCAGGATGGTAGGGCGAGGGGGGAGGTCTAAAAGCACTGCAAAGTTCCTTGTATATTCAGCAGTTTTCGGGGAACAATAAAAGTGTCAAGTTAACTCTGGTGATTAATGTACCTGCTGATAGAGAGGAGGGAGTTTTATCTAACAGTAGTTTTGACTAATCCACGTTAAAGCAGACGGTTAATATGCTTGCTACAAAGAACATGAACATGTACCATACATATCAAATAACAATATGTTATGTCCATAGCTCAATGGGCGACTGCTTTTGTCACAGAGATTCTTTTGTTACTGTGCAGTTCATAATTTACAATCGTAATCCAGCACAGTGAGCTATGAGAGCTATGAACTGCCATCAAAGAGCTGCATGCAAGCTGCATGGTACAGGTTAGAAAGTTACGTTTTTCCCAGTCTTTCATTATCCTGATTTTGCTAAAAGGTTTGTTTGGGTAGAAAATAATTCTTATTATTAAAGTCAATGTTAACTACTGTGTTATGTTCTGAATCCTGAGATTTTGTGCTTCTCCAGACCAAACCCTCTTAAAGAGTGCCTACCAGTATGGATGGCAAGTGAATCCTACACCTTTTGTCCCCTTTGCGTTATGTAACATTTTCTATACACTAATTTACACATGTATGATTCATTGTCTTTGTATGTGATGTAAAGCGCCCCAACACCCTATACTGATATGAGAAATGCTATCGAACATATAAAATACATGTGAGAGAGGGTTTATAGTGAGATGAGAGGCACTGTTGGAGGGTGATAGTGTGAGAAGGATTGGAGAGCCCCAACAAAGAATTTCGTATTGTTGTGCATAGTAAGGTAATCATTTATTATGCTTGAAAAGCTAATACCATTGAATATACAAAGACAAATGTGTTGTAGAATGAACCTTTTTGTCCCAAATTTTCATGGGGGGATCTACCCCCTCCCCCAAATCCCCCTTTTGTAGTGGTCAGGATCACTCGCTGCGCTCCCTTGCTACGCATTGTACGGGGACTGGTCTGACAAAATTTGCCAGGGCTGCTTTGGGTCCCCAGTTCAGCCCTGATCCCTATTGAGAAATGCTTCTCTCTACGCTTGTATGAAGGGAAGTCTGCCAAAAATTACCCGTCTGCCAAGCAATCGCAGTATAGGCTTTATGTCTAGAAATAGCATTAATTAGTTCTGTTGCGTTTGCCATGGCTAGCATTATATGTTGGACCCACAGTTTGTTACATGCTTCAGAAGATACACTCAAGGATTTGTTAAAACAAAAGTATTTTGTAAATTATAGTTCGAATTTTACATTTACTGGTAATCTTTGGTTTGTCTTTTAATTTCAAAGTGTTTTTATTGAGTTTAAAAGCAAAGAAGACAGGCAGTGCAATGCAATAGACATACATCAGGCAAATATGGCGAGCGAGACAGACATATATGTCTTCTCTATGAAGCAATAGAAATGTAGATAAAGCATGCCCAAGTTGAGAAGCGTTGCCTGGAGGTTGGTAAATGCGCCCTATCAGAGCGATGAATGAACAAAACGATACGAAAAACCCACCCCATCCCCCAACTCCCAACGCCAGCCCCCTCCCCCCTCCCCAGCCAGTATGCCAGTTGTTCCGATTGTCTATCAGAGCCTTTACAGGCTGAAGTGCCTTAAGGTGTATAGGGTCGTGATTGGTCTCGTATACGGGCCGTGAGTCGCAGGATGCGGAGGTATTTCGGACACGTGATTTCGTGGAATTCCCTGGATAGCAGTGAGAGGAGCGGTTGCCAGGTTGCCTGGAATGAGTCAGCAGAGTGTGTGAGCGTGGCCTGGATCCGTTCCATGCCCAATGTGAACCATAGTTTGTGTAGCCAGCCAGTATGAGTGGGTAAGGCGGGCGATCCCCATAGTGACAGGACGTGTTGTGACGCTGCTTGCATGGCGATGCCCATCTGCTTGCCACGAGGTGATCTCAGGGGGAATGTGAGCGCATTGGGCAGCCCTAGGAGTGTGTATGCTGGGAAGCGCGGGATTTCGGTGTCAAATGTTGAGTCTATATCATCTAAAACTGCCTTCCAGTACCCCTGCAAAGCGCGGCATTCCCACAGGAGATGAGTCAGGGTGCCCCTTTCGCCGCAGCCCCTCCAACATAGCGCGCTTCGAAGAGGGTTACCCTGGTTGAGTCTTGCTGGGGTGAGGTGCCAATAGATGGCCAGTTTTACCGCTGATTCCCTGGCTTTAGTATTGCGAGTGGTGTGAGCAGCTCTGTAATGTATGAAGCCCCATTCTTTAGGCGAGAGTGGCCTTCCGAGTTCTGATTCCCAGCGTTTCTGTCCTGCAGTCTTAGCCGGATCGGCTTCCGGGGATAGCATCTTGTAGAGGTCTGAGATAAGGTGTTTATCCGATTCCTTCGACACCAACCAGCGTTCGAATGGCGTCATCTGCCGACCCACCAGGGGGGCATTATCCGGCTGCAGGAGCCAGTGGTGAATTTGGAAGTATTGGAACATGTGGGGCTTAGTCACTCCGTAGTCTCGCGCGATATCGGCGAGTGGGAGAAACCCCTCCAGATCAAAGAGATGGCCGGCCGAACGGCAAGGCGTGTCACGCCATTGCGGGAAGGCGCGGGGATCCGTGCCCGGTGGGAATGCAGGGTTGTCAAAGAGAGGGGTGAGTGGGGAGGGGAAGGTCGTTAGACCTCTCTTGACTGCTACCATATCCCAGGTTGCCATGATAGTGCGCGTGATAGGGGAGCGAAGGAGGTATCGTGGCCTATGCTGGCGGGCAAGAAATGGGATCTTCCACAGGGACGTCCGAGCCATTGCCCTATCTTGAAAGAGCCATCTCTTTTCGGATTCGGGTCTATACCACTCCACCAAATAGCGGAGTTGTGAGGCCTGAAAATATTGCAGGAGGTTGGGGATTCCGAGGCCTCCCTCGTCGACATTTCTATGCGCCACCCGTTTGTGTAGTCGTGCGCGTTTCTTTTCCCATACTAATTGGTGGATGTCACGTTGTAGGTCTGCAAGCACGCCCGGCGGCGGCAACACCGGGAGAGTCTGGAAGATATACAGGATCTTGGGTAAGACGGACATCTTCACTGCCGCCACGCGGCCGAGCAAGGAAAGGGGTTGTTTCGACCAACGCGTGAGGTCGGCCCGGATTTGGGAGGACAATGTTTTATAGTTAAGGGTGACCGTAGAGTCCGTGGAGGAGGTTAGAATGATGCCCAGATACGGAAGCTGAGCGGAGGATTGTAGATCACTGTCAAAGTCAGGCGGCGGGGCATTGGGAAGAGCATGACAGCCCAGGGGCAATATCAAGGATTTCCCCCGGTTAATTTTGAAGCCCGACACCGCTCCAAAGCTCTCCAGCTCCGCCAGGAAAGCAGGTATTGAGCTGGACGGGTGGTCCAAAGCTGCGATGATGTCATCGGCATACAGCCCCACTACGTGGGGTTCACGGCCAAAGGATATTCCTGTGATGCGAGGGTTGTCGCGAACTTTCTGTGCTAGGGGTTCCACGTATAGGGCGAATAAAAGGGGCGAAAGAGGGCACCCTTGACGCGTGCCTCTCTGTATCTCGAAGGGGTCCGATTTAAGGCCGCCTAACCTGACCCGAGCCATGGGGCGGTGGTAGCAGCTCGCTATCCAAGCCAGGACCGTTCGCCCAGGTGGTACCGCCGCAGGACCGCCCACAGGTAGGTCCAATCGACGCGGTCGAATGCTTTCTCCGCGTCGATGGCCAGTAGAGCTGAGTCTGAGTCTTGAAAGTGAGTTTTGTCCACGAGGTGTAGTAACCGCTTAGTATTATCGCTGCATTGGCGGTTCAGGACAAATCCCGATTGGTCTGGTTCGAGGACGCCTGGGAGGCAAGGGCCTAGACGGGCCGCAAGTACCCCCGTAAACAGTTTCAGGTCCAGATTAAGTAAGGAGATGGGGCGGAACGCAGAGCAATGTGTCGGGGGTTTGCCCGGTTTGGGCAGAACCACTATGGAGAAGTGTGGCTCACTGGTTAGAGGAGGCAGACCTAGAAGCAGAGGTCAGCCCGGGACCAGGGTTCAATTCCCGGCTCGGCGGGGTCTTGAGTCCTAAAATGTCCATGGACTCGACAATTCTCGCTCCGGTGCCTACTCGATTCACGGGTTCACACTCTGCGACTCTGGGCAATAGCTTGCTTAATCTCCACAACGGCCCCTCGCGGCGGGATGCCTGGCTTTCACCTTGCGGATACCCTGCCGGGGTTATCTCACAGGGGAATACCAGGACGGGTTCCCTAAGCAAGCGCTTAGAAACCGCTTGGTGATTTGCGCTATATAAATTCCTGTACATTTACATTTATATCGGCTGCCAGCATGTCTGGCGGTATGGAGCTTGGGCCCTCGAAGGAGTTGAACAGCCTCGCGAGGACTGGCGCTAGGATATGGCTGAAGGTTTTATAAAAGCCCGACGAGAAGCCATCAGGGCCTGGTGATTTAAGCGGGCGGAGGCGCGCGATGGCAGCAAGAACCTCGTCAGCGCGAATGGGAGTGTCTAGGGCTTCAGTTTTCGCTGGGCATAGTGGCGTGATGTTGGCAGATTGTAAGTAAGTGTCGATGGCCGTCGGTGACGTTTTGTCTGCGCTGTACAGAGAGGCATAAAAGGAACAGAAGGCGGAAGCTACCTGCGTGTCCTCGGCAATAGTGTTGCCGGATTCGTCCAGGAGCGTAGTGATTTTGGAGCGTTGAACTTTGGCCTTTAAGGCGCTGGCCAAGAGCCATCCGGTACGGTTGCCCCCCACATAGTACGTGTGGCGGAGACGAAGAGCGGCAAACTCCGCCCTGTCAGTGTCGAGGCTAGCCAGTTGAGCTCGGGCAGCCTTAAGTTGGCGCCAAATTCTCGGGGCACATGTGCGGCTGTGGACTCTTTCTAGTTCAGCCACTTTGGTGGTGAGGTCATCCCTCTTTTCTTTACGAAGCTTGGCATCAGCGGCAGCGATAGCTATCAGTTCCCCCCTCACCACAGCCTTTAAGGCCCCCCAGAGGGATGAGACCGAGACTGCAGGGGTGTCATTAGTAGCTAGGTAATCCGAAATGCATTTGTGAAGTTGGCTGACAACAGCCGGTCTCTGTAAAAGGGGTTCGTTGAGTCTCCACGAACCCGGAGTGCGCGGTGACTTGGGCACTGCGAGCGTCAATTCCACCACGTCGTGGTCAGCGAGGGCTGCCGGGGCAATAGACACTGTGGTAATGTGAGGAACGAGGTCCGAGGAACCCAAGAAGTGGTTTAGACGTGCATATGTGTGGTGTACATGGGAATAGAATGTGTAGCGCGCTGCGTTGGGATGCATTGTTCTCCAGAGGTCTAAGAGGTCCCTATCCTGTAGCCAGGTTCTGCCCGCCTGCGAAAGCGCGCCAGTGTCACCATAACGGTGTCCAGATCTATCTTTATTCGTGTCCATGACGAGATTGAGGTCCCCCCCCAATGAGCATGTGGGAGTGAGGTGACTGCAGCGCCTCTGAGAGTGCAGTGAGCAAGAAGGGTTCCTGACCCGCATTGGGAGAGTAGATGGAGCCTATTGTGAATGTGCTTGTGCCTATCAGAAAGGTGTGGGCCAAGAGGCGTCCTTTGATTTCCCCTGTTTTTGCTCCCACCCGGCCCTTGAAGCGTCGGGACACAAGAATAGCTACCCCAGCTTTTTTGGACGGGAGAGAGGAGAAGTATTGCTGTGGAAAGGCTCGGGAGCGCAGCCTGTGCCAGTCTTTAGCTAGGAGGTGGGTTTCTTGCAACAAGCATATGTCAGCCTCTGAGTTTTCCAGGTAGGAGATGACCGCTCTCCATTTGATCGGGTTGTTGAGGCCCTTTACATTGAGAGACAGTATCTTGAGTGTATCAGCCATCCCGTGAGGGTATGGAAGCGATCGAGCCTATTAGCGTAGGATGCTGTAGCGTATTAAAGATTATAGGTAATACTTGAACCCTGTAGAAATCCCATGGCATACTGGTCCCCTCCCCCGTTCCCCATCCCCCCCTACTCTCAACACAGTCCCTCCCCACAACTCCCATCTCCAACCAACCCAGATGGCCACCCTAACCCCAACAGAGTGTACTTCCCCAACACCCCCAGAGTCCCTGTCCCCCCCCCACGCAGTCACCCCTCCCCCTCCCAGAGCAACCCCCCCAACTAGAACAGTTCAAAGTCTCGGGCCTATTTGTGTAGGACACAGGTCCGGAGAGAGTCAATAGAAAGGGTACCATGGTTGCAGCCGAGTTGGCGGCTCCCCGGCCTGTCACCCCAGTAAAGCATAGTGTGAAGAATAGAGCACCCCCCAAGATGCTATTGTCTTACAGGTCAGGTGCTGTGTTGTCCGCCCCTTCCTGCACAGCCGCCTCACGTTCCTGAGCAACTGTCGCCGGGTCTGGTTTCGGGATGGGTCTCGGGGGTCGTCTCCGACGTACCATTTGCCAGCCGTCGCCCGTGCGTCAGGACGGGTCATCCTGCGATCTATTTGGAGAAGTGTCTCTAGAGCCAGAACCCTCCGGCATGTCAATTCCCAGCAGAGTACAAGTATCGCGGAGCGATCTGAGCTGATGAAGGGAGCCTTTCCATTTAAAGATCAGGCGGAACGGGTGACCCCAGGAATAGGGTATTCCATTGTCTCTCAGGAAGTTCGTTGCGATCCGGAAGGATTTGCGTTTCTGTAGGGTGATGGTGGAAAGGTCTTGGAAAAGAGCCACAGGTTCGTCCCGAAAGCTGATGGGTTGCGCCCTCCTGGCTTCCCGAAGGATGCGTTCTTTCAGTGGAAAATCTGGGAGGAAGGCTAGGATGTCCGGCGAAGGTGCAGGTGCTCGGCGTGCCATGCCAACTCTGTGAGCTCTGTCGATCCGAATTGCGAAATCGCGAGTTTCGCCCAGGATTTCCCGGAACAGGTCCTGCAGGTAGTCGACCAGATTGTCCTTCTCGGCTTTCAACGGGACTCCACGGACCCGTATGTTGTTCCGCCTGGAGCGGTTCTCCAGATCTTCAGAGTGCGATTGTAAGTCCACCTGCTGGTCTTGAAGTCGAAGTATCTCCTGCTGTAGCCTTTCCACCTCCATACTGGGGGATTGGTCCGCTTCCTCCAATGAGGCTACACGCTCGCCCAGGCCAGGTCCTGCTTCAAGGTCTGAAAGTCCTCCCTCAGGGTGTTGAAGAGGGAGGCAAGGAAGGCTTTAGTGATGGGGGCGGTGTCGTCGTCCGGTGCCTGGGGGCTCGCCGGGGGCTTCGGGGACGCCGGCGTCTGAGTTTTATCCCCTTTCGGCACATTTTTGTGTAGGAGATCCACAATATTCCGGTTCCCCTTGCGATTAGAGTGTGCCATGGCGCCCGGGCTGGGGTCAGTGGATCCGGGTGTGGGGAGCTGCAGGGGCTCTTCGGGCGTCTTCTCAGTAGCAAGGAGGCGACCGGCTGTCGAGGAGTGGTGGGCGCCCCGGGACCTTCACGGGGGCGGGATAGGAGGCGAGGTATGGCGCTCCGGCAAGAGGATGACCAGACAGCCCCAGGGTTGCCAAGCGCAGATGGCGCCTCCGTGGGAGGGAACTGCTTGGGGTGCTCCTGGCGAGCGCGGCAGCAAGGAAGTACAGATTTTCCCGGGTAGCGGGGCCAGCGCGTGCAGTGCAGCAGGGCGAGAGGAGGAGCGCAGAGCCATCGATGTCGGGGCGTCTATGCCGGTCCGGGGCCAGAGGATCCTGCCAGAGGGAGCCCCCGGTATGCGGCAGCAGACTTGTGAGGCAGAGAAATCAGTGCGCGCCAAATGTACTCAAGCAGGCCCCAGGCAAGGGGGCAGTGCTGCAGACCGGAGATTGGTGCCGAGGTCCTGTGCGCAGGTGAGCCCTCAAGTGTCCCAAGTGGCGGTCGTGCCCGTACCGAGCACCCTGGTCGGGCAGAACCGCCCCCGGGGGTGTGCCGGCGTGTTCTCCCAAGGGGGTTCAGCAGAGCGGGATCTCTTGGAGGCTGAGTGCTGACCGTCGGGGGTCTCCGGCGCCTGGGGAGGCTCCCAGGGACTGCGACGCATGCACGGGTCGGGGCTGACTCTCGCTGAAGCAGGGAAGGTCCGTGGCTTCTGATCCGGCGCTCTGCCCCATGGGACGCAGGTGCGGTGTCTCGTCGGCTGGGGGGCAGGCCGTGGCGGGTCGCTCACTGGTCGTGGGGCGGGTTTCTCCCGCCGCGCCGCTATCTGTGGGGAGGCCTGGGCGGGTCGCGGGCAGCGGGCGCCTTACTTGTGTTGCGCGGCAGCTCCGGTGGACGGGGTCCCGCCCGCCTCTCGGGTAGGCCCACGCCGGGGCCTAAATTAGCAGGAGGCCTTCTGGCTGTGCGTGCGGTATCCGGGAGCAAAACCACTCGGCGGTCACCGGCCGCTCGCCGCCGGCTGCAAGGCACGCCCCACCTCGCTCTGCGGTGCGCGCCTCCGGTGTGCAGTCCGTAGTGCTGGCCGTCGCTGTGTCGTGGAGCTCCAGTGAGAAGCGTCAGTCCCTCGCCGCCATTACGCCTCGCCCGCCGGCAGCTGAAGAGGCGGGTTGCAGGCGAACTCCGTCTTGGAGGGACTCGGTTGGAGGCTCTCCGTGGAGGTGAGGCGCTCAGGGGGGAGATTCGAGCAGTTTTAAGGGGGGTGTCTGCTAGGAATATCGTGCTATGGGGCACAGGGCCGGGGAGCCTCACGGAGCACGTCTTCTCAGGCCACCATCTTGGCCACGCCCCCTCTGGTTTGTCTTTTAAAAACTAAACTGTAAGTTAAAATATCTTTAGACCGGTCTCTGGGACTTATGTAAAGGTGAGATCCAAGTCTTAACTCATGTTTCATTTATTTGTCTGTCGATTGCACAACCTCACATTCGTTATATTTTGCCTTTCTATTTTAAATTGAATATGCAAAAAAAGGAATGGGGTGATAGGGGCCCAAAAATAGGGAAATTATTGCACTTCAGATTAACGTTTGTATCCAAAGGCTATTTTACTGTGGGAAACTCTCAATGCTAATGCTTAATGTATACACAGAAACATACAAAGGTGCTAATATAGTTGCGGCAGCCTACTACCCAAGGTTGCCCTTACACATTAGTCACGCTAATGTGTAAAATATGGCCGTATAGGAACTGCAACAAGCACTCTCCAAGAAATTCACTTTATCCAAAACAATATTGGATACTTTTTTAAAAAATAACTTTATATTAAGAAAAAAGAAATTATACACAAGGCAATAAAATTCTACATTCTGACATGTGCTCCAAAGGGAGGAAAAACCACAGTACAACATAATACAGAAATCATTGATGAAGGGGGGGGTCAGTGAGGAAACCAGAGCAGTAATCACATATGTTACACAAGATATGGAATGTCGGATCAGGGGGAAAGGGGAGCCTCTGGAGTCTCAACGAACGGAGGCGTACATATATCTCCACGGTAAGAGTTCCACTGGCTCCAAATTTTATTCCATTTCCTAGGTCTGCCCCTAGCCACATACACCGTCTTCTCTCTAAACTGCACCAGTCCATATTCTCCCTCCATACCGACACCGTGGGCGGCCGCTGGGAACCCCACAACTGCGCGATGTCTCTCTTAAGAATCATATTCCCAAGGGTCGCCCACTGCTTCTGTGCCACATCATAATCATTCGGCTCCCAGACATTCAACAGGCAGCGCCTGGCCTCGGGCAACAAGGCCACTCCCGTGACCCTTTCCATCACAGTATGGATACGATTCTAATACACCACCACCTCCGGACACTCCCAAATTATATGGAGGAAGGTTCCGACCAGTCCACAGCCACGCTTACATAACCCATCCGAGGAATAACCCATACAAATCAAGCCCGGGCCAGTGACATATACACGGTGTAGAATTTTGAGCTGCACAAGTCGGAGACGGGCCAGAATCGCGACCTCACTTGGAGAGGATAGCGCGGATTGCCAGTCCTCATCGTCCAACTCTAGACCGTCACTGGTCCAAACCTCCCTGAGACGCACCAACAATCCCGACCGATCATTAATCAATTTCTTGTATATCAAAGAAATAGTGCTGTCGGGCACGTAGCCGTCAAGCACCCGATCCTCGAGTGGGAACAATTCATGGATGCTAGTGCCCCCAGGGAAAACTGAACTCAAGGCGTGGTGAATCTGTGTATAACGAAAGAATTCCCTGTCACTAAAATCATACTCTGTCTGCAATGCCCCGAAGGTCTTAATTTTACCCTTGACCCAGAGATCACTCACCCTACTGATACCAATCATATCCCACTTTTCAAATCCTTTCATCTTCCAAAGGTACCCCTGTCTTTCAGATGCATACAACGGAGTCGCTCGGGTCAGTCGATCCCTCCATCCCATCGCCGCATTCGCGTCGTGCCACACTCGTACCGCAATCTTGGTGGGTCCTGATAGTTCCCTTCCCGCTGCTTTGGAATAAAGCGCCCTATTGTAGTTCCCGCCCGGTAACAAATATTTATCCATCTCAAATGCAGGGTTAGAGGCCAGCGCGTAAGTTCCATGGTTAATCGCTCCCAGCTGAGAGGCCCAGTAATATCGCCTGATATCCGGAAGTGCTATACCCCCGTCATACCAGGGGAGTGTAAGCTTAGGGAGGGCAATACGCGGGCGGCCATCCCAGATCAATTGCCTCTGAAGACTCTCCACCACTCGAAAGTAACTTGCCGGGATAATATCAAGTGTATTCTGGAGAGCATATAGAAATCGCGGCAGGGACATCATCTTAAAAAGAGCTGCGCGCCCAAGTGGCGAAAGCGGTAGCTTGCGCCAACGCACAATTTCAAGTTTCAACCTCTGAAGAGGGGGGAGCAGATTACGCTCATAGCGAGCAACTGGATCCAAAGATATAAAGATCCCCAAGTACTTGAATCCGGTTTGCGAGACCTGGATGGGGCACCCGCGCGGCAGGGAGGGGGTACCACCCGAAAGCACATACACACAGGACTTGGCCCAGTTGATCACCAGACCAGAATTTTTACCAAAAGATGTAAGCACGTCAATCAGAACATTCAACGATTTTCGAGGGGACGTAAGGCATAAAAGAATATCGTCTGCGTAGAGCGATATGCGATCTTTGAACTCCGGGGTCCATTGGATACCCTTCATCGAAGGCTCCCATCACAACCAGGCAGCCAGAGGCTCCAGGGCCAGGGCGAAAAGAAGTGGGGACAACGGACAGCCCTGCCGCGTGCCCCTCCCGAGGACAAAGGGACCAGACACTCGACCATTCACTACCACCTGCGCCAATGGCTCCTCATACAAAAGTTTCACCCAGCCAATGAACCCGGGACCAAAGCCGAATTTCGCAAGAGCGGCCCAGAGATATGGCCATTCCAGTGTGTCGAAGGCCATCGTAGCGTCCAAGGAAGCCAAAATGGCCGGCTCACACAGAAACACGGCCCTCGCGAGAACACCGTGCAGACGCCTCAGGTTGAGTGCAGTATTGCGGTGTGGGATAAAACCAGACTGATCCAGGTGAATCAAGTCACTAATTACTATTATCAAGCGGTTTGCCAACAACTTGGCAAGAATCTTTGGTTCGGCGTTTAAAAGCGAAATGGGCCTGTAGGACGCACAGCGATCTCTTGGTTTCCCCTCCTTATAGATCACAACGATGGTGGCGAGACGCTGGTCACGAGGGAGGGAGCCGATGTCCCGCCACTCTAGAAACATGTCGCGGAGGTACGGCGCCATTTTATCAGGACGCAACTTGTATAGCTCGATGGGCAGGCCGTTAGGACCCATGGGTTTGCCCGAACGCACAGAGTGAATGGCGATGGCCACCTCCTCCGCCGAGAGAGCTGCGTCCATTAGGTCCCTGTCCGCTTCAGACAGGCGAGGCAATGCAATGTCGCGCAGCAACAAATGAGAATCTTCCTCAGGTCTATCAGACACTGGGGAGTATACAGTCTGGAAATGGTCCGCGAAACACTCAACGATCTCAGTCGGATCAGTCACACACACTCCATCAGCCTTCTCAATCACTGGAACCACACGACTCGCCCTCTCTTTTTTATCTAGCCAAGCAATCAATTTCCCTGTCAAGTCTCCCACATCATACAGTCTGCCCTGTTGCTCTCTACTCATGACTTTCGCAGCATCCATAACCAGGGCTTTGTAGTCTAGTTGTTTGAGGCTGAGGGCATGAAGCTTATCACAAGTCACTCCCAATTCCAATCCACTTTCAAGTTCAGCTATTTCAGTCTCCAAACGGACCACTTCCTCATTTTTACGTTTCTTGGTGCTAGTGATTAAAGACAGTGCCTGTCCACGTTTGACCGTCTTAAAAGCCTCCCACATTGATACAGAAGAGGACACGGACCCCTCATTCTCAGCAAAGTACAGGTCCATGGACTTGAACAACTCTGCACGGGTTTTGGGATTTCGAAGATACCAGGGATTGATTGGAGCAACCCGACCCTCGTTACCCACCCTAGTGTCTATCTGGAGCCACAGTGGGGAGTGATCCGATATGCCCCGGGCCAGGTATCTAATCTCCCTGATAGAGGAGGCCTGCGCCGACGGCATCAATACATAATCAAGTCTAGAAAGACTGGAGTGGAAAGAGTATTGTATCTGGTCCGGGTGCATCAGCCTCCAACAATCTACCAGCCCCAGTGTATCCAAGAACCCACTCAACCAGGATTGCGATCTAGTGAGAACCCTGTGGGGTTAGCGATCTAGGGTACCGGAGACAACCGAGTTAAAATCACCACCTAATATCAGGACACCTTCTGGAAGCCCAAACACCACACGCCCAAGATCTGCAAAGGTCGAGGTCTGTAGACCGGGCGGAACATATACAGAGATCAGCGACACAGTCCTCCCCTCCCATCTCCCGGTGAGAGCGGCATAGCGCCCCCTAACATCAAGAATCACTTTGTCTATTTCAAGGGGGAGAGAGGTCTTGATTAGGATGCCCACGCCCCTAGAGCCAGAGATAAACCCAGAGTGCGCAGCGAGACGGTATCCTCGCCGATTCATGGCGTGACAAGTATTTCCAATCAAGTGCGTCCCTGCAACAACACAACATCAGGGGAAAGGCGTCGTAAAAACTGTGGCACTACTCCCTGCTTTAACCTATCCCCCAACCCATTGACATTCCAACACAATAGTTTCAACCCACTACCCCATCCCAGAAATGAATGCAGAATCCACCCCATCGCGAACACAGTGACCAGATCCAAGAAGTAAACAATACGTTGCCTTGAAAAAAGATAAAACACACCCAAACACCCCCCTCCACCCCCCAACTTGAACCCGTTACAATACCCCCCACGCTGCACCCCTGCGTTAGACTCAAAAGCCACCCCAATTTGCAGTGTGCCTGTCGCACTAAAATTAAACTAGTCTACAAAAAGAAACCCGGGGGAGGAAGAGTCCCATTCCCCCCGCCACCCTCGGATAAGCAACAATAAAACCAGATTAATACGAAAGTCATCGAACCCAGCTGCACAGAATGTTAAGTGTTCGGAAGTCGGGAACCAGATTGTCATTCTTGTTCCGACATGCCACCCTCAGCTCCACCCGAGTGCTCCAGTCGGTCGCTCCGCTTTGGTAATGTATCTAGCCAGTCACTCACTTTCTCGGGACGATCAAAGAAAAACGTCCGGTCCTCATATTCAACACGAAGCCTGGTTGGAAATAGCATCGCATATTTTAAGTCCATGTCTCTCAACCTTCGCTTCACCCCTTGGAACCCCATCCTTTGCCTTTGAACGAACTGGGTGAAGTCCGGGTAAAAGCTCACCATTGTGTTTTCGAACTTCACGGGCCGCCCACCCTCGATGCCTGCAGGATAACGTCTCTATCTCGGAAGTTAAACATTCTGGCGATGACCGGCCTCGGAGGGGCACCTGGCTTCGGCTGCCCACCCGGCACGCGGTGCGCACGCTCCACAGCAAAGAATTTACTCAGTCCCGTGGGGGCGAGGTGATTTAGGATGAGGTCCTCCACAAGAAGATCCATAGCAGGAGTTTCGGAGTTTTCAGGGACCCCGATAATACGTACGTTGTTGCGTCGGGCCCTATTCTCAAACTCCTCCAGCCGACGAGTCATGAGATCATTGGAGGATCGCAAGTTGCCAACCTCCATCTGCAGGTCGGATACATCGGTAGTGAGGCTGGAGGTCTTCAGATCTAACGATTTGACCTTCTCATTAGTCTCCGATAAGTCCGCTCTAATCAAAGTGACGTCGATGGCTACGGTGTCGAGTTTAAGGGCGAGAGCCTCATATTGCTGGCCAATGGAGGTCTTCATATTGGCAATGGCGCCCATGGCATCTTGTAGAGTCAAGTCGATCGGAGCGGCTGAGTCTTCCTTAGCCTCTTCCAGGGTCCTACTCGTACCTCCGGGGGACCCCTTGGGATGGGTATATCGGTCCATGACATTCGGTTGGACAGTTCCCCCCCGAAGAGGCGTCTTGGTTTTCCGTTTCTCGTTGTCGGGCCTGCCCGCCATGTTGTACATTGTGCCCCCGAGGGGCCCGTGACACCTGGTGAAAATGGCCGTGTGCGGTCACCCGCCAGAGTGTTCAAAAACGGGGTGCCAGTGGCAATAGCGGCAGCATAGCTCAGCACAGAGACACTCGCAATCAGTGGCACCCGATGGAACTGCTGAGTTCGGCTAGACCGCGGGCAATCGGGTCAATCCGGCGATCGAATGAGGCCAAAGACACACGAAACGAAACTGAAAGTTAACTCCAAGGCAATGAGCAGAACCCCTCGGGCCGTTGTTGTTGAACTACTCCCCGGGCGTCTCAGTGACTCGAGCCCCAGGTGTCGCCGTAGGGTGGGCCTTAAAAGTTCAAATCGTCGTTGTGATGGTTCCCGAAGTCCAAATTGATTTTTGAAAGCAACTGAAATATCAGCCAAGTTTCATCTCCAGTAACCCGTCTTCATAGTCCGGATATCTTGCAGGATATATGCTGAGGGCGGCGAGGGTCTCAGGAGCCCTGTGCTCAGGCGGCCATCTCGGATGCGCGCAAAGCTCCTCCCTCCAATATTGGATACTTATTCATATGACAATGTGCTTAATATCACTTTTGTTTAAACATATTTTTATTGGCATTTAAAGTAATCACAGATGAGCAGATACAGTCATTACTATCATTCGTTCTTCCATTTTACTACAGTATATAACACCAGCAGTAGATCCATTGCACGGTATTCAGTCTCATCATCTACCATATTCAGCTAGGGTCACAACATATGCATTATAAACAGTAATGCTTAATATTCCTGGGTATTGCTGTGCTAATAAAATTGTACCTGCTGCAGTTTATTCTCCAAACTTTGTGTGTCTATAAGTATCGGATAGTCCAACTCATCTCAAGTAGGAGCTCCAACTGGGAGATCTCCATTGTACTGTCTTTTGTTTAAAATCTGTTTGCTTGGATTACGATTCAGACGAGAACAATATAGCCAACAAAATCGATAGAAAACTGAGAAGGGGAAAAGAAAAAGATGAGAAGAGAAGGAAGAAAGCAGGGAGACAGAGAATGGGTGAGGTGGGTGATGGTCAACATCCTCCCAATATGGAGAACATGGTCTAAGGAAGCACGGTTGCTGCAATACCCAAGGCCAGCGCATGTCATGGGTGACATTCAAGAGGAGAGCAAGGCTGCCTGGGCTGAGGGAGAGTGTGGGGCACTGGGGGCCTGCGGAGAGAGCCCCACCAAAGGGAGGGGTCTAGCGGTACCACTATTGGATCCCCAGAGGATATCTGCATCCGGAGGGGATACGGTATCTTCAAATAGGCTTAAAGCCCGGAGCTTCGGGGGCTGGAGACGGGCATGTTCCAGTCTACAAAAGTAATCTACCAACGGTTGCCAACGTTTGGTGAAATTAGTATCTTGAAGTTGCAAGCACGCCTTAAGCAACTCCATTGCCATAGTACCCAACAGGCGAGTGAACCAGACATTTACCGGAGGCGTTTCAGCATTTTTCCAATAAAGAGCTATGATTTGTTTGGCTGCGTCAAGCATATGGAGGCTTAGGTGCCAATCTCTGTGGGTCATGGCATGCAGGTTCACTGGCCTGAGGCCCAAAATGACTGTGGTTGGGTTTTCGGGCAACAGATAGCCAATTACCAATTTGATATGGCTAAGGACCTCCTTCCAGTAGATGGTCAAGAGCGGGCACGTCCACCAGATGTGAAGAAAGTCCCCGGGGGTCCTCGTGCAACGCCAGCAGAGAGGTGAAGAGGTAGGAAACATTTTGTGTAACCTCTGTAGAGTTTAATACCATTGTGTCATGACCTTGTACGCCGTTTCTCGTTGAGAAATGCTACGGAAAACCTTCGGAACGTCGCGCCACAAGTGGTCCCATTGTGTGGGCGTGATGTCGGTGCATGTGTCCGACTGCCACCATGACTGGTAAGCATGTGGGGTGACCTGCTGTAAGTGTTGGAGGACTTGATATGTGTGAGAAATTGGCCCCTGGGGTTGTCAAAGGAATGCACCAGCGGGTCAAAAGGGGTAAAGGGGTGAGTGACCGCCTGTTCCGAGGATGACGCTTGGAGCCAATGCCGGAGTTGAAGATATTGAAACCTAGCCCCCACAGAGTGCTGGAAGTCCCGTTCACATTGATCAAAAGATTTAAAGTAATGCCCCAATAAGAGGTCCTGAAGAGTCCGACAACCCCTATCTGACCAGTCCGAGAAAGAATGCTGGTGGAAGGCAGACGGGAAATGGGAGTTGCGTGCGATAGGAGTGTAAGGGGACGGGAAGGAGGCAAGGCCTCTAGACAATGCTAGCTTATCCCAGATATCAAGCACCGTCCGTGTGGGGATAGCTATATAGGCGCTACGTGAGCGGGCCTCCCATGGGAGCCGAGCGAGATCCCAGATGGGTCAACAGGTCACCACCCTATCCATGTGATACCAGACTTTCTCACTCTCCCACGCCATCCATTCCGAAATAAAACGGAGATGAGAGGCCCATTAAAACTCTAACAAATTGGGACAAGCCAACCCCCCTCTGTCTCATGGTCACAAGAGAATTTTATTAGAGAAGTGTGTTGATGCCCTCCTCAAATGAATGTGGTGAGCTCACGCTGAAAGCTCTGGATCTAGTGCTGTAGGAAGGGCGTGGGAAGGGTCTGAAACAGGTATAATATTTTTGGGAGTACCGACATTTTGACTGTGTTCAAACGCCCCAGCCAGGAGAGAGGGAGAGCTTTCAATGCTCTCAGATCCTCTAGTACGACCTTTATACACTCCTATCAGTTAGCTTGTGACCACGTGGCTAGGTCGGGGGTCAAGTTAAGCCCTAAATATCAAATGGAATGGGAGGCCCATTGATATGGGACAAGAGACTGGAGCACAGGGATCTCCACCTCCGGGATCGTGAGGTTCAGGGCCAAGATTTAGCATAATTCATTTTAAGGCCTGAGACCAGTTCAAACGATTGAAACAATCTATGAAGAGCAGGCAAAGAGATTCACGGGCGTGATAGCGTAAGAAGGAGATCATCCGCAAACAAGGCTATTTTATGATTCAACTCACCGAGTGTGATGCCAAGAATATCGAGGGACTGGCGTATCATGACAGCAAGGGGTCTTACTACAAGGGCGAATAAGAGGGGGGAAAAGGGCTCCCCTGGCGGGTGCCTCTATGGATCGAGATGGGGCTTGGGAGTTCGCCGTTAACCAGTACCTGTGCCAGAGTGGAGAGGTAGGGAGCCATGATCCTACCGATCATCTGAGGATACAGCCCTATTTTATGCAGGACAGCCTGGAGGAATAGCCAATCCACCCGGTCGAATGCTTTTTCAGCATCGAGCAACAACAAGCAGGAGGATATCTTCCAGTGATGAGCCTTCCCGACTAAATGTGCGATGCGTCGCACAATGTCCGCACCCTGCCAATGATGAATGAAGCCAATCTGATCAGGTTCAAGAAGCTCGGGTTGGTGCGGATCAAGTCGCTTGGCTAATATTTTAGTATAGCGTTTAAGATTTGCATTTAAGAGCGCAATAGGGCGGAAAGAGGAGCATACCATGGGATCCTTCCCTGGTTTGGAGAGTAAAGCAATTTCGGCCATTTCCATAGATGCGGAGGGTCCCTCAGTATCTGAGAAAGAATTAAAAATATGAAGAAAATTAGTTTTAATTTGCAGGAGAAAAGCGCGATAGAAAGAGACAGGAAGGCCATCTGGTGACAGAGATTTATAGAGAGGGATGTCCTTTAGGGCACCAGTGAGTTCCTCTAGTGTAAGCAGGTCCTCCAGGAGCTGCGCATGATAGCAGCCAATCGGAGACCAGGCACAGTCTCCCAATACAGTCTGTATCTGTTCTGGACTGGGCGGTTCACTTGTGTAAAGGGACGAGTACTACTCATGAAAGGCTTTTAATTTAGCGACTTCAGTGGTGGCCAATGTGCCATCCTCCCGTTTAATTTTGGCAATGTGTGACTTAGTGGCCTGTGTCCAGAGGCAACGGGCCAGGACTGCACCCACCTTGTCTCCCCCCTCATAATACCGTTGTTTCAAGGCTAAGGGAGCGTGTTCTGCCTTGATGGTTCTTTGCGCCCTTAACTGGCCTCTAAGCATGGCAAGGCGTCTCTTGTGGAGGGCCAGAGGACGTTCCTGATCTAATCTTTCAAGTGCCTTCATATCCCGAGAGAGGTTGTCTTAAAAAAGATGGGCTTCCCGAGCCCGAGATATGGCAATGGACGTAATACAACCTCGAATCGTGGCCTCAAACGTGTCCCCGGCCACGGGAAAGGGGTCTCAGGAAGATCATTGGACGCAAAGTCAGACGTGATAGCATCACAAATTTCCACCACATCCACAGGATCCCGAAGAACTTGGGGAGGGAGACATCAATGGGGAAGACGGCATGGGCGATAGGAGTAGTCCTGTATGAGAAGTTCCACATGAGCGTAATCAGAGATCGAGATGTGGGACATAGACGCCGAGAGAATGTCGCTGATCAGGGAGTGCGAAACGAAGATGTAATGGATGCGCGAGTAAGAATGATGGACATGGGAATAGTAAGAATAGTCGCGTGCGGCTGGGGAATGGTAACACCAAATATCTGTTAAGCCAAGATCAGTTAGACGCCACTTTAAGGTGGAGGACATAGTCCACTTCCCATGAAACGAGCTGTCGCTGGGGTCCAGACCCGCATCCCAGACCAGGTTGAAGTCGCCCCCCAGGATGAGGTGAGAGTCATCATGTGTTATCTGTTATCGCTGGAGACCCCTAAGGAAGAGGTCTTGAGCGTGATTGGGAGCGTAAACATTGCAAAGGGCCACAGCCCAATGCCCGATCTTGACCATCAGTTTGAGGAATCTGCCATATTTGGCTACAGATCACCCTGGGGTCTCCCTTGTGGATGCCTGCCCTACAAAGGATAGCCACCCTAGCTGATTTAGTGGGTGCAGATGCCCAGAATTGGAGGGGGTATCGAGGGCGGGCCATGCAGGAGATATCTGTCCTCAGCAGGTGAGTCTCCTGTAGGAAGACAATATCCGGATTCTGCTGCAGTAAATATCACCATATCTGGTGGAGTTTGTTGGGGGAGTTAAGACCCTTTACATTAAGGGAATAGAGTTTCAGACAGGGTATATAAGTCATGACACAGGTAGACAGCTCGCAAGTGTCAACGCAGGCAGAGGGATTAGAGTGGAATGCAGCACCATCTCACCACCCCATTACGCAGAACCCAGCGTGAAGCAGGGACGGGGAGAAGCAGTGTTCACGTAGAGTAGCGCACCCATTGTAGGTAGGACAACCCTCCCGCCAAGGAAGGAAGGAAAGGAAACGTGACCTATTCCAGTCCAGGAGCAAGCCAGGCTCAATGGCACAAGCCATCACAGAGATGTCACTCTCCGAGGAATAGGAGGAGAAGTGGGTCTCAGAATATCAGCATTGTCGTCGAGGAGCACCCTCGGTGCTGCTGCCAGGATGTAGTCGGGGCGAGGGGTGGGCAAGCCCGGGCAGCAATGGCCGGTGAAGATGATGAAGATCTGTGAGACGTGGAGAGATGCCTAGATGTTAGTCCTCTAAGGGCTGAGAGCCTGAGGGAGACTGACCACCATCTAACGAGCGAAAATGTTGGATAATGTCTTGTTTGGCTTTAGAGGAGGCGCGTTCCCCTCGGTGAGATGGGCGTCTAGATCGGTACACCCTGCCATTGAGTTTTCTCAGGTTCGCGGTTCAGGGATGGTAGTCTTGAAGGGCCGGATGGCGGACTGACCGGGAGGTGAAGCAGCTGCGCAGCCTCTTGGAAGGATCGCAACACCGACGTTTTGATTCCCATTGGAAAATGAGTGCGAATGGTTGGCCCCATTGATACTGAACGCCCAGATCCCTTAACTTGTCGGTGACTGGTTTGAAGTCCCTAAAGCGACGGAGCGTGGTAGGGGTGAGGTCCTGGAACAACTGGATGGTAGGGCCCTTGTAGATGAGTTCCGATTTGGAGTGCGCTGCCTTGCGGATGGCCTCCTTTTCCGTAAAGAAGTGAACCCGGGTCAGTATGTCGGGGATAAGGCCAGGGTGACCTGGAGGACCAGACATGTGGTGGGCGTGGTCAAGGGCCAGCAGAGGGCATCTTCATCCCCTTTAATTTCCTGTAGCAGGACTGCCATGAATGTCATGATGTCCGAGCCCTCAGCCCCAATGGAGACCCCCCTTAGGCTCAAGTTGTTGCAGTGGCCCCGGTTTTCTAAGTCCTCCTGCTTGATCTGAAGTTCTATGTGTTGTTCCTCCAAGGTGACCAGACGCTGCCAAAGTTTCTCCTGGTCTTCCGTGCGAGCGTTGCCTGTCTTTTCGAGGTTATCTACTCTTCTTCCAAGTTCCATAACATCTCTCCAGAGCTCCCTGACGCAAGATTGTACCTCCGTTTGAAGAGAGTCAATTTCAGATTTAAGTTCTTGCATAAAATTGGCCATGAAGGATTGGGTGTCAAGGTCAGAGGACCCCCCGCGATGATGCCATATCCACGACAGGAGTAGAGCCCGGTTTATTCCACAGGGCAGTCACAGGGTTGTCCTTCGGGGGTGCAGCAGTGTCCTTCCCAGCCTTTGATCGAGCCATGACTCCTCAGGATCCATGTTCTGGGCAGGAGATCAAGGCCAGGGAGTGCCACACGAGGCCGGGTGGCTCCCCGTGGGGATATTGGGGAGCACCACAGTAGGCGGTAGCAGAACGCTCCCCAGGCGAGGGACGAGCAACAGGGGGGCGGTCCCCCAAAGTTCTGGGCTCCGCAACTTCTCCACCAGCCGCATGGAAGAGTCTGGGTCGCAGGCCGGGGCAACGCAGCTCCACAAGACACCAGGGCCAGGCAAGTGGTGCAAGCAGGGACCCCTCCGCAGGATCACACAGAAGTGGGCGCACGCACCGCTCGGGGGCAAGACAAGGAAGGAGGGGCGACAACCCTGGGCCCAGCTGCGGCGCGTGTTTGCAGACCCAGGGTGCACCAACCCAACAGGCGTTGTCACTCTCCGCGATTAAGGGAGTGGAGTCTCAGAGCTCCCAGGGAGTAAGCCAGAGGAAAAGTCTGTCCAGTGGCTCGATATCCTGTGTTGCGGCAGCAGGTCTAAGGTGTCAGAAGGCGCCTCAGCTGGGGGGCGATATATCCTCTATGAGGTAGAGCTGCACTCCCAGGCCACTGCACCCCCAACCCAGTGACCCGAGTACCGTATAGGGCCCACCAATGATCAGGAGGGTGGCTTTAGGGGTCCCCTTCTTCAGGAGCTCTCCAGGGCCCAATAGGGACCCAAACGGCGGCCGCAGGCACCCATTACAGGCTCTCCCCCCAGGATCTGCAAGCACACCCTCACAGTCAGCCAGAAGGATGCACCCGACAGGCAGCGAATGTCCAGGCAACGATGGCCGACACTCGATGTCCAGGGGTCTCCAGCTGCGTCACCACGATGTAGCAGGGAGCTAGGTCGGGCACCCAAGCAGGTCTCCACTAACCACACTGGGGCTCAAAATGACGATGAAGTCCATTGCTGCAGGTCTGCGTACCCTCGATGCACCCTTGCAGAGGGGCCCAGGCCTCAAGGCTGCCACCCCAGACCCCCAGAGGGGATAGAGGGCCCCTGGTGTAGCGACGGGTAGACGTGACAGGCCCTCGTCGGGCAAAAGCTCTTCAGAGCCCAGAAAGGCCAAAGATGGCGGCCTCTATGGCTCCGGCCGGGATCCGGCCCTGCGTTGGCGGGGACACCGCCTCCCGCCGTCCAAGGCTGCAAATGGCTTCAGGGACCCTCCGGGACACAACCGTAGATGCGGCGTCTCCAGGGAGTACTGGACGGCCGGCCAGGACCCCACGGTATGCGCCCACGAACCACGCCAGAAAGGCTAAAATGGCAGCCCAGGAAACCACTGCCGATGAGTGCCCCCTCTGTAAATCAGCGCTGGGGGGTCCGGGCCTCCGAGTCACTGCCGCGGACCCCAGGAGCTCCGGTAGGACGCCCGGGAGTAGTGGCAGGAGGGCGTGCGGGCTCCAACCGGGCAGCGAAACTTCAGGGCCCGGGGGACCCAAGATGGCAGTTGCACACACCCGGGCCAGGGTCAATCAGCCAATCAATCAATCAGAACATTTGTAAAGCGCACTACTCACCGGTGAGGGTCTGAACGCGCTGGGAGGGGATGCTGCTACTGCTTGAATAGCCAGGTCTTGAGTAGTCTTCTGAAGGCTAGCAGGTCCTGGGTCTGCCGTAGGAGGATGGAGAGGGTGTTCCAGGTGTTGGCGGCGAGGTGGGAGAATGATCTGCCGCCGTAGGTCGCTCTTTGGATGCGGGGGATGGTGGCAAGGGCGAGGTCGGCGGAGCAAAGCGGAACGGGCAGTTGGCGGTGTAGAAGGTGAGTCGTCTGTTGAGGTATGCTGGTCCGGTGTTGTGGAGTGCCTTGTGTGCGTGGGTGAGGAGCTTGAAGGTGATCCTCTTGTTGAAGGGGAGCCAGTGCAGGTCTCTCAGGTGGGGTGTGATGTGGCTGTGGTGAGGGTTGTCAAGGATCAGACGTGCAGAGGAGTTCTGAATATGTTGTAGTCGTTTCAGGAGTTTGGCCGAGGTTCCTGCGTAGAGGGCGTTTCCGTAGTCCAACCTGCTGCTAACGAGGACCTGGGTGACCGTTCTTGTTTTGGTGGGGATCCACCAGTAAATCTTGCGGAGCATGCAGAGGGTGTTGAAGCAGGAGGACGAGACAGCGTTGACCTGCTTTGTGATTGAGAGAGATGAAACCCAGGTTGCGTCCGTGGTCGGTGGGTGTTGGTGCTGTTCCCAGTGTTGGTGCTGTTCCCAGTGCGATCGGCCACCAGAAGTTGTTCCAGGCCGAGGTGGTGGAGCCGAGGTTGAGGAAATATGTCTTATCCGGGTTTTTGCTTCAGAAGGCTGTTCTTCATCCACTCGACAACGGCTTTCATTCCTTTGTGGAGGTTGGTTTTGGCAGTAAGGGGGTCCTTGGTGAGGGATAGGATCAGCTGGGTGTCGTTGGCGTAGGAGATGATGTTGAGGTCATGTAGTCGGGCGACTTGGGGGAGCGGTGCCATGTAGATGTTGAAAAATATCGGGCTGAGGTTTGACCCCTGGGGTACGCCGCAGATGATCTCGGTGGCTTCGGAGCGGAAAGGGTGGAGGAAGACGCTCTGTGTTCTGCCGGAGAGGAAGGAGGTGCTCCAGTCCAGAGCCTTATCTCGGATCCGAGGGTCGTGTAGGTGTGTGCGTGAGGTGTGTTGGCAGACAGTGTCGAAGGCGGGTGACAGGTCCGGGATGATGAGGGCCGCGGTTTCGCCGTTGTCCAGCAGGGCCCTGATGTCATCGTGGCGGCGATGAGGGCAGTTTCGGTGCTGTGGTTGCTGCGGAATCCGGACTGCGACGGGTCCAGGATGCTGTTCTCCTCGAGGTAGCGGGTCAGTTGTCTGTTGATGGTCTTCTCGATGACCTTCGCCGGGAACGGTAGCAGGGAGATGGACCGGAAGTTCTTGAGGTCCTTAGGGTCAGCCGTTTGTTTTTTGAGTAGGGCATTGATCTCAGCGTGCTTCCAGCTCTCCGGGAAGATCGCTGTTGAAGGAGATGTTGATGGCTTTCCGGAGATGGGGTGCGATGGTGGTGCTGGCTTTGTTGAAGATGTGGTGTGGGCATGGGTCTGACGGAGATCCGGAGTGGATGGTGTTCAAGATTTTGATGGTGTCGGTGTCGCTTATGTTGGTCCAGGAGAGCAGGGTATCGGTGCGGATGGTGGCCGTGGGGTTGGAGGTCGCAGTGGCTGTCGGGGCGGTCGTGACATTGAAGCTGTCATGGATGTCTGCAATCTTGCGATGGAAGAAGGTGGCAAGGTAGTCACACAGGTCTTGTGAAGGTGGGATGTCGTTGGGGTTGGAGCTGGGGTTGGAGAGTTCCTTCACGATGTTGAAGAGCTCTTTGCTGTTGTGTGCGTTGAGGTCTAGGCGAAATTTGAAGGAGGCTCTTTTGGCGGATCTGATGAGATGGTGGTGTTTGCGGATGGCATTCTTGTGGGCTGCATAGTTGTCCGGTGTCGGGTCCCGGTGCAGTTTTTTCTCTAGTTTTCTGCAAGTTTGCTTAGAGGCCTGGAGGTCCTCGGTAAACCAGCTGGCTTTCTTGCTGGTGTGTCTGTTTGGTGGTTTCTTGATCGGGGCGAGAGTGTTAGCGCAGTTGTTGATCCACTGTCTGAGGTTGCGGGTGGCAGTGGCGGGGTCAGTGGGGTCGGCAGGTGGGTTCTGGGTGAGGGTGGTTGTTAGCTAGTTTTCGGTGACTTTGCTCCAGCAGCAGCGGGGGAATTGTTGGATGTGGTGAGATTCCAGAAGGTGAAGTGGATGCAGCGATGGTCGGTCCAATGGGGTTCGGTGGTGTGGCTGAAGGAGACGTGTGGGCTTGTGGAGAAGATGGGATCGAGCGTGTGGCCGGCGGAGTGGGTGGTTGTTGTGACGAGCTGTCTGAGTCTGAGGTTGGCGATCAGAGTGGTGGAGATGGAGTTGTTGTTGTTCTCGAGGTGGAAGTTCAGGTCACCGAGGAGAATGTAGTCTGTGGAGGCGAGGGTGTGTGGACAGACGAAGTTGGCGATGAAGTCGCTGAACTGTGGTCAGGGTCCGGGGGGTCTGTAGATGAGGGTTCCTCTGAGGGTGGTGTTGGGATCAGTGTGGATCTGGAAGTGCAGGTGTTCGGCGGTGCTGAGGGTGTCATCAGTGCTGGTCGAGACTCTGAGAGTGTTCCTGTGGACGATGGCGATTCCTCCTCCTGTTCCGTTGGTGCGGTCCCTGAGGGTGATCTTGTAGCCGTCTGTGATGGCTATGGTGATGTCGGGTGCCGAGGAGGGGTTCATCCAGGTCTCTGTCAGGAAGGCGACGTCTGGGGAGGTAGAGTAGAGTAGGTCCCAGAGTTCAATGGTGTGTTTGCAGGCAGAGCTGTTGTTGAGAAGAATGCATCTGCGGTGGTTGAGTTCTTTCACGGCGGGTGGCTTGGCGGATCGGATGCTGGTGAAGCTGCAGTTCTGGCAGGAGAAGGGTCCATGGGTGTGCTTCGGTGCTGCCAGGAAGCAGGTGTTTGATCGTCCGGTGTTAAGTGCATGGAGGGTGCTGGCGTCGTAGCGGTGTCGGGTGTCATGGCGTTCTCGAGGCTAGGGGTTCTGGTGCTGGGCAGGGTCCAGGCACGGACGGGAGCAGATGGGCTGGCGCGCCCGCTGCACACAGCCGCACTGCGGCCTCGATAAGAGGGGAGGTCGGAGGAAGGAGCAGCTGGGACAAAGCGGCGGAAAAAATAAAGGGGGAAGCGGGTGGGGGGTACAGAAGGCAAGAAGGGCGAGAAATGGGGCAACAACAGTCACAGTAGGAAACGTGAATACAATAAATACAATAGAACAACAGAGCGACCCTATACAATAAAACAACAGAGGAATTGGCAAAATGCAATGAAGCAGGAGAGACTATGCAGGGGCACGAACCTAAGTGAGCGGCAGCAGCGGGCTCAGGGCAGCGTTACACAGGTGGTGCTGGTCCACCTCGATGTTGCCGCACACACCGCAGCCAGCAGCCCAAGGTCAGCGTCAAGCCCCCAAAAGCTGCCCGACCCTGCTACTGGCCAGACGCTCAAGGCAGCCTCACCAGAGAGATCCCAGCGCCGCTTTACAGGCTTATAATGGTAGCGGCTGTCCAGAGCCTCCACGGCATGCGTCTCACTCCATGAGCAGCGAGACCACGCCCCTTAATATCATTTTTAGGTCTCGCCTGGAATTAGCATCCGAAGGATGCGTCCAGGCTGGAGACTTATAGCTGCCGGTCTCGGGGGAATGAGGGACAAAAGGGTGCCACGCGCTTCTCTGGAGCTGGATTTGACTGCGTGCACGTGCACCCACACTCACGCATGCGCACATACACACACTCACGCATGCGCACATACACAGCCACACGCATACGCAGCCACACGCATACACAGGCACACACACACCCCCCCGTCGCCGCCGCACCTACACACACACTAGCGCACCTACACGCACACACAGAGACCCCCCCACACACACACCAGCGCACCTACACACACGCATACAAAGACCCTCCTCCCCCCGCCGCTGCCATCGCACACATACAGAGCCCCCCCGCCGCCGCACGCGCACACACACATGCCCCCCCGCCCTCGCAGCTCAGCAACAAGGCAAAGCCCCACTCACCGGCTTCCTTGGTGCGGCAGCTCTCCTCTCATCGGCAGCTGCAGGGCTCCTCTATGCCTTTTACCACGGGCTCTCCCTCACTCCTGGGAGCCTCGTGGAAGGCGCCGGCAGCAGGACTCTTCCTCCCTCCATCTCAGGGCGAGTGCACCGGGGCGCAGGGTAGGCTCCTGCCTGCTCCGGTGCTCAAAACAGCCGCGGCTCTTCCGTGGGAGGTGGGGTAGGCTCCCGCCCTCCTACTTCCGGTTTCCGGTTGTCCCGCCCGGCCTGCCTGACTTCCTGGTCGCAGGCCGGCGGCGATGTTCGGTTCAATGTTGTCAGATTGGGCTATTTTTTTTTTTTAGCTGTTGTAGTAATATTCCAGTCAAATATGATAAATTATGTATAGTTTATTGGCAGCACGAATGACATCCTTCAGAGTCACCAGTCCAGTCTTCTCTGAGCTGGTACAGTTAATTCTATTACAATAACAGTTCTGGAACATAGATTACAATTGAAGATAAGCATGTCTCATGCTATGTCTCATGCACTGGCATGCGACCTAAAGATATATTTAAAGTGATAGGTCAGAATATAACACATCTCCCTTTTTTATAAAATGAAATAAATAAAAGTATTGACGTTTATGATTATACATTATGTAACTCAGAACTTTTAAACAAAAGAAAACAGAGGATGAAATATAACATTGAACATGAACTGCATTAATTTACATATCTTTTAGGAATATTGATAACACGTTTAACATCCTTCACTCTTTGAGCAATTGAATTATCTGTTAACAAAATCTTCGGTTCATTTGATAATTTATGCTTATCATTCATGACAGTATACTTAGCTAATTTCTTTATATTCCAATATTTGCCATCCTGAGTCATAACACTATTGGCAAAAATCTTTTTGATCTGAATGGGGTCACTAAACTTGTTAGTACCTTTGGACAACAAACCAGGTCTGAGAATTCTCACCCATTCTCCCACTTGAAACTCCTGGGATTTTGTGTTCCACTTTTTGTCATACCATTCTTTCGTTTTGAACTGTTTATTTTCTACACGTTTAGCAACTTCTTCTATATTAACCTGGTCAAAAGAAAACTGATTGCACTTCTCTTTAAGCCACCACGGTAACATTCTTGAGGCTGGATTTCGACCCTTAAACAACTTGAAAGGACTTACTTCAGTCGTTGTGTGAGGTGTAATGCGGTATGTCCATAGTCTTTCCCTTAAAGCACTTACCCAAGAAACTCCAAACTTGACAGATTCCACCACAAAATTCTTCAACACCCGGTTGAATCTCTCAACTTGACCATTCTCATGAGGTTCGTATAATGATGTAAATCTGTGAATAATGTTACAATTCTTGAGAAAGTGTGCCATTTCACCCGATGTTAATTGAACACCATTATCAGATACCAACACAGAAGGGCATCCTTCTCTAGTAAAAACTTCTTTGAAAAAAGAAATGACAGTTTCAGTAGAAGCCTTGGGGACAAATTTCACTTCAGGCCATTTGGAATGGTAATCTACTATAACTAAAGCATAGCGGGAAGATTCAGGTAACATGTTATAAGGACCTGATATGTCAAAAGCAATCTTTTGCCACGGTTCTGAAGGCCATTTGACAATTTTGAGGGGTGGAGTATATACCTTTAACATTCTTTCTTTACATACACACTCTTGACACTCTCTAACTGTCCTGTCAACAAATCTATCAATCCCTGGCCACCAAAATACAGAGCGAACTAACCTTTTCATGGATGAAATACCAGGATGCGTATCATGAGCAATTTGTAAAATGATGTCTTGCATTCCTTCTGGAGGTATACATTTCCCAGATTTAAAAATAAAACCAGAATCCAGTTCCAACTCATCCATAACATTGTAAAATGGCATTAACTCTGAATTAACCATGTTCTTATTTGGCCAACCATTCTGAATGTAATTCACTAAATCTTTCCACTTGGAATCTTTTCCTATGCAGTCTTTCCAATCAGATTCTGAAACTTTCTTGAACTTCCCTTGTAACACATCTTCAATGGCTAAAACAAAATCACTATTCTCCAATTTTTCCTGAATGGTACAAACCTCCTCACTTTTGCATGGCAACCTTGATAAACAATCTGCCGTAACATTTTTTTTTCCTGGAACATAAATTGTAATGAAATTATACTCTTGCAACCTTGAAGTCAACCTCGCAATTCTGGCTGTGGAATTCCATCCTCCTCCCACTGATAAAATATTGACTAAAGGTTTGTGATCCGTTCTTAAGGTGAATTTTGATCCCCAAATATACAGTCTAAAATGCTCAATGGCCCAAACGCATGCTAATAATTCTTTTTCTATTACAGAATATCTACGTTCACAGTCATTTAAAGTTCTCGAAGCAAATGCCACATTCCATTCTTCACTGCCCTCCCTTTGGGATAATACTCCACCCAAACCATATAGACTGGCATCAACGGTAATGATACATTCCTTGTTGATTCTGAAAGGTTTGAGATTAGGGGCTTTAACAATATCATTTTTAATTTCGTCAAAAGCTTGTTGTTGGGCATCAGACCAAACATATTCTGCTCCCTGCCTCAACAACCTTCTTAAAGGTTCCATTTTGCTGGCAAATTTGTGAACAAATTTGCTGTAGTATTCACACATGCCAGCAAAAGATAGTAATTGATCCTTATTTTCTGGTTTCGGAGCTTTAACAATAGCTTTTACATTGGATTTTTTCGGAAAAATTCCTTTACCAGATAAGGTATGCCCTAAATATTCTACTGATTCTTGAAACAATTTGCATTTATGTGCTTTTACAGTTAAACCATTGTTTTGTAATCTTTTACATACTTCTTGTAAATGAACTTCATGCTCTTGAGTGTTTTTTGAGAACACTAAAATATCATCCTGAAAGCATTTTACGTACTTATCTATATCCCTGAATATGTGAAACATCACTCTTTGAAATACTGATGCAGCGGATGCCAGTCCAAAAGGCATACGGATGTATTGAAATAAACCTTGAGGTGTTATAAATGCCGTGAGTTTTCTTGACTCTTCAGTTAATTCTATCTGATGGTAGGCAGATCTTAAATCTAATGTAGAGAAGATCTTTGCACCATCAAATAATGAAACTAGTTCATTTATATTTGGTAAAGGGTGGCAATCAATTACGATATTAGAGTTCAATGCCCTTAGGTCCACACATAGTCTCAATTTTTGGTCAGATTTCCTGACTAAAACTATGGGCGAAACCCATTCTGACGATTCTATGGGTTCAATGATTTTCTCTTTTAATAAATCATCTAGCATGGACTTGAGTTCTTCCCTAATGTTTATGGGAACACCTCTAAGTTTTTGGACAATAGGTGTATGAGCCTTTTTTAACACTATATTGTGTGAAAAAATTTTAAGTTTGCCTAACTTATCACAAAATACTGTATCAAAACGTTTGACAAGATCATCTCCTTTGGTATTAATTATAGGCTCATTGGATGACTCAACTACAGAAATGGTATTCATAAGATTATCATCACATAAGGATATTGGTTCTTTTGCCCTAGGATTCAAAATGATGCCTAATTTCCATTGATCAAACCAACCCAATACGTTGATACCTTTAATAGATATATATAATTTGATGGAAGCTTTTCTGTACTTAAATTGAATTTCAACGTTGAAGAATCCAATCATCTCAATTTTTGTACCAGAGAAATTTACAGCAGCAACATCAGATTCATTCATGTTTCCTAACTTATTAGAATGAGATAACATACTCTGAAAATATTCTTGTGTGATTATGGTCCATGGCGAACCAGAATCTACCATAAGAAGTGAATTCACTTCACAAATAGTAAAATTACATTTTGGAGAATTACGTTGTATCTCTGAATGGTTGTTTACAATGGAAACTACAAAACCAGCTTCTATATTGGAATTAATAACATTCTCTTCATTCCTAATATTGCTTACCATTTCTTCAGACACAATGGATACAGGTCGTTTATATTGTGTAGATGAACGTTTATCTCTACACATATTACTGAAATGACCTATGCGTTTGCAAAAATTACATTCTCTCTTTATAGCTGGACAACCTGAAAAAGAAGCAATGTGAAATTTACTCCCACATCTAAAACATATTCCCTGAAAATTTTGATTAAAAGGCCTTTGAGTAGTAAATTGTTTGCCCTTATTGTAAGAGGACAAGTCTTGTTTATATCCTTGTTTGTGTTTTATAGCGCAGACTTCTTCATCGACTTGTTTCTTTTCAACATTGCTTTTGATTGTATTCATCCATAAGTCTGATTGTTCTTGTGCTTTAGCTATAGCAATGGTTTCTGTTAAATTCGGATCTCCCATGACCCATAGTTTATCTTGAGTTTTCTTACACTTTGTATGGACAATGATTTGATCTCGAATCATTTCATCCGCAATAGTACCAAAATTACAGTGTAAGCTGAGAGACCTTAATGAAGTTAGGAAGTCTTCAAAGGATTCATCTTCTTTTTGTTTTCTGGTATAGAATTTAAAACGTTTGAGTGCAATGCTCACACTTGGTTTGAACCTCTTTTCCAGTCTAGCTAGAGCCTCAGTATATGGATTTAAATTATCTCCTCCACCTTCATTTAAAGAAGGAACTTGAGGTAAAGATCTAAAAATTTCTTGGCCTTCTGAGCCAAGGCAGTGGAGGAGAATACTTTTCTTTCTTTCTGCACCCATTCTTTCACCGTCAATAGCTTTCATGTAATTTATGAATTCTTCCTTCCAACGTGTCCATGGTATGGGTGGATCGCCCTTTGTTTGAAGGAATTTGTTGGGAGGATCAAATTGCATGTTGTTTATGTATAAGATTAGATGTAAAGGAAATATATATAAGGTACTATTTAATTAGAAATAAAATGTGAAAACTAATTTTAAGATGTAATTATACTATAATAACGTATATATAGTCTTTAAGTGAAATAATTTTGATTTGATATCAACCAACAGTGTGAGTTGATAATGTATTTTTCTGTTAAAATTATGTTTATTTAATAAGGCTTACTTCTGCTCCGTAGTTGTTGTCCATAACGATGTGTCATATAATCTGCAAAATGTTCTTTTGGGAAGAGAAACGAGGTTAACGTGCTGTTGATGTGGTGTGCGATGTAATTATCGGCGCAGGGTTGTCATGACAACTTCAAGTTTTACAAAGTTTACAAAATGGCTGCCACGCAGTGCGCAATGACGTATGTGCGCATGTGCGTAGACTTGCAATTTCACTGTGTTGACGCGTCTTGGAATGGAGGACGGAGGAAATTCTAAACAGGTAGGACGCGGGCAGATTTTAAATAACAATACGAAGGCTTTATGTTCAAGTAATTAGTTTCAAGTAAAACGCTGGTATTCAAACAGTAAGTCGGAGCCAATATGTGAAATATTTCAGGGGATGGGCGATCAAAGTCAAAGTCTCCAACATTAATTAAATAAATTAGAGAGCGGTGCATTCAAGTAAGTCTCAATACGCGAATAATCTTGTAGAAAAGGTAACATGTAGTTGAAATTATTGTGGAGAACAGCCGCAGGTGCAATCAGAGCACTAGTTAAATAAACAGCCGCTGGCAAATTAAATTTGCATAAGTAAATACGTTGTACATACCATGTGAAAACGGAGAAAACGGAGAAGTAGAAATTGTTAAATTGGGTCCAAAACACCACTGTGAATCCGTGCTGCAAGTGGTGATTTTCCTTGTCGCCAAAATTGTAGTAATATTCCAGTCAAATATGATAAATTATGTATAGTTTATTGGCAGCACGAATGACATCCTTCAGAGTCACCAGTCCAGTCTTCTCTGAGCTGGTACAGTTAATTCTATTACAATAACAGTTCTGGAACATAGATTACAATTGAAGATAAGCATGTCTCATGCTATGTCTCATGCACTGGCATGCGACCTAAAGATATATTTAAAGTGATAGGTCAGAATATAACAGCTGTGTAATAATGCTTCGGGAGGCATGGAGTTCATTTTATTTTGCGATTGGTTGGATGGGTGGGAAATAAAGGTGGTATATTGTTCTTCGGTCAGATTTGATGGATATAGTTGAGACCATTTTGCACTATTTGAAATGCTCAAGGCCTCCTCTTATGTCGCACATAGACCTGTAATGAATGTTATAATGGTGTGAATGTGGCTCGGACTTTATATTATGTGCTCATTGAAGTTTTATTGGAATCTGCCTTTTAATATGTTTCTGTGGTTTATATATATCTTTTATGGTTATATTTTAACCGAACAAAGATTTATACTACTACTTCAAGTTACTAATTATGTTTGTTGAACTTAAGTATAGTTGGTAAAATGTCTTTCCATAATGACTGCTGCTATAATTGTTGTCAAATACTCTCAAAGACCGAACACACAAAATGACATGGATGTATTAAGGTGGTGTAGAGGTGAAAGTCCCCGGTTCAATAGACACGTGCAGATCTGCTCCTTATTTCAACATTTCTGACTGACCCAGTGTGTTTAACTGCCCAGTAGGTCCTAGTCATGATTATCCTATTAGATGCTGTACATGTTTTGGAACATGCTTATCTCTGCTGGAGGAGGGGTTTGCACCTGTGTGAACTTCCTTCCATCATACTGACTACCATCTCCATATCCAGGCCATCACGGGACATCTGGAGACAGCTGATTAAAAGATGTGGGGTCCAGGCTTTTTGACCTGCATTTTAATTTTGTGAATCTGCATAATTGCCCTCCCTGGTAAATCTGCATAGTCTGTCATCAAGTGAATACCACACTTGCTGCAAAGGGCTACGTGTGTATGTGTGTAGCATTTTGACAAATAGATGAAATGTTAGGCTACACATAAGGAGGAGACCCATCCCCCGTGGTGGTTCATCCCTGTATTTTTAGCACCAGGTTGGCACATTGAAAAGTATAGGCCATGTGGTTCATATCTCCACCGTGACTCGCCTCTCTCTGTGCTTTTCATTACCCTTCCCCTTCCACTATCCATTGTAGCCTAGTTAGTTAAACCAAGGAGATGTTGTATAGACATCTGCATCCCTTATGGTTACCATTGATAGAAGACAGCTGAAGGAGAGCAACATGTGTAAGTGAAATAGACATGTCCCAGTGATACTCTGGGATTTTTGCTATCACCATGGAATTAGACACTGAGAACATTATAAGATGTTTATTTATTTTATTTATTTAATGCAATTTTATATAGCGCAAACTTTACCCGGAGGTGGCAGAGCGCTTTACAAAAGGACCAGTTACTTTACATAAGGACTTCAGAGTACATGAGTTACATAAAAAGTACAAACAGAAAAACTCGAAATTCACATAAGAATGGTAATAAGTACAAATGTCTACTACAGATACTAGTGGTTAGAGTTGCATATATACAAGTTGCAAATACACTCAAGGAAAAGTCACAAACAGACAAACTCTAAATTCACATAAGAATGGTAGTAAGTACACAAGTCTACTACAGATTCTAGTGGTTAGAGTTACATATATACAAGATTCAAATTCACCCAAGATTACATTTTCAGAAGCAATTTGTGTTGGACAATTATTTATTGCATATTTACAGAGCATGAACTTCTTGCCATTGTTCAGCCATGCCTTCAGGTGCTGTTGCACTCACAGGCGGTGGTCGTGGGCTCTAGGGACCCCCAAGGTGTTGATGACCATAGGGGTAGATGGCCGGTTGGTGGTGGGTGGAGGCAGCATGCTGGATCCCCAGGCTGATCTTGAGCTTGTGCTGGGCTCCAGCTGTGTGAAAGGGGGACGCTCAGCGCAGGTGGATCCGCTGGGGTCAAGCACCCACAGTGAGGCCTCGGATGGACACTGCATTCATGCCTCAGAGCTGCGAGCGGGCCTGGCAAGCTTGCTCTGCCAAATGTCCCAACAGTAGGCAATCTGGGCTTGCGGGGCCACTGGCACTATTCCACAGCTTCCAGGTCCTCCGCGGGAGCTGCTGCAACTGGGAGTTTCACTGCACAGTCGACGAGTGGGTGTCAACCGAAGCCGCAAAGGCTGCAAAGGATGGATGGGCTGTGCCCAGTAATCAAGGCCCCGCTCGGCACACTAAACTTCCCTCACTCTCAGGCCCCAGGGTGATCGGACAAGAAAGCCCTGCCCGGCTCAGTACCGGGTGGGCAGCAAACCGGTGCTCGCATGGACATTGGCACTTGCAGGTTCCTTCCTGGACTTCTCTATGTGCTGCTACGGCCAGGAAACACCACAGAGTCAGCCCAGCTGCTACCCCTCCATGCCGCGGGCAGGATTCCCACGCAAGCCAGCGGAATAAAAGTGGTGGAATAAAAGTGGACCAATGGCATTCAGGAATGCAGGGGAAATCTTTGGGATGGCTGCGGGAGCACAGGACAGTGATGGATTTTACTGGATGGAGACGAGAGCTCAGGGTGACACGTCAGCTCCGCCCCCCTCATCTTGGATCACTCATTCTCTTCACACTCTCCCACCACAGAAAGCACATGCACTATTTATTGCGAGATATTGTTAGCTTATGGTGGGCTTAGGGCTTGCCTATTGCTTACTATTGGTTGGCTTCATTGTAATTCTAATTTGCCTGCTTCTTATTTGTGTGGCTTTTTCCTCCTCTTTTTGCTTGTCCTGCCCCCAGAAAACAGATGGGTCCTTCAACTGCTCGCTTTTTCATGTGCTGGATTTTTCTTTTTGTTCAAGCACTCTACAAGAGTGCATGTGTTTTCCTTCAAGTGCCCTCGGGTACTCTTCTTCCCCATCATGCTCTGTGCTCTTCTTCCTCGCCTGTGTGCTTCTCACCCACTCTCCCAGTGTTGCTGTCTCGCTCGTGTGCTTTCTCCCTGCCAGCTCCATGTTGTTCTCTTTCACCTGCTTGATCCCAACAACCAAAGCCCAAATTGCTTCTGCCCCTTGTCTCCATGTTGTTTCCCCCCACCTGTGCCTACATGTTGCTCCCACCCCTGTGTCGCTTCTCCAAACACTTTAAAAACCTGATCCCACCCATGCCCAAAGGTGTTTCCACCCATTGTCCCCAGTTTTAGTTCTTGTCCCACAGGCCCCTCATGTTGATTCCCACATCCGCTTTAAAACAAAAACAAAAGAGAATGCTTTCACACTTTTCTTTTATTTTCAATTAAGCATAGAATCAACTCAGATCTGTAACTAAAAAGAAACAAGCATTTGCAATGCAATAGGTCTCGCATTTACGCAAGTTTGAGCTATGACATTGCAAATAACAATGCCTTTTATTTTTGTTTTTCGTTTCGAAACATAAATAAAAGGGCATTGTCATTTACAATTCCAATAGCTTAAACTTGTGTAACTGCGAGACCTATTGCATTGCAAATGCTTGTTATACTAGTGACGTATTGTTAGAAAACAGTTGGTATATATGAGTCCAGTCAATGATGTGTCATCACAAAGAACGCAATCTCATTTCCATTTAAAGTTGGTTTATTTTAAAGAAACAACGCCTCCAGAGAAAACTCAGCCAACACGTGTTTTGTCAATCTAGACTTTTTCAAGGCTGAAAAATAGGTATACATGATGTCGGTGCATAGCAGAGATCATAAACAACATAAATACACTTAGATATTGTCAGATGTTAAAAAAATCTTAGTATATTTAATATAACTAATTGGGATGCTTTGAATAGTGTAATTATTTTTCCACCTGAATAATTTTCTGGTTATAAGGTTTCTCAATTTTGTAACTAACTTTTGAAACTTTTTTGACTGTATAGAAGTTGTCATTAAGAAATGTTTTATGTTTCAAATGTTCCATATTATACTAATTGGTTTATGTTTTAAATGCACTATATTATACTAGTTGTTGATCTCAGTGGAAGTCTCAATCAATAAAAATGAAAAAATGAAAAAAATAAGCTTATTTTATTCTGGTTTCTTCTCTACAGCTCATGTGCTCATCCATGCAAAAGGCGCTGTTCGAAGAAGAAGACAGGGTGAAGAAACTGCAGCAAAAACTGGCCGCACTGGAAAAACGTCATAAGCAGCTGAGAGACAGGGTCAAAAAGGTCAAGAGGTCCTTGCGCCAGGCGAGGAAGAACAACAGGCTCATGGACCAGGTGAACAAAAAGCTGAGCGAGAAGCTGGCATCCACGGCCAGCCAAATACCCCACATGAACTCTTTACATCAAGGGAACTCTCGCTCTAAATACACCAAAGTGTAATTCGGAAGACTGCTGAGGACGGCGGGGCAGCGACTGAACTGATCTTGTTATCCCTGCATGGCTGACACAGCGATGGGGCCGAGGTTGCTGGGCATCCTCTCCTGTCAAAGCGGACATACAGGTGGACTCAATGGCCTGGACTTAAAAATGGAAGTATTTAGGAGAAACGCCACTTGGTGATCAGTTTACGATATTGCGTTTACCATTCACTGAATTTCATGCGGTAGTACTATCACGAATTAACCATAAAAGCACACAAACACATAGAAAGGGCATTACAATATGTTTGCAGTTTATCAGAATCTTTCTATCAATATATATATATATAAATGTATATTTTAAATGCTTATATAAAATATTTTTATTACACATTGTTTAGTCACGTTTTAAAATATGGCGTACATCATGTTACTCTTCCTGCCTCTCTTGTCCTTTTTTACCAAAAATGTTTGAAATGTCCAATAAATGTTTGCACAAATTCGTTTGAGATCATAAAAACATCTAATGGCACGTCTTTTTTAAAATAGTTTTCTCCAAGGTTCTAATTAAAATACATGCGGTTCTTCAGCCAAAATTGATAAAATGAATAGAAATGTGGCAGTTTGCTCAGAACTATGGGTATTAACTCTCCGCACTACTCCTTACTCTGAGTTACTCCATAGTGAAATATTCTGCCATCTGGGTGGAGCCAAGACCCCATCCCTAAAGAAGCATTGTCTAAGCCAATTGGTTTTGCCTATGCATGAACTATTGATTTGTTTTTAGTTATGTTGCCCGGCATCGCGGACTGCTATGCAACATGGCTTGAAATATAGGGAAAAATGAGCTATTACGCGGCTAGCATTGGCCGCCTCATATTGTTTTTGTCATTTTTCCAGCCATGTTGCACAGCAGTGCGGGCTGCTGTGCATGATGTCCTGTGCATGATGTCTTAAAAACATTGACAAAGCCAATAGATCAATCTTAGTCGAAACCGATTGACTTTGCCAAAGCATGTATATATCTGCCTTTTGTGTTATATGCAACAGAAAAAAACTTGGATCTGCTTTTGGAAGAATTTGGGGCGCTCTGGCGAGTTGAGTTTGGTCATACTCACATAGCTATTCTAATTGCATAGATGTGGCATATCTTGGTTTGTAGCGTGACTGTTTGACGTTTGCAAGTCTCTTGGTTGACATTATTAGTGCTGCTTTATAATAGGCAGGAAATTGGTGTAAAGCTGAGACCTTAGTTTCTGTGTATTTGATTGTACTTGGGCATGTAGTTTTTGTAATGCAAAATTTACATCTACAAGAGCCTAAATGCAGTATAAAGCGAAGTGACTGAATTAACTACTCACCTGACTTTCCATTGTCTTCGCAGGGCACATTTCACGTGTACAGACACTACACGTAACGAGTCAAATACATTTAGTGCATTCAGAGCCATTAATGCAATGTTTTTTGAGTAGAGTGGATTGTGACAATGTACATCACTATATATTGCCGTCAGCCTGGGAGTAGCTGCTACTGGTTGAGGCATTATTTGAACACGTCTATTGGCACTGAATGCCATCACATGGGCAACGAGGGTAGGGTGTAAAGGGCAGCAAGGATACGGGGCTAATCAAAGAGGGGAGACTGACTACAAACACATGCACTTGAATGGAGTGCTAGGGAGAAAGCAAAAAAAGTACCTTGGGTTGCTCGTGGCCTGTGGAAGAATACCAGACACAGCCAGGAAGCTGTACTTGGTCCATGCTCCACTGAATGGAAAACACTTGATGCAGAAGATGGAGAAGGAGGCGCTGCCGAATCAGAATCAAGAAAACTGGAGCGTCATGGAAGCTAACCAATGGTAAGTAATGAGTGGGCTCTAATCCATCTTATTTATGTGTGTTCTTCACAAGAGATTTCACAACCTCAGTGCAAGCACTGTGAAAGTGAAACATAAAGGGGAGTGAAATGCAGCTTTGAATCATCTAGCGCCACCTTACAAGTGTCTCTTTGAATTGTGACCCCTGTACAAACACCTTGTATGCAAAAGCGATTGTAACTATAAGTGATTTGATGTTTATCACACCTGCTAATTACCATATGCAATAAAAGTCTCACCCCTTTCAATTTTGGCAAACCTGCAAGAATTTAACAGGAAAAAAGGCATGGTGATTACCAGGACATACATGTTTTATTGTATATTTAGCCCAATCTGCATGCTATTCCTCATTACTGAGCTACAAACTCTGAATAGATGCGACTTATCACAGGTAATAAATCCCACAATCTGGGTATCAGATTTGATCAGATGCAATGAGGTACCTCTTCGGGGCATTCATCATTAGGGCCCAAGGGTCTTCAGGGCAGTTGATATGGGAATTTAAATCTCTGGTCATTACTGAATGCCTCCTTCCCACAAGATATATAACTAGAGTTTTGAGTTTTAAATATTTTACTTCAAAAACACTGAGGCCAAAAAATCAACTACCAAAATATTGTAACAGTTAGTTTGTCTAGGTAAGTACACATGTAGGTGTGGCCATAAGCTGACCAAGATGGTTGCAATTTAGCCTAACTCCTAACCGACAGCTGCCAATCCCCCACCATATGACTATAATCCGGTAGCCAGTGTACTGACACAACCTGACTCATGGAGTTGAGGGCCTCTGAATAATAACTTACAACATAGGCAAAACTGTAGACAATTCAAACCCCCCTGTTATGGTGGCACTTTGAGCGAACTCCACACTGCAGGCTGGGAAAGGTGCTGAAAGAAGTCGAAGGAGCCGACTGAGGGACCATTGACCCTGTCTTGAGGTGCCAGCAGTGGCAGCTGTCTGCACCCCCTAGAGCAGTGGATGGTGTTGACCATGGATCCCTGCTCCACATGGCTACTGAGCTGGAGAGTTAGAGCTGCAGCAGGGGGCGGTACACCAGGATTAGTGATGCAGAGAGTGCCCTGCGTAGGACTCAGGAAACCCGGAAGGCTGGTACAGCTATCCAGCCATCCAGCCAGAAATCGTTCAGCAGTAACATTGCATCCTGGTGTGAGCCTGCGAGGCCCATGGCTGAGAGTTGTGTTTAGGTAGCCTCGGTGCGTGAAGAACCAGCAAGTTCCAAGGACATTGGAAACAAATGGGGGCGGTCGTTCTACAAACTCCACCTCTCCCCCCATAGCTATGCAGCAGAGAGTTTGAGAAGGACATATTGGCTTTGATGTGTGTGTATCCTTGGTCTGACATATGGGCAGCCCCAGTGTAAAGGGAGAAGTAGACTTAAAGGTCGGCATTGATCAGGCAATCTGAGAGGCCAACGAGTTTGCTCAAGAGGGCGGTGGCGGGACTTGGATAATCAGTTCTGTCCGAGCTTCTGTTGCTTTTTGCAAGCTTGAGAAGGTGATGATGAGACCCATTGTCTCGTACTGGTTTCTCCTAGAGAATTCAAGGTGTGCTGGAAAACCGTTCATCATACTGGGGAGATCACCGTAGGTACATGGACGGACACCGCTCCTTGATGAATGTTTCTACAGGTGTCGTCGCTCTGGCTTCTGACCATTTTATAAAGTAGTAATCAATTGGTAGGGAGGAGGGATTACTGTCCATTCAGTTCCCCGTTTCAATATTCCAATAATAAATATGGTTGAATGGACACTTGTAACTACATAACCATTGGTTATAGTGGAACACCCTCATAAATGCTATGTTTTACGAATGCGGTGTATATCTATTTTCCGCCCCACATTAGCGTTGAGGCGACCTCTGGTTTGGTAGCAGTGTCCAGAGAGAGAGGGGTACCCCCAGAGCACGAGGTAAAGTTAAGTGGTATAACTGGACCTAGTAACTTGATCCATATATTATACCCATCTTTATTTTAATAACAGAGCCTAACCTCTTTATATTAAAGTGGAACTTGGATAGACTCTGTTTCTTAAGTTTCTTCAATCTATTTTTTACCTCGTGCTCTGGGGGTACCCTGTGGTGTCCTCTGCATGAAAGAAAGCTCAGGAACCAGTAAAGTAAGTCAGGAGGTATTTATTAAACCTCATCCACAGGAGACAGCATAGTAACTGCCCAAGAGGGAACACAACCAAGGCAAGGTTCCAGAACCACTACAGTAAAGGTTCTTGGTACATTAAAGATACAGTAACAATAAATAAGCACCTTCACATATCTCCCCCCAACAGAAGAAGAAGAACATTAAGTAAAACAGATAAAACAAAATTTAAACAAGAATGAAAATGAAAGGTCATAACGCATAGTCTCTCAAATAGGAGGGTGGTCTACGTATTCTTTGACATCTAGAGGAAAGCATGGGTAAGTTAGGATCATTGACAGAATTGGAAAACCTATGAAATAAACCTTGTCTATCATAAGAGGAATCAGGTATAGGTATTCTTGACCTAACAACAACAACTCTGCTTTTGTTCCAAATTCTACCATCCTCTGTTTTAATGGCATTCCTGAATATTTTCACAACAGCTTTTACATCAGAGAATTTGGACCAATTTCTACAACCAACAGGAGCTTTGATGCGAACTAGGTCACCAACAAGAACTTTTTGAGCATTTACACACTTTCTCCTATCAAAATAAATCTTTCTCTCATCTTGCTTCCTCTCCTCCCTCCTTCGCCATTCACCTATTCCATTATCAACCAGGCCTTTATTAAGATCCATCCAACCAGGACACAGATAGGTGTTGGGAGCCCTTCCTTTAAACAAAACAAAGGGGGATCTACCAGTAGTTGTGTGGGGAGCATAGCGATAAGCATTTATTCTGTCTTGCAGGACAGATTTCCAATTTAATCCAGATGATCTTGCTAACTGTATAGCCTCCTTCAGGGTTTTATTAACCCTCTCAACAGCACCGTTGGATTCAGGATGGTATAAAGAACATTTTTTTTTGTAAAATACCTGATTTTCCCATAAACTCTTCAAAAACCCTTGAACAGAATTGTGGTCCATTATCTGACAGGAGACTATTAGGGAAACTTTCTTTTTTAAAGATGGTATCTAGAAACTTTATTACTTCTTCAGATGTGATCTCCCTTACAGCACTCACCTCAATCCATCTGGAATAGAGATCCATAAGGACTAAAAGATAAGGTGTATCACTTACACCTGACAACGGACCAACTATATCTATGGCTAGTTCATCCCAAGGATGTTTTGGAAGGGATCGCTTAACCATTGGCATCTGTCTAGTTTTAAGTATTTTATCACTTGTAGAACATTCTGGACAATCCCTCACTAATCTTTCTATCTCCAAATCCATCCCTGGCCACCAAAATTGCATGCGTAGAATTTCTTTGGTTTTTACAATACCAAGATGTCCAGAATGAGCATGAGATAAAAGTTTTTTTTTAATTCCCAGTGGAGGAACCATTTTTGTTCCCCTAGTTAAAAAACCAGAGTGAATAGAAAGCTCGTTAGAAACCAAGGTCCACGGTTTTTCTAAGCGAGAGTTATTGCTCAAGGACAGCATAACTCTTTTTATTTCTTCATCTTTTTCAAGTTCATCCCTCCACTCTTTTTCCTCAATCGCTCCCTCTGTAATCTCACATACATTTATAGATTCATCACAACAACCTACAGCATCATCTTCATCAAAATTCTCTTTACCAACCATTCTCGAGAGACAATCAGCAGACTTGTTTGATACACCTGGGATATAATCAACAGAGAAATTAAACTCTTGTAATGAAACAATCCATTTTCTAATTCTTGAAGAGATTGAATCCAATCCCTTCTTATCAAAAATTTCTTTTAACGGTTTATGATCTGAATAGACTAAAATCTTAGTACCCCAAATTAGGTTTTTTAATTTTCTCAGAGCCCAATAGATGGCAAGAGATTCTTTTTCTATGACAGAATAATTTAATTCCGAGCCCCTTAGACATCTTGAGGAGCAGCAAATCAAGTTGTCCTTCCCATTTCTTTTTTGTATTAAGACAGCACCAAGTCCCTTTTCACTTGCATCAGTGAATAAAATTGTAGAAAGACCTGGCACAAATGCCTGAAGAGAGGGAGCCTTGTTCAATTCTGATTTAATCCCTACAAATTCAGTTTTGCATACATCAGACCACACATACTCCACATTCCTCGATGTCAACCTTCTCATAAACTGTGTTTTGTCTGCAAAATTAGGAATAAACTTCCCATAGAACTCCACCATACCAAGGAAGGAAATTAATTCTTCCTTATTCTCTGGATCTTTTATTTTGTTGATGGTGTCAACTAATTCTTTTTTTGGAAAGATGCCCATGTCAGTTATTCTATGCCCTAAGTAATTTACTTCCTTCACACCAAATTTACATTTGCTTTTTTTAAGTGTCATACCTGCATCTTCCAAACGTTTGAGCACCGAACAGACGCGATCAAAATGTTCTTTTGAACTATTTCCATAAATAAGTAAGTCATCTTGGTAACATCTTACACCAGATATTCCCTTTAAAATTCTTGCCATGATCCTTTGAAAAACGGAAGCCGCTGACACAAGGCCAAAGGGCATCCTTTTATACCTATAAGTACCCATGGGGGTGATAAAGGCAGTTAGGTCTTGAGAATGTTCATCTAATACAACCTGATGATAGGCTGAGGCAAGATCAAGTGTGGTGAAATATCTGGCACCTTCAAGTGTGCTAACCATTTCATCAATATTCGGAAGGGGAAATTTGTCCACAACTACCTCTTTATTTAATGCTCTTAAATCAACACAGAGCCTAATCTCACCTGTAGGCTTCTTAACTATGACAACGGGAGCCAACCACTCAGTAGCCTCCACTTGTTCAATGACATCATTCTTTAACAATTTGTCTATTTCTTCTTTTACCTTATCCTGTTCCATCAATGGTATTCTTCTAACTTTCGCTATGACAGGGACAGCATTCTCTCTTAATCTAATGTGATGTTTATAACCTTGTAAGCAACCTAAGTTTTCTCTAAATACTTTTGGGAATCTACTAGCTAAACCCTCTCCCAGCTCCTTATCTGACTCATTCCTCTCCACTATCTCTACCTGATGAATTTGTACTTGCGGATCTGCATTGGGATCTAAAGTTACGCCAAGTTGACCTTGATGTACCCAGCCTAACAAGATATCACCCTTCTTTGCCACATATATTTTCCCTACAATAATTCTACTCCCAAGTTCAATCCCCGCCATGAAACATCCAACCATTTTAATTGGGTTATCTGAGTATCCAAGAGGCCTAACATCTGATCTCATTAGTTTTACTTTTCCTGCGAAATGCTTACTAAATAATTCTTCATCAATTAAGGTGATACGAGAACATGAGTCGAATTTAAAATCTATCATTACATTTCCTACTTTTACAGGATGAATCTTGGTACATTAAAGATACAGTAACAATAAATAAGCACCTTCACATACCCCTCTCTCTCTGGACACTGCTACCAAACCAGAGGTCGCCTCTGGATGAGGCTGGCATATAGCACAAATGGACACCCAATGATAATGCCAACAACGCTAATGTGGGGCGGAAAATAGATATACACCGCATTCGTAAAACATAGCGTTTATGAGGGTGTTCCACTATAACCAATGGTTATGTAGTTACATTTTATAAAGTACCCTCCCAAGTTGGGCAAGGTAGGATTTTCTCTGGTCACCTGCATGTAGAGGTGCTACTTCAATGAGAAGGGAGCTATTATCTTTACCTTTATTAGCTCTAATGAATGTTGTAGACTGTATTTAAGGCTAGTTTATGGGCAGAAACATGTTGACAGGAAAGTAGATGTAAGAGGCATAGTGGCCAAAAGCATTTCCCTTAGTGAAAAATAGATTTGAGGGCCATAGTACCCAGAAATATATGCCTCTGTTCTTTTAACCATACCTAGGGTACCTAATAAAAAAGGGACACCCTACAGGGTTACCCTATAACTTGGTCAGGATAGGCCCAGTTAGAAACATCACCATTTACATGCTCATGTTTCTTAAGTTGTCTTCTCATTTAGACACTGTGACTTATGACATACATTTGCATGCCTGACCATGCAGGATAACATTCTCTGAATCTGCATTGCTTACATTTCCACTTCGTAGGCACTCTGTCACAACACCTTGAAAATTCAGTACAAAGGATAAAGTTCACTGCGCAAATGTTATTTATGTTATTGTCCAGCAGGCGACAACGCTATCCAACTAGAATAAAAAAAATGCTGTCTGACAGGGGTTGCAACATAGCCACATGGGTGCTGTTTATTATATACAGAACCAACTCCTTGTTGAAGGAGAGGAGCACGCAGCTGACACTGCAAGGTCACTACATGCCGGTGTTCCAGCTCAGCTGATTCCTGCTTACCAACACGAGGGATGTCCAGCTCTACACCAAGGCATAGGGTCTGATGACACTTACACGCAGGTAATGGGGACTTATACCACCTGAGCAAGGATTTGGCAGATCACCCACCCTAGGCAAGGCTAGGTTAGGGAGTGCACTATACACAGCACTTATATGCAACGGAGCTTGCACCCCAACGGTACGCTGTAATCTGGCCAAGCCTTTACTGCCCCTGTTTAAATGTAACTGCTGCACCTTTACCTTGTCCACTACAAGAAAACGTGTCTGTACTCAGGTTAACCTCCCGTTGCCTCCTAGTCATGCTGGATCCTATACGGCAGGCCTGCTCAATTGTCGTTCTCTCCCCTGCCATTCAAGTGATATCTGGTTACTGCTCTCTTCTAATGCCTGGGATATGCTCTTTCTCACAGAGACATGGACTAAGGATTTTTCTAATCCAGATATCAACTTGGCTATCCCCACGGGCTATCGGTTAGTGGGTATAAATCGCGAGGAGACAAAGACTGGTGGAGGTATTGCCGTCATTCTATCATCCTTCCTAAAAATCACTACCAGGAAAATTATTAATATAGGCTTAATTGAAGCGATGTACTTTTCTATCCTAGATGCCTCTACTGCCATCTTCTCGGGCGTCCTGGTGTACAATCCCCCAGGAGCTTTGCCATCTTCTCTGGCTGCTTTGTTGGCTACGATTGCAGATCTATCACTTAAACATGTGCTCGTGCCAACAATCTTTTGGATACTATGCTTGGCCTCAATTTGACTCAATGGGTACAGGGACCTACACATTTAGCGGGCCACACTCTTGATCTTATCTTTTTGAACTGTGCTGGCCTTATTACGCTACCCTCCATACCCCTCACTTGGTCTGATCACTATTTGATCCCTTTTGAGTTGGCCAGGCCACGGCCTCCCGTTATTCCAGCTAAAATCAGGGACTATGGCAGAAAATGGCACAAGGTCACATGTACTGCTCTTGACCCCACTTTCCCTAAATTGATAGGGAAACTTTCCAGCGACTTAAATGCGGATGTATCCAAATTTAATGTGTGTCTCTCATCTTCGATTGATCTAATTGCCCCTATGGTACCACTTACCTCTTTAAGATCTACACCTTCGGTACCATGGTTTTCATCGGAATTACGGGAGGAAAGAAGCGGGTGCAAAAAATTGGAACGCGTTTGGCGACGGTCATAGGATCCGGCCGCCAAAGCTATCTATAGAAAGGCCCTTAAGAACTTCCATAAACTTAAACGCAGTACTATGAAGGATCACTTTGTAGAGAAAATTAAGACGGCTGAAAATTCAACGAAGACTCTATTTAACATCATTAAAGAATTTTCTAATCCCTCAGCCTTGGCCTGCCCGATTGTCCCTAGTCAATCCCTTTGCGATGTTCTCTCGGATTTTTTCCATGAGAAAATTATAAACATCACGGCCACATTTAATCAGAATAGGGTTATGTCAATGCCTGACATTAAAATCTCCCTTGATGAAAATTTTGTTTCATTTAAACCCCTAACCGCGGAATATGCATTGACTTTGCTTCATAGGTGCAAATCAGGGTCTCCTCTTGACCCGGCTCCCGCACAGGTATTGAGTAATCTTGCCCCGTTATTGATCAAGCCGCTTCTTGAGATTTGGAATTGTTCCTTACTCTCTGGCCTGTTCCCCTCTTTATGGAAACAGGCTATGTTGATTCCTATTCTTAAGAAGGCAGATGCTGACCTGTCATGCTTCAGTAACTATCGGCCTATTTCACTCCTCCCTAAGCCAGCGAAAATCTTAGAGAAAGTGGTGCAGGAGCAACTGTCAGAATACCTGGAATCGCAACAACTGCTACATGATTCCCAGTCGGGCTTTAGGCCGGGTTTCAGCACTGAGTCTGCACTGCGTCTGCACTGCTGGAGGTGTCGAAGTCAATTCGTGAGTGTGTGGATAAGGGCGAGGAGGCCATGTTGGTCCTCCTCGACCTATCCGCAGCTTTCGATACTGTCTCGCATGCCATTCTTTTGGACCGTCTTCAAGACATTGGCATTGGGGGACACCATTGACATGGGTGAACTCTTTTCTGAAGGATAGATCGCAGCAGGTCTTCCTTAGGCCGCATGTCTCGGCTGAGAAACCGCTGGTATGTGGGTCCCGCAGGGCTCCGCACTTAGCCCGCTTTTTTTTAATGTCTACCTTGCTCCTCTGGCGGAAGTGGGGGAATCCTGGGGGGCCAGAGTGATCTCTTACGCTGATGATACCCAGCTTGTGTTTTCATTCAGAGATCACTCGGACGGTAACATGTCTAGTTTCCGATGGTGCCTTGTTAATATCTCCTCCTGGATGACCACCAATAATCTGGAACTTAATACGGATAAGACTGAGGTCTTATTCTTTAATCAAAAATCCCCCCTCCCAGCTAATGTGTGGTGGCCGACGTAATTAAATCCTCCTCCTGTTCCAGTTCAAACGGCCCGCAATCTGGGTGTTCAATTTGATACCGCTCTGTCCTGTAAAACCCAAATTAATAGAGTCTCGGCAGCCTGTTTTGGTAAACTTCGCATGATTAAGAAAATTGTCCCCTTCCTTCCGCCTGATTCTCGGAGGACGGTGGTTCATGCCTTAATTACGTCCCATTTGGACTATGCAAACAGTTTGTATGTGGGAGCCCCGGCCTATTTGATCAAACAAATACAGATTGTGCAGAATTCTGTGACTAGGCTGATTTGTAACATCCCCTATCGCCACTCCATCACTCCGTATTTAGCTAAGCTGCACTGGTTGCCGGTGCGCTGCCGCATACAATTTAAGGCTCTGGTCATCGCCTTTAGGGCCCTTAACGGTCTAGGTCCTGCCTATCTGAGACATAGACTCAAACCGGTCCATTCGGTTCGTGATCTCAGATCGAACCATCTTCGCCTACTGTACGCCCCTCGTTTTCGCCAGGCGAGAATTGGGGGCCGTGCCTTTGCTGTGGTCACTGCTAAGTTCTGGAATCGCCTACCTCTGGATCTCAGACTCATTACATCAGAATCTTTGTTCCGGAGGAAACTCAAGACCTGGCTGTTTTCCATGATCTAGATCACGCTGTATCCTTCTGGTGACGGTTGTCTGCAGCGCCGGGACATCCCCATTGGGGGTAGCCGCGCGCTCTATAAGCTTCAAAATAATAATAATAATATGCATGCATATACTCACTTTCTTAGCACAATGGTGAAAATGTTCATCGTTTTTCCTTTTCTTGTAATGTAGTTACTCTATTTCATTCTATTGATTATCACAGCACACATATTTTAGACAAGAATCACAATGCTTCAATAAATATTGAATTGCCTTGCTGAGCACTTTTTGTGTATTTATTTGGGTATGCTTGAGAGGCCAAGCGAAAGAGTTCTAGATCTGTTACCACAATTTAGTTGGAGTATCAGGATTGTCATGTTCTGAGGAAGCACACACATTTGTTCTCCTAAGGTTAGGAGTGTAGATGGTGCACTGTGGCTAGCAGTAATACAGGCCAACATATCTTAGGGTGTTTACAAAATCGATCTGGCACAGTCTTGACGTTTATGTTGTCTAACAAACACACAGTTTTGCCTAAGAGGTACAAGCCGTATGACAACTTCAATTATTTTTATCTGTATCTATCCAGTACTTTTGTTTTTTCAAGAACTCCCACATACTCATGAGGTTGAGCACACCCTGGTAGTACCATCCTACCAGGGTGGGATGAGAAAGCCTATGATGAAGCATGCCACATTAGGTGAGGGAGGCTTCCTCATCCAGGAAAACTGGATCTGGTTTTCCAACCTAGGTGTATTCAACATGTAATACAATGATCTTCCACATTCTTTTTTGACACCCCATACTCATTGTGGTTATATGTGTTGTAAAACTGCCACTGACCTCCTGAGGGGTGTGACTTGGGCGAGTTGATGAGTCCTAAGGATGGAAAACATGAGGCCCTTGGATGACCTGTACCTCTGACATATTGCTTACAGTGACGGAATCGTATTCTGCCCTGGAACTGAAAATCGACACAGCGTTGATGAACATCACACTTCTTAGAGCTGAGAAAATATTTGAAGGAGTGACGGTAGCCACATTATCCATGAAGGACAATACAAGGGCCATAAAGAGCCCACAGGTTTCATTGAAACAGCTCCAGATCGACATGAAAATTAAGACAACCCAGATGGAGGATGCCAATGGCCATGCATGACAAAAGAACGTCAGATGAGCGGGACCCCGCGTCATCACTTTGTAGAGGACTGGATGCTCAATGTGTTTAATCCTAAAGGACATCATACTTTTCGTTTGAAAGAATGTAAAGGATACTGGTGACACTGCACTCCTTGTAGCTCCCTCTCAAGAGCTATATTTAGTCACATTCTGAGTTTTAGGGACAGAGATGCGATCTTCCACAAGGTCAGAAAGAGGAGTGCACTGATGGATGAGAAGTCTCAATCATCCCAGTCTTGATTGAATGCTGTGCAGAAGCAGAGACAGAGCTTTTATTGTTGTAGAAAAGGCCCTTACGGATAAAGAACTGAAATACAGGGTGCTCTTTTGAGCACGCTTGAGGGTCTTAGCTAAGGGGAAGACATAGCACTTCAAAAAGCCAGAGAAGGCTTGGGACTTGTTGAAAGGCTGTCAAACTGTTCCACCAAGGAGGGAGACCCCTGCCAAAGAGAGGGCAGGACTGAGTAGACACCACTCTCCAGGGTGGTACTGGCACCCAGGGACCCAGGTCAAAAGAGCATGGCCAGCCTGCAGCGGTAGGTGATGGCTTCTGCGCTTAATGTTAAAGAAGAAAGACAGCCTTCTGGGTACTGATGAGTCTGATTTCAGCATGCAGTGAAGGGTTTGCTGGTGGTATGGCTGTCCATGGGGATTGAGTTGGAGGGTTGGTCCACTACAATGTTGTGGATGGGTTGCCATAGGTATGAAAAGATGTGAAACCTTCGAGGATATCGCCACAGCATTTGATTACAGAAATAAAGTGAATCTCATGGTGCGTGCTATGTGAGGGAGCAACGGTATATAATTGTGATTAATGTGTTTGATATAAGTATCAATCCCTTATTGGATAATATAGGTAGGTGGTCAGGGACTGCTGGATAGTTCCACTCAACCACTTTCACCAAGAAACTGCAGAAACTTTAGGTGATGTGTGGGCTATTAGTTTTGGTCAGAGAATGGTCCAACAGATACATTCTGCCTTGAGGGCAAGGGCAGTTGTGAAACCACTGTAGGACGGATAGTTTGATGGTAGTTAGGGCACCAGTAAATATTTATTTGTAAAGTGCAAACTATTCACCCTTACGGGTCTCACGGCGCTGGGGGCCTTCGTGGAAATTAAGTGAACTATTGCCCAGAGTCACATGGTGCTGAGCTGAGCTGCCGCAGACAGGGATCGAACCGTGAACCCTGTGCTCCAAAGTCAGCTGCCCTGGCCACTGCACCACACCTCTCCACTTCAGGCTGAATACACAGGCACAGTACATTGTGACATGAGCACTACCTCTGTAGCAGAAGATATCAAGCTTAGTATGCTCTAATGGCTCAGTACAATGGATGTAGGTTACTATCTTGGAAGATAATAAACTGAGTACCAAAATTAAGCGATGTATGGTATACCAAATGCTACAATAGTGGTGCCTGAATATGGTGCTCATTTGGGAAATGCACCTGATAGGTAATAGATATTATTTAGGGGCCTATGTGGTCTCCTCCTGCCTCCCAGAATCCAAGGCACTATGGTAGGCAGGCTGAATAAGTGCTGCTGTAGTTTCCCATTGTTATTCTGGTGGTCTAAGGGGTTAAACGAGGATCATTCAATCAATCATGATTTATAAATCGCGGCTAATCCTTCGCAAGGGTATCCAGGTGCTGAGGGCCTTGCTGCTTCAGGTGGGATCAGTTGAACAGTTGAGTCCTTTCTGGAATTCTAGAACAGAGGATGAGTTCCAGAGGTGAAGGGGGAGGTTGTTCCTGAATTTAGCAAAGAGGTAGGAGAAGGTGCATCTTCCACTGTTGCTTTAGCAGATGCGTGGGTAGTGTGTGAGGCAGAGGGAGCCAGAGTGCAGATGTCTGAAGGGCTGGTGGAAGTTCAGGCAGTGGTTGATGCATGCTGGTCCTTCGTTGTATAGGGCTTTGTAGGTGTGGATCAGCATATTAAATTGACATCTCTTCTGAATGGGTAGCCAGTGGAGTTTCTTGAGGTGAGGGGTGATGTTGATTTTTTTTGGGAGGTTGAAGATGAGTCTGGCCACTGAGTTCTGTATGGTCGTCAGTCTCTTCAAGAGGTGAGTGGTAATTCCTGTGTATAGTGATTTGCCGTAGTTCGGATGGCTGGTGAGTAGGGCTTGAGTGATGGTTTATCGGATGTTGACAGGGAGCCATTTGAAGATTTTCCAGAGCATGTGCAGAGTGAGAAAGCAGGCTGATGAGACTTCATTAATCTGGCTTTTCATGGCGAGTTTGCTGTCCAGGATTATGCCGAGGTTTCAGGCATAGTCTGTCGAAGCAGGTGATGACCCTAGTTAGGAGTGCCACCACAAGTTGTTCCACGGGGAGTTATTGTTTTTGAAGATTAGCACATCAGTTTTGTCTTTGTTGATTTTCAGGCACTTGTTTTTCATCCAGCGGGCGAAGCTCGTCATACACCTGCGGACGTTGGCCCCTGTCCTGTAGGGGTCACCTGAGAGTGAGAAGATGAGCTGTTTGTCATCTGCGTAGGAAATGATGCTTATTCCATTGGTTCTGGTGATGTTGGCCAAGTGGGGTTATGTAGGTGTTGGGGCTAAGGGACGAGCTTTGAGGCTCGCCGCAGATTATGTTTTTAGATTCCGAGGTGAACAGTGGTAGCTGAGTTCTTGCCGTGAGTAAGGAGGCGTCTCTTTGGATTTTAATGTCATGAAGCCTTTTGATTTTTTTTTTTAAACAGACTTTATTCATTTTTCTCATTTCTCACAAGTGCAACATTCATATGGTCTTATAGAGTACAGTAGAAGCGCGCAATCCTGCAGTCGCATGTGTCTATATCAAGTCATAGCCCCGCATCTCAGTAGTTCGTCTAGCCCGTCATCTCCTTCTTCGCAAGGAGAGTAGTTCAGCAAATGCAAGAGTCATTTCCCATCTGACTTGTGTCGTAGCCCTGGGGAGCTGAATCGTGCTACCCCAGGATTATGCCAACACTGTCGTCACCTATTCACCGTACCAGATAACAAAGAACGCAACCCCCTCAACTCAATCCCCCCCTTCACTGGGTCCCTCCTATTAGCCCCAGCTCCCTCCTCCCCTCAGACATGTCGCTCTCCCTAACAGCACACTTGTTGCACTATATGTATTCCTCTCCTTCCGTTGGATTCTCTATGGCAGTAATCAATGTCCCATCTAGGAGGATGCACCTATGTTAGTCATCCCTCCACCTATCTTCTCACCCTTTGGCCTGTGGTTGTGTTCTCATGTAGTGAAGGGTGTCTCCATACCTGGAGAGATCAGTCATCGTCATCAGTCGGGTTTTTTAAGAAGATCCACCATCGCCACCCAGGCTATCGCCGTGTCCCACAATCTGTCATTGTCAGTTCTCTGAGCTAGGTGAAGCCGGAGGGTCCCCTCGCAGTCTGCCCACTTTATAAGTTCCCGCTGCCAGCGCGCAACACTGGGGGCTGTGACCGCCTTCCAATGGCTAGTAATTTTTCGTTTGGCTAGAACTAACCCCAAGTCCAGGAATTTACTGGTGTTTTTGTTGCGGGCAGTGTGGGGGAACCAGTGTAACAGGCACACACCTGGAGTAGGCTGCCATTCCCTTTCCATCACCATGGTCAACTTGGCCAGAACCTCTCCCCAGAACCTGTGAAGCAATGGACAATCCCAGAACATGTGCATAAACGCTGCGTTTTCCAGTCTGCATCGCGGGCAGGCAGGGAGTGAGGTACGCCCGATAAAACACATAGAATTGTATTAGCTGGAACTCGCGTTGCGAGAGCATTTCCATGCTCGTTCCAGCAGCATCTCCCAGGGCTTTGCCTCTATAGGAGTTCACAAGTCAGCCTTCCATTTAGTGCGCAGCTCCTCTAAAGGAGCCCTTAAGCCCTGCATCAGTCTTCGATACAGACACGTAACCGCCTTGACCTTACCCGCGGAGGTGACCACGTATTGGCAAGGGAGGAAGACCTGTGGTTCCTCCATCCCTTTTTCCAGTGTTTGCGCACAGCAGCCGTCACTTCCGCATGAAGAAGAAAGTCCTGCGCAGGCAGTTCGTGTCTTTCCATAAGGTCTTGAAATGGTAAGAGGGTACCATCCTCGTACAGATCCTCAATGGATGAGATCCCCAGCTCCTCCCATCCCTGCAGTCTCTGCCAATCCCCCCATGAGGCAACTACTCACTGAACCACACCGGAATCTCAGGCGCATACGCAGGGCTCACTTTATTTTGTCGTAGAGCCCTATTCCAGAATTGCCCTAATACCCATAAATCTCTGGGCACCTCTCTTTCACACACCGGGAGCTGGAACAGAATCCGAGTCAGGTGGCAAAGCCCCAAGTCCCTACCTCTCCGATCCACCTCGACTCCCAGTTTCCCCGCCATCCGCTGTGCAAACCATTGGAACTGGGCCGAATGGTAGTAAGCCTCGAAATCAGGTACTGCAAAGCCCCCTTCTTGTCTGGGACGCATCATAGTATTCAACGCTACTCTAGGTCTCCCTGACCCCCATAGAAAACTTGAAACCATTGAGTTTAGTTGGGCAAAGCACCTCCCAGGCACCCAAAGCGGCAGCGTAACAAGGTAGTAAAGCAAACGAGGCAGGGTTATCATTTTTAGTAATGCCACTCGTCACGCAACCGATAAAGGTAGAGACCCCCAGAATTCAAGAATACTCTTGGTAGTTGGCAGAGCCCGCCCTACATTTCCCTCAAATAAATCAGCAGCCTCATGATAAATTCGGACCCCCAAATAAGGCAAGCATCTGCCTTCTCATCGTACATCGAGCCCCTCAAGAGGATCGCCTCACACTCCACGCACCGGAAATATACAGGTCTTGGCCCAATTGACTTTGAGTCCTGCCACTCGCCCCAGACTCTCTTCCCAAGCACCCCGTAGCTCATCAGTAGCATTGGCAAGGAGCATTAACAAATCATCAGCATATAGAGCAATGTAGTGCATCTGACCCATCCCCTCCAGGCCCCTGTAGTGTCTCCCTGTCCGTGCGCGTACCGCCAGAGGCTTCATTGCCAGGGCAAACAGAAGGGGAGACAGCGGGCAGCCCCGCCTCATCACCCTGCCTACATCACAAGCTGCGGAAATCGCCCCCCCCTGTCCGAACCCTGGCCGTCGAGCGAGTGTACAGAATCTTCGTCCAGGCCACAAATCCCTCACTTAAGCCAAAGACCCTCAGAACCTGAAACAGATACGGCCACTCTAAGCTATGGAAGGCTTTTTCAATGTCTATCGATAGTACGCACGCCTCATCACCCCCTGCCGCCTCGTGCAGCAGTTGACACAGTCTCCAAATGTTCATGGCCGTGTTCCGGGTAGGAATAAACCCAGCCTGGTCCCCGTGCACCAGAGTTGTCATGTGCGCCATCAGGCGACTTGCCAAGATACCGCTCAAGATCTTATAATCAATGTTTAACATCACCAGGGGGCGATACGCTGCGCGATCCCACTCCGGCTTGCCCGGTTTAAGGAGAGGTACGATCACTGCCTACGTGGTCGAGCTAGGTAAATATGACCTGTTAGACAGCGAGGGTTACACTGCTGCACCAATTGTGTTAAGATTGTTTATTTGTTATCAATATTTGATTACCTTTTGAGTACCTTTAATTGGTGTGCGCTTCCAACCCCACTTCTTTTCTCGAGCTAGGTAAATAGCCATTCTGTTTTGACCGATTATAAAGTGTCACCAGTTGTGGAGCCAGCACGTCTATATAAGTGACATAGAAATCCGATTGCAACCCATCAGTACCAGGCGTTGTGTTCTTGGCCATACGCTTTATAGCTCCCCCGACCTCGCCCAATTCCACTGGTCAGCCCAGGCTCTCCGCCTCTTCCGCGTCAATCTGAGGTAACTCTATGTCAAGGAAGTCCCCTTCCTCTAGCTCTCTAGGGTCCAACTTGCTGTAATAAAGGGTGGAATAGTATTCCAGGAACTGCATGTTAATGGCCTGCTGTCCGTAGTGTACCGTCCCTCCTTCTTCCCGTAGTTCAAGAATCGGTGTGCCTCTGCGCTCTGGATTTGCCAACCAAGATAGGAGCACCCCAGACTTATCTCTTTCTGCAAGCGCCCGCACCATGTATGCCCTGTAATAAAAGCACCTCAGCCTCTCCACTTGCGTTGCCAACTCTTCCTTCGCCCTCTGCAGCCCTTCTTGTGTGTCCTCCCGTCCCGGACTCTCCCGTTCTTTCTCCCTGAGCCGTCGTTCTGCCTGCTGCACCTCACTCCCACAGCTTTCCCAATGTACCACCCGCGTATCACTACCTTGAATGCGTCCCATTCATTATGCAGACTAGAGGAAGTGTTTATGTTGTGCTGAAAATAGTCCTCTATGGCAGTACCGATGGTGGTTCGAAAGACTTGGTCTTCCAATACTTCCGTTCGGAGACGCCAATTAGGGATCGTCGTTCTAAGTCGAACCCAATTCAGGGCCACCAAGAGGGGGTTATGATCAGAGGTTGTCCTAGCCAGGTATTCACTCATCGTGATCAACATGTGGACATCAGGGGAACACAACACAGCGTCCAGCCTGACATGCAACTCATGGACCGCTGAAATATAAGAATAGTCTCGGTCACCAGAGTGATGAGCCCTCCAAGTGTCCGTCAGCCCCTAGCGCTGCTGCCAGTGTCGTCTGATCTCTGCAAGCCTATGAGTAAGGGCGTCAGGGAGTGGGGGATGGGAGCGGTCCAGGTCCACGTCAGTCACACAATTAAAGTCCCCCCCCAGAAGAACAGGGCCCGTTAATTCCCCCACCAATTTCTGTGATAGCTGTGTAAAAAAGGTGGACTGTTCAACATTGGGGGCATAGATTCTTCCTAGTGTGATGTTCTGCCCATCAAGCCGCCCCGTGACCACTGTAAACCTTCCCTCCGGATCGACCACCTGCCTAACACACTGAAATGGTACCCCTGCCTGCACCCAAATCAATGTCCCCCTGACAAAGGCCGAGTAGGTAGTGTGGAACACCTGCCCCCTCCAACGACACTGTAATGCCATCCCCTCCGCCTTTGTTAAGTGAGTTTCTTGAAGCAGTGCAATTTGCACTCCACGCCGTACCAGGTAAGCATGTATTTTGTGTCTCCAACACATAGTGTGCATCCCCCTTACATTCCAAGACATAACTTTAAGACCTATGGAGGTGCCCATGGATCCAACTCGTGCACACTCTCTTCTAAAATCCTCCTAGCGACATGTCTGACCCTCTCCCATCCCACCCAACCTGCAAACTTTACCCAACTCCCACACCCAGGACAGGCACACAAGAACAGGTCCCATCCAAACCAAACTGCTCATACAAAGAACCGGAACTAGGATGTAACGTGTGACTCACGCACAATGCCCCCAAAACCCTCCCTGCCCCCCTCCTTTTTAGGAGCATGCACAGCCAATTGGGTCCCCGGCATTCCTGGAGAGTCACCTTCCGCCATGCTGCCCCACATCAAACTGGCCCCTGAGCCCAGTAAGCGCAACAGACATTGTACCAGTTGCCCCGCATACCCTCTGCATCCCCATCACCCAAACATCCCATCGGCTGTCTGCGGGGTGACATCCGGCATCTCCATATCCGAGAGTCCTTGGGCGCTACCAGATCTTGGGCTCTCTGTTCCGCTCTTCTCAATGTCCGTATCATTACTGGCTGGGCTAATCACTCCCCGACTGATGGCTGCCACCGCCCGCACTGCAATGTCTTGCTCCTGAAACTGATCCCCTGGAGAAGTAGGCCTCCACTTCGATGGAGTAGTCGCCTGTCGTTCTCCTGGCGAGGCCGCCTGTGGCGTGCGCGCAGCCGCAACACCGCTACCCTCCAGCCAGTCCCATGCTGCCTGCGGTATAAGAAAGAAGTGGCTCCCTCGTCTGCAGTCACCCGCGGGCGTGCCGGAAATAGCATGGCGTAAGGGAGACGCAGCTGACGCAGCTTTTTTTTAACAGCCAGAAAGGATGACCATGGACGCTGGACCTCCCTGGTGTAATCCGGGAATATCAGCACCTTGCTGCTTCCTATTTGCAAATTCTGTTGTTCTCGAGCCCTCTGCAGGATAAAGTCCCGGTCGCGATAATGTAACAGTCTTGCCACCATTGGTCGCGGTGGCGTTCCCGGTTTAGGCGAGCGAGCGGGACCCTATGTGCCCGCTCCAGCGCGTAGAATGGGGATAGGCCCTCTGGTGCTACCTCTGTTCTCAGCCTGGTTTCCAGGAACCTGACGACATCTGCTCCTTCCTTGTGCTCAGGGACTCCCAGGATGCGGAGATTGCTGCGCCGCGAGAGCCCCTCACTGTCCTCCGCTCTTACTTCCAGCACTTTGACTCTATCCGTTACCTAATTCATAGATTGGCGCAGGGCAGCCACCGTATCCGGGATGTCCTTCATAGGGGTATCGTGGGTCACCACTCTCTCCTTGAGCTTCCGATGGTAGTCCTTCAGTAGGGTGAGATCCGAGCCAATGGCATCCATTCTTTTCTCTAGAGCCTCCCGCGAGGCCACAATGGCCTGCATAAATTCTCCCAGTGTAGGGTCCCCAGGTCTTCCCGGTCTCCGTCTCCCAACGTCGCAATCCTCGTCATCTGTGTGCTGCTCCGACTCGTCCAAACGTAGCACCTCAAATACCTTTTTCGTTAACACTCTGCTCATTGTAACAGTCACACGCGGCTGAAACTAGCAGTGCCGGGGAAGACCAAGGCCCCACTCCGCACCAGCAAGGCACCGCTGTCTCTCGATATCTTCTCCGGAAACCGCAGCCCCAGGCACCACTCCTACCTTGTGCAGGACCGACCCGTCCGTCGCCAGGCCACCTCAACCAGGTCCCTCTGTCCTTCACAGATTTGTGCCGCGCCCCCTTCCACCAATGCAAGGCTCCTAGAGCAAGAGCGTCGCCCCTGCAGTGGCTCACCGGGCCTGTGTTGGTCCCCACCGCCGGTGTATTCAGTAGGGTCATGCAGGTCAGTGAACGCCATCTAACCACCCTCCGTCTGCAGTGCGGGAGCACCCCTCAGAGAAGGTTCGCATTGCGGGGTTGCCGGGCACCAACCATGAAGTCTCTATGCAGTGTCTCTGGTATGCAGCCTGCAAGGTGGTGGCCCAGCTCACCACCCGCCCGATCCCACCACAAGTCCGCCACATGCGCAGCTGCACAGGGACGCACCAGCAGTACTGTGCTGATCCCACTGTCCCACAGGCCGCAGTCTTCTCGCGGAGTCGTCCTCGAGAGTCACCTGGAAGTGGACACCCAGCCTGGTGTTTTATCCTCTCCCTCGCTACCACAGTCCACCCGCCAAGGATTCCGCAGGGGAGTCCCACCTAGTTCTCCCCCTCCTTCGCCCAAGCCAGGCAGTCCGTGGGGAACTCACCCACCTCTGATGAAGCGGTCTCTGCCGCTGATCACAGCCACCCTTTTTAGCCCCCTCCGCTGCAGGGGGGATGAGCAGCCACCGCTGCAGGGGCAGGCAACAGCACCTCCAGAATCATCCAGCGATCCAGCTGGTAGGGAGGGCGTCACGGCGCAGGAGCGAGGCGAGGATCAAGAGCACATCCCACCTCACCACTCTGGGGAAGCCCACAGCGGAATCCCAGGCAGCAAAGGCGGCAAAGGCAGCAAAGGCGGCAAAGATGCAGGCCGGGGCCACGAGCTCCTCCCCCTCTCCTCAATTCCGGGCCACTCCGCAGTCCACTCCGCCCTGGACCACTGTCTATCAGGCGGCATTCTCCGGGCCAGGCTCAAGGGCTCCGCAAGCGTAGGTGAGTCTTTTCAGTTCAGCGAGCAGTTTAATAATCCGCCCGAGTTCCAAATGGTGCTGACTATGTCTCGGGTGCCGACATTTTAAAATCAGGCATCCGCTTCTGACCAGCCGGGAAATTACTGCCCACACCTGCCAATCCGCAATGTCTCCCCACCGCCAGGGTCCAGGGAAGCCTAAAACTCCTCTACGGTGGGGTCAGTGGGGCCGCAGACGCCCCCGGGATCTCCTCTGACCACGGTAGTCGCCGTCACGGTTAGGCATCTGAACCTCCGCGCCTGGCCGCCATTTTGATTCCGTCACGGCGGCCTGCAGCAAGAAGGGGAATAAACTCATTCCTTTCCCGTAGCGCCCCCGCTGCCGTCCCAAACTCAGCTCAAGGTGTGCACCGGCTATTCTGCCACGAAATGCGGTGCCGGGGCCCCAGATTGCATGTCAGGATCAGCTGTAGAGTAGGGCAGCCGCGGAAGAGCTCCGGAGTCCGCTGCTGCTCACATCGGCGCTTAAGCCACGCCCCCCGTCATGAAGCCTTTTGATAAGCTTGTGGTAGGATACAGTGTGTAGCGCTGTTGAGCAGTCAAGGAGCATCAGGGCAGCTGTTTCTCCCCAATCAAGGACAGTTCTGATGTCGTCAGTGGCAGTGATCAGGGTGATTTTGGTGATGTGGTTGGTGTAGTATCAGGATTCAGAGGTGTCCAAAAGATTGTGGTTCTTCAGGTCTTCTGTGAGTTGGTGGTTGATGGCTGTTTCGATGACTTTGGCAACAATTAGGAGCAGAAAGATGAGATGGTAGTTCTTGAGTTAGCTGAGGTCGATGGACACTTTCTTCAGTAGGGGTTTGACTTTTGTATGTTTCCATTCTTCACGGAAGGTGGCCGTGGTGATGGATTCATTGAAAATGGTGGTGGGTTCACTGCAGATCTTCTTGCTGCTAAGATTGAAAATGCGGTGGGAACAAGGGTCTGTGGCTGCTCTTGAGTGCATGGAGTTCATGATAGCTGTGGTGTTCTGTGTGGTGAGCTGGTCCCAGAAGGTGAGTAGGTGGTCAGGGCTCGCATCTATGGAAGCGAGGAGGCTTTAGAGGTCAGAGGGAGTGGGTTGGGGTTTCTACTTTTTGTAGAACGTTGAGATCTTATTGTGGAAGAAGTTTGCCAGTAGAGGGAGGCAGTGCCACTGGCGCTGGGTGTGGTCCAGGCATGGGCTAGCTCTGACTGGCGCAAACAGGCTTGCCTTTGGTGTTCCAGCTGCGTGCCCGCGGCACACAGTCGTGCTGCAGCCTCCATTAAGTGGGTCCTGAAAGGAGAGAGGGGTGGTGGTGGGTGGTTAGTGGATCTGGCGAGAGGCGGAAAGCAGGCTGGTAGAGTGGCAAAATACGGGCGTTAAAGCCGAGTGGTGATAGCGAAACTGGTGCAAATACAAGAGGAAATACAACAGCAATGCAAAGGTAACACACAATTTACAATAGGCACTGGGACTAAACAATTAAAGAGGACTAAAACAATTGCAGTAAGGATTAAACCAGATGAATAAGTAGAAACTAAACAATGGCAGTAGAGACTAGCAAACTGTTACAGAAACCGGAGCAAATACAGGAGGAGATATAACAGGAAGAAATACAATACAAAATAAACATGCAATTGACAACTGGACTAACCTAAACGATTTAGACTAATATTATGCGCCGAGCACTAGGTCTCCCAATAGACATGTGCTTTGGACTTACACCAGAGCAATCGGGTTGGGGGCATTGGATGTGAACCTTGCAGCACTGAGTGTCAATACACCTTAAGTTCGTGAGTGTAAGGCTCCCTGTCTAGGATCGACTTTGTTCTTGCTACGGATGGGTGTAGGTTTAAAGGTTCTTATATACTGACTAGGAGTGTCTTGAATCACTTCTTTAGAGTCAGGTTGTCCTGAAGGGCGTAGGGGTAGACATTGGATGCATGGGAACCCAGGAATTATGAGGCTAGAACACATTTTGTAGAAACTACAATTAATTACTTCAATTACTTTAAAGAATATTCAGGAGCAGTTGATTTCCAAGTGGTGCTGTGTAAACTGTACCAAACAGAACTTCAAGGGCAGGCTGTTTCAGCGGTGATGACTGTAAAAGGGCCTGGCAGCAGAAGATCAGAGAGCTGAAGGCTTATGTACTTAGGTTTGAGGAGGAGTAAATCCTACTTGGTACACAGGAGGTCCTGGGGTGTATGACAGCCAAATGTGAAAAACATAAGGCACTGGCAGAAAACAGGGCTCAAAAGATATACTTCTATAAACTAAGGCACATATATGAGGTCAGCAATAAGGTGAGCAAGCCGTTTGTCTGGCTTGACAAGCTGGAGGAGGAGTCAAGGTAGATTGATGAGAATATAGATATAAGGAGTACAGGAATGACACGAGACGAGCTATAGCAAGTGTCTTTGCTGCATATTATCCAGACCTCCCAACGTATTAAACTATCAGAGCAAATCGCTAGCTCTGTGGCAGACCTCCCAGTACCAACTCTGAGTATAACCAACACACTGGGCCCTTGAAGCAGAAGAAGATAGCAGAAGCAGTATCCCAGTTGCAGAGTGGGAAGATTCCCATGGTCCAATAGGATCCCTGCAGAATTGTGGAACTGTACTAATGAGGTAAGAAATGAGGATGGGCTTCCCCTGGATCTACGGATGGCGACAATAACACTGATTAGAAAGCCTGAAAAACAATTGGAGAGCTGTGCCTTTTACAAGTCAATCTCACTTCTGAACATTGAAACTAAAATCTTAGTTAAGGCTTTGGCTATTAGACTTTAGGGGGGGACAAGCCAGGAGCCAGGAGACCCTTACCTGCACGCCAGCACACGCCTGCACACAGCGCCAGTCCCTGGGTGGGGAACGCTGTAAGTCTCGCCGCCATCACTCCATCAGCGCGGCTGGAGACTACAGCTCCCAGCGGGCTCAGCGCGCACTTCCGGTTTCCCGCTGTCTTCGCGCCCGGAGGCGCTACAAAGGCCAGGCTCTCCCTCGGTGGAGCGGGGGACAAGCCAGGAGCCAGGAGACCCTTACCTGCACGCCAGCACACGCCTGCACACAGCGCCAGTCCCTGGGTGGGGAACGCTGTAAGTCTCGCCGCCATCACTCCATCAGCGCGGCTGGAGACTACAGCTCCCAGCGGGCTCAGCGCGCACTTTCGGTTTCCCGCTGTCTTCGCGCCCGGAGGCGCTACAAAGGCCAGGCTCTCCCTCGGTGGAGCGGGGGACAAGCCAGGAGCCAGGAGACCCTTACCTGCACGCCAGCACACGCCTGCACACAGCGCCAGTCCCTGGGTGGGGAACGCTGTAAGTCTCGCCGCCATCACTCCATCAGCGCGGCTGGAGACTACAGCTCCCAGCGGGCTCAGCGCGCACTTCCGGTTTCCCGCTGTCTTCGCGCCCGGAGGCGCTACAAAGGCCAGGCTCTCCCTCGGTGGAGCGGGGGACAAGCCAGGAGCCAGGAGACCCTTACCTGCACGCCAGCACACGCCTGCACACAGCGCCAGTCCCTGGGTGGGGAACGCTGTAAGTCTCGCCGCCATCACTCCATCAGCGCGGCTGGAGACTACAGCTCCCAGCGGGCTCAGCGCGCACTTCCGGTTTCCCGCTGTCTTCGCGCCCGGAGGCGCTACAAAGGCCAGGCTCTCCCTCGGTGGAGCGGGGGACAAGCCAGGAGCCAGGAGACCCTTACCTGCACGCCAGCACACGCCTGCACACAGCGCCAGTCCCTGGGTGGGGAACGCTGTAAGTCTCGCCGCCATCACTCCATCAGCGCGGCTGGAGACTACAGCTCCCAGCGGGCTCAGCGCGCACTTCCGGTTTCCCGCTGTCTTCGCGCCCGGAGGCGCTACAAAGGCCAGGCTCTCCCTCGGTGGAGCGGGGGACAAGCCAGGAGCCAGGAGACCCTTACCTGCACGCCAGCACACGCCTGCACACAGCGCCAGTCCCTGGGTGGGGAACGCTGTAAGTCTCGCCGCCATCACTCCATCAGCGCGGCTGGAGACTACAGCTCCCAGCGGGCTCAGCGCGCACTTCCGGTTTCCCGCTGTCTTCGCGCCCGGAGGCGCTACAAAGGCCAGGCTCTCCCTCGGTGGAGCGGGGGACAAGCCAGGAGCCAGGAGACCCTTACCTGCACGCCAGCACACGCCTGCACACAGCGCCAGTCCCTGGGTGGGGAACGCTGTAAGTCTCGCCGCCATCACTCCATCAGCGCGGCTGGAGACTACAGCTCCCAGCGGGCTCAGCGCGCACTTCCGGTTTCCCGCTGTCTTCGCGCCCGGAGGCGCTACAAAGGCCAGGCTCTCGGCAGAGGGCGGGCCGTCTGTGGCCGTCCGGGGCAGGAGGAGGCAGGGCAGGGCCACCCCATTTCCATCTACCGTACCGGTTTCAACCTGTGGTACCGCATCTCAGCATGTCAACACGCTCCGGTAAGGCCTTGAGGGGTTGCGGGGAGAGTGCCCCCGGGGGTGCTATGTTTGGCTCTATGGACAAATTCCTGACAAGGGTGGCGGCTGTCATAGACAATGAACTTGCCATATCTGAACGGCGCCTTTCACTTGACTTCCCTCTTGCTAAAAGTCCATCGCCAGCAATAGTGTTGTCCCCTCTAAATCCTACTTCCCCTGCACCTTTGCTTGGGGATTTACCTGGGGATTCCCTTATTGCACCTCCAATGGGTGGTTTAGAGGGGTTCGAAAGCTCACTGATTGGTGTCCACAGTACCAGTCCATGTGCTGTGCTTGTGGATCCATGCAGTGGGCTCTCTTTAGTAGGCTCACCCGGCATACAGTCCCTACACTGCCCTGAGGTTCCTGCTCCCGTCTCACAAGCTCCGACTAAAAAGCAACCCATCCAGGAGCCTATCAAAAGGAAGGGGAAAAGGGCAAATTACACTAGAAAGGGTTGCCCATCTAAGACCAGTAACCATCCCAGGTACCCGCCCCTGAGGGGTCCTCCCCCCCAGAGCAACGCAGGACCGGTATCCACAGGGACAGCCATTTGCGCTCCGGCTGTCATTGATACAGTACCACCTTTCTTGTCGGCCCCACTAACGCCTGTTCAGGACAACGTGGGTCACTCTATGGAGGCGTTTGAGAAGATGGTCAAGTCTCTTGTGTTGCCACTTATAGACCAGGTCAAGAGGTTGGGGGAAAGGCTTGACTGCTTTGAGCAGGCTACTAGGGACAATTTCTTTGCCCTAAAGACCCTTCTCAAGCACCAGCCAAAGTCCAGTAAGGATAGGACTGATAGGTTAGATGAGTCAAATAGGATAGAGGTCCCAGTGAGACCCCCCCTGGGAGACCAACTGATGCAGCCGCCCAAGCACCCTGCACCTGGGAATACGATCTTGGCTGTTCCAAAGGTCAGTCTTAGACAGATAAAGCCGAAGGCTCCAACTTGTGTTGCCCACGTGCATGCTACCCTTCCCCCAGCAGCAATATCCCCGGTGGCTACCCAGGCCCCAAGGCAACACAAGAAGGGAGGGACGGGCCCTACTTCGCAACCTGGGGTTGTCATATCTGATGCAACTGGTGGTGTCGCATCAACTCCTAAGGTTGCATCTATTCCCGTCCCACCTACAAATCGGCTCCCCTTGGGTCCTCCTCAGAACAGTAGACGCAAGTGCCCCCCAGTTAACCTTCCCCCTGAGTGCCACCCGTATGTTGTCATCCTTACGAAAGTTCCCCCTATTGGGAGTACCCAGCGGGAAAACCATCAGGCACTAAAGAATAAGGTCATCCACTGGCTGAAAGCCAACAGGCCCTTGCCTGCGGGAGTGGATGGAATTATTCTTGGTGTACGCAGGGTGGGTTGGATTGGACACGGGAAAAAACCGCTTGAAGGGGATTGTGTGGTTGTAAATTTCCAAGATGCTAGGGTTGCCCAATTTATATGCTCCCAAGGTCAATCCACGGCTGGTTCGGGTATCGACATAGTCGATTTGACATTTTTTTACCCACGGTCTATTATGACCACCCCCTCCATCCACCTTGGACAACCCTCCTTCATGGGCAGCCCAGGGGGCCAATTTCTGATGGAAAATACTGCCCACGGCCTTTTGACCCCGGGAGTTCTTTCTCAGCAGCTATGCCCAGCTCCAGTGATACCAAACTGGGGACCTGGGAGTTGTTGACTCAGTTATATTCCGGGGGAGGATGTTGTGGCCCCAGGCTTTGTCGCTGGGTCAACACCATACCACAGATCCAATGGCTCCTCCTCCCCACTGCAGATTCTGGCTACGGCCGAGTCTGTAGAGAGGAAGGGGGAGACTGGGGCTTCCCATAATTCTCCGCCTGGTCCCCTTGATGTGGGTTCTGCGGACTTGTCACCCCCTGTTGAGGATTGTAGCATTGCAGCTGTAACGGACCCCCAGATTAGGGTTTTCAGCTGGAATGTTGCGGGCCTCGAAAGGAAGCTGGCGTTGCCGGATTGGAGTGAGCGTGTGGAGCAATACTCCATTTGCCTGTTCCAGGAAACCTGGAGTCGGGTGCCCCTTCACAAGGCGGGTTATTCCACCCACTTTTTGCCGGCAGCAGTAAGTGCAACTGGTAGGGGCCGTCCCTCTGGCGGTCTGTTAATCTGGGTATCCACCGAACTTAACTGTAGGGTGGAGGAGAAGGACACTAACTGCCCTGACCTCCTAAATATTTTGCTTAGAAATCCCCAGGGCAGAGTCATTCTAAACATTTTTAACATTTACGCCCGTGGCACTAAGGGGGGAAGAGAATCCCCAGTTATAGCTTGCTTGGAAGCGCAACTCCGCTCATCTCCATACAGGTCCTGTACACTGTTGGCAGGTGATCTGAACTGCACTTTCGAGCCTCTGGATCTGGACATCCTAGCAGATCAAGAGGATCTTGATAATGGGTGGGGGATTCCTCCCCTCGAGCTTGGCCCTGTTAAAAAGTGGACAGAAGTGGCCCTCCAGATCAACTCCTTAGTTATGGAGTTTGGGCTTAGAGCTGCCAATGGCAGAACCAGGTCCGACAAATTAGGGGCGCATACCTATAACAGGCTAGGACACACGTCACGGATTGATTATTTCCTCCTTGACATACACTTGTGGGGCATGGTGGAGGACATGGTAGTTTTACCTTCTGTGGAGAGTGACCACAATCTCCTGTCCCTCACCCTCTCCCACAGGTGCGTCAACAGCACCGTGAGTGGTTCTCCCTGCAACCCCGCTCCAGACCTGTCAGTGGTCACGAACTGTGGGCGAAGGCTAAAGTGGGCGAAGCTGGCTCTTTCGGAGGAGAAAACCTCTGCGATTAGGCAGCTTCTGGTTTCAGCCCTGGCCAATCTTGACTGCCAAGAGGAAGGGCTGATGGAGGTGGCACCTAGGTTTTGTGTCATAATTCAGGCCATTGGCGACCTCTTTGTAGTCCCAGCCCACCCGAGCGGAAGGAAACCCAGCCTACGACCGGGTCAGGGCTGGTACAACCAAAAGTGTAGGGAGGCGAAATCACTTCTTATCGAGGCAGTCAAGTCCAAATTGCCGCTTAGGACTAGGGAGGCCAGGAGACACTACACACTCTGCCAGAAAAATGCTAGGATGGAATGGGAGGATAACTTCTGGCAGGACCTCCTGGCTGCCAGTCGAGGGAAAGATGCTAAAGGTTTTTGGGACATGGTGGGCAAAAGGAATCGTCCCGACGATTCCCGGAGGACTTGTGCGATCAATGCCCTGACTTGGTTTTCCCATTTCCAAAATCTTTACTCTCCTGTTGAAGGCCCCCTTAATGATCCCTTTAAAATCCCAGCCTTTACTCTAGACCGTGACCTGGATCTGTTTTCCCCCCTTGATGTAACAAAGCAGATCAAAACCTTGGTCCCCTTGAAAGCAGCTGGCCCGGATGGCCTACCGGGGGACATCCTCCGTGCTTACCCGGAAGAATGGGGGGCTCTAATCTCAGCACTCCTCAATGCAATCATGGGGGGAGGGCTTGTGCCTGACTCCTGGAGAGGTGCGGAGGTGGTCCCCATTTTTAAAAAGGGCAGTCGGGAGTTACCCGGGAACTATAGGCCTATAAGCCTAATAGACTCCAGCCAGAAATTGGCCGGGAAAACCATCTTGGGGAGAATTACTCAATGGGTGGACGACAATCACATTCTGTCCGACATGCAGGCTGGGTTCCGTTCAGGTACAGGAACTATTGAACAGGCCTTTAGGCTTTTGTTGTTACACTGGAAGGTGGTGGTGCTGGGCAAAGGCAGTCTCTATCTGTTCTTTATTGACCTTAAGACTGCCTTTGACCTGGTACCAAGGGAGGAACTTTGGAGGGTGCTTCATGGTTTAGGGATGCCCCCGTACCTATTGAACCTCCTCATTAACCTGCACACCAACACCTATGCCCAGGTTAGATGGGGGCTGAATGGGGAAAAGACCGATAAAATCAGGGTCGAGAGGGGAGTAAGACAGGGCTGTGTTTTGGCCCCTACCTTATTCTCCCTCTATATTAACGGGGTGGTAGATCATCTACTGGGCGAACCATCAGACGCTCCCAGCCTGGGTGGAGTAAAAATTCCAACTCTGTTGTTCGCCGACGACACCCTCCTCATCTCCAAAACCCCCCAAGGTTTACAGTCTTTGCTGAACCGCTTCCAGGATTTCTGTACCACTAAAGGCCTCGTCATTAACATAGACAAGACCAAGTACCTAGTCATGCACCCACCCCGCAAACTTGGTCCCCCTCCAATTCTGAACTCCATACCTCTAGAAAGAGTGGCGGAATTTGATTATCTGGGGATCCGTCTTAATGATGCAATGAGCTGGACTGCCCACATCGATAAAATGACTCTGGCCCACAAAAGGGTGGGGGGCGCCCTTCTTAAGGAGTACAATAACTCCTCAAAACATTGTGTTGCACCCATACTGGAGATTTACAAAGCTCGTGCAGTCCCTGCTTCTCTTTATGGATCGGAACTGTGGGGCTTGGGCAAAGTCGACTCACTGAGTAAGGCCGAAAATAAATTTATCAAGGACCTTCTTGCTATTCCATCGAGCAGCCCGACCATCCCAATGCTCTTGGACACTGGCTGTAAAGCCATAAGGGACCAGGCTCGGCTTCGTCCCCTTCTGCTCTGGGCACGCTTGTGGAGGGTCCCGGAGCTACAATCGTATGCCAATGGGCTGGCAGAAGTAATGCATGCTGATGGTTGGAGTAGCATCAAATGGCTGAAGGACATAAAACATCTTTTAGGGGAATTGGGTTTGGCCTCCTGCTGGCATAGTCACTCCGCTCCACCAAAGAAGATTCTAAAAAAACTTTTCTGGGAGTGGGTTGACGTGAAGCGCTCTAGTAGCCAGCAGCATTGCAAAACCACCGCAGCTTTCCTGTTGTTTAAAGACGTTGTCCTGTATGAGCCATATATGGATATTATAACAGTTGCTTTGGATAGGTCCTTGTTCATTAAATTTCGGCTAGGAACCTTGCCCTTGGCGGATCTCTGTTCAAGGTGGAATAAAGCCCAGCCCACCTCACGCTTTTGTGCCTCTTGTCCGGACAAACCAGAGACGGTGCCACACTTCCTTTTCGAATGCCCGGACTATGGTCGCCCCAGATCACGTTGGCTTGGCCCCATTTACAGAGAACTGGGGACTCGTCAGCACTCTGTTGCCCTCCGGATTCTTTTAACTAACACAGCCCCTCCTATTGTTTGTGCTGTTGCAAAATTTTTAAAATGGGCTTGGTTGATAAGACTTAGAAGACTGTCCATAACAATTTAATTCTTTTTTATCTAATTTATGCTGACATACCGTGTTTTAATTATCATTCCATTTGTACAGTCTGACTTATTTCGACATGCTGTTTTTATCTTTTTGTACTGCTTTTATGATATGTGCATATCGAAATAAAGCATCAATCAATCAATCATTAGACTTTACACATGCATTGCCACACTAGTACACTCAGGATCAATCTGGGCTCATGCCTGGCAGGACAGCAAAGCATAAAATTAGAAGACTAAATCAGCATCCAGATGAAGTGTCTGCCCCAGCTAAACATTAGTGTAGCTTTACAGGCATGACACTTTCCCTTCATGCAACAGTCCCTGTTTCATCACAAGTTCATCTCCTTGGCCCCAGAAGTAGTGAAGATAAGTTGGATACACAAACCGCACCCACCATGCAGCTCTTAGAACTGCACCTCCAACCAACAGGTAGAAGGGAGGCCGGCATACAAGGAGAACGAGATATTGGAAAGCACAGCAGAGTCAGCTGTGTGGACTTGGACTTAGCTGTCAGAGTGAATGCTAAGGATAAAAGACTTTGAAACAAGGCAAGAATATCTTACACAGCTCAAGAACATTTATATGTTGAGTAGGTCTGCTGGTGAGTATGAAATGTAGCTAGCAGAAGGTACAGCTTGTCACTGAATCTCTGTCCTGTTCTAGTTGCCGGAAATATGCAGCAGCAATGTAATAGGGGTGTGAAAGTCCTTCCAGTCTCCACGAAGCAAAATGGATCACAGCGAAAACAATAAAACACAAGACCCACCTTGCAAATACAAAATGTGCGCTCATTACTGAAGCACGCATTTGATATTTTTAGTTCAAACAAATGAGAATGTGGATTAAATGTTTCTTTTTTTTAATGGAAAACATTTATTCTCAATTAGAGACATTTATGTACAAAAAAAGCATAAATGCCTTAATAGTTTATGGAGAATGGGACCAGAGTACAATTTCAAAGCGTCTCAAGAGGACTGGCAATTCCAAAATTAAATCTGTTGGATGGTTATGCTTCGAAGGTGGACAGGAAGTTCACCACAATTTGCTTCATCTTGGCATCAGTCTGCTCTGATCTTTCCTTCGGTCCTGATAGTGGCTAAAATCTCCTGGTGCTGGCTACGGATGTGAGCAACGAAAGCATTCTCAAACTTTGTGATCTTTGAAGGCTCCAATTTGTCCAGGTATCCTCTTACACCAGCATAGATTACGGTTACCTGCTCCTCTATAGCCATAGGGACGTATTGGCCTTGCTTCAGCAGTTCTGTCAGACGCACTCCACGGTTCAGCAGCTGTTGTGTAGCAGCATCAAGATCAGAGCCAAACTGAGCAAAAGCCGCTACCTCACGGTACTGGGCAAGTTCCAACTTCATAGACCCGGCTACCTGTTTCATGGCTTTAGTCTGAGCAGCAGATCCGACACGGGATACAGAGAGCCCAACGTTGATGGCAGGGCGGATACCCTTGTAAAACTATTCAGTTTCCAAAAAGATCTGTCCGTCAGTGATGGAGATGACGTTTGTTGGAATGTAGGCAGACACATCCCCAGCCTGGGTCTCAATCACAGGCAGGTCAGTCAGAGAACCACCTCCAAACCGATCGTTCATCTTGGCCGCTCTTTCCAAGAGAAGAGAGTGCAGGTAGAAGACATCGCCGGGATACGCCTCACGGCCTGGGGGGCGACGCAGCAGCAGGGACATCTGACGGTAGGCGACATCCTGTTTGGATAAATCATCATAGATGATCAATGCATGTTTGCCACTGAAGTATTCCCCCATAGAGCAGCCAGAGTAAGGAGCCAGGTACTGAAGAGGAGCAGCATCAGAAGCAGTGGAAGAAACCACAATGGTGTACTTCATGGCATCTGCATCGGTGAGTCTCTTGACCAGTTGAGCTACTGTGGATCTTTTCTGACCAATGGCAACATAAGTACAGTATAGTTTCTTTTTTTCATCTGTTCCATCGTTAAATCTCTTCTGGTCAATGATGGTATCAATGGCAATGGAGGTTTTACCAGTCTGCCTGTCGCCAATGATCAACTCACGCTGACCACGGCCAATGGGTACCAAACTGTCAACAGCTTTAATACCAGTCTGCATTGCATTGCATTGGATTAAATGTTTCTAATCAAAAGAAATCTGTTATCACGAATATCGCTTTTGCGATTCCTCGTGGGTACTCTACAGCAGGACCGAGTTGGACAGACAGGCAATTATTTTCAACCAAATAGTTTAAAAGAAGCCGAAGGGTTAGGTTTTGATATTACTATCTCCTCCCACTCTTCTTTCTCTGGAGTCCTGAGGGAGTTTGTTAACTCTTTAAGTGAGGATATAGCACATTAATATGGGCAATAGGCACATTTCTCTGTTTGGAGATTTTAATTTTAGCTCATGCCTTTACTTGAAGTGCTCTCTCTTTTAAATCACTCACAGGTAGTGTTTTCCCCCCTGCTCACTCAGCTGGTCATACCACTGACCATGTTTTTTCTAATCAACAATCTGTTCTTGTTCGCCCCGTTGGTTTGGTCTGACTATTCAATTATCTCTTTCAGTTGGCTTGTTTATAAGCTCTACTTACGTTAGGACTGAAGTAAAAATCAAAGCTTAACCTTGGAGTCAGATTAAGGAACATGAGCTAATTAATATCTTGACAGACACCATCCACTCAGGAGGACGTGGAACAAGTCGGTGGATAAACTCGGCAATGGATCCTTTTAAAAACCAACAATGGCCGAGACACCTTCCCTCTGCTTCCTGGTTTTCATCAGTCCTTGTGAATGAAAAAAGAAATACAAAAATTCAGAAAGGAAATGTCATAGAGGACAAAGATGCTTACAAAACTGCCCGATAACCTATCACAAATTAACCAAGTCAGCCAAGTAGATTTCTTTGCATTGAAAATCAGCTTAGTCAAGAATGCACCACATGAAATCTTTCAAATTACCAAATCGTTTCTATGACCCAAATCACATCAAATAGAGGTTTCACCCTCTCTTGCGCTTTGTGAGGAGCTCCACGATTATTTTTAAGTAAAAAACTGAAAAATCCATGCAGAATTTATTGATCCTCTTAACTATGGCATGAAATGGTGATTGCTGTCAATATCCTGCTCAAGTCAATAGCACTCTCTTTGAGATAAAGCATATCACCCTAGAGAAATCAGAGCAAGTTATTTACAGTAGTAAATCAAAGTCCTCAAATGACCGAGGTCCCACCCCCTGTGCTTGTAAAAGTGCATGAAGTTATTAATCCAGCTTTTAAATGCAGGAGAATCTTACTAACATCTAACATCCAGCTATCAGAGTATCTTGAACAATATGATCTCCTACATCCTTCCTATTCGAACTTCAAACCACAACATAGTAATGTAGTTGGAAGTGTCTGAATCCATTAAAATCTTGTTAGGCCGGGGTCAGACTATCACCTTCATTCTTTTAGACTTATCTGCAGCATTTGATACTGTGTGCCTGCATGCCGGATATAGGAATATGTGGGTTGGCCTTAAGTGGTTACAATCTTTCTTCTCCGACACAGAGCAATCAAAGATGGTCTCCATCTTTTCTTTGGTAAGAAAGACACTCAAGTATGGGGTCCCTGAGGGTTCCTCGTTAAGTCCAACATTATTCAATGTGTATGTGGCACCACTGGCAACTTTGATCCGCTCTTTTGGTAATAGTGTTTCTTTCTATGCCAAAGACCTATCAGGTTGAACTCTATTTCCACGCCAGAAACTTTAAAGCTTGTCTAATTAGTGTAATTGACTGGATGAAATTGAGCCATTCAAAATGGAATTTAGGTAGAACAGAAGTTCTACTTTTCACATGTGCAAATGAGGTCTGGTCCAATGAATGGTGCTCTGTTGGATTTGTAACTTCCCCTACATCTACGGTCCCCAGATACATGGGCATTAAGTATGATGAATACCAGTCCTTTTGCCCTCAACTTCTATCAGTCACTGGCACTTGTTTTTCTCTTCTATGATCATTATGGACATTTCTGGATTTGCTACCTGTTGAGACTCATAACATCTTATTCCATGCCCTGTTGCCTCAAAGCTGGACTACACTAACCATCTAAACCTTGGCCTACCCAACTATCAGTCAATAATCTGCAGATTGTACAGACTGTGATGGTTCATTTAATACTTAAGATACCTTGACATCCGTCAATATCTCATCTTCTTAAACCACTCTACTGGTTTCCTGTACAAAAGCGCATTCTTTTCAAATCATTGGTTCTACCTCACAGAGCATTTTATGGCCCAAAATACCTCATGCACAGGCTTTAACATTGAAGCCCAACCAGAATTGTGAAATCAATCTACCTAGTATCAGGCTTGCCAGGAGCAGAGACTATTCCCTCTCAGTGGATGCTTGCAGAGGGAGTGCTGTGGGCGGTGGGCAGGGCGGGGGAGGGGCATGGTGGGGGTTAGTGGACTCAGACATACGACGGGCAGGAGTAAAGTAAGTAAATAAATAAATAAAACTATTTACCTTGTGCTCGCTGCATCACCAACTCGGCGTTGCAGTGAGCTCAAGGTAAATAGTTTAATTTATTTATTTACTTACTATACTCCTGCCTGTTGTATCTCCAAGTCCACTACCTCCCCACCCTGCCACTCCCCCGCCCCACCCACCATCCGCAGCACTCCTTCGGCGAGCCGCCACTGTTCCTTCTCCTGTCTGTTGGTGAGGACCAGGAATAACTTGCCTTCATACAATCAATAAGACTCATTTTAGGAGACAATTGAAAACTTGGTTGTTCGCTCCTCTCTAATTAAGCCACCATGCTTTTGTATCTTTGCACTATATCACGAGGTCGCCTTTAGGGCAGCTGGCATGCTTTATAAAATCTTTTCAGTCATTCATTCATTCATTCATTCGAGTCAAACAATTGATTTCTGGGGCTCCGTGAAGTCATCTGTACATATGCCTAATCGATGGCTATGCCCACAGTATATTGGGGGCTGTAATCATAAAATGCCCCTATTGCATGGAGAAAGAAAACCAGCAAGGAGTGTGTAGTACTTACTCGAAATTGTAACTTAGGTTACAAATGTGTAATTGTATTCCCATTGAACTGTGTAGTATTTAGTTTTGCTGTTAGATAAAATGCATTTTCTTTTGCCTAAAAGATAAGCTCTGTACTGGACAATATGTTATTGTGTCTTTTGGATGGCTGGTGATTTCTGAGCCCTTTTTCCCTACATTACCTCACTGAGAAGCCTTTGAGTTCTTGGCCGTGCTACCTTGACGGGTAGCATTGTCCTTGGCCCAGTTTGAAGAGTCATAGTTGGACTGACCACAAGACACCAATGGCAGAGGACCCCAACCATGGTTGGTGGTTGAGTCCCTGTAGCCCTTATCTGCCTTGTGGTTCCCTAAATGGGGTTTGACATAAGGGTACCTGAAGTGTTAAGAATATATGGAGAATATTTAGACCTCTTCATCAATTTGCAGAAATAGACCCTGTGCCGTATGGTGCAATGTATCCTAAGAGTAGACTTTCAATATCTATTAAAGGTGACAGAATAGGGTTACTTAGGAGTCTATATTATGAGTGACTATGACAAATGTTATGGATGTACCTTATGTGCTTTAAGCATATGTGACACATTGGCAGAGACTGACATTCTTGCTGTTGGGCAAGGCAGGAATGTATAAAATTATACCATTGTCCCTACTGAAAATACCATATATACTACACAATGTGCCTTTTTCATGCCGGTTGAGGAAGTACTCCGATCTCTGCAAAGGGATAGGGGAGCCTCACGAACATCACTATATAAGGGGTATATAATGCCGGAGTAGCACTCCTGGACATATTCAAGTACCCCTACTAATGACGTAAATAACTGGGCGCGCTCCTCTCAGGATGACCATGTATTATGAGTAAACCAAGAGATCATGTAAATTAGAGAGTCCCCATCTCTTACATTTGGCGGGAATACTCCCACACATTGTCTGAACCTATGTGGATATAGGACCGGCTTGGCTCACAGCCACACACACAGTGAGCTGGCAGGGCGTTAACACAAGGGAGAACCATTTTATGGAACCGGCAAACTTTGAAGATATAGACATCTCTCCAGTGGTTTTGGAAGTGAACTACGAAAACCATCACTAGATTTTGGGACAATCTGGGGATGAATGAACTCAAAACTATCAAACAGCCTAGGGAGGAGTATGCCCTCAGGCATTCAAACATCTACACCTGAAACATGCTTTGGAGGGATGCAAAATAATCATTACCAACGACCCAGACTATTATCCAATAGAATCCTGGGTGTTGATCGAGATTTTGGGATGTAAAGTATTCTCCCAAATCTACAAAACAATATTTAACAATTAATGAAGCTTCGGCTAATTGGTTATATACAATCTGACATTTGCCTGAGGGGTTATAGTAGGGATGAGGTATTCCTCCACACATGGTTGAACTGTTCAAAGGTGACTGAGTTTGGGCTGACAGTGGGCAAACGACTTTCAAGCGTCTCTGATTCCTCTGTGGGGTAGAATGATAAAGGTATGCTGCTAATAGCATGGGGAGACCAGTCGGCTCTGAGATATCTAGAAGTGCTGTGCTACACCAGTCTGGCAGTGGCGAGATGGGGAATAACCAGACTGTCGAAAGCAAAGATGTGCCCAGGTTTGTGAATTGGTGTAGAGATATGCTGCATAGCTGCTGAACGAGAGATATGCAAGGGTGGAGTTTGCACGCTTAAGTTTATGATAGTATGGGGTGGATGGCTAGATTTCATGACTTCTGATGAACCTAACAATGCCTGGTGTTTGTAAAACAGCAAAGATTCCTGTTGAGCCAGTGACCTAGACATACCTGTGTGCTAATGCTGGAACGTGATATAATGTGCATGGGGCTTTGTAATATATACCTCAGAGACTTGTTCCTGTGTACCCAGGTTCAGTTGAAACTGTGCCTGCTTAGACTGTTGCGGGGAAAGACACTTGAATGGAAGGCACCCAACAATACCTGATGGTACACAAGAAGCTGGATGTTTTCAGTGCATTTCTCTACAGAAAAACAATAAAAAATGTTAAAAAAAATTAAACTAGTATTTTATTACCATAAATATATATATATATATATATATATATATATATATCTATGAGAACCAAGTCCTTCTGTGAGCTAACGAGAACCTCCACGCCGCTTCATCATCAGGAACGGACCACCACAAAGGAAATTTTATAAAGTGCAAATATTTATTCTATTAAGTCGCAACATGACGCGTTTCGACCAGGTTGCCCCGGCCTTGATCACATGACATGTCAGGAAAAACCACGCCCTTAAATCTCATGAGGCATACTTTAGTCACTCCCCTTCTAATCATAAACAGTGAGGAAAGACACGATACAAAACATGCAAAGTGTCTGCAGCATATTCAAATCGCAATGAACATAGAAAATATCATAGTTTCACAATTAAACATTTCATTATTGAAACCTCCTATATTAGATAAAAAAATCCAGGGCAAGTGCCCAAATTTCCCGCAGAACCAGAGAAGCAGGCAGTCCATCGCAAAACAGCAGAACCCTATAACACGAGGACATGATGTTAATGCCTCTGGTTCCATAATTTTAACATTGAATATACCCAGAGAAGCGAGCAGTTCTTAGCGGAACATTAGAGAAACGGAATCTAATCCTGCAAAGGACAAGACTTAGGCGCCTCTGGATTTTAACTATGTAAAGACGACCAGCAATACAGTTTTTTGGCATAACAACTCTGAACTTATCATATGCCTAGGCATTTTACCTACAGGAGTATGAAATTGGACATATGAGCCAAAGAAACAACTCAATAGAATTGGCTTTCAAAAATTAAATAATATAGAAATACTACGTGAACACACGGACTTCAAGGGCAATTATATAGACCCCTACACCACGACAGAAACCAAAAGGTGTCTTGATAAAGGTGGACAATAATTTGGAAAACCACCGAAACGCGTCGACGCTACACACAGTATAATTCAGGATCTCGACATCTTCGCTGATATATTGTATCACAGTACATATAGCTTAGGTGTATACAATAGAGTCCGAATATACAATAAGTATTGCACAAATTTTATGTCTTACTGTTTTTTCTGTCTTTGTGATTCAATCTTGCTGGCCGAAATTGAAACCCCTTTTTATTGTTTTAATATTGTTTTAATTCTGCTGCGTGGACTCCAATCTTTGGGACCACTCTCCTTTTAACATTTGTATGTTTCAATAAATTGTAAGAATTCTTCATATATATTTGTATTGTGGTGTTGTTTTTCCTTGACCCCTTGTTGGCCTCTTTGAATCATTCTCACTCAGGGGAATATTTCTAGTTCACTGGTTAGACAACCCTATTTCCCTTCAGTTAAGGGGTACCTCTCATATATACCCTCAGTTGAAACTGTGCCTGCTTAGACTGTTGCGGGGAAAGACACTTGAATGGAAGGCACCCAACAATACCTGATGGTACACAAGAAGCTGGATGTTTTCAGTGCATTTCTCTACAGAAAAACAATAAAAAATGTTTAAAAAAATTAAACTAGTATTTTATTACCATAAATATGTATGTATATATATATATATATATTATATATAAATATATAGTATATATATTTATATATATATATATCTATGAGAACCACGTCCTTCTGTGAGCTAACGAGAACCTCCACGCCGCTTCATCATCAGGAACGGACCACCACAAAGGAAATTTTATAAAGTGCAAATATTTATTCTATTAAGTCACAACATGGCGCATTTCGACCAGGTTGCCCCGGCCTTGATCACATGACATGTCAGGAAAAACCACGCCCTTAAATCTCATGAGGCATACTTTAGTCACTCCCCTTCTAATCATAAACAGTGAGGAAAGACACGATACAAAACATGCAAAGTGTCTGCAGCATATTCAAATCGCAATGAACATGGAAAATATCATAGTTTCACAATTAAACATTTCATTATTGAAACCTCCTATATTAGATAAAAAAATCCAGGGCAAGTGCCCAAATTCTTCTTGTAAAAAGAGAATATGCAATTTATACTATGAAATAAAATGGGAAAGAGCAGCCCTCATGATGAATACACCCAGTATAGTGATAATGAAGCTTCTTATTAAAACAATTTAAAATCGGATGCAAATGTATTATAGCAATTTAAGCATAGATAGAGAAGCATATTATCACCTGCCTATAAACATTACAGAACATGAAGATTAAAATTATAGAGTCAAGTATATTAAAATATCAAAATAAATGAATATATATAAAGAATAGACTAATCACAGTTGAATTATTATCTGGTATCTATTAATTCATAAAGTCCATAAAATAGATTACACCCCCCTGCCTGAAAAATCCATCAGTAGAACTAGAAAACTAGTAAAACCAATAAAAAGTTCCACAGTATGAATGGTTTATCTAAAATCCATTACCTAAATAAATAAATAGAAAAGACCTAAAATCTAAATTGATATATATACACATAATTACAATTGATATTTAAACCCCGCACTTACAATCAATTCACATATCAAATTAAATATTCATAGCAGCATAAGAGAACAAAGTAGGCACAGAATAGTAGAATTATTTTCATCTAATTGTGTTATAGCAGAACCAACCAACCAACTTTTTATAAGAAGTGATATATATCTTATATATATATATATTACCTACTGGCGGTCGCCAGTAGGTATATATAGTTAGGACCTAGTTACCATAGGAAATTCCGAACATTCTATTGGGAATAACTTTGGCGCCGATTGAGGGATCTGCCTGTAATTTTCCTTAAATTTGCCTCGCTGCGCTCCGCTCCTTCCCTGAAAGTTTCGGGGGGATTCATCAAGCGGGGGCCAAGGAAAAAGGGGGGTCCCAAAACGTGTTTTCCCCATGTTAATTTCCATAGGGACATTCTGACATGGCTACAGCTCGAACGGCTGAACGGAATTACACCAGATTTGGCAAAATGGTAGGGACTGGTATGCAGCAGTGCCTTTTGTATGTTTGGTGTAAATCCCTCCAGTAGTTCTTGAGAAAATTGAATTTGAAATTTTTCAAATGCCATTTTCTATGGGACCTTTAGACACGGCTACAGCCCGAACGGCTGAACGGAATTACACCAAACTTGGCAAAATGGTAGGGACAGGTATGCAGTAGTGCCTTTTCTATATTTGGTGAAAATCCCTCCAGTAATTGTTGAGAAAATGAATTTGAGCAAATTATATATCTATATGCGCTCAACATTCTATTGGGAATAACTTTGGCGCCGATTGAGGAATCTGTGTGTAATTTTCCAGAATTTTGGCCAGCTCTGCTCCGCTCCTTCCCTGAAAGTTTCGGGGGGATTCATCAAGCGGGGGCCGAAAGGGGGGTCCCAAAACGTGTTTTCCCCATGTTAATTTCCATAGGGACCTTTAGACACGGCTACAGCCTGAACGGCTGAATGGAATTACACCAAACTTGGCAAAATGGCAGGGCCTGGTATGCAGATGTGCCTTTGCTATGTTTGGTGAAAATCCCTCCAGTAGTTCTTGAGAAAATTGAATTTGAAATTTTTCAAATTGCATTTTCTATGGGACCTTTAGACACGGCTACAGCCCGAACGGCTGAACGGAATTACACCAAACTTGGCAAAATGGTAGGGACAGGTATGCAGTAGTGCCTTTTCTATATTTGGTGGAAATCCCTCCAGTAGTTGTTGAGAAAATTGAATTTGATCAAGTTATATATCTATATATATCTATATGCCCTCACCGTACGCGCACCATACGCGTACGGTACGGGACCCCTCTGAGAAGGGCTAGGGGGTCAGGGGGTCTCAACCCTGCCCCCTTTTCGCGTTTTCCACTCTTGTTTTGGGCTCTCTTGTGCCTCACTTCTCCTGAGAAACAAGATGGCTGCTCAGGTGGTCCCAGAAGGATAATAACATATATAAACGTTATCCACTAATAGAATTAGCATTTACAAAACATTTGAAATTTATTGAAAAAATATATAGGTTTCACGCCTGATATAGTTAGGAATTAGCATTTAAAAAACCTTGCAAATTCACTGAAAAAACCATAGGTTTCAAGCCTTATATAGTTAGGAATTAGCTTATGAGATAAACTTATATCGCGTAACTTAGCCCATCTAGCGTCCAGGCGAATAACCAAAACATAATCAAAAACCATAATCCTAGGTCCGAGAGCATGTCTATGGGTAGGCCTCGATGAAGAGCATTTAAGAGAATTAGCATTTAAAAAACCTTGCAAATTCACTTAAAAAACCATAGGTTGCAGGACTTATATAGTTAGGAATTAGCATTTAAAAAACCTTGCAAATTCACTTAAAAAATCATAGGTTTCAGGCCTTATATAGTTGTCATAGATATATATAGATATATATAGATAGATATATAGATATCATATAGATGTCATCAGTGATGTCATCAGTGATGTCACTGACCATGTCATGAATGATGTAATATGTGACATCATCAGCAGTGGATTGCGGGTGCGCGAAATATAGTTAGTACAACTAACTATATAGGAGCAATTTCAATGGTTTTTTTCAAATGCTAATTCCTAACTATATAAGGCCTGAAACCTATGGTGTTTTAAGTGAATTTGCAAGGTTTTTAAAATGCCAATTCCTAACTATATAAGGCCTGAAACCTATGGTTTTGTAAGTGAATATATATATATATATATATATATATATATATATATATATATATATATATATATATATATATATATGTAATATATATATTTAATGTAAGTGCAAAGAGTGTGACTTACACTTGCTAAGAGGGACCGCCCCTCGTTGGATGTTCTTTACTGTACTGTTTTTTGTTTGTGAGTGATACTAAAATTTCCACTGCACTGTCTGGAATTTTCCATTTTGAAATTTGCACTGCTTCTGTCTGCACTATATCTTCGAAATTATATTTGTGTGAATCTTACACTGCTATATCAAAGTTTGCACCTGTTCTGTCTATGTGTGAGAAGCCTGCACTTCTGCTGTCTGTGCAGTAGCTATTACCTGTGCTTACAAGCCAGTGAGCTTTTGCACTGTTGTACAGGTTCTACTTTCACCGGGATGGTGCAAGACAGATTATATGCCCCCCCTCAGGATATGTCGGCCAATAGTCCTGCTAGCTCACAGTGCCACTAGTGGTACCCCTAAACCTGAGAAGGTAACAAATGAATTGGGCAACCTCAGAACATGACAAACCTGACTCCACAAGAAATCATGGTACCAGATCTAGAACCTTTTCACTCAGTCACTCGTGCAAACCTAGGGAGATACACAAGAAATACACAGAGTCACATGGCTACTAGAGGCATTATCAACATCTTTAAGTTAGCATGAGCCTAGTACCCATGATGCTGCTTTTGTGCACAACACTGCATGTCTTTATTTTGCACGACTCTGTTTATGCCTTTCACATGAGAACTCTCTGCTGTGCTCGTTCACTGCTTGTTCCTATAGGTTAGTCTGAACATTGTGAGCAAGGATAAACACTAACTCATGTTATTCTGTTCTGGTCAGGCCCTAGCACTTAGACAAAGCATACATATGTAGCTGTTTTTGCTGGAGAATCGTACTTTGATATTATGGGGATGCATGTTTAGGTCACACACACTCGGAGAGGGATATTTCCAGGGAGAAGAGCAACACACACCTGTGATGTAGAAATACGATCTATGTCCTAAGGTATGGGGTCTGCTGACAAAGCCCAGAGATCTTTTATTATATAATAATACTTCTGCTTACCAAGGGGAAGGTGGTTAGGCCTTCTAGTCCTTTATCCACTGTCTTTATAAAATGATATCCCCCTTCATGATATATGGCCTTGCTGCAATGCTAACTGTATTGATATTATGCATTTTGCTGCTGGTTTTGGCTTGTATACTGCATTTTAGAGCACATTAGTTATAATAAACATTTTAAACTAATTTTGTGTTTCTGTCAGATCTTATTCTGGACAAAAACGAGAATGTGAGTGACAAGGTTTGTCTTGTTACCGCGATTCCTGAGAGATACGGGAGTGTTGTGTTCTGGGGTGTCTAATCATTAGTTTCTCCATTTGTGAGTAGGAGAGCAAGTGAGACACTATAGCTAGTCGGTCCTAGGTTCATGGGCACTAAGGTGGTGGGGAGGCTTAGCCTCTATACACTGATGTCCCATTTTCCTGAGCATAGTTCTGTGTATGTGAAGAATCCCTGAAACATGGAGCCACCAACGTTTGGTTTGGTACTTATTCGCGAGACCCCTGAGTAGCGCTTGTGTTTGTCCATAATACCCTCTCACCAAATACCGGAGACATCTGTGGTGCGAGGGATCAACCTCATATGTTAGATGTTAGATGTTTCAACCTTGGATTTTAAAAGGTTTCGTTTTTTGGCTTTAATACCCAGTGTTGCGCTACTGTCTTCCTTCTTTTCCTCTCTGATAGATAATGGCTATTGCAGTCGCTGCTCATAATCGGGCGGCACTGACTGCTCATTTGATTCAACATGGAGTCCTGGCTACGGAGGCTACAATCTTTGTAGTTGAAGCGAACGCTGCTTTTCGCATCGAGGTGTTTTATTCTTGGGTTAAGTTCCTGGCGGTAGATGGGAAGGATAATTTCTTTCATGAACATGCCGCGGTCCCCAGAATTATAGACCCTATCAGTCACTTGAAGTTGCGTTGTCAGCTTGGGAGCACACCATCTGGTTTAATGGTGCCCTGTCTCACTCTGTTGTAAGGGTCAGTTTAGGCCCTTTATCGGTTGACGGAGCCACATGGCCCATGTTGGTGGGTTTTATACCACACCCAAATTATCGTGGTGTTACCCACGTGTCACTTACATGAGACTTTAGTTCATATACACAGAAGCGTGATACAATATGTGTCTCGCATGGTCCAGGCAGCTCCGGCTGTGGCCCTTCCTCCGAAACCAGGGCATGGAGGAATGGTGATTAGCCCAATCATGATTATTTCAGTGATGGGAAAGCGTCCTCAAAATAGAGATTAATTGCCTTTCTGGTGTGCTGAGCGATTTGAGCAACTCAAAGCTGTATTCCCCAATACCCCTCCTTTGGATAAGCATAGAATCCTTACAATGAGTTTACCAAAAGGTCTTATTCCCAATTTGGCTAATTGCACCACCTGGGGGAAGGTTTTTGCAGCGCTGTATTCTCTTGACTTTGACAGTGTTACTGACAGTTCTTAAGAAGGTTCAACAGGAGCACGGGGCGGAGGCCACCCTGGAGTTGGGGGATGAGGCTGCTTGGGGTATTCCCTATAGTCTCTGATATGATATTTGCTAATATCAATGGAAAAGCGGTTAGCTTGCAAGTGAGTCAGCACCTTGAAGTAGTAGCAGACGTTGATAAACAACGCAAACTGCCTAAGATTATAGCTAAGGTGTCTACATGGTTAGGGCGTAATAATTTGGGAATTAAACCTTTTACTCAGCCACAGAACAAACCGCCTCCCGAGAATGAGGGGCGTTCATTCTTTCCTAAGAAGAATTGGAACAAGAATAAACAACAACAACAACCACTAAAACAGAAGCCAGGTTCACGTGCTTTTTCACCGACACCTGATGCTTCCGAACGTAGGTATGATTTGCGTGACTGCTCCAAGTTTAAGACGCCAGAGAGGTTTCAGGTTCCTGATCCTCGTTCTCCTCATTCCTTGCAGAACTCATCGGATCAATAGTCTGGTGGAGGGAAGCGACAAGCTTGTAGAAAAGACCACCAACATCGTGATCCGCCACACCATTTTGACGTAAAGGCCAAACCGGAGGGACAGCAGTCATATCGTGCCCGGTTTCCAAAGAAAAAAGTTGCAGCTTTAACAGCAATATATGCCTCAGATGGTAAGAACCCAGGTCCTGGAGTGGAGATGGGCTGTGACCCTCCTCGACAGCGCGGCGGAAATTGCCATAGTACGAGAGGTTCTCCATCCTTGTCTGGAGGCGAGAGCAACTGACATTCATTACTGTGGAAACAGCTGATACGCGAGTTGCACCGCCAGATAGACTTTATGGGATAGTCCTCCAAATTGAAGGTGATATACAACGTACAATTAAGGATATCTTTTGGGATAACCTTACCTCGTCCTCTGACATTTTGTTGGCGGAAGCGAGCTGGCCTCCCCCATTTGTTTTAGCGTCTTCATGAGGTGAGGACGTGATACCAGTTTTTCAAGTTACATCTCTGCTGAGACTAAACAAGCTTATGCAGTGGATTGGGCTTTAGCCCTAGCGCCGGCAGTGTATTGCAACCAGGTAGGCTGGGATTGAGATTCCCCGGCACATGAGATTCCTTTGCGTTCAATGCCACAGCCTCAGGTGCAGTATCCGATCAAATGCGAGGCGAAAATGTCCATTAGTTACATTTTGGCCAAGTTGGAATATCAGTGTGTAATTGAACCCTGTGTTTCATCAATGAATAATCCTTTCTTTCCGATATCTAAACAAGAGGCTTCATATCGCATAGTTTTGTATTATAGAAATTTGACCAGTCATGTTCGCCTAAAAAACACTCCCAGCTCTGCGTTAATAGACAATATTGCCCATAAAAAGACATTTCCAATGGATTTTACAGCCACAATTTGGCTCCTGAGAGCCGTGACTGGACTGCATTTACTGCGGTTGGCTATCAGAAAAGATTTACAAGATTTCCAATGGGCTATAATAAAAGCCCTGGTGCATTTGCTGCACATGTTGTGTCACTTTTACATGACATAGATCCTGTTGCTTTCTCTTACGTCGATGACATTTATTTGACTGATGACGAATTGATACCGCATCTGGTGCGTGTTGACCGCATCATCTTGTCCTTTGCAGACTTAGGAAACAAATACAATTTTGTTAAGTCACACATCGCCTATTTGGCAGTTCTCTTTTTAGGTTACGAACTCAACAATGAAGAAAGGGTGTTAGCCCCCCATTTTCTGGATAAATGTGCTCAATTACAGCCTCCTTCTGTCTTAAGAAGTTGCAATCTTTGCTGGGTTTTCTGAATTCCGGGAGGACATACTTTCCTGATTATGCTTAGCGTATAAAAACGTTTTATGTGTTGATACAAGCTTCTTTTTCGGCTTCCAGCTGGCTTCCAGATCATACAGAAATTCTTCAGTCTTTGCAGTCTGATCTGCTTGTGACCAATGTCTTGTTAACTCGTGACAACACAACTAACTTAGTCATACAGATTGTACCGGGTACAGTGGGTTTCACTTACCTTATTTCCAATGAGAGTGATACGGTCCCCTTTGCCAACAAATCAAATTTGTACACCCCAGCAAAGATGCGTTTTCACCCATTGAGAAGATTCTTACAGCAGTGCAGATTGCGATTCTGAAGGAGCGCTCTTTGGCTAAGGGGAATTGCATTCTTATGGTATCGCCTGTGCCCACTCCAGAAGCAGTCACAAAGGCGAGTGTACCGAATTCTAAAGCCTTACACCTGCCTTGGATTCAGTGGGCAAGTTCTTTGACATCAGCTAATGTCACTTTTATCTTAGACCCATCCTTTCAGACCTAGGAGTTTTTACAATACAAACAGGTTCATCCTGCGCCACAGTTTTTGCTTCCTCTTGACCAATACAAATGTATAGTTTAGACCATCAGATTTGCGCAGCTGGCCGTTGGTTCCAAACATGCTTGCTCGGCCGCCTGTGCGGTTGTGGTGGGCTCTAAACTTTCCTTTGTACACACACAGTCTCATGGTGACTGCACGGCTCAGTTGGCTGAGCTGAGGGCTTTAGTATTGGCTCTCAAATTGGCTGATCCAGATGTACCTACACTTATAGTGTGTGATTCTTTCTATTGTGTACAGTCCTTTAATGACAATCTATTCTTTTGGTCTCAAATAGAATATCAAGACTCTTTAGGTAGCGCAATAAACCATAAAACGCTTTGGGTTTGAGCGGCAGCTCTTAAGGAGTGTCTCCCACTCATTCATATTCTTGGCCGTCAGTGTGTGGGAGCACATGCTGTTGATAATTCTTTGGCTGACAAAGCAGCCACATCTGCAGTTGTCATGTGTTCAGTAGCAGTTAAAAGGTCCATTCCTTAAATTGATAATGACATTTTGGCTATAGCTACTACAAGGGATGGGTCGGCGTTCCCACAAGGATTCACTTATAAATATTCTTATCACCGGAACAAGTTCCACTTCCATTCCGTCCATTGGGGATTGGCTGATTCCCAACGAGTATCGCAGGCTTCCTTTGATCAATGCCGCGCATGAAGGCATGGCTTCTGCTCATGCTGGAGTTTCTGCGACAGTGTCTCTTTTGCACAGGGTTATTAGTGGTGTGGTCTATATAGACAGACACGTAATTATGTACTTTCTTGTGACATTTGTCAACAAATTAAACCATAAACAATTGCACGTCTACCTCACACGCAGCTATACATCTCAAATCAACCATTTGGATGTATTAATCTGGATCATTGCAGTCCTTTGACATTAGACACTGCCTATAAATATATTTTGGTTGCAGTGGATTCGTGCACTAGATTCCTTTGGTATAAGTGAGTGATTAAACTTGTCTTACTCAATGCATGGGTTAGCGACTAATCTGTGTGAATGTTTGTGTCAGTCTGTCAGTTGGTGGGTAAGTGGCTGCATGGGTTGGTGAGTAGCTACATAAGTGTCTATATGGGTTATCAATTGGTTGTTGAGTACCTGTATAGGTGCCTGAGTGTCTGTGTGGGTGGCTTGTGTGTGTGACACTTTGCATGGATGTGTGAGCGGGTGATTCACTGGGTGAATGGGTTCATGAGTGCGTCTGTGAGGGGCTGTATGGGTGGGGGAGTATGTGTATGGCTGTGTTGGTGAGTGAATGGATGTCTCAGTGGTTCATGTGTGAGTAATTACATATGTGAAAGGCAGTATATATGAGTGTTGGAGTATATAAGAGATTATATGTGAGAGTGAGTGATTGTGGGAGTGGCTGTATGGATGAGTGTGTGTGTTTGTGTCAGTGATTGTATAAGAGACTAGGTATGTGTTAGTATCTGTATGAATAAGTGAGGTGGTGGGTGTATAACTATATAATGAGTAAATTGCAGTGTGATTGATTCTTTGGGTGACTGACTAGGTGTGTGAGTCACTCCGTGGGTGGGTGGTAGTATGTGAGTATCTGCATAGGTGTATGAGTGCATATATCAGTGGCTGTATTGATGAGTGACTGCGTGTATGAGTGACTGTATGGGTGAGTGGATGTGTTTGTAGACCTATGAATCAGTGAGTGTGTATGTACTAACTGGTATTGGTGTGTCTATGGTTTCGAGAATGGTAGTCTGTATTTTAGAGTAGGTGTATGAAAGGTTATATTAGGGCAGGGGTACTCACAGAACGGCCCGCGGGCCGCCAGCGGCCCGGCAAGCCTTCTTGGCGGCCCGCGGACCTTGCAGCCATCCTACCCGTGTCTTTTTTTTTTATTAAAGAGTGTCCTGTGTCCGCAAACACTGACAGTGGCAGCAGAGCTCTATGCGGCCGGGCGAATCCAGTGAAGGTCAGAGTAGAGATGCAGGGGCACCAAGAGGTGAAACATATCAAAGCCTCATTAACGAGTAAGTGGTCTTTTAAAGACCTGTGAAGTACTCGGGTGCGGCCGGGAAGCTGTCTTTTCTCAGCCCCGGCTGACACACACGCACACACATGCCCGCCAGGTGAGGTGACAGAGGGAGAGAGGGGGAGAGAGGGGGAGAGGAAGGAGAGAGAGGCAGACAGAGGGGGGGAGAGAGAGACAGAGAGGGAGGCAGACAGAGGGAGGGAGACACAGGGTTGCCTGCTTGTTGAATCCTTTTCCCATCAATAACCTCATATTTGTTGCTGAGTGACAAAGGCAAGAAGTAAAAAAGCAGAAAGTAAACAAGGGTTTTAGGGTTGTGATTACTTTCTTTTGCCTTTGCTGTGTCCATGGCCTCTGTGACCAGGGTTTGCAGAAACAGTATTAGGGGAACCAAAGGGCAAGATAGTCCTGAATAGCTGTAACTGAGACCCTTGTCTCATCTCTATATTTCTCATAGTTTTTCTTGATCCCATTCTCTCTTCTTCTTTCTCTTTCCCTCTCACTTGTCCACATATCCTTTTCTGTATCTATTCCTTTCTCCACTTTCCTCAATCTTTCCATATATTCAATTCTCTTTCTCCCTTTCTCACTTCTGCTTCTTTCTCTAGCTATCTCTTTCACCATCTCTCCTTGTTTCTTCTCTCTCTTTTCCCTCTCCCTTATCATATATTCCACCAATCTCTCATCTATCCACTCTCTTGCTCTGCCCAGTTCTCCTTTCCATGCCCCTTCTCCGTATTTTCCTCTATTGTATATCATCTTCTCTCACTGTTTCCTCTTTCTACCTCCCTCGCTCTGCTTTTCCCTCTGTCCCATCCTTGCTCACACCGTCTCTCCCCTCTATGCAATCCCTCCCTCTCTCCCTTCCTTTCTCTCACTCACTGACGTCTCTCATCTATCCCTTACTCTCTCTTTTCTGTCGATGCCTCTTCCCCCACCCATCCTCTCTCGGGAACAATCACTCTTTGAAAATAACACTAAACACCTTGGGTCTGGACAAGTAGTGCAAAAGTGAGTAGTGGAATAGGATGAAAGTATGTCAACAGGTAAAGGTACTAGCCACCTCAGTAAAGAGGAGAAAGTTTCTTGTCAGTACCCATCATTCACATTTTGTGAGATTTCATCATTTGGAACTGACCTCCTCTTGCTCAGACAGCCAGTCTAGAATGATTGACTGGACTGTCTTAAGCAGATCGAAAGACTAGAGGATGGCTGTTAACTCAACTGAGTTTACCAAAAAGCCCATAGGCACAAATTCATGCTATGTGAGGAGGGTCAAAAATATGTGCAGCGATAAATTATACGAAAAAGTGTGTTAAAAATGACTAAGGGAACTCTTTTAAAACTTTATTCTTAGAGATCACTTGTCATATTTAAAAAGCAGTCTGCTAACATTTAAAGTGATCAAATGTTAGGCAATAATAGGTCGACATGTTTCTGCCCACATGAAGATCTAAATGTATCGGGGCATTCCTCAGGACCAAAGAAGTGAAAAATATTATATTGCTGCAAATGACACAAATTAGTGAAAAATTATATAAGAAAGTGAAGATTGCCAAAAGTAACAATTTTTATACTCCACCGGTAATGTCCAATCTAAGTAGTAGAGGAAATCATCGGTTACCTGTAAAGACAATGTTTAAATATTACAAACAATACTAAACCACATTCGTAATTGCACCACACTAAAAGCCATAAGTTCATATACGGCTAGAAACCTTGACTGGTTTCGCAGTAGTTTATATAATATGTATATAGTACATACACTTACCCATAGTAATTGGGTGTCACCTTCACCTCAACCTGGTAATTACTCAGGGAAGGGGTCCCGCTCTGCAACAAAAACAGATAGTCCATGATAACAATAGTCATGGCATAGTTTCTTATCACATGGTGCTTGTTGATTCAAGCTAGAGCACAAATACTGCTACAACCTCTCAGAACAAACACCCATCCTTGTTTGTAACTACTGTGTATTCACACTCAAACCAGAATATGTGTATATTGGATTGTAACACGTTGTTTGCATTACATATCATTAGTTCTGTCTGTTGAAATCATGAAGCTCAATCACTATTCGTGCGCTTAACCGACAGCCCGCAAGGAAGACAGGGCTGTATTTTAACATAAAGAGACTGCATTCATCATACAATACATCCTAGAGTATCAGCATGAAGCTCGGTCCTTCATGGACAAAACTACCGCTAGAAGCCCATGCGTGGCTGCGCTCGTCGGTAAAGTACACTCATCGATCCAAACTATGCCAAATACTGGGCACAAGTTATAGGGCTCAAATCTAAAGGCTTACCTGTCCGTCGGTACCCCGGGCGGACATCGAGTAAAGACCGGAGGTACCGACGGGCGCTGTAAGTGACTGATATATTCACAAAAGCGCGTGATTACGATCTTAGGGCCATGAGGTGTCTAGATAGCTGCCTGTTCGTCAATCGCGAGTGGATTTAATGCGCATGTCCGGCCGGTGTGGTGTACTCTCCTTTGCGCATGCGCACACTCCCGCTAGCTGCCTGTTCAAGAATCTAAAAATGATTCAAATGCGCATAGCTAGTCGAGATGAAGTGCTCTCTTTGGCGCATATTCAATGCACATCCGTGTTTGTTGTCGAGAAACATAGTGCGCGAGGATCAACATAATTGAACCAAACTAAGGACACTTCGCCACATAGAAAGACAGAAATACGAGACAAATACGAGGAATCATAAGCATATGCCTCCAAGTGCTGATAGGTTTGGATCATCGCACGATGATCTATATTCAATTGGTAGAAAGAGCATAGATCTAATATGATGCACTCTACAAGAAATTAATCATAATAGTGCATATCTATATGCAGACAATGTATAGTTTTAAGGATGACATTGTATTAAAATGAAATGGACCAATCTGAGGAAAACTTCACCTTAGGTGATTAAAGTGCCAGCCAGGGTATACCATCGTTTAGCCCAAACACATCACTTTTCAATTTGTATACCCACTTCTGTTCTTTGCGCAGGAGGAATTGTTGACTATCTGTGATGTGAGAAGGAATAAATGGTTTTTCTAGGATAACCCAATGTAAATCCGTGTCAGAATGACCTGCATCTATAAAGTGATTGGTGAGTTTAGTTGCACTCTTTTTGCACCTAATTGTGCTCCTGTGTTCTGAAATCCTGACCTTGATCTTACGTGAAGTCATGCCCACGTACCTTTTGTCACAAGGGCATGTGATCAAGTAGATAACCCGGTCATAATTGCAGTTGGTGTGTTTATTGAGCTCCCAGGGAACGTGTGTACCTATATCAATTTGTGTTTGATGACTGGTCAGTGGGCAAACCAAACAATTTCCACAAGGGAAATGTCCCTTTACAGGTGGAAAGCCCCATAGACAAGGGTCTCTGAGATTAGTCTTTTTCTCCTTGGGGCGAGTGTGCACCAACTGGTCTTTTATGTTACTGCTGCGTTTAAACGCAAACAAAGGAGGTGGTAAAGACTGGCCATCAATTTTCAGTACTTTCCAATTTCTCAAAATACTCTTTTTCAAGGCGTTGGAATAGCTGCAGAAGGTGTTAACGCATGTGATTCTTTGTGTAGAAGAATCATCTGTAGGTATCACCTTGGGTTCGAGTAGGGCATCACGATGATTGTTGAGGGCCCTTTTCATCGATGTTTTTACTGTCTTTTTCGGATATTGTCTATCTAAAAGTTGAGACGATAGTAAGGTAGCATGTTCTTTATAATTTGTGACATCTGAACAATTGCGTCGAATTCGCAGAAATTGTCCGAAGGGCAAATTCTGTCGTAGCGCTTGAGGGTGGTAGCTTTGGAAGTGTAGCAATGCATTCCTTGCCATCGATTTCTTATGCAATTCTGTGCATAGAACTCCCTCATGAGGATATATTTTTACATCTAAGAAAGGCAAGTTGTTTTTTGAATACTCACAGGTGAAATTCAGCAAAGCATTGCACTGATTGAGCCATTGGTGAAATTCTTCTATAGACGAAGATGATCCTCTCCAAATGACGAAGATATCGTCTATATAACGTTTCCAGGTCACGATGTGACTCAAATATGGGTTAGTCTGCAGGAGCACTTCCGTTTGTTCAAAATGATGAACATAAGGGTTCGCTAATGAAGGAGCAAAAACACTGCCCATGGAGGTCCCGGACACTTGAAGGAACAGGTCTCTCTCAAAGCTAAAGAAGTTCTCTTTCATGGCCAAGGTGGCACAAGCCATGATGAAGTGGAGTGGAGTCATGTCCCCTATATCCGTTTCTTTTAACAAAGCCTCAATAACTGCCAAGGTCTCGTCTTGAGGTATACATGTATAGAGTGACTTGACGTCAAACGAGACCAAATAATCCTGATCCTCGTTGAATGGCAAGTCTTGTAAAATCCGTAGTAGGTCCTTGGTATCTTGAATGTAGGTCGGCATAACTTTCACCAGCGGTTTGAGAAAGAAATCTACAAATGTAGAAAGGGGTTCTAATAAAGAACCAAGACCTGAGATGATAGGTCTGCCAGGTGGAGGCAAAATACCCTTATGTATCTTTGGCAGTACATAAAAATAAGGAACCACAGGATGTAGGGTAATCAAAAAAGAGGCTTCTTGTTGAGTAATCCATTTTTCTTCAACCGCTTCTTCAACCAATTTCTTTATCGTGGAGGACAGTCTCCGTGTAGGATCCATTTTGAGACATCGATAGAATTTCTTGTTATCCAATTGGCGTCTGCATTCTGTAGTATAGGCAACCGTATCCAAAATAACAGTGGCTCCGCCTTTATCGGCTGGTTTCACCGTAATTGAATCATCATTTGATAGTGCAGTCAGGGCCAATCGTTCACATTTTGAGAGGTTGTTGAATTGTTTGGTATTTGTTAGAAAGATAGATTCCGCAGGATACTCCGGCAGTAATTGAGCGCGTTACAAAACAGCATAACATAACATCTTCTAACACTGCTCTCTCAAAAGTCAAAATCTGGGGCGGCGTCAAGCTCGTGGGTGGAATAAATGTTGATTTTGTGCACAATCCTATATTCGTATCTCGTCTCTCCTCGTCCTCTGAGGGCATTCTATCTTTGAAAAAAGCACAAAGCCTGATTTTTCTAAAGAAGCCGGCCAATTCTTGTCGGGTCTGAAAGGGATCACCTTTGTAGGTGGGAACATAACCAATTCCCTTCTCTAGGACTGATTCTTCTTCTGGAGTCAATGTACGTTGGCTGAGGTTGACAACTAGACTCGGGCATTGCTTGGGCCCGATTGTGCTTGGTCCTGTAGGTTGCTCCTGGTTCGTGATGATGGTGGAGGGCTCCAATGTACCGAGGTCTGTGTGGGTCGTCGTTTTCCTCTGAAACGTCTTGGGCCCTGTCCTAAAAAAGGCTGTTGTGCATAGTTATCCATTGGTTGATATGGGTACATATGACCAGGAAAAGGAGGCTGTGCAAAACCAAAAGGTCCTGGTGGCCACCATTGAGGTGGAGGTGGAGTCTGAAAGTATCTTCCTCTTCTCGGACCTCGAAACCTCAGGTTATTGCCTCTACTCTGATTGTTAGTAGAGGAGTCAGAATCAGTTGAATTTCCATCACTGCCTGAAGTAGAGTAGTTGGATCCTGGTGCTCTGCCTTGTTGGTTGTAGACAGGAGGAACATAAGAGACGCTTGTATATGGATAAACTTTTTCGATTGCAAATCTTGCTAGGTCTTTTTTGAATTTATTAATTTTCGTTGCTAAGATGTTATCTTTAAATTCTTTGTTCGTTTTATCTGATTCTTTTGCTTGTTTATTATACGTCGTGGTGACCAAAACTGATTTAATTTGCGCCTCTAATGTCTGAATTTCGATCAAGATGTTATCGGCTATCCTTTTAGCAGTTGTTATTATTAGAATAAGCCAGTCCCTAGTGCATCGCCATGCCACTAGGGACCAATCTTTTAAGAACATCTTGTCTTCCAGGAATAGCCTGGGTGCATTAGTCACAATGAGACCAGTGGGTGCACAATTAGCCCGAAAGTATTCGGTCATTATTGCTCCATGTACTTGGGTACGTGAATGAGACCGTTTCAGAAGTAAGACCTTATTCCAGTCATCTACATTGTTGGTTGAAGTAGGGTTTGGAAGGCTGTCAATAATACTTGGTGTAGCTAGTATATCTAATGCCACTGATTCATCAAAAGCTAAACCAAGTCTATCTGCCATTGCGAGGATATCAGTTGTACACCTCACAATAGAGAAGAGAGACCTATAAATCGTGATTTACAACAAGGAGGATGTGTGAGAGAGTCGCAGAGCAACATGCAAAAGCGAAACAACAAGACAAACACTGTACAATAATCCTGTTCAATACTAGGAATATTCTTTCTCATCCTAACTTGCTCTGTCCCCCTTCCCGTCCTCCCCTTGATACCATTCTCTCTCTCTGTCCCCACCATCTTCTCTATCACATTGTTTCGCTCTCAACCTCTCTTTTTGTTCAATTCCATCTCCTTTGTCCCACCCTGTCTCTCTGACCACTCCCCTAATTTCCAAATCTTTTTTGATTCCTCCCTTTACCCCCCTCTATTAAAGTGTCTCTGGGCCCACTGCGGTCATCTCTATCACACATTCTCTTGCTGTCCTTCCCTTCAATCCCATTCTTTCTTGCTGTCCCTTTTTTTAATTTTTGGCTTTATCCCCTTAACCGCCCCTCATTCCCTTCCACTTTTCTCTGTTCCACCCTCTCAATCTCTGTACCTTATTTCATCCTTTCCTTCTAGCACAGTAGTCTCCATCATTTAACTAAGGAGCTACTGGCAGGTCCTCAGCACCCTAGAAGCAGCTCTCAGAAATAAGGCCAAGCCAGTAACTAATTCAGTGGGTTTGTGCATGTGTGAAGCGGGTAGCTGTACACACAGAAAAGAGTCAGGAGCAGCAGATGTCGTGAAGAAGGCATCTTTATTCCAAGTAAGGAGCCCACGTCCCGCCAGTCCTTCCTCCAGTGTGTCTCAGCTCCAACTGATGGAGTTGGATTAGAAAGCATGGAGAAAGAACTTCGAAGACTGGACGCAGGACAAATACAAACATGTTATTGTATATAATTAACATACAGACATGAGCCCCTTGGAGTGAACCCATAATTACAAGAGTAGAAGGACTAGACCACACTACAGCATGTTAAAGCAGGCAGGAGTGGTATCCAGCCTAACCAATGATAGGGCATCATCATAACATTCAAACACACGCTATTCGGCTTACAGGGTCTGCTACATGACCCTCAATCTGGCAAAGTCACAAGGAGATTAGCCTGGATGTAGGCCCTACTCTATCGATCGTATTATGTGTGTGAACAATGGGCCAGAAAAGAAGAGCGTTACCAGTAGCCACTGTGGACCCACCAAAGTGTGGGACTGCAGGAGCCGTAAGGAAATGGATGAACTGGGTGCAGAATCAGCCCAGGACCTAAGAGGAGGAGGGTCTGGATCCAGAGTTGAGATAGTTAAGAGCCTCACACATGAGTCTGTGTGTGAATATGCACGTGTGTATGTGTGTGTGTGTCTGGCATTGTGGTCCTCCCTAACAGTTTTGCTCCCAAGAAACTATGCCTTGTGCCAAGAGCTACCAAACATATATGCCAGTAAGGAGTGAGCGAGTGCCTCCTCCCCCTTTTTTCAGTTCATTTCAGACGAAGAAATGCTTGCAAAGTTCTGATTGTGGTTTTATATCTGTTATTTGTCTAGTATTCATGACATGGCAAGACATACTTGGCGTCCCAACAGAACTATGAACACAGATTTCAACCACAGACAGACTGCATACCGATTTACGTTGTTGAGAGACCAGTCGAACCCGTATGATCCAAATTGGACTCTAAGACCAGATATGAAATTGTACTAAGCCCTGCAGAAGCCCTGGTCCAAAGGACCACATAGGGGCGAAACACGTGTTGGCTGTGTGAAAGCTTCATTGTCTGCAATGAATACTGGACAAATAAACATATAAAACTACAATCAGAACTTCGCAAGCATTTCTTTGTCTGGGATAAACTGAAAAAAGGTGAAGGAGGCACTCGCTCACTCCTTACTGATTACTAACTGAGGTATGAAAAGGTTCAATACCTCGAGACTCACCTCTTCTAAAAACAAGATATGAGCTAATACGTCCTGGACAAGAATCCTTGAACCCTTCCTCATTACCTAAACATATATGCTAGCCTCCTTCAAAAGGGTATCCATCTCTGGCACTGTTGTGTCTGTTCATGGCATCATGGTGGCAATGGCATAATAAGCCTCATTAACAAGTAAGTGGTCTTTTAAAGACCTGTGAAGTACTCGGGTGCGGCCGGGAAGCTGTGTTGTCTCAGCCCCGGCTGACACACACGCACGCCAGGTGAGGTGACAGAGGGAGGGAGAGGGAGGGAGACAGAGGGAGAGGGAGGGAAGGAGAGAGAGGCAGACAGAGGGAGGGAGAGAGAGACAGAGAGGGAGGCAGACAGGGTGACAGAGGGAGGGAGACAGAGGGAGGGAGGGAGAGACAGAGGGAGGGAGGGGGAGACAGAGGGAGGGAAACAGAGGGAGGGATACAGAGGGTGACAGACAGAGGGAGACAGAGGAGACAGAGAGAGGGAGGGAGTCAGCGAGAGGGAGGGAGAGACAGAGGGAGGAGGGTGACAGAGGGAGGGTGATAGAGGGAGGGAGACAGACGGATACAGACAGAGGGAAGGAGACAGAGGGAGACAAAGGGAGACAGGGAGGGAGGGAGACGGAGGGAGGAAGACAGGGAGGGAAGGGGAGACAGATGGAGGGAAGGGCAGAGGGATGGAGGGGGAGACAGAGGGAGGGAAACAGAGGGAGGGAGACAGAGCGAGGGTGGGAGATAGAGAGAGGGAGGGAGATAGAGAGAGGGAGGAGGGTGACAGAGGGAAGGAGACAGAGGGAGAGTGAGACAGAGGGAGAGTGAGACAGAGGGAGAGTGAGACAGAGGGAGGGATGGAGACGGAGGAAGGGAGGGAAACAGAGGGAGGGAAGGAGACAGAGGGAGGAAGGGAAACAGAGGGAGGGAGGGAGATAGAGGGGGGAAGGAGACAGAGGGAGAGAGAGGGAGAGAGAGGCAGACAGAGGGAGGGAGAGAGAGACAGAGAGAGGGATGGAGACAGAGGTAGGGAGGGGGAGACAGAGGGAGGGAGGGGGAGACAGAGGCAGGGAAACAGAGGGAGGGATATAGAGGGTGGCAGTCAGAGGGAAACAGAGGAGACAGAGAGAGGGAGGGAGACAGGGGAGGGAGGGGGAGACAGAGGGAAGGAGGGGGAGACAGCGGGAGGGAAACCGAGGGAGGGATACAGAGGGTGGCAGACAGAGGGAGACAGAGGAGACAGAGAGGGGGAGGGAGATAGGGAGAGGGAGGGAGAGACAGAGGGAGGAGGGGGACAGAGGAGACAGAGAGAGGGAGGGAGACAGAGAGAGGGAGGGAGAGACAGAGGGAGGAGGGTGACAGAAGGAGGGTGACGGGGGAGGGTGACAGAGGGAGGGAGACAGACGGAGACAGACTGAGGGAAGGAGACAGAGGGAGACAATGGGAGACAGAGAGAGGGAGACAGGGAGGGAGGGAGACAGAGGGAGGGAGACAGGGAGGGAGGGGGAGACAGAGGGAGGGGGGAGACAGAGGGAGGGAAACAGGGAGGGAGACAGAGGAGACAAAGAGAGGGAGGGAAACAGAGGGAGGGAGACAGACAGAGAGAGGGAGGGAGACAGAGAGAGGGAGGGAGAGACAGAGGGAGGTTGGTGATAGAGGGAGGGAGGGAGACAGAGGGAGTGAGACAGAGGGAGGGAAGGAGAGGGAGCCGGAGGGAGGGAAACAGACAGAGGGAGGGAGATAGACAGAGGGAGGGAGACAGAGGGAGAGAGAGAGAGAGAGAGGGGTAGAAAATCAGAGTGAGGGTGACAGAGGGTGTCTGTGAGAGAGAGAGAGAGAGGCGTGTGTGTGTGTGTGTGGAGTTTGGTGGCTCAGTGGACAAAGGCATCCGCTGCAGGGACCTGTGTTCAACCTCATGGTCACAGCTTTTTTTATCTAGCCCTGCCCCTCCCCCCTGACCCCGCCCTCACCAGTGTGGCCCTCGGACACAAACCACACTGCAAATTTGGCCTGAGAGAAAGTTTGTGAGTACCCATGTATTAGGGCGTGCGGTGCATCAGATATTAAGTGGATGATGTCATCAGTGATGTCATTTGAGATGTCATCAGTGATGTCATCAGTGATGTCACTGACCATGTCATGAGTGATGTAATATGTGACATCATCACGGGTGCATTGCGGGGGTTTGAGTTATAGTTAGTTCAGCTAACTATAGCAGCAGAATTTCTCTGCTTTTGTACAAGTGAAATGTCAGCCTAACTATAATGTCCCTGAAGCCTGTGTTTTTTTCCAGTGAATTTCGAAGTTTTTTTAGATGTTAATACTAACTATAAACTATAAAGTCCCTGAAACCTCTGTTTGTTTTCAGTGAATTTCTAAGGTTTTTTAAACGCTAATACTATCTATAACTTTCCTGAAACCTCTAGTTTTTTCAGTGAATTTCTAAGGTTTTTTAAATGCTAATTTCTACCTATGCCTAAATAGGTAGGACATGTGCAGAAAGCGGAAGAAAGGCACAGAAAGAAGCAAGAGAGGTGCAGAAAGAAGCAACAGAAAAGTAGAAAGAGACAACAGAAGTGCAGAAAGAAGCAACAGAGGTGCAGAAGGAGGCAAGAGAACTGCAGAAAGAGGAAAGAGGCATGCAGAAAGAGGCAAGAGGGGTGGACATATTTGCAAGAGAGGTTCAGAAAGAAAAAAGTAAGGTGCAGAAAGATGCAAGAGAAATGCAGAAAGAACCAACAGAGGTGCAGAAAGAGTCAAGAAAAGTGCAGAAAGATGCAAGAGAGGTATGGAAACAGGCAGGAGAGATGTAGAAAAAGGGAACATTGGTGCAGAAAGAGGCATGAGAGGTGTAGAAAGAGGGAAGAAGGGTATAGAAAGAGGCAAGAGGGGTGCATAAAGAAGCAAGTGTGGTACAGAAAGAGGCAACAGAGGTCCAGAAAGTAGAAGAGATGTGCAGAGAGGCAAGAGAAGTGCAGAAAAAGAAAGAAAGGTGTCGAGAGAAGCAACAGAAATACAGAAAGACGTAAGAGAGGCGCAGAAAGAAGCAAGAGTGGTTTGTACTAATTTAGCACCCACATTTAGCAATAAGTAACAAGTGACCATTCAAGTTTTGCAAAGGCCTTCCACCACATTGTACCACTTGTCGCTGCATTTTTGGTAACGTTTCAGCCGTTTGAGCTAGAAACAAGTTTTTTTTATTCAAATCTGCAGATTTTGCAGCAGATGACGGATTAAGTGGCAAATGCGAAAAATTTATAACTGTGCGAAAGACAGTGCAGCCAAACAGTCGCATAATTCCAGTGGCCCTGCTCATACTTCTGACTAGGTCCAGAAGTGCTCCTCAGTGGTTCCTTCTTTTTCTCCCATTGAGTTTACAATTTAGCTTCTATGGAATAGAGGAAGACTAAACCTGTGGTTACCACTCCACAACACAGACTACCATACTACATTATTACTCTCCATAACACATAATCCCACTCTACATAATTCCTATACACTAAATACCACATACTTTCTATCCACATAATTTCACTGCACAACATACCACATATTTCCACTAAACACAACGTACATCCACTCCTCTCCAAAAAACATGAGTAAAAAGCTTTTACATTTACAATGCAAATAGCCGTAACTTTCGCAACGGCGAAACCTGTTACATTGCAAATACTTCTTTAACTAGTAATCGCGTTTGCAGGATGGTAGAGAAAGGGTGCTGGGCCTCCGACCAGAGCTCAGGAATTCCACTGCGTAGGACTTACAGGAGGTACCAGAAATGCTTCTTGGCCCCCAAAGTCCCTGAGGAGTTAAGTGGACTTCATCCCCAAACCCGTAGTGGGCCTGGAGGCCAGGAGGCGCGTTTGCAGAATGATGGGGCGTGGCCTCCGAAGACCTCTTAGCAAATCCACTGTGTGGGACTTTCTGGAGGTAACAGGAGTAGTAGTTGGCCCCCAAGGGCATCTTTGAGGGCCAACTACCCCTCCTATTACCTCCAGTAAGTCCCACACAGCAGGATTGCTAAGTTCTCATAGCAGGCCATGACCCTTTGCCCACCACTCAGCAAACACACCCAGGGCCGGACTGGGAACCACAACCGGCCCTGGCAAAGTGCTCGGCCAGTCCCCCTCCCCACTCAGGGGGGTTGAAGGTGCCACCGAGCTCTTTGCCGGGGCCGGTTCTCAGCTGATTTTGTTACAGAGACGTTTTTGCAGCTATGCTGCAAAAACGGCCCTGTAACAAAAACGGCCCCAGGGGCCCAAAACCGACCCCCACCCGTGCGGTGCACCGGGGGATTGCCCGGTGCCCGCTATGGCCACTCCGGGCCTGAACACACCTCCTGGTGTGCTCTTGGATGGGGATTAAAGTCCTCTTCGCTGCTGGGGGTTCTTATGGGCCAACTAGCCTACCTGATACATCCAGCAAGCTCTAGAGATAGGGATTGCTGAGAGGTGGACTCAGGCCAACCCCCATTTCCCAACCACTCTGCAAACACGCCTCCTGGTGCACTCTAGGTTGGGGGAAGACACCCTCTTGCCTCCTGAGGGTCCCTGGGGGCCAACTAGCCCTCTTGTTATCTCTAGTAAACCACACACAGCTGGATTGCTGGGAGTGGTCCAAGGCCACGCCCCCTTTTTACACCACTCTGCAAACGTGCCTCTTGGCGCACTGCTGCTTGGGGGATGAAGTCCACTTTAGTCTTGAGGTTGTCAGGATACAAGGGTACCTCATTGCCCCACCAGCAGTGCGCCAAGAGGCATGTTTGCAGAGTGGTGTAAAAAGGGGAATGGCCTCTGACCACCTCTCAGCGATCCCACTGTGCGGGGCTTACTGGAGGTACCTGGCGGGCTAGTTGGCCCCTAAGAACCCTTATGATTCAAGGGGACTCAATCCCCCAACCCAGAACACGACAGGAGGCAAGTTTGCAGAGTGGTTCAGGGAGGGGACGGGGCTTTGGCGCAATACCAGCTTCTCTTTTCTGTGTGGCCCCCTTCTCTTAATATTTTTGGGCCCTGGGATCCCTGTGGGACCCCCTGGCTAGGCCTAGGGGGTCAGTGTATTTCTACCCTGCCCCCTTTTCTTCATTTTTAACCTTTTATCTTGTGACTCAGTTGAACCGAGTCACAAGATGGCTTCTAAACCTTTTTGATTTGGGGTGTTGGCAGCCAATCAGAATAAAGCTCGTGCTCTGGAGGGTTCGCGGATCCACCGCGGCAGCCAGATATTGCTATTTTTTATTTTTTGAATTTCTCAGAAACTACTAGCGGATTTACACCATTTAACAAAAAGAACGCTTTCTGAACCAAGAGCTACCTTTTTGCCAAATTTGGTGTAATTCCGTTCAGCAGTTTGGGCTGTAGACTTATGTAAAGTTTCCTATGGAAATTAACATGGAGAAAATGCGTTTTGGGACCCCCCCTTTTTTGCCAGTCCCGCCTGATGAATCACCCCGAAACTTTCAAGACAGGAGCTGACCAGAGCACCCCATTTGTTTTGAAAATTTCACGAAGATTTGTCAACCGGCGCCAAATATAAGGGCAAAGGAAAAAACGCTTTTCCTATGGAAACTAAGTCCTAACTATAACTACCTACTGGGGACTGCCAGTAGGTAATATATATAAATATGTGATCAAGGCCGTGGAGACGCGGCCGAAACGTGTCATGCTGATTTCAATGCAATAAAGCACTTTGATTTTGAAAGGACGTTGTGGTCCGTACCTGTTTGTTCCAAGGACTTGGATTTCGGGACTGTGGTTTGCCGTATATATACACACGCACATATAAATATATATATATATATCCAATCAGCAATTCCCACCACTTCCAACCCGCAATGCCGGTGGCGAAGAAGGAGACTCGGACCCCACAGCTCTTCAGGCAAAGAAGGTCTTTATTGCTTTCACAGCCTGCGAACGATGCGTTTCGGGCTATTGAAGCCCTTGATCACATTCAGCTAGCGTACTGCACCATTACTATTTTTATATGCTTTTAGTGAACACCCATTATCGCTTGTTCCGGTCACATGACCTTAGACAGAAACAACAGACTTCTTTTCCGAAAACAACGCAAACAACTGAACAGGAAAATTAATGCGTGTAATGTTAGTATAAAAACAGTGCATTTAAACTGAATGTATACAAATCAAAAAAATCGTCATATTAATTGTATAAATACATGTTCATTTAGACCTGGATTAATCCACTAGGAAAAGAGAAAAACCTGATATTGTTTTTCCATCTGTTGTCTATCTAAGCTACATCATTTACGATCATAACTCGCTCTCAGGATAAATCCAGGACATGATTTCAACAAAGTGCAAAAAAGTGGATCAAATTGTTAAAGTGCAAACTTATTCCTAAAGTGCACTATAGTGCTTGATTGTGCAAAAAATCAGCAAATATAAATTTACAGTGCAGTACTATTTACAATAAGACCAGTAATTAATATAATTCCATAGCAGACACGCATTAATATTATCAATAGTAAAATTCCCGTCCGGAAAAATCACTATTAAAATTCATATTAAATAATTGATCATTTGCTAAAAGTTCATTATAAAAACTAGTCTTAAAAAAGTTTAAAAGAAAGTGGAAATTCATATATATAGCAGCAGATCAATTTCATTCACTTTGCTTTCTTAGCCATAAACAGTGAGCCATCATACCACATTAGATATCAAAGAAAATTATATATATCTTTTGTGTTGTTCAAACCCAGCGGCCATTTACTGTCTAATTCAAGGATGAATTTAGTTTCACATTGCGTTAACTGTCGCTCCCTATTGCCGCCTCTCTTAGACTTTGGTACAGCCCTAATCACATAATAGTAAAGACAGTTGATATCCTTGTTGTGACATGTATTGAAATGTCGTGCCACAGGGTATGTGGAATCATTGTGAAGGATGGCTCTAATATGCTGCAATATTCTGTTGTAGTTCGGACTGGACTGTTTCCATGGGGCAACAGGGTCAGAGCTGATTTGCATAAAGCCATTATCTGACCCAGGGTGGTGTGGAGTGCAAAAAAACGATGGATTTGGGCCCAGATCTTTTGACTGGGGGAGTGTGTGACATTGATCCACATTCAGTCCATCACTTGTTGTTTTTTGCAATTGCCGCCCTAAGTGCGCTGGGGATGCCCAGACGTGGGTCCCAGGCACTCCACACCACTTGGAGTCAAGCTAGCCGGGCTGAAGAGAGGTGTTACCTCGAAACCGGTCCGGTCCTCGGATGCTTGATTCCGGTCTGGGAAAGATATGGCTGTTGTAGTTCGGACTGGACTGTTCCCATGGGGCAACAGGGTCAGAGCTGATTTGCATAAAGCCATTATCTGACCCAGGGTGGTGTGGAGTGCAAAAAAACGATGGATTTGGGCCCAGATCTTTTGACTGGGGGAGTGTGTGACATTGATCCACATTCAGTCCATCACTTGTTGTTTTTTGCAATTGCCGCCCTAAGTGCGCTGGGGATGCCCAGACGTGGGTCCCAGGCACTCCACACCACTTGGAGTCAAGCTAGCCGGGCTGAAGAGAGGTGTTACCTCGAAACCGGTCCGGTCCTCGGATGCTTGATTCCGGTCTGGGAAAGATATGGCTGTTGTAGTTCGGACTGGACTGTTCCCATGGGGCAACAGGGTCAGAGCTGATTTGCATAAAGCCATTATCTGACCCAGGGTGGTGTAGAGTGCAAAAAAACGATGGATTTGGGCCCAGATCTTTTGACTGGGGGAGTGTGTGACATTGATCCACATTCAGTCCATCACTTGTTGTTTTTTGCAATTGCCGCCCTAAGTGCGCTGGGGATGCCCAGACGTGGGTCCCAGGCACTCCACACCACTTGGAGTCAAGCTAGCCGGGCTGAAGAGAGGTGTTACCTCGAAACCGGTCCGGTCCTCGGATGCTTGATTCCGGTCTGGGAAAGATATGGCTGTTGTAGTTCGGACTGGACTGTTCCCATGGGGCAACAGGGTCAGAGCTGATTTGCATAAAGCCATTATCTGACCCAGGGTGGTGTGGAGTGCAAAAAAACGATGGATTTGGGCCCAGATCTTTTGACTGGGGGAGTGTGTGACATTGATCCACATTCAGTCCATCACTTGTTGTTTTTTGCAATTGCCGCCCTAAGTGCGCTGGGGATGCCCAGACGTGGGTCCCAGGCACTCCACACCACTTGGAGTCAAGCTAGCCGGGCTGAAGAGAGGTGTTACCTCGAAACCGGTCCGGTCCTCGGATGCTTGATTCCGGTCTGGGAAAGATATGGCTGTTGTAGTTCGGACTGGACTGTTCCCATGGGGCAACAGGGTCAGAGCTGATTTGCATAAAGCCATTATCTGACCCAGGGTGGTGTGGAGTGCAAAAAAACGATGGATTTGGGCCCAGATCTTTTGACTGGGGGAGTGTGTGACATTGATCCACATTCAGTCCATCACTTGTTGTTTTTTGCAATTGCCGCCCTAAGTGCGCTGGGGATGCCCAGACGTGGGTCCCAGGCACTCCACACCACTTGGAGTCAAGCTAGCCGGGCTGAAGAGAGGTGTTACCTCGAAACCGGTCCGGTCCTCGGATGCTTGATTCCGGTCTGGGAAAGATATGGCTGTTGTAGTTCGGACTGGACTGTTCCCATGGGGCAACAGGGTCAGAGCTGATTTGCATAAAGCCATTATCTGACCCAGGGTGGTGTGGAGTGCAAAAAAACGATGGATTTGGGCCCAGATCTTTTGACTGGGGGAGTGTGTGACATTGATCCACATTCAGTCCATCACTTGTTGTTTTTTGCAATTGCCGCCCTAAGTGCGCTGGGGATGCCCAGACGTGGGTCCCAGGCACTCCACACCACTTGGAGTCAAGCTAGCCGGGCTGAAGAGAGGTGTTACCTCGAAACCGGTCCGGTCCTCGGATGCTTGATTCCGGTCTGGGAAAGATATGGCTGTTGTAGTTCGGACTGGACTGTTCCCATGGGGCAACAGGGTCAGAGCTGATTTGCATAAAGCCATTATCTGACCCAGGGTGGTGTGGAGTGCAAAAAAACGATGGATTTGGGCCCAGATCTTTTGACTGGGGGAGTGTGTGACATTGATCCACATTCAGACCATCACTTGTTGTTTTTTGCAATATTCTGACATGCACCTGCAGCTTCGTACTACCCACGTAGTTAAGGCCACAGGTGCATGTCAGAACGTAAACAGCATATTCTGTTTTGCAGTTATAACTGCCCTTAATGGGAACCGGAGAATCTTCAAAAGGAGTACAGTAAGTTGTCTTATTGGTGCCAAATTTACAAGCTCTGCACACCGTACATCTTTTGAATCCCTTGGCAGGTTGTAACCAGGGAGCAGGTTTTCTTGTTTCAGGGGAGTTTTTGTCAAGATCAGTTCCCATTGATCTCCCTTTTCTGAATGTGATGGGAGGTGACAAGGCCAACCGATCATGCAAGATGTTATCAGTTAGGACTATTGGCCAGTGTTTCAGGACAATCGCTCTAATTTTCCTTTCTTGTTTGGAGAAAGTAGTAATCAACCTTGGGGTATCATTGTTATTGCTTTTATTGGCTACCTTCACCGAGCTTTCTCTGTGGAAGAGGGTCTGTCTGGGGTGCTTACTGGCTTTCATAATAGCCTCCCCAATGATCTTATCATTGTAACCCCTTACCTTGAGCCTCTGCCTCATTTCTTCCTGGCACCTATTAAAACCTTCCTCGTTGCTGCAGATTCGTTTCAATCTCAAAATTTCTCCATATGGTATGCTGGCTATCAAATGCCTAGGATGGGAACTGTTGGCATGTAACGTGATGTTCCCAGATGTAGGCTTCCTATAGAGCATACTCTCAAGCTTACCATCTTTGACCTGAAGCCTCACGTCAAGAAATTCTATTTGTGTTTTATGTATGTGGGATGTAAAAGTTAAATTCATAGAATTAACATTAATATTGGCTATGAATTCCTCAGCCTCACTTATGTTTCCTCGCCATAACATAAACACATCATCGATGTATCTAAAATATGCAGCAACGTGCTGAGTGAATGGTGCCCTGTGTCTCCTACGGAGGACCTGTTCCTCCCACCAGCCTACATGTAAACATGCATAACTGGGGGAGAAACAGGCCCTCATAGCTACACCCCGTTGTTGTTTAAAGATCTCGTTATTGAAGAGAAAAAGTTAACTTATTATGTTCATAGTACTCGCTACTTCTACCAGCTAAAACATGTTTAACAGCTTCCAGTCCCTGAGCATGATCAATGCTTGTATATAGTGATTCTATATCAAGCATTATTAAATATAGATCATCAGTCCAAACCATATCTTCCATTTTCACAAGAAAATCTCCTGTATCCTGAATGTAACTAGGGAGAGATTTAAATAAGCTCTGCAGGAAAAAGTCAATATATGGACCTTTGTTTTCACTAGGACTGTTAATGGCCGAGATGATTGGCCTACCTGGGACCGGTGTTGTCCCTTTATGAATTTTGGGTATAAGGTATAGGACAGGCAACACAGGGAACTCTTTGTACAAGAACTTACTCTCCTCACTTGAAATGAGACCCTCTCTTCTCCATTTGGCCAATAGTTTACATAACATCTCTTTGGCTTTGTCATATTCCTTGATGTTAGATTTTTTTATAGCAAGCATCATCATTCAGTTGTCTATATGCTTCCTGAGTATATTCTTTTTTGGGCCATAACACTAGGTTACCCTCCCTGTCAGATTTTTTAATGATAATTTCACAATTCTCACCAAGCTTTTTAATCAGCTTCTCATAAGCTAATCTTCTAAAGAACATACTGCGCTGTTTCCTATTCTTATTGGTACTGTGATTCAATTTTTTTAAATCACCAGTTACCATATCATGAAACGTATCTACAGCGTCTTTAGGCATGAGGGGTACAAAACAAGATTTCGGTTTAAAGGGGCTGAGCCCAGCCCCCTTCTGAACATGGTTAATTTTCTTTAACCTTTCCTGAGTAGATAAATCAATTTAATCATTACACATTTGCAAATTATCCTGATTATCTAAGTCATGTAACGTAAGCAAGTCTGATACATTAGAGGCTGATAGAAATGGACCTGATTCCTCTTTATGGCTTACAGTTTTGTCCATTTGTTGTTTGCAAGACTTATATAGTCACACACACACACACACATATATATATATATATATATATAAATATAAACGCCACAATTTCCTCAAATACTAGGAAACACTCGGACACCCAAGCTGCTTGCAGTATAATTTATTCTTTATTCTTTATTCTAATTTATAAATTATACTGCAAGCAGCCTAGGTGTCCGAGTGTTTCCTAGTATTTGAGGAAATTGTGGCGTTTATGTGGAGGAGATCCGATATCCTGACTCGGACCGGCAGTGACAGCTCGGGATTTCCTAACCGGAGTTTGTGGACTGCATATATATAAATATATATATATATATATATATATATACATATGCAATTGTGTTAAATTCAAAGTAAATCCAGTGCTCGAAAATACTGCAAACCTCCATTGTAACCCTGTGAACAAGGAGCCAGGGGAGCTCCGAAACGCGTCAGGGAAATCGATTCAAATTGACACTGGAGAGCAGACGCCAGCTTGCTTCTTAACAATAAAAGGATTTCTACAATCACAACTGCTGTGGTGTGCGTCTTCAAGCCCTTGGGAATTCCCCCACTTGGAACATTTTTTCGGCAGCCCTGCTGAGAAGACAACACCCCCACAAAGAACAAGTGGGACCACGGGGCTTGTTCACCATTCAAGCCCCCCTGTGGGAACAGCAGCGAAGCCACCAACCTTTTAATTACTGAGTCAATGCTTTCTGGGACCCACCAGAGGGTTTGAACAACATCCCCAATCAATGTATGGAGCAGAGCAGCACCCACTGGAGGGAAGAATTGCAACGAGCACTATATGGACCACAATGCATTGGAACTGCCACTCACCTGTGAGGCCCACCAGATGGTGTGTAATTGTGTTAAATTCAAAGTAAATCCAGTGCTCGAACATGCTGCAAACCTCCATTGTAACCCTGTGAACAATGAGCCAGGGGAGCTCCGAAACGCGTCAGGGAAATGGATTCAAATTGACACTGGAGAGCAGACGCCAGCTTGCTTCTTAACAATAAAAGGATTTCTACAATCACAACTGCTGTGGTGTGCGTCTTCAAGCCCTTGGGCATTCCCCTACTTGGAACATACATATATATATGTATGTATGTATATATATATATATATATATATATATATATATTCACTGAAAAAACCATAGGTTATACATCCACTCATTCTTCAATATGTAAGACATATTTTAACTTTACAGAAACATACAGTCACTGGATGTTGTCATCAGTGATGTCATTTGAGATGTCATCAGTGATGTCATCAGTGATGTCACTGACCATGTCATGAATGATGTAATATGTGACATCATCAGCAGTGGATTGCGGGTGCGCGATATATAGTTAGTGCAACTAACTATATATGGAATTTCAATGGTTTTGTGTGAGTAAAATAAGGTTTTGTAAATGCTAATTCCTAACTATATATGGTCTATAACCTATGGTTTTTTCAGTGAATTTTCAAGGTTTTGTAAATGCTAATTCCTAACTATATATGGTCTATAACCTATGGTTTTTTCAGTGAATTTCATAGGTTTTTTAATAGCAAATTTTTATAGTTTTTAAAAATAATAAATTTTAAATCGAATTTTATATTGTATAATTATGTCATTTTTTTTTTTAATTCTTTTTGGTGCGCTCCCGGGGCGCGGACCAGTGAACGCACGGGTAAGCGCAATCTTGCGGCGCGCCCCGGGGCGCGTACTGATGAGCGTCCCGATAGCGCTATTGCCGCGAACGAAAACAACATCGTGACGTATTGCGTAGCCGCCACGCCTTGCGTCATAAGACACGTATCGCGTAGCCGCGAGATGCGTCTTATGACGCACCACGTAAGCGCACCCGGAAGCGCATACGATCGCGCAACGTAAACGCCCTGATGCGCTTACGAAACACGCCACGGGACGCGCCCCGGGGCACGTAGCGTAAGCGCGTCAAACCATGTGACTTTAAAATAACACTTTTCATTGGTTCATAACTTTTTTTTTTCCAAATTGTGTGAAACCCACCCATTTCTCTCACTATTGCTTTGTACTTGGAGAGAGCAAGAGCTGTTCTGTGTACTGTGTTCATCTCCTACTTTTCTGATCTACAGCAATGGCTGCAAGAGAGTCATCCAGCAGTGATTCCGATGGATTTTTAGATGAGGACCCTCCTCAGCAGAAGAAAAAAACCCATTTCATCTGGAAATTCTATGACATCCCTGAAGGACAAATAAAAGTAAACGCTCCAAAAGTAACCTGCAAAATATGTGGTAGTACTTTATCCAGAGGCAATCCTCTGAAAAAATATAGTTTTGGAAATGCTAATTTAATCAGGCATGTGAAAAGAAGACACCCTAACAACTTTGCCAGGGAGAGTGTCAGAGAGCTGGCACGGAATTTACCCACAGATGGCGGCAGCACCTCCACTGGTGGAGCAACACCTTCGGGACCACCCCGTGGAAGAATGGTCCCTAACATTCAGCCGGTGTTTGCAGGCATCAAATTTCTGTGCACGGAGTGTGATGAACTGCTCTGCTATGGGGAGCAGAGTGTTGAACTCATTGCCATAAAGAAACAGCAACACCGCTGCCCTGCCAGTCCCTAAATTTTCACATTTTTTTGCTCCTGTTGAGCAGTTTTGGAATCCCTGTTTTTGTTTTTCCCCTGACAAAAATCCCAAAAAAATATAAAATCGTTTTAAAAAGTCTAAAAAAATATAAAACAACAAAAACAAAAAAAAGTTCTTTTCAGAACTACCTCCAATTTATAAAAAAATGCTATTTTTTTTTTTTTTAAAAGTGTCATTTTTTATCTCCATGGTACGCTCCCCCGTACGCTCCCCGGTGCGCGTACCTGGCGCTCCCCCCGCGAAAATCCAATTTTTAAAAAAATTTTTTTTTACCCGCGGGACCCTTTTATGGCCCCCACATCAAAACTAGGGGGTCAGGTGGGTGTACCCTGCCCCCTTTTGCTCATTTCCCCCTTTGATTATTGCCACCTCTTGTGTCTCAATCCTACCGAGACACAAGATGGCGGCCGCTGCGGACTGTTTCGAATGTTTACAGACACCCGAGAACCAATCAGCTTGCCGTGCGCAAGTCGCGTGGCGCGCCCGGAGCGCTCCCCGGTACGCGCACCGGGGCGCGGCTCTAGATATATATCTTTTTTTAAACCTAATTTACTCAAAATTCACAGGAGCACATATCTTGAGACCTAGCAAAGGCACATCGGGCAAACAATATCTACAATTTTGCCAAGTTTCGTGGAAATCCATTCAGCCGTTCGGGCTAAAAGTGAGGCCAACCGCCCTATGGAAATTAACATGGGAAAAACACGTTTTGGGACCCCCCTTTTTTCTCAGCCCCCCCTTGACAAACCCCCCCAAATTTTCAGTTGCTGCTCAGAAACAAAATGTTCCATTTTCCTGAAAATTTCAGCCAATTCCGTCCACAAACGCCAAAGTTATTAGACATAGAATTTTCAAAAATCCCATAGAGAAAAAATCCTAACTATATATACCTACTGGCGACTGCCAGTAGGTAATATATATATATATTTATATATATATTTATATATATATAAATATATATATATATATATATATATATATATATATATATATATATATATATATATATATATATATATATTATCACACCCTTGCAAATGTGAAGGATAATTCCAGTACTCAAGTTTACTGAGCTTCACATAACGCGTTTTGACTGTTCCTCGCATATATAAAACATACAAAAACAATAAAACCATAGAAATATAAAAATTTGGAGAAAAAAATTATTAATTAATGTGGACAACAAATAACATATTCAAAATGGAAAAATCCCCAAAACACATTTACAAAAAATAAGATAAACATTAAAATTAATTTAAAAAAATCAAATAATATAAAATAAGGAAAAACCAAATAATGCAATAGAATGTATTTAACCAATATTAGGAAAACTGTTGGAGTCTGAGAATATTAAATATACTATTCCCGCTCATTGTGCATTATGCAACAGTAGGGAAAGTTTTGGACATCGGAAAGGTTAGGTTTACTATTTCTACTGCAGTCAACCACAATAACAAGGAAAGTGTTGGACTTCGGAGTAGTTAGATTTACTATTCCTACTCCAATCAGTGTAACATTAGGGAAAGATTCATACTTCAGAGGAGTGAACTTTACTATTGCCATTCTCATCCAGGCAATGATAGGGAAAGCATTGGGCTTTGGAGGGGGTTAAAATTTACTATTTTGACTCCAGTCTACAAAACAGTAGGAAAAATGTTGGATTTTGAAGGGGTTAAATTTACTTTTTCCACTCCAAACAAAGCAACATTAGGCAAAGCATTGGATTTCAGAGGGGTAAAACTTACTATTCCTACTCCAGTCAGCGCGACAGTAGGGAAATTATTGGACTTTGAATGGGTAAACTTTACTATTCACACTCCAGTCTGTGCAACAATAGGAAAAGCATTACATTTCGGAGGAGTGAAATTCACTATCCTCACTCCAAACAGAGCAAAAGTAGAGAAAGCATTGGATTTCAGAGGGGTGACATTTACTATTCCCACTCGAAACAGCACTACAGTATGGGAAGTGTTGGACTTTTGAAGGGTATAATTTACTATTCCCACTCCAGTCTGTGCAAAAGTAGAAGAAGTGTTTGATTTCGGAGGGGTCAAATTTACAATTCCCACTCGAATCAGTGCAACAGTAGGGAAAGTGTTGGACTTTGGAGGTGTAAAATTTACTATTCCCACTACTGTCTCTGAAAAATAGGGAAAGGACTGGATTTTGGAGGGGTGAAATTCACTATTCCCACACCACACAGCCCAAAAGTAGGGAAAGTGTTGCACTGTGAAGAAGTTAATTTTATTATTCCTACTGCAGTCTAAGCAAGAGTAGGGAAAATACTTCACTTCAAACACATTACATAAATGAGTAACCTCATAAATGTACAAAACATATTACACTCTTAATTAAACAAATAATAATTAACATAAAACAATATATGTATTAAAAAATCTAAAAACAATTAACCAATTTTCATAATTACTGTTCAATAAAAATACTATCAATTAATTAACATTTGCTATTCAATTATTACTTAATTAACTTACCACACTAGACCCTTACAAACCTAGCATCTCGCAACTAACATATAAGTAAAATAAGTTCCATATTTTACGTTATTAATGATCAATTAAATCAGTGATTATTAATGTAGTGGTAATTAATTATTACTCAATTAACTTCCCAGCCTAGACCCCTATAAATCTAGCAGCCTGCAACTAACATAAAAGTAAGATCAATTGTACAAAAAATAAATATTTACAAATCAATAAATAATTACCAATTATTAATTGTTAATAAATTATTATTTAACTAAATTCCCACCCTAGACCCCTACAAACCTAACAGCCCGCAAATAACCTATATGACAAATATAACAGTATTACATAAATCACATAATACATATCAATAATATAAATAAATAAAATGTATTAAATAATTCTTAGTAATTTATTATCTAATTAACTTCCCACCCCATCCCCCTATAAACGCAACAACCTGTTACAGCACTATAGATTTCTATTAAAAATTAATAACGAATTCTAAATCATTTAAAATTGCAAGCTATACTTTAAAACTATTAATACAGTTTATATAAACAATAACACATAAAAGTTATATATCAACTAAAACAGATTAAAATATTTAAAAAGTAATATTTGTTTGTAATTAAAACTATTAAATCATAAATATTATTTTCAGCGATATTACTAACCTCCAAAAACAATATTCTTGTCAACGATATATGTGTATCACAATATTTGTGTATCACAATACTTATTTTCTGATATTTCTGGCTCCTGATTTTTTTTAGGCAATATTTTGCCCAAACAGGCCATCTTCTCTACATCCCTCATCCTCGTCCCAGTCATTATTAATATGAGGTATACCAAACCCACCAACGTTTTTAGACATGCTATCAACTAAAATCAGTTAAGTATCAACTTTGTGAATTTTTATTTGCTGATTAGTGACAAAGTAGTAATCATTTCCAAAATAATGAAAACAACCATCACCCTACTGCTCATTTTAATACACTCACACCAAACACCTTCTGTGTGGCTTGCACATTCAGCAGTCTATAAAGTCTGATGTATGTGTGATTCAAAGCACTAGTGCCATCTCTGCAGAACCTTCCCAAAGCCATTCCTTGAATCTCTACCCAAGAAAATGTCACAGATCTGATAGGGGGGCCTTGTAAATCTCTGATATTGCCTCTTCCTTACTCGAGTAGGGCAATCTTATAGGTTTTTTCAGTCAATGACTCAAAGTCTATTTCAAGGTCTTTTTACCTGGACTCATAAGCCCACTGTCACAAATAGCTAACCTTTCTTCCCAAAGCTGCAGAAACTGTCAAGATAAACAGGAACACTAGAAACAATGGTTAGGGGTTCTGTCCACAGTTTACTTCCAGTAGACTTTCTAACGTCTCTAAGAATGAGCTATAATGAGGAATTAAACTTCAAAGTAATTTTAGGGTAAAAAGAGAAATCAGTCTTTATAATAAAACTATTGCCTCAGAAGCTCAGAAAGCTTCCCTTGAAATATGTTTTGCCCGTTGCTTACCATTGGCTTTGTGGTTTGTAACCCACATTTTCTGGTGTCCTATTTGCTGGCTTTATTTGTTTTAGGCTGTCCAGGGTGAGTTCCCTCCTAAGAAACAACGCCTTTTCACACCAACTCCCTTTGAATTCTTTCACAATTTCTCCTTTCTGTAAACAGGCCTATAAATCTTGTTCTTATCTTTTCACATTTGCTGTGCATTCAAAGACAGAGGTAAAATGCCAGCTCTGTCTTTCAAGAGCTTTGTTTTGTTTTCTTACTCATGCTTCAAAGTGAGAGGATTTATGTGACAATCTTGCTGGGTACCAGGGGCAGAAACGTTTTTTTTAGCACACAACAAGATTTAAATGCACTGTGCAAGTATTTCATAACATATCAGAATTATGAACGCTCAAATGAAGTACATTTTTTATTAAGTCTGAAGTGTGTTGGAAACAAATACTTAAAATGATAAAAACAAATCAGTACACTAGATGATGTCATTTCTATACATTATCGTTTGTGCGTTGTGTAGTTTTATTAGTAAAACTGTCTGTACAAATTAAATGGTCATTTCAATTGAAAATGTGTTGTCTTTAATAGCAGTGTGCTACCACAATTCATAATCCACTCCATACCACTTCCCTCTACTTTACACCACTCCACTTAACACCACTCCAGGCCACTGCACTTTACTCCACTCCTCTCTACTCTACACCAATGCCGTCTACACCACTTTACTGTACACTCTTCACCACTACACTCTACAACACTCCAGTGTATGTCGCTCCAATCTACTTTTCACAACTCTACGCCACTCTGCAACACTGCACTCTACACTACTGCACTCTATGCCAATACACTCTATGCTAATGCATTTTACCCTGTAACACTCAACTTTATGCCCAACACTCTGCCAATCCACTGAACGCCACTCAAAACCACTCTGCGCCACTCCACTCTACTCTGCATCACTGCACTCTTCAACACTCCACTCTGCACCACTTCACTCTATGTGACTGCACTCATCATCCCATCTATGCCACTGCACTCTGCCACTCTCTGCCATCCTACTCTAAAGCACTGCACTCTACAGCACTGCACTCTATGCCACTCTACTCTACACCACTACACTCTGCACTACACACTCTACTATGAAGCACTCTTATCTACGGCACTGCTTCCTACAATGCTGCATAGCATACTGCTAAATTCTTTGCCACTGCAATCTATGCAACTCTACTCTGCACCACTTCATTCTATGCCACTGCACTGTATGCCACTCTACTCAGCACCATTCTACTCTTCGCCACTCTCCACCACTGCACTCTATGACACTCTACTCTGCATCACTCCACTCTATGCCACTGCACTCTGCAGCACTACACTCTACGCCACTGCACTATATTCCACTCTGCACCATTCTATGCATCTCTACTCTCCACCACTCTATGCAACTGCACTCTGTGCCACTCTACTCTTCACCAGTGCACACTCCGTGACTGCACTCTACTATGCAACACTCTAATCTATAACACAGCAGGGTATGGGGCTGAATTCTACGCTGCTGCTCTCTGTGCCACTGCACTCTTTGCTACTATACGCTGCTACACTCTATGCCAATGCACTCTACACCAGTTCATTCTACTCTACTGTACTCCACGTGCCTCCACTCTATGCCACTCCAATACACAACACTATATGCCACTCCACTCTACCACACACTACTCCACTCTATGACACTCCACACCACTCTCCTCTATGCCACTGCCTTTTAGCCATGCTGAACAGCTGCCACGCTGGTGTACCACATGGCTGAAACATATTGGCAAAGCCTATAGCTCTTACATAGGTGAAACCTATTGGCTTTGCCAGTGCTTGTTAATTGCTCCCAACAGACATTAATGAGACATAATTAAACAAATAACAAGCATACGCTGGACCAAAAAGAGTAGTTTTAAGAATGGTTCTCTCAACACTGTCATACAAGAAAAAGTGTGGGGTTTCGTTGAAATGGAACAGTTCGGCCTCTCTTCAGTCTTGGTGGCTTCAACCAAATAGTAAGCCCAGGGACCTACTAGTAACTTATTCAAGTATGGCTGAATGCTGAATGTTTGGAGTCTGCCAGGTAGCTGTAAGGCTATGTGTGTTTTACAATTTTTGCACGTTGAATTTGATTTCGGTCTGGCATTGTGCATGCTCCAAGTTCTGCGGGTGGTCGTTAGGATTGTTATGGACCCTTAGGATGCACTATTTAGTATGGAGTGACTGAAGAGCCACACATTGTAGGGGTTTTGTTTTTGCAGGCCTTTTGCCAAGTCAATTATCTATTTTATGGATGTGACACTTGTCCTTTTGGCTTTAATGAACTGTTGTACGTTGTATTCACATTTTTTGTCTTAAAATTATGTTTCCTGTAGCTACTGCATCTATTAGGAGGATGGGTGCATTGTGTTATTTTTATCTATCAAGGTCAGGGGCATAATGTAGGCTCCTGCATCCCCTGCCACAATTCCAAAGAATATCAGGGTCTCAGGGGCCTCTAATCAACTTTTGCAGAGGGACCCAATCATTTTGTAATATGCCACTGATCAGGTTTTCTTTCTTGGTGTTGCAACTAGACATAGGGCTTAGCCATAAGATAGTTTATTGTTTCTTTAAGAAAAGAAAAGAACTTGTTCTTATTTTTTTTACCAACTTGCTCTTATTTTTTATCTAAACCTGGAGCATTGAAGGAGGAGACTTGATATTTGTTTGATGAAAGGAGGGTGATTCTGATTTACCTTTCTAGGTTTTAGAATGCAGACACTGTTATAGTCTTTCATTATTATTTTTGACTTTGACCAATGAAAAAAGGACATTGAGATCCTTGGTCTAAGTAGTAACTTGGATTGCTTACTAGTTGCATGGGCTTACCTTGCAGAGGCCAGTGCGGTGTAGGTTCCACTTCACAGATACCAACCTCTCGGGCAGAAGCAGGTGGTAGCCTTATCCAGGATATTAGTGGAGTTGGAACATGAGCATCTCCCTCTGCATCTGTCTCCCATTTTCCACTGAAAGTCAGAGACAAGAGATGCCTTAAATTGGAGATTAGGATTTTTAAAACTGTACTCTATGGACTAATTAATGTAATACATTTGTATTTGTTAGTAAACTGGATGTATAGAATTGCCTATTTGTCTTTGTTGGAGATTGGTTCAAGAACTTGCTTGAGTATTCTCATAGCAAGTTCTAGGATGAGGACGTTTTTAAGAAAATAATTTATCGATTCGTTACTGATGTTCTAAATTACTCTGGTTACTCTTGCTCATCATAGCCTTCACATGGTGTACCCCCTCCGAATGTTCTTTAACCTCCATTCTAAGGGTGCTTGGTGATGACAGAATGGGCACTGCCTGAGCATCCCCTTCATGGGTTCCTTTGGGATATGGTTAGGCCAGCAGGGGGAGATACAGGTAAGGGAGAACAGGTGGTTACAGTTTTCAAAAAGTCATATGAACCTGAGTGAAGGTTGAGCGCCTCATATAGAAAGTATTAGGATGAGAGAGCGTACTTCGAGTAATTAATATAAAGAAAAGTAATCAATGCATTAAAGACTTTTGATTTACATTTTAACAGCGACCATGCTGTTAAGCACAGTCAACATGTAACCTAAATCTGAATATTTTAAATTAGGCATTTTGTATTTTTCTTTGTATGGGGTATTTCTATAGTGCAAACCAAACCAAAGGCAGCAGAGTGCTGTACAGGATCAAAGACAAGCATAGAGTCAATGAGTGATAGGGGAGGTAGCTTGTTTATGGACAGTTAATGCATTGTAATGTAGTGTTCACTTAAGAGATGCATCTTCAACTCATTCCTAAATTAGAGCAGCATTGGGGCATTCCTAATCAATACAGGGATGTTGCTGGGTGGATAGAGGGTAAATGATTTTTTTTTTTTTTACTTCTTAGTCTGTAATCTGTTGCTGGTCTAACTGCATGTGTGCCAAGAACCACAACAAATGGTGAGGTTGTCTGCAAAATAAGCAGGGGTGCATGTTCATGATAACTTTCTAATTGATGTAGCTGGTTTAGAAGATGGTGTGGGCCAGTAAGGGGAGCCAATGGAATTCCATAGGATTTGAGGGTGATGTGATCATACTTCTTCAGATCCTGGATGAGACATGCTATGGTGTGTAAAATGCCCTTAAGGGATGCCAATATGGAGTTTGCAAGTCCATAGCGCAGCGTGTTACTGTTATCCAAATGCAAGAGTACAATAGCTTTAACAGCAGTTCTGAAATTGCTTTCTGGAAGAATTGGTTGAACTTTCTTTAGAAGAGCTAGTTTGTTGGGGGTCGTTGCCATGATTTTGAGGAGATTGCCACGTAAGCTGTGTGCTCTGCTTCATAACATTCTGAAATCACGCCATTTGCCGAGCTAAAGCATGGATTCTCCACATTGCAGGCACTTTCTTGCCACAGAATGAGAAACAAGTGGAGAGTGAGCCTTATACCAGTGCTCTGTATTGAATTTTGAATTTTGGGGAAGCCCCTGACTGGACCCTATGCTCACTGACCGTGGTGACCAATATGAGAAGTCCTGTTTTGCCGACTTACTACCGGAGTTGTCTACTCTCGATAAGTGCTCTGATTAAGATCACTACTGTATGCTGCCATATACAATGATACTGATCATATTTAAATATTTTCTGCCAAATTTTGAAATTGACGATGATGTTGGGCTACATTTGGTAGGATTCCTACGGAGGTTGTTCTACCCATTGAAATGGTATTTTCTAACTCTCATCAGTAAATAAGCTGGGTCTTTCTATACACCAACTTAGGATTGACTTTCTTTTGAAGTAATTTTTACTCCACAGGATTTTGATTGGGTTTTGTTCTGCAGCAGTGATTAGGCTACGTTTTTGGTAGGATCCAACCAACAGTTAGGTTTATCTCCACCTACTTCATGTAGCTTGCTTATACCATTGAATTCTACAATCAATTACTGTTCTACCATCAATGCTGATAATAAGTATCCCTATTGCAATTTGACTCTAAGTTATACTTACTAAGCACCAACTACAGCTTTAATGGATCTGCCTCTATGGTAGAATTGTGTTACTGATTGTCCCTATCCAACAGCATCTCATTGCAGTCACGTAATGTTGTGTGCCGACTACGCTATGTGCCGCATGGTATAAAGACCCATCTACTCGACTGGTAACTACATTCCTCAATACAGCGGCATTGAAATTTGACATCTGAATCCTAAACATTTGGGTAACTGAGTCAATAGTGTTCAAAGCAATATGGCTAAAAGAAACCTAAAGGTTTTGGATTGAAACATTTTAAGCCTTTGTTCCCAGGTTTGCCTATTAAAACTAAACAGGATAGCTCATCTTCAAAAAGATATGATCTTTAGGAAACTAGAGAAAGTCCATGAACTAAAATGAATACCAATGCACTGCAATCGGACCTTAACACTATGAAACTGGAGACTCAACAAATAACTAGCTGAATCTTAGACAATGAAAATATAGTTAGTAATTTGGAAGACAGAGAAACATCTCACATCAACAAATGCTCTGTGACAATGTACACCACACTCAATCTTAAAAAAGTAGTATCAGATTTGGAGGACCAAAATAGACACGGTAATCTATGAATGTATGGTATCCCAGAGGGATCAGAAGATAAATACCATGATGCCTTCATGTGCTTTTTGGAAGCTTGTATATTGAAAATGACTGGAATCTCCTTTCACAAACACTGAAAAGAGCCTATAGGATTTAGTCTCAGCTACCATCACAAGGAAAGCTACCAAGACCCCTAATATGCACACCTCTGAGATATCAACACACAGATTTAACTCTCCATTTTGTAAAGAATAACAATCACATCCTCTGGGAGGGGTGGAAAATCTATATATATCTCATTATTATTATTATTATTTATTTAACTTGTAACGCGCAACAGCTACCCGCAGTGGGTTTCCCGGCGCTAGGGATAGACTCAAGAAGAAAGAAGTATCAGGTAATATCGAGCAGACCAGGACAACGGGCAGATCACTCAAAAAGCAAGGTCTTAAGTCCCTTCCGGAACCGCAGCAAGTTATTCTCCAATTTTAGAGCAACTGGTAAAGCGTTCCAGAGCTTGGGCCCTAGATGAGCGAAAGACCGCCTGCCCATTCTGGCAAGTTTGAATCTTGGGATAACAAAGTCTCCATTCCCAGAAGATCTAAGGGTTCGATGAGTCCTGTATGGTTGAACTAAGTTCTGTAGGTATTTAGGGGCTGTGCCCTGCCTAATCTTGAACAGATAACATAAGGCTTTAAATTTAATCCGGCTTGAGATTTTAAGCCAGTGTAAGTCACGCAGAGCAGAAGATGCTGAAGTTCTCCTAGGAACCTTCCGAAGCAGGCGGGCAGCCGCATTGTGGACTACCTGAAGAATCTTAATGGTTGCAGCATCAGCTCCCAAATAGAGAACATTACCGTAGTCCAGGCGGGAGACAACCAACGCCTGGACAACAGTTCTCTGAGTGGATAGGGGCAGCATCCATAAAATTTTCTGGAGCCATCTTAAGGTGGAAAAGCAGATCGCTTCAACCTTTGTAGCCTGCTGCCTCATAGATAACTTGTCGTCAACAAGGAAACCAAGGTTGCGAACCACTGTGGCTGGTTGTGGAAGTGGTCCCATATCACTAGGCCAATGTTGGGGGCCCCATAGATTTTTATTCTTGCCCAATATCACCACCTCTGTCTTCTCCCCGTTTAATTTCTGACAGTTCTTCTGCATCCACTCGGCCAACTGCATCTACATCTCATAATACCAATCCAAATCTACTGTAGATCTCAGAAAGAGATTTTTAGCTCTAGGGCCCAGATGAAGAGCCATACAGGTTGTATTCTCTTTTGCAGGTCCATCATGTTTTAAAATCTCTCTGACTGGCCATTAAATACTTTTCAATCTGACTTAGAGCTTAAAAATTCTGAAATGGATACTCACACCAAGGAGAGCTCTCCCAAATATTTCAATATTTACCCATCTGCTATGAAAACATACATATGGAATATATGATTCAAATATTTGTATATCTCATTAAAGTATTTCATTTAATTGTTAACTGTTGTCAGAGTAAAAGTTAAAGTACCCAAGTTCAATGTCTTGTTGACACCCAGTTTATGTTGTGAATGTGATACATTTTCTATACTAGGGTGTTTGAATGTCCAGAGGTGTACTCAGGGCCAGAGGTGTAGCTTCAGGGTGTGTCTTTGGGGTGTAACACCCCCACTAATAAATATTTTTTAGGTAAATAGTTGGGTATAGGGGCTTTCACTCGGGTATTGTGAGGTGTCTGTCTGATTTCATCAGGAATTTTCCCATACACACAGACAAAAATGCCTATGCACTCTCTCCCTCTTTCGTTTTAAAAGTCTTATAAAATGTTTGTTATTTTACAAAATATTGCATTTTCTCACACTTAGTACACCTACCAATCTGCATTCCTTTCCCTTTCCCCTTCCCCGAAGCCCATCTTGTGCATCAAGCTTGTCGAATAATACATTTTAACATTATATGCCAGAATGATTGTTGGAATATCTGCATCTCACACACTCCCAATCTTACTGACCAAGCTACGCCTATGAGTGTATTAATCAATTGTCCTTATAATGGTGAACTCTTTTCTGGAGAGATGTTAATTTTTACAGTTAATTATAATGTTTGATATTATTGCTCACTGACAGAGCCTTTCTGCTTCTTTCCCCACATTACCAATGGCTGTGAAGGGGAATGGGAGAGAGGGGTGGGGTGGAAATGAGAGGTATTTATATTATATAAACCTGAAAATCCCTAAATTTAGGGATCAAGAACCTAGTCTTTGAAATACGGATTTTCACACTGGAGTTGGAAGAATTAATGTCAGAAAGAAAATGTTTTCTTTCTTGAGACCCCTCACTCACCAGGGTTTCCCCACGGTGACATGCTTCATCATAGGGGCCATGTCAGTACTCCACGGACTGATGCGTGCTACGACTTGCGGAATTACGTAGGAGCACTGAAGTGATGGACTATGTGTAGTGCAGACAGTGTAGTGGGGTGGAGTGGGCTGAAAGTGAATTACAAATACCTATCTAGTGGGCGACGTATGATCTAAAAACGGGGTAGAACACTAGGGGTCCTAATTACAATGGGTTAGGTGTACCTAGCATTTCAAGTCAACATGTTTCGAGCATTTCCCAAGCTCTTCGTCAGGACTACACAGGGACCAGCCCTGGTTTCGCCACTCCTAGTTGTTCTCAAATGAGGTCAAGCAAATACTTAATTATTAAAATACGCTGCAACAGTAAAGCATGCGTTAGTACATACGTATTTGGATAAGTCACGTAGTGTCTGTAGGGTAAAAAACACAATTAGGTTAAGGAGTTCCAAGGGCCCCTTCATGTTACATCGTAATCTCTGTAATCTTAATCGGTTGGTCTCTGCACACCAAAAACACAGTAGGTGAGGTTTTTGTAAACATTCTCTGTGCCATAGTCCAGGATAAATGAAAGAAGCCGATTGGTGTTTCTTAGGATAAAGTATTGTAGTTTAAAAACCGTGAAACTGGCACTCCATGACAAACACACACAAAATGTAATAAACTAACAATAACATACATTAATGGGGACCTAACTTTGCACCATGGTCTCAGACAGTAGTTGGTATCTCGTGAATCTAGTAGCAGGGAAGAAAATGCGGAGGAAAACAATGCCGTGTTAGTGGCTTAAAAGTAAGCTCAAGGATTAGATTGTGCCGGCTCAACCTGAAGTCCGCCGCGCCTCGGCATCTGTTGGAGAGAATTGGGAACTTACTTGCTCAGACGATACGTAGGCTGAATCACCTATACAGGAACCTTTTGAAATTAAAAAAAGAAGGGATAGTTTGTTTTTTGGCAATGTGTTCCTTGAGGTTGAGGTTGGTGTTGGTGTCCAGTGCGAATAAAAGTGACTTGGTATTCTGTGAAAGTTGGGATTTAAATTTATGAAAGTTCATGCTATTGAGCAAGTTGGTACTGTTTCTTGTTTGTTGATCTTCTCAAATAATGGATATTCCACCTTGTTTGAATTAAGCTTCAGTTATGCGCTGGTCATACAGGTTTGAATGATATGCAGGCATGTTTGAGGCATTGGATGTTTAAAGCAGCAGAGTTTTTCAAGTAGAGTTATGTATCACTGGCACATTGGTGAATTGTAATGCTGCTATTTGTGAGTAGACCTCCATGCAGAGGTTGAAGATTACGGGAGACAATATGTAACTTCATCTGTGGCCAGGAAACCATCTTCTATAATGTGTAAGGTAACAGTGTATGTGCTGCAGTGTCCTCTGATGTCAGACTGGTAGTCGTGCATGAGATTGTTAGCATTATTGTGATCTTTGTATTGAACATATACTGCTTTTCCAATGATCTTGCAGGTGAATGGTAGGAGACTGATGGGCCACTACCTGGTGAGGTCATCAGGGTCTAGTGCAAGTTTAATTAGACCTGGTAGGTTCGGGGATCGTAGTGAAAGCATAAGTTCACCACAGCAGGATGCAGAAATCTACCTGATATAGCTTGAAAAAGAAAAGCATTGCCTATTGCCAGGGGTTAGCACTGATTGTTGTAAAGAAGGAAAGCTGGGCAAATATTCCTTCTGCTACTTTCATATTTTGTGGTCTTGTCTAAAGAAATGTAAAACATACACAAATGTCATCTTTGTATATTTGTCTCAATTCGGACATGAGAGTAATTAGAAGACCAAACTAGACCTGACAGCACAATCCTGTTTATTATTAAATATTGCTAAATCTGAACTACAGCATAGGAATGATGTTCCAACAATATTTGAATGGTGAACAATTACAGTTGTTTGCATTGAAAAAGGAAATGTTGATGTATGGTGCATAAATTGACTTATGCTCTGTCGGTTTGATGCAATGGTGCAGGGAAGCTAAGTAAAAACAATCCCATATCAGGGGTCCGAGAAGGTCGAAGACCATAAACCTTGTGGAGGAACAAGGAGGTTTATGTTTGGTCAATGTTATGTGATGTTATAACTTTTTATAGAGCCGACAGCTGCCCCAGCAAAGAGGCGTCCCAGCGCTGAGAGCAGTGAACAACATACGGGTGCGGCAGAAAGGTCTACAACAGAGAAAAAAGGTGTGTTTTAACTGCCTTTCGGGAAAGCTAGGTAGTTGTTCAGACTGTTGATGAGTTCCAGAGTTTTGCTGCCATAGTGCGAAACGAGCGTCCCCCGGCATGTACCCTCCTTACCCGGGGGGCTACTACCAGGTTTTGCCCCAAGGAACGGAGTTGGCATGTAGGTACATATGGCAGCAGCAAGTCAGCCAAGATTCCTGGAGAGGCATGTTTCAGAATCTTGAAGGCCAAGGAGAGAGCCTTAAACTCAATCCGCCTGGCACCGGCAACCAATGAAGTTGGCGAATGGTATCTGACACAGACCAGGCTCTACGTAGACCAAGAAGGGTTCTGGCAGCCGCATTTCGGACCCACTGGAGTCTCAGAATTTCTGCCTTGTTTGACCCTAGATATAGTGAGTTGGCATAATCCAGTCTCGACAAAATCGAGGCCTGGATGATGACTTACCGTGTTGGCGTGTCAAAAAAACCCAGTAGAGGTCTGAGCCCTCACAGTAGCCCAAAGCATGTCCCAGCCACCTTCTTTGTTTGGACTAGGAAACTAAGGGTCGAGTCCACCCACACTTCCAGAATCTTTACCACATGCTTTGGTGGGGGGCATTCCCAAGGGTTTCGGGCCACGAGTGCTCGATCCAGAGCCCAGGGTCATTCCCGACCAATAACACCTCCGACTTGTTAGCATTAAGCAGGAGACAGTTGGCAGTCATCCATTCAGCGACACCCGCAAGATCACTGCTAAACTTGGGAGAACCCACGTGGGGTCGTCCGAGAGTGCCACTACCAACTGTGTGTCATTGGCATAGGAGACCATAGTCAGACCTCTACTCTTGGCTACCAGCGCCAGGGGCTGGACTTACAGGTTAAACAGCAATGGGCTCAGGGAGGAGCCCTGTGGCACCCCTTGTTTGATGTTGTAGACACCGGAAATAAAAGGGGGGGCCATCACCTGAAATGTCCTCCCTGCAAGAAACGAGGAGAGCCACTCTAGAGTGGTGCCCGCTTTACCTACCCCCCCAGACGTTGCAGCATGATGGAGTGGGAAACCGTATCGAATGCTGCACTTAGGTCCAGCAATATCAGTACCGAAGTGCGCCCAGCATCTAGTGCAGTCCTAAGATGTTCGGTCACAGCCAGGTGCGCTGACTCCGTGCTGTGACCAGGACGGAAAGCATTCTGGGAGGGGTCTAAGATGTTGTTGGTATTCAGGAAATCTGTTAATCAGAAGTCAATATAGGCCTCAGTGATCTTAGACGCCCATGGCAGGAGGGAAATAGAGCAGCAATTCTCTGGCTTAGATTAATCCAGGGTGGGTTTTTTGAGCAGAGGTACCACCTTGGCCTGAATCCATGCCCTGAGAACAACCGCCGTGGCAAGAGACCTATTGATCACTTGACCAAGAGGGGCCAAGAACACAGGTAGAATTTTCCTGAATTGATCGGGCTTGAGAGGGTCAGCAGGAGAGCCAGATTTCATTTTGCTGCACAGTGAAAGCAGCTGATCTTGAGAGATTGGGGGAAAGGCTTTTAAGGTGTGGGTAGTGCAGGGACTAGGTTCCGCGTATAAGCCTGCTTCGACTGGCAGAAAAGACTTGTAAATATTTTACACCTTCCTGATGAAGAAGATGGCAAGGTCCTCACACTACTGGTTCGATGTGATAAGAGGTGCAGTCGAGGAATTTGGGGATTTAAGGTCTGTGAGTATTGAGAAGATACTCTTCGCCAGGTTGCAACTCTCTCGAATTTTATGAGCATAGAAAGCTGCCCGTTCAGATTGAATGGTAGCTTTTAATAGCAGCCCAATAGTTCCCCTTCACAACTGAGTCAAAGTCCTGTCTCCAGATTCGCTCTAGCCCTTTACATGTCTTGTGCATGGTCGCCAGTTTGTCATTGTACCAAGCACTAGATTTAAATTTGTGGTTCTTAGACCACTTGGCAGGAATTAAAGTGTCCAGGGGCTGGAGAATCCAGTCGTAAAGCACTGCTTGGCAACCTCCGGGTCAGCTGACAGACTGGGAATATTAGTGGAGTGAAGGACACAAAATTGGCCCCAGTTTAATTTGACCCAGGGCCCTTAAAGGACGATTTCAGACCCATTTTCCGAAAGGGAGTGACACCCTGGAGTGACATGGAGACCAGATAGTAGCCGGACCAACACATCGGAATAGGGGTGTGGACTGTGAGGGAAAGTAGGTAAGAAAAGACCTGGTTCAACAGATTGCCAGCAGAGTTGGTGGGTCCTTCTACCAGCTGGATTAACTGGCAGGCCGCGCAGTCAGCAACAAAGTTAGCCGTATCCGTGTCCAAAGGATTATCTAGAGGTAGATTTAGATCCCCGATGATAATAAAGTTGGCAGCCCTCACAGCCAAGGAGCTAACTACCTCAATGAGTGCAGTCTTAAAGTTTTTGGACGGCCCAGGATGCCGATATACTAGCAGCCCTGACATAGTGTAGTTGGGGCTGAAGGAAACCCTGAAACACGCACACTCACAGTCAACCATAGTCTCTTTCTCCAGTGTGCAAGGAAGCAGGATTTAAAGATGACTGCGATGCCCCCACCTCTTGTCTCTCTGTTGAGGGTCAGAATGCTGTAGCCTTCGGGGAGCGCCAAACCCGGCTCGGCGACCTTGACATCAAAGAGCCATGTCTCAGTTAAAAAAAGGACGTCAGGAGAGTAATCCTGCAGCAGATCATAAATGTCTGCTGAATGTTTGACTAGAGAGAAGCAGTTGAGGCTGTAGATTTTAATCATGTTCCTGAGTGGGGGAGGGGAAATGCCTGGTGGTGTTGTGGCCCAAGAGTCAAGACCACAGTGTTCGCAGCAAAAAGGGCCCTCAGACAAAGCGCCCGAAGGCCGCAATGGGCTATATATATGGGCTTAGCATAGTGAGTGAGTAAGGTATGGTGCGTGAGTAACTTCGAGAGGTAGGAGCTAGAATGATACGGAAGAGTGGGGAGGTTTAACAGTGTCCTAATGGTGAAGTGTAATTCTATTTTGAGCGAACAAAGAATACTGTAGACACCCCACTAGTACATGTTTGCATTGGTCCACCTGACACAGCACTTGTTGTTTTAAAAGGATAATTTTTCAAGTATTTATTTGTTGTAGCTCAGCGGCTGCGACAAAAGAGGGGATACATGTTTCTAGGTCTATGCTGAAATTGAATGGTACACCAAGGTTTCTGGAAGTGCAGGTGTGGATGAATATATTTTGAAAATCTGCCCTGTAGCTTAGTCCTTCCGTTATTGTTCCTATTATCCAACTTCTTCTTAGAAGATTCAGGTGCCTGCTTCAAATTATCCTTTTCAGAATTACTCTTAGGGCCTGATTTAGATGTTGGTGAGACTACTGTCATCCTTCCGCAGCCCCAAGTACTCCATTAAGGCGATGGAATCTCGTCTTTTGTATTAAGATGCATGCAGGCTGAATCTCTGTCCTTGTCAACAGAGTGTGTACAGCCGTGTATGCAGCTCACTGCTACTGACAGGGCAGACTCCACTGCTGGCGAATAGTACTCAATTGCCATGAGTGCCGAGCCTATTTAGATATCACAGTTGTGCTGGCGGTGTTCTAGCGGTGGGTTGCTGACGGAGTGAATCCGTTGCAGGACGCATTCAACATTGGACTATTCCTGTGGCTGTAAACTGGATGCTAGCATCATACACCTGATATGTTTTGGCTAATTGTTTGTACCTGCATACCACACTATAAAATACACTTCATGTCATACCATGATTCTTTGCCATTCCACAGCAGCACAACATTGTCCCGTGGTGATTTCTCACTTAAATCAGATTTCTCTGCTTTCCCTGTCACTTGTTAATTTTTGTTACTTTTGTTATTTATTACAATTTGGGTTATTACGATCATCTAAGTCTATCATTTCATTATGCCAGGGAGGAACCCACGTTTTACTGAGGGAGAATTGCCAGTTATGGTGGGTGAAATCATAAGAGTGGATCCACAATTGTTTGGAGCCCAAGCCCAAAATATACCCCAATTTCAGAAAAGGCTACAGCTGTAGCAAACAACCTGCACACACAGGAGGAAATCAAGAAGAAGTGCAAGGACTTACAGTAGAGAGTGCATTCCCTGGCCTCCAAGCATCACCTGGAGGGCCAGAGGACTGATGGTGGTTATCCCAGGGCCCCCTTAGACTGGTGGTGGTTATCCCAGGGCCCCCTTACAACTCTTTCGCTGGGAGGAAAAGGTATTTCTGCATCCTGAAGGTTTGACATGAATCCCTGGTGTAGTAAAGACCGGTACATTATATCTTTACATGTGTCACGAAACCTACATTTCTTGTTTTGCTTTGAATGTTAGCTGTTGCAAATGTGTTCAGCGCAATTACATTTTACATAGAAACCTAAATATATCAGTAATATCTTGTTTGTAAATGTAAATGTATAGGCATTTATATAGCGCACTACTTACCCGTAGGGTCCCAAGGCGCTTCGACCGCTGCGAAACCCTTCCTGGCTTCCCTGAGAGATGGTCCCTTAATGGGTATCTCCAGGGTGAGACCAGGCATCCCCGGCGGTCTGGTGGGGCCGTTAGTGAAGATGAGGCAAGCTAATGCCCAGAGTTGCCGAGTGTGAACGCTGATCAGAGTGGGCACCGAGGCGAGAGAATTATCGAGTCCGCTGACCCTGGTCCAGAAACCTGCCGCGCCGGGAATCGAACCCTGGTCCCGGGCCGTCCTCTGCTCTCGGGTCTGCCGCCTCTAACCAGTGAGCCACACTACTTTGGCAAGATTGTTTAAATGTATTGAGTTGTACTTAAAAATAACAGGTTTTAATAGCCATCACATTTCACATGATGTTAAGGTGCTTGTAAGTGTTTGTACTCTAAATAACACATATCTGTTTCACATAGCAAATATCTGTTCCCTCCTTACAGAAAATGTTCGCAATGTATGTTCAAGAAACAATTTTGAAAGTACTTTGAATGTTTAATTGAAATAACTACAACTACCATGATGCCTTGTTTTAGTTTTGTGAAAATATAATTGTCATTTGTAATTTGGTCATTCTCCCTTGTCTATCATGTGTTCACAAATGGTAAAGTGTCATTTTTTGATCAATCTCTATTAAATGTTCTCTTTTGGAAAAAATGTTGTTGAAATTTGTATGTTGTCCTTTTCTTTTCTTGTCATGTAATTGAATTGATGTCATTAGTTTCACGAATCAAACTTTGTTGACCTACAAAATTAAAGGCATGTAAATTTGTATGCTAGGTGGCATATGTGAAAACTTAACTCTGCACTGTTCATATGATGACTAATGGTAAACATCCTAAGTTGTGGAAATGATTATTTGTTTCGCCCGCTAGGCCTTGGAATGCTTAATTTCACAATTCTCCTCTTTACTGTGTTATATTGAATAGTTAGTACATTTCATGTATATTTACTAATTTATTTTATTCATTTCAGGACATCTTACCTGTTTATTTGAAGTAGTAGCTGTGTATGAAATACAAACTGTGTAATTAATTACATTTCCACTGAAAGGTCTAAACATGATATTCCATTCCTTTTCCCTTTTAAGTTGCTACACTTGTTTGCATAAAAATCATTGGATGTTTAATCCATATGTTTACCAAATATCTTTTCTTTTTACATTCATAATAGGTCCAACGCATGGCCAAACATCTGTCCCTCAGGATACCTCCACTCCAGCCCATGATCAAGCCTCCAGGGAGGACTCCACTCCTGAAAGTCTGGATAAAGAGGAGCAGCCTGGTCTTGGGTAGGCAGTTCCAGTGAATCTGACTCGCCCCACATCTTTGCCTCCCACCCCAGCTGTTACAACACCTCAGCTTACGTATACCTCCACTTCCTGTGTCCAAAGCAACATCACACTGATTTTGTGCCCCCAAGTCCTGGTTGCTGTTGAGACAACATCACCACCTCCAGTTCAGCCAGGAACCAGTTCAATGGGAGAACACTAGGTCAGGGGCACATGATAGAGGGGGTTTGCGTCGTGGGAGGGATTCTGTGGGCCAGCATAGTGAAGCCACTGAGATCACTGTCACCTGGGCTACAAACAACCAAGTATTGGGATCCACCATCAGTCCCAAGATATGATGGGCCAGGTCCTTACAGCGCTCCAGGACATGTTATTTTATAAGGTTTTCTAAAGAGCTTGAATGCCGTAAGGTGTCTTGGCACTAGCTGAGTGACGAATCAGTGTGATGCTACAGCAGAAAAACTGAATTAGTAAGAAACAAAAAGCCAGGATTTAAGCACCTTCCTGAAGGTCAAAAGATTGGGCAAGGATTTAATGGAAAGAGTAAAGTATTCCAGGCTTTGGAAGCCCCAGGATGAAACCCACGACTGCCCCATTTCACTAGTCTAAAACAATAAACCAGTAAAAGATTGGATGAGGTGGAACGTAGAGACCTAGATGGAAGGTAGAAGGAAAAAGCAGGCCTCAGACCATGCAGAGCTTTGTAGACTATACAATGTGATTTGAAGATGATTCTAGCTCTGACAGGAAGCCAATGAAGCGGCTAGATAGCTAGGGAGACAGGATTGTACTTAGGAAGTTTGCAGAGGACCTTGGAGACTGCATTCTGCATGGTCTGTAACTGATTGAGAATGTGCTGGTGTGCATTTAAGTAAAAACCATTGCAGTACCTCAGTTTTCCCAAAACCAAGGAAGTAACCACAGTTTTGTGCAGGCGAGGAGGAATAAAGGGTAGAATCTTTTTTATAGTGAAGCAGCTGCAGAGGGAGCACAATGTACAGATGGAGAACCAAACTCCAATTCGGGCTCCCTGTTCGGGGTGCTGCAGGACATTTACAGCCATATGTACAGGGCTTTCCCAGCACCATCTTCCCCTTTCTGTGGCCCTTCTTCATCTGGCCTGACTACATTTTCCTGAGCCACAGAAAGGGAGGCTCTGCTGCAAGAGGCAACACCTGCACCCACTTCAGTCCCTGCAACTGTGGATCTACTAGCCCCAGCAGTAGCACATGTTCATCAAGACAACCTGGGGTGGATGTCAAGATGACCACCCCCACCACCACCACCAGACGCACAACCACATTTTCTCCAGTGTGTGACTACCATTCACTCTGTGAACTATTTTCTGGATGCATTTAACTTGATGATGCCAGTTGTATTTTGGACATTGGACTTCAAACTATTTTGGATCTTCGATAATGGTTTCATTCACCATGACTGACTTTTTAAAATAATGTTGGATTTTTGGTTTTCATCCTGTGTTAGGTTAAGTTATTGGTTTTGTTTAATAAAAGCAAAAATAACAAAGTCAAAGACTATTTTTCTATTACTTTGCTCAATTTATTGATACATTTTCCTTTCATCATACATCTTAAAATGGTAAAAAGCAAATGTAAGTTACATCATGATTGATCTGCAAGTAGGTAATATTTCACTTAATTTTCAACCATAACAACAAAATACAAATAACAAAAACTCATCAGCTAGTATTTTATTAAATTAAAAAAATATTTGTCTGTCAATTTATTTTGAAACATAGCCAATCCTACATAACACAAATACTCAGTGCCATTTTTATATTTCCAATTCCTGACCTTGCACCTATGGAAGAAGGGGTTATAATCAAAACAATCAGATTTAATAGGCAGAATATTATTGAGTTATGTAATCAGTTGGAGGCAGATCTTCTGCCTCATGATATGAATTGCATAACAATAACACAAAGGGCCCGATGTAGGTAAATCTTTTTTACCACTTTTTAAATACCGGATCATACCGAATCGGTATTTAAGAAGTGGTAAAAAAGAGGAGGGGAGATGTAGGTATTTCAGATTCGGTAAATACCGAATCGTTAAGATTCGGTATTTACCGATTCTGTAAATACCGAATCGGTAATGCCCATTGATTCCTATGGGCATTGAAGCCCATAGGAATCAATGGGCATTACCGAATCGGTATTTACAGATTCGGTAAATACCGATTTCAGCAAGGGTGCAGGGGGTGTCACTTTGACACCCTCTAGCACCCCCAATACAGGCATGTCTGTGTGTCACATGGCACAGGTGTGCATGCACAGATGTGCATGCACACCTGAATTCGGTGTTTTACCACCCAATAGGATTGGGTGGTAAAATGCCGAATTCTGAAGGCCTTTGGCACTCTGACATGTGCAAGCTACATCTGCATTTACAGAATCGGTATTTTACCGAGTCTGTATTTACCGATTCGGTAATTTTACCGATTCGGTAAATACAGAATCGGTAAAATACCGATTCTGTAAATGCATGCACTACATCTGAAAACCCTAATACCGGTCGGAAACGGCCAAAATCGTCTGTTTCCGACCGGTATTAGGGCTCCTACATCTGGCCCAAAATGTCCAAAATCACAGCAGTACTCAATTTGGTGGCCACAGTATTTTTCCACCACACTGTTGCAGTTTTCGGGGGAATGTCACAACCAACTTCAAGTGGTGTGCTACAAGGAGTCCTTCCGAAAATGATGAGAAACAGCAACTATTTCATACACTTAACACAATCTGAGAATTATAGCAATGTGAAGGGAGATTTAAATGCTATGTGTTAACTACCACATGTGGTTACAGCAATTCAAGCAGCAGATATTGCCTTGGTGCCAACATTCAACAGAAAACAAGTCCAATGCAATCTCCAAAACTTCACTGTGCAAGTTGTCTCGGTACAAGATATGAACACCCAAAGTCTGTGGTGTCTTCCACATGATCAAACCATGTTCCCTTTGTACTTCGCAAAAGCAGCCTATAAATATGAATGTCACAACATTGAAATGTCTAAGTGAAGATGACATGGTGAAGAATCCTAAAACAGATCAAACTAAAAAGATTCATTTAAATTCCATTACACTTTAGACACATTATAAATGAGTATTTTGGAAGGCACATTTTCTAAGAATACTTAAAAAGAAACATTTGGCACGAACCCAGTAGTCAACGTGTCAACACTTTGATCAACAAACATCTTTGGCATAGATTTCATCAATTTGCCCTGTCTGAAAAAGGCCCAGAACAGACTGTTCTCCTCATGAGATTGAAATTTGGCTTAACCTTAATGCCTTAATGGCCAAATGTATACTTATACTCAGGTAAAGAAGTTGTCTATAACATCTTGACGTAAGTCAACTTTTTCCTCTTTACCTCTATCATCTTCATTTGCCATTTCAACATCCTCACTTGGTGGCTCTTCATAGTTTCCATCCTCTGTGATGTATGGAATGTTCAGTCGCAGGGCTATGTTGTGCAATATGCAGCAGGCCATGGTGATTTGGCACACCTTATTGGGTGAGTAGAGGAGGGCTCTACAAGTCATGTCCAGACAGCGAAATCTGGCCTTTAGGATCCCAAAAGTCCACTCCACTGTGCCTCATTAAAGCAAACTTCCCCTGGCATTGTTGGATAACCATGGTCGATTAGAATAAGCTGAGTCTCCTAAATGGAAAAAAAAAGAAAAGAACCAAAATATGTAACACAATTTCAGCTTATTCACCTTGAAATTACCCAAACAATATTATGTCAATTGTATGTACCAACAAGCCAGGCCCTCTCAGGTCCAAGTTGTGATATTTGCATGGGTCGGCTGATGTTCCATAGGGCAAAGGAATCATGGGCTGATCCGGGGAAACTCACACATACACTTGTGATTTACAAATCAGGTAAGCAGACAACTTGCACATTGATTGACTGGGACTACTTCCGATTCTGGTAGACTTGTTCCCTGGTGTGTGGTGGCACTTATGCAATATGTAAGAAAGGGGTTGTGAGCATATGTTCCTCCTTTTCAAAGGTATGTGATCCGATCAAAGGATAATTCCATTTTTGGACGCAATACAGTTCAAATGTATTCGTGTGGGAATAGTTATTTTTATTCACTGCTTGGTTAGGTCCATTTCACTTTTTATTAAGTGCTCATAGGAATTGCATTTTTCAGGTAAAAGAAGAACAGCCGACATGTGTTTCGCCCTGTGTGGCAAGTGAAGCCAGGGCTTTCTCAAGGCTGTGAGAGAGGAAAAGGGAGAATATTGTTAAAATCAGGGCACTTGGCTTTCCGGACAAAAGGGACACCGACCAAGTGTTGGGATCAGGAAAAGTGTATGACAGTGTTAACATTCTTACAAAGGGTTAATATTGCCATTAAGTTAGAAATTGAAAAAGACTGTGTTGCCTTGGACCAGTGCAAGAAAGAGCAGAGTCCAAGATTCCCATGTGTCTACTAAGTAGTCTAAAAAAACGGTAGAAAGAAGAAAAGGCGAGAGTGCAAGGTGAAAGAGGAAGTGCTGGCATCAGACATGCTGTTAATCCAGCTGGATGCTAGAGTGTCAGAAAAACTACAGATATTGGCAAAGATGACGTTTGTGCTAGATTAGTCACGTGTCTTTGTCCAAAAGTAACTGGTCAAGGAGAATTAGATCGGACATTTCAAAAACAACGCAAGACCGACAGTGAACAACTGAAATCACTAGGAGCAACGGTGCGAATGTGCTTCCCAGCAGCACTGAGAATAATGTGGGAAAATAAAATGTATAACATCAGAAATCCAAAAGAGGTAGAGTGTTTCATAGATCAAATAAAGGCACAATCAAAAAAATAAGCAAAAATAAAGTTAAATAATGAAGCAAATCTGCTTAAAGACACAATAGAAGAGTAAGGAGAACAAAATAAGGGCAAAGAAATGCCCCGAAGAAAACTAAGGGACGCTTTTCCCGGGGAGGGAAAAAGGGGAAGAAGGTTGCACTGAAAATTGAGTAAAAATTAATAAAAAAAATGCCCAAGGTGGGGAGCAAAATAGTGGGGGAAAAATGTGCTAAGTAAGCAATATGAGGTCGAGGGAAACCTGACTATACTTGTAAAAATCAGAAAGGTTCCACAAAAAGGATGCCTGGAGTGAATGGTTTTTAACATAATGACTTGGAACGTGAATGGGCTCCAGATAAGGAAACGAAGGGCAAAGATTATGGAATACCTAAAAATAGTAGATTGTGAAATAATGATATTGTAGGAGACCCACCTATTGAAAGGTGATTGGGAGAAAATCCTTAAAAGTCATAGATGGATAGAGACAAGTGTGTGCACAAATCAAGACTGTACCGTGAAAGGGGTGGCGATTCTGCTCAAAAAGTCTCTGGGAGTGAGGGTTGAAGCCTCAGAAGTGGACACGAAAGGAAGATGGGTTATAGTGAAAGTGAGGATAAAAAATAACCCTTATACAATTTGGATGACCCAGAACCACTCCAGAAAATTTACTCACAATTCCTATCAGCACGAGCACCTATAATAATGGGAGGGGATTTTAATATCATACTAGACCCAAAGAAAGACAGGTTCCCAACCAAGTATGGCCCTAACCTACCAAAAATGAGGGAGTGGGTAAGCCTTTGTATTAAAGACTTAGGGATCATGGATATATTGTTTTATAGACATGGGTCTATTAAACTCTACGCAAGCAGTAGAACACATACCAGCACACCTGTCAGATCACTCCGCTGTGATCCTGCACCTTAAATTAAAATGCCCCACCACTAGCCCTAGATGTACAGTAAATAGAGTCATCTTTCAAGGCAGGACCTGCACTGAAAAGCTATCAGAAGAGACGGAAGAGTTCTTCTGCATGAACAGTGAAGGAACCACAAAACAGATCGCCTGGGAGGCGTACAAGGCCATTATCAAGGGGAAAATAACTAGTCTTTCGGCATACAAGAATAAAGTAAAAAGAAACAAGATTTATGAGCTAGAAAGAGAATTAGTCCTACTGGAGACGGAACTAGTCACAAACCCTTTGAAAATTGACACCGAGGAAAGGAGAGTGCTGAAAAAAAACAGAATTGGCTGATACTCTTGAACAAATAGTCAAAGGAAAATGGGAGGCCAGCAAAATATCTCATTATGAATATGGGGAAGGTTGTGGGAAATTACTACCGTGGATATTGAAAATGAACACAACTCGTAACAGTATAACCAAAATCCAGAAGGAAGACCAACATTACATCACAGAAGAGGAAGAAATCAGAAAAGAGCTTACAAAGTGTTTTAACAACCTATACTCAGAAGAAACGGTAGCCACCGAAGACCAGATCGAAGTATTCCTAGAGGAAGTATCTCTACCAAAACTTTCACAAGAGCAAATGGCAGAACTTAACCAGACTATTGGTAAAGAGAAAGTACTAGAGACTTTGAAGAGACTTAAAAAAAGCAAGGCAGCAGGACCAGATGCTCTTCCGAATGAGATATATGCCCATTTACGGGATGTACTGGTCTCGCCTCTGACAGATCTTCTTAATTAAGTATGTATTCAAAGGGAAAGGACCCCTCCCAGCCTCATGGAACGAAGCAATTATATGTCTCTTACTTAAACCAGGAAAGGACCCCTCAAAATGTGAATCCTATAGGCCAATTTCGCTCTTAAACACAGACTATAAGGTCTACACACACATTTTAGCTAGAAGGCTAGGAAAGGTGGAGGGGACCATAGTGCACACAGACCAAAAAGGCTTTATTAGGGGCAGACACATACAGGAGCTTACACATTAACTCATAGACGCACTCACTTTAACAATTCATCATGAAACACCCTTATCAATTTTAACTCTGGGTGCTGCTAAAGCCTTTGACAGAGTGAGTTGGCCCTTTTTAAATGCAACTCTCGCTAAACTTAACCTAGGAGAGACCTTTCTGAGTGCAATCAAACAAATCTACGCAAGCCCCTCAGCCAAGGTTCTAGTAAATAAATCACTAACAGAAACAATTACGATACAAGGGGGCACAAGACAGGGATGCCTGCTATCTCCTCTACTGTTCGATCGATATATAAAACCTCTAGCGGAGTTACTAAGGGAGGCTAAAGAAATAGTACCATTTAAGCATCAGGGATGGGAAAAGAAGGTTGCATTGTTTGCGGATGATCTGATGGTGTTTACTAGCAATCTGGAGGCATCCCTTCCAAAAGTAGAAGAAATAGTGAGAATATTTGGGAAGGTATCGGGATACCTGGTGAACCAATCAAAGACAGGAATTCTACAATGGAATAATGACTCTCAAGATCCTAGAGTAAAAAATAAAATAAAATACCTGGGCATAGACCTCACAAAGGATATAGAGGAGATAACAACCCTGAACTTTGAGAGAATTCATAAAGAGGTAAAACCATTGCTTAAAGCTTGGGGGGGTCTACCGCTCTCTTTCATGGGAAGATCTAATATAATAGAGATGGCTATACTCCCAAAACTCACTTACCTTTTCAGCACTATCTCGCTGGAATTTAAAGAGGACAAGCTAAAAAAACTACAAGGAGAGCTAAGTAGTTTCATCTGTAACGCGAAGGGAGCTAGGATAGCCTGGAAGAAGATAAGGAGGAATAAGGCGCAAGGAGGAATCGCTAGCCCAGATATACTACAATATTGTAGAGCCTTTCAGTTCAAATACACCAGGTTATTGCTAGGGGAATTTGAATCATTTCCCAGGCACCTAAAGGCGACAGTTAACATGGAAGGAAGCCACTACTTGTATAAATTCGGGCACCCAAAGTACTTCAAGAAAGTAAAACTAAAAACACTGAAGGCAGCAGCCTTGCTCTGGTATAAAATGAGAAGGTCTCTAAAAATTCCTTACTATAGCAGATATGCACCAATTTGGGATTCTCCTGGAACACCTGAATGTCTAAAAGATAAGCTAGCGAACCCCTTGAGGGAAAACAACATTACAAGATGGGGAGAATCAAAAACACGGAAGGTTGTCGTTGAATGGGAAAAGCTGAGTGAAACAGCAAAAGGCTCAATCTCGAGATTTAAGTATTACCAACTATCCAGCTGGGTCAGAAATCTAAAAGATAGCCAAGAAGGAACTAGAAAAGTAGAAGAAATGTTGCAGGGGAATAAGATTAATAAAAAAGAAATAGCACATTCGTACTGGGCCCTGATTCAGGAAGGGGAGGAAGATGACGAAATTCCAGGCGAGATCTGGGGAGGAGTACTGCCGGAGGAGGATATCCATCATGATTGGCAAGTATCTGTTGCTACATGCACCATTAAGAAGAAACCACTTATTCACTATCCACAGAGCTTACTGGTCACCTAAGAGGCTGTCAAAGATCAAAGGCCATGGGGAGAGAAGCTGCCCCAAATGTAGAGAGAAGGGTGCAAACGATCTTCACATGTTTTGGCAGTGCCCCCAACTTGAGGATTTCTGGAAGGAGACAGGTGAGATTCTGTCTAAAGTACTGGAACGGCAGGTGTAGGTGAGTATAGACTTGGTTATTTTTTGGATAAGTAAAGACAAGGAAACAAGACCAAAGCTGAGTAAAGATCAAGAGAGAATTCTCTTTATTCTGATTTTATTAGCAAGGAGAGAGATATACATAAAGTGGGTAAAACATGTACCCCCAACACATAAAGAGTGGCTAACCTCAACACAAAGAACATATAAACTTGACACAAGTGGACACAGGGGTAGGAGAAATACATATTGGGCCATTTGGGAAAAATACAATCTTACGAACTAAATTGATGAATTACATTGTATGGTCCAATGATTAAGCAATGCAGTAAGGCCTCAAGTGGAAACTTGAATGAGTAGTCAAAATGGTTTGCTCAACCCAGAATCGTTTTGCGCTGGAAACGGACATAAAGGGGCTCAAGCACAGAGAGAATTCAGAAACTCTCCACGCCCTTTTGCGCTTACCCAGGAGAAGTCCCGAAAGGTTGGATTAGAATGGAAAGTGGGCCCCTGACACCTCCAATTCCAAAATATTACTGTATGAGGACAAAAAAAAATTAAAAAACAAAAAAAAAAAAAAAACTTCAAATTACTAGAGACATTTAGGAGTCAAATGTGGAAATGTTTTTGCTCTGTACTGAATGAAGTAGATAAGAAATGTATCAAGGTCCATGTATTTACTTGTGCTGTAAAAGCCAATTGTCAATACACCGCAATTTTTTTCTTAATTTCTTCAACAGCATAGGTATTGGCATAGTGCATGACAATGAAAAGCTACTGCAGTACAGAATCCATATAATGTTTTTTTACGTTTGAAGTACACTTTAGTTACTTGAAGTAAGTGTTACCATTGTGAAATGCCCAAACAAAGGAAACATGTTTTCCGTTTATACACATATTGGTATTATTACAGTGTTTGTTGACATGCATGTATTCATATTTTAGTTTTTGTGAATGAAAATGATACAGACTGTTGGGCCTTGTAAACACACTGTACAAAGGTATTTTTGATTTATATCCTTTTTGGTGACATAAGTTCACTATTCCTATCAACAAATCCAAAACAGGAGGAGGAGCTTCGCGCGCAACCGAGATGGCCGCGTGAGCACAGGGCTCCCGGACCTTCGCCACCTCCGGCACTTATCCTGACTATTATCCTGGTTATGACGACGGGTCATTGAAGACGCAACCCAGCTGATATAATAGCTGTTTCCAGAATTCGATTTGGACCCCGGGAACCGATTTTATGAAACTCTGAACTTTTGTGGCCTGCTCCTCGGAAATGCCCCGGGCTCGAGTCATTGGCCAGCCCGGGCAGTAATTGAACAACATCGGCCAGCCTGATCCTACTCTCTACCCGGGTCTTAGCTTTCGGTTTCACTTTTGGCCTCGTACCCTACCCAGCATCGGTTTCGCTCCTGCTACCCAGGGTTTACTCAACTCCGCAACTTCGCTCTAGTGCCGTGATTGAATGTCACTGTTCGTTGTATGGCGAGTGGTAACCTGTTCTTCTAGCGAACCCTTTTGGGTGATTTGAACGTAGCCATTTTAACCAGGTCTCAAGGTCCCCTCGGGGGCGCAGCTTTCAAGATGGCCGCCATACCGGAGATCGAGAAGCGAAAGACCAAGTCCGTCCACCGTGGGGATTCCATACAATCTAACGTTATGGACAGGTACACTCATCCTAAGGGATCCCCCTTGTGGGGCGAGTAGGCCTCTGGGAGAGGCGGGAGACGACTCAACGGCGGGAGATGACTTGACTCTAAGTGATGTCATGGACGCCATTGCTGGCATGAAGACCTCTATTGGCCAACAATATGAGACTCTGGCCCACAAACTTGACACTGTTGCGATCGACGTCAATTTGATCAGGGCGGATTTAGCCAAGACCAATGAAAAAGTAAAATCCCTAGACCTGAAGACCTCCAGCCTCACGACTGATGTTTCCGATCTACAAACGGAGGTCCGCAATCTGCGGTCCGCAAACGATTTCTTTTCTCGCCGACTGGAGGACTTCGAAAGTCGTGCAAGACGAAACAACGTTCGTATTGTGGGTGTCCCTGAAAAACCAGAAAGCCCAACTGTTGACCTCCTCGTTGAGGACCTCATCGTAAACCATCTTGCACCTAAAGGCCTGAGCAACTTCTTTGCGGTGGAATGGGCACACAGGGTGCCGGGAGGTAAACCTAAGCTGGGTGCTACCCTGCGGCCCATAATCGCCAGGATTTTCAACTTTCGCGATAGAGACGCTATCCTGCTGGCGTCGCGCCTGGGTGGCCCCTCGAAATTCGAAAATACCACGGTGAGTTTTTACCCTGACTTCACCCAGCTTGTGCAGAAACAAAGGATGGGGTTCCAAGGGGTGAAGAGGCGATTGAGAGACAGGGACATGAAATACGCAATGCTCTTTCCAGCTCGCCTACGTGTGGAATATGGAGATCGGACGTTCTTTTTTGATCATCCTGAGGCTGCAAGTGACTGGCTCGACACGCTGCCCAGGCAGCAGGAACACTATGAACACTCTGGAGGAGCTGAAGGTGGCCCGCTGGAGCAGGAATGAGAAACAGACTTGGTTCTCTGGACTACATATGGACTTTCCAGCTGTGGTTTGATGATTCTTAAACTTGCTTTGATAGAGGGGGTTACCCAGGGGTGGCGGGGGGGATGGGTCTCTTCCTCCTCTGGGGTTCTTTTCGTAGATTAGTTATATGTTAGGGCGACAGGCACACTGCAAGTTGGGGTGGCTTTCGAGTCTAACGCAGGGGTGCAGGGTGGTGCGTCTGGTTTTGGGAGTTTGTTGGGGGGTGAAGGGGGGGGAGTTGTTGATGTTTGGTTCACTTCAAGGCAATGTATTGATGGACTTCTGGACTTAGATGTGGCGTTCGTTGTGGGGTGGATGCAGCGATTATTACTGGGATGGGGTAGGGGATTGAAATTATTATGCTGGAATGTTAATGGGTTGGGGGACAGGATAAAACGTGGTGTGGTGTCACGCCTCTCCCCTGATGTTGTGCTGCTGCAGGAGACACACCTGATAGGAAACACATGCCATGCTATGAATAGACGGGGCTACCGTCTTCTGGCGCACTCTGGATTCACTACCGGCTCTAGGGGGGTGGGTATCCTGGTCAGGGGTTCCCTCACTCTGGAGGTCGATGATATCATCCTTGATGATAGGGGGCAGTACGCCGCCATTATTGGAAGATGGAAGGGGAAGGTTAGCACTCTGCTTTCTGTTTATGTCCCGTCTGGCCTCCAGTCCACGACCTTTGCCGACTTGGGTAGAGTGGTTCTGGGGTTCCCGGAAGGAATCCTGGTGGTGGGTGGTGATTTTAATTAGGTAGTATCTGGAAATAACGACCGCTACCCCCCCAGGGAACTCGTGAAGTCTCTGTCCTGGCTGGGTGGCTTCCTGGATACTCTGGGATTAATAGATTGTTGGAGACTGCTTCATCCGGGGCAGTTGCAATACACCTTTCACTCTGGTGCTCATGGTAGTCTCTTGAGACTCGATTACATACTGATGCCCGCGACACAGACCTCTTCTATCAGAGAGATCAGACATTTGGCCAGGGGTATTTCAGACCACTCTCCTTTATGGCTTGTCATGGAAACAAGGCTGGGAACTGAGGGCCGGGTAGCCCCGATTAACCCTTGGTATCTCCGCGACCCTAAGATCCGTGCGGAGTTGGTCAAATCACTGGATCAATACTTCATGGAAAATGTGGGGTCTGTGTCATCTTCTGTCTCACTATGGGAAGCCTACAAGACTGTTATCCGTGGCCAGGCGCTATCATTAATCAATAGCGTTAAGAAGCGTAAACACGAGGCAGTTGTCCGACTTGAGACTGAAATAACTGACTCGGAAAGGGAATTGGAATTTGGGGTTACCCAGGACAAGCTCCACCTCCCTAGTCTTAAACAACTTGACTATAGAGCGCTGGTGACGGACGCCGCCAAAGTGATGAGCAGAGAGCAGCAAGGACGTCTGTATGATGTGGGTGATAAGGCGGGAAAGTTGATTGCTTGGCTAGACAAGAAGGAGAGGGCTAGTCGTGTGGTTCCTTTGATTGAGAGAGTGGATGGAGTGAGAGTTACTGACTCCACTGAGATTGTGGAGTGTTTTTCGGAATACTTCCAGACTGTATATTCCCCTGTATCAGACAGGCCGGAGCAGGACTCACATCTGCTTCTACGAGACATTGCACTGCCCCGCTTATCGGATTTAGACAGGGAACTGATGGACGCAACGCTTTCGGTCGAGGAGGTGCCGATTGCTGTCCGCTCTGTGCGGTCGGGAAAGGCCATGGGCCCTAATGGACTCCCCATTGAGCTCTACAAGCTGCACCCGGATAAAATAGCACCGTATCTTCGATCGATGTTTTTAGAGTTGCTAGATGCGGGTTCCCTCCTTCTGATCAACGACTTGCATCTATTGTCGTGATTCACAAGGAGGGGAAGCCGCGAGATCGTTGTGCATCATACAGATCCATTTCGCTCTTAAACGCCGAGTCCAAGATCCACGCAAAAGTGCTCGCGAACCGCTTGATAACCGTCAATGGCGACCTGATCCATCCAGATCAATCCGGTTTCATTCCACACCGTAACACGGCATTGAATCTTCGGCGCTTGCATGGCGCCCTCGCGAGGGCGGCGTCATTACGTGAGCCGGCCATTTTGGCCTCTTTGGACGCCACAATGGCGTTTGATACGCTGGACTGCCGTACCTCTGGGCAGCCCTTGCTAAGTTTGGTTTTGGTCCTGTTTTTATCGGCTGGGTGAAATTACTGTATAAGGAACCATTGGCCCAGGTGGTCATGAATGGTCGAGTTTCTGGCTCGTTTACCCTCGGAAGGGGTATGCGCCAGGGATGCCCGCTGTCTCCGCTTCTTTTTGCCCTCGCTTTGGAACCCCTAGCAGCCTGGCTGAGGTGGGAGCCATAGATGAAGGGTATTCGATGGACCCCAGACTTCGAGGACCGAGTGTCACTCTATGCGGACGATATCCTGCCCTATCTCACGTCGCCTCGGAAGTCGCTGATAGTGTTATTTGATGTGTTAAATTCTTTTGGGAGAAATTCCGGCCTCGTAATTAACTGGTCCAAGTCCTGAGTATATGTCCTTTCGGGTGGGTCTCCTCTCGTGCCACGTGGGTGCCGCATACAGGTGGTGCAGGCGGGGTTTAAATACTTGGGGGTCTTTATCACCCTAGACCCTGTTCTTCGCTATGAACGTAACTTGCTACCCCCGCTTCAACGCCTGAGGTCCGATGTTGAGGCATGGCGCAAGCTTCCGTTGTCCCCTCTCGGTCGAGCTGCATTATTCAAGATGATGTTGCTACCCCGGTTCATATATGCGTTACAGAATACATTTGACACTATCCCAGCAAGCTACTTTCGAGAGGTGGAAAGTCTACAGAGACAATTGATATGGGGCGGGCGCTCCCGTATTGCCCTTGCCAAATTGACACTCCTGTGGTACGATGGTGGAATCGCACTACCGGATATTAGACGTTACTATTGGGCCTCCCAGCTGGGGGTGATTAATCATGGTACGTATGGTCCCGCGTCGAATCCCGCGTTCGAAATGGACAAGTGGCTGTTGGCTGGCGGGGACTACAACAGGGCGCTCTATACAAAATCTGCTGGTTAGATGCTCTCGGGTCCAACCAAAATAGCGGTGAAAGTATGGTACCGTGCCAATGCTGCAATGGGATGGAAGGATAGATTGACAGGATCGACCCCACTTTACACATCCGAGAGACTGGGCTCCCTGCGGAAGACGAAAGGCTTCGACAGGTGGGACGTGATTGGTATATGTAGGGTGAATGACGAATGGACCAAGGACAGGGTCAAGACTTTTGAGGAGTTGAAGGTGGAGTATGATTTGAGTGACAGAGAGTTTTTCCGTTACGCGCAGATTCAGCACGCACTGACATCGGTTTTTCCATCGGGTACTACTGTCCCGGAGGCATCCCCACTTGAAGATCGGATACTGGATGGGTACGTCCCCGACAGTACGATCTCGCTAATCTACAAAAACCTGATAAATAACAGGGTTGACCTCCTACATCGTCTCAGAGAGGCCTGGACCAGCGATGGTCTGGAGTTGGACGACGAGGACTGGCAGTCGGCGGTATCCTCGCCGAAGGAAGTTGCGATTCCGGCCCGTCTTCGGTTTGTGCAGCTCAAAATCCTTCACCGGATCTACGTGAGTGGTCCTCGCCTGGTTAGCATGGGATATTCCTAGGACGGGATGTGTAGGCGTGGGTGTGGCTTCTTGGGCACTTTTCTCCACATACTCTGGGAGTGCCCGGCGGTTGTGCGTTTCTGGAATAGAGTGCATGAAGTTATGGAAGAGGTCACGGGTGTTGCGTTGTTAGGTTAGCTAGGAGATGCTTGTTGAATGTCTGGGAGCCGACTGACTATGATGTGGCGCAGACCCAGTGGGTGATCCTCGGGAACATGATTGCTAAGAGGGATATAGCGCAGTTGTGGGGATCTCAGAGGCCGCCCACTGTTCTGGCATGGAAGGAAAATATGGACTGGTGCATGTTTAGAGAGAAGACGGTATACGTTGCACGTGGCAGGCTACGAAAATGGGGGAAAGTCTGGGGCCAGTGGAACTCCTACCGAGGTGATATATGTACGCCTCCCTTCGCGCATGTAGTGACTACCCCACCTTCCCCCTGACCCGACATTCCTACTGCTGCTTCAGTTAAAATGCCTCCTGATTTGCAATTCCCCTTGCTTTCCCCCATCCCGTACCGTTGCTGATCGTATCAAATTTGTATGCCTTCCTCCCTCACAGGACGCTTCACCATTTGAATGATTGTATTGCCTTGTTTCTTTACTGTTTATGTTTTAAATTTCAATAAAAAGAAATATAAAAAAAAACAAATCCAAAACATTCAGAGGTGTTAAATAGTTCCTGGAGACATTTAAAAATGTACAAGGGACAATGCTATAGGAGCTATCATGAGGAATAACAAAACTGTGGCCAAATGGTTTCTGAAAATGTTGCCTATATGCATGAGCTTTTGATAATGTATAACCAAGGTTTGAGAGCCTTGAGGCAGGTGAAATATGAAAACGTGGAAAATGTTTTGTGATCAATGTTCATGATCAGTTCTATTTACACAGAGACAATAACACTATTGTATATGTCTTTACAGCATCTTCAGCAGCAGGCGGAGGAGACCTTGGCCACGTAGGCGGGGAAGGAGCTGGCACTGTGGTTTGGGTGCTGGGACCACTGTCACTGAGGGTACAGTGGGAAAGTAGAATGCAATGGAGGTCTCATCATCTTCGGAGCCCTCCTCAAGCGAGCATTCCCTAGTGGTGGCAGACCATACCAGAACTATAACAACTGAAACCTTGTCCACTGCCCATATATCCATCTCCATCCTTCCTCTTACTCACCACCAGTTGGCCAAACCCACCCCCCAACAAGGGCTGGTGTCTCCTTAGCTGCAGGCACCTCACCTCCTGCCCCCCTGCTGAGCTGAATGAGGAGGCTATTGACCTCCTATAGAACATAACTGTAAGCCAGACAGCACTCCTGAATGCCATCCAGGGGATTAGTAGCCACATGCACCTAATGGTAGGTTATCTGGAAGACATTCACAATGCTATGCCTGGTGTTAGGATTTAACATTGACTTGTGTGCTTTATTTTGGTTCCTACACTTTCTGTGGCCCCTTAGTGTCAAAGCCCGTACTTTCTTGACACTCCCTAAGTGGAATAAGGAGGAGCAGAGCCCTCCCATCTTTGCTTGGCTTACTTTCCGGTGACCACGCCCCCTTCCCACTTCCTGGTTCCTGTTCGAGTTGTTGCTGGCGTCTGAGGGCTCTGTTGGAGTTTTCTCTTCTTGACGCTGTGCTACCTGATTGCCGCCCCTCTGCCACTTGATTTCTACCCCTTGAGTGTGCGTGTGGAGTCTGTACGGTAAAGCGGTATTCTTCGCCGCTCCTTTTTCTAGTGAACGCGACGCCCTGCTATTCCTCACGCATTTTGCGGGCGTAGTCGGTTCACTTTCTTCTATATTCTAGTTTTACAGCCTACGCTACCTCCTTTGTTTATTCCTTTTTTATTGGGCTTCCTATTGAGAGTGAGCGCTCCGCCCTATCTTCCTAGGGGCCGGGTGTCTCACCTCCTGAGTGGGTGCTGCTCCGCTGTACTCGCCCCCTGTGCAGCCGGTCGGTGCCCCTCACTCCTTTTCTGTTGTTGTTGGTTTGTTTGTGTTTGGTGTTTGGTGTTACTGCTCCGCTGTACTGGCCCCCTTAAGGCAGCCGGCCGGTTCACCTCACCTTCCCTTACCATTTGGTTTGCGTCAGAGGTGTGTTGAGTCCTTCGTGAGTCCTTATTTGGCCCCCTCCCTGTTGCCTGGACTCATCGTTGACGCTTGCCCGATCTACACTTGGGGTAAGATCCATAATTGATCACACTTGTCAATGTTTTATTGTGTTTCGAGTAAGCATAGGGATTGTGACTATTCATAACCTGCTCTTTGTTTCCTAGCCTGGACCATCCCCGGAGACGCCTTCTACTATTTTTGTTACCCCTCGTATGAGGAGAGTGGTGGACACTCCTTGGGTAAATTCCCTCATACTTTTAGGAGACAGTAGACAGGAGTGTCGTATACTTTGTTATCGCATTCCTGCTGCTGTGTCTTGGAGGTGGAGGGATTCTTCTTCGCTCCCGTGGAAGTTGGCCCTTCTACTAACAGAAAGCCAAGCCCACGAATTATCCTTCCCCTGAGCGAGGATGAATCCTGACCCCGCCATGGAGGCTTTGGGCCCTGCCCCCCAGACCCTTACTATGGAGGATTTAATGGCAGCTTTTGTGGCCCTGCAGACAGAAGTAGGAAGATTAGGTACAGAAAACCAGAGACTAGTTGCAGAAGTCCATCAGTTGAGAACAGGCACCATTCCTAAAGTCCGCAAAAGCTATATTCAGCCTGCCAAATTCACACTGTCCCCAACAGAACAAGACCCAAGAGCTAGCACTGATCCTACGGCTTCCCCTGTTCAAGTCACGGTGAACACCCCGAACCCTGTGCCCTTAGCCATGCCCGAGAGGTTCACAGGAGATAGCTCCAAATACGAAGTTTTCATGAACCAATGCCAACTCCAGTTCTTGTGCAAAGCTGCGTCCTTTCCTGACGATTCTGCTAAGGTAGCGTTCATCATATCCTATCTAGTCGGGAATGCAGCAGAATGGGCGGTGCCGCTAGTACAGAATAACGATCCTTTGTTGTATGACCTCGATCAGTTTAAAGAGAAAATGCGAAGTCTTTTTGCTAAACATGCCTACATGCAAGCTAGTGACACGGAGTTACTCAACCTTCGACAAGGTTCGAAGGATCTGCTCTCTTATATAACGCAATTCAACCGCTTGGTAGCCGAAACTCACTGGCCCGAAGACAAGAGAACCTCTTTGTTTTACAGGGGGCTATGTGAGGAAATAAAAGACCTACTCTCCCAGATAGTAAATCCCCCAGAGGACTGTGCTTCCTTTATCGACCTGGTAGTGAAATTAGACCATAGATTGCATGAGAGAAAAGGGGAAAGGCATCGCACTGTTGTGCCCAAAATGGTTTTCCACAGAACTGAGAAACCCATATCGAAAGATGCCCCGGAACCCATGCAAATAGGGGGAATTCGCGGGCCTCTATCCACGGAAGAAAAAGAGAAGAGAAGGAAACTTAACCTTTGTCTTTACTGTGGCAAAGGAGGGCATTTCGCTAGAGAATGTCCAGTGCGTCCTAAAACCTCAAGGCAATCAGTAAGCAGTCTTTCAAGTTCAGAAAACTCGAAAGCTTGAGGAACAGAGAGGTCGATTCCTTAAGCTCAAAACATCCACAGATCTCCTCCAAACCAGTACTAGTGGTTAAGCATTTTATTGTACCCATTACTCTCACATATTTGGTCAAAAGGCAATATACCATGTCAGTTCTATTAGATTCCGGAGCTACGGGAATTTTTTTTGACATCCAACTAGCCAAACAATTGGGGATTACCTTTGTAGCTAAACCTCAGCCTGAATCCATTTGGGCGGTGGATGGTTCCGAGTTATCCTCCGGAATGATTAGTTATCAAACTCCACCACTGACTATCGTGTTCAATAACGGACATTCCGAGAACCTTGTTTTTGACCTAATTGATGCCTCACAATATGCTGTAGGGGGTATTCTATCCCAACGAGACACCGATACTGGTCAAATGCATCCCATTGCCTACTTTTCCAAGACCTTACTGCCTGCAGAAAGAAATTACACCATAGGGGAGCGTGAACTGTTGGCCATCAAATTGTCCTTTCAAGAATGGCGACATCATTTGTTAGGGTCTCCTCATGTGGTCACCATTTATTCTGACCATAAAAATCTGCAATTCTTTAAATCTGCCAGAGCGCTCACACCCAGACAGATGAGGTGGTTATTGTTCTTCAGCGAATATGACTTCGTGATCACTTACAGGCCCGGCACACAACAGGGAAAAGCAGATGCATTGTCCCGTCTAGGACTAGATGACCGCCCCAACCGAGAACAACCACTTCCCATCATCCCTGAAAACAAGATCCTTGGGGTGGGGGAGAAAGACCACACACTTCTGGAGGACCTCCAAGGCCTACTAATCGCAATCCCATCGGATGAGTGGTTACAAAACCCTCTCCACACCATCAAGGAAGGGATCTATTACCATGACAATAAGATGTTTGTGCCTGCTTCACCCTTGAGACAAAGGATCATTGTATGGTGTCATAGTAGCCCTTTGGCCGGCCATACAGGTGGGCGTAAGACTCTTGAATTATGCCGCCGATGGTTTTGGTGGGATTCGTTGTCTCAAGATGTTTTGGAATATGTACACGCTTGCGCGATATGTGCCCGCCAAAAGGCTTCTCATTGTGCACCCACAGGGCTGTTAAAGCATATAGCCATACCCCCTGCACCCTGGCATACTATTAGTATGGACTTTATGACTGATTTACCACCATGTCAAGGCTATACCACCATTTACGTAGTGGTACATCTGTTGTCCAAGATGAGTCATTTCGTTCCTCTCAAGAAAGTACCTTCCTCTAAAGAACTAGTGGCTGTCTTTTTGGACACAGTGGTGAAATTACATGGGCTGCCCACAGTTATCATCTCAGACCGCGGTCCCCAGTTTGTCTCTAAGTTCTGGAGAGGAATGTGTGAGGTGTTGGGAATTGATCACAGACTTTCTACCGCATATCACCCCCAAACAGATGGGCAAACCGAAAGAACTAACCAAACGTTAGAGCAGTTTTTGCGGTGTTTGTTAACCACTATTCCATCTACATGGGTTCAAGCCCTCCCTTTAGCTCAATTTGCTTATAATAATTCCAGTCATGCAGCCACCAAGGTCTCTCCCTTTTACTTCGTTCAAGCCCAACACCCTAGAATGCTCCCCATTGTCCTACCCCCTGATGACACAGTACCCGCTTTAGAGGAACAACATGCCCGCATACAGAGCACATGGGAAGCAGCCAAGACAGATCTAGAAAAGGCTAAAGAAGCAATGAAGAGACAAGCAGATAAACATCGTAGAACTGAACCAGTATACGTGATAGGAGAGAAGGTGTGGCTGTCCACAAAAAACCTCAGAATGGAAGGGTCGAAAAAGTTCCAACCACGCTTCATAGGGCCCTACACAATAGAGAAAATACTCTCCCCTGTCACACTTAAACTCCAGCTACCCCCATGTATGAAAATCCATCCTGTGTTCCACAGTTCCTTGATCAAAAAATACATACCTTCCCTTGTCCCTGAAATCCCTCCCCCTCCAGTACAAATAGACGGAGAGACAGAATATGAAGTGAGCAAAATCTTGAACTCCAGACGAATCCGAGGTAAACTCCAGTACTTCATTGATTGGGTAGGATATCCCCCTGAAGAAAGGTCCTGGGAACCTGCAGAAAACATACATGCAGTGCGGTTGATCCGACAGTTCCACAGATTGCATCCCGCGAAGCCAGGTCCTGTAAATAGATCTTTAAGGAGGGGTACTGTTAGGATTTAACATTGACTTGTGTGCTTCATTTTGGTTCCTACACTTTCTGTGGCCCCTTAGTGTCAAAGCCCGTACTTTCTTGACACTCCCTAAGTGGAATAAGGAGGAGCAGAGCCCTCCCATCTTTGCTTGGCTTACTTTCCGGTGACCACGCCCCCTTCCCACTTCCTGGTTCCTGTTTGAGTTGTTGCTGGCGTCTGAGGGCTCTGTTGGAGTTCTGTCTTCTTGACGCTGTGCTACCTGATTGCCGCCCCTCTGCCACTTGATTTCTACCCCTTGAGTGTGCGTGTGGAGTCTGTACGGTAAAGCGGTATTCTTCGCCGCTCCTTTTTCTAGTGAACGCGACGCCCTGCTATTCCTCACGCATTTTGCGGGCGTAGTCGGTTCACTTTCTTCTATATTCTAGTTTTACAGCCTACGCTACCTCCTTTGTTTATTCCTTTTTTATTGGGCTTCCTATTGAGAGTGAGCGCTCCGCCCTATCTTCCTAGGGGCCAGGTGTCTCACCTCCTGAGTGGGTGCTGCTCCGCTGTACTCGCCACCTGTGCAGCCGGTCGGTGCCCCTCACTCCTTTTCTGTTGTTGTTGGTTTGTTTGTGTTTGGTGTTTGGTGTTACTGCTCCGCTGTACTGGCCCCCTTAAGGCAGCCGGCCGGTTCACCTCACCTTCCCTTACCATTTGGTTTGCGTCAGAGGTGTGTTGAGTCCTTCGTGAGTCCTTATTTGGCCCCCTCCCTGTTGCCTGGACTCATTGTTGACGCTTGCCCGATCTACACTTGGGGTAAGATCCATAATTGATCACACTTGTCAATGTTTTATTGTGTTTCAAGTAAGCATAGGGATTGTGACTATTCATAACCTGCTCTTTGTTTCCTAGCCTGGACCATCCCCGGAGACGCCTTCTACTATTTTTGTTACCCCTCGTATGAGGAGAGTGGTGGACACTCCTTGGGTAAATTCCCTCATACTTTTAGGAGACAGTAGACAGGAGTGTCGTATACTTTGTTATCGCATTCCTGCTGCTGTGTCTTGGAGGTGGAGGGATTCTTCTTCGCTCCCGTGGAAGTTGGCCCTTCTCCTAACACCTGGCCGACAAAGGTCTTCAATGTCTAGCCTCCTCACTGACCGCAGCCTCCCAACCACCCCAACCTCGGGATCCCCCTCCTGCTCCTTCCCCATCCCTATTCCCTATTCCTAGCCCTGTTCCAAGCACACTCACTTTGCATGCACCCATTCCAAAATCCTCCAAAAAACACAGACGCACACACAAACATACAGACACCACACCCACATGCACCACCACCACCAGCATACCCACAGACACCCCCACCCCTACCACCACACACACATGCACCACCACTAGCATACCCACATACATCCCACACCACTCATGCACCACCACCAGCACACCCAGACACCCCCACCACACACACATGTACCACCACCAGAACCCCCACAGACACCCCACCACACCTCCTTGCACCATGACCACCACCAGCACACACCCATGCACCACCACAACCAGCATACCCAAAGACACCACACCCACCACCACACCCACATGTACCACCACATCCAAATCCACATGCACCACAACCATACCTAGCATCTCAACAGCACACCCATCCACACACACACATTAGAAACCACACCCAGAAAACACAAAAACCCACACTTACCCGAACACCATACACCTAGGAAGTAGCACACACCCAAGCATTCTCCACATACACCAGACCCAAAGGTACCTGTACCCTCAACAGACACATGCACATCACCCACTGCCACTCCCTCTACCTATCAAACCCAGCTCATTGACGGCCATCCTACTTGTTTTCCCTCATGAAAATATCCTTTTTGCACTTGCCTTGACCCCTTTCCACCCCCAACCTTCCCCTCCCAAATGCCAAGCCTTACCTTCCAAAACCCAACCCACCCCTTCCATACCCTTGACCACTCCTCCCAAAGCCAATACAACCTCTCCCAAATCTAAAACTACCCCTTCCAAATGCAAAACCACTCTTCTCAAACCCAAGACCACCCCTTCCACACCTAAACCTCTCCCTCCCAAGTAAGATCATTGAAGTGCCTGCTCTGTGCTCACTAGATGATCCTTCCTGAAGAGGTTCAGATTGGCAGGGATTTAGGAGACAAGCTTAGTTCCGCAGCACAAAAGTGCACTGGACATTCAGACTGATTCGAGTACCATTTATTGATATTTTTTCTTTGTAAGACGTATCTCATTGGTTTAATAAACTACTAATTTGATTTCACCAAGTTTGTCCTGACATGAATTCTCCCTGACAATTGTTTGATTCCTAACAATGTTTCTGATTTGAAGTACGTATTTATATTTATTATATGGAATGAAATACATCATATTTTTAATGTCAACTTTTTTGAATGCATATACTGGTTAAAATAGTATGTGATGGTCATTTGTATTTAGTTGCAGCATTCATCATGATAATGGACACTTACAGCAACAGGAAGATATTTGAAATAATATTTTGAAGTGTTACTCCAGGTGTGTTTATTTTACCTTATTACTGATTATAGTAAGTAATTTATTTATTGTTTATAGGTTAATAAAAACCATTACAAAAAGAAGAACAGGTTAAAACAACAAGTCTCATGAAAGAAGTTAAAAGAGATCTTTAAAAACAAAAGATTTGAGTAAAAGGCAAAGATAAAAGAGAATAAAAAATGCGGGTCGGATATATTGTTCATGGGAGGATGATCCTGGCCCAAGATTTCCTCTTAATCAAGTGCCTAGGTTGTTTGTTTCTGTTCTGCTAGTTTCAGAAATTTCACCAGCTTCCCATTTAGTGGCGGGTGACCAGGGTCGAAGCAGGCGAGACGGCTTGTCTGCGTGTGCGGACTCCTAGTTCGTTAAAGGCTGTTTTCAACAGGGCTACCCTTTCCTCGCTCAGCCTCGAGCATGTGCATAATAGATGTTCTAAGTCTTTGATCCCCGTTCCGCAAAGCCGGCATTTAATCCCATAGTTCTGTCTCAGCCACGGTGGTAAGTGAGGAATGGCGGGTAGGAGCCCTAACCTAAGTTTTAAAAAGGCTTCCTTAGTTTTCCAACCATACTCCAGACCAAAATATGCTTGGAGCCCCGGGGTTTTATACGTACACAGGGTCATCCAGGCATGGTGTCTGTGAGAAAACGTGGCTTTGCCCTCCACATGCGAGTGTCTCTTTAAGCTCTTGTTCACTATGAGCTTAAATTGCGCATGTGATAGGGGAGACTCCCATAGCTCTTTCAGTCCTGTGACAGTCAGGGACTCCTCTAAGTATTTTTTTGCCGGCATTCTGGATGAGGTATTTATGTCTTGCCAGAGCTGTCGGTTCAGGGTATTTTCTGCAGAGTTCTTTAGTTTGTGCCAGCACTTGATGTATGACCCTCTTCGTGCAAGAGTTTGGCTCGTCAGCCCAAATTCCAGCCGAATCTGGGATGGCGAAGTGTACGATGGCTGGTTAAACAGAAGTCTATAGGCCTTTGAAATGGTTGTATCCAGAAGTTTTGCGTCAATTCCTCTTAAGGCCTCACTGCCATACGTAATTGAAGACTCTATTTTAATTTTAGCTACTTGAAGTAGTGGCAGTAGAGTTTCACATCTCAGGTTGGGCTTTAGCTGTTTCAGTGTCGTGGCTATTAACATGCCTTTCCTCTTAATGGCCGCTAGTTGGTTTAGATAGCGGCCCCCTTTGTCGTCTAGGATTCCCAGGTATTTGTATTCAGAGCAATTTGAAATTTCTTTTGTGCCAAGCGACCAAGTGTACGACTTTTTGTTCCCTGTTATGGACAAAACTTTTGTCTTGCTGATATTCACTTCTAATAGGTTTTCAACGGCATAACCATGAAGCGTGTTAATAAGGTTTTGAAGGCCAACTTTCGTGTGACTAACTAGGACAACGTCGTCTGCATACGAAATACTGGGCAGCCCTTTACCCCCTAACCGGGGGGCATGGGAGTTGCAAGCCTCTAGGGCGGGTGGCAGGTCAGCTGTGAATAGATTGAAAAGAGTTGGAGCTAGCACGCACCCCTGTTTTAGGCCCTTTCTGGTCGGAATACGCCTAGAGAGGTGCGAGCCGTTCCCAAGCTTTACCTGAACCCACGTGTCCGTGTGCAGTTCAATCAAGAGGCTTAATAAGGGTGAGGGGATCCCCCAGGAGGCCAGTTTCCGCCAGAGGATTTCCCGGTTGACATTGTCAAAGGCCGCCTTGAAGTCCACAAAGCAGAAGTGGAGAGCCTGTTTGGTCACCCTAGCCTTGTCAATAAGTAGCGAGATGGCCACCAAGTTGGTTGTTGTTCCCATGTCTTTGCAAAAACCCGTTTGGCTAGATGGTATTAAGCTTTAGTTTGCAGCTGATTAGAATAAACACATATGCATTACAACTTAAACAATAATGAGACTATTGAATTTGGATACAAAACAGAACTTGCACAAGACAAGGAGGAATGTTACAATGATGAATATGTTGTATGATGCTAATTTGGGACAGACATTGATTTAACTGGTAATTAATAAGGTGAAGGTTACATCTTGTCTAGTGCAATTTCTACATCATATTGTGTAGCACTTATTCCCATGATGAGCAATGCATGTTTTTAATTTGTCAGTTTTCGAAATGTATTTAAACACACTTGCATAGTGACTTTTTGATTTTTTGATTGATATCCTTTTATTGCAAGTGTCCATTTTTTTTAAGGCAGCTTGCACGAAATTTAGAAATACAATATAATCATACAGGTCTATTTCTTTCAATTTCTTGAAAACAATTACACACATATGCATTGCACATTGGCATGCTATTGCTTCTAAGAGAGATTTAAAAGTGCTCCAGTCCAGTGCAAATGTTAACTGGCAAGTCAAAATGTAAAAGGTAAAAGTGGAGCCTACCCTCAATTCCGTCCATAACGGTGTTCATTTTGTTTGTCTTCAGGCTGCAGCAGCAGAGCCATGGCTAAGAAGACTGGGTCCATGGCGGAAAGGAAACTGGGACAAGGTGAGATCCTGCCTTATATCCCTTCCAAATTGTCAACTCAGGTGTGGAGGGTTTTACCGTCACAGTCACATCAGTGTGAAGTCACATCGTGATTGACCCGGCAGACAAACTGGTTGTTCTCCCTCTAGCGGCCACTTTTGCCTATGGCGCTGTCGACGCGGGTGAATATACCTGATGGAGTTGGCAGCACTCCAATGGTCTATCGAGCGTCGAACCACCAGCATCTAAATAGAGTGGATGGACCGCCTAGTAGACGGCTGGAAATCTCAACAGTGGCACCACTAGAACCCACAATAACAGACCCTTAATTTGTGATTTACCAGGTCTGGCCCCCAAATTATATTTTCCTACTGTTGCATAGGTTTCCTCAATAATGTAAGATAATTCATGCTCCTGTTCTCCCGGTGCCAAATTAGTGAGACACTCGCCTGTAGCTAATGCTGCTGATTTTCCTTTAATGTCACTTAACATTATGGCAGATAATGCAGCAAAGTTGCCCATCAGTTTGATCCACAAATCCAGGGCAGGGGCTGCCATATACTCATTTTGGATCTGTTTAAGCACCTCTGGCAGAACAGCTAATGGGGGTGTACCATGTTTTCTAGTTTATACTGCAGCAAAGACTGTAGACTGTGGAGCCGTCTTCCACCAGGGAAGCCATCATCATTGACAAGCATATTGTGAGAATTATGTTTTTATCCTGTGGCACGTATTGGAAAACACTGCTTCAAACTGGCTTGTTTTTGGTGAAATCCAGAATGGAATTTCCTTCTGTGTGATGGGAATGTTACCCATGACGGCATTAATAGTGACTAGACTAATTTCAGGCATACCTAATTGTGGATGTGCAGCTTGAGCACCCCTTGCAGGATTTATTAGCATTGTTCACATGACAAATTGTGTTATGTGTAAATCAAATCTGAATATAGCATACGTAGGTCTGGAGCTGTCAGATTTTCTATCTCTGGATAACGGGTGTAACCGGCTAAGACTGGCCATGTTGCTCATTCATTGCTAAGAGGACCTAGTCTAACATTGTTGTGTGTATGTGGTAGGGTGCCTTCAAACCAATTTTGAAGTTCTTGGAAAGTTAGTGGTATTCTCAGACGTTCATATGCTTTGTAGTGGTTAGAAAATGCAGCCTCAGTGTGTGTTTAAAACTGTCGTATTTGTGCGTCTGCTGCTGGGACCCACGAATAGAAGGCCTCTGTCCTAAATGCTTTGTGGGCCTCAGCCACAAAGGTAACGTTACCACCCATCTGGGGTAGTCCACGTTTTAATAGCATTTGTGTAACTGCATGTCTGCAGTTCACCGGAATGCTAGTTGCTGCGTCTTCAGCCATATGAATATGTGGAAGCAGAGAGGGTACCTCTATTGGGTGATTTCTTGAAGGGTTCAAGCTTGACCAACCTACAGCCAATGCATAGGATTTACCTACCCAGTGAGGAGGATTTTTCACTAATACCACGGATGTCTCCTGTTAAGAGGTGATTATGGGTCTTTGGGTATACAATCCATTAAACAGGAACCCAAGCTAGAACGTTAGTGGCACCATGTTGTATTGTTTATACTTTTCCAAGTAAAACTGTGTGTTTGTTGGACAACATAAACATCAGAACCTTGTGAGACTGACTCCACACACATCCAGATATGTTGGCCTTAGTCCTGCTAGCTCACAGTGCACCTGACAAGGCAACTAATGGATTAAACAACTTCCGAAGATGACAATCCTCACTCCCCAAGGAAATCTTGGTAACAGATCTAGAATCCTTTCATTTAGTTACTTATGCATACCCGAAGAGATACACAAAAAATACACAGTAAAGCGTTTCAATGTTTATTGAAGCATTGTGATTCTTGAGTAAAATACTTGCTCTGCAATGATCAATAGAAGGAAACTGAATAAATTGATTACCTTCACCAGAATGGCAAAAAAGATATACAGTTCAACTATTTTGCTTATTACAGAGAATATATGCTTGCATACAAGTTCTTTAATATATTGTACTCCTACCTAGTGCTGACCAACCTATCATATCTAGGGTAAGTGAATCTGCCAAATCCCTGTAGGGTGATCTAACTCCCCGTTACCTGTGGGAAAGTGTCATCAGGCTGCTGTTCTTGGTAGAGAGCTGGGCAGCATCCCTGCATGAGGTAAACAGGAATCTGCTGGGCTGGAATTACGGCATGGATCTACCTCTTAATGCCAGCGAAATGCTCCTCTGATTAAACAAAGGATTTATGTTGTATACAGGAAACCATCATCTATATTAGCATGTCGAAACCCCAATCAGACTGCTATTGTTTATTCTATTGTCATAGCTCTGTCACTGAATAGCCAAAACAAATAACAACAGTGTGCGTGATGAACCTAGCCCTTGTACCGAATGTTCAAGGTATTTGATAGTGTGGCTACGAAGTGGAAATGTAAGCAAAGCCCAGTTCAGGGAATAGTATCCTGTATTTGCACACACATGAATGTGTTTCAAATGTCATCAGGTTTAAGGAGAGAAGCCAGCTCAACAATGTGAGCATGAAAAATCCGTTTATCTTTGGGCTTAATGTAACCATGTGACAATTTTGATGAACATTGTGTTGAGCAAGGATTGCCCCTAGTCCAACTGGGCTTGTGTCAATTGTTATCTCGATATGTAACTTGGGGGTCAAACTAGTTCCTTTCAGTTACATTCTCAATTGCATGTTTTATGTCTCTGAAAGTTATGTCGCACTCTGGAGATCAATGAAAAGGTACATTTTGATTGTCAAGTCCCTTAATGGGCACTCATGATAGCAAATTTGCAAATGTATCTTGAGCAATAACTGGCTATGTTTAGGAAGGATCGCTACATGAAAACATCTTGAGGAGGGGGGGGGAGTGGATACCAATGCTTGCACCATATCTGGGTCTGGAGTCAATCTCCCATCAGAGAATATATGCCCAAAAAACTTGAGTTTTTGTGAAACTCGCACTCTGCAGCATTCAGAATGAGACCTGCATCCGTGAGTAACGAGTGCAATTAGTTGAAGGCTTTGTTATATTCTGGTAGTGTACTCCCAGAAACCAGTATGTCATGTCTACAGTTGAAAGCAATTGTGACAGTTTAAATTACTCAGCGTATGTCATCCTGAAATATCTCAGCAGCTGAAGATACTCCAAAGCACAATCTCATGTATCTCAACAACCCAATATGATTTGAAAAGGTAGTAATGTACCTTCAGTTCTCCTCAAGTTCAAGTTGATGGTATCCTTTATTCAGGTCAAGATGGAAAAAACTTTGGCTTTGTTCAGTTGCATGATCATGTGAGGACCAGGGTGTCTCTTTAGCGCTCACTGGCTTTTCTCATCTGGGGCATGTCAACACAAATGCACACAAACCCGCTACTATCCTTTTTGGGCCCTATGACTATGGACAAAACCCATGGTGTGGGTCCTGTGGAGCGTTCAATGATATCATGTTTCAAGAGCGCTTTCAGCTCTTTCTCAACAAATCTTGTAGATGAAAAGCAACTCTGCGATGTCGCTAAGCAACAGGGTGAATGTCTTTGCTGATATGAAGCTGTACTTTCATTTTCACTAGCTTTCCCAGGCAGTGGAACGAAGGTGGGAATCGGCTTGTGATGTTCGATTGAGCTCAGAGGTTGTAGTTGAGGAATATCAACCCCATGTCAGCAGTGGTGGCAAAGATGAAGTCCCTTGTAGAACATGAATGGTGGCTTGAGCCAATGTACTTTTGTGTCGCATTGTCACTGTACACAACTCTAGGCTTTGCATTGGCTCAGACGCTGCCTTGATTTAGACATTTGTGCCTGATGGGGTAAGGCAAAGGCACAGGGGATAGGCAGTTCCATGGGCATATGTTAAACAATACACCACTGTCTATGATGAAAGTTATTGGGTGATCGTTCACTTTCAATGTGATTTTGGAAGAGTGTCCAAAAAAAGTCTGTTGTTTTGCTTCTCATGTTTTCTTTGAATTGTGATCTTATTTAATTGCATCTAATCCAACATGTGCAAGTTGCTTGTTGATTGATACCATTAGGGCATTCTCATCTACTTCATCAGTATTGGATATTGATGGTGAAGCACCTTTGTACGATGAAGTTAACAACAATTGATTTTGCCTGGTTTCCACTTGTGTTAGCTAATTTAGGTTTTTGGTTTTGTGGGCGGGGCAAGAATGCTTTTGTAGCATCCTCTTTCTATCGTGAAGCACTTGATTTTTCTTTGGCTCGACATACAGTTATGAAAGGGTTTTCTTTCCCACAACATTTACAGACCTGTCCAATGGCTAGACATTCACCTTCATGGGGAAACGAACATCCACATCGAGAGCATCGTTTTGACTTCTTTAAAGATGTTGATTTACATGCCTCATATTTCTGCATGTGCTTGCTTTTCACAGTCAGGGCTGATTCCTTGTGAGCTGTTCCTGCTTCCATGTCAGCAGCTTGTCGGTCTGTTCATTCTTCTACTCTTGTAGCCATCATCATTTCTCCAAGCTGTGGCTTCTGAGATGTGTGGATTCTTCATAATTGAAATGACAGAATTTGCAATGTTTAATGACTGCATCTAGTCTTTCGACAAACTCATCCTTTGTTTCACCAACCTGTAAAGATATACCTTTCTTAGTTGACGTTCCGCCTTGGACTGAATTTGACTTCTAACACGTCTTTTACCTTTTGGTATAATTTTGCTTCAGTTTGTGAAATCTTCTTTTACGCTTCTTTCACCCCGTAACCTGCAAGGTTTTTCAAGTATTTGATGATCTTCTTTTCATCTTCTTCTAGCACATCTAGGAAGTCATTGAATGTTTCGATCCACGGAGCCCACCTGGCACCAATTTTCTGCTTCTTAAAAGTGTCGAAAGGTACATGCTAACTAAACCCCCACAAACCAGAGGGGGGGAGAGACGAACAGGCCGCGCATGCTAATCAGCTTCGCCTGGAGTCGGAAAGTGCGGAGGGCCCGATCACCCTGTCCTTTCTGGAGTCATTGTTCAACACCCTATGCGACGATTTCCACACACTGAAGAGTGAAGTGGCGGGGGAGGTGTCAGAGATCTGCCGAGACGTTGATGCGATCGGAGAGAGGGTGGCCGCCATTGAAGACCAGGACCAGGCCAGGGAGGAAGAGGTAACACAGCTCCAACAGGAGGTGCTACGCTTGAGGGAACAACACGTAGACCTCCAGGCACACACAGAGGATCTCGAAAACCTCTATCAGCAACATTCGAGTGAGGGGAGTTCCATTGGACGCAGAGGGGTCAGGCATGGTCCACTACATACAGGAACTGTTTCACGATATACTCAGAGCCCCGCTGGATGGGCTCACTATGTGGGGTTGAGAAGAAGGGCCCCGGCGCCGGCACGCCAGACATCCTAGCATTCTTGCCAGGCTATCCTCTTGAGGAGTGCATTCTTACGGAGGCCAGGGGGAAGCAACCAATTACATATCAAGGCCATTCTCTCGCCCTCTATCAAGACTTAGCAGCCACTACGCTACAGAAGAGGCGGGAGTTTAAAGAGTTGACGTCACATCTTTGGGACAAAGGAGTGGAGTACTCCTGGGGGCATCCGTTCCGGTTAATCTTCAAGTGGGATGGCAAGCTACACCAGATTAAATCACTACAGGAGGTCTGCAAGTTATTAGGTCTGCCAGCCCATAGCCCCAAAGAGCGATCCAGTCCGGACCGGAGAGCGGCACGAGAGCGATGGCAGAGAGTGGGAAGGAGACGCCTTCCGACCAACTCCCGGGGGCCCGATCCCACAACCATGGAGCGGGAGTGACAAGCAGTGCTGGAGACAATCCTCAAAGACACAACATCCCAAGATAGCTCCTGAGTCCCGAAGGGACTGCTGCAAGCAGGTGTATTATGCAAAGCCTGGGGGGGTGCTGGGAGCAGGGAGTCAAGGAGTTTCTGGGCCACGACATGTCCTTGTTCTTTCTTCTTTCCAGGTGCGTGTGATCAAGCCCTGCGGTCACTGGACAATATGAGGGGACTGTGGAGTTATGGTTGGTGTTAGGGAGGGGGTAGGGGGGAACTGGTGTGCTAAGAAAGGGGATGCGGACATAAAGGAACAATTTATATAAAGTGAAAAAAGATTTAAAGAAGTTGAGAAAGGAAAACAAATGAAGGAGCAGTGTTTTTATTCACACAGCAACTAATTCAACCTTTTTATGGTTATATCATTAATAGAAGAATTTATACTTCATCACAATACTTTGTGCCCACATAGCAAAAAAAGGGGGGGGGGGAAGTGACGTGAGGAATTCAGTGAATTTGAAGTGAAATTAGAAAAAATTTGAAAAGATATATACAAGCATTTATATACACCATCGGTCAGTGATCATATACATATCCCCTTTTTTGCTATGTGGGCACAAAGTATTGTGATGAAGTATAAATTCTTCTATTAATGATATAACCATAAAAAGGTTGAATTAGTTGCTGTGTGAATAAAAACACTGCTCCTTCATTTGTTTTCCTTTCTCAACTTCTTTAAATCTTTTTTCACTTTATATAAATTGTTCCTTTATGTCCGGGACCCCTCTCTGTCCATACTAATTGTATACCCAGGTCCCAGTGACTTAATTTGGGTTTAACCCTGTTCTTTACAGTAAGAAAGGGGATGCAGCTGAATAAGCGATTGCCAGGGCAGCTCCAGGGCGAGGGGGCAGAGGGCGCAAGTCTGACAGTGGGGTGGGAAAGTAAGACACCATCGCCATCCACTTACTATCATATCCCATGACACACTCTCCATTACACATTCTCACTCTAAATGTGAAGGGCCTGAATAACCCCAACAGGCGAAAATCCATTTTATCCTACTTAGAGCAATCGGGAGTGGATGTATGCCTTCTTCAGGAGACTCACCTCCTACCCAAAGACTGGCACCGGATGAGGTCCAGGGCATTCTCCTCAACAATTCTTTTCTTCAACACAAGACAAAAAGGCAGGGGTGGCAATCCTAGTTGCTCAGCGTTTTGCTGGGAAAGTAGGGGACAAGGTGGCGGAAATTAAGGGGCGCCTTATAGCCTATAAACTCTGGTTGGGGGGTTCACCCATGGTGGTATAAAAACATTTACATTTAATCTTCTTCTTGTTGCCCCTCCCTTTTCCTTCAAACTGCTCTCTCCTTCCCTTCCATCCTCTGCATGCTTCATCTCCCTTAGCACACTCTGTCACAATGATGTTTGCCTTAATCTCTATTACTGTTTTTCTGCAAACGATCCACAACTCATTTGCAAAATCACAAACTCCACTCCTCTGAAAGTCATATCCCTGTAACCTAACAATACCTAACCTCCTCTGGCTCGTCTATTAATCCCACCAATCATGTGTCACATACCTCCCACGCCCCCGCTACTATTGATCACAAATAACTCTTAATACTTTAATCTAACAAAGATAAATGGGGTTTATTGAAATGGAATGGTTTCAGTGCACAAAACTAATCGCAATAACCACCCATAGCCAACAAACACTGGACTAACCATAAACCTTTCGTTCTGGAGTAGTGTGCTGCCGAGCCTAAACTCTTCATCGCCTTATCAGAGGTAGTACATGCTATATAAATGCGATTACAATATAATGCAATTGAACTGAATTAACATGTGATCTCAAGCTAACCAATTGAACTTTGGGATTATTTATGGTATTCACAGTGTGGCGAAAAAACGGTGGGGTCTTTAGTCTTAGTCGCCCTCAATAGAGTCTCACATAGGTCTTCTCAGTACCAAATATATTCTATTTAATTTTGCTTTATAATGAATTCTGCAAAAGCAACCTCTGCTTTATTTCCAGGTTTCATAGTCCGAGAACTACAAAGTAATCTATTAGCTTCAGAGCAAGCTCTATCACACCACCGTGGCTCTTTACCATCAGACTAAGAAATGGGCTTTAATAGTAAAGGAAGCTAAAAGTAATGGAGGATATGTTTTAGCCAGATTGGTCATGAACAAACTAGGCAAAGCAAGTTTGCATATCAACCTTTGGCCTTTGCTCTTAGCTAAACGTTCAGAAGTAGCAGTATGAGGTGACCTTGCTGACATTAAAGGTACTAGGAGTCTGAAGGAGTTGTGATCCCCAATATCCAGTTCCTCCCTGATCTAGAAATAGCTGGAGTAGGTTTTTTACAAGAATATATAGCCAAATACGGTGCTACAGCCCGACCAGAGAAAGTAGGGATAACTTTGTCTGTACTTGCTTCTGTCTCAAGAGCATTCACCAGATCCCTCCCAATGACATTTTTTGAATAGACACGCCCCCCCCTAGAGTGTGATCTAGGCCCCAAATCGGTGTTAAAGCTAAGATTGTCAAACCAAAACGTGCTAGTACATAGTTTACCGTTAAAATCCACAAACAGTAAGGGCGTGGCTTGGACGGCAGAGCTGATGGCTGCCTGACCTCGTCTCTCTGCTTAACCCGGAGACATAATTTAGTCTTATCTGCCCATCCGACGTGGAAGGCTGCTCGGAGACTTGTTTTGGGGAGCCCATGATGTGTGGCTTCTGTATATATGGCCAAACTCGATGTGACACACTAATTGTGGCATAATTTCGTGCTGATAACCACTGTAGATTAACACCGCCTCTAGCCTAGCGGTTCATCTGTCTCCTTCACCCAGCGGCTGCTTCTTGTGAGGAAGTGATCTATACTCTTCTACTCAAGGTACCCTTTGTTTTCGGATTCCTGTGCTATACTCGCCCTTCACGGTGATCGGTACCGAGATGCTGCCTGTACCTGCCTGACTCTAAAATGGAGGCCTCAATCTCCCCGTTCGTGCCTCATCTGCACTCTCCTTGCCCCAATATTTGTTTTGTGTGTATTGTGGAGTAATAACTTACCAGCACTTCTTCATTGGTGGCCCCTTGATCCGCTGTAACTGCTCAATCGCTCACTTTGGTCCACATTTGTAGTCACCCGAGTGCTTTGCAGACAGGATGGCGCCCAGCACATGTTAAGATCGTACCTTACCTGCGATAGTGCATCCAACAGCATTTGATGTATTATGTCAGCGCGATCCCAGGCAACTAACCCAGGGACCCATCTGACTCCTGTGTGTCTAATGCATTGTAGCTGCACCTGTTCATAACCTGCCATACCTGCATGCCTCAGTGCCTGACCCTAAAATGGAGGATGTTGCCTCATACACACACCACTGATTGTGTTGTGCACTGTGCGTAACCTCCACCGCGGGATAGCTCTTTAAAAATAGTGCAGGCCCCCTAACAACAGCAAAACACACAAGATGATGGACGGAATGTTGCACAATGGCAACACATTCACCCCCAGTCACAGATCTGGGTTTAATCCATCATTATTTTGCTCACCAAGCCACCCCAGTTCAGACATGCCCCATAACCACAGCACAGGATCAATGCATTACTGCAGTAGCGGCACCAAAGCAAACCCAGCCATGCCTGCATGCCTCAATGCCTGACCTTAAAAAATGAGGGGTTTGCCTCACAGCAAGTCACTGTTTGCAGTGTGCATTGTGTTAAACCTTTTCCGTAGGTAAGCTCTCTAAAGAAAAGTGCAGGACCCTCAAGCACAGCACAAGCTCAAAACCTCACTGTGGGGCTGAAAGGACTGTAACACACAGTTGTGTTTGCAAAATCTAGTGTCTGCTAGCAACAATTTTCTGTGGTTACCAACATCAAGGTGCACATTGCAGCCTATAGTCCATGGAAATCGACAACACTAATCAGTATCAATAAGATAGAGCTACTCCTTACTGGTTGTATCTGCCGCCTATCTGCAATCACAGCGCTCTTTGCGGAGAAAGATCCTGTAGGTCACACAACTATCCACCGTAACTGTTCCCTACTCTGTCAAGGGGTAGATGCATTACCCAAGCCTTAACTGTCACTCTGAGCAGTGCGAGTTACAATTCCAACAAAAAGAGTGCATTTAAGGGCGATACCAATGCAAAGAGCTCAAACTTCTAAGTCTCTGTGGCCCAGTTGCCGTACCATCTTCTGGTTACACTACCAGCACCGCCTTGGCGGACAAAGACTCTAAAGCACACTACAAATGCTCCAAAGCTGAACCGTCTCCATCTTACTCTCCTATCAAGCAAAAGGCAGATAAGAATAGCACAATGGAAATTATCCTAAAAAGACTGGTGGATGTTTATGACCTAGCGAAATCAACCAAACAAAACACGGACGCTATGCAGCTTGAGTTGTGATCACCATCGGGCTGACATGAACACATTCAGCTCTAAAATCAACACCGCAGAACAGAGAATCAGCGATGTAGAGGATTCCTCGATTCACTCCAGCAAAGATATTATGTCCCTTCTTGCCATTACCAGCAGTCTTAAAAGACAAGCAGCAGAGCTTGAAGACAGGAATAGGAGAGGCAACATTAGAATTTTCGGAATACCTGAAGGTCAGAGGACTCTGCAGAGTCGTGTATCTCCTTAGAGGACTGGATACCTCAGCTCAAGGACATACAATTTCACAAGAAACTAGAACTGGTTCGAGCACACAGGATACCTACATATAACTCAGCGGCAAGGAAAACAACTTGCCCAATCATCTGCAAGCCGCTGAGAAACTCACAGAAGCCATTCTCAACTTTGCACACACGTATCGTCAGATCACTTGGAATGGTCAAAAGAAACCTTTCACACAGGACTACTCAAAATCTACAGATGACACAAGGAAAGGGTTCCTCGTCCTAAGGGACAGGATACCAGAAAAGAAACATCCAATTCTAATATGCAGGTCCATCAAGATTCAAAATCACAGAGAATGGTCAGCTCCACTTCTTCAATGACCCTAGGGACCTGTCAAATTTCCTAGATGGTGCGGTCACACAGGGCATGAATCATGTTAACTCCTTGTCTAACAAAAGGAAATCATAATATCCTTTTTTCGTTCTTTTTTCTTTCCTCTATACAACAGCTAAGTTTTGCCTACTGGGAGGGAATTCTCTTCCGTAGCTTTGAGTATATGCGGTCTGTCTTTTTACTCATCTTTACTCAGGTTTATGTTGCCCTACTTAATATGTATACTTAGGCTTATTGTTATCTCACCGTGGGTGGTTCAGTTGTACTGTCAGGATATAATAGCTCTTGTCAGTTCCTTAATACAGAACTAGAAGCTTACGAAAAGCACCATGGTCGTTGTAAAACCTCACAACAAAATGTTTTTGTTCTCATGTTACAAAAATCAAGTTTTGGTTAGTCCTTCCAACACGTACTTGTCATCTACACTTTAGAAGGTTATCTAACGTTTAATCAATGTCTTTCTCCAAGTTGACAGATTGACGTTCCCTTCCGTCGCACCTCCAACTTTCAATTTCCTCAGGGATCGGGAGGTGCGGGGAGGGGAAGTGGGGATTGGGAGTTCGGGGGTTCTTGTTTTTGATATTTGTATCTTCATTCTTACTTTCATTATTATTTTTATTGTCATTTTTAGCCTATTCTTCTGCTCACTTTCCCTTACAAGTGATACCATCAGATCTCCACCTATACACATGTAGAGCTACCTGCTTTATAACATTCCCTATTAAGAACGTCCTTGTGCTAATCACTAATTTGGAGACACTACTCCAATTAAGCATTAGTATCATCATAAACTCATGTCAAATCACCACTACATGTACATACAATGACACATGACTTTACAGACAACCTCAATATTGTTTCCTTTAACGTGAAGGGTCTTAACCACCCGATTAAACGTTGGAAAGTTATAGACTACCTAGCAAAGACTAAAGGTGACATTATACTGTTGCAGGAGAAAAAACTATCTAGCAAGGATTCAGAATTCATCAAACATAACTGGATATCGCACGTTTCATGCTCACCAGCGGAACACAAAAAGAAACGTGTAATCACACTAATAGCAAAGAAATCCAACATAACCCTTGAAACGTACGTTCATGATGAGGAGGGCAGACTCCTAATCACTCACCTGCTGAGAGGAGATATCTCCATACATGTCGTAAACATATATGGTCCAAATACTGACAAGCCTAATTTTTGGGAAAACGTATCCAAAAAGATAAAGTGCCTACCCCAAGATGACCTAATCATAGTAGGCAGCGACTTTAATCTCCCACTTGACCATATAATAGACCGCCAATCCACATGCAAATTCCACCCTACAAAATGTCAAGGCGTTGTACAGAACATTTGCTTTAAACATAATCTCAGGGGCGTGGCTAAGATGGCGGTGGGGTAGGATGTGTTTCCCTGTCCCTCAAGCGCCGCCTGACATAAGCCTTGGATATCTTCCCTCCTGATGCCCATCCGCGCTGGATTTTGAGTGGAGCAGCTTCGGATGATATTCTGGCACCAGCGGTGTGCTCATTTCAGCGATTTCTGGCAGATTTCTGGACCTGCCTGGGACGTACAGCCCGGCCTTGCTGCGGCCCGGCGGGCTGGACTGTTCCCATGAGGCACAGGGTCAGACTGATTTGCTATGGCCATGTCTGAACTGGGGTGGTGGACTGAGCTAAAGAATGATGATGGATTAAACCCAAATCAGTTGACTCGGGGTGAGTGTTTGATTTGCTCAAACGCTCGATCCATCATCCCCTTTGATATCGCTTTCTTCGCCCTAAGTTGGCAGGGTATGCCCAGACGTTGGTCACTTGCTCACTTTACCACTGGATTCAAGATAGCATGGTTGATGAGGGTTATAAATCCGAAACCGGTCCCAGGATGCTTGTTTTCTGTCCAGGGAAGACATGGCTTGGCAGTTCGGACTGGACTGTTCCAATGAGCCCCAGGGTCAAACTGATTTGCATATGGCCATGTCTGAACTGGGGTGGTGGACTGAGCTAAAGAATGATGATGGATAAAACCTAGATCAGTTGACTGGGGGTGAGTGTTTGATTTGCTCAAACGCTCCGTCCATCATCCCCTTTGGTATCGCTTTGTTCGCCTAAGTTGGCAGGCTATACCCAGACGTGGGTCTGTAGCTCACTTTGCCACTGGATTCAAGATAGCCAGGCTGATGACGGTTATGAACCCAAAACCGGTCGCAGGATGCTTTTTTACGGTCCAGTGAAGACTTGGCTTCGAAGTTCGGGCTGGACTTTTCCCATGAGGCACAGGGTCCGACTGATTTGCATATGGCCATGTCTGAACTGGGGTGGTGGAGTGAGCTACAGAATTCTGAAGTAAAACCTTAAAATATTCACTGTAGGAAAGATTTTAGGTAACTCAAGTCTGTCATGGCAACCTGGATATATAAAATACTTGGGTATCGAATTTGGAAGCAATATAATAGACACATTATACAACAACGAAAACACTACTCAAGATAAAATGAAAAAACTACTAGACAAATGGTCCCCCAAATTCATCACTTGGTGGGGCAGAATCGAAATGATAAAAATGATGATCACCCGCTAGTCAATTATATCATCAACATGCTACCCCTCGTATTAACAGAAGACTTCCACCACAAACTAGATAACCTTATCTCAAAGTTCATTTGGCAAGATAAAAAGGCTAGAATAGCCCTAGAAAAACTCAAGCTAACCCCCGGCAATGGCAGCAACACCAACTGTCACTGCTCGGACGTATCGCAGCCATAAAAATGTCTATCTTACCCAGGGCGCTACACATATTTCAAACCTTACCGGCCTGGCCCTCACCAGGTACGCTTCACAAAATACAAATAGCAATACAACAGTTTATTGGGCGGGGACGAGACCTCGTATGTGCAGGGATCTTGCCCACAGATCACCAGAGGAAGGAGGGCTGGGTATACCGAAAATTCTGGAATATTTATGAGCGGCACAACTTAGGCATCTAGTAGAATGGAGCCGACCTGAATCTGAAAAGTGGTTGCTGTTCCAGGACAGAGCATTGGCGAAACTTTCCCTACGGAATGTTCCCTTCTTCAAGAGACCAGACAGGCCATCGAACCTCAGGGGCTCACCTATTATGAGCTCTGTGCTACGCGTCTGGGATGGGGTGGCTGTCAAGCGGGAGTTGACATCTTTCCCCTCACCACTGACGCCCCTGTTCGACAACCCGAAGTTCAAACTGGGGATGGACGAAAGGACGAAAGAGCGTTCTCACAATGGCGTGACTCGGAATGCTAAGTGGTGGGGCACCTCATTTAGATGGGATCCCACCATTCTCAGAAGTACAGCAATCCTACACCATTTCGGAATCAAATCAATTCCAATATTTCCAACTTTGCCACTGGCTCCTCCAGCCAGATGTAAGACCTCTGGTGAGCAGGAAACTCACAAAATATGAGAAATGGCTACTGACAAAACACTCAGATAAGAAAGTGATCTCTGAATTATACACCGTACTGAGACCACCTACTCCTTCACTGCCCTCAGTGGACCAGAAATTATGGGAGCAGGAACTGGGGAGGGAACTGACGGAGAAAGAGTGGCGAGACATCTACCATAGAGCTAATCACACTGCCCGTAACACGGCCAGCAGGGAAACCGCGGTCAAAGTAGTCACATATTGGTACCTGACACCAGTCCGACTAAATAAAGGGAACCCGAGTCCACAGCCCGACATGTTGGCGGGGCTGTGAGGAAGAGGGCACACTACTCCACTTACTTTGGGACTACAAGGAGCTGACGGGCTACTGGACCACAATTTTAGATGACATCGACAGACAGTTCGAGACTGAAATCCAGCGCTTCCCGGCTTACACAGTACTGGGGCTCCCCAACCCGATCACTTATCTGTTGAAATCCATCAGGGAGAAACAAATGGGTTTGGCGCTCGGGGCGGCTGTCAAACACATCCTCTCTCTCTGGGGCACACAGAGCCGACCGACTCACACGGGCTGGTTACACAAACTATGGTACATTCTAGGCATGGAACGGATACAGCCTCCCTCACAAATTTTGAAGAGGCCCCCAGGGCTACCTGGCACTGATGGAGCGAGATAGAAAACAAAATTTTGTTTAAACTCGCAAAGTCACATTTCCATAACATGAATAATAATATTAATAATTTGTGATGTATCGTGTTAATACAACCTAGATTAAACTTTACACATGGGGGGACTAACATGTCTGCTCATAAACGTGCATAAATGTTGCATCTTTTTGTTCGTGCAAAATAATAAAAATAATTTGTTGTTTTCGTTTTTGTCATTATTAACTGCAGCAAACTTAAAAGAAGCATGTGCTTATTTTGCTTTCCCTTGTCTATGTGATGTCATTTCTACTATTCTAGGTGCACATAAGTTTCATGGATTCATGAAGACTGGTAGATATAAACGCTGCTTTATTTGTTTGCATTTGCTAGGTAACATTAGACTAATCGGGAGGGTTAATTAATTAGTAAACCTAGGGTGGATACAGAATCAACATTATTTCTTACATTAATACTTTTCTTGTGTTTGTTTATTACTAGAAAGCATAAGTTGCCTGCTTTTGGGCCTAGTTTGCTCGAGTTTACTAAAGCTGAATTTTACTTCTGCACAAGTCACGAGATGCCCATTCTGAAAAAGTGTTCGTCAAAGCTGCATTCACTAAGCAAATCTGACTTGCTGTCACCATTTTGTCGGACGTGGCCAAGGTCGGAAGTCAGTGATAAAGGACAATTTTGTCAGCTCTAACTTGGCACCCGCGGAAATGAAATGAACACTGTGAGAACATTAATTTACAATTGTTGCAAACCAAGGAAGCTCCTGGTTGCATTCGGAAAAGACAATGGTCTTTAAGAAACGTGACCTAATGGAACTTTTGAAATGTGGGTGACATGTCACTTGTCACTCTCAACCAATGGGACTTCGTGGATTTATGAAAACTTTCCTTCGCTTAGTTTAGCTAGCATAGAAAGGTATAAAAAGTCATGCCCTTAGGGATGGGCTGGCTGCTGCTTTCTGACTTTCCGATGAGGGTGAAGTGCTGCTGGACTTTGCGTGGAGCACGTAAGAATCCTCAAAAAAACTTTACTTTATTTTCCATTTATTTAGCTTAGCTAGGGACATAGGCTTTAGAAATGCTAAACTGTTAAAATCTTACTTAAACCTTGAATTTCTTACTTAAACTGTATTTTTCTCATGAAGCTTTTCAAACATGCTTACTTTAATGCTAATAAAATTACAATAATAAAATTACATTTTGAAATACCATAATTTAGTAAATAAAATCTTACTTTTGACAAACAAGCTGGTCTTGGTTATTTAGAAGTGCAGGTTACTATTAGCTAGATCCCATTGCCAATGGTGGTCGTTTAAATGGTTAGGATTTATTCTAATGACAATATTTCTTACGCAGATGTATAAATTTGTATATAGTTTGTAAATAATGTGTATATAGATTTGATCTGACCACCTGATTCAGTAGGCCCAAATATGTCATGTTTATAAATGGGTCCATAAGTTAGTGTAGAATTTTGTTTATAAGTTATGAAGTTGGGTAGCGTTGTTTATGATATATTTTTGAGAGAGCGCAAACTGACCTAAATGTATGAGTGCATCACACTTACCCGTAGTAAGCACAAATCATGAGGAGAAATGCCATGAGTGCTAGTAGTATCTGCAATTATATTCTGAATGTATAGCTAATGTAGAGATTTAAGTAGAAGTGGAACTAATACAGAAATGTGTGACACTATATGATTTTATTAGATGTGATTATTCCTGAATCCATGTCGTGTAGCTGCTAAAATGTAAGATGGCATGTGGTTAAACGCAGAATGTGGTAGGCCTCAGGGCCAGAGCTAGAAGGGAAGGTGTTTTTTTTCACGACATAGATTGCACTAATGTTTTGGTCATTGCATTAATGGGCCATGATTTATAGATGTGTTTACTGAATAATAGAATAAGAGTATTAACATGCTTTAATTAATGAAGAAGTTGAATGCTATAATTATTATGAGAAATGCTGTAGGCCTGAAATGTTTTAACATTGATTTACACGTACTGGTCTGGGCCGAGAAATGTTGCGAAACTTTTTGGAAGTCTATGAGAGTTGGGATCTTGGCTGCAGATGTCTGTCTGCAAGAGAAAAGGGGGGATCCAATTATAAATAATATGAATAGAGGTCTGTTCAGAAGACGGCCCAGACATGGAGGAGGGTTCCGGAATGTTTTAAGGGGTATCAGCGGGCCGGAGAAGAGTCTGAGAAGCAAGGTCAACTCCAACGTATGAGGCCCAATACAAAGCAGCATGGAAAAAGCCAGAAGCTACACCACGTGAGGGGCGTCTCACGAGGGGCGTCTCAAATGTTGTTGACTGTTTTGTATTAGGGACAGCACCCCTGGGTGGAGTTAGAGCAGATGCCTGAGGACCCTTTAGAGAGCGGATGGGTAGGCAGAGAGGGGTCATGACTGGAGAACTATAGGTTTTCACCAAGAGACTAAGAGTGAATGACTTCCCTTGGGGGTCATTCACTGCTGACACCTTTTGTTAGGTTGAGACTTGGTTAAGTAGGGATACCATCTAGAGCAGGGTAGGGACAGCCTAACCTGTGTGTTTTCCTCCAACTTAAATGAAGGAGAGATCTCAATATGCGTCAATGCTGATAGCTTTATTATTCTTAGAACTTGTGCTGGTAATTTCCGTTGCTCGTCTGAGGGCTTTCAGAGAGCACATGTATGTAGTTGGACCTGTGTATCTCGTGAATCTCATTCTGAGATGCCTGTATTTGCAGCTTATCCTAACCTTACAATAAACTTTTGAAAGCTAGAAGTTGTTTGTGATCTTTTGGAGCGGAGTCCTTTATTGGGTGAACTAACTTGGTAAGAGATGCACTTTCTTCCCTCAATGACAGGCAACAAAGGTTCAGTCGACCAGATCGAGGTTTAGATCAATAGTGATAAGGTATCGATCAAAATCTCGCCCTTCCAGTTGGTAGCTATAGAGGATGGTTGCCTTCTTGAGGACGGTGACCTAGGCCAGGTTAGCTTACCCCAAGGCCCCTAGAGATCGATGATCGGAAGAACCGCCCGCCGAAGAAGATCCGGATGACGTGAGACAGAAAAAGCAGCAGTATCGGTCGAGAGTGAGTATAAAGGGTCATGCGTGTTAGATTGCGGTGTTTTTGTATTGTATCTATGTTGTAATGTCTGGCGGAGTTGAATGTCTGTAGAGTGACTGTGGAACAGGTTGTGAGCGCGCGCAACCGGTGGAAATCTTAAGTTCAAGGAGAGCTTAAGTGGTTCGGGTGTATCGGACACCCAGAGTAATTGTCAACTAGTGTGAAGGGGGTCATGAGGTACCATTGATCACCCGAAAGACCGAGATAGGGGGAACGTAAGAGTGAGTGCGTGAGTAACGGACGCTGGTCGGAGGTTACTGTGTGTGTAAGCAACCTATCAGAGAGACGATAGACATTTCGTCAGTTGTGTTGACAATTACATATAGACTGTGGACGTACAGTCGAGGGAAGTGACCGCTTGGTCGGAAGTAGTCATTTTTCGGTGTATGAATGGGACGCATGCATGACCGGGAGACGAGTTGAGAAAGGAGGGGTGCTGCTGCGAAGCGGAGAAAAGTGACGTCAGGAAGTGTCGCGCTGTGATTGGCCGACCGGAGAAAGACCGCGCTGTGATAGGCCAGCTAGCAAAGACGTCAGAAAGTGTCGAGCTGGGATTGGCCGACCGGAGAAAGACCGCGCTGCGATAGGCCAAGTTAGCAAAGCCGCGCTAGGATTGGTGGATTGTCATCAGGAAGTAAACAGAGTAGCGAGGCTGGATATTGTGCGTATAATTATGAAGTGTTTTAAATGGCTGAGAGCGGCGTTTAAAAAAGAGAAGCGGGGATCGGATGAAGGGGAAGAAGCCCCGCCGGAGGGTACGCCGGCTCGTTACATGGCAGTGAATGTTGGGCTGCATACGATCCTTTGGATAACAGAGTGGAGTAAGATTACGGAAGGAAATGAGGAACTGACGTTCCCGAAGTACGGGACGTTCAGATTAGAGGTGTTACATCGATTAAAATCAGTCATGACCTCAATGAGACCCTTGCCTAGACCGACCCAGTTTGAAGCCCTTGATGCATGGATTAGGGCAGCGCATGTAAAGAATATGAACAGACGACAAGAAAGGGTGAAACGATCGGTAAGGGCAGTGCAGGATGCCAGATGGGATGCGGATGCTAAAAGATGGAGAGTGCATAACATGGAAGTCAATAAACTGTACCCAGTGTTAGAGGTGCCCGGAAATAAAAGCCCCCTAGAAGAAGATGATGAGAGCGAAACAGAGGACAGCCTGATAAACAGATTATTGACAGACAGGCCACCCCCGTATAATAGAGCAGGGGGAGAGGTCGAGCATAGTGAAAGAGAAAAGGGGGGCAATGCAGGAGAGCATGGACCGCTTCCCAGTTCAGAGTGGGATCCTGAGGCAAAGAAAGAGCTGTCCCAGCCTAGTCAGGTGCAACAGGTAGTCGGGAGGTTTGTGGTACAAAGAGCGCCGGAAACGGAGTGCGCCACATCCTACGCATTACCAGATGCACTACAGGTACCTGTTACCATAGGTCCTATAATATCGATATATGACCCAGAGAGAGCAAGAGGGGAAGAACGGGTACGGAAGGACGGAGAAAGAGCAGAGACGGCAAGGAGGAACGATACGATCAATTTCCCAAGTCAGATGCCGATACCAAGAGAGTGGAGCACCCCGGTGCACACAGCAGGGGATCCAGGAGGGGATCCTGGGGGCCCTAGATGGCCAGTGGATATGAGGGGATCTGGACGAAAATCCTTTCAAGAACTAAATGAGTACATGAAGAAGTGGGATGAGGCAGTGGAGGCTCACAAGAGCATCATAGCTGCGGAAGCTGAAAGGGAAAGTCAGGACAGCAGAGCTCGGACTCACTGCGGGGCTGGGGAGAGCAGCCCGGAGTGGGACTGGAGAGAGAGAGATAGTAGGGGAGTCACCCATTGGGCCCGGAGTGGAGATAGAACGGACCTGGAAAACGGGGGCCCCGGGAGTGGAGGGGTGGCGCGCCCAATACTCAGTGAAGGGGAGAGGAGAACGCAAGAGTACAGAAACAGCTTTAAGTGTACCCACTGTGTGCCCGGCACCAGAGAACTGAATGGGAGTTGTGAGAGGTCGCACCATAGTCCCTGTGATGACGGACACGAGCGCAGCCCAGGGAATATGGGGAACACGGAAGGATCGTATCGGATACTGAGCGATACTAGGCAAAGGGAGAGTAGCGACCAGAGGGAAAATAACAGAGAGGCGTACGGTGAAAGGAGAGAAGAAGGAGAGAGTGGGCAGAGCAAGAGTGGGGGTAACAGGCCCGTGTTCCATCACCTTCCAAGATCGGATGGCCGAGCATGGGACCTGGAGAGATGGGAGCAAGGGAGAGCACTCATTAACTCTCCCGAGCCCAAACGTAGAGCTCGGAGTTGGGATGGTAGGGAGACCAGTGAGCCCCCTTCGAAAGACATATTGCGAGCTGAGATAAAAGCCAAGAGACTCGATGTCGCCAGCTTAAGGTCAGACCTGGATGACATGGTAGATGGTACCCTGCCTTTAGAGAGAATGGAAATGTATGAGCAGGATGAAATACTGTATATGGCAAAGGACATCACTCGAAAGGCGAGAGCAATCCATGAGAAGTTAGTCGAACTAGCAGGCAAATATATGGTGGACCTGTCAAGAACCAAAGCATTACAGGGTAACCACAGGCTACATTACACAGATCGAGACCTAGATGAGAGGAGAACGATCGGGCTGAAAACGCACATAAGGGAACTGATCACTGGAATAAGGACATGGAGGGCACTAGATAAGTGGGAAGAGAGGTGGTCCAAGAAAGGGACCGTCAGGAGAAGCACGCTTGGTACGACACCAGGAAGGCTGCAGGGAATAGGAGCATACCCTTTGCGTGAAGTCGCAAATGGGAATTATGTGCATGTCCCTTGGAGTAGGGGAGATTTAGCTGCTTTTACCACCTCCTTCCCCAAATTGCGGGAAAACCCAGTGGAGTGGTACAAGCAAGTTGAGAGATTTGTAAAAATCTCAAAGGTCCTATGGATAGATCTGAACACGCTGTTTGACATTGTAGTACCAGGAGATCTGTGGACAGCATGCAAGGTTAGCGCTGAGTGGCCCACAACGGAGCCGGAGAGAGATGCTAAGACTAATGGGCCGTCCGAGATTGTGATGGCAAAATTCGAGAGAGTGATGACTTGGCTGAAAGAGAAAGTGCCAATGCAAGACATAGATTGGGTCAGAATAGACCGAACTAGACAGGAACCCAAAGAGACAGTCCACGAATATTACGAGAGATTGCTGAAGGCGTTTAAACAGTATAGCGGTCTGGATGTAATGGATCCAAAAGACATAGGGCAATTTGTGTCCAAGTTCGTCCTGGGACTGAGACCGGATATTAGTTTAATGATTCAGCAACACTTGATTTGTTGGCAAAATAAACCCCTAGACGAAATACTGAGATATGCCAGGTACTGCTGTGATGAGATAGACTCCAAGGCTAAGAAACTAAAAGAAAAATTGATGGTGGTACAGATGCAGGCAGCAGGGAAGGGGGGACAGCAGCAACAGCAGCAAGGAACAGGTACAGGAGGAAAGAAGCAGTACAGTCAGAACAAGGGCAATGAGGAGAGTTCCACCTTTAGACCCAGAATAGACATAGCTGCCTTGAAGAAAACGACTAGGTGCCACCAGTGTAACGAGGTGGGACATTGGAAACGCGAGTGTCCCTACAATGTAGAGATAGGAGAACAAGAGATAGAGGAGGAAGAGGTCCAGAGCGCGCCTACAAGAGGGGTGACGCCATACCAGGGAAAGGTGCTCAAAGGGGGGGGGGCTCCTCCCCGAGCCCAGTTCCCGCAACCTCCCCGAGTAGGGACTATGGGTAAGACTTATAGACAGATGCCCCTGTTTGTAGAAGGAGAAGAGTGCTATTATGTGGACCCATTAACCGGACAGAGAGTGGAAAGAGAAGACTGCACCCTCGGGGCAGCCTTGGAGGTGGACCAGAGGGGACCCTATGTCGAAGCAGAAGTAGCAGGGTGCCCCACGACATTTCTGGTGGACACAGGAGCCACTAGATCCACGATCAGATCAGCTGCAGTTCCAGACCTGCCCATGTCTGGAGAGACCATACAAGTGGTGGGGGTCGCAAACAGGAGAATAACCAGCCAATTGACAGAACCGGTACAGGTGAAAATAGGGAAGTACAGCGATGAGCACCAGTTTGTGGTTTGCGATTCAAGTCCTGTGTGTCTGCTAGGCAGAGACCTGTTGTGTAAATTGAATTGTACAATATACTGTACACCTCAGGGAGTGGAGGTATTGACCAATGATGATGACGCAGACTTCAAAGTTGCAAACTCAAGAATATGCGTGGAGCTGTACCCTACTTTGACAGTAGATGAGCTCCCCTGGGACTTGAGAGAGACTGTGGCACCAGAAGTATGGGATTTCACTGGGGAAGGGATTGGATTGGTCAAAGGGGTGGACCCAGTGAAAATTGTAGTGAAACCGCATGCTGAGTTCCCAAGAACACCCCAATATAAATTGACTCCAGAAACGATTGCAGGCATAAAACCCGTGATCGAGTCCATGATTAAACAGGGAATACTGAAAGAAATCGTGGGTAGTCCATGCAACTCCCCGATTATGGGTCTGCAGAAACCAAATGGGAAATTCCGGATAGTGCAGGACCTCCGAAAGATTAATAACATAGTCGTTTCGTGTTGTCCAGTGGTACCGAATCCATCAGTGATACTGTTTCAGATTCCATTCCAAGCTGAGTGGTTCACTGTGATTGATCTTTGTCAGGCTTTCTTCTCGATCCCTCTGGACGAAGAAAGCCATTTTCTTTTCGCATTTAAGCTGGAAGGTCGCGTCCTAACATGGTGTCGTATTCCTCAGGGGTATACAGAAAGCCCATCGATCTTCAACCAGCTTTTGAAGAAAAATCTTGAAAGTCTAGTGCTGCCCCAGAAGTCAGTTCTGGTCCAGTACATAGACGACCTCCTCGTGGCGTCAGAAACAGAAGAAGCTTGCAGGGAGGACTCCATTGCTTTGTTAAATCACCTAGCTGCCAATGGGCACAAGGTGTCCCCGGGAAAGTTGCAGTACTGCCTGACAGAGGTGCAGTACTTGGGACACCGAATAGAGAAAGGCAAACGAAAGGTGTCACCAGACAGGATAGAGGCGATCATGAAAATGAATGCGCCTAGGACACAGAGAGAGGTTAGGATGTTCCTAGGGATGGTGGGTTATTGCCGACAGTGGATCGCGAACTTTTCACTGAAAGCAAAGCCCTTGCAAAAACTGACGCATAAGGAGGTGAGCGATCCGGTACCATGGGACAAAGACTGTTTGATGGCATTCCTACAGCTGCGAGAGGACCTGTGTCGTGCTCCGGCATTGGGAATGCCTGATTACAATAAACCATTTTTGCTTTACTGTTGTGAGAGAGAAGGTTGCGCGTTGTCTGTGTTAGTCCAAATCCATGGGAATGCCCGTAGACCAGTTGCTTATTTCTCGGCTACTTTAGACCCAGTAGCCGCTGCGTTGCCCGGATGTCTCAAATCCGTTGCTGCAACGGGTGTCAGCATTGAGAGATGTGAAAATATCGTCATGGGGCACCCGTTAGAGGTGTGCGTGCCCCATTCTGTTGAACTGTTGATGACCAGGACCAAAACACAGCATCTGACCAACAGCAGGCTCACGCGCTATGAGCAAGTTATTCTTGCTGCAGAGAATGTGACCCTCAGGAGATGCTCTGTTTTGAACCCTGCCACCTTGATGCCACTCCCAAATGATATCGAGGATGATGATGAATGTACAGACCATGACTGCCTCGATGTGACTGAACTATGCACCAAACCCAGACCCGACATCGTAGATGAGCCACTGACCGACCCAGACGAAATTTTCTTTGTCGATGGCTCATGTGTAAGAGACGAAGTTGGGCAGTTGAGAGCAGCTTACGCTGTTTGTACAATTACTGGAGTTGTGGAAGCTGGGTGCCTGGAAGGAGTACACTCCGCTCAGGTAGCCGAGATTATTGCCTTGACACGTGCTTGCTTGGCAAGCAATCAAATTCGAGTCACCATATACACCGACAGCCAATATGGTTATGGGGTGGTTCATGATTACGGGCAGTTATGGTCTCAAAGAGGGTTCATGACCTCTTCAGGCTCTCCCATTCGCAATGGAGAGTTTGTGCGCCTGTTGTTAGAGGCGTTGCAATGTCCAGCAGGTATCGCAGTTGTAAAGTGCACCGCACATACCAGAAATGTGGACTTCGTCTCGCAAGGCAATAGATATGCCGACGAAGTCGCGCGGTATTGCGCGGAACAAGGGTACTCTTTCACAGAGGTGGAAGTGGGTGGAATAAATGTAAGGACTGAATTAGCCATGATATTGGAAACTGTTGATACTTGGGACGAACTGACAACCATGCAAGAAAATGCTCCTGATTTTGAAAAAGAAACATGGGAAAAGGCAGGATGTGTAGTGGGTGAGTCCCATTTTTGGGTCTCAGCAGATGGCAGAGCAGTGTTGCCCAATGAGATGGTGAGCCCAATGGCCAGACACATACATGGTCCCGTACACCTAGGGAGAGACGCTATGCTGAGAGTGTTTAGACAGACCTGGTACAATCCTAAGTTTAGAATAGCAGCAGAAGCAGTGTGCCAGCGTTGTGTGACCTGTCAGCAGTTGAACGTAGGGAAAAGAACACCAGTTGCACTGAGCCACATAGGAAGGTCTGGAGGTCCATTCAATCGAATGCAGATAGATTTCATTGAAATGCCGAGGTGCAACCGCCTCCGCTATGTCCTGGTGGTTGTTTGTGTATTCTCCAGATGGGTTGAGGCATACCCTACACGTAGGTGCGACACCCTCACAGTGGCCAAGTTACTGCTTAGGGAACTCATTCCGCGCTTCGGGGTGCCGGCCTCTTTGGAATCAGATAGGGGAACGCATTTCAACAGCGAGCTTGTGAAGATGATTTGTGCGGCTCTGAACATAGATCAGAAATTGCATTGCAGTTACCGACCAGAAGCCTCAGGAATTGTGGAGCAGATCAATGGCACGATCAAAGCCAGAATTGCAAAAGTGTGTTCCTCAACGACCCTGAGTTGGCCTGACGCCCTGCCATTGGTCCTCATGAGCCTTCGTAGTACCCCAGACAAAAGAACGGGATTGTCACCACATGAGGTGTTAATGGGGAGAGCAATGAGGCTGCCATCTGTCCCAACTACTGCACTGTTAAATATCACAGATGATATGATCCTGGACTATTGTAAGGGGCTGTCTGACGCCATTCATTCTGTGTCCCTTCAGGTGCAGGCTGCCGAGGTTCCATCGTGCCAGGGCCCGTGCCATGACCTGTACCCTGGGGACTGGGTCCTGGTGAAAAAACATGTGAGAAGAAGCTGCCTGGATGTTCGTTGGCGTGGGCCCTTCCAGATCATCCTGATCGCGAACACGGCTGTGAAGGTGGGAGGCCTGCCCAATTGGATCCACGCGTCACATACGCGAAGGGTTCCAGCACCTCTGGAAGAAACAGCTCCTCTCTCGGATAGACGTCCAGCAGAGGACCGAGAAGCCATAGAGGGGGCTAGCCAAGCTGTAGAGGTGCCAGCGGAAGCAGGGAACGAGTCTGACCAAGCTGAGGACGGTCAGTACAACAGCGAAACAGACGACGCTACAGAAGGAGAAAGTAGCTGGGAGTACGAGTCAGACACTGACAAGTCTGACAGAGAGCGAGAACAGACAAGAAGGAGAAGGAGTAGAAGGGCACGTGGAGAAGCTAATTGGCCGCAAAGAAGGAGCTCTAGCCTGAGGTCAACTCCAGAGATAACCCTTCCTCCGATATCAGAAGACTCAGACCCGGAAGAAGGTGCTCAGGGCGCTGAAGCACCGGACCGAAGAAGGTCAAGAAGAGTGCGTGTGCCTAGCAGAAGATACTCCACCCCTGAGTGGACATATCTGGCGACAAATGTCTTTGAAACAGGAGACAGGGAGGATCCGAGCGGTGGTGGTGTCCAGTTCTGAGCCCATCGTCACCGTGGAAATACGACTGTTGGTACCCGGAGTCGAACAAGAAGGGTCACTAACATTCATGCTCCCCAGACCTCCCCGCCTCAGCAAGTTAAAACACATGTTTCTCTCAGAATTGCAATTCCCCGACTTTGGTACAACGATAACAGCCCATGAAGAGCACAATCTTCGTTTGGAAATACTGAACTTTGCTATCGAAGCTGCAGGCACAAACCTGATAGTAGATGCTTAAAGGACTTTGTAAATAAAGCGAGCAGAAAAAGAAGATTACCTAGCGCCCAGGAAGCAGAGAATATTAGGGACCTTCCCTTGAGTTGATGGAGAAGGGCTAGGGTTGTCTGTATTGAACTGTTAAAGGACCTTTGCGAAGAAGGTTGTCAGCTTCCAGTTGTGTGGATTCTAAAGACAAAAAGAGTAAAAAGAGACTGTAAAGGAACGAGAAGAAAAGAACTTTGTGCCAAGATAAGAGAGAGCCATATTGTCTGACGAAATGGAAGCCGGCACCCAGAACCGCAGAGCTAAATGTATAATAGGTACACTAATAGTAGGAGTGATAATATTAATAGCTTTAGTGGTAACAATTTCTTATGTAAAGGGACATGAGGAAGAGGCGAAGGTAACTGATGTGAAATCTGTAGAAACGCTTACACCCACTGTTGCTGGTGAGAAAAGGGAAAACACTCAAGAGAAAGCGTTATTAGCTGCAGAAGCCCGCAGGTTACACGTAGATGAGTCCCAAGGAGACTTTAGGTCAAATGCTTATGCTAAACTCTTATATGAATACGTGGATGCCATGGAGGTTAAGGACTGTTACGTCTGCATGCAGTTGCCGGCGTCTGTAGATGAAGGCATTAGATATCATCACCTCCCGCTGACATATGGCATTACATGTAGCTTATTGCTTAGTATATTTTATGGGAGAGATAGTTTTGAATACTATTTCTCCAATTATGATTCAGTGTTGCCAGAAGTCCCAAATTATAAGCAGATGAACAAATGGGACTACTGGAAAAGTGAAGACAGATTGGCCAAGTTCTTCATTCCTTGGATTACCTTAGATACTTCACATGCCCGTAGAAATAACCTGACATGCAAAGTGTCAGAAGTCGAGAAGAAGTTCATAGGGCAGGTGGATGATCGTTACAGGAGACAAAAGATTTTGAAAAAATCAGGACAATGGAAAACAGATTGGACCGAGGAAGAGAAGGCACACAAGAGAAAGGGTAGTAGTGGTCCAATAGCTTTAGATAAGACGCAGAGAGGAAAGCTATGTCTACACCGAGCCAAAACGTATTACGAAAATGTATACGTGGGAGAAGTCAGCTGTGAACATGCTTTCAATATAGAGTACTATACTAAAGATTTCCTGAAGGGAATGCAAGTGATTCCAAATGTGTATTTTGTATGTGGAAGAAATGCCTACGTGAGACTACCTGACAACTGGTATGGATCATGTTACCTAGCAATTGTCTTTCCCAAAATATATCATGCACAAGACTTAGAGATCATCGAGGGCAAGACATCATCGAGGGGAAGGAGAGATATAGGAGATGCAGAAATGGTTGGAGATGTCTTTGGAGCTGTGTTCCCTCTTCTGGGACTAATCCTTAATGATGTTAAAATTAGACGACTGGCAACAGTCGTCGACAGGTTGTCTGCCAGCACTGCTCAGTCCTTAATGCTGGTAGAAGGAGAGATGCAATCGATAAGGGCTATGGTTCTTCAGAACCGTCTTGCGTTAGACGTCCTACTAGCAAAAGAGGGCGGAGTCTGTAAGGCTTTGAAGGTCCAGGAATGTTGTACTTACATTCCAGACAATTCAAAGCCCCTTGAGAAAGTTATTAGGAACATAACTGATATTCACAAGGAGATCGAAGACTTGAGTAGAGAAAATGTCTGGGAAAAGGTGGGCCACGGAATGAGTGAAGTTGGAGGGTGGATCTCCACCCTAGGCAAAAGCTTTGTGTGGTATATACTAAAACCTATCATCATAATATTGATCTGTGGGATCATATTGTGGGGATTGGTGAGGGTATTCAAATGGTACAGAGCAAAAAGGTCAGAAAGGGCCCAAAGAGAGCAGCTGCAGAGATTGGCTGCCATACAAGATAATCAGTACAGGAGTCTGAGGGCTCTGGAAACGCAGAGACAAGTTATGCTAGCAATAACTGCAGTTTAAATGTTAGTGATGACCCCGAGAGGTCATCAAAGGGGGGAACTGAGAGAGCGCAAACTGACCTAAATGTATGAGTGCATCACACTTACCCGTAGTAAGCACAAATCATGAGGAGAAATGCCATGAGTGCTAGTAGTATCTGCAATTATATTCTGAATGTATAGCTAATGTAGAGATTTAAGTAGAAGTGGAACTAATACAGAAATGTGTGACACTATATGATTTTATTAGATGTGATTATTCCTGAATCCATGTCGTGTAGCTGCTAAAATGTAAGATGGCATGTGGTTAAACGCAGAATGTGGTAGGCCTCAGGGCCAGAGCTAGAAGGGAAGGTGTTTTTTTTCACGACATAGATTGCACTAATGTTTTGGTCATTGCATTAATGGGCCATGATTTATAGATGTGTTTACTGAATAATAGAATAAGAGTATTAACATGCTTTAATTAATGAAGAAGTTGAATGCTATAATTATTATGAGAAATGCTGTAGGCCTGAAATGTTTTAACATTGATTTACACGTACTGGTCTGGGCCGAGAAATGTTGCGAAACTTTTTGGAAGTCTATGAGAGTTGGGATCTTGGCTGCAGATGTCTGTCTGCAAGAGAAAAGGGGGGATCCAATTATAAATAATATGAATAGAGGTCTGTTCAGAAGACGGCCCAGACATGGAGGAGGGTTCCGGAATGTTTTAAGGGGTATCAGCGGGCCGGAGAAGAGTCTGAGAAGCAAGGTCAACTCCAACGTATGAGGCCCAATACAAAGCAGCATGGAAAAAGCCAGAAGCTACACCACGTGAGGGGCGTCTCACGAGGGGCGTCTCAAATGTTGTTGACTGTTTTGTATTAGGGACAGCACCCCTGGGTGGAGTTAGAGCAGATGCCTGAGGACCCTTTAGAGAGCGGATGGGTAGGCAGAGAGGGGTCATGACTGGAGAACTATAGGTTTTCACCAAGAGACTAAGAGTGAATGACTTCCCTTGGGGGTCATTCACTGCTGACACCTTTTGTTAGGTTGAGACTTGGTTAAGTAGGGATACCATCTAGAGCAGGGTAGGGACAGCCTAACCTGTGTGTTTTCCTCCAACTTAAATGAAGGAGAGATCTCAATATGCGTCAATGCTGATAGCTTTATTATTCTTAGAACTTGTGCTGGTAATTTCCGTTGCTCGTCTGAGGGCTTTCAGAGAGCACATGTATGTAGTTGGACCTGTGTATCTCGTGAATCTCATTCTGAGATGCCTGTATTTGCAGCTTATCCTAACCTTACAATAAACTTTTGAAAGCTAGAAGTTGTTTGTGATCTTTTGGAGCGGAGTCCTTTATTGGGTGAACTAACTTGGTAAGAGATGCACTTTCTTCCCTCAATGACAGGCAACAAAGGTTCAGTCGACCAGATCGAGGTTTAGATCAATAGTGATAAGGTATCGATCAAAATCTCGCCCTTCCATTTTCTATAGGCCGCTGGATCAGCACCCTCTAGTGTCCCTATTGGCGATGGAATTGAATTAGGTGGCCTGCTCAAAATACCTTCAACTTCTCCGGCTCACGGAGGCACAGGGAACAACTGAGGCTACCTCATCTGCAGTCCAATGACAATCCTCTGACCAGGGCCCTAAAGGAGCAGACCCTAAGCACACCAGTCAGGGAGGGAGGGGGGTAGGGAGTTTTGGGGTAGTTAATTTTTTGATATGCTTAGAAGGGGCCAGCCTCGCATCCTTCTTTGATGACGACCACTCTCTTAACAGCACCACAGGGACATTCCGGTGCTCCTGCATTAATATCTTAGCTCACGCAGACTGGAGGGAGGGGGGATATAATGGGACCGGGGTACAAGAGTGCCCACTTTATGCAATGTATCCTTTTCTATGCCAAAAAGTCAATAAAACAAAGTTAAACATAAAAAACTCAGGCTAGATAAATCGCTGGGGGTGTTAACCTCTTCCATGCAGCGGACGGCCCCAGCCGTCTGAGTTCATGGTGGGCATGTGTGTCACGATGGCTGGGGGCTGTCCGATGTGCACATGCCTGGAATTTGCCCACACAGCGGGGAAATGTGCGCCCCATCAAAGTAGTTAACCTGGCTGATTTTAAAACATGCCAAACTGCCTTCCTAGCAAATCAGGGTTCCTATTGGTTTTCTCCTCCTGGCAACTACATACCAGTATGGTTGGAAATAGAAAAGTCACAAGAACTGAAGACCCTATTATGAGGCGACTTTCAATACACCTCTTTTGCTTAAAGTGCTACCACTCTCTCATATTATATGCTATATTTCTAACAATGTTGTTAATCTCACAGAGCAATACAAGTCACATCTAGATTAAAATATAAACCACTTTTTGTATTTTTGATCAAAAAAAGAACCTCCCATTGGGTTACAATCTAATACAATTCCATTTCAGTGATCATTTAAAAACATCAATTCATTAAAAGACAGTTGATGCGGCGTTTCGGTGTACAGTTTATCTTACTCCACCTTCATCAGGACGAAAAACATTTTAAAATCTAGACCAAAAGATAAATATAACATTTTTAGATACCCGAATATGCTCTGTGGATCCTATTTACAGTCTATACAACATTGAACTGCTGGTGGGTCTGACTCTCTCTTTCAGAATAAAAAAAGTGGTTTATATTTTAATCTAGATGTGATTTGTATTGCTCTGTGAGATTAACAACATCGTTAGAAATATAGCATATACTATGAGAGAGTGGTAGCACTTTAAGCAATGATAATAATAATAATTATAATATTAAATAATAATAGGGTCTTCAGTTCTTGTGATTCGATAACCCCTTCCCTGATATTAAATACAGGGGTAGCTTCCTCCTCCTTTTTTCGACTGGAAATAGAAAAGGCCATCTTAGACAACCTAAACCCTCTTACCTTACTAATCACCAACTACACAAAACTAGTTAGATCTAAATCTATATTCACAAACTCAAAAACCTCACTCCTAAAACTAGACAAGAAACTCAATTCAAGCAGAAGATTGTCAAACATGGAATCCCTATGGAATGACCATAATATTAAGTACAAAGGTTTCGATACTAAGTCTCCCTTAAGATTGGTTGGGAGGCTTAGCGAAATAGCGATTAAGGACTCCGCCCTGAATCTGCTCACCTCATTTCTTATGGGTTAAGATGGGCCAGTTCTACCCAGCTTCCAATCAGTTGTTCTGTGGAGTCCCTCTGGGTTCCTCATTGAGTCCTACCTTTTTTAATATTTATGTAGCCCCTCTCGCCAGGGTGGTAAAATCTTTTGGGTTAGAAGTGTTATCTTATGCTGATGACACTCAAATTATGGTCTCTATCGCTGACAGCGCAGAAGCTTCAGCAGCAAATTTAAAAAATGGTATGCAGATAGTGGCTTCCTGGATGATAGAGAACTATCTAAGACTCAATGGGGAAAAAACTGAGGTTTTAATTTTCGGGAACCGTCAGGATACCTGGTCGGAGGCTTGGTGGCTGGATACGCTTGGTCCTTGCCCCCGTCCTGGCCTCAGTCCTAAATATTTAGGCATCACAATTGACAATTCCCTCTCTCTGGGCCCCCTAATTAATAGAACAGTTTCCACCTGTTTTGTGATGATAAGGATTCTTAGAAAGATCTCGCAATTTCTCTCCTTTTCCTCCCGAAAACAGGCAGTTGTGGCCCTTGTGCTGTCTAGATTAGACTACTGTAATGCCCTTTATCTGGGTATTAATAAGGAGCTTGTGCATCAACTTCAGCTAGTGCAAAAGGCTGTTGCCAGGCTGGTGATGGGTTTTCCCAAATATCACTCAGTCTCGGCTACTACTCTTTATGCACACTCCAGGTACCTGATCCCGTGGTTGCTTCACAGGAGCTATGTAATAACATCTCAGATTTCTTCTTTAATAAAATTGATGACATCTATGTGGCTCTTCAATCACAGAGGAACACTCTTAGTGAAGAAGACCTCTCTCGAGTTAAACAGCTTGAATCCTGGGTTATGTCTTCTCCCCAAGTCTTGAACCAATTTCCCTTGCTCTCATTGGAGGGTCTTAACCTCCTGTTAGACAAAACTAAATCTGCTTCTCCCTTGGACCCGGTTCCTTTGAGAATACTAAAGGACTGTAGGGACACTATTCTTCCTCCAATGTTGGAAATTATGAATGGAGCTCTGGAGCAAGGTATCTTCCCGGTGGCATGGAAGAGGGCCATTGTAAAACCACTTCTTAAAAAGCCCACCCTTGACCCTGGTCTATTGAAGAACTTTAGGCCCATATCTCTTTTGCCGGCCTCTGCTAAGATGTTGGAGGCCCATCTGAATTGTCATCTCTCCAACTTCCTGGATGTATCAGGTTTTTTGGATGGGTCCCAACATGGCTTCAGAAAGCTACATAGCACTGAGTCTGCACTGACGAAGGTTGCGGATAACATCCGTCGGAAAGTTGATCTTGGACAGACGACCGTGCTAGTGCTGCTGGATTTAACAGCAGCATTTGATACCCTGTCTCCCGGTACTTTAACATCTAGGTTAAGGGAGGCAGGGGTAGCAGGACCGGCCTTGAGTCTCCTGAACTCCTTTCTACACCAGCGAGAGCAACGAGTGATGCTTGGGGAGTACCTCTCCCCTGTCAAGTCGTTGCATTGTGGGGTACCACAAGGGTCGGCATTGAGTCCGACCCTGTTCAATATCTACGTGGCCCCCCTTGCAAGACTTGTAAGATCTCAGGGGATGGAGGTCGTGTCGTACGCCGACGACACGCAGATTATGGTGTCCCTGACTCACTCCGTGAATGTCACCGCGTCCAACTTTAAGTCCTGTATGCAACTGGTTGCAGACTGGATGATTTTCAACTCATTAAAGTTGAACGGTGACAAAACGGAGGTCCTGGTCTTCGGCAAAGACCAGGAAATGTGGTCAGGTGAGTGGTGGCCTTCATCTTTAGGCATCTGCCCCACACCCACACAATCTGCTAGGAACCTAGGCGTCATTTTTGACACCCGGCTCTCCATGGAGCTGCAGGTGAACAGGACAGTGGCCACCTGTTGGGGCGTCATCAGGATTCTGAAAAGAATCGCGTACTATCTCTCCCCACAGGCACGAAAACAGGTTGTGATCGCCCTTGTTGGCTCAAGGCTGGATTACTGTAATTCACTCTATGCCGGGGCCAACAAGGGCTTTCTTCAACGCCTGCAGGTTGTGCAAAATGCCGCGGCGCGCTTCGTTTTGGCCCTGCCATGGATGTCCTCCGCGACCTCGGCAAGGAAGAGTCTTCACTGGTTGCCTATCCCTTTCAGAGTCTCTTTTAAACTTCTCTGTCTTACTTATAGCGCCTTGAGGGCAGGCCCGACTGATGCCTTGGGTTCTTTGCTCTCTAGGTATGTGCCAACCAGATGTCTTCGCTCGTCAGAGCTTAACCAACTGGTAGTCCCACGCGCTAAGACGGTAAGATGGGGGAACAAGGCCTTTTCTATTCTGGCGCCTCAGCTCTGGAATACTCTTCCCTTGGAGATTAAACTACAGCCCTCTCTTGACCTTTTCAAGAAAGCTCTGAAAACTTGGTGTTTTTCCAAAGCATATCAGTGAGCTCGTGTCTCTGTCTGCCAGCAGCTAATTTTTTTGAGTTAGGCGCCTTGACGCCCAGTGGGCATAGTAGCGCGTGAATAAATCATATTTCATTTCATTTCATTTCATTTCACTAGCAGGAATCTGTATTGGCTTCCGCTTGGTTGGAGAATTGTATTCAAAGCCCTCTGCCTTGTTCATAAGACTTTCTATAATCAGGGGCGTAGCTAGAGCTTCTGGCGCCCGAGCTATCCCTCAGATTGCCGCCCATGGCCGGGGGGCTGGGGAAAAAGGACAGCGAGCAGCGGGGGTGGTTTGGCAGGGTTCAAGTTACAACGCCACTCTCTACCCCACTGCAGGTGAAAGCAAAGGTCGGAGCGGAGGTGCTGCGTGGTGAGGTTCCGTGGTTTTTGGAACTGGACTCCATTTTGTTTTGCGTTGTTCAAGACGCCATTTTGTGTTGCCCTCACGTAGGCCGTGGAAGTAAACGAACGAACGAAGTTGCATGGGCCTCGTTGTTCATGTACATATTAACGTGGGCCTTTTCAACTTGCGAGTGAACTGCAAGATGCTGACCCCTTTCACCTGAAACTGACCCTTCCACGAAGCTAGTTTCGTTAGCTGATAGTAATCTGGGAATCCAATCATTGTTCAGGATATCGTTAGCCTTTAGTTTCTTGCACATATCTTATCCTACACTATATCTGAATTGCTCTTTTCTTTATGTCTTATCATTACATGGGTAGTGCTTTCAATTATGGGTTTGTCTGGCTTTTGGTAATCGAATTTGGGACAGTCCTAATAATTAACTTGTGGGGTTGGTACAATGTAAAGTGAGCTTTTTGGAATGTGATAATGTATAGAAATGTGTTTCTATTGGTCAGAATTTGCCGCAATGGGTGCGCATTCGTAATGGGTTGAAACTGTGCATAAAAGAAGATGTCTTGCTCTACGAAAATTGAGCAGTTTCCTGAGTTGTACACCGTGTTGTATTGCTTGGTTCACTGTCACTAGCTGCAGCTAATAAATTTGATCTCTGACGCCACCTAGAAGTATTCCGTGTCTCTGTTTGCCAGGACAGGGGAACCCGAAGACTTTGGGCGTGTCCCTGATGCCGCTGGGTTCTAAGAAAACCCGGTTCTTCAGTTGGCGCCCAACGTGGGGCGACATCAAGCGGTACCGGTCCAAGCCCGAGGTTTGTGAGGAGCCACGTGAGGAAATTCTGGAGGAAGGCCACCACTTCATCGACCCCTGCATGTCGACGTGGACCGAAGGTGTTTTCTGCGAGGCTTCCCGCTTTCCGACGGCTACGAAGGACTGCTGCCCTGATTGTCGCCCTGTCTTGGACCCTCGATAGATGCTTTGTAGAGCGAGACGATAGACGGTCTTCTGGTGGCGTGACAGATATCTTGGTTAAGTATAAGTGGGTCGCGCCCACAAATTTGTTTGGTTCTTGATATTGGTTTGATTCGGTTACTGCAGCAATCGAAGCCGAGGGGCTCGTATATTTGCGAGAGTATCGATAGTTGATAACCCCTTGAAGTTGGAAGCTAGATTAGTGAGCTATAAGATGCCTGGTCTTAGCAAACTTAGAAAATGGTTTAGTTGTGGTTGCAACAAGGATTCCCGACTAGAGGACTCGTGTCCGATACCTCCGGTTGGAACTCCGACTTATGAGCTCTATTCAAAACACGGAGTGGGTCCTATTACTTATAATGAAGTATGGATCCGCTATACTAGGAAGGACAGTGTCTTACCATGGCCCCAACATGGTAGTTTCGAATCAAATATTTTAGATAATCTGGAAGTTGCGTTATTCAAGAAGAAAGCCCGGCCGGCAATGTTTGACTCTTTCCGCCTTTGGCGAAAGGAAGCCAAACAGAGAGAAATTAAACAAGCTAAGAGAGATAGGAAACATAAGAATATGTCAGTACTACAAGCTGCTAGGCAGTATAGGGATGATGGAGAGGAGCGGGCGAGTGAAGTTTTAGATAGGCAGCGTTGTATGGCCATAGATAAATGTTATCCGGCTTTGCCGTCTCCTCCTCCGAAAACGATTGAAGATCTTGAAAAAGATCCTTTGATCTCTCATTTGTTGAGATTGCCACCTCCTTATGTGCAGGGTGCTACTGCGCCTCTATTACCCCCGGTTGTTCCACCCTTTGTTGTTCAACCTCCTGCTGTTGTTCAGCCACCCGGTACTCCACAGATGGTTTTACCTCCTCCTGTGCAACCCGCCCTAGGGTCGCCAGCTTTGCTACCAGCTTTGCCTCAAACTCCTTTGCCTTCTACTTCTGCATCTGGGACTCCTACTGTTCTTATTCCTACACCTTCTTTGCCTCAAAATACTTATTCTCCTGTTCTTATGCCTGCTTCTTCTCCTTCTGTTCGAAAACGAATGACAGAGACTGTTTCTAATTTGTTGTCTCCATTGTTTGGGTCACTGAATATGACCCCTGTTTCGGAACGTAAGCAGAGTCGTAGTCAGCTTCCTAGTTCCGATGAACGAGCTGTGTTGGATTTGTTGGCTCGTAGATGGATTATAAATGCCTCAAGGTATAGTTTGCCAGTGGTTATGGATGTTTTCTTTCAGTGGGAACCGCCTAAGCAAAGGTATGTTTTCGATGTGATGTGTACTTTTCTGCGTCAGGAATGGGTAGATAATGAGTTGGGTCCAATTCCGCAGGATGTGCTCGATGTTCAGTCAGACTTTGCTAAAGGGATGATAGTGGAATCTGATGTTACAGATGCCGTAGAGACGATACTTGCTTTCGGATCTAGACTTCCGCCTCATACATTGTACGAACCTGATTCCTCTGTTAGAAGAAAAGTGAGACAGTATCCCATGAGAGAAGTTCCTCCTGTATGGAAGGAAGCAGTTCAGGCTGATGCCGGTTGTAATATTGTTGACGCTCCGGCTCATTTTCAGCGAGTGTGGGTACATGTTCCTTGGAAGAGAGCAGAGGTCTTGGCTCTTAAGCAGACCTTACCTGATCCTCGTAGGAATCCTGCTGGTTACTACAAAGAGTTGTCTCAGACAGTAGATGCGTGTATTATGAATTTAGCTGACATTGACATGTTGATGGGTAATGTAGTTCCGCAACCTTTGTGGGCGAAGATTCGTCATGAGAATCATGCGCAAGAGTTAGGAGATACTTGGGCGAATATTGTTGCTGCAGATGGTAGACAAGAGGGAGGTGCTAAACCTGATCCTTTAGTTGCAGACTTGCCAGGTAGAATTATTAATTTAATGAAGACTATGATGCCTGTGTTACGAGTGAATTGGGATAAGTTAGCAGCATGTAAGCAGAAGAAAGATGAGAGTGTGCCTGATTTCTTCACTAGGTTTGAAGAGACGTTTATTGATCATAGTGGTCAGGACATGAGTACGGAAGGTGGGCAAAGATTATTTGTGGACAAATTTGTCTTTAATTTGCTTCCCGAACTTTCGAATAAGCTGAAGGACTCTGAGAGTTCATGGGCTGTTTCTTCGTCGGCCCAGATATTGGCTACTGCCCAATATTATGAGAATAGGGATAAAGATGAGAAGGATAAAGCAGAGAAGAAAACAAAAGATTTAAAGACGAAAGTTCTTTTGCAGCAAGCTTATCCGCCTCATCAGAATCAGCCTCAGTTTCAGCAACCTCCACAGTTTCAGAGATTGTTACAGAAGCCTGAGCCTTATGTTCAGCGATTCTTTCCTGGCCCTAATCAGTGTGCTTATTGTAGAGAGGAAGGTCATTTTAAGAATAGTTGCCTGGCTTTGTGACAGCGTGCAAATGGTGTGTCTGGTCAGAGAGGTCGTGGTGGTTTTCAGCAAGCCCCTAGAGGTAGAGGACGTGGTGTGATTCCACAGAATGAGCGTTCTCCTTCTCTACAGAATTTTGCAAATTATTTTGACAGACAGAATGTTCCGAGTGGTCAGTCTGCTCAGTATTATGTTGAGGATTACTGTGTTGAAGGTGAGTGTGTTGGTTATAATGATAACTAGGATAGCCATGGACAAAGTAAGGGAGTAGTGTCAGTTCCAGTAGATCAGAGTGGACCTTATGTTGAAGTGACTACATCAGGTGTGGTAGAACCTTTTCTTTTGGATACTGGGGTGCGACAAAGAGTCCTATTATGCATTCTAAACTCCCTGGCGCACCTTTGTCTGGCTTGACCAATGTTTCAGTAGGATTTTCAGGCGCCCCAGTTTGTAATCCGGTTTCTAGTCCTTTGTCCCTTTCCATTGGCCCTTGTGAATTGGAAGCTCCACTTATTCTAACGACTGGTTGTGGTGAGAATCTGTTGGGTTTGGACTTGCTGAAAAGATTGTCTGCGACATTGCATTGTTCTCCTTCGGGAGTATAACTTACCCTTGGTAAGAAAGTGATTTCTCCAATGTATTTGTCTAAGGATTGTTTGCCACTGGAATTGCATTCGCTTCCTGATACGCTTTGGGCTACGGGTCCAAATGATGTTGGCCTTTTGCAGATTCCACCGTATGTTGTTACGCTCAAGTCGAATGCTAGGCTGCCTCGTATCCCACAATATAAGATCTCGAGCGATGGTGAGAGAGCTCTTTTAGCGATTGTCTATGATCTGGTTGAGAAGGGTGTAGTTGAGGAAACAAGAGGAAATGTGTGTAATAGCCCGGTTTTGCCTGTCCTTAAGCGTACTGATGCTTCCCAGCCACCTGTGTATAGGTTTGTGATCGACCTTTGAGAGGTCAACAAGATTGTTGTGCCACAGTTTCCTGTGGTCCCTGATATTACTGCTTTATTGACGTTGATTCCTGCTTCGGCAGCCTGGTTTTCTGTCATTGATCTGAAGAATGCTTTCTTCAGTATTCCTATTGCCGAGGAGAGTAGAGATATTTTTGGATTCTCTTTAGGAGGACAAAGCTTCCGGTTTAAGAGAGCTCCCCAAGGTTATTGTGAAAGTCCCTCCATCTATAGTCAGGCGTTGAAAACTCAGCTTGATGGTTTTGTGTTGCCTGTTGGTGCTGCTCCTATTCAGTATGTTGATGATTTGTTGATCACTGCTGATGACGAGAAGACTTGTAAAGAGGCTACTCTTTCGTTGTTGCGGTATTTGTCTGACCTTCATCATAAAGTGTCACCTTCAAAGTTACAATATTGCCGCCAAGAAGTAACCTACTTAGGTCATCTCTTGTCGAAGGAGGGAAGGCGATTGACCCCAGAACGAATTCAAGCGATTGCGCAAATGAGTGTGTCATCCACACAGAGAGAAGTTCGTGCTTTTTTGGGTATTACGTCGTATTGTAGACAGTGGATCCCCAATTTTTCATTGTTGGCGAAACCTCTGTTAGCATTGACTGTGAAAGATACTCCGTATCCTCTTCCTTGGTCTGACGAATGTCAGAAAAGTTTTTCTGAATTACGCGATGCATTGTGTTCGGCTCCGGTGTTGGGTACTCCAGACTATAGTAAGCCTTTCACGTTGTACGTGCACGAGAGAGAAGGTTGTGCGTTGTCAGTATTGACGCAGTGTTTTGGGGACAAGCAGCGTCCATGTGTGTATTTTTCAGCTACGTTAGACCCAGTTGCTAAAGCGTTGCCGAGTTGTCTGAGAGCTACAGCGGCAGCTGCTGTTTCTATCCGACAGTCTGCTGGTTTGGTATTGGATAATACATTGATTGTGATGGTTCCACATGCAGTGGATACGTTATTAAACAGGACTAAGACACAGCACCTTACTAGTGCACGTCTTTCAGGTTATGAGTTGACACTGTTGGCTAGCCATGTTCATATCAAAAGATGTAATGTGTTGAATCCAGCTACGTTGTTGCCGATCTCTACAGAGACGGATGCTCAAGAACAGCATGATTGTTTTCTTCGTACTGAAGAAGAAACGAAAGCTAGAGTTGACTTAAAAGATACTCCCCTTACGGATGTTGATGGTACGCTATGGGTTGATGGTTCGTGCTTTAAGCTTCCGAATGGTGAAACGACTGCAGCGTATGCTATCACAACTTGACATACAGTTGTTGAGACAGCACGCATACCACAGAATTCTGCGCAAGCAGCGGAGTTGATTGCACTGACTAGAGCGTGTGTGTTGTCAGAAGGAAAGCGAGTGAATGTTTATACCGATAGCCAGTATGCGTTTGGTGTTGCTCACAGTTTTGGGCGTTTGTGGAGAGAACGAGGGTTCCTTACTTCCCATGGTACTAAAATTCAGCATGGGCAGTTAGTGAATGAACTTTTGGAATCTCTCACTCTCCCAAAGCAGATTGCAATTGTGAAGTGTAGTGCGCATAAGAAAGTTGTGGACGATGTTGGTCGAGGGAATGCGTTTGCGGATGAAGTAGCGAAGGAAACGGCGAAAGACATGATGAGCCGTATGTATGTTGGAGGCCCTGCTAATTGGGTTATGGCTGGTGGAATGTGTGAAGACACAATAGAAAGTGTGAAGATGATTCAGGCTGAAGCTACAGATAAATAAGTGAGTGTTTGGAGAGAGACTACGGGTATGTTGGATTCTACAGGTTGTTGGGTTGAGTTGTTGAAACACCAGCGATGGTTGTTGTCAGATGCGTATGTGCTCCCAGTGGTTACGATGGCTTATGGAATGGCTCATATCAGTTCAAAGGGAATATGTAAGTTGTTGGCTCCAGTTTGGCAGAATGCTGGAATCCCGAAATGTGCAGAAAATGTGGTGAAACATTGCATGATTTGTCTGAAGTATAATCCTGGTAAGGGAACTCCAACTCCAGCTGGTCATTATGCTCTTCCGACGTATCCGTTTGAGGTGATACAGCTAGACTATATTCACATGGAGAGATGTAACAATCTGAAGTATGCTCTTGTGGTTGTTTGTGCCTTTTCCAGATAGATAGAGGCTTACCCCCTAAAGGATAATACTGCCTTGTCTACAGCCAAGGTTTTGCTGAGAGAGTACTTCCCTAGGTATGGATTGCCGAGAATTGTATGGTCGGACAATGGGAGTGAATTTGTGGGTCAAATCACGAAGAAAGTGTGTGCTGGTTTGGGAATAAATCAGAAGTTCCATGCAGCGAATCACCCCCAGTCTGCTGGACTTGTTGAATGTTAAAATGGTACCTTGAAGCTGAAATTAGCTAAAGTACAAGCGAGCACTGGTCTTTCATGGCCGGATTCCTTACCGTTGGCTCTTTTGTCAACAAGGACGACTGTGCATTCTCGAGTGGGACTTAGTCCGTATGAAATAGTTTTTGGTCGTCCAGCGAATGTTTGGGGTGTGCCTCGTCCGAAAGAATACAGCAGTATTGAGTACCCTATGTTGGTGGATTACTTACATGACTTGACTGCTAAATTACATGTTCTCCACCAACAGGTCTATGACAGTTGGCCGACAGCTACTGCAGATCCTGGTCACGTAATCCAGCCTGGACAATACGTCCTCATCAAGAACTTTCAGCGCACCAAGAATCTGGAACCGAGATGGACTGGTCCTTATTTGGTGTTGTTGGTTACTAGAACCGCTGTTAGAGTAGCTGGCAAAAAGAACTGGGTGCATGCCACCCACTGTAAAAAAGTTCCTTTGCCTTTACCGTATGATCAGTGGGTGAGGGATGGTATAGCTGATTCCGAATGTGAGCGAGGTCCTAGATTTGTGCCTTTTAGTGATGCTCATTTGACATGGACTCGGTCAGAACGCGAGGATGATGATGTTCTGCAAGCTGCTGTGCCTCCTCATCTGAAGATTGACACCACCAATCCGGAACTTTTATTCAAGGACCAGACTGTGCCGGATGAAGAACGCTACGATTTCAGACCAAGAAAGCTTGTACAAATGGACAAATAATAAACCTGAAACTGGAATTTTTTTAGATAGTGAATTTACACTTTGTCAGATCAAGAAACTTTTTTGCGAGGAGGAGCTTCGCGGGCATCCAAGATGGTCGCGTGAGCACAGAGCTCCCCGGACCCGCGCCGCCCTTCACGGATATCCTGACTACATCCTGATTTCGAGGACGGGCTTTTGTTCGTACATCCTTGTTGATCTTCGTACCTTTTGAAAAATCTAATTTGGACGCTGGGGTCCACTTTTGCATCGTCTCTACATTTTGTGGCCTACCCCGAGGCGGACCGGGGGCTCGGTTGCATGGCAGGCCGTGGAGTAGTGGAACAACATCGGCTGAGGGGGTCCCCTCTGGTCGACCCCTCCTGACTTTCGGTTTCGTTTTCTGCTCCCGGCTCGGATTGGCAGAGGTGTAGCCCTGATCCACCTTTGGGTAGCCTGTTCACTTTGCTGGTTGGTGCTGGCTCGACTGACTGCCCACAACCCGGGCCCTTTTTTGTGCCTACAACCATCTGATCTGGTCTTGCTGTCTGTCTGGACACTCCACGACCGGCCATTTTCACCAGGTCGCGGGGACCCCTTCAGGGTCCCTTTTCCAATATGGCGACTGGACCGCCTCTGGAGAAGCGTAAGACAAAGGCACCTCTCCGTGGTGGCCAAACCCAGACGAACATTATGGATCACTACTCGCAGGCCAAGGGGTCGCCTGGCGTTGCGGGCCGCGTTTCGGATAATCCTAAAACCGTCCTTCCAGTGTCTTCGGAACCATCCTTACAGGACGTCATGGGTGCCATTGCCAACATGCAGGCCTCTATGGGACATCAGTACGAGGCCCTAGCCTCTAAGATCGACACGGTGGCTGTTGACATTACGCTGATTAGAGCGGATCTTGCGAAGACTAATGAGAGGGTCGAGTCATTGGGCTTGAAGACTTCTAGTCTTACTGCGGATGTCACAGAAGCCCAGACTGAGATCGGCAATCTGCGTTCCTCGCATGGCCTGATGGCTCGTCGTCTCGAGGACTACGAAAACAGGGCCCGTTGCAACAATGTGCGCCTTATTGGTGTCCCGGAGAATCCCGAGATCCTGGGGGTTGACCTCTTGGTGGAGGACTTGATTACCAACTATCTTTCTCCCGCTGGACTCAGCAAGTTCTTTGCGGTTGAGCGCGCTCATCGTGTCCCTGGCGGGAAGGCTAAGCCGGGTGCTCCCCCGAGGCCCATTATTGCCAGGTTGTTCCACTTTCGAGACCGGGATGCTGTTCTGCAGGCCTCACGGGACAAGGGCCCAGTGAATTTTGAAAATGCCTCCGTCTCTTTTTATCCTGACTTTTCACCGCTTTTCCAGAAACAAAGACTTGGATTTCAGGGAGTGAAGAAACCATTGCGGGACTTGGGTCTCAGTCAGTAATAGCTTTATTCGATTTAAATTTACAAATCATAAAAGCATAACAATCATAAAACATACATTGCAATAGCACAAAATATCTACAAGTTAAAATTTGAGCCCATCCTTTGAATGCAAATTCCTATCTAGTTACGTTCATTTTATGGGATTAGCGTTTGAGACAATACCGTTACAGCTAGTTGCCCCTTAATTAGAACAAATTGGTGACAGGCAAGGTGAATCTATTAGAACCTTTCCATATGTAAGTCAAGGATAGCTGTTATGCAAAGGTTCAAAACGGTTAAAAGTGGAGATATTCCAGCCACTCAATGTGCGGACACTTCTGCCCATCGGGTGGTTATACTTAGAGCTTGGTTTTAATGAGCAAAGATATGACGAAGTGGGGTAAAAGTCGTGTAGATCCCAGGTGGATATAGGGCCATCTCCTTTTTGGGGCTGCCAAGTATGAAGATAAGGGACAACGTGTTTGCTCCTGAATTTTACTAGAACCAGGTCGCCGGTGATATCTTTTGGGAGGGATCCTAGCCAGCCCACCCTTCTAACACTCAAGATTCTTCCATCTATAGTGGGGGGCAGGGGTCTGTTTTTTGTTAGCCAAAAAGTAACCTTATTTATTAGGTCCTGATGCCTTTCGAATTTTCCACTTGTGAGTGATGGCACTCCCGAGAGAACGCACACAAATGGAGCGGCCTCCGGTGGTAGGTGAATGTGATTAGATAATCTTGGCATATTGCCATGGTTAGCAGCTGTCCCCTTATGGATTGTTGGTTCTTTGCTCCGTCCTACTCTGGCGGAAGTGCACTGTACTAATGTAGAGCTAGTGGATACTCTAGGAGTGTTTAAAACTGGCATGGGTGGGGCTACTGGTTGGATTTGGAGCTTAGTACTTTGTGCTGATGATTTAGGCGCTTCTGTGGTAGCGAGAGACTGGGGTTGGTTAGATTTTGAAATGCTTTTTATGAGTGTTGAATTGGCCTTGATTATTTCCTCTAATCCCGTAAGCCTATCCCCTAGAGTGTTCATTTTTTCTATCACCGGAGATATTATAGATTTGACCAGGTGTTCGATCTGGATCAATAGGGTTACATCGAAAGAAGGTGCAGAAGAATTTAAATTTAATTTCCCGGCGACCTCTGGGGCTGGGGGGGAGGTGGTAATGGCCAAGAGGGGGCTTGAGCACAATTTCAGTTGTTTTGCCTGGCTTCCCTGATGTGTAACTCCATTTTGCTTTCTTTTAGCCGGGGAATCCTGAGGGAGCGCTATGTTTAGGGTGATAGCTTTTGCAGATAGTGAGTGGGGGGTACCTAACGGACTATCATTTTGGTGGAATGGTGTACTAGTCTGGGGATTTGTGCTTGCTGTGGGACAGTTAAAGGCGCCAGTTTGCTTGATTCTTGGTTCCAGTGAAACATACTTTGTTTTACATAAACTGTTTAATTCCTCCAGCAGAGATAGGTTTTGTGCTATGTCGGCTACCTTTAAAGGAGATCGTTTGTTAGTTGTACTATCTGTGGACGGGGATCGTTCTAGTCTCTCTATTTCACGGGGTATGGGCAATGTTGTCCTATTTAGATAATGGTTGAGTGTCCCGTTCATCGAATCCCTCTGGGGGATGTCATTTTTGGTAGCTCCCTTACGGATCATAATGTGACTAGGTTAAAAACAGTGAGCACCAAAACAGCAGCAGGATCTGGTAATATCGAACTTCACAAACAAAAATCCATTGGGGAGGTCCGTAAGTAAGCATAAATGTAAAGTCCAAGTCTCTTTACCTCCTCTTGTTAAGGTGCCAGGGTGGGTGGCCCGTCCTGTCCTCTTCGTGCCTCTGAGGGCCACAGAGGGCCCGCCCTTTGCCCGCGCGCGTACCGCGATGCGGTAGCTATCAACTGCTAAGTAGGTAAAGGCAGGGGGGCGTGTCCGGGCGGGAAGAGGCCGCAGCTGTGGATGTATCCGGGCTGCTGGCCCTCGCAGTCCCGGTAAACTCTGGAGCTCTGCAGCAATGTCCACCCACAAGGAAACTGCTGGCGAGCAGTGAAGTACAGGAGGCAGGGGGGCGTGTCCGGCCGGGAAGAGGCCGCAGCTGTGGATGTATCCGGGCTGCTGGTCCTCGCAGTCCCGGTAAACTCTGGAGCTCTGCAGCAATGTCCACCCACAAGGAAACTGCTGGCGAGCAGTGAAGTACAGGAGGCAGGGGGGAGTGTCCGGCCGGGAAGAGGCCGCAGCTGTGGATGTATCCGGGCTGCTGGTCCTCGCAGTCCCGGTAAACTCTGGAGCTCTGCAGCAATGTCCACCCACAAGGAAACTGCTGGCGAGCAGTGAAGTACAGGAGGCAGGGGGGCGTGTCCGTCCGGGAAGAGGCCGCAGCTGTGGATGTATCCGGGCTGCTGGTCCTCGCAGTCCCGGTAAACTCTGGAGCTCTGCAGCAATGTCCACCCACAAGGAAACTGCTGGCGAGCAGTGAAGTACAGGAGGCAGGGGGGAGTGTCCGGCCGGGAAGAGGCCGCAGCTGTGGATGTATCCGGGCTGCTGGTCCTCGCAGTCCCGGTAAACTCTGGAGCTCTGCAGCAATGTCCACCCACAAGGAAACTGCTGGCGAGCAGTCAACTTGGGTCTCAAGTACGCCCTGTTGTTCCCTACCAGGCTTCGGATTGAATATCGGGAACGTGTGTTCTTTTTTGATCGCCCCGAAAATGTCAGTGACTGGCTTGACTCTCTGCCTATAAGAGATGAACATACTGGGCACCCCGAAGGCGCCGACGGGGGTGTGGCGGAATGAGGATTTCACCTGTGGATCCTGGCGTCTGAACTTTTCTGCTGTTTCAGCTAAGTCTGGACTTGGGTCTTCTGTTAGGCCTAGATCAGCCTGGGGGTGGCGGGGGTGAATGGGGACTCTTCCTCCTCCTGGGTTCTTTGCGTAGCTTAGTTTAGTAATGGGGCGACAGGCACACTGCAAGTTGGGGTGGCTTATTAGTCGTACGCAGGGGTGCAGGGTGGGGGGAGTAACACGTTCAAGTTGGGGGTTGGTGGGGGTGTGTGTGTATGTTTTTGTTTACTCACGAGGCATCGTATTGTACTTCTCATCTGCATTGATCATGGGGTTCTATGTGGGTCCTGCTCTGTCTACTTTTCGGGGATGGGGGGTGGCGAGTTGAGACTGTTATCCTGGAATGTCAATGGGTTAGGGGACAGAATTAAGCGGAGTATTGTTTTGCGATTCCTCAGGCGTCATTCTCCTGACATTGTCCTCCTACAGGAGACGCATTTAATGGGCAATGCATGTAAGCCTTTCACGTTGTACGTGCACGAGAGAGAAGGTTCTGCGTTGTCAGTATTGACGCAGTGTTTTGGGGACAAGCAGCGTCCATGTGTGTATTTTTCAGCTACGTTAGACCCAGTTGCTAAAGCGTTGCCGAGTTGTCTGAGAGCTACAGCGGCAGCTGCTGTTTCTATCCGACAGTCTGCTGGTTTGGTATTGGATAATACATTGATTGTGATGGTTCCACATGCAGTGGATACGTTATTAAACAACACTAAGACACAGCACCTTACTAGTGCACGTCTTTCAGGTTATGAGTTGACACTGTTGGCTAGCCATGTTCATATCAAAAGATGTAATGTGTTGAATCCAGCTACGTTGTTGCCGATCTCTACAGAGACGGATGCTCAAGAACAGCATGATTGTTTTCTTCGTACTGAAGAAGAAACGAAAGCTAGAGTTGACTTAAAAGATACTCCCCTTACGGATGTTGATGGTACGCTATGGGTTGATGGTTCGTGCTTTAAGCTTCCGAATGGTGAAACGACTGCAGCGTATGCTATCACAACTTTACATACAGTTGTTGAGACAGCACGCATACCACAGAATTCTGCGCAAGCAGCGGAGTTGATTGCACTGACTAGAGCGTGTGTGTTGTCAGAAGGAAAGCTAGTGAATGTTTATACCGATAGCCAGTATGCGTTTGGTGTTGCTCACAGTTTTGGGCGTTTGTGGAGAGAACGAGGGTTCCTTACTTCCCATGGTACTAAAATTCAGCATGGGCAGTTAGTGAATGAACTTTTGGAATCTCTCACTCTCCCAAAGCAGATTGCAATTGTGAAGTGTAGTGCGCATAAGAAAGTTGTGGACGATGTTGGTCGAGGGAATGCGTTTGCGGATGAAGTAGCGAAGGAACGGCGAAAGACATGATGAGCCGTATGTATGTTGGAGGCCCTGCTAATTGGGTTATGGCTGGTGGAATGTGTGAAGACACAATAGAAAGTGTGAAGATGATTCAGGCTGAAGCTACAGATAAATAAGTGAGTGTTTGGAGAGAGACTACGGGTATGTTGGATTCTACAGGTTGTTGGGTTGAGTTGTTGAAACACCAGCGATGGTTGTTGCCAGATGTGTATGTGCTCCCAGTGGTTACGATGGCTTATGGAATGGCTCATATCAGTTCAAAGGGAATATGTAAGTTGTTGGCTCCAGTTTGGCAGAATGCTGGAATCCCGAAATGTGCAGAAAATGTGGTGAAACATTGCATGATTTGTCTGAAGTATAATCCTGGTAAGGGAACTCCAACTCCAGCTGGTCATTTTGCTCTTCCGACGTATCCGTTTGAGGTGATACATCTCTCCATGTGAATATAATCTAGCTGTAACAATCTGAAGTATGCTCTTGTGGTTGCTTGTGCCTTTTCCATATATACCAGTGGAGTGGTGTGGCTCACTGGTTAGAGGCGGCAGATCCGTGAGCAGAAGTCGGCCCGGGACCAGGGTTCAATTCCCAACGCGGCAGGGTCATGGACTAGGGTCAGCGGACTCGACAATTCTCTCCTCGGTGCCTACTCTAACCTGGGGTCCCACTCGGCAACTCTGGGCATTAGCTTGCCTAATCTCCACAACGGCCCCATCAACGCCAGGGATGCCTGGCTCCACCTTGGGGATTCCCAGTAGGGACCATCCCACAGGGAAAGCCAGGATGGGTTCCCCAGCGGTATACAGCGCCGGGACGCCCCTTTGCTGTGGCAGCTGTGCGCTTTACAAGTATACGACATTTAACATTTAACATTTACCCCCTAAAGGATAATACTGCCTTGTCTACAGCCAAGGTTTTGCTGAGAGAGTACTTCCCTAGGTATGGATTGCCGAGAATTGTATGGTCGGACAATGGGAGTGAATTTGTGGGTCAAATCATGAAGAAAGTGTGTGCTGGTTTGGGAATAAATCAGAAGTTCCATGCAGCGAATCACCCCCAGTCTGCTGGACTTGTTGAATGTTAAAATGGTACCTTGAAGCTGAAATTAGCTAAGGTACAAGCGAGCACTGGTCTTTCATGGCCGGATGCCTTACCGTTGGCTCTTTTGTCAACAAGGACGACTGTGCATTCTCGAGTGGGACTTAGTCCGTATGAAATAGTTTTTGGTCGTCCAGCGAATGTTTGGGGTGTGCCTCATCCGAAAGAATACAGCAGTATTGAGTACCCTATGTTGGTGGATTACTTACATGACTTGACTGCTAAATTACATGTTCTCCACCAACAGGTCTATGACAGTTTGCCGACAGCTACTGCAGATCCTGGTCACGTAATCCAGCCTGGACAATACGTCCTCATCAAGAACTTTCAGCGCACCAAGAATCTGGAACCGAGATGGACTGGTCCTTATTTGGTGTTGTTGGTTACTAGAACCGCTGTTAGAGTAGCTGGCAAAAAGAACTGGGTGCATGCCACCCACTGTAAAAAAGTTCCTTTGACTTTACCGTATGATCAGTGGGTGAGGGATGGTATAGCTGATTCCGAATGTGAGCGAGTTCCTAGATTTGTGCCTTTTAGTGATGCTCATTTGACATGGACTCGGTCAGAACGCGAGGATGATGATGTTCTGCAAGCTGCTGTGCCTCCTCATCTGAAGATTGACACCACCAATCCGGAACTTTTATTCAAGGACCAGACTGTGCCGGATGAAGAACGCTACGATTTCAGACCAAGAAAGCTTGTACAAATGGACAAATAATAAACCTGAAACTGGAATTTTTTTAGATAGTGAATTTACACTTTGTCAGATCAAGAAACTTTTTTGCGAGGAGGAGCTTCGCGGGCATCCAAGATGGTCGCGTGAGCACAGAGCTCCCCGGACCCGCTCCGCCCTTCACGGATATCCTGACTACATCCTGATTTCGAGGACGGGCTTTTGTTCGTACATCCTTGTTGATCTTCGTACCTTTTGAAAAATCGAATTTGGACGCTGGGGTCCACTTTTGCATCGTCTCTACATTTTGTGGCCTACCCCGAGGCGGACCGGGGGCTCGGTTGCATGGCAGGCCGTGGAGTAGTGGAACAACATCGGCTGAGGGGTCCCCTCTGGTCGACCCCTCCTGACTTTCGGTTTCGTTTTCTGCTCCTGGCTCGGATTGGCAGAGGTGTAGCCCTGATCCACCTTCGGGTAGCCTGTTCACTTTGCTGGTTGGTGCTGGCTCGACTGACTGCCCACAACCCGGGCCCTTTTTTGTGCCTACAACCATCTGATCTGGTCTTGCTGTCTGTCTGGACACTCCACGACCGGCCATTTTCACCAGGTCGCGGGGACCCCTTCAGGGTCCCTTTTCCAATATGGCGACTGGACCGCCTCTGGAGAAGCGTAAGACAAAGGCACCTCTCCGTGGTGGCCAAACCCAGATGAACATTATGGATCACTACTCGCAGGCCAAGGGGTCGCCTGGCGTTGCGGGCCGCGTTTCGGATAATCCTAAAACCGTCCTTCCAGTGTCTTCGGAACCATCCTTACAGGACGTCATGGGTGCCATTGCCAACATGCAGGCCTCTATGGGACATCAGTACGAGGCCCTAGCCTCTAAGATCGACACGGTGGCTGTTGACATTACGCTGATTAGAGCGGATCTTGCGAAGACTAATGAGAGGGTCGAGTCATTGGGCTTGAAGACTTCTAGTCTTACTGCGGATGTCACAGAAGCCCAGACTGAGATCGGCAATCTGCGTTCCTCGCATGGCCTGATGGCTCGTCGTCTCGAGGACTACGAAAACAGGGCCCGTTGCAACAATGTGCGCCTTATTGGTGTCCCGGAGAATCCCGAGATCCTGGGGGTTGACCTCTTGGTGGAGGACTTGATTACCAACTATCTTTCTCCCGCTGGACTCAGCAAGTTCTTTGCGGTTGAGCGCGCTCATCGTGTCCCTGGCGGGAAGGCTAAGCCGGGTGCTCCCCCGAGGCCCATTATTGCCAGGTTGTTCCACTTTCGAGACCGGGATGCTGTTCTGCAGGCCTCACGGGACAAGGGCCCAGTGAATTTTGAAAATGCCTCCGTCTCTTTTTATCCTGACTTTTCACCGCTTTTCCAGAAGCAAAGACTTGGATTTCAGGGAGTGAAGAAACCATTGCGGGACTTGGGTCTCAAGTACGCCCTGTTGTTCCCTACCAGGCTTCGGATTGAATATCGGGAACGTGTGTTCTTTTTTGATCGCCCCGAAAATGTCAGTGACTGGCTTGACTCTCTGGCTATAAGAGATGAACATACTGGGCACCCCGAAGGCGCCGACGGGGGTGTGGCGGAATGAGGATTTCACCTGTGGATCCTGGCGTCTGAACTTTTCTGCTGTTTCAGCTAAGTCTGGACTTGGGTCTTCTGTTAGGCCTAGATCAGCCTGGGGGTGGCGGGGGTGAATGGGGACTCTTCCTCCTCCTGGGTTCTTTGCGTAGCTTAGTTTAGTAATGGGGCGACAGGCACACTGCAAGTTGGGGTGGCTTATTAGTCGTACGCAGGGGTGCAGGGTGGGGGGAGTAACACGTTCAAGTTGGGGGGTGGTGGGGGGGGTGTGTGTATGTTTTTGTTTACTCACGAGGCATCGTATTGTACTTCTCATCTGCATTAATCATGGGGTTCTATGTGGGTCCTGCTCTGTCTACTTTTCGGGGATGGGGGGTGGCGAGTTGAGACTGTTATCCTGGAATGTCAATGGGTTAGGGGACAGAATTAAGCGGAGTATTGTTTTGCGATTCCTCAGGCGTCATTCTCCTGACATTGTCCTCCTACAGGAGACGCATTTAATGGGCAATGCATGTCAGCCAATGAATAGGCGTGGTTATCGGTTGTTGGCCCATGCGGGGTTTACTTCTGGGTCCAGGGGGGCTGGTATTCTCATTCGGTCCTCTCTCCCTTTTGCAGTGGACGATGTGAAACTTGACGATAGGGGGCGCTATGCGGTGCTCACTGGTAGGTGGGAGGGGAAGACATTATCCATACTTTCAGTTTATGTCCCCCGGGTCTGCAGGCCTTAACCTACGCAGATCTGTGTAGAGTCCTTTTGGACCTTCCGGAGGGCCTTCTTATTTTTGGTGGGGATTTGAACTCGGTTGTTTCTGGCTCCCTTGATCATCACCCTCCCAGAGATCTACCCAGGGCACAAATGTGGTTGAGTGATTTGCTAGAGACCTTTGGGCTTGTGGACGCTTGGAGACTATTACACCCTACACAGTTGCAGTACACCTTCCACTCTGGGGCACACGGCAGCCTTTCCAGATTGGACTATTTCTTAATGCCAGCGGTCCAATCCTCCTCCATCAGACAAATCCATCAGCTCCCTAGGGGTATTTCCGATCACTCCCCCTTATGGCTCCGGTATGAGGTTGGGGCAGACGATGAGGGAAGAGTTGCTCCTATTAATCCATGGTACTTTCGCAATCCCAAGACCCGTTCGGAACTTGTAAAAGCTATTGAGCATTATTTTGACGAAAATGTGGGGTCTGTTTCTTCTGCTGTCTCGCTATGGGAAGCATTTAAAACTGTTATCCGTGGTCAGTCCCTGTCCTTGATTGTCGTTGCTAAGAAGGCCGCCAATGTGGAGGTCTTGCGATTGGAATCTGAGATAGGCGCTCTGGAGGACGATCTTCGGTTGGGCGTCTCCAGTATGAAGTTGCACTCCCTTGCATTGAAACAAGCTGACTACAAGGCTCTGGTAACTGATGCTGCGAAAGTGATGTATAGGGAGCAGCAGGGACGACTGTATGATGTGGGAGACAAAGCGGGTAAATTGCTTGCGTGGTTGGACAAGAAAGAGAGGGTTAATTGTGTGGTCCCTGTGATTGAGCGGCTTGATGGAGAGTGTGTCACTGATCCAGCCGGGATCGTTCAGTGTTTTGCGGACCACTTTGAGACTGTATACACCTCTGTTTGTGATAGGGATGAAGAAGACTCCCGATTGTTGTTGCGGGACATTGCTTTGCCTCGCCTTTCTGACGCTGACAGAGACCTCATGGATGCTCCACTTACAGTGGATGAAGTTGCGGTGGCTATTCGTTCTCCCCGTTCGGGTAAGGCGATGGGCCCCAATGGTTTGCCCATTGAATTGTACAAGCTGTGACCTGATAAAATGGCGCCCTACTTAAGGGACATGTTCCTCAAGGCTCTTGAGTCTGGCTCCCTCCCCTTGGACCAACGACTCGCTACTATCGTAGTCATTCCTAAGGAGGGTAAGCCACGGGATCGTTGCACTTCGTACAGACCTATCTCTTTGCTCAATGCCGAACCCAAATCTTTGGCTAAACTATTAGCGAATCGCTTAGTCACTGTGATCGGGGACTTGATCCATCCAGATCAATCCGGTTTTATCCCACACCGCAACACTGCTTTGAATCTGCGCAGACTCCACGGAGTTCTCGCGAGAGCCGGGACGCTTGCTGAACCGGCCATTTTGGCTTCTCTTGACGCTACCATGGCCTTCGACACTATTGAATGGCCCTACCTTTGGGCAGCCCTCTCGAAATTCGGGTTTGGGCTGGGCTTCATAGCCTGGGTGAAACTTCTTTATGAGAGTCCCCTGGCCCAGGTAGTTGTTAATCGAAGAGTGTCATGCGTCTTTACGCTTGGACGAGGTACCCGGCAGGGCTGTCCGCTGTCCCCCTTGCTCTTTGCTCTCGCTCTTGAACCCTTGGCAGAGTGGCTCCGTCGGGAACCTTCTATGTGGGGCATCCGATGGTCTCCTGATTTCGAGGATCGAGTCTCGCTATACGCGGATGACATCCTCCTGTATCTCACTTCCTCCAAAAAGTCCCTGAATGTACTTTTTGATGTTCTGACCTCTTTCGGAAAGAACTCCGGTCTTGTTATTAATTGGGCTAAATCCTGTGTCTACGTTTTGGCGGGGGATCTCCCTCCACTGCCGCGTAGATTTCCGATTCACGTAACTGAGGCCGGTTTTAAGTACTTGGGGATTTATGTTTCCTTGGACCCCTCTAAGCGCTACGAGCTTAATTTATTACCCCCCCTTCAGCGTCTCAGGCTCGATGTGGCTCGCTGGCGTAGGTTGCCGCTATCGCCCCTCGGTAGAGCGGCGCTTTTTAAAATGATGTCTCTGCCCCGATTTTTGTACGCGCTTCAGAATTCCTTTGATCAGATTGCCTCGGGTTATTTTCGTGAAGTGGAGAGCCTACAGAGACAACTGGTCTGGGACGGGCGTGCCCGTATTGCTCTCTCTAAACTCACGCTTCCGTGGTATGATGGCGGTATAGCCCTCCCGGACATCAGACATTATTACTGGGCATCCCAGTTAAGTGCGATTAATCATGCGACTTACGCACCAGGCCCTGCCCCGGCGTTCTACATGGATAGATTTATTCTGCCAGGGGGGACCTTCAGCAGAGCGCTGTACTCTGGAGGACTCCGTGGAACATTGACCGGTCCCACTAAGATTGCAGTGAGAGTGTGGCGTGATGCGACTGCGGCCTTGGGTTGGTGTGGCAAGTTCACTCGGGCCACCCCTTTGTATGATTCGGAATGTTTGGGCCATTTGTGGAAAACAAAAGGCTTTGATAAATGGGATATGATTGGTGTCAGCAGAGTGGGCGATCTGTGGTCGAAGGGTACTGTTAAGTCCTTTGACGTGCTTCAAGTGGAGTACGAGCTTGGTGACAATGAATTCTTTAGGTACGCCCAGGTCCGTCATGCTCTGTTGTCGGTGTTTGCTGTGGGTGATGATATTCCTGAGTCTTCCCCTCTGGAGGACCGCATTTTGGATGGTCATGTACCCGACAGCACGATCTCATTGATTTATAAAAAACTCATCAATAACAGAGCTGACTTGCTGGTTCGCCTCAGGGCTGCGTGGTGTGCGGACAGACTGGAATTGGATGATGAGGACTAGCAGTCTGCTTTGTCCTCGCCTAGGGAGGTCGCCATTCCTGCTCGTTTGAGGTTCGTCCAGCTTAAGATACTTCACCGAGTGTATGTCACTGGGCCTTGTCTGGTTCGAATGGGTTTTTCCTTGGATGGGTTATGTAAGCATGGCTGTGGGATGTCTGGTACCTTTCTCCACATATTGTGGGAATGCCCGGAGGTGGTTAAGTTCTGGTCCCGGGTACATGATGTCATGGAGATTGTTACGGTGTGTCCCTGCTGCCCGAGGCCAGGCGTTGTTTGTTGAATGTTTGGGAGCCTAATGACTACGGCTCGGCACAGATTGTATGGGCGACCCTTGGGAATATGGTCGCGAAAAGGGACATTGCCCAGCTCTGGGGTTCACATAGACTGCCCACCTTATCCAAGTGGAAAGAGAACTTGGACTGGTGCATGTTCCGAGAGAAGACCGTGTACCTTTCCCGGGGACGGCCCAAGAAATGGGTTAGAATCTGGTCCCAATGGAACGCCTATCGTGGTAATATATGTACTCCCCTGCAGGATGTACCCATTTATGTGTCTTCGTCCCCCTAATTGACATTCACTCTTCATCTATTGTCAATGATTCCGCTTGTTTCCTTGTCCGCCCCTATCCCCGTACTAGCCAATTGAAATGTATCCATCTGTCCTTTGAGCTCTGCCCGCACGGACCCATGATAATGTACTATTATGTTTTTGCCTTGTGAGGTTTGGTTTGTTTTTATGTATGTTTGTTTATTTTCAATAAAAAACTTTAAAAAAACCAAAACTTTTTTGCCTTTTCCTTTTTCGAGTCACCATCCGGACTTCGCTGCAGGGTCACGGTAGGAAGTTCTTAAGGGGTGAACCGCGTAGTGACACCAGGTCCGTGGTCCAGGGTCGTTAGTACGATCTTGGCGCACACTTAAGTGAAGAAGGTAACGACTGTGAGCAGCACGTTAGAGGATGGAGTTTTTTGAGTCTGACCAGAGTGTTAGGAAAGTGGATTCTAAAGTCCGAATATGTATATTGGTTCGTAGCAAATGTTTTTTAATAATGTGTTTTCTAATGCTTTTGAATATTATGTTAGCTTGTGTGGGTTGGATTTTCTATGTCACACAACAGCCGCTTACATCTACCTCCCAACCTTCTCTTTCTTTTTCTACTGTTTCTCCACATGAGTTTCATACGTTGCCTGAACATGAACAGACAGGAAGATCAGAATTTGTGAACAATTCGTTTATACAAATGTTGCATCAGCATCAGTTAGTCATAAATACTACGAATTGTTGGGTGTGTGGTCTTATGCCACATACGACAGATAAGGGAACGCCATATTTGGTTTTGCCTTTTTCACCTAATGGGTCAGTTTGGGCACTCCAATCGATGTTTATCTATGCGAATGAAGCCTCTCCAGTGCGGTCTGTTAAGGATAACGTGAGTAATAATGCTTTGATACGGGGAATAGTCGATATGATTAGAGATATCGACGCGTATAACGCTATTCCCAAAGATGAGATACGAGCATATGTCGGTTGGAATAAGACGACATATAGTGTTAGTCTGACTGAGAAAGAGAGACAGCGAAGGTCTCTTCCGATTTGGATTGTACCCCAGCATGGTCATCTTTGCTTACAAGGTAATGGTCAGAATCCGAGAGCTCAGTTTGGTAAGAGTGTGTGTGTTCACACATACGTTTATATGTCCCAGAAATCTCCTCCGTTCGTGCTAGCCAAAGGCACGTATTTTGTTTGTTATGACAAAGCGTATACATGGTTGCCGTCTGATTTTTCGGGCACATGTTATGTAGCGTTTTTGCTTCCCCCTACATACACAGCTGCTTTTGACTACCATAAGACAAGATTTGATAGAGGTATTATTGATGCGAAAGATACTGTTGCACAAGGAAAGGATGTCCTGCTTGTGGATGGCGCCCAGTGGTATCGCTGATAACAGTTCTGCCACCTCCTATTCAGCACTGTCATTGTGCTCTTCTGAATACTAGATCCCTTGTCAGACACTCCACGGATATTTGGAATCTTCTTGTTGACTCCAATATATCCTGCCTGTTCTTAACAGAAACTTGGTTAGGGGAAGGCTCAGGACCGGATCTGGCCTGTGCCTTACCTCCGAACTTCACTATCCTAAGAAAGGACAGAGTCGGGGGCAGGGGAGGTGGAGTGGCCCTTATTGTGGACAAGGCCCTCGTGTGCACTTCTTTTCCTGTGGAGAATATCGCAGGCTGCGAAGCCTTAGGCTTTACACTTAGCCTTTCTGCGTCTCAGACGTGCACGGGGATCCTTGTGTATAGACCACCCGGGCCTATTGGCTCGTTCTTTGATGATCTGCAGGCTGCACTGTCCACACCCTGTATGCGATCAGCGCACTGTGTTTTGTTAGGGGATCTGAACTTGCATATGGACATGATAGCGGACCCCGATGCGTCTAAATTGCAGGATATAACTGCATTGCTCGGGCTTGTTCCTTTCATTGATAGACCCACCCATCTCAAAGGCCATACTCTTGACCTAATCTTTTCTACGACGCAGATTGTGGTGTCCCCGCCGCTCCCTGTTTTATGGTCGGATCATTTTCTAATAAATTTTAAAATCCCATATGAGACCAGGATCGGCCAGAGAGCACAGAAGGGTGTGATCCGACAGTCAAGACCGTTTCACTTAGTTACGGCAGAAATGCTGTCGGACGCCCTTTGCCGACATCCATGTAAACTTACAGGTAATTTAGATTCTGACCTGGATTCGGTTCAGAAATGGCTGAAAACAAGATTTGAGGAGCTAGCTCCAGCTAAGTCAGCCAGATCAGCCCCTAGACATAAGTCCGCCCCTTGGTTTACTCCTGCATTACGGAAAATGCGCCAAGACTGTAAAAAGGCTGAAAGACTGTGGCGGCGCAAATATGAACCAGATGAGAAAAGAAAATATCGCGATACCATAAAACTCTACCATAAATATATCTCCGAAGGTAAAAAAGATTATCTTGAGCGGAGAATAGATCAAGCGGATAATATGAGTGGAGAACTTTTTAGAATAGTAAAGGAGTTTACTGATCCTGCTGCATGCGCTCCCACTCACTCCCACACAGAAGAATGGATTAGGCAGCTTGCTGACTTTTTTGTATCAAAAATTAAAGCTATTCAGGAATCCTTTCCCTCTGCTGATGCGGATGCAGTGGCTTGTATGCCGAGCTCTGTATCGTCAGCAGGGGCAGAGATAGGGCCCATACTATCGGTCTTTCCATTAATGTCCTGTACCACTTCCCACGACTTGATGTCCCGGCTTCAGTCTGGTTCACCCCTGGATGTATGTCCAGCAAAATGTTTGGGTAGAGTGGCTTCGGCAGTTAACATCTTGCTGAACCCCCTGCTCAATCTCTCCCTGAGTTCGGGAGTGGTGCCACAGGAATGGAAGTATGCATTGATTCTGCCGCTACTCAAAAAACCTCTATTAGATCCCCTGATGCAGGCTAACTATAGACCTATCTCCCTGCTTCCTGCTCTGGCTAAGGTGGTTGAGAAACATGTACAGCACACACTTACCAACTATATCGAGAGTAACAACATTCTCCATGATTCTCAATCCGGTTTCCGTGCGAATTACAGCACGGAGACAGCCCTCTTGGAGGTGACCGAAGCTATCAGAGATACCCTCGATTGCGGAGGGAAGGCTATGTTAGTCTTGCTTGACCTGTCGGCGGCTTTCGACACCGTCCCGCATGACGGTCTCCTTTTAAGACTCTGGGAGATCGGGTTGCGTGGGACGGTGTTGGACTGGTTTCAATCCTTTCTATCGGGCCGTCGACAGGTGATCTGGGCACCACCGTTCTCCGCCGAAATGCCCCCGCTAGAGGTGGGGGTTCCTCAAGGGTCCATTCTGAGCCCCACCCTTTTTAATATCTATATGGCCCCTCTGGCGGGGGTAGCGGAGGCTTTTGGTGCCCAGATCATATCTTACGCTGATGACACCAAGCTCCTGTTTACTTGCAGGAAGGGAGAGGTTTTTGACGGCGACAGGATCAAAGGCTGTCTGAGTGCGGTCTTTGCATGGTTCCAGCAGCACAGCCTGAAATGCAACTCAGATAAGTCTGAGTTGCTTTTCTTTGGTTGTGCCCCTGATCCCTGTTGGAAATTGTGGTGGCCTCAGGACATGTTCCCACCAGAGAAGGCGTCTTCCCAAGTTAAGAACTTGGGGGTAGTGTGTGACGACGACCTCTCTTTTAGACCCCATATTATGGGGCTATCGGGGAAATGTTTCGGTATCCTGAGGATGCTTAGAAAATTTCTTCCACTCCTCTCTCTGCAATATAAAAAAATTATTGTCCAGGCGTTAGTAGGGTCTCGACTCGACTACGCCAATGCGTTATACTCAGGACTACCCAAATATTTGCTGGCTAGATTGCAAATAGTGCAGAACTCAGCGGCAAGAGCCATTTTTGGCCTGCCAAGGAGAGCAAGAGCTTCAGAGCTGCTAAATAGGTTGCATTGGCTACCTATCTCTAAAAGAGTTGTTTTTAAAATCCTTACGTTGGATTTTAAGGCCCTTCACTCTGTGGGTCCGAATTACATCAGGAAGCGTGTGGCTTTTTATGCGCCGCGGAGGATGTTGCGGTCAGCTGCGTTGGTTAAAGTGGATGTACCGCCTATCAGACGTGCCCGGATGGGAGGTCGGTCCTTCCAATATGTGGCGGCATGCCGTTGGAATGAGCTTCCTATCACTCTCCGCAAAGCCAATAGTCTCCTCTCTTTTAGAAAGGAGCTAAAGACTATGCTCTTTTCTGCATAAGTTGTAGGACCGTTGTGATTCGCTGGTTCTGTGTTTCTTGGTTTTCAGACCCCTTTGTCAAAGCGCCGGGACACCCCTTTGGGTAGCCGTGCGCTCTAAAAGAGTGGTATAACATAACATAACATAACAAGAAGTTGGAGACTTCTTTAAGGGTTTCCTGCCCTTTTGAGATCCTATGGCTAATAGTAGGAATATTCGTCAGCTTACGAGAGTGGTTGAGGCCACTATAAATGAGACTGCAGGTGCCCTTAGTAATTTACTGCTGAGCTTCAAGCAGATCGCCTTATGACATTACAGAATCGCTTTTTTTTAGATATTATATTGGCAGATAGAGGTGGAGTATGTAATTTGATCGGACCTAGTTGCTGCGTTTTCATACCAGATAATGCCCCGACGGTGTACCAAGCTATCCAGAAGTTGCATAAGTCTGCTGAGTCTATACATGTAGACGAACGTAACTGGTCGTTGATAGGATGGTTTTGGGAATTGCTGTCCAAATGGGGATGGAAGGTTCTGATGTTTTTTGGAAAGGTTTTAGCGATCCTTTTCTCGTGTTGCTTATGCATCCAGTGTGGTCCCGCCATTTGTGGCCTTTGTGCTACGATCTCTGTGAGAAGACCCATCTCGAGAGAAGTGAAGGATAATAAGATGATGTTGCAGCAACACCTTGATGATCTGATGAGAATAGATATAGACCTGGATTCAGATTGACGTGAGGTTGGGTCATTGCCTACGTAATGGCAAAAGGAGGGACTGAGGTTCCGTGGTTTTTGGAACTGGACTCCATTTTGTTTTGCGTTGTTCGAGACGCCATTTTGTGTTGCCCTCACGTAGGCCGTGGAAGTAAACGAACGAACGAAGTTGCATGGGCCTCGTTGTTCCTGTACATATTAACGTGGGCCTTTTCGACTTGCGAGTGAACTGCAAGATGTTGACCCCTTTCACCTGAAACTGACCCTTCCACGAAGCTAGTTTCGTTAGCTGATAGTAATCTGGGAATCCAATCATTGTTCAGGATATCGTTAGCCTTTAGTTTCTTGCACATATCTTATCCTACACTATATCTGAATTGCTCTTTTCTTTATGTCTTTTCATTACATGGGTAGTGCTTTCATTTATGGATTTGTCCGGCTTTTGGTAATCGAATTTGGGACAGTCCTAATAATTAACTTGTGGGGTTGGTACAATGTAAAGTGAGCTTTTTGGAATGTGATAATGTATAGAAATGTGTTTCTATTGGTCAGAATTTGCCGCAATGGGTGTGCATTCGTAATGGGTTGAAACTGTGCATAAAAGAAGATGTCTTGCTCTACGAAATTTGAGCAGTTTCCTGAGTTGTACACCGTGTTGTATTGCTTGGTTCACTGTTACTAGTTGCAGCTAATAAATTTGATCTCTGACGCCACCTAAAAGTATTCCGTGTCTCTGTTTGCCGGGACAGGGGAACCCGAAGACTTTGGGCGTGTCCCTGACGCCGCTGGGTTCTAAGAAAACCCGGTTCTTCAGTGGGCCCACCCACTATTTTCACAGTGTGAACACCGTCCACCCTGCCTAGAAGTTGGGCCACACAGAAAAATGCTGAACGTGCCCCGTTGTCATTTTCAGACTCTTGGACACGTTCAGCAGCACCTGCACATTGTCTGCTTTTCCTTCCCATCAGCAACGTTCTGGAAGCGTGGGGGGCTTTTATATCTTCACCTCCAGCTGGGCCAAAGATAAAGGCCAAGTTAAGGGGCCATTAGGCCCTCCTTTTGATGGAGTAGCCTGGAACCTCACACTATGTAAATGCAAGAGAGGGAAACAAAAGCACACAGCTTGTTATCTCTTCACAGGTACTTAAGAGCGGCATGCTTTTTACTTTATTATGTCCCTTTATGTAAGTGCATGAACTGTAAGAAATATTTTTATATTATGTACTAAACTTTGAAAACAATTCTTTAAAAATCATTGAATAAAATACTATTGAGTAGTATTTCCCATTCTTGGATTTCTGTTCCAGCGGTGGATGTTGAGTGTTTTGATTGAACCATTCATATCAGTACTGGCACTTTTGTTCTGTTAGCTACTATTGAGGCTCAGCCTTACTGATTAGAGCCAGCCCCCCTTTGTTTGTAGTATATTGAGCAGGTTTTTGCCTGCGAGGTTTTTCCTATAATTCCATTGACCTTGGAGTAAAGGATTATTTTTTGGTCCTCATCCTTGGTTAGGTTTGAATTAATTGACTTACTTCAACCTGCATGTATGTTTGTTGTATTTTTTTAACACAATTTTTTTCTCATTTTTGTTTTTTCACGTGATGGCAGAAAAGGACACTTTTGCTTACACTGAGGACCACATCAGGAGCCTGCTGAGCGACCCGCCAGTTTTCGCATCGGTTTCCTTGAGTGTGACAGCGACCTCCCATAACGAATCTGATAAGTTGCTTCGCCTAAAAAAGGCCCTGTTGACACCGGTCTGCGAGAGCATTCGGGTATACAAACAATCGAACCCCGAGCTCTATTTTGTACATTACCTTGCAGGATCAACTCTGATTGAGTTTTGATTAATTTATCAGTTACATAGGAATGTACTTTTGAAAAATACGTTTATTAATTCTGGAAATCATTTGCAGACCTGGTTGTTGTTGTTTTTTGTTTTTTGCTTGTGTGTAATTTTTCACTTTTTCTCCTTCTTCTTTAATTATATACAGAAATAATGTTTCTTTCCTTTTTTTGAGTGCGTGTATGTGATATGGATGCTTGTGACATGCCTGAACAATTGAATGAAAGATTGAGTATATAGTTAATGTTTTTATGCTCCACGTGTTAGTTTGAGAAATATTTTTATATTATGTACTAAACTTTGAAAACAATTCTTTAAAAATCATTGAATAAAATACTATTGAGTAGTATTTCCCATTCTTGGATTTCTGTTCCAGCGGTGGATGTTGAGTGTTTTGATTGAACCATTCATATCAGTACTGGCACTTTTGTTCTGTTAGCTACTATTGAGGCTCAGCCTTACTGATTAGAGCCAGCCCCCCTTTGTTTGTAGTATATTGAGCAGGTTTTTGCCTGCGAGGTTTTTCCTATAATTATATTGAACTTGGAGTAAAGGATTATTTTTTGGTCCTCATCCTTGGTTAGGTTTGAATTAATTGACTTACTTCAACCTGCATGTATGTTTGTTGTATTTTTTTAACACAATTTTTTCTCATTTTTGTTTTTTCACGTGATGGCAGAAAAGGACACTTTTGCTTACACTGAGGACCACATCAGGAGCCTGCTGAGCGACCCGCCAGTTTTCGCATCGGTTTCCTTGAGTGTGACAGCGACCTCCCATAACGAATCTGATAAGTTGCTTCGCCTAAAAAAGGCCCTGTTGTCACCGGTCTGCGAGAGCATTCGGGTATACAAACAATCGAACCCCGAGCTCTATTTTGTACATTACCTTGCAGGATCAACTCTGATTGAGTTTTGATTAATTTATCAGTTACATAGGAATGTACTTTTGAAAAATATGTTTATTAATTCTGGAAATCATTTGCAGACCTGGTTGTTGTTGTTTTTTGTTTTTTGCTTGTGTGTAATTTTTCACTTTTTCTCCTTCTTCTTTAATTATATACAGAAATAATGTTTCTTTCCTTTTTTTGAGTGCGTGTATGTGATATGGATGCTTGTGACATGCCTTAACAATTGAATGAAAGATTGAGTATATAGTTAATGTTTTTATGCTCCACGTGTTAGTTTGAGAAATATTTTTATATTATGTACTAAACTTTGAAAACAATTCTTTAAAAATCATTGAATAAAATACTATTGAGTAGTATTTCCCATTCTTGGATTTCTGTTCCAGCGGTGGATGTTGAGTGTTTTGATTGAACCATTCATATCAGTACTGGCACTTTTGTTCTGTTAGCTACTATTGAGGCTCAGCCTTACTGATTAGAGCCAGCCCCCCTTTGTTTGTAGTATATTGAGCAGGTTTTTGCCTGCGAGGTTTTTCCTATAATTCCATTGAACTTGGAGTAAAGGATTATTTTTTGGTCCTCATCCTTGGTTAGGTTTGAATTAATTGACTTACTTCAACCTGCATGTATGTTTGTTGTATTTTTTTAACACAATTTTTTTCTCATTTTTGTTTTTTCACGTGATGGCAGAAAAGGACACTTTTGCTTACACTGAGGACCACATCAGGAGCCTGCTGAGCGACCCGCAGTTTTCGCATCGGTTTCCTTGAGTGTGACAGCGACCTCCCATAACGAATCTGATAAGTTGCTTTGCCTAAAAAAGGCCCTGTTGTCACCGGTCTGCGAGAGCATTCGGGTATACAAATAATCGAACCCCGAGCTCTATTTTGTACATTACCTTGCAGGATCAACTCTGATTGAGTTTTGATTAATTTATCAGTTACATAGGAATGTACTTTTGAAAAATACGTTTATTAATTCTGGAAATCATTTGCAGACCTGGTTGTTGTTGTTTTTTGTTTTTTGCTTGTGTGTAATTTTTCACTTTTTCTCCTTCTTCTTTAATTATATACAGAAATAATGTTTCTTTCCTTTTTTTGAGTGCGTGTATGTGATATGGATGCTTGTGACATGCCTGAACAATTGAATGAAAGATTGAGTATATAGTTAATGTTTTTATGCTCCACGTGTTAGTTTGAGAAATATTTTTATATTATGTACTAAACTTTGAAAACAATTCTTTAAAAATCATTGAATAAAATACTATTGAGTAGTATTTCCCATTCTTGGATTTCTGTTCCAGCGGTGGATGTTGAGTGTTTTGATTGAACCATTCATATCAGTACTGGCACTTTTGTTCTGTTAGCTACTATTGAGGCTCAGCCTTATTGATTAGAGCCAGCCCCCCTTTGTTTGTAGTGAACTGTAAGAATGTCATATGTGTTGGTCTGTCCCAGTATTTACACACACTTTTTCAAGCAAGTGTGTAAATCAGTGTACAATATGTTTTGCATGAGTCAGTGATGGTTAAAAGGTGTAGCAGTCACATATCCTACATAGCTCACTGTTCTATATTGAAAGGCTTACTATTTATGAGCTGCAAGTAACTAAAGGATCTGTTTTCAGAGCAGTAACCCACTTACCTTGCTACATAAAAAAAACATTCTATCACTTGCATATTACATGATGCGCTTTACAAGCACATTAACCTTCTATACTACTTCGAGTCAGATCTGGGACTACACAAAACAGAAATCGCTCCAAGAAATACTCTAACCACCTGGGTTATCTCACCAATTATTATTCCATGATATATACTGTGCAACTCTGCAGCAGATGTCTTTCCCCCTAAAAATATTAGAAAACGCAGACTTTGCAAACAAATCAGCATAAAAGATCTACCAACATGCTTCTCCTTGCTGCCAATTTCTTTGAGGCAGGGTTTTAGAAAATTTGTAAAATTAGTTGAGGCATCAGGATTGCGCCACTTTTGTTTTAGCACAACCCCAAAGCGAAATCTAGTTTGTTAAATCTCATAATGCGCTCAAATGCACTCATGATATGTGATGTCACTTACTGTGATGCCACGTGTGAGATAATGCATTGTGACATCACAGGCTGTGATGGCACAGACTATGATCTTACTTGCATACTGACTAACTAGGTTAGTCCCCCCCCCCACATGGTGGAGCAGTGAGAAAGTCCATAGCGTAAAAAAATACAATTTACATATTTTTCCCCACAGTGCAGGCAGTTTCATGTTTTCTCATCCACCACATGCATTCCAAAAAGGCCTGCTCCAGACCCTTGCCTCTGGGTAACTTTATGTGGTGTCAGTCAGCCAACACTGCAGTTCAGCAGTCATTCAAGACTCCTTTGAAAAGCACCACCACCGACCCATCTGTGGCCCCCAGGTCAAAACTAGAGATCCTTCCAACTGTCAGTGTCACCCATATCCAGTGATACCTTAAACTGACAGCCACCCTTAAGTTAAGTTCCTACTGCTGCTGAATAGAACAGAGCAATAAGAATTGAAATGTAATTAATTTTTACTTACCTTATTTAGGCTGTCAGTGTCATAGCTGCCAAGGTTTCAGATTGCTATGTGTGACTTTTCAGAAGTTCAGTGTAATAATGAGTGACATTTCAAGGACTAGGAGTGACACTTTCTCCCGAGCAAAATCCAGAAATGAAGAGGGAAATATATTAAATTAAATTAAATTAGAGCAACAAGAAAATCGTAAAAATGCTGCAAAGCACTAGAAATGCATTAAGCCTCAGGCTGAGAGACAAAGAAGTCTAAGGCATAGCCATCAGGTAGGGCAGTTTAGTGTTTATAATTTTATAAACGAGTTTCATGCCCGCTTCCAATACAACCCCTGAAGTGACAGTTTTGGGCTGATTGTTTTGAGCTTTTTTCTGGGTGTGTTTGGTTTGCTGCACTGGGTTGTACTCTTGATTTTTCTTATATTACTATAAACCTTTCCTGCAGTAAAATCACATATGCACGCTGTCTTCTAGTACACACCCTGAAGTGTAGGTGTGACAGGTTCACTATATGGGCTGAATTTTTTGGCATCGAATTCTGGTGCTGTGCCGCAGTTGTAAGATATTATTAGAGCTCCTATTGCTCAAATGGGTGTTAATTCTGATATTGATATGTTTCCCTTGTCGTCTTTGCTTGTTTTTTACCTCGTGAGAAAGTGTCACTTCGTCGTTAAATGTCACTCATAATTACACCGAAATTATTAAAATGTCAGACAAAAGTAATCTGAAACCTTGGCAGCTATGCATTATTGCCAGCAAGGACTCTTATTTTATGCCCCTCTTTAACCTCCAGGGCAGCTAAGCACACACTTACTTGAAAGGAAATTGTAGCTGTGGCCATCTCGAGAGCCGCTCCATTTCACGAGATGCCCACCGCCTGGCTCGCCTCTCTCTCCCTGTAGTATCCGGCTGCCCACATCAGGCTCGCTCTAGCTGGCAGGCTCAGTTGCATGGGCCATCATGGTGGTGGGACAGGCTGGGTCATCGGGCGCATGTGATGCAGCGAGCCATGTCCGAGTTCAGCTGCTGTCCAAATGAACGAAAGTGAAAGCAGTGACTCGCAGCGTCACTGTAGTAGCGCGTAGGCTGGCCAAACAAAGATCCCAAGGGCCGTCATTGGTAGCGCTTTCGCGCGCTACAAGATTGACGGCCCTGGGAACCACATAAACAGTACGGCATGCGGCGCACCGGCTCGCACCATCACTACGCTACATGGTGCAGGATTTGGTTGCATTTTCAAATACACGTGCGAGCACTGGCTGCTCAGCAACAACCGCCACACAGGTGCCCACCGCCTCCAAAATTGTGCCGCCTGGGGCAGACCACCCCCCTGCCCATCCTAGCTACGCCGCTGTCTAAAATACGGGGTCAGAAGGCATTAAAAAACTATTTCGGAGAAATGCCCCCACCAAGCAGTTAAGATAGGCTAGCAATAACTTGCTGATTGTTCCTAGTTTTAGGAAAGCTAGATGGGGGGTAGAGCCTTCTCTTTGGCTGTGGCTAAGCTTTGGAACTCCCTTCCTCTCTCAATCTCGGCTCTGGACTCTCATTTTCTCTTCCGTAAAAAGCCTTGAAGACCTGGCTTTGCACTCTTTCAACTCTGTACACCTTGTACATATGTGCACCTCGGTCTCCTGACCTCTTTCCGCAGCGCCTTGACGCCCCTGGGCTAAGTTTACGCTTTATAAAGCTTATATTCATTCATTCATTCAAAGGTCAACCCATACACTTTGAGGCTTGGATAGTTAGGGGTATCTTCTTTCCTCAACAATTGAAAAGTTCATCATATCCTTTAACTTTTACGGAAATCCAAAGTACATACGGTTTAGATAATATGGAATTTTATAATTTTCTTAAAATCAAACCAGCCTTATCGAAGTCTAAGCTACATAAAACAACCCCATCTCTACCAAGTTTCATCACTAAAATTAACAAGTTGGGACATCACGTCTCCTACATTTACAAACTCCTACGTTCTAAATCCTCAAACTTAAATAAAAATCTGATCATGTTCTGGGAACAACATTCCTCTAGCCCCCTATTTGAAGCACAGTGGACCCAAATATGGAAATCGTTACCTACAATAAAATGTCCCCTGTTTTATCTCAAACAAAACTTCGGCTCATCCACAAAGCTTAGTGGATCAACAGCACGTTTACACAAACAACATCTCCGGCCAGACCCGACCTGCTGGAATTGCAAAGAAGAAGTAGGCGACTTAGCTCATCTCATTCTTCATTGCAAAGGCTACCAGCTTTCTGGGACAAAGTGTTCACATTTTTATCCAACTTATTTGATTGCCTCCCTACTTGCTGGCTTTCTTAATACTGTCATAGAAAACCAAGCGGACATTCACTATTGGATCTCTTATTCGCTTCCGCAATTAAAATTGTTCTGAAAAACTGGAAAGACACACACAAGGCCTCGTTCAAATACTGTATAAATTGGATCATACATATTAGAGGCACAGACAATTTCACTCTCCAACAGTCTCCTTGGAAATCATCAGTCAGACATATCTGTGACAGGTTAGATAACTACTTCGCCACAAACAAATCACCTTGACATGTTCATAGATACACTATTTCTTAGTTAGTCCCCTTCACAATATTTCCATTACACTTACTTACACCCGTAGGAGCTTTCATCTCCTATTTCCACCTACGCATCATGATGTACTAATGTTTAACTTAAACCGCACATGGGAAAGTAACAAGTACGTTTTAATCAGCTCTACCTCTCTTTACTTCTGAATATAAAATCGAATCTCAACCGGTAGACATAGCCTCAGGCCACCTATTGTTTCGTTTTGCTTTATTTTGGATTATTAGCAATTTGTAACTGTATCATATTTTTTTGTATCGATTTTCAACGGATTTATCTTTCTGTACCTCATTATTGCTGTGTATTATCACCAATTATAGGCAAATCTGTATCTTCTATGCTTTTTCCTTCTGTACACCGTTTATTTTATGAAAATTAATAAAATCTTTTGAAATCAAAATTCCCAAACAGTAAATTAGTAACTATGAAATATTTCTTGTAAGTTGGTTGCAAACTATCAATAATAGCAAAAAAATAATTAAAATTACAACCATCCACCTGAATAAGTACTCATAATAAAAGTTAATTAGATAGCAACCAAAAGCCAGAGTGAAATTAAAAGGAAAAAAACTAGAAACATTGGCATGATTTTTTACTAATGTTACAAAGCAATGCTCATTTAATGAGTTTGAAAAACTTCCTTTAACTTGCCTGAATTAGATGCTGGGTTCAGAGTAGCAAATATACCCAGCGCAAAGTAGCTCTGAAATAGCCCAGGTCTCCTAAAAAAGTGAAAAATCAAATTGCATGATAAAATCTAACCAATCAGCTGAAAAAATTGCAGCGTTAATGCCAGCAATATTCCAGCTGAACAAAAACAAGTTTCACGGTGCACTAAAGGAAGCAACTTGGAGGAATTGGCACTATTTGATATGAAAACAATATTGCCCATATAAATATCCATAGAGTTCACCACCTTGATAGCAGACCCAGAGCGTGACAGGGAAGACCTAGTGGAGACAGGGCGTCAATCAAGCTGATCAAGCTTCTTTGAACAATGGAATGTATTTGATGCTTTAGATTACAGTCCAGTTGCTGCAAAATGTACCCTTGAACAGAAATACAGTGTGAATGTATGAACAAAGCAGCGGGACTATAGAAGAAACCCAGGGGAAGTACTTTAATCACACTTTGGCCACCAGCCGAGGTCGTCTGATGGAACAGCAAGTTCCTGGTGTGGATCTCCTTCCTGTAGTTAATTAGAATGCAGTCACCTGGAAAGGACTTGGGCGAGGGGCCAATTCATGCCACTCGCTTAGCACATAATATCTGGTCACTGTTTACATTAGAATTACAATGAGTCGATAGGCAGTGAACGGCTTTGTACTTTAACAGTTCAGTGTCATCTGAAGTCATCAGCGCAAAACTGCTACATTGGCTAAGATAACCACATTAGGACAGACGGCAGGTGGTAAATAAAGGTGCTTAGAAATATCCCCCTCTTACAATGAATTGGCGTAGTGCTGCACTGCAAGTTTTCTTGCTTCTCTACCCTACGCCAAATCGAAAGATCAGGAATGAACAGTATTTACGAGATACAGTGCATTCCTGTCCTTTCAGCAAGCACTAGCACACAATATGATACCTAGCGCCAACGCAGGCACCCTTGCACCATGGTGAAAGGGTATCTGCTTTGTTGACAGGATTGCTTTTGTTCAAGAAGGGACAACTTCCTGCACAAAAACAATCCATTGAGGTGTGCACACATAGAAAGAGGAAAAAACGAGGAGAAACAAACATATTTCACCTTGTTATGCCTGCCCTGGGGAGTTGTGCAGTTCGGATGTATTCCCAGGTATACAGATCCTTGTAAATTTTGGGAATGCATCAACCACCATGGGTGTTGCATGGGAACGTCCATGAAATGCCTCCCTGAAGCAGTGTAAGGCAACACAGTGACGTACACTGCATTGCATTGAACCATATCTACAAGGCCATGTGTGGCCTCGTAGATATTGGTCTGCACTCTGTGCCACTGGAGCATCATAAAATGTGACACGCCTGCGGCGCAAGGGGCTTGTAAATAAGCTCCTTATTTTGGCCACATTGGTAGACCTAACATTCCAACCGATCTGTCTGTTGTTGTCTTGAGAGGGACAAGTTGTACCTTGTGCCTCAGTAGCTGATACAGCAGATGGGTACTTGTTACAATTGGTTACACTGGTTGCTGTTAAAATAGGATAAGATATTGTATCTAACTGTAGGTTCACAGGTGGTGCTAAATTACAGTCATAAAATGGAATTAGAGAAGGTGAGTTGGTATACGGCACATTTGAAATGAAGTCATCACACAAGTTCTTAGGTGTTGAGCCAGTAATATTTCTCTGGTTTTGTACGAGTGAAATGTCCAACTAACTATAACGTCCCTAAAACCTGTGTGTTTTTTTCACTGAATTTCTAAGGTTTTTTAAATGCTAATTTCTAACTATAACGTCCCTGAAACCTCTGGTTTTTTTCAGTGAATTTCTAAGGTTTTTTAAATGAGAATTTCTAAGTATAATGTACCTCAATCCTATGCTTTTTTGATTGACTACATATATATAAGGTTTGGATGTTATATACATATATATATATATATATATATATATATATATATACATATATATATATATATTTATTAAACAAAAGTTGAGAATAATTTATAATTAGGAAAATTATATTAATTCTTTTCTTTTTATTATAATACAGATGGCTGCACGCGTAGCCATTTTAGAAGTTGCGCGGGGGTCGCGACTTCAGTGTAATTTGGAAAGTATGAAATATCTTTAAATCAATTATCAATAAAAGTTTTGCTTTAAGTGTTTGTCTCATTTTATTTTAAAAAGTTGGTATAAATACATTTTTTCAGTATACTCCAAATGATACAAATTTTGCCGCATGCACAACGTATGCCCGTACGGTGCGCGACCTCTCCCTGCACTTAATTCCGGGATTACGCCATACTCAAGCCGGGGTCGCGACTGTGGCGCATTTTCAAAGTTTAAAAATGACTTTTGAAAGTTTTAATATTAGATTAGAGTAAATAGTTTTGATAATATACTTATTAAAATATTATAGAAACTTTTATTTATAGTTTATCTGTAAATATGCAATATTTCACGGGTGCGTGAAGGGTGCGTGACATAGGCGCATATTCTACGCGATTTCATGTCAATAAAAAAAAAAGAATCTAATTGGTTGACATCATGTTCATTCTAGGAGAGGGAGGATTCACCCCTGTGAACTTCCCTTTTTCTATACTGTTCATAGAGAGAAGACCTGTTTATTGCTTCTCTGCCTTTTATATTTTTTTGTGTTTCTTTGTTGATTTTTGGGACAACAACAATGGCTTCTAGTCTTGTATCAGTGGATCCATTGACTGTGGAGGAAGAGCAATAGATGGTGCAGGGCAACAGGAAGAAGAAGAAAAGTATTGTGTGGGCCTTCTTCACAGTTTCTGAAGGGAGAAAAAAAGGTGAATGCATGGAAAGTTATGTGCATTATTTGCTCCAGAATTTGGTCAAGAGGATCAGAGAAAAAAGATTCCTGTGTCACCTCCAGTATGAAGAAACACCTAGAAACATTGGACCCAGTCCATCTTGCAAAGGAACAACGAAGGAGGGAGTTAAATGCTGCAGCACAGGAAGACCCTAATGCACCTCCTACGTCAAGACAGTAAGTTGCAGCAGCTCTAAGGCCCCACATCATGCCTGAACTCTTGGATGCAACTATATCTTGCAAGAAATGCAATGTAAAACTTTGCATTGCTGAACAATGCCTAGATGTCTTTAGTGCTGCATTGAAATCACACAAATGCAAACATTTTTTGTGCTTCTGTTTTTGGTAAAGACTTTATTTGTTGTTCATCATTTTTCTACTTTTAAAAAAATCAACAACACAAAAAAATTCAGAATTGTTTTAAAAAAACGGTTCTCATGGAATCACTTCTACTGGTTAAATTTCCTGAGTGATTGCATGAGAGTATGGAGACTGTGTGGGTGATTGGTGAACTGCTAGACTACTGCATCATTATTTTATGAATGTTAGGGTAGTGGCAAAGTGAGTGAATGAGTTCATGGAAAATAGCCGGGTGATTGGAGGTGTGCACAAGGAGAGAGAGGGTGATTGCTGGACTGCATGGGTACTACCTGGTAATTGAAAGTGTGATTGAGCAGTGTCTAGTTGGTTAGAGGACTACATGGGTAGTGCACATGTGATTGCAGTAGTGCTTGGTTAGTGCCTGGCTCACTGCATGAGTACATGGGCACTGACTGGATGATTAGAGTACTGCAATGAGAGTGCAAGGTGAATTTATAAGTGCTTGCATATTGGCAGAGTGATTGGATTACTACATGGTGCTGGATGGGTGATTGGAGGAGTGCATGAGAAATGACAGGGGAATTGCTAGACTGCATAGGTACCACCTGGGTAATTGGAGGAATGAATCAGAAGTGTTTAGGTGGTTAGGGGTCTTGTTTGGAAGTTTACAGGCGATTGAAGCAGTGCACATGTTAGTGCCTGGGTCATTGCATGAGTACATGGGTAGTGACCAGATGATTGCAGTGCTGCAAGGAGAGTACATGGTGATTTGATAAGTGCTTCGGTATTGGCGGTGTGATTGGATAAGTACATTGTGTTGGATGGGTTATTGGAGGAGTGAATGGGAAGGGACAGGGTGATTGCTGCACTGCATGAGTACTACCTGGGTAATTGAAGGTATGAATGAGCAGTGTCTAGGCAGTTAGAGGATTGTATGTGAAGTGCACAGGCGATTGTAGCAGTGCATGTGTTAGTGCATGGGTCATTGCATGAGTACATGGGTAGTGACTGAATGATTAGAGCACAATAAGGAAAGTGCATAGTGAATTTATAAGTGCTTGGGTTTTGGCAGAGGGATTGTATAAGTACATGGTGCTGGCTGTGCCATTGGAGGAGTGCATGGGAAGTGACAGGGGGATTGTTGGAGTGCATTGGTACTATCTGGTAATTGGAGGAGTGCATGAGCATTGTCTAGGTGGTTAGAGGACTGCCTGGGTAGTGCACAGTTGATTGTAGCAGTGCATGTGTTAGTGCCTGGGTTATTGCATGAGTACATGGGTAGTGACTGGATACTTAGAGTGCTGCAAGGAAACTGCATGGTGAATTTATAAGTGCTTAGGTTTTGGCGGAGTGATTGGATAAGTACATGGTGCTGGCTGTGCCATTGGAGGAGTGCATGGGAAGTGACAGGGGGATTGTTGGAGTGCATTGGTACTATCTGGTAATTGGAGGAGTGCATGAGCATTGTCTATGTGGTTAGAGGACTGCCTGGGTAGTGCACAGTTGATTGTAGCAGTGCATGTGTTAGTGCCTGGGTTATTGCATGAGTACATGGATAGTGACTGGATACTTAGAGTGCTGCAAGGAAACTGCATGGTGAATTTATAAGTGCTTAGGTTTTGGCGGAGTGATTGGATAAGTACATGGTGATGGATGGGTTATTGGAGGAGTGCATGTGAAGTGACAGGGGGATTGCTGGACTACATGGGTACTACCTGGGTATTTGGAAGAGTAAATCAGTAGTGTGCAGGTGATTAGAGGTCTGCATGTGAAGCGCACAGGTGATTGTAGCAGTGCACATGTTAGTGCGTGGGTCATTGCATGAGTACATGATGATTAGAGTACTGCAAAGTGAGTGCATGGTGAATTTATAAGTGCTTGGGTTTTGGCGCAGTGATTAGATAAGGACATGAGACTAAATGGGTGATTGGAGGAGTGCATAGGTAGTAACAGGGAGATTACTGAACTGTATATGTAGTGCTCAAGGGATTGTAGAAGTGTATGAGTTAGTGCCTGGGTCATTGCATGAGTACATGGGTAGTGACTGGATGATTAGAGTACTGCAAGGTGAGTGCATGGTGAATTTATAAGTGCTTGGGTTTTAGCGCAGTGATTACATAAGGACATGAGACTGACTGGGTGATTGCAAGAGTTCATAGGTAGTAACAGGGACATTACTGAACTGTATGGGAAGGGCACAGGTGATTGTAGCAGTGCATGTGTTAGTGCCTGGGTTATTGCATGAGTATATAGATAGTGACTGGACGATTAGACTACTGCAAGGTGAGTGCATGGTGAATTTATAAGTGCCTTGTTTTTGGCGCAGTGATTAGATAAGGACATGAGACTGACTGCGTGATTGGAGGAGTGCATAGATAGTAACAGGGAGATTACTGAATATGTAGTGCTCAAGGGATTGTAGAAGTGCATGAGTTAGTACCTGGGTCATTGCATGAGTAAATGGGAAGTGACTGGATGAATAGAGTACTGCAAGGTGAGTGAATGGTGATTTTATAAGTGCTTGGATTTTGGTGCAATGATTAGATAAGGACAAGAGACTGACTGGAGGACTGCATAGGTAGTAACAGGGAGATTACTGAACTGTATGGGAAGTGCACAGGTGATTGTAGCAGTGCATGTGTTAGTGCCTGGGTCATTGCATGAGTACATGGATAGTGACTGGATGATTAGAGTACTGCAAGGAAAGTGTGTGGTGAATTTATAAGTGTGTGGGGTTTGGTGCAGTGATTAGATAAGGACATGAGACTGACTGGGTGATTGGAGGAGTACATAGGTAGTGACAAGTAGATGGCTGGACTGCATCAGTAGTGCTTAGGGGATTGTAGCAGGGCATGTGTTAGTGTCTGGGTCATTGCATGAGTACATGGGTAGTGACTGGATGTTTAGAGTACTGTAAGGAAAGTCCATGGTGAATTGATAAGTGCTTGGGTTTTTGGCGGAGTGACTGGATAAGTACGTGGTGCTGGCTGGGTCATTGGAGGAGTGCATGGGAAGTGACGGGGGATTGCTGGAGTGCATGAGTACTACCTGGGTAATTGAAGGTGTGAATGAGCAGTGTCTAGGCAGTTAGAGGATTGTATGGGAAGTGCATAGGGGATTGTAACAGTGATCAGTTAGTGTCTAGATCATTGCATGAGTACATGGCTACTGACTGAATGTTTAGAGTACTGCAAGGAGAGTGCATGGTGAATGTATAAGTGCATGGGTTTGGCACAGTGATTGGATTAGTACATGCTGCTGAATGGCTGATTGCAGGAGTGCATGGGTACTGACAGGGGGATCACTGCACTGCAAGGGTACTGTACAGGTGATTGTAGTAGTGCATGGTTAGTGCCTGGCTCACTGCATGAGTACATGGGCACTGACTGGATGATTAGAGTACTGTAATGAGAGTGCATGGTGAATTTATAAGTGCTTGCATACATATTGGCAGAGTGATTGGATTACTACATGGTGCTGGATGGATGATTGGAGGAGTGCATGAGAAATGGCAGGGGAATTGCTTACCTGCATAGGTACCACCTGGGTAATTGGAGGAATGAATCACTAGTATGTAGATGGTTAGAGGTATGCATGGGTAGCTCATGGAGGATTGTAGCAGTGCTTGAGTTACTGCCTGGGTCATTGCATGAGTACATGGGTAGTGACTGGATGATTAGAGTACTGCCAGGAGAGTGCATGGTGAATGTATAAGTGCTTGGGTTTTGGCAGAGTGATTGGATAAGGACGTAGTACTGGATGGGTGATTGGTGGAGTGTGTGGTTTCTGACAGGGTGATGGCTAGACTGAAAGGGTAGTCCTCAGGGGATTCTAGCACTGCATGAGTTAGTACCTGGGTCATTGCATGAGTACAAGGATACAGACTGGATGATTAGAGTAGTGCAAAGAGAGTGCATGGTGAATTTATAACTGCTTGGGTATTGGCAGAGTGATTGCATAAGTATGTGGTCCTGAATGGGTGATTGGAGGAGTGCATGGGGACTTACAGGGGGATTGCTGGACTGCATGGGTACTACCTGGGTAATTGGAGGAGTGACTCAGTAGTGTGTAGCTGGTTAGAGGTCTGCATGGATAGTGCACAGAGGATTGTAGCAGTGCATATGTTAGTGCGTGGGTCATTGCATGAGTACGTGAGTAGTGACTGGATGATTACAGTGCTGCAAAGAGAGTGCATGGTAAATTTATAAGTGCTTGGGCATTGGCGGAGTGATTGGATAAGTACATGGTGCTGGATGGGTGATTGGAGGAGTGCAAGGGTACTGACAGGGCAATGGCTGCACTGCAAGGGTAGTGCTTAGGGGATTGTCGCAGTGTATAAGTTTGTGCTACTGCGTTACCATTTTACAACTACTTTTAATGGTACACCTGGCCAAATAGAAAGCAGAGCCATTCACATGTCTCTGCTATAAATCTCACCATATTCCTGAAAACATGCATGAATATCTCTGTACCACAACACTATGTACACCTCATAAATTCACAGAACAAACTTCAAATTTGAACCAAACACCCACAATTATGTGGCATATTTCAACTGAACATCTCTATAGACCTTTAAAAACTGATCTAATCACAAATACCTTAACTCAACATATGTAGGCAGAGACATACTTCACACAAACCTCCATGCACACCTTAAAACTTGACAGACTGCACTTCCAATTTGAAAGCGACACATAAAATAATGCAGTATACTATAAATGTACATGTGATTGGAGAAGTCTAAAGGTAGTGCATGTGCACTGCCTAAGTGATAGGAGGAGTGCATAGATCCTGACAGGCCGATTGCAGGAGTGCAAGGGTAGTGTCTGGTTGATTGAACCAGTGTATGACTAATGCATTGATGATTACATGATTGCAGAAGTAATGTCTGGGGAATAGAAGAATACATAGTTAATGCCTGTTGATTCCATGAATGCACAGGTAATATGTGGGGCATTTTAGGAGTGCAAAACTAGTTCCTGGGTGTTTTTATAAGTGCTTAGGTAGTGGCTGTGTGTTCGAATCACTTCAGCAGTAGTGGCTGAGTGATCGAAGGAGTGCAGTGGTAGTGCCTGGATGAGTGCATAAGAACAAGTGTAGCGTTTGGATGATTGGAACAGTAGTAGACTAGTGCCTGGGTGATTACACAATTGCATAGGTAGGGCCCATGAATTTGAAAGTGCATCAGCACTGCCTCAGTGATTGGAAGAGTGCATAGATCCTGACAGAGTGATTGGAGCAGTGCAAGGATAGTGCCTGAGTGATTGAACCAGTGTATAGCTAATGCATTGATAAATCTATGATTGCAGAAGTATGTCTGGGGGATTACACAATTACATAGGTAATACCTAGTGATTCCATGAGTGCTAGGGAAATGTCTGGGACATTTTAGGAGTACATAGAAACTGCTTGACTGATAATATCTCTACAAACATATCACAAACCTCACTTTTGTGCTGCTGCTTTACCATTCAACAACTGCTTATAATGTCACACCTAGCCAGATAGAAAGCAGGAACAGTTCACATGTCTCTGCTATAAGTCTCCCCATATTCCTGAAAACATGCATGGATATCTCTGTACCACAACACTATGTACACCTCATAAATTCACAGAACAAGCTTCAAATTTGAACCAAACACCACAAATTATGTGGCATAATTCAACTGTACCTCTCAGGAGACTTATAAAAACTAGTCTAATCACTAATACCATAACTCAACACATACAATTCCAGCTTCAAAGCAACACCTGCCACCCGCAGAGAGACCTAATTTTCACATTGTTGTTTTTCACAAGTTTAGAGAATATCACTTAAAATTAGTCACCACTCACATTGATAGAATCCTATTGTTTACAAGTATACTACAAATGTACATATCCACACACTAAAACAAACTACCATAATCAGTAATCCAAATTCCAAAATACACATAATACTATACAGAATCTGTACTAAACAGCATTTAAATACATTACAACAACCTGAAGTAAACATTTCTACATTTAAAAATATATGTCAAATTTCAAAGTTCATAATTTATATTTTACCTTTAAAAACAAAGCCAACACATAATACACCTCACAAATTTGTAACTCACCTTTCAAATTGATTTGTAGATTATGAAGTATCAGAAACTCTGCAAAGATTTTCTTATGCACACAATCAATATAATGCACTGCTCAAAGCAAAGGAAAACCAGTAATGCCAATGTTTCCGTCTCTTTCTCCATACATATACATCTAAAAAACAAATCACATTGCTTACCAGATTATTTCAAATTCTATAACACATTTCTATCGGTTACATATTTGATTTGATTTGAAATTTATAAAGCGCGCGATTGCCCATGGGCGTCTTGGCGCTGAATAGACATGGTAGACCAGTTAGCTTCTATTTAAGGTTAAAAGCTTGCAGTGAACAGCCAGGTTTTTATCTTTTTCTTGAAGGAGAACAAAGAGGGGCTGTTTTTGATTGTCGTTGGTAGCATGTTCCATGTCCTGGTTGCGTGTAGCCGAAAGCTTCTCCCTCCCCACCGGACCTGATTAAATCTAGGCACCTGAATCAGTTTTTGATGGCAGGATCTCAAGGACCTGGAGGTCTCATACCATTTCAAATGGTTTTTCAGGAATTCCAAGCTATTCCATGAAGGGCTTTGTATGTTAGACACAGGGACTTGAATTTTACTCTTTTTCCAATTGGTAACCAGTGGAGAGCTCTCAATCTATGCACTACTGGTTCAAACTTGGGGATCTCTAGTACCAGCCTGGCTGCTGCATTTTGTAGACGTTGTAATGTTGCCAACTGCTTGGCCTGAATCCCCGCATAAAGCGCGTTTCCGAAATCCAGCCTAGACAGCGCCAGTCCCGTTACCACTGTCTTGCGCGAATCTTGGGGAATGAACGGTAAGAGTTTTCTGATCATTTTGAGAATGTACCAGATGGAGGAGGCTAATTTGTTTGTTTGTGACTCGTATGTGAGCTTATCGTCCAGGAGAACTCCCAGGTTTCTAACCTTGTTAACTGGGGATGGACGTTGGCTCAGGCTGTCAGGCCACCATTTCTGAGACCAAGTTTGCATGTCCGCCCCCAGCAGCATGACTTCGCTTTTGTCCCCATTTAATTTCAGGCAGTTACCCTGCATCCACTGGAAAATTTGTTCCATGCATTTCTTAAATCTATCGGTCGTCTCTTTGATGTTATTTGTAATTTACACCACAATTTGTGTGTCGTCAGCGTAAGACATTGGGATAAAGCAGCAGTCCCTTATTATTGCCGCCAGGGGTGCCGCAAATAAGTTGAATAGAGTGGGACTTAACGACGACCCCTGGAGGACATCGCACGTGGAGCTGAAAGGTTTGGATTTTGCCTCTCCCTGCTCCACCGTGAAAGTACTGTTTGACAGGTAGGAGGCTGTTAGAGTTTGAGCTGACTCATGCACTCCTGCTTCACTGAGGCGACAGAGTAGGATATCTTGGTTTACCGTGTCAAAGGCCACCGAGAGATCCAATAAAATCAAGGCGGCCTTTCCTCCGGCATCCTGTATATTCCTAAGTTCTTCTGTGGCCATCAACAGGGCTGTTTCTGTTCCATGTCCTTCTCGGAAGCCAAACTGTGAGTGGTCTAGGACATGTTCCCCTTGGGAAATTGGGACAGCTGCCTGTTCAATAGTTTCTCCAAAACCTTAGCAGAAATGGGTATTCTTGCGATGGGTCTATAGTTGCCCGGTTCTTGAGGGTCTAGAGTGGGTTTCTTTAATACTGGCAGTACTGACGCTGTTTTCCAAACCTCAGGGAAGTGGCTAGTTTTAATTATTTCAGTGAAGAGCAGCCCTAATTGCTCACTCAATAGTTCGGGAAAAAGGTGCATTACCTTAGGTGGACCAGGATCGGATGAGCCTCCTGATTTCATTAGCCTAACTACCTGAAGAATCTGTTCAGTAGAAGGTGGGTGAAATTGGAATGAGTGGCCGATAATAGGTGGTGAGAGGAGGTCATTCAATTCCCTATTTGGTTGTTTAAAAGTAAGATTAGCTGTACTTTTGAAGGACTCCGAAACCCTACCAACTTTGTCTACAAAGAACTGGCCCAGGTCATTGCAGAACTCTGTACTGATTTCAGCTGGCGCAGAGTTGTCCCTTTTTGTTAATTTTTTAACTATGGTGAAGAGTTCTCTGCTCGAGTCTTTTGCATCCTCTATTTTTTGGGTAAAGTATTTACTTTTTTCTGCTATTATTAATTTCTTGTAGGTAGCCAGAGAGGATTTGTAATTCTCTCGTGGTCCAGACTCATAGTTCATCCTCCATTTTTCCCCCATTTCCTACAGATTTGTTTTTTGTGATCTTAACGCGTTTGTGAACCATGGTTGGGAGGGCGTTTTCCTTCTTGCTGTATTCTTTTTGTTTGGAGCTGCTACTTTTATGGCAGCGTTGATCCAGCTTGAAATTTGGTTTGAGGCTATGTTACAATCTTTGTCAAGTTCCGGGATTGATTTTGTTAAGAGTGGTTAATTTTAGACCAATTGGGGGGAAAGTATGCTTACCGGATGGTACAGCTTCTGCTAGTGATTTTCCTGCTTCTATAGCAAATATTATTAGCTTAAGGTCTGACCATGGTACCGGTAAGATTTCTAGTAGCGAAATATTCTTGTTGGATGTGAAAATCCCATCTAACGTATGGCCTGCATCGTGGGTGTTTCGCGTTACGATCTGTTTCATATCTAGATTTAACATAGTATCTATCAATGATAATAGACTGGTGTCATTGCTCTTTTCCAGGTGCAAGTTGAAGTCACCCAGAACGGTAAAGTCCGGGTTCATCACACTTGACTCCAAGAAAAGGCTCAGCAGTTGGGTTAGAGGTGTTTGAGCCCTAGGTGGTCTGTAGATGAGTAGGCCCTTAAACGTATCATTGTTAGTTATATTTAATTGAAAGTGCAGCACCTCACAATCGGGATTACCGCCCTCATTTAGGCATTTGGTCACTAGGACATTTCGATGGATAATTGCCAGGCCCCCCCCCTTCCTTTCCCCTCCCTGTCTGCCCTAATTATTGAGTAGCCTTCCGGGATTGCTAATGCGAGGTCAATGTTGGAGGCTTCGTCTGCCCATGGCTCAGTGATTAAAAGAATATCGAGGTTTTGGGTTTCTATAAGTTCCACAGTTTCGGGATTGTGTTTGATTAGTGATCGTGTGTTGATTAGCCCTACCCTGAAGATCCTTGGAGGCAAACTGTTGGACTGAAAGCCTCGGATGATCGACCTTTCATGCCGTGATGGATTCAAGGATAAGTTGCAGCATGATTTGGTATCTAGCGGCCATGGTAGTTTGGGGCAGGTTAGTTTTGGTCTGAGATCAAGTAACTCTTTCCTTGAGAATCGGATAACAGTTGGATCTGTCTTGAAGGGAGTAGGGGTTGTGACCCTGGACCCGGTCCAGGCACGGACGGGCGCAAACGGGCTTGCCTTTGGCGCGCCAGCGGCGCGCCCGCTGCTTGCATCCGCTGCGCGTCCGACCTGACATTGACACATATGAACCCTTGCCAACTGACTTCTAAATGAACTCAAACTGCTTCTGGAATTTTTTGGAGTCGCGACCAATGTTCCCTCTAATTTTTTTCCTCTGTGTGCGGCAGTGGAGGGTCTCTGTGCGCTGCAACCATGGCTATGTGCGCCAGAAACCAGACAACGCGCGTGTGCCGTGCCAAATATCACTCTAAATATTTACTTTAAAAAGTGAAAAGATGATGCATTTTCACACATACAGCGCCACGTTAAGGGTCTTAAGGTTGGTTTGCAAATTGGATAAACACACCATTACATGAATTAGTTACACAGACAAGTACACTTCAGGTTTAGAAAATCACAAGACTCCAGTGGTGGTACCATCATTAGATTTTACTAAATATTCTTAACTGGAGCACTGTTCATTGGGTGGGGAAATATTGAGAGCCTATACAATATCACATGTACACAATAAGTTACAAAATTATATAACATATTTACAATTTGATGTGAGAGCTGCTGAGTAATGTTGGCCTATTCCACCAGAGATAGTTTGTAAAACGTAGACATCCAGGCAAACATGGACTGTGGGAGAGAGCCGTTCAGACATGTCAAGTGGCATCACTAGATGGGTGACAGGGTTGCTTCTCACGGCGATCCTTGCCATTTTTCCAGTGCTGATACACTCTGTCAAGGTCAACTTTCCCATTCAACAGGTAGGCCTTTGTCCTCATCAGCATATCCAAATGCTTCTGCTCTAGTCTATTCCTCAATTTACTCTTGATAGTATTCATGAGGCTGAATCCCCGTTCACAATCTGCACTAGATGCTTGAAATGTTGCACAGACATCAACAAGCTGAGACACAACACTATACTGAGCAGCATTGCGTACAGTGAAATTCACCAGGTCTCGAAAGGTGGTAAATAACCCACCCTTTACATGTTCTGCCACCACATATTTATAATCTCTGTATTGCCGAACAACATCTTCCGGTGTTTCATAATCACCCAGGACCAAGACATTTTTATACTTTTCAACAAGTCTTTGTATATTCTCAGTCCCAAAATCAAAATGTGATTGTGTTGCCATTGCCTGCATTTCAAAACTTGCCCATTCTTTCAGTTCATCTTCAGGGAACCTTTTTTGCATGTGCTCACAAAGAAGGGAAACAAAGGACAAAATAGGTCCACTGTCAAACTCTTCCCTTTCATTGTACAACACAATCAAATCTCTTACATTGCTGCTCCAGAAGACAGTGTCCCCCAAATATTGTTCCTTAATTTGGCCAATCTTTGCTCTTGCATACTGTACAGCTTCAACAGTAGGCAAAGAACTTTTTTGGAACAGTTTGCACAAAGATGCAAATTCACTCAGAATGTCATTAAGTACTGCAAGGGAAATATGGTAGTTTGAGTCTGATAGCTTTTTGTAACAATATTTAGCAACTGGATCATTCTCTTCAACTTTTTCATGCTCAAAGTACTTAAGAACAGCCTCATAATTCCGAATTAGTGCACCAACTGCAAAATACCTTGAAAGCCACCGGACTTCATTCAATGGTCGAAAAGAGACCACTTCACAATCAGTGACTGATGCCATTTCATCCAGCTTGGACTTCCTTGCAGGAGATCTGGAGAACATAGTGTAGACAGTCCTCAATAATGTCTCCATCTCTTTAATCATTGGAACCCTCTTCCAGGCATCATCAACTCCCAAATCTTCTCGGTGAGCGACACAATGCTGCTCAACTAGATGGGGAATGGATTGTTTAAGGCGAGTAGCAACACCGTTATTTTTACCCAGCATCACAGACGCACCATCGGATGTGAACATGACCATTTTCATGAGGTCCAGTTCATTGGCAGTATAGAATTCCTTCACAGCAGTAGTGATAGCCTCAGCATTACAACTAGTCAGCTTCACTATGCCGCCAAACAGTGTTTTGTGCTCTGTTGAGGTTACAGGTCGGAACTTGAAGTACAGGATGAGCATTTTTGTAACAGAAATATCTGTGCTCTCATCAATTATCAATGTGTGATACAAAGCATTACGAAGTTCTGCCATAGCTTCACAGTGTATCACGCTATTGATGGCCTCAAGGAACTCAAAGGCATAGTTCTTGCTCCTCCAGCTGTCTGGTATCTTCACATACAAAGCTAGGTGGTCATGGATGTCTTGTACAGATAACATTGAAGTATTCATCTTCACTGCCAGCAACACATTGTTGATGAGAATCTTTATCTCCTCAGGCAGGGATCTTTGTCGTTCAACTACTTCCATTCTATTTGCTTTGTCAGTGGCAGTTTCTGTTAGCATTGCCCGCACTCCAAAACCAAACCTGGCAGCAGCACTTCTGTTTCTCAATATCACCATGGCAGACTCGTGAACTTTGCTAATTAGATGGCGTTTCAGGTAATCCAGTTTCCAGCCATCACTCCATTTCTTCCCTGTAGAAAAGTCCCCAACAATCTTGGCTTCGGCACATGCTTTGCAAATCAAGCCCATGTCTGGACTGTATTGAAATAGTTCCCCAAGTTGCACGCGAACCTTGCTTCGTGATTTCTGTGTCTCAGCCTCCACAATTTCTTTCATCCACTCTTCTTTGAATACAAGGCAACATTTCTTCCTTTGTGGTGAAGCATCACACTCTGCAGAAGGTACAGCTTTGCGCTTGAACATATTTGTGATAACTGGGTTTAGCCTGCTATGCCACAAAGCCTGCAAAATAAAGGAACATAGCTAAAGTTGATGCCTATCCTCATGATTGCAATCTGTCACATAATACAGAGGCATTGCCGGCAAAACGTAGAGTGTAATTACCTGGATTTCTGTCCACTGCCCTGCCCTTTCTAACTTAAACGATGCACTGTCCGTAGAGCCTGCAATAGAAGTAAAGATTGTTATAGCACATTGTGAATTTGTGATACAGCAATATATCATGTGCACCATAAAGGAACTCTACCCAACAATTACCTGTTGTGATTGTGCTCACGTATGCCTGTTCAAAGGTGTGGGGTACTGTCTGCGAAACCTAGAACAGAAGAAAACATGGGTAAGGTATGTTGTTATATTACAATGCACAAGATGCACCACAGTTTAACTCTACCAAACAATTACCTGCTCTGCCTGTACTCACGTATTCCCGTTCAAATGTGTGGGGTACGGTCTGCGAAACCTACAACAGAAGAAAACATGGGTAAGGTATGTTGTTATATTACAATGTAAAAGATGGACCGCAGTTTAACTCTACCAAACAATTACCTGCTCTGCTTGTACTCGCGTATCCCCGTTCAAATGTGTGGGGTACTGTCTGCGAATCCTAGAACAGAAGAAAACATGGGTAAGGTATGTTGTTATACTACAATACACAAGATCCACCACAGTTTAACTCTACCAAACAATTACCTGCTCTGCTTGTACTCACGTATTCCCGTTCAAATGTGTGGGGTACGGTCTTTGAAACCTACAACAGAAGAAAACATGGGTAAGGTATGTTGTTATATTACAATGTAAAAGATGCTCCACAGTTTAACCGCTTCAGCGCGGCGCAAATTTTCGCGCTGTGCTGAGCGTTCTAATGAGCCAGCGGTCTCATGACTGAACGGTTCCGTCATGAGCACAGGCCAACCGACGCTCATGACGGAACCGCTCCGTCATGAGCATGGAAGGGGTTAAGACTACCAAACAATTACCTGCTCTGCTTGTACTCACATACTCCTGTTCAAATGTGTGGGGTACAGTCTGCGAAACCTGCAACAGAAGAAAATATGGGAAAGGTATGTTGTTATACTACAATACACAAGAACACAAGATGCACCACAGTTTAACTCTACCAAACAATTACCTGTTTGTTCTGCCTCTACTCCCGTCTGCCTGTACAACTGTATTTGTAGCACGGTCTCACAAACCTGCAAAAGAAAAGGGGTGCAGATTGTGAATCTATTTACCCAGCACCCCCAAAATCCAATGTGGAACAAACACAGAATTACCTTGTCTTTGTGGGTACTCACGCCTGACCATTCAAATCCAAATACCTTACAGAGTGCAAACCTGCAATTGAAGACAAGATGTTTAGCAAAGGCTCTAAGAGTTACAAACAATGAATGGGACTGCCCAGATACTCCATTAGGAAAACGACCAAATAGTTACCTGGAATTCCAATTTAGGCAAATAACCATGTGCCCCTGTGCTTCATTATTAGCACCCATTAGGCTAAACTTATCTGTACCTACCCACACAATCCAGCCACTCTCCTGCATTTTCTTTACCTTTTGCCATGTCAATGTTTTAACAGATATGTGTCCCATTCACACACATTTGCATGTAATCACATTTACAATAGACCATGGGTACTCGCAAATATTTTTCTAAGGGTCAAAAATATTTGGTTGTGGTGTGACAGAGGGCCGCACTGATGCGTGCAGGGTAGTGGTCAGGGACTTGGGAGGTGTTAAGGTGGACTTGGAGAAGTATGTACATTTAGTGGCTGAACAATGTGGTACAAGAAAACTTGGGATCAATACAGGCTTCTCCTCTTCACTTTGGCTGGATAACTCTGGAGATTGATGGACCAGCTGCAGAGAGATCTGATTTTTGTCTAGTGGAAGTTTTGACTTATTATAAAGTAGCGGAGGAGTGGGTACAGCGCACTGGGGCGTGCTGCACAATTGTTCAATGCAGCAAGTTTAAAAACACAGCTTGTGGGTTTTTTAGGGTAATCTGCCCGGTTTGCAGACTTGCTATATTAATTTATTTTTTGACAAAGTTTTATATAGCGCAAACATGATCCCGAAGGATATTAGAGCGCTTTACAATAGGATGGAAGGGGGGACATAAATGCAATATCGAGCATCGAGCGGGAAAAGGAAAGTAATGCGATAGCAGTAATTACACAAGTTACATAAAAAGAGTAAGTAGTGCTTTCTCTTTATAACCTTCCTCCTTTGGTGCGCTCTGCCCCTCCCTGCTTATTGCTGTGACTCCTTGAATACGTAACGTGTGACTATCGCATTCATTTATTTATTTTATTAAACTTTTCAGGAGGTACTGTACACCACAATTTACAACCGGGTCACTCTATCCTTAAAATGTGCTCCTGTGCACTTTTTTTTAACTTTCCGCTCTAAGGTGGGCATCAACATCTTGAATGTAAATTAAAGAAGAAAAAAAGACAAAATGACTGTCACAACGTGATGTATAATGTTGCACTTGTGATGACTGGTGAGAGCATATGTGATCACACTTGCCTCAAAAGATAAAATGGCCACTGAGTCATGATACATGCATGCACAAACAGCACACTGGGGAAGGCTCTTCATTATTATTTTTCCCGTTGCTGGGCAGTATTGGCTTTTGTTGGTGTTAACAATATATGCGACAGAAATAGTCACAAAGTCAACACTTTCACATCCAAGTGGCAAAGAGAGAAATCAAACTTCAGGAAAGCAGTCCTGCCAAGTATCACGCAACAAGCGTTAGACTAACGCATTTCAGTGTGGTGGTCCGCATCACCGCACTGAAATGCATTGTCACGCATAATTAGGCATAGCGCCTTAGCTGTCAAGTTGATACCGCTCCTGAGCTATACGGACTAAAGTAAGTACGTTGGAGTGGCTTGCATGTGCTGTGGCGTACGCGCTGCTCATGGCACTGGGCTTGGTGGGGGATGGGGTCTGAGGTAGAAGCTGCTAACTCTGGCTGCTAGATCAGAGCTCTCCCTAGTTGGGAGTACTAGGGCTGCGAGCAAACTTTGTTCTGCCTTCATCTCCGCTCGTTTTTAACCACTTGAATAGCGATTTTAAAACGTGTAAAATTTTATTATTGTGGAAAATTTCTGGGGGCTCTTAATTAGCTGAATATGTAGCGGGAATTGAGCTTAGGCACACTGACACCTTCACACTCGCCTTACTTTCCTATTGCCTCGCCTAGCTGTTGGTTTATGTGAAAGGCGGCGGCGGGCGCCATCTTGGGTGTGGGCTCGGGCTGCGCTCCAGTCGCGCCGGCCTCCCGCCCTCCCTGACTATTTAATCAGGAAGCACTCGTCGCTCGCTGCCTTCAGAGCTCTCCCTAGTTGGGAGTACTAGGGCTGCGAGCAAACTTTGTTCTGCCTTCATCTCCGCTCGTTTTTAACCACTTGAATAGCGATTTTAAAACGTGTAAAATTTTATTATTGTGGAAAATTTCTGGGGGCTCTTAATTAGCTGAATATGTAGCGGGAATTGAGCTTAGGCACACTGACACCTTCACACTCGCCTTACTTTCCTATTGCCTCGCCTAGCTGTTGGTTTATGTGAAAGGCGGCGGCGGGCGCCATCTTGGGTGTGGGCTCGGGCTGCGCTCCAGTCGCGCCGGCCTCCCACCCTCCTCACGCCCCATATATTGGAACCATGACCAGACGGCGCAGGGGGCTGGCGCAGCGGGCGCGCGCCGAAGCCGCGCCAAAGCCAAGCCCGTCTGCGCCCGTCCGCGGCCGTACCCGGCCCAGGGCCATAACCCCTGGTCCCCGACTGCTGTACTCTCCCCGGCACCTACTAGAACTAAACCCCGGTAAGCCATGTCAGGCCTGTACCACTGCTGTCCTGACCGCTGCGATACCCACTCTTCCTTTCATATGCCCAGCCTGTAGCTACCAATGTACTACAACCTGTTCTTCAGCCCACTCTGATCCTACCCACAGTACATCACCTGTTAGAGAGAACATAACTCCTCATGCTTGTCGAGCTGCGCTCATCAATGCGCGCTCGCTCCCATGTCACAGCTTCTATATCAGTGAGTTTATTGTCTCTCATAACCTAGATCTACTATTTGTCACCGAGACTTGGGCAGATGCCGGATCTGGTCCGGATTTCTGCAATGCTACTCCGGCTGGATACAGTGTCGCCAGACATGATAGGCCTATAGGACGAGGTGGGGGCCTTGCTATTATCTATAAGGACAAATATCGCACCACACTCGATCCCATAAACTCGGCTAATTGTGAATCAGCGGTTTTTGCTATTAGTATTAACCCCAAACGGGCACTGAAGGGTATAATACTTTATCGACCCCCTGGCCCTCGTCACTCTTTTCTCTCTACCCTCTCTGACCTGAGTGACAATGTCATTTGCTCTGATAAATTCACCATATTGGGAGACTTTAACTTTTATTTGGAAGATCAGGACAACCCAGATACTGCCCAACTTATGACTGATTTTGCCAACCTTGGACTGTACCAATTAGTCAAGGGTCCCACACATCAAGCCGGACACTCCTTGGACGGGCTATTTACTAATGATCCTGACATTACTGTATCAGATACTATCCCAATTCCATGGTCAGACCATAGGGCTATTATCTTCCAATTAGATGCTCGACTTTCTACCTTACTGCACCCCAGACCTCGCACCAAGATAGGTGCCCGGGCCTGGAAAACTGCTGATCTCCCTCAGATGCTGCATTCCCTGGCCTCCTCCTGTCCCCAGGGAGGTAATAGCTTATCACCTTCAGCTTCAGAGTTCCAGAACTGGATCAGAAGTGCCGCTGATCTAGTGGCCCCAGAGAAATTTATGCAACCAAATAGAGTATCGCCTTCAGCCCCCTGGTATAATGAAGATCTTCGTCTACATCGCCAACATTGTAGGAATTTAGAAAGGCGCTGGAGGAAAGCTTACTGTGACACAGCTAGACAAACCTATAAAGATGCTCTTTTGATCTATAAAAAGGCGATACTAGCCCGGAAAACAGTCTTTTACTCAGCACAAATTGAGACTGTTGCTAACTCTGCCAGAGAATTATTCACCGTTGTCACCACCCTGTCTACCCCCTCCACTGGATCTGGAGTTGAGCCCTCACAGACTTTCTGCAATGAACTGGCCATCTTTTTTACTACCAAGGTTGCAGATATTTACGCTTCTTTTGGAAACGATATTAGAACTGAACATAGAGGTGATAGTGGGAAAGAAATATTGTCATACACTAATCCCGACTCCTTCTCCTGTTTCTCGCCTGTTTCACATCAGGATGTGATCAAAATTATTTCCACCACTAAATCAGGCTCTCCTTTGGACCCCTGTCCCCCGTCCGTGATGCAGAAACTTACAGAAGTGATCTCACTCCCACTGATGGAAATTTGTAATAACATATTCTTAACAGGCCAATTCCCTAGTATATGGAAGAAGGCTGTTATTAAACCCCTCCAAAAAAAACCTTCCTTAGATCCCACTGCTGTCGCAAGTTACAGACCAATTGCGTGCCTGCCCTTTCCTGCCAAAGTATGCGAACATCTGATGAACCAGCAGCTCTCAGAGTTCGTCGAGACTCATCAACTTCTCGACGAAACGCAGTTTGGATTCAGGAGAGGGCATGGAACAGAGACTGCCTTGATAAAGGCCTCTGATGAGATCAGGACGATCATGGATCAGGGAGGGGCGGCTGTCCTCATCCTTCTGGATTTGTCGGCAGCCTTTGACACGGTCGACCATGTCACTCTTGTCGACCGTGTCACAACTCTGGGTATAAATGGTCGGGCCAAGGATCTTATTTCATCCTTCCTGGCAAACCGTACCCAGACAGTAAGGCTCGGAGATTTTTACTCTCCCATCTCTGCACTCCCTTGTGGAGTCCCACAAGGCTCCTCGCTAAGTCCTATGCTCTTTAACATCTATGTAGCGGACTTAGCGAGGATAATAAAGGCCTATGGGATACAGTTAACATCGTATGCAGATGATACCCAGCTGGTGCTGGGTATCCATAAGGATGGCCTTACTGTAGCAGCCAACTTCCAGAAAGCCATGCTCGAGGTCAGTACCTGGATGGCCTTGAACTGTCTTAGGCTTAACTCGGACAAGACCGAGATCATGACCTTCGGAAAACTCTCTCCTGAATGGTCTCTCGGTTGGTGGCCAGATAAGCTTGGCCATCCACCTGTCCCAGTGGAAAAAGCCAGAAACTTGGGAGTGATTTTCGACAACAAGCTGGTCTTCGACCTCCATGTTAATAAGGTTGTGTCATCTTCTTTTTACATCTTGAAAAAGATTAAGAAGCTGCTACCTTATCTCCCTCCGTCAGCCGGGAAGACTTTGGTCTCTACCTTAGTCTTCTCAAAGATAGATTACGGGAATGCTCTCTTTCTCCACACTCAGAAGCGTGTCATCACGAAGCTGCAATCTATCCAGAACGCGGCTGCTAGGATTCTTCTTAACATCCCTCGCCGCAAATCCACCACCTCTGCTATCCGCCAGCTTCACTGGCTGAGAGTTGAGAGCCGTGTTAAATTTAAGGCCCTCTGTATTGCCTATAAGGCCTTACATGGCGCAGGACCCAGATTCCTGATCGAAGCTTTTCAGCTCTATACCCCCAGAAGGCACCTTAGATCGGCCAATGCCAGTCTTTTGCAGGTGCCACGTACAAGATCAGTCACCTGGGGTGATAGGCGCTTTTTGGTGGCCACTCCAAAACTTTGGAACCTTCTGCCAACTGCCATAAAAGCTGCTCCGAATCTGATTAGCTTCCGTAGGCTCCTGAAAACATGGTTGTTTAACCAGTGAGAAGACGGTAGGATGATGAACTTTGTTGCTCCACAGCGCCGAGACACCTTCGGGTATTTGTTGCGCTATAAAAGTTGCGTAAATAAATAAATAAATAAATGTGTCAATAAAACTTTAAAATGCCCCTCACGGTCACGGTGCTGCATTACAATCTGACTGACGTCATAGGTGCCGCACGACGTTACGTCCTGTTACCGGCTCCAGCTGCAGTGAAGTTTGTGAAAAGCTGCTCTAGGCTGATGTAAACTATCCAAGCGCTGCTAGCACCACTGCATGGTGGTAAATTAAAATCTATCATGATGCTACGACTGGCGGACCCAACCCTACGGACCGCAGCGCATTTGAAGCCCACTGTGCAGCAGTGGTGCCTGCTGCTGATGCCTCGGGAGGCTCACCATGCACGTTAGCTGAATGTTGAAGGATTGTTTGAGGTACAATGGCCAGGTGTCTGAGGAGACAGGCGGGCGACTGGGCTGTAAATTGAATTGCTGTGGCAAGCCTAGCAAGTAAGTGACCGTGTTGCTGCGAGACTCAGTGCCAGGCAAGTGTTAGCTTTTTAACTGCAGCGCCATCAGCTGCCTGCGGGTCGGTGCCTGGACTGGAGTCTCATTTTCTGTTTTACATGAATCATGTAAAACAGAAAATGAGACTCCTGTCCGAGAGGTTCTGTGACCTTCCACATAGGTCCGTCTTTTTGGAATGTTTTCATGTTAATGTTTCGCAGCTACACTCAAGCATTCAGGCCTATACAAATAAAAAGAGAACTTTTTATTTAACTTTCTCTGTTCTCAACTTGCCTGTAAACAACAAAACTATTAAAGTTTATAACTGAATCAGAATAAAAAGAAAATTACTCGTTTCCAGGATGAATAGCAAGGTACATGCAACTGAGTATACACCAAAACATATTTAGAAGTATCATTGTCTTAAACAATTTGTTTAAAAAATGCAATACTTTCGGAAAAATAAATATTTAAAAGCATTTATTTCAAGGTAATAGCTTTCCTTCTGATGTATTCGATACCTAATTTTCAATAGCTGTATTTTGGCTTCTTATGACTGGACTGTTTACCCTGTAGGGGTCGCAATGCTGAGGAACAGGAAACGTTCGGCTGTCTCTTCTTTAATAGCAAATACACAGTAAGCAAACCCTCCTAATGAGGTGACATTTGTGTGTGAAGGTGGCTATGACTGTCATATGGTACGGGAGCCAGATGCACTGTTTGTGATGGTTCGTGCTGTGGCTTCTCAGCACAGTTTGATTAGAGGGAAGAGGAGGTGGTTCTGCTTAAGTCCACCCATGGGAGATCTAGCCTATTTTTATGGGAGGGGGGCGCGTTATGGAAGATGAGGCTCATTTGCTGGCAGCGTGGCCTCTCACGTCCTGTTTGGTACAGTCGAGTCCAACAGTGCCCTTCATTTCTGATGCTTTGGTGCAGTTTTAAGATATTCTTACAGTTTCTTGATGCTCAAATGGGTGTAATTTGCGATATTCATATGTTCCCTCATCTTCATTGCTTTATTTCGCTCGCAAGAACGTGTCACTCATAGTCATTTAAATGTCACTCGTAATTACAGTGAAATTATGAAAATGTCACACAGAGATCTGATTACATAATTCTTGAGGCCACTTTCTACCCCAAAACCAATGGCACAGCCCAGTTAAGCTTCTTCTATTTCTGTCAGTTACTTTACTCCTTTTTTATTCCTTGTACTCATTTGTTTCATCACAATTTTCACTATAAATCCAATTTGTTCCACACTCGAGGTGTTGCAATTTTCAATGGTTTCTCATATTCAAGATGTGCCCATCCGGGCCTCTCTTCAAGAATACGTACTGACGCATTTGTTCATCCAGGACAGTTTTTTATTAAGACCCAATGCATTTCGTGCTTTCACACTCTCTCTGTTCCATCCTGCTGTGAAGCGCAAAATTACTCTCAAAACTTTACCCTTTGCTAAAAAAAAAAAAACCTTTCAGTGCCACCCCCTACTTATAACCTTTCTATCATGTTTCTTCAAAGCACACCTTCACTTAACTAATCTATCCCCCACATGCATCAACCTATTTAGGAAGTGCAAACGGTGCGAATCGGTAAATTCGGCCGTTTGCACTTCCTAAATACGTTTTTGGGATGCATCAAATATTTTTTGCATTTCTTAAAAATGCAAATGCAATTAAGGAATCGCATTTGTGCGATTCCTTAATTGCAATGCATCATTTTATTTAAAATTGCGATTTTTGAAATTGGAAGTGAAAATTAACACGAGGTTGACCCTCGTGTTAATTTGCGAAAATTTATAAAAAAGCAAAAAAATGCATTTTTTAAACTTGCATGTTACAGACACACATGTCCTTAGGACATGTGTGTGTGAAACATGCACTTGAAAATACATTTCAGGGGTGCAGGGGGGGTCCTTTGGACCCCCCTCTGCACCCTTGCAATGCATCAACAAATTGCGAGTGCAAAAAAAAAAATGCAAAACAGCATTGATTCCTATGGGCCTCTAGGCCCATAGGAATCAATGTAATGCCATTCCTTAATTGCGATTCGCAATTAAGGAATCGCAATTTCCGAAAATTAAGAAATCCTAAAAACTTTTAGGATTTCTTGATGCATAGGATTTTGCATTTCCTAAATAGCGATTCCTTAATTTTCGCTATTTAAGAAATGCAAAATCCTAGATTGATGCATGTGGGGGTAAGCGCGCTGCGCTGCTCTCGCTCATCATTATTCTGGCCTTTGCTTTTATAATTCCCACTGTCAATCAGTCACCATCTGCCACGCACTGTTACCATCATTACATTTCCTTCCCGTGCACCCTTTTCTTCACCCCTTTATCATCCCTAATATCAAGAGTTATCTGCACTGTTCTAATCTTTTCACTCTTTGCCTCCCGTACCTTTCAACAAAACCGTCCGTCCTCTTCTCTCTGTCCACAATAAAACTTCCTGTCACGTACACCACCCAGATTTAAACCAAACTCTCGTGTTCAGAATCCTCCCACCTAATTACTCTATAATTGGCCACATGTGTAACCCTCTCTCGCCGAAAAACCCTTGACCTCAATTATTAAACACTACGGTTCCCATAATGCACTACATCAGCTCAGCATAACACCACAATTCTAATTATCATAATGTCATGTTAACGGACTTCAAATGCAACATTCAGCTTATAATATCAGATAAATGCCGGCTGCTTAATGCAAATAAAAATTTTCGTTTAGGTGCCACTCTTTTAAAAGCTGCTGGATGATATCGATGTTCCGATGCATGTGTGGAAAATAGCACAATTCCAAAAGTCCAGCTTTGATTAGTTATTGAATGTGGGTGCAACTCCCCTTAGGGCAAAATTCGTAATATACATCGTCGGAATGGAAACACAGAGATCTGAAACATTGGCAGCTTGGGAAAGCCTCGCTTTTCTACCACAATAATGCAGTAAGTTTAAAAACACCGCTTGTGGGCTTTTTAGGGTAGTCTGCCCGGTATGCAGACTTGCTGTATTATTTTGTTAGTAACGCGAGGCTGCGGGCAGATCGAGTGCTTTTGTTAAAGTATCCATGTTAATCGCAGCCCCTTCACGAGCTGCGATTAACATGGATATCTAAATAAAAGAAAACAATCTGCCCTCAGCCTCACTTTACTTCCAAAATAATGCAGCAAGTCTGCAAATCGGACAGATTTCCCGAAAAAGCCCACAAGAGGTGTTTTTAAATTTACTGCATTGTTTTGTAAGTAAAGCGAGGCTGCGGGCTGATTGAGTGCTTTTGTTAAAGTATCCATGTTAATCGCAGCTCGTGAAGGGGCTGCGATTAACATGGATACTTTTAACAAAAGCACTCAATCTGCCCGCAGCCTCGCTTTACAAATATAAAACCAACAGTGCGTGCACTACAGGGCGGCAAAACAAAAGCGAGCCCAGCTAAAACAAAAGGCCAGCAAGTGGCCACATTAGAACACTTACCTCCGCTCCCCAGTAATCTGTCACTCCAAAGTGGTCACTTCCACCGCCGTTGTGCACAATCAGGAAATGCTGTTTTTTCGAGCCGTGCGCCTTTTAAAAGCGGCGGCGGCGCGAATAATCTTGCGGGATGTGCCCTCTGTGCCCTCTGTGCGCGCTCCACACATGGGACTGCGCGCTAGGGGGTAGGGAAGTTCGCGCGTGCCCGGCCGCGCGCGTTCCTGGGAACAGTGGTCGCAACTCCACCGTGCACCGTAAGCGATGGCACCGCGAATCCATACAGGAGTTCGAGTTCAAAAATATATTACAACTCATTTTATCACTTTTTTTTAATAACACCCCACTTCTAAAGATAGCACTGACTTGGGAAATCTCACAATAATCATAACAAATTCACATTTTAACTTTCAACTCTACCCCCACTCTGCTTAATGTCTGTTTCCATAGTAACACTTAATGGAACACTCAACTGAACTCACAGGCCACATGTTCAGCATATTTCAAGTTCACCACACAATGTTGCAAATACAAACAGCAGGTGTGGTTGACTTTCCAAAATATGAGCTTATCCTATGTAATGTACCTTTTAAACTTTCTTTTCTAACCAATAAGAAACATAGGGGCATATTACCAATGGCCATTATCGCTGCTTTAGCGGGACTTTTTCCCGCTGAAGCGGCGATAATTTCATCGCCCTATTACCAAGCTGTCGCTAACACCAGTTAGCGACAGCTTGTAGGCGATAGCGGGCATTTTGGGGCCCACTTTGCATGTCAGCGATAATTAATCGCTAATGACATGCAAAGTGTGCGTGCCAAAATGTCAGCGACTGAAAACAGTCGCTGCAATCGCTATCGCCTATGATCAACACAGGCGTAGTTTTGGAAATATTCGCGCTGAGCGCGAAAATATTCAAAAGCTAACGCCTGCCCTGACCAGTTCTTAGCCATGTTATCCAATGAGAGGTGGATAACATGGCTAAGAGCATTGTCACGGTAATGCCTGAATATCGCTGTATTGACAGCCATATTCACGCATTTTGCCCGTTTTTTATCGCTCCTGAGATAAACCTTGCTAATAGCAAGGTATCTCAGCGATAAAAACAGGTGAAGGGCAGCAAAATAAATATTCCCGCTAAGTTAACACAGCGATAATTATCGCTAGTTGTTGGTAATATGCCCCATACTTTTTAATGACAATAACATGCACCCTATTTTTGAATGTACACTGTTCTTAAACAGCCAATCATTTCTCTTCATTTTTTAAAACTGCATCTTGTCCACCATTTTAGATACCTCTTATTCTACCAACTGACTACTTCAGCTACAGACATCTTTTCCTTACAGCCAGACTTCCCTTCAAGATGCTTAGAGTGTGGATTGTGGGACACAGCTATGTTTTCTGGTGCAAAAGGTATGCTGAAAACAGAGGTATTGACACAGACCCAGCTTTGCAAAATGTGGACATTAAATGGATTGGACAAAGAGGATTAAAGTGGCACCAATTGATGCATTTGGTTAAAACCTTTTTACATCTCCAACCCCCTGACCTCATGATTGTCCACTGTGGTGGCAATGACCTGGGCACATTAACCGGGGTAGGTCTGGAAATGCTAATGAAGGACACCCTTGCAGAATTGATGTTGCATTTCCCCAAATCTGTCTTTGTATACTCTAACATATGCCAAAGACAGAAATGGAAGCGGTCCAATCAATTCTGTCCACAAATTGAGAAAGCTAGAAAAAATGTCAATAAAGCTGTTTCTGCTTATCTCAGAGACCATAGTATGGGCTCCATATACAACAACCATCTGCGTTTTGATATGGATGGCATCTACAGGAGTGATGGTGTACATTTCACAGAGAAGGGAAACAGAGTCCTTCTCAACAACATATGGCTCTGCATCAGCACTTACATGTAGCTAAAAAAATCTCCCAATAAACTCAAGGGCTCTTTTTAGAGCCACCCAATAACTCAAAATGAAACGTACTTTTTGAAAAAATATCTTGATTATTTTTGCTTGGAGTCGTGCACCCACCGCGACTTCAGGAGCCGCGCACCCATCGCGTTCACATTAGGGGGCCACGCACTCTTCGTGTTCACACTAGGGGGTCGCGCTGAAAGCCGCACCAGGGTCACAACTCCAATTATTTTTTTTAAACGTCCACTTTCATTAATCTATATTCGTCTCGGGCACCCTATCCCCCGAGGCATGCCCACTTCTAAAAATGACCACCATCTTGGGCCACTGTTCGCCCCAGGGATCCCATCCCCCAGGGCCGGCCCTTTACGTTAGGGACGGTGGAGGGAGCCCCAATGCCCCCACGGTCCCGCCAGCTCCCCGCATCCTACAGGAGCCAGCATTGCTTTTGAGCAAGGGGTGCTTCCCCTTACTCAAAAGCAATATGCTTTGCTTCGTTGAAGCAAGAGCAGGTTTCCCCGGAGCTCAGAGGGTCCGCGAGGCCCCCCACTCATTTTTATTTCTGCCCCGCTATTATTGATTTGGCAATGCCCCCGGGACCTGGCCCACCCGGGGGCCTAATTTAAATGAAGCGTGGGAGCCCGCGCTTCATGTTTCAAAATAATTTCGTCTGGATTCGCGACCCCCTCGTGCTTTCCACAGAAATATATTTTTTTAATGCTTTTTTTGGCCCTGGGGTCCTTGTGGGACCCCATAGCAGGTCTAGGGGGCCAGGGTTTTTCAACCTTGCCCCCTTTTCTTGTTTTTTCACTGTCTTTCACTGTTTTCTTGTGACTCAGTTCTACTGAGTCACAAGATGGCTGCCAACACTTCCTGGTTTGGAGTGTTGGCAGCCAATTAAAATGAAGCTGGTGGTCAGGAGGGGTCGCGAACCCACCGCGGCCATAGACATCGATATTTTTTGATTTTCTAATTTCTCTGGAACTACTGGACGGATTTACACCATTTAACAAAAAGGAATCTTTCTGAACCAAGGGCTACCTTTTTGCAAAATTTGGTGTAATTCCGTTCAGCAGTTCGGGCTGTAACTTTGTCTGAAGTTTCCTATGGAAATTACATGGGGAAAACGCATATCTTATGTTGTGGATTGTGGGTGAGTTAACAGACAGTCCTAACATAATCATACTATCGTTCGGCGCCACGGAAGAAAAGTCCTGACACTTAGTAAGGTGTCAAGCTGTAGCATTTGGAGATTACCTTTATCGTAAGGCGAAAGTACATTACAAGATATTCCCTCACGGCGCAAGGCATCACATCTTGATTAAGCCCTGATGAAGATCCTCAGTTTAATTTTAGGAACGAAACGTGTTGGATGTTTTTATGATCAAGCATGAATTTTGGAATAAAGAAATCTTTAGAGGAAAACACTAGGGTCTAAATTTACTTTCTTCTGTGCACCTCCTTAACTGTCTGTTAACTCACCCACAGTCTACAACATAAGATATATAAATATATATATATTATGTTGTAGATTGTGGGTGAGTTAACAGACAGTCCTAACATAATAATAAACTATTTTTTCATATTTACACCCTACTTCATAATGAACCAAGCAACCATTTTATTTTAGTGCTAGTATTAGATTGATATATTATAAAGATGATGACAATTATTGCAAACAATCACTATTTTTGTAAGTCTTTTTATTGGTTATTTGTTGAGAGCAGACCCATTACCAGGGCTACAGAGAACATCACATCTGTACCTTGCAAAGGCAGCACAACAAATCAAAGCAACAATCAATGTTCATTTTACTTATTAGGCAGAACTTTGTTAGAAAGTATTTTTCTAAGGTGCCTGCAAATATAGTTTGCTTATAATTAGTTTTGAAATAACATGATTAGATACTATTATTTGTGTTCTGTAGCTGCCAGGTTAAAAAAACAGAAGGGCAATCTGATTAGAGCGAAATGTCATGGTATAATAATGTTATTGCTTAATATTAAAATTGAGGTCAAGAGAGGAAAATATTATTTCACATAACATCAGCCATGAGACCGTCTGGCAACAATTCACGAAACCTTCTAAAGAAAAGTAGAAGGTCTTTAGCCTTTGAAGCTTTTTAAGCACACTGAAATGTAAAATGCAGAGGAAAACACAAATCCAAATTGCAATTAAAAAATACCAGCATATCATTCATCAACTGAAATACCTGGGTAAACGGCATGAAGTATTTGGCCTAACTGCTCTAACTAATTTTCAATATTACGCCCCTTATTATAGGCCCAAAGTTCAATGCTGTTCTGAGTGTAGCCCCAGATTTGGCACTGGTAACAACATAGTGTTTTATCTGAAACCTTCTCAAAAGACGCTTCAGCTATTAACTTTTCAATAAGGACCAGGTGGTTCTGTCTTGGACCTTTTTAACGATCACTTAGACCCTTATTGCAAGTTTGGGAAATAGAATGGAGTATTTATTACAAGTTGTAAATACCATTACACCAGGCTGAAGTATTTACCACAGCTAGGAAATATCGGCTATTCTCAATTTTCAACTGGAAAATGAGGCATAAAATGCAGAATCGATTTTTAACAGACCAAATTCCAAGTTTGCTCGTTTTTCCAGGCATCTTCCCCCGTTATAATTAAGCTTCACCAGTGGAAGTGTATTAGGGAAAAACTTCTAGGATGTGATCATTAGGATACACCTTGTAATTCCTATTCCTATGTAAACAAGAGTTTACACAGGGATCTGAACTTAACCATTTATTTATAATGAGAAACTTGGAGCATTAAACTGACTGCTGGTGACCAATCCAATAACCTTTAAGGTTTCACGAATAGTGCACTCAGCATATAATAGCTCTGAATTCACATTTCTTGCCCCAAAAGTTCCACACTTTCTTTGCAGCCCATGCCACAGTCAAGGAACAGCTGCCCTTCAATTTATGGACCACTCAAAAACATTTTTTTTTAGATAACTCTTCCCAAAGAAAACTCTTTTCCAAATGTAACATATGCCCCATTGCTCATCTCTAAGGGTCTGTAGGCTACAAGCCTTAAAGACATTCAGGAAGAAAATAGACTTTAGAAGTAATATTGATTATTTGAGAAAAGTACACCACCTTCAGCAGCCAGAGTCTTGACACTTCCAAACATCAATGACAACTGTCCTTGTACTGTTACACGACTAGTAAGATTACTCCCGTCTTTGCACACTCAATCAAACACTCTTTCAAAAGTTATTAATTATCAGAAACACTAAAATCATTCAAACACAGCAATACATGCTGGAAAAGAGGGTTTTTACAACAAGTGAAGTGCTCATGATGGTCCCTGTGAGTCCAATGTTTCTATTCCTTCCATGCCTCTGCCATACTTGCTGTTTTGCGAGAATCATCCGGCAAACAATCCTTCTGAAACTTTTCACTCAGCATCCAACACTTGTCATTCCATCTTATTTTAAGTCTTCAGTGTCTTGCTTTTAGAGGACTACCAGATCTAATTTATTCAATATTTTGGCCCATATAAAATCGTAAATGTTTAATAGAGTGCATAGGTAGCAAGCCCCAAGAGCTCAGCCTTGAGCATTGACGAGGACATTATGTCAAAGAACATTATTTTTCCCTTATAGTGCTACATTAACAGAAAACAAAACCACCCATATTAACAAACATGTTACGCTGGGGTGGTGTAGCAAAAGTGATGCAAACCTAGCACAATGTTCGTTTTTATTTACTTTCCAGTGCTAAACTTGTTGTAGTATAAGTTCAAGGAGTTGACAGCGTCCTGTACAAGCACTGGGATCTCCCTATTTGGTTCAGGGACACCAACAATAACAAATCTTCCCTCCATCATCCGACGTTTTGGTGGCCCAGCGAACCCAAGCCTTGTACAGGACCACGTCAATTCCTAGAACCTATACTTGGTTTGAATTTGTTAACCTTACTCATTTGGTCCGAGTCATTAATTTAACACTACAGATCCATATCAACTGTCTGTTCTTGCTCAACTTCAATGTTATTGTTTTGATGATGCTCCCTGAAAAGCCACGGTGAGAAACACTGTCGAAACTTACAGCAGTGTGAACATTTGCATTCATGAGTTGCACTGGTGTCTCAATACTTATTACCCTTGAATTGTATAAACTTGCTAAACTCTACTATTGTTTCATTGCTTCCATATATTATACACACTGTTTCACTGTCACTCACCGTGTGCTCGCAGGAGCACAGAGCATGGATATACTTCTGTAAATCCAATATATTGTATGAACTTTAACACTATCATCCATGCAAGTCTACCAGGTGTTCCAGGAACTGGGTGCATACTGGATAGAAGTGAATCTCCCAAATATTCGGCAGGGAGGAGAGTTTTATTCCGCTCAAGAAATTGGTGGGATTTGGCAACTGAGTTCTAGTCAAATTCTGCAAACATATCACCATGTGTCAAAACAAAAATTCCCATGAGGCTCCAGAAATCTGAGCTGCCGTGCATGAGCAAGATTTGGCATCCCCTAGCGCAAATTCTGGTTGCTAGGAGGAATTCCGGCAAGATTTTCTAAAGCAGACAGTCGCGGGAGGTCGCAGTCGAAGGACTGCTACTCAAGTCAATTTTCTACTCGAGAGGTAGTAAAACCATCTCAAATGGCTGCGCTCTAGCGCACCATGTAGTACCGCTCACGCTAATGTTTCAGCGTGGAACGTCCTGCCCGTGCTAAAATGCATCACGCAGCACAACTTGCATATTTCTGTCCATTGGTAGAACTTCATGGAATCTCGCAGAGTTTTTATGTAACTAGGCGGAGGGAAAATTTGCACGTTCCACACACCCCAACCAAATATAAGGCTGACATAACTTTAAGATTACAGAAATCAAAAGTGATCTCCTAGTGTTAGAGGCTGAAGAAGCTTCTCTCATTTTTTGAATGTCTGCTTGAAGAATGAAAATCTATATACAATGAGGCTAATAGGAAAAAAGCTTGGAAATCAATCTTTCTGTATTTATTGATGAACAAAATATTATTTTTAGAATGGTTGGTCATTTCTGCCTGAAAATGGGCAGCACCTAGATCTTGTCTACAAGTTCTTCTTGTCTGAAGTGACAGTAATTTGAGTTTTTCAGTCAAGATCCTACCTATATGAGCTCTTACTGATCTTCATAATGCCATGCAAAGAAAAGAAAGGATTATCTGTGACAACTGCTCTGCTGGAAGATCTCTGGCAGAACATTAACTAGCCCTTGTATGAAGAATGTGAAAGGAGAGAAGGGATAGTGAAAGGGAGACAAGAGGACACCAAATAGCCAAACAAAAATATAGTCATGAAATCAGGAAAGTATTGTAATTAATGTGAGGTCAGAGAGATGTTGTAAGTCAAACTTTGAAGTGGACCTGTTCCCAGAGCAGGCTGCTTCCTCTTCCTTAGTGGCCGACGGAAAACCAAACCTTGAAATATATGTTTTCACTGATAGGGAAGTGTAGGTATTTCAATGTAATGGGGCAGCCCATAGACAGGCTTGCATGGGTCCAGCAGTGGCAGAAACAATATGCCATCTCGAAACTAATTCCGGAATAGTGCCTTCTGGGTCAGTTTCACATAAAGTTGGGGAAATGTCTGATAAGTTTGGAAGGTTCTAGCTGGGAACCCAAAAGGGAGAGTTCCAGGACAAAACAAAAATTACTGTTGCTATATCCTGATACTCTCATCATCAGAGAATTAGAACACTACTGCACTTGGAGAATGCAAGAACAAGGGGTCAGATGTACTAACAATAAGATTTGCAATTTACAAATAGCAATAGTTTCCAAATTGCTGTATGGTAAGCGCTATTCTTAATGTATGAAACTTTTATTTTTACTTAGCAATTTATTTAGCAATTAATGGGTTGCATATTGACTTACTTCATGAATATTAATAAGGTAGGTCATAATTTATTGCTCATTAGGAATGACAGCCATCAGAGGAATGGTGGACTGTTGTGGTCAGCAGACTACCATGTCTGTGACTGCTTTTATATAAAGCAATCGATTTTTTTAAATGCAACCCATTTTCCTAAATGGAAAACAGGATGCGTTTAAAAAAGAAACATGAAAAGTGTAACTTATTAATGTTATGCAACCACATTTTGGTTAGAAAACATGAATACATACCACTACGATCCGGTATCCGAAAGGGTCACCCTAAACACATTCCTTTCAAATCCTGATTTAGTAAGCCATATTGTGATTCTGTAGAATCACAATTTTGTGTTTGTGCATTAAAAAACCTTTTACGCTTGCAAACAGCCCAATTCAGTGAATCGGGCCATTTGTGACCTTAAAAATGCTTTGTACATCTGGCCCAAGGAGTAAAAAACTTCCTACTGTCTGTTTGCAGAAAAGTAGGGCACTGTGTAGGAAGTTGTTTAGTCCTTGGGCCAGATGTACAAAGCATTTTTGAGTTTTCAACTAATACTCTGGAAGTTTTCAAGTGGAGAGAAGCTGCTCTCTTCTGGTCCACATGGACATACTGGACAAAAGAGGCACTTTGGAAAAGGAATCAGCTGACTCTGTGGACTTGACAATTCATCACTTCAAAACCCCCTGAAGGTGCAGAGGGCTGGAAGCTTCCAGGAAGATGTGTGCATTTTCTTACAAAGTTGGGACTTGACTGTTGGTAATGGCCTGAAAGCAGTGCTCACCTGGAATGTGTGGCCTATGTCCCCTAGAGGAGCCACTGGAATATTGGGAGCATTTAGGTTTTCCAGTTCGCAAAGCATATGACCCATCCCCTGCTCTCACATTCTGTGTGAGACATAGCAGTTTCCTGGTATCTGCTTTTAGTTTTTGGAGCGAGAGTTGCCTCTGTTGACACAAAAAATAAATTATTTTGTTTTGTTTGAAGGATTTTGTTAAATAAGTAAATAAACATGTTGTTCATTTTGTAGGCTAAAGCAATAACTGCAATAGAATAAAACAGGATAAAACAGCAATTAAAATGTTACAATACTCAAATAAAATAATTACTGAACATGCACATAGACTAATATTACATTTGATGATCTCTCTGGCAAATGTAGATGTTGTTTACACTTTATAACTCTTGGTCTCCTTCACCAGATTTTGTTGCTGTGATATGATTCTAATTGATACAATTTTAACCACATTTAAGTGGGAATTTTACATTGACTTCTTGACTTTACAGCTGTTTTGGTGCCACTACAATATTTTCCAAGAGTTGCCTGTCACCTTTGAACTATCAATACCAGGAGAAAGCCCAGGATTCCTCATTGAATCAAGCTTATGCAATCTAGGAACTGGTTTGTTGGAGTTCATTGATTTTTCTTTCCCAAAATTAGAATCCAGATTCTCACTCCTAGGTTAGCTTAATAGTATGGGGTAGTACCTCACAGTTTATAATAATGGTTCCCTTTAAAGTTGTTTGCCTTGAACGTTTGTGAACATTCCCAAAAATGTCAGTTTGAGAGCACTCACAGACACCCCTCCAACCTGTTCCTACCCTGGAAATGGTCACAGAATTAAAAAAGTTCGGGAGGAAGGGTGCCCTGGCTCATGCTACATGCCATGACAAATCACAGCAGCTTGACCATTGCCATTTGCCCATTTTTAACATCAACACAATTGACTATTTGGTAGTGTCAATAAACGTTTACTCAAGTAAAGTGTCCAAAAAGAAGGTCAGCTAAATTGTACATTCTGATGTGAGTATCATTCTTCTTAACACAAAAATGTAACAAGGTGCACCAAAGTTCGACTTCGCTGACTCGAGACTCTGTATCAGCGTATCTCAACCTGGATTCCTGCCTCCCGCATAACAATTCAGCTGCTGTGTGGGGAAACTCTTCGCGGGGCTGAGGCTCTGTTCTGGCTCCATCCTAGTTGGGCTGAGGCTCTGCTCCGGCATATTTTCATCTGACGCCTTCCTTTGCATTGCAACCTAATGGATGTGCCGCATTTCAACAGCAAGTCGAAGGGTCTTTGAAAGCCGCCTTGCACGGTGGTTTTCTCGGTAAGACCAGCTTCAGTCCCTTCGGATGTTGCAAAAATGCTACATACATAGCATTTAAGGAATCACAAAATTGCGATTCCTTAAATGCTATGGTAAAATAAGGAATCACAAATTTTTGCTATTTCTTAAATTGCGAATTTTTGATGCATGCCAAAACAGGCAAATATACCGTTTGCGATTCACAAAGGCCGAAATTCGGCGAATTTCAGCCTTTGCGATTTGCAAAAGGCTTGATACATCTAGGCCCAGGTCTCGAAATGGGCCCGCCATGCAACGTTAAAGCTTGGCGTAATGAAATCTCCTTCCTGGCAAATGCAAGTGATACACTCCGTGCTGTGAATAAAGATAAGGCAAATGCTACTGGGAATAATGGGGCAATCAGCACCCCCGCCTCTTCATCAGGTGAGCCACATCAAAAGATCTGGGTTTGATCCATCACCGTTCTTTAGCCCACTCTGCCACCCCAGTTCAGACATGGCTATATGCAAATCAGTCTGACCCTGTGCCTCATGGGAACAGTCCAGCCCGAACTGCCAAGCCATGCCTTCCCTGGACCGGAAACAAGCTTCCGAGGACCGGTTTCTGGCATTACAGCCGTCTTCAGCCCGGCTTGCTTGAATCCAGTGGCAAAGTGAGCAAGGGACTCATGTCTGAGCATACCCTGCCACACTTATGGCGGCCAAAGCCAGCTGTAATGCCAGAAGCCGGTCCTCGGAAGCTGTACTGGGGTGGCAGAGTGGGCTAAAGAACGGTGATGGATCAAACCCAGATCTTTTGACTGGGTGTGAGTGTTTGATTGGTTCAGATGCTCCGTCCATCACCACCCCCTTTTGTACCACATCTAAAGTAGGCCAACTTTCCACTGAAGTTATCGACTTACAACAATGAGTGGTGCCTGTTGAAGAAGCTAATACGTTTACAGTTAATCTTGTCAAAACACAGGACTCTCAAATGTCGTTAATGCAATCCAGGATTGAAGATTTGGAAAACCGCCAGAATTTGAGTCTTTTTGGGTTCCAGGGGGCAGGGAAGGCAGCGACCCGCATGCGTTCATCGTCAGTCTTTTCCAAAAAGCCTTTCCGGACCTCGCAGACTAGGATATGGACACTCAAGTTCAAAGAGCACACATAATACCATTGTCACTAACTGCCTCTCAGGGTAATCAATCTAAAACTAATTTTGCCCGACCGATTCTCGTGTTCCTGGGTAATTTTCTATTACGTCAAGCAATATACTCAAGGCGCGTCCTGCAGCTCCAGTTAAGGTAGACACAATGTCTATCGTTGCACGCTCTGATTTATGCAAAGTAACTATGGAAAAGCGGTGGAAGTTCTGCCAACTTATGGACCCCTTCAAAACTGTTTGTTCACAGGTGTTTTACAAGAGCTGGCATGCTTAAAAGTCATAAAGGATGGTAGACAACATTTTTTCTTCAACGAACAGGATGCTAAACAAGCTTTGTCAACATGGCAGACAGTCGGCAAGCAATGATCTACAGTCTTAATCTTCAGGCAGCAACTATAAGAGCAATTATTAGAGAGTATGTCTCCGTGAAAAGAAATCCCCATTTTTTGACACTATGATGACATTTCTAAGGGACTTCCTCTCTTTATTCTGTTCCTTTGATGACTACATTCATTTTTTACAGACACAAAAGTTATGTGGAGTGATCGGAATATGGTGTCGGAAATAGTGGAGGTCACTGAGGATGAGGGGGCATTGAGAGGGCGTCCTAGCCATGCTGTCATCATGGGACAACAACAGTTGATGGACAGAATGCAGAACAATGTCATACATTCACCCTAGGGCAGAGATCTGGGCCTAAATCCATCGTTTTTTTGCTCACCACACCACCCCAGTTCAGACATGGCCATATGCAAATCAGCCTTGACCATGTGTCTCATGAGAACAGTCCAGCCCGAACTGCCAAGCCATGTCTTCCCTGGACCGGAATCAAGCATCCTAGGGCCGGTTTCTGGCTATCAGCCGTCTTCAGCCAGGATAGCTTGACTCCAGTGGCGTGAAGAGCACAGGACTCACATCTGAGCATACCATATCATGGGACAGCAGGTAAGGGGGCGATTCCTTTTCAAGTAACTGGGATAGGGGTGGGAGAAGGGTCTAGAAGGAATGGTTGCTCTGGGAAGGGGGGAAGCCGCAATTTAGACAGTTTAAACATTTTCATTTGTGCAGAGCAGCATTTGGAGAAGTATGTTATTTTGGGCACTGATAATCGAATCCGTTTTTTAAATATTATTCAATGTTGGAACTCAAGTGTATGTGTTGGAATGTACTAGGACTTAATCAGGTTGGGAAGTGACGTTTAGTTATGGAAGAGGGCTTGTAGAAATGCATATCGCTTACAAAGACAGAGCATAATTAAAGCACTTGGTATATGATCTTATGGTATGTACGTCACAAACTGTCTCTATTCATGGGGTGGCTCTGTTAAAATCTAGGCTGTCTCAGGCTACTGTTCTTCACACACATGCTGATTCTTAGGGGAGGTGGGCAATTTCTCAAATTCTGATCTATGGGCGGAAGGTCACAATATGCATGGTTTATGGCCCGAATACTGACTGCCCAGATGGTATTTATCACTTGAGTTCCGAATTGTTGGAGTGGGCCGGCAAAATGATAGTAATGGGTGATTTTAATTGCATACTTGATAGGAGATTGATACCACCAACATCTCCGCCCGTGCCAGAATGTGCAAAACAAGAACTGCTATCAGCAAGCTTCTCCACTTGCATTGTAGTGTGTTTTATCTAGGTACCTGAATCAATATCCTATTCTTTGCCCTTGTCCGGTTATAAATCAATAATATCCCTGCAACGGCACAGAAACCCGTTTCATAATTCGGTCATAGCGCATGCTGTCACATTAAGCAAGCCTATTCCTCCAGCCCCCTAGAAAGCACACCGAGTTCTTAAACAAATCCAAGCCTCCAGCAACCTGGGAAATCCCCGCTGCTATTGTTTTGATTTCGTCCGAGAACTCCTGTAAAGCACTGTAAGAACGACCAGTCCTTAGTGACATCTTTATTGACGTCTTATGTCCATCCTTACGTCAAACCCGGCACCTTTCAAGTATAAATATACCAACGCTGCCTTAAGCAAAGACACGGTGGTGGTGAATCTGGAGCAGCGACTACTTGCCCGAGAGCCCAGCTGATGCGAGAGCCCACGGACGCTGCCCCTCCCTTTTGACACGCTGAGAAAGACGCTGTCTTTTCTCTTACCGAGAAATCCAGCCTCCGGCGTTTCCAGCCTACCCTTGCGGGTGACTGGGATACCGAGTCCTGAGAGAGAGATACCAGCCCTCCTGCCTTCTAATACCCAGGTACTGAACTGACTAAACCCTTACAGAGAATTCTTGAGTCAGATTCTTGGCAAAACAAACTTAACTTAAACTGCTACTTACTTACTCCTTCCCATGTATTAGGCTTAGGTCAGGTACACCGGGGTAGGCGTAGTTAGAAGCACCAGTTGAGTACGATTAGTCAATGTATATATGTATGTATCTATTTTATCCATTTTAAAGTATCATATGGCTAAGAAACCATATCAATGTTTTTACAGTATTATTTTATAATCCTGCTTTTACTGTATGCACTTTACTTAACTATAAGTATTGCAATTGTAGTAATTCATTTCTCTTGTATGAGGAAAAAGACTGCTCAATAAATAACACCTTTTATTGAAAACGTCCGTCTCTCTTTTTCTCTGCAAACTGGTGAAACTAAGTACGCACCTATTGACTGAGTGAAATAGCTGTCTTTTGTTTTCACACGACTCTAGATATATACTCTTATTCAGGGAGAGCAAAGTTGTCATGTTTTATGGTTGTCAGAAACTAAATCCCTTCTTGTCTATCCAGGGAGTTTAAACTCCTCCTCGCTTATTCGAGAAAGTTTCTAGTGAACTCTGAGCTAGCTGGCAAAAAACGTAAGTCTAATATAGTCAGTAAAGACCTAGATAACCTCAGTCCTACGTCTACACTACTGAATATATTATTCCAATGCGCAGAGCCTATTGGGATTATAGGAACTACACTACATGGCGCCCAACGTTTGGTAAGGCGATAAATCTAACGCAAGACGTTAGAGTAACTCAGTCGTGCTTTTTCACACAGACCCTTTCTCCCGTAAATACTCCAAAGACGTCTGGAGTGGGTAAAAGGTTAAAATCCGCCGGGTACTTAGTAGAAAGAGATTTCTATGTATAGTTTTTGGTTTATTCAACGTTGAAGGATACAGTGTTCCAAAATATTGTGCACCTAATCTTTGTTTCCTTGAAAACTTGATCTGCAAACAAAAAAAACCTTCCTGTCAGTAAAATGTCAGACGGTGAAGGAGATAGGGAGACAGCTAGAATAGCAGCTCAACTCCTAGCGGAAGACACAAGTCTCCTACAGCAAGACCCAGATGCAATACTCATCCCGGTCAGCATAAGAAAAACTATAACTATTAAACTAATAGAAAATGGACTAACATCGAGAGGTGGTACAGTCATATTCGTAATATCGGCAGACAGAGGTATTCTATTCATGGATAAACTTTCCAGCAGCAAACGCTGTCACACATGAGTTCCACTATTACAAAATAGAGGAACCACCGGATGAGTACACTCCTTTCGAGGAGATGGACATCCCATTAAAATACCAAGAGCACCTGCTCTGGTTTAAAGGCGCCCTAAAACATAATAATCACATCACCAGGCTCAGTCCACTAGGAAGACCAGGAGCAACGTGGCCAGTTCTAGCCAGCTACACACCACATCCAGACATTGAAAAAATGTCAATACCAGAACTTTTGGTACAGTTAAAACAACTGATTAAAATACATAGACAATTAGTCCAATATGTAATGCGGACTTCAACAGTCCAACCAGCTATTAACATTCCACAGCTGACCCCTCATCAGGGGAATACAAATAAAATAACACCACAGAACATACAGTCATGTCTGGGTAAAGTACCCGCAAAACGGGAACAAATTCCATTCTGGTTAGCACAAAAAATCACTCAAATAGAGGCAGTATTTCCGGATACTACCCCTACTGAGAAACACAGAATTCTGACTATCTGTCTTCCAATGGGGATCGCACCACATGTGGAGGACTGTGACACTTGGGGCACAGTTTTTGCTTCCATTTACACAAAAACACATGGTGTTCCGTCCATGGCGGTAATACCAGATGTGCTAAGACAAATTCAAAACGAATACGGTCCAGAACCTGCTTTAACTCTGGGTATGAAATTACTGAAAGACTTCAAGCAGGTCTCAGCTTTATTATTATCTAACATAAAAGGAGAAGCAGCATCTGTGGCGATCCGCCAGAAATTGAAAGAAACAGATATAGCAGAACAACCATTTGAACTTGCCAGAATCATAGAAAAATCCTATGAAGAACTAGGAAGAGATAGTTTGGGTGGGAAACCAGTAAAACCCCAACTAACTGAAAATCCTGAAAAGATATTTATTAAAAATAATCTAAACACTCCAAAAAAGAGCTGGGATGGAAATAAACAATCCACTCCCAAAGAAAAAAAATTCCAGTCCAGAGGAAAGTCTCCTCGGCGGAGAGAAAGATCTCCGGACCAAGGACACAGGTCTCCCCAGAGGGAGCCCTCTGAGAAAATATACAACCTTAGAAATAGGGATAATTTGAAGAAACCTGATAGATATCAAGATATTGATACACGTCCCTCTCGATCTTTTCAGACTTCCTCGCAGAAATCGGAAAGAAGAGGACGGTCAGAACACAGGGAAGAGCACGTCAAGTCCAAAGACAAGGAACCTGCTCATCAAAGTAAAAAATTACAATTTCCAAAAAAGAAGGTAGCCAGCATTAAAATAATCAAACATGCCGAGGATCCTGAGGACACAGCTGAAAAACGGAGAGTGGGCTCAGACAATGCTAGACAGCGCAGCAGAAGTGAGCATAGCTCGCAAGATCCTAATGAATCATCTGGAGACAGTGGACACGAATGAATACATTCAGGTGGAAACTGCAGACACCAGAGTTAGCAAACCTCATAAAATATACAAAATAACATTACGTATAGAGGGAGATAAGACTAGGAAAATTAGGGGTCTATTTTGGGATAACCTCTCCAAAGGCTATGACATCCTTTTAGCTGAAAAAGACTGGCCACCGGATTTTGTCAGGGAGTGCCCTCCTGGCGAAGAAAAGATTATGCCTGTCTTCTCAAATCACATTCCAATTCATAAAAAATATACACTTGCAAGAAAGTGGGCAGTAGCCCAAGCTCCTGCATTATATAAAAACCATGTTGGATGGGATGAGGACTCTCCTCCTCACAAAATCCAGTTAAAAAATCAACCAACTGCACAAAGGCAGTACCCAATTAAGCAAGAAGCTAAAAAACAGGTCAGGGAGATCTTAGATCAACTTGAATACCAGGGGGTGATTGAAACATGCACCTCACAAATGAACAATCCTTTGTTTCCTGTCTCCAAGCCAGACGATTCATATCGTCTAGTTTTGGACTACAGACACCTTAACTCATGTTGCAAAACTTTTGCAGTACAAAACTCACATAGTGCAGCACTAATGAATAACATCGTGCGCAAAAAATACAAAACAACATTAGACATCTCTAATGGATTCTTTTGTCAAAATATAGCACCTGAAAGCAGGTATTTGACCGCTTTCTCAATAATGGGCTCGCAGCAAAAAATTCTGTTGACTCCCACAGGGGTTCAAGAACAGCCCAGGATTATTCTCAGCAAGAGTAACAGAGTTACTACAACTGTATGATGATGAGGCATTATCTTATGTCGATGACATCTATCTAACAGATGATGACTTGGATACTCACTTGAAAAGAGTGAACACCATAATACTTGGGTTCGCAGCAGAGGGTTACAAATTCAACTTTAAAAAATCACGAATTGCCCATCTAACAGTCCTGTTTTTAGGATATGAATTATCAAGTGAAGGCAAAAGCCTGGCAGACAATTTCTTAGAGAAATGTGCTGTAATCCAAGCACCAAGATTCTAGGTTTCCTGAACTTCGGAAGAACTTACATTCTAAATTATGCAGAGAGGGTTAAACCTCTCTATGAACTAATAAAACCAGATTTTAAAACAATCAATTGGACTCAAAAACACACAGAAATTTTGAGATCATTGCAAACAGACATGTTAGCTAAAACAAAATTGCAAACACGCGATAACACTCGCAACCTTGTAATCCGAGTCATCCCAGGAAGATGCGGATTCACATACCTAACCTCTAATGAGGGAGAAACGGTACCAATAGCATACAAATCACATTTGTACACAGAAGCTGAAAAAACATTCAGCATTAAGGAAAACATTGTTCATGCGGTTCAAACAGCTGTAGCATAAGAAAGAGACCAAGCTGACGGCAGACGGATTACTGTCAGAACAGCAGAATCAGCCTTTGAGGCATTAACAAGCCCATGTAATTTACCTACTGTGGCATTAAATCCAAAATGGATACAATGGGAAAATTCTCTTGCTACAGACAAAGTGAAATACTATTTTGACCCGGAAATGAAAAAATTAAAAAATCTAGAATATGAAAGAGACTATCCTCTGCCAATCGACATTCTGCCCATACGACAGTACGCCTGTGTAATATACACAGACGGACATGCACAACCTTCGGTTTGGGGAAAACAAGCCTATAACGCCACATGCGAGATTGTTAAATACGTGTGGCGCGGAGGTAAATTGAGACCTCTGGTAACAAAATCACACTCTGTAGAAAATAATTCAGATAAGCAAACTGAAATAATAGCATTAAAAATGGCGCTAGATAATGCCGATCGCGAATTCCCGACACTAATAGTGTGCGAATCATATTACTGCGTCAAATCATACAATAACGACTTGCAGAAATGGGTTCAAAACGGTTACAAAGATGACACAGGTGCCACAATAAAGCAAAAATCGCTTTGGGAACAAGTAGTTCTTTTACAGAAAGAACTACCAAAGACTCACGTGATACATTCATTGAGTCACGAACGTGATGGCGTTCACGTTCCAGGGAATTCATTGGCTGAGACAGCCACAGCGGAAGCAACTAAGTCGGCTTCCGTAGCTACTCAAAAGCGTTCAGGAAAATACGTAGACGGGGAAACAATGCTGGCGGTAAAAACGTCATCAAAAGGCAACCGTTCAGCGCTACCTGTCAACTATCCACTCAATTATACATACGTAATCGATGCAAACTCCGTTCCTTTTGCTCAAATCCCTGGAGTGGGTGATAGAGTGATTCCAAACACGAACAGGAGAAACTTATTAGTGGCAGACGCACATATGGGTGAGGGTCTAAGACACCTTAAGATTAAGGAATCTCTGAAAGAATTACAATCAATATACTGGTGGCCGGGAATGAGCCTGCAAAACTACAAATTTGCATTTTTCTGTAAAAACTGCAACAGAGACCGCAGTGGCGAAATGCCCGGAGCACTACCAATGCCCTTCCTTTAGAGATCACACAAAATACCCAGAAAAAATGCGTTCCATTAATAATATTATTTAAGACTAAATTCACTTAAAAATGTAGACCCCAGCTCTCGGCTGACGTCTGAACTGTTATAACAAGATTTGCGAGTCTATAGCGGCATATACGCAATTGGCATGTTACATTCTGACCAGGGTCCTGCTTTTATCTCTCGAGCTTATGGGTAGGACGTGACCAGCATGGGCATTGCATTGCGGGAATCTTATCACTTCCTTCCTGAGGGAAATGGGATAGTGGAAAGAAAAAACCGAGACATAAAGCAATCGATAACGGCAAAGGTATTAGGTTCGGGTGTTGGGTGGGTCAAACATTTAATAAGTGTCCAACGTAGTCTTAATAATCTGCCAAGAAATTCTCTAAAAGGTTTCAGTCCGTACGAACTATTGCTCGGGACTAGAATGCATATCCAAGACCTCGATAGTCAAACTTCAGTGGTAGAAAGAAAATGCTTTGATATCAAAGATCGTTTGGCTATTTTACAGGACTTAAATGAAACAAGAAAAGACCTGAGCAACATAAAGTTGAAACAACAGCCAACAGCCACTGAAGAGAAACCACCTGTCCCAGCAAGGCCTGTCTGGATTCCAAAGATTGGGGATCTGGTCAGAGAGAAAATCGCGGTGAAGAAGGAATTTGGGCCTTCTTACAGAAAAGCAGTACCTGTCTTAGCTGTCAATGGAACAAGATCAGTTGTACTACCGCCCCTTGCTGGTAAAAAGGAGAACCGAGTTGTATCCATCGACCTGGTTAAACCACAATCATGTGGCCAATAATAAGTAGTAGGCCAAGTGGACTCCCAAGAAGTAGCAGAACACCAAAGTTTGCTACAAATCAAGAGGTTCAAACTGAGAGACTAATCACATTTGATAAACCTACAGTGAATCAACAAGGACTATGCAACAAAGCCATGGAACGTATGCCTCTTGAAACCCAAATTACAACAATTCGTTAAGAAACACCTGTCTACAACGATGTAGCCACAGACTATACTAATAAAACAAGGAAAAATCCAGAAGCAATTCCAATAATTGATAGAACGGCGTCAGGCTACTTCATCAACTTCGATGACTTTTCTGAGGATCCGAGCGAACCTGAGGAACAGCCAACATCAACAACAACTTTTAAAGACAAGGCTAAAAAACTCTTTCATCAACTAAAAGAGACCTATCTGATTTCCCCATGGATTGAATTTTGGGTGGTGCTAGGTGTACTTTTCCTCCTGCTTTGGCTCATCATGGTACTATGCTTGGGTCACTTCATTGAGGGAAAATATGTTACAATGGACACAGCAAGCCAGAACATCAACCTGGTCCTAAAGCCACACAAGTCTTCACACATCGAGAAAAGAGAACTTTCTTCAGTGAACTTCACAGCCAATCCATTGACCGGTGGGGTAGCATGGGACAAAACAGATTACGATATATATGGCCCGGTCGAACTCTTGAAGTATCCACATCAATTCAAGGTTTCATTAAGTGACTTTGTAAAACCGAGCACATTCTCTGATGATTGGGACTTTGAAAGTATTAATGATATGATGTCAGACTTAGTTATGTCAGCAAAATTTACAGAACATGATTATTTACAGGGTTCATCAAATTATGATCAGATGTACTGCTACAACCACTATGGTAACCATTATTTGCATAAATCTGCTCAGCCTAGAAATGTTTTAAATTATAATCAATGGGAACATTGTGCAACTCCACCAAAAGGTAGCTCAAAAACATTCTATGTGAAATTCCCATACTTCTCAGGGTTTAACACAAGTCACGCAGAAACATTTTATTTCAAACTGCTAAATAAGACAGGAATGAAAACCATGCTAACAAATACAAAATTAATCTATTCAGAATCATTTTATGAAAAAATGAATACATTTGGTTTTGATTTTTGGAAAGATAACATTGAAACGAAAACAATCTGGGGTACTAAAGACTGGCAAGTCCAAGGTATAGAATCGTTATTCAGAGCCTGCATGATCCCAGAACAAATTATATTTTTGAATGACACAATTCAACAAACAACTTGTCTTGGCCTAGCCAAAATTAAAGACTTAGACAAACCGTCTATTCCAAAGCCAACACCTGACAGTAATAGCACTACAGAGGTTGAGATAGACGTAGCCCATATTTTTAACCAAAACAGAACACATCCTGATTGGAAGAAATGGTTGATCTGGCCCACAGACACAAATAACTGTCAAGATAGATTCCTGAACAAAATACGGGGGTTCAAATTGACCTGGCCAGACCATAGATACTCCCAGCGACAACATCCAGGGATTGTAACAACATACAGTGTGGGTAAACTATGCCTTGAATGGCTACAAACATCCACACTGGCAGAAATTAAGCAACACTTAACTTTACTTAAAGAAGGTGCTGACTTGCGTGATTTCATTATGGGACCACGCAAACAGCGTCAAAAACGTTTCATTGCGGCCTCTATATATGCAGCTTATAACGAAGCTTGGAAAGTAACTCAAATTAAAACAGCAGAGAAAATACGGGAAATTGACCGTATTCATTTGGAAAAATCACTTTCTGTTGTGGACAATGGGTTAATGACTCTGTCCTCCAGAATATATTCACTGGACAGTATTGTATCATCTGCAATCGATATAATAGAACAGGACATGCTAATGTTACAACACGGTCAATCCCAATTGCGTTCTATTGTACAGCTTGGCTGGACGTTACAAAATCTGTGTTCAGGGTACGTGCCATGGCGTCTAATCAACACAACGTCACTATTCTCTATCTTTAACCTTACTGATATACAAATCAGCTTGGCACAAAAGGGAGCAGAAAATACAATTCTGAGCATTGAAAAACTTGAGAGATTACCATTGACAATGTCAGAACGACCTGTCATTGAATGGATAATACACGGGATAATAACTATTCCGATAACAACTTTCCAATTTCGATACTGCCAACAGTATATACAGGCAGGCCAGTATGAAAGGTTGGGTAAAGGATACATCAAGTCATCATGGAAATTACCTTACACACACACATGTTATAGTGAAAAAGGACAGAATGTATTTCTTAGTGGTAATAATTGTGAACAATCACTAAGTGGTATACTTCTGTGTAAGAGCATAAATTTGCATGGGGCCTGTGAGGGGACTTCAAATAACCTTTCATGTCACCAGCTTGGCACACCTGCAACTCGAATAGAACCATTCTTTAGACGGCTTTCTAACGGGAGCTACATTCTAATTGTGGACCACAGATGTTGTGGCCTGGTGCCAGGAAAAGCTTATCTCGTAAGTGTAACGTCCAGGCTCACTTGCTGTGAGCAAGTATTGTATCCCAACGACACTCCAGACAGGGAGAGAAAAATTTGGCCCAGTCTGAAAATCTCTTCTATTCGAATTGATACTTTAAGCAGAATGAAGTCCGTTCTTCTACAGACGCCAGTGCACTTGACGTCATCAAAAGAAACGTATGATCTCCAAGTTGCAAGGACAACGGCAGAGATTCATAACCTTTTATCAACAAATTGCCCCCTACACTTCGCAGAAATGCTAAATGAAATCTTAAACATTTCTGATACGAATGGTATCGCAAGTGTATTTAAGACAATTTTTTCGGGACTGTTGACACCTTTCAAAGCAGTCCTGGGCATTTTTCCTAATTTTGTCCATTCACTCTTTGGCGGCCTTCCACTCCTGTTGGGACTCGTAGCAGGCATTTTATTTTTGATACTCCTGCTTCGTTATGGCAAGCCATGTCACAGACAAGACTCCAGCAACAATGGAAGAAACGATCCTAGCTATACGCTATCGGGACCGCATAACTAAAGTCCTTGGATTAGCCCGGCTAAGAGATCTGAATAGGACCTGGTTTCTTTCATTCAGACCCATCTGGAAAAACTGTATCTTACCTGTGTTAAGATGTATGCTGTGCGGAGAAGAATGCATGTTAGACGTCTGTCTTACACTACAATCAGAAGTACCATTGGATACAGATACTTTGCTGAACCCAGTAAAGGCTCATGCATCGTGTTGTCCCCAGCGGTTACCCATCCTGATGACGGCATTCGTTGAGACTTCACCACTGCGATTGAAGGGTAGTGAAGTGCAAGATGAGAGCAGCATCAACCAGGTACGACCCTCTGTGAGCACTGCTGATCCTGTCATCGATGATAGCAATCATGCTCACGATTGCACAGTTGCGGCATTTTCCAACTCGGTCAATCTTTCACTTGAAGCGGTAAACTGCTTTTTGAAAATCTGTCTGAAATGATGTTCTCGCCCGAACAGAAAGAATAAACTTTTAAGCAAATGAGCACTCAGCGTTCCCTGAATTCTGAATTTTGCCTTCAGCTTTGAAAAACAAAATCTTCTGAAAATATTTGGAACTGTTTTGACTTCTTCCCTTGAAAAACAAAACTATTTTTTTCCCCCGATTCCAAAATATTTACCTTCTTTTTTGGCACTCATCCTCTGCTTAAAGTAGAACTATTCTTAGAGAACAGAGCTTCTATTTTTAGGAACTCTAGAGACAATATATTACCTCAGCCTCTAGCATATTTACAAAAAACTGTATATATATGTGATGGAATGGTCTCACACTTTTCTTTTCTGTATTAAGAGCCATTTCATGTGTAATTTTCGCAAATCATTCATGCTGATATATATGTGCATCCTTTTTTGAATGATTACACTGCTTGAAAGCATACAGTACCTATACTCATTTTCGTGTATTTCGCATATGCCATTTAAGATGCAAAATAAGGTATTTTGGGGTGGATCGGTATACACATGCACCGTTAGATATGTTTACTATTGCTTTGTTTAGTAATTATGGACATGAATTCGTGGAGTGGGTGTAGTGTGTTTTATCTAGGTACCTGAATCAATATCCTATTCTTTGCCCTTGTCTGGTTATAAATCAATAATATCCCTGCAACGGCACAGAAACCCTTTTCATAATTCGGTCATAGCGCATGCTGTCAGATTAAGCAAGCCTATTCCTCCAGCCCCCTAGAAAGCACACAGAGTTCTTAAACAAATCCAAGCCTCCAGCAACCTGGGAAATCCCCGCTGCTATTGTTTTGATTTCGTCCGAGAACTCCTGTAAAGCACTGTAAGAACGACCAGTCCTTAGTGACATCTTTATTGACGTCTTATGTCCATCCTTACGTCAAACCCGGCACCTTTCAGGTATAAATATACCAACGCTGCCTTAAGCAAAGACACGGTGGTGGTGAATCTGGAGCAGCGACTACTTGCCCGAGAGCCCAGCTGATGCGAGAGCCCACGGACGCTGCCCCTCCCTTTTGACACGCTGAGAAAGACGCTGTCTTTTCTCTTACCGAGAAATCCAGCCTCCGGCGTTTCCAGCCTACCCTTGCGGGTGACTGGGATACCGAGTCCTGAGAGAGAGATACCAGCCCTCCTGCCTTCTAATACCCAGGTACTGAACTGACTAAACCCTTACAGAGAATTCTTGAGTCAGATTCTTGGCAAAACAAACTTAACTTAAACTGCTACTTACTTACTCCTTCCCATGTATTAGGCTTAGGTCAGGTACACCGGGGTAGGCGTAGTTAGAAGCAGCAGTTGAGTACGATTAGTCTATGTATATATGTATGTATCTATTTTATCCATTTTAAAGTATCATATGGCTAAGAAACCATATCAATGCTTTTACAGTATTATTTTATAATCCTGCTTTTACTGTATGCACTTTACTTAACTATAAGTATTGCAATTGTAGCAATTCATTTCTCTTGTATGAGGAAAAAGACTGCTCAATAAATAACACCTTTTATTGAAAACGCCCGTCTCTCTTTTTCTCTGCAAACTGGTGAAACTAAGTACGCACTTATTGACTGAGTGAAATAGCTGTCTTTTGTTTTCACACGACTCTAGAGATATACTCTTATTCAGGGAGAGCAAAGTTGTCATGTTTTATGGTTGTCAGAAACGAAATCCCTTCTTGTCTATCCAGGGAGGTTAAACTCCTCCTCGCTTATTGGAGAAAGTTTCTAGTGAACTCTGAGCTAGCTGGCAAAAAACTTAAGTCTACTAAAGTCAGTAAAGACCTAGATAACCTCAGTCCTACGTCTACACTACTGAATATATTATTCCAATGCGCAGAGCCTTTTGGGACTATAGGAACTACACTACAGCATCAGTTGGAAGACTCTTGCAGGAGGTTATTTCCAAGTGTACCAGGTTACACCTTTTTCTCTTGACCTCATAAACACTATTCCAGAATCGATATGATATCTGTGAAATATTCAATTTTGGAAAATGCGCTTGTGGTGGTATGTCTAAAAAGACCTCCGATCATAACCCAGTCATGTTAATAGCGCAGATACAGTCAAGTATACAGGAACCAATTAGGGAGTTTACTTTTCCCAGACAACTTTTTAGTAATTTGGAATATGTGGAGTTGATGCGCAAGGCACTCGGGAGTGGGAAACATCACTTACAACGCAACTTACGCAATGCTTTTACATCGCAACTTTTACAACGCAAACCATTACAACGCATTGCGCTGGGGGGCGCTCTAGGATAGGGAATATATTTAATTTACTATCCAACACCTTCCCTACTATCCACGGGGACTGGAGTTGGAATAGTAAATTAAATAATTCACTATCCAGCGCCCCAAAGCACTATGCGTTGTAATGGTATGCGTTGTAAAACTCGCGTTGTAAAAGCATGCGATGTAAAAGCATGCGTTGTAATGTCGTACATCCCTCTGGAGTATATCTATTCTAATCTGGGCTCGGCGTTAATTGCAACTGTCTGGGACTGTCTAAAGGCCTATGTCAGAGGAGTCACCTTACAATATATCATCAAGCAAAATCGTCAGGGCCTTCGCCAGTGGGAGCCAGAGAAAAAACTCTGCCTTGATTTGGAGCGTCAGCACGCTAAGGCTATTGCTATTACTACAAAGAACGTGGCTGATCATTTGATATATCAACAGGCCGTAGAAGCACGGGCCAAGCTAAAAAGACGGCTCAGGGATAAAGTCGCTAATAATTATCATAAGTACCAAACTAAACAATACGAATACAACAAAAGAGTTGGCCGGTTATTGGCTAATCAATAGCAGATCTAAGGGCCAAAACCCATGTAAAAATGATCAAAGGGGTGGACGGCTTGATATACACTAGGGCCCAGATGTAGGTAAAATAGATTTACCGATTTTTAATTACCGAATTTTACCGATTCGGTAATGAAAAATCGGTAAATCTAAGGGGTGGATATGTAGGTATTCCAGATGTGCTGGAATACCGATTCTGAAGAATTCGGTATTTACCGGTTCGGTAAATACCGAATCGGTAATGCCCATTCATTCCTATGGGCTTTGAAGCCCATAGAAATGAATGGGCATTACCGATTCGGTATTTACCGAATCGGTAAATACCGATTTTCACAAGGGTGCAGGTGGTGTCACTTTGACACCCTCTGGACCCCCAAAACAGGCTCGGGTGCCATGTGGCAGGCATACATGCCCTAAGGGCAGGTCTGCCTGTCATATGGCATAGGTGTGCATGCACACATGTGCATGCACACCGGAATCGGTATTTTACCATCAAATTGGATTTGATGGTAAAATACCGATTCGGTAAGGCTTGTGGGACTCAGAAGAGTCCCACCTACATCTCAGATTTACCGAATCGGTAAAAATACCGATTCGGTATTTTACAGAATCGGTAAATTTACCGAATCAGTAAATTTACAGATTCTGTAAAATAATGCCCCTACATACCATTTCTGAAATACCGGTCGGTAACGGCCGAAAATACCGATTTTCGGCCGTTACCGACCGACCTACATCTGGCCCTAGGTCTGCTGACATAGTCGTACAATTTAGGCTGCTCTATGCTAATTTATATCGTAGTCCGGTAAGTTCTGACCAGCAGACTTTTAGATTACATGCAGGAAAGTCAGATGTCAATTTTGAGCCCGATGTTATCCGAGCCACTGGAAAAAGACAGCGAAGCAAGCGAAGTTGAGGAAGCTATAAATGCATTGCCAGCTGGTATAGCAGTTGGCGAGGATAAGATCCCACTGGAATTTTTTTAAACCTTTGAAGATGTACTGATTCCTATCATCCTTAAGCTTTGTAATTCTATCATGCAAGGAGAAGAAGTTTCTTCTTCTTGGAATGCGTCAAACGTTGTTGTTTTCCCCAAAAAGGGGAAGCCCATTGATGATATGAGCTTGTATCGACCAATAGCATTGATTAATGCTGAAGCTAAGCTTTTTTCTAAAATTCTTGCTGTACGACTGGCCCCTGTAATTCATACAGTAGTCTCAGAGCAGCAACACAGCTTTGTCCCTGGAAGAGACACTGCCGCTCACATTAACAATACAATTGCCGCATTTGATGTTTCTGGTCAAATAGGCCAGCAGATGGGGATGCTGATGTTAGATGCCGAGAAGGCCTTTGACCGGGTGACGTGGAGAGCATTATGGGTATCTATGTCTCAAATGGTTTTCGGTCAAAAGCTTATTTCGACAGTACAGAAGCTGTATAACCATCCAACAGCCGCAATCAAACTTAATGGGCTCTCCTCCTTTTCTTTTTCAGTTCAAAGGGGGACCCGGCAGGGTTATCCTTTATCACGCTTATTGTTTGCTATTTATATTGAGGCATTTATCAAGCATTTAATGCTCAATGGGGATATTATGCCAGTTATTCTAAATGGGATGAACTGAAAATTCCTGCAATTTTCAGCAGACCACGCATTGTTCCCATGCTATACAGGGCCACTTATGGATTTAAAATAAAGTCTCACATACCTGGGGCAAATCCTACTCTCTAGTCAATACTTGTTGCACATAAACGAGTTTGTTCATCCAGAGGAACGGGTCTTCAAACGCACCACAGCCTTGAAGGCATGAACCCCACTTGCGGCGTTATACCATGTATCTTGCCTTATGTTTTGTAATGCTGCGTTGGCTAGAGTGATATCTGCTTATAATGCAATGTATGTTTGCTTTTTTACTTATTTTTTGTTTCTTTATTTACTTATTCATTTATTCGTTATGTGACAAGAACAAGATACCGCGAGGTGCCAGAGCAATTAATTCTAGATCGGATTGGTGGTGAATAATTGAACTACAGATTTGCAATACCTGTAGCATCATACTTGATCAGCTCACACTGCAGCATGAGTTGACAGTGAGTGAGACTGATATAGGTGAATGGACGTATCATGGATCATATATGTAATACAATTTTTAGGATTAAGGAGGTTACAGTCATAAAAAATATTCAATAGTCAAGGGCTAGCAAACACTAGATGGGGGATCAAGGCAAAGGGCCTAATTATGATGTTGGGCGGATTGCTACTGACAGGCAGTCGGTCTGACATCTAAGGCAGTGATCCGACCACTGAATTAGGGTAAACCGGTGGTTGGAGCGCATCGGGTGGGGGAAAAGAATGTCGCTTCTGACAGCCTCAAGTAACAAGTCGGGCGTTTTTCGGAACCTAATTCCTACAATGGAACTGGTGCCTGCCGTTCGACTGCCATGAAAAGGATGTCGGAAAGTGACTTTGGGGGCTCCCAGCAGGGCCCAGTCACATGTCGGCCTCCGCTATGTGGCCCGGGGTGGGGGGAGGAGGGACGGCAAATGTTGTGCCTCCCAAAACATCCATGAACCATGTGCCAGGCACCAGGGGGCATGGATGTTTAAAACATGCCTTTTTCTACTGTGACTTGTCATGTGGCCCTTTTCTGGATTGCAGCACAAGCCGTAATAGAAAATGGGATGTTTCCGACTGCCTAAACGGCGGTTGTATCATAATTAGACGGGTGGAGCCACTGACCCAGAGCAAGAGAGAGAAAAAAACACAAAAGGAGGAATGGATTAGGAAGGGAAGACGGAAAAACAGTGACAAGGATAGAAGCAGTGATGAAAATGCACCTGTAAGAGTGAAATAAAGGAACAGGGAATATACTTCTGTGGATGAAAAAAGCATGAGGCAGAATCAAAATTACACAGCCTTGGTACTCGACACTGATCAGCTGTTGCCGCGGGCGTCTGCAAAGACCTCTAGACACAGGCACTTATTATTTTACAACTTAAGTGAGTCTTCGTACTATTGTTAATCTTCTATTGGAAATTGAAGTTCATTTTAATTTGCACTTTTGCGGCTCTTATATGAAAAATAATAACATTATTTACAGTATGAATTTAACTTCGGTTTAGATGGCAATACATTACTTTAAGTAGAAGGGTTATCTACAAATCTTAAGGTAAATAAAATCTGTAGACGTTCACATTATCTAGTGTGCAATTAAATATACTAACATACCGACTTAGAAAATGTCAGCTCATTGCATTTGCATTTCCATTACCTAGACCTTTTTTGTGGTGTTCCCGTCTACTTTTTAATGGACAAAGTACCGTCCTCCAACGTCGTCCTCAATTTAGACTATGTATCCATTTCTCTCGTAACACTTTCAAACGTTCTTTTTAAATATCGGGTGATAACCCCCTCCCCTCATGCCCGTTAGCAACACTCAGCCTCTTACTATCGACTTCCTATTACCATGTTGCACATCTTCAGAATGTTATATTTTAAATGTACCGTTTTTTCTATTCATGACTTGCCTCGTACATTTGAGGGGGGAGAGGAAGCATTTTTTGTTTTACGACCTCTTTCCCACACCTTTAACCATCAGCCTAATAGATACTATGCCTAGCCAGCCTAAACTGGGACTCCTAAGGTAGTAGGCACGTAAGCCACGTCAAACTCTTTTTTTTGCACAGTTTCTTGTCTGTTCACTGCACAATGGTCACCCCTTCCACGGTGGGAACTTGGCCACCACCTTGGAGCACCACTGTATTTGATTCTGCACCCAAATGAGATCAAATCGCCTGCACCCAGGAGGGTGTTCTGAAACAGTGCAGAGACGCAGTCCATTCCAGCTGTGGTCTACAATGTGCCTCCCTAGAGTGGTCTTTCAAATGGGAGCCTTGGTGGCTCCCTCTAGGAGTGCAGCCTGAAGGAGCGCCTCTGTGCTGGTGGAGAGGATTTTACCCAGGCTAGACTTTTTAGGACACTGATTGGGTGTGCTAAAGTCCTCTATACCAACTCACCAATTGCCAGCATCAGGGCCCCGGGCAAGGGCACTGACATTCAACATGCACAGTGAGCAGTGGGCCTGACAGGAGCACTACTCAGACTGTGTGGCTGGTCTCACATGATCTACGTGGGTGCTGTGCCCTAGATCAAGTTAAGCACAAGACAATATTCTAGGAGCCGCCCCTGTATAGAGTCAGGCTCAGCATGCACGATACATCCCTCACAAAATGGCTTACGAAAAGTTGACCCTGAATGAGTGTACTGCAGAGGAATTGTTTATTCTCATAGTTACTTGGACACATTTTCCAATTCTAAAGCTGTTCTTTTGCAGAAAAAAACAAATAGCATTGAACACACCGTAGAAACATAATCGTAGGTGATGTGTGCAGCAGGACATAAGACACTTGGTGAGCAAAAGAAAACACCAATGCTGTGAATAAAACATGGGATCTATTTCCAGATGTTTGCCTCAGTAATTATATTGTTAATCCGAGTCATGAGGCGACGGAGCCCTTGCGTGTGCCCTTTGCGGTGAACCATGAAATCTAGACATGCACCTGACACGCCTGGCATTCCCCATGCCAGTGTTCATTCAGCACCTTCAATCTGCTGGACTGAGCTTGGCTGACCAGACTGAGAGGCGGGAGGCGGACCCCTCGTCTAGCACAGGAGGTGCATCATTGGCATACCCTCCAGTGCAAACTCCTGTGCGTGGTCAAACTCAGAAGGTTCCCAAGCATTCGTTGTGTGTTGTGCACTACAGCTCACGTTCAAGAAATTAACACACTTCCCTTGTTTGTGCCTGAGGTAGTCTGGTCTGGCTATTTTAGTAGATTGGCTTTGCATCCAAATCTATGGGTGATTGTGCTCATCTGTCCCAGTAATGCCCCCTTGACACAAAGTTAAAAAAAAGGGGTGCAGAGCATTTTTTTGTGATTTGAAAAGTTCACTTTTGCAGAGAAAATCATCTTTCGCATTGGATAGTAAATAGAACACGTGGCTTTCTGTGGTGCGAGCGCCAGCGCACAGCGCAAATCCTTATTAAATCTGAGCCTTGGAGGGAGATTTGCTAAGCTTTTGAACCATGTTTGCGTCACAAAAGTGATGCAAAACGACGCAAAATGTTTTTATGTAATTTACTTTCCAGCGCTAAACTTGTTTAGTGCTGGAAATGACGTAAAAGTAAAGCAAAGCAGCGCATTGCGCTGCTTTGCGTTACTTTGCGCCATGTGAGTTACCAATGGTAGTGCATGTACGTTCCCAAGCAACCATCCAAGGTTTCTCACGCTAAACCCAATTTGCTAAAAACAGTAGATTGGGTTTAGCGTGAGAAAACTGCTCCCTTTTCAACTTAGCGAAAGGAAGGAGAAATGCTTTCATTTTTCCTTCCTTTTCTGACTTTGCATGTGTGCTGCACTGTGCAGCACGCATAGAAAGGTTGAGCATAGTATTTTGTATGGGAAGTGTACCCTTCCTGTACAAAACCTTGGCTGGACTAATGTACACACCCTAGAGCTGTGGCACTAATGTGTGTGAATGGAGCACGGCGGCTGTAATCAGCGCCGGCGCAAGGGGAAGGGGAGGAGAGAACCAGGGGGCATAATACAAAGAACCAGCGTTAAAATTATCGCCGCTTTAGCGGCAGGAAACATCCGCTGAAGCGGCGATAATGGGCTTGATAATATGCCCTTGTGAATTCCCATTGAAGTCCATGTTCACACCAGAACATGGGCTTCAAGGGGAATTCACAAGGACATATTATCAAGCCCATTATCTCCGCTTCAGCAGCAGTTTCCCGCCGCTAAAGCGGCGATAATTTTAACTCCCGTCTTGATAATATGCCCCCGTATCTTTAAAAATGTGGCGCTCTCCTGCTCCCTCCCTGTCGCGCAACGCAGCAATGCCTCGCGGGGAGGCTGCGCTGCATTGCGCGACTTTTTTGTAAATCTCCCCCATGGTGTATATGAAATATAGGAAAGCACATGAATTTCCTTGATTTTTGCTTGAGTTCTTCCTAACTCTTCTTCCTAGCAGTCCATAAAATTATGACTTAAAGAAAAACTGGGCACACAAAATTCAGCGCCGATCAATCTTCCAATAGATCCGACACTTACTTATCTCCTTCGAAAACTTGTCATAGATACTTGCCAAACGCTTATGTGAAATCAGCTAGCTTGGCCTGTTTCATAGGAAAAGGTAATGTGGGGTTCGAAGGACTATCATAGAACTCCCTGGGTGATAACTTTAATTGAATCAAAACAGACATAGGAGCAACCAATATGATGTAGTGATTTTATTTTTGTTAGGAAGCCAATTTCATGCAGCACATTTGACTTAAATGGTTATCACAAGCTGAATAGGAAATATGAAAAACAGAAATTCCGTTGAAGGGTGCGGGTTAGTCTCCTTCAGTAAAAGGATACTAATAAACTCACATTTGTTCTTTGTTTTGCTAATTCTGATATAGCATTTCAAGACAGCCCACCTACTGAAATGAATGCATTTCCTTGAAAAAGACATACACCTTGCCCAGCTACCCTGTAGTCAACACAGCAGAGATGCATCATAATAATTCCTGTTGGAAACTGGGTGACTGGTTAAGGGGGGTGAATCCCTTCTCAAGCAGCAACCACAACTCCTCTCAGGGTGAAACATAGGCAAACCCCAAATTAACCTGTGCTTAACCCTTCGTTAGATTGGCCTAAAAGAACTCTGACGTAACTTCGAGGCAATGTGTAAAATATTTATGAAGCACACAAAAAGTAATAAAGGCAAAACACAGCGCAAGAAAATCCCACATCAATTTAGAAAAAAAGGAATTAACATGTAATACATTATTTGAGACTGAAATGACAAAAATCCAATCAGTAGAACGGGAGATATGTAATTTTTAAGTTTTAAGTAAAAATAGTGCCTTAAAGCACAAAGCGCCAACTGTGGGTATGTGTTCACACTGGAATGGGACATTGTCACAAGTTCAGGTTGGTTGTGATGGAGCCAAGTTTGTGTTAAATCCTGGTCGTGGAGCGTTGCAAGGTCATGAAACGAGGATGTGTCTTGCCTAGGTGGTTTCGATGTGGTTTCGATGAAGCTGCGGGGCAGTGATGTGGACCCCTGCATCATCATCCAGGACGCCTTCGATGAGAGGCTTATGATGCGAGGTCTGGCTTCGAGGATGTGTTGCACACCTGTGGTTATGAAGAAGCTGCAAGGCTGCAATGCGAAATTCTGCCTCGTCATCAAGGATGCCGTCTACGAGGGGCTTTTGATGCAGAGGTCTGCATTGAGGATGCATCGTGCAGTGACGGTTCAAAGGCAACTGCGGGAAGCCATACAAGGTCTTTCATTGGGGATGTGTCACAGAGCAGTGGGTCTAAAATGGAGGTGCAGGAGTTGTGTCACGCTGCATTGGTTCTGCCCACAGGACCAAAACTGGGCCTTCAGAACACCTTCCGGCCCACTTAAAAAGGTCACGGACTAGGGTGGCACCACTTGGAGTGTAGGACTCACAGCAGGCAGAGTCCAGATACTCAGTTCAAGGTGGTTGGATCCTGAGGCTCTGATCAGGAGGCCAGCCAACCAGCTCTGGAGTCACTGGTGGTCCTGGGTTCAAGGCATCAGGTCCGGTCCTTTTTCACTCAGGCAGCAGCAGTCCTTCTTGCAGGGAAGCACAGCAGTGTTTGAGTCTTCCACAGGTCCAGAGGTGTACTAAAGAGTTATGTCTAAGGGTCCACTATTTATACATGGTGCCCACTTTGAAGTAGGAGAAGGGTCTGGAGGTTTCCACCCCCAGAGGTGCTGGGATTTTCCTGCCTCATTGCCATGGCTCCAGCTTCTATGAGGCACAAAAGACTGGAGTCAAACCCTTTGTGAGTGTGCTCAGTCAGAGGTGTTGTGATGTGCAAGTGTGGTAGGTGACAGCTCCTCCCCTTATCAAGTCAGAGATGGCCCATCATGCCAACATCTATTCCTCCTCTGTTTCAATATCCGGGAGCAATACACAAAGACCAAGTGCCTGCTACACTTATTCATTTGACCTAGGACACAGGCTGCAAGCACCAAATCGGTAGAACGAGAAAATGCCAACTAACTAAAAGGGCCCTTTTAAATATTGTACCTTAAATCCAACCCTACTGTTAGATTTGGGGGTCTCTAGTTGGCAGAGGTAGGTACCTTTGACAAATAGAGACCCTTGAGTCTAGTCAGGGTAAGTGGGTACACTCCTATAATCCCGGACGAGCCACCCCACTCATAACTTTAGACTTCATTACCTTCGGTGTTTCTCTATTACTGTTCATAGCCAGTGCCATGCTTGTTAGCCATTGTCATATATAGGAACGCGCTCACTATTGACGCAGCTCGGCAATCACAAACCACCACCATACGTTGGTACGGACAAGTGGAATGTAACTCACTTCCATTCTATACTGATCGTGTCCCGGCCATACGCCATGCCACGCATAATTTGTGACGTCGTTACCGATTGAGCTCATTGTAGGCCGAGCACGCCCACACACCACACGGCTCGTTTTCCTTTTACAATCGTAGCCATTATTTATGTCCCATATTTGCTTACGGGAGCAGTGCTGTATCTTGCCTTTTCCCTTCTTTCACTCCGCCTTTTTCCTCCCCTCATGTTCTTTTTCATAGTTGACCGCGAGACCGAGGCCGAGCACGCCCACACTCTACACGGCTCGTTCTGCTTTTACAATCGTAGCCTTTATTTATGTCCTATATTTGCTTACGGGAGCAGTTCTGTATCTTGCCTTTTCCCTTCTTTCACTCCGCCTTTTTCCTCCCCTCATGTTCTTTTTCATAGTTGACCGCGGGACCCGAAGTGCATCGTTATTCACAACTGACCTTGATACTCAATAGGACACCGCGGTGATTGGTAAGCGGTCACAGACGTCATTAACTCTAAATCAGTCATGTTGACTGTTTCACCTGTACACTGACACCTTGAATAGGTGGTTAATATACTTACTTTCATTTGCATTCCTTAGGAAACAGTTTATCGATCAGACGATTTTATCCGGTCCAGGGCCCTGTCGAGGCGGAATTATCACCGACAGAGCGGTGAGATAGTCTTGATGTTTTTTTCCGTATTCTCGATACCTCATCCAGTATGAACCTTACAATATTAGAGCAAACAGCCATGTTAGTTTGACTTTTGTGTTTTACAGACCTTTCTACTCGAATTCTACTTTGTACAGGTATGATCGGCTTTTTGAATACGCCATCTCTCACGTACATGGGCAGTATTTGTCACGTTTTCTTCACAGCACTGTTCATGTCTCCCTTTGGTCCCCATCCTGATTATGTCACTATTAGCACCCTCACCAAATGCACTACTGTTCATCCCACTACGTTCATTATGACTTACTACTCTAGCTCATTGGGTGATTTCCTCAATCACCCACGGACACTCCGTCTGGTTTCCTTACTCGACCACGCCTTACACTACGATTTCACTTTCTCTACACATATTGTGGGTTTTCCTTTGGCATTCTGTTTTATCAAGCATTTGTATAACAAGAGAGAAAAAAGTGTAATTATGTTGTTATACATCCCAAAATGTTCCCTTGTATCCTCACCCAGCCCTGAAGAGTCGCAGGCAGACTGTGCCACACGCAACGAAACACGTGTCGGCTGGTTTTCCGTGTCAGAACATTAAAAGACACTACACATCAACGCCTGAATCGTCTAATCTATATAATTATTATTGTGTGTCTTTTAATGCCTTTGTCTCTTTAACATTTCTTATGTCGACACTGACATTACTGTTTAGTTAATTTTAGAGCAGGCGCGGTGCGTCCATAGGGGTGTGGGGGCGTAGCCCCCCCGCCCGCAGCTGCCTGCAGGAGACACTGAGGGAGAACTGACAATGCATGCCAGTCAGCATTACGTCAGGAGGCATCATGTTGATTGACATGATTGTCACCAGGCAGGCATCAACACAAGTGCGCATGAGTGGGGACGGAGGGTGAATTTTTTACCCGTGCCCACTCATGCATACTTGTGTTTGTGCCTTTTTGCGCATGCCCATTAGGAGCCCTTCGGTCTCCTAATGGGCGTGCTGCGGGCATAGAGTAACCTGTGCCCCTGCAAGGGGCTGCCAGTGCCATTCGACGACGTGAAGGCGCCAAGGGGTTGAGGAGCAGAGAGGGTGAAGACCCGGACCGGCGGTGATGTAAGTTTTATTATATATTTAATCCCCCCCCCCGCGCCTGGTCACTCGCTCCATAAATGACCCATCCACAGGATGCTCCTCGAAGTATCTCGGATCACCATTCACCGTGTTAGGGAACAATAGTGGATCTTATTAAAGAGATAATGGACACTTCTAAGGATGCTCCTTACCACCTATGTTTGTGGGTAAAGAGTTTCACCACGTAAAAAGTTTCACCACGTTCACAGCATCATGCGGTACACCCAGAAGTGATGAAAATGGAATGTGAGAGTCACAACATTATCATGCAATACTGCAACAGAGTTTGTTGGCATTGGATGTCTGGCAACAGAATGATGTATTTGTGACTGAGCCGCAGGACTGCACACTGCATGCACACTAGCACTTGTAGGCTGCTCACACAGTTTGTTCCTCTTCCAAATATTTTTGTTCGTTCTCTCCGTTTTTTCCCTCTTATATTTTTTGTCTCTTTTTCTGTCACTTTCTAAAATCTGCTTCTGGTTCAGGCACTGGCTCCGGCACATGAACTTTTGGCTCCCGAGACAAAATGGTAGTTTGACATTTGACGCTCCCTTTCTATTAGTTAAAAGGCCTTTTGTTGCAATCCTGCATCAGTTATGGCCACTTAACTTGTCGCTGTGATACCCCCTCCCACCTTGTGACAGCTTGCTTTTGTGCCACTTACACCTTACACCCTCCCTCCGTTGCTTAATTATGGCCCTGCAAATATTCCTGCCCTCCACATTTCACCAGATCTCCCTGTGGCTGCACGCATTTACTGTATTTGGACGTCTCCGTCTCGCAGGTTGTTGTTTTCCGCTGCTAAACTACCATTGCACACATCCACCCCACCCCCCCAAATCGCAACCGTATGAAAAACATGTTTTTCAGTTATATTCAAGTGTCAAATCCCCTCTGCGCATCACAACATTTTTAACATTGCTGCGGTTTTCTAAAGGGACAACACCAACCAAAGTTTTTTAAATGTTTCCCTTTACCACAAGAGCGCCGAATCACCAATTCTACACATGGCTACCCGTATTTATTATATGCTGCACGTCTAACTCCTGTATATCACAATCTTACACAATGGGTATATACAGCAATGGCAAAGACATTTTTAAGCACAGATTTTCTTTTTCTTTTTTTGAGTTAACTGCACAAGCTGGTGTCTACAGATCATGTCTGCAGCAGTGAGGAGTATACAACCTAACGCACAGAAGGCCATGAAGTTCAACGAAAACACGGTTACTCAGTCCCTACTATGATGGTCGGCCTTGCTCCCAAAGCTCGCTCGCCATAGGAACTCTAACTTTTACGCCTCACCACTTTCAAATGTCACCAGCCGCCCCTGTTTTAGAGTGTGCATGGGTATCTGGTTGTTCTATAGATACAGTGTTAGCCAATGTTTGCACTTCATTGGGGAGTTATAGGGCTTATCCTCTCATCCTTTTGCACCTCAACTCCACTGAGATTCACCTCTTTACAAAAAGCAAAAATACATAGCAGTGCGCCCTGTGCCTAGGATAAAAACCCTTGTTCTGACCCATAGAATACACTCTTAAAATAACCCCTGCTCACCCCCTCGGTAGCTTGGCACGAGCAGGCAGGCTTATCTCAGAGGCAGTGTGTAAAGCATTTGTGAACACATACAGTAACCCAGTGACAACACTACAGATGGACACCACACAAGTTGTAGTATAAAAATAAGTATTTTTATATAGACTTAACACAAGAGCACAAACAACAAAAATCCACAATACTGTACTTTAAAAAATTGGTAGAAATAGATTAGTTCTCTTTAGATGGTAAATGCAACACTTTGAGTTCAATGTACCTTTTGATGCGTAACGCTATACAACTAAAGTGTTGCAGGGAAGGTGATGCGTCAGTTCCTTACTGATGTGTAGGGGATGCGTCGGTTCTTCTCGGCGTGTGGAGGTGATGCGTCGTTTTCTTACTGCACTTCGGTGGCGATGTGACCAGCAGCACCATGATGCGATTAAGATCCAGTGCAATGAAACATAAATGGTGTCTTCTCCTTGATGCAACACAATGCGTGCACGTGTGACGGCCGTGCCGCGACTCAACGACTCTTCTGAGCAGTGACAGGCCCTGCGACACGCTTCTTCAGTGACGTGACGGTGTCTGATGCGACGGCTACACTCTTTTCCGGTTAAGTGAGACACTTCGGCGATGCAATGCAACAGCTGCAGCGGCGACATCCTTCTTCAGTGATGTGATGACAGCGGCTGCGGCAGCAACACACTTCCCAATGATGCAACAGCGACACTCTTCTCTGGCAATGCGAGGCGCTTCTGCGAGACGAAGCGACAGCGGCGACACCCTTCTTCAGTGATGAGATGATAGTGGCTGCGGCGGCGACAAGCTTCTTCTTCGTGAGTTGTGCTTCCAGCTCCTTGCGACGCGCAGTCCCTCAGAAAGCCCAACACAACTGCGGGCACTTCCAAAAAACTCTTGGGGAACTGGTGGGTGAAGTCTGTTGTCCCTGAGACTTCAGCAGGAGGCAAGCTCTATCTCAAGCCCTTGGAGATCCTTCACAAGTTGAATAAAAGTAGCACAAAGTCCTTTCTCCTTTCTTTGGCAGTCAGGCAACAACTTCAGGCCAATCTCCCAGACAGCACTCAGCATAGGGATAGTTTCTTCCTCAGTTCTTCTGGTTCCTCTCCGCAGCAAAGGTTTCTTCTTGTTTCCCAAAGTGATCTAAAGTTCTGGGGTTTGGGTCCCCTCTTTTATACTCATTTTCCCATTGTGCTCTGAAGGCAGAGAGTCCTTTGCCTAGTCCAAACCAGTTCTGGTCAGTCCTTGAGCACTTTGTTGACAAGACTCCTTCTTTCCTTTCACAGTGTAGGCCTGGGACATCAGACGCACCACAGGAGGTGGAGCCAGCATTGTGGAGGAAAGACACAGCCCTATTCAGCTCCCAGGTGCAACTCTTCCCACCCATCTACATGCAGATCTCTCTATTCAGCCCTAAGCTGTCTCACCCTGTATCCTGGAATCCCCCAGCCCCTGTCACTCAAACTCCAGACAAGGAATACACAACCTAGCAGAGGCAGGCTTGGATAGTTAGGCAAGAAAATACCTACTTTCTAAAAGTAGTATTTTCAAACACAGAATGTTAAAACCAACTTCTCTAAAAGATGCATTTTATCGCTCCGAGTTCAGGCATACTAAACTCGAATTTCACTTAGTTCCCTGAGTCAGTTAGGATTATAAGATGTAATAATCAAACTGCCCATTCCGGCCTATGAGGAACAGGTAGCCTTGCAATAGTGAAACACGAAAATGGCTGTAATTCACTATTAGGACATGCCACACACATCAGGCATGGCCTACCTTTTACCTACAATGCACCTTGCCTTTGGGTCTACCATAGGGGTGACTAATGCAGAAAAGAGAAGGTTTAGGGACTGGCAAGTGGGTGCACTTGCACAGTCATCATGGCAGTAACAGACTGCACACAGGCCCTGCAATGGCAGACCTGAGACACACTTTTACAGGCTGCTTCTGTGGGTGGCACAACCAGTGCTGCAAGCCCACCAGAAGCATTTAGTTTACAAGCCCACTCAGTGCACTGTACTAGGGTCTGACAAGTAAACCAAACCAGCCAATCATGGAGTCACTAATCCATACATACATTTATCATAGGGAGCACTTGCGCTGTGGCACTGGACAGCAGTGGCACAGTGCCCAAAGCATCTATAACCAGCAAAAACACATGAGGCAACAGCAAAAAATGGAAGGGAGACCGACACCAAGGTGCCAGGTCTAACACCTTCCTTTAAAGAGTGTTTTAAATTACAATTCTGTAGCCACCAAACTTGGCATTCCTACTTGATCCCAATTGAAAGTTAGCACTTATTAAATGTAATAAGGCAATGCCATGTTATATTATGCGAGAGGCAGGCCTTGCAGAGGTGAAAAACAAATGTAAGAGTTTTTCACTACCAGGACATGTAAAAGCTAAAAGCATTTGTCCAACTTTTTGAATACACTGTATCCTGCCCTATGAGCTTTTTAGGCACTAACCTTGGGATAACATATGTATTAAAACAGAAGAATTAGGCCTAGGAAAGGCTTGAAATTGCAGTTTAAAGCTACACACACAGGCTGCAATGGCAGGTCTGAGCCATGTTTAAAAGTTGGTTGCACAATCAGTACTGCAGGCCCACTACAAGCATTTTATTTACAGATCCTGGGTACATGTAGTATCAATTTACTAGGCACTTACTAGGACATTAAATGTGCCAATTGGGTATAAGCCAATTTCACCATGTTTTAGTGAGAGAGGACAAGCACTTTAGCACTGGTTAGTAGAGGTAAAGTGTACCAATTCCTAAATGCCAACAAAAATGGGTTCAGCAAACAGGAGGGTGAAGGCAAACAGTTTGGGGATGACCCTGCAGAAAGAGCCAAGTCCAACAATATTGTAGGACGGTACTGTGTTCATTTTGCCTAGTAATTCCACTACAATATGGTATGTTACTAGATTCTTTCTGCTCACATTTTGCAAAACAAAAATATCTGTAAACTTCCTCTCTTGTTCCGTTCATCAAAGATTATCTGTGAGTCCTGACTGGTAACACAGAGCAAAACCTTAAAAAACAGGAATTAACAAATCTCCCTTCACTTTCAGTACTTGCCAATAAAAGAGGCACTGAATGCTTCACACTCTTGATATAGATGTTGGAAGAAGGAAGCTTGCATACCTTGCCTCATATTTCAATCTACAAACAATATGGCAAGAGCAACATTTCATTCTGGCTTTGCATTAGTTATGTTTGTATTCTTATGTTTGATGAAGATTTTATTTTTTTGTCCCGTAAGCCTGGCCCAAGAGCATTTGACTGCTCTACAACCAAACCAGACTATGTTATTTATTTCACATTTTTTGGGCACAGGGAAATTAAACAGTTTACCAGAATCACACTATGTTAACCTTACGCTGAGATTCGTACCAGGCTCCCCATGTTATAAAATCAACAGCTCGAGCCACTAGGCCATAATTCCTGTATGGAAGGTGGACATTTACCGTAACATTAAGGGTCTTTTTAAAACATTGTAAGACAGTCCAGATTTCCTTTTGTGTGTTACGTTTTATTGAAAGGGCAGTTCTGACTCTGCTCAGGTGAGGAGGGAGTGTGCCCTGAAAGATAGGAGCAATTTTCTTGTTACTAAGTATATAATTCTACTTGTGCAAATTCTAGTTACATCTGTGACTGATATACTATCTGCCTTTTTAATTGTATTTATTGCATTTGAACCTGCTTTAAATTTTGCACATCTGTTATTCAACTGTGTGCTGTATAGTCTTGATGTTGGATTTCTATTTGAATCTGAAACAAAGGTCAGGACTGGGCTTGCAGTAGAATGAGATGAAAGTAAAGTAGGTGCTCTGAGCAGAGTTTTGTTGATTTTACATGTTTTAGGAGTGGTAAACGGCTGCAGTTAAGTGATCTGCATCAGCTTGCTCCATGGCCTATTAAGGTACATTAAAGTCCAGCTGGCTACATCCATGAGACCTGAAGCTCAGTGTCACGAAGCGACGAACCAAAGGCAGCAAACCAGCCATTGATAGTATTAGGAAACCAACTTATACTCTTTAGGAAGGGGATCAACAAGCCTACATATTAAAAAAAAATATATATATATGTATATATATATATATATATGTATATATTACCTACTGGCGGTCGCCAGTAGGTAGTTATAGTTAGGACCTATTTTCCATAGGAAATCTGCAACATTCTATTCCCAATAACTTTGGCGCCGATGGATGAATCCTCGTGAAATTTTCAAAGCTTATGCCACCTCCGGTCCGCTCCTATACTGGTGATTCGTCAAGCGGGTGCCGAGAAAAAAGGGGGGTCCCAAAACGTGCTTTCCCCATGCAATTTCCCATAGGAAAGTTTAGCTGCAGTTACAGCCCGAACTGCTGAACGGAATTACACCAAATTTGGCAAAGAGGTAGCCCATGGTTCAGAAAGGTGCCTTTTTGTTAAATGGTGTAAATCCGTTCAGTAGTTGCTGAGTAATTCAAAAGTAAAAACACATATATATCTAGGGCCGCGATTCTCCCGTGCACAAGCTTTATGCTAATTGGCTGTCAACACTTCAAACCAGGAAGTGTTGGCAGCCATCTTGTGCCTCGGTAGAACCAAGGCACAAGAAAGCAGTAAAACAAACGCAAAAAACATGCAAAGGGGGCCTGCTCAGGGAGTCCCACAGGACCCCCAAGGCCAAATTAAATTTTTTTTTTTAAATCGCATATGTGCATAGGATCCATGCATCCCGCTGTGGAAAAAAAAACAAAGCGCGGGCTCCCACGCTTCATTGATAATTAGCCCCCTAGGGGGCCAAGTCCCGGGGGCAATATATTATAGTAATGGGGGGCCCATTACTATATTATAACAATAATTACTATTATTTCATGAAACCATAGAACTGAACTTTAAGGAATTCCTCGCACAGGTTTATAGGAAATAGCAAAACCTGAAGGGTAAAATGGGCTTCCGTGGTTCCTTCCTCCATGCCATGTAGCGCCTAGGGGCGATGGAGCTCGCAGTGTGCTTAACATACCATACCAAAACCTAACTAGTGGGAGACAGACTCAGGAGTGCGATGCGCCACCCTTGGAAGAGAGGGTTAGAAATATTAACGGACACACTTCACCCACCGTGCCCCAAGGGCACAATGACCCGACGAGGCGCTATAATTTATGATGGGAAGTTTTCTATGGCGCTGCGACCTCTGGGGACTCTTCAAATCCGTGAAATAGTCTGGGTGCTACTATTGCACTTTGTGTCATCGCGGCTGCCTCGTTGCGCTGGATGTGGAGTCCTGCAGGTGGGGGCCAGAGATCGGGCTTGGGAAGGGTAGATGGTACAACATGACTCCCCCCAGAGGGTGCTGAGGCTCAATGCACACACAAATGTAATGATTGGCATATTGAGAGAGTTTTGTTGGGCGGGGGCGGGGGCGCAGAGGGGAGTGGGATCAGGGAAACTCACACCAATGGGTGAGGGGGTGTGGTCCATGGGCTCGGGTCATAGGGGAAGCGCCTACTCTAGATCCGGCCCTAAGAGAACAATCGCTAGGGTCAGAGCGCGGGGGTGCTCTGGGGTAGGATGTGGCCGGATGGGTCTTACCTTTCCAACAAAACCCTGCGGGTCGCACCTTCGGAGCCGGGTCGTGCCGTTTTTGGAACTACAATCTGTGTGTCCTCACTGCCAGACTAGGGGGTTTGGACCTTCATGCCTCTGGGCACCAGGGGTCCTACAATCAGCAGACCCAGGGAGATAGCAGGGCTCCGGTGTCTGACAATCCAGGGGTCTTCAGTGCAGGCCTGAGGTTAAGGAGTCTGGGGGCTCTTAGGGCGGTGATTGGGGCATCTAGGGGTGCTCGGTGAGGTGACTCAGAGGTCCAGCTGTGTTTGGTGCTGTGATCTGGGTCTCAGGGTGCACAAATCTGTGACCTGCGGGTCCAGAGATGTCCAGTGCTGTGTTGTGGGGTCCAGGGATGCTCCTCAGTGCTGTAACCCAGGGGTCAGGGTGCACAGTGCTGTGCTCTGGGGTCAGGGTGCACAGTGCTGTGTTCTGGGGTCCAGGGTGCACAGGGCTGTGTTCTGGGGTCCAGGGGTGCTCAGTGCTGCAACCCAGGGGTCCAGGGTGCACAGTGCTGTGTTTGTGGCCCAGGGATAATTAGTGCTCTGTTCAGGAGTCCAAGGATGCTCAGTGCTGTAACCCAGGGGTTCAGGGTGCACAGAGCTGTGATCTGGAGCGCAGAGTCCTGTGAATGGAGATGCTGAGTTCAGCTAGGGTGATCTTGATCCTCTGTGACCGTCCCGGGTGTGTGCTCTCCCTCCGAGGGTCAGTCCAAACTCTGGTCTGTCGCGAGCACCTCCCCGAGCCCGGACTCCAGCATTCGGATGTGGCGTTGGCTCTGACACACACTGGATGGGATGGCAGGTCCGTCCAGTTGGGATAAGCCCGCCCCTGGGGCCGGAAGGGCCGGGCTGAATGGACAATGAGGCACTGATGGGGCCTCGCCACAGGGAAGGACCTCACCATGAAAACCCAGTTTAGAGACATGCTCCACCTAGAACCGCCACTACAAAATGTCTCCAGACATTACCCCCTCATTCAACCACTCACAGACCAGGAAAGTGCCCCAAGACGCACACATGGAAAATACATGGAGACAGACTATTCTGGGTCACGTATGATGGGCCCTCCTGAGGGGGACAGCTGGTGTCCCACAGCAGACTCCGGGACTGACGCCCCCGGTGGCCAGATGTGACTCAGAGAGAGGGAGTGGGTGCATGGGGTCTTTCTGAGAGAGCGTGGTTCTGAGCTTGCTGTCCCAGCGCCACATACAAAGGCGCGCGCACTCCTCGAAGCTGCATGAGCTCTGGGCTAGCGAGCCTTTAATCCTTCTAAAGCCGATAACACGAGTAATTACAGCTAAGATTATAGTAATTAGAGCTATGATTAAATAGCTCGGCGACAATTCACTTAGTGATAGCATGGCACCTTCAACCGAAACACCACAAGGCGCTTTCTAATCGATAGCACTATATAGCCTCACACCTTACAACCATGCAGAACAAATGGAGTAGCATATTACAGTACTACCCAAAAGCGCTTCGAGGCTTTATGAGAGTTACGCATCGCTATACATTTGCTACCCTATCACTAGGAGATGGAAGGGAAATAATAAAAAAAAAGTGGGCACGGCGATGACTTCCAGCAGCGAGGGTGGTCAAAGAAAGCCACACTTCTCTATTCCAAGAAGGAGCCTCTTCTCCATGCCCTGCAACACTACAATCTTTTCTAACCCACCCTCCCCGCCATCTCTCTCACAAGCGCCTCCCCTGTTCTGGAGAAGTAGCCCCTACCCTCGCCTCCTGTCAAAATACCGGTGGAAAATAAAGCGCCAGGACTCGCCCTCGACAACTGCTTCTTTATGTTTTAATTTATATATATTTTATATAGCAGGCAATTATATCCTATGGAAGGAAATTCAAGTTACTGGTAAGTATGGTTAAAATTACTTTTCAGGATCAGTAGTGGGCTGAAAGATGTAGCACTGGGGTCTCTCCTGATAACAGGTGAGTAAATCGGAATTCGTAGTTCGGCTGATTTTAGAGGAATATTTGTACGTTTCAAAAATAGACACTTAGAAACTTTTCTGGTGAAAACCACACAATAGATTCCTATGGAAGGAAATACAAGTTACTGGTAAGTATGCTTAGATTTACTTTTCAGGGTCCGTACTGGGCTCAAGATGCAGCACTGACGTCTCTCGTGATAACAGGTGAGTAAATCGGAATTCGTAGTTCGGCTGATTTTAGAGGAATATTTTGCTCAATAGTGAAGGAAGGGGGTGGGGCTTGAGGTGACATGTGTAACACGCCCTGTGGCGCGTTTTAAGTTGGGGAATTAATTCCTCTTCAATCCTGAGGTCCCCTGTGAGCCAACTAGCCCACCAGGTACCTCCAGTATGCACCAGGGAGCTGCGTTGCATAGAGGTGTTCAGAGGGCATGCCCCCTTTTTACAACACTCTTGTACGCAGCTCCGTGGCGTTTCCTCGAGGTACCTGTGGGACTAGTTGGCCCCTAGGGGACCTCTGGATTGAAGAGGAATTAATTAAACCAAATTAAAACACGGTACAGGTCATATTTGCACACATATCACCTCAAGCCCCGCCCCCTACCTTCACCACTGTGCAAACGCACCCCGTAGCGCGTTCTAAGTTGGGGGAGTAAGTCCCCTTGCATACTGGGGGTCCCTGGTGGCCAACTAGCCCACCAGGAACCTCCAGTATACGCCAGGGGGCTGCGTTGCAGAGAGGTGTAAAAAGGGGCGTTGCCTCATTACACCTCTCTGCAACGCAGATCCCTGGCATGTTTGCAGAGGGGGAACTAATTCCCCTTGCATACTGGGGGTCCCTGGGGGCCAACTAGCCCACCAAGAACCTCCCCATGCGCCAGGGGGGCTGCATTGCAGAGAGGTGTAATGAGGCCACGCCCCTTTTTACACCTCTCTGCAATGCAGCCCGCTGGCGTGTTGCAGAGGGGGAACTAATTCCCCTTGCATACTGGGGGTCCCTGGGGGCCAGCTAGCCCACCAGGAACCTCCAGTATGCGCCAGGGGGCTGCATTGCAGAGAGGTGTAATGAGGCCACGCCCCTTTTTACACCTCTCTGCAATGCAGCCTGCTGGCATGTTGCAGAGGGGAAACTAATTGCCCTTGCATACTGGGGGTCCCTGGGGGCCAATTAGCCCACCAGGAACCTTCAGTATGTGCCAGGGGGCTGCGTTGCAGAGAGGTGTTCTGAGGCCATGCCCTTTTTACACCTCTCTGCAACGCAGCCCCCTCGCGCGTTTGCAGAGGGGGAACTAATTCCCCTTGCATACTGAGGGTCCCTGGGGGCCAAGTAGCCCACCAGGAACCTCCAGTATGCGCCAGGGGGCTGCGTTGCAGAGAGGTGTTCTGAGGCCACGCCTCTTTTTACATCTCTCTGCAATGCAGCCCCCTGGCCCATACTGGAGGCTCCTGGTGGGCTAGTTGTACCCCAGGGACCCCCAGTATGCAAGGGGAATTAGTTCCCCCTCTGCAAACGCGCCAGGGGGTGCGTTTACAGAGAGGTGCAATGAGGGGGCGTGGCCTCCCCATCCCGTTTTTTTTAAATTTATTTACGTTTAAGAAGGGGGGCTGTGTAGCCCCCTTCTTTTTCTTTTTTTTTGGGCCTGCCCCCAATTTTTAATTCAAAAACAAAATCAGGAAGGGGGCAGCGTGGCCCCCCTCCCACGGCCATAGTCTGCCCCGGGGACCCCATCCCCCGGGGCATGGGCCTTTTTTTAAATACATTTTTTAATTAGGAGGGAGGCTGCTTTGCCCCCTCCTGTGGCTACTTTTGGCCCCGGGGACCCCATCCCCTGAGGCAGGCCATTTCATATATTTATTTATTTATTTTTTGGGGTGGGGGGGCCCTCCAGGGCCACTGGTAGCCCCAGGGACCCCATCCGTTGGGGACCGTAGGGCAGTCCCCAAGCCCCCCATGGTCCCTGCCGGCTCCCCGCATCCTGCGGGAGCCGGCATTGCTTTTCTGCATGGGAGCAGCTAACATGCTGCTCCTCATGCAGAAGAGCAATCCCCTTTGGTTTTTTTCTCTCTTTCAAAAACCAAAGCAGTTTGCTATGGTAGGTTGGGACCCGCGAGGCTCCCGCCCTACCATGGCAAACAGCAGTGTCCCGGGGGAAGGCACCCCAGGACACTGCAGGAGGCGGCCCTGGGGGCTGGCGGTCCCCAGGGCCACAACAAGGCTCCAGGACCCCTCCCAACAGTTAAAAGCCCCGGGGGTGGTGGTCTCATGGGCTGGGGGGTTCGTCACGGACCCCCTATTTTGAATATTAGTGCCCCGGGGAGGTGGCGGTCCCCGGTGCATGTGTGGGGGGGTTGAGCCCCCCCACACAGGTTTTTTTATTTTTATTTTTAAAAAAAGAAGCCCCAGGGATGGCGGTCCCCGGGGCTGCGGGGGGGGCGTGATCCCCCGCATACATAATATTAAAGTCCCAGGGGGTGGCGGTCCCCGGGGCCCCTCTGGGCCCCCATTATTATAAAAAAAAGAAGCCCCGGGGGTGGCGGTCCCCGGGGCTGCGGGGGGGCCCTGAGCCCCCCGAATATGTAACGTATCCTGCGATTTTAAAAAAAACTAACTTTTTTTTGCCTTGGGGCTCCTTGTGGGAACCTTTGAGCAGGCCTAGGGGGTCAGGGTGTTTCTACCCTGCCCTCTTTTTGCATTTTTCGTATTTCTTTTTCTGTTTTCTTCAGCCTCCGTTCTACCGAGGCACAAGATGGCTGCCAACACTTGCTGGTTTGGAGTGTTGACAGCCAATTAGCATAAAGCTCGTGCTCGGGAGGGTACGCGTACTGTACGCGTACCGTACTTAGTCTATAGATATATCTATGATTTTACTTTTGATTTTCTCAGGAACTACTGAACGGATTTACATCATTTAACAAAAAGTGTGATCTGCGAACCAAACTCTACCTTTTTGCCAAATTTGGTGTAATTCCGTTCAGCAGTTCGGGCTGTAGCCGTGTCTAAATGTCACTATGGAAAATTGCATGGGGAAAATACGTTTTGGGCCCCCCCTTTTTTCTAAGCCCCCGCTTGACGAATCACCCCAAAACTTTCAGGAGCGGAGCAGAGCGCCCCATCTTCTTGGAGAATTTCGTGAAGATTCGTCGACCGGCGCCAAAGTTATCCCAAATGAAATGTTGCAGATTTCCTATGGAAACTAGGTCCTAACTATAACTAGCTACTGGTGACCGTCACTAGGTAATATATAAAAATATACATATATATATATATATATATATATATCCAACAGGAATTACGCACAGCCATCAGCAGCGCAATAACCGGCCACACCAGCATGTTCAAGGTTCTTTATTTCCAGGCAAGGAGATATTCACAAGCAGGACAGCATAATGCGTTTCGAGGTCAGTTTCCTCTTAATCATATGCATGGTTTCTGGGGTGGGTTCGTTAGTCTTTTCAAACGTGGCTAGAACACTGAAGAGGGACAACAGTCCATTATTTTAAAGAGGCAGTCTTTTGAATTGTTTTTTCGAGTGTTGATCGAATTAAAGGTAAAAGTACCCATTTTAATTCTTTTATAGTGCTTAATGCAAACAGTCACTTCAAATGATATTCGGTTTACCTTAATTCTTTTAACTCCCAATGTTCTCCATTATTCGGACTGCAAGGTCCACAATGCCTCTTACTGCATTCACAGCGTTAATCTTTTCTTCAGTATCGGTTTAGGTAAACAATCCACAGTGTATTCACAGCCAGTTGCTAGACGCTTTGATCGGTCGAATTAGTTCTTCGTTTTACCCGATGGCCGGAACAACACTGGAACAGATTACAACCACTCCGTCATCCAAACTAAACTTGTTGCCTTCATGGAAAATAATTGCCTTTACATGTTGTGCTTTAAGGAAGTCCTTTAGGCAAACTCTGGCTGTCGCAGAAATTCACTTCCATGGTGAGGCGGGCCTCTCAGTGTGGCCTCTTCACTCAGCCTCTTCCGTTATTAATGTTTCAGCCGGCGGGCGCTTTTTTAATTTGTTTCTCACAAGAACCAAGAATCTGACAGGAAAAGCGCCACCACCTAGCGAGTCGGGGTCGGTACCGGGATGTGTCAGACAGCCCAATAAATCCAACAGGAATTACGCACAGCCATCAGCAGCGCAATAAACGGCCACACCAGCATGTTCAAGGTTCTTTATTTCCAGGCAAGGAGATATTCACAAGCAGGACAGCATAACGCGTTTCGAGGTCAGTTACCTCTTAATCATATGCATGGTTTCTGGGGTGGGTTCGTTAGTCTTTTCAAACGTGGCTAGAACACTGAAGAGGGACAACAGTCCATTATTTTAAAGAGGCAGTCTTTTGAATTGTTTTTTCGAGTGTTGGTCGAATATATATATATATATATGAAAATAGCAATGTGCTCCAGCGCTTGTAGGAGAGCTCACCACGGCATTCGACCATCCGGTTTGAAGATTAGCACCCAGGCAGCTTCGTCTGCTCCCTCCAAACATTACAAGAGTCCGACGTGTTTCGGGGCTGGAAACGCCCCTTCTTCATGGACAGTACATCAATGCACACCTTATTCACCTTTGGTGATTCAAATGAGTTTTATTTGAGCCGGTTACGCCCTAAGTGGGTGTGGTTATAGCAAAGGTCGAGTCCCCAGGCATGCTGGTTACTGCAGTCCTTAAAGGTGAATGGGTTACATTCCTTAAGTAGGCGGCGTGATATGGTGCATGGCATTCAGTCCTTTATTTCAATCCTTGAGTAGGAGGTGTAGGGTGGGTTCCGAAATTGCATATTTGTACAGAATATATATATATGTGGCGAAACGTCCGCACAAATTGATGCACTCACGGTGGAGTACCAATTATCCTTTATTGAACTCAGTAGCAAACACAAACACAGACACGTTTCGGCAGTCACCTTCGTCAGTATGAGGCATGTTGGAAACGGTCACTATTTGACATTTCATTGTAGTTCATTGTAGTAATCTACAAGCATTTGCAATGCAATAGGTCTTGCATTTTCCAGAGTTTGAGCTATTGGCATTGTAAATGACAATTCTTTTTATTAATGTGTTGTATGTACATTTGCTGTGTTCGCTCCTGCCCCTGATTGTTACCCCCTCCTCCAATTTCACATGGGGGGCGATACGTTTAGGGCTGGTTTCCCGCGGGAGGGGGCAGCGCAAACAAAAGGTTAATGATTCTTTTGGGTGTGGCAATAAATATTCCCTGACACAGTGGTGTAACAAAAGTCCCCACCCCTGAGCTCCCTCCGGCAATGGCAGGTCTGCGGCCTGAGCACTCTGGGCTGGGTCCAGAGAGTAGGGGGGGGCTCTCTGCATGTACTTTGCAGCCCCCCAAGTTTCGTTATGTCACTGCTATGACATTTATTTATCCCCTCCATCCCACACTCCTCCCCTCCCCCTAGGGCCCCATGACAAAAGGATACATTAATTTCTGTTTTATGATTCCTGACCTGCTCAAGTGACAATTATCATATTTCTTCTCCAAAAGCCTTATCGGGACAAAGCTCCCTTTCTTTCACCATCGTATTCTACCCACAAATACAGCACGTGGCACACAGAGTGACCGTGCTCCATCCAATGCCCTACCTTTACTCACAGATATGTCACGTGGACCCCAGCAATACCCTTGTTCCTGGCACACCACCTTTTAGTGCCACTGTGCATTACGCACGGACGTGAGTGGCCTCCATCCTGGTCCTGGTGCATGCATTAGCATGCGTGCTCTCTGCTCACGGTGGTGCATGGTACCAGCTTCTTCTCAAGTCTGCCCAGGCTACCATGTTCCCTGCATGTCTTCAGTGGGGTTTGCTGTTGCCAGCCCCCCTGGACTTCCTGTCAGTTATCACTAAACGGTCTCACGCTTTGTTGCGCCCACCCAGCTTGCCTGGTTCCCAGCATGCTCTCTAATGACCGGTGTGCACGTCTCTGGCCTTACTCTGATCCCACCATCTCACTTTTTGCCCACTACTTTTGATATTGCACCCGACCTCATCTTTTACCAAGTACTGGTGTTCCTGATTACTTCGAGGGTCTCCAGCTTATCATCGCTCCACCTATTTAACTTCCTGCTATTTACATGCACTCCCGGGCGGGGCAGCGGCTGGGGGTGGGTGGATGGGTGGGGGGCTCTGACTTTGCCCCGTCCATCTGGTTACCCCGTTTCACTGCATCTTACTTACTTATGGACCTGTTTTGGTCTTCAGATTTACCCTTCCCCCCACTCCCCTCACTTCTTGCCTATTACCAAGGCAACTGGAATTATGCAGCACGAGAAGTCTGAATTATGCAGCTGATTCGAGTTAATTATGCAGCAAGAAAAGACAAATTATGTGGCATAACGGAGTACATTTTTTAAAAGAATTACTGTATTATTTTGTGTTTTTTCCCCTTGTTAACACTATTTGAGCATTGGGTGCACCTCATTAGTACCAGTATAACACCCAAATATACCAATAAGCCAACCTTTGCAACCGGCCTTCCACTGCGCGACAACGCATGACTGCTGCGTTTTTAGTAACTTTTGAAGTGGCGCATAGAGAGTATAAATAGAGGTAAGGCGCTGCATAGCCACCCTGCGCATATGGGAACGCCAGTGTGTCCCATTCTTTTCTGAGTTGTTTACCCATCCATGCTAATTTAATCAAGTGTGAACATCGTTTTAAAGAAACAGGTCAGCAACACAATGGGGATGCTGTTAAATAGATAGTAAAACTTCGGTAGAACCACTATCTTCATGACGGCTATTCTATCAGCCAATGACAGCGGCATTCTAATCCACCTCTCTTTCTGATCTTCCAATTTCGCTATTGCTGTGCCATAGTTTTCCCTCCTTACGATCACAGGGTGTTGGAAATGGCCCTTTTTGCAGGGTTAGCACCAAACCTTTTGCTTCTTTCTCCTGTGTATTTCCTGACCTGTGGTTGTTGGCTATGGGACTCTGGGCCCTTTACCACTGCTGATGGTGATTGGTTATCCATGATTGGGATGTTTGTTTTATCAGTAGCTTCCTAGTAAAGTGCACTAAGTGTGCCAGGGCTGGTCATTCAAATGCTACCAGTGGGCTTGCAGCACTGATTGTGCCACCCACAAGAGTAGCCCTGAAAAGAGATGTCTCAGGCCTGCCACCGCAGTGCCTGTGCGCAGTTTGCTAACTGCCATGTTGACCTGGCCAGTGTACCCACTTGCCAGGCCTTACCCTTCCCTTTTCTTACATCTAGGACACCCCTATGGTAGGCCCAAGGTACCCCCCTGGGCAGGGTACATTGTATGTAAAAGGTAGGACATGTATTAGTGTGTGTAACATGTCCTGATCGTGAACTACTGCCAATTTCGTTTTTCACTATTAAAAGGCTATCTTGCCCACAGGTCAGAATGGGGAATGCTGTGTAACATGTTTACCTGCATATCTTCCCATAGGAGTGAGATGGAAACTTGGAGTTTGGTATCCCTAAACTCAGAATTTAATAACACATCTTTTAGGAAGGATGTCCTGTATTTGAAAATAGCACTTTTAGAAAGTGGCTATTTTCTTGTTCGATATCAAATAAATGGACAACCCAATACACCCTTGAGGGTTCGGGCATAAAGTATAGGAGGGTAAAAGTACCTTCAAGGGATTTCCTATTAATGTTAATTTTGAGCTGATAATGATATTTGGTGACCACTCTGAATTTGGGTCGATTGTGCAAGAATGCAACAACAATTAATCATTCACTATAAATCTGTCACAATGTGTGATCAAAACATAGAAAACGGATGCAAACAGGGTGTATATGAACATTTTCAGTATTTAATACTTCAGAACCATTAAAAAGGGTACAGAATGAATAACAATGTTACAAGAAGTACATGTTCTCAATTCAACACTTCTTTGAAACAATTGTTAACGCTTTTCTTCCTTGATATACTTGATTTACAAATCCAAACAAGAAAAAGCTTTGGTCGACGTTTCAGTCTCTATTGGTAGTTTGCTGAGACCATCTTCAGGACAATTATACAATATCTGAAGACCCTAGAATTGATATAGAGTTATTATTAATAAAGAACCTTCTATACCATATATATCAAATAAAACTTAAAATTTTAGCATATAACACCCAGATTCTGTTCAGCTTACCTAAATGTCAGCTCATATCATGTTGGCGTGAAATGTTTCGATTTACAAACGACATACGGGTATGTTTTGATACAGCGCAATTATAAGCAATGTGTTCCGTTTAAGCACTCATAAAAGACAAGCAAAATTTGCTCCTCACAATTACCATACTAGTCGACCGTCTGGTGCTGTAAACACAGATCGGCTTGCTAGATTACTATGCAATTGTGTTATGCCATGTTGAATGTCGAACCATTATCAATCTCGATATTGGATAAAACTGCACATTGTTCAAAACGCAGTTACCACGTGCGACCACCTGTTTTATTCAGAGGCACACAAAGAGGCAGTAAGAGACTGCCTCTTGATGCTGTTAGGATGCAGTACTTAAGAATAAAGAACAAATAATGATATCAAGCAATAATGATGCATGATGCCAATCTAATGTCTATACTTTTCAGATACGTGCACCATTTGGCGAAGATCTTTATCGCCCACAATTAGTGACTTGTGAGAAAATAGACAAGGTACGCATATGTATAATATTGACTGCACTAATGGACTACAAACAAGCCTTCCCCATTTTTTATTGATAATGAGGGGTTGAAGTCAATACATACCCTTGTTTTGGATAATGAGTAAAGATTGGCGAGTGTGGATACTTTGTCTGCATGATTTAACAAGTGATGAGTTAGATCCCGCAAGTGTTCTTTTATTTGATAAATTAGCAGAGATGAACAATTATTGAAATGACGGTTGTACTGTATAGATAAATGTCTTTAAGTACTAAGTATGAAGCTCCTAGACTATGGCTATATTGTGATTGATTCTGTGACAATATATTGACTACAAACATTAGTTTAATAAAGAATTGTGGATGTAATTATCTGTTCAAAGCTGAACAGAATCTGGGTGTTATATGCTAAAATGTAAAGTTTTATTTGATATATATGATATAGAATGTTCTTTATTAATAATAACTCTATATCAATTCTAGGGTCTTCAGATATTGTATAATTGTCCTGAAGATGGTCTCAGCAAACTACCAATAGAGACCGAAACGTCGACCAACGCTTTTTCTTGTTTGGATTTGTAAATCAAGTATATCAAGGAAGAAAAGCCTTAACAATTGTTTCAAAGAAGTGTTGAATTGAGAACATGTACTTCTTGTAACATTGTTATTCATTCTGTACCCTTTTTTAATGGTTCTGAAGTATTAAATACAGAAAATTTTCATATACACCCTCTTTGCATCTGTTTTCGATGTTTTGATCACACACTGTGACAGATTTATAGTGAATGATTAATTGTTGTTGCATTCTTGCTCAATTGACCCAAATTCAGAGTGGTCACCAAATATCATTACCAGCTCAAAATTAACATAAATAGAAAATCGTTGAAGGAACATTTACCCTCCTATACTTTTTGCCCGAACCGTCAAGGGTGTATTGGGTAGTCCATTTCTTTGATATCATTTAAGCACAGACACTAGTCTGGTGTGGGTCACTGTGAAAAGTAGTTTTGTGTAATTATAACTGTTCTATATGTCTGAGTTAGAGATTTTGGCCTACTCAGAGGAATATATACTAAAAATTGCTGGAGGACCCTCTCTCCTGGGTAACAAAACTCCGTTAATCCAACCAGCTTATGAAACGGACTTAAACCAATTGGAGAGGCTCAAAAAGAAACTTGTGCGAACAGAGCTCCATGGCAAGTTTCTTACCGACTGCCTCAACGCAAGCATAATACCAACTGGACTACAAATACGCAACATTCCCATAATCTTCACAGACGACGAGGACGTCAAAATCAGTTTCAGTTTCTCAGCCAACAGGTGCTCCCGCACCTGGATGGTGCTCAGTATTGAAACAGCTTTCAAACAGATTAAAATACTGACCAAAGAAATAGAATCCGTCCTGCCCGCCCCCGGTCCGACTCGGCAACCAGTGCCGTTGAGCGGAGGGCGGGTCAGGCAGAGCCAGGCCACTTCCGCCTACATTGAGCGGTTAGCGCTCTAGTTGCTACACGCTGAGGGGTATTTAGCCCCCTCGTCACAGCAAGCGCGCAGCGGTCGCGCGCAGCGAAGCACCTGAGACGCGCCAGAGAGAAGCCCGTCTGCGCCCGTCCGCGACTGGACGGGACCAGGGGCCATGGCAGTACCATCTGGGGACCTGAAGGTATCTAGGCTAACTTACTCCCCACAGGCCCTATTGTGCTTACGTTCTAACCAGCTAAACTGTAAGCAACAACTTCATTGTTTCCCTGAAGGGCCTTTTTCATGTAAGTTCTGCCATACGCAATTCCAGACTGAAAAGGACTCCTCCTGCCAACAATGTACTATTATTAACATTCCTATTGTTTTAGTTCAGGGAGGAAGGAATCTATTGTGTAATGTCAGGTCTCTAGCAAAACACTACATTGAGGTCTGGGACCTTATTTCCTCACATAAAGTTGATTTGTGCTTTTTAATGGAAACATGGCTCAAGCCCCACTCTACCCCTCCAATTACCCTTGGAATACCGGAGGGTTATAAGATTATTAGAATGGATAGACCTAAAAAAGTTGGTGGGGGAATAGCAATTGTATTCAAAGACAATATTTCGGTTTCGGTTATCGATCAATGTTGTAACCCGGCCTTTGAAATGTTGATCTTTAGGATCGGTTCATCCGCTAAATATAGTAGGAAAGGAGCTTTGGTCTACCGCCCTCCTGGCCCCATAAAAAATATTTCTAAACAGTTAGTGGAAGCACTAGCACCTCATGTATGCCCAGATAAAGAATTTCTGCTGCTTGGGGATTTTAACATTCACAGTGAGGATGAAAATAACAGTGAGGTACAATCCTTCTTGACAGACATATCCCTTATAGGACTGAAGCAGTGTAATAGTGGACCCACACATCAAGCAGGGCACACCTTGGATATGATAATATCCAATTTTCCTGGTATTGAATGTTGTGTACTCAAACAATATCATTGGACAGACCATTTCGTGCTTGAGTTCTCTATGCCTATGAAGGACCCACGGCCTATTCCCCAGGTTCAAATTCCCTCTAATCGAAGGCAGTGGCACAAAATCACTGACACCGCTTTTGAACATAAATATTTCCTCCCTCCTATTCTTCCCACGGATGACATTAATATCACTCTCTCAAATTGGGATTGAGCAGTTAATGCTGCAGTACAACAAATTGCCCCCCAAAAAACTTTTAAAATGAGCCTTGCCAGGAAACAAGAAGTCTGGTATTCGGAGGAACTGCGTAGTCTTAAACGCATGGCCAGAAAAACAGAAAAGACATGGAGAAAATCTCATTTGGAGGAGGATAAAACTGATTATAAAAAGGCCCTCAACATCTATCACAAAGCCATACGATCTGCACGTAAGAATCACATCATGGCACAATTAGAGGCAGCTGGTAACGATTCGAAAGTATTGTACCAGATTGTCAATACTTTTCTAAAACCTACAGCTTGCGAAAGTACAGATATGGCCTCACAACATCTTTGAGATAGTATTTCCAGCTTTTTCATTGAAAAAATTGATGCTATTTATAATAAAAAAGAGGAATTTATCCCTGCCATGAGTAATCAGGATAATTATACTTTGGTGCATACAGCGCCCACCAATTCCTACTCCTTTAATGATTTTCCTGAAATATTCCTAATAGAGGTTCAGAAACTGCTCATTGATATCCAAAGTGGGAGCCCGGCGGACTTGCTTCCAGCCAGACTTATGGGCCCTTTAGGGAGAATATTGGGCCCTGATGTTCAGAGACTGGTGAATCTCTCACTTACAACTGGAGTTGTCCCACAGCACTGGAAAAAAGCCCTAATTAGACCAATTAGGAAGAATACATCTCTTCCGTGGACCAACATGTCTAACCTTAGGCCAATCTCCCTGTTGCCATTTCTAGGGAAAATCATCGAAAAGCACACCAATAAACATCTATCCGCCTACCTGGAACAATCTGGTAGTCTTGATCCGTCACAGTCAGGTTTCAGGCCAAAATATAGCACTGAAACGGCCTTGCTGTCGATAACGGACGATCTACGGTTGTACCAGGACAAAGGTTATTCTGTTGTCCTGGTGCTGCTGGATTTATCGGCAGCGTTCGATACTATTTCTCATACCATCTTGATCGAACGACTGTCTGTAAGCGGAATCGGCGGTAGGGCACTGGAATGGATTAAAAGCTTCCTCTCCAACCGCACCCAATCTGTCACCATGGGTGAGTTTAGGTCGGAAGAGGCTAACATCACCAAGGGGGTCCCGCAGGGTTCTTGTTTGAGCCCGACCCTATTTAACACCTATGTGGCCCCCTTGGCAGAAATAACCAGAGCTTTCGGTTTCTGCCCAGTGTCCTACGCTGATGATACGCAGCTGCTTTTTCCCTTTAAACAACTAACCCCGGAGATCTTACAATCTTTCTCCGATGGGATGAAGGCAGTTGCAAGATGGATGTCTTCCAACTTTCTTCAATGTAACGTTGGAAAGACGGAGGTGGTGCTATTCGGTGAAGCAAGGGTCCAATGGTCCCCCGATTGGTGGCCTCCTGATTTGGGCCCAGCCCCCGAACCTAAAACAATAATCAAGCACCTGGGAGTTCGACTGGAACCGGAGCTGACCATGAAACAACACGTCATCACTACCGTGGGATCTTGTTTCCACGTGATAGGTCTTCTCCGAAGGATATTTCCTTTCCTTCCTGACTCCCATAGGAGAACTTTAGTTCAGGCTCTAGTTATCAGCTGTCTTGATTATTGGAATGGTCTCTTGGCAGGTGCTAATGAAGAGGTTTTGGATCGTCTGCAGGTGGTGCAGAACACAGCAGCTAGGCTGGTGCTTAATGCACCACCCAGATCTCCATCCAAACCTTTACTACACAATCTTCACTGGCTGCCTATACGTCAACGAGTGAGGTTTAAGACCTGCTGTACCATTCATAAGGGCCTCAACGAATTGGGACCAGAATACTTGGCTAGCAAATTTGTCCCTTATGTCCCCACCCGTACCCTTAGGTCTAGTGAACAGCTGTTACTGAGCGTTCCTAAGATAAATAAAACTAGACTAGGAGGTAGGGCCCTATCCGTGGTGGGTCCTAATCTCTGGAACACTCTCCCACTCTCGCTGAGACAATGCTCTAACCATCTTTATTTCAGAAAATATCTGAAAACTTTTCTGTTCAATTCACTTTAGATGAACACTTTGGCTGTGACTAAAAGAGCTCTAGTGGAATAATTTTATTATCACCTTTTCATTTCTCAGTTCCTCTGCCGGTGTCACAAGCGCGGAGATACTCCTACGGGAGTTTATTCATAGCGCTATAAAAACCTGTAAATACATAAAATAAATAAACGTTAGAGAAAAAAATCACAGGAAACTCTAATATCACCAACAGCAAAGTCCTGTTAGAGAAAGTACAACAAACAATAAAGGACTTTGAAGAGTTTAACTCACACAAAAAGACTGAAAAATTGCAGAACGATATCAGACGATACAATAAGGAACGCACCTACCCATATCTAAACAAAGACTTTATGCCCCACAAAACCCCAATCCACAATCTAGAAAGAGAATCAATTTTTCAGACACGCATTCAGAATCAGGGAGTGACAAATCAGTTGAGACCAATTATCAGCAATACGATCAACAGCCCTCCCCTTCAGGCCAGTCTTTTTTAGGGCAGGACCGCAGGGGCAACAGCCAACCCCGCAGATCACAACCTCAGAGGAGAGGATGGAATCGCAATCAATATACACCAGGATTCCGCAAAACTCGCAATCAGTGTTACGAGTGGTAACTTCTGATCAAACAATTCCCATTTTTAACCTCTCAAATCATGTTCTCTCAGAACAAGAAATAGAGGTGTTATCAGCAGGTCCCAGTTTTGTTCCGACGCATAGAAATGAACTATTCCAGACAAAACTGGAACTATATAAATTTTTCCGAACAGTGAGACTAAAAAACTTTTTTGCGAATGACACCACCAGTAACAACGAGGGTAGCACAGGATTACGTAATCCATAGACTTTCTATCCAATTAATTCAATGGTCAGAAAAGAAATAATTGCATTTGAAAATGCTACTCTTATAGAGATTGACAATCTTTTTAAGAAGAGAATACAATACAAATCAAACTTCCCCAGGTTCATCAAAAAGCCCTACAAAACCTTCGAGCGTTAGGAAATACTTTAATTAAACCTGCTGATAAAGGGGGTGGTATTGTCCTTTGGGAACGTGACAAATACAATGAAGAAATGCTCAAACCATTGACAGTCAGTACCAACTACAGGGAGCTAACAACCAACCCTTCACCAAGGCTAGCAAAAGAAATTAGCGCACTCAGCAAACAAGGTTTTGATGGTGGCTGGCTGAATGAAAAAGAGTCAGCTTTCCTGATTAACAAGACGCCAACCGTGCCTGCTATTTATTTATTACCAAAGGTTCATAAATATCTAACAAACCCCCCGGGTAGGCCGATAGTTTCTGGCTGCAATTCTATTCTTAAGCCACTTGCTCAATATGCAGATCACTTCATTAGACCATTTGCGATTTTGCAACCATCATATATAAGAGACACATTGGCGGTCATAAATGCTGTGGAAAATTTTGATTTTGACCCCACCAATGAAATACTCGTACCCATGGACATAGAAAGTCTATATACGAATATACCCCAGCAAGAAATACTGACAATCTTGACAAATCTCTTGGACGGCCGTCCAAGACCACAGAAAGTTCCCACAGAATTCATAATTGAATATGTGCGTATCTCTTTGTGTAAAAATGTTTTTCTCTTTAAAAGTAAATTTTAGCAGCAACTTAAAGGAGTTGCTATGGGGGCCATCTATGCCCCGGACATCGCTAATATTTATGTGTCCAATTTTGAAAGCCAACACATCTTCGATATATCCAACCCCTTCTCGAATAACATCCGAAGGTGGTTGAGATATATCGACGATGTCTTCATGGTGTGGCATGGTACGCAAATTGAATTACTTGATATTCACAGTTGGTTGAACACTCGAAGTCAACATCTCAAGTTCACCCTTGAGCATGATAATCAAGAAATGAGTTTTTTGAACATCATTATCAAGAATGATACATCTAATCATCTGTACACAAGTCTTTACACCAAACCAACCTCCAGAAATACTCTACTTAACTACCAGAGCCATCATCCCCAAGCCCTCAAAGATGGGGTCCCTTTCGGTCAATTTTTGCGGTTGCGCAGAAATTGTACCTTGAAAACTGACTATTTCTGTGAAGCCAAGAAATTGAAAGAAAAACTAAAGGCAAGAGGCTATCCAGCGAAACGTCTAAAAAAATCGATGAAAAGAGCTTGGTACAACAACCGAGAAGTTCTCCTGACAGTTAAAGATCGCCCCAAGAAAGACAACTTGATTTGTGTGTCCACTTTTGGTACACACACGAATGCTATAAAGAAAATAGTGTTGAAACAATGGACTCTTCTAGCAGCTATTCCGGAATTTATGCAAAAGCCACTATTTGCATTCAAAAGAGGCACTAATCTACAGGATCGTCTTGTGCATGCCTATGACAGTAGTAATGAACAAAATACAGTTGACAATATGAGACAACTAGTTCCAATCAAAGGTCACTTTAAGTGTAGTAATTGTCAAGCATGTCTAACTACAGAAACAGTAAAGAAATGTACCATCAATGATTTGAACATAACTCTTAAGTCATTCTCTAATTGCAACACCACAAATGTGGTTTATTGCATAAGATGCTCGTGCAACCTGCACTATATTGGCAAGACCATTCAGCCTGTCAAAAAGAGAATCTTACAACATCAATCACGCATAAGATGAAAAAAGGAAAATGCTCCCCTTGTCGAACATTTTAATCGATTAGGACACACATTTAACCAAATGACATGATGGGTCATTGATGTCTTCAAACCTACAAAACGACAACAAAATGTAGACCGGATCCTAACCATGAGGGAAGGCAAATATATTTGCAATGCAGACACAATAGAAAGGGGACTCAATAGTGCAACAGAATGGCATACTTTGGCCTGTCTGTAACTTAGAGATATGATTGTGTATCCATGTGAACCCACAGTAACTTATTTTCAAATAAATAAGTACATCATATAGATGCACCTATAACTGCATTAGGAGTAATCGCTAGTGTTGTGTGGACACAATTTGATGCATACCTGGGCCATTTAAAGATGTATATCAATCCCGATCGGTTGTGAACCAGATCATGTGATATGTTGGTAATAAATATTATATGAAACTAAATAAGATTCAAGAATGTAGGCTACCTTTCATAATATGGGCCTTATGGCCAACACTACCGTGATTAAATCAGATGCTGTTTTTGAATGTTTAACTTTAAAAAACAAAATGCTCGCTATCACGTGCTGGCCACTTCAAGATCCTTTATTGGTAATAGAAGTAGTTTCTAATGTGGAGGCCTCAGTAAAAGCTATTGATATACATCTTTAATCAATTTATAAACTGACATGCTTTTTGGCGGTTCATCCATGTCTATATAGATGTCAGAGTCTGTTAACAATATATAAAACTAAAAATGCTTGCCAAGAATGTGCACAATTTGAGATGTTATCTTGTTCATTTGAAAATACAGATATATGTAGTAGTCTCCATAAATTACAAACCGTCCAACATGTCAGTAATTTGGTATATGGATATACAAGAGGAATTACCAAGTGTGTAGCAGTCATATTGAGCATTTGTTGACATTGCAATAAAGTTGTAGTTGAAAAACAGTTAGTAGATTCTGTCAGTACTAACGATTCTAAAGATTAAGGGTAACCTCAGAACTTATATTTCATGTCTTTTGATTGTTGTAACACATGGGTCTGATTTATGAGTTAATTTGCCAATGAAAAAAGATATACATTTCCTTACGATGAACTTACATCTTTTAGATACCCCATAGAATTTTTAGTTACCAATACACACATCTTTAATATGTGCCGTGGCTCAATCGATACTGGTCCGTAATTGTTGAAATAATTGCATTTTGGAAACATAACACTTTTGAAAAAGGCGATATGTATCACATTAGTAGTCATCTCAATGGCCGCCGTTGTTGCACCTCACCCGTACCAGTGCGTTCAATCAAGTCCTAATTTGATCTCCAAACAGTTGCATAATGTGAATTGAGGCATTCGGAGAGGTTCCTTGCTTTGACTGGAACCTTTACGGATGAGATTACCGCCGATTCAGTCTTCTAGAAAGGTGAGCGCTGAGCATGGCATTCTTCCTGACGGATTAACAATCCAATCGCACATTTCACTATGTGTGTACAAAATTGATTGAAATACTGAAGAGCAATTATTCCCCTTTTTTTCAGGCATATTGACTGGCCTTGATCTTCTTTATAACGGATGTGAAGTTGACACATCTCATTTATAAGGTACAATCTTCTGTTTTACACGCATATGCCCTGTTAACTTGTTGTATTTCTACACAATTGTCATTTAAACTTCGAGTATGAGCCACGTGGCAATTGTTTGTGCTATGCCAACCCGACCCGCCCCTAAGTATATCTCTAAGGTTTGCCATTAAACCAAGTCAGGCAACCAACAACTCTTGATTCTCCCCATTTTTTTTTTATAGTGGGGAAGCTCATTTAAATACGATCTTTCTCCGTAGGTCATTCAGCGACCTTGTGATAGCCGAGCAAGAGTAAAATTCACCTTATACCTAGGTGTTGGCCATCGTTTATGCCAGGTAAAAAGCTTATCTAAATGTCAGCTCATATCATGTTGGCGTGAAATGTTTCGATTTACAAACGACATACGGGTATGTTTTGATACAGCGCAATTATAAGGAATGCGTTCCGTTTAAGCACTCATAAAAGACAAGCAAAATTTGCTCCTCACAATTACCATACTAGTCGACCAAGGGGTGCTGTAAACACAGATCGGCTTGCTAGATTACTATGCAATTGTGTTATGCCATGTTGAATGTCGAACCATTATCAATCTCGATATTGGATAAAACTGCACATTGTTCAAAACGCAGTTACCACGTGCGACCACCTGTTTTATTTAGAGGCACACAAAGAGGCAGTAAGAGACTGCCTGTTGATGCTGATAGGATTCAGTACTTAAGAATAAAGAACAAATGAGGATATCAAGCAATAATGATGCATGATGCCAATCTAATGTCTATACTTTGCAGATACGTGCACCATTTGGCGAAGATCTTTACCGCCCACAATTAGTGACTTGTGAGAAAATAGACAAGGTACAAATATGTATAATATTGACTGCACTAATGGACTACAAACACGCCTTCCCCATTTTTTATTGATAATGAGGGGTTGAAGTCAATAAATACCCTTATTTTGGATAATGAGTAAAGATTGGCGAGTGTGGATACTTTGTCTGCATGATTTAACAAGTGATGGGTTGGAGCCCTCAAGTGTTCTTTTATTTGATAAATTAGCAGAGATGAACAATTATTGAAATGACGTTTGTACTGTATAGATAAATGTCTTTAAGTACTAAGTATGAAGCTCCTAGACTATGGCTATAGTGTGATTGATTCTGTGACAATATATTGACTACAAACATTAGTTTAATAAGGTATTGTGGATGTAATTATCTGTTCAAAGCTGAACAGAATCTGGGTGTTATATGCTAAAATGTAAAGTTTTATTTGATATATATGATATACAATGTTCTTTATTAATAATAACTCTATATCAATTCTAGGGTCTTCAGATATTGTATAATTGTCCTGAAGATGGTCTCAGCAAACTACCAATAGAGACCGAAACATCGACCAACGCTTTTTCTTGTTTGGATTTGTAAATCAAGTATATCAAGGAAGAAAAGTGTTAACAATTGTTTCAAAGAAGTGTTGAATTGAGAACATGTACTTCTTGTAACATTGTTATTCATTCTGTACCCTTTTTTAATGGTTCTGAAGTATTAAATACAGAAAATTTTCTTATACACCCTCTTTGCATCCGTTTTCTATGTTTTGATCACACATTGTGACAGATTTATAGTGAATGATTAATTGTTGTTGCATTCTTGCACAATTGGCCCAAATTCAGAGTGGTCACCAAATATCATTATCAGCTCAAAATTAACATAAATAGAAAATCCCTTGAAGGTACTTTTACCCTCCTATATTTTCTTGTTCAACTTTTCTGTGTGCCTCTGCCTGTTTGTGGATTGACTGTCTGGTTTGAGAGTGACAGGGGCTGGGCTGGCTCCCGGAGTCTGGGTGAGTCAGCACTAGGCTGAATAGGCCGATCTGCATTAGGAGTGGTGGGAGGAGTAGCACCTGGAACTGAATAGGGCTGTGCCTACCTTCCACAATGCTAGCTCCACCTCCTGTGGTGCGTCTGATGACCCTGGCCCACACTCACAAAGGAGGAAGATGTGCACCGGCAGAGTGCACCTAGAACTGGTTTGGACTGGGTCCAGGACCCCTCACACATAGAGAACAAATACGTTTGGGGTATAAATATGAGAGCTGAAACCACTGAACTTTAGACTACTTCATGATCAAGAGGAACCTGTTGCCAAAGAGAACAGCTGAAGAGACTGAGGAGAAGTACTGCCCTTGCTGTGTGTCTGGGGCTGGCCTGCAGTTTGCTGTTTCTGCTGAGGAGAGGATCAACGGACTTTGCTGTGTGCTGTGTCCCCCGCTTGAAGAAGGACTTTACTGTGTGCACTGTCCATCTGAAGAAAAGTCTCCAAGGGCCTGAGAAGAGCTTGCCTCATGTTTCTGAAGTCTCAGGCACAAAAGGACCTCACCCCCAGCTTCCCTGACTTCCTTGCTGGAAGTTCTGACCTGCCCTGAGGTGCCAGTAACTGTGTGTGAGGCCCTGGGAGCTGGAAGCGCGACGCAACGAGGGAGAAGCATGATGCTGCCGCAGCAGCCGCCGTCGCATCACAAAGGAAGTGTGTCGCTGCTGCCGCTGTTTGCCGTCGCACCATTGGAGAAGCCTGTCGCTGGGCCGTCGCATCGCAAAGGAAGCCTGTCGCCCCTGTCTCTGATCGGAATCACATCACTGGAGAAGCGTGTCGCTGGGTTTGATGCGGCTCAAGAAACCACCAATTTTGCCGCACGCCCGTCATGCTTGAACGCATCGCATCCACGTTGTCGCATCGCATCAGGGATGCCATTTTATCGCATCGCACCGGATCGTCTCAACGCATCGAGGCACCAACTGGTCACATCGCAACGGGAGAGCAGAAAGAGTCGACACATCGCCTTCTATGCAACCCTTTGTTCTGCATTACGCATCTAAGGTACTTTGAAAGAAAAGTGTTGCATTAAACATCTACAAGTTTATTTTTGCAACAACCTTTTTTGAAGACATTCTACTGAGTATCTATATGTTGGATTTTTGTCGTTTTGGTCTTGTTTAGTTTAGGTAAAGATATTTTATTTTTCTAAATTGATGGGGTGTCCATTTGTGGTGTTTTCACGGTATTACTGTGAGTGTTGGTACAAATACTTTGCACATTGCCTTTGGGGGATGAGCCTATCTGCTCGTGCCAAGCTACCAAGGGGGTGAGCAGGGGTTATCTAAAGTCTGTATCCCCATTACCCTGACTAGAAGCAAGGGTCCCTACTTGGACAAGGCTACCTACCTCTGCCAACTAGAAACCCCCAGTTCTAACACAGGGTCTCTATGTATCCATACCCCTAGGTACTTCACTGGCTCAGTGCTCCATTCCAAGGGATACTCTAAGTAATGAGGGCTGGTGGAGGCGGTCAGTGGAATTATGGTGGATTTTCCCCAATTATTAGTAAAGGCCGGAATATCTTTCATATCTGATATATTCTCTCAGTATGGCAGTAAGTGGGTTTTAGGGGATTATACATATATGATCATGCCGTCTGCATATAGTGAGATGCCTTTGGGCCACTGCCAGAACCTTAGTGCAGCCACAGCGCATTTTTTCCAGATCACACATGCAAGCAGCTCCAGGGCTATTGCAAATCCAATAGGATTGGGGAAAGGGGCATACCTGCCTCATTCCTCGGTGTATTGGTATCTGCTCTGAAGTGTGACCGTTTATTCTGACTCTCGCCATTGGCTCTGTGTATAAGAGCCTCACACAGTTTATGAAGATATCCTGCATACCCATACGCCCTAATATAGTGAACATGTACTGCCACTCTATTGAGTCGAAGCCTTAGCGGCGTCAAGTAGCACTGCCGCTGCCTCCAACTCAGGGTACAGCTGATGTTGAAGCACGAATATTGCTTGCAAATTATGCATGTTGGAGCTTGTTGGGATGAAACTTGACTGGTCTGGCAATGTTACAGGTTGCAGTAGAGGTGAACTAGTGTGGCCCAAATCTTCATTAAAATTTTTGCATCAGTGTTTATGAGTGAGAGTGTGAGGTATGAGTCACAGCTGTCAGGCTGCTTGTCTGATTTCAGGAGTGCTACTATCATGGCTTCCAGTCGTGTCGGCGGAAGGGTCTGCTTGGTGTAAGCCTCCTCATACATTTCCACGATGTATGGTGCCACTAGGTTGGCATACTCCTTATAGGATTTACCCTTTATTCCCATCTGGCCAGGTGCCTTCCCGTTAGGTAATGCTCTTATGGCATTCTGTACCTCCTCGATAGTGATGATTTGCATCATATATTCCCTCTGCCCCCTTGAGATCCACGCCATTGTTACGTTGCCTAAATATTCAGCTATTTCTGTTGCTGTCACCGTCTCACGAGAAGCATATAGGGATCCATAAACCTCAGAGAATGTTCTGAGTATTCCTTGCACATCAAAATGATCATCTCCACTGCTTACAACAGGTTGTCGGCATCGGTTTTTCAGTGTAAATTACTGGCCAGGGTGTGGCCAGGCCTGCCACCCTCACCGTATGCCCTCACCCTGTGTTGACTCGTCATTTAGTGCATCTCTCGCTCTGCCAGATCATTGTATTGCATGAGGTGAGCTCTAATATCAGCCAAGATGGCCACCTGAAGTGTACTCTCATATTCAGCTTCTAGCTGTTTTAATGTTGTTTCTAACTTCTGCAGTTGCATTTGTATGTCTTTTAAGATTCCAGCATTCGTGCTGATGCATATACCCCTGATTGTTGCCTTAAAGGCTTCTCATAGGACGTCTAAACCTCCCACTGAGTCTTTGTTTATTTCAAAATACTCTTCTATGGCTACCCAAATTGTTTCATTGTTTGTCAGATCCAGTAGGTTTCTGGCTTTGAATTTCCATATGTACTGTGTGGGTACGTGCATGGGGACAGCAATAGTCATCTGAACCCGTTTATTGATCTGATAGTGTCTTGGCCAGGTGACAGACCTCTACTGTCCAGTTGCTGTCCAGTTGCTGGCTCCGCCAGTCAACAGCCAGTAGTCCAATCGGGACCAGGTGGCATCTACTGACGACATGAAGGTGCCCTCCAGCGTATCAGGGTTACGTAGACGCCACATATCCACCATTTGGACCTCCTCAATACCATCCAACAGCACCTTTGCCGCTCGTCTGCTGTGACCAGGCAATAATGCTGCTGCATGTTGCATATGTTGTCACATTCAGGTCCCCTCGCCACACTATCTCCGCCGGCAGAAGTGTGCGTAATAAATTCCATATAGTTATATAAAACCTTGGGTTGTCAGTGTTGGGGCCGTAAGTATTCACTAATGTGATGAAGGAGCCACACAAAACTCCTTGTAATATTGCATACCTGCCCTGCTCATCTATGCATGCGTGAGTTGTTTCAAATGGCACCCCTTTTTTAATCAGTGTCAGGACTCCTCTAAACTATAAAGAATATGATGAGGCCAACCTCACCCCAGCCCACCTCGCTCCTAAGGTGTTCTCTGTCCATTTCGTCAAGTGGGTTTCCTGTAGTAGAGCTATCTTCATATTGTGTCTGCCTAGACAGGCTTGTACTTGCTGTGTCTGATGGGGGTTATTCAAACCTGAGACATTCCAGGTGAGCATCGAAGTTGGCTGTGGTCACTGGGGGTTAGTCAGTAGTTTTCCAATGAGGTGCACAGGCATGTGTCTCTGCTACGTCCATAGCATGTGTGACATTTTAGCTATCTGTACCCAGCATCCGGTTTACCCCGAGTGACGCCCTGATCTGCGAGGACACGCACCTGATAGTGCAGCGGCCGGGCTTGGCTCCGCCATTCTGCAGCAACTCCGACCGGCCGGGCTTGGCTCCGCCGGTTGGACTCCACCTCCCAGCAGCCTCCAGGGGGAGGCGGCGACGACATCCACCAGCGCGCCAGGCGGCGCATAAAGCCCAGGCAGGGGCCGAGTCCCCTGTCTCCCACTGCACCCAGCATCCGGTTTACCCCGAGTGACGCCCTGATCTGCGAGGACACGCACCTGATAGTGCAGCGGCCGGGCTTGGCTCCGCCATTCTGCAGCAACTCCGACCGGCCGGGCTTGGCTCCGCCGGTTGGACTCCACCTCCCAGCAGCCTCCAGGGGGAGGCGGCGACGACATCCACCAGCGCGCCAGGCGGCGCATAAAGCCCAGGCAGGGGCCGAGTCCCCTGTCTCCCACTGCACCCAGCATCCGGTTTACCCCGAGTGACGCCCTGATCTGCGAGGACACGCACCTGATAGTGCAGCGGCCGGGCTTGGCTCCGCCATTCTGCAGCAACTCCGACCGGCCGGGCTTGGCTCCGCCGGTTGGACTCCACCTCCCAGCAGCCTCCAGGGGGAGGCGGCGACGACATCCACCAGCGCGCCAGGCGGCGCATAAAGCCCAGGCAGGGGCCGAGTCCCCTGTCTCCCACTGCACCCAGCATCCGGTTTACCCCGAGTGACGCCCTGATCTGCGAGGACACGCACCTGATAGTGCAGCGGCCGGGCTTGGCTCCGCCATTCTGCAGCAACTCCGACCGGCCGGGCTTGGCTCCGCCGGTTGGACTCCACCTCCCAGCAGCCTCCAGGGGGAGGCGGCGACGACATCCACCAGCGCGCCAGGCGGCGCATAAAGCCCAGGCAGGGGCCGAGTCCCCTGTCTCCCACTGCACCCAGCATCCGGTTTACCCCGAGTGACGCCCTGATCTGCGAGGACACGCACCTGATAGTGCAGCGGCCGGGCTTGGCTCCGCCATTCTGCAGCAACTCCGACCGGCCGGGCTTGGCTCCGCCGGTTGGACTCCACCTCCCAGCAGCCTCCAGGGGGAGGCGGCGACGACATCCACCAGCGCGCCAGGCGGCGCATAAAGCCCAGGCAGGTCCCTCCTCCCGCGAGGACGCGCGCGGGACGCGCCGGGCTAAGCCCGGGCAAAGGGCGGGCCGTCTGAGGCCGTCCGAGGTTGGCCAAGGTTGGGTTGGGCCTGGTCTCTTGGTTCGTTGCTTCGGAGTTGACTTTTCTGCACATCGACATCTCCCATGCACACTGCTACGTAAGTTACATTGACTTTGGTTGTATTTAAAGTATATGATGCCTCCAAAAAAGTTAACCACTTCTAGTAACTCTATTGAGAACTATCTGGTGCAAGTAGTTGAAAAAATTAACATCGGCAGAAGAGCCTCTTTGGGAATAGACTCACCTGCTCAATCTCCCTTCATTGACATCGAGGCTGATGATCCTTTTGGCCTCCTAATCAACAATAGTACTAATAGTGCTACACCTGATTTGTTTCCAGACACTATTACCATTCAGCCCAGTGGTACTGTTGCTGTAGCTGAAGACCTTAGTGTTAATGAGGTATTGGCTGATATAACTATTAGTCATGATCATTCTATCTCCCCTCCAGCACCCGTCCTGGGTAAACGGGATTGTCTCAGGTCAGCTAAAAATAAAGTTGCAAACCTCCCGAGGAAACATTCTGAGGATGAGGAGCTTGACCTGACTAATGAAGCGTACGTTACACTCTCGAATGCCCAATTCAATAAACTACTGGCTTTAATGGACACAAAAATTAAAGGTGTGGTTAAACCCCTGGTTAGCAAAATAGATAAGTTAACTTCTGAGGTTAACCGACTGGAAGGTCTATTACAAAAATCCATGGGTGAGATAGGGAAACTTCCGGAAAATGTCTCTGCAAGGATAGAGGAATTAGTAAATAAATCAGTAACTACAGCTGTTAGTGGTCTCATCCCCGCCCCTGTATTAAATCCCCTAATGGCAAGTGATAATACCCTACCAGTTGATTCCCATATTTCCTCGATCCCTGCTCCTGCTGGTGAAGACCCATTTATTGAAAAGGGGACTTTCGAGCTTGTGGTTGAAGCTTCGCCACTGGTACTTGTCCTTGCCAACGTTCCTCCCTTGGCTCAAGGAGAGCGGGAAACTACATCTTCTCTAAGAAATAAATCTTTATCATGGTTAACCACCAACATGGTAATTACTCCTTGGGGAAAGCAGCAACTTTCTGAAGAGCTCGTCAAAGTGAGAAGGGTACAGTGGATTGGGGACAGGGTGAAAAAGTTTAACGGGGAGTGTGTTGTTCTTCACTTCTCCGACCCTGGGGTCTTGCCTAACATCCTACCAAACATCTTACCACCACAAAGGCGAACAACTTCAATTGTTCCATTGACTTTGGACTTCTTTTATCCTAGAAAGGGAAGTGGACCAAACTCAAGTATTCTAAGAACCAAATGGAACATTGTGACTAAGAGGGGGAGGAAGGATGTTGCTTCAGTGGATTGGGGTCTGGGGTTGGAAAATCGTTTTTCTGCATTGTCTAACTTAAGCGATTGCGATTGACAACCATTTACCTGTAATACTGCTGCCGTGCCTCTTTGTGCTAAAAGTACTTCTGATTTAGCCTGTAATTTTACAACTACTAGCCCTTTGGGGATTCTGACTGTTGATTCACCTGGGTCATCTAATGTTATAACCATAGACCAGGCTACTGAGGGTAAGGTGCTAAACACGAATACTACAAACCCCGGTATTCTTATGACATCTATCTCAGGGAATCTTTTGTCATGGAATGTGGCTGGAATATCTTCCAAAATGGATAGCGCTGATTGGCTTGAATTTATTAATAAGTATGACCTCTGCATTTTCCAAGAGACCTGGGCCTGTGAGCCTACTTTTGCATTGGGGTATGTAAACTTTTATGTTCCTGCTATTAAGGGACCTAAAGGGCGGCCGATGGGGGGCCTTACTATATGGGTTAGACAGTCTTTAAAAATTGCTGTAAAATGTGTGGAACTTGACCAGAAAGACATCCAGCTTATTAGATTGATAATAACAATGGTAACGGTTATGCAGGAGCGCACAGCGTGTATAAGAATGTACAATGCAGTTAATATATAATCCACTTGGTGCTCAAGGCGGAGTAGAGCAGGTTACCACCACTCAAAATAAAGCCAAGGCTAAGAGCAATTCAAGGTTCCACCAAGCACTCAAATTGTAAAGTTCCAATAATTCTAAATAAAAAAGTGTCTCTGAATGAACAAGTAATGAAATTTTCTTTTCTTTATTCCAAATTTTCAATGTAGCTTTTGAGGCACAGCCAACACGTGTTTCGTCTTGTCAGTCACAGACAAATAGACTTCTTCAGGGCTGTAAGCAAGTAATAACCAATATTCAAATATCATTACTAAATAAACAATTTCATAATTCCACCACATTTCACCGAGTAGTGTGAAGAGTAAAGTAAAAACGCCCTTTACCAAGAAAAGAGCTAGAATCACCACCAATGTCTCAAAGAAAAGTACCAAAGTAAATAGATAAATTAGATATAAAAAATATAAGTCAACTAGTAACACATACCATCAACGAAGGTTCACAAGTATTCAATTCTCCTCATTGAATTCAATTAGTTAACCACTGTAATGTATTCTAGAATACACAAAAGAAGCAAAACAAAACAAACCCCGGTCACAGATATGCACCTTCGAAATAACAAGGACAAGTATGAAAGTATTAATCAGGGACTTACCATATAGGTATATGATAAGTCATGTAGCACGACTAATAATCTTGAGTAACAATGTCCAAAATATCCAAGTAATGTAAATGCAGTAGATTCCTTAAATTCCAAGTAATAATAAGCTCCACTCTGTAATCAAATAAATATCATGTAACAACCAAATACATATAAGGGTTGTGAGTCTACCTAACCCTCTATAAACGTAATCTTACCCAAGTCAGAAAATCTCAAAGTCCTCCAATTCGTAAGTAATCCATCAGTAATTCCAATATCTGGAGAAGTAAATAATGCGACCCTTAGTTTCATTGTCACAACACTACATTGACAAGAACCTCACTGATCTATCACAGAGATTTCTTAAGAGAGGTTATTCTAGTAAAGTGGTTGACAATGCTGTTTCAAGAGCTAAAACACTCAAAAGATCCAAAACCTTGGATAAAAAACTTTGTGAGAAGAGGGATGAAAGGATTCGCCTCATTACTAATTTTAGTAGTGATAGTGCCAAACTATACGGTATACTCAATAGGCATTGGCACCTTTTGAGTATGGACAAGGATCTTGAGTCTTATATTGGAAATAGACCTGGATTGACTTTTAGGAAGGGACGTACTTTGTCCAACTTTATCAGTCCTAGTTACCCAGTAAAGAAAATTGAACCTGATTGGCTTACTGCAAGAACAACAGGCTTCCATAAATGTGGTAAATGCAGTTCCTGCAGATGGGCGAGAACTAAGGTGAAGACTTTTAACTATAATGATACTGGTGACTATTCAATAAATATGTTTATTAACTGCGATACCACTTTTGTGGTTTACGTCATAGTGTGTTCCTGCCAAAAAATCTATGTAGGCAGCACCATTAGGAAACTAAAAGAAAGAATGGTGGAACATTTCAGAGCGTTAAAAACAGGTGATACCCGCTATCCTATTGCTTCTCACATTGTCAGACACTACAATGAGAAAGAGAAACATAAGTTCACCTACCATGGTATTGATCATATTGAAAGAAATCCGAGAGGTGGGAATAGACAGTTACAACTAAGAAGAAGAGAGGTTCTTTGGCTAATGAAGCTTAAAGCGGTTGAACTGGGATTGAATATTGATCATGAGATGGAATACTATCTGGGAAATGACTGAAATTGTTACTATTGTATTCTTATTTATATGATTATATCATTATGTGGCAGCTTCTATACTGTATTTCCTGAGGATCTGATTGCTGTTAGTTTTAACTGACTTTGATGAATGAATATGTAATTAAGAATGATATTATCAATGTGAGTACGTCGTTATGTGACTGTGTTCACATTGTTTATCTTCAGTTATAGACTGTTGTTACTTTGCATTGATTTCATGTGCATATTACAACTTTCTTACATACCTATTTTCTTCTCCCCCTCTCTCCCCCCCCCCCCCTCTTTCTGATTTTCTGCTTACTTTTCCTTTATTATTTGACATCCCCCGGGGGAGAGGTGTATTTTTGGATTATTGAGGACGTTTTCATATTGTGATGTGTAGCTAGATCGTAAAGATGCTTACTATGACCTTATTACTCTCCTTTGCGGCGCATGGATGTACTCCAGTCGCGTATTTTTTATGTAAAGATACTTATTATGGTATAGGTCTTGTATCCTTTGTCACTACGTAATATGGACTGAGCGATTTCTAATAGGTTTCATGCTATGTTAGGATGTTGTCGATAACTTGCTATTATTACTTGAGAAATAGTTACTGTTGTTGTTTCAAAATTAGTGTGGTACATTTCTTGCTGTTTATATGGGAAATGGGAAGCGGTATATTTGGTATGAACGTGCACTCCTGTTTAAGTTACTTAGAATTACCTCGCATGTTAATGTTTACCACTCTAAGATGGCGGATGTTTACTGATGACTCTCCGCTGCCGTGGTGTTTACGTGACATGCTGCTAGGCAACTAGGACGCGCCCGGTGTTTACTTTACTTTCCTCATTTGAATGTGATTTGAGGTACATGTTCGCTCAGTGCGCTATTTACTATATTATAATTCATTTTATTTTCAGTGACTTTGATGTACGCGCTAGCATATCGTTGTATAATATGCTACGCTCTGTATCATGATGTTATATTTTTAAACCATTCCAAGATGGCGTCCACGGGGCTAAACTATAAATTGCCATTACAAGATGGCGCCCGTGTAGCACGTGGAGCTTATTACGAATACTCTAGGCAGACATGCGGTAAGCTTGCTCTTGGTGTGAGTGTTAGCATTGATTTACATGGCAATGTAGTGTTGTGACAATGAAACTAAGGGTCGCATTATTTACTTCTCCAGATATTGGAATTACTGATGGATTACTTACGAATTGGAGGACTTTGAGATTTTCTGACTTGGGTAAGATTACGTTTTTAGAGGGTTAGGTAGACTCACAACCCTTATATGTATTTGGTTGTTACATGATATTTATTTGATTACAGAGTGGAGCTTATTATTACTTGGAATTTAAGGAATCTACTGCATTTACATTACTTGGATATTTTGGACATTGTTACTCAAGATTATTAGTCGTGCTACATGACTTATCATATACCTATATGGTAAGTCCCTGATTAATACTTTCATACTTGTCCTTGTTATTTCGAAGGTGCATATCTGTGACCGGGGTTTGTTTTGTTTTGCTTCTTTTGTGTATTCTAGAATACATTACAGTGGTTAACTAATTGAATTCAATGAGGAGAATTGAATACTTGTGAACCTTCGTTGATGGTATGTGTTACTAGTTGACTTATATTTTTTATATCTAATTTATCTATTTACTTTGGTACTTTTCTTTGAGACATTGGTGGTGATTCTAGCTCTTTTCTTGGTAAAGGGCGTTTTTACTTTACTCTTCACACTACTCGGTGAAATGTGGTGGAATTATGAAATTGTTTATTTAGTAATGATATTTGAATATTGGTTATTACTTGCTTACAGCCCTGAAGAAGTCTATTTGTCTGTGACTGACAAGACGAAACACGTGTTGGCTGTGCCTCAAAAGCTACATTGAAAATTTGGAATAAAGAAAAGAAAATGTCATTACTTGTTCATTCAGAGACACTTTTTTATTTAGAATTATTGGAACTTTACAATTTGAGTGCTTGGTGGAACCTTGAATAGCTTATTAGATTGACCAGTGATTTACCCCTCTCCATGGATATATACAATATCTATGCTAGAGGTGGTAGCAAAGGTAGATCCGAGGTTCTAACGTGCCTTTTTACACTCCTTGAGACCCAATCTGCAGGAAAAAACATTTTAATTGCAGGTGATTTGAATCGGACATTCGAACCTCTCATCACTGGTGACTCTCCTCTGGGTTCGGAGGAAGACAAGCTCTGGGACATTCCCACACTAGAGTCCCCCCCGATAACTCGGTGGACGGCCGACATCCTAGGTCTAAACGCCATGTGCTTGGAGCATGGGTTACGAGCCCTGAACGGCCGAACCCAATCAGATCGTGTTCCCGCCATGACGTTTAATAACGGGCGAAGTAAAAGTCGTATTGACTATGTCATCTGTAGCACTTCGTTATGGCCATCTCTCAGTGACATGGTAGTTACAGTCAGGACAGAAAGTGACCACGACCCGCTATGCGTCTCGCATAATTGGTGGACATCTAATGTAATCACTCCAAACTCTAGTGATTTACTTGTGCCGCCAACGATCGTGCAATCCAATAATATGCGTAGGTTAAGGTGGTCTGGTGTTAAGACGGACCAACAGGCCCTGGAAAAGATAGGAGCAGCGGCAGACAAGGCCATTATGGCATTGGAAAATATTACTGCTTTTGAACAAGGACAAGAAGATGTTCATAAAGTTCATACGACTCTCTTTGATGAAGTTAAAAACTTTTTCTTAAAACCCGTACGAAACAGCAGGGCTTGTCCATTTAAACCAGCTAAGTGGTATAACCAAGATTGCAGGGCCGCAAGATTTAAACTAGGAGCTGCTATTAAAAACAATAATCTGAGTGTCATTCGGTCTGCCAGGAAGCACTACAAAAATTGTATCGCCAGGGCAAAAAGAGACTGGGATGAAGACCACTGGCAGAAACTGAGATGTGCTAGTGAAAGTAAAAATTCTAGGCAATTTTGGCATATTGTCAAATGGGGCCATGATAGATCTCCAGAGCCTCCCAATAACAATGTCCCTCATGATGCCTGGGTTAAGTTCTTCAGCGAGCAGTATTCTTCCAGGGATCAGCCTGGTAGTAATTCCAACCTTATATATCTGTTTGCAGTTGAAGATATTTTTATGCTAAGTGAAATCCTGACTGCCCTGAAATCTGTTCATAGGGGCAGAGCCCCGGGAAATGACGGTGTCCCGGCGGATGTCTTCTTAGATGACACCGACAGGTGGAGTAAATACATCTGCCTTTTATTAAATCATATAGCCAGGGGGGCTGAAATCCCGGTATCCTGGCGGGGTGCAGTCATTATACCGGTATATAAAAAGGGGGATCGTGCCCAACCCTGTAATTATCGCCCAATCAGCTTAATAGACACGGTCCAAAAGGTGGTAGGGCGTGTACTTATTAATAATCTGCTTGATTGGGCTGAGGAGCAGAATGTCCTATCCCCTTTTCAGGCTGGTTTTCGCAGAGCAACTAGCACTGTAGACCAGGTCTTTCGCTTCCAATTGATACAATGGCGGACAGTGGTCCTGGGCGGATGCAGTCTCTATGCAGCTTTCGTTGACCTACGGGCTGCATTCGACCTGGTGCCGAGGGCAAAGTTGTGGGAGGTGTTGGCAGCTCTGGGGGTCCCGATGATTATTTTAACTTTGATCATGAGACTTCATGAGGGGACTTATGCTAAGATCCAATGGGGTGGCTATGGTAATGATACCATTGACTTCCCTGTCGAGCGTGGGGTTCGGCAGGGTTGTTCAATGGCGCCAACATTGTTTACTCTTTATATAAACGGAATTGTCCCCCTCATGCAAACTGAGCCCGTAGATGCTCCCTCACTTGCTGGTGCAAAAGTTCCTATTTTAATGTTTGCAGAGGACACCTTAATTTTATCAAAATCCCCAAGTGGTCTGCAAAAGGCATTGGTAATTTTTGACAAATTTTGTACTGATCACGGCTTGGAGGTAAACGCAGCAAAAATAAAACTCATGGTTTTTAATCCTTGTAGGAATTTCAAATCCAAAATAACCATGAGTGGGCGCCGCCTTGAAGTTGTGAATTCTTTTACCTATTTAGGGATACAAATCTCAAATGACAACAGATGGAACCATCACTTGAATTTGGCAGTTTTAAGACACAAACAATTGGCTGGTACCATTATTAAGGAGCACAAGAAATCTTTAACTAAGCCCATTAAACCGCCACTAATCATATATGAGGCTAAAGCAATAGGGTCTGCCCTATATGGGGTAGAGCTGTGGGGGCAAGAAAACCTCCAGGAGCTACAGAGGTCAGAGAATAGCTTCCTCCGAAAACTAACTGGTACCCCACAGAGCAGTCCCCTCTTGCCACTCAGATATGATCTTGGCAGGAAGGAAATCTCGGCTATGTGTAAACTTCGACCAATATTATATTGGCGTAGAATCTGGACCACCCCTGAGTTGTCACAATATGCAGAAGGATTTGCTGATGTGATCAAAGCAGATCGATTTCATGAAATCAAATGGTTTAGATCTTTGAGAACTGCATTAAGTGAACTAAGGTTAAGCGAATTATGGTCTGATCCAACCGGGTCATCCTTTCCATCGAAGTTGTTAATAAAAAACCTTTATTGGGAACTGGTTGAAAACAAGAGTCTCCTTAACAACAATAATGGGACTATGACGACTGCCTTCCTTGAAGCTAAACTGTTTCCAATGCTTGAAATGTACTGGGACATTATAACTAGACCCATGGACAGGAAACTGTTTTTTCAAATGAGGGCTGGCTCACTACCTCTTGGTAATTTAACATCTAAATGGAGAAATGGAGGTCCAGCAACTTGTCCAGTTTGTGGGGAAGGCAACGAGACGCTGGGTCATTTCTTGTTTGTTTGTCATGTATATTCTGTTCCCAGACGTGTGTGGTTGGCCCCCATGTGTAGAAATTTGGGTACTAAAAGCAGCATGGTTGCTCTACGTATTGTTAAAACTACCTCCTTAAGTTGGATTGTCATAGCGACCGCAAAGTACTTGGGGTGGGCGTGGGTAACTAGGCAGAGATTGCTAGTAGGGTGACTACTCTCTGCCAAGTTGATCAGAGACTGCTAGTTTATCTATTCTCTGTCCCATGCCTGGTGTCTATCTGACGTAAAAAAAAATTATATAAATTTTTAACTATGTAATTGGATCGTATTTTAATATGTTTTTATAATATGAACTTTGCACCTTGATGGTAATTAACTGATGTAATCTTATTTTAAATCTCTTTTTATGTGTATTTGTGCTTTAAGTCATGCTGACTTAGAAATTTAATTGTATTTTATTATGTGTTTGTTTGTCTGCTTTTATGAGTAATCACTCGAATAAAGCACTTTTGAATTGAATTGAATTGAATTGCTATCTGTATGTGACTTTATGGCAACGACCTAACAATTCTAACAGACTCCCCTCCCACTTCAGAATCCCAGTCTAGTTAAAGGAGTCCCTATGCAATATAGCCACTTCTATCGGTGGTGAATACAGTAACATAGCACTGCTAGTCAGTGTCTTTCACCCATTCGCCGCTAGGCCTTTTCCCCCCTGTGGTAAGCCTTTTTTAGGCTATTTGGGGTAGTTCGTACTTAGGCCCCCTTAACATTTTGTTCACATAAAGTATCCACGCCAAATATGCGTCCTTTTCTTCCAAAATCGTGAAGATTTTACAGATACCAAGGGTTTGTGGATTCCCCTTGAGGGGGCCCAGAAATTAGCCAAAATACGGACACATTTTTTGTTTTTTAGGAAAAATTAGGAAAAAGTGCTGCAGAAGAAAGTGCCTGGGTTTTTCCCTGCAAATGGCATCAACAAAGGGTTTGTGATGCTGAAATCACCATCTTTCCGGCTTTGAGGGACAGGCAGATTAATGTCAGAAAGCCAACATTTTCTCCACAGTTTTGGCATTTTACTGTGACAAAGCTTATTCTTATTATTTTTTTGTGCGATCAACCTCCTTCCAGTTAGTGGTAGAAATGGGTGTGAAAGCTATAATGGATCCCAGACAGCTATACATTTCAGAAAATTAGGCACACTTCTGAATTTAGTAAGGAGTCATTTATGTAGATCCTTTCAAGGTTTTCCTGTAGAAACTAACAGTTGAAATCAAACAATATTGACATTAAGTTGAAAAAACAGCCATTTGTGCCAACATTTTCACCTGTAACTTCTTCTAACTTTGGCAGCAATATACCCCTCTGGTTGTGGTGATATATTGTAGGTTCACCAAGAACACGAGGTACCCAGAGCCCATAACTGAGCTGCGCCTTGCAATGGGTTTTCACTGTGTACTGGGTATATAGCAATTAATTTGGTAAAATATAAACAGTGAAAAATAGGTATCAAGGACACCTATGTATTTCTGAAATGATAACAAAATATAGAGTTTAAAAGCAGTAGTTATTTGCACATCTCCAAAATTGTGGGCACCCATACTAGCATGTGAATCATAGGACATTTTTCTAATTGGCTTCTTTTTCACACATTGTCTTATATTTGGACGGCAGAAATGCATAGAAAGTCAATAGATGATAACAGTTGTTCTACAATTCTGTGTTCCCCTAAGTCTCCCAATAAAAATTGTACCTCACTTGTATGGGTAGTCCTAGTGCCTGCAACAGGAAATGGCCCAAAACGCAACATGGACATATCACATTTTCTAGTTTAAACTGACCCTTTTTTGCAATGTGCCTAGCTGTGGATTTCGGACCCTAGCTCAGCCGGCACCTAGGGAAACCTAGCAAACATATACATTTGTGAAAACTAGACAACCATAGGAATTCAGGATGCTGTGACTTGTGTGGCTCTCACCAGGGTCTGTTACCCAGAAGCCCTTGCAAACCTCAAACTTTGTAAAAAAATAAAACATATTTTCCTCAAATTTCTGTGATGGAAAGTTCTGGAATCTTTGTGGATCCATAAACTTACACCCACCCTGCATTTCCCCAAGTCTCCTGATAAAAATGGTACCTCACTTGTGTGGGTAGTCTTTGATAGCCACCGAGCCTGGGGCCAAAAACCCAGGTGATCCCTCTTGCAAAATCAGGGTGTTTTGTGATTGGTAAGTTTGATGTCTTCCCAATATGTTTTGGGCCCTTTCCTGTCGTGGGTACTTGGCCCATACACGCAAGTGTGGTACAATTTCTATGGGGAGATCTGGGGGAAAACTTGGTGGTGTGAAATTTGTGTCAGCCTGGTGATCCCACAACTTTCCCACACAGTAACTTGAGAAAAATTAGATTTTTTTTGCTTAATTTGAGGTTTACAGAGGATTCAGGGTTGGAAAATATTGGGGGATCCACGTAAGCCATACCTCCCTAGACTCCCCGGGTGTCTAGTTTTCATAAATGTCTGGGTTTGGTTGGTTTCCCAAACACCCAGGTGACGCCCCTTGCAAAACCAGGTCGTTTTGTGATGGGTAATTTAGATGTCTTCACAATATGTTTTGGGCCCTTGCCTGTCTCGGGTACTTGGCTCACCCTCACAAGTGAGTTACCATTTTTATTGGGAGACCTGGGGAATGCTGGTTGGTAGGAAAATGGTGGTGTTTCTGATACCAGGAGATTATGACACAGTAATGCAAGGAATATGTGTGACTTTAGACACATTTTGAGGTTTGCATGGCATTGTGAGTAAAAAAAAGTTGTTGGGATCCATGAGAGGCACACCACCCTGTACACCCCATTTTTTTTGTTATTTACGAAAATATCTGAAGTTGGTAGATTTTCCCAAGAGACAAACTGCACCTTGGCACAGAAAGAAAGAGAAACCAAATATTATTGCCTATCCATCTGTTCCTCGAGTACACACACATACTGGTTGGATTTGGCACATGGGTGAGTGAAAGGTTCCAAATGTATAGTTTATTAAAAAGAGATTTCACAAAAATAAAATGCACTGTTAATAATTAAAAGGTTAAAAACCTGTACTAATGACTCGCAGCTCGTGAGCTGTAAAGCTATAGCACGGCACCAACCTCTTTACAGGCCAGTCACATACCTTTCATACATGACACACACAAGACCATTCACACAGCCAGCCGTGGGCCCAGCACGGTACAATCAACAGACAGCACCATTCAAGGGCCCATCACTTTCATTTGCCCACATGACTGACACAGCAATTACACCAGCTGGCGGTTGACGTAGTATGTGCAGTGGCGCTTGGCTAGCAGTGTGTGTATTATGACCAGCAGCAAATCCCTGCACACACACACCGCCAGCCAAGCTCCAGTCCATGCACACCGCCAGCCAAGCCCCAGTCCATGCACACCACCACTCAAAGGTCAATCTACGCACACCGCCAGTCAAGCGCAAGTCCACGCACACCACCAGCCAAGTTCCAGTCCACGCACACCGCCAGCCAATCGCCAGTCCACGCACACCACCAGTCAAACGCCAGATCACGCACGCCACTCCATGGACACCACCATGCCAAATGCTAATCCATGCACACTGTCATCAAAAGTTTTTTTTAACAAAAAAGAAAACACAGACCCATTGGAAATAGATATACAACTATAGCTATAAACAATGGTAATTAAATACATCATTCTAATGCCAACCATGAAACAGAACAACAAATATAAAATAATACAGACCAGGCAGTTCACTATTAGGCTCACGGTTGCTCCCAAATACTCTTCAGACTGTGTTACAATCTGAAACATGTGGGCACACACAGGTCAGTATTAGAAGGATGGAAAATCAGCACACTGCATACAAGTCCCTTTCCTCATACTTCTTCATAAACAGACTCAACATCTCATAAGGGATTTCTTTTTTTGGGACATGGGAGGAAATACATTGGGAAAGTGGCAATCCTTCAATCTAGCCACATCCTCCACCACTCCACTCTAGGAGCACTTGCCTGTTCCACTACAGCAAGGCTGCCTATCACAGACTCCTGAAACTGAACAAAAGTCATCCTTGATTCTGGGGGACACTCCTTGAACACAACACAAGCATTACAAGTTGCTAAGTTGAAGAGATAGAGGGCCAACTTCTTATACCAAATGTAAGCCTTATGAACAGCAGTGTAAGGTTCCAACCTCTGATCTACTCTATCTACACCACCCATGCGCTTATTGTAGTCTACAATGCACACAGGTTTGCACACTTCAGCAGCCTGACCCCAGACACAGGTGAAGTACTTTCATCATGGATGGTAGTGAGCATGTAGACATCCCTCCTGTCCAAAAATGTCACAGCAAGCAGGTTATCACTACACAAGGCACCTCACTGTCCCCTCTCAAGCCTTTTGCAAACATGTTCTTTTGGGTAACTTTTAACCCCTTTGCTGAGGGGGTTATTTTCCCGCTGTGCTGGGGGAGGGCGGCACGCACAGCGCCCGCATGCTCATGACAAGCTGAGCTCGTCATGAGGCACGGCGCTCCTGTGCTCATGACGAGCTCAGCTCGTCACAGGTGCATTACCTGCCGTGGAACGCTCAGCACAGCAGGGGAATTATCCCAGCTTGCGAGCGTTCCACGGCTCATGACGAGCTGAGCTCGTCATGAGCCCCTGGAGCTTGTCATGAGCATGGAAGAGGTTAAGGTTAGAGCAGATTGTGCCACAAGCAAAGGTGTCCACTTTGAAGAAATCCTTAAACAGTTGCACAGCAGTGTATACCTCATCTAGGTACAAATGGTGACCTTTGTTAAAAAGTCCTCTACCAAGATCCCACACAATTTCTCTGAAAATCCTAAAGTGGACGGACAGCCAGGGAGGTCAATAGGGGAATCCCTACCAGTGTACACCAGGAAAATATAGACATATCCTGTCCTACTCTCAGACAACATATACATCTTAATTCCATAACATGCCCTCCTGTTAGGAATGTACTGCCTAAAAACAAAACAGCCCTTGAACAGGACTCATCAACAGCTATTTCTTTCCCTGGAGTATAGATCTGTGAAAACCGAGCTACAAATTGATCAAGGACAGGCCAAATATTAAAACGACTGTCAGTCAGGGTGATCTCGTGGCATCCCTTAAGCATTATCAATGAAACGCCGTACCCAAAGCAAACGAAATTACCGATCATGACTCATAATTGCAGGAAATATGGCCGATGCCATCAAGGGACTGGTAGACCAATATGAAGACAGGGATGGCTTTATTATCAAGCCCATCAAAAAAGTTAAACTAAAAAATTTCTTCATCTAATCTAGATTAGTAGGAATCCACAGGGTAGTTCTAAAGTCTGGCACCGTTGTCCTTCAAATACTGTAAAGCATACAAATTAGTCTGCCCAATAATCTCAGCCAAAAATACATGATTCAGAAACAATTGAAAAAAACTCTATAGGCAAACATCACTTAAGGCAGGCAACACCGGCTGCACCATGTTTGGATCAACCCAGAGTCCAGCTCTTGCAATGGCAAGCCGTGCAGCCCCAGGCTGCAATCCAGATGCCTCTTTCTGCACTATCGTCACATCAGAGTCCTCGTCTAAAACAGAGTAGCTTGATTTTCACTAAGAGTAGCTTCATCATCACATGATTCCTTGTGGACAGAAAACTCACTGCCAGAATATTGCGTTTCCTCCTCTGCCTCAGATGCACTGCCAGTCTCATAATCATGGCAAATACAAGGTGATGATGGACTGAGCGCTGAAACTATTCACACACTCACCCCCAGTCACAGATCTGGGTTGAATCCATCATCATTCTTTAGCTCACTTTGCCACCCCAGTTCAGACACAGCTATATGCAAATCAATCTTGACCCTATGCCTCATGGGAACAGTCCAGCCAGAACTGGCAACCCATGTCTTCCCTGGACCAGAAAGAGTGTCCACATTGCAAAATTGCTTAAACATTTGCACAGCAGTGTAGACCTTATCTAGGTACAAATGGTGACCTTTGTTAAAAAGTCCTCTAACAAGATCCCACACAATTTCTCTGAAACTCCTAAAGTGGACGGACAACCAGGGGGGTCAATAGTGGAATCCCTAACAGTGTACACCAGGAAAATATAGACATATCCTGTCCTACTCTCAGACAACATATACATCTTAATTCCATAAAATGTCCTCTTGCTAGGAATGTACTGCCTAAAAACAAAATAGCCCTTGACCAGGACCAAAGACTCCTCAACAGCTATTTCTTTCCCTGGAGTATAGATCTCTGGAAATCGATCTACAAAGTAATCAAGGACAGGCCAAATCTTAAAAAGACTGTCAATCAGGGTGATCTCGTGGCAACCCTGAAGCATTATGAACAAAATGCCGCACCCGAAGCAAAAGTAAATGCCGATCGCGACTCATAATTGCAGGAAATATGGCCGTTGCCATCAAGGGACTGGTAGACCAATATGAAGACAGGTACGGCTTTCTTATCAAGCCCATCAAAAAAGTTATAAACCTGATATATCATTGGTTGTCAGTTGATTAATCTATGGAATACATTGTGGGATCTTTGACATATAATTTTCATAGTTGTGCACGTCCCAGCCTCACTTATTAGCTGGGCCGTTAGTTGAGTTAGTATTATGTGTCAGGCGACACTGGAGGGCGTAGCACACTAAGCTTTACTAGAATTAATTCCGAGCTCAACACTTGTTAAAATAGGAGTGCTCACCCACACAGTTTTAGTTTTTATCATTAAAATGTGGACATGACACTAAAACTGTCTTAAGGCTACAGTTTTCAGAATACAGTAGGAGTCTAAATAATTAACAATTGAGATAGACTTGGATTTGTTGCATACCACCAAATTGTTTGTTTGAATCTTCATATGGAAGTATGTTCCATGGAATGCCTCAAGGGTCTTTGGATCTTTTTAGAATGTTTTTCAGGATGAAATAAGTATAACCCCAAGGCCAAATATCTACATGGTCCCAAACCCAGGGCTTGCTTCCTTTTATAATTTTATATCCGGTTATAAAATTAGGCTTTGAAAACCCTGAATATGTTGATTGTTTTATATATGTTATATACACATAGGTTTATATTCACTGAAAAAAAACAAAAGTTAAAGGGATTTTATAGTTAGATGAAAATGTCTGTTAAAGCATACTATTTTAAGCGAACAATACCACTGAAATTCACCAGTTACAGTTATCTCAAGTAACTATACTTTGTGCCCTAAAGTAACTATAACTCCTGCCCCCGCCATGGACCTTCTTGTCATTAATGATCTAATTTCAGATGTTACAGTGGTGTTATAAATGTTGTCATAGAACAAGTCTTGAGTAATGTAATATGTGAGGTAATTAGCAGCGCATGGTGAGGGCACAAGTTATAATTACTTCAGGGCACGAGTTATGGTTACTTGAGATAACTATAACTAGCGACTTTAGGTGGTTTTATGCGCTTAAAGCAATATGTTTAAACAGACATTTTTACCTAACTATAACGCCACTTTAACTTTAGTTTTTTTCAGTAAATTTTAAACATTTTTGTAAATATAAAGTAGCATATTATTACAATTCCTCAGTATAATGTCACTTTAACGTTTGTTTATTTCAGTGAATTTAATAAAAAAAAAAAAAATGTACAGTAAGTTGTTAATCACTGTGCGTGACATGGGATTGGGCTCAAGCTATCTATGTGATGTTACAATATAAAGGTTTTTTTATATAAGGCAGACTTCCTGACTTTGTCAAAGGATCAGAACATAAAAATAAACAAGCATTGGCATAGCCAATAGGTCTCGCTTTTGGGACCTTATAAGTATTTAGTTAACCAGCACAATATCCTTGGTGACACAACACCTACTGTTGCATGGCTAAACACTTATAAGGTCCAAAAGGCGAGACCTATTGGCTATGCCAATGCTTTTTTTAATTGGAAATGACTTGAGAGGATGTATATTAAGCCCTAATGAACCAGCACCATAGTTTATCATTTTCTTGTGCTTGAAGAGCATGTCACCTATTCTAAGACTTTCATTTAAAAACAACTTTGTTTTATGCAGCTGTGATCTTTTGCACATCGGTGTACAATATGGAGTATGCGTACTGCAGCAAGAAAATAAATATTTCACCCATACACCTTATGAAACTGCCATTCATTGATTTTCCATCACAACTAAAGTTAAAACCAAAGATCTTAAAAAAAGTAATACTTTCTTGTCCTTTTAACATTGGCAATCGAGTGCAAAACAGAAAAACATAACTTATGTTTACACACAACTATAATTTCAGCATTAACAAAAAGTGTTTATGAAGGCTGGTGGCCTGGTGCACTGCGTGTTAGTGATCTTCTGTATCTACAGAGGCACCACGGAGTTGGTAATTTTCATAAAATTGACACTTTCAGAGTTTTCATATAATTTGTTTATTCTAAAATGTATGAAAATGCTTTATCTACCTTATTGAAAGCAGCCTCCATGTTTGCGAAGGTAAACTACTGACATTTCAAACTCAAGCTGCTCCTCTTTTAAGTGATAAAAACAGATTATTAAAGTCACCACTATACGCGCTTAGCAATCACTAATGGTAAGATTTGAAGCATATAATTACAATAACTAGAAGTTAATGAGTGCATCCTTCCTGTAATTTCAAGCCCTATGCACTGATAATGTATTGTTCGAAGAAAAAGAAAAGTCTGTTAATTGGGCGTTTTGGCATGTAAGAAGACTTTGTGATGTTTAGCAGGAAGGATCTATCCATGAACTCTGCCATAGCTGGTATACACGTTGTGGTCATCTACAATATGCACTGCAATTGTAAGTGAAATCTGTATGCAGTTTCTTATTTCAAACTACTATTATAATTTGCTCTGGAATACAGTCCCCGCAGCATCACAAAAATCAATTAAACTTTACTTAACACCAAAACTGGAGATTACACAACTAAAAAGAAATTAAATGTTTACAAATTTCACTTCTTATCTGCTAAGACACAAACTCCTAAATATTGTTGCTGCGGGTCTTCATACTCCCTTGCTTCACTTCTAATAAGGGCAAGTAGTGTCTGTGTTACATTAAGCTTTCACTGAAAAACGTTGTCCCGAATAGTTTGAAACGAACATGCATAAGGGTATTTTGTGTTGGAACCACGTGGTACACTAGTAACACCTCTACTGCAGTGGGCCAATCTTAAAAAGTACGTGCACTTTTGTAGAAAACCATAATTTCACTTATGTAGTAAATAATTCCCCAAAAAACATAGCACGATTAAGTCAAAGTAGATGGCTCTGCCAGATGAGAGAAACTCAGACCAAATAACAACAAAAATGCCATTTACCAAACCAACAGCAGTATGAATCAACATCTGGGGGTGAATGGTGTAAAAGACTATCCATTAAGAGAAGTATGCCACGCTAACCATAGCTACAATAGATCTCACACTCCAATGTTTGCTCTAATATTCAATAATGTACTCCACTGGATAAATAGTACAGAAATGTTAACTTGTGCCCTATATAACCAATTAAAGCTTCTGTAGTTTAAGGAGCATTATAAATGGCAAACTGGTGGCCTGAAAATACAAGACTATCATGTACCACAGAGTTACAGTATATAATATAAACATTTTTTAAGGCGTGACATCTTGGTGACTTAGTTTTCTCGTAATTCTTCAAAACAATTACTTTGTTTTGAAACATTTTACTGGTTTTCTGTAAGCATGCGCTGGCTCTAGCGAGACCTAAAAACTGAGTCTTTTGGCTTCATCAAGGGATCAACATATCAACATATAATTTGGTGGTGAGGGGCCCAGTCAGGTAGCTATGCGCTATATAAAAACAACTGAATTGAATTGAATTAATAAAGCAAACTTTTGTCTTTGTCCAAAAATCACCCATTATTCTAATCAATTGTATATTTCATTAAATCACACATTGTAATGTTTAATAAAAGTGATTGCCATAAAAAATGTTTCAATAAAGTCTTATAAAAAATCAGGGTTGTAACATGATCTGGTGTGCTAGTATAGTGGAGCTTAGCACCTGCTTTTTTGAGTCTGAGGCATCTAGAGTTCATATGTATAACCCGAAATTTCTAAGCCTTAATGCATGAACGTTAGTCAGAAGAAGTCGTAAACAGTGAGCAGAGATTGCTTCTCTTTCTTTCTGACTTGTTCTGCCTAAAGATCTTGCATTAACAAATTCCAGGAGCTGGGCATGCGCTAAAGCGCAGGTGCCTGACTGCCTGTGCTGAATTTTGCCAGGCTGAAGATTTCACAGCGCAGTGGGAGTGCCGTCCAAAGCCTGGCAAATGTGCTATCCAGACAAGAGGGGATTGTCACTGATAGTCTCAGATATGGAAACTTCAGTTTTAAGCCCTGAAGTACCCAGGGCCGAATGTCAATCAGGTGCATCTTGTCACAGAATGGGGTGGGGCCAGCAGTCTCACTGACTCCATTCCACTCTGTGATGAGTGAGGTAAGGCAGCAATCCCAGCCCTCCTGGGACTTCTGAGGCTTCCATCCCAGAGAGCTGCAGTGAAAGTAAGTTTTATGTTATTTGATGTTTGGTGCATGTGTGTATGTATGTGTATCTGTGAGTATTGTGAATAGGTGTGTTTGCGCGTGAGTGTGAATGCATGGGCGTGTGTGTATGTGTGCATGTGTGCCCCCCAGGTACCCTCCCTTCTAAAAACCTGCCACTTCTACAAAGGAGGAATGGGGTTCCATTCACCTCTGCTCCCGAGAAATCCCCCTGTATGCCGAAGCAGACACACCCTGCACCCAGCTGCATGGGGACCTCTGTTCCGACTGGATGAGGAGCAGCCGTCTGAAGTTGAACTCAGACAAGACGGAGGTCCTCATCCTCGGACCCACCCCCTCAGCCTGGGACGACTCCTGATGGCCGACCACACTGGGAACAGCACCAACACCCACCGACCACGCACGCAACCTAGGATTCTTCCTCAACTCCTCCCTCTCCATGTCTAAACAGGTCAACGCCGTCTCCTCCTCCTGCTACAACATCCTCTGCATGCTCTGCAGGATCTACAAGTGGATCCCAACCGAAACAAGAAGAACGGTGACACAGGCCCTCGTCAGCAGCAGATTGGACTACGGCAATGCACTCTGCGCAGGAATCCCAGCCAAACACCTACACAACTACAACGCATCCAAAACACCTCTGCCTGACTGATTGTCAACGTCCCCCACCGCAACCACATCAACCCCCACCTGAGAGACCTACACTGGCTCCCCGTCGACAAGAGGATCACCTTCAAGCTCCTCACCCATGCAAACAAAACACTCTACAACGCCGGACCAGCCTACCTGAACAGCAGACTCAGCTTTCACACCCCCACCCGCCAGCTCCGCCCCGCCAGCCTCGCCCTCGCCGCTGTCCCCGGCATCCAACGGATGACATCCGGTGACAGATCCTTCTCCTACCTAGCTGCCAAGACCTGGAACACCCTGCCTACCCACATACGGCAGACCCAAGACCTACTCACCTTCAGAAGGCTCCTCAAGACCTGGCTCTTTGAGCAGTGGCAGCACCCCCCTCCCCTCAGCGCCTTGGGACCCTCACGTGTAAGTAGCGCGCTTTACAAGTACTCTGATTGATTGATTGTAAAGCACACTGCATTCCTCTTGCACTGTAACAGATGGAGCGGCTGCTTCAAACACCTGCTACGACTTTCACTAATACACTTCTTCTGGGGCAGCTGTGACTTTGTGGCTGTCTGGGTCAAGCACATTATCTGTAATAGGGTGCACAGTTCCTGTTTACTCTTGTGTTACCTCATTAAAGTGTGCTTCACACACCGGGACAGTTGCCCTTTACACAACGTAGCCCCTAGGTTTGTGATCAAGGTAATAGTTCCTGGTGAGCAGGATCTCAGAAACCCAGTGCCAATATTAACTGAGCTGTTCAATGATTAGCCTTGTAAAATGCAGAGGGAAACTGTGTGTTTGTCTCCATCAGAAAACATGCATTGGCAAAGCCAGAAGGTCTGGAGTTGGCCACCAGCTATTTGTCTTTGGCAGTGCTTGTTTTGTTTTGTCATGGCTTTTGCACAACCATATTGCTGGGGGAAAAACATTTGCTCAAAACCAAACTATGCTTTGGGCTTCAAAATTCTCACATTCCTATAGTTGTCCCTGGCAATTAAGGGTGGCACTTTCTGTCTGAATGTGCTCTTTGTGAAAGGGCAGAATGCTGTCACTCACAGGGAAGTTAGCCAGTGGCTGATGTGGGCTGATACTGCTGCTTTTGTGGGTGGAAGATAACTGTGAATGGTACAATAGCTACCACAAATTGAAGAAATGGGCTGGCTAAAAGCTCCTGCAAGTAAGCAGGGAATGGGGGAACAAAATATTAAAATTTAAAAAAAACACTTACCTCCTTACGCCTATCTCCGTCTCTCCTCCATCCGAGCCGACTCGGTCTCTTCTACGTCTCTGCTCCTTCACTGACAATTCCCGGAAGCACCCAGGCTCCCATAGCAATCACAAGGCTGCAATGCAGCGTTGTGATTGGTCTGAATGGTGGTTCAGAGCTCAAATGGGGACAAGCAACATGTGCATGTTCTCCACTTAGACTGTGTATCACAGCCTGTGGAGAACATAAAGTGTGCATGACTGTTTAGCCGGCCCAAGATAGTAGGCCAAACCGTCATGCACACTTAAGTGCATGAACCACTTCTCCCCTGTAGCACCAGCCCGGCCCTCCCTAACCCAGCCTTGTAGCTCAGAAAAATAAAATGATAATAACAATGTTTATTATCATTTTATTTCTCCTTTGTTTTGCTCTGCAAGCAGTGGGTCCACGCTCCTCCGCCTTAGCGGAGGAGCCGACCCTGCAAGTAGGTATATTATACATACCAGTTTAGTAAAATCTAAATGTCTTGCCTAACGCCAGACCTTAAACATAACTGTAAGGGTGAGGCTATAACTTGCACTCATGACGGTGCATCATCAGACGATTTTAGGGCTGAACATTCCGGGACTTGTCAGTGAAGGAGGAGAGATGGAGACCGACGTGATGGAGGAGAGAAGGGGCGGCCATAAGAAGGTAAGTGTTTTGTTTTAATTTTTATATTTTGTTCCCCCGCCTCGTTCCCTGCCAGCCACCACTGCTTACTTGCAGAAGCTTTCAGCCAGCCCATTTCTTCAATTTTTGGTAGCTATTGTGCCATTCACTGTGAACTTCCACCCACAAAAGCAGCAGTGGATTAGCCCACATTAGCCACTGGCTAACTTCGCTGTGAGTGACAGCTTTTTGCCCTTTCACAAGTGTCCGTCCCTTGCTTAAATTCATCACAGTGTGAGAATTTAGCAAGCAGTAAACAGCCAGAAAATGGTGGACTATGCTTTACACCCATACCAAATATTTGGGTGAAAGAAACATAACAGAAATGTAAGCATTGTTTTCTATTACTTCATAAAAGCCAACACCCTAGACCCAAACACATCATTTAGTGAGACATTATGATAAATTCTGTAGTGATTAACAAAAGTCAGTTGTGTAGCCCAATTTGCCACCCTGCATATTTAACTTATAGAAGCTTCTTGCAACTCAGTTGTAGATGTTACCATGCTTTGTGTTGCTTATCTGCCCTGAGTATCTGTTGGAGGTAGATGTCGCAGAGCTCCATAAACCATTGAAATGAAGGTTGTTATCCGGCGACTTAGAGAAGCAGTTGAGAGTTTACCCCCTTCTCCTCACAGGCTGAAAATTGACAAAGATTCAGACATTCTTGGAGTAGCCATTCTTCACAAATAAATGAAGAGAGCTCTTCTGACATCTAAACAATGAAGTCTCTTCTCACCTGAAGACGGATTCGGAAAGAATGCTGGCAAACTTCATTTCTGTTGCTGATAACAAAGGGAGTTTACGTTTGGAGTAAAAGTAGGCAATACAGTCAAAACCACTCTGTCCTGTACAATCTTACAATAGAGGGGTTTATGTGACAGGCCACCCAATTCCCTAACCTTCTTGGCAGATGTATTGGGCACTAAAAGGAAGGTTTTTAAAGTCAGCACCTTGAAAGCCACCTATTCTAGAGGTTCAAAAGGACAGGAAGCCAAAGCTCCTGGTACTAACTACAAATCCCATGGTGAAAACTGCTTCTGAGATGGAGGCATATTGGCCAAGCCCTTAAAGAGGCAAGGAACTAGATCCTCTGTATCACTAACATTCCCCCAGGTACCTCAAAACACAGAAATAGCAGCTTTTTAAGTTTGATAACTTCCATCCAAGGGAAGCGCCATCCTAGCGAAATTGCAAAGTCTGACCTAGAGCTGTTGCAATTAGACCCAGCTCCCTAATACTGCACCAACTGCTAAAGACCCTCCAGTGCATAGCATAGGACCTAAGATTAGAACCACTACAAGAAGTCAAATCAACCTCTTTCAACAGCCCTTTTCTCCTTAATCCCATCCTTTAAAACTCAAAGCCATCAAGATTAGTTCTTTCAGGAAGCAAAGAGTCAATTCTGGAAACAGAAGTGGAAAGGTTCTATGGAATCCGCTACTCCTCCGAGTCCCTCACACTCATCAGTAGAGGATAACAATTGAAGTTGGCCATGCTGGAGATATAATAACCACTGCTCTCTCCCTCCGCAATCTCACCAGAAAGGGATGGATCAAGGAAAAAGGAGGAAAAGTGTAAAAAAAGACCCGGAGGAGATCCGCATGATAGAACATCCACTGTCCATGTTCTCTCCGCCAGGAATAAAACCTTTGAACATTTGGGTTGATCTGTAAGACAAACAGATCCAGGATTGGCATCCCCCAACTCTCTACCAGTTGAGTGAAAATGGAATGGTGAAGGGAAAAATTGATCGAATAGGGAATCTCACCAACTCAACAGATCTGCTCAAAAATGGTCTCTCCTCTGTATGTGAACAGCCATCAAAGAGAGAACAGACTTCTGAGCCCATGGGAAAATACTGTCAAATGTCCTAAGGAACAAGGGGGCATATTACCAAGGCAGGCAAAATGAAATTATCGCCGATTACGGCCGCAAAATCATCGCCCTAATTTCATCGCCCTATTAGCAAGCTGTCGCTAACATCAGTTAGCGACAGCTTTTAGGTGATGCGAGCGGTTTGGGGCCCGCTTTGCATGTCAGCGATATTTATCGCTAATGACATGCAAAGTGGGCGTACCCAACCTGTTAGCGACTGAAAGCAGTCACTAACATCACTATCGCTTATTATCAATGCAGGCGTAGCGATTAAAATATCCGCGCTAAGCGCGAATATCACCAAATCCTATTGCTTGCTCAGACCACTTCTTAGCCTGTATATCCAATGGAAGGTGGATATTCAGGTTAAGTCCCTATTAGCGATAATGCCTGAATATCGCTGAATTTCCAGCGATATTCATGCATTTCGCCGCTATCGCCGGATATTTTATCGCTTTGGAGGTAAACGTTGCTAATAGCACGTTATCTCTGCGATAAAATCCGGAGATGCGCAGCGATAAGAAAAATGTTGCTAAGCCTATTTAGCAATAAATATCGCTAGTTGTTGATAATATGCCCCAAGATTTTGTTACCCTTTGCCTGTTGATGATTGCCTTGGCTGTGATATTGTTCATCTTCACCAGTATGTTTGTTCCGAAAGAAAGGGTTGAAAGTTCTCAATGATCTCCTTATTGCTTAAGCTCCCTCAAATTCGATGATCTCTGACCCAAAATCAGAGACCAAGAGCTTTTGATCTGTCTGGTACCCAGCCATGCTCCCCATCCTGAGAGTCTTGCAACCATGGTGATATTGATGGGTGAAGAGGGAGAAAGAGGCATATCCCTGTCTAGATAATTGCTGATTTACCACCAAGCCAACTCCAAATCAATTGTCGTAGACAACGTAATCCATTTGCTGAGATCAAAAGGAAAGGCAGTTGAGTGAGTTAGGATGAACCTTATCAGTTGGTGCATACAAAACCTTGCCCTTGACACCAAAAACACTGTGGCTGCCAAGTCTTCCTGCACCTGCATCTAAGATGCCAGTCTCTGTGCCCTTGATGCTGTCAATTGCAGAATGTGAGACTGTATCTTCAGCATCCTCATCTCTGGCAATAATGCTATGCCCAAGGCAGTTTAGAATCGTTCCCCAATAAAAAACAAGTGTCTTGCAAAGGTGATACATTTGACTTATCCCAATTCACCAAAAAGCCATGCTCCTGAATAACTTTGAGTACTCTTCGAATGTGAAGAGCCCTCAGATCAACTGACCCTGCATGCACAAGCCAATCGTCTAGGTACAGTTCAACAAATCCCCATTACTGATGTAGAATGGCGAGCCCACACTTTTGTGAATACCCTATGGGCCCGATTCACAGAATGAACTTAAGACAAACACAAAATCCTAAACTTACTACCATTTTGGTATTCACAGAATGAACTTACTTATTTTAGTATTCACAAAATAAACTTACTACTTTTGGTATTCACAGAATGGATTTAATGCTACTAACTTTATGTCCGCACTCGGGCCGGAAATTCCGCCCCTGGAGCGTAATTTCTGCCTATGAGCCGGAATCTCCGCTTACGGGCCGGAATCCCCGCTTACGGGCCGGAATCTCCGATTTCGGGCCATAATACATGCACTGTGGTCGTTGATCATTTTCCTCAAGGGTAAACACCTGTCTAAGTGCCTACCATCCCCCAACATGCATCAGCTGACACACTGCAGCCAATCCCAGCCCCGCAGGATGTATAAATGCAGAGCAGACACACACAAACCCTTTCATTATGTCGCAGAATGTGTCTGTTGCACTGCCCCTTGCCGTGCGGCAAAACTACTTGAGGAGGAGGAGGAGAGCAGACAGCATCTTCAGACAGAGGATCAACCTATTTGGAATGTCCACCCAAGATGTAAGGGCAAGGTACTGTTTCCCTCCAGAAGTCATCTTGGATATGGTATGTGAGTGAGAGCAGGAACTTGACTCTGTGACCTGCTGCTCCCATGCAATACCAGCCTATCTCAAGATCCTTTCTGCTCTCCATTTCTTTGCCACTGGGTCTTTTCAAAGGGTCTCCAGTGACCATGTGGGCATTTCCCAGGCAAGCCAGTCGTGGTGCCTGCATCAGGTACTGAGATGCATCACTGCTAGAGCCCACGACCACATACAAATGCCCCATACACTGGCCAGGAGAGAAAGGGCAGCACCAGATTTCTATCTCATTGCACACTTCCCACGTGTGCTGGGTGCAATTGATTGTACACATGTGGCCCTTCAGCCACCCCACTGCATTGCACACATCTTCTGTAACAGACACCGATGGTATTCCATCAATGTGCAAGCTATCTGTGATGCCAGTGGGAGGTTCATTGATGTGCAAGCAGTATTCCCAGGCAGTACCCATGACAGATTTGTATTCCGCATGTCACCTCTTGCCCGGCGAATGGCTGCGGGAGAATTTGGCAACATGTGACTACTGGGTAAGTACCAAGCACTAAAATAGGGATATGTGTTATTGAAATGTCTGAATGTGACACAACATTAACCATTGTACAATAAGAATCATAAAGATACATACATGGCTTAATAGACACTGCATGTACTAAAGTATAGATCATGTCCTGTGCAAATCAAAGAGGGAAATGTAACCAACTGCCCTTTTTTCCCTCCTCAGGCGACGCTGGGTATCCACTCTCCCCACATCTCCTCACCCTTTGCAGGTGTGCAAACACTGTACCTCAGCGTAGGTACAATAGGGCACACATACGGACTAGAGCCATCATAGAGTGCACTTTTGGTATGTCGAAGTCGCGATTCAGATGTCTTGACCGTACAGGGGGTGTGTGCTGCACTCCCCTGAAGTTGTGTGCATGATCATATTAGTCTGTTGTTTTTTGCACAACATTGCTTTAACGCATGGCTTACACATACCTCTGGAACCTCGGCTAGCTCTGAATCTGGGAAACAGGGCCATTGCACATAACCGAGGTCAGGGTAGGCAAGTCCGTGATCAGCTTGTTGCCACGTTTTTCACATGAGCAACCTGTATTGTCATGGACAAAATGTGGTTTTCTGTCTGTTGTCAATGATGAAACTTGGATAGACCTAACTGTGTCAATATATTCCATCATGAGACTACTTTGCAAGCCACACTCACTGTATGTAAATCACGACTGTTGAACAGAAGTCAAAAGGTTGAGCTTGCCTCAGGTCATGTGCCCATGTCAGCGATCAGTGTAGTGGATGTCCCTAAACAATCTATTCACGCAAATGTAAAACTATACATGTTCCGAGAGACCTACCTGGTCCTTATGAGGATGGGTCACTCAATCAAAAAAGGCCATAACCATAGCAGTCCCAGGCCTGTGCACTCAACAGATTTGACTCCCCCCCAAATGATGGACCCACAACGTGAGTGATGATGTCATGGGTGAATCAGGCCCCATGTGTCTGTGATATACAGCACTGATCCACCCCATTGTTACGCAACACATCACACAACTCTTGTAATGAGCACTCAATATGGACAGCATGTACCATAATGCAAAGTAGGAGAAAAATAAACTGGGGTTTGATGTTGTGTCACCCCACCCCCCCCATCCGTGCAAACATTTCATTAAATGGTTTGTTTTCCTTTTTGTTACATGTTCATGATTTTAATCTGCACTGTCATTTCAGGCTTTTCCACAACAGAACTGCAGGATGGCAGTGGATTTGATCAGTAATTGTGGATGGATCAGGATGAATTCAAAATGGCTGCCAACAATTTCCTGTGATGTATTTCCTGTCTCCCACTTCCTGTATAACATTTCCTGTATGAAATAATGTGATCTGGGTCAATTTCAGAGGTTATGGCTCAAAAAACTTAATTTCCAGTTTCGGACCGTAATGCGCGGATGCGGACCCGCCGCTCTGGAACCGGAAACTACGTTTTCGGGCCGTATCCTCTGAAAATAACCTGGAACACATCATTTCATATAGGAAATGTTATACAGGAAGTGGGAGACAGGAAATACATCACAGGAAGTTGTTGGAAGCCATTTTGTGTTCATTCTGAGTCTTCCTCTATCACAGATCAGATCCTCTGCCATCCTGCTGCTCTCATTAAACTTATTTGCCCCAAAATGGCTAAGAGTTATGAGGAGAAAGTACCCCCTTTCACAGAAAGGCAATTAGACATCTTGGTAGAGGGGGTGCTGGCCAAATAGCCTCAACTATATGGGGACCCTGAATACCAGCTGGACACTGCAGCCCGGGCCAGGCGATGGGCTAACATCAGGAGTGTTAGGGCATGCTGCAAGCGCTGGGAGGACCTAAAACGCTGGTCTCCGCACAAGGCTGAGGAGCTGGGGGCCAGTCTTCCCAGTACCAGGTGAATCGTCCTCGCCTCTCCCCACTGTACAGGAGGGTCCTGCGAGCTGCTTGGCCGACCCTCCATGCTCAGCTGGAGGAGCATGAGCAGAAGAGACCTGGTAAGTGCATCCTATGCATAATGTGTCTGGCAGGATTATGTAAGTGAAGACAGTGCTGTACCTTTGTGTGTTCCATGCCTCCATTCACCTATACCATGTTCATGCAGCAGTCATTAAGAATAAAAAGGCACACTGTGGCATATGGACTGTACAGGGCAGAGTGCATTTTCGGAGTTGTAGTTTATTCTGACAACTGGGTAAATGAGCCACACTTGTGGATTTGTGTCGTAATTTGCTCTGCCAGCACCACTACCAGTGAACCAAGGGAATCATAACTGATGTGTGCATTGGATGAGCAATGGTACAGACACTGTTCAGTGTGTGTATGGCAGGCCAAACGGTATTGGATGCTGTGACTTGCATTGTATTTGTTGAGTTTGGGTTCTAATTGAGACAGATCATCATGTGCCATGGAGTCAAGACAGACTTTGAGATCCTTGCTTCACTCCTAAGTGTTTCTAAATGTGCAAATTGTGTCCACTGACACACATCTTTCCCTCAGTGGCTTGTATGCCATTTCACATGTACAGGTAGCTGTCTCAAAAACCCACCAATGATCACCGGTGTACTGCACTACCTTATCAGTCACCAAAGTCATTATGTGACATTGGATTGTCAGATTGTGTGAGGGGACATCAAAAGGCTAGACTCAGAATGTAGCAAAACAAATAGCTCAGACCCATGTGGATGTGTGACCCACATTCGGCATTTGTCTTGTCTCATACAATACTATACAGCAGATGACATTTGTCCAGACATATTCTGTAAAATAAAAAATAAAAATAAAAGAACTGCGACTATATATCACTGGGCAATTTTGATTACATCTGGAATCTCTCTGTTCCCCTTTGGTGGACTGGTTTTGGAACCTGCACATGTAGCAGTGACAGGACACACAAATCACAAGAATGCCAAAGTTGAGGGTTGGCCAATACTGTTGTGTAAGCCACAAATATTCATGCGAGATGTCCATGTCAGACTCAATTCAGGAGATGACAGTGACCATACACATAATGTAAGCTCATAAACACTGACAACTGTATAGTGTGGTCAGAGGAAAACAAAGTCTGACCTTGGCTCATCTATGTATGTGTCCCGTCCTGAATAAAACAACCACTACATCATGATTTTCCCTACAATTTAGCAGGCACAGCTGGCCAAATGGACGAACAGCAGGATCCGGTCTGGAGCGGGAGCCCATCAGTGCGCAGGTGGCTACGTACTCTTTCTACCAGTGAGGAAGAAGAGGATGAGGAAGGACCCTCAACATCTGGAGGCAAGGGGATTGCGCCCACCTGGACTGACAAGGAACACAGATCTGGTGCTACAGCATGGGTGGAGGCTGTGGACATTGAAGTGGGGGAGAGAACCTGACACCTCTGGCCATGGGGTGGTGGAGTGCTACTCTTCCCTAGCCTATTCACCTGTGGGTTTGGTCGAGGTGTCCTCGGAGCAGGCCAATACACAACCTGGGCATGCCATCTGCCCCTCCCTACCTCCAGAGGCCCCCATTCTATGGGGGACTCCAGCTGAATCCCCTGCAACCAGTAGCCCTTATCGTAGCTGCCTACTCGACAACAACATCGGCTGCGGACCTAAGGCACCACATCCCTCCACTCCCACCCAGGTCCCTCCCTGTCTTATACCTCTTGTGGCTGTCCCAGAGGACTTGAGGTGGATGTGTGAGGGTCAGCCAGACATGTCCGCTCGCATCACGCTGCAGATGTGTCTGGAGATATGCATGATGCGAGCGGAGCTTGTTGGAACTCTAGCCACCCTCATCACCAGCGTCAATTCCCTGGCCACAGCCATGTCATCTGTTGTTTCCCAACTCCCTTGCCATACTACCGTCAATGTCTCCCCCCGTCCGTTGGCTCACACTGTTTCCCCCATACTCCCTGTGTGTAAAGAGCCCATGTGGTGCCTGTTCCTGCACCGACCAGCCGTGTGCCTGCATCAGACTCAGAGGATCTGGACATTGTGGTTTTAGAGGATGACCAGAAGGACACTTGACTTTTTGACTGCTGCATATTTGTGGACAAAAATTGATGTTCCCCTTGTAAATAGACTGGTTTCCCTGACGCTCCCTGATCTGTTATATTTTTGTTGCCCAACTCGAATCCAAGTTCCCCTCTCCATCTTCATTAAGATCATCATTTGTTTTCCTTTCTCCCTTCCAAACGGACGGTTGTTTTAATGATCTAACATAAATATGTTTGAGAAATCCTACTTACTTTAACTTGTTTGACTTCATTGTGAATGTCTGATACAGAAAATGGACACGTATCTGGTGAGTCATCTGTATTGCACATTATGGGTTGTTGTAATGATGGGTTACACTTGTAACTGTGTCACACACACACCTACCTCCTCACATCTCTAGGCCACCTACATCATTATACAGGACATAATACACAACAAAATCTTACTTGGGAAGATATTTAATTTTTCTGTACACATATTCACAGTGGTCAATCTAATTTTGGGATGTTCTCAATGGCGATTGTGCTTGCGACATCGGAGGTGATGATTGCCTTGAGGGATCAGGTCTGGCTTGTCGCCTACGTGTATCTGGGTGTTGTCCATGTGCTTGTAAAGGGTGACCTACATGTACAGGGGCCAATGGTGTATGCACAGTTAGTTCTTGTGCCTGGACTAGAGCTGGTTGTATAGGTGGCGGCAGTGCCTGTACAGGGTTTGCTTGTGGTTGTGCAGGTGGTGGGAGTGCCTGTACAAGGGTTGCAGGTGGTTGTGCAGGTCGTGGGAGTGCCTGTGCATGGGTTGCTGGTGGTTGTGCAGGTGGTGGGATTGCCTGTACAGGGGCTGCTGGTGGTGGTGGGAGTGCCTGTACAGGGGTTGCTGGTGGTTGTGCAGATGGTGGGAGTGCCTGTACAGGGGTTGCTGATGGTTGTGCAGATGGTGGGAGTGCCTGTACAATCGTTGCTGGTGGTTGTGCAGGTGGTGGGAGTGTCTGTACAGGGGTTGCTGGTGGTTGTGCAGGTGGTGGGAGTGCCTGTACAGGGGTTGCTGGTGGTTGTGCAGGTGGTGGGAGTGCCTGTACAGGGGTTGGTGGTGGTTGTGCAGGTGGTGGTAGTGCCTGTTCAGGGCACTGGTGTGGATGTGTACCTTTGCTGCGGTCCTAGGCAGTTGGTGGTACAGGTGTGTGGATGTGCTGTCCTGCAGGTAGATATGATGGCTCCCCTCCCTGCGTTGAACTTGAAGGGAGAATTTGGATCTCTTTCAACGTGCCCTCCATCATCTTCATGGCCAAGGCATGGTGTCTTGTGCTCTCCTCCCTTTGGATGGATATCATGCCTCTCATATTCCTGGACATGTCCTGCCAAGTTCTATCCATCCTATCCAAAACATGGCTCAGTCTGTCCACCACCTGAAGGAATTGGACCATGTCCTGCAGGGACTCAGACATGTCTGACAGGGTAGCTCCTATGGCATGAATGTCCTGCCTCACATCTGTCTGCTGTTGGAAGAAGTCCTGCTCCCACTGGCTACCATAGCCAGGTGCAAGTCCCCTCTGCAGGTGCCTGCCTTGGATGGGACCAGCAGGTCCAACAGCAGGAGGGGGGTGGCAGGTGGAAGACTGTGGGCAGGAGAATGGTACCCAGGGGATACCTGCCCCACAACAGGGTTGGTACGTCCCCCAAATGGTGGAGAGGATGCCTTGGATACACTGTGTAGGGTAGAGCATGTAGGGGAACCACCATGTCGGTCCTGGACGTGAGGGCTGTGAGGGAGTTGTGTCTGTGTTGGGTGGCGTGAGAGCCGTGGCTGGTTCACCCTATGCTGGGGACAGGCAATTGTTTGTTTTGGAGGAGGCTGACGGACGTTGCTGGGTGGAGGATGTGATGCCGTGAATGATATTGCCGATGTGGTACGATTGCTGTTGATGGCATCCGAATCGTCATCCCTGGAGTGGATGGACATATAGTCGACATCCTCTTCCAAGTCTTCGTACTCAGTGACCTCCTCCTCCTCTTGCACAGTACTTTCTGCCGACATAACTACCTGGAGGATGAGTAGATTTTCCCCTCTGATTGCCCGTCGGCCCACACTGGTTGTAGGTCCGTCATCCTCATCTTCTTCATCCCCTGGAACACAGAGGTTGCAACTGTGTTAGTGATTGACCTGGTGTTACATGTGATGCAACACAAGGGTTGGATTAACTGTACTTTGCATCATCAGCTAAATATCATGTGACCTGGTTAGTGTGCCACCACAAATGACAGCTCACACCATAGCACTGAGGTGTTAAACTGAGATGTACATTATACAAGCAAACTCACCAACTCCAGCCACAACTTTCTGTCCCTTCACGATCACCCCTGTTCTCAAATGCGGAACCTGTCTGCTCATTGATGTTGTTGACATGGCTGTCCATGATCTAGCAGCTGTAGAGGGAAGTGACGACATTATCAATGATCAGCATTACTAATTGACAAACAGGCACATGTGACACTCATAATATGTATGTCACTTTGTAAACAACAACTGCTGCTTCCATACAGAAAGGGATCTTGATCTCTGTCATGGTTTATTAATCTAAGCTAGTGACACACTTTATGCCTGAATTACCTGATGGACGGGTGCGAGAGGGTTTCACTGCTGCAGCCAGGATGTCATGCATTTCCCGGGATGGTGTACGCTGCACTGGTGTCATCCTGTCAGCAGCTGTGATGAGACATACATGTCCATATTTCAGTGCAACAGATGGTAGCTATGAGCTAACATGTCATTCTCAATAACCATTGACCAGATAATCCAGGACAATGTGAGGCATGTTTCTCTCATGAACTTTACATGTGAACCCCTGCTCGCATGCAGTAGTTGCCAGCTGTTACCTCTACGCAGCACTGGCATCAATAAGATGACACATCAACAGACAAACTTGTATGAGAAGGTTACTGAAATTTCAAGGAAGGGGATAAATGACACAGACTCCTCCGCATTACACTGGTTTCACATTCACCATTAAGACCAACAGGTTTTGTGAGAGTAATGTTGTCTGTTGACAAGTCAGAAGGTGTTCATGTGTGAGATGTGCAATAGTCAGGTACATAATGTTGATCATTTGTGCTTCCCTGCCCAAGAAGTCACAAAGCTAATTTCTGACTGAGAGAACACAGATTTCTTATGTTCATCCTTTGAGTGTCCTCTGTTTGCATACCCTAATTCTAACATCATGGTAGTATTTAGCTGACAACGGATGGTGTCTTGTACAGCAGACATCCTAACCTCATATGTCAACCACTCACCTATATGTAAATAGGTTAGAAGAGGAAGCAAGCAGAATGCAACATTTGGTAATGATCCCACATTGCGGCTAAGTTGAGAAGCTTTGATGCTTTCCGCCTGCACTGGATTAGTGTGTTGCTTTTCAGCCAAGTGATTTGAAAATGTAACTGCATGGAGATTCAATTTAGCAGCCCATACATCCATCTCAAAGGTACACAACTGGCATGAGTGTGAGCCTCATCCATACTGATTTCAATATGATTTTGCCAAGGATATTGTGCTAGGGAGTTTTCATATCATTGAATTGCAAGCTAGTTGTGTTTTGGACACTTCATATAACACATTGTACTATTTTATGTCCATTCTGCACTCACTTGGCATACATTGTGTGTCATCCTTTCATTAGCCACCAAAGTCTGATCTGGTATGTGATTAAATGCCATATGTGAGCATATTGTGATGCAGGACAACAGTGTAGTACAACACGTACAACAAACGGTGGAGATCAAAGGCACATTTAATGCGCATTCAGGTACATTAATATTGGGTTTACTCACCATGGCCCAGCACCGGCCCAGTGTGTGGTCCCGGACCAGATGTCACAGCCAACCTTGTAGCAGAAGTCAGTGTGTGTCTCTGAATCTGGGAGGACCTCATTGTACCTACAATGATAAGTGTGTTTGCAACTTTACATTTCTGCTGGCTCATGTCAAGCCCTCAGTTTCAGGCACAAAGGATAAGCACAAGCAGTTGTGGGCACCACTGTTGCAGAAGTGTGTGTCACTTAATATCATGAGTGATCCCACATATAACTTATAATGAGCCCACTGCCTAGAAGCGACGTATATCAGAATGGCATGACTCCGAATCCTGAAATAAGGTCCAATATCGTGTTTTCTTGATGGCTAACAAACTAGACATCCAATGTGAGAAGTACATGACCAGCTGGGTGGACTGGGTGATTTCAACTATAGTGAAAACATTCTGAGTTGTACAGTGGATGCATTGTCATTACTACTGACAATGGTAGCTCACTTCTTGTTCCTAATTGTCATATTTGTTAACATTTGAATTCTTGATTATGTCTCGAGACACTATTACAATATAGTGGGGACACCCTTTTGACTTGTTGTAGCACTCGATTGCAGGATTGAATTCCCAGGTCTGGGACTGTTGGTGGAATACATGTTATGTTCTCCAATTACAAAGGTATGATGAGCCAAGACATATTATATTTTATCTGTCGCTATTCACATATGTAATTTGCTAAAGGTGAATGTCCATTGACAAATCCAACAGTTGTTAAGCTAGTTTTTCATCTCTGGTTACCTTTCACATTCGGGCATTACATGTCCCTCTGATGTCTCCTGACAATATTTGCCTTTAGACCATCTCCTGACCAGTTTGACTTACCAGTTTGTGAGGGTGGTATGCCTTGCTCTGGACGGTGTCGTTTCCTCCTAGAAGATGCAGGGACCTCTGCGACTGCGGTTGTCTGTGCTCTGGCTGAATATGTCAATAGGTGAGAAGAGAGAAAAGTAACCAAATGGGAAATGTACATGTGGAACTTTTCAGCATTACCCCATATCTTCTGCATGCTAACGCTGACAGGGACTGGTTTTGTGCGACTCGGAGTATGCACTGCCAGTAACCTGCTTCAGCAAGTGAGTGCACAAAATTGATTACACTTCTTCTGCCTGCCATAGAGCTTTTTCTGTGTTTCTTCCTGACAGGTGATGAAAAATGTATATTTGCATTTCTTATATGCGATCCTGCGGCAGCACACTTGCAGGTCCCATACATGCCAATAGACCAGATAAAGGCCTCAATACAAGTCAATGGGAGAAATAAATTCTCCCGATTTTTGTTTTTAAATCTCCCACTTTACTCCCTCTTTGGGCTTACACTCCCCTTTCACCCGGAAACACCACCCCAGTCACACGCTAGGTGACAGGAGCCAATCAAGGTTGATACTGGGAGATGCTCAAACCTCCATTACAAAGAGCATTACAAACTTTCTCCCTGCAGCTGTTTTCGGCATTGCCCTGCATCGCTACCATGATACGGGACTCTTCAAACACCAAATATTTCCTTAAATCCCAAAGATAATGCTGACAAGCAGGTAAATAATGTATTCGAGAGAACCAAAAACAGGAGGATCATGGGGATGGAGTTGCTTTTAAGCAAAAGTCTAAGGGTAATGTCTACGGACTATGGAGGCAATCCTGTATCAAACTGAGATGAATTTAAGCAAGAGAGGGTTGCTGGGGTAATGGGATTAAGGATTAGCTTAATCTTGATTTGTCATTAATCATAAAGATTTGTAATACTTAAATAAAAAAACTTATGTAATTAAATAAATAAACTTCTTTTAAAGCTATTTATTTAAGAGAAGCAATCTGAAGTAGGGTTTGTTTTAAAGACCTTCGTGGGAAAAGAAAAAGGATGATAAATCATTGGTAAAAAATCTAAAAATGCCAGCAAAGAAAACGCTTTTTGTAATGTTGCGTACTGCTTGGCACAGTGATAGTTAGATCGATATTTTTAATGCACAATTAATTAAAATCATTGCAATAGAGCCATATAAAAACAATATAAAGTGCATATGTTCCAATATTAATAAAAGGGTATAAGAAAATTTATAAGCCTGTTATTCTGGGATTTAAAAAGTTTAGACACCATTTGGGCAACTATAAACATGGGGATTTAAAACAGATTTAAAACAGTTGGCACAGCATTATGGATTACAGCTCTATATGATTATCTGAATCCAGGCCTGCTTTTACTGCAGAGAGGTATTTCATGAAGCGTGCCACCAGCTACACTGATTCACCTCTCATGCACTCAACCAGGGCAGCTTGATGTCTGTATATTTAAAATACGCCAAATAGGGTGAAGCCAGTATATTCTCAAAGAGTGTAGTTTCTCACAGCTGCACAGTATGTGGCACAGTGAAAACACATAGGGCCTGATTTAGAGTTTGGTGGCTGGATTATGTACCACCACCATGCCTGAGTTATTTACTCACATCCTTGTGAGGGCTCCCTGCACCAAATTTAGAGATGTCTGCAGGCCCAGCAGTCACCTATTGCATTTCCAGGAGCCACCGTCACGGCAGTTCCTGTAAATGCATTGAAAGTTCGATGGATGGGTCCATCAACATGAAGGAGTCAGCAGTTAAACTATCAATGTTTTTTTAATTTTCAAAAACAAAGCAGGATTTAGTTTTTGAAAATAAATTAAATGAACCCCTCACCATGGTAGTTTTCTCCCATGGCATGCCAGTCATTTTACAGTTTCCCTGTTCTTTACCTCCAGGTTTATCTGGAGATGACAGACAGAGACAACTTGACATTTCTCAGTCCACTTCAAATAGAGCACAAGGACAAATGGCAAAATCTCTGACTGCCATTACTTAGTCCGGCTGTTCGAGGCATATGTTGGCGGCGGAGACAGAGTAATATCTGCCATCGACATACAGAAGGTCCCTCCGACTCTAAATGAGGCGGGCGGACCTTAAGTTTGGAGGAGAGGGTACTCTGTCATATTTGTGGCTGCTGGTGGACCTTGAGGAAAGGGAATATTCATTTTATGGACTTCATAAATAAGGAGCAGGTACTGCCTTCAAGTTTTCCATATCTTTCTTGAAACGTCCTGTACAGTCCCTCCTACCACACTGGACAGATTGCTTCGATACTTATCCTAAATCTAATGCTACATTCATTGCCTAGGGTTTCATCTAATGGTGTACTTTACAAGTTATGCAGAGGACAGTAAAAAAATGAGAAGATCATTATAGTACCATCAGATATAAACGGACGGACCATATTAAAAGATAAGACACGCAATTGAAAATCTACTAATGTTAACTTAAAGTGTGATTGTTTAAAATCAATTACAGGTAAGCAAAGTGCAAAGTGAGTAGAAATGGATAGATTATTGTAGTCCTATATTGATGCATCTAGGGACATGTCTGTCAACAGGTGGGGCTGACACATATTTCCGGAGAATGCAGTCACCAGTGTTGCTCTTGTGTTAACAGGAGGCATCGTAGCTGATGGCATATCCGGGGAGAATGTGTGTTGTAGAAGAGGAGGAATTTCAATTGCATTACCTTTAGGCAATTGTTCACTCTGCCTTCCTGAGGTGTGGATTGTGATGCTCTCCTAGAATGTAATAATTCAGATACAGCAGTTAGACGGCCACACTCTTTCCGTCATTATTGAGACGTGTTGGCGCTATTCGTCCAAATATTAACCATAATATAAAAAAAATTATTGCAGCTTTTCTAACCCCAGACATTGTGAATCATTAATACTCAAATTGCTGTACATGATTAAGTGTGTGTTTATTCGGTTTCTAGCGGGGGATGGACAAAGGGAGGCCCTGACAATGTGTAATTTGTAAAAGAACATGTTTTGGGACTCAAAGATTTGTTCAGAAACTTACCACAGTACTATTGAAGTTCGGGGTGCTGTAAACCCAGGCTGCGTAGTCTTGATTCCACCTCATGCCTATATAATTCACCGCCTGCTTCTTTATCTCACCCTTGCAGGTCCTTTTTCAGACATTTGATTACGCCGGATTCTTAACTCACCTTATCTTATTTTAACACTCCCAAGAATCCTCGGCAGACTGGATCTTTTTAATCCGGTGTGAAGTGTAAAGGGGAGAAAACAAATTCACTCATCATCAATCAGTATAGACCAACCAACTTAGACTCAGAAAGGACCACTACTCCGAATTACAATTTAGGGGTTTTATTACAAACCCAAAAATAACTGAACATACAAGCACCTCATGACGAGGTTGCAAATACATAGGCATTAATACAAAGTTCATCCTACGCACCAGTCTGAACCGGTGTAGCATAAAAAGAATAAGCAACTCTAAAAATACTAAACAGACAACAACTGCTCCAACGTCCAAACCAGTCTTCATTAGTAGCTATAAAAGAAATCCGTTAAATCTGTCCCTACACTATCACTAAAGTGGCATCCCTACTTAGCATTTCCCAGGCAAGATCAAGAACAGGTGTCAGCCTGTGAAGACTTCCTAAGAAGTACACTCACTTTGCAAGGGCCAGTACCCAAAGCTAAGTCTTCCTTCTAAGAATCAATTGCTTCTTCTACCCTCCTAACGGCTCTATGCTAACTCTTCCCTCAGGGCATTGTCCCTAATACAAAATGAACACTTAATAGAACATGCCCCTGATACACCTTCTCTGGCCCGGCACCTCTCGTAGGTAACTTTCCACCGAAACCTGTACTCAGTCCAGCAAACGGTTGGTATGTCCTTGGATCTCAGGCTTCTTCAGCAAGCTTCCAATTATCTGAATTCCTGGACACTATGTTGCAGGTCTCCTTCATACCTAACTCCTAAAACAAAAGAGCAACAGTCTAGCTAACAAGAACGATGTCCTTGCACCTGCAACAGAAGCATGTGAACGGAACAACCTTCCACGCACATGAAATTTGCTGACTGCCTTCAACTGAAAGCTCTTCCAGGGAAAGCACACTTTGGCCTACACAATACGCCTTTCATAGCAAACATGAATATTCATTTTAGGCCTTTACACATCAAGAATTACACACATTAATAAACAGTGCATTCTACAAGCACTATATTTCATTACATTTAGTGTATAATTGGTCATTTCTACACGTGTAGACTTTATGTTGCACGTTTAAATATAATACATTACATTACACATGAACTAATTCATTAGTCATTTGCACTAAGCAGTTACATTTAAATGTCATTTTACTTTCTCAACTAACAGGAACTAATTTTCTATCATTACACTGATGCTTCTCATTATTACTCTCACATTCCTAGTGGTCAATCTATAGTTCAACACAAGAATATATGCGGGTGAGGACTATCCATGATTATGTTGCACCCCTATGATTTTGAGAATATCATGACTCTCCCTCACATGTTTTCTCTCTTTGTCACTGTTTTCCATTTTTCGCTTCCTGCTTCTTTACCCTTTTGCGTTCCTCTCTCTCTTGCTCTGGGTTAAATTCCGATGAGGAAAAATAAGTTCCTGTCTCCAAAACATAGTGCCATTGGACCCCAGCCAATGGCTCAAGTTATACACTGGGCCCAGGGCTCTCTAGTTCACCCAATTACATGTCAATGTAGGTGGTACATGGAAGGAATGGTCTTGGCTGGCCTGTGTCTCAGCTTTGGCATGCATCAAAATGGGTCTGCAAAGACATTAAGATTTATGCATGTCACTACATATGCCAGAAATTGGGTTGTTGATTGAGTGGGATGTGGACCCTGCTCAAGCAACAGCCACAATCCCTATCACGGTGAACTCCAAAAGTCACTAGATTCTCATAAACCACTTGGTAACATGGCACAAGACAGTCAGGCTTAACATAGAGGCGATGTGCAAAGTATTTAGCAGCACACAAACAATAATAAAGTGAAAATTCAACATCAATTTAGAAACATAGAGCAAATTCTAATTCTAATACATTATTTGACACCACTACAAGAAGAATCCATTCAGTAGAACCTGAGTAATGAATTTTAAAGTTTAAGGTAACAACTAGTGCCTAAAATATCAAAGCGCCAACTACGGACAAAGGTCAAAGTTGAAATTTTGGCTGACCGTGATGGAGTATGTGTCAGATACAAAAAGTCGAATAAGCCCGTTCTGTGCTTACCTTTGGACTTAGAAGAAATTTCAGCAAAAAGTCTCTTGAGGAAGAGGCGTCGGTGTCGGGGTGCCAGTGGACAAAGTTGTGGTGAAGATTTTCACATTCAGACTTACTCTTTTTTTGGAAGTAGAAAATCTCCAGGGTGACGTGACTATAGGCTGTAGCTGATGATGGCTCCACAAGGACGGATACCCATGCTGAGAAGGACTGCTGAACAGGATTTGGTGCTGTGGAGAAGAACGTAGTGGAAGCTCCTGCAAACTCAGGCCACCGGCGATGCACCTTGCGCAGACAGACAAGCAGGTTGGTCCTGGTCTCCTGTCAGTTCTCAAATCAGTTTTTACCCAAACATTTTCTAAGTCCCAAGTTTCAGATGTTGGCAATCTGGGCACCCTTAATACCACTCACAAGGGCCCTGGTCTAGGAAGACACCAGTTGGAGGGTTATGACTCATACACCCTTGGTTCAAGAGTGGGTTCAAGATGGTTGGAGTCTTTCCTGTCTCTGTGGCTCTGATCAGGAAGCCAGCCAACCAGACCTTGAAGCCACTCTGGTAGTCTTGGGTTCAAGAAGTAGAACAGGGCTCAAGCAGCAGGGCAAGTCTCTGAGGGTTCATGCAGGCTTCAGGCAGCAGGGCAGTCTTTCCAGGTGCAGTAAAGCAGTCTTCTAAAGTACTCAGTATGCCACAGCAGTGGGCAGCCCTCCAAGAGTCCCTCCACTTGTCCAGAACAAGTAAACTGAAGAGTAGGCCTAAGGGCTCTATTTTCACACCTTGTACCTTCTTTGAAGTTGCAGACGTTTCTAGGGAATTCCCTAAGAAGTGCTTGCAGTTTTCTGCGTCTCCTGGCTGGCTGCATGAACATTGTAGAGATGACATGTTCTTTGTTTGCTCAGCTGCCCCACCCCACCTCCATCCTGCCAGTGCTGGCCCATCCAGGCTCAGCAAATCCCACTATTGTATGGCTCTCTAGGAGAAATAAACAAAGTTCAACTGCCAATTACACCCAGTCATGTGACCCAGGAACAGGATGAAGGCACCAAATAGTTAGGGCTGGAAAATGCCAACTTTGTAAAACTGTAATTTTCAAAATTATAATTTAAAAATCCGACTTGACCATTAAAGAAGTTTTTAAATTACAATTTCTCAGACAGCAAACATGAAATCTTTACCTGTTTTCAATTGAATGTTAGCACTCATTAAATGTAATAAGGCAACCCAATGTTATCCTGTGGGAGAGGTAGGCCTCACAGTAGGGAAAAATTATTTTAGGGGGTTTTCTCTACCAGAACATGTAAACCATAAAAGTACATGTCCAACCTTTTAATAAAAATGCACCCTGTCCTATGGGCTACTTCAGGCCACCTTAGGAATGATGTATTTGTAGGTATGGGCGAATTTTGCGGAATCTGTGGTCCGCGAATTCGCAAAACAATCTGCTAATTCGCGGATTTTCCTGTGAAATCGCGGATTTTTTTGCGATTGCACCATACTCAACTGGAGTACTTTCTACTGGCTAATCAGTAAGCGCTACCTCATTGCGTAAATGTATAGTGCTTTTCCTATACTGCAGCTGCATAAAGGGCCAGATGAATTGCCCCAGTGACCATGTGTGCCTGTAACTTTGCCGCCGCGACAAAAGGCGCTGAGGTCCCTTGAGTGAGCTGCCCATCATAGTTGGGAAAGGGCGGGAAGACATTTCATACTGCTAGTGTGCGGTGTGCTGGGCCAAACGGGCGGGGCTTCTATGCTTGTTCACATGCCTCTTGTGTATGGGTCAGAGAGCGAGCAGGGCAGCAGGTGAGGAGGAGAAAGCAGCCTCCTGGTCACAGCCACATGGGGATCACGCTCGAAGGGCCAGATGATTTGTCCCCAGTGACCATGTGTGCCTGTAACTTTGTCGCCGCGCCAAAAGGCGCCGAGGTCCCTTGAGTGAGCTGCCCATCATATTGGGACAAGGGCGGGAAGACGTTTGATATCGCTAGTGTGTGGTGTGTGGGGCCAAACTGGCGGGGCTTCTATGCGTGTTCACATGCCTCTTGTGTATGGGTCAGAGAGTGAGCAGGGCAGCAGGTGAGGTGGAGAAAGCAGCCTCCTGGCCACAGCCACACGGGGATCACGCGCGAGAAACTCATGGATGCAAAGACCTCCCCGAAGTATTACAGCTAATTTTCGACGGCAGAGACGGGGTTAAGCACACTTGCCCAGCCTTGACCGTGCTCACTAATGTTTTGGGCTGATTAAAACGTTACTGAATTTGAGCTTGAACTCGGGCACCTGCTTTATATCTGTAAGTGCTTCCTGTTGAGGTTTAATTTTTGTGACAGGAGCCTCGTTGCCATACTTGTATCTATTCTCTGACCCTGCTTCAAGGGTCAGAGCAGGGTCAGAGAATAGTTGCAAGTAGGGAACGAGGCGCCGCTCAGGAAGCACTTACAGCAGTGGTTCCCAAACTTTTTTGACGGGCGGCTCCCTTGACCTACTTGCCATTGGCCGCGGCTCCCCATTATGCTAATTTTTTTGGGCGGGCGGAGAGATGTAAACCCAGCCTCAGAAGTACTTACATTTCTCTCCCTGAAAATAATTGGGATGAAGCTAATGAAGCTATTATAATCATACGGTCTCCCTCTTGCATGCAACCTCCACAGTGCCAGCAGTGAGCACATTCATGGATGCAGGTGCTTGGCCCTTCCATTTAGCCTTTACTGGACACTGTGCCAGTGGTGCTTCTACAGTTTCTTTGACAATATATTTACCTTTGGCCTCCTCACTGTATGTCTGCAGGGTGCACACGTGTGCACACATGGGTCAGTGGTCATCCTGGGCCGGCTCTCGCGTCTCCACTAAAGTTCACTCAATATGCCAGCAACCCTCATTCTACATCCCAGTTCAGAGGGATTTACCTTGTGCCTGCTACACTTTCTTTTCTCAATCTCCATTAGTTTGTCTAGAAAAGGAGATGATCACCTTGAAATTGCTGCCCAATGTACACTCTATCCCCCTCACAGTGCCAACTGCACTCACTCAATGCCACAGCAGGAGGTGGCTTGCCTCGGGCCTCTCCCCTCATGATTCCTCTGTGTACTAGCTCTGTGCTGGAAGTGTAGGTGCACACCTTGGACCTTCCGCCCCTCGTTCCTCCTGTATCTCTTTGCAAGCACTGTGACCCTGGGTGAAGGTTCACAGTTTGGACCCACTGCCGTTCTCTCCCCAACCCTCTTAGTGTGTCAGCATTGTGCGCAGGATGGAAGTGCACAACTGGTGCCTGTGCAGGATGGAAGTGCACAACTGGTGTCCAAATGTCCATCTCCACTAACCCCCTCAGTGTGCCAGCATTGCGCCTTGGAGCAGAAGTTGCCACCTGGGATCTCCTGCCTCTCATTGTGCCAGTTCAGTGCCTCCGAGTAAAAATTAATATCAAGGGCCTCTGCCCCCCTCTACACCTGGCCCCTTACTGTGCCAGCTCCGTGCCTCGAGGGGGAGGAGTGCACCCTGCACCTGCTGTCCCTATCTCCACCCACCCCTCAGTGTACCCATCCCGGAGTGGAGGTGCTCACCTTGTGCTTGCTGCTGCTGATGGCCCCAGTCTGGGTTTGCGACACGGATGAATAATTCGTTTTTTGACTTTGTTCTTATTCATGCTTCAACAATACCTGTGGCCACCTGCTAAAGCACAGCAGTCGAGATATTATGCACCCTGAAGGCAATTGTCACAAACCAATCCAGTGAGATAAGTGTACAAGGCCTTAAATGCGTGAGCACGGCTAAGAAAATTATTTATGGGGAAGTTTGAAAACACAGCATTGCCATTGAATTGCAAGCTCTTGTGGCACATTAAACTCAGCTCAGGTTTCAATTTCTAATTCGTCTTCCACTGACAGGCTTGAAAAAACCCCTTCAGAGTGCTCAAACCCAATGCGCAAATGCAGGATATGCGGCCATATTCAGATTGTTTTTTATGTGTTTGCATTTCGACCTCCCTAAGCGTTGCAATCCGCACGAAAAATATGCTGTTGGTGTTCCAAATAACCAAGAGCAACCTAATATAGTGCCGCAGGAAAGTTGGTTAGCAGTCTGTTCATGTTAAACAACTGCCGCATGAGTACAGATTTCATAAAACTGGCCAGAGCAGTGGTTCCCAAACTGATGCACACCCGTTCGCGGCGCCCCTGGCTAGTTTTGATGGTGCACTGGGGTGCCGCTGCGCACAGATTGGGAACCACTGACTTACAGGGTTACACCAGGTGCCCAAGTTGAAGTTAATTTCTTTGTAACCATTTTGTTAATGGTTACAAATAAATTAGCTTCAACTTGGGCACCTGCTGTAACCCTGTAAGTGCTGCTTTATGTAATATTAGTCCCGCTCGCGGATTTTTCCGCAATTTTACGAGATTCGCGGATTGCGAAAATGCCGAAAATGCGGAAATTCCGCGAGCGGAACGTATTTTAGGCACACACTTATGTATTTGTAATAAAAGGGGAGTTTAAGGCTTGGCAAAGGGTTTATTTTTCTTAAGTGAGTTGCATAATAAGTGCTGCAGGCCCACAAGTAGCATTTAATTTACAGGCCCTTTGTATATGGTATATCACTGTACTAGTGACTGCTAAGTAAATTAAATATGCAAATCAGGTATAAGTCAATTTTACCATGTTTTAGAGAGTGAGCACAAGCACTTTAGCACTGGTTGGCAGTGGTATGGTGAACTGAGTCCTAAGGCCAACAAAAACAAACATGAGTGAATGCAAAAGGTTTTGTGGAAGACCACTCTAATGCTGACAGGTCTAATAATATAGGCATTTAGCCGCTGGTGATTCATCTAAAGTCTGTACCAAGCAGATGCGTAGGGTCTTACAAAGCCAAATGAAGTATTCGAATGATTCTTTGGTTCTGAGTCAAGTGGTATTCATTTATTGTACGTCTGTACCTCAGTGTTGTACAGCATTTACATACACGTTAAGCATTGAGATACAATCTTGGCACTCCAGATAGTGGCCACTCCCCTACTCCACCTTGACAACTAGATGCAGCAGCTGTGTTTTGTTGTGATTCCTAGAGACAGTTCTGTCAGTGTCCTTTATAGAACTTGACACCAGTGCCTAATTTGAAACAGTGGTTTCCAGTTGCTCGGCACCAGCACTTCATTGTCAACACTAGAACTTATGGCAGTTTGCCACATGGTGGCACTGTTTGACAAAGTTAGAGATAAGCACAACTACAGTTGTTTTATTTAATTCAATATGCATTAAAAATGACTGATACATGTAGCCTAAGCCCTTCTAATGGATTGGGTGGCCAGGAATAGTCTGAATTTTCACACTTGTAGGAGTGTGATGGTTACTAGTTGTGTTGATACTGTCAATCAATCAATCAATCAATCAGCAAATTTGTAAAGCGCGCTACTCACCCGCTAGGGTCTCATGTCGCTGGGAGGAGGGGGAGACGCTACTGCTCGAACAGCCAGGTCTTGAGTTGTTTCCTGAAGGAGAGATGGTCCTGGGTCAGCCGAAGGTGGGTGGGGATTGAGTTCCATGTCTTGGCCGCCAGGTAGGAGAAGGATCTTCCTTCGGCGGTGGTTATGCGGATTCGTGGGACGGTGGCGAGGGCGAGGCTGGCTGATCGGAGCTGGCGGGTGGGTGTGTAGAATGTGAGGCGGCTGTTGAGGTATTTGGGGCCCATGTCGTGGAGAGCCTTGTGTGCGTGGGTGAGGAGTCTGAACGTGATCCTCTTACTGACGGGGAGCCAGTGCAGGTCTCTCAGATGGGCAGAGATGTGGCCGCGACGGGGGATGTCCAGGAGGAGTCGTGCAGAAGCGTTCTGTATGCGCTGGAGTCTTTTCTGGAGTTTGGCTGTGGTTCCCGCATAGAGGGTGTTTCTGTAGTCCAGTCGGCTGGTGACGAGGGCCTGGGTGACCGTCTTCCTGGTTTCGGTGGGGATCCACTGGAAGATCTTTCGGAGCATGCGCAGGGTGTTGAAACAAGATGATGAGACGACGTTGACTTGTTTGGTCATCGTGAGGGAGGAGTCCAGGATGCTGTCATTCGCATCTCTGGCAGTGGTAATCAATTGGTAGTGCAAGCTGCAGTGGCCTCCTGAGGAGGGACCTGGTACTTGTTTTATTACTAATTGAGCACAGCTTGGCACTGAACACTAGACACCAAAGCTCAGATTACCAAAAGAGTTGCACAACGCAGTGCAGCAACCGTAACTAAGATATGGCACTATTCTGTTCTCTCCCTAGCTCAGGCACACAATCAAGCTACCAGGCGCCATGCACACACTTTTGCATCATACTGCAAATGTGTCCGTGTCATGTCTAGCATAATTTTGAGGCAACTTTCCAGTGCGGAATTAGAAACATTTTATGCAGGTTTGCATCACGTTTGTGACCCAGACCCAGTTCAAAATATTCGGACCCTTCTTTACTAAAGTTTGCACTTGTACTTGCGGTGCGCAAAGCAATTTAGCTTGTGTTTGCAGGTTTTTACATAGGTAAGGAAATAGAGGCTATGTTTTGCATTGTGTGAGCGCCCACATCAAACTTTAGTAAATGTGAGCCAATGTATGAAATGAGGGTTGGTGCTAACACCATTTGCATCTTTTGCTTGGAACAGGAAATATTTTCATCCTTGTTTTCAGAGATCTCCTACTATTCGGCGTGGAGGAAAGATGTTTTGGAAATAAGCCTCGCCTGGGGCACAGATTCAATTTGAGTAGGCCACAGTGTATTAAAGTAGACTTGTAGAGTAACACCCTCGGCTGTGCACAGTTCGAATGTAGAAGAAAACATGCTTGGGGCAAAGGTTTTATTTACTTTAACTTGATCATTGATGGAATCCTTAGCACCCATTTATTTTGTAGCATACAGTACACAAGGTAATGATGGCTGTGCCACATCCTAAGCCGTACACACATTTAGGGAAATCGATGTATAAATTCATAACACAAAATTAGGGTTGGTGCTCCCCTGGTATAGACACCCTGCCACCTAGGCAGACCCGGAGAAACCCCCACTTTGGCAGACAAATGAGCAAAGAAAAACTGTAGCAGGGTGTGCTTCGGTATTTCTTTGTGCATACTAACAGCATGTTGCTTTGACTTAATTTATGGGTTCCAGACGCAAAAAGCCTGAAGAAGATTCCCATTGGGGCGCGTGAATTTCGTCACCTCATCTTCGTTCTCCCTGCACACCTGATAACTCATTCTCTCCTCCTTCTGTATTTAGCAATGGTGCGGATCAGCGCATGTACCAATAACAGGACACAGCTCTGTTTATGGCGCAGAGCACTGGGCTTCTCTCCGAGCTCATGAACCGTGTCTCTGAATGAAGCGCGTTAAAAGTTAGAACATTCTAGGGCATCCGACCATGGCAGGCCCAGCTGCAGCATGTTTATGCTCCAAAACGACTTTTGGCTTCACTGACGCTGCGCGCGCTGCTCTAGCGTGCTTCTGTATTTTTTCAATCCTCAAGCCTCATAAATTGGCGTGAACGGCCCTCGACAGGGCCCAAAAAGTAGAATCCTCTCTTGTCCAGCCTGCCAAAAAAGGTTTTGATTGTTGCCAGGTTTTGATTAATGTTGCTGGAGTCTGTTTTGCCTTTCAGTTGTCTGCAAACTGTGCCTGTTACTTCCCCAGGTGCCTTTCCCAGTACAGATTCTCCGAGAATACATGTATTGACTTCTAAAAACGGAAAGGGATTAAAAAGTAGCATGGAAATTTGGTACAGCAAATACAATTATAAATAAAAAAGCGTTCAGCATTCGGAGTGCAACCATTGCGAGTATTCAAAATCGTTTAAACAATTCGCAAAGTAATATTTCATGTTAGTGGCTTAGCCCTTTTCTAGACATAATTGCAACCAATCGAAAAAGGGTCACATTGATATCCGAAAATGTAATTCTATATTTTCATATTTTGGCGGGTTCCGACCTTGTAAATGTATGTGTGTCAGATTCTAGCACAAATGTGATTATTAATACATGTCAGGACGGTGGAAGGCTGATGCAAATGACTTTAAATTAAAATGAATGACCAGTGCTACCGGAGTTAAAGACATCTTCTTATTCTAAAACCACCAGGCTGTTCAATCAGTTGTGTAGCTATTGCTCACAGATACTAACCGGTGCATAAAGCTACTCGTTTGAGTGGCACAGTCGCGGTGCCATGGGCACAAAAGCAAGCAAGGTAAAAGGATTTATATGGCCCCTGGCTCGGTAATTCAAGCTAGCCATAAATAGTGTGTTGTGGGCACAACACCCCATGGCTCTGGTACAACTGCACCTGCTGCACTGATACCTTGGTAATTTAAATGTAAAATAATGCATAGTGCAAAAAGTCTTGGTCATGGATATGAAATGCTTTAAAAATGAAACCATTCCCTATACTTCTCCCATTTATTGTCTTTAATTGCAGTTTGCAGAATGTCTCCCCTGGCACTCTTGGAGCCAGCACGCACGCCCTTCCTGAACTGCGGGACTCTTGTGAAGAGCCATACACTAGAAGCAATGCGGCCTGTCCCGGTGGCACCCTCTTTCTGCCCACTCCAGAGCCCTGGCATGACCGGCTCCAGGAAGTACACGATCACACCCAGTACTGTAGATACACTGCGCTTTGAGCGGTTTCACTCAGACTACTCAAGTAATCAAATCATCTGTTACTGTGTTTGCACGTCTCTTCTTGTTGCTCTCCGAGCATTTATGTGACTACTGGCTTTAACCAAAATGCACTTAGCCCCTACCAAGATGCAACACTGTCCTGTTTGTTGAACAAGTATCTGACACGCTTAGATTGTGAAGATCACAATGTACTTTATGTATGTGGTGGGGGGCGGGTGAGGCGGAGAGCTTCCTGAGATGCCATTTTTTATTGCCACCTAGTACCAGTGGGCAGTCTCAGGGATTCCGGGTCTCGTTGGATGTGCGAGTAACCCATTGTGGCGCCCCAGATATCGCCGCCACAGTCAGCTTCGAACAGTAGCAGCTTCCCCCCTTCCCCACCCCCCTAGCGCCTTGAGACCCTCACGGGTATGTAGTGTGCTGTATAAATACTATGATTGATTGATTGATTGTCTGAGGGTTGAGTGGGCGTGCCATCTGAAGCATAGTCTTTAGGCCTTTGCCACAAGGATGCTGCTTCTGCAATAGCAGCTTGCATATCTTGCTGCAGCTGAGTTGGGGACTAGCCCGACTAGGACACCATTAGGTTAGTTCCAGCCCTTCATCGACGGTCCTGTTCGTTCCTTCTACATCGGCGCTGTCACGGAGGAAGAGGCTGATCAGCTTCGACCCGCTTGCCTCCTTTCTTTGATTTTGCATGCTGTTCAGACTAGTCCCGTACAGCTTCCGGTTCCATGGAAACAGGGTTGGCCTATTCTTCATTATGTTTAAATTTGCAGGGAAGAGGAGGGTGAACCTCAAATCCATACTTCTCAGTTTCCTCTTGTCCTCTGAAAACTGGGCCTGAGGTGCTTAGCTGCCAACATGTTGCTTGGTAATATTATAACCTTTTCGCTTTCGAGGGCAAAGTGACCCTCTTTCCTGGCTCTGTGCAACAGAGTGTCTCTGTCATGGAAGTTCAGGTTCTTGGCTACAACGGATCTTTGGGAATCCCTGAGTGGTGTGGGCTTCGTTAGAGCTCTATGACCTGTCGCTACTTGAACTAATTGGACAAGCCACATGGGTCTACCTACCATCCCAGTTAGCCAGGACCAAGTGAACTTTGTAGGATTACCAGTGCTTAAGTTTTAACAGATTGTGTGCCAGTGCCAAAAGCTCTGCTCAGAAGCTCGCTACACTGCATAATTAAAGGTCAGTGCAAAAAATACCAAGGCTGCATAGCTTTGAACAGTAGAGAAAACTTGACTGTTTTATTAATCTTTGACTTTTTTTTATATAAGATTGTATAACCATGTTATGTGGGTTTTTTTAAAATTTCTTTTAATAATTGTGATTATGTGTTAGATTGTAACCCAATTGGGAGGTAATAAATCCTTATCATTTTTTAATGAAAAATCCTTTTCTCGTTTGGTACATTTGAATGCGTTCGTAAGTTCATGAAGTTGTAAGATAGTGCCACACCTAGTAGGTACACCTGCCCTTGTAAAGAATGGTATAGAATACCATCCCTCTTTAAACCAGACCATCTCCATAAGCACCAAAACTGGCGATTTGCTGTCTTGCGAGACAGGGATTTACAAATTTCTCTACTGTTCTAACCCCCTTCCCTGTTGTAAAATATCAGGGGTTCCTCCTATTTGTTTTGCATATGCATAGCTTTGAATGCACACCAAGCCTCTTAAAACTGCACCAGACACTCCCTGACTCATTTTCTAACTCATGCAGGGTCCAGCTTTCTCCATTTACGTTTTTTGCATCTTTCTCTTCCTACTTCTTTCCCCTTCATTTGTTTTCCCTCTCTCACTCTCAGGAAATGTTTGATGAGGAAAAATAAGATGCCTGCCCCAATATGGCGTGCCGGTGGCCCTCACCAGCTGACGTACTGGGTTCAACTCCTCTGCCACCACTGGCATCTCTTTGATTCAGATCTCTTTACACTGGGCCCTGCCCTCTGCATCTTCTGCCCACCCTTCCAAGAAGTGGATTCTGTCAGTTATTTCCTGTGGTAACTTGTAGGTCCATGGTTTGAGGTTGGAGCTGACAAATCACGGTTTCCGTGTGGCGAAACCAAGCCTAATGTTTTGCTGACCATCTCGTAGAAGTCTGAGATCTGTTACGAGTGATCCACTTTCTCTCCATGTCTAACTTGTTCTCAACTATGGCCTCCAGAGTTTTGCCCCCAGCTTAGCTTGCGCTAATCTTCCGGGGGCCATGGTGGGTGTGGCTCCCAACCATTCGCTGATATAATTTCTTACTCACTTACTGCAGGTACCTGAAGTCGTGGGTTCTCTACTAGATATAGACTTGCCCATGGGGGAGACACAGTGTGGTGGAAGGCACTGCCACTCTGATGCCACAAGTATGCATTGATGACGCTTTTCCTTATTCTTGTTCCCGAGAGTTAAATAGCAGCTCACTGTGACTCCTCAATGAGTTTGGAGTGCCAGCCCACCTCACCCAACAACTGCTCAACACCAGTTTCACTGCCATCCAAATGCAGGGGAAAGGTGGGGGCCCATGCAGTTTCGAATGGTAAGAGTCTCCATCAGGGGCAAGGGCGATGCCAAGCAGCTGGCCTCCTCACAGGCAACTCTCTTTCAGGCTTCACTCATGGAAAGAACCCCAATTCACTCAGCCCTCCCTGGGCAGGGAGAAGACTCCCAGTCTCCAGGATCCACCCCGGTCCTTCACTGGCCAACTACTCCCTCTGCAGTCACATCAATTGTGGATAATGAACCACTCGCACAGCGTGGCAATTGTAGCCCGGTTCATAATAATCCAAAATCTTGCCCCACCCCAACAACCACAACATCTAAATCAAAACCAAGGACAGAATGCACCCTAAGAGCAAATCGGGGGCCAAACAGGCAAGACAAGGGTAACATTAATCTGACTGAAGGGGGAACAGGCCCAGGGCCAGACACTGGAAAAATTAATAAGACATTAGGGGCCAGATGTAGGTAGAATAGATTTACCGATTCTTAATTACCGAAAATTACCGAATTTTACCGATTCGGTAATTAAGAATCGGTAAATCTGAGGGGTGGATATGTAGGTATTCCAGATGTGCTGGAATACCGAATCGGAACAATTCGGTATTTACCGATTCGGTAAATACCGAATCGGTAATGCCCATTCATTCCTATAGGCTTTGAAGCCCATAGGAATGAATGGGCATTACCGATTCGGTATTTACCGAATCGGTAAATACCGATTTTCACAAGGGTGGAGGGGGTGTCACTTTGACACCCTCTGGCCCCCCAAAACAGGCTCGGGTGCCATGTGGCAGGCATACATGCCCTAAGGGCAGGTCTGCCTGTCATATGGCATAGGTGTGCATGCACACATGTGCATGCACACCGGAATCGGTATTTTACCATCAAATTGAATTTGATGGTAAAATACTGATTCGGTAAGGCTTTTGGGACTCAGAAGAGTCCCACCTACATCTCAGATTTACCGAATCGGTAAAAATACCAATTCGGTATTTTACAGAAACGGTAAATTTACCGAATCGGTAAATGTACCGAATCTGTAAAAAATTGCCCCTACATACCAAAAACCCATTTACCGGTCGGTAACGGCCGAAATCGGCCGTTACCGGTCGGCAAATGGCCTGAAACGGCCACCTACATCTGGCCCTAGATACCATGGCACAAGGAGCAGAACTACACATCGACAAGTTAGATGTACAAGTCACCATTCTACAGACAATATATGTGCTAATCATAGGAACTAATATGAAATTTGACCGCCTGAACTGCTTATACGTGAGAGCACAGGAGTCAGCGCACATAGACGAAGAGCGCACACCATGTCCATGCAGCCCACCAACAGAGAGGCTTGCAGGCATTCCCGATTTAATGACTATCTTGACTGATGGCTTGAAAAACGAGTTAGCAACCATAAGATGAGCAGCAGACTGTCCCCAATGTCAACAGCAAAAAAGTGAGACTCTACAAACCAACGCCGTCTCCTCAGCATGCTTCTACATGTACTGCATGCTCCACAAAATCTTCAATTGAATCCTCATCACCACCGAGAAGATGGTAATGCATGCCTTCATCACAAGCCAACTGGACTATGGCAATGCATTCTATGTAGGCACCACTGCCAAACACATGCAAAGGCTCCATACGATCCAGAATGCAGATGCCGGTCTGATCCTCAACCTACCCAAGACAACCCATATCACCCAGCACCCAAAAGACCTCCACTGACTCACAGTCCAGAAGAGATGCCATTTCAAGCTTCTGACTCATACCTACAAAGCCCTCCTTGACCAAGAACTCACCTACTTGAGCCACCTTCGGCACTTTACTGCCCCCCCCCCGTCACCTCAACTCTTCATACCTCGCCCTTGTGCAGATCCCTCGTATACGCCACTGCCGCGCCCGAAGACGCTTCTTCTCCTTTCTCGCTGCCAACACCTGGAAAACCCTCCCCATCCACCTACGCCCCTTGCCCTTGTTTATCGACTTCAGCAAGGGGCTGAAGACCAGGCTCTTCGAATGAGATTCTCAGCAAGGGCCTGGATACCCTCTTGGGTGACAAGCCGCTCATTACAAATAATGATTGATTGATTGATTGATTGCTGCCGAGCTGCCATGTATGTACCTTTCTCTTCAGTGATCAGGCATGCTCCATAGAAATAAATTTAGCTTTTTTTAATAGGAGGTTGGATATCTGACAGCTGGAAGGCTGTCTTTGTTGGAGGGTCTGTGTGTTTTGGCTGTTTTGATAGGAGCGACTTTGTTGTTGAAGTTCTGTTTTGCATGGTCCAAGTTGGTGGTGTCCTTGGGCTGTGTGGGCGCTGTGTCGGTTGGGGGTGGTGCAGGTATGTCTGGCTATGATCAAGTGTACGAAGGAGTGGTCAGATCAGATTCTTTTGCTAGACATGAAGATGGGGTCCAGCATGTGTCCTGATTTGTGCGTGGAGTCGGTAACTAGCTGTTTGAGGCCATTGTTGTCCAGTCTTTCCAGGTCATTGGTGAAGTTGGTGTCAGTGGAGTCGTCTAGTTGGAAGTTGATGTCTCCCAGTAAGATATAGTGTTCAGACTTGATGGTGAGCGGGGTGATAAATTCAGAGGGTGCGATGCTGAGTCCGGTCTGTGGTCCTGCAGGTTGTACATGAAGGAGCCTTTGATGGTTGTGTTATCATCGGTGCAGAGCTGGAAGTTCATGTGTTCCATGATTGGTGTGGTTTGGTTGTCGGTGACGGTACAGGTGATTGATTTCTTGTGTATGATGATGATGCTGCCTCTGTGTCTGTTGGTGCAGCCTTCAGGCAAGGCTCCTAGTGGACAGGAGACCTTGGTACTGGCACTAGTCCTGGGGGGCAGAAGTAACCTGGGACTTACTGTTGCTAGGCAACTATCAGGTCAGGCAGTCTTGCGGTCGCTGGCAGCAATCAGCTGTCAGGGAAGAGCTGGTCTGGAGCCAGATGTCCTTCCAAACTGCTTGGCAAGGAAATAAAAAAAAAAAGATGAAATTATGATTTGGATTGATCCCCTTAAAAGCGTAATGGTACAGCAGAAGGAACACAATGACAACAGGCAACGCAGACTTTGTGCTAGAGTGGAAGAATTATTGACACACATTCTCTGCATCTGTGAACTGATAATACAGAACAGAACAGAACAGTACAGAAGATTCTGACTGCGCCCAATATTTCGAGCATTAAATATTTCGACGTGCCACAACGCAATACAATCCTGTTTGAAAGGTGAATCCACACAGTTAGCTGCTCCCTTTATGAAAGTTTTTTAAGTTACTATTTCACTTCTGCAAATGACCAGCATGGAACAGTCGAAATATCTTTCTGCCAGATGATAGATAATATGGCTGCAGTAGGCATACGTTGCTGAAAAGGGTTGACATTTGTTTTTAGGACTTGATGCACATGGCATTTTACCAGTCTCTCATAGAAGGGCTTCCTAAAATACATGGGCGAGAAGCTATGCATTGAACTTTAACCACACAGAAAATCGGTTGTCTGGTGTTTGAATTTTGTAGGAAAGTGCACCCTGTTTGACATGGTCACCCCACTTTTTTCCTGGTAGCTGATGCAATTTGAACTGAAGAGCACTGGATTGCTGGTATTCAGGTCCCCAGTGCCAGTGTTTCTTCCCTAAAATAAAGTGACTCTGCAATTGTTTCGCAATTGGCAGGTTCGTTAGCACACCTGTAAGTTCCTAGTAAATGGTACCCCTGGTACCTAGGTCATGGGTACTGAAGAGGGTGCCTAAGGGCTGCAGCATGTGTTGTGCCACCATAAAGGACCCACCCCCAAACTCATACAGACTGTCATTGCAGGCTATGTGAATTGGTGCAGACAGAATTGAAAACACGTCATGGCACACACCCTGTGTGCAATGCCCACCAACACTGCATGCAATACATGTAAGCCACCCCTACAGCAGGCCTTACAGCCCTGAGTCAGGGTGTATTATATTACATAAATACAAAATAGGGTGCACCAAATAGTATATACTAGGAAACTGATTAATAAATCAAAGAAGAAATGTTTCCAATTTGTGTACAAATCTTTTTTATTCTGTTCGATGATTGGAAAGGTTCCTAAGAATATAACACTTAAACAGCCAACGCATTTCCTCCAACACACTGGACTTCTTCAGGGCTGTAAACACAATATATACAAACATTTATAAACCCACATAGACATACAACGTGTTACATTACAATAAAACAACAAAGACCATCACAACACAAGACCACCTCCTTATATTTGCCTGTGGACATACTTGAAACACGTCAAAAAGAGAAAACTTTGAAGCAAAAATATATAATTACCCATTTAGACATTTTGACAATCCCAAAACACACAATAGAAAACACATAAGGACTAATATATGGGAATTATATATATATATATATATATATATATATATATATATATATATATATATATATATATATATATATATATATATATATATTGAACACAGCTATTTTAAATACAAAAAGCGAAGCTCAAGCCCAGATTCATGAAGCGTGTTATTTATTCATAACAAAAGCGTCAAAAAACACCCGACGCGTTTCGGTGCAGCCGCACCTTGGTCATGGGTAAATCAGTTTCCTGAGTGCCTCCATTATCTAGTGCTCTAACATAAACATAAAAGTAGGACTACCCGTCCCAACACTGTTGTTTCGAACAAACATTGGCAGACATCTTAGATGGTCTCAAAGATATTTATATTACTGTGGTTGATGCATGTACATATCTTGTATATAAGGAATCACCACTATTACATCATAGTATGTTCAAATATATTCTAGCAGTAAACCAATTTACTATTGGCTGACACTCGGACTGGGTAGGTGCACAGGAGGCAGCACCCCGGGACAAACTGGTTTTAAGCCCGGTAATGTGCAGGCGCCGAATGTTCTTGCCAGAGGAGACATCCCTCAACAAGCGAGGTACTGAACAGGAGCGGTATAGACAACGAAGCTGTAGCCAGACTATGGGTATAAACTCTCATCGCCCGCCCTGTTAAACTTAGAGGGTATTTTAATTTAATCCACGTGCACATACATTTTATAGTATTGGTCCTGATGAAGCGCGAACGACCCTTAAGGCGACGGAGCCGCGAAACATGTCGACCCATGACCTTCTTGATTCCTGGGGTTAGTATGCCTACAGGAATAAGATTTTATTTGGCAGTTAAATCTGCTAAGGGTATATAAATCCAACATTTGCTGCATATTTACCCAATTTTCACTTTGCACGTACTTTTTTACCCTCATTGGACTCCCACCCCGCACACCCACATGCACCATCCGGCTGTCCTAAAAAGATCTCCGATAAAGAGACCCTTCGGGGACCCGTAGGGAATTACAGCGCCGGCCCTACGAGGAGCAAACACCAGATGATGAAGCATGACACCCCCAGGGGTGTGTGAGGGCAACAGAGGACAAAATATGTTTTTTCACTTTGTGGGTGGGTCCTGTGTACCTAGGGTACTTTTTTCCTCTCTCTTCCTTCCTTTTGCAACCTTTTTAATATACGGGTGACTATTTGCACCCTTACGTTTCGGGTGACTATTTGCACCAGACGTTGAGGAACAGTGTCCCTTTTTTGTTTTAACATGCTAAACAGTCCGGAGAGTCCGCCATCTTGTGTCTCGGTAGAATCGAGACACAAGAGGTGTTAAAAAAAAGGGGGAAATGTTTAAAAGGGGGCAGGGTAGACATCCCCTGACCCCCTAGGTTTTCTGGGTGGGGGGCCTAGAAGGACCCTGAAGGGCAACAAAAGTCAATACATTTTTTTGAAATTTTCGCGGGGTAAGCGCTGGGTGCATCCCCATGTACGCTTCCCGTACCCTGAGCGCACCATGGGGAAAAACTGTGTAAAAAATTAGAGTCAAAAAATAATTTAGAGTGCTTAGAGGTAGGGTAGCTCTGAAAAGATCTATTGTGTTATGTGGGTGTTTTTTGTACCTACAAGTAGGTACCGATGCAGAGTCTAAAATTCAAGAGGAAGACTCTATTCCCCTCATCTGTAAAATGTACACCATCTCTCCTATAGATGCCTTGCATGTTGTAACGCAAGTTGTTGTGGTATATGGAACCCATACCATAGTCTCTGAGGAAAGCAGAAACATATTTATTCACATGTTTCCTTGCTTTCTCAATCTGTGGACAAAATTGGTTGGACCAGTTCCATTTTTGTCTTTGGCATATATTGGAATACACCAAGGCAGTTTTTGGAAAAAGTGACATCAATTGCCCAAAGATGTCCTTTAAAAGCATTTCCAGACCTACCCCAGTCAAAGTGCCCAGGTCATTTCCACCACAGTGAACAATTTTGAGGTCAGGGTGTGGTAGATGCATAAAGGATTTTACCAATGGTATCAATTGGTGACATCTCAATCCTCTCTGGCCAATCCACATAATGTCCACATTTGGTAAATCAAGGTTGAAAATACCTCTGTTAGCTGCATATTTTTCACTCCAGTGAACAAAGCTATGACCCACAATACAGACTTTTGGCATCTTCAAGGTAGATGTGGTTGTATTCAGATGAGTTGTGGAAATGAAATGGCAGTTTGAAAGTAGGAGTTATGAAAATAGTGGTTGAGATGCAGTGCCTTTGAAAGAGAAGAAATGATTGGTGATTTTTAAAGTTCTCCACTGAAAATTAGGGTGCATGCTTTTGTTTTTTATAAAGAAGTAATTCTAATGGTTGAGAAAAAGTGATTGAAAGAAACTTTGCACATGATTAGCTGGTACATTGAGAGGTCAAACACCTTTGCTGGATTTATTTGCATCATAGTATGATGAACTTTTCAACTGTGTGCTGAGTTAGGTGGGAATTAGCATGGTAACAGGCTGAATGAGCACTGGGGGGATGGGTGAATATTATGTGAGTTTGAAAGTGTTGAAATGTAGAACCAATTAAAATGTCAGTTTGGTTTTGAAATAGTGTGGGAAGAATTTTTATTGGTTAAGGCCAGGGATATGTGTGAAGAATTACAGGGAATCAGGGCCATTTGTGGTTGCAGTGTTTGAGGAGCATTTCAGAGATTCTGCTTAAGAAAATCTGGTGTGTGTGACTGACACCGTTCTATATCTTCTAAAGCATTTTTAAAGGTGAGTAATGATTCATTTAAGGGGAAAATTAAGAAGCATATTGTGCTTCTTTATTCTTGCATTATGTGTCATGTTTTTTTGTAATGCTGGTAAAAAATTTATTGGTGCATATTGGAAATGTATTTTGGAAATGAGTCAGGTTCCTGCCTTGTAATGTAGTGATTATTTAAATGGGCTGTGCTCTGTGTGTAAAACGATTTACTATGCTACATGTTTTTTGATAAAATGTAAGATGGTGATTGATGGTGAGATGGTATGAGCACAGACACACATATTGCATGCAGAGACAGACATGGTAGAGTAAATGTAACATCCTGGTCATGTGCCTAAGATCACACTGTGAGTCAAGCTTGATTTTAAATGAATCTGGGTGAATAATTTGCTCAGTTGATGTGTTTAAAAATATGGAAATACATGTATTTTTGAATTCAGTTAGGCTTTAGGATATGTACTAGTAGAGAATCTTAGGCAGCATGTCTGTTAGGCCTCTAAGGAGCCTATTATCTTTGCGGAATTTCCGCATCCTCCGGGCCGGCGGAAGCCACCGCCGGCCCGGAGGATGCGGAAAATCCGCAGCGGACCCACCAAAGACCCACCGCCACATTAGGATGGCTGGTGGGTCCTGGTTTCCGTCCGCCGCTTTTCCGCCGTGGTTGGCTTACAACCGCGGCGGAAAAGCTCTAATATGGTAGCGGTGTCTCTCAGACACCGTCCGCCATATTAGGATTGCTGCCAAGATATGCTTTTCGGCGGCGGGTTTACCGCCGTTGAAAAGCATACGGATCTTCACTGCAGGGGCCCGTTGCGGGCCCCCTAGGTGAAGGGTGCACATGGGGGGTACCTATGGTACCCCCCTGTATTTGTATGCAGAAATCGGCAGGCACCGCGCGGTGCCTGCCACTTTCTACATACAAATGCAATGCGTGCATTTTTAACATTGCTGCGGGTGCAGCTTGAAGCTGCACCCGCCGCAATGTTAAAAATAGAGGGTGTGACCGCCAGGGTGGCGGTCACATCCTAATAGCACAGGAGGGAACGCCGCAGCCCCTGCGGACGTTCCCTCATCCTCGGTGATCGCGGATGGACTCAAGTCCGTCCGTGATCATAATCGGCCCCTTAGTTCGAAATATAGGCTCTAAGCTGTGCAATAAAGATCCAAGATGTGCTGTTGAAATGAAAAAGGAATGTTATGTGTTGCTTATATATATATATGGTCTGTTTTTTGCCAGTAGAGACAGTGAAATAGTATGAGCAGAGACACACATATTGCATGCAGAGATAGACATGGTAGATTACATGTAACATCCTGGTCATGTGCCTAAGATCACACTGTGAGTCAAGCTTGATTTTAAATGAATCTAGGTGAATAATTTGCTTAGTTGATGTGTTTAAAAATATGGGAATACATGTATTCTTGAAGTCAGTTAGTCTTTAGGATATGTACTAGTAGAGAATCTTAGGCAGCATGTCTGTTAGGCCTCTTACTTCACAAATAGGCTCTAAGCTGTGCAATAAAGATCCAGGGTGTGCTGTTGAAATGAAAAAGGAATGTTATGTCTTGCTTATATATATGTGGTCTGTTTTTTGCCAGTAGAGACAGTGAAATAGTATGAGCAGAGACACACATATTGCATGCAGAGACAGGCATGGTAGATTACATGTAACATCCTGGTCATGTGCCTAAGATCACACTGTGAGTCAAGCTTGATTTTAAATGGATCTGCGTGAATAATTTGCTTAGTTATTGTGTTTAAAAATATGGGAATACATGTATTCTTGAAGTCAGTTAGGCTTTAGGATATGTACTAGTAGAGAATCTTAGGCAGCATGTCTGTTAGGCCTCCTACTTCACAAATAGGCTCTAAGCTGTGCAATAAAGATCCAGGGTGTGCTGTTGAAATGAAAAAGGAATGTTATGTCTTGCTTATATATATGTGGTCTGTTTTTTGCCAGTAGAGACAGTGAAATAGTATGAGCAGAGACACACATATTGCATGCAGAGACAGGCATGGTAGATTACATGTAACATCCTGGTCATGTGCCTAAGATCACACTGTGAGTCAAGCTTGATTTTAAATGGATCTGGGTGAATAATTTGGTTACTTGATGTGTTTAAAAATATGGGAATACATGTATTCTTGAAGTCAGTTAGGCTTTAGGATATGTACTAGTAGAGAATCTTAGGCAGCATGTCTGCTAGGCCTCTTACTTCACAAATAGGCTCTAAGCTGTCCAATAAAGATCCAGGGTGTGCCGTTGAAATGAAAAAGGAATGTTATGTCTTGCTTATATATATGTGGTCTGTTTTTTGCCAGTAGAGACAGTGAAATAGTATGAGCAGAGACACACATATTGCATGCAGAGACAGACATGGTAGATTATATGTAACATCCTGGTCATGTGCCTAAGATCATACTGTGAGTCAAGCTTGATTTTAAATGGATCTGCGTGAATAATTTGCTTAGTTGATATGTTTAAAAATATGGGAATACATATATTCTTGAGGTCAGTTAGACTTTAGGATATGTAGTAGTAGAGAATCTAAGGCAGCATGTCTGTTAGGCCTCTTACTACACAAATAGGCTCTAAGCTGTGCAATAAAGATCCAAGATGTGCTGTTGAAATGAAAAAGGAATGTTATGTGTTGCTTATATATATATATGGTCTGTTTTTTGCCAGTAGAGACAGTGAAATAGTATGAGCAGAGACACACATATTGCATGCAGAGATAGATATGGTAGATTACATGTAACATCCTGGTCATATGCCTAAGATCACACTGTGAGTCAAGCTTGATTTTAAATGAATCTAGGTGAATAATTTGCTTAGTTGATGTGTTTAAAAATATGGGAATACATGTATTCTTGAAGTCAGTTAGTCTTTAGGATATGTACTAGTAGAGAATCTTAGGCAGCATGTCTGTTAGGCCTCTTACTTCACAAATAGGCTCCAAGCTGTGCAATAAAGATCCAGGGTGTGCTGTTGAAATGAAAAAGGAATGTTATGTCTTGCTTATATATATGTGGTCTGTTTTTTGCCAGTAGAGACAGTGAAATAGTATGAGCAGAGACACACATATTGCATGCGGAGACAGGCATGGTAGATTACATGTAACATCCTGGTCATGTGCCTAAGATCACACTGTGAGTCAAGCTTGATTTTAAATGGATCTGCGTGAATAATTTGCTTAGTTAATGTGTTTAAAAATATGGGAATACATGTATTCTTGAAGTCAGTTAGGCTTTAGGATATGTACTAGTAGAGAATCTTAGGCAGCATGTCTGTTAGGCCTCCTACTTCACAAATAGGCTCTAAGCTGTGCAATAAAGATCCAGGGTGTGCTGTTGAAATGAAAAAGGAATGTTATGTCTTGCTTATATATATGTGGTCTGTTTTTTGCCAGTAGAGACAGTGAAATAGTATGAGCAGAGACACACATATTGCATGCAGAGACAGGCATGGTAGATTACATGTAACATCCTGGTCATGTGCCTAAGATCACACTGTGAGTCAAGCTTGATTTTAAATGGATCTGGGTGAATAATTTGGTTACTTGATGTGTTTAAAAATATGGGAATACATGTATTCTTGAAGTCAGTTAGGCTTTAGGATATGTACTAGTAGAGAATCTTAGGCAGCATGTCTGTTAGGCCTCTTACTTCACAAATAGGCTCTAAGCTGTCCAATAAAGATCCAGGGTGTGCCGTTGAAATGAAAAAGGAATGTTATGTCTTGCTTATATATATGTGGTCTGTTTTTTGCCAGTAGAGATAGTGAAATAGTATGAGCAGAGACACACATATTGCATGCAGAGACAGACATGGTAGATTATATGTAACATCCTGGTCATGTGCCTAAGATCATACTGTGAGTCAAGCTTGATTTTAAATGGATCTGCGTGAATAATTTGCTTAGTTGATATGTTTAAAAATATGGGAATACATATATTCTTGAGGTCAGTTAGACTTTAGGATATGTAGTAGTAGAGAATCTAAGGCAGCATGTCTGTTAGGCCTCTTACTACACAAATAGGCTCTAAGCTGTGCAATAAAGATCCAGGGTGTGCCGTTGAAATGAAAAAGGAATGTTATGTCTTGCTTATATATATGTGGTCTGTTTTTTGCCAGTAGAGACAGTGAAATAGTATGAGCAGAGACACACATATTGCATGCAGAGACAGACATGGTAGATCTTATCTCAGATATCAGCTAGAAACGCTACCTGTGAAGCGCTGAGCACGCTACCTTTATTCACGAGCTGTGCGAGTAATTCGGCTCGTTTTTATTGTACTTTTAAAAACTGTTTATTTCCACTCTGTATTGCATACAGCATACTCTTAGGCCACTTGCACGCATTATCGCCACTTTTTCACGGCTCTAGCTGCCGTTAGGGTTCAGACTGAGGTCAGGGATTTCCTCCCACGGCGGCCATCTTGAGTGTGGGCTAGAGCGGTGTGAGCGCTCTAGTGTCCCACATAAAAGGAGCCCAAGGACAGCGTTCGCGAGATCTTATCTCAGATATCAGCTAGAAACGCTACCTGTGAAGCGCTGAGCACGCTACCTTTATTCACGAGCTTTGCGAGTAATTCTGCTAGTTTTTATTGTACTTTTAAAAACTGTTTATTTCCACTCTGTATTGCATACAGCATACTCTTAGGTCACTTGCACGCATTATCGCGACTTTTTCACGGCTCTAGCTGCCGTTAGGGCTTCAGACCGGGGTCAGGGATTTCCTCCCACGGCGGCCATCTTGAGTGTGGGCTAGAGCGGTGTGAGCGCTCTAGTGTCCCACATAAAAGGAGCCCAAGGACAGCGTTCGCGAGATCTTATCTCAGATATCAGCTAGAAACGCTACCTGTGAAGCGCTGAGCACGCTACCTTTATTCACGAGCTGTGCGAGTAATTCTGCTAGTTTTTATTGTACTTTTAAAAACTGTTTATTTCCACTCTGTATTGCATACAGCATACTCTTAGGCCACTTGCACGTATTATCGCCACTTTTTCACGGCTCTAGCTGCCGTTAGGGCTTCAGACCGGGGTCAGGGATCCTCCCACGGCGGCCATCTTGAGTGTGGGCTAGAGCGGTCTGAGCACTCTAGTGTCCCACATAAAAGGAGCCCAAGGACAGCGTTCGCGAGATCTTATCTCAGATATCAGCTAGAAACGCTACCTGTGAAGCGCTGAGCACGCTACCTTTATTCACGAGCTGTGCGAGTAATTCTGCTCGTTTTTATTGTACTTTTAAAAACTGTTTATTTCCACTCTGTATTGCATACAGCATACTCTTAGGCCACTGGAACGCATTATCGCCACTTTTTCACGGCTCTAGCTGCCGTTAGGGCTTCAGACCGGGGTCAGGGATTTCCTCCCACGGCGGCCATCTTGAGTGTGGGCTAGAGCGGTGTGAGCGCTCTAGTGTCCCACATAAAAGGAAACGGTTGTCTCCCGCGCTAGCGGTCGCGTTTGCGGGAGCGCCGTCCCTGCGCCGGAGTCTCGCCTAAGTCAGCCCGTCTGCGCCCGTCAGCGTCCTGGAGGCGCTCGGGGCGCGAGCCAGGTGGGTCTCATTTAGCACTTAGTAGGATGTACACTAAAGAGGAACTATTGTCCTATAATACACATAGTGCACCATGTCAGCGAGTCATCCCCTATTCCGCAGGGGCTATTACTAAATGTTTTTTGTGCGGGTGGATTCCTGGTTTCACCGAAACTCCTCCGTGCAAGCTCCCCCCTTTAGGCAGCAAGTGTGCATTATTAAACACCAGGCCCCTTCTCCAACATGCTCTTGACATCCATAATCTTCTAACACACGATGAAACGGATTGTCTCTTTCTCACGGAGACATGGCTCGGTGAGGGATCGGAACCTGATCTGGCCATCGCCATCCCTCCTACGCATGCTGTTTTCCGTCGAGACAGAAGTAAGGGCAGGGGAGGCGGAGTGGCGCTCATTATTAAGAGGCACATTCCATGTACTATCCTGCCTGTGGATGACCTACCAGGCTGTGAGACCCTAGCCTTCTCCTTGTCCCTCTCCTCCCATCAATCCTGCTTTGGGCTCTTGCTTTATAGACCTCCTGGCCCTCTCGGCTCTTTTACCGAGGATTTGTTCTCGATTATTTCCACACTCAGTCTTAGGGCAAAACACTGCCTAATCCTAGGGGATTTTAACATCCACATGGATAAGGTTGAGGATCCTGAAGTGCAAAAATTCCTGGATATGACATCTTCGGTGGGATTTCATATGTACTTGTAGGCACCTACTCACGAGAAAGGGCACATTTTAGATCAAATCTTCTCGACCGTTCCGGTGTCCCTCTCCTACCTTGCCCCAGTCCTCTGGTCGGACCATTTCCTAGCGGACTTTGTGATAGTACATCATTTAGCGTCCGCTCGCAATGTGCAGCGGCAAATAGCACGTATGCCTAGAGCCTTCCACAAAGTCACCCCAGCCATGCTTACTCGGGCCTTAGAAACCTATCCTTGTGTTCTCACAGGCAGGTTGGAGGACGATGTAGTGTGTTTTCAGAACTGGCTCACCGCACGTTTGGAAGCCTTGGCACCACCCCGCCTGGCTAGATCAGAACTGGCAAGAGCGTCGGCCCCGTGGTTTTCTGCTGCCTTGGCTGGTAAGAGAAGGCACTGCAAGAGGCTGGAGAGAATTTGGCGGAGGCAGTATGATACATCTGCTAAGCAGTCTTATAGAGAAGCAGTGAGGGAATATCATTGGGAGATCACAGCAGAGAAAAAATCCTTTTTAGCTAAAAGGATTGTGGAAGCAGATAACTCCTGCAAAGAGATCTTTAAGATTGTTAAAGAGTTTATCTCTCCCTCCTGCTGTACTCCCACGTCTGTCTTCTCGGAACCATGGATTACGGAGCTGGCAGCATTTTTCACCAATAAAATTCGTACCATCCAGTCGGCCTTGCAAGGAGCTTATAACATCTCGGATTCCGGCTCTGTGGCCGACGGCTCTCTTAATCCCTGGTTACATTCATCTGCATTGGACACGGATACCTCGGGTCCTTCCCTTGACTGCTTTCCTGGTTTAGAGCTTCATGCCTCGCTTGACCTCTTGTCCAACTTGAAATCTGGCTCTCCACTTGACCCTTGCCCCGCCAAGTGTCTTGCGACCTTGGCTCCTGCTCTTAACTCTATCATCAATCCTATTATTAACTCATCTCTGAGCTCGGGCAAAGTCCCCTCATCTTGGAAGCAGGCCCTAGTCCTCCCCCTTATTAAAAAGCCAAATGCAGATGCCAAATTTCATTCCAACTACAGGCCAATCTCGTTGCTGCCCGCTTTGGCCAAAATAGTGGAAAAGCATGTACACACCACCCTAGCCAACTTTCTAGAGGTCAATTCCTTGTTACATCAGTCACAGTCCGGGTTTAGATCTAACCTGAGTACAGAAACCGCTCTACTCGAGGTGACCGAGGCTGTGAAGGAAACTTTGGACAGGGGTGGAAAGGCCTTGCTCATCATGCTTGATCTGTCGGCGGCCTTCGACACTGTTCCCCACGACCTTCTCCTGACAAGACTCTGGGAGATTGGCCTGAGGGGAACGGTGTTCGAATGGTTTCAATCTTTCTTGGTCGACCGCAGACAAACGATCTGGGCTCCCCCCTTCTCCGCCCCTATGCCGCAGCTTGAGGTGGGGGTCCCGCAGGGCTCCATACTCAGTCCCTCGCTTTGTAACATCTTCATGACACCTTTAGCGGCGCGAGTGGAGGAGCTAGGGGCTCAGATCGTCTCCTATGCGGATGATACACAGCTCCTGTTCACTTGTGACAGGGGCTGTGACTTCGATGGAGCGGCCATCCGGAAGTGTCTGGAGTTTGTGTTTGATTGGTTCGGGAAAAGCGGCCTCAAATGCAACTCAGACAAATCCGAGATATTGTTTTTTGGTTGTTCTGCCGACCCGAGATGGAAGCACTGGTGGCCTTCGGCCATGTTCCCCCCTGCCAGCGATTCTGTTACAGCTAAGAATCTGGGCATGCTGGTTGATAACACCCTCTCCTTCAAGGCCCAGGTAGCTGGCCTGACAGGGAAGTGCTTCGCCATCCTAAGGATGTTGAGAAAGTTTTTGCCGTACCTATCTTTGGAGCACAAGAAGATAACGGTGCAGGCCTTGATAGGCTCACGACTAGACTATGCCAACATCCTTTATTTGGGTCTTCCTGAATATCTGTTGACCCGCCTGCAGGTAGTTCAAAATTCGGCAGCCAGGGCAATCTTTGGTCTTACCAGAGGAGCCAGGGCGAGCAACCTCCTTGTTGCTCTGCATTGGCTGCCGATTCGTAAGCGCATCTGCTTTAAGACCTTAACCACAGCTTTTAAGGCGCTACACAATTTCGGCGCCGGCTATCTGCAGCGAAGGGTCAACTTCAATCTTCCATCTAGACCCTTGAGGTCGGCTGCCCAGGCCAATGCAATCGTGCCGGCAGTGAGACGTGTTCGTTGTGGAGGTTGCTCTTTTAGTTACCTGGCCCCCCGTCTTTGGAACACTCTGCCCCTGACGTTGCGAACGTGTTCCAATTTGTCTACCTTTAGAAAGGGACTTAAAACTCATCTTTTTGCCCTGTAAGCTGTTCTTGGGGATTTTTAGTGCCGCTTTGGCTGTCTTGTTAGTTGCTGGTATTTGTGTAATGATCTACAGCGCCGGGACGCTCTTCGGAGCAGCTGAGCGCTTTACAAAACCCCCAGTAACATAACATAACATAACATAACATCCTGGTCATGTGCCTAAGATCACACTGTGAGTCAAGCTTGATTTTAAATGGATCTGGGTGAATAATTTGGTTACTTGATGTGTTTAAAAATATGGGAATACATGTATTCTTGAAGTGAGTTAGGCTTTAGGATATGTACTAGTAGAGAATCTTAGGCAGCATGTCTGTCAGACCTCTTAGTTCTGAAATAGGCTCTAAGCTGTGCAATAAAGATCCAGGGTGTGCCGTTGAAATGAAAAAGGAATGTTATGTCTTGCTTATATATATGTGGTCTGTTTTTTGCCAGTAGAGACAGTGAAATAGTATGAGCAGAGGCACACATATTGCATGCCAAGACAGACATGGTAGATTGCATGTAACATCCTGGTCATGTGCCTAAGATCACACTGTGAGTCAAGTTTGATTTTAAATGAGTCTGGGTGAATAATTTGCTTAGTTGATGTGTTTAAAAATATGGGAATGCATGTATTCTTGAAGTCAGTTAGGCTTTAGGATATGTACTAGTAGAGGAGAGTTAGAGAGATGGGGCAGGCACTGAGTGAGATGCAAACTGTGAGCAGACACAGGTGACATTATTGAAAAATGTGAAAATATAATTCCTTATTACATACAGACACTCAGTGTGATCCTTGTAAAAAAAACCATACATTTTACGAAATGACACACATAAAGAGAGAGAGATGGGGCAGGCACAGAGTGAGATGACATACAGGCACATAGTGAGGTGAGACACAGGCACAGAGTACCCTTTAAACTTAGAGATGCAAACTGTGAGCAGACACAGGTGACATTGTTGACAAATGTGAAAATATAATTCCTTATTTCATACTGACACTCAGTGTGATCCTTGTCAAAAAAGTTAAAGCCATACTTTTTACCATAAAACATTTACCAGAGTGAGATGAGACACACGCAACAGACAAATGACACACACAAAGAGAGAGAGATGGGGCAGGCACTGAGTGAGATGACATACAGGCACAGAGTGAGGTGAGACACAGGCACAGAGTACCCTTTAAACTTAGAGATGCAAACTGTGAGCAGACACAGGTGACATTATTGACAAATGTGAAAATACAATTCCTTATTTCATACTGACACTCAGTGTGATCCTTGTCAAAAATGTTAAAGCCATACTTTGTACCATAAACTATTTACCAGAGTGAGATGAGACACACGCAAAAAGACAAATGACACACACAAAGAGAGAGAGATGGGGCAGGCACAGAGTGAGATGACACACAGGCACAGAGTGAGGTGAGACACAGGCTCAGAGAGAGATGAGACACAGGCACAGAGTGAGATTAGGCACAGGCATAGAGTGAGATGAGACACGCAAAGAGAGAAATGACACACAAAAAGAGAGAGATGGGACAGGCACAGACTGAGATGAGACACAGGCACAGAGTGAGATGAGACACAGGCACAGAGTGAGATGAGACACAGGCACAGAGTGACATAAGACACAGGCACAGAGTGAGATGGTGCAGGCAGAGAGTGAGATTAATACTGAAACTGTGCTGCACTGTTGCTGTAACAGAGTTGCTGTGGTATAAACTTACTTATGTTGTAAACTAGTGTTTATATCGTTTACTTATTGTAATTGCTATGTAGTATAATTGCAGTGGTCTATAATATGTTATTTTTTCTTTACCACAGATTGTAATCATCTATAGAAAGATAAAAGAATATGCCGACGAAGGAAAGACGACAAAAATTATATAAACATGATTTATGGTCCAAGAAAACTGAAATACAAGATTCAGCCAAAACACAATCTTCAGTGAAAAAAACAGAATGCTCCTGGTAAGCAAACTAAGGACTTTTTAAGGAAATTAATGAAATGTCAAAAAAAGATGTTCTTTCAAAGAAAATAACCCATCTTTAAATAGAAAGAAAAAACTGTGCCCCTCAAAAAAATTTAGACCTGTAGAAGGAGATGATATTCTCTATAGCAATAGAAGGAGAAATTAATTTATTGAGATTCGTAGACGAATGTTTTATAACAGAATAGTTTCAAATTTATTAAAAAATGTAAAGATGTATCAAAAGAAGAGTGTTTTTTACAAGAAAAAAAAAGCATTGTGAAGATTGTGGATCAGCCATTTAAAGTGAAAAATAAATTATATTGTTTAGTAATCAATAGAATTCGTACACTAGATAAGGTAATCAGTGTTTTTAAATCAAAATGTAAGTGGAAAAGAGTAATTAATCTGATACATTTTTGTGATGTTTTTTCTGGAGAATGGAAGCATAGTTCAAGTTGTGAGCCATTTTTTAATAAAGAAAGTTACTTTCAGGATAATGATTTGGTGCATGCAGTTGACACCATTGGTTGAGCATATGAGGTGAAGGGCGGTTGTCCGGTTGAAAAAGAGAAAATTGTGCCTAGAAATACAGAAGAAGTGTTAGCTGATGAAGTTTTAGGGAGATGTCCTAAGGCTCCAGTGTATACTTCGAATTGTAGTAGTATTTGTAGTGTGCGACAGGATTCAATTGATTTGTTTCTCAGTTTCTTACGGACATATAGTAAGAAAAGTCTCAAACAGAAGGTGAAAATGTTGCAAGAGTTAGATCCTTGTAGAGTGAGAGAAAAAACAGGTTTGCATGGGCATTCTCTGGCTTGTCTTTCAAGAAAAGTATGTCAGAGTGTTTTTCACCATTTTAGGATGTTAGCAGTGCATCATAATAAAGTGAGGAAATTAGTGAGAAGGTAGTATTATGCAAAAAGTCCAGCACTTAAGCTAAAACAGTTAAACAGTGCTCTTTTGCATGGGACTGAACTAGATGTGAAGAACATTTGTGAAGAAATTGAGTTTTGTTACTTTGGTGAAAAAGAGGACAGTGCAGAAACTGAAACAGTAATACAAGGTAATGTGGAAGAGAATGTACAGATTTCAAGTACAGAAAAATTTGAACATGAAATTACAAAGTTTAAGGTCAATTCAAGTGAAAGGCCTAATTTTTCTTGTGTGTGTTGTCCACGAACTCATTATAAGAATCAGACTAGATTAGTTGATTTATATGTAAAAAGCGAAATGGAAAATAATAATGAGTGGAAGGATTTTGCAACTTATTTGTTGGTAGAAAATTGTTTTGATTTGGGTTCTGATTAACGTATTTGTAAATATTGTTATAATAAATTAAATGAAAACAGAAGGCCTGCTAGAGCTGTTCATAATAATCTGGAGTTGGTAGACATTCCTTCTGATACCTATGAGTCTATTCTGATTCAATGTGTGCATCCTTTTAAGGCTATTGTTCGCATGGAGCCTAAGACAGGGAAATTGCCTCCTTCAGATTTACAGAGAGGGTTAAAGGGAAGAGTTGTTTATTACCCTACAGATTTTAAGAAAAATATTGATACAATTGGTGTAGAAAAAGTAGAAGAAGAACCTCTGGTTATTCTTGTTAATGGTGTTCCAACCAAGAGTAAAAAAGATCTGGCAAGAATTAGTGGATGTTAGGAAAGTCAAAAAGGCAACGTTGTATTTGGTAAAAAACAATCACTACTACAAAAATGTATAGGTTGGAGAAGAAGAAACAACTGTAGAAGAGGACAGTGATTTCTCAGCCGGGCAAATTGAAAAAGTTGATGTCTCTAGAAGTGAAGAAATTTATGAACATTATAGTGTTCATCCTTTGCATTCCACAGAAGTAATGGGGAATGCTGTTGACTTGTTTCAAATGAAAGAAGCAAAAGGAAGTCCCATTAGTGTATGGGAAGAAAGTTTGGAAGCTTGCTGTTTTCCACAGTTATTTCCAACAGGTCAAGGTAGACGATATGACGACCGACCTGTTCGTCTACCTTCGTCTACCATCTGAATACCGGACTTCAAGATTATATGCAGAAGATCCAAGGTTTCGTCAATGCATTCCATATTTGTTTCATCTACTGTTTGAGAGTGATTTGTCTGGACTTTCTTATGCAGTGAACCATATACTGAAAAGTGGAGTACATCTGCAAAATGTTTCGGCAAGGGAATTTATGGATAAAGTCAAACTGCAAGACAATGTTTTTGGAATCTCAGTTAATTAACCTCATGGCATGTGAGCGTGGTACTAACGAGTATTGGTACAGTCGTCATGGGGAATTGAAATGTATGCTAAGAAACTTAGGAACTCCTACATGGTTCCTCACTCTTAGCTGTGCTGAGTATGCTTGGGAAGACTTACTTCAACTTCTACGAGAGGCAAATGCAAACATTGAAAATATTGAATACAAGACACCTGGAGAACTGTGCTCTTTGGATCCAGTTAATGTATGCAGGTATTTCAATCATAGGTTTGAAGCTATGATGTCTTTTATTACAAACAAAAAAAAATCCTCCGCTTGGAGAGGTTTTGGATTTCTTTTGGAGAAAGGAGTATCAAGCAAGAGGTGCTCCTCATATACATATGCTGCTATGGATCAAAGATGCACCCAAATTTGTAACAGATTCGGTGACACAGTGATGAGTTTCATTGAACAGTATTCTACATGTGCTGTTCCGAAAAGTACAGAAGAAAACAATTTAAGACATCAAGTTTTACGCTTTCAAACCCATCGTAGTCGAAGATACAAATCCAAGGACAAGTTCAACACAAAATGTCGTTTTGCATTTCCACGTCCAGTAACATCGAAAGGAAGAGTGAACAATTTTATGTCTTCTCTGCGACATACTGTGACAAGAAAATCACTGAAAAATACATACAACCTAAGAAGAAATGAAGAGTCCAAATACATAAATGACTAAAACCCAGTCATTTTGTCCATGTGGAATGCTAACATGGATATTCAATATGTTGCTGACAACTCTATTGCTGTGGCTCGATATGTGACGTCTTACATCACAAAATCAGAAAAGACGGAACTGAAGGAAATGTGGGAGGAAATTTCACATGAAAAGAGTCTAAGTAAGAAATTATACAGTTACAGTCTGAAGATGTTGTCGCATCGAGAAATTGGAGCATATGAATGTTCTGACCGGTTATCATCAGCAAGTCTATATGCGAAATCTAGAACAATCATTTGGGTGAGTCTAGGTCTTGCTGCAACACGAAACCGAGTTTTGAAATCTGTACAAGAAATAGAGTATTTGGCGGAGAAAGAACCAAACAGTACAGATATTTTGAAGACAAACATGTTGGATACATACTATCCAAATAGAAGTAGTCATCTTGAGAACGTTTGTCTCTATGAAGTTCTGCAAACCTATACTTTTAAGAGGAACATCACAGAAGATATCAATAAAGGAGTATATGCTGTAATTGGATGTGAAGGATGTCTGGTGAAGCAAAGAAAAGGCCATTTGATTAATCATCGAAAATTGAGTTGTGAATCTCCTGACAAAAGGGAATTTTACTATTTAGCTCTTTTGCAACTCTTTAAGCCATGGCATACAGAAGAGGAACTACTTGGAGATTTTCTCAGTTATGAAGATTCGTTCAATGCAACCAAGGATACCATAGAATGTCCTGTTTTTTCAAATGATCTGCAAATGTTAAACAAGGAAATACAGCAAGAAGCTACAATTGCAGCAGAGATTGCTAGAGACAGTTCTGAAGACAGTCAGAGTTCTGCTTCATTAAATCAGGATCCACTAGGAGGACCAATTATCCAAAATGAAGCTGCCACTGCCATGGTTGAAGTGGAAAGAGCCATGGAACAAGTTCAGGAGGATGTAGTTAACTTAGAAGATTTGGAAAAAGAACTACACGTTGATCAGAGACAAATATATGACGAAGTCACAGAACAGATTGAGCATGGTTTATGTCATGAGAAAAAAGAGTGCTCATGTACATCATTTATGCCTGTCCGACTGTACGTGAGTGGAGAAGCAGGAACTGGAAAAAGTTTTCTGATTAAAGCAATTGCAACTTATCTGCAGAAAAGAACGGAGTCATCGCTGTCTTGTGTTGTTACCGCCCCAACTGGGTTGGCAGCACATAACATTAAAGGGATAACTTTACATTGCTTGTTGATGCTGCCAGTAGAGCATGATAATATATTACAATACCACAAGCTATCTGGAGAAGCTTGTTGTGAAGTTTCAAGAGTCCTAAAGAAAATGAAACTTCTTATCATTGATGAGGTAAGCATGGTATCAAATGTAATGCTTGCTTTTGTGCATTTAAGAATGCAAGAAATTCTTAAAACAGAGTATGATGTGTTATTTGGAGGCAAACACATAATTGTTTTTGGAGATCTACTGCAGCTAACTCCAGTGAAAGGACAACCAGTGTTTAGAATGCTTACGCATGAAGATACCAGGAAGTGCCTAGGAAGCATTGGAAACGTTAATATATGGGTAAATTTCAAATATGCAGAACTACTTCAAAATATGCGACAGGCAAAGGATGAAGATTATAAAAATATTCTACAAGATGTAAGAATTGGAAAAGTAAGTGAGCATGGCAAAGAAGCTTTACATGCACGATTAATTTAAAATTTGTTTCCAAACGAAAACATTCTCCCAGAGAATATTTTTAAGAAAATTCCTGTAAACAAATCTGTCATATGCTTGATGCCAACTCTGCAAGAATGTTCAATCTTCAACAACAAAATGTTAAAGTTAGAAAATCAAGAGATTGTGAAACTGGAAGCTATTGATAAAATAGAGCATGAAGGAGCAACTATTATTTTGTCAGAAAAGTTGAAATCAAAATTGGATTCTTTAGAGAAGATAATATCTAAAACTGCTGGTTTCGAAAATACTCTATATGCATCTTTAAATTGTCGTATAATTTTACGACGTAATTTACACGTGGAAAGAGGTTTAGTAAATGGAGCAATGGGTCATGTTGTTGATTTTGTGAATTACCGAAATAGAGATGGAATTGAATTTCAGGAAATTAAATTTGATGATATTGAAGAAGTACAACAAATCAGTCGTTGTTCTGCTCGATTTTTGTTTGTGAAAGATTTATATGTCCGCCGAAAACAGTTTCCTGTTTCTTTGGCATATGTAGTGACTATTCATAAATCTCAAGGTTTAAGTGTAGATATTGCTTTGGTAAATATTGGAAGTTCTGTGTTCAAGGAGGGTATGGCATATGTTGCTTTATCACGAGTGAGAACTTTATCTGGATTGTATTTGATTGATTTTGATGAGGCACAGATTAGTGCAGATCTAAATTGTGTAAAAGAATATAATAGGTTAAGAAGAGAGTATGCTCCAAATTTACCTCAATATCCTCTATTTGAAAAGCGTGTAGTTGGCCGAAAAAGAAGAAATGAGAAAAAGTGTAGTGAAGTTGTAGCAAAAAGAAAAAAAGTAGATGAACCAGTAATTGTAAGCAGAAAGGAAAAGGATTCCGTTAAAGATGTTGTTGGATTTCAGTTTGAAAACAGTTCTGGTGTCAACTGCTATGCTAATGTAGTGGTTATTGTTGTTTTTTTTTTCTCTAAACTGTACAAGAACAGATTGTTGAAAATCGGGATCGAAGATTTTGTTGTTTGTTGAATTCTGTGTTTGAGAAATGAAGCAGTGATAGAACAAAAATACAAAGTGTTTCTGAAGTTCGAAATGTTTTAGACATATGTTCTGGTCTAAATCAATTTTCACAGAATATTCAGCAAGATTGTCAGGAATTTCTAATGTATATGCTTGTTGTATTGCAAGATGAAGGTGTAGATGTAGAAAATCTATTTGGCCTTTCTTATAAATGCCAACATGACTGTGACAATTGTTCCTTTTCAAGTATTACTACAATAGGCACTGAAAGATTTATATATTTGACTTTACCAGACTGCAAATCAGTGTCTTTTAATAATCTAGTTAGAGAAGCAAATCAAAACATGGTCAGTACTCAATGTAAATCTGCAATGCTATCAACATTATTTATACAAAGATATGGACAGTATGTAATTTTAATGTTCCAACGATGTAGACCTGATGGAACTAAATTGACAACTTTAATTAAAAATGTTGTGGCTTCTCAATTATCAATTTCAGGAAGAACCTTTGCAACTGCAGCAATTATTTTCCATGATGGTCCTTCGACAACATCAGGACATTAAACAGCTTATTTAAAATGTCAAAAAGGCTGGACTAATTGTAATGATACTCAATTGACTTTCACACAACGTTTGCCTTATCAGTTACCAAATTCATACCTAGTATTCTTACAACCGAAATTTTAGGAAAGGTAATTGGCCTATGAAGATTGGAGCAGTTAATAAAACTTAGTTTGCTGTTCAAAATTACTTTGTGAGTGAGATTGATTAAGATATTAAAAAACTTGTAGTTGTCATAGAGGTAGTGTAAGTGTATCACATGGTGAGTGATATGACTATTATAGAAAATGTTAATCATGAGTAAGCCAGAGGTGAAAAGATAACTATTGTTTCATGATGTTAAAGATGTTGGAGGTTTTCTTTCAGAAAGTCGGATTAATGGAAGTTTAAGAATACTATTGAGTAATTTCCAAAGAAAAGGACTTTCCAAATACTATTTGGCCTCGTGGAAAAGTACGTGGATCAAAAGTGAGTTAAGATATGTTTTTTCTAAATTTTACATTATTTATTGAAACGTTGTATTGGTTTTTTAAACACAATCTTTTTGATTGTGTTTTTTTTGCCCGCTGTCATATGATGAGTAGTATTGAACTCACTGTTTTAAGTGAAATTCAATATATTCTGAGAACAGCAAAAATAAACCATATAACATGTTGTACAAGTTATTTTGTTTTTTGTATTATGAAATATATATTATACTCCCCTTGTCTCACGCTCACTCACCTTATTCCACCCTCTATCACCCCTCTTAACTCACCCTCACTGCCCTTTTCTCACCCTCCCTCACCCCCGTTCCCTTACTCCACTTCCCTCACTTATCCTCATTCCCCATCCTCAACTGCCCTTCTCCTCACTCTGCTCCCGCAGTCACCTTTTCACAGTCCCTCTGCTTCACTCCCCTTCCCATTCTTTCCTTTCTTTACTCCCTCAGTCATTCTCCTTCCCTTACTCAACTTACTCCACTTTACTCACTCCTTCTCTCACTCCCTCTATTCTCTCATATTCTCACTCCTCTTCCTCACTCCCTCGTTGTTACCCTCACTCCCATTGTCCCCTCACTGTCTTACACCCCTATACTCATTTTCACTCACCTTCCATCCCTCATTGTCATGAATCCACCCTCACTCACTCCTCCTTCCCTGTCACTCACTCCCCTTTCCTTAGTCCCCTTTCTTCCTTTAGTTTTCCTAACTCACATTCCTATAGTATTTTTCTCACCTCCATATCATTTCTCTCTCCTTCTCTTCCTCTCTGTCACTGAATGTATCCATCTCATTATCCTCTTAGTAATTTACTCTCCCTCTATTTCTTTTTCACTCTCTCTAACCTTCACCATTCCTTTGTTTCCCTTTCTGTGTCCTTCACTCCTACTTTATCTCTTACTACCCTTTTATGACTTTTAATCTCCTGCCTTGTCTCTTGTATTGTGAAATATATATTATAAATATTATAACTTACTTTTTTTTCTCTTCCACAGATACTAAATTTAGTACAAATATGTAATTAAGTTTACATTACTTATAAGGTAAGTTTGACATACAAAATTTACTTTCTCATCACTCTTTTCCTTATCCTCACTACTCTTCTCTCACCCACCCACACCCCTGTTCTTTTACTGTGCTTCCCTCACTTATTCTCAATCCGCATGTTTACTCCCCTTTCCCTCACTCCCCTCCCACACTCACCTTCTTTCAGACCTCATGCTTTACTTTCCTTCCTCTCTCTTCCCTTCCTTCACTCCTTCACTCTTTTCCCTTCCCTTACTCTTCGTACTCCACTTCACTAACTCCTTCTCTCACTCCCTCTATCCTCTTACTTCCTCACTCCCCTTCCCTCACTCCCTCTCTCTTAGCCTTACTCTCTCCGTCCCTTCAGTCTCTCACTCCTCTTCTGTCACGCTCACTCCCTATAACTCACCCACACCCTTTCACTTACCTTTCTTTGCTCTCTTATTCTGTCCTTTTCTCTCACTCTTTCCTTCACTACCTTTATGTCCTCACTCCCTCAGTCCCCTTGTCTTACACTCACTCGCCTTTATCCACCCTCTATCATCCCTCTTTCCTCAACCTCACTGCCCTTCTATCACCCTCCTTTACAATTGTTCCCTTACTCTGGTTCCCTCACTTATCCTTATTCCCCATCCTTAACTCCCCTTCCCCTTTCTCTCCTCCGCACTCACCTTTTCCCAGTCCCTTTGCTTCACTCCCCTTCCCCTTCTTTCCTTCCTTTACTCCCTCAGTCATTCCCCTTCCCTCACTCACCTTACTCCCCTTTACTCACTCCTTCTCTCACTCTCTATATTCTCTCATATTCTCACTCCTCTTTCCTCACTCCCTCTCTGTTACCCTCACTCCCATTGTCTCACTGTCGTACGCCCCTACACTCACTCTCACTCACATTCCATCCCTCATTGTCATGAATCCACCCTCACTCACTCCTACTTCCCTGTCACTCACTCCCCTTTCCTTAGTCCCCTTTCTTCCTTTAGTTTTCCTAACTCACATTCCTTTAGTATCTTACTCACCTTCACTTCATTTCTCTCTCCTTCTCTTCCTCTCTGTCACTGAATGTATCCATCTCATTATCCTCTTAGTAATTTGCTCTCCCTCTATTTCTTTTTCACTCTCTCTAACCTTCACCATTCCTTTGTTTCCCTTTCTGTGTCCTTCACTCCTACTTTATCTCTTACTACTGTTTTATGACTTTTAATCTCCTGCCTTGTCTCTTGTATTGTGAAATATATATTATAAATATGATAACTTACTATTTTTTTCTCTTCCACAGATATTAAATTTAGTAAAAATATGTAATTAAGTTTACATTACTTATAAGGTAAGTTTGACATGCAAAATTTACTTTCTCATCACTCTTTTCCTTATCCTCACTACTCTTCTCTCACCCACCCACACCCCTGTTCCTTTACTGCGCTTCCCTCTCTTATTCTCAATCTGCATGTTTACTCCCCTTTCCCTCACTCCTCTCCCACACTCACCTTCTTTCAGACCTCCTGCTTTACTTTCCTTCCTCTCTCTTCCCTTCCTTCACTCCTTCACTCTTTTCCTTTCCCTTACTCTTCTTACTCCACTTCACTCCTTCTCTCACTCCCTCTATCCTCTTACTTCCTCACTCCCCTTCTCTCATTCCTTTTCTCTTAGCCTTACTCTCTCCATCCCTTCAGTCTCTCACTCCTCTTCTGTCACGCTCACTCCCTATAACTCACCCACACTCTTTCACTTACCTTTCTTTGCTCTCTTATTCAGTCCTTTTCTCTCACTCTTTCCTTCACTACCTTTATATCCTCACTCCCTCAGTCCCCTTGTCTTACACTCACTCGCCTTTATCCACCCTCTATCATCCCTCTATACTCAACCTCACTGCCCTTCTATCACCCTCCTTTACTCCTGTTCCCTTACTCCGGTTCGCTCACTTATCCTTATTCCCCATCCTTAACTCCTCTTCCCCTTTCTCTCCTCACGCACTCACCTTTTCCCAGTCCCTTTGCTTCACTCCCGTTCCCCTTCTTTCCTTTCTTTGCTCCCTCAGTCATTCCCCTTCCCTCACTCACCTTACTCCCCTTTACTCACTCCTTCTCTCACTCCCTCTATTCTCTCATATTCTCACTCCTCTTTCCTCACTCCCTCTCTGTTACCCTCACTCCCATTATCCCCTCACTGTCTTATGCCCCTACACTCACTCTCACTCACCTTCCATCCCTCATTGTCATGAATCCACCCTCACTCACTCCTCCTTCTCTGTCACTCACTCCCCTTTCCTTACTCCCCTTTCTTCCTTTAGTTTTCCTAACTCACATTCCTTTAGTATCGTATTCACCTTCACTTCATTTCTCTCTCCTTCTCTTCCTCTCTGTCACTGAATGTATCCATCTCATTATCCTCTTAGTAATTTGCTCTCCCTCTATTTCTTTTTCACTCTCTCTAACCTTCACCATTCCTTTGTTTTCCTTTCTGTGTCCTTCACTCCTACTTTATCTCTTACTAACATTTTATGACTTTTAATCTCCTGCCTTGTCTCTTGTATTGTGAAATATATATTGTAAATATTATAACTTACTTTTTTTCTCTTCCACAGATATTAAATTTAGTAAAAATATGTAATTAAGTTTACATTACATATAAGGTAAGTTTGACATACAAAATTTACTTTCTCATCAGTCTTTTCCTTAACCTCACTACTCTTCTCTCACCCACCCACGCCCCCGTTCCCTTACTGCGCTTCCCTCACTTATTCTCAATCCCCATGTTTACTCCCCTTACCCTCACTCCCCTCCCACATTCACCTTCTTTCAGACCTCCTGCTTTACTTTCCTTCTTCTCTCTTCCCTTCCTTCGCTCCTTCACTCTTTTCCCTTCCCTTACTCTCCTTACTCCACTTCACTAACTCCTTCTCTCACTCCCTCTATCCTCTTACTTCCTCACTCCCCTTCCCTCACTCTCTCTCTCTTAGCCTCATTCTCTCCGTCCTCTTAGTCTCTCACTCCTCTTCTCTCACGCTCACTCTCTATAACTCACCCACACTCCCTCACTTATCTTTCTTTGCTCCCTTACTCAGTCCCCTTCTCTCACTCTTTTCTTCATTCCCTCTGTCCCCTCACTCCCTCATTCCCCTTGTCTCACGCTCACTTGCCTTTATCTACCACTCTTTCCTCAACCTCATTGCTGTTCTCTCACCCTCCTTCAGCCCCGTTCTCTTACTCCACTTCCCTCACTTATCCTCATTCCCCATGTTTACTCCCCTTCCCCTCACTCCCCTTCCACACTCACTTTCTTTCAGTCCCCCTTCTGCACTTCCCTTCCACTCTCTTCCCTTCCTTTGCTCATTCACTCATTGCCCTTACCTTACTCACCTAACTCCACTTCACTCGCTCCTTCTCACACTCCCTTTGTCCTCTCACTTCTTCACTGCTCTCCTCTCACTCTGTCTGTCTTACCCTCACTCTCTCTGTCCCCTCACTCTCACTTCCCTTCAATCACCCTCACTCATCTTCAAACCCTCACTGTCATCAACTCACTCTCACTCACTCCACCTTCCTTCTCCCTCACTCCCCTTGTCTTACTCTCACTCCCATTACTTTATCCTCCCTCACCCTCTTTCCCTCAATATCAATCCCCTTTTTTCACCTTGACTCATTTCTTTCCGTCACTCCCTGTCACTCTCGTTCGTTCATTCCACTTCGACTCACTCTTGTTTACAACTCACCTTCTCTCACTCCTCTTCTGTCACTTGTTCCCTCTGTCACTTTGTCCTCTTCATTCACTCATTTCATTCATTCATTTATTCAGTACACATTCTCTGAAAAAAAGAATTGCAAAATATGTAAAGAATATAGCTCTTTTTGGAGAATTGGAGTTAGTTCTGAAAAGAACTTTTTTTTTCTTCTTTTTTTAAATATTTTTTTTATACTTTTTTATAACGATTTTTTTTTGTATTTTTTTCAGGGGAAAAACAAAACCAGGGATTCCAAAACTGCTCAACAGGAGCAAAAAAAAGGGGAAAAATTAGGGCTGGGGACGGCAGGGGTGTTCCTCTCTCTTCCGAGCAATCAGCTCAATGCTCTGCTCCCCATAACAGAGTAGTTCATCGCAGTCCATGCATAGAATTTTGATGCGTGAAAAGACTGGCTGGTTGTTCGGAAACATTCTTCCACCTTGTCTCCCCGAAGCTGTTGCACCACCAGTCGAGGTGCTGGCCCCATCTCTCGGTGCATTCCGTGCCAGGTCCCTGACACTCTCTCGGGCATAGTTCTGGGGGTGCCTTCTTTGTACATGTCGCATCATAGTGGAGTTGTCAAAACTGTATTTCTTTCTTGGGTCACCACGTGATAGAATTGTGTGACATATTTTGCATTCCACCTTTGGTGCATTGACTTTTTTCTCACCTTCTGGAATGGTAAAAAACTTCCAGATGAAGTGCTCCTTAATTTTTGGCTGAGGAGGTTCCTCATGTAGAAACTCATCAGAGTCACTGCTGCTTGGTGCTCTTCCAGCCATTCTTTTCAAAGAATTCAAGAGGAGAAACAGGGAACAGGTCTTGCTGTCTCCAAAGAGAAAAAGGTATTGAAGGAAATGGGTGGGGTTTTCATTAGTTGTAAAAAAAACTGTGAACAACCAATGAAAAGTGTTATTTTAAGGTCACATGACTGGACGCGCTTATGCTACGCGCTCCGGAGCGCTTCCGGGAGCGCTTACGCAGCATGTACGTAGACACTTCCGGGGGCGCTTACGCAGCGCGTCGGAATGACGTTTTGCTAGATTTTCGGAAATGCGTTTAAAGTTAAAATACGGTTATTTAAAATCAAAAATACTACTTTTATAAGTATGCCACTGAATGTTTTGCATTATTATTTACTTTAAATACATACTTATATTTTTTTCGCACGCGGGAATAGCGCTTACGCTACGTTTACGGGTGCGTTTACGGATGTGCGTACCCTGAGCACTCCGAGGTAAAATGATAAAAAAAAAAAAAAAACACTGGAAAATTACATTGAAAAATTAATTTTAGAAAAATTTACAATATTTAATTAATTTTATAAAAAATATAATAATTAATAGTTATAAAAAACAGCTATTAAAAAAATTGAATAATTCACTTTAAAAATCGTAGGTTACAAACTCATTATAGTAAGGAATTAGCTTTTAAAAAACCTTTGAAATTCACTGAACAAACCATAGGTTTAACACTCGTTATAATTAGGAATTAGCATTTAAAAAACCTTTGAAATTCACTGTGAAAACCATAGGTTTCACACCAGTTATAGTTAGCTGAACATTTTTCTCATACAAAACCATTGAAATTCCCACGTTATAGTTAGTTGGACTCACTATAACTCGGCGCCCGCAATCCACTGCTGATGATGTCACATATTACATCATTCATGACATGGTCAGTGACATCACTGATGACATCACTGATGACATCTCAAATGACATCACTGATGACATCACTGATGACATCATCCATGTGATAATACGATGCACCTCCTCACACTCTAATCTAACCTTTGATACACCCAGTTTTAAGTACAAAATACCATTGCTGAAACCATTGACACACCAATACCAGTAACTACATACGCACTCACTCATTGGTTCCTAGCTCTACACACACATCCACTCATTCACCCATACAATCACTCATACATACAGACACTCATCAATACAACACTATCATATGCAGTCATACACCTATACAGACACTCACACACTGCCACTCATCCATGGAGTTACTCACACACCTAGTCAGTCATGCAAAGAATCAATCACACTCCCATTTCCTCATCTATACAGTTATACACACAACACCTCAAATATAAAAACATATACTAACACATACTTACTCTCTTATACAATCACTGATACAAGTACACATTGAACCATAAAGCCACTCACACAATCACTGGCTCTCATGTGCAGTCATTTATATATGCCAACTCTCACAAGCACCGTGTTTTACATATGTACTTACTTGGACATGTAGCACTGAGATATTCATTCACTCACCCACACAGCCATGCGCACAGTCAACCGCCCATACAGCTTTTTCCACATGCACTCTTGTCCTCATACACCTAGTGAATCAACTGGTCACACATCTATGCAGAGAGTCACACACCTCACAGCCACCCACACACACACTCAGACTCACATTCTAATACTTGCGCAACCAATCTATAACCCATATAGCCACTCATATAGCTATTGATCAGCACATGCAGCAGCTTACACACCAACAGACATACTGATGCACACATTCAGACAGTTTAGTCACTAACCCATGCATTCAGTAAGACACATTTAATCAGTCACTCATACAGTCAGTCACGCACCAACTAAATCCTTCATCCAGACACTTATACACCCACTCATTCTTGAATATGTAAAACAAATTTAAACTTTACAGAAACACACAGTCAATGGATGATGTCATCAGTGAAGTCATCAGTGATGCCATTGGAGATGTCATCAGTGATGTCATCATTGATGTCACTGACCATATCATGAATGATGTAATATGTGACATCATCAGCAGTGGATTGCGGGCGCGCGAGTTATAGTGAGTCCAACTAACTATAACGTGGGAATTTCAATGGTTTTGTATGAGTGAAATGTTCAGCTAACTATAACTGGTGTGAAACCTATGTTTTTTTCAGTGAATTTCAAAGGTTTTTTAAATGCTAATTCCTAACTATAACGAGTGTTAAACCTATGGTTTTTTCAGTGAATAAATATATATATATATATATATATATATATACAAAGTTTCCCATGCTGTGGAGGCACACTCAGGATCGTCGCTCAGGTCTCATGTGCATAGCCCCCTAGAATTTGCTGCCGACGCGTTCTAGCATTACGACCTTCTTTATGGAAGCCTGTGAAGCAAAAGAATGGCGGTCAACAACCAGCGTTTTCCCTCGTTGGTTTTTATTATTCCTTGATGCAATAATTATGGTGCACTCTGTGGATGGTAGTTGTAATGGAGTAAATCCAAACCATTTCAAGCTTTTAAAAACAATCAATGATCGGGGAAACAAAAATGTCACATGAGAGATGCAAATGCAATACTAGGCATCTCCCTCTTCGCCTCCCCACTCGAAATCCAGCGGCAGTGAACCCACAAAGTTCATGTGGTGGTGTCATCCGTGACCCGGGGCGGTCACTGAAATATACAAACAAAGTTCCCCTTGCGGTGGAGGCACACTCAGGATCATTGCTCAGGTCTCATGTGCGTAGCCCCTTAGAATTTGCTGCAGACGCCTTTCAAGCATTACGCCCTTCCTCATGGGCAGCCTATGAAGCAAAAAAATGGCGGTCAACAACCAGCGTTTTCCCTCGTTGGTTTTTATTATTCCTTGATTCAATAATTATGGTGCATTCTGGGGCTGGTAGTTGTAATGGAGTACGCCAAACCATTTCAAGCTTTTAAAAACAATCAATAATCAGGGAAACAAAAATTTCACATGAGAGATGCAAATGCAATACCAGGCATCTCCTGCTTCGCCTCACCGCTCGAACTCCAGTGGCAACGAACCCACAGAGTTCATGTGGTGGTGCCATCGTTGACCAGGGGAAGTCACTCAAATATACAAACAAAGTTCCTCTTGCGGTGGAGGCACACTCAGGATCGTCGCTCAGGTCTCATGTGCATAGCCCCTTAGAATTTGGTGCCGACGGGTTTCAAACATTACGCCCTTCCTCATGGGCAGCCTGTGAAGCAAAAAAATGGCGGTCAACAACCACCGTTTTCTCTTGTTGATTATCATTATTCCTTGATTCAATAATTATGGTGCATTTTGGGGCTGGTAGTTGTAATGGAGTACCGCCAAGCCATTTCAAACTTTTAAAAACAATCAATAATCGGGGAAACAAAAATGTCACATGAGAGATGCAAATGCAGTACCAGGCATCTCCCACTTCGCCGCTCGAACTCCAGCGGTAGCGAACCCAGAGTTCATGTGGTGGTGTCACAAGTCTTTCTCCAGACATGAATAATATAACTAGTTGGAATGGACGGGACACAAGATGAAAGGGGGAAGGCAGTAAAATCAAAAGAGGTATAGCTTATGATTGTGTCATCAGGGGTCATTATGTGACTCTCCGTATGTTATACAGCAAACCTCAACAGTCGTATGGTGCAACTTAAAGAATGCCATCAGCAAATTAGACTATTTTTTTTTTAAATAACTTTATTTTATTGGTTTTCAAGCAGGCGAAGGTACATTTAAGAAGATCCACAATTGCTCAGATATATTACAGCCGACCCATGCGTCATGACCGAATCTAATACCAATGTCCATATGAGAAAAACAAGGGAAATGTCCATCCGAGGGCTATGAGTTTAGATCATACGCTGATAAGCAATATGTAAATCTAGTCCATAGCAATACCTGCCTGCAACCTCCCCTCCCCCCTACCCCAACTCCCCCTCCCATTCAGCCTAGAACCGGTGTGCCATTGCGCCACGTATAAACGGAGTCAATTTATCGTCTAAGACGAATCTACAGGGTGCGGAGCTTCAGTGAGTCTAAGCAATCTAAGGTATTTGGGGCAGGTAACTTCATTCAATTTGTGCGCCTGCAACGAGAGGATGGGGGACCAGATAGTATGGAAGGAGGCCACTGAGTGTGTGAGGTTAGCTTGTATTCTCTCCTTACCAATGACGTACCATAATTTATGTAACCACCCTGTATGCGTTGGACGAGTCTGTGTGCCCCATAATGATAAAATGAGATGTACTGCTGCGTCTAGTGCTAATCCTATTAGTTTCCCTCTTGTAGATTTGAGGGGCAAGGTAAGGGCGTTCGGTAGCCCTAAGAGAGCATATGCAGGAAAGCGAGGTATTTTGGTTCCAAAGTGGGTGTCTATATCATCGAGTACCTCCGTCCAGAACCCTGTCACCTCCCTGAAGTCCCAGAGTATGTGTGTCAGTGTGCCCTCTTAACCACAGCCTCTCCAGTAATTGGAGCTGCGATCTGGATGAATTTTGTGTAGTCGAGCCGGGGTCAGGTACCAGTAAGTGGCCACTTTAACTGCTGCTTTCTTACTTGCTATATTTCTTGCAGTGTGATTTGCCCTGTAGTAGATTTGCTGCCATTCCTTCAGGGAAAGGCTCCGGCCTATCTCTGTTTCCCAACAGCGCTGTCCAGCCGAGCAGTTTTGGAATGGCGGTGGGCGCAGCAGGCGATATAGTTCAGAGATCAACTTGCGGTCAGAGTGCTTGGATAAAAGCCACTTCTCGTAGGCCGTAAGGCGGCGGCTGACCAGAGGACGTATTTCAGAATAGGGAATGAACCTGTGAAGATCGAAGAGATGTCCTGCAGACTTGCAAGGCGAGGCTTGCCATTGTGGGAAATCCCGCGCCTCCATTCCTGGAGGGAATTCTGGGTTATCAAATAAGGGCGTGAGGGGCGAGGGAAAGGAAGTGAGGTTCCGCTTAATTGCAACCGAGTCCCAAACCCGCATCACAGAGCGAGTAATGGGAGAATTATTGAGATAAGATGGTCTGTCCAAAGGTTTCAGGAATGGGATCTTCCACAGCGAAAGTCGTGCCATCGCTCTGTCTTGGAAGAGCCATCGTTTTTCTGACTCAGGTCTACTCCACTCCACGAGATACCGAAGTTGGGCTGCTTTATAATAGCTTAGGAGATAGCTTAGGAGATTGGGAATCCCTAAACCTCCCTCATCAGGAGGTCGGTATGCCAGTTCTCTACGTATCCTCGGTCTTTTACCAACCCAGATGGAATGTTGGATGTCTTTTTGCAGTGCGTGGATATATCGCAGTGGGGGGGCAACCGGTATTGTCTGAAATATAAATAGTATTTTAGGCAATTATGGACGTTTTTACTGCTGTTACTTGACCCTGCAACAGGGGGTGCGTTCGCCACCGGGGCAGATCTTGGGTTATTTGGGAAGTGAGGTTAGAGTAGTTATGCGTGATTGTTTGTCCAGTGGAGGGAGTTAGAGCGATCCCCAAGTACGGGATCTCGGTTTGGGCTCGCAAGTCTCCAAACTCTAGAAATGCGCCCTCAGGGGTGTTCTTGTCGCGGCCTAGAGGCAGAAGCATTGACTTCCACACATTTACTTTAAAGCCTGAGACCGTGCCAAAGTCCGCCGGCTCTTGCAAGAAAGCCGGGACAGAGCGTCTGGGCGTAACAAGAGTTGCCAGAATGTCATCAGCATATAAGCTGACGGTGTGCTGTTCCCCCCCAAAGGGGATACCAGAGATGTGGGGGTTGTCCCCTATCCGCTGCGCTAGGGGCTCGCAGTAAAGTGCAAAAAGCAGGGGTAAAAGAGTACACCCCTGTCGTGTACCTCGTTGGATGTTGAAGGGCTGTGAGCTGATCCCGTAGACCTGTATTGTCGCTCTAGGTCGGTCATAGCAGCTAGCAACCCAGGTTTGAAACCGAGTCCCTAAGCCGAAGTGTACTAGCGCCTTGTCCAAGAAGGACCAATCCACACGGTCGAAATCTTTTTCAGCGTCGACTGAAAGTAACAGGGCGTCCAGTCCCTTATTATGGGACTTATCTATTATTTGCATTAGCCGCTTGGTGTTGTCGCTGCTTTTTCTGTTGGGAATACAGCCTGATTGGTCAGGTTCGATAATACCAGGCAAGCGTGGGCCCAGTCTGGCTGCTAGGACCCCTGTAAAAAGCTTCAGATTGAGATTGAGTATGGAGATTGGCCGGTATGCTGCGCACTGAGTGGGATCTTTCCCAGGCTTGGGAATGACGACTATGTCCGCCTCAAGCATGTCTGCCGGGATCGTCCCCGGACCCTGAAAGGAGTTGAACAGGCACGTTAAAACCGGGGCCAGGGATTGACAAAAGGTTTTATAAAAACCGGCCGAGAAGCCATCGGGCCCGGTGATTTCAAAGGTTTGAGGTGGGAGATCGCACTGATCACTTCTTCCACTCTAATTGGGGCATCAAGCGCTGCAGCGCCTGATGCGTTGATGACTGTTGTTGCTGCTTGACTAAGATAGGCCTCGCCTGCGCTGTCAATGGATGGGCCCCTACTAAATAGTGCAGCGTAGAAGTCTCGGAGGACTGCTGCAATCTGCTTGTCGCGTTCGACCCGTTCCCCAGTTGAGGTATGAAGGGCCGTCATTTTTTAGCGTTCCGCCCGAGCTCGTAGTTGGCTCACGAGGAGCCGCCCCGTCTTATCCCCCCTATATATTATGAATGTTTGAGCCTTAAGGCGGCATGCTCCACTTTATCTAAGTCTAGGCTGGCAAGTTGCGCTCTGGCCGCTTTCAGCTGTCGCCACATTCGCGGAGCCCCAGTCCCACTGTGTACTCGTTCGAGCTCCGTCACTTTAGCCACCAATTCTTCCCTTTTCTCTCTGCGAGCCTTATTATCCGCGGCGGAGATAGCTAGTAATTCTCCCCTTACGACTGCTTTACGGGCTCCCCATAGTGCCGTCAATGGTGCCAGTGGAGTCATTGGACGTCAAGTAGTCGGTAATGCACTTATGTACCTGTTGTCCAATATCCGTATCCCGAGCTGCAAATAAAGTGTAGGAAAAAAGTAGGGTGGTCATGTTGCCCGGAGGACCTGGGCTCCCCGCCTGCTGCCCCCACAGTTAGCTAGGATCTAGTGCGTGTTGCAGTCCCCATGTTGGAATTAAGATGAATCTGGCACCGTAGTGTCTCTTGCTACTGCTGCAAGGGCCAAAGCTCTTTCAGTATTCATCGTGGCTTGATCCGGTTTCAGGTCTGACTCAGGCGACTGTCGTCTTCTTACTTTCTGCCATTCATCCCCCATTGATCGTTGCGAAGGTTTTGGAGAGGAGTCTGGACTGCGCTGTGCAAGTCCTAGTAACTCGCACGTCTCATGGAGGGAACGAAGTTGATGAAGCTTGCCATTCCATTTAAAAGTTATGCGAAAGGGATGAGACCCAGGAGTATGGCACACCATTGGTTTTGAGGAAGGTGGTCACATCTTGGAAGGCTTTACGTTTCTGGAGGGTAATGGAGGTCAAGTCTTGATAGAGAGCAATGGCGTGTCCCCTGTGAGAAGTTAGCCTGGCATATGATATCCACTATTCTAGTGGGCACCTTGCACCAGTCTAATCAACCTTAATTGATGGTGGTTGTAAAGTCAACCTTATAGATAAGCTATCCTAGTGGTAGCATGGACCAGCAGTCTTAGGCTAAGACTTCAGAGATCATGTGAAGCAAGCTGTTTTACCAATTATAATCCCTTGAATACCAAAAGAAAGGACACCACATAAGGTATATATCAAATATATATGTATTTATTCTAAACACAACCCCTCCGCACTCTTTATGAGGTCAGAGGTCAAAGTACATCACAAGTTACTCAATTAGCATACGATAAGTTGCACAAATACAGTTATGCCCTAGGGGCCTCACAAACCATATACTAAAGAAGTGGTATAAGAACCACGTGAGAGTTAGACAGCAGGCCTAGGGCCTGTAGAATCGCTGGGGCTACACTAAACAACCAAGGGTTAGGAAGTAGAAGGCCCACGGGAGACGCATGCAGTGTCTAAACCCTGTCGCGAGTTACCATTGACTTATAATGGGAAACGAAGAATCTACAAAGTTACTGTTTAAGGACACTTCTGGATGGACTACGATAAAACCCCTTTAGACTAGGACACTTCGGAAGACCCACGGGAGCACCGGAGTACTCGTGTTACCTCACCCAGGGAAGCCGGGTGCATAGGTGCCTTTTGGTGTCGGGTTTCGTCGTGGTTTTCTATGGAGATTTGCAAAGAAGTGCTGCAGGCGACCAGAGGAAAAGTGTCCGGGTGGATCCAAGGGTGGATCGATGATGTGAAGAACCTGAAAGCAGAGGGGACAGAGTCTGGGTCACTAGCCAGTGACCAGGAAGGAACCAGGAAGGAACCAGGCGATGTTGCATGCTTGAAGGTGAAGAAGGTGAACTTGTCTCTTCAGCCACGAGGTACAGGAGGAATTGACGATGACCAGGCACTGGATTTGAGCTGTCCCACAATGGATATAGTTGACTGCGGTGTCGGTATCCGGATTGGACCCAACAAGCTTTGGCAACCCAACCCACGCAGGTTGTCGAGATTGGCTCTGTTGCATACCAGCAAGGTCTGTGGCGCTTCTCCTTTGAAGGGAAGCTGGAGCAAGCCTGGAGCAACCAAGAAAGCAGTTTAGTTCGAAAGAAAAGTCTTCAGGGGGCTCACTAGCCAATGGGTAAGGAACCAGGAAGACGCATCAAGCTGAAATGCAAGAGCAGGCCCCATGCGGCACTCGTGGAGTGTGGAGGGCTGAGCTTTGTGCAAATGGTGCTTGGGTCTGGGGTTTCTCGTACCCCAATGCACAACTACGAGGTTATCTCAGTAGTCGAGCTGTTAGCAAAATGCAGAATGTCCAGGGTGTCTGGTCCCACGTCTCTCGTGTCCACCACGGGTCTCAGTTTTGCTGTGAATGTGGGTCGGAGTTGGAGAAGTCTGAGAGTCTAGTTTCTGTGTCACTGAGTCTTCGGGTTCCCGCAGGAGCATCGACAAAGCAGACAGGCAAGTTACTGGTGGTGTCCGTTTGCACAGGGTGGTCACTCCTTGACCACAAGGGAGATGTCTTCCGTCTTCTAGTCAGAATAGAATGTCGAAGGTCCAAGAGCTCTGTATCAAAGTTTCTTTCCAAGTAATCTAAAGTCCTGGGGACACAGCTCCTATACTTATACTAAGCTAAGGGGCTTGTTTACCTGCCTAGGTCCCTCCTATGGGTGGACCTGAGAAGGGGATGGTTACACCCCTTTCCCTTTGTCCAGTTTCGCACCAGAGCGGGTGCTGGAGTGCCCCAGCAACTGGTTTGAACCGGGCTATGCATGGAGCACCTTGTGTGCCCCGGGCCCTGTCTAGATGCATTCACTGAATGCAGCCCTCCCTGCCCCAATACACAAAACCCCGGTCTGGGGAGGTGCTGGTACCTCCCTGGACAGGAAACCTATTGTCCAGGCCGCCCTTGCTGGAGTTTCCCCCAGCATCCATTTTGTGATGCTGAGGCTCTGTTTAACTTTAACCGGGTAAAGCAGTAACATACATGTCTTTTCCCTCTAGAAGGGTGGAATGCTACCCCCTGCCAGTATTCTAAAGTGTTTGACACCTTACACGACATGTTATGATAAAGCCAAACCAAAGTTAGCATTAACCGCGAGGATTATAATGCACTTAAGAGTATATGGTATGGCTATATCATAGAACAGCTATAAGGAGATGGTTCCGAAAGCTGCAGAGGGGCTCAGCTCATGCTAGGGCACCCTCTCACATAAAAGCAAGCACACTGCCTCTAGGATTGTCGAGGCCTACCATAGGAGTGACTTATAGGTGCATATGTGTCTATATGTATAGGTAGATATAGATATACTATATCTAAGTAAGGGGTGATTACACCACCTTTCCCAAGCTGAGTGATCAGCCTGTGGTGTCAGTTTGGAGGGCCAGCCAGGGGTGGCATAATACATGCTGCAGCCCCTGGTAGGCCTTGGAGGCACCTATGCCCTGGGTACCTATGGTACACTATACAGGGGCTCACAAAGGTTAACCTTTACCCAATCTGGTATGTACCTAAATTACATGGTATCAATTTAGAGAGAGAACAGCTGGGCTGTGGGTCTGATTAGCAGGCCCACAGCCACACTAAAGTCGAAAAACCAGAAAATCACAGCAAAAAGTGGGAGTGACCATACGAAGCAGGCCCTACCCTCCTACATCCCTGGTAAGTGATTGGCTGTTTCAATCAAGCTTCTCTCAGAATACGCTCTTTAAGGGGGAAGTCTGGCAGGAAGGCCAAGATATCAGACGGGGGAGCTGGGGCCTTCCTCCCCAGACCCACCCTGTGGGCGCAGTCAATGCGAATCTCGAAGTCCTGGCCAATACCCAGAATCTCCCTGTAGAGGCCCTGGAGGTATCCAGCTATGTTTGTTCCTTCTGCCTGCAATGAGATGCCTCTCACGCGGATATTATTCCTTCGGGATCTGTTTTCTAGGTCTTCCGCATAAGCTTGCAAATCAACCTGTTGATCCTTAAGGCGGAGGACTTCTTCTTGTAGTTGGTCTATTTCCTCGGATTTAGATTGTTCGTCATTTTCTATGACTACCACACGTTCACCCAATTCGTCCATGTCTCCGCATATTTCTCGAACCTCCCCTGCTACTTCCTGTTTGAGGGTTTGAAAATCTTCACGGAGGGTATTAAACAGGGTTTCAAGGATTGACCGAGTGATGGGCTCCTCTCCGTCTGCCTGTCTCGCGGGTGGATCCGTTACTGGGGATGTAAGGTGACCTTTATCTCCAGAAGTTGTCCCTTTGGCTAGCATGTCTTTCAAAGTGCGGTCTCCTTTTTTGTCATGGTGGCCATGGTGATGATGATGCCACTAGTAGTACTGGGTGGGTGGCGCTTTCTGATCTTGTCAAATGTTGCATGGCCCGAATTGGGTGACGTACCCTAGTCACAGCTTGATCCCACACAGGGTTGTAAAGTTCAAGACAATAAAGTTCAAAATGTTTAAATTTCCAAAACTTATTTATTCATCACTTTTGTTCGATGTATCATTGTGCTTTATGTTTTGCATTTTCAAAACAAAGTTATGAGCATCCAGCCGTATATCCAAAACATTTTCATATCCATATCCAATGCATTTCGGCTATGTTCTAGCCTTCATCAGGGACATAAGTTCTGCTGCCACTGCAGAGTTCGAATTGCCTGGGAATCTGGGTGTCAAAGTGCGCTCCCTGCAAAATACAGATAGGGACGCTGAAGCGCTCCAATGCACCAACACTCAGTGCCTCCTCCTCGCCTGCTTGCAGTGGCCCCCTCAGCCCCCTTGGTTCGGCTCGCTCAGTTAAGCCTCCACTCCGCTCCTCAGCTGCTGCTCGCTCGTTGACGGAGCAGAGCGAAGTGGAGGCTTAACTGAGCCTCACCGGGCTGCGATGAGAAACCAAGGGAGGGGCGCACGGTAGACCGCACAGGGGTCGTCAGTGAGGTCCCTGCTGCTAAGAAGAAAAGCACGAGTAGGGTCTTGTCCAAGTGGAATCCTAAGATGAACAGCAGAATCCCCTTTAAATGTCCCCAATTATAAACTGCTCTCTCCTATGTCAAAGCGAATTACAAGCAGGCTCTGGCCAGCGCCGCGCCTGTTCACCTGCCCCAGTGCGCTGCTTCGGGGGCCTCGGTGGTGCCAGTGAGGATGTAGGGGCCGATGAAGGTCCGAAGAGATTGGCTAGAGATCTGAAAAGAACCGTCCTTGGGCTTACTCCGATTCCTCCTGCGCAATGGGCGTCTTTTGAAGTACGCAGGAGCAGCGATGCAGTAGCAGTGAGTGGGCAACCCCTACTGCTCGTTAGAGAGCATGTAGTGCGGGGGTCCCGTCGCGTAATTGGCACCTCCAGTGGCACTGGACATAGGTGGCGTCGCTGCTATCCCCGCTCCCATCGCCCGCTGCAAATGTTCAGTATAACCTCGGGGCCCAGTACTGCGATAGCTAGGCCGCAGAGCAGCTCCCTCAATTTTCGAGCTGCCCAGCGCAGCTTCGTGTCAGACCGGCGCGCCTTCTGCAATGGGTGAGCCCCTCCTCTACCCAATCCTGGCCAACACCCAGAATCTCCCTGAAGAGGCCCTGGAGGTATCCGGCTATGTTTGTTCCTTCTGCCTGCAATGAGATGCCTCTCACACGGATATTATTCCTTCGGGATCTGTTTTCTAGGTCTTCCGCATGAGCTTGCAAATCAACCTGTTGATCCATAAGGCGGAGGACTTCTTCTTGTAGTTGCTCTATTTCCTCAGATTTAGATTGTTCGTCATTTTCTATGACTACCACACGTTCACCCAATTCGTCCATGTCTCGGCATATTTCTCGAACCTCCCCTGCTACTTCCTGTTTGAGGGTTTAAAAATCTTCCCGGAGGGTATTAAACAGGGTTTCAAGGATTGACCGAGTGATGGGCTCCTCTCCGTCTGCCTGTCTTGCGGGTGGATCCGTTACTGGGGATGTAAGGTGACCTTTATCTCCAGAAGTTGACCCTTTGGCTAGCATGTCTTTCAAAGTGCGGTCTCCTTTTTTGTCATGGTGGCCATGGTGATGATGATGCCACTAGTAGTACTGGGTGGGTGGCGCTTTCTGATCTTGTCAAATGTTGCGTGGCCCGAATTGGGTGACGTACCCTAGTCACAGCTTGATCCCACACAGGGTTGTAAAATTCAAGACAATAAAGTTCAAAATGTTTAAATTTGCGAAACTAATTTATTCATCACTTTTGTTCGATGTATCATTGTGCTTTATATTTTGCATTTTCAAAACAAAGTTATGAGCATCCATCCGTATATCCAAAACATTTTCCTATCCATATCCAATGCATTTGGGCTATGTTCTAGCCTTCAACAGGGACATAAGTTCTGCTGCCACTGCAGAGTCCGAATTGCCTGGGATTCTGGGTGTCAAAGTGCGCTCCTTGCAAAATACAGATAGGGACACTGAAGCGCTCCAATGCACCAAAACTCAGTGCCTCCTCCTCGCCTGCTTGCAGTGGCCCCCTCAGCCCCCTTGGTTCGGCTCGCTCAGTTACGCCTCCACTCCGCTCTGCTCCGCTCCTCAGCTGCTGCTCGCTCGTTGACGGAGCAGAGCGAAGTGGAGGCTTAACTGAGCCTCACCGGGCTGCGATGAGAAACCAAGGGAGGGGCGCACGGTAGACTGCACAGGGGTCGTCAGTGAGGTCCCTGCTGCTAAGAAGAAAAGCACGAGTAGGCTCTTGTCCAAGTGGAATCCTAAGATGAACAGCAGAATCCCCTTTAAATGTCCCCAATTATAAACGGCTCTCTCCTATGTCAAAGCGAATTACAAGCAGGCTCTGGCCAGTGCCGCACCTGTTCACCTGCCCCAGTGCGCTGCTTCGGGGGCCTCAGTGGTGCCAGTGAGGATGTAGGGGCCGATGAAGGTCCGAAGAGATTGGCTAGAGATCTGAAAAGAACCGTCCTCGGGCTCACTCCGATTCCTCCTGCGCAATGGGCGTCATTTGAAGTACGCAGGAGCAGCGGTGCAGTAGCAGTGAGTGGGCAACCCCTACTGCTCGTTAGAGAGCATGGAGTGCGGGGGTCCCGTCGCGTAGTTGGCACCTCCAGTGGCACTGGACATAGGTGGCGTCGCAGCTCTCCCCGCTCCCATCGGCCGCTGCAAACGTGGAGTATAACCCCGGGGCCCAGTGCTGCGATAGCTAGGCCGCAGATCAGCACCCTCAATTTTCGAGCTGCCCAGCGCAGCTTCGTGTCAGACCGGCACGCCTTCTGCGATGTGTGAGCCCCTCCTCTACCCAATCCTGAGACAGGCACCACGTGTGTGCATGTACCGATAAGGGGCTGCTGCAGAGACACAGTCAGTGGAGCGGTGAAGGAGAATCAGGTGAGCGCCCACCACAAATTACCCCGCAACATCACCTGGGCGCCTTGTCCCTTAAACTTCAAAGTGCGTCAGACTCTGTAATCCGAGGAAGTCAGGGGCCTCCTCTGTCTCGTAGTTCCCCTGGGGGATCCCCGCCACAGCCGCAATGCTGAATCAGGGGGCCCAGGTTGTCTCTTCTTCTGTGAGTGCCGCCTCATCCTCCGTTATGCCTGGCGCTCGCCCCACTCGCTCCCTGCCTGTTCGGTGCCCACCGGATCCTAGGCCATCGCGGCGAGGCCAGAGAGCAGCGCCCTGGATTTTCGCGCGTCCGAACCATCCGCACCGCCGCGAAGGACGCACCTAGCAGGGGAGAGGCTCTCACTTCTGTCCGTGTCGGAGTCGCTCAGTGCTTATGGCGGGGTTTAAACAGTCGTCCGCTGCTATCTGGGTGCCACCCGGAAGGGCTCCCCAGGCCAGAGGAGCCATCCGCTTCTGGCCCCGGTAGGTCAGCACCAATGCGCCATCTTGCGTGGGAACACCGGAGCCCTATATCATTCGGGGTGTTACAGGGAGCTGGTGGTCTGCCAAATCTTTGTTTCTGGGTGCCATTGCGTGTCTTAGGGGACTGCATGCAAAGGAAAAACTAGGGGCGAAGGACCATGGCGGGGAGCTTCAGCATTCCACGTCTGGTCAGGTCGCCATCTTGGCCACGCTTCAAATTAGACTATTTTTAAGAATTCCGAAACTGGATCAGGAAAAAAAGCCCAAGTTCATAGAGAAAGAGTTCAGAAACCCGATCAGGAGGCAAGTCCAAGTTTATAGGGAAAGAGATATATATTCAAAGGGGAAAACATACCTAACCAAGGTGTAACGGAAATCATGTCACATCCAGTAATATCAATCTGAATATCCATCCAAGTTCACAATTAAATTCCTATCTCAAATGTGGCGCCAAGCGTGTCACTATATAAAGGGAAAGTATGTATGTATGGAAACTGTCCCATATTAAAGTTATATCACTACGATCAAATATGCCTCCTTATCGATAAAAAATGTCATAGGTTGTTGATAGTACTTACTATGAACTTATATTTGCAATGTGAAGCAAGCATGTGAATTACAGAGCAAGTATGTCAGCCAATCCAAGATTGCAATAATTTCCAAATATAAGGAAACAAGGGTGTTTTGATCAAAACCCCAAAAGGCACCTAGCAGGAATAAACAAATGAGAAACATATAAGAAAAGAGGACAAAATAACTAGGCCTGGGCGAAGTGCGGGTAATTGCGCTACGCAAAGCTTCACGAAGATGTTCTTCACTACGCAAGCTACGCTTGGCTTCACGAGCGCACGTAGCTGCTTGTTGCGCCCGTTTGCAATGCGTTTTTATTTTTCGGGAGCGCGTTGTGTGTGTTCGGGGCACTGTTTGTGTGCTCGGGGGATAGTACCTTGCGAACTTACCCATGCGGTCGCCTATGGGTGCGGCCATCTTGTTTTTCTAATTGTCCTGCCCCCTCGCGATGCCTTTTTTCCTGTTCCGGGTCGCGTATAGAGTGTTCGCGCAGCGCATGTCATGTTCGGGAATGCTTTTTATTTGTTCGTGTCGACTAGTGTGTTCATGCGGGAAATATCGCGCAAACGTACCCACGCGGGCACGATGAGCGCAGCCATCGTGTTTTTTCACTCTATGCTATGGTTCTGGGCCTAGCTTTCTATCCTCACCTAACCTTTGCAATCCTTAGTTTTTACACTGTTTTTCTGACTTTTTTTCTTATCATTTATCTCTCTCTCTGTCCCTAAGTTTATATTTTGTATTTTATTTCTACTTTTACTGTGTTTTTTTTACTTTTCTACTGTTTTATTTTACTTCTTTCTTTAAGCTCCTACTTCTTCGCCCTAACTTTTTTTCCTTCTGTTTTAACTTTTCTTTTCCGCCTCCACCCCAGAATCATGGCCAATGGCAGCAGTACCGGCTCCAAGGGAAAGGCGCCTGCGCCCAAGAGCCGGCTGCCTTGCGGCAGAATGCGCCCTGCAGGGGTGCAGGCCCGGCAGCTTTTTGGAGAGGCGGAGGTGGCCGCCCTTGTTTTTTTCATCCAGCGCCACCTCCCCTTGACCTTGGAAGCAGGCGGCAGGCCAGGCTCCGGGTACCCTACCCAGGAACGTCACCGCCGGTGGGCGAAGGTGCGCCCGGGCAAGATGTCGAGGTCTTGGGGCTTGGTGAGTAGCTAATATATAGTAGTATAAGTATTGTGTATGATTTTTGGACGAATAACATGATTACTGGTGCTTACATTGCAGGTAAATTACGTTTCGAAATCTTCTGTGATTGTAGGACACATGTGCTCGGCGCTACTCTTACTTGTTTGCAACTTTGAGCTAGCTTGGGCTGATTAATGTAAGAGTTTACTTTAGAGAACTGAACTTAGTTAATGCTATTGCTAGAGAGAGTCTAATCCTTCCATAGTCCTTCTGTGAAATAGTGGTGGATGGATACTAGGTTTACTTAGTATTAGTTCAATGTTTTTGGAGCGTTTTTTAAAATGATGTATTTGTTTCACAGCACTCATTAATGTTTGTCTCTTTCTTTATTCTTTCTTCATGATCAGCACCCAGGGGTAAGAAGACGGGTCTGAGTCGGCGAGACAACAACCAGAGGACCGCTCCTCTACCGAGGGCCCTGCTGCTGATCCCCGTAAGTCCTCCAGTGGTTATATTAACAATTATATTTCCCTAACTTTTACTGCACCTTATTTTTTTTCGAACTATTAATAAATACGGTTCCACTCCTAATTACATTTTTTACAAAAGCTTCTTTGACCTTGACTACTTGTTTCGAAATTCTGGCTATCCCTGCCTTTAAGTTTCTTATAACGGCCTCTGCTATGACTCTCTGTACTACTACTATTAGTCTGTCTGCAGCTAAGCTTGCCCAGTTGGCCACTCTTTATTTAAGGTTTTCTTTTGAATAAAGCTCAGATAGACCAATAGCTCTTGCCACTGGTTCCACTCCTGTCCTTTGGGTTGTCCTCTTTAATCTCGAGGCTTTGACAATTCCCACCAACAAAATGCCCAACAAGATGTTTGACTAGTATTTCTGTTAGGATAGTAGTACATGCTACTACTGTTGTGGGGATTCTGCACAGCCACATACAGAACTATGCACAAGAAAATAGGATGTTGGTGATAGGAGGTTGGACCTTACTCACACCTCAGTCAGAACTCAGAACCCACAATCCCCTGACCGACTAGCTATAGTGTCTCATTAGGTCCCGAACCCCCACACGAAGATACCCAAAGATTACACAACCCAGAACATAACACCCTTTTGCTCAAATACCACAGAGTCTATATGTAAGTTCAAAAGGTTTATTTATTTTCAAACAGCAAGCTTTGTATGTTGTTCTATGCAATTACTACAGCCAGCTCCAACATACAAAAATGCATAAGATTTAAAACAGTAAACATTTGTTACCAGTGCATGATAGAAGAAGACAAAAGATCAGTGTGAATTCTGGGCGACCCCTCATCGTTGAACGTAGAAATACTGGTTGCATGCATCGTCGCGTAAGCTCTGCAAATCTCTGGTTTACTTTGTAGAAGGGAATCTTCTGCCTATTATGAGAAAAATAGTGGATGTTAGACAGTATAATGAAATTATGCAAGCATTTCACAGTCATGCCAAAAAGTGTAATATTATGGCTAAGCAATATGCACTAACCGAACTCTATAAAAAAAAGTGGGTTGTTTTTCGACCTCTTCACTTGTACGCAACACTCATGTGGCCTCAAAGGCATCATACTGCACAATAAGCTGCCAGGTAACATGCGCAAAAGAGTAGCCATGAATCTAAAATGGTTACATGGCTCAGGCTAACTTTCCAAAGAGTAGAGTAGGAGTAGAGATGACCCTAGGGACCATAATACTACTAATGTCTGTCTACTGACTCTACTCTAGTACGCAATTTGGACTAGTGATGATGTATGTTGTACTTTAACTGTTTTTTCAATCTTCCTAGAAAACAAACAAAATAGGGGGAGGTGTACAGGCATCTAAAAATGTGTAACTTTTTTTCTAGGTGCACTACCAGTACCAACCACCAGTGCCGGCGGGGCCAGCTGTGATGGTGATGCTGCCATTCCGGAGGGGTCAGGAGATGCAACACCTGCAGGAGCTCCAGGGGGGAGCCAGCAGCAGTGGTGGGTGGTGGTAAGTTATATTCATTACTTATTGGCATTACTACTAGCTGGAAGGGGAACACTTCACTCACTGTACTGTGAGACTTATTAATTAAGTATGAACTTGAAGTTGTAGTGAACAATATACAATGGTTGAAGAAGAGTAGACACCCTTTACTTAGCATTCCCAATGCAATAGCATTACCAGGGTGAGTTGAGTAACCCATGGCCTCTTCTATCTGACTCCAGCTCAGCTGTGAATGTTTTATGGAGAAGACTAAAAGTCAGATCAGATGAACTTGATGGATGTGTTGAACAAAAAGAGAAAGAAGGGTGGAAGGAGGAAGGACAGGCGAGATGTAATTATACGACTAGCAGAGAAGGATACTTTGGAAGCAGCATGCAGGTGGCTGATAGGAATCAGATGCATGGGTTGTTGAAGGATGGGTGGAAGGTGAAAGAAGATGACTGCCTGGGTGGGCGACACAGTATGGGTGGATACTGGATAGCAAGAATCATCAGCGGTGTTTAGGTCAAAGCCAAGGCAAGGAAGGAAGGAGTGGACGCATGGGTGGTTGTTGGTGAAACCAGCTAAAGTTTGTTAAGCGATATATAAAAAAGAATAATAGACATTTACTTTTAATGGATGGATGCCTGGATGTATTCATCATAGACAGCATAGGTGGAGACTGTCACTGGATGCAGAGTCTTACTTTGAAGAGAATATAAAAGAAACTGTGTCTGAGTAGCAAAGCAGAGGGGAATATAAAAGTAGTATTTTCAGAATACAGTTGACTCAGTAGTTTGCAAGCACATCACATATATAATCAAGCGCCGTCCCCTGACTCTGAGGACCACTTCCTACCTATGTTAATTTATTTTCTATTGTGTTAGCCAGCCTGAAAAGGGTGGCATATCAGTTGGTCACACAATCAATGAACAAAGTAACTTAAGCAGTAGCGGTCAGTGGTGGGAGTGCTGGCGGGCGGAAATATGGGGAGGGCGGGAGGGGCTGGGTGGGGGGTAGTAAACTATGGATTATGAATGCAGTGCGAGGAACAAAATGTGTTTTATTTATTTACATGTTTACTTACCAGTAATTGTCCGCAATCCATAGTTTACTACCCACTACCCTGCCCCTTCGCCTCTCCACGTCACCACCCACGAACACTCCCACCACTGACCGCTACTGTACTGATATGTTGTCGCTCCATATATAAGCAATGATCATTGGTTGGATCAGATATATAATATTAATCTGCCTTTTTGTAGTAGCCAAGGCAGAGTGAAAGTAAAATTGAGCACTTGCCCTTAATGTAACAGAGAGAGAATGGCCAGTGCCACCCATAATCGAAAAAAATACGAGCTTCCCCACCTGTAGACAGTAGTAAATAAAAGTGACGGGAGTCTGCGTATTGACTCGTATCATATGTTGGTCTTGGACGCAAGCTTAGCTGACTGAGCTGACATGCCGGCTATAACAAGATTATGTAATTTAGCTAAACTAGAGATAAGAAAAAGACTGGTGTTCTGTGTATTGGAGTCCATAGAGTACTAGGGCAAGTATAATGCCTGAAAAAAACTCCAACAAACGTTAGAGGCTGAGGAAGTGGGAGGATAGATACTTACCACAAATGTTATGTACTGCGCTTGCTAGTTCTACTGTGCCACTTTGTGTTGAATTAATTTTGTCTTACTGTTTTGCTAAGAGTATTGGTTACAATTCTGTTTCTTTCTTTATAGATACTCCTTCCCAAAAACCAACGTGGATGGAGTTGGCAGCAAGGGCCCAGCGCCATAAACTAGAGGCCATCTGTGAAGAATACCGCCAGCTGGTGGCTCAGGCAAAGGAGGAGGAGGAGGAGGCGGCAACAGCTGCAGCCTCTTCCAATGTCCCGGGCCCCAGCCAGGCCCTGCCTCCAGTGGTACGGCGCCGCGGTCAGGCAGCCGCCCATTGCCTCACATTTCCAACAACTGCTGCCCCCCATGAATGCAAATGCAAGTGCCGGGCACTTTGACGAAAAACTCTCCTCCGGGTGGCACAGCTCGAGGACCAGTTAGAGGATCGAGTGAAGATCATGGTGGACAAACACCTGAAAGACCGCCGGATGTAGGACCCCGTTCAATTGCCCCTTTTTTATTACTTTTGTTGGTGGGTGGGAATTGGGTCTTGGGGTTTCTTCGGATTTTCTGGACATTTGGACTTTTTTCGATTTGGACATTGGTTGGGATTAGGGAGAGGGGTGGGTCAGGTGTGGGATAGTTTATTTTTGTTAGGGAAATACATTTTATTTATTTATACTTACACATACGATGTTAATGTTTTGTGGGGGGTTACTGTTTTACGAATGTATTTACGTCACATGGTTTCCTTGCTGCTGCAGGGCAGTATCCAGTGTTGGATTTAAATAATCTGCCAATTTTGTAACACGCAAACAGATAGATGCGGGACCCCTCACTGAGTTATATTTGTCCTACTAGTACTGTCAGTCGCTCCTCCTAGTCCATTATACCTCCCAGCAAACTTATCTTACCTGTGATTGATGATGATAATTAAGTTCGGCACAGCAATAGCTGCATGGGTTCCCAAGAGAACGGAGAAGATACCATGGTTGTGGTGGTAGTAGACACTGGCACTAGCATTTGCAAACAAAAAAAAGAGACAGTCTCTTGCCTGAGAGAGACTGTGGGAGTAGTAGAACAAAGTAAAGTACAGTACAGGACAAGACTGCCAAACAAACAATATTGCAACTGCTAAAGTAAAATAAAACATAATGGTGGTGGGGACAGCCTAGTACAAGAAGTTATAATAAACTGTAGTTGGGTCAAGCGAGTGACTTTACACAATCGTAATTCGTACACTTTACTGCTGTGTGGTAGGGTGTTGAATTGGATGATGAATACAATCAATGCCGGCAAATAATTACGATGTATTAGGTGGGTCCCTTTGGAAAAAAAATTGGCTTGTAGATACTGGACTGAGCATGGGTGGGCAAGCAGAGAAGATCCTCGCCCTGCCTTGAAATTGAATTAGTGTTGCTTTCACCACATCTCCCCAGCAAGCGTGTGATCAATTGTTGGTGTACATTTAATGTAGTCACATCACACCTCAATATAAATCACACAGCCCGGGGAAAGAGGGTTAGGGTTTGATGAATGGATGGGAAGGGGTGTTTGGGGAAAGGTTTGAGAAATAAAAACAGTACGCATAGACACAACAAAAGCAAAACACAATTTTTGAAGACGACGATGATCCACTACCCAATACATCTATAAAGGGAGAAAAAGGAAATGCATGCATGATGAAGATAACTTGATGGTTAATGAGTACTTACTAACTACTACTACACAATTAGAGAGTACCGGGCAGCAGTATTATATGAAATTTGCCTTGGCTGTATGCCGTCAGAGAGACTGTACCGGGCTTACTTTTAAAGCTAGCAAAGAAAATTAAAAAATAGTTGTAGGGATCAATTAGCAAACAAACAACAATACAACACACAGTCGTAATGATTGAAGAGAAAAAAGGAATCAAATTATTTAAAAGATGAATGTGGAATATGATACTAAAGTTACTGTATTATCCAGGTCCCATTGTGAAGTTGCATCTTGTCATTCATCTTGGTCCTCCCTTTCATGGACACTCTGCACATCATTCTTGGGTGGCACTGCCGGCCAGATGCGGATTGGGAAGGTAAGTGTGAGTTGTTGCTCCCAGTATATTAGCACTGGGTAAAGGCAGGCCTGTAAGTGTAGATGAAAAAATAAAAGGGATATTAGATGTAGTGCAAGAAAACAAGACTTTTGAGTGAGAACACTTTCAGACTACGGCGGTTTGGATACATTGTGCCTACTCTAGTATTTACACAGCATTAAGCTACAACCACAACAGGACAGGAGCCAGCACAGAACAGGCCCACAGCACCGGGCTGGCCTGTGACCCAACCTCCATTTACCTTACATTTTGACAGAGCCAGACAAAAGGCATATACAGCAACCTAGCCTTTTCCAAATCAAGTGACTAAATCAATGCGCCTCTGTCAGTCATACCACTATTTGACTACACAGACATAAAGCCTAGGTCTGCGGAGGTTCTTGTTGAATTGTTGTGTTTACCTTTTATGTCAGTTTATGAAACGCAGTTATTCCATCAATCATCTCCGATTCAACTGACTGACTGCGGGCTAAGATAGTATGGTCATCATTATCATGGTGTGGTACCAACACCAACTCAGTCTGTAGTAAGTGACTCTGATTAAGTCCAGACTGCATCTGCAGTAGTAGGAGTACAAATAATGTGGTTAACAACAAGGAAAAATTGACTGTCACTTGAGTCACTTTTACTTTGTAGATTAACTAGTATAGTTCGACTTCATGCACATTCGCTCAGAGTCAGCAAGCATCCAATGCAATGCATGGCATCATTCATTAATCATACCTGTCTTGCTCTTCTCTTTGGCTGTCAGATAAGATGCTGAGCCTTCTGACAGTGATGAGTTCACTTTTGGGTGCCTGCTCAAGTTCTTCTGACAGTGAACATTTGGGGAAGCCTGCAGACAAAGGTAGAAGCCTTAGCACAGTGATGAGTTTCGGACTTTCGGCTTGGAAAGTACAAAACAGAAGATAGCTATAGTAGTCACGTACATTTCACTTCTAATGGAGGGACTGTTACAGGCAACATTTAATGTACTATTCTCCATCTCCATCCAATGTCTCGCTTGATGGAAATGTATTTAGGGCGCAGGACTCTGAGCAGTGGAGTGGACAGTTAAATGCACAGACGTGCAGCTCCAATAGGTAAATAAAAATAGGGGATGGTGGGGATGGATTTGTTGTGATTTGATTTGAAGCAGAAAGACAGATACACACACAAATAAAGGAAGGAAGAAAGTAACAATTTGAAAGCCTAGTTGTCAGGAATGAGGAGCTTGTCCTCAAACTGTGGTGGTTCAGACAGAAGTAGGTCATGTAATACACTACTTATCTTTTCGGAGTTGCTCTCCTCTTCCCCCTGCTGTGATTCACGTATTTTGTACTCCGTTGGTACGAAGTGCTGATTCATTTTGATCATGGTTAACCTCTCCACGCTTTTGGGCGAGAGACTGGTCCTTTTCACAGTTACAATGACACCAGCAGCACTGAAAACACGCTCAGAAGAGACACTTGCGACAGGGCAAGCCAGATACCTTATCACCAGCCTGCCGAGCACTGGCCATTGGCTTCTTTTCCCATACCAATACACCAATGGGCTTTGCTCCATGAAGACCTCTGTTGTGTCATCCACATAGGCCTGGACCATCCGCTCAATGTTCAGGGGTTCTCCGATTTGCTTGGCCTCTTTTGACTCTGCATCAGCAATGGACTTACCCATCCCTTTCTGTAGAAACCAATCAGTTACCATTTGGTCTGATGATCCTGTTTTTGTTGTTGTTGTTGTTGATGTTATTATTGGCAGTGTTGGTGACTGCTGGGAGGCAAATGCACTGCTCTCAAGCTCTGAAGTAGAACTTGACTCTGGATGCCCTCTAGTACTTGCTCTGTCCTGTGGCGGCAGGCCTCTAATTAAGAGCCGTTCGTTTTCTAAATCAGTGGCTTCCTCAGCTATCAAAGGTTTGCACTTGGCAACATCCACTTCTGAAAAAGGAATTACTGCATTACTGTTCAGAAATAATTTGTACCGTGGATCCAAAATTGTGGCAGTAATGTAATGTCGATGTGACACAATCTTATTTTGAATCCTGGTATTTTCAGATAAGCGAGTGGCTAAGGTGTTCGCCAAATAACATGCGTCTACTTTGTCATCCACACCTTCGTACATCTCAGACACTTCCTTCAGCTGTTGCTCTAGAACATGGGTACTCACAAACTTTTTGTCGGGGCCAAAATTACAGTGTGGTTAGTGGCCGAGGGCCGCACCGGTGGGGGCGGGGTCAGTGAGTGGGCGGGGTTAGAGTAAAAAAAAAATCAAACCCATTTAAAAATCTGTGCTTAGCATAGTTTGCCACCCTACTGGTATTTTGCGGTTTGTCATTGTATCCAGGTATATCAGATACAACCAGTGACATTATACCTGCAACAAGTCCGGAATATTGGCTTTGCCAATGATTGTTAGTTGCATAAGATAAATAAGCAACCACTATGGCTTTGTTGTAAATATATTATAATATTGAAAATGCTTCAGTTATGAGACTATGAAAGAACTAAAACAAGTCTATTTGAATTACATCAAAATCTTTGAGCAGTGATGCTGGTATTGAGATGAGATATTGTTGTTCACCCGGAGGGCGAAAATGGAGATCCCAATAGTTGTTAGTCGCATAAGATAAATAAGCAACAACTATGGCTTTGTTGTATATAAAATTGAAAATGCTTCAGTTCTGAAATTATGAAACTGTGAAAGAACTAGCACAGGCCTATTTGGAATTGCATCAAAGGCTTTGTGTTTCTGTTGGGTTGATATTTATCTAAGGGTGAAAATGAAGACCCCAGTAGTTGTTAGTTGCATAAGATAAATAAGCAACAACTATGGCTTTGTTGTATATAATAATGAGAATGCTTCAGGTCTGAAATGATGAGACTGAAAGAATGAAAACAGTCGATTTGAAATGACAAAGGCTTTTTGAGCAGTAGTGCTGCTGCCGAGTTGATGTCTATTTGTTTTTCACCATGAAGGCAAAAATGGGGGGGGGGGGGAACAAACTCGCATAAAAAAAGTTCATTTTAACCGAAGATTAACTCACAATACGGCAACAGCGCCATCTACTGTCCTGTGCTCTTAAATTAATATGCAAAACCACTCAAAAAGTAAAAAACATCCATAACTCTTCTGCCCAAGATTTTAGGCGCCCTGGAAAACCCCAAACAATATCTTTATCTTTTGTGCGGTGCATGAACAAGGTCTAGCAACAGAAATCCACAAAGTATGGGGGCCCAGGCATAACAATTATGGCATTGGCATATAATACTGCTTTCGCGGCAATTGGTGCCAGGGGCCAGTGAATCTCGGCTCAGTTTCAACTGGGCACACTGCTTCCGTTGGCGTCTGAAGTAAGTCCTGCTGCTACGCAAGCCTATGAGGTCACGAGGGCAGATGAGGGCGGTGCGCAGGTAAGCATAGAGACACTAATTGTCTCCGCATGCCCTTTGACCTTTTTTTCTCGCAAATGCGGCCCCCAAGGAGACACCACACCCGCAGTAATGGCAGCTGAGTCCGTGACTGCTGTTGGGGCCGCAAGGAAAGGTCTGGTGGGCCGCAATTGGCCCGCGGGCTGTACTTTGAGTACCGCCGCTCTAGCATGTACAACAATGGGATAGCTTGCCCCATAGTACAGTCCTCCCTGCTGACTGTACGTGTGAAGACCTCAAAAGGAAGTAGCATCTCTGTCAGGCATTTTACGAGGTCCCATTGGCCCATCTAAACGGTTATGGCTTTCACAGTAGGATCCCCTAATCTTCTTGTCATGACATAAGCCTTAAGTGGTATGTACTGCTCAAACAGACGATCAAGCATGTAATATGTTGAGTTCCAACGTGTTGGCACCTCCTGGATGAGTGCTTTGACTGGCATTTTACGCTCACATTGAATGACCCTCAGCTGCTTCCGGGCTTTAAAAGAATGGTTGAAATGTGTGCATACTCTTCTGCAGGTGGTCAGTAAGTTGCTGACTGTGCTTTCAGTTTTCAGAAAGTCTTGAACAACAATCTTAATGCAGTGTGCCAAACACGGGACCCTTAAATAGCCACAATCTTTCATGGCCTTAACTACATTACTGCCATTGTCTGTGGCAACAAAACCAATGTTAAGCACTCTTGGTGGCAGCCACTCAAAGACCTTGCTGTTAAACACATCCAAAATGTTTGCAGCAGTATGAGATTTATCCATAGCAAACATGGCTACAGTTGCATGTTTGCGAGTGTCTTTAAAAATCTCAGCAGTGTCAATGCCTGCAGATATCTTTTCTCTAACACCCAAAAAAGCGATCCAATGTGCAGTGATGCACATGTAATCAGTGGCTTGGCAACTGGTCCACATGTCTGTTGTCAGGTGGATACTCTGAAGAGCACTCTGTTTTAAGGCTTTTCCAAGCAATTCCAGCACGTCGTGATGTAGTGCTGGAACAGCAACTCTGACGAAATAGTAGCGGCTGGGAACCTTCCATTTTGGGCAGATGGTTGTCACAAATTCCAGAAAACCCACCCCTTCAACAAAAGAAAAAGGGAGAAGTTCCAGTGCTAACATTTTAGCCAGCTTCGCATTATACAAACGTGCTATTGGGTGGTTGCGTTTGTACTGTCCCTCCTGCCTAGTAAACATGCAAAGAATGGCACGCTGCGTGGTATTCCTTTCTGTCGGCTCGACGTGGCACTTTTTTTTGAATTGCAGTACTCCTTTATGTCTCAGGCTGACTCTTACTCTGGTGCCACTGAGATGTTGCTGATGTTGAGGATGTGGGCGGTACGACTGCAGTGCTGGGGACTACTTTGTGTACCACTACGAGAGAGAAAGTCTCCCTCTTCTTCTTGTTCATGTTCCACCTTGAGCGGACCTTCTACTCCTTTATCCCCACCAACAGCAATGGTTCCAGTTTTGCAGTTTTTATGCGACAAAGGTGGTCCTCCCAGTTGATTGTGTGGTGTTTTTTCAGATGGGTCATTTGGCCTCCAGTACCATAGTTTGTACCAAGCTTACCACGACTAACAGAGGTATGACAAATGGAGCATATAGCAATGTTCTCCTACGCTAACTGTAAAGAAGTCCTACACTGGGGAGGTTAACTTTTGTCTCCTGCTGGAGGTGCCACTTCCAATGCCGGATGAGCTGGAGGGTGTGTGTTGAATTTGACTCTGTGGCTATGCAGTACCTCTACCTACTTCTGCTGAGGTGGTGCTTGTGCTGGATATTGGACGCTGCCGGCCCATTGCTAATGCAAATATGGAAGCTGGAGGTAGTGTTGGTGTTACCTACGTTGGAGGTATGCGTGCTACATCCCTACTAGTCGCAGCTATTCTGGATAGGTTAATGATGTTGGTCTTCATGTCCTCGGGGCCAGGAGTGATCTTCGTGATAACTGGCTCTTCATCATCATTATCCTGCTGTTCTACATCGTCCTCCATACGTCAAAGGCTTTCTGGAACCTTCCTTTTCCCTAGCCTGGTTTAGGGATGTGTCTCCCTCTCATGCTCAGATTGTTGTGGCTCCCAAGTGAGATCTAGATCATCAGAAGGGATGCTTGGCGAAGAACTCGATGAACTAACCCTCCTTTTCCTTGTTGGGGATTTGGGAGACAATCGATCTCCTGAATGAGTGGCTTCCTCCTCCTCTTCCTCTACATGAGGCTCAATTTCCTGATCTGCCCCGACTTCGGGAGGAACAACAACTACTATTGCGGGCGCTGGTTGCGGCTGTTGTTGTTCACCACTTATCTGCTGTGTTCCCTCCTGCATTGATTGTGTACTACTTTGAGATAGGTCAGGCTCAGCATCACTGCTTTCCACCATTAGGTTGGCTATCTTTTCCACACTCATCTGCTTGGGCCTGGGTTTGGGGGTTGGGCCCACTGATACAGAGGTAATGCCCACAGCTTGCTGCAGGCGTAATGTTTGTTTTCCCACAAAAGGTTTTGTGGTCAACACCAGACTTAAATATCACTTCCTTCTTCTGTTTTTCCTTCTTCTCAGCAACTTTCTTGGTCTAGGAAGACCGGGTACCTGCCTTCTTTGGGCCCATCTTCTTCAGATGTCAACAGCACTCAGTTGCACAAGTTGAAAAGATGTTTGTTCAGGTCACACCACAGGTCACATAAAACAGCAGGACGTCTGTCTGACAGTACAACGGGCGATGATGACAGACACCTCCTCCTCAGTCTTTTGTGCACCTAAAAGCAAAAAAGCCAAAAGAACATCAGTCAAACTTTGAATTTGTTGTGCTTTAAATTGAATTACTACTACTGTACTGTGTACACTCAGGAAGAGTAAGAATAGCAAAGAACAAAAATAAAAATGTAGTGAAAGTGGAACCTGTTTGGCCTTAATTTGTGCATCATGTAGGATGGATGCAGCATCAGGGACCTGCAGCTGGCAATGGGGATGGAAGCAGCAAGCCAAGAAGAACAATGGAAATACACACAGGACTATGTGGCAAAAACAGCACACTACTGCTATCACCTCAAAATTGCCCTAAGCCACATGGTCACTCATCATCACAGGTACAAGGCCCGGAAAACAATGAACTCAAGCAGGCCTATATCCCTATAAGGCCAGACAAAGAAGGCCTGTTATACAACACAGCTTTAATGCAAAAAAAAGAATCTGCATGGCTAAAAAGGTTGGAAAGTTACACAACAAGAACACATACACATGCAACAAAGGCATTTGTTAACACACATCCAAAAAGTTAACTAGAACCCAAAAAACACATTTTGGAATTCAATCCAATGCCATCCATGCCCTAAATGATGTTTAAATTTAACAGACAACATAGAAACAGTTGCATCAAGCACCCCTGATGGTTGAGTACATCTGGGAGTCTGGGCCTAGTGGCAGAATAGGCCACAAGTTTGGAGGCCTATGGTTAAAACAACAGTGGATGGTCCCACAAAATGGACGCCACCACATGGCCTGGCCACCCACAACAACATGGCAAAAGCACAATGCTTGCCTTGACAAAATGGCTGCCACCCACATGGTCAGTCCACCAACAACAAGAAAGTATATACAAATGAATTCAAGCAGGTCTTTCTCACGATATGGCTAGGCAAAGAATGCCTGTTACACAACACAGCTTTAATGCAAAAAAGATAATCTGCATGGCTAAAAAGGTTGGAAAGTTACACAACAACAACACATACACATGCAACAAAAGGCATTTATTAACACACATCCAAAAAGTTAACTAGACCCCAAAAAACACATTTTGGAATTCAATCCAATGCCATCCATGCCCTAAATGATGTTTAAATTCAACAGACAACATAGAAACAGTTGCATCAAGCACCCATGATGATTGAGTACCTCTGGGAGTCTGGGCCTACTGGCAGAATAGGCCACAAGTTTGGAGGCCTATGGTAAAAGCACAGTGGCTGGTCCCACAAAATGGCCGCCACCACATGGCCAGCCCACCCACAATTAAGAAAGTACATACAATGAACTCAAGCAGGCCTATATCACTAACTATATGAACTCCTAGGGTTACCTATTGGCTGAAAAGCCCTTATTTAATTAACACACACCCAAAAACTGAAATTCCACTCCAAAAAACACATTTTGCAATTCAATCCAATGCCATCCATGATGTTTAATTAACACTTGAAATTCAACAGACACCACAGACACATGGTTGGACCCATGGATACCTCTGGGTCTACTGGCTGACATTTCAAAGAAATACAACTTGGCCCCTATTGAAAGCCCAGAAAACTGTAGCGGGAAAAAGCCCCAATCAAACAAACATGTACACCAATTCTCCAACTTACTTGTAAAATAAAATCTCAAATAAATAAATCCAATCCAATCCATGATATGATGCAGCACACATACACAAAAAGTGATCCTTCCAGCTCCAAATCTAAATGAAAGTGAACAGCACCTGGACAAAGCACTGGGAGGAGCCCCTGCTGGAAAGTAACAGGAAGTTGGAGACTCAGGGGCACTTCCTTCCTCTTGAAAAAAAGAGTAGAAAAAAAAGAGGACTACTTGCACAAAAGACTACAGCCAAATCACAATCTGAGCAGTTTTTCTTGGCAAAATGATCATTTTCGAGAAGGTTTTATCGTGCTCGAGAGATATTCTTTGCCAGATTGTAGTTTCTGCGTGTTCTGGAACGCGATCTTACCAACACTGGCGCCGGACGGAGATAGCGCGTCCGAATGACGTGTTCGCGCGTCCGAATGACGTGGTTGCATTCGCACAGTCTCGCGGGATTATGCGGCTGGATTCCAAACCTCGTGGTGCACGCGACCGGGATAGAAAATCAAGTCGGCGAATGCAGAATCACGGTAAGACGTTACCGCGCCCGCGAGAAATTGAGCGCGCAAGGAAGAAAAACACTACACTACACAGTAGATTGCGTAGTATTCGACAACTTCACGCTCTACGCGAACCGCAAACTTACCGAAACTTTGCACGCTCCGCGAGCGGAGCGTTGTTCACCGCCCGGGGTTAAAAATAACTATTATCTCACAAATTAAGTAAACACAAAATACGGGAAAACCACACAGAGAATGCTGTCAGTGTACGCATTGTGGGACCAATGATATCAAACCAGCACCTGGCCACAGGCATATATAAAAACGAACAGATCATTATAATCAGACTGAAAACTGTCATAGATATAGTGAAAAATCACCAACAGTACCCGCACCACAATGAAACTTGAATAAGTAAAACTAGTATGAGCAAACGATTTCCAAGACACGAACAGAGAGCATAAAAGAGGAGCCCCCTATTCTTACCAGTGTCAGTGCCCGCAGCACCGTTATCATGGTCCAATGTTTGCCGAGTAACGAAAGATACCTTTGCTGTAGAGAATCTACTTCTGTATTATATTACATATAAGGACATATGTGCTGTCTAGTTCAATTGCTAGATAGTTCAAGTGAACAGGGAAGCTATCTTAAGTATATGTTCTGTATACTGGTCCTTATGAGTTCCCCACCTACATGATGGCTTCACTGAAGCCCTTGGTGTTTGGTATCAAACACTTTGTCTTAATAAATCCTAAATGATGCCATTAGTGGATTTATTAAAACATGCATCAGAGGGCCTTGTAGAACACCTACCAGCCTCTTAGTGTGCTGGCTGACTGGTATTATCCATCCTGCCACCACAGACATGTTTTTGACCCCCTGCAAGTGAGACCGTGTACTCTCTGAGGCCAGAAAGAATGCCTGCTCTGGAGCAAGGTGTTCACATCTCACAGCAGGATGGCTAGTGAATGTGCATATCAAGGCCAGAGGCTCTGCCGCCTAAAATACGCAACTCCGGATTCCCCCAGACCTGGGAGATGCCCCCTGCTGCCCTGAGGCCCATTTGGCACCAGGACGGGCAGGAAATTTGTGATGCTAGGAGGCATGATGCACCACCAGGTCAGTTACACCCTGTAATGCAGGCTGCCTGATGTGTCTTATGAAAGAAGTGTTCCACCATTTTGATTTTGATGGAAATAGGGATTCTGGGACAGGGTTATGCCCACTCCCCACGGGAAGTGGTCATATAGGGTGTGTAGTGACCCTGAGGGTAAGTAGTCCATTGGCTACTACCCTTCACATCCCATAACGCCTGTAAATTGAGTATTTAGGTGGTCCCCTGCCACTAAGAACTTAGATTCATTTGAGAGAAGAAAGAAGAGGACAAACCAGAGCTGAAGAAGTAAGAACTGCAGACTGCCAATGGACTTTGGTGTCAAACCCTGCCTGCCTACCTGCTCTTGTTTCGATGATTGCAACACCCCAACATGTCCTGCAACTGAGCAGCCTCCAAAAGTCTTGGTGGGCCTCTAGGACTTCAACAAGCCATCAGCATCTCCCTTCAAGTGGAGGAGCCACTCCCCTGTAAACTGCAGGCACCGACCACAATGTCTGACTCATCGTTCTGCTCTTCACTCGGCCCACCAACCCAGAAGCCACACAGGAAGAGGTCACCATGCTCCAAGAGGTCATATCTGTCTCTCCACCAAGTGAGAAGATACCAGGACCAACCAGAGTCACCTTATACCAATACCTTCGGTACTGGGCCCCTTGGAGCAACCAAAGCTTGTTTGAGTCCAATCTGGACTCCAACACCGCATAGACTGAGCAGTCAATGAGGGACATCAACACGGCAGAAGCCAACACCAAGAGTTGCCCAGCTGTCTTGATGTGTCGTCCTTTACAGGTTTAACCAAGATCCATGGGTGCTTTTGGCACACAGATAACAGTCTACCAAAACCCTCCACACCTGAGTCCCACAGCCCAGGTCCATAACAGCTGATGGTGCTCTCCTGCTCTAAGCCCCCCCACCAACGAGCCCCCCCCTTTGGTAGCTTCAGGCAGGTCCCCAAGTCCCCCTATACAGCCTGTTTCTAGGTGGCCTCCCTCTGCATGCAAGGATACCAACCCGTCCAGCAGGTACACTCTAGTGTAGGTAAACTCAACCTGCTGGTGGTACTTCGGAGCTTGTCCCCCTAGCACCTTAAGTCGAACAGGGAACCCCTGAGAACTGTTTGCAAATAACTGTATGCAGTATATGCCCTTTTCTCCATAGGAAAGCATTCCCACGTAAAAAAGTATTTAAGTGACATTTTTACTTACCTGGCAAAATTGCTATTACGAAAAGTACTCTCCCATTTGCGAAGTTCGGTTTGAAAATCAATATAAAAATACTTGTTTTTCTAAATTGGTCTTGAGTTTCTTCTTGAGTGTGTGAGTTATTTATTGACTCTGTGTGTACCACTACCCTCTGATAAGCCTAAATTGCTCACCAACACAACCAAAAAAGAGAGCATTTGGGATTATTAAGTTAAATCCTGTAAACCAATAAGGGTCGTCTGGACATTCTACATAATATACATCATTTTAGTATTCTACTTAAAAAGCCAGATACCTACAACTTTTAAATAAGTACGTTTTTATTTTATGGACTCATAGGCTAATTAGTTTTATACTGATGCTTTGAGAATTACTGTTTCATTGTAATGATTTTAATTAATCGCACAATAAAAACCAATTCTAAATCCCCTCCACAGTTGTCTTGACTCTCACTCTCTCAGGTGGAGGAGCAGACTGTAGCCTCCCCAGCTGCAGGCGTGCAGTTACTCTTTTTCTGGACAGTGCTTCAGGCAGGGAGTAGAGAACCCTAGGTTTCACACCAACCCCCCATGTCATTGTTATGGGGCATCAATCCCTATGCTGCCATGGAATAGGTACACAGAGTGTGAGGGGAAGAAGTGGGGCACACAGTGCTACACCCCCACTCTTCCAGTACTTCTGTTGGGGTGTTAGAACATTCATTTCAGCTTAAATATTAATAGCAGATTCATGTGTTTCACCTGTCTGGTTGTTATCCATGGATACCCCTGACAACTGTTCTAACGCATCTATTATCAATGAAATACCTGATTGACTTTGTCTCTGACTCTAAAGACTTTCTGTGAATGAGAAGATCCTCACTTAACGCTATGGTTGTAACAACTTCATTTGTTTAGCTATCTACCAGACCTTCTGCCACCAATTCTTTAAAATATACATAGAGTGTTCCACGGCTCCGCCCCAAAAAAGTATTCATCTTTTACTTCATGCTATTGGCTGTTTGGTGTATCTTTCCCTTTCCTATGGAGTACATGTACTGTGATGCATGAGGCAGTTCTTTACTTCTACAAAGTACCCTGAATCATCACACATTCAGTTGTTTATGTAATATACAGATCTATAAACAAAGCAATCATTAGTTGGTATTTTTGTCAGTGCAGCAGCCTTTGTTTGGATATGCACAGGGGCTGCTCTTTTGGTTTCTTTGTACACGCCCCGGGTGCTTACTGTTTGTCCTATGAGCATGTATTTTTATTCACCAGTATCAACAGTTAACATGCGATTAATAAAATCTGAAATTGTATGGGACCAGATGAAGGATGCAAGATTCTATGGCAGGACCGGAGGCTTCGGATTATGCCTTACTTCCTTTGCTTTATTGCACAAACAGCAGCAATAAAACACATACAAAAACTACTTTTCCCATGAACAGTTAGGAAAACAAAAAGTCTCAACGGTAGTCCTTGCTGCTGTTTGTGCAATAAAGCGAAGGAAGTAAGGCATAATCCTCGACTCCGAGTCCTTAATAGAATTAGAACTTACCAGCACCAAGGCTAGGCAAATTCTCATTCTATTGGGCCTGTATGTAAGAATGAGCTTTTGAATGAAAGTAGGGACTTTCACATACAATACTCTATGAACAGTGCAAAACGTTTAAAGACTATATGCTCTTTCATTGGACATGGTTAAAGTGTTTTCAACACTGGGTGAGCATGACAACATCCAAGAGCACCCATTACCAGCCTAGATACATACCTGATTTAGAGTAATTTGTATAAATCACAGCAAGTACTCTGGTAAGCCATGATGGAGAGCATTGGCAAAGACCTTATGCTTTGCTATTCTTTGTGAGAAAAGGGATCTGTTCACATTTCTCATATAGTATGTGTAAGTAAATGCTATGGCACAGATCTGAGTGGATAATGATAGGTTGAGGTCAACCATAACACCTAAATTCTGAGCTGATCTACCAGCAATATGTGACTCCATCTTTTTGACCCACTAACAATCCAGCGAGAGATCACTAGGACCATTCACCATCATGCAGTAAGAAGGCTGAACATTGGGGGACTCCACATACAAAAGACAGATTGGTCGCAACAAAAAGAGGAAAGTGTACAGATTCAGTCCTGTCCAGTCAAGAATGAATGCAAACATGCCATTGTAGATGCTGTAATCCCTGCAGCAACCTACATAAACCATCAGCACAGTATGGTCAACAATTTCATATTTCAAAACTGTTTATTATATGGTGTGGTTGTGAGACCTCACAGAGTAATACACTCACTACCTGTTCTTGGTCAAGTCAGATTTGTTTAAAAAACCTTAGCTGAATCATGGGTATCTGAAGCGCTGAGCAGTCAGGCCTTATCAAAGGAATAAGCATTATGAAGTACCCGAACAATTAAATAAGAGAGAAAGAAGACTCAATAAAGATCTCACATGGCTTTAGGCTGAATTGTTATCTTTAATTTGACACTTCAATGATAAAAATCCACTGTAGGGTTCCAGAAAGATGACTATTTAAAGTAACACTAAATCACTGCTTTTTCATTCAACGCAATAAATCATTGTAATGGACTGTACGTGGGGTAAAGCTTTGCTTGTTTTGGAAAACTTTTATGATGTAAACTATTACTCTGTTCCGCTTTGGGTGACTAACACTAACAGGGAGAGAGTCACAGAGGCCAACGAGGCTTGGCTGAACAGTTACCTTGTATTCAAAGCAGTCTCTAGTCCAGTTTCAGGCTCTGTGGGAGGACCAGCATTGTCTTTAATGGAGTGGTCCTATTAAAAGGGATACTGAATGTCGAAAATGCTGAAAGATGCTGAGGATCCTGATCTGTGGTGGGGTTCTTCCTGGGGTTACTCCTCAGTCCATGAGCAACATGGAGCAACTTTGGCCACTGGGGTCAATGTCTTGTGTGTTCCGGTTAAAGTTTAGCCAAAAACAGTTGCCACTTGTCTATTGATCTCCAGTTACATTGAAATTAGCAGACGCCTTTAACTGGCGATAACTTCCTTGCTTGGTGACTAAACTGCACTCTGATGACTCACCCAGGTCCAGGAGAGGTCAGGGCAAACTTTTAAGGTCTCTCAGGCTGCACGCTGGCCGTCAGCAGTGGTCAGACATTATAGGCTATTCAGCTGTCCATGGCATGCTTCTTCAGCTTTTGTGCCCTTGTAGCTGTAACAGGAAGTCTGCAAACTTACTCTTCGGGTCATTTCTTCTGTCTGAAGCTTGGGGACGACTCGAGCAGGGCACCATGACACAATCCTGTCTTTACTAGCACAAGGAGCAGCAGGTGAAGTCCAGTCTTGGCACAGCCTTGCTTTGCTGGGTTAATGGAACAGCAGGGCAGTCCTTCTTCAGTCCTCTTTTCAGTATGGATGTGGTCTGGGTGGCAGGAGTGCCACTTGTATACTCAGTATGTGCCCTTGGGGATGTGGTGACGATAGCCAATGGCTACCATGTCCCCTGCTGCCTAGTGATGACTTCCTGAAAGCACTATTCTGCCCAATTCCAATATGGCAGAATCACTTCCTTGGGGTGAGGAGCTCCCTAGCCTACCTCAGCAATATGCTACATGGCATCCATCCTTCTGTCCTCAAAACTAACCTGTCTGCTAGAAAAAAAGAGCTGCTTCTCTCATGTGTGTTCACCATTTGCTCTTAAAAGGTGGCTCCCCCATAGACATTTACCTTTTGGGCTCACACTTTGTTTGGCCTTCCAGCCAAGGAGAGGTCACACCTCTAAAATGGCAGGCCCTTTGTGTTCCTTCTTGAGAGTCATTCACACCTCGTCCCAGTAGGTCAAAAAGCTGTTTAGTGGCCAGCAACCGTAAATGGTCACTGCAATACTTTGGCAACATAGTGACTACTTACTAAAGTTTCCGTATGTGCAAAAGTTACAATAAATTTCACTTGAGCAACAAGTCAGGTTTAATGTAACAATTCTTTTGATACCTTGAAGTATCGTATTTAGTAGTCCCATTCAGAAGTCAGCAATGCTGAGTTGTCAGCATCTAACCCTGTACTCGCTAATGGGGCTACTAACCTTTCTACAGATACTGTGGGGTTTCTACTGCCAGGACATATAAAAAACAATTCCTTCCTTTTAATGGATGGAACCCTACCATAGGGGTCCTTAGGCCTGCCTCAGGGTTGGCTTTAGGGAAGTCAGCCAGTGCAGCTGCACCTGGCATTGAGTTGAAGGGGGACGCTGTGTTTAGAAATAACTTATGGCTTTAAATGTACCTGCTGCAGAGTACCTTGTGGGACCTTCGTTTTTCAGGCAACCATAAAAATATTGAGATAACTCGGGTGATCAATGTTCCTGATAGAGAAAGATCATAGTTTTGTTTAGTGGCAGTTTTAACTCTTCATAAAGTAGCGCAGAGGCTTAATATGCCTGCTGCGAAAAACGTGTACTAGGCAGATCATAGAAATGTATTTTATGTAGATAGCTCAGTGGGTTACTGCTTTTGTCACAGAGATCCTTTTGTTACTTGCAGTTCATAAGTTACAATCTTAATATATCGCAATGAGCTATGAATGGTGATCAAGGAGCTGCATGCAAACTGCATTGTTTGGTTTAAAACATTATGTTCTTCCCTCAGTCTTTCATTATCCTAATCTTACTAAAAAGGTTTGTTTGGGTGGAAATACATTGTTATTACTAAAGCCGATCCAAACCACTGTGGTACGTTTTACATCCCACGTTTGTGCTTTTCCGGACCAAACACTCTTAAAATATACTTCCTTCTAGTGTGGATGACGTGATTCCAGCACCTTGTAATCCACATTGTTTTATGTCATATTTCCTATAGACTGATTTACAAATGTATGAATCTTTGTCTCTGTATAATGTGTGTGTGATGTAAAGTTTCCTACAGAGGGGGCTAATAAGTAAGTTAACTTGTGCACATTGTGAGTGAACCAAATCAGTTGAAAAACCAGCAGTATTAGTCCAAAAACTTAGGGACGATGATGCAAAAAAGTGGAATTTCTTTACTGCAGATAGGTGCAATAATATCAATGAACTGGTACCTTTGCCATCAAAAGCCATCCACAGAAAATACTTTATGCTGAGTGAAAAACATCTTGATTAACACTTAATTCTAGAACAGTGTATAACCCACAGTTTGACTCCTTGAGCCTAAACCAAAAATGAGAGATGTATTTTTCTTCTAGAAGCCATCAATGAGAAATCCAACAAGGGTAAGTGCAAAGAAATATGGACATGGCAAAACTGATTCTAGAAATTAAATGGCTCAAGAACTCAGTAAAGGGATTTGGGCCAACCAAGTTGCTTGTGGGGAAATATTGTAGCGAAAATTGATAGCTATAATAGATTGGTTAGACACAGAATAGAACAGAACTTTCAGCAACATGGAGACAGGGCCAGAATGTAGATCTATTGCCATTCAGACAAACTTCCTTCCATCTGCTTTCTCCTTCTTTCACAGGGTTGGCATCTGGAGTACTAGGTCTGCAGCGAAACGAGCCACCCCTGGGGTATCCAGTGCAGCAAGTGTTAGTGATGATCACAGCTGGTACTAATGTGTCGATAACAGTGTAGCTCTGTATCTCTAAGCACTGTTGTAGGAAGGAGGATCAGGAGCTGTGAAGAGGGTGAGAGAGAGAGAGAGAGAGAGAGGGAGAGAGAGAGAGAGAGAGAGAGAGGGAGAATGAGAGAGAGAGAGAGAGAGAGAAAGAGAAGAATGTGCGGAGGAACATGGACATGGTCATTGATAAACTGTAAACTGTGTGGATTCTGACAACATCCCAGCCTATGTTTCCTACTTTTTCCACATATTGTGGAGATACAATATTTTACAACTACCTCTTCCTGAACCAGCAGCCCCCTTTAAACAAAAGAAGGGATTTAGGAGATCTTCTGGAACTTGTGTGATTGTACATGTATGGTATAAGGTTGCAAAGACATATCTCTGTATTCAACCCAAATGGCTAACAGCACTGCCACAGCTACCACTAATGTTATAAGATGAAGCCTGCTATACCACTATACTGCTACTTCACTAATATTTTTTGGCAACTTGAGGCACTGACCTAGAGTAACTTCTCTGTCTGATATGGCAAGCATGCTTAGAAAAAGTAGAAATTATATTAAAGCACCTTATGTAATCTTACTGGCACTGAAAGCAAGTTCTACTCTAAGAGGTGGAGCTTAACGCTATGACTATATCTTCTCTGTTACTATTTTTAAGCTCATTTGTGATTTTGTTGAAGAAGCTCATCTTTTCTAGAGGGCAGCATGACATCTGTACCTATGGATGTAGATGAAACCCGAATAAGTGGCCATTTTTGTTCCCTAGGCTGCTGCTCATTTGCTTCGTTTGGCTGATGTGATTAGCTGGCTGCATATATTTGAATCTACAATTAATGACCACCGTACGCCGAGACGCTAACTGTGGTTCAAAAACCTAGAAGAAAATTGCGGTTAGAGGAAAATTGCTACCTACTTGGTCATCACTAGTCATCCTCCTGTTTTTCGGAGTTCTTACTGCCAGCGATGTCAACAAAAAGCCTTCTGGTGGTACCCACGACTTAATCAATCAATCAATCAATCAATCATGCCATTTGTATAGCGCACTACTCACCTGGGAGGGTCTCAAGGCGCTTGGGGGGAGGGGTATGCTACTGCTCGAACAGCCAGGTCTTGAGTTGTTTCCTGAAGGCGAGATGGTCCTGGGTCAGCCGAAGGTGGATGGGGAGGGAGTTCCAAGTCTTGGCAGCCAGGTAAGAGAAGGATCTTCCTCCGGCGGTGGCTCTTCGGATGCGTGGTACGGCTGCGAGGGCGAGGCTGGTGGACCGTAGCTGGCGGGTGGGCGTGTAGAAGGTCAGGCGGTCGTTGAGGTACTTGGGGCCCAGGTCGTGGAGAGACTTGTGTGCGTGGGTGAGGAGCCGGAACGTGATCCTCTTGTCGACGGGGAGCCAGTGCAGGTTCCTCAGGTGGCTGGAGATGTGGCTGCGTCGGGGGACATCCAGGAAGAGTCGGGCGGAGGCGTTCTGGATGCGCTGGAGTCTTTTCTGTAGCTTGGCTGTGGTTCCGGCGTAGAGGGCGTTTCCGTTGTCCAGTCGGCTGGTGACGAGTGCCTGGGTGACAGTCTTCCTGGTCTCGGTCGGGATCCAGCGGAAGATCTTGCGAAGCATACGCAGGGTGTTGAAGCACGATGAGGAGACGGCGTTGACTTGTCTGGTCATCGAGAGGGAGGGGTCCAGGATGAAGCCCAGGTTGCGTCCGTGGTCGGTTGGCTTGGGTGCGGTGCCCAGGGCTGGGGGCCACCAGGAGTCGTCCCAGGCGGAGGGCGAAGATCCCAGGATGAGGACTTCCGTCTTGTCCGAGTTCAGTTTCAGGCGGCTGTCCTTCATCCACTCGGCGACGTCTTTCATCCCTTCGTGTAGGCAGGTTCTGGCGGTGTCGGGGTCTCTGGTGAGGGAGAGGATCAGCTGGGTGTTGTCGGCGTAAGAGATGATGTTGAGGTTGTGCTGGCGTGCGATGGCTGTGAGAGGTTTCATGTAGATGTTGAAGAGGGTGGGGCTGAGTGAAGATCCTTGCGGGACGCCGCAGATGACTTCGGTGGCCTCGGAGCGAAACGGGGGGAGGCGGACTCTTTGTGTTCTTCCGGCGAGGAACGAGATGATCCACTCCAGTGCCTTCTCTTGGATACCGATGTTGCTGAGGCGCTGGACTAGGGTGCGGTGGCAGACCGTGTCGAACGCAGCGGAGAGGTCCAGGAGGATGAGGGCCACTGTTTCCCCCTTGTCGAGCAGGGTCCGGATGTCGTCGGTGGCTGCGATGAGGGCGGTCTCGGTGCTGTGGTTGGCTCTGAAGCCGGACTGCGAGGGGTCGAGGGATCCGTTCGTCTCGAGGAAGGCGGTCAGCTGTCTGTTGACGATCTTCTCGATGACTTTAGCAGAAAAAGGGAAGAGCGAGATGGGGCGGAAGTTTTTGAGATCGGTGGGGTCCGCTGTAGGTTTCTTCAGGAGGGCGCTGATCTCGGCGTGCTTCCAGCTCTCCGGGAAGGTGGCGGTGTTGAAGGAGGCGTTGATGATGTTCCGGAGTTGGGGTGCGATGGTGGAGTCGGCCTTGTTGAAGACGTGGTGTGGGCAGGGGTCGGTCGGTGATCCGGAGTGGATGGTGTTCATCGTGCGGGCTGTGTCTTCGGTGGTCACCGTGGTCCAGGTGCGAAGGGTGGCGGTGGGGGGCGTTGGTTCGACGGTTGGGTGCGTGGGTGGGGCGCCGAAGCTGTTGTGGATGTCGGCGATCTTGCGGTGGAAGAACGAGGCGAGGGAGTCGCAGAGGTCTTGTGACGGAGTGATGTCGTTGGTGCCGGTGCTGGGGTTGGAGAACTCCTTGACGATAGTGAAGAGCTCTTTGCTGTCGTGGGCGTTGTTGTCCAGTCGTTCCTTCAGGGATTTCTTCTTGGTGGTGCGGATGAGCTGGTGGTGCTTGCGGGTAGCGTGTTTGAGGGCGGTCATGTTGTCGGTGGTCCGGTCGAGGAGCCAGGCTTTCTCGAGGGTGCGGCAGGTCTTCTTGGAGTCCTTGAGGTCGTCGGTGAACCAGGATGCCTTCTTACTTCTGGGTCTGCTCGGACGGTTCTTTAGTGGCGCGAGGTCGTCGGCGCAGGCGGTCAGCCACTGTGTGAAGTTGCGGGCTGCTTCGTTGGGGTCCGTTGTGTTGGCGGGTGGGCTCTGGCTGAGGGAGGTGGTGAGCTGGTCTGCGGTGATCTTGCTCCAATTCCTGTGAGGTGCCTGTTGCGGGTGGTGGTGGGTCGTGGATCTTTTGAAGCTGAAGTGGACGCAGCTGTGGTCGGGCCAGTGGAGTCCTGTGGCGTGGCTGAAGGTGATGTACTTGCTGGAAGAGAAGACGGGATCAAGCGTGTGGCCGGCGTAGTGGGTGGGGGTGTTGGCCAGTTGCTTGAGTCCGAGGTTGGCGAGGTTTTCCAGCAGGGCGGTGGTGTTGCGGTCCTTGTTGTTCTCCAGGTGGAAGTTGAGGTCCCCGAGGAGGATGTAGTCGGTGGAGGGGAGGGCGTGCGGGCTGATGAAGTCTGTGATGTCTTCGCTGAATTGTGTGCGTGGTCCCGGGGGTCTGTAGACGAGGTTACCTCTGAGGGTCGTCTTAGGGTCGGTGTGAATCTGGAAGTGGAGATGTTCGGCTGCGGCGAAGGAGTCATTGGCGTCGGTCGTGATGCGGATGGTGTTCCTGTGGACGATGGCGATGCCACCTCCGGTCTGGTTGATGCGGTCCCTCCTGATGATCTTGTACCCGTCTGGGATGGCGATGTCGGGTGCAGAGGAGGCGTTCATCCAGGATTCCGTGAGGAAGGCGACGTCCGGTGATGTAGCGTCGAGGAGGTTCCAGAGTTCCACGGCGTGTCTGTGGACGGAGCGGGTGTTGAGCAGGATGCACTTGAGGTGGTTGCTGCTGGTGTTTGTCTTGGCGGGTGCGGGTCAGGTTCGGAGGCAGGTGAACTTGCAGGTGCAGCAGGAGAAGGGTCCGTGGGTGCATCTCGGGGTGGCTCGGCAGCAGGCGTGGGTCCGGCCGGCATTGAGTGCGTTGAGAGTAGCGGCATCGTAGGTCAGTCGGGTCGTTTTGACTCGGCGGGGAGGGCCAGGGGTCCTGGCGCTGGGCGAGGGCCAGGCGCGGACGGGCGCAGACGGGCTTACCTTTGGCGCACCTTCGGCGCTCAATCGGTGCTCCCGCTGCGCGCGTCCGCTGCGCGCGTCCGCTGCGCGCGTCCGCTGCGCGGTTGCTCTGGGGGCGTCATAAGTAAGGAGCCGGGAGGGAGGAGCAGCTGGGTGGCGGGAGCGGGGCGGCGAATGGAATCACAGGGGGGCGGGGCCGCAGGGAGGCAGCGGCGGGAAATTCCAAGAAGCAGCGGGCAGCGGGAAATTCCCAGGAGCAGCGGGAAATTCCCAGGAGCAGCGGGAAATTCCCAGGAGCAGCGGGCAGCGAGTGAAGGAATCTGCAGGCAGGAGGCGGCAAAGGCAGGCAGGAGCGGCAGCAGTGAGTGGGGCAACCAAGCCCTGTGGAGGGCTGAGCGGTCACTTAAGAAGTAACCCTTTACCCACTACATCTACTTCAACCACTATGAATTCTGCCGCAGATGGTATACCACTGATTTTACAGTTGACTTTGAACTAGATGTAAAAACAATTTTGGCTGCAAATATCCGTTTCAGCCACACTACCCATCCCCTCTGGACGGAACACCACTGCGTCCATTTCACCTTCAACACATCCCCCGCACCCAAGCCCGTCCCACAACCTCCACGATGGAACTGTAGCAAGGTCACCACCACCCTCCTCCAAAACCCCCCAGCGCCATTACCAACACCAACTTCGCAGCTGCAGAATTTCACCGCTGGATCTCCTGCTGCGCCGAAAAGCTTGCACCCCTATGCAACCCTGCCAAACAACGCCGCCATGTTCACCACAGAACTACAGGAAGCCAGACGCTCCTGCAGACGCATTGAGAAACCCTGGCGGAACCAGAAAACCATTGAAGCACGGAACAACCACAGGAGCGCCCTGAAGGAATACCTCCAGCTCATAAGAAAGACCAAATGAACCTTCATTAGGGACAAAATCCAGACTAACGCGACCAACGCCAAGGAACTGTTCAACGTCATACAGCAGTTCACTAAACCCCCCCAGTGATGCCACGGACATCACATCTTTCTAGGGACTCTGCCAAAAGCTCAGCTCCTACTTCCATCTGAAGGTCAAGGCCCTCTATGACAACTTCAGCGAACAGATGCCGGACACCAGCCCCCCCCCTCCCCACAGCTGTCGATAAGCCTAACATCAAAAGCTAAGATCCCGCCACCATCGAACACATCACCGCGACCATGAAGACAACCCAATCAGGAGCTCCAACGGATCCCTGCCCACTGCACATATTCCACAGGTCCGCCGCCACCATCGCACCCGAACTAGGACGGACCATCAACACCTCTTTCAGATCCGGCATCTTCCCAGACGAATGAGAGGGAGCGGAAGTTAAACCCCTCCTCAAGAGACCAACTGCCGACCTAACGGACCTGAAATATTACCGACCCATCTCTCTCCTCCCCTTCAAGGGCAAAGTCACTGAGAGACTAGTAAACTCCCAGCTGACCGCCTTCATCGAAGAGAACTTTATCCTAGATGCCTCCAAGTCTGGATTCCGCAGCAACAATAGCACCAAGACTGCCATCCATGCCGCCACTGACGGCATCCGCATACTGCTCAGCCAGGGACACACTGCAGCCCTCATCCTCCTAGACCTCTCTGCAGCCTCCTATATCGTTTCACATCGCACGCTCGCAGCCAGACTTCACAACGCAGGGATTCAAGGAGCCGTCCTCGACTGGATCCTATCCTTTCTCTCTGGCAGAACCCAGGGGATCAGACTCCCTCCCTTCCTCTCCGTACCCACCGATATCAACTGCGATGTACCCCAAGGATCATCGCTCAGCCCCACGCTCTTCAACATCTACATCAACATCTACATGGCCCCCCTCGCTGCCATCGTCAGTCAGCCTGGGTTCAGCATTGTATCCTATGCCGATGACACCCAGCTTATCCTCTCACTCATGACGAATCCTGAAGACACCAGACGATGCTTTCAGGAAGGAATGAAGAAAGTGTCAGCCTGGATGAAGGACAGCTGCTTGAAGCTCAACTCAGAAAAGACCGACGTCCTCATCTTCGGACCCTGCACCTCCACCTGGCACAACACCTGGTCGCCCTTGGGAATCCACCCACCACTACAAACCACGCACGCAACCTCGGCATCATCCTCGACTCCTCCCTCTTCATGAACCGCCAGATCAACGCCGTTGCTTCCACTAGTTTCAACTGCCCACGCATCCTCTGTAAGACCTTCAAATTATTCCCCCGGCAGAAGGACCGTCACCCACACACTCAGAACTAGCAGACTGGACTACGGCAAAGCCCTATACGGCGGGATCAATAGAACTCTCCTACACAGACTCCAAACAATTCAGAACGCCACAGCCAGACTCGTCCTCGGGACACCGTGTCACAAACACATGACCCAACACCTATGAGACCTCCACTGGCTCCCAGTCAAAAAGACGGTCACCTTCAAACTCCTCACCCACGCCTTCAAAGCCCTCCACAACATTGGACCCAAATACCTTAATGAAAGAGTATCCTTCCACGTACCCAAGAGCAACCTCCGCTTCACCGACCTCGCCTTGGCGGAGGTCCACCGCATCCTCAGAAACAAAACAGGCGGGAGAGCCTTCTCCAACATCGCAGCCAGAACCTGGAACAAGCTCCTCGTCAACATCAGACGCTCCCCGACCCTACACACGTTCAGGAAGGACCTGAAGACCTGGCTCTACGACTGATCCGGAGCTGCAAACCCCCCACCCCCTCCTAGCGCCTTGAGACCCTCACGGGTGAGTAGCACGCATTACAAACCCCTGATTGATTGAAATATGAAAGTCAACAAACATGATGAATGATCAAAACTGAAGTTTTATGCCAGATTAACCTTGCACCCAAGCCTTGGAAGTCACTACCACGGGAACTTAGATTCATAGTTACAGAATCGAAATTCAGGAAAAATCTGCAGACCTGGTTGTTCCATGAGTTCTGCTAATCTCCTCCCCTGCTGTCTGTACCGTATTTTATGCTCAGAGTTGGGAAGCCTTTGGGTAGCCTTGCTCTCTACAAATCCCTATAACATATCATTAAAATAAATCACAGAAAACGGATGCTTTAGACCACCTATTTATAAAGAAAGTGATAACCACTTCAGTTGATTGCCAAAAAAAAAGTGGAGAGAATTATAGCTAGATGTTTCCAAGGGTAGAGAGACAAAATATCGAAATTAAAATATCGATATACAATAATATCGATGTTTTAATTTCGATGGTATAGAATATCGATGTGCAATAATATCGATAGACAGAATATCGATATTAAGGTATGTATGTTAGTAATATCTAAATTTTGTTTAGTGTTATGTATTTTATTATGTTGTTTAGATGTTTGTTAAACATGTTTTTTAATGTATGTTTAGAATTAGTAATTTTGTTTACATTTTGCGTTTTAGTATCAGAGCGGGTTGTGGGTTTATAGGGGAATAGGGTGGGAAGTAATTTAATTATAATTAATTGATTCATATGTTTTTAAAATATTTTTGATTAATAAATAATTATTAATTAATAATGAATTGGTAATTATTTATTATTAATTAGTTAATTAAATAATTTAGAGTTAATGTAGTAGTAATTATTATTTTTGTTATTGTTAATTAATAATTAATTGATAATTATTATTAATTAGTTAATTAAATTAATTAGAGTTAATGTAGTAATGTTTATTATTTTTTGTTATTGTTAATTAATAATTAATTGGTAATTAATTATTATTAATTAGTTAAATAAATTAATTAGAGTTAATGAACTAATATTTTTATTTTTTTTATTGCTAATTAATAATTATTTGGTAATTAATTATTATTAAGTGATTAAATGACAATTACATTTTTTATGTGATTTATTTATGTGTAGTGGGTTGTGTGTTTATAGGGGAATAGGGTGTGACATAATTAAATTAAATTAATTAAAGCGATTGTATTTATTTATTGGTATTTATTGTTAATTAATTGTTAATTAATTAATTGGTTATTCGTTTTTTAAAATTATTTCATAATATTAATTATAAATAATGTATTAATAAATATTGTTTATTCTTGTAAATATCTTGTTAATTAATTGGTAATTAATTATTAATTGGAAATTAATATGTGTTAATTAGCTAATTTATAATTACATCAATTTAATATTAATTGTTATTAATTTATTAATTGATATTTATATTAATTGTGGTTTTTTGTATGTGTAGTGTGTTGTGTGTTAAAGGGGGAGTAGTGTGGGAAGTAATTTTTACCCCCATGCTATCCAACGCTTTCCCTACTGTTGCACCCTCTGGCGTGGGAATAGTAATTTTTACCCCTACGCTATCCAACGCTTTACCTACTGTTGCACCCTTTGGAGTGGGAATAGTATTTTTTACCCCTACGCTATCCAACGCTTTCCCTACTGTTGCACCCTTTGGAGTGGGAATAGTAATGTTTACCCCTACGCTATCCAACGCTTTCCCTACTGTTGCACCCTTTGGAGTGGGAATAGTAATTTTTACCCCTACGCTATCCAACGCTTTCCCTACTGTTGCACTCTCTGGAGTGGGAATAGTAATTTTTACCCCTACAATATCCAACGCTTTCCCTACTGATGCACTCTTTGGAGTGGGAATAGTAATATTTACCCCTACACTATCCAACTCTTTCCCTACTGTTGCACTCTCTGGAGTGGGAATAGTAATTTTTACCCCTACGCTATCCAACGCTTTCCCTACTGTTGCACTCTCTGGAGTGGGAATAGTAATTTTTACCCCTACGCTATCCAACGCTTTCCCTACTGTTGCACTCTCTGGAGTGGGAATAGTAATTTTTACCCCTACGCTATCCAACGCTTTCCCTACTGTTGCACCCTTTGGAGTGGGAATAGTAATTTTTACCCCTACGCTATCCAACGCTTTCCCTACTGTTGCACCCTTTGGAGTGGGAATAGTAATTTTTACCCCTACACTATCCAACCCTTTCCCTACTGTTGCACTCTCTGGAGTGGGAATAGTAATTTTTACCCCTACGCTATCCAACGCTTTCCCTACTGTTGCACTCTCTGGAGTGGGAATAGTAATTTTTACCCCTACGCTATCCAACGCTTTCCCTACTGTTGCACCCTCTGGAGTGGGAATAGTAATTTTTACCCCTACGCTATCCAACGCTTTACCTACTGTTGCAATAAGTAGAGTAAGTATATATATTAATTTATATGTAGTTTTTAATTTATTTTAAATGTGTATTTATTAGTTATTAATTTTTTAATATGTTTTAATGTTTATATTTTGAATTTGCTAAATTATTATTAATACATTTAAAAAAACAATATTTTTAACTTCGATATTTTTGTACTACTATATTTTTTTCGATATTTTTGTACTTACCTTTATGTAGATAGAACTCTGATATTTTTGATTTCGATATTTTTGGGTCGATATTTTTGTATGTCTATATTCTGTCTGTTGATATTATGTCATAGATTCGTTTCCAAGAGGTTCCAAATAGTGTTCCTAAATCTGGTGGACCCAATATCATTAATTATCAAATGTTGCCATATTAGCACCAGTCATTAATTAATTGAACATAGGGACAGAAAATGTTGTGTCTCAAGGCAAGAATGTATAGTTGTTAAGAGTCTACCAGAGAGGAGTAGAGAAATGAAGAGATGTATTTGAGGATTGCAAATGAGGAGCTAGTGAATAATTCATTTAGAAATTAGATCCAACCCATCAAATACCGCCATCCGAGGGGCATGTTTCACATGTAAGTGCATTCTGCCATGAATGTCACGTTACTGAAAGTCACCATGCTGCCAATGCCTCAAGGAGGTCACACTACCATTCAGAAATGTATCTCACCAAGGACTTGTGAGGCCCTCAACTGGTAGCAGAGGGTGATCTCGATGAAGCTCCTAACTGACGGGAACCAAGAGTTACGACGGTTCTCTGACAATAAGGAGCTCCTTACCAGATCCGTTTGTTGATCAGAAGACCTCACATAAGGACAGAGAGTATGCTGTTCAGCCCCGCAATAAGATGCGATAGCTTTGCTCATAAGGGATCAGGATATTTAGGGTGCCAATGTGACATCATCCATGTGTTTGGGTCACAGCACAAGCTGACAAACCAAGGTCCATGTCCCTGCACAATATACACACTCTATATACACAGGCACACACACATGCAAATGAAGATACTAAAGATGTTTGCTCACCTGCGCAAAGACATGCAGAGCATCACAGAATTGGAGTCTAAGTATATCAGTGATTAGCCATCATCTTTGGACTGTCTGTTCAAGAGGAGAGAGCACTGCGCTCTCTGAAGGCTCCCTAGTTTCACATTCTTCCATATCTGATAATCCTTCTAAAATGAGTGCCGTTCTGCTTTGACATTCAAGAGCTCACTCTGGGATCTTCTCAATTCCAATTGGATATTGTTTGGGGAATTATGTCCCTATGCTGTACAATTATCAGATTTAGTCCCCAGAATGAGGAATAACATGCATAGCATGCAAACCTAGAACCAGAGGGTCCTCTTCCACATGCAGATCTCCGGTCTGCTGGCAATTGTGCGCCAGTTAACCACTGCTGTAAGCAAGTTGTATATGGTAGCCCCCTGGCCTATAATGGGGTGGCGGTGAGGAGAGCCTCAGGGGGGTAGGCAGGCAGAGGGGCTTTCATACTCCCCTTTGCCATAGGAGTGTGTTAGGTAGGGGCTATACTTAACTTTGGCCTGAAGCCCAATGCCTGATCCTCATGCAGTTTCACAGGGCAACTTTTCCAGATGGTTGAAACGGGTCCCTCAGGGGGTAAATCTGGTTGCGGGAACACTGGGGCACAAATGATCAGGCAAAGAGGCATCTCTCACCAGAGTCTGGGCTTTATGACTTAAAATCACGGCGTGACTTGACAAGCCCTCGCCACTTGTGCGAGGTAGCTGCCTTTTGTCGGTCCCACACCCAAGCAAGGGGCTCTCTTCAGCGTGAGCGTGCTTCGAAAAAGTGCTGCTATTTCTAAAACAGAAGCTTGTTCAATTGGCGTCAGTAAGAATAGACGCTTGAGTGTTGATGCCTTTCTTTAGGGAGCGGGTAAGAGATAACAAGGTCCTAAATTACTCATAAGAATGAAATAACCGAAGGCTCTGGCCCTAACTTCTTTAGCACGGCTGTTTCTCGCAATATATCAGTTGTCCCTCTAGAAATGATCACACGGCGACCATATTTAAAAATCAAAAGAAACTTCAGCCCTGTGGTGGTGACAGAAGATATTTTTCAAAATGTTTTTATCCAGAATACTGCAAATAATTATATTTGGTTGAGAAAAGAAAACTGGGAAAACGTGTTTACGATGGATTTCGAGGGAACAATTTAAAACATATTTCAAAATACTACAAGCCTCACTGACAGCCGAAAGACCATCTTTTAAGCGTGCAAGTGTTTTCACAACTTTCATATGTATGATGCGTATCAGAGTGAAACCATTTGAGAGTCACAACTTGAGCAAGCCCAAAGGCGCTGTGGCTTCCATGTTTTAAAGAAGGAGTGTGGGAGAATCATCTTAATACCAGATGTAGGATCAGACATGTATCTGTTGCCACTTTCAGCGTAAAGTTGGGTCATAAAATTAGATTTAGGAGCTGTCATTGGTTTCAGTCACTGAAGCAACCACCTGGAGGGATAAGGGGAGCACATCACCCATTCTGGAATTGGATAGTGTGGAGATCGACAGTCCAATGTCCAGTTCCCAGCTTTTTCAAGGAGGTATTTCCATCCGCAGTTTGTGCAATGGAGTTATCTAACAGAATGTGGGGTGGAGCGAAGGGGAAAGAAAGGGAAGCAGAAGGTAAAGGGGCAGTATCAGGAAAGAGTAGACACATTGATGTATTCAGAAAAGTGACTAAGGCATGGTCCACATAGTAGTTGGACTGATGTACTAACATTGAGCCATGATACCACAACTGGCAATGAAGAACCAGCCCACCTGTTAGAAATGGGGATCCCAAGTTGGCAGCGGCTGGCTCCGAGATCCAAATAGGGATCCTTCTTCCTAAGTCAGAGTAAGGGGGCTGCTCAACCTTGTGGTAACGTAGCACGAGCAGACAGGCCTATCTCAGAGGCAGTGTGTGAATCATTTAAGACCATACACAATAACGCAGTGAAGACACTACAAAGGGACACCACACAAGTAGGTATAGAAAAATAAGTATCTATATATAAGCTTAACACAAGGCTCAAAAACGATCAAGAAGCCACAATGCACTTAAATACAGATTCAATTAAAAAGCAATAATAGCACTCAAAAGCATGTGAAACGTACTTAGTTCGAGGCTGGGGTCTCCGCGATCCGGTGATGCACAATGTACCTAAGGTTTAAAGAGGGCACAAGGAAGCCGTGGTGATGACAGGCAGACTCGCAGTGGCCACAGCTCCCAGCTGTAGCGGTCCGCGGTGTGCACTCACGGTAATCCTGGGACGGGGCTCAAAGGCAGGTACCCAGCGGCACACACAGGTGATAACAAGATCCTCGAAGTGGTGACTAGTGTGGGCACTCAGCGGCACAGCTCCTCAGCTGCAGCGGCCCACAATAGCGATAGCGATGATTCTTGTAGCACAGCAAATGTGTGCACTCAGTGGCACAGCTCCTCTGCTGCAGTGGCCCACAATAGTGATAGCGACGACTTTCAGCCTGCGCTCCCCGCAGTAGAACCAGAGGCTCTGGAATTCTCGACAGAGGCCTCACCTGCGAGTAGAATCCCACTCAAATAGGAAGTCAGAAGGCTGATGGGTGAAGTCTAATGTCCCTGAGACTTCAGCAGGAGGCAAGCTCAAATCAGGGCGTTGGGTTGTTGCTTCAGCAAGATGGATGAAAGTTTCAAAGTCCTTTCCCTCTAGTTACATGGACAGAGTTTCATCTTGACATCCAGAAGTAACACACAGTGTAGCGTTTTTAGCACAGATCGTTATACCCCAAAAAGCCTTTGTTCTCAAAAAGTCTCAAATCACTGAACCCAGCCAGAACCAGTTTGGTGTCGTTCTGGAGCACTTTATTTATGCGGCGGCATCCTGCCTTTGAGGAAGAAGGGGTCTGCCATCAGACACCCAGTGGGAGGTGGAGCCATCATTCACCTTGCCAGGCACAGCCCTGCTCAGATCAAAGGGTCATCCTTCCCCATACTCCAACTGCAGATCTCTCCATTCAATCCAGATCGGCCTCAGCCTGACCCTCCAAAACCAGACAGCCAATACACATAACAGCAGAGCACACGGGAAGGCTTAGGCAAAAAAATACCTACTTCCCAAAAGTGATGGTTTTAAACACAGAATATAAAAATAATCATCACTACAAGATGCACTTTAATATTTGGAGCTCAGGCATACCAAATTCGACTTTCTTATCATGTTCCTTGGGTCAATTAGGATTATACCACTTCATACAGTTAATTTACATTAGGGAGCATTCGCGCTGTGGCACAGAATGACAGTGGCACAGCACCCAGAGCATCTAACACCAGCAAACACAGAGGAGACAAAAGCGAAAAATGGAAGGGAGACCCACGCCAATGGTGCCAGGTCTAACACCATCCAACCACAGTCCTGTGCCACTACTAGCTGAGTACTCATCATGAGTGGCCCTGGCAGGAGACCGAAGGTACCCCAGAGAACGCACTGAGTTGAATAAAAGAGGGCAATGTGCAAGCTCCTAATACAGAGTGTGCAGTACTACTAAGCGCAGACCCATACTAGAGGCCAACGTGACTCCATCGTGTGATGGATGTGAGCCCATGTGGGTATACCCAACAGAAGTTAAAAGACCCTGGACAGGGCTCCCAGGAGAGAGGTGCAACCAGTAGCCTACGCAACCCTTTTAAAAAAAGTGTGACCGCCACAACGAAAAGAGACCCCTACGTTAGCATCCCCAAGACACACAGGAGAAACTGGAGCAGCATAAACATTGCAGACACCTTGCTATGTTATGTTATGGGTTATGTAATGGGGATTTATAATGTGCCAAACTCAACCCAATGGGGTATTCTGGCATGGTCAGGCACAACAACTGCATGCAACACAGAGCAGCAACACAATTGAAGGCACAGGTAGTGTTACACCAGATTACCCCCTGAGCATTAAATGAGATCGATACCCACACTGATAACAGGTAACATCATATGTTTTTGATAGAATGCAAATTTTTTTTTTGTAGAGGTGTATTATAATCACCTATAGACTGCACCCACAAATAATCCTTTGTTGTATTAATGCAAAGTGTTAGAATTGGTGAAATGTATTAACATGAAAACATGATGTATTTTCGGCCATTGAAAGTAGCATTGGAAAATAACCTGGAACATGGATGTAACTAGCAGGAAACCTTAACGTGAAGAAATCCTGCTGTGCAACTGACCACTGTTTATGTACTAAGTGTGCTTATTAATCATGACATTTCAGATGTAGGCAAATACATCTATTGAAGTTGCCTTAATGGTATGTGAATTCGTAAAACTCATATGATGCTTTCTTATGTTAGCTGAATCTCATTTGCCGCAAATGCAGTTCCCTGAAAACTCTCGCTTTAGAATTAACAGTTTGAATTTCATGTGCTGTGAAATTTGTTCTTTCTCACGTTTTGTGCTGCAGGTGAAAGAGGCGCTCTCATTTGATAGAATAATGTCTTTGTTTTACTAGTCAGGCAACGAGAGAAGAAGTTAACATTGTGTGACTTGAGTGGATAAAGGATGGTCATTATGCTTCACACAGGAGAAGGCTTGGGAACCAAGGACAAATTGTATCAAGAAAAGTACACCGTTGTTTTGTGGAAAATCTCCCCCAGGACTCTACTCAGAGCTGATGGTGTGACTCGTACTGCACCCTGGTAATGCTACCTACGGATAACTGTTGTTGAAGTTAGGGATAGTGCCCCACTTCTTCTTGCCTACAGAGAGAGAGCATCTTATAGCAAGCTTTGTCTTGGTAGCTTTATGCTACATGACCCATTGATCATGGAGAGGCTTCTTACGAATATTCCACGTACTAACACCTTTTACTCCTTTATCTGAAAATGCTTAAGTAGGGATGTCACTTAGTGTTATAGTAGGGCTAGAAGTAATGTTTTTCATTTACCAACCCTCAAAGCAGGGAAGCTTGGACCCATGCTTCCTGATTTTCTGTATCTTACTTCTTGAACTAATTGTATTGCTTATGTTGCATCTTCTAAACTGGATACGCAGATTTGCCTTTATGCTAATTCCTATGTATTTCTACCCTCTCATATTGAGGTGTTTCTATGTTCAGTTATATTTGGCTTTAGAATAAATCAAACTAACCTTAAGTAGCTGTCCATGGTTACTATGTATCTTAGAGATTATAGACTAATTGATAGACCTCATAACAACATTTCTCCCCTTTACACTTTCATGCTGCGAAAAAGAACCATCGAATTGTGACTCTAGAACAGGTCTGGAACTTATGGGCCCGGTCCTTTCATTATAAAACAGGAACCAGGTTTTAGAGAGTCAACATGTCATATAGGTACAAAGTGGGCCCCAAATGTCTCTGGTGCATGATGTGCTGGGAAGCAAAGTGGCAAATGGATGTATGACGTTACTCCGCATACCGTTACAACTACCTACCATTACAACGCGACCATTACAACGCATACCATTACAACGCATAGCGCTTTGGGGTGCTGGATAGTGGTAAGTATAATTTACTATTCTAACTCCAGTCCCCGTGGACCCTAGGGAAGGTGTTGGATAGTAAATTATACCATTCCCTATCCTATAGCGCCCCCCAGCGCAATGCGTTGTAATGGTATGCGTTATAAAAGTCGCGTTGTAATGGTAGTGCGGAGTAACGAATGCGTTGTAACAGGTGCATACCTGGCAAATACTTCTCGCCGTCTATACTTTGCTGGACTCAGGAGCTTAGTTTGTAGACTATACCTCGTAATAACTGTAAAGGTGAACTATTTGACATAAAGGCAATTGATTGGACTTCATTTACTTCGGGGGAGTAAACAGAGAAACTAACATCTTCCTATGAGTATCTTTGTAGGCATATGCAAACCATCCACTTTGATACAATTGATGCCACAGTCTCCCTATAGGAGTTGGAACCACCTGATTCAGATTACATGAGTTGAGATTACATGGTTGAGATTGCTTAAAAAAAGAGAAGCAGACACTTCTTCCTCCCAAACAATATACAAGTGTAATTGATATAGTCCCTGGAGCCTCAATCCTACTTTGATGGAATGATACCCTTATTGTGAATGAGGTTGAAGTACTAAAACAGTATATAAGAGTAACGTTAGACAAGAGATTCATCCGACATTGCAGCTCCCTGATGGGGGGGTTCCCATTTTTATACCCAGGTAGGATCAACCATGACTACCTTAAATTAAACTTCATCACAACTTGAAATCACTTTTGTCTTCCTCTCATTTCCATGTTATTAGCTCAGATAAAATCTGCCAAGGTCTTTTCCAAACTCAATTTTACAATCTTCTTCTATGAACATTATGAATATCTAGTAATGCAATTTGATCTTGGTAATTCCCGCAACCTTTCAAGATTTTGTAAGAGATAGTTTTAAATGTTTTGGAAACTTTCATGGTAGAATTACTTGGATGACATCTTGATATTATTCTGAGAATGTCCAGCAAAATATTGAACATGCTAAGAAAGTTCTGACACAACTAAGAAAACTCTATTTTTGAAGCCTCATAGATCACCTTTCCAGGATTTAAAATATCAGAAAAGGGTAGTTAAATGGACACCTCAAATGCACAATCCATTCTAAAATGCCTTCGCTCTCCCAGTTTGAAAGGCATTCAGATGTTTGTAGTCACTACCAAATTTCATCAGTACTTTATTCAGAATTTCTCAGCTATCATTCGGCCCATCGTCAACTTGACTAAGAAAATAACTATTTCAGTGGGGTGAAGAACACAAAGAATCATTCTTCTCAACTTTAAGATAGACTTTCTCTCTGCTATGATATTCTGACATTTACATGTCCAATTACCATTCATAGTGGAAGCAAGTGCCCTATCACTTGCTGTGGGAATTCTTATCCCAACAGAATACCAAAACTGATGCCTTATGTGCAGTCTCATATTACTCTTGCACTCTGTGGGCACAGAAAAAAATTATATTATAGATGACAAGCAATTGTTAGCCATCAAAAAATGTTTCGCTCACTGGTATAAATATTTATAGTGTGGCAACCGTAAGGTCAAAATGATCATCTGGTTATATTGGCAGACCACAGAAAGTGCACATGCTCCATCAAGCCCATTGATCTCTTTTGTTTTCTTGATTCCATGATTATCTCACATATCCTCTGAACCATCATGGGACAACTGATGCCATCTACAGCCAAACAGGGTAAGATGAGGAGTCATCTCAGCCTCCGAGTATAGTAATTATTACCACTGTACCAGAGATTAGGCTGATCTTTTCCAGAAACAAGTGACACAAGCACAATAATCTATTGGAAGTATATATTGGTTGCAGCATGAACCAAATAGACAGTGAAGTCTTTCTTGACTGATGCAAAGTGTTGTATCTTCCATGCAAAGATTACAAGACCAGGTTTTAAAGTGGTGTCATGTCATGACTGTCTAGTGACTGATCATCCAATGGTGTTTGACTAAATAATTGTACCAAAAATGCCATTGATCACAAATATTGTGGCCAGAATATCATGATGTCAAAACTATCATGAGATTTAATAGCAAAGGCAAGAATATAATTTTTAGGTATTTAATTCAGCTTTTTAAAGTATAGTTTTGTATAATCTTGTTTGGTTTCATATAGTTGTATAAAATATCATTTTGTAATTAGATTGGTAATTATTACTTATTTTAGTGTTATAAGTTAGTAATATTATAATACAATTTGCATTTAATTTGTTTTGGTATAGTTTGTAATTTTTTATATTCAACGTATTTTAAATTTAATTAGAAATTGTTAATTTAGAATTAGTTTGTTGGGTTTGTAAAGGTGGATAGATTTTTAAAATATAAATAACTATTTTTAATGTATATTTATTTTATTCTGTACATTAATTATTCATTCAAAATTAAATATCTAAAGAAATAATGAATTAATTTTATTTTATATATTTGTTGATTTTTAATTAATGTTAATTGGATAACTGAATGATCAGTTTATTTAATTATTAAGTCATGTTAATTAATTTTATATTTATTAAATGTTTTAACTTCAACTGGTTAAGCAATACATTTAATATTACATTTTTTCACTTTTACCATATTATTCTTTACATTTTTTACTTGTAATATAAGAAAGTTATTTTTAAATTAAATGTTATCTGTTTTATATTTAATTAACACATTTATTATTTTATGTGTTTTACAATTTCTATTTAAAAACATTAGAAGTGGGAATAGTAAATCTGATCCCTCAAAGTCTAAAACGTAATCTACACTTGCTTAGCCTGGAGTAGGAATAGTAAATCTGAACCCTACAAAAGTGCACCACGATTTTTGCTTAAATTGGAGTGGCCATAGTAAATTGAATAACTCCAAAGTTCAGCACTTTCCCCACTGTTGCCCAGATTGTAGTTGATTAGTATATCTGCACATTTCAAAGTGCAACACTTTTACAGTTGCTCAGATTGGAGTGGGAGGAGTAAATATGACAATTTCAAAGTCCAACACTTTACTTAATTTTGCTTCTGTTATAGTGGGAATAGTAAAACTGACCCTTCCAAACGTCCAACTCTTTCTCTACTGGTTTTCAGATTGGTTTGGGAATAGTCCAAAACTCCAAAATCAAAAACTTTCCATACTTTGGCTTAGACTGGATTGGGAATAGTAAATATAACCCCTCCAAAGTTCAACTCTGTCCCTACTGTTACTTACATTGGGGAGGGAATAGTAAATCGGACCCCTCCAAAGTATAATACTTTCCCTACTTTTTTTTAACAACTTTATTTAGCATTTTGTTAAACAAAAGAGAACATGACACACCTTTCAGCATCATCATATGTATCAAAGGAGACGAGAAGACAAGAGGATTCAGCACATACCACCTCCCAAGATTACACATGCTGGGTGAACAGGAGAAATCCAACATTACAATGGGATGCTCAACAATCAGCCCCCCCCTCTCCCCCCAGGTTGTTTGTTCAAAGAAAGAAACAGGCAATATTGAATCATGTTAATGAAAAATACTCCACAACAAAGATGGGTTGATTCATTTTGAGGATAGGTCAGGCTGGTCACGCTTTGAGTTTGAGGGGGAGAGAGCCCATATATTGGAGGCCCTCAGCGTTTTAGACATGGTGAAATGTATTCACCCTATTCAGTTTTTTCATCGTATGTGTGCAGTGAAACAACACCATGTTTGTTTTATCGAATTTAGCCACCCTGTCCCTGAGCATAGCGGTAAGCTTTTCTATAGCATACAGATTTCACAATTTTCTCCACAGTAGGTTTAGTGTGGGCGTTTGAGGTTGTTTCTACATTTGTCCTATGCATAGCCTTCTGGCTAGTAGTAGATGGGAAAGGAATCGGCCTGTGGAGTCGACAACAGAAGAGTTCTCTCTGTGGCAGGGTCGCCGACGGAGATCAGCAAAGGCATTGCAGGGTAGAGTGATACTGGTAACTCTGTGTATCATGAGAAGGACCTCGTCCCAGAATGTTATCACTCTCTGCCATGCCCACCGTGTATGCAGAAATGTACCCCGCTCCCCACATTCTTTCCAGCAGGAGTCTGAGCTCCCAAAAATGTTGTGTAACTGCACTGGTATCAAATACCATTGTGTGAGGAGTTTGTAGGAGTTTTCCTTATAGCGGAGGCAAATAGAGGACTTGGAGGCCATTTGCTATATTGCTCCCCAGGTGTCATTGGTGATGTCTATAACCAATGTCTATAATCAATTCCCTTTCCCATTGTTTCAATATGCCTCTCAGGTCGCTGTCATCATAGAAGTCCCTGAGTCTGGGGGATCGTCCGTAGTCCCATCAGAAGGAATCTGGGAGAACTGTACCCAACGGTAAGTTCTAGTTGGGCGCAAGAGGAGTGAGTGGAAAAGGATAAGATGGGAATTGTCATCTACCTCGAACCTCTTGCCAGTGGGCTTATAGAGTGGAAGTCAGTGGGAGGGGTGGGGATCCGCGGCACCCACTGACATGGTAAGCCATAAAATGCCATCGAGAGTGGTCGGGCAAAGGCCTGTTCGACCTGCACCCAGGTTTATTGTCAAAATCGTGATTCCAATCAAATGAGGGCCATAGTTGTGCCACCCGGATACAAGTAGAAATGTATGGGAACCTCATGCCACCATCAGGAGTAGGTAGGTATAGAGTTGCCTGAGCTACTCGTGGTGACTTGCCCCCCAAACAAAACTGATAATTTTATTGCATATCTGTGGTTGTGTCATTTTAGGTATAGTAAGAGGGAGGGTCTGGAGGATGTAGAGCATGCACGGCATAAAGTTCATTTGAAGGCATTTGCCCCATCTGTAGAGATTTCTGGAAAGGGAGGTGTTATATATGCAACTGCTTCTACTGCTGTGGTTGCATCTATGGGGGAGCACATATCCCAGTATATGTCACTGCAAATGGGAACAAAATCACCTAAAACATGTGAATTGTACACACATACTTGCCACATGTGGGGATCTGCCTTGTGCAACATGTACCACTTTGCTGGAGTGTGGCAGAATGTGTACAGTCCAGTCAAAGGGGATACCTACCAGATAAGGACTTAACTGGATTCCGGCACCCACAGGATCGTAGTCATCGGGATGCAGCTGTTCAGGTGTAGGCGGGACCTGGAGGCAGGGATCCACAGAGGAGACTTCTGGAGACAAGCAGATATGGGTGAATATGCACCCCCAAATCCATAGTTTCCGATGACTCGAAGCAGTCGGTTGGACCGCCAAGATCAAGTCATCGGAAACCCATATCGTAATCCGGACGGCGTTTGGAGATCTCTGTACTGCCCTATGGATGCTGTTTTTCTCTAACAGCCATCTGTGTGGTCGGAGTAAGGCTGTCGAAGTCAGTGGTCTTTTAGCGGTAGGTCGAAGTATAGGATGCATGCATTGTAAACAGCAGCCGTACCGACCGTGTGACAGGAGTTGAACCCCAAGATACGTAATAACTGATGTCATCCATTGAAAACCCACCCTCTGGATGGGTTCACTGTGGCTACCATTTAGATCAGCTTCCATCATGTCCCAGGCTTTAGAGAAATCAATCCTAAACCCGGATGTCCATGCAAACAGATTGAGTTTCTTCATTAATGCCAGATTGGAAGACTCTGGATTGGTGATAAAGCATAACATGTCATCCGCGAATAGGGCCAGTTTATTCTCTCTGTTGCTGATTCGCATACCATGTATTGCAGGGTTACGCTGGATTTTTGCTACTAAAGGCTCCATGGATAAAGCAAAGATTGAGTGGGACAGGTGGCACCCTTGACGGGTCCCTCTCTTGAGAATGATAATGGGCAATAAGGAAGCGATGATCTTTAGCTTGGCCGATGGCTTCTTGAAGTTGGCTTGTATGTAGGTTTTCATCTTTGGACCCATGTGAGTTTTAGCCAAGACCTTTAACAGGTATGTCCACTACACCTAGGCAAACACTTTCTCAGCATCCAGGGAGAGGAGTACCAGGGGTTGGCTGCTCCGCTCTGCTGCTTCCATGAGGGTGACAGCTAGGCGAGTATTTTCATTGGCCTGTCTGTTGCAGATAAAACTGGATTACTGAGGGCTATTATAGTTGGCCATATATGGTTAAGACACGCAAAAAGAATGGATGTGAAAATGTCTATGTCATAATTAAAAAGTGCAATTGGTCGATATCAAGCGCAACATGTTGGGGCTTGTGGAGTTTCAGGAGGGCTCCTGGTCTCGCTGTTCTGTAAGTCTTCTTCATTGTCTGTGTTTGTGCTTATTCAAGGATCTTCAACAGATCTGGGGACATCAAGGACACCCAAAGTAATCTAACTAGGAGTGCAGGAGTCACTTTCCTGCATCTGCAGGCTCCGCAATGAAGCTAACCAGTCTGCTGCTCCTGACGCCCCACAGACTTCAAAAGGCTCAGCAACACAGGTGGAGGTTCAACAACTCCCTCAAGGCCTGACTTCTCCTCTCTACAATTTTGATTCTGGTATCCCTTTTCGGAACTGCTGGGACTATACCCCTTTGCACCGCGTTGACTTGTCGTTGCCAAGGCCTGTTGACTCTGCACTTCAGAGATCTTTGAGCTACAAAAAGCTCCGGCCACCAGCATCTCTTTCTGCCAAATACAGTGCCATCACCACATCCTCTGCACTGTGGGCCTTCCTTCTGCTCGAGGTAATCTTGTGATTCCTATGACTTTGGCCTGTGGGTCCTCCTGGTGGTCTTCTCTTGCTGTAGTGGGCGCCCCTGCTTGTTTGGGACCTGCTCTGGTTTTCCTGCTTGTGGTGAGTCCCTTAGACCTTGCTGGTCCCAACGTTGCCCCTTCTTTGCTCTCCACACCTGTTGCAGCTGCCAAGACTTGTTGGTGCCCCTGCCGGACACCAACCCCCTGGTTCTCGACTTCTAATGTGGAACAGCTTGTGCACTTCTCCTGGTCTTCCTCAGCATCGCCTGCTCCTCACAGCTGCAGCGCTAAGGTCATCGTCAACACTACTGAACCGTCCGACATTGGTCGGCATTGCTCTTCTGTGCCTCCTGGTCACCTCCAAGTAGCATAGACTCTGTCCCCACTGCTTACAGGTTCCCCTCTTCAAGAATCCACCCTTATTTTCCACCAGATTGTTGCACAGTCTTCTCCAGCAGCATCTTTACTGAAGTCCCTCATTGTGGTCTACGGCGGTTTGCGACGTCACTTGGCATCTATGCACCGGGCTTCCCTGGTGTATGTATCCTGGTTCCTGGGGTATCCATGGGTGGGGTGACTTTCCAACCTTCTGCGTTCCACGGGGGGTCCTCAGGGTCCACTGGGAAGGATTCTTCTTCTTAAAAACTGCAACTGTGACTTCTATTGGACTTCTATTGACTTCTATTGGACACGCGGCGTTGTTTCCACCTTACACACAGCCTCCTTGGGGTTCCTGGGTATTTACCTTGGTTGTTTCCTTGTGTCCCCAGATCCTCTGAGTCTCCTGGTCCAAGTCCTGAGTTAGGTCGCAGTTCGCATTCTGCTTTCCTAATCTATGGTTTGGTCTCCCCCTTGGAAACCACTGTATTTTGTGCTATTTACCTTATTGGAATTGAAGTATTATAGTGCATTTGTGAATATATCTCCGGGTAGGATATATACCAATGTTTTAGTGAGTGTTGTGTAATATACAGGCATATTTCTATATATACACTTGGTGTTTTCTTTTTTGTTTAACCTACACTTTATGATTAGCCTGGTAAAACAAGCTGCTTAACAATCCTTCAAGATAAGTGTGCAGGCTACTCTCCACAGCGACCACTTTGAGAGCTTTCAAAAGGTTATTAAATACGACTAAAATCACCATAAGTGTTGCTAGTATTAGTGCAAGGTGTCTCACTTAAATAAGTGTGCAAAATGTACTAAACCTGCCACCTACAGCTATGTCCAACAAAGTTCTGTTAGTGCTCAATCAAATTTCTCTGATGCTAAACCAACTGGGTTACACCAGCCACTGGCTATGCCGCAACTGCTTCTATGAATATTATTGTCAAACTACCAAACGTGCAAGCATTTGCAACTGTTTAGTGGTCACTCACTATTTTTCTTAACTGGGGGCAGTTTATTCCTTTGAAGGAACTACCCACAGCAGATAGTGTATCTTAGGTTTTCATCTACAGACTTCATGCTCTTTAAGATTCCATTATTATTGATAGCAGATATCAAATCACTGCAGATTTCCAGACTGAACTGATGTTGTCTCTGTCACTCTAAGAAACCCATAGGCTCTTACGTTTCGCACCAGGTTATCATCAGACGTACCATGCAGTAGCACTTACTTAAGACCAAGGTAGATTACTAGAACTACACCTAAGTACACCATCAACCCACTCCTTCCTTTTCTCCTGGGCATATGGTATGACTATCCACCCAAAGGGTGTGCTTTGATTCAGGGAGAGGTCACTGGAAAGGAGATGGGGCTGATGGGAGAATCAGAAAGAGTAGATCTGGGGCCCTGGGATAACCTTTTGCTGCACATATCACTGCGGCTGACATCTGGTATGAACCTCTGGTTATCCCTCTGGTCTGTGCTGTGTGGCTAGCAGACTTGGAGTCGCTCCTGGGGTGACAGACAGCTGAAGGAAGGGCAAGACAGGTAAGTGGGCATTTCAAAAGTAAGCAGATCCTGAACACAAACTACAAAGTATTAGACACTAAATCTCATTTGGTGTTTGGAAATGGTTTATGAGAAAGGGAGCTCAAGGTCCCCAAATTGCGAACTTTCAAGCAGCCAATCGGGCTGTGTGAGGAAGAGAAGCTCTGCAAGACCTCTGTCTGTGACCAAGTCTGGGGGCTAAGGACTTCCAGTCTCCAAGCTGGGTAAGGGAAAATCACCCAGGGAAATTCAGACCACCGTCCCTGGAGCACTAGTGCCTGCCTTCCTGCTTAATAAGACCAGAGTGCCAAGTGAGGAAGAGGAAGGCACTTGTAGGGAGTGAGGTCCAGAGGCATCCTTGCAAGTGGATCCCTGTAGCGATATGTGAGGAGATGACTGCTACACTGATTGGGTTGTTTCCCGTTTGCAGGTTCAAGTAGCTTTATGCCAAACTGAGCCACCATGAAGTTAATCATGGTTGCACCGATTCAGCCATTGCCCATGTGAAAAGTAAAATCTGCAAAACCATATGCCAGAGGGGCTGCAGTGAAGTTAAGACTACTGCACTTCCAATCGGGCTGTAGCCCGTGTGGAGTGAAGTCGGAGACCCCATACGCCGGAGTGGGGGACCGTGAACTGAAGATTACTGCCATGCCGATGGGGCCAGAACCTATTTGTACAAGCATTAGGAATGCATTAGGGCTCGGGTTTGTTTGAGTTTGAGATAATGGTATTGTAAATGGCAATGTGTTTTAGGCATGTGTTTTGTAGTGGAAGCATGTGGTGTGTGTTGGAGATATGTGTGTTGGATTGCAATGTTATCAATGGTGGCATGCTGCACTTTAACGCATTATCTTTAAAAGGTAAAGTGCAGCATAGTGCGATAGGTACAATATTAATTGGTGGATGCGTTATCAATTGGTGTGTGCATTGATGGGTGGTGGATGTGTGTGCCTGTAGGAATTGTGCAGTGATGGCTGTTGGTGTGTGTGTTTGGTGGAAGCGTGTAGTGGTGGCTTGAGGTGTGTATGACTGGTGGTAGCGTGCTGTAAGAGCTGTTACTGAGTGTGGCTGTCAAGCGTACAGAGCTGGATGGTAATGCGTGTGGTTGGTGAAAGGGTGCACTGACAGTTGTTGATGATTGTGCCAATTGAAAGAGTGGCTGGTGCACTGTCAGCTGTTGGTGTGTGTGTGTGTGTGGTGAAAGTTGCACTGACATTGTTTGTTGTGTGCGTGGGTGTTTAGCGGCACTGATGCATGGTCGTGTTTGTTTTTGGTGAAAGCGTACATTGATGGTTGTTGGTGTTTGTGCCTGGTGAAAGCATTCATTGACGGCTGGGGGGGTGTTGTTGTGTGTGTTGTTTTGTGTGTAGTGGTGAGTGTGTGGTGGTGAGTCTGTGGGGGTGAGCCTGGGGGGGTGAGTGTGTGGAGGTGAGTGTGTTGTGGTGAGTGGTGACGAGTGTGTGGTGTTGAGAGAGTGAGGTGTTTGTGGTTTGTGTGTGTGTTATGTGTGTGTGGTGTATGTGTGTGGTGTGTGTATGGTGTGTGTGTGTGGTGTGTGTGTGGTGTATGTGTGTGTGGTGTGTGTATGGTGTGTGTGGTCTTATGTATGTGTGTGGTGGACTTAGTTTGAGTGTTCGTTTCCTGCACACTCACACACTACCCCTACACATTCACACACTGCTCACTCTGCACACTCACACTGTTCACCCTGCATAGTCACACACTGTTCATCCTGCACACTCACACACTGTCGCCTTGCACACTTACACACTGTTCACCCTGAACACTCACACTGTTTACCCTACACACTCACCCTGTTTACCCTGCACACTCACACACTGCAGTCACTGTCACTCTGCAGTCACTGTTACTCTGCAGTCACACTCACTCTGCAGTCAGTCTGCACTCACTGTCACTCTGCACTTTTACTGTCATCTCGCACTCACTCTGCACTCACTGTCACTCTCGCACTCACTCTGCACTCACTGTCACTCTCGCACTCACTCTGCACTCACACTCACTCTCGCACTCACTCTGCACTCACTATACACTGTTCACCCTGCACACTCACACTGTTCACACTGCAGTCACTGTCACTCTGCAGTCACTGTTACTCTGCAGTCACACTCACTCTGCAGTCAGTCTGCACTCACTGTCACTGCACTCACTCTGCACTCACTGTCACTCTACACTCACTGTCACTCTGCACTCACTGTCACTCTCGCACTCACTTTGCACTCACTGTCACTCTCGCACTCACTCTGCACTCACTGTCACTCTCGCACTCACTCTGCACTCACTGTCACTCTCGCACTCACTCTGCAATCACAGTAACTCTCGCACTCACTCTGCATTCACTACACACTGTTCACCCTGCGCACTCACACTGTTTACCCTGCACACTCACACACTGCAGTCACTGTGACCAGTGCCTATGTGTGCGCGCAGTGCCGGTGTGTGTGAGCAGCCTGTGTGTGTATGTAGTGCCTGTGTGTGTGAACAGTGCATGTGTGTGTGAGCAGTGTATGTGTTTGTGAGCAGTGTCTGTGTGCGTAAACAGTGCCTGTGTATGAACAGTGCCTGTGTGTGAACAGTGCCCGTGTGTGGACAGTGCCTGTGTGTGCACGCAGTGCCGGTGTGTGTATGTAGTGCCTGTGTATGTCAACAGTGCCTATGTGTGCGCGCAGTGCCGGTGTGTGTGAGCAGCCTGTGTGTGTATGTACTGCCTGTGTGTGTGAACAGTGCCTATGTGTGCGCACAGTGCCGGTGTCTGTGTGAAGTGCCTGTGTGTGTGAGCAGTGTCCGTGTGTGTCAACAGTGTTTGTGTGTGTGAGCAGTGCCTGTGTATCCCTGCACCTAAAATCAACCTACTTGTCATGAGGCCCAAGGTTAGACACACAAGCACAACTGTTGCAACACGGCTGCTCGGACCTTCCATGCAGAAACACATTCCTGCTCTCGGAGGTTTTTGTATTTTTGCTGAACAAGACATGAGCCCCTTTGATGAGATGAGGAGAATGCAGCAAAATGTGGGACTGTTCGTAAGCCAGTGAAAAGATTTCTGTTTCGTACCTGGACGTTACTGTCTCCAATACAAACGCACTTACATATTTTTTGGGGTAATGAAGACTGTGTCTCATTGTCGGCGCACGACCAAGCCAGCTCTTCAAAGGCCAACACTTACACATGAAAGGATGCAGACGAACACGCGCCCACCAAACACTGCAGACTGGTGAACGCGCCCCGAACATCTGGGTTCAATTACCTCGGCACCCTGACAGCTCGTAATTGACAATTTATTGCACTCCCCTGCGCGTAACCGCACAGAATATACAGGAAGTGCACAAACTAAAATCCATATGGCCTATTGTGTGAAGGCTACTAGAAACACAGCACTGCGAGAACCAATTAGCATGCAGATGCCAAAATAAACTACGGAAAAATCTCGCGTAGTGAGGAATTTTTACTTCACTATTCTGAGCCCCGTAACAATACGGCTCGGAGCTCCGCCCCACTTCTGACGAAGTGGTGACATAGGCCGAGCCCTAAAAAGTAGACTCTAAAAAAATGAGAAGTTGAACGACACAAGTAATACATCCAATACATCCATGCTCCAGGTGAGGGACAAGAAGCCCTCTGTAGCTTAACACTTGGAAGCAAGGAAATGAGAGTGACAATGATGCCAAACAATGGTAAGCATGGAGCGGCCTCTGAGCTCACTGTTAGAAAACAAAAGGTCTCAAAGAGACAATGCATGCATTGTCTAGGTGATACATAAAAAAAGTGGAGCTGGTGTATATAAAGCCATGTCTCTCAATAAAATAAATGAGATTGGGCGACATTTGGGCCCAGTGACATTCAATAACACAATGAGACAAATTATAGGTTGATGTGCGAGGCCTATAATAAAATAAAAAAAACCTTGTGCTCCCTCTAATAACATCTTTTTTGCTCAAAATGCACCATATTCTATCATTCACTTCCCAACCTGACCAGGGCTCAGACTTCAGGCCCCAAGCAAGTGCCCCTAAGTAATGTGTCCTGGCAGTTTGAATTGAGTCTTCCCACTCTTAGGTTCTTTTGATAAACACCATAGTACTTATACCGGGCAAGGCTATTAGAGTATATGTACATACTTTTTCCCTTTAGGGCAATAAAACTTCTCAAGTGGTGAATATATAGTGCTATTCTGAGGAGAAATCATGTGTTTTACAGTTCGAGCCTACAGCGTTTGCGCTGCAGGATGATCTGTTGTATGTACATTGTGGGGTTTGACTCCTCCCATCACTTTGGATTGGTCTAATCAGTTGTCTTGTAAAAATTTTGCTTGCTATTGGTTACTTTGACTTTCTGCCCCCTCCTTTTTCCAAGTTGTTCACTCCCCTGCAGTATCACCGCAGGGTTTGAAGGCTACTTTCTGTTCAGGGACTTTTTTTTTAATTTGCATGAGCATTTCCCTGGCTCAGGTCAGCGCTCAATTCACGGACACCACACTTTATTTTATACAGACACTTGCACTCCTCCCCCTGTGAATGTTTTCCTGCCTCAGACTAGCAGCCTGCTGGTTTCCACGTTCTTGTAGGTGTAGCTTCTACAGGCGAGCTCCTAACCTTTGTGATTCAGACTACTTAGCCCCAACACCTTTATCACCACCAGCCCTAGTTAGCAGCCTCTGCAGAATCCTCAACACTGAGGCTTCAGTCACTGTGACCTCGCGCAGCAGCTTCCTCCTAACTAACGCCCTCCTATGTTGCGAACCACGCAGAACAAAAAAGAGGTTCTTTCAGCTCGTACACTCCCTTCCCAACAGTCTCAGCTGATGGGCACCGACAGCAAAACTGTTCAATGCAATCTAGTAGCACAATTAGGGAGATGAGGGCAGTTTTTATATGCCGATACATTTTAATTGCTCAGTGCAACTGCATTGTGCCAGAGTGCCAGTGGCGGCTGATGACATTTGAAAATGGTGTGGCGTAAAAAGATAATCATACTGCACCGTAGCGAGCGAGCGTAGCGAGCGAGCACGAACCCCCTAAGGAAGGTTGGGGGGATTTTCCCCCGAGAAAATTTTGAAAAAAGAGTGGACAAATGGTGCATTTTCAAGCAAATTTGTGAAAGCAGGAAGGTTAATAAAGCAATTGTGAAAGTGCAGTTATTACATTAATAAAGTGGTGTCATATAACATAGGTAGCTGCTTATTCATCATAACCACAGAGCTTCATAACAGACTTTGAAACACAATGCATTGCTGAGTACCTCACAGATGTGGTCACACGCAATTACAGTCTAAAATGCCGAGGCAAAATAAACTCTTGGTCATTCATTATCATTGCTCTTCTGTTCACCATCATGCTGGGGTGGGTTACAGATGTCATATGGTGACAGATTTACAATGTTTATTTGCTAGATAAAGTGTCTGCTCTCTCGGCTGTTGTCTCTTTGGTTTATATCTCTCTTTCTCTCCTCTCAGATTTCTACCCCTCTTCTCCAATACGTGTGTTGCATATTACTTTACACTGCTCTACCTTTAATTCTTTCTTGCCCTGTTCTGTTCTGTGATTCTCATCACTCTTGCTGCATCTCTGATATCTCCTCTTTCCATAGCACTCTCTTCCTCTGTGCTGCCACTTCTCTCTCCTCTCATCTCTCATCTCTCTCCTACCTCTTTCCCTTACCTATATCACTGATGTCTGATCACCTCCTGGCTCCTCTTCTCTTTCTCGAAAGTCTTTCCCACCAGCTGCGGCCTCCTTATCTCTCACCTGTCTTTACCACCCCCTTTCTCAGATGTCTCTATGTAACGTCTCTGCTCCTCTTTATCTTCCTCTGTCTCTTCCCTTTCTAACTCTCTCTGGCTCTTTCTGCTGAATCTCACTTCTATCTCTTTATGGCCTTTCTTTCAACTGCCTCCACCTCTCTCAGCAGCCTCTTAATAATCTGCCTCTGATTTCCACATTTCTATCCTCCCCAACTCTCTCAGTTGTCGCTTTTCTAGTCAGTAGTTTTTCATTGGTTTCTTTCTTTCTGCTGTCTCCCCATCTCACTCTGAGCTGTTGTCTAGTGCTAGGAGGTGTTGATTCTGGAAGAAAGCCTGCTCTGAGCTCATCACCTATGAGGTGAGGTAAGCTAATCACGGCGCACACCGTGAGTCAGGCCACGTGATCGCACAGCTTGGATCATCCATGCTGCCATTGCCAAACAGATCGCAAGACAATGAAACGCCAAGAGAAACCTTCAAGCAAAGAAATACGTCATTCCTTGTATTTACAATGACTTTGCTAAGCTTGCTAGTTATCCTTTACTTTGCGCAGACACAGTGAAGGAAAGGTGGTGTTCTGGTGGTATTGCCACATATTCTTGTTATAACAGCTTGGGTGCTGTAGGGTACACCTCTGATGTCGAAAACGACGCCAAACATGCCCCAGAGCCACAGTTACGTTAAAGCCTATGACTTGTCCCACTTTCATCTCCTTTATTTTTTTTTTTATTTACCGAGCCTCCCCATTTAGCGGCCTGTCGGAAACAAATCCACACAATACTGGGTTTTTCTATTGAGAAGCTAAAACCAGCCGGTGGGAGGCCTGAGCCGGAGCCGGGCCCTGAGCATAGATTGTCAACTTAACTTTTATATTTTTCAGGTCCATACCTGCAGGTCCGGTCGGAATTTATTTTCACACGTCCCCGTCCAACAACGCTGAACGCTCCAAAAATAATTCAACTAGTGCAGGTGGGTGATGACAGACTCGACGACTAGGTGTTGAGGCCTCAGACCAGACAGTCTCTGTCCCTCATGCGCAGCGCACGAATCACGACCACGAGGAGGATTGGAGGAAGGGTGACTGGCCGTGGGCCGGCCCGATTTGCCTAGAAACTAAGAAATGCCCAATCTCTGAATGGCTTAACACTAAGCCACTACAGTGATTGGGCATTGCTTGCCCACCACGTGAGATGCTCCCACCCCGCGGTGAGACACTAGACTGCTGGGAACAAGAGAACAGACACAGTCGTAGTACTGTTACAGGAGAGTACTACAGTAGTACTGTAGTAGCCAATCCTGACGCTGCTCTCTTTACAGGAGAGCTGCTCTCTAAAGAGAGCAGCATCAGGATTGGACTGAGCATAAAAAAAACGCCGCTCATTTTTCAAGCACTGGGGTATGTTGCATAAGCAAACCCCGTACTCTGCAGTGTTTGCTTTTTACAATCCACTGAGTTTGCTAGCTGCAGAAAGGCAGCCGGGCAAACACCACATGCGCAGTGCGCACTGTGCCGGCACTCAAGCGCCACCCAGTGTCAGACAGTGGTGACCATACTGTGACATGAGTGAAGCTTGACACCAAGGCCGCAGGGCAATAATTATCGGCAATTTATTTGAGCGGCGCGTTAATTTATAAAACCTTTATTAACGCGCCGCTCGAATAAATTGCCCGATAATTATTGGTGGGGCAACGTCCCACCGCCCAAATGGTAAAACCGCCACTGCACAGTGCCTTGGTTTTTTTTTTGTTATCAGCTTCATCTTTAACAATGGCGGCCGCACGTCTTTCTTTTGTTCTGCGCAGCTTGCCCACCTCTTTATTTACTTTGCCATCATTTATGCAGCTGTCGGTGGCAGACACTGTTCAACACCCTGTTGCGTTTCTACTGGTCACAAGAAACGAAGTCCCAAATGCTCCAGGAGCCGCAATCGAAAATTGTCATACCTGCAGTAGGAATAGGCTGGCAGAGCAGCATAGCAGCTTCCGGGACTTAACACGTTGCAGGTATGGGGGTGTTGTATGTGTCATGCCTGCAATTTCACACTGCCTGCCATGTCTCCAGCCTTTCATTTGTATCATTCACTACATTCAGCAAGTCATGAATATTTGTTGGAGGGAAAAGGAGCAATTAACGCTTTGCGTTGAGTTATAGTGCTTGTGCATTTACACATCGGGTGAGGAGATTGTTTACCCAGTAGCGGCTGCTACCAAACGGGGGTGGTGTTGGGGGAGGGGGAAGTAAAAAAAATAAAGGACATAACTGGGTGCAGCTGGCCACCGCCTCTCCTCCTTCCTCTTCTCCAGCAGCAGGAAGCACACAGCCTCCCAGAATCCCCTAGCCAATCACGACACTGCCGTGGTTCAGTGCTCAGAGAGGGACTGGGAGGCTGGCCGTGCAATACAGCCTAGTGGAGAACATGCTAAGTGCATATGACTGTTTGGCTGGCCTAAGACAGCCGGCCAAACTGTCATGCTCATTTAGAAAGTGCCTACTACTCCTCCCCCAGCTCTGAAGGGCCCAGCCCTGACTTCCAATCAACTGAGCAGTACGGTAAAAAAAATGATGACAAACGCTGCGCCTTAGCGTCGGAGTCGCTGCTGTGTTTAGCGCCCACTGCACAAAATGTTTGCTCGAGGCGCGCTGTGCAACATGCGATGGAAACCAGATGGAGATCGATAAACACTAATCACTGGTTGCATTCTCAAAGGCTCCAAAAGCTGATAAATAGTGTTTATTATTTTGTTAACCATAATTCCAAACATGCCACAGAGTAGCCGCTGCAGGGCCACATTGCATTTCCACACAAAAGCCTCCCCCCTTCTTTCTCCCACTTGTACGCCTCCGTCCCTTATCTCCTAATGTCATTTCCTGTACATTTTTTTCGTAATGACTCACTAACTCACTATACTGTTCCTTTACTCGAGCATTTTTAGTTTCAACTCATGGAAATACTTAAACAGCTTGTTAACAAGACATTTTAACTCCGGCAAAGTTACTAAGGGGCATATCAGCAACAGACGGTGATAAATATCGCAAAGCGGGCTTGGCGCTTTTATATTTATCGCCGCCTATCGCTGTAATTTATCGCCCGGATAACGCGTTATCAACAACGTGTTTCTCCATGGCGATAAATTATATATCAAAAGCGGTGTTATGCCGGAATATCGCTGTTAATCCAGCAATATTCCCACAGCGATAGAAGAAATCTTGATGATAGGGAGATGTGGATTCAGTCACTGAATCCACCTCCCATGTTATAGATAGGGTAGTCTTAAAAAATAGCAGACTCAAAATACTGGTAATAACAGCGGTTAGCGCTGTTTTTTATATGGGTGTCCTGGGCCGTATTGTAAATACGGAGAAGGACAGGTAGCGACCATTTTCCCTTAGTTTTTGCAGGGAACACCTACTTTGCATATCATTAGAGATGCAAAGCAAGGCGTGAACTAAACGGGAGCTGAATCAAGGAAACACACAATAGTGTGTCCTTGTCAATAATGCGATATAATTATCGCCGCTTTTCGCCCAAAAATGGAAGCTAAAGAGGCGATAATTATATCGCCAGCCCTTGTTTATATGCCCCTTACTTTTTCATGTACTACAACTTGGAATGCGCTCATGTGCTTATGGATTTACGTTTTTTGTCAATATAGCAGAGCTGTTCACGTTTTCATTAAAATACATACAGTGCATCTCTGAACGCATTATCGTGCCTCTTTACTGAAAAGTGTCATATGCCTAAATTTTTTATCTTGTGAAATGACACATTTCCTGCGGTGGCAATTTTCGGCAACCTGATCTCTTGTTTTATTTATTTATTTAGTCATTTTTGTTAATACGACCTGTTCATGCACCCTCAATCAAGCATGGGCCTCTCTTGTAATTTAAATATAAGGCACCTTCTTAGGAGCTTATACTGACATTTTAGGGCTTGTCAATCACAGCACAATGCAGCTATCTGCGACACTATATAAAGTAAAAATATGGCAACTAACAATAACCCTGCCGGAGTCAGCTTCATGGAAAGCACGAGACAGGACCGTTCCGGTAAGTAGAAACTGCCTATTAAATCGACACAACAGCTGGTGACGAGGGTGGGCGTGCCCTCGCTGCTGTGTCGCCGCGCCTGCCATGTGGCGGCCGCGAGCCCTGCCCTGGGCTCTCGGTGCCTGTGCCCGGCGGACCCCGGCGTGTGGCTGTATCTCCGGACATCGGATGGGAGGAGAGCACATTGCGGCTGAGGCCGCAAAGCAAGAAGACGCCAGGTGAGGAGCGTCGGCCCATACTGTCCTATCCCCGCATCGGCCGGTCGCAGGCCCAGCGGCACGTGGCTCCCGGCACAGGAAGGGGGAGGGGCAATCCCTTCCACAGCGCGGTGTTGCGCACGGAGGTGCTCTCGTTCTCGGCAGGAGAGAACGAACCCGAGTGCAATCCCAGGCCCCACTGTACTATAACTCTCACGGGGGAGAATCATTGCGCTACATCCCAGCAACAGGCCACCCAGACCCCCGAGGGCAACAGTCAGGGGTGCAATAGGCACTGCAATACACCAAGCCTAACAGCCAGAAAAGCCCAACAAGCAGTGGCAACTCCAGCAAGTCTAGACCTACACCAAGGGGGCATTTCAGTCAGCGCAGCGCGTTGAATCAGGACCTGAGACCTACACCAAGGGGGCATTTCAGTCAGAGCAGCACGTTGAATCAGGACCTGAGAATGGCGCCAAGTCCCACACTGGTATTACTGTGTCCAGATTCACGTCATGGCCACAATACCTCCCATTGAACCCTTTGTGGTGGAGGGCTCCCCATCGTCGCTAGCCCCTAAGTGGAAAGACTGGGTGGATCGTCTCATAATATTCTTTGAAGCCACCAAAGTTCACAAAGATCAAAAGAGGGCCATGGTCCTCCATCTAGGAGGCACGGATGTCCACCACATAGCGAAGACACTGGTGGAGGCCACTCCCAAGAACCACCACACGTTAATCAACGCCGTGAATGCACATTTTGAGCCCATGGCCAACCAGGACTACGAGAGGTTCATATTCAGGCAGGCAAGACAGCTGCCAGAGGAATCGCTAGACACCTATCATGCGCGCTTGAAGAACCTTGCGTCCACGTGCGGATTTGCTGACATCACTGAAGAGGTTCTTGGCCAGATCATTCAAGGGTGCTCCTCTGCCAAACTGGGTGAGCGAATCCTTGAAGAGTCTGGGAAATCCCTGGCTGACATCCTAACCTTAGGGCGTACCAAAGAGCTGTCGAAGGCCCGGGCTGCGCACATGAAAGCTGCCCTTCTGGCGCCTTTGAAGGCTGAACCAGTCAACAAAGTAACCGTCAAGTCCCCGACGAAATGGGCCAAGAAGGGCTCTGGAGCACCCATGACGGGCCAACTCAAGTCGTGTGGCTACTGTGGAGGATCACCACATCCTGCGGCGGAGTGTACCGCAAAAGGAAAGAGATGTTCGGGCTGCGGCCGTTTCAATCACTTCGAAAAAGTATGCAGAGCGAAGGAATACCGTAAACTCCGCCAGGTCGTGAACACCATACCGGAAGGAGAACCGAGTCAGAGCGACATGGATGATGATGAAGAGGAAGAGCGGACAGTGCACAAGGTGCATATGATTGGCGCCGCCACACGCAAGGCCAGAAGTCTACCTCAGTGTGGCATCGGGGTAGGCACCCAAGATGTCCTGGCGGTCGTGGACACAGGGGCAACCATTAACCTGATGGCTTCAGCCCTACACCAAACTCTAGACCCGCCGCCAGTCCTAACTCCGTCAGCCATCACCGTGTTCGCATATGGACAAGACACTCCCTTAAAGATCAAAGGAAAGTTCAAGACTGTAATATCACATGGAGATCAGTCCGTCACCATCAACGTATTTGTGTCAGAAGATGGACAGGGCATGCTACTGGGATGCAAGGCGGCTGAAGACCTAGGAGTAGTGTCCTTCGCGTTTGGAGTACATCAGGAATCTATTCAGCAATTATTGACGGAGTTCGCTGAGGTATTCCAAGGCATTGGACGATTCAGAGGAAAGGAGGTCCACCTTCATATTGACAATACCAAGCAACCCGTCGCCCTGAGACACCGCAGGATAGCCTTCCATCTGCGACCACTAGTTGAAGACGAACTTAAGAAACTTGAGAAAGCAGGAATAATAGAGAAAGTAACAGGCCCAACCCCCTGGGTGTCGCCAATTGTGGTCACGAGGAAACCCAAGCAACCTGGGGCGGTCAGGATCTGCGTGGACATGCGGCTCCCCAACGCTGCCATCAAGCGAGAACGCCATATAACTCCCACAATTGACGACCTCATAGGTGAAATGGCAGGAGCCTGCTGGTTCTCCAAGCTAGATCTCCGGTCAGGCTACCATCAGCTGGTACTGGATGAGTCCTCACGCAACATCACCACGTTCTCGACGCACATGGGGCTCAGGAGATACACACGCCTGAGTTTTGGGATCTCAAGTGCGGCGGAGGTATTCCAAAACGTGATCCAGGAACTCATTGCCGACATTCCAGGGGTGATAAATGTCAGTGATGACATCATGATACACGCGAGGACCATACAGGAGCATAATAGTTGCCTCACCTAAGTCCTACGGAGGCTATGAGAAATGGGGCTGACACTGCACAGGGAAAAGTGTGAATTCCTGAAGCGGAAAATACAATTTTTCGGCTATACATTTTGAACCCTGACCCCGAAAAAGTGCAAGATATCAAAGAGGCTGCACCACCCACTACCGTCACAGAAGTTAGAAGTTTCCTCGGGATGATAAACTACTGTGGAAGGTTCATGAGAGACCTGGCCAATCTAACATTACCTCTGCGAGAACTGACCAAAGAAGCTACCCCGTGGAGATGGGGCCCGGAACAAGACAAAGCATTTCGGGACATCAAGGAGGCGTTGTCAGAAGCCACCACCCTGGCCTTCTTCGACCCAAGGAAATTGACGTTGGTGGTGGTAGATGCAGGTTCTGTCGGACTGGGAGCGGTACTGATGCAGCGCCAGCGAGCAGACGAAGATTGGTCTCCAGTGGCCTTCGCCAGTCGTTCCCTTACAGCAACGGAACAGAGATACTCTCAAATCGAGAAGGAGGCGATAGCAATACACTGGGGGTGTCGGCACTTCCACCTATATGTATATGGAAAACCGTTTGTTGTGGCCACAGATCACAAGGCGCTGGTGGCCCTATTCTCAGGAACCTCGACAAAGCCTCCGCCACAAATTGAAAAATGGATGCTACAGCTCCAAAACTGCAATTGCCGGGTGGAGTATCAACCTGGATCTCGCAATCCTGCGGACTATCTATCATGACACCCGCGAGCAGCCACCCAGGAGGAGATGGAAGATGCAGCTGACACCGAAGAATACGTAAGGTGCGTTACTGCCCGATCATGTCCGTTGCCCATATCCATTGAACACCTTGCGGAAGCTACCAGAAAGGATGACTGCCTTCAAAGAGCGATTGGGGCGGTGCAAAGAGGAAACTGGCATAAAGCGAAAGAGGAGTGGAGGATCCTGACTCCGGGAGCACAACGTATAATGGACAGCTTGTACCACGTGCGAGAGGAGCTGAATGAGGACCACACTGGATGCCTGCTACGAGGACACAGGCTGGTGATACCGTCTTCCCTAACCGTTCAGGTTGTTCAACTAGCTCATGTAGGCCATCAGGGCATGGTAAAGACAAAATCCCCCCTCCGGACCAAGGTATGGTTTCCGCTAATGGATGACCTGGTTGAGGCCACTGTTCGGGCCTGTGCAGCATGTCAAGCAACCGGAGATCTCCCCAGACCACCCCCGATCTTGGTGGAACCACGACCCAAGCCTCCCTGGGATTGTGTCAGCCTAGACTTTGGCAGCCTTCCTGATGGGCGCCACACAGTGGTAGTAATTGATGATCACTCCAAGTATCCAGAGGTGGAGATTGTGTCCACAACCAGTGCCGCCGAATTAATTCCGAAGCTAGAGAAAATCATGGCCGCCCATGGGCTAATTCGAGAACTCAAAACAGATAATGGTCCTCCATTTCAAGGACAGGAACTAGCCAACTATTTGAGCGCCCTAGGTATCCGACATCGGCGAATTACTCCGAGGTGGCCGCAGGCCAACGGCGAAGCTGAAAGATTTATGCGGACTCTTAACAAGGTCATCAGGATTGCTCATGACAAAGGTCAATCCATTGAACTGGCCATCTTCACATTCTTAAGAAACTATAGGCAGATACCCCACACCACCACGGGTGTTGCTCCAGGACACTTGCTCATGGGACGGGTAGTCATGGACTCGATACCCCATCATCCGCAATGGCGACCTCCAGCTCCAGATGAATGTCAGGTTGAATCCCAACGTCGGCGATCAAATGCGCAAGTCAGTCGCCGGCGAAGGGCCCAGAGGCCCCAGATTGCCCAAGGGGATTTAGTATTGATGAAGAACCGGGTTACTAGCGGCAAATTCAGGCGCCCCTATGAACCTGATCCATGGACAGTAGTTAGTGTCAAAGGTACCAGAATCACTGCTACCAAAGGTCATGAAAGGGTAACCCGCAATGTTTCACACTTCAAAAAGTATCAACGGAGTGGAGTTTGTGCGACACCCTCGGTGGCGATGGAAAGAATGCAGTCTCGGCCAGACCCCAGTCCCCAATCGAAGACCCGGATAGCCCGGGGACTCTGATGGATGTGGTCCTTCCTACTGAGTATCCACAAGCTCCTGCTGAGACGCCCCGCAGGGAGGGCGGAATGGAAGAGGAAGGCAGTCATGGCAGCAATGTGAGCTCCGACCAGGCAGTTGCTGCAACAGGAGGTGATGGTGACTCGGGAGGTCGTGAGAGCCAAGGGCGAGGACTGTCCCAGTACCAGCTGAGGAGAAACCCAGTTCCCTCCAGTCGTTTGAGAGACTACGTGATGTAAGACTGTTCCTTATTGTTATTTGGTTTCTGCTTATTGACATGACCGCTGTATTTCTGTTGCAAAGAAGCTTGGGCTGATGATAGACTGTGGCAGACATTTTTGAAAGACTGAAACGTATTGTTCTATCATTGTTTCTTGTTTGGTGGGGAGGAATGTAGTGTTCTAGTTGGTGGAGTAACCAACGGAACACGTCACACCCACGTGACTGGAGCTCAATAAATAGCGTCTACGCACGCACGTACGCCAGTTAGGCGACGGCGTGATAGAGACGAGTTGCAAGCTACCTCCGTGTCCGAGTGTTCATTTGATAGGGCCAAAGTGTCACCTCCACTGCCCCCACACTGTCACCTATCCCTGTCGGGTGTGCCCCACTCGACACACCAACTGCCTCAGCAAGCCTTTCCGAGCCTGTACCACGTAGTGTCATCTTTCAGTGTTCGTGGGCAAATCAATTTAAGGGAGGCAGTGTCAACAAACGGTTGCATTTCTTAATCATAACTTAAAAAAATAAATATATATATATTCACTGAAAAAACCATAGGTTTCACACCAGTTATAGTTAGGTGGAAATTTTACTCGCATAAAACCATTGAAATTCCCACGTTATAGTTAGTTGGACTCACTATAACTTGCGCGTGAAATGCACTGCTGATGACGTCACATATTACATCACTCATGACATGGTCAGTGACATCACTCATGACATCACTGATGACATCTCAAATGACATCACTGATGACAACATCCTTGTGACAAAGTGGCAGACCGCCTATCAGCATAAAATAACCTTTGACACACACATTCAAAAATATAAACTAACATTTTCTTAAAAAAGGAGAAACCAATACCAATTACAACAACTTACTAGGTAATTCCAACATCTACATACACATCCACTCATTCACCAACAGTTCTATATAGTCACTCATGCATGTATTTACTCATCATATGTACTCATACACCTATACATCCTGTTACACACTAATACTCATCCATATAGTTACTCACACACAAATTCACACATGCAAATAAACTATCAAAAAAACATTTACTTGATTATACTGCTATATACACACCAGTACACATACTTCTACAGAAACGGAAACATATTTACTCTCTTAAACAATCAATTATAAAAACACATACTCACTAACCCACCCATACACACAATCATCCACCCATACAGTCTTGCACACATGCTGTCTTCAAAATACATACAAATAGTGAGTCACTCATTCATGCATCTGTGCTCTAAGTAATATCCCCCACCGAACCATACAGACACTGATACTGATACTCAAAAAAACAACTAATAACCCATATACACACTCATGTAGCTACTCACCAACCCATGCAGCCACTTATACGCAAAGTGAGACACAGATACAGATATTTAAATATTTAAACATTACTCGCTAATATATGTATTCACTAAGATAAATTTAATAAGTCAGTTAACCAATCAATTTTACACAAAAAAAACATCCATTTAGACATTTATTTACCCATTTATTCTTCCATCAACCTTTAGATATACATATATAAAAAATCTTTATTTTTCAGAAAGATACACATACACTGGATGATGTCATCAGTGATGTCATTTGAGATGTCATCAGTGATGTCATGAGTGATGTCACTGACCATGTCATGAGTGATGTAATATGTGACGTCATCAGCAGTGCATTGCACGCGCAAGTTATAGTGAGTCCAACTAACTATAACGTGGGAATTTCAATGGTTTTATGCGAGTAAAACTTCCACCTAACTATAACTGGTGTGAAACCTATGGTTTTTTCAGTGAATTTAATAGGTTTTCTAAATGCTAATTCCTAACTACAACTGGTGTGAAACCTATGGTTTTTTCAGTGAATATATATATATATATATATATATATATATCACTCAATTACCAGATTCCCAAACAGTGAAGTGGACCACAAGAAAGCTTCTTAAAGAAAACACGAGGTTTATTGACAACCTGCTCGTGACATCAAAACTGGTTGCAGCCTCAGAAAATGTTCAGAGCCAAACGCGTTTCGGGATCACCATCTCCCTTCTTCGGTGGCATATAGTGAAAGCAAACGATCTCGCTAAGTTTAAATAGTTCGGAGACACGCCTGCCCCTTGGCGGGGGCGTGGCCGTAACTACGGCCTTTTGGGCGTTGTAGTCCATTCAGTATTTCCCAAGTGGGTGAGCGAGTTCCATTGCCAATCAACACTGTTCATGTCCCATGTGGGTTGAGGGAGCCTCCAGCTCCTCTGGCACGCAGCTTTATAGTTGCCAACTGTGTTTGTGTGGGCGCGCACTGGAATAGCGCTCACACAGCTCTTCTCCATGCGCAGGACTCCGGGTGGAGCTGCAGGCCGCAGGTGAATGCGGGGGTCCTCTTCGCGACCGGGACGGCCGCTAACATCACTCAATAACCAGATTCCCAAACAGTGAAGTGGACCACAAGAAAGCTTCTTAAAGAAAACACGAGGTTTATTGACAACCTGCTCGTGACATCAAAACTGGTTGCAGCCTCAGAAAATGTTCAGAGCCAAACGCGTTTCGGGATCACCATCTTCCTTCTTCGGTGGCATATAGTGAAAGCAAACGATCTCGCTAAGTTTAAATAGTTTGGAGACACGCCTGCCCCTGGGCGGGGGCGTGGCCGTAACTACGGCCTTTTGGGCGTTGTAGTCCATTCAGTATTTCCCAAGTGGGTGAGCGAGTTCCATTGCCAATCAACACTGTTCATGTCCCATGTGGGTTGAGGGAGCCTCCAGCTCCTCTGGCACGCAGCTTTATAGTTGCCAACTGTGTTTGTGTGGGCGCGCACTGGAATAGCGCTCACACAGCTCTTCTCCATGCGCAGGACTCCGGGTGGAGCTGCAGGCCGCAGGTGAATGCGGGGGTCCTCTTCGCGACCGGGACGGCCGCTAACATCACTCAATAACCAGATTCCCAAACAGTGAAGTGGACCACAAGAAAGCTTCTTAAAGAAAACACGAGGTTTATTGACAACCTGCTCGTGACATCAAAACTGGTTGCAGCCTCAGAAAATGTTCAGAGCCAAACGCGTTTCGGGATCACCATCTCCCTTCTTCGGTGGCATATAGTGAAAGCAAACGATCTCGCTAAGTTTAAATAGTTCGGAGACACGCCTGCCCCTGGGCGGGGGCGTGGCCGTAACTACGGCCTTTTGGGCGTTGTAGTCCATTCAGTATTTCCCAAGTGGGTGAGCGAGTTCCATTGCCAATCAACACTGTTCATGTCCCATGTGGGTTGAGGGAGCCTCCAGCTCCTCTGGCACGCAGCTTTATAGTTGCCAACTGTGTTTGTGTGGGCGCGCACTGGAATAGCGCTCACACAGCTCTTCTCCATGCGCAGGACTCCGGGTGGAGCTGCAGGCCGCAGGTGAATGCGGGGGTCCTCTTCGCGACCGGGACGGCCGCTGACATCACTCAATAACCAGATTCCCAAACAGTGAAGTGGACCACAAGAAAGCTTCTTAAAGAAAACACGAGGTTTATTGACAACCTGCTTGTGACATCAAAACTGGTTGCAGCCTCAGAAAATGTTCAGAGCCAAACGCGTTTCGGGATCACCATCTCCCTTCTTCGGTGGCATATAGTGAAAGCAAACGATCTCGCTAAGTTTAAATAGTTCGGAGACACGCCTGCCCCTGGGCGGGGGCGTGGCCGTAACTACGGCCTTTTGGGCGTTGTAGTCCATTCAGTATTTCCCAAGTGGGTGAGCGAGTTCCATTGCCAATCAACACTGTTCATGTCCCATGTGGGTTGAGGGAGCCTCCAGCTCCTCTGGCACGCAGCTTTATAGTTGCCAACTGTGTTTGTGTGGGCGCGCACTGGAATAGCGCTCACACAGCTCTTCTCCATGCGCAGGACTCTGGGTGGAGCTGCAGGCCGCAGGTGAATGCGGGGGTCCTCTTCGCGACCGGGACGGCCGCTGACATCACTCAATAACCAGATTCCCAAACAGTGAAGTGGACCACAAGAAAGCTTCTTAAAGAAAACACGAGGTTTATTGACAACCTGCTCGTGACATCAAAACTGGTTGCAGCCTCAGAAAATGTTCAGAGCCAAACGCGTTTCGGGATCACCATCTCCCTTCTTCGGTGGCATATAGTGAAAGCAAACGATCTCGCTAAGTTTAAATAGTTCGGAGACACGCCTGCCCCTTGGCGGGGGCGTGGCCGTAACTACGGCTTTTTGGGCGTTGTAGTCCATTCAGTATTTCCCAAGTGGGTGAGCGAGTTCCATTGCCAATCAACACTGTTCATGTCCCATGTGGGTTGAGGGAGCCTCCAGCTCCTCTGGCACGCAGCTTTATAGTTGCCAACTGTGTTTGTGTGGGCGCGCACTGGAATAGCGCTCACACAGCTCTTCTCCATGCGCAGGACTCCGGGTGGAGCTGCAGGCCGCAGGTGAATGCGGGGGTCCTCTTCGCGACCGGGACGCCCGCTAACATCACTCAATAACCAGATTCCCAAACAGTGAAGTGGACCACAAGAAAGCTTCTTAAAGAAAACACGAGGTTTATTGACAACCTGCTCGTGACATCAAAACTGGTTGCAGCCTCAGAAAATGTTCAGAGCCAAACGCGTTTCGGGATCACCATCTCCCTTCTTCGGTGGCATATAGTGAAAGCAAACGATCTCGCTAAGTTTAAATAGTTCGGAGACACGCCTGCCCCTTGGCGGGGGCGTGGCCGTAACTACGGCCTTTTGGGCGTTGTAGTCCATTCAGTATTTCCCAAGTGGGTGAGCGAGTTCCATTGCCAATCAACACTGTTCATGTCCCATGTGGGTTGAGGGAGCCTCCAGCTCCTCTGGCACGCAGCTTTATAGTTGCCAACTGTGTTTGTGTGGGCGCGCACTGGAATAGCGCTCACACAGCTCTTCTCCATGCGCAGGACTCCGGGTGGAGCTGCAGGCCGCAGGTGAATGCGGGGGTCCTCTTCGCGACCGGGACGGCCGCTAACATCACTCAATAACCAGATTCCCAAACAGTGAAGTGGACCACAAGAAAGCTTCTTAAAGAAAACACGAGGTTTATTGACAACCTGCTCGTGACATCAAAACTGGTTGCAGCCTCAGAAAATGTTCAGAGCCAAACGCGTTTCGGGATCACCATCTTCCTTCTTCGGTGGCATATAGTGAAAGCAAACGATCTCGCTAAGTTTAAATAGTTTGGAGACACGCCTGCCCCTGGGCGGGGGCGTGGCCGTAACTACGGCCTTTTGGGCGTTGTAGTCCATTCAGTATTTTCCAAGTGGGTGAGCGAGTTCCATTGCCAATCAACACTGTTCATGTCCCATGTGGGTTGAGGGAGCCTCCAGCTCCTCTGGCACGCAGCTTTATAGTTGCCAACTGTGTTTGTGTGGGCGCGCACTGGAATAGCGCTCACACAGCTCTTCTCCATGCGCAGGACTCCGGGTGGAGCTGCAGGCCGCAGGTGAATGCGGGGGTCCTCTTCGCGACCGGGACGGCCGCTAACATCACTCAATAACCAGATTCCCAAACAGTGAAGTGGACCACAAGAAAGCTTCTTAAAGAAAACACGAGGTTTATTGACAACCTGCTCGTGACATCAAAACTGGTTGCAGCCTCAGAAAATGTTCAGAGCCAAACGCGTTTCGGGATCACCATCTCCCTTCTTCGGTGGCATATAGTGAAAGCAAACGATCTCGCTAAGTTTAAATAGTTCGGAGACACGCCTGCCCCTTGGCGGGGGCGTGGCCGTAACTACGGCCTTTTGGGCGTTGTAGTCCATTCAGTATTTCCCAAGTGGGTGAGCGAGTTCCATTGCCAATCAACACTGTTCATGTCCCATGTGGGTTGAGGGAGCCTCCAGCTCCTCTGGCACGCAGCTTTATAGTTGCCAACTGTGTTTGTGTGGGCGCGCACTGGAATAGCGCTCACACAGCTCTTCTCCATGCGCAGGACTCCGGGTGGAGCTGCAGGCCGCAGGTGAATGCGGGGGTCCTCTTCGCGACCGGGACGGCCGCTAACATCACTCAATAACCAGATTCCCAAACAGTGAAGTGGACCACAAGAAAGCTTCTTAAAGAAAACACGAGGTTTATTGACAACCTGCTCGTGACATCAAAACTGGTTGCAGCCTCAGAAAATGTTCAGAGCCAAACGCGTTTCGGGATCACCATCTCCCTTCTTCGGTGGCATATAGTGAAAGCAAACGATCTCGCTAAGTTTAAATAGTTCGGAGACACGCCTGCCCCTGGGCGGGGGCGTGGCCGTAACTACGGCCTTTTGGGCGTTGTAGTCCATTCAGTATTTCCCAAGTGGGTGAGCGAGTTCCATTGCCAATCAACACTGTTCATGTCCCATGTGGGTTGAGGGAGCCTCCAGCTCCTCTGGCACGCAGCTTTATAGTTGCCAACTGTGTTTGTGTGGGCGCGCACTGGAATAGCGCTCACACAGCTCTTCTCCATGCGCAGGACTCCGGGTGGAGCTGCAGGCCGCAGGTGAATGCGGGGGTCCTCTTCGCGACCGGGACGGCCGCTAACATCACTCAATAACCAGATTCCCAAACAGTGAAGTGGACCACAAGAAAGCTTCTTAAAGAAAACACGAGGTTTATTGACAACCTGCTTGTGACATCAAAACTGGTTGCAGCCTCAGAAAATGTTCAGAGCCAAACGCCTTTCGGGATCACCATCGCCCTTCTTCGGTGGCATATAGTGAAAGCAAACGATCTCGCTAAGTTTAAATAGTTCGGAGACACGCCTGCCCCTGGGCGGGGGCGTGGCCGTAACTACGGCCTTTTGGGCGTTGTAGTCCATTCAGTATTTCCCAAGTGGGTGAGCGAGTTCCATTGCCAATCAACACTGTTCATGTCCCATGTGGGTTGAGGGAGCCTCCAGCTCCTCTGGCACGCAGCTTTATAGTTGCCAACTGTGTTTGTGTGGGCGCGCACTGGAATAGCGCTCACACAGCTCTTCTCCATGCGCAGGACTCCGGGTGGAGCTGCAGGCCGCAGGTGAATGCGGGGGTCCTCTTCGCGACCGGGACGGCCGCTAACATCACTCAATAACCAGATTCCCAAACAGTGAAGTGGACCACAAGAAAGCTTCTTAAAGAAAACACGAGGTTTATTGACAACCTGCTCGTGACATCAAAACTGGTTGCAGCCTCAGAAAATGTTCAGAGCCAAACGCGTTTCGGGATCACCATCTCCCTTCTTCGGTGGCATATAGTGAAAGCAAACGATCTCGCTAAGTTTAAATAGTTCGGAGACACGCCTGCCCCTGGGCGGGGCGTGGCCGTAACTACGGCCTTTTGGGCGTTGTAGTCCATTCAGTATTTCCCAAGTGGGTGAGCGAGTTCCATTGCCAATCAACACTGTTCATGTCCCATGTGGGTTGAGGGAGCCTCCAGCTCCTCTGGCACGCAGCTTTATAGTTGCCAACTGTGTTTGTGTGGGCGCGCACTGGAATAGCGCTCACACAGCTCTTCTCCATGCGCAGGACTCCGGGTGGAGCTGCAGGCCGCAGGTGAATGCGGGGGTCCTCTTCGCGACCGGGACGGCCGCTGACATCACTCAATAACCAGATTCCCAAACAGTGAAGTGGACCACAAGAAAGCTTCTTAAAGAAAACACGAGGTTTATTGACAACCTGCTCGTGACATCAAAACTGGTTGCAGCCTCAGAAAATGTTCAGAGCCAAACGCGTTTCGGGATCACCATCTCCCTTCTTCGGTGGCATATAGTGAAAGCAAACGATCTCGCTAAGTTTAAATAGTTCGGAGACACGCCTGCCCCTTGGCGGGGGCGTGGCCGTAACTACGGCCTTTTGGGCGTTGTAGTCCATTCAGTATTTCCCAAGTGGGGGAGCGAGTTCCATTGCCAATCAACACTGTTCATGTCCCATGTGGGTTGAGATAGCCTCCAGCTCCTCTGGCACGCAGCTTTATAGTTGCCAACTGTGTTTGTGTGGGCGCGCACTGGAATAGCACTCACACAGCTCTTCTCCATGCGCAGGACTCCGGGTGGAGCTGCAGGCCGCAGGTGAATGCGGGGGTCCTCTTCGCGACCGGGACGGCCGCTAACATCACTCAATAACCAGATTCCCAAACAGTGAAGTGGACCACAAGAAAGCTTCTTAAAGAAAACACGAGGTTTATTGACAACCTGCTCGTGACATCAAAACTGGTTGCAGCCTCAGAAAATGTTCAGAGCCAAACGCGTTTCGGGATCACCATCTCCCTTCTTCGGTGGCATATAGTGAAAGCAAACGATCTCGCTAAGTTTAAATAGTTCGGAGACACGCCTGCCCCTGGGCGGGGGCGTGGCCGTAACTACGGCCTTTTGGGCGTTGTAGTCCATTCAGTATTTCCCAAGTGGGTGAGCGAGTTCCATTGCCAATCAACACTGTTCATGTCCCATGTGGGTTGAGGGAGCCTCCAGCTCCTCTGGCACGCAGCTTTATAGTTGCCAACTGTGTTTGTGTGGGCGCGCACTGGAATAGCGCTCACACAGCTCTTCTCCATGCGCAGGACTCCGGGTGGAGCTGCAGGCCGCAGGTGAATGCGGGGGTCCTCTTCGCGACCGGGACGGCCGCTAACATCACTCAATAACCAGATTCCCAAACAGTGAAGTGGACCACAAGAAAGCTTCTTAAAGAAAACACGAGGTTTATTGACAACCTGCTCGTGACATCAAAACTGGTTGCAGCCTCAGAAAATGTTCAGAGCCAAACGCATTTCGGGATCACCATCTTCCTTCTTCGGTGGCATATAGTGAAAGCAAACGATCTCGCTAAGTTTAAATAGTTCGGAGACACGCCTGCCCCTGGGCGGGGGCGTGGCCGTAACTACGGCCTTTTGGGCGTTGTAGTCCATTCAGTATTTCCCAAGTGGGTGAGCGAGTTCCATTGCTAATCAACACTGTTCATGTCCCATGTGGGTTGAGGGAGCCTCCAGCTCCTCTGGCACGCAGCTTTATAGTTGCCAACTGTGTTTGTGTGGGCGCGCACTGGAATAGCGCTCACACAGCTCTTCTCCATGCGCAGGACTCCGGGTGGAGCTGCAGGCCGCAGGTGAATGCGGGGGTCCTCTTCGCGACCGGGACGGCCGCTAACATCACTCAATAACCAGATTCCCAAACAGTGAAGTGGACCACAAGAAAGCTTCTTAAAGAAAACACGAGGTTTATTGACAACCTGCTTGTGACATCAAAACTGGTTGCAGCCTCAGAAAATGTTCAGAGCCAAACGCGTTTCGGGATCACCATCTCCCTTCTTCAGTGGCATATAGTGAAAGCAAACGATCTCGCTAAGTTTAAATAGTTCGGAGACACGCCTGCCCCTGGGCGGGGGCGTGGCAGTAACTACGGCCTTTTGGGCGTTGTAGTCCATTCAGTATTTCCCAAGTGGGTGAGCGAGTTCCATTGCCAATCAACACTGTTCATGTCCCATGTGGGTTGAGGGAGCCTCCAGCTCCTCTGGCACGCAGCTTTATAGTTGCCAACTGTGTTTGTGTGGGCGCGCACTGGAATAGCGCTCACACAGCTCTTCTCCATGCGCAGGACTCCGGGTGGAGCTGCAGGCCGCAGGTGAATGCGGGGGTCCTCTTCGCGACCGGGACGGCCGCTAACATCACTCAATAACCAGATTCCCAAACAGTGAAGTGGACCACAAGAAAGCTTCTTAAAGAAAACACGAGGTTTATTGACAACCTGCTCGTGACATCAAAACTGGTTGCAGCCTCAGAAAATGTTCAGAGCCAAACGCGTTTCGGGATCAGGCGTGTCTCCGAACTATTTAAACTTAGCGAGATCGTTTGCTTTCACTATATGCCACCGAAGAAGGGAGATGGTGATCCCGAAACGCGTTTGGCTCTGAACATTTTCTGCAGCTCCACCCGGAGTCCTGCGCATGGAGAAGAGCTGTGTGAGTGCTATTCCAGTGCGCGCCCACACAAACACAGTTGGCAACTATAAAGCTGCGTGCCAGAGGAGCTGGAGGCTCCCTCAACCCACATGGGACATGAACAGTGTTGATTGGCAATGGAACTCGCTCATCCACTTGGGAAATACTGAATGGACTACAACGCCCAAAAGGCCGTAGTTACGGCCACGCCCCCGCCCAGGGGCAGGCGTGTCTCCGAACTATTTAAACTTAGCGAGATCGTTTGCTTTCACTATATGCCACCGAAGAAGGGAGATGGTGATCCCGAAACGCGTTTGGCTCTGAACATTTTCTGAGGCTGCAACCAGTTTTGATGTCACGAGCAGGTTGTCAATAAACCTCGTGTTTTCTTTAAGAAGCTTTCTTGTGGTCCACTTCACTGTTTGGGAATCTGGTTATTGAGTGATGTTAGCGGCCGTCCCGGTCGCGAAGAGGACCCCCGCATTCACCTGCGGCCTGCAGCTCCACCCGGAGTCCTGCGCATGGAGAAGAGCTGTGTGAGCGCTATTCCAGTGCGCGCCCACACAAACACAGTTGGCAACTATAAAGCTGCGTGCCAGAGGAGCTGGAGGCTCCCTCAACCCACATGGGACATGAACAGTGTTGATTGGCAATGGAACTCGCTCACCCACTTGGGAAATACTGAATGGACTACAACGCCCAAAAGGCCGTAGTCACGGCCACGCCCCCGCCCAGGGGCAGGCGTGTCTCCGAACTATTTAAACTTAGCGAGATCGTTTGCTTTCACTATATGCCACCGAAGAAGGGAGATGGTGATCCCGAAACGCGTTTGGCTCTGAACATTTTCTGAGGCTGCAACCAGTTTTGATGTCACGAGCAGGTTGTCAATAAACCTCGTGTTTTCTTTAAGAAGCTTCCTTGTGGTCCACTTCACTGTTTGGGAATCTGGTTATTGAGTGATGTTAGCGGCCGTCCCGGTTGCGAAGAGGACCCCCGCATTCACCTGCGGCCTGCAGCTCCACCCGGAGTCCTGCACATGGAGAAGAGCTGTGTGAGCGCTATTCCAGTGCGCGCCCACACAAACACAGTTGGCAACTATAAAGCTGCGTGCCAGAGGAGCTGGAGGCTCCCTCAACCCACATGGGACATGAACAGTGTTGATTGGCAATGGAACTCGCTCACCCACTTGGGAAATACTGAATGGACTACAACGCCCAAAAGGCCGTAGTCACGGCCACGCCCCCGCCCAGGGGCAGGCGTGTCTCCGAACTATTTAAACTTAGAGAGATCGTTTGCTTTCACTATATGCCACCGAAGAAGGGAGATGGTGATCCCGAAACGCGTTTGGCTCTGAACATTTTCTGAGGCTGCAACCAGTTTTGATGTCACGAGCAGGTTGTCAATAAACCTCGTGTTTTCTTTAAGAAGCTTTCTTGTGGTCCACTTCACTGTTTGGGAATCTGGTTATTGAGTGATGTTAGCGGCCGTCCCGGTCGCGAAGAGGACCCCCGCATTCACCTGCGGCCTGCAGCTCCACCCGGAGTCCTGCACATGGAGAAGAGCTGTGTGAGCGCTATTCCAGTGCGCGCCCACACAAACACAGTTGGCAACTATAAAGCTGCGTGCCAGAGGAGCTGGAGGCTCCCTCAACCCACATGGGACATGAACAGTGTTGATTGGCAATGGAACTCGCTCACCCATTTGGGAAATACTGAATGGACTACAACGCCCAAAAGGCCGTAGTTACGGCCACGCCCCCGCCCAGGGGCAGGCGTGTCTCCGAACTATTTAAACTTAGCGAGATCGTTTGCTTTCACTATATGCCACCGAAGAAGGGAGATGGTGATCCCGAAACGCGTTTGGCTCTGAACATTTTCTGAGGCTGCAACCAGTTTTGATGTCACGAGCAGGTTGTCAATAAACCTCGTGTTTTCTTTAAGAAGCTTTCTTGTGGTCCACTTCACTGTTTGGGAATCTGGTTATTGAGTGATGTTAGCGGCCGTCCCGGTCGCGAAGAGGACCCCCGCATTCACCTGCGGCCTGCAGCTCCACCCGGAGTCCTGCGCATGGAGAAGAGCTGTGTGAGCGCTATTCCAGTGCGCGCCCACACAAACACAGTTGGCAACTATAAAGCTGCGTGCCAGAGGAGCTGGAGGCTCCCTCAACCCACATGGGACATGAACAGTGTTGATTGGCAATGGAACTCGCTCACCCACTTGGGAAATACTGAATGGACTACAACGCCCAAAAGGCCGTAGTTACGGCCACGCCCCCGCCCAGGGGCAGGCGTGTCTCCGAACTATTTAAACTTAGCGAGATCGTTTGCTTTCACTATATGCCACCGAAGAAGGGAGATGGTGATCCCGAAACGCGTTTGGCTCTGAACATTTTCTGAGGCTGCAACCAGTTTTGATGTCACGAGCAGGTTGTCAATAAACCTCGTGTTTTCTTTAAGAAGCTTTCTTGTGGTCCACTTCACTGTTTGGGAATCTGGTTATTGAGTGATATTACCTACTGGCGGTCGCCAGTATGTATATATAGTTAGGATTTTTTCTCTATGGGATTTTTGAAAATTCTATGTCTAATAACTTTGGCGTTTGTGGACGGAATTGGCTGAAATTTTCAGGAAAATGGCACAGTTTGTTTCTGAGCAGCCCTTGAAAATTTGGGGGGGGTTCGTCAAGGGGGGGCCGAGAAAAAAGGGGGTCCCAAAACGTGTTTTTAACATTGAGTTTTCCATAGGGCGGTTGGCCTCACTTTTAGCCCGAACGGCTGAATGGATTTGCACGAAACTTGGCAAAATTGTAGGGACTGGTAGCCCGATGTGCCTTTTGTAGGTCTCAATATATGTGCTCCAGTGGATTTTGAGAAATTAACGTTTAAAAAAAGATATATATCTGTAACAGCGGACCTGGCAGCGTCCCAGGACGCGTACTTTTCGCGCAACGGAGCTTTGTGAAGCGAAGCTGATTGGTTCTCCGGCGTCTGTCAACATTCCAAAAAGTCCGTAGCGGCCGCCATCTTGTCTCTCGGTAGGATCGAGAGACAAGAGGAGGTCAAAACAAAGGGGGAAATAACTATAAGGGGGCATAGTAGATCCTCGCTGACCCCCTAGGTTTGATGTGGAGGTTTTAAAAGGGCCCCGCGGGGCAAAAAAAAACAAAATAATAATAATCGAACGGCTGAATGGATTTGCACGAAACTTGGCAAAATATTAGGGACTGGTAGCCCGATGTGCCTTTGCTAGGTCTCAATATATGTGCTCCAGTGGATTTTGAGAAATTAACGTTCAAAAAAAGATATATATCTGTAACAGCGCTCCGCTTCGCGTACTTTTCGCGTTACGGAGCTTTGCGAAGCTGATTGGTTCTCCGGCGTCTGTCAACATTCCAAACAGTCCGTAGCGGCCGCCATCTTGTCTCTCGGTAGGATTGAGAGACAAGAGGAGGCCAAAGCGAAGGGGAAATGACCATAAGGGGGCATAGTAGATCCTTCCTGACCTCTTAGGTTTGATGTACCATTTTGCCAAGTTTGGTGTAATTCCGTTCAGCCATTCAGGCTGTAGACGTATGTAAATGTCCTATGGAAAATTGCATGGGGAAAACACATTTGAAAGTGTTGAAATTTAGAACCAATTAAAATGTTACTTTGGTTTTGTATTTGTGTGTGATGAAAGTTAATTGGTTATGTATATATGTCAAATGAGAGGAAACCACAGCCATTTTGTGATACTACTGTCTGAGGTACATTTGTGAGGAATTTTTGGTGGTGAATTTCTGGTGTTTGATTTACACAGTACTAACACTTCTGCTACTTTTAAAAAGGTGAGTTGTTAATTTGTAAGGGGAACTATGTTGTACACTTGAAGATAATTTGAAAAATGTTTTCTGTTATTTATTTGCAGTCCTTCTGTTATACTAAATACTTGATAAAGTTAGTTTTATATTATGTATTACTAAAAACGATAAATGAAAGTGATTATTTTTTTCTGCAATTTACAGCAAGCAATTTCAAAATAAAATGGCTCACAATGAAGAGACCGTGGCAATTTCTTTTGAATTGTCCAACACATTGATTGAAATTGAGAGCACCAATAATGAAATATTGTCACAAGGAGGACATGACTTGTATGATTCCATTAGATTGATTGAAATGGACAGCACCAAGAATGAAATATTGTCACAAGGAGATGACTTGAATGATTCCACTACATTGATTGAAATTGAGAGCACCAATAATGAAATATTGTCACAAGGAGGAGATGACTTGTATGATTCCATTAGATTGATTGAAATGGACAGCACCAATAATGAAATATTGTCACAAGGAGGAGATGACTTGAATGATTCCACTACATTGATTGAAATTGAGAGCACCAATAATGAAATATTGTCACGAGGAGATGACTTGAATGATTCCACTACATTGATTGAAATTGACAGCACCAATAATGAAATATTGTCACAAGGAGGAGATGACTTGAATGATTTTTTTGATCAATCTCTTGATGGCGAATTTATCGAGTGTTTGGAGACCATAGAGTTACAAGAATCATCATTGGAGACTTTTAATGAGGACATTGCTGATGAGGACATGTTACTAGTTCTTTCAAATTTAGAAAATTCTGAAGAATAAATTTATATTTAGAAATCAAAAATTGTTTGAGACATTATTCATTTTTATTTTTAATTTATGAGGTTGTAGCGAAGTGATTGTAGTATAAAATGAGACTTATAGTATAGAGTGCAACATTTTTATGTTACATGGTAAGTTTACTCATATTTACTTCCCTTCTGCCACTATATTATCTCCAATGTGTATTTGACATCTCTTCTTCATCTCCGGCCTCCTTTCTCTCACTGTGTGTCTCCGATGCATCTTATCGCTGCTATTTTGTGTAATTACAGAAGAGAGTAAAATAAAATAGTTCGGAACGTGAAAAGGGGGCAAAGTAGAGTACTCCTCACCCCCTAGGCCTTTTTAGGCGGTCCCAAAAGGATCAGTTTCTGCTTTCCTGAGAGATTATGGTATGAGTTCCATATACCACAATAACTTGCATTACAACATGCAAGATATCTATCTCCTATTACCAACTTTTGGAGATATTCGCGCTAAGCGCGAATATCTCCAAAAAGTAACACCTGCCCTGAGCAGTTCTTAGCCATGTTATCCAATGGGAGGTGGATAACATGGCTAAGAGCATTAGCTCGGTAATGCATGAATATCGCTGAGTTTTTAGCGATATTCATGCATTGCGGCCGTTTATTATCGCATTTGCGATAAACCTTGATAATAGCAAGGTTTATCTTCGATAATTTCTGACGATGCTTAGTGGTAAAAAATTGGTTGGTAAGCATCGTTAGCGATAAATATCGCTTAACTTTGGTAATATGCCCCAACGTCTGTTAACGTTCGATTCGAAGGAAATGAGGAAGTGTTGAAAAACATTGTCTGCGCCATCTTGCCTTTTTTGAAATGCCACACTTTTGTCGTGCACGGCAGCCATTTTAGATGTCTTGACCAGACCCACTCTCTGCACGCTGTCGATTCGTAGCATGGCTCCTCACCCACGCAAGCATCTTCCCTAGGCACTGGTCACCACCGCTCTCTGTCTTATGCATGGGCAATAAACCTCCCCCCATCTGCGCTGCTCTTCCCTGAGAATCACACTCTGTGCCCGCCCGACACCTCCCTTTCGCCCTATTCACTACCGCACCCTCTGACACTCCTCTTTGTCTGTGTCCGATTGTCCAGGCTATCAGCTAGCCCTGCAGATGTAGTTTATGGCCCCAGCTGTAAAGAATCACCCCTCTTCAAAGGAGTTATAGTAGATCAAGGCCCACACCCGATGAGATCCGTCACACCACACGTGTTCCTACTATCTGAAAACCATCCTGTATTGTGATTGGGGAGGGGACCGAGCCTGAAGCGGAAGATTCCAGGAATGACTCTTTGTACATCAAAGTTTTTACAATTATGTGTCACATTAAAAATATATAGCACTCCAACAAAGTAGTAGGAATATAAAACTTTAATAACATATAAATATATACAAGAAAACAAAAACAGTAAAAACATTTAAACAACGAAGAGACCGTGGCAATTTCTTTTGAATTATCCAATAGATTTATTGAAATTGACAGCACCAATAATGAAATATTCTTGTCAGTAGCGGTCTGTTGTGCGAATAGTTCCAAGGCAGCAGAACGCGCTGAAATCTAGATGGCACGAAAGTGATGTCTAGTAAGTTGCCGCCCAGCAAAAAACGGCGTGGGGCGCCGCGGGGGTGAGTGAGTCCAGTAGGCACCACAGCTATTCTTACCGGCATTGCAGAATTACTGCTGGGGACAATGCCTGTGCTGTAGCAGGGTCACAGCAGAAACAAAAAGGATTCTGTTGAAGATGTTGTTGGTTTTCAATTTGAAAACAGTTCTGGTGTCAACTGCTATGCTAATGTAGTGGTTAATGTTTTGTTTTCTCTAGAAAATGTAAAAGAGGGGGAGGCAGTCCAAAGTTCCGTTAAAAGGGCAAAGGAAAGGATCGGTGGTTTGAACTATCAGTCAAAAAGGGGAGGGGGTGCAATAATTTTTCCTACCGGGTCACACTGTGCTTTCACCGGAAGTGAGGTCTGCAGGATTCTAGTAATTCAAAGTGAGGCTGGCGCCAGCATGGGAGCGCCGACGTCCCGCGGATACAGTTTCGTCACTCCACGGGCGATCATGGCAGTCATTCCCATCGTCATCCAGTTACATCGCATTTTACCATGTCAGGATTGCTTATTTATCGCCCACCTGGTAGTTCCGTGGCATTTAGGGAGGCTCTTCCCGAGGCAGTTAGTTCACTAGCAGTAGGGTCTGCCAATTTTTCTATCATTGGAGACTTGAATCTCCATTTTGACACTCTGTGTCTTTCTTCAGTGGGAGGGATGGTGGCGGATCTCGAGGCCCTTCAACTGTTCCAGCTGGTCTCGGACCCCACTCATAAGGGTGGCCACATTCTGGACCCCTTTTTCTCCAACTTAGAGGGGGCTACAGTGGCCCCCCCTCTCCCCCTGACCTGGTCAGACCACTCGCTCGTGACTATCTACTGTCCTCTTATAGAAGCCCCACTTAAGGCGCCACTGCGAGCTATGCCCAGACGGCGCTGGAGCAAACTTAAGGCGGAAGATCTCCATCGCCTTCTCACTGATGATCCTCTGGGTGCAGTGGAGAACGTGGAATCTGGTTATGACCATTTCTGCGGATGGGTAACCAGAGCCCTCGACTCCCTTATCCCGATGGTTTCCAGTAAGTGTGGCCTCCGCGCCCCCAGCCCCTGGTATGATGGCAATCTGAGGGCTCTAAAAAGTGTCTGTAGACGTGCAGAGAGAGACTGGAGGAAGAGGTATGACAGCAGCAAAAAAAACCTGTATATGGCTGCGGTTAAGTCCTATCACCGCGCGGTCTGTAGAACCCGGGCGGCATATTACGCTCTGGAGTTTCGCAGCAGTGGGAATCCTGTTAAAACCATCTTTAAGGCCCTTAAAGACCTTGTGGCTAGGAAGCCTGCCGGCAATTCCATCAGCTCCAATACCCATTGTGAAGCGCTGGCGGCTTTCTTCCTGGAGAAGGTCCAGACCATCTATAGGGCCTTCCCCACCACTGCACAAACCAGTACGGGGCCACCCATCCAGCAGGATCAGGTGGTGCTAGATTCTCTCCCCTGTCTCTCTTTGGAGTCTTACACGGCATTGGCCCTTCGAGTCAAGTCTGGGTCGCCGGTTGACCCGCTCAAGCCACCAATGTTCAGAGACCAGACTTTTGCTCGCCCGGTCTGCGACTTAATCAACATGTCGCTATCATCTGGCCAGGTGCCTTTGAAATGGAAGCATGCGGTAGTTATGCCCATTTTGAAAAAACCATCTCTCGACCCCTTAAAATCGGAGAACTACCGCCCGATTTCGCTTCTCCCGTGGCCAGCCAAACTCGCGGAGGTGCATGTTAACACCGCCCTCACTGATCATCTGTCGCGTGCCAACATTCTGGACGACACCCAGAATGGTTTTCGGGCCGGCCACAGTACGGAGACAGCATTGTTATTTATGGTCGAGCACCTGCGGGCAGTTCTGGATGCAGGTCAAACGGCGGCGCTTGTTTTGTTAGACCTAAGCGCCGCCTTTGACACGGTCTCCCATGAAATTCTCCTGCAGCGGCTGGAGGAGATAGGGGTGACTGGCACTGCACACCAGTGGTTTCGTTCGTTTCTCAGGGATCGTTCCTTCTGTGTGGCGTCCCCGCCCTATCAGTCCAAATGTCATCCTCTGTCTCTTGGGGTTCCGCAGGGTTCCTCGCTGAGTCCCACGTTGTTTAACATCTACGTGAGGCCGCTGGCTGAGGTGGTGAAGCTCTGTGGTATGACCATGGTGTCATACGCAGATGATACCCAGCTAGCGGTCACGATCAGCGGGGACTCTGGGGTGGATGCCCCAAGATTCAGAGAAGGACTTAGGGCGGTGGCTGGTTGGATGACGTCCAACTGTCTCCAACTTAACGCCAAAAAAACGGAGGTGATGGTCTTTGGGAAGCGGACGGACCTTTGGGGAGATACCTGGTGGCCCCCTGAGTTGGGTCCCACCCCCACTCCGGTTGCGGAGATCAAAAATCTTGGTGTCTGGCTGGACCCTTCCCTCAACTTTGTTGGTCACACTAAAAGGACGGCGGCGTGCTGCTTTGGCATCTTGCGCAATCTGCGACCTGCCCTTAAATATTTTGATGCCGCAACCCGTCAACTTGTGGTACAAGCAACGGTTTTGGCTCGGCTGGACTATGCCAGCTCCCTTTTCATAGGGTTAAACCAGGCCGAGCTAACCCGACTTCAAAGAGTGCAGAACGCAGCGGCCAGAGCAATCGTAGGTCTTCCTAGGTTTTGCTCGGCCGGTCCAACCTTGCGAGCCTTGCATTGGTTACCCGTTAGGCAGCGGATCCATTTTAAAGTACTGTGCATATCTTTCAAGATTCTGAAGGGCCTACCGCCTCCCTTACTGTGCCAACTTTTGTGCTCTTACATCACGGGCCGCACTTTGCGTTCGTTGGACCAAGAACTAGCGGCAGCCCCTCGGTTCAAACTCAGTCGGGCGGGGGGTCGCTCTTTTAGGGTGCGGGCAGCCGCGCTCTGGAACGCTCTCCCCTTGAAACTCCGGACCCTTGGCGACTTGCTTTCCTTCCGCAAGGCCGCTAAAACCCTTCTGTTCTCTGAGTTATGTTAAAATCCATACCCCCATTTTTAAATAATATTTTCTGTTTTCTGTTGTGTTGTGTTCGCCACCTTGTCGGTGCGCCGGGACGCTCCTTCGCTGGAGCAGCCGTGCGCAATACAAATAGCCCTAACATAACATAACATAACATAACATAACATCGGGGGTCGGAGACTCCCGCGGCTCCTCTAGAATCTTCAAGGTCGTGGAGGACTACGGTGGTGGAGTCAACCAGTGACCGGGCCATTTCTTTATGCTGGGCCCGCTCTTGCCAGGTCGACCGCCATTTTGAGAGTTCGGCAGCTACCGGCGATCGCGGGGTCACATGAGCGGACGGGCTCCACCCTGCCGGGCGAGACGTTGCAGCATAGCCACAGTGGAAGAACCCTTTTCCGGGCGCCTGGAGCGCTGAGGGTGCAGCTGGGAAGCCTCCACCTGGGGAGGCGGGAGAGGCCTGTTCGCACCGTCTCTCCCTCCCAGTGCACCCCACGGCGTCTCGCTTGAGATTTGTTATGGCCGGACCAGGCGATGAGGACGAGGGGGGGGGGGGGTCGGAGGCATGTGCAAGACATCCCCCCCCAGTGTTGTCGCAGCCATTATAAAAGAAAGAAGTGTCCCGTCCGTCTTCGGGCCGGGCTTCCGGTGGATGTCGGCCGGACGCCCCTGGCTCTGGCCCCATGAACGGGTTTCTTGGTTTATCGGCTGCAGCCGGATCCCGTCGGCCTCGGCCCCCCGACCGTTGGTGGTCGGACCGGAAGAGCATGTGGCGGGACTACCTGCAACTCTCAAGGGCCACCGCGGCCGGACTGGGAGAGAGAGGGGAGGGTCGAGGAGACATTCCCCCCCCCTGCAACTGTTCAGCGTTGTAAAGGCAATCCCCTGGCCGGGTCCCGCTGGCCTCGGCCTCTCCTCCGGCTACACCCTACGTTAGGATCTCCTGGCCGAGGCGTGGCAGCAGGACCTGCCTTATATGGGCTGCTCCCGGCTGGGCGTAGCCGGAACCCTGCTCCACCTTGGAAGTTTCCAGAGTGGGGGTGGATGTTCTACTGACTTGCATTTTCCCTAGTCTATCGATTTTTTTGGCGTGGCAGGCGGTGGGACAGCGAGGGGTGATTTGGTTTCTCTTACTGTTTTTCTGGTCTCTCACCACTGGCATATTTTAACGTTTTCTTGTTTCTAGGACATTAATAGGTTTTATCATTACGTTATGTTATTGTTTCTTTGTTCGTTGTTTAATAAAAGTTCATGTTCATCAGTGGCCTACTGATTTTCGTTTTCCTATTTTTTTCTTTCCAGGTTGTTTCATGGTAAAGTTTCTGTTAACAGGATACAGTGATCACTTCGTTATTATTGCATATGTCCTTTTCACTAGGGGTGCTCTCTGGTCGGGCCAGATGACGTATCTCTAGTAAATGGTCCGGGTGAAAAAGGTGCATCAATCAGTGGGGAGTAGATAGGCATGACAGATTACAACGGGGGAGAACGGTCCGCATTACGTACCCTTTCACTACTTGCAAAGATTTTCCTACGTTTATTTGCAAACAGGGAATACCTCCAAAAAGAACTAATTCCCAAACAGTCAATGTTCGGACAATCAATCAATCAATGAGGAATGAAATAGGTACGACGTGTTAAAGGCTTGCGTTACCTACCCTTCACTATCTGCAAAGGGAGAGAGAATATTCCTATTCTTCCTCGTTTGCAGGTAGAGAAGATCCTTAAGAGAATTAACTTCGAACAATTCAATGCTCGATTGAAACAATCAACAAGGGGTACTGTGAACACAAATGAACGCCGCTTATATACATACGCATTGCTATTTTCAACAGGTTGTTCCTAATGTTTCTATTTTAGCGAGGTCAAAAAGAGATCCCATTAGTGGCCTACTGATTTTGCTCGATTCCTTTTGTTTTTTTACACGAGTTTTCGCTATATGCAAAGACTAAACAGAGTATTGCGACTCTGTGCTTGTTTGTAAATAGAGAATGAACCAAAGAGAACAATCAATCAAATGGAGAGAGAAGCAGGCACGACGGATTACAAAGGGGGCAAAGGGCTGCGTTAACTACCCTTCACTATCTGCAAAGAGAGAGTACTCCTAATAGAAATGAGGGGTGGGGGGCAGCATTCAAAGCAGATCAGTGTGCATAAACACGAAAATGTTTTTACTTACCACGTACTTGACATTCGACAGCTTATGATATTTGCTATTAAAAAACCATTGAAATTCACTGAAAAAACCATAGGTTATAGACCATATATAGTTAGGAATTAGCATTTACAAAACCTTGAAAATTCACTGAAAAAACCATAGGTTATAGACCATATATAGTTAGGAATTAGCATTTACAAAACCTTGAAAATTCACTGAAAAAACCATAGGTTATAGACCATATATAGTTAGGAATTAGCATTTAAAAAACCTTATTTTACTCACACAAAACCATTGAAATTCCATATATAGTTAGTTGCACTAACTATATATCGCGCACCCGCAATCCACTGCTGATGATGTCACATATTACATCATTCATGACATGGTCAGTGACATCACTGATGACATCACTGATGACATCTCAAATGACATCACTGATGACATCACTGATGACATCTCATTTGACATCAATGACCACATCACTGATGATATCATTCATGTGACAATACAATGCATCTCCTCACACTTTAATATAACCTCTGTTACACCCAGTGTTAAATACAGAGTATAATTTTTGAAACCATTGACACACCAATACTAGTTACTACATACGCACTCAGTGATTCCTATGTTTACACACACATTCACTCATTTACCCATACAATCATTCATACATACAATCACTCATCTTTACAACACTATCATATGCACTCATACACCTATACAGACTCTCACACTCTGTCACTCATCCATGGAGTTACTCACACACCTAGTCAGTCCTATAAAGAATCAATCACACTTCCATTTTCTAATCTATACAGTTAAACATAGAGCACCTTACATTTTGAAACATATACTAACACATAATTACTCTCTTATACAATCATTGATACAAGTACACATTGATCTGCACAGAGTCACACACCTCCCAGCCAGCCACACACACACTCAGTCTCCCATACAAATACTTGGGCAATCAATCAATAACCCATATAGTTACTCATATAGCTACTGATCAACACATGCAGCAGTTTACAGAACAACAGACATAATGATGCACAAATTAAGACAGTTTAGTCACTAACCCATGCACTCAGTGAGACACATTTAATCACTCACTCATACAGTCAGTCACGCACCTACTAAATCCTTCATCCAGACACTTCTACATCTACTCATTCTTCAATATGTAAAACATATTTAAACTTTACAGAAACACACAGTCACTGGATGATGTCATCAGTGATGTCATTTGAGATGTCATCAGTGATGTCATCAGTGATGTCACTGACCATGTCATGAATGATGTAATATGTGACATCATCAGCAGTGGATTGCGGGTGCGCGATATATAGTTAGTGCAACTAACTATATATGGAATTTCAATGGTTTTGTGTGAGTAAAATAAGGTTTTTTAAATGCTAATTCCTAACTATATATGGTCTATAACCTATGGTTTTTTCAGTGAATTTTCAAGGTTTTGTAAATGCTAATTCCTAACTATATATGGTCTATAACCTATGGTTTTTTCAGTGAATATATATATATATATATATATATATATATATATATATATATTACCTACTGGCGGTCGCCAGTAGGTATATATAGTTAGGATTTTTTCTCTATGGGATTTTTGAAAATTCTATGTCTAATAACTTTGGCGTTTGTGGACGGAATTGGCTGAAATGTTCAGGAAAATGGCACATTTTGTTTCTGAGCAGCCCTTGAAAATTTGGGGGGGGTTCGTCAAGGGGGGGCCGAGAAAAAAGGGGGGTCCCAAAACGTGTTTTTAACATTGAGTTTTCCATAGGGCGGTTGGCCTCACTTTTAGCCCGAACGGCTGAATGGATTTGCACGAAACTTGGCAAAATTGTAGGGACTGGTAGCCCGATGTGCCTTTGCTAGGTCTCAATATATGTGCTCCAGTGGATTTTGAGAAATTAACGTTCAAAAAAAGATATATATCTGTAACAGCGGACCGGGCAGCGCTCCGGTTCGCGGACTTTTCGCGGTACGGAGCTTTGTGAAGCGAAGCTGATTGGTTCTCCGGCGTCTGTGAACATTCCAAACAGTCCGTAGCGGCCGCCATCTTGTCTCTCGGTAGGATCGAGAGACAAGAGGAGGCCAAAGCGAAGGGGCAAATGACCATAAGGGGGCATAGTAGATCCTCGCTGACCCCCTAGGTTTGATGTGGAGGTTTTAAAAGGGTCCAGCGGGGCAAAAAAAAATAATAATAATAATAATCGAACGGCTGAATGGATTTGCACGAAATTTGGTAAAATATTAGGGACTGGTAGCCCGATGTGCCTTTGCTAGGTCTCAATATATGTGCTCCAGTGGATTTTGAGAAATTAACGTTCAAAAAAAGATATATATCTGTAACAGCGCTCCGCTTCGCGTAACGGAGGTTTGCGAAGCTGATTGGTTCTCCGGCGTCTGTAAACATTGGAAACAGTCCGTAGCGGCCGCCATCTTGTCTCTCGGTAGGATCGAGAGACAAGAGGAGGCCAAAGCGAAGGGGCAAATGACCATAAGGGGGCATAGTAGATCCTCCTTGACCTCTTAGGTTTGATGTGGAGGTTTTAAAAGGGCCCCGCGGGGCAAAAAAAATAATAATAATAATAATCGAACGGCTGAATGGATTTGCACGAAACTTGGCAAAATTGTAGGGACTGGTAGCTCGATGTGCCTTTGCTAGGTCTCAATATATGTGCTTCAGTGGATTTTGAGAAATTAACGTTCAAAAACAAGATATATATCTGTAACAGCGCTCCGCTTCGCGGAGATAAAATTATATCTGTATTACCTAGCTGTTGCTAACACCAGTTAGCGACGGCTAGTAGGAGATAGCGACCATCTTGGGCCCCACTTTGCATGTGAGTGATATTTATCACTAATGACATGCAAAGTGGGCATGCCAAGATGTTAGCGACTGGAAACAGTCGCTAACATCGCTATCTCCTATTATCAACTTTTGGAAATATTCGCGATAAGCGCGAATATCTCCAAAAGCTAGCACCTGCCCTGAGCAGTTCTTAGCCATGTTATCCAATGGGAGGTGGATAACATGGCTAAGAGCATTAGCTCGGTAATGCATGAATATCGCTGAGTTTTCAGCGATATTAATGCATTGCGGTCGTTTTTTATCGTATTTGCGATAAACCTTGATAATAGCAAGGTTTATCTGCGATAATTTCTGACGATGCTTAGCGGTAAAAAAATCGTTGCTAAGCATCGTTAGGGATAAATATCGCTTAACTTTGGTAATATGCCCCAACGTCTGTTAACGTTCGATTCGAAGGAAATCAGGAAGTGTTGAAAAACATTGTCTGCGCCATCTTGTCTTTTTTCAAATGCCACACTTTTGTCGTGCACGGCAGTCATTTTAGATGCCTTGACCAGACCCACTCTGTGCACGCTGTCGATCCTTAGCATGGCTCCCCACCCTCGCAAGCATCTCCCCCAGGCAGTGGTCACCCCCGCTCTCTGTCTTATGCATGGGTAATAAACCTCCCCCCATCTGCGCTGCTCTTCCCTGAGAATCACACCCTGTGCCCGCCCGACACCTCCCTTTCGCCATTCACTACCGCACCCTCTGACACTCCTTTTCCTCTGTGTCCGATTGTCCAGGCCGGTCCTAGGGTATCAGCTAGCCCTGCAGATGTAGTTTATGGCCCCAGCTGTAAAGAATCACCCCTCTTCAAAGGAGTTATAGTAGATCAAGGCCCACACTCGATGAGATCCGTCACAGCAGACGCGTTCCTATTATCTGAAAACCATCCTGTATTGTGATTGGGGAGGGGACCGAGCCTGAAGCGGAAGATTCCAGGGATGACTCTTTGTACATCAAAGTTTTTACAATTATGTGTCATATTAAAAATATATAGCACTCCGACAAAGTAGTAAGATTATAAAACTTTAATAACTTATAAATATATACAAGAAAACTAAAACAGTAATAACATATAAACATTTTTAGGGAAAAACAACGAAGTAGCGGTCGGCTGTGCGAATAGTCCCAACGCAGCACAACGTCCAGATTTCTGGCGTGGGGCGTCGCGGGGGGTGGGTCATCAGTAGCAAACTGTTGTGCGAATAGTTCCAAGGCAGCAGAACGATGGCACCAAGGTGATGTCCAGTAAGTTGCCGCACTGGTTTTGGTATCCTACAATGCTGCTCCGAATAACGGCGTGGGGCGCCCCGGGGGAGGCGGCGTGAACGGGCCTCTCCAGGTGGAGTCTCATCTGTTGTAGTGGGGCGCCCCTTTACCGTTTCAGTTGCCATTCCGTCCGTTTTTGGTCCACTGTGTCAAAAGCCGCAATTCAGCTGAGTTGCGCCCACTCTTGCGGTGCAGCGATAGGCGGCTGTCACAGGACTCTCAAAATGGCGGCAGGCTGTTTCCTTTTTGGGCTTGGTCCACTGAAATGGCCCTGGGACACCTTGGAAATCGGACGCTTGTCTGCTAGGTCTTGGACCCCATTCTCGAAAGCGTCCCCTCCGCCTTGAGGATTCATCAAAAGTTTTGGGGGCCCCCGACTCCTGTAGGCTTCTGGTGGGGAGCGGCTGCCATGATTGCTCGCGGAATGACCACGACGGAGCTACGAGATGGTGGTGCTCTCATGCTGACGCCAGCTTCAGTCTGAAACATCCAGAAACAAGGTGGGGCTTTCATCGTTTGGGAAAAAAAAAAGTTTTCATCCAATGAAAAGTGTTGTTTTTAGGTCATATGATCAAGCCTTCCATCATTAGGAAACCAAAAGTAAAATGAACCAATGAAAAGTTTTATAAACAAGTCACATGACCTGTTATGCGGCATAGGGTATAAAATGCGGAGAAAATACGTTGGCACGTGAGGCGGCGTCAGTAGCGGACCGATGTGCGAATAGGCCGAAGGCAACACAACGCGCCAAGATCCGGATGGCACCGAGGTGGTGTCCAGCAAGTTGCAGCACTGGTGTGGCCATCCTACAATGCTGAAAGTCGGCGTGGGGCGCCCCGTTGGCCTGTGAGTTTGCGTCAGTAGCGGACCGATGTGCGAATAGGCCGAAGGCAGCACAACGCGCCAAGATCCGGATGGCACCGAGGTGGTGTCTAGTAAGTTGCCGCACTGGTGTGGCCATCCTACAATGTTGAAAGTCGGCGTGGGGCGCCCCGTTGGCCTGTGAGATGGCGTCAGTAGCGGACCGATGTGCGAATGGGGCCAAAGGCAGCGCAACAATATTTTCGGAATAGAAGACACCACAAGGCGCTGAGATGCCAAGATCCGGATGGCACCGAGGTGGTGTCTAGCAAGTTGTGGCACTGGTGTGGCCATCCTACAATGGTAAAAGTCGGCGTGGGGCGCCCTGTTGGCCTGTGAGATGGTGTCAGTAGCGGACTGATGTGCGAATGGGGCCAAAGGCAGCGCAACAATATTTTCTGACTGACACCACAAGGCGCTGAGATGCCAAGATCCGGATGGCACCGAGGTGATGTCTAGGAAGTTGCTGTACTGGTGTGGCCATCCTACAATGGTAAAAGTCGGCGTGGGGCGCCCTGTTGGCCTGTGAGATGGTGTCAGTTGCGGACCGATGTGCGAATGGGGCCAAAGGCAGCGCAACAATATTTTCTGTATGGAAGATACCACTAGGCGTTGAGATGCCAAGATCCGGATGGCACCGAGGTGATGTCTAGCAAGTTGCTGTACTGGTGTGGTCATCCTACAATGCTGAAACTCGGCGTGGGGCGCCCCATTAGCCTGTGAGATGGCGTCAGTAGCGGACCGATGTGTGAATAGGCCGGAACCAGCACAAGGCGCCAAGATCCGGATGTCACCGTGGTGGTTTCATAGTTGAGAGGCACTTCATCTGCAGTGGGGCGCCGAGATCCGGATGGCACCGAGGTGATGTCTAGCAAGTTGCTGTACTGGTGTGGTCATCCTACAATGCTGAAACTCGGCGTGGGGCGCCCCATTAGTCTGTGAGATGGCGTCAGTAGTGGACCGATGTGCGAATAGGCCGAAGGCAGCACAACGCGCCAATATCCGGATGTCACCGTGGTGGTTTCATAGTTGAGAGGCACTTCATCTGCAGTGGGGCGCCGAGATCCGGATGGCACCGAGGTGATGTCTAGCAAGTTGCTGTACTGGTGTGGTCATCCTACAATGCTGAAACTCGGCGTGGGGCGCCCCATTAGCCTGTGAGATGGCGTCAGTAGCGGACCGATGTGCGAATAGTAGTAGTAAGCTTTATTTCGATATATAAAAACATATCATAAAAGTAGCACGTCACAATTTAACAATAAACAGTAAAACAACTTACAGTACATTTATACATAAAAGGAAGCTGACCATTAGGATAACGACATATAAAAAACAAGGGAGACCTCATTGAAGCATCAGTTTTTTTAAGGTTCTTATGCGCCAGGCCCATCCCAAGAACTTTGCCATACAGATTGAGTAGAAAGGTCTTGTATCTGAAAGCAATATTCGCAAAGCTTCAAGATGAGAGCGGGTACCTAGGCTCCTAAACAGGGGCTTCAACCATCTCCGTCTGGGAGCTAGATAGGCTCGACACTCAAATAAGAAGTGGGCCACAGATTCTGTTTTTAGCTCACAAAAAGGGCAGACGGAAACAGTTTGCAGTGGTGGTTTCCAAGTAGAGGTGAACTGGCACAACGGTAGGACCCCAACCCTGAATCTAAAATATAAAGCCCTATCATAAGAGTTATATATCAGGTCCAGGTAGGCTTCTCTAGAGGGGTTACATTTAACCGTCAGGAAGTTGGCAACAGTTTTTGGGTGGTTTGGTTTACCCATCCGCTCGCTATCGACCCAGGCCCAATATACCTTCTTTAATTCTTGTTTGGGAAGTGCAGTTTGATTTTCCCAATGGCATCCTAAACCCAACAGGGTAAGTGCCTTCTTGACCTCTCTAAGCCAGGGAATCTTATGCCAGCCAGGGAGGGACAATACATCCTTTAGGGCTTCCGCATAGCTTCGGAGTTCAGGGACATTCCAAATTCTGGACCACAGTAGCAAAGGGCGTAATTTAGCTTGGTCACAGATAGGGCGAGTACCGGTGTCTAACAAGATTGGAATGGTGGGAGTACTTTGGGGTAACCTCATCAGATCTTTAAGGAATTTATTTTCTAGGTGGGCCAGAGTGTCCACTCTCTGGGTTCCCCAAAGTTCTGCACCGTACAACGCTGCACTAACCACCCTAGCCCTATAGATGTCAAGCAGTGCCCCAATCGGTTTTGTAGTGGAGGCACGTTGTTCTTTAAGGAGAGCGCCAACAACCCTTTTGTGGGATAGGAACACTTTCTGGTGGTGGGCCTTCCAGTTCATGCTGTCACAAAGGCGTATCCCTAGGTAGTCAAATTCTTGGACCCGCTCTAATGGGACGGAGTCTAGGGTGGGGGGTTTTACAGCTTTCTTTGGGGGGTTCAGAACAAGGAATTTGGTCTTACCGATATTTATTGCTAAGCCCTTAGAATCGCAGAAGACTTTAAAGCTGGTGAGTAGCGCTTGTATGCCTACAGGTGTCTTCGAGATCAGGAGGGTGTCATCGGCGAACAGGAGTGTCGGGATTTTCCTTCCAGCCAGGGATGGTGCGTCTGCAGGATGTTGTAGAAGGTGCTCCACCACTCCGTTCACGTACAACGAAAACAGAGTGGGGGCAAGCACGCACCCCTGGCGCACACCCCTGTCGACTGGGATACACGGTGTTTTTTCTCCCTGAACACCCCATCTGATTTGGGCGAAGTTGTTAGCGTGGAATTTTATCAGCAAAGCCAGAAGGTAGGGGGGTAGGCCTAGACCGTCAAGAACTTCCCATAATAGTGCTCGGGGAACCAGATCGAATGCAGTTTTCAAGTCTATAAAGACTAAATATAAACTGCCTCCTCCTAGCACCACTACCTTCCAGTAGAGCATTAGGAGGCGGAAGGTCTGCTCTACGGTACCTGTCCCTGTTCTGAACCCCGCTTGAAGATCGGATAAAATCTGATTATCGTCCACCCACTCCAGAATCCTACCCAGTACTACTTTCCCCGCCACCTTCTGTGTTGTATCTAACAAACTGATGGGACGGTAATTTGCTGGGTCCTCTCTACTACCTTTCTTGAAAACAGGGACAACTTCAGCGCCCCTCCAGGAATCGGGTAGGGGTCCCCCCAATGTAGCCTCATTGAGTAATTCTGCAATTAGTCTGCTCCAAAATGGGGGATTGTTTTTTATCAAGTCGCCCGGAATCCCATCCGGGCCTGCCGCTTTGTTTGGAACTATACAACTGATTGCCTTCTCCACTTCTGCACAAGAAAATGCATCTTCATTTGGTGGTAGAAAAATGGAGCTGGACCGTAATAGGGGGTCTGGTTGAATGGTCCCTGTTTGTGCTGAGTACAAGTTCGAAAAATGGGTAAACCAGACAGTGCCCGGGATATTACAGGTCAGTTGATGATCTACGGGCTTCTCTCTTGACCTTAGCAAGTCCCAAAACCCCTTTGCATCTTTCTTTGTGCTCGCCTCCGTTAGGTCAGACCAGAAATTGAAATCATGTGACCGCTTGGCCTCAGACACTGATTTCCTGTATAGATTCCTTGCAGACCTGATAGCGGCTTGGTCTCTCCCTTTTACAGCAGCCACGAGTTCACTCTTTGCTTTCCGGCAAGTCGCTGTGAACCACTTTCTATTTAGTCTCGAGGCGCCTTTATCTGAACTTCTAGTTTTGGGTTTAAGAATAGTAAATAGTCCACTTAGTGCTGATATTGTCTCTAAAAATAGAGTTAAATATTTCTTGCTTTCCCCCTTTCTGGGGCCAAACTTGGATTCAGCCTGTAATAGAATATTTTTGGCTTGCGTCATCCGTGCCTCATCTGCTGCGATTCTAGCCCATTTGAGACGTCTCCCACAGTTTGAGGGAATAATCTCACACGATGATTTCCATAACTGATTCAACATATCCTTGGAGCCCATGTGCCAGGGGTCAGAAATAGTTACAACAAGAGGGTTGTGGTCACTATCACAATTTGCTATTACCTCCATGTCCTGGTGATATGACCAAAGGTTGTAGTTGAACATAACAAAGTCAATTCTGGAGGTGTGGCCCGTCCTGTTGTATGTGTGAGCACCCATGGGATCTGACCTAGAGCGCCCATTCGTTGCTCTCAAGTTATACTCCATACAGAGGGCATTTATATCAATCGCCCGTTGTGACCATTTCGGAATCGGGTCGAGATTGAGGATCGGGATTCCCCTCCTGTTATCCTCATCGTTGGTATCCAGGATATCTTCCATGGCTAGGGGCTCAAAACAGCAGTTAAAATCACCTGCCAACAGAACTAGAGAGTCGGTGTTACAGGCGGTCAGATTATTATTTAAGCATATTAAAGTAGAAGATCCACCGTTCCTGATGTCCCTTAAATAGATATTAAACAGTTCTAATTTCCTTCCCCCTTTATGTTGGACTGTTAGCCATTGGAGGTCAGGAGATTCAGTGACTCTTTGGACAACACTGAGATCCAAAGCTATGTTAATCCAGATTAGGAGACCACCTGACGGGCGTCCTTTGGAACCTTGTTGGTGAACAGCCGGAACATAAAAGGTCGAAAATCCCACTCTATGTCTGGGTTCCTGGCACCATGTTTCCTGAAGCAAACAAATGTCGTAAGGTGCCAGGAAAGTGTTCCATTCTGGGTTATCCAGGTTACGTTCCAGGCCAGCCACATTCCAGCTTAAGATCTTTAGTGAATCATCACCAGATGAAAAGATTTTAGGAACATGAGAAGGGAGGGTCGAATTCCCTTCATCCGGAACAGTTGGTGTTGGGGGGATCTTGGGCTGATTAAGTTCAATGAGGGCAATACTGACTGGCTGTTTGATCTCCATCGGATTAAGTTGGGCAAGAAGAGGTGGGCTTAGACTGTAAGTGTCTGACCATTGTTCCATCCCTGTACAGTCTAGAGTGGCCGTATTGTATATTTCCAGAATACGTGGCAAGTGAGTCAGGGATGCACCATCATTATTTTGAGGACTGTTGGATTGATTTCCAGGTGGTTCTAAGACCAAGGGAGACTGAGTTTTTACAACTAATGGAGAGGTAGGTGGCGCAAAAAGTCAGTCTACCTCCTCCAGACCTCCAAATCTGTTATAAGTTGAGAGGCCATTCCAATGTAGGAGGGTATCCGTTGGCCTCGTAAGATGGGTAATCCCTGGAGGGTGCTGCGCCAAAGACCAGTTTGCAGCTTGGGTACGTGCTTGCCGTGGAGGGTAAAAGTAAGATAGCGGCCTCGGGATAACAAGGGAGTCTTCACTGGTTGGCCAGGAGCAAATGTAGCGGGCGGTGTGGGGCGCCCCATTAGTCTGTGAGATGGCGTCAGTAGTGGACCGATGTGCGAATAGGCCGAAGGCAGCACAACGCGCCAAGATCCGGATGTCACCGTGGTGGTTTCATAGTTGAGAGGCACTTCATCTGCAGTGGGGCGCCGAGATCCGGATGGCACCGAGGTGATGTCTAGCAAGTTGCTGTACTGGTGTGGTCATCCTACAATGCTGAAACTCGGCGTGGGGCGCCCCATTAGCCTGTGAGATGGCGTCAGTAGCGGACCGATGTGCGAATGGGGCCAAAGGCAGCGCAACAATTTTTTGGGAATAGAAGAGACCACAAGGCGCTGAGATTCGGTTAGCACCGAGGTGGTGTCTAGCAAGCTATGCAGCTGAGTTGCGTGCGCACTTGCGGCGAATAGGTCGAAGGCAGCATAACAATGTTTTCTGAATAGAAGACACCACAAGGCGTTGAGATTCGGTTACCACCGAGGTGATGTCTAGCAAGTTGCCGCACTAGTGTGGCCATCCTACAATACTGCTCCGAATAACGGCGTGGGGTGCCCGAAGGGGGGGGGGGGAGGCGGCGTGAATGGGCCTTCCTAGGTGGAGGCTCGTCTGCTGTAGTGGGGCGCCCCTTTACCGTTTCAGTTGCCATTCAGCTGAGTTTCGGCTGCTCTTGATGCTACAGCGACAGGCGGCTGCAACAGGACTCTCAAAATGGCGGCCTGTTCTTTGGATTTGGGCCTGGTCCACTAAAATGGTCCTGGGACACCTTAGAACTCGGACGCTCGATTTTTTTTTTCTTTCCTGTACATGCAAAAAAAGGTAAATGCCCGGTACGTTACACGCTTCATCTGCCACGATGAACTCTCCAGAGGAACCGAAAAAAAATATAGTTATGGTAACTATACCATGCATCGTCATATGGAGAGGTGGCACCAATTAATTATAGTGCTGCATAAAAAAGAGATTTGGAGGAGAACCCCTGACCTGCTAGTACATTCATCAAAGAAGTGGCACTGACAGCATCAGAGGCAAGGGAAACGGTCCCAAATATTTAGAAGAACTTTGGAAAGATTAAAATGACATGTTTAGATTGTGGCAAATTAATTTCATGTGGACAGATGAGTGTTACTCTAATAAATACAGCATATGAACATCATCATAGTCGATGGTTGGTAGAGACATTTTGACTATATCCTGGACCTGCCCGTCCTCGCCCAAAATGGCGCCGGAATAAATGGGACTCGTAACTCCTTGTTGTGTACTGGTTGCAGAACCTTGAAATCACGAGATACGTATGCAGTTTTGAAGCACATGGCGGGCGGGGATGAGAATTGATTGAATATTTCGACATCCCTATTGATATTAAGTTCTGATGTGTTATTGATTACTGTACTATTGAAAGTTCGAATTAACGTCACCCATGGTACTTGCCCGCAAATGTATATCTAGATAATTTTATTGTAACTGGCCCTGTCGTATTTTAATTATAAAATGTACGTCCACCGATTCCGTAACTGTTAGACACCTTAGTTCTTGCAACCTAATGGCCCGCCCGTTACGTTCCTCTACAGTGTAAATGTCTACTCATCATATATGATTACAGTTTGCTCCGTGGCCGGCCCACGTGGTTATAGGCTCGTATTTGTATAATGAAATTTTCACAATAAAGGTTTTTAAAAGAAAACATGGTAGTAGTATATACATTGGTAAAGTTTTTAATAATAGTCACTGTTTTAGAATCATTAAAAGGCAAGTGAAATAAAGCAGACCAATTACATGAAGGGTAAAAGGTATAATACGAAGGAACGCAGTAAAGATAAATGGTCAAGGGCTGTTGTGTTTTCTATTCCTGCAACATAAAGTGATCGATAAGAATCTCATATTCAGGCGTATCGGCGACTAAGACAGCAGGTCGACCCTCTTTTGCTCAACGGCTCCGTCATGGGACGAAGAAACGCTCTTTTTCTCGAAAAAAGAATATATTTTACTTGCAGGACAGTTGTAAATTTTCCGGGAAAGTACATTAGCCTGGAACATTATAACATATATTTAAGAAAAAATAATGTTCGGAAGTAATAAAAAGCGTAATTTTTAGGTCATATGACCAAGCCTTTCATCATTAGAATAAGAAAAGTAAAATGAACCAATGAAAAGTTTTATTAACAAGTCACATGACTTGTTATGCTTACGTTACGCGCTGCGCGCCCCGGATGACTTCCGGATGTGCTAACGCGGCGCGTCATATGACGCATTACGCGACAACGCAGGTCCAGAATATAATCAAAATGTCTCCACCAACCAGCGGTCGGAACACAACCCCTTTCAGCAGGCTAAATAGTTCTGTTAAATGACAACAGAAGGGACAGGCAACAAGAACCATTAGTCAAAGAGGGGAGAGCTAGTTCTTCTCTACCGGGTTACATTGGGGCGCTACCGGAACTGATCGAATTGGTAGTCTACAGTGTTTCTGGATGTTTCAGACTGAAGCTGGGGTTAGCATGAGAGCAGCACCATTTCGTAGCTCCGTCGTGGCCATTCCGCAACCAATCAAGGCAGCCGCTCTTTATCGTTATTTTGGGCGGGGTGGGTGGCGGAGCCGAGCTGTTTTGCAGCCATCATTGTGTGGAGTTCAGTTCATTTCACTAGTTTTGTATTTGTCATGAGGGGTTGTTCCTAATGTTTCTATTTTAGCGAGGTCAAAAAGAGATCCCATTAGTGGCCTACTGATTTTGCTCGATTCCTTTTCTTTTTTTTTTACACGATTTTTCATTATCTGCAAAGACTAAACAGAGTATTGCGACTCTGTGTTTGTTTGTAAATAGAGAATGAACCAAAGAGAACCAATTCTAAAACAGTAAATACTTGGATAACAATCAATCAAATGGAGAGAGAAGCAGGCACGACGTATTACAACGGGGGCAAAGGCCTGCGTTAACTACCCTTCACTATGTGCAAAGAGAGAGTACTCCTAATAGAAATGAGGGGGGGGGGGCACCATTCAAAGCAGATCAGTGTGCATAAACACGAAAATGTTTTCACTTACCACGTACTTGACATTCAACAGCTTATGATATTTGCTATTAAAAAACCATTGAAATTCACTGAAAAAACCATAGGTTATAGACCATATATAGTTAGGAATTAGCATTTACAAAACCTTGAAAATTCACTGAAAAAACCATAGGTTATAGACCATATATAGTTAGGAATTAGCATTTAAAAAAACTTATTTTACTCACACAAAACCATTGAAATTCCATATATAGTTAGTTGCACTAACTATATATCGCGCACCCGCAATCCACTGCTGATGATGTCACATATTACATCATTCATGACATGGTCAGTGACATCACTGATGACATCACTGATGACATCTCAAATGACATCACTGATGACATCACTGATGACATCTCATTTGACATCAATGACCACATCACTGATGATATCATTCATGTGACAATACAATGCATCTCCTCACATTTTAATATAATCTCTGTTTCACCCAGTGTTAAATACAGAGTATAATTTTTGAAACCATTGACACACCAATACTAGTTGCTACATATGTACTCACTGATTCCTACGTCTACACACACATTCACTCATTCACCCATACAATCATTCATACATACAATCACTCATCTTTACAACACTATCATATGCACTCATACACCTATACAGACACTCACACTCTGCCACTCATCCATGGAGTTACTCACACACCTAGTCAGTCCTGTAAAGAATCAATCACACTTCCATTTTCTTGTCTATACAGTTAAACATAGAGCACCTTACATTTTCAAACATATACTAACACATACTTACCTTGTTATACAATCATTGATATAAGTACACATTGATCTGCACAGAGTCACACACCTCCCAGCCAGCCACACACACACTCAGTCTCCCATACAAATACTTGGACAATCAATCAGTAACCCATATAGTTAATCATATAGCTACTGATCAACACATGCAGCAGTTTACAGAACAACAGACATAATGATGCACAAATTAAGTCACTTTAGTCACTAACCCATGCACTCAGTGAGACACATTTAATCACTCACTCATACATTCAGTCATGCACCTGCTAAATCCTTTGTCCAGACACTTATACTTCCACTCATTCTTCAATATGTAAGACACATTTTAACTTTACAGAAACATACAGTCACTGGATGTTGTCATCAGTGATGTCATCAGTGATGTCATTTGAGATGTCATCAGTGATGTCATCAGTGATGTCACTGACCATGTCATGAATGATGTAATATGTGACATCATCAGCAGTGGATTGCGGGTGCGCGATATATAGTTAGTGCAACTAACTATATATGGAATTTCAATGGTTTTGTGTGAGTAAAATAAGGTTTTTTAAATGCTAATTCCTAACTATATATGGTCTATAACCTATGGTTTTTTCAGTGAATATATATATATATATATATCGCACAGGGCTCTTTCCAAGGAAAGAAAGTGAGTCGCACACTGGGGGTGAGTTATGGAAGCTTTTATTCTGTGTGCAAAAACCAGCCTATGTTGTCCCAATGCATTTCGGTCTCATCCGTAGACCTTTCTCAAGGGGGGCCGGTTGAATCTGTTAGGCGGAAGGCGTGCAGCATCTGATTCCTTGCGTGTCATTGCAAAATCCCTCTTTGGGCGTTGCCGGTTATTAAAGGGGTAGATGCCCCCTGGTGGGCGCCGTTGTCGGTGAACGCAGTGAGGGATGCTGGTTCAGGTAGTTCGCCCCTCCTTCCATCCCGTAGGGGAGTGATGCCTTGAAGCCGTGTTTGTGATTGCACAGACACCCTCACCTCTGAAACCTATTTTCGAGGTTTCAAGGACCATTCCAGAGTCCGGTCCCTGGCGGCTTCCCCTGCCCAGGATTTGCTTGCGCAGTCGGAAGTTTTTGGTCCTTGGTGGGCAGGTGTGGGAAGCTCCTTAGTGGTGGTGGGTCCTCTGCGGCCGGACCCGCCGCTTGATATCGCACAGGGCTCTTTCCAAGGAAAGAAAGTGAGTCGCACACTGGGGGTGAGTTATGGAAGCTTTTATTCCGTGTGCAAAAACCAGCCTATGTTGTCCCAATGCATTTCGGTCTCATCCGTAGACCTTTCTCAAGGGGGGCCGGTTGCATCTGTTAGGCGGAAGGCGTGCAGCATCTGATTCCTTGCGTGCCATTTCAAAATCCCTCTTTGGGCGTCGCCGGTAATTAAAGGGGTAGATGCCCCCTGGTGGGCGCCGTTGTCGGTGAAAGCAGTGACTGATGCTGGTTCAGGTAGTTCGCCCCTCCTTCCATCCCGTAGGGGAGTGATGCCTTGAAGCCGTGTTCGTGATTGCACAGACACCCTCACCTCTGAAACCTATTTTCGAGGTTTCAAGGACCATTCCAGAGTCCGGTCCCTGGCGGCTTCCCCTGCCCGGGATTTGCTTGCGCAGTCGGACGTTTTTGGTCCTTGGTGAGCAGGTGTGGGAAGCTCCTTAGTGGCGGTGCGTCCTCTGCGGCTGGACCGGCCGCTTGATATCGCACAGGGCTCTTTCCAAGGAAAGAAAGTGAGTCGCACACTGGGGGTGAGTTATGGAAGCTTTTATTCCGTGTGCAAAAACCAGCCTATGTTGTCCCAATGCATTTCGGTCTCATCCGTAGACCTTTCTCAAGGGGGGCCGGTTGCATCTGTTAGGCAGAAGGCGTGCAGCATCTGATTCCTTGCGTGTCATTTCAAAATCCCTCTTTGGGCGTCGCCGGTAATTAAAGGGGTAGATGCCCCCTGGTGGGCGCCGTTGTCGGTGAAAGCAGTGAGGGATGCTGGTTCAGGTAGTTCGCCCCTCCTTCCATCCCGTAGGGGAGTGATGCCTTGAAGCCGTGTTCGTGATTGCACAGACACCCTCACCTCTGAAACCTATTTTCGAGGTTTCAAGGACCATTCCAGAGTCCGGTCCCTGGCGGCTTCCCCTGCCCGGGATTTGCTTGCGCAGTCGGAGGTTTTTGGTCCTTGGTGGGCAGGTGTGGGAAGCTCCTTAGTGGCGGTGCGTCCTCTGCCGCTGGACCCGCCGCTTGATATCGCACAGGGCTCTTTCCAAGGAAAGAAAGTGAGTCGCACACTGGGGGTGAGTTATGGAAGCTTTTATTCCGTGTGCAAAAACCAGCCTATGTTGTCCCAATGCATTGCGGTCTCATCCGTAGACCTTTCTCAAGGTGGGCCGGTTGCATCTGTTAGGCGGAAGGCGTGCAGCATCTGATTCCTTGCGTGTCATTTCAAATTCCCTCTTTGGGCGTCGCCGGTAATTAAAGGGGTAGATGCCCCCTGGTGGGCGCCGTTGTCGGTGAAAGCAGTGAGGGATGCTGGTTCAGGTAGTTCGCCCCTCCTTCCATCCCGTAGGGGAGTGATGCCTTGAAGCCGTGTTCGTGATTGCACAGACACCCTCACCTCTGAAACCTATTTTCGAGGTTTCAAGGACCATTCCAGAGTCCGGTCCCTGGCGGCTTCCCCTGCCCGGGATTTGCTTGCGCAGTCCGAAGTTTTTGGTCCTTGGTGGGCAGGTGTGGGAAGCTCCTTAGTGGCGGTGCGTCCTCTGCGGCTGGACCCGCCGCTTGATATCGCACAGGGCTCTTTCCAAGGAAAGAAAGCGAGTCGCACACTGGGGGTGAGTTATGGAAGCTTTTATTCCATGTGCAAAAACCAGCCTATGTTGTCCCAATGCATTTCGGTCTCATCCGTAGACCTTTCTCAAGGGGGGCCGGTTGCATCTGTTAGGCGGAAGGCGTGCAGCATCTGATTCCTTGCGTGTCATTTCAAAATCCCTCTTTGGGCGTCGCCGGTAATTAAAGGGGTAGATGCCCCCTGGTGGGCGCCATTGTCGGTGAAAGCAGTGAGGGATGCTGGTTCAGGTAGTTCGCCCCTCCTTCCATCCCGTAGGGGAGTGATGCTTTGAAGCCGTGTTCGTGATTGCACAGACACCCTCACCTCTGAAACCTATTTTCGAGGTTTCAAGGACCATTCCAGAGTCCGGTCCCTGGCGGCTTCCCCTGCCCGGGATTTGCTTGCGCAGTCGGAAGTTTTTGGTCCTTGCTGGGCAGGTGTGGGAAGCTCCTTAGTGGCGGTGCGTCCTCTGCGGCTGGACCCGCCGCTTGATATCTCACAGGGCTCTTTCCAAGGAAAGAAAGTGAGTCGCACACTGGGGGTGAGTTATGGAACCTTTTATTCCGTGTGCAAAAACCAGCCTATGTTGTCCCAATGCATTTCGGTCTCATCCGTAGACCTTTCTCAAGGGGGGCTGGTTGCATCTGTTAGGCGGAAGGCGTGCAGCATCTGATTCCTTGCGTGTCATTTCAAAATCCCTCTTTGGGCGTCGCCGGTAATTAAAGGGGTAGATGCCCCCTTGTGGGCGCCGTTGTCGGTGAAAGCAGTGAGGGATGCTGGTTAGGGTAGTTTGCCCCTCCTTCCATCCCGTAGGGGAGTGATGCCTTGAAGCCGTGTTCGTGATTGCACAGACACCCTCACCTCTGAAACCTATTTTCGAGGTTTCAAGGACCATTCCAGAGTCCGGTCCCTGGCGGCTTCCCCTGCCCGGGATTTGCTTGCGCAGTCGGAAGTTTTTGGTCCTTGGTGGGCAGGTGTGGGAAGCTCCTTAGTGGCGGTGGGTCCTCTGCGGCCGGACCCGCCGCTTGATATCGCACAGGGCTTTTTCCAAGGAAAGAAAGTGAGTCGCACACTGGGGGTGAGTTATGGAAGCTTTTATTCCCTGTGCAAAAACCAGCCTATGTTGTCCCAATGCATTTCGGTCTCATCCGTAGACCTTTCTCAAGGGGGGCCGGTTGCATCTGTTAGGCGGAAGGCGTGCAGCATCTGATTCCTTGCGTGTCATTTCAAAATCCCTCTTTGGGCGTCGCCGGTAATTAAAGGGGTAGATGCCCTCTGGTGGGCGCCGTTGTCGGTGAAAGCAGTGAGGGATGCTGGTTCAGGTAGTTCGCCCCTCCTTCCATCCCGTAGGGGAGTGATGCCTTGAAGCCGTGTTCGTGATTGCACAGACACCCTCACCTCTAAAACCTATTTTCGAGGTTTCAAGGACCATTCCAGAGTCCGGTCCCTGGCGGCTTCCCCTGCCCGGGATTTGCCTGCGCAGTCGGAAGTTTTTGGTCCTTGGTGGGCAGGTGTGGGAAGCTCCTTAGTGGCGGTGCGTCCTCTGCGGCTGGACCCGCCGCTTGATATCGCACAGGGCTCTTTCCAAGGAAAGAAAGTGAGTCGCACACTGGGGGTGAGTTATGGAAGCTTTTATTCCGTGTGCAAAAACCAGCCTATGTTGTCCCAATGCATTTCGGTCTCATCCGTAGACCTTTCTCAAGGGGGGCCGGTTGCATCTGTTAGGCGGAAGGCGTACAGCATCTGATTCCTTGTATGTCATTTCAAAATCCCTCTTTGGGCGTCGCCGGTAATTAAAGGGGTAGATGCCCCCTGGTGGGCGCCGTTGTCAGTGAAAGCAGTGAGGGATGCTGGTTCAGGTAGTTCGCCCCTCCTTCCATCCCGTAGGGGAGTGATGCCTTGAAGCCGTGTTCGTGATTGCACAGACACCCTCACCTCTAAAACCTATTTTCGAGGTTTCAAGGACCATTCCAGAGTCCGGTCCCTGGCGGCTTCCCCTGCCCGGGATTTGCCTGCGCAGTCGGAAGTTTTTGGTCCTTGGTGGGCAGGTGTGGGAAGCTCCTTAGTGGCGGTGCGTCCTCTGCGGCTGGACCCGCCGCTTGATATCGCACAGGGCTCTTTCCAAGGAAAGAAAGTGAGTCGCACACTGGGGGTGAGTTATGGAAGCTTTTATTCCGTGTGCAAAAACCAGCCTATGTTGTCCCAATGCATTTCGGTCTCATCCGTAGACCTTTCTCAAGGGGGGCCGGTTGCATCTGTTAGGCGGAAGGCGTGCAGCATCTGATTCCTTGTATGTCATTTCAAAATCCCTCTTTGGGCGTCGCCGGTAATTAAAGGGGTAGATGCCCCCTGGTGGGCGCCGTTGTCGGTGAAAGCAGTGAGGGATGCTGGTTCAGGTAGTTCGCCCCTCCTTCCATCCCGTAGGGGAGTGATGCCTTGTAGCCGTGTTCGTGATTGCACAGACACCCTCACCTCTGAAACCTATTTTCGAGGTTTCAAGGACCATTCCAGAGTCCGGTCCCTGGCGGCTTCCCCTGCCCGGGATTTGCTTGCGCAGTCGGAAGTTTTTGGTCCTTGGTGGGCAGGTGTGGGAAGCTCCTTAGTGGCGGTGCGTCCTCTGCGGCTGGACCCGCCGCTTGATATCGCACAGGGCTCTTTCCAAGGAAAGAAAGTGAGTTGCACACTGGGGGTGAGTTATGGAAGCTTTTATTCCGTGTGCAAAAACCAGCCTATGTTGTCCCAATGCATTTCGGTCTCATCCGTAGACCTTTCTCAAGGGGGGCCGGTTGCATCTGTTAGGCGGAAGGCGTGCAGCATCTGATTCCTTGCGTGTCATTTCAAAATCCCTCTTTGGGCGTCGCCGGTAATTAAAGGGGTAGATGCCCCCTGGTGGGCGCCGTTGCCGGTGAAAGCAGTGAGTGATGCTGGTTCAGGTAGTTCGCCCCTCCTTCCATCCCGTAGGAGAGTGATGCCTTGAAGCCGTGTTCGTGATTGCACAGACACCCTCACCTCTGAAACCTATTTTCGAGGTTTCAAGGACCATTCCAGAGTCCGGTCCCTGGCGGCTTCCCCTGCCCGGGATTTGCTTGCGCAGTCGGAAGTTTTTGGTCCTTGGTGGGCAGGTGTGGGAAGCTCATTAGTGGCGGTGCGTCCTCTGCGGCTGGACCCGCCGCTTGATATCGCACAGGGCTCTTTCCAAGGAAAGAAAGTGATTCGCACACTGGGGGTGAGTTATGGAAGCTTTTATTCCGTGTGCAAAAACCAGCCTATGTTGTCCCAATGCATTTCGGTCTCATCCGTAGACCTTTCTCAAGGTGGGCCGGTTGCATCTGTTAGGCGGAAGGCGTGCAGCATCTGATTCCTTGCGTGTCATTTCAAATTCCCTCTTTGGGCGTCGCCGGTAATTAAAGGGGTAGATGCCCCCTGGTGGGCGCCGTTGTCGGTGAAAGCAGTGAGGGATGCTGGTTCAGGTAGTTCGCCCCTCCTTCCATCCCGTAGGGGAGTGATGCCTTGAAGCCGTGTTCGTGATTGCACAGACACCCTCACCTCTGAAACCTATTTTCGAGGTTTCAAGGACCATTCCAGAGTCCGGTCCCTGGCGGCTTCCCCTGCCCGGGATTTGCTTGCGCAGTCCGAAGTTTTTGGTCCTTGCTGGGCAGGTGTGGGAAGCTCCTTAGTGGCGGTGCGTCCTCTGCGGCTGGACCCGCCGCTTGATATCGCACAGGGCTCTTTCCAGGGAAAGAAAGCGAGTCGCACACTGGGGGTGAGTTATGGAAGCTTTTATTCCATGTGCAAAAACCAGCCTATGTTGTCCCAATGCATTTCGGTCTCATCCGTAGACCTTTCTCAAGGGGGGCCGGTTGCATCTGTTAGGCGGAAGGCGTGCAGCATCTGATTCCTTGCGTGTCATTTCAAAATCCCTCTTTGGGCGTCGCCGGTAATTAAAGGGGTAGATGCCCCCTGGTGGGCGCCGTTGTCGGTGAAAGCAGTGAGGGATGCTGGTTCAGGTAGTTCGCCCCTCCTTCCATCCCGTAGGGGAGTGATGCTTTGAAGCCGTGTTCGTGATTGCACAGACACCCTCACCTAGAAGCGAATAAAGACTGGGCAGACCTCAGCGGTGAGAGTCCATCTTCTGAGGGTGAGATTAGCCTGAGCCCTGATAATTCTAATCTGGTTACTACTATAAAGAAAAAACGGAGAAAGAAGAGATCTTCTCATACCATGAGCCAAGAGGCTGCCCCTAACTCACCAAATAACACGAATGCTTCAGTGGTCAATGATATCCCGGGGTCTAATGATCATAGTCCACAGCAAGAGAACAATGATGAGATTACATTGAAAACAATATTTGATACCATGATGTGTCATAGAGCAGAGAGCAAGGCCGAGAATCAACGCACGCAACTGACATGTGCTAAAGTCAAAAACGCAGTAAGACGTGCAATTAAAATATGCTCAGAGACAGCTGATAGGGTCACGGAAGCAGAGGCCAGGATATCCGTACTTGAAGAAGAATGCATGGCTCAAAGACAAGAAGTTGGAGACTTTAAAGTACAAAAGGATGACCTATCCGACAAACTAGCCAGTTTGGAAAACCAGGCCCGTAGAAGCAACCTGCGTTTTTTGGGGATCCCTGAAAACAAAGAAGGAGGAGACCCGAGGAAGTTTATTATCAATTTATTAAACGATGCTTTTCCTGAAATTACTGATTGGGATTGGGCTCGGGAAGTACAACGAGCACATAGATTCCCATTTACAACAAGGAAACCACGGCAAGGTCAAGAAAATTATCCCAGGGCCATTTTGGTATCATTTAATAATTTCCTTGCCCGTGAAGCGATATTTGTAAACGCTAGACCAGATAAGAAAGCGGATGGTTTAGGTTGTCAGTTTTTTGTGAGACCAGATTACTGCCAGGCCACTGTGGCTCAACGATGGCAACTGAAGCAACTAATCCCTGACTTTCAGAAGAAGGAGGTAACTGTATTTTTGCAGGGTCCCGCAAAATTAAAGACTATATACAAGGGCCAAACAAAATACTTCATCTCTACTATTAAAGCTAAAGAGTACTTGGAATCCCTCTGAATAATAAGAAGAATTTCAATGTATACATTGACAAATATAGGATTTGGACGTAATAATTACTCTGTTTAATGGTTATTCAAATGCAGGATTATTATATTCCGTAATCTTTATACTCATATACTCTTCTCTCTGCTTTCCGAACTTTTTGAATTTTCTTCGTTTCTTCGTTCGCTTCTTTTTTCTCTTTTCTCCTTTCTTTTTCTTCTCTTCTTTTTCTCTTTTTTTCTTTAGTAAGGACGCCATGGGTTAGGGACACGGCATCCATACGCTCCAGGAACTGATAGCTCCTGTGCCTCATATAGTGGGGAGGGTGGGGGGAGGGGTTCAGGGTTTAAGGGTGGGGGTGGGTAAGGGTAAGGGTTGGTGGTGGGGGTGTAAGGCAGAGGTGTTCAACACAGGGATGATTATAAGGCATCTAAATGATATCGTTGAAGAACAAATACTTGTGATGTTGGTCGATAATTTTTTTTTATTACTTTTGTTATGTATAAAAAGGTGAAAATATGTACTATCAATATTAATGGTCTTAATGGCTTAAAGAAAATTGCTATGTTTCGAACAATGCTCCAGGCGCTGAATATCGATCTGCTATGTATACAGGAAACTCATATTTCCTGGGATAAACGTTTTCTTTTGAATAATTTGGGATTGGAAGTTTTGATTACTTCTAAACAAATGGGCATTAAAAGAGGCGTAGCAATCTGCATGCGCAAAGGAGTAGGGAAATGTTTAAAAACACTTTCCGACAAATGGGGTAGATGGGGACTGGCTGAGCTAAAAATCGGAAGCTGTAAATTTACCTTATGTTGTATCTATGGACCCAATCTGGATGATGCCGAATTGTTTAATACCATGAATGCAGAGCTATCCACCTGGACAGAACCGATTATTATCTGTGGAGACTTAAATATACACATGTCAGCTGACTGGAATATTAGATCAGAGCAGAGGTATTTGGGCCGAAAGGTTAAAACTTATAAAGCGCTTAGAGACCTGGTACTAAGTAATGGATTAACTGATGTCTGGAATAAACTCCATCATAATGACCCCGGATATACTTTTTTTTCTACTCCTTATCATAAATTTGTTCGTTTAGATTATTTTTTTGTATCTTCAATTTTTTTGGAGAAAATTCGTATTGAGATATTACCACAAGTTATCTCAGATCATAATCCCATAATCGCTGAGATACAATTTTCTACTGATAGCCCAAACTCCACTAGATCCTGGTCATTTCAAAGAAATTTATTATTAGATGAAGAATATCTTCAATTTATGGTTAATATCATTAAAGATTACTTTCTAATAAATAACGACACTGCCTCTCCACAAATAGTTTGGGACTCTTTTAAGTCCATTGTACGGGGCGAGACAATCAGCTTTGCAAATTATAAGAGGAAAAAAAATCAAACAGATTTTAGGGACAGGCTAAACAAGATTAGGCAGATCGAGTTGGATTTATCTATCGCATGCAAAAACAATGCTAATATAGAGGATGTACAAACACGACTAACTATTGAACGTTCAGGCCTTCGAACACATATCGCTGAGGAAGTAGCCGCAAAATTTAAACAATACAAAACGGAGCGGTACGAATTTAGCGAACGTACAGGAAAAATCTTAGCACAGCGTCTACGACAAAAATCGTCTTACAATGAAATACAGTGTGTTAAGGATCCAAATGGAGTCCTTCACGAAAGTAGGGAAGGCATATTAGAGGCATTTCATGGCTTCTATAAGATGCTCTATAACGATCTCAACAATGAAGTTGACAAGACTCTCAACTCCACAGATTATTTTCAGACCATTAACCAACTTTCTCTGAGCACAGACGATATAGATTTATTTGCCAGGTCAATAAGTTGGGAAGAGATTGAAGGGGCTATTACGAGTCTAGCAGCTGGCAAAGCCATGGGGCCCGACCAGATTCCTCTTGAATTTTATCGGACATTCAGATTCTTGCTGAAACCAGAGCTGCTTAAAATTTTTAATATAGCATTTCAAGACAAATCTCCCGATTCCTGGTCTACGGCCACTATAGTCGTTTTTGTAAAAAAGAATAAGGATCCAAAGGAATTAGGCTCGTATCGGCCCATTTCCTTGATTACAGCTGACAGCAAAATGTATTCAAAAATTCTCGCAAATAGACTAAACGATGTGATGCCGGGTTTGGTTTCCAATACCCAACATGGGTTTATTAAACACAGGGACACCACAGATCACGTTAAACGTGTTATTGCACTGTTGGACTGGGCTCAGGCAAAGGAATCCCCAGTCGGAGTTATTCTACTTGATGCTGAAAAAGCGTTCGACAGAGTCGATTGGGGGTTCCTTTGGTCTGTGCTAAAATGGAAGGGTTTTCCACTACAATTTATTCAAGCTGTGCAGTCACTTTACTCAAATGCAAAGGGCGTAATAAGAGTAGGTGCGGATACTTCTAGTCCATTTTCAATCACTAGGGGGACTAGGCAAGGGTGCCCCTGCTCTCCGCTTTTATTTGCACTTTATTTAGAACCTTATTTGAATAGGCTGACTACAGAACCTGGTATTCTACCCGTCCGACTCCATGAGATTGACCACAAAGTCCTAGCCTACGCAGACGACGTAGCCATTGTAACCCCTGATTCTTCTTCTGCCCTACCTAAAATAATAGAAATTGCCAGTGAATTTGGAAAATTTTCTGGATATAAATTAAATATCTCAAAAACCCAAATTGTACATTGTAAAACTGGGACACCTACCGATATCTCAATAAATGATACTGCTACATACCTTGGCGTAATTATATCATCTGAAGTCGATGACATCGTTGGACTAAATCTGGATCCATTACTTGTATCCACTAACAGAACCTTAGAAAGGATAAATAACTTACATTTATCTTTATTCGGACGGGCCAATGTTATCAAGATGTTGATTTTTCCAAAATTCCTTTATTTTTTTCGAACCATACCCCTATTTTTTTCTATGTTTCTTTTTAATAAAATAGATAGGATGCTGTCTAGATTTCTTTGGGGGTACCGCCGTTCAAGAAGATCTTTAAAATGGTGTATCTTACCTCAAGGTCGTGGTGGGCTGGGAGTCCCGAATTTTAGAATGTACTACTGGGCTATAACTCTTAAAACAATCAAGGTTCTATTATTTCATGATCATGTCAATGAGATCTTTTTGTCACCATCCATTTTTGAAATGCTTATGGGAGCTCATGTGCGCCAATGTTTATTAATATTTATGGAGCCGAGCTACTATAAAAAAACAAAATTTAAGGTTCTAATTTCTGCTTTTCTGGTATGGAGACAAATTAATAAAGTTTTACGGATAATCCCAAAATTTAACTTCTATACACCCATCTGTTGTAATATCTCGGTATCTGGTACCCTTCAAGATATCTCCACGATTCGATTTCGCTTAGGACAGATTCACTCAATTGGACAATTGTACCAAAATAGGGCTTTAATGTCTTTCATTGAACTTCAAGATATATTTGGTCTCTCCAGAAACGAATTTTTTAAATATCTACAAATTCGTAGTTTTCTGGAAAAAAAAAATCTTTTATATAGTGACGAAATGGAGACCAATGCTGTTATGGAGAGCGGTAGGAGGAATAGCGGCATCGGTACAATTTATCAGCTAATGGTCGACAGGCTGCATGATGATCTCGACCAACAAGCCCAGAAATGGGAAAGGAAATTGTGTATAGAAGGGATAGATCTGGTAAGAGCGTTTGAGATCAGCAATAAAACATTAATTAACAGTTCCCTTAAAAGCCAACATTATATGGCATCTTTAGATCTTTACTACACGCCTGCAAAACTGGCCAAATGGAAAGTCATGAAAGGTATTAATTGCAGTCGATGTGGTATTTTAGCAGCAGACTCATGTCACATGTTTTTTAGTTGTTCTAAACTATCTGTTTATATAGACAGGATAGAAAAGTTTTTGACTAATTTGCTTAATACTAATATCAAGCTATGTCCATCTCTGATTATTTTTGGCTTATATGTTCCTCCCGAGAGTTTATCTGCTGATCAAGAACATTTTCTGTTTATTGGTATGTCTATCTACCGTTTCTGTATCACCTCAAGATGGCTTGATGCTGACCCACCATCATTTGAGCAATGGTTGGGAAAGTTACTAAACGTATATAGAATGGATAAAGCAGTGTATAAATTGAAAGGTCACAGAAAGAAGATATTTGCCAGGAAATTATGGTTTCCTATTGACAATTGGATCTAATCTTTTTCATGACCACATTTGCAAAAAGGGATATTTCCTGTTTTTTTTTATATATCTCATTGGTTTATTTTCTCTTCTTTTTCATCTAATTCTTTATCTGGTTTTGTCAACGATGTATTAGCAACTATGCGAATGATTGTTATAGTTTATAATGTTTTTTTGTGGTTCTTCTTTTTTCATCCTTGTGTTTTGTATGCCTCTGCCATTGAAAATAAATAAAAAAAAAAAAATTAAAAAAAAGACACCCTCACCTCTGAAACCTATTTTCGAGGTTTCAAGGACCATTCCAGAGTCCGGTCCCTGGCGGCTTCCCCTGCCCGGGTTTTGCTTGCGTAGTCGGAAGTTTTTGGTCCTTGGTGGGCAGGTGTGGGAAGCTCCTTAGTGGCGGTGCGTCCTCTGCGGCTGGACCCGCCGCTTGATATCGCAAAGGGCTCTTTCCAAGGAAAGAAAGTGAGTCGCACACTGGGGGTGAGTTATGGAACCTTTTATTCCGTGTGCAAAAACCAGCCTATGTTGTCCCAATGCATTTCGGTCTCATCCGTAGACCTTTCTCAAGGGGGGCTGGTTGCATCTGTTAGGCGGAAGGCGTGCAGCATCTGATTCCTTGCGTGTCGTTTCAAAATCCCTCTTTGGGCGTCGCCGGTAATTAAAGGGGTAGATGCCCCCTTGTGGGCGCCGTTGTCGGTGAAAACAGTGAGGGATGTTGGTTCAGGTAGTTTGCCCCTCCTTCCATCCCGTAGGGGAGTGATGCCTTGAAGCCGTGTTCGTGATTGCACAGACACCCTCACCTCTGAAACCTATTTTCGAGGTTTCAAGGACCATTCCAGAGTCCGGTCCCTGGCGGCTTCCCCTGCCCGGGATTTGCTTGCGCAGTCGGAAGTTTTTGGTCCTTGGTGGGCAGGTGTGGGAAGCTCCTTAGTGGCGGTGGGTCCTCTGCGGCCGGACCCGCCACTTGATATCGCACAGGGCTTTTTCCAAGGAAAGAAAGTGAGTCGCACACTGGGGGTGAGTTATGGAAGCTTTTATTCCGTGTGCAAAAACCAGCCTATGTTGTCCCAATGCATTTCGGTCTCATCCGTAGACCTTTCTCAAGGGGGGCCGGTTGCATCTGTTAGGCGGAAGGCGTGCAGCATCTGATTCCTTGCGTGTCATTTCAAAATCCCTCTTTGGGCGTCGCCGGTAATTAAAGGGGTAGATGCCCTCTGGTGGGTGCCGTTGTCGGTGAAAGCAGTGAGGGATGCTGGTTCAGGTAGTTCGCCCCTCCTTCCATCCCGTAGGGGAGTGATGCCTTGAAGCCGTGTTCGTGATTGCACAGACACCCTCACCTCTAAAACCTATTTTCGAGGTTTCAAGGACCATTCCAGAGTCCGGTGCCTGGCGGCTTCCCCTGCCCGGGATTTGCCTGCGCAGTCGGAAGTTTTTGGTCCTTGGTGGGCAGGTGTGGGAAGCTCCTTAGTGGCGGTGCGTCCTCTGTGGCTGGACCCGCCGCTTGATATCGCACAGGGCTCTTTCCAAGCAAAGAAAGTGAGTCGCACACTGGGGGTGAGTTATGGAAGCTTTTATTCCGTGTGCAAAAACCAGCCTATGTTGTCCCAATGCATTTCGGTCTCATCCGTAGACCTTTCTCAAGGGGGGCCGGTTGCATCTGTTAGGCGGAAGGCGTGCAGCATCTGATTCCTTGTATGTCATTTCAAAATCTCTCTTTGGGCGTCGCCGGTAATTAAAGGGGTAGATGCCCCCTGGTGGGCGCTGTTGTCGGTGAAAGCAGTGAGGGATGCTGGTTCAGGTAGTTCGCCCCTCCTTCCATCCCGTAGGGGAGTGATGCCTTGAAGCCGTTTTCGTGATTGCACAGAAACCCTCACCTCTGAAACCTATTTTTGAGGTTTCAAGGACCATTCCAGAGTCCGGTCCCTGGCGGCTTCCCCTGCCCGGGATTTGCTTGCGCAGTCGGAAGTTTTTGGTCCTTGGTGGGCAGGTGTGGGAAGCTCCTTAGTGGCGGTGTGTCCTCTGCGGCTTGACCCGCCGCTTGATATCGCACAGGGCTCTTTCCAAGTAAAGAAAGCGAGTCGCACACTGGGGGTGAGTTATGGAAGCTTTTATTCCGTGTGCAAAAACCAGCCTATGTTGTCCCAATGCATTTCGGTCTCATCCGTAGACCTTTCTCAAGGGGGGCCGGTTGCATCTGTTAGGCGGAAGGCGTGCAGCATCTGATTCCTTGCGTGTCATTTAAAAATCCCTCTTTGGGCGTCGACGGTAATTAAAGGGGTAGATGCCCCCTGGTGGGCGCCGTTGTCGGTGAAAGCAGTGAGGGATGCTGGTTCAGGTAGTTCGCCCCTCCTTCCATCCCGTAGGGGAGTGATGCCTTGAAGCCGTGTTCGTGATTGCACAGACACCCTCACCTCTGAAACCTATTTTCGAGGTTTCAAGGACCATTCCAGAGTCCGGTCCCTGGCGGCTTCCCCTGCCCGGGATTTGCTTGCGCAGTCGGAAGTTTTTGGTCCTTGGTGGGCAGGTGTGGGAAGCTCCTTAGTGGCGGTGCGTCCTCTGCGGCTGGACCCGCCGCTTGATATCGCACAGGGCTCTTTCCAAGGAAAGAAAGCGAGTTGCACACTGGGGGTGAGTTATGGAAGCTTTTATTCCGTGTGCAAAAACCAGCCTATGTTGTCCCAATGCATTTCGGTCTCATCCGTAGACCTTTCTCAAGGGGGGCCGGTTGCATCTGTTAGGCGGAAGGCGTGCAGCATCTGATTCCTTGCGTGTCATTTAAAAATCCCTCTTTGGGCGTCGACGGTAATTAAAGGGGTAGATGCCCCCTGGTGGGCGCCGTTGTCGGTGAAAGCAGTGAGGGATGCTGGTTCAGGTAGTTCGCCCCTCCTTCCATCCCGTAGGGGAGTGATGCCTTGAAGCCGTGTTCGTGACTGCACAGACACCCTCACCTCTGAAACCTATTTTCGAGGTTTCAAGGACCATTCCAGAGTCCGGTCCCTGGCGGCTTCCCCTGCCTGGGATTTGCTTGCGCAGTCGGAAGTTTTTGGTCCTTGGTGGGCAGGTGTGGGAAGCTCCTTAGTGGCGGTGCGTCCTCTGCGGCTGGACCCGCCGCTTGATATCGCACAGGGCTCTTTCCAAGGAAATAAAGTGAGTCGCACACTGGGGGTGAGTTATGGAAGCTTTTATTCCGTGTGCAAAAACCAGCCTATGTTGTCCCAATGCATTTCGGTCTCATCCGTAGACCTTTCTCAAGGGGGGCCGGTTGCATCTGTTAGGCGGAAGGCGTGCAGCATCTGATTCCTTGCGTGTCATTTCAAAATCCCTCTTTGGGCATCGCCGGTAATTAAAGGGGTAGATGCCCCCTGGTGGGCGCCGTTGTCGGTGAAAGCAGTGAGGGATGCTGGTTCAGGTAGTTCGCCCCTCCTTCCATCCCGTAGGGGAGTGATGCCTTGAAGCCGTGTTCGTGATTGCACAGACACCCTCACCTCTGAAACCTATTTTCGAGGTTTCAAGGACCATTCCAGAGTCCGGTCCCTGGCGGCTTCCCCTGTCCGGGATTTGCTTGCGCAGTCGGAGGTTTTTGGTCCTTGGTGGGCAGGTGTGGGAAGCTCCTTAGTGGCGGTGCGTCCTCTGCGGCTGGACCCGCCGCTTGATATCGCACAGGGCTCTTTCCAAGGAAAGAAAGTGAGTTGCACACTGGGGGTGAGTTATGGAAGCTTTTATTCCGTGTGCAAAAACCAGCCTATGTTGTCCCAATGCATTTCGGTCTCATCCGTAGACCTTTCCCAAGGGGGGCCAGTTGCATCTGTTAGGCGGAAGGCGTGCAGCATCTGATTCCTTGCGTGTCATTTCAAAATCCCTCTTTGGGCGTCGCCGGTAATTAAAGGGGTAGATGCCCCCTGGTGGGCGCCGTTGTCGGTGAATGCAGTGAGGGATGCTGGTTCAGGTAGTTCGCCCCTCCTTCCATCCCGTAGGGGAGTGATGCCTTGAAGCCGTGTTCATGATTGCACAGACACCCTCACCTCTGAAACCTATTTTCGAGGTTTCAAGGACCATTCCAGAGTCCGGTCCCTGGCGGCTTCCCCTGCCCGGGATTTGCTTGCGCAGTCGGAAGTTTTTGGTCCTTGGTGGGCAGGTGCGGGAAGCTCATTAGTGGCGGTGCGTCCTCTGCAGCTGGACCCGCCGCTTGATATCGCACAGGGCTCTTTCCAAGGAAAGAAAGTGATTCGCACACTGGGGGTGAGTTATGGAAGCTTTTATTCCGTGTGCAAAAACCAGCCTATGTTGTCCCAATGCATTTCGGTCTCATCCGTAGACCTTTCTCAAGGGGGGCCGGTTGCATCTGTTAGGCGGAAGGCGTGCAGCATCTGATTCCTTGCGTGTCATTTCAAAATCCCTCTTTGGGCGTCGCCGGTAATTAAAGGGGTAGATGCCCCCTGGTGGGCGCCGTTGTCGGTGAAAGCAGTGAGGGATGCTGATTCAGGTAGTTCGCCCCTCCTTCCATCCCGTAGGGGAGTGATGCCTTGAAGCCGTGTTCGTGATTGCACAGACACCCTCACCTCTGAAACCTATTTTCGAGGTTTCAAGGACCATTCCAGAGTCCGGTCCCTGGCGGCTTCCCCTGCCCGGGATTTGCTTGCGCAGTCGGAAGTTTTTGGTCCTTGGTGGGCAGGTGTGGGAAGCTCCTTAGTGGCGGTGCGTCCTCTGCGGCTGGACCCGCCGCTTGATATCGCACAGGGCTCTTTCCAAGGAAAGAAAGTGAGTCGCACACTGGGGGTGAGTTATGGAAGCTTTTATTCCGTGTGCAAAAACCAGCCTATGTTGTCCCAATGCATTTCGGTCTCATCCGTAGACCTTTCTCAAGGGGGGCCGGTTGCATCTGTTAGGCGGAAGGCGTGCAGCATCTGATTCCTTGCGTGTCATTTCAAAATCCCTCTTTGGGCGTCGCTGGTAATTAAAGGGGTAGATGCCCCCAGGTGGGCGCCGTTGTCGGTGTAAGCAGTGAGGGATGCTGGTTCAGGTAGTACGCCCCTCCTTCCATCCCGTAGGGGAGTGATGCGTTGAAGCCGTGTTCGTGATTGCACAGACACCCTCACCTCTGAAACCTATTTTCGAGGTTTCAAGGACCATTCCAGAGTCCGGTACCTGGCGGCTTCCCCTGCCCGGGATTTGCTTGCGCATTCGGAAGTTTTTGGTCCTTGGTGGGCAGGTGTGGGAAGCTCCTTAGTGGCGGTGCGTCCTCTGCGGCTGGACCCGCCGCTTGATATCGCACAGGGCTCTTTCCAAGGAAAGAAAGTGAGTCGCACACAGGGGGTGAGTTATGGAAGCTTTTATTCCGTGTGCAAAAACCAGCCTATGTTGTCCCAATGCATTTCGGTCTCATCCGTAGACCTTTCTCAAGGTGGGCCGGTTGCATCTGTTAGGCGGAAGGCGTGCAGCATCTGATTTCTTGCGTGTCATTTCAAAATCCCTCTTTGGGCGTCGCCGGTAATTAAAGGGGTAGAAGCCCCCTGGTGGGCGCCGTTGTCGGTGAAAGCAGTGAGGGATGCTGGTTCAGGTAGTTCGCCCCTCCTTCCATCCCATAGGTAAGTGATGCCTTGAAGCCGTGTTCGTGATTGCACAGACACCCTCACCTCTGAAACCTATTTTCGGGGTTTCAAGGACCATTCCAGAGTCCGGTCCCTGGCGGCTTCCCCTGCCCGGGATTTGCTTGCGCAGTCGGAAGTTTTTGGTCCTTGGTGGGCAGGTGTGGGAAGCTCCTTAGTGGCGGTGCGTCCTCTGCGGCTGGACCCGCCGCTTGATATCGCACCTATGGTTTTTTCAGTGAATATATATATATATATATATATATATATATATATACAAAGTCCACAAAGCACCCACGTGCAGCACGCACTCCAGCCGGCTCTCTCCAGGTAAGGGAGGGAAACGGTACAACCTGCGTCAGCAGAGCCTGACGCGTTTCGGGCATCCGCCCTTCATCTGAGGCTTCTCTGCTCTGAAAAGACTGCCAACACTAGGATTGCCGATAGTAGTCCCATATTTATTGCATCATCATCTGCAAAGTTGCATACATCCATTGCACAGTATTCTGGGATATGCAGTCCTAAAACATTAGAACCCAAGTGGGCTGCTGGCAGTCACTTTCAGTAAATGTCACAAATCACGGGTGTCCCGCATAAATCCTTCCCTGTTCAAATCTCGAGCCTGGCTGCTCCAGTCCGCCGATAAGCACACCAGCAGAGGAGCCGCTTCGTATGCGGTGTAGCGAGCCCCGGCCGGGTCGGCCGTTTAACATACAAAGTCCACAAAGCACCCACGTGCAGCACGCACTCCAGCCGGCTCTCTCCAGGTAAGGGAGGGAAACGGGTACAACCTGCGTCAGCAGAGCCTGACGCGTTTTGGGCATCCGCCCTTCATCTGAGGCTTCTCTGCTCTGAAAAGACTGCCAACACTAGGATTGCCGATAGTAGTCCCATATTTATTGCATCATCATCTGCAAAGTTGCATACATCCATTGCACAGTATTCTGGGATATGCAGTCCTAAAACATTAGAACCCAAGTGGGCTGCTGGCAGTCACTTTCAGTAAATGTCACAAATCACGGGTGTCCCGCATAAATCCTTCCCTGTTCAAATCTCGAGCCTGGCTGCTCCAGTCCGCCGATAAGCACACCAGCAGAGGAGCCGCTTCGTATGCGGTGGTGCGAGCCCCGGCCGGGTCGGCCGTTTAACATACAAAGTCCACAAAGCACCCACGTGCAGCACGCACTACAGCCGGCTCTCTCCACGTAAGGTAGGGAAACGGGTACAACCTGCGTCAGCAGAGCCTGACGCGTTTCGGGCATCCGCCCTTCATCTGAGGCTTCTCTGCTCTGAAAAGACTGCCAACACTAGGATTGCCGATAGTAGTCCCATATTTATTGCATCATCATCTGCAAAGTTGCATACATCCATTGCACAGTATTCTGGGATATGCAGTCCTAAAACATTAGAACCCAAGTGGGCTGCTGGCAGTCACTTTCAGTAAATGTCACAAATCACGGGTGTCCCGCATAAATCCTTCCCTGTTCAAATCTCGAGCCTGGCTGCTCCAGTCCACCGATAAGCACACCAGCAGAGGAGCCGCTTCGTATGCGGTGGTGCGAGCCCCGGCCGGGTCGGCCGTTTAACATACAAAGTCCACAAAGCACCCACGTGCAGCACGCACTCCAGCCGGCTCTCTCCAGGTAAGGGAGGGAAACGGGTACAACCTGCGTCAGCAGAGCATGACGCGTTTCGGGCATCCGCCCTTCATCTGAGGCTTCTCTGCTCTGAAAAGACTGCCAACACTAGGATTGCCGATAGTAGTCCCATATTTATTGCATCATCATCTGCAAAGTTGCATACATCCATTGCACAGTATTCTGGGATATGCAGTCCTAAAACATTAGAACCCAAGTGGGCTGCTGGCAGTCACTTTCAGTAAATGTCACAAATCACGGGTGTCCCGCATAAATCCTTCCCTGTTCAAATCTCGAGCCTGGCTGCTCCAGTCCGCCGATAAGCACACCAGCAGAGGAGCCGCTTCGTATGCGGTGGTGGGAGCCCCGGCCGGGTCGGCCGTTTAACATACAAAGTCCACAAAGCACCCACGTGCAGCACGCACTCCAGACGGCTCTCTCCAGGTAAGGGAGGGAAACGGGTACAACCTGCGTCAGCAGAGCCTGACGCGTTTCGGGCATCCGCCCTTCATCTGAGGCTTCTCTGCTCTGAAAAGACTGCCAACACTAGGATTGCCGATAGTAGTCCCATATTTATTGCATCATCATCTGCAAAGTTGCATACATCCATTGCACAGTATTCTGGGATATGCAGTCCTAAAACATTAGAACCCAAGTGGGCTGCTGGCAGTCACTTTCAGTAAATGTCACAAATCACGGGTGTCCCGCATAAATCCTTCCCTGTTCAAATCTCGAGCCTGGCTGCTCCAGTCCACCGATAAGCACACCAGCAGAGGAGCCGCTTCGTATGCGGTGGTGCGAGCCCCGGCCGGGTCGGCCGTTTAACATACAAAGTCCACAAAGCACCCACGTGCAGCACGCACTCCAGCCGGCTCTCTCCAGGTAAGGGAGGGAAACGGGTACAACCTGCGTCAGCAGAGCCTGACGCGTTTCGGGCATCCGCCCTTCATCTGAGGCTTCTCTGCTCTGAAAAGACTGCCAACACTAGGATTGCCGATAGTAGTCCCATATTTATTGCATCATCATCTGCAAAGTTGCATACATCCATTGCACAGTATTCTGGGATATGCAGTCCTAAAACATTAGAACCCAAGTGGGCTGCTGGCAGTCACTTTCAGTAAATGTCACAAATCACGGGTGTCCCGCATAAATCCTTCCCTGTTCAAATCTCGAGCCTGGCTGCTCCAGTCCGCCGATAAGCACACCAGCAGAGGAGCCGCTTCGTATGCGGTGGTGCGAGCCCCGGCCGGGTCGGCCGTTTAACATACAAAGTCCACAAAGCACCCACGTGCAGCACGCACTCCAGACGGCTCTCTCCAGGTAAGGGAGGGAAACGGGTACAACCTGCGTCAGCAGAGCCTGACGCGTTTCGGGCATCCGCCCTTCATCTGAGGCTTTTCTGCTCTGAAAAGACTGCCAACACTAGGATTGACGATAGTAGTCCCATATTTATTGCATCATCATCTGCAAAGTTGCATACATCCATTGCACAGTATTCTGGGATATGCAGTCCTAAAACATTAGAACCCAAGTGGGCTGCTGGCAGTCACTTTCAGTAAATGTCACAAATCACGGGTGTCCCGCATAAATCCTTCCCTGTTCAAATCTCGAGCCTGGCTGCTCCAGTCCGCCGATAAGCACACCAGCAGAGGAGCCGCTTCGTATGCGGTGGTGCGAGCCCGGCCGGGTCGGCCGTTTAACATACAAAGTCCACAAAGCACCCACGTGCAGCACGCACTCCAGCCGGCTCTCTCCAGGTAAGGGAGGGAAACGGGTACAACCTGCGTCAGCAGAGCCTGACGCGTTTCGGGCATCCGCCCTTCATCTGAGGCTTCTCTGCTCTGAAAAGACTGCCAACACTAGGATTGCCGATAGTAGTCCCATATTTATTGCATCATCATCTGCAAAGTTGCATACATCCATTGCACAGTATTCTGGGATATGCAGTCCTAAAACATTAGAACCCAAGTGGGCTGCTGGCAGTCGCTTTCAGTAAATGTCACAAATCACGGGTGTCCCGCATAAATGTATATATATATATATATATATATATATATATATAAAATTTCTATGGCAAAATGAAACCCCTCATTTTGTTCCTTTTCAAATTAAATATATTAAGTGTTACCACTTTATTCCAATCAAGATGACTTCAGGTGTGCCATACTTTTGTCATAAGTAAGACTGTTAGCGTTCTAGTTGTTCTTTAGAACACTCAGGGACATTCTGTTATTGGGCTATAGTTGGGCTACATCTGGCTGATATTTGGGCTGCATTTGGGCTCTTTTGTCTCTGGTGGCCATCTTGGGAGACTGCATATCAGAATTTTTTTAATGAAATATAAGAGGATTTGAGAAGTCACTCAAAATGTGCCCTAATTTTTCTTTCTTCAGCACTAATCATAATTTCTATGGCAAAATGAACCCCCTCATTTTGTTCCTTTGCAAATTAAATGTTGTAAGTGTTAACACTTTATTCCAATCAAGATGACTTCAGGTGTGCCATACTTTTGCCATAAGTAAGACTGTTAGCGCTCTAGTTGTTCTTTAGAACACTCTGGGACATTCTGTCATTGGGCTATACTTGGGCTACATCTGGCTGATATTTGGGCTACATTTGTTTTTTTTGTCTCTGGTGGCCATCTTTGGGCTACATTGGGCTACATTGGGCTACATTGGGCTACATTTGGGCTCTAACATATATATAGCCCAATATATATTTTTTCAAAGTTAATTTTCGTAAAAACCACTGGAGCATATATCTTGAGACATAGCAAAGGCACATCGGGGTACCAGTCCCTACAATTTTGCCAAGTTTGGTGGAAATCCATTCAGCCGTTCGGGCTAAAAGTGAGTCCAACCGCCCTATGGAAATTAACATGGGGAAAACACGTTTTGGGACCCCCCTTTTATGTCGGCCCCCGCTTGACGGATCCCCCCGAAACTTTCAGGGAAGGAGCGGAGCGCAGCGAGGCAAAGTTAAGGAAAATTACAGGCAGATCCCTCATTCGGCGCCAAAGTTATTCCCAATAGAATGTTGCGGATTTCCTATGGAAAACGATCCTAACTATAACTACCTACTAGCGACCGCCAGTAGGTAATATATATATATATACATGTATATGTATATATATATATATATATATATATATATCACGAGCGCCGTCACAGTCCATACACGAACAGACGAGAACGGACCCAGGTTTTGGTGCAAAGTTTTTGTTTATTTTCTTCCCCAGAACACCGCCATGACGCGTTTCAGCCTCCCACGAGGCCTTGATCACATGAACGCGCTGAGAAAGTGCAACAGTATTTAAAGTGACAGTGCTCAGTAATTGCCTACCTTCACATGCAGCATAATGATAGACATAGACAAGTTAATACAATTCAATTTAAACGAGTTGAAAAGCAATCATGACAAGCCTAAGCATGGTTCCAATTACTGTTAAAACAGGAATTGTGCAACATAGGCAATTTCTAGCTTGAAATAAATAGATAAAACTCAATAAATACAAATGTAAAAACAGAGTTTTAAAAATATAATCAGCAATAAAGTATAAATCTATAAAAAAAATTATTTACATTTTTCTAAAACAGTTTTAACAATGTGCAAGACCAATGCTAGATAAACACGCGATCCATCATGAATCCAGATGCACCCGGTTATTCAAATGATTGCTTAATGATATACCAACTCTTAATATGATATACATATTCACAATTGAGCCCAAGTGGGCTTTCCCATATCTGAACCTGTCCATGTATGATGTAATCTAAAAAGTGTAAGTGCAATTCCATAAAGTGCTGCAAGCTAATCCAATATGTGCAAAAATACAATAAAATAAAATAAAGATATAATAGAAAAAAGAGAGAGCAGATGAAAATGGCATCATTAAAACTCATTATGATGGATGTTATCGGACACTATCACTGTATACAGAATATCTACCTCTTACTGTAGGAGCATATTTAACAATTTCAGTCACCCCCTGTAAAGATTGTACTGGAGCTTAATTATCTTACAAACAAGTATAAATATCTTCACATATATATATATATATATATATATATATATATATATATATATATATATATATATATATGTATATATATATATATATATATATATATATTATAGATATACATAGCGCAGCTTATTACCTGTGAGAGTATCCTGGCACTACCCATGATCACTGGGAGATTATTTGCCCAGAATCACAGGATGTTGCGCTGATGCCAAGGGTCGGACCCATGGGCCCGATTCACAGAACTAACTTAAGTCGGACTTGGCGAGGGTCATTAAAGCACACGGGCTGTCTTTAACCACCTATGCGGACGACACCCAGCTGGTGTTGGCAGTGCATAAGGATGGATCAGCTGTTGCTTCGAGATTCCAGGAGGGGATGTTAGCCATCTGCTCCTGGATGTCGAGTAACTGCTTGAAATTAAACTCGGACAAACCGAGGTCATGACCTTTGGCAACCTCTCTCCGGAATGGTCTTCCATCTGGTGGCCAAGCAAAATTGGTCCACCGCCAGTCCCAGTGGCCAAGGTCAGAAACCTCGGGGTCATGTTCGATGACAAACTGTTATTCAAACACCACGTGAACACAGTGGTCTCATCCTCCTTCTACATGTTGAGGAAAATTAAGAAGTTACTTCCATATCTCCCAGCATCAGCAGGAAAAATCTTGATCACCACTCTTATCTTTTCCAAAATGGATTACGGTACGCTCTTTTCCTTAACACGCAAGAACAGGTTTTAGATAAGCTCCAATCGATCCAAAATGCGGCAGCTAGAGTCCGGCTTGGCATCCCTAAACACCTCTCCACCTCCACGGCCATACGTCACTTGCATTGGCTACAAGTCAGTAGCCGGATCAAATTTAAAGCGCTCTGTATCGCCTAAATGGCCATTTACAACACTGGACCACGGTTCCTGAAGAACGCTTTCCGGATTTATGCCCCTAACAGATCCCTACGCTCATCTTCCACCTGTCTCCTACCAGTCTCACGTACTAAAACCTCCACCTGGGGAGACAGACGTTTCCTAGTGGCGACTCCTAGGCTTTGGAATTCGCTTCCTTTGTCCATCAAAACCAGTCCTACTCTCGTCATTTTCCGTAAATTACTGAAAACCTGGTTATTTGATCAATGATTCTCCCAGCTGGTCTCTGTCCTAGGAAGATCCATATGCGCCGAGACACCTCAGGGTACTTGTGCGCAATACAAATCACGAAAACATAAACATAAACATAAACAAAATCCTAACTAGTCCTAACTATAGGACTCCTAAATGCCTTCTGTGAATACCGAAAAGTCTTAGAGTTAGGACTTTTCTCAGTTAAGGAGTGGTACATTTAGGACTCCTAACTTTAGGACTCTTAAATGCCTTTGTGAAAACAGAAAGTCTTAAAGTTAGGATTTTTCTCAGTTTAGGAGTCCTAAAGTTAGGAGTCCTAACTTTACTACTCCTAAACTCCTAAGCCCATTTTTCCTGCCGCTGCGTCCCTGCGGCCCGCCCCCCCCTGCAATCCCATTCGCCGCCCTGCTCCCGCCTCCAAGCTGCTCCTCCCTCTCACATCCCTCATATGGAGGCTGCGCAGCTGGCGCGCTGAAGGCACGCCTAAGGCAAGCCTGTCTGCGCCCATCCGCGCCTGGACAGCACCCAGCGCCAGGACCCCTGGACCCCGCGAACGCCACGACACCACTACGATGCCAAAACCTTCAACGCGCTCAACACCGGACAATCACACACCTGCTTCCTGGCTGCCCCGAAGCACACCCACAGAGCTTTCACCTGCCGGAACTGCAGCTTCACAAGCATCCTCCCTACCATGCTGCCGACCAGGAAAGAACCCAACCACCTGAGATGCATCCTTCTCAACACCCGCTCCGCCCACAAATACGCCGTTCAACTCTGGGACCTTCTCGACTCAACCTTCCCAGACGTCGCCTTCCTGACGGAGACCTGGCTGAACCCTACTGCGGCACCTGACATAGCCATAGCTGTCCCAGAAGGCTACAAGATCACCCCCAGGGACCTCACCAATGGAGCAGGAGGAGAAATCGCCATCGTCCACAGGATCACTCTCAGAGTCTCGACCAACACCGACGACACCCTCAGCACCGCCGAACACCTTCACTTCCAGATCCACACCGACCCCAACACCACCTTCAGAGGAACCCTCTGTGAGAAGTTGGCCTGATATATGATGCTCACTAGTTCTACTGATCACCTTGTATCAGTCCAAACAACCCTTATGGTGATTGGTTGTAAGTAAACCTTATAGACCAGCTATCCTAATGGTAGCATGGACAAAGCAGTCTTAGGCTACACTCTTTTGGCATATGAAGCCAGCTGTTTTACCACAATATAACCCCTTGAATACCAGATGAAAGGACACCACACAGGTTGTTATGAAAATAAACAGTATATTTATTAATAACAAACACCTCTGAACTCTTTATGAGATCAGAGGGCTAAGCACATGACAATCTCTTAGGAAAAATACGATAAGTTGCACAAAATCACAATGGTGCCCTAGGGGCACGACAAACCATATACTAAGTAAATGGTATAAGGAAATCGATAGAAGGAATGGACCTGTCCAGAGGCTGTAGGATCATTGGGACCACGCTACCCTAACTCTAGGTAAGTAATAGGAGGCCCACGGAACGCGTGTGCAGAGTGTGAACTCACACGCGAGATGCGTAACAACGTCTATGGACAGTACAGTTCAAGAAAAAGGTGAGTACGTACAATCCTGACTAGTTAGGACTAAAACGACTGTGGAACTGGACACTAGGGGAGTCAATCTACCCTTGAGCACCGAAATGCTCTTGTTACCTCACCCACGGGCTGCGGGTGCTTAGGTGTGGAGTCGTGTCGGGTTTCTGCGTTGAAGTCAATGGAGCCTGGAAGAAAAGATGCTGCAGGCGACCAGGAGGAAGAAGTCCGGTGCGATCCACGGGTGGATTGAGGAAGAAGAGGACCTGAAAGCAGAGGGGACAGTGTTCAAAGTCACTAGCCAGTGACCGGTGTGGAACCAGGAGGGAACCAGATGCTGTTGTCGCGATCAGGTGAAGAGTGGACACTTGTCTCTGCAGCCACGTGGACCAGGAGGTGTCTTCGACAACCAGGATGGAGGCACGAGCTGTCCCACGCAGGTTCTCGCTGTCGGCAGTGTCGGATCCGGATTTGGAGTCAATAGGCCTTGGCAAAGGCAACCCACGCGGTGAGTGGAAAAGGCGTCTGGTGCGGACTAGGAGAGTCCGGGGTGCTCCTCTTTTGGAAGGGAGCAAGGGCCAGTCCGGAGCAACCAGACCAGCAGTGAAGATTTCAAGGTTCGTCGTCTAGGAGGCCACTAGCCAGCCGGCAAGTGACAGACAACGCGTCGAGCAGCAACCAAGCAGAAGGGCCCCACGCAGATCTCGTGGAAGCTGGAGGGCTGATCTTCGGTGCAGGAGCTGCTCGGGGCTGGGGCTTCTCAATCCCCAAAGCACTTGGTCGAGTTTACCTCGGGAGTCGTGCTGGAAGCGAAGTGCAGTTTCTTTCAAGATGGCCGGTCCCACGTGTCTCGTCGCACCCACGGATCTCAGCTGTGCTGCAGATGTAAGTTGAGGTCGGAGAGGTCTGGGAATCCGGGTCTCGTCGGGCTCTGAAGTCTGGATCCTCAAGGGAAGACAACAAAGTGAAGCCACTGGATGCTTGGTGGTGCCTGCAGTTGCAGGGTGGACACTCCTTGTCCACAAGGGAGATTCTTCAGTCTTCTGTGGAGCAGAACGTCGAAGTCCAGAGTTTCTTCTTGTAAAGTTGTTCAGGATAATCTAATTTGGAATGGGACCAGCTCCTACTTTTATTCTCCTAAAGGGGGCTGCACGGTATACACCTGTTACAACGCATTTTTTACTCCTCACTACCATTACAACGCGACCATTACTCCGCATACCATTACAACGCATTGCGCTGGGGGGCGCTCTAGGATAGGTAATAAGTATAATTTACTATCCAACACCTTCCCTAGGGTCCACGGGGACTGGAGTTAGAATAGTAAATTATACTTACCACTATCCAGCGCCCCAAGGCGCTATGCGTTGTAACGGTATGCGGAGTAAAAGTCGCGTTGTAATGGTCTGCGGAGTAAAAGTATGCGTTGTAACGTCATACATCCGGTTTCACGCCAGAGCTGGGGCAAGGATGCCCCAGCAACTGGTTTGAACCGGTGTATGCACAGGACACCTTGTGTGCCCCAGGCATGTCTCATTCCTTTCAGGCCTGTCCGTCCTACCCAATACACAAACTCCTGTCTGGGGTGGTGCTAGCACCTCCCAAGGCAGGAAACCCTTTGTCCAAGCCTCCCTCGCTGGAAGGACTCAGAGCAGCAGGAGGTCAGACTTGTGTAGCAAGCGTTATCATGGAACAGCTATTAGGACTTGGTTCCGCAAGCTGCAGACAGGCTCAGCTCATGCTAGAGCACCATCTCACATAATTCCAAGCACTCTGCCTTCAGGATTGATAAGGCCTGCCATAGGAGTGACTGATAGGAGTATATGTGTCCATTTTGGGGTTAGATATAGGAAGACTATATCTATAGCAAAGGGTGATTACACCACCTTGCCCCAGCTGTCTTAGCAGCCAGTTGTGATTACACCACCTTGCCCCAGCTGTCTTAGCAGCCAGTTGGTGGAAGAGGTGTGGCGCCGCGGCCAGGGCGACTGACGCTGGAATCTGGGGACCACGGTTCGATCCCCGGCTCCGGCGGCAGGTCAGCCCAGCACCATGTGACTCTGGGCAATAGCTCGCTTAATCTTCCCGACGGCCCCCCAGCGCCTAGAGACCCTTACGGGTGATTGTGCGCTTTACAAATGTGGACTTTACTTTGACTTTACTTTTGTGTCAGTTTGGATGGCCAGCCAGGGGTGGCATAATACATGCTGCAGCCCCTGGTAGGCCCTGGGTACACCTATACCCTGGGTACCTAAGGTACACTGTACAGGGACTGATAAGGCGACTCAGTATCCAATTAGATATGTACCTAGGGTACATGGAGTCCATTTTAACAGAGAGCAGGAAGCCTGGGGTCCTGAATAGCAGGATCCCAGGCCAACTAAGTCAAAAACCAGCAAAACACTAGGCTAAAAGTTGGGGGTAACCATAGTCAGATATCCACCTTCCTACACCCTCATCTACAGACCCCCCTGGACCCCGACCACAGTTCAGCGACTCTATCATCTACTTTGTCAGCACACACGCCCTCGCCTCCACGGACTACATCCTCCTCGGAGACCTGAACTTCCACTTCGAGAAGAACAACAACACCAACTCCACCACCCTGATCGGCAACCTAGCCAACCTCGGACTCAGACAACTCGTCATAACACCCACCCACTCCGCCGGTCACACGCTTGACCCCATCTTCTCAGCAAACCCCCACATCTCCTTCAACCACACCAGCATACTCCACTGGACCGAACATCGCTGCACCCACTTCACCTTCAAGAAACCCACCATGCACCACCGCACCCAAGATATGCCTTGCCGCTGCTGGAGCAAAGTCACCAAAGGCCAGCTAACCACCACCCTCGCCCAGAGCCCACCCGCCAACCCCACCGACCCCGACAACGCTGCCCACGACCTCAGACAGTGGATCAAAGACTGTGCCAACACCCTCGCCCCGATCAAGAAACCCTCCAACAGTCACACCAGCAAGAAAGCCAGCTGGTTCACTGAAGACCTCCAGGCCTCCAAGCAAACCTGCCGAAAGCTGGAGAAGATCTGGCTCTGTGAGTGAACACCGGACAGCCACGCAGCCCACAAGAACGCCACCCGCAGACACCATCCCCTCATCAGATCCGCCAAAAGAGCCTTCTTCAAAAACCGCCTAGACAACAACGCGCACAACAGAAAAGAGCTCTTTAGCATCGTGAAGGAACCCTCCAACCCCAGCTCCAACACCAACGACGTCCCACCCTCACAAGACCTGTGCGACTCGCTGCCACCTTTTTCCACCGCAAGATCACAAACATCCACGACAGCTTCAACTCCACAAAAGCCCCGACAACCACTGCGACTTCAGCCCCCACGACCACCATCCGCACCAACCGCCTGCTCTCCTGGACCAACATCCACGTTGACGACTCCATCAAGATCATGAACACCATCCACTCCGGATCTCCGTCAGACCCATGCCCACACCCCATCTTCAACAAAGCCAGCACATCCATCACACCACATCTCCGGAAAGTCATCAACACCTCCTTCGAGGCAGCAACCTTCCCGGAGAGCTGGAAACACGCCGAGATCAACGCCTTACTCAAGAAACTCAAGGCGGACCCCAAGGACCTCAGGAACTTCCAGCCCATCTCCCTGCTCCCGTTCCAGGCAAAGGTCATCGAGAAGACGGTCAACGAACAACTGATCCGCTACTTCGAGGCGAACAACATCCTGGACCCTTCCCAGTCCGGGTTCCGCAGCAACCACAGCACCGAGACTGCCCTCATCGCCACCACCAAAGACATCAAGTCCCTGCTGGACAACGGAGAAACATCGGCCCTCATCCTCCTGGACCTGTCAGCCATCTTCGACAGGGTCTGCCACCACAAACTACGAACACGCCTCCACAACGCCGTGATCCAAGAGAAGGCCCTGATTGGACCACCTCCTTCCTCTCCGGCAGAACACAGAGCGTCTGCCTTCCCCATTTCTGCTCCGAAGCCACCGAGATCATCTGCGGCATACCCCAGGGCTCATCCATCAGCCCAACTCTGTTTAACATCTACATGGTACCACTCGCCCACGTCGCCCGTCGGGACGACCTCAACATCATCTCCTACGTCAATGACACCCAGTTGATCCTCTCCCTCACCAAGGACCCCCACACCGCCAAAACCAACCTTCGCATAGGAATGAAGGCCGTAGCTGAATGGATGAGGAACAGCCGACTGAAGATGAACTCGGACAAGACGGTGGTTTTCATCCTCGGATCCACCCCTTCGGCCTGGGACGACTCCTGGTGGCCGACCGCACTGGGAACCGCTCCAACACCCACCGACCACTCACGCAACCTAGGGGTCATCCTCGACCCCACCCTCTCCATGACTAAACAGGTCAACACCGTCTTCTCCTCCTGCTTCAACACCCTCCGCAGGATCTACAAGTGGATCCCCACTGAAACCAGAAGAATGGTCACCCAGGCCCTCGTCAGCAGCAGGTTGGACTACGGAAACACCCTCTATGCAGGAGCCTCTGCCAAACTCCTGAGACGGCTCCAATGTATCCAGAATCCTCTACATCCCTTGCCGCAGCCACATCACACCCCACCTGAGAGACCTGCACTAGCCCCCGGTCAACAAGAGGATAACCTTCAAGCTCCTCACCCACGCACACAAGGCACTCCACAACACCGGACCACCGTACCTCAACTGACGACTCAGCTTCTACACCCCCACCCACCAGCTCCGCTCCGCCGACCTCGCCCTCGCCACAGTCCCCTGTTTCCAAAGAGCGACATCCGGCGGCTGATCGTTCTCCCACTTCGCCGCCAAGACCTGGAACACCCTCCCCATCCACCTACTGCAGACCCAAGACCTGCTGACCTTCAGAAAACTCCTCAAGGCCTAGCTTTTCGAGCAGTAGCAGCATTCCGCACCCCAGCGCCTTGAGACCCTCACGGGTGAGTAGTGCGCTTTACAAATGATATGATTGATTGATTGATTGAAAATGAGTAAGTGCCTTCTGTGAATACCAAAATGGTAGTAAGTTTAGGATTTTGGCTTAAGTTAGTTCTGTGAATCGGGCCCCTGATCCTTATCGCGCAGGTCAGCAGCCCTGGCCCCTGTGACATATCCTCTCCTCTCAAATAATATTAAAATAGTGAGCTTGATCTCATCAAAAACATTCACTCCCTCCTATTTCTGTGAATTTTAGTGAATTAATTGGTTTGAGTGGCTGCTTCTGCTCACAACGCTTTAAGTGGCAGGGTTGAGTAACTTATACGGCAAGAGTAGGAAAAATTGGCACAAATTTAGCAACCACTCTCATTGCACACACATAGGACCAGAATAGTTTCATGACAAATACTTCTCAAAGCAGTGCTATAAAGTGCCTATTAGTGTCAACGCTTCCATGTTAAAGAACAGTAGATGTTGCAGCACCCAGGATGATGTGCTGCACGGCTAAATACTTATAAGGTCCCAAGGGCGAAGACCGATTGCATTGCAACCGCTTGTTTAAAGAGCTTAGAGAAAGAAATGCGGTCATAAGAGCCACTTTCGAAAGCTGTCGCCGTAGGGCACTTGTTTCGGGAAACTGTTTGTTTGCGAGGTTATGACATTGCCATACCACAGCCCAGTTGCACACTGCTGGACGGGCGTCCTTTATTCCGTGTTTTTTTGTATTGCACGGGGCGCATGCTAAGCAATTTTGTAGCAAATTTAGAACTCTAACTTCTTTAATGTCACAAAAGTTGCTTCCTCTCCTAAAAGCTCTGCAAAGCTCCCCCGATAACAAATGACCCATGCACCGCCACCCCGCATTGTTAAATTGAGAGTCCTCATCTGTGAATGAATTGCCACTGCCCGAACCCCTGGCCGCGTCCCAGACTCGCGCTAATGGGAGGAAGCGCCAAGGCTCTCGCGGCCCACGAGGCAGCCTCTGGATCTGAGCAGCTTTCCTTTGTTGTGATTCCAGATAGTGACTTATAGCTTCAGAATGGGAAAGATTTACGCGCTTAAGACGAGCCACATGTTGTGAAGTTGTGGTCAGCAGATTGTATATTTAAACTGGTATGCGTAATGCCTCGCCATTCCTAAGACCCGCTGCCACTCATTTTAAGGAATCCAATCAAGTTAAAAATAGAACTCTCCAGATATGGCAAAATCAGAAGAGAATGAGCTGCAATAGAAGCAGAAGACGAGGTTTAAATATTGTGCTCGAAGGACATTAAAACAAAAATGTCGAGGACCAAAGTACTGGCTAGGTAAGTAGTGCTAACTCCACTATGAACCTTACATAACGTGTATTGGTAAAGCGCAAGTATTACCCACACATTACAGGCACGTACGCCAGGCGTGGAAACTCACGCCAGGCATAAAAAAGAACCATTTCACCTTAGTAAATCAAACTATAGCAGTCATTCAGCAGTATTTTTTTTAGATGATGGTTTTCAAACATAAATTTAGAAACATTCATGCTTTCCACCCCCTCCCCCCCCATAACAATGCCATTAGTGATCTCATTCAAGCATAGGAGATGGTTGTGTACAGCACGCATCCTCAAGTCATATATTTCAAGGTCTATTTATATGTGATAATGAGGAAAAAGGAGGGAAAGGAGATAAAGCAATTCCCCAAGGCCACACAATTTGGTCAAGTGGAGAAACTGGTATTTATCCCAGGTTTTCTGGTTGCACATTGCACAGTTGAGTTCAGCCAGTAGATATACATTCTGAGGTTCTCCTACACCCACTTTATAACCCCCTGCACCGCTGCCATCAGTGTGGCCCTCAGCCACACCAAAGACCATACTTTGCACCCCCCGGAACATGTTTGGGAGTACCCATGTGCGACAACATGGTGGTTACTGCTGCTCAAAAATAAAGCTCATACAAGTGATGCCTGTGGGGATGTTTCGGCACTATGAAAAAGTGGGTACTCCCAGCCTGCCCCAAGTAGATACAACAATGTGTACATCCCGAGGGCCAGCCGAGCAAGGCAAGCCATGAAACGACGTGCTCCACCACCCAAATATGCACTGTTGGAATCTGAAAACTTGTAAAAGTACGTCCATTCACCGAACACTGAGCAGCAGCTGGGTAAATGACTTGAAGACTTCATTAGCAGATTTAATGAGGCTCCCGCTGTGCTTTTAATGACACCGTCTAGACACCCAATCAAACACAAACCTTACTTCAAACTGAGCAGTGATGAGCACAGATCTGGAAAGAACTTCTCTACTTGCAGCATAATTCGCATACATTTTACATTTTTTAATGTTAGTCATAATCAATCACCTTAAAGGGGCCACCTCATTTCGAGAAAAACACAATTTCTTGCCCCAGTCCTGCATCTCTAACAACCACCGGCAATAGGCAATCTAGAATGCTGCTTTACTTGATGATGTCAGCAGAAGTTTAGGAGCTGAGTTGTAACGTCATTCACCGGGTGCCCCTTTCAGATGAAAAACTGCACCGCTGAATTGCCAAGTATTTTCCAACTATGGAGCATATCGGTCAGAAAACTGTGAATTTGAGCTTCATCTACAAGTTGTTAATAATTTATCAGACTGAACCAAAGACACTGATCTCACAAAAAATGGGCAAACAACTATGACGCGGTGCCTGCGAGGCATGAGACCTCCGGAGAAATAGGAGTCCATTTTGCAAACCGTTGTCATCTGGATGGAAAGAACAATGCCAATTCCTGATCCTCTGAAACCCAAACAGTAATAGTGCTGGACTTAAAACCAGAAATCTGGGAATCTATGCAAAATAAGGAATGGACTTTAAAAGTCCAACTTCTGATTTCGGCAAAAATAGTAAACGCTTTTGGAAACAAGTGGTGGGGACACTATGGCCACGGAGAGACTGTCTAGGCATTTCCAACGGTAAATATGACTTCCTGTCTATTTGGTAGGTGGTACGAAATTGCATGAACACACACTGCAGAGAGGTTACATGTCCTTCGAGATTAAGGGGCAGATTTACAAGCCCCTTGCGCCTCTTTTACGCCGCCGTTGCGTCACTTTTTTGTGACGCAGCGGCAGCGCAAAGCCAGCGCCATGCTGCGGGATATTTACCACGTGACGCATCTAGGGAAATACGTCACGTTGTAAAGCCCTGCGCCACATGTAGGCGTTCTGGCGCAGAGGGGCGTTCCGCTGCAGGAACGCCTCCTAAAAGTGGCTGAGTGAAATCTACAAGATTTCACTCAGTCACTTTTAGGGCCATGCTGTGTCAAAACTCTGCGCCTGCTTGAAGCAGGCGTAAGGATTGACGCAGCATGTTACAGAGAGGACACCCCCGAGCCTTGCTGGAGCTGCGTCGTGCTTGCTGGAGCTGCGTTGCGCTTGCGACGCAACTCCAGCAATGCACCGAATTTCCGCCGGGGATGCGTCACGCATCTGCCCATCCGAGCGCCACGGTGCGCCGCATTGTAAATGCTATGGAAAGAAAGGGTCCCAGAACAAGAGAACAAAAGAACACATTTCTGAAAATATGCAAAGTACTCTATTTTTCATTTCAGAACACCATGTTATTTAATCACATAGTGTTATGAACATTATACTGTACATTGTATTTAGTAAGTCATTTTCAATTATTATAGTGCCCAGAGGTAGGTTGGGGGAAAGGTAGTGAAGTAATTGGAGGTTGTGAAAATAAAGGAATGTGACAGTGTCAAACATACAATCTCGGTATGCGGAGCATAATTACTGCTGGCTTCGCCGGGGAGCCAGATGGGAATATATCATATATTGCATTGGTTTACATGGCCATACTTCTGTTGATCAGTGTTACAAATCACACTTGTATTAAGAAGGTGGCAATGAGGTAGTAGTCTACATTTCGACCCGAAATAAGTAAGGTTGATGTTCCTTACAGGGCGGGTCTTCTTCAGGACAGGGGGAGGGGTTGTGGGTGGGCAAGCTTCCTAAGTGGAAGAGATATAACATAAAATTAAATGTGTCCCATATAGGGATCCAAACTGTCAGGTTGCAAGAGAGGTTATATCAAAATGCAAAAGACAACACAGGTACATATGATGTGTGTCATTCTGATTAGAGACATGGTAATTCGTAATTTTGAATAATTAAAAAAGGATTGTAAAGGAGAAGACACCTATTTACATAGATTTGTCATAGTGGACCAGAAGAGACCGAAACTCACATGTGCCGCAGGGCAAGGAGACGCTTAGTTATTACGAGCGCTCTGATTCTGGGTGGAGGTATATCCCTCTGAAAATACAATACAAGGGCTACATGTGTAGTGGAGAAGTGTGGCTCAATGGTTAGAGCGGCAGACCCTGATGCAGAGGTCTAACCCGGGACCAGGGTTCAATTCCCCGCCTCGGCGGGTATTGGGCTCAAAATTCCACAGACCTGATAATTCTCACCTCGGTGCCTATTCCAATCATGGAGTCCCACTCTGCAACTCTGGGCAACAGCTTGCTTAATCTCCACAACGGCCCCCACAATGCTAAGGATGCCTGACCTCCACCTTGGGGGTGCCCATGAGTGGACTCCTCACAGGGAAAGCCAGGATGGGTTCCACAGCGGTATTCGTACAAGCGCCTTGAGACCCTTGCGGGTGAGTAGTGCGCTATACAAGTATCAATTTACATTTTTTTACATTTACATTCAGAGGATTGGACTGGCGTGTAACACAGATGGAAAACGCAACAAAGATATAAAAAAATTGCGATACCTGAAGTCTTGAGAAGTCTTTTAAGTTTGGCTAGTATTGGGAAGGCGGTCAAACGTACAGCGCTGCCTGAGGATTCGAAAAAATTTCACGGATTTGGGCTCACTCAATCAATCAATCAATCAATCAATACATTTGTAGAGCGCGCTACTCACCCGTGAGGGTATCAAGGCGCTGTAGTGAGGGGGGGATTGCCGCTAGTGCTCGAATAGCCAGCTCACTTAACAAAACATACAGCCCGTCTTGTGTTTGTAGTCACCATGACTACGATCGGAAGTCTTTCTTTCATTTTCTCTTCGTCCCACGTAATGACGTAGTTAGGCGAGTTGCTGATCAAGCTTCCGCAATCACCGGGTCGCTTACATTCAAGCGGACACACCTGCAGTCTGGAGCATTGATGGAGGTCCTCGACCCCACTTGCAGGTAAATCGCACTTTTTAGGATTATTCGACACGTTCGTTTAAGAATACGCCTAGAACGCTGTCCGGATCTAAACTAACCCCCGTCCCCTGTTTTTTCGAATCCTCAGGCAACGCTGTACGTTTGACGCATTCCCAATACTAGCCGAATTTAAAAGACTTCTCAAGACTTCAGGTATCGCAATTGTTTGATATCTTTGTTGCGTTTTCCATCTGTGTTACACGCCAGTCCAATCCTCTAAATGTAGCCCTTGTATTGTATTTTCAGAGGGATATACCTCCACCCAGAATCAGAGTGCTCGTAACAACTAAGCGTCTCCTTGCCCTGCGACACATGTGAGTTTCGGTCTCTTCTGGTCCACTATGACAAATCTATGTAAATAGGCGTCTTCTCCTCTACAATCCTTTTTAAATTATTCAAAATTCCGAATAAACATGTTTCTAATCAGAATGACACACATCATATGTCCCTGTGTTGTCTTTTGTTTTTTTATATAACCTCTCTTGCAACCTGACAGTTTGGATCCCTATATGGGACACATTTCATTTTATGTTATATCTCTTCCCCTTAGGAAGCTTGCCCGCCCACAACCCCTCCCCCACGTAGACTACTACCTCATTGCCACCTTCTTAATACAAGTGTGATTTGTAACACTGATCAACAGAAGTATGGCCATGTAAACCAATGCAATATAAGATATATTCCCATCTGGCTCCCCGGCGAAGCCAGCAGTAATTATGCTCCGCATACCGAGATTGTATGTTTGATTCTGTCACATTCCTTTATTTTCACAACCTCCAACCACTTCACTACCTTTCCCCCAACCTACCTCTGGGCACTATAATAATTGAAAATGACTTACTAAATACAATGTACAGTATAATGTTCATAACACTATGTGATTAAATAACATGGTGTTCTCAAATGAAAAATAGAGTACTTTGCATATTTTCAGAAATGTGTTCTTTTGTTCTCTTGTTCTGGGACCCTTTCTTTCCATAGCAATCAACACCCAGGTCCCAGTGACTATTTGGGTAGACCCCCTCCTTTATACTAAGTATTGTAAATGCGGTGCATCAGTGGTGGCGCACAGGTGGGCAGATGTGTCGCAACATTTCTGGCGCATCCCTGCTGATTAGCAGAGATGCGCCAGAAGTCGTAAATCTGCCCCAAAGTGCATCACAGGTTTGACTAATTCTGACTGTAATTAGATGTTGGTCAAACTTGCCTAATTGTTCAGGCTACCTGAAACCAGGGAAAATATAATGTATAACTCTTACAAAAGGCAGAATTTAGATGAGGACTAGGGGGTAAAAGTTAGTATATTACTTATAACGATAGCAACTATTTAATTGTGATCGTTTGAGAGCATGTGGTTGAGAGACAACTAGAATCTGGTTTGCTTATTAATCACATGCTCATTGTTTATCGAGTATGGGAGATCGACTTTTATTTAATTTTAAAAAGACAATAAAATGCATTTACGATTAAAAAAAAAACATCCATCCTCAATCTGTACATACCCTGTCTCAGGACGCCAGTGATGGGCGCCATAGGACAGCTGCAACGTTGCACTTGGTGAATATCAGAGAAAGAAAGGGCCGAGAGGGCCATGCAACTGTTTTGACCATAATTAGTTTATATACACTGAATGCCCTTCTTACGTTTCCATAATTTGGGAATGAATATCAAGAGATCCTAAAACAAAGGTCCATGACGGGATGAATGACTAATGGCAGGCATGTTCAACAGTGTAACCTGATTAGTGGAAAGTTCAGTAAGGAGGACCCACTGAATGTTGGTGGTGGAACCATGGGTCACAAGAAGGAATTGAGTGATTGGTGTGTTTGTTTTAGGAGGCAGTGAAAACTACACCCATGTGGCACTGGATGGTCATGAAATTGTTAACCAGGCTCTGATTTACTAAGGGGTTGTGTTGTCTTTGCGTCATGCAAGGCAACGCAAGTTCTTAAATGATATTCACTTAGCCACGCAAGGGAAAATGTGAACTACCTTGCATGACTTTGGAAAGAAATGTGATGCAACACAGTGCCTTGCACTGCACTACATTTCGTAGTGATAAGTATTGCGTGGGTGGAGTTTGGTCATTTCTGTGCATATGCCTATGGAATTTGATGCAATCCCAGATTTACTAAAATCAGTAAACCTGTGATTGCCCCACAATAGTGCACCTCCCAATGATAGAGTATAAGGGAGAACAAATATTTTCATTTCTCTTTGTTTTTTCCTCTTTCTATGTGCGACGCACATCACACATAGACAGAGGGGATTGCCTCTTAAGATACATTTTTGCGCAGGAAGGTGTCCATTCCTGCACAAAACCAATACTGTTTCTCACACAGGTGCCTTTGCACCATGATACAAGGGTGCCTTTGTTAGTGCTAGGCAGTACATAGTGCTGCACCGCAATAAGGGAGCAGAAGCATGCCATATCTTAGTAGACATGTTTGGCACATTTCTGCTCTCCCTATTTCACACAATACAGTGCAGCAAGTTCTCTTGCTGGGCTTTGTTGTGTGAAACCTTAGTAAATCTGGTCCGATTCATAATCCTTTATAATAGCATTGACTACAGGACTACATCTACCATGTACCCTTCACTTTGACTTCCTGATAAATTCACACAATCTATTGTAGGCACTGTGGATAGTACTGAAACACACTGACACTTACAAACACTAGAGGGCATAGGGACAAGCTGTCACAGTTGTCTTAACTAGTGAAGTGTATGACAATAAAGTATAGGATTTTCTTACCTGAACACAATTTTAGTTAAGGATAGGTGGCCAGATAGTATAGGATAGAATCTAGTCTACTATGAGGGACTTTCAAGGTCGGAGACTGGGGTGGGGGTTGTACTGACAGACATTCAGACAACACACTCCTTCTGGACCAAAATGACTTTTGTGACCACCTTGTCCACCATACTATATAAATGTAAATGCCAGCATTTGTAAAGCGCACAGCTACCTCCAACTGAGGTGTCCCGGCACTGGGGGCAGTCGGGAAGATTAAGCAAGCTATTGCCCAGAGTCACATGGTGCTGGACTAACCTGCCGCCGGAGCCGGGGATCGAACCGTGAACCCTGTTGTCCAGAGTCAGGCACCCTGGCCACTGCGCCATACCTCTTAGGGTCAGAGGGTGGACTTCCTGTCCCACAAGAAGTGGGCCGAAAGGCGAAGCTTGCTACACACTGTGGGTGATGGTTCGATATTCTTTAAGCACACTCAAATACATCATATTCAGTTAGTAACATAGTTCGACACCCTATAGGATTCAGGAACTAGCTAGAGGAGGTAGCTTAATTATTGTGTATTTAGATGTTGCTGGGGGGCTGGGCTATTTCCTCCATACATTTTCTCTCTCTCCCTCTTTAGAGGAACATCTCCAGAATAGGGTTGGGTACCGCTTTCTAAGATATAGTGTGAGGCATTAACTACCGACCATGAAGTCTTTTTTTATTCTGATTGGGCTGGTAACTCAGCTCAGTTATCAGCCACAGAGCCCACTTCTGAGAAACAGCGAGAGGAGCAGAGTGCAAGACAGAAGAAACACAGTATCCTGACAGACTAGGATTCAGGCAAGCGCTGGAGTCTGTTGCCAGATCTGGCCAAGTGACTTAGGCTGGAGGGTTTAAAAGCAGTGTCTGGCATCAGTTGTGCAAAGGTCAAAGGTAGCGTCCTGTGTGCTACAATCAGGAGCACCTAAAAGCATGGAGACCCACTGATCTGAACCTTCCAGGCCACAGGCGCCTTCAACAGAAGATGGAAGCGTCTGTTCAAAGTGGCAATGCAGGGACGGCTAAGTGGCAGGTGAAAGGAGACCTACTTGATTTGCAGGTTATTGCCTTCAAACACATTAGAGTCTTTGTTCTTTAATCTTTTCATAGTCCTAGCTCCAGGAAATGGAGATTGAAAAGAAGGAGCCAAATTGGAATAGACAAACATCATATAAAAATAAATGTGCAATGGAAGCATTAGTCGTGTGTAATTTAATCTTTCATTATAAAATGTTGGCTGAAAATGCAGAATTCAATTTGGGTGACCTCAAGATCTTTTAGTTGGAATGGGTTTAACGACTTTGTTACTATTGCCTCGGGGAGTCACTGCTGACTCTCTGCTGTCTAAGACCGCAACTGTAAAACAAGACTGCGGCCATTCCTCAGTAGAATGAATGGGTGAGTGGCCTTAACCATCTACTTCTATTGCATAGCTACTGCAGAGGCAGCCTGCAAAAGCCAAATAAAAAAATTCTGGCAGTTTTGCTTAGCAGCCATCAAAGAAAAGAAAAAAGGAGTAGAGCGCTAACCTTCTATGTGCGCCCGATATCCATATCAGCTGAGATGCTGGAGATGGATTTCATTGTCTTCAATTATCAATGAAAAACTGAAAAAAATTAGGCATCTGTGAAATACCAAGGGCATGCTCCAAAATGTGAAGGAAAACCAAGCAAGACTATGCCCGAGGGTTGTTGCCCAAACAAGCCAATGCCTAATGTTGGATGATCCAAAGCTTATTTCTGTATGTTTTTTGTATGTTGTATGCAGTGTGTTGCGCTGACATGAGATCTGGCAAATATCTAAAGCTGTCTGTCAGCAGATGTAATTGGGGAGGGCAAAAACTATTTAAAAGAGCACAGGAATTGTGAGGCACAGGAACTCGGGTTAAAATAGGCAACATTGCATAGGGCAACTCAAATCCAACCAGATGCTAACACAAAGAGCACTGAACACCTATGCCATCATATCACAAATTGGTTGAGTGGCTTTGGAGACAACCTGAGCAGAAAGTGTGAATCACTGAAATTTGGTTTCCTATAGGTGCAAGATGGCCCCTATCCCTAATACCTTAGCCAAGTTGAATAATTTCAGTTTCATAGTTGTTTTCCTATGTTTTCAGACAGGAATATCTGTGTGGTGTACAGGTGTGTAGCCCTGCCATGAATGCCTGACTGCATATGAAACTGGTATCCTGACTTTTTGGTCAGCTGTGGCAGCACACTAACCTATCATTTGTGTAGTGAGCTAGGCCTGATATTGTAATAACCAGCCCTGTCCTGTGACCAGAAGGAAAACACAAAGAATTCCCTCATAGCAGGCGAAGGACTCAAGGCCCGGTCATCTGTAAGTAATATCGTGGCATTGCAGCAAGTTTTTACGGCTCTTTAGAATGACTAGACCTTTTTCTCTGTGCCAGGTGGGAACACTGTCTACTGACCCCTCGTTTATAAAGATCCACCTGAATGCGAACCCAGACCATGCAGTGACATTCCGTGTGTGTTGAGTGCATGTATGAGTAGTGAGTGTTGTGCATGTAAGATATAGTAGTCTGTATGTAGAGAGATTCTATGTCCTGTTAAAAGTGGGTATCCATTTTGGCTGACCCCTGGTTTAGCATGGCACAGGATGCAAAGTGGATATCACTTATCCAGACAGAAAATGCATATTGACTGCATTCTTGCGGCTGGAGGAAAGAGACCCAGACACTGAAGAGAGGGAAGATGGCAAGAGATCTAAACATAGAAATTAAATTAGGACCTTGATAGTAAAGTCTTTCTGAAGAATTCTTTCTGATCACTGCTATTTGGTAAATAGTGCAGGTGAGGGGTAGGACTGCAGTTTCTGGTGCTCAAGATGAGGAAGTTTCGAGTAATAGCTGCCTTTTTATCTGTCCATGATTGCTGCTTCAGGAAGGTTGGTGGTACCTAAGTGCAGGGCGCTCACATTTTATTGTGCCCTTGTTTTGGATACTCCTGGTTGGAGGCAGCATCATTGCTACCTGCTTTAGAGTCAATACCGTGTATAAAAGCTGTGTCTTGAGGTTCCGTGGTTTTTGGGACCAGACTCCATTTTGTTTTGCGTTGTTTGCGACTCCATTTTGTGTTGCCCTCACGTAGGCCATAGGGATAAACGAACGAACGAAGTTGCATGGGCCTCGTTGTTCATGTACATATTAACGTGGGCCTTTTCGACTTGCGAGTGAACTGCAAGATGCTGACCCCTTCACCTGAAACTGACACTTCCATGAAACTCGTTTCTTTAGCATAGCTTGTCTGGAATTGCCAATCATTGTTCAGGATATCGTTAGCTTTTAGTTTCTTGCACATATCTTATCCTACTCTATATCTGAATTGCTCTTTTCTTTATGTCTTCCCATTACATGGGTAGTGCTTTCAATTATGGGTTTGTCCTGCTTTTGGTAATCGAATTTGGGACAGTCCTAATAATTAACTTGTGGGGTTGGTACAATGTAAAGTGAGCTTTTTGGAATGTGATAATGTATAGGAATGTGTTTCTATTGGTCAGCATTTGCCGCAATGGGTGTGCATTTGTAATGGGTTGAAACTGTGCATAAAAGAAGATGTCTTGCTCTACGAAAATTGAGCAGTTTCCTGAGTTGTACACCGTGTTGTATTGATTGGTTCACTGTTACTAGCTGCAGCTAATACGTTTGATCTCTGACGCCACCTAGAAGTATTCCGTGTCTCTGTTTGCCAGGACAGGAGAACTCGAAGACATCGGGCGTGTCCCTGACGCCGCCGGTTCTGAAAGACCAGGTTCTTCAGTTGGCGCCCAACGTAGGGCGACATCAAGCGGCACCGGTCCAAGCCCGAGGTTCGCGAGGAGCCACGTGAGGAAATTCTGGAGGAAGGCCGCCACTTCATCGACCCCTGCATGTCGACGTGGACCGAAGGTGTTTTCTGCAAGGCTTCCCGCTTTCCGACAGCTACGAAGGACTGCTGCCCTGACTGTCGCCCTGTCTTGGACCCTCGATAGATGCTTTGTAGAGCGAGATGATAGACAGTCTTCTGGTGGCGTGACAGATATTTTGGTTAAGTATAAGAGGGTCGCTCCCACGACTTTGTTTGGTTCTTGGTATTGGTTTGATTCGGTTACTGCAGCAATCGAAGCTGAGGGGCTTGTATATTTGCGAGAGTATCGATAGTTGATAACCCCTTGAAGTTGGAAGCTAGATTAGTGAGCTATAAGATGCCTGGTCTTAGCAAACTTAGAAATTGGTTTAGTTGTGGTTGCAACAAGGATTGCCGACTAGAGGACTCGTGTCCGATACCTCCGGTTGGAACTCCGACTTATGAGCTCTATTCAAAACATGGAGTGGGTCCTATTACTTATAATGAAGTGTGGGTCCGCTATACTAGGAAATATGGTGTCTTACGATGGCCCCAACATGGTAGTTTCGAATCAAATATTTTAGATAATCTGGAAGTTGCGTTATTTAAGAAGAAAGCCCGGCCGGCAATGTTTGACTCTTTCCACCTTTGGCGAAAGGAAGCCAAACAGAGAGAAATTAAACAAACTAAGAGAGATAGGAAAGATAAGAATATGTCAGTACTACAAGCTGCTAGGCAGTATAGGGATGATGGAGAGGAGCGAGTGAGTGAAGTTTTAGATAGGCAGCGTTGTATGGCCATAGATAAATGTTATCCGGCCTTGCCGTCTCCTCCTCCAAAAGTGATTGAAGATCTTGAAAAAGATCCTTTGATCTCTCATTTGTTGAGATTGCCACCTCCTTATGTGCAGGGTGCTACTGCACCTCCATTACCCCCGGTTGTTCCACCCTTTGTTGTTCAACCTCCTGCTGTTGTTCAACCACCCGGTACTCCACAGATGGTTTTACCTCCTCCTGCGCAACCCGCTCTAGGGTCGCCAGCTTTGCTACCAGCTTTGCCTCAAACTCTTTTGCCTTCTACTTCTTAATCTGGGACTTCTACTGTTCTTATTCCTACACCTTCTTTGCCTCAAAATACTTATTCTCCTGTTCTTATGTCTGCTTCTTCTCCTTCTGTTCGAAAACGAATGACAGAGACTGTTTCTAATTTGTTGACTCCATTGCTTGGGTCATTGAATATGACCCCTGTTTCGGATCGTAAGCAGAGTCGTAGTCAGCTTCCCGGTCCCGAGGAACGGGCTGTGTTGGATTTGTTGGCTCGTAGATGGATTTTAAATGCCTCTAGGTATAATTTGCAAGCGATTATGGATGTTTTCTTTCAATGGGAACCGCCTAAGCAAAGGTATGTTTTTGATGTAATGTGTATGTTTCTGCGTCAGGAATGGGAAAATAATGAGTTGGGTTTGATTCCGCAGGAACTACTTGATGTTCAGTCAGACTTTGCTAAAGGGACGATAGTGGAATCTGATGTTATAGATGCTGTGGAGACGATACTTGTTTTTAGATCTAGACTTTCGCCTCAGACATTGTATGAACCTGATTCCTTTGTTAGGAGGGAAGTCAAGCAGTATCCTATGAGAGAAGTTCCTCCTGTATGGAAGGAAGCAGTTCAGGCTAATGCTAATTTGGGTATTGTTGCCGCTCCGGCTCATTTTCAGCGAAAATGGGTACATGTCCCTTGGAAGAGAGCAGAGGTCTTGGCTCTTAAGCAGACCTTACCTGACCTTCGTAAGAATCCTGCTGGTTACTAGAAAGAATTGTCCCAGACAGTTGAAGCGTGTATTATGAATTTAGCTGATATCGACATGTTGATGGGTAATGTAGTTCCGCAGCCTTTGTGGGCGAAGATTCGTCATGAGAATCATGAGCAAGAGTTAGGAGATACTTGGGCGAATATTGTTGCTGCAGATGGTAGACAAGAAGGAGGTGCTAAACCTGATCCTTTAGTTGCAGAATTGCCAGGTAGAATTATTAATTTGATGAAGACGATGATGCCTGCTTTACGAGTGAATTTAGATAAGTTAGCAGCATGTAAGCAGAAGAAAGATGAGAGTGTGTCTGATTTCTTCCCTAGGTTTGAAGAGACGTTTATCGATCATAGTGGTCAGGACATGAGTACGGAAGGTGGGCAAAGATTATTTGTGGACAAATTTGTCTTTAATTTGCTTCCCGAACTTTCTAATAAGTTGAAGGATTCTGAGAGTTCATGGGCTGTTTCTTCATCGGCCCAGATATTGGCTACTGCCCAAAATTATGAGAACAGGGATAAAGATGAGAAGGATAAAGCAGAGAAGAAAACGAAAGATTTAAAGACGAAAGTTCTTTTGCAGCAAGCTTATCCACCTCGTCAGAATCAGCCTCAGTTTCAGCAACCTCCACAGTTTCAGAGATTGTTACAGAAGCCTGAGCCTTATGCTCAGCGATTCTTTCCTGGCCATAATCAGTGTGCTATTGTAGAGAGGAAGGTCATTTTAAGAATAGTTGCCCGGTTTTGTTGCAGTGTGCGAATGGTGTGTCTGGTCAGAGAGGTCGTGGTGGTTTCCAGCAAGCCCCTAGGGGTAGGGGACGTGGTGTGATTCCCCAGAATGAGCGTTCTCCTTCCCTACAGAATTCTGTGAATTATTTTGACAGACAGAATGTTCCGAGTGGTCAGTCTGCCCAGTACTATGTTGAGGATTACTGTGTTGAAGGTGAGAGTGTTGGTTATAATGATAACTAGGACAGCCAAGGACAAAGTAAGGGAGTAGTGTCAGTTCCAGTAGATCAGAGTGGACCTTATGTTCAAGTGATTACATCAGGTGTGGCATAACCTTTTCTTTTGGATACTGGTGCGACAAAGAGTTCTATTATGCACTCTAAACTTCCTGGCGCACCTTTGTCTGGCTTGACCAATGTTTCAGTAGGATTTTCAGGCGCCCCAGTTCGTAATCCGGTTTCTAGTCCTTTGTCCCTTTCCATTGGCCCTTGTGAATTGGAAGCTTCACTTATTCTAACGACTGGTTGTGGTGAGAATCTGTTGGGTTTGGACTTGCTGAAAAGATTTTATGCAACATTGCATTGTTCTCCTTCGGGAGTACAACTTACCCTTGGTAAGAAAGTGATTTCTCCAATGTATTTGTCTAAGGATTGTTTGCCACTGGAATTACGGTCGCTTCCTGATACGCTTTGGGCTACAGGTCCAAATGATGTTGGCCTATTGCAGATTCCACCGTATGTTGTTACCCTCAAATCAAATGCTAGTCTGCCTCGTATCCCACAATATAAGATATCGAGCGATGGTGACAGAGCTCTTTTAGCGATTGTCTATGATCTGGTTGAGAAGGGTGTAGTTGACGAAACGAGAGGTAACGTGTGTAACAGCCCGGTTTTGCCTGTCCTTAAGCGTACTGCTGCTTCCCAGTCGCCTGTGTATCGGTTTGTGATCGACCTTCGAGAGGTCAACAAGATTGTCGTGCCCCAGTTTCCTGTGGTCCCTGATATCACTGGTTTGTTGACGTTGATTCCTGCTTCGGCAGCTTGGTTTTCTGTCATTGACCTGAAGAATGCTTTCTTCAGTATTCCGATTGCTGAGGAGAGTAGAGATATTTTGGATTCTCTTTAGGAGGACGAAGCTTCCGGTTTAAGAGAGCTCCCCAAGGTTATTGTGAAAGTCCCTCAATCTATAGTCAGGCGTTCAAAACTCAGCTTGATGGTTTTGTGTTGCCTGTTGGCAAAAAGAACTGGGTGCATGCCACCCACTGTAAAGAAGTTCCTTTGCCTTTACCGTATGATCAGTGGGTGAGGGATGGTATAGCTGACTCTGAATGTGAGCGAGTTCCTAGATTCGTGCCTTTTAGTGATGCTCTTTTGACATGGACTCGGTCAGAACGCGAGAATGATGATGTTCTGCAAGTTGCTGTGCCTCCTCATCTAAAGATTGACACCACCAATCCGGAACTTTTATTCAAGGATCCTACTGTGCCTGATAAAGAACGCTACGATTTGAGATCAAGAAAGCTTGTACATATGGACAAATAAAGATTCCTTTTTTATATATATAGTGAATTTACACCTTGTCAGATCAAGAAACTTTTTTGCTTTTTCCTTTTTCGAGTCACCATCCGGACTCAGCTGCAGGGTCGCGGTACAGCCTTAAGGGGTGAGCCGCGTATTGACACAAGGTCCGTGGCCCAGGGTCGTTAGTACGATCTTGGCGCATACTTAAGTGAAGAAGGTAACAACCGTGAGCAGCACGTTAGAGGATGGAGTTTTTTGAGTCTGATAAGAGTGTTAGGAAAGTTGATTCTAAAGTCCGAATATGTATATTGGTTCGTAGCAAATGTTTTTTAATAATGTGTTTTCTAATGCTTTTGAATATTACGTTAGCTTGTGTGGGTTGGATTTTCTATGTCACACAACAGCCGCTTACATCTACCTCCCAACCTATTCTTTCTTTTTCTACTGTTTCTCCACATGAGTTTCATACGTTGCCTGAACATGAACAGACAAGAAGATCAGAATTTGTGAACAATTCGTTTATACAGATGTTGCATCAGCATCAGCTAGTCATAAATACTACGAATTGTTGGGTGTGTGGTCTTATGCCACATACGACAGATAAGGGAATGCCATATTTGGTTTTGCCTTTTTCTCCTAATGGGTCAGTTTGGGCACTCCAATCAATGTTTATCTATGCGAATGAAGCCTCTCCAGTGCGTTCTGTTAAGGACAATGTGAGTAATAATGCTTTGATACGGGGAATAGTCGATATGATTAGAGATATTGACGTATATAATGCTATCTCCAAAGATGAGGTACGAGCATATGTCGGTTGGAATAAGACGACATATAGTGTTAGTTTGACGGAGAAAGAGAGACAGCGAAGGTCTCCTCCTATTTGGATTGTACCCCATCAAGGTCATCTTTGCTTACAAGGTAATGGTCAGAATCCGAGAGCTCAGCTTCGTAAGAGTGTGTGTGTTCACACATACGTTTATACATCCCAGAAATCTCCTCCGTTCGTGCCAGCGAAAGGCACATATTTTGTTTGTTATGACAGAGCGTATACATGGTTGCCATCTGATTTTTCAGGCACATGTTATGTAGCGTTTTTGCTTCCCCCTACATACATAGCTGCTTTCGACTAGCATAAGACAAGATATGGTAGAGGTATTATCGATGCGAAAGATACTGTCGCACTAGAAGTTGGAGACTTCTTTAAGGGTTTCCTGCCGTTTTGGGGTCCTATGGCTAATAGTAGGAATATTCGCCAGCTTACGAGAGTGGTTGAGGCCACTATAAATGAGACTGCAGGTGCCCTTAGTAATATTACTGCTGAGCTTCAAGCGGATCGCCTTATGACATTACAGAACCGCTTTGTTTTAGATATTATACTGGCAGATAGAGGTGGAGTATGTAAATTGATCAGATCTAGTTGCTGCGTTTTCATACCAGATAATGCCCCGACTGTGTACCAAGCCATCCAGAAGTTGCATAAGTCTGCTGAGTCTATACATGTCGACGAAGGTAACTGGTCGTTGATAGGATGGTTTTGGGAATTGCTGTCCAAATGGGGATGGAAGGTTCTGATGTTTTTTGGAATGGTTTTAGCGATCCTTTTCTCGTGTTGCTTATGCATCCAGTGTGGTCCCGCCATTTGTGGCCTTTGTGCTACGATCTGTGTGAGAAGACCCATCTCGAGAGAAGCGAAGGATAATAAGATGATGTTACAGCAACACCTTGATGATCTGATGAGAATAGATATAGACCTGGATTCAGATTGACGTGAGTTTAGGTCATTGCCTACGTAATGGCAAAAGGAGGGTCTGAGGTTCCGTGGTTTTTGGGACCGGACTCCATTTTGTTTTGCGTTGTTTGCGACTCCATTTTGTGTTGCCCTCACGTAGGCCATAGGGATAAACGAACGAACGAAGTTGCATGGGCCTCGTTGTTCATGTACATATTAACGTGGGCCTTTTTGACTTGCGAGTGAACTGCAAGATGCTGACCCCTTCACCTGAAACTGACCCTTCCACGAAGCTAGTTTCTTTAGCAGATCTTGTCTGGAATTGCCAATCATTGTTCAGGATATAATTAGCTTTTAGTTTCTTGCACATATCTTATCCTACTCTATATCTGAATTGCTCTTTTCTTTATGTCTTTCCATTACATGGGTAGTGCTTTCAATTATGGGTTTGTCCGGCCTTTGGTATTCGAATTTGGGACAGTCCTAATAATTAACTTGTGGGGTTGGTACAATGTAAAGTGAGCTTTTTGGAATGTGATAATGTATAGGAATGTGTTTCTATTGGTCAGAATTTGCCGCAATGGGTGTGCATTTGTAATGGGTTTAAACTGTGCATAAAAGAAGATGTCTTGCTCTACGAAAATTGAGCAGTTTCCTGAGTTATACACCGTGTTGTATTGCTTGGTTCACTGTTACTAGCTGCAGCTAATAAATTTGATCTCTGATGCCACCTAGAAGTATTCCGTGTCTCTGTTTGCCAGGACAGGAGAACTCGAAGACATCGGGCGTGTCCCTGACGCCGCCGGTTCTGAAATACCCGGTTCTTCAGTCTGATAAGCAGACAAAAAATTACATTTCAAAGAGCACCAATCAAACTAGTTCTGACACCTTAGGCTGTGGTCTACTTCCCCTGTCTGGAAAATAGGTATAAAAGTGGAATCTAAACCACAATACTTTGTTACAGTTCCAAGTTCTCCTTGATCAAAGAAGGAAGTGTGTCACAGAGCACTCAAATGACTGGACTGCTGTGCGACCAGGGCTGGTGTCTGCATGACAGCCAGCCTTCTAGAAGTGAGGGGACTTCACCTCAAATCTGCACTTTCTACTGGAGGAACTAAGAGTCTCGCAGCCTGCCCACCTTCGGCAAGAGGGAAGGAGAGTGCCTGGCTCATGAAAGAGAAGTGACTGTCCAAGTGGCGAAGCCCAGCATGTTCCTGGTGTATGTAAGAATCAGAGGAAGTGGACTACCAAAAGGGAGTGAAGCCAGGGGAGACCTATGCTATGAACAGGTCTCACTGAGTGGGTATTGCTATTAAGAGTGCCAAGACTTTGAAGTACTAAACATCTTTGTGTCCCCATCTTGCTGTATCTAAGAGAAACTGACACTATTGGGGCCAACATTGGATTTGGAGATTAGTCATCTTAATCCGCTGATGCAGAAGTCCTGATTAGCTTAGAGCCAACAACTGCTGAAGACATTTTCCCATGGATGACCGTGCAGGAGGGCACACCCACCATATCCAAGCACACATTTTCACCTGCTCTGGAAGGCTGCTACTGTCAATGATGAGTGCTGCCTTGCGAGGCTGCTAAGATGACTGTGCCCAATAACTAAATTCCTAGTGAAGTCACCGCAGAGCAAGAGTGGCTGTCATAAGAGAGGGAACACTCAATGGGCTCACCCTCTCTACAGAACTTCACTTACAGTGAAGCAAGTAACAGCAGTGCCTAGCTTTGAGTGGAATGAGAGACTGAGAGAGTAGAAGATTACTGGCAAACGAACTTAAGACTTTGTAGTAATTGAGGCGGAAACAGGTATAAATATAAAATAGTATTTATTAGACTACATGGTTGTGGAGCCAATAGAGAACAGCTCCACCAGGCTCAGCAGAAAGGACCAACTGACCCAAGCATTCAATCCCTAGGCAACACCGAGATTCTAGAGGTGACATCATAAAGAATGAACTATATACAGCAGAAGCAATTTAACACAGTAACATTACTAGAGACTTTTGTCTGGTGAACTATAATTGGTGAAAGCTACATGAATTGATTTGTACATGTAGTCAAAGTGGTGCTTATGAGTGAACAGCATCTGTGCCTTATCACTGACTATGCCCATTCTATACTGCTATGCTGTAGACATTAGGAAACTCTGATAGTAGGCAGAGTGTACTGATGGAGCGAGGTTTAGAATAATACTTTATTCTGACTCGCAAAGTTAAACTTCCACAATAAAATAACGGTATTAATGAGTTTGAAATGGAATGTACTAATCAACCTAGTTTAAAACGCATTACATGACACATGGGACTAAACTTATGTGCTCTATGTTGCAACTGCAAGTTCGTGAAAAAAAATTAACTAATGTTGTCTATTGTCTTTGTCAGTATTAAATGCGGCTGTTTAACTAATGGCATGTGCTTATTTGTGTGCTCATGTTTTGTCTTTTCTGTGGCAAAAGCTCGTGGAGGATTCTGCGGCCTAGAAGAAGAAAAGTAAATATAAATGCTGCTTCATTTGCTTTGGCCAGATAACATAAACTAATGGGTTAATATTTAGCAAAGGGGGTGGGTAACAGAATGGTTTTCAATACTTTAATTAATTGATGTCTTGTGTTTGTTTGAATACTAGCTTTCAAGAGAGAGGCCTAAGGCCTAGCGTTTTAAAGTGAAGAGCTGAACACAGAGAAATGCATCTGAAAAATAAATTAAAAAAAAAGACTGTGCAAGACGTGCTCTGAGAGTGACAAATCCAAGGACAGGAGACGGCAAATCAGCCAAGCTAAGGAAGCAACGAACTGTTACTCAATAAAATGTTGCATTTCCGAGGAAGCTAAAGTCGCATGACTGAAAAGACAATGGTGTTTTAGAAAGGCTCAACTTTGGATTGAAAAAGGTGATGATCTCATATGGACTGACGTCTGTCAGCCAATTGGAACTCTGGATGGCAGGGAAAAAGTATACTTTTTAGTGAGATTAGCTGGGGAGAAAGGTATAAAAATCGCCCCCATGGGCAGGAGGGCGCTTCTCGCTTTCCAATTCCTAAAGGGCGTGCGGTGCTGAAGGACTTGTTGGCGCACGTAAGATAACAGACTTAATGACTATTTCTTTTAGGTGAAGCGAGTTTAGACAGGGAAAATAGAATTTAGGGGATGGAAACTATTAATTTTTATTAAAATCATACTGATTGATTTTGCTTTGAATTGTCATTCTAATATGCCTTTCCCTCACTAAAATGCTGCTAATTTGCTAATACAATAAAGACTAAAATTGAAAATGCTCTTTCTTGATTAATAAAGTAAATAAAAATTAGATTTTGAAACGACAAGCTGGTCTTGTTTATTCATGTCTAGTTATCATCAGTTGATCCATTTACCTTAGTGACTTAATTAAAATGATATATGCTCAAAAACCATGGTAAGACATGATAAACTGCAGATGTATATACATTTGTAAATACTTTGTGAATAGGTTCTGATTAACTAGGTCACATGATTCAGTTGCCCAAAATTTGTCTCGTTAGTTTATGGGCCTTGTGAGTGATTTATGATTAATGGTGAGTATCTGGTGTTGGGTAGCATTGTTGAGACAGATTTTCTATAGGGGCGCTGGATCAGTACCATAAGTTGGGTAGCGCTTTACTGAAGATCGCAAAAATGGCAACTCCGTGTTACTCTTGTAACACAGAGTTCCGACCAAATCACATCAATCACCACATGGCGGAATTCTTTTCCTGCTAGGCTCCAGAAAATGTGAGCTGGTGGCATGTGCAAGATTTGGCGCCCCCTAGCACAATTATCTAATTATTTGGCTACTTCTTGATTAGATTTGCTGCTGCGCAATTCAATTTTCACCTCGAGTGGCAGCAAAATCAACTCGATGGCAGTGAGCTCTTGCGCAACATATGGCGCCTTTGGTGCTGATCTTTCAGCACTGCTCGTGCTGCCAGCGGTAAATTGCAGCGTGAGCAGTGCAAGGTGCATACTTTTCGCCAATTGGTCGAACTCTGCAGAATCTCACAGAGTTTTTATGTAACTATTCAGAATTTTGCATAGCGTTTCGCCCACGCCTTATTTGAATCTTTATCATTTGTAAAAAGCTTCATACTGAGAAAAGTATCTCTGGTGGCTCTAGGATAAGGATAAATGGATGTCATTTACTTTGGCTTCCAACAGTGGTTTATTTATCAGCTGGTGGATGATGGCCAAAAGCATGGTCTAGGAGGGTTGCACAACTTTGATTTGCAAAGTGGAAGCCAGTGGGTAAGGGTCTTAGTACATGGCATGATGGTGGGTGAGATGTGTGCATCTTCATCTGACTGCATCCGAGTTGAATCACTGTGAGGTCTGCAAAAAAAGTGTTCCACAACGAAGGGCACTGAAGAATTTAATTTATGTAGTCTTTGTACAAAGTGTAGGAGTTCAAACTAAGACGTTTGGTTTTTCTTCCTTTAACTGCATCAGAAATGTGCACTTCACTGATAGAACCCAGCAACAAGGATTATAAGGATTAGTGCATGCTAGCTGTTTCCAATAACCTATGTATATAGATCGTTCAAGGTTTCCGCTTTGAGGGTTTAATCACCTAATACGACCTATGTGTGAAAAGCATCATCTGCGCGTTCTAAATTGCCTTCTTTTTTTCCAACTTTATTCAACATTTTTGACAGGTACATGTCACAATCACAGTACAATGACAGTTCTGTTTCATCGATTAGCCTGATATCAGTACAACACAAGAGGCTCTAAACTTACATTAGTCTTGCATCATGTCAATAAACTAGCCATAATGATTGAACCCACATTTCACTTTGTAGAATAGACTATGTAATACTTCTAGTGAGTCATCTGTCTGACTTTGCAGAGCCCAAAGATGAATTTGGCCTGCACATGAAAAATATATGAACAATCCTTTGCATGAGATCTAGACCGGTTACCTGGCACTCTTGTGTCCTAAAAAATCTGTGGAATGGTGACCGAATTTTCTCAAAGTTGTGTATCTTATCATACATTATCATTATTAATTTTTCCATGGCATATTCAGAATAATATTTAGACCACCACATGTTATGTTAGGGCTGTTTCCCTGTATACCATAAGGACAGCTGATCAGCTAGCAGCATACGATGATGGTAGGCGGATATTCTGACTCTTCGTCTGTGTCCCCTAAGAGTAATGTGAGTGGATAGAGCTAAATAGATATGTACATTTTGGCAGTATACTCATTTTGATTAAATTAGACTTCCCTAAGAAGAAGAATTGTAAGCCTGACCAGGCCTTGAGGAGTTTCCTTGTGTTTTTGTGAATTCTGGCAAGATATATGCTGGCGATCCCGCCTATGTCTTTTGTATACTCTATTCCTAGGTATTTTATTTTATCCTTCACCAGTGGGTTTCCAGAAAGTGTATTCCACTCTAAAATTTCTGATTTTGTTTGGTTCACCAGATATCCTGAGACTGCCCCAAACTGGTCTATAATCTCCTCTATCTTTGGGAGTGAGCTATTAAAGCTGCCAGTGAATATCATTAAGTCATCGGCAAACAAGGCAACTTTTTTTCCCAATCTTGATGCTTAAAAGGTGCGATCCCCTCTTCCCTTCCCAAGAGACATGCTAAGGGCTCTATGTAAAAATTAAAAAGGAGAGGGGAGAGGGGGCACCCCTGCCTTGTACCTCTCTTTATCTGTATGCTGTCCGTAAGAGCGTCATTAACCAATATTATGGCTACAGGGTTTTCATATATATTTATTATTGCACTCTCAAAATTATACCCAAGATTAAACTTGACTAGGGTGGCGTTCAGGAAAGGCCAGCTAACCCTGTTGAACACTTTTACGGCATCAAAAGTTATAACCTCCAATGGTGTGGAGTAATGGGTTGCGATGTCTATGGTGCTGTAGTGTAGTTCCTATATTCCCAATAGGGTCTGCGCATTGGAATAATATATCCTATAGATGTGACATAGGACTTACGTCTACTAGGTCGCTATCGAATATATTAAACTTAATTGTGAGTGCCAGCTAGCTCAGAGGTCACTAGATTCTTTCTTGAATAAACAAGAAGGGATTAGTTTCCAACAACCGCATAAACATGACAACTTTTTTTCCCCAAGATAAAATGTATCTTCAGAGTCGTGGAAACAATAGATAGATATTTCACTCAGTCATTCGTGCATGCTTCGTTTCACCAGAGGTGCAGAGAAATAGAGAGATGGGCGTTTTCAATAAAAGTATTTATTGAACAGTCTTCTTTCTCATGCAGAAGAAATGAACTGCTACAATCGTAATACTGGCTGTAAAGTATAATGCGTACAGCAGGAAGAGTATTATAAAATAATACTGTAAAAGCATGGTATGGTTTCTAAGCCATAAAATACATACATAAATAAATAAAGACTAACGGTACTCAACTGGTGCTTCTAAAATACGCCTACCCCGATGTGCCTAACCTAAGTCTTGTAAGAGGGAAGAAGTAAGTGTGGTGTAGCATAAGTTTAGTATTCTTTTGCCAAGAATCTATCCAAGATTTCTCTTAGGCTCTAATCAGCTCCGTACCTTGATTTAGAATGAAGGAGGTCTTGTATCTCTCTGTCTCAGGACTCGATTTCCCAAAACCCCGCAAGGGGAGCCTGGAAACAATGGAGCTGGATTTCTCGGCAAGAGAAAAGACAGCGCCTCTCTCAGTGCGTCTACTGGAGGGTCGGCTTCCTTCGGGACTTGCTGTAGCGAGATGCGTCAGGCAAGTAGATAGTCAAACTACTCCAAACCACAGTGTGTTTGCATGGGCAAGTGTGGGTATATTTATACCTTGAAGATGCTGAGTTTGACGTAAAGGTGGACATAATGTCAACAAAGAGTCTCAGTTCTTTGAAAACTCCATGAGTTCTTGGACAAATCAATATTCAAGCAAGGGGAAGTCCCTAACTGCTGAAGCCAAGTTTTCCAAGAAGTCGTTGTGGATTTTCGGAACTAGTGGAAGTAGCCATGCCGTATTTGGACTGGATCGGTCATGTCTAAATATGGTTATGATTTCTATGCCTATATTAGGACAAGGTGATTTATACCTATATAAGGGCATGAATAGGGAAAATTACACAAGGGTCCTAAAATGCAATGCAACACCCACTCCACTTTATTATGTTCGACATTACTAAATTTAGCACTAAATCATATCTAAAGCATGTGTTTACATTCCCACCCAAAAATAAATAAAATGCATTTGAAAGTGGTTGTACACAAAAAATGAGCATTTGTACTGTGCGCATTTAAAAGCATGATTTCATTTTAAGCGTATAGTATGACATCGGAAATGCAAAATGAATGAATCATGAAAATTACATTTATGAAATGGCTCTAAATCCAGAAGAAAAAAAAGTTCGAGACCATCCCATAGCAGAATATATAAACTGTTTTAGTTTGTGGATAAGGTCAATATTGTTCCTGGGAAGTAATAAAAGAATTCTTGTTCTCTAAGAATAGTTCTACTTTAAGCAGATTACTTTATGCCAAAGTTTCTTTTTGGAAAAAGTCAAATCAAATCGTAGAAAAACAGTTCTAAAGTTAGAAGTTTTTTTGTTTTGTAAAACAAAGGTCGAATTCAAAGTTGATAGAACGCTGTGTGCTAATTTCAAAAGTTATTCTCAGTGTCAGGAGAAAACATTAAATCTTCTAAGCTGGCAATGAAATTGTTTACCACAGTAGGTGAAAGTTGAACCACTTCATTAAGTAGATCAATCATACACAGATGAGAAGCATCGCCGTCAGCGTCAGTCGCATTAGCAATGTTCGCAGTAAATGGTACCTGTGTGCCTGTTGGTCGACGTATCTCACCTTCAGCTGGAATTGCTGGTGAGACCTCAATGAATGGCGTCATCAGGATGGGTAGCCTTTGGGGGCAACACAATGCATGAGCCGTTACCGAACCAAGCAAAGCATCAACATCCGTTGGCAGTGCTGATGGAAGTGTTAGACAAATATCCAACACGCATTCCTCTCCACAAAGCAGGCATCGTAGAACAGGTAAGATGCAATCTTGCCAGATTGATCTGAATGAAAGGAACCATGTGGTATTCAGATCTCTTAAACGAGCCAAGCCAAGAATCTGTGTTATGCGCTCACGATACTGCATTGCCAGAAGACTGCTCTCCGTGGTACTCTGGGTATCGCTGGTGACTGGACTTGCCTTATCGGAGCAAAAGGAACAAAAATAGTATCCCTGCTACGAGTCCCAAAATGAGAGGCAGGCTGCCGAACACAGAGCGCACGAAGTTAGGAAAAATGCCTAGGACTGCTTAAAAGGGTGCTAACAGTCCCGAAAAAATCATCTTAAATACATGTACAATACCACTGGTATCAGACATGTTTAAGATACGACCTAACATTTCTGCGAAATGTACGAGGCAGTTTGTTGATAATAAGGCATGTATCTCCGCAGAGGACCTTGCAACATGCAGATCATACGTCTCTCTGGACGAGGTCAGTGGCACAGTTTTTTGTAAAAGAATTGCTTTCACTCTGCTTAAAGTATCAATTCATATAGAAGAGATGTTCAGTGAAGGCCATAACGGCGACTCCCTGTCTGTCTTAGTTGTTGGAAACAATACTTGCATACAGCAAGTGACCCTGGCTGACACACTAACGAGATAGGCTATTCCTGGCATCACTCCACAACATCTGAGATCATTCAACATTATGTAGCTTCCATTAGAAAGCTGCCTAAAAATTGGATCTATCACTGCTGCCGGGGAACCCTGCAGGTGGCACGATAAGTTGGTTGAAGAACCATCGCAGGCTCCTTGTAAATTAATATCCTGACATAGAAGTGTACAGCTCAGTGTTGTTTTGCAATTTTTACCTCTAAGAAATACCTCCTTTTCCCCACTCCAACATTTGTGTGTGTATGGTAAATCCCAGGTCGACTTTATGTATTCCTTACCCAACCTTTCATACAGACCTGCTGGTATGTGTTTCAAGCAATACTGAAACTTGGAAATCGTCACTGGTATCGTGATGGTGCCATGTATTATTCATTCCACGGTTGGTTTCTCAGAAACGGTAATCTTTCCAGTTTTTCAATGCTCAGCACTGTATAGTCTGCTCCCCTCTGCGCCAAAGAGATTTGTTTATCTGTAAGGTTAAATCCAGTAAACAATGACGTGGTGTTGATTAGACGCCAAGGCACATAGCCTGAACGAAGGTAACGTCCAGCCTAGCAGCATTATAGAACGCAATTGAGACTGTCCATGTTGTAACATGAGCAAGTCCTGTTCTATTATGTCTATGGCAGAGGATACAATGCTGTCCAAAGAATAAATTCTGAATGACAGAGTTGTTAATCCATTGCCAACTACAGAGAGAGCTTTCTCTAAATTAATACAATCAATTTCTCGTATTCGTTCTGCAGTTTCCATTTGCGTGACTTTCCATGCTTCATTATAAGCAGCATATATACCGGCGTATATGAAACATTTATGACGTGGTTTGCGAGGTCCTAGTAAGAATTCTCTCAAATCAATTCCATCTTTAAGCAAAGTTAAGTGTTGTTTTATATCTGGGAGTGGGGATTTTTGTAGCCACTTAAGGCACAGTTTTCCTACACTGTAAGTTGTTATTATCCCTGGATGTTGTCTCTGAACATATCATGGATCTGACCTAGTTAATGTTGTGTCTTGTTCAGGAATCTATCTTGACAGTTATTCGTGTTTGTGGGCCAGAGTAACCATTTTTTCCTATCAGGATTAGTTCTGTTTTGTTGCAAATTATAATTTACGTCTACCTCCTCATCTGTAGTTCCATTACTATCAGGTGTGGGCTTAGGTATGGACGGTTTGTTTAAGTCTTTTATCTTAGCCAGGCCAAGACAAGATGTCTGTTGAACAGTTTCATTTAAGAACGTTATTTGTTCTGGGATGAGGCAGGCTCTGAATAAGGCTTCTACACCTTGTACCTGCCAGTCTTTTGTGCCCCAGACCGATTTTGTCTCAATGTTGTCTTTCCAAAAGTCAAAACCTAATGTGGACAATTGAGCATAAAAGGCTGCAGAATAAATTTGCTTAGTATTAGTCAACATACTTTTCATTCCTGTCTTATTAATACTTTTAAAGTAAAATGTTTCTTGATTAGTGACATTAAAACCTGAGAAGTATGGACATTTTTCATAAAATGTTTTTGAGCTACCCTTTGGTGGCGTTGGACAATGTTCCTATTGATTATAAGTAAAAACATTTCTAGGGTTTGCAGACTTGTGCAAAAAATGATGACCATAATGATTAAAACAATGCATTTGTTCATAATCTGATGAACCTTCTAAGTATTCATGTTTTGTAAATTTTGCTGACATTTCTAAGTCTGCCATCATGTTGTTAACAGTCTCAAAGTCCCAATCATCAGAATGTACTGGGTGAAACAAATCACTCAAGGAAACCTTAAATTGGTGTGGAATCTTCAACAGCACGACCGGACCATAAATGTCATAGTCAGTTCTGTCCCATGCTATACCACCTGATAGGGGAATGGCTGTGATGTTTACTGACGACAGGTCTCTTTGCTCATTATGAGATGATTTGTGTGGCTTCAGGAGCAAGTTGATGTTCTTACTTGCTGTGCCAATTTTACTATATTTTCCCTCTATCAGTTTTCCCAAACTTAAAACAAGAATGAGCCGAAGTAAGAGAAAAAGTACACCTAACACAATCCAAAATTCAACCCATGGTGAAACCAGATATGTATTTGCAAGCTGGTGAAAAAGTTCTGTTATTTGTTCCTTGAAAGTTGTATTATTGGTGTTGTTTCGGGCTAACTGGAATCCTCAGAAAAGGTATCAAAGTTGATGAAATAGCCAGAAGCAGTTCTGTCAATTGTTGGTATTGCATCCGGATTATTTGAAATTGCTGGCGCTGCTTTTCCCTTGACATATTAGTATAGTCAGATGCTACATCATTGTAGATGGGAGTTTCTTGACGAACTGTTATTAGGTTTCAAGTTCCATGGCTTTATTGCATAGTCCTTCTTTTCTCACTGCAAATTCTTCAAAGGTGATGAGTCTTTCAGTTTGAACCTCCTGGATAGTAGCAAGATTTGGTCATCTGCTACATCTTTGGAGTCGACTGGACCTACTACTTATTATCGGCCACATGGTGTGGTTTTACCAGGTCATTTGATACGAATCGGTTCTCCTTTTTTCCAGCAAGGGGCGGCAGTAACACTGTTCTTGATCCGTGGATTGCTAGTACAGGTACTGGTTTTTTGTAAGAAGGTCCAAATTCCGCTATTTTTTCTCTGACCAGATCCCCAATCTTTAGAATCCAGACAGGTCTTGCTGGGACAAGTGTTTTTTTTCAGTGGTCGTTGGCTTCTGTATGGTGTTGCTTAGACTTCTTCTTGTTTCATTTAAGTCCTGCAAAACAGCCAAACGGTCTTTGATATCAAAGGGTTTTTGTTCTACCATTGAAGTATGACGATCGAGGTCTTCGACAATCATTCTAGTACCACAAAGGATTTAATATGGAGTGATTCCACACAGAGAATTTCTTGGCAGATTGTTAAGACGACGTTGGATACTTATTAGATGTTTAACCCACCCGTCACCCGAGCCTAATACCCTAGCTGTTATAGATTGCTTTATGTAACGTTTTTTTCTTTCCACAACCGAATTTCCCTCAGGATGGAATGGACTTGAGGACCGCATTGCAATGCCCAAGCTGGCCATGGCCTCCTTGTAAGCTCGAGAGCTAAAAGCAGGACCATGGTCAGAATGTAGCGTGCCGATTGCGTATGTGCAGATAAAGACTCGCAAATCTTTTATAACAGTTCAGGCGTCAGCCGAGCGCTGAGGCCACATCCAAATGAATCTTGAACAGGAATCCACCAGACCATGACATATTTATAGTTGCCATCCCTCTGTAAGGGGCCACAGTGGTCCAGGTAAACACATGCTAATGGTTTATCTGAAATTAGAAGGGGCGTCTGTGCCGGGCGTTTCACTGCAGAAAGTTTCATTTTCTGGCAGATTTCACATTCCAAAACATAGTTTCCGGTCTGTTTCCTCATGCACAGCCAGCAGTATCTTTGCTTTAATAATGACACAGTGGCGGAAACATCTGCGTGTGCAGAGGCAAGTCCTTCATGTGCTGCTAAAATTAGTCCTAATCTGTGTTCCATGTTTGGTATTACTCTATCCCCCACTCCAGGGATTCGAGCAAAAGGAACATTATTTGCATCAGTTATATATGAGTACTTGAGTGGAAAGCCTTTTGGAAGTGTTTTACCACTGTCTTTAATTAAAGCAGTGACAGCTTGCATTTTTTCACTGTCTATTTTTGTTTTTGAACGAGTGATTGCAGCTACAGAAGCCATTTGCACAGCTGCCTTCGCGGCTTCATTAGCAAATGAATTCCCTGCAACGTGAACACCATCACGCTGATGACTCAGTGTATGGATCACGTGAGCCTTTTGTAGTTCTTTCTGTAATTGAACTACTTGTTCCCAAAGCAATTTAGGCTTTATTGTGCCACCTTTTGCGTCTTTGAAACAGTTTTGAACCCAGTTCTGCAAGTATTCGTTGTAAGATTGGACGCAATAATATGAATCGCACACTATGAGTGTGGAGAATTCGCGATCAGTATTTTCAAGTGCCATCTTGAAAGCCTGTAGTTCAGCTCGCTGAGCTGTACAGTCTCCGAGACATTGAGTTTTTGTGACCATGGTTGGAATTTACCATCGCGCCTGCGACCTTTAACAATCGCGCACGCAGCTCTATAAGCTTGTTTTCCCCCAATTGCGCGCTGTCCTGATCGTCTGTATAAATTATACATCCGTAATGTTCCAGAGGCAGAATCTCAGTGGGCAGATTCGTATTCGTATTGTAGAAATTTTTGAGTTTTCAAGTAGGGGTCAAAAACGTATTCAACGTCTGATGCAGCAAGAGAATTAACTCATTGTATCCATCTTGGATGTAAATCTTTTGCATTCGGAATGCTTGCTTTTGTTACTGCCTCTAAGGCAGGCACAGGCATAACTACCATTATGCGTTTTTCCTGTGAGAGAGCTCTCTCTTTTGCTACTGCAGTTTGAACCGCTGTCAGAATTGTTTTTGTTGAAGTGAATTTCATTTCAGCTTGTGTGTAAAAGTGTGATTTATAAGCTATTGGTACCTTTTCACCTTCATTAAAGGTTAGGTACGTGAATCCGCATCTCCCTGGGATGATTCGGATTACAAGGTTGCGTACGTTTACGCATGTCTGTAAATGGGTTGTTGCTAACATGTCTGTTTGCACTGTATGCAAAATTTCTGTGTGTTTTGAATCCAATTAGTAGGTCTGAAATCAGGTTTGATTAGTTAGTAGAGAGGTTTAACCCTTTCTGCATAGTTTAGAATATAAAATCTTTTGAAATTCAGGAATCCTAGAACTGACTAAGTTTTTCAGCATTTTTGGAGGTTGGAACAGCGCACATTTTTCTAAAAAGTTTGCTGCCAGGCTTTTGCCTTCACTTGAAAATTTGTATCCTAAGAATAGGACGCTGAGGTGGGCAATTCTTGATTTCTTAAAATTGAATTTGTACCCTATTATTGTGTTCACCCTGTTCAAGTGCCTGTCCAAATCCAAATCATTGTCTGTAAGATAGATGTCATCGACATAAGATAATGCCTCATCATCATACGTTTGTAGTAACTTCGTTACTCTGGCTGAAAATAACCCTGGACTATTCTTAAATCCCTGAGGGAGACGACAGAAGTGATGCTGTGTCCCCATAATTGAGAAAGCGGTCAAATACCTGCTTTCAGGTGCGATATTGTGACAGAAGAAACCGTTTGAAATATCTGATGTAGTTTTATATTTTTGCGCACAATGTTATTAACCAGTGCTGCACTGTGTGCATTTTGTACTGCAAAGGATTTGCAACAAGAATTTAACTGTCTGTAGTCCAAAACTAGACGATATGTATTGTCTGGTTGGGAGACAGGAAACAAAGGATTGTTCATGGACGAGGTGCATGTTTCAATCACCCCTTGGTATTCAAGTTGATCTAAGTCCTCGCTGACCTGATTTTTAGCTTCTTGCTTAACTGGATAATGCCTCTGAGCAGTAGGTTGATTTTTTAACTGGATCTTATGGTGAGGAGAGTCCTCATCCCATCCTACATGATTTTTATATAATGCCGGAGCCTGGGCTACAGCCCATTTTCTGGCATAGGTGTATTCTTTATGAATAGGAATATGATTTGAGAAGGCTGGCATAATGATCTCTTCGCTAGGTGGGCACTCCCTGACAAATTCAGGTGGCCAGTCTTTTTCAGCCAGAAGGATGTCATAACCCTTAGATAGTTTTTCACAAACGAGTGCTTTTATTTTTCTAGTTATGTCCCCCTCTATCCGGAGTGTTACTTCATATAACTTATGGGGTACACTAACACTGGTATCGGCAGTTTCAACTTGAATGTATTCATTCAGGTCCACTGTCTCCAGATGATCCTTCAGGATCTTGCGAGCAATGGTAACTTCTGCTGCGCTGCCGGGCATTGTCTGGACCCACTCCCCGTTCTTGAGTTGTGTCCTCAAGATCCCCGGCATGTCTGATTTTAAGACTTGCTACCTTCTTTTTGGTGAATTGAGTTTTCTTATTTTTCGGAACGTGTTGATCGTCTATGGACTTCACATGTTTTTCCTTTTGTTCTGATCGTCCTCTTCTTTCGGATTTCTGCGAGAAAGTCTGAAAGGTACCAGTGGAACGTGTATCAGTATCTTGATATCTATCAGGTTTTCTCAAATTATCCCTGTTTCTGAGGTTATACCTTTTTTCAGAGGGCTCCTTTTGAGGAGACCTACCTCTGGATTGAGAACGCTTCCCTTTGTCTAGTATTTTCCCACTTCTTTTTAGGAGTAGTGAGAGTGTTTTTACTAAAAACGTTTTCAGGATTTTCTGTTAGTTTGGGCTTTACTGGTTTCCCACCCAAACTATCTCTACCTAGTTCTTCATAGGATTTTTCTATTATCTGGCCAGTTCATACGGTTGCTCAGTTACATCAAGTTCTTTAAGTTTTTGGCGGATTGCCACGGATGCTGCTTCACCTTTAATATTAGCTAATATTATAGCTGAGACCTGTTTGAAATCCTTCAGTAACTTCATACCGAGATTTAAAGCAGGCTCTGCCCCGTATTCATTTTTAATCTGTTTCAGGACGTCTGGTATTACCGCCATAGACGGAACACCATGTGTTTTTGTGTAGATTGCAGCAAAGACTGTACCCCAAGTGTCACAGTCCTCCAGGTGTGGTGAGATCCCTATTGGTAAACAGATTGTTAGAATCCTGTGTTTCTCATGAGGTGTACTATCAGGAAATACTGCCTCAATTTGAGTAATTTTTTGAGCTAACCAGAATGGAATTTAATCCCTTTTTGTGGGTAATTTACCGATGACCAATTGTAATGGCTGTGGTGTTATTTTGTTTGTATTCCCCTGATGAGGGGTGTGCTGTGGAATTCTTATAGCAGGTTGGACTGTTAGAGTCCGCATGACATATTGTACCAATTGTCTATGGATTTTAATTAATTGTTTTTATAACTGTCCTGTAAAAGCATACACCTCACAGCTCAGCTGATAACTCCCTTGCAATACCATTCAAAAATAATAAATCTGTATCATCAGGAAGCTTTAAGTGATTCTATCAATTAACACCAATAACAACTACCACGCACCCTTTACATCTTCAGATTGACCAATTGCATACATTTAGATTTCTTTCAGGCATGCAGGTACCCTAACAAGAAGGCTTATTTATCTATCTGCTTCTCCCTTGTACTGGAGACTCCCTGCCTTACACCTCAGCTGAAGCATTTCAACTGTTGGAATTAACTGTCCCGGGCCGGTTATCTTTAAACAGAAAAAAGTAGGGGAACTTTTTTTTGTAAATTAAAAAAGGTATGGGCTTGTTGTGTTCCTCAGACCCCACCCACTTTGGCCACTGCTCTTGTTTAACCTTTTCCTATATCAAGAAAATGTTTCATAACATCAATCGAGCACCTCCATTTGTAAAACACTCATGGTCTGTGGCCAAACTCTGCCCTCAGTGTTAGTTGTCTTTAATTATCAGTGGAGCCTGTAGGATGACATTAGATTATTAGCTACAGTAAATGTATTGGTGACATTGGAAAAACATAAAATGATACAGATTACTGGTTACTCAATCATCTTCAGAAGTTGCCGTATGTTGATCCTTGTCTCTGAGGCTTCATAATCGTCTCATTTTCGCTTTGTAAAATGGAGCTCACTGTGTCTGCCGGTTTGTGTTGTGGTTTGCTTTCTCTTGAGGGCTTCTTCTGTCTCTCCTTCTGGTTCTTGTCGGTTTATGTCTAGGAATGTCATTGCTTCTTTATTATACACTGTAGGTCTTATTCACAAAGGTGAACTTACATGTGTTTAAATCCACAGGTGTAAGTTTACTCTTACACTTTTGAGTAACTTTAAAAGTTTTGGCTATTTCCCATTTATGAGTGTAATGTTACTCAAAACGATAAACTTACATGTCTCCACCATCTGAAGCAGGGTACGAAGCCAAATTTTCGAGTGTAAAGTTTCTACAACCAAACAGCTATAGTAGCATGTCCAGCACCACACATGGGCAACCACTAATACTGTAACACCCTTCTGTAGAAAATAATGGAGGCAGGGACATAAAGTAGAACTTAATAATAAATAATGTAAAATTAAAATAAATTATTTCTACTTTTTAAATATTACATATATATATTTAAAAAAAAATATATATATATAATGATAAGATTGTTAATAACCTTTTTTAAATAAAAAAGAAATATTACTTTCATTTTGTAAAAAAATGCTTTTCAAGTAATTCTATAAAGTTAAAAAAATAATCTTTAATCAGTAAATACAAACATTTTGATTTAAATGTGATTTAAAACAAATCTTTAAAAATGTATTTTTATTTAGCGTAATATATTTATATAATTTAGTAATTGTTCAACAAAATAGATTTTTTTTATTTAAAGGTTACTTCTAGTTAGTTTTCACATGTAGATAGAGGTCTCAGACACAGGGGCAAAGAGCTGTTGGTAAAGTATAGGGAAAAGAGTTAGGTGCTGATTACGACTACTGGACCGCCGCGGTCGCCGTCCGAGGAAGACCGCCAAGCCTTCAGCTTTCCCACCTGCCGGATTACAACAGTAATCCAGGGCTGGCAGAGGCAGTGTTACTGTTGCGGCACATAAACCGAGACTGCAAGACATGCCCCCGCAGTACTGCGCCTTGTGCATGTCGGGTGGACTGTGAGGCATGCACCAGGTCATGCATGTCACACAGTGCACCCACGCCAGTGCAGAAATTGGGGGGACAACATGTGCCCCCATCCAAATTTCAAAATGGGCTATAACGCCCGGGGGACCGGTTTGAGCCCCCTTCCTTGCTGTCCTGCCAATCTTTTCATGGCAGGATCCTTGCCATGAAAACGTCGGTGGGAAAGCAAATCGTAATTTGGAAGGCAGTGCCTGCATCAGCACCGCCATCATAGGCCTCAGCTTTGACCAAATAACTTTATTCTATTGATTCGAATCATAAACGTTTGGCATACATACATAAAATAATTAAGGGGCCCATTAGTATGTGTGGCGATCATTACAGCCCGCATGGAGGTGGCGATCCGCCTGACATTTGTGCCTGCCCGCATGCCAATTCCCCCACCGGGACCCCAGCTGACGGAAAGACCGGCCGCCAGTTTTCCGCCGGTAGGCAATCCACCCGATTGCATACCGGGCGGAAAAGCAGTTAATATGGTGGCGGTGTCTGGTAGACACTGCCATCCATATTATGATGCATGCGGGGTGTCGCCTTTCCGTGGCGGCAATGCTGCCACGGAAAGGCAGGCAGTTCTCGCCATTGGGAGCCCGTAGCGGGCCTCTTGGGATTCTGGGGGGTAGGGGGTGCACATGGGGGGTACCTATGGTACCCCCCTGCGGTTCCATGCACAACATGGCAGGCAACGCGCGGTGCCTGCCACGTGGTGCATGGAACTGCACGACATGCCTTCTTGGGATTGCAGCGGGCAGTGCTGAGAGCACCGCCCGCCGCAATGTCAATAATACAGGTTGCGCCCGCAGTGTGGCGGGCGCATCCTAATGTCACCAATGGGACCCCCACACCAATGGCGGGCAGTCCCATTCTACGACAGGATGGCCTAATGATGCCCTAAGTATTCATGAGAAAACTTATACAAAAGTTAGACTTGGAAGACATATATAGACTCAAGGTTTAAAATTTTAAAACAATGTACACTTTGCCTAGCTTAAAAAAGCATATCCTCCTCCATGGTTCTTGCTCCCCAGCACAAGTTCTATATTAATAAAATTAATACATCCTATTATTTTCCAACACATCAATACAAGATAAGTAAACCTGTGAAGTCACTTAAAACTTAATTTCCTTTTACAATTCATAGCGTTCCCTAATTAAAAAAGCAGTTCTAATGAAGTTAAGCACAGCGGTACAAATAGCAGCAGTAGATAATGATCGTAAATAATTAAAACCCTCCTGGTAATAACAGAGGCGAATTTCGCTCAGAATAGGCTTGATAAAACTTGCTCTTAGATCTTTATAAAGTGTGCAAAACAACATAAAGTGCATAGTGCTTTGTTGGGCTGAATTAAAGCAGTCAGTCTCTCACACCAACTTGCCTGTTTGGGAAAAGCCACAAGAAAGTGCAACGTGCAAAGAAGAAATCTAGTCATGAGGAAACGCGATGTACATGCGTAGTAAAAGACAAGCAAACTTGCTGATAGTTTAGGCACCCATCTACACCGCCTCGCATTCCGGGATGCCGTTTAGATGTACTTAATTCAGCAGAATATGCATTTTTTATAATCAATTTCATGTTAGATTGAATGCTATCAGGATTATCATAATAGTGCTGTAAGCCAATCTTGTTAAAATTATCTTTGACATAATGGAGCCAGGGGATAGCCAGAGCCTTTTCAAGGTTCATACAGTCTCTAAGAATACTCCTTGAGAATAATAGGTCCTCTGAGGTCCAAACTTTTGCCCAGAGAATCAGTGAGGTGATATTTATTCTATCTTCTACAAAATCCAACCTCACATCCGAATGAGAAAAAAGTGTAGGAGAACTAATAGGAATTATCAACAGTTTAAAAAAAAGATTCTTTTCCAAAGTTTGTAACTGGGTACTTTTATGATGTCCCCATACTCCTGCCCCGTAGGTAGCTACTGACAGGCATTTTGATTTGTATAGGGTTATCATTCCAGCTACCGGCTTATGTTCCAGCTTGCAAGCAAAGCGGCATAGGCCCTCTACTATTCTGCTAGTATGTTGGACCTCAGCCACAATCAGATTGTCCCAATTCAATTTGTTATTAAGAACATTCCCTAAATATGTAAAATTGGACACCTTCTCAATGATCTTTTCCTTCACACTAAGTGTCCTTGTTTTGGTTTGGTTAGGACTGCATACCATAATAAAAGATTTGCTGAAATTTACTTTTAGGTCCAATGCCATCATAAAGTCAATAAAAGCATCCAAGGCTTTTTGGAGGTTATTGGCCGTTAAATTCATCAAAACCGCGTCATCAGCATTTGACAACAAGGGAACCGATTTGCCTCCTATGTTTGGAAAATCTAGTTGCTGCTCTAACAAAAATTACTCCAAACCATTTGTATGTAAAAGGAATTAAAAAGGGGCAAGGATACAACCCTGGCAAACCCGCTCTGTAGAGGTAATGGGCCTCAAAGCCCATTTTTTCAATCAGTGTCCACAACTTCCCCCGATTAACTGTGTCGAAAGCTCTGGATACGTACATGCAGGCCAGGTGGACTGACCCCTTCCTGACATTCATGTACTTATCCATAATCAGGGAGAAGTTGAGGCACTGTTCATTTGTTCCCGTACCCCTCCTGAAGCCATGTTGTGCATTAGATATGAGTCCTGAGGCATTAGCCCATGACTCCAGGCGTACAAGAATTACCCTCCCAGGACTTTACATGTAGCATTGATTAAAGCAATATGCCTGTAGCAAACAGGGTCATTCCTAAGTCCAAGGGGTCGCTCACTACTTATCCTACCAGCGTGTAGCCCCAAAGCGTTGTGGTCCTTGAAGTCAGCATCAGCGAGTGCGCCTCTGCCTGGGTCTTGAGGAAAAAATCAGTCGCGTTGGCCATCCCTGGACACGTGTTCCGAGGTTGTTGCCTCTCGTCAGCAGGGAGTAGGAATGTATATAGGGGTGCTGCGTAGGCTGCCAAAAATATCTTCAGGTCTGGTACCGCTCGTGGCACGTAGGAGCGTAACCCGGGCTCGTCAGCCCCACCGGCTCAAGGGAGCCTGAATGTAAAAGTAAGTCCAAGGGGTCGCTCACTACTTATCCTACCAGCGTGTAGCCCCAAAGCGTTGTGGTCCTTGAAGTCAGCATCAGAGGTACATACCTGAGAACATTTGGCAGCCTGCACAGCTAACCCCGAATACCTACACTCTGCTGACGAGGAACAACTATTCCGAAACACCGGTGTCCAGAGTTGGTGCTGCAACCTTGCTACGACACACTTTCCTTCAATATAGCGCACTCGCTATCTAAAGACTGCATCGACCATGATGCTCCTGGGGCACACCTGCTGGTGGGTGGAGTCGGAGTGCGACCCATTTTGTACTTTGATAGGCTCCCTCGAGCTTGGGCTGACGAGCTCGGATCCCGCACCCGCGCCGTGAGAGGTACATACCTGAGAACATTTGGCAGCCTGCACAGCTAACCCCGAATACCTACACTCTGCTGACGAGGAACAACTATTCCGAAACACCGGTGTCCAGAGTTGGTGCTGCAACCTTGCTACGACACACTTTCCTTCAATATAGCGCACTCGCTATCTAAAGACTGCATCGACCATGATGCTCCTGGGGCACACCTGCTGGTGGGTGGAGTCGGAGTGCGACCCATTTTGTACTTTGATAGGCTCCCTCGAGCTTGGGCTGACGAGCTCGGATCCCGCACCCGCGCCGTGAGAGGTACATACCTGAGAACATTTGGCAGCCTGCACAGCTAACCCCGAATACCTACACTCTGCTGACGAGGAACAACTATTCCGAAACACCGGTGTCCAGAGTTGGTGCTGCAACCTTGCTACGACACACTTTCCTTCAATATAGCGCACTCGCTATCTAAAGACTGCATCGACCATGATGCTCCTGGGGCACACCTGCTGGTGGGTGGAGTCGGAGTGCGACCCATTTTGTACTTTGATAGGCTCCCTCGAGCTTGGGCTGACGAGCTCGGATCCCGCACCCGCGCCGTGAGAGGTACATACCTGAGAACATTTGGCAGCCTGCACAGCTAACCCCGAATACCTACACTCTGCTGACGAGGAACAACTATTCCGAAACACCGGTGTCCAGAGTTGGTGCTGCAACCTTGCTACAACACACTTTCCTTCAATATAGCGCACTCGCTATCTAAAGACTGCATCGACCATGATGCTCCTGGGGCACACCTGCTGGTGGGTGGAGTCGGAGTGCGACCCATTTTGTACTTTAACAGGGTCATTCCTGTTACCTTTTTTATAGACCGGTACCACTACTGCCTCCTTGCTTTTTTAAGCATGGCAAAGTGTACATGGTTTTAAAATGTTAAACCTTGAGTCTATATATGTCTTCCAAGTCTAACTTTTGTATAGGTTTTCTTATTAATACATAATTATTTTATGTATGTATGCCAAACTTTTATGATTCGAACATATCGAATAAAGTAATTTGACCGTTGTGAATACATTTTCTGGAGATGGTGGTCCAAGTAGGTGAGAAATCTTGTGAAGCCTTCAGGGGAGGCTCCTCCATGTGGGCGGAGGAGCGTCGCCCCACTGCTTTCTCACAGTGTGAGCAGTCATGGCCGGCATGACTCGGGATAGGTGGGTGGGGGTTCAGGCAGGGAGGGGGTCACCTGGGGGCGTTCATTTTAAATAAAAAACAAAAATTTACCTTTGCCAGCCTGGTCCGGTCCTGCGTCACATTGTCTATGCTCCGAGTCCTTGCAGAAGGCAGGAATCCTCCCTTAAGCCAATCACAATGATGCATTGGCAGCGTTGGGATTGGCTGGGACGCCGAACACACAGGCGTCCATGGGGAGGCCATTTTTTCCATGTAGGCTATATGCCTACATGGAGAAAAGGGAGAGTGCATATGACTGGTTTGGTTGGCCCTCGGGCTGACCAAACAGTCAGCGCCCACAACAGTGGGCAAGCCACTCCTCCCCTGCCCTGGAGCAGGACCGCCCACCCTCCTGCCCCCAACCAAACTCTTCTGCTTTCTCGCAGTGCGAGAGAAGCAGAAACTACCTTTTATGTTTCTGCTTGTCGTACTGCAAGAAAGCAGTGAGGCAATGCTCCTCCGCCCACATGGCGGAGCCGCCCCTGAGTGTGAGAAACAGAAATATAAAATGGTATTAGGGTTTCATTGGGGGCTGACTGTGACCCACTCCCCACGCGACCCTCCGCCCCCCACAAGCGAGTCATAAAGGCAGCGACTGGAAGCCTTAGTGCAAAAGTGTAGGAGAGCCTAGAAGGGCTTTGGGGAGAATTGACTATCAGAGCAAACAGCCAGCAGTTCCTAACAGAGGTTTTGGGGAAAATGATGCCCAGGAGCAGTGTATCTCAGAGTCCAACCCCCAATAGCATTGGCCCCCACAGATATAAGCGCAACTGTGACATTCATTTACCAATGCTGTGAAAAGGGAGCAATAACTCTGAGGCACGCTGCAGGAGATTCCTTCTAACACACTGGAAAGCGATAAATCGACAAAGGATTTACTATGACTGGGCAAATCTCCTGCTTGAGCCCTTACAAATAAGATTTGCTCAAATAGAAAGCCTGCCGGAATGGTGGAATTTTCGTGCAAGCAAATCATGTACTGGAGTGGGTTTGTGACTATCACAGCTTTAAACTCCTTCCATGCTGGTGACGGAACCACTCCGTCACCAGCCACGGGTGGGCCGTGCTAATGACGGAGTGGTTCCGGCACGGCCCGCCTGCTGCGCCTGCGCGGCACTAATTTCGCGCCTGTGTGGCGCGTTCTATTGAGCGGGCGGGGCCGTGACAGAACCACTCCGTCACAAGCACAGCCCACCCGGAGCTGGTGATGGAGTGGTTCCGTCACCAGCATGGCAGCGCCGAGCGGCCCCCCTCACCCCCCAGCGCCACGGCGGACTTACCACCGCGGCCTAGGGGTTAGGAGCAGGTGAGCACCCACAAACTTGCGAGTTTTCATTTGCAAATACTTTGTGGGTAGTTTCTACCAACAAAATGAGTAAAGGTACTCACACCATGGGCAGAAATACATGTGTTTTCTAAGGAGAAAAAAAGAAACTGGAATGACACTTTTGTACCATGTTTCTGAATACCTATTACATTTCCATTGGTGGAAACATGTATGCACTCGAATATTCCTGTGAAATTGCCACAGTCAAAAATAACTTGCAGAATGCTTTGAATTGGTTATGACTTGGTTAAAAGTTATACAATCCACCAAAATGAGGAGTAACAACCCCAGACATTTTTTTGATTTTGCAACGTTTGTGATTTATGAGTTTTTATCTCCATTGAGCAATGCGAAATTGCATCCCACGCAGCTGCAGGGACTGTCTTTTATAAATCAGCCCAACTGCTAATGATCAAGAAAATTAAATCCACCGTGTTCTCTGCCAAACCGAGGAGGCCATGAAAGGGCTACAATAAACTGCATACGTAAATTAAGGGCCTGACTCGTCCAAACTTCTAACGCACTCTACAGAATTACCACTGAGCAGGCCAAAAGCGGGCCAAATGTGACTGCATTTAAATGGTGAGTTTATGTGTTCTGATGTTTGTTGTGTGAGGAAGCACAATCCTGCTATGCTTAGCTTCTTCTTAGTGAAACCTCCAGAGAGTCACACGGTTACTATGGACCATAATTCAAGCTGTGGTTAGGTGGTAAATGTAGTATGCATCTGAGCCTGCCGCATAAGAGTCTAAAAGCTCTCAAGGGGTTTACCAGAGCCAAAAGCACTTTGGGTCAAAAAGCATTGCGGGTGAGAAGGACCCGGGAAAGATTCTATGGGGCATATTTACAATGGCATTGTGCCACCGGAGCCTCGCTTTTAACGACGCTCCGGTGGCTCAATGTCCTGTTCCATATTTACAAAGCAGCATTAAGGCACTTTGCAATGCTTAACTACGTTTTAAAAATATTGTACCGTTTCACGCAGGGCGTGCAGTGGGTGTTGCTGTTTCACTACAACACCCATTGCTTTCTGACGCTGCCTCAGATTTACAAGCACGTGTAAATCTGAGGCAGTGCCACTGAAAAGCAGACGTTAGACTGGCGCAATGAGGAGAAATACTTTTATATCTCTTTGTTTTTGCTCTTTCTACGTGTGCTGCATTCTGCCTCTTAATGATTGGTTTGTGCAGGAAGGTGTTCCCTCCTTCACATAAACAATCATCCCAGCCAATGGCGAAAGGGTGAATGAGTTGCAGGGAATCATCCCTCCAACACAGGCACCCTTTGCACCATGGTGCAAGGGTGTCTGTGTTGGCGCTAGGCAACTTTTATAGCACCGGCACAAGGGTCACATGGGTGAGCTGTATTCCTGTGAATATGATGCATGCTGGGTTTTATGAAATGACGCAGCATGGCGCTGCTAAATTACTTGCAGTGTCTCTAAAGCTATACAGAGGCATCACACCATCATGAAAAGAAGCCAGTTTCAAGGGAGATTTCGAAGTCTCAGTGGGCAGAGTTTATTTAGTTTCCCTTTAAATAACCAATGGAGAGCCAGGAGTCCGCTCTCCTCTCCATCCGAATGTCCTGTCAGCCCTCCTCTCCATTCACACGTCCTTCACCCTCACTGTGACCCGTCAAGTCGCGGAGATTAGAACACAGTCTGTGAACCGGTGCCCTGAGCTGCTTAGGGATGTCTGGAATGCAAGCTTGGGCCCAGTTTCAGTTCAATTATACAGTCATTTCCCTCTGTGAAACTATGTTTTTCACATGTTGTCTAGTTCCTGAAGGTCTTTGCACAGTGCACACTTTTGGGAGGTTTGATCTTCCTGATCTCATAGTGAGTGTAGTGCCGTTAGCACTCTAGTTTATGCACGCACACACCCACTCATCCGCAGGCCAGGCGTGGCCTGCGGGGAACCAATAAATGGAAGGCGTGTGCTCGGACACGTCACTTCCGACCAGCATTGGGTGTAAGGCTGACTGGTGTCCGCTGCACGCCTCCACCCCTGCGCTAGCGATCAGCCTAAGGCCTGGCCACTGATCCTGCACCACTACACTGGCGACGAGGGGGCCCAACCCTCGCCCGTGCACCTGCACTAAACGGAGCGGTCCGCTCTTCTCCCGCAGGGCCGACCGCGTATGTCCCGGCTCCTACCAGTGAGCCTGCTGCAGCCGGTGTGTTCCTCCCTGCCACTGCCCTGCCGGCTGGAACGCGACCTCCCTTCTCTGGCGGCCCTCCGGAGACAGTGTGAGCCGTCTGCAGAATCCAGCGGTGCCCCCGATTCTGTGTTCTGCGACGCCTGGCCATACCTCACGCATCTCGCGTGGTACGCGGCGCCGGCGCCCCTGCCATACCTCACGCATTTTGCGTGGGAAGCGGGAAAACGCCCCGCAACCCCTCACGCATCTCGCGTGCACCGCGTTCTGGGTTTGCTGTGACCCGGGGGAGTGTGCCGACGCCTGGAGGGAGCATTACCAACGCCTTGGACACCTGGAAGTACGTCTGGGGCAGTTTTGAACGTCCCGCGCCCAGCCAGTCACGGCGCACGTGGCGCAGGAGGAAGTCGTTGCACGAGGAGAGCGGATGGTGCGGATCCCTGCACAGGTACACGTGCTGCTGTGGATTCCTGAGGGGACTAACTAGACCAGGAGTCATCATCGTCCTAATTAGGAGTCGCCACCATGGGGGATGGAGATGGTGCAGCGCCTGTCATAAATATCCGTTTCCAGCACGCTGCAGCCGGGGTTCTGCCGCCATTCAGCGAGGCAGCTGACCCGTTCACGGCCTCACCTCGTTGGAAAATTTGGCTAGAAAGACTAGAGAACTACTTTGTGGTCACACGGGAGACGGATGACGCAGTAAAAAGGTCCTTACTACTCCACTACGCAGGGGATGAGATATTTAGACTCTTTAAACACCTCCCTAACACGGGTGCGGCGGCCAGCTATGCTGACGCGGTTGCCGCTCTCAACGGACATTTTGATCCCCAATTGAACGTGGACTTCGAGGTATTCAAGTTGGGACAGGCACGTCAACGAGACGGAGAGACTATGGATCAATTCCACACGCGCGTCAGGGAGCTGGCCAGTTCCACCGACGAGGATCAGCCCAGGGCTATAAGGAGGCAATTGATCCAGGGATGCCGGGATAAGACATTGAGAGGCCAAATCCATCGCAAGCCCGGAATCTCCTTGGAAGACATCCTTATCTTGGCTAGATCCCACGAGCTTTCGGACGTCAGAGCGACGGCCATGGAACAGGCCCTACACAAAACCCCGATCAAGACAGAGAACATCAAGATAGAACGCGCGGACGCTGTGCGGCCTAGGACACGTGGTCAGGCACAGAAAGGAAGTCACCTCAGGCCCGCTGTGGATACTGCGGCCATGAACCACATGCGGCCAAGGACTGCCCGGCTCAGGGACAGACCTGTGGGAACTGTGGGATCCCAAACCACTTCGCATCAGTCTGCCGCAGGAAGAACCAAACTAGAAACCCCAAGAAGTCATGGACACCCACTAAAGCAGTCCGCCAACTGTCACTAACTGACCCGGTCCCGGAGAAGTCAGAGAAGCACCTGCCCACGGTCTATGATGATTCCGAATCGGAAGACGAAGAGGCGTACGTCGTCTCTTTCGCCCGAGAACTTAAGCAGCGGCGACGACCACAACCAACCTGCATGGTACAAATGGGACAAAGCGAAGTGAAGGCGATCATCGACACGGGGGCCACCATGAATGTGATGGGACTACAACAATTCAACAAGCTGCGTCCCCGCCCCGAAGTCTTACCGTCCAAAACGAGAATCTTCGCCTATGGCGCGGACACACCCCTACCTCTCAAGGGGAAGATCGTGATACCCATCCGAGCAGATGAGGAGGAAGTAACGGCAACAATCCACATCATCAACCGGGAAGCTGACACCCTACTGAGTAGCCAAACAGCAGAGGATCTGAAATTGATAGCCTTCGCCAACCGGATCCGAGCTCACCAAGTGGACGAATTGCTGGAGCGATTCCCTGAATTGTTCAAGGGACTAGGGTGCATCAAATGTGATCCCATCAAACTCCACATTGACAAATCGATCTCCCCCACAGCTTTGCGCCACCGCCGGATACCATTCCACCTCCGACCCCTGGTGGAGAAAGAACTTGAGAAACTAGAGAATCTTGGGGTAATTGAAAAAGTAACGGGACCTACCCCATGGGTCTCACCCATGGTCATTGTCGAAAAACCTAAACAGCCGGGTGAAATCCGTTTGTGCATCGACATGTGATTACCGAACACAGCCATCCGGAGAGAGAGACACCTGACGCCCACAATGGACGACAGAGTGGCCGACGTGAATGGATCAAAATGGTTCTCCAAAATTGATCTCAATGCTGGATACCATCAACTACCCCTTGCGAAGGAGAGCCAATTCATCACCACATTCAGCACTCATCTTGGCCTCAGGCGCTACAAACGCCTCAACTTCGGCATATCGTCAGCAGCTGAGGTGTTCCAAAACACCATTAGAGAACTCCTATCTGGGCTGCCAGGAGTCATCAACGTCAGCGATGACATCCTAATACACTCATCCACCGCATCTGACCATTACAAACATCTGCGGAATGTCCTGAAGAGACTAAGTACATATGGAGCGACACTCCACAAAGACAAGTGTCAATTCTTTCAGTGATCTATTGAATTCTTTGGCTACATATTTAACCAGGAAGGAATTCAGGTCGACCCGAGAAAATCCAAGTCCATCAAAGACGCTCCAGCGCCCAAGTCACCAACGGAGGTGAGAAGCTTCCTTGGGATGGCCACCTACTGTGGCTGATTCATAACGGGTCTAGCCACAAAAAGCGAACCCCTACGAGCCCTCACCAAAGCGGACGCCGTCTGGCAGTGGGGCACTAAAGAAAATGAAGCATTCCAGAGCATCAAGGATGCCCTCCTGGGAAACGCCACACTGTCCTACTTTGATCCTGGTAAACGCACCGAGGTCATCGTCGATGCCAGTCCGGTAGGCTTGGGAGCAGTCCTGACCCAGGAGCATGAGCCCGGACAATGGACAGCACTAGCTTTCGCTAGCAAGGCCTTGACCCCCACCGAGACCAGGTATGCCCAAATCGAGCGGGAAGCCCTGGCGATCAAGTGGGCCTGCAGCCATTTTCACCTCTACCTGCAGGGCCACCCATTCGTCATGGTCACAGATCACCAACCCCTAGTACACCTCTTCAAGGGCACAGCCCCACATCCACCACCACGCATTGAAAGATGGGTGATCCAGCTGCAATCGTATGGAATGGAGGTGGTGTATCGGCCAGGAGCCAAGAACCCGGCGGACTACCTGTCACGCCATCCACTACCTCAGGAGCCGACCTCCACCGATGACGACTGCGAAGAGTACGTCCGGTGGGTAGCACTCACATCCTGCCCCCTGTGCATGACTATCAGCGAGATCAAAGAAGCGGCTGCTGATGACAACCCGTACATGAGATCGCTACAAGCCATCCAGTAAGGAACCTGGGCCAATTACCTACACCCCCCCGACACGTGGACGGCAGCGGACAAGGAGGCCCTCACAAAGTTCTGGCATGTCCGTCATGAAATGTTGAAGAGAGTGGTACTCGCACAGCAGGGGTATTCCTTAAAAATGAAGAATTGTAAAGAGTTTTCGTGTGCAGGAGGGTGGGAAACACTGTCTAGCCTTGCAGTGTGTCAATGAACATAGTAGAAGAAGCTCTCCCGCCTAGGGAGAGAACAACCCAACGCACTACTTTCAAAGGACCAAAGGTCTGATTCATTACTTCAACTGTGAGGTTATTCGTACTCAAGATGAAAGAATGTTCAAATATATGATTTATTCATATCCATATCAGGATTTCAATGTAGATGGTACATATCAGTAATCTGTACTCCACACGTATGTTCAGGTGTGTTATCACATCACACAACCCAATGCATTTCGGGCATGGCCCGTCGTCAGGGGAATTACTCTACAAACAAAAACATACAAGGACCAAATGTAATGCTCACTTAAAAATATCAGCAAAAAACGAACTTAAGTACAATCCCAGTGAATGTGTGTTTGAAACATGAAAAGTGCTCGACTAAGTGAACGTGACAAAGAAGCGAAAGTACGTGACACTTTAAAGAAAAATATAGCCTTAGAACCAAAAGTCACAACCGAACCATAAACCATAGTGAAACTCAATATATAGTGACTAGTTCAATCAAACGGGTGCACAAGGTAGAATGTATCTTCAGTAATCCAGTATCCACCACCAATCATGCAGTAAGGAAACGAGTCCCCGGTCGTGGGTACTTACTCGTGTGGATGTAACAGCGGGACTCCGGAGAGTTCCACGAGGTGAACGCGCAGTGAAAGAGCAGGAAGTCAGAATATACACAACAGTAAAAATAGAGATAGGACTAAACGTGATAAATAAAGTGTGGGCGCCATCTTGAAAGGTGCAAACCAGTAAAACGAAAGTTAAGTGGACAGATAAGAGATAATTCAACACACAGGATAACAAAAAGAATCACAAATAACACAAAAATTCAATGCGATCATTGAGACCCAACGGGGCCATCGTGGAAAGATACCGGATCCAAAAGTTCTCTCTCTTTAGTAGATGGTTCTTGTTGTTGCATGTGATAGGGACTTGTTCCAATATTTGGAATTTAAGCTGAGCCACTGTATGTCTGTTCTCAAGAAAGTGGGTAGCCACACTAGATTTTTGATTTTCAGTGCGAATGTTGCTCTTGTGTTCCAAGATTCTCGTGCGGATCATTCTCTCAGTGTGGCCCACATAGCATTTGCCACATGGGCATTTTAGAACGTAGATCACATTCTTGCTGCTACACGTTGCGTTAACATTCAACTTGATAGGGAAACCTTTCATCGGGTGGTTCATGGTATTGCCTTGGATGCTGTTATGACAGTTGCTGCAATTGTAGCATGGTTTAAAGCCACTATACATTACTGCGGATTTGGGACTGCTGATGTTGTTCAGAATCTCTTTCAAATTTTTGCCCCTGGTGAAGGCAAAGATGGGGGGTTCTGAAAATAAACCATTAAAATCAGACTCATGTGTCAAGATAGACCAATGTTTGCGGATGATCCTTTGAAATTGTGGAGAGGCTTTAGAAAACTTAGAGACTACCACCATGCGTTCGGTGGGGGTCTTGCGTTTCGGTTGTAGCAAAGAAGCTCTACTATGTTTCTCACTTCTCTGGATAGCCAAATCCAAAATGGGAGTAGGGTATCCCCGTGCTCGTAAACGATCAAGGACAGTTTTGATCTGAGTCCTGCTCTCGTCAGGCCTGGAAACGATTCTTTTCACCCTGAGAATCTGCGCATATGGCAAGTTGTTTTTGAGTCCCATCCGGTGGAAGCTGTGATAATGTAGGGTAGAGTTTCTGTCTGTGGGCTTACGGAAGACCGTAGTGGACCAGTCTCCCACATCTCTTAGTATTTTCACGTCCAGAAAATGGACGCAGGATGTACTATGTTCCCAAGTAAATTGAATACGCTGTGTGACTTGATTCCAAGTGTTGAGGAAAGTAATGAGAGTCTCATTAGAGCCTGCCCAAAGTAAAAAAATGTCGTCGATATACCTCAGGTATAATCGACCATTTTCTTGCCAAAGGTCTTGAGAGAAAATGTGATTCTCTTCGAAGTTTCGCATGAAAATATTGGCGTAGCAAGGAGCAGCCGAATTTCCCATGGCCGTACCGTTAAGCTGTAAGAACCATTTGTCAGAGACGGTGAAATAGCTATGATATAGCGTAAACAAAGTCAGTTCCATAAGAAATATTTTCAGATCTTGGTCAATGTCAGAATGGGCCAAAGTACTCTCAATGGCATCAATACCTCCGTCATGGGGGATTGAAGTATAAAGGGAACTGACGTCCACGGTGCACATGATGAGATGGTCGTTTTTTAGGGTATTCATGACTGGTTCCAATTTCAAGATGAAATCAGTTGTATCTTTAACAAAAGAATCAGCTGAGATGACAAATGGTTGGAGATATTTATCCAAGAATTTTCCTACGTTTTCGTGAATGCTGTTTCTAGTAGACACAATGGGTCTACATGGAGGATTTGACGGGTGTTTGTGTAGTTTTGGTAGTAAGTACAAGACAGGAGGTCTAGGATTGATAGGTGTAAGATATCTTTTGGTTTTGTCGTTAATAGTGCCATTGTCAAACGCCTTGTTGATGATGATCATCAAATCATTAGTGTATTCCTTGGTGGGATCTCCAGGGAGAATGTCATATGTGTCGGTGTCTCCGACATGAGCTGTGATTTTGTCCATGTAGAAGTTGGTGTCCATGACTACCAGAGCCCCTCCTTTGTCTGCATTTTGACAGATGATGTTAGGGTTGTCTGCAATTTTCTGGAGTGTGTTTCTCTCTTTACGGGTGAGGTTTCCCCGTTTCGCTGTCTGTATGAATGGAAGTTTTAAAATGTCTTGTCTGACTAAGTTCTCGAACGTGTCGATGATTTTGTGGCTTGATGGTGCCAGAAACGTGCTGTGTGGTCGTAGACCTCTGAGCATGTCTTCCTCCTGTGTAGTGATAGGGCAAATATTGCGAAAGTAGTGTTTCAGACGCATATTGCGTATCATTTTGAACGCGCTCACTTCAAGTTCCAATGTATTCGTACCAGAGGTAGGAACGAATGATTGTCCTTTCTGAAGGATGCGTGTTTCTTCGTCAGACAAGACCGTTGAGGAAATGTTAATCACTAGGTTCTCTTCCATGTTCAGCGTCTTCCTTTTACTTTTTTGTTTTTCGCAGGCGGTGTTTTTTCCGGTTCCTCGGCGGGTTTTTCCCCCCCCGGGTTCTTTTTGTTGGGTGGTACCAGGCTCTAAAAAAGGAACCGCAGTATTGTTGGAGGTGCTGGGAGTTTGGGCATCAGTATCTGGTCGGCTCTGTGCAGGTCTTGTTCTTTGATCATCCTCTGAGGATGAGGTTTCATTGGCGGAGAATGGATTATATGGCTTGTTGGGACGAGGCATACGCCCGCCGGCGTCCCAACAAGCCATATAATCCATTCTCCGCCAATGAAACCTCATCCTCAGAGGATGATCAAAGAACAAGACCTGCACAGAGCCGACCAGATACTGATGCCCAAACTCCCAGCACCTCCAACAATACTGCGGTTCCTTTTTTAGAGCCTGGTACCACCCAACAAAAAGAACCCGGGGGGGAAAAACCCGCCGAGGAACCGGAAAAAACACCGCCTGCGAAAAACAAAAAAGTAAAAGGAAGACGCTGAACATGGAAGAGAACCTAGTGATTAACATTTCCTCAACGGTCTTGTCTGACGAAGAAACACGCATCCTTCAGAAAGGACAATCATTCGTTCCTACCTCTGGTACGAATACATTGGAACTTGAAGTGAGCGCGTTCAAAATGATACGCAATATGCGTCTGAAACACTACTTTCGCAATATTTGCCCTATCACTACACAGGAGGAAGACATGCTCAGAGGTCTACGACCACACAGCACGTTTCTGGCACCATCAAGCCACAAAATCATCGACACGTTCGAGAACTTAGTCAGACAAGACATTTTAAAACTTCCATTCATACAGACAGCGAAACGGGGAAACCTCACCCGTAAAGAGAGAAACACACTCCAGAAAATTGCAGACAACCCTAACATCATCTGTCAAAATGCAGACAAAGGAGGGGCTCTGGTAGTCATGGACACCAACTTCTACATGGACAAAATCACAGCTCATGTCGGAGACACCGACACATATGACATTCTCCCTGGAGATCCCACCAAGGAATACACTAATGATTTGATGATCATCATCAACAAGGCGTTTGACAATGGCACTATTAACGACAAAACCAAAAGATATCTTACACCTATCAATCCTAGACCTCCTGTCTTGTACTTACTACCAAAACTACACAAACACCCGTCAAATCCTCCATGTAGACCCATTGTGTCTACTAGAAACAGCATTCACGAAAACGTAGGAAAATTCTTGGATAAATATCTCCAACCATTTGTCATCTCAGCTGATTCTTTTGTTAAAGATACAACTGATTTCATCTTGAAATTGGAACCAGTCATGAATACCCTAAAAAACGACCATCTCATCATGTGCACCGTGGACGTCAGTTCCCTTTATACTTCAATCCCCCATGACGGAGGTATTGATGCCATTGAGAGTACTTTGGCCCATTCTGACATTGACCAAGATCTGAAAATATTTCTTATGGAACTGACTTTGTTTACGCTATATCATAGCTATTTCACCGTCTCTGACAAATGGTTCTTACAGCTTAACGGTACGGCCATGGGAAATTCGGCTGCTCCTTGCTACGCCAATATTTTCATGCGAAACTTCGAAGAGAATCACATTTTCTCTCAAGACCTTTGGCAAGAAAATGGTCGATTATACCTGAGGTATATCGACGACATTTTTTTACTTTGGGCAGGCTCTAATGAGACTCTCATTACTTTCCTCAACACTTGGAATCAAGTCACACAGCGTATTCAATTTACTTGGGAACATAGTACATCCTGCGTCCATTTTCTGGACGTGAAAATACTAAGAGATGTGGGAGACTGGTCCACTACGGTCTTCCGTAAGCCCACAGACAGAAACTCTACCCTACATTATCACAGCTTCCACCGGATGGGACTCAAAAACAACTTGCCATATGCGCAGATTCTCAGGGTGAAAAGAATCGTTTCCAGGCCTGACGAGAGCAGGACTCAGATCAAAACTGTCCTTGATCGTTTACGAGCACGGGGATACCCTACTCCCATTTTGGATTTGGCTATCCAGAGAAGTGAGAAACATAGTAGAGCTTCTTTGCTACAACCGAAACGCAAGACCCCCACCGAACGCATGGTGGTAGTCTCTAAGTTTTCTAAAGCCTCTCCACAATTTCAAAGGATCATCCGCAAACATTGGTCTATCTTGACACATGAGTCTGATTTTAATGGTTTATTTTCAGAACCCCCCATCTTTGCCTTCACCAGGGGCAAAAATTTGAAAGAGATTCTGAACAACATCAGCAGTCCCAAATCCGCAGTAATGTATAGTGGCTTTAAACCATGCTACAATTGCAGCAACTGTCATAACAGCATCCAAGGCAATACCATGAACCACCCGATGAAAGGTTTCCCTATCAAGTTGAATGTTAACGCAACGTGTAGCAGCAAGAATGTGATCTACGTTCTAAAATGCCCATGTGGCAAATGCTATGTGGGCCACACTGAGAGAATGATCCGCACGAGAATCTTGGAACACAAGAGCAACATTCGCACTGAAAATCAAAAATCTAGTGTGGCTACCCACTTTCTTGAGAACAGACATACAGTGGCTCAGCTTAAATTCCAAATATTGGAACAAGTCCCTATCACATGCAACAACAAGAACCATCTACTAAAGAGAGAGAACTTTTGGATCCGGTATCTTTCCACGATGGCCCCGTTGGGTCTCAATGATCGCATTGAATTTTTGTGTTATTTGTGATTCTTTTTGTTATCCTGTGTGTTGAATTATCTCTTATCTGTCCACTTAACTTTCGTTTTACTGGTTTGCACCTTTCAAGATGGCGCCCACACTTTATTGATCACGTTTAGTCCTATCTCTATTTTTACTGTTGTGTATATTCTGACTTCCTGCTCTTTCACTGCGCGTTCACCTCGTGGAACTCTCCGGAGTCCCGCTGTTACATCCACACGAGTAAGTACCCACGACCGGGGACTCGTTTCCTTACTGCATGATTGGTGGTGGATACTGGATTACTGAAGATACATTCTACCTTGTGCACCCGTTTGATTGAACTAGTCACTATATATTGAGTTTCACTATGGTTTATGGTTCGGTTGTGACTTTTGGTTCTAAGGCTATATTTTTCTTTAAAGTGTCACGTACTTTCGCTTCTTTGTCACGTTCACTTAGTCGAGCACTTTTCATGTTTCAAACACACATTCACTGGGATTGTACTTAAGTTCGTTTTTTGCTGATATTTTTAAGTGAGCATTACATTTGGTCCTTGTATGTTTTTGTTTGTAGAGTAATTCCCCTGACGACGGGCCATGCCCGAAATGCATTGGGTTGTGTGATGTGATAACACACCTGAACATACGTGTGGAGTACAGATTACTGATATGTACCATCTACATTGAAATCCTGATATGGATATGAATAAATCATATATTTGAACATTCTTTCATCTTGAGTACGAATAACCTCACAGTTGAAGTAATGAATCAGACCTTTGGTCCTTTGAAAGTAGTGCGTTGGGTTGTTCTCTCCCTAGGCGGGAGAGCTTCTTCTACTATGTCCGTCATGAACTCAGTGCCACCGACGATGGCGTATTGCTGAGAGGAACACGACTGGTGGTACCACAACGCCTTAGACATCGAGCTACGCAGCTCGCCCACGGCGGCCACCAAGGTACCACGAAGATGAAGGCACGCATGCGGGAGAAGGTGTGGTTTCCCGAGCTGGAAACTATGGTCGAAGATTATGTGAAGAACTGCCTATCCTGTCAACTGACGGGTGATCCGGAGAGGCCGGCCCCGATTATCACGGAGGAGGCATGCACAACACCGTGGACCAAAATAAGTGTAGACTTCGGGAGTTTTCCGGGTGAAGGACACACACTGGTGGCTATTGATTCATACTCGAAATACCCGTTCGTTGAAAGAATCGACTCCACCGCTTTCACACACGTGGGGCCAGCATTAGAAAAACTGTTCTCCATGTTTGGCTACCCGGAAGAACTAAAGAGCGACAATGGACCACCGTTCCAGGGAGCAGAGTTCGCAACTTTCCTGAAGGCCAGAAACATCACACACCGGCGCATAACACCCCAATGACCGCAAGCAAATGGGGAGGCAGAAAGATTTATGCGAACTTTAAACAAGACATTTCGGATAGCGATGGTAGAGCAGGCAGATCCTGAACAGAGACTACATGATTTCCTACGGGAATATAGAGGGACCCCTCACTGCACCACCCAGAGAAGCCCGTGGGCCCTCATGTTCCAAGGACAACTCAGAGATCTCCTCCCCACTGCCCGGGGGATGGTACCGACCCCGAATGATATGGATGAGACCCAGGAACGGAGGCGACAGAACAATCAGCGAGCAAGTCAGCATCGAAGAGCAACACCACGACGGCTGTGCAGGGGAGACCAAGTGGTCATACGGAACAGACGCCCTGGAGGGAAGTTCCAGACGCCCTACGAACCGGGACCGTGGATTGTGAAAGCCACAAAAGGAACTATGGTGACCGCGCGCAAGGAAGGGGAAGAAGTGTCGAGGAACACCTCGTGGTTCAAAGTGGTATCCCCTGGGCTGACCAACAACTCGGAAGCATTGGATATAACTGGTGCATCGCCCAGGGCCCTGACGCAAGAAGATGAAAATAACTCGCCAGCAGGGACACAGGAAGCAATGTCTGAGCCAGAGGGTGAATCCCCAACGACGCAAACCCCCACCGGGAGCACACCACCGAGAACCTGGTCGAGGTCACCCCACGCGATACAACCTACGGCCCAATCCACCCCCGAGTCAGAAGTTAAAGGACTACGCCTGTCGGCTGAAACCCTGAAGTCGTCAACAAGGGACACGCAAGTACAGCGCTGTGTATTTAGACTATGATACATTGATCACTCGATTCTGGAACATTGTGAGCACAAATAAAAGTTTGTAAAGTTGGACAGGGATGTAGTGCCGTTAGCACTCTAGTTTATGCACGCACGCACCCACTCATCCGCAGGCCAGGCATGGCCTGCGGGGAACCAATAAATGGAAGGCGTGTGCTCGGACACGTCACTTCCGACCAGCATTGGGTGTAAGGCTGACTGGTGTCCGCTGCGCGCCTCCACCCCTGCGCTAGCTATCAGCCTAAGGCCTGGCCACTGATCCTGCACCACTACAGTGAGCACAGTACAGCAGGCTCCAGCAACTCACAGTCTTGGCAGGGATATGTAGTAAGTGTTTGCTAGCATTATAAACAGCCCATCAGCTACAGTTAACTCAAAATTGTTTCACATTGATAATGCTAAACCAAGTATGTCAGTTAGTTGTTAATCCGCTGTAGCTTTCATTAGCCAAGGTCGGCATGTACCCCTATGTGAAAGAGATGTTTGTAGCAAATGCTGCAAACGAGGAGGCAGACTTATCTAGCTTTCATACAGTGCAATGCAGCAAGCCACTGAGGCTGTGCTGATCTGTGAGAAATGAAGATGGCAGGAAAGCACAGTATTTACCATTACATGGCACATTCATGCTTTCTGCCTGCGCTGGCGCATAATGTGTTACCTAGTGCTAATGCAGGCACCCTTCCACCACAGTGCCAGGGTGCCTGCATTGTAGGCAGGACTGTTTTTGTACAGGAAGGGATACCTTCCTACAGAAAAACAATCCTTAGAGGCATTTTCCTCTTTCTATATGTGACACATAGACAAAGGAAACAGCGAGGAGAATTAAAGTTATTACTCCTCGCTGTGCCTCTGGTTGGGAGGAGTACAATTCGGACACATTGCCAGTTCTCCCAGTGTTGATAAATCTGAGAATGTGTCAGAATCCATGGGTGTGTGGGAACACTCACGCTTCCATGGTGTAACGTAATGCAAGGCAGAAATGTAGGCTGCCTTGCATTACTCTAGATTTACTGGGTGATGCAGGGCCACGCAAGGCGGCCTTGCGTTGCATTGGTAAATCTCATGTTAGGTTTTGCATCATCCTGCGTCCTCTTGCATGGCGCACGGCGACGCAAAACCTTTAATAAATGTGGCCCGAGGTATGTTTAGAAGGAAAAAGGACTCTTCATCAATGAGTGTTATTGAACACGTTGATATTATCCTCGAAGGGTATATTGGTGATAGAGTAGGGATTCCTGTATCTCAATCTCTTAGTAAAGTCATCAAACAGAATCTCCCATTGGTCGTAGAGACATGTGCTTGTCGAACTGAAGTGTATGAAAGGAGCTAACATTGGAAATGCATTTCAAATACAGTGAAAACAATGTGGCGCCACAAGAAAATCAGAGATTATGATGTCCAAACCTTAAGGGCTTTATTAACAATTTAGTTCAGATTCCAAGTTAAATCAGCCTGAAAAATTGAAGAAAACATATTGTAAGAACATACATATTTAAATGATCATAGTCTAAATGTGTATATTATAAGGAAATTGATACGAAATAGAATCACATACAGCAAACAAAATATCAACTAAGCCTGTTCCATAAATGTAGCGAGGAGACATTTTATGAAGAAGGTATTAGCATCAGATGAAACAAGTTTAAGGTTAAAGAAAAAAAGTCTGAGTGCCTAAGCATGAAGTTCTACATTCTGGGCAGGGAAAATCAGCAGAGTCTCAGCGACAGTCATGACAGGGTCTGGTTTACTATTTTAAAGAACACACAATTAAAGCATGAAAGAAGATTCTCGAAGGCTTCTCTATGTCGGTTTTCACCAAACAAAATAATCTGAAGAAAGATTTGCCTGGGAGCAAGTAGATTCCCTAGTTTCCCAGCTGTCAACATAGGAGCAATGATCGGGGCGACTTTGCATGTATTGTCAGTCCGGTTTGCCTGGTACATTGGGGTCTCTCCCATCATCTCAGTCTCAATATCTGAGGCTAACTTCTACTTAAGGTTCAGTTGCCTACCAATCTAATTCAATAAGCAATGAGGCTATTCTAAAGTGAAGGCAATAACAATACACCTGCAGAGGAGAACAAAAAAACAAGGCTCTGGCAAACATTTATGAAAATGCAACATGTGCAACTTCACACTGATTATAAGTTAAGGCACTGTTAAATTCAAAATGATTTCTTGATGGATATAGTTAGCATATGTATATATACCGAGTACATTTTCAGGAAGGAATATATTTTCTATTTCTAATTAATACATGTATTATACATCATCTAATGTACGGGTGGCTCTCATTTAAGTGAATATGTAGCTACTTACTACATTTGATTAATAAAATGTACACAGATTTATATGGTTAACCAAATACTGAGTTTATGAGTTGCATGTAGAGGGGTAGAGCTCTTAATTATGCTGCTACACTGGTGATTGACATCTAAGAAGATACTTAATTTGAATTCGTGAGGAGTTATAACTAAAGGCAGAATTACTCAAAGGCACAGTGCTAAGAAGTCCCAGCACAGTATCTTAACCAAACCTAAACATGATGGATTCGGTTTCAGAGTTCACCAGGGCGGCTCCTCCATTTGAGCAGAGGAGCTCGTCCCACAAGTCCCAGAGCGGAAAAATAAAATGGTAATAAAGTACATTTATTACCATTTTCTTTTTCCGCAACCCATCCTGAACTGAAGTGTCAGGACCGGGGTGAGAGGGATGAGGGGGGGAGCAGTAGAGAGCTATGCCCTTTAAAATGCACATGTGGCTTTGGTCGGCCATCTTGGGCCGGCCAAACATGCGTATTCTAAAATTCTGTAACACAGCTTTCTTAAACAGCTGGGTTAGAGAACAAGCAGGCCTCTAGTGCTCTTAGGAGATCTGGGAGAGCCTGCGCTATACAATCCTGGAGCCGCTTTCATGCTGTGAAAGCAGCGCCAGGATTTGATAGTGCTGTTTCCTGCATCGGAGCTTCCTGTAAGACACCTGAGGGAGGAGGACGTCGTACTGCAAGTCACCGAGGTAAGTCTATTTGAATTAATTTCTTTTGTGCCCCACCACGCCCGGTACAGGCCAGTCATCACTGGAGTCCACCACTCTATTAATTGGCTATTGAGACTTCCAACAGTACGTGTGACTATCAGCTACTTATTACAACTATACATATGCCAGGCAATGGGCACCTGTATCAACTGCGTTTACAAAATGGTTCAGTCTTAAAGTCTTAGTCAGCAGGATGTCTCATTAAAACTGACATTCTCCCTTTTTTGACCTCACACTGCCACAAAACAAAATTAATCTCCAGTCTGCAAAAAATTATTCGGAAGGCCATACACTGTACTTCCCAAATGGGCTGCAATGCCACACTTTTGGCAAATTATGCACTACACAATTGCTAATTTACAACCGGAAATTGATTTACTTTGAGCTACATTTGCACTACTATAGTGTAAATCTACATGGAAGTAAATCTGCACCCATTGATGGGGACGGGTATTATTAAAAAACATGTCGCTTGCCAATTTAGATAGAGGGCAAGGACAGAGATGTAGTCCCCTCAATCCATAGTCATTGTAAATCCATATTCAGGGTGGTAAAGAGGTGGGAAGTACCCACAATTGGTAGGGTGCGGTGTAAGGGATTTCTTCTTGAGGAAAATATTTTGTCTTGTGGCAAGAGAAAAAACCATTGTTGAATATTTAAACAAGCACACATATACACTGTGTACAGTTACATTTATGTAAACACTTTTGTCAATACTCCTGGAAGCTCCAACTGTTGTAGCTTATCAGAAGTGGTCGTAGAACACTTTGAGAAATTTTAACAAATCCCAAATCTACACAGCAATTTACTATATTTTTAGAAAAGCATTCTATGATTTATTGACAAAATTAGATCTTACCAATTTCATCTTTGAGGAGTACCAAGTGCCAGTTACAAAATGTTGAAAATGTGTTTTCGTGTATGTAGTTGGCAAAACTGCCCAATTGTGAATGAAAGTGCTACTGCCTCTGAATGTATGCTTTCGAGTCACTTCTGTTTTCATATCTTTCATGTCTGTGACTGGCAAAGACATTTTGCCATCAACCTGAAATTAGAGAGGGGTTTAGACTTAGCCAATTTCACCCATTGGTTAATTTGGGTGACATTACTTCAGCCATTGCTTCAAGAAAATGTCAATCACATTTAGATCAGGTCAGAGAAGTGTTTCTCTTCCATCAACTTCAATGCATTTAGTTAGTGGAATAGTCATATCAGTTCACCATTGAGGGTTTCTAATACAATGCATGTTCTGTGAGTAATCCTTGCATTGCAAAAGAAGGCCATTATTATTGTAATTATTTTCACAATGTGCAGCTCAGTAAGTATTTTAAGGATCTGGTCAATATGGAGCCTATTGTTTTGTCATGTTAAGTGTATTTGTAAAGTGCACTATCACTCACAAGGATATCCTGCAGCTAACTGGTGCATGTGCCTAGCCCTGCCTATTGCACGTTGGTTAATTCAAAAGCCAGGTCTTCAGCTTCTTGTGGAATTCAAGAAGAGAGGAGGAGACTCTGATGTGGAGTGGGAGGCTATTTATATAGTCTGAGCAGGTGATGTTAGCTAGAGTGATCATGTATGCATCGAAGCACTTGGGGCTGAGCGATGTACCTTGGAGGCATTCCACAGATGAGTTTCCAAGCTTCCGAGGAGTAAGGTGCTAGACTGACAGATTGTGTTCCATCCTTTAAGAAGAAGCAAATCCAGTAAAGAGCAGATGCCTGTTGAGGATGGAGTGTGAGACTGTGTCAAATGCTGCAGAGTGGTCCAGGAGAATGAGGGCTGCTGTGTCGCCTCTGTCAATGATCATGTGATTGTCATCCGTGGTGGCAATGAGTGCTGTTTCTGTACTTTGGTTGGGCCTGAATTTGGACTGCATGGCATCAGGAAGCTGCTGATTACTGAGGTGCTCAGTGAGGCATCGGTTGATTGATTTGCCGAAGAGCTTTGCTGGGTATGATAGGTGGGAAACAAGTCTGTAGTTGAAAAGAGTTGCTGGAATAATGGATCGTTTCTTGAGTAGGGGCATGAGGGTGTAATGCTTCCCGGTGTCTGGCAAAGTGGATGAGTAGATGGAGGCATTGAGGATGGGTGTTACTGCTTCACTGATAAGTAAGAGTCCTTTGGTGTAGGTATGGTGGGGCAAGTGTCAGATGGAGCGCCCGAGTGGATGGTTTTAATGGTAGTAGCAATTTTGATGGTGGTGATGGCAGGCCACAAGATCAGGGTGGGAAACATCCTTTTCAACGCAACTTTTACCACGCAGTGCCTTTACGACGCAACTATTACAATGCATGTCATTACAACGCATTGCGCTGGGGCGCTCTAGGATAGGGAATGGATTTAATTTACTATCCAACACCTTCCCTACTATCCACGGGGACTGGAGTTGGAATAGTAAATTAAACTATTCACTATCCAGCACCCCTTAACGCTATGCTTTGTAACAGCATGCGTTGTAAAACTTGCAATGTAAAGGCATGCGTAGTAAAAGCATGCGTTGTAATGTCATACATCCGATCAGGGTATATTCTTTGGCGTGATGGCAAGCTGAGCTGTGACAGGGCCCGGAAGAGGGTCGAAGATGCTGTATATGGATGCGATTTTGCTGCAAAAGAATTCAGAGAGCTTGTTGCAAAGGTCTTTCTGAGGGGGTGATGTTGCTTGAGGTGGCAGGGGGTGCTGTGAAATTTTTGATGATGGTGAACATTTCTTTGCTGATGTTAGTGCCTGCATTGATGTGATATGCCAGAGCTTTGTGCTTGGTGTTACCTATCTGCTGGTAATAGCGTTTTAGGCATGATTTGAAGATGTCTTTATCTGTGATGTCTCATGATGGTGTTTCATCAGCCTGAGTTTCTCTGTGTCCCAACTTACTTGTTATTGGGCTCTTGCTGTTGGGTTTTGCTAGAGGGGGCCAGGATGTTGGAGTATGCGGTGATCCAGCTATTGAGGTTCTTGATGGTTTTTGGCAAGTTGTGCTTGGGCTAGTGCGGGAAGAGGGCTGAAGCCCTTTCCCCTTCTGTGATGCGTTTCCAGCTGTGGCAGGCAGATCCGGTGGTGGTAGGCCTGTGGTGGTACACAATGGGTATGCTGAGACTGACGAGGGCGTGGTCTGCCCATGTCATAGTTTGTGGCTTGTTGACTATAGTGTTGCTGATTGATGAGAAAATCGGGTCCAAGAGGGTCCTATAACTCGTGCTCCCACTATGCATAGTATTGTCAAAAATGATGTCATTTCAGATGTTCTGACTGGTGTTATCAATGCTGTCATTGAACATATCTTCAGTGATGGAACATATAAGGGTATAAGTAGTGCATGGCGAGGGTGAGAGTTATAGTTACTTCTGGGCTCAACTTATAGTTACTTCAGTTAACTATAACTGGTGAATATAACTTTTTTTTGTTTAAAATGTTAGGTTACAACTGGCATTGGCACCTATTTCGAAGTCACTTTAACACTTGTTTTTTCAGTAAATTTTTCAGTTTTAAAAAAATAACTAATTATAACTGTCAACATATAAAAGACAGGCTTATTGGTTTTGTCAAAAGGTCATTGCAATTTCTAGTAAAAAACATTCAAAATAAAATGTTTATAGCAAAAAAAACATCGACCAAGTATCAGATTCTTTCTTATACACCCGTCAAACCACATAATGCAGCCATAAGACCAACCACAAAGGACCCCTGCATTTAAGCTGAAGACCAAAAGCCCTAGCACTAGGAATGCTTAAAAATATAATGATACTTAACTGGGATCATGTCCTCTAGACCCAAGGAAACATAGGGTTAAGGTTTTTAAGCATTTCTGGGGGCTACTACCCCCACAACACTTAAAAATATTTTGGCGGAAACCCCCAACCAGATTGGGGCACTGCCATGAACAATAAGTATTTACATTAGCCCACAAAGGGCTTTATGGGAAGCTTCTTCCTGAAGCATGGAATAATAAATGAGTGGCAGGGAAGCTCATTTATTAATCTTTCTTGTTTTCATTATTTTATTTGTGGGTGTCCTGTTCCCACCTGGGACTCCCACAGCTTTTTTTTAGTTTAGAGCCCTAGAACCCTAACAGCCCCTGCCAGCTCTCATTGTGGGTGCTGGCAGAAGCCGGCCCTTTTTTAATTTGGTGGGTGCTCACTGAGTACACCCATATGTCTTAAATACATGGGGAGTTGATGAGGGATCCCCAAGACCATAGCAGCCCCTGCTGCTTCCTAAGCCAGCATCCATCATGAAGGCTGGCAGGAGCCAGCATCAACTATGCTCCTGCCCTATAGGGGAGGATTTTAGCTCAACTCCCGCAACAAGAGCAAACATCTTTCCCTGTCCATGCATGTGGGCATGGAACAAAAGAAAATGTTTGCTCCCACCCGGTTGGAGAATTACTTCTCCTGTCAGAGGCGAGTGACAGTGGTTGAGCCACAGAGGATGGGGTCCATGTGGCTGAATTATGACTCAGTGAGAGGAGCCTCACACCCGCCTTCGACCAAAAAAAGAATCTGGTCCTGGGGTATAAGGTGCCCGGGCCATACAATGGCTTGAGAAGAGGACCACTTCCCCTTTCCCCATAAAAAAGGAATTATCCCTGGGGAATGGGATACCCGGGACGATATCACGGCTCAGGAATAAATAAAACTAAAAGCAACCAGGGGGATCGGGTCCCCAGGGCGTAAAAATCACTCAGGAGGGGGCAGCACACCACTCTGCCCAATAATTAGGTTGCGCAAACTCCTGACCTCTCCCTAGGTGCTTAAGACCCTCCCTAAGTGTTTTTTGTGGAACCCCCGCCCACCAGGTTTACGTTTTTTTTAACTCCTTTTCCAGGACAGGGAACTGAGTCCTAAAATGGTTTTGCTGATGTCAATGAGATCTTAAATTTAGATCTGTTGGCCACATGGCAAGTGTGATAGCTACATACATTTGGAACCTTTATTTCTCAAAAACTACTGAATGCACACTTTCTGAACCAAGATCTAGCTTTTCCCCAATTTTGTTATAAATCCGTTTAACCGTTTTGTAGTATTGCTTTTCAGTTTTCTTATGAAAATTGCCACTGCTTGACGGAACACCCCAAAACTTTTTGGGAATTAGAGTATGTGGATACCATTTTTAAAAAAAAGTTTTGTAAAGATTCTTCCAACATTGCCATACCTATTAGTGAGCCAAAAAATGAATTCCTAATGGAAACATGGTCCTGGCTATAACTACCCAGTGCAACTGAAAAAAGAATATATATATTTTAAGGCACATTCGCTGACGTTGCTGCCTCTTCTAGAGACAAGCCTGCGGAAGGGTAGGGCACCCCTTATTCTCAGTTTTGTTGCATCCTGTTTATTTACTCATTCCAAAACAGCACAATCTACCTGATGTGTTTCAGAGCTCTTGGCTCCTTGGTCACGGGTCAGGGTATGTTTGCTTTCCCCAAACATAAATACACCACGTGATACATTTAATTCCACAAAATAAAAGTAGGACTTTCATACATTGTCCAATGTACATAGAATGCAGCGGCAATCTTAAGACATTTTGTGCTCTTTTTGTGGTCCTGTAATCCACTTTTGTATCACATTTCTGCACAGATTAAATAAGTATACATTATAATACAATGCTCTCCACATGTATTCAACTGCATTGTGGGCTGTGGACCTGTTGTTCTACCACTTCCCTTCCTGCCTATCATGAACAAGTAGCTTGTTGCCTGATTCACCTCCTCCATATCGTCTGTTGTCCGAGTCCATGCACCAACCCACTCTCACCTGACCTGCATGGTCCAAAGTGCTAGCACTGCCCTCCATTTACCTTGATGTCGCTTCCCATTCCTCCTGCCTCCATTGCCCAATTCTCTGCCTCATCATTCCCCTCGTCTGTGCTTAGATTGCTTACTCTCCTTCCCCCTGCCCTCCAATGTCTGTGTGCTTGTCCCTGCTCCCTCCTGTTTGCTCACCATGTTCCGTGGACCTACCACTGTCCCTCCTATCTACTCTGATGGGTTTGTTGAGGCACCCCTCTCCCTCACACCTGACTAGCATGTTCAGATGACTGCTGCATGTCCCTGCCACATCCACCCTGCCTGTCTGAGTTTCATGCCCCTATCCCCTCCCTCCTGTCCTCCATGGTTCACTTTGCAGCCAATCCCTTCCTTCCTCCATGCTCTGTTGTGCTGCAACTTCTCCGCCTGCCTATATTGAATGGTCTGTTGTGAAGCCCCTTCCCCTGCCCTCTCTTGCCTGTGTCCAGCCACTACCCATCCCTTGTGTCCTCCATGGCCCTTTGTGCATGCCCCTCTCCCCTCTTGTCCACCATAGCTATTGTGCTGCCACTAACCCTTCCGGTTGCCATGCATAGCCTTCTACGTTGCCACAGCCACTCCCACCTATCCTGTGTGGTCAGCTTGCTGCCCCTGACCCCCTCCCACCCACCACCTTCCTTCTGTTAGCTGTGTGTATACCATTATGATCTTCTTGTTGCCCTCCATGGTGTGCTGTACTTCCAATGTAGACCCTGCCTGCCCACCACGGTCAACCTGCTGCTCCAGGCCTTCCCCCTTGCCTCCTGCCCTCCATTTCCCATGTGCAGGCCCTTATCCCCTCAATCCTGCCATGTCTGGTCCGTTGTCGTGCCCCTTCCCCTCCCTCCTACCCTTCATGGTCCGTTATGCTGCAACTGACCCTCCTTTCTGTCCAGTATGGTTAGCTTGCTGCCTTTGCTTCTTTACCCTCTGCTCTCGATTGTCCATGTGCATAGCCCTGTCCCCTCCCTATTGCTTTCCATGGTCCGTTGCACTGCACTGCTTTCCTGCTTGCCCTCTGTGATGTATTGTGCTGCTGCAATCCCTGGTACCAGTCTTGATTAGAGCGGCAAGTGTTCTTACACATGAAATCGAGTTATCTGAAAGGCGCCTATCAATGGAGCCACATCTTTTTCCTCTGGTAACTCTTGACGGATCCAACAAAGCCCTACTGGCTACGCAATCATCTTTAACATCGAATCTTCCACCATGTCAACACGAGTCCAGCCTCTCAATTTCACCTACGCAGGCCACGCCAAGGAGGAAGGTAGCAATCTCTCTCATAAATACGCCCCGAAAGGAGCCCACTCCTAAACCATTAGCGTACTAGAACAGGAGTACTACAAACATGAAGCAAAAACTTTCCAAAAACACTTGTACTACCAGACCAAAAACAAATATTATAACAGCAGTACCTATAGTGGATAGTCCATCATTACCCCAAGTACCCCCAGATGGCCCCTTCTGGACTGAAGTATTCAAAAGGCTAAATCAAAAGTAGTGCTCACAATAGAACATTGAAAGCATCCCCTGCCGCACTTCTCTCTAGTCTCCTGGGGTTGCCAGGATTCCTTATTCAAATGATACCGTGTCTTTTTTAGAGCAAAGCCCGGCACAAACCGACGATCCAGGAGGGTAAAACGTTCCTCCAAACACAAGAAGCGTAACCAAAGAGAAAGAGAAGAAAAAACACACGGGCAGGAACACTTAGTTATCAACATCTCTGATTACACACTTACAGATGAAGAACTCACAGTGCTGCAGAAAGGGACGTCCTTTGTCCCCACAACCCAAACGAACTCGTTAGAACTTGAGGTCAGCTTATTTAAGTTAATGCGGAAACTGAGACTACGACATTTCTTTGATAACATTTCACCCAGACCATTAACTCAAGAACCAGATCAATTGAAGGGTCCACGACCAAAGAGTATTTTTATGGCTCCCACGAGTCACAAAACGTTGGATCTATTCGAGACAATGGTAAAACAAGATCTCAGCAAGATTAAATGTGAAACCAAAAGGAAAAAAAACATCACCAACAAAGATTTGAGTCTATTGAAGAATCTGGCAAACAATGAAAATATCACCTGTGTGAAGGCAGACAAAGGCGGAGGCCTAGTCATTATGAACACTACCATGTATCAGAGTAAGATAGCGGATCATTTATCAGACATCAACACCTATGCTCCTTTGGATCACAATCCTACACAAGAATATTTAAAAAAGCTTACAGTCATCGTCTTAAAAGCGAAGGATGATGGAGTGATCACTGAAAGAACAAAGAATTTTCTGATCAAATCTAACCCTAAAAGTCCCACTTTCTATATGATGCCCAAGGTGCATAAGAATTTGTTTGATCCAACTTTACGTCCTATTGTCTTTACTAAAAACAGTATACATGAACCCACAGGTCAATTTATTGATAAATATATGCAACCTACAGTGCAACGCATGTCGAATTATATCAGAGACACTACTGACCTCTTAACGAGATTGAACATGTTACAAATGGAAACCAATGAACAACTGGTGCTATGCACAGCAGATGTTAAATCCTTGTATACCTCAATTCCACATGGAGCAGGAATTGAGGCGATGGAGGAAGCAATACTGACAACAGAATATGACTTACCTTTTCAAACTTTCCTTATGGAATTAATTGTATTTACATTATATCACAGTTACTTTAAAGTTGATAACCTCTGGTACCAACAACTGGTTGGAACGTCGATGGGCAATTGCGCAGCCCCAGTGTATGCCAACATCTGCATGAAATCGTACAAAGAACACAACGTGCTGAATGACCCTCTTTGGACAACGAACTTAAAAATGTTTGTTCGTTATATCGATGACATCTTTATTCTATGGAAAAAACACTAAAGAATCATAGGAAAGAGCATTATTGGAACTCAATATGAAGGACGAGAGAATACAGCTCACATGGGAATTATCGGATACCACCATCACTTTTCTTGATGTACGAATTAATCTACACCCAGGTGGGATAGAAACAGAAATGTACCGTAAAGAGACAGATAGAAATAACACTCTGCATTTCCAGAGTTTTCACCAAGAGCCATTAAAACAACATCTGCCCGTATCGCAAATGATGCGTGCTAAAAGAATCACATCCGACTCGGAGAAAGCAAAACTGAAGATAAGGGAAATGGGCAACAGGTTTCGAAACAGAGGTTACCCTGACACATTGATCAACCAGTCTGAACATAAAGTCAACAACATGCAGAGAGCAGATCTACTGAAGACACACACCAAAGACAAACAAAATAGGATGACCATCGTGTCCAAATACTCCACTGTGAGTTACAATTTCAAGAAAGTCATTCGTAGCCATTGGAATATCCTTAAAGCTGAACCTGATTTCAAAAATGCATTTGATGACCAACCTATTTTTGCTTTTACAAGGGGCAGGAATCTTGGTGAACTACTTAAAATCAAAGCAGACCCTATGGAGATTTTTCGTGGAACCAGACCTTGTTTACAATGTGGCAATTGTAATAATATCATTAGAGGAAACTGTCTAACACACCCAATGAAAGGACATAAAATCAAACTTCGGGTAAACGCTACCTGTGATACATCTAATACCATTTATAAGCTGAAGTGCCCTTGTGGGAAGGTATATGTTGGTAAAACTACACGAAAAACTAAAGTGAGACTGAACTAACATAAATCCAACATCAGAACTGGCAACGTCAAATCATCGGTAGCGATGCATTTTTCCGAAGCACACCTTAACATTTCCCAGTTACAATTTCTCATTTTGGAAGTTATCGAAAAGAAAGAAGGTCATGATAACAACTGTTTTTTGTTGCAAAGAGAAAATAATTGGATGTGTTTGCTAAACTCTCATAAACTGTTCGGTCTCAATGACCGTACGGAATTTACATGCTACCTTTAACTAATGGCATTTACAGAGCCTTGGACCTGTGACATGGGATGTAAGGTCCTTTGACTTTACGATCCACGCAAGTATTTTTTGGTTATATTACTGCTGATTGTTACTTTTTTTCTTTTGTTATCATTCAGGTTATTGTTATAACTTTATTGAGACTATCAACTACTCTGTTGCGAGTTCACTCGCTATAGTTTACCTTATTGACCAACTTCCAAGCACGTGATCGGACGCCGAACCAATCAGAGAGGGAATAAGATAGTGGGGATCAAATTGAGATGATACAAGTACAGAGAGTGGCGGCCGTGCACGGCCGCTTTGAAACACCGTGAACACTTCGTATAGCTGGTGAACTTTTGGGGGAGACGCCTCGCGTCTTAATAGTAAGTTTTGTTCATAAGACATACAATCCAGGGCGACTTTTTAACAATGGGAGTATGCAAGATTTAGTGTGTATAACGCGAACTTTTGTGTATTTTCACAGCCGGGTTGCTTTGAAAGCGAATTGATTTACGATCTGATTCAGTTGACAACTCATTCATGTGAGTGCCTGAGGGCAGCTTATACTCTTGTGTCATTTCAGAAAGTCACCTGGGGTCTTCACATATGCACAAACAGTTGATTGTTATTGTTTTGCTTATTTTGTTCATTTTTTATGTCATATTGATTACACCATTATTGTACCTTGTTTCAGCTTATGGTCCCCGATGAAGGGCCACATAGCCCGAAATGCATTGGACTGATGAATTAAGAGAATGTAATTGAGATGAAATGAATAAACTATAAGTTAAAAGGACATATAAAGAACATCCTACGGATTTATGAATAAAATAAGATCGTTGGATACCATGAACTATTGACTCCACAGTATCATTTGAATAAGGAATCCTGGCAACCGCAGGAGACTAGAGAGAAGTGCGCCAGGGGGATGCTTTCAATGTTCTATTGTGAGCACTACTTTTGATTTATCATTTAGGACGCCATTGACAAGAGACGCCACCCTGGGCGGCACTCCTGAACTTTGAGAAACTGTTTTGAATTTCTACACAACTTTGAACAATATAAGCGGTGCGCTTTTACCTCTAACTTTTACTTGTTGTATTCAAAAGGCTAACAGCTATAATAGATCCTATTCGAACCAAATTGTTTCAAATTAAAATTTAAGAGATCCCATTCAGGAAATTACTAGAGGCCGTAATTTAACTCAACTGATTAAAGGTTTGGAACCATCTACATCTAAAACAACGCCAACACTACCGTTGTTAATATCTTGGCCCAACCTCTGCCGCAACCAGGAATTCCAAGTCCAATTCTAACACAGGACACTCAAAATCCTCAAGAGAAAAGTGAAAGGGAGTTATTACGGCAGGTACCAACACCCCAAGCGGAATTAGGATGGCCTAAACAAGTAATACGTTCCTCTGAGACTTATACAGGAGCACCAGGCAACAATTCGCAACAATCTCTCGATCTCCCACCAGCAGCAGTTCCACTGGTATTGGTCTTGGTGAACGTACCCTCTCTTGGAGTAAATCAGAGTGAATCCACAAGACAGTTAATGGAAAAATGTCTGCACAGGCTAACAGCCAATCTCAAGAGGTTGCACGTGAGGAGTTATCAACTGTCTACTAAAATCCTCATGGCCAGGAGAGTGGACTGGGTGGGTTGTACAAGAAAATCTTTCACTAGTGACTGTGTGGTTATTAATTTTAATAAACCGTATACATGATCTTTTCTTTTGGATAACCTTTACAGATTGTTCCCAAGAACTTTGCAGATTATTCCTCTACCACTTGATCATTTTTATAACCAGTGTGTTAAATCATATAGGGAAAATAGGAACAGCAGAACTCTAGTACCTTGAGGCCCAAAAGTTAAGGAAGGCTCAAATAATAGCTTAGGGTTAAGGCTGCAGAATAGATTCACACCTCTCTCAGATTTGGAGTCGTGCGACTGACTAAATCCTCCACCAGTACCATCTGGGAGAGAATCTGCTTTGGCTCTCCAGGTGTTAAACCTACAGGAGAATCCACCAACCCTAGTAGTTATGGAGAGGCCTAGTCCAGTAGCAATTCCTAATCCAACTAGTCAGGAGAGTGATATGAGTATTGCACCACCGCTGACCACTGTAGAGGAAAGTGGGTATAGCAATGGAAAAGAGAAACCTCTATTCTGACCTTTCTGTCTTTACATAATAGCATTAAAGTCTATTCGCAATTTCATACAGGATGCATCAGGGTATATGAAATCATTCACTTAGACATAGAATTAATTATTTTCCATTTATTCATCATTATAACAAGTTATTTTTTCATTTTTTTGATTATATTGTCAAAATTATCGTGCAGTAGTATGTCAACATGTGTACAAAAATTTAAATACAGGGCTTAGACTAAGCTTAGCAGGAACCCCTTAACAATCTTTCTACATATACTGTCACTCATACCATCAATCATACAAACTCAGGCTCTCATATTTTCTGTCCTAACACAACTAACACAACATACACAGTGAAAAAATAATAGTGTGTCCTCTAATGGACTCCTCAGAGTGATGCTCAACCCGTGGGTTGAGTCTTCCTTTTTGTATTTTTGCAGGGATTAGTGATCTTTTGTAATCCTTTGCTTTCTTTCTTCAAGGTTTGATTCTATTTTGTGTGAGGGTCTCAGGTGCGTACGGCCTACGTACGTTTCGGTGATATCATTGCTTTAGTTCACCTTCTTCAGGGCCAACATGAAACTGGACAACAGACAGATACATGCATTCAATTAAAACCAGGGGGTTCTCATTATCTGAAATAAGAGCATATATACCTGCATTAGTTACTGAGCATCCAAATAAACAATACATTTCTTAATTATTTAACGTACAGTCTGTGCTATAGACAATTTTGTGTTGAAGTCAAAGATAGTTGGGTGACATAGTGTGCTGGGCCTTTAGTACCTTAATCCCCAGAATTAGGAAGAATCATGTAGCAAAGAGGGACATATAGCGAAGAGGTTATAAAAAAAGTCTTGTGTCCTGGGAGTGTTAAAATGTTTGTAGGTAAGGAGTAATTTCTCCCTGTGCATTCATGCTGAGCATACATTACTTGCGAGGAGCTTTTGTATCTTCACATGCAGGGAGTTTACAGAAGTATGATCTACCTTTGTCAATTCTGTTCCTTTCAGAGAAATTAAAAAAAAAGTTTTGGTCTGATGAACGTCGAATGTTCTGACTCTCTATGTGCAGATATTAGTCCTATAAAAGGGAATGCAATTGAAACCTGATGAGAAACTATTATGGTTGTGAGACATGGAATAAAATAGGGCTGAAAACATATGCGTTTACCCAAATGTCTGTGGTCCACGGTGTGCCTTTGTAAATCCCGTATTTGGATTGAGTAATATCTCGGGCATGCACCGTGACTGGTGCAGCTCTGACACCTGGAAGGCAATGGGGCAAGATATAACCAAAATACGAGGAGGGTTTGAATATACTGCAATCCACATGGCTATTGATCTTAACTTGTATGTAAGATGTTGGAATTGCCTCCGTTGTTATGGTGCTATGTCTCGCTATGTGTGGCCTGCTTAAGAAAAGATTCTACAATGATTTACAGGTCATCCACTTAATTTTAAAGTGCCCTGGTTCAGACTAGTGGATTGTGCACAGGGAACAACATGCATCCTGAGGCTGCTTAAAAATGACACTATGGAGCTGCTCGAGGCGCACGTCACATAAATGCTAAGGTCTAAGTGAGAGATAGTTTCGTACTGCCTGGTGACTACTGTGCTGGTCAGGTTGCTCTGCGGTTTGTTATGTTATGGGTGCACTGTCTCAGGTGCAATATGGCTACTCATAATCACAATATTCACACGCAGGACACTATACAGTGGGGCAACTGAGTAACAAGTTAGATAACGGCCCATGCGTCTAACAATTTTTAGGCTTCCTATTACTACTATGGCTAAGTCTTTTTCTTTCCTGCCTATCCGTAAGATGTTATATTTCAGGGCTATGGTGGGTTAACACATGCTGAAAGTAATTTAAACAGAGCGGGCGGCTGAATTGCAAATGGGAACTCTCTGCGCTTTCCTAGGCAGATAGAGCATGCGTACCTCTAGTATACCTTACTAGAGTGTGTCGCTTACCTGTAGCCACAGAATTAGTCGTCTCAGGGGGGGCGCCTCCGGCCGATGTCTCTGCCACAGACATCTGGCGAGTAGCCGTCTTCCACTTTTATAGGATTAAAACTACTTAAGCGGTCACAGCCGGGTCGGGGCCCGGAACTCAATGTGCTAAGTCCTGCGTGTAAAAATAAACGTAGGACTACGCGTAAGTGTGCTCACTCTGAGATGTGAGACATAGAGAAAGGACTGGTGAGTGTTTCCTATATGGATATTTCAACATGGCGCTCTTCAAAAGATAAGACGAATCACTCAATTTATCTGTTGAATCACAGAATCAAGTCGAGAATGTTACTGGGGATTAAGTGTTAGAAACTCTCTAGATGAAAATTGTTTAAATAAACATATTTTTGATATTTCTGACAATTTTATTGGACATCCATATTGAAGTCAATTTGAGAAGGGAAACCGTAAGTAATGAGAGGATAGGCTATGCATACTACCTCCTATCGGTGAGGTTTGGAGTAGAAGAGCCTACTCCAACTGAGCTGTGAGGTAGGGTAGAAGATTGAAGGCTTCCCAGTATGTTTAATCTAGGAGATGTGGGTATTCATGCTTGTTCCATTGTCTTCCAGATGTGGTGGCACGTAGACTCAACTTGTTGGAAATGCTTATTGGGCTCGCTAGAGGGTTCAGTATTAAACTGTTGAGATTAATCAGTGATAATCCAACAAATCTCTTCGTTGTGGCCATGACGTACCGTATCTAGATGATATATCCAGAAGGTTTCTCGTTGTTTTCTCTGTTTGGTCATGTCTTTACCCGGCATGTGCTGTACTCGTTCTAGAATAAGCCAGCGCATGTCCTTCTCTGTGTGGCCATATTGGGTGTAATGTGCTACCATGGGAGCATTTATTTTTCTGGTTCTAACAGCAGATTTGTGTTCAGAGAATCTCACTCGAAATTCTCTGGCAGTCTCTCCTATGTAACCTAAACTGCAGGGACATAAGATAAGATAGATGACATTAGGGGTTTTACAGTTTGTCATCTCTTTGAGCTGGCCAGTTTTGTTTCTGTACGTCCACATGTTGCCAGGAATGACCTGATCGCAGGCATGACAGGTGCCACATTTGTGGTTCCCTTTTGGTAGTGGCTTGCCGTCAATAGTCCATTGGTATGTTTTATCTTTTTGTTTTTCCCTGCTGTGGACTAATTTGTCTCTGAGATTAGGATTCCTTCTGAACGCGATCAGGGGCCTACTTAGTTCTGTCGTGTGGTCATGAGTATTTAGGATTTTCCAGTTTTTGTTTATAACTTGTCTGATTTTGTTATTTAAAGTTGTGTGGTTTAAGACACAAACCAGATTCTGGCTTTGGGCTTTAGCAGTTTGGTTAAGGAGGGCGTCCCTGTTATAGTATTTAGCTCTTTTTAACGATTGACGAATCAATCTTTTAGGGTACCCTCATGCCAGTAAGCATACTTGTAGCTTATTGGCATGTATCATGAAGTCTTTTGTGTTCGTACAAGGAAAGTGGGTACACCATCGCATCCTGGAATATTGCAGGAATAGCCTCTAAGATAAGACAGTACGATTGGCAAACCCTGTGGCAATCATTGGAGATCATATTTTTTCAGGAGACTTGGGCCATAGACCCAGTCTTTTTTCATGGGTTTCGTAGTTTTCATACCCCAGCAACTCCATCGGCATATGGGAGGGCGAAGTGGGAGCTTTTAACCCTAATTGCGAACACTACACCCTACCAACTCAGACAAATTGGCTCTACCAATAGCCATTTTCAACTTTTCCAAATTGTTAATAGAAAAGAGGACACCTGGTTAATTATTAATTATTATAATAATGAGTTTGGGAGTAACCTGAAGGTAGTCATAGACACATTAGGCAGAGAAACTTCTTACAGCCAAAGTCAGGGGTCGTGTAAACCTTATATGGGCAGGGGATTTTAACATCCATTTATGTAAATATAATGGGACCATGGTATGTGGACTAGACGACCCATATGGTAACCCTCTACGGCATTTCATACATAATGAGTATGGCGAATCTTTAAACAGATTACTATATAAGTGGGATTAGGCCATAATAAGTCAAGTAAAGGAAGGTGAGTTAGGGAGCACTTTCAGAAGGGGAAACCTTGTTAGATTTTGTCTTAGCATAAGCTTCATCAACAGGAACAGTGTTTCACAAGGGTACCCAATTTTCCTGCTACAGCGACCATGCCATCTTATATATCCAACTAAGCATTCTGTCTAAAGTAAAAGGCTACCACCAGATAATAGAGGGCATATCCCTGACAAGGAAAATGGCTACAAATTGAAATGGTCACAGGCCCGAAAGCAAAATTTGCTCCCCGAAATTGTAGCACAAACCAAAAATGAAATCATATCTTGTCTGGAAGAAAGCCTCTTGCCCACATTTTTGGTAACTCAGTTTACGGCCCTCCTAATGAAATTAAAAGAAGCACTCACTCGCACAAAAGCACTGCCCAATACCCCAACCATTCGTTGGTTTGACTCGGCATGGCCTGAGCAAAAGGCAAAAGCCACAAGCCACTGCCACTGCCAAAGGATTTTTTAATTTCTCTCGCCTGGAAGGAGCCTGACACTCTGCCATAGCAGACTGCCCTAGATACTACAACTCCCAGGGGGGCATTGCGGCAGGGAGGAAGTCACGCACCAGATTTGCGCCACTCGGCGCTTAAAACTCAGGCGGCCTCCCGTAGTGCTGGACGACCGAGCAAAAGCCACAAGCCACAAGCCACTGCCACTGCCAAAGGATTTTTTCATTTCTCTCGCCTGGAAGGAGCCTGACGCTCTGCCATCGGGGGCCCCCCCTAGAGACTACAACTCCCAGGGGGGCATTGTGGCAGGGAGGAAGTCAAGCACCAGCTTCGCGCCACTCGGCGCTTAAAACTCAGGGTGGGCCTCCCGTGGCGTGGGACGCCCGAGCAAAAGCCACAAGCCACTGCCACTGCCAAAGGATTTTTTAATTTCCCTTGCCTGGAAGGAGCCTGACGCTCTGCCATAGTGGACCACCCTAGAGGCTACAACTCCCAGGGGGGCATTGCGGCAGGGAGGAAGTCACGCACCAGCTTCGCGCCACTCAGCGCTTAAGACTCAGGCAGGCCTCCCGCGGCGCAGGGCGCGCGAGGGGCAAGCCCGGGCCGAGGGCGGGCCCGTCCTTGCCCGTCATCGCCCGGAGGAGGCTGGGCTGGGCCGTGGCTCTTGGTTGTCTAGCAGAACATCCTAGCACTTATACTCATGGTAATTTATTTGACTTTCACTATTTACTTATAGCTGGGTATATACTGGAATTGTAAAGAGCCATATTGTTTATGTCCATTGCGTTTTACCGTTTGACTTTAAGTGTTGGGTTAAAGTAGCTTGGTGATTTATAAGATCAATTAAGAGCTCCAACCTAACACCAGAGGTACTTTGTGTATGAAACTCTTTGACTTATAGCTGAGTAAGGGGTTTACTGTGGATTTTAATATGGGGAAAAGAAAACGTCACAGCTCCGTCCCTGGCCAAAAGTCAAAAGGTTCCTGATCCTAGTACATCTTTCATGAAATACTTGACGGGGTCGGTCAGTGTTCTAGAGAGACAAATTATTTATGGAGGAGGCCCTAAATAAAGAGTTGCATACCCTGACTAACAACAGGAATGCTAGGTCACCCACTCATGGCCTGTGCGAGGGGGGAACAGAATCCCAAGTAGCAAATTTGGGTATTTATAATAGTTCTAATGGTTGTGTCCAGCCAGGGAGCGACTAAATTTCTCTAATTGACCCCAATGTCGCGATATTTCCCCCACCAAAACGACCATGCAACTCTAAGAAAAAAGAGACCCCTATAGAATTTCCTCCACTGATACATGAGGCTTTGACTACACAAAATATCCCAAGATTTAATCCCAGGTTAAACGTGGGAAAGGATCCTCCTGTTGCTATTAAAGTTAAAGAGCGCATATTTAGCTCCAAAAATAAAAATAAAAGCAAAGGTCAAGCTTCTGATAGTATGTCAGGTATAACAAATACCCTAACACAGTTAACTACTTTCGTTAAAGAGTCAATTGGTACCCTGGTTATCGAGATTAGAAAAAATTGAGTTAGATCTGGCATCGATCTCGAAGTCCCTTAAGGAAGGTTTAGATAATAACTGTAGTCAGAAAATGGGTACTGCCAAAGGATTTTTTCATTTCTCTCGCCTGGAAGGAGCCTGACGCTCTGCCATAGCGGACCGCACTAGAGACTACCACTCCCAGGGGGGCTTCGCGCCACTCGGGCTTAAAACTCAGGCGGGCCTCCTGCCCGATACTGGCATTACCGCACGCAGAGTGCAGATTACTGATAGGGAGAGAGTTAGCTCATTTCCAGATCCCATGTCAATGACATCAACCGCCCCTACTACAGTCTCCTTTAAGTGCATCCAGGTGAAAGGGGGAGTAAAGGCGGCTCATGATATGATATACACCATTTACCTCCATCTGATAATGGTCCCAAGCTAAGAACTAACGTGGCTCATGCCCAAGATCCTTTGCCCAACTTCACCAGTTTGAATCTCCCACCAGCCGTGGTTCCTTATACCCTAGTCTTGACAAACGTTCCCTGGCCCTCCGAGGGCGATAAGTAATCCTGGGTCACCCTGAGGAATAGAACCATTCACTGTTTAGGTGTTAAAACAGGATTGACAAGGGAGATGTTTGCTGCGTTTAAAATGGTGAGACGTGTTCCGTGGGTGGGCCCTCATAGAAAAACTTTCAAAGGGGACTGTGTTGTCCTGTCCCTGGGATCCCCAGAATTAGTACAAGAAATATTAACTTGATCAGGTGCAAATGAATTCATGGCTGAGGGCATAAAAGTTTTACCCCTGGGGTATTTTTATCGGCCAAGAACGCTGGTTACAAATACTGGTTGTCATAGAAGGCCACAATTAAATAACAACTGGAGCTATAATTTAGAAGTAACAAATAGGTATGGGCCTCTACATTCATTGGAGGAGGTTGACTGACTCCTGGATAGAGATGGACATTGATATACTGTAGTTGACCGGGCTTCCACAATTTCTAGGACGGGAAATTCTTTGGTACGGCTGGCAGAACCAGCTATCAATGTCTACAATGATACTTTGAGGGGGGGTAAAATAGTTGCTCTGTTTCCTAGACTTTGTAACGGTGTAAATCACAATGCCTGTAAGGGCTTACAAAGAAAGGAACTACCCTCCCCAGATGGAACTGAGAATGAAGTTTTTAATGAGGTGTTAAGAGAGGTAGTACCCAGTGATGAAATTACGGCTGTAACTTTTGATGGTTGCCCTGTTGCAGAAACACAGTTAGGGATGAGCTCAAGTCAGGGCGAGTGGGAACAGACATTAAAATCCCAAACGGATTCCGCTCAAGGGATGGTTAGAATCATTTCCAGGAATATTTCTGGGCTCCTATCTCAGGTTAGCAACCAGATATGGGTAGACTTTATAAGGAATTTTGACATTCTCTGCCTCCATGTGGTTGTTAAAGGAACTACACATAGATGGCTTTAAGACCTTCCACATACCAGGATTGCGATCAGCTCATGGCAGGAATAAAGGGGGGATTTGCGTCTATATTTCAAACATGTTAAGGGTCACGAAGATTAACATTATTAAGTCATCTACCTATTACCAAATTGTTAACATTAATTTTTCTAAGCAAATTAGGGTAGTGGTTATTAATTTCTACAATAATATAGGTAAAGGAAACTTTACCAATGTCCTAAAAAATCTTAATGACAACCTGAGTAATCTATCTGCACCTATGGGGAAGGACTTAATCATAATCTGGGGAGGGGACTTTAATACTGGTACTTGTTCTCAGACTCTGCACCCCACTTTGTTCATTCCAATAGGGGTGAAAGTTATAATGAGGATATGGCAACTCATGACCTCGGCTTTGCCAGTAAGCTCTGTTCCCCCCAGTAGAGTTTGGTCCCACGTTTTTGGCCGAGGACTTAGCTCTACGATAGATTTAATCATTATTCGAAATCGTTACGCAACTTGGATCAATGAATTTATTATCCACCCTAACGGGTTGATCGATCACCTCCCGCTGAGTATTAAGATCACGCTCCCCATTAAGAGCACAGTTTTGGTGGTTGAAAGTCTGATGTAGACACAAGATAGCGTAGTGGATCGCCAAAACAGATATTCCTTGAGATGTGGTGATAAAGATCCAGCGGTCTTGAACCTAAAGAATTTGTCTAAGGCTAGAGACCCCATTTTAGAGTGTTTACGTGAAAGGATCGCGTACAAGGATATACTGATATACTGACTGCGTATTCGCAAATCGTATTGGTGATACAAGAAACACATGAGTCGTCCCCATAAGGCGCTATCTAATAATAAGAAAGGCTTGTTTGATACAGTATGTACTAAGGCTTATTCTGCACTAAAGGCTGCTTTATATAAAACATATAGGGACTATGAGGAAATCAGGGGGTATAGGAAGGCATATAATTGTGCCAGGAATAAATGAAAGAAGGAAATTAAAGATCAGGCTTGGCAGAATCTCTTCGAAGCCTCTCTTCGTAGGGATTGCTCTTATTTCTAGCAGGCAGTAAAGGCACCGTTCTTTGCTAATAATGAGGTAGCTAGAGCAGAGGTTGCAATTAGTGAGAATTCTTGGGTAGAATTTTTCTCCCAGGTTTATGGTAAGAGGTTAAAAACGCTATGATCTCGCAAGATCCATCATCATCGGATATTCTTATTCCCTTTCTGTCGATTGATATTCACTTCACTCATGGCGAAGTCTTGATGGCGATAAATGAGAGCAAAGGTAGAAAGGCCCCGGGCCCTGATGGGACTCCGATAGACCTGTATAAATTTACCACGGATGTCTGGCCTCCATTATTAACCCGAGTGCTCACAGCTTGTTGTGCCGACAGGGAAAACCCTGCTTGTTACCGGCCTATATCCCTCCTAGACTCATTCATGAAAGTTGAAGGAAGGGTCATTCTCAATAGACTCCAACAGTGGGCCGCAGACAACAATATCTAAAATCCGGTCCAATACTGTTTTAGGGAGGTTAGGGGAACCGTTGAACAGGTTTTAAACTTTTCTTTATTACAGGGGAAATATACTCAAGCAAAAGAGGGGAAATTATTTGTGATATTTGTTGATCTTACCGCAGCTTTTGATTGTGTTGTTCATAGCAGGCTAATGCAAATTTTGGAGGGCCTGAAGGTTGAGTCCTCCCTGGTGTTATTTTTGAGGCAATTATATGCAGGAGCCACAGCCAGGGTGAGGTATGCCTAAAGGGAGAATGTACCAAGTCGTTCCGCTTGGAGAGGGGTGTTAGACAAGGTTGTGTACTGGCCCCGTTCCTCTTCTCATTATATACCAACGCTTTGGAGGATGAACTGGTGGCCAGGGCGAGAGATTCTCCACAAGTTAATGGCAAACAGATTGTCTCCTTTCTCTACGCGTAAATGACGTGGTTTTGATGTCAGGAACCCAACTTCGCTTACAAAGGGCCCTTACCACTTACATTGATTTTATGGAAAACAGGGGTTTGAAGCTTAATGTTAAGAAGACCTTTGTAATGTCCTGTGGTAAGGGAAGGAATAAACAGTGTAGCCTAATAGTAGAAAATGGTAAAATTGAATTTACTAAAATCTTTTCTTATCTAGGTATCCCACTAGAGGATACGGGGACTTGGAGCTCTGCGATTAAGAATAAGACCCTCCTTTTTAAGAGGTCGACTGCGGCTGTGATGTTATTCGCGAAGAAAATGGGTAGAAGGCCCCCGGGGATCCTATTAAAAATCTACCAAGCTAAATGTTTAAGCATAGCTATGTATGGGGCAGGAATCTGGGGGTTTTATGATGTTTCCTCTATTCAAGTAATAGAAAATACTTTTTTAAGATTTATATTAGCTGTCCCTCAAAGCTTGTCGGTTTTTAATTGTCACAGCGAATTGGGGATATCCCATATTGCTGATGTGATTGAAATGCAGCCGATGTTACTTTGGCATAGAGTCTGGACGTCGCCCTATTTAGGGGTAAATAGAGACATCATAAAAGACTCCTCGGGATTAGAACAATCTATAAAAGTTCCCTGGTTGAATTATATTAGAAAGCTGTCTAATGATCCAGGCAGATCTGACTTTTATACTAATCCGGATTCAATGTGCACATTATTTAGAAAAGAGCTCAAAGCTCTTTGTTTAAATCACTTTGAGTCTCTAAGAATTGGGCTGGAAATTAACAAAAGTACAGTGTTAGGGCATCAAATGACATTGGCCTTCAGCTCTATTCAACCAAACTTAGCGTGGTGCCTAGGTGGTTACGATAGATATGTCCTGACCAGGTTCAGGCTCAACTGTTTTCATTGCCTAGTATCTTTTCCAGCCACAAACGATTGGTCTAGGCAGCTCTGCCCCTGTCCGTGCGATAATCTATCTCCTCAAACCACAATGCATGTGATTCTTTTTTGTAAATTTTATGCTAATGAACTTGCAAGATGGATTATCCCTTTTTTAAAGCAAGGAGCATGGCGGCAATGTAGTCCGGCCTTTTTATTCCTACAAATATTGGAAAATGTGTATGTTATTGGAATCATGAATGGTTTCTTAAAATGTATATTAAGAAAAAGGAGAAGTATACATTTGTAACTGTTTTAATAATTGCAATAATCTGTGCTTTATGGGGTAGCTGTTATTGTAATGCACTTTTAAAAGATATAATGTATATATGAATTAGTTTTGCTATTTCTGCTTTTATGATTTTATCTAGTACTTAAAATCGAATAAAGCATTTTCTGAATCTGAATCTGACTCAGCATGCTCTCAAGCAAAAAAAGCCCTTGTAAATGCTTTAAAAATATTCCCCAGAGACTCAATAAAGATATGAGCACTGTGTATTGATTACAAACAAGCAAGCTTGAAAAGAGAGAAAGTTTTAAGGGACCAGGCGTGGCAGGACCTTGAACTCGCAGCCATTTCAGGTAGTAGATGGGATTTTTGGAAAATTGTGAATGACCCACTGATAATAAGTTTTATTTGTCAGATGCACGCCAATGCCACTGCTTGCATATGAAATTGGCAGGAATGGGGAGTGTACACGCTTCTTTATGATAGAAAAGGAAGTGAGACAAGGGTGCATACTCGCCCCGTTTCTTTTTTCTATCTATACAAATGGGGTAGAGGCCGCCATCTCTGCTACACCACGGGACCTGAAGATACCATGACACCCGACTGCACTACAACGCCAGCACTCTCCACACACTCAACCCCGGACGAGAACACACCTGCTACCGGGCCACCCCGAAGCGCACCCAAGGGCCCTTCACCTGCCGGAACTGCAGATTCTCCAGGATCCGACCCGCGAAACCACCAACCAACGAACCCTCAACACTCGCTCCGCCAAAATCTGGGACCTCCTCGACTCAGCAGCCCCAGACCTTGCCTTCCTGACAGAAACCTGGCTGAACCCCGCCTCTGCACCCGACATCGCCATAGCCATCCCGGAAGGCTATAAGATCGCCCGCAGACACTACACCAGTGTAACAGGAGGTGGAATTGCCATCGTCCACAAGAACACCCTCAGCGTCTCGACCAGCACCGATGACACCCTCAGCACCGCCGAACACCTGCACTTCCAGATTCACACTGATCCCAACACCACCCTCAGAGGAACCCTAATCTACAGACCCCCTGGACCCAGACCACAGTTCAGCAACTCCATCGCCGATCTCAACAGCATCCACGCCCTCGCCTCCACAGACTACATCCTCCTCGGGCGACCTGAACTTTCACCTTGAGAACAACAACAATGTCAACTCCACCACCCTGATCGACAACCTCGCCAACCTCGGACTCAGACAGCTTGTGACAACACCCACCCACTCCGCCGGTCACACGCTAGACCCCATGTTCTCCACAAGCCCCCATGTCTTCTTCAACCACATCACCGAAACCCACTGGGCCGACCACCGCTGCGTCCATTTCACCTTCAGAAAGCCCACCACACACCACCACACTCAACAGATGCCTCGTCGCTGCTGGGGCAAAGTCACCGAAGAAAAGCTAGCTACCACCCTCGCCCAAAGCCCACCAGCCAACCCCACCAAACCCGACACCGCCGCCCTAAACTTCTGACAGTGGATCGACGACTGCGCCAACACTCTTGCCCCGCTCAAGACACCCTCCAACAGCCACACCAGCAAGAAAGCCACCTGGTTCACTGAAGACCTTCAGGCCTCCAAGCATGCATGCCGGAAACTGGAGAAGAACTGGCTCCGCGACCGATCACCAGACAACTACACGGCCCTCAAGAACGCCACCCACAGACACCATCAACTCATCAGAACCACCAAGAGGACTGCATTCAAGGACCGCCTGGATAACAACGCACACAACAGCAAAGAGCTCTTCAGCATCGTGAAGGAACTCCCCAACACCAACGACATCCCCCTACGCAGGACCTGTGCGACTCACTGGCCACCTACTTCCACCGCAAGATCGCAGACATCCACGATAGCTTCAACGCCACGACTGCGCCGCCAAACACCGAGACCTCCACCCCCGCGTCCACCAGCCGCCTGATCGCATGGGCCAACGTCAACGACGATGACACCATCAAAATCATGAACTCCGTCCGTCTGACCCATGCCCACACCACATCAACAACAAAGCCATCACATTCATCGCCCCCCATCTCCGGAAAACTATCAACATCTCATCCGAGACAGCAACCTTCCCAGAGAGCTGGAAGCATGCCGAGATCAACGCCCTACTCAAGAAGTCCAAGGCGGACCCCAGGGACCTCAAGAACTTCCGTCCCATCTCCCTGCTCCCGTTCCCGGCGAAGGTCACAGAGAAAATCGTCAACAAACAACTGACCCGCTACCTCAAAGACAACAACATCCTGGATCCATCCCAGTCCGGTTTCCGCAGCAACCACAGCACCGAAACTGCCCTCATCGCCGCCACTGACGACATCAGGACCCTGCTCGACAACGGAGAAACAGCGGCCCTCATCCTCCTGGACCTATCAGCCGCCTTCGACACGGTCTGCCACCGCACACTACGAACACGCCTACACAACGCCGGGATCCAAGAGAAGGCCCTGGACTGAACCACATCCTTCCTCTCCGGCAGAACTAAGAGCGTCCGCCTCCCACCCTTCCGCTCCACCGCCACCAAGATCATCTGCGGCGTACCCCAGGGCTCTTCTCTCAGCCCAACGCTGTTCAACATCTACATGGCACCCCTCGCACACGTCACCCGACAGTACAATCTCAACATCATCTCCTACGCCGACAACACTCAGCTGATCATCTCCCTCACCAAAGACCCTCACACCGCCAAAACCAACCTCCACGAAGGACTGATGTGGAACAGTCGACTGGAACTGAACTTGGACAAGACGCAGGTCCTCATCCTCTGCTCAACCCCTTCAGCCTGGGACGACTCCTGGTGGCCGTCCTCACTGGGAACAGCCCGACACCCACTGACCATGCACGCAACCTGGGGGTGATCCTCAACTCCACCCTCTCCATGACTAAACAGGTCAACGCAGTCTCCTCATCCTGCTTCAACACCCTACGTATGCTCCGCAGGATCTTCAAGTGGATCCCCATAGAAACGAGAAGAACAGTCACCCAGGCCCTCGTCTCCAGCAGGCTGGACTTTGGGAACGCCCTCTACGCAGGAACATCAACCGAGCTCCTGAGATGGCTGCAAGGCATCCAGAACGACTCAGCACAACTGATCCTCGACATCCCCTCCCGCAGCCTCATCACACCCCACTTGAGAAACCTACACTGGCTCCCCGTCAACAAGAGGATAACCTTCAAGCTCCTCATCCACGCACACAGGCCCTCCACAACGCCGGTCCAGCGTATCTCAACAGATGACTGAGCTTCTACGCCCCTACCCGCAAGCTCCGCTCCTCCGGCCTCACCTTGCCACAGTCCCCCGCATCCAAAGAATGACTGCTAGCGGCAGATCCTTCTCCCACCTCGCCGCCAAGACCTGGAACACCCTCCCCACTAACTTACGGCAGACCCAAGACCTACTGGCCTTCAGAAGACTCCTCAATACCTGGCTCGTCGATCAGTAGCAGCAACCCCCCAGCCCCAGCGCCTTGAGACCCTCACGGGTATGTAGCGCGCTTAACAAATGTCCTGATTGATTGATTAATTAAATTCGATCAAAGCCCCTTTCCGATTTTGGCATACGTCGATGATGCGGTATTAATGGCCAGAACGGACACAGCTTTGCAATCCCTAATTACGGCTTACGCAACATTCATGGCCTCCCTAGATTTAAAAGTAAATGAATCGAAGCCCTTTATAATAGTAGCAGGAGCAGCTACAGGAGAATAACACCCCACCTTTAATTTGGCATCAAAGAAGATCGAGGTGGTTTACTGCTTCTCATACCTAGGAGTCCTTTTCGATAAAAATCACTCTTGGTTTAACTTGGTGGCAGCAAGAGCCCAGAGTATGGAAAGGAGTCTTCAAAGCAAAAAAAGTTTTGCGAAAAAGTCAGGGGTGAGTCCCCTGGACTCTGTCAAAAAGATCTATCTCGCAAAAACCAAGGCTGCTATAACATACGTGGCGGGAGTCTGGGGGGATGGCAAATGTTGAACAGCTTCAGCAAATGGAAGAAACCTTTTTTTAAAACTGGGTATCCCTACCCCAATCTGCCTCCAATTATAGTTTACATTTGGATCTGGGTTTGCCATACCTGAGTGACTGCATTAGACCGGCACCCACTCCTATTGTGGATTTTGATCTGGCGGAGCTCTACTGTAGATCTGACTCAGCGTATTATCAAGGACTGCTGTAAACTGGAACATTATAAGAAGATTGGGTGGCTAAACTATGTGGAGACACAGTTGATTGAATTGTGGCTAGGCAAATTATTTCAGGACCCTTAAACTTGTAGAAAGATCACGAAGAAAAGCCTAACTGAGGAATTTTTGCAGAGAGCAAGGGCGCTGGAAGGGGAAAAAAATTGTACGAAAAAATCCTCTAATGCCTATGATTTAGTCCCACCCAGATTGGGAGGAGGGTTTTTATTATCTCACATCCATTAATAATTCCCAGCATAGATTCATCCTTTTACGTTTCCGAATGAATTTGATCCCTTTAACATTAGGGTTCCCGGAAAAACCATACACATTTTCAGATTTATCACCCTGCCCATGCAATAATTATTCCTCTCAGGCAGACCTTCATTTAATATTATTCTGCAAGTTCTACACTGCAGAAAGGAAAAAATTAATTCTTCCAATTTTGAGGTACCATGAATTCAAACAATGCAGGGTGGCTATGTATTTTTTAAAGACCTTCCGGGACTCGTTTGTATGTTATTCTCTAGCTTCTTTTTTATGGGCATGCATTAGAAGGAGTAAGACTGGGGTTCGTAGTCTAGCAAGTACAAATGAAGTTGGTAGCGGTTTATCTTTATAATATGGGCTTTACTTGCTAGCAAGAGATTCATATTATTTTTAACTACCCATAGAATTTTTATGTTTTAATTGGGTTTCATAAAATGGCCTATTATGAACTTGATAAAATTTGATTGATTGGACCCAAATTTGTAACTTTGTATATGTGGTCATATTATATGTTTTGTAATTTCAGAATGAGTTTGTAATTTTATGACTTGTGTAATTAAGTTTGAATGAAGTTGCATTTGATTTGATTGATTGAGAGGCCTTTATTCCCATAGAAATTATGTTTAGTGCTCTAAAAAACTAAAATGAGGACACATTTTCTGAGTTATCAAATGGCGACCAAGCACTTTAAAATTATTTGGTACCTTTATTTTTTTGTATCCAGTTTATCACTTGATTATGTTGCACTTAGGGGAGATCATGTGGAGTTACGACCAGAGCTGCAGACTTTGCAACTGGAGAAACAGGTTTGAGTTTCAGCTTCAGCTCGACATCCTGTGATTCTGGGCAAATCACTTCATCTCCCATGCCCAAAGCCCAGAAGAAATGTGTCCTTGTGTAATGCAATTGATGCTCGTGTAAAGCACTCCAATACATTTGGGTTAAGTCTGCGCTACATTAAACTGCAACAAAAGAAAAGTGTTTTGCACACTTCTGTCATTAGGTTATACTTGGGCCAAATTTTGGGTGGTATTTGTGTTACATTAGGGCTCCTTTCTCTGGTGGCCATTTTGGGAGACTTATTTGTTATGAAGCTCCCCAATCTCCTCTTTTACTGCAGTACCCTCAGTAGAAAATTCTTTCAGTTTTCCATTTCGATTCCATCAAGATGGTGGTCAGATGTGCCACACTTTTGGCATAAATCAGAATCTTGGCACTCTAGTTGTTCATGATAAGACTGTACTAAACTGCTGATCACCAGGGAGTTAACTGGCAGTCTGCTGCTAGTATTGAAAGAGCATGTTTCAGTCTATATGTCAAAATGTTTTAATGAAATGGAAGAGGAAGATATTTGAGAACTCACTTAAAATATTTCTTAACTATTCTTTCTACAGTACTAAGCATAAGTTCCATGAAAGAATAAAACCCCTTATTTTGTTCCTCTCTAAATCAAATGTTTTAAGTTTTACCTGTTTGATCCAATCAAGAGGGCTTCAGGTGTGTCACACTTATTTCATAAGTAAAATTGTTAACGCTTAGTTGTTCTTTAGAACACTTTGGGAGGCTACAGTAGAAAATAAGGCATTCACCTGACAGGCTGCTCTTGTTGAAGTATAACAGGAAGATATTTGAGATCTCACTTAAAACATGTCCTAATTTTTCTTTTTACAGAACTAACTATAATTTCTATGACAAAACATCTTAATTTTGTTTCTTTCTAAATGAAATGTGAAAATGTTTTAATGACATGTAAGAGGAAGATATTTGTGAACTCACTTAAAATATGTCTTAATTTTTCTTTATACAGTACTAAGCATAATTTCCATGACAGAATAAAACCCCTCATTTTGTTCCTCTCTAAATGAAATGTTTTAAGTTTTACCAGTTTGATTCAAACAATATAGCTTCAGGTGAGCCACACTTTTGTCATAGTAAGACTGTTAGCACTCTAGTTGTTCTTTAAAACACTCTGGGAGGCTGCAGTAGAACACAGGGAATGCTGCTCCTGTTGGAAGTATATGTTTTCCTAAGAATGTCAGACTCCATTTTCATATGGCTTAGAAACAGAGTGTGAATTTACAGAAAATATGCTCTCACTTTAGCTTCTGGAGCACCTTCCATAACCTCTATGGGAAAACCATGAGAAACTTTTTTTCTCTCAAACATGATTCTTGACATCCCAGCAGAAGGCGTTTTCATATGACAAATCATATTAGCAAGAACTGATTTGGATTGTAAATAAAATCTCCCTTTATCCATTCTACTCTTTGTGACCTTCAAAATCTGCCATTTACTACATTGCATTTCAATAACATGCTATCATGTATATTGGTCCCAAGATGGCTACCATCACTTTCTGGTTGAAGTGCTGACAGTCAATCAGATCTTCCCAAAAGATCTATACTTAGGGTCTACTAAGATATACAAATTTGGATTTCCTTTAATTTCTCAAAAATTACTGAATGGATTTACATCAAATAACAAAAAGCGTGATTTGTTTAACAAAAACTACCTTTCTGCCAAATGTATTGTAAATTTGTCCATCTATTTAGGCCTTAGTCGTGTTCAAATTTCCTGCGGGAATTAATATGGAGAAGCACACTTTTTTATGACCCGCCCATTTTTCTCAGCTCCCACTTGACGAATCACTCTGAAACTTTCCATGCACATCTAGAATCACTGGGGCACTTTCTTTGGAAAAGTTTGTAAAGATTGGTCATGTGCGTCAAAGATAGAGGCACATCAAACAAGCACTGGCATAGCCAATAGGGCTTGCCTTTGGAACCTTATAAGTGTTTAGCCATGCAACAGTTGATGTTGTTGAACTAAGGATATTGTGCTGCATAACTAAATACTTATAAGGTCCCAAAAGCGAGACCTATTGGCTATGCTAATGCTTTTTTAAAAAGTGAAGAAGGCCCAATCTGTAAATTTATGGGACGGATAAACTTTATAATTCACATCAGGCATGGTCTGCACACGTGGAGGAGGGTTCGCCTTCTTCGCTCATCCACAAGCACAACGATGAATGTTGGGGTGAGATAATCTTAATTAAGCAGGTAGTATCATTTGTACATTTGAGGGAGGTTTATAATTGCGCAGCAGGCATATTGTGTGATCGGAGAGTCGACTTGAACAGTTCAGCTCAGGCACAAACTGTACTAGTGTCGGGCGGGCTTCTGAATTAAGCAGAAGGCAGAATGTGTAGATGTGGGGGAGGGGCGACTTGAGAGCATTTCAGCAACAGGCACAGTCCGCACTTCATGGGGGAGGGGAGACTTGCAATGCAGCAGCAGGTACAATTTGCACATCAGGAGGAAGGCTCCGCTTCCTAACTCTCCAGCAGGCAAAAGAGGTGTAGTTGGAGGGCAGACGGGAGTCGGGTTTCATCATTTACCAGTAGACATGGATTATACCAGAGGTACTCACATTCATTTTCCAAGGGGCCAAAATGGTTGCTGTGTGGTGTAATTGAGGGGCACACTCATACCAGCCGGTTGGTGGCTGGGAGGGTTGGGGAAGGGGTAAAGGTGAGTGTATGGGATGCAAAATATGTACATCTAGTGGCTGATTTGTACAATGTGAAACCAGAAAACCTGGGATCAATCCCCACTTCCCCACTTTACCAAATTGTCTGTGATCCTGGCAATTTTTATTTCACCTGCCCTGCTTTGTATTCATTATCACATATAAGAGTACCTCAAAATACATTACCTCAGGATGTATGTTGTAGAAAAGGTTCTCGTGTGTTTGATTTGATAGGCCATACTGTTGTTCATGTACAATAGTAACCTATAGAATGCACAGCACAACTGACTTGCCTCTTAGTTCACTATTGGCATTGTTGTCAATGGGAAGGAAGCATGTCAGGGTGGGGGAAGGGGGAAGCATGAATGTTTCTAAATTCATGTTTGAGAACTATCACTTTAAAAAAAACATTGCAATGCACTGATATAATCTGGTGTATTAAGGTGAAATGGTTTTGAAGAGACTTCATTCTATTTCTTCATGCTTGCTGCAAGATATGTTTAAAAAAATTACTGTGTGCCTAGTGACAATGGAGCAAGACACCCTAGTTACTTCCTTTCTTTCAATTCAATTAACCTTCAAATAAACGCTTGCCTGTTTATTTACCATCTTTTTAATGTTATTACTTAGTGCAATAAACAGCAGTCCAGTGCTCCTGTTCACCAGGGGGGCACATGAAAAGGTCAGGAGGGCTGCATGCAGCAAAGGCCCTGCTTGGAGTATCACTGGTTTATACATTTGGGACACAGTTCAGCTTCTTTGCCCCTCAGGCCACACCATTTACACACTTTGGGGACAAATGTGATTCATGTTTCTCACGCAGTCACACTTTGCACACTTGGGGAGACTTATTCGTTGGCAGACACAGTTTCTACACATGGGGAGAGAGGAGGTTCAGCTTCACAAGCAGACACAGCTTCCACACTTGTGGGGGAGCTGTGCTTCACATTTCTCCAGAAGATACAATTTCTACACTTGGGGAGATATGAGGTTCATATTTTACAAGCAGATACGGTTTCCACACTTGTGGCAGAGCTGTGCTTCACATTTCACTATCAGACACAATTTCTGCACATGCTTCATGTTTGTCATGCAGACACCATCTCGATTCTCAGGAAGAGATAAGGTTTATGCTTCTCAGGGGGAAGGGATGTGCTTCACACTTCTCCACCAAGTACAACTGTCTCAATTGGGAAGAGTCAAACCTAATTCTTCACCAGCAGGCACTTTTCCTACTTGGGAGAGTTGGACGTCATACTTCAAGTGACACACTTTCTAGACTTGGGGAGAGCTGAGCATTAACCATATTCAAGCTGCTAGCACAATCTGTGCAAAGAGGTAGACACAATCTGTGCATGGGAGCGGTCACATTCACAAGTGACCAGCAGGTTTAACTCATGTGTTTGGGTTACACTCCTGTTTCCTAATTCACCTCCCTCCCCAGCCTGTTTGAATACAGAGCAGGGGCGGCCTTAGGCATGTGCAAGCTGTGCACCTGCACAGGGACACCAAACCCCAGGGGCCACCACGCCAATATATATCCTTAATATAATAATCCTCTGAGGATGGATACATATTGGCGTGGCGGCCCCGGGCTGGGATTTGGCAGCCTCCAGCTATGTTCCACTTCCAAACACCCTGACCCCCCCCCTCTTCACTGGCCTCCGCGCTCCGCCCCGCCCGGACCCCCTCTTCCGGGGCCACCTACCTAAGCTCCCTGGCCAGGCCCGCCATGAGCCTAGAGCTGCCCCTGTACAGAGTTTACTTTTGCTGCAGCATCTGCTTCCACACACTTCGTACACACGGCGAGGGTTTCCGTTCTCACAGACTGTCTGCACGTTCGGCGTTCATGCCATGAACGCTCCCTCCGTTATACAGCGGCGCGTGCAGCCTGACCAACCGAGAGCTCGTTCCCTGCTCTGGGTGTGCTGTCTGAGGCAGCCGCGTGTGGTGCTCCGATGTGCGACGGGAGGGGCTGGGATGCCTCTGGCTGGGTGTGCATGGGGGGGTGGGCGAAGTTGTCTTGTGCAAGTGTGTGTACTGTGCCAGTCATGTCTCTGGACTCTGTTTCAGATGATGGCTCTGTCTCAGATGTGGGACCTGGTGTGCAGCTCTACGTACCGCCAAGTGGTTGGAGACACACCGGTGGCAGCAGGTGAGCCGTGTGGCCTGGGTGCGCAGGGTCGTCCCTCTCTCTCTCCCCTTCTCTTCTTCTTCTCTCTCTCTCTCCCTCTCTCTTTCTTCTCTCTCTTTCTTCCTCTCTCTTCTTCTCTGTCTCTCTCTTTCTCTCTCTTCCTCTTCTCTCTCTCCCCTCTTCTTCTCTCTCGCTCTTCTTCTCTCTCTCTCTCCCCTCTCTTCTTATCTCTCTCTCTTCTTCCCTCTCTCTCGCTCTCTTCTTCCCTCTATCTCTCTTTTTCTCTCTCTGTCTCTCTCCCTCTCTTCTTCTTCTCTCTCTCTCCCTCTCTCGCTCTCTCTTTTCTTCTCTCTCTCTCCTTCGCTCTCTCTCTGTACTTTGATATGCGCAGGACACTGCTTCTCATCATGGTTTTTGTCTTGCAGGCTGTGACCTACGGAATGTGTCGAGGGAGCAGCCATGTGTCTTAATGTGATTTCTGTGTTGTTTCAATAAAGTTTAATTGTTTGCTTCAATAGTGAATGTGTCATGGCCATTTCTGTGCCGACACATGCATGTCACCAGTTGTGATTGTGCGACATCATGCAGATTATTTGGTACATGTTTAGGTGTAGCTGCATGTCTTTGCCTGGGGTGGGGACCGGGGTCGGTCTTGGGTGTGGTTGCAGTGGGTATTGTGGCCCTCTTGAGTGTTTTCTGGTGGGGCTCTGGGCTGGGATCCCTATTGTGGTGCAAACTTCCATCCGACTTTACACCAGGTCAGAACAGGTGTAAGATTCCTGCTGCTAATGCGCCTTATCGCGTGTTTTGTGTTCTTATTACCGATCTGTCTGGTCGTTGTGAATGTTGAGATGTGGTGTTGTTGCTTCTTTTGTCACGTGAACGCCTACTCTGCATCTCATTAGCTATAGTTGCAGGGGTCCTCTGTGGTGATGTTTTTTGTGGCTGCTACCGCTGGAAAAGTGGTGCTAAGGGATGTTAGCACCTGCTTGTGAATGGTGTGGTAAATTTAGCACGACTTTGGCTGCGATAAAGGGCAGTTAATTCGGCGATAGCTCCTTGTGAATATGCCCCTTAGTGACATACTAGGATAAGGATCTAAAGATTCACTCACTCACACAGACCGGCAGAACTGATGTGTACTTAGTGCTAAAGGAGACTGTGGCACACACAATTAAATAACCCAATACTTAGTAACATAGCCAGGAGGCAATACATGCAGCCCCTTGCAAACACATTTACATAAGCAAAGATTTCAGAAAGAGAGGCACTCATTTACTTAGAAACTTATATACACATGCAACCAAAGTCTCAGATAGAAACTCGAAGTCTCATTTAGATATGTTCAAAGAAAGAACCCAAACTATCAAATCTACCATGGAGAATAGTAACCCTTGCATTATTTGTCAGGCCTGCTATAATAAAGGTTGTGCATGCAGTTTTAATGCTTGGGCTGTCTTGACACTTGAAACTTTTACAGAAGCTATAAAGTGTTCTATTACCCCATGTAAGTGAGTACTGACGTAGGGTGTATCTAGGGCATCGTGCAAGGAGTTGTGTGCTTAATAGGTAACACATGCAGTCTAAAGTTTTAGTGAGCTATATGCCCTCCAAGGTGCTCAATTAAGTATCCACCCTGCTACTCAGACTTTAATCTCACATACCTTAATTGAAAAGCACAAAAAACTCCTAATCACCCCTTGAGATAGTAAAAGAAACAGCTAAACATTCACTCATATAGACAAGCAGAAGTGATATGTATCTTGCGCTAATGAAGGCAGTTGCACAACCAGCCAACCCGGCTAATGAAGGCAGTTGCACACCAGCCAACCCGACTGAGCTACGAAGCCGCCACCCTCCACGCACTCAACACCGGCCGACATCCAGCCTGCTACCAAGCCACCCCAAAACGCACCCACGGAGCCTTCACCTGCCACGCCTGTTACTTCACCTGCGCTCGGTCCTGCACCGCGCCAGCCAAAACAGCCACCAACAACAACCACCTCAAGTGCATCCTGCTGAACACCCGCTCCATCCACAGGCACGCCGTCAAACTTTGGGACCTCCTGGACAAACGGCACCAGACGTCGCCTTCTTCACGGAAACCTGGATGAACGCCTCCTCAGCACCCGACATCGCCATTGCCATCCCGGACGGCTACAAGATCATCCGGAGGGACCGGGTCAACCAGACCAGAGGAGGCATCGGCATCGCCCACAGAAACACTATCCGTATCACGACCAACACTGACGACACCCTCGCCACCGCAGAGCACCTGCACTTCCAGATTCACACCGACCCCAAGACCACCCTCAGAGGAACCCTCATCTACAGACCCCCGGGACCACGCTCACACTTCAGCGAGGCCATCGCAGACTTCATCAGCCCGCTCGCCCTCGCCTCCCCCGGCTACATCCTCCTAGGAGACCTCAACTTCCACCTGGAGAACGACCAGGACAACAACACCACCGCCCTACTAGACAACCTCGCCAACCTCGGATTCAAGAAACTGGTCAACACCCCCACCCATTACGCCGGCCACACGCTCGACCATGTCTTCTCCTCCAGCAACCACATCTCCTTCAGCCACACCACCGAGCTCCACTGGACCGACCACAGCTGCGTACACTTCAACTTCAGGAAAACAACGACCCACCACTGCCCTCAACAAACCCCCCGAAGATGCTGGAGCAAGATCACCACCGACCGACTCACCACCTCCTTGAGCCTAAACCCTCCCACCAACACCACGGACCCCAACGAAGGAGCCCGCAACCTCACACAGTAGATCACCGACTGCGCCGACACCCTTGCTCCACTGAAAAACCCTCCCAGCAACCTCAACAGCAAGAAAGCCGCGTGGTTCACCAACGATCTCAAAGACTCCAAGAAATCCTGCCGTGACCTCGAGAAAGCCTGGCGCCACAACCAGTCAACGGATAACATGACAGCCCTCAAGAGCACCACCCGCAAACACCACCAGCTGATCCGCAGCACCAAATGGTCATCCTTCAGAGAACGACTGGACAACAACACCCACAACAGCAAGGAACTCTTCAACGTCGTGAAAGAGCTCTCCAACCCCAACGCCAGCAACAACGACATCACGCCTTCTCAAGACCTCTGCAACTCTCTGGCCACCTTTTTTCACCGTAAGATCGTCGACATACACGACAGCTTTGGCGCTCAGAACTCGTACCCCACCACCGAACCTACACCCCCCCCCCCACCACCCTGTGCAACTGGACTCAGGTCAGCACGGAAGATACCACCCACACGATGAACACCATCCACTCGGGCTCAAAAGCCGATCCCTGCCCACACCACATCTTCAACAAAGCCGACTCCATCATCGCACCCAAACTTCGGGACATCATCAACAACTCCTTCATATCTGCCACCTTCCCGGAGAGCTGGAAGCACGCAGAGATCAGCGCCCCCTGAAGAAATCCACTGCAGACCCCTCAGACCTCAAGAACGTCCGCCCCATCTCGCTCCTCCCCTTCCCTGCAAAAGTCATCGAGAAAACCGTCAACAAACAGCTGACAGCCTTCCTGGAGACGAACGGCTCACTCGACCCATCGCAGTCCGGATTCCGAGCGAACCACAGCACCGAGACCGCCCTCATCGCGGCCACCGACGACATCCAGACCCTGCTGGACAACGGAGAAACCGCCGCCCTCATCCTGCTCGACCTTTCGGCAGCGTTCGACATGGTCTGCCACCGCACCCTGACAACCCGCCTCCGCCACGCCGGGATCCAAGGAAAGGCCCTGGAATGGATCACCTCCTTCCTCTCCGACAGAACCCAAAGAGTCCGTCTCCCGCCCTTCCTCGCAGAAGCCACCAAGATCATCTGCGGCGTACCTCAAGGCTCCTCGCTCAGCCCCACCCTCTTCAACGTCTACATGAGCCCCCTCGCAGCCATCGCACACAAGCACAACCTCAACATCATCTCCTACGCCGATGATACCCAACTGATCCTCTCCCTCACCAACGACCCCACCTCTGCCAGAGCCAGCTTCCAGGACGGAATGAAAGACATGGCAGACTGGATGAAGCTCAGCCGCCTGAAACTGAACTCAGACAAGACGGAAGTCCTCATCCTCGGCCCATCCATCTCCGCCTGGGACGACTCCTGGTGGCCCCCTGCTCTGGGCCCCCCACCCAAGCCCACGGACCACGCACGCAACCTGGACTTCATCCTTGACTCCTCCCTCACGATGGCCAGGCAAGTTAACGCCGTTACCTCCTCCTGCTTCAACACACTCCGCATGCTCCGTAAGATCTTCCGCTGGATCCCCACTGGAACCAGGAAAACGGTCACCCAGGCCCTCGTCACCAGCCGTCTGGACTACGGGAACGCCCTCTTCACTGGGACCACCGCCAAACTACAGAAAAGACTCCAGCGCATCCAGAACACCTCAGCACGACTCGTCTTGGACATCCCCCGACACAGCCACATCTCCGCCCACCTGAGGGACCTGCACTGGCTCCCCGTCAGCAAGAGGATCACGTTCAGACTCCTCCCACGCACACAAGGCTCTCCACGACTTGGGCCCCGAATACCTCAACAACCGCCTCAAGTTCTACACGCCAACCGGTCAGCTCCACTCCGCCAGCCTCGCCCTCGCCACCGTCCCACGGATCCGCAGAACCACCACCGGAGTAAGAGCCTTCACCTACCTGGCGGCCAAGACCTGAAACACCCTCCCCACCCACCTACGACTCACCCAGGACCATCTCTCCTTCAGGAAGCAACTCAAGACCTGGCTTTTCGAGCAGTAGCAGCCCCCCCCAGCGCCTTGAGACCCTAGCGGGTGAGTAGCGCGCTTTACAAATACTCTTGATTGATTGACTCTAAAATAATCTAATACTAATACATCCAGGAGGAAATCCACGCCGCCTCTTAGAGACACATTTAGAGGAGCATATATGTCACAGAAAAAGAGACATAGATTTAGTAATAAACAAACCTACATATAGACTCCCAGTTAGGAACTGTAACACTCATTTAGATATTTATTTATTTGTTTAGGCAATTTATAGAGCGTGCAAATACCCTAGGGTGTCTCGGCGCTATGAAGTGTCTAGAGATAGAACCAGTGCTGGAAGCTTATTGAATGAAACAACATGAGTTTCCTGAAGGCAAGAAGATTTTGACATGTTTTGATATGAATGGGAAGTGTGTTTCATAGTTTGGCAGTGGCAACAACAAATCTTCTGTCACCCCAGGAGACTTTTTTTGTGCGGCGGACCTTCAGAAGGTTGGCCGTTAGTGAGCGCAAGGGTCTGTTGGGAGTATAGACACAAAAAGCCTTCTTCAGGAAGTAAGGTCCTGTGTTGTGGATAGCCTTAAAGGCGATGCACAAGGCTTTGAATTTGATGCGGCTTGTTATGGGTATTCAATGGAGTTTTCAGACTACTGGTGAGATTTATTGATATTTAGGGGTGTCTGTTATCAATCTGGCCACTGAATTCTGCACCATATGTAGTTTATTGGTGACCCTTTTCTGGGCATTGAGGAACAAGCTGTTGCAATAGTCGATTTTTGACATTACTAGGGTGCTGATTAGGGTTTTTCTAGCACTGACTGGTAAAAAAGGGAGGAGTTTTTTTTATCATTCTGAGAGTGTAGAAAGAAGAGGAGACAGTTGTGTTGGCATGCAATATGAAAGTGAGTTTGTCATCAAACGTGACACGTAGATTTCTCACTTTGGTTACCGGGGTAGGTGGCGGTCCCAGATTAGTCAGCAACCAGATGGAGGACAATACCAGAAGTAACTTGCCGAAAATCAAAACTTTCGTTTGATCGGAATTTAGCTTTAGGCAATTGTTAGCCATCCAAGTGCTGATTACACGCATTCCATCCTGGAAGCTGACCGCGATTGCTACTCCATCACTGTGGATGGTGAGCACCAGTTGCCTTTGACACCGTTCCCCACGAGGGTCTCCTCGTAAGACTTTCTGAGATCGGTCTAAGGGGGACGGTGCTCAGCTGGTTCCGTTCGTTCTTGGCGGGCCGTCGACAAACGGTCTGGGCCTCTGCTTGCTCCGCCGAGATGTCGCCATTGGGTGTCGGAGTCCCTCAGGGCTCAGTGTTGAGCCCGACTCTCTTCAACATCTTTATGACCCCTCTGGCGGCTCTGGCGGAGTCTTTCGGGGCTCAGATCGTTTCCTACGCCGATGACACCCAGCTCCTCTTTACCTGTGAGAGGGGTGCGGACTTCGATGGAGAGAGTATCCGGGGTTGCCTTGAGGCTGTTTTTCGCTGGTTCCAACATAGCAGCCTCAAGTGCAACTCTGATAAATCCGAGGTCCTCTTCTTTGGGTGTAGCTCAGATCCGGATTGGAAGGTGTGGTGGCCAGAGAACATGTTTCCACCAGCAGGTTCGTCCCAGGTGGCCAAAAACCTAGGGATTAAGATCGACAACGGCCTAACGCTGCGCTCTCAGATAATCGGTCTCACTGGCACGTGTTTTGGCCTGCTCCGGATGTTGCGCAAGTTTCTCCCTTTATTATCGGAGGAGCATAGGAAGATAACAGTGCAGGCTATAATTGGCTCGAGAATTGATTATTCGAACATTCTCTATCTCGGCCTGCCAGAATATCTGCTTCAACGGCTTCAGGTGGTCCAGAACTCGGCAGCTTGGGCAATCTTTGGGCTATCTCGCCGTGCCAGAGTCTCGGGCCTCCTGCAGTCACTGCACTGGCTTCCTGTCCGGAAGCGGATTATTTTTAAGGCCTTGACTCTAGCGCATAAAGCTCTTCATGCCTCAGGGGCGAAATACCTTCAAAAAAGGCTCGTCTTTTACCATCCAGCCAGGCCCTTGAGGTCAGGATCCCTGTTCCTCGCCACGGTTCCTCGCGTAAAGAGGGCTCGTATTGGAGGCCGTTCTTTTAGACTGTTGGCCCCCCAGCTGTGGAATACGCTCCCAGTGGCATTGCGTAGTACATCTAACTTATTGGCATTTAGGAAGGGTCTCAAAACCTGGCTTTTTACTTCTTAGTTTTCCCCTGGGGTTTTTTTTTCGGGATCTTCGTTCTTTTTAGTTGTGTGTTTTTAATTGTTATGTTGTGAGATAGGTGTGCAAATCAAAGCGCCGGGACACTCTTTTTGAGTAGCCGTGCGCTATACAAAACCAAGTATAACATAACATAACATAACATAACAGTTGTGTATCATCGGCGTAGGAAGTGAGTCCCATCCCGTGGGCTTTGATGACCCTCGCCAGGTCCGATACATAGATGTTAAACAGTGTCGGACTCAGGGATGAACTTTGTGGCACACCACATGGGAGGGGGAAAGGGGCTGATTTGTAGGTACCTAGGTGTAACAAGCTACATAGATCGACCAGACACCAAGCTTGTAGTCCAAAACGATAGTTTATTTTAGTTAAAGCCAACATGTATAACAGCGACCCCAGCCACAACGGTAACCACGGCGGGTCTCAATTTTCCTTCCCTCAGGCGCTCGACTTAGAATGCGGGTCGCGGTGACATTCGGAATGACGTCACCGCGAGCCGCTCTAATGTCAGCTGAGCTGCCGGGGGTGCGCGTGTGTGGAAGATACCACACATCCCCCTCCCCTGCGGAAAGAAACAACAGAGAAGAAGATAACACAATAGACAAGCATTTAAAGGGGAATTACATCATTACGTACTGTTCAAAATGTCTGGGTGGCCTGGTCATTCTCTGGCTAACCCCTCTACCCGGTTGAGGGTTCGACCACTGTTTTTTGAGAAGGGGACCATTGTTGTCCTCGGAGTCGCCCTCCCACCCACTGCCTCTACTAGAATCATGACCGGGTGGGCAAAACTTCACTACTCTCCCCAGGTTCCAAATCTTTCCCTCCTGGGTCTTTACAGCATTCCTGAACAATTTCGTGATCTTGGTGGGCCTACTGTATCCTGACCAACTTGCCCTGCCAGTGGGTGTCCTGATCTTTATGTCGTCCCCCACTTTGAAACCAGCCTCCCGTGTAGAGTTGAGCCTGTCAAATCTTTCTTTCCTCTCCCCCATAGCTTTTTCCTGCCTCACTAACCCTTTCGCTTCTTTGGAGTGGTCTGACCAACCCTTTCGCCACCCCATCCACCCTGGAGACAGTCTGGTGTTGGGAATCCTTCCTCTTAGCATTTCGAATGGGGTGACCCCCGTCGTCTGGTGCGGGGTGAACCTGTATGCTTCTATGCGCCTCCATACCTCTTCCTTCCAATTCATGCCACTGGCCTTGGCTAACTGGATACTCTCTTTGAGGGTCTTGTTAAAACGCTCTACCATGCCGTTCGTCTCTGGGTGGTACAGGGCACAACGCTTGTGCATGATTCCTCTCTCCCCAAGGAAATCCTCCATTTCCTTCGAGCACAGTTGCACTCCGTTGTCTGTGAGCAGACTGCTGGGTAGTCCTTCCTTCTCGAACAGCCCTTGAAGGAACTCAATGACGATCTTGGTCGTGATTTCACTCACCAACTTCACTTCTGGCCATCTGGAGTACAGATCCATGAGCACCAGAATATACGGAGTGCGCACCTCTCCTGTCAACGGACCAACGATATCCAACGCCAACTCCTCCCAGGGCCCTGATGGTGGTGGTCTGCACACCATTGGAGGTGTCGATTGCTTTAGCACTTTGTCGCTGATGCTGCATGGGATGCAGTCTCTCACTTTCATTTCAATCGCCAAGTCCATGCTCGGCCACCAATAGTCTTCTCTCAGCCTTTGTTTGGTCTTGGTGATGCCCAGGTGGCCATCGTGAGCCATGTCGATAAGACTCTCTCTCACCGTCACGGGAGGTACCAACCTCGTTCCTCTGAACAGACAATCGTCAACTATAGATAACTCATCCTTTATGATCCAGTATGGCCGAAGAGCCTCAACCCGTTTATCTTCGTGTTTCCATCTGTCCATTACTCTCTTGCAAACCTCATCTAAGACTCTGTCCTCTTTTAGTGCACACTTCCATGTCTCCTCGCCTATAGCTTTCTGGATGGTACAAACATTTTCCCTTTGGTGATCATCCAAATCTTCCTCCGTCCTGTCTTGCGTCTCTTTCCCATCACTTTCTTTCACCAGCCTAGATAGGCAGTCTGCCGCCAGATTTCGGGCACCTGGGACGTATTCGACCTTGAAGGTGTACTCCTGGAGGCCGACCACCCAACGCCTGATCCTACTAGAGACTGCATCCAGCCCCTTCTTACTGAAAACCTCCACCAATGGCTTGTGGTCTGTACGAAGGACAAATGTTGTGCCCCACAGGAAGTCTCTGAATTTGCTCAAAGCCCAGAATACTGCTAAGGCTTCTTTTTCGATGACGGAGTAGTTGTCTTCTGACTTTTGCAGGGACCTTGAGGCGAAGGCTATTGCTTCTTCTCCGTCTTCACTTGTTTGCGTGAGCACCGCCCCTAGCCCTTTGGCGCTTGCGTCTGTAGTCACTACAGTTTCACGATTGGGCATGTAAGACTTCAGACTGGGAGCTTCAGCAAGAGCATTCTTCACATCCTCGAACTCCCTTTGACACTCTTGACTCCAATCGAACACAGCCTCCTTCTTCAACAACAGCCTGATGGCATGCGTTCTCCCTGCGAGGTTCCGTATGAATTTTCCATAGAACTCTAACATTCCCATGAAAGACCTGATCTCTTCTTTACTCTTCGGGGCCGCTAGATTCACAATGGTGTTCTGGAGTTCTGCCTTGGGACGGATTCCTTCTGCCGTTACTTTGTGCCCCAAGAAGTCTAGTTCCGCACATCTGAACACGCATTTTTCCCTCTTCACAGTAAGTCCTTGTGACCGGAATCTTGATAGTACCTGTCTCAGTCTCTTATCATGCTCCTCATGGTCTCTGGCGAACACTAGGACGTCGTCCTGGTAGCATACAACCCCTGGGATCTCCTTCAAGATGTTTCCCATAAGCCTCTGGAACACGGCCGCCGCAGAGACCAAACCGAACGGCATCCTTTTGAACTTGTATGCCCCCATGGGTGTTACAAACGCTGTGAGTTCCTGCGACTCTTCATGAAGTTTGATTTGAAAGTAGGCTGAGGTAAGGTCAAGCGTGGAGAATACCCTTGCGCCCTCTAGCATGCTCATCATCTGGGTGATATTGGGCAGCGGGAAACGGTCGACTACAACCTCCTTGTTCAAGGCTCTGAGGTCGATGCACAGCCGAACTGATCCATCCTTTTTCTGTGCGGCCACGATGGGTGCCAACCACTCTGTCGCTTCCACCGGTTCTATGACCCCTGCCTTGCACAATTTTTCGAGTTCTGTCTTCACTGATTCTTGGATGGCAATGGGTAGTTTCCTGACTTTGGCTACTACCGGCTTCGCATTCTCCTTCAATTTGATCTTGTGGCAGTAGTTCTTGAGACACCCCAACTCCTCTTTGAACACTTCCTTAAACTCTGTCACTAGCCTCTCTTCCTGTTCTTGTACTTCTTGTATCAAAATCTGGGGGTTGCTGTTGGGGTTTAGGTATACCCCCAACTCCTTCTGTGCTTGCCAGCCCAAGATGTTGTCACCGACAGTGGACACGTATACCTTGGACATAGTTGTTCTGTCTTTGTATTCGATTATGTCCCAAAAGTACCCTTTCATAGAGATCGGACGGCCTGCATATCCTCCGGGTCTCACATCCATTTTCTTTAAGATTATCTTCCCTTTGGATACACGTGAAAACTCTTTCGCACTAATAATAGTTATCCTTGAACAAGAATCGAACAGTGCTTCCAACTCGGTGCCTTTTACTTTCACGGTGTCTTTAGGGCTGCAGACCTGACCTTCCTTCACTTGCACAACAATTTCATCACAGACCGTGTTTGTCCTGTCCTTGCTCTGTCTACTGAATCCCTGTCCGCTTCTGCAATACTGCCTAAAATGGCCTCTCTTCCCGCACTTGTTGCACGTGAACTTGAGGGCAGGACACTCCTTGTCATTGGCCATGTGTCCTTGCTTCCCGCACCTGTAGCAGGCACCCTTGAATGACCATCCTGATTTGTCTTCATTCTGTCCTTTATTCACCATCTTCTGTCCCTTGATTGCAGACACCGCCTCTGACTCAGTCACCACTTCGTTTACTTTAGGTTTGTCTTCGTTTCTCTTCTCCCCACTGTCCTGTTTTATCTCACTGACACATGTGTTCTACCTGCTTGGCTATTATTAGGACCTCTCTTAGGGGTGGGTCATCCTTAAGCCACAACTCTTCTCGTACCCGTTCCATCCTGCATGCTAGTACGAACTGATCCCTGATCCTTTCCTCACTTGCTCCCCCAAATTTGCATGTCGCAGCTAGTTTCCTAAGGTCTGAGACAAAATCTTCTATAGATTCCCCTTCTTTCTGTACTCTTTTCCCAAAATGGTATCGCTCCATAATGGTGCTAGTCTTCGGGAGATAGTGCAGATCTAGTTTCTTCAGGCTTACCTCTAGCTCATTTAGCCCCCTCGCTTCTTGCACACCTAGGTCAGGGAGGTGATCAAGGACCTCTTCCCCCTCTGCCCCCAGGTAATACGCTAATAATGCCACCTTCCTCTCTAACCCCAGATTCGAGCCACACACGGTGGCATAATTTAAGAACACTTTTTTCCACTTTTTCCACTGAATAGCGGGTTCCCCTGGGTTCGTCAAAAAGAAAGGTGGAGGTGTCACACTCTGCATGTTTACAGTTCCAAATTGTAAATGGGAACAAAACTTTGCGAAAGCGGTGATTAGCTACCATACAACAGCATAGGTGAGTAAATCACAAGATTGTTTCACTGAACAGGATAAGGTTGCTGCCTTTGCACATATTATTCCATAGATCCCAAAATTAACCACCGGGTGGCACTGTGGTTTGACAGTCAGTTCTCCTCTGGGTGATGGAGATCTTGAAAATGTTCTTCAGTCGTCGTTCAAGGCCCAGATGTTCCCAATCTGAGGAGAATAACCGACTGATAACCTCCTCACCCCTTTGGAGCAACAGGCGAGGATCACACAGGGCAACAAAGGTGAGTTAATCGCTTTGCAGAGGTCAGGATTTTCCCCGCTGGCGCTAAGACTTTCTTTTAAATCAATGGGGGGTGAATAGAGAAACCGGGTAGCTGGCAATACTCGGCGACGCCGATGAACTCTGGGGGCTAAAGTTTGTGCGCCGTGCAGGGCTGCTAATGTGCTTACCGGAGGGTCCAGCAAAGTCTGGGGAAAACAACTTGACCCCCGAAGAGTTCCTAGGCTGCTTCTCGCCTCATGCAGCCAGCGCTCCCAACAGTCACGATGCCGGCAGGGCAATATACTCCGACAGTCACTTCAGGCACGCAAGCCCTATGCCATTCTTACAACGCTCATGCCCGGCATTCCTTCCTGATGATACGGGACACCAATGCTTCTTTCTTCCTCTACCCCAGCCGTCTCAGCGAGGTCCGCCCCCTGGTCAAACACTCTATTCCTTCAGGCACGAATGACAGCGTGATCCAAGCTCGCACAGTCTTTCCTACTCACGGTGCGACAATTTTCTGCACTGGTGTTCTTAGACGTGGTGGTAACAGGAGCCTCAGTAAACTTCCTGTCGCCCGTCCTTTGGCGACTCGCAGCGCTTCAGTCTGCTTACTCTGCTCGCGGTATCAAAGCAATACCCACTCCTTTTTCTTCCATGCGTGTTGGGGTCGCTGTGGTAAAGGGTCCTCGTCGCCAGTGTAACAAGCTACATAGATCGACCAGACACCAAGCTTGTAGTCCAAAACGATAGTTTATTTTAGTTAAAGCCAACATGTATAACAGCGACCCCAGCCACAGCGGTAACCACGGCGGGTCTCAATTTTCCTTCCCTCAGGCGCTCGACTTAGAATGCGGGTCGCGGTGACATTCGGAATGACGTCACCGCGAGCCGCTCTAATGTCAGCTGAGCTGCCGGGGGTGCGCGTGTGTGGAAGATACCACACTAGGGCCACTGATTGTGTGCGGTTGGAGAGAAACGAGACCAGCTGCTCTTTGGCCTTCAATTTAATGCCTATGTTTGAGACATGATCGATCAGTGTAGCGTGATCGACCGTGTCAAAGGCTGCTGATAAATCTAGCAGCACCAGTCCTGCAGTTCCCCCATGGTCTAGTATGGTCCTTACTTCGTCTGCTGCCTTTAATGAGGGCAGTTTATGTGCCATGGCCTTTCCTAAAGCCGAATTGCGTCTCATCCAGAAGATTATTGTCTTCAATGTATTTGGCTAGTTGCTGATTAATTAGTTTCTCAAATATTTCTGCTGGGAAAGGTAGGCTTGTGATGGGTCTGCAATTTTTTAGATTCTAGTGGATCGAGAAGATGTTGCTTCTTCAGCAACGGTTTGATGATGGCCTTTTTTCATGTGTCAGGGTAGGTTCCAGTAATGAACATGGCATTACAGATGTCGGTAAGATTTGGCGCCAAATGTGTCAGGAAATAGCTTTAAGATAGAAGCCGGGCAAGGGTCGAACGGGGAGCCTGACTTGGTGGAAAGGATGAGGTCCGTGATCTGTTTCGTGGAGACATGGCTGAAAATCTCGAGAGAGGGATTGGATTCGATTTTGTCCGAGGATGTGGCTAAATAATCTGTTTTGGTATGAGAAGCGAAATTGGTGTCGATATTACGACTTTGTCCAGGAAGTAGCGGGCCAGCGCATTGCAGAGATCTTGGGTGGGGGGGGTAGAGGAGGGTTTGTCACTGACCCTGATAGTTTAGTGACAACCTGAAAGAGTTGTTTAGTAGAGTCTTGAGCCGATTCTATCTGACTACAGTAGTATTTGCTCTTCTCTAGAATAATGAGATGTTTATATTTGGAGTTAGCTTCCTTTTTTAAGGGCCTTCTCTCTGCAATTATAATTTCTGCGCCAGATTCTCTCAAGATTCCTACAGCATTGTTTTTCTGTTCTAAGGGACTCGGAAAACCAGGGTGCCGATGGGATAGTTCTGTTTTTTTAAATGTTTTTCAGAGGTACTGAGGCGTTGAAGGCATTATTGAGCCATTCAGTGTAGTTGGATGAGGCCAGTGTGGGGTCTGGAGAAGGTTCATAGTTGGTGGAGGAAAGATGTGTTTTGAGGAGCTCCTGGTCCAGGCAGCTCCAAGCTTTGAATTGAGTGGGAGGGATTGGGGTGCAGTGATGGAGTGGTTTTCATCTGGATGTCAAAGAAGACTTCCCAATGATCGGTCCATTCCAGGGGAATGGTTTTTACTATCGATAATTGCCTATTGCTAGTGAAAAGCCCGTTGAGTGTGTGCCCAGCTTTGTGGGTAGTGCTGGTCAACAGTTGTTGTAGATTCGCAGCCTCCAGTTCTACAATGATAGTGGAGGTGTCATGGTCATCACGTGATTCTAGGTGGAAGTTGAAATCATCCAAGATAGTGAAGGCAGCTTCTCCTGTTAGAGGTTCTATTACACTTACCAAATCGGATAGGAATTCCGCCCCGGGGCCTGGGGGGCGATAAAGGAGGGTTCCTTTAAATGATTGTGAATGGTTGAGTATTATGGAGAATGTGACGGCGTCACAGGTCGAGATGGGGATAATCTCTGTCCTGACAAAGTATTTCTCACGGTATAAGATAGCTAGTCTGCCTCCTTTTTTTAAGCTTCTATCGTGTCTGAATACGCAAAATCCTTCCTGGGTTGCAGTGCAAAAATCCGGACCAGATGCAGGGTCTCCCCAGGTTTCTGTTATAAATAATATGTCTAACTTATGGTCTATTAGAAAGTCTGCTATTTCATATTTATATTTAGGGAGTGAGCGGGCATTTAAGAGTGCTAGGTGAGTCTGATCCTGCTTTGTGCACAGGTTGGTATTCAACTTAAAAGAGCAGTTGGGGCACCTGAATTTTGAGTTGTTCGTGAAGGAGCATATGTGTGGGCAAGTGCAAAACTGTATTTTGGAGGCATGGCAGATGTTTTTTAGCTGGTAGCTGGAGTAGGTTGTCATTGGATAGTGCTTAGCTGATATGACTGAGCCAGAACTCGTGGCCATGGGGCCGGTTCAGGCACGGACGGGCGCAGATGGGCTTGCATTAGGTGCGCCTTTGGCGTTAGTGGCGCCCTATGCGCGTGTCCACTGCGCGTCGGGGCAACCATCCTAATTTATGCAGCGATACAGCTAAACTGCTGACCGCAGAGTGTGTGATGGAGGCAAGCCACACTTCCAGTTCAGCGTTGTGTTTCCCTCCACACAAACGGAAGAATCCGTGGTGGACCGTGGAAGACGCTACGTGACCGGTTGTGGCATGCAATGTATCCAGATAAAAACTTTGTGAGTTAAAAAAAACTGTGATGTGATAGCTTTAAAAACAATTTCGATAATTCAATAATTAAGCAGAGCAAATAGGGAACCTTGAAGCCCTTTACCAGGCGCTTCGTTCACAGCGCTTCGTTCCCAGCTCATGCAGGACTGAGCTCGTACCTCTAAACGCTTCCGCTGCGCGTCGGGGCAAACATCCTAATTTATGTTGCTATACCGCTAGACTGTTGACCGCAGAGTGCGTAATGGAGGCAAGCTACACTTCCGATTCAGTGTTGTGTTTCCCTCCACTCAAACGGAAGAATCCTTGGTGGACTGGGGATATCTGGTTAACAACTGACGTTTTGACGTTTTCCATACATTTGTTATATTTTGGACCTGCTGTACTTGAGGTTGTACATGCAATTTTCCTGCTAGGTCTCTCTTGTCACTTAAAACTCATCCTAAACTGCTCTTCTGCTACATATGTTATCACTGAGGTACTGTGCAGGTAGGCTGTAGGGGAGGTTGATATGTGTTGTCTGAAGATTTACTAAGCCATATGGCTTATATAAAGTAAACGTTTAAATAGTTAAAACATTTAGTGCAATACTATGTCATAAATGATGAATGTACATCTGTTTTTTTTTTTACATTTTTAGACATTATTATCTAGTTAACTACACAAAGTTACAATGCTATTAAAAAGACAGAGAAGAAAGAAGCAGCAGCAAAAATACCATCTCCTTAGAACTAGAAACAAAAGGGGCAAAATGTGGAAAAGGTGGTGAAAGAGACACGAGTTACTGGTAAGAGGACAATGACATTTCTAAGTTGTATGTGCTCAATTAGAAAAAGTGGAAAATTGAGAAAGTAAACAGGAATATATAAGACGCACTAAGAAAGGTGAACAAATACATGGAAAGAAGACTGAAAAACCAAAGAGAAAACTAGACGCTTTTAGTAGGAGACAGAGCAATTTAACTAAATTAGAGTTAGAATGTTTTGTAGTAGAGAAATACAAAATTTAAGTAGAAGTAGAATACTCAACCTTAAAGCCTTTATTTTGTACAACACATTTGGGACCAGATGTACGACCAGCAATTTTGAGACTCGCAAATTGCGTCACTAAAGAGAATGAAGACACTAGATAAAATGCAATTGACAAAAAAAAGACAAAGTCAAAAGAAAAGACTTGTGAATAGAACAAACTTTTGCACAGATTTTAGTTGTGAATGGATACATACTTTAAGTACTGAGACTTTCTTTAGTGAAGAAGGCTATTTGCAAGACAACACATTAGTGCATGCAGTTAATGAATCTGCCTGTAGTTATGAAATGAAGAAAGGTACTCCTATTCCATAAGAAGTAATGGTACCTAGAAATGTAGAAGAAGTGATTGCTGAAGAGGTGCAAGGAAGGCGTAGACGGGATCCTGTACACAAATGGAAATGTAGTAGTGTTTGCAGTATTTCACAGCAATCACTTGATATATTGAGAAATTTCTTGTGTAACTTTTAAAGGAAAAGTCTCAAATAAAAAAGTATGAGGTTGCAAGATTTAGATCAATGCAAACTGAAGAATTATACTAATTTATGGGGACACTCACTAGTATGCCTCTCAAAGAAAGTGTGCCAAAGTACCTTTCATCATTTCCGAATAGAAGGTTAGGTGTACACCAATCAAAAATGCAAACTTCTGTTAAGAGGCTTTACTATGTGAAAACTCACGCCCAATGTTTGGGGGAAATAAATAGAGCTCTTTTGCATGGTACTGTAGTAGAGGTAGAAAACATTTGTGATGATGTTCAGTTCCATTTCTTTGGACAGTAACAGGAGTGTAGGGAAAATGAAGAGTTGGGAACAACAGGAGTTGCAGAACCGGAGACAGGTATTATTGTTGGTAATTTTGAAAAAGAGATTAGAAACTTTAAAGCAGTTTATTCAGAGCTACCAAACTGTGTTTGTACATGTTATCGATGCACTCACTACGAAAGTCAAACTTGTAATGTTGATTTGTACATTAAAAGTGAAAAAGAGAATAACGATAAGTAATGTTGATTTGTACATTCAAAGTGAAAAAGAGAATAACGATAAGTGGCGTGAATTTGTTATTTACTTATTTGTGGAGGAACAGTTTGACTTGTCCACCAGACAAGTTATATGTAAGTAATACTAAGTTAGAGGAAAACAAAACACCTGCTCGAGTATTACACAACAACATAGAAATAGTACCTGTTCCTGAAGTACTTAAAGATTTGAATGTTTATGAATCCATATCAATACAGTCTATACATCCATTCAAGCTATAGTTCTCATGGAGCCAAAGACAGGGAAGTTACCACCATCTGAGCTCCAGAAAAGTCTCAGAGGTAGAGTTGTATACTTGCCATTTGATTTTAGGGAAAATATTGATACGATAGGAGTACAGAGAAATTTGGATGATGGGCTTGTAATTCTAGTAAATGGTGTCCTGACCAAGAGTAAAATGATATTGCAAGACTTAGTATATGTTAGTAAAGTTAAAAACGCAGCTTTATATCTGATACAAAATAACATATATTATAAAAATGCGGAAATTCTATAAGATATCACAAATCTAGAGTGCAATACATCATCATCGATGGATCAGATAGAAAAAGTGGATCCATCCAGAGTAGAAGAAATGTATGAACATTATACCATCCATCCCCTACATTCTAAAGATATTGTTGGTGATGCTATTGATCTATATCAACTAAAAGAAGCAAACAAAACTCACTTAAGTGTTTGGAAAAAAGTTTAGAAGCTTGCTGTTTCCTTCATCTCTTTCCTACTCGAGGAGGTGGTACGTATGATTGATGATCAGCCTGTACATATGCCAGTGGCTGAGTACAGATCTACTAAACTTTATATAGAGGACCATAGATTTCATCAACGTATCCCTTATCTGTTTCATCTATTATTTGTAATTGATTTGTCTGCATTGTCTTATTCCATAAACCACATTTTGAAAACAGGAGTAAATCTGCAAAATCTATTCGCAAGAGAATTTGTTGAGAAAATTCACGGAAAAGATGAACAGCTGGAATACAGCTTGATTAATCTCATGGCATGTCAACATGGGACCTATGAATATTGGTGTCATTGTTACGGTGAACTAAAATGCATGTTGAGAAATGTAGGAACACTTTTATGGTTTTTAACACTCAGTTGTGCTGAGTATGCATAGGATGATCTGCTTCCATTTTTGGAAGAGGGAAATTCAAATTTAAAAAGACATTCATCTAAAGACCCCAGTTGAACTCTGTTCATTGGATCCTGCAAATGCTTGCAGATATTTTAACCACAGATTTCGAACCATGATGGCTTTTATCTGCAATAAAAGTATTCCATCTCGTGGAGAAGTGACTGATTTCTTTTGGCGAAATGAATACCAAGCCAGAGGTGCTCCACATATTCACATGCTATTATGAGTAAAGATTCCCCAAAGTTTGAAACAGACAGTGATGAGTCTGTGTTGTCTTTCATAGAGCAGTATGTGACTTGCATCATCCCAAAGAAGAATGTTGGCAAAATTTTAAAACAAGTTCTACGATTCCAACATCATAGGTGTGGGAAATACTGTCATAAAAAATCTAGATCGAAAAGAAAATTTTATACAAGAGGTTGTTTTGGATTTTCATCACCTATGATCTCAGAAAGAAGAGTTAACAGCTTTTTGGCTGCAGTCGGACACACACTCACAAGGAAATCACCAAAGAACACATACAATTTCAGAAGAACAGAAGCTCCAAAACAAATCAATGAGTACGATCCTGTAATTTAGAAGATGTGGAATGTCAATATGGATCTACAGTTTGTTGTAGATAATTCAATGGCTGTTGCTGGCAATGTCACCTCTTATATAAAAAAAGTCAGAGAAAACTGAGTTGAAGGAGATGTGGGAGGAGATTTCAGCAGTAAAAAGTCTTACAAAGAGATTGCACAGTTTTAGTTTGGAAATACTTTCTCATAGAGAGATAGGCTCTTATGAATGTGAAGACTGGTTAAGCTCAGCTAGTTTTTTTCTAAATCTAGAGGAGTTCTTGGGGTGAATTTAGGGTTTTCTAATACTCCTAGCAAAGTACTGAGTTTGCGGAGTTTGAGCCACACAGTACCGATATTCTGAAGACTAACGTGCTGGACACGTTCCATTGAAGAAGGATTCCTCATCAAGAAAGGATGTATCTGTATGAAATACTTCAACATTATACATACAGAAATAATGTCAGTGAAAAAATAAAAGAAGTACAATTTGCTGTTGATGGATGTGAAGGATGTTTGGTCAGACATAACAAAGGAAGTTTAATCCACCATCAAAAGCTAAGTTGCCAAACTCCAGACAAAAGAGAGTTTTTCTATTTAGCCCTGTAGCATTTGTTGCAAACTGAAAGTGAGCTACTTGGAGGATTTGACTGCTATGAAGACTCATTCAATGCTGTGAAAGACACCATTGAGTGCTCTTTGTTTCCAGTGTATCTTCAAATGTTGAGAGATGAGATTGAACAAGAAGAAATATTTGCTGCTGAGATAGCAAGAGAGATTTCACAGAGCAGTCAAAGTTCAGTACCTTGAAGTCAAGATCCTTTTGGACAGCCACTCATTCAAAATGAAGTGGCAGTAGCCATGAATGAGGTGAAGAATACATTGCAGCATTGTAGCTCTACAACACCAATACTTCAGTTGAATACAGATCAGAAATAATTTGATGTAGTAAAAGGTAAAATAGAATATGGATTTCTGCATGGGAAAAAAGAGTGAGCATGTTCTACACATAAACCAGTTCTATTGTACATAAGTGGTCAAGCTGAAATTGGAAAAAGCTTCTTGATTAAAGTACTGATAAGTTATCTACAGAAGACAACAGATTCCAATTTGTTGTGAGTAGTTACTGTACCAACAGGATTAGCTGCACATAATATTAAAGTAGTTCCCCTTTATCGATTATTAGTGCTGCCTGTTGAACATGACAATACATTAGAATACAACAAAGTATCTAGTGATGCTTGTCATGAAGTTGAAAGAGTATTAAAGAAATTAAAGTTACTAATTATTAATTAAGTCAGCATAGTGTTTAACCCCATTCTAGCTTTTATACATTTAAGAATGCAGCAATTATTAATGCCTGACTAGGAACTGCTTTTTGGAGGAAAACACTTAAAAGTCATTAGAGACCTGCTACAACTAACTCCAGTCAAAGGACAACCAGTATTTAAAACACTTCTACATAATGGAACTATGAATTCATTTGGAAGTATTGGAAAAGTAAACATTTGGGAAAACTTTGAACATAAATAGTTAATCAGCAATATGTGGCAAGCATCAGATATGCAATACGGAGATATACTAAAGGACATAAGAGTGGGACTCCTCACAAAAGAAGAAACGAGAGCATTACAACCCCGTAATGCTCTCATAGGTGTAATCAAAATCTGTATCCTACTAATGTTTCCGCTGCAGAAGTAATGTATAATTGTGTTAAAGAAGAGAAGTCTATTGTTTGTTTGATGCCAACCCTTGAGGAGTGTAGTAAATTCAATGAACAATTACTGCAACTGAAAAAGAAAAGATCATCAAAATTAGAGCAAATGATCAAATGGAACATCAAGGAGTTACAGGGTTACTAACAGAAAAACTGCAATCAAAATTGGATAGTTTAGAAAAGTCTGTGTTGAAAACCGCAGTTACTTATCTGTAAAAATTGTCGTATAATCATATGTCGCTATTTAAATGTTGAAGAAGGGCTAGTGAATGCTGCATCGGATAAAATTATGAAATTGATGAATTATCTAAACAAAAGTGATGTGAAATACATAGCCATAAAATTTGATGATGTTGGTGAAATTAAGCAGATTGGTAGATGCATTGTAGGTTTCCAACTCGAGAAAGACTTGTATGTCCAGCGAAAGCAGTTCTCAGTGTCATAGCGAATGCAGTAACTATCCACAAATCATAAGGTATAAGTGTAGATACAGCTCTTGTCAATATTGGTAGTAGTGTATTCAAAGATGGAATGTCATGTAGTTTTGTCACAAATTAGAACATTGTCTGGTTTATTACTGATTGATTTTGATGAGAAGAAAGTAATTGCTGATGTGAACTGTGAAAGGAAGTATTATCGGTTAAGAGGTCAATTTTCTCCTCATTTAGGCCAGCATCCTATGTTTGAAAAAACAATAATGTGTCCATGGCGGAATATATCAAGGCAGTCTATCAGAGCTAAACAAAAAGACGAACAAAAAGAAAAACGACAAGGACCGAAGAAACAAAAACTACATCACAATGAGGAAATAGAAGGAAGGCTATCATGTTGATAATAAATATGGAGTGAACTGTTATGCAAATGTAGTATCAAATGGGCTGTACCATTTGCCTCATTTTACAAATTCTTTGGATGAAAAAGTAGATAAAAAATGCCTTCACAACTATGTTGTTTACTTGAAGAATTAAGAAGTGACAGAACTGTTATACATTCTGCTTCTGGAATAAGAAAACTTACAGATGAATGTACTGGATCAGTAGGGTTTTCTCAAAATCTTCAGTAGGATGCTCAAGAATTTTTAATGGTAATGCTAGGACAATTAGAGGAAGGAGATGTTAATATCAATTAATTATTTGGTTTAACTTATAAATGGAACCATAACTGTGAACATTGTGAACTTACCTCTAGCACAGAAATACATTTGGACCGATTCCTCTATTTGATGTTACTAGTTTGTAAAGCTGTGGCCTTTGAAAATGTAACCAAAAATGCCCATCAAGATATGACCTGTCCAACTGCAGATCAGAACTTAGGTCTTCGTTGTTACTACAAAGATATCGAAAATATGTCATAGTCCTGCTACAATGATGGAGAGTGGATGGTACTAAATTAGAAATTGAAATTCCAAACTTTGTAGCTGGACACATTTCCATTTCATAAAGAGCTTTCACAACTATGTAAATCATATTTCATGAAGGAATAAATATAACCTCTGGACACTACACAATATATTTAATATAGTGCAATGATATCCAAATGGCATTAAAATCAAGATTACCTAAAAAGTTACCAAACTCATATCTGCTAATCCTAGCATCAAAGTTCTAAGGACAATTTAGGATAGCAAAATGTGGTATTGTGTTGACATGTATTTGGTTTATGTGTTTCTGAGACGTTATTCAGCAAGCTGTTAGAAATGAAAAACTCTTATTAACTGCAGGAAGGATTTTTTTTAAATGTATTTATATTTTGAAACATATATCCAGCATAACATATACAGTAAATGGGTAGATACATACTTAATATTGGAATTAAGGTAGTATATCGATACATAACATTATCCGGAACTACATAGATCACTGTAGGCATTTTTACACATTGACGGTATGCGGCAAATCCACAGATGCTATCCAGAACTTTATCTGAGTGGGAATGGTATATGATGTTGGCTGTAGAGTGAGTATGTATTCGTCATGTAGAGGCGGCCGGAAGTCAAGTATTACGCTCAACCGCTGGTATCGCCTATAGTGTTTATGGCATAAACCGAGTGTTCCACGAGGTACACCTTTAGGGGAGCCCAAATATCACGAGGTCGTGAAGTAAGAGGAAGGAGTTCAGCATATGTGTATGTTTGTTCCTGCCAGAATAGCATGTCTTTAATCCACTCCTTAAATTTGGGTACCCTACCTAGCCCCCATCTACATGCTATTCTCCTTTTAGCCAATAGGAGACCAAATGAGACAAATTTGCATTGTGTTGCGACTAAGTTTTCCATATAGCCTAGTAGGGTCAGCATGGGAGGTAGCTGAAGCTTCAAAGAAGTCATCTGCTCCAACGCTGTGATCACTTGTTGCCAGTAAGCTTGGACATCGTGACATTCTCAGGCCAGGTGCAGGAAGTCTGCCGCCCCCATACCAAATCTATCGCAGTTATCATTATCACGTAGTTTATTTCAACACATTTTGATCTGGGTGTAGTATGTTCGGTGCAGAAATATATAATGTGTGATGCGTAATTGGCTACTAGAAGATACCTGTTTGTTCTGGGTACAACAATATGCGCATTGCCCATCAATGATGTCATGACCCATTTCAGCAGCCCCTTTTTCTCTAGCAGCACAAGGGGTCAAGGCCGGGCTGACGTATAGGCTGTGATATAGTGTAGAATCTAGGTGTGAGGCAGTGTCTGTGCGTAGTATTGTGCATAATAGGGCGACCTCCTGGGGTTCCAGTGGATATGCAGGGGTAAACTCTTTGATGCCTTGTCGCACACTGACATATAGGACAATATCCACGAGGGAGGGCGGTTGTTTTGAAAAGAGTTGTTGGAGTGTGCGGAATTTCCCATTTAAATAAAGGTCTCCCCAGCAGGTGATGTTGTATTTAAAAGCGCCTTCCTGTAAGACCAAAAAACCACCACTGGGTCTGGGCTCCCAACGGCACAGCTTGCCACAAGCTTATAATGAACAAAATAGATGCACGTGCCGCTAAAGAGTTAACCTGACATCTTTTTGGGTCACAACATACGATAGGAACAATATGTTTGTTGGATTTAATTCCAATTATTTTATTTGCTTCTTATTTTATGAATTACTCTTCTATTTGAACATATGTTTTATCAAACTTTTACACAAATTCTAAAACCTTATATACACAACAAAATTCGCAATCTTATTGTCAAAAACAACTTTCCTATTTACAATAATACATTCAACATTTCTTCATTCAAACCTCAATCATCCATCAATCATACCAGTACAGACAAAAACAAAGATACATCAATGATTAGATATATGCTGGAATCTAAATATTCGCAACACAAGCCAATATATGTTTTAGACCAAGAAATATATACAATTTACTGATTCCTATCACTTTTTAATTCTTTGATTTTTGGCTTATTTTTGAAAGTCTACGCGTTTCGAACTCGCATCGATTAGGAGTTCTCATCAGGACCAATATCTCTCGCTCGTCAGAGTTCACTTCCTGGTCTGCATAGGATGATCCTATGCGGACCAGGAAGTGAATGCGACAGAGAAGCAGTTTGCACGGAAAAGAACAGCCGTTCGAATACTCTGCATTGTGCCCCGTCTCATTCAAATACGCCGGCGGGAGCACACAAAGAATAAAACCTACACAACCGGCCTGAGCATCGCATGAAGAGTGCTGAGAGTCAGGCAGCGTATACACAAAAAAATAAGACGCCAAAATGATACAACAATTGGACGTCGTGGACATTCCAGGTAAACTCTGACGAGCGAGAGATATTGGTCCTGATGAGAACTCCTAATTGATGCGAGTTCGAAACGCATAGACTTTCAAAAATAAGCCAAAAATCAAAGAATTAAAAAGTGATAGGAATCAGTAAATTGTATATATTTCTTGGTCTAAAACATATATTGGCTTGTGTTGCGAATATTTAGATTCCAGCATATATCTAATCATTGATGTATCTTTGTTTTTGTCTGTACTGGTATGATTGTTGGATGATTGAGGTTTGAATGAAGAAATGTTGAATGTATTATTGGAAATAGGAAAGTTGTTTTGACAATAAGATTGCGAATTTTGTTATGTATAAGGTTTTAGAATTTGTGTAAAAGTTTGATAAAACATGTTCAAATAGAAGAGTAATTAATAAAATAAGAAGCAAATCCTGTAAGACCAGCATTTTGGGGTGGTAGACAAGGGGAAGCAGAACTATAGCATGGGGGCTTGCAGATGCCTAGCAATGTGTTGCCATGCTTTCACCGTGCAGTCGACCGATGATGGTTCAGCCGCCCGGGGGTTTTTATGAGAGAAGGTCATCCTGCCATGGAAAGTGGTAGAGCGATCCATCTTGTTATACCACTGATTATATTATCCAAAGCTCTGCCATAGTTGAGCCGCATCATTTCTTCATGGTCAGCTGTGATTTGTATACCTAAGATTTTCACTTCCGAAGTGCACTATTCTATGGTGAACTCTGTCACCGAGGGAGTGAGAGGATAAATCTGTAATTTTGCCCAATTAATGTTGATGCTGGAGAGTTCCCCGAATCACACAAATTCTCGAAGCAATGGATTGAGGTTGTGAAGTGGTTCTCTGACGTATAGGGTAACGTCATCAGTGTAGAGGGAAATGATGGGCGGAGGAAGCAGCTTAATGCTTTATCCTGATGGTGTTGCCTAATTTTTGCTGTAAGATGCTCTATTGCTAGCGCAAAAAGAAGTGGGGAGAGCGGGCAACCCTGCCGGGTGCCCTGAGTAATCGAGAAGGAGGAGGAAGTGTGTCCATTAATTAGAACCTTTGCTTCGGGAGCGGTGTACAAGAGACGTATCCATGACAGGAAACCTTTAGGGGGCCTCATATATTGGAGAATGACAAATAGGTAGTCCCATTCAACTGAATCAAAGTCCTTATTGGCGTCTAAGAAGACAGCCACTAATGCCAATCTCGGATCTACATTTTGTAGGATGGAAAAGACGGTGCAAAGATTATACAATATCGCCCTACCTGGAATAAAACCGGCCTGGTCCGGAAGGACTAGCTTCTCCATCAGGAGGCTGAGTCTGTTAGTGAGGATTTTTGCATCATTGTTAATTGGAGAAAGGGAACGATATGAGTCACATATGTTCCCAGGTTTCCCAGGTTTCAGGAGAGAGGTAATTAGAGCCTCCCACATCGAACCGGGAAGTATCTCCAGTTCCTGAGCCTCTTCGTAGACTAGTTTTGGTATTGGGAGCAGTTGATCAATATAGGTTTGATAGAAATTGATTGGGAGGCCATCGGAGCCCAGAGCTTTCCCCGATTGCATCTGCATAATTGCAGCTCTTATCTCATCACTTTCAAGAGGTGCTGCTAGAAACTTTCTTTGAGCGTTCCCCAGCCAGCCAAGTGCTAAGTCTTTTAGGTAAGTGGAGAAGTCAGGAGGCTCAATTCTACGAGTGCTATATAAGTCTGCATAATAATCTGTGAAGACATTAAGGATTTCGAGACTGTCTCTGGCCGAGCGCCAACATTATCCTCAATTTCTAGGATGTAGTTGGAGAAGCGAGGCTGCTGAATTTCCACCGCCAAAGCTCTGCCCAGTCTCTTTCCCTCTCCGTACTTGCTCGCTGTGAAGTATTTTCCCCGGAACCGAGCTTCACGTTCAGCAGTGTCTTTATATTCAGAGAGTTTTTCTCTAAATGTTACCTGTTGTGACTCGGAGGTGTCCTGCCAAAGGCCACCTTCTAACTGCTTCATGTCCTCCTCAAGCCTCCGCAGACTGCGTCAGTTGTCTCTTAATACTCTGAAGCTTTTGGCCATGCAAGACCCCTTATTGTCACTTTGAAACTGTGCTGAAATGCATAACATAACCTGAATTTCTCTGGAAGAAGTCAGTTATTTCTGCAGCAAGTTCAGCCCTGAATGCAGTATCTAACAGAGCCTCTGGCACGAGTTTTCAGCATCTAGGAGTAGCGATCAAACTGGGGGGTGAGATCGTCATACGGACTGGGGTGTGATCAGAATAGGTTCTGGCTAAATGTTCAACAGTATTTATCCATGGAACAACACCTTGGGAAACAGCCCATTAATCTAAGCAAGCCCAGGTAGAGTGTACCACGATGTAGTGGGTGCCTTCTCTCCCATTAGGGTGAACATGTCTCCATGCATCCGTAATTTCATGAGCGGGGAACAAGCTTACCAATAAACCCTGTGCTTTGGTGTAGTGGTGAGGGAGTGGGTAAGATCGTCAGAAGTGGGGCATAATGTAGTATTAAAGTCTTCCCCCAGATGATATGAGTGGAGCCTACCTTTAGAATTTACCCCCATAGTGTGGTGAAGTAGTCTGGATCATCCACATTCGGCCCATAACTACACACTAGAGTGACAGACTGTGTATCCAACGTTCCCCAAAGAATATAGCTCCTACCTATTGAATCGTGATATGATCCACCCATGACAAAGTGGGTGTTCTTTTTGATAAGAATCACTGTGCCTCTGGAATAGGTAGAGTACAATAAAAAGACTCAGTCTGCGGCCCACTTGCAGGCAAAAGTAGAAGCGCGGTGCGGGTCGAAGTGTGTCTCTTGTAGCATGGCAATGTGAACGTGATGTCGATCAAGGTATGTAAGTATTTGCCTATGCTTCCGGGGATTTCCAAACCCTCTGACGTTCCAAGTAAGGTGATTTAACTTTAGTCCCACATCATGCGCGTTCGTAGAAGAACAAACTGTGTTTATCACAATGTGTTCCGGACTCAGAGCTGTGGATGTGCTTCTCGATGTGTGTTTGCATGTCTACCAGCTGGTGAATAAAAGTGGTGTAAACTTGAATTAACGTTACCAATACCTCCTCCTCCCACAGCAGCACCCCAATTGTGCCGACATTGTGTTGACCACCCACCTCCCAACTAACCGTCGACATTGCAGTCCAAATCAAAGATCCAAACCGGAAAACGGTAAGGGGGAACACCCACGTGGGGGTCGCTACTGGGCAATGAGTTTTCCCTTCTCCCAGACTTGTAAAGACAGCCTCCCAGTGGCTGAGGATAGAGGGGGGAGGAGGGTGCTTGGCATTGTCCAAATTGTTAACATATTCTATAACTTGCCTGTCAATCAAAAAATTAAGTGCATGTTTGCTTCGTTTATCACTCATCTGTCTCTCGACATCGACTATACAAGCAGGTCAACTAGGAGACGTGACATGTTTCTTTCACTGGGAGTAGTCCGCATCCATTTGTCGCCACTAAGGCCCTCCAAGCTGACGATGAGATGCAAACCAAGAGAGATTTATGAGGGATTGTCTCCAGTACGAAAGTTCTTGACCTTCATATTCAGACAGTTGAGGGGGATGAGGATCTGGAGCGGTGTTCTGTGAAGTCACGGTGTAGTGACTGTTTTGACGTTTTTGAGAAAGTCATCTACTTATTGTTGGTTGGTGAAGAAGCATTGTTTACTCTGATATGTAACCAAAAATGTGCCGGGTACATAAGCGCATATTCAATTTGCGCCTTCTGCAGCTTTTGTTTGGCCGGTAAGAATTTACGTCTCGCCTCTTGAACCGTGGCCGTAAAATCTGGGTAAATGGTTAAGTAGTTGCCCTTGTAATGGAGTGTCTTTTTCTCTCTAGCCATTTTTAACACAGTATTACGATCTCGGTAGTTAAGGAGACAGGCTACAATAGGGCACGGAGTGATTCCTGGGGGAGTCTTGGAGCCTAATGATAAGGCGTCTCCTCTGCCTTACACGCTCCCACTGTGCGCTCACACTACAAGGCAGACACGCGCTTGTTGCTTACTGAAAACCGTGACGTGAAGAAACGGTTCACAACCTCTCTTTGCTTCTTTCATTTAGTTGCTTCCCTGTGAAATGGATCCGAAAAAGAAAACCACTGCGGGAAAGGCCCTTATTCAGAAATGTTTCTATTCCAAAGTTCAGCCTCAGGATGGAGAGAAATAAAAGGTTTTAAATATGAAAAATAAATACATAACTAAATAAAGCAAGACAGAGTGGTTGCAAAGTGGCCAGATTGGTTTTATTCAGATCCAAACATATCAGCCTCACTCTACAGACTTTGCAGCGAAGTGCTACTTTTGTTTTCTCGTCTTTCTTTGAACAGCATTGTTGTCCCCAGGTGGGGAAGTGTACCATTCCTGGATGTATTGCAATACCTGGTTGATGGGTGGATTGGAAAACAAAATGTGTACCATGGCTCTGTGTTTATGGACGTGGTCTTTTTAAACCATACTGCTTACGTTTTGTAAGGATATAAGCAATGGACATTGAAACGTTTCCCACTTTTTTTTTTTAGGCAGGATATTACTCTTATCAAGTGCATTATTTGAATTGAGCCACATCCAAGTGTTTATAGTGGGCACAATTTGGTTGTAGCTGAAGGCAGTGCAAGTTTCTCTCAGTGGGGCAGTATGGTGTTCAGTGGGGGAGAGGATGTGGCACTATGGCCAGAGCTGTCGAAGTTGGAACTGGGGAACCGGGTTCAGCCTTCATGACCAGTCCACCAGACCACTCTACTGAGGGTGCATATTCCCATGCTTGAACTTTGAAGGCCCCGAAAGACCTTAGACGGCCTGATGTCTTAGCACAAGCAGGTGTACCCTAGTGGTGTCAATTGTGGGTAAACCTTGAAGGCCTGTCCACCACAATCCATACTGAAGTTCATCTCCAGTCTTGCAGGCAGGCCTACGAAGCAGCACACCCTAGAGCAACAGTGATCCAGTCACTGTGACTCTGTCACTGAGGTCACATGCACCTTGAGCAGGTTAGGGCGGTGCGAACGGTGTGACCGCACTGGGTACCTATTTCGGGTTGGTGCGTAGTGTTTGCAAGTATATTACGGTTTTAAAAAAACTTGCTGCTGTCTTCCTGGCCTCCAGCAATTTTCAACAACAATAAAAATGTCATGATAACTTTGGTGATTAATGTTCCTCCTAGAGAGAGATCAGAGTTTTGTCTAGTAGAAGGGTTGACTCCTGGAAAGGTATCACAGAAGGTTAATGTGACTGCTGCAAAGAACATGTACCATGCAAATCACTATGTTAGTAGGTTACTGCTTTTGTCAGATAGATCATTTTGTTACTTCCAGTCTATAAGTTAAAATCCTAACATAGAACAGTGAGCTATTTAACTATACTGCCCACTTGTATGGTTGTCATGTGGCTTCTACACCTTGTAGTCCTTTGTCCTATTTAACATTTCCTATACAGTGCTTTACACACACATAAATGATTGTCTCTGTGTAGTGTGTGTGATGTAAAGTGCTCTGACACCGTACACTGGTATGAGTGGCGCTGTAAATCAAATTAAATGCATCTGAGAAAGAGTGTGGTTATGGAGACTTGAGGGGGACTGTTAAAGGGTGGTAGTGAGGGAGTCCGAGGTGTAGGTGATCATTGGGGGCACTAACAAACATTGTTGCACAGGGCGCCACCAGCACTAAAGCCGGCCCTGCTATCGAGGCCAGTCCGCCTCACCTATTGGTACCTCTATTGGCCTTGTTTCAGCAGTAGTAGATGCAACTCAGCAAGGATCGGCAATGCAGGATTTGCAAGCACACCAAACTAAGTTTGCAAACTTCACAGTCTCTCTGCTTCATGCACAAGCACTTTTAACATTTGCTACCTGCTCTGGAGCAACTGGAATAATGCAGCAATGGGGGACAAAATGATGCTGCAAATTATGCAACAAAAAAAGGCTGCAGCGTAATGCAATATATTTTCTTATACTTTATTATTTTGGCATTTTTACACATGTTAAGTCTCTGCAAAGATTATGCCTCATCAGTATCAAATAACATACAAATGCAGCAGTAAGAAAGGTGATCAGTCAACCTTTGCGAAGGGCCGTCCACTTTGCAGCAACACAAGTCACGTTTTTTAGTAACTTTTTATCTGTTTGAGCTACAAAATGATTAATTAAAACTGTAAGATTATGCAGTGGATTATGTATTATGTTTGCAAATATGGCAGAGCCATAATTATATGGAAAACATTTGCAAACTAGGATATTTTGCGATTCATGTTTAAACTGCTCTTGTGGAAGAAGGGAGGAGAAGTGCTAATGAGTGAAACTGCGTGGCTTGGAGACAAATGGCTTGTGATTCCACTTTAAGAGTATTTGGGACATTGTGTGATTGGAAATATATCCCACTTTATGAATATATTTAAATGCCAATAACTCCTATTAAACCTTAAATAATCAAGTGTATCCATTGGTTGAATTAAATAACACAAAAAGCTGTAAATGGTCGGTGAAATGCCAACCAAATACTAAAATTGGGATGTTTGGCACATTCTGGCCACACCTCTGACTCCGCCCACTGATCCAATCCTTGGGTTATCCCCGCCCTTTGAGTCTCCGCCCACAGTTCCCCTTCTTTTTCCCCTCACTTCGACCACTGCATACATGTATTAACCCGCATCAGCACTAGAATTCCCCATGTCCTTCCGCAGGACCAGGGTGGAAAATGAACCCCATTCTTTGGACGGCTTCACCCCACGGTGTAAAAGTGCCCACCATGGGTGGTAACAAAGTGCAAACCGCGCTCTTCGAACGGAAACAAGGTCCCTATACAAGGCGAAATTTACTTTGCTTTTGTTCTCTTAACACACAACAGTGCCAGCTTCTGTAGCATTTGCTGCTCTGCCTAACCTCATCCCTCCGCTCCGGGGGTCTGCCCGCTCCACCATGCAATAAATGTACCGCCTGCACTTGGTAAGCAGCACGCTTTATTATGCCCATTTGAAGGTGTTTTCGACAGTGTAATTCGTAAGCTATTGTGGCACATAATTACGTAGTAGTAAAAGCATTTATGCCTGCTACGTAGTCTTTTGTTGAAAACTGAATGCCAAAAAAACAGTAATTGTGGGCTGTAAAAATATGCTTACCAACGAAAATGCCTTTGTAAATTGGTCCCCAAGTTGTTTTAGACCCCCGTATCCCAGAAAGTGAACATTCAGCATTTGCACCACTTAGGATCTTTGCCAGAGTGCAAAGACGGGGCTTGAATCAGAGCAGCTTGGCGCCGGGGCGTAGCTCCCAGGAATGTGTGCAGTCTGTGTGGGCCAGGCCATTTCAGGCCACCTCTTGTACAATGTATCTGAGCACAGAACTCTTCTTTTGCTTTCATGCTCTCTGAAAATAAAGATTACCCAAGCATTATTAAAGCTTTGGTGCTCAATTGTTACCGCTCTCACATTTTTAATTAAACCATTTATGACTCAAAGTAAAGTCACAACATTGTTTATTTGTCCTGGCTTAACCTGGGCAGCCTGTCACCCTGTGCATCCTTATTTTGCTGACCTACATCCAGTTCGAACTTTAGTTTGGAAGAGGGTAGGGGATGGGGGGTTGAGAGGTCATACACTTCCTGTTGTAATATGTATATTATCTGCATGTCACTTGCTCCAATCCAAGCGTCTGATTAGTCATTTATTGGCTTTCACTTTATAGCACTTAATACTATGGCTTTAAAGAACTTTGAATAGTAACATTAGTTATTACCTATCAACACCGGTATCCTTTTTACTGGCCTTGGTAAGATGAGAGGTGGTGATGTGCGTCCAGCTTGGTTTTTTGAAGGGCTGGTCTCCCCCCACCCCTATCCTCGTTCGTTACATCCAATGGAGCTTCCCCCCGCTTTAATGTGATAGATTAGTGAGCTGTTATATCTGTGTGTCACAAGTTGCAGTTCAAGCTGGACAGCCTTTCATCTTTTAGCTGTCGAGACACTGCATACCATTCATTCGGTAATAGTATTTTTCATCAAACGTTTTCTGAGACAATTCATCCTGTGATAACTGATATGAATGTTCAATATTATCAAGGCCCTTGTGAACATAGCAGAGAGGCAGCCCCTCTTTTTAGGTTGAGCCTGGGCAGCGCATGCGCTGCTCTGGGAGGCATGCTGTATTCAAGTATGGACCTGAAGCTCCGCCCACTCTCCGTCCATATTTGTCATTGGCTTGTGTCATTGTCCACTGTGAACTGTGGCTTTTCATTGGTCAATAGGCGTAGTAGTCCCTCCTTAGTACCGCTTTGTCTTATTGTGTAACCTCCCATAAGGACACCCCTGTTACATTTGTTGTTACATGTAAGGCTTTAATTATAACGATTCATAAAGGGAGTGGTGATGGACAGAGTATCTGAATTAAGCAGAACACTCCTACCCAGTCAAAAGATCAGGGCTTGATCCATCACCGTTTTTTAGCTCACTGCACCATCCCAGCTCAGAACCTGGCTACATGCAAATTAGTCTGACCCTGGTCCAGTGCATCATGGGAACAGGGCAGACAAAACTACCAAGCCAATTCTTTACTGGAAAGGAAACAAGCTTCCGGGGACCGGTTTCTGGCATTACAGCCGTCTTCGGCCCGGCTTGCTTGAATCCTGATGGTGCAGTGAGCAAGGGACTCACATCTGAGCATACCCTTCCACACTTGTGGTGGCCAAAACGATTCATAAAGGGGGTGGTGATGGACCGAGTATCTGAATTAAGCAGAACACTCCTACCCAGTCAAAAGATCAGGGCTTGATCCATCACCGTTTTTTAGCTCACTGCACCATCCCAGCTCAGAACCTGGCTACATGCAAATTAGTCTGACCCTGGCCCAGTGCATCATGGGAACAGGGCAGACCAAACTACCAAGCCAATTCTTTACTGGAAAGGAAACAAGCTTCCGGGGACCGGTTTCTGGCATTACAGCCGTCTTCGGCCCGGCTTGCTTGAATCCTAATGGTGCAGTGAGCAAGGGACTCACATCTGAGCATACCCTTCCACACTTGGATTCATCCATCAGGATTCGCTTGATAGTTTGGTCTGCCCTGTTCCCATGATGCACTGGGCCAGGGACAGACTAATTTGCATGTAGCCAGGTTCTGAACTGGGATGGTGCAGTGAGCTAAAAAACGGTGATGGATCAAGCCCTGATCTTTTGACTGGGTAGGAGTGTTCTGCTTAATTCAGATGCTCTGTCCATCACCACCCCCTTTTCTGAAAGGCTTTAATTATAGCCTCCGAGCACTATTTCTTAAATCACTTTGTCCACGCTCTGTTATACCTCTCCTAATGCTTAAAAAAAAATCTTTATAGCATGAACACCGAACGCATTTGCAATGCTAAAGGTCTTGAATTCATGAGAGTTTGAGCTATTGGCATTGTAAATGAGAATGTCTTTTATTTATCTGTTTTAAAAATACCACATAAATAAAAGGCTTTGCCATTTACACTGACAATAGCTCAAGCTCTCGTAAATGCAAGACCTATTGCATTGCAAATGCTTGTTTTTGGCAGCAATGACTTTGAGAAGTTTGTCCATTTGTGCCACTTGTTGTTGTACTTGAGTCATAGCATCCTCATTGTCTGAGATCCGCCTCTCTGCTTCTTTGATTTGCCTATCATGTTTGTCTACCTTTTGGACTATGAAGCCCATGCGACTATTCATGGAGTCCATTTTGCATGAGATGTCCGTGAGGCTGTGTTTCATGGCCAGAAGTATACTTTTGACATCGTCTTCTTTGGATGGCTGGTGGCGTTTGGGGTTGTTTTTCCTTGGGCTGATCTGGTTATTCTGAAGTGGCTCTTGTGTTGGCCTTTTTAGTTTCAAAAAGGAGCTTGGATTGTCGGCTATCCATCTTCCCCATTGTAGGGAGAGTGTTTGTGTTGTAGATAAAGCAACCAGGAGAGGGGAGGCGTGACAGTATAGTGGTGCTAGAAGGTTGGTGAAGGGGATGTAAAATAACACTGCCGTCAGTGCACAGTCGGTAGAGAGAGCAGGTGAGTTTGATTCTGTCTCTGCCCAGGAAAATTATAACAGTTGATGTTCACCTCTCCAAAAGGAGCAAATGGCCCAGTGATGCAAAATGTCGAGAGACTCTGAACCTCGTTGTAACCACCTGCCAAAGCTTGGTGAGGAAGAGTCTCACTGTACACAGCAGAAGAACGGGTTAGGCCCCAGCAGATGTACATTTCTTGGTGGCAGTGGAGCAGGATGTGCCGGTACAGTGGTTATGTAGAGGAACACCACGCCACTCAGTGGGAGCAGGCCTTCAGCTGCAGTGTGCACCGCGTGGCACCTTGTATTTGTATTGGTGTGTCAAGAGTAGCTCAAAGGACTTTGTAGGTTTAATTTGCAGATGCTCCAAGAAGTAGGTGCATTATAGCTGACATTACAGTGTGTGCAAGGATGGATTCAGGCTAGTGCAGGACTGTTGGATCGTCTCTCCGCCCGGGAGAGATCCGAGCACAATCTTTTTAATGGTAGGACGCTGCGAGTCAGTCAGCCCTACACACTAGGTTCCAGCAGCAGATCTCTCCACTCCCCACACCTGCCTTCACATTGGGAGTAGATATTAGAGGGTGCGTGGCAGAATGGCTCCTCACAACAGATATCAGGATCTTCAGGTGACATAGCTGGCGTCAGTGCCCCACCATCGCGCATCTAAATCCATTTAGCAAGTTACAGGTAAGATATCCTTGTAAGAAGGCATGCGCTGGCACTGAAAACAATTCTGCATCAAGGGGCTGGTGGGGTGATGCAGAAACAAATACGCATGGATCTGTGCGGGGATAGATATTCTCCCGCACCGTGCAACAATGGTGCGAGCAGAGGAAGCGGCCCGCCAGCGCGGGTCACAGCAGGTAAAAAGTCTCTTTTGTGCAGTATTTTCCCTTACCACATTTACTTCACTGTGGAAGGGTGCAAGCAGGAGTCTGTGGGTTTAAATCCGCTGCGGACAGACAGTCCAGGAGGCCGCGGGTGTCCACGCGAGTCTGCCGGGGCCCAGGCAACACTTGGGATTCCCGGGGCTTGCATACCGGCAGTAGCTGGGCCCACCTCCAGTGATTCACCACATCAGACCCACTCTAAGAGTGCAGCGCGGCTCGGTAGTGTCCTGCAGTGTCTGGTTGAGACATGATCGGCAGGCACTTTCATCTATGGTAATGTGCAGGAAAAACGGATGATATTAGGATAATGCCGCCAAGCAGAAATGGTACAACGTATCTTTAACATGTCTGATACAACGGGTATAGTACACCTATTTAAGACCATAGGCTCAAGGGTATTGAGGCGATATCAAAATTACCTATCACAAAACTACCTGGTTTTGCAAGGGGGTTCACATGGGTATTTGGCAACAGGCTCTGCGGCGCTGCGGCCATCTAGAGAATCCTACTAAACCCACACATTGTAAAAAAGAAGTCGCTTTGAAAAATGTCCTATAATTCAGATGCTAGTATGGGTACCCACAGTTTTGGACATGTGCAAAAAGCTACTGTTTCTAAACTCTATATTTTGCCCACATACATACATAGGTGTCTTTAATACTTATTTTTCACTCTTTATATTTTACTAAATGAATTGCTACATACCCGCAACACAATGAAAAACCATTGCAAAACACTGCTCAGTTATTGGCTCTGGATTCTTCTGGTTCTTCGAAAACTTACAAGCCCTATATATCCCCACAACCAGAAGGGTCCAGCAGATGTAATGGTATATTGCTTTCAAACATCTATCATACTTAGAAGAAGTTTCAGGTGAAAACACTGGCACAAACGGTCATTTATTTCAACACATAAAAAACCCCAATTAATTTCAACTGTTAGTTTCCATTAAAAAGCCTTGAAGGTTCTACAAAAATGACACTGAATTCAGAATTTTGTCTACTTTTCAGAAATGTTTAGCTTTCTGGGATCCATTATTGCTTTCACACCCATTTCTATCACTAACTGGAAGGAGGATGAAAGCACAAAAAGTTGCAAAAATAGGCTATGTCCCAGTAAAATGACAAAACTGTGTGAAACATTTTGGTTTTCTGACACAAGTCTGCCTGTCCCTGAAAGCTGGGAAGATGGTGATTTCAGCACCACAGACCCTTTGTTGATACCATTTGTAGGGAAAAAACCAGACGCTTTCTTCTGCAGCACTTTTTCCCTATTTTTCCCCCCAAAAACACAATTTAGCTGTATTGTGGCTAATTTCTGGGTCGCCTCCAGGAGAATCCACAAACCCTTGGTACTTTTAGAATCCACAGGATGTTGGAAGAAAATGATGCATGGATACCTTATGTGGACAAGAAGTTACAGGGACCTAATCACGAGCTACCCCAAATAGCCAAAAAAAAGCTTAGCACAGGGGGGAAAAGGCCTAGCAGTGAAAGGGTTAAAGTTAACAGTGTTCCAGCGCTGCAGCGCTGATTACCTGCAAGTACTCCCAGGGTCAATTAGCCCGAAATCAATTTTATCTGAATCTCGCAGGATCAAGTGACAGGAGTTCCCGAGCATGCCCCTTCCATGGGAGCGGCAGCAGTTGATTCTTGAGTTTGCTGCATGTGGCCCCAAGCAGGTTGTGCTCAGCAGTCCAATAGTCTGTACATGTGCTAGCGCCTCTGCAGCGTCCAGAGGATCTCGATGGTTCCTCTTCCCTGGGTAAGTCTCTGGTTCCTCCCGCAATGGTGGGAGAGTAATAATATGTAGCTTCTGGTGCAAACACTTTGTCCTTGGCAGCTGTGCAGGTTCAATAGGGACCTCTTTCCTCTTGGCACTTCGACCAGTTATTGTGACTAGCTTGTCCTGGTGACCCCCTCTGGCATGCAGGGTCACCTTATTCTCACAGTACATGGGCTATGGCCTGATTGACATAGTGACGTCCTTGGCAGTTGGCCCTCCTGGCATACGGGGGTCTCAGACATTACCACACACAGGCTCTGGCCCTTAGAGCATGCCAGTCTTCTCACAGCAGCTCCTCCTGACACATGGGGTCACCCAGCTGGGAGACTAGCAGGCCCTGCTCCCCAGTCCCTGTCACAGGCAGATGTCTGAGTTTCCCCTCCTCACATAGCCAGTTTGACTGCTTGGCAGAGGACAATTATTTGGGTATCATGCTCCCCTTCTTATAGTCCAGTCCAGACACCAAATGTAATTTAGAGTCTGAGTCTTTTTAAGTTTATTTTGGGGGTCTGCTTCTTTTGAAGTGCCCTCTCCATCACAGGGCAAGATGGCAGCTGCGTGAGCTGTATGGATGTTGCTCCCGGTCAGTCGCTGCTAATGAGCTGCCGAACGAGCGATTAGATTCCTGCTGTACCTGACGGATCTCTGCTGTGCCTTAAAGAACTGCAAGGGAAACGGGATACAACAACGAAATTGCCCCTTTGGCTCCGGATGGTGGGCTTTGCAGGGTTAAGCCTTCTTGGACGACGCGCGGCGGAACTCCGCTTCCGCATTATACTCCGCAGGACGTACCTGGCGGCTTGGCGGACTTAGCTGGGCGGCAAACACGGAGAGGACGCGGACTGGTGCTCGAGTAGGATGGCCCCACGGAGAGCTGCGCCGAAGGAGGGAGTCACCGACACGAAGGTAGCTGTGCCTCCCAAGAAACTGCCTGCTGCAAGGGAATCTGAGGCGATTGTTACTCTCCCTCAGGGCAATGTGGTAAAAGCAGGGAATAGGAGAGGGACTCCTGACACAGAACGGCATCCGATGGAGGCGGGTCTGCGGAAAAAGACCCCCATCGTTCCAGGAATGTTTTCCGGCAAACCGGTAAGCGCTAGACAGCCAAAGCAGCTTATTTCTTTAATGGGGAGAAATGATAACACTGACACTGGCCTTGGCTCTCTAGCAGTTTCCCCTACTGTTGAAACCAGTACCGCGACATTGCAACTGCTCTTGAGGGGTTGGGCACACAGGATCCCCCTGCAATTATCAAAATATGTAGCGTCCATGACACCGGGGATGCTCAAATAGCAGGTCTAGAAGGTACATCCCACAGCAATGAACAGGAGGAAATCACGGGTGCAAGGACTAAACTTATTGAGGGTGCTGCTGAGTTTCAGGAGTCTGATGATATAGTGCCGGGCACCCCAGATGGGGAGAATTTGTTTCATTGCCAGAGGAATCGGATTTAAATGATGTGAGCGAACCTGACAGTACGGACATAGATGCTTCAGGGGATGATAGCGACAGCCCCCCTACAACGGCAGATACACTAAGAAGGGCCATCAATCGTCCTAGGAAAAAAATGATGAAGGCTCCCTGCAGGAAAGCTCTCACTCTGACATCACGGAACATCTCCAATGGGATTATTCTACTATGAATCTAGCAGCAGAAGGGGAACCAGGGTCAGTCTCAGGGCTCCGGAGGAAAGCCGTAGTACCTCTGACAAAAAAGTGGAGCCGGCTCCCTCTATTAGCCTAATATACAAAACACTAAAGGCAATGCAATCCGAGACTCTGCAGGAGCACAAAAAGGCACAATTGGCAACCCAAAAAATCCAGGGGGCTACTCGTAAACAACTAAAGCCTGCTCAGAAGTGATGGTAAGAACCACTGCCGTAGAAGAACGTGTGGTGGGACTAGAGGCCGGCCTGGAAAGCACAGAGAAAAAAACATCTGCGAACGATGCTCGAATGACGGATATCCTTTGGAAATTGGAAGAATCTGAAAATAGGCAGCGAAGGAACAATCTACGCTTGCTGGGCATTGAAGAAAAAGTTGAGGGGAGTGATATACGCGGGTTTGTGCTAAAGCTCTTCAAGTCGGCGTTTCCGGATCTTTCTCACTGGAACTGGGAGGCGGAGATCCAACGTGTCCACAGGTTTCCCCTCATGGTTAAAAGTAATCCTGGCCCCAACTCTAAACCCCGAGCAATTTTGATATTCTTTGGGAACTTTTTATTGCGTCAAGTGATATTTGAAAAAGCTAGACCAGACGCTAAAAAAATCAGCAGAAGGGCAGACTTTTTTTGTTTGACCCAACTTCTGCCACACTACTGTTGAAAGAAGGTGGTGTCTCCGGCAGCTGATTAGCCCCTTTCAAAAACTTGGTTGTGAAGTGTATTTGTTGAATCCCGCTAGGCTGAAAGTCATCTGCCAGGGGCGGGTTAGGGTATTCACTTCGGAGATCCAGGCGGAAAACTATTTAAAGGAGTTAACTGATGTCGGATCGAGTTCTGGGCCTGTAGGGCGTAATTAAATTAAATCTCCCTGTTTGTGTTTATGGGGGGTATTTGTTTAATTCCAAGGTTTGGCTTTGATGGATTGTATAATATAGAATGTTTAATTTGCAATTACGCTGGAATGATACGTTGTTTGAGCAAATCTTGGTGATCTAATCGAAACTGGGTCGCTCGTTTGGTATATTGGGATGGGGAGGGAAGAGGGGGTTAGGGGGTTGGATCCTATTTTGAACCAAGGGGACTCTTGGGGGTAAAGGTTTTTATGTGTCGGGCTTTTTTCTTTTTCTTTATAATGTTTAAGGTCACATTGTATTTGATTCTGCTCAACATACCTAATGGGGTGTATTAGGATTGCTTCCGTTAATATCGGTGGGTTAAATGGCCCTGCTAAACCATGTAGGATAAGAGAAGATGTGCGAATCTTGAAGGCAGATATCATCTGCCTCCAAGAGACACATATAGAAACTAGTAGAAAAAAAGTTATGGAGCTGGATGCGTTTCAATTGATTGTGTGGACTAAACAGGAGGTTAAGACAAAGGGTGTGGCTATATTTGCGCGGCGGGGTACGGCAAATTTCACCTGCGCTACCTCTGATAAATATGGAAGGTGGGCTATGACGCAATGCACTATTGGTAGCAGTATGTTTATTTATTACATTATTTTCTATTTACGGACCAGTACTGGACGACCCGGAAATGTACAATTGGCTTAGTCTGGAGTTGGTGGGTTGGCCATCTCCGATCATACTTTGTGGTGATTTTAATATTAATATGGGTTGTGCGATATCTAATCACCCTGAAACAATTTATCAAGGAAACCGAAAGTGTTTAGATCTCTCAGCCAACTGAAAGATCTACATGGGCTGGTCGATATGTGGGCTTTAACCGAAGGGAATGACCCAGGATTTACTTACTTTTCGGCACCACATAGGTCACACGCAAGATTAGATTATTTTTTTATTTCTCAATGTCTGGTCCAAGGTAGTAAAATTATGAAATTCCCCAGAGTTATGTCTGACCATAAGCCTTTAGTATTGGAAGTGAATATTAAATGCCAGAGACAAGCTGTCAGCCGGACATTTAATAGGGCACTTCTAAGCGACACGGCCTATCGACAAGGCCTATCTAGAACATATGGATACATGGATTACGTTTCTTAATGAAAACATGGGAAGCACGGGCATTCAAAATGTCTGGGACACTTTAAAAGCTGGGATCAGGGGAGAGACTACACAGGTTGGTTGGGAGATGCAAAAAAAAGAGAGGAATAGGAGCTGTATAAAACACTCACTTAAGCTGAGAATCATCTGGCGAAGGTTTTGACAGAAGGGTGGGATGATGAAATTGTTGAAATAGCTCAAACTGGGATTTCAATAGCTTAATCTGCTATAACGGAAATCTCAATTGCTAAATCTGCGGGTAGATATCTAGCCTGGCGTTCCAAGCTCTACGAGTGCAATGAGAGGGTTGGCCATATGCTTGCCATGCGGATTAGGGAAAAAGAAGCTCAAAATCGGATTGCAGGTATTTTAGATCCTGATATCGGCTTAGTTACCAATTCAGGGGATATTCTTTCTGCATTTCAGAAATTCTATCAGAAATTATATGCGGAAGATATAAGAGATACCTGTAGTCTACAGGCTGAAATCAGGAGATACCTTGAAGAGATCAGAATTGACCAACTGTCCTCGGCTGACAGGGATCTTTTAGATGCCCCGATCAGTCTAGGAGAAGTAATCCGGGCAATAGATTCACTATCACCAGGCAAAGCGGTTGGTCCTGATTATCTCCCAGGTGGACTTTTTAAGACCTTCCGGACTCAGTTGGCGCCAATAATGCTTGAGATGTTTTGCATTGTTCAGAGTGGAGATATACCTCCGGGGTCTTGGCGAAATGCTAAGATTTTGGTATTTCTTAAAAAAGGGAAAGTGGTGACCGATCCAGGGGCATATCGACCTATTACCCCAATAAATAGTGACATTAAGATCTACTCCAAGGTTTTCATGAATAGATTGGCACAGGTTATCAAAAAAAATGTTTTCTCCCCAACAACACGGCTTTGTCCCTGGGCGTGAAACGATTGATCACATACGACGGGCAATAACATTATTTGACTACACCAAGGTTACAGGAGACTCTATGGTCTTAATTCTTTTAGATGCGGAAAAGGCATTTGATAGGGTCTCCTGGCCTTTTTTATGGGCCATCTTGAAACACTATGGGATCGGGGATGGCTTCCTAAAATCCATACAAAATATGTATAAAGATCCAATTGCTAAGATAGCTTTGATGGGGACACAGTATGGGGAGATTAATATAATGCGTGGAACAAGGCAAGGTTGTCCGTGGTCACCCTTGTTATTTGCCATCTACATTGATCCGCTAATTAGGAAGATCCAGGAGAATCATATAATCCAACCTATATGTGTTAGAGGGGGAGACGTAAAGATTTTGGGATACGCAGACGATTTAGCAATAATAACAGCTGCCCCACGGCAGGCACTGGAAGAAATAATGGTTTTGACATTACAATTTGGTAAGATATCTGGCTATCATCTGAACGATAATAAAACACAAATCGTCATCAATGATAAGGTTACACTAGCTGATCAGCGGATATTACCAAATGCCAGATATCTAGGTATAGAGATAAGCTCCAAACTTGAAGATATTGTAGATATTAACTTTAAACCGCTTCTTCAGAAAATTAAGTCTGATCCCAAAGAATGAATAATTTACATCTAACTCTAGTTGGGAGGAACAATGTTTTAAAAATGATTTTTCTTCCCAAAATGTTATACTGTTTTAGAGCAATTCCCTTAAATATACCCAAAGTTTGGTTCCAGAAGTTGGATCAGTTAGCTACATGGTTTCTATGGGCTGGACAGTGCCCCAGAAGGGCACTTAGATACATGACTCTATCTAGAGATAAGGGAGGCTGGTCCTTCCCTAACTTTCAAATTTACTACTGGGTAATTATGTTGCAACAGATGGGGGAGTTGCTAAATGGTGGGAATTTGGAATGCTCAGAGATCTCATTTTATCATTTACTCCTAGGGACAGAAGCCAGAGGGCTTCTTTTGCGTCAGATCGATTTTGCATATTTTAAGAGGGTCAAATTTAAGGTTTTACTTGGGGTATTTAGGGTTTGGATTGCAATCAGGAAAAAGTTTGGGATCGGGCGGATACATCTATACTCTTTATCCAATAACAGTTTAATCCCGGCCATCTTTCATGATATATCAAAAATTGGGTTGAGAAAGGTGTTCATTGTATAGGGATCTTATTTTGAATGCCGAAATACTTACTTTTGAGGTTATTAAAGAGAAATTTGGAATCGAGAATAAATATTTTTTTAAATACCTACAGATAAGGGATTTTGTTGTCAAGAGACTTAGTAATCGGGATCGAATCCCTCTATTAGACTTAATCAAGAGTGGCCAAGCCACAACATCTTCTTTATAAAGGCTTATTATTGGCAAAATGGGTGATGATTTGACCAAACATTTTGAGAGATGGCAAGCAAGTGTATTTGCTGGGCAAGGTGAGTGTGAAGACTCACTCTTGTTTAGCCAAACAGCATGTATTTCTGCTAATTTGCAAGTACAGTGTTTTAAGACTTGGTGTAACTTATACATTACTCCGGCGCGCATTCACCGCTGGGGGGTGTCTCAGGGATACACTGCCCTTGGTGTGGGTTGCTGGCTAAGGATAGCACCCAAATGTTTGCTACTTGCTCTGGTCTTTCTCATTTGCAGGGTCAAATCGAATAACGTCGAGAATCCCTATTGGGATACCCCAATTATTGACTCCACAGGCTATTATGCTAGGGATTTCTAATCAGGAGATGGAGGAAGCAGATCGTAAAATGGTGTATATAGCTATGGCGGTATATCGGCTCTGTCTGGCTACGGTCTGGCTCTATCCAAATCCTCCCTCGATTCATGTATGGTTTAGCAAATTATTATTCATATATAATTGGAAGATATCTGTGTTTAGAAGAAGGGGGAGCAGATCAAGGGCCAAAGGCGAAAAGATATGGGAATCCCTAACTAAGTGGGTGAACAAGGATTAACTGTTTATATAATACTAAACTTCCAAGTTGGTTCTCATATATTTTGGTGTTTTCTTCTTTTTTTCCCTGTGGGGATCCACCGTGGGTGGGGTAAAAAATTAAAAATCTGGCCATCAGATACGGTATTTTTTTTTCTGTATATATGAATGTATGTCACATTGATTTTTGCTGTTTTTCTGTTGTCCAATAAAAATGTTTTTTTTTTTTAATGAAGTACCCTCTCCTCTGCTCTCTTCTTTCTCTTGAAAGCAGTCTATCACAGCAGGAGTGGCTGCAAAGTTGATAGCCCCATAATCCAGGCCATTGGAGTGATTAGATGTCAGCCACTGTGATTTGTGTATCAAAAGGTTAGTCCAGGGCCCCATACCTACTCTTTGTGAGCCTCTTACCAACCACATCTGCTTACTGAAATGTGCCCAAGTGCCTTCCTTGTGACCTCACTGAATTAAAGAGCACCTATTGAAGTGTCACGGGGAAGCCCCTCTCTCCCCTCGCCAGTGTGTGTCCCACTCAGCTTACATGAATGCAGCAATACACAAATCTCTGTTGGAATTTCTTGACCTCCTCTCCATGTTTCACCATGCAGGCCTGACTCTCCCAAACTGGAAACCAAGGCCCACCATATATTGTACCATTCACAGGCACAATTACACCCAGTGCATATATACAACCTACACACACTGAACAGCACTGCATCCTTCATGTACTGTACCACAAATTGGCACACATACATCCAGTTCATATATTTCACTTACACGCATTGCACAGCACTACTTCCTTCATGCACTGTACCACCCATAGGCACACTCACCTAACATGCACTGCTCAGTGCAAAAACAACAATTGATGGACGGAATGTTGCACAATGGCAAAACATTCACCCCCAGTCACAGATCTGGGTTTAATCCATCGTTATTTTGCTCACCACACCACCCCAGCTCAGATATGGCTATATGCAAATCAGTCTTGACCCTGTGCCTCATGGGAACAGTCCAGCCCGAACTGCCAAGCCATGTCTTCCCTGGACCGGAATCAAGCATCCTAGGACCGGTTTCTGGCTATCAGCCATCATCAGCCAGGATAGCTTGATTCCAGTGGCATAAAGAGCCAGTTCAAACATGCATTATTCCTGTATTGTACCCTTCCCAGAAACCCATCCACCCAGCACAGGTACACCACTCATGCGCTGAGAAAAACTATACAGCAAACCAAAGGGTGAGTTAAGCACAGAGCAGCGGAACTTTAAAAATGAGTGAGCCTCACTCCAGAGACACAGGTTCAAAAACGGCCTGTTTACGCCTACTGACCACTGTACGGTATGCTAACAACACCGTACTTGTGCTGCTTAACTCCTGGTTCCACCACTATGAGGGCAGTGCTTTGTGTGCCTGTCCAGATCCAATAAGACCGCAGTCTGTGAGACAGGCTTATGTCAACAACTGATTGTGTTTGCCTATGACAACAAAAATAAGCACTAGGGATCCAGACATCATTCCAGTTGAGTACTCAGGTCAGGGATGCACGACCATTACCATAGAGAGGACTCTTCCGTCCCAACATAATCGATATTATAAAGTCCCTGATAAAATTCCTTGTGGAAGAATCCTGATAAATGGTCATTGATCGATAAATTCTGCATTACAAGAGGACGAGACAAGGGAGTCCCCTTTCCCCACTATTATTTAACTTATACATTGAGCCATTCACGCAGTTATTTAGAACAGATCGGAGTGCAATCCCGTTTGAGGTTTTAGGTTTGTCCAAAAGATAGCACTTTATGCAGATATAATTGGGTATACGGCCAACCCACTTCACTTTATATTAAAAGCTGAGAAACTTGCAGAAGAAATTTGGAAAATCTCTGGTTAACAAATGAACAAACAGAAAACAGAGTTTATGATGAAGAGATCAAGAAATGACGTGGAGAATATAAAAATATCACATTAAATATCTGAAAGTTGTAATCACATAAGATTTAGATGAAGTACAATCAAAAAATGTACGTAAGGTAATCAAGGAAATAGAAGGTCTGTTGAAGTGATGGATCAGTAAACTTTTATGTGTAGGGTTAACTTGATCGAAGTGATGGTCCTCCCTAAAAAAACTTTTATTTAACTCTATCCCTCTTACATTCCCAAAAGATAGTTTCATCAAAATACAGGATAATATCAGCAGTTTCATTTGTTACTCAAATGGTATGAGGCTTTCATGGAAGAAGCTCAAAAGGAAACTAAATGGGGAGGACTGTAATTACCAGACCTCTAACTATATAGTTATCGATTTCACTTTAAGAACAGTCATATAACAAGCATAGAGGATGACTATATACTGCAATGTTAAGAGACGTAGGGCAGGAAAAGTTACTTTAAAATTATGGCTACATTTTAGACTACCACTTGGGATTCATTACTTCATGCATTTAGCTCCAATCTGGGGTTTACCAGGTATTTCAGCAGAACTGAATGATAAGCTGAGTCATCCGTTGAGAGACGAAGGTTTCAGAATTGAAATGAAATGTTGTGCTTCAAATGCCTTCAAGTCTCTACATGGGAACATGTTAAAGCAGAAGATGGAAAGCTAATGGGTCGTTGTTGTGTATGGGATACATACTTGCAGACTCTGGAACTATATGTCTTATGGCAAGTGTCTTTGAATTTGCTGTATATATCCTATGGGATTTATATTTCAGCAGATGGGATATCCGTCACAGCTGTGACGAAGTAAACTGGCTGCCGAAATCTTAATCAGGATCTCTGTCTCTGCTGTGACCAAACTCCTCAGATGAAAAATCCATTTTTTTTCTCTGTTTGAAAAAGGAAAATTGTACGTTTGACTTCTGGGTCCGTTATGTTGATGGAGTTGTCTGTCAAACTTACAATGCATTTGCAAGAACCACCATGATGGTGCTTCTTGTCAATGCTTGAACTGTCCACTGGGCCAGGAAACATTTCAGAATTTGGCAGGCGGCACCTCGGCCAGGGCAATGGAGTAATCTGCTTCGCCGCACTGGAGGGTAAATGGGCAGCCCACCAAAATATAAATTGGGCCCAGAGTTTGGCAATGTTATATAAGCTGGTAATATGATTTCAAAGTCTATTGATTACACTACTTAACTGCTTAGGTCAAACGTCATCATTATCCCAAAAGGATATATCAGCAAAAAGACTTACATCAGTTACGCAGAGAAGACATACTCTGCAAAACACCACAGGCTATTGAAATTGCAACTGAGGATGATATGAAGACTGAAAAAAAAGACAGAATTCTTACTATTCAGCAAGAACAGCAAGCAGCCATTAGTACAACTCTGGCTCAAGGAAATGAATATGGATCGATTTGAACCAACATTTTCACTGATTGCTAAGTCACTCATATTCCCTCAAAGAACACATCACGAAGAAAACTGAGACAACCTAGTAGCAGCTTCTTAAACTAATGAAAGTCAAACTATTCCCTTCAGAACTGCTTTTCAAGTTCTCATATTCACCATCTCTGTGATTCTTTGTACACCTGCAAACAGAACAAAAAGAACAAAGCAAATGCCACCTCCATTTATGTACCCAGGACATGGAATGACATCCCATTCCTACTATATTTAGTAAATCACAACAGTAACTGTCCTCCACCACTCACAGGATCCAAATACCACATCATACACTCATTTACTGCATCTTTGCCTTTGATTCTGTACAGTTCGCCATTGTTTTACACTCATTTACTGTTTCTGTGCCTTTGATTCTGTACAGTTCTCCACTGTTTTACAGTGCTATACAAGTACCTTATACATAAAAACAACATGTTTTACTGCTATTCTTGTAATAAGGGATTGTTTTCTGGGACTGAAGTATATACTATAGTGATAGTTTGTTTTTGCTGGTATAAGGGTAAGTGTGACAGATTTTTGCAAATAACACAATTTTCAGGCAAACTACAACAATGTACAATTTTTGCAAGCTAGCAAAGCTTTCTTTTGGATTTTTCAAAACCAAAAGGTTCACCTTTGAACAACTTTAACGTGTTTCTGCTTATGGTGGAAAACTCACTGCTACTACCATTTCTTTCTAGTTCAAGTTTGAGGTTATACAGCCTGTTTTAACATGTATCTGTGCTATTTTCTGCATTTATGTGAACCCTGCATGAATGTAGAGTGATGAAATTCAGAAATGATGTGTGCTGAAGCCCAAGGAAAGATATTTTAATGCAACAGAATAATTTAGTTAAGTATTGTGCATAGATCAAGTTTTCCACATTTGCTTCACATTTTGTAAAGTGTGACCTGGAGAAGCTTGGCTCTTAAGATTTAGGAAGAAAGCTAAAAAGACCCCAGAAGAGTTGATGCAGTTTCTACTCTTAAGAGCAGAGCCAGTGCTGGATCAAAGAGAGACATGAGTGGAAATTACCCATGACCTGGAAACCCAACCCATATGTCTATGGGAAATAATTACCTAAGATGAGACAACTTTATTGCTATGCTGTGTTTATTAGTGTTTTATGTTTGCTATTCATGTACAATGGAAAAAGCTTGTGTTTAGAAAACAACATAACTTGTGACCAGTATCTGTGTGAGCGATTTGTGACACTTGAGCCTTCAGGTCTATGCTGAGTCTGTTGCTGTGTTTATCTTATTTAGAAGTTTGCAAGCAATTGAGAACATTTGAAGTTTATTTCCAACATAGGTTTTGATCTGTATGTTTATGTGGTAGGTGTAACACTTCCGCTTGGTTGAGGGCTGTCCCTTTTCCGTTGCAGAGTTTTGCAATGCATTTAATTAAATGTTTGTGAACAGTGGACTATGATAGATATTAGCACCCAACATAAGTTGTGGCTTGTATGTGTCTGTTTGTGGTGGGGGGAAGGGGGCTTGCGAACGTTGGGCCCTCTAGAGCATGAGCTTTGCAGACACTGAGTTTTGTCATGGTTTTCATTATGATGTTTTCAGCTATAAATGATTGCAAACATTGGGTATGATTATTAAGAGTTCATGCACATATCCAGCGCATGACCAATAACCTCGACTTCCATTGTTTGTGAAAGAATATTGGGCGTCACAAATACTTATTGACATAGATAGCTTTGATGTGCATACTGGACACTTGAGATTTATTGAACAATTCAAAAGTTGTTGGATAAAAAATCACGAAACCATGAAGAGGATTGAAATGCAGCTGATCACTGTGTGAGAGTCTCCTGTAATGATTCCAAAACTTTTTGGAAAAGTCAATGATTTTGGGGCCATTACTATAATTTATTAACCCTCTCAGCAATTCGCACCAAATTAGGCATACTGGAGGACTAAACTGTTAAGGCTGTTTTTCCCGGGTTTGGTTGAAAGTGATCAAGGGGCACCGTCATTAAGGGGGCAAGTGGGATTTCATATGAAGTGGGTTATCAATCATAACTATATTGGTGCAACTGTACTCCTCACCAGCATTCTCTTGGTGTACAAAGAAGACATAAAAGCGATTAAAGATACAATGACGCAGAAATTTAGTTGTATTTATTGAAGAAAACAATCTGTCATTTTACGTAGTTATCATCATGAATTTAGTTTTGATATGTTTACATGATTGTCAAGGCAGATCATCACTTATTAAATAGCCCCATTTACAATTTGCAGTTTCACATTCAAAGTTGTAGACTTTTTATAGAGTTTTGCAATGTTTGCTACAAGCATGCAGTAAATACTTGCAGTTATTCCCTTCTTTTGCATGAAGATTTAATGTTGCTTCCAACAATTCAATATTAGGCACACTGACATTCCAGAATACACATTTTCAAGCTCCCAAAACATGCTCCTGTCTCTTAAAAACCATGCTACCATCTCCTATCATCAGGCATTAGCATTTGATTATATTTAAATTAACCCAGCATGAACTGCTATTCCTTTAGAATGGAGGATGGAGATTTAAAGGTTTCAAATGCTAGATCAATTGTGGGGCATATACAGTGTTACACATCAGTCTTGAATTGCCACAGTAAATTTAGTTGTTTTACCTTCAGACAGAAACAGTTTTGTTTAGAATGTCTTTGACTACTCATTTAGTGATTAGCTAGATGAACGAATGTCAATTGTCAATCACCTAACTTCATTTTTAAGCATTTCCTCAAAATGGTGAATCACCACACCTGAGCAAGAGTTTGCAATACTCTGACCATGACTTAGTCCAGGAGCAATGAAACATGAAGACTGGCAAAATTCAAATGCTCTTTTATTTTTTTTGCAAAGTTGAAAATATAAAAGGCATCTTAAACATGAAAACCTGACATTTTTCACAATGTACTACAGTGCGGCATCTCAGTATGTTGGGGATTGTTTCTTGGATGTTTGCTGTGAGCCAGAGATTAGAGAGTGACCACAAGGGAATGCAAATCCACACTAGTAGACACTCCTGATAGCACTCTTTTACTTCTGGATTTTGGTGTTAAAGAACCTTGACCAATGACTCCAATAAGCACCAAAACAACGTCTGCTGAATGTTACTGGAGAGCATGTTACTTGATTTTTTACTGTGTGTTCAAGAAAGGAGAGCTTGTCTGGTTCGAAACCTCGGATCTGCGTATGTTGCCATTGCTGATGTTAGCTTCAACTCAAAGAAGTTAATCGAAAAGCCCAATCAGACTCATTGCTTTGGCTTCTGCCACAATGCTTTTCAACCTATTTATATCATCTCTGTAAAACATCGTTTCAAAATCTGCAATGATAAATACATGTATTCTCCAGCTTCTCTTATGCTCTGACCTACATGATTTACAAAGTACACTTTCTGTAGTTTTGAACTTACTTTGCTGATCCAAGTCTAATTCTCACACACTTTAATCCACAGCTTTTATTTAGAGTGGCAGAATATGTTGCTTTTAAACAGCAGTAAAGCTGTTATTCAATATGAAAGTAACCCTTGAAAACTGAAGGGCATAACCTGAATGGTACATTGGAAGCAGATATGAGAAAAGCACGATCCGTTGGGTCAAAGCCTTCAGCATTTCACAATGGCCGACAATGTAAAACGTTCAACATTGGCACTACTTATGCTTGACATATCTCAGTACATAACATATAATGATACAGAAATTGAATAAATGGAAGAGGCCCTTTTTCAAAGTATACTACCAGAATATAAAGTCCTAATCGTCACGCTACAAAAAAATCAGAGCAATTGTATAGAAATAAAAACCTTTATGAAGGTCAGTGTCAAGTGCTAAGTATAGATTTGCTACATTTTACTCCACATATAAGTACCTTGACCATATATAACAGTTTAGTAGATGTGGAGTTAAGAATAGTAAATCTATACTAACCTTTATATATGTATTTGTCTTCACAGTATTTTTGTGGTTGATATTCTTGCTACAATATTTTTGAAGTATTGTATTTTTGAGATTGATATTCTGACACACAACCTTTTTGAGCGTTAGCCCTTATTCCGGGCAGATGCACCTAATTATTGTACAGACTAAACACCATTAACATTAACCACCATCTTCTAAATTGCATCATATTCTTTAAAAGAGACACTAAGCTTTCTTAGAATATGTAGCATTTTAATAGACCTTCAACTTTTGCAATTCCTACTTTACTTTCTAGGAGAGTGCAATAATATTTTGTGAGTAAAGATGAAAATTTGCTCTAAAAGAAAAACAGTGTTTTGGTCTGGAATGTGTTAAAAGTAAAAGGCAATCGCAAAATCGGTGTACCTCAGCTGGTACTTTTTTGTCATGCAATTACATTTCATGCATCTTTATAAAATTTGATTTTTGTTTCCTTTTTCTGGGGTAATTTCATAACATTGCACATGCACATATATTCATTTTAATCTCTTGTTTTTCATAAACTGTGCTGAAAATCGGACTAAATCGCACACTGCGCCATATTTCATGCAAGAAGATTTCAGCACTTGTAAAGAACACCTCAAATGCAGCCCCTCTCTGTTGAGTTCTTTCCAAAATGTACATCTGCATAATCATGAAAAATCATTCTTGGGGTTGAACAGATACTTAAAAGTAGACCTATACATGAGCTGTTGCCCTCGAGATAGATTTGTCTTTAAAGTATACTCCTTAATAGCCACAAAATGTGCATTTTCTTGGTCGCTTTATTTCTACTATACATGCTTACTGAAGGTACATGAATAAGGTTTTTAACAATGCTGTGGTTTTTGTTCATTCTTATTATATTATCCCACCTAAAAAAGTTGAGTATTTAATTGAAACATATTCAGATTTACTGAAAGTAATTATGGAACATCTTTGGAATGCAGAGTTTTTGTACTCTTGAGTAATTTACACAAATTAATGCTGTGTTTTATGTCTTTTTTGCAGACACTCTCAATGTTCTGGATGCAGTATCTTAGGGCAATGAAAGAGAACTGTCCACCATATGGACACTTTGACATCTGGAGATCATACAAACACCTAACAACCTTACATCAAACAATGAAGTTGAAAGAGATTCTCAAAAAGTACATCTGTCTATTCAAATTTGTCGAATCATAGTCTGTCATGCATTTTGTTATATCTTTCATTAATCATGAGAAGAAACAGTGCACTTGGTAAGAATTAGGTCATGGGATGTGACTTAAAGTGTATGGGATCAGAAGTAACATTTTAAGATATTTATTCACTGAAATTATATTAAATGCATGGAAAACCACCCAACAGAATGTTGGAAACAAAAATAATAAATTATCTTAAAATTTGCATAGGATGCACATGGGGAACAATAACGCAGGCAAGTAAGTCTAATACTGAAATCTATGTCATATGTAGGCAGAAAACGTTGCATTGTGAATTGTCCTATAAGTCACTACTTACCATCAAATTCTCCTATTCGCTGAGAAAATCATCTTACTTCTAAATGAATTAAGTGTCTCTGTCCTTTTGCAGTCACTTAGTTTTCTTATAAAGACAAATTATGTCACCCACAGATCATGAGGAAATTACTTGTTGATCAGTTGTGAGATGGGTTTTCTGCTGTATACCAGCAACATTTGCCCTAGAGTATTTTTTGAAGAAGTTGCTGTTTAGTAATTAAATAGCATGCCTCCTAATATCTTTGGTATTTCTGATGTGTACACTAATGTGAACACGCTGTAGAAAAACACATTCACTAGAAAATCACCAAACCCATCTTACTGAGAAAATGCTACACAAACACGATGTCTTAAAGACTACTGGTTATATGATTTTTTAGTTAATGCTAAAAAGTCAGACTCAAAATTGTACAACAACAATAAAATGACTATTAAGTCAACAATTTAAAAAATGTAAAAATGTATCACCAAATATGTAGCATGATGTGATTTCTCAGATTATCATCAATAGTGTTTTTAAATAGGAAAAAGAATGTCATGGCTAGTTATATGCAATGTGAATATGGTTATGATGAACACAAGATCACCTTAATTCAAAAATACAAATATCATATTTCACTTGCAAGTGTGTATGGATGCTACAAAGGCATATGTAGACTAAAGTAAGTAGACCTTATTGGCACATTTTCAATTTAAAATGTCCATTGTACCATAAAGGTCAGGGTATGCAGCACATGTGAATATGAGTAAATGAAGCATGTTTACAAAGACTTACACTGCAGCAGTTCTCAACAACTCTATCCACTCTCAGTTGTGGTACGTATAATATCCCTCTATCTATTAGACTACTTGAAATTGGAAAAAGCTCTTATCAAGAGATATTAACAAGTGGGTTAAATAAAGGAAATTTCACAACAGAGTGATCTCCAAGCCCACAAAAATAACCACAAAAATGCAACGAAAGGCTTTGCTGGGTGATTATTTAAATACAGAAAAAACATCTTCATATAGTACTATGTCATTGCCACATATCTTTGGAACTACTGCCAAATTGTAATTAATATTCTTGAACATAAATATGTTAACTTTTTGTTGGTGAAACACTATTTATAATCCTCAGCTATTCCTTACACTATTACATTAGTCCCAGTCCACTAGCTATTTCCTGTTGTCTTTAATTCTTCAAAATACTCACTGACAGTTGAATTTCATTACTGAACTTTTTTTTAATTGTGTGTTCATGCTTTTCTCACTTAAGGGGTGTCAGGCTATATCACAACATCATCTACTGTGCCAGAGGGTACCTTAGGGGAATAGCTATTTATAATCCTCAGCTATTCCTTACACTATTACATTAGTCCCAGTCCACTAGCTATTTCCTGTTGTCTTTAATTCTTCAAAATACTCACTGACAGTTGAATTTCATTACTGAACTTTTTTTTAATTGTGTGTTCATGCTTTTCTCACTTAAGGGGTGTCAGGCTATATCACAACATCATCTACTGTGCCAGAGGGTACCTTAGGGGAATAGCCAATGCCCTTTAAACCAGCTTTTAGCCATAGCAGCTTCTGATATGATACTAGTAGTTTTATGTTATGTTTTTGTCCTACTAAAGTCCATAAGACAGCATTTATGCCTACAAGAGTACTTTAATTTGATCAATATTGCCTATCATAATAATGTATTGCGCACAACACCTTTTTTAAAGTTATGATTGTCAATTTCCCCATTTACATGTTCTTTCATAAGGAAAATCTTAACAATCTTATGTAGAGTATTGACACATACTGTGTCATATCATCGCATGCACACTTTGCACCATATCTTGCAGAGTATTATGATAACGTAATGTATGCTAGCAAACTGAAAATAACAAAAAAGAACGGGAGAGAAAAGAGATTGTTAAAAGATATCCTTTAGATCTAGTTTCAATTGTAATACTTTCTAAGCCTGCCAGTCTACACTCAAAGAGTATAGATCCTGGTCATAATGAATGAACTATGATCAAGTACATTGAAAAGAAATATGTAGCACCGAGCATCTTCTGAAAAAATATATGCAATGATGCAGACATTTTTGTAGTAATTGACTGCTATTAAACCCTTAGGCATATCAGCAATTTGTGCTCATAGTGTTAGTTCCTGGATTTTCCTGGATTAATTTCGATTGGGCTGATCTATGTTTTAGAGGAAGATAGTCTTGAGGATTTTTAGGTCTCGGGCCTAGCGTCACACTGCATAAGCTGTGTGGGCGGAGCCCGAGATTTTATGACTTCAATGTGGGGTTTTATTCCGCCTCTCTCTTTCATTGGCTAGCTCCATAAATGGAGGCTTGCCATTGAAAGAGATGGGTGTCTGTGACTCTTTTCCCCGCCTTGACGCGATTCATGGGCGTTTCTGGCTCTTTTTTAAGCCCCGCCCCTTTTCTCTCCGTCATTCGGAGGTAGGCGTTTACTCATTTCCCCCGATCGTCCAGAGATCGTCCTCGGGTGAGTGTTTGTTGTTTTACATTGCTCCCGTCTTTCCTTCTGCCCTCCCAGCACCCTCCAACAGATATTCAGGCTCCGTTCAAACTTCAGAGAGGCAGGCTCCATACAAATTTCGGAGAGCGAGCAGCGAATGTTTAATGTAGATGGCTGCACTTTCGGGGCTCAATGTGGTGACTTTTTCCTAATAAAATTGTTCCTTTGCTCCCGTTGTTGCTTCCGCCCACCCACCTCCCTCCGGCACAAAGACAGCCTAAGCAGAAACATATTGAAGGTGAGCCGCAGGTGTTTACTGTAAAATCACCCGTTAATTGTTGCTTTGTTCCCGTCTTTCCTTCCGCCCTCCCACCACCCTCCAACACAGATGCGGGCTCAGTACAAACTGCGGAGAGGCATTCTCCGTACATACTTTAATGTTTAATGTAGATGGCTGAACTTCGGAGCTCAACAGAAACGTTCTTGCGTACTTCTCCCCCCCTTTAAGTGCCTCTTTTCAGCACTTTACTTCCATGCTGATGCCAGACGCTATTCGTGCACAGATGAATTGCATGTGCATTTGTGCAACATGGCCATTCCAAGCCCCATCACAAGTTTTAAAAGGTGGAGACTTTTTCCCCACTTCCCTACCATCGCCCCTTTCCACGTTGAGAGAACGCCTTTGCGAATGCTTGTACTGTGTCATGGGGTTAATGTGTGTGCATATCCAGACATGCTGTTTGCATTTTTTTACTGTGCTCATAAAGAACGTCTGTCGGACGGTGTGTGGTGTGTAACTTTCCCCTCTCGCCATGCATTGAAAACAGGCACGTTTTGTACTGTGCTCATAAAGAACGTCTGTCGGACGGTGTGTGGTGTGTAACTTTCCCCTCTCGCCATGCATTGAAAACAGGCACGTTTCGACCCCTCCCCCCCCACCCCCCTGCAAGCGTTCACCCCTGCCCACTCGGCATTCGAGCAGAGGAAATGGGTAAGGGGCTGTCATTTATTGCTAGTTTCATGAGCAGCAGGCATGTATTTCTGGACGAGGGACTGCGAGGAGGGCGTAAAATTAGTCACATTTCTACAACAACATATACAGAAAAATTTGTCATTAACAATGACAAAAGCTCTAACTTTTACAAAGCCGAGACCGTTGCATTGTAAATGCTTGTTTTAATTTGTTGTAAAGTTAGTTTTATTGAAGTCAATTCTCTTCCCAAAGTTAGTTGAAGTGTACGCATAGTCTCATAGATACTCTATAAAAATGATGCCCCTCCCACCCATTAGGCGGGTGACTAAATTAAATCAGGGTAATGGTAATTTAGATTGTAATTTCCTTTTGGTCTGTGAGGCAGACATTAATATATTGGATGAGCAGAAAGGACTCTTTTTAGCATTTCCATAGTTATTATCTAGTTAACGGTGAGCTTAGGTTTTGTCATAAACTCGTTGGGCTATTTCAGAATATGAGTTCTCTGGGTTTTTCTGGTGACAATTATCAGGATTTCTGTATTTTGGTAATATTGCAGCTTGGTCAGTAGTCATTTGTATATGCATATATTTAGGATGTCGTAGAAGTCAGCACATTAAAATGCATGGCTTAGTAGTGATTGGAATGAAAAACAGTAGTTCCCTGTGGTGTGCTCTATTTAAACATGAAAGTTAATAAACATGTAATAAACCAATCCACACGAGGTGTCAATTTTCAAAGATAACAATAAAAATAATGGTACTTGTAGACTGTCATTTTCTAATTAATTGTCTGGACTATTTTCTAAATAGTTTTCTCTTCTTTCCAAATCCTTGTTCTTGTCCTAATGATAATCCTTCATTCACTATAGGTCGAAATGCTGTCAGCGACTACAAAGCTGGGATCCCAAACATAAAAACACTATTGTTCCATTGTTTTTTATGTATTATACATACTGCTGCATTGCACTATGCTGTTCAATCACTGTGTGATCATTGGAGCTCGAAGCACTCATTATTGAGTTGTTAATATATGTATGAAAAATATACAAGTGGCATTATTCTTTATTGTTATCTTGGAACATTGACACCTCATGTAGATTGGGTGATTGCATATCATTAACTTTCAAATTTAAACTGAGAACACAACACGGTACAATTGTTCCTCTTTAGATTATATGCCCCTGGTTCCAAGTGGATTTATCTGGAAAGCCACTGTCGGTAGAAACATTAGTAGTGATTGGGTCACACCACCTCTCACATTTAGCTTTCGTATTTGAGTGTAAGGTTAAATCACTGAGCATCCTGATTTTTATACTGTGAAATTAATTCAATTTGTGCAAATATCACGTAAACGAGTGGGGAAGCATGGATCATGAAAAATATTTCATCTGACAGTAGTTGGGTTGGTGGTGTGTTGCTCGTTTCCTGTTTGTGCCCCATACATGGTTGCAAATACATTTTGGTATTGTGTTTCCGTGTGTGTTCAAATGGAAGCAGAATTTGGTGCTGCGTTTTTAGGTGTAGGCTGACAGGGCATATGTGTGTTGTGCACACCATTCTGCATGGGTTGCTTTTTAAAGGCATGACAGAAATGGACTTTATGTACAGGCAAATTTATAGTTTGTAATATGTACGTGGCAACGGTAGCCACAGGGATTAGCACCTAGCAAAGTTGAAAATGTCCTAAACTTGTCACTCATCATTCATCACCCTAAGGAAGACAATGTATTAGTATTTTTATTAAAGGTTAAAACTGCAAGACAATGATTGAGAAAAAATAAAACTTAGTTAGTGTCCCAGTTACAAACAGAAGGGGGAGAAATTTGGAAATCGCCTCCCACAGAAAGTTAAAAACAAATGTCCAACTACATTCAATTTCTCAAAGAATTCCATCAGTTTTGCATTCATGAAATTTCTCAGTGAAACATTTCCATACGGAAATATCCTGCAAATGTGCCTTACTGAAATTGTCTTTTATTCCTCCATGACATTTTTTTTCCTGTTAAGGATAATTTTGGGGGATTTCCCTCCCAATTTCCTCTCTGGAATCACATTCCTTTCTTTTACCGGGGTACATTTAATAGCATTTCCATTCTGGTGGGAAGCTTCCTGCAAACTGTTGGTGAACACCCCAAGAATATGGATTAGTAGATGTTCACCAATGTGAACATGTGGGTGCAAACAGGAATTTCTATGAAACTGCTCCTAGATCTAAATTTGTAATCTCAAAAATGCCACCATAAAACCCACATTTCCGAAGTCACAAGAGCAACCTTGTGCACAGAACAAAAACTGCTGTCCTGAATTAGACAGGCAGGATTATAAATTCCTGATCATGCAGTGAAAGGATTCCGAGTGGAAATAGGTGTACCGCTTCATTCATGATTTCGATCATTAACGTTTTAGGAAGCATTGCTTTAATGCTAGCTGTTGCCATCAAAACAGATCAGCTCAAACAAGGAGCTTTCAATGATTTCTTGAAACTGTCAGTGACACATTTTAGAGTTTGTGACCGTAACTAGCTCTGAATTACTGAGGTGACAAATTCTCTCAGGCCTTCAGTACGAATACACAAGTGTTTTCTAAAATATTTTATTCCAGAAAATTTCTTAGAACGGACGCATGGAAGTGCTGCTGAAGTAGACAGTATACATTGATTCACACATCAATGTGAACAAGAATCCAGTAAAGTTGCAGCAGAATGGGGAAGATTACTATGGTTTAAAACTGATGATCAATTTATTTGGTGTATCACATGACTGGAACACAGAAAATTGACATTTTAAACATATCCAAAATGTCATCATTGTGCTTCCACTTCAGCCATGTAAATATGTGATTAGTGCACATGGACAGGTCTTGTGATGCTCCCATATTGTATCAGGGTGGCATATTACAGAACAAAATTCAATTCTGTTTTAGTGGAGAATTTCCATGCAGATATTCAGCATTTTGGTTGGAACAACCTAGCAGAGCAGCAGATTCATCCATCACTCTTTGAGATGTATGTGAGCCCCTGTCTTTAATAGGGCCTGATGAGATTAAACGTATTCTAGCACTTTGGAAACGCCACCAGCATTGGCATTTAATAATTCAATTTTTACAACAGTTTTCCTCCCCAGGAGCACAAGACAAGACCCTGTTACCACGTGTATCCACTGCCACCATGGAACCACTGATGCCAAGGTTTAGACAGAACTACAAAATAATGAGACTACCATTGATAGAGGAGAGAGTAAACTGTTATCGCTAGTGAATTACACCCATCCAGAGGATCATAAAACAAGGCACTTCCAAAAAGAACTCAGACAAGAGTTAGAGACTTGCAATAAAGTCGAAGGGGCACTCTTAGGAACACTTTGCACCAGTGTAAAGTCACAGAACGTACAGCACACTGAGGCAATAGGTTGATAAAATATTTATTTTATGGCTCTAAAGGTCATGAATAAGACCTTTGCTCTGTTTTGCGTTCAGTTAAGTTACTTTACGTCAAGGAGGCTTCCCATAGATGGTAAAGGGTTGTTCCCAAACTACCATCCAATGTTTTTTGATCCAAAGCCCTAGCTACTAACAACAGTAGACAGGGCTTTGTGCCACCAAGAATCCCTCCTTGAGGCAGGCGCTTATGAGTGAGAAATGTTTTTATATCTCCTGACTTTTCATACATGTACAGCACACATACAATGTGAGAAAAGTTTCAAAGTATGTCTAAGCATACTAATTTGTGCTGGAAGAGCACTCTTCCAGTACAAAACATATGCTAGATATCTTGCACACAAGTTTACATCATGGCGCACCAAAGTGCAAACCAGTATATGGTGTTAGGCTGCCTGAAAGAGCACTAATGCAGGGTAAGTGAGCCATGCTCTCTCCTCATAACATAACACAATGCAGTGACTTTTATTGTTCTGCACGTTGTGCAATAAATTCATAAATCCCCCCTCAGACTTTTAAGTGAATTCCACAAAACAGTCATACCGTCCCTGAGACATCATCAACAATTTCCTATCTGTAAAAAAGCATTTGGGTGCGAATGGAAGGCTATATGAATTAAATAGTTTATATCACAAAGACTGGAAGCTCACTTTTAAAACATAACGTCAGGACTATCTCAGAGAATTATTAGAAAAAACTGACTGGAGAGTTTAGGTAAGGTAGACACATCCTGAATAGACACAATAAGTGTTAACACAAACTACCTTCCAAAGCATGTGTTTTATTTATTGGCGTCAGAATATCCAACGAAAGAGGGGATCAAATACTATTCTATTCCATAAGGGTGTGGTAAAGGAAATCCTAAAAATATCCGTGGAAACTCTGAACAGATTTATGTTGATGTGGAAGTTGTCGTTACTACACTTTGACAGATATGTGTCATCTATTCAGCTGAAGTGAGCATTCAACTAGGCTTTAGGGGACAACTGTAAACGTATTATTACATAAATGTATAGAGCCTCTAGAGAAGAGGCAAACACAAACATTCCTACTTTTGAATTCGACTTAAACTACTTTGTCATGTTGAGATAGAGTGGTTAAGAAATTCTGGAATGCTACTTTATTATTTACTCCAATTCCTAGCAATCCAGAATTCGCTGTCGGTCTGCTGCCCAATGACCTTGAGGCATGGGAGGTAGATGGCCTTCATATGTGATTTCAGAGGTTGTTTATAAACAGTAGTGCTTTTTCATTGAATTTCTTAGTTTTTTCTTAACACCAGTAAAAATCTTACTACTATATATATATATATATATATATATATATATATATATATATATATATATATATATATATATATATATGTATGTATGTATGTATATATATATATATACATATATACATATATATATATATATATATATATATGTATATATATATATATATATATATATATATATATTTATATCCATGTATGCAAGTGTGACTGCTTTTAATTACATTATGTGGCAATGGGTATTGGTTTGTGAATATCATAAAATAGATTAGTTCTATAGATTTCACTGCCTGGTACATGAGGATTAGGTTTATTAAAGTGCAAGTGAACTGTGGATGTCTGACTTTAATGACAAACACTTTGATATGGAAATGGCACTGCGGTTACATGGAGATGGGATAAAAGCTTATAAGAAAACAATGATCAACAGATCTGTCATGTCTACTATTGTTCAGTACTTACTTGAGTGTCAATTAAAACGTAATGAGTTTCGATTTTGCAAATTAATATGTCATGCATATGTATAGAAATGTGAATGGTGAGATCTAAGATACATGTACATGTTCCACAGTAGACCAACAATGACTTCATAGTCAGTAAGACCAAAGTTTGTGTTGTTACACCTAGGAATCTCAAGCTAAAATATCAATCCTCATTTCTTGATGACCAACTACATACTAAGCTTAAAAATATCAAAGCATAACCTCACTGGGACTGTCCCTGTGATGGCTGAAGAGTAGACCGGTATAACATGGCATGGCTCAACAGAATAACCAGGATCCTATAGAAAAAGAGACACAAAATTATCCTAACTCGTACACACCCATCCTCCTCCTTAATATAGACTGGAAGTTATATAATAAACTAGTCCTAATTGCTGTGAAACAGAGGATGGAAGATCAAAACCTACGAAACCAAATCAAAGGCAGATTCAGACAATAGCTCTCTACCAACCAGGTCTTCGGGTTTTTTTTATACATAGTATTCAAATACAGTATGTCAAAAAATGTCCCTATGCATGGCTCTTCTACATTTTAGACCTGATACATAAGGACAGACCATGTAGCAAATTGGCAAATGTGGGTGTAGATCAAACTCTCCTTTCCCAGATAAGGAAGTTGTACTCAGGAACAATCTCATAAATAAGGCTAAATCAGAAAAGGAATGCTTAGCAGACAGTTTTTATCATGTGGTGGAGTAAAGCAAGGCTGCTTGTTCACAGTTTGCAGTCAGCCTCAAAATGAATGGCACCTATAATGTGGACATGCAAGCCTACAAAGATGTGCTTGCCTTTGAGGGTTTTCAGGTGACTACACTACTCTATGCTGATGAGTCCATTACACCACAAACGGCCTGCAAGCACATTTGACAGTCACAGAGAAGAACTGTGAGACAAATGGCCTGAAAATTAACAGTCAGAAGGCAAAGCCAATGGTCGTTAAAACAAAAATCAACAATGGGGCCCAAAACACAAAATGGTCAGTTACTTCCGTCCCTGGCTATAACACTACCTACCAACAAGAAGTTGGAAGCATACATCAAAAGGACACACGAAAATCTGAGGCTTAAATAAACACCATCCTAAAACTCGCTTCTTCAGACAGAAACTGATTTTGCCAGCTAATCCACAAAGAGGTAGAAGCAGAGGTGGGAAGCCCAATAGCCTACAGAGCAGAGTTTGGGGGCATTGACAAATGTGTGCCAAATTGGACCTTGTGAAAGGAAATTCTGGTAGGCACTACCCATGCAGCCAGCATGCTTTGCTACCATTGCACTGGAAGCTTATGTTGCAGTTCCATCACACACATATTGCATAGCACCTATCAAATATAGACTGGAATGTTGGCCACCAGCCAAAAGCCAACTAGTCGACAAAGCATGGAAGGAGCATTTTAACATGATTCCAGCTTCCACATATACCGCAGTCTAGAGAAAGGAAATGCCACTCCTTAGCCTGGTAATAAAACTCTAAAGTCAAACCTGAGAATTAGAAAAGTACAAATAATGAAAAAATCAGGTTAACCCCAACAAGAAACTAAATGAAAGCTTTAGAAAATGTCCACACATCAGGCCAAATCGGGATATTTAACACCTCACTGTATGCGCAGCCCTCCTGCTGTGAACACACCTGAACAAAAATGATGTCGCCCCCAAGGACTTGAGTGCCTTTAGTCATGAAGGAAGATTTGCTTCTCTTCACCCTTAACATGCCACTGAATGAGAAGACCTCAGGGAAGAGACTGTCTCTAGCAATAGTCAAAGTACACCTAGAAGCAGATGAAGTAAAGAGGTCGTATTTGCTTTGCGACATGTCAGATGCAACAACAAGAAAAGAGATGGAATGTTCAATTACTGGGAAGGTGCTGGACAAAAGAGACAAAGCATTTAGTGCAGACACAATAGAAACCAAAGAAGCAAGCACAGTGAAAGCAACTGTTCGCCAATGTCGCCTAAAATCCAACTGTATTAGATGCTTGCCTATTTACACTAAAGAGTTTTTATTCCTCTATTTTATTCTTTACATGATTTCTTTTCCTTTGACACAAAGATGTAGTTATGTGTAACTGATTATTTGTGTGAAAGTCTCTTCTGCCCAATGCACCTAAATAAACTTGTCAAATTTGTTGCAGAGTTTTTATTGTCATTAGTGGTACTCATCAGTTTCCTCTCTCATTTCTGTACGCTACCTTTGCTGCTTGTTTTTTCCTCTTTCCTGAATATACTGTGTAGTAATAAGGTGACTGAAATAAAATAAAATCCAGTTATGAACCCGGAGACTGAAAAGTACTTTTTATGTTCTGGGTTGACAGGGCAGGTGTCCCCAGACAATTATGTGAGTATCACTAGAGGGGGGCTTTGGCCCTGCCCTCATGTTGGGAGCCAGTAGTGCATGTTTTGAATGGGCAGAAGCTTCCACAAAAAAAGTGATTGTCCTCCACACAGCTGTGGTCATTTTGTTTCTTTATCCAGCTGCCTAGGCTTCAGCTTTCAGGGGCACACACATGACTATACTATTAAGTTGCCTTAGTTAACTAAATAAATTATGTTGTCTCTGGCAGCAGCACAGACGTGATTTTTAGGTCTGACTTAAGAGCGGAACTGTCCCCTGACCTTTTAACCTACACTGATACTATTTTACAGTTCTTTGCTAACACATAAATACATATCCATTCCCATGCCACTTACTTGTAATGCTTCAAATTACCATCCAACATTCCGTTAAAGCCTGACCTATTGGCATTGCCAATGCTTGTTTTTTCTATTGCAACATAGGAATCCGTCCTTTAGTGTTAGTGTAGTCAGCTGTGTGCAATCAATGAGATCATTATTTAAACTTGAAAACTGCCTTGTTGTTACAAGCCAACCACAGAAAAATCCTCTAAACATCAAAAATGATTTGAAAACAAAGTTACCTTCATGATTATCATGATTCGTTTTTTGTCACTTTTGATCTATTTATTCCATTGGCTCCCTTAAAGGAAAACACCGTGCTCACACGGTCAACAGTGACAGCAAATACGTAAGAATTGAACACAGTTTGATGTAGAATCATGGTAAATCTACATCTTCGAATGGGTATTCTGCCGCAATCCAAGTGGGACTCTTTGATAAGTAAAAGCCTGAGGGTAGAAAGCATTGCTTGCATGATGAGTGAATGACGGCATCAAACGCAGTGTCTGAGTCCAGATCATAACCTCTAAGGACCCCAAATAAACCATAAAGTATGAGAAAAGAAAAAGTATGAGCGGCTCTTCCAATGAATAAAAAGATGCATGCTTCAACAAAGGGTCTATTTTGTACCACACTTTCTTTGCTTCTGATTTTCAGAACTATACTGCTTGTAGTGCAATGTGGGTCTTTTCAAGATAATTTTGACTACTGGCATAGCACACAGCACAAGCTCAATTGTCTCTTGGCACCTGACAATAAGTGTTAATTACTCAACTGAATGGTATTCATTACGGTTACCTCACAAGGAAAGAAACTTTGTGAACTTGAGGTTTCACAATGATCTCAGCAGCAAATACATTATACCACTGCGAAATTTGCAAATGTGACTGAAGCACATGCAAAGGTTGGAGAGGAAAGATCCACTGAACATACCATTCAAGAGAATTGCTTTAAACTGACAGACAACCAACTGAAATGACCCTCTTAATAGTATGCATTAGGTGTGTTCAATGAAAGGACCAGGAAAATGTTAATAAAAAATTCTAGCACTTTTAATTTTGGGGCAAAAAAGCCTGCTCAATGCAAAGTTATCACTACTTTTTAACTTCACCTTACACGCCTTTGTGTAGGACCAATGTCGCCTGAATCTGAGCAATCGACTACATGCTGCTAGAGTGAACTTCTATTTTCACAGAACATTACCAGCTTCTTTTCTGTGTGCATTCATAGTCCTCATTCAGTGACTGGACAAAGCACAGCACATGAGCACCTTTTCTGTATGCTAATTGAAAAACCTGAGCCCCCCCCCGATGTACATGTGCATCATATACTTCCATGTTTCTGGGCTGTGCACATTCAGATAAATTACATGTTTGCCGCAATTCCTTGTTGCTCCTAGTTGGCCACTTCATTTATTTTGTGGTGTATGCGGCACATTTTTAATTATTTATGTATTACAGTAGCTGAACTATACGGTGGGAAATATTTTGCCGTCATATTTTACAATATACAGTAGTAGTAGTAGTACAAAAAGTATGTTCCTTAAAGAGAAAATTATTTCATTGTAAATTTCTACTCACAGAAGAAAGCTCCATCTCAGAAATCAAAAAAAGCCCCGATGGATATAATTACGAAAGGGAGTCATTTCTTTAACAAACATGAAAATAAAAACGTCAAAATTGACCAGTAGTTAAATAATCCAGTTAAGACCCCAAATAACAAAACATACAACAACATACAGAACCCACAGCGAAATAGAGTAACCCATTTGGAAAATAAAAGGTTAATTGTCCAGTCATTGAACGCCCCTAGGCTCTTGTACAGAGCAGCAGATAAAGTAAAATCCTTTCTTTCTTGTATGACGCTGGCGTCATTTGCAGTTCTTAATAAAGGAAACATCTCAGAATTGCATATAAAATATGGCCATAAAAAAAATCTTCTTTCTTCTAGTCCTTTCTTGAGCGCGCAAAGCGGGGTGTAGTGTTCCCTTGAGGATGAGTCGCTGAGCTCCTTCCATCGCCCTCTCAGTTGGTCACTTGCTGCCGGTCAGCACTGTTGTTACTGTGGTTGGTCGTGGTCTCCGTTCTGCTCCTACCGGAGAAATGCCAGATGAAGAAGACGACACAGATGACAGGAAACTGCAGGGAGTGGAAGAGGCTAGACCTAAGAAAGAATAGACATAAGCCTTGTTTTAGGTTTTATTTTTCCTACAAGATACTGGTGGATCATTTCTGCTCAGACAAAGAAACCTTTGTCAGTCCAAGTAGACTTTTTCATAGCAAGGCAAATTGCATTTCTCTTAGGGAATTTTCATATGCCCTTTGTTTATTTGAAACTCTTTACTGGAAAAATAAAAAAGGAATACAGTACACATATGAATCTTTCCACTCATTTTGTAAAAAAAAACTGTTTTATGGAATACATCCTTACTAGCTAATATTTTGTGATAATTCAGGATCAATGGCAGAATAAATACCCCAAAACAGATTTTATTTTCAAGAATGTCAAGTATTGATTAGGCATCTGCTAACTTTCTGTACAAGATATATATGCTTTCATTTGAAGTCTGTGATGAAATGCTGTGGTGTGTCTGAGTTTTATTGCCTTTAACCCCTTCCCTGAGGGGGATCGGGGGGAGCGCGGCGCCGCGGTGCTCGTGACGAGACCAGCTCGTCATGAGTCACAGTGGATATGTGCTCATGACGAGCTGGTCTCGCCACGACCCCGCCCACTGATTAATTCGCCCGCACAGGCGGGGAATCAATCGCACGTGGGCGGCGCGGAGCCGTTATGACGAGCCCAGCTCGTCATGAGCACAGCTCCATTGTGAATCATGACGAGCTGGGCTCGTCATGAGCACCGAAGAGGTTAAAACATTCATTATCTCCTTCACAAGAAAAAGCAACATTAGGATGTTTCAACTTTGACTCTTAATACTACATTAAAGTGAGAGCTAGAAGGAAAATGGTTCAACAGGTATTCCCTAACATGCTCCCATAAATATGTGTCCTGTAAGAAAGTGAATTATTATGTGGGGTGGATGGTACCACAAGTAAAGAAAGTAAAGAAAGTCACTAATCTGCTAGGCCCAGTCAAAGTAAGTCATTTATATCTGAGCTCAATCTCTGGTACCTATGGCACAGAGAAGACAGGTTTAAATTGCAGAAAATGTGTGAAGTATTCAGAAGTATCAAAGACAAAACATAATACAAATCCCACTCCAATTTATAAAGATAGAGAATAATAAGCAAAATATCAACAACACAACAAACATCCAATAATGGAAACCAGAGGAAGCAGAGAAAAGAAGCTTTAAAGATTTATCCGGAAAACGTTTTAAGTGGATTTAAGTGGCTAAAGGGCCCAATGTAAGTCAACAGCTGTGGTAGACCGGGACCAAGGTGCAATTTTAGGCTCAACTCAAAATCATAAAACAAAAGGAGGGAGACCCCTCAACAAGGTAATGGAAAGGGTCGCAAATGCAAAAACACAACAATCTTCCCTAAGCAAGAAACCAGTTAGATAAAAAGGCAAGGAACAAGCTGAATGGAAGTGTAACTGTGCAAAAATAGATACACGGACATACAAATATATATTAGACTTAATATTTATAGTCATAAAAAAATCATAAAACATAAAAGACAAAACACTACATCAACATCTTCCTGAATAAAATTCAATATAAAATTGCATTCATATACTTTAAATTTTCACCAAAATTTGCTTGTAGACAAGATTCAGTGGATATATCTAATCAAAGCCATTTTCTTCAGGGCAACAAAACTTTCTTACAACGCATATATAGCTTCTTTGTAATATATCTCACACAATTAACCTCATAGGCACAAATCTTTACTGTTTGCAAAAAGATAAAGGACATATATCAGTTGATCCTCTCCCAGGCTGGCATCCACAGACCCTGTGACCTTGCTCTGTAGCTAGTAAATAGCCATGTATGGTGGCAGGCCAGCAAAAGTTGAAATGAGAGCAGATGGCTCAAAAACGTTCCTTAATATATCCAGAACAGTTTAATTCAATACATCCTCCTTTGATTCCGTTCTGCTCAGTCAGTGCAACACCTGTTCCTAGAACTGCAATGGTTAAGTCCTCCTTTACCATTGCGGTGCGTAAGCAGCCAGGATTATCGCTACACAGCGCAGGCTGTGAAGACCAAGGTAAATCCAGCAGGGATTTTAACCAAAAAGTGTTTGGTTAGTACCTGGAATGGCTGAAAGATTGAGTCCTTTTGTGATGTGGTAGCGGATATATAATATATTTATAGGAGGTGATTTATTTTTTGTTGCTAATAACTTTGGCACTGTTTGAACACCGAAGAAGGCAGATCGCCGAAACGCGTTTGTTGCTTGCTGCTGGAGAAATAAAGCTCTTCAAACGCCCCAGCTAGTGCTGATTTTCTTTAAAGAAAAAGAAAAGGAGCGTAAATAAATTGCGGAATCCACCGCCGCATACAGGCACCCACCCGAGAGTGCTTCACATGGAGGTGGAACACGAGCGTTAATATATTAGGTATATATAGTTAGGATTGTTTTCCATAGGGAAATCACAACATTCTATTGGGAATAACTTTGGCGCCGGTTGAGGAATCTTCTTGAAATTTTCCTTAACTTTGCCTCACGGCGCTCCGGTCCTTCCCTGGAAGTTTGGGGGGGATCCGTCAAGCGGGGGCGGAGATAAAAGGGGGGTCCCAAAACGTGTTTTCCCCATGTTAATTTCCATAGGGCGGTTGGACTCACTTTTAGCCCGAACGGCTGAATGGTTTTCCACCAAACTTGGCAAAATTGTAGGGACTGGTAGCCCGATGTGCCTTTGCTATGTCTCAAGATATATGCTCCAGTGGTTTTTACGAAAATTAACTTTGAAAAAATATATATTGGGCTACATTGGGCTATATATATGTTAGAGCCCAAATGTAGCCCAATGTAGCCCAATGTAGCCCAAAGATGGCCACCAGAGACAAACAAAAAACAAATGTAGCCCAAATATCAGCCAGATGTAGCCCAACTATAGCCCAATGACAGAATGTCCCAGAGTGTTCTAACGAACAACTAGAGCGCTAACAGTCTTACTTATGACAAAAGTATGGCACACCTAAATTCACTGAAAAAAACATAGGTTTCAGGCCTTATATAGTTAGGAATTAGGCACAAGAAAGCAGAAAAACAAACGTGTAAAACACAAAAAGGGGGCAGGGTAGAAACACCCTGACCCCTTAGGGCTGCTCAGGTGGTCCCACTAGGATATTAATATATTTAAACGTTATCCGCTAATAGAATTAGCATTTAAAAAACCTTTGAAATTCACTGAAAAAAACATAGGTTTCAGGCCTTATATAGTTAGGAATTAGCATTTTAAAAACCTTTGGAATTCACTGAAAAAAACATAGGTTTCAGGCCTTATATAGTCAGGAATTAGCATTTAAAAAACCTTGCAAATTCACTGAAAAAACCATAGGTTTCAGGCCTTATATAGTTAGGAATTGGCATTTAAAAAACCTTTGAAATTCACTGAAAAAACCATAGGTTTCAGGCCTTATATAGTTAGGAATTAGCATTTAAAAAAACCTTTGAAATTCACTGAAAAAACCATAGGTTTCAGGAGTTATATAGTTAGGAATTAGCTTTTAAAAAACCTTTGAAATTCACTCAAAAAACTATAAGTTTTAGTGGTGTTATAGTTAGCTGGACATTTTACTCATACAAAACCATTGAAATTGCTCCTATATAGTTAGTTGTACTAACTATATTTCGCGCACCCGCAATCCACTGCTGATGATGTCACATATTAGAGCATTCATGACATGGTCAGTGACATCACTGATGATATCACTGATGACATCATCCAGTGAATGTGGTTTGCTTCGTTATTTAAATATGCATTATATATATAGCAATTTGCATTGAAGAATAAGTGGATATATGTTGATCCCATGATCCTGACTACATCAACGTTTCCAGTGTCTTTGTGTTCATCGCTAACATTTCCACCTCAACTTGGGCTCCTTGCACCAATGGCTCCAGTTTTCCTCTGGATTCCAGTTGAAGAATTAAAGACAAGGTAAAAAGCTCAATTCTCAGGTTAGTGTGCACTAATCCACAGAGAAGTTTTGAGATTAAGCCAAGAATGAGTTCTTTGAAGGTGAAAACCAATTCTTGAAAACCGGACATTATTTGTTTCTACATTTCCAAAGTCCTAGCACCTCAGACTACTTTTCTCGTGGGGGCTCCGAACTTCGGGGCTCATTAGGATGGCGGACGGACGCAGGTCCGTCCGCCATCCTAATGAGCCCCGAAGGAGGAGGAGGGACCGTCCGCAGGGGCAGCGGCGGTCACTCCAGTGCAATTAGGATGTGACCGCCAGCCTGGCGGTCACATCCTCAATATTTAACATTGCGGCGGGTGCTGCTTGAAGCAGCACCCACCGCAAGGTTAAATATGCATGCTTAGTATTTGCATGCACAAAGCGTCAGGCAACGCGCGGTGCCTGCCGCTTCGTGCACGCAAATGCAGGCACCCCCCACCCCCCCAATCACCCTGGGGGCCCGCAACGGGCCCCCAAAGAAATCACCGTATGCCTTTCCACGGCGGAGAATCCGCCACGGAAAGGCATCTGTTTTCCGCCATCCTAATATGGCTGGCGGTGTCTGATAGACACCGCCAGCCATGTTAGAGCTTTTCCGCCGCGGTCGGAAGGCGACCGCGGCGGAAAAGCTGCGGACCGATTTTGAGACCCACCGCCATCCTAATTTGGCGGTGGGTCTTTTGTGCCTCCCCAGCGGTTTTCCCGCATCCTCCGGGCCGGCGGTGGCTTCCGCTGGCCCGGAGGATGCGGGAAAACCGCGATCCTAATGAGCCCCTTTATTTGCATCAGAACTAATCATCTCCACGTCATTGTTTACTGACCAGTTTGGTACCACAAACTTGGAAAGACTTTCAGCACACATTCTAAACATTCGAGTTTGATCAGAACATTGTTTGTTAAGACATTCTTACTTTTGAATTGTAACTGCTCTAAAGCATAATTTCTGATGTAGCCTGTAAGTGCTAATATTATTGTACATAACTGTTTAAACACTATATGCTGAGAACTGTTATTAAACATCTCTTCTTGTTGTTTCTAGCGCACCGCATCCGCATTAACACAAAAAGGTCCAGGGAGTATAGATCCTCCTATGCAGTGTCGCAAGGCAGCAGAACAGACCCAGTGACGCAAGTCTTTCTTTTTCTTGTTTTGTTCCAACCCCGCTTCCCCTCGCTGCCCCAGGGTGGGATTTGAGCTCCGGTATTGTCTCCGCCATCGGAAGCAGGTGAGTGTGTGACAAACTGTTTGGATTTGTCTACATGTTTTAAATCTCTCTGAACGGGAGGAGATTCGCGCGCATCCGTGATGGCCGCGTGAGCACAGGGCTCCCGAGACCCTCGCCGCCTCCCGCATCTATCCTGGATAATATCCTGATTTGAAGGAAGATCATTGAGGACACAGCCCGGCTGATGTACTAGCTGCTTTCAGAGACGAAATCGGACCTCGGGTTCCCGAGTTACGCCATCCTGTACTTTGTTGCCTTCTCCGTGGAGCCGCCTGGGCCTTGAGTTGTGGTTATACCCGGACAGTAATTCAACAACAACGGCCAACGGGGTTCAGCCCGCAGCCCCACTCCACTTTCGGTTTTGTTTCTCCTGCCTAGCATATCCCCTCATCGGGGTGAGTGCTGATCGCGACTGGCTTCCATGCCAGTTCATTGGGCTTGGGGCTAGCGAAAGCGCGGCTGTGGACTCGTATTGACTCGTCTCTGCCTCTGGTGTTCTTGTGGGTGAACTCTAAGGAGCCATTTGCACCAGGTCTCACGCTTCCCTTCGGGGCACTCGGCTCGCCATGGCGGGCAAGCCCGAGGGTGACAAACGGAAAGTCAAGACCACCTTTCGAGGAGGCTCAGCCCAGACGAATGTCATGGACCGCTACACACTTCCTAAAGGATCCCCCGGTGGCACACCTAAGAACCGCGATGAGGCGATCGACGACCCTGCTATGTCGACGGACTTAACGCTACAGGACGTAAGGGGCGCCATTGCTGGCATCAAGACCTCGATCGGCCAACAATATGAAGCCCTGGCCCTGAAACTGGATACGGTGGCCATTGATGTCAATCTAATCAGAACAGATCTGGCTAAGACAAACGAGAAGGTTAAGTCTCTTGATTTAAAGACATCCAGCCTCACGACGGATATGTCTGACTTGCAAACAGAAGTACGCAACCTGAGAACTGCCAATGACTTCTTTGCTCGTCAATTGGAGGATTTTGAGGGCCGTGCATGACGCAACAACGTGCGTATTATTGGGGTCCCGGAGAACTCTAGTTCACTCTCCACTGATCTTCGTGTCAAAGACCTTATCCTCAATCATCTCGCACCCAAGGGACTGAGCAAATTCTTCGCGGTTGAACGCGCACACAGGGTGCCAGGGGGACAGGCAAAGCCGGGTTTCCCCCCCGTCCGATCATCGCAAGAATCTTTAACTTCAGGGACCGAGACGCCATCTTGCAGGCTGCACGGACAAGCGGTCCTACGCAGTTCGAGAACGTCGCGGTGAACTTTTATCCGGACTTTTCTCAATCTGTTCAGAAGCAACGAATGGGATTTCAAGGGGTGAAACGGCGACTCAGAGATATGGATTTGAAATATGCGATGTTGTTCCCGGCCCGGCTGCGTGTGGAATATGACGACATTCTTTTTTGTCCGGCCTGAAGAAGCGAGTGATTGGTTGGACACGCTGCCTGCTCGTCGTGCTGGCCGAGATCAAACTGGTGGCGCTGAGGGGAGCCTAATGGACCAAGAATAACAATGGTGCCTTAATCCTGAACACTATCCACCATGGACAGCTGCGGCTCACTGACTTCTCTGATCGTTCTATGTGTATCTTTGGGGGCGGCGGGACAGAGGGACCCTTTCCTCCTCTGGGGTTTCTTTGTGTAGATTAGTTGTTTTTTGCTAGGGCGACAGGCACACTGCGAATTGGGGTGGCTTCTGAGTCTGTGCAGGGGTGCAGGGTGGGGGGGAGTTGTGTTGGGTATTGCTGGGGGAGGGGGGAAGTGTGTGGGGGTTGTTTCCTTTTTCTTCAAGGCAATGAACTGTTACGACTTCAGACATTGGTGTGGTGCTCGTTCTGAGATGGGAGTTCATCGTGGGCTTGGATGGGGGGTAGGGGGTTGAAGCTAATGTGCTGGAATGTGAATGGGTTGGGAGATCGGATAAAGAGGGGGGTGGTTATGCAGCTCTTGCGGCGCCTCTTGCCCGATGTTGTACTGCTACAAGAGACACATTTGATTGGGAATACTTGCCACGCTCTTAACAGGCGGAGGTATCGTCTTGTGGCTCATTCTGGATTTACTTCTAGTTCTAGAGGGGTGGGTATATTACTTAAGACCTCACTCCCCCTCGAGGTTGATGACGTGGTCTTTGACACTAGGGGTAGATATGTCGCACTTGTAGGTAGGTGGGAGGGGAGAATAGTTTCATTAGTATCGGTGTACGTTCCTCCTGGCCTACAATCCACAACATTTGCAGACTTGGGGCGGGTGGTTTTGGGTCTCCCGGAAGGTGTTCTGATAGGTAGAATCCTTGCAGAGGCAATTGATATGGGGTGGACACTCGCGCATCGCTCTTCCAAAGTTAACGCTTCCCTGGTATGATGGCGGCATAGCACTTCCGGATATTAGACGGTATTATTGGGCTTCCCAACTTGCTGCCATCAACCATGGGATGTATGGTCCGGCGTTGAATCCAGCGTTTGAGATGGACAGGTGGCTGCTACCGGGTGGTGACTATAACAGGGCGCTCTATTTGGGATCCTCCCGTCTGCAACTCTCAGGTCCTACCGCTATAGCAGTGCGAGTGTGGCATAGCGCGACTGCGGCTATGGGCTGGAGAGATAGATTGACCCGTGCAACTCCGCTTTATGCCTCCGCAAAATTGGGTTGTCTGTGGAAGACGAAGGGGTTTGACAAATGGGATACGATCGGTATTAGTAAAGTGCGTGATCTCTGAGTTAAGGGCAGGGTAAAGACCTTTTCAGACTTACAAGTGGAATATCAACTGAGCGATAGGGAATTCTTTCGTTATGTTCAAGTACGTCATGCCTTGAATTCAGTTTTTTCTGTGGGTAGTGACGTTCCGGAATCCTCCCCCCTCGAAGATCGTATATTGGATGGTCATGTGCCAGGTAGCACCATTTCTTTGTTTTACAAAAAGATGATCAATGACCGGTCGAGCCTGCTTGACCGCCTTAGGGACACCTGGATTGCTGATTGTATTGAATTAGATGACGAGGACTGGCAATCTGCGATCTCCTCTCCCAGGGAGGTTGCGATTCCGGCCCGCCTCTGCCTGGTCCAACTCAAGATCCTCCATCGAGTCTATGTCACCGGCCCCCGCCTGATTCATATGGGCTATTCCGCGGATGGCTTATGTAGGCGTGGTTGCGGTCTCCTTGGCACCTTTCTTCATATAATTTGGGAATGCCCTGAGGTGGTGCGTTTTTGGAACCGTATACATGATGTGATGAGTGATGTAACGGGTATTGTGATGATGACAGAAGCCCGACAATGTCTATTGAATGTGTGGGGACCGAATGATTATGATGTATCACAGCTTTGATGGGCGACTCTTGCCAATATGATAGCCAAACGAGATATTGCACAATTATGTGGGTCCCAGAGGCCCCCCACAGTGACTGCCTGGAAAGAGAATATGGACTGGTGCATGTTTAGAGAGAAAACGGTGTATGTGGCGAGAGGTAGACCCAGAAAATGGGGGAAAATTTGGAACCAATGGAACTCGTACCGGGGAGATATATGTACGCCCCCACTTGCTGAGATCTCTAATCCTCCCCAATCGCCCTGACCCGGCATTCCTGCTATGATGTGGTGTACCTTATTGTTGATATGTAATTCTCACCTCCGACCCCCTTACCTGTAATCGATAAATTCTGTCTTATGTTATCATGTGTCTCCCGTCCTCCTTGAGCACACGCCTAATGGTTGCACTATTGTTATATAGCCTTGTTTGTTTTTTGATGTTTTATTATAATAAAAAGTTACACAAAAAAAAAATATCTCTGAACGTTGCTCAAATTTGAATTAACCAGCTCTCTCCTCTGCAGCTCCGCTGTTGTGTGTGCCGCTTCTGCTGTTGTGACACTGCCCTGCTTGGGCAGGTTTCAAGTCCGCTCTCCGTAGGTCTGTTCTCAGTATCGTGCCTCTTGTATTGTGAATTTCTGTATTGTGTCTCTTGCTGTGTGACTTATATATTGTGCCTTTTTTACTTCTAGTGCTGTTATTCTTTTGTATTGTGCTTCTTTGTGCCTATTGCCTTTTTCCTCGGTCCCACTTCGCCGCCCTTTCCCACTGCTGCTGCCCCCACCCCCTTGCCTCCTGCCACTTCCCCTCTCCCGCCTCCCAGCTGCACTTCCCTACCCTCTCCCCTATTTAATAGCGGCCGCTGTGCAGCTGGCCCGATGGGGAGCCAAAGGCAAGCTGGTCTGAACCCATGTGCGAACTGACCGTGACCAGCGCCAGGTCGCCTCTACAACTCAGCTGCCCTCCTCGCACTGAACCCCGGAAGGGACAACAACTGCCAGCTGTCTACGCTGAACACCAGCCATGGGCAGTTCGCCTTCAGTTGCTGCTGCCAGACCTTCATCACCCTCCGCACCCCCATGGTCACAACCACCTCATCGGACACCAACACTACCGAAGCCCTGAAGTGCATCCTCCTCAACGTGCGCTCCCTGCACAAACACACCGTAGAGATCTGGGACCTCCTCGACACCCTCACGCCAGACATTGCCTTCTTCACAGCAACCTGGACCAATGCCTCTCCCGCCCGAGATCGCCACCACCATCCCAGATCGATACAAAATCCAGAGGAAGGACCGGCCCAACCGCCCATGAGGGGGACTCTCCATCGCACACAAGACCTCTCTCCGACTCTCCACCTCCACCACAAGCGACCCCTCCTCCACAGAACACCTTCACTTCCAGATGCAGACCAGCCCCAGAACCACGCTGTGTGGCACCCTCGCATACAGGTCCCCAGGACCTCGTGCCTCATTTCCCAAGACCATCACCGACCTCATCGCACCCCGCACCATCGCCTCCATGGACTACATGCTCATCGGAGACCTGAATTTCCACCTCGACAACCCCAGGGAACCCAACTCTACCACCCTTCTAGACAACCTCACCAACATCGGACTGATACAGCTCATCCCCGCCCCTACCTACAAAGCAGGACACTACCTCGACCCCGTTTTCGCAGGTGGGAACAACATCCACCTCAGCCACACCACGCAATCACAATGGACAGACCACCACTGGGTACACTTCCTCGTCAACAAACCCACACTGCCCAAACCTGCACTCCACCATCCATGAAGAAACTGGAGCAAAGTCACCGAGGAGCAACTCAACTCCACCCTTAACTGCGATGCCCCACCACCTAAACCAACGCAAACCTCACAGTCAAAAAGCTCCACAGATGGATCACCAACTGCGCAGAAGAGCTTGTGCCCCTAAGGAACCCCGACAAACAGTGCCCAAGGAAGGTCTCCTGGTTCACCACCAACCTTCAAGAATACAGACGCACCTGTAGACGTCTCGAGAAGAACTGGAGAAACAACAAAACCTCAGAAGATCTCACCACCTTCAAGAATGCCATGCCGGAATACCACCAGCATATCAGATCCACCAAAAGGACCTTCATCCAGGACAATATCCTTGCCAACTCCAAGGAACTCTTCAGCGTCATCCAGGAATTCACCAAAACCCCCAGTGAATCCACAGACACCACACCATCCCAGGACCTCTGCAACAAGCTTGGATCCTACTTCCATTTGAACATCAAGGGCCTCCAACTTCGAAGCCACCCCCTCCTCCAGCAATGCCAGCCAGCCCACCATCTCCTGCTGGAACCCAGTCACCATCGAAGACATCAGATCAACCATGAAAGGTATCCACTCAGGAGCCACCCACTGACACTTGCCCCACGCACATCTTCCACAGGGCTGCCGCTGCCATCACTCCAGAACTGCGACACACCATCCATCAATGCCACCTTCGAAATCTGCATCTTTCTTGAACGCGCAGAGGCCAGACCCCTACTCAAGAAGCCATCAGCAGACCCACAGACCTCAAGAACTACTGGCCCATCTCCCTCCTACCCTTCACTGCCAAAGTCACAGAGAAGACCGTCAATGTTCAATTAACAAAATTCATTGAAGAAAACTCCATCATCGACCCCTCCCAATACAGATTCCACAGCAACCACAGCACTGAGACAGCTCTACTCGCCACCACAGATGACATCGGCACCCTCCTCGACCAAGGACACAACGCGGCCCTGATCCTACTCGAACTCTCTGCAGCGTTCGACACCGTCTCCTACCGCACACTCACCGCCAGACTCCACGATGCCGGCACACAGGGTACCACCCTCAACCGGCGCCACTCCTTCCTCACTGACAGAACCCAAAGAATCAGACTGCTGCCCTTCCTCTCCAAACCCATGGAAATCAACTGTGGAGTACCCCAAAGATTGTTGCTCAGCCTCACACTCTTCAACATCTACATGGACCCCCTCACTGCCATCGTCAGACAGCACGGACTCAGCAAAGAATCCTACGCCGATGACACCCAGCTTATCCTCTCCCTCACCGAGGACCCCATCACCACCAGACTCAACTTCCAGGAAGGAATGAGGGACATTGCACCCCGGATGAGCAGCAGCTGCCTGAAGCTCAACTCAGAGAAGACAGAGGTCCTTGTCCTCGGATCCTCGTCCTCGGCATGTAACAACACCTTGTGGCCCACTGCCCCAGGCAGCCCCCACCCTCACGGACCATACCCGAAACCTCGGCATGGTACTCTACGCCTCCCTCTCCACGGCCCGACAGGTAAGCGCTGTCACCTCCACCTGCTACAACATCCTCTTCAAGACCTTCAAATGGATCCCCCCCAATCAAGGAAGACCATCACCCAGGCACTCTTAACCAGCAGACTGGATTACAGAAACATGCTCCACGTCAGGATCAACAAGTTTCTGCTCCCAAACTCCAAACCATACAGAACATAGCAGCCAGACTCGTCCTCGGCATCCCTCGACACAAACACATCACCCAACACCTGCGAAACCTCCACTGGCTCCCCGTTGAGAAGCGGGTAACGTTCAAGATACTCACCCATGCCTACAAATGCCTCCACAACACCAGACCTCAATATCTCAATGACAGAATCTCCTTCCACGTACCCAAGACGAACCTCAAATCTGCCGAACTCGCCCTCGCTGAAACCCCGCACATCTGCAGATCAAGAACAGGTGAAAGAACCTTCTCCTACACCTGGAACGAGCTGCCAAACGACATCAGATGCACCCCCACCCTGCACATCTTCAGGAAGACCCTCAGACCTGGCACTTCAACTGTCCAGAGCTGCTCCCCTAGCGCCTTGAGACCTTCACGGGTGAGTAGCGTGCTTAAAATTCCCTGATTGATTGATTGAAGTAACCTCTGGATCTTGAATTCTTACTTTCTAATTCTTTGGCATGGTAACTCAAATATTACCTTTTAGTTAACATATTATAGAATGCATTATATACATATGGTATTTTGGAACCTCTAGCCTGTACCTCACAGAAATTCATCTTTTATGCCTCTGCAGTGCTAAAAAGACACTTTACCACTTGATTACTTGGCTATTCAGGATAGTATACTGATTCTGCTACTGAATTAGTCAGTAGCAGCTGCTGTGAAAAAAATGTGCGGTGGGGCAGCGCAGGGGTCAGCATGGGGGTGAAAAATAACTAAGAAAATACAAAAGCACTTACCTGCTGGCTGCTTCCCTGGTCCTCTTCTGCTCCTGTCGACTCCTGGCAGGCTCCCAGACTCCCTACACCAATCCATACACTACTGTCATGCTGGAACTATCCAACAAGAGAGCAACATCATTATTGGCCTGAGCGGCCTCAGTCAGGGCCTTGGAGCCTGTGTCTGTCTTCACCAGTCTGTGCAACACGGCTCGGGTGGAGAGATCTACATGCGCATGTCGGTTTGGCTGTCCTAAGACGTCTGGGCCGCGCCTTGCCCTAGAATTGGCTCAGCAAGGAAAAATAAAATGATAATAACCTGTTTTGTTATCATTCTGTTTTTCCTTTTTTGACCAGTGAGAGCAGTGGGAATACACTCTTCCACCTTAACGGCGATAGTTACCTTTCAAACTGTTCTATACTGTGCTGATTAGAGATCAATTAAAGTAACAATATTCTTCCTAAAACTCACTTATAACAAGCATTGATATAGCTAATATGGCAGGTATTGGCTCACAACCTCTTGCTTCTGGCTATTTATATTACATTTTTGTAAAGTTTACAAAAAATGCTGAATAAATAGCCACCAGAGTATGCATACGTGCCCATGCACAGGCTGTCATCTTTGAATGATTTTGAAAAATAGTTTAGCAAAAACATTCAAAGATGTGTTGCCACAGATGTGTGCCTATGCACGCGCATGGGCTGTCATTTTAAAATAGATTTAAAGACTGGTTTAAAACATGGCTACTCCAGAATGTGATGCACTGCAAACAGCGGCGAGGGTTCAGTACCAAGATCTGGGGAGCTGCTGTCCCCTCACAAACTTTAATCTTGTTGATGTTGAAACAAGCTTTATTTCGATACTTTGCACATATCTTAAAAAGCATTACAAACAAACATATGTAAACGAAAAAGATGAGTACATATAAAAACAGTTCAATTTCATAATTTACATCATTTACATGCGCCCGCTATGGGCAATAAAAGCAGAATAAGCAACTTGCTAATTATGTACTGCTTTTAGCTTAAAAGACCTGATCCGCCAGGCCCACGCCAAAAATTTAGCTAAACAGAAAGCAAACAAGGGGCGGGGGTCAGATCTTAAAAAACGAAGAGCCTCAAGGTGAGATCTAGTTCCTAGACTCCTACACAAGGGCTTTAGCCAGGAGTGACGCGGGGCAATATAGGCTGGACACTCAAAGAGAAGGTGGGGCACAGACTCTGGCCTGCTGGTACAAAACGGACAAAATAAAGCTGAATGCGATGATGTCCTCCAACTGGCAATCAGTTTGCCCACTGGTAATAGACCCAACCTAAATTTGATATAAAGTGCCCTGTCCCATGATTTGCTAATCTGGTCCAGGTATGATTCATAGTAAGGGACGTCCTTAAGCAAAAGAAATTCAACAGTAGATCTGCAAAGACTTGAATTACAATTCCTGGCATTCGTCACCCATGACCAATACAACGACTTGAGTGTCTGTTTAGGCGGGGCTGATCTGTTATCCCATGCATCCTCAAGGCCTAGTAAAATGAGAAGACACTTGATTTCTTTGAGCCAGCGGATTTTGGACCAGCCTGGTGTTAAAAGCAGTTCCTTTAGCCCGTCAGCATAACTAGATAATTCTGGTACCCTCCAAATGCGTGCCCAAAGGAGAAGGGGACGCAACCTTGCCTGATCTCCTATTGGGCGAGTGCCTGCGTCAAGTAGGATTGGAAGGGCAGGAGTACTGTGCGGCAGTCCCATGAGGTCTCTGTGAAATTTATTTTCCACTCTGGTTAAAATGTCTGTGTTCTGAAAGCCCCATAGTTCTGATCCGTAGAGGGCTGCACTCACCCCCCTTGCCCTGTAGATGTCCAAAACAGGACCAATAGGTTTGAGGATTGAGGCCCGTTGTTCTTTCATAAGTACCCCTACCACCTTCTTGTGGGCCAACGATGCCTTTTGTTGGTGGGGTTGCCAGCTCATTGAGTCACTGAGGCGAATGCCCAAATAGTCAAACTCCTTTACCCTTTCAAGTGGAACAAAATCCAGAGATGGTGGAGTGACAGATTTCTTCCGGGCGTTCATTACCAGGAACTTGGTTTTACTAACATTTATAGAGAGACCCCTCGCGTCACAGAAGTCTTTAAAGCCAGTGAGTAGGCGTTGCAGGCCTGCAGGTGTTTTCGAGATCAGGAGGGTGTCGTCTGCGAAGAGGAGAGTAGGAATTTTCCTACCAGCCAGGGTAGGTGCATCAGCTGGGTGTTTAAGAAGATGCTTCACCACTCCATTAACATATAGAGAGAATAGAGTGGGGGGCAAGCACACAACCCTGGCGGACTCCCCTATTCACAGGGATGCAAGGTGTTTTTTGGCCCTGGTCTCCCCACCTGATCTGAGCAAAGTTGTCCTCATGTAGTTGGATAAGCATGTGTAGTAAGTACTGGGGAATACCCATCGTGTCCAATACACGCCACAGTTGGTCTCGTGGAACTAAGTCAAATGCGGTGCGTAGGTCTATAAACGCAAGGTACAGGCTACTTTTGCCCAGGACGACTACTTTCCAAAGAATCATGAGGAGCCGGAATGTTTGCTCAATAGTGCCAGTGCCTGATCTAAACCCCGCCTGGTAATCCGAAAGGATTTTTTCGTCCTCCATCCACTGCTGGATCCTTCCTAGGACTACTTTGCCAGCAATCTTCTGCGTAGAATCGAGCAAGCTGATTGGGCGATAATTTGCGGGGTCGTCCCGGGTCCCTTTCTTAAAAATAGGGACGACCTCTGCTCCCTTCCATGAGACCGGGAGTGCTCCACCCATCAAAGCAGCATTCAGAAGTGCGGCGATTAGGCTGCTCCATTCTCGTGTGTTGACCCTTATTAGGTCACCTGGGATTCCATCAGGCCCCGCAGCTTTATTTGGAACCAAGCATTTAATTGCCCCCTCAACTTCCTTGGTGGTAAAAAGATCAGCCTTAGTGTGAACTATACTGTTGAAGTGGGAGCGAGGGCCGGGCAGTTGGATCGTGTGGTTGGATGTAGAACCCCCAGTTAGAGAGTAAAGCTGGGAGAAATGAGCAAACCACACCTCCCCAGTAATATTGCAAGTCAAAAGGGAGGTAACGGGTTTGGTCTTCAATCTCACCAGATCCCAAAAGCCCTTTGAGTCTTTCCTGGAACTTGCCTCTTTTAGGTTGGTCCAAAATTGCGTTTCGTGCTCGACCCTGGCCGTAGATAGTGTCTTCCGGTATCTTTTCCTGGCAAATTTTATGGTATTAACTTCCTTAGATTTCACTGCTCTGATGAGATCGCATTTTGCAGAGCGACAGGCAGGGGTGAACCAGGAAGCACCACTTTTTGGAATGCTTTTTCCCTTCCGTCTCCCATTTACTGGAGCGATAATGAACAGATCTCCCAGAGCTTTGGTTGTTTCAGTAAAAAGTTGTAAAGCGTCCGCATTACCAGAGCACATGGCGTCAAGCCCTGCTTTGACTTTGGACATTAATGAATTTGCTATTGCCAATTTCCCTTCGTCCGTGGCAACTTTGCTCCATTTAAGCCTCCTACCACAGTTCGAAGGGCAAACTTCATGTGTTGACTTCCATAAGTGGGGGGGGGTTTGTCTTCGAACCCCTCCAAGGGGAAGACAGTGACAATGCTAGGAGATTGTGGTCACTATCAGCCGTTGTTAAAACTTCCATGTCGAGCAGATAGGCCCAAAGCTTGTGGTTCAGGAGAATGTAATCGATCCGAGAGGTGGGAACAGCCCTATTGAAGGTGTGGGCCCCATTGGGATCGGATTTGGATCTGCCATTAGTTGCCCTTAATCCAAATTCCATACAAAGGGCATAAAGATCTATGGCCCTCTGTGACCATTTTTTAATAGGATCAAGTGTTAGTAAGGGGATACCTCTCCTAGTGTCTTCCTCCCAAGTGTCTCAAATGTCCTCACTAGAAAGAGGCTCGAAAGAACAATTAAAATCCCCTGCAAGTAGGACAAGAGAGTTGGCGTTGCAAGTTCCGAGTTCTTCTTCTAGGCCAGATTGTGACAACATGGATACGCCACCCCTTGCCCCTCTAAGGTAGATATTAAATATTTCCAGATTTTTCCCCCCCAGACCTCTAACTATTAGCCTCTGCAGATCAGGGGAGGTTGTGGGTAGGTGTCTGATGGAAAGGCCCAAAGAGATTCTAACCCAAATTAGAAGGCCACCTGAGGGGCGCCCTTTGGAACCAATAGATTGAAGAGCTGGGACGAAGTATGTGGTATAACCCACCTTATGCCGGGGTTCAACACACCAGGTTTCTTGCAGTAAACAAATCCCGAAGGATTCAACAAGGAGATTCCAGTCGGGGATGTTAAGATTACGTGCAAGGCCTGCTACGTTCCAACTCAGGATCCAAAGCGCAGTACCCGGAACAATGTTTCCGGTAGCCTTTGTTCCTGGAGTTGGACCAAGTGCTGTTAGATTAGACTCAGGGTTCCTGTCTGCAGGTAACAACATAACATCCGCTGTGGGATTATCCACTTTGGGATGTGGCCCCACCCTAACTATAAGTTTGGCTTCGGTGGGAGCTGATACGATAAAAGCTGGTACAGGAGCTACCCTGTCACTACAAATTTGGGATAGCGCAGGTGGAGGTGACCGTGATGGTGAATCGGGCAAGGTCGAGATTGTAAATCGCTGAGCTACCTCGTGAGTGGCATTACACGTCAGCCCAACATCAGCTACGATATGTGAGTTATGGTGATCGGAAGGGTGACTAATGGAAGGGTGGAAGGGTGTGGTGCTGGGTAATGACCCAGCAGGCTTTCCCAATTCATTCGAGATAGAGCTACACCGCGCTAGGCTGCTCTCGGGAATTGCTAAAGCCAAGGTTGCTGATGACGGTATGGTCTTAACGTCATGGGCTAAGGAGGAAGGCGGGGAGAGTCAGTCTACCTCTTCTAAACAACCGAATCTATTTACGGTTGTTGCTCCCTGCCACATCCTGTTGGAATAATACCGTCCTCCACTCTCCCCTCTATGGACCGGATATCGGGGATTTGACCACTCGCCCACATGGTTTTGGGCAGGACGCGGAGGGTAAAAGAAAGTTAAGGATCTAGCAACAATGGATGATTTATCCTCTCCAGAGTTCCATGAACAAATATATTCTGCCGTCTGTGGATCCTCAAAAGAGACTACAATACAGTCACCTTGGGTAGATTTGCGTGTGGGTCCTACCCAGGGAACTCTACGCACCATTAGGACTTTGCTTCTAAGGTGCCTTGGAGTCTGCCTATTAGTATTTAACCAATGAATGACCTTGTTTTTGAGGGACCAGTAGTTTTCTTGGATGGAACTCCCCAGTACAGGAACACCCGTTAATACTACCACAAAGGGCCTTGCGTCAGGGGGTAGATCAATATACCCCCCGCGAAAATTATCGGCGTTCCGTGGCCCCTGCTTAGTAAAGTGATTGTAATTAGTGGCATTCGCCCTTTGTACAACAGCCTCTTTAGTAGGTTTGGATGGCTGTTGTAGAGACTGTGGAGGTGGCTTAGCAGGGGGATTGGTGAATTTGGGATCAAAGCCTTTAGTGCGTGGTTTAGGTAAAGGCTTAGGTATTGGCTTGCTGAGGGGCGGTACAACTGGCATGATAGTGGGTGTATCTTCCTGGACTATGGGAGGCCCGTTGTTACTTTGGAAAGTGAGGCTTGCTAGATTTAAAATACTTTTTTCCATCTCTAAAAGGTGGTTTTCGATGCGGGAAAGTCTAAGGTCAAGCGGGGTAAGAAGCTTTTTTAATGAGTTCCAAACTATTTCTAGGAACTCTCCATCGCTACCCCCCGGTGCACTTGGTTCCCCCCCAATATTCGCCTGTGAGGTGGCAGCAACAGTTGGACACAGGCTTGGGCAGTTCCCAGGAACGTTTGGGAGGTCCAAGTCTATGGCAACAGGACTTGTTGCTGTTCCCTGAGCAGATGAATTGACATTGGGTGGACAGTGTATCCTAGCAATTTTTGCCTTCTTCCGTGAGAAAGCAGACATTATGGTACGTTTCCTTTTTTGGATTGGGCCCTTTTGGTGGGGACCCTGGGAAGAAACATACTCCTCGATGGTGGTAGGGGTAGTCAAATTGGGGGTTATATCTGTGTCAATATCAACGCTCCTGTCACTAGCATACGAAAGGGAAGTATCCCTATTTTGTAGATGGAAGGAACTGGGAAACAGAGAGAGCCTTGGTGATGGGGGAGGGGTTTGGTGGACCTCAACCTGAGTTGTGATTAGTCGGGTGTTAGGTAAGTGTTCGGGGCTCTTAACTGTTGCTATGTGACCTAAGGAAGATTTCTTAGACGTTGCAAAGGCTTGGGACAGTCTTCTAGTGGCTTCTAGGTCCAGTGATACACGTTTTTGCATTTTCGTAATTTTGTGATCAATGGCTACGTTTGTTCTGGTAATAAAGTCATCCAGGGTTCCATTGACCATCTTCCCACCCTTAGCGGTTTTACTACGGGTTGCCCGTGTGGACATGGTGATGAATTAATACTTTGTGCAACTTGCTAAACAGAGGGAGAGTGTAGTTGGAAAATGCACTATCTAGGAAGGTAAAGAACCAAGGGTTTAGGGTCCAGTCCAGTCTCTCCGGTCCTCGAACGGCCTCAAACGGCCCGCTCTTTGCCCGGTCTTCGCCCGAGCGCGTCCGCGCGCGTCCCGCGGGCCGGTAGTGGTTGTCCAAACTTTAATCTAGGTCAAATCAAAATTTTCTCTGAACAGATCTACTTTCTCTATGGTTGACAACATTGTGATTGGGCAAAGAAGGGAACCAGATAAAGTGAGCTGACCCAATGTTTATGTTGCATGCTGTGCTGTGAGGAAGCTAAATGTGAAAGGAAGTTAAGCAGACTCGTGGATGAAGAGGGAGGGCTCAAAGTCCCTTTTAGTTAGTATTTCTAACATATGAAATATTATCAAAATTAAAAGGATAGATAACTCTATATCAAGAAAACAGATGTGCAACAACACACTAAAGACCCCCAAAACATACTGCATGTGCATGGTGTTCTTATTGTTACGTTTCCTTATTTCATGAGTGATTTATTTGTGGAACATAACTTTTCAATTTAGATCAAGTTAGCTTGCAAAATCTGAAATCGATTTACAGAAAATCTCATGCAGGTTCAATTTCTTCCTTTTTACAGGCCATATTTAATGGCCAATGTGCATTTGGTGATTAATTTGGGTGGAGACGGTTCTCCAGCTCATTTTAGGCTAGACTGACAGGTACTGACAGTTATTTTCTGAACAGTGATAAAACTTGTAAAATCCCATATGTATTGGCACCATATACTCACATTCCTTTCGGACAGATCCATCTGGGAGCGGATTGGCGGGAGTGGCACTGGAAACACTTGCGTTTGAATTGTCCTGACTGCTGCCAAGATGCAATCTTCTCATATGCCTGACTACCGCAGTAGCATTGAACGCTTGCTGGAAGGAAAACAGCATGGTACACTTTTAGGAACCTGACTGTTCTCATGTAGCTAGATTTAACATGCACTATCTATTAAAAGACAGTCTTTGACTGGTGTGGGAAATGGATCAATGCCACGTCATAGACACTACATTCACCTATTTCTAAACTCACTAGTCAATGTCATCTACAACCTCTTTTATCTAAAAAAGTACGTACACATTATGAGACCTTTTATATTGTGTACATTTGAGACCCACTTCTTCTACATTGAAAAATAGACATGCCATTTCATTACATATCTAATATACAGCTTAATAGAGATGTCCCACCTATACAATCAGTCCTGTATCAACAATACTATTAATGCTGATTGCAGTGCTACCACTCCAACTGTATCTATTAGTAATAATACAAAAGCCCCAGTGATACTAATCATGCTATCATTCGGAATGAAACTAGATGCAGGAGTGGTGCACCAATTGTTGCTACAAATACTAGAAAGAGTACTGGTCAGGCTACATTATCTCTTATTATTACTAATACTGCTCACGCAAATCCAGGTTCTATATCTAAACTTACTGTGATAGGAACTACTACTCCTACTACTATTACGGTAAATACTTTTAGGATTGCTAATTTATTGCTAATATTAGGACATGGAGCACCATAATAAGCACTAACATCAGCACTCCGCTACTAGAAGCACTTCCAGTTCTACATGTGATTATGAAACTACTGATATTACTGATGCTGGCTCTACCACTCATTCCACTACTACTAAGGCTGGGTCTAATGCTATACATACTGATGCTAGCACAAGTGCCAATTTAACCCCTTGTATGCTCATGACGGCCGAGAGTCATCACGTGTCACTGTGGCCGTATGCGGAGGATGGCCCCTGGCCGTCCGAATCCCGCCCACTAATGAAAACTCCTGCACAGCGAGAGAATTTCACCCGCACGGTAGGGGTTAAGTAACCAGACTACTGATTTTTGTTTACTATCAGTACAACTACCAGTACATTTACAACTATCATTTAACATGAAAATATTCTGGCTACTCTATTTTATCCTATTTTTGATAACCTTTTTCACAAAGCCTATAATAGGTAACACAATTTATGAGCAAGAAGCTTGATGCATAGGTTACTATATGACACTGAACCAGTACTGGTAAAAGGATTAGTAGCCAACAACAACACAATTCAAATACATCTTGGGGTGGAGAGATGTATAAATATAGTAACGAAATGTGCATCACATACACCTGTTGAAGCAAGTAAGGGATCAGAAGATATGGAGAGTTTTATCTACGTCAAGACATCCAGCCTCCCCCTTTGCCGATGTTCAAATCCAAATCGCTCAGCAAATTTTTAACATCATTACAGAGGAAGACCTACTTATAATCGTCATGAAAACCAAATCCTCAAACCACTTTGTGGACCCAGTGCCCAGTAACATCGCCTAAGGCCTTTTTTCTTGCAGGTTTCCCTACTAGACAAAATGGGTGAATCTCTCCCTCAGCCAAGGAATATTACCTGATTGCCGCAAAACTAAACACGTCACGCCTCTCTTCAAAATACCTCAGTAGATACTAATGACCTCAAAAACTAGTGCCCAATCTCCCACTTGCCTTTTCCTGCAAAAATCATTGAATAGTATATAGCGGAGCAGCTCACCCATCACAGTAAAGATAACCTCTTAGATGAATACCAATCCGGTTTCAATCAGGACTACAACACAGAAACAGCTTTAGTGCAGGTGATCGATGATGCACTTCTAATCTTAAACTAAGGCAACTCCTGCCTCCTGATTCTTCTTGACCTATCATCAGCCTTTGTCATGGTCATTCACTACACGCTCCTAGGCAAACTGAAACATTGAATGGGCATTGATAGCATAGTTCTTAAATGGTTTGAATCATTCATCATTCGTAGATCAAAGAGGATAAAAATATAATGACTATCTACACAGATGGTGGGTGGGCAAGAGGTTCCCCCAGAGTTTATCTTTGCCTGACCCTATTCAACGTATACATTGAACCGATTGCAGTCTTCCTAAGAAGCTGTTTTGTTTCTATCACCAATATTCTGATTACACATAGCTATATCTAGAGGTCTCCTTGCCAAACAATCTTTTACACCTCACCATCACCCTAAACTCTGTAGAAAACTGCATACCTAAAACTGAACTCTTCCAAAACTGAATACCTCCTTATCAACCCTTTGAAATCAATGATTCCGTTATTATCCTGGATGGACACACTCAACATCCTTAACAGTAAACCCACAATTTCTGAAAGGGCCAAATCCTTAAGAGTCATCCTAGAGAGGATGCTGAACTTGCAGTCTCAAATCAGCACCATGGCCAGAAACGTGCACTATCAACTGTGTTTCCCAGGGGAATCAGCCGCCACATTCGAGTGCAAGATCTGAAATCTCTTGCTCAAACCTTAGTGCTCTCTCAAATCGATTATTGTAGCAACATCTTGACTGGTCTCCCTAAAACCCATCTCACCAACCTGAAATCTATTCTGCACACTTTGTCTTTGGGGGAAACACGAATTACCACATCACATGCATAGTGGTCTATCCCTGCTGTTTGCCCATTGAAGCCAGGGCTGCATATAAACTGCTCGCATCACCCGTAAGGGTCTACACACATACATTCCCTTTTACCTGGTGGACAAATTCAAGCTTTCAGTAGATTCTGGCCATCTTAAAATGCTGAAGCATTTCTACTGGAACCCCCAACTATTAACAAAATAATTACTCCTGGCACAATCCTTCTTGGGTAGCATAACCAGAATTTTGAACTCACAACCTCCAAACCTAAGCACTTACAGACAAGCCTCTCACTGGCGGCCAACAAATTTTAACTTAAAACCCTCCCCCTTCAATGATATTTTGGCAACAACACTGCCGCTAATCTCTTCCATTCAGAACATTTTCATTCACCTTCTAAACGGAACTGAAAACCCTCTTCCTTCAACAATATTTTAGCTAAGACATTGCAGCTAATCGGCTCCAGGGAGAATATGTTCACTAATCTGTTTGCACAGAACTACACTACCTCCACTTCAAAAGTCTCTAACAAACTTTTGACTGCTGTATATACTTATTATACAACTGGTTTCCTTTTTCTGTAATGATGTACCGTTTTGTAATACTTGAGCTTAAGTAACTATATTTGCCAATCTTTGTAAATTCTTGAACCCTCTGTACTTACAGAGGTATGTAATGAAATATGTCTACTGTAAAGTGGTCTGGTACGTTTGAGTAATGTTTGCAACTTCACCGACCACCCGCAAGACACCTCAGCCAGCCCCCGCCTCCCCAAGACACCAGCCAGCCCACCATCTCCAACTGGAAACCAATCACGAACATGGAAACCGCCACGGCCATGAAAGGCATCCACTCAGGCCCCCTCCACGACCCCTGCCCCCCACACATCTACCACAGATCCGCAGACACCATCGCGCCCCAACTGCAACACACCATCAACACCACCTTCAAAACAGGCACCTTCCCAGATGACTGGAAGCGTGCTGAAGTCAGGCCCCTGCTCAAGAAGCCCACGGCCAACCCCACTGACCTTAAAAACTACTGGCTCATCTCGCTTCTCCGTGGCAAAGAAATAGTTATCAGGGAACTGACACGATAAATCGAAGAGCATGCCATCCTCAACTCGTCCCAATCCTGATTCCGAGCCAACCACAGCATTGTGACCGTCCTACTCGCCGTCACAGAAGACATCCGCACCCTCCTGGACCAGGGCCACTCCGCCGCCCTCATCCTCCTCGACCAGTCTGCAGCCTTCAACACTGTATCTCACCGCACACTAATCACCAGACTACACAACACCGGCATACAAGGAACTGCCCTAGATTGTATCCGCTCGCTCCTCACCGGAAGAAGCTAAAGGATCAGACTACCACCCTTCCACTGCAAACAATACAGAACACCGCGGCCAGACTCGTCCTCCGCATCCCCCGGCACGAACACATCAGCCAACAACTGCGGCGACTCCACTGGCTCCCCGTGGAGAAGAGAGTCACCTTCAAAATCCTCACTCACGCCTACAAATGCATGCACAAAAACGGACCCAAATACCTCAACCACAGAATAAACTTCCACATACCCAAAAGAAACCTGCTATCATCCAACCTCGCACTGGCTGAAACCCCACTCATCCATAGAGCCAGATCAGGCATAAGATCGTTCTCCCACATCGCAGCAAAGACCTGGAATGAGCTACCGGCAGATATCAGACGCACCCCCTCCCTGAACACCTTCAGAAAGACCCTCAAGACCTGGCTCTTCGACTGAACAGAGTGGCATTCCCTCCAGCCCACCTCAGCGCCTTGAGCCCCTCACGGGTGAGTAGCGCACTTACAATTCCCTGATTGATTGATTGATTGATTTGTTTGCACTAGATTACAATGGATAAATAAATATAAAGTGAGGCCATACTCCTCTGTAAAGACTTGCCATCGTCTTTGGTTGCTCAAGATGCATTTCTTTCATATTGCTCTTTCCTTTACTGGTAATTATTAAGTTATTGGGTCCAATGTCATAATATATTATTGGAATGTAGATAACATACAGTCATAGCTAAAGAGTTTATTCATTTGAATATTTACGGTCATATGTATTTCAATTGCATACCAAAATAATAAATTGATTAACAGGGTGATTGTCCTTGCATTTAATGCATGAATTCTCAAGTTTTAGTCTATTTCCAAATTTTAAAAATGTGGTATATTTTAAAGCCATTTTAAATATATGCATGACAGATCATAAAAATTGGTGAAGTAAAATTGTGCTGCATAGTTCGTGAATGTTTATAAGCCTCACAGTAGTATAGAAGCACGTTAAGGTCATTTTAAAATTGCAGCTTCATTTAGTTTGAATCTGGTATTAAGTCGAGATGGGTTTGGTGTGGCTATACTTGTTACAATCCATTTAAACTGCCATTGCCCCCCCATTAAAATAGGGTAAAATGACTCATTTGCAATTAGCCATAAAAATACAAAAAATAAAACTACACCAATGTCTATGTACTAGATATGACGCTATTTGGAAAGATTGACTATGCAAGGTAATGTTTTGAAAGAACTATAAGAAAGACACATTTCTATGCACTGGTCTTGTGTTGTGACTTAACGTTCCTAAATCTCTCAAGATGTCCCTACATTTCTCTTTCTTTGCTTCTCTTCCCCCTCTCTTTTTCTCTTTCTAGCTGTATTTCTCATTCACTCTCTTTGCTTCGTTCTGTTTCTCAAGCTTGTTGTGTTCTCCTTGTATCCCTTTGCCCCTCTGACTCACTGAAGGTCTTTCCCTCTGTATGATACTTTACAGAATGGCAACAATGTATTAGGTGGTGTGCCTACAAAGGATTCCTCCTCTCAGCTGGATTTGCCCTGGATCCAGCTGTCTCACCCCTATGTGATACCAAAGGGGATGATGGACGGAGCGCTTGAGCAAATCAAACACTCACCCCCAGTCAACTAATCTGGGTTTAATCCATCCATTCTTTAGCTCGCTCCACCACCCCAGTTCAGACATGGCTATATGCAAATCGGTCTGACCTTGTGCCTCATGGGAACAGTCCAGCCTGAACTTCCAAGCCATGTCTTCCCTGGAGGGTTATGAACCCGAAACCGTTCCCAGGATGCTTGTTTCTGGTCCATGGAAGACATGGCTTGGCAGTTCGGGCTGGACTGTTCCCATGAGGCACAGGGTCAGACAGATTTGCATATCTGAACTGGGGTGTTGGAGTGGGCTAAAGAATGATGATGGATTAAACCAGAATCAGTTGACTGGGTGTGAGTGTTTGATTTGCTCAAACGCTCCGTTCATCATCCCCTTTGGTATCGTCTCACCCCTTTGGGCATAACTATTGACCTTTCTGGTTAGCCTGGAGGAATACCTCTATGACTGACGGGGACACCTAATGCCAACTTTATTTCCGGATCAGAAACTCACCTTCTATGGCATAGGATGTGCACTTGAACATTCAAGCCGTTCAGCTTTATATTTTGGGCCTTGTGAGGATAAGTCACAAACTGTTTTGTCTGCAAGTTTGTGTTTTAGTCTTTGTTATATTTGCAAGGTGTATGGTCAAATTGAGGTATTGTGAGTCAGATATAAAATGTTTCCTCATGAAGTATTTGTGAACTCTAGACCGAAATTCGGGCCAGATGTAGGAAAATTCCAGTTGCATAATGTGGTTTCAAACTGTGCACCAACTTTATGAAAACACACAAAAGTTTGGGAACCAACCTATGTACTATTTATTTCTTTTATTAACTTAAGTGCACAGCTACCCAAAAGTGTCCTGGCTCTAAACTGATACTAATAGGTTGATTCATAAAAATTCCCATTCAGATTGGGTGGCAATCTGATCAGCCTCATTACTATTCATGAGGTATGTCCCAAATTGTGGCTCACTCAGATTGGCAACTATAACAAGGATTGTTGCCTGCTGAAGAACTCAGTGGCGTAGCTGGGAGGGAGGGGGAGGTGGTGTTGGTGGATCAAGGAGGGGGGGGGCGGCATTCCTTCTGGGGGCGGTGGAGGTGAGCAAGTCGGGTCTGTCGAATACCACCATGGGAAATCCCGGTGTGCGATTGCTTATGAAGTAATTTTAACATATCAATTGTTTGCGCCCGAAATTATGGCCACAAAACATTGACTTTTATAGCATCCCAAATCACAATTTGGAAGAGGCACATTAAACCTGCCCTTCCAAATTGTGATTCGGTATGCATTTTATGTCCATTTTGCGATTTGGTTAGTACTAATAAAATTGCGAAAAAGGTTTAGTACATATCAAAAAGCTATTTAGTGATTGCAAACTATGTGATTTAGTCAATCATTGGGTTTGCGACTGCTATAAGGCTTCATACATGTGGCCCTTTATTTTCCTTTCGTGGTGTCTACTTTTCATTGTACAAAAATAATCTACTGCCTTATTTTTATCAGCTTTTTATCCTCTTTGGACACATTTCATGTTTATTGCTTGTGTTTTGGGCTTTGAGGCGTCCCTTCAGAAATAGAAAACATAACCAGCTATCCAGAGTAATCAATTTGACACTTGGGTCTTATTCATGTAGCAACCCACAAAGGTCCGGGCGGAGATTTACATCTCTGACTTAGCACATGTTTTTTCTATCCACAAACATTCCCAGAAGTATGCCTGGAGAGCAATTGCAGGGGCAAGTTTCTGGGTGTATTTCTGGTAATATTATGTGATTTCTCCCTTGGGGTCCTCTTTCCCTTGTGCGGAATTCTCTGTGAAAATGCACACTTTTCTGACCTTTTTGGGTCTCGCTGGTAATGCATCCGCAAGGATGCATGTGTCCAGCTGGAGACGTATAGAGATCAGTCTGGGGGGAAGGAGGACAAGAGGGTGTACGAGCTTTTTCTCCTGGATTCGTGTGCGCGAACGCGCACGTCCCGTCCCGCGCCGTACACATGCGCGCGCATACAGACAGACACTCGCTCACACACACACCCCCTCCCCCAGTCACACACACGCACTCCAAGACACATACACACACGCACGCACGCACACACACATACACAGCCCCCCCCGCGCACGCGCGCGCACACACATGCCCCGCCCCCACCCCCACCACTTACCGGGCTCTTTCGGCGTGTTCAGTGTCTCATCTACGGCAGCGCTGGTACCAGGGGGCAGGACTTCACTTCCGGGGCTCCCTCCAGCACCTGGGAGCCCCGGGCTTCGGAGAGGCCATCAGTCGGGCGGCTCCACTTCTTCCTCGGCGGCGGGCGGGACTTCCTGCCGGATTGCAGGCCCCGCCCCCGTCTCAGGCAAAAGTGCCTGACTTCCGTTTTGCATTGCACAGCCACAACAGGATGCAATGCCCACAAAGAGTTACAACCTAATAATTCATACAAAAGGAGGATACATGCATGTATGACATGTATACCATTGTAACCTTTCACTCTCAGTTCTGCTTAGGAAAGAAGGCCCACGATATGCACTCCAGTCTGAATTAAGACAGGTCCCAAATACATATATGGGAAAGGGGTAACGTGCTTGGAAATTAATTATATCACCAGAAAATCCCCTGTGCAGGCCAGAAGAGCCCTTCGCCCTGGTGCCTTTTCAAGGACAGGGCTGTGCACCCAGGCCAGGGCGTGGAAGCCCCGGGGACACACAATGAGAATGTCAATAATGCTGTGCGGTTTTCAAATCCAATTATGAGGACGTAGCCGCCTCGGGTGCCTTCTCTGGGAACGGGCTGTAACAAGGTTAGGTGGCCTGCTGCACGTGGACAGAGCCTGGGCGTGGTCCGAGGATACGGGGAGGAGCTAGGATTGGAGGTCATGCTGGGACCTGTCTGCTGTGAACAGCGGCGCTGCTGGATTCTGCACCCTAATCTGAGTGAATGGAAATGATACAGTGGGTGATCCACCGACAGCCGATAAAGTCACCGTGAAGCAAATCAAAGCTGGAATGTGTAAAGCCGCGGGAAAATTGACGATAAAACTGGCTCAGCTATGAGAAGAGGGGACTGGCCTGAGAGTCCGCCCCGCTCTTTGCGCTACATTTTTATTGATTTTTAAAATACATATACAGAAATGAGGCAAACGTAGCAAACGTTTACTCTGTAAACGGACTGTAGTCGAGTGAGACAAATATTTTTACAGGAGCAGCACATTTCAAGAAACGAAAGCACGTCTTACTACCAAGCTGCACAGCAGGCATTTTATTATATGTGTATATGCACAGAAGAAACTTAAACAAACATTCGATAATCAATATGTGACTCGAGAAAGTCCTGCCATTTTTGCATGAATTTTGAAGGATGATCGGCTGTAGGGTGATCGGGTGGATGGTGCCAGGCTAGTAATGCCTGTGAAGGGCCAGCAGTGCTCAGCCTGTCTGTCACACGTCAGAGGGGTGGCAGTGCGATGTGTCTAACTCTGCGCCGTCACTCGTATCACACTAATGTCCTTATGTCGTATGTGTAACAAAATAACGATACACAAGTCGCAGTAGCACCTTCTCTTTTCCTTTCCAGTACATTTATTTTCTTTTACATAGCAGCACATAATACTGTTGTATGCTCTAACCAATCTGTAAGGTGTCCTAAATTCGGGAGAAATGAGGCATAGGCAAAACAGACGCATGGCGAGATAAAGTGAAATCAAGATCAGAATCTAAATGTTCTTGTTCCAAAGTCTGCATCATAGTGACTCGAAATCAACTCTTCCATGTCCTCTTGTTGCTCCCGTTCCAGCTTCTGTCTTCTTTCATTCGTGCCTTTCTTTACTTCATCTCTTTGTTTTTTTTATTCTTTTCACTTGCTTCACTCCTCTTTTTGCGTCACTTTCCACCTCTCCTATTCCTCCCTACCATAAACATTAACACTGGTTAGATTTGTTCAACACAGAAGCAAATTATAGTAGGATAGTGGTTGGCTTTTCAATGAATTTCTGGAACTCTTCCAGACACTGGCCTTCTTCCCTGAGCCACGGTGAATGTATATCTACTCTACAGGGACATTGTTGGAACACAGAAATTTGCATTTTGGAACGATCAACTCACCTCTAGGGTGCATAGCACATATATCACAAACAAATCCACCTCTAGGTACATTTGTCACTTTGGCTGGAATGTGGTATGGATCAGGATTGCCTTCTAAGGGTTGACCAAGGAAAAGTAACTTCTACAATGTCATCTGTGGCCTAGGCTAAGTGCTGGCTGTTTAGGGCTCTTAAGAAGAACAACGGGTTGTAATCTGATGAGTGCCATAGCTCAAGTGCTTATATTGAATATTATTTGTCTCCTGGACACTTGATGTTGGACGGTGGGAGCAGTTGGACAGTGCTAGAGTTAGCTACCTTGCTTCTTTCACAAGTGACAATTCCAGTCAGACGCTAGTGTTGATTTTATTTATGTTTTTATTAGTCGTAGCATGTTAGCCGAAGGCAATCTCAATTGCCAGAGAAAGTGCATTTTGAGCTCTGACATTTCATACCTGCAATTGTCGACCTGTGATACATGCGACATAGACTCTGCAGATACAAATTGCGCATGGTCACTGTTGACCTGCAATACCTGAGACCTGACCCACAAGGGAAATAATGTCTCTTTCTGGTATCGTCCTACATAAGATGCCCTCAATGGGGCTATATCCATAGCTAGGAGGTGCATTTGGTCAAAATTAATGACCTGGGTTCTTAGTATATTTTACTGAGTAAAGATTTTCCAGCAGGCACATTGACCCTTAGGTATAGCTTAGCGGTTAAATGGGAACTTGCAAAACGTTATTAAATCCTTTTCTAAAGCAGGCAATCAATCATTGTTTGCCAGGTTTCTTGAAAATGTTGACCCTTTATGTTACTTCAGTTGTAGCTGATTTAAGGAATGGCAGCAGCATGTGCCTGAAGAATTATCTAAATAAACAAAAATCAAAACCTATTTCAACATGGACTGTTCGAAAACAGCAACACAGTGATGTGCCAGGAGGTTTCTTAGCGGCAAGGATGACCAGCCTACAGAGAAGGGCCTGGGGAGACTTAGTTGAGTACCACGATACGTCTGGCTCTTCTATAATCCTGTTCGCCTCTCGGGGGCACAGATCTATTACAGACTCTTCTCCAATGTTCTTTTAAAAGTGTCACCGGCCTTGAAAGGATGTCCACCCTCCCAACATGATAAATGCTTCCCACAGAATCTGAGGGGCTCACCAGCTCTGCAAATCTTCCTCACCCTCCAAAAACTGTTTCTCTTCTGTTAACATCCACGACCCACCCCCCAAAAGCCCCTGATTGCACCCTCCTTTGAGACTCAGTAGTGTGACAGGTGCAAAGAGTCACGGAGACCTGGAGACTGGCATTTTTATATTTTCGAAGACAAATACCGCACATTTGCAGAGCAGCTTCAAAAGTCCAACCAAAACAAACCTGCTTATAATTTTTGGGATGAATCCCTCCTCTCCACCTCTATGGACGAAAAGCTCCGTCCTTTTATCTCCAGGGGGGTGTCGGGCGTCCAGACCGAGCACAGGAAGGCCCCTCCCACTTCTGCACCGCACTCCAGTGAGCGCATGGATGTGCCCCGCCTCCCCCCTTCCAGAGCAGAGATGTGTTATAAACATACTTGGTTCTCAATGCTCTCGCAGGCCACATCATGTGATGACTGTGGAAGGAAGAATCTCTATTTTTAGGTTGAGCTGGTAAACTGCATCCAAAGGATGCAGGTGTCCAGCTGGAGACCTAATGTTGCCTGTCACGGGGGAAGGAGGACAAGAGGGTGTTACGAGCTTTTTTCCTGGATTTGTGTGCGCGAACGCGCACGTTCCGTCCTGCGCCGCGCCGTGCACTTCCCTCCCATACTCCCAGCAAGTCAGCCTAACGCGCATGCATGCACACAGACACACACACGCGCGCACACGCACTTACACTTACACAGACACGCAGGCACCCAGACAGGCAACCCCCCCCCACAGTCACACACACACACGCATACACACAGACTCCAAGACACATATACGCACGCTCACACACATACACAGCCCGCCGCGCGTGCGCACACACACATGCCCCCCGCCCTCGCAGCCCAGCAAATAACAAGGCGAAGCCCCACTCACCGGCTTCCTAGGTGCAGCGGCTCTCACCAGCAGCAGGACTCTTCCTCCCTTCTTCGGCACCGGGGCGCAGGGTAGGCTCCTGCCTGCTCCGGTGCTCCAAACAATCGCGGCTCTTCCGTGGGAGGCGGGGTAGGCTCCCGCCCTCCTACTTCCTGTTTCCGGTTGTCCCAGCCGGCCTGCCTGACTTCCTGGTCGCAGGCCGGCGGCGCGAGCTTTGGACGGACTGCAGCACGCGCTCTCGCGAAGATTTCCCTGCCCTCGCAGTTGTTGTAAGGTAAGAGAAAACTGCACCGAATGCTTCACTTGGCTCCCTAATGCTTCTAAGCACTGTTCTGTTTTTGTGAAATACATTGTCTGGAAGGACGTTGTCTTTCCTCACAGAATCAATCTGTGCAACCATTCAACAACAACTGGTTCAAATATACGCTATCAATGTTTCAAGCTTTATTGCAAAAGTCACAACATTTTTTTTTATATTTCACTTCTGTTCTTGGATTTTCGTCACAATAAAATACACTGAACATAATTTCACAAAAGTTCTTTAGAAAAGTTTAAGCTATTGCCATTATAAATTACAATAACTTTTATTTAAGTATTAGTTATTTAAAAAAATTAAACGCCATTGTTATTTGTAATATCAATACATCTAAGTCATGTAAATACAAAACATATTGCATTACAAATGCTATAGGTATCACATTTGCGAAAGTTATAACTATTAGCATTGTAAATGACAAAGCTATTAATTTAGCTATTTAAAGAAAAAAACATAAATAAAAACTTTGCCATTTACAATACCAATAGCTCAAACTTTCCTAATGCGAGACCTATTGCATTGCAAATGCTTGTTTTAGTTGGGAAACATTTTCCCCTGTGGATGAAGCCTATTGCCTCACTCCCACCAAATGTTGGGGTGATCTGTTCCCCTTTAATCATGGAAAGGGAATACTCTGACCATTTTGTAGGTTGGCGAATGGTCAGATTGGGGTTTGGGAATTGTGGGCATTACCAAACCTCTAGGACAAGCCACCCTTTCGAATGCTCCTTTCACACACCTTGAGTGGAAATTTTAGCTGAGGATTTATCTGCACTTGTGGTGAATAGATCTACAATTGTCAATCCATTTACCACTACTAGGAATCCTTTTGATATTTCTAGGAGGCATAAAAAAAGGTATTTCTGCCCCCAGCCTTTTGTTCATGACCACTTCAATCAAGGAATTGTGACAATTGGGGCTGAAATGACAGGAACCTCTTAATCACGCATGTGCAGCATTGTCATCTGACTGACTCCTCATATTTTCATTCATAACTTTAAAGTTGCCTACAATTTTTATTGAGGTCTTTGGGTCTATGGATCTGGAGGCAGCTGCTTATAAATGCAAATGCCTCTCTAATTATGCACATATAATGAAAAATCATACCAAGGTAGCAAGCACAGAAAAAAGAGGAGCAATAAGAACAAGCATAGGAATTAATCCAACTTTAAAATAGTGCTTGGAGAAATAAGTTGTAAAATGCCAAGTTTTTCAGATGACGTTGTCAGTTTCCGATTCTAGGAGCATTTTTCAAAAGGGCATGATTTAGAGTACTGGACGTTAGACAGGGCAGAGTTCTAGATTGCCTACAAAGTTACCAGTTTTGTGACCTTTGTGTCTAGATCACTAGCCTAACATCTGCTTTGGTCCATGAGATTCAAGATGATGGTAATAGATGGTCACAGGCTCAGTGCTTAATTTGTAAAAAATAATAAGTGCCAGGGCTGTTGTCAGGATTGGAGCTTGCACTACCCATTGTCCCTGCTAATGCTACACAACTACTAACCATCACACCCTACAACTGTTACAATTCAGACTATTTCAGGGCCCCAAAGCTACAAGAATGGCTTGCACAGCAGGTATTGGTAATTTCTAATCTATATTGAATTCATAAACTGTGGCAGACTGTCATAAGTGCTGGTGTTGACAATTAAGTGCCAAGCACCGGAAACCACGGCTCAAATTAAGCACCATGATCATATGGATTTGGCCACGGATAGACTACAGATGTATTAATGGTCTGCTTGACATATCTGTCTGTAGCAGGTCAAATATTTTTTTTTTCTTCAAATAGTCAGTCTGTTGAAAAACATATTATGGAATGATAAGAAATTCACAGTTTCTCTTAAAACTCTGTTTTCTAATGATTTTTGCACTTATTCTACTTGTTTACTTCTTTTATAGGAAAAAGTAGACTTAGAGTCATACATTTGATCTGTGGATCTTGGTCAAGAAAGCCGTCTCGGATTAGGTCTCATTGAGATACTTTTATTGATCCACAGATTAACCAATATCATCTTGCATTTGTAAAATGTGGTTTCTGGGCAATGTTGTTCAGCGTGCCAGAACCGTGAGACCATTTAATTCAGTGGAGTAGGGAGTTCTATGGCAGAATCCTATATACTCAGTGAGTAGTATGCCTGTAGTGGGATGAAGTGGTAACTCACACTCGGGAAGTAAGTACATTTCTTTCATACTTCATGTAGGAGTAGCATACGGATAACCACTCTCCAAATCTCTGAAACAGTCTTAAGAATGTGTTGCATCCTTTGCTCCATAAACAAACTCCAGAACTTCATCAGTAAATTGCTTACCAGACAAGGGGCACAATAGCATCTCAAGTCAAGTCAGGGACATTTGTATAGCGCACAAATCACATCCAAAGAGTCTCAAGGCGCTTGCAGATGGCTCTGATCAGAGGGGGGCAGGACAGCTAGTTTGTAAAAAGCCAGGTCTTTAGCTTCTTATGGAAACAGCTGTGTTCTGGGATAATGCGGAGATGAAGGGGCATTTTATTCCACGAAACAGGAGCTAGAAAAGGAAACGCGTGGCCACCGTTTCTGGAAGTTTGTATTCTTAGAGGTGTCAGTAGGAGTTCATTGCTGGATCTGAGTTTTCTTTGAGGCTGATACCATCTTAGTTTTTTAACCAGTATCTGGGGCCTCTTTCATAAATGTGTCTATGAGCCAGGCATAGAGTTTTAAAAAGGATTTGCTTTTTCACCGGAAGACAATGGAGGCTTCTCAGGCATGTGGCTGACGAAGTTCTTCGAGGGAGGTTAAGAACTAGCCGAGCTGCCGTGTTCTGAAGAACCTGGAGCCTGCTCAGGTGATGTTCATTTATGGAGGCTAAGAGCGCATTCCCGTAGTCCATTCTGTTTATGATTAGACCCTGAACTAGGGGTTTCTGGGCCTGAACGAGATTCCACTTGAAAATCTTCCTCAGGCTAAGCATTAGTCCGAAGCAGGTACCTATGATGTGGTTGATTTGTTTTTCCATAGACAGTTTATTGTCCATGTAGAAGGCCAAATTTCGAACTGATTCCTTAGGCAATGGACAGCTGTCTAAATTAGTTGGCCACCAGTCATGAGACCAATGTTCTGCCGCTTTGCCGAAAAGCATAATTTCTGATTTGCTGCCATTTAACTGGAGGTGATTGGTATTCATCCATTCCTCGACATGAGTTAGGCCGTTTTTGAAACGCTGTTTGGTTTCATTCGGATCAGGGCCCAGTGTGACTAAGATCTGGGTATCGTCGGCATAGGACAGAACCTCAAAGCCATAGGTTCTAATCACTTTGGCCAGTGGGGTCATATAGACATTAAAAAGCATTGGGCTCAAGATCGAGCCTTGTGGAACGCCCATCTTAACAGATCTTTTGCCTGTTCTGTTTTTGTCAATCTGGACTGCTGTTGTGCGATCGGATAGGTAGCTGAAAAACTATTTTAGGGCATTTCCTCTGACACCAATCTCCCACAGCCGTTGAATTAGGATGCAGTGGAGATAGTGTCAAAGGACGCGGATAGGTCGAGCAGGACGAGGATGGTTGACTGGCGTTTATCCAATGCCAGTCTGATATTATCAGCAACCTCGACCAGCGCGGTTTCTGTGCTGTGTAGTGCCCTAAAACCAGATTGCAAAGGGTCCAGGAGTCCATGATTTTCTAGATGCTCACGAGCTGTTTGTTGACAAAGGATTCGAGCATTTTTACAAAATATGGAAGCACTTAGTGCTCGCCTGGCCAATTAGTCATGTGGGGATGGCAAGAGCTAGAGCGCTAAGGCTGTCAATCTGCACACTTGAATCAAAGACAAACCTAACATGCATCCCTTTGACGATTATTGATATGTTTTGCAACCACATAGACGAACCACACTATTTTAGTGGTATATAATGTGGAAATGTGCGTTCATGTAACTGTTACTGTCCATTAACAACATTTGAAAAATGATCAGTAGAGATTAGTGTTGCATGTTTTGTTACTAAATGGAAAGACTTCTAAAAGAGTGTGAATTTGTAATAAATCACCAGGGTCTCTGCACACCTATGAAATCACCATTTAAAAAAATTAATTCAGACATACTGGAAAACCTTTATTTCTTCTGAGTGTCTTATAATTGTATTGCCTACTACACTGTTATGCATTTCATAATTCTACACATAACAGTGGGATACAAATGTCAATTAACGTACCCTCCATTTGCTTTTTGCGAAGTTCTTTCGGATTTGAGCACTGACAGACTCGTGAATATTTTTGCACAGAGCAGTATCACCAGCTATCCTGAAATAGAAAAGAAGGACAATTCTAAGCAGAGAATGTTAGAAATAAAGAAATACACAGTTTCAATATTTTAAGGAAGAAATTGAGCAAACAAAGTTTTCCTTTCATTTTTATTCATTTGAAAAAAAATAAGGTAACACAAAATGTGTGCATGTCATCAGGACAAACGTTAAAGATTTAAACATTTACATGGGTAACTATTAATCAGGAATAATTGTGCCATCTATAATGTTTTAGTTTCTCATATCTCAATTATAATGAGGGTGGAGTTCATTTTTCGACGTGCCAAGAGGTTCACTATTTCATTCCACAATGTTATTGCACTGGGGTTGCCTGTTATGCTTTTAAATTCATCGATTTGGGGTTATGCCATGTGCAGTTGGGCTTTACCTCAGCGGAAATATACTCCAAACACCAAGGTTCTGGTTATGAATACAAAAAGAATTCTGTTTTGAAAGAAATTCTCACTTTTACACAGATTCCAAATTGGGCAGTATTTTACCTTGAGCTAATTACACATGTATTATTTGCTTATGTAAAAATTGACTATACTATGTTGTTTGCCCATAAGTGTTCAGCAGAGAAAAATACTTTTGTGGGCAAATAGCTCAGAATTCCTGTGTGGACACTGGAACTAGTTCCAGGGTATGTACATTGTAGCTTTTTTCCCTGGAATACCTTTCAGGATGCAGATTTCTGTATTTCAAATGATCCTCTCTAGGTATTACGTGTTGTGAACCTGTGGGTAAAGATCATGACATTGCAATTTGCAACTTTCTATAGTCCCCAAGGAAGCCACATTATTGGTATTTTCAACAAATCCCTATGGCTCAATGACATATTAGGTTTATTCACATTTCACATGTCCCCGAATCAGGTTGAGATATATATATATATATATTCGCAAATAGCTCCGCAGCACCTCCGGCAAGCTTGCTCACCCACACCAGCGAGAGAGGAGACGGACCACAGGATCAGGTGCAAGATTTTATTAGCACAGAAAAACAGCTACGCGTTTCAGGCTACACGAGCCCTTGTTCCCGCTGTCAGTCATTTTAAAATGTCATTGCTTTTTGTATGTGATAGTGCCAATACACACCCCAAACAGTGACTTAACAGATCACATGGTCATGAGCATAGAAAACATACTTAACAAAGTAAGTTAACTAAAATATCTCATATCGGTTATCAACAACAAAATATAACAGCATAAATGCATAATGTGGTTCATATATAAGAAAGGTATGTAAGATACTAGATATACTAATCATTAATGTACACTATTGGTGGATAAATCCATTAGGTACAGATGAAAGATAATTTTTTCAAATATATGCACATATAATTGTTATGGGTTACAACATATTGTGTTGGTCCTATGATGTTAATGGTTAAATCCCAAATATCATCAGCATATTACGCTGATACTATGATGTTGATGGTTGAATAGCACACATAAAGATAACACGATCACATGACCACGATAAAATCTAAAGTATATAGTGCGAAAGCAGCCGATTTTTAAAGTGCAAAGAAGTAGTGCAAGATTTAAAGTGCAAGGAAGACATAAAGTGCAAAATGTCTGATTGATATATAAGAAGCGTATCAATATATTAAACACAAATTTGTTGCAGAGCCCTGCAACATGTGTTAAAATCTTATAAATTGTCTCTTAAAACTTATTTATCAATACAGAAAAGAATTCAATGAAATCTGAGGAAATAAATAGGGAATATAGCCATAAAAAGGCTAGAAAAACCATTGAAATGAAAAAAGGGGGATTCTATATACACTGTTTCATAAAACTCATCATAAATTTCATATTTTTGTTTTTTTCTCTTCTTTTTAACCTACACATGACAATATGAACACGTGATCAAAAGGTGATAGTATATATACACATAGGTGAATATTAAATATATATAGATATAAACATATACAAAAGTATATAAAAACATCTATATACATATATATTACAAGAATATCAAAAGGTATCAAAAGGCATCAAAAAGATATCAAGAATATCATAAATAATAAAAACATGACCTCAAATTCATCATAGGCAATATAAATACAAATACACTGATAAGTATATACAAACAAGATGGATCTGTATATGTAATATTAGTGTTACCATTTTACAATTACCTATTTAAAAGAAATGACATAGATTTCTCAATATTAGGGAACCTATATATTGGAAATTATTAATATTATGACTTATTGTTAGTTGGTAGTAACACTAACCATACTACTATGTAAAACTGATGAAATGTAACACTGATTAAAGAAAATAGATCAGGTTATATAAAGCTGTGCATTTCCTCAATATTGTTTAATCTATTGGGCCACTTACTGTCGAACTCTAAAATCATCCTAGTTTCAAGTTGTCTTAGTAAGCGCTCTCGATTGCCTCCTCTTTTCAGTTTTGGAATCGATCCCACCACATAGTATTTAAGACAGTTCAAATCCTGATTATGGACATCTTTAAAGTGGCGAGCTACCGGGTAGGCGTGATCATTGTGGAGTATTGCCCTGAGGTGTTGCAATATTCTCACGTGCACCTGTAGCTTTGTACTTCCTACATAATTTAAGCCACAGGTGCACGTGAGAACATATACTGCAAATTCCGTTTTGCAATAAAAATTGCCACGGATTGGTGTTTCATGTGCATGAAATGGAGAGGAATATGCGGCTTTATTGATACCAAACTTGCATGCACGACATGTGGTACATTTCCTAAACCCCCTATTCGGTTGTAGCCAGGATACTTTTTGTTTTGTTTCCGGTGCTGCCTTATCCAAGGTAGACCTCATGTTCCTTGCTCGTCTAAAGGTGATGTTAGGGGTATTGGGAAGTTTGCCACTAAGAATTGTGTCTGTCAACACGATTGGCCAATTTTTATTAATTATGGCTCGTAATTTTCTATCCTCACTACTGAAAGTGGTGATAAGTCGTGAACATGTATTAGCATTGTCTATTTGTGGTGTTGTCACAGGGGTCACGTTGTTAAGTTGTGTATTTACATTAGTTACAGGAATGTTTTTAAATAAACTCTCCCTTGGTCTTTGTTTAGCCTTTTGAATAGCTCTTTGCAGAATAGTGTCAGTGTAACCACATGCTTTGAAACGTATAACCATTTCTTCCACACACCGGTCAAAGTCATCTGATGAACTACAGATTCTCTTCAATCTTAAGATTTCACCGTAAGGAATGCTTGATATAAGATGTCTCGGATGCATGCTGGAAGCATGTAACGTAGCATTGCCAGCGGTGGACTTTCTGTGTAGGGTCGATTTGATGGTCTCATTGTCTATGTATATTTCTACATCCAAAAATTCTATTTGGGTTTTGCTTATATGGGATGTGAAATGTAAATTTGAGGAGTTAGAATTAATATCTTCTATAAACCTATTTGCCTGCTGCTCATCACCTTTCCACAAGATGAAGACATCGTCTATATAGCGTAAATAACAGCAGACATGATTATCGACCCAATGTTTGTGTTCCGTCAACAGGACCTGCTTCTCCCACCAGCCAACGTGTAAACACGCATAGCTGGGGGAGAAGCAGGACCCCATAGCGACTCCTCTGAGTTGTTTGAATAGTTCAGAACCAAAGGCAAAGAAATTATTATTCAGGCACCATTCAATTAAAAGAATGATCATTTTGTTGTGCTCATAATACTCAATACTTCTGCTAGATAAGTAATATTTGATGGCTTCTAGTCCCTGTACGTGACTGATGCTCGTATACAGTGATTCCAGATCTAGTGTTATTAATAACATATCTGCACTCCATGTCAAGTTTTGAATTTTACATACAAAATCACTCGTATCGCGAACATAGCTCGGTAACTCCTTGACAAAATCTTGCAAAAAATAGTCTATATATTGTCCTACATGCTCGCCCATACTGTTGATGGCAGAGATGATTGGTCTGCCTGGAACGGGATTCACGAGCTTGTGAACCTTGGGAATAAGGTACAATGACGGCATCACAGGGAATTCAATATTCATAAATGTATACTCTTCAAAGGAGATAAGTCCTTCCCTACGCCACTGTCCCAGCATTTTTTGCAGTTTGTCTTTGGCTTTTGTATACTCTTTTTGATTAGTCTTTTCGTATCAGTTAGTATCACTCAATTGTCTTTTGGCTTCCGCAATATAATCCTTTTTTGGCCAGATGACCAGGTTGCCGCCTTTATCTGAATTTTTGATTACAATTTCACTGTCTTCTGCAAGTCTCTTCATTAATTTGTCATATGCTCTTGTCATGTGCAGATTTTTCTTTCTCTTTTTATTGTTTATTGATTGATACAGTTTCTTAATGTCGTTTGTGACGCACTCATGAAATACATCTATGCAGTCTTTAGGCATCATAGGCATGAAATTGGACTTAGATTTAAATGGACTTAAACCAGCTCCTTTTTGGAAAATGTCAATCTTGTTAAGTCTCACTTGTGTAGCTTGATCAATGTCTGAATCAGCAGGGTCTAAGTTGTCTTTTAGATCATGCATTGTGATGACAATTTCCGCATCAGATGATTGAAAAGGGACCGAAACAAAAGGCTCGCCATTATCTATATTAGTTTGCATTACACTTTTGGCGGTTTTTGAGGCAAAGTGTTTCTTTAACTTGATCTTACGAATGAAACAAAAAACATCCACTCGAGTCATGCTATAGTTCATACTTTGTATGGGACAGTAGTTAAGACCAATCGATAAAAGCTGTTCTTCTGCTTTGGTCAAAGTTATAGTTGATAGATTAATTATGGTTTTATCTTCTACCATCTGTTGCTCCAATTGCTTTTTTTCTTCTTGTTTTGCTGATTTTTGTTTACATCGTCGTCTCCTTTCTTTTCGCCTTTTGTTTCTTCTTTTCTTGTTTGTTGCCGCGTCAACATTGGTCGTGACGTTTGAAGTCTCTCTTCGACTAAAAAATCCAATTCCTCAGCTAAGTCTAATCTGGTTACCGGAAATTGGCTGGAAGAAAGTGATTCGCAACTTGAGCCACTCGTTAGCAAAATCGTATCAGTGCTGGTTGTATCATCATTATCCTCATTTTCCGCATTAACTGTATTATGTACTCCACTTGTAGAGGCATCGCTTGTGAGTACGTTGGATTTACTCTTACTCTTTTTTATTACTATATTCTTGTTTCTTCTGTGCATTGTATTTTCGAGAGAAAGTGAAGATTCTACCGTGATTATAATCTTCCTCATCACGGGCAAATTTATGCGCTTTCCTAATTTTTATCTTTTCCTCGTGCTTTTCCAATCTAACATTCATGGCATCCCACATTTTCTTGTCTCATTACTTGTACCCTTGTTGTTTATCTCAGTTGTTAGCCTATCAATTTCTTCCAAAATTATGTCCCGGTCAATGGCTGCATATTTAATTAAGATATGTACTGATTTCATTGAAGCTGCCAAATTGTTTTCCCCCACTCTTTCAACATGGCAGGGTTGGGGTTGTCAAAGCTGGGAGCAAGAAGGATTCGTAAGCCACGAGGAACTCTTCCAACTTCAGCATATTTACTTAACGATTTGTGCTCCCACCATTTAGTTATTTCCGTTTTTTTATTCTTCTCCAGATTTTTAAATAGCGTTTTAATGTTCATGGCTGCTGCAGCTTGTGAATTTTCATTAGACGTTTTGTTTTTTATCAGAGTGTTTGATGTTTTATTAAACATTTCCTCAGCCGCTGCTTCGCGCTTTCTCATTGCTTCTGCTGACATAATTTCTGTGCTGTGCTTTTTAAGAAAACGACCGACTTAAATTCTGACGGGTCTAGATGGCGTCCTGTCCTTAACCTCGCTTAACCTGAGTGCAGTTTTCTAAATCACTCACCGTGTAACAGTAGTCTTCAAGCCGTAGGTCCTCCGACCCGACCGGTCTGAAGATTTCTTCCACGGCTTCAGCAATCAGTCGAAAACTCAGGGGGCAGCCGTCTGTACTCTCCACCACGGAATTCTGTCAAAACGGTTTGAAATACGGCTGCCGTCTTTTTTCAGCGAGGGGGTCCGTATAGCGAAGCAAACCAACTTCCGCTTCAATATTCGCAAATAGCTCCGCAGCACCTCCGGCAAGCTTGCTCAGCCACACCAGCGAGAGAGGAGACGGACCACAGGATCAGGTGCAAGATTTTATTAGCACAGAAAAACAGCTGCGCGTTTCAGGCTACACGAGCCCTTGTTCACGCTGTCAGTCATTTTAAAATTTTGTTGCTTTTTGTATATATGTATATATATATATCCAAGTACACACCTGTGTACGAAACTCGTCGTACTCGCTTGTGGCACAAGAAAATAAAGCTCGTCTGGACTTCTTTAAATAGGATTTCCATCTCCCCGATATATACATATATATATCTTTACTTTCTACTTTTATTAGGACTACCAATGAGTACGTTTGTAAACATGAACCCTGAATAATTGTTAGATCACTGTGGAATTGAAACAGCCTACAATCAGTGGCGGCCGGTGACCATCAACACTGGAGGGCGTAGAGCTGGCAGAGAGCTGAACACAGTGGGGGCAAGAAATATATTTTTTAAATAAAAAATTTACTTTTTCTTATTTCTTCTTGGATGCCATCAGCACAATGCCACCTCGTGGAGCCTCAGGCAACCTCCTTCTGCAAATCCTGATACTGCTCTCATGCTGTAGATGAGCAGCATGAGAGCAGCATCAGTAGTGGCTGTAGTGGGCTGCCTCAATGCTCCAGCAGGCACAAGAGGCCTGTGCCTGCTGTCCACCCAGCTGCCTGAGACATCTCAGTGGAGAGGTTTGCACTGCCAAGTCTGACTGGCCTTCGCAAGATACCTGGCCAAACTGACATGTGCAGTGTAAACTGGTGAAGTGAGCACCACTCCGCTGCTGCCAGTTTTCAGAAATGCCCGCCCCCAAACACTATTTGGGCTGGGAGCAGTGAAAAATGAAATGGTAATTCATTTTATTACCATTTTATTTTTCACTTTTGCTGTTCTGGCAGCAGGGGGGTGGCGCTCCTATGCCCTAATGGGGGAGGCCGCCGCTGTCTAAAGCTTCTAGTCTACTTGCTGGGATATCACCAACTATCCTAAGCTTATCCTTGTAATAGTTTCAGTGTTCATGTAAGCTTATTTGTTAAGTCCGACTTCCCTGGACCAACCATCACTCATAAGGATAGCACACAAAATCTTTATTAGTAAGGGTTTTTGGAAGTCTGTAAATTCACATGTTTAGTCTTCACATCTCCACTTAGGATTGCAACTTCTGGGTATCACACCAAGAGCATCTCAGTCAAAATATCAAATGCTCCAATAAATTGCTCATAATATGAGCAATCAGGAGAACTAGATTAATTTATCAAGACAGCTGCTTTACTTGTAGCATAATCTAGTGGTCCTCCAATAATTCTAACGACCAGCAATTGCTTGATGCCCATTGCGAGAACTGACACCAAACAACTAAATGTATTTGAGAATGCAGCAGCCGCTTCTTCCAAAGGAAACATCATTCCAGCTTTAAAGCCGAAACAATCAGAGGAATCTAACAGTCACATAATATTCAGACATTCCAAGAGAGAGGTGAGATAGAAACTTCTAAGAAGAAGATGATTTTTTTCTTTAGCACTCCTGCTAGCCAGCCAATGCGCCAGTGGTAATATCCAAAGATGGATGGCTGAATCTTCACAAACTAGGCTGTCGTAGTTCAAGATTGTACAATTTTCACTAATTTCACTGTAAGTAGGTATAGAGGTGTTACCTTTTTTTAACTATGGCCAACTGCACATTGGGCAGCACTCAAGGGCTCGCTAAATGTTTCAGATACCCAATTTCTCTATTTTGGTGTTGTTAGGATTCAAGTGTAGTCCTCTCTTTGTGACCATGCCCTTGTGCTCATGTGACCTGCTGGGGGGAGTTAAAAGCTGCCTTCTCCCTTCCCACCTTGCTTGATATCTTTTCGTGTGGTTTCTGGTCTTGGGCTTGGGACAGTTTTGGATTCAGTATGCTGTAGCGGTTGTTCACGGGCTCGTGAGCATTTCAAGCACCTTTCCTGGCTCTTTGGAATCCCTTGCCCCTTCCTATTCCTGTCCCCGTTTTTTCTTCCTGCTGTTTTTGGGTTCCTGTGGTTGTTTAGTCCCCATCATTGTTTGTGGTCCCTTGAGATTTTTTAGCCCGGTTGGGTCGTGAGGGTTGCTTGGGCTCCAGCGCTCTCTTGAACAAGCAATAGTAGTCCGGCCGGATTACACTAGTGTAAAACAAAGAACAGAGGGAATTCCGAAAGACGCATTTCCGCGTCTTTTCTGCCCCATCGACATCGTTGTGTTGGGTGGAGTGAAGTTCGGGCGCTTCCGGATCGAGCAGGAGAAGCGTTGTGAGACGGCTGGTTACAGCGTCTTTGCCCGTTCTTTTCCCCGTTCTATTTGAGGGTATTTTATGAGTCCCAAGGAGGTTTTTTTTTGTCATCAAAACGACTTTTTTCCTCATTTATTGCCTGCTCTGCGTGTTACAGAGCGTTTCTCTGATATAATTAACCCCTCTACTTCTGTGCTCTGCACTCGATACCCCTTCAATTTTGGACATCTCCACAAGACTTCTGGCACAGCTACTGCGGGTAAGGAGGTTTCTGGGTGTTACTGGGCATGGTCGCGGTGAGAGGTACTATGTTGGTAGTGATATAAGTGTTGGATTGTAAATCGTTACCTGTTTTGTAGGTGCAGTCACGTGGAGACAAGAACACTCTGGTCATTGCAGAAGTCCATAGAAGAATTCCCGGGGTCCCTTATTTGTCTATACCCCCCTGTCCATTGCTCCTCTGCTGACTCATTGTTTCACCTTCAGTGGGTCGCTTATGGGCAAGGGTAGTGGATCGGGCCATTCATCGCTCCTGCAGTGTATGGGCATAGTCGGAAGGAACCAACAGAATATCAAGCCCACGTAAATACTACATTGCCTGAGCGATGATGGACGATTCAACAGGGCCTATGGGTGGGACTGCTGTTGTTCCCACCTTACAGGATGTGATGGGCGCTTTAGCAGCCTTACAGGATCAAATACATGATTTAAGGCAGGAAAACGTAGCGTTGAAACAAGAAGTTGGGGCTATGATCAGTAGAGAGAAAGGACAACACAGGGCTCAGGGTCCTGTTTTGCAGCCAGCAACCTTCCAGTATGGAGGAGGGATGGGTTTGAGCTCTGGTAGTGGGGTTCCATTAGCGGTCACCGTGAATGTTCCTGTTTCTGTGGGCTTGGCTCCTCCAGAGAGATTTACAGGGGATAGCGAGAAGTTTGGCACTTTCATGAACAAGTGCCAAATACATTTCATGTATAAGCCTACTGCATTCCCCAATGATTCAGCCAAAGTAGCTTTTACGATATCGTATTTGGCTGGTACTGCTGCCCAATGGTCCATACCCTTGGTTGAGAGTGATGATCAGGTCTTGACCAACTATCCGGCGTTTAAGGAATTAATGCATGGATTGTTTGCGAAACATGCATTTATGCAGGCTAGTGACGCGGAATTATTAAAGTTACGGCAGGGCAGACAGGATTTGCTGACGTATATTTCCACATTTAACCGTCTGGTATCTGAAACCCATTGGCCTGAGGATAAGCAGACCTCTCTGTTCTATCAGGGGCTTTCTGAGGATCTTAAGGATGTGGTGTCGCAGGTGGTGGATCCCCCGGTTGATTGTGCTGCATTCATAGACCTTGTGGTTAAATTAAATCATAGACTATCTGAGAGACGTGGGGAAAAAAGCCGTTTCCAGGTGTCCCGGTATGTGAAAATCGGAGGGTAAGACTACTGTAGGTACGAAGACTGTGCCTGAACCCATGGAAATCGGAGGGGTCAGAGGTCCGTTGTCCTTTGATGAAAAGAAGCGACGTAGAGACCTGAACTTGTGTTTGTATTGTGGCCAGGGTGGTCACTTTGCCAGGGATTGTCCAGTAAAGCCCTCTGGTGCCTCTTACAGTAAGAAGATAGCATGTATGTATCATGAGGGAGGTCTTGTGTGTAATGAGGGAACGTATGAGGTACTAGGAGCCATAGACAGAGCGCCGAGGCACTTTATCATTACCGCCCATTTATTGCTTAGTGGTGACAATAGAGTGTCAGTGTCGGTGTTATTGGATTCCGGGGCGACAGGGAATTTCCTTGACATCACGCTTGCAGAGAAATTGATGATTCCCTGTTGTGTGAAGGATCAGCCAGAGCCAGTGAGGGCAATAGACGGTACGGAATTAACGTCAGGGTCCATCACTAGGCGGACTGTGCCATTGTGTCTGGTGTGTGAAAACGGACACTCTGAGATGGTGTGTTTTGATCTAATAGATGCCCCATCCTTTGGTTTGGTGTTAGGTGTACCTTGGCTGCAGGAGCACAATCCCAAGATTGATTGGGTGCAACGATTAGTGACTCTGGATTCACCCCATTGCCTGAGGCATTGTTATCAGGAGGCAGGTGAGCGGGCGTTTCCGTTGTCTTGTGCTGCTACCGAGGGTTTGGTACCATTACAGTACATGGCATTTAAGGATGTGTTCGATATGGACCAGGCGCAAGCTCTTCCCCCTCACAGGTCTTTTGACTGTAAGATTGATTTGATACCAGGTGCTCCTCTCCCATGTAGTCGGGTGTATGCTCTTTCGGAACCCGAGGAGTTGCATCTCAAGGAATACCTTGATCAGATGTTGCGGTTAGGGTTCATTCGTCCCTCCTGTTCGCCAGTATCATCGGCGATCTTTTTCATTCCGAAAAAGGAGGGCACATTGCGAGCATGTGTGGACTAGAGAACATTAAACAAAGCCACAGTGAAGAACAAATACCTGCTTCCGCTCATCCCCGTGTTGTTAGACCAACTCCGCAGGGCGACAGTGTTAACCAAATTGGACTTGCGGGGTGCTTACCATCTTGTGCGTGTCCGCCCTGGGGATGTGTGGAAGACGGCGTTCAAGACCAAATATGGCCTGTACGAATATTGTGTGATGCCGTTCGGATTATGCAATGCTCCGGCGGTCTTCCAGTTCTTTATTAATGAGGTACTCCGGGAGCATCTAGATAGGAGTGTCATCGTATATCTAGATGACATTTTGATCTTCTCGGAGACTGGGGCTGAACATCAAGAACATGTGACACAAGTGCTACAGAAATTGCGAGATCATCATCTGTATGCAAAGCGAACGAAGTGTCAGTTCAGCACCCCTCAGGTGGAGTTCTTGGGGTTTATCATCTCGGCTGGAGGAGTTCGGATGGATCCCAGAAAGATCGAGGCCATTGTCACCTGGCCTATTCCAACATCGGTCAAACACATACAGGTTCTTTTGGGATTCACCAATTTTTATCGGCGTTTTATTTCCCACTTCTCTGATATAGTGGCCCCACTGGCCCGGTTATTGAAGAAGGGGATTCCCTTTGTTTGGTCCTCTGAGGCACAGGATGCTTTTCGGCGGTTGTTGGAGAAATTTACCTCAGCGCCTGTATTGATACAGCCTGATCCTGCCCTGCCGTTCTATGTTGAAACAGATGCCTCATTGTGTGCGGTGGGTGGGGTGTTGTCCCAAAGGGACGTAGAGACTGGTTGTATGCATCCCATTGCCTATTTTTCTAAGACCTTGCTGCCGGCGGAGCGAAATTACACCGTGGCCGAAAGAGAGTTGTTGGCAGTTAAGTTATCCTTCGAGGAATGGAGGCATTATTTGTAGGGAGCACGACACACAATCACGATTTACACGGACCACAAAAACTTGGAGTTCTTTCGTTCAGCACGGGCTTTGACACCTCGCCAGATGCGTTGGGTTCTTTTTTTTAATGAATTTGATTTTGTCATCACTTATAGGCCCGCAGCACAACAGATCAAATCCGATGCACTTTCCCGTATCCATGTAGATCCTAGAGAGATGGGACAAGGAAAGGAAGATAGACCCATGATTGCGGGTGATAGGATCATAGGGGTGGTAACTATGGAGGATTTTCCTTCCTTGGTGAGAGATCGGCTACGGCAGGTGGATTTAGCCCCATGGTTGTCATTACCCCATGTCTTGGTCCAGGATGGATTATTGTATCGTGAGGGTAGGTTGTTTGTTCCCCCTTCGTTGAGAGGAATGGTTTTGAAGTGGTGTCATTCGTCAGCTTTGGCTGCACATCCTGGGATGCACAAAACGAAGGAGATGTGTTTACGGTGGTTTTGGTGGGAAACTACGACACAGGACATTCAGGGTTATGTGGCAGCTTGCCCGGTTTGTGCCACCAGTAAGCCCACTCACTCTAAGCCGTCTGGTCTATTGCAGCCGTTAGAGGTCCCTCCTGCTCCTTGGCATACCATCAGTATGGATTTTGTGACCGAGCTTCCATCTGTTTCCGGTTTCACTGCCATTTTTGTGGTAGTTGATTTGTTTACAAAAATGGCGCATTCCATCCCGCTATCCAAGATTCCTACTGCCAGAGAAATGGCGTTGGTGTTTATGTCCTCCATTGTGCGGATTCATGGGTTGCCATCTGTGGTGGTGTCGGACCGAGGGGCGCAGTTTGTGTCCCATTTTTGGACGGAGTTGTGCTCTGTGCTTAAGGTGGAGATTAGATTGTCTTCTGCCTATCATCCGCAATCTGATGGACAGACAGAGCGCACTAACCAGACCATGGAGCAATACCTCCGGTGTTTAGTGTCTTCCCTGGCGTGTGACAGTGTAACGGCCCTACCCATAGCGGAGTTTGCGTACAATAATAGCTTGCATTCCGCTTTGGGCATGACTCCCTTCTTTTGCTCGCTGGGTTATCATCCTAGGGCATTGGCTATCCAACCTACGGGGCGAGTGCCAGCCATAGACGATGTGTGTAAGCGGCTGAGTGATATTTGGGGCGTTGCCCGGGTGCAGTTGTTAGCGGCTAAGGCTAATATGAAGGAACAGGCTGATAAACACAGGGTACCAGCTCCTTCTTATCCTGTGGGTGAGCAGGTATGGTTGGCCACTAGGAACCGCAGACTAGGTGGGTCCCGTAAATTACAGCCTAGATATGTGGGTCCTTTTCCGATCATACAGGTTATCAATCCTGTAGCTATGAAGCTTGACCTGCCCAATGAGTATCGGGTTCACCCCGTGTTTCACACATCCTTGTTGAAGCCCTATGTGCCCTCCACTCAGGCGTTGCCCCCTCCTCCCCCTTTGGTTGTGGATGGTCAAGAGGAATTTGAGGTTCAGGCTATCTTGGATTCCAGACGGAGGAGGGGCCGCCTCCTTTATCTGGTTGACTGGAAGGGTTATGCCCCGGAAGATAGGACGTGGGAGCCCGCTGGGGGGGTTCATGCTCCCCGGTTGGTTCGCTTGTTTCATCGCCAACATCCATCTAAGCCTCGCCCGGTGGGGAGGGTTGTTGGGTGGGGGGTACTGTTAGGATTCAAGTGTAGTCCTCTCTTTGTGACCATGCCCGTGTGCTCATGTGACCTGCTGGGGGGAGTTAAAAGCTGCCTTCTCCCTTCCCACCTTGCTTGATATCTTTTCGTGTGGTTTCTGGTCTTGGGCTTGGGACAGTTTTGGATTTAGTATGCTGTAGCGGTTGTTCACGGGCTCGTGAGCATTTCAAGCACCTTTCCTGGCTCTTTGGAATCCCTTGCCCCTTCCTATTCCTGTCCCTGTTTTTTCTCCCTGCTGTGTTTGGGTTCCTGTGGTTGTTTAGTCCCCATCATTGTTTGTGGTCCCTTGAGACTTTTTAGCCCGGTTGGGTCGTGAGGGTTGCTGGGGCTCCAGCGCTCTCTTGAACAAGCAATAGTAGTCCGGCCGGATTACACTAGTGTAAACAAAAAACAGAGGGAATTACGAAAGACGCATTTCCGCGTCTTTTCTGCCCCATCGACATCGTTGTGTTGGGTGGAGTGAAGTTCGGGCGCTTCCGGATCGAGCAGGAGAAGCGTTGTGAGCCGGCTGGTTACAGCGTCTTTGCCCGTTCTTTTCCCCGTTCTATGTGAGGGTATTTCATGAGTCCCAAGGAGGTTTTTTTTAGTCATCAAAACGACATTTTTTCCTCCTTTATTGCCTGCTCTGCGTGTTACAGAGCATTTCTCTGATATAATTAACCCCTCTACTTCTGTGCTCTGCACTCGATACCCCTTCGATTTTGGACATCTCCACAAGACTTCTGGCACAGCTACTGCTGTGGAGAAGTGTGGCTCACTGGTTAGAAGCGGCAGACCCTGAAGCAGAGATCGGCCCGGAACCAGGGTTCAATTCCCGACGTGGCAGGGTCTTGGGTCAATGTCCGCGAACTCGATAATTCTCGCTGAGGTGCCTACGCTAACCATGGGTCCCACTCTGCAACTCTGGGCAATAGCTTGCTTAATCTCCACTACGGCCCCATCAACGCCGGGGATGCCTGACTTCACCTTGGAGGTGCCCAGGGAGGGACCATCTCACAGGGAAAGCCAGGACGGGTTCCCCAGCGGTATACAGCGCCAGGACACTCCGAGATGGAGTAACAGTGCCCTTTACAAGTACGCTTACCTTACCTTACTGCGGGTAAGGAGGTTTCTGGGTGTTACTGGGCATGGTCGCGGTGAGAGGTACTATGTTGGTAGTGATATAAGTGTTGGATTGTAAATCGTTACCTGTTTTGTAGGTGCAGTCACGTGGAGACAAGAACACTCTGGTCATTGCAGAAGTCCATAGAAGAATTCCTGGGGTCCCTTATTTGTCTATACCCCTTTCCCGCCCCCTGTCCATTGCTCCTCTGCTGACTCATTGTTTCACCTTCAGTGGGTCGCTTATGGGCAAGGGTAGTGGATCGGGCCATTCATCACTCCTGCAGTGTATGGGCATAGTCGGAAGGAACCAACAGGTGTGTTAGGTTCCACAATTTCTGGTAATAAGTTAGCATCAGTGGCAGGAATGTGGATCAAATACCTCAAGATTGAGTATGTAAAATCACACATATAAAATAAAGAATTATTCCATTGGGACCAGGAACTTACTAGGAAGGGCCTTTGATGGAACTCTAATTCCCCCATTTTGTTGCAGTGCCTCCAAACACTACGTACATGAGGATGACCACTGGTTTCCAAAGTACAAAGATACCCTTTCTCCTGAATTATTGTAATGCATCATTCGTGGTCAAGGTCCCAAGTCCAAAAAGATTTCTACTGATAAGAGGCACTTGCTTGAAACAGTATTCTGCGAGAACTAAATACTTACATAGGCAGCCTGGAAAAGCTTCCTGACTTACAGTGAGGGCCACCCCCAGGTATTTTGAATTCCTTTTGGATGCCCCGGTCTTTGACATTTTCTTCATTAGGTTGATCAACTCAGATTGTCTCATTTCACTAATGAAAGGGACCTACCAAATCACTGAATGCTCTCAAAGAAAAACACTGTCACTCTATCCATCTCAGAACCAGTACATAGAATTGAATTTGGAGAATAATTCAGAATTCCTACAAAGCCTTAAATTATCGGGCACAGGACTAGAACATTGGTCAGATAGCTATGCTAGTATGGTAGTGAGGCCATACCCCTGCCACCATCCCTCCGATTGCAGGAGAATTACAGTTAGTTATTATTATGTATCAGCCTCTTAGACATCAGACTGCTGAGAACTAAAGGACCTGCTTTACTGAAATTACTGATTGTAGGTAGGAAACATGACTTTATCACTTCACTTAGCCCCACTACCATTGAAATAATCTCCATCTTTACAGAGTGTGCTTGATAATATGCAAGGGAATTGATATGTGCATATCATAACGGGTTAGAGGTACAGAAAGGATCATTCAGATATCCCAAATTAAGCTTCCCCATCCCCTGTGGTCTGCTTTTCTTCTGCCTGGTAGACCACCATGGGGAAAAAATCACAGAACACATCTTTGATACTTGATGTTCAGATGCTTCAGACAACGAGAGTATCCAAATAAAATATGATGCATCATTCATGGAGGGAACTCAAGCATTTGAAAGGGATTCTCTAGTGAAGCAAGGAATATTCACTTGAACAACTGTTTTCCCGTTCTTGAAGTCTTGTCGATTGGAGCTGAGAAAGCAAGTTTCCTAATTTACTTCCAGGTACAGTGGGATTCTGTGTCATTTGTGTGTGTGTGTGCGTGGCCTGCTTTTCTTTCATGAAAACACTACCACGAGTGATGAATTCCTTGGTCCTAGATGGGTACAGGAACAATGTGAGATGTCACCTCTTCCCTGCAGTCTTTAACAAGCCAAACCTAAAGCCATGAAGCTTTATTTTGCCTCACTCTATGAATATTGCCTGCTGAGGAGATTCAAGTTCTGCAAAACCTGCTATAAGACAACTCGCCCATGCACCTTTCTAAGGCATTCAATGAGACTAAAAACGATATCAGCTGCCAAAGTTGTCTCTTATCTTCTTGGAGAATTCCTCATAACCTCAGACTCAGTACATATGGCTGTGGAAAGTCAGGAAAATGGTCAGGCGATTTAGTCGATGTTTCTTAAGTAATTTTGCCCGGCGTTTAAACGCCTCTAATACCTTATGAAGATTATCAATAAAGAGGCAGGCGCTGGAGACAGGAAGACAGGAAACACGTTTTATTCCGACGGAGCAGAACACATCAGATCGGACAACAAGGTATTGTCTCGAGGTGCTCTCTGACAGCCTCTCTGAGACCTGGCCTTTTATACACTGGTTTACGACATGTGACCGTTCTTTATTACAATAAAGACATTGTGAAGTAACGAAAGATGACATCCCCGGTGCCCCCCTAGTTCCGGCTCATTCCAACACGTGGCTACAGTAGAGGTCCTCACCCCCCATACGATAAGAGGAGGTTATCACGCAGCTGAGTGTTCCGCCGATTCCTTTGGAATGTGTGCGCCTGATCGAATCTCAAGGGGTGGGGAAGCCATGATCAATAGTAGCGTCTTTTGAAAAGGGTCGAGTGCATACAGTAGTGGGCAATAAACTGTATCCTTAGGCCAAGGGATGACCAGCGGTCCGTACGGACAATCGGGCTCAGAGGAAGGGGTCATCAAAGGAGAGGTATTCATGGAAGAAAGGATCAGTGTGGATAATCGAGCGTAGAGGGAGGGTTTATCAAAAGAGGGGTATTCATGGAAGGAAAGGAGGTGTTGGTCAGGCGCGGGGTGTGATTCCCAGAGACAGAGTCATGCGAAAGAGGAGGGTTCATGACTTGTGCATGTGAGCGCGGGGGCAGCCAGGGTGCATGGGGGATGCTTGCAGGGTCAGGGAAGTGCGCTGATGATCGATCGTGAACAGGGAGACCATGGTACCTAAGATGGCTGTCGTGTATGTTCATACGTGGGTCTGAGGAATGGACAAGATGGCGCAGATGATGTTCAGTTCACGAACTAAAATTCCACAGTCCTCCCTTTTAACATGTCTCGCCAGCTTGTCAATTCGGATCTATCCCCATAAGACCACGTATTTCTATCTCATAGAGGGGACTCATGTGCTCAGTTCTAAAGTCCAAAGTCTTAGGGCACATACAATTGGAAATGAGTGAACACAAAGGTGGCAAACATTGAATACCTAAGCAACACCCACACAGTATCACGACTGGTATCAGTATAAATGTAAACAACCTCCAACCCCAGTCCTTCAAAATGTCCCAAAACCAGCTTCCAATCGACCATCCTCCTTGCTCCTGGTGAACCTCTGAGGATAGTCTGTGGAGGTGTTCGATTGCTTTGTAGACTGAAGGCGAGTTATCTGGCACGTAGGTGCAACAGCTGGAGCCGATGATGCGGCATGCTCCTCCACGGTCGGCCAGAACCACATCTAGGACAAGGCGGTTCTGAAGAGCCACCAGGCGGACTGCCTGGAGCTCAGCCGTGTTGTTAGCGAGGATGCCAGCCGTGATGTTAATGGTTGTTTCTGGTGGAGTAGTGTGGCTCACTGGTTAGAGGCGGCAGGCCTGAGAGCAGAAGTCAGCCTGGGACCAGGGTTCAATTCCCGACGCGGCAGGGTCGTGGACCTTGGTCAGCGGACTCGATAATTCTCGCTTCGGTGCTTACTCTAATCAGGGGTTCCACTCGGCAACTCTGGGCATTAGCTTGCCTAATCTCCACAACGGCCCCCACCAATTCCGGGGATGCCTGGCTCCACCTTGGGGATTCCCAGCAAGGGACCATCCCACAGGGAAAGCCAGGACGGGTTCCCCAGAGTTATACAGCGCCGGGACGCCCCGTTGCTGGGGCAGCTGTGCGCTTTACAAGTATACTACATTTACATTTACATTTACATTTGTTTCTACTGCCTGAGTCAGGTGTCGGATAGCACGGCTATTTGCCATTGGGCCCCACAGAGGAACAAGTCCCTTCACAGCATCCAGAAACTGTGCTCCGGTGGAGTCGGCTTGTCCAATGTCTCCGGCGCGCTTTTGCCGGTGATGGTAGGCAGGGGCCACATACGTGGGGGGGAGAATGAAGGCGATGTAGCACGTACCCCTCCAACCTTTCGGGAGCCAAGTGTAAGCTTTGATGCCACAAACAAAGTACATATTCGGAGAGGCAACAAAGGAGGGGGGATCCACTGAGACCAATGTTCTGGTGATGCGGCAAGAACTGTGACCCACCAGCTGTGTTCCCTGGTCTTTGAGGCACACGAGACCTGTAACATTGATGACAGACAGGGCCACAGTCAGAGTGGCAGCCGTTCGCTTCCGCAGGTGGGAGAAGGCGGGTCTAGCTGGATTGTGGAGCACTTGCATTTCAACTCGTTCTTTGGCCGGATTGTTCATATGGAAGGTGGAACCTGAGGTCACAGGACAAAAGGGGGCAGACGTCCTTCCTGTTTTGTTCAGCCAGAACCCATAGTAGAAGTGTGACACTGTTTGACCAGAAGCGGCGTTGACCTTGTGGCTTTCCTGCAGGAGGATCAACCAGGCGAGGCAGGAGCCGTGAACTGAGAAAGGAGAAGGGATGAAGGGGATGGAGTGTCCAGTGGCATGCGGGAGCAACCCGCAGATCCAGCAGTTCGTGGCATTTGCAGCAAGGTTGTGCTGGTGCAATAGTTGCACGAAGGAATTGTTCCAGAACTCCCTACGCCTTTCTCGGAGCTGAGGCGAAAGGGAAATCAGGTGATGCTCTTTCATGGTGGTTGGATGTGCAGTGGTCAGCAATATTTGATGAGCGGGTGTGCTGTCCTCCAAGATCCAGAAGGAAGTCATGAGGAGGAGGCAAAAGAGGAAGAGAATGAAGAAGGCGATTGTCTCTGATTTGTGCAAATTGTCAGTCTTTGGGTTCCTGTAGTGGGTATTTCCTGTTGCTTCCATCATCTTTTTGTCTGGCGCTTCCATCATCTTCTTATCTGGCGCTTCCATCATCTTCGAGGTGCTCGGTAGTGGGCAGAACCACAGACTTTGTTTAGCTTCTCTCCGGGTAACCCTTGGTTGTTTTTGGGCCACCGTTCTGAGATTTTTAACTTAGTCCGTGGCCTACTTAGCCGAAGCTCCCTCCTTTCGATGCAGGAAATACCCTTCCCGGGATGGCACAGTGGGATCAGGGAATTTTGCAAGTTCAAGTGCCTCTGTATCAGGATAGCAGTTCAGTGATGGCCGGTCTTTGTTCAGGAGCTCTTCTTGGGTGTCGACGTTTTCTGTCGTGGCCAGGGTCGAGGAGACCTTCTTGCAGTGGTGTGCGTGCAGCCAGTGCCTCTTCCCCTCTACTCGAAGAGCCGTCGGAGTGGTGATCAGTACTTGCCAGGGGCCCGTCCACCGGGGTTCCAGACTTTTTGCCCGTTGAAAATTCCGGACTAGAACATAATCTCCCGGTTGGATATCGTGACCGGGACCCCTGGAAGCATCGGGGATGGCCTGCTGCACCTGTTGATGAATGATAGACAACGTTTTAGTTAATTTGCACAAATAATCTGACAGCAAGACGTCGGGGACGTCATGAATGGAGGTTGGTTTGGGGGCAGTCCAGAGGTTCATTGGTCGCCCGAACACAACCTCGTAGGGGGTCAAGTGGTGCTTAGTGGGAGTGGAGCGCATCGATAGCAATGCCAGTGGGTGTGGCGTTGTGTCGCTCAACTAGGCCAGCGGATTGGGGGTGGAAGACCGCATGGAACCTTTGCTTTACCCCCAACCCCTTCAAGATTAGTTGGATAACTTCAGCTATGAAGTGGGGGCCATTGTCGCTCCATAAAATTCGACAAAGGCCGTAGCGAGGGAAAAACTCTTTCAGTAGTACTTTGGCAGTAGTCATGGCAGTGTTATCACGGGTTGGATAGGCTTCCACCCATTTGCTGAAGGCGCATACAATGACTAATACGTACTTCAAGCCTTGGCATCTCTCCAGCTGGATGTAATCCATCTGGAGGACCTCAAAGGGGTGGTCGGGGATCCCAAACCCTCCCCGGGGTACTACAGTTCCTTTCCCAGGGTTGTGTTGTAGGCAGATAAGGCACTGCTGGACCAGGCGTTTGGCTGAGTCGGGGATTTTGTTGTTGTGCCAGACTGTGGAAATGAGTTCAATCATGGGGGCAGAACCTATGTGTGCAGGGGAGTGTGCCATAGTCAGCATGGGAATCAAGTATGAGTCAGGCAGCAACCATTTGTTTGCGTCTTTTGACCGCCAGCAGCCTTCATCGTCTTTCATTCCCACCCGTGCCCATTCAGTCAGTTCGTGAGGTGTGCTGGCCGACTGGATGTCCCTAATCGTTTCCCTAGCGTCAGTCCATTTTTCTGCTTGTGACCTGGTCACATATATGCGTGTCGTCGTCCTATTCTCAGCTGTGGTTCGGGCAGTGATGTCGGCCAGTGCCTTTCCCTGTCCAACTAAGTCCGTCACCTTCTTGTGTGCCTGACATTTGATCACTGCTAATCGTTTGGGGAGGAGAACTGCTTCAATCAGGGCGGAGACTAGATCTCCGTGAAGGATGGGCGTGCCGTGGGACGTCAGGAATCCCCTTTCCCTCCACAAGAGCCCAAAATGATGAACCACCCCGAAGGCATACTGGCTGTCCGTGTAAATGTTCGCCGTGGTTCCTGCTGCTATGATACATGCTCGTGTGAGGGCAATTAGCTCTGCCGCCTGTGCGGATCGTTGCGTGATGCGGACGGTTTCAACTACTGTTTGGGCTGTTGTCACCGCATAGGCAGCTGAAGTGGAACCATCTGGGAGTTTGATACAAGAGCCGTCTACCCAGAGCTCTCCATCAGGGTCTGTAAAAGCAGTGTCTCTGAGGTCAATTCTAATTCTGGTCTGTTCGTCCGTGAGGGTCACACAGTCGTGTATAGGGGGCACATCGGGGTCATTTTCAGGCAAGGGCAACAGTGTAGCAGGATTCAAAGTTGTGCACCTCTTCAGAGTGATGTGGGGTGCAAGTAGAGTCAATTCGTACCCCGTCAGTCGCGCACTAGTCAGGTGTTGAGTCTTGGTCTGGTTCAAAAGGGTGTCAACTGCGTGGGGTACTAACACCGTGAGGGGGTTCGAAAGTACAATTCCCTCACTCTGACGGATAGAGACAGCAGCGGCGGCTACTGCTCGAAGGCAGGCAGGTAAAGCTCTGGCGACTGGGTCAAGAGTGGCAGAGAAGTAGGCACAAGGGCCTTGTTTGGAGCCGATGGGCTGAGTTAGAACAGACAATGCGCATCCCTCCCTTTCGTGAGTGAAGAGAGAGAAGGGCTTGGAATAATCTGGCGTTCCTAGGACAGGTGCCGAGCAAAGGGCATCCCGCAACTCCTTAAAGGACGCTTGGCATTCGGGGGTCCAAGGGAGTGGGAAGGGAACATCTTTGGCCAACAGGGAGAGCAGGGGCTTTATAATGAGACTGAAATTTGGTAACCATTGTCGGCAAAAGGAGGTAAGGTCCACCAATGAACGGACTTGCTTCTGTGTTTTTGGGATGGGGGTGTCTAGGATGGTTTGGATTCGGTCGGGTGTAAGTTTCCTCCCTTCTTTGGACAGGAGATGGCCTAGGTATGTCACTTGAGGTTGGCAAAACTGCAGTTTCTTTTTGGAGACTTTGTGGCCATTCTCCGCAAGAAAGTGCAAGAGTTGGATAGTGGCTGTGATTGCAAGAGGAGTGGTGTCGGCCGCCAAAAGGATATCATCGACATATTGGATCAACACCACTCCATCTGGTAACTGGACGGTATCCAGCTGTCTTTTGAGGGCCTGGCTGTAAATGCTGGGACTTTCAGTGTAGCCCTGAGGAGCTCTACAAAATCGATACGAACGTTTTTTTAAGGTGAAGCCGAAGAGATAATGGCTGTCTGGATGGATGGGGATAGAGAAAAATGCATTCTTGAGATCAATAACGGTGAAGGTGGTGGCAGTGGACGGGATGAGGGTCAGAATGGTGGTGATGTCTGAGACTACGGGGTACTGTGGCACCACCACTTTGTTGACTTCCCGCAGGTCGATGATGAAGCGGTACGCTTTCTCATCTCCCTCACCTTGCTTCTTGACAATGGGTAGGATAGGGCTGTTGCAAACATTACTAACCACTTCCTCTACCACTCCTGCATCTACCAGGGATTGAATAATCGCTACCAATGCCTTCTCGCCTTCGGGCGATATCCGGTAGTGTGGGAGTTTCGGGAGTATTGCGTCTGGTCGAACAGTTATGTGCACAGGATCGATCATCATTTGTCCTACATCCGAGTCGTTTCTGGCCCATAGGTACAGGGGTAGGGTGTCGAGCAAAGATAGGTCAGTATCAGTTATAGAGTACATATGTCGTGCGGGGCAGGATCTGGACATGCTTGGGTTGTCGTACAGGATGACTCGGACTCCATCTGGGGAACACCTAATAGTAGCTCGGAAATGTTTTAGTAGATCAATACCCATAATGGCGTCAGGGGAGTTGGAGGAGAGCAGAAATGTTGTGTCCGTGGGGTTGTTTCCTAGGTCAAAGGAGATAGGTACAGACAGGGGGTTAGTGGAGGGCGTTCCATCGAAACCTATCGAGGTAATGTATGAGCCATACAGGGGTGCCCTTGGAATCAGTCGCTTTGATAATACACTACGTGTCGCTCCAGTGTCTACCAAGAATGGAGACTTTGTACCCAAGACCTTAGCGGTGACGTAAGGACCTTGCTGGTCAACACAGAGCTCGACTGGATCCTTCCCTTGCCCCTGGCAGTCCTATGCGAAGTCGGGGGTGTTCTCATTGTCAGATAGTTGGTACTGGTTCTGTCGAGGACGGTCAAATGTGTTCGATCTTCCTGGCCTGTCGTTGTTGGGGTAGTTTGTGTATCCCCGTCCCTGTCCTCTAGTCCTGGGGCCATTCATCATGTCCCTCGTTTCTTTATTTTTAATTAGTTCCAGAAGAGCCGGACATTGAGACTTCCAATGTCTGAATCCTCTGCAAAATGCACACTGATTATCTTCTATGTCCCTACGTCCAGAGTAGGGAGTGGGTGTGCGATCCTTTGGGGGTGGATTTCTAGGGGCGATTGATTGATAGCTCCCCCTGTGTAGTTCTTTCCCGACTGCCACCCCTTGTATCTGGGCTATCATTACCCTTTCTTTCAAATCTTTCTTCTTTCTCTCGGTTGCCCTATCATTCTCATTCTTTTGGTGTTCATAGTACTGAGCCATTTGGAGGATAGCGGCGGGTTTGGAGGCCCCCCAACTACTCTCGCTCATTTGTAACTTTTGGGAAACCTCTTGTGACAGACCCTTTACGTAGTTTTGCACAAATAGGTGTTGTCCGGTTGGGGTGGTCATGTCTTGGCCACTGTAGTCGGAGAACACCGTTTCAAATCGGGAGAAGTATTCTGATACGTCTTCCTGGGGTTTCTGACGGCAAGCCGTGACTATTGACCAATCTACCTTTTTCTCTGGGATCAAGGTTTTTAGCTTCTGAACTATCTTGTCCGGAAGTTCCAGTATGTCTTTTATCGGTTTCCTTCCGGGCTCTCGTCGTCTATCTAGCTCACTGAGTTGATTCCAGGTATGTCCGAACAGATCTGTGTGTTCGGCTTTCCGGATTTGCTTCCACACGTCAGCTGGCAAACATAACCCGAAAAACAAATCAATGTCTGCTAGAGTCATTATCGTTGAGCCCAAGGCTGTACCTAATTCAGTGTAAAATGCCGTCGGGTTCTTTCTTAAATCAGGCAAGGTTTGCCTAAAGGTTAAAATATCTTGTCGATCCCATGGTTGGTAAACCCAATTGTACACAACCCTTCCTTTTGCATCTGTGTGGTTGATATCGTCGTTTGTTCCCTGACCTCTTGGGGGAACCCAGTAGGGGGCGGCTTCTCTGATAGGCATCATAGTGTTGGCTACTTCTAATGGGGATTCAGCCGTTTCAGAGACTGTGATCTTGACCTCTGGTTTCTGTTCAGTGAGGTGGCGGAAGACCTCAAGCGTTTGCATGAAGAGGTCCGTCACATCATGCTCAGTCCCATCTCCAACATCGATCTTTCTATATAGAGCCGTCAGCTTAGCAGGACCCTTGGTTTGATACCTATCCTCATATGCGTTCAGGGTGTGGAAGCTGAACCGTAAAATGAAATGCCGTCTGTGGCTACCGGCATGTGAATTGTACATATCCATCGCATATTCTTCGCTCTCTTTCCGTTCTACCAGTGTCTTTGCTATCTTGTCAATCCCATCCCGCTCGTCTTTGCTCAACCTATTTGGTCTTGCCGTTAGCTGCTTGCTAGTCTCGAGTTCATCTGATGTTGTTACCGATGTGGCTGGTGCGAAGGCCGTAAGAGCCGGGGCACTAGTGCTAGGGTCACCCTCGCCCGCACTCAGAACTGGTAGGTGCTGTGCCAGTGGCTGGCAGGGGGCATAAGGAGGGGGCATGTAGATGATCGGAGGACCTAGCAGTAACTTGTCGTTTGCCCGTTGTTTGGAGGGCATTTCTGGGTAGAGCGTAGAGGGGGTCCTAACAGGGCATTGGCCTGTCGACCCTGATTCTTGCGTTTGTCTAACTTCCTCTCTCCTTCTTATCTCTTCTTCTAGTTCCTTCGCTGCCAGGTGGGCTGCCTTTCGTAACTCTTTCCCTATTCTTACTTCTTCTCTTTTCCTTCGTTGCTCTGCTTCTTTGCGCCACATGCCGATACTATCGAGCATGGTGGGTGTTACTTTATTTATTCTAACAGCTGCTTCTAATGCTTTTATTTTATGATCGTCAAAGGAACCTATCAGTGGCCACTGACTTTCGGGGTCCTTTTTTGTATATTTATGCCATAACTTACTATAAGCTATAGCGACTAGTCCTTGTTTAATAAACATGTCCTTATTAGGGGTGCCTTCCAATGGAGCTGGATGGTTCATCTCTAATAAGCGGTCCGGGTTGTTCCAACTACCAATCAGTGGGGTGAAGACAGGCATGACAGATTACAACGGGGGACAAAGGTCCGCACTACCTATCCTTCACTGTTTGCAAAGACTAGACAGAATATGGCTATTCTACGTTATTTGCAAGCAGAGAACCTCAAAAGAACTATACTCCAAACAATCTATGTTCGGACAATCAATCAATGGGGAGAAAAATAGGTACGACAGATTACAATGGGGGACAAAAGTCCGCGTTACCTACCCTTCACTATCCGCAAAGGGAGATAGAATATTCCTATTCCTCCCCGTTTGCAGGCAGCGAATATCTCAAAGAGCGACAATGCAAATACTAGTATTTCAATCAATCAAACAATCAATCAATTCGCAATTCGTCGTGTGTCACGACCTTACCCGGACCGTATGGACAGTTTCTTGTCTTCCGCTTCCAGCGCCCGATCGTCCTCTACTCTCTGCTGCTACCGTGGCACTTCCTGATGGTTCCCAGTCAGGACCGTAGATCACTCGGGAGAGGTCTGCTCGGAACCAGTGAAGTTCAGATGATCGGCTGTCAGACGAGGGTCTATCGGACAGGAGCTCTTCCGATCGTTGCAGTCGTTCACTCTGTCGTTGGGACCTCTCCCACTGGATCCACGTGTCGCTGATGGGCCCCACGCGTTGGGACGCCAATTGTGGAAAGTCAGGAAAATGGTCAGGCGATTTAGTCGATGTTTCTTAAGTAATTTTGCCCGGCGTTTAAACACCTCTAATACCTTATGAAGATTATCAATAAAGAGGCAGGCGCTGGAGACAGGAAGACAGGAAACACGTTTTATTCCGACGGAGCAGAACACATCAGATCGGACAACAAGGTATCGTCTCGAGGTGCTCTCTGACAGCCTCTCTGAGACCTGGCCTTTTATACACTGGTTTACGACATGTGACCGTTCTTTATTACAATAAAGACATTGCGAAGTAACGAAAGATGACATCCCCGGTGCCCCCCCAGTTCCGGCTCATTCCAACACGTGGCTACAGTAGAGGTCCTCACCCCCCATACGATAAGAGGAGGTTCTCACGCAGCTGAGTGTTCCGCCGATTCCTTTGGAATGTGTGCGCCTGATCGAATCTCAAGGGGCGGGGAAGCCATGATCAATAGTAGCGTCTTTTGAAAAGGGTCGAGTGCATACAGTAGTGGGCAATAAACTGTATCCTCAGGCCAAGGGATGACCAGCGGTCCGTACGGACAATCGGGCTCAGAGGAAGGGGTCATCAAAGGAGAGGTATTCATGGAAGAAAGGATCAGTGTGGATAATCGAGCGTAGAGGGAGGGTTTATCAAAAGAGGGGTATTCATGGAAGGAAAGGAGGTGTTGGTCAGGCGCGGGGTGTGATTCCCAGAGACAGAGTCATGCGGAAGAGGAGGGTTCATGACTTGTGCATGTGAGCGCGGGGGCAGCCAGGGTGCATGGGGGATGCTTGCAGGGTTAGGGAAGTGCGCTGATGATCGATCGTGAACAGGGAGACCATGGTACCTAAGATGGCTGTCGTGTATGTTCATACGTGGGTCTGAGGAATGGACAAGATGGCGCAGATGATGTTCAGTTCACGAACTAAAATTCCACATGGCTTCAGGGAGACCTTTCTGTGCACAGTCTTAAGAGGTCGACAGCTGAAAAGGATTGCACTTTGAATACATTTCTCTATGTAAAGTTGCATTTTTCATTTGAACCAAAGCTTTAAGGACAGTCAACTCTTTTTCACTTGTGAACATATCTAACATTTCCCCCTGGCACTGCTAAGACTGCGGGTGGATAGAAGAGAAGAGAGTTTTAGCCAATTCATGAATGTTTCAGAAAGCACACACCAATCTAAATTAGTACACTTATCTTTGATGACTGGAAATTCAATAGCCCCACCTCAATCTCCCAGCAGTAGCGCAGTCTTCTGCTGTCAGTTTCAGGATTGAAAACACTATGGTATATTTTATGGGAGCCCTGACAAACCAAATGCCCAAAAACATAGGGTGAGCATCCTTTTTGGATGACCGTGACAGAGGGCAGGGTATTACCAAATCTGTCCCGGAACAAGAAGACATATGCTTGGAGCTGTGATTTTGATGTATTTTAAAATTAAGTGGAAAATTTGATATTGTTGGAATTAACAGCTTTTGCATCCAGTGCCCATGGATTTTTGCCTTGCCTGTTTTGCTGGCTGTTGAAATCTGTGTACTTTACACCTGCTAACCAGTTGTAAAGTGCTTGTGCTCTCCCTTTCGACATGATGAAATTGGTACACATTTGATTGGCACATTTAACTTACAGATACTATAAGTATAGATAACAGCCTTCTCAGTCCAACATCAAACTCTATTATACATTGTAACATTACTTTCATGGGGGTTACTTGTAGCTCATATCCTAAGCCTTCTGAAACTATCAGGCCCACTTCTTCCCAAAATACCTTTAAAACAGGACATGCATATAACAAGTAGGATCTGCTGATTTGCATCTGCACTTGGGGCATCTGGTTTTGTCAAGACTTAAGTTTGCACTCCACCTCATAAGTCTATCTGGTGTATAGTATAACATGCATATATATAAACCAGAGGGGGAGATAGAGGATATAAGACAAAAGGGTTGTCCTCCTATGGAACTTAACCATAGACAAAGAGAGCCCATTCATCACTCTTGGACTTCACTTCCACTTCTGGTATGGAAACCAGAAGGTTTTCTGTAGATAACCCTCAACATCTGGCCCATACACTGCACATATTACGAACTTCTGACCGTCCACTAGGAGTTGGACAATTGACCATCTGCTCTTAGCATTGGATACAGCCCTTAGTTCTTTATACCACATACTCTTAGCCACTAATATAGCTACCCATCGAATAGAGGCAGCCTGTGACGTGGTCATCAGAAAATTGTAACCCAATTGTTTATATAGATGTCTATCTTTACAGGCCAAGTTTGTCTCAGTTAACTCAATTATTTCTATGCGGGTTATACATCTTAATCGCCTCTCGTACCAATTTTCGCTTATTAAAAGAGCTGAGGCCGGACATATTCTTGCACATTAATTTTAGCCTAATCATTATTGCACTGGTCCTGTTTTTTCTCTATTCCACCATGCCCTAAAACCCATACACGCTTTATGAAGATTTCTCTGATTAAATTGACTAGTTTATCCCCCTCAACTACCCCATCTGGCAAATGCAAGTATTCTCATGTGTGCTCTTTGAAAATGGATACCTCTCCCACTCCGAAATGACCCCTCCCTGACACAAGACCCCCCGTATCTGGCTAGGGAACCCCCCCACCTTGAGCTGTGGATGTATGACACAGCCCCCAGAGAGAGCCACCCTCCACAGCTCGCCTATCACCAATTGAACCTTATTTAAAAGAAATTCAAAAGGATGAGAAGAGGAAAAAAGAAAGACCCCAGCTCAAGCCCAAACAACTACCAACTCCCCCTTTGAGCTTTGCCGGTTCCTGCAGGAAAACATTTGCCCCCGCGCATTCAAAGAGTCAATCAGTTGATGTGGCTTCCATCGCCTGTCCATTGCAGGTTTGCTGACATCCGAGCTGACAAAAATTGACATGCCATCTACTGCCACCGGTAGACCAAGACGAGATTTCATAAATATCGCCTGTCTCAGTAGAAAGTTGCCTATGTAGATTAGTATTGGACGCAGGCGTGCAGGGCAACAGTTAGAAAGTAGCCTGTTAATGTCTCTATTTATAGTTAGCTTATGTGACTGTTTCACCAATGAGTCCATGTCCCATTCCATAAGATTATTAAAGGCCTTTCTGAGCAAACGCACAATATAGTGTCTGGGGTCATCCCCCTCCTTCCCGTCTGGAATGTCGAACACACGCAGGTTGTTCCTCTTTTGATGATTATCAAGATCTTTGAATTTGTACCATGGCCAGCTGATGATCACAATGCTCAATGGATTTGACAGTTGCTGATCCAACTTCCTCCACATCTTGATACACTGCTGTAGTTCGTCCAGCTCTGTGGACAAAACCGTTACCTTACTGGTGACCACAGCTGTTGACAGCTGAATTGCCACATTGTCTGACCTCACTTGTCCATAGTGCTGCTTGCACCTCTACTCGCTGGGCCTGCAGGCACTGTAAGATTGCCCTGAGAGATGGTTCCCTGAGTTTCATCAGTTTGTCACCAGCTGGAAGGTCTTCTAGTTCCCAGAAGCAGAGAAGTCAGAAGAATGGTTACCAAGAGGGTGGAGGCGTATGAGCTTCGAGGGACTAATGTCCAATCCAGGCCTATCCACTAGTGCTGGCTCTGCATCTTGGGACCTTTCTCCTTTGGCTGACAGCTGGGTCTCTATGCTTAGTGTAGTATCAGTATCAAAATCTTTGTTCGATTGTAAAAATTACAATCATAAAAGTACAATTCATAAGTACACATTTTAAAAACATTCCAGACAATTCATTTCATGTGGCAAGTAAAAGACACAGTATACAGTACAAGAAAAAGAAGGTACAGCGGGCACTATAAGCATGAGCAATATATGGTTAAAAAACATTTACTATATTGTTTAAAAAGCACCTAAAACATTCACAGCATAATTATCCGTCCATACTTTTCCTAAAACAAATGGCTTTTTAAAAAAAGTTACAGACAAATAGGGTACAGTCACAATTCAGTAGTTGTAGGTAGTAAAGTGCGGGCTTGATTTGTAAAAAATTCTGTTTTTTAAGGCACGGTTTAAGGTATAATTTCCGTGGGATAGAATAATAAGGGCAAATAAAAAGAAAGTGTGCCAGGTCTTGAGGAGACTTACCGTCGCAGCCACAAGCTGGCAACACTTCACCCCGTTGAGCCCCACTTGGTACCGCCAGTAGTAGATGATCTAGATCGAAACGGAACCTTATTAGCAAAAACCGTTCATAACTAGTCATAGGCCATGTCAAATAAGGTTCCGTTTGTGGACAGGTTTTAAGTAGTAGGTGTTTCCTGACACTAACCTTCTGTATCTCAACCTCTTCTCTGTCAGTACATCTTAACAGTAATATGGCGTTTTTTACCGAGACGACATCAGGTTTTGTAATCAAGTTGGGAGCATAAAACAAGTCAGAACGGCCAATTGCCGTCAAACAATCCTTTATATATTTTACCCACGGGATTTTAAACCTACCGTCTAACGATAAGGCCTCTTTCAATAGGGCATGTGTGAGTGGAATGTCGGTATTAAGCCAACAATTCAGCCAACACAAGACCGGGTTCACTGCTGTTCTGTCACTTAGATAAGGGACCCCCAACTCCTCATGTACAGAGTAATTCCCAGTACCCCTTGGCAGCCTCAGTATCTTTTTCAGGACGTTATTTTCTGCAACCTCTAGGTCTTTTATCTTACGATAGCCCCAGAGCTCGCTACCATAGCAGGCGACAGCAACACTTTTTGCCTGGTATAATTTGAGCAGTGCGGCCGTAGAGCAGTTGCCAATTTTTTTTCCAAAGCCAAGAATGGCCGCATTTACCCTTGTTGTTTCGCCCTTCTTTTTGGACACTGCGGGGCCCCACGTTAATTTGTAGTCTAAGAGGACCCCAAGGTATGAGAAAGAGTTAGTTGAAGGGATTTTCTCCCCGTTTATGCTAAAGGAGTCAGTTTTCCGGGTACCCTTTCCTGTTTTCATGACATAGGACTTGGAGTTGTTTATGCTAAGGCCACGTGACTCCATAAACTTAAAGAAGGAATTTAGTAGTTTTTGAAGACCGATTGCTGTCCTGGATATAAGAACCGCATCGTCTGCGTAGAGTAGCACTGGCACCCCTTTGCGCTCAACAAGGGGGTAGTCTGCTTCAGTGTTTAAAAGAAATTCCTCCAGTTCGTTTATATACAGGTTAAAGAGAAATGGGGCCAAAATGCAGCCTTGTCGAACTCCCCGATTTATTCTAAATTCGTCCGTTACTTTAAGGTCTTGGGTGTAACGGACGTTAGCCTTTGTATCCGAATGCAAGTCGGCTAGGAGGTTGACAAGATTCCTCTCTACACCCATTCTCAACAAAGTAGCCCATAATAAGCTTCTGTCCATGCAATCGAAAGCGGACGACAGGTCCATAAATGCCATGTAGACAGTTCCTTGCCTAGCCAGGGTATATTTACTTAAAATCAAATATAGGTTCAGGCATTGTGTGATAGTCGAATGACCGGGTCTGAACCCATATTGTATAGGTGATAGAATATTATTGTCTTTAGCCCATGTGGATAGCCTGTTAAGAATTACCCCCCCTACCACCTTAACTACTGAATTTATTAAAGAAATCGGCCTGTAACATAATGGACTGCTGCGGTCGCCCTTTTTAAAAACGGGGACTATGGTCGATAGACCCCACGTATTTGGGCACCCCGTTATAACTGCTGCATTTATTACCGCCGTGAGAACGGGAGCCCAAAAGGGGATACTAGACTTAAACAGGTCCGGTGGTAGACCATCCGGGCCCGGGGCCTTGTTGCTAGTTAGACCCTGGATCCCCCTTACAACCTCATTAACTGTAAAGCATAGTGGGTTTGCAGATGGTATTAAAAAGGCATTTTCTACCCCATGCTCATTACTCTTAAAGATTGTACTAAAGTGAGTCACCCACTCCCCTTCTGAAATGCTTGTACCTAGGACTGTGTCATTTGGGTTATCAAACAATGGTTTGTTGATAATTTGCCAGAACTTGCTACTGTTCCCCAGCACTGTAGGATCAAGGAGGGATTCTATCGTGTTAGCCTTGATTTCCTTTTTTCTAACGGCTAATGCTTTCCTATAAGACTCACGAAGGCTTTTTATCAGGTCAGGGTCTCTAGGTTTAATTTTTAGGGCGTTCTTCAGGTCTCTGTTTGCCTTTGAGCAGTTGTGGTCAAACCATTTAACATGTTTTCTACTTTGCCCCTTTGTTGGTGCTGTTAACATGGAGCCAATTTTAGAAACCAGCCCCGCAAACCCAGTCAAAATATTCGTGGAGGATGAATCAAAAGATGAGCATGCTGACAGCTCCTCCTCACATGCACTGTTTATTTTAGAATATAAATTGTCTTGGTTTATCATTGTCCATTTGATACGGCATCTGCCATTTATACAACTCAGCGTGCCTCGGTCATTGCGAGACGGTTGTTTGGTGAGTAAAAACCCACCCAAGCTAATAACTAGGGGGTTATGATCACTGTACACACTGAGGAGAATAGTAAATTGCAAAACCCAATGTACAAGATCTGAGGATAGAAATATATGATCTATAAAGGATCCCTGACCGTGTCCTTTGAAAGTTGGGGTGTCAAAGATTTTTGTATCAGGAACCATGGACATAGCTACTGTTAAGTTATTGTCATTCACTAAGTCATTTAGGTTCTTACCACCCCTGGTATGAGAAAAGTGAAAACCTTCAGCACTGTTACATCCCAGGGAGCCCATTGGGGTAGAGCCTGGATTACCACATGGGTGAACATTAAAGTCACCTACTATCATCAGGTTCCGGGATACAGTGTGTGCATTATTTCTCAATAGTTCTGTTAGGGATATAATGTTACAACCACCATTACTGCTATTAGCATTATAAAAGTTGACCAAAGTCAAAACATTCTTGCCATTTTTTAAGTCAAGCATCTGAATGTTCAAGTTATCATTATGACAGATGCTGATTTTGCAGAGCAAGCCCAGGTTTATAAAGGTGGCCAGGCCCCCCTTTGCTCTGCCCCTAATCGAGGCAACCGCTGGAATGATAAAGCTTAAAAACCCTTCTATGTGGACGTTTTTGTCCTCCAACCACTTCTCTTGAAGGCACACAATAGTAAATTTTTTAATAAATGATAACCAGGCTGGGTCACATAACTTGTCGGCCAAACCGGCTATGTTCCACGAGATTAGGCTCACACAATCGGCTAATGCTGGACATATAAGGGTTTCACTGAAAATTGGTGCGGGTGTTGCAGTTGGTATCTCAATATGTGTGATCCCCGTATCCGCAATACTTGCTGCAACTGGTTCTAATAGCACCCGGATAGGAACATGAACCCCATGCGAGGCAGAAGAATTGTCGACTATGGGTGGAAGGTCCGAAGTTACCAGTGACATACTGGAATGGTCTTCATGGCAACCTATCATACGTACACCCTTATCAACATCACTTTCAGAGACACTATTATCTGACATTATAGCAGATAAAGGCGGTAAAGACACCTCGTTAATCCTGGAAGACACTGTAGATAAAACAGCGGGTGAACTACTATTCATATCAACATATGTTACAGCAATATGTGTTTCTGTTTCATAGCAGCAAATACCCTTCTCTTTCTGTGACCTTGTGATACAGGAAACATTTTCACCCTCCCCCACACCCTCTACACACCTTAAACATCAGTCACATTCCTCCAGGCCGCTAAAGGCCTCAAACCTGTTATAAAGCTCTAGAGGAGTAAATGGCATCAGATGTGTCATATTACCCTTTGCTTCTATTTTGTGGGTTAGTGGTATAGTATTCCACCCCTGCAATGCAGGTGTCGAGCTAAATAAGGCATATATGCAGGATTCAGTGCAGACTCCATGATTAGGGACTGGGGGGTAAAATAGGTGTTATTAGTTGAGTATTGTGGGGGAAATACAGCGGATCTAGGGTAAAAGTACGTCAAGGGACGTGGTACAATGCAGCTATTTTCATTGGCAAAAGGCCAATTCAGTATATGTTGTACTGCTTTTCTGTCCCTAAAATTTATAACCACAACGTCACCCCCTATATCCTTCGCTCTGCCCCCCAACCAGGTCATGCGCCGGACATGAACTATTTCGCCATTTACCTGGTTGGGTTTAAGTCTATACAGAGAGAGCCAGTGCGTTATTTTATTTTTTAGTTGAAAATATCCCTCACTTTTTCCATTAGTCAGTTCTGGGACCCCGGTGAGTACAACCACATACGGTAATGCTTCTGGTGGAAGTTCCATAGGCGGTATCCTAGTCTGACCCCCTCTCCCCCGGGTAATCACATTCCCGTCGGGTCTAGGGTGTCTATCCGGAAGGGTACTAGATTCCCTGGTCAAGGTGTTAGCTGTAGTGGCAGCATTACTGTCAGAGGTTGTAGTAGTTGGTCTTCCCTGAACTGCTATTAATTCTGTTGACAGAGATTTATTTGAACTGTTGCCATCAGGTATTATCACAACCGCATGCGATCGATTAGGGGCAGCTGGAATTGCTACTGCTGCCTGACTATTACCAATAGAGGGTGCAGGGGGTGTAGGGACAACAACATTTTTTGAGAGAGGGTGCGTTTTTGTGATAACTTTTTGTTGTTGCACTTTTGAAGGCCCTTCTGACCGAACAAAATTCCCTAGCTTGGTCAGGTCCCCCTCTATTTTACCCATCCTTAACTCCAACCCTTTAAATCTTTCTGCCAATGCAAGCATGGAAGTACGTACAATCAGCTCAATATTGTCCAAAAGAGACTTAGAGGAAGCCGGTTGTAAGTCTTCTTCCATTTGAGTATGGGCAATAACTAGCTCTGTAGTTGCTTGAGATGAGGTTTTTAGGGTAGGAGAAACAGCTGCTGTTACTTGTTTAATGACGGGACCTCCCGATGACGTTATAGCGGCAATGTTCGCCTTTTTGCCAAACTCATTGTGGCTTAATTTGGGCTTATTTACAGTTGTTGTTTTCCGTCTCCTTTTGGGAGGTGGGGGCCCGTTCATTTTAAGTGGCGGTGACCTCAAACTTTTACCTCTTACAACTTTGCCGGGTCTAATTGTAGGTGAGATCAAAATCTTGGAAGTGTTATTAGGGGCATTCGACACAGTTAATGAATCTTGTTGGATTTGGGTAGGTGACACAGCTGGGGCTAAGCATTCTTGAAGGAGCAAGGGTACGCTGGCAGTTAGTGACGTATTGTCTGCTGGTGTAGTGATCAGATCGTCGTCCAGAGTAACAGACATTATAGGTTCAGAAAATGTTCTGTTTTTTATACGTTCTATTGAGCGGCGGCGATCTGCCCTCCTCTCTGCTAGCAGCAGCTCCTTATTACCCTCGGGAGCTGTTTTCAGAAAGTAATCGTCCAGGGTTCGATTTAACAAGCCCACATTTTTATCTGCTCCCGCAGTGGCAGGGCTGGTAGCAGCTGTTGCCATCATACGTAGAAAAGTAGAGGCAGGATCAGTAGAAAAATGAAACACAACTTACGGGAGTCAGGGACCAGGACCTCTGGCCCAGCCCAGCCTCTTCTGGCCGATGAGGGCCGTAGAGGGCCCGCCCTTTGCCCGGGCTTCGCCCGGCTGCACCCGCGCCGCGTCCCGCGACGCGGGAGTTCTGTCCTCTTTTGAAAGCGCCAACTGGCGCGGAATCCCTGTGGGCGGGGTCAGCCGCGGGGAGCGCTGGTGGTTGTGGTCTCCCCCCTCGGCGGGCGCGCACGGATGGTAGGGTGCAGCAGCGGCGGGGGAGACCTGTACAGCACACTGGTTGTCCTGCTCGTGTCCCCGCAGCCCTCACACGCCGCAAAAACGCCTGCACAGAGTCTCCGGTGGCAGGAAGGCTCCCAGGTAGGGAAAGGCTGCTCCGTCAGTTTACGGGTGAGAAAACAGCAAACACCACCCGCTCCTCAGCAGTTCTGTCCTCTTTTGAAAGCGCCAACTGGCGCGGAATCCCTGTGGGCGGGGTCAGCCGCGGGGAGCGCTGGTGGTTGTGGTCTCCCCCCTCGGCGGCCGCGCACGGATGGTAGGGTGCAGCAGCGGCGGGGGAGACCTGTACAGCACACTGGTTGTCCTGCTCGTGTCCCCGCAGCCCTCACATGCCGCAAAAACGCCTGCACAGAGTCTCCGGTGGCAGGAAGGCTCCCAGGTAGGGAAAGGCTGCTCCGTCAGTTTACGGGTGAGAAAACAGCAAACACCACCCCTGCTTAGTGTAGATAAGCATGACACAATTGCTTTTACGTCACCTTTCGACATCACCCAGTCTTGTAGCGGGCTGCCTTTAAAACCACTACTAACAGCACAGTTCTTCACCGGGGCAGCTTTGTGATAACCGTCCTGCATTCCTTTTGATGTTCCATTCTGTTTTTAAAGGTTACCCCTGCTGGTTGAAGACCATCGCCTCATTGGCAACACCCTGTCTGCCTCCTCCCCCAGGATTGATCTGTCACATAGTCTCCTTTCTCCTCCACTAGAGAGTAGTCTGCGCTAGTTAGTATAGATGGTGCTGCTGCCATAGAAAGGGAGATGTTGCTCATTGCGTTATTGTTAAATGATTGTGACACTGCAGTTGAGCAGATAATTCAGGCCTCTACTGCCTCAGAATGCTCCCCCGAGGGGCGCGACCAATGTCTCAGGAGTAGTCACAGTCAGATGCTGTCCTGTCTTTTCCATCATATCCAATGGAGCTGGGGCTGAAATCTCTGCAGTTTCACAGGACTTCAAAGGAGTAACCTGGACTCCAAACTCCTGCATCTCACAGTCACACTGCTCAGACTGTAGGGTGCTGTTACAATGTTGCACCACTAAAGCTACTGGCCCACCTGCTGCAACTATGTTGCTCTCATGTGCTGTGTTATACTCGTTTCCGCTGGTGATGCAATTCTCCCAGAGGGAGCTGCTGTCATTAGCACGTCTTACTAAGGAAGTCTCCTCATCAGCATCTAGCCACCATGCCACCTCCATTAGCTTCAAAATCAGCTGCCCCACTTGGGAAGTGGTGTCGGGTTGAACCGAGTGTACTGCCAGCAGTCTCCAGCTTGCTAACTTCAGCCCTGTCCTAGCTGGCCCACAGGCTCTGCGCCCCCCAAGTAGCATGATATAACGTGCCGGCACCATGCTCTCGCCGAAACTGATTCCATAGCCGTAAAATACCGCTTCAATGGCTCCAAGTCTGGACTGGCTGTAGCGGGCACCGGGCATTTCCCTGGTGGGTTGCTAGGGCGGGGACGGTTTTGGGCCCCTGGGGGCTGTTTTTTGTTACTGTGCCGGCAATATCGGCCCCCTGTAACAAAATTGGCTGAAACCAGCCCTAGCAAACAGCTCAGCCGCACAACCCGTCCACCAACACCACCCCAACCTGGGCCCAGCCGAGCAGTTTGCCTGGGCCATCTTCCTCCACCATATTTGCTCACTCTTAACTCTCAGGCAGCTAATAAAAGATCCACCGACCGAGAAGAGAAAATATCTACAGGTTTAGAGGGTTCACACATCCTATGCCTCAGTATCTTCATGGATTAGAAATATCCAATATTAGCTGCTGTCTCTCAAATAGCATGTAGAATTTCAGTTTTATTCTAATGATCATTAATATGTTCTCTACCTCTATCAGGTTGTATGAACGTTAATATAATGGGATTTTGTAATACCTGTATAAACCCCGGTCTCTAATTTATTTATAATCATTGACTTGTGACGCACCCAGTCACCGATTATAAGGAAAAGACTTCAGAACTCAACCATTATAAGTTATTACAGTTGATGTCTGATGTCACAATATGTCGGAGTTCCATAACCTTATGCAGGAATTCTGTAGTCTCGGTATAAAACTCTAGTCTCTAATTTCCCTATAATCGGTGACTTGTGATGCAACCAGTCGCCAATTATAAAGAAAAGATGTCAGAACATAACTATTATAAGTTATTACAGTTGAGTTCTCATGTCACAATGCCTTGGAGTTCCAAAACCTTATAATGAAACTCAGCCTTTAGCCTCCTTCAAGATATGGAACTCCTCAGTGACTTACAATTTCCTTGTAATGTACTGAACCGGGGACTTTTTCACTACACTCTAACATATTCTTACACATAGAAAGAACCAGTGTTCTTTTGCTATGTTAGTTTGCCTGTAAATACAATTTTAGATCAGTCTACTGAACCAATAAATGCAACGTAGAAATAACTCAACCCTGTTAGAAATGGGATTTCTGGTTGGCTAGGGCATGCGCCTAAGCCAGGCAGAAACCACCATTCTAGTCAGGGCAAGGGAGTAACATGCTGAAGATAACCCCTGCTCACCCCCTTGGTAGCTTGGCACAGGCAGTCAGGCTTATCCCAGAGGCAATGTGGAAAGCGTTTGCGCAACACACACACCCACAGCAGCAACACACTAGGCACACCACAAAAGAAACTCCACACAAGGTTATATAAAAAATAGCCTTAGTAATATGAAATGAAATGATTCGTACTTGTAAAGCGCACTTATACTCATGAGTGTCTTTGCGCTATACGCATGCCGCTGTGGAACCCTTCCTGGCTTTTCCCTGTGAAATACCCACTCCTGGGCACCCCCAAGGTGAAGCCAGGCATCCCAGCGCTGTTGGGGCAGTTGTGGAGATTAAGCAAGCTATTGCCCAGAGTCGCAGCGTGGGACCCATGGTTAGAATAGGCACCGAGGCGAGAATTATCAGGTCCGAGGAAATTGAGCCCGAGACCCGCCGAGGCAGGAATTGAACCCTGGTCCCAGGCCAGACCTCTGCATCAGGGTCTGCCGCTCTAACCATTGAGCCACACTTCTCGAATATTATAAACACATTAGAATCATAATCACACTATGTATACTGTGCCAACTGGCACTAGGTAATATTTTACATGTACATATATATGACAGGGCCAATTGGGCCACTGTCAGAATCATTAGAACGCACAAGTAATAACACAACCAGTAACTACTGGTCAAATAATGAACTAAGCATTATCACTAGCATAAACACATTATGTAGTCTCATTAGGCCTAAACATCATAGCATGACATTTGCATTAGGCATTACATTAGGCATAAACACATTATACATAAATCACATTTAGGAGTGAACCGTAGTAACACCCCCCAGGTGCATACATCACCTTCAGTCCTGTGGAATTTACCACAGGACTGCAGCACCCAGGAGATTACCAACGGAAGTACTGTTACGTGGACAGAAACAAAGGGACAGCTTTTGTTACTTTGTTGGATGGGGATCAAGCACAGATTGCGATTCAGACAGGCAAAAAGACATTATGTGCAATCTCTTAGCCTTATGCCCTATCAGGACACAAAAATTACCCCAGGCCAACAGCCCTTCCTCTGGGGCTTAAAATACCCTCTGTCCAGAATGTCTGGACGTAAACTATGGGCCTTTCAAGTAGCCCTGTGACGGCAAAAGCAGCAAAGCTAAGGTGTGCAGTGTGCAGTGTGCAGTGTGCTGAGGCGTGGGGTGCGTCTCACCCCATTTATTCTCACCAAAAGTAAATGTCCCCTGCAGCTGCCTGCTCTCTCGCGGTGCAGCTGCGTGAATTAGGCCTGGCACCACAGTCCCTGGGAAGCCCCACTTTGGGACTCTCAACACAAAATTGCCCAATGTGGCAGCTGCCCGCGCTCTCATGGTTCAGCTGTGTCCCCAGCTCGGCACCTCTGTGCCTTGGAAACCCACTCCGGGGCTTCAATAGAACGTGCCCTCAAAGAGAAATGAGCAGGGCACTCCTCACTCCTCGGGCCCCCATGGAGCGCCAATAGCGCTTCCCTCTGCCCCACTCACCGGGACTCCTCTTTATTCACCGCCAGTCTCCCCCGCCATCTCGGGAGAAAGGCACCGACAATGTGCCTTGGTAGGCCCCGCCTCACGGAGCGAAGTCTCCGTGGTCTGGGGCTCTCACCAGCACCCAGCAGGACACTGCCATGAAGCCCGCGAGGCTCCCGTTTCCTCTCCCTCGGGCCGGTGAGCCCGCGGGGGTCCTCCTCCTTCTGCTGGAACACGGGAGCTTCCTCTCTGGGCCTCAAGCTCCGCCCAACATCAGGCAGCCTTGCCTGATTTCCCGATCTCGCCGATCCAGGCGCCCGACCTCAATTCTCCTGGGGACCCATAATGCAGGGTAGGCTACCGCTCGAGCACGGAAGGCACAGCATGCGGGGTGGGCTCCCGCTCCTCAAGGTACACGCAATTGCGGGGTGAGCTACTGCTTCTCCAGTAGTGCGGGGTGGGCTCCCACCAGACAAAGTAAGGCACCAGCATGCGGGGTGGGCTCCCGCTGGACAAAGTAAGACACCAGCATGCGGGGTGGGCTCCCTCTGGACAAAGTAAGACAACAGCATGTGGGGTGGGCTCTTGCTTCTCCAGCAGCACGGGGGAATCCCTACACCGGGATTCCCTCTAGATCCTTTGCAGCCCAGTGCAGAGCACAGCACGCTCTGGGAATTAAAGATATAGTGCTCATGTGGCGCCAACCCCCCAAAAGGTCCAGAGCAAAGGCTGGGCCCAGGCAGGCAAGCACACAGGGCCCTGCAGCAGGGAGGCAGTCCCTCGTGGCAGTTCCTCCTGGGGCCCAGTAGCAGCAAGTCACAAGGAAACACAAAAACATGGGGTCACAGCCCCAGTACCTATACACCATTTCTCCTTTGTTCTGCCCTTGGCACAGGCCTTTGGGAACCAGCCTGAACTATTTTTTTTTAGCACTACTAAAAGTGGCATTTCTAAAATAGCGAAAATAAATCTGCGCATACCATTGCACCTCTCATATTGAGGAATTACACTGAAACACTTATCAGGGAATCCCCAATGCATTCCTAAGAGAGGGCAGCCTCACAGCAGTGAGAAACCAAAATGGCTGTTTGTCACTACCAGGACATGTCACGCACTTAAGGTACATGTCCTACCTTCTACCTACAATGCACCTTGCCCATAGGGCTAGCTAGAGCCTACCATAGGGGTGACTGACATGCAGTAGAAGGGGTCACAGACATGACATACACTTTAGGTGCCACGTCACAGCCAGAGTAACACTGCGCGCACAGGCCCTGCAATGGCAGAGGCCTGAGACAGGTTTGCAAGGCTACTTTGGTGGGTGGCACAATCAGCGCTACAACCCCACCAGTAGCATTTAATTTACCAGCCCCGGGTATCTGAGATACCACTTTACAAGGGACTGACAGGAAATTAAATATGCCAAACAGGTGTAGACCAATCTTACCATGTTTACCACCGAGAGCACACGCACTTTACACTGGACAGCACTGCTAAAGTGCCCAGAGTCCTAGAACCACCAACACCATGTCAGAAAAAAGGCTAGGAGGAAGGCAAAAAGTTCAGGGATGTCCCTGCAAAAAGGGCCAAGTCCAACAAACCCTCTTTAGCTATTGTCTTTCTAGAGAACCATTAGTTATTTGGTATATCACTAAAGTTGAGTGAAGGAATTTTGCCTGTTCATACGAGGATGGAAAGTGATAGGTAATTGGCTTTGCAAATGCTTCTTCCTAATATGTAAGATATTAACAAGCAGGGGCAGCTCCTCCGCTATGGCGGAGGAGTGTCGCCCCCCCCAGAAAACAGCAGGAAAGGAATATTAAAACAACACCCATTTTATTTCTCCTTTCCTGCCAAGTCTTGGGGGTGGGGCCTGGGGGTGACAGCACTGAGGGGAGTGGTAGAGCACTCCCTTCACTACGCACAATGGTTTGGCCGTCCGTCTCAGGCCGGCCAAACCGTCATGTACAGTGGAGCTCTCGCCAACCCTAGCTACATTGCGGGGGTTGGAGAGAGCAGGTACAGACGCCCAGACTCAGGCCAATCCTAAAGCTGCTCTAAGGCCGGGAGCCTATGCCAGAAGAAGATTAGCAGGAGGAGCTTGACAGGAGGAGCAGGAGGAGCTTGACAAGCAACGCGGCCAGCTGAAGGTAAGTTTATAACAATAAAATGTTATGTACCTCCTCTCTTTTCGACCCATATGCCCCTTCTCCCCACCCTCCCCGACACTGGTAGCAAACATCGGCCGCTACGGTTATTAAGGTACTTATTTCAGAAGATGGGAACGTTCTAGGCGATTAAAGAGCGCGTAATGGCGAAAATAGGTAAATAGCTAATAGAATACGGATCACCACAGAGTTGGGTGGTAGTGGGACATTAAAAACTATAACGCAATATTAGATTTTTTGTTTTTATTTACTAAAGACACATCTTTAATCAACATGGGGCTTTATTTCTAATAAGCAGAAAGGGAACATAAAAAGCCCCTTTGTCATAAAATAGAATCTATTAAGTATAAGTGGGATAAACAAAACCGTAACTGTGCCTGATCTTCTATTTCTATTTAAAACATTTATAGAGCGCGACAGCTGCCCCAGCCAATGGGCGACCCGGCGCTAATGGCAAAAAGGCAGCAACACCACAGACAGCAGCCTACACAGCAGGAAAAAGAAAAGTTTTAATGCTTTCCTAAAATCAGTGAGATTGTTGAGGCCGCGGATATGAGGGGGCAGAACGTTCCAAAGAATCACCGTTCTGTACCGAAAGGAATGACCTTCGGCCTGAGTTTTCCTAACTCGAGGGACCAGCAGAAAATGTTGGCCCATGGAGCGGAGCTGACGGGAAGGAACATAGAAAGAGAGCAGATCCGTCAAAACGCTGGGGGATCCGAGCTTCAGAATTTTAAAGGCTATACAAAGAGCCTTAAACTCGATCCGTTGGGCCACGGGTAACCAGTGAAGGCGGCGAATAGTGCTGGTCACCGAACAGACTGCGCAAGCCCACAAGAGCTCTAACTGCGGCGTTCTGTACGCTCTGTAGCCTATGTATTTCTGCCTTGTTCGCCCCTAAGTACAGGGAGTTCACATAATCAAGCCTAGATTTAATTAATGCCTGAATAATGATCTGTCTGGTCGGGCATCAAAGAAAACTAGAATGGGTCTAAGCCCACGTAGTAGGCCAAAACAGGTACCCGCTACCTTCTTCGTTTGTGCCTGGAAACTGAGCGAGGAGTCTATCCAAAGCCCCAAGTTCTTTACCACCTGTTTAGGGGGGGGGGGCACCTACATTCCTGGGCCACCAATGCTCGTTCCACAACCCATGGTCCCTTCTCACCAGCAACACCTCCGACGTGCTGGCGTTCAACTGGAGGCAGTTAGCTGTCATCCAGCCGGCAACTGCCGCAAGATCACCTTAAAACTTAGCGGCGTTGTCCTTCGAGTTGCTCGATAGTGTCACCACCAGCTGCGTGGCGTTGGCGTAGGAGCCCACAGTCAGTCCTCTGCTCTTTTCAAATACAGCCAAAGGTTGTACATACAGATTAAAGAGCAGAGGGCTCAGAGAGGAACCCTGTGGTACTCCATGCTTAATGGGAAAGGTAGATGAAGAAAACGGGGGCAATCACCTGATAGGTCCTATCAGAGAGAAATGATGCTAGCCACTTCAAAGCAAGGCCACCGATGCCCGCTTCTTCCAAACGGCGCAACAGGATAGCATGGGACAAAGTGTCGAACGCGACACTGAGATCCAGAAGGATCAGTGCCGATGTCTGTCCTGCGTCCAGCGCTGCCCAGAGATGCTCTACTACCGCCAGAAGCTCTGACTCTGGGCCATGGCCAGGACGAAAACCGTTTTGCGAGGGATCGAGTATGTTATTGCTAGTCAAGTGCTCTGAAAGAATGAAATTAAGGTAAGCTTCCACGATTTTTGCAGTCCAAGAGAGCAGTGAGTTTGGCCTAAAAATTCTCCATTTTTTTTAGCATCCAGAGAAGGTTTTTTAAGCAGTGGCAGTACTCTGGCTTGTTTCCATGCTATAGGTACAACCGCCGAGCTGAGCGAATTGTTGATCACTTGACCAAGAAGAGGAGAGATGGTAGGTAGAATTTTCCTAAATTGGTCAGGTTTCATAGGATCAGCCGGTGATCCTGATTTAATTTTTGCACAGAGAGCAAGTAGCTGGTCCTGTTCGATCTGAGGGAAAACCTCTAAGGTGTTCAACGTGCCACTACTAGCTCCTTCAGAGTGGTCCAAGTCGGTCATGGAAAAACCTTTATAGATGTCTTCTATTTTTTTTGAGAAGAACAAGGCAAGCTCCTCACATTGCTGACTCGAGTTAATCAGTGGGCCCACCATCCCCTTCTGATTTTGTAGGTCTGACACGATGGAGAAGATACTCTTTGCGGGATTAGTGCTGCTACTAATTTCTCTGGCATAGAAAGCCGCACATTCAGTATGAATTGCTTTGTGATAGGTCTTTATTGCATCCTGATAGTGGGCTCTAGCTAAAGCATCAAAGTCTTTCCTCCAAGACCTTTAACATTTTTTGCAACAACGCCAGCTTCTCATTATACCATGGATTTGATTTTGACATACGATTGGGGGACCACTTAGCTGGAATCAGCTTATCCAACGGCTGATTGATCCAATCTGAAAAGGCAGAATAGGCCTTGTCAGAATCCGTCGGCAACAACGGAGCGGAGCTCGAAAGAAGGTCTTTAAACTGATCCCAATTTTTCTTATGCCAAGGGCATTTGAAGGAGTAGGAGTTGTCTATGTACGCTTAGGAGCAATGCCCTGAATAGACAAAGTGACCAAAAAGTGGTCCAACCAGGCCATAGGTGCCGGCGGTTGGACCGTAAGGGACGGGATGTTGGGAAAAACCGGATCCAGCAGGTGGCCAGCCAAATGAGTAGGCCCAGAAACCCACTGGTCCAACTGACAGGCCGCTAAATCCGCTATCAAGTTCACCCCATCCACGTCTGAGGGGTTATCAAAATGAAGATTCAAATCTCCCCGAATCGTGAAATTAGAGGAATTGGCCGCCAAGGTACAGGCAGTATCAATTAATGCTTCCCTAAAGGCTTTAGATGGGCCTGGCGGACGATATATCAGTAGTCAAGTCATAGTGTAATTGGGATTAAAGGTGATTTTAAAACAGGCACATTCACAGCCCAACATGGGCTGTTTAATAAAAGAGCAGGAGTAGCCGGTTTTCACAATGGCCGCAATACCTCCGCCTCTTGTATCTCTATTAAGGGTATGAATGACATAACACTCCGGGAGTGCCAGCCCTGGGATTGCTACCGAGTCTTCAGAGAGCCAGGTCTCGGTTAAGAACAGGATATCTGGCTATTCAGTTTCAAGAAGGTCATATACATCAGCACAGTGTTTAACCAACGAACGGCAGTTCAAGTGAAGGATTGTCAGACTTTTACCTGGGTGAGGAGGACAGTCCTGCACAACTGCTGGGGCGGTAGATTTAAACCCACACTGTTTACAGCTGAAGGGACCCTCTAATACCTCCAACCCATGGACTAGACATCTCCTAGACAATGTTCTAAATGTTAGCAGCTCCTTCTGGGTATAGCTAAGTTGATATTTCCCAAAATTGGCAGCATGTCTGGCGTCTGGCGCTGGCCTGGCGCAGACGGGCACAGACGGGCGCAGACGGGCTTGCCTTTGGCGCGCCACCAGCACGACCGCTGCGCGCGTCCACCACGCGGTCGGTCAAGCCTGCTGTTTAAATATGCCCCGGTAGCGTAAATGTGTAGAGGAGGGCGGAGCCACGTCCCTCCACACAAACAGCACACGCTGTGGTGGACCGGGAACTGGCGAAATTGATGCGGGGAGCAGCACTCCAAGTAAAAAGGTGAGAAGGTTATGCAAATGCACAAATAACACAGTGTTTTTAAAATATCAGCTCAAATGCGATGTAGCGCTGACTGACAATGCGCTGCTGCCTAATGATCTTGATATGTGAGAATTAATGCAAATCACTCAATCTTAACTCAGGTCAGACTTTCCATACAGTGGCATGATATGGTAAACAGATAATCTGTATTCTGTGCAATATAGCGATTTTTTTAAATGTATGCTCTTAACAGAGGTGAATATAAATATTTTGGTGGGAGATTTAGGGACATTAGGAAACACTTTAAGATAGCCGGTAATATTCAGTTGCTTTGGGTAATGGAAAAGTAAAGCAATTTCACAGAGTACCTTTACCATCCAGAGTTGCCATTTGACTAATGCTGTTATCTGCATATGAACCATCTGTGACCCTTGGCAAGTCCTGAACAATATCTGCTGGAAGCAGGATAACTCCGAGATTAATCTGCTGCCATTGGGGAAAGCTAGGACTGTCTCGCACATACTGCATAAGGCGGCTTTCCAGTGGCTAATCTCGCATTTGCAGATGCTTTCCATTGCATAATATACATTTTTACTCTGATAAGGGATCAGCGCTTTCTTTTATGTTAAATTTAGAAACTGTTGCAGTATTAGTTTTTTATTGTGAGCTTAAATGAGGATGAAAAACACCTGTTTTCCAAGAAGAAACACTAGTGTGGGCTGAACTAAAATCCTGCATTGCTCGCCTTCTTGTGTTCTGCTGATGCCTGAAAGCAGCAGCTACATACAGTCCATGCAATTTAAATTCAGTGGATGACATTGTGAAATTCTATTCTTTGGGGCTGCTTTTTGGCGCTCCATAAGTTGTGTTCCCGCCTTACTGATGTGCTTCTGGATAGGCCCCTGGACACTGACCTTAACTTCATCCCCGGGTAGGGATCGCTGAGCAGGTCACACTGAATCATCACAATTGTGAACAACAAGGGTATGTTTATGTTCCTACACAGTAATCTGCGTTGTGCCCACCTCTACATGCCTACTTACATTTTATATCACCTGAGTGATTCTTTTCCATTGTATTTCTTTACCACTTCACTATTTATGTTTTTGCCAAATTCTCACTTCAATTGAATACCAGTGCTTGCATACCTGAGTACCACTCCCCTAACGTCTCCACGGCTGTGTAGTACATGTTGCGCATTAATTTGGGTTTTCTTTACGCCTAGTCAAATGTAGCATAACTTGTACATTTTCTGTAGTGCAGGGAAGTCCATCACTTGTACATGAAATGCCAGCCCGGATGCAGATACAGTGGTCAGTGTTCAGTGCACCATGACGTACCAGAGGCAGGTTGTTTAAAAATACGAGGTAGTGCTCTGGTTCCTCAATCTTGACATAGTGTAAAGCACCACCCTTAACGACTTTTCATTCAGATTGTTTGACAAATGAATTATTCGCTGAAAGATAGCACAAGCACTTTTTTCAAACTTGAGGTTTTAATTCGAATAGATGTTCCAAAAACAATAGTTTAGTCAGAAGCTGAGATTAGTCTTGATTAATTTTAACATGTTTTTGTGTTACACCACTGAAAGAAGAGAAGGAGTCCTGTCAACAAAGTGCTCCAGAACTGTACTTGCCTTCCACAATGCTGGCTCCACCTCCAGTGGGGCGTCTGATGTGCCTGCCCTGCACTACGAAAGGAAAGGAGAAGTCTGGTAAACAGAGTGCTTCAGAACTGGTTTGGACTGGGCAAAGGCCCCTCTCCCCTCAGAGAACAAAGGATTTTGGGGTGTAAATATTGGGACCCTGATCCCATGAAATTAGATCACTTTGGACGACAAGAAGAAACCTTTACTGAGGAGAGGAACCTGAAGAAACTGAGGAGATACTATTCCCAAGCTGAAGTGCTGCTTGGGGGATTGGCCTGCAGTGGTTAACTTACTGCCAAAGGAAGGAGAAAGGAACTTTGTGTACTTTGCTTTCAACTTGTGAAGGATCTCCAAGGGCTTAGAAAAAAGCTTGCCTCCTGCTGAAGTCTCAGGGACAACAGACTTCACCCCCCCAGCTCCCCAGAGTTCTTTGTAAGTTTCTGCTGCTGTTTTGGGCCTTCTGAGGGACTGTGTGTCGCAAGGAGCTGGAAGCGCAGCTCAACGAGACGAAGCGTGTCGCCGTCGCTGTGCCTGCTGTCGCAACTCCGAAGGAGGGTGTCGCCGCTGGAACTGTCGCACTGCACCGCATCAGAGAGAAGCGTGCCGCAATGAAGAGGAAGAGTGTCGCCGTCGCTGCTACTGCCGTCGCAACTCCAAAGGAAGGTGTCACCCCTGTAGTTGTGGCACTGCACTGGATCAGGAGAAGAATCTCGCAACGAGGTCAGAGCGTGTCGGTGTCGCTGTGCCTGCCGTCGCAACTCCGAAGGAGGGTGTCGCCGCTGGAACTGTCGCATTGCACCAACCAAGAGCACCTCGCATCCCCGTGAAGCGCGCCGCCGTTGGAGCTGCTGCTGTCGCCGCTGTAGTTGTTGCATCGAGCGGAAGCTTCACGCATCATGGGAGAAGAGCGTCGCGGCTGGAGCTATTGTCGTTGTATCGTAAGGGTGTCGCCGCTGCAGTCCACGCATCGAACCGAGGATCTTCACGTCTTTATTTCTTTGTATCTGAACTTTGCTGCATTTCCCATCGCTGCGACATTGCTTGTCGTGGAAGCGCAACGCAACCTAAGGTACATTGACGCAGAGTGTCGCATCTAAGAACTGAATTGAACTAAGCTTAAATCTACCATCTTAAAGTAATCATTGTGTGTATTTTTGTTTATGGTCTTGTGGTAACCCTATATAAAGTCTACTTATTTTTTATATAAAACCTGTGTGGTGTCCATTTGTAGTGTTGTCACTGGGTTACTGTATGTGGTCACAACTGCTTAAATTACAATGCCTCTGAAGTAAAGCCCTTCTGCTCGTGCCAAGCTACCAAGGGGATGAGCAGGGGGTTATTTTAGGAGTGTTATCCCCTTATCCTGACTAGAGTAGAGGGTCCCTATTTGTCACAAGTACCTACCTGTGCCAACTAGAGACCCCCAAATCTAACACTTCCACGTACCCAAGAGGAACCTCAGCTCCGCCGACCTCGCCCTGGCAGAGGTCCCCCGCATCCGCAGAAATAGAACAGGCGGGAGAGCCTTCTTCTACATCGCAGTCAAGACCTGGAATTAGCTCCCTGTGAACATCAGACGCTCCCGACCCTGCACAGGTTCAGGAGGGACCTCAAGACCTGGCTCTTCGACTGATCCGGAGCTGCCTCCCCCCGTGCCTTGAGACCCTCGCGGGTGAGTAGCACACTTTACAAACCCCTGATTGATTGATATGACAGTCAGCCTATAGGGCATCTTGTTCTGTCAGTAGTTGACTCGTATAAGATTTCATGCTGTGAATTAACTCTTAAACCTACAGTTCTCAGAATCAACACTGACTCAATATCAGATCACGTCAATTATTATCCACAGAACTTATTTGTCTTAGGTAAAATACCAATAATCAAAACTCCTACTTTCCCCACCACTGCATACCTTAAATACAGAGAAGGAATATTCTAAAGGTGCACGATTCACCCTAATCATGTGAGCCTGACGCTTGTACTGCAAGAATGAACACTCAGCCGAGTTCAATGCAACTCGTAAAGGAGACTTTTGCATAAGAATTAGCTTTGATCCTCTTCTGTTATGCATGCATTATGCTTCGAGGGATTGCCAATGCTCTTTGCAGTCAGACATAAAAAAGTTGAAAAAATCCAACTTCAGTATACTGTCAATTTTTAGTATAAGTTGACTCAAACACTCAAAGGCTGTTGTGTGTTGACGGTGCCTCACATTTCTTCCAAACATTTCACAGTGCCGTGCCTGAAGAATGGAAGCGTGCTGCAGAAGAAATATGTTGTAAGGAGACCAAGATGAGATGTGTCTGCAAGTACCTGAAACCCGATCTGAACTGCTATCTATAATTAGATCTCCTGCAAAGAAATGCACATTATGGTGCTTGGAAAACACTGTCCCACTCTAAATATTATTCTGGGCTGCCGCCAACACAAAGTTTTGTTTGCAGGCTTGCTGTCGAGCCTGTCTCTCACGGGAAGTATTAAAGCACGGTATTACATTAGAAGAGGCGCGCCAGACGTCAGAATAATGCAGCAACCAGGCCCCTGGGAAATGAAGTCCTATTTCTGCTTTTTCGTTCTGTGATTTTTATTCCTGAGAATATCTTTGCAAATAAGCAGCGTGGATCACTGGGGAAAGGGCTATTTGTGTTTAAATGTCGTTATTTGTGTTGGCATGAAAACCTCAAACGAAAGAATATGTTGCTTGATAAGTATTATATTCAAACTGAGGTGAAAGAAAGATTTAGGCCGCTGTCCCTTTCCTTTCCTGTACCTCAAAGAATGTTTTGCTATTGTGCGGCAGATTCTGTGCCGTTTGTGTGAGAAAACAATTCCTGTTGCAGGTATTTCGCTCAGTGTCACAGCAAGGGTCCCTTGTAAACAAAGAAAGCGCCTTGTTAGAAATATATAGCCATTGACCATCCATTTTCTATAATCCTTCATCGTCTCAAAAACTCAAAACGCATGGGTGAAAAAAACAATACATTTCTGCAGAGAGCCCCAAAGAGTTCTTTTTGGATTTTTTGCTTCTGAAAACACCCGAGTAATAACAACAGCTTATACAACAGACATGCAGGCTACACACTGAATTGCTTCATATCATTTGGAAAAGTGTCAACATTACACAACTCAATGGTACTCATTGTATTGACCCCAGCAAGAAGAGCCCGGGTTTACTGAGAGTCAGGGGCGGTGGGTGATATTTTAAAGTGGTGGGGCGCAAACTAATTAGCATACAGCACCGTAGCGAGCGAGCGTAGCGAGCGAGCCCGAACCCCAAACGGGGGGTTTGGGGGCCCTCCCCCACGAAAATTTTGGGAAAAAAGAAGAAAAATCGTGCATTTTCAAGCAAATTTGAGAAAGCAGGAAGGTTAATAAAGCAATTGTGAAAGTGCAGTTATTACATTAATAGATAGCATAACATAGGTAGCTACTTATTCAGTATAACCACAGAGCTTCATACATTCCGTCCTATTATGCTCAGGTGCTGAATTCAGACTATAAGACTTTCATGGAAATCTCACTTAATCACATTCAGGCATCCACCTCACTTCCATAATTCATTTACAGACCAAAGCAACATTACGTTTCTGATGGCATGGCAGGGCTGGATCTACGATTGGGAAAAGCCTTGGACTGACACCAGAGAGAACGGTAGTACCTGGTAACTGCACTATTGACGTTCACCATGACAACAGTGGCAGGCCGGTCAAACAAAAAACCCAAAGTATCCTGGGCAAAGGGAGAGAAAACTCCCCGTACATTTTGGACATTGGGGTCTGTTTTAAAAAAAATATATGTGCCAAGAGAACCTCAGTGCCAGTTGGCCAGTAGGTGTACAAGACCTCTTCACATTAAACAAGTACAACACAGGTAGCAGCAATACGGTCTCACTCACAAAGTATGCACAGAATAGGAATTCTCTCTGCAAAACTCTCTCACTAAACAGGTGACATGTTTTATCCTTCAGGAGGGAGCTCCCTAACTAAAATCCCAGGACATGCTGCTAGATGTTTTGGCTCATAACAAATGCATTTGGAGGTAACACAAACCTTTCTTGAACATATGTAAACTGCACTCATACACCTCAACAAGATCACAGACAACCTAGGGGCTCGCATGCAAATGAATAATAACATTTCCAACACGCCTCAAGCCTGACCTGCAGTCTTGGGAGCATTACCAGATGCTCCATGTCAACGGGGACAACCTAGTTCAGTTATATGCTATTATAGATACTGTTTTCCAGTGGGTCAGTCCAGTTGAAGTGGACCAGAGATGCAGATTCTTGAATGTAGCAAATTGTTAAGTAAAAAGTCCGTGATTGCAATACATGGTCCCATTTGTCACTAAACGTACTATTGCAATAATTCAACCTTAACAAAAAGGTGTTCCAATGCACCTCCGTCTTTACCTGCAGCACCTATACTCTTGCAGAATCAGGGACATAAGCAAATCTGACAATGCTGCGTAAACCTGACCTGCAGCACCATCACCCAGCTTTTCAAAAACAAGGCAAATCTGCCAATGCATGTCAACCCTAACTTGCGGCACCGTTAGTCCTACTGTCTCAAAATTAAAGCTCTTACAAGCAGCTCTACCAATGCACCTGAATCCTAATCTACCACAACACAGGTACGCCAATGCACGCAAGACCTGAATTACAGCACCACTGCACTGCTGTCCTAGAAACAGGGAACAGATGTACAAAGTTATGTAGCCGTGACAAAGCCTAGGATTTGCTAAATAACGTTTTTAAAAATAATAATCCCATTTTCAATTAATATTGATGAGATAGAACAGGTTGTGATGCACCATGAGATGAAAATTTGAGAACCAAACTGTTAGTAGATAGATCGGTTCTCAAAATTCCCAACTTGTTGCAGGAATACTGGTCGCAATATGAGACTAGTATTTTGCGACCAATGTTTTGCTACCAAAGTTTTGTACATCTGGCCCCTGGTTCTTTACAAGTACCTCTGTCAATGTTCCTCATTTCTGAGATGCAGCATCATCAACCTGCTATAAAACTCTCCCGAGCAACGCTCGCAGTTGTAAGACCCTTAAGGCACATTTGATAATAAAACTACATCTTACTACTTTAAGGCTGGTCACCATGTCTCATGCTAGCCCAATAAGTGACACGAGCTGTTTACAATCTTCTGCCTCAAAGTTCTCGCCCACCAGCACAGCAACTTCTTTTTATCAATCCCCAGGAGCAGAGCCCACATGAGATAGACTCCCACAATCCGCGTATTCGATGGGTCCCTCTAAAAATATAGTTAGAAGTGCCCCCGTGCCATGCGTGACATCTTCAGACATTGCTCAGTTTGTAGCCAACAACACTTTGCATGGTGAGATTTTTTAGGCTATATTTACTGCGCAAAAAGTGAAACTACAAGTCCCAGAATGTAAAGTGCTATTAATTTACAGGCTAGGTGTGGTAAAATATATGTAAAGCCTAGTAGAATAAAATGTACCATCAGATTCCAGTATCACAGTGTTAGATAATTTTACACTCCCTTCTCCGGCAGCCGATACCATTTCAAAGTGTCAAAGTCATTACTTTATTAACTTGAAAAGATAAAGAAAGGCAAAGTTTCTGCCTTCGAGCTGTACCTTTGAATTTTGGATGACAGGTCTCCGCTGTAGTTGCTATTCGGTGCATTAGCACACCGAGCAGTCTTGGGTGCTCACAATCACACTCCCTCCAGATACAATCTGGGAGACTGTTTCCTCCCACATATTCCGTGTGTACACTCGAAGACGCATAGCGCCAAGAAGTGCCAGTCAGACGTTTCCTTGTTTAATTAGAGGCAAGGAAGGCGCGCAAGAGAGGCAGGATTGTCAACACTGCGTTTCCTTTAACAGAGGGAAGGGAAGGGCCGTGTGCGTCTGTGCCCTGTAAGATGGTGAGCAGAGACACAAGAGGACGTGAAGAGATGTTGATAGGTTTTTGAGCTCTTATGTTTTTATGCAGTTTTTTAAATGGCACGAACTCGAAGCGCTTTACATGAGCTCCAGGTACATTTTCTGAGTAACACCTTCAGTCAGTCAGGCTTTTTACCCAGTGCCACTTTTTATACATGGATTTTGAAGCCCACACTATGAAGAGCAAACACACAAACTCCAGAATACAAAGAGCTGTTGGCTGAAAGCCAGGCCTGAGTTTAGATTTCACACATGGCTTCTTGGGTGCTATGCAGCTGACACCTTGATTTAGTGGGACTGGGACACATTTGTAGCAGGTACGCTGAAATCCCATCACCACCAGGGGATTCAGTACGACTGAGGCAAACGCCTGCTAGGGGACCTGGTCATGGCGTAGGTAGTCCTTGTTTTCCTTAATTCAGGCATAAGCCAGGAGAAGTACAAGAGTAAGTCACTCCTACTCCCACCACACACCTTTGTGAATCAGTCTTTAGCTCAGACCTTCCTCAATCAAGAGCCTTTGATGTCTCCTTAATGTTGCCCCTGCTGGCCCTCCCAGAAGCACCTGCGGCCGCCTGACGGGCCTGACCCTCACCACACAGTGCCAGGCAGAGAGGGTTCCTTCTACCTGAAGCGAGTGACATTGCCCAGGAGTAGTCGGACTTATAGGAGGTGAGTGACAATCTCCTCCTCCCACAATCCTTAGCGCTCCCCGCCCGCTGCGGTGCACTAGCTTGGGGACCATGCGCAAACCTAAATAATGTATGGTCAGGAGAGCTCCCCTCCTCAAGGGAAGGCAGTGTTAGTTGTAATCTGATGAGCAGACGAGACGTCTGCTCCTGCGCATGTGTCTCGGCAAGCGCCTCTTCTTTTTGTATCTCTGCTCTTTAATATACACAAGGGCAGGCACGAACGTACTTCAAATATACACTTATATTAAGTCATTTCCTTCTTTTGTGACCTGCTACATACATGCAGCTGAAAGCTGCTTCGATGCACCTGTTGTCATAAAAGGTCAGAGGTCGAAAGAGTGCCGTGCGGAGTAGCTACAGCTAGTCAGATTACATTATCTCTTTGGGGTGTGGCTGAGCACAGCCTTAGAGTGAGTGCATTGATGGCTGATGAGCCACCTCCCAAACCAGGTACTTTGAGCCAATGGCGAACAGAGGCTTTAGTTCCGACATCTTTATTAGAGCTTTAGTTGGACTCCAAGCCACAGGTCCATGTTCATTGAGGAACTGTTCCTGGAGAGTAGTAATGTAATCATAATAAATAAATCATCTACTTCACACTTGTCTGTATTTCCGTGATTAGCTGAAGAGGAAAACAACTTGAAATACTGATTTCCACATTCGTAGTCACATAAAGTGTCCTTGTTACTGTTGGAAGGGGGTGTGTCTGGTGCTAGGTGGTCAGCATGCAGGCTGAGGACCCCGGAGCCTGGGGGATAGACTTGGGTTCTCTCCTCTGCAAACTGATTGGTCCTTCGCCCATCGCATTATCTTCTTGTGGCGCCAACCAATCACATACAGAAGTTACTAGGCAAACATAACGCACAAGTTGCCAGGTTGAAGATCTGTACATTTAAACATTTACATGTGCATTATACATGTTCCCCATTACTTTTAAGCCCCCCCCCTCCCCTCCCTCCTCACAACCTCAGGCAAAAAGAGTGAGCTGTGTGTGCTGGTGGGAATATGGCTCAATACTTTCACGAATTTAATTCCAAAAACAGCCGCGGCCTTCCTTAGATTTTTAAACATGTTGTTGGAATCTTGTTTTATGTATCATGGTCTATGTTTTCATGTGTTACCCCTTGCCTCTTGTTGTCTCTCTTGGGGGGACATATGGAGTGCTATGCACGTACTGTAAGGATCGGCTGTACGGGTCGGGAAGGGGCATGAGCATGACGCTGCCCCTACAATGAATCTCGGCCTTGGGTTGTGTGCAGCGCTACACAGCCGCTCACATTCTTTGGAAAGGAGGCTCCTCGGGAGACTTGGGGGGGGACATATGGAGTGCTATGCATGTACTGTAAGGATCGGCTGTACGGATCGGGAAGGGGCATGACGCTGCCCCTACAATGAATCTGGGCCTTGGGTTGTGAACTTGTGTGCAGCGCTACACGCCGCTCCCTGAAAAGGGAGTAAATGTCATGCAATGTATCCGATCTAAGGAGGCCTGGGGGCACTGTGTAGGCTTACCGAGGCCCCCAGGGCACTGGACAACGAGAGAGGTGATGAGCTCGGATGGGGGCACTGTTCAAGTATAGGGAGGCCGGAAGTACTGTACTCATATGTGTAATAACATACATATGCAGCGTGGCACTGCGCTCGTTTAAGACTGGCCTGGGAGCTGGCGGTCAAGGGTAATAACCTGTCTGTGACCCAGAGCTGTCAGAGGCACGGACGTGAGCTCCCACGGGGGGAGGGTCATCTCACAAGACCCCGCTCAGGTGCTTCGAAACTGCATGGCATTTCAGTGACAGACGGACAATAATAAGTTAATCACGAGACTAAGACTTACTAGACGAGTTAGTAGAGAGTGAGCCCAAGTCCGGTGAAGACGCGAGTCAGTGACAGTGTCGGTCTGCTGGCTGCTGCCTGGCCCTGCACGCACGAGGAAACAGAAACTTAAGTACAGCCGCGCAAGTAGGAAACGTCACGGCGCGCACCGCACGTCCCCGAATCGGAATCATGGCCAATCAGTCCACCCACCCACGCGCCGGCATCCAATAATGGATTGCCTGTATTTCGGCGCAGTGGACCAGCCAATCCTGGCGCTACATAAGCGCCAGGATTGGCTAGGGGGTCACACAGTCTACTCGCCCTGGCGCCTTCTTAAAGGACGGGGCCCAGACAAAGACACCTCCCCTCCCTCTCAGTCACCTTGACGGGCTAATTTAGGCTAAAGCGCATGCGCCTGCAAGTTTCCTCCTGATTTACTTATGCGCAGTCGAGTCAGACTGTGTGACATCACATCACACTGATGTTGTTGTTGTAACCCAGGCCAGCCCCACCCCCTGCGCACTCCCTATTTGATCGGGTATGTCCCGGTTGGAACACTCGAGTCGATTAAGCGCCGCTGTATTTTATTTAAGTCAAGTGCTTTGCTCTACTGTCTAGACTCTGCTGCAGCCGCAGGTGCGTCCACCAGGCTTAGTGGGGCTACGCCCCCACGCCCCAATGGACGCACCGCTGAACCTGTTGTTCAACACATATTCAAGGCACAATGTTCAACTGGGAGAAGAGAGGAGCCTGGCAGGGCTCCTGAGTAAATGTAACACTATTTAGTCAAATATGGCATGCACTTGAATCAGTGCTTAACCAGTGTGTTTTAAACATACGGATTGAAATATACAGCTGACGGGTGAAATAATATGTAATGTTATATAATGGAGATTTATAATCACAACTAATACCGAAAAAAATGTATTTTTAGCCGCTTAAAGCCAGCCAGCGAGGTAAATGAAGCTGTCGCCAGAAAGGCAATGAAGACACGAAGATATATCATAGTTTATTTTTTTCAAATGTTGGGGTCCGTCGCTACAATTGAGAGTCCCACCCCGAAGGTCCTGCAAAATGAACATAAAGGGGGCAATGGGGGTTAACATAAGCAAGACCACCAATCTGAGCTGGATTCTCAATGCAGCCGCATGACGGGTGGTGGGAGGGAGGAAGGAATACCACCCTCTTCTTCACCTCCTCCCCTGTCGCCGCCTCTGGGTGCACATCTGCTCCGGAATCTGAGTGTGCACTTTAAGTTATTCAGGGTGTGCTTTCTGTTTATTCTTTGTTTACTCGACCGACCTGCAGGACAGATCTGAATCGTTCTGCTTTGACCCGTCTCTGGTGAAATATTTATAGACACTAGAAACACATTTTGTAGGCCATGTTGTGTCCAACGTAAGCGGCTCGTGGGCTATATGAGGGACAATAAACATCATTTAGCTCTACCCTTACTTCCCCAGAAGGTTGCCTCTCTAGAGGTCAGAACTGTGGAATTTCTTCACTAAGGCTACAAGAAACAACAACAATTTTCCAAAGCCGGTGTTGTGTTTTTACTTTAAAAGTGTATCATTGTCATGTATAACTTCGTTTTCATAACTTCTATTTCCTCTTAATCTTGTTTTTCTACCTTCTCTATTTCCTCACATTTATTGGGAATTTGCTTGTTTTTCATAATTTTCTTTTCTGTTTCGCTTGTTTTTACATATGGGAGAAGGGGGTAGACGACATAACCTCTCCTCACGCACTCCACATTTTATCTTTTCTTTTATTTCCTGCTTGGGTCCTCTTCCATGTACTGTGCCAATAGCCTCAGCAAATGCTCCTTGTAGCTGCCCTTCTTCTATTTTGGTTATGCCTTCTCAAAATTTACTTTTATCTTCCGAAATCGAAGTGTTATATTTTGAAGTCACAGTTTAGTTTAGTTTGGGATAGCTTCCAAAATATTAGTTATGGTCGATTAGCATGGGCTTGAGGAAAGAGTTAGAAATGTTTTTCAATAGGATTACTTATAGGTTTGGAACAAATTTCATACTTTTGTGGGATTTACACAGAATTCCAGGAGTATTCCTAGAGATCGAAAACTGTTGTTAACCTCAAAAGGGAACTTCCATTCACAAAATGCTTGCTTGTAGAACTTTGACCATGAGGACAATTCAGGATGAGTAAATGATACCGAAAAGGGCATTTTCACAAGTTCCTTTGGTTTTCTTCTCTATTTTTCTACACCTCTCCTAAAATATGCTCCGGCATATGGCAGGATGAGTTTTTCAACTGTTTCTAGGCTGGGAATCTACTTGAAAGGGGAATGCCAATACCCACAAAAGTACAACCGTGTGGGTGTTCACCTACTTCAACAGTGTGTCCCTCCCACAAAGACATTCTTTCCCTTTATCTAAATTTACGAATTCGGAAATCTACCGTAACGGCAGATGTTTTATGTTCGTAAATTCACTATGCAAGGGTAAAATATAAAGCTGCACATTTCTTCATTTTGTAAATCAAGAGGCAGAAGTTGCCATCATAAAAAGCTGCTTTACATGTAAAATAACATTTGTATTTTCTTCCAATAGTAGTGCCCATGTTGGTAGACCATAGAAAATATTTTAAATAGCCGAAGATGGCATTAAATTAACGTACTATTTATAGATCTTTATAACATTTGCTAATCGCAACCTCTATTCTTTTGTCCATCATTTTAATAAAATGGCAGACACTGGGTGCTTTTCAGTTGTGATCTAAAAATTACCAATGGGAGTTGCACCTACTCATATTCCATAACATTCTTCTTACACCATCACCATGGGGACTTGCTTAGCTAAAAGTAATTGATGTATTTATTTATTAGAAGAGTTTTATATAGCGCTGGCTAGACTCGTAGGTATCAGAGCGCTTTACATGAGGATCATTGAGTTACAAGTGACAAATTACATCCGTTACCAGAGCAGAGTAAAACATAGGCAAAAAAACAATGTTACGGTAATTTGTCAGAGGGAGGGGGAGGAAGGGGACACAGCGGGGAGACGGGGAGAACTGTGCCCAATGGTCTGCAGGGTGGCTATCTGCGTGGATGCACGTTTTACAATGGGTCACTCCTACGTCTACCTCATAACAGCCCTGCACCCCCACCCCTGAAGTACGTCACTCCATTAATCACCTCCACTCTTCACAGAAATCACCTTTCTTCACAAGAGAACTCCTGCTATTGAGATCTCTTGTCTCTACTTTGGGCACTTCACCCCTCAAAGCATTAGTAACAAAGTCCCATATTTAAGCACACACAGTGCCACCCCCTCCCGGCACTTTTGTCCCCTGCCACAGTGCCACTCTGCATAAGCAGGTTTCTGCACACACAGCTATGAAGTCCTCTGCACGCGTACACCATGCTACCTTTGCAGTGCCCTGCCTTACTCAAAAACAGTAGGCATTACAGGTAAGGGGGTAACCCAATACGAGTCTGTGGACCTCGGTACAGTTCGATATAGAATAACAATGGTCCTCAAACCAATCAATCGTTAAAGTAAAAATAATTACAGTTTCTTTTGTATTATGAGCTTAAATAAATTGCACGCTCTTGGAGAGAACAATACTTCTACATAAAGAAAAAGGGAGATGTGCAGCAACTGTATTTGCTATGAAACAAAGTAAATTTATTCCAATTCATAAATCTCAGCAAAGACGTTTGATGAGGTTGCTCCAGAGGGGGAACGTGCAAAAGAGAGAAGGTGCTCAAAGTTTGGTGCGTGAGTGGGAAGATAATTCCAGAGTGACGATGAAAGGAGATTAAGAAGGTTCAATGTGGGATTGATTCAAAGTATCATTCTTAGTATTCTGGCCCAAAAGTATTTTACATGGTCTATTTACATCAATTCCTTACAATCACAGATTGTTTTTATGTGAGGCATGTAATAGAGAAGGGGTGGATGGGTCCAGGTGTATGAGTATATATTCGTCGACGTTTCGACTCGGCTTGTGGCACATAGGGAGGTTTGGGCCTTGGCCTGCGAGCAGGGCCGGACTGGGAACCGAAATCGGCCCTGGCAAAGTGCTCAGCCGGCCCCCCCTCTACACTGAGGGTGCGACCGCACTCTTTGCCAGGGCCGGTTTTCGGCCGATTTTGTTACAGGGCCGTTTTTGCAGCTATGCTGCAAAAAACGGCCCTGTAACAAAAACGGCCCCCTGAGGCCCAAAACCGGCCCCCACCCATGCGGCCGACCGGGGGATTGCCCGGTGCCTACAAAAGCCAGTCCGGGCCTGCCTGCGAGTCTTCTTCAGGACGGGGATGACACTAGGCCTGCCTTGCTAATAGGCGATAGCGGCGTTAGCGACTGCTTTCAGTCGCTAACAGGTTGGGTACGCCCACTTTGCATGTCATTAGCGATAAATATCGCTGACATGCAAAGCGGGCCCCAAACCGCTCGCTATCTCCTAAAAGCTGTCGCTAACATCAGTTAGCGATAGCTTGCTAATAGAGCGATGGAGTAATCGTGCTTAGCAACCGAAAACGGACGCTAAACCGGCGATAATTGCCTATCGCCACCGTTGGTAATATGCCCCTGCATTCCTTCATGCTACATGCAATAAAATGTATCACTGCAGTGCAACCGCTCCTCCAGTAGCACGAGAGTGATTGTTTGTCAATGAGCTATGGTAACCATTCACAGCTGCCTGAATTGAAGGGAGTAGTAGTCCCATATATCGCTAGATGTCCCCATCGCAAAGTCCCCTTCAATAGGTGCCACTCTGTAAAATTGTGACCCCTGTGATTTATAGGACAGGAGTTACAAAGCCAGTGATTTGTGAAAGTGGAAGCGGACACAGACGTCTGCTGTGCTTCTCAGTACTTCATGGCTGCAGTCAGAAACATGTGTGGAGACTGCTAAATGCTCCCTCATTAGTATTCATAAGATGGGATGTGTGCAACTCATTGCACAAGGACCTTTATGATATGATGAATTAGTATATTCAGCACAATGCAAATCACTGATCAGGCCACAACACAGTGCTGCAACCTGGGCCAGTTTATACATATGGACCATCAATACTCTTTCCGAACAAGCCTTATTCACTTACCACATAGGCAGGTGTGCTAAAACTACAATACTACATGCATACTCAATGCCCATCATTTTTTTTAAAGTAGATCTATTTAGTTGAATCTGATTTGGAAATTGAGCTATTGAGAAGGGACATTACATCGGTGGGTACCATCCACAACTTTCAGGTAGCCTCTATAATGTAAATGTTGCTCACATTAATACTTGGCCCGATCCTCTACATTTGCATTTTAGATTAGAATTGTGCATCTTCTTGCTTCCCTGCTGTCGCTGGTCTCTCTCCATTAGTAAATCCTTCAGCGTGTATTTCTTGTTAAATTTCTCTTCAGTTTTCCTAGATAGACAGACCTCATATTTCCTCAAAGGGGATCCAAATACCACAATGAATATATTTAAAATGCATCATTGGCTAGCCTCTTGGAAAGAAAATATGCATGCAAACACCTAATTATGCCAGATTTACCCAGTAACTTCTAAATACATGCATTAGCAATTCCAGTAGGTTCGGCTTTAGAGGAATGTTGTATGGTAATGTGAAGCATTACAGGTTAATAGATTAGCAAAGCAGGGCAGAATAATATTGGTGTAGGTTGATGGGTAAGGTGAGAGTTGCACTGTCATGCCAGACCTAAAACTCAATGTAGGATAATGACTGCCCTCTTCTCATATGTACTGCTGCCAGAGAAGTACAACTTACATTTTCTGGTTATATAAGACACTGTACTAGTTTTTCTGTGTCGTGGGTGTGCCCCTGAAAGTTCAAGATTAGGCAGCGGGATAAATAAACAAAGTGATCACAGCTGGTTGCGGGGGCAAGCACTTTTTTGTGGAATCACACAACTTCTAACAAATCAAAATATGTACTCTTGGCTCCCAACATGTGGTCAGAGCCAAATCCCCTCTCTAGTGATGCTCACATAATTATTTGGTGACAGCTGTGCTGTCATGCAGACCCCAAAAACAGAAATACAATGGGAAACTGGAAAACCTATGACATTTCAACAGCTAAGCCGAAGCCCAGTTCTGCTACTTAGATCAGTTCCATAAACACAAGCACTATTTTAGGTGAGTAGCAGTAAAATCAAAAACGTGTTTGTAATATTTCCAATTTCCCAAAGCGTTGTTTTTCCTATTTTCCACGAAATGTATCAATGAGTCACAGCATTTCACATCTCCGATTCTTTGCAATAAAATTACAGCTTAATTTCAGGTAATTTAATATACAAGAGAACAACAACCACTGGCAAAGCAATTAGGCCTGGTCTTGTCAAAACAGCATTTTTTGTTATTTGGTTCTTTTCTTTTTTTAACAAACATGTGCAATAGTCATTAAAAAGTGTACAAGTAATAACAAGTTAAAAACTTAAAACGCTGGCATCTAGAGGTGGCATGCCAAATAACTTAAATGAAAGCAGACATGAAAGCAGAGATTGACCGTCTTGGCACTAACAGGGTCTCATTTCTTGGTAAATGGTCACTTGCACAAGAACAATTTTCTGTCAATCACATCAAAGAGAGCCAAAGGCGGAAGTGGGCTGCAAGCTACGGTGGGAGAAAACAAAATGTGAATGACACATGAAGGGACCAACTGATGTACAGGCCTGACTGGAAGGCCTCTGTATGTATCCAAGTATATATTTTTATTGTGATTTTGTTTTAAACATGAAACTGGAGAGGCGGCTCAAACCGACTTTAGACCAGACTTAAAAAATAACACTGGGACTTAAACATTCCTCTTCTGTACCAGTTGAGTATAAATAAAGCACGGTATTGATTGATAACTTCTCACAAATTCCCACTTGTGACCAAATATGTCAGCCCACTTCCGCCTGAAACATCCAATGTCAAAAAGTTCAGCTGCCAATACACATAATAACACATAATAACAGGAAGCGGCACCGGTAATACGCCAAGACATTCACTGTCAGAAAATGGCACTTGTAACAACCCAAGACACCCAGTTATAGAAAGTGGAATATAAAGCATTCCAAACCACTCAGTGACAGAACGTGGCACTTGTAAGATTGCAAGACACCAACTGATAGAAAATGGCACGTAAATCATTCTCAGACACCCACTGGCAATTATAGCATCTGGATACCCCACTGTAAGAAAGCCACACAGTGGCAGAAAGTGGCACTTGTAACATTGCAAGACACCAACTGATAGAAAGTGGCACTTATATAATTCTCAGACACCCACTGGCAATGATAGCATCTGGATCCCCGACTGTCAGAAAGCCACACAGTGGCAGAAAGTGGCACATGTAGCTTCCCAGACATACACTGGCTAAAAGGGTTATTTGAAGCTTTCCAAGACACCGAGTGACAGATAGTCATACTTGTAATATGCCAACTTTTGCAGTCAGTAAGTGGCATGTATAGAATCCTCAGACATTTAAATGCTAGGAAGTGTCAATTATAGCATCCAATACCACCACTGTCAGAAAGCAGCACCTGTCCAAAGATATACCCTGTCAGAAAGTGGCAATAATGACACCCACTGTCAGAAAGTGTTACTTGTAATATTCTGAGGCACTTCATTGCCAGTAAGTGGAACTTTGAGCATGTCAATGAATTCATAGTTCGATAGTAACACTTATAAATAATATCCCCACACGTTGTCAGTAAGTTAAACTCATGAGCCGATAAAATCAGACTCCGTCCATTGTTATTTTGGAGATGGCTATGGTCTCAACCAGAATTAGCCCAGTACACCATGGCCTCAGAGGATGAGATGGAGGCTGTCAGGTTCAATAAAATTGATTGGCTCTGACAAAACAAAAAGCTATAAACAGCCATAGTTCTGAGAATGTTTTGGGAAAATCCATCTTCCAAACTGGTTCCAATATGGGAAAGTGTCACTTGCATGATGCCAAGGCCACAACTGTGCCAAAAGCAGAACTTGTAACATCAGTTAAGATCCACTGTCAGAAAATAGCACTTACAGCATACTTGGGCATTACAATTTGGAAATGGCACTCGTCAAATCCTACAGGACCCGCTTAGGCCTCCTAACCACAACAATACCCTGAATTAGAAGCTTGTTAAATAAACTGCTGAAATAAGCTGTGCACATATTTTATTACAAAAACAATATGCTAAAGAAAATTATTTGAGTTTTAGGAAATGGAAGTGACAAAGAGCCATATGTATCAAGGCCAAATGGGTTCGCAAACGCCGAAATTCACAGAATTTCGGCGTTTGCGAACCCATTTTCGCTAAATGGTATGTATGAAACAATTTGGCTGCAAAATAAGGAATCGCTAAATTTGCCATTCCTTATTTTGCGATTGCAATTAAGGAATCGCACATTTTGCGATTCTTTAAATGCAATGTATCAAGGAAAAATAAATTCCAAAATGCCCATAAGGAATCGCAAATTACCACCAACTTCTAGTTGGTGGTAAGTTGCGAATTCTTTTAAAAAAAGCATTTTTTTTTAAATCCAAAGGTGCCATGTGACGCTCATACATGCCCTTAGGGCATGTATGTGCGCCATATGCCCACACATGTCACTTTCAGGGGTGCAGCAGGGTGTTCTTGAGACACCCCTGCACCCTTGAAAATATCCTCAATTTGTGATTAGCAAATTGCGAATCGCAAATTAAGAATAATTTCACATTCATTCCTATGGGCCTCCTGGCCCATAGAAATGAATGGGACATTATTCCTTAATTGCGATTAGCAATTTGCTAATCGCAATTAAGGAATTTTAAGGAATCGCTAAAAAATAGCGAATTTCTTCATACATACCATTTTGCGATTTCTAAATAGCGATTCCTTAATAATCGCTATTTAGGAATCGCAAAAGGGTATGTTGATACATATGGCCCCTAGTGATGTGCGAGAGCTTGGAAGCCCTATATTGAGCTCTCAATGTTGAACAACAATGGCCCCAACTTGGAATCAGGCACACACAAGCACTTACTTGCAAAACCAATACACCTGGACTTTCTTTGAATTAAAGTAATTATTTACTGATTGCAGTTTGGTAGGTATTATTTTGCAGACTGGAGAGTGGGTCAATGCGAGATCCTGTTAAAGGACGATGTATAGCTCTGCTAGTGAACAAGTAGATGAATGCATTCGTGAATAAGAGTCACAGATACATAAATGGATGAGTGAGTGGTGTGGTGCATTGATTGATAAACATGTGGATGAATGAGTTAATTAAACAACATGTGAGAACAATAGCCTAATTCTAGTAGGAAAATAGTACAATACATAAGAATAATGCTGCATAGAAAATATCCTTTTAATGAAAGCTTGAATGAAATTAAAGCAATTACAGGCTTAACCAAATGCAATGTATAGTTCTAAGCTTAGGATAATGCTATGGAGACAGTGTTATACAGACAGTGCCGTGGAGACGGTAGGAAATAACCTTTACAGTAAACATAACTCAGAAATGACCCATGGAGCTTCACTCTGTAATCGGGACAAATTCCAGAGGCTTGGAGAGGCTCTACCTTATACCCAATATTTAAGAAAGGAGATCCAACAAATACAGCCACTTACCACTTGATAGCCATCCTTGATCTTGAGGCCAAAGCTTAAGCTCAACAACTACTCAACAAGCTGGAGGCCTGGGCATAGGACAAAGGGCTTCTTCCATTGTTCCAGACAGGTTTTAGCGGAGGGGCATCTACCACTGACAATATCACTGCACTAGCTGCTCTGAGCCACCAAGCCCCACAAAGTGGTCAGCTACCATTTCTTTGCTTCTTTGTCGATTATTGTGTGGCATTTGACAACCTACACTATTTAAGAAGCTATCACTCTGGGTCATTCCTTCCAACCTTCTAAGAGGTATAATCTCTCTCTACTCAGAAACATGGGTTTGGGTGAAAACCATTCCTTACACAACCTCCCCCAAAATTGCCAAGCAAAGGGGTTTGAAGCAAGGCTGCGTGCTCCTTCCTTTGCTCTTCAATTTATTTACAGCAGATCTGGGTAAAACACTAGCAAACAGCAGCATTGCCCCTTCTCTAACAGGCTACAAGTCTCTTCATATTCTACAATATGGTGATAACTTGTATCACACCAAAGGGGAATTACAGCGAGCACTGACTAGCCTCCATGCGTACAATGAAAGGAATTTTCTCACCATTAATCAGGAAAAAAACCAAATTTGTAATCTTTGGCCAGTAGAACAACAAGAAATTCCTTTCATGGTGTATGGGAACCAAGAACATCACCACTGCATCTAAATACATCTACTTGGGGGTGTGGTTCACAGAGTCCTCCCAAACCTTGGCTCACAAAAGCTCGTTAAAAAATAAATCAATGGCCATCATCTACGGCTTAGTCAGCCTTAATAAGAACTTAAATAGCCCCTTTGCTGCACTAATAATAAAAGTTATTCAGGCTCCTCTTCTCCCAGCGCTACAATATGGACACCAGGCATTATGTATATGCGCTTGATCTGCCTGCCAATAGTGGCTACCCCTTTTTTGCTGCTGCCCAATCCTCGATGACACAAGGAGGACTGCATTTAAACCAATCTTCCTGACGAAGGGTGCCTGCACTTAAAGGGAGGCATCTCCAATATCTTTTTCTCTATCTGATGGAATGTCCTTATCAAGGCGCACAAAATTTGTCAAGGTTCTTAGAGATTCACTCCAACATCCCTCTGCCAATTCCCAAACTTTGGATTATGTTAAAAAACGTATTACTGATTACTACTCCAAGAAACCTGGAAACATCTAGTCATCCAACATGGCTTTCAGGGGCTCCTTTAAATGTAATATTATTTAAGTATTATTGTACATCAGTCTAGTATTCCTCACAACTGTTTTACCGTGATTTGAGCCTAACCGTGTTGGTTTTGTTTTTTTGTGTATGCCATATGAACATACAAGAACAGCTCTATCCCTGGGTGTTAGGCTGCATTCTAAATTGTTTAGAAACAAGCCACTGTCCGCAGATTGTATTCCACCCCTCAACTGATATTTTATGGCTGACTCACAACAGTAGTATGAGAAAAAATGCATAGTTCAATCAACGAGTTTAATGTGCAAAAATTCTACTTATCTGATTAACCCCCACACAAGCACTTTACAATGTGAATTATCTCATCAAACAGACCGTTTACAGAAGCTATCTCCATTTTACACAGTTTTTATTTTGGATCTGAATAAAATCTTTAAATGTGGACGAGGTCAAGCACCAGCACTTTAATCATGTATTATTGAAGTGATCTCAGCTTCGGAACGTTATTATCAATCAACTAGTTTAATGTGCAGCAAGTCTGCTCGTTTGATGAACCCACACACTATCACTTTATAATTAGAACTACCTGAATAACTAGGCCTTTTATTGAAGTGATCTTCATTTTAGACAGTTCTTATTTTCTTACCTGATTAAATCATTAATTGTGGATGTGGTCAGGCACTAGCACTTTAATCATGAACACTCAGGATTCTTATCGTAGTGATCTTAGTTAGAACGTTATTACTTTTTATTAATTTACACAAGTTAAAGAGTATGTTCCGATATAATGTAATGGTTTTAATTAACTAAATCATGACTAATAAACATTGGCATTGATCCTCAGTAATACATTCAAGTGTGACATAGGCATCAGCGTTGATGAATGTGTAGTAGGATTTCTCACTTAAGTTGACTGGAGCACAGGCTAGTTCATGCCTTTGGAGGGACCAGTGTGCATTCCACATGTGATATGGCATCCAGCACAAGTGAACTGAGGAGATGGATGACACTGTTCCTGCTAGCACTTTGGTTAAGGCATTGGAAAGCAATGTGCAACACCAAGTAACTGGAAACTCTCCTCTCTAGTGTTAGTCAGTCAGCACTGGAAGAAGAGAGTGTCGTGTTTGGAGGCATAGCTGAGGAAATTGCTCATGAAAGACATTCACTATTGTCTTGGATTCTAGACTTGGGTGTTGGAGTGGAGGGGCTGCCTAAGTAGAATTTGACTAAATGATTGAGGGCAGTAGGTTTGTGTTTGATTGGGGCAAGTCTGGATACATTGACAAAAGACAAAAGACTACACAAGACCTCCTAGTTAATTTAGAAAGAGAAGTAGTACTATCTCCAATGACATTGGACATAGACTTTGTTGGTAAGAGATATTCTATGTCCTAACGTCATGTGAAGTCGGACATATTCAAACTGCAATATTAAAATGTAATATTCGGTTAATTAATCAGCAGTGTTATTTGGCCTTCATGGAGTTCATATTGTCCTATGTGCTTCAGTCAAGAGATGTGCCTCGTTTCCTACTAACTGTAGGGTTCATTAAGTGGGGAAAGAGGTTAGTTGATTATTCTTGTATATTGACGTGTGTCATATAAATTTGTTTGGTAAGGCATGTGTTGGGTTAGTACGTTTCTGTGGAAGCTGACTTCCGTTTGGAAATTGCTGTTTGATTTATGTTATGGTTGTGGTGTGCTGAATGCATAGTGCAGCAAGATTGGTTGAGAAGTTTAACTAATCCACCTGTAGGTTGTAGAAGTACTGTGTGAACACTTACTTTCAATTCCATAAATATATATATATATGTCTAGGCTACTTAGCCATTTGGTTAAATGTGTGTAGTACCCATCTGTGTGTTATTGTGTAGATACATGCTGGTTGTGTTTGTCCAAGTGTTGCAGATGTGGGGAAGAGTAGCACCTCTTCTTGAGAGCGACATAAGTATAATACACTGAGGTGCGTATTGGTGTGAACCTGGGCATGAGCAGAACCTGGTCACTGGAGGTTGTATGGTGAAGTTTGGGAAGGGCATTTTCCTATTGTGAGGATTTGCAAGGGGAGTACACATTTGTTTGCTAAGTTGGGGAAGAGTAGTACCCTGTTGTGAGAACTTGCATGGGAGATCACCCTGCCGTGAGTTAAGCTGATGAGGAGAAGTGCCATTTTGTGGAAAGTTGCCGGAAGACAACCCCATTGATGTGATGTGGGTAAAGAGAAATACAATGTCACAAGAGGTTGCAAAGGGGAGTACCCATTGGAATGAATGTGAACTGTAGTAACCTGTGGTGTTGAGGATGATAGTCACAGGTTTTGCCTGAGGTTTGTGGGTGATAGCCACAGGTTTTGCCTGAGACGTCATTCTGTACAAATGGGAAAATTTGACAGGTGTGTGGTACAGGAGGCACAGCATGTTTGTGATTGCTTTGTGTTTCATCCTATTCAGTTTGTGTATAATTGAGTTGGTGTGTGTTGGATTTGAACGGTAGCATTAATGTAGCCTAGTGTGTAGTAGGTGAGTACTTTCATGCCTTCTATTGCAGTCTGATGCCAATGGTTGTATTCCTGAACTGCACTAGTGTTTGGTTGCTGTGTTGGGTGAATAATTGAGGAGATGTGTGATTAAACTTTTCATTTTTGTTTTATGCCTTGAATGTGTAGACTTGGGGATTTTAGGGAATCTCTTTGTTGAAGGAAGTCGGTGGGTGTTGTGCGATGCCCACGGCGTGACTGGGTGTCCGTGACTACATGTCTTGCATGCATTATTATTGTGAGCAGTCATTATGAGTAAGCAGGTATATGGGGAAAGGGTCTCATATTTGAGAAGGTCGCACAACTTGCACATCTTATATTGTCTACAAAAAAATCAATTTTTATTTGGTAGCACAACCATAAAATATACAGCAATTCATACACCTTGTGTTAGACTTGGCATCTTTTGGCGTGTTTTCCCTGAGTTTCTGCTTTCTGACCTCCCGGTTTTCACTCTGTTTTTGCTGGCGTAGTGTTTCTGCGCACTTTTCTCACTGCTGATCAGTTGTAAAGTGCAAGTGCTCCTGTGGAAAATTGTGTTATGGATTGGTGTTTCCATGATTGGATATTTGATTTACTTGTTAGTCCCTAGTAAAGTGCACTGAGTGTGCCAAGGCCTGTGAATCAAATGCTACTAGTGGACATGCAGCACTGATTGTGTAACTCAGACCCGCCACTGCGGAGTCTGCGCGCAGTTTGTAACTGCCATGTCGACTTGGCCAGTGCACATACTTGCCAGTCCGTCACCTTCCCTTTTCTTACATGATAGCTACCCCTAAGGTACCCCTGTGGGCCGGGTGCAGAATATGTGAAAGGTAGGACATATCCTGGTGTGTGTGGCATGTCCTGATAGCGAATTACGGCCAATTTCGTTTTTCGCTATTGCAAGGCTACCTGTTCCCCATAGGACAGAATGGGGAGTTTGTTTATAACATCTCATAAACATAACTGGCCCGGGGAATTATGTAAGAAAATAAAGTTTAGTATGCCTGAACTTAGAGTGTAAAGATGCATCTTTTAGTGAAGGTGATTTTTACATTCTGTGTTTGAAAATACCACTTTTAGAAAGTAGGCATTTTCTTGCTCAGTCAACCAGTGTGCCTCTTATGGAATGTGGGTTGCCTGTCTGGGTTTTGGATGACAGAAGGCTGGGGAGCAGGAGTGGCTCCAGATAGTCTAGGTGGGTCAGGAAAGGGCTGAATAGACCTGGGCTGCAAATGGGGAAGGGGGAGGAGATTTCCTTGCACCTCAAAGGGCCTGGTCTGCCTCTGACCATGCCGTCTCCACCTACTGCCAGGAAGTCAAACCAGAGAAGGCAGAACTGGTTCTGGCTGGGCACAGACACTCTCTGCCTAAGAGATCAAAGGATTTTGGGATATAAATATTGGGGCCCAGACCCCTGAACTTTAGAACTCTTTTGGATCAAGAAGACTGTCAAGAAGAAGCGCTGGAGAATCTGTGAGGAGGAACTACCACTTTGCTGTGTGCCACCGCACACTAGGAACACGCCTCCAAGAAGCCGGAATTCAGGAAAAGGCTCTGGACTGGACCACGTCCTTCCTCTCCGACAGAGCCCAGAGAGTCCGCCTCCTGCCCCTCCGTTCCGAAGCCACCGACATCATCTGCAGCGTATCACAGGGCTCATCCCTCAGCCTGACCCTGTTCAACATCTACATGGCCCCCCTCACACAAGTAGCCCACCAGTACGACCTTAACATCATCTCCTACGCCAACGACACCCAGCTCATCCTCTCCCTCACCAAGGACCCGCACACTGCCAAAACCAACCTCCACGAAGGCATGAAGGCCGTCGCAGAGTGGATGAGAAGCAGCAGCCTGAAACTGAACTCGGACAAGACGGAGGTCCTCATCCTAGGACACACCCCCTCTGCTTCGTACGACTCCTGGTGACCGACCACACTGGGAACAGCCCCTACAGCCACGGACCACGGACGCTACCTAGGATTCATCCTCGACTCCTCCCTCTCCATGTCCAGGCAGGTCAGCGCCATCTCCTCCTCCTGCTACAACACCCTCTGCATGCTTCGAAGGACCTACAAGTGGATCCCGACCGAAACAAGAAGAACGGTGACCCAAGCCCTCGTCAGCAGCAGGCTGGACTACGGCAACACACTCTATGCAGCAATCCCGGCCAAACAACTGCAACGACTTCAGCGCATCCAAAACGCATCGGCCCGACTGATCCTCAACATCCCCCGCCGCAGCCACATCACCCCCCACATAAGAGACCTGCATTGGCTCCCTGTCAACAAGAGGATCACCTTCAAGCTGCTCACCCACGCACACAAAGCACTCCACGACACCGGACCAGCCTACCTGGACAACAGACTCAGCTTTTACACCCCGCCCGCCAGCTCCGCTCCGCCAGCCTCGCCCTTGCTGCCGTCCCGGGCACCCAGCGAACAACCTCCGGTGGCAGATCCTTCTCCTTCCTCGCCGCCAAGACCTGGAACACCCTCCCCACCCATCTGCGGCACACCCAAGACCTGCTCACTTTCAGAAGGCTCCTGAAGACCTGGCTCTTCGAGCATTAGCAGCACCCCCCTTCCCTCAGCGCCTTGGGACACTCACGGGTAAGTAGCGCGCTTTACAAGTTCACTGATTGATTGATTGATTGATTGATTGATTGATTGATTGATTGATTGCTGTGTTGGCCAGCAGTGGCTGCTTCTGTCTTGGACAGTGAAAGGACTGGACTGAACTTTCTGCAATTTACTTTTGTGAGTTTCTCCAAGGGCTTGAGATAGAGCATGTTCCCTGTTCAAGAAGTCTCAGGAACAGCGAAGACTTCAAGCTCTTCTTCCCTCAGCACTGGGGACTGTGTGTTTTGTGCTGCAACAGATCAAAGAGCAGCCTGAAGCCATCTACAATGCGGCTGCCGACTCCGTGTCCAGAAGCCACCGCAGAGGGCACCGCCGCAACTCCGCACCGTGACCCTGGTCTCACCAAAGAATGCCTGCTGATGCAGCCACCAAGCAGCTGCTCACACCGCAACCGGTGGGCACCGCACTTCCTTGCTTCATGACGACGCCTTGGCCTCCCCAAAGCCGCTCCATGCCAAAATCTACGCTGCTGCTTGCACCGTGGTTCCAGGGCACTGCTCGTAAAGTTACATGATGCACCGCCTTCATCCCGCACTTCAGCCTTGGCCTACCGACGCCGGTGCCATCGACTCCAGACGACAGCGCCCCAGCAACGACGATGACGCTACTTGCACCGAGACCTGCCAGCACTGCAATGAGCACCGCATTCACTTTGCACCGCGACCCTGGTCTCACCGACGATGCCATCTGGCACCACCACCGAGCCGCTGCTCGCACCGTGACCTGAGAGCACCGCACGTCGCACCGCTTCACTTTGCACCGTAGCACCCAATGCCTGCCGATGCCAGCGCTCCAGACTTCAACAGAGTGGAGGTCAATCTGCAACATGTGTGACTTCGAGGGCCCCGACGACTCCTGCACCGACCTCTGGAACCAACGCCTGTGGACGCCGTGCTTTCGGAAGCTCAACCAGAGTTCACCAACGCCCTGCATTTCTAAAAGGTACTGTTTGCAGTTCTTCCCGACACCGTAGCTGGCCCGTGACACGGTGGTCAGCCAGAAGTGTGTGGATTTGTTTGTTCACGACGCCATGATAGCCGCAGACAGAGCTATCGACTTCAAGGAACTGTTTTTCAAGGCTATTTCGATAACTGAAGATTTCTAAGTACAGTATTGGGGATTTTTATCGTTTTTGGTCTTGTCTTAAGGTTTTAAAAATATTGGATATTTTTTTAAACTGGTGTGGTGTCCTTTTGTAGTGCTTACACTGTATTACTGTTGGTTATGTGCAAATGCTTAAAAACACTACCTCTAAGATAAGCCTGACTGCTTGTGCCAAGCTACCAAGGGGGTGAGCAGGGGTTATTTTAGGAGTGTAACTCCCTTAACCTGACTAGAGTGGTGGTTTCTGACTGGCTTTGGCACATGCCCTAGGCTACCAGAAATACCATTTCTAACACCATGCCTGATAAAAGAAAAGATTTCAATATAATCACTATTAGTCACACTTTCCCTGATTCTCACAGCACTAGTTTCATTGGGAAACATTGTAAGCATATAAGCGCAGGTCTACACTGTGTAAAACTTAACATGTGCTGTTTGGTTGTTTTATAAAACATGTTCTCTAATCTACAACATTTATAAATTTACAAACAAAAATTTTTCAAAGAGCTTTGTACAGAAATTCCATCACAAGGGTAGATCTTATTTTCTTTGAACCATCGACCAATTTTCGGAAATGCCACTAAAAAGTGTACAGTACTTAATCAGAACCAAGTTATAACAATACCATGGTGACTATTTAAAACATGTCGGGAAAAAACTGGATGCCGTCATTGGTATTAGCACGTGGGCTGTGATTGTTTGCTTCGCAATTTCATGATGGTCCCCAGTTGCCCACGCCAAGTCATTCAGTTTATTTTTATGTTTGTTTTTGCAAGAATGGTGGTAATATTACCCTCAGTGATACCAAGGCTTATGCCTAGGTTATTATGACAAGATTAAAAAAATTCTAGCCAAGGAAATTTGTAGTGACCATCAAGGGAGAGACAGTCAGTTAATAACATCCTATTCAAAGTACCTTTAAGTGTCATCTAAATGGAATAGCAAAGGTGTATAGGCCTTGATCTACCTACTTCCTCAACATGGGATAGGCCTAATTATTTATGTCAGAGAAATGCAGGAGTAGATTGAAGAACTACAAGCAATGTTTTGGCTACCAAATTTTTCTCTCTTTGCTGTGCTCAGTATAACCGCAGATACTGAAGCCATTGGTAGCAGCCAAAACCCTCTTGCTATTGTATATTGTGAGCCTTGACTCCAATTTGGAGGCAAACCTGAAGATAGATGTAGCCATTTTGTTTAGCTGCTGGGTCCTAAGGGGCATTTGAGGAACTCAATTCTCGATGCTCTCAAACAAGATCCCTAAATAATAGAACGTAGAGTCTATAGGGATCAGGATATTGCTGATGACAAAATGCCTAGTTTTAGGGGAACCCTTACCACAAATCATGATGAATGTTTTTTAGGGTTACCCTTAAACACAGAATTTCCATAAATGACATGAAAGAGTACACCAACAATTGTAGACCATTGGCTGTGCGTGTCAGAAGGACAGCACAGTCTGCATACATAAGGCAGGAATTGGTCGGGTACCTATCCTAGGTAAACCAATGGCAGAATTAAGAAGGTCATATTCTAATCTGTTTAAGGTGCACTCTTATCTTACCCGTATCTTAACTCAGAAAGATCTTGTACATTCTCCTCCGGACCATACAGTCACTAGCAGTAATGATCTGATAAAGATGATTAACAAGATGATTAATTTGCAGCACAACTCCTAGCAAGCTCATAATGTGCTATAGTTTGTTATGACTCACACAATCAAATGCACTGCTATGGTCCATGAATCCTATGACGAGAAAGTCCTTATTTGCCTAGCTGTATTTTTCCACTAAAAGTTTCAAGTTTAGACTATGTTCCAGGGACCCCAGCCACTTTTTGAAGCCAAACTGCAGATATGAAATCCTCACCACATGTTTACATTTTCTCCAAGAGCACAGTCCCCAAAACTTTAACAAAGCTGTCCAGGAAGGAAATTGAATGATAAGACTGTGGGTCGGATCTAAATAAGGAGAGTTGACCATTGATCAGAATAAACAAGAATCCTTTAGATGGCTAGCTCTAACCAGATTATTTAATTCCTCCTCACAAATGTTTGTTTTACGCTGCTTTAGAAACTGTTTATATGGAGATCTACGGTGGACAATTGCATTAGAATCCCTGGGTATATAGCTGTTATCTCATTTCTTTGTTTGACATGAGGTGTGGGGAGCCTCATGTCTTGACCCATAGCCGAGTTTGTGACTGCTATTTGTTGTATTCGTGTGCCTGCATGAGTATTGGAGAGTTTAACAGATTGTTGTTGGGTGAATATGTAAGCTTCACATCTTTAAGATAAAATAATTTTGAATAATTGGTTGGTCGCTGTTTTGTTGTTTGTAAGGAACTGAGGTCTGTAGTATCCTTCTTGTCCCCATTCCCTGCATGTCTGAGCTGATATCTGGAATGCTGAGAGTGAATGTTGGTGTGTGATCTCCAGTGGTATCTAGGAGAGAGGTCAATTTGGAGAGAGGATGGAGCCCTGACAGGACCTACCTGTTGATGACGAAACCTAAGGGCCTAACATGGACAACAGAATTTACATACTCACTAGGTGGCTCTAAATGCTTCTATGGAGAGACTGCCCTCTACCGTCAACAGCAGCAGACTACGAATGTGGAGCCATGAGTTGGGGAACTGGCGCATAAGATTGAGCAATACAACCAAACACAGTTCCAAACATTTTCATTACAGTGTTTATCTTAGGAATCATTTTGTGCTTCTCCTAATGTAATACAGTGTAAGTTTCTCATCTTTCAATTGTCATCATCTTAGGTTTAGATAAAAATGGCACATCATTATCTTAGGCTTACCTAAAAATGACACTACGTGGTAACAATTTTCATTAGATGGCATGGACAAGATTAGTATAAATGACCACGGCTTGAAGCCAGTGGGTCTTTTTTCTGCACTAGCTTGCCCTACAGTACACTCTAGCACTCATCTCAAAATTAATCTGATATTGGGTTGGCATGCACCCCGTAGCTGCCCTTCTCTCACCCTGTTCCTCACGTTCTTTTACTTCATATATCATTCTGGTGACAGTAACTACAGTAAGAATGTTCTCTTGTCTGAAGATTACCTCATCTCTGGTCATTATTAAATCATTATTATTATAATTATTAGGCAGCTTTGATGATTTATGTTTTGGTAAAACAGGTGTTGAATGAGTTTATTTCTCTCATATCATCTAGGTCGTCATGCACCTTTTGCATCTAGAATTGGCAATAGGCAGATTTTCAAACCATATTTTGACGTCATTTCTGAAAAGGAAAAATATGTGGATTACATTGGTAAGCACCATTCAGACCTATGATGGTTTGTTTGTAGCTGAATTTGCCCTTGAAGTGTCCTCTAAAGCATCATGAGTTCTTTCTTAATGGAGTCTCCTCCTGTCATTGTTTCGAGGTCTTGGCGAAGGCACTCTGGAGGCACATAAGCGACATTTTGACCCTCTACATCCGCCTGCACTCACTCAAGATAAAAACCGTCTTGACACCAAAAAATAAAGTTTGACTAAGCCTATTTAATAAATCACAAAGTTCAGACATACATTATGTTAAGATACTGGAGTTATAATAAACAAAAAGTGAAGGGGCTCAATGTAAAGGAGCATTATGCCCAGTGAAGTAGAGTTAGTGAGGGTGGATGACTGGCGGAGCGGGTTTGCATGTCTTGCGGCTCCCCGACTAAAGAATGGCACGGTTTAGGGGTGCCTCTGGCGGTAAAAGGATTGAAATGAGTGGATCTACACCAGTTAGCACCATTTAATCCCAAAACCATCTGCCAGGCCTGCACTGAATACTAACCAAAGGCTTGCAGCACTGCCTCAGGCTCCCAGGCCCTATTCTACTTCCCATGGAATTTCTATCGAGGATGCATAATCCGATTAGATCCCACCAGTAAATTAATCTGACAGAAAAAAGGAATACTTCTCAAATGTAATTCTTACTGCCCTCTGGGATCAGGCAGTAAACATATTTTATGGATTAGCATAAAGTGAGCCATGCATTTTCCATAAACCACTGTATTCTCTTTCAATAAAAGGTAGACATATTTTAGGTGTCAGGGCCTAATCATTCCAATATCTCTATGTATTCAGTTTATCATTCACCATATGATGCAGTTTTTAAATTCAGCTACTTTTATTTTCTTCTCATATAATGGGACTGGTGCATGTGCTAATGTCTCTTAACTTCTACACCGTTGATAACAATCTGAGCAATGCGAGCACGAGGCGCTGTGTTCATGAAGGTGAAGAGGGGATGTTTAATATTCCGTCCTCGTAGCCTCCTAACACTTTCGATAGAACAGAGATCTCTGATAAAAAAAGAGATTATAAAATAAAGTGAAGAACATTTCAGCGACTTTATGGGAATCCCTCTGGAGCATGAAGGACTAAATGCAATTTCACAGATGAGCATTGGATTAAAGTTCAATAACAGACTAATTAGAAAGGCAGCTTCAAAAAGGCACCTGGATTACTTCCCATAAAAGAGCTCTGCATGTAATTGATTCACACAGCTATGGCGTGTTTTTGTACTAGAACTTAAATGTATGCTGTTCTCTATATCAATCTGCACAGAACTTTTCCAGTTTTATATTTCTATACATGAAAGAAATTCTAGAGATTCAAGCTGCCTCCGCCATTTCTTAGAAATGATTTTCTAAAAACCTTTTTGGTGTAATTAGAATTCATCTTGTAGTCTTTCTTGCCACGTGGCAGGTGTTGATTACAGCTGTCACCACCATAAGAATACATGTATATAACACTGCACCCCCAGAGGTAGCACAGGGTCGTAGCAAGTAACTCCAGTCCCAAGATTCAACTTGCAAGTTTTGAGGGTCTTCCAAGCAGTCAGCTGTTTCTCAGTTTTTTCTCAGTGAGTCTTAAGTGTTCTGGAACACATTCCAAAGGTTGGGAGATTGAGCAAGGAAGGCTGTATTTTTTTTCGGGATTAGTTTATTATCAGACCTGTCCCATGGCACTGGATACACGTTTCAATCTGTCGTCTATTTTTATTTTCTTATACAGTGGGATTTCGATCCCTCTACTTTTTAGGGCTCGGGCCTACGTCACACGAAGTGGGGCGGGGCTTCCGAGCTCTAATGTTATAAAAAAAAAAAGTTCAGAAAGGGCTGTGGGCTGCCGCATTCCAGAAAGTGCGCGGTTTTTGCGTGTGGTATTCTGCCATGTGAATGGTATTTGGTGCAGGCAAGGCTGTGTTTAAGTAAGGCAGCACGCCATAGGGCTTTGGAATTTTTTCAATGTCCACTTCCTGCATAAAGTGTTCGGACACGCGCAGAAGAATACATAAATCCTCAATTACCAGCTGTCCGAGGTGCCGGTAATTGAAGGCAGATGGTGCTGGGAGCGTGTTCACTGCTGTGTTTTTTTTCCCTTGAGCTCTGTGTGCGCGCCGGCAAACCCGCGCCTGCTCTTTGACTGAGGTAGGCTAAACAAGCATTGGCAAAGCAAATAGGACTCTCCTATACAAAATCTGTTGGTTTTGTCAGGGATATGTTTAGCCATGTTGTACAGCAGCCTGGCTGCTATGCAGCACAGCTGAAAGTAAAAAAACAAACAAAGTGCTTTGATAAGCACTCGTGCCCACTCACCCGAACTCAAACTTTTAATGTCAAAATAGAAGATCACTTTAATTTACTGCCCTCATAACAGACCCCTTGCAGTAGCTCTCGTTGTCCTCTTACCAGATCCCTTGCATCTTCCCAGCTATTGCCAGATTCCTCACTCGCTCCCTGTCTCGTCACCATGACTCACTCTCTCCACCCTTTCATAAAAAAAACACTCCACCTCGCTTTCCTCTCACTGGGAGCCTCACATTTACTCTCACAGTCCGGTTACCAGATTCCTACTGCCGTTGTACCAGATCACTCATTGTACTATCATTCAGTGTCCTATCATTAGAGACTTGCTTCAGGCAGAGTAGGGAGGGCAGAGTAGGGAGGGCAGAGTAGGGAGGGCAGAGTAGGGAGGGCAGAGTAGGGAGTGCAGAGTAGGGAGAGGAGAAGTGAGTAGTGAGTAGTGAGTAGTGAGTAGTGAGTAGAGTAGTGAGTAGAGTAGTGAGTAGAGTAGTGAGTAGAGTAGTGAGTAGTGAGTGCAGAGTAGTGAGTAGTGAGTAGAGTAGTGAGTAGAGTAGTGAGTAGTGAGTGCAGAGTAGTGAGTAGTGAGTAGAGTAGTGAGTAGAGTAGTGAGTAGTGAGTAGAGTAGTGAGTAGAGTAGTGAGTAGTGAGTGCAGAGTAGTGAGTAGTGAGTAGAGTAGTGAGTAGAGTAGTGAGTAGTGAGTGCAGAGTGGTGAGTAGTGAGTAGAGTAGTGAGTAGAGTAGAGTAGTGAGTAGAGTAGTGAGGTGAGTAGAGTAGTGAGGTGAGTAGAGTAGTGAGTAGAGTAGTGAGTAGAGTAGTGAGTAGTGAGTGCAGAGTAGTGAGTAGAGTAGTGAGTAGTGAGTGCAGAGTAGTGAGTAGTGAGTTGAGTAGTGAGTAGTGAGTGCAGAGTAGTGAGTAGTGAGTGCAGAGTAGTGAGTAGTGAGTAGAGTAGTGAGTAGAGTAGTGAGTAGAGTAGTGAGTAGAGTAGTGAGTAGAGTAGTGCAGAGTAGTGAGTAGAGTAGTGAGTAGTGAGTGCAGAGTAGTGAGTAGTGAGTTGAGTAGTGAGTAGTGAGTTGAGTAGTGAGTAGTGAGTGCAGAGTAGTGAGTAGTGAGTGCAGAGTAGTGAGTAGTGAGTAGAGTAGTGAGTAGAGTAGTGAGTGCTGAGTAGTGAGTGCAGAGTAGTGAGTAGAGTAGTGTGCAGAGTAGTGAGTAGTGAGTGCAGAGTAGTGAGTAGTGAGTGCAGAGTAGTGAGTAGTGAGTAGAGTAGTGAGTAGAGTAGTGAGTAGAGTAGTGAGTAGTGAGTAGAGTAGTGAGTAGAGTAGTGAGTAGAGTAGTGAGTAGAGTAGTGAGTGCTGAGTAGTGAGTAGAGTAGTGTGTAGAGTAGTGAGTAGTGAGTAGAGTAGTGAGTAGAGTAGTGAGTAGTGAGTGCAAAGTAGTGTGTAGAGTAGTGAGTAGAGTAGTGAGTAGAGTAGTGAGTAGAGTAGTGAGTAGAGTAGTGAGTGCAGAGTAGTGAGTAGTGAGTAGTGAGTAGAGTAGTGAGTAGAGTAGAGTAGAGTAGTGAGTAGTGAGTAGAGTAGTGAGGTGAGTAGAGTAGTGAGTAGAGTAGTGAGTAGAGTAGTGAGTAGAGTAGTGAGTAGAGTAGTGAGTAGTGAGTGCAGAGTAGTGAGTAGAGTAGTGAGTAGTGAGTGCAGAGTTGTGAGTAGTGAGTTGAGTAGTGAGTAGTGAGTGCAGAGTAGTGAGTAGTGAGTGCAGAGTAGTGAGTAGAGTAGTGAGTAGAGTAGTGAGTGCTGAGTAGTGAGTGCAGAGTAGTGAGTAGAGTAGTGTGCAGAGTAGTGAGTAGTGAGTGCAGAGTAGTGAGTAGTGAGTGCAGAGTAGTGAGTAGTGAGTAGAGTAGTGAGTAGAGTAGTGAGTATAGTAGAGTAGTGAGTAGAGTAGTGAGTAGAGTAGTGAGTAGAGTAGTGAGTAGAGTAGTGAGTAGAGTAGTGAGTGCTGAGTAGTGAGTAGAGTAGTGAGTAGAGTAGTGAGTAGTGAGTAGAGTAGTGAGTAGAGTAGTGAGTAGTGAGTGCAGAGTAGTGAGTAGAGTAGTGAGTAGAGTAGTGAGTAGTGAGTGCAGAGTAGTGAGTTGTGAGTGCAGAGTAGTGAGTAGTGAGTGCAGAGTAGTGAGTGCAGAGTAGTGAGTGCAGAGTAGTGAGTAGAGTAGTGAGTAGAGTAGTGAGTAGTGAGTGCAGAGTAGTGAGTGCAGAGTAGTGAGTGCAGAGTAGTGAGTGCAGAGTAGTGAGTAGAATAGTGAGTAGAGTAGTGAGTAGTGAGTAGAGTAGTGAGTGCAGAGTAGTGAGTAGTGAGTAGAGTAGTGAGTTGTGAGTGCAGAGTAGTGAGTAGAGTAGTGAGTAGTGAGTAGAGTAGTGAGTAGTGAGTAGAGTAGTGAGTACATTAGTGAGTAGAGTAGTGAGTAGTGAGTGCAGAGTAGTGAGTAGAGTAGTGAGTACATTAGTGAGTAGAGTAGTGAGTAGTGAGTGCAGAGTAGTGAGTAGAGTAGTGAGTAGAGTAGTGAGTAGTGAGTAGAGTAGTGAGTAGAGTAGTGAGTAGAGTAGTGAGTAGTGAGTAGAGTAGTGAGTAGTGAGTAGAGTAGTGAGTAGAGTAGTGAGTAGTGAGTGCAGAGTAGTGAGTAGAGTAGTGAGTAGTGAGTAGAGTAGTGAGTAGAGTAGTGAGTAGAGTAGTGAGTAGAGTAGTGAGTAGTGAGTATAGTGAGTAGAGTAGTGAGTAGAGTATGAGTAGTGAGTAGAGTAGTGAGTAGAGTAGTGTGCAGAGTAGTGAGTAGTGAGTGCAGAGTAGTGAGTAGAGTAGTGAGTGCAGAGTAGTGAGTAGTGAGTGCAGAGTAGTGAGTGCAGAGTAGTGAGTGCAGAGTAGTGAGTGCAGAGTAGTGAGTAGAGTAGTGAGAGAAGTAGTGAGTAGAGTAGTGAAGTGAGTAGTGAGTAGTGAGTGCAGGGTAGTGAGTAGTGAGTGCAGAGTAGTGAGTGCAGAGTAGTGAGTAGAGTAGTGAGAGAAGTAGTGAGTAGAGTAGTGAGTAGAGTAGTGAGGTGAGTAGTGAGTAGTGAGTGCAGAGTAGTGAGTAGAGTAGTCATTAGTGAGTAGAGTAGTGAGTAGAGTAGTGAGGTGAGTAGTGAGTAGTGAGCAGAGTAGTGAGTAGTGAGCAGAGTAGTGAGTAGTGAGCAGAGTAGTGAGTAGTGAGCAGAGTAGTGAGTAGTGAGTAGAGTAGTGAGTAGTGTAGTGAGTAGAGTAGTGAGTAGAGTAGTGAGTAGAGTAGTGAGTAGAGTAGTGAGTGGAGAGTAGTGAGTAGTGAGCAGAGTAGTGAGTAGTGAGCAGAGTAGTGAGTAGTGAGCAGAGTAGTGAGTAGTGAGTAGTGAGTTGAGTAGTGAGTAGTGAGTAGAGTAGTGAGTAGTGAGTAGAGTAGTGAGTAGTGAGTAGAGTAGTGAGTAGAGTAGTGAGTAGAGTAGTGAGGTGAGTAGAGTAGAGTAGTGAGTAAAGTAGTGAGTGCAGAGAAGTGAGTAGTGAGTAGAGAAGTGAGTAGTGAGTAGAGTAGTGAGTAGTGAGTAGAGAAGTGAGTAGTGAGTAGTGAGTGCAGAGTAGTGAGTATAGTAGTCAGTAGTGAGTAGAGTAGTGAGTAGAGTAGTGAGGTGAGTAGAGTAGTGAGTAAAGTAGTGAGTGCAGAGTAGTGAGTAGAGAAGTGAGTAGTGAGTAGAGTAGTGAGTAGTGAGTATTTGAATTTTAAAATATTTATAAAGCGCTCTTATACCGAAACCGGTTTCATGGCGCTAGAGTAGAGTAGTGAGTAGTGAGTAGAGTAGTGAGTAGTGAGTAGAGAGTAAAGTAGTGAGTGCAGAGTAGTGAGTAGAGAAGTGAGTAGTGAGTAGAGTAGTGAGTGCAGAGTAGTGAGTGGAGAGTAGTGAGTAGAGTAGTGAGTAGTGAGCAGAGTAGTGAGTAGTGAGTGCAGAGTAGTGAGTGCAGAGTAGTGAGTAGAGTAGTGAGTAGAGTAGTGAGTAGAGTAGTGAGTAGTGAGTAGAGTAGTGAGTAGAGTAGTGAGTAGTGAGTAGAGTAGTGAGTAGTGAGTAGAGAGTAAAGTAGTGAGTGCAGAGTAGTGAGTAGTGAGTAGAGTAGTGAGTGCAGAGTAGTGAGTAGTGAGTGCAGAGTAGTGAGTGCAGAGTAGTGAGTAGAGTAGTGAGTAGAGTAGTGAGTAGTGAGTAGTGAGTAGAGTAGTGAGTAGTGAGTGCAGAGTAGTGAGTAGTGAGTAGAGTAGTGAGTAGGACATCACAGGCAGCAGCTGTGCAAGCTTCTTACACTCACAAGGAGACCACAGGCAGCTGAGTTGCAAGCTTCTCCCACTCACAAGAAGGACATCACAAACAGCAGCGGTGCAAGCTTCTCACACTCACAAGAAGGACATCACAAACAGCAGCGGTGCAAGCTTCTCACACTCACAAGGAGACCACAGGCAGCTGAGGTGCAAGCTTCTCCCACTCACAAGAAGGACATCACAAGCAGCAGCGGTGCAAGCTTCTCACACTCACAAGAACGACATCACAGGCAGCAGCAGTGCAAGCTACTTACACTCACAAGGAGACGACAGGCAGCAGAGGTGCAAGCTTCTCACACTCGCAAGAACGACATCACAAGCAGCAGTGGTGCAAGCTTCCCTTACACACTCACAGCAGGTACTGTGCCAAGGCAGCAGCAGCAACAGAGCAAGAGTCCCTTACAAAGAACAGGCACAGCACAGAGATGCACAATGCAATCTTCTCATACTCACAGGCAGCAGCGGTGCAAGCTTCTCACACTCACACGAAGGACATCACAGGCAGCAGCTGTGCAAGCTTGTTACACTCACAAGGATACCACAGGCAGCTGAGGTGCAAGCTTCTCCCACTCACAAGAAGGACATCACAAGCAGCAGCGGTGCAAGCTTCCCTCACACACTTACAGCAGGTACTGTGCCAAGGCAGCAGCAGCAACAGAGCAAGAGTCCCTTATAAAGAACAGGCACAGCACAGAGATGCACAATGCAATCTTCTCATACTCACAGGCAGCAGCTGTGCAAGGTTCTCACACTCACAAGAACGACATCACAGGCAGCAGCTGTGCAAGCTTCTCACACTCACAAGAACGACATCACAGGCAGCAGCAGTGCAAGCTTCTTACACTCACAAGAAGGACATCACAGGCAGCAGCAGTGCAAGCTTCTTACACTCACAAGGAGACCACAGGCAGCAGAGGGGCAAGCTTCTCACACTCACAAGAAGGACAACACAGGCAGTAACGGTGCAATATTCTCACACTCACAAGGAGATCACTGGCAGTACACACCACATGAACACACTCCATAACACATAGCAACAATACATTGGCATTTACAATGCCATTAGCTCAAACTCAAATAAATCCGAGCCCGATTGCATTTCTAATGCTTGTTACTATAGCCTTCGCTTGACTAAATGTTTTAATTAATTACATAATCTAATAAAATCAAATGCAAAACTATCTGTATTTCAAAACGGGACAAGAGAAAGATAATTGGCTAAAACGTTTAGTTTATTTATTTATTTTTAAGCCTCTAAATTACATAAGGTAAACATATTTCTAGCACATGTATGTATTCTCAGAAACCCTGGTGTCAATGTAGAAAAGGATATCTTAAAGAAAACATGTTCTAAACATAGGCAGGTAAAAAGCAATAATATAGTGCAGGAAAAAAGCTTAAGTAATAATCATTACAATAGGAAACTAAAACTCTGGCACCATTATAACCGTTGGAATTTATTTCGACACTAGCCACAAATGAATGGTTGCATTTCAAGTCATCTTATATTTGGACAACTATACTAACAAGCCTTGGCTAGATGGAAAAACAAAAATTCAAGGTTGCCTAATTGGCCCCTGCTTCTGACAACAAACAGACTGGTGGATTACAGCCATGAAATGCTGTTACTTGCTTCAAGCTAGCATGGCCCACTGCAAGGATCCGAGCAAGGTTGAAGGTACCCAACACCCACTAAGGACAAGGTAGCCCTCTCTCATGACTTCAATCATTGTGGCTGTACCTGTAAAAGGACAGAACTTTGGATAGCAATCATTTACCCCGGGTATTCTGGCATCTGCACAGTGACCTTGGCTTCCATAATCTTTTCGGGGTGCTTGTATCAAAAGTCATTATTGTTTGTGGGACCTCTCCCCAGTTTTTTTCTTCAATTGTTTAATGATTTTGTCAGCGTTGTGTATTCATAAGTGCGCATCTGTGATGTCTCTGATTTGCTAGATCATAATATTAAATGCATTACCTAACTATTTTTCCCTTTTGCAAATGTTTTCTGGATCAGTCATCTCTTTTGGGGGAACAGGGTGAATCAGAATTCTGAGCCCTAGTTGGATTCTTTTAGTTTCTAAACATGTTTTTAATGTGGTGACCCTCCCACCATTTTGAAGCTTCCTTTTTCTCCTTTTTCAAAGTCTGCAAACCTCTGGGGGTCGACAACAACTAGTCAGGGGGTCCCTGACTGTTTAGAAAATTAAGAAATGTTAGTAATTTTAGCAGTTTCATGGGCTCTGTAAATGTGAAGGGATTTGAAACGGAAGACTAAAAAGTCGATATCCTTAGCTTGATTTCTAGGGCAGCACAAGTACATCAAACAGAATCCAGTAAGCACTTGTATGGGTCTACAAAAACAGAGCATGCATTCCAAGCAAAAAAGACAAAGGGATATGCTAGATTTGCATTTTGTTATCTGGTTGTCAGTGAAATAAAATTGCAATTTTGTGTGCCTTTTTGAGATTTAAATCTTAGAAATGGCTTAAGGAGGTTCCAGTAGTGACTCCTTAGGGGTCAACAGAAGCCAAATGTAGACAAGCATCAATGGAGTGAGACATGAACCACCGGAGGAGCTCCTGCCCTAGAAAACCCCCATCCAGTGGCATCCTGCTATTATTTATGGGCCTGGGGGCAGCTGATGGGAGATACATGCCCGACCCAACCTCCCCACACTGCAAACTAAGCTGTTTGTGGCCATCAGATCTCCATCGGCGAACGGAGGTAAGTACATAAATAAATAAATAAAATGAATCACATTGCGCACGCTGCAACACCAAATGGCGGGAGTGCTTGACTCAAATACATATTTTCTAACCCCCCCCCCTGCTCCCTCCCGGCATAATGGGGAAAACTACTGGGAAGAATGACACAGATGTCAGAGGCCGGGCCACGGAAGACCCCACTGACCTCCCACACACACCAGGGCTGGCTGCCCCTCAAGCGGGTCCACCTGCAGGCCATAACGGCCTTTAGAGTGGTCCTGAAGGCTACAATTGACACTCTGGTGGCAGATATGAGGATCCCTAGAGACAATCATAAACGCCTGGCAGAACGAGCCTCCATGATGGAGAGGGACTTGTCAGAGGTCCCCCCAACCCTGGTTACTATGAAATAATGTCTCACTGAGGTGGAGGCTAAGGTGTGTACACTAAAGGCCAGGGTGGAGGATGCTGAAAACAGCATCAGGGTGGGTGAATGGCTTGCCTGAACAAGTGGAGGGAGGCCACAAGCTGGACTTTTTAGAATGCTGATTGCAAGAGGTGTAGCACAAGAGAAACCTTCCCCTTTCTATTCACTGGAGAGAGCGCACAGGGTGCCAGCGCGCCGTCCTAGACCTGTAGTGGTCAGACTGTTGTACCACAGTGTCCAGGATCACATCCTGAACCAAGACAGACTGGAGGGAGACCTACAAGTCAAGAACAGCAAGGTTATAGTGTTTCCAGACTCTACCAGGGAGGTCCAAAAGCAACTTTCTAGGAGGCAAAACGCTGCCTCCAGAAGCTAGGCCTCTCTTATGCTATGTTGTGCTCCGCCAGCCTGCAGGTGATGACATCAGATGTAGTACAGTTCTTCCAGACCCCAAAAGAAGTTTTGGAGTGGATTGATTGCCACTCGCCGAGCACATCCAGCCAGGATTCCCCACATCATAAATCCATGAGGACAAGGTCGAGCCACAGGGGTAACTCTGCTGGCAGAGTTCAATGGGAACAACTGTGAGCGGAGGAGGTGGTGGTGACAATGAGTGGCAGTGGAACGTGTGCCTTATTGACAGTGGGGGAGGGTGGACCCCGAGACTCAGACTCTGAACGTGGATCCAGTCTGTCCGAGGGCTCTGATGTGTAACTGACCAATGTGACGCCTGGGACTGCTGTTGAACTCATTTAGAAGGGCTTCTTTGCTGGTGTTGTAATTCTAATGGCTTATGCTAGAACTTACTGGGGGAGGCCCAGGGATTACCTGAAGTCTCTCCTACCTCTCCCTCTCTACCTCTTATTGCTGGGTGGCAGTAGCAGCATCTGGGCACACACACGCCCCTCAATTTCAGGTTTTATTAAGTGTGGATTCTCCAGCGGTTGTTTGAGTTTCAAATGCAAGTTTGGATGGCGGGTCGTTGCCTACTTATCTTGGGGAGAGGGAGTTGGGATGATTGTTGCTTGTTGATAGTTTGGGGGGGTATGATTGTCGCATTCCATTGGCTTTTCCAGTTATGTCCCAGTCCTGGGCAATTGTCTCCTGTGGTGCCTTTGAGCTCAGATAGTGGGCACCTCTACTAGACTATAGCTCAGGGCGATAGCGACCATCCTGAATTATAACTTCATATCCTGGAACATTCGGAGGATGCATAGTATGACCAAACAATGCAAAGTCCTTTTATACCTTAACAGATGAGGGAATCACATTTTACTTCTGCAAGAAACACACCTAACAGCTAAACAGGGGCTGCAGTACAGAGATGGCGAGGTGAGGACTACTACACTACTTATTCATCCTATGCAAGAGGGGTCTTGTCTGTGTGCAACCAGGGGTCCCCTTCCAACACACTGGGAACTTGATAGCCCCTCGTGGGCTGCTTCATGGTAGTGGTGAGTAGGACTGCGAGCTGGGATATACAATTATATGTATATGCCCAAATGCAGATCAGGGGACCTTCCTGGGGAACCTGCCCAGGATGTTGGCCCCCTACCTAGTACAGTCTGTCATTATGGGAGGGGACTACAATTGCGTGGCAGATCCCAGCTGGGGCCCGTGGAGGGAGTTCCGTGGGGCAAAACGGGGGACGGGGGAGGGGCAGGATGGGGGGTGCTAAACACTGGAATATGGATAATGTGAGGTAAGTAAACAATTTAATAAATAAAATGAATTTCGTAGCGCGCCCAGCATCTCAAACTGCGATGCAGGGCGCACTACGAAATTCGTTTTATTTATTAAATTGTTTACTTATCTCACATTATACATATTCCGGTGTTTAGCACCCCCCACCCTGCCCCTCCCATGCCCCGCCTTTCTGCCCCAGGGAACTACCTCCACGGGCCACGGCTGGCAGATTCCGTGCTAGATTGTTTCCACCGCCCACTTAGGGAATACCTGATCATAGTACAGCATGTCATTTACAGATTGACAGACTAAATGGGGGCTAATTGATACCTGGCGCCGTATTCACCCACTGTTGAGAGACTATTCCTTTTTTTGGGGGCTCCACGTGCACCTAGGCGCGTTCATTCGCACCCCCCGACATACATGGCTTGATACAAGAGGTGGAATACTTGGCTAAAACCATATTTAACCATAATCCAATCTTCCTCCGCCTGGGATGAGAACGAGAGCGACCCCGCATCCCCACATGGTGGCTGAAGCCAGAATCGCTAGAGGATCAGGTCTTTTGAGGACAATACTGGCACAGCATTCTCCCCACTCATGGAACGTGATGCTTTTAAGACCGTAATCAGGGGGAAGTGCATAGCAGAAACAGTGGAGGTGCAGCGCACTTTACTGGATGAAGTCATGACATCGGAGGCAGAACTGAGAGACGTTGAGGCGCACAGACCAGGTCACCCAGAGATACACGAGGCCCTGTTAGATATCAAAGAGCGTCTAGCAGAGCAAGTTGAAAAACTAAGATGCTTTAGCTACAGGGAATATATGCTTTGTATGCATGCAGAACATGACCGAACTGGATCGCTACTAGCCTGGCTTGCCTACCCTGCTAAATGGGGCTCGGTCATTGTGGAACTCGAGACAGAGCAAGGGGCTCAGCTCTATAGACAAGTGCTATTAACCAATATTTCCGACACCATTACGTTAGCCTCTACATGAGCATATCCAATCACACAGAAAACGCCATTCAGGAGTTTTTGAACCTGATACCCTTGTCGACCTTCACACCTGAGGAAGCCGAGCAATTAGGGGGGAAATCATACCGCAGAAGGTAAGAGGGGTGCTGAAGAATATGGGGCGGAGGAAAAGATCTGGGACAGAGGGGCTCCCCGTCGAATTTTACAGCGCACACAGCGCAGACTTGCCCCTAAATGAATAGAGCTTTACAAGGTGGCTAAGGACTTGAGACATCGCCTGCCTTCCACCCAGGAGGCTGTAGTGGATCCACTGCCTAAAAAGGCGAGACCTGCACATGACTAAGGGAGGTCTCCTGCACCCCGGCACACTGTTTATTGAGCTGGATTCCTCACACTGCCAAAACCAAAGTGACCAGTCGATTCCAGGACTGAGCTTTTATTTCAGCGAAAAGGAAGATCACGAGAAATTGAAAAGCTACTATAATGGACATTTACTCTTAATTTGTTGGGTATGCCAACCCATGCAGGGGCATATATATGTATCGGATGGATTGACATTTGGTCGCAACTTGGGGTGGTGGGTGGAGGGATATAGTTGGTGAATTGTGGATTATGACAGATGAATATGTATTGTTGGTATATTTCAGGATGCCTCTCTTAGGCTTACTGTACGGTGCTGGTTTAATACTTAATGAAATCTGCTATTAAAAAACTGAAGTCAAATGTTGGGTCGCCGAACTAGATGACAATAACAAGGGCAGTTTCTCTTTTAAAATTAAAATATGCATTATCTGTTACTCGCCTTGTCTCATTAAAACAGCTAATGAAGACTACACAGGTAGTTCAGACATGATTTAGTTTGTATAAGAGATAGTGATGCAAGTCTTTTAAAAGTACATATTTACCAGACTGTTATTGCTGTGAAGACGTGCTCAAAATCATGAATTCATGCTTGCAATTTAGTAACATGCGCACACTAGCAGTGTGTGCTCCACGCAGGCCGGGGCCTTTGGCCCTGTGACAGGGAAACGGTCCAACAAACAAGTAATTATTCTTTCCGGGATTCCTAGTTGACTGCACTTTTGAAAGTGCATTTCTCGCAGGGCTTTGGAGTGCATACACGGCAGGAGAATAAGAATGTGCTTTCTGGTGCGAACATGAGGAACAGAGGGAGGTCGGAAGAGTTTCTGTACATGATGTTGCAGGCACCTGGCGCAGTGAAGCAAAGTGGTCGAATATTCGTCGTGATAGTAAGACATCAGTGTGAGTGCGTGAGTGCGTGTCAAAGAAGGTTTCTAACAAAAACATGACATTAAATCACATTTTACAACAGGTGAAAACATGCAGAAGTCACAGAGCTTACTTTTTCCACCAGACTGTCTCTTCTCAAAGCGTAAACCAAGGTCCTTGACATTAGGAACTGGGGGTTGAGGACATCTCATTTCGGTGGACCAAAAAGTATGATTCTACAAACTACCCTGCGCCAGGATCAGCCCCTTTATATTATTGGCATTTAGCCTCAACAAGTCACAACCCAACCAGGCCTGAATTGAAGCACGCCATAGAGAAGAGTCTGCTGAAGCTAAGATGGATGTCGATTGCAAACTGGGAGTCATCAATGTAGGAAACGGAATCTACAACATGGGACCTAATGATGGATCTTAGTGACTGCATAAACATGTCAAACAAATTGGAGAAGAGGAGAAGCCCTGTGGAAATCAGCAAGAGTCTGACCAATGCTCAGAACCCAATGGTGGGAATGCCTGGCCCTATCTTTGACCAAGAAGGAAGAAAATAAAGTCAGGACCACCACATGATGGTCTAGCACTATCAAATGGTGGCACAAGTTAGTATGATCCACTGTATTAAAGCTGGAGGACAAATGTAAAAGAATAAACCCAGCAGGGTAGATAGCATCTGGATTTGATCTCAGTTCGTCATTATGGAGGGACCCGGTTTGCTGAGACTGTCCAGGTGTTTTTAAGTATTACCGTGCAGAGGCAGTAAGAAGCCCTGTGGCCCAGACATTACTCACCCCATATAGTTCCAGGTGTTTTCAACCATTATTTCGCAGAGGCAGTGAAAAGTCCTGCGCTCAAGATATCACCCACCCCAAATAGTTCGAAGACCATATATCGTCAACCTGCTAACTCCTTTCTGAGAAAGTGATCTCAAGTAAAGTGACGACGGGCATAAATAAACTTCAAAACTCCAGAGTAATGTGCATCTGATCGCCTCACAGAATTTACGAGATAGAAGTTCACCATCTTCTTGACTTATACACCGGTCCTTTTAGCCCATCAGCCTAGAAATATCTATTGTTATCACCTTCCTCCGTTATCTTTCAACACACAAGGACTGTTTGGAAGAATAGCAAGTCAATCCATACTTCAGGATAAGAGTTAATGAACTGTTTTCCTTTCGTGCATCTAACAAATGGCACTACATGACTCCATTTTCCTTACTCAGTAGGAATCTTCTAGACATTATCCTAGCTAGTTATATACAGTGAATTTTGAGACGGAACCCTGATGAAGGCAATGCCGAAACGCAGGTAGAATAACAACACGCCGCCAGTTTCTATACATCGTGTTTATTTATTGCCACATTAGTATATTGAGATCATGGTTTTGATCACTGAATTAGCTGTTGTATCTCACTAGGTTTTTGGACCTTTGTATATTAAATTGTGCAATATTAATTCCTGCAATTATGACACTGAATGATTGTCATGTTGTTTTGAACATCAATTGGTCTATGGGTTTGACTATCAATACATATATACGTATCAAAAAATATTAAAAAAAATATTTTCATATAGGAACCGATTTAATAAATATCTATTTTGAATATATTTCTATTGTTAATGTCTTTGAATTATTTTGAACTTGTTTTACCCGCATATGTTATAATCCACCTTGTCCAGGTGTTTTCTTACCCATTATTATTTAATCTCAGTTCGGCCAGGGCTTTGACCAGAGTTGTCTCCATCGACATCTCTCATAAAAAGCTAGACTTCGAGGTGTCTAAAATGTTTAAGGTTGAAAGGTAGTTAGAAAACCTGATTTCCAGTTTTGATTCTCCTAGTTTAGTACCTTGCCAACATAAAAACATGCCTTAACTATAGTCTGTCACATGTCCGTCAAGGGTCAACCATGACCCAAATAGGCAGTGCCCACTGCCTTGAAGCCACTTGATGATGCATAGTGCTTGGCAAAAATAATCTGTTTTACGTTACATTACAGTTCATTACCCTCTTGCTCTTTCAACCATTATGTCATTGTCAACACATGTATGTTAGATCATTTAAAAACGCGTCCCTACCGTTTCAAGTTTTGAACGTTTGTTGTCTGCATGATTGAACCTCACACATGAAAACACCTTCCCAATTTAGCAAATTTAATCTGACAACAATTACTTTTAATGAGAACAGATATTCTTTTCAAAAATTAAAGGCCTTGAACCAAAAGTAGTATTTGTAGAAATGGAATCCGATCTGTAGGCCTGAGCCACGAAAATCATACATTTATTTCTGTGGTTTTAAGCCGTAGTTTGGAGGAGATTTACACATTTTCTAGAAAACTTTTGGAAAACTATAACCATAGCATTACAGGAATATCCCGTGTGGGACTATGCTTAGAAAAGATGATGAATGCATACAGATACACAGCTTTGTGAGTTTTCAACAAAGTTTTATGGTACTCTCACACTGAAAAACCCACTCTTTGCCACTAGGTGTAGATTTACTGCCACACACTATTACACCCATTAACCATACTTTTCTGTATGGGTACCTCAAACTATGAGTGCAAAATTATATTTTGTGAATTGACCAAGTCTTTGCATTAGTAATAATTCCATTTGCACATCTAAGGTGAACGTAAATCACAATGACAAGACTTTACATGGCCAAAGTTTAGACCCTTTCCTGTCTGCTGACACAGGGCCACCCACTCCTGTCATGTACTGATTTTCAGAAGTGTAATAACCGAGTATAGTAGAATGTTTGTTGCTGACTGGAAGTTATAGAGCTTTATTCAAATAAATATAAGGATTTCTTTTCATTCACTATACTGCATTTTTCAAATAAATACAAGGATTTCTTTTCATTTACTATGCTGCATTTTAGAGAAAAGGTGTTGGCATCCATGGACGCAATCCCACTAACGACTCCACAAGTTCTCTTGTTTTAAAAAAGGTATTAGGATGGTAGATTTCCATAGTTGCCATCCAACCAGTGCCCAAAGAGTGTACCTTCCCACATCCCCAAAAACAACAATCTTTAAAGATACTTTCTAGGCATTCCCATTGTTAAGTTTTTGGTCCTTTGCTATCCCTGGCGATAGGCCCACCCACACTTGTGGGGCACCATTTGTATCAGGGGAAGTGTTGACATCCAGTTTAGTGGGACTTTTGCCAAAGGCAATACATTCTGAAGCTTTCCATGAAAGATATGTGAGAACATTCTGTTTCAGTTAACCAACGTTTTTGCAGAACTCTTTGGTTAAGAAAAACTGGTAGTAGTTATATAAGTCATGAATTCCTGGCATCTTCCTACATCTTAATTTTTCTATAATGTCTGGGTTGACAGCGTTCTTTGAGTGCCTCCAAACCTGGTCCCATATATGACAAAAAACTATTTAAAAAAAAAAAACTATCTTGAAAGCATCATTTCCTGCCATCAAATGGCTGCTTATTTGGTCCTTTCCAATCTTTTGCTATAAGCCCACTCATATATTCAGGTTTCTGTTTTTATCAGGAGAAGCATTGGAAAACAGAATAGTAGGCAATTCTGCTATTATCTAGAGACTTTTTCTATAGGTGTGGCTTCCCAATAAAACCCATTGTTCACAACGCACTACTAATCATCTGGCATAATGGGTCTCGCATCTTACGCTGATGACACACAGTTGGTGCTCGCAGTGCATAACGATGGAGGTGCAGTAGCAGCCAATTTCCAGCAAGGCATGCTGGCCATCAGCTCTTGGATGGCCCATAATTGCCTAAAACTTAACTCTGGAAAAACAGAGGTAATGATTTTTGGCAAACTATCGCCAGGCTGGTCCCCCTCCTGATGGCCGTCCAAATTGGGACCCGCCCACTACCAGTATCCAAGGTCAGAAACTTGGGCTACATATTCGACGCCAAGCTGTCCTTCGTACCTCATGTCAATTCAGTGGTGTCTTCATCATTCCACAAACTAGGAATGATAAAAAAGCTCTTACCATTCCACCCACTCAGTGCTGGAAAGACACTAGTGAGCACTTTATTCATGTCTACTATTGATTACTGTAATGGTCTCTTCATAAATGCACGGAGCGAAATTCTCAATAAACTACAACTAGTCCAGAACTCAGCGGACAGAATCTTATCAGGAACTCCCAAGTACAAACTCATCTCAAAAGTGCTCCGACAGTATCACTGGCTTCCAATAAAAAAACTGCATTAAATTCAAGCCTCTCTGTATCGCTTACAAGGCATCACGTAGCCTCGGACCTGGCTTCTTGAGGGATGCCTTGGGTGCTTACATCCCTAACAGGACTTTACGGTCATCCACAGCAAACCTGCTAAGGGTTCCCTGCACCAAGACAGTCTCATGGGGTGACAGACGATTCACTGTTGCCAGAGCAAAGCTATGGAACTCCCTTACAATACACATCAAATCTAGCCCAACCCTACTTGCTTTCAGGAAAATTACAAAAACATGTCTATTCAGCCAATAGTCTATAGTCTCTGGTTTTTGCTCGCAGTCCACAGTGCAGAGACACCCACAGGTATTTGCGCGCTTTACAAATTGTAAAAATAAATAAAAATAAATAAATCTGAAACTCAGAGCCGTACGCATAACCCTTATCCCATACTCAGATTATTGGGTAGATTTAAAAAATGCTAACTCTCAGACACCATTTTGGGAGCAAAAAGGCAAACAGGCAACTGGGAAGCAACTGTGGGAGATGAGGTAATTTGCCAATGGTGTACTGTTGGCATTTGTTCTACAGCTCTGCAAACTGGGACAAGTACACCCCTTCTGCACTTGACTCACATGGTAACAAGGATGAGCAGTCCTAGACTTCTCAAGTAGGTAGTGTGGGGGTGCCAGAGATTAGAACTCAACAGTAAAAAAGTAACAATAATGTGCAGTCCAGCCCAGTGTGTATCCTCGTAAAAAGAAAATACTTTAATATTACAGCTAAATAAAATAAACAATTCCTAGTCAAGCATTAAACCCACTTTTGTACCCCCCCCCCCATTTAGGAAAATATTCCAATGTTGTTGGTAACTTCTACCAAAGAACAGGTATAACCATAGAACAGGCAGAGGTGCAGTTCTCTAGAGACTATCCTGTAGACAAATTAGTAGATCAGTTGAAAGAGCTCTTGCAAAAAATGTCCACACTGTCGACAGTTTGTGTTCTTATAACAGATTTACCTCTGCACAACCAATTCATTCTTTCATGTTTAGGTCCCTCTTTTCCGGCTCCTGGAGATGAGGCGTGTGCTGCATTGGCTGGTGCATTCATCAGACCTTCACCTTCAGCCTCAATTCTGGTGATGTGGGACTGCAGTGGTGGACTTGCTCTTGACTCTAACTGCTGGGGATGAGCAGTGCAGCAGGCCTGCTTAGTGGGTGCTTATCTTTGGCAGATGTGACCTCTGAGCCGTGATGAGTCTGGTGACCATATTCTGCAGTTGCATCCTCTCAATCCAGAACATGGCTTCTGCTTCAGAGGCAAGGACAGCTCCTTCACCAGGTATGCCAAAGTCAGGCAGCAGCACCGGTACCTTGGGCAGGCTGCAAGAGTGCAGGAAAACCCATATTGCTTTCGGGCTTAATTTCTTTATTCTGTCACTAAGGAACAGCACTAGCAGATCAGGAGACCCCTCACATTACAGGTTGCCTCACAGTTGGATTTCTCCTAATGGACATGCAGGCTTCTAGGCAGCAGGGAAACTCACAGCTTCAACAAGTTGTCAAGACTGGGTGATGTCCTCTCACGTCTAGAAGACTGGGTTTCATTCAGACACCAGTCTTGGTCAAACAGAAGCTCTATGAATAATCCGTTTCATGGCCAAGTGGAATGTTGAATTTGAATGAAGTCGGACAGTTGGAGCCCTGTTCTTATTCATTTGTAAAACACTGGATCTGGATCGATTGCCTAAAGTGGTGCAACCGATATTGGGTGGTTTCTTTCCAAATGTAATTGGCTGGCTTAGTGACCTGAAAGTTCATGGCTCTCATAGCCGGTAGCAATGGGGCTGGCTCCAAGAGTATCTAAAACAAGGGCACACTAAAGTGTGTGATCTCTGCACCTGCCTGTCATCAGCCTTACTGAGCAGCACTTAGGGAAAGACAAAACTGCAGGTTCTGTCTAGAAACCTACTCTTTTTTAACAACAGATACTGCTAACCCACTTTTTCATTTCTACAATCAACGAAATGGCATCAAAAGGACCTCATTGAATTCTCTAAGGATAGCCATGTCTCCATTCCTCACTTCAATGTCTGAGTGTCCCCATCCAGCCACAGGAATGCAACCAATACACACTCACTGCCAGGGGAAACTGTATTCACCTTCTAGCTTGCATGTTGATAAACGAGGAACCATCCAAAATGGATCCCACTGGCTCAAGCACTCAGACTTTCACCATACACATAATCTGCATATAATCTGGTAACCATACATATGATACACATTCTCCCTACTGACAAACACTTGGTACCCACACAGAAAGTCAGAATAAGGATCTAAGGGTCACATTAAAGGATAACTCTACACAAGTCGGATCAGTAGCCTGAACAATGTAATCCCATGGTGGCTATGAAGACATTCCTGATGCTCCTTCCAGGTCACAGACAGGTTCTGTATTTTGAAATTATTAGGGACAGGTCTAGGCCACAGTACACATACTAGATTAGTATGGTTGCAGGGGCAACAAACAGTTAGGATACCAGTTTCACATGCATTAGGGTCAATCCATATACCCTGCGAAGGACATTCCTGCCCCAACACTTATCTTTCCTTTGTATCCTATTTTCATATATTACAATGTTTTATATCAAGTAATGCACGAAAAATCATTGTAAGGCATGGTTTGGTTCTTGGCTCTAAGTGTTGAGAGTTTGTGTACAAACTATAAGCATTAGAGAAGCTGGTTGCTTGATATACTTTAAAAAGCTATAGGGCAACGAGCCCAGTTTCATCCCTTGGTCAGACCATGCCCTGCTCTCATTTCTCTGGTCACCTCTGGACGAAACCTACACAGTGAGTCTCTCAAAGAAATTCACTCGGATCTGGTCTAAGCTATCAGTAGAGGAGTGGAGTGGGAATTGGCTTTGAGGAGATCCACCCCGCCTCGTCTGGATGCTAATGAGGCCTTTAACAACTGGTTGGACTCTACATTAGATAGACTTCATGCTTCCCAAGAAAGAGGTCCATCATCGGACGGGCCCTAATAAAAAACCTTGGTATTCAAGGGAACTTAAGGAAGTTAAGGAAGTTAAACAACAGTGTAAACGGGCGGAGAGGAAATGGAGGAAAGACTTCTCTCCCCTTGCCAAAGAGGAATATAAATCAGTGCTCAGACTGTATAAAAATCAATTGAAAAGCACTCAATCTGCGTACTTCCAAGACAAAATCCAGGAAGCATCTAATAGGCCTAGGGAAATATTTAAAATATTTCAAGAATTAACTACTCCTCCCCAGGTTACTGTGCCTGCACCCGACCCCCTGAAACGTTGCGAAGACCTGGCAGCCTTTTTTGCCGCTAAGGTAACTAATATCTATGCTGGCTTTGGGCCACCTGTTCACCTCCCCGGCAGCAAGGAGAAGGAGTTGACGTTCGCGGAGGTTATCCCTGACGCTCCAGGTCGTCTCGATACGTTCCCGCTGTTGGATCTGGCTACTGTTGAACGACTCCATAGCAATTTAAAATCAGGATCCCCCTTGGATATTGCGCCGCCTTCTGCCCTCAAACAGGTGTCGGGGACAGTCTGCCCTGCCATAATGCATGTTATCAATGCATCTTTGGAGTCGGGAGTAGTGCCCCCCTCCTGGAAGTTGGCGAAAGTTAAGGCCCTCCTGAAAAAATCTAATTTGGACCCTGAAAACTTGGCCAACTACAGGCCTATTTCGTTGCTACCCGGAGTTAGTAAAATTGCTGAAAAGCATGTTAATCATGTACTTTCTTCGTTTATAGAGACGACAGGAGCCCTTCACTCATCCCAGACGGGATTTAGAGCCAAACAGGGGACAGAGACGGCGTTGGTGGCAGTGGTGGAGGCGACCAGGAGCATTGTGGATGCCGGAGGCTGCGCGGCGGTGGTCCTTTTGGACCCCAGCGCAGCCTTCGACACGGTTAATCATCCCCTCCTGCTTCATCGTATCCGCCTGGCTGGAGTTGCCGGAAGAGCCCTCGAATGGCTCCAGTCTTTCTTGTCTGAGAGATTTTTCTCTGTTTTTGAGGAGGAGGCGTCATCAAGCCAGCTCCAACTGCATCACGGCGTTTCCCAGGGATGCTTACTCAGCCCTACCATGTTTAACATCTACATGAGACCATTGGCTGAGGTGGTACTTCCCTGGGGAATTCAGCTTGTCACCTACGCTGATGATACTCAGTTGGTCGTGTCCCTAGCTGGAGTGAAGGACTGCCTCCTTCTTGAAACTAAATGGGTATAAAACAGACATCATGCTTCTGCGTTATAAAGCTCCCATTAACCTGGACCCTTGGTGGCCGAACTGTCTGGGTCCTCCACCCCCCCCCCCCCCCCCCAAGAACCAGATAAAGAGTCTGGGGGTTTGGCTTGACTCCTCCTTGGGATTCCAAGTACAAGCAAAGAAGGTGGCGGCAACCTGCTACGGACTGATTAGGGTCCTTAGAAAGGTCCTCATTCTTCTTCCGCCTGAGGCCAGACGCATGCTAGTCCAGTCGCTGATTCTCTCGTGGCTGGACTATGCAAATGCTGTTTATTTCGGGCCCCCAGTAGGATCCATTCATACACTGCAAGCGGTGCAGAACTGTGCAGCTCGGCTGCTTATGAATGTACCCAGACGCAGTTCGGCGAGGGCTGCACTGCGACAATTGCATTGGCTACCGATTCATGAGAAAATCACGTTTAAAATCTTGTGTATGGCACACAAGTCTATCTGGAACGACGGCCCCAAGATTCTTCTTCCCCTGTTCGGTGTACACCAATCTCTCAGATCCCTTAGGTCCAATCAGCGTAACCTGCTGGTGGTACCTAGGGAGAAGCGAGCCCGAATGGGTGGTCGCCAACTCTCTTTCCTAGCAGCCAAGTGCTGGAACAACCTCCCGGATAACATCAGGCTTGAAAGTAACCATCTCGCCTTCAGGAAGCGATCAAAGACACATCTGTTTCAGTGAATGTCTCTCTGAGCTTTTTGGTCTAACAGTGCTGGGATGCCTCAGGGTAGCCATGCGCTATAGAAATGAGTATTCATTCATTCATTCATGACTAGCTACCAGCCTTTTTATTGATACAGCATCTAAACTTTTTCCCTATGAATAAAGTTGGTTAAGGGAATTAGTTGCTGTGTATTTTATGCACCCTTTTAAGTTATATGTTTGTCACTAGCAGACTGTCTCTGCTTCTCACATTTTGTCACATATCTGTGTTGTTTGTGTTTGGACACTTTTTCCTTCTTTCTTTGAGAACCAAGTGACTACCGATGATGAGACAGGGGCTTGTCTGGAAATTACATACCAGTTACCCCGTTGGTGGTGTTTCCGTGAGGTGTCACTTGGTCTTCACACATTTTTTCTGAGGAGAGTGTGATCCCACACCTTGAGGGTGGAGTGTTGTGATAGACCTAGTTGGGTCATACGACTGGGTGTTCATTGTTTCTGTCAAGGAAAATTGGTTTTTATGATTCTGGGCGCATAGCAGTGAAAGTACCTCCACAATTTTTGGGTGGTTCGGGAGTAGTTATCAGTACTATATGACTGTTCTTCTTCCCTACTGACTTCCGTTGTCGCCCCTGGACAGGGTCTTGTTGACTGTTCTATAACTTTTGAGTGGAGGGCGACCCTGTCTGTTTTTCCCTCTGGGCTCCTATTGTGGTTTTGACACCAACCCTCACACACATCACAGGATACACGCTCAACTCCATCTTCATGGCCGGTGACAGAGTCAATTACTGCAATGTCACAGAGTTCACCTTGACAGACCATGCCATCATCCACTTCATCATCACAGGATCTACCGCCCATTCTGACACTCCGACCAACCTAGAACAGGCTGTCCAGAACTCAGCCTGGGTCAATGACTGCGCCGACAGAGTTGCCCCCGCCCCCAAGCACACCAAACTCAAGAGATCATCCAAATAGGCCAGTTGGTACACCACAGAACAAAGCGCCACAAAACGCAACCGCAAGTGACTGGAAAGGAAATGGAGCACCAACAAGGACCTTCAGACTGAGCTACATTCAAGACATCCTTCAACCAATACCACTAACTCTTGAAATAGATGAAAAGGAGCTCCCTTGCCCCCAGCTTGGAACTCTGTTCTAACCACAGAAAAGAACTCTTCAACATCGTCAGACAGTTCTCCAACCCCTCAGTCACTAAAAACATCATCACCCCTTCCCAGGAACCCTGCAACACCGTGACGGACTTCTTCCATCACAAGATCTTCACCATCTACAAAAAATTCAAACCCCAACACACCATCACCAACATCCTCCTCTTCGCTCAGACAGGTGCAAACCCCAACCACCTGCTCACAATATGAGACCCGCCCACTACTCAAAGTACCCCAGCCATCATGAACTCTGTCCACTCAGGAGCACCCAATGCATCCATCTCCACTGGTACCTTCCCTGAAGAATGGAAACAATCAGAGGTCAAGCCCCTTCTCAAGAAACCGTCCACTGACCCCAGCAAACTCAAGAACTATCTTCCCATCTCTCTGCTCTCCTTTCCCACCAAAGTCTATGAAAAGGCCATTAACCACCTACTCACACCTACTCACAGAACACCAGGAGAAAAACAATCTTCTGGACACCTAGCAATTCGGATTCCGCGCCAACCCCAGCATTGAAACTGCCTTGATTGATGCCACTGACAACATTAGAACCCTTGTTGACCGGCGAGAAACAGCAGCCCTGATCCTCCTCGACCACTCAGCAGCTTTCAATACCGTATCCCATCACACACTTATCATAAGGCTTCACCAAATTGGACTTCAAGGAGATGCTTTCAAATGGACCACTTCCTTCTTCACCAGAAGAACCAAGCGAATCTGCCTGACACCTTTACCTCTGAACTTAACAATATCATCTGCAGCATCCCTCAAGTCTCGTCCCTCAGCACTATACTGTTCAACACCTACATAACCCCCTTGGCCAACATCGCCAGATCCCATGGACTAAAGATCATATCCTGCACTAGGGACACTCAGCTCATCCTCTCGCTATCAGAAGACCCATCCACCATAATGGCCAACTTCCACAGGTGCATGACGAGCGTCGCTGACTGGATGAAAGACGACTGCCTAAAACTCCACACAGACAAAATGGTGCTCATCCTTTGTGAACAACACCTTGCCGTGGAGCGATGTCTAGTGGCCTTCCAAACTAGGACTCTCAACCACTCGGACAGACCATGCCCGCAACATTGGCATCATCATGGTCAGCAAGTTCACCATGAAAAACCAGATTAATGCAGTCTCCTCCACCTGCTGTCTCACTCTTCGCATGCTTTGTAAGATCTTCAAATGGCTCCCCGTCAGCACCAAACAAACCGTCACTCAAGCCCTAGTCACCAGCAAACTGGACTACGGCAACGCACTCTACATAACTATAAGCTTGCTCCTCCTGAAGAGACTGCAAACCCTACAGAATTCAGTGTCCAGACTTATCCTCGACCTCCTAAAGCAGAGCCACAACACCAACCACTTCAAGAAGCTATACTTGCACCCCATTCAGAAGAGATGTAAATTCAAGATGCTAATCCACTCTTACAGTGCTTGGATACCTTCACGGGTGATTAGCCATGCTTTATAAGTCCTGTTCGATTGAGAACAACTTTTTACTGCAGTATCCCAGCCAGGAGTGAAAAAATGAGTTCTGAAACATTTGGGGGTGATTATGATGGCGATCCGCCCGCCATCACAACCTTATTTACCCCCGCCATATTACCATGGTGGGGGTATTGCGGCATACGCAAACTGCGTCTGCTGCTTTTCCGCCGGTAGGCAATTATTACGATTGCCGGCTGGGCGGACTTGGGCACTAATATGGTGGAGGTGACTACCTCCTTTCCATTTTTAAAAAAAAAATTGTTTTTTTTAAGACCTTTATTGTTCTAGACAGTCCGTCTCACATTCACACAGCATGTAGCCTACAACCCACTGGGGCCGGCCGCGATGGTTGGTAAACAGGGAGTAGTGGGCAAGATGACACAGCCGTTCAGCCGACAACCCGGGGGTCCGGCGGCGTAGTTTAAGGAGAACATGCGGACATAATAGAACACATAGCACGATTAATAAACAGGTCCATAGATTTTCCCATTTTCCACAATCAGTCATGTAGGCACGTCAGCGCGTCCGCGACATTTGTAATATCTGGGCAACAACCTATATCCACAAAGAGTGTGTAGCGACAGAGGTAAATGCTAGGTATGGTGTGGATAGGTTACCGAGGGATCGAAAGTTCTATGTGTGTGAAGTCGCTATGAAGTGAGCACGTGTATATTAGTATAGCTCACTAATGCAGGCAAGTGAGCTCGCATCACCGGTGACGGCAGAGCATGTTCATTATAGTCAAGGCTAAGATATTCGACAACCTAATACTCATGGCGTCCCTCAGTGTTAGCCATGTGAGTGCACACAGCAGAGGTGAGAGGTCGCTCCCATGCTTGGTCTTCCAGCGTCAGGGAGGGGGGTCCATCCTCTCGGCAATTTGCAGTGCGCGTGTACAGGGGATGACCAGATGTTTTCACGTCGGGAGTGTATCATGCCTTCAGGCATGTGTTGTCCCGTGGCAGTATCACGGCGCGTGGAATGTCGCTGTCTATAGCAATATAGGGTTCGGTCGGGGAACATGACCGATGCGTAAAAAAAGGCAGGTATAAACGCAACAGTGGAGTAATAGCGGGGCGGGAGTGGGAGAGCAGCAGTGTTGTCAGCGTGGTATGTGATGAGAGGTCGTCAGTTAGTGGTCTCGGGGGGGGGAGGGCAGCGAACCGTTATCGGTGGTGGGGCATGTGGCGAGAGTGATCAGGGGGGGAGTGAGCACTTGGGCGTGGGCGCAGTGCAGTTCATATGTGGCCATAGCGGGTGAGCGAGAAGCAAAAGCACTAGTAATGGCATGGGTGCAGCGTACCTACCTCCTTTCCATGGCGACATCGAAAGGCAGGCGGGGAATTGCTTTGGGGGTCTGTTGTGGGTCCCCAGGGGGTTAGGGGGATGGGGGGCTATACTACGGGGGTACCTATGGTAACCCCCTACATTACCATGCACAAGGTGGCAGGCAACAAGCCGTTTTGGCATTGCGGCAGGTGCTGCTGCCACAATGTAAAAATTGCGGAATGCGAACGCCAGGGTGGAGGTCGTATCCTAATCAGTGGCGCTGGACCACCACACGTCTGGCGGCCGGTCCCAGCACCGCTACGGTGGTCTGCCCGCCATCCTAATGCGTCCCTTAATACTTTTTTGATGCCCATAAGAAGACTGAGCTCAAACATCAGTCCAGGGGAGACAGTTCTTATCCAGCCTTCGATTGCACCTCAATCTGCTAGCAGCTTTTTCAGATTCCACAAATTTTGGCTTTCACCGGAAGCTCTCAGAAACTTAATTGTACTTCTTGAGGTCTGTCCTCTGCCCACTGTAGGAAATACAGCTAGCACACCTGATGACACTGCTTCCAGCATCTGACTCTGAGACACACCTTCTTCAGCCTGCCTTAATATTATATATTGCAATGACCTGATCGGCATATTTGACTTTTTGAAGACAATGCAATATCAAGTTTTGAAATCCTCTCCTCTCCTCTGGTGAATTCAGTGCTTAAAATAAGTAAGTGAGCATTCTATTTAGTGATTGGCAGAAGCAAGACATCGACTGTTGACTGTAAGATGTCCTGCTTTGCCAAACCTCTGGTTTCCGCAGCTCATTAGGAGGTAAACCACAGTTTGCTGACTGCAGAACCTCCGCTTTTTCTGTCTTCAGAAACCAGTACCTGACTGCCCGTACACCACAGGGCCACCAGTTTCTGCATGTTTAACATGGTTACGGTGGGCCTTCTGACACTGATAAAAAGCCATTACACGCAGAATAAAAATTGACAAAACAAGTCCCTGACACACTGGAAGAAATGTCATTGTGTGTCAAAGAGGTTTTGTTGTGTAACTCTCCTTCTTAACAGGGCCAACCACAATTCTTAATTGATCAACTGTACTTACTAACAGACCGATATTTCGCATAGGACACTTTGAAAAAACTCACAGCAACACAATCATTGTTCTGAATTTTTAACTATCTGACATAAGGGAGCACTGATTTCCAATACTTCCATGTCAATGAAAGCTACCAATGACTTTCATTAAAATAGTCAACTAATTTTTCTCCTGTTTCCCTTTATCAACTTTCTTGAAATATCTGTGGCAATTAACTGCTACATTTCTCCATTAATGACCTTGGCTATGTTCTATTTCTTATTCCTTTAATTGCATTGCTAGATTGGGGTGCTGATCCTTGCACCCCCTAAAGAACCTTCCTCACCTTAAGCCCACCCTTGCAGTGTTACTGAGGGAGCTTAGACAAAACTCACTTGAAGTCTTAGGCTACTCTCCTATCTCTGTCTCCCACGGTTGATACCATCATTGATAGTTTATTTTTGGTGGATTCAAAAAAGTGGTTAACGATGTAGCATGAAAGAGAGGGGATTACTGAGTAAGGTGCCCGTGTAGCCACCAAGAGTGCTGCCTCCTATGGAGATTCTTTTATCAGAAGGGGCAAAGTAAGACCCTACTCTGGATATGAGGCTGTGTGTGGAGAGTTGCCTGGTGAACTACATACTTTTGTATAAGAAGCTTAACTTGCAAACTCCTCTGTTGATAAAACAGAGTGTATTGAACAATTTAATCTGGGTACATGGATCAGAGGATACTGGGTTAGCAGGATTAAAGTGATTTTGAGGGCAGGCAGATGCATTAGGAGGCAGAGTCTCTGTGGTCTACAGTTCGGAACCAACGCAGAATTTTCATCAGCATAAATGACAAGGGAAACCTATGCTCTGCGTCTCTGTGCAGGTTGATAGTTATTAATTATTTATTTAGTTCATTAACCATTCTGTATGGTGCTATCCTGTCATTTTACAGCAACACAGAGATTGTTGATTCAGTAAATTGAATGTGAACTAGGGAAATAGCTATCAATACTGCAGCACATCTAGTGTCACTGGGGCCCAGGGCTGTGAGAGGGCACAGGGATAACAACTATAGATGATTTTGTAGCAAACTCTGGGTTTGGAGGTATTAGTCTTGCTGAGGGCTCATGGCAACCTTGATACCCCACTGCCAAGAACTACGAATTGTTGTGATGATTCAAGAGAATGTCAAGGAGATATCCAGGCAGACCGATGGAAGGGAAAGGGCAGAGGATAATTGTATGCCTTGCGTCAGTACTGAAGCTTTGCTCCGATTTGTGATTTCCAAGCCCATTGATAAAAGGCAGATGTAAACTTTAAAGTGACAAGAACTCCATACCCAATAAAAAATGTTCAACATTGATAGACAGAAAACTATACTTGTCTTTATTCCCTGAAAGGCTAATTAAAACACAACACCGTTTTCATATGGAGAGAGAAGGCAAATGGGAGTCTAAAGCTCAGCTATTTTTTATCAAGCTGGGTCTGGGGGATTAGAGAACTAATTTATCCACTGTAGGAGCCTGTGTACAACCTCGTGGTCACAGGTTCAAATCATGGTGGGTCCACTCAGCCTTTCATCCTTCTGAGGTCGATAAAAGGGTTAACAATAAACATCTTTGAATCAGTGCCAAGATACCCTTGGGTGAATGCCCTTTACAAATACACATGTTATGTTACAACTAATTTGTGCGCTATTACTTCCGGAGATTAAAAATATATTTTAATTTACATTGACCAATGAGATGCACCCGTGGATCCTGCTTAACAACACAGGTTTACCTGATTATCACCTAGGCCATGTTATATGGCAGTATGTGACTGAGACACATTCTGTGCCCTTGACTATGCTGCATTTAAAGGTCAGCATAAATTAACAATTTATGGAGAGACAAGCCTCCAATCAATTCTGAAAGTAGATAATATTAAAAGCACGTTAAAAACAGAAAGCATGTTATTGTTTTCTATTGTCACATCACCTCAATAGAACAATTGAGAACAAATTTAAAGTTATGAAAACAGTTTAGAATCAACGAAAGTATTCAGCAAATCTTGTGCCAGCTTCTTGAAAGATCCTTACCATGGGTGCCGAGAAGCCTGCTCACACGTATACCTCTTACTGGGGTCTTTTTCCATCAATCGGCGAATAAAGTCTTTTGCTGCAAGAAATGGAACAGCAGATTGCAATGCATTAAGTACATGTTTGTGTCCTCCTAAACTTAAAAAATCGCTTGTGTGCCTGACTATTATGAAACAGCCGGAAACAAAAATGTTCAAGACACTAAAGCGTTTGCTGAATTACCCATGGTACTCCAATTTATCATATATCTTTTTTTAATAACACATTTTATTAATTTTCGATGATTCCATCTGGGCAGACGCCCTACATGAAAACATTGACACTGGGAAAATCCGGATATACACTGTTGGTGTACATTATTGACTACAATAAACTTGCAATAAAACAAAAAAAATTGCAGACAGTTCCCCAACCCATGCAGTGAATTAGGTACTCAAACATGCAATATAGGTATGCTGTGTGCAGTCTGGGGTGATCATGAGAATGGTAATAAATATGGCCAGCAGGGGGTCTGTGGAGGAAGGTGAAACCCCGATATGTTGCCCATTGAGACCATATTTTCCTGTGTTTCCGGGGGCAACCTTGTGCCTGCAATTTATCATATTTTTAATGTGTTTCCTCTACAGCAATATTGTCAGTCAATTTATTGTATTTTTATAGATCAAAGATGTGTATTGAGCATGAGCAGAGACCTCACGTAGAGCCATCAGTTGGCGATGAAGAAATGCAAGGTCCCTCCTTTTGCATCAAGATGGTGGCTTATGACGTAATGCGAACCTCCTTACTGTTTTACTAATTTTAATGTATTTCTAGCTGGTGAAGTCACCACAGGATGCGTCATGACAGTATTACACTAGTGGCAGTATACGTTTATTAATGCTCAGTTGTTCAATACATCCCTTGGTACAGCACAGTGCAGAAATGTCACATTTTCACATGAACCAAAAAAGGGTAAATCATAAATTAAAAAAATTACTCATTCTCCTGGATGAAACAAAAGATAGGTAAACTACAGTTACTTTCAGTAAGTCTTAAAACATGATAACATGGCAGGTGGAACTGCTCCGTCTCATTCCTGAACTATATAATAGTCTCTTATGTGAAAAGAGTTTGAACGTAAAATTTAAACTGCGGTCCTTTGTACTGTAAGGACCACATGATGGCTGTGCAGAACTAAAACATAAGACTACAAAATAAATAACGTAATTGAAAGACCGATGTTCTCCACTAAAATTAGAGTAATTATGTATAGCTGCTATTGAGTAAGCTGCTTAAGTTCTGCTTATGTCTAATGGGCCAGTTTCATTGTGCACAATTTCTACCGTAACTGAAAGACATTTTCACTCGTGCAAGGATCATTCCACAGAATGGACAGTAGGGACGTATCTGCTTCTTTGGCTCATGATGTGCAGGTTCCCCATAGGCCGCCAACATTGTTCTGACGCACCTGCATCTGCATCTATTGTGCTTCATCATTTTCCATCATTTGCAAGTCACCAGTTTAAGTCACTGTCAGAAAGTTGCTTATTAATTTGTGAGGAGGTACCTCTACCAACTCGGTAAACTCATTCTGGTTTCGGTAGATCACAGTTCTGAGAGAACCTCTGCTCAACTCCTGTTAGCTATGGCACAAGAAGTAGGCAATCACCAGAGACGTGCATGCTAAGTTGAAATAGAACCAGCAATTTAAAAGTAAAGAACGCAAAACAAATACATCTTAAACAAATTTAGAAAACTAGAGAAAACATTAATGAGCAAAGATACCAAGAGCATAAAAATATGTTAAAGGGAATTGGAGATCTTGTGTTTTTAAAGTTCTAGGGCAAAAAGCACCAAGGAGAAGTAAAGTATCAAGCAAAAGTCACTGTTTGCTGTTGACTGGGACCTTGGCATGATTTCAGGACAACACGATGGAAGGGAAGCCAGATACACCAAGCGGATCATTCCAGTTAAAGTTTTTACTTACTGACTTAGGGGCCAATTTCGATGTTGGCGGAGAGGGAACTCCATCACAACAGCAATGGAGTTTCCTTCCCACTAAGACAGTGGTCCGCCCACCTGATTTAAATGCAGGTGAACCAGAGGTTTGACTATGGCAGTGACTACACTGTCACCGCCATTGCCAAACTTCTACGATGGCCCGATGGAGCAAGGGCCTTTAAAGAACTGGCTAGATGACCATTTGTCCAATTAGGATGGATGGACATACAGCCTTTTTGTACTGTTCGACATTGCCAGGTACACCCTGGCAGTGAGGGACAGTAAAAACAAACAAGCATCTGCAATGCAATAGGTCTCGCATTTACACAAGTTTGACCTATTGGCATTGTAAATGACTGCCTTTTATTTATGTTTTTTTTTTAACACCTTAACCGCGGCGGCAATTCTGCCGCAGTGTGGGGGGTTCCATTAAGTGGGCGGGGCCACGTCGGCCAACGGACGTGCTCAGCACTACCAAGGTAGTACTTGCGACGGCCGTTGGCCGGCGGGCGCACTTGAAGAGTTAAAACGGTAAGTAAAAGGCATTGTCATTTACAATGCCAATAGGTTATCTTCTAATTCTTTAGCAGATTTACAAGATGTTTGAATCCTTTTAGCTATTCGAATGGTCCCTGACAATGTTGGTTTACCTAAAATAGTAAGTTTCGGCCATATACTACTATCAGTACAATGGCTGATAAATTGGTCACAGATAATTGGTCACAAATAAGTTAGTGACTGAAGTTCTCAAATTGACATTCAGCAACTAGTTTGCGTAAAGCAGAGATGTATGTGTCCATGTACTCATTTGGTTTTTGGATTCTCTTAAAAAAAGTATGCCGACCAAAGTAGGTGGTATGTCAAATCTGTTCACCATTTCTTAACACCCTTCTGAAATTTGTCGTACTTTTCACCCTCCACTAACTCCTCATCTGGAAGGTGCTTAAATGTAGACCTTCCCTTCAAATCTAAAGAATGAAGTAACAAGAAATTCTTTCATCCTGGTCTAAACTTTGATGCTCTAATGGCCCCTAAATACATCCAAAAGCATCAAACCATTGCCTCCAGGAAATGGGTGGCTGCCCTGGAGTGTTCAAAAATTGTGGTGGGGATTCACTGAATACTGAAAACTAAGCATAGTTAAACTAGAAATGCGAGAGAATGCAATCTCTGTAAGTTGCTGACCCAAAAGAAAGATGACCACTTTGCAGGTTACTTCGAATCGTTTGCCTCACAGCACACAGAAAGGTGTGCACATCCGCATGTATAATATCCCGAATTTACGTACTACTGGCTGTTGGTTGTGCACGTCACTGTGTTCCTCAAAATATGGATAATGTGGCCTCAAGATGTATTTACTCCAATGACTTTGTAGAACAAAAGTTAAGTGGTTCATTGCGCTCTGCAATTTTCTGTAATGGCTGCCATCGTAGAAATTCAATATATAAACAACAATACTTCCTAGTCCAACATGCCAGCCTCACTGTGGTATTCATTTCTAATGATTCATTGTTTAATATGTCTGCCACATTGAAGCAAAACCTTGAAAGTACTTGCTTATTCAACATGACCATCCCGTTTTGATATAAATTGTAAATTGAAACTGAATCCAAGAGATTTATTGCAACATGCGATGCTTGAGATGGTGGCCTTCTGAGCATTACCTGCATTGATTAAATCAGTTGTGTTGTATTTGCCAATAGGCCTGATCAATAAACTTGGCTGTCGCACCTGCATGTTGATGGATCTCTTCCTTGATGCCTGGCCAGCCACAATATATGTCGCAACAGGCAGCCCAGGCACGAGCTTGCAAGCCTAACCTAAAAATTGGTATGCGCATACAAATAAACTTTGGAAAACCTAATTTGCAACATACCTTTAAGAAAAGGGGAATACTCTGCTGCTGAGCCTGAGTCGAACAGACACCCTGAAGCTAAAGGAGAACAGTGTAGGATAAGCACTGTAGTGGGTACTGCCGTAAATTTGAGAGATTTTGGGGTCATATACTTGTATGAAAGACTTCTACCTGAAAGTTCCCCAGGTGATCTGTAAAACAAAGGCTGCCAATAGCCCAATTGCTGATTTATATGAGAAGTATACATAGGCACTGGGAACTGAACCTGTACACTGAAAAACTCAAAGCAAGTCTGACCTCCTTCTGAAGACAGGAACAAAGGTACTGCATCAATTTGAAAAAGAACCAAAATCCCCTAACATATGCCTTCCTCTCCAATGGCCTCTCATTATTATACCCTGTCAAGCCTCACCACTGCAAGCTTTCACAAGGTGCAGCCGAGGTCATGCAAATTCTGTTCATCCTCATCTGGCCAGAACTGATCGAGAATAGTCCCCCAAATCATCCAGCAATGTGCTATTGAGCATTACAGGCACCTTGCACCACATGGTGTATTTTCTTTGGATTTGTTTTCCACATCAATGAGCTGAGCAACTGATCTGACCTCATGGAACCCTAACTAGAAGAAATTGTTTGATTCATTCCACTTGTAAAGTGTTTGATCCAGAAAAGAGAATACGTTAAAATGCTAATTTGTGCAACTGGCCTTCCTACAACCTTTTCCAATGGTATACACTCTGTAAACTGTGTCCCTCAAAGACACAGGCCTTATTCACAAAGGTAAACTGAGGCAAAAATATAACTTTACAACATTCGGTATTCTCAACGGGCATTTACAACTAGTAAAGTTAGACTTTTGTCTCAGTTAAACTTACATTTTGGTCTCTAGTTTAACTAAGACCAAATCTGAGACAAACTTTACTACTAGTAAATGCCCTTTGTGAATACCGAAAGTCGTGACGTTAGATTTTCGTCTTAGTTTACCTTTTGGAATCGGGCACAACATGTCTCTGAAAAGCCAGCCACTGAGTTATTTTTACATACTTTTTAGTTTCACATTTGACTTTCATTGATTTACAAAGCAAAACCAAAGGGAATGATGGACGGAGTTTTGAACATTGCAAGCACTCATCCCCAGTCAACTGATCTGGGTTTAATCCATCATCATTCTTTAGCTCACTCCCCACCCTAGTTCAGAACATGGCCATATGCAAATCAGTCTGACCCTGTGCCTCATGGGAACAGTCCAGCCCGAACTGCCAAGCCATGTATTCCCTGGACCGGAAACAAGCATCCTGGGAGCGGTTTCTGGCTAATCAGCCGTCATCAGCCAGACCAGCTTGAATCGAAGTGAGCAAGGGACCTACGTTTGGGCATACCCTGCCAACTTAGGACGAACAAAGCAAAACCAAAGGGGATGATGGACGGAGTGTTTAACATTGCAAGCACTCACCCCCGTCAACTGATTTGGGTTTAATCCATCATCATTCTTTAGCTCACTCCGCCACCCTATTTCAGACATGGTCATATGCAAATCAGTCTGACCCTGTGCCTCATGGGAACAGTCCAGCCCGAACTGTCAGGCAATGCGTTCCCTGGACCGGAAACAAGCATCCTGGGACTGGGTTCTGGCTAATCAGCCATCATCAGCCAGGCTAGCTTGAATCCAGTGGCAAAGTGAGCAAGGGACCCACGTCTGGGCATATACCCTGCCAATTTAGGGCAAACAAAGCAAAACCAAAGGGATTTTGCTTTCATTGATTTCCATACAATCCCAAATTAACATTGACTGCTATTGGCTTCGGATTGATAAAAGCCATTTCCCCCAATTTTCCTTTGTCATTTTTAGTCATGGACTTGGTGTGTACCTTGCAATCTTTGTCCTTACAACTATTTTGCGCTTTAAGTTGTTGACTAGCACTTTCATCAGAGTAAGCTGAGCGCATGTGACTAAGGGATTGTGGAAATATACTTTTAAGAGTTCTTGGTTTGACTCTGGAGGAGTTTTTCAATTAGGATGTTGTGGTGAGATTGAATATGACACATAAACATGTTTTAGCCATCTTCACTATTTGCTCTGTCATGAGGATTTCTAGCATTCTCTCTCATTCTGTTAGATCTGTCAGAAGAAAGATAATCTCCTCACAATCTCCCTCAACATTTAGCAACACTCTAACAATGTTCCTTTGCCATAACCATAGAGGGCATTTGAGGCACTTGTAAAATTATCAAATTATCAAATTATTATTATTAAAGTTGGTTCCGTTTGTGGTAGCGTGCATTATAAATAATCAATTTAATCCAATAAGTTCAATATATTCTGCTCATTCAAGCCAACAAAAGTCATAATTACAATGAAGATTCCATGATAGTTGTTTACACTGAATTAATAGAAATTGCATGCAGTGTGTATCATACCAGAGTCAGAGATATCATCCCAGTACGGAGAATCAAATTCGTAGTCTGCCTTCAAAATCTGCTCGAATAGTTTGGAGTCATTTTCATCATAAAATGGAGGATAACCACAAAGTCTGCAAAAAAAAAATTCACATTGAAAATCATTAGTATAAAATGTTTTATTAGATTACATTTTATGGCAGAAGAATACTGAATACAGACAGATCCGTCGACAGTACAGTGCAATCTGCTGGCAAATGCACAGTCGTTTCTTAAACATGGTAAATCAACTGTAAAAAAGCCATTTGAATTGATTATCAGAGAAACTTTGGGGCATATTATCAAGGACGGGCGATACATAGAATTCCTATCGAAGCCCATGTTAGATGTCTTCACATCTAACATGGGCTTCGATAGGAATTCTATAGAGCATATTATCAAGCCCATTATCGCCGTTTTATCGGCAGTTTCCTGCCGATAAAAGCGGCGATAATGTATCGCCCATCCTTGATAATATGCCCCTGTAAGAGAGAAATGTTGTGTTTGAAAGAGATAACCACCATTGAATTGCAGTAGGGAGGAGATTATTTATGTGAGAATAGTATGACCTTGAGTTTGACGGAGGTAAACATTAATTACTGTAGGAACTGCAACCAATTTTCCCCACTAAGCGCTTAAACAACTTCCTCAAGATGCTTTCCTATGTGTCTATGTTTGAGTCTACCTGTCAAGGAGCAGGCACACTAACTGATTCACGTATTTAATTTAACATAAGGACATAACTTACTTCAGGGTATATTCAAGCACCTCCATTCTGGTTTGTAGGGCCCAAAAAAGCCCCATTGTGTGTCACCTAACGAAACGCAATGCAAGCTGACCGGGTTCCACATTTTCAGAGGTTTATTTACGGCAGCCCATACCACAGAAAGGCAAAAGGAAAGGACAACACACCACGGCTCTCCTGAAAGGCAGAGAATACACTAATTTAAGGTACAAAAACTCACCTGTACCGGCCCTCATTCTCTTAGTCCTTGTGGCTCACTCACACTGGTGAGGAATCTGGTCACTGCCCACTCCAACTTAGGCAGTGCCATCTGAACCCACCCCTGAGTGTCTTGGATAGTCACCAGGAAATGGTGAGACACAACTTTTATGTGAGAAGGTGAGGTGGTAGTACCCTCTCTACCACAAGTCCCTCTCAACTCCACCTAACAGTAGTACTATGCCAGTCATCTTCAGCAGAGAAGTGCAATAAAATTCCAAAAGGAATCAGTCACCTTCAGCAACGGTGCTCCTAATATCAACCCTTACTGGCCATCAAAGAACTATTGGGCTGGGTGTGGCAACTACTTTCCATCTTCTGTGCCTCAGCACCTGGTGAAGATGGACTTCTTGATACTGAGAGCCTCAGGAAATCTGCCCTACAATCACTTTTTGATAGACAAATTTGCATAGAATAATTACCCCGTTGCCTGTGCCTCCCTCATGCATGTCCCCTTCTCATCCAGGCCTGCAGCCCATACCATCTCAACACCATCATCCAAGGTCTCAGCAAACACATTGCCAATTGTCATCACATTTGGTGTGCTTCCTTCCTGTGACAGCTCTGTGGATGGAAGCACATTGGAATTTAGCTAAGAACTTGACTGGTGGCATATGGTAACCCTACATTTGAGAAAGAGATAAAGGTCTGAGATGCCTTGTTGTTTAGTCCAACAGAAAGGTTCACATGAGCAATGGTGTGTAGTGCAAGTGTCAATCGCAAATATTGCATTGCGTTTGAAATGTGGTATTAAATACATGGGGGTACACGATGAAACCCAGAGATGTAGGTGGTGACTAGGTCATTGAGCAAGACAACGCTATCATGCTACAGCACCCATGAAATGCTAGGATGCAGGCATGAAGGCAGAAAAATATGTGTGACATGTACACCATTGACACCCGTGGTCCCTGATCTAACTGAGGAGGGGTGGCATTGCCAGTGGCAAATGTGGTAGGTAGGCTAGAAGTTACCTGACCCATCTCAGTCCCATGTAGCTCCACTAAATATATGTCACTACATCCTAAATTACTACATACAGCACTGCCTTATTTGATTTTTCTCTGTTGCGTGTGAGATCCATTTGTACAAGCTGTTAGGAGTATAGGAGTTGGAGTTCATGTATATGCGTCCTATGGTGGGTATGGACTGGTTCTGTGCAATTCATGGTTGTGTGGCTTGTAATATCGAGGAATAATGGGGATTCAGAGAGAGGCCCTACCAGTACAAGCCATTGCACTGTTGTGATATCGTCTAAAAGGCAATGAATAGCATGAAACCTGGCATTGCTTGTGTGGAATACTTCACGGAGCATTGGAAAATATTCTTTTCTAGTGTACATGTCAAGGATGCTAGCCTTCATGTTAGTTTCACAGCTGCAGCCTGACGTCATCCATTTATTGAGACACATGGTTCCAAAACGTGTGTTCAATTACCTAAGTATTTGAATTATTACTGTACCTGATAGCACAGATGTGCATTAACTTAAAATGATTTTGATATAAAAAAAGGCCTCTTCCAGTTGAGCTAGAGTCCTTGAAGAGAGCCCCCATATTCAACACTTGAGATAATGATAACAATTCATAAAGAACATTGCCATACGGCCTACACATGTAATAAAGAAATGAGTAACTGTATGGACGTGCAGCAAACGGAGTAGTTCCCATCAGGCGCAGATTTCAGCGGTCTTCTTAAACATTGTGATTTTAATACACATTACCCTTGTTTACAGAGCATGCCAGAAGTATCATGGAATTGCCTTGCACATGCAGAATCCATGTTTTTTGTGGTAGGATTTCCAGGGAGTTCAAGCATCTGAGCCTGCTGTACAGCCGCTCCCGCTATTCAGCTTGTTCCATGGTAAGAGTCAATGTAAATGGTTAATAAAATAAATGTATAAGCAAACAAATTAGAATGAGTTTGCCACCAAACACGATCGTCATTGTAACAAGGGAGAAACTGTGTGAGATTGTTCAATGTTTGTTTCCTTGTAACAGATGGGATATTGCAAATAAATGTGCATGAGTGTGAAAAACTGAACAAGTATATTTAATTTTGATTGCAGCGTTATAATGTATTTCTTGATATTGATTATGTATTTCATAATAATGATTACTCCTATCTAAACTATTTATACATATATATGCATAACAAATCAGTATGTTTTCCATGTCTGTTCTTATATACCCCGCCTCATTGCTAGGTCAACCAATGTAATGCACTGATTTTCTTGCACTTGCACTTTAAAAAATGTCTGCTTCTCTCATGGCGTCATGTGACCAAGGCCTCCGTGAAGGCCGAAACGTTATGCTGACGAGGTGCGAATTAATAAAAAAAACTCACCTGCACCCTGGGTCTTCCGTTCCTTCTTTCTGCCGCGTTCCGGATCTGAGGGACGTGCTTGTCAGTTTGGAATAAGCAGATATCTCACAGCCGGTTGAGTGCTTCTCCGGTGTTGGAAGACCCCTTCCTCGTAAGCGGCGGAGCAGCAGGAAGCCGTGACCTCTGGTTACCCGGAAGTCGTTTATTTCTCCCGTTGGGGAGAGACTGCTCCAGCCCCTGGACGCTGAACACAGTTGCCGCATCTGAGACCGGGTTCGATACGGTGGGACGGCTGTCTCAGACCGTGCCTAGAGCCCACTGCAGTTTTGTGGCGCAAGGATTGTTCCGGTGAGGAAGTTTCGCAAGTTTTGGAGATTGAAGGCAATTGGTGCCGGAACCTCGTAAATAGTGAGTATGCATCAGCGTTGTTAATTCTGCAATAAAGCACTATGTCTGCAGACACACGAAGAGGGAGGGAGGCGGCAGCCCTCGAAGCATTTGACGACTCCCCGGCTGGGGGGTCGAAGGTGACCACAACGGAGGAACCGGGCGCGAGTTGTGGCCCCAGCGTCCGTGACAAGTTTAAACTGCTCGAGAAGCTGGTTAAACGTGAGCAGTCCAAATGGTGGGAACACTGCTCCCTGAGTAGATATCTGGAAGTAAATCGCATTCCTCGGGGGCTGAGAGTCATGCTGGCCCACAGTTACGAACAGCCGGATCCAGAAATGCTCAGGGAGTGGGCAGAGTGGATTTTGAACTCGTCTCGCGGACTGGTCGAAATCCTGGTACGTTATGCAGAGAGTGATCTGATTAAAATTCAAGCACAAATTGATGTAGTAAATGCAGAAATAGACATCATGAGCACAGATAATGCTATTGAGTGCAAAAAGTACAGAGAGGAAATGATGGTGAGAGTACAGAAGGAGGAAGATGTAATCAGAAAAAGGAAAACTTACAAATTCCAACGAGATAAGACTGATTACATGGAGGGGCGTATTTTTACATTTGCGCGAAAATACGACGCCATAAAAGTCACAAGACCGCATGTCGCTCCCAACATTTCGTCCATGGCTACAGCATCCAATGCAAAATCACCCGATAACTCTTCTATCACTGACCTCAGTTCAAACATGGACAGTGGTTCTGAGTCTGATGCATCTAGAGGGGAGCCGCGATTGGGGTTTACCCGGTACACCCTGGCTCAGGAACTAGACTGCATACGCCAGGACAGACGAGATACATTGCGCCCCAGAGTGCCACCGCAAGTAAAAACAAAAGCAACAACACCAGGCGTCGAGAACGGCGGAAAGCCAATGCAGGGCGCAAAACCAAAGAAAAAGAATTACAACAAACGGTGGAATAACAACAAAAACAAGTAGGTAACTTGTTGAATATACCTGACATTGGGCTCTCTGTGATTAACCTTACTTCTAGTGTATTTACTGAATCCGAGATACGCACTTTGTCGATGGGCCTATCCTTTTGCCCGCCGAGCGACTTTAACTATGCCAATACGAGAATAGATCTTTTTAAGTTTACACGGAAGTTAAAGTTGCGGAAACATTTCTCTAACAGTAAACTACGTGCGACAGTAGGGCGACCAGAGGTCATGCCAACAGGGTTGAGGCTTGCTGTGAATGATGTTCCATTAATGCAGGACATGGAGGCTTTGAGATCGGAACAGTCTGTCTCGCAAAGCACACAGGAGGAGCCAATCACCAACATTGGCAGATTGACCAAATTTAAACCAGGTTCTAAATTCACACCCCTTATGGCATATGACAACATTGACATTTTTCATGATGCAACCATTAAGGAGGTCGAGGCATTATATGCAAAGACAGTGAAGACTAAGCAGTACAATTACAGGCATAACAATGAGTATGACAAACTAGTCAAAAAGATTCAAAAGGATGGCAATATGATAATCCGACAATCTGACAAGGGCGGCAACGTCGTGCTCTGGCCTAGACACTTGTATATGGAGGAAGCCCTCCTACAATTGAACAATCAAAACTGCTACAAGCACTGTGACGTAGGGGTGGTTAAAAAAGCACAATCAGACTTTTATTCAATGCTGATGGGTTGGCGTTCATCTGGACTACTCAGTATGGATGAGTTTAAATTTTTCAAAAATGACCACCCCATCACCCCTGTGCTATATCTCATCCCCAAAGTCCACAAAAATGCCGACAAACCCCCGGGAAGACCAATTATCTCTGCATGTGGGGTGTTGTTGGAAAACACTACGACCTATGTTGATTCATTCTTACAGGAGTATGTTTGTGGACTTCCATCATACATCCAAGATTCAAGTGACTTTCTAAGAAAGATCAAGGATGTTGAGTGGGACAATGATTACTGGTTAATGACACTTGACGTTACATCGTTGTACACCAGTATTGTGCATGCAGATGGGATGCGAGCCATCCAATTTTACTTGGGTCAGCGACCAATTGAAATGTTGCAACACAATAAGATGTTGTTATCTATGACTAGTTTTTGTCTAAATCATAACTACTTCATGTTTCTCAACCAGTATTACCAGCAGGTCAGGGGGGTCGCCATGGGGGCCTGTTTTTCTCCCAGTTATGCCTGTCTGCACATGGGCTACTGGGAGAGACAGGTCCTCTTTGGTGACCACCGTGACATCTGCAATAGTCACATCATACGATGGTATGGGTACATCGATGAAGTGTTCCTGATTTGGCGAGGGACTCATGCGGAGGCAGTTGAATTTGTTGAGATCCTGAATTGTAATGCCTTTAACCTAGCATTCACATCAGATATCAGCCAGTCCCAGGCACTTTTCTTGGACATCATGATTGAAATCAAAGAGGATAAGTTGGAAACAAAGTTATACAGGAAGCCCACTGCGGGCAACATGGTACTCCACACCAATAGCCACCACCCACCGCACTTGATTAGGAGCATCCCCTATGGGGAAATGCTCCGGATCAGGCGGGTCTGTAGCACAAATGATCAGTGCATGCTAGCTCAGGAAGCGAGCAAACAGAGGTTTCTAGCTAGGGGTTACAAAGAAGCTATAATAGACACAGCTATTATTAAGGCGAATGTACTGTCCCGTGATGCCACATTAGTCCACAAGAAAGCTCAGAGACCCATTGAAATTAAGGCACATCAACCAACCAGACTTATCTGGACTTACAATAGGCAGCATGGGGCACTAAGGAAAATAGTGAACAAACACTGGAACCTAATTCGGTTTGATCCAGTGATTGGTGAACATATGCCAAGAAAACCTGCAATCACATTCAGGAAGGCCTATTCTATGCAGGATGCCTTAGTTAAATCTAGTCCTGAGGTGATTCCCCCTAAAAACTGGATGGCAACCATCAAGGGATTCAGGAAGTGTGCGAGTTTCAAGGCGTGCTCACATGGTATCAGCAAAACTGAATTCAGAACAGCTTTCTCCCCGGTGCCCCGCAAAATCAACAAACAACTGACCTGTAAGAGCGAGTACGTGGTGTATGTGCTGGAGTGTCCGTGTGGCCTGCAATATGTTGGTAGCACCAAGTTGCAGGTCCACAAAAGGATACTCCAGCACATAAGGGCGATCAACACCAATGATGCCACGTACCCGGTTGCCAGGCACTTTAAGGAGTGCCACAACAACAACAGTGGACTCCTTAGGTACTATGCCATTGACACAGTGGGTCCTCTGAGAAGAGGTGGCAATAGAGAGGGCATACTAAGAGCACTAGAAACCAGATACATTCTAGAAATGAACAGCAAGACCCCACGGGGTCTTAACTCAACAGAAGATTTCCACACTTGCCTCTAACAATCAGGACCTCATCATTCTTGTCCAATGTGCCTGGGTCATTTAGATTTTATCTAATGGTTGCCTACACCATGTTCACTAGACCAACTTAAAATGTATTTCCAGCTTGGTTGGTCAGTGTAAACATATTGTCGTCCGGTTCATATACCTTGTGTGTCACCTCAAGTATTTGCCGTAGGTTAGGAGTAACCTACACGAAACATCTTGCATTACTTGATTTTAATCATTTTGCTTTTTACGCATTCACATATAGTTGGTTGCCCTTAGAAAAACTGGACGTTCTATTTAAGACGTTGTACAAATGGGGTTGCTGGTAGGGTTGTGACCCATTAGACAGCATAGAATAAATTCTCTAAAGGGAAAGTGTGGTCGGAATTTAAAATATCCAGCCAACACGAACATCACTTAGCATATATGTTAACACCAACAGATTACTGTAAGAAGTTGATTAATTCATTGGTGGTTGTAATCCGAATGTTTTACAACTATTTATCTTGTAAATACTAATAATGCATTGCTTATTCAAGTATTGTACATTTATTTTTTGTATAGGGTAAAGAATATCGTTTTTATCGGATTAAGAAATTATTTATTAATTAATGAATTTTACAAGTGATTGTTTTGTATTCCCAGGGATTATCTCATTATGCATAACAAATCAGTATGTTTCCCATGTCTGTTCTTACATACCCCGCCTCATTGCTAGGTCAACCAATGTAATGCACTGATTTTCTTGCACTTGCACTTTAAAAAATGTCCGCTTCTCTCATGGCGTCATGTGACCAAGGCCTCCGTGAAGGCCGAAACGTTATGCTGACGAGGTGCGATTAATAAAAAAACTCACCTGCACCCTGGGTCTTCCGTTCCTTCTTTCTGCCGCGTTCCGGATCTGGGGGACGTGCTTGTCAGTTTGGAATAAGCAGATATATATAAATAAATATATATATATATATATATATATATGTGTGTGTGTGTGTGTGTGTGTGTATATATATATATATCTCAACGCTCCAGGTGCATCAAAACGAATCACTCAAGGACTGGTTCTGTCATGCGGCGATGCATTCCACTTCCTATAGTAGCTCCAATTTCCTCATATTCGGGGAAAATAAGCACTCACGGGTGGCGTTATCAAGGATCTTTTATTCTTCAAACAAATGCGTTTTGGCGGTCTGCCTTCTTTGGTTTTTCCAACACACCGCAGGCAGCCGTCTTTTAATCAATTGCATCAAAGGGTAGACATCAACAATGGACGCAATGGACCCAACAGAAAGCGTTTGAAATTTCGCGCCATCTTGTAACATGTAACATATACATATTGTTCTTACAAACGCTAATACATTACAAAGTAAACGTATACACAGTTGCACCCTTAATTCTTTCAAATTCATGAATTTCATTATTCAATTTCGATGTGCACGTATGATCACTAACGTGGAACTAATTGATACATTTTAGGCGCTTTTCACATCTATCGCCATATTCAACGTTCTTCGCAATTTGCTAAAATTATTTGATGCGCTACCCGTGCACCCTTAATTTAAATTGTGTACTACGTCTTTTGTTTAAAATCATCAAGCCGTGGATCGGCCAAGGTCCATTGCACAGTTGATACCTTCATCATACCAATTCATTGACATGTCACAAGAAATTGTCAACAACAGCCTCCATACTTCGATTCTTAATAAAATCCACAAATTCATGATATTACATAATACAATGCTATTCATGGCTCACTTTAATACTACAATTGTCTAGTGGATTTGTACCCAATAGATGTATCAAGTACTATGGATTGATTGCCGTGAATCAGCAAATTACTGTTGTGACTGTTTACCTCCATTTTAAAATTACTTTACAGCTTCAGGGAAATGAACAACTATTACCTACATATGTAAAATAGCAGTTTAGACACCCAAATGTGATGCCAATTCCTCATTACTATTTAACCCTCTAGGAAATTTTATCTGTAGATTGATTATATTTCTCTAGTCTGTGCAGTCTTTTTCAATCTGTCTCCACCTCTAATATTGTCTGTTGCGTAGTCTAAGCCATAATGCATAAGCATACTGTAACACATTTCTATTACTCAAGTGGTTCTCAGCATATTGCCTTGCCACTGGGTACGATGCCTCGTTCTTAGCTATCACCCTTAGATGTTCCAAAATCCTGCTTTTCAGGGGGTGGATAGTGCTGCCAATGTAGCATAAGCCACACGGACAGACTAGACAATAGACCGCCTAGGAAGTGCTGCAGGTCAAAAATTTGGTTATGGGTCTTTTCAAACTGATGTCGGGAATATTATATGACAGAACTCTCTTGCTGTTGGGGCAAGCTTTGCATTTTCCACATGGAAAGAATCCCCGCATTTCTTTCAGGGTTCCCATCTCTCGTGGTTGCTTCTCTAAATGACTGTGAACTAGCGTATCTCCTAAAGATCTAGCCTTCTTGAAAGTCACTAACGGAAATGTCGGAATGTCTTCACATATGACATTATCCATTTTTAAGATGTGCCTCGGCTGAGTAGGTAGTAATCGTCCTAAACTTCCCTTCATTCGCATCACTGGACCCTCTTTTTCGACTTATATTGTCTTTTAATAGTTGTTGCCTTGGGATCTCTCTCACTTTTTGAAGTGTGCTTTTGAAAAGGGCCGAACCATAACCCCTCACTTCGAACCAAGTCAAGCTTTCTTTAGTTGCAGCTTCGAAGTCACATGTTCTAGAGCTATTTCTTTTTACCCTTAGTAATTGGCCATAGGGTATGCTCTTTTTCAATTTAGATCGGTGGTTGGTGGTTGCAAATAGTGTTGAGTTACCCGCTGTTGTTTTGCGGTACAGGGCTGTATTTAGTTGACCTTCCGACACGAACACCTTCAGGTCAACAGGGGTGCAGAACGAAACAAGACCGGAGCAGATAGAAACATGAGAAGTGCAGAATGAAGCAACAGGGGTGCAGAAAGAGGCAAGAGAAGTGCAGAAAGAAGCAACAAAGGTGCAGAAGGAGGCAAGAGAACTGCAGAAAGAGGCACAGGGGTGCAGACAGAGGCAAGAGAGGTACAGAAAGAAGCAAGAGCCATGCAAAAGAACCAACAGAGGTGCAGAAAGAGGCAAGTGAGGTGCAGAAACAGGCAAAAGTGAGGGGTGGAGAAAGACAGAACAGGTGGGCAGACTGAGGCAAGAGAGGTACAGAAAGAGGCAAGAGGGAAGCAGACATTTGGAACAGAGGTGCAGAAATAAGCAAGAGCAGTGCAGAGAGAACCAACAGGGGTGCAGAAATAGGCAAGAGGGGTACAGAAAGAGGCAAGTGAAGTACAGAACGTAGCAAAAGAGGTACAGAAAGAGGCAAGATAACTGCAGAAAAAGGCAAGAGAGGTGCATAATGAGGCATGAGAGGTGCACACAGAGGCAAGAGGGGCACAGAAAGAGGCAAGAAGGGAGCAGAAAGAAACAAGAGAAGTGCAGAAAGAACAACAGAGGTGCTGAAAGATGCAAGAGGGGTACAGAAAGAGGCAAGAGAAGTGCAGAAAGAAGCAACAGAGGTGCAGAAAGAGGCGAGACACATGCAGAAACAGACAAGAAAGGTATAGAGAGGTGCAGAAATAGGCAAGAGGGGTACAGAAAGCGGCAGGAGGGGTGCAGAAAGAAGGAAGATAAATGCAGAAAGAACTAACAGAGGTGCAGAAAGAGGCACAAAGGGTGCAGAAAGAGACAAGAGAGGTGCAGAAAGAAGCAACAGAGGTACAGAAAGAGGCAAGAGTGGTGCAGAAAGAGGGAAGGGAGGTGTAGAAAGAGGCAAGAGAGGGGGTGTGGCTTGCAGCCGATGATGGTGGCTGCTTGAACGAGGAGCTCCGAGCCTGAGCCCCATTAATCCTGTATAACCGGTGCCCGAGACCCCACCCCTCGCATGGCGATAGGGGAGGGAGTGCCCCCCCCCGGGTGACTGCAAACTGGGAGCGACTGCGGCCAAGGACACCTGCTGGGGCGAGATTACTAACTGGCCGGTGAGCTGCAAAGAGCAACCTCAGATGGCGGCTGCAGCGGGGAGTCGGACCCACTAACGAAGCAGCGGAGAGAACAGCAGCGGGGGAGCAGCACTACGACCGGAGAGACTGGAACCGGATTAAGTGCCTGGAGAAGCCCCTGACCCCAGAAGCGGCGGCTGTAGAAGATCGCGGCTGCGCCGATCAGCGGGCGGAGAGACCCACGGTACTGTTGAGACCAGCGCCCGGACTGACTAATGGGCGACGTGATGGGGATTGACCTGGCGTCTGCGGTGGAGCCTCCAGAACCCTGAGGACAGCTGCGGAGAAAGCGGGCGTTAAGGTGCGGCCCTCACGATCTAGGGAGCTCATACTGTGTTGGGGTGACCAGTATTTTAAAGCCACAAACCGGGACATTTCACGAAAATAAAAGAAGGACTGCAGTTTAATTTCAAGCGAGCGCACAGAATGGCAGCGCTCCTTAGCAGAGAATTATAGAACAGGCAGCTAGAACATAAATAAAATGACATTTTTAAACCCAGAAGCTTGCCTGTTAATTACATTGCTTCCTTCAAACAACTTCTAACAATCCCTGCTTTGTAAAGTATAAAAAGCAACTCCCACAGTTTTTACTCGCCCCTCTCTAAAAACCGGGACAGGAGCTAAATTTCCTGAAATTTGCCCGGCCAGCAGGTGAAAAACAGAGACCGTCCGGGCGGATCCGGGACGCCTGGTCACCCTATGCCCTGCGGAGCGGCACCTGGCGGGCACGCCCGGGGTGGCCCCCACACCCGACCATCACAGGAGAATTGAGGCGAGGCTGGACCCGTAGAGCACAGCAAACACACTCGGAGCCAGAGGAGAATCAAGCTCGGATCTCGGCTGTTACCGCACAGAGCCGAAACAACTGTGGTGGAGGCTGTCTGGGCTTCCTCGGGCACCAAGGGCGGTGGAGGACTTCTGCAGAGTGACACTGCCCCGGACCAGTTTGTGTTCAGCCACAGGATAACAGGCGACCAGCACGATTACAGGGAAAGCGGGGGAGTGGGCCGCGAGCACCGCCCAGATGACAGGGAGCAAGTGGGTGCAATAGTTGACGCAGGGTGTGGCCGTGGAATCACATGGACGGAGCTACGCTTTAGCGAAACTACAAACTGCACAGGAGGGCAGAGCGAGGCGAAAGCACGACTGCTGGCCGGTCGCCATAACAGGCAAGCACTACCGACTACAGCCGGTGGTGGAAACGACTCCCCTGGGCCTGGAACAGACCCCTCAACGCGGACCGCGCCACGAGGGGGCGAACGCTGCGACCTATGCCCGGTGGGCCCCTGGGAACCTCTGGGCATTGCTAGCTCACTGGTGAAACGGGAAGGAGACCAGCGCCCTGTGAGTGTGCACTCGGGTATCAAGCCCTGGGGCATGCTTATACAGAATTGACAGTAAAGGTCGGACCAGCCCAATAGGCTCCGGCAGTGGCCGATGATGGGGAAACTGAAGGGGAGTAAGAGTGGCACCCAACCACCTGCGGAGGAAGACGCACCTTCGCGAGAAGAACTAGGGGAACCTGAGCAAGTGCGGGCCCCTCACCTGCAGCAACAGCTTGACAGAATCCTATTAGTCATAACGGACACCCGTGCAGCGCTCCAGCAGGACATAGCACAGGTAGCCACGGGCCTGGGCTTATTGCGCGCCGATCACGGGAAACTGGTCGACAGAGTCACAGCTGCGGAGGGCATGCTCCAGAGCATCAAGCCCCTACAGAAGGACCTCAAAGCTACCCTGACCACTGTACTGGAATGTGTGGATGCCTTGGAAAGAAGAGCTGAGGATGCTGAAGGTCGCAATCGCCGAACAACATCTGCATAGTTGGATTGCCGGAGAAAATTGAAGGATCAGACATGGTACAATATCTGGAGACCTGGCTCAAAACGGTGTTAGCACCAGAGGGTCTATCCACCTTCTACACATTGGAACAGGCACACCGGGTGCCAGCTAGACCTCCTCAACAAGGCCACCCTGTGCGACCAGTAGTAGCCCGGTTACTGCACTTTCGAGTCCGGGACTTGATCCTTCAGAAGGCGCGGGTAGATGGCCCCTTCCAGGTGGAAAATAGCAGGGTCAATATCTTCCCGACTACACATACGAAAAGCAACGCCGTCGAACTTCATTCTTAGCCGTCAAAAGAGAGTTGCGCACCAAAGGGCTCCAATACTCTCTCCTATTTCCGGCCAGACTTCGAGTCATTGTGGATGGCAAAACGTGCTTTTTTTAAACCCCGGAGGACGCCTGTGCTTGGCTGGAACTCTACAGAGCTGGAAAGGATAATACCGAACAAAGAATTAGGATCTCCACAGTGAGCTTGCCTCCGCGGAAATCGCGACGGATTCGGAATAGGCAGCGGGGCCTGAGGAGGCCCTCCATGACCCAAACAGAAGCGGAGCGGCGGGGTGTGCTGGCGGCGGTGTCCACGTTATCGGCTACACAACAACCTACATCGGGGGATGGCACGGACTCGGAGAAAGATAATACCCGATCCGAAACTGAACACTCGGAAACGGACAGCGTAAGCTTACCGAATGCCACTCCGAAGACGGCAGAGGGAATGCTGGACGAAGGGTAGCTGACCCTGTAAGGCCGACGGGATGGAGTAGCCAGATCTGCAATGGACTTCCTAGTGAAACCTAACAAGGGAGGTTGGTCGAATAGTCTATGCGGGGGGAGCGGGGGGAGCGGGAGGTGGGAAGTTTCGGGGAGAACTAGTTGTCTGGGCTTCATGGGACACGGAGGACTGTTGGAGTAGGGGGCCACCGGTTGGCGCAAGGTCCTCCCTCATTGCCCTTAAGGCATGCCCACAGTTACATTAGTTTGGATGAGAACTATGTTGTTGTTGCTAGGTCCTGTTCTGGGGGGGAGGGATGACAGGAGTAGGTTGGGGGAAGTTTGGAAGGGACAGTCACTGATGCAGTTGAGAAATCAAGATATATAATGTATAGGACACTAATAGACAATGGGTGATACAGCAGACTTAAGATGTATAACCTGGAATGTGAGGGGACTTCATACCATGACAAGACGACATAAAATCCATGCACATCTGGTCCGCAGGGGAGTACATATAGCACTGCTCCAGGAAACACACTTGACTAAGGCCGAGGGCATAGCGCTGCAGCGTAGATGGAGGCGCCAAATATATAACACCACATACTCTGCTTTCACTAGGGGTTCACTGATCTGGGTTAGAGCGGGAGTCCCTTTTCAGCTGGTTAGCCAGTCGATACATCCAGACGGAAGGTTTGTAGCAATACAAGGGAAACTTAGAGGTAAGGACATAGCATTCTGTAGTGTATATGCACCTAATGTCGATCAACTGGAATTCCTGGCGAAGCTCTTAGGATCTTTGGCACACTATCTTGCTGGCCCACTAGTAATGGGGGGAGACTTCAACTCCATTATGGATGTCTCTCTCGACAGATCGCATCCCCCACTGACCGAGTCCCCAGTCCACAGGTTGACTAAAGGTAGGCTAGACTGGCAAACGAGATGGGACCTAGTAGATATTTGGCGTGCGCAGCACCCACTAGAATGGGACTACTCCTACTTTTCCGGGATGCACGAGCTACACAGCAGGCTGGACGCAATACTATGCTCTACGACAGTGCAGCCCGCCGTGGCGCATTCAGAGTATCTGGCTAGGACGATATCCGATCATAATCCTCTGCTCATTACGATGCACTGGATGACCGGTATATCTTGCATCCCCACTTGGAGGTTGCGCCCCGAGACGATGGACGACCCTTTTCAGGAGGCGCTGAGGAAGGGGATCACCCACTATTTTGCTGAAAACGCACATTCAACGGCTACGAGAGCAACGGAATGGGATGCATTTAAGGCGGTTATCAGAGGAATTTGTATAGGAAAGCACGCTGGGGTACGAAAGGTACTTCTAACAGATTTGGCCACGGCTGAAGCCAAACTACGCGAGATAGAATTGATAAGGCCTGGCCACCCCGAATTGCAGGAAGGTTAACACAGCTAAGGAAGCGGTAGCGGCGGAAATGGAAAGATTGCGTAGCTATGACGACAAAGCTTACATGATAAGGGCGCATGCGGAGGGCGACCAAGCAGGGACGCTGTTGGCCTGGCTAGCAAACCCCACTAAACGAGGGTCATCTATATTGGCGATAGAGACAGGAGAGGGGAATGTAGTCAACACTCAGAACGAAATCCTACAGTGCTTCTTGCGCTACTAAGAGAAACTGTATCAAAGCACAGTAGTAGCCGGGGACCCTGCTGTTGATGCCTTCCTGGAGGCACTACAACTGCCGGTACTAGAACGGGAACAGGCAGAAAGCTTGGGTAAAGACATAGAACTGGGAGAAATCAGGGGTGCTATCAAGCACATGGCTCGCAACAAAACCCCAGGTGTTGACGGTTTACCTATTGAATTCTATGCGAAATATATAGATGAGCTAGCGCCAAAACTCCAAGAGGTATACAAAGAGGCCAAAGAACTTGGACAGTTGCCCCAGTCTATGCGGGAGGTGCTGGTGATCCCGCTGCTGAAGCCGGGTCGGGACGGGAGGGGGACTACAAAATACTTAGCAGTGTATTGGCAACCCGGCTCTTAAAACACATGACCACATTGATCCATGCAGATCAAGCTGGCTTTATACCGACAAGAAACACAACCACCAATGTTAGGCGATTGGTACGGTATTGGAGGAGGACCACCCGAGGCACAACAACCCATGGTATTGTCAGTGGACATCCAAAAAGTGTTCGATAGCTTAGAATGGGGGTACTTGTACACAGTGATGGAGCGCTTTGGCCTGGGAACAGACTTCCTGCAATGGACAAAGGTGCTGTATACGTCGGCTGTAGCCAGAGTTAGAGTGGGAACGCTGATATCGACACAATACCTGGTCGGTCGGGGAACGAGACAGGGATGTTCATTGTCCCCCCTGCTGTTCGCCTTGGCAGTCGAGCCTCTTGCGGCGAAGGCCCGGACTGGAGACCACTGTGGGGGCTTGGAGAGTAGAGAGGGTCAGGAATACATATCACTATATGCAGACGATATGCTGCTCTTCCTAGAAGATGCTGGGAGAGCGTTGGTGGGTGCTGGCACCCTGCTTTCGGAATTTGGCACCGTATCGGGTCTGAAAGTGAATTGGCCGAAAACATGCCTGTTCCCAGTACAGCAGGGGGGGTGCGGCCTATAACAGATAAGGAGGTGAGATGGGAACCTACCTGTTTAAAATATCTAGGCACACATATTTACCACACAGCGGCAGACATGTTAGAAGGGTACGTGGGACGTGGCATAAGAGCGCTAAAGGGCAGTATGGCTTTTTGGGCCACCCTTCCGTTATCGGTGACAGGCCGGATAGCCCTACTAAAGAAGATAGCGCTCCCGCGCTTCCTCTATTATTTCAGAACTCTGCCAGTGTAGATCCCGGGGTCAACTTTTAAGTTACTGAAATCGCTTGTGGTGGCCTTCCTTTGGGGTACGGGCAGGAGGAGAGTAGCCCAGGCAACGCTCGCCCGCCCTAAAGCTGCAGGAGGATTAGCGGTCCCAGACTTCGAACTGTACTATCTGGCAGCCCAACTGCAGTTTTTCACCCAAGCGATAGCGAGGGAATTCAGAGGACCGGAACAACAAAGAGGCAGGGGAACACCGCGCCATATATTATCGTTTATAGCATTGCAACAGAGGCTGAACCTTAAAGATCTTCTACTGGAAGAGAGAACGCTTAGGCTCTGCTGGAACCGCTCTCAACGTAGAGCGGGAGTCCTGCACCCATATGCGCCCGAAATCCCACTGGGAATGATAACGGCGTTGCCGCACTGTGGGGACTGGTCACAATTGCAAACGTGGGAGTAAGCAGGTCTCCAAGTTTTGGGAGACCTATACGAAGACGGGGCCATGTTACCCTACCAGGCACTACAAGACAGAATGGATCTTCCGAGAGGTGGATTCTTGTTGCATGCGGCCTTGACGAGGGCGATACAGGCACACTGGTGGGAAGGGCTTACGGAACCTAAGACGACGATGGCCTGCCAATATACCATGATGGCAGCTGGGACCTTCAGGGCGGTCACGTGTCTCTACTCTAGAATGCTTAACGAGGGGTTGACTCCTCTGGAAACGCTGAAAGGGAAATGGGAAGTCGACATAGGGAAAGAAATCCCTGAAACCGCCTGGACACAAATAATACGGAGAGCATGGAAGAGCTCAAGAAATGCGAGATTCCAGCTAGTGCACTTCTACATCCTCCACAGAGCGTACTTGACGCCTGGAAGGATCAGTAAATATTTTAAGGTTCCTGAAGCGGCATGTCTCAGGTGTACACGAACAGGAGTAGAATTAGAACATATGTTATGGTCTTGCTCAATGATGGGATCCTACTGGATAGAAGTGGGAGACACCCTGAATGAGATAACAGAGAGACAATTGACATTCAACATGGCCACTAGCATCCTACACTGGTTCCCCCACATATCCAAAAACAAAATAATGAGTAAATTCATCGATATGGGGCTCATATTAGCAAAACGGGAAATTACGAGACATTGGAAAGCGACAGTAGGACCAGGCAGCAAGAGGTGGAGAAATGAGTTTGTAAAGTGGGCAAATAGTGAGGGTGCGCTGCGATTTCAACAGGCGCGAAGGCGAGGCAATGATAGAGAACTAGAAACAGCGACAGCATGGGTAGCGCTAGTACAGGCGTTACGAGATTACGAGACACAAGAGGGCTAGCTGGAGTATTACACCAGACAGGAGAAATCCCGTAACACGGCAGGAACATCGACAGGATTAGGACGTAGTGTTTTCCTGAACACAAACAATATAAGGGACTATTGCTGCTCTGTGCATCAGTGACGAGAACTGGGAGGAGGGAGGGAGCAACTGTTGTTAGAAAAGGGAGTTGAGGGTGTAAATGACGGGGTTTATTGGGCTATGTTGAGGACACTGATAAAATAGTCGACACATGGATATGACACACAACAATTTAGATGGGGAACTGCCAATTATAGGGGAGATAATTTGAGGCCACCGGGCCACCTGTGTTTATGTCTGTTTTGTACGAAACTCAATAAACTACGTATAAAAAAAAGAAAAATAGAAAGAGGCAAGAGAGTTGCAGAAAGAGGGGTGCAGAAAGAGGCAAGAGAGGTGCATAAACAGGCGAGAGAGGTACAGAAACAGGCAAAAGAAGTATAGAAAGAGGCAAGAGAGGTGCAGAAACAGGCAAGAGAAGTGTAGAAAGAGGCAATAGAAGTGTAGAAAGAGGTAAGATAACTGCAGAAAGGGGCAACAGAGACAAAGAAACAGGCAAAAGGTATGCAGAAAGAGGGAACAGGTGGACAGACTGAGGCAAGAGAGGTGGCAAAAGAGGGAAGAGGGAAGAGGGATGCAGAAAGAGGCAAAAGGAGTGCAGAAAGAGGCAAGAGGGGTGCAGGAAGAGGCAAATGAGGTGCAGCAAGAAGCAACAAAGGTGCAGAAAGAGGCAAGAGAAGTGTAGAAAGAGGCAAGAGAGGTGCAGCAACAGTCAGGAGAGATGCAGAAAGAGGGAACAGGGGTGTAAAAAGAGGCAAGAGAGTTGCAGAAAGAGGAAGGAGGGTGCATAATGAGGGAAGAAGGGTGCAGAAAGAGGCAAGAGGGGTACATGAAGAAGCAATTGAGGTGCAGAAAGAGGCAACAGAGGTGTAGAAAGCAGAAGAGATGAGCAGAAAAAGGCAAAAGAAGTGCAGAAGAAAAGAAAAGTGCAGAAAGAAGCTACAGAAATGCAGAAAGAGGCAAGAGAGGCCCAGAAAGAAGCAAGAGTGGTTTGCACAACATTATAACCAACGTAATACCCACATTTAGCAATAAGTAACAGGTGACCATTCTAGGGCCTTCCACCACGCTGTAACACTTGTCACTGCATTTTTGGAAGCGTTTGAGCAGTTTGAGCTAGAAACAAGATTATTTTTTTTCAAATCTGCAGATTAGAGAGCAGATGATGAATTGTGTGGCTAATGCAGAAAATGTATAATTGTGCGTAAGTCGGTGCAGCCACACGGTCACATAATTCCAGTGGCCCTGCTCATACCTCTGAATAGGTCCACAAGTGCACCTCTGTGATTTCTTCTTTTTTCGTCTCATTGAGTTTATAGTTTAGCTTCTATGGAAATGAGGAAGACTAAACCTGAGGTTGTCACTCCACAACACAGACTACCATACCACGTAATTACTCTCCATAACACATAATCCCACTGTACAGAATTCCTATACACTATATACCACATACCTTCTATCCACATCAAAGTCAAAGTCTATTCACATAATTTCACTGCACATCATACCACATAATTCCACTACACACAACCTACATCCACTCCCCTCCAAGAAACATTAGTAAACACTTTTACATTTACAACGCCTATAGCTCTAACTCTCGCAAATTTGAAACCTATTACAATGCAAATGCTTCTTTAACTAGTAGTCGTGTTTGCAGAGAGGTGGAGAAAGGGGGATGGGCCTCCGACCAACGCTCAGGAATTCTGCTGTGTAGGACTTACAGGAAGTACCAGGAGGGCTTCTTGGCCCCCAAAGTCCCTCAGGAGTAGAGTGGACTTCATCCCCCAACCAGTACTGTGCCAAGAGGCGTGTTTTGTAGAGTGGCGGAGAAAGGTGAGTATGGCCCCTGAAGACCTCTTAGCAATCCCACTGTGTGGGACTTAGTGGAGGTAGCAGGATGGGTAGTTGGCCGCCAAGGACAATATTGGGGGCCAACTACCCCATCTATTACCTCCAGTAACTCCCACACAGCAGGATTGCTAAGTTCTCATAGCAGGCCATGCACCCTTTCCTCACCACTATGCAAACGCGCTCCCTGGCATGCTCTTGCATGGGAAATAAAGTCCACTTTGCTGCTGGAGGTCGTTAGGGCCAACTAGCCTACCTGATACCTCCAGTATTTTATTTTATTTATTTTATTTTAAAAGTTTTATATAGCGCTAGCTTAACACGTAGGTATCAGAGCGCTTTCCATACACCCAGTAAACAGCAGAAGGACATTACATTACATAGTAGGCTGGCAGTGAGGAAGCAAACCACAGCAAGGGAGATAAATATGCAGTACATCGGAGGGGGAGAGAGCAATAAAAAAGAAAAAGGTGAGAATGACATAGTCCGGTCACCCACTATCCTTGAATGTCCGGGGAGAGAGGAGACAACTCGGATATAGTAGTCTAGGTAGGTTGACGTTGGTCATGAAGTATTTGTTTAAGAGATGGAGTTTCAGGTCCCTTTTGAAACCGGAGAAGGAGGGGTTGCATCTGAGGATTCCAGGGAGAGCGTTCCAAATCCTGGGAGCGTTGCCAGAAAACAATCGGTATTGGGTGGATTTCTTTTTCATTTTCGGAGGAATTAGAAGGAGTGAGTTGGAGCTTCTAAGCGATCTGGATTGACCAGCCCTTTTCAGTTTGTTATTTAGGTAGTTGGGGCCAGGAGAGTGAAGGGTTTTGTGTGTGATGCAGGCCAGTTTATAGATACATCTCCCTTCCATGGGAAGCCAATTGAGGTAGTTGAGAGCTGGAGTGATGTGTTCAAATCTTTTAACTCCAGATACAAGTCGAGCGGACATGTTCAGCACTGCCCTTAGAGGGGCTAGGTGAGCTTGTTGGAGTCCCTGTAAGGATGGCGTTCCCGTAGTCTATTTTAGAGAGAACTAGGGATTGGACTACTGTCTTGAGGTCATCGTGGGGTAGAAAAGGTTTCAATTTCTTGAGGTGTTTTAAAGAGAAAAGAACACTTTTTGCAGAGTTTTTGATGTGGGTCTCCATTCATAAGAAAGTAGGATTGCTGACACGTGGACACAGGCCACCCCCCCCCCCCCCTTTGTCTACCACTCTGCAAACATGCCTCCTGGCGTGTTCTTGGTTGGGGGATGAAGTACCCTTGCCTCCAAAGGGTCCCTGGGAGTCAACTAGCCCACCAGGTACCTCCAGTAAGCCCCATACAGCTGGATTGTTGATAGTGGTCCAGGCCACACCCCTTTTTACACCACTCTGGAAATGCACCTCCTGGTGCACTGCTGCTCGGGGGATGAAGTACACTTCAGTCCTGAGGTCCTCTGGACACAAGAGGACCTCATTGCCCCACCAGCAGTGCGCCAAGAGGCACATCTGCAGAGTGGTGTAAATGTGGCATGGCCTCGGACCACCTCTCAGTATTCCCACTGTGTGGGGCTTACTGGAGGTACCTGTTGAGCTTGTTGGCCCCCAAGGACCCTTAAGATTCTAGGGGACTTAATCCCCCAACCCAGAATGCACCAGGAGGCGCGTTTGCTTAGTGGTGCAGGGAGGGGGCGGGCCTGAGATGCCAGCTTCTCTTTTATTTATATTTTTAGAAGGGGGGCTGTGTGGCCCCCCTTCTCTTAGTAATTTTTTAGCCCTGGGGACCCCATCTCCCAGGGCATGAGCCTTTTTTTATTTATTTTTTTAAAAACAAGAAGGTGCTCCGCTGCCCCGGGGACCCCATCCCCTGTGGCATGGCCTCGTTTTTTATAATTTTTAAAAATTATTTATACGGAGGCTGCGCGGCCCCCTTTCCCTGGGCCACTATTGGCCCCGGGTACTCCATCGAGGCCTGCCCAGACAGTATTTATTTTTTCTATTTTGGAGAGGAGCACTCTCGCTTCCACGAAGCAAAGCAGATTGCTTTTGTACAAGGGGAGCTGAATGTCAGCAGTTCCCCTTGTCCAAAAGCAACCGGGGCCATAACTGGCCACTAGGCCAGCAGATTATCCACTTAAGCAACTTGCTCTCTTTCATTGCTATTGACAGCCTTCTAGCTGATCAAACAAGCACATCTGCCGAAAAAAGAAGCACACTTCAGTGGTAGGGTTGGTGGACCATATGTTTTACTTTGCCAATGCTTTTATTTTCAATGCTTTATCTGTTTTTTAATTTGTAGTCATTCCTTTGTGTTTAAACTATATCTTCAGCTTACAGAATTTCAAAGCCAATAATGCGTTTTCCGTGTGCGAAGAAAAATCATATTTTCCTCTTTTATAGCCTAAACTAAAAAGGATTCTATATCTGTTCTAAGCACACCCATTGGTTAAAATTGTATTCAAATGATTTGTGATAATTGTTTTATGTTATTTTTGAATTACAAGCTGACTGCCACATTTTAGATTTTGCGTTATTCTTTTCATTTATTTGGCATATGCTTGTAATGAAAGAAAAAAAACTATTTTTCAGTGCTATTTCCTTTTCCCTCCATTTCCCTCCTTTTTGGATATGTAATGTTTAATTCGCCTTTTTGTTGTGAATTATTTATTTAACGATCAGAATATACTGTAAAACAATACATGTATATATAATTTAAAATATATATATTTATATATATTACATATATGTGTCTATGTATATATATGTATTTATATATATATATATATATTTATATAGTGTATATTATACAAAATAAGTCATACTTATAGGACATAAAAAGTCCCAGGTAAACTCTTCAGCTCAGTCAGTAAGCGGTCAGACAGCAGCCCACGTTAGAAGATAAACATCTGGGATGACAACAACATGAATGAAGATTGCAGCTGTCTGGGCCCAAAGATCACATCAAGTGTATTGCGTGCAGACAGCGAGCATAAATTCACACCCATCAATTGTCAGGAGAACTCTAAACATGGTCACAAAGAGGGATGCTGCCCCACTAACTACTGGTTAACCTGTGGGGAGCCGCCCTTCCAGTGAACTATGACACCGTCGGGTCTAGCTAGCGCTATATAAAATTCAAAAATAAATACATAGACCAGGAAATGGCAGGGGAACCTCCCTAGCTTCAAAGGAACCTTCAGCCACCTCTCCTTCAGACAGGCACACAGTCTGACCCACTTAAAAGGGATCCATGAAATTTGCTGAAATGGCCCTGAAATTCCCATCTGTTGCGTCGTGCGATGGAACACCGGCCGTGGACTGAGCATGTGTTCAGAGCAAAGTTGTTATATTCACCCTGCTCGCTCTGTGTCTCAGCCTATGTCGCGCGCTGAGCTCGTGCTTCTATGACATGTCCAGTGTTCTGTCCAACGGCGGTTAGTTGCCCGTTTGGTCCCGTTCTTGATGGTTGGGTTTTCTACGTCTCTGCTTAATAAAAGACCCTAACCTACACGACGCTGGTGTGCCGCCTGTCATCATTTTATAACATTTTGGCGACAGTCGAAGGCGGAGGCTAACGTGAGAAGGCAAAGACAGAGTTTAACGAAGAGACGACGCAAGAAAGAAAACCCGACCAAGGGAAGTACCCGCAGTCCAGTGAAGGCGGATCGAAATTAAAACAAGTAACGTAAGCCTCAAGAGAAGGTATGTTGAGAAATCTCTCACCGTGAAGGGAACTGTCTTCGTATGAGGCGTGACGGAGTCTTAACTGTTGATCTTCAGCCCGTCAACGCAGGCAACAGCGCCCCCATGGGGCAATTGCTCTTAAAGGGGAAACGATTATAAAACGGAAAGGCAGTACCAGTGAGCCCCACCACTGGGGGGGAACAACTTAAAAAGGGAAACGCACTCGAGCAAAGGAGGTGCATTTAAAACAGACACGAGCGTAATTCAAGCTACAGTGACACACTCACTTTAAAGCAATTTCGTCACCGTGTGTCACGCAATCACAAGGGAACTGTACTTTAAATAAACACGATCGTCATTAAAAATGGCCGCTTTTGGAGATAAGCCCAATCTACGGTGACACACTCACTTTAAAGCTAACTTCGTCACAGTGTGTCACGCATCTACAACATAAACAACAGTGACACACACACTTTAAATTGGGGTATAACGAACCTTACGTCTTTCAGTGATCTGTGTTGAGTAAACTTTTTCACATTATTGTAAGTGTTACTCCAGGGTTTTCACTATGAATGTGAGTAATACCATCCAAGCCCCTGTCCCCTTCCTAAGTGCTCCTGGTGAACCATCCATGGAATGGGATGATTGGTGTGAGGCGTTTGAGAATTACATCATAGCCTTGGATGGTACAAAATTTTCTGCTATCAGAAAGAAGGCTTTGTTACTGGGTGCTTTAGGGAAGGAGGGACAAAGAATATTTAAATACTTGCCGAATCCGCCTTTAGACATTGATGATGTGTATAAAGATGCGCTATTTAGACTGTATACTAGGTTTGCTAAACAGGAGAATGTAGTAATGCGCAGACATAAATTTTACACTGCTCCTCAAAGGGAAAATGAAACAATAGATGAATTTGTCTCCAGGCTAAGAGAACTTTCTGTGAAATGCCAGTTTGGGAACATACAGGATGAGATGATTCGGGATCAATTAATTGTGCAATGTTTTAGCAAAAAAACACAAGAAAAGTTGTGGGCAGCCAAAAACCCCACTCTCTCTGAGGCCATTACTATCGCTAAAGTTGCTGAGGAAAGCGATAGGTGCATGAAGGAACTTAAAAGGATACAACTGGGACACACAAGTAGTCAAGAAGTTGCAATTTTGCAGGCAGATGCTTTAGAAAGCATAGGTTTAATACAAGGGAGACAAACAAATAAAGGGGGGGAAACCCACAACCTCTTTTAATAGAAGTGGGACAACAAGCAAGTTTAAACAGACCACTCAGTCTTGTAACAGATGTGGAAGCCCTTTTCACTTAGCTGATTCCAAGAATTGTACGGCTTTGTCTAGGGATTGCTTAAAATGTGGGAAGAAAGGGCATTATGCACGCATGTGTAGAACAAATAGTGCAAAAAAGGTTGCTATGGTTGAGAGTGAAGCTACTGATGATGAAGCGGAAGTAATGATGATTACGTCCGCTGCAGCCAGGAGTTAGCAGAGGGTGTTGTCCTATCTCGGCCTAAAGCAGATTTTGAGCTGAATGGGAATGTTGTGAACTTAATGGTGGATACTGGGTCACTTTATACAATCATCCCAAAGAAATTGTATAACTCATCTTGCACCGAGTCTGTTCTGGTAAAGTCTGACATCACTTTAAGAGGTTATCAAGGGGTGAGCATTGGTGTCCTTGGGTTCTTTGAGGCCAATATTAAGTTTAAAGGGAGAACTACTCAGGGAAAGGTTTATGTATCCCCACATGGCCCTGCAATTTTGGGATGGTTACACCAATATGAGCTAAATATAAGAGTGAACCCGAGAGCTGATCCACCTGTAATGTGTGTGGAAGGAGAAAATGTTTGCAATATAGTTCACGATAACTTAGAAGCCATTCTTAAAAAACATGAAAGCATCTTCAATGAGAAATTGGGGGAGGCTGTTGGTTACCAACATGTTATTAAAACCAAAAAGAATGTAGCACCTGTGAAACACACCGCAAGGAAGATACCCCTATCTGCAAGAGATGAGGTCAGAAAGATTATCAAGCAGTTATTGGAGGATGACATAATTGAACCTGTGGAGGCCACACAGTGGTTGAGTCCAGTAGTGATCACACAGAAACCGGACAAGTCCTTGCGCTTCTGTGTGGACATGCGAAGCCTTAATAAAGCTGTGATAATGGATAACTTTCCACTTCCAAACATAAACGAAATTGTCCTGAGTTTGGGTGGAGGAAAGATCTTTTCAAAATTGGACCTCCGCAGCGCATATCACCAGGTAAAGCTTCATCCGGACTCGAGGCAATTCACATCTTTCATCACTCCGGAGGGTACATACCACTTTAAAAGAATACCCTTTGGCCTCTGTTCGGCTGCAAGTGCGTTCCAAAGAATCATCACAGATGTCCTCAAAGACATTGAAAGGGTAGTATTCTTTCAGGACGACATCCTGATTCATGGTTTGAACATTGATGACCATAATGTTATTCTTGACAAGGTTCTCACTGCTCTTTCAAGGGCTGGTTTGACATTGCGAAGAGAAAAATGTGTATTTGCTGTTGAGGAAGTAGATTACCTGGGGTACCACGTGTCTGGCATTGGGATACAACCCAAAAAAGACCTTGTAAGCGCAATATGTAATGTGTCTGAACCTGATGACAAAGACAAACTAAGGTCTTTTATGGGCATGGTTGAGTACTATGCGAAGTTCGATAAAAAATTTGCAGAAAAGGTAGAACCCTTGCGAATCATCATGCGGAAAGGGAAAGGTTTCACTTGGGGTGCAGATCAAAGAAATGCCTTTTTATTGATCAAACAAAACATTTTAGATGCTAATATTCTCTCGAGTTTTGTACAGTCGTATTTCACCATCCTCACTGTCGATGCCAGCTCTGTTGGTATTGGAGCGGTCCTGACACAAAAAGGGGGTGGTAAAGAAAACACTGTTGCATTCGCTTCGCGTTCTCTGACTGAGACCGAAAGGAATTACTCGGTCATAGAGCGTGAAGCATTGGCGGCTGCATGGGCAACCCGGTATTTTCGAGTGTATTTATGGGGAATCACATTCACGCTCAGAACGGACCACAAGCCTCTGTTGAAGGTTCTAGCCCCTGGGGGAATTAGAAATTGCTCAGGGAGGTTAGCGAGACTTGCTGTCAGTGTCCAAGAGTTCACATGCAATGTGGAATACTTACCTGGTTGGTGTAACAGTGTTGCAGACTGTTTATCTAGATTGCCCGACACTAAAGAGCTGCCTAAAGAGTTGGTGACTGAGAATGTGGTCGCGTTTTTAGATGACTTAGAAAGTGATTTACCCAGTTCTATATCTAGGCGGGAGTGGATGGAGGAAATGAGAAAAGATCTTGTCATGGTTGGTTTAATTAAGATGTGCAAGGAAGGGGTGTCAAGGCAGAGTACGGTCTCACCTGCTCTTAGGCCTTATGTTCAGTTACAGGATGAGATTTCTTTACAGGGCGAGTATATTCTTGTGCGGGGCGAAAAATATATACATCCGGTATCCCTTAGACCCCGTATCATTGCTTTGGCGCATGAGGGCCATCTAGGCCAAACCCTTACTGGCAAACGCATCAAAGCTGACTTCTGGTGGCCGGGGGTAGATGCACAGGTAAAGAGTTGGGTTGAACAATGCTAATTATGCAAGGAGTCTGAAAAGAGGTTACAGGTTCGTGCAAGTAAGGATGGCATGGGAAAGATTGTTTCTGACGATGGTGTGTGGCAGAAGGTCTGCGTTGACTTCATAGGTCCTTTTCATGACCTATTAGATTCTGAGAAATTCGCTTTGGTATTGGTGGATTCAACTTCCAGGTGGGTGGAGGTTGCCTTTATGAAAAGTATCACTGCAGAGTCCACTGTCAAGGTACTTGATGAGGTTTTTAGGCGTGAAGGGATTCCCTCCATGGTTTTGACAGATAATGGCACACAACTTACCTCTGCCATTATGGAGGATTATTTTGTATTTCTGGGCTTAAAGCATTTGCGTACTTCGCTCTACAACCCCCAAGGGAATGGACTTTGTGAGAGGGTAAATAGACTTGTTAAGGGCACTATGCAGCTTGCTTTAGCCTGAGGCCGATCGGTACAGAAGGAAATTAAAGAAATGCTGTGGGCATACCGCACTACAGTTCATAGCAACATGTCCGTGACACCCTTTGAGCTCATGAGGGGGAGGGCGGCGGGTACGAAACTAATTCCTACCTGGCTACATGAGAGAGTAAAAAAGGTGGGAGGCAACATCCCGGGAAAATGCGTCTCTACTAAAATAGCTGAAGGGGACCTGGTAAAAGTGAAACCTGGCGGCAATCAGAGGATGTTCAACAAATTTAGAGGGCCCTACCAAGTAAGGTCGGTAGTTGGCAACTACGTTAAGTTGCAGAATGGACAAACGTGGAACCTCCGCAGGGTGGCACTTTACCAGAAAAAGGTTAAGCCTGATTGTTCAGTGCCAATCACTAAGAATATTGTTGCTGAAGGGGTTTGCAGACCTCTTCGCCGTAGGGTTGCTCCTGCCTATTTAAAAGACTACGTTTAATTTTGATTGTTTAAGGGGGGGTGTGGGGTTACATGGCCTGTATTACCTGGCCCTGCATTCTCAAGAGTATGAAGTGTATTCAATGCTGTATTGTTTTCTTGATATCTCACCTGTTCTCTTGCAAAAGGTTGCTATAAGCTTTTGTCCAATTTGTTCTGTTGCACCTTTTTCCATTCTCTGTTTAAGGGAAAGAGATGTGTTATATTCACCCTGCTCGCTCTGTGTCTCAGCCTATGTCGCGCGCTGAGCTCGTGCTTCCTGACTCTATGACATGTCCAGTGTTCTGTCCAACGGCGGTTAGTTGCCCGTTTGGTCCCGTTCTTGATGGTTGGGTTTTCTACGTCTCTGCTTAATAAAAGACCCTAACCTACACGACGCTGGTGTGCCGCCTGTCATCATTTTATAACAAAAGTACTGACTCACATGGTGCAGACTCCTCGGCCATATTTAACCAATAATGTTGTTTATGTCTACCGCGTACTTAATTACACAATGGAGCCAATGTCGAATTGTTTTAAAAAAAGGAGCTTACTAAAGCATTTTATTTATTCTACGAAACATTAACATTTCTTTGGAGCGTCAAGAAATAGATATGAATGGATTAGAAACCTGCACCATTTAGTTTGCTTTCCTGTCAAAAAAGGTAATTGACACCTAAATGCCGAAAAATAGGGATACAAACTCCACTGTTTGCTGAACATTTGTGAGCTGTCTGTTTCCGTGGAAGAAATCCGGGGGGCATATTATCAAGAAAGGGCGTTACATTATCGCCGCTTTTATCGGCAGGAAACTGCCGATTAAGCGGCGATAATGTGCTTGATAATATGCTCTATGAATTCCAATCGAAGCCCATGTTAGATGTGAAGACATGTGAGGGTCATGGGTCATGTCATAGGTGGTTGGCTCACCTTGAAGAAACTGGATAATGAAGTGATCCATTTATTCCAGGTGTCTGTTGACTTGTCTTATGAAGTGGGTATGCAGAGACACTTGAGTCGTTCCGGATTTTTGTTGAACAAATTATTGGAACTTGGCCAAGAATGTAACACTGCTATAAGAGCGACGAAACACAAAGTGAGGGAAGATTTCTGGTAGCCTCGGGTTGTCAACGCTGTGCAGAGCTTTGTGAGAGACTGCACTGTGTGCATCCTCAATGACAAAGTCCAAATATCCACTTGTGACTTCTCTTGAGGAATTCTTGCTGCCTTGTAGAAAATGAATTCTCTACATCTCAGGACCCTCTGAAGTTCTAACGGAGTCATCCAAATATGACTTGCTATTAGCGGGCTCATGTCATGGCAGTTCCTGCCAATGCAACACTGCATCAAACAGTTTTCTTTTCTTATTTTCATAAAGAAAATCCAGAAGTGGGTTTCTCTTTTTTAAAATAAAAAATGTAATTCTCCCCTTGCCATGGGAGACATCTCCCAAGGGGAGGGGGAATTTGTAGCATTTTACTGTCTCTCCCTGCCAGGGTTTGTCCAGCGATGACAGACAGTAAAAATAAAAAGCTATATGTCTGCTATCCTGATTGGGTGGGTGGAGATATAGTCATTTCTCTGAAGGCACATACTCTTTTGTGCCATCAGAGAGGTTTGGCTATTGCAGTGATGGAGTAGTCACTGTTGGAAGCTAACCTATGGTGCACCCTCATCTAAATTTGCCAGGTGGACCATAATGCTGATACTCTGTCACTGTTGCAATGGAGTATTCTTACCACCAACTTATAAATCAGCCCCCAAATAGCCAAGTGGTTGGAGTTGAGGTCTGTGGTCAATGTCAAAACCAGCAGTGTGGCACAATTTCTAAAGGACTTTTTTGGCAGGAAGGGGTATGTGAAAGGCAGTGGGACCCAAATTGATATTGGAAGGAATGGGAAAGTGCTTGAAAAGTACTGGAATCAGACACAATAAAACATTACTGTATCATCCAAGAGATAATGACCAGGTAGAGCATAATCATAAGGGATCGTTTACAACTGGTCTTGATCAACAGGCTGGACGTAGGCATACCTTGAGGGATATGTTGTAGGTCTTGAAAAGTACCTTCAAATGTCAGGACAGAAGTCTCACCTTGCATTGTTCTAAGAGGCTGTGTTGCAGGCTCTAACTGAACTTTATACAGAAGGAGGTTGACCAATCTAGAATGGGCAAGGTATATTCCTAGCATTCCTAAAGCTGGAGGGAGGAGAGGTAAACACTTAAGTGGGAAGAGGGGAGGCATGCTTCTCGATAGAGATTCAGTTAGGTGATTTTGCTGCAAGGAGCTGCTGGGTAAATTGTGGGGGTGAAGGGTGAGACTAGTCTCTGTTTTTCAGAGTGTGGAAGATCCTTTAAGGGAAATCAGCCTTTTGTATTTTTTCTTGGTAAGAGTTCAGAGTGGGTGGCTGTTGATAGGCAGGTGCAGAACGTGTACAACTCTCTTTGCTTCTGTTGTGGATGCTCCAAACTGGAGATGACCTTGTTGAGAGGAACATCACATTACACAAAGGCTGGGTCTTAGAGACATCCTGGAAAGGACACATGAAAGAAGAATCAACTTAAACTTGCTTTGAGAGTGTGGACAGAGAATCCACATCCCTGTCTGATTTATCTGTGTACAAGTGAGAACTGCTGGCACATTTGTTGTTACAATTCCAAGATGTCTTTAACCAAGAAAGAAGAGGTGCACTGCAGAGTACCCAGAAGCCATTTTTGCATCACATAGACTGTAACCTCTAAGGAAAAACTGTCTCCCTGTACAAAAGTGCTTGGAGACTTACCTTCCCAAGAAGAAGACGAAAGGAAAGTGCCAACCCTGCAGGAGATATGGCAACTAGTTCAAGTAAAAAGCAGCTGTCCCAAGAAGAGCTCATGGTCTGTCCACCAAGACTGCCAAGAGAGAAGGTGACCAGCATGCTCCCGGATAGGCCCATCAACTCTCTTGCCTGAAACGCCCGGCATTGTGGCACTGCCAAATTTTGCCTGAGAGGACTGGCCTGCTGTGACCCTGAAAGTTGTTTGCACCCTGGCATTATCCTAAAGTGTGCCTGAATGGACTGTGCAGCTATGACTCTAATTATTTGTGCCCAAAGATGACCGTTTTGCTGCAAGTCAGTCAGTGAGGCTAAAGAGGACTGAACAGCAGTGACCACCCACTGTGATGATTGAGCAGATCTGTGCAGATCAAGCATCCGTTCCATCACTGTGAGTGGTGATGGAGGTGCATGGCTGCCCTGTGAAACACCTTCAGCAGCCCTGTGACCTCTGATCCTGCCCAACTCACCCTGCAAATGACCGGAGACAGTCAGCGATGCAGGAGTCAGTCAAACAGCAATATTATAGATATTAGCCTCTGTAGCTGCTGCTTCTATGGATGGAAGCAGAGAATCAACACACTCAGAGCAGTGCATCTTCCTTTCAGGCTAGAGACCAGATATGTACTAGTAGCCCGACCACCACCAGAGAGTGAAAAGTACTTTGATTGGTGAGATTAACATGTTGGGACAATGACTGTAAAAGGGGAAACGTGTTTCAACAACAAATGATGGATGTAATGCTGAATCAATCAAACATTCACCTACAGTCAAAAGATCTGAGCTAAATCCATTGTTATTTTGCTCACTATGCCATACCAGTTTGGACCCACCATATGTAAATCAGTCCAGACCCTGCACCTCATGGGCATAGTCCAGCCCGAACTACCAAGCCAGGCCCTCCCTGAACAGGAAATAAGCATCATGGGAGTGGTTTCGGGATATTACCCCTCAACAGTTAGGCTAACTTGAATTCAGTGGCACAGCGAGCAAGGGAGACACGTCTGGGCATACCCATCCCACTTAGGGCAAAAAGTTCTATGGCAACAAATGATGGACAGAATGCTGAATCAATCAAAATTCACACCCAGTCAAAAGATCTGGGTTCAATCCATTGTTGTTTTACTCACTACGCCACCCCAGTTCGGACCCAGCAGTATGCAAATACGTTTTGACCCTGCTCCTCGTGGGAAGAGTCAAGCCCGAACTGCCAAGTCAGGCAGTTCGGGCTGGACTGTTCCCATGGATAGCAGGGTCAAGACTGATTTGCATATGGCTGGTTTTAGCCTGGAATGGCATGTGGAGCAAATAAATTATAGATTTAGGCCCAGATAACTGGGGTGAATGTTTGACATTGTTGAACATTCTGTCCATCAATTGTTCTTTTTGCATTTGTCACGCCAAATGAGATGGGAATGGCCAGATGTGGGTCCCTTGCTCTCCATGCCACTAGAATCAAGCTAGCATGGCTGATGTTGGGTGCCACCACAAAAACCGGACCCAGAATGCGCGTTTCCGGTCCAGGGAGAACCTGGCCTGGCAGTTCGGGCTGGGCTGTTCCATGGGGAGCAGGGTCAAGACTGATTTGTGTTTGGCTGGGTTAAACTGAAGTGGTATGTTGAGCCAAAATACTATGGATTTAGACCCAGATCTCTGTACTGGGGTGAATGTTTGACATCGTTCAACATTCTGTCAATCAATTATTCTTTTTGCATTTGTGAAAGGGGAAGCACTGCACATTTGCCTGAAGCCTGATGTTCCATATTTTAAACCTAGTTTGGGTAAGGTTGGGGAAGGTTATTTAAATACTGGGTATAGTGACCCCAACCTAGTTGATATTCCTACCTGCATATTACAGTGTGTAGAATTTCATTCTAAAGTGTATTTAAGTACTTTCCTTTTATAAAAATGCACTGGGGTGAACAATCAATTATTACCCTGCTGGGTGATCATAGAGTTCTGAGCTTGATGCAACCCCACACTGCCACCATGAGAAGCCTATGACTGCTCTCCATCACTATCACTGAGAGTCAAGTGTGAAGAAGTGGTACTTAGGCTAGTTTCGTGAGCCATATTGGGCCGTCCATGAGAGGCAAAGGACCGCAAGTCTCACATCTAATGCCCAATAACACTTGTTGGCCCATGTCCCACTGAACGGGATATGACAGAGCAGAATGGGAAGAGAGTTTTGATAATTCTCATGGAAATGTTGGGTGTTCTATTCAATCAGTTGTGGGAAGGGTTGATGAATGTTAGTTTATCTGTTTTGGAGGCCACTGCGAAAATTCCGTTGGTGTCTCAGGAAGGATGATATGCCAGAAATCTCGTCCACTGTCTTACCGGAAGGAATATGTTGAAAGATGAGCTTTCCCCTATTATGCTCTGGGTTGATACATCTCATCCAGGTGACAGCTTATGTTATATCTTTGTTACCCCCTTGTGCCACTGAGTTACCAATACCCACCTCCCCTCCTCCATTCCCCTGTTTTCCTGACCAATTTTTATCCTACCTTCTCCATGTATATTTTGCCTTAGTTCATTTCCATGAGTTGTTTAAAAGTTTCCAAGGGTGGGTTATATGTGGAGATTTTTGTGCCATTTCCACTCACGTGGAGCCTTTCTAAGCACACTCATTTCCACCTCTGAAATGTTTTGAGTGTTTAGTGTGCTTGCATTATATGTCTTTGGCAGTTGCTGCTGATACAGCGTTTTCTGGGCAAGGATAAATTAAGTAGAAAGGTGTCAGCATTTCAGCAGCTCGTCCGTGAGTCTTCAATGGGTCAGAGAAGCATAGAGGTCTAAACCTCTCAGAGCCGAATGGACAGGTAGTCCCTGTAGGAGCAGGGAGGATCAGAATGAGATTCCCTAAAGCATCTCTGGAAAAAGGGTTCTGAAAAGCACTGGAAAGAAGTCTGAAGTCAGATGGTGTGAACACTAAGTTATAACACTCTTCTGGGTAACACCCCTTTGAATGCATCGTTAGGGGTCCATTGTTCTTGTCTGGTTCTCATGTTGCAGACTGCAACATCAGGGTAAAATCTCACACTGGACATTGGAAGGACATCTTCTCATGCACAGGTTCGAGCGCAACATTGCTGAATAAGCCTTTGAGTTGATGCTCTGGCTTCTCATATTCTTTTGTCAAGGCCTTCTTTCAGGCTCACTCTTCTATCGCTAGAACAGTGATGTATTTATTCTCAAACTAACAATGCATGTGTACCTGCATGAAATGTCACGTTAGCAGAAAATGGAAAACATTATTTATGCAGCATGGTGAAATACAGGCCCAGTCAGGTTTAGCTAAAGCATTCGCTGGTGCACATTTAATACAAATGTGTACATTTAGATGCAAATGAATAGTTAGACACAAGTTAATATGTTTCTAGTGTATTAGATTCACATTATGTATAACATACAGTACATTTTTAAAATAATCATGTGAAAGTATGACTAGGAACTACATATAAATGAAATTTACATATAACGTTAGTGCACACAGTACATAAACTTGTATTGTTTCAAGTGAAATCACATTCTGCATATCTGAGGATGGTTTCTATTTAGTTTGCTAACCAATAAATGTTATTCACGGTATTGAACCCCACATTAAGAAAGACGAGTTTTATCTTTCTAGTAGGTACGTTATCTATTAAGTAATGACGGTTTATTTCATTAAGATCAATCAGGTATGGTAAAAACACACAATATGAGTATCCTATAATCCAACAGTGAATGCACTCTTTAATAATGATGTCAAGTTCAGCACCTACATTAAGTGTTGAACCACACAAGAAACACGAGCTACATACACTTTCATGCAATGTATCTATTAAGTATTTGTGACGTGTAAGGGGTGGATAATTTTACGCTGCACACTGTTGAGTGGTAATGGTGGTCATACATTTGTGTGTTCTGCAATAAAGCCTTGAAGTTATAAAATACACGCCTTATGTGTTATCCGCTTTACAACAAAGCTTTTGCTCTGAATCCACTGTGATTTTTTTCTCCAAAAATGTTTCGAATATATAAAATGACCCATTAAAAAATAGGTGTCACAGGAAAGCAATTCGGCAAACACTTACTTCCAGCACGAGAAAATACTTGCAAAAAAGTATTTTTCGTTAAAAAAAATCATAAAACTTTTGGGAGAGTAGAATTTGTACCCTGCACTTGCAGATTTTCATGATTTAAAGTGCCACAAACTTCACAAAAGTGAAGTTTGTCCGCTTCTCAAAACTGCCTGGACAAAATGTCATTTTCATTTTTCACCCTTAACCCTAATTAACAACTTGAAAGTCCCTGTTCTCTCAGTGTTGCAGTCCTTGTACGCACATTTGTTCATGTTTCCTGACAATGTGCTCATTTCATAAGGCGTCAATGCTGGGCTTTTGCCGCAGATGTTTGGGAAACATGAGAACCGGAAATGAAACATAAAAATTGTATATTCCCCACTGTCTGCTTAAAACACCGCACATTTCGAGATGTGGAAATGTAGTGCATTTCATTGTTCCCACAACTCAAAATCCACTATTAGAAAGGAAACAAGACAAAGCAACTCCCCAAACGCAACTCTAAAAGTCTGGTACGTTTTCTGCTGTCTGTCTTTTTAGGAATTGATTGACAGAGCAGCTGTATAGTGGACCAATTTAATACAATTCTTTAAAATGTACATAGAATAGACTTTGGCCTCTATCTGAGAAGTATTTGATTTTCACCCAGTGCTAATGGCTTTTTGGTGTATCATTCCACCCCGTACAGAGTGCTTGCATTGGAATGCAGACACAGTTTACTTCTCGGAACGTACACTGAATTCTCAGACATAAAATTATGTATCATATACACAAAGCTATTTGTTTCCATTACAGGGGGCTCCTTTAATGTTTTAGTCAGGACACCAGCGTGTTTTCCATGTTTTTCTTCCCCACTGTTCTTTGCCCTCTGTTTCTTTCACATTGACTTTCCGTTTATGTTTCTCTCCTGTGTTTTTGCTAATGTTTTCTCCACCATTGTTTTTCCTCCTGTGTTTGCTCCTGTGATTTGCTAGTGTTTTCTCCACCATTGTTCTTCTTCCTGTGTTTTCACATTAAAAAACTAACATATGCAATCATAGGTATGAACAAATGCTGCTTCTGTGTGATATCTAATTATAGCCAGTACTGTTGGCTTTGCCAATACTTGCAGAAGTTGCTTGCACATCCCATCTGTGCTCTGCCTGAACTGAAAAAATGTCAGCCAAATGACCTGTACAGTGGAAAACATGTGGAAAGCCGTCCCAAAAAACCTTCCAAATCTTGCAGTAAGTTACCTTTCTATATGTTTTGTTTCTACATGTTTTTGGGGTATTGTTGTGCGTTGTTTATCCTAGCGTATATTCCAATGTTTTGTCCTTTGAAACCACGATATGCACTTGTATTTTTCAAAACTTTCATTATCTATCTATCCACTCAAAGAAAGTGACCAATGAAAGTAAAGAGTGGATGCAATGGTATGAGACCGCCAATAGAAATGGTTGTTTCTCACATTCTTCTGCCAATGGCGTCCAAACAAAAAACAAATATCACACCAAATATACGTGTACGACACTCCTCACAATTGGCTCATTCCATAAAGTGGTTGCAAACTCAATGATTGTGGAGTATGCCTATGCACTCACAATCAAGGGGAGGGAAAAAGAAATGAGGTTCATTCAGCTTCCTAAGGCTAGAGCAAAAAAATCAAGTTGGGGGGTATGAACCACTTGTCCTGTATTACCAGGGTCTATGATAACTAGTAAAAACCCCTCATATGCGAGCACTAATCTCAAGCGGTATATCTTGATTCTCTGCTTTATGGTTTATTCCCCACGACTCACAAACTTCAAGGGGCGCACGAACAAGAGTTACTATTTGTCAAAGATACCCACAGAAGGGTGTGCCATTCTATATTTTTCTCATTAAACCGGTTTTCTTTAATGTTACCCGTGCAGAGAGTTTTTAAATTTTCTATTCAAAAGATGGATGGTTTTGAGTTTGTGAATCTTGTGTAGGCCAAGCAAAATGACGTAGAAACTCGAAATGTCTAAACCTTGGCACTGAATGTTGAATCTTTCTCTGACGCAACCAGTGCTTAGAGCATCTAATATGGTGTGGTTTGGGCTCCCAATCAACTGTGAAATGTAATTTGCTAGCCTTACTGCCAATAAACTCACAATTCCCGTATTGAACAAACATTTTAGCCACCTGGCCTTGATGGGCTTGTTCATGTGAAACCAAAGCAATATGGGTCTAAATAGATAATTACTTGAGGAACTGGAGAAGTTCAAACAATGTGTTTAAATGTGAACGAGTGGGGGCCAAACGCAACAGTCTTTACACATCACAAACTTTGTGTTGAAATAACAGGAAGCCTCAAACAGACATCCCTACTAATGGCTTTTTCATGCTAAATAGATTCTTGACAAAAAAGTTAAATGATGCAGGCCTTCCAGTCTGGAGGTGATTAGCGTGAGCCATACACTGTTGGCATGGAAACGAGTCACCCATTTTCCAAAACCAAGTTTGTATGTGAAATATAAATGTAGTCATTTCATTTTATCTAAAGTAATCAGCACGTTTTCAGAAAAAGATATTGCCTAACATTAGAAAATACGACTTTGTGAAATGTAATTATGTAGTTGAAATATGTAAGCTGTCACTTTAAATATAGATCTTAAATCATCGCCTGACCCCCAATAAAGTACATCGCTCCGTTGCTTCCCACCTAGTTTGTGCTATATAAATACCAACAAAGTTATACATTATTATACCATTATGATGATACCCGATTTCATTTGTTTTAGAGTCAAAAACTAGAACCACACAAGTTTTATAAGAACGTCCTATTTACAACAACGTGTGGACTATTGCATTCAAACTGCCCCATTTGGGGGGAATTTACTAATCGACCAAAGTTGATGTGTCTGTGTGGCGTCAAAGGGAGAGGAGAATAGTACCACATGTACTGAGGCATGCCACTATTGTTCTCTTCCCTAGAGCTGGAGCATTTCTGAGTGTGTGTGTGTGTGTGTGTGTGTGTGTGTGTGTGTGTGTGCGTGAGTGTGTGTGTGTGTGTGTGTGTGTGTGTGTGTGTGTGTGTGTGTGTGTGAGTGTGCGGGTGTGTGTGTGTGTGTGATGCGACGCATAGGTTTTGTATGATGAGAATGGCACGCTTTCAGTACAAAACTATGCTTAGACATAGTTAAAAAGTTTTCTAACTTTGTGTATGTGCTTTACATTACAGCACACATGCAAATTTGGAAAACTTTTCTCACATGTTACATCTGCTTTGAGAAGTCTTAGGCCCAGATGTACGACCGTTTTTTTGCAGTCCCAAAGGGGTTTTAGGCCCATGTGTGACCGCAAAACACGTGTGGCCCATGTACCAACCCTATTTTGAGAGTCTCAAACAATTTGCTACTCGCAAAATAGGATTAGCGACTCGCTATTAGGAAGGGGTGTTCCAAGGGGGTCCCTTCCTAATAGCAACTCCAAAAGCTATGTATGAATGTTTTGCAACCGCACTTGCGGTCCCAAAACATTCGGAGTTTACCACCCTTCTTAGAAGGGTGGTAAAGCACTTGCAAACGGGAAGTTGTCCCCATGGGACCCCTTTGTGTTTGGGAATGCATGCGCAAACATTTTTTTAAGGGAAGGGACCACTGCATCCCGTTTTCCTTTAAGGAAAACGGGCTGTATTTAAAAAAATAAAACTGCTTGATTTAAAAGCAGTCCCAGATATGGTGGTCTGCTGACCCCAGCAGGCCACCATCCCTGGTAGTGTTAGCCATTCCCAACGGGGTCGCAAATTGTGACAGCCTCATTAATATTCATGAGGCATGCAATTTGCGACTCCATTGGGAATCGGAAACAGTGTCCCAGACACTGTGTACATAGCATTTTGCGACTCGCAATTCATCGCAATTTGCGAGTTGAAAAATGCTATGGTCGTACATCTGGCCCATAATTTTTTGATGCAAATCCCTGTGTACCTTTTCTAATAGGCAGGGATCTGGGTTAAATGCCTATTAGCACCCATTGTGCGCCCTCTTGACGCAAATAAGGGCATAGTGGCGCATAGCACTACTTTGTGTTACTTTAGGTTACTTTCCCGATGTAAACTAGGATTTGAGTTGCAAAATACAACCCTAAATCATCCTTTTGATACGGTTTGAGTCCGATGCAAAGTGTTGATAAATGTGCCCCTGTGTGCAAAATAACACTCAAATAATTTTCAAACTACATTATCTTCTATTCTCAGATGTAAACAATGAATGGAAAAATACAACATAAAAGTGTTGTGTAAACAATCCAAATACTGAACGGTCACAAAGTCTGTTTACTTAAGATTTTGGATGACAGATGACTACTCAGGACATGTGCACCAGGGAAACTCTCAGGATTCAACGAGCCTACTGGGCAAATTCGTTTTTACAAAAGACCACTCTGAAAGATAACATATTATTGACTCAATTTGATGCAGTGTGGTATTGCACTGGCATTGATATATGTCTTACTACCCTGCGGAGCTGCTTTAAGGGCTATGTGGAAGACTATCACTCAGCTCTGCTGGACGGTCATAATATTATGGTATTTCTCATGCTCAATGAATTGCACCTTGTCATGCTGTTTATCACACAACTGCCATTCCAATGGTAAACAATCCATCATGCACGTTTTATGCAATTTGTCATATATGGCAGTTACTAACTTTTATGCAACATTAATTCCATGCAATGCTCATGGTATTAGAGATCAATGATTCATAAGCAATTATAGCTTGTCATTTTATTTACAACACTTCTGATATGCTGTCTGCAAATAAATTGTTGCTTCACAACTATCATTCACTTATATTTATATAGTTGTTACAAGCTGTCATGTAGACTTCATGCAAAGTGTGGAACTGCTTGTCCTAAAGAGGTTAAAGAGCTTAGTTATTCATGTGACGACTCAGGTGATAATTCATGTTTCAATGCTTAACATGTGTAATGGTAATTATCAATTACACAGAGAGGTATTGAAGAAAGCACTGGCTTTCAGTAATAAAAAGCTTATTGCCATGATGAGGTGTCATTATCCAGTTGGCTCTGTGTTGTAATCTACAGCAACAAATGATAATTGCACACAGAGATTCTACTTGATGCCACGATTCTACCATGTTAACAACAGAACATTGACTGAGGAGGAGAAGGGTTGACTTTTAAAGGGTAAAGAGCTGTGCTGGTTTGTGCTACATTTTGGTGGATTAAAGAAGAATTTATGATAGGTCACTTATGATGTTAGAACAGCATTTTAGCCCGCGCATTTCTGTTGTAATGGAAAGGCACAAGTTCTTCTTCAGAGTGCAAGCAAAAAGTGAGAGGGTGGGCAAATATATAACCTCTTTGAAAAGTTTAGTAAGGATATGTGAATTTGGTGACCTGTCAGATTTACTTATAAGGGACCAGCTTGAACGTTGTACCAATGACATTAGAGTTCATGACAAACTTTTGGCTAAGTACACCAGCTTGAAGGAGGCTGTAGCGAGTTCATGACAAACTTTTGGCTAAGAACCCCACCTTTAAGGAGACTGTAGACATAGTGGAAGCAATGGAGCACACTTCTGGTTGGGTCAAGGAAATACAAAGCACACTTCCGAGTACAGTGGAGACAGTGACCAATTCCAATATAGGGAAGGAGGCAAATTAATACAACAAAAACCCAATCAAAAAAACAGCATGGACCAATGGATCTGTCCAGGATAAATACAATCAGTTTGAGTGCTTTAAGTATTTAAGCCCTAATCACTTGTCTAATATCCCAAATAGTTTTGCCTGCAGTTTGGTGTGTGGGAACTGTAGGAAAAGAGGGCATTTTGCCTACATTTGTGAAAACAACAAAGTTCATGAAGTATATGAGGTACAAGAGGGTTGCCAAAAAAGTAATACTGCAAGTGATGCACCTTCGGCAAGTGTTAATAAATTGGATGGATATATTGATGGGTAGCAGATCAGAATGCCTGAATGTGAAATGACCATTTGCGGGAAGGAACTCACGGTTCTTGCTGATTTAGGGTTCTCCCTTCACACTCGTAGGAGATAAGAATTGGGAGAGGACGTAGGGGAAAAAAAATTAGAATTACTACCTCCAGACATTAACCTGGAGGGTTATGGGTGAGCAAGCATTGGTCTGATTGGTTATACAGTCATGAACATCAATTTTAAGGGAAGAGAGACAGTTGGGGAAGTTTACGTGGCCAAACAGGGGACAATCTCTTGGGGTGGTGGCATCAAAGAGACCTGGGTATTATTCTTAATCCGAAGTTGCATGAATAGGTCCTTTTGATTGCCAATGTGGGGGAGAGTTCAGATGAGATACTGGTATTCCAGGATGTGGTTAGAGATGATCTGGGCCTCTTAAAAGAATTTCAGCACAAGATCATCTTAAAGAAAATGCCAAGACTATGGTGCACAGGATGAGAAGGGTGCTTAATCTGATGTTTAAGCCTCTGCAGGATGGGATTGATAAACTGTTGTCCTTGGATATAGAGTCCTCGGAGTGGTTGGCTCCCATTGTTTTGGCTTCTAAGAACAGTGGGAGAAAAATCAGGATATGTGTGGACCTTAGGGACCTTATTCAATGTGTTTGGGTTGATCGCAAGCCCATACTCAATATAGCTGGAGCTTTAGAACTACTCAAGATGAACAAATGTTTACTATTATGGACCTGTCTGTCTACATGCCACCAGATGCAGCTCCACGAGGACTCTAGAGCGTTTACATTCTTTGTGGCACTGCTAGGGGCATATCGGTTCGTGAGATTGCTGTTTGGCCTAGCCTCAGTTGCTGCATATTTTCAGAGCCTCATTAAGATTTTACTAAAAGGAATTGATTCTTTCATCTTCTTCCAACATGATGTCTTGGTATACAGGAAGGACACACAGAGTCAAGTCTTGTTTTGAAACAAGTATTAGCAACATTCAGGGACATATGCCTTACACGCAAGAGAGAGAAGTGTAAATGTGTAGTTAATTTGGCCTCTTACTTGGGGCATACTATATCTGGGAATGGCATACGTCTCACATTAGACTTAGTCAAATCCATTCTGGAAGCACTTCCTCCCACCAATAATGACCAAATCAGGTCATTCCTGGGTCTCGCAGAATTCTGTGCCGAATTCATCCCCAATTTTGCCAGTGTGATACAACCAATCAGACTTCTCCCTAAGAGAGGGTCAAGTTTTGATTGGTCTGAAGACTAAGTGAAAGCATTCAGAATGGTCAAGGAGAGCATACCCAAGATGCCTACCTTGGGACATTTCAATGCCACAAAGAAAACAATCCTCACCACTGATGCGAGTATGAAAGGGTTTGGCGCTGTTTTATCCCAACCTACAAATGGAGATGAAAGGGTGGTTGCCTTTGCCTCTCACTCCCTAAGAGGGGCTTAGGAGAGATATTCAGTCATAGAGTGAGAGGACTTGGCATGTATGTGGGCGGTGTAACACATTAAATTCTTCCTGTGGGGCTTCCCAATTTTTCTAAAGACAGACCACAAACCTCTGATTTAACTATTAGGGCATAGGAATATTAACAACATAACCCCATGTATCAAGAGGTGGCAGGAGAGTTTGATTGAATACAATTACCGAGCTAAGTATCTGCAGGGAGCAAAAAATGCACCTGCAGATTGCTTGTCTAGGTTACCTGCTGAAAGGGCAGCTGTACAGGAGGTAGATCAACAGATTAGGTGGGTCAAGTAGACAGCTAAAAACAAAACCGAATGGGAAATTGAAGAGGGGAATGATTAGACAAGGAAGCAGGTCATGCATTTTGTGGTTGCAGGGTGGCCTGATATTCAGAGTAAAAATGATGAAGTAAAACATTTTTAGGGCGTCAAGGAGAAACTTAGTATCCTTGATGGAGAACTATGCTGGGGCGAACATATAGCCCTACGAGTAACATTGTGGGATAAGATTGTGAATCTGGCACACAAGGGGAATCTTAGTAGAAATATGACCAAGTCCAGAGTGAAGGAATGTTACTGGTGGCCTGTTGTTGATAGATAAGTTGAGGGTGTGGTCAAGAACTGCCTTCACTGTGCTGGAAGTGATAAGACCAGATCTGTCAGGACGGTTACCAAAGTCTCCTGTTGATGTTCCCACCGAGCCCTGGAACAAACTAGGTTTAGATACTGTAACCCACTTGAGTTGCTGCCCTCTTCAGAAAGATTTATTTTTGTCTTGGTGGACTATACCTTGAAGTGGGTCACAAAGAGGTGCATATGTTCAGTGACTATCAAGCATGTGATAGAGTTTTTATGAGAAGTGTTTGTGTGTGAGGGTGTACCCAAGATGATCATAACAGACAACAGGGTACAGCTTGTCTCAGCAGAAATTAGATAATTTCTGACTGATGATTCCATATTACACCATCACACAGCTTAGTACTCTCCCCAGGCTAATAGCTTAGTAGAAAGCCTGAGCTATTTGGTATAGGCATGTGCTTAAATGACAGCGGAGAACAGAGCATCTCTAAATGTGGTGCTACGTGAGAAACTTTGGGCACATGGTAGCATTCCAAATTGAACCACCAAGATCTCTCCCTTTCAGTGTTTAAAAGGGATATTGGCTGGCAGTGGGTTAAATCTTACCTGATTGGACTTTAAAAAAAAAGTGCACAAAATATTGACTCACAGGCCCTCAAACTTTACCAGCAGAGATGCAAGAGACAATTTGATGACAGAGGGGGCGCTTGAACTTGAATGGAAGGTAGTCTATATGGTTTTCATAAAGAAACCTGACTGTTCACCAAAAGGCACATCCAAATTCATTGGTGCAAAATGTACAATCCAGGTGAGGAAAAATGTGGTTTTGAATGGCATAGAGGTATGGCGCACACGCAATGATGATCATATGAGTGCATCCTTGGATAGAAGCAATATGAAAGAAGGAGAGAGTGCAGAGGAAGACAATGTGGTGAGTCATGGCGGCTGTGTAGCTCAAGGTATTAGTTAGGAGTTAGCATTAGAGTTTGTCATAATACTTTCTATTTATGACTGAGGGTCTTTTATATATTTGATAATGTTTTAGTTATTTTATGCAATGTGAAATTTCCTTACTTATCAGTATTTTTCATTAGTATTAATTGCAATTAAGGTTCATTACTTTTCCTGTTTATAGTTTAAGTTTCTCTGTCTGTTTAAGTTTAATTTTCATATTTTCTACACATTCACTTTGAAGTTGTAAAGCCTAATATTGCGTCTGGTTCCACAGTTGAAACAATGTATATCTCTGCTTGTATTTCAGTAAAAAGGAATGTGTTGTAATCTGCTGCACCAAAGAACCATGGCACACAGAGATTCTATGTGATGCCATGATACTACCATGGTAGCAAAAGAACACTAAGGGCCATATTATGAGTTCTGTGGTCAGTGGACCTCTGTCTCGGCAGTGGCCGTACCATGGCGGTGAGCCATATGCTGTATGATGAGTTGGGCATAGCTGCGAAGACCGCAGCTGAACTGCCGGCACCGCCAGCACCGCCAGCACACTGTCAAGCGCCAGGATTGCGGTCAGGAGAACGCAATCTTCATTGAGTGGTACAGAGATGCAACACTGCCATCCGTATTACGAGTTAAGTGCCTGATTAGCGTAACGTGATGGTTGACCGCCTCCTAAAGGTTGGTGGTACGAAGGATTTGGGGGTGCATATTCACCCCTTTTCGATTCTCACCAGCAGATTTTGACATATATCCCTTTCTCCAGGACCCCCATGCACAGGAAAATCTTCACCCAGAGGAATACGACCACGTCTTTGGCACAATACATGTAAGTGCTTTGGTGCTATGTACCCATTACCAGGACTACCCACATATGGGTCTGACTCCAGCAAAGGGTGGGTGGTCATTTTCCACAATTATCATGCATTTGTGTGCATTCAACACATATGCAGTCAGGATGCACACACAGTCATCGATATATATGGAAATACATTGCACACCGGCAAAACCGCCACAGCCACACATCCAAGCCCTCTGGAAACTCGTAATACGGTGGTCAGAAGGCCACAGGTGCAGTGGCATCCTAGCAGTAAGATAGCAGTTCTTCGGCGGTCAGACCGCCAAACTGGTAATAAGGCCTTAAGTGAGGTGGAGAAGGGTTGACTGTTAAAGGGTAAAGAGCTGTGCTGGTTGTAGTACATGTTGGTGGATTAAAGAATAAGATTTAAACTTCACTCAGCTTTAGTAGTACTTCTTAACACTCTGATACTGCCAGCTAGACTAATTTTAACTATTCGAGCCATGTCTGGTTTGAATCCTATAGTAATGTAGGGTTAGAAATATAAAGTATATGTGTTCAGAAACCAGTTGTACTGTTTATTCACCATTCGTTAATGTAGGCTTCCTGACCCAGTTGAAGGGAATCTCCCTCAGAGATCATGTGTCCTCCACACAACCTAGTGGTTCTCCGGTAGAATCAATGGTGCCCTCCACACAATTATGCCAAGAAAATACTGTAATACCAAAATGGTTAATAGCTCTGGTGAAAGCAGAAGACAAGCCCCCAGTGGAGGCACATATATTTTCACAGGCTGAGAGCATCTGCATGGGTAGTCAGAAAACTATTAATGGTTTTATTTGAGAGGCGATAGGATTTCCTTCAGGGTGAACATATTTAACTTTTCTGCCCACTCTATGTACTAGATTGATGGGTAGCTTGGCCATTGCATAAATAGTGGACTTGACAATAGATTTATACGTTTTGGGAGACATACACCATGGAATAAGGTGTAAAACATGGTATATAATTGACATACCTTTAGGTGTGAGACCATTTGGTGATCACTTACTATTTAAAGAAGGTTCCCTCACATTGTTAGGCCCACATTGATCATTAGTAAATGGGCTGCCAAGTGCAAAAGATTGTAAAGAAAAAGCCATATTGCTTAATTTGGAGATGCTAATGAATTGACATCCAAATTAGTCGTTGTTGATTTAGAATGACTTACAGTAACACAAAAGAGAAATTCTATATAGAATCTACAAGTTGTACAAGATGTTCACATCCAAAGAATTGGACAAACTCACAAAGAAATACATACATATACAAGATATCACAGATCCGCTTTGTTAAAGTCTTCCTGGCTAAAAGCAAAAAGTGATACAGAAGCAAATGTGAAATCAAAGATATGCAGAAATTTAACAGGGACATCTGTTAAGAATATTTATTTCATAATCTTGTCTTTAGGAAGAACTCTGAATCTCCCATGCAAAGCTATGCACCAAAAGGTATGGAAGATATATGCATATGAGATATAGGATAGATAATGGAAATGTGAGCTAAGGCTCTTCGGCTTGAATCCCAATTGCCTCCTAATCAGGAATAAGAAAACTGTAACACGCAGTAGCTCGAAAATAAATTGAAGCAGATTAAACTAAGAAAGCCAAAAAACATAAATCTAGGCCTAGTGAACAACAAGAAAAAATGTGTTCTTAAACTGACGAACACAAATGGAATAATTATTCACCTCGAAAAACATTACAATAAGAATAGAGCCCCACATGGAGAAACCTGTTTAGTATGTCTCTATAGGCAAACGTTCTCATTTATTGCTTACCCTTATGGTCTGCGATTAGATTTCAAGCCACAAGCATTAAACCCAAAGTCATGATTACCGATTGAACAATGTCAGTGACTGCTTGTTTTAAAAAGACAGTGTATTTTTCTCATTTTTATAAGCTCACATTTCTACTACCTTGTACAACACTACTCCTCTTAAACTCAAATTGTCATAGATGACCATATTATTTTACTTGGAATTTCGATTCCTGTAACAGTATTCAGTTAGTATCTATAATAAACATTCAAGGACATTGTAAAGGGTATACCAACTCCACAATGACTTCTGTTATATCGAATATTTACTAACAGAAGAATACAATGAGCCAAATTCTGAGCTATCAATTTAAAATATTGGCGTTTGAAATTTCTCTCAATTACAAAATAGCATCAGAGAAACGCATGACCACAAAACGTGGGGGAGAGGGAGGTGTAGTCAGTGCGATTGCGAGCTGGGGCCCATGTAAGAGAGAAACGCTCAAGTAATGACACGTTAGAAGTAGTTCCATATACTGAAATATAGCAATCCCATTAAGGAATCCGATCATAATTTGGGGTCTCACAATTATATGTTTGATACAGCTTTTAAGTGCAATTTCTTATGGAATGTGTACATGTGTGCAAGATGCTGACATGCTTTTGGGATCAAATCTTAGGAATGACAGATTTTTCAGGTGATTCTCTTCGCCATCATGAAGGTGGAAAAAATCCACCTCTTATTTTCCTCCGCCCCAGCTGCAAACTTCTCAGATTTTCTGTCTCCAGGCCTCCAGCTTCTTTTGTCTCTGTTGATTTAACCTTTGCCCCCAATCACACCTCATGCTCCACTTCATCTACCTTCACACGTATTCCTTCCATCATAGTGCTCAGTTCTGCAGCATCCCCACTATGCCATTTTCAAGTTATTGTCTGTGTTGCTGTAATCCCCTGCTGCACGTCATGCTGGTTACCATTTGCAGATAACTCTTAGATTCAGTCACTTAATATACAATCTGGTTCAGTCTTGAATTTCATGAGTCCATTTGGGACACTGATCTTAATTACATTGTTAATAATCATTTCTATATGCTATAGTCAGTTAAATATTTGTGGCAAATATTCCTGTTTCATCACTACTCTTGATATTACTTATGATTGTTGAGATAATGCTTTGTGAGGTGACTTTTAGTTGATCAAACATATAATAAGATCATAGTTATTATTGTGTGAAGGACTGAATGGATGATGATCCGTCGAAACCCCTATTAGAGTGCCCAAGGAAAGGATGACTCCTCTAGTAGCAACCTTGCACAGAACAGTATGTGAAAAGTGTGATTTTTGATGTGTTGTTTGGTAGTAATAAAGGCACATTTATGTCGAGGTCTCATAACGCTAAAAGCAGTGAGGGGCAACCCAAGAATGAAACAGAAAGTTAAGTAGAAAAGAGAAACGTCTTATGTTTGATCCCGAGAAGAAAATGAGATCAAATGGATTTTAGCTTAGTTAGCAGCTCATTTCAAGGCCTAGAAGAAAATACTTAAATAGATTTTCTGCCGAATGTGGAATTATTAAATCGAGAAATAGCTAGAAAGTTGTAAGATGAAGACCATAGATGATGCAGAGGAGTGTATTTAAATAATTTGGCATTGAGGTAATTATCTTAACTGCTATAAAGACATTTATGGACCGAACAAATAACTTTAAAGATTATATTATTTTTTACCGGAAGCCAATATAGAAGCCTATTTAGAGGGCTAAAGCTCGGAGGAAAAACACACAAAGTGAAAACCACCTTTTGTAATCCTGTAATTCTTGACTAAAGATGTAGACTATCGTGGTGATAAGAGCAAAGCACCAGAGGCTTCCTGACATCAGAAAGGAGAAAAGAGCCAAGTATAGATAACCGATCCTGGCACTAGAGATACACTGTGCCTTACCATTGCTTAAGAAAACAATGACAACAGTAGTACTAAAACACCAAGCAGAATTGACAACTCAGTCAAGGATGATTCATGAAGGGAAAAAAGTGGGGTTTGAGTGCCCCAAGGTGAAGGTGCCCCTTCCTACACAAAAATAGTCTCCCCACAGGGCAAGCAGCTGTTTGTGCGCCAGCGCAGGGGAGACCACAGGAATGCGACATATCATTGTACATATATCACTTTCCTGTACTCTGAAAGTGCCTCAGCGTGGTGCAGCCAAAGGGCTTGCGGTGCCACGCTGCGGCACTTTCTTGTAGATCTGCCCCCCTATGTTTAAGCCTCTTCATTTAAAGTTTCTTGCACTGGACTTTGAGACTAAATAACACTGGCTACAAGATTTAGCACTCTTTGGGGGAGGGAGGGGGGAGTTTTATGTAGCGTACTAGACCCGAAGGTATCAGAGAGCTTTACATGAGCACCAGTTTCGTTAGAGATGGCACATTAATTTTTAAGTCTTGGCTAGCGTGGTTGCGCACATGCGCAGCTCGCTCGGCGAGATGTAATGTTTTTCAGGTGCTTCAGTCAAGGGCTTTAAGCCCCGCCCCTCTTTTCCATTGGCCGGCGTCACTGTTTATGCTAAACGGTGGCCAGCAATTGGAAAATAGGTTTTTGTGACGTATATTTTTCTCTTTTACAGACGGCCCACTTGGATGGGCTTGCCTGCTTTCCTTCTGAAGTAAAAGGTTTCTTATCTTTATGGGGCCATGTTTAAACACATGGCCCCATAAAGATAAGAAACATTTTACTTCAGAAGGAAAGCAGGCGAGCCCGTCCAAGTGGGCCGTCTGTAAAAGAGAAAAGTATACGTCATAACCGCGGCTGCCTAGCGAGCGCTTGTCTGCCCCAGACCCTGCCTCCAGGTGCCTTGACACAGAAGTAGGCACTTGCGGAAGCAGCCAGACGCGCATGATGAACTCTCATCCGCCACTTGCGCCCACGGCTGCGATCATGGAATTAATTTAGGCGCTAATAGAGACGCGACGGCATTAGAGTCCGAGACGATCCCTTCTCACTTGACTTTGGCTGCCGCTTCTGTTGCGGTGGTTGCAGTTTGCGTCTATTCCATTATGGCCGCCAGAATCCACTGGGAGGTTTTAGTCCTTTCTCTTTGCCTCTTCCTATGATGCTACACTGTTCGCACCTGCGGGATGCTATTTATTTTCCGGGTCCCAGGCTGGAAAATCCATTGGGAATGCTCCGGGAGGAAATAACTTTTTGAATTACCGTGGTAAGAAGTACTATAGAAAGACCGGCTTTGGACACAAGGCCCTACCGTTTTTTTCGGTAGTTAATGTAAAGCTGATGTGATCATTGCTTCTTTTGATCTTATGGAGCCCGTGATGCCTGTATGTAATATGGGGTGCCTTTGTAGCTTACACCGCATTGAGCTTGGGGGATAGTGCAATCCCGTCAACGCCTGGATATTATATGTGGGTTTTTGATCTTTTTATTGAGCCCTAATCATTTATTTCTTTAGGGTCTTATATGCAACACGGGGTGTTTTTATATAATGCATTACTTTGAGTTTTGTGGATATTGTGTTATCCTGCAGAGGCCTGCATATAACACGTGACTTTCTCTGCAGTGCCCGTTGTGTGGGATTTGGCCACTGTGCACAGCCCACATCAGTCTTTGCCTGATTTATTCTCTGGCAACAACGGTAATATCATTGGGCTTTGTGCTATACTTTAGTTATTTTTTTATTTATGGGAATTGCGCAATTTTGTAATTTTCAGTTTTTCTCCTCTTTCCAATTTTTAGGTCGCAGCAGCGAAGTGGTCTCTCTCCTCACGTAACATCTCCTGCCAGCCATGACCAGGAGAATTTTACGGTCTCGGAACACATTTGAACGACTTGCTGTTTAAAAAAAATAAAAAATACATGTGCATGCGTGTTTCACCCTTGACATCTTCCGCCTTGAGCCATCCGTGGTCGTGTCGTGGTGCTGCCCTGGCTTGTCAGGAGTGAGAGGCGAGCAGGAGGGTGGCAGAGGGCAGAAGGATGGCGCTGAAAGGCAGCGAGGTGGGGGGCAGAGGGATGGAGACAGGCGGAGTGTGGGGTGCGCAGGATCGATGGCAGGAGGGTAGTGGGTCAGGGAGAGGGCGGCTGTGTTGACAGGAGACCACAAAGGTGAAGGGATTAGAGAGAGGGACGGAGAGCAGGGTTCATTATTGTATGTGTGAAGTGTGTTGCTGCATTGGAGCTTACCCAGTTGCTGCATTACAATAACTTACGTTTAAGTGATGCCTTGCATTTAAGTGATTGACAATCAGGGCTAGGGCGTTAATGCATTACAGCATGTCTTTTAACACACACGAACTTTACTACACTACCTTACTAGAGTAATGTGTCAATAATTATTTTGTGCCTTCAGCTATTTAGAGGGCGACTAACCAGCATGCGTAGTTTTAGGTGTTAATGTACTGAGTTCCGTGGTAGCTGCAAACTGCTGCAGAATAAAAGGAAAATGCTTGGTAAAAGTAAAACAGTAATGAAGGGGTTTCTAGCTGAAAGTGAATGACATTTTCAGTATACTGCAATAGGCATTCCTAGCTGGTACAGCCTCTGGTTATTGCTAGGGGGGAGAGGGGGCAGGGTTCAATGGCCCCTCATGGCTTTGGCACCGGTGTCACTGCACCTGCTGCTCTAACTGCTGCTATGCACTTAGCCTTTCCGGTACTACCATGCCAGCTGTCGAGGCTTGCCACCCTCGATGGCCTCTGTTGCTCTAGTACATGTGTTTTTACACGGGGACATGGAGTGATTCGCCGAGAATCCAGTGTTCTCAGATTCTTTACGCGCCAAAACTGTACCTCAGATCTTCAGCTGCAAAGTCAGCTGCTCTATACATATCCCTATTGCACCCTTACACTGAAAGTACTGCTGGTGTAGACATATTTTCAGGTTGTAAATATGTCACTGCTCTGAGATGCAGGAAAAAGGCCGGCATCACGGTTGTCGTTTGTTCAACTACCAAAGCTGGGAATCGAACTCAGGTCTTATGCTGCAAGACCACTTATGCATATGGGCTTGAGCACGTGTCCCTGTGCACCACCTGCTGTTTACTGTGGCCACAGCCAGGTGTGCAACACTCCAGACGCCTCTGCTGTTTGTTATCTGGATTCCAGCGTGGCCACTCTTGTTAAGCCAACTATAATTGGGCATATCAATAATTAGGCAGCATTCCACAAAGTTTAGTTATGGGGTATAATAGTGGAGGAATATTTTTCTCTCTGCGGGTTGACATCTGTGCTATATAAACAAGCATTAATAATGCAATAGGTCTCGCCTTTCAATAAGTTGCAGTCATTTGCTTTGCTATAGAATACCATTAGCAAAGCAAATGGCTTTAACTTAATCAAAGACGAGACCTATTGCATTTTCAATGCTTGTTTTTGTTAGGCATGGGGAGATTAAGTGATTTGCCTAGAATCACAGGATGTTGAGCGTCGCCGCCGAGACTCTAAACTCGTTTCCCTGGCTTCGAGGTCGACTGCCCTAACCCTTAGGCCACAAAGACAAACATTTTTGCGCATTTTGCATTAGTGGAACTTCTCCGAGTTTACAGTTACATTTATTCATAGCTAGCTCCGCTGCACTCAGTGTGGCATTACTGTTAGTACTCAGGGCCGGACTGGCCATAGCGGGCACCGGGCAATCCCCCGGTGCGCCGCACGGATGTGGGCCGGTTTTGGGCCGTTTTTGTTACAGGGACATTTTTGCAGTATAGCTGCCCTGTACCAAAATCGGACGAAAACCGTCCCCGAGCTCGGCGGAACCTCCAACCCCCTCTCCCCCCCTCCCCCGAGTGGGGAGGGGGGCTGGCCGAGCACTTTGCCAGGGCCGGTTGTGGTTCCCAGTCCGGCCCTGTTAGTACTGCTATTCCCACCCTGCAGGAAGGAGTTACAAATTCTGGAGTGGCTTGCCACCCCTTTATGCTTTTGTCTTGCCGAATTCTTTGTTATGCTCAATACCTCACATCAAAAAGCTGATATGAGAAGGCAGACTGGAATAGAAAATAGGAGGGACCTCAAGTTTGCAGCAGTTTGTGCTCTTTGAGGCAACAAGAACCAATATCCGTGCTATAAAGAGGTAGGACAGAGCTTTAGCAAAGACATCAACACATTACATGGAATCGGACCCCTAGCAGGTTTATGTTGCACTCTTATGAATAGTCAGCATCATTGGTCAGTATCTTTGTCAGTATCTTTGTTATTGGTGATCATGAGGATTGCAGAATGTTTACCTGACGCGCTGCAAATCTAGAGAACCTTTGAAATGTAAAAACATGAAATACAGTAAGCAAAAGAGAATATTCACAATGTTTAATGTGATATGTAATATGTGTGCATTAACCTATGCAATATTTCCCAATGAAATACTGTGTATGATTAACGACATGCTGAAGCACTTCAATATCAATTACTGTTTGGCAGGCATGGATTATGTTGACACGCTTAAGTGTATTATGAGTAACATGGTCACATTTTTAATTTTCCAATAGGTGTTGTATTTAAAAAAATCTGCCAGTGCATCTTTGTATAAACTGTACACGGTTTAAAACATGAAAAGTGATTTGAATCGGAAAGGTTCCCACCAGTAAATACTATGAGCCAACTGCTGGCTGTGCCTACAAAGTTTCATTATTTTATTAAAAGTCTGCCAGTTTTATTTTTCCCAAACGGGTCATTAAACACCTCACATAGAATCAATAAACTGAGGACAACTGGGAGTAATCATAAGCCAGCGTTAAAACTGAGTTATAAACATGGCTCGGGTCATACAGTGCCGAAACCGATCATCCCGAGATTCTAAAATAAAGTAGAAACAGATGGAAGTCTGAAGCCAGACAAACCAAGGGACAGTGCTTTCTCGTGGGAGGATGGGGTGAGAGGGGATGTCGGGGGCATGGGCAGGGGGTTACTTCGCGGTTTGTTCCACAGTCCATGTTTTGCAATTCAAAACAATCGACCTCTAACCACTCAAAAAGCAAAAGGAGTTTTGCGGTATGGTGTAGTAGGTAAAGAAAGGGAATACAGCATGCTGGGAAAGCAGCCTAGTACAACCCCAGCTCTGGCAAGGAGTCCCTCTCCAATGGGATAATTTACACAATGTGTCCACGCCCTCACTCAGCCATAGAATTTACAAGCGGGATCGAACAATTTCAGGACTTGATAGTATCTCAAGTGAGTCTGGCTCTATCTATGGGATATCAGAGGGGGAAGGGAGTGAATCCTTCAGTCAATAAATGTTTGATAAAAATGGGCTCAATCAGGGTATTTAGCAGTCAGTCCAACGTGCCTTCAAAGGAACAGGTTTTACTGGCAGAGCAAATCACCTGGCTTTGACAATTACCATTGTCTCCCATTTTTAAAACCTTTAAAATATCTCAGTCATTTCACTCCAATACCTTTACATCCCTCCTGTGCCAAGTAGTTTCATATTCACGTAATATGGCTGAGAATATATTCGACTGGAATAGATTGGGAAATTGACCAGTTCTACATAACTCACAAGCTCAAGCCTTAGACATCAGAGCTGTTCTTGAAGTAGACAGTCTACTAAGGCTCAGCTTTGAGACACCAGTGATGTGCAGAGCGCGAACAACGAACAACTTTGCATACTTCTTTTTAAACTTCAGTAGCTTTGCAAATGCCAAAGTTGATGAACTCCAAGAAATCACATCTATCTAGGAGAACCATAAGCATTACAATGCAAACATAAAACAATACATCTAAACACATCCTCAACTTCTCTTCCAGTAAGGCCAGTTCAGCGCACACCCACAGTCAGAAGACATGAACAAGGGGATGGATTCATGGGAAGCTGCTCTACGTTGGAGACAAAATGCAGAGAGGCTTACCAATAGATACTTCTGCCATTAGCAAGGGAATCGAAACACATCCTCAACACCATCGCATGGAGAAACATCTCAAGGTTATATACTGATAAATTAAACTCCCTGTTAAGAAGTACAAAGTACAGTGACAGGTTCAGATGATGCCCACCAGAATCTAGTAACCAAAAAGGATACTGAGTTCCCCGGGGATCAAAAGGAGGTATGGGAGAATGGAGACAAAACTAAACTATAGTCAGGGAACTGGGTGTTCCCTTGTTGGAACTAAGGGACCTCACACACCCAGAAATCTAGGTGTCATGCTTCATCATTGGTCCCCTGCTCCTCGTCAGACTGGCGCTGCAATGTCTGACGGGCGCCGTAGGCGCTCTTTGTTGGAGATCTTTTGTTCCAGCCAATAGTTTGTATGCGTGTGAGGGGTCTGGTGGTGGTGTAGTCGTGGAGGGAAAGTGAGGTTTAAAAGGAGGTGAGTCAGTCCACAAGGGATTTTATTCGGGTGGCTGACTCCCTTATTAAAAGGGTGGGAGGGGAGAAAGAAACTGTTTGATTGACAGCGGACTGACTCAACCCTCTAAAAGGTCGACATGTTTCATGCCTGTCTGGCAATTCTTCAGGACCTCAAAACAAATGTACTACACAGTGAAAAGTAATAAGGTAAAAAGTTAAAAGGATACAACCTCACTGGTCACAGACTCCCAGCACCAGGATGGAGTCAGGAAAGGTCATGGATTTCCCCAGGAGCAAATTGCAGGAATTCCGACAGTTACCACAGTGCCTAAAGCTCTAGCAATTTCTCCCTGAAAGCTTGCGGTAGTAGTGTGAGATAAATAGACCACAGTATGTCAGTCTTGCGGTCTAACTGATTCAAGCCACTCCATACATCCTGCCTGCCTGGCATCCACATTAACAGGTAATGTAACAGGGAGAACAACGTGCCCTACCAAAGGCTGTGGCATCAGCATGATGGGCTGTATTGATGTCAGGATGCAAAGTTCAGAAATAAGATGATACCAAAGCACACGTTACATGTAGTCCAAGTAGTTGCATTGACAGTTGATTCTACAATTCAAGTGACTTATTGCTAAGTCATCCCAAGTGGTCATGCAAGACTTGATTGAGAATTTCTAAATGAAAGCTGGCAGCTAAGTGTGTTCGATATTAACTTTTTCAAGGCTTAGTTCTATTTACTGAGTCAGGGTATGTCGCACACATCTAAAGGGTCCTCAAACTGGAGATCAGAAGGGTGTGGTACTCACAGAGACCAAAGGGACAAACTGGAATTATCCAGAGTACATATGAATTTCGGATTCTGTGACGTGAACAGGAATGAGTACTAGATTTAAAGTACATAGAGTACGATCTTGGTAGTTACCACTATAATTATAATTGCATTCATGTATAGTACAATTTGTACGCAACAGTAGTTACAGAAAGCAAGGACATCATGATAAGCCCAAACTATGCATCTCCACTCGAATGCCGGCAAACTCTCCAAACTTCCCAGTGACGTCACTGGATGGGCAGGGGGTTTACCATAAGTACAGTGGAGTGGTGTGGCTCACTGGTTAGAGGCGGCAGACCCGTAAGCAGAGAACGGCCCGAGACCAGGGTTCAATTCCCGACGCGGCAGGGTCGTGGACCAGGGTCAAAACGGACTTGATAATTCTCCCCTCGGTGCCTACTCTAACCAGCGAACACATTTGGCAACTCTGGGCATTAAGCTTGCCTCATCTCTACAACGGCCCCCCACAGACGCCGGGGATGCCTGGTTTCACCTTGGAGATACCCAGAAAGGGACCATCTCACAGGGAAAACCAGGACGGGTTCCCCAGCGGTCTTCAGCGCCAGGATACTCCATGGAGTCGCAGTGCGCTTTACAAGTACACTTACATTTACATTTTACATTTACATAAGCACACCCTATTGAGGGGAAAGAGTTCAGACAGCTATACTGCCTTTAACACTGCAGTGATACATATGTCCTGAATGCACTCCAGAGTTTCTAGCAGCATACACTTTAAGGTGTCCAGTGTTTGGTTTCACCCGATTTCAACTGGGGAAAAACCCTGGACCCAAAACTGCCTTTCTGGTGTAAACTGAAAAACACAGAGATGTTGCCACTTGATGGCCGCATTGTGCCACCCTTCGAATGATTCATCTGTCAACCACAAATCGCAGGACTTCATGAGGGTTACATCTCCTTACTGCTGAAATACAAAGATCACTTGATGAAGCAAACCCCAGGCAGAAACATGCCTTCAGACAAGGCAATCTGCTTATTACCAAAGCATTTGCTCCAATCCTCAAACTATAAGTATGCAATTCATAGTAACCCACCACGCTCCAACAAAGAGCACAATTTACGTTTGAGTTTGACAACAAACCTTATTTTTTCTTTCAGTAGAACTTGACTATTACAATAACAGGCACAATGAGGTTACAGAGAAGCTTTGTCACTCCATATTCTTCTTTCCCTACTAATACTTACAGTTTTTCTCTTGCATCTTTCCTACCACCACATTTTTGTCATCGTTGCATAGAAGTTTTGAACTGTAACACCATCTTTATAATACCATGTTGCATGTAAGGCTCTTCCGTTTTATCAGAATTTTCAGAAATGTATCCACTTAAGAGGCTGCAATAAGGACTCAGATCAATCTACCACCGTACATTAATGGCAACTTTAACATGCTGATACGCCATATTTAAAGAGCTCTGGGCCTCATTTATGAAAAGTGACGCATCGCTGCGAGAAAACAGCGATGCATCACTTTTCATTGCGCCCACCTTGCGACCCCAATGATGCGTCATATTGACAATATGACGCATCATTGCGCAAGGACTTACAGATACGTCAGTATTTCTGACGTATCTGTAAGCGCAAAAGTGACGCATTGCTGGAGTGTGTCACAAAAGTGACGCAACTCCAACAATGCATCCTTTCACATGGGGAAAGCCCCATGTGAAAGGGCTTGCGTCAGTCTTATGCCTGCTGTGAGGCAGGCGCAAGATTTTGACGCAACAGCGTCCTAAAAGTGATGCAGTGAAATCTCATAGATTTCACTGCGTCATTATTACGAGGCTTTTTGCGGGGGAACGCCCCCTCTGCATACATTATACCTGACGCAGGTATAATGTAGCGCAGGGGTTTACAAAGTGACGCATCTGCTTAGATGCGTCACTTTGTAAATAGTGCGCAACAGGAGGCATGTTACGCTGCCGATGCGTCACAAAAAGTGACGCATCGGAAGCACAATACTGACGCAAGGCCTCATAAATGAGGCCCTCTGTATCTCTCAAGGTGGTAAGTGGGTGCTGCATCATGTTCAGAATTATATTTAGGTCCACCAAATCACCAAACACCTTCAGTAGGCATTTGTTCAGCTGCCAGTCTGGATTTTGCCTTGTAGTGAATATGACAACAGCACACAATTTAGCACTGTGTTGTTTATATGTCCAGGGCAACAGAAGACATCTCACACTGTCGCAGAGTTCTTGAATGTTTCAAAGGGTTAGCATGTAACAGTTATCAATGATCATAACATGAGCATGGAGAGAGCGTGTGTAGATAAGCCTTACAGTCCACCACGTTGGTCAGCAACCAGTTTTTTTCTACTTCTTTGGCCCAGTGTATATTTTATTAAATTATATATTGTTAATTTGAGTGTAGATTACCTGTAGAAATTAATTACACAGCATCTTAAAATCACTGCTTTCCAGAATTCATAAACATTTGCAACATTTTCATTTTAATACACTTTTTAAAATTGATACTGCAGCTTCCTTTTCTCACTCTGCTGGCTAGTTGGTGGGTGCACATGTATATTACCTCATGGTAGCGATTGCCCTGCTTACAAAACAACATAATCTGCGAATGTATGTTGTAAACACTGCAAAGCACAGTTTTTGAAAATGTTTTGTGGTGCCAACATTTATAAACACAGCTAACCACTGATGTTTGGAAGTTGGGGAAACACTGGGAAATATTCACTGGAAGTCACAAAATGTTTTAAAAACACGATAGCCTAATAATGATGGATCACACTCTTAGTGTTAGCTGGATGAGATTAAACTGTCTGCAACCCTTACCCATTCTGTGCATCAGCTTTCAGACACATACTCCAGCAAGGTGTAAGAATAAGAAGGGCCTTATACATCTGGACATCATCAAGACACAGGAATGGAATGTGGGAACTGTTAACACCTATCCTAAATTCCTAACTTGCCACTGACCTACTATGATGCCTTCTTAATGTCTTTCCTCCCCACAAAATCAGTGAGTGGAGGGGTCGGTTGACTACATATTCCATGACATGGTGGCAGTAGCGTGTCTCTGTCCTCCAGACAAAATAAGAGACATATAGGGGCAGCCATATCTACTGATGACAGCCTTACTGGTTAGTGAGGTGTGTGTGTGTGCACGTGTGTGTATGTTCGGCTCTCCGAGTTAGTTACTAAGTAAATGCATGACTGGCATGTGGCCTGAGTGGCAGTGACACAATTACTACACTGCTCAAAGTGCATTTGTTGGTTATTGGTCACTCCTGAGACAATGAGGTGCTTGGTTTTCAGCAGGCCAGCACAGGGGCACTTCCGTTAAGTCTGTACCACATTGCTATGATCATTCAAGCATTGTGCAGCCCTTTTGGTGTGCTGTCTTGGTAGTCTGGCCTGGTTTCTTCCCTTGTGTGTCGTTGGTCCATCTGTGCTGAACAAGAACAGAGCAGGCAGGTTAGTAGCACCCTGCAGCATTGCATGAATCAGGGAAATATGGATAGGCCAGGGTATGGTGAGGTGACCGCCTCACTTGTTAAGGGAACAAGTTGAGCAACTGAGGGGGAGGGCAATAGGGGAGCAGCAGGAATGCACTCATTCAGAAGCCGCAGCAGGTATGTTTATACAAAAGACAAGGAAGTTAGGGAAAAAACAGCAATGATGCAGGGATCAAAGGAAGGGACGTCTGTGGCTAGTCAGTACTGCTACTAATCTGTGGTTTGGTTCCGCTGGGGTGTTCGAATCAAGCATTGTTTCCTGTCTGACCCTTTAGAATGGGAGTATCTACTATCAGGAAACACTCAAGATAAGGAATGTCTATTTAGTTTATTTTTATTTTACAGAGTTTTTTATAGCGCAAACTTGACCTGAATCGGGTATCAGAGCGCTTTACATAGCACCAGTTGTATTACATGAGGACACATTAATTTTTCTTAGGCACGGGGAGATTAAGTGATTTGCCCAGAACCACAGGATGTCCACAGCGTCATTGTCGAGACTCGATCCCAGTTCCTCAGATTTAAGGTCAACCGCCCTAGTCGTTAGGCCAACTCCTCCCCCAATTGTGTGTGTTTGTAGCTCCCCACTGTCAATAAGCCTCATCTATTTCTAATTCCACCTTTGCGCTCCTGATATTCCCTGTAAGAAAGCCTCTGTAATTATGGAAAATAAAAGTTACATCATTCGCTGTAAGAAAACACTACCAAGAATCTTTTTTATTTTTTGTTAAAAACAAAGACTAAGGCCCTGATTTAGATCTTGGCGGATGGGTTACTCTGTCACAAAAGTGACAGATATCCTGTACGTCGAAGTATAAATTCTATTATATCCAATGGGATTTGTATTTCGGAGGAGCGAAAATCTGACACCGTTGTGATGGAGTAACCCATTCACCAAGATCTAAATTGGGCTCTAACTCTTGCTTCATGTGCAGCCATGAAAAAGAAAAATAGTATCTCCAGAAGTGTTTTAGCGATGGAAAAATGTCTTTATTGATGTCTGCAGCTGAGGTAAAGAGGGGAGCGAGGAAACAAAGCCCAATGGATTTCAGTTGTGTCAATATTACAAGCCACAAAATAATGTGTTTTTTCAAGTCTTTAGGGTAGTAACATGCATAACCTATTGTTTTTCAACCGTGTAAAGGAAAAAAAAAATCATGTGACCAAAAAATAAAAATAAACACGCATGGAATTGGAATTTATTCTATATTTTCTTTAGATAATTCAGTTTGATGTTAAAAATTATACTTTCAAATAGTTGTGATGCTGCCCTGCAGTACTATTGACATAACTCTTAAGGCCTTTCCTTAGATGAAAATAATTAAATGTCTGCTGTTCAGAATTCTGACTTGAACTGTATGCGGATTGTCCTACCAATGATGCAGATTAACCCCTCTGCATTGTCATATCTGCTGGTTCTAGGCTGACCGCTTCAGAGTGTCCTGACACCAACTACTGAATTGCCAATTCTTTCATTACTTGTCACCATTATAAAAGAGACATTTTCAATTGTCTGTTCCTTGTTTAGCTGGTAGATGGTTCATTCTCATTTACTTCTGGAGTCCCAATCTCTGTGCCTGCTTCTGCTTAAATGCAATTTTCAGCACAGGGGTCCCAGAAGGTCAGGATAGGGGACTCATATTTACACATCTTTACTGCCTTGAGCATTTCACTTCCAAAAGCAACGAGGTGTATGATTCTCCATTTTGAATAATGATAGACCTATTGACATAATTGTTAAAAAGCGCTTAAGAAATCTATAAATACATTCTTCTAGGAAATACAAAATTGTGTAATCGATCATTGATCCTCATGCCTTACATTATTTTTCTCGTACTTGTTTTAATTATTTTACATAAACAATTGCAACAGTCAAGCTATCAGAAAAGCGTGCAGGACAGTGTTATGTGTACGAAGTACATAAACAATGCACATAGGAACTCAGTCAGGAGCAATAATAAAAAACAGAAACAAAGATATGTGAATGAGGCATAATGACGAGTGGGGTGGAGGAGGAGGAGGGGTCGCTCAGCATGTAGTATGGTGGGTAAGGGAAGCTCTAAGACAGAAGGATCAGGAGGGTCTAGTCAATGGTTGGCATAGCACACACGAATCCGGGGTGCGTCTCTTGCTAGGCATGCACTTGGCAATGTGAGGGACCTATGGGCATAATATGTAGATTCCTTGCAATAAGGCACAGTTTGAGCAATGAGTTACCTCCTCAAGGTAAGCGGGTATAATTTTTGGCTTCAATGTTCACAATATAAATGTCCCAGTTCCCACCTCCCGTTCCTGCCATTCCCCTGTCTTGGAGGGAATGTGATACACAGGCCTCCGAATGTGCCCATTGTAGCAACATATTCTATCATTTAGTAGTGTTTGGGACTGTAGGCGCCTTCCACTGCATTCCAATCTGTCATTTAAACAGTACAAACGCATGGTCAATGAACCTGTTTAGATGTTTATCCCTTTGGACCTGGGACGGATCCTGAGGAAGCAGGACTCGGAGGTGGGAGTCAATGCACTGCCCGCTAATTCTGCTGTGGTGGCCATGATCTCTACTCATGTCAGTAGTAATGGGTGGGGCAGTGTCAAACCATATGGTAGAACCCTGACTCATTGAACATACAGCGTGGTCACTCTGGTATGGACGTAGGGAGCATACTCTTGATGCACTGTTGGGATCCTCATGCCTTACATAATACAAATCCTGTACCAAATGATCACCATTCAGTGCATCCAAAACACCTAAACAGCACCATCTTGTTCTTACAATATTTGGTAAAATGCACCTCTACTAGAGTCCTCTTAGGACAGTACTTTGCTTAAGAATGTTCCTCCCCTCCACCCCTATTCCCCACCCACCAGCGACTATTCACTTTCTTTTGGCCTGTCATTTATTCTTGACCCAAGGACCCACACATATGTAATCAAAACATGCAAACATGGTGGAAGATAGTCTATAGCTATTCTTCTAATTGAATGCATACACATCAAAGGTTTTGGCAGCCTTGACTGATTACATAAAACCAACAAAACTGGCTCTACTAACGGGTATATTTTGAAATCCATACCCTCTACAATGGTTGGAATCCAGAGAAATCGCTCGGCAGCCACTCCGGGCAAACCCCCTCTATATCAAACAAGGTTGCCCTGCCACCATACGACCATCCCTCTTTCATGTCTGAGAGACTGCGAGTCGTTAGACTGATGATGCTTGCTTGAGCGACTCTGTGTCCCAGAGGATTGTGGATGCAACTGGGGGATCCCTCATGAGGGTGTGCCTGCCTTTCCAATCTGCCACTGGCCTACATTGCACCCAAAGCTGAAGACCACTGGTTGTTGCTCACTGTGCTTATTATGAGTGATTAGTACTCATTAGTTGACCCTAGTCTCCCTTCAGGGACTTCTCAGGCAACTTAAATCAGGCTCCCCGATAGACCACGCCATCCTCAATCTGGTCTCCCCAGTTATTCAGGACGTGATAAATACTTCCCTCCTAATGGGGCAGGTTCCCCTCCTATGGAAACAAGCAAGAGTCAAAGCACTTTTGAAAAAGACAAACCTTGACCCTGAGGAATGGGCTAATTATCGGCCCATTTCCTTGCTGCGTGGGATAAGCAAATTAGCAGAAGAATATGTTAACTCCATACTGGCAGCTTTTCTTGAGGAAAATAATTGCCTTCATCCCACTCAGACAGGTTTCAGATGCCAACAGGGCACGGAGACCGCCCTTCTTGCCATGGTTGAAGAGTCTAGAATAATCTTGGACAACGGAGGCTGCGTTGCTCTCATTTTGTTAGATCTCAGCACAGCCTTTGATACCGTTAACCACCAACTCATGGTCCAAAGACTCAGGGAGGTGGGGGTGGCGGAAACTGCCCTGAAATGGCTGCAGTCCTTCCTTGAAAATAGATCCTTTTCTGTCTATGAGGAGGATGTTTTCTCAGAGCATATCCCTTTGCAGTGTGGAGTCTCCCAGGGATCCTCTTTAAGTCATACCATGTTTAACATCTACATGAGATCTCTTGCAGATGTAGTACTTCCCTGGGGGATCCACATTGTCACCCATGCTGACGATACCCAGTTGGTGGTTTCTCTCAGTCAGCAAGATAAATCTGAGTGGGCTTAACTTCTTGCCTTGGGAAGGTCTCTGAGTGGATGGACCTGTCCTTTCTAAAAATGAATTGGGCCAAGACAGAAATTATGTTCCTGGGCCATTCTGTCCCCATGAACATAGATCTTCTGTGGCCTAGCTGTTTAGGCCCCCCTCCTGCACCAAAGAAACAAATCAAGAGTTTGGGTGTCTGGTTTGACTGCAATTTGGAATTTAAAGTTCAAGCACGTATAGTTGCTGCCAACTGCTGTGGACTTCTCAGGCTGATAAGGAAGATTCTCCCCCTCCTTCCTTTTGACGCCAGACGTATATTGGTCCAGGCAGTTATACTCTCCCGGCTGGACTATGCAAATGCAGTCTATTTGGGTGTGCCACAAGAAACTATTATTACTACAGATTGTCCAGAACTGTGCAGCCCGCCTCTTAATGAATACTCCTAAATGCAATTCAGCCAAAGCGGCGCTTAGTCTGCTGCACTGGCTGCCTATGCAGGAAAGAATTAGGTTCAAGGCAATGTGCATTGTTCATAAGTCTGTTTCTGGGAAGGGTCCGCCATTGTTTCAGTCAATAGTGCAATTATATCGCACCAATTGGACTCTGAGATCCAATAACAAACGACTACTCGCAGTTCCTATGATCTAGCGGTCACGTACTGAAGGTCGGCGGTTCTCTTATAACGCTGCCAAGTTTTGGAACCAGCTCCCAGATCATATACATCTGGAATCTGGTTAGCTGAAATTTAGGAAACAGCTGAACACTTTTCTCTTTCCGTGATCAGTTTGTGTTGTAAGGTGTCACATGAAGCGCTGGGATGCCCTTGGGTAGCCATGCGCTATATAAGTGCGTACTCATTCATTTTCCAGCCCCGGTGGTCGCCCGCCAGATGTCCAGCGTGTGTCCATCTGGTCAGCCCTGCCCGCGTTGTGTCTCGCCTGGCATCCCTCAAACTGATTATGATGGTAATCTGATCCCACCTTGATGCCCACAACCTGCCTTCGGCTGCTCCCTCTCTCTGGATGAGAGATATCCACTAGCTCAACAATGTGCTGTGCATAATCTTGGCTCCAGCTGGCTTGATCTAGTGCTGACTCCTGCCCGAGGATCGTGATGTGGACCGATTCCATCAGCCAAGGTGAAGTGAGGAGCTGAGTGAGCTTGAGGTATTCCAGTGGGGTCTGCTAATCTGGATGGCTTGCGGCCTTGGTGCTCACTGAGGCCCATGCACCTGTGCTACTGTGTTCCTCTCTTGGGACCCCCTCACCCGGGCAACTAATGAGAGGTTTGCTCACACGAGCGTTCTTGCATACTCTCACTCATGAGCACATTTCTGTCTGTTTGATACCTGACTGAGTATAGTTCTGCCTGATCCAAGCACTGCTCACTTCCGATTTGCATGCTCTCGCTGCCCATGGTTGGTTGACTGCACCGCACTGGATTTCGTTACAATTTCTGGCACCCATTGCTTTCAAGGTTTTTTTCACTTCAATGGGGGTCACGCAGTGACGGGTTAGCCCTCTATTTTGTGGTACCTTCCTAAAATGGTGGCCCCACCACCGTAAGTGAAATAGACAAAAGTCTTCAGAAATGAAAGAAGGATTCCATATACACACTGCATAACAGACCCTCTTTTGAGGTGGCCATCTTTCAATGGTCAATGCGCTGTCTCTCTTTCCAGTCAAAGAGCTCTACTTACCAACATTGGGCCTACTCCTCAATTAATTAAACCCACCAAAGGACTCTGCCCACATTGTTACAAAGACATTAAAGGAGATCTTATCAGCTAGTTGGCCTGCTTCAATATCAGGCAAATCACTCTCCCTCACTTCCACCAGTCCCCCCTGTCTGTCCCTTTCACTGGCTTCATCTCCATTTGACTCCAGCTCCACTTGTTCTTGGGCCTTCCCTGTGACTTGGTAATAGCCCTCAGCAGGTGTTTCCTATTCCCGTAACAGATGAACACACGCAGCTAACAATCAAGACCTATGTTCTCATCCCTTCCTGCCCACACCCTCCACACACATGCATGTTCACAGATTGTTTTTGACATGGACAAAACTAAGAATAACCGGCAACAACCTGAAGCCTGCAGGAGGCTATGCTTTAAAAAAATAAGTACCCCCCCCCCCACCATATCAAACAAAAAACAGCTTCCAAGTCCTTCAAAACATAGACTCCTCGAATATCACCCAGAAACCATTGTTTCAGCCCCCTATTTCTGTGTGAATATAAGTGCTATAATAAGTGATCTTATCTTTTATACAAATATATGAGCACCATGGAGGAAAGCCCTGTTCTCCTTGCTCTTGATCTCTACATCCAGAAAAACACCTCTGGGTCTGAGACAGTCGGTAGCTCCCTCTTCGGCCTTCAGAGAAGTTACCATCAACATTTACAATATTGAAAGTAACCTCATCAAATCATCAGATCATAACCTACAAATATTTGAGGACATTTTCCCTCTCATGAAGAAAGCTGCAACGATTTCCAAATCCATCACCGCTCCAGACCTTCCTAACTCTGTGTGCATCACTTACTCAGCACCATCACCTGATGGATCTGAGCCCGCCTACATCAATCTTCACACCAGGCTCATCTTACACACAGAGCAATTACTTCAGTGGTACATAGCCATGTTACCCACACCTTCACCCCGACACCTCTGACATCCCCACATGCCTCTACCAATGTCTCTCCAGAACGCTGATCCTCTAAAAAAAAGTGACATATCCCTAGCACTCCCACGCACCCATTTCTTGAGCTCTCCACTACCTAACTTCGAGCCTACCCCTAACTCATCCTCCCCTCCTCTGGATCCCCATGTCCATCAGCATTCCAACTTGACAGACATCATCACCCCCTGGCTTCCTTGCCCCCTGCTCCAAGATCTAACAACCAGCTCCCACACCTCACTAGGATCCATACTGAAAGAGATCACTCAAAATGTACAAGAAGTCCTAGCAGATCTACAAAGACTCAGTCAACTCACAATAATGATGACCAATAATCAGTGGCCTAATAGGAACCAGAGGGTGACTACTCTCATTCATGACCAACGCTCCAACTACCTCACCATACCTCCAACACACCTCTCCTTCTCCAATGCCCAAGCAACGGAGTTGGAGAAACATACCATTTCACAATGCGCTTACTCGGCCGATTAGACAGAAAGTCCCTCTTTCCGAAAAAGATATCTACTCCTTCCTCTTATCATATAATTCCTCACACCATGATAACATTGACAATCAAGGTCTAATGCAATCCATTCCTGTGAACCCCCACAGAGTGAGAAACAAAGGTTATACTTTAGTAAGGTAGTAAGATTTTAATTAAAAATGTTTTTGTTAAACTTAGGAATTTACTGAAAAAACACTATTGTTTTGAAACCAAAAAACTGAAATACACCAGTTATATGTAAATGACCCTTGTATAACTTGCACCACGATAGATTTCAAATGTCATCAGTGATGTAACATGTGATGTCATAAGCAGTGCATCATAGCTGTGCAAGTTATAGCTAGGTTTAAATGTTTGCCAAACTTGGTGTAATTCTATTAAGCCATTTTTTCTGTATCACTTCCCAAAATTTCCTATAGGAATTATCATGGGAAACTAAAGCTTTGGGACCTCCCTTTTCATGGTCCCTGCTTTATTTATCACGCCGAAACATTCCAGGAACAAGCTATAGTGAACTTTGTATGGAAAGTTTTGTGAAGACAAATGGTGCCAAAGGTATTACCGAAATAAAAAAATGTTCTGGCAATGGAAACTCAAACCTAACTATAACTGCACAATGGCAACCACCACCACAGGTTCCAAATGGAGCTTTGCTGAGTGAGAAATCCATCTTTAAGTGGAGATTTGCATATTTTCACATAGTGCCCACTTCATTTTGGAGCCTGCTTTCCTCTCACTGAGGTATAGTTCGAGGCGCTGCAACCATGCAACAAAGAATATTCAATTTTTTCAGCCAACCTCATCACTGCACCGAGGTGCAATTTAGTTTCTCATTGTGCATAATACAAGCAAAATAAGCATAACGCAAATGTATGCATAACAAATAATTTAAACTGTGCTTTTAAAAAGTAATATTTGAAAAGACACTCATCACTGAGTTGCAGTCCCACCACTCCAGGGCTAACTCACTAACTGAGGGTGTCATGGCCCTGTACCCATCATTTTAGAGCTGTCTTTTTAATTGGCTGATCCTAGTATTGTATTGTCTATCAGTGCTCAAAAACTAAACTCAAAGTACTGTAATTATCCAATTTAAATGAACTTATTATATCGACCTTACAGGGATGAATGTTTAAGCAGTTCAACACAGATTGGACTCAGTGAACTGCATGCTATACAGAAATGTGTGCATCAAACCAAGCATACCCTTCTTTCACTGGCTCTAGGGATGTTGTACAAAGAATGTTGCCATTGGCCTAAAAGACTTGTATCGGCGTTAATACCTATCGAGTCTTATGGAAATAAAGTGGGTGAACTTGAGTACAGCAGACAGTAATTCTTCTCTTACAAAAGGAAATATGCACTTACAGAATGTATGCTATGACTCCTATGGACCAGCAATCCACTGCTTTGCTGTAAGGTTTCTGGGCCAGCACTTCCGGAGCTGTGAAAACAATGAAGAAATAAAAAATACTGTGAAAAAATAGGTAAATGGGTAAAGCAGAAACACTCCGGTAGTTTCAGAAAAGGCATACAAAGTGTATGGCAGACAAACACCCGCATTAAGTCCATATTTCATTCGAAACTACGGAATTCCCTTTGATGAATGTATTCACTCAAATAATATTCTGAGTATTTTATAAAGATAAAAAACATTATAAAGAGACACAAAGGCTTAACACAGGTTAATATGTTCAAAGCAGACCTGTCTACTCTTTGCTTCAACTAAGGCGCCTCTTTCTTTAATGAATCAGACGTGTGCAATGTATTCAACCAAAGAAATGACTTTTTTAAAAAGTGTGTTTAAAATTGTCTTTAGGAAGTCGAAATGTCATAGTTTAGCAGATGTTTGTGACAGATCACACTTATAGTGTGTACTGCAAATACTAACAACCTCACAAAAATAAATCATAAGGTTTGCGAATAATGCCAAAGGCACTTAATTGGTGCACTCTGCTAGCAAGGTAACCCTGTCAAAGGTGTTTAACGTGATGTACTGCGGTCATAGAACCCCCAAACCATCAATCTTGTAGTCCTCGTTTCAGGAGTCCTGTCATGGAATGTGTACTCTCTCTCTTCTCTGCACCTCTCCACCGTACCTTCATTGCATGCTGCTCTCACCATTGCTCAACTGGCCATCCTTCAGACGCTTAACAAATTGTGTTTAATGGGGTTTCCCACATTCTCTCCAACAATCTTCTTGCCCCTTGATTATATAGCCTCAGAGCACTCCAGACCCTCGAGCCACCACCTCTCTTCAAAACAGTCTCCCCCCTGTTCCTTAAAACTCTCAAGCTTATTGTGTTTCATGACACATATCACTCAGTCATGTTAGCAAATCTCTCCACCATAGGCAACATTGTCACATCACAGCTCCGCTACAATAATCGACAAGCCAGAATCCGACTGGGCCATTCTATATCGGCCTCCTTCCGTATCCACCGTGGGCCCCACAAGGGCTGCCCCGCCATTGCTACCCTTCTGTTCACCCAAGTCATAGAACCACTTGCGATACATGCAAGGGTGGAGGGAGTGGCTTGTTAGTATAATACCACTCACGTCACCCCCCTCTAGGCCAATGACATTCTATTATACCTACAGGACTAACAACCTCTCTTACTGTCTCCTCATGGAATTTGGCAAAGTCTTGCCTTATCCCACTATCCTCCTCTGCCCCTCTGATTGTAGATGGGAGGGCACTTCCTTTTGCTACACAGGCATTTAAATATATTGTGTTGACCAGGATCTTCATGAAGGTAATCTCAAGATGATCAGGGTGTTTAGAAGATAGGTGAGCTTCTGCAAGAGTTTTCTCTTATCAGTCGCAGAACGGGTCGCCCTCTCAAAAATAGTCATGCTCCTGCGCCTTTTATATTACTTTGTCAACTAACCCATGTTCCTAACTTTAAGATATTCCATGAGCTGGACTCAGTTCTTGGATATATTATATGGCACACAACATGTTGCAGTGTACTGGTAGCTAAACTGAGGTTGCTAGTGGACCACGGGGTCTTGGTGTCCCAAGTTTTCATCATCTCTACCTTGCTGCACAACTACAGTGGCTGTCTTGTTGGACTGCTTGTCAGTCACTGGAGGAGAAATCGAACCATGAAGTTGTATGTAGTCACCAAGCCCTCTACAATATTCCCCCTGTATGTTCCCGGCCTTCTGATAGAGCAGAGGTTTTATCTTTCAAAATTGTGACAAATAAGTAAGAAAATAATTGTGAAAATATTTTACACAATAACAATAAAACTGCGTGAAGAGCTCCACGTTTTTGAAAATGACAAATTGCAACTCTGATTTAGATACTGCACTGTAAAAGCATGCAGAATGCTAGAATAAGTTTATATCATATTTATGTTTACTTAATAGATGTGAACTATTAACACCTTCATAATTCAGATTATAAAATGTAATAATAAAGTGATTAAGAGATTTACATGCAAAATTAAATATTCTCTGTGATAGAAATAAATAATATTGTATGTGTTAGGTGTACACTGAAAATGACAACAGAAAAGTAGGTGTTACATGAGTTTTAGTTGTAATAACATTTGTGAATTCTTTATCAGACATACTTATGAATGTATGTGGGACCTAATAATATGTATACAAAGCAGGTATCTATGTACTATTTTGATATATGTGTATACAATTTTATGAGTATCCTATACTCACATTAAATAATTACGATATGATTGAAATGTTTATTAATGCATTTATTGTGAAATTACTACTTTATGCTATGCAATGCGAGATTCAAACTTTTTATATAAAACCATTGTAAATGTGCTGTATTTCATGTAGGCCTCTAATTTTGCCTCTTGTCCCAAATGTGAATGTTGCAATTTGTGCTCTAACTTTCAATTGCTTCCATTCACATCCACAGCACAGTACAGCTCCACTACACTTGCAACAGAAACTGTAACATGCTACAACAGATGGTTGAGAACTAACTCTCAGAAGTTTGAAAGCATGATTTCGCTTATTCCTTGAAATTATCTTATTGTTCATATGACTAAACCTTGCAGTAGCTTAAGGAAGCTAAGTAACCTACCTTAATTAATTCATCCGGATTGTATACTTTTGCCAACTAATTCATACTCATCCTATCTAAAACGACCAATAGGACAGAGCGGTCTGATATACCTGATGATGTCAAGGAGTGTAAACCCAGAACCCCTGGAGTATAATTGCTCAGATTTTGGAACTGAACTGTGTGTGTTCATTTGGTTTGCTTGCTCACCCATTTTTCAGCAAGGGAGACTGTCAACTTGGACATCTAAAAACAAGGCGAAATGTGGCAAAATACTGCAACCTGCTGCTGGCTGGAATGCTAGGATAGTGAAACCTCTTCAGCGGAAAGGGTTAATGTCATGCCTCTGTGGCAATGACAGACTGAGACAGATTTCCTGTCTTTAAAAATCTGGAACTGGTCACTTGGAACTATCTGAACTTTCCCAAGGGTTGGTATGAGGCCTAACAGATTTCCTATTGATCCCAATGCTTCTCTTTCTGCTGAGGAAGATTTATCCCTTCATCTTTGGATCTGATCATGCAGAGTTTGATATTTTCTTCATTAAATCCTACTTTAGTTTAAAATAGGATTGTATGTCATTTAATTAAATGTTTTCTTTACCTTTAAAATCAATACTAAACTATGAGATATAACTGAACTCTGCTGATTCTGACTCATCATTTGGTTGTGGGTATAATCTATGCTTGATACATTTTTTATTCTGAAGATAGACTTTCAAGATAGACATTGAAAGATAAAAATGTCAGAGGCGCAATTATCATATTCCTGGTCCTCATTTGGTAATTGATCATCCTCCAAATATTCCAGTCCCTTTCAGCACAGAACAAGATCCATCAGTGGACTAACTAAGATTGACAGGATTTAGAGGTCAAACATCAAAGTCAAACCCCTTGTTCTATTGGGAAAGAGTTTTTATTGCCCAGTGTGAAAAAGCTACAACACTTCTTAGAGTAGTGTTACAATGCTTTGTAGATAGTCTTAACATCACTCAACATGTTACCCCGTATGCCCCCCAAAATACCACTGTTGGGTCTCCCCCATATTCATGGTTGTGTTACTATCTCTGACCTACATCACTTGGAAGGAGGCTGGCTGCATGTCACTTGGGGACCTTTTTCTCATAGGACATCTATCATTCATCATCTCGCTTTATAGAACAGTTCTGACTAAACAATGAACAATTTTTGATCTATGGGTCATTATGTAATACTCTCTACACTGGGGTAGGTTATCTCCGACACAGAAACCATAGCTATATAAACTATGGGAAATGGATGGAGACTAGTTATTGGCTTCATAAAGCCATCCTGATCTATACCCAACTCTCTCTGTTGATTCTCCGGTACACCTGGGAACTTGAGTTCCACAGAGCTCTCCAGGACAAAGAGTGAGCAAGAGCACTACAATATCCAAATAGAGTATCACGCAGTGCGCGCTTCAAATTAATACAATTCTTCATCCTCTATAGGGCCTATTTCTCTCCATCCAAGGTAAACTACCTAATGCAACCTATGCCCGCTGTTAGGCCTTTTCGGCTGACTTTTATCACATGCTTTAGGGTTGCACTGGTCAGAAATCCTGTTATTGGCTGCAGGACTAACAGGTCTCACAAAATTGGACGTGTGGGCCTGTGCATTAACAAAACTTAAGTAGCCCAAGAAAGCAAAAACAGCCCCATGCTTCCTAGATCCGGCACTTTTGCTTGCCAAACAAACTATCACCAGTCAGTGGCGCTCACCTCCTCCGCTACCTTAGATGGCTGGAATTAGGTGCTCCACCAAAGAGCAAAGGCTGAGGGGGAGCTTCTTCTTAAAGGAGAGACCCATGGTCAGCCGCAAAGACCTCATCGCTCGTGATTACGACACATTGTGGATGCCCTTCATAATAAACCACAAAAATGAGGCATCTTCGCCTAGAACGACTCCTTCCTGCCCAGCAAAGCCACAGGATTCCACTCCCCTACTGGTATCCAAGGATCACTGTCATATTAGCAGCTCCATTATATCAGCCTCTACCCCTCAAAACTATCGATATCTCTCTCTCCATTAGGGGCTTCCCTGATCGCTGTATTACAGAATCATATTTGACAGCATCACTAGCCCCTGAACGTTGGCCTAGCCTTTCAAAATTGTATTATTTGGTTAATCTCTCCAACAGAAGCCTAACCCTTTACCTTCTCAACAATAAGATGAACTGTAACACTGTAGAATGAGTGAACCTGCCCTACTGTCTAATCAATACAGAACCCCACCACTAATTAGCTTATCTTTGTCTGCCCATCAATAGCCAATTAGTCCCAGGACAGATTGTAGACTGCTGTAATGGATTTAATATCATAGGGTGCTAAGCATTGTGTTTCTATTCTTTATAATGTTTGCTGAGGTTAAACCCAATTAAAGATTTTTTAAAAACAAAATTCGCACATCACTGAATTATCTTTCTTCCTATTTCACAAACCTCTCCTTCTCCACTTCCTACTGATCCGCACAGTTTCTGTGTATATATCTACCTGTAGATATCTATTCAACTTTATTCTCTGTCCCTTTCCCTTGCACCACGACCAGCTATGATATAATTTTCTCCTCTGAGTTTCTCTTAACACTTCTATGTAGATTTCCTATCTCCACTCTAAATCTAAATCTTGGTCTACCTGATGGCCATTCCCCAATGGATAGCCCTTCATTCAAAAACTAAGATCATGTATACTTCTCCAACATGTTCTACTGTCTGTCGGTCCACCCCTGTCCACTTCTTTCCCCTGTCAAATTGGCATGTATGAAAAATATACCTTTGCTCACATTGGAAACCTGTGTCCTGGCAAAGGGAGGCACATTTCCTGACACTACCTAACTTCCCCTCGTGTACAGATAAACCCACCTGCAGCTGCTACAAGAAAGAAATTCATGCTGCCGGTTGACCTGAGTGTCAATCAATCAATGGCCTGCAAAGTGTGACTACTCATCCATAAGGGTCTCAAGGCACTGGGGAAGTGGGGTGAGGGTTTGTGGGGTAGAGCTGCTGGTCGAAGAGCCAGGTCTTGAGGCCCTTTCTGAATTAGGCAGTGACAGCAATTGTCTGAGGTGGAGAGGCAAGGCGTTCCAGGTCTTTGTTGCGAGGTAGGGTGAACCTCAGAACCTCAGGTTGCTGAGGTTCTGTGCCTGGTCTGTGGATGATGGGGAGGTTCCAAGAGCTGCAGGCCACCAGGAGTCGTCACAGGCAGATGGGGTGGAGCACATGATGAGGACTTCGGTCTTTTCTGAGTTGAACTTGAGGCAGCTGTTCTTCATCCAGGTGGCGCCAGCCTTCATCCTGTCATGAAAGTTGTTCTTGGTGACTGTGGGTTAGTTGGTGAGGGAGAAAATCAGCTGGGTGTCGTTGGTATAAGAGATGATGCTGAGCCCGTGGTTTCTAACGATGGCTGTGAGCGGGCCATGTAGATGTTGAAAAGCCTGGGGCTCAGGGAGGAACCTTGAGGTACTCAGCTGCTGATCTCTGTGGGTTACAAGAGGAACGGAGGTAGTCTGACTCTCTGAGTTTCAGCCGGTGAGGAAGGAGCGGATCCATTGCAGGGCTTTGTTGGGGATGCCGGCATCATTGAGTCTTGTGCACAGGGTGCTGTGACAGGTGGTATCGAAGGAAGGTGGTTTGCTTCGGTGAACTTGGAAATATGTGCGTTGATGACCTTCTCGATGAACTTGGCTGGGAAGGGGAAGAAAGAGATGGGTCTGGAGTGGAGGACATACTGAAGGAGAAAATATTTGGCATCACTGCTGGTCTGCAACTCTTCTCATGAAGATCTAAGATGCAGAGAAAGTATGATGTGCATAAATAGGCTATGCAATTTGGGCCGGGAAGTCATACCCAACAGGTGTGCAGCACTCAGGTGTCTACTCTTCAGTTAGTTGTAGTGGTGAAAGGGTTTAAGAAGGGATAGGTGTCAGGCCCTGATGGGGCTCCATACTTTGACTGGACTGCTGTAGTTTTGAAGCAAAGGATCGGGGGAGCCACATACTGCTCCTGGCAGCTGCAGAAATGTTTTTCCACTAATGTGAATGCTGATAATAAGGCCACACTTTTTAAGAGCCCAACTTCGCAACTTCATGCACCCCTGTCATCAAACTGTATGCCCCTACTGTTTTCTCCTTGGTGTCTATACTCCTCCCCTCCTCCCCCCACCCCCTTGCCGGAAACCTTCATATGGTGTTCAACCCCTCTAGGCAGCTAGAGACTGTATTTTGCATCCCCACTACAACTATCAGGTTTGAGCTATTAAACATCAGAAAAGTCAGTTCTCCTCTCCCTTAAAGACAGTGAAATCCCTCATGACCTGTGTCTTCAAATCAGTAAACAGCACCTTACTGTGCTACTTCTCGCATAACCTTTTCATCAAAATATGGCAGGAAAGGTGTCTATTATGGGTTGATTAGGTCAGTTCCATGACGCATTTGCTAAAATCTCATTATGTAAAAGGTTTCAATTCATATCCATAGTATGTAAATATATATTGTTTACTATCTCAAAAATCTAGCACGGATCTGCCCTTAGTGGACAAATTAGGGGACAGCCAATTGCTAAAAGCTTACAAAATAACCTTTGAATTTGCCCCAAATATAAATGGTTTAATGCATCGTCTATTTTTGTCTGTAACGCAAACAAAAGACTTGCCTAATGCTCTGATCCTCTGGCTCATTTAGGTTTGGGGCAGCCTGTAATGTTTGCCATAGAACAGACAATGGATTTCAGAATTACAGTGAAAGTAGTTTAGTGTGATGCTGAATGTGGTTGCAAGTGTCACATATAATACCTTTAATTTGATGCAACTGGACTAAGACATCCAATAAAGTCTACAAACTCATGGACATATGTGTGTCATTTTATGTGAGCCAATAGAGTTATCGAAGCTTGACTTAGTTAAAAGTTATTGTGTGCACCTGCAAGAGAAAACAGCTGTTAATTTCACACATCCACATCCACAAAAGCTGCAGTTTCAGACCCTGTTATGTGGGCTTCGATACAGAGCATGCCTAAAACCATAGATATAGCCCATAAAGGAAGCTTTTGATTTGGTGTTGAGTTCCCAATATTCCATTCAAGACACTACTTAAAATTACAACTTACAAATAAGGCGTTGGGTAAATAGTGGATTGTCGAATATCGAAGGCAGAATATTGAAGTGTCACAATATGTGACAGGAATATCGGGGGACACAAAAAATCAAAGAAGTAGGTGCACAGAGGGAGGTATGGACTCTTCATAGCTCCACATGTAAGCACCATGAAGGTATATACATCACAAGGTACGTATAGGTAAGGTAGGTATAAAATATCTCTACTCACTTACCTCTCAATATTTTAAACCTCGATATTCTATTCACAGTATTGTGTCCCATCGACATTCTGCCTTTGATATTCCCAGATCAGACAGAGGAGTGGGTTTTATAAATAGAGGCAGTGATATCTCTGTGATCATCAAACATCACACAATCAATTAAAGAAAGAAAAGAGCTAGTTCAGTCTAGGAGTTTCAGGGATACATCACACTAATGTTTCAGATGGTTCATCTGACCTCCTTAACTGGTGCCTTAATAGAGACGCGTTGGTTAGGAATGACATCTAAATGTTCTATTTTATGTTGAAATCTACTAATAACAAATCATTATTCTTTAGTTATAATAAAGTTGACCCTGTAACCCTTCTTAAGTGTTATGAGGTGACTAAACAGGGATATACTGATGGGATCCCAATAGGGGAGCTTGAATCTTCCCTGCCTGAACTTTAAGGGAGGCCGATAGCCAGCCATTACTCAGAAGATAATTCCAAGTCAAAGCCCTGCATTCAAAGCTGTACCTTGTACACAGTGTGGAGGTTTTGAAATGCAGGATTACTGACTAACAGACATCTGCAATCCCTAGTCCACAGAGGCACATAGCTGTCTTACACTAGGGTACAGATCCTTTGAAAGAGAAAGGAAAAGTATACAGATCAGACTGTCTAGCCCATATTAAGCGAATATGGTCTCAAGTAGGAAATCATTCCTGCAATTTCCAGTTGTTTTTCGGTAAAACATTATATTTTAATCAACAGATGTCACTCTGAGTTCTTGCATTAATAAAGTTGTTTAAAGTTCATGTGTTGAAGAAAACATAACTGCATTCTGAGATCATTATCCTATGGAAAACTGTGTAGATGTTGATTTCTTATGGCCAGGTAATGACGAAGATGTAGCCACAACTGTGAAGAGAGGCAATAATGAAAAGAATAACTGTATAGGTGATTTCATCACCTACATATTTCCACAAGAAGTTGTCATGTTTTGATTAAAGTTTTTAGTGAGCTACAAAAATCACTACTACAAAGATTGTTGTAAACACTTTCACATTGCTTTACTGTTGTTAGTCTGCAACTTTATTTATGAGATGAGGCTTCCGTGTGAAAGGCTTTTAGAACTTAGCCAACAATCTAGATTTTGGCAAGGTTCCTTTGCTCGAAACATTAATTTGAAAGGCTTGTAAAAGATGGTCTAAGAAAAAGAGAACCAAAAAGTACTAGTTGGCAATCACATCAGCCACGCTACGAATCTAGCAAGAGAAATTTCTGAAATCTATCAGAAGATGGCCAGTCTTTGTGTTCTGAAAAGTACTCTAGATGTGACCCATCGGCACTGCAAAGATCTTCTGCTGTTATTCAAGTTCAAAATCATCTAAACCTAGTACTCTAGCACCAGCCACCCTGAACGTTCACCTTAGCGTGTAGTGACCATTTCTCTGCTTTGATCCTCTTTCAGCATCTTTCATACGATTCAAAACGAAGTTGTTGTGTTTAGATCAAATAACAGAAGTGATCAACATATTTGATCAACCCTGTTCAGCAACATGATGACATCACAGCCGTGATTGAATCATGGTCTGAGAATAGAGTTAATACTGGCCCATAAAACGCACCATCACACCTTTGCTGAAGAAACCATTGACCAATCTGAATGCCTTGACTAACTACTGGCCAATTTTCAATTTACCATACAATATAAAATAATTGAAAGAGAGATTTCAAGACAGAGTTTTATCATGAGGTGCACTGAAACTACTGTGGCTAATATCAGAGGAGAAATGCTGTTCCGTTGGGCAAAAAAGAGACACTGGCCTATGATAGCTCGGGATGGGGTCAAATTTAAACAATATTGTTCACCCTTTCATTTGCCAGCACTTCCAGGGTCAAACACCATTCACAAGCTTGTTTCTCCTCACCTCTGATGAAGGATCTTTACCACCATATTTTGATTCAAAGAGCTATTTACATCATCACAAGCAAATTTCAGATACAATTTCAAGTCCCCTTGGGGGTAGGGCTTGAAACAAGTTGACCAAAGAAACTCAGGGACATGACCCCATAGAGTTTCTTGTTTTTCCACTTAGTTTAACCATATCAGTAAGAGGTGAAAATGAATAATATTTTCCTACTCTCCAGATGTCTTTAATTCAGATTTTTCCCATTAAACACCCCCCACTTCATATTTCTTTCTCATCTGAATAGGTCCTAACAATATCAATGCTCCCACGTATTTGTCTGTCATAGCACACCCCATTACGCAGTGGGATGGGAAGAACCCTATGATGAAGCATGCCATCAAGGGATAACCCTAGTGGGTGAGTGTTATTTAAATACATTTCTTTTTTTTCTCTCAATAAATATCAGGAGGGTATAAAGAAAGAGCATAATTCATTTTGGACAATAGTATCTGTCTTTGGTTTTTGAGTACGACTTTTTGGAGGACGAGTGCTTGTGCCCCTCTCCTCTACCTCCCCCTTTGTTGTTTATATAGCTTAGTAAAATAATACATTGATTAGAATCGTAATATTCTGCAGCAATGATGTCCATTTCTAAGCATATTGCATTAAGGTCAGACTTCTAAATGATTTTCATGCACAGTTCATCAATATTAAGTCCACTTGTAATTAAAGGAAGCTTGTTTTTTAGTATTTCTATGACCTAGACACAGAGCTATGATTGCCTAAGTCAGCCAGCACATTTTAAATATGTCATTTCAGATTTGAAGTTTACCTTAAACACTGCACATTTTGAAATGTTAATCTAAATAATTTGCATTTTATTAAGTCAACTTTATCAGTCCCCCATCTGATATCTCAACCATCACACTATTTTGATTTTCACATGTGAATTCCGCTCACTTTCAACATCCATTACATCCTGTAGCTTCTAGAATTTTTGAATTTTAATGGCTTACTGTAGTTATCATTCATTTAGGTTATTTAAATGATTATTTTATCAAATCTCTTATTTCTTTCTCTGCTCCTTCTCTTGTGTAAGTAAAGTCTGCAGCGTTTACAAAAAGCAAATAGGCATAACAAACAAAGCCCTATTATTAACATGGGCATAAGTATAGCTTTCAATATACTTCTTCTTGCTGTTGTAATCCAATTCCCAATTGTATGAATCCCTTTCCCAAAATTCTCAACAACACTAGGCGTTCCAACTTCTTCTAATTCAGGTTTTAAGTCCGAAATGTATGTACAAGCCACAATGCGTTAATTTCAGCATTTTGTAGACTGCCTTTTTCTGTAAGTATATGTCCAAAGCTAGACGATCTGGCAAAACCATTGATAGTATTGCTTCAAGCTCAGTGATTATAACTAGTAGAGCTCCAGAAGTACTGGTTGACAGCTTGTCGACAACAGTAGACAGTTTTCTAATCTTTTCATAATTTAATATGACTTCTACATGTGGAATGATTGCAACAAATATGTCGACCACTAATTCACTTCCACTTTGTGTACTTTGAGTGTCTGTGTGCTGGTGTCATTGTTAATGCATCTATTCTATTCACATGGTACACTTCAGAAAATTGCACAGCTAAATAGCATTTAACATTCTAGTCAGCAAGCACCAGAAAGTAAGCATTCTGCCCACAAACAAAATAATCTCCTGGAATTGCAGACTCTTCTCCCTGTAAAATGTGCCATGTTCCTCCCATTACTTTGAATGTATGTTCACAACTACTGGTCCCTACATATCTAGTTCCTTTGGGTGTCCTTCTTCTGTAAGTGCAAATTTTCCTTTCACACAGCTCATCTATTATGACACTCAATAATTGTTCCTTGTAGTAAGACCACTTAGGTGCTGAATACATCCGATAAGGCACCCTTGCTCTTATTGATCTTCTCAGTTTTTCATGATCTCATTCTGTATCACTTTCATCACCTGACTCTATCTCCTCAGGAATAGTCTAAGGATTCTGATCAACTGAGATGCTCTATTTTAATCTTCTTTGATTACAGTTCTGTGGCAATTCATCTCTACAAGTGACTTTTCTTATTCTAGTGCTAGTTCCTTCACCCGGATCTTCTCACTGCACTGATGTTGTCTCAGGACCGTTTCCAAGTTGACAGTCAGTGTCTGCTTCTCCTTCATTAGAGACTTCAATGGCACTCTATTTTGTCACTTTCTTGGTGTGCGATGAATGCACCTAATTTGGAATTCCAGCACACTTTCCATCTCGGATACAAACAAGTCTTTGGAACGTGCTTCTTGATCATGACCCAATCACCAGGATTGAGGTTGTGACACTATTCTTGCAGGGGATCTTTAGTGGCAGCTGCAAACTGGTAAGAAACAGAATGGACCACATCAGCCAATCCTTTGCAATAATTGTGTATCATATTATCTGTGATGTTCAAGAGTGCATGTGCAGGTACAGCAGGCAGCCTTGTGGCATGGCCCATCAGAATCTCGTGGGGCGATAAACCAGTCTTCCTACCAGGAATACTTTGAATACTCATCAACACCAAAGAAAAAGACTCTGACAATTTCAGTTCTGTTGAAGCTAGTCGAGACTTGATAGTCCCATTCACCTGTTCGACTCTACCTGAAGCCTGAGGTCCATAGCTGCAATGTAGTCTTTGCTCAATCTGTAATGCTGTGCAAATCATTTCAGGGCCTCATTGTTAAAGTGGCCCCCCATCTGATTCCAGAGAAAACGGCATTCTGTACCTGGGAATCAGTTCTTGTAATAACAGTTTTGATCCTGTGAGACTGTCATTTCTTCTGGTTGGGTAGGCTTTCATCCATCTTGGTACGACACATAATATGACCAGGGCATATCTCAGGAAGTTGCAAACAGCCATTTTGATGAAGTCCATTTGCATTCTATTTAAAGGACCACCCATTCTCCTTATGTGACTCAATGTAATGTGTGTTCTTTTCCCTGCATTCATTTGTTGACATGTCACAAACCGATGACACACTTCATTTGCATGCATCATAACCTGGGATTAAACCAAATTTTGCCTGAAGCGTCTTCCCATGGCTTCCCTCCCTAAATGTGTGAAACCATGAAAACGATTGCGTCATTTGAAATAGCAAACTATCAGGTAACACTTGTCTCCCATCAGATGACAACCATAAGTCATTTGCATTTGTATCACAACCCGCTCTGATCCAACTCCACTGTTCTGCTTCTGAAACATTTTCCTATACTCCTTTTAGTTCATCCCAAATATTGGTTACTTTCATCAACATTGAAAATGAAGCACCCTTCTCAGTTTCACATGTGAAATTTCCATTAAATGTGAAGGCCAACACAGCATACTATCGTGCTACCAAATCTGCACACCTGCACAATGTAGCAATTCCCACGTTGATAGGCTGCACATTTAACAACAGCAAATTCTGCAAGCAATTGAAGAGCTTCCAATAAATCTTTCACTCGCACCCAATTACTAATAGGGGTACCTGACGAAGTCATGAAACCTCTCTGTGACCATGATTGTCCAAAATCGTGCACAACACAAAGCCGTATTGACTTTCTGTAAATATAGTCACTCTCACTCTGCAACTTGTGCTGAAGGAAGCCCTTGAAGCCATGAAGCTTCGACAACCTAATTTATTGTACATACATCGTAAGCTACTCTCAGAGTACCTTCATTATTTAAACACAAGAAAACCTAGGGGTCTAGAAAAAGGTACCTTTCGTACACTTAAACCGCAGCGCCAGCTTGCTGGAGAACTATAGTAGGGGTGGAAAACAGATGCAATTGAAAAGAGGAGGTGTGAGTGATTGTGACAAAGAAACCCGCTTGGTTTAGAGGATTCCCATCAAACACTTGTATGATCAGATTCTATCATTTGGTCATCCTCAGGGGTCTGGTGTCTCTAGATCATTGAGACCCAAAAGTCCCCTGTAGTGTAGCGGAGCCAATGCCCACAAGTACTCAGTGACCTATGATAGACAGAAGATGGGTCTAAGTGCAGTGCAAAACTAAAAAAGTGGTGAATTTAAAATAGAATAGAGGACAGAAAATTAGATTTATTAAGACACAATCCTCTTCCTAAATAAAAACAACATGAACAGTGCAAGGATGCAGTATGAGAACAAATCACTGCATATCAGGCCAACATGTTTCAACCTCACAGGGAAGGACCCAAGGTTTTCGTCAGGGCCCTGTTCACAACGTTGCTACTGCGTAGTGACAAACTCATAATATATCTTTAAATATTACAGATCCCATGTAGTAACCAAACAAAAGGATACAGCGTTAGGGTTCAAAACTCCGCCGTGCAGAAGGTTCCAAACAGTGATCTAAAAGAACAACACAAACACCCCATATATCAAAACATCTCATATTTAAATCCTACACCCTCCATTGTTTCACCAGGGTCAAAAAATATACCACTAACCCTATTCTGCCGGGGAGTAGACCTCACCTCACCTGGACTCTGACTCAGGGATAAAGGGGAGGCCACGCTCTAAAAAGGAAAACTGAGGCGTCAGGAGTGGAGAACATTGCAGAAGTGTACTACTCTGCTTCACATATTAACCCTCCCCACAAATGTGTCACGCCTCTATTCCTAAGTCTACTTTTACAACAACTAACTCATGAAAAACTAGCTCTACCTAATAACACTCCTCTCCACCACTAGTTAATGACCTATATGATGGTCAAAGAGTTCTGGACACTGCAAGTAATCATAAGTCCATGCAACCCTTAATACACTGTAAGTTGGACAGTCACAGCTTAGTATCAGAGAAAGCCTGCCAGGGAAGCCTCTTCGCATAGGTCTCAGTCACCCCATGGTAAACCTTACCTCTCCGTCGTTGCCCCAAGCAGAACGCTGAGACAGGGGGAGGCAACGTACGGCAGAGGGACAGGTCTTTAAGAACCGGCGCCGGGCCCCGCCCACTAGGGGGTGTGCGTGCGGGGGTGTGCCCTCCTTACTTATCAAAATGCGGTTACTCACCACTTTCATTGGAGAAACGGCACCGCCATTGCCTGTTTACCCCGCGCGCATCACCGGTGATAGTGTCAATGGCTGCGCGCATGCGCAATGGTGATTAATGAAGTAGCGCGATACTCAAGAACTACAGAATGACGTAAATCACGTCACTTCTGTAGTTCGCCCGCCTTCCAAAGCTCTCAACGGATGTAAACAGCATAGTATGCATCAAGGACTTTCTCCAAACTTCTAAGTGCTATATGCACAACGGATATAAATCCCATAACAACATGGTCCTACCTACCCACTGTGTGCAAAAACTCTCAAATTATATTAAAGAGACACTGCGCCTCTCAATGTAAATGCAGATATCGCCCGCATTGTAGAACTGGCAATAGGGGCTATTTTGTCAAAATTTGCTGAGGGCGACCTCTCCCAGGGTATAAACAGAGAGTGTCTACGTGCAAAATCTATAGGCAAACCGATCCCTGCAAACCTATTAACTGATGCACACTATGTCTAGTGTTATATGGACTATACTTCCAAAGTCCTTACAGAGTGGTCCACGGGATATCATCATTGAGTCCCTGGTTCTCTAAACGTAATAAATAAATCCATTTTTGTTCCTTTAAATAAAGAAAACGTGTAGGGTTCGTGACATGGTTGGGTATGAATGGTTTCTCTAGGACAACCCAACTAAACTCGTCCTCTTTGTGGTTGAGCTCCAGAAAATGTTTGGTCAGCTTGGACACAGTTTTCTTGCATTTGAAAGAGCTTTTATGTTCAAGCATGCGGGTGCGTACTTTACGGGTTGTCATACCCACATATCTTTTGTTGCATGGGCACGTGAGAATGTATATAACATTACAGCTGTTACAGTTGGAAAAATGTTTTAGAATCCACGGGCGCCCAGTACCTATATCAATCTGGCTCGTCTTCTGTGTCAACCCACACATTGAGCAACCCCCACATGGGTGGTGCCCCTGTACAGGTGGTAATTGCCATAGAGTGTCATTAGACTTGCGCCGTGCTTCACGTGGCCGGGTGTGTATCAAACAATCTTTTAAATTTTTGGAGCGCTTAATGGCAAACAATGGGGGTACCTTCATTATTTCTCAGACATGAGCCGTCAACAAGAATTACATGGTTAAGCTCATTCAGGGTTTCATCCTTAATATCAGGTCTAGGCTTGATGCATAAATCCATGACTTCCAGGCAATCATTTTCAATTTAATCACAAACAGTATCATTTATGGGCAGCAAAGTTGATGGGTTTCCAATTTGACAGCATTTCAAAACTACATTGTCAGATGACAAAATTCGCTGCTCGTATTTTATGAGCTTAATATGGCTCATGTTCATGCTTATGTCAAAAGAAGACTAATGCTCACCGTTCCAACCGCTTTAAGGCAGCCAAACAGACATGCAGTAACAGGGTCAAGAGTAGTCAAAAAGTATGCCATTGGCTTCCGAGCATCACCATGTGTTTGTGTCAGCACTGACAAAGCGCAGCCCTCCCTCTCACTGCAAAATGAGGTACAATCTTTACTGTAATCTGGCATTCCTAGTGCTGGGACACAACACAACAAAGTATTCTTTCAGCTCCGGGAAGGCTTTCAAGCACTAGTTATCCCAAGGAAGATGATCAGACACATCCTTGTGTGTCAGCCTCAGTAAAGGCTTTGCCAATAGGGAAAGGTTTTTTTATCCACTGTCTAGAGTAGGCAACCATTCCCAGAAACATCCTGACTTCTATCTGTGTTCGAGGTGGATTCATCTGAATAATTGCTTTCACTCATTTTGCTGACACCTTTCTAGCTCCCTTCTCAATTATGTGTCTTAACTTCTTTCTGACAGTACTGCAGTTTACCTGGTGACACTTTATGTCCCTTTTCAACCAGGTGACTCAACAAAGCAATAGCATTTTGTTTACAAGATTTCCGTGTTTCTTATGCTACAAGTAGATCACCTTGTCATGCACAAGGACTGTGCTGTAGGGCATTTGTAATGACTCCAGATTATTTTTCAAGACCTGGTTAAAAACTATCTTTATACCTTTGAGGGACTCAGCACCATGACAAAATTCTCTGCTGAAAAATAAATGAATAGAGGAAAGGGCTATCTTCTGAGAAAAAAGCCTGACAAAGATCAATAATAGTGAACCATCCTGCGGTACACATCATTTTGTATAATATTATGGCTGGATTCGGTACCATGGGACAACTATTTCATTAATATTTCTCAGATCTTGAACAATTCCTTCAAAATCCCCTTCCGCCCCATGTCTTTTATTACAGGCGTTATTTCTTCTATTGTTTCTGGAGTCAAATAGTATGGTGGTGTTCTTGAGAATACTATATTTGCCTTTAAGGTAAATTGAACTGTTTCTGCTCCTTTTATCAGTCCTACGTCTTTCCCTGTGAAACGCCATACTTTGGGATAACGGTTTCCCTCAAGAGGGTAATTCTTCAATTGTCATTTATGGAAACAATCCTACAACTGTTTTTTGCTGAGCCATTTTAAATGCTGCATCTTCATCGTGTGTCCGGAGATCCACACCATCTGGAGTGCAGTAGATTGTACAATTTAACTCGCACAATACATCTCTCCCAAACAGATTTACTGGGCTTGTGTGCAAACAAAGAAATTGTGATTTTCTTCAGATGAGCCTATTTATACCTAGCCTTCTCTGAAACTGGATTGGTAATTTGATAATTTGAAACTCCTACAACTTGGATCTTCTTTCCGAGAGGGGTAGGGCTGGGACTTCCACAGTTCTAAAAGTGGATCTGGTAGCATTAGTATCTATAAGAAATGATATGGGGTTGCCATTCCCCATACCTTCTATGAATGGACAACTCTGGTCTACATCTAAGACTGCGCAAGCACGCAATCATCCTCACCCCACAGGCACCATCATTGAGAAGAATCAGAGTCTGAACCATCATTATCGAAAACAGGAAACAACTGAAAGGCATTCCGATTTGAGTTAGAGAATTGCTGGAATGTATTTTGATTTGTGTTTAGAAAATTATTTGTATTAGCCTCTGGAATTTGGTTAAAATTAAATCCTGAGTTTTCCATATTCTGTAGGACCATTTGAGTTTGTGGGATCTGCATCATAGAACTTGTTTTTACATTGGCTCCTACATCTGTTGTACTGGTATATTTTGCATCTGCACTTCCTTCTGGATTTGTACATTTCTATTTGCATTATCAGGATTAAATCTACACTCTCTCATCCAATGCCCAAGCCTGTTACAAACGTAACAAGGAGTCATCTTCAGCGTTGCAACATCTATTTGTGAACTTGGATCTATTGGAATACCTCTACCTTGTGAAACACTAAAACCTCCAGGATTTCCTTGAAAATCTGTTTGTGAAACAACAACACCTTGCATACCACCTTGATTTCCTGCAAAAGAAGGATTCTCAAAAGCTTTCTGAGCAAATTTTGTCTGAGCCAACATGCATTTTTCTTTCATCTTTTTCTGTTTCATTTCTTGTTCATCACTGCAAAATTTTGCATGTCTCGTGATCTCATCAAGTGATTTATTCTGCCAGTAGATTACACTTTGAGTTATATGCAAACTAATCTCTGATCTCAATCATAAAACAAACTGAGATACAAAAATTCCCATGCCTTTCTCTTCAGGGTATTCATTACACTGTGCTGCTGGAACACCTGCAACAACCACTCATAGTACTCATGCACTGATTCTTTAGATTCTTGTGCCATTCGATTAATTTTCAACCAGACAAGATCTTTTTGGAGACACTCTGACTTTCAGGAAAGTAATCACTGCTTCATATTCTTCATAACTACAGAAGATGGTGCAGTAGTGTGTGCCATTCTCACCGGTTCTTCTTGTGGCCATTGTACGTCTTACACTCAGCCCACAAATCACTTAGTACCACAATATTAAAGACCGTATTCAAATCAATCCCGAAACGTTTGTAAATCTTCCCAAACTGATCAACTTGTGTGTACCACTGTGCAAATTTGTCTCTCAATTTTGAGAAATCGTTCATGAAAGCTGCAAATCTCCTCTACTCCAAGGTACATGGACATACATTCCTTCCACTGTTTCTCTCAGTGGATAAGCTGAAGCTCTGTCCTCATTCTATCCATTCTTTTCCCCTTCTCACTCCATTTACAAATACATTTTATTAATTCTGTAATATGCAACCGCATTCTGATGAATGCATCGTCTCAATTGCTTCATCATTTAATTGAACTCTGTAACTTCTCTGTAAAGAAAAACTTTTAGAAAGGTCTAAATCATAGTTCCGAGTCAATTCAGTCAAATTATCATGTGTAATTGTGTCTCGTCTTGTAATTTCTTTAAACAGGTAAATCAATTATTTCTCTTAATATTGGTCCAAATGTTCTAATTATAAACCTCTGTTAGACCTGGCATCTATGGCATATTTTTCCCTTGCCTTTTTGCTTCTGGGCACTTTACCCCTGCTGATCAGTGCGCAAGTGCTCCATGTGTAAAAAAAATGATGTTAATTGGGTTCCCATAATTGGCATATTTGATTTACTGGTAAGTCCCTAGTAAAGTGCACAATGTGTGCCCAGGGCCTGTACATCAAATGGAATTACTGGGCTGCAGCACTGATTATGCCACACAAATGTGTAGCTCTGCAAACATGTCTCAGTCCTGGCACTACAGTGTCTGTGAGTGCAGTTTTAAACTACCATGTTGACCTAGCAAGTGCACCCACTTGCCAGGCCCAAATTTTCACTTTTGCTACATGTAAGCCACCCCTAGGGTAGGCCCAATGTACACCCAGGGGCAGCGTGCAGTGTATGTAAAAGATAAGACAAGTACTGGTGTGTTTTACATGTCCTGATACTAAAATACTGCCAATTTCGTTTTTCACTATGGCAAGGACTCTCTATTCCATAGGTCATCCCTGGGGCTGCCTTATAACATCTTACAAGTGTAACTTTCAATTGGGAAGAGATAGAGATTTGGAATTTGGTCTTCCCAAACTCAGGATTTAAAAATACATCTTTTAGCTAGGCTGGTTTTAAAACTGTGAGTTTGAAAATGCCTCTTTTAGAAAGTGAGCATTTTCATGCTTTGCCATCCTGTGCCTCTGTAATTACTCTCTGGTATAGACTGACAGCTGGGTTGTTTGTTCATTCACCCTAGGCAGTCATACAAAGGGAGCTGAGGTGTGCCCTACATATCCTGATGGTCCATCACCAGACTAATGGGCCTTCCTGAGCTAGGGTGGTGGGAGGAGTCATCACTGACACCTGAATAGGGCTGTGCCTGTCCATTCACAATGCTGTTTCTACCCCCCTGTAACAGGTCAAGTTAGGATCTGTGCACTACAAAGACTATCCTTTGAAGTATGCCTACTTCAACGGCCAAAAGAGGTATAAGTGTTGCACCTGTAACCCCAGACTTTTAGAACAATTTTGGATCAAGAGGAGACTCTGCTAAGAGGAAGAGCTGGAGAGCTGTGAGACGGAGTACTGCCCCATTGCTGTGTTTGCTTTGTTAGGTTGGGCTGCAGTTGCTGCTTCTGTCTTGGAGAGACTAAGGACTGGACTTTTGCATTGTATCCTGCTTGAGAAGATTCTTCAAGGGCTTGTGTGTGTTTGCCTCCTGTTAAAAAGTATCAGGGTCATCAAAGACTTCACCTGCAGCCCCTGTACTCCTCTGCTGGGAGTTCTGACCTGCCAAGTGGTGCCAATTCTAGTTCTGGGCCTTCGGAGGTGGCTTCTGCTACAAGAAATCCCTGCATTGCCCTTCAGAGGTGGCAGTGTTTTTTCCTCTGAAAGCTTGCCGATGAAGGCCCTGCTGTGCGGCTAAAGGAATCGGGGTGCATCATCTGCTCATGGCTGGAAGATTCAATGCAGCACCGGTTTTGCCGCTGATGCATCGACTCCAGCTTGTCTGGATTTTCCATGCGTTACACCTGTGCACTAAGTCTACATCGACCCTGGGTTCAGTAAGGAACCAAGGCCACGTGGCTGGATAATTGACGCATCACCTACCCACGCAGTAAGAAACAGATGCATTTCTTTGCTTTCCGGCACCTCACCTCCGCTGAGCCTATTTTCTTATTGTGACTTTGATGGAACCTAGATACTTTGGGCTAAAAGTGACGCATTCGTAATTCTATGTGGACCAAACTGTTTTAAACCTTTTTAAAGTGATTTCTTGATTTGTGTATGTTGGATGTTTATCATTTTGATCTTGTTTGGTTTAGGTAAACATTGGTTATTTTTCTAAACTGGTGTAGTGTCCATTTGTAGTGTTTTCACCGTGTTACTGTGTGTTTATGTACAAATGCCTTACACATTACCTCTGAGATAAGCCTGACTGCTCATACCAAGTTAACAAGAGGTTATCTTAGGTATGTAATACCCTTACCCTGGCTAGAAGAAAGGGGCCTTACTTGGACAGGGTGCAAGCTACTGCAACTAGAGGCCCCCATTTCTAACATTGGTGGTCAGCGGTAAGGACAGGACTTGTGTTTATACTTAACATACAGTGATTGATGTACACTACTACTAGAGTGCAGACCACTACGCAACCACGTACTATTTTTGATATTTCTCTTAATTACAACTCCTGAGTTTTATTTACAAATCATGTCTCAGTCTGGGGAGCCATCAGTTTTACCTACTGATTTTGAGAATGAGGCGCAGCAACTGGAATCCGACAAAATGCCTCAACAAGTATTTGCAAGGGTTTCCAGTGTTCCATCAGAAGTCTCATGAGAAAGAAAGAGCTGAAAAGGGCTCTGAGGGCCTGGTTGGCAGCTAGGAAGGCTGATGGGCACCCAAAGGACGAGAATGATGATGTGGAAGTGGAAGTGGAGGAGCTGAGCTTGCAAGAGATGTTGTAGATCAGATTCCACGTGGAAGTCACCTTCCAGGGCAAGCAGAAGTGTCTTCCAAAAACAAAGTCTCTACTGCAGCTGCCAAACACTGCCTGACCACTGTTTTCTGTTGGCTGGAATTGAAATGCAATGAAGAGAAATCGGAAATGCTCTTATTCAGCAACTTTCCCGCCCAGTTTAGGGAATCACTCTGGCCCTCCGACTCTGTATTGCCTTCCTCCTCAGGGAACCCAGTTAAGAACCTAGGGGTCTGGTACGAGGAGAATCTTCGATTCTCAACCCAGGTCAAGAAGCTGGCTGGGACTTGCTTCGGTGTCTTAAAGTCCCTCAGGAAGTTCCTTCCCCTTCTTCCTCAGGCGGCTAAGGCATCAGTGATTCGAGCCCTTATTCTTTCTCGGCTAGATTATGCCAACGCTCTATATGCTGGGATATCAAGCTGCCTATTAAATAAATTGCAAGTGGTGCAGAATGCGGTGGCCAGGCTGCTCGTGAAAGTTTCTGCCAGATATGGCATGAGACAACACCTATGTGCCTTACACTGGCTGCCCGTGGCAGAGAGGGTCAGATTTAACATCCTTGTTATCGCCCACCGTGCTCTTTATGCCACTGGGTCGGGCTATCTTCAGAGACGCTTTTTCTTTATACCCCTGCAAGAGAACTGTGTTCATCTACTCAACTCCTGTCCTAAATCCTGCGTTTCCGTTTGCAAAGGACAGGCGGCAGTTCTCTAGCTGTGAAGGCAACTCTGGGCTGGAACAATCTGCCCTTTGCGCTTCGGTGCGGGCAGGACCCATTCTCTTCAAGAAGAAGCTTAAAACTCATCTATTTCCCCAATCTTGGCGCTTCTACACTCTCTCAAGGTTCACGCCAGGACACTCTTGCAGTATCTGTGCACATTAGAAATATTAAATAACATAACATAAAGTACAGGTGATCATCAATGGATAGAGGGTAGAGGTTCTAAAATACAGGGGAGCCAATGTGACTGTCAGGTGTCATCTGGTGTCTGTCCTTGATGTACTTCACCAAGTTGAGGCAGTAGACAACAGTGAGCGCTTCTGTAAAGTAGGTCAGGTTCCCTTTGAGTGGGGGGGAGGTCCTCAGGTTCCTTTCGAGTAGCTGTGAGCCCATCCATGTCTGTGGATTGTCTGCTGGTGAACGAACCTCAAACATACCACCTGGAGGGAGGTGGAGTTCAGGTTGCACTTCAAGATGTTGGGATTACCTGAGGGGGCGTGCATGACCACCGGCTTCATGACAGCCCAGAGCAATCAAGGGGACCTAGAGACTGAAACCGTGGCCCAGGCGTCTGTCGGGAAGAGGAAGGACATGGGGCAGGGTAAACCTGCTCCTGAAATTCCCATGGTCTGGGTTGAGGCTGAACCTGAGGGCAATGCTCCGGTACCTACAGGGGAAGAGGTAGCTGAACTGGGAGACTTGCCTGAGCTGTCCCATTGGCAGCAAGAAGGAGGTCCCACCAGGGAAGAGTTCTGAGTGTAGCAGAAGACATACCCTACTCTCGACTGCCTAAGGCAGCAAGCCGAGGACCAGGCAGCTGACAAAGAGACCAGGTCACATTTGATCTACTGGGAGAATGGTCTCATCTATAGTGAGCCTGAGGTTGCTGAGCATTGAGCAGCCCATTGTGCTAGTGGTACCCACCCTGCGCTTCAGAACCTTCCTACTGGGTCTGGCTCATGACGTGCTTTTGGGGGACATTTGGGGCAGAGCAAGACCTTTGACAGGCTTGTCACCCACTTTTACTGGCCCCAAATATGAAGGCAGTCAGATGAATTTTGAAGGTCTTGTCAAACTTGTCAGGCAAGTGGAAAGAGTGGGGGAGGAATGCCACCGGTATCCGGAGGCTATCCCTCTTAGGACAGTGACAGCGCCCGCCATGACCCAGGTACTCACAGGGATCTTTACCCTTGTGGGTTTCCCCAAGACTGTTGTATCTAACCGGGGTACCAATTTCAAGTCATTGTACATGAAGGCTATGTGAAAGGAGTGTGTGGTGAACTACACATGTACCACTCATTACCAACCTTAAAATAACGGGTTGGTTGAGAGATTCAACAGTACCCTGAAAGGCATGATTGAAGGTTTGTCAGAACCCATGAGGCATAACTGGGACATCATCTTGCTATTCCTTCCCTTTGCCTACAGGGAGATACTGCAGAAATGGGTTGGCTTTAGCCCCTTTGAGCTGTTGTATGAACATCCTGTCAGGGGACCTCACATTTTGGTCAAGGAGGGGTGGAAGGGAGCTTCCAGGAAGCCCCCTCAGGATGTATTTAGCTACATGCTGGCCTTCAGAAACCCGACAGCCCACTTCAGGAAATTCACTCAGGTGTCTCTAGAAGCAAGCCAGGAGGACATAAAACACTGGTATGACCAGAATACCACTCTGGTTTAGTTTTAGCCTGGTCAGAAAGTGTGGGTGATGAAGCCTGTAGAGCACAGTGGTCTTGCCCCTACGAGGTGAAGGAGCGTAAGAGTGATGTGACCCACTTGGCGGACTTGCAAACTACTAGGAACCTCCTTGAGAGTCCTGCATGTGAATTGCCTCAAACCCCACTTTGAGAGGTCTGAGTTAACCTTGCGCTTGGCTACTGATGATGGGATGGAAGAGGAGTGTAGTGTAGTTCCTATATTCCCAATAGGCTCTGCTCATTGGAATAATATATCCTATAGATTAGACGTAGGACCGAGGTCGACTAGGTCTCTATCGAATATACTAGACTTAATTATGTGTGCCAGCTAGCTCAGAGGTCACTAGAAACTTTCTTGAATTCACAAGAAGGGATTAGTCTCTGACAACCGCATAAACATGACAACTTTGTTTCCCCAAGATAAAACGTATCTTCAGACTTGTGGAAACAATAGATAGATATTTCACTCAGTCAATCATGCATGCTTCGTTTCACTAGAGGTGCAGAGAAAGTAGAAAGACTGGCGTTTTCAATAAAAGGTTTTATTGAACAGTCTTCTTTCTCAATCATAAGAAATGAACTGCTACAATCGTAACACTGTTTGTAAAATATAATGCATACAGTATAAATAGTAGAATAAAATAATACTGTAAGAGTATTGTATGGTTCCTAAACCATATCTAAATACATACATAAATAACAAAGGCTAAAAGTACTCAACTGGTGCTTCTAAAATACGCCTACCCCGGTGTACCTAACCTAAGCTTAGTACGAGGGAGGAAGTAACTGAGGTGTAGCATACATGTAGTATTATTTTGCCAAGAATCTGCCCAAGATTTCTCTACGAGTCTAATCAGCTCCGTACCTTAGTTTAGAATGAAGAAGGTCAGGCTCAGGACTCGATTTCCCAGCAAACCCGCAAGGGTAGCCTGGAAACACTGGAGCTGGATTTCTCGGCAGGAGAAAAGACAGCGTCTTTCTCAGTGCGGCTGCTGGAGGGTCGGCTTCCTTCGGCACTTGCTGAAGCAGAGCGCGTCAGGCAAGTAGATAGTCGAACTGCTCCAAACCACCGTGTCTTTGCTTGGGCAAGTGTGGGCATATTTATACCTTGAAGGTGCCGACTTTGTCGTACAGTTGGACATAATAACGTCATCAAAAAGTCTCAGTTCTTTGAAAACTCCATGAGTTCTTGGACTAATCGATATTCAAGCAAGGGTAAGTCCCTAGCTGCTGAAGCTGAGTTTTTCCAAGAAATCGTTGTGGATTTTCGGAACTAGTGGAATTAGCCCTGCCGTATTTGGACGGCATGAGCTATGCCTAAATATGGTTATGATGTTGTAGTATCTTAGTATTCTCTATGCTGTCCTTCTCTACCTCTAATAGAATGTTCATGTGATACATCTATCAGAATGTTAGTGATCTGCCTGAGAGTTCACAGTTGGCTGGGCTGAGCACCATGATGGATGCTCCTGGTGGGGTCTGTCTATCTTACATGGAATAAACCAACATAAAACCATATGATTACTTGTGGACTTATCATTACATTTATGGCGACGATCTTAAGAAAGAACCTACACCTGTCAAGTGTGGAAGTACTTCAAACCATTTGAAATTAAGAAAGGAAACTACAAACCATGAAAGGACCTCCTGCAACAAGAAAAGCTACCCCAACTGCCAGCATGACCCCACCAATGACCTACAACCGGTCGCCCACAGCAGTCTAGCAGTCCTCCTGTGTAACAGTGAGTCTACAAATTTTAACTTGGAGCTGTGCCTTGACGCTGGGTAAGCCAGTTTGTTTTGACTTTGGGACTCACGCTGTATCCTCACATGAGGGTAAGCTTTCCTCTGGCCAACTCTACATGTTGTCCTATTTACAAGGAGACTCTAGTCTTTGCTGTATTGGAGCTGTGCCCTCTAATGGGTTAAACCTTAATCTTTTCTGCTCCTGGCTCATTCTGAACATTAATCTTTCTGGGGAATACCTGTGACTGTTCATGTAGGGATACATTGTGCTACAGCGACTTTTCTCTTTTGGAAGTTAAGTTATTTAAAGATTTTCCCCAGAGGATGCTTTTTGTGCAAGTGAATACACCACGAGGTTTAGTGATGTTCTGCCTGTTTCAACCGCTTACCAACAAGCAATACCAAAAGTTAATAATTTTTGTGGGGTTTACTTTTGTACAATATTTTCGTAGTTTTTGAGCGAAAATCGAGCAAAAATTGAACTACTGAAGCTATTGTCAGTTTAACTGCTTTTCTCCGTTTAAATATGCAGCGCATGTCTTTCACTGTGCATGCTCTCACCTGCTGTCTTCATTGGAGTCTCTGTGACGCTGCCTTCCTCGGAGCTTCTCTGACGTGCCGTCCCTTCTGCCGTATCTCCTGATGTGGTTTGGTGTACTGAAGCGCCGTAAGGCACCCAGCTTTGCGTCACTGTGCGTGCCGCCATGTTTATATTGGAGCTTTTCCCAGCGCTGTTTACGTGCCTGTCTCAACGTCATTTGGAGTTCTCAGCTGTTTCCCTGTTGTTTAGTCAGTGCAATGCAGCGGACGGTGAGACAAGCGACATTTACCCTTCTTGCTCTGTGGTGAATCCAAGGTACTGTGCATCCATTCTTGAAAATGCCGGAAATGGGAAGTAGAAGGATTTTTTTAATCTCTTTTCGTCTCAGCGCATTCTTCATTGTAATGAGGATGTTCTCCTCGGGGGCATGGATCGAGCTCCGGCGATTAAAAACATTATTGTTTGCATTCCTGTGCTGCATTTTGTCATGTATTTATCTGTATTTACATTAAGGAGAAGTGCAGCGTGTTCATTTCTAATAATGCAGTGTTTATATGTTTAAGAATAGTACTTTGTAGGTGCAGGGCGGCAGGAAATGTGCTTCGTTTTTTTATTTTACTAGTTTAGCATTGTGGTCCTCACAAGCCACTTATCTTATGTGTACTCTGAAGTTTACCATAACGTTTTGTTTCATTCATTTGCAGTGGGTTTTAGTCCCAGCTGCTCTTTTTATTACATGCTTAAGTTAAATGACTTGGGATGGGTCCCGTTTTCATTTCCTTGCAGTGGGTTTTAGTCCCATCTGTTTTAATTTTCGATGTTCTTGCAATGGGTTCCCTAGTCCCATTTCTATGCAGTGGGTTTTAGTCCCACCTGTGTAATTTAAATGTTTGCGATGGGTCATAGTCCCATTTGCTCGTAGTGGGTTTTAGTCCCATCTACTTTATTTAATGTTTTGTTATGGGTTCAAGTCCCATTTACTTACTGTGTGTTTTAGTCCTACTTGCACAATTTCTATTTATTTGCATTGGGTCATAGTCCCATTTGCTTGTAGTGGGTTTTAGTCCCATCTACTTTATTTAAATGTTTTTGCTATGGGTTTCAAGTCCCATTTGCTTGCAGTAGGTGTTAGTCCTACATGCGCAGTTTCTTTATATTTGCTATGGGTTTCAGTCCCATTTGTTTGTAGTGGGTTATAGTGCCATCTACTTAATTTAAATTACTGTAGTGGGTTTTAGTCCCACTTGACACTATGTCAGTTGTCCACACGGACCTTGTCTGTTTTTGTTTTGTGCCCTGTTGGGTGTGCGTATTTTGTCTCCTTCAGAGGAGCTATGCTTGGGTTATAGTCCTATAGCATTATTGTGTTTTTATTCACATATGCTAGTTTACCAGTCACTTTTAAGAGTCTAAGTTTTTAAAGTTTTACATCCACATATTTAGCTTATGTTTTCTCTATTTATGTGCATTTATGCTTTCTATGCTAAACATGTTCAGATTTGATCTATTTTTATTGCAACTGTTTGCACTGTTATCTCTTGCATTACGTTATCGTATCTTGCTTAGAGGTAATAGTGTTTTGATGAGGTTTCATCTCTACTTTTCCTCATCTTCCTTTTTCTTCAAACGAAGGTTTCTTTTGTTCCTTATCTTTTCTATTGTTTTCCTTTGTTTTCTTCTCTTTAAAGTTCTGTAAGAAGAGAGGATGGTTTATATGGTGTAAGAAGGGAGGATGGTTTATACGTTTTTTTCCATTCTTCTTTCTTTGTCCTCTTTTTATGAATATTTTCTCTTTGCTGTTCCTTTTTCCGCTTTTGTTCAATTCTCTTGCTTTCATTTTCTCTTGTTCTCCGTTACTGTTTTTAGCTTTTTGTTTTCCGTTAAGAAGAGAGGATAATGTAGTAGCTTAGTATTCTCTATGCTGTCCTTCTCTACCTCTAATAGAATGTTCATGTGATACATCTATCAGAATGTTGGTGATCTGCCTGAGAGTTCACAGTTGGCTGGGCTGAGCACCATGATGGATGCTCCTGGTGGGGTCTGTCTATCTTACTTGGAATAAACCAACATAAAACCATATGATTACTTGTGGACTTCTCATCATTACAGATGTCTATGCCTATATAAGGATATGGTGATTTATACCTATATAAGGGCATGAATCGGAAAACTTACAATAGGGTCCTAAAATGATACATAACACCCACTCCACGTTATCATGTTCATCTAAGTTCAAGCACTAAAACATATAATCTAGAGCATGTGTTTACAACCCCCAAAAATTTATATAACATGCATTTGAAATGATTGCAAACGTAAAAATGAGCATTTTGTATAGTACACATTTAAAGGAAATGACTTGAATGTAAGCATGTGAAATGATATTAGCAATGCTAACTAAATGAATCAGGAAAATTACATTTATGAAATGGCTCTTAGTTACAGAAGAAAAAGGTCGAGACCATTCCATAGCAGAATATACAAACTGTTTTTGTTTGTGGATTAGGCTAATATTGTTTCTAGGAAATGTTCAAGGAATTCTTGTTCTCTAAGAACAGTTCTACTTTAAGCAGATTACTTTTTGTGCCAAAGTTCATTTTGTTTTTTGGAAAAAGTCAAATAAATCTGTCGTTAAAATAGAGTTCCAAACTTGGTAGCTTTTGTTTTGAAAAAAGTGAAGGTCGAATTTCAGAGTTCGAAACAACGCTGTGTGCTAATTTCAAAAGTTATTCTCAGTGTCTGAAGAAAACATTAAGTCATCAAGGCTGGTATGAAATCATCTACCACAGTAGATGAAAGTTCAACTACTTCATTAAGAAGGTAAATTGTACACAGATGCGAAGCATCGCCGTCGGTGTCAGCCGCGTTAGCAATGTTCATATCAGATGGTACCTGTGTGCCTGTTGGTCCGCGTATCTCACCTCCAGTTGGATTTGCCGGTGAGATCTCAATGAATGCCATCATCAGGATTGGTAGCCGCTGGGGGGCAACACAATACATGAGCCGTTTCCAGACCCAGTAATGCGTCAGCATCCGTTGGCATAACCGATGGTAGTGTTAGACAGATATCCAACACGCATTCATCTCCACAAAGCAGGCATCATAGAACAGGTATGATGCGATCTTGCCAGATTGGTCTGAATGACAGGAACTATGTGGTATTCAGATCTCTCTAACGAGCCAAGCCAAGGATCTGAGTTATTCTCTTACGATACTTCATAGCCTGGAGCGCATTTTCCATGCTGACTTGGGTATCACTAGTGGCCGGATGTGTCATAACGGAGCAGGAGGAATAAAAATAAGATCCCTGCTATGAGTCTCAAAATGAGAGGCAGCCCGCTGAACACAGAGTGGACAAAGTTAGGAAAAATGTCCAGGACTGCTTCAAAGGTTGCTAACAGTCCCGAAAAAATCGTCTTAAATACATGTGCAATACCGCTGGTATCAGAAATGTTAAAGATACGACCTAACATTTCTGCGAAATGTACTGGGCAGTTTGTTGATAATAATGCATGTATTTCTGCAGAGGACCTTGCAACTTGCAGGTCATATGACTCTCTGGATGAGGTCAGTGGCACAGTTGTTTGCAAAAGAATAGCTTTAATTCTGCTTAAAGTATCAATTCGTATAGAAGAGATGTTTAGTGAAGGCCATAGTGGCGACTCCCCGTCTGTCTTGGTTTTAGGAAACAATACTTGCATACAACAAGTGACCCTGGCTGACACAGTAACGAGATAGCTTATTCCTGGCATCATTCCACAACAGCTGTGATCATTTAACATGATGTAGCTACCATTGGAAAGCTGCCTGAATATTGGATCTATCACCGCTGTGGGCGAACTCTGAAGGTGACAAGAAAGGTTATTGGAGGAACCTTCGCAGGCTTCGTGTAAATTAATACCTTGACACAATAGTGTACTGCTTAGTGAGTTTTTACAATTTTTACCACTAAGAAATACTGCCTTTCCCCCACTCCAACATTTGTGTGTGTATGGTAAATCCCAGGTCGACTTAATGTATTCTTTACCCAACCTTTCATACAGGCTTGCTGGTATATGTTTGAAGCAATACTGAAACTGGAAAGTCGTCACTGGTATCGTGATGGTGCCATGTATTATCCATTCAACTGATGGTTTTTCAGAAACGGTCAATGGTAATCTCTCCTGTTTTTCAATGCTCAGCAACGTATAGTCTGCTACCCTCTGTGCCAACGAGATTTGTTTATCTGTAAGGTTAAATACAGTAAACAATGACGTAGTATTGATTAGACGCCAAGGCACATAGCCAGAACGAAGGTTTTGCAACGTCCAGCCTAATAGCATTATAGAACGTAATTGAGACTGGCCATGTTGTAGCATTAGCAAGTCCTGTTCCATTATGTCTATGGCAGATGATACAATGCTGTCCAAAGAATATATTCTGGACGACAGAGTTGTTAACCCATTGTCAACTACAGAGAGTGATTTCTCTAAATTATTACGATCAATTTCTCGTATTCTTTCAGCTGTTTCCATTTGCATGACTTTCCAAGCTTCATTGTAAGCAGCGTATATACCGGTGAATATGAAATGTTTATGATGTGGATTACGAGGTCCCATTAAGAATTCCCGTAAATCAACGCCATCTTTAGGCAAAGATAAGTGTTGTTTTATTTCTGGAAGTGTGGAATTTTGTAGCCATTCAAGGCACAGTTTTCCTACACTGTAAGTTGTTATTAATCCTGGATGTTGTCTTTGGATATATCTTGGATCTGGCCGAGTTACTGTGAACCCTTGTGTCTTGTTCAGGAATCTATCTTGACAGTTATTCGTGTCTGTGGGCCAGATTAACAATTTTTTCCATTCAAGATTTGTTCTGTTCTGTTGTAAAATATAATTTACATCTACCTCCTCATCTGAAGTTAAATTACTATCAGGTGTGGGCCTAGGTATGGACGGTTTGTTTAAATCGTTTATCTTAGCAATGCCAAGACAAGATGTCTGTTGAACAGTGTCATTTAGGAACATCATTTGTTCTGGAATGATGCAGGCTCTGAACAATGCTTCTAAAACTTGTACCTGCCAGTCTTTTGTGCCCCAAACAGTTTTTGTCTCAATGTTGTTTTTCCAAAAGTCAAAGCCTAAAGTGGACAATTGAGCATAAAAGGCAGCAGAATACATTTGTTTAATATTTGTCAACATATTTTTCATGCCTGTCTTATTCACATTTTTAAAGTGAAAACTTTCTGGGTTTGTAACATTAAAACCTGTGAAATATGGAAATTTTCTAAGAAACGTTTTAGAACTACCTTTTGGAGGTGTTGGACAATGTTCCCATTGATTATAAGTTAAAACATTTCTAGGGTTTGCAGATTTATGCAAGTAATCATGGCCAAAATGAATAAAACAATACATTTCTTCATAATTTGATGAACCTTCTAAGTATTCATGTTTTGTAAATGTTGCTGACATTTCTAAGTCTGCTATCATGTTATTACCAGTCTCAAAGTCCCAATCATCAGAAAATGTGCTAGGTGAGATGAAATCACTCAAAGAAACCGTAAATTGATAAGGAATCTTTAGCAGCTCAACAGGGCCATAAACGTCATAATCAGTTGTATCCCTTGCTATTCCACCAGGTAGTAGGACCGCTGTGATGTTTACTGATGACAGGTCTCGTTGTTCACGATGTGATGATTTGTTTGGCTTCATGAGCAAGTTGATGTTCTTACTTGCTGTGTCCATTTTAATGTGTTTTCCATCTATCAGCTTTCCCAAACTTAACACAAGAATGAACCATAGCAGGAGATAAAGTACACCTAACACAATCCAAAGTTCAACCCAAGGTGAGACCAGATATGTATTTGGAAGTTCTTGACCAAGTTCCTTTACCTTTTCCTTGAAAGATTTGTTTGCTGGAGTAGTTTCAGGTTCACTGGGATCCTCAGAAAAGTTATCGAAGTTGATAAAATAGCCAGAGGCAGTTTTCTCAATTGTTGGTATTGCATCCAGATTCTTTGAAATCGCTGGAGCTGTTTTTTACTGTGACATGTTTGTATAGTCAGATGCTACATCATTGTAGATGGGAGTTTCTTGACAAACTGTTACTTGGGTTTCAAGAGGCACAAGTTCCATGGCTTTATTGCATAGTCCTTCTTTTCTCACTTTAGAATCTTCAAGGGTGATAAGTCTTTCAGTTTGAACCTCTTGGATAGTAGCAAGATTTGGTCGTCTGCTACATCTTGGGAGTCCACTGGGCCTACTACTTATTATCGGCCACATGGTGTGGTTTTACCAGGTCAATTGACACAGACCGCGTCTCCTTTTTTCCAGCAAGGGGCGGCAGTAGTACTGTTCTTGATCCGTGGATTGTTAGTACAGGTACTGGTTTTCTGTAAGAAGGCCCAAATTCCTTCCTTCTTGTCCGCTATTTTCTCCCTGACCAGATCCCCAATCTTTGGAATCCAGACAGGTCTTGCTGGGGCAGGTCGTTTTTCTTCAGTGGTCGTTGGCCTTTCGCTGGTATTGCTTAGACTTCTTCTTGTTTCATTTAAGTCCTGTAACACAGCCAAACGATCTTTGATATCAAAGGGTTTTTGTTCCACCACTGAAGTGTGACGATCGAGGTCCTCAACCAACATTCTAGTACCAAAAAGGATTTCATATGGAGTGATTCCACCCAGAGAATTTCTTGGCAGGTTATTAAGACTACGTTGGACATTTATTAGATGTTTGACCCACCCATCACCCGAACCTAATACCCTAGCTGTTATAGATTGCTTTATGTCACGTTTTTTTCTCTCCACAACCGAATTTCCCTCAGGATGGAATGGACTCAAAAACCGCAATGCAACGCCCAAGCTGGCCATGGCCTCATTGTAAGCCCTAGAGGACCCTGGTCAGAATGTAGCGTGACGATTGCGTATGTGCCGATAAAGACTCGCAAATCTTTTATAACAGTTCGGGTATCAGCTGAGCGCTGAGGCCACATCCAAATGAATCTGTCTTAATATTTGTGGGACTGCATCAGTCCATTTGGACGTCTGCATGTAGATAGCCTTATGCTGTCAAACAGTGGTGTCTGTACTGGGCTGGCTATGGTGTAGTCAGGAATGTGGTGGTGTTCAAAGCTGTGGTATTTGTAACAGTCATCGCAATTAATTCCGAATTCGTAAACGTGAGCTTTCATCCCTGGCCACCAGTACATCTCTTCTAATTCTAGAAGAGATTTAGAGATCCCTTGATGTATCAGACCCTCTCCCATATGTGCTTCAAAAATGAAAGCACCTCTCCTGTTCCTGTTTGGAATTACCCTATCCCCCACTCCAGGGGTTCAAGCAAAAGGAACAGAGTTTGCATCAATTATGTATGTATACTCGAGTGGATAATCTACAGGTAACGCGGCTCCGCTGTCTTTGCTCGTGGCATTGACAGCGAGCATGGTTTCACCGTCTATCGTTGTTTTCAAACTATTGATTGTAGCTACGGAAGCCATTTGCACAGCTGCCTACGCGGCTTCATCAGCCAATTAATGCCCTGCAACGTGAACGCCATCACGCTGATGACTCAGTGTATGAATCACGTGAGTCTTTTGTAGTTCTTTTTGTAAAAGAACTACTTGTTCCCAAAGCTTTTAATGCTTGATTGTGCCTCCTTTTGTGTTTTTAAAACCATTTTGAACCCAGGTCTGCATATATTCAATGTAATTCCGGACGCAGTTATACGAATCGCACACTATGAGTGTGGGGAATTCGCGATCGGTATGTTCCAGTGCCATCTTAAATGCTTGGAGTTCAGCTCGCTGAGCTGTACAGTCTCCTACTGATTGACTTTTTGTTCCCATAGGTGTAAATTTACCATCGTGCCAGCGACCTTTAACAATCGCGCACGCAGCACTGTAATCTTGTTTGCCCCCAATCGCGGGCTGTGCTGATCCGTCTGTATATATTATACAGCTGTAATGTTCTAGAGGTAGAATATCCGAAGGCAGAGGACATTCTTGTTCGTATTGGAGAAATTCTTGTGTCTTTAAGCAAGAGTCAAAAACGTATTCAACGTCTGTTGCAGCAAGAGAATTAACCCATTGTATCCATCTTGGATGTAGAGCTTTTGCATTTGGAATGCTTGCCTTCGTAACTGCCTCTAAGGCAGGTACAGGTGTAACAACTTCAATGCATTTACACAGGCGAGGGATCTCTCCTTTGCTACAGCATTCTGAACCGCTGTCAGAATTTTTTTCTGTTGAAGTGAATTTTATTTCAGCTTGTGTGTACAAGTGTGATTTGTAAGCTATTGGTACCTTTTCACCTTCAGTAAAGATTAGGTACGTGATTCCGCATCTCCCTGGGATGATTCGGATTACAAGGTTGCGTACATTGTCACATGTTTGTGTGTTGTTGCCAACAAGTCTGTTTGTACTGAATGCAAAATTTCTGTGTGTTTTTGAGTCCAATTAGTTGGTTTGAAATCAGGTTTGATTAGTTCGTAGAGAGGTTTAACCCTTTCTGCGTAATTCAGAATGTAAGTTCTTCCGAAGTTTAGGAATCCTAGAATTGACTGTAAGTTTTTCAGCGTTTTTGGAGTTTGGAGCAGCGCACATTTTTCTAAAAAGTTTGCTACCAGGCTCTTGCCTTCACTCGAAGGTTTGTATCCCAAGAATAGGACGTTGAGGTGGGCATAGGTGTATTTTTTATTAATAGGAATATGATTAGAGAAGGCTGGCATAATGATCTCTTCGCCATGTGGGCACTCCCTTACAAATTCAGGTGGCCAGTCTTTTTCAGCCAGAAGGATGTCATAACCCTTAGATAGTTTTTCCCCAAAAGAGTGCTTTTATCTTCCTAGTTATATCCCCCTCTATTCTGAGTGTTACTTCATATAACTTATGGGGTACACTAACCCTGGTGTCAGCAGTTTCAACCTGAATGCATACATTCAGATCCACTGTCTCCAGATGATCTTTCAGGATCCTGTGAGCTATGGTGACCTCTGCTGCGCTGTTCCAGCATTGTCTGGGCCCACTTCCCGTTCTTGAGTTGTGTCCTCAAGATCCTCGGCATGTCTGATTTTAATACTTGCTCCCTTCTTTTTGGAGAATTGGGTTTTCTTATTTTTTGGAACGCGTTGATCGTCTTTGGACTTCACGCGTTCTTCTTTTTGTTCTGATCGTCCTCTTCTTTCGGATTTCTGCAAGGAAGTCTGAAAGGTACGAGAGGATTGTGTATCAGTATCTTGATATCTATCAGGTTTTCGTAAATTATCCCTATTTCTAAGTTTATATCTCTTTTCATAGGGCTCCTTTTGAGGAGATCTACATCTGGACTGAGAGCGCTTCTCTTTAGGAAGTGACTGTCTACTATTTTCCCATTTCTTTTTAGGAGTAGTTGGATTGTTTTTGATAAAAACTTTTTCAGGATTTTCTGTTAGTTCAGGCTTTACAGGTTTCCCTCCCAAACTATCTCTTCCTAGTTCTTCATAGGATTTTTCAATAATTCTGGCAAGTTCATACGGTTGCTCAGTAATATCAAGTTCTTTTAATTTTGGCGGATTGCCACTGATGCTGCTTCACCTTTAATGTTAGCTAATAAGATAGCTGAGACCTGTTTGAAATCTTTCAGTATTTTCATACCTAGATTCAAGGCCGGTTCTGGACCGTATTCATTTTGAATCTGTCTGAGAACGTCTGGTATTACCGCCATAGATGGGACACCATGTGTTTTTGTGTAGATTGAAGCATTGACTGTACCCCAAGTGTAACAGTCCTCTACGTGTGGTGTAATCCCCATTGGTAAACAGATTGTTAGAATCCTGTGTTTCTCATGAGGTGTACTATCGGGAAATATTGCCTCTGTTTGAGTCATTTTCTGGGCTAACCAGAATGGAATTTGTTCCCTTTTTGCGGGCAACTTACCAATTAATGACTGTATAGTCTGTGGTGTGATTTTGTTTGTGTTCCCCTCATGAGGGGTGTGCTGTGGAATTCATATAGCAGGTTGGACTGTTAAAGTCCGCATGACATATTGTACGAATTGTCTATGTATTTTAATTAATTGTTTTAGCTGAGCTAACAATTCTACATCTGACATTCCTTCAATGTTAGGATGTGGTGTATAGCTGGCTAGTACCGGCCATGTGCTCCTGGTCTACCTAGTGGACCGAGCCTGGTAATCTGATTTTGATGTTGTAGGGCGCCTTTAAACCAGAGCTGATGCTCTTGGTAAATTAGTGGAATCTCGACGTCCTCGAAAGGAACGTATTCCGCTGGATGTTCCTCCATCTTGTAGAAGTGGAACACATGTGTTGTTGGATTTGCCAGTCAAAAGACAATCCATGAATAGAATACCTCTGTCTGCCGATATTCGTGTGCATCTATGACAAATATAACAGTACCACCTCTCGGTGATAGGCCATTTTCTATAAGCTTTATAGCTATGGCTTTCCTTACGTTTTCCGGGGATGATTATAGCATCCGGGTCATTTTGCTGGAACCCTGTAACATCTAAAACTGGTTGGGCTGCAGTTCTTGCAGCTCCACTGCCCCCGGGATTATCCTCATCGGAAATTTTGTTAGGAAGTTTTTGCAGAGCAAGTTTCAAGGAAATAAAGATGAGGTGCAGAATATTTTGGAACACTGTATCCTTCAACGTTGAACCAAACCAAAAACTAATACATAGGATTTTTCGTCCTACTCAGTTTAAGGTGATATTTTATCCTTTAACCCACTACAGACGTCTATTGGAGTTTTTACGGGATAAAGGGGTCGCTGTGAAAAGCACAACTCAGTTACTCTAGTATCTAGCGTTAAATTAGTGCCTTACCAAACGTTGGGTGCCATGTAGTGTAGTTCCTATATTCCCAATAGGCTCTGCGCATTGGAATAATATATCCTATAGATTAGACAAAGGACTGAGGTCGACTAGGTCTCTATCGAATATACTAGACTTAATTGTATGTGCCAGCTAGCTCAGAGGTCACTAGAAACTTTCTCGAATTCACAAGAAGGGATTAGTCTCTGACAACCTCATAAACATGACAACTTTGTTTCCCAAAGATAAAACGTATCTTCAGAGTCGTGGAAACAATAAATAGATATTTCACTCAGTCAATCATGCATGCTTCGTTTCACTAGAGGTGCAGAGAAAGTAGAAAGACGGGCGTTTTCAATAAAAGGTTTCATTGAACAGTCTTCTTTCTCAAGCATAAGAAATGAACTGCTACAATCGTAACACTGTTTGTAAAATATAATGCATACAGTATAAATAGTAGAATAAAATAATACTGTAAGAGCATGGTATGGTTCCTAAACCATATATAAATACATACATAAATAACAGAGGCTAAAAGTACTCAACTGGTGCTTCTAAAATACGCCTACCCCGGTGTACCAAACCTAAGCTTAGTACGAGGGAGGAAGTAAGTGAGGTGTAGCAAAAATGTAGTACTCTTTTGCCAAGAATCTGCCCAAGATTTTTCTAAGGGTCTAATCAGCTCCGTACCTTAGTTTAGAATGAAGAAGGTCAGGCTCAGGACTCGATTTCCCAGCAACCCGCAAGGGTAACCTGGAAACACTGGAGCTGGGTTTCTCTGCAGGAGAAAAGATAGCGTCTCTCTCAGTGCGTCTGCCGGAGGGTCGGCTTCCTTCGGCACTTGCTGTAGCAGGGCGCGTCGGGCAAGTAGATAGTCGAACTGCTCCAAACTACTGTGTCTTTGCTTGAGCGAGAGTGGGCATATTTATACCTTGAAGGTGACGACTTTGAAGTACAGTTGGACATAATAACGTCATCAAAGGGTCTCAGTTCTTTGAATACTCCATGAGTTCTTGGACAAATCAGTATTCAAGCAAGGGGAAGTCTCTAGCTGCTGAAGCTGAGTTTTCACAAGAAATCGTTGTGGATTTTCTGAACTAGTGGAAGTAGCCCTGACGTATTTGGACTGCATGAGCTATGCCTAAATACGGTTATGATTTCTATGCCTATATAAGGATATGGTGATTTATACCTATATAAGGGCATGAATCAGGAAACTTACAATAGGTAAAATGATACATGACAGGAGAGTGAACCTCTCCCTGACCTCCTGTCTGCCAAGGTACAGGATGAGTCTTTGGAAGGTGTGGTCCTCTCCCCTACACTGACCCTTGACCCTGGAGCATCAGGGTGACTGTCTCCAGTTGCTGGGGTAGTTTTTCATCTTTTACTCACTCACCCCGGGTGTCACCCATTGGCGCACGCATGATATTAACCCTGGGAACATGCCACCTGTAAAGTACACGATTTACAAGTTGACAGACAGGGTGAAGGCTAGCATCAAAGAGGAGCTGTACAAGATATTAGATACAGGGTTGTTTGAGCCCTCCAGCAGTCCTTGGTCCAGCCCAGTGGTCCTGGTTCCCAAAGCTACTGCTCCCAGTGCCAGTCCAGAACCGCAGTTCTGTGTGGACTACTGTAGGCTCAAATTTGTCATGAAGACTGAAGCCCACCCCATTCCCCGGGCTGATGAGCTCATTGATTGGCTGGGAGCTGCCAAGTTCCTCAGTACGTTTGATCTAACGTCAAGTTCCAGTTCAAGTTCAGGAATTTGTATAGGGCACTACTCACCCAGAGGGTCTCAAGGCGCTTGAGGGAGGGTAGGTGCAATACTTATCGAATAGCCAGGTTTTAAGCTGCTTTCTGAAGGAGAGGTGGTTCTGTGTAAGGCGGAGGTGATTGGGGAGGGAATTCCAGGTTTTGGCCGCTAAGTAAGAGAAGGATCTTCCTCCCATGGTGGATCTATGGATGCGCGGAATTGCGGCGAGGGCTTGATTGGATGATCGTAGTTGGCGGGTTGGTGTGTAGAAGGACAGTCTTGTGTTGAGGCATTTGGGTCCTAGGTCGTAGAGGGCTTTGTGTGCGTGGGTGAGGAGACGGAACGTTATTCTCTTGTTGATGGGGAGCCAGTGGAGGTCTTTCAGGTGACCGGAAATGTGAACTTGACGGGGGATGTCCAGTACGAGTCTGGCTGAGGCATTTTGGATGCGTTGGAGTTTTTTCTGTAGTGTGGCTGTGGTTCCGGCGTAAAGGGTATTTCCATAATCCAGTCGGCTAGTGACCAGTGCGTGGGTGACTGTCTTTCTTGTTTCGGTGGGGATCCAACGGAAATTTTTTTTGAGCAAGCGTAGGATGTTGAAGCATGAAGATGAGACGGCGTTGACTTGTCTGGTCATCGAGAGGGAGGAGTCTAGGATGAAGCCTAGGTTACGTGCGTGATCTGTAGGTATGTGTGCTGTACCCAGGGCCGGTGGCCACCATGAGTCATCCCAGGAAGAGGGGGATGATCCTAAAATGAGGACTTCCGTTTTGTCCGAGTTTAGTTTTAAACGGCTGTTCTTCATCCAATCGGCTACTTCTTTCATTCCTTCGTGTAGATTGTTTTTGGCGGTTTTTGGGTCTTTTGTGAGGGAGAGGATCAGCTGGGTGTCGTCTGCGTAGGAGATGATGTTGAGGTTGTGTTGTCGCGCGATGGATGCGAGGGGACTCATGTAAACGTTGAAGAGGGTGGGACTGGAGATGATCCTTGTGGTACGCCGCAGATGACTTCGGTGGCCTCTGATCTGAAAGGGGGGAGGCGGACTCTCTGGGTTCTTCCGGCGAGGAACGAGATAATCCAGTCCAGAGCTTTACCTTGTATTCCAGCGTCGTTGAGGCGTTGTATGAGGGTGTTATGACAGACTGTGTCGAAGGCGGCGGAGAGGTCGAGTAGGATGAGGGCAACTATTTCTCCGTTGTCCAGTAGCGTTCGGATGTCATCTGTAGCTGCGATGAGGGCGGTTTCGGTGCTGTGTTTGGCTCGGAATCCGGACTGTGATGGGTCGAGGGAGTTGTTGGATTCAAGTAAGGCAGCGAGTTGACTATTGACTGCTTTCTCGATTACTTTGACCGGGAAGGGGAGGAGTGAGATGGGGCGGTAGTTCTTAAGTTCAGAGGGGTCTGCTGTGGGTTTCTTCAGAAGGGCGCTGAGTTCGGCATGTTTCCAGCTTTCCGGGAAGGTAGCGGAGTTGAAGGAACAGTTGATGACGTCGCGGAGATGGGGTGCGATGATGGAGTCAGCTTTGTTGAAGATGTGATGGGGACATGGGTCGGTTGGTGAGCCTGAGTGGATGGAGTTCATCAGGTGGATGGTGTCTTCAGTGGTGATTGCGTTCCAGGCGCAAAGGTTGTTAGAATGCTGTTTTGGTTCGGAGGTGAGTGGAGTGGATTGGTCTTCGGACTGGTTTTCAAAGCTGTTATGTATTTCGGCGATTTTGTTGTGGAAGAAAGAGGATAAAGAGTCGCAGAGGAATTGGGAGGGAGTGATGTCGTTGGTGCCGGCGGTGGGGTTGGTAAATTCTTTGATGAAGTTGAATAGTTCCTTGCTGTTGTGGGCGTTGTTGTCGAGTCGATCCTTGAATGCTGATTTCTTGGTGGATCGGATCAATTGGTGATGTTTGCGGGTGGCGTCCTTGAAGGTGGTCAGGTTGTCGGTGGTTGGGTTTTTTCTCCAGGTTTTTTCGAGAGTACGACATAACTTCTTGGATTTCTTAAGGTCATCGTTGAACCAGGGTGCCTTTTTGCTACCTTGTTTGGTCTGGTGGTTTTTCAAAGGTGCTAATTCGTCAGCGCTGTAGGTGATCCATTGTGTGAGTTTGGTGGTAGCTTGGTTTGGGTCTGATGAAATGGCGGGAGGGTTTTGGTTAAGTGATGTGAAGAGTTGGTCGGTGGTGATTTTGTTCCAGTTTCTTCGAGGAATAGGTTGTGGGGGGTTGTGGGTCTCGGTCTGTTTGTAGCTGAAGTGAACACAGCTGTGGTCCGTCCAATGGAGAGTTATGGTGTGATCGAAGGAGATGTGTTTGCTGGAGGTGAAGATAGGGTCAAGCGTGTGTCCGGCAAGGTGCGTGGGGGTGTTAACAAGTTGTTTAAGTCCGAGATTGGTCATGTTGTCCAGAAGGGTGGTGGTGTTGCTGTCGTTTTTCTTTTCCAGGTGGAAGTTAAGGTCTCCCAGTAGAATGTAGTTCTCGGAGGTGAGGGCATGTGGGCTGATGAAGTCAGTGATGTCTTCGTTGAAATGTGTGCGGGATCCAGGTGGTCTGTAGATGAGGGTGCCTCTAAGTGTGGTCCTGGGGTCGGTGTGGATTTGAAAGTGAAGGTGTTCGGCTGTAGCGAGGGTATCGTCGGAGTTGGTCGTGATGCGGATGGTGTTCTTATGGACGATGGCGATGCCTCCTCCTGTTTGGTTGATGCGATCCTTTCGGATGATCTTGTAGCCGTCCGGGATGGCTATGGCGATGTCGGGCGCTGAGGAGGCGTTCATCCAGGTTTCTGTAAGGAAGGCGACGTCCGGTGAAGTGGTGTCGAGTAGGTTCCAGAGTTCAATTGAGTGTCTGTGGACCGAAAGGGTGTTCAACAGGATGCATTTCAGGTGGTTGGTGTCGGGGTTCTTTTTGGAGAGTGTGGATTTGGTGAGGGGTCTGGTGCAGTTGAACCTGCAGGAGTGGCAGGTGAAGGGTCCATGGGTGTGTCCTGGGGCCTCTTGGAAGCAATTTGGTGTGCGACCGGGGTTAAGGGCAGAGAGGGTTGCGGCGTCATATGTAATGCGTGCGGAGTGGGTATTGCGGGGGCCAGGGGGTCTGGTGCTGGGCGCGGTCCAGGCGCGGACGGGCGCAGACGGGCTTACCTTTGACGCACCTTCGGCGCGCATGGGGCGCGACCGCTGCGCGTGAACGCTGCACGCGAATACATCTGACATAAGTGGATATTGGGGGGGGGCGGGGGCGAGGGAGGGTCAGCTGGGAGGCGGGAGCTGGGTGGAGGGGCGGGCTGGAAGGCACAAACAAACAAGATGGCAGCAAAAACGAAACTAAACAGGACGAGGTTGGGGTGGGCAGAGGCGCAGGCACAATCAGGCACAGATAAGCTCAAGCGCTACAGTATGCAGCACACTTTGATTGGCACGATGTGGGCTGTGCAAAAATAGCGTAACGCTAAATTAGGCAATGCAGTAATATCAGCACAAGACGCTCAAAGCAGTGCAAGTGCAATCACCAAAACAATTATAGCACGAGACAAACTATGCAGTGCGAGCGTAATCACCAACACAATCTCAGCACAAGGCACTCAATGCATTGCGAGCGCAATCACCAGTACAATATTAGCACTAGACAATCAATGTAGAGAGAGCGTCAGTACTGGCAGATTACCCTGACCAAGGGGTCACAGGTGAGGTCAGCGTTGTCAATGCCAGAGGGGCACTACCAGTTCTGGGTTGTGCCCTTTGGGTTGAAGAACACCCCTGCCACCTTTCCAAGGATGGTCTACCAGATTTTGGCTGGAATGGAGGATGTCAGTGCTGCCTACCTGGATGACATTGCAGTGTACAGTTCTAGTTAAGAAGATCACTTGCACCACCTCTGGAAAATGTTGAAGGCCTGCAGTATGCAGGCCTCACTATCAAGGCCAATAAGTGCCAGATAGGGCAGGGCTCAGTGGTGTCCTGGGTACCAGTTAGGAAGCAGCCAGGTGGTACCTACAAGCCAAGATTGACACAATTCTGGCTTGTGCACCCCCTAGTACCCAGACAGAGGTGAGAGCCCTTTTATGTCTCACCAGGTACTACCACAGGTTTTTCAAGTCAAGGTGTATTTCACCATTGTTGGCCATTGACTGAGCTGACTGCAAGGAAGCAGCCTCGTCAGATGATCTGGACTGAGGCATGCCAGACCGCTTTTGATGCCCTGATGGAGGCAATGCGCACTGTGCCTGTGCTCAAGACTTCGGATATCTCCAAGGAGTTTGTGGTGCAGACTGATGCCACAGCTCATTGTGTAGTGAGCTGTGCCTTCCCAGCTAAACGAAGAGGGTCCAGATCAACTGGTAGCTTTAATCAGTAGGAAGCAATTCCCTGGGAACAAAGGTGGAATGCAATTGAAAATTAAGCTTTTGCTGTGGTCTAGGCCCTTAAGAACCTACTTTTTTGGGTCTCACTTCTGAGTTCAGACAGACCACAGACCCCTCAGATGGTTAATGCAGATGAGGGGTGAGAACCCTAAACTTTTGAGGTGATCCATCTCTCTACAGGGAATGGACATTATGGTTGAACAAGTGCCCTGGCACAGAACACGTCAATGCTGATGGTCTGTCCAGGTTCTTCCACCTTAGTGAAAAGAACTCCCATGTGGTTGGGTAGTTTTCCCCACTTACAACTGGGTGGACATCTGTTAGAACTGGTATCTTTGGCGTGCTTTTCCCCTGTCTTTTTGCTTTTGACCTCCGTTTTTTGACTGTGTGCCTCATTTCGTTTTTGCAGGTTTTAGAACTCTGGGCACTTTACTCCTACTGATCAGTGCAAAAGTGCAAATGCCTCCTGTGTAAAATGTGACTGTAATTGGGTATCCATGATTGACATATTTGATTTACTGCTAAGTCACTAGTAAAGTGCACCATGTGTGTGCAGGGCCTAAAATCAAATGCTACTAGTGACCCTGCAGTTCTGATTGTACCACCCACATCAGTGGCCCTGAAAACTTGACTCAGACCTGCCACTGCAGTGTCTGTGAGTGCAGTTGTAAACTGCCAAGTAGAACTGGCAAGTGCATCCACTTGGTAGGCCCAAACTTTTCCTTTTACTACATGTAAGGCACTCCTATGTTAGGCCCAAGGTACTCTCATAGGCAGGGTGCAGTGTATGTGAAAGATAGGACATGTACTGGTTTATTTCACATGTCCTGATAGTAAGATACAGCCAATTTCGCTTTTCACTATGGCAAGGACAATATCTCCCATAGGTTATCATTGGAGCTACCTTGTAACATCTTACAAGTGTAACTTTCATTTGGGAAGCGATAGAGATTTGGAGTTTGGCCTCCCTGAACTCAGGATTTATAAATACATCTTGTAGTGAAGGTGATTTTAGATTGTGTGTTTGAAAGTGCCACTTTTAGAAAATGTACCCGGCTACTCCTTGATTTAACTGCTTGCCAGTTAAAGCAGTGATCGCTTGGAATCAATCCAAATGGATCTGGTTATTTATTTAACCTTTTAATATCTTCTTTTACAAATCTTTTTTATTTTTTTTTCTCAAATAGTCTGATACAAGACAAACACTTATTCATTTAAGGGTAAATATACAATAGAAATACAAACAAAAGCATATGTATACATTAAACATAAATGTGATCCAAAACAATGTTTTGTGTACACCAATCTTGATTCACGAAACAAGGCAAACTCTTCCAATTACATTCCTTTAATCATAGAAGAAGGATGCCCAACATTGGGAGCAAAAATGAAAACGACCAGGGTTAACTTTTAACTTTATATTTCCCTCTGGCTGTGAGGAGCCACCATATGGCTCTCCCTCATAGTGATTCCAATATGCCGACGCGTTTCAAGACCCTTGTCAACTCCAGGGGCTCTCATCAGGGCTTTGCGTTTAAATGGGATGGTGTGGTCTGATGATTGTCACTTTTTACCATCAGTGGAGTCCTTTATTAACCAAGTGGGGAGTATTTCAATCCAGTTGCTGCCCTGTTTGGCTTGTTTCCACTGAGAGACATGCAGAATGATTTTCGTCTCTCCAGGTTATGAACAATTACGCAGAGACGCAGTGCCACACTAAAAATCCTTAAGTAGACATTGAGTTTACCGGGCCAGCAGAGGACAAGAGAAAAGATTAACTCCTCTTGCAGAGACGTGACTAGCATTTACATCGTGTGCAATCTGAAAGCCAACTACAGAAAAATATAACGACTAAGCTGTACATTTTACAGGCCAGCATCTTCTGAAGACACCACTACCTCCCTGAGTAAAATAGCGCCTTATGGATAAAAAAGAGAGGAGTCAAGCATCAGCTCAATAAAACACAGCTCCTGATTGAAACATTCCCCATTTGGTTAATAAAGGACTCCCCTTGTTCTTTGACTTTTAGAAAGTGGGCATTTTTTTGCTTTACCATCCAGTGCCTCTGCCTGCCTATGGAATCAATGCCTGGTTTAGACTGACAGCTGGGTTGTTTGTGCATTCTCTCTAGACAAGGTGTGCCCTGCATATCCTGATGACCCATCACCAGGCTGATGGGCCTTCCTGAGCTAGAGTGGTGGGAGGAGTTGTCACTGACACCTGAATAGGGCTGTCCTCTATCAATGTGGTCTCCACCTCCTTGTAGTGTGTCTGGAACCAGGTCAGGGCTAGGCAGGATCTGTGCACTGCAAATACTATCCTTTGAAGAATGCCTCCTTCAAAGGCCATAAGGGGTATAAGTATTGGACCTGTAACCCCAGACTTTTAGAACAGTTCTGGATCAAGAGGAGACTCTGCCAAGAGGAAGAGCTGGAGAGCTGTCAGGAGGAATTCCTCCCCCTTTTCTGTGTTTGCTTTGTTGGGTTGGGCTGCAGTTGATGTTTCTGTCTTGAATGGACTAAGGACTGGATGTTTGCTTGGTATCTTGCTTGAGAAGATTCTTCAAGGGTTTGTATGTACTTGCCTCCTGTTAAGAAGAATCAGGCTCATCAAAGACTTCATCTGCAGCCCCTGAACTCCTTTGATGGAATTTCTGATCTACCAAGTTGTTCCAATTCCTGTTCTGGGCCCTTGGAAGTGGCTTCTGCTGCAAAAACAACTGAAAATCCACATATCGCCCTTCACTGCCGTTTTTCCCGCTGCAAGCTTGTCGTGCGGTTGAAAAACCAATGCATCTCTGTTATGCGGTAGAAAAGATTGACACAGCGCCTGTTCATGGCCATACAAACTGCCACAGCCCGATACCAGAGGACTGTGTCGCCGACTTCCGAGACCCCCACTCCAACTCTTACGCAGGCCCTGCTGTGTGGCTGTAGGAATCAACGCTTCACCTGATCACAGGTGGAAGAATCGACACAGCGCCTACTTCATCGCCAATGCATCGACTCCAGCGCATCTGAATTTTCCATGTTTCACACCTGTGCACCAAGTCTACATCAATGCTGGGTTCAGTAAGGAAATAAGGCTGCGTGTCCGGAGAAACGACGCATCCCTCCGCAAGCAGTAAGAAGGATATGCATCACCTCCTCTCACAGAAAGGAACCAACACCTCACCTCCCCTGGAAGCAAGGAACCAACGCATCACCTTCCCTGTGTCTAAGGACCAGATGCACCTCTGCTTTCATGTGCCTAACCTCCCTTGTGTCTGTTTTCATTTTGATGCATCCCAGGTACTTTGTGCTAATAGGACGCATCCATAGTTCTTTATGGATTGACCTGTTTTAAACCTATTTAAAGTGATATCTTGACCTGTGTATGTTGGATTATTGTTGTTTTAGTTAAAGATTGGTTATTTTTCTAAACTGGCGTGGTGTCCTTTTGTAGTGTTTTCACTGTGTTACTGTGTGTGTATGTATACATGCTTTACACATTGCCTCTGAGATAAGCCTGACTGCTCATGCCAAGCTGCCAAGGAGGTGAGCAGGGGTTATTTTAGCTGTGTAATCCCCTTACACTGACTAGAAGGAACGGTCTCTACTTGAACAGGGTGGAAGCCACTACCAACTAGAGACCCCCATTCATAACAAAATCCCCTAATTATTTCTTCCAGTTCAACTTTCAATTTGGAAATATCTAATGGTCTCTCCTTTTCAGGTTTGGGCTAGCCTGTTGCACTGTGCTTCCTGTCTTTGAAATCCCTGCAGCTTCTTCAAACCATGGAGGAAAAGTTCCACTTTACCCAAAAGATACATGCTCCAGGGATTACTCTTAATGGATAGACTGTCTGAGGTGGTCTTCATACAACAATCTGTGAATTCCAAGGGGTCAAAATAAATCCTACTGCTCCTTGAGCCTCTGAAGTCAAGTTAACATTTACTGGGGTATTTGCAACTGGTCTAGGCACTGTCTGTACAATTATTGGTTGCGGCCCATGCACCGGGCCATGCAAAACAGATGTATTTAACACAGGTGGAGGAACAGTCTGCGGCAGGGCAGCTCATGGTGGGGCAATCTGTAATACTTGAAGGGGTCTCTTAATTTTGTATCACTTAGTTTCTACTGGTGGAGAGGCTAATGTACTGCTTATTGTGGAACCACTCTTAGCACTCTTAGTTGGTGTTGCATAAGGTGTAGGTTGTGCAGCCAACATTTCTTCTAAAATCTCATCCTGCTGAATCACTATCTGTCTCATTTCCTTTTTCTTTTTCCTCTTTAACTTTTTCCTGCGTCTTTTTCTTCTTCCCTTTCCATGGTATTTCTGTAGAAATAGCTGGATACGACTTAGTGCCTTCAACTATGGCTTTCCTCCATCTCTGCTGTTCTTTATCCCATCAAGCAACTCCATAATTACACTTTGCCCTCTTTGTTTGTTTCTGATATTTTTTCTTTCTGTCTCTCTGGCAACCTTTTCCCACATATTAAAGGCTTCAAATTGTGTAGGTCTAGAGGGCAGTTTCATTTCGTACAATGTATCTTTCAATCTCTCAATAAATCTAGTCTCAAAGCTACTGTATCTTGGCAATCTTAATGCACCTTCCTTCTCAGTGATCTTGCACCATTGACAAAGTCTTAAAAATGTATGTAATCCCAATTAATTTGTCATATACTGTGCAGGCATACCCTCAGAAGGTGCCTCTACACCTTCCAGTATCAGAATTGTAACATCTCCCTTCACAAAACTCTTAAAAGTATTTAAAGCATTTCATGATTTTGGCAAAATTGCAAAGTAAATAATTTCAATTCAATATTCTGACTCTGTTCAATAAATGTCAGATTTCCTTTACTACCCTCCTGTCACAGCTGTTATTTTATGAAAATCCTGTAAACAAATCCCTATGCAATATCCACAAAACCGCTGACTTATCACAGTGCGACACCCTGCTATCACCAACCAATCCCAGCATAAAAAGGGCACCAACAAACCAAGCTCAGCGTAAAACACTATGACGTATAATCTCACTCCTCTGAGCAGCTCAACATACTTTACAATTTCTCTCGTATTTACACAAACGAACAAAACATTTTCAAATGACAATAACAAAACATATATAAATTCTAATTTGCTGTTCTAAAGGAAACAATAGTAAGTCGTCCACACAAAAGAATTCCACATTTGTAAGTGAAATCTCGGCCTGCTCGAAATCACCCAAATCAAAGCAGCTTCACCGCTTTTGCGTAATTAGGTTCTGCTAACATCAATCAATATTAAACACCCACAACAGATTATTAGTATTTCTATTTCAATTGTGTAGGTGATGGTACCTCACACTCTACACCACAAAACCAGCAAACAAGAATTACAATAAACATTGCATCACCCAATAAATAATCATACCTCCAAAACAGCAATTGCATAAAGCATCAAAAGGTGGAACGGAAACAGCAGTAGCTTCAACCGTCAGTCTAAGACAAGAAGGTAGGTTGAAAGCATCGAGGAAAAAAAAGCATTGAAACTACCTGGGAACAACACTAATATAAAAGACATGAATACATGTTGCAGACATTGTAGCAAGCTGCTTCTTCTCTGTAGTAATCAAATGGCATTATTCCTCTGTGAGCAGGTTCAGCTCTTCCTTTCCCATGAAAACACATGCGACTTGCAAGTCTTTATCATAAGTTAGCTGCAAACATTCTTACGTAGTTAGGGGATGCCCCCGTGTTCATCTCCAATTTGTGAGTTGGCTGTGGGAGTACCTCAAGGTTGGCTGTGGGGGTATCTCAAGGTTCTGCATTGAACCCCACCTCATTCAATGCCTTCCTTACTCCTCTAGATGTTTGTACTGCAGCTCAAGGGGTGAAAGTAATATCATACACGGCTGATACTTAGTTGCTGCTCACTTGTGAAAAAGGGGCAGAATTCAATGGAAGGATTATTAAGTCCTGCCTCACCAATGTGTTCAACTGGCTGTCCACTAATTAATTAAAATGCAACCCGACAAAACAGAGATAGTGTTTTTTGGGGTCACCTCACCTGAGGTTTGGAGGACTTGGTGGCTTCTGGACATTCTTCCCCCAGGTACGCAACAGAGCTCAGTAAAAATCTTGGGAATCAGAACTGGCAGTGCTTTGTACTTCCAACCCCAAATTCAGGCTCTGTTGGGCTCTTTTTGGGCTACTACGATCCTTGAAAACATTCTTACCTTTCCTATCTGCTGAAACTAGGAAAAAGGTGGTCCAGGCCCTGATGTCTTCCAAGCTAGACCATAGAAAAGCTCTCTAATTTTGCCCTCCAGATTACCTTATAGGTCGCTTATGACTATGAGTGGTCCAGAATGCGGCAGCCAGAATAATTCTTAATCTTGTTCCAAGAACTCATATGACCTCGCATTTGAGGGAGCTCCATTGACTCCCCATCAAAAAGAGGACACTGGTCCTGGCCCATAAAGCCCTTCATGTGAAGGAGGGTATATGCAGGGGGGTTTTACCCAAGAAAAGTCACTGGGACCTGGGTCATAGTAGGTACTGGGAAGGAGGGGTCCCAATGTAGAACAGAACTAATTAACACACAGTTAAATGATAATGACACAATTAAAGGGTCTGCAATGTTTAATTCACAGAGCAGACACAATTAGGATATAGTATCCAACATTTCTTATTGCAAAGACGGTTGATTAGTGCCCAGGGTAGGGGAGGTGGTAAAGTGAGGTTTGTGCAGGTAAGGAGAAGTGACCATAAAAACAGACAGTAATCTGAAAAACTGAACCATTATTTGGAATGTACACATGAACATAAATCAAATTCAGTCAATTGAGCAACACATGCCCCGAACAGTACATCAATGTTACGATTGCGGAGATAGGGGCTGGAATTGCGGGGATTGGTTGTCGACGTTTCGACCCACTATGTGCAGGAATTAATGGAACCCTTGCGGCGGGGTCTTCATCAGGACGGGTGTGGGGCTGTCAACCTATTAATATTAATGATGGGTGTGTATTAATAAAAACAATGGTCTACAGATCGCAGTTAAAGACAGTAGTAAGGCACACATTATGAAAAGAAAGAGGGGGGAGCATACCTATCGGATTGGCGCTCATCATCTTAGTTGTAACTTCTAGGATTGTTCAGGTTGGGAATATCTACGGGGTACGAACAATTGTATTGTGCACGTATTAGTTAGTTATGCTAGGAAGACCCTATAAAAGTAAACGGTCCTTAATAAAATTGGTGAGACTTACACATTAATTGTAGCCAACCACGTTCAGGCGGGGATCAGGGAAGGCCCGGGGACGTAGGGCACAGGAGACTCTGGAATCTGACAATAAATGGGGGAAACGGATTAGTGAAATCACCCCAGATCTAGCGCGGTGTCATATGCGGGATACAGACAGTGCGGCTTACCAGCGGTTCTGGTGTGAGTCAGAGTCGTCCCCATGAGGTTTTTACGGCGTGGCGATTAAATCAGACTGCACCCGCTGTAAGAGAGAACCAACAGCGATAGGTGTCAGGTCAAGGGCATAAATATATTTGGATAAGGGAACACACGGTAAACGTGTATGTTTACCGTGGAGAATGAATCGGACCGACGTCTCCGCGTACACGTCAGGAATCTCAACCAGACTTCCTGTGTTGGAAGTAGTTATGGAAACGGGGTCACATGGCCCAGGTTCCCGGGAGAGACATGGTAGAAAGACTTACACTACGACAATTCACTAGGTAGTGAGAAGGTGTAATTCATATATTGAAGGATGTCGATCAGGTATATGGGGCAGGTATTCTGATTGCAATAAAGAGACCAGCGATTGCGTGTGTATGAATATAAAACCCAAATTATTGTTGTTAAAACATTTCATCAGCATGAAAAGTATAATATCGCATTTCTTAATTACACGTTAGCAAGTCCCTGAATAGTCTGATTGGTACCAAATGCTTATCATGTTGATGGCCATAATCATGATATAGTCAAATCAGGATATAATGAAAAACATTTGAGAGGATGCCCATCCAAAGGTGTACCTATCACAAGATGGTAAAACCTGGATATCATAAGTTATAACAGAATTGTTCAGGATGGTTGGTACTTATCCAGTCACAACATTAAAAGACCACTTATCACATGCACACTGAACAAAATAACATATGGACAATAATGATCACCATCAAGCAGTCCTTAGATTATTACTGGTAATGGGTATGGGGATCAAGTCCTAAGGGGAGGAATTCAGTATGCAAGGTATTTAAGACAGTGTGGCTAATTGGGAGAATGAATTGTCATGTTCATTCAGACCGGATTGGATAGAATTAAAGAAAAACATCCATTTGAGCTCTCGAATGTTCAGAATTGTGGTGATGTTGCCACCACGAGGTCCAAGCTTAGCTTTTTCAAGTATCACCCACTGGAGACTTTCAGGTGAATGGGAGGCTGATTTAAAGTGGTCAACAAGTGGTGCTCCCTGGACCTCACATTGGATCCTGCTCATGTGTTGGAGGATACGCATTTTAGCCTTTTGCTGTGTTTGTCCAATGTAGATTAACTTGCAAGGACAAATTATTGCATAAATAATGTTATTGGTGTTGCAGTTGCTAAATGATTTTAGCGGAACCTTCCATTATTTGTAGTGGAATTCCTTTGTCTGCACCGTGGAATCGCAAGCCTTGCAGTACCCACATCTGTAGTGGCCAATTGTTGGTGGAAGATTCCACATGGATGTTATCGTGGGTTCTTCAGGAGTCGGTAGCAGAGAGCGCACCACAAAGTCTTTCACACTTTTCGCTTTCTTGAAGGCGTGTAGTGGAGTGCCTAATTGATTGATGTCATCCGATATGAGTTTCCAATGTTGGTTGATAATGCGTTTGATCTTGTTACTCTTGGTCGAGAAAGTAGTGACACATACTAAACGATCTTGGGATTGCGTAGTCTGATCTTTTTGAGTCAGTAGTTCTTCACGAGGGTAGAACCAGGCTCTCTTTCGTGCTTTTGTCACCAGTCTTTTAGGGTAACCATGTTCTTTTAGACGATGTGCCAGATCCTCAGATTGTTCAAAATAGTGTTCTTTAATAGAACAATTGCGGCGAATTCGTAAAAACTGTCCAAATGGCAGATTATCGCGCAGAGCTCGAGGGTGATGACTACTATATTGTAGTAGAGAGTTTCTTTCTGCCGGCTTGCGGTACAGTGTTGTAAGTAAGGTTCCTTGGTCCTCATAAATAGTGATGTCCAGGAAATACACACTCTGGTTGTCGGATTGGATGGTAAATTGGAGGTGAGGTGATTGCTGGTTTAGCCATCTTCATCGAGGTACCCAAATTTACGGAAGGATTCAGTTACGTGGCCAACAATTGCTCACGGCACTGGATGGTGCTAGGCGTCGAAACCGCTGCTGAACAGGTTCAACTGATCTCCGCTGAAATCACGACACTGAAAGCCGAAATTGCAGCTGATGCCAACTTTGCCAGCGCCAAAGAAACCCTCAACAACTTGGAAGCATCGTTGAAAGACTTTGATCTCACCACACAAAATCGTAAACTAGAGAAACTTGCCCGAGACGTCAGGCTCTACGACAAGAAAAAGACGTACCCTTACCTCCAAGAAGACTACTACCGTCAAGACACGCAAGGCCGCTTCACCTCCAGAGGCCGTGGTAGCTACAGAGGACGACGGAATTTCTACACCTTCTCCGATTCATCTTACAGTTCCGAGGGTGAACAAGACCAGGCGGGTCCCAGCCATACATACAACTATCAAGATTACGGATATCCTCCACCCCCTCACTACAATCCTTTTTTAGGACAACGCCGAGGAACATGGCGACCCCCGAGAGAAAGAGGCAACTATACCACACGAGGACAACAACGAGGACAGACTCAGAATACCAGCAATTGGGATACGGGACGGGGTCAAGCGCCCAAGCAGGTCCACTTTCAACAAGACCAGCATGGCGAGAGAGTGACTCGCAACAAGACCTACCGGTGGTAGCCGACTCACCTATTATTAATCCTGTAGTCAACATCTCTAACTACTCTCTGAGTGAACAAGAACTAAAAATACTCACGAAAGGACTATCCTATGTCCCAACCAGCAAACCGGATCATTTCACGGTTAAAACGGAATTGTTTAAATTCTTCCGCAAAATAAGACTGAAATACTTTTTCCGCAATGCCAATCCTTATGTAAATCCTTCACACACTGGTCTAAGGATTCCATCTACTTTTGTTCCTCCCTCTGGCAGTATGTCACACAAAATTCTTGCATATGAGGCGGTGGTGTGGAGAGATGTCAACAGTGTACTAACTGAAAAATCCTTCACCAAATATAACACTAGTAAATCCGAAAGAACAGCCCTTCTTTCTCTTGCAAATAACACCGAGGTCGTCATCAAGCCGGCAGACAAAGGTGGAGCTATTGTGGTCCAAGACGTCTCCAAATACGAATCTGAGATTAATCGACAACTGATGGATGGCATTAGTTACCAACAACTCAGATCTGATCCTTCGAAAGCAATAGCTCTAGAAATTCTAGAGTTAACCAAGGAAGGCCACGATCAGGGCTTTTTGTCCAAAAATGAATTTGATTATTTAAACCAACAACATCCAAGGCTGGCCACGATTTATACCCTCCCGAAGATTCACAAAAGTATGGAGGACCCACCCGGGCGTCCCATCGTCTCGGGTTGTGGTTCTATCCTTGAACCTTTGGGCAGATATATCGATTTCTTTTTGAAACCCTTGGCTGAAGCAACACAGACTTACCTCAGGGACACTCTACATACCATCAACATTATTGAAAAACTTCCATTTGACCCACAACATCAACTGCTCGTAACCTGCGATGTGGTTTCCCTATACACATGCATTCCTCAACAGGAAGCTCTTGCAGTCATAACTAAGTTTTTACAAACAAGACCTGCACCTGTCCAAGTACCTACAGAGTTTATCATCGCACTACTTCAGATAGCGATGACAAAAAAAAAATTTATGTTTAAGAACAAGTTTTTCCTGCAGACACAAGGTGTGGCGATGGGGGCTCCTTTCGCCCCGGATGTGGCCATATTGTATATGGCAGCTTTTGAGGCAGATACGGTCCTGTGCAGACATAACCCATTCAGAGATCATCTACATCTCTGGATGAGGTATATTGATGATATTTTCATGATTTGGAATGGGGATCCAACCTACCTATCATCATTTCACACGTGGCTAAACCAGCAATCACCTCACCTCCAATTTACCATCCAATCCGACAACCAGAGTGTGGATTTCCTGGACATCACCATTTATGAGGACCAAGGAACCTTACTTACAACACTGTACCGCAAGCCGGCAGAAAGAAACTCTCTACTACAATATAGTAGTCATCACCCTCGAGCTCTGCGCGATAATCTGCCATTTGGACAGTTTTTACGAATTCGCCGCAATTGTTCTATTAAAGAACACTATTTTGAACAATCTGAGGATCTGGCACGTCGTCTAAAAGAACGTGGTTACCCTAAAAGACTGGTGACAAAAGCACGAAAGAGAGCCTGGTTCTACCCTCATGAAGAACTACTGACTCAAAAAGATCAGACTACGCAATCCCAAGATCGTTTAGTATGTGTCACTACTTTCTCGACCAAGAGTAACAAGATCAAACGCATTATCAACCAACATTGGAAACTCATATCGGATGACATCAATCAATTAGGCACTCCACTACACGCCTTCAAGAAAGCGAAAAGTGTGAAAGACTTTGTGGTGCGCTCTCTGCTACCGACTCCTGAAGAACCCACGATAACATCCATGTGGAATCTTCCCCCAACAATTGGCCACTACAGATGTGGGAACTGCAAGGCTTGCGATTCCACGGTGCAAACAAAGGAATTCCATTTCAAAGAATGGAAGCTTCCGCTAAAATCATTTAGCAACTGCAACACCAATAACATTATTTATGCAATAATTTGTCCTTGCAAGTTAATCTACATTGGACAAACACAGCAAAAGGCTAAAATGCGTATCCTCCAACACATGAGCAGGATCCAATGTGAGGTCCAGGGAGCACCACTTGTTGACCACTTTAAATCAGCCTCCCATTCACCTGAAAGTCTCCAGTGGGTGATACTTGAAAAAGCTAAGCTTGGACCTCGTGGTGGCAACATCACCACAATTCTGAACATTCGAGAGCTCAAATGGATGTTTTTCTTTAATTCTATCCAATCCGGTCTGAATGAACATGACAATTCATTCTCCCAATTAGCCACACTGTCTTAAATACCTTGCATACTGAATTCCTCCCCTTAGGACTTGATCCCCATACCCATTACCAGTAATAATCTAAGGACTGCTTGATGGTGATCATTATTGTCCATATGTTATTTTGTTCAGTGTGCATGTGATAAGTGGTCTTTTAATGTTGTGACTGGATAAGTACCAACCATCCTGAACAATTCTGTTATAACTTATGATATCCAGGTTTTACCATCTTGTGATAGGTACACCTTTGGATGGGCATCCTCTCAAATGTTTTTCATTATATCCTGATTTGACTATATCATGATTATGGCCATCAACATGATAAGCATTTGGTACCAATTAGACTATTCAGGGACTTGCTAACGTGTAATTAAGAAATGCGATATTATACTTTTCATGCTGATGAAATGTTTTAACAACAATAATTTGGGTTTTATATTCATACACACGCAATCGCTGATCTCTTTATTGCAATCAGAATACCTGCCCCATATACGCTGGTGGTTCATGCCGTGGATTAACTCCAGCATTGCAAAAGATGGTGTGAGGGAACCTCTCCCAGACCTACCCCTCCAGTTGGTGTTTGACTGATACCACACCAACTTAGGAATACGAATAAAAGAAATTTCCAAATTCCACGCCATTTCTCAACTCATCTGGGACTGCAAACATCCACCCAAGACTCTCAACCCTAGAAGAATCTAAACACCACCAACGGCGCAAGTCTCCAACCGAGGTGGGACCACATTATACGCCAGAATCTATGTGCTCACTAACACTATCTCTACTGTCCTGATGAAGACCCCAAACTGAGGAACCACCCGCCCTTACTACCGGGGTCGAAACGTCGACAACATTTACTCTCCAACATACACGTCACAACAGAATTTGCCATACATGGTCCTCGTGTATTGTTTATATAGGGAACAATGTGATCTAGTATAGACGGGAAATGTTTTAAGATTGATTTTGAATTGTCTACAGGACACAATTCCTTTTCTTTGTCCCTCCATCTATTCCAACCACACCCTACCCTACTGAATCTGGAACCCCTCTTTTTGACACCCACTGAGCACGATTTTGAATAATGACTACATCCATTGTTATGTTTTGTATGAATTAAATACAAAATAACTGTGTTAGTACTGAACATCACTGCTTATAGCTGAATTAAATTCAGTTCCATAGTGACTTGTTTTGTGTGTACCTTCTAACCATTTTCTGATGAAATGAACGCTGTGAATATGTTATGTAACCGACCACTTTTTTTGTAACTCCATATACCTGATCGACATCCTTCAATATATGAATTACACCTTCTCACTACCTAGTGAATTGTCGTAGTGTAAGTCTTTCTACCATGTCTCTCCCGGGAACCTGGGCCATGTGATCCCGTTTCCATAACTAGTTCCAACACAGGAAGTCTGGTTGAGATTCCTGACGTGTACGCGGAGACGTCGGTCCGATTCATTCTCCACGGTAAACATACACGTTTACCGTGTGTTCCCTTATCCAAATATATTTATGCCCTTGACCTGACACCTATCGCTGTTGGTTCTCTCTTACAGCGGGTGCAGTCCGATTTAATCGCCATGCCGTAAAAACCTCATGGGGACGACTCTGACTCACACCAGAACCGCTGGTAAGCCGCACTGTCTGTATCCCGCATATGACACCGCGCTAGATCTGGGGTGATTTCACTAATCCGTTTCCCCCATTTATTGTCAGATTCCAGAGTCTCCTGTGCCCTACGTCCCCGGGCCTTCCCTGATCCCCGCCTGAACGTGGTTGGCTACAATTAATGTGTAAGTCGCACCAATTTAATTAAGGACCGTTTACTTTTATAGGGTCTTCCTAGCATAACTAACTAATACGTGCACAATACAATTGTTCGTACCCCTTAGGTATTCCCAACCTGAACAATCCTAGAAGTTACAACTAAGATGATGAGCGCCAATCCGATAGGTATGCTCCCCCCTCTTTCTTTTCATAATGTGTGCCTTACTACTGTCTTTAACTGCGATCTGTAGACCATTGTTTTTATTAATACACACCCATCATTAATATTAATAGGTTGACAGCCCCACACCCGTCCTGATGAAGACCCCGCCGCAAGGGTTCCATTAATTCCTGCACATAGTGGGTCGAAACGTCGACAACCAATCCCCGCAATTCCAGCCCCTCTCTCCGCAATCGTAACATTGATGTACTGTTCGGGGCATGTGTTGCTCAATTGACTAAATTTGATTTATGTTCATGTGTACATTCCAAATAATGGTTCAGTTTTTCAGATTACTGTCTGTTTTTATGGTCACTTCTCCTTACCTGCACAAACCTCACTTTACCACCCCCCCTACCCTGGGCACTAATCAACTGTCTTTGCAATAAGAAATGTTGGATACTATATCCTAATTGTGTCTGCTCTGTGAATTAAACATTGCAGACCCTTTAATTGTGTCATTATCATTTAACTGTGTGTTAATTAGTTCTGTTCTACATTGGGACCCCTCCTTCCCAGTACCTTCATGTGAAGGAAGCTGTATACCTGAGGAGGAGGATTTATGAGTATGCCCCTCCCAGGGTTCTTTGATCAACACACAACCATTTAGCCAGCATTCCTAAAATTTGCTGGGCCAGAACTGGAGAAAGATCTTTCTCCTTTCTTGGTTCAAAGGCCTGGAATAAACTCCCTCAGGAACTATGTCCCATCTCAGAGCTTCCTCTTTTCAGGAAGATGCTAAAAAGATGGCATTTTTGGCTGGCAGGACTCCCCATCTTCAGCTCTGGGACACTTTTCGCACATGCTCTATAAATGCCTTTTAATTCATTCATTCATTAAGTTCTAGACTCTTTAGCCTCAGTTTCCATAGGCATCGAACGCAGGCTGGATTTCTAAATATTAAATGTTTCACTGCATACACAATGAACCATGCTAAAGAAGAGAAATATTAACTTGCAAAATACTGTTTAGCAATGCATTTCATAAATCCAAACAAGAAATATGGTTTTAAATGTGCAACTATTCTATTCAAGAATTATGTGAAATAGGGTGAGAATCAGAAATTGATCATTACAAACAATACGTTGCTTAGTAAAATAATACATTGATTAGAACCAGAACATTCTGCAGTCATGATAACTATTTAGAAGCATGCCACATTAATAGTAGACTTCTAAATTACTTTTTGTGCACAGTTCAGCAATATTAGGTGCACTTTCAGTTAAAGTAAGCTCACTTTTTAGTATTTCTATGGCATATACACATAGCTATCACTGCCTAAAGCAGCTTACACATTTTATATGTGTGTCATTTCAGCTCTGAATTTTATGCTAATCATTTCACATTTTTGAACTGTTAATCTAAATAATTTGCATTTAATTCACCAATCTTATCACCATCATACTCCTCAATTGGTCAGCTGCCTATGAAGCCATAGAACATGGCATGCCGCTGTGAATGCTCTAAAATTTGACTGGATTTAATGGGGAACAGCCATGACTACGTGGGGATTACCCCGCACTGCCATTACAATGCAGGGATTACAACGAAAGTCGTTGCAACAACTTTCGCTGGAGGGCGCTGTTGGATAGGGAATAGTTTAATTTTCTATCCAACACCTTCCCTACTGTAAATGTGGGCTGGAGTTGGAATAGAAAATTAAACTATTCCACTATCCAGCGCCCTCCAGCGAAAGTCGTTGTAACGACTTTCGATGTAATCCCCGCGTTGTAATGGCATGCGGGGTAAAAGCCCGCGTTGTAATGCCATACAACCGATTTAATGAATATTTAATGAGAATGATCCAATACCTGTTTTCAGCCTCAGACAGGAAGTCCAACTTGGGTCAGTGGGATCATCAACTTGGAAGGTGTCATGAAGAGTGACTTACAGGGCATCCTTTCCCTGCCTGCTCATCAACATCTTTGTGGAAACAGCTTTTGGAGTAGGACGAGGTGAACCTCTAACTGTGCATTGATGATGGTACCACATATGCTTGCAGATATAAAACAGTGTAGCAAATTGGTACATCTGCTCTTTCTTTAGACATGTTTTTAAAAAATGCAAAGAAAAAAAGGGCTTCCTAGCCTTTAATGGAGCCAACCCAGAGATGATGGTTCTGGGAGGCTCAGAGTCCAATGCTTTGTCCACAAGTGGCCCAAAAACATAAAAGCGCCTCTATCCATTGGCCAAAATTTAACCTAAAAGTCATATACAACTCTGAACTCTCCTTTCGTCCCCATAGTAAATGTGAGGGTCAACTTGCAGCTTTCCCTACATTGGAGAACCCTCTCCCCTGAGCTGACCACTGTGTGCACTTAGCAAACACAAGGAGATGATTGACAGAGAGCTGAAACTGGGGTGAGTGTCTGAAAAGTTTCAGCACTCCATCTATCGTCTCCTTGTGTTTGCTTTGTTCGCCCTAAGTTGGCAGGGTATGCCCAGACGTGTGCCCCTGGCTCATTTTGCCACTGCATTCATGCTAGCCTGGCTGATGAGGAGTGTTAGCCCGAAACCAGTCCCTGGATCCTTCTTTCCAGTCCAGGAAAGACATGGCTTGGCAGTTCGGGCTGGACTGTTCCCATGAGGCACAGGATCAAGACTGATTTGCATATAGCTATGTCTGAACTGGGGTGGCGAAGTGAGCTATAGAACAATGATGGATTTAACCCAGATCTGTGACTAGGGGTTATTGTGTGAAAAGTTTCAGCGCTCCTTCTATCATCTCCTTGTGTTTGCTTTGTTTGCCCTAGCTTGGCAGGTAATGCCCAGACGTGGGTCCCTTGCTCACTTTGCCACTGGATTCAAGCTAGCCTGGCTGATGAGGACTGTTAGCCCGAAACCGGTCCCAGGGTGCTTGTTTTCGGTCCAGGGAAGACATGCTTGGCAGTTCGGGCTGGACTGTTCCCATGAGGCACGGGGTCAGACTGATTTGCATATAGCTGTGTCTGAACTGGGGAACAGAGCTGAAGAACGATGATGGATTCAACCCAGATCTGTGACTGGGGGTGAGTGTCTGAAAAGTTTTAGCCCTCCGTCCATCATCTCCTTGTGTTTGCACTGTGTGAAGTTGCCAAAAGTCCACATGATGGCAGGATTGTTGTAACACATTTTAGATTTCGCTGAAAGAAACTCAGTGTTGCAAATGCTCCAAACACAAGTGCTTCATTGGCTTCTAAGGGATGCCAAAATGTAGTATAAATGCAGTGCAAAAATGCTGCATTTTGTGCCATACTCTGTGTGCAATAGGATAAATGCAGCCCTTTCAGAATTCATGTACCAAAGCTGTGGAATTCACTGGGCCCAATATTTAGCTCAAGTCAAACTAGGTTAGCATCAGGAAAGACCCGGAAACAGTACTGTGCTGCCTCACTTGCAACTACAGTTTACATCCTAGTAGTAGCAAATGAAGAATGTTGAATCAAAGCCTACCTTCACAGATTGGACAGGGTACAGACTCTAGCTGTAGTCCATCACATTTAGAGATGGCTTCTGGCCCAGCTGTCTTCCCTGTACCTTGAAGAGAACCTCATTCATGGTCTTTCCTGCAAGGTGCAAAACGTTTGGTCGATTGCCACTAGCAATTTTGGTGGCTCTCCACCTAACTTTTTAACATTTTTTGTGGGAGTTTGATCTTGAAAAACAACAAACGAATGACCCACACCTTGGGGATTTTCTCCCAGGGTGTGGGGTCATTATTGTTTTTTTCTGTTCCTCTCCTCCAGTTTTTTCTAGCAGTGAAAGAAAGAACAAAAGACAGTAAACTGTCTACCTTAAATAGGACAGGTTGTGTGAAGCCCTTCCTTCGACGGCCCCTACTCCATAGGGCCACTGGAAGAAGTTTTCCATTGATGGAACCAATGGGGGACTTCAGACAGAAAACTTAAGGTCTGCTTGTCTCTTTATGAGATGGATAGTCTGGCGCTTTGGCAGACAGGGTACTTCATCGTATTGGTGACAAAGTACACTGTCTGACAACCTATAAATAAGGCCCTTTATTCGTTCAATATTTTGAACATTTTTGGGTGTTCGTTTTGCCATTTACATAAGCTGATATTTTTTAATAAAATAACTTAGCTTTACCCTTTTTCATCCTTGGCTTCAACAAGACAAGTTGTCTCTAGCCCTGTCATGGGTAACTGCATCCCATACTCTTCTCTCCTTCCTCACATGTTTAAAACTTTCTTTTTCAAATATTATATTTTTAACTGGTCTCCTTAGTCTGCTGAGCCACTCCATTCTGCAAGGAAAACATGGTAATTGTTTGGAAAGTCAACCCTGGGCTTCCAAGGGCGCTCCAATGGCATGCCAACGGTAGATTGTGAGCTATACAAATGCCAGTATCACAACACAACACAAGGTAAAATAACATAAGATCTCTTTCCAGTAACTAGTTAAAGCTCTGCCCGGAAAGGAGGTTTTCCCCTTTAAAGATCAGTAGTGTTACATATACATGTATGTATCAGCATGACCCTCTCTATGGCAATCAGAACTAGACACTCCACATGCAAGTTCAAGGGTGCGGTGCTCACAAGCTCAGGGGGGCTCTGCTCCCACCTGTCCAGTATGCTTAGCTCCCTGCAAGTGGCAAACGAGAGAAGCGTTGAGACAAATGTTTTTGTGCCAGAGGGACATTCTGTGCAGTTTCTCCGTTCCTAACTTGGGTAATAAGAGGTGTAAGATTAGTGATTCTGTGAAACATATTGTTTCTGGTTAGGGGGCCTTGGGGAATCCGTCAAAACAATTTAATTAAAATAGGCCAGAAGGCAACGAAAGATATTAGGAAATGCATTATCCGTTCTTTGATGTAATGTCGCTATTAAGCTTTATAGCTTGAAAACAAGGTCTGCAAGTTACCTTCAATACTCAGCGGCTCAACTCTAAATCCAGTGCCTGCTGCATCTTGTTGTGCAAACTAACATCCACACAGGAACAACACGTGTATTGCAGAAAGAAGTGACAAAATGTGCTGTTTACTCGAGATATATGTGTGAGCTTAGTTTTACAATCCAACAGTAAAATAACATTTTCCGAAGTTCAGGATTTTCTCGAAGGAAAATGCAGCATGTCAGGGACTCACTGATCCAGAAAGAAGGATGGCGAGGACGAGAGGACGCAGGCTCAACCCTGGGTACAGACCTCTAAGCAGAGCACGTGGAACGCCCGCTGGGTGACAGGGTTTGGGAATTTTGGTTGACAGGGTTGGAATTGTCCATGACGTCCATGAGTCCCAATGACTGGAGGGAAGGAATGGTCTAGAGTGCTCTGTGTCTCTGTGGTCCAAGGGTAGGTATAGCACGTTGAACTAGTAGACTGCATGGCAAGGGGAGTATTTTAAGAGAGGAATAACATTGTGTGGGTAAATAATGCAAGTTTAGCTGGGCCTATGATTTCGACAGCAGAGGAGAGCAAACACCTGGGAGCTGCAAACATGATCTTTTTGCTAGGGAAAGAGAAGGCAAGTGTAATCCTAGCACCGTTCCATTTTGAAAAAAAACTTCAGATCAGAATTCCCTTGCCATATTTTTCTCTATTCCTGTTCCAACATTATTTCCCATTCAGTGGCATGGCCCACAAACAGTTTGCAAGATTCTATTACTTTTGAATAGAAATTCAACTAACTCAAACTCTCTGGTTGTAAAATACCTGGTGTGAGTTTACCAAGACCTCACAGGGCCTTTGAGCCTGTCATGTGGTGACATTATAGGCCCAAGTAGAAACACCACCACTTTACATGCTCACGTGTTTTCTTAAACATGATGACATTTGACACACATTAGTTTGTGTGCCTGTGCAGGATTCTATTCTCTGAACTAGCTTTGCTTATATTGTTCTTATTTGTTACTGTCCGTTCGGCGACAGAGCTATCACAATAGAATAAGTAATGGCGGCCTGACTGGGGTTTCGGCATGGCAGCACGGATGATGTTTACTCTATAAATGACATCACTCCCTTGTCTAGACAAAGGAGCATCTTGCTGGCTACCGTAATTTCAGACCAGCTCATTCCTGACGACATTTACCTAGAGATAATAGGGAATTAGATCATCCCACATGGATAGGGCAGATTCAACCACCCTAGGCACACTAGGATGGGAAACAGCCTTTACAACAAGGTTTTTACCTTGTTGTGCCTTTACCATGCATTTTTTAGCACACATATTTTTAGCGTGAATATACATTTACAACGCTTACCAAAATCACGCATTTAAGGTAAGTTGGGCTGGTGGGGGTCTCCCCCACAAATACATTATTTTTAAATCTAAAAACAATGCGTGGTATTGGCATGCATTGTAAATGCATATTCGCAGTAAAAACATGTGTGGCAAAGGCCTACCATGTATTTGCCTGGTTGTACCGTCTTGCAACCACTATGATAGGTAGCGCTAGCTAGGAGCAAACTATGACAGTATTTATATGCGAGCATATACCACCATTCTTTTACTGCTGATCACAATATTCTGTTTCCTTCTATTGATTATTGCAGTGCACATATTTTACTCAAGAATCACAATGCTTCAATAAATATTAAAACGTTATGTTGTGTAATTCATATGAATCTCTTTAGGTATGCATGAGTAACCAAACGAAAATGTTTTTAGATCTGTTTCCACAATTTCCTTGGTGAGTCAGGGTTGACGTGTTCTGAGGTGGCACAATCCATTTGTTACCTTGTCAGGTTAGGAGTACAGATGGTTCACTGTGAACTTACAGGACTAAGGCCAACATATCCCGATGGTGAGCATAGATTCAGTTTTGCACAGTTTTTAGAAAGAACGTATAAGCTGTACGACAAGCCACCCACTGCTTACCATTATTTGGGTTTTTTTCACTCTCATTTCCTTGATTCTTATTTGATGGCTCTTCTTGCCATCTTGTGTTTGTTCCTCCTCTAGAACGTAGTTTGTTTACCATTTTCTTGACATGCTGTTCACTTTTGGGGAACTTCTTTTTTCTCTTAATTTAAGCATTCTATCAGAGTGCATGGGTTGTACAGCTCTCTTTGCTGCGTTCCCTCCCCTCACGTGCTATGTGCTATGTGCTGTGCTCTCCTGTGTAATTTTACCTCCACCACTTGTCACTGTTTCCCACATGTTGCTTTCTCCTTCACTGACTTCATTATCAATGTATCCCCCGTCCAATCCCAGTTACTCCCCCTCCTACTCCTCCATTACATATTGCCCCCCAAATGTATATATATTTTTGGGATGGCCAGGCAGCATATTGTTGCCGCCACTCCACAAAATTGCTTTAAATACACTTAAAGTGTCTTTTTTTTATTGTCCAATCTAAGTGGTGCCTCCCATCTTGGTAAGGCCAATATAAACAAAACAAAAGGCCACCTGCATCATTTTGTAGAAGCACGCTTGTGTGGTGACATGTACAAGTGGCTCTGGAATAATGTGTGAAAGTGCCTTTTGGGCAGGGCCAGACTGGCTACCAGGCGTTTTTATGTGCTGCAAAGCTGGGGGCTAATTTCTCTGCTGTAGGGGCTGATTTCTTTGATGGGGACCTGCGTGCCCTTTGAAATAAAAAAAGCAAAACGAACTTTGTTCAGCACACGCAGGTCCCCATCAACGAAATTAGCCCCCAGCTCAGCAGCACACCAAAATGCCCGGTAGCCAGTCCGGCCCTGCTTTTGGGTTTCGTTTATAATGCTAAAGAGCAAAAGCATTGTACTTTTTGAGGATCCTCTTCAGGACCACCCAAAAACATTGGCACAGCTGTTTACAGATTTTACAGTTCCGAAACTGATTAACATAGTCACTTGAAATTATTTTTTCATTTTGTTTCAGTGTCTGATTATATATTGATAGAGAACTTCATTCATACATTTTTTAACTACTTAAGATGAAAAAAGTTACATGAAAAAGATAACTGTGGGCATAAATTCACAGAATCAGAAAATGTGGCCATTCATGTCCATGGATGATACTTACTGAGGCTACGAGTAGCATGCCCTGGCCCTGATGTACTCTTATCATGTACACTGGTGTTGCCTTTGCTGACCTGCATGTCTGGGGTACGAAGGCAGTCATAGGACAGAAATTAACAGTGCTCTAAGAGTACTGTTTATTTTCTTTGGTTTGCAATTCTTGTCCTACCATTAATCCCAGAGCAGCAAACAGCAGCTTGCTGATGGAGAACATGTTGGACATGGGATGTAGTTGGGTGTGTTAAAGGATGTGTGGTGTCACTTTCACTATTCCTGCCATTTTGGAGAATTGATGTTCATGTTTATATAAAAAAAAATCCGCAAGGGAAGTTGTATAATTTAAGAGTGCTTTATCTTTGGATTACTGCTGCTGACTTGGACTTGAAATTGAATGAGAGCCCTTCGCCCCGGCCCCTACTGATTCTTCAACCAACCTAAAGATCATTCGTCCAGCACTGAGTTCACATTTGTATATTGACATAATTTAGCGTTGATGCTTACAGGGTACTTGTGGGGGTGTCAGGGCTATCAATAGCTCCGCGAAGTAGGTTTCCTTAAAGCCACTTACCCATTTTTTAGCATTGGAAGAATGTTTTCTTGGCTACAATATTTCAATCAATCAGAGACTTATAAAGCATGCTACTCATCCGTGAGGGTCTCAAGGTGCTGGCGAGGGGGTGGGGGGGACAACTCCTGGTCTGTCGAAGAGCCAGGTTTTGAGGTCCTTCCTGAACGTGTGGAGAGTTGGGGAGCATCTGATGTTGACCTCGTTCCAGGCTTTTGCTGCGATGTAGGAGAAAGCTCTCCCACCGGTTCTTCTTCTGCGGATGCGTGGGACATCTGCCAGGGCGAGGTCGGCGGAGCGGAGGTTCTTTTTAGGTACGTGGAGACATACTCGGTCGTTGAGGTATTTGGGTCGGATGTTGTTGAGGGATTTGTAGGCGTGGGTCAGAAGTTTGAAGGTGACCCTCTTCTCAACGGGGAGCAAGTGGGGGCTTCTTAGGTGTTGGGTCATATGTTTGTGGCGCGGTGTCCCAAGGTGAGCCTGGCTGAGGCGTTCTGGATGGTTTGGAGCTTGCGTAGGAGAGTCTTGTTGATTCCGGCATAGAGGGCGTTGCCGTAGTCTAGTCTGCTGGTAATGAGTGTGTGGGTGACGGTCTTTCTACAGTCGGGGGGGGTATCCATTTGAAGGTCTTACGGAGGATGCGGAGGCAGTTGAAACTGGTGGAGGCGACTGCGTTGATCTGGCGGGACATGGAGAGGGAGGAGTCGAGGATGATTCCAAGGTTCCGTGCATGGTCAGTCGGGTGGGCGGGATCCCGGATGCAGAGGGCCATCAGGTGTTGTCCCATGCGGAGGCGCAGGGCCCAAGGATGAGGACCTGGGATTTTTCTGAGTTGAGCTTCAGACAGCTGTCCTTCATCCAGGCTGCTACGTTTCTCATTCCTTCTTGGAAGCTGAGTCTTGTTTTTTCTGGGTTCTTAGTGTGGGAGAGGATGAGTTGCGTGTCGTCGGCATAGGATATGAGCCCGTGCTGTCTGACGATGGCGGCAATGGAGGTCATGTAGATGTTGAAGAGCGTCGGGCTTAGTGAAGATCCTTGGGGTACTCCGCAGATAAAGTTGGTCGGGTCGGAGAGGAACGGGGGAGTCTGATCCTCTGGGTTCTGCCGGAGAGGAAAGATTGGATTCAGTCGAGGGTGGATACCTGTATTCCTGCGTTGTGGAGTCTGGCGGCTAGCGTGCGATGTGAGACGGTGTCAAAGGCTGCGGAGAGGTCTAGGAGGATGAGGACCGCAGTGTGTCCCTGGTCTGGCAGCATGCGGATGTCGTCAGTGGCGGCGAGGGGGGCGGTCTCGGTGATGTGGTTGCTGTGGAAGCCAAACTGGGAAGTGTCTAGGATGCAGTTTTCTTCGATGAAGGCGGTCAGCTGGGCGTTTATGAGTCTTTCAGTGACTTTGGCTACGAACGGGAGGAGAGAGATGGGCCGGTAGTTCTTCATGTCAGTTGGGTCGGCCGTTGGTTTCTTGAGGAGGGGTATCACCTCTGCACGCTTCCAGTCAGCTGGACAGATGCCGGATATGAAGGTGGAGTTGATTGTTCTCTCTAGTTCGGGTGCGATGACAGTGGTGGCCCTGTGGAAGATGTGAGGGGGGCAGGGGTCGGTTGGGCCTACTGAGCCGTCTTCTTCATGGTTGAGGAGATGAGCTCGACGGAGGCGGGGGCCCAAGAGGTGATGGTCGGATTCTCAGCGGTGGTGGAAGGCGTGGTGCTGATATCTGCTCCTAGCGCTCCTGCCAGTGTGAGCCTTATCTGTGTTTTGGGCATTACTGTGATACTGGGGTAAACGCCTTAGCACTTCTGCCTTGGATCCATTTCCCGCCGCCGCTCCTGGTCAGTTTCACCGCCCCGCCCCCTGACCCTGGGCCACTCCCGCCTCCAGCTCTACTCCCGCCCCCTCCCCTACTTAATGGCGACCGCTGTGCCTGTCTGCTTGCCTTGATACAATGCGAAAACAGTTAAGATATTTGCCTTTATCATGTTAAAGACATTTAAGAATCAATATATTCTATACTTACAGTAAGAGCCTTCAAGCCATATAACATTGAATCATTTTTTTAAAATGTTTTTTATTTTTGTTATGTCAAACATATTTAGTAGTACATTTCTGTGGCGGAACACTAAAAACAGTCAAAGGGATGGGAACCATGATGAAGGAAAACAGTAACAAACAAAGCCAATATTTATTGGAGGTACAATGGTGGTGACCTTTGGCAGGGTAAGCACAGTTGGTGGAGAAGGCAAAACTCGCAATATGCAATACATATCACACACAATAAACTCTGTACACCTTGGTGTCGCATGTACATCAGGGCCACTCGTAATGAAGGCCCTACGTGGCTTTGTGGCTATTCTATGTGCATGACAGTATTATACCTTTTAGCTACATTTTTGTAGGATGTTGGGTAAGTAGATTGGTGAGAGGATTTAAATATGTATTGTTGAAGAGATAAAAGCGTGGCCTACTGTATAGCTTGTAGTGCGTTCTGCACACGATGCTGTTCAATGTATGGAGTGGGTGTAATGCAGGGTGTAAGAATAACTTGGGCTGGACGTGTCTTGCAAGTGACAAACACTAAGCTGCTTATATGTCCTGAAGACATGTTTTTGGTACATGGTCTCAGGAGTTCTGTCTAATTTGCACTGTTAGTATAAGGCAAGCTATGAGTATAACTAGGTAACGATATGCCATTGGGGTAGCAAACACTTAGCAAGCGCTTGGAATTGTGCTGATACCAGCGGTTGTGACAAAAACTGTAATACATTGAAAATATCAACATACCATATCTTACCATGAACTATTTTATTTTCAATAATATAAAAAAAGAGTAATACAAAAAAAACTATTTTATATATAAAGACAAACAAGACGAAAACATTTTTTTCCCAAATACATTGTGCCTGAATCCTCCTATATTCAATTTGGAACGTATTCTGCTAGTATGTACATATAAGAAAACACACGTTGTATCAAACCAGGACCCACATCTCCAGCCAACTCCTCAGGCCAATTCCCTTAATAGTTTATTGTAAGTGGGTCCAGAGGCTGCTACAACATGCCCATGCAGCATCTGTGGTCCTTACGGATATTGCTTCCTTGCTCATGTCACACACATATTCATCAATTCGTCACTATGACCACGCCGCAGTATTTCAGGAGAGTAATTTAGTACGTCTGGTGGGTCACTGATTCTCTCATAGTTCTTCGCGTGACCCATCACTACTGATGATTTATGGAGCACGTTCCTTGCTTTATTAGATAATAAAATAATATATGGGTACTATTCATATTATTTGCAGGCATTGTGCTCATTATCGTATTCTGTATGTTTACTGTGTCAGTTAGGAGGGTCCTATTCTCTCTTGTAGTATCCCTCAGGGTATAGCCACTGAGAGTGGCGCACTCACCCAATTAGATTCATATTCCAAGGTTCCCCTGGAAGCGCCTTCATTCCGCCCACCAGCTCTATTGCCCAGGCTCAGCACAATCTGGACATGTCACACCCAACGAGGAAGGTGATCAGGTCAGGGTGGTAATGCAAAAGGAAGCCTCCTGTTAGGTCATGGAAGCGAGCCAACCACCCAAAACACAGCCTCATGCAACCCGTTATTCAAAACTTTGCCTTCTAGCATCAGCAGTTGTTTGGCGAATTAATGAATGATGAATGAATGAATGAATAATAAGACCACTTTGGTTTTGAACTATATTATCTGTGTCTGGCACTCTTCACTTTGTCCATCGCCCTTTCATAGTCTTGTGTTGTTGGACCGGAATACCATGACTTGGCTTCCCCCTGCCAGCTGTGTTTTGTATGCTGAGTAGGTCCAGATTTTAAACCAAAACTCTGACTCAGGCACATAAAGTAGCGCTTGTCCTCTGACATTTGAAGTATAAATATTCCGTTTTGAGCTCAATGTCAGATTTTATATCACTTTGTGTTCTATATTTTGGTGCATGTTGTTGCTAACCGCAGAACAACAGAAATCAAACATCAGCAGACGCGTGGGATCTTTGATCTTACATCAGGAAGTATAAAAAAGCTCAATTAGATCCAGTCCTGCTGCAGTTTTAGATCAGAGAAGATATAGGTTTAATAAAGAAAAAATTCTAAGATTGGTCGAGCCCCAGAGACAAGGCCATTTGAACTCCTAAATTTGAACATCATCTTGATTTGGTTGGATAGACTATGCATGTATAGATGGGTATTTAAATTGTGTGATCCTAGCTATCAACGAACATGAGTCGTTTTATATATATGCATGTGCGGGTATTTATAATGTGTGTTTCTTGATACGAACAATAGAGGGGCGGTAGAGGACTGGGAAATTGTTCAGAGTTGTAAAGAATTGGATGGAGGGACGGGAGAGCTCTTTGCTGAAGCTTGGACAAACTGGAGGTCTTATCAATGACTGATACATATACTCCTGAAGAGATGATCATTTGCCTCCATTCTAAACTTGATGACTTTGACGATGTAAAGCCTATGTTACATCGACCTAATGAGGTGGAGTAGAGTTTTCGCCAGGTAGACTGGCTCTCCTGTGAGTGAAACTTTGTAAGTGATGTAATAGATGATGCTACAGGTGTGGGGTTGCTGGTGCAGAGCCATTGGGTGGTGATGATAACAAATTTATTCAGCCCAGTAGTAGCGAACATGATCTCAACTGGGATCAGTCTGGAGTGCGGAATGCCAGTGATAAGGCTTGGACAAGGCTCCAGAATAGATAGAACCAAAAACAAGGCACGTATGATTATCTCAAGTCTTGGTCAGCTCCAATAATGATGAGGTTTTGATACCGTGACAAGTGGGAGTCACTATACAAATATAATTTTGGTGGAAGAGAGGAAACCTTTAAAAATAAGCATGCATATGTTTTGGGATTCTTTTTGAAGAGGCAGATCAACATAATGCAGCTGTCATCAGACAATTAAGTGAGAACCACCAGGAGAGCGGGTTTGGCTCTGCCCACATGTTGGAAGCCAGGAGTAAATGTTTTGATTAGGCAGAAGTTGTATGCTTCCACAACAGAGTGCTTGCCCTCCACGCAGCTGTGGTCATTTTGTTTATCCAACCAGCTGCCTGAGGCTGAACTTTGAGGGCACCAAATTACAATGCTATGCTATTAAAGTGCCTCAGATAACTAGATAATTGATGGTGTTTTTCTCTGCCAGCGGCACAGATGGCAGGAGGGCAGTCCTTAACCTACATGGATGTTTTGGTCTGGTTTGACAGTGCATTCATAAGCCAGACCTTTTGCCATTGCCAGTGCTTGATCCATTGGGACTAAAACATGTGATATATATATGTACTAGTTGATTAATTACTGCAATGTAACTTTCTTTTTTCTTAATAATGGCGTGGCAATAGCACTAGCCAGCTGCCCAAAACATATACATGTTCAAAGGAAGCTGGGGTTCTTAGAAGCACACACTCAAAGCGGCATCATCATTATGATTTTACAAGGCGGTTGCATGTTACTATTTTATGCCACTTTACCCCCACTCTCCTTTTTGAGTACTTCTCATACAGGGGGGCTCTTACACCATTCTCCTTGCACTGATTGCCACACATTTTCCTTTTCACTGAATTACGTGTTTGTCATTTGTCAATAATTTGAACAAATCTTTGTAACAAAATGAGTTTGAAGTTTAACAACTTTCTTCAAATTTGTTTTCTGTCCACATCATATTAGGGCAACTTAGTGATGTGAACCCTTTATTTAGGAGACACGGTTTTAATCACGATTTAGCCCAATTACCTTGGGAGAGTATGGTTGTCTCCATCGTGGCAATAAATCACCTTGCCCCATTGGACTGATTTTGTTAGCATTTGATAACTCTTCATATTTTAAAACATAATGCTCATGGAAATGAGAAAGCCAGGACATAGAACATTTCATTCCCTGTATGACAAGGGCATAGAAAACAATACAAACCAGCGAGTCACCATATAACATTCCCAATGAAGTCTGCAGAACAGCACACTCTAAACCCCCTTCCCCTCCCCAACCACGCACCATACATCATTAATACAATATTATGCAACATATTACAGTCTTGCCCCTTTTACCTCTGCACGACACCAATATCTTATATCAGTGAATTACTCACAACCAACCTCAGGGGAAGCCGCTGGCCCCAGAAGTGACAGGTCTATGCCACAATACGTGGCCCATCTGGCCCAGAACTTTTTGTGTTTTTGCGGATATCCCCTAGCCTGGAATACTGCAACTTCAGCGGACAGGCACCTATCCATTGCTTTCTTCCAGGTACCAATACTGGGTGGGAGTGTGGCCTTCCAGTGTTGTGCGATGTCGCGTTTCGCTAGTGTAAGCCCTAGGAACAATACATGCCTTTTATATCTGTTCCCCCCGATGTCTTCTGAGCTGTGTAGAAGTATCAAGCGGGGGTCTGCAAGGATGCACCACGTCAGCACCCGCCCCAAACAGGACCTTATGCCCGACCAGAAGTGCTGCAGAGCCGCACAGGTTCACACTGTGTGGAGAAACGACCCCTCCTCAGAATCACAGCAGAGGCACATAGGGGACTGAACAGCACCCATCCTGTAGAGACATAAACGTGCAAAGTAAACCCTGTGAAGATATTTGAACTGGATCAGACGGTAGCGGGTAGAGACCGCAGAATATTGGGGGCTAGCCAGTGCCTCGGACCAGTCATCATCCGTCAATGTGGGCACATCTGCTTCCCACGCCGCCAGGGTCCTGTGTAAAGTGGTCGTGGAGTATGTAGTTAATGTTTGATGAATTTGATGGATCTTAGGGGCTCCTAGGTCCCCCATGAGCAGCCGGCCCTCCAATGGGTGGAACTCCAGGAGACTCGTGATGTCCCTTATAAAAGGGGATATTGCGTGTCTTAGTTGCAAATATCAAGGAAATTGTGTTTTGTGGAGGTCAAAATCAGCCTGTAGTTTTTGGAAGGATTTGAATGTGGATCCCCGCATTACTTCTCCCAACACAAATCCCAATGTCATCCCACCTGCAGAAACCCGCCAAAGCCGCGACTGGATGGAGGTGTGTGCCACGCCACAGAGGTGTGGCCCCAGTGAGCTTGCCCCACCATACCATCTTGCGGACCGCTCGCCTTAAGATCAGAAAGACCGTCCTACATGCCAGGGGAAGTTCCGTCAAAGGCGAGGAGCTTTTTTTTTTTTGTACAGGAGTAACGGGGTTTCGGCCATGAAGAGGCGTTCCACAGCATAAGCTGGGTCATATTGCGAGCAGTACCACCAGTCATTTATCACCAGGAGATGCGAAGCCTGGTAATACGCCTGCACATCTGCCGCCGCTATCCTCCGCAGTAGGTAGATTGGATACAGGTCGCAAGCGCCAGCCAGACCGTTCCACCTCCCCAGAGAAACCTATTGAGTAAAGCATTAGGTTGAATACACCAGGACAGAGAGATTGAGAAGGGATAATTTTGCAGCCTATATAGCAGGCGAGGCAAAGATACCATTTTGAAAACAGCCAATCTACCATACAACGAGAGAGGGAGTTGGGAACACACCGTCGTCTCATCCCGAACTGTAGGCAGTAACAGCGCAATATTCCGCTACCAAGCTTCAAGTGGGCACCGTGTAATAACTACCCCAAGGTACCGGACGCCGGACTCCGCAACCACCAGCTGCGAGGCCCACGCTTGGGACTGCTGGCCCCCGCAAATCGTAAACAGAATGGATTGGATGGGTTAACGCAGAGCCCAGATTTCTCTCCAAAGACCCAATCTGCAGTACTGGGGGCCCAGAGACCCATGGATTCGACATGATAAAACAAGGCATCATCTGCGTAAAGCGCTATCCTATCTGAGGACTCTGGGGACCAGTCCAAACCCCGTACGCCAGAATCCAAGCAGAGCCATACCGCCAGGGGCTCAATAGCCAGTGCGAACAGCAATGGGGAAAGTGGACATCCCTGCCGTGTGCCCCTCCGAATAGGGAAGAGGGCTGAGCAATGGCCCGTCTTCGCCCGTATTTTGCCGCCTTTTTGCCCTCTGTGCCTGTATTTCAACTGTATTTCCTGTTTAGTGCTTCCTTTCCTGTAAATAGAACTGTTGCGCCTTGTTATTTAGTCACAGTTCCCCTTGTGTGATCCCCCCTCCGCTCTGCTCCCTCGCGGCCCCGCCCCTTTTCTTTCTGTCAAACCCCATTGGCCCCCCCGCTCCCACCTCCCAGCTGCTCCTCCCTCCCACTTCGCCTTAAATGGGCCCCGCGCGCACGCGCAGCGTGCCTGCGCAGCGTTCACGCGCAGCGGGAGCGCCAATTGTGCGCCAAAGGCAAGCCCGTCTGCGCCCGTCCGCGCCTGGACCCCTGGCCCCGAAGATACCAGCCCACACGACGGACTTACGACGCCGCCACCCTCAACGCACTCAACGCCGGACGGAACCCCGCCTGCTACCGAGCCACCCCGAAACGCATCCACGGACCCTTCACCTGCCAAGCCTGCAAGTTCACCTGCCTCCGGACCTGCACCGCACACAACAAGCCGAGCACCAAAAACAACCACCTCAAGTGCATCCTGCTCAACACCCACTCCGTCCACAGGCACGCCGTCGAACTCTGGAACCTGCTTGACACTTCATCACCAGACGTCGCCTTCCTCACAGAAACCTGGATGAATGCCTCCTCAGCACCTGACATCGCCATAGCCATCCCGGATGGACACAAGATCACCCGGAAGGACCGCGTCAACCAGATTGGAGGAGGCATCGCCATCGTACACAAGAACACCATCCGCATCACGACCAACCCCGACGACACCTTCACCGCCGCCAAACACCTCCACTTCCAGATACACACCGACCCAAAGACCACCCTCAGAGGCACCCTCATCTACAGACCCCCGGGACCACACACCCAATTCAGCGAAGACATCGCCGACTTCAGCCCGCACGCCCTCCCCTCCGCCAACTTCATCCTCCTAGGGGACCTCAACTTCCACCTGGAGAACAACAAGGACCGCAACACCGCCACCCTGCTGGATAACCTCGCTAACCTCGGACTCAAGCAACTGGTGAACACCCCCACCCACTACGCCGGCCACACGCTTGACCCCGTCTTCTCCTCCAGCAAGTACATCTCCTTCAGCCACTCCACCGGACTCCATTGGACTGACCACAGCTGCATCCACTTCAGCTTCAGAAAAACCACGACCCACCACCACCAACAACAGTGACCTCGCAGGAGCTGGAACAGGATCACCGCCGAGCAGCTCACCACCTCCCTCCGCCAGAACCCTCCCGCCAGCACAACGGACCCCAACGAAGCAGCCAACAACCTCACACAGTGGCTCACCAACTGCGCAGATGACCTCACCCCACTGAAGGACCCTCCCAGCAAACCCGGCAGCAAGAAAGCCCCCTGGTTCACCGTCGAACTCAAGACCTCCAAGAAGAACTGCCGCACCCTCGAGAAAGCCTGGCGCTACGACCAAACCACGGACAACATGACGACCCTCAAGCATGCCACCCGCAAACACCACCAGCTGATCTGCACCACGAAGAAGACAGCATTCAAAGAACGACTGGACAACAGTGCCCACAACAGCAAGGAACTCTTCAGCATCGTCAAAGAGTTTTCCAACCCCAGCGCCGGAAACAATGACATCACTCCTTCGCAAGACCTCTGCGACTCCCTCGCCTCGTTCTTCCACCGCAAGATCGCCGACATACACAACAGCTTCGGCGCACCAACCACGCACCCAACCACCGAACCAACGCCCCCCACCACCACCCTCTACGCCTGGACCCCGATCAGCACCGAAGACACCATCCGCACTATGAACACCATCCACTCCGGATCTCCATCCGACCCTTGCCCCCACCACGTCTTCAACAAGGCTGACTCCATCATCGCATCCCAACTCCGGGACATCATCAACACCTCCTTCAACACCGCCACCTTCCCGGGGACCTGGAAGCACGCCGAGCTCAGCACCCTCCTGAAGAAACCAACAGCGGACCCCACCGACCTCAAGAACTACCGCCCCATCTCGCTCCTCCCTTTTCCTGCCAAAGTCATCAAAAAGACCGTCAACAGACAGCTTGCCGCCTTCCTCGAGACGAACGGATCCCTCGACCCTTCGCAGTCCGGCTTCCGAGCCAACCACAGCACCGAGACCGCCCTCATCGCAGCCACTGACGTCATCAGATCCCTGCTCGACAACGGGGAAACAGCGGCCCTCATCCTCCTGGACCTCTCTGCAGCGTTCGACACCGTCTGCCACCGCACCCTAGTACAGCGCCTCAGCAACATCGGAATCTGAGAGAAGGCACTGGAGTGGATCATCTCGTTCCTCGCCGGAAGAACCCAGAGAGTCCGCCTCCCCCCGTTCAGATCCAAGGCCACCGAAGTCATCTGCGGTGTACCACAAGAATCATCACTCAGCCCAACCCTCTTCAACGTCTACATGAGCCCTCTCGCAGCCATCGCACGCAAACACAACCTCAACATCATCTCCTACGCCGACGACACCCAGCTGATCCGCTCCCTTATCAACGACCCCGCCACCGCCAGAACCAGCCTACACGAAGGGATGAAAGACGTCGCCGAATGGATGAAGAACAGCCACCTGAAACTGAACTCAGACAAGACGGAAGTCCTCATCCTAGGATCATCGCCCTCCGCCTGGGACGACTCCTGGTGGCCCCCCGCCCTGGGCACCACCCCCAAACCAACGGACCATGCACGCAACCTGGGCTTCATCCTGGACTCCTCTCTCTCGATGACCAGACAAGTCAACGCCGTCTCCTCATCATGCTTCAACACCCTGCGCATGCTCCGTAAGATCTTCCGATGGATCCCCACCGAAACCAGGAAGCAGGTCACCCAGGCACTCAGCACCTGCCGACTGGACTATGGAAACACCCTCTACGCCGGAACCACAGCCAAACTCCAGCGCATCCAGAACGCCTCCGCACGACTTGTCCTGGACATCCCACGACACAGCCACATCTCCGGCCATTTGAGAGACCTGCACTGGCTCCCCGTCAGCAAGAGCATCACATTCAGGCTCCTCACCCACGCACACAAGGCACTCCACGACCTAGGCCCCAAGTACCTCTACAACCGCCTGACCTTCTACGCACCCACCCGCCAGCTATGATCAACCAGCCTCGCCCTCGCCGCCGTACCACGCATTCGCAAAGCCACCGCCGGGGGAAGATCCTTCTCCTACCTGGCAGCCAAGACATGGAACTCCCTCCCGATCCACCTCCGGCTGACCCAGGATCATCTCTCCTTCAGGAAGCTCCTCAAGACCTGGCTCTTCAAGCAGTAGCGGACCCCCTCCCCCCCAGCGCCTTGAGACCCTTCCGGGTGAGTAGCGCGCTATATAAATGCCCATGATTGATTGATTGATTGAACCATTCGGACTGATGCAGTGAGGTCCGTATAAAGCAATTGCACGTTGGCCCGGAATTGGGGGCCCAAATTGACTGCCTCCAAGAGCTTAAAAATGTAAGTCCAACTTTTTGAATCGAACGCCTTGTTGATATCGGCCAACAGGATGGCTGCAGGACGTCCCAGACGGTGAGCCTCCGCCACAGCGTTATGAACTCGTCTGATATTATGTTTGGTGGAGCGATGTGGCATGAAGCCCGACTGGTCAGGGTGTACCAGCTCCTGTATACAGGTATGAAGGCGGCCCACCAGGATTTTCTCCAGCAGTTTGGGCTCGAAATTTAGCAAAGAGATGGGGCAATAGGATCCCGGATCATCTGGTGGGCTGCCTGGTTTAAGAAACACTACAACTTCTATGTGTCCCAATCCGGAGGGAGAATATGCTGCTCCAAGGCGTCCTGAATCACCTCGAGTAAATGAGGCCCCAGAATCTCCAGATGAGGCTGAAGAAAATCGCATGGGAACCCGTTCGGGCCCGGTGCACGGCCAGGGTGGATGTTGGAAAGAGCCGACCGCAGTTCATCCAACAAAATAGGCTCCTCCAGTGCCTCGCGCTGCTCGTCCGATAAGCGGCAGTGATGGATATCCACTAAAAAGGCATCTATGAGGGGTTCGGAGATAACCTCCCGCGTTTCGTACAATGCTGTGTAAAGATCACGGAATGCCTGAATAACCACCTTGGGGGATGCACAGGCACCCCCCCGCAGGGGACCGCAAAAGAGGTGCCTGCATCAGGGTCACCCTAGCATGGCAGAGCCTATGAAGCATTTGGCTAGACTTATCACCCCATTGGTAAATCCTATGCTGGGTGGCCAGCCAGGCCTCATTGGCACAGTCTGTGTGGGCTTGATGGAGCATTTATTGCACATGCAGCAGATTCCTGCAGGCCGTGGGGTCCGAGCCGCCCACCACAAGGTATTGGTCTCCAGGTCGCATACCTGGGCCAAGCGGCGACCCTTTTCCCCGGTGCGGTAGCTTATGTCTGCACCCCGAATCGTGTGGCTTAAACACTTCCCACAAAACAACTGGATACTGGCATTAGCCAGCTTTGTATTGGAAGTAATCGGTAATTGCCTGACTCAGCATCTCCCTGTACGCCTCATCCCGGAGCAGCAAGGGGGACATGCGCCACCTATAGGGGGCTCTGTTAGTTGACAGTCGCAATTTAAGTTGGATCGGTGAATGGTCCGACAGGCCTCGAGGTAGAATAGATGTATGTGCCACCCTGTGCATATAACTATGTGGAAGGAATAAATAATCCAGATGTGAAAGAGTGGGGTGAAGCGATGACGTGTATGAAAATCCAGCATCCCTCGGGTGTAAGGCACGCCACGTGTCCACCCATCTCAGAGTATGTGCGAGTATATTCAATTTGGATGTAATAGGGGGTGTATCAAGTTGTCGGGCTCGCCACCTATCCAGTGGACCCATAGTATCATTCCAATCATCCCCTAATACCACAAGCCCTCCCGGGAGGTCCCCCCAGAAATGCGTTAGTTTATCTATAAACGTCTGACCAAGAGGCGGAGGGGCGTCCATGCTACCCAGTGTAATCTGTTTACCGGCCAAAGTACCAGAGACCACTGTATATCGACCCCCCGGGTCTAGCCAATGACGTGCGATTTGGAGTGGCACCCAACGATGGATGAGAATGGCAGTACCCCTTGATCCCCGTGCGAAGCAAGAATGATATACCGTGGAATATCTGTATTGGGCTAGGCAAGGGGCCTTCGCGCCCAGGAGATGCGTCTCCTGGAGCAATAGGACGTCAGCTGCATTCCGCTTCACCTAGAGAAGCACTGCCCCTCATTTGATTTTACTAAGCGCCCACAGCACCCATACTTCGCGCAACACGTAGTATCTGTCGCAGTGGAAACCCATCTCAGGCCCCCAACAGGATGACCCAAGCGATCCCTCCAATGGATCCCCCCCACCCAACTTACCCAACGTAACCCAAAACGTTCAGGGCGAGCCTCGTTCCAGTCCCTCCAGGGCCTGTAATAAAGATCCCCATCTTTAGAGCCCAATCAAGTCAGTGTGTGACCTCCGCCCGTAGACATTATCCACCCCAAGAAGGAAACATAGAGAAAACAAAATACTGTGTCCCATTGGAGTTCAGCTTCCGGGACCTGTCGGCTCTGGGGCACGCCAATTGGAGCGGGATCAGTTTCGCCAGGAAGTCGCATCTCTACCCTGTCATCCACTCTGATGCGAGCCCTGGGAAGAATCAGAGTCCACCGGAGGCGGCGAGTGGGGTTTCAGTATACGTCTCTCATCAGTCCACACAAAGACTTCCTGTGGGGTATCAAATATGTCTTTTCATTGAATATCACCTTTATTCTGGCCAGAAATAACAAGGCATAGGATAAATTCAGTTAACGTAGCCGTCTCTTGGCAGCCACAAAAGACTGCCGCTGTTGCTACACCAACTTAGTGTAATCAGGAAGACCATGATGGGGTGGGAGTCGAAGACCATTTTATCTTTATGAAGCCGGGCATATCGAAGTATGGCGTCCCGGTCAGGGTAATTAAGGAGTCGGGCTATCACTGGCGTTCTCCAGGCGGCGGTTTCTTAGCCAGAGCATGATGGGCCCTCTCAACCACGAAACAGGAGGACATGTCCTCCGGGGACAGAAGTGCCCGCAGCCAGTACGAGACGAACTTGTCCATGGAGGCCCCCTCACAGCCCTCGGGAAAACCCACTAGGTGCAGATTATTGCGGCGGGCCCACCCCTCTGCATCTTCGACCCATGCTGCTAGCTCCTGCGATTGCTTGGTCAGTTTGTCCACCTTTTGCTGCAGTCCGGTGATGGTGTCCCCGACAGTTGAGACTCTGGTCTCCGCTTCCATAATGCGGTCGAGCGCCTTCCGTAAATCTTGGCGAAGGAAAGACTAATCCGTGCCCACGGCCCCGATCTGGGCCTTGAGGGCTGTCCGCGATTGTGTGATTGCTTCCAGCAACTTCGATGCATCCGATGATAGACCTTTGGCGGACTCCCCCCAGGAGGGTTAGTAGAAGGGGTAAAGCGGTCCATGGTATGCTGATTGGTCAGCCGCAGCACCCTGTCTATCCCTGCCCATGGCGACTGGGGAGCAACCAGGCGGCCGATTCAGCAAGCAACAGTAAATGACAGCAGGTACAGACAAGGGCAGCCTGAGCCAGACTCCAACACAGGACAGTGCTGCAGCCCAAGACACGCGCTTTAGATGATTGCGCTGGGACCCACCAGCAACAGCGGTCTCTTTGCGAAGGACACTTCGCAGGAGCAGCTAGACACAGTGTGATAGTTCCTGGAGAGGGACGGAGGCAACCCTGACACTACAGAACAGGGTCTCACTAAAGTGCCTTGAACCGGGCCGTCATGAGAGCCGGGGCCGCTCAGCAAATCGCAGCTGTGGAAAGTTGCCGGCACCCCTCACCTGAGCCCAGTGGGCACTTAGCCTCTCGTAGTACCAGTGGTAGGCCCCCTGGCAGCCCCTCACCACCACACCTGCGTTTCTAATCAGGGTAATCCCTCTGGATCTCCAGATAAGGGGGGGCGCCACCACACTGAAGGTCCACGGCCGACCTGCAGACCGTCTGATGACCAGACTCTCCCGTGCCAAGATTCAGGGCCACAGGAGCTGCGCCAGGCCGCACCAGGCCGCGATGAAGAAGATGGTGGAGGGGCGCCGGCTATGACGTCGCAGCGGGAGCCCCACGGTACCTTGTCCTCCCGCTGATCCTTTTACAGCTGCGGTGACCCCGCTCTATTTCAGACTCCATGAAAGGCAGGATAGGCGGCGGCCTCTTCAACCTCAGGCCCACCGCAGCCACGGCCTCGAGTGCCCCGTCTCTCGTCTCAGGCGTGGTGGCTGCTGGACGGGAGGCTGCTCACCATGTATCGGACACACCGCAGCCACCAAAACACGTCCGCTGGGTCGCGACAGGCACCGCAGCCAAGAATCCTGCCGGAATCAGGCTCGGGGTGAAGGATGATGACGGATTAAGGCCCTTAGAGGGAGCGAACAGTGGAGCTCTATGGAGTCACGTCCGCCATGTTCTGCTCCCAGGCCACGCCCCCTCTTAGTCTAATTTTTTCATCCCATCAAGAAGCCTTTCAGTGTTCTTCCAGGATGTTAAATAGGCTACAGGAGGGTGCCATAGGCTAGGGAAAGAGGCAATGGTAGCTTCCAGAGCCTCTGTTGGTACTGTGCTTTGCCAGGCAACACAGACAGGGTGGAACCACAACCTGCTCAGCTCAGGGTCGGACTGGCCTATAGGGTAATCAGGCAGTGCCTGATGGGCTGGTCTGACAGATCAGTGAGAGGGCCGTTTTTTCAGTAGTGTGTGGGGTGGTTTTATAGCCAGGTGGGCTGGTTAATACTGTTGATTTCCCTGCTATTAACATAAGCATTTACTGCAGCAAAATGTATGTAGTCTCCCATACACTGAAAAATACCCATTCAGCATGACATTTCTAGATCAAAACTGATCTGCTTTGCAAATGTAGGCCACTTTTCTAGCCATGTGGTTTCTTAATGGGGCCACTTTTATCTTGGTGCCCAGGCCTATTTATTGTGGCAGTCCGATCCTAGCACAACCTCTTTAAAGAGACTCTTCCTCTTAGATGTACCTGGTGCTCACACTAGGAAGTAAACATCTAGTAGACAGCTCTACTATATACCCTCTATTTGTACAACATGATCTTACTTATTGTAAGAAGTTTGTCTAAAAGGAAGTGGGGGACTGTCCCATGTGCCAAATCACAAAGGTAAACCAGTCTGGGTAGATAACCCTTGACTTAGACCTTGCTTCCAAAGGTGAGATCAAAGTTGCACCATGGAGACTGAAGGTGAGCTTTAAGATGCTCTAGAAAAATCTGTTTACTCTGGAGATCTTCTTCTTGCTAGGTCTTGTGGAATTATGTTTTCAGCATGGTTTTCCATAACTGAAAGAGCAGAGCTATTAGGTGCAGGTAAACTGAGACGGACACCTACCTTTAGGCCTGTGGTTAATTTGTAAAAAAAAATAAGCACCGGGGCTCTCATCAGTAGGCAGCTTGCACCAGCCCATTTCTCCTGTTGGAGCCACTTAAAACTTGGAGTAATGAAGATTACTGGTAAGCAATCCAAGCATTGTGTTATCATCTCCTTCCTCGTTCCAAAGAGTCAGAGTAACAGAGATTACCAGTAAGTAATCCAAGCACAACCTCTTCATTTGCTTCTTCATCCCATTCCTTACATATTGAGGTTTAGCCTGATACATTCCAGTATGTTAGCACTGCGATGAAGAAGGAAGACTCGGAGTAATGAAGATTACCAGTAAGTAATCCAAGCATTCCGTTATCATCTCCTTCCTCGTTCCCTTCCTTACATTGTGATGTTTAGCCTCATGCATTCCGAAGTGCAAGTACTGTGACAAGGAAGGAAGACTAAGAGTAATGAAGGTTACCAGTAAGTAATCGCCCAGACTTCCTGACACATGCCTAGTGGCGGAGTGTTTATTTTGCACTGCTCTCAACTCCTGTTGCCCGATAGTCGGCTTCTAGCGCGGGGACACAACGGTGGTGTAACCATACGCTCTATAAATGGATAAATAAATAAAGTAATCCAAGCACTACCTCTTCATTTCCTTCTTCATCTCATCCCTTACATAGTGAGGTTTAGGCTGATGCATTCCACTAGGTAAGTACTGGGATGAAGAATAAAAAATTGGAGTGATTAATATTACTGTTAAGTAATCCAGGCATTACCTCTTCATTACCCATGACCACTAGGTAATCAAGCACTGGTGCCGGTACAGATTTGATGGTTATGAGTGGATTGCACCGCACGAGAAACAAAAGCTGTATTTCATTATCAGTATACAAATAACAGCTGATTACTCGCGTATAAACACTCAACGCGAGTCTTAATTGAACTGTTTTCAGAAAGCAGCCTTGATTAATGGAGCCACCGAACTCCATAAATTCACCCAGGCAACCGTCACAGAGTGTCTGCAAATCATTAGTTCAAAAAACGCTATAAACATTCAAAGACAAGAATCAAAAATAGCTTAATTGCAGCTGTTAATATATGAAACATAATTTGTCACAAAACCAGGCAAAACTAAACAAAGCAGCATGCGCCAACCAAAGACAAATTTGGAATCCAGCAAGGAATACTTTGCTAAGCCTGGAGCCAGAAACCATCAACAGACACAAGCGGCTTCAAAGGGTAAATCCTGCGGCAGGGCGAGTGCAGACGTCACAACCCTGGCTTCGTGAAACGACGGAAGAGGGGTCACCGAGCCTTAGGCAGGGTAGAAATGTGTAAATACTCTCCTGACCGGAAGCACTGCTGATTTCATCATGGCTGTGTCAGGAGCCACTAATTGGCTGCCTCAGTAGAATGCTCAGCCCAGTGCTGGCGCCACCGTGGAATTATTTCTGATATACCAACGAGAGGAAATCACAAGGCAATGAGCAAAGTTATTGGTCAACCCATTGTTTCCATCATGTATCTCAGAGAGATAAAGAAGGGCACCTTAATCAATAACAAACAAGGTCATTTGTAGGTCATGTGTCTCCAAGCATCTTTAGACCGTAGATCACCTGATTTTGAGACAAATGTTTCTCAGCATGCTTGATTGGAAATAACACCACATTGCGAGGACATTTATATTTCACATTTAATTTATTGGAGACTGGAAATATTCATCATTCACAATCATCTTTTTCCAGTCCATTTAATGTGACATCTCTACTCACAAGCTATAAAATAAGAAGCATCACCGCTCTACTAGAATATCTGGAAAAGACAGCAGGAAGTTTCATGAAGCTCAAAATAAAATTGTTCTAATCACCACCTGAATTTACATGCGTTTGACACAAAATAAATGTTGCATATTCATTTATTTCTTCCCACAGGATATATTCCACATTTTGGCACACATCTGCAACTGATAACATAAGAAGGAGGGTGACATGATCAATTAGGGAAGATGATGATTTTGTGAGGCCCACTTGTACTGTATTGGATAAACTACCCCATATACTGGTTTTTGGATCACCAGCTGATTTTTGGTGGGTGGGAAAGTCCGAGGCATTTTATTTGCAGAGTTTTATATAACGCGACCTAGACCCGAACCGAATCAGGTATCACAGCGCTTTACATAGCACCAGTTACGTTACAGGAGGACGGACACACGCTCATTTTAAGAACAGGGAGATTAAGTGATTTTCCCAGAATCACAGGAGGTTTTGGCGTCGTTACCGAGACTCGAAACCCAGGTCCTCAGGTCCGAGGTAGAGCGCCCTAGCCGTTAGGCCAACTCCTCTCCCCATTAGTTCAGAGACGGAGGTCAAATGTCAGGCTCAGTCTTCTGGGCAAGTGCTACTTTTTTAACACTGGGATTAGAGTTTAATTTCTTTCTCGGATTATAAAGTGAGAGTTTTTAAAGAGAATTAAAGAACACCGTCTGGCTGGAGTATAGGGGGTGTGAAAAGAAAGGCAGTAGTTCTTTTTGGAATGCAAAACAAAATGTAAATACCTGTAAACGAACTGTCTGTATTCAGTTAGGAAAGCAAAAATAAAGCAATTTATTTGGTAATTCTAAAGTATGCTGGAAAATAGACTTTAAAAGGATCAAAACAAATCAAGACATTTTACTTGGTGATGCACACATGATACATACTCACCCGATCTACACACATTATCACTTGTGTGCTATATAGTTTTATCAGTAAAACTATTTTTGTGCACAGTTAGAGGCCAATTCAGTATAAAATGTGCTGTCTGTAAATGACAATGTGCTACTACTTGCTTCTTTAGATACATAAAAAGAAATCACCTCTCTACATGTCCATTAAAGGTAGGTGGGTCACCAACGTTTGTCGTTCTAAAAAGTGAGCCGTGGTTCTAAAATGTTTGTCAACCACTGTCCTACAGTACATGCTGAGGATACTGAAAGTTATGCAATAGTTATGTGACCATAAACAAGAAAGATACCAATTGATGGGCTCTTTTATCAGGTCACAGACCTCTAAGGTCACTTGCAATATTCTTTAAATAAATATTTTGTACGGTATACACTAACACATGCTTATATTAAGTGTTGAGCCCCCTGCTCCTACTGTTGAAAGTGTTCTGGTTGCAAAATGTCAAATACATGTGAAATCTGCGTTCTAAAAACAAACACACCAAATATATCACCTGTAATTTTTTCTAAATATATTTGAATAATTTTGATAAAAGTCTCGATTAAAGTCAAATAGGCTCTCTTCTCGAGTAAATAAACGTGAGCAAAAAATAAAGATCTTTTCACCAATGTCTCCTTATCAGACACATGCAGAATTTTTACAGCAAGGAAGAAGAAAGGGTACTGAAAAGTTATTCTGCTTTTACGTTGTTCAAGTGGCAGTTGCAATTGATGGTGTACTTACAGAGCTGCCTTTCCACCATTACTCAGCCTAGCAGCAAGCATTGTGATATTACAGCTAAACTTTTATAATATATTACAATAAAAAAATGATGTTCTTTTCTTATTAAAGGAAAGTAGTAATGTCAGAGGTAGATTTTTATTTTTAAAAAAAAGATAGAAACAGGGATTTATATAAGCAATGTAAGCTTCCAAGCAAAATATGTAACATAAAGAACACTCTTCTATTTATTACAATGATGTTGCATGTCACCGAGGACTTTTGTGACCATATAGAACAAGACTGATTCCAGTGTTGTTATAGATTTGTATTATCAGGCTTTCTGTAATGTGTCATAGTCACTGTGGTACTGTGAAGGTGATGTGGTGTCCAGTGTTGCTGTATGATGTGGTACGGCATAGTGTGGTGATGAGGTGTTGGGAGGTGTGAGCTTGCGTTACATAGGCTGCTCCATTGTGCTATATTGTGGTTTAGCGTTAAATGATTTGATGTGGCACTATGAAATAAGGTGCGATATAGAGTTTACAGTCTGTTGTTTCTTGGACCTAAATCAGCCAACTGCTGGCCTTCACTTGTATATGAAATTGGGCAGTTTGTTCTCTGTTGAGTGTTGGAGGCTGCTTAAAGCACATTGGAAGGGCAGTATGAGATCTGCCTTTGTAGAGTTTCCCTCATAATGTTGATGAGGTTTATTCTAACCCAATTTGTCTCAGTACCAGTGATGTGTTGAAGCTTCACTGAGTGGCTGCACTTGGTCAAAGTAAACTGTTTCTTAAATTGGCAATATCAGTAAAATAGTCCCAGCTCACTGTATTATTATGTAGGGATGATTTTATCACACTATACTTATTGAGCATGGACCTCTTTGGCATATCTATCTAGAGGCCTGTCAGCGCATTACCAAAACCTTGTGAACCAACTATGGAGACATTTCACAAAAGCATTTATGAGTTTGGTGTGTAATATTACAGGAGTACTCTTTTTATGTACTCATATGTACCCTTTACTTCTGCCCCAAACATCTAACTGTCTATCAATAAAAGTACAAAGAGGGCATAGTTCTTTCTCTTTGTACTAATTGTGTATGACTATTCCCTGAATATTTCCATTGTATTCTTATTTTAGATGCTTATGAACATTTGAAAAGGCATTTAAGAGCAATAAAAGAGTACTATGAGTTCCCCATTAATTACTCCAAAGTACTTTGTGAATAGGCCCCAGTGTGAAGTGTTCTGCAAACGAACCACTGGCACCCTGCCAACTTGGCCTAAAGTAGCTCTCACGCTTTGTGGATGCCTCACATATAGGATGAAAATGCAACAGCTTGTATGGGGGATATTGCCAATTTTTCTTTGTATGTATGTGGACAAAATCCAGCTGAATTCACTAAAGCTTATAGATATTCACTTTACAACATCTGTGCTCGTATAGGCTCTTGAGAAAGGTAAAATCAATGTGTATCAGCAGAAATGTTTGACCATTTGAGAAAATCTTAAATCAGAATCATTATGAAAATATGATCTGGCGCCGATGGGCCAAAAATAATTTACGGGTTTCTCTCGAGTTAAGGAACTGTCCCCAAGCTTATTTTGGATAATGGTTATTTCTAAAGAAAAATAGATTAAATTGGCGACTAAAATGACAGAAAAGAAACAGTCAATAACAGCCTTTAGTAAGGAAAACTTATATAAATATGCTTTTGGATAACAGAAGATAAACACTGGAATATATTAGATAACTTAACGATTGATCCAGTAAAACCATAGAGAAAATAGTAGTTATCTATGATCCAATGAATGAAACACAGACTGCAATCGTACTACAGATTTATTCACAGAGTAGGCCGGATTAGCTTTTACTGATCCAGACATTTTTCCATCATGGATGCCAGCAATACTTTTTCATTTCTCTTATGCCCCTATTTTAGTGTACACCTTATCTGCATTTTTCTATTCACAATGTGTTGGCTGGAATATTTGTGTGATCCTAATAGCATTGTTATTGATAGTTAGGTATGTGCTTCTCAAATAATGTAACAGAGTATTTGTTATTTTTGCGTACCTAATGTCAATGCTTTCATATGTTTCCTAATATTCTGTCCATATCATGTACATGTTTTTATTTGGATGTTTTAGAATGTATATGGATTTCATGTGTTTTCCTCTCATATTATGAATCAATAAGTAGGACATCCCACTGCCAAGGGCAATAAAGATTGTTAAGGACCTCAAACCCAAGTTTATAAAATGCGGAGGTCCTTTATCAACCTTTCCAGCATGAGGCGGAAGGGCCATTCAGCTATTAGAACATTCTGTTCATTGGAGTAGAATAATTAAAAAAAAAATTAAAGTAGAAGGTGTGTACAAGCCATTATAAGCCCTGAGTCACTCCGTTGAGTGCAGGTGCGGAGAGTATGGCCCAAGTCGGAGAATCCGGCCTGACTGCGGATGTAGAGATACAACTCGTAAATGACCTCTGTGTATACCAAAAGTCATAAAGTTAGACTTTTGTCTCAGATTACCTTTGTGAATCGGGCCCAAAATGCTGTTGCTGGGTTCTCCTCATGTTCTTAAATTCCCATCCATTTGACTAGCTTTATCTAATTTTTCAGGCACAAGACTGCATCCTTAAGGAGGTTTAAGTATTTGGATATTCATCGTGGGACAATCTTAGAAAGAGGTCCCAGTCATGAGTTTTTGTGCCTTGTGCCATATTCCCAGAGAAATATACTGAGATGTGACCATCAACAACTCAAGATTGGACTATTGTGACTTAATTTGTGTGGGTCTCTCCTCATATTGATTAAAAAAGGCTTCAATATTCTCAGAATTTTGGTGAATGCTTAATCTGCTGACAAAAAAGATGCACACATTTAACTAAACATTAATGAAGGTCACTGACCTCTGGTTAGATCCTGTGTTATCTACAATTGTTGTTTTATGTGTAAAGACTTCCACAACTTAATTCTATTTTATTTTACGTGCATCTGCTCACCATCTATGAAATGCTCATCAGATGAATGAGCAGTGGGGCAGGAGATTCTTTGTGCAAGTCCAGCAGGTCTGTCATGCCCTGACTTTGAGAATTTGTATCCTGAATGTTCTATACTTTTACAGGCCTGTTCACAAATCTGTGACCCCTTCAAACCCAATGTTTTTCATAGGGCAAAATAAAAGGTGTTTTTCTGATTCCTCTTTTACCCACCCTTATCCAGCACTTCACGGTCATCTCTATTGCATAAATAGACAAATCCAGAACAAATACAGATACTTTTATCTCAGTGGTTCTTCTGCTGCTCTGTCAGCTGAGGAACTACGCCTAGATGTAGGTAATAGCAAATTACCGAATGGTAAATACCGAATTTTACCGATTCGGTATTCACTATTCGGTAATTGCTATGTAGGTAAAAAATTCGGTAAAAATACCGAATTGGTGAGATTCGGTAATTACCGAATCAGTATTTGCCATTGATTCCTATGGGCCTTGAAGCCCATAGGATTCAATAGCAAATACCGATTCGGTAATTACCGAATCGGTAAAATTACCGATTTTACAAGGGGGACAGGGTGTCACTTTGACACCCTGTTGCACCCCTGTTTCTGGCTTGTGTGCCATGTGACACACAGACATGCCCTAAGGGCATGTCTGTGTGCCACATGGCACAGGTGTACATGCACAGATGTGCATGTACACTGGAATTCGTTATTTACCACGGAATTGTGTTCCATGGTAAATAACGATTCAGTACGGGCCTGTGGCACTGATTACAGTGCCACCTACATATTGATTTACAGAATCGGTAAATTTACCGATTCGGTATTTTACCGATTCTGTAAATTTACCGAATCTGTAAATATACCGATTCTGTAAATTAGGCCTACCTACATGCCAAATCCCAAATACCGGTCGGTAATGGCCGAAATCGGCCGTTACCGACCGGTAATTGGCGACCTACATCGGGCCCTACATAGCAGATCTTCTGCATTTGTTTCGACTCCATTAACCTATGTCAGTAAAACTGAGATAGGTTAATTCCATTAATTGAATGGAATTGGAAAGTTACCATAGAAATCTCTATGAGGATTATTTGTTGTGATTAACCAGTGAAAATTACACAACCACTCACTTTGAAGAAAGGAATGTGAAACAATTTCAAGATTACAGTGGGCAAAATAGTAGCAATGCATTCTAGTGTGGAGTAGTAAGAAACAATCCATGACATCTCACCATCATCGCCTGTAGCCATGCATTGACTCAAAACAGAATGGGTAAACAATTGTTCACTGTAGATTCTCCACCTTTTTCCTTGAATTACCATGGATCTAAATTTTTATTTAACTGTTCAGGCAAGATGGCCGCCGACAGACCGTAGGAGGTAGCAGCCCATTAGCCACTCTCCTTATGGTGGTGTACTGATCCTGTCCTTAACCAAATTTTGCGAGCCGTTGCGAAGAAAACAAGAGAGTATGCGGTAATGCAGTAACTAATCAGGCATAGAAGTGATGCTGGAAGACTTCAACAGCCTGGCAACTACTGCTGAGTGGTTGGCTGCACGAGTGGGTGCCCGGTCCGGGAGTAAGCAGAGCACCGTTTGGCAGTCAGCCGCATTAATACTTAAAGAGACGGTAACTCACCTCCTAGAGAGTTGGAAAGCTGTCAAGCGGGTCATGGCCCCGAAAAGCGCAGAGGGCAGTAAAGGAGACCTCGGGGAGAGAGGAAGAACCTGAACTTGGACCTATAAGCGATTCTGATATTCCCGCGGCGAACTCAAGAGCTAAGGCTCGACAAAGAGCACAGGCTCGGAAGGAGGCTGCCAAGAAACGTGAGGAAGAGCGCTGCTTAACGAGTGAAAGAAGGAGACAAGATCGGGAGGCTGACCGAAGGAGAAAGGAGTTACCTGGGAAGGGACTCTTCATGGTTCCCGGCGCTGATCCCCAAAGAGAGGTGTTTCTGCGGCAGCCAACGCTCTTTGAGTCTTTTCCACCGCCCCGGGTGGGGCAGGTGCTGACAGCGGCACCGCTGGTAGCAATGGAGGCGGAGACTGCTGCTGAGTCTGCCGCTGAGATTGCCACAACAGGAGCGGCGGTGGTGGAGGTCGCGGAGCGCTCGACATCAGCAGGGGTCACAGAGCACTTGGCGCCAGAGAGTGCTGAGATTACTACGGGGGCAGGAGCAGCGGTATTGGAGACTACAGAGCGTCCGGCATTAACGGAGGGAGAGACTTCCATGGGGGTTGCTGAAGCCGGAGCAGTGCAAGTTACAGAGCACATGATGGGAGTTCCTTTTGTAGGAGGGACTGGTCATTGTGACGAGAATGACGTGGACAACGAGTCGCAGGAATCACAGCCCGTGTTGATGGCTGGTGTACAGATGAGTTTGGGAGAGGAGCACTTGATAGGAGAACCGCCCCAGACGGAGATTCAGACCGAGAATCAGATCGAGAATCAGATGCCGCATAGAATAACGAGCAACCTGGACACAATGATGATTAAGCTCAGCACCGAGCAACAAGGTGAGCTACAAGGGGATGGGCTCGGAGCAGGGGTAGAAGCTAACGATCATTTAAACAAACAGGCGGTCTCCGTAGAGGGGAGTGTGAATGTAGCCCCCATGCAAGGAGGAGCCCTATCTGGTGACATAGACGCTATGCCTCTACTCTTGGTATCTGAGCAGAATGGTCAGCAAGTAGGCATACCTAAGAAGCAAAAGGGAGCTAATCGTATATTAGTACACGCAAGCAGTGGCGCTATTCAAAAGGAAGTCACCAAGAAACTTGATAGACCTGATAATGTTTTATTACGGGATTCCAGGAGGCCGAGTTGCGTGGAAAACACAAACAACTTTGGGCATTTATCTGTTACAGGCTCACCTAGCGACGAATGTTTTTTTACAGGTAATGATGATGATAAGGAGGAAGAAGATGATGAAACAGACCTAAGCACCACCTCACTCACAGAATCAGATCCTCCCTTATCAAGTGGCTCTGAAGAATCAGACCTTGACACTTCAGAATTAGAGACGGAACATAATACTGCTTTAAAAAGAAACCCGAAAGTTAAAAGTTGTAAGCCTAGGGGAAGGCCTCGTATGAGAGTCAGGAGGGCGAGGAGCACGTTACGAAGAGGGGTAGCTAAGAGATGGATTGGGATAAGACAGCTACTTCGCAGGTATACCAGGATGAAATAACTAGTGGTGGGCACCAGGCGAGGCAGGAACAGGAACAGGGCCAGGATCAATCTCAAGGTCCTCCAGACACGTATACAGCCAGGTTTGATCTCCTATTCTCTACCTTGAAGCAAATCCAGGGGGAAGCTCGACTGGAGAGCCAAAGAGCCAAGCGCGCTAATAAGAAAATTCAAGGATCTCTCCATAAAGTCCATGAAATGTATGCTGAAGTCTCTGGCAGACTGACGGAGGTTGAACAGAGGACTGGTAAAATGGAGGATGAAGTGCTAAAGATACAATAATTTAGGCAGGAACAGGAGAAAACAGCGCCTGATGTACTTTGGAAACTTGAAGATTTCGAAAACAGGCAAAGGCGTAATAATATAAGATTGCTTGGAGTGGAGGAAGGGAAAGAGGGAGGAGATGTGAGAGCTTTTGTGGTGGAGTTGCTGAAAGGTGCATTTCCAGAGATGGACAACTGGGACTGGGACAAGGAGGTGCAGCGAGCGCACCGGTTTCCCCTCACTCAGAAAAAGAGCAATGTGGGCTCCAGAGCAAGAGCTATTCTTGTATATGTGGGAAACTATCTATTAAGAGAGGAAGTAATCATGAAGGCAAAACCAATGAAGAAACGAACTTTCAAGGACATAACTTTTTTCGCACGTCCCGATTTTTGCCATACAACAGTGGAGAGGAGATGGCGCATGAGACAACTTATAACACCCTTCCAGAGTCTAGGGTGTGAAGTGTATTTGATGTTTCCCTCTCGCCTTAAAGTAGGACGTAATGGCCAGTTCGGAGTATTCTTCTCTGAAATAGTTGCACAGGAATATCTGACCTTCCTCCGGGAAGAGATGGCACAAAGGGAAGGGAAGGCGCAAAACGATTGGGTCATAGCCATAAGACAAACAGCACACATGACATAGAAATAAAAAGGAGGGACGAGGTCAGTACACCTTGGTCTTAAGGGTTTAAGAAGAATGATCACGGGAGGGTGGCTGAGGGAAGCTCCCTAGGGGGGGTTCGGCTGTCACATATAGGTCAGGATTGACCTATTTGCCAGTAAGGGAGGGGGGGAAGGGGAGGGCGGGGGGAAACTAGGGCGGGTGCAGGGCACGGCACGACACGTAAGAGTGAGATGTATTTCAGAGGGAGCAGTAGGAGAAAAGGAAGAATGGGCAAGGAGACGAAGGATTCAAGGAAGAAAGTTGATAAATGTTGATGTAAGAGATTTTATAAGATGCCGGAAGTGAAAGGTGGTTAGGGAATATGTGAGATTAGATGGTGGAGGTGTTATTTCATAAATTTAGTTATGGGTATTAGGTGTGTAACATGGAATGTATGTGGATTAAATGATGCTCAAAAGAGATCAAAAATATCAGTAGCCTTAAAGCAAATGAATGTGGACTTTGTGTTCATTCAAGAAACACATGTTATGGATACACAAGCATACTTTCTTAGTCAGCTAGGATTTCACTTATTGGTAAACTCTAGACAAGGGGTAAAAAAGAGAGGGGTAGCTATTTTAGCTAGGAATAAAAATATCTTGACTAGGAAGAAAGCACAGGATCAATGGGGGAGATGGGGAGTGGACAACGCTAGTAACTGTTTACGGTTCAACGGAGGATGATCCGGAGATTTTTCAATTTTTAGATGTGGAATTAGCTACCTGGGCACCTAAAATTATTCTGGCAGGGGATCTTAATATAAATGGGGCAGATGGACTAGGACTGGGCTCCTTTGGAAAGTACCAAGGTAGGAAGAGGAGAGTAAACCAAGCATTACAGAGCCTAGTTCTAAATAATGCTCTATCAGATGTATGGGGGAAAAGAGATTGGATAATAAAGGTTATACGTACTACTCAGCCCCACACCGAACCTGTGCCAGATTAGATTATTTCTTTGTCTCAAGCACAAATATATCAAAGTCAAGGATAGACAGGCTACCACGGATCCTTAGCGATCATAATCCTTTAGTACTCACAATAGTAACGAAAATAAATGCTAGACAATATACAAACTGGACCTTTGAAAGAGGGCTGCTAAAAGAGGATAAATATATAGAGCACATGAATAAATGGATTAGTGATTTTTTGGGGGTTAATAGGGGCAGTGCTGGGATAGGGGTGGTTTGGGATGCCTTTAAGGCAGGGGTCCGGGGGAAAACGATGAGTTTTAATTCTTATAGGCGGAAGCAGGAACAGCTGAGGAATTCAGAGTTACTGGAAAAAGTGCTCAAGGCTGAGGAGGAGTTCGAAAAATGCGTTCTGACTGGGACACGACTGGATAATGACTTGATAGAACTTTTGAAAGCAAAAGGCGAAGCAGAGAGTGATATTGCCAGTAAGGCAGCTAAAATATATACAACTAAAAGGGAGAGGTGCTATGAATTCAGCGAGTCAGTAGGGAGAACTCTGGCTATCCGGGCAAGGCAGCAAGAAGCGACAGGAACAGTGAGAGAGATTAGGGATACATCAGGCAGGGGCCACACAGACTCGGAGGAAATAAGGGACGTTTTTAGGACTTTTTATGAGAAGTTATATGATGACGAACTAGCGGGCGGAGATACCCGGAGAATTAAAGAGGACCTTCAGGAGTACCTCCAGGAGATTCCGGTAGACATATTAGAGGAGGAGGATGCAGAGGGGCTAGAGGGGATTCTGCAGGCAGAAGAAATTAAGGAAGCGGTATGGAAACTTCCTTCAGGGAAAGCAGCGGGCCCCGACCAAATACCTATTGAGTTTTATAAGGTGTTTTGGGATATTCTGGAGGGGGATATAATAAAGATAATGCAGCAGGCACAGTCGGGTGAGTCCATCCCCAAATCATGGGGGGGCGCAGAGATAGTAGTAATATTGAAAAAAGGGAAGACTCCGGAGGAACCGGGTTCATATAGGCCCATCACCTTAATGAACTCAGACGCTAAAGTATTCTCCAAAGCATTAGCATTAAGATTTGCCGGAGTGATTGATAAAATGGTGAGCAGGTTTCAACATGGTTTTATACCGGGAAGGGGTACTACCCACCACACACGCAAAGTAATAACCCTATTTGATGCCACAGCAGTCACAGGAGACCCGATGGCAGTTATGTTACTTGATGCAGAAAAGGCATTTGATCGGGTCTCCTGGGACTATCTCTGGCATGCACTAGAAAGATCAGGTGTCAAACAGGGATTTCTCAAAGCGATCCAGGCATTATATTTAAATCCAGTAGCGGCTGTCCGTGTGAATGCTGGGAATACGGGACAGTTTAGAATAAAAAGAGGTACAAGGCAGGGGTGCCCCTGCTCACCGCTTCTATTTGCCATATACATGGACCCACTTATTCGCAGAATAGAAGCGTGTGAGTTGATTACACCACTATCAACACTCATTGGGCACTGTAAAATCCTAGCATGATGTTGCTGTAATCACCCCAACCCCGATTGAATCCATAGAGCAAGTTGAAATTGAGGCTTTGAAATTTGGGAAGATCTCGGGTTATAAATTAAACACGTCTAAAACGCAGATAATTAAAAACTATTATACTATTTGTACAGACAACCGAGTGGCGCAGGCAGGAATATACTTAGGTGTAACTATTTCGGCTGATCTGGATTCCCTGGTAGAGAAGAATGTCTCTCCTCTAATCAAGAAAGTACAGAAAGACCTGGATAGGTGGGACAACTTGCAACTGTCAATTGTGGGGCGGACAAATATAATAAAAATGTTGGTTCTCCCAAAATTTTTATATTTTTTTAGAGCAATACCTTTGTTATTTGATGCCAAATTATTTAAAAAAAATAGAGCATATGATTAATAGATTTATCTGGGCAAAAGGGAAAACTAGAAGGGCCCTTAGGTTTATGACACTCCCAAGAGAGAGGGGAGGATGGGGAGTACCAGATTTAAGGCTCTATTATTGGGCAGCAGCTCTTCAAAATATGGTAGGTTTACTGGGGGGGGGCAGAGTCAGAAGGCTGGAGTGAGTTTGGGACGCTTGCAATCTATGGGCTAGTCTTGGGAACAGAAGCTGAGAATGTGTTATTGAAATATACAGAGGTTAGTTACTATAAAAGGACAAGGTTTAAGACGCTTATGGCAGCATGCACAGTTTGGAAAAGTTTTATTAAAAGAACGGGCTTGGGGAAGTATAATTTATACACCAGGTTTATAGATAATCCAAGTTTTCCCGAAGAGATCTTTTCGGGTTCTACTTTTATGGAATGGGAAAGCAAGGGAATTAGAAGAATAGGGGATGTAATGGGGGAACAAGGGGTTTGTCAATTTTCAGAACTTCAGGCAAAGTTTAAGTTAGATACTAGGCATTTTTTTTTAAATATTTACAAATAAGGAGTTTCTTATTGAGTAAAAGGGGGGGACCATTGGGGTTTAGGAGCGACCCGGTTATGGAAGTGATCCAGTCAGGGGAAGATTGTACAATCAAGAGGTTTTATGCTGAACTGATTAAGTCAAAACAGGATGATCTCGAAAAATGGACAGATAAATGGAAAAATAATCTTGATATCAGCGGGGAAAGTTTTGGTATTTCTTTAGAAAAGGGATACTCGCTGCTATGTTCGGCACCATTACAAGCGCAACATTATAAAACGTTATATCATCTATATTACACCCCTGCAAAAATAGCTCAATGGGGAGGCACAGTGGGCATTAAGTGCTACAGGTGCGGAAGCTCGGAAGCTGATCTGGTGCATGTGTTTGCAACGTGTCATTTATATTTACTTAAAAAAGACATTGAAGGTTTTATAAATAACATACTAGGAACTGAAATTTTGTTAACCCCCGCAATAATCCTATTAGGAAGGAATGAGGAGGACGAGCAACCACAAAGCGGGGGGGTATTCTTATTTGTAGCAGTATCAGTTATGAGATTATGTATAGCGTCTGCATGGATAGACCCTATCCCTCCTACTTTCCATCACTGGTTGGCCAAATTAATAACAATGTATAATATGGAGAGAGAGATTTATGCAAGAAAGGGGAAAAGGGGAAGGAAACTGGGTAAGCTAATATGGGACCCCATTACACGATGGAAAGAGGGGGGGACCGAACGAACGCATTGAAAACCAGACATGAGCAAATCCTTGAGACCCATGGAGATCTATAAGATATTGAAATGTTACCCCTGAAACATTGGGAGAGGGATAAACATTAGACAATTGCTCTTGGTTAAAATGTACAAAAGAGAATATATGTAATATAATGAAAAGTATTTTGCTAGTAATTATATATGAAGATTGTCTGCTTTGCCCTTGATATGATTTATGTTTTCAGAGCTTGTACTGTTATCCTTTGCTTTTTTTTAAATTTTCCTTTTTATTTTCTTTGGGTTTTTTTTCTCTTTTTCTGTTGTATGAAGTAAGGTGCCGTGCCTTGTATGTAAAAGTAAAAATTCTTAATAAAAAGATTTTTTTAAAAAGGATCAAAATTTTTATGTTGACCTAGTAAATCAAACTGCCCCTTCTTCTGTGACATTTTGCCTGTCTTCCATATTGTTTGGGCCTTGATTTTGACATGGAAACCTTTGATTAAGAACTGCAAGATGATGTTATAGATCACAAAGATAGTGTATTTTTGTGCTGGTCAATCAATCTGAAGGAATCTCATGACTGTCATGACTGTCAATCTGTGATTACCACCTAAGAGACTTTCAGAGAATATCATGAATGTCATGTGAAATGTGATTTCTATGTAGAAGCCTCTTTTGAATTGATAATCATCTTAGACCAAGATACGATAAGTTCCTCCTAGACCGGAGCTGCTTATCTTCTCTCTCTGAAAATATGTCTCGCTTAATAGTCCTACCTATTTGTTGTCCAAATAATCCAAGATTTGTAAAAAACATTTGGACTACCTGAAAAAAATACTAAGACCCTCATTTTGAGTGACCAGTGGTCATGTGGGGCGGTGGTAACACTGCACATAGCATTACTGATAATAGGGGCTGTTATCATCAAGGGATCACTGGGCCTTCATTCTGCTATATAATCATGCATATCATGTGGGAATTTGCGGTTCAAAATCAGTTTCTGCATTGTGAACCCATAATTCTAGGCTTTTTACAAAGTCCTCCAGGTATGACCTTGAGATATTGTCCCTTGTAATCAATGTGAGAGAACCGCACCTGTGAATATTAGATGCTGTACTACCGTACTACTTGTAATTCTGTTTTGAGTGCCCTTATTTATTATTTATTTATTTATTTATTAAGTTTGTATAGCGCGACAGCTACCCGTAAGGGTTTCCCGGCGCTGAGAGACAATTGCAGCAAAAATACAATCCTAGGAGAATTATTGGACAAAAAGCCAGGTCTTCACGGCTCTACAAAAACGGATGTGGCAGTTCTCCATCCGCAGAACCAAGGGAAGTGAGTTCCAAAGTTTGGGTCCCAAGGTTGCGAAGGAGCTGCCGCCCATTCTCGAGAGTCTGAACTTAGGAATACAGAATAAGTGTTGGGAAGAAGAGCGAAGTGAACGGGCAGGGATATAAGGTGTGACAAGGGACTGAAGATAAGAGGGGGCAACTCCAATCTTGATCTTGTGCATAAAACACAGTGCCTTGAATTCTACACGGTTGTCAAGACTGAGCCAGTGAAGCTCCCTCAGTCGCTCAGTAATATGATCCCGTATTCGACAACCACAGAGAAGCCGTGCAGCAGCATTTTGAACCAGTTGGAGACGGCGTATGACCGCCTTGGTAGACCCCAGATAGAGTACGTTGCCGTAGTCCAATCTGGAAGTCACCAAGGCCGTCATCACGGATCTCTGGGTGTTAGGAGGTAATATCCAGAAGAGTTTTCTCAGCCACCGTAAGATGGTAAAGCAGGTGGCTGCAACTTTGTTGGCCTGATCTTTCATAGATAGACCCTTGTCGATAATGACCCCGAGGTTACGTACTCATTCTGATGGAGTGGGCAAGGAACCCATGGCCGATGGCCAGTGTCTCGGGCTCCAAAGACCAGGTTTATTTCCGAAGACTAATACCTCAGTCTTTCCGCTGTTCAATTTAAGAAAGTTGTGATTCATCCAACAGGATATTTCGCTGAGACCCGTTTGCAGAGAAGAGGAAGAAGTAGAATCAGCTTGGGATAAAGAAAAAACAATTTGAGAATCATCAGCGTACGTGAATAAATTTAAACCAGAACGATGTGCGATATGGGCCACAGGAATAACGTAAAGATTAAAAAGAAGGGGACTAAGGATAGAACCCTGGGGCACACCATGTGGGGACACATAAGTATTGGAAGTGGACGTGTGAGAGAAGTGCAGTCCGTGAGAAAAGATGTAAGCCAGTTCAGGGCTTTTTCGCCTATGCCAAAGGAAGCTAGGTTGTTAAGAAGGATGCTGTGGGATACAGTATCGAAGGCTGCACTGAGATCAAGTAGTATCAGTGCAGCCGTTTCATCTCGATCCAGTAGCAAGCGAAGTCAAGTTGGCAGCCCATACCCAGAGATTAAAATGTTAAAAGAGTCACATATACCCTTCCTTTAGATGTCAGTGGGGCAATTATATGAGGACTCAAAGTATGGGCACATTAACTGCTGCTGCAGGCACCCCAAAGGAAAACCACAACTGAGAATCAGAAATATGAATGTTGTGTGGTCTTGAGTCAGGGTGTTTTCACACCATCGTTAATATATGAACAGATCATTGCTTGATGCAGGATGAGTGAAGACGAATTTAAAAGTAGGGATATATACTTACAATCTTACAGCAGACAACAACAGTTGTAATGTTTTAAGCACAAAACTTTCAAAATAACACTTGTCAGATTAAAATACATCATTCAAGGTATTTTCGGATAAGGTTATGTCTTTAAAAAATAGTGTTGACATGCTTCAAAACATCCTGTACTATGTGATGGGCCCAGGTCTTATGTGAATCTTTTAGATTCACCCTTAAATGAAAAGTGAATAAGTATTCCGTTGTGAGAGAAACTGCAGTTTGGTCAACAGCAGCGGTGGTAAAAGCTAAGTTTTCTGATTTGCAAACAAGAATGTACTGTGTAAGATGGCAGGAGTGGGAATGGACCAAATATTATTTTTCCTTCCAGAATTGTGATGGTTAGGAAGGAATTGATGCAGTAAAATAATTTATTAACATTGAATACTAGAATGCCAGTTCGTAAATCTCCAGTGATAGGAATCTCCATATTCCTCAATATATAGTCAAATAATATTTATATGCAATTACTCACCAACATATCCTGGTGTTCCACAGGCAGTAGACATGACATCTCCTTTGCCTTCCATTTTTGACAACCCAAAATCACTAATCATTATTTTGGATTCTTCATCTTGGCTGTAGTACAAGAGGTTTTCAGGCTAAAACATGATCAGTAAACATTAGATTTTAGAGAACATACTGTTTACGTGAAAGGAAAGACTTAAAATATACAGTTTACACGAAAGGAATACATGACGGTCTAACTCCCAAAGAATAGAGCTTTCTGAGTCAATGTTAAACTTATGTGATTTTCTAGAATAGTGGAGCACATTTGAGCCATAATACTTTCTCATGTTACTTTGTCAGTCTTAACTTGTTTCAATTATATTGGAAATGCAAGGTAGAAATAGCAGTTTGGCAGAAACACTAATCAATACATTTTTATAAATTAGCTTTTCAACTTTATCTCACTCTGCGAATGTGCAGTTGCATCCAAACATTCCAACATAACAAAAGTTGCCTGCCCCAACGTCACTACCAAATTGGTCTTAGACTTCCATGTTAAATCGGTATGTCTCCACAATAGGCTCAGCCGTCTCTATTCCCTGATACTTAATAACAAAGAGAAGTAACCTTTGCATTCAGCTCACTATGAATTGGGATTAGGAAGTGGCAGCTGTATATGTGATACACAACTCCAACAGGTATTGGTTAGTTCTTACCCTTGGGCAACTTCTCAAAGATTTGACTATCTTTCCCAATTCCCTTATTGCAACCAGCCGCGGTCCGTGCAGGTAACAGCAGTGGGGCAGAGTAAGGGGGTATTTTGAGGGACGATGCCGAGGGAAAATTAATTATTTATTTAATTTTCCCTCAACATCGGCCCTCGAAATCCCACCTTACTCGCCCCCACTGCCCCACTGCTGTTACCAGCACGGACCGAGGCTGATTGTAACACTTGCCATGCTTTTTGGTACAATCTCCCTAACTGCCACTCTTTATCCTAACGGGAAAGGAATGTTAATTAACAACTATTGGGGAGAGGAGTTGGCCTAAAGGCTAGGGTGTGCGACCTGGAATCTGGGGAACTGGGTTCGAGTCTCGGCAATGACGCTGAACATCCTGTGATTATGGGCAAATCACTTAATCTCCCCGTGCCTAACAAAAATGAATGTGTCCTCTTGTAATGCAACTGGTGCTATGTAAAGCGCTCTGATACCCGATTCAGGTCAAGTTCGTGCTATATCAAACTCTGTAACAAAATAAAACTATGGACACAGCAAATGGGTTACCCTCTAGAAGTATAACATAGTCTTTCTGATGATCAAACATTTTAATATTAGATTTCGCTGACATACTCTCAGGTGGTTCGAGTTAAGTCAATAGAGAAAGTAATGGAAATGTGTTTGCACATTTTGTTGCAGTAATATTTCGGATCTTCATGTATGATTATCCTCATCTGCCATTATTAAAGTCCTATTGGAAATTTGAAAGCCCACGAACAATGTTTACTCACCAGCAACTCAGTCTGGGAATTGATGCTGTGCATTTCTTGCAGTGCAGGCTGGAATTCACGATGTAAAGGCTATGTTTATTTAATAGAAAAATACCCTGGCCTCTCCTTTTTCTAGCTTCTCAGATTATATTGAGGCACAGAACTGCTAGGTTATTCCAGGAGAATGCAGTTAATTTGGCCATATTTGTCCTATGCTAGAATGATTCCTAACTCACAAGATATTATAAGAAACGTATTTTGGGAGCAAAAGTTATTCAATATTTTTTAAGTTTAGCAATGCCATGTCTACAATTTTAAGCATTAATGACATAAAGAACATTGGCAAAACCATTTGTGTTGCACCACCATGTAACGTGGTACAAGGCACCTCAAGCTTGGGTAATAAAACACAGATGGCAGCCATATGAGGCACAGATCGAGGCAGGTTTCACAGAGACAGGGCACAAATACTGTGTGGTGTGTGTGCGCATTCCTGTATTTGCACACTGATGGATTTGCCAATGCATGTTTGTTTTCCTCAGTAAGGTGCCTTAAGAGTTAACGGGATGCACAAACATGGGTCCTGTGCTCACCGTACTGTTGGACTCAAGGTGTATCTCAGTAACACAAGACTGAGACCAGTCTAGAGGCTTCTTCTGTTCCCAATCAGATGGGAGATGGCTTTTCATTGAAAGCAGGACTGTTCCCACTGGAAAAGAGTTAAGGCAGATTTCCATATGGTTACTTCCTGTCCATAGTTGTGCAAAGAATAAAGAAAGAATGGATGAACTGGAATATGTTCCAGACTAATTACTAGGCTTTTGGTGAAATTGTAAGTAAGCTGGAATAATTTAATGTAAGTAATTACTCCATTACATGTGTAATTTGAAATTACCCAAATTATGAGATTAGGCCAGAATGAGCAATTAAGAGTTATTTAGGGCTAAAATCCTACTGCAGGAGCAGAGGAACAACGATCTATTGCTGCTCGTGTCCTGTAGTACTATTATCTTAGAGCAAAATGCATCCTTAAGCCCATTTTGCATGTGAGTGTGCATTTAATTGCATTCTATTTTATATTGTTTGCCTCAGCTCGATGAGATGGTGCAATGGGCTGAACAGTAGCCACTGACATATGCAGTTTTATTGCCATGAATTTGAATTCCAGAATGGCAGACTCATCTTTCTGAGATGGGTGGACGGAATGCCATAAATTATGTAATAGTAACAATGATTACTTATAAAGCCTAAAAACGGCACACATTTGGTAGTTAGAGCTATAAAAAATCAGTCATTGTTTTTTTATTTCTATATTAGTAGTAGATATCTCTCTGGAAGGATGAAAACCTGCAAATATTTAATATATGCAGAAATCAAGTTCTAAATTCCAGCAGTTTTATGTCCTAGCGTGCAACCTCAAAATAAATCACAAACAACATCTCACAAAGATGCTGAAGAGAAAAGACAGACTCAATTTAGAAGCACTACTCGGGGCTAAAAATTGGAAAAGTCATTTGCATCACACTGCAATACTCAGATGACATTCAGGACTCATATTTGTGTAATGATTTCGAATTTATTTTCAGACTATAAAACGTGCCGAAACGCACCACATGAGTCTCTGATAATTGTATTCCCGCGGGTCACACAAATGCCTGCTGGCTGCTTCAAAACATTTGGGGAAAAAAACATTTGCAGCCATCACCTCATCACTCTCCACAATCTAATCATGGTATATCTTAGAAACTGTTGCTGGTTTCTTTGGCTGTGCACATCTAAGAAACGTGATTTTAAGTATGTCCAGAAAATGAGGGTTGTCTGCCACCCACACGTTGGCGTCACATAGTAATTAGCCATAATACGTGTTCTAGCATCAATAGATTTAATAGAAACCAGAATGTGAATTTCCCGAAAGAAACTGTGCCTTGCTGTTATCAGAAAGAAAGCAGAAAGAGAGTCTGACGGTGGTCTTTTATGGATAGGGACTGTGGGAAAGGGAGCCCCTGGTCTCCAGCCAGTGGCTGACACTTTCCTTAGCCCAGATGAAAGTAGTCCAGATGAACATGCCTTATTCCTATAAAAATAACAAGACTTCTGCTTGGTCAGTACTGACCAACCTGTTATCTCCATGACCTGTTACTATTTTAGCTGTGCAAATGTTGATGTTCTACACATAACACATTAGTTTTTGTGAAAACAAATGGATGTAGTAGATGTGTGAAATAAAAGAAAAAGATCAGACACCCTATAGGTTCAATGAACTCAACACATGCCAAGTAGACTGAGCAGACAAAAGAAAATCAATGGCCACCTTTGAATTAGAACTTTAAAGAATCAAATACTTGTTAATGTACCAGAATCCTGTTTACATGCAAAAAAAAAAGTTTTAATTGTCCTCTCTTTGATTCCAATTCACTTTCAATTTGTTAAAATCTGATTTTCCTTCCTCGGAGTGTAACTTTTATTAGGGAGCCAAAATGTTATGTCTAGTTTTGTACAGAGCCCGCTGCTTCAACAGGCACCATTGTACCACTTTTAGTCAAATTGCTCATTGCCTACCGAATAAACCATGGCATTGTGGAATGGCCAACATTCAGCAATTTTCCAACTTTTTCAAAGAAAAACTCACAATGTTGGGAGTTATTTTTTAAAAAATGTTTAAAAAGTAAATGAATGTCCAGATGTGCTAAAAGTTTTATCCCCGTTTGTAGGGGAAAACTGAAACCAGGAATACACCATACACAGATGCTAGTGCAGGAAGGGTTACCTTCCTGCACATTAACAATCAATTGCAATTTGCTGTTTCTATGTGTGCTGCACAATGCAGCACACATGCAAATAATAAAAATGAGGAGAAATAAAGCATTTCTTCTCGTTTCGCCTGTTTAAGACCAGAGGCCATATGTATGAACACATTTTCCCATTGACACAGAATGGGTAACAACCTTTGATACATCTGGGCCTTGGTTTTTCCTGGCGTTGAAGTGGCAATAGAGGCTTGTTGATAGGTTTAAAGCAGTTGTAGTAGTCTTGTGGCACATATGCAAATATATTTAGGTCAGGAGGCCTCCTTGCCACACTGACCCTGTCTAAGTGATATTAATATATTTAGGGGTAGTGCACAAATACTTGCTATTTTTATTGTTCAATTATTTGTTTGTTTCTTTGTTTTTTTCTACACATGGGAGTCCTTTCGAGCACAAGTTCCTAACCACCTTTAAAGAGCTTTCGTCCTAAAATTCAAAGAGGAAATTGAGTTTATGACTCCAGATTATCAAGTCTTCAAATCCATATATAATTGCTTTTCAGTTCTGCACATAAACATTATAAAAACTGGCTATATATAGTAGAGATTAGAATTCATTATTTCATTTAATTTGTCGTTAAAACTAGTCGTTAAAACTAGTTCATAATTATACAAATTGTAAAACCAATTATAATGTAGAACAATTTCTGTGTTAGTGCAGAAAAATGGCTATTGTTATAACACGCATTGGCAAACCAATAGGTTTTGCATTGGCCTCCAGCCTTTTTGGTTCTTAATGTTTGTTTTAATTTCAAAACGTTATTATTGCAGGCGCCGTCAGGCCAGTAGCAGAACCCATAGGTCTGGCTTATAGGTGGAAGTGCATGAATGCTTCCAGATATGCAGGCACTTCTACAGCATTCATACACTCTGTTCCTCATTATCCATGCACACTGACACTGTCATTCATTCTTTCACCCATGCATCTGTTCATCCACTCATCGATTTATTCTTGCATCAACAATACCACAAAGAGATGGTCACCAATCAATGAAGAAGCACTTTAAATTATAAACAGATTCTAGTCTGTGAGATGGCTTCCATTTTTCAGTGACTGGTAGTCTTTGAGGGATGAAAGGGTGCCATTGTCAGTGTGAGATCTGTAGCCTAGGTGGAGTGTGCACCTGCTGTCAGTAGTGAGACTACTAGTGTGAGAGGTGTACGGACTCGGTCAGTAGATTGAACTGCTAGGCCATGTGTGGGGTGAGAGTGCTTCCAGTAATATATTACTGTTAGTTTGTGTGGGATGTAACAGTGCGGTCTGTATTGTGTCTATTACTCTGAGAGGGACACAATAGTGCTGTGGGGAGTGTCTTACTGCTACTTTGTTAGGGGTGTAAGTGTGGCCGGTAGCGTAACACCAATAGTGTGGGGTGTAAGAGAAGCTTTTGACAATGCAAGACTGTGAGTAGGGGGAAGGTGGTATCTGTAGTGTGAGACTGCTACTTTGTGAGGGGTGTGAGGGTATCCAACAGTAGTGTGAGAAAACTTGTTTGTGAGGTGTTCTAGTGCTGTCGGTGTTGTGAGTCCTCATTTTGAAAGGTGTGAAAGTGCCATCTGTAGTGTGTGTTTGAGGGTTGTGAATGTTGCAGTTGCTGCTATATGATGCTAGAGCGTGAGCTGTTAGAATGCTGCCAATGGTGTAATATTTCTATTCTGTGAGAGATGCAAGAGTGCAGTCTGGAGTGAGACTGCTAGTGTCAATGGGGTGTAGGAATGCCATAGGTAGTGTATGACTGCAACACTGAGAGGGGTGAGATTGTGGTCAGTATTGCAAAACTTTATGTCTGTGAGGGATGTGAGAGTGTTTTCTGTAATGTGTGCTTGTTAGCATGTGAGGACTGTGAGTGCTGTCTGGAGTGTAAGAATGATACTGTGAGTTCACTGCTGTGAGTGTGAGACTGGAAATCTGAGGGGTGTGAGAGTGCTGTCTGAAGTGTGAGACAGCTAATGTTAGAGGGTGTTCATGGTATTGTGAGCCTGCTCTTCTGAGAGAAAATTAAAGTGTGTGGTTGGTAATGTTACTGCTGCTCTGTGAGGATTGTTGTCTATAGTGTGAGACTGTCAATCTGTGCAGTTAGTAATGTGAGACTGTTATGATGGGTGTAAGAGTGTGTCTGATGTTGTGTAACTGCTTATGAGACAGTTATTCTGACAGATGTGAGAGTGCTTATCCGGTAAAGTAAAAACACTTGTTTAGAGTTTTATATAGCGCGAACTAGACCGGAGGATATCAGGTATCATAGCGATTTACATAAGCAACAGTTTTGTTACAGATGGACACATTCATTTTTGTTATGCACGGGGAGATTAAGTAATTCGCCCAGAATCGTAGGATGTTGAGCGGCATTGGTGAGACTCAAACCTGGTTCCCCAGTTTTGAGGTCCACCGCTCTAGCCCTTAGGCTACATCCTCTCCCCGAGTTCTTGAAAAAATGTGGGACAATGCAGCCCAAAAATTTGCAAGCATTAATGGATTTCTGAATTTCAGACAACCATATTATGTTTATTATACAAAGAGGTTGGCACTATTGTGCCAATTGGTTATCCTACTAACATCTTCAAGGATTTATAGAAAGACATAATCTCAACAGCACATATACAAACATGGGATAGCTTAATGACATGATATGATAAAATAATTTATACAGCGCACGTTCACCAACGGCTTCTTGGCGCTTTAGGACAGGCGAAGGACAGAACTGCAGGGAGGGGACATTAATCAATTAATCAAAATTAATCAAAAGCTTGGGAGAACAGCCAAGTCTTCAAGGCCTTCCTAAATGAGTGATAGGAAGGGATAAAACGGAGCAGAAGGCAAGGAGTTCTAAAAATGGGGAGCTTGAAAGGCGAATCTTAGTCCCCCAAGCCTTTTCCGCTTGAAAGGACAAACGGACAGCAGATTGGAGGTAGCAAAGCGAAGTACTTGGGAAGGAATGTATCGGTGAAGACGAGAGGAAATGAAAGCTGGGCCTTGATGAGTAAGGGCCTGGTAAGTCAAGCAGCCCACCTTGAAGAGGCTGCGCTGGATCACAGGGAGCCAGTGCAGGCTCCTCAAGAGAGGTTTAACAGAACTGGTCCTTGGCTGCAGAAAGACCAGTCTGGCAGCTTGATTTTGGATAAGTTGAAGTTGATGAGACTGATAGAGAGGAATACCAATATACAATGAGTTCACATAATCAATACGGGATATAACTAGACCCAGCGTGACTTGGAATAGGGCGTCATGAGTAAGGAATCTGCTGATCTTTCTGATGCGGCGAAGACGACAAAAACAAGCCGACATCACAGATTTAATTTGAGATTTCATGGACAGATCCTTACTAATGGTAACTCCAAGGCTCTTGACCGAGCTCACCGGGCAGGGAGCACTACCCAGCGAGTGCGGCCAGAAGTTGGAGTTCCAGGGGTTGCCCGGAGGTCCAGTGAGCACAAGCTCGGTCTTTCCTGGATTTAACTTGAGCTGATTAGCATTCATCCAACTACTAATATATAACATGGTTGACTGAAAGTTCTCAATAGAAGCAGGGGAAGAATCAATGTTAAAAATAAGCTGGAGGTCATCCGCATAATTGAAGATGACCACTGGTCTCTCCCGCAGCTTAGAAATAAGGGGAAAAATATAAAGATTAAATAATAACGAGGAGAGGGAAGAGCCCTGAGGGACCCCGCAGGTAAGGCCTTTAGCTTCAGACATGAAGGGGCCAAGACGAACTGCTTGCTTACGATCTTGTAAGAATGAGGCAGGCCACCTAAGCGGGGTGCCCCTGATGCCGGCGTTCTCGACCCGTTGAAGAAGGATGGAATAGTCAACGGTGTCGAACGCCGCCGACAAATCAAGGAGCACAAGGGCCTGGGAGATATTTTGATCAGCCCCCTTTCTAAGTTCGTCGTGAACTGCCACACTCACGGATTCGTTAGAATGCTGGGGTCTAAATCCCGCCTGATGTTGATCTAAGAACTGGGAGCTTTCCATGAAAGATCCAAGGCAACTGGAAACATGGGCCTCTAAGAGTTTGCCCAGAAAAGGGAGCAGAGATATTGGTCGAAAATTACTCAGTGTCGCCGAGTCTGCCCCGGGTTTCTTGAGGATGGGTGCAACAACGGCAGATTTAAATGTGCTAGGAACCACCCCCAAGTCGAGAGAGTTATTGAGCAGCGAGAGAGGCACATCCGGGAGACTAAGGAAGATCTGACGGGCAATGTGAGCAGGACAGCTGTCCGTAGGGGAGCCAGAACAGACTCTGCTAAGGAGAGATCAAAACATTTCCTGAGTGATCAGAGGGAAGTTCGAGAATGAGGAAGAATTGATTGGGATGCTGCCTGTATCAAATCTTACATCAGGTTTAGGAATACTTGCTTTAATTAGTGCTATCTTCTCAGTAAAATAATTATTAAGGGAATCACAAAGATACTGAGAGGTAGAAGGGGTCATCGTGATACGATCAGGTTTAGCAAGTTCATCAACTATGGTGAAGATCTCCCTCGATTTGTTAGAGGAATTAAGAATTTCGTCCGAAAAATACTTAGTTTTGGCCCCAAGAATAGCTGATTTGTATTCCTTCAGTGCAGCCAAGAAAGTGAGTTTCTTAAAAGGACAGTAATTTGATCTCCACTTGCGCTCGGTTTGTCGAAGGGCAAGCTTCATGTCTGTTAAGTCCTTGCAAAACCAACGCTGAGCATCGTGAGGACGCTTATTCCTTAGCTTCTTTAGTGGAACAAACGTGTCCCGAGCGTCTGCTAGCCAGGTGTGAATATTATCAGCCTGGGTATGAACAGACAAAGGGGAGCCTGACACCCCCAATGGGGAAGGAGTTGTGATAGCCAGCGAAAGACAGAGCGAAGGGATGTCTACTTGGCCCCAATTACGAATGAGTGGAAGATTAGTGGGACAGACTTCAGTGGCTGAGATTCTAGGTACAGTAAAGGAAATAAAAAAATGATCAGACCAAGCACATGGGCAGATCTGTAGGCTTAAGACATCCTGATTTAACGACCATAACTGGTCCAGGATATGACCCTTAACATGGGTAGCAGCATGGATATGCTGAAGGAAATTAAGACCAGTTAACAAGTCGGTGAACTCCCTAGAGGGGGCGCTTTCCTGCTGGGCATTAGGCCAATAGTTAAAATCCCCTATTATGAGGATTCTAGCGTGATTGATCGCCAGTTCAGCCGCCATACTGCCAAAAGAATGAAGGAAGCCATGAGACTGTCCGGGGGGGCGATAAATAAGGGCAAATGCAAGGGGAAAGATGTCCGACTCGAGTTTAAAATTTACATAATCCACCGACGGTATAGGAAGCATGGTAAGAGAGTTAGCTTTGTAGGAGTGGGAAATTATGGCAGCACCACCCCCCCCAGTTTTCCCCTGGGGCCGATTTGCCTGGAGGATATAATAGCTGTCAGGAACGGCAGCCAGGATATCAGGAATAGACTCAAGTGTAAGCCATGTTTCAGACAGCAGAAGTATATCAGGTTTAATTGTTTCTAAGAGGTAAAAAATCTCTGCTTGGTGTTTAACCAGCGAGCGAGTGTTTAAATACCAAATAGACAGACAATCCTGCCCAGCGGCTAAACAATCAGAAGGAGAAGTTATTTGTAAAGAGTTTGAATCAAAATCAGCGTCAGGCATTGCAGTGACGGTGATGGGGAAAGAATGTGAATGCTGCAATGAGGCAGAGCACTCGTGTAGAGTTAAGAGATGCTTATCGGTGGGCTCTAGACCACGTAAGGAAAGCAGCTTCTCAGGAGAGTAAACTCAGGTGGAAGGGCTTCCGACAGGGGGAATGGCCCCTGGTCCCGGTCTGGCACGGACGGGCGCAGACTGGCTTGCCTTTGGCGCGCCTTCGGCACGCCACCGGCACGCCCGCTGCGCACGTCCGCTGCGCGTTGTCGCCTGTGAGAGAGCGCAAATCGAGAAAAAATTAGAAGTGCACCATATTTACAAGCACGTTGTATCAGTTTAGTAAAGATTACATAAGAGTGTCGAATTTATAGAGTGAAAATACATAAGAGTGTTTAATTAAAATAGAATGCATATATCTGTGTGAAAAGCTAATATAGAAGTGTGTAGAGATGTTAGAATGATGTTGAAATCCCATGTTATGTGGCTGTTGTAGAGGAGAATGTAATACTGCTAAACGTAGAAATGTGTAGGCCACATGGCAGTTCACAGAGAATGAAGGGTGCTGTTACACTCTCACATGATATGGATTTTAATGTTGTTGTAATTCAAAGTATTATTGATCATAGTACTGAAATATATGTTTTATAGAAGTGTTTCATATAACCATTGTGTGTAATGAGTTAGAATACTGTTTAGACTAAGAAATTAAAGGTTTACAGAGTGCACAGGCCTGTTTCATGTAATTCTAATAGGCCTGAATAGATAAGTTCATTTCTTTTGATCTGCATGTGTTAGTTAGAGGAATGTCATGTTAAGCTTAAATTGCAGAGACTGCTCGATGGTTTACGACTTAGAAGATACGGTGGAGGTCGGAATTTGGGGCCCACTGTACAAGTGTCTGTTTGCAGGTGCGAGGAGGTTCCAATCAAGAGAGTGATGAATAGAGTTTTGTTCAGGGAGCCAGGCACAGGTCTGGAGGAGGCTTCAGGAATTTCCTGGGGGGTACCGTCCTGCCGGAGAAGAGCCTGAGAAGCAAGGTCAACGCTAACGATGGGCCCAGAGGAGTATCAGCATGGAAAATGCCAGAACTGACACCACGTGAGGGGCGTCTCTAAAGGGCGTTTCTATTGTAAATGTGATTTTTGTATTAGGGACAGCACCCCTGGGTGGAGTTAGGGCAGATGGTCTGAGGAACCTAAGAGAGCGGATGGGTAGGCAGATAGGATAACTGCGAGACACCGATTTACAACGAAGACTAAGGGAAGTGAGTGATCTTCTTTGGAAGTCACCACGGCTGACACCTTTTTAGGTTAAGATTTTACTAAGTAGGGATGTCACTTAGTCTAGTGTAGGGACAGTCTAATCTGGATTTTCTTCCTTTCTGTAAATGACTCATAAGCTACAGCTTGTGTCTATTCTTGCAACTCTGATGATTTTTGAATTGGTTTTGGTGATATTCTTCTGCCGACTAAGAGCATTTAGAAAATGTATGTTTGTATTGATACCAGTATATCTTTTGAACCTTATTTTGAGATGTTTGTATCTCCAGTTAACTTTGGCTTTATAATAAACTTTTAAAACTTATTCGTAGTAAGTGGTTCTTTAGAGTGGTGTAAGTCCTTAATTGATTGACCTAGTAGTGGATTGCCTTTTACTCTATGACAGGTATCAACGGTTCAGTCGACCTGAGTTGGGATCTAGACCTATAGAAATAGATCAGAAATCCCGCCGTAACACCTGCATCGGGTTTTAAAGTGGGTAAGGTAGGAGCGCTAGACCGCTCATCTCTTCCGACCGGGAGTGCAGAGTCACCAGGAAGTGTCTCACCCAATGGGCTCCCTCCACATCAATCGAGCTCTACTTAGCGCGCGGTGGAACGGGGAGTCCAGCGGGGTTAATACAGCTAGAGAGGGTAAGTGAAAGAATTAAAAACACAGAACATGTGTGAATGTTTATCTTGATCTTAGTTATGAGTTATAGTTCATGAAACAGCAAAATATAAAACTGATAGACCCAATAATTGTAAAACGCGGCATGGAGTGTGCCATGCGAGACACTTTGCTGCTACGCCGCCGGACCCCAGGGTTGTCGGCCTTACGGCTGTGTACATGCGTACAGTATTGGAAACATATGTATATGAAGCGGCCGGCCTTGCGGGTTGTAGGCTATAAGCTGTGTTTACCACTTTGTGAATATTCTCAATAAAGGTCTTTAAAAAAAAACCACAGAAAATGAATGAATGAATGGATGGGGATCTTATAGTGCGCAGACTTAACCCAGAGGGCATCAAGGCGCAAACAACAGACAGACATAGGATCTCAGCAAAGAAGGTAGCACAGAATTAATAGACCTGAGAAAAAAGCCAGGTCTTTAGGAGTTTACGGAAAATCCCCAGTGAGGGCTGATTGGAAAGTTCAAGGGGGAGAAAGTTCCACAGTTGAGGGGCCAGGATGGAAAAGGCTCTTCCTCCCCACTTTGCCTTTTTAAATCTGGGCACAGAAAGGACATTCTTAGAGGTCGAGTGAAGGGTTCTGCTGGGAGTGTAGGGGCTAACCAGGGACCTGATACCTTCAGAAGTAGATCCAAAAACTGCCCTATGGGCCAGGCAGATAAGCTTGAAAGAAATCCTGGCCTGGATCGGTAGCCAATGGAGATCTTTCCTGGCCTGGGTTGCAGATGCAAGCCTAGGGAGGTTCAGGACCTTCCTGGCTGCGGCATTCTGCACCATCTGGAGGCGATGGAGAGACTTCTTATTAATGCCACCATAGAGCGCATTACAATAGTCGAGCCTGGAGGAAACCAGGGCAACTGTTGACTGTTTGCGGGCTTCAGGCGACAGATATGGGGCAATCTTTTTAAGCATCCGGAGGATGGCACAGCAGGTGGACACTGTTCTATTGACCTGAAGGTCAAAGGAGAGGGACTGATCTATTAGTACGCCAAAATTCCTGGCTGAATGGTGGGGAGGGGGCAATCTCCAAAGGAGGGAGGCCACCAATCCCCAGACCAAATGTCTTGGTTTCCTCCAAAAATCAAAGCCTCCGTCTTTTCCCCATTTAATTTTAGATAATTTCGCACCATCCATTGCGAGACTGCCTCCATACATGCTCGAAATTTAAGGGCACAATCTTTTGCCGAATGAGTAGTGGAGACAATGATCTGGGTATCGTCGGCATACGGCAATACCTGGAAGCCAAAAGATCGTATTATTTTAGCAAGTGGGGTCACGTAGATATTAAACAAAAGTGGGCTCAAAGCGGAGCCCTGCGGAACCCCACATTGCACGGGCTGAGAGGAGGAATAAAAATTACCCAGTTTTACTCTCTGATGTCTCTGGTGAAGGAAAGAGGACAGGAGATTGAGGGCAGTGCCTCCCACCCCTATCCCTTCCAGCCTATCAACCAGGATTGCAGGGGACAGAGTATCAAAGGCTGCCGTGAGGTCAAGCAACACCAGCAGCGTAGTCTGTCCCCTGTCAACCGCACATCGGATGTTGTTAACCACAACTGTGAGAGCAGACTCAGTGCTGTGGGCAGCACGAGACCCATGTTGGGAAATATCCAACAGCTTCTCGCTCTCCAGATGGGAAGTTAGATGGCGATTGAGATGGGCCTCAAGTATCTTGGCCGGGGCAGGGAGCAGTGATATGGGCCGAAGGTTTTTTAGGACACCCGAGTCCAATGAGGCCTTTGTTAGAAGAGGCTTAACAACTGCAGTTTTCCAGGGTATGGGGAACATCCCCTCAGTGATGGCCTTGTTCATGACCTCTAGAAGAGGAGGAAGAACAACCTCTCTGCATGACTTCAAAATTTTCAAAGGACAGGAGTCCAAGGGTGAGCAAGACTTTGTGGCATCGAGGAGATGATTTAATTCTTCCAGGGTCAGAGGAAAGCTAGTAAGCAGCTCGGAAATAAGGCAGAGGATTAAAATGAAATATCACCACAGGCAGTAAGCCTCAGCACGTCCAGCGCGTGTCACCCCCTGTGTCCGGTTTTAAAGTGAGGAAGGTAGGAGTGCTAGACCGCTCACCTCCTCTGACCGGAAGTGCAGAGTCACCAGGAAGTGTCTCACCCAATGGGCTCCCTCCACATCAATCGAGCTCTACTCAGCTTGCGGTGGAACGGGGAGTCCAGCGGGGATAACACAGCAGGAGAGGGTAAGTGAAAGAATTAAAAACACAGAAAAGCTAGTAATCAGCTCGGAAATAAGGCAGAGGATTAAAATGAAATATCACTGCAGGCAGTAAGCCTCAGCACGTAATAAGCACAGTTCCAGGTCAGGCAGGATGTGCTTATATAATGTACAATGGAGGCCAGACTACACCAATTACATACAAATCTCACTTCTTTTACAGTTGAAGATCATTCTGCTCCAATACAGAAAGTGCTTCTGGCAGTGCAGACGGCCATTATTAAAGAAAGGCCCAATGTTCAAGGCGAGAAATCAATCATTGTGAAGGCCACTCATCAGTGGTGTCAGCTACTAGAGCCTTACATGTGCTCTGATTGCAATGGTTAATGAGCCAGGCCAGTTTGGACGCTCAGCTTCGTATGACCCATCACTAAAAACACAGGGATGCCTCGACTATCAGCCAGCAATTCTAAACGCCCATCAGTGAACGAATGTCACTCCTTCTATTCTGAACGGATGGCATAACCGACGGGAGGTCCAAAACAGTAGCAGTCTTCTGCCTGAGCAGCAGTATAAGGAGTTTTCAATTATTTAGAATGTAAAGTAAAGCATGTACATGTGGCTCAACCACACCAATAGCTAAATTAAACATACTCCTCTTGAAATTACAGAAAGCCAATGTTTGACTCCTCATTTTGTATGCAGAGGTAAAATGTATATATACAATATTGGGCATCTCATGTTATGTTATGGGTGTAAGAGTGCTTCTGATGATGTGTGAGAGTGCAGTCTGTAGCCTGACACTGCTTCTCTGCGAGGAGTGTATGATAGTGTATTTGACATTGTAAAACTGCTAGTCTGTGAGATCCATAAGTGATGATGGTACTGTGAGGCATTTACTCTGACAGATGTGAGAATGCTTCAAATGTGTGCTCTACAGTCTGCTACAGAGCATAGTGTTACAATAGCACTAGCCTGGTCCCATGTACAAAAGTACAGTTGTTTCAAAACAGCTCTGTGTTACCATGAAAATCAGAAGGGTTCAAAGAATGAGAAGAGATGGCCTGCAGGGACAGTTAGCAAATCTTTGACTACTTATTGTGTGTACAGAGGTAAAATGTAGATGTAAAATATTGGGAATCTCATGTTACCAAGACTCATGACAATTGTAACAAAGTCGTTGTGGGCACCGATCACCAGCTTCTATTGGTGGATGTTCAGCACATGCTGGCCTACAAGAGTGATAGAATCCACTAAGAAGACCACTTATAAAGCTGCATAATCTACAGTGTAGGTGTGCAAAACAGCAGCAGGAAGCAGCAGGAACCCCGGTACAAACTAGCAGCTATTTTATAGCAAAACACAAAAATAGGGAAATTAAATATTGACTTCTTATACTTAACTTAACTTTACTAGTAAAACCATAAATATTAAACACAAAAATACTGTTGGTAAAAATATCGATTTTTTTATTATATTTCAAAAACAAAAATACCGGATACAAAATTATCATTACCATGAAATAAAAATATAACACGGCATATGCAATATCAATGACAATAATATAGCCAAAATAATGAATCTTTAATACATATATTTAAAAAACAATTTTAACATAAAACAATTACTTAAAATAAATCTAAAACATTTTATACACATACTTAAATAAGAAAGTACATATATTACATTTACTTTTCATATATATATATATGTACATATATATATATATATATATATATATATATATGAATATACACATTCAAGCAGAAATGCACAATAAAGAGCCCGCACTCCGAGATGTATGATTCGCAAACGTTTATTGCATCAGCTGATGCGTTTCGACCTGCCGATCTTTGTCAAGGAGGACAAACACATTACCCATGGGTAGGAAGGTAAGAAAAATAAATTCATGAATTGCAACAATGATTTTGTTGTTTATGTCCTGGTATGTGTTGGATGCTTACAATACATGAGAGTGTAGAGGAAACAGGAGTGAAAACCCATCAACCTTGTTGGGATTGGGTTAAGAAGATATATACAAATAACAATATCCCAACTGGTATTATTCATAGACGATTAGATAGGATATCTATACAGTATTATCCAAAAGGAAACAAGGAGACTCAATTGAGTTATCATATGTATTCAAGACATCATTTATATCAGTTTATCAAAAATGATTTGAATGTAGGACAAACGCAATTACAGTTAATAACAGCACTGCAATTAATCAATAACAGGTAACAGCCCAAAGTTGTACTAGGTGCACGAGTGCAAAGGTGGGTGGCACTACGGCGATGCAAGTGACAGTGAAAAAACAGCGTGGACGGCGCAAGGTGAAATGTGAAGAATTATATACAGTGCATGAAAACAGCATAAAATTCAAACAATTCAATTTTCCAAATTTTCTGTTTTCTGACAGCCACTGGATAAAGGGCGCCTAAATTATCGCTGGGAAGTCGACGGCATTTCGACCCCTAGTAATTGGGATCATCATCAGGACTGTGGGGCTGGACGCAGTGCTGTATGGGGAAGAGAGGGAAAGAGTGAGGGGCGTGCATGGGCGTGAATCCATCACAGGTGTGTGAGGGGGGTTAGATAAAAAGCTTACCGTCTGGCAGCTGGATTGTACCCACGTTACAAGGATCAGTCGGGTATGTCAGGGGCAATCAGGTGCTGGGGGGTAGTGAATTGCCAAGTAACATCCTGGATTCCCTCGATGTCTGAGAGATGGGGATAAGAACTATTTTAGAAAGCAAATGGGGAGCCGATAGAAACCAGAATACTCGAGCCTCGATAGGAAAGTACATTGATGCAATCTTCAAAGAATTTGTCCCCCTAACGGATATATTCATCAGGGACACTACAGACCTCATTTACACCATTGAGGATATGGACTACGATGAAGAACAAAATCTCATGGCAGGACTTGATATTGAGTCGTTATATACGAACATCCCCCACCAAGAAGGCCTACAAGTCATCGAATTATTGCTTCATTCTAGACCACAACCGACTAAAATACCAACCCAGTTCATCATGGATCTTCTCCGCATTGCGCTCCAAAACAATTATTTCCTATACAAAGATACCTTTTCCCTACAGATTAAAGGAGTCTCTATGGGCGCTTGTTTCGCTCCAAATTTTGCTATCTTATATGTCCATCATTTGGAGAAGACCCTTATTCTACTACCGTCCAACCCCTTCCACGGAAATATAAGTCTGTGGCGTCGATATATCGACGACGTCCTGCTACTTTGGAAAGGCACCAAGGAAACCCTCTTGTCTTTCATCGATTGGCTAAACCGTTCCCAAGAACATCTCCGCTTTACAGGCGAAAGCAAATCGAATGACCTGCCCTTCCTAGATTTCACCATCCATGCAGAGGAAGGCAAACTGGGTACCCGTTTGTTTCGGAAACCGACTGAGAGGAACACTCTGCTCCAATACACCAGCTACCATCCAAGAGGCCTTAGAGATGGTCTCCCCTTCGGACAATTTCTTCGAATCAGGCGCAACTGCAAGTGGCGTCACGACTACTTCAGGGAAGCTGAGGTTCTAACCCAAAAACTCATCTCGAGGGGATACCCTAAATGACTGGTGTCGAGAGCTCGCAAAAGAGCATGGTACAGCCACAGAGAGCACCTCCTCTGCACTCAAACCAAACAACCATCTAGGCGAATCCCTTTCGTATCCAAATTCAATCCAAATAGCAACAAAGTGGCAAAAATAATCAAGAAGAATTGGTCAATCCTACGAACTTTTGAACCTTTCCAAGATGAACCTCTCTTCTCATACCAAAGAGGTGACAATTTGGCTAACCACCTGGTATGAGCCATCACCTGGCAGGAAAAAACCTCAGATCACCATACCATTACTGCAGCATGGGGCATGCCGCCAGTTTTGGGCCACTTCAAATGCCAGAGCTGTTCAGTATGCGAACTCACGACCAATACTAAAGTGTTCCAATACAAGGATAAAACCCAAACCCTCAGAAGCCACACCAATTGCAGATCCACCAATGTTATATATGCCATCGAATGCCCATGCAAACTTTTGTATATTGGCCAAACAACACAAACCATTAAAAACATGATCGTGCAACACAAGAGCCGCATTAACTGCAAAGTGACCTCAGCACCCTTGGTCAACCACTACCTCGAAAAAAATCATAGAGATACCGACATGAAATGGCAAGTGATTGAACACCTGACACTGCCGACGAGAGGCGGTGACATACGTTCCCTCTTGAATAAGAGTGAATGTAAATGGATGACCTTGTGCGACTCTGTCAATAATGGACTCAACACCATCGATTAATGGAATAGCACTATTACCATCTAACTCACCCCTTTCCACTTTTCTTGCCTTGCCCTTGATGTTCCCTGACCTTTGATATTGCAGGGAATATCATTCAGCCCCCCTTCCAGGTGACATAACCAGACCGACCACAGTTTCATCCCACCTTTTCCCCCCTTTTTTCCCCCCCTCCGCTCTTGCCCGCCCCCCCTCAACTCCTTCTCCCCTCCACTCCTGAAAGTTTTTGAATTTATGGAATGCTTGTGCCAACACTGTACACTAGCTATCGGTATGCATATGGTGTTAACTAAACTGATAATTTGTCATGAAACATGTTATGCGATAATTCCCACAACATCATTTGATGGGTATTATTGCTTTGGGTCAAATGTGTAATTAACCCCCGAGATACATATAATGCCAACTCGGATACATGTATAATAATTATTGTGAATATATGCATTACATGCTTTCTGTGCCGTTAAATTATGACTTCTTCAATACTATGCCACTCAGGTTACTGTATTATATTTTCAACTCGCCTTCGCACATGACGTTAGTACCAACCCGTAAATCTGACAGGCACTCTCCCCTGAGGGCTTCTTGCATTACTATTCCCGCCCCTTTCCCCCACGGCACCTATCAGGACAGCCGTTCCTCTCTGAACCGGCCCCACGTCATCGGGCAAGTCCATCTACCAATCACTATTTAGATGTGATTTAAGGCCCCCGGTTGCCATAGCAACGCAAGGACAGCGCTTCATTCGCCCGTTTTGATCTACTGCGGAAGGTAATCCTTTGCGCTGTACTTTCCTAATTGTTTAACCTGACCCGATACCCTTCGGTCTTAACTACTGTACCCCTTCCCCACAGATTGATTCACCGCCCCCTTTGCCTCCACGCCAAGATTACCTTCGGCGTGTTCGAGAATTACTCCACTTCATTCACACGCTTGGTAAGTTCGCTTCTTGAGCTTGACACTGAGTATAAATGTGGCTCAAGTATTCTGGTTTCTATCGGCTCCCCATTTGCTTTCTAAAATAGTTCTTATCTCCATCTCTCAGACATTGAGGGAATCCAGGATGTTACTTGGCAATTCACTACCCCCTAGCACCTGATTGCCCCTGACATACCCCACTGATCCTTGTAACGTGGGTGCAATCCAGCTGCCAGATGGTAAGCTTTTTATCTAACCCCCCTCACACACCTGTGATGGATTCACGCCCCTGCACGCCCCTCACTCTTTCCCTCTCTTCCCCATACAGCGTTGCGTCCAGCCCCACAGTCCTGATGATGATCCCAATTACTAGGGATCGAAACACCGTCAACTTCTCAGTGAAAATTTAGGTGCCCTTTATCCAGTGGCTGTCAGAAAACAGAAAAGTTGGAAAATTGAATTGTTTGAATTTTATGCTGTTTTCATGCACTGTATATAATTCTTCACATTTCCCCTTGCGCTGTCCACGCTGTTTTTTCACTGTCACTTGCGTCGCCGTAGTGCCACCCACCTTTGCACTCGTGCACCTAGTACAACTTTGGGCTGTTACCTGTTATTGATTAATTGCAGTGCTGTTATTAACTGTAATTGCGTTTGTCCTACATACAAATCATTTTTGATAAACTGATATAAATGATGTCTTGAATACATATGATAACTCAATTGAGTCTCCTTGTTTCCTTTTGGATAATACTGTATAGATATCCTATCTAATCGTCTATGAATAATACCAGTTGGGATATTGTTATTTGTATATACAATACATGAGAAGCACAGTCTTCCCGGTAAACAAAAGGATTCTTAAGCACTTGCGTGCCATAAGGAACAAGGGTCCAAGCTACCCAGTTGCATGCCATCGCCATCAAATGTACACATCAAACACTCATGAGATTTAATTTTGGGGAATTGACAGGGTTTTGATGAATATGAGAGGAGTCAACACGGAACATACAGGTGCACGATCCTGTTGAGGGCATTTTAAATGGGGAATCCTTTTAATTTTATTGTTTTTTAAATTGTGGAGCCATTCAGGGCACTGGGCACATTCTGGCATCAAAGTGTTCCGGACTCGTCAGTAAGAGCGAGCAGACGCCATAGTCTTTGAGGTTACGGTCTAGTCTTTTTGAGCAAAAACTATTTAAGACTACATGGTAGCATGACTGTGCTGCTGGCGCTCTAAAGGCAAGCCAGCCTGCACTCATCAGCGCTTGGAATGCGCCATGCGTCAGGACTCTGGCCGTTTCGAGGCTCATTTCTACTCCAAGGAAGCATTGTTCTGCCTGAATATTCCAGGTAGGCGATCGGATTGTAAATTTAAATAACTTTTTTTACCCCTCATTTCGATGGCCCTGATATCTTGAATAGATCAGTCAGGGTACATATGCACTCTGAGCATTAAGTCAACTCTTTAATAAATGCTCGGTCACTTGCCAAACTTAAACTTGAATTTTTTTACAACCCTCAACCTGTATTCTTAACTGAAACGTGGTTAAACAATACCTTCAATACAGACTTTGTATCAGCACTGCTGCCAGGCTACGTCATTAGGAGACAAGAAAGACAAGGTAAACGTGGTGGTATTAGTGTTGAATACCCTAATTACACTAAACTAGGGGATTTTAATTTCTATTTGAAAGATCTGAGTGAAAGATGCCACTCTGTTAATGGAATGGTTTGTGTTGCTTTGAACTGAAAAAAGAGTGATGTTTGTCCCACAAAATTGGCCACACTCTTAATTGCATCTTCTCAATTGATCCCAACCTCAGTTGTTAGGCTATACTGCCTTTGATCTGGACGGACCATATGGCAGTCAAGTTTAGCTTAAATATTTTGACATTGTTGCAAGACAATAAAATGCTACTGCAGAGTAAAACCATTTGTCTACAGAATAAGATAGACAAAATGGCCCTGGCAGAGAGCCTTGATCTAACTAAATCTGATCTCGGTAGTGAACCTAATACAGCGGCTGTTGGTTACCATGAATAGTTGAGCAAGGAAACCTTGAAACAAGCACCGGAAAAAATTGCTAAGTCTCACAGGAAACACCCATGGTTTTCTCAAGCACTTAGAGTCACGAAACAAAAATGCAGTCAACTTGAGAAAGCCTGGAGATGGGACTAGAGTGAGACAGGCAAAGACAATTACAAGACAGAGATTGCTGAATATAAAAAACTAATTTGGGTGAAAAGACCAAATTCTACGTGGAATACATCGAATTGGCCTTAAACACCTCATAGGAACTTTTAAGTAGTTCAAACTCTCTCAAGTCCTATTCCCCTCTCCAGCTACCCCCAGTTAGGTATTTTGTGATAGGCTTGCTGACTTTTTTTTTAAAACAGTCAAAATGGTGTATCGAGAACTTGATTCCACCTGTTCTGTAGCTAACCTAGGTCAAGTGTCCTTGACTTTGGATTCCAGAAAATCAAAGTTGCATGACTTCCCATTATTAAGCACTGACCAAACAATTAAGCTTAATGGTAAAATCTGGAGCACCTTCCGACCCCTGTCCGCCTAAAATAGTGAAGGTTACTGTAGACAGGCTTGCGCTAGTCCAGATGATCCTGCTCAATGTTACCATCACGGCAGGTATTTTTTCAAGCCACCTGGGAAAAGGTCTCAATTCTACCTGTATTAAAAAAAAAACTTGCTGGACCCTAATGATGAGGAAAATGTCCGCCCAATCTGACGACTTGCTTTGCCAGCTAAGTTTCTCAAAAAACACCTCAATGTTAGCTTATCTGGATATCTGGATAATGCACAATATGGTTTCAGGTCTGGTTTTAGCACTGTGACAGCTCTAATTGCTGTCTCGGAAGAGATCAGAGCCAATAAAAGCCAATGGTGAGAGAGTGGCAGTGGTCCTTCTGGACCTCTCTGATGCTTTTGACACAGTTAGTCGCATCATTCTGCTAGAACCGCTGACTAATTTCGGGATCACTGGATCAGCGCTTGAACTACTCTCTTCCTTTTTAAGAAATAGAGAGCAGACAGTGACTCTTGGGAATTATTTTGGAAATCTTACACCCTCCCTTGTGGGGTTCCTCAAGGATCATCGCTCAGCCCTATGCTTTTTGACATTTATTCAGCACCGTGGGCAAAGCTGTTCCATTCTTACGGTTTTGCTGCAGTGACCTATGCTACTGATGCTCAAATCGTAGTTTCAATCCCAAGTAAGGTGGAGGAAGTTGCAGACAGATTCAATAACTGTATGAATGACATTATCAAATGGATGACTGCCAGTTGTTTATAAGCTAAATTCAGAAAAAATGGAGGTTCTCATTTTTGGAAACAAGTCTACCTTCCGAGGTCACTCATGGTGGCCATGAGCCTTGGGCTCCCCTTCAGAGCCTGTCCCTAAAGTAAGAAACCGTGGGGTCATTTTTTATGCTGATATAGAATTTAAAAAGCAAGTTAGTAAATTGACATCTCTTGCTATATACTGCTAAGGTTCCTAAGGCATTCAGCACTCAAAAAGCTCCAGACTCTGCAAAAGGCTGCCGCTCGCCTCCTAAAGAAATTCCCGAAATGTAAGTCGGTGTCACATATTCTAATAGAACTCCACTCGTTGCCTGTAAAGAAAAGGGTGGCACAAACCAAAAAGAAATCTGAGATCAGCTGCATCTTTCTCAGTTTCTGCCCCCAGGATAAACAAAGTCTCCTGGGGTGGCCACAAATGTGTCTTTACCACCTGTAAGCTGGGGTACAAATTGCCACTGCACCTCAGAAAACAATAGAATCTTTTTAGCTTTAGCAAACAGCTGAAATCCTGCTGCTTTCTTTATCTTTTTAACTTGCTAAGACTTCAAGCAATTTGTCTTCAGCATGTTTTTAGATTCTCAGCACTAAGACACCCTCGGGTATTCACGTGCTTTAGAAATTACATTCACATTCAAAGCCTTTCCTTTTATTTGACAACCTAAATATTGCAAAACAAATCCTAATGTTCTCTACAACAGATAACTTGTGTTCCAAATCATTCACTCAGGTATACACCATACATGGTGAATATCAAAACATGAATATCCTTTTTATATATGCTCTACTACTAAATTAATCAAAGCAGCACTTAGTACGAGCTCCTACCATATAAAACACAAAGCAAATAATTACCACCCACAAAAATAAATAATCATAGGCTTTGAGCAAGCCATGATTCAAACCATTCTAAAAATGTACCCTCACAGCTCTTACTATCATTTCAACCAAGGTATATGGGGGCTAAAACCTGCACTAAGTGTACATTATTCTACAGACAGCCAATTTGCCTTTCAAATCAATCTATGTCCCTATCACAGAGGTAGCCAACCAGTACAATTTACTAATAGAAAGCCATTTCTACCATCAAAATAAAGAAACGAAGCCCCTAATGTACTATTTCGTAGACACTTGTGTTTGCAGACTGCATCCCTCAGGGCACAGATGCCAACCAAAATTCCAAATATAATGGTGAAATGTCTATGACAGCACCTTGGATCAGGAAGCCATAATAGGGGTTTGTATTGTGCAATAAAACAGTTCCTTTGCAGGTGCTGGGGGGTACTGAGGAGTGACAAATCCATCAAAACAGATACTATTTTTCAAGCATGTTTCTCTCCTACAGATATGTTTTACATTTCTGAATTACACTATCCAGCAGACAGAATACTTTGGTTTCACAGATACTAGATAATAATTAATCATTAATTCCTGTAGTTCCGATGGAGGACTACTCAAACTATCCAAATTGGAAGTGGTGAAGGACATTGAATAAAGATTAGATGAATGCTTTGATTGCTAACAGTACACTGTAACCAATGAGCCCATGGATAGATGCTTTTGTAACCATCTACACAGAGATGAATGTCATCATAAATTAATGAATTAAACCAATGGTCTCAGTGCTATATAACAAACGTCGGAGTGCAGCTGCTAGAAAAGGTAGAGGTGAATAGCCATGTTTTTAGTTGTTTAAAAAAAAAAAAGCTCAGATGAAATTGCACAAAAACAGAGAGGAGGAGGAGGAGCTACGCTACGAATCAAGATGGCCGCGTAAGCTCCCGGCTCCGCTGACCTCCGCCAGCAGCTCGATTCTCCTGTCTTCAATCCTGACCTTACACCTGATTTCCTTGTTTATGAAGGTCTACTGCTTCTAAAGGTGCAATCCCGAGATTTCTACCTCATCGGCTGACGAAGATATGCCGTGTTTCCATTCTCGGCCTAACAACGTGTGGAAGCCGGGGCCTCGATTTCTAGACTATCCGGGTCAGAGTTGAACAACATCGGCCGTGAGACCTGGACTGAGCCCGGTCTCTCGAAGAGTGCCTGAATTGTTGACTTTTTGTGACGATCCTTTGAACGATCTACACCGAGGACACACCAGCGTGCCACGCCGGCTGCTGTGGTGGGGGTCCAGTACCCGGAGACCTTGCTGCCCTCCCGGGGTCGATGGGCTGGGGCCCTCTCTGACGGGGAAGGTGTGTTCTGTAAGACGAGGAGCGCCCATTACTTGATATCAGATTTGCGTGGCCTGCGACTCCGGAGCAGCCGGCCTCCGGGGTTCAAGTCCGGCTCTGTCGCCTATTGAGAGGGGATGGAGCGGACGGAAGGCGCCCCATCGCTGCAGGCCGTTGTGGCCACCATAGGGGCGCTCCATTCGCACACAGTCGCTGTGTTCCGGACACTGATGGTGAAAGTGGACGGTATCCTGGAACCTGTGGACGACACCTCGATTGGTTTCCAGCTAGAGATGGTACCAGCGGTGCATTGCACATCAGAGGTCGAGGTCCCCGTGCATAACCCGGAGTTCATGAACCTTGACGGTCCCCTATTACCGACAAGCCAGCCCGTGCTTCTCGCTGGCGTCTCTTGCCTGATCCTGCTGCCGCCTAACGCATCTATAAACGGTCTTCCATGTGGCTACGAGTTCCTTGGTGATGGTTTGGGATACTCGCTGTTTTTGGACACCTTTCCTCGTTCGAGCCGTGAACTTTTGTCCTGTATTCGATCCTCCTGTGCTGACAAGAACTTTTGTGGACGCTTTGCCTTTTCCTTCAAAATAGCGCTAGAGTGGCAAAGACTCTTATGACGGACTGTACTGGCCAGGGCTGAACTTTATCGCTGGGTTCCGATAAAATAGCTTTTAGCGATGCCGGGGTTGTGCCTATATTGTGACGAGAATTGGGTGGTTGTTGTTTATCCTCCCCTGACTGGTTTGAATAATTGCTAAATATTGATTTTACCATGTCTCGGGGTGGTCGCTGTTGGCGGGGGGTACAGGAGACCGGGAGTGTGTTTGCTTTCTCCTCCTCCGCTTTCTCTTTTCCCTTCCTTTAGGGTAGTTCTTGGGCGACAGGCACGCTGCTAGTGGGGTTAGGCCGTAGCCATTGCAGGGGTGCAGGGTGGGGGGTTAGGGGTGGTTTTTTTTATTTTGCCTTCTTTTGTTCTCTGGCCCCTTTTGTCTTTTCTTTTTCCTTCTACGAGAGATGGGCTGTTTATTTTCACGAATCCTTTATTGTCCGGGTGTCTTCGCTGGCTTAATTATCCTGTAACATTGTGGACGAGGTCACGCGGGTGGGATTGCTTTGATTGCTTAATAGATTGCTTATTTCCTATTTCCGTTATGTGTACCCGTGATGGGCCTTTTACTTCTTACAGTGATTATTGTTTGTATATTTCCCCCGCCTGGCCCTGTTCTGTATTTTCCTGCGAAACACCTGATATCTGTATTGCCTGCTCTTGTCTTACTGTTAAAATAAAAAATATATTAAAAAAAAACAGAGAGGAACAATTTAGAAGCCAGAATAGAGAAAGATCATCCACCCTTCCAAATGCGACAGACTTTTGGAATTTGCAGCAAATGTTGATGAGAGGATCTATGGAATCTGTGATGAGGACAGAGCATACTTCTTTCTCTCAAGTAGTTGGAGACTTTGTTGTGGAATGCTCTTAACATCATCATCAGGCATTTAAACAGAATCCACTTGCGAACCAGAAGCCAACGTAATATTTCCAAGTGTGAGTTAATAGAGTGCTGCCAGGAAAGACTGAGAAATAATCTGTCAGTGGCATTCTGAACAAACTGGAGGCAACAAACCAGGTAGTCAATCACAGCAAGATGTAGGGCATTTGCATAATGTAACAACAGAGTGATCAGGGAGTGGACAATGGTCTTACAAGTGTAATAAGGCACAATTTGAGGATTTTATTCAGAGAACTGAGAAGAGAAAAACATGAACCAATCACCATCATTACCTGAAGGCAAAAAGAGAGGACTGTGTCAAATTTGATTCCCAGGTTCTTCAAGGAGTCTACTGGTGGTGGAAACACCCTTGGTTGTGTTGGTCACCAGACACTGAAACAAATGGATGGGGAACATACAAAAAATAGAATTTCGGTTTAATCCGAATTCATCTTCAGACAACTATACTTCATCCATTCATCTACTTTAGTGAGGCAAATATTAATGGCATCCTGAAGCTCACCATTAACCTCTAGAAGAGAAAACACAAGCTGAATGTTATCCATAGGACACCTCATTAAGTCCAACTGGCGAGAAGATATCAGCAAAAGGAGCCATATAGATGTTGAACAACATCAGGCTTAGAGTAGAGTGCTTTGTGGCACTGTGTCTCAATGGTTTCCTTGATGACAATAAAGGCAGACGATGGGCAGCGGACAGGTACAAATGACCCGAGGCAGTGGTCAAATTGAAACAACCTGATCCAAAGCAAAGCTGAGCTATATATATTCCACTTTTAGCCAAGCGATCCAATAAAAAGTGGAGATCCCCCTCGAACACAGAAACCAGCAGACTCGATAACAGCAATGCACTCTGTGCCGGAATAAACAAAAACCTCACACGCAAGCGAAAGAACATCCAGAACACTGCCGCAAGACTGGTCCTCAACCTCCCAAGACACTGCCAAATCTCCCAACACCTGAGCAAACTCCACTGGCTCCCCATCGAAGCTAGAGTCACCTTCGAGATGTTCTTAAAATAGCTAAAGGTAAGAAAAAAACTGATATTGTTTAGTCACAACATATATATCTCTCATGATTTGCTAAATACCATGAATGCTAACAGAAATGGTTTTCTAGCTTTAGGACATGCTTAGAGAGCTCTGCTGGATGTATTGTTATGCTGCAGGAATGCACAATTTTCTCATTTCTGGGTTTTGTTCCTTGATTTGATATATTATGATCCTTACTTTTCTCTTCTCATTTATTTGTATATCTCTTCACTATTTCCATTCTTTCATGTTTTTAGACAATTATTAATTTCTTTGGGGTTGAAATTCATAAATTAAAGGTAGCTCAATGTCATCTGACCAGATTCCCCCTTAAGGCAGGTTTACACTGCTGGCTGACAAGTTCTGATGGACAGGCACCTAAATATTGGTTTTAGACAGTATTCCAGAGCTGTGACAAGGCTGGGGCAAATACAGATCACATTGATTAAAGACTCTGAAGACTCTGAAGCCAGTAGCGGCCCGTGGTGGGAGTGCTGCTGGGCGCTGACATGGGGCAGAGGAGGGGCAGGGTGGGGGCAGTAAAATCCAAAATACAGCCGAACAAAGTTAAGAAAACAAATAAATAAATAAAAACAAATTTCGTTGTGCGCGCGCAACATCATCATGTTTTTTGTATAAATAAAGATAGCTCAAAAAGCTAGATTTGAGTCTATCTTTTCATGTTTCTGTGCTGTATATGCTTAAACACATAGAGCTATGACCGAAGCTTAAATTATATAGGTCGGTCAAGAGGTTGTCATTTCTGGTTCTCTTTCTTCCCCCTCCTCTTGGGCCTTAAAGTAAACAGGGGGCACCTTAGTTACACATTAGTATTCGAGTCTGAACAGTCCACAGAGAAGGGAAAAGGCCTTTGAGTATAAGTGCTGTAACTTTACCTTTTAAGATCGTTCCCTAAGGAAGGAGGACAGGAGGGCTAAGGCTTGATGCGGAATGTCCAAACCCTGGAATCTGTCTAGCAGCAGAGTAGGTGAGATGGTGTCAAACACTGCAGACAGATCCAAGAGTATCAGCACCACCCCCTGTCCCTCATCCACTAAACGGCTGATACAATCCGTGGCTGAAATTAAAGCAGTTTCTGTCCCAGGATGTTTTTTTTAAACCAAACTGGGAGTCATTGAACCAGTGTTGCTGTTCTGCAGTCTCCATCAGATGGGTATCTTTGCAGGAACAGGGAGCAAAGAGATCAGATAATAGTTTTGACAGTCTGTGATGTCAAACTTCATTTTTTTAGGAGCGGCCTAATAATAGCCTCCGTGAGTTGGATCCACATAGGATCACATTGTTTATTAACTTACAGAGTGGGGAGCTATATGAGATCCCTATGAAAAGAGGGTCTGGGACCTGGGGGCCTATAGATCAACAGCCCCCCAAAGAGCAGGTGGCTGGGTCGATCAATTTAAAATGGAGGACTTCACAGGTTTGTAAATTGAAGCCTGATTCTATCAGACATTTATAATTAGACTTAAAAACAAAGGCCAGTCCAGGCCTCTGCCCTCTGGGTGGAGTAGTTGGTCAGGACTGCGTCTACAAGATCGGGCCCGGAAGCGGTATTGGTCAAGGTTTCAGTTATGAGAACCCAGTCTGCTAAGAAAATAGCAAACACCAGCGTATGCTTAATGAGGGAGCGATCATTAAGAAGAAAGCCATTATATCTCTCTCCTTTACCAGGGCTGGAATTTCTAGGGCTATTAGTGGGTTTCCTGATCATGTGTAGACTAGGCAAATTGTGACGTAGAGGTACACAGTACCCACAAGAGGCGCAAATGCATTGGTGCTGATCATAGAGCTTCTCAAAGGGAAAAGTAATACAGGAGAGGGGCTTCTTACACTCTCTGAGTTTGATCAGGTTATCTCCAGAGTACCTAAGTCTCTTATAAATTTGAAATCAAATCAAATCAAATGTTAATTGACTGTAAGTCTCTATTCACTTTTTAGTAATTAACATTTGTATGACCTTTTATGTCACGACTATTTATACTTCATTGTACATTGCATTTTTAAGAAAGACTGTTGTTATGAACTTTATGAATGATCTATACACTTGATTGAATAAGCTACTTAATTACTTACTTACATTGGTATATCTCCTACCCAGGGACATAATCACAATATATGCACAGCTTCAATAGTTCAACAAGTAAGTAGCAAAAATACCCAGTGGTCTCCAGGGGGGCCAAACCATATACTAATAAAGTGGAATGCGAACTGTGACCGAAGTCGAGACTGGACCAAGTAAAGTTAGAGGAGCTGGGGACCCAAGGAACCACCCAAGATAAGTACCCACAGAGGCCATGTGCAGAGTGGAAACACAGCTACATACTCAATGCAAGTCAATGGGGAAGTCGCAGTTTTCAAAAAGGAACCTTCCCAGAGGACCCTTAGGAGGAGAATCACCCCATCCGTGGACACCCCAGGAACCAGCATACCTACACCAGGGAAGCCGGGTGCTTAGGTGCGAAGTGATATCAGAAACCACTGTGGACCACAATGGAGGACTTCAGTGAAGATGCTGATGGCAAACAGAGTGAAAGAGTCCAGTGGAATCCAAGGGTGGATTCTTGAAGACGAGTACCTTTAAGCAGAAGGGACAGAGTCTATGCCACTTGGGAGAGACCAGGAGGCACGGAAGACCAATGACCACCGATGAATGACGATGCAGGAGAGTTAACGGTGACCTTGTCGCTGCAGCTGACCAGGTGAAGCTGTGGAAGACCAGGAGCCACTCACGAGCTGTCCCACATCAAAAGTGGAGAGCCAGGGGGTCAATGTCTGGCGGGGGCACCAACAAGCCTTGGTAGCAGCCACAGATGAGGAAAACGAAGGTGCAGTGTCTGGACCAGCAAGGTCCGTGGGGCTCACCAAGCACAGGAGAGTCAGAGCAGGCCCTGAGCAAGCAGGCTAGCCCACTGGAGCTGAAGAAGACCCTCACAGGCCTGTGGCACAGGAGTCGAAAGAGGACCTCAAGCAGCTCACCAATGATGTAGGCCCACGGTGCTGAGGACGCAGTGATAATGAAGATCTTGGTAGCAGGAAATGCTGGAGGCTGGAGATTCTTGGAGGCCGAAGATCTCTAGAGAAGAGAGTCAACAAGCCTTGGTGATGGGAAGGTGACGTGGTGCACAGGTGTTCTGTTCATGTAGTTCTGATGAGGGATACTGTCTTCATTCTCAGTGAGAAGACAGCGCAGGCCTCAAGGGAGTTGGGGAACCTCCACCTGTGTTGCTGAGCGTTTTGGAGACCATAAGATGGCATGAGTAGCAGACAAGTCAGATCAGTTGCGGTGCCTGCAGATTCAGCGGAGTGACTCCTTCACTACAAGGGAGATTCCATCTGGTGTCTTTGATGCCCACAGGCCGGTTGAAGAACCTGGAAAGAGCACAGGCACAGATAACGCAGAAGACTGGCAGGAAGACAAGACCAGGAGCAGCAGGAGTCTTCCAGATGCAATCTCGGTTCCCAAGGCTAAGTCCAACGAAGTCCAAAGTGCCCAGGTGGTTGAAGATGAAGTAGTTTCGGATCTGAATCTTGTCCCACGATGAATCCAAAGAGCCACCCACAGGTAAGCCCTTAAGTACCCAAAGAAAAGGGTTGGGACGATTTGGGGATCCCTCCCAGAGAAGGGGCTGACAGGGGGGGGGGGAGGATACTCCAATGTCCTTTGTTCAGTTTCATGCCAGAGCAGGAGCCAACATCTCCCTGAACTGATTCCAAATGAAGCATGCAAGGAGAGCACCAAATGTGCCCTTCAAGTAGTCCGGTGGCACTGGCAATCGACCCCAGCCCAATACACAAAGTCCTGTCTGAGAGGTGGTTGCACCTCCCTATGACAGGAAACCTATTGTTCTACCTTCCCCTGCTTGAGCCTGGCTCAGCATCACGAGGGCAGAATTGTGTCTGTGGTCAGCAGCAGCACTAGCCTGCAGTTAGAATCTGAAAGGCTAGTACTGGGAATACAAGAGCCCCCAGTACATGGTATCCTTCATTCAACATTGGAATCGGTGTTGGGGTAGGATTCCAACATGTTTGATAGCAAACATGACCGGTTTCTGTGTAGCCAATACATAGTTAGACAGCTCGTAATTTACTTGATGTCCAATGTATTTATAAAATGACTGTCCACATTAACAATGCCTGGAGAATTGATTCCTGGGTTTGTAGAGGGTGTCCTGCTCATGCAGGGCACCCTCACACTTATAACAAACCGAATAGGTTTTAAGTGAAGTGACTTCAGATACAAGGATACTTATATCTGTTGCGAGGGATTCTAGCACCAACCCACACAGGCTGCAATGGCAGGCCTGTAGTCACAGTTTGAGTGTTCTCTCATGGGTGGCACAATACATGCTGCAGCCCATGAGAGACCCCTGGTGTACTTATGCATTGTGTACCTTAGTACCATATACTAGGGATTTGAAGGGTTCACCAGTAACCAATTAGGTAGGTACCAAGGTACTTACCATAGTCAAATTTAGGGAGAGACCACAGTGACTGGCGTCCTGATTAGCAGGATCCCAGTCAGACTAGTTAGAAAATAGAATGACACCAGCAAAAAGTGGGGGTAACCATGAAAGCAGATCCTACTTTCCTACAACAGCGCAAGCAAGTTATGTTCAATGCCACAGGGTTTACCAAAACCAGTTTGAAAAAAATGAAGAGTCTGATCTCTGAGGCCCTGTTATCCAGATCTTTTAAAAAGCAATTTTACATATAATTTGCCATCAGCATCCAACAGTGCAATGTGGTGAAGTTTCTGAGGTGCTCTGATTAACTTTTTTTTGCATGTAGTGACCAATAACGAACCTCTCAAACTATCCGGAATAACACTACTAAAGAAGCAGGAGTTATAAAGGAGGAAAAGAACTGTCATGTTCAAAAGATATGAAGCCCAATACAGATTAAATATCCAGATATTAGTTTTTTACCTTATATTAAGAAAATAATTCAGTTTAATATTTCTTCGCTGAAAACTAAGTTATATGATCATCAAGTAGGCCTTCTTTATCTATTAAATGGTAGCGGGAACTGGCCACCAAGAAAAGGTTGACTGTTCCTCATATTCTTTTTGTACTTTCTATATTATCTTTTAAGATTCCTGATTATGTTTTTGAGCAATTACACAGTTTGTGCTCAAAATTCCTACTAAATAATAAAATCCCTTGCATTGGTTTGTTGAAACATCAGAAACCAAATTGCAGGTGGTGTGAGATTTCCCAATTTTTAAGCATATCACTCTTTTATCATCATCAGGCATGTTGTGCTTTATTATTTTATTATGATAATACTCCTGCTCCTCTGGGTTAAACCTGAATACACACTTTTGGTCATTTTACCTTTAAGGAAATTCTTCATATATCCAATTGGCACACTTTTTACCAAAATCATAAATTAAAGTACACTCATTTTATCATCCATAAATCCCATTTTCATGACTACTCCACTCTGAAATATTTCTTCTCATCTATATTCTGGAATAGCAAATGTCACAAAATCTGTCCTTTTGTTGGAAGCATTGGGATGAAAAAGGTCTCTCCTTGACAAATCAGATATGGGATGGTTTTTCTACAGTGCCCTTCGAAAAATTACTAAAAATTATTCATTAGCTAATATGTTTTCTGATAAATATACAATAATAAAATAACTATTGCATACTTAATTTTCAAATTATTCATCCAGGGCTTAGATGTGCTTGGATATAACACCAAGGATTTTTAACAGTTGGATATGTAACAGTACTATAACAAAGGCTGCCATCATTTATAGATCAGTCCATAGCCAACTGTAAATAGATCCAAATCCCCAGTTGAACTCCTTTTGGAAAATGACAATCAGCATGCTTTTGATGTTCAAAGCAGGAGCAACGTTTTGCTTAAGCTGTTTAAAACATCTAAATCTGCAAATATTAATTGCTCTGTCTTCTTTACAGTAGATTACCAGTTCATACAAGCAAATTTAATAATTATATGTCCAAATGTATGTTGAGCCTGCAAAAGTAAAGAAGGTATTGTGAATATGTTATTTCATATTAGAATTTAGCATGGTCTAAATGTTCTGAGATTATAAAGTTCAATATTCCCTTCCTTTGATAATGTATTCCTGCGTTACTTATCATATTCTTGTTGTGATTAATTTATAGTGTTAAGGTATTGAACATTTTTATTGCCATTGCATTTAGGAAAATCATTTTGTATTGGAATTCTTTTCGAATTTATCTTTCCATTCTTGGTGGAACTGTAAATGTAACAGTTATAGAATTGAAAGTTCTGCTTTAGGTATTAAGAACATATTTTAACTTCTATGTAATAGTTACCTTTTACTACATGTTTATTCAATGCTTTGCTAGCTAATAATTTTAGTAAATAACTCATTTGTTCAGTTTCCTGCTTGACACTTTTTCTTACCCATTCTTTTCTCCCTTCTTCTCTGCCTGTTCTTACTCATTCTCTCATTTTATTGTTTCATGAAACTCGTATATATTCCGAAAATGATATGCACTTTTGTCTTAGTCAGGTATATGCTATCTATTCTCTAAGCAACTGAATTGCTACTATAGAAATTTTGAATTTATTGCATATATTATCTCTGTATGTCTTATATTATTGTTTCAATGAAATGAATTAAATAAAAAAGCTGTGTGCATACCTTTGCTCCAGTTATACCTTTCGCATATGATTTGAAATTCTTGGATTAAATGGATTACAGAAATCTAACAGTGCCCTCTTGTGTTTGTGATTTGTAATCAATAAAAGTGACAGGAGGGATTTCCCATATTATACACGCTTTCGTTGAATTCACTCAAAGTAGTAACATTCATTGGAGGAAGCACATTAAGTAATTGTTTGTTCACTGGCAATGCCACTAATTGTTACCCTTTTTCTTCAGGTGGTTTTAAAATATGCTAATATTTAAAACACCTGGGGTATTGAAGTTTCATTCAGCCTTCGCTTAAGCACTAAAATGTTTTTGGGGTGAATGTGATGTCGGAAGAAGGGAAGACACCGTTACTTTGAAGGTAAGTGCAGTCTTTATTTACATGCACCTCATTCAACAGCGGTCGGCGGCCAATTGCCGTCCTCACCCCAACGTTCTCCCTCCGTGTTCTCTCTGACCTAGTACATTCTAAAGTGTCAAAGGGGGTCAAATCACATCAACCTCTATGCCACAGTGAACTTTAACTTGTGCTGTTTTTTCACCCAAATTCAAGTCTAAGAAAACAGGGCCTACATTTTCTCACTAACTGTGCTTTCATATGCAAAGATGGCACCGTCCACAGTGCAGTGTTTAAGTCACTGAGGTGTCCTCTATGAATATCAGAATAAAACCCCTTAGCAAATGCTTTGAAGGACACATAGGGACAGCTGAGCCCATAGCACTAAAGATGACAACACGGAAGGCACCAGCTTAAACTGGAATTCATTCATTATATGCTGCTGGGGGGTTCCATCTACGTTGGTGGCAGAAAGGTGATACTGTTAGAATAGATGGGGGTATTGTCTCTAGGACTCACCTTATGTAGGGGCCTGCAGGAAATGGCATTCCTGAGCAAATCATAAATGTATAGTAAGTAACTGCTCACACCCTCACACACATATATTGAGTAGATGTGGTTTTCTTTTGACTTTCATTAATGCACCATTTACGTTCAATGTAGGGGAAGGGTTGTTGGGGCAATGAGTTTGAGTAAAGGGCTCAAAAAATAAGAAACTGAAAACTTAATCAGAACAAATTAAAACTGAGGCAACTAGAAATTATATTATGCAGTATGTGCGAGGTCTACGTGTCAACTCACCTTGAGATCCCGATGAACTATGCCCATCCGGTGCAGATAGAAAACTGCATCCAGGACCTGCCGTATCAAAGTACTTGCATCTTTTTCTGTATAAAATCCTTTTTCTACTATCCGATCAAACAGTTCCCCTCCAGACACTCTGAAACAGATTACAGAAAGTATAAGAAATTCTGAAATATATAACGCAAATAGAGGAAACATGATACGGTTAAGGGATCATGAGCTTGGACAGGATTTATTAATTCTTGAAGATGTCCGATACTACAACTTTTACTACAGTTGATATAAACATAACAAGGAATCATTCTTTAAAAAAAAAAAAGCACCTCGAATATCTGTGAGTAAATTGCACACCCCATCTTGCATTTCACTGGGTCACGCTTTGACAGGGAAGCATTGAGAAACATGAAAACACAACAGATATAGTGGAGAAATGGGAATGATTTTAGAAAATGTATAGAGAACCTGCAGTCAGAAGCTGGTAATGCTCTGTAGGTATTAGGTACTCATACTAGCAGGCCTGTGTTCTCACTTCTAAACCCACCCAACCCTACTTTACAAATCCAAGAGAGCATAGCCTCTGGCCAGAGATGGCAGTCTGCTCGTTGGCACTATTATGGTGAAAAGGAAACTGGCAGAATTCAGAAAATGAAGACTTAAAGAAGGTCAACACCTTATGCTCTGATTGCAACTATTTGCTAGGCTAAGAAAAAAACCCTCTTCTTCCGGTGCTTTAAAATTGAGGACTAGAAAGGGGCATGGGTGGCTATAAAGAGTAAAAATTATTTGGTGGAACAGCGACATTTGTACTTCAAGCAACAGAAACCTCTTGAAATGGATACATACTGCTTACAAAAATGTCGACCAATGCATAAATGGTGGAGTAAATCCTGGCAAAGGAGCAAAGTGAGTGAGTAGGAATTTTTAATATTTGTTCCTGCCTAACATTATATTATGTGTTTATTAAAGGAAATGTTTATGTATGTAGTCGCTTGTGGAGGTTTCCCTGTAATCAGTGTTCCAGGTTACGTTTCGGTAGACTATTCTAATGAACATCAACAAATTTAGAGTTTTGTAGTTTGTTGCCCTTGTAAAGATTTAGGCCCTCATTACGTTGTTGGTCGGACTTGCCTCCGACAGACAACGTTGTTGATTGAGGAACGACCGACTTCAGGTCGGAGGTTCCAACCACATTATTTGACCCCAGATGGTGTGGTCAGAGACTCCCATTTCTCAATGGGAGCGTGTGCGGTGGGCGGAAACCGCTCGCAACACAAGCTCCCACTGAGAAATGGGAGTTGTTGAACATCCCTGCACCGTCTGACAGGCAGCATGCATGGATGCGAAGGGGCACACATGCGAAAGGCGGGGGGGGGGGGGGGAATGGGCCCTGCTAGAGGCCCTCAATGTCGCTTTCCAACAGCCTCTCCATGTTGGAAAGCCCGACATGGAAAGGCTGTCGGAAACCAATATCATAATCCTGACAACAGAAATGCTGTCCTTATGGCAGCTTTCCAACAGACCTACGAGCTCCATGAGCCCAGTGGAATGCGTCGGTCAGTCCCTTTGATTCCTGCCAAGACCGCATGCATCATAATGTGTCGGTCGGACTGCAGCAGTAGATGCGATTCGGACTGCAACTGACAAGTCATTGATTGTGATCTGAACTGCATTGGAATGAGGCCCCGTATGCCACGTTTTACTTGCATATTTGTAAAGAGTAAATATTTTCTGGTGTGAAAGTCCTATTGCCGAAAGCAGTTGAACTTTCTGCAACTGCTCAAACAATAGATACTATTCAAAGGAGAGCAAGTCCACCAAGAAATAGAAAAGCCTAAAAATAAAGACCGCCACAGAGATTACCAAATATTTATACTACAACAAAACAGCGTGGCACCAATATTAGATAGATGAAAACAAACCCCATCAACAACAGATGACATTTACAAAAGAGTTTGATGTGGCAATCAGGAGGCACTTTCCAAAGAAGTTGGCAATCAGTAGTGCTGTAATCTCATGATAAATGAAGCCTGACAAATCTAGCCCACGCATAGAGATGTTTTTTATGAGTCGGGCTAACTCCTCCAGGGTAAGCAACCATCAACTGGATGGGATTCAAAAACAGTTTAGCTGTTAGGTGAGTGTTTTGTAATGATCACATTTCTCTAAAATGGCGGTCAGGGCCATGCTCATTTACAGGAATATTGCAACGTCTATCACCCAACTGACTGTGCCAGGTTGATCACATTAAAGCAGTTGCTTGGATTGAACATCCTCATTATTCCCTGTCACCACTTTATCTATTTATCATATTGGTCGTTTCCATTTCCATGCACAGTCTGCTGCTGAAGTGAAAGCCAGCTGTGAGTCCCAGCTCTGACTGGGAAATGGCTGCCTGCGCTTTACTGCTGCTGCTGAGCACAGCATGGTACATACATAGTGAAGCAGAATTGATAACCTTGATATGAAAATGATGAATTGCATATCTGCTTTGACAAAAAAGGGAACCAACTTTCCTAAAAGTGATTTGCGAAGTACTATGATGGTCTTGTAATATAAATAAATAAAGTTAAGAAATTCCCTCACCACCTCCACTGTACAGCTATGTCAATGAAAATTGATAGAGCAGAAAAAACTCTGGTAAAAAAGTCTGATCAAGTCTGATAAAAAATGATGTTCTCATCCCTGTACGCCGACGACATACTATTGTTCGTGACAGACCCGGATAAGACAATCCCAGCGCTGTTCAGCGAGCTAGGCGAGTTCGGGGCGAGGGCGGGACACACGATAAATTGGCACAAATCGGTCCTTTACGACCCACAAGGCAATGAGCGGAGAGAGTGCCTGCCGGAGTTACTTATACACACTAAGGACGGCTTTCAATACCTAGGAATCTTTATAACGCTAGATAGGGCGCGCTCTTTCACTACCAACTTAGCCCGAATAATGCTAGAAGCTACGACAGAGATGGACAGATGGAGACAGCTCCCGCTCACCTTATTGGGCCGCGCCGCGCTATATAAAATGGTCATCCTGCCTAAGTTTCTTTATTCACTCCAGAACGAATATTATCCTCTGCCGACTACCACCCTGAATAAAATCCATGCGGACCTGCGCACCTTCCTGTGGCTGGGGAAACAGCCGAGAGTGGCGCTTTCCACACTACAGCGAAACCAATACAGTGGGGGGATCTCGCTTCCCAATCTAGAGGCGTACTACTGGGCGGAACACCTCACCCCAAGTAACGAATGGCTACATGCGGCAGCCGATCACCCCACCTATGCATTGGAACGATCTAAATGGTCAAGCAAGACTATACTACACTACCTCTATGGAGAGACGATGGGAAGGCAGTTCCTTCCTGCGACCAGGATTACGTTAATGGCATGGCATAGAGCGTCAAAAAGAATGGGTTGGGACAGAAGGCCCACTCGACAGACACCACTATGGTGCTGCAAGTGGCTAGGGGAGCTTCATAAGCTGAAAGGCTTTAGACGGTGGGACGACATCGGCATCTCCACACTGGGGGACATGATTGCAAGGGGGGACTTGAAAACCTTCCAGGCGCTTAAAGATGAATTTGGCCTACTCAACACCCAGTATTACAAATACGCTCAACTGCAACACGCATGGAGGGCACAGAACATTTCACTTACGGACATCCCAGAATATGCGCCATTGGAGGGTAGATTGCTGCAGGAACAGATTGGGAGGGGGGCAGTATCCCTAGCGTATAAAAACCTGCTCAACAACATGCTAGGGGACCTACAGGGCCTACGAGAAAGGTGGGAGGCGGACGTGGGAGGCATGGAGGATCTGGACTGGGAGCTCGCCCTCATGCACCCTCGGGAGGTGGCGATTAAGTCCAGACTCCGTCTCATCCAATTTAAGGTTCTACACAGGTCATACTTTGACAGGGTGAGACTTTTTAGAATGGGTAGGCTGCCTGACTCGGCATGCCTTAGATGCCATCAGCAAACGGTCGATTTTTTTCATGTAATTTGGGGATGTGGAGTCATTCAGGGATACTGGGAAGGTGTGTTCCTGGAACTAGAGGAGGTACTGGGGGTGGACATACCACGTGACCCTAGATTAGCACTGTTGGGCATAATTACAGAAGTAGACCTACCTCGCCCCTTGACTATCTTTCTAGTATTGGCGTTAGTAGTGGCGAAAAGGGATATCGCACGACGCTGGGGGGCGTCCGAAAAACCAGATCTGGAGGAATGGAGGAGAGGGCTGGATATGTACATGGCGGCGGAGAGAGTGACTTACAAAGCCAGGGGTTGCCCCAAAAAGTTTCGGAAGGTGTGGGCTAAGTGGAGGCAGTACCATGGACTAGAATGAGTCAATGCGAACTAGTACCATGAGGTCAAGGAGACCCTGGACGGAATAGAATGCACGCCGGGGATCCATGATTGATATGTGGGTACCTGATTGCCCAGTTCCCATGTATGAGAGGGACGGGAGCTGCAGGGCGGGAGGGAGAGAGGACCGGGAGGGGGTAAGTGGGAGGGAGGGATTGGAGGCCTGCTGTCTAAAGGATTATTAGGGTTTATTATTCTCTTCTTTATGTTGCTAGTTTGAAAGCGAAGAGTTCTAATGAAGGGTGTGACATTCAGTAACACAAGAAAAGTTGCGTGATTGACGGCCAGAGCGGAATGTTGACGCTCTACCGTATGCTGATCCTTTGCATTTGTGATACTTCTGATGCAACAATAAAAAATTTATTATATAAAATAAAAAAATAAAAATGATGTTCTCAATTATTGTGAAATGATGGCAATATGACCTATCGTGAAGACGATTATTCTTGATATGCCATTCATGTACCATCTGAAACAGTGTTGTCTGTTGTAGGTCCAGGTGTTTCACATCCATACCAAATTTCAGGATAACCACTGACTCATTGTTGAGTCATTGTATGTAAATGTATTTTATATGAATATTGCAGAAACCTTGGCAGCAATGGCACAAGCACCAAGTGATTCTCCAGAAAAATTATTGGACATGCTTGTGTGGTACTGTTTAGTGTGGTGGTGCATTAGTGAAGGTAAATGGTTCTCTTCTAATGGTGATTGCCCCGTGTTAAGATAGTTGATTGTGTTGTAATAGTGGAACTAGTGGTGCCTTGAAAGAGTGTGCTGGCAGTGCGGTGCAGATGTGGTAGTGGGGTTATATTGCAATAAAGAGATAGTGGTGCTATGCTGCGGTTGGTGGCACTGTAATAGAGCTTGTTGTGTACTGCTGGGCTGGTGTTTCAGACCTGGTTGTAATTCAATGAAGGCACTGTGGTGGGGTGCTGAGGATTGGTGGTGCTGTGATGAACCTACGTTTAAGCTTGTACTGTGTATCTCCTGGTAAGTCAATTAGGGTGGCACCCTTTTAAGCCTCAGCAAGTGGGATTCCTTTGCTACATATCTCTGTTGTGGCTATGTAACCCTCTCCATTCACTTGCAGTCTGCGTATCATCTTCTGATTCTGTGTAGGACTCCTCGTGCAATGGACAGGACAATTCTGGGGGCTGTTGATTTGGTACTTTGCGTCTAGGATTAATAAAGCCCTTGTGTGTTACAAAGGAAGTTGATTTGAATGTCCTTTTTTAGTTTGAACATGTCTGCTTGGCTAGATCGCTATTTCCTGTTTATGGTGCCATGGTATATCCTCATGATGCTAATAACAATAATATATGATAAAGGCCATTTATAGAGCACAACAACTGCTTCAAAAGAAGCATCCCTGGTGCTAACTAATAGGTGACATACACAATTAACCAGGTAACATGTAACAACAAAGAGCCCGACAGTGGATCCCTATAAAAGACAGCACCTAACTTACTATCCCTCAATTATTTTGTCCTCATCCATACTCATGAGGATATGTGTGCACACTGTATTTACACCCACTGTCACAATGTTATTTCTTACGGAACTCACAATTTTGAAACAAAAGCCCAGGTGCACCACTACTCAAAAAAACAGGTAAAGAACATATACAATCAATTTCCCAATTACAATGTTCTACAATAGTTTCCTTTATTCAGATAGCAAACAGATTCTATAAAATACAAAGTCATAAGCGGACTGGGAGGGAAGGCTGCAAAACTGGAACAGTTTCCCTTCCCAGGTGAAGTGGAGGAACTTCTGATGAGGTTTCCAGATAGGGATTGTTAGATAAGCGTCTTTTAGATCCAGTCTGGTTAACCAGTCCCCTTTCCGTAAAATGTCCCTCAGGAGGTGTATCCCTTCCATTTTGAAGTGTTGGTAGACTACCCACTAATTTAAGTCTTTTAAGTTTATGACCGGTCTCTGTTCTTTGTTTTTCTTTACCACTAAAAAGATATTGCTGAGAAAAACCAAGTAATTGCCTTTGACAATGGCACCCTTCTTCAAAAAGTCTTGTACCTCTTGTGAGATGAGAAGTTTGTCCTAGTGGGAAAGGATAATGTCCCGCGGCTGTCTTGTCTAAAAAGGGGTGTCGGTGAAATCTAATTTGTAACCTGTCACTGTGTCTTGAACCCAAGGGTCTTTGGTTATCAGGTTCCAATTCCGTGCGAATTGACGTAACCTCCCTCCCACCTATGGATGGGTAACGGAAAGGTCTTTCCAGATTCCTACCTGATGAGAAGGAGTGTTGTCTTCATTCACCTCTGAAGGGGCATCAGTTCCACCTTGAAGATCACTCCCACCCCACCTCCTCTACCCGCTGCCCTCGGCTTGTGAAGGAACGAGTCCCATTTCTACCACAGAGTCAACGCCAGTCCAAGTCTCTGTTAAGAATAGTACATCCAGATTCAGATCTTCTATCAAGACTGACACCTCCAAGTGGTGTTTGACTAGCGATCTGCTGTTAATCAGTCCGCAATTAAGGGGCATTTTCTCATGGCCCAACTCTTTCCTGGGCACATTTAAGAGTAGTCTCGTAGCTGCAAATGAAGCTTGCAAATGAGATAAGGTGGAAGTCACAGGTACGGAGAATTGGCAATTAGAAATAGTGCATGCACTATTGCTTTTCATATCTGAGTTGGGAGAAATGTTAACATTTTTTCAAAGATTTTAATAGCCCAAAACAGGACTCTGCATTAACGCTTACTTGAGGGTTGAAAGAGAGCTCTTGATAAAATGTTATGCCAGGATTCCTTACTGTAGAAGCAGGCACTGAGGGTGTCCCATGATCCCAAGCCCACTATAATTGTGTCTCCTTGTGCTGATTTCTGCCAAAGAAGAGAATCTCTGATTTTTCGAAGGTGAGTTTGAGCAAGCTCTTTCTTTGTCAAGCTTGCAACTTCGCTCAAACATCCCTGTAATCTTCCCACAACCATCTCAACTATCTGCTCGAAAGAAAGCATCAGCTGCAAGTCAGTCATCTGCATATGATATTATGCTGAAACCACATGGCTCTACAACATTGGCTAAGGAAGCCAGTTAGATGATAAATAAGGTGGTGCTTGAAGGAGATCGCTGCAGAACACCATGTCTCCGACTCCTACATTTCAAAAGTATAGGACGGAAGCATGCTGCCTGTGAGCATGCAGTTAAAAATTATTCCAGACATTATTTGGCCGTTCCTCCTATCTCCTCCAGGCGACCCAGCAGGAGTGTGTGAGACACAGTGTCAAAAGCTGCACTTAGAGATCTAAAAGGTTGAGCAATGCTTGAGCCCCACAGTCCAAGTTGGTCCTTATAAGTACGGAGACCCCAAGTAAGGCAGATTCTTTACTAAAGCCAGATCTAAAACCTGGCTGGCTAGGGTGAAGTAGTTGATTTTGTTCGATATACAGTGACTGATATACAGTGACACCTGATACTTCATTAATTTTTCCAGCTTTTTTTAGACTGCCAGTAGGAGAGAGATTGGCCTAAAGTTGGAAGTTTTACAAGGGTCAGCATTAGGTTGTTTCAAGAATAGAGGCACCTATGCTTTCTTCCAGTGAAGGGGGACTGTCCCTGACTCCAAAGCTTGATTCAAGAGAAAAACTATTACTGGATGCAGGTAGGGCAGTGCTAATTTTAGGATCTGGGCAGGACAGGGGTCAAGCATAGAGCCTGCTTTGCACCTGCAGAGTGCCTGCGCATATTCCTCAAATGTAAACCCCTTAAAAACATGTAGACTTGGGCCTGCTATGGGTCTTTCATCTGTGTATGGAATAGTCAGTGCAAACCCTGCATGTGGCTTTTCAAAATCAGAATACATTGTCTCTACCTTACTGCTAGACCATCACATAAAGATTAAGAAGCTTTAACTTTTTGTTGATTCGCAGAAGGGGATAAAATGTCTGGACAATTATAAACATTTGCCCAGATGCAGTGGAAATCTGTGTAGCCAATGCCTCCTGTGACTTTGCTTATGGAAGTTTTGTAACACAGTCTTATATCTTTCTTTATAGAATGCATCAGAATGCTTCCTCCAAGTTCTTTCCAATTGCTTGCAGTTTGAGTTGATATCTTTCCGCCCGGCTGTGAACTATGGAAGCAGATAGTTTATTTCTCCTCAGAGTATTTTTATTTAGTGGGGCAATCTTGTCCACTCCTGAAGCATCGAGTAAACAAAATACATAAACTCTGCCTCCATATCACCTTCTGCTCTGAAACATGCCAAAGCAAGGGCTTCAACAATATTGCAATCTGTCATCTTATGCTTTGTTCAGAAATACTCTCCAACCTTATACTGATGTTATGTGCCTATGCCAGAGAACCAGAAAGACACCCTTCCGAACAGGTTAAAGTAATGGGAGTGCCTGCTCTTATGGTAGGGTAGTTTGTGAAGATAAGGTGAAGTGTGTGACCCGCCTTGTGAGGGGGGCCAGTAACTGACTATATGAGATCAGGGCCCAGTAGGGCCTCTTTTAATGTTTTAAGGAAAAAGGGGGGACCCCCTCTAGTACACTTAGTTTCTGGGTCAGGTAGAAGAGGAGAAAATTAACAGACAAACCTAGGATAAACTCTCCCTCACGACCCATTTATTTGAAGGATCTATGTTCAATATTCCATCTAGGGCACACAATTTACCAAAAAAGAAAAAGCAATTATTTCTTTCTACTTTGTTATTTCATTTTATTTATTCTTATTTGTATAATTCATAGTGTTTCTCATAAACTCTTTTTCTCTTTATTAATCTTTTTTAAAAAAACATTGTTTTCTTTCATGCATACAACCTCATACATATATACTACATACAACACATTCCATCTACACGAGCTAACACGTTGCAGTTGTTTGTCTATAGATCACAATGAGTTCACTACATTCCGTAGGAATCAATAATAGGCTTGGTTTCTCTACCCAGGTATGGATGCTAATTGATAGAAATTGTTTGTGTAAATCATTTTGTCATATGGTACATTTTGTAAAGTAATTGTTTCTGATTTGTAAGAAAAACTGTTCCTTTAAAGAAAACAATGTTTTCTTGGAATGGAATGGAATGGAATATTGAGCATAGATCCTTAAAATAAATGGGTCGTGAGGGAAGGCCTCTTTTAACCCCTTCACTGCGGGGGTTATTTCCCCGCTGTGCTGGGGGGAGGGGGGTGCGCACAGCGCTCGCATGCTCATGACGAGCTGAGCTCGTCACAGGTGTATTGGCTCAGTGGTACGTTCAGCACAGGAGAGAAATTCTCCCCGCACCTGAACGTTCCACGGGCCATGACGAGCTTAGCTCGTCATGAACACCGGAGCGCCGTGGCTCAGGACGAGCTGAGCATGGGAGGGGTTAATGCACACACTGGCTTACGGCAATAGTATTCACTAGTATTTCTGCAGAGATGGCGTGATACTCTGACGGTGATAAATCAATGCACCAGAGAAAGCAAAGTTAGGAGTAATCTGTATGGGAAAGCCCATTCCTCACCCTTACCTTACGCAATGGAAGCAGGGTGCTGAAATATGGTGTTAATATCTGGATTACTTATTGTAATCCCAATTACACCTGGTCTTCCCATCTCGTTGCACTGCTACAATTCCCTTTCTCATCCCAGGGCAGTTGGGTCAGGCCCTGTTTAGGTTTGGCATGCATGGAGCTTGTGCCATTCCTGGCAAACATAGTGGATCCAAAATCAAAGCTTTTGGAGGCAGCAAGTACAGATGAGGAGTATTAAATCAGTCCATGGATTTTGACAATCCTCAAATTTATTTTCTTTTAAAACTTCACAATAAGTAAGCTCGACTCGAAGTTCCATTCTGGAGAAGTGTGGCTCACTGGTTAGAGGAGGCAGACCTGGAAGCAGAGGTCAGCCCGGGACCAGGGTTCAATTCCCGGCTCGGCGGGGTCTTGAGTCCTAAAATGTCCATGGTCTCGACAATTCTCGCTCTGGTGCCTACTCGATTCACGGGTTCACACTCTGCGACTCTGGGCAATAGCTTGCTTAATCTCCACAATGGCCCCTCGTGGCGGGATGCCTGGCTTTCACCTTGCGGATACCCTGCTGGGGTTATCTCACAGGGGAATACCAGGACGGGTTCCCTAAGCAATCGCTTAGAGACCGCTTGGTGATTTGCGCTATATAAATTCCTGTACATTTACATTTACATTCTGTGCTGCGTTACATGATGCATTCAAAAGAGCCAACGTGTGTTCCTCAGCAAAAAGCTACTGTTTCAAGGCTTAGTAATACAGTGGAGAAACTAAAGTTGGCTTCTATTGAGACCGAAAGATATGCAGAGGTGCAACAGTGCTGTGAACCACCCGCTTTCCCAGCTGATCTGGGAGTTTGACACTGAGCCCACTGAATGTTATTCCTGGCACCACTCAGCTTTGATCTTTGATTCCCAGGTCTCTGGTTAGAAACTAATAGATGCAAGGCAATCCTGTGACAGGTATGTATGGCGAGGGCTGAGGAGTTCTAGAACTCAAGCACAGTGAAAGAAAACAATGCATTATTTAAAAAAGGAAGAGAGGAACATAGGGTGAGTGAAAGAAAGGAATATAGAAAGAAGAAAGGAGATGAATAAAACATTTAAAGCATGGAATGGCGGCATGGAATATGTTAGTATAAAGGTAGCATGAAGGAAAGGGTATAAGAACAAAGATGAAAGTAAAGATTGAGGGATGGAATAAAATAAATATAAGTAAAAGAGGGAAAGAACCAAATAAATGTGAAACAAAAGAAGGAAAGATGAAATGATGGAAAGCTAGATGAAAGCATGGAAGAAAAGTTGTAATGAAGGGTGCCATAATGGAAAGATGGAAAGACAATCAGAAGAAAATCGAAGAAAGTACACAGTATGGAAGGAAATATGAAAGGAAGGAAGGATGGTTGAAGTATATCATAGATGCACAACCTGTTTTTGCACACACAGGCCAAAAAGGCAGTTGTATGTATCCACTGGAACTGGGTTCCCCAACTCAGTGAATATGAGAATTGTCAGGTGTACAGGACATCCGCAATGAATATGTACGAGACACATGTATACTTAATAAATGTCATTGAAGGTCATTTGTACACTTCTTGCTCATTCTGAAAAAGCAGACTGGACTTTGCTTTTGAGTCGCTTGACAAGTCAAGCCCGATTTATATCAGCACCACATCGTAAAAAACCTAATGTGAGATGAAATATACACAGACTCAGACAAGGAAAGTGGAGTAGGTTTGTGGCAAATTATTTCACCCCTTATATCCTGGGATAATGAATAAGCCAACAGGCTTATCTCACTGGAAGTAACATGAGGGAGCAGACTTGACAAGTCCTCTGCGTGTATGAATCTTATAAGTAATAAAAAGCACAGTTATCCTTCCGAGCACCGACCGAAGGCACGTCTTGCTGCTGACACAGTCACTCGAGAGGCTGTATCGTGTTTGTCAGCTGCTCGGGAGCAGCGCACTGCTGAGATAAGTGATTCACATCTGATACCATGAGCACAAACAGATGTAGTGACGGAGATGCGCGTCGACGGCATTTGTAGTGCGTGCCAGAGGACCACGTAACGAAAAGCGCGAGATGTGCGGCATAGAAGATAAACACACTGCGTGCCACGGTGAACAAAGGCGCCACACTGTGGATTAAAACGATTCAGACACTCTATGGTAGCGCATCAAGCGGCGACGTGCATCGGAGACCCAATGACACAGTGACACGCGCGCTCTCCTCCAGTTTGGGTCAGCCCAGTAGCGAGCGCCACTTGGCAGGGCAGACACGAGGTAAGGGGGCATGCGCGAGGGAGCGATTGTTCATCACTTCTTTATATGTATAGTTCCTTCTCCTGGAATCTTGGTATTTGAAGCTCAGTGAATCTCAGAGATTGCTATCCGGAGCTTCAGAGGGTCACTCAGTTGATAGACTATGAAGAGGGGAATGTGTGAAGTTCACGTGAATGCATGGGTTTACAGCAGGTGCATTAGTCTGCTGAGCTGTTATAGGACAATAAATACCCCGCCACAGCTCTATGCTGTAGAGCACAGGGAACGCCTTGTCTGCTGCTGGTGACCTGCTCTCAGGGGATAATACTTTCATAGCACATGGGTACAGTAAAGATCTGTTTCCATTATTCAGCAAGGTCCGTTTTTAGGTTTGATTTGACACTGCCTTAGCTAACTTCCACAGCTTTTCTAAACACAACAAATAAGCTAAAAAAAATATAGAATAAAGGGGCTCTTCTGGGTCAGCCCTCTTTCGCTATTGATGTGCAAGGGAAATCTTCGAACTTCCCAAAGGAAAGCCATTTTTTGTGTGAAAGTCAATGATTCATGTAGTTTAGACTGTTTACAGCAGTTGGCCACCACTTGCATGACTTTGCTTGGAAGGTTTCTCTTTTTTCGCATTTGTCACACGTTTGAGGGTGAACACTTGCCCCTTCAGCCATTGTGTTATTCAAGCTTGAATAGGATAAGCCCAATGCACAGCACGCATAGACTGGGGAAATCATGAAGGAAGTGAAGTGGCGATGCCGACTGGCAGATGAGCTTTCAGTTTTTGAGACCCTCGAGTGATGATCGTTGATAGGGGTCTCCAGTAAACCCCACAGAATTGTGAATGGTATTCCCTCAACTAAGATGGTGCTCACGTAAACATGAAAATGGGGCTACCATCTTAGATGAGGCGATTCGCCTCAATTTAACAAGGTTCACCACATGGGCCGCTATATAATCATCCCTGCAAGTTTACTTGCTGCCAGGAGGTTTAGTACATACGTGTGTTGTGCAGGAACACTTCTCCTCTCTTTGTGTCTCCAGATGTAACCTATTGATCAGTCTATAAATGCATGCAGTGCATGACATGTTCATCCTGCTCGCCACTGTGGTTCTCTGTCCAATGGTCCACAGGGAGAGATTTAGACTGAGGAGCCACACTTTGCCCCTCTAACGAGAGCGCCTGCAGTATTCACCCTCTGTTCAGGTGTTTAGTCTTTCTTTGGCCCTGCAACCTTCTGCTTGTACCTGCTCTTCCGAAGCCTTTGATGGGAGGTAAGATATTCCTGATGCATCCAAGAAGAGGTGCATACTAGAGGGGTCAATGGCAGCAAAGAGGTGGAAGATCATACGGCTCCTTTTTCACTCCCTCTGGTCCATTACCAAGGCTGGTGGCAGGTTGAACTCACAGCCCCAGAGAGAGACCCCCAGAAGTATGCGCTATCCGTCCGGATAGATGATGATCATTGGTACAGCACGAGTCTTATATCCTCTCTTCAGAAGCCTTCGACCAGGGAAGAAGAGCGTTCCTGTAGTATCTGAGGGCAGGCGCATGCAGGAGGGGCCAGAGGTTGCAAAGGACATGTAGTTCAGGGTGCTCTGTGCAGTTAGATGAGAGAGAGAAAGAAAGAGACAGAAGATGAGAGAGAAAAGCAGAGGAAGAGAGAGAGGACCAGGAGAGAAGTACTGGATACTCTTGTCCAGACCAGCACATAGCCATAAACCGGTTTAACCTACAGAAATGCTCTGGCTGACTGTACAGTTTATTGACCACAGCACCCAGTAGGCCACAAAGATTCTGACAACTCTTAAGAAGGGAATATTCCACACTCTAAATTCATCAAGACGAGTCTTACTTTTGCTCTGCTCATGCTTAAGAAGATAAGAGCAACCACAGTCATTAGAATGATTCATCATGTACAATATGTTTGAGGATTGTATGTCAGAATATCGACTACAAAAAAATTGTGACACAATATTATTGTGTAAAAATGTCTACTTAAAAAGTAAATGGCAAAAATAGTGAATATAAAATAACAGTAAAACTGTAGTAACTACAGAAATATCTATTGCAATAAAATAAACACAAATATAGCATTTTGTAAAAAATAAATGAAATGAAATGGGTCTTATAAGGCGCGACTTAGCCCAAGGGCATCAAGGCGTCAAACAGAACAACGTGGACAAAACAGACATACAGAAGAAAGTCTTTCAGCACAAGAACAAACATAGAACAGAGGTCTTTAAGCACCAAGAACAGGGTCTACGAACAAACATCCCGACAGAGCCAGGTTTTCAGTTGTTTACGGAACAGCCTAGGCAAGGGTTGAGAGGCCAGTTCAGGAGGAAGGGAGTTCCAGAGTCGGGGCGCCAGGGTGGAAAAGGCTCTGCCTCCCCATCTGGCCTTTGAGAATCTCGGAATCGTAAGAAGATTATGAGAGGAAGATCGTAGCACTCTGCTTGGGCGGTAAGGCTGAAGAAGGGAGCTGACACCTTTAGAGCCGTAGCCATGGAAGGCCCCGTGGGCCAGACAGAGGAGTTTAAAGGAGATTCTGGCCTGGACAGGAAGCCAGTGAAGGTCTTTCCGGGCCTGAGAGATTGAGGCGAGCCGGGGAGGTCCAAGACCATCCTAGCTGCCGCGTTCTGGTCCATTTGGAGGCGATGGACCGCAGATTTATTTATACCTCCATATAAAGCATTACAGTAGTCTAGTCTCGAAGAGACCAGAGCCACTGTTGCTTTAATAACAATTAAATAGTTTTCAAAAGAATACCATTCAATAATTAAAAAAAAAAGATTTTAAATGCAAAGAAATTAAGACTACTTAATTAAATGTTCAATTAGTTAATTAACTTAATTTTACTTAAAATACTAAGGAGCTCATTACGATGTCGGTCGGAGTTTCCTCCGACTGACACCATATCGGAAACGGACTGACCGACCTCCGGTCAGTGGGCCAGTCCGCCTAATTATAATGTGACCACACATGGTACAGTCCCATTCCCACATTTCCCTATGGAAGAATGTGTTACAACCATAAACCAGCCGTACCACAAGCTCCATAGAGAAAAGGGAGATTATGTTAATCCCTGCACCCCGTAGCAAGCACCTCAAGGTGCCTAACACAAGGTGCAGGGAATAACAGGGGGGCACCATAGGTGCCCCATCGGCCCCCAACCAGAGGCTGCAAGGAAAAGGGGGCCCTGATAGGGGTCTCCAAACTCACTTTCCGACAGGCTTTCCATGTTGGAAAGCATGGCATGGAAAGTCTGTGGGAAACCAAGCATCATAATCCCGAAGGCAGAAACACCTTACCACAGGATTACGGGCTGGTCTCCAACTGGCCGACAGGCTCCCTGAGCCTGTCGGAAGACAGCTGGAATGATGCGCGGGTTTCAATTCTGACTGGCTGTATTGTAATCAGCCGGACGGAATTAAAACTGACGATTTCTGTCGTAAAACCTACAACCTAAGGTTGGAGGCTTTACGACCAATATTGTAATAGGCCCCTAAATAGTTAAAATATGTCTTTATGCAAAAATATTTTTTCTAAATTAACACAATCTATATTAAAAATCAAGCATGTGTTATATTTTAAATTATTTTAAAACATATTAAAAAATATTAAAAATAGAAAACATTCAAAGAAACACAAAGGAGTAAGACATTGTCAGCATTTAATGATGTTTTCAATTATTTCCTATTTATTTAATGGCCACAGATAATTCAAACATAAAAGATTTCAGTCTCCCTGACCTTTGTCAAATGTACTCAGAGATGTGTACCACCCTGTTTACTATATATACGCTACTCATAAATATAGAGAAACTACGATACTAAAGGCCATAGTTCGTTGTCGGTCGGAAAGTCTCTGACCGCTGGTCAGAGACTTTCAGATCGACATGGAAGGTTTACATTCCGACCACCGAATTACAATGTCGGCGGCCGGAGTGTAAGTGGGCCAGGCAAACCGACTGGCTTCTGACGGGGTCAAGGAGCCAACTGCTCATAATCCCTTAAGGACGGCATTTCCAACATTGGAATTATGATGTCGATTTCCGACACCCTTTCCATGTTGGAAAGCGGCTTTAAGGGCCCCTGGCTGTGCCCCCTTCTCCCCTGGCCCTACGGTTGTGGCCCTAGGAGGCACCTATGGTGCCCCCCTTCACATCCCGGCACCATTATGTTAGGTTATGATAGTGAATATTTAATAAAGAGAATGGTCACCAAAGGTTCCATGGCACTGTTTACTGAAACCATGAGGTGCCTGCCAAATGGTGCAGGGATGTGAAAAAACATCCATGTTACAATAGGAGTTTGTGCTGCCGGCGGTTTCGGAATGCAGCACAAGCTCCTATTGTAATATGGAAGTTTGCGACTACACCATTTGTGGTCACACCCTAACTGCAGTGTTAGGACGGAGGTCGGTCGGTTACGCATCCGTGGCGATGTCGGTCGGAGGCAACTCCGACTGGCATCGTTATGAGGCCCATAGTTGTATATTCAACCATAGTATTTCTATAAATGCAACTATGTTCTTTTTTAAACAACTTTGTTGACCATATTGCACCATGAATAACATTTGTAAATTAATATAGACCCAATCAGTGCTATATTCTCTGTCCAGCCGGACAGGTTTTGAATATACAATAAACTTATAACACAAAGGCGTCGATTCCGATCCGGTAAAATCACCGTCTTTACGATTCGTATATGGAGCCGTTTCCGTACGACTCGTACACACACCGTACGACTCGGCGAGTACGATCCGGACCGGGTGATCAGGACGCGATTCGTACAGCCATGCCAGGTAAGGGCGAGTCGTACGGAAAAGCACACAAACACATTCACACCGTACGGTCCGTACACCCTATGATCGCAGGGGTACGGTGCAAACCCTTGCGATCATGGGGTGTTTGAGCCGTACCCCATGTACAATGGGTGTACGAGCCGTACCCCATGTACGATGGGTGTACGAGCCGTACCCCATGTACGATGGTAAGGGACGACGGTGGCAGCATCTCCCGACCCCGCTTGGCGCCTACATACATACTTTGAGCGGAAGCGCTGCTGCATACTGTTTTAGCGTATGTTTAAACGTGAATTGCTAATTTTAAAACTCCCAGCACTGACCCCGCACTGACCGTGTTTTTAAAATTGAATTGCTAATTTTAAAAGTACCCAGCGCTAAGTGTGGCCGAAGTGGAAATCGTACGTGATTTTAACTTACTGCTGTTTGCACTCGCGCTTTGACGGGGCTCAGAGGGGCTCCCACTGCATTTCCGGCTGTCTGTGCCCAATACTCAAGCCTGCCCGCCCCGGTCCGACTCGGTAGCCTATACCGTTGAGCGGCGGGCGGGGCAGGTAAGAGCAAGACACACCCAGGAAGGCGAGCGGTTAGCGCTCCAGCTCTCCACTTTACAGGGCTATTTAGCCCCTCGTCGGCCCTAGCGTGCAGCGGTTTGCGCGCAGAGGGGCGCCTTAGCCAGCGCCGAAGACAAGCCAAAGACCAGCCCGTCTGTGCCCGTCCGCGACAGGACGGGGCCAGGGGCTGGAGGCTATGGCGCTACACACCCACTCACGGAGAACTTACTCCTCACAGGTATTACTAGGGATCCAAAGCCATTTACCTATGGGGTGTGATAACAGGGTGGAGGGAAGTTTAGAGGGCCCGTTTGCCTGTCGTTACTGAAAAGTTCAATTCCAGATATTAGCTGGAGTCAGAAACGCCTCTGATGATCACCCGGAGTGGTGCCCACACAACAAGGCGATACTCGCTCACAACTCTACCCCGACAAATAATAAGGGCACCAGTACACTACGGGGAAATAAGAACTTATTATGTAATATCAGATCGCTACCTAAACACGCCATAGAGGTATGGGATCTGATTTCATCAGAGGAACCCGACCTATGCTTCCTGACGGAAACGTGGCTTAAACCCCACTCAGTCCCGGCCATAATTCTGGGAATCCCAGTGGGATACAAAATTATCAGGTTAGATCATCCCACTAAAACTGGCGGGGGGATCGCGTTTGTCCATAAGCAAGAAATTTATGTTACTGTGCTGGACGAGCTGTGTACCCCCGAGTTAGAACTCCTGATTTTTAAAATTAACATTTCGTCTAAAAATAGTAGAAAGGGAGCATTGGTCTACCGCCCCCCGGTCCGTGCACCAATCTATCTGTCACATTGGTAGAGTCATTGGCACCCCATGTACATGGCAATACCGACTTCCTACTCTTAGGAGACTTTAATGTCCACAGTGAGTTAGAAAATCGTAATGAAGTACAAACATTAATGGCGGACCTTAACTCACTGGGTCTAAAGCAGATAAATAGCGGCCCAACTCATCAGGCGGGACACACCTTAGACTTAGTCTTAACCAACTCCCCACAGGTCGAGTGTTTGCCCCCTATCAAGTAGAATGGACAGACCATTTTATCATTGAATTTTATACTCCCACTCCCATTTCGCATGGTACTGGACAGATGGCCTTACCCAGTAAAAGAAGACCATGGCATAAACTGACCCAGGAAGCCTTTAAAAAGAGATACGTAGCCCCTACTCCCAGCACTAGTGAGAGTATTGAAAACGCTCTGAGCAAATATGAAGGGATGGTACTTGAAACTATAGATGAGATCATTCCATTAAAAACCTTTAAGCCCAGACCTGCACACAAACAGGAAATCTGGTTTTCGGAGCATCTAAGGTCGCTCAAACAGGCTACTAGGAAATTAGAGAAGAAATGGAGGGCTTCCCGTCAAGACGGAGATAAACAACTTTACAGGAACTCCTTGACAGTATATCACAAAGCTATTCGCGCTGTGCGAAAAAATCATGTTGCATCACAATTATCGGCGGCTGGCAATAACCCGAAAGTATTGTATCAAATCTTACAGACATTCACGAAACCAGCAGCTTGTGAGAGTCCAGAAGTGGCATCGCAGCAACTATGTGATGACACCTCTCTGTTCTTTACAAAACAAATCGATGCAATTTATGACAAAATTATTCATTCTAACCAAACCAGTAGGAATGATAATGCCCCATTTCTGAGTATGGAAGTACAATCTCCTGCTACTCACACTCTCTCTGTATTCCCTCCTATCTCGATTGAGGAGGTATTATCACTTATCACACAGATAAAGAGTGGCTGCCCAATGGACACTATCCCTGCGCGTATTATGCCTACACTTGCGAATGAATTGGGACCTGCGATCCAGATGCTAGTAAACCTCTCACTAAGCACAGGAGAGGTTCCGCTAGGATGGAAGAAGGCGTTGGTTAGGCCGCTCAGGAAAAACACAGCAATCCCCTGGACTGAGCTAGCCAACCTCAGGCCAATATCCCTGCTTCCTTTTCTAGGCAAACTTATTGAAAAGTTTGTTAATAGACACCTGTCTAATTACATCGAATTTGCAGGAGGGCTAGACTATTCACAATCGGGTTTCAGGCCAAAACACAGTACCGAGACTACCCTGATGTCAGTCGCAGACGATCTACATATGTACCAGGATAAAGGCCACTCCGTTATCCTGGTACTGTTGGATCTGTCTGCGGCATTCGACACTGTGTCACATTCCATCTTGACTGCCAGGCTAGCTAACATCGGCCTGAAGCACGAGGCACTGGCATGGTTGAGGAGTTTCCTAACAAACTGCACCCAGCGAGTGACAATGGGTGCTTACCGGTCAGAGGAGGTTGAAATTTCCAAAGGGGTGCCACAGGGCTCATGTTTGAGCCCTACGCTCTTTAACATCTATGTGGCACCCCTGGCTAACATCATGAGAACTTATGACACTCAACTCCTCTTTCCCTTCAAGTCCCTTACCACCGAGGTTAGGAACTCCTTTTCCCAGGGTATGAAAGCAGTGGCACACTGGATGTCGTCCAACTACTTACAATGCAACGTTGGAAAGACAGAAGTCATGCTGTTTGGTGAAGCTAAACTCCTCTGGACTCCGGACTGGTGGCCACAAGATCTGGGCCCAGTACCCGAGCCCAAACAAATAGTTAAAAATCTGGGAGTCCGATTAGATCAAGAACTTACACTCAAACAGCATGGCAACCAGGTGGTGGGAGCCTGCTTTCATGTTATTGGCCTGTTACGAAAAATCTTCCCCTTACTACCGGATGCAACTAGAAGAACGTTGGTACAGGCACTGGTCCTGAGTCGAATAGACTATTGTAACGGCCTGCTCCTGTCTGCTAACGAGGGAGTCATGACAAGACTCCAGGTGGTTCAGAACACGGCAGCTCGCCTGGTTCTGAACGCCCCCCTCATACTCCCTCCAAACCACTGCTGACAAAGTTGCACTGCTTATCAGTCAAACAGAGGGCCAAGTTCAAAGTATGTTGCACAATACACAAAAGCCTCAACGGGCTGGGTCCAGCATACCTGACTAAAAAGTTTGTTCCCTATGTACCTGTTCGGTCACTTAGGTCGAGCGAGCAAGGCCTCCTCTGTGTACCTAGAGCAAAAAAGCCAGACATGGAGCCAAAGCGTTATCAGTGGCAGGACCCTCCCTATGGAATAGTCTCCCAAAGTCTCTCAGGCTATGTGTAGAACATCTTCCATTTAGAAAACAACTTAAGACCTTCTTATTCCAACACTAGAATGGCTGCCAAACTGGTTCTTCCCCAAACATATGCTGTAGATGCCTAAAGGCGCGGAGATACTCCTCCGGGAGTCGAATCTAGCGCGGTACAAACCTGCAAATAAATAAATACGAGCCGTACCCCATGTACGATGGGTGTACGAGCCGTACCCCATGTACGATGGTACCCATGGGGTACGGCTCGGGGTACGGCGGTACGGCTCATACACCCATCGTATATGTGGTACGGCTCGGGGTACGGCTCGTACATCCATCGTACATGGGGTACGGCTCGGGGTACGGCTCGTACACCCATCGTACGCATCATAGGGCTTGAAACGTCATCGACAAATTGTACACCATATACGTTGACTATAATGCAATGTTGAACTTGTAATGGTGTGCTCACAGTATTCTGTCTGTTGTATTTATATCTAAGGTAAATGCAGACACGTTTCCCTTGCCTGAACTCCTCACTCGATGTTGTTTGTGTGTCTATGTCAGTAGGACGCAGGTTGTGTCCCACTTGAATTTTTCGCTTACTTTGTGTTATAAGTTAATTGTATATTAAAAACCTATCCGGCTGGACAGAGAATATAGCACTGATTGGGTCTATATTACTATATTAATTTACACTTTATCTGATTGTCTAGGGACCATTGTCTTTAGAAATACCAAAGGTGTCATGGCACTGTTCACTGAACGGAAAAAACTACCAAGTTTCTGAGCAAAAAGTATTCATTGAAACTATAGTTTGTAAATTAATCATTCTTAATGCAAACCACTACTCACTTAATTCACCAAGTGAGCCTATACCTTGTTGAAAAAAAAAATAATAATTATAAACAAATTAATAGATCCCAGTATGTTAGTCTGAATTTGTGAAGTAATTAAATTTTTATAAGTAATTAAGTAAAATTTAAATAAATAATCGAATTTTAAAATCAATTATTTTAAACAAACTCTAAAATTTAAATGATTCTAATTTTAGAATACAAATGTTAAATTAATTCTATCAAATTAAAAAAATCACAACCCAATTCACCCTCCCGAAAAAAACACCAAAAGCCATAAAATGAAATACACAATTAAAAATATCGAAATCAATCAAATCACAATTTACAAACTTAACACACAAACTTATTTAGTAAATTAAAAACAAAAGAAAATAACAATACATAAATCTTTGCAAACTGCTACATACCCAATACCGCCAAAACTACCACCTACATGCAAAACACAAAAATAAATATAAGAAAAAAGTACATTAAATTATCAACCTAATTAAACATGTTCATATAAAATTATCTAAAAAACACCCAACAATGTACAATATATATTATACGACACAATATTTTAGTAAACAATTGTTTTAATATTATTATTGCTGACAATAAATAATATACTACCTACATAGTATGTTCCACAATATTACGGTCAACATATCTTGATCATGTTATTATGCTCAAACAATATTCGTAGTCAATATTTAGGTGGCACATCCATTTTACCCATCCAGGTAAGTGTAATTCCTTTTTTGGATCATTTTCATGTTTATGGAATTATGTGCAACCCACCAGAATCATTACTAGGGATACTGTACTGTGAGACATGTATGTATCCTGAGTTCTAACGTTTCGCTTGAGCCCCTCAGTTTCAGCGCTGTTAATTTAAAGAATGCTAACTCTTATAGTGAAGATCAATTATTTCCAATCATTCTTAAACTGGGGTTTTAGAGGAGAAGTTTTACTAGAGGAAAACCTTTTTCTATATGTAGAAGAGGGTGTATGGCTTTATCCAGTTAACACAAAGCTGTCACTTCCCCAAACCACAAATCCTTCTCCTCAAAGTGGAGCTGCACCTCCCTGCAAAATATCTTCAACATGGAGACTACATGAAGCTGTAACAGTACTTAACAGAAACCAGGCATTACCTTGGGTTGGGATACCCTAAGTGAATACCATCATTATGCTGGCTAGTTATTTTACTATCTGTTCTGTCTCTATACAGTTTTGTTGCTGAACTGGAAGCTACCCTGGAAGGCTGCAGTAGTAGCTGAGCAGAAATGGCCACCCGGAAGTTGACAGCAGCAGACATGCAGGTGCATCGGAACACCGGGAGCACGCACTGGCAGCAAGGAATCACCCCATGGAAGAGCGCCAGTGAGAATCCCAGTGATAAGCACCCGGGAGAGAAGAGAAGCAGGAGGAGACAAAATGGCACCGCACCTAAGCTGAGATCGGCTAGAGCGAAGCGGATAGCCGTAGAGCCGGTGTGAGTGCCTATGGAAGCCCCCCACAGCCCTCCGTTGCGACAACCACCATACAAGCCCTCAAGTAAGTGCTAACGGGGAAGAAAGGAGACCAGCGGCAAAGTTGCCACTGGAAGGGGAAAGTGAAACTGAAGACACGCTGACTGGGGGCCGCCATTTTGAGTTGAAGTGAGAGCCACACCCCACACTCCAAGGCTATAAGCTCTAAGTTGGCGGAGAGCCACAGGAAATAATTTAAGTGCCGCAGGGGGTCAGCGCTCATGCATCAGCAACAGATCATAGTCAAGTGTAAGTGCTAGCGCAGACAAGAGAACAAACGGAGTCGGGCTCAGCACGGTGTGAAGCCAAACTGAAAGCACCGAGTGGGAGCCGCCATCTTAGCTTACACCACGTGACCGAACCACTAGACCGCTGCTGGCAGTCGCGACCCAACTTGAAGGGAGCGCTGGAGATAGCGCGATCAAGGGCTGCAACACAGCGTTTCAAGCTGGTTTGTGGCGAATAAATCATCAACGAAGGGCAAAAAACAACAGTCTAGAACAGAAGCAGGTCCATGTCTTTCAGCGGCTCCTTGCCACACAGCCACGCCTTGAAGGATACCAGGGGAACCACACGGCTCCCCCACTAAGCCACCCAATCATAGGCCGACTACCCTTAAGTAAAGGAAGGTCTGCCACTAGCAAAAGATCAGACGCGAAGGAGCAACAACCGCATAGGGGGTACCGCTGAACAAGCTGCACAAAGAACAAAGACCTCACATGTAAACCATATCCCAGAAAAAGAGGAGAAAACACCACAGCAGAGAGCAGTGGTACAAGTGTGGAACTGGCAGAGGCAAAGACCAGGACAAGGCCCATCCGGGAGCCAAGCAGGTATAGACTGGACCACCAAGTCATAAAGACTTCCAGACACACAAGGAGAACAGCCCAGAGCCAAAACCGCACAGCGGAAAGGTGGCAGACTAGAAAGCTACCTAGCCAGAAGAGGGTTCACAGCAATGGCAGGACAAGAGAGCAAAATACCCAATGGGAGTAAGAAATACAAAAAGGACCCACCTCTAAAGCAGAAACATGAGATAACACTGGACATGATCCTCAGGAAACTCAACGAATGAAACGAATTAACAAAGTCAACCAAACTAACAATAGACACCATGCAGCTAGAACTGGCAGCCATAAGGGCGGACCAACACAAAACGAACAGCAGGATAGACACTGCGGAAAAACGAATCAGTGATATAGAGGATGACAATGCACAGTCAAACAAGACTGTACAGTCCATTACTAAAGTCTCTAATACTCTCCTGAAACAGCTAGCTGAGCAAGTCGACCGCAGCAGGAGAGGGAACATAAGACTGCTTGGAATTCCTGAAGGGGAAGAAGACAAGCCCGGATCCTGCACAGCCATCATAGAAGAACTGATACCACTAGTAACAGGAATCAAGTTCGACAGACAGTTCGAATTAGACAAAGCGTACAGAGTGCCAGCGGTAAAAACTACAAATGGACGCGGACCACGTCCGATCATATGCAAACCCATAACATCGCAGCAGACAGAGCCCATCTTTGCCGTAGCAAGGAAAAACCTGAACCCAAGATGGAACGGCAACAAGATAATCATAACGCAAGACTTCTCAAGGCAAACGGTGGAGACCAGAAAAGGATTCCTGGTGCTAAGGGAAAGGATGCGAAGAGACAACATCACCTTCAGCTTTACAGGGCCAGCAAGACTGAGAATCACAGACAAATGGCGAACAATGGTCTTCGAGGACCCGGATGAACTAAGAAGATACCTCCAAGGCCCGGCTTCAGAGGATTGGTAGCCCAACTCCCGTGAGCGGCAAAAAGGATAGTGTCACCGGACAACACAGGGGCTAATGGCAACTCCAGCTCCGGACAGGCAAGATAGTCATTTTGGGACTGCAACCCACCCAAACAAACACAAGACCGACCTGCCAGATTCGCTGACGTAACAGAAACATGAAACCACACTGGACAAGATCCTCATGGAAAACAGCGAAGGAAGCTAATCTGCAAAATCCACCAAACTAACCATTGAATCCCTGCAGCCCTAGATGACTGCGTAGGGGTGGTCAACACAAGGCAACAGCGGAACAGCAACTGCAGAGCCAGGAAAAGGATACCCAGCGCGCAAAAGAGAGGACACGCAGAGTCAATATACCCTTCAAGCCTGAAGACCCAGAGAAACGGAGGAATACGGTCAATTGGCGATCTTAGTTCCTTTGTGGACCCAATATACTTTGTGCTTTGCAGAGACTTCCAGGTGCCAGCCCTCAGAAAAGGCTCACTGGAAAGGACAACTCTCTACCTCAATACACCGAACTACCGCAAAACACAACAACCTACCTCAACTCACTCAACATCACCACTTCCAGTCCACAACCGGATGGAACGACCATACAAAAAGATCATCGCGTATATCCTTTACTGTTGATTAGACTCTCTGAGCAAATGCGAACTGGGGTGCAGACTGAGGGGTGAAATTCACACTAGCCACAAACCGGAGCGGTGTACCAACTTAACCAACGATGCTTTGATATTGATATTGCTCACCACAGGACCTCGGGGGGGGGGGGGGCGGGGAGGGAACGTTGCTGATGCACGCTCGCATTTCAACCTATTGGGGGTGGGGGGATGGCAAGGAGGAGGGTAGGGGGGTAAGGGGGTTTCCCAGTACAGTTTCTATGTTTTCTTTTTCTTTTCTCTCTCCTTGTCTTCTCCCTTTTCACTAATCCATCCAGTGCATCCCATCAAACATCATAAGGAGGTAACGCTAAGGGGAGAACTAGGCCCAATAGCAGGGGTTTGCCGCACACAAAATCCTACCACTAAAGAGCGACACCAAGTGTAGGGCATGACACAAACCAAGCAAACCTAACTACTTGTCAGAGCCTCAGTTGGTATTCTCACCTCTCAAGATCTTGCGCAGGAGCAAAAGTCGATAGTTCCCAACTCCCGTCCAAGGCTCTCCCTGAGCCTGTTATAAAACTAGACTCCGAAAGATCCTCAGGTGGGAAAGGGGAGTGGATAAAATAGTAAACTGACAAAGAAGAGACTGCTCGGGTATTTATTTCTGGCTTCTCTTTGGTGTCCGTCCTGCAGACTCCTGGTTCAGAGAAGACCTGTAGTGTAATGACAAGAATTCAGTCAAAACGCCCTAATCTACTCTTGTATAATATTTCTCTCTTTCTATACTCTCCTTACCCAGTTACCCTGAGTTATTGCTTCTCTCCTGCTCTCTTGGCTTTTAATACTCTTCAACTAGAAGATATCTATATGGAGAGGAATATACATGTGCAGATATATTGTTAATTGTGTGCCTTCTATTCTCATCACAAATCTCTTACTACTTATATTATAGTTACTCCTCTTACCTTCTCTCACTAGTTGTAGACTGTGTATTTTATTCACCTTTATAATCTTCCAAATCTTTTCTTTCTGTACCTTGTGCTCTTTAACCTATGGGTATCTACCATAACCACTGTAAATACTTTTTACATGTGCTTCTGTATTAAACTCTTATTCTGTTTTTGCGCTAATGTCTTAAGCTGCCTTGTAATTTGTTCTTTCTTATTCCTACTAGTAACAAACTCCGTTATCTCTGGTAAATGCTACGTTTTATTTATGCATTTCTTATAACTCCGCTATATCAGGTAAGTGCTAGTTTTCCTCAATTTGCATTTCTTAACTCTCTGTGACTTTTAACTAAAAACCTATTGTTCTAATCTTTGACTTATCTCTTCGAACGCGAAGTCTCCAATGATTGCAAGCAGGTCTGTTTCTTAGCAGGGATAGCGGCCGCTTCCCTACTAGTGCTGAGATATTGTGATCTTGAAACCCCGAGGTTCTGACATTTCTTTCAGATCTGAAAGTCGTCTCTTTAAACGTTAAAGGGCTCAACCACCCTGTCAAGAGAAGGAAAACAATCAAATACCTGACAAAGCTTAAGAGCGATGTGTGCGTGCTCCAAGAAACTAAACTATCAGAAGAGGACGCGCAAAGACTGAAGGCGAACTGGATAGGGCAAACCTTTTGCTCGCCAGCAGTACACAAAAAGAGAGAAGTAATAACACTAATAAACAAGAAAGCCAGACTAACATTGCACGAGTGCTACGCTGATGAGGAAGGGAGAATGCTAATAACTGGTTTCAAGCGAGGTGAGGAAATTATCCACATTGCCAATATTTACGGCCCTAACACAGAGGACAACGCCTTTTGGAGAGAGGCTGAGAACAGGCTGAATATGCTTCCCCAAGATGACCCACTGATTGTAGCAGGAGACCTCAATCAAGTACTAGACCACGCCATAGACAGACACCCGCAAAGAGACAGCCACCGCTCTGAGGGGCAGTATACCCTTAAGAATCTGTGCTCCAAGCTCCAACTTAGCGACCCCTGGAGACTCCAACACCCAGATGCTAGGGACTACACCTTCTACTCTCACCCGCACAACTCATACAGCAGGATCGACTACATCTTTATCTCATCCACACACACGCACCTTATTGAACATATGGAAATCGCCCCAAGAACAATATCAGATCACTCCCACATCAGTCTAACGCTTAATGGGCGCCACAAAAAACACATAAGCCACAGGTGGAGATTCAACAATGACATCCTTAGAAACCCAACTAATGTAGCTGACATAGAGGAGGCCATAAAAGAGTACTTAGAATACAATGATAAACCCGGCGTAGATAAAGATACACTCTGGGACGCCATGAAGGCCACAATCAGGGGTAAAATACTAGGCATCAAATCTAGAATGAACAGAGACAGAAATAAAAAAGTACTTGAGCTCGAGGGGCAGATTAAAGAACTGGAAATGTGCCATAGCGCCAATCTAGCAGACAAAACCACTCTCACAGATCTAACCAGGAAGAAATACGAACTCAACAAAACACTAAGCGAAAGGGCAGGTATGTGGATAAACAGATACAAAGCAATAAACCTTTGTTCAGCAAACAGAGCAGGGAAAGCACTTGCCTCATACCTTAAGAGCAAACAAAGGCAACACCTTATTGCAGCAATAACAGACACAAACAAGACATCTCAAATATCAAACAAGGAAATCCTCAGGGTCTTTAAATACTTCTATGAGGGCCTGTATAAGGAAGACAAGAACCTTAAAACCGATGGGGGTGCTAGCCTCCTAGACAAGTTAAACCTACCTAAACTGATGGAGGTACAAAGAGCTTCACTTGAACAAGACATAACAGGGGTGGAGATAGATAAAGCAGTAGCAGCACTCAAGGACAACAAAGCGCCAGGGCCGGATGGATACACAGCAGAGTTCTATAAACACTTCCTCCACCTAATTAAACCCACAATGAAAGAGGTCTTCACGCACTGTATTAAAAAAGGGAAAATGACAAACTCGATGGCGGAAGCCAACAAAATAGTCATCCCTAAAGAGGGCAAAGACACACAACACCCGCAAAACTACCGACCCATCTCCTTAATTAACGTAGACTGCAAGATTTATGCAAAGGTCCAGCAGTGAGACTAAATGCGTAGCTCCCAAACCTAATCCACAACTCACAGGTGGGGTTTCTCAGGAACAGGATGTACCAAGACAACACGAGACTCCTATGCCACCTAATAAACCACACCTCTACCAACACTAAACCAGCTGTCATGATCGCACTCGATGCCGAAAAGGCGTTTGATAGAGTTTCATGGCCTTTTCTTGATCAGTGCATGCAAAAGTTCGGACTAGGGGACAACTATAGAAGAATAGTGATGGCACTTTATAACGAACCAAAAGCCTGTGTGGTAGTCAACGGGGGCGTCTCTGAGCCCCTAAAACTGGAAAGAGGAACCAGACAAGGCTGCCCGCTTTCCCCAGCACTTTTCCTACTTTCCCTGGAACCACTGCTGACCATGATCAGGAACAACACCGAAATAAAAGGTATTTCAATAATGGGCAACACGGTTAAACTAGCTGCCTATGCAGACAATATACTCATCACGACAGAGGACCCTGGCACCTCGATAGCAGCCCTAATGAACACCATTGATGAATATGCACAGGTATCTGGCTACAAACTCAACAGGGACAAATCTGAATGCAAACCACTAAATGTGCATACAACAAGAGCAGTCTTGGGGGGCTCAGGTTTGTCCTGGCAGAAAAGATTCCTAAAATATCTTGCCATCTACTTTGGCAGGGATCTCAAATCAACACTAGACTACAACGAAAAAATATTATTAAACAAACTAAAAGATAAATTAGACTCATGGTCACCAAAGTTCGTCAGCTGGTGGGGTAGGGTAGAAACAATAAAAAGGATGCAAACCCCCATGATTAACTACTTACTCAGTATGCTCCCACTCATAACCACGGAGGACTTCCATAAAAAATTGGATATGCTGACAAATTAAATTCCTCTGGAGAGACAAGAAAGCCAGGATAAGCCTACAGAAACTGAAGTTGAGCAAAGCCTTAGGGGGACTCAACCTCACCAACTTCAAAACATTCCTGACAGCCTGCCTAGCCAAACAAGGATTATACTGGCTCACACCAGAGCAGGGATACACGCCGGTATGGTTGGCGCTAGAGAAAGCAATCCTAAATGGCCTTGACCCCTTATCTCTACTTACGGCTAATAAGCACCCTGCGGCCAACAACACCATACTCAAAAACACCAAGAACGCCCTCCTCAAAGTCGACAAAAGAATGGAAAAGAGCATTAGAAACACAAGATGGGAATCTATTTGGCAGAACACTAGAATAAAATACAAAGACAAGATACTTAGCATTAACTCATGGTCTGAACGGGGTATCTCCACCCCCATCCAACTAGAGAGCCACAACTACCCGCTGACATTTGCCTGCCTAAAACAAATGCACAACCTACCGGACATAGAATTCTACAGTTTTCTAAAAATTAGGGCGGCCCTCACAAGAGCAGACCTAAACAAAGAAGTCCCATCAATCCTGCAATACATGACTAACCTAAACAAAATTGGCCATCAAACGTCGCACCTATATAAACCCCTGAGCTCCAAAACTACTAGATTAAACGCCAAGGCAATAGATTATTGGGAAGCCCTACACAGTAGACACTTCAGTGAGAAGGAAAAGGTACACAACTGGACATCAGCAGCAAAGAATAAAGTCACCCCAATTCTAGCACAAACCAAATACTGGCTCCTCCATAGATTGTACTGGAGCCCAGCCCGCCTGGTGGCGGTGGGGCTCCGTAATAGCGACCTATGCTGGAACTGCCACAAACAAAAAGGAGACTTAGCGCACCTTATCTTCCACTGCCGAAAGGTCAAGACATTCTGGGGAAGAATAAGGGAATTCATATACAACGTAATTGGGTACTCACCACAACCAGACTTCCTAGGTGTAGTCACCGCTTTCATGGCTCCAGAAAACCAGTCAAAAAATGATAACCAACTGATTGACCTCCTGCTTACAGCGGCTGTTAAAACCATCCTTTCTAACTGGAAGGACACAGGGAAAGCAACCTTCAAAAGCTGGCTCAACTGGATCACTTTCCTAAGAGGGGCGGATAACATAACACTAAAACACTCACCCAACTGCAGCTCAAAGGGCGAGATGTGGCACTCCCTGGACAACTACCTGGCCTCTCACAAACCACCTTAAGCAGCCCACACGTTCTAGGTACCCCTCGTCCAGCCGCCTCCGATCGCAAGCTCTGGAAGTATGGCTGTTAACCAACGCACCATTCTTTCCTATCTTTTCTTTTCTTCCATTTCCCACTTTCATTTTCCTTCTCTCGAGGGTAACACACAAGACCATTAAAGGCAGCAAACGCCACAGGTCGTGAAAGCATACCCATAGTATAAGTGTCCCATCACATCTATCGTATGCCAAGTGTAACACCAACGGCGTTATAACTTGACCAGTATTGCCTTCACTATCTCTGTACTGTATATGTACATTTTTTCTAATAAAATCTCTTGAATTCAAAAAAAAGAAACACATGATTACCCAAAAGTGCGTGACTGTCCCTGTGCGAGGTGGATCTCTATGTCTTATGCGCTGTTTTTTTTTATTCCTCCAGCTTTTGGTGCTGCTGGCATGCAGAGAAACAAGCTTGATGCATGCAAAACATCACCAAGACAGAGGGAGCACAGAGAAAGGCAGTCTGCATAAAGGCAAGGTATAAATACTTGGTGCACGTTAATGCATGCCAGTGTTTAAGTGTGCTAGCACACAAAGTCCAGATATATTAGTTTGCCAATATTTGCTAGAGATAGTTCAGCACATGATCAACAGAAATGTTCCTTGTCGAATTGATAAGTGGACTTATTGATGTTATTCTTAACAACATATCACCTCAACTTTTCATATTGTTCATGCACAAATTTGAGGTGCTAATATCGAAAAATGTGGCTATTAGGAAAATATGAATAATTGCTATGTTACTTTTCTGTAAAGCATGATGAGTGTATCACAAATCGAAATGGTCAAAATATGCCATTATATTTTAGTATAATTTTAAAAGCAAGCCTCACCAGATTTTAACAGCTCGATTGGCATAGCCGACCAGGCTGGGGTCTGTTGTTAGAGCATGAGGTGGAAACTGGCCCTCTTCGTCATGCAGCATCAATGTGAACAGATCCCCTGACCCGAGATAATTGACTATCTCTAGTTACTTGGAAAAAGCTTTAATGTTGTCACACTTGATTAGGGTAAGCATAGCGGTGCAAGTAAAGACGTTTGACAAAGAGCACAATGACTGTAAATTCACTGCATTTCCTGGCATTGGTATTCCAGGGGGAAAAAACAGCTGAAGGTCATGCGATTAAAAGCTCGCGTAGTGATGTGGACACTCTATTTCTCTTTCACTGGGGTCAGCCATATAATTACCGTAATAACTTTCTTTGATGTTGTACTTAATATAACCGCTGTTGCTGTTTCTAAACGTTGAAATGTAGAGGTTTTATAGCACAATTCTATTTCAGTGGTAACAATTTGTCAAGGAAGAAAGGCTAAGTTAGCTTTGGCAACAATCACATCCATGATCTGTAGATGTAATCAGACTTCAGTAGCACGTCCTTAACTTGCTGAGCCATCTTGTTGGCTTACTCGTTTATATTTTATGACTACATTTCAGATCTACTTCTGCAGGAATACTTTGGATTTGAATTGGTTCTTGGACAGATATTTGAATAATGGATGTAAAATGCATTAGTTACTCCACGCTCTTGTCTAACTAAATGATGCACAATTCAATCTCATGAATCAAATTACAAGTGGTATGCAAATTAGCCAAATATTATGCTATTACATTTCCTAAAATTTTCTGACAATTTCTTGCAAGAAAACTGAATGGGAGGGCATATACCTCACATTCCAAAGTCAAGGTTCGAGGAGAAAATGTGTTTAGTGACACATATTCCTCTTGAACCAATCTCTAGATGAAGAAAAATATGAAAAGTTGTAACATCCAGACAAGGAGCTTTTCATGGGCGGTGCATGATCAGAGAAGCTAGTGTACCTTAACACATACAAGGGCAGCCATGGACAGCTATTTGATCAGATACTTTTTTAAGTATCTGGCTGATCTTATGATATTCCATCAGTAGATGTTGTGTCTGTAGAGGTACTCCTGTGTGTTGTGTCACCTATCCAGCAGAGTACGAGCATTGCTAGACTAGAGGCTCGTCGCAAGTGTAACGCACACATAGCTGAGTGAGTGGCTACTGCTCCATCAACAGGCAATGGGGAAGCGGACGGCTGAAGGAAGCTGCAATCCCAGTGAGGGGTGCGTCCCATTTTACCTGTACCTCTGAAAGAGGAGAATTCTACAGAAAACCCCCATGTAAAATAATTTCAGTTCATTAAAAGCGGGTCCAGTCATTTACCTGTTTATATATCAGCTGTATTGTGGCATTTAGCATGTGTGAGGGACATGTGGTGGTTTTATGTTACGTGACTGGAAGTGCGCATGGGGTGCGGATGATGTCTTTCCAGCGACGACAAAGACTGTAGCACAGGATGGAGATACATATGACATACTTTGTGTAGCTCTGTTACCGCAGGAGCCATAGTAGTGGTGAAGGCCAGCCGCGGTGTACCCCAAAGCAGCTGCCCACTTGGTCCTGCACTCAGAGCTATCTGGAAGCTGCACATTCCCTTCTTGGGCAGTATGCCCTGCCTTCTTTACAAAAACATTGTTTTTATTATGTGATGGCTGCCTCTAGCCCTCCTTTGAAGAGAAAGCCTGGGAGATGTCTGAGCAAAGTAATAGATTTCAAACATAGTGCCCCTTTTGACTGCCCCTGGCTTTCCACCAGTCCTCCCTGAATAGGGCATGTTCCTTGTTTTACAGCCAGATTCATGAAGCAAAAAATCGGCTTGCAAAGGCTTTGCGAGCGCTTTTTTTGCATTTGGGATTCATCATCCCAAATGCAAAAATCGCAAATTTTGAAATCGCTAAATTGCGAGGAATTGCATTTAAGGAATCTCTATTTGAGATTCCTTAAATGCAATTCATGAACCATTTTAGAATTGCGAATTCGCAATTTTGGGCCGCTATTTACCGCGAAGTCTGACTTCGTGATAAATAGTGAAAACTTAGAAAAATGCACTTTAGTGCATATTTCTAAGTTGGATGTTACACACACACATGTCCATTGGACATGTGTGTGCGCAACACCAGTGTAAATCACCATTTCAGGGGTGCTACAGGCCTTTGGCCCATAGGAATGAATGGGGAGTCATTCCTTATTTGCGATTAGTAATTAGCGAATCGCAAATAAGGAAGCAGTAGAAATCGCTATAAATTTTGCGATTTCTACATTCATCCCGTTTTGCGAGTCTTTAATAGCGATTCCTTAATAATCGCTATTAAGGACTCGCAAAAGAGGAGCATGATGAATCTGGGGGTTAGTTTGTACTTTGGAAGATGCTGTACGGCAACAACCTGGAAAGATGCTTGCCTATGACGAGGACTGCCATGTTAGTGCGCCTAAGGATGGGCCCAAGTCAAGGAAATTGATAGAGCCATGCTGGTGTGCACTGGAAAGGAGCAGGGGCCCTGACTTTGCAATGACGCGCAGGCCACCGTCATTTTGCATGGAAGACAACCCAAGGAAATGGGTCAGCCGGGAGCAACCACATGAGTCTTAAAGCATTGCCCCTCTGCTTTTTACCCCTGTCAGCCTGAGAGTCAACACCTTCAGGCTCTGAGAGCAACAGGAGAGAAAGCGTACAACATGCGCATGTCTTGGCCAGGGAGGTGGACTCACCTGGGCTGTCAAACGCAACTTGTGTATGAGGAGCACTGACAGGCAGCGCTCTGTTTGAGCGGAGGTGGACCTGCGAGCAGGCCTCACAGCTCACTAATAGAGCGCTGCCTGTCGACGCTTTACCAATGGCAAGTGCCAGCATCCCGCTTACAGTGCGACTGACAGGCAGAGCTCAGTCAGGCCCGAGCTATCAATCTTATGGGAAGTGTGATGACAGGACTGTCAAAGTGAAGGATTTGTGACTGGGGCAGGATCATGGAGTCTGAGGAGAGACGAGGCAGCTGCTGCAACCGGGGCAGCCGAAGAGTTGTTTGAACGTGTATAAAAATGCTTGAATGTTGGGTGTTATATGTGGTGTTAGTGTGCGCATACATGCATGAGTATGTAAGTCTGTGTATGTGCGTGTGTTTGCTCTGACCCCGTAAATAGGCCAGTGCTGCCAATTATGTAGCTGGGAAAGCAGGTTCAAGTCTCTGCATCCACTCAACATCCTTTTATTCTGGGAAAATTACTTCATTTCCCCGAGCCTACCAAAAATAATAATAATATTGAATGTGTCCTCGTGTAATGCAACTGGTGCTCATGTAAAGCACTCCGATACCTTCGGGTCGAGTTTGTAACATATAAAACTGCTACAACAAAAAAAGTATGACCTGTAGCAGAGGGAAAGAAAGGCTGAGCTTAGTGCAGAGAGGAGAGTATGGCAGAAGGAGACAGGGGATACATGGATATAGGAAGGTTAGTGAGTGGGGGATAGTAGAATGAGAGGTGAGGGAGAGCGGAGTTCAAAGAGGCAGCAGGGACTGGTGTATGTGAGCGAAGTAACAGGAACGAAGAGGAGAGAGACCCTGAGGGGCAAAGGTAGAAAGGGTGTGAAAGGAAAAGCTTAGGAAGAAGATAATGAGAGGCAAGACAATGAACACATGGATAAAGAGAAGTGCAAAAAAAAGGAGGTTGAAGAAAGGGAGGGCGATGAGGAAATAGAGAGGTGGGGGGAGCAAGAGAGGGGTTTGAATACCGAGGGTGATGGGGAGAAAGAGAAATAGAAGAGAGAAAGAAGCAAGAGAAGCTGGTCGAAAAGAGTGTGAATGGGAAGAGGATGAGAGAGAGAGGGAGGTCCAAGGTATAGAGTGATGGGGAGAGAAGCAGAAGTAGTAGAACGAGAGAAGCAAACAGGTAGGCTGCAGAGAGAGCAAGAGAGCAATGAGCAGGGAAAGATAAAGGGCAAGGAAAGGAGCAAAAGAGGGAGGTTGAAGATAGAGTGATGTGGAGAGAAAGAAGTGGAAGAGAGAGGACTGAGCAAGAGAGGGTTGTTGAAGGTAGAGAGTGTTGGGGAGATAATGAGAAGTGGAAGCAAGAGAGGAGCTAGAGAGGGAGCTTAAGAGAGAACGAGTCATGAGGAGAGGAAGAGAGAAGCAGAAGAGAAGCAAAAGAGGGATGTTGGAAACTCCAAAAGTTGTTAAAAGGCATGGGCGTAGCTTCAGGGTGGGTGTTTGGGTTATGACACCCCACAAATAAATATATTCTTGGATTGGTAGTTTGGTCTAAGGGCTCTGAGTCGGGACTGCTATTTCTGTCAGATTTTCTGGTCACCCTGATTTTTCTAAGAGGTTTTAACTTGTTACTTTTTTGGATCAGGAACTATAATATATTTAGGCCCAGATGTGTAACAATTTTGCATAAGGGTTGCATCACTCTTTTGACGTAGCTGGATATAAAATCCTTTTGGGTATTTACTATCTACAAAGCTAAGCCATATCGATTTTCGTGGCTTTGTAATAAAAAGTCACGCAACACAGCTCATTTCGATGCCTTGTTTTACTTTGAGCCAGGTAGAGTTCCATGGGTTGTGAATGAGCGCTCCCATGCATCCACCCATAGGTTTTGCTGGGAACACATTTTTACATAGACCCAGATTTACAAAGATTTTGAACCTGAGTTGCATCACTTTTTGACATACCTCTATGCAAAACCCTTTCTGGTGTTTACAAAGCCATGTAAATGTTCGTTTGCATGGTTTTGCAATAGAAAGTAACACAATGCAGCACAATGTGCTGCCTTACATTATTATTTGTCAGGGAAGTGTTCTATGGGTGATGCAGGGGCGTTCCCATGTTTGTGCCGAAATGGTGTGCCTGGATGAGACTGGCATGATAAAGAGAAATATCTTTATTCCTCCTTTTTATTTCCTCTTTGAGGAAAAAGCCTACCAGGAAAGTTTTTGAACAAAAACGATCTTAACCATAATGCAGACACCCTCGCACTATGGACAATAGGGTGCCTGCAGGTGGAGCTAGGCAACCCAAAATGCACCATCAGATAAAGAAAGCAGAACTGCGCCATTTCTTTGAAGATATGCTCTCTTCTGATGATACAGTGCAGCACAGCAACTTTGCTTGCTGCACTGCGCCACATCTTTGTAAACATGCCCCTTAGTGACTGGTTTACCAACAAAGTAGCAAACCTCCATCTATAGGAGTACTCCTTGAACAAATACAAATTTACTACTGGCGCTTTACCAATATCACCAAACTGTCCCCAGGCCAACTGGCCTTCCTCTGGGGCGCAAATGCCCTCTGTCCAAAATGTCAGGCTGTAAATGTAGGGCCTCTCAAGTAGCTCTCTGGCTGCCAATGCAGTAAAGATCACTGTGCTTAATGACACATAGGGTGTTTTAATAGTGTGACTTTATAAATGATAAATAACACTTATATTTGTCTTTCCTAGAAGTATGATTTTTCTGTCCTGCAGAAAAGGCCTGAGAGTCACTTTGAAATTAAAGAGACATATTAGAAATGTAAAGGGGAGGAAAAATGTGAACTGTCCTTCGCTAGCCCTGTGTGTCTGCCATGGTACCATGGATGAAACAAATTGTATAAAAGAACAGGACATCTCCTCAGTGAGCAGTGCATTGAAACAATCGAGGCACAGAAGTTGATACATGACTGAGATGGAGGAAGCGTACAAACCATGGAAGCTTGAAATTTGTATTCCCTTGGCTGGAAGTTGATATAATGAATAAACGAACAATGGATTTTTTTGCGAAATTGTCTTGTCAAGAGTGGTGTGATAGAACACCTCCTGTTTTGACCAATGGAATCAATTTAAAATTGCAAATTATGACACAATGTAGGTTAGACTTTAGAGAATTTAGAGTATAACTACAGGTTCTCGGGGGTGGGGTTCGAAGGTGTGATTTTCCTACTTTGCGAGAGGAGAGGGCTGTGTTGCTGTTTCCTAAATTCTATGGGCTAGCTGATGCTCTGCTGAAACCTGACTCTAAAACTTTGCTCCTTAACTCTTCTTGAGGGGCCTTGCTCTCATGGCCAGAGGGTAGCTTTCCAAATTTCTTGAACTTGGGTTAATATGAATTTCTAAATTTGTATAACTATTTAGCAAATGACTTATGTCTCTACTCTTTTATCTACGCCTTTCCACTCACTCAGAGCGCTGCATTTGAGATGTTCTTATGTTATTTCTATTGATGTTTCCTCTTGTATGGTGATTTATGATTTGATCTGTATTGTACTTGATGAGTAATTACATTATTATAGATAAACATTATTAACTCATAAATGAGTTTGTCTTTCTTAGTGTTACTGACCGGTTATATGAAGAGTGTACAATAGTTTATTTCTAGATCCAATTATTATTTTGCCAAATCCTGATTACTTAATAAAGATTGTATCGCCACAAAAGGATAATATGAGGAGGATATGGTAATGAGAATTTTGGTAAGTTTGGCTTACACTCATCCAGCGTGAAAGGGAAGGGTAGGGTATTGAATTGGGTCCAGGTGATAAAATGTATTTAGTCTCTGATCACTGGAGCACTCCAGTGGACAGAATGACTCCACGAGGAATTGTCTTGTGAAAATCATCAAAGTGAATAGACACAACAGGAGTAATGCTGTTACCAAACGTGAATGCAGTAAAATGGTTAATTGGCTTGTTAATCTACGGTGTACAACACTTAAGACTCTTTTATGCTTTTGAGAAAAAAAATTCTTAGTTGGTGTTGCTAGAGTTCGTTTAAGAGTGGACTTCCTGCCCATCCAATGTGACAAACAAAAAAAGCTTCGAAAAATGCGTTATAACTAGCACCCGACTTTTGGTGTGGCACCAATTTTTGGAAAAAAACGACTTTCAGCACAGGGAAGTAAAGCTTTTTACCCAGTGCACGTTTTCAATGTATTTCTATAACCTTATAGCCAATCTTAAGGCTATGTGAGCAGTGAGTGCTGTTCCTTCCTCAGCTCAGCACTTGTGGATTCAAGTTTTTATCCACTCTGCAGTTTGAGGATAATTAGACTGTCTTCTCTTCACCGGTCACTGCAAAGATTTCAAGGAACTTTTTGCAATGTTTCTTCAGATATATTTCTCTCACAACAGGACTTTGCAGATTCGCTATTCTATATTGTTGCCTCTTTTATGAGGAAATGTGTACTATTTTCCTAGAAATTGTATTTAGATAATACTCTTGTCTCATAGCTGTATCCTTCTGACGAATATTTATTCCTTACGTGCATCTAAATATTTACCAATTTATTGAGAGAATATGTCCCTCCGCATAACATATTCTCTGGTACCTTCAATTGTCATACTTCCTCACAAATTGATGGGATTAAGACTACAGTTATAATGGCAAAGGCACCTGCTCAAAAGTCTGAATCACCACCCGTGGTCATTCTTAAATCACATCTGTCCACAAAATCTGTGCCATCCTCGTCAAACAAGAGGCCAGAAATGATCCTCCAATAAAATGTCCTCCCCCATCTCAATGGAGCTAATACTGGAAGAAATATGGTCATTGAAACCTTTTATGGATGACACTACTAAAACTTTACACAATCTCGAAGACAAATGGTATGATATGGATAAATGATTTTCAGATTCGGAACAGAGTCAGTGATATTCAGGCTACTACAACTATAATATACAAGATGCAATTGGACATAAATGATTTGAAAAGGCACAGGAAGGCTTTGTAAATAGAAACAGCAGATACTACCGAAGAATTTATGGCTTATCAGAAAATGTAGAGCGCTCTAACCCCCTTCAATTCATGAAAGCATTTATTTCAAATTTTTTGGAACGTCCTACTTCTACATCTTTAAACATTCAACACGCCATGTCGTAGGACCAAAAACTACTTCTAAACCCAGAGGTGTTATCATCTTGTTTTTTAAACATAGGATTCATTACATTTCTTAATGTTGTGAAAATAAAGAAAAATCTTATATGGTCTACGCACAAACTTTATTTCTCTCAAGATGTGGCAAAAGTTATAGCAGACAGATAAAAACTATTTCTAGCTCTACAACCACCACTGAGGGCCATAAACGCGAATTGCATTCTCATTATTCCTTGTTGATTTAAAGTGATGAAACAATGACGCAAGTTGAGCCTACAAAACTCAAAACCTTTCTTCATCAATCCAAGGTGGTCCAAGGCACCACCATCTACTCTTAAAAGATTAATTTCCTTATCTGTGAAATGTTCCCTAATAAAGCAAGGAAAAAGTGAGAGAAGTTCACAATCGTTATGCCTGTTGGTAAATTACGCCTTTAAATATGTCGTGGAGGTGCAGGGCTACAGTGTGTGTCTAACAAAGGTTATTTGGAGAGTCGCACCTGGACAGTAAAGGCTGGTCTATTGGAGACTTGGGATAGAAATGGACATATTACTTGCCAGTAGTCTTAATTTCTCTCCACCTCAGTCCTCCCCATCACAAGCATTGTTCGGATTGTGACCGGGAGGACAGGTTTCAGAGTAATGAACATATTAATTGAAGATACTCTTCAGTTCTTGGTTTAAAAGGGGTTATTAGCGCAGCCGCAGAGGTAAAGCAGCTATGCCAGACATAGGTACATCCATATAAGAGAGGGAAGACGGAAGCATGTAAGCAAGACAAACAAGCCTTGGCAAAGCCAATAGGTCTTGCCTATGAGAGCTACTGGCTTTGGCAATGGTTTCTCAGCGCGGCTGCTGTGCATCATGCATCAAGTAATGAAAAAGCACTATTACATGGCCAGCACTCATTCTATTTTTTTTTTTTAAAGAAGCACATTTACACTGGCCATGTAATAGTGCTTTTTAGGTCGAGCCTAGACAGCGCATGCGCTGTCGCAAGACCTATAGTAATTACAATATCGAGGATAATTTGTCCTGCTGCTTGCCATAGGTTAATTCTAGCATTGCTGTTCTTATCTGGCTGATGGTTGGCTGGCGATCCCATATGTCATTTTCTTTTTCTGCCGAGGCAGCACCGACTACGTACAGTTTACAAACACTCTACTTGCTTATTGGTTCCTTTGAGGACAACGTAGTTTATTTAATGGTAAAAGGTTAGTCACAGCAGATGTGTCACAGCTTTGACGTACACGGGCGCTGCTTTATGTATAGCCACAGCACCGGATTTGTTCGTGTGGGAGTAGGAAATACACAATAGAGGCTGTTTAATAATTCATTTAATACTTCATTGCTTTTTACACAAGGGTTCCTCTTTATTTTTTTTTCTTAGGAATATTGGGTTTCGTTTAGTAAAATAGACGCAATGTGGAAGAGTGGGCAGACAGGTGTGCATTACTCTATAATTAAAAACTGTAAACGTAATTAAATGAACATAAAACAATTATTCCATGTAGTGTAAAGGATTGCGGGTATGCATATATCGCCAAAGTAATGGTTTGGTACCCTTTGTAAGCATTGCTTTTTTTGTCTCACTTCCGGGTCAACATGCCTTCCTCCGGTTCTGCTCCGGCTGCAATCTATCAGCTGTTTAAAGGGAGCATTCCTCCGTATCAGTACAATGAAATATGGGCACTTCATTGGGGGCGATGGGGGAGGTGGGATCCTGGAAAGCACCGCCACGTTGTCACCATGGTTGACGTCACACAGCAACTTCTCTACCCGAAGACTTTGCCACTATTCACGAATGTTACAGCCACCCTCCTCTCCATGTCAGCTCCACGTCACGCTCCAGACAAATGTTAAGAAAAATGGCGGAGCGGCGAAGAGAGAAGAAACGGAGCCAGGTAACCAGAGGCCGCTCCCTTCCTCACGCATGTTCACTGAAGGAGGGAGCGTGGTACCTCCACTTCAGTTTGTTTAAACCCCCTCCTAACTCTTGTGCCCTCACCTTAATCGTGCCTGCAGTCACAGCTGCACCCCTTCGATCGGCGGTGGAGATGGCTGCTCTCCCTCATGACGCCGGTATCCTCCATCTCGGCCTCCAATGTGCACTTTGTAATGTTGTCTCTTAAGAACAATGTATCTGGTTCATGTCTCTTTCACTGTCATATCTGCCACATCACCAGATTTTGAAATGCAGACAGATACCAACATGAGCCCAAATGTTTCCCTGTGTTTGTGACACAAAACGGTTGGGGTCAATTGCCAAATGATACACTTAAATGGGGGCCTGATGGCAAAACTTTAAATAAAAGCTATTGGTTCTGCTCATTGTGTATATCGGGAAGGAATGGCCATACTCAGTAACACCTCCGCTATTTCACTGTGTTTAGAACCCCCTCTGAAAAGTCACTGTCCCTTTATAGGCGCAGAAGAACGGCTGAATTGTCACTGTACTGTCTCAGAAGCTCAGCTGAAAAGCCCCGCTACAGTTAGATGCTATCTCTGGCGCGAAGTGCAGAGATATCCTATAATATGACTGTTACCTCTCAGATAACCCTGCATTCAAGTGCAAGTACCTTCATTACAATATCCATGACCAGCACTCAACCGTGTCTCTTTAAATGTGCAGTTGCTGTCTAATACATGCCATAGTGTATGTTAGCAAGTTTGAGTCCCATTGAATGGTGTCAGCAGCTTCTGGCTGTGTTTTTATCCCAGTTAAGGATACAATTAGTTTCTGTCATACACTCCAACTAGTCTATGGCATTTTTCATTTTGTGTAGTTTCGGTGATTCTTGTTACATCTACCTCCAGGATGTTGATTTGCACGAAATTATAGGGTGCGAGTGTGGTAGAGATTGTAACAATTCATTCTTTAGTCTATTTGAAATCTTCCTCCGCATTTCATGCGACTCACTATATTATATTTACTTCTTTGTTCATGGTGAAATTTGCAAGGGAAGGGCCGTCAATGCGATCCTCATCCAAGGGCGATTTCACCCTTGGATGAGGATCGCATTGACGGCCCTTCCCTTGCTAATTCACGTACTCTTCCTATCAGCGGAGGTTCGTGCTGGAAATTCGGCATTCCCTAATACTCAGGCTATCGACCTTCATACCAGCTCTGCAGTACGGGCTAAAAAGTTAATGGTGACTTTTTTTAAAAAAGAGAGAAGGCATATATTTGATGTCCTGAAGATGAACCTTTAATATGTCATAGGTTCGAAACGTCGTTGACCGCGTCACACTATATGTGTATGAATTGTGCTATTTGATGCCAGCAATAGTGTGCAATTTATATTGTCTGACTGTGAATTGTACTACACAGACTGTTCAAATTGCCTCCAAACTCTCTGTTTGTTCCCTTCCTAAGTGTGTTAGTCGGACATCGGCTGGTGTCCTGCTGTCATTACATTAGATTTTTTGTGAAATTGCTTATTAAAAATAAAACTGTCCGGCTGGACAAAGAATATAGGGCCCGATGTAGGTAATTCTTATTTACCACTTCTTAAATAACGAATTTTACCGATTCGGTATTTAAGAGGTGGTAAATATGAAGGGGGGAGATGTAGGTATTTCCAGATGTGTAAATACCGAATCTTTAAGATTCGGTATTTACCGAATCTGGAAATACCGAATCGGTATTTCCTATTGATTCCTATGGGCTGTGAAGCCCATAGGAATCAATGGGCAATACCGATTCTGTAATTACAGAATCGGTAAATACCGATTTTAGCAAGGGTGCAGGGGGTGTCACTTTGACACCCTCTGGCACCCCCAAAACAGGCTCGGGTGCCATGTGGCAGGCATACATGCCCCAAGGGCAGGTCTGCCTGTCATATGGCAGAGGTGTGCATGCACACATGTACATGCACACCGGAATCGCTATTTTACCATCAAATTGGATTTGATGGTAAAATACCGATTTTGTAAGGCTTGTGGGACTCAGAAGAGTCCCACCTACATCTCAAATTTACCGAAGCGGTAAAAATACCGATTCGGTATTTTACAGAATCGGTAAATTTACCGATCGGTAAATTTACCGATTCTGTAAAATTAAGGGCCCTACATACCATTTCTGAAATACCGGTCGGTAACGGACGAAAATACTGATTTTCGGCCGTTACCGACCGACCTACATCTGGCCCTATGTGCCTATTTAGTCTATATTTATCTTCCAAAAAATTCCTTTTGTCTAGGGACCACTGTCCTGTATAAAGATACAATTCCCTAAGGTGCCTAGCATATTGCTTCCTTGGGTTCCCTTGTGTAACAAAAATGAGACAATTAACATAAGCATGTGCAATGCCCAGGGTAGCCAAGCCAGGGACAAGAATCACTGTGCCCAGGGACAGTGACAGATATTTAACAATAACTCATGCCGTACCAGCCACGACACAGAAACACATTCAGTTCACACTGGCAGTGCCAAATATTTATAAGGAACTCATGCAGTGCAAAGGGGCAGTGCCAACGAGGAAACAGAAGCAGTGCAGTGCCAGATAAGTGACAGAATTTTATGAACAATAAAGGGACTATAAAACCATTCATTGCCAGTGAAACTGCGGCTGGTAGCAGTACTCAGGACCCAGTACAAGCCGGGCAACAGAAACAGATGCAGTACCCAATAACAGAAACTCACACACTGACCAAGCTGCTCTGCAACCAAGGAAAAAGAAATACAAGCAGTGTACAAAGAGCAGTGACACTCAGAAATAAAGACACAAGCAGTGCCCAGGGAGAGGCCCATGAAGTGCCTAGTAGCATTGGCAGAGAAGTAACACAATAATATACGCAATCCAGAGACCGTAACACTGTACAGTGCCCCATAAATGTCAGGAGGCAGCAGTGAGCATGGACTCTGTCCCATCACTCCCTGCCACTTTGCCAAGAAGTGACTGCTTGTCAACACAAGATTCAGCCTGTGCAGTCAGATGGAAACTGAGTTAAACCTCCTTATTAAAGTACACCTCCTTGGAACAGTTCATATCCTTGGTCATTTTGGTGCACAGCTTTGTCTGGTGTCAGGCTATGTACTTTGTGTGGCTCCTCTCTATAGGATGAACCGGTAGATTACGGCTCGGCAGCACCATCTGTCTAAGAGTCTGAGGCCTCGACAAGTCCGCTCTTCCTCTTGTACACAGGGTGCGCAGAGTGGGGCGTAGATGAGAGAGACAATACCTCTTGGGGAGCACTAGGAGGCAAAGCCTGCGTAACTACATCTGTGAAGCACGAACAGGAGAACCAAACATTGGCAAAGCCAATATGTCTCGCCTAAGCGAGAGCTATTGCTTTTGTCAAGGTTTAATTGAGCCATGTTGTACAGCAGCACCGCCAGCACGGCTGCTGTGCAGAATGGCCGAAAGTAAAGAAAAAAAAGTGAAATGACGCAGCCAGAGCGACCACATAATATAATTTTTTTCTTTATTTTCAACCATGCTGCACCAACAACATGGCTAAACTACATTGACAGAGCCATTAGCTCTTGCATAGACGAGACCTACTGGCACTGCCAATGCTTGTTTTTCCTGGCGGGAGGGGCTGGATCAAGCAAGAACGTGGGAAGGGAGCGAGGTGAGAAAGGACAAGTAAGAACATAGGGCAACAATGACGAGGAAACAACAGCAGTGTTTTAACGGCTGGAAAAAAAATGGGGAAAGAACAATAGGTGATGCAACGACAGAGAAAGCCATGATAGGGAAAGCAACAACAGGGAAACAATGACGAGGCAATCAATGCCAAGGGGTGGGAAGTGGTAGATGGCCTGCAAACACATGCTGAATCTGTGCCCCAAAAGCAGTTAACAACATTGTTTTTCCTCCCTCACAGGGATGCCCATTTGGGCAGCTATTGCACTTTATAAACTGTTTAATTGATTCACTCTTATGGAATGCTACAACCAGAATAACAAAAAACACCTCGAAAGTGCAGGACCAGTGGAATCACAGTGGGCACCCCAAAGGAAGCAGCACTTAGGCCATGCTCCAAGGGAAGTACAAACACATGAAGAGGAAGTGAAGCCAGCACTCACTGACCGAAGAGAAGCATGGAAATGAGTGTGATGATGACGCCAACCAATGATAACCAATGGTAAGCAATGGGCGGGCTAAAAAAGCTAAAACGTTGTCTTGCACGTGATAGCAGATGAGCTGTCTCAGGCAACGCCTAAAAAGGGGTCTGACACCTGGCATAAAAAGAACATATTAGACAGCAGAGGACTGCAATGAAGTTTTGCAACATCTCAAGATGTCAGTGACACCCAAGGAATACATGAAAATGGGAGCGGCCAAATGTGATGCCTTCCTTCATAAACTTCAGATGTTGATACCTTTTATTAGACTGCCTGAAAATAATGTACAAAAAAGGGACAGTTCATTTTTTTTTTTAATATATTTTTATTGCAGAGCTATATGTTGTACAACCAGTTCGTAGATCAATCCAGCTGCCCTCCTTTGCATAACACAGGTCCCCAAAGAAAGCCTTACACGGCCATTTAGCTCACACCCCGGAGGTCGAGCGGCATTAGACAGGAGAGCACTAGTAGCTGATAAGCGCATTAAAGCTCACATATAACCGTTCCTCAGGTAGTACTCAGGTCTGCTTTTCTTTTCCTCCGGTCCCCCTGCCCCCGGGCTATGAAGCCCCTAACAGAATCAAACATCCCCCAACTCCCCAACCCAAGCCCCTATATCCCTTACTCCCCTACCCCCACCCCCCTACTCCACCCCGTACTCCTACCCCCCCCCCTCCAGGCGTGTCAGAGTTCTACAAGAGCAAGCTAGAATCGATTGCGGGTAGTGCAGGTCCGAGACAGACTATCAGGAGTAGCCAAAAGGAGACTGCAGACATCACGTGGGATGTGGAGCAATCCCAGGGAAAGAACCTGGACAATCACCAACCTAGGCTAAGGTTCCTAGGGAGCAGGACTACGTGCGGGGGAGCCTTCACTGTCAGAGTCCGAAAGTGTGAGTTCCAGAACCAATCGTTCCCAGGCCCGGGCCCGTTCCAGAGCAGTATCAGTACCTGCCCTAAGTGCTAGCTGCAGACGGACCTCCCCCTCACAGCGGGCCCACTTATTGAGCTCCGCCCACCATCTCTCCACCGTGGGGCCCTTACTCGCCTTCCATTGGGATGTTATGGCGCGTTTCGCTAAAAGCAGACCCAGGTCCAAGAACTTACTAGTAATTTTGTTCTTTGATGTGTGTGGGAACCAGTGTAGGACGCAGTGTGCCATTGAGGGCTGTAAATCCCTCTCCGTGACCTCCCGCAAACTCTCCACTACCCCCTGCCAAAAGGAGCCCACTGCTGGGCAGGACCAGAACATGTGTTGGAAATCGGCCATCTCTGCCGGGCAGCGTGGGCAGGCCGCCGAGTGTGTCGGGAAGTACTTATGCAGTTTGTCTGGGGTCAGGTATGCTCTATGCAGGAATGCACCAACTGAAACCTCGCGTTGCACGTCCCTCTCCAGGCCCGTTCTATTATACCAGACCACGCCGCCTCAGGGATGTCCGTCGCTAAATCCGTCTCCCATTTCGCCTTCAGAGCTAGCAATGGGGTCAAAGCTTCCATAGTCATGCACTTATAGAGGCACGTAATAGCCTTAACCGTCCCCGCGGCCATTACCACGTATTGACAGCCCATGGATAGTGGCGGTTCCGTCATACCCGTCCCCCAATTTTTACGGATTGGCGCTGTCAGCGCCGCATGAAGGAGGAAGTCTCCCCCCAGAAGATCAAAGCGATCTCTCAAGAGATCGAAAGGCAGTAGCACCCCGTCATCATATAGATCTCCAATGGTCGCTAGACCCTGAAGCTCCCAGTTTTCCAAGCGGTGCCATGTGCCCCCATGCGGGAGCGCCCTTCATAATTTGAGCGGGAGCTCAGGTGCGTAGGGAACCCCAATATGTCCCCTCCGCAGATACTTATTCCAACACTTCAGGACCATTGAGAATTCTTGGGAGAGATGGAGGTCCCCCATCGGGAGGCCCAGCACGATCGGGGATACCACCCGAACCGGCCCCGCTGGTTCACCGGACCCGTCCTCTTCTCTCGTGGCTCTCGCTACCCACTGTGTCAACCACTGTAGCTGGGCCACCAGGTAGTACAGCTCGTAATCCGGCACAGTGAGACCCCCCTCAGCCCGAGGTCGTAGAAGCGTGTTGTGTGCCACTCTGCACCTACCCGAACCCCACAGAAATCCAGTCACCATGGACCGTAGCCGCCGGAAGTAACTCGCCGGGATCCAGACCGGGAGAGTTCAGAAAAAATAGAGCAATCTCGGCAGAGTCACCCTCTTAAGGAGCGCCACCCTCCACGCCAGTGACAATGGAAGCGTACTCCAGAAGTCGAAATTCGTTTAGTAAGTCTGATCGCCGATCCGATATTGCCCTCTAGGATGTCTACTCTATTATGGTAGATCAAAAAAGGTAAAGTTACCTACGGATCACAACGTAGCGCAGACTCAGTGGGTGACCTTTGGGGCCATGATTGCTAAGAGAGATATTGCTCAATTGTGGGGGTCCCCGAGGCCGCCTACGGTCGCGGCATGGAAGGAAAACATGGACTGGTGCATGTTCAGGGAGAAGACTGTATACTTGGCCCGGGGCCGACCCCGGAAATGATGTAGAGTGTGGGGACCCTGGAATAGCTACCGTGGAGATATATGTACGCCTCCTGTTGTGGATGTCCCAGATGTCCCATTTTCCCCCTAACCCCGCATTCCACTTACTGTACTGTATATGCTTTAATTTTGTCCTGCCCTCCCCCCCTCTCCTACATTGATTGCTGATTTATTTGTATTGCTTTTCCTCCCCCATCTTGGAATCGGTACTGTATGTAATATATTTCTCTGCCTTGCTGTTTATAAAAAAAATTTCAATAAAAAGAAATATAAAAAAAAAGGTACAGTTCATAATCTTTAGAAGGCTCTAAATCCTTGTTTTTAGATGACATTAGAAAATAACATTTAATATTAAAGCTGCCAGATTGTAGCGTTTTAAGTTATTCAAACCAAGTAGCTCACATTCAAATTAATTAAAGTAGGGCGACAAAAAATGTGCTTATCACTGCCAGGCATGCTTCCTACAGTTTTTTCTATTTCTTTTCTCCCTCTCTTATAACACTACACTGAGGTGTTAATTTGTATCACCAGTGCTTCATCTGTAAAACAATAAGTGATGGGCTCTTGTCGGGAGGCCACTGCAGCTTGCACCACACATCGCCCCTGCCATGCTGCCAATGATAGCAACAGCACAACTACTAACCATCACACTCCTACAACTGTGACAATTCAGACTACTCCAGGCCCCCAAAGGTATAAGAGTGGCTTGGGAGGCAGGTATTAGTCATTGTAAATGTAAATTGAACTAATAAACGGCTGTTGTTGTGCTCATACCTAAATTGGCCAGACAGTGTCACGATGTCATAAGCCCCGGTGCTGGCAGTTAGGTGCTGTTGCCCAGCTCCGGAAACCACAGGAACAAGTTGTTATGTTATTGTTATGTTAGATTTATATCGCGCCAATCACCTGCAGGTCTCTAGGCACTTGGAAATCGGAATTCATACAATAACTACGTATCACACAAGGAGATAGTGCAGCAGCCGGCCTACATTGCACCCAGGACCCTCCCAAACAGCAATGTCTTTAGGGACTTTCTGAACTGTAGGAGATTCAGCTCTCTGCGTAGCCCCTCAGGCAGCTTATTCCATAGCTGAGGGACCAACACAGAGAAGGCTCTCCCTCCCTTGGTTACCAGTTTGTACCGAGGGCAGATCAGCAACTGAGAATCAGAAGATCTAAGTGATCTTTTTGGACTATACACTTCCAGACGGTCTCTAATATAAACAGGTGCATGGCCATAAATTGCCTTATGGGCTGTGCAAAGACTCTTGAACTCTACCCTCTCTTTTATGGGGAGCCAATGTAGGCTCTGTAATAGAGGAGAAGCCTTGGTCCTTCTGGGGAGTCTAAAAATCAGTCGCGCCGCGTCGTTCATCACAACTTGCAATCTGTTCATCAGAGTTTTAGGGAGGCCTAAGTAAAGGACATTCCCATAGTCTATTCTTGACATGATGGTCGCCGCTACAATTGTTCGCAACATGGCCTGAGGAAGAACGGGTACTAGCTTGCGTAATTGCCTGATGGTGTTCGTGCAGCTCCCAACAACAGCAGAGATCTGGCTGCCCATTGACAAATCACAATCCAGCTTAATCCCCAAGCTCTTTACATTTGCACTTGGCTTCGGAGTTGGCCCTAACTCCTGTGGCCAGTAAAGATCGCTCCAAGGTGAGGTGGCAGATGGAATTACCAATACCTCAGTCTTGTCTGGATTGATCTTCAGCAGATTTCTCGTCATCCACCCGACCGCAAACCTCAGGATATTCTGCGCTTGAAGCTGCGCGGCCTCAGTGTTATCGACACTCAGTACAAGCTGAGTGTCGTCCGCGTAGTTAAAAACTCTGCAGCCCATACTGGCCAGAGATGCAATCAGAGGTTGAAGATAGAGATTAAACAGTAGTGGGGACAGTGCGGAGCCCTGAGGCACCCCACATTCTAAAGTCCCCACGTCTGATATCAAATCCCCCAGTTGTATCCTCTGTGTTCTTCCCGAGAGGAAGGATTTCAGCCAGTTAAAAGCTACACCTTTAACCCCGAAGTTGTCTAGTCTATCCAGGAGCAGGGCATGGCTGACAGTGTTGAATGCCGCCGACAGATCTAAAAGAATCAGGGCGCTCGGTTTCTGGGCAGTACCCCATCCTTAACCGCCTGATCTGCTTTCTTCCTTTTCTTTTTCCTTGTCCCTGTATGATGCTCATTCTTGCAAAGTCACAGTAGAAATAGAAAAAATGCTACAGCAACCTGTTTTTAATTATTTCCAAATGGCTCTTTTTGTATATTTGTTTTTGTAAGACTGTATCACTCTTAAAATGTCTATCTATTTAGGATTTTGTTTTCTACTAAGTATGCGATTCGATAGGGGGTCTGGTGCATTACTTTTTTGTAAAAAAGCGATTGAATATGTTTTCAATTCTGCAAAATATATTTATATAAGGCTGTGGTCATTTGACCATTTACAAAAATTAGGCTAAGCTCCTAACCGTTTTGCAAGGATGAATTGTGCCAAAGACAGATGTTTGAAACACAAGAGTGAGAGGGCAGTGTGGTCCTCGGAGTTGCAAACTAAATAGATACACCGGAGAAAATAATTTAAACATTACATGCTGTTTTTGTATCCACAGACGGCTGATTCACAAATCTATAAGCCCGTGCACATGAGTGGTTGTGACATTGTTTCACCAGTCAGCATCTGTAAATGTATTTTTAACTGTTTTGTAAACATTGGTTGTTTCTTACAATAACTTCAGAGTGCTGATGTATTCAGAAATAGAAAAGACTAAGTAAAATCAGGAGACAGTTAAAGAAGAAAACCCTGCAAGGTTCCTGCAAGGGACCAGGAAAAGGTCTCAAAGGTGAGAATGTGGAAATCCCATCTACAATTCATCTTCCAAAGCATGCATGTTGACACTACTGCAGGAGAATCAATGCACAGCATCTGAATTAAATGACAAGTTTTTTTTTTTTAAACCTTTATTTTAGGGATGTTAGTAATTCCAATGAATCAAGAACGCTTTTTCTAAATCTAGTTTTTGCCCTCTGTCCTAATGTGAGACTCACAAGTGGAGTTCACAAATCAGTGTGTGAGCTGCAACTGTTATTGCTTGCATTTTAGTGATCGATCAGCGGTCGGTCTACAGCTAAGATAGTAGGCTACCAATGGACTGTGAAGTACACTTGTTACCTGGGTCTCCATGTGATGGGAGAGTGAGAAAGCCTCTCATATGAATCAGTCTGATACCTTTGCACAGGTTAGTGTGTTGGGAGCTGAGACCCTGTCACAGTTTACATGTGTGGTGGTACATAGCTGAAGCGGAGTCCTTATTATTTATTTCGATAAAAATAAATGAAGTGCTCTAGTTCCTTTGGTAAAATGTATGGACTGCAATATTTTACAGGCATGCCTTCAGTGCTAACTGGTTGCGTGAAGATTGATAAAATATTAAATTTAAATGCGTCATTTTATTTTCCTGACTGCTCAAAAGACTCCTGCACATATTTGCAAGCGCCTAGTCGATGGCTGGTAAAATGGATGAATGGCGCTACACATTCCAGACCTGTCTTATACTTTTGAACAATCTTTCAAAGACTAAAATTTCTTTGTGGCATCATTTTGCATTTAATGACATAGACAAGAGTTATTGCATGGTGAAAAGCATACCATGATCCTATAGTCTCAGAGAAGTTAGAGACCTGGAGACATGGACAGTTTTGGAAATCCTAACTCTGAGAAATATTTAGGATGTTGTCATGAATGACAACTTACCAAAAGGTCAAGGGTAACGGAAGTGACATCACATGCCATCTGACCTTTACATTCAATCACACATGCATGTTTACACATGCACACACACACTCACGCATACACACTCACATAAATACACTCTCCCCTGCATGGATACACACTACATACATTTACAAGCATTTTTTACTCACCTCTGCTGCCAGGAGGGTCATATTCCAGCTTATTGTACTCCATTGTTTAAGACACTAAAGGGTGAAAGTTCTATTATTGTTCACTATTAGTGGATCAAAAATGACAAGGAGACTGGAGCACCAACCAATGTCCATAAGCAGAAGATGCCCCTGTGTTTCTGGCACTGAGTTTGCTAACTCTGAGGCCAGCGGTTGCAGATGCGTTGCAGGGGTCCAAAGAAGGTAGCCAGGGTTCACAGCTGCAACCCCTGGTGACCCCTAAATGATGTCCTTGGGTGTTGTAGACCTCCATTAATGCCTAAATACAAATCTCTCTTGGTGAGCTGTTGACAAATATGACAGTTATAATGATATTTGAGAAATTTCTCTGGGTTTGGATGCTGTTTGTACTTTGAAATTTATTACAAGATTTGTAATGACCGTAACAAAATAGAATGGCCTTTGTGAACAATTAAGAGTTGTGATAGTCTTTGGAATCATTTTTGCTGACAGTCAATATAATTTGTGTACCTTTATTGAGTTTGTTTGCTCATCTGGTATTTCATAATTTCTTAATTTAAAATTGTAATTGAAATATTGTACTTGGAAAACATGTTCAACAGCTTGTTTACATTACTGGTCTTTTATATGTAGATTTATATTCATAGTTGAACTAGGTCAAATTGTCAGAGGTATAAGTAAAGAATGTAGGAATTACGGGGTGAGACCAATGTCTTCAGCACATTCTCAGCAATGTTGAGGATGGAAGTAAGAAAGTGGCAACATTCACTATTCTGACGTTCAATTCCCTTTGCTTAAAACACAAAGGAGCAGATTTACTTAGAATTCACGCAACTCTGTGCAGTAATAAAGCCTTATAGCCCGCCATAGCTAGCTATACTGGCTAGTAAAGGCCTGGTTCCGCATTAAAGGCCCGAGTCGAAGGCGAGGGACTTTAACAAGGGAGCAGGACTTTAATAGCCGGTATAGCCCTGCTATGAATGGTTATAAGGCTATTAGAACAATCTACCACTAGAGGGCAGAATGTTCTAATAAATAAAACAAAGGCCTCTCAAAGCTCGAGGGGATTTAAATCCCCTCGAGCACCGAGAGGCCTTTGTAAAACATTGGAATGTTGCTCTGCGGGCCTTTACTGGCCTGTAAAAGCATGGAGCACTCCATTGTCTTTAATGGAGCTCCCAGCATTCCAATGTTCTAATATAAGTTGCTGCCCTGCATTGCATTAATAGCAGAGAGTGAAAAGCAGCATATCTACTAAGATAAGGTTCTCTTCCGCCTTCTCCCTGCGCAGGTGCACTTGAGGCTGCTTAACATCAATGCATGCACCCTTGCACAATTGTGCAAGAGCGCCTGGGTTATTGGCAGAATTGTGTTTGTGCAGAAAGGGATACCTTCCTGCACAAAAACAATCCTTAGAGACATTTTCCTCTTTCTATATGTGCTGCAGAATGAAGTAGAAGTTGAATGAGGAAATAACAAGGAGAAATAAACATATTTCTCCTTGTTACACCTCACTGGGGAAGGCATAGCATTTTGACACATTCCCAGGTTTAATAGCTTTAGTAAATGTGGGAAGGTGCAAAATCCATGAGTGGATGGATGGGAACGCCCATGCACCACATATGTAACACCTCTCCAATGTAAGGTAATGCAAGGCATCGTTACTTTGTATTTCCTAAATCGCTTAAAGTCCCACAAAGTAATACACACCAAACATGATTTTGCTTTGTGGCTGTGCCACAAAGAAAATGTAACTCTTAACGCAAGAACATAGTAAATCTTTCCCAAAGTGCTGTGCATCAAACAATCCACACACCTCCCAGGCTTATTCACCATTCTATAGCTAGTACAGCTAACCACAGCATCCACCACCCTCACAATCTCCACCCAAATTCTGAAAAAATAACTCAAACAATCGCTCCAAGGCTGGCTTGGTCTGTGCCTACTGAATGCATCAAGAACCACGGTATAGTAACAGGTAGTCTGTCACAAACTGCCCAAGACTCCTCATTCTAAGCCCCATATTAAATATTCACTAGTGTCAAATCACCTTTTTAAAGCATACTGTGATCAGTGTGGTGTTGGCTAAATATATTGTGCCACATGACTTTACAGCTATTGTGAAAATATTTAAAGCCACCCCATCCCAACGCACTGTTCAATGGTTGAACGATTTTCTCTTCCCATAATGCATTACAAGCATAAAATTAAAAAATGCGATTCTTGTTTGCCCAAAAATACATTCTAAAAGGACCTCAGGGATTTTAAGTTTACCATTGCTCAAATTTACAGATTATTCGGGGAGAAAGAGACGGGCAGAGACTTTGCCAACCACCTTCTACTCCCTAGCACAAGTACCTACTGTTGAATTATTCCATATGAATTTACAGCAGACAAGAAAAAAAAATGGACAATCTGGATGGCACATGGACTGTATATACATTTCATCAACAGAAACGAGTACAATAAAATGCTTTGGTAACCTTCTGCAGATCACACATAGAAAACCAAAGCATGCACGTGGGGAGAAGACTTGCCAGATTGGGGTATGATGTGCCAAATAGAGACTGGTTATGATGGCGGGCAGACTGCTACCGACAGGCCATCTGTAGCGATCCACCCATGGACAGCCCTCAGCCCGACTGCCAGATTACAATACCGGCAGTCAGACCCAGAGCAGTCGGGGGAAGACCGCCGCCTATGCCAGGATGAGTGCTCCCGTCACAGCAGCAATTGGATTCTCAGTCCCAAATGGAGGCGATGCTAAAGCAGTCAAGATTACGAAATCCCTTTCTGACAGCCTTTTCTTGACGGGAAGACTGCTATGAAAAGGTTGTCAAAAATGGAATTTGGGGGCCCCAAACAGGGCCCCCATACATTGGGGTCCACTGTAAAGTGGCCCAGGGGGAACATGTAGTGCCCTTAGGCGTCTCCATGTACTGTATGGCATGCTCAAACGTGAGTCCCTTGCTCACTTTGCCACTGGATTCAAGCAAGCCTGGCTGAAAACGGTTGTAATGCCAGAAACCGGTCCTAGGAAGCTTGTTTCCGGTCCAGGGAAGGCATGGCTTGGCAGTTCGGGCTGGACTGTTCCCATGAGGCACAGGGTCAGACTGATTTGCATATGGCCATGTCTGAACTGGGGTGGCAGAGTGGGCTAAAGAACGGTGATGGATTAAACCCAGATCTTTTGACTGGGTGTGAGTGTTTGATTGGTTCAGATGCTCCGTCCCTCACCACCCCCTTTTGTACTGTATGGCATGCAGCACATGGTGCATGGCACTCAGTCCATGGACGGGCAGGAAGTGCTCCTTTTCACGGCAACTTGTGCTGCGGCCTTTTTCCTGCACTCCACAATCGCCAGCCAGGAGGCCGCATCGTAATGCGGTGGTCGGACTGCTGTCTGCTGGTCGGGCGGTCTCCTGAGCACCGTGATAGGGGGCAGCGGTCCGATGCCAGCTATAGTAATCAGGCCCACAATGTTTTAACTTATCACAGAGCCACATCCTGCATAGAAGACTTTCCACAACACGTAAACCAGCCTAAAGCAACATGGTGCTCCCAGTAAATGGCCTAACTAGAATGTAGAAATCAGAAGAAACAGCGATATGTTTTGGTTATTTTCATGCTACAAAATATGCAACAGCTTAGAACCAATGTGCAAGGGAATTGTGATTGCCCTGAAATTAGAAAGAAGACAAAGTTTAAATAGCTGAGGTGCCAGTTTAACTGTGAAGTTAACACTAAACTGCTGTATGTATTACTCTCTAGTGCTTTAAACATTAACAGAAGACTTAAATGGAGCTATATTGTCGTCAGACCAAGCTATCGTCCCAACAAAATTGGCAAAAAGGGATGTAACAGAAGATGATGCAAAAGGAAATGTAACTTCTAAAAACATTGATTTTGCGAAAAGATCAGCTAATTTAAATACCATTTGGTCATGGATACCTTTTGCTACAGTAATTTCTTTAGCGCTCAGGTGCTGGACCTGCAGTATATATGAAATAGGTTGTGTAATTACGATCCTTCCCTCTGTAGTGTTAAGCAAATAGAAGAGAACGTATTTAAATCAAACTTCTGAAGTTCAGAGTAGTTAACAAAGCAAAAATAAAGAGTAGTCTCTGGGGCTTACAAAATGTTATTGTGCTGGGATTTATACCTAACTTTAACATAACCTGCTTACAGGGCCCTTTAGGCCTAGGCGTTAAATGTTAACCTTTTCACTGCTGGGTGTTTTCGAGCACTCTTTTTAAATAATAAAACAAATCTGCCTTAGGTTGTTCAAGCACACGTACCTCTTTTGTCTGTTTGTGCATTCATACAAACTACATGTTTTTCAGACAATTCGGGGCTATGGAATGGTGCAAACCACTATCAAAATCTTTTTGCAGTTTTAAAATGTAACGATAAATATAGAGACATTTTCATTTGTTAAATGAATCTGGTCAATATTTTGTTGTATTTCTTAAACAGACAACCATAAATCTCAGAAGGTTAACAAACACTAACAGTGTCCAGTAGCGGTCGGTGGTGGGAGTGCTGCTGGGTGCTGACGTGGGGCGGGGGAGGGTCAGGGCGGGGGGTAGTAAACTATGGATTATGGCCGATTAGAGGTAAGAAAACATATAAATAACTGGAACGAATTTTGTTGCGCGCGGTGGATCGCCAAATGCAAACACCCCATTTCCCCATAGGAGGCTGTGCTACGGCCGGTTTTCGGGCAGAACACAGGCTCCCATAGGAAACAAAGGGAATCTGGAATTCAGACATCTGTGTGAATGTTAGTCAGTGACCCAGCCAGGAGACAGAAGCTGTTTTCTTTTTTGACTGAGGATAATACAAATCCAGACAGTGCCCAGGTTCCTCACTGAGGGACAGAGATGTGTGTTTGCTAAGGAGAGTAGAAAATCAGCATTCAGCTTCTCTCAGGAGTGTGTGTGTGTCCCAGGAACTAGCCAGACAATATGTGGATTTTTTTTCTCAGGATAGGAAAAAAACAAAAAGCATTTGGCTTCTTGCTGGAGTGCCACATTGTATGTCTGTGATGTAGAAAAGAGGCAGACTGTTTGGATTTTTTCTTCGGCTAAAGAAAATCCAACCAGCATCTAACTCCTTGTTGGAGCAGAGATTCACAGCCTTTCTTCTTCCAACCATTGGGAAAGTAAGGAGCTGTCTGAAGCAGAATCAAGAGGGTATTGGAAAGAGAGAGACTAGAAAAAATCCTACTACATCCCCTTCTGTTCCCAATCTCCTTGTTTATTTCTGGGAGGGGGAGAGAAGGTTAGAAGAGCTAGGCTGCCCCTCCCACCTTCTCAGCCAACTCCGGTCTGCCCACCAACTGAAAAATGTATCTTGTGCTAGTGGGCGTGGCTATGGAGGAGCTGAGGGCAGAAATAGCTGTCCTTCCTCTAGCACTGCCGATAGGTTGATCCTTAGACCTAGGATGAGCTACAGAATACCTCCAGACGCATCCAATACATGTGCAGCATCACTAGAGACTACATATGCATATTAATGAGGCAGCCCAGAAGTAAGCACTGGGCCACCCCATTAACAAGGTTTTTGTACCCCAGTGAGGAACGGTCACTGGAAAACTCCTTTGCGCATCCCCAAGCAGGGAAGGATGTTGTCCCCAATTTGTATGAAAAAAAAGGAAAAAAAAAACATTTTCATCCACATGTGCACACTGACTGTATAATGAAAATGGCATTTGCAACACAAGACCACTATGTGCACTAATTGCAAATTATATTTTGTAAGGATTGAATATTGATAATGCCGATGCAAAATTGCCTACTCAGTCAGTCAAAATCTTTATTCAATTTTCATTATTCGAAGAAAACCATAAAAGTACTGATGGAGCGAGATAGAAAACAAAATTTTGTTTAAACTCGTGAAGTCACATTTCCATAACATGAATAATAATATTAATGATTTGTGATTTGTCGTGCTAATACAACTTAGATTAAACTTTACACATGGGGGGGACTAACATGTGTGCTCATAAACGTGCATAATTGTTGCATCTTTTTGTTCGTGCAAAATAATAAAATAATTTATTGTTTTCGTTTTTGTCATTACTAACTGCTGCAAACTTAAAAGAAGCATGTGCTTGTTTTGCTTTTCCTTGTCTGTGTGATGTCATTTCTACTATTCTAGGTGCATATAAGTCTCATGGAGTAACGGAGACTGGTAGATATAAACGCTGCTTTATTTGTTTGCATTGGCTAGGTAACATTTTGATTAATCGGGTGGGTTAATTAATTAGTAAATCTTGGGGTGGATACAGAATCTACATTATTTCTTACATTAATACTTTTCTTGTGTTTGTTTTATACTAGAAAACATAAGTTGTCTACTTTTGGGCCTAGTCTGCCCGAGCTACAAAATACTAAATTTTACTTCTGCAAAAGTGATGAGACGCCCATTCTGAAATAAATTGTTCGTCAAAAGCTGCGTTCACAAAGCAAAAACTGACGTGCTATCATCATTCTGTCGGACATGGCCAAGGTCGAAAAAGAACATTTTGTCAGTCCTTAACTTGGCATCCGCGGAAGTCAATTGGAAGTCAATGGACGCTGCGAGAATGACTTTATACAAATGTTGCAATCCTAGGAAGCTCCTGGTTGCACTCGGAAGGGACAATGGTCTCTAAGAAAAGTGACTTAATGGAAGTTTTTGAAAAGTGGGTGACATGTCACTTGTCACTCTCAGCCAATGGGACGTCGAAGATTTCTGAAAACTTTCCTTTGCGTAGTTTAGTTAGCGTAGAAAGGTATAAAAAGTCATGCCCCTAGGGATGGGCTGGCTGCTGCTTTCTGACTTTCCGATGAGGGTGAAGTGCTGTCGGACTTTGCGTGGAGCACGTAAGAATCCTCAAAGAACTTTACTTTAATTTCTATCTATTTAGCTCAGTTAGGGAATTAGGTTTTAGAAATGCTAATCTTTATATATTTACTTTAATTTTGATTCACTTGCTTAAATTGTATTTTACTTACTTTTCTTTACAATCATGCTTGCTTTATTGCAAATAAAATTCATTTATAAAACTATCAACTTATATACCATAATTTAGTAAATAAAATCTTACTTTTGACAAACAAGCTGGTCTTGATTATTCAGGAGTGTAGGTTACTATTAGCTAGATCACGTCGCCAATGGTGGTCGTTTAAATGGTTAAGTTTTATTCTAATGACAATATTCTTTCCGCAGATGTATAAAAATGTATATAGTTTGTAGATAATGTGTATATAGATTTAATCTGACCACCTGATTCAGTAGGCCCAAAATATGTCAGGTTTATAAATGGGTCCAAATTTTAGTATAGAATTTTGTTTATAGGTTATGAAGTTGGGTAGCGTTGTTTATGATATATTTTCTATAGGCCGCTGGATCAATTCTCTGGTAGCAGAAATTGATGGTTGCTAAGGGTAACCAAGGTAATATGTTGGTTGCTAAGGGTTACTAAAACGTTATGGTATGGAAATAGGATCGATGTTTTAACACATGTTAAGTTAGTTTTTCGTACTATCTGTAAGCTATACCGGTATAGATTGTGTGGCGAGAAATTAGTCACGCAAGCCATCTGTTCTGTTTGAAGTGATATCGCCGAGTATCACAAGAGGTATCGCCGTGTACCATAGTGTTGTCGCCGAGCAGCACAGTTTTAGGGCTAGGTGTGAATCTTGTATAGTGAGGGTTTTCTAAGAAATTAAAGCAGCATGAGAATAGGGACAAAGCGCCTTCCATAAAACTCACTGTGATAAGAGTATTAGTTATATCCGAGCTTGAGAGAAGGGTAAATTAGCGTCGGTGCATGATTATCTATAAACAGGTTAGAGTCCTGTACGGGTACATGTTTCATATCTATAAACAGGTGAGAGCCCTGTACGGATAACGTCGTTATTTTACTAACGGTGCATGATTTCTATAAACAGGTGAAAGTCCTGTACGGATTTCATGTGTGTTTGAAATTAGAGAATTTTCAGTGTGAAAGTGCGAGTTTGAATTGTATTTTATGTTCAAGTGGAACTCTTAGAACTTTCACTTCGCGGTGGGTTCAGAGCAAAGCGAGTTCATAATTATACGTGTTAGAAGGGTGGGGTAAAGGTTACTCTACTGACAATCGGATATTATCCTTAGTGTGAATAGCGCCGTCTATTCCGAAGTGTGGATACTTGAATGTATGTAAACTATCCTAAATAGTGAAACGAACAGATGTTGTCCTTATAGTCATTGTTAAGAATTAATTTACGCTGAAAAGTGTTCTTAAAATGGCGCTGTGAAAAGGTTTTGTGAAGGAGGGGTAAGCGCCAGGAGTGAGAAACGAGAAACCGCAGCTGCTGTGTACGTCACAGAGCCGCGCTGGGATTGGGTGACCTACGTCACAATCTATATTCTGATTGGCTCTTGAGCCTCTAACGACCTGTGAGCTGATTGGTCCTTCAGAAAAACTCCAATCTTATTGGTTGAGCAGAAAAGTGACGTAGCTCAACTGTCATTGGCTTGTTGGTGTGTTTCGCGCACGGATTGGTTGTTTTGCGGAACATCCCGGAAATATTTTACGAACGATTTTGTGAATTAGATTTAACTCTTAAAAATGAGTTATCATTTTAAACATGTTGAGAAAAAGCCAACATTATTTCAGAAGTTTAAGAATTTATTTTCACCTGACAAGAAAATCGAAACGCGAGGTGGTAAACTACTTCATAAGTATAAAACACCTGCAGCGTATATGGAAGGTGAATATGGATATCATACTGTCTTATGGTTCGATAGTTGGAAACGCTATACTAAGAACGACGGTGTTTTAACTTGGCCTGATGATGGTTCATTTAATGTAAAAGTCTTGAGAAATTTACGAGAGAAAATGAATGCTCTTGTTCCGAAACCGAGACCAACTCAATTTGAAGCTTTAGTTGAGTGGGAAGACGAGATGTATCAGTTACAAAGAGAAGCTAGTGGAATTAAAAGACCTTCTAAAAATCCACCTTGGAGAAGAGAAACTCATGAAGATAGATTACGAATGTGGAGACAGGGAAACATGAGTGAAGGATTGTATTTAATTCATGAAATGGTAATGGGTACTCCTACAGGGAAATCTATGGAAAGTGAATCTGAGGATGCAGTTATGGAAGAAATATATACAACTGCTAGAAAGAATCAGCCTTTGAGACCTCCTAGATCATGGTCTACTCCAGTGGTTTCTACTGAAACTTCACCGAGTGCACCTCCAATTAATGAAGCTCCTAAACTTTATCCAAATAATTGTGAAATCATTGAAACTCCTAGAAGACCAGAATTCGAGAATGCTCGAAATGAAGGTAGACATTTTACAATGGCTCCAAGAGCAAGAGAACCTCCAAAAGATTATACTAGAGAGGCAAGAAATGTTGAAGATGTTGATTATAATGAATATTTAAGATCTAAAGAAGAATTAATAAAAAGAATGACAAAAGGCATGGAAGCTGTGACAGTTCCAGTAACAATTGGCCCTGTTCAGCCCGTATTTGACCAAAAGGAAACAAACAAAACTGGATTAACTATTCCTTTAAATACAGAAATTCAAAAGGCTGCTGAAAAATTTTATTCAGACTTATCTGAAATAAACTCATCTAAATCGAGAATGCCTGATTTAACCTTTAATGAGGATTTATCTCCAAAAACACCAATGGGTGCTATATCAGATATAGGGAGTCCTGAAGTCAGGGTAACCACACCAAAACTTGATGTGGCCAAATTAAAAGCGAATATCGAAGAATTAATAATTGGAACAATTGGTCCAGATAGTTTAAATTACTATCGAGATGATGAACTACTGTTCATTTGCAAAAGCATACAATGGAAAACAAAAAATAAATATGATCAACTAGAGGATCTAGCAGCTGAACTTGAAATTGATGTGAGCAAACAAAAGAATTTTGCAAAGCATTACAGATTAGACTTTTCAGAAAGTGACATTGAGAGTTTGAACTCAATGGGAAGAATAATTCATATTAAAGATTTGATTGTCTATATCAAAAAGCTAGGAGAACTGAATAAATGGAGAGTAAAATGGACGAAAAAGAAGGAAGATGAAAGATTGGAAAAATTGTCAAAACAATTTCCAATGAGAGAAATTGCAGGTGGAGGATATGTTCATGTCCCTTGGTCGAGACAGGACATTCTGTTATTTACAAATGACTTTCCGAAATTGAGGGAGAAACCAGTTGAGTGGTACAGGCAAGTCGATAGATTTATCAAAGTGTCAAAAGTTCTGTGGATTGATTTAGATGGATTTTTTGATATTGTCGTTCCATCTGATCTTTGGACAGAATGTAAAATATCGATTAGTTGGCCAAAAACAGAACCAGAGCGAATTAAAGAAACAGGTGCTCCAAATCCACTTGTAATGGATTTTTATGAAAAAGTGATTGTTTGGATGAAAAATAAAATTCCACCCAAAGAAGTCGATTGGGTTAAAATAGAAAGGACAGAACAGGAAACAAAAGAATCAGTTCATTCTTTTTATGAAAGACTACTGTTAATCTTTAAACAATACAGTGGTTATGAAAAACTAGATGAAAAAGACATGAGCCATTTTGTCTATAGATTTGTTTATGGATTAAAACCTGAAATTGGAGAAATGATCAGAAATAGTATTGTCGGATGGCAATCACTATCTGTAGATGATATTCTAAGAAAAGCTAAGTATTGCAGTGATGAAATAGAAGTAAAACAGAAGAAGCTCAAGGAGAAAGCCATGTGGGCTCAGGTAAAGGTGGCTGAGCAACAGATTGCCAGCATGGGTAATAAGAACACTAATTTTGTTCAAACTGGAAATACAAACCAGATACAAGGAAAATTTAAAAATAATAATTTCCCAAAGAAATTTAGCCCAAAGATTGAGGAGTTGAAACAAAGATTACCTTGTTTTAATTGTGGCGAAATTGGACATTGGAGAGACGAGTGTCCTCATCCTCCTAAAAACTTAAAGAATCCCTTATTGAATCCACAGATGCAGAATGGTGTTGACCTGCAGCGACAGCTACAGATACAACAGGGGTTAAACGAATTAAATATTCAGCGACAATTGCAGCAACAGCAACAGCAACAGGTGAATAATCGTCAAGACCAATTGCCACAACCACCTTTTCCGAATTGTGGGGGAGTTCAAAAATATAATCCAAACGTGGGATTTCAGGGAAGTGAACAGGTAATAAAACCACAAAAACAGCAAAAGCAGCAAAGGGTTCAAATGCAAAATGCTTCACCACAATTTTTATTAGCAGAAAGTCAAGACAGCGATTCTGATGATTATTGCTGACGGTGCCCGAGAGAGGAGGAAGAGTGTGTTGTTGGAGCCACTCTTGAGGTTGACCAGTCAGGTCCTTTCGTAAACGGGAAAGTTAATGATGTAGACATCACTTTTCTAGTGGACACTGGTGCTACCCGTTCTACTGTTAGATCAGTGGAAATTGAAAACCTACCTCTCTCTGGGGATACCATCCAAGTTGTCGGAGTAAGTAATCAACAAATTAAAACTGACTTAACTGATCCAGTACCAGTTGAAATTGGAAATTATAGAGACAAACACAGATTTGTGGTTTGTAATAGTAGTCCAGTGAATCTATTGGGCAGAGATATCCTATGTAAAATGAATTGTAGAATATATTGTTCTCCTGATGGAGTTGAGTTACAAACAATGGAGGAAGATGGTTTATATAGAATGACAATGATGATGATGGAAGCAGAAGAAACAAAATTGTTTCCTACATTTGAAGAAAAGGATTTACCTGAAGAACTTAAGGAAACAGTGAAATCTGAAATATGGGATTTTACTGGAAATGAAATGGGTCTGATGAAAAACGTAGATCCAGTAAAAATTACATTGAAACAGGGAATAGAATTTCCAAACACTCCACAATATAAAATGAAAACAGAAACAATTGAAGGTATTACACCTATAATTGAAAATTTAATCAAGCAAGGTGTATTAAAAGAAATGGAGAGTAGTTCTTGTAATTCACCAATTATGGGAGTTAAAAAGTCTAACGGAACATTTAGAATAGTACAAGATTTGAGAAAGATTAATCAAATTGTCGTTCCATGTTGCCCTGTGGTTCCAAATCCAGCAGTAATTCTATTCCAGATTCCACATGATGCTGAATGGTATACAGTTATTGACCTTTGTAATGCATTCTTTACTGTTCCATTACATCCAGACAGTTATGAAATCTTTGCTTTCAGATTCCAAGGTAAAACCCTCGGATGGTCAAGAATCCCTCAGGGCTATACAGAAAGTCCTTCAATCTTTAATGAATTGTTAAAAAGATCATTAGAAGATCTAGAATTACCTGGTAGGTCTACGCTAGTGCAGTATATTGATGATTTGTTAATAGCTGCAAAGACAAGAGAAAATTGTGTGACAGACACAATAATTCTGTTAAATCGCCTTGCAGAAGAAGGACATAAAGTGTCCCCAGCAAAACTACAGTTTTGCAAACAAGAAGTAAAATATCTTGGTCACAGAATTGCAAAGGGAAAAAGACAAGTAACAATAGAGAGAATAAAAATGATTCAAGCAATGTTACCACCAAGAACACAAAGACAGGTCAGAATGTTCTTGGGAATGGTTGGTTACTGTCGACAATGGATAAGTGGATTTTCAGTAATTGCAAAACCACTACAAAGACTGACAAAGTCAGATGTAAAAGATCCAATTATTCTCAATGATGCTGAAATGGATTCTTTTGAGAACCTGAAAAAGAGCTTATGCCAAGCTCCTGCTTTAGGTATGCCAAATTATGAGAAAGATTTCGAACTGTATTGCAGTGAGAGAGAAGGATGTGCATTATCTGTGTTAATTCAGAGACATGGAAATTTAAAGAAACCTATTGCATACTTCTCTGCAGTTCTTGATCCAATTGCAAAAGCATTACCAGGTTGTTTGAAAGCAGTTGCAGCTACAAGTATCAGCCTCAAACAAAGTGAGGGGATCATTATGGGATTTCCTGTGAAAGTTTTTGTGCCTCATTCAGTTGAAATATTGCTGACAAGAGGTAAGACTCAACATTTAACAATAGCAGATTGACAAAGTATGAGAAAATCATACTAGGAGCAGATAATGTTTCAATTTCAAGATGTTTAAATCTGAATCCTTCTACATTACTGCCTGATTCTGAAATTGTTGATGACATTGAAACAGAACATGAATGTTTAGATGTCATGGAATTCTGCACTAAACCAAGAAAAGACATCAAAGACAGACCTTTGTCTGAATCGGATTTTGTCTACTTTGTAGATGGCTCATGCTTAAGATCCGAAGGAGGTGTCTTAAAAGCTTCATATTCAGTTTGTACAGTCGTAGATGTTGAAGAAGCATCATGTCTTGAAGGAGTTCGTTCAGCACAAGTGGCTGAATTAATTGCTTTAATTCGTGCATGTGAAATATCAAAGGATATAAGAGTTACCATCATTACTGATAGTCAGTATGGGTACGGAGTTGTGCATGATTATGGACAACTCTGGTCACAGAGAGGATACATGACATCAGCAGGATCACCAATTAAAAATGCAGTTTTCATTAGGAGATTAATTGAAGCAATACAATTGCCAAAAGAAATCGCCATTGTTAAGTGTGCAGCGCACACTAGAGGAACTGATTATATTTCCAAGGGAAATGCCTTCGCAGATGAAACAGCTAAATACTGCGCAAGGAAAAATTATTGATACAATCGGGAGAGGAGTAAAGAAACTGATTCAAATTCATTAATGCTAACAACTGTTGTAGAAACATGGCATGAGATTAGAGATTTACAAAATGAAGCAGAAGATGAAGAAAAAGACTTGTGGTTAAGATCAGATTGTAGACCACGTGAAGAAGATGGAGTGTGGGTTTACAAAGATGGCAGAGTAGTTTTACCAAATTGTTTGATTGCTGACATGGCCAGATTATATCATGGTCCAGCACATCTGGGAAGAGATTCTATGGTTAGACTTTTCAGAGAAACATGGTTCAATACCAAGTTTAGAACTATTGCAGAATCTTTTTGTCAAAGGTGTTTGTCATGCCAACAAATGAATCCAAACAGAAAATCAGTGGTGGGGACAGGAATAATTGGTCGAGAGGGTGGTCCCTTTACCAGGTTACAAATGGATTTCATTGAAATGCCCTTACACAATTGTTTGAAATATGTGCTTGTAATTGTATGCTTATTTTCAAGATGGGTAGAGGCTTTCCCTACACGACATTGTGATTCAATTACAGTGGCAAAACTAATGCTCAGAGAAATCATCCCAAGGTACGGTTTTCCAGTCACTATAGAGAGTGATGGAGGAAGCCATTTTGATAACAAACTGATGAAGTTAATTTGCGAAGCTTTGAGCATTGAGCAGAAAATACACTGTGCATACAGACCAGAGGCATCAGGAGTGGTTGAACAAATAAATGGAACAATTAAAAACAGAATTGGAAAAATGTGCCTTGAAACAGGTGTAAAGTGGACTGATGCTCTTCCACTTGTTTTGATGTCATTAAGAAGTACACCAGATAAAAAGACAGGTTTGAGTCCTCATGAAATTTTAATGGGAAGAGTTATGAGACAAGCTTTTGTACCTGTAGGTAAACTGTTGAGCATAAATGACAGTGCTATTTTGGATTACTGTAAAAGGTTATCTGATATGGTAACTTCTGTGTCTAATCAGGTGGGAACTGAAGCTCAATCAGATGAAAAGGTTTTGACACATGATCTGAGACCTGGCGATTGGGTCAGAACGAAAGTACATCGGAGAAGGAATTGTCTAGCTCCTAGATGGCAGAAACCTAGGCAGATAATTTTGATCACTACTAATGCTGTAAAGTGCAGAGGATTGAAACGTTGGATTCATCCTAGTCATACTATTCCAGTACCAACTCCTGAGAGTTCTGACGTTGAAAGTGATACCACAGATGATTCTGATTCTGAAGCAGAAGGCGAAACAGAAGGTGAACTAATTCCAGATTCTGAAGATCGACAAGAAAGTCGACATCTGGAAACTGTGCCAGTGAATGGAAATTTGACAAGAAAAGACTTGGAAATAATTGAAATAGATTCTGAAGGTGAAGAGAATCTGTTAAAAGGAAAGATAACTGAGGATTCGGTTGTCTCCATTGAAGACAAAGAAGCAGAACAAAAAGAAGTTTCAGACCAGGAGAGTATCGAAAGGCAAAGAACAAACTCTGAAGTAAGGAACAGAAATCCGAAATCTGGGAAGTTGGGGGTAATTGAAGAAGAGGAGGAAAACGAATTACCGAGTACCAGTGATGGAAGACAAAGTGAAGTTCCTGAAGGAGTGAAATTGCCAAATAGAGAAGTTCCTGAGTCAATTGAAATTTCAGACTACGAAACTGAAGAAAGTGACGTGGAAGGTGAAAGTGAAAACAGAAAGAAAAGGACTTGGAAGTCAGAATCAAATAATTCTGAACCAAAGAAGAAGTACGTGAGAAAAGCAGACTACTGGCCTGGTGGAAGATTGAGAGTCAGATTGATCAAGAAGCCAAAAGAACAAGTTGAAGAAATCAGTAGTCAAAAGAGTCCTGGAAAAGAAGTTGGAGTTGGAAGAAAAATTGAAGTAATATCGAGAAAAGGGAAGAGAATAATAAGACCAAACCAAAAATACAAGTCTCCTGAGTGGACTTGTTTAGTAATTCCACCTGTTATTGACATATATGATAGTAGTGAAGAAGAAAACGAAATACAAGAAATTAGTGACAATGATTGAAGTACAGAAATATTAAATTGGCAAAAGGCTGAAGAAAATTTGTTAGTTGACACAAGGTCGAAGAAAAACTGTTTAGTCGAAGAAAACTTATGTATGACATAAGGTCGAAGAAATCTTGTCTAGGGTTTAAAAAAAAAAAAAAAAAAAAAAAAAATATTTTAAAAGGGGGGTGTAAATATAAATTTAGAATTTTAAAATTTATTTTAATTTTTTTTTGAGGCTAAAACTAACCAAGAATGCCTTATGTTAAGGAGAGTACTTCAAAGTGTTCTGTTTTTAAAAGATGCTGTAAGATGACTCTGGTGTGTCTGCTCATTTTAATTCTGCTCTGGTTGGTTCTAGCTGTGATTATCCCTTTAGAGATGAATAGAGAATTACACAAAGTTAACATAACAAGCAAAGCTCTGATTAGCCAAACTAAACATAGTGCGTCTGCAAAAGTTATTGATCATCAGCCTAACATTCATCAAGATAAATCAATTAGTGATTTCTCAAGTAATACATTCACAAAGCTATTGAGTGAATATGTTAAGGTAATGGATGCAAAAGACTGCTACGTCTGCGTTAAGTTACCTGCTTCTGTTTCTGAGGGAGTAACATATAATATGCTTCCTCTCACTTATGCTGTAACATGTAGTGTATTAACTAGTTTATTTTATCAAACTGGACGTTTAGAATATTACTATTCAAATTATGATGACATTTTTGCAAATATTAAGATTGATAATGCTTTAAATAAGCATAAGAAAGCAAAACAAATGAGAGAATTTTTCCTTGTTACTAACGAAATTACTTATGAATATGCTTATAAAAATAATTTAACTTGCAAATTAAGTGCTGAAGGAAAGAAATTTTTGAACATGGTTGAAGAGAGAAGAGCAATTTATAAGAGGAATGAATTAGTCAAGCAGACTAAGTCAAGTTTCTGGCAGAAAGAGGATGAGAAGTTAAATGGCAAAATGCTTGAAAATATTGCAATTCACATAGACAAACCAGTTAGTGGAAAACTTTGCATTAGAAGAGATAATACACTTTTTGATAATTATTTTGTAGGTGCAAGTAACTGTGAAGATACTTATCAGATTTTGGGAGGTTGGGGATTTAAAGGTGGAAAAGATCCTATCTTTCCTGGGATTTATTTTGTTTGTGGTGACAAAGCCTACTACAACCTTCCAGACCACTGGTATGGAACTTGTTATGTGGGAATTGTTTTTCCTAAAGTGTTTCATGTTGACAGAGATTCAGAAGGATTGTTTAAAATTCATAATTATGTAAATAGAGTTAAAAGAGAAACTTTTACTGAAGTTCTGGGAGATATTTTTCAAGCTGTAATACCTTTCGTTGGTATAACCCTAAATGCAGGGAGAATCAGAAAATTGTCCACTATAGTTGATAGATTATCAACTGACACAGCTGATGGGTTTCAATTAGTAAATGTTGAAGTTATTGCAATTAGATCCATGGTAATTCAAGACCGCCTTGCTTTAGACATACTCCTAGCAAAAGAGGGAGGAGTCTGTGGCATTTTACATGTACAACATTGTTGTACATATATACCTGACGAAAGTAAGAATATTGAAATGTATATTAAGAATATTACACAAATGCATTCAGAGATAATTCCTTTAGAAGAAGATGATTTTACAGGGAAACTTTCAAAAAGGTTTCAAGCAATTAAAAACTGGTTTCATGATATCGGAAGTTCAATTCTTGGCAAGATTCTGGCACCTTTGATTATAATAGTATTCATTTTTACTTTGACCAAAATAGGTTGTTTGTTATATAAAAGAAAGAAACAGTTGAAAGAAAAGAAAAGAATCTATAAACTCAGAAAAGAAGAAGAAAGAGAGATCGAATTACAGGAGTTACATAGAGAGCGTTATACTAATTCCAAAGATTATGCAGAAACAGACTTTTAGGTTTACTGATACAAATGAATTTGAATCGATTTCTTAGAAATTTAAATTATCAAAATTTTGAGTGCTGGTGTGGTGATTTGTTAATCACCAGATGAGGGAGTTGATGGAGCGAGATAGAAAACAAAATTTTGTTTAAACTCGTGAAGTCACATTTCCATAACATGAATAATAATATTAATGATTTGTGATTTGTCGTGCTAATACAACTTAGATTAAACTTTACACATGGGGGGGACTAACATGTGTGCTCATAAACGTGCATAATTGTTGCATCTTTTTGTTCGTGCAAAATAATAAAATAATTTATTGTTTTCGTTTTTGTCATTACTAACTGCTGCAAACTTAAAAGAAGCATGTGCTTGTTTTGCTTTTCCTTGTCTGTGTGATGTCATTTCTACTATTCTAGGTGCATATAAGTCTCATGGAGTAACGGAGACTGGTAGATATAAACGCTGCTTTATTTGTTTGCATTGGCTAGGTAACATTTTGATTAATCGGGTGGGTTAATTAATTAGTAAATCTTGGGGTGGATACAGAATCTACATTATTTCTTACATTAATACTTTTCTTGTGTTTGTTTTATACTAGAAAACATAAGTTGTCTACTTTTGGGCCTAGTCTGCCCGAGCTACAAAATACTAAATTTTACTTCTGCAAAAGTGATGAGACGCCCATTCTGAAATAAATTGTTCGTCAAAAGCTGCGTTCACAAAGCAAAAACTGACGTGCTATCATCATTCTGTCGGACATGGCCAAGGTCGAAAAAGAACATTTTGTCAGTCCTTAACTTGGCATCCGCGGAAGTCAATTGGAAGTCAATGGACGCTGCGAGAATGACTTTATACAAATGTTGCAATCCTAGGAAGCTCCTGGTTGCACTCGGAAGGGACAATGGTCTCTAAGAAAAGTGACTTAATGGAAGTTTTTGAAAAGTGGGTGACATGTCACTTGTCACTCTCAGCCAATGGGACGTCGAAGATTTCTGAAAACTTTCCTTTGCGTAGTTTAGTTAGCGTAGAAAGGTATAAAAAGTCATGCCCCTAGGGATGGGCTGGCTGCTGCTTTCTGACTTTCCGATGAGGGTGAAGTGCTGTCGGACTTTGCGTGGAGCACGTAAGAATCCTCAAAGAACTTTACTTTAATTTCTATCTATTTAGCTCAGTTAGGGAATTAGGTTTTAGAAATGCTAATCTTTATATATTTACTTTAATTTTGATTCACTTGCTTAAATTGTATTTTACTTACTTTTCTTTACAATCATGCTTGCCTTATTGCAAATAAAATTCATTTATAAAACTATCAACTTATATACCATAATTTAGTAAATAAAATCTTACTTTTGACAAACAAGCTGGTCTTGATTATTCAGGAGTGTAGGTTACTATTAGCTAGATCACGTCGCCAATGGTGGTCGTTTAAATGGTTAAGTTTTATTCTAATGACAATATTCTTTCCGCAGATGTATAAAAATGTATATAGTTTGTAGATAATGTGTATATAGATTTAATCTGACCACCTGATTCAGTAGGCCCAAAATATGTCAGGTTTATAAATGGGTCCAAATTTTAGTATAGAATTTTGTTTATAGGTTATGAAGTTGGGTAGCGTTGTTTATGATATATTTTCTATAGGCCGCTGGATCAGTACAAACTTTACATTTTTACAATTTTAAAAAGAAAATACATGATTTTGACTAAGAAATAAAACAATAATTAATTAATTAAGATTTGGACGGTGGTTTACACAAAATTTTAAAAAACAGACAATGGATTTTGCATATAGTTCATTTTCTAACATCTGTAGTGCTAGGAAAGCTGGACGGCAAGTTCGAAGACCCATTTGCCTCAGTATTGGAACGATCCATCGTTTACGTGGAGCCTCATAGAACTTGCAGAACAATAAGACATGGATTGAGGATTGCGGAGAATTACAGTCACATGGGCATGATGGTAGGTTTTTAGTCCAGTCATTCTGCTTTGGAAACGTGATCAGCCTATGGAAGATGTTAAATCTCAATCGAGTGAGCAAAAATTTCTCAAAATGACTCAGGCTATATTTCAAATATGGCTGGATCGAAAAGGTAATTTGAATAGTCAGCAGATGTTGCACTGAGGATTTTCCTATTTCTTGGGCTAGTCGAAGGTTGCCCAGATGAAGGAGAGAGATCCTTTTTAGCTCTTTTCTGGGTATTTCAGAGATAGTACATGGATGTAAACGATATCTCTGAAGGCCTAGATCGTTAAAAAAGGACTTTACATACGCTAACCATTTGATCTTTTGGGTGTTGTCAAGAAGAATACATTCCTCTATGAGGGAACGAGTTAGCGTACACTGTTCGGTGGTCCAAATACGCCGCCACAGCATTATTGGCTGGATCTTTAAAATATCAGATATATGATCCAGTCCAAGTTCTAAGTGGCAGCCATACATCGTTGTACTTTGGGGGACCGACAGGAGATATCGGAGGAAAGAGTTCTCTACTCTGTGTAAGATTTCAGTATCTAGATACCCCCATAGACCCGAACCATAAATGGCAACACTGGTGCATTTGGAATAATAGATCTTTAACATTTCTTCAGGCGACCTCTTGCCTAACTTTTGGGCAAATGCTACCAGTGCCTTCGTAGTCCTTAAAAAAGCTAGCTTCCTAGCTTGGATAGCCTTTACCCAATTTAGCTTGTTGTCTATCAAAATCCCTAAATAGGGATAGGATGTTTGATATTTTGATATTTTATGGGATTTGTAAAGCGCGACTATCGCTCCGGGAGGAGCATCTTGGCGCTGAGCGTGCAGGAAAGGAGACGTAGTGATAAACAGATCAGATGGCAGCGAAGACTGAGGAGTCGGATTGCTGGAATACCCAGGTTTTCAAGAGTTTCCTGAAGTGGCTCTCAGTGGCAGCTAGTCTGAGATTAGCGGGGAGGTTGTTCCAGGCTCTGGATGCCAGGAAAGAAAAAGTCTTCCCTCCGCGCGTTTTTAACCTGAATCTGGGGATAACGACGAGGTGGGTTCCCGAAGATCTCAGGCAGCGCGTAGGGGTGTAGTACGTAAAGCGCTTGGTAAAGTACAGGGGACCAGTGTTCCTGGTGGCTTTAAATACAGTGAATAAGAGTTTAAACAGGATTCTCTTGTGGAGAGGCAACCAGTGGAGGGTGTTGAGGGCAGCAGAGGCTGAGGACCTTCTGGGGAGTTTGAGAACGAGTCTAGCAGCCGCATGCTGGACACTTTGCAATTTCTTCAAGGTGGACTTCTTCACTCCTGCCATTAATCCGTTACAATAATCGAGTCGGGAGAGGACTAAAGCAACCACGACTGACTTTCTGGCGGAGATGGAGAGGAAGTCGAAGAATTTCTTCAGAGTTCTAATAAGGTTAAAGCAGCACCCTGCAGTGATGCGAACATGGTCATCAAAACTGAGGGATGCGTCAAATTGGATGCCTAGATTGCGTGCCGAGGAGACAGCGCTAGGAGGGGCTTCTGAGTTTTTTGGCCACCAATCTTTTGGGGAGAAGGACGAGTCTTTCCCTAGGGGTATGATCTCAGTCTTGGCACTATTGCATCTGAGGTGGTTGCTATTTAGCCATAGAAAGACCTCGGAGAGACAGTTCTTAAATCTAGAGACTGCGTCCGTGCATTTTTTATCGATGGAAACGACAAGCTGAGTGTCGTCCGCATACGATGTAACGAGGATTCCGTGGGATTCTATCAGTACAAGGAGGGGGGTCATATAAATATTTAAAAAAAGAGGGCTGAGTATGGACCCCCTGGGGGACTCCTGATGTGATTGGTCTTTCTGTGGAGGAGTAGGGGCCTAGTGAAACTGTTTGGGATCTATTGGAAAGGAACGATATGATCCATGTCAGTACAGTATCTGTCACACCAATCTCGCGCATTCTGTTGATAAGAATGACGTGCGAGATGGTGTCAAATGCTGCAGTTAGGTCAAGCAGAATGAGTACAGCCTGTCTCCCCTCATCCTGCAAGAACTTGGTAGAGTCGGATAGTTCAATCAAGGCAGTTTCAGTGGAATGGCCCGGACGGAATCCTGATTGTTGGGGATGCAGAAGGTGGTTGTTCTCTACGAAGGTTTTTAACTCGCCATACACTAGCTGCTCCGTGATTTTGCCGAGCGCAGGTAGTAGCGAGATTGGGCGCATGTTAGTGAGGTCAGTGGGGGATTTGTTTTGTTTCTTCATTAAGGGCTTTACTATGGCCTTTTCCAGTCATCGGGAACGATGCCTGATTCAAGGGATTCATTAATGATAGCGTTAATCATGGGATTGACGGTTTCAATGAGATGATGAAGAATGTTAGGGGGGCAGGGGTCCGTGGGGGCTCCTGATTTGCAGGCCAAGATGGCCTTATGGGTTTGTTGGAGGGAAACAAACTGGAAACTGCCGAGGGTAGAGGGAATTGCAACGGCGTCGTGGGTGGTAGTGAGGGGTTGAGGGAAATCTTTTTGAATGTTGACAATTTTGTCTATGAAGAAATCAGCAATTTGGTTGCATAGTGTTTGGGAAGGAGGGATTTCAGGTAGGAGGGCTTTGGGATGTGTGAAGGACTTAACTATGGAGAAGATCGTTTGCTGTTTCTGTTGAGCTTCCTCTATGGCTTTGGTAAAGTACTCCCTTTTGGCCGTTTTAATGTTAGAGAGATAGAGTTTCCTCTGTAGAGTATAAAGTCGCCTGGGGGCTTCTTCGTAGGTTTTTCTCCAGGCCCTTTCTAGGATCCTGCATTGGAGGTGGCTGTCAGCGAGGGACTGGGTATACCAGGGGGCGTTAGGCTTTTTTTTTCGGCGGGATGACTGTCGGCGGGTCGGACTGGAGTTGTCAGAGACAGTTTTGCCAATCCAGGACACGGAGGGATTTACCTTGATGACAAAGGGGATAAGGCAGTGGTCGGTCCATATTTGCGGAACCGGGGGGAGTGTTGTCATAGTTGTCAGATTGGAGCAAATGCCATCTAACGTGTGCCCAGCCCTATGTGTTGGGGAGGAGACAAGTTGGGAGAGGCCGAAGATACTGAGAGATTGTTGGAAGCAAATGGTGTGTGGGTCTGTGCCTGATTCCAAGTGAAGGTTCAGGTCGCCTAGAAGGGTGAAAGTGGAATAATGTGTCAGGAGTGATCCGAGGGCGTCGTCGAGGGAGTCCAGGAAGGGGGTGGCATTTCCAGGTGGGCGGTAGATAAGCCCCCCTGAAAAGGAGACGGAAGCGCTGATTTTGATGGTAAAGCCTATGCCCTCACAGTCCTTAAGGTGGCTTAGGTCGAAGGTATGGCAGATGAAGGATTTCTTAATGGCAAAGGCTACCCCCCCTCCCCGGCCAATGGGTCTATCACGCCTAAAGATAGTAAAGTCTGGGGGTAGGGTGGTTGCGAGATCGGGATTTGATGAATTATTGAGCCAGGTTTCTGTAATAAAAAGGGCATCTAAGTCATGGGATTGTATGAGGTCATGGATGTCTTGACCGTGGCATGCTAGGGACCTGGCGTTAATGAGCCCTCCCTTGAATGTATCTGATTTCTGCTTGGGTCGGGGGGGGGTGTAGATGTTCCAGTGGTGACACCCCGGGGCGTCCACTTACAGAGGCGACACGAGAAAGAGCCCCAGAGTTGATTGCTGGGAAGGCAGCCTTTGCAGTGGTGGGCTCCCAAGACGTGACGCAAGGAATATAGGTCGGAGGTGTCATACCTGAACATAGGGATGATTTTGCCGGTATGGCCTGTGCCTGGCGCGGTCTTGGCGCGGACGGGCGCAGACGGGCTTGGCTTAGGCGCGGCTTCGGCGCGCATCCGGCGCGCCCGCTGCGCCAGCCCGCTGCGCCGTCTGATCTGCTTGCACATTATATAGGAAGGTAAGAGGGCGGGAAGGACGGCCCGACTTGAGCGCTGTCCCCACCTGCCACACTCAAGATGGCGCCCACCGCTGGGCTGAAGGAGAAGAATGAATGAATAAAAGGTGATAGAGGTGTCAGAGTGCCTGGAAATTCAATTCCCCTTATACTGATATCCCCCAAAGATAAAGTAAGGCAATTTTTAAAAATTGTAGACTCTAAGCTTGAATTGTTAACAAGTATATCTTTTATTTTTGTTTTTTTTATACTTGAGCCAATATGCATGGTAAATGTCTTTTTTATATTAATTTTAAGATTCAAGGAGCTCATATAGTTGCAATAGCTGGTTAATGAGCGTTGGAGCTGTACCGGGGTTCTTGCCAAGATAACGGCGGCGGCGGCATACAGAAGTGCCGGTATCGGTCGACGCCGTATTGCCGGTAAATCTTGGCTCACTCTTGTAAATGTAAATGTGGGTGTACTTGTAAAGTGCACTGCGACTCCATGGAGTATCCTGGCGCTGAAGACCGCAGGGGAATCCGTCCTGGTTTTCCCTGTGAGATGGTCCCTTTCTGGGTATCTCCAAGGTGAAACCAGGCATCCCCGGCGTCTGTGAGGGGCCGTTGTAGAGATGAGGCAAGCTTAATGCCCAGAGTTGCCGTGTGTGTTCCCTGGTTAGAGTAGGCACCGAGGTGAGAATTATCGAGTCCGTTTTGACCCTGGTCCACGACCCTGCCGCGTCGGGAATTGAACCCTGGTCCCGGGCCGTTCTCTACTTACGGGTCTGCCGCCTCTAACCAGTGAGCCACACCACTCTTATCAACTCAGACACCAGCCCATTTGTGTAGTGTGAATAGGAAGGGGGCCAGAACACACCCATTTCTGACCCCCCACTCTATCCTAAAGGGCTCGGTCAGCTCTCCCTCTACCCCATATCTCACCCTGGCAGATGCATCGGAATAGAGCTCTCTTAGGAAGTTTACCAGCGGGGGATCTACCCCCACCTCTAAAATTATAGCCCACATTTTTGAGTGACTGACACAGTCGAAAGCGGCTGTCAGCTCTACGTAGACCATGTGCAGGGCTCCTCCCTTAGCTGAGACGTATTTCCCTATTAAAAGGGCAAGATTCAGAGCTTGATTGACCGTGCTCAGGCCTTCTCGAAAGCCATATTGTAGGTCTGATAGTACACTATTATCAGCGGCCCAGACCTGGAGACGGTCTAACACTATACGTCCAGCAGTTTTACCAAGGGAATCCAAAAGCGATATAGGCCGATAACAGGCCGGGCTATGACGATCGCCTTTTTTTAAGATTGGTATCAAAATTGACGTGGACCATGACTCGACTAAACCTATGGTACTAGCTGCTTCCAGTACTCTCATTAAAATAGGGGACCACAAGTCTAAATTATATTTAAAAAGGTCCACTGGGACCCCGCCAGGGCCTGGCGCTTTACCAGATTTCGACGTTTTAAGAGCAGTGATGACTTCTTGGTGTGTGAATGTTAACCTTAAAGGATAGTTAGTTTGCTTCAAAGGCTCCAATGGGCCTGGTGGACTGCATAAGCTATCATCATCTTTTCTAAATATGTTTGAAAAATGTTCAACCCAGGCAGCGGCATCTACCGCCACCTCCAACATCGGGTGGTCATTACCATCACTGAGGAAAGGAGATTTAACTATCCTCCAGAAGGTAATATTATCTCTTATGGTGCAGCTCTCATGCAGCTGCTTCCATAAGGTATCCTTTATCTGATTTTTACAATTTTTTTGTGCTAGCTTATAAGTTTTCCTTAGTTCCGCTATTTCAACTCTATCCCTATTTTCCTTAGTTAAGGCTACCTTTAATTTTGTGTAGGCTTTTGTGCACGCTGTATTAAACCAACCCCTTGTAGCGGATCCTTTTGTTTTCTTCTTACATAGTAATTCATCTCTGATGGTTTTTGTAATAATATCAAAACTAGTCAATATCATCTTCGGGGTAGAAGAAAGATCTAAACAGGTAAGCACAGAGGGCAGGGTTTTCTTTAATATATTCCTCAGTAACAATTCTTTGTCTACCTTACCCCATTTTAAAGAAAAACCATTAAGTCTATCTAAAGTTAGAGATTGCTGATCCAAAATGTTCCAGTAAATTTTCTTGGTCATAACAGAGGGGATGCTTATTAGAACTCTCTTCGGAAAATGGTCACTAACGGCGTTCACAATTGTTTCAAAATTGCCTACTCTTGGTGCACTACTATTTAGGGTGAGAACAAAATCAATTATACTATTAGAACCTCTCCCATTAAAGGTTGTAGAAAAGGAGACGGGAGGGCAAATTATTTCATTAGCAAAACCTGAATTCGTAGCTGCCATTATTTCATTCATGTGGTCTCCACTAGTCGTGTGTGAAAAATGTGTCAAGTTATTTCCGCCCTCATCCTCAAATCCACAATTTTTAGTGCTGCTTTCTTAACACAATGTCAAATTAAAATCACCGCCCCATACTAATGTTACAGACTTTTTAATGTATTTTTGAGATAAGTCCTGAATTAAAATAGAAATTTTATTTAAAACATCAGTTAAATCCGATGTATTCAAATTATTATAAAAGTTTATAATAATGGAAAGGGACGCAATATTATGGGCTATCATAAGGACCTGAAAATGTGTTTCTAGCCTTAAGACTTCTATTTTGTCAACAGGCATGTCATTGGATATGTATGTTATCAAGCCCCCCTTTGCTCTCCCATAGGGGGACGGAACGGCTTCCAGGAAATACGTTTTGTATCCCAACAGATGTAATGGGGTACATAGCCACATTTCCTGTAGTCCAATAATATTATGTGTTGTTACTTGTGCTCTCCAGTTAGTATTTGTAAATTTATTCTGTAGTCCGGCCACGTTCCAAAAAATGATGTCTAGCATTAATTTCTTTTTAACTGTTCCCGGAAAGGGATTGGGATTTGGCGGAGAATATACTATCTGGGGCGTTACAGATGAGAAGGACTGTTCAATAGTTCTCTTCTCGGATACAGCTACCGTATCTCCTATAGGTCTCAGGCTCATTAGGGAGGAGTGTGGCTCACTGATTAGAGCGGCAGACCCTGATGCAGAGGTCTGGCCCGGGACCAGGGTTCAATTCCCGACGCGGCCTATTCTAATCATGGGGTCCCACGTTGCAACTCTGGGCAATAGTTGCTTAATCTCCACTCCACTACGGCGGCCCACCCGCTGCGGGATGCCTGGCTTTCACCCTGGGGATACCCAGTAGGGGTTATCTCACTGGGAAAAGCCAGGACGGGTTCCCAAGGCAAGCGCCTTGATGCCATCGGGTGATACGTGCGCTATATAAGTCGCAATACATTTACATTTACATTTAGGGCATGCATACTAGGTGAAGGGCCTTTAGTGACACTTAATAAATCTGCAGGGTTTGGTACACATGGGTCCGTGGGCAATATGTTGTTAAGTCAATCTACCCCATCCAAACCCGTGAATGCAGCAAATCGGTTTGAGGAATGGATGTTGAAGATTGGGCCCCTCAGACTATTCTGGTGTGGGTACAGTGATCTTGGTTGCTGGGGTAATAAGGAGCTAGGATAAAAGTAGCTCAAATCGTGTACCCTGATTCCCATCCCTCCACCCTCTTGGTACCAGTCATTAAGATATGTAATAACTCTGCGGTTCTAAAATTAATGATTATGACATCATCCTGAATGTCTTTAGGCCTCTGTCCTACCCAACTGAGCCTTCTCACATGGAGTATTTCCCCGTTAATATTGGGGGGTAGTGGCCTGTTGTTCCTTAGCCAATAGATGGCTTTATTTTTGAGTTCGGAATACCCCTCGATTTTCCCTGTCATCAATTCTGGGACTCCCGACAATACCGCAACATAAGGAGCTGCTTCTGGCGGCAAGTCTATTTGTAAGTTGGAGCCATTGGGATTCCTGGTGTTTAACTTCTCTCTAGAACTGTTTCCATTGTTATCCACTGGCTTAATTGCATGTTCGACCGACCCTCTCGTCTTTTATGTTTTTAGCTCACTGCTTGTCTTCTTTGAAGCTGATGTTTTATCGGGCAGTGGATTTGGGGTTTCTAGTGTTTTATTCGCCTTACTTAGATCACACATCCCGGATTTCACTGTCTGTGTTGTTTTTCTGTTTATAAGTTCCTTCAATGAGGCTGTATTTGAGCTAATAGCTGTTTCTATTGCCACCAAATGATTGGCTAGCCTTTTAACTCTTTCCACTAAAGGAAGCAGTAAAGACTTCACCAAAACTTCGATGTTCCCCATTAACTCTTAATTTGGGGACAAGGGAGTCGGTGTCTGAGCTGAAGCTATATCAATACCTGTAATGCAGTTAGTTGGAGGGTGTCTAGATGTTTTGGGTAATTTCGCCTGCCTACCCTTCTGTCTAAATCCCCCCTCTTTCTCTTTAATGTATGCCCTTTAGGTTGTGTTTGAACTTTATTTCTTGGATTAGACATTTCGGGATTAGGTAGCAAGGATTCTTCTGATATTATTTCTAGTACGGAATCTATACTAGGATCCTTGTTACTAAGAGACCTGCTGGGCTCGAATGATGTTGTAACATCTCGGAGTAGAGAGGGAATGCTAATGTCACCATGTAAAGGTTTTTCCTTCCCTGGAATTGGAATCGGGCTTGTCACTAGTTGGAGGGGTCCCAGCGATGAGCGTCTATTCTGAAGTTCAGTAGAAAGGCGGCGCTCAGTGATGGCTATTTCCTGTTCCAGCACTGAGGCCGCCCTTGTAATAAAATGATCAAGGGTTCCCCTCACAGAACCACCCACTAGGGATTTTCTTCCTTTAGCCCCTCTTGAAGGCATAATCCCTGGTACCTTTACACCAGTTCACTGTATGAGCAAAGGTATGGTCGATAGAAGTGGAACTAGACCTTTAACAATATAGCAGAGAGTCAGTCACTTTAGTGAACTACAGGTCAAGTACCTTGAGGTGTAGAGTCGCAGATGGCATGTGTTTCAGAGATGGAGGATAAAAGGGTATGCCCAGGCTGCTGGGAGCTGGAGTCCCCAGGGCCGCTCTCCGCACAGCGGCCGCACTCAGGTGGTGAGAGTGTGCGGCAGCGGGAGGCGGGCGGGCGTGGCAGCCTAAGCGGCGAGAGGATAAAGAGTCTGTGGCAGCAGGTAGGGCCTCACGATTCTCCAAATGTATTATCAAGTTCCCCGCTCCACCGGGGGTGGGGCTGTTATTTATGCGCCTCCTGGCGCGATTGCCCCGTGATCGGCTTCCGGACGCACATGCTGCTGGGAGCTGGAGTCCCCAGGGCCTCTCTCCGCACAGCGGCCGCACTCAGGTGGTGAGAGTGTGCGGCAGCGGGAGGAGGGCGGGCTTGGCAGCCTAAGCGGCGAGAGGATAAAGAGTCTGTGGCAGCAGGTAGGGCCTCACGATTCTCCAAATGTATTATCAAGTTGCCTACTCATTAGTGCAGCATTGCTCAATCATCAGTGCAATGCTGTTATGTGTATGCTCCTGGTAGTAATTGCCTTCAAAAGAAAGGGAGCTGGTGGCAATAATCTTTGAAAATACAATCTGTACATGTTATCCCCTATTTTGTTGAACAAATAATATTCGACTTGCATCTGAGACCAGTGGGGGATGATATTATCACCGGGGTGTCCTTACAACGAATATCAGTACATGGATCTAAATTCCTCATTGCCACTGAAGCCAAAAGGGTGCGCTTAATGCTGCTAAAGATTTTGTACTGAAGCTGGGCTGCATTTGGGTACTGGACTCCACTGCAAACATTCACATATAATCATGTTAATTTGACATGCTGTGTGCAAGTGTTACTCAACCATTAAGTTGCTAAATTGAACATCTGGTAACTTCAAATCATATTAGTGCATGTTTCAAGTGCAATGGCAAAACAAAATCTGTCATGTTGTTCAAATGTTCACGTCATTCAAAGTGTGAACTCTTGCTCAGCAAACACCAAGAACTATTTCAGGGCCATCTGTCCAAATATGACTTTCACACAACAGCCACTGCCTCAGGTGGAGAACAAGGAAATGTAACTCCATATTTAGCCTACTTTCTGCATGCAAGGAGCATTTTCAAGGTTCAATGAATGCCTTGAGGTGGTGGAAGAAATACTTCAGATTTCCCTGAACACATTAAGTTAACAGGATTTTGTCTGCTCACCATTGGTTGGATAAGTTACATAGGGTAAGGGTCTGAATAGGGGATGAACCACACACAGATTGCATCTAACATACTGAGGCAGCAGCCTTTCCAAGAGAGCTCAGTATTTACTTTAGGTAATTGAAACATATAATGGGTGACATTGGGACTGCTGGAGGAGCATCCATAATGCAGAAAAGCTATTTATGAGGCAGAAGGGAAAAAGACGGCATGAAGGTTGTTAGAGACATAAACAAAAAGTACATTTGGTGGCCGATTACAATGTCAGGCGGAAAACCTCCTCCCGACAGTCGAATCTCCTCGACCATGTCAGAGCCCTTCTGACCGACTCGGTTGGTTTACATTCCGACCGCCGGATTACGATGGTCGCGGTCGAAACGTAAACCGGTTGGTCATTCCGAATCAGTTCCGAACAACTCGAGGAGTATCCGTGTCGGTCGGCACCACATTGTACACCCCTATGGACAGCATTTCCGCACATGGGATTACGATGCCGTTTTCCAACAGCCTTTCCGCGTTGGCCTGTCCGACATGGAAAGGCTGTCGGACAGTGACTTTGGAGGCCCCAGCAGGGCCCCCTTGGCCCGTGGCCTATGGTTGATGGCCGAGGGGGTACCTAAGGGACCCAGCTGTAAAATCCTGCATTGTGTGGCAGGCACAATGGGGTGCCTGCCACAGGGTGCAGGGTTTCCTGCAAACACCCCATTTCCCCATTGGAGCCTGTGTTATGGCCAGAGCACAGGCTCCCATTGGAAACAAAGGGAATCCGACCGAACAGTGTTCGGTCGCATCGTAATCCATTGTTCGGAGCTGCCAACCGCAAGTCGGTTGGTCCCGATTGCGAGACGGTGTCAGGCGGAGGCTTTCCACCCAACATCGTAATGAGCCCCTTGAAGTCGCCTGTAGATGGGCTGGAGCAGTGAGCCATCGCTGGGCATGCAGAGGAGCAAAGTAAGCACTAAAAAGGTGTGCCTTCCAACTGTTGCATGAATTTCTTAATCAGGTCAGGGTTAATAGGGAACTAAAAATTTGCCTGTGCAGAAAAAAGCCTATATGAGGTCAGGTGCTTTGACCTGCAGGGAGTATTTATGCACAGAAAGGTAACCCAGCACACCTGAACGCAAAGTGTATAATTGTGGCAGTCCTACAGTACATAGGAATTTTAAGCACTTTTTAACTGCCACCTTGTGGGAGCACATTGAAGGCATTTGGGTCACATTTAACGGCAAGAAGAAATTCGAAACATTGAAGAGGAAAACAGAATGTTCAAAAGGGTCAGACAAGAAAATAAAAGTCTGCCTCGAAGGACAGCTCTTTCCAACCAACATCAGTCCATGGATTTCAATTCCTTATCGCCACTGAAGCCAGAAGGGTGCGCTTAATGCTGCTAAAGACTTTGTACTGAAACTGGGCTGCCAATGGATGCCGGACTCCACTGTAAACATTCACATATAATCATGTTAATGTGACATGCTGTGTTCAAGTGTTACTCAACCATTAAGTTGCTAAATTGAACATCTGGTAACTTCAAATTATATTAGCATGTTTCAAGTGCAATGGCAAAAAAAATCCGTTATGTTGCTCAAATGTTCACATCATTCAAATTATAAACTCTTGCTCAGCAGACAGCAAAAACAATTTCAGGGCCATCTGTCCAAATATGATTTTTACACAACAGTCATTGCCTCGGGTGAAGAAGGCCGATTATCCTCTGATTAGTTTATTATCTATTTCCTTGCCAACAATGGCTTCCTCCTTTATGATCTTTCTGTTGATTTTCTGTAAGGAAAAATACTTTTGATATAGTCCTCATTGATGTAAGTTTCCTTTTCTCTAATACAGATATCAAATACATTAACTCCTAAGCACAAAAATATTGTTTTCCTTTTATTATAGTTCAAAATCAACAGGCTATCAATATGAGAGTTGTATTTAATAAAAACTAGATTCACTTTTCAGTAAACTTTGGTGAATTGTTATTTTACAGTAAGACCAAAGGCGAGAATTATGCATTTTCAAGGTTTTGTAATACTTTCTTTGCTAGATGTTCCAGTAGCCGAAGATAATGGTTTGCAAAAATCTCAGCATTTAACTAACCTACTGCCTTTAATTTCCTCCACCAGAGCAAACACCTTACAGGTGACTGCTCCGTCACAGAGTTTGCCTTAAACTTACCCATGGCCAGAACTGAATCATGCATCACAAGTCCATAACAGGTTGGTGTAGTATCCCATATCTATGGTTTTACATAAGATATCGGAAATTCAAACTCTCCCAATGGCCTGTATTCTAACATTCTATTCTCATACTCCTTTAAGCTATTCACAACACACAGCTTTGTAAAGTCCGCAAAGCTTGGATAAAACATATTGTCACTCATAGACTCCGTCTTCTTTCAAATTTCAAATGATACGTCCTCTGGCCTGTGAAGCCTGCTGTTCACCTCCAAAGCATGTACATCTGAAAATCGCTTGAAATATCCAACTCAACTGCCTCCAAGGGGAATAGGTATTACCTGGCTACCCTGGAAACAAAACGAACCCTGCTCCTACATCCCAAGTAGAATTATACCTCACGCTGTGAGAGGTCAGGCCTTTCATAACCTTGCAAACTAAAACACCCAAACTGACCTGCCTGGACATACAGACTGACCTGTAGCAACAGCAGACCCATAATAATTAGCCATCCTGTAACACGTGCTATGGAAAAGATTTATGTCTAGCAATTCACTACAATTACCTCAGAGAATCCAAAGTCCTTTCCAATCACCAACATACACACGTCTTCCACATTTCTCTATCGTTGTTTCTTGCTCCTGGTGTCCAAGAATTTCTGAGTAACTCATGAGCCTCTGCTGAAAGACCCGCAAACTGTTCAGATCTCCTGATACCCTACACAAAAGGTTTGGCACTCCATTCTGTGCCAAAGGATATTTTTGTACTTCTACTTCTATCAAACATTATTTCAATTCCCAATCACAAAGGGCTCCTCTACTGCCAACTCTTGGACACCAAAGCTGAGCAATGCACAAATTCCATTCCCTGAAACCTACCGTGGAGGCAAAGGCTGCTTTTAAAACAAGATAGCAGCTGTGGTGTTGGTAAGCAGATCTGATCTGTGTAGAATGTTGCCTTGTCAATGTTCTGTAGCACACGGGGAAGAACAGCAGTTGCTGCAGTCTCCCTGCGTGGTAAACATGCGCTCTACACTTCCCCCATCAACAGAATAAAGTTATCCTAAAACCTACAAACCTCGTACAGTGATCACTACAGCAGCGATCAGGGAATGCAAATGTAGGGTTGGAGACCTGCTCCTCCTCTCAGACCTTTATCCCTGCACTTGCAGCCAATTGCAGGAGATCACTAAAAGGCCCCAGCTTTAGTTGTGTGGCCTCCTGCGGATGGGCATTTTGGGCGGTGAAGCACCGACTGTATTGCAGCCTGACCTTAATATATCAGGCCCTATTTTACTAATCACGTTTACTTTTTATCTTGGATCTCAAGTTATCGTATTTCTTTAATTCTTTAGTCCATTAAATCAAGGTCTGATGCACACTTGTATCTAGTGAAATGCACTACTTATGCTACAACAAAGACAACAGTTCTTTGTGGCTCCGGCAGCAGCTGAAGGTGTACACTTTCAATTCTCCACCATGGATTGAAGAACATATACCTTGTTCCGCGATCTCTGAGGATCTCATTGTCTTCTCATTGGACCCCTGACCTCAGCCACGCGGTTTCACTCATTATTGAGGCATGTCTGATGCCTCAACGAGGCATGTTACCGTTCTCCTAGCACCTACCTCTACAGAAGGTCTTTCTGTTCCCCAGGGCAGGAGAACCCTACAACTGCTGGATGCATGTATCAGATGTAATGAGGTGTGATGTGATGAGATGATCTGGAACATTTGGAAACAATACCCGCCACACCTATACTACAGGAAAAGTACCTTAGGAGTACACATTTTTCAGAAAAGGGAGTCTAAAGACTATATTGTAACTTTGCTTCTATTAATAGAAGAGCATTTTGCACTGCATAAAATCTGAATTATTCTGATGTGTCCCTGCGTGTCCATGTTTTCACACTCACTCCACTCTGCACGCCGTGCCTTCTGTTACAGTTACAGCTTTCCGAGCTGTTTATATGAGGCCGAGGTTTCACAGGTTGCTCAAAGGGAAATAATTTGTTTTCCAACAAATGGACGTTTCCAAACCCCAGAGAGCCATCTGGTGGTTTGCCGCCTTCGGAATTATTTTCTTTCTCATAAATAAGTCGAGGCGTGTGCAGCCTCGGGCCCGGGCGCACGACAGGCGGCCGCAGAAATAGTGCGAGGCAAACCGGCCACTCTAGTCTGGCAGCACGCAGGGTTGTGTTATGCACGATGAGTGCACGTTGAGTATGAATGATAGAGCACACATTTGAAAATAGTGGGACAAACTGTCACTGATTAGTTATTTAGGTCCTGAGCTCCAAAGATCAACGAAATAATATCATTTTCTGATTCTAGTTAAAACCTGCTTGGGTGAATTTATATAAAGGATGGCCATTCAGACTTTATAAGGCATTAAAATAAACACAACAAAAACATGAATGCAAGAGAAGGCTCATGAAGCACAACCCGGACTGAGAACCGGAAGTCTGCAACTCCCTTGACTTGGACCTAAATTCAGGTCCACTCCACACAGATGAAGTTCACGATGCTGAACATGGCCCTTTTCAAGCTCTCCTTCAACTGAGATTATTTGCAGTAATATTAGTGAGCTGCTGCTGTGGTACAAAAGTGAAAGAACACATCACTATCCCTGAATGAAAAGATTGCTCCTGCCCGCAGGGAGCAGCATTTTAAGCTGCTCCCTGTGTGGGGTAGCAATGCCAGCTCCTTGTATAAGCAGCGTGTCTGTGGTGGCCTTGGAGCATAGGGGCTCTCCCCCACAGCCCCAACCATAGTGTGCACCCACTCTTTGTTGGCCGGGCCTCGGAGGATGGGGATGCGACTGGGACATTTTTTTGGGATTTTGGATAGATAGATAGATACATATTGTTACAACAAGTAAGCTGCTACAACCCCATAACTAGCCTCGCAGTGCCGGTGTCAGTGGTGGCAGTAGCAGCCATCAATTATTAAAACAAATACCAATCTGAAAATCCAGAATAACGATGTGGCACACCAAGTGAGAGCACACAAATATTTATTGTGGGAAAAAAGCTAAAGAGCCATTCTCAAGTTTACACAATGTGCTCCACTCATCATAGGAATAGACAGTAGCTCAATGGACATAAACAAAATACGTTCCTTGTTACAAGTTAGACATCACCTGTAATTCTTACTTACTTATACAATGTCAGATAAACATTACTTATTACCTTCCTCATTTCATAAAGTTGGCCGAACAAAACTCCCTTTTTTTTTTGCAGAGTTTTATATAGCGCGAACTAGACCCGAACCGAATCAGGTGTCAGAGCGCTTTACATAGCACCAGTTACGTTACATGAGGACGGACACACATTCATTTTAGGCACCCTTAGTACTGGAATAGCCATGTAAGTAAGTCACACAAGAATGAAGCCCCAGCGATGCAACTAACTAATTTATAATACAGGACCAGTCCCCTTTGAAGGACAGAGCATTAGCCCTTGCCTTGAACAAAACAACTACTGAGCAAGAACAATCAACAAAAACGTTACAGACTACAGGGCTCGATCAACACGTCCACGTCCATGACCAGCCAGGAACAGCAAATGCACTGTACTTTATCTTGTGAAGAAATGAATCTTGGCATAGCCTGTATAGCTAAATTTCTCTGTATAGTAATTGTTGTCCCTGTTTTATGATCTTTTTACTATTGTACAATTACAATTTCAACATATTTCTTGTTCTCTTTTTAAGTAAATGTTGCAATGGTTTTAAATAACTATGCAAAGTAAAAAATAAACTTAAACTTAAATCATTTCATAAGCTAAATAAATTCATAATTTAAACGAAAATTAATAATTTTTAAATATTTATTTAAAAGTGACATAAAACAACTCATCAATTCATATAAGATGTATTGAAAGTGCCCAGTGAGTTCTCCAAGGTGTGATATTTGTGAAAAATATTGAAACAGTACAGTATCTATATACAACCTGCGGAGATGCCAGTCACCCAGTTTTTGACTGTGATATATATCACTGACATGGATTATGGAATATGAGCTTCCTACTGAGTTATTAGCCTGTTTATGGATGTTATTTAGGCTCTATGCATGGTCAATGTTGGTGAGAGTTCAAAAATTGCTTGATGATTTCGACATGTGGGAGCAAATACTGTACCACAATATACATGACACCCCAAAATTCGTAAACATAAAAATTCACCCATTATGGTTCTCTTACTAGAAATAACTGTGTAAATGGGAACCTCCCTTACATCAGTTTAGCAGAGTATCAAAATAAGTAAAGGGGACGACCACTCAATAATGTAGTTGTACATCAGAGGGAACGTTAAAGGGCTTTATTACAGAAAAACCTCAAAATCAAACAAGACTGAATAAATGCCATGAAGACAACATATTTAAAAAACAGAAATCCTTCTAAGTCCCAAATGAGTCGAAAAACCAGAAAGAAAATGAACATCATCCCTAGTAGAAAAGGAAAATCTCAAAGGAATTTGACAGGCTCACTAGTAGAATGGGAGTGTTTTCTAGCTCTCAGCCAAAGTAAGGGGTTCCTATACACAGTTCTTGCATAACACATTAGTTAAAACTTCAGATTCATCATAGCATGACCAAAAGTAACAACTCTTCAGCAAATCAGGAGTTAAAACGTAATTACTAATGCATAAGTACTATCCCATTTTTAACAAAGCACCCCACATATGCAGTGCTCTGCCCTCTAGAGATATTCAAAGAAAATATGACCCATTTCAATGATAATATTTTACACAAATTAATAAAACCTGCTTACACCGCGATAGGGCCTTGGATATTGGAGCATACCAGGAACACTAGAAAGTTCATTCTAAGCTTTGTATTCATTACTATAAGCAAAACCGATTATATCAGTGGTCTTTGCTCTGCGCAGCTTGTGAGGATAGAAGATGCACAGGGGCACATGATGTGAGGGGTTATATACATTAGTGAATACAGAAACTGCATCCCTTTTGTCCAAGATAGAGTTTTCACATAAAATGAGGGCACAACTAAATCATGTTAATAAACACACTTCTATATTTCATATTAGACGTGCTTCAACTGTAACCATGTTAGATCATCATTTACATATTGGATCCAATATAAAAATCATTAATATTCATTATTATTTATTTCAGTGCACGAAAACATAGGTTTGAAACTGATTCCAAAAATTACTTTTTTGTTTTTTTACATTCTCTTAAATTCTGAATATATTTATAGCTAAAATATTAAACCTAATCATGTTTGTAATGCCCTTTACTGGTTATTTTCCCATGTGCCATGGTTGAAGGAGATTTCATATTACTTATCCCATCGTCTGTCGACTTCCACCACCCCGCTTCCAATAATGTAGGTTGCATATTTTGTTCTATTTAGAGTCTTTCTGAGTTGCACTGGTCTGTCTAGACATGGACTGCTTCCTACGCTGTGGTGCGCCTGTCAGGTTACACCACACTCACAGAGGTGTTTTGGAACTTGTTTCTTGAGCATAGATGTTGACTAGCAGTTGCAGTTAGGAGACTCCTTTTGGGTGGCTTGGACGGATTTATGGGTGCTCTACTTATTCAACACACATCTGTACTCTTTACAACATTACCATCATAGTTTGTGCTTTGGACTGAGAACTTCGACATTCCAGGACTGGACTGAAGAGGCCACAGAACAGGCACCGTTACAGGAAAAGACAATGGGGACAGCATGTTGGGCAGTCATAAGTTTAGAAATGTTCAGTGCTTAATTTGAGCCGGTGGCTTCCGATGCTTAGCACCAGCACTAAATTGTCAGCACCAGAGCGTGTGGCTTGCTGCCTAGCTGATTTAGAGATGACAACAACAACAGTTAATTATTAATGCCACGTGGATTAAAAATCACTATTGCCTGCCACCAAATGCATTCTTATAGCTTTGGGGGTTTGAAATAGTCCTAATTGTCACACTTGTAGTAGTATGAGGGTTAGTAGTTGTTACTATCATTGGATGCATAGCAGGGGCAATGTGTGGTGCGAGCAGCAGTGGTCTCCTGACAAAAGCCCTGGCACTTATAATTTTTTTACAAATTAGGCACTGGACATATCTACATTAAGAGCAGAAGTTACCCAGCTCACGCGATTATTTTACAATTTAGTTTACGTTGGTCTGCCCCCATCATTACAAAGCAGTTTGTTTGTAGCAAAGTTTACTCTGCAGTTGGAGAAAAACTGAAACAAAAGATGCATTTTCTATATGCCTCAAATTTGTTATATTGAAACTTTAACACGTTTTCTTTCAAATTTGTTTTGCACATAGTAGCAGTATTTAATCTTGGGAGGTGCTTTCCATATTTCAACCGATCAGTGCAAAACAAGCTGAGGCATCTGACAGCCATGAAGAATATATGCATGTTTCATAGAAATATTATAAGAAGAACCTTCGGGCTGCAAATTCTCTGCGCTGTGCCACATCAACAGACTCCTATTACTGATGCATTTTTCACACACACCACTGAGCTGTATTTCATCCTGACAGCACTTTAGGGACTTTGCTCACTGTCATTCAATTTGATATGAGTGAATACGCTGATGAGCAAACAACTTGTATTCCTTTGTCAAATTATGACCAATGGGCTACTGAAAAATAAGCGTTCCTCATAGTACGCCTATGCCAATAATATTTTTAAAGCTGTACATGCCTTACAATACAAAGATTACTTTTTTGTTTTTTTACATTCTCTTAAATTCTGAATATATTTATAGCTAAAATATTAAACCTAATCATGTTTGTAATGCCCTTTACTGGTTATTTTCCCATGTGCCATGGTTGAAGGAGATTTCATATTACTTATCCCATCGTCTGTCGACTTCCACCACCCCGCCCCGCGGCACCACCACTTGAAGCAGTCCTGACTTTTTAGTAAAGAGTAATTCGCATAGTGGTTATTTCAAGCACAAATGTACAATGTTAAAAAATAACCTACAACTTCCAAAATGCAACACATTGCTGAAAAGACAGGTCTGGGTGAAGATGCTGTACATGACAATATGACACTTGGCATATGGAACAGCAGTTACAAATAAAAATAATATTAACAACCTAGACAATAAAGTTGATAAGAAAAATCAATTCAACAGCTTTGGATAACAATCTTTTCCATTAATTCCTCTTGAAAAAAGAATAGATTAGAACACTCAAGGATAGAGATTCCAACATTGTTAAGTACGAAAATTGATCGATTCATATTTTTTACAATTATAATAATTAATGACATCCTCGTGTAGAGTAAAATATGTTTTGGCTGTTTACACGCATGTTAATTGTGATTTTGTAACAGTTTGTTCAGAGGATTCAGGACGTCAACACTACTCTTTGTGATCAATCTTTTCAGACTGACAAAATTAATAGACAGTCTCACACTCTCCTTACAAGTCTATGGTGTGCAGATATCCGAAATCGCTATCCATACTTCTGAAGCAGCATATTGTTATTTTATTTTCTGGCGCACAAAGAGTGTACCTAGGCTGAAATGAGCCATTTCCCTTAGAGCTTCTGAGGAAAAATGCAACTGTCTGCTCTTTGGAGGACATCACTACTTGCTTGTAATAGATTATTATAAGCAAGTAATTGAGTGGTTTTCTTATTGGAAGCCGCGTATAAGAAAACAAAGACTTTAAGCAGCCTATTCACAAAGGCATTTTGGCATTTGTAAAGAGGCACACCTGTACTACTTTTTTCAGTTTTCTTACTTGTGTTTATGAATTGGCCCCAAAATATCTAAACTGGGAATAGTCAGGGAATATTTATATATAATAAGTGCAAATAGAAAATACTGTGTTCTATTTGCACTTTTACTAATAGGGAGTTGGATGTTTTGGGCCAATTCACAAAGGCATGGAACAGGTCGGTGTGAAGAGTTTTTAGCTGTCACCATGAGGCGCATTAGAGGTGATGGCCATTATAGTTGGTGACCCTGCAAACTGCAGAGGAGTACTGTGAACAGTAAAGCTTCACATAGTAACATAACAGTGGCCCAGTCTAGGTCATGCATTTTCATGACTAGGGCTGGATTTCTGAGTATAGTGCATGGCAGGCATCTGTGCATGGTAGACAGTCTTTGAGCTGGAATCTGTTGCTAACTTGGAATTAACTCACCCATCAATTTTGTAGTTCAATGACCAGAATATACAGGCAATTCTAAAGCACCTTTGGAGGAAGAGCCCAACCCCAGTACTCCCAAACTTTTTACATCAGGAATTAATTTTAAAAAGTGTTAAAGTATATTTTCAAAGTTATTCTAGGAATAAAGTAAATAGAACATCCTGCGAGATGTCACAAGTATTGATCATTGATCACAGCTAATTGTTTATTTTAAACAATTATGTCACAACTGCTAAGTGTCTATTTGTGTTTATATAATCTTACACTTTGCCAACACACTTGTTTCATGACTTCTCTAGTAAATGCTCAATTTTTCAGGGCAGACTTTGTTATATAGAGTTTGCTACGATGTGCAAGAAATAGGAATAGCAATCAACCAAAACTGAAGTTGCAAAATGTTAATATTTATCAAAGATTCGAAGTAAAAAATTAAAAAAAGAGTAGGAAAACAACACAAAGGAAAGATTTTGCGAGAAAAATGTATTTGCTTAGTGTGGTTTATTACAATTGTAAGTTTCTAAGAATAATAATTATGTTAAACTAACTTCAAATTATTGAATTACAATATTTAATTATAGCATTTGAGTATGTTTTACAATAATCTATTGTGTAGTAATTTTTGCCATATTCTGTTCCAGATAATTAAATGGTACAAGTCCTTAGTGCCTTAGACTACTGGAGGTATGGATGCATTTACTCTCTGAGATTTCACTATAAATGCTTGTTACATTACATTTTCAGACATTTTCCTCTAGTATTTTATAATGGTCATATATTTAGTATCTTGAAAACTTCTATTTGTACAATGATATTTTCACTCAATGCATTGTAAAATGCACCTCATAGTTACTAGCTCTCCTCGTGTAAAGTTAATTCAATTGCTGTTTTCTACAAAATTTCATAAAGAGGTATCTGTGACATTTTCAGTCATATACAGAAAATTTTATTAAGAATATCTATACAGAGTAACCAGAGCATATCAGCAAAATGTAAACTGATAGTGGTTACCTGTTTGTTATCCTAGTTTACCACATGTTTTCAAGGAAAATACCTATCAGTGGCCTCTTGGTATTACGATTCATTTCATGTTATGTGAAAAATTAATAGGAGCAGTTAAAGTTGCTTCTAGTCAATTATTTTAAAATGCAACAGTTTATATGAAAACTGTTAACCAACCAAGCAACCAAAAGTTTAACAAATCTTACTGATTGCAAAAGATTGTATGATTGCCCAGCACTGTGTACTTGGTATGCAAAATGCAATTTTCCAGTTTGCGTAAGATGGCTGCCTTTTATACGAGCCTCCATCTTACTACTCTGTTGATGGTGTTGGTGTTTTATCTGTGGTTGATGATGGGGCATCTACATTGTCATCACATATAAGTGGTTTCATCACAAAGGATACTCAGCCAATAAATACAAAAAATATAGCTATAACACTGATCTAATTTTACATTACTTACCTTTTCCAGGATGCGTAAAATGGTTCCCTTTAAATGTATAAATAATAAATCCTAAACCTGCACCCTTGTGGTTTTAAATAAGATTAAACTACATTAAATTATATCAGATAACAGTCACTCTTAACTAACATTGACAAACATTTTGAATATATTTAATAATTAATTTTAGGGATTAATGCATTTCATTTATTTTAAATTAAATGAATATCCTTGACACGTATCTGATGTCCATCCTAAACCTTCATTTTCTTTAATTAAATAACATTTTAATACTTATCCATTACATATTTTGTTGACAAAGTAAAAATCAGCAGCTTGATTTAATACTAATCAGTACTTCCTTTCGTGTAGAACGTGTGAGAAATGTTTATGAACTTGGCACCATAGCCGCAGATAACAATCTATTTAGTAGAATTGTGTAATTCAGAATGTCAGAGGAGGATGACTGATCTTGTACTGTCAGATGAGGTACAACTTGCAGTGTCTACCAGCAAATAAATCTGTATTTATACTTACACTGTAGTTTGATCAAATAATGAAATCCAGGGAGGGATTTTAGCAGTGGTTTATCCATAAATCTTTCACAGTTTTTTAATCTGTTGCTTTCTCTGCAAGAGGCATTTACTATTTTTAATAACTTGTAGATAATTAATTTGCATTTTTATGATAGATGATTCTCACATTGTTGCTAGAGATCCTGGGAGTCTGAGACTGGAAATAGTTCTTGGGGAACCTCTTTCCAGATTTCTTTATTGAAAATGTATAGGTTAATCTATTGGGTGTTATGGTCAGGATTGTTTTATGTGCTGTTGTGGTTAAAAGCACCATCTTCTGTTAATAAGATGCTTAGTTGGGGCTTTTCACATATAGTTATTCAAACTGGGAAGTGAATCAGTTGTCAGACCACCATCGTGTTCCAGCACCCCACTTGTATAATATTAAGGCCTTCATTAAGGGAATTCTAATAATCCAGATTAAGCCATACATGTGTTTACAGCCAAACTGGAATTACTTGTTGTGAATGAACACCACAATTTCCTTTTTATTCCCTGCCCACACTTCACCAGGAAAATCTTAGTCAAATGTGTGCAGGGAAAATTGCGTGGAATAAATAAAAAGTCAGGATTAGTTGGTACAAAAACACTGATTGCCAGTGATAGCAATCCCCGTTCCTCGGGGGATAATTCACAAAACTGCAGTAATTCTACATTTTAGAAGTACTAAACTCTGTGGTGTCAGAAATACTGATGCATTGTTCTCACATTAGTCATAATGAGGTCTATTTGCATATAGTGCTACTCCACATAAACAATTTATCAACTAGATCTTTCTTCAGAGAATCTTGCACTCACAGGGGTATATTTGCATGAAAGGGACACTGTTTAGTATCCATATATTACATTTCATTATGGTATTCAGGTGTTTGTAAAGCTTATATACAAAACACTAAAAACTTGGTCATGCAGTTCCATTGCAAATCATCAATATTTTCTTATTGAGTCTAGAAAACTTAATAAGCAAATGCATTGTTTTAACTGTGTGATTGGATGCTACAGAGTTTATGTTAGATGCTTGCAGGATGTGCTACCAGAATATGGAGTTTTTTTATATTGACATATAAGAAAATGAACTGTAGAATATTGACTCGCTATACCATCAATGTACTTTGTTATACACAATAAAAGATTTAGTATTCTTACATAGCTGTGCAGGTAAGAATAGTAAATCTGCACAGACCTATACGTGCTTAACTTGATGATATAGTTGTAGTCAATATTCTGCAGTCCCTGTAGGTTTTAAACAAAGATATTTCAAGTAATATGTACTGGTAAACAGATAATGTATGATAGTAGTTCACAGTTTAGTAGTAAAATAATTCATATTACCACAGCACAGATTGCGGGCATAGAGATATCTATGACGGACAACAGTGAGTAACGGTGCAACAATAACTGATAACAGTAAACCTGCAGTACTTTTAGGTTGAGATTTATGACCTTGCTATTCTGACATACAATCATGTGTGGTTACCGGTTTTCAACATACTCGGCACGGGTTAAGAGAATGGAGTTCTGCCACTGTTCATGCAATATGTATTAAAATGAAATGCAGATACGCATTACCAGAACAAAGGGATCAATTAGGCTGTTTTCCATTAAACTTAAAAGTGAAGTAACAATCAGTCATTTTAAGGAAGCATTGAAATATCAAACATAGGGCCCTATTAGGATGGCGGATGGACCTGCGTCCGTCCACCACCCCAGAGGTGGAGGGACCGTCCGCAGGGGCAGCGGCGGTCCCTCCGTGCAAATTAGGATGTGACCACCACCCTGGCGGTCACATCCTGTATATTTAACATTGCGGCGGGTGCTGCTTGAAGCAGCACCCGTCGCAATGTTAAAAATGAAAGCAGTGCATTTGCATGCACAAAGCGGCAGGCACCGCGCGGTGCCTGCCGCTTCGTGCACGCAAAGGCAGGGGGGTGCCATAGGTACCCCCCATGTGCACCCCCCACCCCCCTTCACCCCTGGGGGCCCGCAACAGGCCCCCAAAGAAAAAAAACGTATGCCTTTCCAGGCATAGGCATAGGACCGCCGACATCCTAATATGCCTGGCGGTGTCTGATAGACACCGCCAGCCATGTTAGAGCGTTTCCGCCGCGGTCGGAAGACGACCGGGGCGGAAAAGCTGCGGATGGAAAAAATATCCCCCAGCCATCCTAATCTGGCGGGGGGTCTTTTTCCAGTCCGCAGCGGATAATCCGCATCCTCCGGGCCGGCGGTGGCTTCCGCCGGCCCGGAGGATGCAGATTATCCGCTATCATAATCGGTCCCATAGTATTTTAAAACGATCAGGAATCAAGTGAGGAGTTCTTCTAGCCAGCGGAGTAATGCACTTTTTTTTCCTGGGGCTGTATTAGACATAGTGTCCCTGGTCAGCAATAGTAATTTTTTCCATCCCTGGGGAACTGTGACAGAAGGGGTCGCAGATGCTTGTGCTGCCCCTTTTCCAGTATTGATTTAGCTGACACAAATTGTGTGCCAGGGTGCTGGCTACATACAGATGAGGGTAGCCATCGCATTTGTATCTGTGACATGATACAGACACATTTTTTAAAGACTACAAAGAGTTCTGTTGGGTCACACAATTATTAGCCAAGAATTGTGAAAAATGTTGAAAAATCAACATCTGTACCAAAGGGTCGATAAGTGTCCCTTATTTAGAGTGCGGAGTGTCTTAATAATTCAGACTAGCATTTAAAATCCCCTGGCACTGATTGTAGCTACTAAAGTGGCGAATTATTTTCCTGGTAGATTACTCTAACGCTTCCTCCGTCAGAGACTCGGACGAAGGAAGAGTCAGGGCAAGCTTCCAGCTGCACCTGGAAAACTATTGAAGTTTAATCCATACAGCTGATGTAGTGAACAAATTGCAAGGATTTGCAATAGCCATCGAGTGAACCTTGGCGGGGGTCTATGAAATGTCTTCAGGAAATTGATTGTGTGTTTTTTTGTCTAAGTAACAACATTGGAAGGCTGTGCTTTTTACAAAAAAATTTGGGTTAGGGCGATATAATGCCTACACAAGATTGAAAGGAAATCCGAATCTATCCGAGGAAATTACTTCAGGAACTATATTGAGAGAATGGGAACGAAAAGGGCTTAGAAAGTTGGGAGATATCTTGGGACAACAGGGAGTCTACCAGTTTACGGAATTACAAACTAAATTTGCATTAGATAGAAGACAATTTTTCAAATATCTACAAATCAGGAGTTTTTTACATGATAAAAAGGGCGGTTTGCTGGGATTTAATAAAAATGCAATTATGGAAGTGATACAAGTAGGGGAGGACTGTACCATCAAGAGATTTTATGCAGAATTATTGGCCTCAAGAGAGGATGATATAGAGAAATGGGCAAGTAAGTGGAAACATAGCCTGAACATTAGTGAGGAAACTTTTGATATTTCCTTAGAAATGGGATGCACACTGCTATGCTCAGCGCCCTTACAGGCACAACATTATAAAACATTATTTCATTTATATTATACGCCTGCAAAAATAGCTCAATGGGGTGTCATAACGGGAATTAATTGTTTCAGGTGTGGGGATTCCGATGCAGATTTATTACATATTTTTGCAATATGCCCCTATTTACAGCCATTGATAAAAAGTATTGAGGGTTTTTTCCAAAGCTTAGGAATAGACGTGACTCTTACAGCTTCAATTATACTCTTGGGGGTAAAAGAAGAAGGGGAGGATCAACAACATAGTAGCTGTAGAGTAGGCGAAATATGGGAATATTTTTTGTTCATGGCTATGGCAGTATTAAGACTTACTATTGCATCGGCATGGCTGGATCCTAAAGTTCCATCATACCACCAATGGCTGGCAAAACTACTTTCAATTTATAATTTGGAGATAGAGATCTACGCAAGAAAGGGGAAAAAGGGTAGGAAAGCTGGTAGGCAGATCTGGGGACCTGTTACTCGATGGAAGGAGGAGAGTCTGGATTGAAGACTGGAGTTAGACACTTATTTGGTTAGAAGGAATCGGATAGAAAATGTTACTATTGCTTGATATGTCAGATATGTGTAAAGTAAATGCTATTGCCGTGTCCTGTCTGTAATGAAAAATATGGGAAAAAATTGTTAATAAAAATTTTTTTTAAAAAAAAGGAAGGCTGTGCTTGTTTTATTTATTGTTATAGTCCTGAGGATGACCCGCTGTGATGTGCAGTTAATACACAAAAATACAGGATCGAAACATCAACGGCAAGATCTAATGTGTTGTGTCAGATATCCTAAAATAGATAACAAGAATAAAAGGATATTCTGAACTTTTGAATCTGGACATTTGATAGTTATGTTTTTATTGTTTCATGTATTTTGTACATGGACACTGGTGATGGTTGTGGCTGTTCCACTCCAAGGCTGACCTGGTCTGTATGTTTCGCGTGAAATCTGATGCCATTTGTTGTCTGGAGGGGCATGTTGCAGCATCTCTATGTGATTGTCACCATATTTGTGCCTGTGATATATTCTCACCATGTAAATGTATGTTTTTATTTGCAATATATGTGTTCTGGACAGCATATTGAAAAGCAAATGAGTAAGGAAAATTGCCTTATTGAAAGTAACGTTGGTTAATCTAAAATGAATATATCAAACTGGTAATTGCCTCTTGTGTTGTGTGAAATTTCTTTAATTTTGCTGCTTACTAATTTTTGCAAAGGAATTCAGCATTTTAGAAGCTACAGTCAGTGCCAGGGGATGTTAATTGCTATTCTGAACTATTAAAACACTCTCTACTCCTAATAAGGGATCATATAGTGACCCTTTGGTACAGATGTTGATTCTTCAACATTTTTTCACAGTTTTATGCTGAAAATGTTGGAACCCAAGAGAACCCTTTGTAGTCTTTAAAATTGCATACCCAGGTTCTGAGGGACACTGGGCAACCCCATTATATTTAACTATAGTACAGACACAGGCATAGAGGCAAAGAGGTAGTCAAGTGCTGTACTGGTTGTGTGCCACATAGAAGTGGTGCACAGTTAGTGTGCCCCCATGTGCCCCTTGTAAAGAGGGTATGGAGGTCCAAGGCAGTCCCCTGGCATCCCCCTGCATGTGACTACAGTCACTTATGGCATCCGTCTGCAAGGGGATCTCTGTCCCCTTTGAAACAGAGGCTCGGTCACCACTTCCAGGGAAATGTGGAGTGGTGGCTTTAAATAGCCGGTCAGCCTTTGCTAATGGATTGTTCTAAGGGCAAACTCAGGTTTGTTCCTGCCCTGGGAATAGCTTTTTTGTTGTAATAGATTGTACTATCCTGGCCTGCGTCTGGCACTCCCAGCTAAAGGTGTCCTGCGTCGCAGACTGGAGCGGTTCATTCATTCAAGTCTAGTACACCCTTGATGCCAATAATAAATGGATCCGGAAGAAGTATATTGTATTTTCTGTACATGCCCGACTTAATACTTTTTCAATAATGGAGCTGCAAAGAAATGTTTCCAAGCTGATGGCTGTGATCTTTGACTGAATGTGAGATTAATCTTGTTAGCCATTGGCTGGGACACTACATTCTGCCACCAATATTGATAGGTATAAATCCCCAACATCATTGGCGAGTGCAGGTTACATAGAAAGGGAAAGATATCATCAGCAACTACCGGAAAAAATACTTGTAACCAGCCGCAGTCTGTGCAGGTAAGAGTGGTGGGGTCGGGTGGGGGTGGGTTGGGGGAATTTTGACGGAGGAGGATGAGGGAAAATTAATCATGTAATTAATTTACCCTTGTTATTGCCTGTCGAAATCCCACCCCCCCACACCTGCTTGGGCCGCAGCTGCTTGTCTTCAGCTAGGTACCATAGATGCTAGGAAGAGTAAATGTGATTCCCTCAGCCATGCTTTTGAAGAATTCATTCAAGCTATTGTAAAGAGTGTACGTCTGTTAAGTCTTGCCTTAAATTCACTGTTGTAGTACAAAAGGGGGGGGCATCCATGACAACGCGGGCTTTACACCGCGCTGCCATGACGACGCTGCCATCACAACGCAAGTCGTTACAACGACTTGCGCTGGATGGAGCTAGATACTAAGGTATAGTAGATTTACTATTCCAACACCTTCCCTACTGTTGCGTAGGCTGGAGTTTGAATAGTAAATCATACTATTCCAAAATCCAGCACCTACAGCGCAAGTCGTGGCCATGTCTGAACTGGGGTGGCAGAGTGGGCTAAAGAACGGTGATGGATTAAACCCAGATCTGTTGACTGGGTGTGAGTGTTTGATTGGTTCAGATGCTCCATCCATCACCACCCCCTTTTGTACCGTTAAATTCATTGTTGACATCCATTTTTTCCTAAACAGTTTCATATCTATCATTGTATATGTAGACTAGGCTACTCGAGGGACAGTCACACATTTTGTCTATAAAATTACTAAATTAAACAACAAATGGTTCTGTCGGGTAGAACGAACGTGAGTTGAGGATGTTCAAAGTGCCCTACAAAAAAGCAATCTCTGGAACACGCATTTTATGATCAAACACTCAACACTTAATAAATAAGAACTGAGCTGTATTACTTGACACTTAATTAATAAGGACTGAGATGAATGGCTTGCTTTTGTTATTTATATCAGAATTAAATCATTCATTGATATTCACAATAAACAGGTAGACTGTCACGACAAATTATTTACAGGAATGCAAAGTGAGTAGAAGTGACAATAGTGCACAGTGCTCAAGTGGTGTACGGAATATACAGTGAAATCATGGTTGTCTATATACAAGTGTATTGTAGGCCAGAAGATAATTTCTCTCCAGAGATTCCTATCTTGCGTTGTATGGAATCCTGCTAGTACTGGGCCTAGCGTTAGCATCAACGTTTCAACCCTGTTGGTGCCCCAATTGGTGGTCACCGCGGGTCTTCCTCAGGACAGATAAGAGGGGGGGGGGGATTGACAGCCCTCTGAAGGCCGGAAAGGTCTAAGCCCGAGGTTCAGGGACTCGAGGAGAATTCTAAACGTGTCCTGTACAAATCTTTGTGACAAATTCTAGTAATAGGATAGACGGGCCGCAGTACCGTCCATCATCTGCATTAGGTATAAAATGACTAAACCAGGTCACATCTCTGACTTTTTTTTTAATAGAATTCCACACAGATTATGTCTACAAAATTGCACACCTAGTAGTATTGATGTATAGTTTTGTGTAAAATAGGTCTAAAAAAGATCACCCATATGTTGTAGATGCAGCGCCTCATTTTATAATAGGCCCAGGAGTGCGTCACTCATTGTGCATGGTTCTGTAATGTGAAATAACTTTACAATGGGTAGCATCAATGTGCATACACTACAGCCCAATTTACGAGCAAGTGAGTGGTATCCACTCCACATGAAAACAAATAGCACAAGGTTCCTGTCTGGATTTTCATGTGCAGGAACATCGGATCCGATTTTACCTGCCAGAAAATCCAGTCATGAATTTAGTTTTAGACTTTGTCTGCAAGTGCAACCAGGCATAAATTCGTGGCCCTCTTTATTAAAGCATGGGAAAGCGTATTATGTTCACTTTATCACGCTTATCCTCCCCTTTCCTCTGCCTTAGCCTGTCATCCTCTTTGCCCACCCCACACCACCACTTACTCACATTTACTAACTGGTCGAAACAGGTCATCAATGTGGGTTTCAATACCCAAGGAATTTGGAATTTCTCTTGAAAAAATGGGTCTGGAGAGCTATTCCCCATTCCATGGGTTTTAACTCATAAAAGGCAAATGTAGATGTGGAGATACTACCCGAAGTGTAAATTCCCACCACCCAGTGTGTCTACAGTTAAAAATGTGTCACTAGTATCCCTGTACCACGTACACATTTAATGACCAGTTAAAGTGTTAAGCTTAATTTTGTACTGAATTTCCAGCCAACCAGTTTAGATCACTTTCAAAAAACAATAAATATTTGTTACAGATGTACTACAATGGAAAAATGGTTGGATAATTGAGTACTGTTAATGTAGGGCTTCTTAAGGGAAGTCCTCCTGCACACCCATTGATACACATGAAATACCACAAAGATATAATTAGATCAAACTCATTTTACTTTAAAACTAACTCACACGTACCATGTAGAAACTGAGGGCCTCATTTATGAAAAGTAACGCATCGCTGCGTGAAAACAGCAATGCGTCACTTTTCACTGCGCCCTCCTTGCGACACCAATGATGCGTCATATTTACAGTATGACGCATCATGGCGCAAGGAGTTACAGATACGTCAGTATTTCTGACGTAGTTGTATGGCGCAAAAGTGACGCATTGCTGGAGTGTGTCACAAAAGTGACGCAACTCCAGCAATGTGTCCTTTCACATGGGGCAAGCCCCATGTGAAAGGGCCTGCGTCAGTCTTACGCCTGCTGTGAGGCAGTCGTAAGAAATTGATGCATTTGTGTCCTAGAAGTGGCGCAGTGAAATCTTATAGATTTCACTGCGTCACTTCTATGACCCTTTCTTGCGTCAGAACGCCCCCCTGCATATATTATACCTGGCGTAGGTATAATGTAGCGCAGGTATTTACAAAGTGACGCATCTACCTAGATGCGTCACTTTGTAAATATGGTGCAACAAGGCACATTTTTTACGATGCTGGTGCATCACAAAAAGTGACGCACCAGCGGCGTAAAAGTGATGCAGGGGCTCATAAATGAGGCCCTAAATATTGTACAAAGTTTCTACTAACCACACACTACCAGCACCAACAAAACATAGGATACTCAAACAATGGTTTACTTCTGCCTGGCTGAAGAAGCTTTTCATATCCGCATGAAAGGGTGCCCAAATAGATAATTCGGTTCGATTTCAACAGAGCTCAGATCCTAAACAATACGAATAACATAACATCAATTACTTTTGCTTTCACAATGTAAGGCATAGCTGTTTTCTTGCCGATACAGTTTCTCTAAAACGCCGGTGTGGCAGGTTAGTCGGTCCTATGTCATGTGCACAGTACAGTCACTTAAGAATGTCCTATTTCTATGCACAACTCGTGTATTTCTCTCATTAGTGTCATCACTTTCATTATAACTTGCCCGGTTTTATTTATACCTCTCTGCACTTCTCCCGAAATTCCTATAGGAGGAGCTGGTGCATAACCGCTCCGGTTTCAGCCTGCTACAGTTTTACACATTTTGATTTGCAGCCCAAGACTCTATTTGCGGGGCGCTCAGGGCACCGACGCACAGCTGTCGGTAGCAAGTTCTTAAGCGGTGTGCTGAAAATATTGTGTGACTTTCTTAGAAGATTGCGCTGATAGCCTGATATTGAGGCCCCTTAGCTGACGCTGAGCCTTTTCTGTTTGATCTACAGCCACCCTGCAGCTGTTTGAGGAGCTGCAGATTCAAAAGGTTTATCGTCGCAAACTCTCAAAATACCGTAAAGCATTTCGCGAAAGACGTTTCCAGCCAAAAGAGAGCAGGGGTTCAGGGTTTACCCCTCTTATTGTAATCCCGCAACGGGTTAATACTTCTGATAAGGTTGGCGGATGAAAAAGGCTTTGCCACTTTCTTTTTTTTTTATTTAGAAAAAGGGGTGGATGTTATGCCTTATTCAAATGAGTTTTGCAGAGGAGCGTCATAGAATACTTATTATCCCTTCAAAGCCGAGTCATCAAAGATGATTCAAAGCGTAAAGTGAAATACGATATTGTGCTTTAATCCAAAAACTCATTACATTCCGCACTCCTTTGAACAGCAGGTTGCAGTAACCCAGGGACGTTCCATTAAAACGGCGAAGCAATATTAGATATTTCAGAATAAGCTCAGCGTTACTTTAAAATGCTAACTTTAGAGGATTTTATCTTAAAACTATATTTCATCAGGATATAACAGCACAAACAGCCCTTTGCATAGCAGGGCTGGTATGGCACGGCTATAGACGCAGGGACGTCACGTGCCCTCAAGGAGCAGAAAGCGGTAACTGATTTCACAGGGCCAGTTTATTTTAAGAATTATAACCAGTGCTTACACAGCTGCCAAGGTTTCAGATTGGTATGTGTGACATAGTCACATCAGGGCCACAGGAAATCCCCCGCCCCCACATTCCCCAAACGTGCAAAATAATACACAGACATCGTATTAGTTTGGGAAAAATTTGCTGCAGGTTTATTACATACAACATATGTAATGAAGGTGGGTAAACATTACGGGCGATCCAGGGCCGGCTGCATTCTCGCCACCTGCCCGCCTGTTGAGCCAAACAGCACAGTGGCGAACCACCCAACTGCTGTACAATTAGAATATAAATACTGACACGCCCCTTGGCGTGACTAGGCAAACCCCCGGTTGCACAGGCCCACAACCGCCCGAAGGACTATTGGGGCGCCGACACGAATTCCTGCACCTCCCATGAGATTACAGGTTAGGCTCTGGCACCCTTATGTGCCCGCTGAAGTACATCGTTTGCACCTCTCTTCTTCCGGATCGCCCAGTAACTCCGCTTAACTCCAACCTGCAACGATAAATAGACACATTAACAAACCTCCACAATTCCCTCATACAGACACTCTGGGTTAGAGGCAAGGGAGGGAAAAGAGTGTCCCGACGAGCTCACGACGGCGTCCGGAGCGGCAAAGAGGCCCTCCAACGGGGTACTGGAACTTAAGTACCCATGGAGGCCCCTCCCAGCCGCCCCGGACGTGAATCACCGCCAGCCGCCTCCTCCAACCAGTGAGGAGGTGAAGCTGAACATCCTGCTGGGGGCGGGACAGCCCTCCGAGACTAGTGGCCCGCCCTCTCTATGGCCACTGCGTGGCCTCGGGCAGGCGCATAGTCACATCAGGGCCACAGGAAATCCCCCGCCCCCACATTCCCCAAACGTGCAAAATAATACACAGACATCGTATTAGTTTGGGAAAAATTTGCTGCAGGTTTATTACATACAACATATGTAATGAAGGTGGGTAAACATTACGGGCGATCCCGGGCCGGCTGCATTCTCGCCACCTGCCCGCCTGTTGAGCCAAACAGCACAGTGGCGAACCACCCAACTGCTGTACAATTAGAATATAAATACTGACACGCCCCTTGGCGTGACTAGGCAAACCCCCGGTTGCACAGGCCCACAACCGCCCGAAGGACTATTGGGGCGCCGACACGAATTCCTGCACCTCCCATGAGATTACAGGTTAGGCTCTGGCACCCTTATGTGCCCGCTGAAGTACATCGTTTGCACCTCTCTTCTTCCGGATCGCCCAGTAACTCCGCCACAGCCTGTGCGGTGGTACCCGCTGCCGCACAGGCCCCCCCACCATTGCTACCTTTACTACCTGCAACCTTTGCTCATGAGTGCTTCTTTCAAGTCGAGCAGGAGGAGGTCTAAGCCTACAGGCGTGAGGGAACACCATCCTCCTACAAATAACCCTTCACTTAGTCCTGACACATGTCATTGTTTGAACACGCCTAGACCCCTACGCTGGGTGAACCTTTTCATGGCACCACCACCATGCTTTCGGGGAAAAAACCTGCAATCTTTGCTCTGCAGAGCATCTAGTCAGTCAAACTGAACAAGACCAGGACGACGGTAGAGCGGTGGACCCTTACCACCTCGCAGATACCTGATGCTGCAATGAACCTTACATGCCTAATGAGACACCCAGGCCTCCTGCCACTATTGTCCAGCAGGAGGAGGTCTCTGCAATCTTTGCTCTGCAGAGCATCTAGTCAGTCAAACTGAACAAGACCAGGAAGACGGTAGAGCGGTGGACCCTTACCACCTCGCAGATACCTGATGCTGGCATGAACCTTACATGCCTAATGAGACACCCAGGCCTCCTGCCACTATTGTCCAGCAGGAGGAGGTCTAAGCCTACAGGCGTGAGGTGAACACCATCCTCCTCAAAATAACCCTAACTTGGTCCTGACACATGTCATTGTTTGAACACGCCTAGACCCCTACGCTGGGTGAACCTTTTCATGGCACCACCACCATGCTTTCGGGGAAAAACCTGCAATCTTTGCTCTGCAGAGCATCTAGTCAGTCGAACTGAACAAGACCAGGACGACGGTAGAGCGGTGGACCCTTACCACCTCGCAGATACCTGATGCTGGCATGAACCTTACATGCCTAATGAGACACCCAGGCCTCCCGCCACTATCTGCGGATACCCCTAGGTCTTTTAGTCCTTACAACCATAGTGTAGCCATCCCCAGAACGGGAGGACATACTAACAGGAAATGACGAGAAGAGCGGGGGCCCCTGACTGCTGAAGGTGCTTCGTATCGCACCCTAGACGTAACAGCACATGCCCTGAAACTCAACCAACCCGTCACAACAAGCGCAGCAGGCAAACCCCGCTAGGTTACCCCTACTGGTGAAATGCCATCCTCCTCCAAACATGGAGAAAGTGTGCTTACGATGAACGCCTGTGCAGCAATGCTCAAGAGCACCGGGACAATGAGGGGGTCAGTACCACGTATCCTATACAACTCGGGTGATGTCATACATATGCCAATACAGGATTGGCGTAACAGCTGGCAACACATGCCCACACGGGTTGTTGACAGAAGGCCACTTAGGCTATAGAACAATAGGCCTTGCCGCCCATGCCCCGAAACTCAACCCCAACCGTGGGCTGTAGACTGAAGGTAACTTAGGCTATTGAACCATAGGCATTACAGCACATGCCCTGAAACTCAACTCCCATCCTTCACCACAGGCCCCCTCCAGTATACCCAGCTAAGTTGCCACTACTGGTGAAACACCACTCATCGCAAAACATGGCGAAAGTGCGCTCACGAAGAACGCTAGAGCTGCTAAACTTCGAGAAAGCGCAGGGACAAGGGGGACAATACAAATTATATTATAACTTGGGCAATACCTACATATGTCAATACAGGATTGACAGGACTTAAAGGCGGGCCACACCTGCCCTCTTGAGATGAGGACTGGAGGCAGCTCGGACATGCTACCTCCAAGATAGCTTGGTCAGAGAGGAAAACTTAGGACCACCAACAAGCGAATGCTGGGCCTAAGACTAAGTGCACCCTTAAGATCCCGCCCTGCATCATGACGCTTGGCCATGCTACCTCTAAGATAGTTTATCTGTAGGCAGGCACGCCTGCCTAAACAAAGCCCCTTAGCCACTAATCAGCATATACCCCAGGGACAAATCCCCCTACAGCAATAGTGCAGGCTCTACCAGGTACGCGGATCATACCCCGAGAAGAGACCGTGGGATACAGCGACCTCCCCTGCTGCTAGCGCTCCTAACTATGGGATGGGAGAACCAGCGCAGCCACTGAAATCAGCCACACACCTACACACAAAGCCTCAGCAGACTACACCCAGTCTCGTCAAACCTCTGCTGAGGCGCAGTTAACAACTTCAACTGTTAAATTGCGCTATATGTACGCTTGTGCAACTAGACTTCGGCCAAGTACAGAGGGGTATTTCAGTGCGCAATGTTAAATTAGTATCGCTTGCCGGAGACATTCCGAGTTTCAAAGCAGCTGAATCTTCACTTCTGGAGCACTCTTTATTGAGAGTCTACTAGGGGCCCACGTCTATAGGTATTATTGGCATTTCAGGCTCAAGCAGTGGATGCAAACTATACTCCACTAAATGTGGAATGGGAAACGCTGCCGGCTGCATACCGGACGTACTACTACTACTGCAGGGGCCAAGAAAAGTTCCACACAGCCATATAGAGTCACAACGCGGCTCTGGGCCCCCCTAGCACACAAGGCCGAGACCTTCCGTGGGGTGCCTGCTCTAACGTATTAGGACCGACCTCAAAGATGCCAAATGCGTAAAGCGTGACTGAATATTAACACCTTTGGCACACTGATTGCACTGTTGTGTTCTATTTACATCTGTTCAAACAGTCGAACTAACCTGTTTTTGGGAATGATACCAATATCACATTGCTGCTTTACTACTCACTTACTATGAAATAGTGGTGTCAGGTCTGATAGTAGTTATCACGCATGGCACTCAAATGGAAGGTATATCTGCCCCTTGGTGATTTAGATGAAATTCACTAAACTTTGCTTCTGCATATTTCTATGATTTGTCATTTGAATACTCCTTCATACCCAAATTGGCTCTTAGAACCCTCCACCGGAATGGCACCAAATAAAACCTGGTAAAACATTCCATACAGAAATTGGCTTAATCTCCATTGTAATTGCCAGGGCAAAAGGTCCCAACGCTCCACTTGCATCCCACGGATTTGCTGCTTTATTTACACTTATGATGTCGGAGACCTTTAGTACTCAAGCTCAAAGCAGTCTTTACAAGATGACAATCTGTAACCGTCAGTAATCCGTCCGCCAGCCGACTCTCAGGCTTACACATGAATGGGGTGGCAACAGCGGTCTAGACTACACAGCTGGACCGAACAACACTAGCTTCGGGGGGGAGGGGACCTAACCGCAAGACATTGCATGCAATTACCTGGGCCCTGTCGAGGTCCCCATCGTGCGATTAGGATCTGTTATGAAAATGAGCAAAAGCAAAAGTAGGCTCCACCGTTGTGACTACCTCTACTAATCACCACCTCGTGCAACATACACCAGATAGGGACTTTAGGTTTACACAGAATATAATGAAAACACTTTACGCCAGTGATGCAGTTCTACTATGGCCCAACTTAGATGCTCGTTGCGCCGAAGGCAGAAAGTAGAACTGTATTGGCCCTATAGAGATATAAGTATATCATATGTAGGCACTACAGATACTTAGGCCGCCTGCCTGCAGTACTCAGCCCGCTAAGCTTTCAAGCCCAACCTATGGAGCAGACGTAGTCTTTGATGACAGTGATATCAAGTAAAAGGGGGGGGCACACTACCTTGCATATTGCAGCGATAATGGAAGGGAGGGTGGCAACAAAGCCTTCTTAGTGAAGGTGACACCTCGCATAGGCACGCTGAAGAAACTTTTCCCTCCGGTATCAGGTAACACAGTCTAATTAATGCTGCGCATTCCTATACTCGAATCTCGACGCCAGATCCCCGGAAACCTAGTAGGACCCAAAGAATAGACCCCACATGCAAGAACAGTGGATGAAAGCGAATCTACTACAAGGTATCACATTTGGATCTACATAAGTGTTGGTATCTTGTGATGTGAAAGGAGCAGAAATAGCATCATTTACGCTTCAAAATCGCACTATTCTATTGAATTAAAATCCCCTTTGACCAGGTTTTATACTATCCGGCAGGAAGCCAAAAGATGGCGATATAGAGCTATTTTGGAGTTCAGCAGGAGCCCGGCATAGCATGTCTGCTTTTTTAATGGAACTTGGAGGCAGTTTTCCAATCCCTTATCACTCACTATACCTTTATAAATAACTAAGCTTCACCAGCTAGTCCATCTATCTCGTCCGTATGCAGGTTTTACTGTCATGTCTAACTTATCCTACATCAGCGCTGCCAGCCGTTCTATCTCCTGAGACTGTGTGATTATGACAGGAACCACCCTTACCTATGCAACACGTAACTAAAGGGGAGGGTGCTAAAACTTCGCTCGTAGCTTGGTCGAAAACCTAACTTCTTATGACCACACAATAACTCTGGACGAGACAAAATTAGTCGGGAAAGTAAGTGACGCAATGTACTGCTCACCCCGAAGAATACACAGGTGGTACAGGCAGAAATAATTTCAACGACTTAGTTTCTGGGACACACGGTTACAAATGGAATCAGGTCAACACAGGTTTCACAATACCCAAGGAGCGATCGTTGACTAGCTCTGCGATAATTCTTTTTGTGGTAGCATGGCACCCTCAACTGCGCTCTTTATTCGACCGCACTAGGCAACCACGCACTTACACCAAGCTGAACAAAAGGAGTAGCATCATACCTTATTACTCAAAACGCTTGCAAACTTTAGGAGGGTCACGCCTCGCTAAAAATTAAACCACCCCTCACAAGAGATGAGCAAATAAACGAGCAGTGGGCGGAGCTGTACTCGACATATGCGCAGACTTTCATGGCATGCTACCCGGCCAGCTACCCTGGGGAGTACGTTCAGAAAAGATAGCACAGTATATGCTGTGCACAGGCAACTGTAAATCTTGTAACCAAGAATCTCACCCCGGCCAGCGTAAGGCCTCAACCTTCCCCATGATCACTCGCCCACCCGACTCCATCTTGAGCTGGCCCCCCACGCTTCGCTGATACAAACCTCGCCAATTGTCTGAAGCTGTGGGACATAATACAGCACCTAGGAACACGAAAAGAAAGTCCGGCAGGGGGCGGCATGTGAATCGGGCCTGCAGCGGGAGGAAATAAGACAATATATGTTAGCTTACTCCACAACGTGGGACCTGGAGTAGCGCATCGTGCCCCCACACCGACCCCCACGACCCATTGCCAAACTGTCCAACCCAGGCGTACGCCGCAAAAGACACCGGACACACCACCCTAAAATTGGCGCTTTGAGCAATCCTTACGCCACATACCAGGCATATCACCTCGCAATGTTCAGACATGAGGGAGGATTTAAACCCAACAAGTGGCCACCAAACCGAGACGAACCCGCTGCGGCTGCGCTCCCACGAGGTCAGAAATAGCTCAGCGGCCTCCCACCTACGCCTGGCGTGATAGAGCTGCCCTTTACCTACACTGCAGCCACGCGCAAGCTTAGCGACCTGATACTACACACATGACATCAATAACAAGCGATAATATGCTGAAATTACCGAGCATGTTGCCCAGGGTGAACGCACCATACACCCCAACACTGCAGATGCAAAGAAGCGTTGGCATGCTAACGATAGTATTGATCCTCGAGATACTAGGCCCAATGATACTGTGTTCCCCTCGACATTACGGTCGCACCATACATGCACACGCGTGGTGGGCTGCGCCCTCGCGCAGTTATCTAATAACCGGAGTCAACACATCAATCGCACTATACAAATTGCGCTTGTAAGGCTCATTCATAGCCTTGAAGTATGCACAGCCACCCTTTAAAATAAACGGTGCTCACAATTGAGCGTCGTGAGACCCGCGAAGCTCGCGCAATAGAATAAATACCTCAGTTCCGTGGCCCCGAGGCACATGCCTGAATGCACCCCTCATCTCGCGCACAGTATGCAAAACAAAGGTTGTAGCACGAGGCAAGCGTCCGCCCTCCGTGCTCGACATGGGACAGGAGCTTAAATTAAAACACTTGGGCTACCTGGAAGAACTAAAATCCTTAGTGGGGGGGGACCCCTTCGTGGCACTGGCGCAAGCATTGGCTGATGCATCGAAAGACCAAACGGCTACCACATGTACTCTACCCCCCACTCGCCCCGTCGTGTCCACCGAACTATTCCGTTCCACCTGCGCACAGCGACAGATAGAGGCGCACACTTGATGAATCACGCTCGCACTGGGGCCTAACCCACGGGATCACCCACTAAAATATGTACGTAAACTTAGCCACGTGGAATAACCTCAGGGGTCACTTTTGCCAACCGCATGTAAGGCGGGCAATACAACGAAAGCCACGCTCACAGATCCTCTGAAAACCTACCATATCATCAACTGGCTGCCAAGGACCTCTAAACGTTCGTCCACTGCAATCCGATCGAACCTCCACTCAGAAGCAGTGAAAAAGGTGTGTACCCACGTGCAAACCCACCGCAGGCCAGACCTGAACCCCTCTTGCCAGAACCAAGCCTCGCAGCACAGCAATAACAGGACAATACGTACAATTCAAACATGTTGCAATCAAATAAATGGCAATGCAGTACAGCAAACAGCACAAATTTGGTATGAACTGTAACTCCACATCAGAACTGCTCGTCGGGTCCAAGGCCCACGTGGACCGAACACCGACCTCGCCACCATATATCTTTTGTAACAAATCGTACCCAGCCGCCCCGCACACTGAACATTTTCCAAAAGCGACATAAACTTACATGAGCAATTGAAAACGGGATTGCAAAAGTATCCCCCGCACCACGACCCTCCGAGCAAAACATTAAATTCAAGAATGCTCGCCGCGCTAACACCAGCAGGGAGAGGCGGGGAGGGGAGGTGGGATTCACCCGCGGATCTCCGGTGAACTCAGCAAACCCAACCCGAGGGAGATAGGCGAGCGCCGGCTCAGGGCCCTGCTCGAACCAAGAGCGCCCCGGGACTGGTGGATGGAAGGGAAAGCACAGCCAGCCCAAAAGGGGACCGGGAATCGCCTCACCCCCTGGCCATACGAACTTTCCCATACAGGCCGAGGGGCGGGAGAAAGGCCGCACGGGACCCGAGCCGGGCCCCAAGGGAAACAACAAGCTGCGCATGACTAGGACCCCCCGAAGGGAGGCCAAGAAAACCCGGGGAGACCGGAACGTCCCCCCCTCCACAGCGGCCCGACACTAAGCGGGCCGCCTGACCATGGCTCGCACCTCCAAGGGAGGGAGTAGGCGGAGGGGGGGGAGGCCCGAAGGCCCAGCTCACCGTCGAAGTCCCGACGAAAAGAGTGTCCCGACGAGCTCACGACGGCGTCCGGAGCGGCAAAGAGACCCTCCAACGGGGTACTGGAACTTAAGTACCCATGGAGGCCCCTCCCAGCCGCCCCGGACGTGAATCACCGCCAGCCGCCTCCTCCAACCAGTGAGGAGGTGAAGCTGAACATCCTGCTGGGGGCGGGACAGCCCTCCGAGACTAGTGGCCCGCCCTCTCTATGGCCACTGCGTGGCCTCGGGCAGGCGCATTTTCATAATTTTAGTGTAATTACCCCCTGGTCCCTTATGTCCTCGTCCCATTCATAAATACGTGGAGATAACCATCTCCCGACAGAAAAAAAGATCAGAAGAATGCTGGGATACTAACCCCGCCCCTCCCACCGGGAGTACATAAGGTGTACTTACCCAGCATTCCACCTGTTCTTTTTTTCTGTCTGTCGACAGAATGGTCTTGGATGCTGGTGCTGCTCCTGCTGGGCTGGGGTGGCGTACGCTTCTTCTCTTCTCCCCTGCCCGGCTGCCTGGCTTCGCGGGCAGGGGGGGGGTTTGTGTTGGTCTGCCTCCTGGCCTGCCGGGCTTGCTGGGTGGCGCGGCCGTTCCTGGCTGGAAATCCTGCATGTTACCGGCCCTTTGCGGCTGGTGCGCTGCCTCCTGGTTGCTTCCAGGTCGCTGTGGGCGTCTTGCTGGGGCCTGGCCGGGTGGAAGTCGCCCTGCGCTTGCTGTTAGCCTGGATTTCCGGAGCCGGATGTTGGGGTGGGGGCGTGGGTCCTCTTGGTGTTCTGGCTCCGCTCCGGGTGAGTCCCGCATAGCGGTGTTTTCTTCTCTCCCTGATGTTACTCTCTGCGCTGTTGCTGGTGTTGGAGCCGCTTGGGCCACGTGTGGCTTATTTATTTATTTATTTATTTTTGAAGCTTATAAAGCGCACGGCTACCTCCGGCGGAGGTGTCCCGGCGCTAAGATTACCTGAATGTCCCCCAAGGAAGGTACCAGGTGTAAATCCCACAGAAAGAAAATAAGAGGTGCAGAAACTTTATGACCGTTTAGTGAACAACCAGGTTTTGAGTTTACGTCGGAAGACTAACTCGGATTCAATGAACCTAAGATCCAGAGGTAGGCTATTCTAGAGCTTGGCAGCGATTACGGTGAAAGTTCTGCCGCCGCTACGGGAAAGCCTGAATCTCGGGACGATCAGTAAACGAAGGCTGTTAGATCTGAGGTGTCTAACTGAAGATGAAATTTTAAGGCGTTTACTCAGGTAAGACGGGCCTGTTCCATGAATTGCACGAAATGCCAAGGTCAAGATCTTAAAATCGATACGCCGAGCTATGGGGAGCCAATGAAGCTCATCTCTGTACGCTCTTACTGAAGTGCGGGCAGGGATATTGCCAATGAGCCGAGCTGCGGCGTTTTGAACAATTTGCAGGCGGTCAATCAAATATTGGGGGACACCCGCATACAGACTGTTAGCATAGTCTAAATGTGTTGTAATAAGTGCCTGGACCACCGTTTTACGGGAAGATTGAGGGAGATACGGGAATATCTTCCTGATCATGCGCAATTTCGCAAAGCAAGCCCCCGCAACTTTGTTGACTTGGGACTTACCAGACAAGGTGTTATCAAATGTGAAGCCTAGGTTGCGGGCAGCCTGAACTGGCGTAGGGGGGGGATCCAAAACTGTGGGCCACCAAAGGCTAGCAAGGGGGGGAGATTTCTGACTGAAGAAAAGAACCTCGGTTTTTTCGGTATTGAGAGCAAGGTGATTTGCAGACATCCACGTACAGATATTGCCAAGGCAGTTTCTAAAGTTGGAGAAATGGGAGTCAGAGTGGTCTCTGAATGAAAAAATAAGCTGAGTATCATCAGCATAGGAGACCACCCTGACACCCCAAGATTCTACTACCTTGGCAAGAGGAGCCACGTAGATGTTGAACAATAGAGGGCTGAGGGCGGAGCCCTGGGGCACACCGCACAGAAGGGGTTTGTCCTCTGATTCAAATGGGTGCATCGTAATCCTCTGGAACCGATTAGACAGAAAGGAATTGATCCAAGCCAGTACTGTGCCACTGATCCCGAGCTGTTGTAGACGGGTTGCTAGTATGTCATGGGATACAGTGTCAAATGCAGCGGATAGGTCGAGGAGGACCAGCATGGCCTCCTCGCCCCTATCCACAGATTCCCTAATAATTTCCGAGACCTCTAGCAGCACCGTCTCGGTGCTGTAACCGGTTCTAAAGCCGGACTGGGACTCATGTAACAGCTGATTTGATGCCAGATACTGGGCCAACTGAGTCTGTACCACTTTCTCCAAAACCTTAGCAGGTTTAGGCAGGAGTGAAATGGGCCGGTAGTTGGTGAATTGCGAAGGGTCTGCACCGTTTTTTTTTAGAATGGGGATTAGCCTGGCTTGTTTCCAAACTGAGGGAAATTGACCACGAGACAAAGAGGAGTTCCAAATCGCGAGAAGAGGATTAGCCAAAACAGGGGCAAGCTTGCCCATGATTTTGGCAGGGACTGGGTCCAAAGGAGAACCGGACTTGACTTTATATAGCAAGGACAGAGCTTGGTCAGAGGTAAGCTCATCAAAGTAATTAAATGAGCTGTGAATGGGACATGTTATATCAAGAGGGTGGCGAAGTGGGGCGGTATCAAAAGAGGAAGAAAGTTTGATTATTTTGTCCTGAAAAAAGTTCGAGAGTCCGTTGCAAAGATCTTGCGTAGGGATACATTGGGTTTTCGTGGCAGGGGGATTTACAAAGTCTTTCACGATGGTGAAAAGAGTTTTAGAGGAGTTCTGCGCCTGTTGAATAAGGTTGGAGAAATAAGCTCTCATCGTAGAGCGTTTCAGTTTATGGAATTTGTTCCGGGCAGATTTATAGGCCAGTTTAGCAAGAGGGTCATAATTTTTTCTCCATTTGCGTTCCAATTGTTTACATAAGCTCTTCTCCTCACGAAGCAGGGAGGAAAACCAAGGGGAGGAGGGACGTGATCCGGAAGAAGACAACGGAACAAAAGGGGCAACGGAATCAAGGGCCGAGGAAAGGGTCGAATTAAATCTTACAGTTTCATTGTCAAGGTCTTCTAGATGGTTAAGTTGAAACTGAAGACGTGCTTCTAAGGACTCGCAGGTGACTTTGGTCCATCTACGACTACTGTCTCTGTGAAGAGAGGATGGGGGAGGAGGGGAAGGGGAGGTGATGGTGAAGGGAAGAAGGAAGTGATCAGTCTAGGTCAGGGGAGAAGGGGATAGGACAGATATACCAGGATGATTAGAGAAAATGAGGTCTAATGTGTGACCTGCAATGTGGGTCGGGCCTATAACTAATTGGGGCAAGGTAAGTCCTTGTAAAGTTTCCAACAGAGAAGAAGCTTTTGTACAGGAAGAATTATCAATATGGATGGCTTGCTGTGGGTTCCTTCGTCATGCTGCCTGCGCTTGCTGCTACAGGAATGCTCCTCCGGCGCTGCCACAGCATCTGTTCCCTGTGCCTCGCTCTCCTCCTGCCATGCTGGCTGGCTGTTTGCTGGTCTTGCGCTTGTGCTGCCTGCGCTCGGAGCTTTGTTCTGGCCTTAGGTTGCTGGGGATTGGCCCGCATAGGCACTCAGAGTGGTGGCTTGTTGGGCTATAGCCTCAACTGTTTTGGCCGTCGTTGTTCTCATGTTCGGATCCCTGTGGGTCCGCACTGCAATTTCATTCTTCTAGGGTCGATAATAGGAGGTGCCATTGTGTTGGGGTGGTTCTGTGCATGTGTTATTCAGCTCCATGATGCACGGTTCCTCTGCAGTCACGCTTCTTCATTGCCTCGGCGTGCTCAGGTGTGAGGATTGGCACCCGGTTGGGTTCCCTGTTTTTCTTGTCCCTGGGAGCTGGAGGGGCTGCAGTTACGCTGTGCGAAGGCCGTGTGCAGTGATTGAGGGGAGTGTGGCTCGGTGCGCTGGACGTTTCACTGAGCGGCTTTCTTTTTCACCTTTGGGGTTTTCCGCTCATGTTGCCCTTTTCCGTCCTTGCTGTACTGGCAGGGGTGGATGTGGGTCGGCCTCGGGACTGGGGTTCCGGGTTAATGCTGCGGCGGGGGCGCTCCGTGTGCACCGTGCCTGGTGCTCCTGTGATGTGCTCTGATTCCTCCGGGTCTGCTTGGCGCTATGTTCCCCTCCCCTACAGGGGTTCCTGTGTGTTTTTCTTTTGCATGGCACCTCTACTTTCCGCCTGTTGGCGGGCTAGGCTTCTGGTTGCGGCCAGGTTGCGCTGCGGAGACTTCTGGGGTTGCCGGGATTTGGTCTCGGGTCCTCGTGCCTGCGTGGCATGGGCTTTGCCTCTGGGCTTCTTCTCCTCTTCTGCCCTCTGATAGCTGTCGCCCTTTCTGGGGGGGGGGGGTACTTTGTTGCCTCCTGTTCGGTCCCATGCAGTTTGGTGTGCTGTGGTTCCTTGGCTCCTTTTGGGTGTGTGTTTCGTCCTCTTGGGGCTCGCTGGGCTGCATTCTGTGGGCCTGCGCTCCTGCCTTTGCGCCTTGACACGTTTGCGTGCTTTTGGCGTGCTTTGCTTCTCCTGCGCCTTTGGTGTTGGGGTTTTCTGTCGCTGTGGCTGTGGACGGGCGCTGTGTTTGCTTCCTGTTCTTTGGGCTGCCTTTCCTCCCGTTGGGCTGGCACATCCTGGTGGGGCTGGGGCCTGTTGTTGGGCTCTGCTCGGGTCCTGGGTTCTCCGTCCGTTCTGGGGACTGCGCTCTTTCTTCTCAGCTCTGGCGTTGCCTTCGTGGCTGCCTTGGGCTGTCGGTCGGGTGGGGGGCCTTGTTCCCTGTGCTGTCCTGGCACTCCTCCTGGTCTGCGGAGGCTGTGGCCTTCGTGTTCCTTTGGGTGCTCTGTTTCTTTACCTGTTTTGGTAGGGGGGGGCAGGGGGAGTGTGTTTGTGGCTCCCTCTCCTCCTTTGTGCTGCGGTCGTTCTCTGGGTTTCTCGGCACGGGCCTGACCTTGGCCTTTCCAGTGTCTCTGGGGTGGTGCTCTGGGCTTCGGTGCCTCTGTGGGTCTCTGCTCGAGGCTTTACTGGATGGTGAGCCTGTGGCTGCGGTGCCGGGTTGTGGTCTCGGTCTTCCTGCTGCTGTTCTGCCTCGTTTTGGTCCCTTTCCGTGTTGCCTTTGCTTGCGCTTCTGTGTGGTTCTTCCTGTCCCACTTGTGGTGCTGCCTTTGGCCCTGTTGGTCTGCTGGCCCGGTAGTAGGGCTTGGTGTTGGCGCTCCTTGGTTGTGTCCTGGGCCTGGTTGTTGCGGTCCTGGCCTCCGTGGCTTTTTGCCTGTGTTCTTTCCTCCCTGGGGTTGGCTTCTGTTTTGGGTGTGGTCGCCCTATTGGGGTTTCGGATAGGTCTCCCATGGCTCCTCGTTCTTGGCTGGCGCTGTGGTCCTGGTCTGGCCTCCTTTCTGGGTCTGTCGCCCTTGCCGGTGTGCTTGGGTTGCTCTGGTCGGGCCTCTATGCTCCTCTCTGCCGCGTGGTGTTCTAGTCACCTCTTCATCTCTGGATGCCTTGGTGGTGTTTGGCTTCCCCTTTAGTGTCTTGTGTTTGGCCTCTGGGGTGTTGGCTGTGCTTCTTCCTTCGGTTTTTCCTCCCTGCCTCTTCTGGTTTTGGTGGTGGTGCTGGGTGGCCGTTGTTGTTGCCTCTCCTGACCTGTGGTGTTCTTCTCTGCCCTGGTTTCCTGAGGGGGGGTGCTGGCTCCACCCTTTCTGTTGGTTCTGTCGCTGGAGTTGTGCCTCTGCTTTCCCTGTTCTCCTGTTCGGGGGGTGGGGGGCTGTTTTTCGGTCGCTCCTGGACTGCTGACTTGCGGTTGCTTCTGCTTGTCCTTCGGCGGTGGCTTCCTGTGGTTGCCTGTTGCCTTGGGCTTCCTCCCTGTTGGCTCCTATGCTTGGCTGGTCTGCTGGTTTCTGTTTGGTATGTCCAGCTCTGGGTTGCCTGGTTGAGCTCTTTCTGCAGTCCTGGGCTGCCTGATTGAGGCTCTGTTGGGGGTTTCTTGGTTGGCCTGGCGCTTCTTTGCGGGTGTCCTGTCTGCCTGTGGGGTGGCTGGTTCCTCTGCTGTTGGGTTCCGGTTCCTTGCGGGTGTGGTGTGTTCCTGTCTGCATCTTGGTTCTGGCCGGGCCTGTTTGGTGCTGTCAACCTCTTGTTTTCCCTGCTTGCCTCCTCTTGGGTTTCGTTGGGGCGACGCCGGGGCTGTTGGCTCTCCGGCCTGTGCTCTGATGGGGACTTCCCTTCTTTGGCCTTCCCCCGGTTTGGGTTGGTTCTACGGGTTGCTTGTGGCTTCGGCTTTGGTTTCCTGTCTGTGTCCTCGGTTGCAGTCTTGTGCCCTGTGGGGTTCGTCCCCTGTGCGTGCCCTGCCTTGTGTCCTGCCGGGCTGTGGGCTTTGGTTTGCTTGTGCTTTCCTCCCTGGCTTCTGTTGCTTCTGAGGGGTCCTCTGGGGTTGTTGTGCCTCGGTCTCTCTGGCCTCTGGGTTTTTGTCCCGGCCCTCTGCTTGGGCTGTTTGGGGTCATTTCTGCCTGGCCTGTCTCTGGTTTGGCTTGGCTGTGGTTGTTGCTGGCTTCCTTCGGGTTCCCTTGCTGTCGTCTTGGGTTCTCCGGGTCCTTAGTCCGTCCGGTTGCACTCCTTCTTTGGTGATCGGGGTGTGCCTTCTTCGGGCTGTTGCTTCCTGCTCCCGTTTCCTCCGGTTTGGCTGGAGTAGTATTTTGGGGTTCCTTCGGTTCCCTTTTCCTCTTTTTTTCCGGGTCTCTTTGTCCTGGTTGGTTGCCCTTGTTAGTTCTTGCTGCTCGGGTTTCCTGGAGGTGCTGGTTCCCTTTGGTGCCTTGTTTCCTCGTCTTTCGGGGCCTTGTGGCTTGGCTTCCTGGGGTTTGCTCTTCGTTCCCAGGTGCCTGGGTTTTCCCTCTTTCCCTGTCCGGGGGCTCTGTCTTGCCTTCCGGGATGGGTGCTGGTGGGCTTCCACCGGCTGCTGGCCCTTTTTTTTCTTGTGGCCTGCTGCTCTTTGTGCGGTTCCGGGGGTTTTTCCTCTGCTCTCGGGGGTCGGCTTTGGTTGGGACTTTGTGTTCCTCTGGCCCACTTGTCCCCTGCCTTTTTTCTTTCTTTCCGGGGTCTGGACTTGCCGGGCGTGGGGTTTATGAGCCTGGGTTTGGCTCCTTTTGCCCGGTTGCCCTGGCTTGCTGGCTTACTGTCCTGTTGGCTCTTGGCCTTTCTCTTTGGCTGGCCTCCTCTCTATTGTTTTCCTCTTGCCTATGTTGGCTTCGGTGTCTGTGCTCTCCCCTTCGCTGGTTGGCTGTGGGGTGTTCCTGCGGTGGGCTGGTTGTCCTCTCTGGTTGCCGATCTGGTCGTCTGGCTGTGCTCCCATGGTTTTGTTGGGTGTGTGCTGGTCTGGTGGGGTTCCCTCTTGTCGGGGGCTCTGCCTGGGGTTACGCCGGTTCTGCCTTTTGCTTCCTGCGGTTGCTGCCTTGGTGTGGTTTCCTGGGTTGGCTTCTGTTTGGTTTGGGAAGGCCGGCTTTTTCTGCTTTGGTATTCTTCACGTATTTATGAATGGGACAAGGACATAAAGGACCGGGGGTAATGCTCTATTACTTACCGGTAATCTTCATTACTCCGGGTCCCGTTGTCCTCGTCCCATTCATACGCCCCGCCCTCCCTCCTGGATGGCCGGCCTTCCTGTTGGGGGCTTGGTTGTTCAGGTGGAATGCTGGGTAAGTACACCTTATGTACTCCCGGTGGGAGGGGCGGGGTTAGTGTCCCAGCATTCTTCTGATCTTTTTTTCTGTCGGCAGATAGTTATCTCCACATATTTATGAATGGGACGAGGACAACGGGACCCGTAGTAATGAAGATTACCGGTAAGTAATAGAGCATTATGAGTGACGTTTCAACCACCATGAGTGACACTTTTTCGGAAGCAAAATCAAGCACTGAAGACTAGGAAAACATAAATATCAGCCATTACATCCAGGTGTTAAAACTGTTGGAAAGCACCTGAAACTGAAGAACCTACTTCCCTTCTAAGCTGCCAGTACTGTTAAAAATAAGACGAGGAGTCAGATCTGCACCTCTCTTATTGATAGTGCGCGCCGCGCCACTGCAAACAAAAGAACGTTTCTGTAAATTTCAGCAAAGCCAGTTATTGTAGTAGGGTCAGACTACCTGTTTTGAAAACCGCCGCGGTGTGCCTGCCACGTGCTCACCTTGAGAAGAATAAAATGGTAACTGCAACAGTGGGTGTGGGGGTGGGGAGGGATAAGCCCAGAAAGAGGCAAATGAGGGCTCTCACAACTGCAGGAAGCAGCCCGGCCTGCCGGTGGCGCCGGTAGGGTTGGGACCGAGTCGGTTGAATGGTAAGCAGCAGCTCTCTCTGCTTCAGGGCAGCAGCAGACCCACAATGGTGAGTCAGCAGCCGCCAAGGCTGGCCGGCCGAGTGACCTCAGAGAGGCCGAGGCAGGCTGCGGTGGTGTGAGTGGTGGCGTGCTCGTCACCTCAGCTACCCCTACCGGACCTCTTGTAACAATCATCTGCTCCTGCCTCTGCCGTTACTGTGGGGCCTGCCTCACCAGCCAGGGACGGCGGGATCCAGGAGGCACTTGTAGTGAACATGACTTCGGCGTGACGTGCCCAACAAATTAAAACACATACCTGCCGGTCGCCCTCCATGCGCTCAGAGAGTTCTAGCTACTCCAGTTGCTGCAATCACATGATACACCAGGTCATGTGAACGCCGGCCCCAGCAGCCATACTAATCATGAACGCTCTGTGCTGCAGCTAGTGCAGCACTCAGCCACCAGTGGTCGGAACACACTTCTGACATGCCATTCACAATAGACTTTGCAATCAATCAATCAATCACGACATTTGTAAAGCGCGCTACTCACCCGTGAGGGTCTCAAGGCGTTGGGGGTGCTGCTGCTGTTCGAACAGCCAGGTCTTGAGCAGCCTCCTGAAGGTTAGAAGGTCTTCGGTCTGCCGTAGGAGGAAGGGGAGGGTGTTCCAGGACTTGGCAGCGAGGTGGGAGAATGATCTGCCACCGGTGGTCGTTCTCCTGATGCGGGGGACGGTGGCGAGGGCAAGGTTGGCGGAGCGGAGCTGGCTGTTCGGGGTGTAGAAGGTGAGCCGTTTGTTGAGGTATGCCAGTCCGATGTTGTGGAGGGCTTTGTGTGAGTGGGTGAGGAGCTTGAAGATGATCCTCTTGTTGACGGGGTGCCAGTGCTGGTCTCTCATGTCGGGTGTGATGTGGCTGTGGCGAGGGATGTCGAGGATCAGGCGGGCAGAGGCGTTCTGTATGCGTTGCAGTCGTTTCAGTAGTTTGACCAGGGCTCCCGTGTAGAGGGTGTTTCCGTAGTCCAGTCTGCTGCTGACGAGGGCCTGGGTGACCGTTCTTCTAGTGTCGGTGGGGATCCACTTGTAGATCTTTCGGAGCATGCAGAGGGTGTTGAAGCAGGAGGATGAGATGGCGTTGACTTTATTTGGTCATGGAGAGTGTGGAGTCGAGGATGAATCCCAGGTTGCGTGCGTGGCCGGTGGGTGTTTGAGCAGCTCCCAGGGCGGTTGGTCACCAGGAGTTGTCCCAGGCTGAAGGTGAGGAGCTGAGGATGAGGACCTCCGTTTTGTCCGAATTCAGCTTCAGACGGCTGTTCTTCATCCATTTGGCGACGGCTTTCATACCTTCGTGAAGGTTGGTTTTGGCGGTGACAGGGTCCTTGGTGAGTGAAAGGATCAGTTGTGTGTCGTCGGCGTAGGAGATGATGTTGAGGTTATGCAGTCTGGCGACGTGGGCGAGTGGGGCCATGTACATGTTGAACAGCGCGGGCTGAGGGAGGATCCTTGGGGTACGCCGCAGATGATCTTGGTGGCTTTGGATCTGAAGGGAGAGAGGCGGACGCTCTGTGTTCTGCCGGAAAGGAAGGAGGTGGTCCAGTCCAGGGCTTTGCCTCCGATTCCTGTGTCATGGAGGTTGTGCGGGGTGTGGTGGCAGACGGTGTTGAAGGCGGCTGACAAGTCCAGGAGGATGAGGGCTGCGGTCTCGCCGTTGTCCAGTTTGGCCCTGATGTCATTGGTGGCAGCGATGAGGGCCGTCTCAGTGCTGTGGTTGCTGCGGAACCCGGACTGTGAAGGGTCCAGGATGTTGTTCTTCTCGAGGTAGTGGGATAGCTGTTTGTTGACTGTTTTCTCGATGACCTTTGCTGGGAACGGGAGCATGGAGATGGGCCGGAAGTTCTTGAGGTCCTTGGGGTCTGCTTTGGGCTCCTTGATCAGGGCGTTGATCTCGGCATGCTTTCAGCTCTCCGGGAAGGTTGCGGTTTCGAAGAAGATGATGATGGCTTTGCGGAGGTGGACTGCGATGGTGGTGCTGGCTTTGTTGAAGATGTGGTGGGGGCACGGGTCTGACGGGGAAAAGGAGTGGATGGTGCTCATGGTTTTGATGGTGTCGTTGTCGTTAATGTTGGTCCAGCTGATGAGGGGGTCGCCGTGGGTGGTGGCCGAGGGGTCTGGGGTATCGCGGGCTGTGGAGAAAGCCTGGTTGTCGAAGCTGTCGTGGATGTCTGCGATTTTGCGGTGGAAGAAGGAGGCCAGGGAGTCGCACAGGCCTTGTGAAGGTGAGATGTCGTTGGTGCTGGCGTTGGGGTTGGAGAGTTACCTCACAATGTTGAAGAGCTCTTTGCTGTTGTGTGCGTTGTTGTCGAGGTGGTCCTTGAAGGAGTTTTTTTGGCGGATCTGATGAGGTGATGATGCTGGTGTATGGCATTCTTGTGGGCTGTTTGGTTCTCAGGTGTTTGTTCGTGGCGCCATTTCATTTCCAGCTTTCTGCAGTTTTATTTGGAGGTCTGGAGGTCCGTGGTGAACCAGCTGGCAGTCTTGCTCTTGCAGCTGTTGGAGGGATTCTTGATCGGGGCGAGGGTGTTGGCACAGTCTTCGATCCAACGTCTGAGGCTGCTGGCGGCGGCGTCGGGGTTGGTGGGGGTCTGTGGTGGGTTTCGGGCGAGGGCAGTGTGTAGCTGGTCTATGGTGATTTTGCTCCAGCAGCGGCGGGGGATCTGTTGGGTGCGTGGTAGGTTTCTTGAAGGAGAAGTGGACGCAGCGGTGATCAGTCCAGTGGAGTTCGGTCGAGTGACTGAAGGAGATGTGGGGGCTAGCGGAAAAAATGGGATCAAGCGTGTGTCCAGCTGAGTGGGTGGGAGTCGTGACGAGCTGAGTCCGAGGTTGTCGAGGTTGTCGAGCAGGGTGGTGGAGTTGGTGTCATTGTTTTTCTCGAGGTGGAAGTTCAGGTCCCCGATGAGGATGTAGTCCGTGGATGTAAGAGCGTGCGTGCTGATGAAGTCGGAAATTGAATCACTGAACAGCGCCCGGGGTCCAGAGGGCCTGTATATCAGAGTTACGCTGAGGGTGGTGTTGGGATCAGTGTGGATCTGGAAGTGCAAGTGTTCGGCGGTGCTGAGGATGTCGTCGGAGTTGGGTGAGATCTTGAGGGTGGCCTTGTGGACGATGGCGATTCCACCTCCTACTCCATTGGTGCGATCTCTGCGGGTGATCTTGTAGCCGTCCGGGATGGCAATGGCAATGTCGGGAGCCGAGGTCTCGTTCATCCAGGTCTCGGTCAGGAAAGCGATGTCCGGGGAGAATCTGTCGAGCAGGTCCCAGAGTTCTATGGCATGTTTGCGTGCGGAGCGGGTGTTCAGGAGTATGCATCTGAGATGGTTGCGTCCTGTCCTGGTGGGAGGATTGGCGGGTCTGTTGCTGGTGAAGCTGCAGTTCCGGCAGGAGAAGGGTCCTTGGGTGAGCCTCAGGTCAGCCTGGAAGCAGGAGTGAGTTTGACCGGTGTTGAGGGAGGGTGCTGGCATTGTAGCAGAGTCAGGTGTCGTGGTGGTGTTCGTGGGGGCCAGGGGTTCTGGCGCTGGGCGCGGTCCAGGTGCGGACCGGCAAAGACGGGCTTGCCTTAGGCGCAACCGCGCAGTGGTCGCCATAAGAAGGGAAGGGGGGCTGGAGCAGGGAGGGGGTGTGTGCGGGCTGGGTCGGTGGGCGGGGCCGCAGGGACAGCAGCAGCGGGAAAGCGTGGGCAACTCTAAAGGTGCCTGGAGGAAGGAGCACAATTCAACACTTCAAAAGAATAAAACACAACGCACGCACAATATGGGGACAATACAAGAAGGAGCACAAAAGAATAAAACAAAACGCGCACACAATATGGGGCACAGGAGAGGAGGAGAGAAATTACGGCGAGCGCAGGAGGCAGGAGCAATTACCGCTGGGCGGACTGCTGGCGGACTGCTGGCTCAAACCTAGGAGCTGGAAGGCAGTCGGAAGCGCGGCGTGCAGGCGAGGCCGCTGGGGAGGGTGCTGACTTTGAACCAGAGGTCAAGGCTTTGCACACTTGACTTTACTGGAAGACATTCTGCCAGTGAAGCATGCGGGCCATGCTACCTGCTCATCAGCAGTGTTCGGCCAGGGCGGCCATTTCGGTCCCGCTTATCTCTTCCTATGGACCGGTGTCAAGGAGGCAATACAAATGCGTGACCTTCCATTGTTGTGAAGTGATGCAGAATACCACACAAAAATGCGTTAGTGTCACGCCTGATGCGTGGTACTTGGCAGGATGGGCTTTAAATGTCAGATGAATGAAAGACACTTGCCAAACTGATTATAAATTGTCAACTGTTGAATAGCATCAAGTTTAATTTTAAATCAATCAGGACTAATAGAGCACTGCTAATTACCCACAATGGTATCCAGGCACTGAGACTCACCAATGCTGCTTAGTTGGATTCAGTGGAACAACCAGGTCTTGAGACCCCCTTTGAATTCCCAGGACTTAACGGTGAGCTTGCTAGGGGTGTGATTGAGGTAAAGGGAGGTGGAGTGTAGTGTCTGAAGGGTTGGTGAAAGTTCAGGCAGTGGTTGATGTATGCTGGTCCTTGGTTGTGCAGGGCTAGGTAGGTGTGTGTCAGCATCTTGAACTGGCATCTCTTGAGAACAGGGAGCCAGAGAGTGGAGTTTCTTCAAGTATGGGGTGATGTAGGTCCATATGGGGATGTTGAGGATGAGTCTGGCCACTGAGTTTAGTATGGTCTGCAGTCTCTTCAGGAGGTGTGTGGTGATTCTTACATAGAGTGTGTTGCTGTAGTCCAAGCGGCTGGTGATATAGGCTTGAGTGACTGTGCGTCTGGTGGTGACTGGGAGCCATTTAAAGATTTTATGAGGCATGCAGAGAGTGAGGAAGCAGGTGAAAGAGACTACATTGATATGTTTCTTCATGTTGAATTTGCTGTTTAGGATAATACAGAGGGTGGTTTGTAGGAGTGGGGGGGGTGAGGGTCCCAGCTCAGCAGGCCACCAAGAGTTGTTCCATGGGGAGGTGTTGTCCCCGAAGATCAGTACTTCTATCTTGTCTATGTTAAGTTTGGGGCAGTTGTTTTCCATCCATTCGGCAGCACTGGCCATGCACAGGCAAACTTGGCCCTTGTGGTGGATGAATATTCAGAAAGAGTAGGGATGAGCTGGGTGTCGTCTGCGTAGGAGATGATGTTCAGTCAATGGGTTCTGATGATGTTGGCCGGGAGTGGGGGGTCATGTAGGTGTTGAACAATGTAGGGTCGAGGGATGGACCTTGAGGGAGGCCACAGGTGATGTTCTTGGGTTCCAAGGTGAAAGGTGGAAGACGTATTCTCTGTGTTTTTCCTTTGAGGGAGGTTGCGATCCATTTTTCGGGGCATTGTCTTGGTTTCCGATCTGATGAAGCGTCTTAATCAGGGTGTGGTGGAACACGGTGTTGAAGGTTGCCGAGAGGTCAAAGAGAATCAAGGCGGCTGCTACTCCCCGGTCTAGGAGGGTTCTGATGTCATCTGTTGCTGCAATCAGGGTGGTTTTGGTGCTCCGGTTCATGCGGAATCCAGATTGGGATGAGTCCAGAAGATCGTTGTTTCGCCAGGTATTTCGTGAGTTGCCAATTGATGCCCTTTTTGAGTACTTTGGTGGGAAAGAGGAGCAGGGAGTAGTTCTTGAACTCATTGGGGTTGTAACACAGTTTATTGAGGAGGGGTTTGACTTCAGCATGTTTCTATTCTTCTGGGAAGGTGTCCTGGAATGATGGATGTGTTGAAAATGACTGTGAGCTTGTTGCTGATGGTCCCGTTTCTATGGTTGAACATGTGATGTGGCTGGGGGTCCGAGATTGCCTCTGAGTGGAAGAAGAGAATGATGGCAGTTGTGCACTGTGTGGTGAGCTGGTCCCATGTTTTGATCCGGTGGTTGAAGTTAGCGTCTGTGGGAGAGAGTAGGTTTTGTATGTCGGAGGCTGCAAGTTGGGGTTCGAAGTGTTTGTAAATGGTGGAGATCTTGTCATGGAAGAAATCCGCAAGGGTGTCACCGAGGTCTTGGGAGGGTGGTGATGATATTTTCTGTTAGTGAGGAGGTTGAGAACTCCTTGACGATGCCCTAAGGGTTCTTTGCTGTGGTTAGAGCTGGCTTCGATGCAGTCGGCAAGGGCATTATTTTTTGTCTCTTTCAGGAGTCGTGGAAGTGGTTAAGCGATGTCTTGAAAGTGGTGCGGTCTGTGGGCTCCCTGCTGGTGCGCCATTTCTTTTCTAGTTGCTTGCAGTTGTGTTACATGGTTCTGAGTTCCTGAGGTGTACCAACTGGCATGTTTGGTGGATCTCTTGAGTTTGCTGTATTTGAAGGGGTGACAGTTGGTGCAGTCGGCGATCCAGGTAGTGGAGTTCTTCTCAAAAGTCTTACTGATATTTTTAACATGTCCTGAACTCAAGCAATGGCCTTTATTAAAGGGCCAGGATCAAGCCATTTCTCAAAAAAACATCAGCCAATCCCAATGAGCCCAGAAGTTATCGGCCCATTTCCCTACTCTCCTACTTTGAAAAAGTACTTGACTCTCTTGTCAACAAAGAGCTAACAATCTATTTGGAAAGCCAGAAGTTGTTGGACCCTTCTCAGTCAGGTTTTAGGGCTGGTTACAGCACTGAAACATCTCTGGTTGAGGTAGTCGACAATATAAGACTTGCCCAAGACCTCGGACAGTCAGCCGTACTGGCCCTGTTGGACCTGTTGGCAGCTTTCAACACCATCTCCCACAGTATATTAGAACAACAACTATGGGAGATGGGTGTCATTGAAACAGCCCTAAGCTGGCTCAGAAGCTACTTAAAAGACCGAGCTACCAAAGTACAACTGGGCATCCTAGCTTTTTGTAGCCGGATGGTAGACAAGGGAGTCCCCCAGGGATCTATACTTAGTCCCATGCTTTTCAACCTTTATGTGGCACCCCTATCCAAGATGATCATATCACATGGTTTTGACTCATTGTCATACGCTGATGACACCCAGCTACTAATCACCCTTGGTCATAATCCAACTGATACCAGAATTAGATTCAAAAACTATATGACTCATATTAACCTCCAGATGCAAGCTAACTATCTGCAGCTCAAGGTCAGTAAGACTGAGATTATCTTATTTGGCAAGGCTCATGAACACTGGTCCAACGACTGGTGGCCCCAAAGTCTTGGCCCCTGTCCTTCTCCTAAACCCTCAGTACACAACCTTGGAGTAAAAATCGACGACAAACTATCTATGAAAGGCCAGGTCAGCCAAATAGTGAGCACCTTTTATGGCCTAATGAGGAGCCTACGCAATATCTTCCAATGGATCCCATTAGAGTCAAGAAAAAAACACATGACCAAGGCTTAATCATCAGTCATCTTGACTATAGAAATGTTCTGATGGCCTCAATTAACAAAGAGCTTGTCACCAGACTCCAAGTCCTTCAGAACACAGCTATCAGGCTGGTACTAAACCTTCCACCTCGGTACCCATTAGCATCTAGTTTGAAAACTCTCCACTAACTCCCAATTAGGAAAAGGATCCGTTTTAGGATCGGGTGTCTGGTACACAAGACCTTGTTTGGAAATGGGCTGAGCTACCTGGGCAAAAAACTAAACTGATATCTCCCTCACAGGAACCTTAGTTCTGGAACTAAACATCTTCTCACTCCACTCAGGGTGCGTACCGCCAGGCAGAGTGGCCAATCATTTTCTCACCAACCCCGCCCATTGCAGCTTTGCACAACTTCAGACCATAAACAGTTCCAAAAAAAGCTGAAAACCTGGCTGTTCTGACAACTCACCCCCTCCCCCTCTTTTTCAGCTGTTCTATTTTCGCCTTCTCCTGCATTCGCTACAGCGCTTTGAGAACCCTCTGGGTGATATTGATGAATTGAAAATGTTTTGCTATTTTGTTTGATCTTTGTTCTTACGTTAAGTTAGCATTCGCGGCACCATTTTATGTTTAGCCGCCATTTGGATTCATGTCGTCAGCTACATATTCCCTGACTCGAGAAGTAGGCTGTGGAAATTTTCCTCCAAGGTTAGGCATTGCTCTGCTAATGAATACACTGTTCTTATTAACACATTCCTTTCCCATAGATAGAGGCTTTCTCCCACTAGCCTAGCGATAGACATGAATAGAACGACCTTGGCATAAAGATAATGTGTGCCCGGCCTCAGAGTCGAAATTCATCTTTCTGTACTCCTTTGGTTTAGCTACACCTGCTAGTAGATTTCCATTATGGGCGGGACATTCTTGGTTCCAAAACATACATAATGTATCTCCATGTTTGCTGAAGTCCGTCCCTCTGCAGCAATCCTAAGGAGTGGTCAGGCTGGACTCAGCTTGTGTGTACCTAAATAAAATACACTTGGTTTGTATTCTCTACTGTCTAACCTACTCTTCATTTGTATGGAAGGCTGAGAGGTGGTCGCGAGTGACCCAACTTCCTTCAGTATGTGCGCTCAATGAAATCCCATGATATGATATATGATATATATATGACGTTTTTGACAGATTGTTGCAGGTTGGTTGTGGTGTCAGGGTGAGAGGTGTTGAGGTCATCGGTCCATTGGCTTTCGGATACTTTGTTTCAGCTGTGGTGTGAGGTGCTGGGCAGCCTGGTGGCAATACTGGGAGCTGCTGTGATGGTGAAGTGGATGATGGAGTGGCCCATCCAGGTGAGTTTGGTGACATGGCTGTACTTGACTCCGTTGCTGGCTGTGAAAATAGGGAAGGGCGTGTGTCCTGCGTTGTGTGTGGGGTCAGTGACTAGTTGAGTGAGGCCGATGTTGTTCATGCTTACAAGGAATTAGGCTGAGTTGGGGTTGTCGATGTGAAAATTGAGGTCTCCAAGGAAGATGTAGTGTTCCATGTCGATGGCCTAAAGTGCTATAAATACGTGGAAGGCATAGCAAAAGCCGAGCCTGGTCCTGGAGGTCTGTAGGCGAGGGTGCCTCTGATGGTGGTTTTGCTGTCTGTTTTGAGTTGTAAATTGAGGGGTTCCATGATCGGGGTTGTGTTATCTGGGGCGGTGGTGCGGATGCTGTGTTGAGCCATGTCTTAGTGAGGAAGACAACGTTGGGGGCGAGAGAGGTGATGACGTTCCAGATCTCAATGGTATGTTTCTAGATCGATCAGGCATTTAGCAGGAGGCAGTGGAATTGTCCTGGCACAATCGTAGTTGGCGTGGTGGTGGAAGTTGCAGATGTTCCGGTGTTGCAAGAGAAGAGACATTGGTGGCAAGTGAAAGGTCCCACTGTTGAGGTTGGAGAGGTGAGGCAGCAGTCGTCGCAACATCTGGGGTCCAAGGCTGTGAGCTGTGTACTGGTGTAGCTGCGGGTGATGGGAAATCCAGGGTTCCTGGAGCTGGGTGCTGTCCAGGTGCCGATGGGAGGACACGGCTTGTCTTTGGCACACCGGTGGCATGGCCAGTCTGCATCCTCCATTAAGTAGGTCCTGGGAGGGTCGACGGGAGGCAGGAGTGGCGAATGGCAAGGCAGGTCTGCTCGCTGTACAGAGGACAAAACATACTGAAAAATAACAGGCACAGACCAGGGACAAGAAGGTACAAAAAACAACGAAGTCAACAGCAATGAAAAGCAACATCGCACAGAGACAGTAGTCACAACAACAATTGAGAAACAACTACAGGCACAAAAACAGCAGCAACAACAGTGATAAAAAAAACAACACAGCACAGAGACAGCGATCACAATGGCAATGGAGAAACAACAACAGACACAGAAAAATCAGCCAACAATCGGGCACAAAACTGCAGCAATAGAAGCAGAAAGAATGAAACACAGAGGGCAAAACCAGGAGCTCGTATTGAACCAATATTCGTTTCTTCAAATTAATCAACAAAAACAATCAAGAAAAAATCATCAAAATATCACTTAGAGCACACTGTTATTTAATCACAATGAACTAGATTCACTGTACATTGAAGGCAATATTAATAACAGTATCTTAGCAAAAGTGCCCCAGGGAGAGCAAGGAAATAGTGATGTGATAAAGTGAGGGAGGATTTGGGATGTGCAGCGTGAATAAAAATACAGACACAATATATATTGGTAATTTACAATACAAAAATCATTGGCTTCAGAGCCCTGAGCCAAACAATCAAATAATTGATATCCAAAAAAGGCAGTCCAAAATCATGTATATGACGCTGTTACTTAATAACCAGAATAGGGGTGGCGTCAACTGATCTAAAAGAAAGTAGCCGTCAACGTTTCGACCCCAAAACTACAACTGTAGGCGTTCTTTAGCGCCTCACGCCGGGGTCTTCATCAGGACACAAGGGAAAGGGGCCCAGGGGGGCACAGGTTGTTCTGTAAGAATTAAAACCATATGTTATTGCTCACACAACCCAATTTGTGGAGCTATTTCCAAAGACACAGTCTCATTAATAGAGGTCAAGGAGGAAGTAATAATTACCATGGTGAGTGGTAAAGCAATTTACCACTGGGCAATGTAACAGAAGACTTCACAGGGTGAATCAAAGAGGCCCACTTGTATGATTGCGTGGACGCTGTAAGAGTCGTCAAATATCTAAAAATATAAATCAAATCTTGCTCAGGGACTGTTTATGCTCTCAAAGGCAAGACACTCTTGGGATTGGATTCCACGATATCAGAGCTTAACACAACGTGTTTACAAGTAGAATACATACAGGACTAACCGCATGACTGACCAGCCTGACATCAAAACAGTGAAAAATCACTTGAAACACAATGGGTACATAGCAATAGCACATGTACCTTTTCAAAGAATCGACCATGTCATCAATTAATCAGGTGGCTAGTAATACAAAAGATTCAGGAGGACTAACCACTGTACCTGGTTCACACATCATTTACCTAATTACCGTTAAGTAATCACATCTCCAAACAAACATAATTGCGCCGTTACTTGCAATTACCTTATGTAGACTGACGTCGGGCCAATGTACAAATGTCAGCTTGTCTTAGAGTTACCACGAGCCCTTGAAAAAAGGAAGGGGAGCATGTGTTAGCATCAAGCTAACAGAGCGACAATACTTAAAAAGGGCATTACTTTTAACGGGGAGGTCGCAAACCGTTTATGTACATACCAAGTCATGGGTAAGATTCCTTAAGTGGAGCAAGTCTGGGCGTCGGCAGCCGTCCGTAAGTCCGGCACACAAGGCTCCTATAAAAGGAAGGTGCACTTAATAAACCTGTTTCATCTAAGGGTTAAGGGCATAGTCCCGATAATAAAAGCCCATCTTACCTCACAACGGGAGTAAAAGTTTACCGCACGTCCACTCTCTCAATCAGCACTTCCGGGCCGTATCGTCAGAGTAACGCGACCCGCGTCTATGCCATAGATATAGAGATGGACAAATTGGCGTCCCGACTGTTGCTAGGCGACCATGTCCACAAAGAGCATTTATGCACTAGACAGCCTCTAAATCGGTAATATCAAGCCGGATGGGAACACAACCATCACTTAACGACATACCTATGTCAAATACGTCTGTTTCTTACTCCTTGTTACGAAATGACAAACACCCTTACCGTCAAGGATTCCTGCTAACGGAACGTCTTCTCAGGGTGCAACAAACGCTTATTCATGCGCGATTCACTCTCAAAATCCCGCTTGATGGTGGAATAACCCCCGTTACAAAGTGTTGACATATCAATCCATTGAGACATGGGCTCTACGGCTGGGTATCCGCCAAATCGTATCAAAATTATCTAAAAAGGCAGTTGACCCACAAGCATCAAACATAACAGTTATTGTCAGCAAAAGATCAGCTCATCATGATATATAATATGTGTACAATGTTCACATATATATTGGCTAAATATATAATGCGAGATCCCATACGTCGTGCATCTCTCACACAGGAGGATGAAATGACTCACATAGACCATACTTCATCAGAGATACTAATACTTGCTTCCTACATTTACCTAGGATCAAATTCCTTTAGCACAGATCATATTTCAAAGGTCCAGCGCACGTCTCGCGTGGGAGGTTGAAAGGGTGACGACACCACCACAGTACATGTTATTCACACAGGTTCTAAAGCAATCAGATAATAGGCATATTTCCAACAGTACATGTACTACGGGTCCTGTTTCAAATGGTGCAGCGCACATCTCGCGAGGGAGGATGACGACACCACCACAACACATGATATGAGTTCTTAAGGCATTCAGATAATAGGCACATCCTACAATGTAAGCAGTGTTACTACAACCATATGTCATGACTTATATTGGCGCACCTCTCGCACAGGAGGGTGAAAGCCAAACCCCGTTAAATAATATGTGGATATTCACAAAGCTAGCGTCCCAACCTGGCTAGTTGCCCATAGCTGCTATCTGCTTCATTCAAGCCATTCTTGATGGTATCAAGAATGGTCATCCATTTGGATTCTCGTAACGTGAGAATATGTGACACATCACCTCCCCTCGGGCCTAGGAGTATCTTCTCTATCACTATCCATTCCAGGGCATCGGGAGTGTGACCATGTCTGGTACAGTGGTCGACCAAAGGGGCCCCAGGGACCTTACACCTAATTCTACTGCCATGTTGTAGAACCGGGGCCTTAACTTTTTGTTGGGTTTGACCCACATATATTAGGTCGCATGGACACCTGATAAGGTAAATCACATTTGCCGTATTGCAATTTGTGTGCGCTCTCAATATGAAAGTGCGGCCCCGGTAAGAAAAATCTTTGGTCTGAATTGTTGTCTTGCATGCAGCGCAAGACCCACACCTAGTGTGCCCAACAATGGGTGGGAGGTTCCACAAAGTTAGAATTGAGGGCTGCTGCGGAGGACTTAAAAAGGATTGGACTACTACATCCTTGATGTTGCGTGCTCTCTTAAAAGAATGTAAAGGGAGGGCATTTTGCTTGATGTCGTCTGCCACTAATCCCCAATGCTGATTTATGATCTTCTTGATCTCATTACTCTGAGTCGAGAATGTTGTGACACAGATCATACGTTCCAAAGTTGTATCAAGTTTGTCATCTGGGTGTAACAGTACCTCTCGTGGGTTATACCACGCCCTCTTTCGGGCACGCTTCACCAAGCGTGCCAGATACCCTCTTTCCAGGAGGCGATCTGAGAGCTCTTTGGACTCAGTCATATAATTGTCCTTGTCTAAACAGTTTCTGCGTATTCGCAGGAACTGGCCCACAGGCAAATTATCTTTGAGGCCCCTCGGATGGTGGCTGCTGTATTCTAAGAGCGAATTACGCTCAGTTGGTTTCCGGAATAGCGTTGTTTGTAAGCAATTTGTCTGATTGTCAAAATAGATCGTTATATCTAGAAATGGAATTTTCTCACAACTGGATTCCAATGTAAATTGAATGTCCGTGCTGTTGCCATTCAGCCAAGTGTGGAATGCTGTAAGGTCTAGCTGTGTCCCATTCCAGACACACAGCACGTCGTCAATGTAACGTACCCACAACCCTATCTGGTTGCTGAATGGATTAACGTCACTGAAGATGAACTTTTGCTCATAATCATCCATAAATAACAGTGCCAAGTTTGGGGCAAATGTTGCCCCCATCGCCACACCTTTTGTTTGCAGGAAAAATTCATTCTGAAACATAAAGAAATTTTTCCTCATCGCCATTTCCAATAGGTCTAGTATGAACTTGGTGAGTACTGGGACCGGTGCAGTCCTGCTGTCCAATACCTTCTCCATAACTGCAATAGCCTCCAGTTGCGGAATGCTCGTGTAAAGTGACACGATGTCGCATGTAACCAGTTGTTGGCTGAGGGGGTCAAAAGGTCTTTGGTCAATCAGGTGAATGACTTGGGTGGTGTCGCACAGATAGGCCCTGGTCTTCATGGCCAAAGGTTTTAGAAAAAAGTCTATATATTGGCATAAGAGCTCCAACATAGAGCCGCACCCGGACACAATCGGGCGCCCGGGTGGGTTGACAAGGCTCTTGTGCACCTTCGGTAAGGTGTAAATTGTTGCAAGGCGTGGATGACTTTGAGGAATTTGAACTCCTGTTCAGAAAGGAAACCCTCTTCCAAACCCTTCTGTGTTACTTGTAAAATCTCCAGGGCAAGATTCTGGAGGGGTCATTGCTGATCTTTTTATAGCTAATGCCGTCTCCTAGTTGCCTGTAGATTTCTTCCTTGTAGCTACTGGCATCTTGGACCACAATAGCCCGCCCTTATCGGCGGGCTTGATGACCACATCTTTGTTGTTCTTCAGTCCTATTAAAGCTGTTTTCTCTTATTAAGTAACAGCGTCATATACATGATTTTGGACTGACTTTTTTGGATATCAATTATTTGATTGTTTGGCTCAGGGCTCTGAAGCCAATGATTTTTGTATTGTAAATTACCAATATATATTGTGTCTGTATTTTTATTCACGCTGCACATCCCAAATCCTCCCTCACTTTATCACATCACTATTTCCTTGCTCTCCCTGGGGCACTTTTGCTAAGATACTGTTATTAATATTGCCTTCAATGTACAGTGAAGCTAGCTCATTGTGATTAAATAACAGTGTGATCTAAGTGATATTTTGATGATTTTTTTCGATTGTTTTTGTTGATTAATTTGAAGAAACTAATAATGGTTCACTGGGACCCCTAGTATATACCACATAGCACCCAGGTCCCTAGTGACTTGTTGGGTAAACCCCCCTTATATTTACCCAGGAGTGCGCATTGAGCATGGGCAGCAAGGGTGGAGCTGGCACACAGACCTGCTCCCTTTTGACACAATAGCCGATCACGTCTAGAGTGTGCAAACAGTGTAACATTTCTCTTGTGATTTTCCTATAATTCTTGCAAATTCTAGGACTGCTACAGGTTCCACACAGTGTTTGGCCATGGTGATTTTCACGTTTAATTCGGGATTTTCGTGGTTCTTTTAAGTTGACTCAAGCAAAAAAAGTGGGCATAGACAAAGCCAGTAAATCTGGTTGCAAAGTGTGTGTGACATTGTGGTTGGATACGTGGGTGAATGCAAAATGAGTCAATAGATGAATGGAAGAGTTCATGGTTGAATGAGAAAAGGCATGCATGATGAGTGATTGAGTGCCTAAATGAAGAGGTTCTTTCAGTTATAGGCCACACTTCATCTCTTTTTGCAATGCTTATTTAAGAAGGGAATTCCATTAGGCAGTCTAGTAAAACAATTGGAGGTGCGTGATTGTGGTTACTGTTAGTAGGGTAGATTGCGATCTGCACCAATCATGGAAAGAATTCAGAGATACCTCGATGTCGGGTCAGCTGAAATGGGATGGAGTCAATAATTTATTTTCATGTTTCTGACATGGTAAAAGGGCAGGCTTTCTGTGGAAAGGCATATTTCGAGGGGCCCTTGTGGAGGATGAGATGATTCACTCTTCGTGTGTGAAAGGAGCCATGATTCACGTTTAGCAGGAGAGATCAGGATTGCATCCTTTTAAAGTGCACTTTTTGCAGCATGGACACTAGGCCTTGCACGTAGCTTCTCACATGCCATGATGACTGTGGAGAGTGGGCTGCAAATAACTGTACACGGGGCCCAGGACTGAGGCGCCAATATTCCGAGGGGCGCAGCAGGGCTGTGACAAGAGAGATTCTCACCCCTCTGCAGCCAATTGTCTTGTGACATGTGAAATATTGGTTCATTTTCCAAAAATGACTTTACATCTGCTCCAAGCTGCTCAACAGTTTCCATCCATTTGCAGTGGCAGCAAGTTACTCATGACGATATATTGCCAGTGTACAGGGAAAAACTACTAGGGGTGAAGATCAGGAAATCATAAAACTCTTCCAAGAAGAAATAAGCAAATAACACAGATTTGCACAAGGCTTCTCTCACATAATAAAGATGTCACTCACTTTGGCTCATTTAAATTGCCTGTATACCACCACAGCTAGGTGCTTAGGGCGCCAGGCGTAACTAAAGAAATACATGCTACAGGCCAAAGTTCATAGGGCAGGATTATCAGCAAGCACAGCTGGAGCTCTTTACACTATATACTAAATAACAATACAGGGTGTGGCTCTTAATCAGTAAGGCTGAGCCCTTTAACCATGAAAACAAACAATATATCAGTACTGATAAACGTTTCTAGATCTTAGTCACCTGGCGCAAGATCAATAAATCAATGCAACCGTATCCTACTCAATAGCTTTAAGTTCAACAGCACCTGTTCTTTTTAAGTTATCATTTATAAAAAGACACAATAGAACTTCATATACAACAAAACAATGTTTTGAAATGACCACGACAAAAATGCAGAAAAAAGAAAAAGAGAGAAAAGAACAATTTTCCAACACAGTCACCAAATCATTTCACTCCCAGTCACACTCAATCATTCATACCACAGTCCTCATTCACCCAAAACTATCAGCCTACACACAATAGTATGTCCGCCCCTTGGACCCCTGGGTTTAATCTAAAGCTGGCGGACCCCGGTGGTGAAACCAAACAAAGCAATAATTGATATACTAATTAGTTTTACACCCAGTTTCCTCAAAAAAGATTCACAATTTTAGACAAAAATTCTTTACACGTGCACAACACGACCATATAAATTTTAAACAAACAATTGTTTGGTGAAAAACAGTGCTCACCGCGTTTCGAACCCACATGTTTCCGGCGTTCTCATCAGGACCAAAAGACACAAATTTAACTCTTGCAAAAAAGTCAACATTTCTACAGGGGTCTCGGCTTTGAAGGTATTTCTCAGTTCAATGTCGTGGTGTGGACAACCGCTGCTGTCAGTGCAAATCTTTTGTTGTAAAGAGGGTTTCCTACGACGCCCCAATCTGGGACGTCATCGGGCGCTGTATAGATTGCAGGCAAACTTCATTCCGCTGCTCAATTCAATCCCAGCCTTTTGACACGTGTCCACTGCTGCCGCATTCGTCTCTATGGCTCTCTCTGTTCATGCGCCACCCGTAGAGCATGGCAGCACACAGATAACATGATTCCTTTACCCAGAATACATTGGGAGGGACTTCTGAAGGGTCCTGAAGCACATGTACATAAGACTGTCTGTCGACGCTCCCTAGTAGAATAATCAGGCTAGGCTCTTCCAAGTAGAAAAGTGTTCCTTAGTTCACAGTTGCATGATGGGAAAGGATCCCCAGGAGCAGCACCACTCCTCAGCTTTTTGTCCAATTGTCATACCTTTGGCACAAAAGCCGTCCAATTTCATCATATGTGTCATCATGAGAGTGGAGACCCATCAGCACCTAGTTGTGTGTCAGGAAGATTGTACGTTTTAGGTTTTAACTGTGAATAAGTGTTGAGTCTTATCCACTGACTGACTGACTGAATTGTTTGTAGAGCGCTCGAATGCCGCGGCGTCTTGGCGCTGTGGTGTAGAAGCACAGGGGGGTGTGACTATAGCAGGGAGAAAAGCCATGTTTTTAATGCCTTCCTAAAGCTCATTCTGGGTTTTAGTGAGCGGAGCATGGGTGGCATCGAATTCCATAATTTGGAAGCTTGATGGGAGAAGGATTTTCCTCCCCAGCGCGCTTTCTTGATTCTGGGCTGGCAGACAAGATCCTGGGTTGCTGACCTCAAGATACGTGGGGGGGGAGTATCGGGAGAAGAGTTTTACGAGGTCATGCGGGCCATTTTCATGCAGGGACTTATGGACCAGGCAGAGGGCCTTAAACTGAACCCTGCGCCTAACTGGGAGCCAGTGAAGTCCACGAATGGCTTTGGAGGTTGGATGTCTTCTTGGGAGATTCAGGAGGACCCTGGCTGCAGCATTTTGAATGGCCTGCAGATTAGTCACCATGCTGTAGAGCAGTGGTCGAAGTGGGGGAAAAAAGTAGGGGAACTGTGGGTGGAGACTCAGAGGGCGGGGATAACCCAAGGATTGGATCAGTGGGTGGAGTCAGAGGTGTGGCCAGAATGTGCCAAACATCCCAATATTTAGTATTTGTTTGGCATTTCACCGACCAGTTACAGCTTATTGTGTTATTGAATTCAACCAATGGATACACTTGATTATTTAAGGTTTAATAGGAGTTATTGGCATTTAAATACATTAAAAAAGTGGAATATATTCCCAATCACACAATGTCCCAAATATGCTTAAATGTGGAATCACAAGCCATTTGTCTCCAAGCCATGCAGTTTCTCTCATTATCACTTCTCCGCCCTTCTTCCACAAGAGCAGTTCAAACATGAATGGCAAAATATCCTAGTTTGCAAATGTTTTCTATATAATTATGGCTCTGGCATATTTGTCACATAATACATCATCCACTGCATAATCTTGCAGTTTTAACTCATCATTTTTTTTAGCTCAAACGGATAAAAAGCTACTAAAAACGTGATTTGAGTTGCTGCAAAGTGGACGACCCTTTGCAAAGGTTGACTGATCACCTTTCTCACTGCTGCATTTGCATGTTATACTGATACTAATGGGGCAGATTCTTCGCAGAGACTTAACATGTGTAAAAATGTCTGAATAAAAAAGTATAAGAAAAGTTGCATTACCCTGCAGCCTTTTTTTCTGTTGCATAATTTAGTCAACACTGCAGCATCATTTTGTCCCCCATTGCTGCATAATTCCAGTGGCTCCAGAGCAGGTAGCACATGTTAAAAGTGCTTGTGCATGAAGCAGAGAGTGTGAAGTTTGCAAACTTAGTTTGGTGTGTGTGCAAATCCTGCATTGCCGATCCTTGTTGAGTTACAGCTACTACTGCTGAAACAAGGCAAATGGAGGTACCAATGGGTGTTGCAGACTGGCCTCGATGGCAGGGCCAGCTTTAGTGCTGGTGGCGCCCTGTGCAACAATGTTTGTTGGTGCCCCCAAAGGTCACCTACGCCTTGAACACTACACAGAGACAAACATGTATACGTGTGTAAATCACTGTATAGGAAATGTTACATAAGACAAAGGACTACAAGGTGTAGAAGCCACATGACAACCATACTAGTAGGCAGTATAGTTTAATAGCTCACTGTTCTAGGTTAGGATTTTCACTTATAAACTGCAAGTAACAAAAGGATCTCTCTGACACAAGCAGTAACCTTACTAACCTAGTTAACATTATGTGCACTTTGTGACCTGCATGGTACATGTTCTTTGCAGCAGGCACATTAACCCTCTGTGCCACCTTTCCAGGAGTCAACCCTTCCACTAGACACAACTCTGATCTCTCTCTAGGAAGAACATTAATCAACAAAGTTTTCATGACATCTCTATTGTTGCTGAAAGTTCCTGGAGGCCAGGAAGGAGGCAGCAAGTTTTTTAAAAACCATAATATACTTGCAAACACTATGCACCCACCCGAAATAGGTACCCGTGACCACAGTGACAGAGTCACAGTGACTGGATCACTGTTGCTCTCGGGTGTGCTGCTTCGTAGGCCTGCCCGCAAGGCTGGAGGTAAACTTCAGTATGGATTGTGGTGGTTAGGCCTTCAAGGTTAACCCACAATTGCCACTGCAAAGGTCCACCTGCTGGTGCTGACACCTGGGCTTCTAAGGTCTAGTGGGGCTTTCTAAGGTCTAGCATGGGAATGTGCTCCCTCAGGAGAGTGGTATGGGGGACTGGTCATGAAGGCTGAACACGGCTCCCCTGTTCCAAATTCGACAGCTCTGGCCATAGTGCCACATCCTCTCCCCCACTGAACACCATACTGCCCCACTGAGAAAAACTCACACTGCCTTCAGCTACAACACAATTGTGCCCCGCTATAAACACCAGGATGCGACTTAATTCAAATTATGCATTTGATAAGATTAATATGCTGCCTGAAAAAAAAAATGTAAAAGCAAACACTCATAGGGAGTGCAAGATTAAGTAAAGCATGTGAAATGTAAGCAGAAACAACATAGTTACCTTAACGATCTCTCACCCACTATTCAGAAATCAGTGAGTGGTTTTACCTAAAAAGTTAAGGACATGACTACAGGGCCCTGAAGGGAACTGTTTCAATGTCCATTGCTTATATCCTTAATAAACGTAAAAAGTATGGTTTAAAAAGACTACATCCATAAACACAGAGGTACACATTTTGTTTTCCAATCCACCCATTAACCAGGTATTGCAGTACCTCCAGGAATGGTACACTTTCCCACCTGGGGACAACAATGCTGTTCAAAGAAAGACGAGAAAACAAAAGTAGCGCTTCGCTGCAAAGTCTGTAAAGTGAGGCTGATGTGTTTGGATGTGAATAAAACCAATCTGGCCACTTTGCAACCACTCTGTTTTGCTTTATTTAGTTATGTGTTTATTTTTCATATTTAAAACCTTTTATTTCTCTCCATCCCGTGGCTGCACTTTGGAATAGAAAAATGTCAGAAAAAGGGCATTTCCCCAAGAGTGTTTTTCTTTTTTTTTTTTTATCCATCAGTGAAGTTTTACATTGGGTCTTAAACTGCCATGGTGCAGCTCAGAAATGAAAACATAGGTGATAACTATCTGAACTAGTGCCCCCAGTGAAATCTGTGTGTTTCAAGGATCATTTTTCTGAATGAAACCTAAGCTTATAAGACCTCCTCTATCTAAGCAATAGGTCTGCTGCCCAGAGTCTGGGATACATGTGTAGCGCGTGGGCCAGCTATGCTATGCGAAACCCGAGCCTGTGTATCTTTGTACGCTGACTGGCAACTCTAACCCCTATCTAACATCTCTAGCTTGGGGATCTGTTTGCTGAGTCTATTAGAGATTTGTGACCGGAGGGATAGCTTTGCCACCCTTTGAGGTATGTGGCATTTGAAGGATTCATCTCTGTGAAAGCTTAGCCTGTGTGAAGTATCTACCATGAAGGATAGACTTGTTATACAAAGTCTGGGATGTGTAGGCCACTTGGAATAGCTCTTGTCGCTACACTAGGAGTCTCTACAATCTCTGTAGCACCATGGAAAGCTAGGATTTCTAAACCTGAACCATCTCTGTAACCTTAGGGATAGCTGCCATAGCCTGAAAAAAAATACCATTTGGAGTAGCTTTGATGTCCCAAAAAGGGACGGGAATAGCTGTCTAATCCGTTAGTTGTGACACTGTCTGAGACTTTAGCCTCTACGATCTCTCCTTTAAGTGATATGGATAGGTTTGTTCCCCAAAGCTTGAGACATATTTATAAAGTTGGCTGGCTCTGCCATTTGAGGTTTGACTCTGAATATCTTCTCTTGTCCAGTTGGCAGTTCTGAAGCCTGAGCCTGTAACCTGAAGAATAATTGTGTGACTCTGTAAAACACGTATAACCCTCAGGCTAGCCTTGCTGCATGAAAGCTGAGCATCAGTTGGGATATCTGTTACTTAAGAGATTGCTGCTTATAAAGCGCACATCTGTAAGATGTTTGGTACCTGGACGAGTGTGCAGCACCCTAAAGTCATAGCCAATGGCATCTGTGTGCTCTGAATTGTTGTAAACACTATGCACAACTCCCCCTCACCGACACGTGGGAACTGGGGATGGGCATTATGCAGGCCATGACTGCAGCTTGCACAGTTAAGGACTGCACAACTGTCTGTCCAACAGCAAATGTTGTCAATATATAAACACATCTTGTGTGTATTTATATGTGCATTAATGAACTGCAAACTCTGTCAATGCAACTTTACAATAACAGCACATCACAGTATCAAGATGGTGCTACAGCAATTGCGATCAGCCGGGCTCTATCTTAAAAGCGTTTATAGTACTCAGTATGTTTATATAATGTACAGTTAGCATAAAATGTACCTGACAGAGCTGAAGTACGTGCCAGATTTTGTTGAGATAAATTAAATTATATCCCAAAACTGAGACAAATTAAACCAAATGATATGCCTAAACAGCTGCCATTCTACCTTTTTCCTCAATCTATGTGGGTGACGATGCGCTCTATCGTTTATAAGGCTGTGCGAAATCTTACAAACTCACCAAGTTTAAAAAGAAGCAGGGGGCTTCAGGGGCTCTACATGGTAATGGTGGACATTCCCAAGGCCACAAGGAGTCGCTCAGGGTAACGAGTGAGATGCTGCCTGGCCGCTGCCTCCCTCCCTTTGCCATGCACTCAGCTCCCTCCATCTGTCGCTTCTCTACCCCTCACCCATGTAGTTTTGCATCTTGCCCTCAAGCCAGTCCCTGAATGGCGCCCCACTCCAACTCAGTGGCGTCTCTAGAAGTGATTTTTTTGGCGTGTCTCACACTCGGCCTCATAAAGGGCAGAGGAGTTCAAGGGGGGCCACCAAAGCATCCTGTTGTGACCATTGTATCGGTCACAGTGGGGGCTGGCAGGTAGCCTCGGCAGTGATGAGTTGTAAATCACTGCACAGCAGGGCCATCAGAGGCGTGCTAACCCAAGACTGATGGCCCGTTCAGTGTTGCTTTGGAGGCCCCTGCGCCCAGTTACAGAGGGGAAGCGGGAGGAGGCCGTGGGCACTGCAGAGGCCTTGCTCAGACACCACACAGGGGACACGGCTGGCTGAATGCTAAAGCTGTAATTTTCAATTAGGAACATTCCTGCCATCCCGGGACGCTTTTTAAAAATAAAGAAGTAGGGGAACGGACTGTAATAATTTTTACAAGTCCAACACATTTACATTTACATTGCACTCGGCTGAAACAGGAGTGAAGTGTTGTGGAGTTTAACAGGGCCAGTGAACAAAAGCTTCCATTTTGTAATACATGCTTAAACTTGACATCCTTTCGGTGGTAACTTTTTACCTGCATTGCATGTACATAATATCATACTTAACAAGTCCTGCTTGTAGCACATTTCTTCGTAAGTATTTTTTCCTTTGTACAATCCGCACAAGGCTAAGAAATACTGAGCATGTTGCCCTTGCTTTTTTTTGTCCAGTTGGAGACAGCTCTGAATCAGAAAGACAAACAATCACTCCAGCATTGCACCTCTGTCACAGTGTGCAACGAGCTGAGCTTTGATTATGTAAACTGCCTCTGAGCTAAGTTCCTCAGAGGAGCACGAGTATGGATAATCATGGACACTGTGACTGAGAGGCAGCCCTTCTGATTCCAATCTCTATCTTGCAAAGAACGGCTGCCTGTTTTACACTAGACTGGCTTCCTAGCATCATACACTGGTATGGGAAGTTGGGTTGTCCCATGAGATCTGGCATGCATTACTCTCACCATGCTCACTATAGTGCAGTTAGGATTAGGCTAGGCGTATTCCTATATGCATTATCATAAAATCGGATATTATTATCATAATGGTTGAACTATTTATATTTTTCATCATTCTTGCAATGCTGGTAACAATTCTCTTTCCTCCTGCTAATAATTGCAGTTCATGTTTTGTACACAAGAATACAACTGCATCAATAACTGTTTGAAACACCCCTTTATATCTTTCTTGTGTCCCCCTTAGGGCATGACAAAGTAATAATGAAGGGTAGATCTGTTTCCATGATTTCCTTGGGGGAATTAGAATGGTCATGTTCTCAGGTTGCAGACACCATCTAGTACCCTGTAAGGTTGGGGGGGTCTAGATGGCGCACTGTGAGCTAGCTAGGAATTGGGGCAACATACATTGATGGTATGGATGGACTCAGTCTCCATATTCTGATGTTTATGTTGTTGTCCGGATACACAGTCATTCTTCATTCATAGAAACCATAAGACAGAAGAACTGCTCATCTTACTGGCCAAGGGGGCGAGCAGTATTGTAAATGGCCCAGGCTGGAGCCAGATTGTTGTCACAGTTTAGTATGTACCATCCAAGCCTCTACTCCGCACCTACTGAGGGGTTTGACGGGATGTGTTAGTCCTGCACACTGAGGGCAAATGCAGGCCCTACTCTGGGAGAGATGTGTGACAAGCATGCTGCATCAGGCTCATCGCAAATTGTTGACATGGTTAAGGGGGAAAAAGGAGCGACAACACAGACGTCCATTGATAAATATACAAGACCACCATTGCATGATTACCATTGAATAAACATGGAGCACAGACCGGACAACCCATTCTTATTAGACGTACTTAAGGTGGTTCAGGAAACAAGGATATCCTTGGAATATAAAATAGATGTAATGGCGATCGACCTATTCCTGGTGGGCGCAAACCTGAGTGGTGTCATCAAACGAGTGACACATGTGGAACAACAGGTTTTGGATATAATGATAGGCCCCTGAAGCACCATCATAGTAACCAACGACCTCTTGTACAAGAAAAAGATCATGGAACCCTATGTAGAAGACACAAAGGGCAGGTAACGCCCTGTGGGACTCCAGGAGAGCGTGGAGGGTGACAGTCTGAAACTCTAACTTGAGAAGTGGATCCTGGAATTCTGTCAATCAAAATGACTGTTGCACTTTTTCTCAATCAAGAGAGCTCATAGATTGCAGGCAGGCCCCCCCACTGCCGGGCCCCCCTCAACAGCCATCATCTTCTGGCTACTTGATTACAGAGACTGAGATGCCCAAAGACAGGCGACAAGGAAAACCGGTAATCTGAATATATAAGAACCACGTGTGAGACAATTCCTGGACTATACACAACAGGTGCAAAAATGTAGGCGGTCATTTGAGGGGGTGAAGGGACGCTGTAGAGAGAGCACCATGAAATACATGATGTTATATACTGAAGATCCTACTTGAGGGTATGGTGCACGTCTTCACAGAGCGATACAAAAGGGGATGATGGACGGAGCGTTTGAGCAAATTAAACACTCACCCCCAGTCAACTGATCTGGGTTTAATCGATCACCATTCTTTAGTTCACTCAGCCACCCCAGTTCAGACATGGCCATATGCAAATCAGTCTGACCGTGTGCCTCATGGGAACAGTCCAGCCCGAACTGCCAAGCCATGTCTTCCCTGGACCGGAAACAATCATCCTGGGACCGGTTTCGGATTCATAATCCTCATCAGCCAGGCTATCTTGAATCCAGTGGCCAAGTGAACAAGAGGCTCACGTCTGAGCATACCCTGCCAACTTAGGGCGAACAAAGCGATACAAAAGGGGATGATGGATGGAGCGTTTGAGCAAATCAAACACTCACCTCTAGTCAACTGATCTGGGTTTAATCCATCACCATTCTTTAGTTCACTCAGCCACCCCAGTTCAGACATGGCCATATGCAAATCAGTCTGACCCTGTGCCTCATGGGAACAGCCCAGCCTGAACTGCCAAGCCATGCCGGTTATCTCCCTAAATTTCCCATCCTCACACAATTAGGTACACATCTGCTTATCCTTAAGAGTTGCGTCTTCCTAGTACGCCAGGTACAGGAGACTCCTTTCACCTTCATTCCTACACATCTGCTGCCAGTTATCCATTTAATGCATAACAATAAACCTTCCTCTAACTAACGAGGAACCTAATAATGCACCTGCAAGGGCCAGAAAAACAGCATACTGGCAAACTTTAAATGTGTAATCCCTAATATCAAGCTAAGTTAACTCGAGATTCAAAACGGAAGCACATTACAGTATAACTAATCATTAAAAATCAAGCGATTATTATTGAAATGTAACTATATTCAATGAATGTGGTTACATTGATTATTATCCTACTTAGTACATCTACATATGATTTCTTAACATGATCAAAAGTGATGGCCTACTACAATCCTTATTATCTGGCAAAACACACAGATAAATGTCAAGCACACGTTAAGTATATACGTTACATGTAAATGTATATAAATGCAGCGGCGGCTCCTCTGCTAAGGCAGAGGAGTGTTACCCCCTTACTCAAAAGGAAAACTAAAATATAATAACATATCGTTAGGGAGGAGGAGGAGCTGTGGCACGTCCCCCACCTTGACTTACACCCAATTTAAAAATGGTCCCAACTGGCAGTTCAACTCAATGCCTTTTCCTTGGAGGTTGGATTAAGGGTCGCTAACGGCCGGACTAGCTCAGACAAATTGGGTGCAAACACTTTTAATAACACAAGCCATATAGATTATTTTCTGGAGGACCTAAGGCTATGGCCCAGAGTGATTGATATGGCTGTGAGTTCTACTACCGACAGCGATCATAATCCCAAGCCTCACTTTGGTGTCGCCTTGGGGGGCATCTAGTTATCTCAAGCCTGTTCTAACTTTAAGAACGCTACTTCCAACAAAAGATATCCTGCGAATCAAGTGGCCAAAGGTGGTTCTGGATGAAGGCAAGCTTGAATTAATTAAACAAATCTTACTGACTTGCAAAACAGAGATCCTAAGTTTAACTAATCACCTGGGAGGGCTGGAAGTGATTCCGGCTTGCCACACTTGCCGTTTTGAGCAGTTGGCTATGCATTTTATCAAACCTATTCTCCCCCTCAAACCTGGACCAAAGACAGGAGCCCAGTTTGCTTGGTTTATTCAGGAGTGTCGAGGCCTTAGACGTCAACTATCCCTGTCTATTAAAACTAAGAACTTGAACTTAGTGAGAGAACTGCGGAGGTCCTATAAGTCAGCTCAGGCAAGAGTCAAAAGGGATTTGGACCACAACAGATGGAGGTTAATTGGGGAGGCCTACACCAGCAAAGATTTGCAGAATTCTGGCGTTTAGTTACCACAGGGAATGCCAATAGGCTATTACCACCGACCAATAATATGTTTATCTCAGCATGGTATGACTACTTTTATCTTTTTTATTCAGGGTCCTGTATGTCAGTTACACAAGAATCTCCCCCAGATTTTGCCCATGTCTCAGCTAAGGATTTTTTCTCTAAAAGGGAAATCAGGATGTGCATTGACTCAATCACTTAGGTAAAAGCCCCTGTATCTGATGGTATTCTGGATGATGTATTCTTATACGACAGAGAGAACTGGGCAAGCTACATTCTATCCTTATCCAACACAATGGCAGAGGGGGCCCTTGTACCCAATTCTTGGAAGGGAGCTGAGGTGATCCTGTATACAAGAAAGGCAATAGATCTTCAACCTGCAATTATAGATCCATCAGTTTTATAGACTGTATACAGAAGGTGTTCGCTTGTGCACTCCTTGCAAAGATACAGGACTGGATTAGTGAATATTACACCTTGACTCCCTTTCAAGCTGGTTTTAGACAAAAGATGAGCATCATTGACCAGGTGTTTCGTTTCCTTCTTCTGACTTGGAAGACTGTGGTCATCAGGCAGGGGAGCCTCCATGTGGCCTTTTTCAACCTAAAGACCGCTTTCGATCTCATTCCCAAGGAACAAGCTATGGCAAGTCTTAAAAGACACGAGACTTCCCCTGGAGATCTAATCTCTTATCATTTTCTGCCATGAGGCAAACTTTTCCAGGGTTCGCTGGGGTCGCCAGGGCTGGGTACTGGCACCCACACTTTTTTCCCTTTTTGTGAATGCCGTTGTTCATTCTCTTTCTTATGTCCCAGCAAACGCCCCTACTCTGGGGTAGGTAAAAGTTGTGACCCTATTGTTTACTGACGATACTTTGTTAGTATCAATAACACCAGGAGTGTTCCAGCTGTTCCTAAATTGTCCCTCTGGAAATGGTGAGTACCTTTGACTATCTAGGCATCACACTTTCAGAAGATATGTCATGGAAGCCTCACATGACCAAGTTGTCCCTGATGAATAGGCAAATAGTAGGGGCCCTGTTAAAAGAACATAGCACCTCCTTCAGCAAACGGGTGGCAGCTCAACTTCAGATCTACAATTCCAAAGCAGTAGATTCAGATCTTTATGGAGCTGAACTGTGTGGCTTTGAAGGGACAGATCCCCTCTTGAAATAAAAGGACATGCTTTTGAGGTGCCTGGTCTCGTTACCTCAGAGTATGCCACTCCACCCGTTAAGATTGGACTTGGGTATAGTTCCTATATAGATAAGGCCAAGCTATGCCCTCCACTGTTTTGGCTGTGCAGAAAGTTCACCCTGAGTTGCTCCTATATGCCACTGCTCGTATAGAAGTTAGTGCACTTGACTATTTCAATAAGATAGTTTGGATACGAAATGGGAAATCTCTATTAGCCGCAATTGGATTAGAGGGCTATTGGGATGATAAGGACTCAGCACTACTCCCTAGCAAAGATTTTGTCAAAAAGTAGTACTAAGACTGGGTAGCACAGGCTTCACTTATTAATCCGTCATGGGGGCGTCTAACTATGGAGTTCATGGATTTTAAACCAATCAGCTCATATGAACAATATTTAGACATTATCTAATCACCTTAAGACAGGAAACTGTATATGCAAGCTAGGTTTGGTTAGCTTCCCTTGAACTCTTTCGCAGGTTCTTGGCGCCACCCCTCCACTATTTCTCAGTTCTGCCCTAGCTGCGTTTCTACAGTAGAAACACCCACCCATGTTTTTTTAGCTTGTCCGCTGTACTCCTGCCCGAGAGCTAAATGGCTTAAACCAATTTGCAAGCAGCTGGGTACACGCTTTTATGTTGAAGCTCTTGGTATCCTTAGATCGGACCTCAAACTGGCAATTGCTTGCTCAGTAATAAAGGTTTTGGACCCATGTGGGTAACTAGAAGGAAACTGCTGAAAGAGTGAAATAGCTTAATTTCCTTCCATCTGCTTTAGCAGTTTATTAGATTGTTTTAATCTCACTGCTCATATTTTATTGACCGTTTTTAATGGTCTTGAGCGTAGAGTACCCCTAGTTTGAAGACAGCATAGCGGACCATGTCATTCACTTTTGAACAGGCTAAGGTTTTTGTTGTTTGGTCTTGTATTGTGCATTTATTTATTTATTTATTTATTTGTTTATTTAACCCCTTCAGTGCTGATGACAAAGCCAGCTCGTCATGGGCGTTACCTGCGCTACGCGGTGACGAGCTGGCTTTGTCATAAACAAGCCATTTTTTTATTTTCAGCGCACAGCGGGAAAACGCGGTAGCGCGGTAGGGGTTAATGAAACTTAAACCATAGCTCGACTGATTTTTTTTTTATTAGGCTACCAATGTGTATTGGTAGATTTTTTTATTTATTTGTATGAGCTGTATTGCACTTGTACTTGTATGGTCTTATGGCCGAAATAAAGCTTTATGATGATGAAATGATACATAGAGAGTGGAGCCAAAGATTACGCTGCTCCAATAGACCCACTGTCTATGCATTCTTAATGCTTCTCCATTCTCTCAACTTGCCCAGGTCTTCTCTGCAGTCTTCCCTTATACAGGGCTCGGAGTTCAGTGCACTATTCACTATTTGATACATAGTAAACACAATTGTGTGTGATCAGTACGCTTGTGCACTACACATCACTGTATGTGAGTGCAGGCAGCCGGAAGTCACGCAAACTGCGGTGTTTCCTAGATGTGCTGGGATGCGGAAGGGGAGAAGAGACAGAGAGCAGAGCAGCTGCTTGCTGGGAAATAGTTACACATGAAATGAAAACACAGGGATGATGGATGTCTGTGAAATCAGCTAAGAAGGGAGACAAGTTGTCATACAATCTGTTTTTAGCACCGGTGGCTGTGAAAGCTTTCACAGACAGTAGTCACAGCACTCCAGCCTCTCCTGGATGTCTCTGGCACCTGCCAGGGGCTCTGGCAGACAGAGGGGAGCCGCTTGGAAAATGTGTGTGGCAAGTGCATAGAGTTTATGCTTCCCCCCATCATTAGGATGATATTGGTATGCAGTGAGAAAATACACCAGCGAGTTTTGAGTTAATTTCAGAATGGTTGGTATATATGTTTTTTTGTCACTGGGCTGAGATGAATGGTGGTTTCATCTATTACTCCTCGAGACAGTTTCAAGTTTGGAATTCACAATTAACAGACATTAGCAAAGCCAATAAGCTTGCCAATAAGCTGATGCAATGGTTATATTTCTTTTTATTTGCAAATTTATACCATGAGAATAAAAACAAGCATTTACAATGCAACGGTCTCGCCTTCGGAAAAGTTAGAGCTATTGGCATTGTAAATGACAAACTTTTTATTTATGGGTTGGTTTTGAAAACAGATAAATAAATGGCATTGTCATTTACAATCCCAATAGCTTAATCTCTCGCAAATACGAGACCTATTGCATTTGCACCCACACACAGAGCCACACACACACACACAGAGCCACACACACACACAGATACACACACACACAGAGCCACACACACACACACACACACACACACACACAGAGCCACACACACAGCGCCACACACACACAGCGCCAAACACACAGAGCCACACACACACAGAGCCACACACACACACACACAGAAAAGTGGCTTCCACCTCACAATGCAAAAAGAACTCACAGAAATTAGCTTCCGGGACGAGAGCTCAAAGCAGACATCTGAAAAATAACGTGGTCTTGTGTTTTTTTTTTAAATATAATAAGCTAATATCCTGGAAGATATCACTGCCCAAACGAACATCATTGTCAGAGGACCATTTGAAGAAAAGCGTGGGTAGTGGGGAGCATTCCATGTAAATTTCGCTTCAAGTTTATCAATGCATTCTTAGATTCAGGTAATCTCAACTGTTGACGTGTTCGGTGTGGCAAGCTACTTTAGTAGGGTACAGGAATGGTTACTACACGGGGCAACCTTAGTGTCTAGCTTTTATAAAAATGAGGCTTTTTCTGCAACTATGAAACTAGCAACACACAATGGTTTGCAATCCTGACAAAGTCAATAGGTAACCAGGGAACTTGAAGAGCCAAAGAATAAGGGGGTTGGGGAGAAAGAGTTCGTAACACTTAGTCTCTTTGACACCTCCTGAGATGTAATGCACATCATGTATGACTGGGCATAAACTCGAATTTCACCCCAGCCCCTCCAAGCCTTACCCGCCGTTAAAGGTGTATGGGGAGAATCTGTGTTCTACCGGTCCACTGTAGTGATAGTCCGCTATGCGCAGACTCTCCTCGTGCCGCGGGATGGACAGCATTGTCTACCTCAACTCACACTGTACTCCGGGGCTGCTAACGTGCTGTTCCTGTTCACAAGCCCTTGAAAACTGCGCTGGATCTACCACTTAACCCACTGCTGAGGGCTGCTGGTTCTGTCTCATTACAAGATGGCGCGAAAGCGGAGGCGGATATCAGGTTCTGCTTCCTTTCGAAACCAAAAGATAGCTGCAATTATCACTGCTTCAACCAGTGTTAACAACTAACTGCCAGGAGGAGAGAACTACAAATTAAATTACACTTCAGAATGCTTTGGTTCCATGTATCCCTATACACCAAGTCCCGAAGTTTTTCTCTTGCCATCGGGGGCTGGTAGACCCCTGCCAAGAGCCGCAATGAGCCGACCATATCCTGTAGGGAAGCCTGCAATTTTAGCCACACGCTCGACTCCCCACACGACTCTGGGCTGCTACACATTCAAGTTCCTACCTAAAGGTGAGCCCGGGATCGGGACCCTCGACCCTCCGCCTGGACACCCTCCCAACTGTGTATTGCAATCACAACAATTGTCCTACCATCGGGGGCTGCTAGCCCCCCCGCATGGAGCCACAGTGCCGTACGTCCCCTATAGGGAAGCCTAGAATGAGTGGAGGCACTGGGTAGATCACCTAATAAGTCCTCTTTTTATGGCCATGGTTTGGAGACGGTGTACACAGGCAAAGAGAAAGTTGTTTGGGAAGTGGAGTGGACAGTACCAGCTGATGGAGAGACCAGACTGCGCACAGGAACGTGGTAAGAAACGAGAAAAAGAACAGTTGAGATAGTGACAAACGTATGACAATACCTCGACAGATGTATTATCGAAAGACATATAGTGCAACAGTTAGTTAGGTGCCGAGTATACGGAGTTAAAGCATAAGGAAACGTAGTTTGAGTCAGCTGCATGGATGCCGCAGGAAACGAGCATCTTGGAGACCTACGTCACGCGCTGTCTAAGCGCCTTTATCGAGAGCTCGTCCTTTTTAGATCCCCAACAGGCCGGTTTCCGTCCTCTTCACTCCACGGAGGCGGTCATCGTGGCTGTTATGGACACTTTAAGAACAGGTGCTGATAACAACATCTTTCAAGCCCTCGTCCTGCTGGATCTGTCGGCGGCTTTTGACACGGTCGATCATACTATATTGATCGACCGTGTCAACAATGCCGGCATCCAGGGCGTAGCCCTCGATTGGGTCAGATCTTTTCTTGACAAGCGTTCCCAAGCTGTACATCTCTCCACCATTTCTGCTTCTTATTCTCCCCTGTCCTGCGGAGTCCCTCAGGGCTCCGCCCTATCCCCTTTGCTTTTCAATCTGTATATGCAGCCCCTTATAGTTTCCCTTCGCAAATCCTCTGCAACAATTTTCAACTATGCGGATGATCTGCAGTTGATCTTTCCCATAGACACCTCCCTGTCCTCCCGTACCAGTTTTCAAACCACCATGTTAGACATCTTAGATTGGATGTCTCACAGCCAGCTCAAACTAAATCCCACAAAGACTGAGCTGGTGCTGGTGGGTGGATCTGCCAATCCTTGGAATGACAGCTTCTGGCCCCACTCACTTGGGATCCCTCCCCGTCCTGTCAACTCCGTAAAAAGCCTTTGTGTAGTCATCTCTGGTGACCTTTCTATGAAGCCTCAGATTGGCGCTGTAACATCATCCTGCTTCTTCCATCTGCGTAGGATACGCAAAATCTGTAGATTTCTCACCAGAGATGCACTTATCCTTGTCATCTTGGCTCTTGTAATCTCTAGAATTGACTTTGCTAACACTCTATATGCAGGGATCCCCGCCTACCAGCTCCATAGGCTGCAGCTGATACAAAACCAGGCTGCTCGCTTAATATACCATCAGCCTAAGCATCAGCACGTTTCGCCGCTATTACGGAGCCTGCACTGGCTCCCGGTGGCCAAACGCTGCACTTTCAAGCTTGGCTGTACAATATTCAAAGCCCTTTCCAATTCCGCCCCTGCCTTCATCTCTTCTAGCCTGAAGCGGTACACACCCACGAGAGATCTTCGCTCTTCCGCCGATAACCTTCTGCTTATCCCTCAAATTCGCCGCAAAAAACATGGCGGTCTTCGCTTCTCTTTTCTAGCCCCCAAACTTTGGAATTCCCTTCCGTTCTCTTTTCGCCACTGCACTAACTACGAATGCTTTCGTAGAACACTGAAGACGTTTCTCTATCAGTTGGCATTTGAGTAAACTTCTGCCCTTGCCCTCCGCATTTGTTATGAGCGCCAAGAAACCTTTTCGGTGAACGTGCACGGTATAAAATATTTTTAACATAACATAACATAAGCAGGAATCAGAGGGGTTATTCGGGAGCAGGTTTTTGCTGCTGCAGATTCTGATTCTCTGTGTTAAAAGGTGATGTGATCGCTAACAGGAATTACCCATTTTTAGTTTCTAAAGCAGGAACAAAGCATATTTCTACTTTATACCTCCATGTTATGTGTTCTCATCCTTATCTAAAATTTGAGAACCATTTGGCCAAATACAGTACTGATAGACCACTTTGATCCACCCATTCAACGAGATTCTCAAAACGGCAAAGTTTTGATAGATTCGAGAAACATGTAAGAATATAAAACAAGAGAGGAGCGCTCCACACCACCATGTTTCTCCGAGGTCAAGCAGAAATGCCTTGGAGAAACGCCCCGTCATTTTCGGACTGGGGGGCGTGTTTTTTTTCTCTCCTCTTCCCATTGGCTGGAATGTGAAATTCCAGCCAATGGGAAGAGGAGAGAAAGAAACGAAAAAACACACCCCTCAATCCTGAAAAGACGGTGCTTAAATTAATGGACAAACCTCTTCTCCAATGGCTGGCCAGCATTTAGGAGGCCAGCCAATGGAGAAGAGGGGCGAGTTAAAGCCCCACACTAAGAAACATAAGATCTCGCTGGCGAGACTGCGCAAGTGCAGCCTACGCAGGCCGAGACCTAAAAAGGACACTTTTTGTTACCTAACTGTATCCACTCTATGCTTGTAATGAAAATGTTACATTTAAAAGACTTACACTGATGTCATCATTTTGCTGGTGATGTTTTAAATAACATATCTTTCAATTGTGCCAAGAATTTTAATATTATGATTTGTGAAGGAGGCATGACCACCTAACAAATCATACCTCAGACAGCTAAAATATTACAATATCAGTTAAACATTTCCTAACATCAACTTTAAAAAGGAAATGGAAAATTTGTTACCATTTAACTGAGAACCCAAACTACAAGCAAATAATTAGCCAGTAAAGTTGATATAAGTTAACTTAAAAAAAATACACCATCAGCCAGCTTTGTCACTGAAGAGAAAGAAAATATTTTTAGGCATATGTGTGCAATATGCACAGTTTTTGTGCAGTCATTGAAAGCGAAGGGAGTTAAGAGGTGAAGTGCGTTGAGCTGTTGTCCCATGCTTTCCGCTGTTATAGGTGGAAGGAAAATATGAATGACAATTTAACAGACCATGGATGAAGCCTGTTGAATAAGAGCCCCTATATGAATGTAAATTATATTATTATATATGATTTACGGAAAAAAGCCATAGGTCTGGCTAAAGATGTCTCAACTGCCATACCTAAACACAGAAAGCAAGAATGAAGACCCAGGAGAGCAATTAACAGATTCACCTTTAGTGGCATAACAAACAAGCCTACAGCTCTGGTCATGACTAGGCCTGGGTGTGAAATTCCACTGCGCTTGCAGAGTTTTTCCCACTGCGCGCAACATGCAGAGTTCCGAAAAAACTCAGCAGAGTGTAGTTTTTTCGTCACTGACGCTCGCCAAAGTTAAGTTGGCGAGTAAGGAAATTCTTATTCGAGTCCACCTCAGAGCTAGTTTCTCAATGCGGGCGGTTGTGGATTGTTGCTACTGCTCGAGTTGAGAAACCTTCCATTCATGTTGAGGAAACTGCCACTCAAGTAGAACGTCTACTCGGGTGGCAGAAAGAAGCAGCGCCCTCTTGAGCTGTGAATAGTGCCATTCGCACTGATTTTACAGCGGGGACAAACACCCGGTGCTAAAAATCAGCGCCACGTAACGCACTCTGCCGCTTGCGGAACTCAGCGTAGTGCAGTTGAGTTTTTTAGTCACTTAGTGGAGTTTCGCAATGGGGAAATCCACAGACTGCACCCAGGCCTAGTCTTGACAAGATTTTTTTATGGCAATATTAAATGCATTACAAATTTCATACAAAAATGAGAATGTATGTATATTTTTAAGTTTCACCTGTAATGGTGCTTGCACAAGTATTAGATTTAGTGAGTAATGGTGCTGGCAAACAGATTGTATCCAATACATACAGCTTAGCTATAGGAAGGGGCTTTAGGTCAGCCTTTTTCAACAATTGTCTTTTGACATTGTTAAACACATCTTGGATCATCCCACAGTAGCATTTTATTCTCATATCTCCCTATTAACGTCGATGTGTCATTTTGTTTTTTGTGGAATATATGAGGACATTGAAAAGCATACTCTATCATAGCACAATAAATGATTCATCTTATTCATGTATTGTATATATGAAGCAATTGTTTTATTTTGCACTGCAGCAGAAATTTCTTATATGTTTACATAATTGGCGGACTAGGAGACATATGTCTCTGTTCAACCCAAAGATGTGAAAATCAGTCCCCTTCCACCTTGAGCACTATTAGATTGCTACTGGCTATAACCAGGAAACCAGAAGTATTAATAAACAGCTGGCAGATGTTCTCAAAGGAAAATGCAATTGCTTGAAAATTGAAGTTGTGCTATATTGCAAAAAATGTCCTCATAGGAGAATACAATGGATTGGAAGGCTGAAGTTGAGCTGTACTACCAACAGACGTCCTCACAGGAAAAGGAGGACTACAGTTGTACTAGAGAGAAGACAGGTATGCTCACATGAATGTATAATGTGGGGGGAGAGAGGACTGGAACTGTGCTAAACAGTCTCATAAAAGATTAGTGGTGAAGGAAGGCAGGAGCGGGTATACAATTCAGAGAATGGGCAGCACATTCTGGGTGTCTCAGCTCCTTATGGATGAACACTTAAAGGTTCCTTCAGTTCAATGATTTCCCTGCATTCTATTATTTGTAATGTTGTATTAATGGCTATACACAGGAGTTTCAATACCAGACCAAAAACAAATAAACGTGCCTTTCATGCACAATTCATATATAAGCTTCAGGAGTGAATTATGCAACCATATTTATTCTGCGAAAATGGGAAATAATACTAGCGCTGTACACAACAAGGGCATGAGTGTGCACTGGCATCTTGAGAACATGCATAATGCACTGCCCTGCATCTACGCCCAAGTTTTCCACAGCCCCAGACAAGTGCTGGAAAGCTGAAGTGTCCCTATTCAGCCTACAATTGTCCTCATAAGAAAGTACAATGGAGATGGAAAGCTTGCTGCACACTACTGCAAACAGTTATTTTCAGAGGAGAATAGGGCACTGGAAAGCTAAAGTTGCACTATTCTATCAACAAAGGCCCTCACGAAGAGTGCAGTGGAGATGGAAAGCTACAGTTCTAAAATACTACCAACAGAGGTCCTCACAGAATATACATTCTAGATGGAAAACGTGTTGCGCTCTACTACCAAGAGGGGCCCTCAAAGACGTGTGCAATGCAGATGGAAAGTTGCAGTTGTGCTATACTGCCAACAGAGGTCCTCACAGAAGAGTACAATATAGATGGGAAGCTTGTTGTACTCTACTACCAACAAAGATCCTCTCAGAGACTGCAATGGAGACCAACAGAGGTCCTCACAGGAGAATACAATGGCGTCATAGTCCTTCCTGGGAGTATACTTACACTATAGCAGTGGGAGGTATGTAAGCAGCACACAGCACTGAAATATTGATAAAATACATACAGCACTGCTTTGCACAAAGGTCCAAGTTTTCCTAATGCAAGTACAATATACAAAGCTTATACCTTCTGCAAGATCACATTTACCATGGATTGACTTCAATCATTAAAATGTTCCTTTCCTTCAAGACATTAGGATGTACACATCAACATAGAATAGCAGGTGCACAACCATTACGGGAGGACTAACATGTTTGATTTTTTGCAAACAATGAATATATGTAACTGCAACACCAATGTATTGGAAAGACGTACAAGGGTTGCAAAGCTGCTGCAGTTTCTCAAGTCATCACTTGAGGTCCCAAAGCTGGTTGCTAGTGATGGGTCTGCATTTCAACTTACAGTAAAAATCTTGAGTAATAAGGAAATAGTTGACGACACCCTACTATATATAAGGCTAGCAGTCACTGGGAATGACAAGTGTTTAAAAGTTCTATTATTGGAAAACTACTTTTTAGGTGCAGTTGTACATATGCAAGGGTAAAATGCAGTCACTCAGAGTGAAGGTATCCAGTGGTGCGGTCCATTGACCTATACTTTGTGTTGTGCTGCGAGGAAGCATTATTTGAGTGACATTTAAACAGATCAATCGTGAAAGAGCGTTGATAGACAGCCTCTATACATCTTGTTCATTGTTTGGAAAACATGAGATTGGCATGCCAGCTAAAGCTGTCTTTAGGCCAGACCCCCAAAAAATTATAGGATCCTCTCCCGCCCCATGCAAAATATGCTAAGTGCTAAGGAGCACCAGAGATGTCGCATCCCATCTCATAGTTGCCTCCAACCAAACGCTTCAGTTATAAAGGCTACATAGTTCAGGCTTTCCACACACAGATTAATGACAGTGGGTGCTGTTTATGTCTGCACTGTGGAGCCAGGCTCCCTGAGGGTGTGGGGGAGCCTGCACCACAGGGGCTGGAGCATTGTGGGTTACATCTCCCGCCCTAAGCTACATATTGTCACTCTGGTGAGTGCCATGGCCTCGAATGGGATTATCTGCTCCTCAATGGTTTTAAACAATGCCTGGTATCCTAAACAAACCTTGCACGACAGCAGAGCACCGTGACAAACCCAGCCATAGGAGCAGCCGTAGCATGGCTGGCTGGCACGTCGAGGACACGTCCGACTATATTTAGATGTCTCCGAGTTGCCACGGCACATCATTCTTGAGCTGGGTAATCATACCAGCTCACTGGAGCACATGCCGCCTGGCAGTCATGCTGAACGATCATGCCACACTGATAGAGGCGCTCAAGGGAAACTGTCTTTTCTTTTCCACTCAGTCAGGATGTTGACACTAAAGCGCCGGGGCCACCTCAAAAAGCTGCGAAGCACATTCAGGTCCGACGTGCTGCTTACGTATGGGATGACGCACAGAGTTGTCAGGTCTGCTCCAGAGAGTGGCAGCTTCCTTAAAGTGGATGACTGCACAGTTAGAAATTTACATTCGCCCCAGTAACTGCCTCAATTCATGACGTCGGAGTTGTACTATTAATGGCGTTCTTAATTATGCTCAGATGTATGCCAAACCATGCCATCAATTTTCAACAGGGCAAGCTATCAGTGTGCAATGTGCAGCCAGTGCAGTAGCACTAGGGCCCAGGTGGATGGGGGCCGTGCTTGACTGGCACCATAATGCCGCACGCTCAGGTCTTTGTTTGCGGCTACCTGACAGGGGCCTGGCTCCTTATCTTGTCTTGCTTTGGCGGGGAGGGGGGCACAAGGGGTGCTAGAGCTTCAGCAACTGACCGTCTTTCTGAAGATACATAGGCGGGCGGGTTCCTGCCCTCATTATTTGCCCCATTTACTATTGGATGAGTGCCGCGTCAGTCATCCAATTACGAAGCACCATGAGTTTCAGGAAGTTCTCTAGGGAAGGACACAAGGCTGCGAGCACGTGCGGTGTGTAGAGATTGCTGTGTGCAAGCTGGCCACCATGCAGCAGTCTTAGCCTCACTACTGACCTGGGTCCCTGGCAGCTAAGCACTACTTCTGGGCCCCGTTCTAAAGGCCTAAACCAGACCCGTCTGTCTTGGAGGGTGGCAAAGGTCACGGAAATATATTAGCATTATGAGCGCCACTTCTGCAAAGTCTCTGCATGGCATGATGAGCAGAGTTATGTCTTCTAAAATTCGAAGGGAACGTGTTCAAATGTCCTGGACAGTGACAAGAGGGGGTCATTGTTTCAGAAGATGTCATGACCTTCTGGCCTCTTTCTAAGTGCACCTGTAACATCCTGTTGCTCTTAACGTGTTACCGCGCAGTGTTTTGTACACGGCATGTGATACCATCAGATTTTGATTTGTTCGTGAATGTGTTATTGATATTAAGTATCTTGGCCCTCACTCTGAACTGCCCAGAACGGGTATCACCAGACAAAGCACAGGATTCTAAGACCCAGGATTACTGAGTATGCGAACACCAGGCCCGCTTTTACCAGGTGTGGAAACGCATCCGGTGAAACCACTGGTGCTCCAGGCCAGAGGCATACTGCAGAGCAGTGGCGGATGGTGACTTTTCAAAGTGGTGGGCGTTAAAAATGCCCAGGTGCATCATACATGTATGCTGCATGTGTTTTATACGCGCTCAGCCACTACATAGAGTGCAGCTAAGCCTGACAGAAGGTGGAGAAAATAGGACACTGGGCAAATGGCGTTAAGTCGGCTATCTGTTAAGGTGGTGTTTCTATCTACTACATCACCACTTTCAAAGACAATGAGTGCCACTGAATTCAGCATTCTTCGCCTGATTTACTAGGTGCACGATATTTACTCATGCACAAACCGACACGGACGAACACAGCAGACACACGCTGGCACCCTCACACAGTCAAAACAGAACACACACGTACTATTGCAGACCACTCAACACAGCATACATACACATTGGCACAGACAACACAGTAACCTGACTTATTTTTTGGATACTAGCCCTCTCTACTCGCCAACATTGCTTCTTTATCTGCCCTGTCTTCTCGGCAGTTTTCCTTCATCTTCCCCTCTCTCTGGTCAGTATTTCCAACTTTCCAATAGTTCCAGTAATACCCAACCTGGTCTCCTTTTAGCAGAATTTTTGCTGTACACTTTTCTCTGACTGTACCACCCCATCTGTGTCCTTCTGAGTCTGGTAGACACCATCTGCCTCCGTGCACATTCAATTGCGCACTGTTTGTAATGATCACCTTTAGATAGCAATGCACAGCCCTGAGAGAACATTCTATACTTGGCCTCTTTGCTATAATGGTACTTATGTACTTTTCATCATGGTGAGCATAGCTGCCAAATCTCCCAGGGCAAATTGTGACTAGTTAGGCCACGCTTGTTTCTTTCTCAGAATTCTGTGACTTGTGAGAAAGTGGCTCTATATACACTGGACCAGAATAAGGTACAGTGTGTATAGGGTCCACAAACCCCAGAGGAATAACAGAAGTTAAAGTCAGGCTGACCTTACTCTCAAAAGTGGTAGCTTGGTCGAGCAGTAAGGCAGTACCAGATGACAGTGTAAAGCATTTGTTGTACACACTCAGTCAGCAAAAGGTTTCACACACTCAAGTACTGAACTCCAGGCCAATTGTTTTTATATCAACCGATATAGTTGTTTTATTTTTAGAACCAACAGGTATAAAAATATACTTTTCTCGATATGAGTACTCTCATGTAATTACTTTGCAAAGAGGCAATAAACTTTGTGAACACAATAGATACAGGGGTTGCAGTAGGCAACACAATTCTAGACACACTATAGCATTGAGCTCAATGGGTTTTCATCATATATGTACAGTTGATTACTTTGTAGATTACTTTGGTAGTTCTAGGACTGGATCCTAGGTTCAGTCCTAAGGTCTCTAAGCTGAAACCAATTTAGTAAAATCGTTTTAGTTATGGTAGTGATTTTTCAGGAACATAAAGCTGTTTTAAAAGTTAACACTTAGAAACTGTTCAATGAAAAACTGGCAATGTTATCCAATGGGAAAAAATTCAGGTTGCAGGTAAAGTATGATTTAGTTACTTTTGTAATCCAGTACTGGGCTCCTGGGTCCAGCACTGGGGTCTCAACTTAAAACAGGTGAGTAATTGCGTTTCAGTATCTCGTATGATTTTTACAGAATATTTCAAGTTTTCAAAAGTAGACAGAAGAAATTTCATAGAAAAGCAGACAATGGATTCCTGTGGAGAAAATACAGATTACTAGTAAACCCGGTAAGGATAATTTTTGCGGCTCAGTACTGGGCTACAACTTACAGTACTGGCTTCTCCCCTGATCACAGGTGAGTACTTCGGAATTCAGAATTCGGGTGATTTTATATGAATATTTTTCGTTTCCAAAATTTCACACTTAAAAGATTTTTCGAGTCAAACCAGTCAATGTTATCCAATGGCAGGTAAGTGAGTTATCGGTTTCCAGGTGAGTACTTGGCTGGTGAAGTTTGGGTTCTGGACATAGACTTCGGGGTCCCCCAGGGTCAGGTAAGTACAGTTGGTTCACCCCCAGCGGCACAGGGGCGGCCGGGTGCAGACAGGGCCGGACTAGCTACCGGGCAGTTGTGTGTGCTGTCGAGCAGGGGGATGATTTAGTTGATGGGGACCTGTGTGTGCAAAACGAAATTCGTTTTGCTTTTTTTATTTCAAAGCGCACGCAGGTCCCCATCAACAAAATAAGCCCACACCACAGAGAAATTGGCCCCCAGCTCGGCAGCGCACACAACTGCCCGGTAGCCAGTCCGGCCCTGGGTGCAGAGGTAGTTAGGCCCAATGTTATCCAATGAGGGAAAGGGGGCCTCCGGTTGGTGGCTGCTGGCTAGCAGGCCACGCGGCTGTGGGAGCTGGGCTCCTGGTCACTTGCTCAGGGCAAATGGGGAAGTAGGATAGAGCACAGGTTGCACTGCCAGGGGCAATCGAGCGGCTGGGTGCAGGGTGCTTTTGAGCCGTTGGGCGCTCAATGTTATTCAATGAGGAACTTGAAAAGGGAACAAAGGCTGCAGGCTCGGGGACGGAGGATCTTCTGGAGCGACCAACACTTCGAGGGGTAAGTTGGGATCTTGGAGGATAGGTAGGCACCCAGGAGTTGGGCACAGGGGGCCATGGGGTGCCGGGTGCAGGGGTGTCTTTTGAGGTCAGGAAATCTTACCCCCTGCTGGTCGCGGTCGGAGGGGTCCTCTGTCCTGCGGCTGCAGGCTTCGTCAGGATAGTTGAGGAGGTTCTTTGGACACTGGACTTCGGGTCCCAGTCGCCGGGGGGACGTCCTCGTGGTCCTGGATCACTCGGGGATGGGCCGGGCATGGCGGGTCGGGTGCAGAGTGGGTTGGTCCGGAGCTTCCTGGCTGGTACAAGGGGTGTTGTTGCAGCAGAGCCTCTGCTGATGGGAGTCCCAGGCTTTAAGAGGGTCAAGGCAGGCAGGTCCTCTGGGTGTCCCAGGGTTGCTGTCCGCAGGAGTCGCCGGGATTAGGCAGGAGCAGGTTCCAGGATTGACAGGCCAGTAGGGCTGGGGCCAAGTCAGTTGTTGTCGTCCTGTTGTTAGCAGCTGCACGGCGGGTCTTCTTCTTCTTGATTTTCTTTCTTCTTTTCTTATCGGGATCTGAGGAAGGAAGGTTCAGGCAGCCCCTAAATACTGAATTTAGGGGCATTTACAGGTAGGGCAAGGACAGAGACCAATAGGTCCCTGTCCTTGGGTGGGCACACCCCCTAGCCTACTCCTCTCCTGTAGGAGGGGGGCAGGAGTCTAGCTGTGATTGGGCAGGGCTCCCCATCTCAAGAGGGCCGGAGCCCGGGGTCATGCTTCACCTCGTCCCCCCCACCTGAGGGGTGGGGTTGGCACAGGCTGGCCCCCCCCCCTTCCTGACATAGTTTTTCCCGCCAGTATTCCCACCAGAGTGGGGGTCAGGACTGGTAGGGGCCAGCTGCTGGGTACAGAAAATCGTCTGGAGAAGCTCACAGAGGTGGTATGCCATTGAAGCTTCCCCCTGCCCACCCTGGGGGAGGAGACCTAGCACCTTGCCCAGGATGTGCATGGTTGCAGGCCCAGGAGAGCGGGGGGGGCTCTCCACCCAGGGGTCTAGCAACATGTCTGCTGTGTGGCAGCTCCTGCAGCCACTCAGCTCAGATGTGGATTGTAGGTTAGGTTTTCAGGGGGCATCTCTAAGATGCCCTCTGGTGCATTTTACATTACATTCTACACTGGCATCAGTGCGGGTTTAATGTGCTGAGAAGTTTGATACCAAACTTGTCAGTCTTCAGTGTAGCCATTATGGTGCTGTGGAGTTTGTAATGACAACCTCCCAGCACCATGTACTCTTAATGGCATCACTGCACTTACAGTGCCCAGGAATGGCCCTGGATACTGTGGGGGCACAGGGCTCATGCACCTGTGCCCACACCTCTGGCATAGGGCACCCAGCTAGAGGGGTGACTGAAGTATGCCAGGGCAGTGGGTTCTGTGGGCATGGCACACAGGGATGTGTGCCATGTCGACTCTTTGTTTGGTTCTGTACTTAGACACAGCCTGCAAAGGCAGTGTGTGGGTGTCAGGGTACAGGGCCCCTGAGGATGGCACAATAAGTGCTGCAGCCCTCAGGGGTCTTCTCTGGTCACCAGGCCCTGGGTACCTAGGGTACCATTTACTAGGGGCTGACAGGTGACCAGAGATGTCAATTGGGTTTTAGTTGTAACACAGTTTTAGGGAAGGAACACCGGCTCTGGGTACCTGCTTGGCAGGAGCCTAGGACACATTCAGTCAAAGCACATCAGCAATCAGAAAAAAGTGGGGGCATAGAAAGATGGCACTTTCTCACACTTGTAGTCTTGGTTGTATGCGGGTATATGACTATGAGTCCCAGATTATAAGAAAAAAGTCCAGACAGGCTTAAATAAACATGCATAAGATTGGTACCTTCAGTGCAGGTCAGTCTGGGCCCGGGGTTTGCAGAATAGTTCATATTGTTAATTTAAAGATGTATGGTGTAATCCTGCTGCCCCTGCCCCTCCCCCAGTGGAATTGTTCACCATCAAGACACAGAAACAAGCAGAGTTATTAAATCCGAAGCCAACTCCAGAGAATAAGAACAACAAACTCGGGGCCACAGGGAGGGCCCGCCCTGAAAGTGCGGGAACCCAACCCCAAAGCAAGGAACAGGAAAAAGAACAAGGAAGGAACCCGCTTGAAAGAAAAACCCAGTGTAAACGCACAAAGCCATACCAAGCGAATCTTTATTTAAACATAGCTGGGCAAAGGGCACACTGCACAAACAGGCGGGTGTTGAGCAGCGGAAAGAACTCATGTGCAACCATTATGTTATCTTTCATTTTAAGACAATAATATATATGCAAATGCTAGTACAAATGATCCTGTAATGTCTGCAATTTTACCCAATTTTACCCAATTGAGAATTCCACAGGGGCTCAGAGGCACTGGGTCAATGCAGAAGTAGTGTTTACCTTCCTTGCACCGTGCAGGCTTTGTTACCGATTGTCTTTCTCAGCGCGATGCTCTATCTCCAAGGCTCAAGCTGCTGTCTACTGACGCCAATGCGAATCTATCCAATCCTGCAGCTGCTCTCATGAGAGAAGCGGCAGGATTGGATGGGGCAGGCTAACCCAGAGCCCTTTATGCTACTGGGAGTCTGTGTCCTCAGTCCCCAGTTGTTAACACAGCTTCTGGATTGATGCAGCCAGAAGTCCACATGTCAGACTGGCTGTCTTCCGTCAGCCAGCCAATCCAACAATCTGGACCTTCTCACTGCAGTGGGGGAGGAGCTAAAGTTCCCCCAATTACCCCCCAGGCGGTCCCGCATTCTGCACTGCCACAACACCCTCCAGAGCCCCAGCACGTGACCACTGTCAGCACCATCAGAGCAGGTTATAAATCCGGGCAACAACAGCTTCAAGGAATGGGACTAAACTTGTGGTTTTTGACTAGATATTTATGGATCCCGCAGATTATTCTGGTGACTTCACCTGGTCCCTGGCCCGGAGTATTTTGGGGGGGAAACACCAGAATCTAAATTACCTACAATAATATAAAGCCCCATCTCTGTCTTGTCATCAATATGAGGAAAAAAATTACAACATACGGCTTTCCCTGATTTACTTTCGTAATGATTAAAATAGTGTATATGCTAGTTTCAAATGTCAAAATCATTACATAGCAGGAAAATTGCCAACCAAACACCAATGACCTTTACTGACTTTAAAAATTGTCATACAAAGGAGAAGGTTTTGCCATCATCCGCAAAAGTTCCCTCTGATTGCCAACCACTGACTCATACAACGCCTCGCCCCCAATGGAACATATTCACTTCCAGATCCAGACCAACCTCAGAACGGCGCTCCACGGAACACTCGCCTACAGACTACCTGGCTCCGGCACCCGTTCACCAACGTCATCGCCGACCTCATTGCATCCCACGCCCTCGCCTCCACACACTACATATTACTCAGAGACCTGGACAACCACAGCGACCCAAACCGCACCTCCCTCCTAGAGTACATCACCAACCTAATGCTGAAGCAACTTATCTCCGGCCCCACCCACACAGCGGGGGACACACTCGACCCCATCTTCGCAGGAGAAAATAACATCTTCAGCCACACCACAGAACTGCTCTGGACTGATCACCACTTCATCCATTTCTCCTTCATTAAACCCACCGCACACAAACACACACACCACCTCCCATGCAGAATCTGGAACAAAGTCTATGAAGAACACCTCACCTCCACACTCACGTACACTCCACCCCCAACTACGACAGACGCCAACACCGCAGAAAGTAACCTCCACCAATGGATCGCCAACTGCTCGAACACACTCGCCCCCCCCTCCAGAACACCATGAGATGACACAACAAGATAGCTGACTGGTTCACAATGACAGTCCAAGAATCCAAGCGCTCCTGCCAGTGACGGGAAAAGTCATGGAGAAACAGCAAATCCCCAGAAGCACACTCCGCCTACAAAACAACCACCACGGCACACCACTAACTCATCAAATCCACAAAGAAAAACTTTTTCCAGGACAGAATCCTCCACAACGCCCACAACTCAAAGGAACTCTTAGCCATCACACAGGAATTTGCCAAACCCAACAGCAAACCAACTGACGTCCCTCCCTACCAAAACTTCTGCAACAGACTCAGCTCCTTCCTTCACCTCAAGATCAAGACGTTCTACAACAACTTTTTCCACAGGGCTGCAACAGTCGAACAACTGTTAGTAGCCTGAGCTACGTCGAACTATCAACTGCTCCCTCGAGACCGCCACATTACCCGAAAACTGGAAGAGCGCCAAAGTCAACCCCCTTCTAAAGAAGCAGACCCAACGGACCTCAAGAGCTTCAGGCCCATCTCACTGCTCCCTTTCGCAACCAAGGTAATTGAAAAGGCAGTGAACATCCATCTAGCACACTTTATTGAAACCAACAACATCCTAGGCACCTCTCAATCTGGGTTCTGCAGAAACCACAGCACAGAGATCGCTTTCTTCGCCGCCACAGATGACATCCGTGTTCTCCTCGACCAAGGCAAAATGGCAGCCCTCATCCTCCTTGACCTACCAGCAGCATTCAACACCGCCTCCCACCGCACACTAGCCACCAGACTCCATGATCCCGGCATCCAAGGTAAGGCCCTAGACTGGCTATTATCATTCCTCACAGACAGAACACAAAGAATAAGGCTCCTGCCCTTCCTTTCTGAACTGACACGTGTCAGATGCCGAGTACCCCAAGGATCCTCCCTCAGCCCCATCCTTTTCAATGTCTACATGACCCACCTCGCTCCCATTGTCAGAAACCACACGCTCAACATTGTTGCGCTGATGACACCCAGCTCATCTCCTCCCTCACCAAGGAACCTGACATCACCAGGCACAACTTCCATGAAGGAATGAAAACCGTCGCAACCTGGATGAGGAACAGCTGCCTGAAACTCAACTTGGAGAAAACAGTAATGACCAATTTATTAATTCATCTGTTGTTGGTTAAGGTTTATTCCTGCATTTGCAGCAGGGAGGCAACGCACATCTGCCCTCAAGGAGGAATCGCTGCTGCTGCAGAGGCGCTGCCCCACACCCAATCTGGCCCATCCCACTGCAGTGCGGGAGGAGCTAAAGTTCTCCCAATAACTCCCCAGTCAGTCCCAGAAGTCCTCCTCCTTGGCTCCACCCCCTCCGCAAGGGGCGACACCTGGTGGCCCCCCTCCCTGGGAAACCCACCCACCCCAACAGACCATGCACGCAACCTCAGCATCATACTGGACTCATCACTCACCATGAATCGGCAGATCAACACCGTCTCCTCCACATGCTTCAACACCCTCCGCATACTACGCAAGACATTCAACTGGATCCCCCCCGACTCCAGGAAAATAGTCACTGACACACTCGTCACCAGCAGACTGGACTACAGCAATGCCCTCTATGCCTGAATCAACAAAAAACTCGTCCGCAAACTCCAGACCGCCCAGACGCGGCAGCCAGACTAATCCTTGATATCCCACAACACAATCACATCGTCTAACACTACTGCGACCTGCACTGGCTCCCCATTGAAAGAAGAATAACTTTCAAGCTGCTTATACACGCCTACAAGGCCCTGCACAACACCGGACCCCAATACCTCAACGACAGCATCACTTTCCATGCCCCCAAGAGAAACCTCCGCTCAGCCGACCTCTCTCTAGCCACCGTCCCATGTTTCTACAGGACCAGAGCAGGTGGAAGGTCCTTCTCCTACCTCGCAGCCAAGACCTGGAACATTCTCCCCCTCCAGCTCCGGCAAAGCCCGACACTGCACCAATTCAGGAAGGACCTCAAGACCTGGCTTTTCGGATAACCCCACGGAGCTGTTCACACCCATCCCTCAACGACTTGAGACCCTAACAGGTGAGTGGGGTGGCTTCCAAAACCCTGCTTGATTGATTGATTGATACAAAGTGCAAATGTGAAGCTAATTTCTAAGAGATGGCACTAGTAACTGTGAGAATGTGATTTGCCTAGCATCACACAGTTGGGTTATGTGAGGATGTAGGAAATCACACACACAATTGCTGAAATAAACTTACTGGCCACTAGAGGGCAACAGCTGCTGACGAGTATCCTGGTACATGCAGATGGCGCAGGTCACACAGCTGTGCGCATTGATGAGCTCTTGAGTGGACATGGAGAGAGGAACCGAAACCAGATAGATATGCGTGCTGCCTATAATCTAGAACATTTCTTTTGAAGAGTACTGTGGCAGGCATAAAACAGCCATTCATTAGAACCGGTATTTTTGTATCATGTGCAGCGTGTGGCTCCCGTGATAGGAGTCCTTGAGATGTAGAGTTGGATGTGGGCAGTGCAATTAAGTATATTTTTGGCATGTAGACTTGCTACAATCCGAGCAATACATACTTCCACTAGTGCAGACACAGACTGACCAGACCGAAATCTACCTACTCACTCACAGGCCCACGCCTCAGAATGGCTGGTATAGCAAGGACAGAGTCAGTCTCATGCCAACCATAGCCATATTGTTCTGGTCTCTAGTAGAAATCAGTTTGTTAGTAGAGAACCTGAGAGTTCATTCACATTCTAAGCTGTGCATTACGTATGATAGTGCATGCCCCAGCTCTATCCACGTGCACTGTCCATTCTGCCACTGCACCATTTTCCCTGTAGGTTGCAGGGTAGACGGTTGCTTTCAGAGTTGGATGAGCTGCCATAGCATAACCATGAGACCTTTCATGGCCCTTATTCTTTGCAGCGTCCTGCAGTGTGGGCTGGCTTGAACATTCTTAGTAGGGCTGGTTCTGGTTCCAGTGTGACCCTAGACTGTTTGAGAGTTCAAAGACGTGTGACTGAATTTGGCCCTGCTTCTCAGAGACAGCATCCTGTTGTAACATCTTCAAATTTAGCCCTGCGCAAGTGCATGATCATATAGCGGGCAACAGTCTGAGTTCAAAGGTAACCTCATTATGAAGGCCTCATGTCTCTTGGAAGAAAAGAGAACAGAGCAAGTGCATTGTTTACTGGCACCCAGCCCATTTTGGAGGCTACATTACTCAAGCAGGGATGGACTGGGCAGAAAATAGGCCTAGACCCCAAACTAAAAGTAGTCCACATTTATGAACTGAGCAGTAATCACTGTGGCCCACGTTTGTAAATATAAGGCATGCTTTCTGGGTTGTCTCTGGGGGTAGGTAATCTCAGGTATTTGTATTTGCTGCCGACAATGTGTATGGTAATATCAGAGAAATGTGGCAGATAATTAATTATATTCCGTCCCTATGAAAAAGATAAAAATAATAGCACATCTTTGCTGTTCTTCCCATAACATCCGATTGGGCCATCAACCCTGCATGCGATTAGATAACAGCATTCGCAGCATTTCACAGGGTAATATGCTACTGTCACCTAGCTTCTATTTAAAGATATTAACAACACTGTTATTTTGACCGAGCCACGCCACTCACCACGGACCTCCTCTGAATCAGCCTGCTGAACCGCTGCTGCTCGCCGGACCCGCTGCGCGGGTCCCGCTTCGCGGTGTCAGCGGCTGTTTGTATCTTTGCAAGGGCTTTCAGCTGGTGACCGGCAGGGCTGCGAGGAAACTGCGGGTGGACTCCACGGACCAGGAGTCCCCGCGCGCCCGTTTCCAGCTGGGCTCCTCTCCCTGCCGGCCCCGCCCCCATCCACCGCATCTATTTAGTGGCTCTCTGCCCTTCCCTCGGCGGATTTGTTATTTTGACCGAGCCACGCCACTCACCACGGACCTCCTCTGAATCAGCCTGCTGAACCGCTGCTGCTCGCCGGACCCGCTGCGCGGGTCCCGCTTCGCGGTGTCAGCGGCTGTTTGTATCTTTGCAAGGGCTTTCAGCTGGTGACCGGCAGGGCTGCGAGGAAACTGCGGATGGACTCCACGGACCAGGAGTCCCCGCGCGCCCGTTTCCAGCTGGGCTCCTCTCCCTGCCGGCCCCGCCCCCATCCACCGCATCTATTTAGTGGCTCTCTGCCCTTCCCTCGGCGGATTTGTTATTTTGACCGAGCCACGCCACTCACCACGGACCTCCTCTGAATCAGCCTGCTGAACCGCTGCTGCTCGCCGGACCCGCTGCGCGGGTCCCGCTTCGCGGTGTCAGCGGCTGTTTGTATCTTTGCAAGGGCTTTCAGCTGGTGACCGGCAGGGCTGCGAGGAAACTGCGGGTGGACTCCACGGACCAGGAGTCCCCGCGCGCCCGTTTCCAGCTGGGCTCCTCTCCCTGCCGGCCCCGCCCCCTTGGTAACTCGTGGTCATTATTAAGAGGTGTGGACATACCCGCGGCGCGGGAGCGCCGGGAGAAGCCCGGGACAAGGGCGGGACCGTCTGTGGCCGTCCGGGGCCGTAGGAGGCCGGGCTGGGCCAGGTTATTGACATTTTGTACTTGCCAGCCTATCCTATTGTGTTTTTAAATAACCGTTGAAGGGTTCTGTTATGAGTCAGTCTGCCCCCCCTGGTGTAGGGAACTCGGTTCTCGGTCCACTTGATAAATTTTTTAAAAAATCTACAAAGGAACTTGATATGGACTTACTCCTAGCCGAACGAAGAGCCGAGCGTCGTCGCTCAATTGAGCATCTGAAGAGAAATTCAATGCAGTCTCTAACTGTCTCGAATTTCACCCATGATATGGTTGGGGATGGGCAGAGTTCAATTGACGCTGATGTCACCGACATCAATCAAAGCCCGAGTATATTTAGATTTCCAACTATCTCTCCGCTCTGTGTTAATGCAACTAGTGGCGACCGGTTAGGTTGCCCGCCGGTTGACCACTCTAGCTTTGTGGAGTCTAACATCCCCTCTACCAATCTTATTGACTTGGATTCATGCTCCACGCTGCCCTCCCCTCCACAGTTTGGTTTGGCACCAGGAGATGGTATACCCCCCAAGAGTGGATGCAACAGTAGAGCCAAACCTGTTGTGGCCAAATGGGCTGCGCAATCACCACCTAGAAAAAGAAGGAGGAAGGGGGGAGTAAAAAGAAAAGGATATAGTGGTCGACCTCCCACACCAGCACCACTATCACCACAACGGGCAGTAGAATTGGCCCCTCCATCTATCATAGAGCCTAAGGCTTTAGACACACAGGGATTGGAGTCCAATGAAATATGTAGTGAAGGGGTTCAGGAGGTGTCTCTTGCCAACCTAGAGAAGCTTATTAAATCGTATATGCTTCCTGTGTTGGAGCGTGTTAGGATACTGGGGGACAAACTGGATCGTTTGCTGGCGACAGTCGAACCCACCCACGCTCCTAGCGGAGACAAGGTAAAGGGACCCTCCAAGTTAACTCAGGGTATACCGCATGTTACTGCTAACGTGATTACCTCTTCCAATAGAGCTAATAAACATGCCTCTACTAATGAGAATGCTTCTGCAAATAACAAAGCATTGGTTTCAGTAGATAAACAACCCCCTGTAGTTAGTACTGCTATAACACACGCTAGGGTGGGTGTTAATAACAAACCCCCTGAGAAGGTGGGTGTATCTCAGCAAAGGACTGGGGCGATTAAATCCGCCATTCCCACTAGCAAAACTAGTAGACCCCTCCCACATAAGAAAAATGTTGATCTGCCCCCGGACTCTACGAATTATGTTATCGTTTTGACGGGTGTGCCTCCACTTGCGGAAGGGGACAGGGAAAACTATGCTAGTTTAAAAAATAAAGTCATCTTCTGGCTGAAAACAAATAGGCCCCTTCCTTCACATCTAAATGGGGACATTGTTACAGTCAGAAGATGCCGGTGGGTAGGGGTACGCCCCAAGGACATAGAGGGGGATATAGTTATTATTAACTTTAGGGACCACAAAGTCGTATCCCATCTCTCAGACTGGTATGTAGGTAATAATGAGGGTGGGATCTCAACTAGGAACCTCACCTATTTCTACCCTGAGACTTTGCTTAAACCTCCAGATCATCCACCAGTTATTAATAGCAATAATACTAATAACCTCCTTAAATGGACCAATTTCACCCCAAATTTCCATGGCTTTCAGTTTAATCCGGAGGTGCAGTATCGATCTTATATCCAATCAAATTACAATTGCCCTGACCAGACGCCGGGTTGGGCTAAGATCAATACCCAGTTTAAGGGCCCTCCAGTTTTACCCGACTCTTTATTCCCCAATAGGCCTCAGTATCCACCTGTTTCCAGAGCATTTGATCCTATTCAGACTCAGCAGTACCCAAGTTTTTTCCCAACACATTCCTCTTCAAATATGTCGACTCAGCCTAAGGAGTCTTGGAAGATCCCTCTGAGAAACCTTTACGATCCATTATCCTGGCTGGCGACCAATGATTGACCAGCACCCCCACCTGGGGGTGTTGTCTCTAACTCAGAGTGTGGGGGGGGGGGTAGAAGCTCTGGGTACTCCATCCTATGCTGTTGAGAAAGGGGTGTTCAATGAGGTCTCTTCATTTGTTGAATTTTCCCTGCAACCCTGTGAACAACTCCCCAAGGATACAACAGTCCAGTGTGCTCAAGCTTGTGTCAAGGGTACTACTTTGGGATGTTGGAATGTGGCGGGTATAGAATCCTGTTTATGTATACCTGACTGGGCTGACTTCATCAGTAATGGTGATATTTGGTCTTTTCAGGAGACATGGTCAACCCATCCAGTTTATTTTCAAGGATTTCTGTGCTTTAACAAACCCGCAGTTAGAGGCCAAAGAGGTAGAGCAATGGGGGGCCTCACCGTTTGGGTTCGCCAAACTGCAGGGGTTTCTGTGAAGGAAATTTATATTGACTGTCCTGATATCCTTATAGTTAATTTGAAATTTAATAGTGGGTTGGATGTCTTGCTGTTTAATGTTTATGCCAGAGGAACCGCGGGTGGTCGTGTATCTTCCACCCTAACACGTTTAGATGAATTCCTTGGCTCTACAAATTCAGTGGGTCAGGTGGTTGTAATGGGTGATTTCAATATTTGCTTTGAACCTTTAAGTGGAGAAGACGGGATGTTAACTGAGGACGAAGATTTGATGTGGGGTATTCCCCAACTTGAGCTTCCTCCTATTGCTAAGTGGTCCCAATGTGCTACCTTTGTCAAAGGTTTATGTCTGAATTGGGGGTTGCGCGCTCTAAACGGCCGCACCAGATCGGACAGATTGGGCAGCCCAACATTTTTCAACGGCAGGCATAGTAGTCGAATTGATTATATCTTAGTTGATATGTCCCTGTGGCCCTTGGTGACGGACATGGCAATTAGACCACGTCCTGAAAGTGATCACGAACCACTCATCGCTGAACTGAAGGACTTTAGTTTTGCTGGGCCTATTGTGCGACACTCTAATCCCGTCCAAGGGGCCGTTGCATTAACTAATGATATGAGGAGGGTTCGTTGGCCAAGGGTTGCCGTTGATGGGAGTGCACGTAGTAAAATAAGAACACTGGTTTCAAGTTCGCTAAGGGAACTAGAGAAGTGTGTTGATTCGAATCAGACATATCCTAATATTTTAGACGTTCATGCAAGCCTGTTTGCATCCCTAAAGAAACTATTCGTTAAAATTGTAGCTAAAAAGGGCTTAGGTAAGACGAGGAAGCCTGCGAACTGGTTTAATGAAACTTGTGCCAATTCCCACTCAACCCTGTTTAAGGCATTACAATCTAGGAATCCAGCCCTTATTAAATCCAGCAGGAAGGCTTATAACCAAGCTAAACGGAGGGCTAAAGCCGCATGGGATGATGAGCGCTGGGCTCTCCTTGTTGATGCCTGCGGCTCTAGGAACCTCACGCAATTTTGGCACCTCCTCAAGTGGGGACAGTCCCAGGACGATCGTCCTAGTCCTGCTTCTGTTGACCCTCGTGCTTGGGTGTCTTATTTTGAGGAACAGTTTAGGTGTGTTAGGGTGGGGGTTGCTCCCATTGGCTGGCCACTGACTAGTGACATCCTTGTGTTTTCTGCTAAAGAGGTTGAAAACGTTTTGAATGCCATCCCTAGGGGCAAAGCGCCCGGCCCGGACTGCATCCCAGCAGATATTTTCCAAGAGGACCGGGACTTATGGGTACCTTATCTTCTGTATTTGGCAAACTCTTTGGCTAGGGGTGCAAAGGTTCCTGATTCATGGGCTGGTGCTGAGATCCTGCCCATCTTCAAGAAGGGTGATCGGTCGGTTCCTTCCAACTACCGGCCGATCAGCCTTATTGATGCGGTACAGAAGATAGTTTCTCGCCTTGTCTTATTTAGGGTCCAGGCATGGATTGAGGAATTTAATGTACTCACTCCTCTCCAAGCTGGGTTTAGACCTCACGTAAGCACACTGGACCAGGCTTTTCGTTTCATGCTTTTACACTGGAAGACGGTCACCCTGGGCAAAGGAAACTTATTTGCGGCATTCGTAGACCTTCGGTCTGCGTTTGACCTTGTCCCGAGGGCTGGGCTCTGGAATAGCCTTCTAGAAATGGGTATGCCTCCCTCTTTGGTCCGCATTATAGTTAATCTCCACACAGAGACCTATGCCTTTGTAAGATGGGGCAAACCTGGTGAGGTGACTAAGAAATTCCCTGTGTCGAAAGGTGTCAGACAGGGATGCGTTTTGGCACCAACCTTGTTTTCTCTATACATTAATAGAGTTACCAAGTACTTCGACGGATTTCCCACTGATGCTCCGAGTTTGGCTGGCATGAAAATCCCCCTGCTCATGTTCGCTGACGACACTCTCCTGATTTCACGAACCCGACAGGGCCTCCAGCATGCACTGTCGAGGTTTGAGAGTTTCTGCAGCGAACATGAGCTTGAGGTGAACGTAGCCAAAACCAAATTCATGGTGATGAGGGGGCACAAGCAGGTCAACGCTAGGGTTGTTATGGGGGACACCCCCCTGGAGCAGACCAAGTACTTCACCTATTTGGGTGTTACTTTCAGTGACACCCTTAGTTGGACTCATCAGATTGAGCTCATGACCCTGAAACATCAGCAGCTGGGCGGAGCCTTGATTAAGGAACACAAGGGGTCATTCACGAAGCCCATGTCACCGCTGATGAAGATCTATGGAGGGAAGGTACTGTCAGCGGTGTTATATGGAGCAGAGCTCTGGGGTGGAAGTAATCTGGATTCCCTGAAACATGCCCAAAATAGGTTTATAAGGATGGCAACAGGTCTGCCCCAGTCAACTCCTTTACTCCCTTTATTATTTGATTTGGGCTGCCACTCGGTGGTTGACTATGCCAAATATCGGCCCTTATCATTTTGGCGACGCCTGTGGACGACGCCTGATTTACACCACTACGCGGAAGCATGCCTGGAGGTAAAAAATAGTCCTGGAGCCACCAAAATTGGTTGGTTTAAAGATCTTAGGGCCACCTTACTATCTTTGGGCCTTAACGAGTTGTGGTTTTCGCCCGAGACAGCCAAATTCCCATCAAAAAATGAGCTCAAAAAATGCTATTGGGAATGGGTGACGCACAACATTTTCTTAAATACGAGTACGAGCAGTCTTTCTGGCCAATTTATGGTTCATAAAGATTCTCCTAGGTTAGAAAGGTATTGGGAAACCATCACCAAACCATTGGACCGCAAACTTTTTTTTCAATTCAGATGTGGTACTCTCCCTCTGGGGGATTTCACTAAAAAGTGGGGAACGGGCAGTTTGGGGCACTGTGCTAACTGTCAGGGCACAGGGGAAAGTCTCTCTCACCTTTTGTATGTGTGCCCCCTATACACAGCCCCTAGAACTAAGTGGCTCATACCAATATGTAGACTGCTAGGTACCAGATCAGCTGCTGAAGCCTTGAGACTGTTAAAAACTAATCTGGATCCATTTATTGTTGTGGGGGTTGCTAAGTTTCTTGGGTGGGCATGGGTGATTAGATGCAGGTTTATTAAACACAATACAGCAGAGACTGCTTAAATCTTTTATATGTATTGTGATAATATGGTATACATGACAATATTTTAAATTTTTGTAAATTTTTAAATTTTTGTATAGTTCTGTATGAAGTCAACTCGATGCTGATAATTTAATACTGGTTTTATATGTTTTTATATGTTTTTGTGTAATTGTATTTATGTCTTTTATGATGAATCAATCGAATAAAGACTTCTTGAACTGGAAAAAAAAACAACACTAGCCCACACATAGCCACGAAAGCAGCCCACACACTGACCTTCCAAACCGGGCTATGTGGCACTTCCAGATTGCTATATTAGCCAATTTGACGCTGTACTCAAGGCTTATTCATGAATTACTTGCAGACTTGTGCATGTATTCGTTTGGAATGTATTGAGTCAATACATGTTGTCTGTGTTTAGTGGTGCATAATATGATTTAATCGTTCTTTCTTGTGGAGTTCTGGTGTTGCTATTAGTTCAGTAGGTGCTGTGTCAACAGGGTCCCAGTGTGCACAGGTTCACTGCCTCCGATGCAAGGCATTTTCTACCCTATGGGAGAATCTGGGATGGGGTGCATTTTCCTTGCCTGCATTAGGGCCCATGGCATCCTTGCCACACCCCTGCCGTCGAATTAATTGTTTTCAGAGATAATACACAGCTTTTTCCTCCATCCTCTGAGCTGCGAGTGCAAAATAGAGGTATCACTGGTAAGAGCAGCCGCGGTCCGTGCAGGTAACAGCGGTGGGGCCGGGTAAGGGGGGGTTTCGTCGAACGATGCAGAGGGAAAATGAAATAAATAATTAGTCTTCGCTCAGCATCGTCCCTCGAAATCCCCACCGCTGTTACCTGCACGGACCCCGGCTGGGTAAGAGCTTCTTTTGAAAAGGGATTGACATTTATGCAAATTCAGTAAACGAAAAGGAAAGGGTTGTGGTGTTGTGCTCTTGATCTGCAAACTGAAGAGATGGCTGGGGTATGAAAGGTGATAATCTGCACAGTTGGGAGTTGAACCTGCGTACAGATGTGAAGAATTTAAACAGGTGTTGTAGAGGAGCCTACTACACAATGTGAGTCAGTTTTTATGAAGTGAGACATGCAAACTAGACAGATTTCAATGTCTCTACAGTAACAGATTTCCACAATGCGGGTAACTGCATGCTATAGCAGCCAGGGCATTTGCAAAGGCCTCATTTTGGTATAAATCCCCTAAATTCCTAATTTAGCCTAGGTACCATGAAGAGGATCCATCAGTGCTGCATTTTTTTCTGTAATAAAAATCAATTTCATTGGTGAGCTTATATACTTTTTATATACATGCAACAAAGGTGATCTTTAGAAAAGTCATTGATCTATGCCTGGGTTATGGAGCCACACAAGCTCATTGTGCCAGACTCTTGTCTCCTCCAGTTATTGTAATTAGATTTCTTAAGATTAGAGCTGTCCAGTAATAGCTGTGAACAAACAACCCTCATTTCAGTTGTCCTGGAGAACAAAACCCTTCTGGCACAGCTGACTTTCTAGAAGATTCCTGGCTGGAAGATTGGGGGTGGCTAATTACAAATTGATTAATCTATACTTATCTGAGGAATGTGAGTGGAAAGAAGTTGATGCCAAACGGCCACACAAAGAACAGACAGGAAGTCTGGAAGTTTCTTGTTTATGTAAAAGCAAAGGTCTAGGTCCCTCTCAGTCAAGGGTTAGTAGGGAAACAAGACCAGTTTCAGTAGGATTTTTATTTTTGGGGAACATACGATACCTCATTGTAATATACAAGCTCATGGGCAGCGTGGCAAAGATCCAACAGCTTAAATAGCCTGTTCCCACTTTGGAAAACTAGACTTGGTTTTTTTTAACTCTTTTAATCATAAACCAGAAGGAGTGCTGAAATAAATAAGAAGAGCCCAGATTGGATACGTTGTAATGTTTGGTTCACTATCTTCCACCAACTCCTGATCAGTTGTCAGTATATCTTGAGACCCCAGTCCACCTGGATATCAGAACATTGACTCAAGCTGCGACCAAAAGAAGAACACTCTTCAAAGCAATGAAACACTACATCAGCACCCTGCCTCACCCTCCTATCCCACAGTCCACAGACAAGCACAATGTCATCAGCCACTTATTCAATAAAACAAATACACAAGATCTGACGGTGCACTGACAACACCAATCTCCTCTGACACACACTCCTCCCTGCTGCCCCCCCTGAATAGTTCTCTTTCAAACCCCTGTCTCTCAAAGCCCTTACTGACATCCTCTAAATGCACAACACCATTACCTATGAAGATTATGTCTCACTGTTATCCCTCATCAAGGCCCTCTGTGAAGAAGCTTTCTCACCCCAGCTCACAATCATCAATAGCTGCCTCACTCAAGGCATTTTCCCTAAAGCACTCATGATGGGCCAGATCCTCCTACTCCTGAAGAAACTCATACTAGATTAGACCTTGCCATGTACAGACCATCACTCAGCTATCCTTTATCGACAATATAATTGAAAAGCAGTGCATTAAAAAAAGTAAAGATCACATCACCTCAAACCATGTCCTGCATGACTATCAATCCCACTTCTAATCACAATGAAGCATGGTGTTGTTGTTTGTTTTTATTCGCTCATCGACAGCTCAATCAGGTTAGAATAAATTATAGCAGCCTGACTTGGGCTTCGGCATCGCAACATGGGTGAAGTTTATTATGTAAACAACATCACTCCTTTGTTTAGTTAGAGGCTGAAACTTTCGAGGCCACCCTATGCCAGAATTCCAGCCCATATATGCTTTTTACCTCCCGAGAAGGACGGTGCCTAGCTCTACACCAAGTCAGGCTCCCAAATGAAACAAACAAATCGTGAACTGGGGAGTTAGATCACCCTCAGGGATTCTGCCAAGATCACCTACCCTAGACACACTAGGATAGGGAGCGCAAGGTAGAAGCATAACTACAATAATACTGATAGGCAAGCATATAATCTATGTAACAACACTTTGGTTGCACTGTTCATATTCTTTACCATTCTAGTGATGCTGATTAATCTGTTTTGTTTCCTTCTATTGGAAATTGCAGTGTACATATTTTACAGAAGAATCTTATTGCTTCAATAAATATTTGAAATGCCAATTTTAGTATTTCTTGTGTTTCCCTTTCATCATGCATGAGCCACCAAACAAAAGGGCTTTAGATCTGTTTCAACGATTTCCTTGGGGAATTCAGGACTAGCCATGAACAATGCTACTGTGCTCTTTTGGAATACATCCTAACCCACAAGTGGTGCACTCCCACATCCTGTACCCTTGGCTGGTGGTAAAGTGTACTCCTCCTGTTCCAAACTGCAAGAAGAGGAACTTAGAAACGTTTTGCCCACTTTCTGCCTGGAGAACTGAAAGAGACTAGGCTTGCAACCAAAGTCGCAGCCGTCGATGTCGAATCACCGGTTGGTCTCAGCTTGCTGGTTTGCCCCAATGAAGGAGAGCTGACTTCCAGAAAAGTTTCTGAATCCCAACACAGAGGGCTTCATCAGGACTGATGCTGAGCAGCATCTGACTGACATCGAGGCCTTCCGGGCACAGAATTTGGACTTCACCTGCTCAGAGCTTTCCCTCTTCATTGACACCCGCACAAGGACCCCACTTTTCAGCAAGCCACTGTTGTTGAGCCCTGATTCAGATCTGGCTTGCAGCTTGCCGATGAATGACTCGCTAATGCCACTTTTACTCCATAAAAGTTATAAGTGAGAAGGTAAACCTTCCACAGGAATCAATCTTCTCCTTGTATCCAAGGCATGCTCCATTGTAGTCATGCCTTAAATTTTGACTTTGGCACAGTCTATTGTGGGATAATCGCGGTTGGAGCTTTGTACTTTTTGGTGACATTTTTAATTCAAAATTAAAAAATTCATATCTCCAGTTCTATTTATTGTTTTTTTTTAAATTTTGGTTTCATTTTATTTATTAAAATATTAGCAATTGTTCTAAATTGTTGCGGGATTGTTCTAGTGTTGTGTTTTCACGTTGTAACTGTTTGAGTACTGCATAAACCCTTTACAAATTGCCTCTAAGGTAAGCCCTTGTGCAGGGGGGTTAAGCACAAGTTTATTTAGTGACTTTAGTGGTTCACGCTGACAAGGATTGTGATCATCATTTGAGTTGGGTTCACACTCCCCTCAACTAGTACTCCAATTTCTTACAAGCAGCATCCTCATCAAGGGCCTGAGGAAATATGATTACATCAACCCCACCCTGATGGAACTCCACTAGCTGCTTTTGCCAGCCCGTGCTATTTTCAAAAGCAGTTGCAACATCTACAACGCAATCACAACCAGCACCCTCCACAGTAGCTGTTGACACATCTGCAGCCAATAAATCCTCAGACTAGAAACAAAGAAGTGAAGAAGGTAAAAACAAGGTAACAGGACTGCTTTCATTTCTTTAAGCAACATTCCATTTTCTGACTTAGAAACCAGTTACACCTACAATGATATGATAACCGTGTCTTTGACTTGAACCCTATGAATGCTCCTCTGCATTCATATACTTCACCTGGAATTTGGTGAAGGAAAGAAGGAGTAAAACCATATTCAGTCTATCCCTGCTGAGCGAAGATGACTGAAGAATTGGGTCCTACTTCCACTTGAACCCAAAGCTGTGGATGTTGTTCTCTTGAAGTCCAAAGGAACACCAAGAACACAAAGGGCATCTAGGAAGCAGACCAGTGAATTTTACCTGACGACATGCAGTAGAAAGTGATTCAACCTGTCTGCCACTGTTATATGTGCTCTGGTACCCTAGGTTGCAGAACATTTTGAGGTACCAGGAGGAAGTAACAGTTTTCTATGATGTTGTCACCGGACTGTTGTTTTAGCCCTAACGGAGAGGGGTAGACAAGTCTCTCTCTCTTGAATCCATGGTATTCTTTCCCAGGGAAGTTCTTGACAGTTTGGGAACAATTTAAGCAACAGGACTGAAGAATGGAATGTTTAACTACCGGTGAAAATTAAACAGATATTTGCTGCAAAAAAAGTATTTAAGTTTTATTTGAATAGAAGGCATTTACCTAAAAACGGAACTTTTTAAGACCATTCTTTAGGGGGTTTCCTTTGTTTTTTGAAAAACACATACTCATAGAATAACGTTGACTGTTGCGACCTTCTATGTTTTCTAAAGACTTATTTGTCTTTTTTTTTTTAAATCTATGACTCCTTGCCCAGTCGCTATTTTTGTTATTTCGGTGTCATTTTATTCATTCAATTTTAATATTTCTTGATTAATTGGTTTGGGGATTTAATCTATTTAATTCCCTTACCTGATGCTGCTTTGATATTGCTAAAACACTTTAAACGTGTTTTCTCTGAGAGAAACATATCACTTTAAACCACATGCACTTATGCCCTGCCTGAGATTCCTCGCTGAAAGCTGCCTTTTATTTTTGGGCGATTGGGTTAGACAACTTTGAGGGAATTCATTTGCAACTCTACCCCCTCTGTAAATATTTCAGTTTGTCAGTGGGAGGTATTGACTTATATAAGAGTTTTTAAACTGATACATACTTGTGCTGGGTTGTTGGCGTTTCAGAGCTGGTTATATGAGATATGAAGGTTGAATTGCATTCTTATCCACTCACAGTAAACATCCCACACAGATTGGCAATGTAATCTCATTTTCCAAGTAAAATAACACAGTTGTTGACATGTGGGATGCTCCTTATCCTGTTTCCTCTGAATGACTTGTATATATTAACGTAATTATTCAATCTCTCAACCCAGATGACCAATAACACACTGAAGATTTGAACTTGAGTAGCTGGTATTTGCAACCCTTAGGCACACTCCCCTCTAAATACATTTTTAAGTAATCCATTTGGAAATTCGAGTTCTTCAAACATTCTTCTAACATTCATGTAAATGTCTGTATGTGAGAACATTTAAAATCTCAGGCTCACTTAGTTATTTATTAGATAATACGCAAGATAAAAAAGCCAACAGCATTCAGCATGCCAATTATATTCATTTGCACAAACAAACAAATGTGCACACTTCTGAAACTGTAGTTTTTGAAAAAATAGAAAAGCTGGTAACAAATATTAAAAATTGGGTCTGAGAACAAAGACCTAAGGGCTGCACGTGTGATTCTAATTTTCCCATCTGATAACAAGAGCTCTCTAACTTTGCGGTGTTGCTTACTTATAAAGCAAATTATTAAAATAGGAGGCAAGTCCCGTAACCTATCCATACTACTATTATAAAGAGAGAGCTGAAACCTTTGAGGCGGGTAAACTCAAGAAATACACCACCAATCACAACACCCAATACAGCATTGGAAAGGGGAGTTGCAGCAGATGGACATATGCTATACAGGTGGCCACCATATACATTAGAAACGTCAAAGAACCTTAGGGATAAAGTAGTCCCTTGTGGGCGTGGGTGATGGCGTGGGCGTGTCAGGGGCGTGTTCGTGGGCGTGTCAAACTACACACATTTTACTTTGTGGCTGTAACCGTTGTCAGAGGGGCGTGGGCGTGTCAAACTAGACACTCAGAGGGCCGTGGCCATGTCGGGGGCATGGTCGTAGCCGTGTCAAAGTACACACATTATACTTTGTGAGAGGGGCATACCACAACAGCGTTCTCAGAGGGGCGTGCCACAAATTTTATAACAAAAAAATGACCGCGACATTCAGTAGCGCGCCATTCAATTTACGAGTTATAATCACTTCTCACACGTCTGTATAGAAGACACAAGGTGCGCCGCATTCACGCACATTGCCATTCAGGCGGCGTTAATAACATATGTTGCAAAGCAACCTTTGTGGGCATAAGCGTTACCGATCTCAACCGGGGATAAACGCAGGCGTCTCAGAATGCACACGCCCACACGTCTCAGAATGCACACGCCCACACACAACATCGCTGAACAGCACGCACACCTCACGATGTGCACGAACGCTAATCTCACTATGATGAGATTAGCGTTCATGCACGTCGTGAGGTGTGCGTGCCCTTCAGCGTTGTTGTGTGTGGGCGTGTGCATTCTAAGACACCTGCTGCATTGGAAAGCGGTGGGGTAGCGTTCGGTAAAGTTTGCTGTCCTTCAGGTAAATCTTTTTTATACCCGGACAACGTGGAGACGGGCAGCTAGTTTTACCATAAAGGGCGTTTTCCATGCCACACCTCTTTGCCTGACCACATACCTCTAAACATCAGCTAATAAATACATTGGCACATATTTTGGCAATGAGACAGTGCAAAGTGTGTCGAATTGTTTCATGCCAGTATAATGGGTCCAACCCGAAGCATAACTCTGCTCTTGAACTGTCCCTTTCAATCCTTTTTTCAAGACCTCCAGTGAAGTACTATTTAACAAACCCTGTCTAGTCAGATCAAACATTAAGACCTCAGATTCAGGGCTTAATAGTCTTTGAAAATCACAACCTTTTGGTGTAATGACCTCAGTGCAACTTCTCCCACTAATACAAAGTTAACAAGAAATGAATAGCCCTGATTGTGTCACATGGATGGATTGGGGATTATTAACAGACTAATGACAGACTGAGGCCATTCACTGGATTGTAAGGTAAAACCTCCAGCCTAATAATTGTTGCAAACTGTAGCTTAATACCTATGAACAGCACATTATAAAAGCACCTTTTGATGTATATCTTTGTCATCAAAGAAATGAACAAGCATTGTGAAATTGAAATAACCTCATACTCAGAATACAAACTCCACTCTCAATTTGAAACACTTTGAAGGTGAAAAGTAAAGGTTGGAAGATTTTCAAGTTGACAAAGGGCATAACTGCAGGGGCAACAGCAATTTTGTTAAGATAGGAATGGCTAATCTTTTGCCTCACTGCAACTCAAGAAACATGTAACTAAGTTTTACATTAACTGCTCTTAAATGCTGAGCTTGCCTCCTTAATCAGAGTCAGCATTTTATGTGGATTAGTAATTCGAATCGGGAGTGTGAGGGTAATATTAATGACTTGATATAGTCTGCTGACAAGATGCAATACAAAATATACGTGCTATGTAGAAAGTCAGGGGACTAACTCTCCTTCAACTATCCCATAATTAAACCCCATATCCAGGTATTCAACGCAGCCCCTGGTCGCAGTAGAAAGAGGAGGTGACTTTTCACAAAACACCAGCAAACAAAAACACTAGACAATTGCACTTGCAGGTGTACTGAATCCTCGTAGGGGTAGGCTTCATTCTGCAAGCTCTGTGTGAGAAAATTCCTACACATGCACATTAGGGAAACAGCTTGGCGACAGCAGGGCTTGGCTTCTAGGCAGCAATGCTGCCTAGTTTAATTTGCAGTTTTTAACAACCTAAGTAATAATAATAATAATAATAATATTTTATTGCATGATTTAAAAAACCTTTGCAAAGTACAAAAGATAAAAATATGACACTTATTGAATTTAATAAATAGAGCCCCGGTTCCTTTAGCAGAAAAAACACCCGGCCCCCCACGTGTCAGAGCTCTCTTGTAGGTGCAATGTACAAATGCCTGTGAAGGGGATCCTATAAGGGCATTTGCGGTCGTGACCCAGGTTGTATTTAAGCCCCATAGTAGCCCAGCCCATACGCCAATCCCCTTTTGGTAGCGGTTTTGTATTGATGTCTCCAACATTTTTTCCTGTGTCTGGATGCCCGCAGGAAAGTTATCCAGCTATTGTGGAGATCCAGGAGTCTGAGCCTATGGCTGAGGTAGCGGTCGACATATCCCCTCCCCTAATTATTTTGCTGCAGGGTCCATGAACCTCACCAGTGCACAGTTTAAGTTTGTTTTCCGGGTATCAACACTGGCCAATAAAGTGGCTCAACATGATCTGACTTCCTTGTTGTTCCAGCTCCTCCGTAGAAGGGTCCTTCTTTCCTTCAAGAGGCCTGGACATAGGCACAGAACGTGTGTTATGTCTTCCCTATGGTTGCTGCAAAACCGACATGGTTCCGGGGCATGATCTCTTTTCCATTTGGAGAGATGGCAGGACAAGTTGATCACCCCCATTCTTAGTTTTAAAAAGCAGAGTTTGGTGCATGCACTGAATGGAAAAGTTAGTGAACTCTGAGGTGTCAGCTGATCATATGATGTGAGGGTCATCCAACCGTGGCTTCTTCTTGCAAGACATGCCTTGTCTTCCATAGAGGAGAGCTTTTTTGCATTTATTTTTGATAGCCTTTTGAACTCGTTTTGGCTAAAGTATAGGTCCCAAACTTCGCTCAGGCCTAGGGTTTTTAGCCCACTTGACAAGTAGCCATGCCCCGCTAACCATCGTTTTGTGTTCAGGTTAGACCATAGATGTTGCGCTAAGCTGCCTGCCTTTGACGTCCTCAGCTTGTGGCAGCTCATTAACAACCTAGGTAGAGCTGTCTGCATTTTTTTTTTTTCAAATTCTGTTTATTGTTTTCATTCACAAATTTGGCAATAAAATCAGGTTGAACAGTATCATATGTTACAGTAGTCATATACTTCAACCCTCCCATTACATTTCCAACGCTTGTACAAAGTTTATCAATGGCATCTTCCACATCGGGAATACATTATTCCTCAACATCTGAGCTGTCATCTTCCCACTCTGGCAGCGGCTCACATTTATCCCCCCTATATTTGTTCCTTGGTCCCCATATCTTGTGCCATTTCCGGGGGCATTTCCGATTTACGAACACTGCTTTTTCGGCCAGCATAGCCATGTCCATGTCCTTACACCAAGCGGTTAGCGACGGTCCCTCCACTGCCCCCCATTTCTGTGCTATGTTACGCTTAGCTAACATTAAGCCCATGGTTGCCCATGTTTGCGCAGGGCGCGCTAAGTCGTTAGGCTCCCACACATTTAGTAGACACCTGCGTGGTTCAGGAACTAGTGACACTCCCACCGTTTGTGACACTGTTCTTAAGATCATTTTCCAATAGTCGGTTATCTTGGGGCAATCCCACAATGTATGATAAAAGGTGCCTTCCTCTCCATAGCCTCTTAGACAATATGGATCCTGTGCTCTATTCATTTTATGCAAATTGTATCTGGTATGATATGTGCGGTGTAATATTTTGAGCTGCACCAGCCGGAGGCGTGAGGGTATGCCCACCTCTTTGGGAGAAGACAATGCCTCCTGCCACTCTGTGTCGTCCAATTCCCCCACGTCTGTTACCCACCTCCCTCGGAGGATTACTGTAGGATCCGGTAAGTTATTAATCAGTTTGCAGTATGTGAAGGATGTGGCCCGCTTCTGCATGTACTCTGTGAGGAGCCTGTCCTCTAACGGTGAGGCCTCCAGGACATCAGTGTCTGGGGGGAGTACCGCCAATAATGCGTGTTTAATCTGTGCATAACGAAAAGCCTCGGAAGGTGCTAGGTCATATAACTGTCTAAGTCGCGCAAATGGGATAACCGTCCCCTTGTCCCATAGGTCGCCCACTGTGGATATGCCTTACTATTTCTCAGGTGCCCTCGTCGTTTGGTGTCCCAAAGTGGGGTGAGCCGAGTAATGACTCCCTTCCAACCCAGCCGAGTCTGTGCTGTGTGCCATATCATCACCGTGTGTTTTGTAGGGCCAATTAGCTTTGCATGTTGGCCTTTGTTATAGAGAGCCGCTAGCACATTTGCGGTACCCACCTGGAGCCTGTCTGCCTGATATGCTGGATCGCTCTGTGGGGCGTGTATCCATTGGTTGATGACTTTGAGGTGCGCCGCCCAGTAGTATAATTGAATATTAGGAAGTGCCACTCCTCCATCATACCACCCTCTGTGTAGCTTCGTCTGTGCAATGCGTGCCGGCTTGTTTCCCCATAGCAGCGCAGACACCTGGGCCGCTATTTGTTTGAAGTGCTTCAGGGGCACTGGAAACGGAGTGTTCTCAAGGACGTACAGAAATCGAGGCAAGGCCATAATTTTAAACAATGTCGCTTTCCCTAGCAATGTTAAAGGGAGTGCCTCCCAATGCGCCATGTCCCTCTTCAGAAATTCCGACTGGTTAGGTGTGACATGAATACCAAGATACTTAAACGAGTTCTGTGATATAAGAAGTGGGCAATCGACTGGAAGTTGTGGTATAGGGCCATGTAGCACATACATAATGGATTTGGACCAGTTAATGGTGTATCCAGATACTCTCCCAAAACTATCACATATCTTAAGGAGGACCCGCAAGGAGTGTTCAGGGTTGGTCAAATACACTAAAATGTCATCTGCGTAGAGGGAAATACGGTCTTCCCACCCATCCACCCATTGAATGCCTCTCAGTTGCTGTTCTCTCCTGATCCATGCCGCCAGGGGCTCAAGTGCTAATGCGAAAAGGATCGGCGATAGCGAGCATCCCTGGCGCGTTCCTCTAGCTAGTGGGATGTCATCAGAGAGATGACCGTTGGCCGTCACGCATGCCAGGGGACTGGCATATAGGAGGCGGATCCATGCACAGAACTTAGGTCCGAAACCTAGATGGTGAAGAACCATGAAGAGGAACTTCCATTCAACCATGTCAAAGGCCATCTTCGCGTCAAGGGAGATCACCACCGCCGGTTCCTGCAAGGCTGGGATCCTAGGCAAAACCCCTTGCAGGCGTCTGAGATTTAGAGCGGTGTTTCTGTCCGGCATGAAGCTGGATTGGTCCGGATGAATTAGATGTGGGAGTTGAGGGGTCAGCCTGTTGGCCAGTACCTTGGCAAGTATCTTGACCTCTGCATTGAGCAGCGATATTGGTTGGTAGGAGGTGCATTCAGTCGGGGGTTTTCCAGGCTTTGGGATCGCCACTATCGTGGCCAATCGCTGATCGAGCGGCAGTTCTCCCCTCTCTAGGCTATCCAGGTACATTCGTAAAAGGTGCGGAGTGATAATGCCTGCCATATGTTTATATAACTCTATCGGGACCCCATTTGGTCCCATTGCTTTGCCTGACTGCAGTAATCGAATCGCGGTTTGCAATTCCTCCTCCGTGAGGTCGTCCTCGAGCTCAAGGGCAGCCTCAGGGGTGAGCTTAGGCATGACTATATCCTTAAGGGTGGTTGCGGCTCCTTCCTCTGTAATGTTAGATGTGGGTGTATAAATTGCCCCGAAGTGCCCCGGTAGTGTACGTATTATGTCTCGCGGGTCTGTGGTTAGTTGCCCTTCCGCCGTCCGTATTTGTGCTATTCCCCTAGCTCCCTGCTCCCGTTTGTCTAGCCAGGCAAGTAATTTCCCAGCTTTATACCCAACATCATATACCGTATGTCTGGTGGATGTGAGCTTTGCAATGTTCCCTGTATTGTTGTTGCTTAAGGCACAGTGTATGTGAAGATGTTGGCGTGGGATCCGCCGCATGGCGTGTCTCTACTGCAGTGCGGCTTCCAATTCTAACATTTCTCGCTGCTTCTCTCATTTATGCCTCACAATCGTGACTATTGCTTGTCCCCTTAGCACTGTCTTGTAGGCCTCCCATAAGTTGTCTGCATTTTTTTCAAAGCAAAAATAGAGGCAGACCAATAGAAGGTACTACAGATGGTAAAAAAACAGGAGTCTCACTCAATAATGCTGGAGCAGTATTGGGAGAAAGACGATACATCAGTCAAATACATCAGGGCCTCCCCCTAGACTCAAAATAGTCCTGAGGCACCGACGGACAGAGCGGGGCCTCTATATCCTGAGCGTGGTCCAGGTGAGGTGAGGTCCAGTCCCCGGTCAAGCTGGATGCCATCTGCATTCCTTGATGCGGAGGATCAGAACTCTACGGGTTGTATTTATTCCAACCTATTTGTGTTATTGCATTCATGAATAACAACAAGTATTTTGTTTCATGTTTTTGATAAACTTCACTAATCATCACATGTGTATGTATTTGAGAGCAGAGGCCCTGATGAAAGCCTAGGGACTATTTGCCCGATCGGCTGAAACAATGTTGGCCTTTTTTTGGCAGTTATTTGTTTAAACTGCATTTTGCACTGTTCTGTTTTTAATTAGGGGATGTGTCCACATCTTAATAAAATGTTTTCCATTTTGGTGCACACCACCCTATTTTAACTCACCACTTCACATTCTTTGTGTTTTGCACTGCTCTTTACCTTCTCGTGGTCGCCTACTTAGTTGTTCACTTTGTTTCTCAGAGTGAATGTTGGCGCGACCCAGCCCAGTATCTTTGGTATGGTGATCTCTATGATCAAGAGATACACCATCTCCTTAGCTGGTTGACCAAATGATAATACTGATCACAACGAGAAGTTGATGGTTATCCAGATTATACAAGGGGGGATCCCTACCACATATCATGTTGAGCGCATTTTCCTGTTGTGAGTTCTCTTTTTTGTGCGATATAGGCAGCACTTTACCTTAGGGATAGTGTGATTAGCCTGCCATAGTATTGGCATTTAGACCCCCTGACACATTTTTAGGTTGGCTGGGGAGGGGATGCTCCTCCGCCATAGCAGAGGAGCAGCCCCTGGATTTTCGCTTTGCCTTCCCACTTATATTATGAATTTCTAAAGCATTCGGTCATGTACTGAAAGCATTCACTTCATATGTGTTTTTAAATTAATATTAACAGAAGGTATACGTTTTTTTAGCATATTGTATGATCAGCCTCCCCTCAATATGCTGATATACCCAACTCAAAGGTACATCACAGACCATCAGAGAGCACATGGACTTCTGAAACTTTGACTTTCAGCTTACATACAGTTTACTACAGCCTACCTGTTAGCCTAGGCTACTGAACTATTGGACTGGCTTCTGAAACGAAACATTTGACTTTAAATTGAGATAGTTATTGTTCTTTTGAGATGGTTCATTAAAAATCTCTATCGATACTGCTTCACCTATTTAACATCAAACTGGTAAAGTGCCAAATTATGGAGCATGAATCTCTTGATCAATAAAAAATGACCCGGACATGGAAACTAAATGAAGGTTTGATGAATGCCAGCTCTTAGACAATTACCAGAGCAAAAGAGGGTCACAGGCCGGGTTAGGGCTAATCAAGGCTCTCTCTCAGCATGCACAGCATTTTCCCGTTAAGACATTACCATGAGCGTTTTCATTTTATCAGACATTTTTCTTTGTTTCTTTTTCTGGCATCCTGCCTAATTAGCTCTTTCTTTCATTAAATGTTGCACACAGCCTCGTGCTAATATGATTAAAAATGCAAAGTACAAGTCAGCAATAAATTAACTAAATTACTGTTTGACTTTGCTTCAATGAACTATAACAAGGGAGGCCGTGTGACTGAGGCACCCAGCACAGCCGACTGGTGTTTGTGACAGTGGAAATCAACAGCTGCTCAGACTTGAGAAGCGCTGTAGGAAATGTCTACAGCATTTTAAAAAGCATGCAAGAGTTAAGCCGGCACAACTACAACTGTTAAAAATGTAGGAAATCAGGATGTTAAGTCTCTAGGGCCAGCAGTCGATTAACTGACCCTTGTCTGCAAACTTAAAAGCGCACTATCATATTAAATATCTGTGACAGACAGAAAGCTTGAGTCACTTAGGTGTAAAGTTTGCTGTGATTACAGCACAAACAGCATGTGCAATGTAAATAAAAACACAGACTTGACAGCTCTTGGGATTGGAGTAGCACAATTTAGATTCCATCCTTTATATGTTATCATTGCGCAATTTCACATTTATATTTGACATTATATTTACTGTTGCCTTAATAATATTAACATGTGTGAACATTTAAACACATTAATAAAATGTAACCACTGAGAAAATGAAGCTTTGTAAACGTGCACGCTACTGTTCATTTAAAATGCTTCCATGTATTCATTATTCATGTTTTATATTTCCAGTTCAAGGTATATTTGCATAAGTAAACATGCATACTTTATTTCACTTTAGCCTTTATCTTGAAAGTTACATTTGTGCACGTATAATCATAAATTTGAAATGCACATTAAATGTTTAGTTGAAGTTAGCCTGACCTAAGGCCTTGATTTTGAAATGTACTTTGCCTGGTCAGCATGTTCTTTCTTTTGCAGATGCGTTCTCAAGGTTTCATTAGCTAGAGAAAAGGAGTATTGTTGTATGTATTAGTTAATTGATAGTTAGGCCAGGGAAAGAGAAATCTTGGCAAGAAACATGAATAGCTAATGATCAGATGAAGCTTCCTATCCATCGCATCTAAATACAGGGCATGCGCATGTGCTTTCACTGGTGCTTGCTTTATTACCATCGATCACTGTATTTCATTTTAGGAGATTTCAACATGTTGCATATGCGGAGGGAAGTTAGGCATCTGCATTGGGATTCATGTTCGAACACAGTAACCGAAAGTGAATTGGGACAATCAGGTTTACTCCTTTTCTTCTTTCTGAATGCTCAAAACCCCAGGAACTATGCTGGGTCTATTATTTTTCTCAGTTAATTAGCACCCATTGTGTTATTTGCACACCATCATACTGCTTTCAGTCTCACCAGCAATGACAAGGAGTTCTTTAGTTTATTGAACCTATCCCCTGTTATTGTTCATACCAAACATCTTTGCAGGGAAATGTAAAGTACAAACATTGCTGCTTTTAGTAGTTATATTAACAAGTCTTTTCACTATCTCTATCATGCACTTCTGCTATTGTTCCTTCTGTTAGTCCATTGCCACATCTCTTTACAAGGGCAAGGGGCATAACACAGGTCCCTGCAGCCCATTGTGGTGCAGATGGAGAGGGTGACCCCCAAGTGGTCCACATTAAGTCCAAGATCAATGACTATCGGGGAGACTCGGGGGCACCTCATCACTTTCTGAAGGGGGTACCTTATTTTGTGTTACGCCACTCACAAAGGCTAACAGAAAAAGTTCAGGTACACATTGTGCAACAGCAGTGAAATCTTCCCAAGGGAGCATCCAGTGTAAGTCACAACAATTACCTTTCAGGCATACAGTGTCTCATAAAATATGCAAAGAAGAAGCAGAGAACCCTGGGTGGTTCCCAAGTTTAGGTGGAGAGTGGCTCCTGTATAAAGCACCCTGCAACACCAGCGGCACTCTGAATGTGCTCTCCTCATATGTCTGTTTTTCTAGCAAAGTTTTTGAGCCTAGGAATAGCACAGTGCCTTTCCTGGCATTAAGCACCAAAGGTGGTTCTGATTGGCAGACATACATAAACATAATTGCTAGGTAATGTATTTAAAATAGAGATTAGTTACCTTACAGTTCATGGACTAAGGCTCTGTAAAGCTTTGAGCCCAATCACGACTGCAAACCGAATCAACTGCCCTACAGAAAAATTCTCACATCCTAATGTCTTCATCAAACCTTCGTATAAACATCCGCAGCATGGAACAGAGTGATCAACAAACGCAAGATAGAGAACAACTTCTTGGAACATATTGCCCACAATGTAACTTCCACTGGGATACAGAATGCAGTCCAGTTTCTATCCTTATATTGATGCCATTCCCGCCCCCCCACCCCTTTCATACCATTACACAAAAGCTATCCTTACACTCTATGTACCATTCACATAATTTGGCTATTTGGCCAGATGGCTAGCTCTGAAAATAAAAAAAACAAATGTAGGAGAACAGTGATCTTACCATATGCACTCACTAATAGTTTTTACAGTCAGAAAACAGATACTGAATTACAGCTCGCAAAGAGTAGTTGCAGAATGAAACCACTGAAAATTCTAGCTCATTCAAGGTTTCTATCCTCTTGGCCGTCATGGTGTGAAGAACTCCATTAATTTACTTCTGGTTCCACCCAAGTTGCCTGATTTGAGAGACACATTTTGATTTGAATAGAATGACTATGATTTGCTGCCACTTTTTATTTGTGGAATGAATGTGAGTATGTATGCGGTACTTCTACAGTTTGAACCTAGCCAAAAGGCAGCAGGGCACTGTACCTGGCCAAAGACAAGCTATTACCAAGATTTGCAATGTTACATACTTTGGCTGCTAAGGCATTTACCTAAAAGAATAGCCATCCTAGGAACAGAAAATATAATTTATATACAACTCAGAAATGTCTTTCCTTCACAAGTACTAGGAATTCACTTCACAGTGCTTCACGAAGTGTCAGGTCAGCATTACCCCATTGTAGGCACCTTTTCACTAAGGAACCATGATGTTCGATTGATGCAGGATTTGTTCTTATTCACTCCTCTGCTATTCTCTGACTGGATATGCCCGAAGCGGGGAGGAAAGGGACGTGATGTAATCTTTCATAAATCCTTTCTAATTACTCAGAGCATCCTGAATAATTCATCACTCTTGACATAACTGTGTCTCTTTAAATTCCCCAATGACTGTTTTTGCGAAATCATGCGCCAGGTGATGTAAGAATATGTGAAATCCTGTTTACAGTTAGGTAAATCCCCTGTGCCTTCCATCTAAGAATCTGGTAGCATCCATCAGCACATTTGGCCATTCCTGGATTTAATAACTCTGGACATCATGCAGGAAGAAACGCTCAATTTTAACAATTCAGCACTGTTGTGGCCTTTGACCCTAAGAGAGTGGGAAAAAGGTTGCATTGGTACTTTCATGTAAAACTGGCAGAATGCAGCATCCACATGAGAGCTATCTCACCAACAGACTTCTTCCACAACAATAGCGACGCCCCACAACCCAGCCTTCATATTTAAGTGGACAATGCTGTACTCCTTTCTTGTGACACATTTTTGCATCTACGATCCAGTCTTTCTAAATGCCATGGCAATTTAAATTACCACTGCACCACAGAGAAGTAGTGATTCATGTAATGGAATTTATTTAATTTTAACAGACGCTGCCATTTGCAACATGACATAAATACATTCAGCAAAACAGGATCAAACACTTTGGCCAGGAGCCGAGACGCAGGTCTGAAGAATGTCTCAAAGTACAATCCATGTGAACAGGGTTTTATACATTACTTTTGGTATCATAAAGTACTTCTGTCGATCCTTTTTTAGTAAAAGAATGCAGGCCTTGTCTTTGGAGTCATAAATTAGACCCCTGATAACAAATGTAGGTGGGCCTTGACCTTGGTTGGACACAATGAGGGCCAGTGGGTACTCTGCCCAGATGTACAGCATGAGAGGTGTATGATCACAGTGTGTACTGTGTCCTGATTGGCTAAGTGTTCCTAACTTCATGTGGCAACTGACTTTATAGTATTTGGTGAATGGGCACACACCTCTAGCCAAGTATGCTTTATTGAGGCCAATCTCCCTGGACCATTGTGGTGTAGCTGCACTTACCTAGGGGATTGACCAGAGTTTCCTGTTCACACGTTTGTCTGTTGGCTAAATGCCACCCCACCTGTGGACTGTCAATCAGTAACCTTAGGCCTAGGTTTCAGAGCCTGACTGGCCAAGTATATCTGAGTTTAGTTGATGGAGAGTTCATGACGGGCGAATTTGATAATAGTGATGCGATTTCGTTCTTATGTGCGAATGTGTCATTATACACATTGACATTGATTTTATCAACATTAACATTTGGTATGATCTAGACTTCAAAATCACCAATAGGAGTTGTCTTTCTTGCAGTAAAACTCTTGCTAATGCTCTAATTGTTTCACCATACATTTAGACATTCTGAGACTTTTGCTTACTGGAAGACTCTGATTTCGTTCTCTAGTTCATTCGTGACCTCAAGCGCTACGCAAAAGCAAGCCTTCTAATCCAGTTCACAGAATGACAACAGGGCACGTTGGCTTTCTGTTTACATCTCCGTCATAGATTCCAGGCAAGGCTTAGGAAATCTCTTCCAATTTAATCTCACTAGTGTGCAGGAACATGTTTAAGCCGAGAAGGCCAATGAAATCTGTTTTCAGATCAGGGGAATTTGGGAGTTTAGACCTAAAATGAGTCAATTTTAACAGAGCTGCATTGGAAGTGAAAGAAACACCATCTCAATTGGCATATATGGCTGAAAACTGGCCAGGATTCCTCAAATCACAGCACAAAGGAATTTAAAAGTAAAATGAATCTGGTATTCACAATGGGAAAATGGATTTGGATTCAGTTTGTTGTACTTGTGCTACATCTGTGAATCAATATAAGGATACCAACTTAATTTTGAGCCTCTAATTTCAAATTGTTCCACTTGTATAGAGTGTTTTAAAACTTACATTTTTCAATGTTGCTTTTTTATGCATATGTGCTTTAGATATCGGCTAATAATATTTCATTTTCTAAACAGCCATGGATCCCTTAAAGTAAGTGTCGCGAACCTTCAGAGGTCCACATGTTAAAAACCACTGTCTTAGGGTATCACTTTGATATACTTATTTCAGGGAGTTTTCTACACACATGTATATTGCATTGAGACTTACATCTGGGAGAAGAGTGTGCTGTTCTGGGTGTTACTAGGGTGAATTTGTAAATTAGTTTAGTAATTCACATTTAGCTTCAGATGTTAGGGCAGTTAGCGGTGAGGATAATGAAGGGGTTGTCATATAGTGGGAGTGGAACAATTGCTGACTGCTCATTGTTGATTGCTTGTAATAAGAGCATGGCCTGTTAGATGCAACCTAACTTACTCAATTGCACTTCTTATCCCCACCCAGGACAGGTACTACATTAAATGTTAGTGCTACAGCTTGGCATTAAAAGAGAGGGGACCTGTGGTACACAATGCATGCAGTTGGCTAGCTGAGCTTTACTTACCTACTGTATCTCTCTCTCAGACTGAGTCTGAGTAGTTTGGAACATTATCAGGGACAATGTCATCTGTGTCTGCTCTGAGGTCCATCCCTGAATACTGACCTGCACCTAACAGATTCAACCTAGTAGTAAATGTCAAGCTTTTACCTAGAAAGGTCACTGATCCTTTAGACTATGGCTGGGTTATTACTATAGATAGAGGATTCCAACCTGATATCCAAGAACAAACATTGTTCAAGTACATAGCTGATATCCCCACCAAAGCTAATTTTCTAAACTGAAAATGAGCATGATGTAACTTCATTACTGATCTGTAGTGCCTAAACGTGATTCAGCTCGTGGTGTTGCAGTTCATAGCTCCTCATTCACATACTCCTCTCATTCGCACAATGAAGGATGTTCTAATTCCTATAAAGGTCTTTTGATGTGACTACCAGGAATCACTTTTCACCCGAGCCTCACACGAACCTCTTGTCCATGGTATTTAAAAAGCAGGACAGGTGGGTTTAAAGTGAAAAAACTTCTAAAGTAGTTTTTTCACTTGTGTAAGGCTATCTCTTACATAGACTAACACTGTACCTTATTACACTTGATAAGTGCTAAATTCAGATGAGGATTAGATAGAGAAATTATTTTTAAACTTAAATGAACTGTAATGTAAACCCACTATTATGGTGAAGTCAGATTTTCAGTTACAGTTCTGAAAATGCCACTTTTATCAATTTGCCATTTTCTACCTAAATCAACTGTGATTTCTGCAAGCTTCCTTGGCCACATGACAGTGAATGGTTCTGCTGGGTTGTTTGGAACATTCCAGACAGTGAGTCAAAGAAAGCCTAGGTGTGAGGTGAGAGGGTCTTCCTGACAAGATGGTTGGGAAAGAAGCTACACTCAGCCCTGATTGCACTTCAAAGGGCCCTGTCTGCAGCACATGGAAAGGAACCTGACATCAGGCCTGCCCTTATTTTTGTCGCCCAAGACAGTTTGGAGCCAGGACCAGGGAAAGAACTGGCCAGAACCAGTTTTGGGTGTAGGTTAATTAGTTTGACACACAAGGACTGGCACCAGGTATATAAGTGGAACCTTAAGAACTCCTGGACCCTTGGAAGATTCAGAAGAAGGGCTATCCTGCATTTTCAGGAAGAGGGACTGTCCTGCTGACTGAAGAAGGAAGATTGGACCTGCTTGCCTTAAACTCACTCTGCCCAGAGTGATTCAGATGGTCACTTAGTTGACATCCTGTGTGAGCTACAGGGACACAAGCTTCCAGAGGCCTCGCTGCAATTGGCCAGCTGACTAGCGCTAACTGGACCTGCCAAGACCTGCCTGAGCCCTGCTGCTGACCGCTGCTGGATTGAGGCCTGATCCACAAGAGATACCCCACAGTTCCTGGACCTTTGGATGACCCTTGGATCAGTCAGAACTCCTTCTGAAGAAAAGGTGAAGTCACAGAAGTTTTGGGATCCTTGCAACCACAGATTGATCTCATCGCATCATGAATCAACCATCTGCAAAACTAACAACATGACGTTCCAGTGGGACCTTCTCATCACGCCAACAGTGACCGTGAGCACCGACCAGCAGCACAGGACTTGCACCTCATACCAACAGCGACAGCTGGGGACAATCATAAACAAAAAGCTCCAATTACAACTGGCTCTTCACGCTATAGCAACGATGGTCTGTGAAGCTCAACCTGCTCCTTGCGCTCATAGTCTCCTTCTTGTAGCCCCGGCCAATGTGAAGAGCACCCTTCACACCGGACTTGAGAAGGTGACTCTTCAGCATGAGTAGCCTGGTCTGTGTATCCTACACATGCTCCATTGTGGTCGGATTGACCTTGTGAGTTTCTGATCTAGTGTGACAAAATAACCATGAGTGGCACGTTGTGGTTCATGAGAGTATGTTCACCTAAACGTTAAAAACTCATATCTCCATTTCTACTGGTTGGATTTTTGTTCTTTTAGTGTCATTTTATTTATGACATGTTACTCTATTTTTCCCTTTATTTCTGTTTGCATGCTGCATGAATACTTTACTGATAACCTCCGAATTAAGCCTCAATGCTTTTGTGCCAAGTTACCAGAGGGTTAAGCATAGGTTAATTTAGTGAGTTTTATGGTATACTATGACAAGGATGATGTTTTTCCTTAGAGTGGACTTCCACCCCTCTCAACTAATCACCCAATGTCTAACACCTTTCTTGAAAGTTTTCATATAGCTGCATTTTTGCCATTCAGTCTCTCTGGGGTTAAATTACTAGCAACCTTTCATAATGTATTTAGAATAAAAAAAATATAACAAAGTGTTGAGGAGATAGTGATTGAATAGAGACACACATTTACAAATCTGACACATAGAATAAACCTAACAAATTGCCGCCTTCCAGTAAGAAGACGTACAAAGCAATCTGTTGTGGTGAAGATACAGAAGGATGGATGAAAAGAAGCTGACGTAGTTTAGCATGCTAGGCTGCAATAATTGAAGACAAACTGCTCATGTTACAAAAACACACTCATCCGCTTTCTCACACCACAACATTTGCGCTTGTATTCTTAATGACCACATCCGTCTCCTGGACACATCAAGCCTTACAGTCTTCACCCGGGCTGTTCATTAATCATTTCCTGAAATATCTCGATCAGTGTTGAGTGTTAAAGGGGAAACTGTTGATTACACCATTTACAAGGTTTGGTAGACGAATGTTCATTCACCTCGTGTGTTTGTTTATTAAATGCTATGTATCATTTCTATTATCGCTCTGATTCACTAGATTAATAAAATAGCTGTTTTGGCCTTGTTTTATATAAATTCTGCTCTCAAGGTCGTCACAGCAGGCTATCACACCCGTCTTCACACCAGTCAGGAGCAACGTACATGGTGAATTTTCCTCCCAGGCTAAGGGTACAGCAAACTAAAGGTCTCAAACAAGAAATTAACAATATAAATAGGTGATTAAAAAATACAGCTTTTAATATCAGGAAGAACATGCCCTGAGGAAGCGACGCCTAAACTTCACAGTGGCTAAGCGTGTATTGGCAAATCTTGTAGGAAAGGGTATATTATGTATATAACAATCCAGTCTTTGTTAAGTAGATTTAGATCGAAATTGAGCTACTGTATAAATAATACTTTACACACAATGGAATAAAGGAAGAACTTACATTTTTCAGGCCAGTGATCTATTATTGATCTCATTCTTATATATAATAGTTGAGAGTGTTAAGGGAAGAGACACTTCATTTTGAGACCTCCTTACCAGTCAGTAATTAGAGGTATCACCCCACTTTAAACTGACAATGATTCAGACTACTGTCCCCCAGCTTTCCTCTCTTCTGCCCTCTCCTAGATCCCGAAAGTAAAATTGTAGATCGAAATATAGTTTGGAAATGAAAGATATTGGGTGTTTGATGGTGCAGAGCCCGCTTTTGATGATGGTGACATCTGCCTCCTAATACTGCTTTACCTCTCTGTACCTTCCGATATTGCAGCGCGTGACACTAGTTCACGGAATGAAACATGCATGGGGGCCAGTGACTTTGATTTAAACTGGCTCTCCTAAATAAGGATCACTGTTCATATAGATTGAATCACTTCGATCTCCTGCTCTTTCTTTGAAATGTTGGGTTTCCCAGGATGACATTTATCTACCACCCTGTTCAATCTTTATGTTGATCACCCATATACATATCATTATTAGGCTTACAACCTCCCTAGCATGTCCGGATACCTGGTTAGCTTTCTTCAGTTTGAAGCTAGATGCAAACAAAACTGTATTCCTGCTCCTTCACTTGGGAAAATCAAATTTCAGCACTGAGCCTGGCTTGAAAAATTTTAAAGCACAAGGGATATCGGATCTTGTATCTTGAACGATACCTCTCGGGTGCATCATAATCTCTAACATAATCATTTACACCCTTGTGACTTAGGTCATGAAATCAGCTCTCTTTCAACTTCGATTACCCTTGAAGTTTAAACCACCAATTCCCAGCAGGGCTTTTGGAAGTATTTCAAAATGTTCCCAAGTTTACCATAGTCTCCATCGGAAGGGGACTTCACTCAGCTGCTCTTGTAATCTCAGTGAAGAAGACAGCATCACATTTGTTGTAATACACTGGCAGGTAAGGAAGGTAATAATATAGCCTTATAGCCCGCCGTAGCGGGCCACAACGACTATTAAAGGCCCGTTCCTGTGTTAAAGGCCCGAGCCGCAGGCGAGGAACTTTAACAAGGGACCGGGACTTTAATAGCCGGTATAGCTCTGCTACAAAGGGCTATAAGGCTGTTAGAACATTCTGCCACTAGAGGGCAGAATGTTCTAACAAATAAAACAAAGGCCTCAAGAAGCTTGAGGAGATATAAATCCCCTCGAGCTCAGAGAGACCTTTATAAAACATTGGAATGTTGCTCTGCGGACCTTTACTGGCCTGTAGAAGCATGGAGAACTCCATTGTCTACAATGGAGCTCCCAACATTCCAGTGTTCTAATATACTTTATAATAAATAGGTTTTTTGACACAAACCTAGACCTTTATGAAAGTGCTGCTCATACTAAGAAGGTTAAAAGTAGCTCTAGGAGTATTTACATAGCAAGAGAAGGACATTTTAGAATATTGCCCAACCTTTCCTATTGTGAGATATTCTTCTGATCATTGAAAACCATCCTCAGCTACTGGTTAATATAGGAATTTGATAAGGATATATAAAGAGTTATAGTGTGGTCCCCAATGATCAGTTTTGTTTCTTTTCTCTTGTTTATAAATCACCTCCGAGAGGTGAGTGTTTCTTTTTTACTTGCGTCTCATTGTCATACAACATATAGGATGATGCTGCTTTCATTCTGAAAGGCTTCCACTATTGGGCTAATTACCCTGACGTTCATTGTTTGATATCCACAAACAACCAAATCAGAATGTTCTATTTGTAACATATACATTACACCCTTAACTAGAGCCATTAGTAATAGTATATTTGTTAGGCAAATACATACTTCATAGCTCTCTACTAGTAAATGAAGAATAGAAGAAAATAAATCACAAAGAAAGTAATGAAGAAAGGGATAAGAAGAAGAAATACAATGAAGAGAGGAAGAAAGGAAAAAAAGAAAGACAAATAAAGAAAAAAACAAGAGAAAAAGAGAAAATATAGATAATGAAAAAGAGTAAAAGAGAAACCTAAAGGGGAGGAAATGGAGATAAATAGATGAAGAAAGGTGAAAAAGATATCAAATGTGCAAGATAACAAGAACGAGTGAAAAAAAGATCTAAATATAGGGGGGAACAATTAAATAAAAACGGAAATACAGGCAGAAATTAGAGCAAGAACGATGGAAAAAGAAAAAGAAAGAAGTGAAGAAAAAAGGAAGTTCCAATGTACAGAACACATTTTAGAGGGGAAGAACTGGCAATTTACTACTGCTTAGCAGTCCTAAAGCTAGCAAAGATAGGGTCCAGAAAAAGGCAAATAAATCAGGGGTGACCATGCAGAAAAGGCGAATTTGCTAAAACTGTCTTAAAGTAGAGAGGCAAACCATAGAGCACATTCTACCATGTTTACCACTGTTACTCAATCTGTAACTATGGCATGCAATATGTCGTGTCTCTGAGTTTGCACCATTAGTTCTACACTTTTACTGTAGATTCAGTATCTGGATGCTAGGCTTGCCCTGTTATCACACATCAAAGACAGGTAAGGATGGGGCTTCACCAGCTCTGTTCGAGGGGCATCCATCGGGTTTAGACATGTTGGTTGCCATTCTATATAAGCCTTGCATCAGTATAAATGTAAGATTTCCTTACATCATATATGTGGGCACGAGAACTATCAAGGTTCTATCTGTTTTTGTTTAAGTTAAGGAAATGCACTTTAAATGAAATGCTATATTGCTAAAACTACCTACTTTGTCTCCACAACACAGTGTGCTCTGCAGACACAAAGTAGTGCTTTGCAGATTCCTTAAATCTAGCACTATCCTTAGAAGCCTATTATCCTCTAAAAGAAGAAGTAAGGTGTTACTGCTCTTCCCATGCCAGAGCTGCTCTCTACTCCTTCCTGTACCCCGGTGCTGCTGTTGGGGAGATCCACCTGCTTGCAGCAGTAGCATGGGGTGTCCCCAATGCCTACATCCACTGCTTTCTCCTACCCCACCTACTACTGCTTTTCTGTTACTCCTTTGTTGATCTCTCAGCCTGTTGCCTACCTGCTGTAGTGGTATCTGGTTCAGCCTTCCCTTAGTGTATAGGGGAGCCAGACAATATTGGATAATAGGAACATGACAGTCAATCAGGAGTGCAAATTGTTGTTTCTTGGAAATCTTGACTCTGCTCCCACGATTGAGACCAGTGAAACCAAGGGCCCGATCAAGGATTTGGCAGGTGCCCATTCAGCTTACCAGGTACGTCAATTCAATGAATACCGCTCCCAAAGTAGATGAGAACCTCCCATAATTAGAGAGCTCCACCTGCCAAACCACTGCGGTGTTTGGCATGAAGCCTTGTTGCTGGAAAACCAAAAACGATTAGCCCTTATGCACAGAGTTTTTGTTTTGTGTGTTGGAGCCTTATTCAGAAGGGGTGACTATAACTAGGAGCCTGTGGTCCAGCTGTGGCTCGGTCATTGTAAACCTGATGTATTTTCCACCTCAAAATGGGTTTGGGGTACCACAGATTTGATGAGGTGGGAGTACCTCCGATTTAAGGTGGCGCCCCACTCAGCCAAACCCAAATGACCCCCCTAAGAGCTGTTAGTTCTTTTTAATTTCATCTGTGTCAACTACGCTTTTTTTGCAGCTCTCACAGACACAATCACATGGTCTAGAAGTGACAATTAGAAATTGGGTGCTTACTGCCTTGAATATTAAAAAGGATCTTTTTGGGGATTTGCAACTGGAAGCACATCTGTAGTCTAAATTATAAGTGGCCAAAACGAGAATGTGAGGTACAAAGCAGTTAGCCAAAACATGTCCTTGATTTTAGTTGATGTGTACACTGTGGTTGAAATTCCACTACCTTTAACAAACCTGTCAGGATAAAGCAGGAATGAGAGAAATATGTGCTGTAACCACCACTCCTTGCATTGTCCCCCGAGTGTACCAGTAAATGAACAATGCAAGTTTAAGTATTCAAGGGAGCTCACTATGCAGGATTATTTTGCAAAGTTATTATTTAGATGTAATATGCGTGACAAGTTATGATAGCTCATCTACATGTTGGAAACTTTAATCATGGCATTTGTAAGATGTTTTGAGATGGTCACTAAGAGGTATCTGGTGGTGATGGATTTGATTATGTCTGGAGAATGCTGTGGTCTTTGGGAGCCTTTCTAATCAGAAGCTTAAAACTGTAAAGAAGGACAGCTTCAGACTTTGACAATCTGTTCTAGGGGGAAATCCTCAGCAGGTACTAAGGGACTTTAAGTCAGAAAAGAAATGTTAATGAAGTCACCTGCTTAAGGCCTCTACAATGAACAGGGAGCATTGGCTAGAGCATTCAGTATTGAGTCCTATGTTTGAAATCCAAGTACCTGCTCAGCCATTTTCTACTTTCATGAGCAAATATAATTTCTTCAATCTGATGGCCAACAGTTAGTTGAGAGTAACATAGAAGCAATGAAGTAAGCATTGTTCATTGCTCATTGTATACACAACTTTCTTTCACCCCATTATAGCCCGCTGCTGGAATTTCTACTGATCATTAAAGCTATCTGCCTGACATGTTTTCCCAAAATGCAGGCAAGGACTAAACATGATGGCGAGGACCTTCAATGAGGAGTATTGGCTGAGGGTCAGGTGTTTTATGTTAAGCAGGGAGACCCATAAAGACAACAGCGAGTTGATGTTTTATGAGATCCCATATTGCAAGTATAGGAAAAATAGGAACTCATTAAGGGCCAGATGTAGGTAGCTAAATACCGGTCGGCAACGGCCAAAAATCGATGATTTTCCCGTTACTGACTGGTATTTAGCACTTTCTAATGTAGGAGTCTGGTTTTGAGGATTCAGTAATTTACTAATTCCTTATTGTAAGGAATCGGTAAAATACCGATTCCTTATTTTAAGGAATTGGTAAATTACAGTAGGTAGCACTCAAGTGAGTGCATTTTTGCTTTAAGGATTCAGTATTTACCACCAACTACAAGTTGGTAGTAAATACCTAATACCTTTAAAAAAGCAATAATTCGCTTTTTTCAAGGTGCCATGTGGCAGACATATATGTCCTTAGGGCATGTATGTGCGCCACATGTGCACACATGCACAATTCAGGGGTGCAACAGGGTGTCAATGTGCCACCCTGCCACCCTTGAATATGCTCCAGCTTTTACCGAATCGGTAAATACCGAATCCGTAATAGTGAATGGCTTTCCATTCATTCCTATGGGCCTCCAGGCCCGTAGGAATGAATGGGAAGTTATTTCTTATTACTGAATCGGTATTACCGAATCGGTAATAAGAAATATTACTGAATCTGTAAATTTTACCGATTTATTACCTACATCATATTTACCGATTCCTAAATACCGAATCGGTAAAATTCAGTATTTCGGTATCGTAAAATGAGATTACCTACATCTAGCCCTACGGGCTAGATGTAGGTAATCTCATCTAATCTCATCTAATCTAATGTAGGTAATCTCATTACCTACGTCTATCCCTAGGGGCTAGATGTAGGTAATCTCATTTTACCAATTCCTAAATACCGAATTTTACCGATTCGGTATTTAGGAATCGGTAAATATGATGTAGGTAATAAATTGGTAATATTTAACGATTCACTAATATTTCTTATTACCGATTCGATAATACCGATTCGGTAATAAGAAATACCTTCCCATTCATTCCTTTGGGCCTGGAGGCGCATAGGAATGAATGGAAGCCATGCAGTGTACCGATTTGGTATTTACCGAATCGGTAATAGCGGGAGCATATTCAAGGGTGGCAGGGTGTCACATTGACACCCTGTTGCACCCCTGAATCGTGCATGTGTGCACATGTGGCGCACATACTGCCTCATGGCACCTTGAAAAAAGCTAATTATTGCTTTTTTTAAAGTATTTACCACCAACTTGTAGTTGGTGGTAAATAACGAATCCTTAAAGCAAAAATGCACTCACTTGAGTGCTACCTACATAGGTTTCAAGGATTCAGTAATTTACAGATTCCTTAAAATAAGGAATCGGTAAATTACGAATCCTTAAAACCAGCCTCCTACATTAGAAAGGGCTAAATACCGGTCGGTAACGGGAAAATCACAGATTTTCCGTTACCGACCGGTATTTAGCTTCCTACATCTTGGCCTTAGTACCTTACTTTTCCAAACACAAATTCATGTGCTTTAGGTGGACTGCACGCTAATGAATGTGATTTATTCATGCAATACAAAGCCTAAGCCTATGTACTGAATCAGACATATTGTGGTGTAAGGAGTCATTTGTCAAAACCATTGACCTTCAATTTTAATTTAGAAAATCAATTACACTCAAAGGAAATTTCATTAATCCTTGTACTGTCAGGGTTTGCTTATAATTTACACAGGGCTCACTGTAATATTAATCGAATTCAGTTACTATGTGCAAATACATTTTATAAGTTTTAAGAACATAAACCATTTTGAAATGATTTGCCATATATACTTTTCGAACCAAATAATCAAACCTGACCATAAAGGAACTAGCATATTGGTGTTGTGCCTGTACTGTAAAGAACTATCACAAGTAGTATCTCTTCAACAAATTCCTAATTTTCATCGATTGAATTTCGACAGAGTCTGTATGACTGTGCTCCAGACATAGAGGGATATGGCAACCTTCCAAATGGGGTCTTACATTAAACACACTTGTGTCAATATACACATAATAAACAAAACCCTGGTCAATGGTGTTGAGAAGGTGAGTGGCAGCTGCAAAAACTCCACAAGGTCGATGGTTATTCATCGATGCAAACTTGCATATACATGTCAATAGAAGACCTGCTCCCAGTCCAAAAATGCCACAAGGAATTCTCACTCCCATTTATGCGTACCCTACATTCGAATGCATGCTTTCTATGCTTTCAGAACATAACAAACAACAGGTATTTAAATTTAAATAACAACATATGTAACACATCTCTCCCCCATAAATAAATAAATCATAATCATTTGTATACAATCTAATTTCAAAATATAGTCATTAAATCTTGCAGCCAATTTTCGTGTTCAGCTACTATTTGTACGTTCCTTAGTAATATTGCGATTCACAATGGTAACCAAAAGAGCATTGACCTGTAAGCTAGGAGACACACTTGTTGATGATGCCAACTCATTGTTTCTCTCAATTCTACATTTAACATTAAGTATATCAAAAAAATAATTGCTTCTGTCTTCTCCCTCTCCCATTCCGTTCTCACCATTTTCCATCAGCTCCTCTTTTTACCTTTGAATAAGGAGAAACAACTAAAATTCCAAACAGCATCACCAACCAAGTGCACTGCATTCTTAAACACTTCAATAACTCTCACAGGATCAGCCCAACATGCCAGTCCGTTGCTTACAGGTGTGTTTCTCTTGATGCACACTAAGGGGCATATTATCAAGAAAAGGCGTTAACATTATCGTCGCTTTAGCGGCAGAAAACTGCCGCTAAAACGGCGATAACGGGCTTGATAATACACCATAGAGAATTCCCATAGAAGCCCATGGTCACCCCAGAACATGGGCTTCTATGGGAATTCACAAGGGCATATTATCAAGCTCATTATCGCCGCTTTAGCTGCAGTTTTCTGTCAAGGTCACGGGTTCTCCAGAAACTGAGTTTATTCATTGATCCTGACTTTCGCAAACATGTCAACAGAAGGGCTGCTCCCAGTCTAACAATGCGACAACTAATTCTCACTCCCATTTATTCCTCCCCTATTTGTAATGCACGATCTCTATGCTCTCAGAGCATAACAACAACAGATGTTTCAATTTAAAAAACAGCATATATAACAAATGTGATCACTAACAAGTTTATCATATAATGATTGGTTTATCAGCTGACAGTAGCGTGCTTCTGCTCTTATGTAACAGGGCTGTTGGATTTTCTTTCAAGTTTAGATTCGTGGGAACACCTTTTCTGCACTTTAAAAAAATATACAGATTCAGCATTACATCAGCACTGAGGTACCAGTAAAACATGAACTGCACAGTGCAGTTCCACAACCAAGGGAATAAAGAATGACACAAAATATATACAAAAAAATCTGAATTCCTCTGATTTTCTTTGCAATTTATTATTCTTTGTGATCTTTTTACATTTATTTGAGAAAGGTCTTTTAGAACGAAATGTCTTGATTAGTTCAATCATGGCTGTTTGGGGTGCTGGATAAAATCTGAGAATTTTGAGTTGACACCATATACAATGTAACATTTGGCTTTGGTCTGTTATTTGAGACTACCCTTGCGACACACAACCTCTTTGTGAGGCCCAGATGCAAATGGGGCCCACTACCCCATGCTGTCACCAAGTACTTTGGGGATGATCTGGAAAGTGTGCACCAAACACGATTTATGAGAATAGAGTCAGAATATATTAAAAAGAATAGCTTTTTTACAATGGTGCCTTCAGCTTGCTATCACCCTAAGGTGTTGTCTAAATAGGTGTACAGTGCCTCTTCACGTCTCAAAGTCTAGAAAAATGTAGGACTTTCAAAGAATATACTTTCTGTATATAATTAGAACACGTTAGCACTTCTGTTATGCTCAAATGTTCTCAAAATATCATAGGCGAAAATCTCGATAAACAACTCTATGGCACCCTTTTTTTAAAAACCATTAGTTTCTCTTTAGTCTAATATGGCGTAACTGAGCTGTAGAAGTTCTTTGTTGCAAGCAGAGAGCTAACGTGACAATTACAAAGAATTAAGGTAACAATTAACATGGAGCTCCTTTGTACTTTATTAGACAAGGCCAGCTCTCTGGCCCCAGCTACTGAGGTTACTGGCTTGGCATGTCGAAGGAGTAGAGAGCTAGTGAAGCGTGTGATAGAAAACTATTTATTTTCATTAATATGCACATAATTGTCCCGTGAAGATCACTGTGCTGGCTTAAGAGTGATTATTTCCATAAATATCTCATAATTAACTGAATCAAGCATTCATTAGGTGGAAATGGGGAGGTTTTTGCATCACCGATATTCAGAGGGATTCATTTAAATTAACAAATGAATTATATTTGAGGCAAAGGTACAAGGAGGAGCAAACTGGCACTTAGGTTTTAGAAATCAGTATCAGAACACTGGTATGAACTGTCTGTGCAACTATTGTTCTTGAAATTATGTAGCTGCACTATCTTTGTGAAGCGGTAGGTTTGTATGAATGCCACATTCAATGTTCCATCCGTATTTATGTGCTACAGAAATAAATAGGTTTGGTGTTTCAGTCCTAAAACTCTTTCTGAATTAGAACACAAGATGGAGACAATGAGTTCGGCTAATATATGAGCTGTATCACGGCCATTGCAAGGAGTTTTGCCATCCTATACAAAGTGATATTTTGCTGATCTCTCTCCTGGAAATGAGCATACATTTGTCACTTGAAGGACTACTCTTACACACCCTGCAGGTGGCGTTAGTGTCAGTGGCCTATCATTGTGGTATTGTGGTGGAAGCTGGCCAGGACAGCTTGTAGTGGTTTAATACTTGAGTATATTTCAAGTTGACAAATGTACAGAGAGTTATGTGCTTCTTATACCTCAAACTATTGTGTGATGCGGATTGTTCAAGTACAGAAGAGCTCGTCAGTTGTCCAAGTTCTTCAAGGTGACTCAATAAATAAGAACAGTGACTAATCCCATGGTACAGGGCAACTTAATACAAAAAACAGCTAAAAAAGGAGGTAAGATTGGATGTTTTAATTGAATTAGCTGTGTACAATACATAATAAAAAAATAGTCTCTCTATGAAAAGTGCAATAACACTGACCGATCAAATAGAAATGCATTTTGAAAAATAGTCCAAATTGTCATCATTACCTGTGTTGATGTTCTTAGCATAGCAGTGTTTACAGATAAAAATACTAATTAGAAATGGATTTATTTTTTCATTAAAGACAGATTTGTCGGCTACAGAATTTCTTCAGGCTGTGTTAAGGTGTTTGACATTACTTAAGTTTTTATTTTATTTATTTTATTTATTTGTTAGACTTATAAGGCGCGCAGCTACCCAACAAGGGTTTCCCAGCGCCGCAGACATAGCACATCAGATTGTCATTGACCTTGCAGGATATTATTGTTCGAACAACCAGGTTTTGATATTTTTTCGGAACTTTGAGTAGCTTTCCTCCTTTCGAATATGGGGAGGGAGCGCATTCCAAAGTGATGGACCCAAATGTGAAAAGGATCTCCCACCCATTCTTGCCAGCTTAAATCTAGGTACACAGAAATTTGCTGCAGATTGGGATCGTAGGTTGCGTTTAGGTATGCAAGGATTGACTAGTGCTTGTAGATATTTAGGCGCTGTACCCGCTTTTATTCTGAACATATAGCTCAGGGCTTTGAACTTGATACGGGGATGGAAGATGTTTGCTGGTAAACTACTGACCAGTCTAAGCTGTAAGTGATTATAAATGGCTATCATATGTAGATTAATCAGTAATATTACATTCTGTTCTGTCTGGACTTTTTGCATGCAATGATTTCTGAACCATTCCTGTAAGCTAAAATGAAAGATTATATGCACTATGGGTGTACATGTAGGTCATCTCTAGTGTAGGTCTCTGGTTTGGTTCATTTCAGATTGTTCAAAGTATTTAAGCATAATAGTGTCCGCTTGGAGTGCCTTATGGTGGAGAGATATTTTGTTGAAACTAAATTTGATGTAAATCTTTTGTATTTGTTATTTGAGGAAGACATTTCACTGCTGTACAGATGCCGAAATGTGAGTCGACTTGATACACCCCCTGTATGTATAAGTCATTATGATGGAGTTCCCTTCAAAACTAACACTGAAAAATGTTAATTTTATGTCTGTGGATTTCTTTTTTGGCCCACTAAACATGTCTCAGGACACTCACATAGCTTGTGTGATTAAAAAGCTTGGTTAAGATTACTTCTGTTTTTAGGTCTCTGAGACAGAAATTCATGTGGCCTAAAAAAGTAATGATTCTGGGGTTGCTACATGAAGGCTTCAAAGAATACGCTAATGTTGTCATCACCTCTATCTTAATAAGCAAGCATAAGCAATTTATTGCTTCGGTGAATATTGATGATTGCATTAAATACTGTGGCAATTTACTCCTCGGACATTGGATAAAGTTTATAATAGACTGAAAAAGAATTTTTAAAAACTGTGCTGCCTGAGTGGTTATGGGAGTAAATAAATATGAGCTTTTGCCTATACTAACTATTGCAAGGCAACCCCAAGTTTGTGATTGCTCCTCTGTGCACAGCTAAAAAAAAACGTTGGTTTTTATTCCAATCAACAGTTTAAATAAAGATGTTGAAATCAAAGTGCTTCAGTTCTGTTTAGTTCAGATCATTCTCTTCATGATCAGATTTCTTCTTTTTTCATTATAAGGATAATCCAATACATCATCTTTAATGCATCAATCACCGTAACTTGTGTTCCCAAACTTGGGTTGCCTTGCAATAGTTTGTATCATTTACGCTGTTAGGAACAGACAGCGATACCTCTGCAGCACGCTATAAACTGTACAATTGTTTACGCTTGGACCACTTGGCTGTGCGAGTCCAATCTCCTATTGTTCTTTTCCCTATACTCTCATTGAACTGGCTCCCTAATTTCCTGGGACTGGTGTCCATGCAAAACTTTCTGCACAATCTTGGACCATGGAATTGAATAGAAGTGATGGGTTGGCATGTCCAAACCTGGATTCTGAGTTCAGCTGGCACCCATTTCGCCCAAGTATTGTACCATCATCAGCAAATTATGGGAGACAATGGTCTGTTGGCCATCAGCCCAAACCTTTGGATGCTGACTGATGTCAAATGATTTAAGAAGAGATTAAAGACTCACCTATGTATGGAGGGCTAAAACTTTGAAATCGGCCCTGACTAAACGATCACACGGGCCTCAATACCTATGATTTCGGCCACCATACAAATGAAAAAAAATAAAATACATCCTATATTTGAGTTAATACGTAGTCAGGATTCAGTTCTGTATTATTATTAAGATCTCACTCAACTCTGGTGCCCTGGCTGTCCTGTTTAGATCAACAGGTCTGCACTTTTCCAGTGAGGTCCACATGGGTTAGAGCCGCAAACAATGTGGTATTGTTAAATTCTCCTCTGTCTACAGAGATCATCTAATTATTGAATCCATAAATTGATATCGATTATGAGGATACCTGGCATAATTTAAGCCTGTTTTGTGCCTTTTACAGCTATGGTCCACAAACCTTCATGATCCTTCGCAAACCGTTGTAGATCATAACTCATTACACAAGAGCGATTTTGATTTGCCAACACCGTTTAATGTAACTTTTTTATTGTCAGATATCTTCTGCTAAGGAATCAATGTTTTATTTTTACTTACTTAATCAGTATGGTCAAATTATGCTTAGCTGTCCTCAACTCAAGATCAAACAAACACGCATTCATTATAACACATTTGTAGTCATTGGGTGCCAACCTCTTTTCTGCCCATTGTCCCATAAGAACATTTACCACCACAGTGCAAAAGGCAAAATGGCATATTATCTGGACATGTCCATCATTGTCACAGTTCGAGATCTTTACTGTTCAGCAACCTCTTCCACCACAGTTCACCAAAACCATGCAGGAGTATCATTGGCCAGTATGGTCATTTTCCCACTTTCCCTTATATTCTTGATAATGGCAGGTGCACACGGTGTTATTTGTAATTTGAGGGAATTTTCATTCAATCTGAAAGGGTGAAAATACAGATCTGGAATATTACAGAGCTCATTGATTAATTTTACATTCCCATTGTTCCCATCATTTTAAAGTAAAACAGCTACTGAAATCCCCAGTAAATATATCTATCAGCATATTTACTTTACGTTGTTGATTTAGTGGCCTCATTTGGGTTAATAAGTATTTCGAGGAAATGCTTAATTTCAATAAAATACAATTTAAAAGCTGGGGTCCAAAGATTTTCATAGGAGTTTCCTGTCGACGCTGCTGAATGCTGAAGCCATAGAAAATTAAAGCCGCCTGGTTTCCATTCCACCTCATGCCTCTATTACACTAGTCTACATATTGTGACTCTTTACCACACTCTTGTAAGTCATTTATCATTTCTGCTTTCACAGTTTGTTGTTTTTTCCATTCTTTCTATTACTCCTTTATCTCCATTTCCTACCTAGTCTGTCTCTTGATTTGGGTCAGCCTCGTGAATAAAAATAAGACCAGTCCACCAAAAATGGGTGCACAAATTAAGCACTATATTCCTGGCACACAGAGATGCAAGCTGTGGCAATGTGATATGGACCACCAATAGAGCATCAGTTTCTGTTGGATTCAATTTTACTACAGATGGTGCCAGATTCAAAGTTTTGTCGCAACCCTTATGCTTTTGGTTGCTGGTTTGTTAATGTTCACTGATTCACTTACTAAAATTGCCCTAAAATAGCAAAGTTTCTTAAAGACACATACAGTCAAATTGAGATATTCCTTCTGTAGCCTCAGGAAGTTTTATTTCCTTAATGATTCCAGAAATACTTTAAGATGACATAGTAATTCCATCAGGCTGTGGATAGCTTATAACTGGTCTTCCCCATGTGTTAGAAAGGATGACCCTTCATATTCCTTACCCAGTGCTATGAAGCCTTCCAGCATTTTGCCCACTTTATGCCTGATGAGTGTAGGGCTGTTACAGTAGTGTTACACCACATCAGGGGCAATTCAGTTTTAAAAAGTGCTGTGGTCAGTCGGGGTTCTCAGCTACAGCCACTCTCTTTAACGCCCATTCCAAACCGCATCAGCCACACACAAAAATAAGCAATACAAGCGGGGTGTTGGAACTCTTGGTACCATCTAGATGGAGGACAGAGGTGGTGAATCCGCAGCAGGGATGCAGTCATGAAATACCAATGGGGATTTATGAAGCCTTTCTAGAGTAATGCATCAGTGCCAGATTCAGTGTATGCTGATTGTTCAGTTTTTAGGGAGCGTTGTGACCAATGAGCTTCATGAGGTACAATGCCTCCCTTCTCAACCACCATCAGACATGCAAACAAAGCTGTAACTCTGAGCGGGAAATCCTCCATATCTACCCTGGATATTGGCAGCAATCCTGGTGATGCACTGGAAATTGGCTTTAACCCTGATGAACAAATAAATAATAAAGTCAATGAGGATTTGGGGGCAACTAAATGCTAGCTTAATTTGAGATCGGATGCTGAAAACTGGCTTAAATCCCGATGGTGACTTTCATTTCCATCTTCAAACCTGGTGATTAAAGTATACTGCAAAAGTCCACATTTAGAATCCGAGTTCTGACCTGGGTCACTGTTATTGACATAAATCATAATAGGTCATTGCCCTTTGACTCAAATCATACTAAATCAATGAAGAATTAATTGTGCGGTATTAGCTACTTATAACCATATATTTTAACAAATGTCAGGGGCATTATTAATCTGATTAAGCAGGAAATGTGTTTAGAAGCTTGCCGAAATCTTCTGGCTTGAGAACTCTGCACACAAGGGGCCTAATTCACAAAGCACCTCTGCACTTGAGGCGGGGGTCCTGCAGTCCTGAGGTAGTCTCAGCACTCAGGGTGAAATTTCCACCATTTTCATTGCGAGGATTAGGCCACGTGTGTGAAGACTACCCCATGACTGCGGGGCATCTGCCTGAATTTATGACCATGGATCCTTTCCATAAGGTGATACCAATTTACTGGCAATACACTAGATCTATAAGACTATGATTGAAGAAGCTAGTTTACCCTGTCAGTGACCTTCAGTTGCATGTCACCCAGTAGTTTTCAGCCTATACCATGGGAAAGTAGTAGGTTCATGAGAGAGTAACATAAGAGAGAAATTAATTTAAAAAAAGAGATTTGGAGAGCAAGACATGACGCTGGGAAAAGATCTGAATACTTGAGGTGTAAATACAGAGGTCAAGATGGAGTCAGCACCCAATTCACGAACAAAGTTAGTAAATCTGAACTCTTTGGGCCCGATTCACAAAACAATTCCAAACAATTGAAGCATGAAAAGTCCACAGAGCGTCATTGTAACAGAAGAAGTGCTGGGGCCAAAGTTTTGCTCAAAAGCCACAGCCAGCACCATTTAATGTCAGTGTGCTGAATATCACAGCTGCGTAGTCTTGATTCCACCTCATGTCTCTTTAATTCAGCAAAAGGCACTCCCTGCGACTTTATCTCACTGTTGCAGGTTCCTGCATTGTCGCGTTGTTATGTTTTTTCTGATTGACTCTTCCTCCTCATTGCCTCTTGTGTGTTTTTAACTTTCTTGCTTACCACACTGGAGCAGCGTAATTTCCTGCTCCACCCTATCATTATTGATTAGGCCACATATATGTTTACATATGGCCTCATATATTTGTGTCACTTAACAATATTAAATGTGTAGTGCACATGAAACAATATAGAAAGTGCATTTAACGTGTAATCTCAACATATGTGTGTGCATATTAACATTTTCCTTTGCAGTGATTATAAATTTGAGTTCTCATACATATCTGCATATGTATGATTAGAATAACATTGTTAATCCTTATGTACTCATTTGAATAATACTTGCTTTTTATTTTATTATGGGAAATGTATCCATTCAAGTGGTATTTTATGTGACCGTCTATGTATCTATATTCACGCTGTTACAACGTGCATCGAGATGCATACTATACTAAAGTTGACCAAAAGCCTTAAGCATTTGGATATCACAATATTTTAACCTTCAACGTGAATATTTGCTTCAGGTGAAATGTTTTGCATTCCTCTGCAGGTGCACTTCAAGTTCAAGTTCAAGTTCAGGCATTTATATAGCGCACTACTCACCCAGAGGGTCTCAAGGCGCTAGAGGGAAGGGTTCATTGTTTATCGAAAAGCCAAGTTTTCAATTCTTTTCTGAAGGAGAAGTGATTTTGAGTGAGGCGGAAGTGGGTGGGGAGTGAGTTCCAGGCCTTGGCAGCCAGGAAGGAGAAGGATCTGCCGCCCATGGTGGTTTTTCGGATGCGCGGGACTGCGGCAAGGGCTTGACCGGATGATCTAAGTTGGCGGGTGGGATAGTAGAAGGACAGTCGGGAGTTGAGGCATTCTGGTCCTAGATTATAGAGGGCCTTGTGTGCGTGGGTAAGAAGGCGGAAAGTTATTCTCTTGTTGACGGGAAGCCAGTGGAGGTTTTTTAAGTGTCCGGTGATGTGCTCTTGGCGCGGGATGTGTAATATGAGTCTCGCTGATGCGTTTTGGATGCGCTGGAGCTTTTTCTGTAATTTTGTTGTAATTCCGGCGTAGAGAGTGTTGCCATAGTCCAGTCGACTTGTGACCAGTGCATGGGTGACAGTCTTTCTTGTTTCGAGGGGGATCCAGCGGAAGATCTTTTTGAGGATGCGAAGGACGTTGAAGCAGGAGGACGATACGGCGTTGACTTGTCTGGACATTGAGAGAGAGGAGTCTAGAATGAAGCCAAGGTTACGTGCATGGTCAGTGGGAGTGGGCGCTGATCCCAGAGTGGAAGGCCACCAAGAGTCGTCCCACGCTGAGGGGGAGGATCCAAGGATGAGCACTTCAGTTTTGTCTGAGTTGAGTTTTAAGCGGCTCTGTTGCATCCATTCGGCTACTTCTTTCATGCCTTCGTGAAGATTGTCCTTGGCGGTGTTGGGGTCTTTGGTGAGGGAAAGTATCAGCTGGGTGTCGTCTGCGTAGGAGATGATGTTGAGGTTGTGTCGACGTGCGATGGGGGCGAGGGGACTCATGTAGACGTTGAAGAGGGTGGGACTGAGTGAGGAGCCTTGAGGTACGCCGCAGATGACTTCGGTGGGCTCTGAGTAGAAGGGGGGGAGTCGGACTCTCTGGGTTCTCCCGGCTAGGAATGAGCTAATCCAGTCTAAGGCTTTTCCTTGTATGCCGATGTTGTTGAGGCGTTGTATGAGGGTGCTGTGACAGACAGTGTCGAAGGCGGCGGAGAGGTCGAGGAGAATGAGGGCCACTGTTTCACCGTTGTCCAAGAGTGCACGGATGTCGTCGGTCGCCGCAATGAGGGCGGTCTCGGTGCTGTGTTTGGCTCGAAAGCCGTTCTGTGAGGGATCCAGGGAGTTGTTGGATTCAAGGAAGGCTGCGAGTTGGCTGTTGACGGCTTTCTCGATGACTTTGGCCGGGAAAGGGAGGAGGGAGATGGGTCGGTAGTTTTTCAGTTCTGAGGGGTCTGCTGTTGGTTTTTTCAGAAGGGCGCTGAGATCGGCGTGTTTCCATATTTCTGGAAAGGAGGCTGAGTTGAAGGAGCAGTTGATGACATCACGGAGTTGGGGAGCGATGATGGAGTCAGCTTTGTTGAAGATGTAGTGGGGGCAGGGGTCAGAAGGTGAGCCAGAGTGGATTGAGTTCATGAGGCGAATGGTGTCTTCAATGGTGATTGGGTTCCAGGAATTGAGGTAGTTAGTTGGAGGGGTGGGATCGGAAGGGGGTGGGGTGAGTTGGTCATTGGGAGTGTTCTTGAAGCTGTTGTGGATGTCGGCAATTTTGTTGTAGAAGAAGGAGGATAGCGCATTGCAGAGGTCTTGGGAGGGGGTGATGTCGTTGGATGCTGCGGGAGGGTTGGTGAATTCTTTGACGATATTGAAGAGTTCCTTGCTGTTGTGAGAGTTGTTGTCGAGACGGTCCTTAAATGCTGATTTCTTGGCGGAACGAATCAGTTGGTGGTGTTTGCGGGTGGCTGTCTTGAGAGAGGTCATGTTGTCTGAGGTTGGTTCTTTCCTCCAAATCTTCTCGAGGGTGCGGCAAGTCTTCTTGGATTTTTTAAGGTCATCATTGAACCAGGGAGCCTTTTTGCTGAATGATTTCAACTGGTGTTTTTTCAGGGGTGCTAGTTCGTCTGCGCTGTGTGTAATCCATTGCCTGAGGTTTGTGGCCGCTTGGTCTGGGTCCGTTGTTAGGGTGGGAGTGTTTTGGCTGAGGGATGAGCTAATGAACAGAGAAAGGCACATTGTGGGAACAAGATAGGGAAGTTTGAAAGAATTTCTCTTAGCAAGAATGATAAGCCTAACCAACGAAAGTAGGACAACTGTCGGTGCGGAACGAAGACATGGGTGGTATCCAAGGACATTCTGACTATGTGGACCAAGGAAAGAAGTTGTGAATGTAGCTACCAAAAGGTATTGTTTGAAGGTGGACAATAATGAGACCTTTGATATGGGAATCTAGAGGATTATATCTGTGGGTATAATTGAGCAACACAATTTAGCTTTGTTCAGATTCCTTTCAGGCTTGGAGAGGTACAGACTGCTTTGCAACATGTCTGTTGTGTGTATTCATGCTATACAATATTCTTTCTTTTCGAGAACTTCTACTGAAGATCTCCTATGCTGACACCTTTCCACTTTATCGGATTTCATTAAGGTTTTCTCCTTCTAACATAAATTAGTGTAGGATAGTTAAATATCATTAGAATCCCCTCATGCATCACAGGCAAGAGGACTGAAACTTTAAAACTAATCATCAGACTATGGTTCAGATGTAGGTAAAGACAGTTTTGCGAGTCCTAAATAGCTATTTTTATTGAATCGCTATTAAGGACTCGCAAAATGCCATGTAGGTAGGAAAGACAATATTTTTTGCGATTCCTTAATATTCCTTAATTGCGAATTGCGAATTGCGATTCATAATCAAGGAATACCTTCCCATTCATTCCTATGGGCCTAGAGGCCCATAGGAATGAATGGGAATTGCACATGCAATTTGCGAGTACCCAATAGGTACTTGAGGGCGCAATTTCAAGGGTACAAGGGTTCCAGAGGGAAATAAATGCACCTCAAAAGCATCTTATTACTATGTGCGCTGGCAGGGCTGCGGTAGCTGAGCTTGCCATTGAGCAGCTTCCTTTCGCATTGCATTACATCAACAGTGAAATGGGACCTGTGGATTCCCTTCTTCATACGCACAATGTTTTTGCATTCACCCAGGGCTCTGCATTAAACATGGAAGTACATCAATACCGGCTTAGTGCTGAATTGCACTTGTAAGTTTGCCAACCATATGTTTCCATTACAAATTGCCTGATTACAAGTTGGCCATGTGCATGCAATAAAAATCTGACTCTGAGGTGTGTGGACTTTATCAGATGCAACTATTATCACATAATCTGAGTTTTTAGGTAACAATTGCAGATGTTGGTGCTTATTGTCCCAAAATGTGCATGTCCTGGTAAATACCGGGCCTTTTCCCCTTGATTAATTCTAGCAGGATTGATCTGCCGAAATTTAACAAAAGGTGCAATCTTTATCTCATCCAGTAATTACCACTTTTATTTATTTATTTGTTTACATTTGTAATGCGCACAGCTACCCAACAAAGGGTTTCCCGGCGCGGCAGATCCCAATAGCAATGCGGTTACAGAAACTAGATGTTAAAGAGCCATGTTTTTAAGGCTTTTCTGAATGTGATGTAATTCGACTCAGACCGCAATGTATGTGGCATTGAATTCCAGAGCGAAGGTCCTAGGAATGAGAAGGACTTGCCACCCATGCGTGACAGCCTGGTCCTTGGAATTTCAAAATGATTTGCCGTGGAAGACCGAAGAGATCTGGAAGGACGGTAGGGGCGCACCAGGTTTTGCAGATATTTAGGAGCGGTGTTGGTGGAAATCCTGTGCATAAAACATAGAGATTTGAATTTAACTCGGTTTTCAATTTTTAGCCAGTGTAACTTCCTGATGTATTTAGTGGTTGGAGTAGAGATGGGAATTTTACAGAGAAGTCTGGCTGCTGCATTTTGCACTGATTGCAACCTGCGGACAGTAGCTTTGTTCGCCCCCAGGTACAAAACGTTGCCATAATCTAGCCTAGATGTTATTAGGGCATTGACAACTGTTTTCTTGGTGTTTTCAGGCAGCATCCAACAGATCTTTTTTAGCCATTTTAATATGGCAAAGCAGGTGGCTGAAGTCTTTACCGCTTGCTGATGTAAACTGAGTGAGTCGTCAATAATGACGCCCAGGTTGCGAGCATGAGTAACCGGGGTAGGGGGGGTGCCCATTTCAGTTGGCCAATGTTGGGGTCCCCAAAGTTCTTTATTTTTGCCCAACACGATTAACTCGGTTTTTTCGCCGTTAAGTTTTAGGAAGTTTTTTTGCATCCAGTCGGCGATTTTACAGAGTCCGAGTTGTAGGGTGGAGGAATTATCAGAATCTGCAGCTGATAAAGAAAAAAGCAGCTGGGAATCATCAGCGTAGGAAAACATTAAAAGCCCTGTTTCCTCCACTATTTTGGCCAGGGGGCTCATATACACGTTGAAAAGCAACGGGCTAAGAATAGAGCCCTGTGGAACTCCGTGTTTGAATGTCATGGTATCGGAGCAGGCAGTTTGTGAGAAGACCTGGAACGTGCGGTTTTCCAATAATGATCTAATCCAGTTGAGAGCTGCCCCACGGATGCCCAGGGAGTGGAGTGTTTGGGCGAGGACCGCATGTGACACGGTGTCGAATGCCGCGCTGAGGTCAAGCAGCACAAGTGCCACTGTTTCGCCCTTGTCCACCATGCGGCGGATATTTTCGGTTACCCCCAGCAAGGTAGTTTCTGTGGAAAAGCCTGCACGAAATCCCGACTGGTGGGATGGTAATAGGTCATGAGTGGTAATGAAATCAGTGAGGCAACGATGTACATGTTTCTCCAATATTTTTGCAAAGGTGGGCAGCAAGGATATTGGGCGGAAGTTAGCTGGCAAATTGGGGTCTGCTCCAGCTTTCTTCAAGAGCGGATGAATCATTGCATGCTTCCATTCACTGGGTACAAATTGTTCCAGTAACAAATTGTTCCACTTGTAATTGTGGTCCCTGTGCAAACACCTAGTTGCGTAGTGATCTCGATTTGACAAGACACTTGTAGTTAGTCCCAAAGTATCAATAATGGCTTAGTAGAACCTTGAAAAATGTGGATTATGAGCAGGGGTACATGTGTAATATAACCGCCTGACTTTTCAATTTTTCTAGGTCGATCTCTCCAATGCAGCGATGATCGCGTAAACAGAATGCTCCCGTCTCGGCTTCCTTGGTCTTACTGATTAAAAACGGAACATCAGTTATATTACACATGTACCCCTCCTGCTCACATATATACTTTTTAATGACTACACCCAAATGAAAAAATCGGGGGTCAATGTTGACAATTGAGAATGTATGCCTACATAGCTCTTTTTAGGATTACACATTTAAATGAATAAAACAAATTTTGTTCCACGCACTGCATCACCAAATGTGATGCAGTGCGCGCAACGAAATTCGTTTTATTTATTTAAATGTTTACTTACCTGTAAAACTCCGTAATCCATACATTACTACCCCTCACCCTGCCCCTCCCCCTGCCTACGTCACCGCCCTGCAGTAACTCCTACTGTCGACCGCTACTGGTCTCTGTAGATATAGTGTTCCACCATCTAAATATAAAAGTGCTCAATAATTCCAAGAATATTTGCACTGATCGTACAGCGAAGCTACTTTTTCAATTGTTTTTAAATATATTTTTGTACATGTATCAGGAACCAAGATAATAAAAACTTGACATTTTTACATATATATGAGTTCAGTGTGGTAGAATAAGTGATCAGCTGATTTATGGTTGAGCAGATCCGTTATACGTGCCTTCAAGTAATGGATCTTCTTTTGTTGCAATAGTGATTTACCCTATCCCCTACGTGCAATAGGGTACCTCTTGATTTGTTTGGAGATCCTTGTGTGTCCAGCATTTTTCAGGCAACAATAAAAATGTCAAGATAACGCTGTTAATTTAGGTTCCTGCTGAAGAGCGATCGTAGTGCTGTCTAGTGGCAGCTGTGACTAATCCTACTGTAGCGCACAAGGTTAATATGCCTGCTGCAAAGAACGTGTACCATGCAGATCACAGAACTGAGTGTGAGTGACCTATGTCCAGGCCCGGACTGGCTGTTGCATGCACCGGGCAATCCCCCGGTCGGCCGCATGGGTGGGGGCCGGTTTTGGGCCCCAGGGGGCCGTTTTTGTTACAGGGCCGTTTTTTGCAGCATAGCTGCTAAAACGGCCCTGTAACAAAATCGGCCGAAAACCGGCCCTGGCAAAGAGTGCGGTCGCACCCCCAGGGTAGAGGGGGGGCCAGCTGAGCACTTTGCCAGGGCCGATTTCGGGTCCCAGTCCGGGTCCCTGCCTATGTAGCTCTAAATAAAATTGAAATGCATGTCAGAGGGGCGGCTATGGAGAGATGAGGGGCACTTTTGGAGGGTGGTGTCAAGGGAATCCGTGGATAAGGAGGTCTTTCAGGGGGGGGGTGCCAAAAAAGGCTGTTGCACCTGGTGCCACCAGCGCTAAAGCCAGCCCTGGCTGAGAATAGGTAGCGATAAGCATGTTTCTCTGGATGTCTTTCGGGGAGATTGCAATCCAGTCCAGGCCTATTTTTATACCTCTTTCATCTTGTTTAGAGACAAGAGCAAAAAGCCCTGGGAATATTTAAACCCTGTTGGGCAGGTAATGCAGGTCATTTACAGGAACAACACAGAGCCAAGGAAATGCTCTGTAAAAAGCGCCATTTAGATGCAATATCAAATAACTAATCTCCATTTCACACAGTGTTCTTTAGAAGAGTATTGACAGCTATTAAGAATGCTCTAGAATGCAGCAAAGAAAACAATATTGGTTCCATTTGATGATGATGAAAATATGGAATCAGAACCTCAGAGTGGAAAATTAAAACAAGGACATGATTTCTGCATTTTATGTCAAAAGGATACCCTATAATGGACTTTAAAATAAAATGTCCAAAGAATGTTAAAGTGAAATCCCTGTTAGCAAGTTTACCATCTTCCCTAGTTACCGAAGACTTTCTACCATCAGATCCAGTTAATAGAAGATGAACGATTGCCTTGAAGAGATCTTATTCAGGAACACATTTCTCGTTTCGCACTGCAAATTGTTCAGTGTATGTCTCAAAAGTGCTGATGAAAGATTTTCAACACTGAAGTATTGGGCATTATGGAACTCAATTTCAGCTCTGGGAACCGACAAGATACAGGAAATTTGGTTGCAGGAAGAACTGACATTTTTAGTGTAAGTACTTCTCATTTGGTTTTACATAGAACAACTAGCAAGAAAAAAAAAGACTGGCAAATCCGACTATCAGTAGATGGGCCAAATTTGCGTTACTAACCTCATATAAAGTGATGCATCAAGAAATTCCCTGTGCGACTAAGGATTCTTCTGCTGGTGGTTTGAAGCCAAAGTTCTGCCATTGTAGAGCTGCAATATGGACCTCATCAAATATAGTTATTATTTACAGGTTACTGATCAGGATCATTAATGTCTGTCAGAAAGAGTGCTATCTTGTGTTTGAAGATAAACAAATGTATTTCCTTGTATTTTGTTGTTTGAAGCATTGAAAAGACTATGAGAGAAGAAAACAGATAAAGAGACAATAATGAATGATTGTCTCCCTCTAGTTAGAGTATTATAAGTAGGGATGAAAGATTAGTTCATAATGGAAAGAGAGAAGGAACATAAAGTTGTACTTCTTTCCTATTTAAAGAAAAGTAAATGAAATAAAAGGTTGTTGTATGCTTGAGGGAAACACATGTCTATTCGCCAGTAATACTCACAATGTTAGGACTGTGACAAGGAAGACTCAGACTAGGAATATTATAGATTATTGATACATAATTTGGTCAAAACCCTCCTCATCCACACATGCATGGTGCTGCATGAATTGAGGGTAAGGTATTAGCGTATCGGAGGTGCAAAACCGACTGTAAAACGCAACATAATTGCTATGACAATTACCTGAATTAATGAAAAATGATTGAATCTGCAATGATCACTGGAAAGGGTGATCATCATGTGAGCGAAATGCAGCTATAAATTAATTAAATCACTTGCTGCAAAGTCTCTGGATATGCAACTCCCACTAGATGCTTTGGTGACAGTTCACATCATATCATGGGTGGAGTCAAAGCTGGTTCACATCAATACAACGTTTCTGGTCAAAGAGGCATACATGACAACACAGCCAATGCAGGTGCGACACTTACGAATTTTCAAGGCAAAAATGCATTTTATTTTTTACATCTAAAATTGTCTATGCTTCAATATAAGTGAAAGGGGGGTATACATTTCTCAGATTTATTTAAAAAGCTCCCCTTTTCTGTTTCCAAATGTTGGTATGTATTCCAGACTCCATATTTCAAAGGTTATAAAACTGTGCACAGGTCACACTTCTCAAACGTAGCAAAGCAAAAATCTGGAGAATATTTTAGAGGCAGAGACAAATATGAAGAAGTATCAGTCTTTGGTTTAAAATAAAGATAGTTTGCTCCCGCTGTGAAGTGGCATGTAGCACCTTGAATGATCTCAACTTGTCTTGTGCCCATCATGAACAGTTTACCTAGTTGTTGCTTTTTCTCTATGAACTGCTTCTGTAGTTTTTATTGCATTATCATAAACCCAGGTTACGTGTAGCAGAATTGAAAGACGTGTCAGAGCGAGGGGTACTGTTTACATCTGTTTGGGAAACTAAAGAGCAGTCTTCCTTGCTGCAGCATTTTTAGGTTTCGCCTCGCGTAGCGCTTGTACTGTGCTTGTGAAATCTATTGTATTTAATATAAATCTTAAAAGGGGCTTACATCCCACCCTTGCTTTTCATCAGTTCCTGTTCTTGCCACTTACTTTTCCTCCATTTCTATTGGCTGTTACATACTATTTCCTGTTCGTCCCTATGTGTTTCTCTTATCAGTGCCCCGTGGCCCAAGTACAGTTTTCATCTGCTTTTGTGGAACTTTTTTTATGTTTTACCTGCACAGCACTTGCTGTTTAACCACAAGGCTCCCAGCAGAGAATGATGCTCTTGTACCCAGATCCAGTATAGAACAACACAATTTCAGTTCACAAAGACACTCCTTTCCTTAAACCCTTGCAGAAATTGTTTGCGCCCATAGCCGAGAGCTTGCAGCAAAGCCATGCCCTCTCCTGAGGTCTCTTAAGACATGTGTGTGCCCTCGAGCTGCCTGCATTATCCATCTCCAAAGAAACTGCAGGTCTGTGCAGCAAACTGGGCAGACTCACTCATGCAAGGCTTGGTAACCACCTACCTGCCCCAAGCGCTGATCCGGAGGCGCTTTGCTGTATCAAGCCACCACACTGCAGAATCCCCCTTCAGTAAGGCCACCCTTCCTTCTGCAACCACGGCTGGGTCACTTCACTGACACACCATGCAAATCCCCCTCAATGTGGGCCCCCTCAAACCACCCTTAGTGTGGCACACTTCTTCCTTCTGCAATTGCAGCTGGGTCACTTCGCCACTACACCGTGCAAAAGTCCCTCAACGTGGCTCCCCTCTCATACGGCACTGGGGTCTACGGCTGATGGAGGTTTCTACTGTGAAGCCCCAACCATTAAGTAAATATAAGGTGAGATGACTGTGTGAAATGAAATGAAATGAAAAATTCCACTTATATAGCGCATAACTACCCGGAGGCCTCGCAGCGCTGGAGACTGATTACTGTGTACGGCTGCGGGGCAGAGTTAGTACGCTTTTGAGAACAAGTAAGTTTTTAAGTCTCTTCTAAATGACATCAAATTGTCATTTTGTCTGAGCGATAGAGGCAGGGAATTCCATGCTTTCGCCGCTGAACAAGTGAATGAACGGCCACCCCAACGGGCTTTCTTGATTTTTGCCGTAGTTGCCAGATGCAAAGAGGCCGAACGAAGGGTTCTAGGCGGCACGTAAGGCGGTACTAGGGGGTACAGCACTGCCGGGCCAGTTTGATGAAACGATTTGTGCAAAATGCACATGGCTTTGAACAGTGATCTGGCAGCCACTGGGAGCCAATGAAGCTCTTTTAGGGCAGTTCTCGCTGACTGCCAGCGAGGGATGTTAAACAGTAAGCGCGCGGCACAGTTTTGGGTGACTTGAAGTTTTTTTGTCACTGATGCCGGAGCCCCTAGATATAACACGTTTCCATAATCCAGGCGAGAGAGTATCAGGGCCTGTACCATGACCCTTCTCGCCTGGAATGGAAGTAAGGGGAGCACTTTCCTGAGCATTTTCATTAGCCCCACGCATACAGAAGCTGTTTTAGTGGCTTGAACCGAAAAATCCAGTGCTCTGTCCAGCCAGATTCCTAAGCTCTTTATCTGGTCCTTTGGAGGAGGAGGAGTACCGAAACAGAAGGCCAGTTCAACGGCAGGGTGGTGGGAGAAGGGTTACCTAGTAAGAGGATCTCGGTCTTCTCCCCGTTGAGTTTAAGATGGGAGAGTTGCATCCACTCAGCGACAGCCTCCAGACAAGGGGCCAGGGTGTTAGACGAACCCTCCTTGTGGTCCAGAGAGACCACAAGTTGGGTGTCGTCAGCGTAGGTGACAATCCGCACACCGAAAGGAAGGACTATCTTCTCTAGAGGCTGCATATAGACATTGAATAATGTGGGGCTCAGGGAGGAGCCCTGAGGAACCCCACAGCTGAGCGGATGCTTAGATGATACCACCTCGCCTTCAAATACCTGGAAAAAGCGTTCCTCTAAAAAAGAGGTCAGCCACTTCAGGGCCGCGCCCGACACCCCCATGCCCTTCAAACGATGTAGTAGTGTGGCATGGTTAACAGTGTCGAACGCGGCACTGAGATCCAACAGTTTTTCCACCTCGGTCCATTATTGCTCTGGCAGCCTCTGTGACCGCCAGGAGGGCGGTCTCAGTGCCATGCTGAGGGCGGAACCCTGTTTGGGAGACCTGTAGAAGTTTATTAGACTCCAAGTAGTCCCCCAAAATTTTGTTGATATATCTCTCCAACAACTTACTCATCCATGGTAGCAGCGAGATAGGACGGAAATTGGATAAGTTGCTAGAATCCAAATTCGGCTTTTTCAGCAAAGCCCTAACGAGCGCACACTTCCACGTACAAGGGACAGAGTTGGAGGTAATGGAGGTGTTCAAAACCTCAAGCATAGACGGGCGAATGGCGTCCATTGCTTTCACCAGGGTCCGGGGCGGGGCAGGGTCATTAGGGGATCCTGAGGTAACCTTCTGAACCAAAGAATCTAAGGCATTAGTGTCCAGGAGTGGAAACCTGACCAGGGAGTATGGTATATGCAAGTCTGGGTCTGAGGCAGATGGGGAGAATATGCCATTGCCATTTATCGCAAGTTGGGAGTAGATGGCCTGAATCTTCTGAGAGAAGAAGGTGGCAAGTTCCTCACAGCGAGCCTGTAAACCCTCTGATGGTGGTCTTTCAGAGGGGGGGGATATCAAAGATTTTGCGATTTTAAAAATTTCCCTCGGGGAATTGGCTGCCATACTAATTTTGGTTTCATAAAACTCAGCTTGGGCAAGTTTTATCTGGCTCTTATAGTGTCTAATTGCTGATCTGTACTCTGAACTCTTGAGTGGCGAGCGGTCTTTCCTCCATGCTCTCTCTACTTTCCGGCAGGTTTGTTTTAACAGCCTAAGGGTGGGGGAGTACCATGGAGCGACTTTGGATCTTTTTATTGTTTGCAAGGAGCACTTCGGGAGGACTAAATCAAGTGTAGTAGAAATCCAGTTGTGGAAGTTGAGGACTGCCAGATCAGGGTTTGACGTTTTCCGGGGCGGCTGTTCAGAGAGTGCCTGTTCCCATGTGGGAAGCTGAAGGGCGTTCCATTTCCTGCCCCAATGTCTGTCATGAATTTGACCAATAATAGGAGTGTTAATAGACCATGTGAGGGGGACTAGGAAGTGGTCTGACCAAGGCAGAGGCACAGGCGTTTCCACTGAAAGTTTATCTAGGTTGCTAAAAATATGATCCAAGAGATGACCCCTGTTGTGTGTCGCCTGAAACCCCTTTTGAGTCAGGTCAATAGCCTGAAGGCTTAGGTGAAGATTGTTAGCAGCGGCATCAAGAGGATCATCTAAATGCAAATTTAGGTCACCTAGCAAAGTGAAGTTGGCTGAGGTAAGCACAGAGTTAGCGACCAAGTCCGTAATATCGGAAATGAAGTCGCCGGGAGAGCCCGGTGGTCGATAGGCCAAGATTCCTGAGAAGGTACTTGTGGGGGAAAAATATAAAGAAAAGTATAAACTTTCACATGTTAAAGGGTTTGAAGAGGTAACACGACAGCTATAAATGTCCTTATAAATAATAGCCAGTCCCCCACCCCTGTCTAACTGGCGATCAAGGCGTTTAATTGTGTAGCCTTGGGGGATTGCCCAAACTACCGCAGGATCGTTTTGGAGCTGCAGCCAGGTCTCAGTTAGGAAAAGGGCATCTGGATTGTATTCCTCAATTAATAAAGCCAGTTCTAAATGGTGTTTAGGGAGTGAGCGACAATTAAGAAGCAGCATTTTTATGGTATGTGAGGACTGGTATTTACTAGCTTGGTTGCCTAATGTCGAAGGAGGTAGGCTCCAATTGCAGGATTTGCAGCCTATTTTGGTGGGGTAGGGAGGGACTAAGTGTCTACAACAGTGAATAGAATTGGGTCGTAGAGCATACAACGAAGAAGCGCTGTAAGAAATGCGTGGACCATAGTGCCTGGCCACGAAGCCTGAAGCGTCTGACGCGGACTGGCGCAGACTGGCTTCTCTTAGGCGCCTCTTCGGCGCGTCTATGGCGCTCCCGCTGCGCGTCACCGCTGCGCTAGGGATGAAGGCTCATAAAGATTAGGAGGAGTGGGGAGACTAGACCGTCGCCCTTGGTAAAATGTCCACCCACCAAGGAGCGATCCGGCAGCACTAGCGCTTACCTCCCTCCACACAAGCAGCCTAAGATCGCTGTGGTGGACCGGGGAGCAGCGCGAGCAATTACAGTAATTCAATTTGATCAATTAAAGTGCTCAGGCTATATTAAAAATAATTCTGTATTTTTAAAAATTGCAATGTTACAATATCACACACAATGTTAAAAACACTCGTCTCAGATGCGTCGCTAGTGCACCCGTTAGCGCGATGAGGTTAATAGTCAATCTCTCGAGCTCTAAGGAAACCCGCCCTTTTGTAATCAGGGAGGAGCGGGGAGACTAGACCGTCGCCCTTGGTAAAATGTCCACCCACCAAGGAGCGATCCGGCAGCACTAGCGCTTGCCTCCCTCCACACAAGCAGCCTAAGATCGCTGTGGTGGACCGGGGAGCAGCGCGAGCAATTACAGTAATTCAATTTGATCAATTAAAGTGCTCAGGCTATATTAAAAATAATTCTGTATTTTTAAAAATTGCAATGTTACAATATCACACACAATGTTAAAAACACTCGTCTCAGATGCGTCGCTAGTGCACCCGTTAGCGCGATGAGGTTAATAGTCAATCTCTCGAGCTCTAAGGAAACCCGCCCTTTTGTAGTAAGGGAGGAGCGGGGAGACTAGACCGTCGCCCTTGGTAAAATGTCCACCCACCAAGGAGCGATCCGGCAGCACTAGCGCTTACCTCCCTCCACACAAGCAGCCTAAGATCGCTGTGGTGGACCGGGGAGCAGCGCGAGCAATTACAGTAATTCAATTTGATCAATTAAAGTGCTCAGGCTATATTAAAAATAATTCTGTATTTTTAAAAATTGCAATGTTACAATATCACACACAATGTTAAAAACACTCGTCTCAGATGCGTCGCTAGTGCACCCGTTAGCGCGATGAGGTTAATAGTCAATCTCTCTCTGTGTGGCTTATTTGCCTAGGGCTTACATGCTTTTTACACTTAACTTTTAGGAGCCTGGGTTGTTGCTGGTTGCAGCATGTCAAAGGGTAACTCTAGAGAATGGGTACTCACAAACTTTCTCTCGGGGGCCAAATTTACAGTGTGGTTTGTGGCCGAGGGGGGGAAGGGGGCAGGGCTAGAGCAAAAAAAATTGTCACCAAGAGGTTGAACACAGGCCCCTGCAGCGGATGCCTTCGTCCACTGAGCCACCAGGCTCGGCATACACACTTCTTTCTCTCTCTCTCTCTCTCTCTCTCTCTCTGTCTCCCTCCCTCTCTCTATCTCGCCCTCCCTCTCTCTGTCTGTCTCCCTCCCTATCTCTCTCTCCCCCTCTCTCTCTGTCTCCCTCTCTCTTCCTCTCTCTGTCTCCCTGATTCCCTCCCTCTGTCTCCCCAACTCCCTCACACTGTCTCCCTCTGCCTCCCTCTGTCTTCCTACCTCTCCCTCCCTCTCTCTCCCTCTCTCTCCCTCTCCCTCCCTCTCCATCTCTCTCCCTCTGTCTCCCTCCATCTCCCGCTCCCTCTCCGTCTCCCTCTCACTCTGCCGCGCTGTCTCTCAGTCTCTGCCTCTATTCGTCTGTCCCTGTCTCTGCCTCTATCTGTCTCTCTGTCCCTGTCTCTCTCTGTCCGTCTCACTCCCTCTGTCTCTGTCTGTCTCTGCCTCTATCTGTCTGCCCCTGCCCCTATCTCTGCCTCTATCCGTCTCTATATCTATCTCTATCTCTCTCTCTCTGTCTCCCTCTGTCTCACTCACTCACTCTGTCTGTCCCCCTCTCTCTCTTTCTGTCTTCCTCTCCCTCTCTCTCTCTATCTGTCTCCCTCTATGTCTCCCTCTCTCACTGTCTCCCTCTCTTTGTCTCCCTCTGTCTCTCTCTGTGTTCCTTTCTCTGTCTCCCTCCCTCTGTCTCCCTCCCCGTCTCCCTCCCACTGTCTCCTCCCTCTGTCTCCCTCTGCCTCCCTCTGTCTCATTCTCTCTGGCTCCCTCTGTTTCCCTCTCTCTCTGTCTCCCTCCCTCTGTCTGTCTTCCTCTATCTGTCTCCCTCCCTCTATCTGTCTCCCTCCTTCTATCTGTCTCCCTCCTTCTATCTGTCTCCCTCCCTCTATCTGTCTTCCGCCCTCTGTCTGTCTCCCTCTGTCTTTTGCCCTCTGTCTCACTCTCTGCCTCCCTCTGTCTCCGTCCCTCTGTCTCCCTCCCTCTCTCTCCCTCTGTCTCCCTCTCTGTCTCCCTCTGTCTCCCTCTGTCTGTCTCTGTCTCCCTCCCTCTGTCTCCCTCTGTCGGTCACCCTCTGTTGGTCACCCCAGCTTCCCGGGCAAACACACAGCGGCACCCGAGTACTTCACAGGTCTTTAAAAGACCATTTACTTGTTAATGAGGCTTCCATTACTGTGTTGTACCCCTCACTATTTCCTTGTCCATATCCTTGACAATATAAGCCTTACATGTAAAGCAGCCCACTCGTCCTGTCCTTACTCTGCTCCTGCCCCCTCACACTCCTCATAACCTGCAATATCATTACTCTGCGCTCATATTTGAAATTGCTCCTACTCCCTTGCTCTCTTATGTTGACCCCTCACCTTTCTATACCTCCTCACTGCGCTCCTCATTCTGCTTGTATGCTTTACTGATACAAAGTCTGCCAGTACCTCTGTTTTTCCTTTCTCTGTCTCTTCCCTTTACCTCTGCCGTCTTATTCTGCCTCTGCCCATTCATCTCTATGTACACACTGTGCCCCTATCCCCTCAGCTCTGACTCTACCTAATGTGTGCCACAACCAATAACTATTTGCTGTTCAATTCTGCAGCATAAAAGACCTGATGCTACATCTGTGCAACGACTCAGACTGATAATGTTGGATGACTAAAAAGTAACATACTTTCTAAAGAAATGCAAAAAGCAAGCTGAATTGCCTGTTAAAAACGTTAGAAATATTTTCCACAACACAGGCACATAAATGTTTCACTCAGAATCATACAATTTAATAAAGTGGTGAAGCTGGGATTTGTACACAAACATTCTGCTGAGCTGCTTCTGAGGCATATAACTGTGAATAAACTGCATCTCCCCCAATTTCACCTGTAAACTTTCGGTAGCACCACAGTTGTGAACCGAGAGCCTGTAGCATCCCATTTACCTAAAGTGAAGCCATGCATGAAACAAACGGCTAGGCGCAGCCATGTGAAGACTTTGCTGGATCCTTATTTGATTTATTCTGCTAACACCACGTGTCTGCTCTGAGACCATGAGGAAGTAAAGTCCGGGCTCGGCGGAAACCCTAACCAGGGGCCTTCAAAACGTAAATTTAACTACAGAGACAGCTCTGTTTTAGTGGCACCAATCGAGATATTAAAGAGGCCCCACTGTCTGTGAGCAGTACTTACAAGTAGCACAGCCAAGGTTCTCAGTGGCAGGGCGAGCAAGTGAAGCCAGAGATGGAGGTGAGGGCGGGGGGGGGGCTATGGGTGAGCCTGTGAGACATTGTTTGTCATTGCATGCCTCTTTAGGTCTCGCCTGTCGATGCGCATGCGCATCGAGCAAGCGAGACTATAGGGGCTCATCGACTCTTTATCTAACTTGCAAGGAATCGTGGCGATTCCTTGCAGTGCCCGTGACTTTTAAGCTCAATGCGCATGTGCATTGAGCTTAAAAGCGCGTGCACAGCCGCCCGCATTCCTCCGACACCTTTGAAGTGAAGCTTAGCTTCACTTCAAAGGCCCGGCTTCTTCACACCCACATGCCGCTCTGCCCCGCTCCGCCCCCTCCCCTGAGTCATCCTGCCTGCCCCTTCCCGCCGTGTCGCATTTCTCCTCCCCCCTCCCCTCTCTTCCCTCCGTCTTGTTTATTTTACCCGCTCTGGCCCCTCGCATTTCTCCTCCCCCCTCCCCTCTCTTCCCTCCGTCTTGTTTCGCATGTACCCCCTCCTTTATCCCAATCCCTCTCAGCAGTTTCCCTTTTAGCAGCTCTCGTCTTTACTCGCACCCGCCTCCCACACCGCGGACGCTTCCATCTCGCGTGCACCTACTCCCTTCTTCCATTTCCTTTTAGCAGTTTTATTTCCACCAGCTCCCCTGTCTTTACTTGCACCCGCCTCCCACACAGCGGACGCTACCATCTCGCATGCACCTACTCCCTTCTTCCATTTCATTTTAGCAGTTTTATTTCCACCAGCTGCCCTGTCTTTACTTGCACCCGCCTCCCACACAGCGGACGCTTCCACCCGCCCACTGCCCCTGCGTCCATCCAGACAGAGGCCATTTACACCCGCTGCCACCGTTTTAGCACTGTCAAAGTTTAAATATTTTAAAGTCTTAAAATTATAAAGTCTTAAAATAAACATTTATTTAAAGACGCATTTTAGACGAGAGCGTGTGAGTGTATATGTGCGTGAGCATGCCTCAGTGCCTTTAGTTGCACCCACCTCCCACACATCTGACGCTTCCACCCGCCCACTGCCCCGTTTACTTTGTGTACTCCCCCACAGAGGACATGCCCACCCACTGCCACCGTCTTAGCAATGTAAAAGTTTGCATTTATTAAAGGGCTAAAATAAATTTTTAATTAAAGTCGCATGACAGACAAGAGAGTGTTTGTATATATGTGCGGGAGCATGTGTCCATGCCTTTATTTGAACCCGCCTCCCACACAGCGTACGCTTCACATGCCCACTAACCACGTTTAGTATGTGTACTCCCACACAGAGGGCATTCCCACATGCTGCCACCGTATTAGCACTTTAAAATGTTGCATTTTTTGAAGGATTAAAATAAATGTTTCATTAAAGTCGCTTCACAGACAAGAGCGTGTGCGTGTATATGTGCGGGAGCATGCCTCCATGCATGTGTGTTTGAGTGTGAATATGTGTAGGTATGTAGGAGTGCCTGCATATGTGTGCTTGTTTATGTGTGTGTAAATTGCTAATGCCCTATATGTTTGTGCATGCTTTTTTTGTGTGTATATTTATGTGCGTGTGTAAGTTTGTATGTGCTGGTCGCTGCATGCATGTGTAGTTGCATACATCAGTGTATACGGCTGCAAGTGGATGGGTTTCCAAAGGTGTGCCTGGTCTGTGTTTGCACGTTTTTTTTTCATCTGTGCTTGCGCGTTTGTATGTCTCTGTGCATCGGTGAATTTAGAAGTTTTATTTAATTGCAATTAAGTCTCTGGGGTGGATGAAATTTTTTTTTTTTTTACTAAAACCGAGAGGTGTGACAATAACTAACGGCGCATAATGAAGAACCCAATGCAGGGAAATCTCTACAAGCTTTAAAAGTTTACACTAAATTAATACATCTAATTATTTTGCTACGTATTTTGAGACAAATATAACATCTATCCCTTCTTACATGCAAACCACCAACATTTCACTTGGTAGCGAAACAAACGTACCGAAACAAACGTACAAGATTGAAGGGATTCAACCTATAACCTGTAAAGATCGCTTTTCAGGATACAGCCTGGAATTATTTCGCACTACTCCTTTACATTTGTGTACAAGTACACAAGGGAAGCACAGTTCATTTTCATACATGCCCAATTATATTACATGTGGTTTGAAAACTCAACAGGGCTTAGTATGCTTGTTCCACAATATATAGAGCGCGTGCATTAAGGAATTCTGTTTGCGAGGTGCAAGGTAATTTTCAAAAAACAAGCGCTTTTATTACATTAAGTATTTACTGAAGGGAAAAACATTTGCGTGGTTGTGCATTTTGTTACAGAAATACCGGTTCTACACTCTGTTGGTACACATCTGTGTCGTTTTTTTTCATTTTCTCTGCTACAATTATTAATTAGCAAGTGTTACTTTGGAACCGACAACTGGCGCCACTGGGGACAAGGCAGACAGAGCCATTCTTATGGGGGTACCCCCTCCCTTCTCCCTTAGCAGCATGTGCATCCGCCTTCTCCAGCTCTTCTGCTTGAAACAGACAACAGGCGCCAGTGGGCAACAACATAGACAGAGGCATCCTGCTTGACGATGGGTTTGTCAATTACGTGTTAACACTAAACCGACCCGAGGAGCCAGGAGAGCACAAGCTCTCTCTCTACACATCGCTCTCTCTAACTCTCTCTCCACACACCTCTCTCTCTCTCTTTCTCTACACACCTCTCTCTCTCTATATGCATCTCTCTCTCTCTATATGCATATCTTTCTCTCTCTACACACCTCGCGTACTCTTACTATCTCTCTCTCTCTCTACACACCTCTCTCGCACTCTCTCTCTCTACACAACTTTTATTTAAGTATTATTATTATTATTTTAAAAAAAGCCATTGTTATTTGTAATATCAATATATCCAAGTCTCACATAAATACAACACATATTGCATTACAAATACTATAGGTGTCACATTTGCTATTGGCATTGTGAATGACAAAGCTATTAATTTTGCTATTATTTTTATAATTGTATGGCTAGTGTTGACTAGACTTTGAAGCGCTAGAAGGCCTGCTTTGCACTACTTGGGAACCCAAGGCTCGAGTAACCAGACTTTTGTTGTTTTTCTTCCCGGGGATTGGGTTGCAGCGTGTGAGGTGGGACGCCAAAGAATGAGGAGCTTTCTCGTGTTCAACCACTCCGCTCTGCGAGTTTTAACTGCATCAGTGACTGGAGAAGCCTCGCCCGCGGTCTGAGTCAAAATAAACATCGCCCTTTCACTTTCCTATATTATATTTTGTTAAAAAAGCGTCCATACACGGTTTGCAAACTTCTCACAATTTCCGGTCTCCTTCCCATGCCCCAAATAAAACACAGGGAAACTGTGCTGTTCGTCATTGCAGAACGTTTTATCAACAATAAGTTTTTATATGTATCCAACCAGAGACATTTTGGTATGTTGCATCTTTGACCAAGTCCATATGGAGCAATCGTCCTGGCAAGACTGACATCCCAGAGACCAGGGACCCAGGTCAGCTGTGAAACAGCATCCCCCACTCTGCCTCATTCCGCCTCACTCCACCTCACTGTTCCTTACGGTGCCTCATTCCACCTTATTGTGCCCCAGGCTCTGTACATGGGCTCAGCTGTGTAACAGCATTACCCATTCTGCCGCAGTGCCACATCATTATTTGCAACATAATTACACTGCACTCCATGCAACTTACACTCCAAATACCACTCAGTGCCACATAATTACAAGCCACATAATTACACTGCGCTCAATGCAACATAAATACACTCCACATAATACCACTCAGTACCACATAATTACACGCCACATACTTACTCTACTCAATGCAACATAAATACACTTCATATAATACCACTGAGTGCCACATAACTACACCATATAATTACACTCTCCTCAATGCAACATACACTCCACACAATACCACTCAGTGCCACATCATTATTTACAACATAATTACACTGCACTCAATGCAACATACACTCCAAATACCACTCAGTGCTGATCTGCTGCTCTCTTCCATCCCACCTCCTCTTTAACTCCCTGTTCTCTTCTCCTGTGCTGATCTGCTGCTCTCTTTCACCCTGCATCCTTCTTTAACTCCCTGTTCTTTTCTCCCGTGCTGATCTGCTGATCTGCTGCTCTCTTTTACCCCGCCCCTTTTTCAAATCCCTGTTCTCTTCTCCTGTGGTGATCTGCTGTTATCTTCCACCCGCCTCCTTCTTTAACTCCCTGTTCTATTCTCCTGTGCTGATCTGCTGCTCTCTTCCACCCCACCGCCTTCTTTAACTCCCTTTTCTCTTCTCCTGTGCTGATCTGCTGCTCTCTTCCACCTGCCTCCTTCTTTAACTCCCAGTTCTCTTCTCCTGGGCCGATCTGCTGTTCTCTTCCACCCGCATCCTTATTTAACTCCCTGTTCTCTTGTCCTGTGCTGATCTGCTGCTCTCTTCCACCCTGCATCCATCTTTAACTCCCTGTTCTTTTCTCCCGGGGCTGATCTGCTGCTCTCTTCCACCCCGCCCCCTTCTCCAACTCCCTGTTCTTTTCTTCTGTGCAGATCTGCTGCTCTCTTCCACATGTATCCTTCTCCTACCGCACACACACATACATACAACCACGCACACACACACATACAACCACGCACACACACACATAACCACACAAACACACACAACCACACCACGCACACAACCACACAAAAAACCAACCACACACACAACCGCACACCGCACACACACAACCGCACACAACCACACACACACACACACACACACACACCACACACCACACACCACACACATCAATCTGTCGCCCTCACTCTATCTATCTATATGTCGCACTCACTCTATCGATCGCACTCACTCTATCTATTGCCCACACTCTATCGCCCTCACTCTGTATCTATTTATCAATATATCGATCTATTTGCCTCACTCTATCTATCGCCCTCACTCTAGTTATCTATCTCTCTCTCTATAACTCAAATGCTCCGAGACCTATTGCACTGTGTGAGGGTGAGGGGTTGAGGGTGAATGCAATAGGTCTCGCATTAGGAAAGTTTGACCTATTGGTATTGTAAATGACACATTTTGTATTTATGTGGCATTGCCTACAGGAAACAAAAATGCTAAAGATTTAAAAAAAAAACCCATAAACAATTCTAAAAGCACAAACTCTAATGCTGCGAGACCTATTGCATTTCCAATGCTTGTTTATGCTTTTCCAGGCAAATGCGGTCCCGAGTAATTACAATAGGCAGAAATTATGCCATTTCTGTGCCTGCTGATTCCACGGGGGCCGCATGGAATGGCCTGGCGGGCCACAAATGGCCCGCGGGCCGTACTTTGAGTACCGCCGCTCTAGAGGAAAGAGTAGTGGCTACAGCCGTGCCTGAAAACTATATACATGTAAACATAGATGAACCCTTGTCGTCGTACTGTAATAAAGTTATTGCATGACCCTGTCACTGAGCACAGATACTGTTCTATGGAAGCAAACAGTGCAATCACAGCCAGCATATCTGGACTAGGAAATGCTGTTCATTCCCACACTCAGAACAATACACTTTATATTAAAACCACGTGCTCTCTCACTACCAGAGTCATCAGCTGCAACTGCGGGGAATTCTGGTACTTGCAGTCTATTCTTCCTAGGCACTTGGTAGTATAATCCCAACATAATTTGTGACTCTTTTGTTTAATCCATGTTCCACCATGACTAAAGGGCTTTCATCTCATGCACAAAACCGTCTGCTTCCGGAAACACATCCTCAATTCTAGAACGTTCGAAAGATCAGAGGGGCTTCAAGAGAGGATTCACTAGTCTGCTGGCAGCATTTCATGTGTAGTCCCATTGGTTCTAATCAGGGCCACTGGAATTATACGATTACTTACCCATGTCAATTTTTGCATAATTTCAGATTGGCTGCATTTGCCAGATAATCCATCATCTACTGCATAATCTGCAGAGTTTTGTTTCTAGCTTAAACGGTTCAAAAGTTACTAAGAATGCAGAACAAGTATTGTCACGCAGTGGAAGGCCCTTTGCAGAGCTTGACTGGTCACCTTTCTGAAGCCTATTTTTATATTTGGGAGTCAAATTGGTACTAATGAGATGCAACTAATGCCCAGACAGTGTTAACAAGTTTTAAAATGACAAATAATGAAGTAATAGTATTACAATATTTGGCACATAATGCTGCATAATTTGCCTAATCTTGCCGCATCATTTAATCAACCCTGCCACATAATTTGGCCCTCCCATGCCATATAATTCCAGTGGCCCTGCTTATAATTCGTAATATGTTTACGAAGAATATACTTCCACAGATTGCACTATAACTTACCATTACTTCATTTAAAAGCAATATTGGAAAACTTTAACTATGAATACTTTGGATGCATTTAGAAGATAGAGACGATTTCTACCACTAGGAGCTGTGCTTAATTTGTGCTGGTAGTTGCAGGTTGTCGCAACAGCACTAGGGTAACCAACTAACTCCAGGACACCACACACACTGCCTCCAGTCCTGAACGTTTCACCTGCAAATTGCTATTTTCAGGTGTGTTAGTCTAATGAGATCAATGGAAAGCAAGGGCCATATGTATCATCATCATCATACAATCTTTATTCGGCTGTGGCCAGCCATAAAAGAACACATCATTTCATAATAATAAAATACAGTACAAGAATCCAATATAAATGCCATGAACAAGGAAACGACTGCAAGCGTGACACGCATCAGTAACACAATTAATGAGTAGATTTCAAACATAATCACTGTGGGAAAAATAAATAAGATAAAAAGTCATTTTCCAATTACATTTCGTGTCAGAACTGTGGAAAAAATATATTTATAAACCATCAAACAGGTGTACTCATCATTTAAGAGCTGAAGATGACACAGGGCAGCCCGACATTTTCTAATATCTAGAAATTTTAACAATGGTTTTAGAAAGGCACGTCTTTCATTAGTATACAGATTATAAAAAAGCATAAAATGCAATATGTATCTAAAAAGAGTTTTGCGATTCTCTATTTTGCGATGGCCTTTTGGGATGATACATCCCAAAAGGCTTTACCCAATTCACAAACGGGCCGATTCTGAGAATCTGCCCGTTTGCAAACGGTAAAAAGGCTTAATACATATAGCCCAAAGTACTTTATCATATAGAATGCATTGGAGTATCACATGATAGTCTAGAAGTGGGTTATATATTGCTTTTATCAATCACCTTTACTATTACCACTATACTGCAGCCTCACGTTTCCGATATAGGTTAGCGCTTTTAAAAAAAAAAACAATAAGACATTCTGCACAACAGGTTGCGCTGCTGTGGAACATGTCTGAAAAACATTGACAAAACCAATAGATTTCACGGAGGCTGAAAACAAGACAACACTTTTGTGTGTTTATTTCACTTTTATTGCACAACTGCTGAACTGCTCATAAGACTAAAACTTACAACAACAAAAATAAAGATATTAATAATGGCATATATATTTATATATATATATATATAAAAAAATATATATAAAAAATCATTTCATTTGTTACCAACTCAGCAAGAAGTCCCCAAACCCCCTTGACTGACCTTTTCATTCCTAACTATTTTCATATATAACGGATATGCTATTATTTTCTTTTTCTCTTTTTCAATGTACACTCTCACCTGATTTTCACCTGATCCACACATTCACTGTACTTATGTATGCAAAGGTTCTCCACCTTATCTTGTTCCTCTTTTGTATCATTTGATTCATTGTATTGACACCTCTATTTGTTCAATAAACCTTATTCTGAACTGAAGAAAAAAAAAATTAATAATGGCATAGGCAAAACCAATGCTTGTTACAATTATCTCTCTTCTTCTCTGCCTATTTAGCACTAACCTGTTATAAAGTTAGCACACCAGTAGCTGGGAGTGGGAGGAGCTAGGGGGGCGAGAGGAAGAGGAGGAGTGAACACAGGAAGGGGTCAGTTAGAGTAGGGACAAGGTAGGAGTGAGATACATAGAATAAAGCTCCTGTGAATATCATAATTAAGTGTTGTGTTTATTGTAGCTGGATGCTACAACTGGCGACGAGGGGTGGGATTGAGCAAACCCCACTGTGCAGAGCCTCGAACGCCTTGTCCCTAGCAGCTGTCGCGCTGCAAACGCACTGCACACTGGAAGCGTGTGTCCAGAGTGCAAGCCTAGAAGAAAGCAGGAATCGGGAGCCCACTCCGACCCTGTGGAGTGCCCCAGAGGTGTGGAAGACGCCCACGACGTACCGCCAGTAAGCGCTGCTGCGAGCGCTAAGATCTGTGTCCAAGCGAGATTGGACGTCGGAAAACCTCACGCCCGATGCGTGAGGTTTAGGAGGCCATCGGCGGAAGAACGCGGGAACTGCGGAGGCAAGTCGGGAGCCCACCCCGATCTCACCTGATGTCCATGGTGTTGGTGGAGAAGTAAATCCTGGCGTGGACTGCCCCAAAAGCCGACCGCCGGTGAGTGCTGAGTGCCCCCGAGTGAATGAGCCTGGAGAGCCAGCCTCGTGTGTGCCTGCAAGGACGGCGGCCATCTTGAAGTCAGGCGCTGGAGTGAAGATAGTAAGGACAACCCTATACAAGGCAACGGCGGCCATTTTGAAGTCAGGCGCTGGAGCAAATAAGCATTGGCAAGATAAACAAGCATTGGCGACTGAAAGAAACAAGCATTGGTAAAGCAAACAAGCATTGGCGACTACAAGAAAACAAGCATTGGCGAAATAAACAAGCATTGGCGACTACAAGAAAACAAGCATTGGCAAAATAAAACAAACATTGGCAACTGAAAGAAACAAGCGGTGGCACATCAAATAAGCATTGGCAAAGACAAGTGAGATCGTTGCAGAATGTCCGAAGAAGATGCTCAACCTCCACCCAGTGGATCGCTGTTGCGAGCACCCGCTCCTATCAAGGTAACAACGGAAGGAAGCATGGGCCCCAAATGGCAAGAGTGGTTGGAAGAGTTTGAAGATTATGTTGAAGGTTCAGACATCACTGATGAAAAAAAGAAACTGATTGCTCTGCGCAACCTGGCGGGGCGAGAAATAGTCAAGATACTCAAAGACCTGCCCGCTGCTGACGTCGATACTTATGTTAAAGCGTGTGAGGTCCTGAACAAGAAGTTTCTTCATAAGAGAAATGTGGACTATGAACGACACACATTTCACTCTGCCAGGCAAGGGAAGGATGAGCCCATGAGTGCCTTCATGGTGCGTCTGCGGAGACTAGCCAAGTACTGTGAATTCGATTCTTTCTCTACTGACGCTGCCATCAAATCCCAGATAATAGACGGATGTCATTCGGATCAACTAAGGAGACGACTACTGAGGAAACCGCATGGATTGGATGAAATAGAGGAGATGACACGAGCGTATGATCAGGCGGAGAAGTACGCCGCCGTCATGGAAACGGAACATAAAGGGAGTCACGAACAGGCGCGACGCGTGCACGCCAGAAGTGACAGTCGAAGAAGCTCCAGAGATAAACAAGGGAGATCACACACATCCTCCCGTCAAGAGCAATCAGGCTATCAACGTCGAGAACCATGGAGGAAGGAGAGACGACAAGAAAGAGTGAGAAAGTGCTACCGATGCGGGTATGATTACCCTCACGTGGACAGCTGCCCGGCCATGGGCCAGAGATGTCGAAAGTGTGGTCGCACTAACCACTTTGAAGCGATGTGCGGGGACTACAACAAAGAGAAGCGAAGTGGCCCCTCAGGTACCACACGATATGACACACGAAGCAGAGCTACAAGAGTGTCGCGGTCCGACACTCGAAGACACCATGCGCGAGCTGTCCAAGATCAGACGGAGCGGTCCCCTGTGTCGTCACATTCGAGCAGAGAGTCACGTCGGTCTCGGTGGGAAAGGAGGTCACCTTCCAGAGAATCCAGACCTTCGTCCCGTGACTCTGTTTACACCATTGAATATCTGAATTTGGCAGCAGACCCGGACCAGCTTAAGAGATACCCTCGGCTGGACATCAAAGTTGGAAATCACGAATCAAAGTTTGTATTAGACTCTGGTGCCTCCTTGAATTACATTCCAGTGACTGAATATGAAAGGATGAATCCACGACCTCCCCTGATATTCGCACCTGTAAGAGTCTTCACGTGGATGGCTAAGAAGCCTCTTCCCTGCCTAGGGAAATTCTCGACGACACTTACACACGACGACACAACCATTTCAGCAGTCATCCATGTTATCAAGGGCCCTGAAGCAGACTGTCTTTTGAGCCTACCAACTGCTGAACGACTCCACCTGGTGGAAATTCTCTTCAGAGTGAGCGACATCCGAGACGTGACTCGCCTGTTTCCCAAGTTGTTTCAAGGCCTGGGCAAATTGAAAAACTGTCAAGTGCGATTGCACATCAATGAACAAGTCAGGCCCGTCGCCCAACACCCTAGGCGAGTGCCATTTCACCTACAGGCCGCTGTTGAGGAAGAGCTCCAAGATTTGTTGACTGCGGACATCATTGAACGCACTGATGGCCCGACCCCATGGGTTTCACCGGTCGTCATTGTTCCCAAAAAGGGCACGGCCAACAAAGTCAGACTCTGTGTGGACATGCGCTTGCCCAACACTGCGATAGAACGAGAGCGGCACCCGGGGCCACACTTGAGCGACATGATCGCCGCACTCAACGGAGCCACTGTGTTTTCCAAATTGGATTTAAATAAAGGTTACCATCAATTGGAATTGGAAGCAGGGTCCAGATATATCACTACTTTTGCAACTCACCTGGGGTTGTTCAGATATAAAAGACTGAGTTTCGGTGTGTCCTCGGCGGCCGAGATATTTCAGGAAATGATCCGACAGGTCATTCAAAATATTCCAAACACGCTCAACTATAGCGATGACATCCTTGTCTATGGTTCTGATGTCAGAGAGCACGACATTGCGCTCAATCGTGTCTGCCATGCCCTATTGGCAGCCAATTTGACTTTGAACAAGGAGAAATGCGAGTTTCACCAGAACACGCTGAAGTTTTTCGGTCACATCTTTTCTGGTGCTGGCATGAAACCTGATCCCGACAAAATCATGACATTGAACAACACCAAGAGTCCCCGGGAGGTTGGCGACCTCAGGTCGTTCCTGGGAATGGCCAGCTATTGTGCTCGCTACATTAAAGACTACGCTACAATCAGCCACCCCCTCCGCATGCTAACCAAGCAGGGTCAGCCGTTTGAATGGACTCCCCAATGTGAGCAGGCATTCAAAGAAATAAAGAAGGCGGTGGAATCAGCGAATCACTTGTCATATTTCAACCCAAAACGAAAAACCGAAATAACTGTAGACGCAAGTCCAGTAGGTCTGGGAGCGATCCTGGCACAATATGAAAATGACACAGATCAACGCCGCATCATTGCCTACGCGAGTCGTAGTCTGACTGAGCCGGAACGAGCCTACTCCCAACCTGAAAAGGAAAGCTTGGCCGTGGTATGGGCCTGTGAACACTTTCATGTCTTTATTTACGGAAAGCATTTCACCCTGATCACAGATCATCAAGCCCTCATCACCATCTACGGAAATCCAAGATCCAAGATGCCACCGAGGATCGAAAGGTGGGGCCTACGATTACAAGAATATACCTTCACTATACTTCACAAACCTGGGAAATCTGAAAATCCTGCGGACTACATGTCCCGGCATCCTCTCCCATCATCAGCTTCCCGAACTTCCATTGCGGAAGAGTACATTCATTTTGTAACGGATCAAGCTCTTCCCCCAGCTATCCCTCTGGAGACTATTCGGGAGATGACGGCACAGGATGTCATCTTGCAGAGAGTTCTTCACAAGATCCGCAACAATAGATGGAGGCATGATCCTCAAGACGATGAAGCTGATTCTTTGACTCAACGTGAACTACAAGCCTTCCGGCATGTGAGTGGTGAACTTTCTGTCACGACTGATGGCATATTGTTGCGTGATCAGAGGATTGTAATCCCTACACAACTGAGACAGGGAGTGGTTGCTCTTGCACATGAAGGACATCGAGGAATAGTGTCGACCAAACGAGCACTAAGGGAACGAGTGTGGTTTCCGTTCCTTGATCAACTAGTGGAAGTCACCTTAAAAGATTGCCATCTCTGCCAACTCACCAGCAAGGGTGACCCTCCAGCTCCTTTACATATGACCAGCCTGCCCAGTGGTGTGTGGCAAGAAATCGCCATAGACTTTTATGGACCCCTGTCATCGGGCAAATATGTGCTGGCCATCATTGATGAGTATTCCAGGTATCCCTTTGCCTGTTTTGTATCATCTACGAACACTGCCAGTACCCTCAAGGTCCTCGATGAAGTCTTTGCAGCGTGGGGAGTTCCCAAGATCGTTAAATCGGACAACGGACCTCCATTCAACGGAAATGACTTTGCTGCTTTTGCGAAACACCTTGACTTTCATCACCGCAGGATCACGCCTCTCTGGCCACAGGCGAATGGGACAATTGAGAGGTTCATGGCCACCCTCAAGAAGACCTTCCAGCATGCTACCGTGGAAGGGAAAGACTTACAAACAGCACTCAATGAAGTTCTTCGAGCTTATCGTACAACTCCTCATGCTACGACTGGCAAATGCCCGGCGACTCTCATGCTGGGACGTCCCATGAGGAATCGCATTCCCACGTGGGATGGAGCCCTGGAAGTATCATCATCTGAGAAGGACTCGCGGGAAATGAGAGCCACTGATGACCGCAACAAAAGAAAAATGAAGGCCTATGCCGACAACCGGAGGAGAGCGCGGTCATTATCATTAAATGAAGGGGACAGTGTCATCGTCAAGCAAGATATGCAGAAAAAGACTGACTGTACATTCAAGGATGAACCACTGGTGGTCACCAGAAGGCAAGGGACTATGGTAACTGCGGAGTCCGAGCAGCGGCGAGTTACGAGAAACATCTCGCACTTCAAGAAATTGCCAACTGATACCTCAAGAACCATGGTGAGTGACACACATAATCCCCTAGTTGAAGAACCACAGTCAAGTGGTTGTGAGAACATTGCTCCGATCCCTGAGACATTGAATACTGATGGTCTGAGGGCCAGGTCGTCAAGACCTCAGCGTGACATACGTCCACCCAAGAGACTGATTGAGGAGATGGACTAAGAAGTCAGTATGCTCTGTTTGTTTTGTTACAAAGGGGGGAGATGTTATAAAGTTAGCACACCAGTAGCTGGGAGTGGGAGGAGCTAGGGGGGCGAGAGGAAGAGGAGGAGTGAACACAGGAAGGGGTCAGTTAGAGTAGGGACAAGGTAGGAGTGAGATACATAGAATAAAGCTCCTGTGAATATCATAATTAAGTGTTGTGTTTATTGTAGCTGGATGCTACATAACCATGCCTTCACTTGTGACAGACGTATCGAGCCCTTATTCGACCACCAGTAAAAGGCCCTCCCGAGCGGCTTCTCTCTGCCGTTGGCACCTCCTGAACAGCGGGTGAAACTGTTGTCTCTCATTAGCTCCTGCAAAGGCAGAGAACTTTAGCTTCTGAAAATCCATCTTCCCGCCAAGCTGTCTGTCCCCTGAGATGGCCTGTAGATGCTACTAAATCTCTGTGAGGTGAATCCTCATTATCTGCCTCGAGAACGGCACACGGGCGGTAAATCCTTTTAAACACCGGCGAGGCTTACATTACTTAGCGGGTGCAAACTGAATGGGCGCAGTTTCTAAAATCTGAACCCCTCCTGTAGTCGAGAAGTACTCACGGACTCACCGTGGGACAGCAGGAAAGAGTCTCACGCAGGAAAATGCCCGCTTCCATCTACCTTTTTGACATCAGACCCTAAAAATCCCCGACTGAGATCTGACGGCTTTGGAAGCCTCCACAGCACCCTGACATGCAAAGACACGTCTTATATGAAATGCACCGCCCGCGAGGGGAGCACTTCATTGAAAGATCTTGAGTGAAAGGCTATTTGTACCTGCAGAATAGACAGAATATTAATGGGATACAAGTCAAAGTAACTTCTTCAAAGGGTATTTGCTACTCTCAGTTCAGGAAAACATTCTGCTGAGTTCTAGGTCCACAGCTAGCGCACTGGACACCACTTCCGGTCTGGAGACTGTGCAGGATGTGAGAGGGGTGCAGGGACGCCTTGAATAGATAGGTTGCTTTTCGTGTGATAAATTACACAAAACTTGACACGGGGTAGCTCTTTATATTAACCCTGAAGTAAACTATAAGGTAACAATTATTGTAACAAGAAATAGTTCCTTGCCCATGCCTACTTACAAACTAGTAGAATAGTGTACGCATCATTTTCTGACTGCTTCTATGTTCAGATTTGCGAAGGTGACAATTTCAGAGTAGAGTTTTATGCAACTGTCAAGTCACCATTTTGGCTTTGCCCAAGCACTTGAAGGAAACCTTCTTCATGATTGATTTTAATGTGCAGCAATTTTAATATCCAGTAACTTGGCCGTCTGACTAATACTGGCGATGATTAATATGACGCTAATGATTGATTTCAAGGGATCCAGTGGGCATCTGTTCTAATGCTATTTGCTTTTTTCTCACCTGGTCTGGCCCCTCAAGAGTGCTGAGTGAACGCCGACAGCCTCAATGGATTCCTGTGCCGTGGAAGCACATTCCGGTACCTAACCACTGACATGGAAGCATGGCCCACTACATACATCGGATATGTGAGGACTAACCACAGAGTACCACAAGTACATGGCACACATTACCCAAGCCTTCAGAGCAGCGGATGACAGTATTTCCTTCACTGTGTTTCAACAAACCTGCAGAGCTTAGCTGAAAATGTTAAATATGAACAAAGTCCCTGATGTTACTTGTTATCAGTTTTATTATGAATAAAGCTTTTCAAACATAAAAAAACATGAACAAAGGCAGATGGACAGTTGGACTATGTGTCAACTCTTCTTTTTTCGGAACGTTTTTCGTCTTAAATGCTCCCCACATGCACAGAGCTACTGGCTTGTAGCCCTTTACCCTGCCTTTGTGTGACTGGACGTAAATATATCAATATTTGTTCCATTAGGGCTGTCCTGCTTTTTGCCAGTTTTTATTTGCAAATGTTCATATATATGTTGCACCCTTGTACAAGGAAATAAAGAGATGAAGTATTCTGCATGGTCCAACTATCTATTTGTTTTTCTTTTTAATCCTTATGCACCTGAGAGATTCAGGATGTTCAGGCCTGGATGCAAAGTGAAATATATTGTTGTCACAAAACCAAAATGCTGTCTGCATCCACATAACAAATTGTTTTTTTCGTTGTTTGTTAATATTAGCTTCTATCTTTAGTTTACTACATTTCATTCAATGCATTTTGCACAGATCACTTGCCAATGGTAATGATGCAGCAGTATATCAAGATGGAATGGAACACCTGGTCAATAGTGGAGTCCTTTGTCCAAAAGGCCGCTTAGTAAGGGGTCATGATATCCTCATCAATCATCCAAACCTGTATCTTAGCCAACAGACATCGGGAAAATACTTTTTGTATGCAGTCGATTAGGTTACTCGGTCTGTAGTTGCTAAAAAAATACTTATTGTCTGTTTATATATAGGAATGACAACTGCGCATTTCCGTAATTTGGGAATTCCTGCCCCATCAGCGATGGAGTTAGCAATTATTAGGATGTAACGGGCCCACAGGATTATGTCGAATAGAAAAACGTCAGCCGGGATGCAGTCCCACCCTGCTGCCCTTCCACGTGCAACAGCTGAGAGGTATTCAATCAAATCCAAGTTGTTAAATAATGGCATTAAAGAGGATGGGCAAGATAGCAGGGGCATAGGACCAGTGAGATTTTTTTGTAGGAGCGTCTGAATAGAGGTCAGAGAAATATCTGACCCAGACTGGAGGAGCAACATTATTTGCAGTTTCAATTGGAACCATAGCTTCATTATGTGCTAAAAGCTGCCAAAACAGGATGGTATCTTTGTCTAAACAGGCATCGTAGAGAGTCTCAATACCTCTTGGCATGAGTAATGGAGACTTTATAGGCTTTCCTGGCTAGGGAGACTTTCAAAGTATCTCTTAATCGGATTGTACAAGCTAGGGAGTTAAGAAAGGTGACGTCATGAGAGGGTTCCTTGACTTTAAGCCTGTGACCACATAATGTCGTGCAGTTCCTATATATTCCTACACAGAATCTGCAGGTTCAGATAATTTAACTGTGGGTCTGGTGGCAGACTGACTCTGAGCACCCCCACCGAGAATGTTAGCCTGTTTGCATTAGCTAGCTCTCAGTGCCACTAAAATCTCCTCTTATCGGGGAGAGAATAGTTTCAGGCAACCTTAGAATATGACAACCCTGATCCATCAGAATCGTGGAAACAATGTACTACCTTTCGCTCAGTCACTCATGCTCACTTATTCGGTCTCAAAGAGTTACACAGAAGAAACAGTCAGGCGTGTTACAATGAGTATTGCACAGTTTTTTCTTCTAGTGTATAATATATGTGCTGTAAAAACCGTTAGATAGATATGGTCAGCAGTACAGTGAATATAAAAGGATAGTACAGTTCTACCATTTTGCAATAGTCATGAACTCATACATACATGGATATAAAATGCATGATAAAAGAAAGCGCGCATACTCCTACGATGCCTATTTAGATGTACCTATGTGTACCTAGGATGTGAGTAGGTGTGAAGCCAAGAATCCCTCTAGGTTTAGTCTAACCCCGTTACCTGAAGCAAGAGAGTGTGGGACCCCGTCCTGGTCTCGAGTTGGAGACCCGTAAGGGATGTTTAGATCCCTGTCAGCTGGAGCGTCAGCATGCAGGAGCCTCATCATCTCTAGTCAGTGTTTCAGCCTTGAAGTCTCGTTTCCCTCTAACTAATACTAGCAAGAGGTGCTGTATTTATACAGAAAAGTATATAGGGTTCCTTTGTCCCTTGTTTCTTATTAGCCATTGTTGGGTTTCAGGAGGATGTCTGGGATGAACCTTGTGTGTAGATATTATGCAGGTGAATGTAGCCCCTGTCTGGTTTCCAAGAACGCTTATGAATTTTCATTCATACTGTGTCAGTCTAATGATGAAGCCATAGAATGCTATTGTTCAGGGAAAACCCTCCTTCTGCGCCCAGGGCTAGAACAAGGTATGGGGTTCAATACCAAAAGTCTTGTTACTGTGTAGTGTAGGGGAGGCCATGTATGTGAAGGGGTATGGTTTTACTCTGGCCTATATTAGGGTACCTATATGAAACAAAACAATATGAGTTGTTTTTGGATCCGGTCACAGTTCCTCTAGTCTAGAAGTTATACTTCCATTTTCGAGTGTGCACCCTACCCCTGAGATCTTTTACTGCAAGGTGGTCTACTGGGTCCACGGATGTTTATCCAGCCTGCACTCTCTCTGTGGGTGTGTCACTCGTGTCTTTTTTGACTGCCCAACCTATGCTCACCCATGCAGCTTATAGCTAGCCCCTACCTGTAGACACCTGGGGTGCAAAAGCACTGTGTGGTCCTACGAATTTCGAGGTCTGATCCCAGCCCTTCACTTCAATTGCTTAATTTCTGGGTGCCATGTGGAAACTTCGCAGAACGACCTATTAATTTTATGTGATGTTAGTTATTCTACTTATATTGTCAAACTTAGGCTTTCATTTTTCATGTAATCGAATTGTGCTATTTTATGCTAATTGTACAGTTTTTTTATTTTTAATATTTGTGTATCCTCGTGGCCGAAATAACGCTATTTTGATGATGATGAGACTGTAATATTGTAATCGACTGCGCATAGATGTTTAAAGAATGATGAGGTGCATGCTCTTGCATTTTGCAGTTTGAAAACGGGTTTTGTATTTGGTGACATTTAGAGAATTATGATATTCTAATGGGAACAGTGCACGAGAGCAGTGTGAGTGTGTGCTCTTGTTAAAGAGAAATAGAAAAACTATACTTCATCTTTGTATGGGTTACTCATTCTGTTTGGTGGTTCAATTAAAATTAGTTAAGTGAACACAAATGTTTACTAAAAAACATTGGTAGAGACGTAACATCCATAAAATAAAAAACTCACCAGATTAGAGGAATTCCTTTAATGTTAAAGGTTGTTTATCCTTTGGTCGCCGTGACTGGATATGTCAATTTTAATACTAAGATCACTCCCTCTCTTTTCTGCTTCATAGTGAAGCTAATACATGAATTATTACTACTTTACAGCCACTGCACCTAAAATGTTTGTATGGTCTCTTTGTAATAAGTGTCACTTGCGGGGCCGGACAGGCATTTTTGCAACCAGCCATTTCCCTGGTGGGCGGGAGCCCGTGAAGGTTGGTTTTAAAAGCCTAGTGCTACTCCTCGTGCCCCTGCCACTTTCCCCACCTCCCCGAGGGTAATTGCAGAAGGTACAGGAAGGCTTCATGGGAGAGAGGAATGGAGAGAGCAAGAAGGTAGCGAGAAAGAGACCAGAGAGGGCGATTGAGTTGGGTAACAATTAAACATCTGTTATTCAGCGCCAGGACATCTACGGGTAATCGTGCGCCTTATAAATACACCTGTTCTGTTATGTTATGTTAAGAGAGAGTCAGTCAAAACCACTTTATTCGATTTTGTTTAAAAAATCATAAAAGCATACTACAGCAGTTAAAATCATTCCAAGTACATATTTTAAAAATGGAATTTTTTACATAATACAATACAAGTATAAAAAAAGAAACAGATTCCATATGATACAATACAAATAAGATTATTTCATATTGAACAGTGCATTTTTTAAGTAATAAAAAGGTAAGTTTAAAAAGTCTCATCATGTACAAAAAAAAGCAAGAGATACCAAATTCATTACCGCCCCCTACAGGTTAGTTTGTACTTTCCTCCTCCTAATACGAACAGCAGCGACAAGGTAATTTGCCACACTGAACATTACCAAGGGGGAGTCTAACATTTGTAGGTACAAAAGAGCAGGTTTTGCTTGCATGAACGCTTTCCCCTTCAACAAGGGTAACAGATACTTTTGCCTTGGAGCAAGATAAAAAGGGCAAAATAACATAAGGTGCATATTGTCCTGTATTGAAAAGTTATCACATCCACATACAGGTGCATCCTCAGGCTTAAACCATCCCTGTTTGTCACAGAGTACTAAGTAGATCTGGTTAAATCTAAATTTAACCAGAAGCCATCTGTGGAACGGGATATTGACTAGTGCGAGGTACGGTTGGATGGCAATACGGGTGAGTGTCATATAATGCGCTCTGACCGTAGGTTTTGTTAACTGGTGAAGTTCTCTCTCCAAGGACCTAAGTTTGTAGAAGTTTTCCTTAACCCAAACTAGGTCCGCTTTTTGTAGATCAAGCGGGGAGGAGAAAATCTCTGGCCGTCCCAGTTCTACAGAGCACTTGTCGATATATGCCAGCCAAGCAATATCTTTAAACTTATCCAATTTTAGGCAGTCCAATAGGATTTTGTGATTGAGGCCTAAGTTGTTATTTGTCCACACTCTTATCCACAAAAGTAAAGGTGCCATAGAGAGGACATCAGTAATGTATCCTACTCCAAGCTCCTGATGGACTGAGAAAGTGGATGTTGATACGGGGAGTCCTAAAATTGAGCATAAAAACTTATTAACTTCAGTTTGGATGGTTTCAGTTTTTACATATCCCCATAATCCAGCCCCGTACCTAGCTATAGCCAAGGATTTTGCTCTATACAAGGCTAAAAGGGCACCACTTGGTTTTCCCCCTAGTCTCCTTGAGAAGCTTAAGATAGCATTAACAGAGCTTCTCACTGCTTTGGTCTTTGCTACTATCTGGGGGATCCAACTACCCCTAGTATCGAAAATCACTCCCAGGTAGGTGAAAACTTTAACATTACTGATCGCTTCCCCTTTGCAGAAAAAAGATTTAGTACTTTTTTTAGCTGCCCCAAAGACCATCACATGGGATTTCGTGTTATTGACCACAAGGTCAAGAGAGGACATGAAATCACTAAATGCATTTAAAAGTCTCTGGAGGCCCAAGTGTGTCCTAGCTATTACAGCAGCATCATCCGCGTACAGAAGCACTGGGATGTTTGTGTCTCCTGCACGTGGGGTATCTGCAGATGCGGCCAGTAGGGTTTTTTCCAGAGAGTTTATATATAAAGTGAACAGCATAGGGGCAAGGATGCAACCTTGTCGCACACCCCTGCCTGATTTAAACCATGCTGTGCGATGTCCCTCTTGATCCATTCTAATGGAAGCCTTTAGATCCTTGTGAAGTTCAGCCAAGAAGTAGACCAAAGGGGGGTCTAGGCCCAATTGTAGCAACATGGCCCACAGCTTGGCTCTATTCACTAGATCAAATGCCGTGGACAAATCCATATAGGCAACGTAGATAGTCCCTTTTCTGGCCTTAGTGTATTTAGAGATGATCATGTTCAGGTTCAAGCATTGGTCCTCAGTCCCCCTACCTGACCGGAAGCCATACTGGGCATTGGACAAGATGTTATTCTCTAAGGTCCATTTATTAATTTTCCCTAGTAGTACTTTCCCCAAAATTTTCATGGAGGAATCCAGCAAGGATATGGGGCGATAACATTTAGGGTCATTTCTAACTCCCTTTTTAAAAATTGGTATAATGATTGAGCAAGCCCAGGTGTTAGGGAAACCCCCTTTAAGTACATTATTATATACGTTCATTAAAACAGGTGCCCACAACTCTGGGTTTGATTTGTATAAATCCAATGGAACCCCATCGGGACCAGGGGCTTTATTCTTAGCAGACCCCATTATTGCGACCTTGACTTCCTTTTCAGTAAAATCAACAATGGGTAACATATTAGAATAGCAGGGTATGCAGAATGTTTCATATACTTGATTGCTCCCATAGATAACTGAAAAATGACTAAGCCAATCTGACTCCGGAATATTAGCCTCAAGGTCAGTATTACATGTCTTAGAGAAGATAGGATTATTTATTATAGACCAGAATTTAGAGCTATTTTTTAGGGTGGTAGAATCCATTAAAGCATCCCATGCTTCTACCTTCACTGCCTTTTTGCGTATTTTCACCGCCTTTGTATAATTTCTCCTTAGTTGAGCTATCACTAGCTTATTTCTAGGGGATTGTTTAAGTGCTGCTATCAGTGCAGAGTGCGCTTTGGTGCATGAATGGTCAAACCAACCGGAGGCAGGGGGAGGTCCCCTTTTGGGTCTAAGTGTTAGCTCTTTCTCCACCTTCGAGCAAATAGCCTCAAAAGCTGCAATGATCTCTTTATCCCCCCTAGCAGGATCCCTGCAGGTCTGGAATTCCACCACCATTTCATGTTCGATAAAATATGAAAAATCTTCTGGGCAGACTTTGCACCATTTTAATCGCCGCCCCTGATCTTTACTCTTAACATGTTTCGCAGAAGTGGCCAACAAGGCCCCCTTCAGTAAACCCAGCGATCCATCCAGCGTCAAGCACACCGGATTGTGGTCACTAAAGCCACTCTCTGTGGCATTATAAAAAAGAACATAATGAAGGAGCCCTGGTGACATAAAAATATAATCGATGATGGATTCACTGCCCCTAGCATTATAAGTAACCACCCGATCCTTTGGGTCAGCAAAACCAGGTTCATACAAATCATTAGATGCCAATAGTTGTTCCATAGCTGAACCCTTCAGGCTATGCTCAAAATGGGGAGGGGTCGTGAGGTCCGGCCCATCTAGATCCTTAATATAACATTGTGAATCACATAAATGCACATTAAAATCGCCCATTAAAATAATTTGAACAAAAGTGGTTTGCTTTGACATATATTCGGTAACAAATGAAAGTAAACAATCTAAAACGAAGTTTTGGGGACCACCCTGCGAGGCATTATAACAATTTATAAAGAGTGTTTTGTTTTTATCTGCGTGGCGTATCTCTAACACTTGAAAGTAATGTGAGGAACTAGGGATTTCCCTCACACTCCCCGCTATGTTGAGGGATACCAAGAACATCAAGCCACCAATGTCTCTTCCCACCACGGAATGCTGTGCTTTAACAAAAAATGAGGAATAGCCGTCCAGCCAAAAAGAGTTTTCCCTAGCCCATGTTTCCTGCATGGCTACTATATCGTATTCTTTCAGCTTACCCAGCCAGATTTGGTCATTTTGTTTTGCTCGAAGGCCCGCAATGTTCCAGGACATGATTTTAATATTTCTATTGCTATTGTCTCCCTCTATCGTTGTCTCCCCCCCAACACATGCCGCATTAAATGAGGTAGAGTTGTTAGAAGTGTTAGAAATGTTACAGCGCATACGGGTCTCAGTGAGGTCATCCAGTTCAATGACTGGCTGGTGATTTTGCGAGGGCTCTAGTCAGTCCATAGCATCCTGATCAGCCAGAGCCACAAATCTATTTGAAAGGGGCAGGTTATCTGGGTGTATGTTCGTTACTGTTGTGGCTACGCCACCACCCCTGACCTTCTTAGTCACCCACTCATTTCCTATCAAAGGGAGCTTTTGTTTGCCGTAAAAGCCAGAATTATTATTTGGCTGGGGCCTGCCATATCCTTCTCCAGTTCCCCTGAATGTAGGTGGGTAGAAAAAACCCAGCGGCATAGCACGCACACCCTTACCTACAGAATCTAAAGGAGAGGCATCCCAGAAGAGGCGACTTGTGACATCACGAGATTTAAAATTGACTATTACACAATCGCCTGACACACATTTCTTGGTTTTGCCAACCCAATTTACCCTTCTGCACATCAGTATGTTAGCTGCAACATTACTTCCACCCGTACAATTAGCATTACACCAGTTTTCCGTGTGCTTTCGCAGTGTTTCATGGTGTTCAACCTCCCCCACTTCTAGTTTGGGAACATTAACAAGAACAGCCACAAAAGGTGTTGCCTCGGGAGGGAGATGTACTGGGGGGACCCTAGCCCTCTGGTCTCCTAGGGGCCCCAATGGGTTCCCCTGTACAGGCTTATCCAATAAAACACGATTTGGCACAGCGTGCGGTAAAGGAGTATATCTGCCATTTATAACTTTCCCTTTGGCTTGCATAGAGTTTTCTGCCGGTAAGTTAGGTACTAGGGTGATTGGAGGGTCAATTTCTATGGGTACTGAAGCCGGAGCCCGGCTATCCAACAAATTGTTAATGCGTTCGCATTTATTTAACAGTTTACTGACACAATCCTTCAATGTTTCAGTTATATCTGTCGCAATTTGGATTAAAGCTGATTCTAGCCTCTCGGTGAAGAGTTTTTCCAGGAGATCCGTAAGACCCTCCTCGGTGACATAGCAAGCCTGCAAACGGCCAGTATGGATGGTGGCCACACCGTCTCCAACACATGTTGCCTCATTAGCAGGAGGAATCACGGTGATAGGGAGTTCTGGGGAAGGCAGGACAGTAGGGGTCTGTGCCACATTTGCCCGGCATGATTCGATTATGACCCTCGGCTCAAGAGGTGCGCAACTAATGGGCGGGGAAAGAGCAATAGTAATACTTTCAGGAGTAGAATCCAGCCCCAGTGCACGTTCCGAGACAGCTATCTGTGTGGATAATTCATCCACTTTCGTCGTCAGATAGGTGATTATGCTGGTGGTGTATTTCGGGACCTTGGCATTCGCTTCTCCCGTCACAGGAGTGGCCAGTTTTCTCTTACCCATGTTGTTACAGGTGTGGCCCGTCCCGTCCCTGGTCGTCCTTGGACGGCCTTAGACGGCCCGCCCTCTGCCCGGGCTCCGCCCGGCGTCGCCCGCGCGCGTCCCGCGACGCGGGAGAAAGGGTTTCTTCTTGTACGCCTTCCCGGCGGAAGTCCCAGCTGACAGGCGGCGGCGGCGTCCCCGTGGAGCAGGGGGCGCTGGGAGATGTAGTTCTCCTGCTCAGCCCCTCTCGGCAGCCGCGGGTGTTGAGCGGCGGCGGGGGCGGCAGGGAAGCAAGCAGGCTACAGTCCGTGGTCCGCAGTCACAGGGGTGAGTTGCGCTGCAGCAGAGGTCCCCGCTCAGCTGCTGGAAGGGCTTCTTCTTGTACGCCTTCCCGGCGGAAGTCCCAGCTGACAGGCGGCGGCGGCGTCCCCGTGGAGCAGGGGGCGCTGGGAGATGTAGTTCTCCTGCTCAGCCCCTCTCGGCAGCCGCGGGTGTTGAGCGGCGGCGGGGGCGGCAGGGAAGCAAGCAGGCTACAGTCCGTGGTCCGCAGTCACAGGGGTGAGTTGCGCTGCAGCAGAGGTCCCCGCTCAGCTGCTGGAAGGGCTTCTTCTTGTACGCCTTCCCGGCGGAAGTCCCAGCTGACAGGCGGCGGCGGCGTCCCCGTGGAGCAGGGGGCGCTGGGAGATGTAGTTCTCCTGCTCAGCCCCTCTCGGCAGCCGCGGGTGTTGAGCGGCGGCGGGGGCGGCAGGGAAGCAAGCAGGCTACAGTCCGTGGTCCGCAGTCACAGGGGTGAGTTGCGCTGCAGCAGAGGTTAAGAGAGAGAGGAGAGACAGAATGGATAAAAAGAGAGGAAGGGAGCAGGGCTGGTTTGAGTATTTTTGCCAGCGCTGCTTTTGGTTCCCCAGTCCGGCAGGGTCACTAGTGTGACGGAAGGTCCGCCCCGCTCCCCGCTTTCCGCCACCGTGCTAGCGGCCACGCCCCCTGTTCCTTCTGTGCCCTCCCCGCTCCCGCCTCCCAGCTGCTCCTCCCTCCCTCCCACTTCGCCATAAATGGCGACCGCGCGGACGCGCAGCGGTCACGTGCAGCGGGCGCGCCGATTGTGCGCCGAAGGCGCGCCAAAGGTAAGCCCGTCTGCGCCCGTCCGCGCCTGGACCGCGCCCAGCGCCAGGACCCCTGGCCCCCACCGACACAAGACGACCCGACAGACCTACGACGCCGCCGCCCTCAACGCGCTCAATTCCGGCCGGAACCCCGCCTGCTGCCGGGCCACCCCGAAACGCCTCCACGGACCCTTCTCCCGCACAACCTGCAAATTCACCTGCCTCCGAACATGCACTGCGCCCGCCAAGCCTAGCTCCAGCAGCGACCTCAAGTGCATCCTGCTCAACACCCGCTCCGTCCACAGACACGCTGTCGAACTCTGGAACCTGCTCGACACAACATCACCAGACGTCGCATTCCTCACTGAAACATGGATGAACGCCTCCTCAGCCCCCGACATCGCCATCGCCATCCCGGATGGATACAAGATCATCAGGAGGGACCGCGTCAACCAGACCGGAGGAGGAATCGCCATCGTCCACAAGAACACCATCCGCATCACGACCGACGCCGACAACACCTTCAACGCCGCCGAACACCTCCACTTCCAGATTCACACCGACCCTAAGACAACCCTCAGAGGCATCCTCATCTACAGACCCCGGGACCACGCACACAATTCAGCGAAGACATCACGGACTTTATAAGCCCACACGCCCTCCCCTCCGCCGACTACATCCTCCTGGGGGACCTCAACTTCCACCTGGACAACAACAAGGACCGCAACACCGTCACCCTGCTGGACAACCTTGCCAACCTCGGACTCAAGCAACTGGTCAACACCCCCAGCCACTACGCCGGCCCCACGATTGACCCCGTCTTCTCATCCAGCAAGCACATCGCCTTCAGCCACTCCACCGGACTTCACTGGACCGACCACAGCTGCGTCCACTTCAGCTTCAGAAAAACCACTACCCACCACCACCCGCAACAGGTTCCTCACAGAAGCTGGAGCAAGATCACCGCCGACCAGCTCACCACCTCCCTCAGCCAGAACCCACCCGCCAACACAACGGACCCCAACGAAGCAGCCCGCAACTTCATGCAATGGCTGACCGCCTGCGCCGACAACCTCGCACCACTAAAGAACCCTCCCAGCAGACCCAGAAGCAAGAAGGCCCCCTGGTTCACCGACGAACTCAAGGACTCCAAGAAGACCTGCCGCACCCTCGAGAAAGCCTGGCGCCTCGACCAGACCACTGACAACATGACCGCCCTCAAACACGCGACCCGCAAGCACCACCAGCTCATCCGCACCACCAAGAAGAAATCTCTGAAGGATCGACTGGACAACAACACCCACGACAGCAAGGAACTCTTCAGCATCGTCAAGGAGTTCTCCAACCCCTGCACCGGCAACAACGACATCACCCCTTCACAAGATCTCTGCGACTCCCTCGCCTCGTTCTTCCACCGCAAGATTGCCGACATCCACAACAGCTTCGGCGCACCATCCTCGCACCCAACCGTCGAACCAACGCACCCCACCGCCACCCTCCGCTCCTGGACCGCAGTGACCACCGATGACACAGCCCGCACGATGAACACCATCCACTCCGGATCTCCGACTGACCCCTGCCCCCACCACGTCTTCAACAAGGCCGACTCCACCATCGCACCCCAACTCCGAGACGTCATCAACATCTCCTTCGACACCGCCACCTTCCCGGAAAGCTGGAAGCATGCGGAGCTCAGCGCCCTACTGAAGAAACCAACAGCGGACCCCACCGACCTCAAAAACTTCCGCCCCATCTCGCTCCTCCCTTTTCCTGCCAAAGTCATCGAGAAGATCGCCAACAGACAGCTTGCCGCCTTACTCGAGACGAATGGATCCCTCGACCCCTCGCAGTCCGGCTTCAGAGCCAACCACAGCACCGAGACCGCCCTCATCGCAGCCACCGACGACATCCGAGCCCTTCTCGACAACGGTGAAACAGCGGCACTCATCCTCCTGGACCTCTCCGCCGCGTTCGACACTGTCTGCCACCGCACCCTAGTCCAACGCCTCAGCAACATCGGCATCCAAGAGAAGGCATTGAAGTGGATCATCTCGTTCCTCGCTGGAAGAACACAGAGAGTCCGCCTCCCCCCGTTTCCCTCCGAGGCCACCGAAGTCATCTGCGGCGTCCCGCAAGGGTCATCACTCAGCCCCACCCTCTTCAACGTCTACATGAGACCTCTCGCAGCCATCGCACACCAACACAACCTCAACATCATCTCCTACGCCGACGACACCCAGCTGATCCTCTCCCTCACCAGAGACCCCAACACCGCCAGAACCAGCCTCCACGAAGGGATGAAAGACGCCGCCGAGTGGATGAAGAACAGCCGCCTGAAACTGAACTCAGACAAGACGGAAGTCCTCATCCTTGGACCATCACCCTCCGCCTGGGACGACTCCTGGTGGCCCCCAGCCCTGGGCACCGCCCCCAAGCCGACCGACCACGCACGCAACCTGGGCTTCATCCTGGACTCCTCCCTCTCGATGACCAGACAAGTCAACGCCGTCTCCTCTTCATGCTTTCACACCCTCCGCATGCTCCGCAAGATCTTCCGATGGATTCCGATCGAAACCAGGAAGACGGTCACCCAGGCCCTCATCACCAGCCGGCTGGACTACGGAAACACCCTCTACGCCGGAACCACAGCCAAGCTACAGAAAAGACTACAACGCATCCAGAACGCCTACGCCCGACTCATCCTGGACATCCCTCGACGAAGCCACATCTCCGGCCACCTGAGGAACCTGCACTGGCTCCCCGTCAACAAGAGGATCACGTTCAGGCTCCTTACCCACGCACACAAGTCTCTCCACAACCTGGGCCCCAAGTACCTCAACGACCGCCTGACCTTCCACACGCCCGCCCGCCAGCTACGGTCCGCCAGCCTCGCCCTCGCCGCCGTTCCACGCATCCGAAGAGCCACCGCCGGAGGCAGATCCTTCTCCTACCTGGCGGCCAAGACATGGAACTCACTCCCCATCCACCTTCGGCTGACCCTGGACCACCTCGCCTTCAGGAGACAACTCAAGACCTGGCTGTTTGAGCAGTAGCGACCCCCTTCCCTCAAGCGCCTTGAGACCCTTCCGGGTGAGTAGCGCGCTATACAAGTGTTATGATTGATTGATTGATTTAACAGGTTATGCGCATATGAAAAATGAATATATTTAAATAAAATATGAAAACTGAATATTGCTTCAGGCTGGTGTGACACATTCCCTGAGAATTAGGTCCTGTCCTCAAGATTAATAGAGCAACTCTAAGCAACACTTCACAGAATCAAAATAGGGCAGGTAAACAAAAAAGCTTGACATTCTGTAAGGAGTCTAATATAGGCAAGAAAGAATATCAGAAGTTGATCTATTTTACAAGTGTTTTATTGATGCTATCTATGCTTTGTGTGGTCTTTAAAGCACTTTCAGAATCTGGACACTGTTTTGGCATTGTTCTGGGAATTTCTAATTGACCAGTCATAGTCACTGGGGGTCATTTGGTTTCCGTCATATAACAGCATCATGACCTTGTTGGCAGAATATGTAAATAATGCAACAGGGGAGGATGTAGGTATACATTTGATAGGGACACTGTTTTTCTCTGAATTCTTAATATCCAATGCTTATGTACACAAAGTTTGGGCAATTTGTAAAGAAGGAAAGGATGGCTGTAAAGAGAAATTTGAAAAATGAGAAAATTGCTCATCCAAATTTGTTTAAATGAAAGAAGGGTTCAATTCAGAAATATTGGGCAAAAATGGATAGGATGAAAGCAGAGAGGTCACTTGAAGCTTTTGGACTCTTGTTGCTCAGGATTAATCACAAATACCTGGTAACCCAGAGAAGTATTTGAATTAAGCAATCTGGAAACATGTTTAAAAGGGCCCAAAACATGTATGCTCAGAATGATGGCATACGCCTAGAATAAATGGCATCAGAAAACCTTGGTAGAATCAATACTTTAGATAATATTGAAAATGTTATGAAGACCTGAAAAAGCAGCTGCATTCAAGGTCTGAAAGGTATATCAAATTCTGTAATTAAAAAACACCTTGTTTGCTGGCAAGCTTTCTCGTGTCTCTTTTTAAGTCTTGAATCAGACTGCTTTAGCCTTCTTGGAAATCTCGGATCATTAATAATTTCAAAGGTACAATGAGAAGAAATATATATAAGAGTAGGATTTGGAGTAGCCCTCTTCAGTCATTGGCTCCTAGGTGTTTTCCATGGTTTTACATTGCTTGGACAGTCTATCCATCATGCCTTGTGGCATTTCACTTTATGCCATTACCCTTGTCTTAAAGTTTTTATGTTGGCCTTCAAGACGTAGTCCTACACACTGCGTCTCCCTAGTTCCCTGATCTTTTAACTCTGCCTTCTGTAGTCATTGCTTTACTAATGACTCAGTCTTCCTCACTTCTGCCTCCCTCACTTCTCCTTCTTCTCCCTGCTTGCTTGAACACTTCCCCTTCACTTTTCTGCATCACCCTGATTGCTTTCATTTTCACTCTCCTTCATCAGAGTTGCCCTCTCCTTCCACATGATGATGCTGATCATCATCATCGACTCATCTCTGATGTTCTTCTCTCTACAGGTGCTCTACTGGTGCACCTTCAAAAATACCTTCCACAGACTGCTAAAGAGCTCTTGTAGCTATTGTATAGATCTAGTTGTTTTCTACATATATGTGGTTTGTGATATAAGTCAATATTAGGGTGATGATTTCTTCCAGAAGATATTAGTAGTTGCTCTCAGAACTTTGAAGTCAGACCCTCTTTATAGCCTGGTTAATAGCACAGTTGCATTTTTGCCTTTGCTTATTTTCACTTTCAACAAAAAGAGACATTCAACAGAATCTGCTCTTGTCATGATTCTCTGATGTCTTGACATTGAGGGAATGGTGCTTGATATCTTTGGGACCTCTAGTAATGGCCTAAGGCACTGCACCCTCCTGTAAATAAGCATGTATGTCTGACTAGAAGGAACTCTAGTGATTGCTTAAGGGACTGCAGCCTCTCCTGGAAGAACCTGTGCCTGACTCAAGCACCTCTAGTAATATCCTAACGTACTAAAGCATTTTGCAGAAATCACTTGTGTCTGACTTGAGCGACCTCTAGTAATAGTTCGAGGTACTGCAGCCTGCTACAGAAAGTATTTCTGTCTGACCAAAGGGACCTACATTAACAGCTTGAGGTGCTGCAGGCTGCTACAGAAAGGATTTGTGCCTGACTCGACGGACCTGTCGGAACGGCCTAAGATACTGTAGCCTTTTACAGCAAGTACTTGTTTCTGGCTAGAGGAACCTCTAGTAGCTATCTATGATATTTCAGCCTGCTACTATATGTAGCTGATTTGAGAGGCCTCTAAAAATGGACTAAGCTACCACAGGCTCCATCAAGAAAGTAATGGCAGCAGCTTTTTAAAATTCTAATGACCCGTGTATGCCACATTTGTCTGTGGGTTTGTTTTTGCGTGTTTCTGTTTATTTAAATCTTGCACCTTTGGTGGGTGGAGAGTATAAAAACTGTAATTTGTGAGACTGAGCATGCACTATGAAAAAGCATTGCCAAAGCCAACATGTCTGGTTTCATTTTCAGTTACAAACCCAACATTTTGGTTTTGTCAATACTTGTTACATTTGTGATTTATCATGGCACGGTACTGGAGTCGAGGTATGCATCATTGAGTTAACCAATCTGTAAAAGATCTTATATCCTAGAGATTCATTTTGTACTCCCCGGGTGAAATGTACTTAAATTTGAGTGGGAAATAAAGTGTTTTGCTCTGGTATGGGGTCTGTGATGCAGCTAAAAAATAATAATATTCCACGGCACTTTAAATCACACATCGAATGACTGAGAGTGTTAATGAAATTAAATTGAATTAGTAAATTAATTTAGTAAATTGATATAGTAGTCAGCTAAGTATTTCGTAATGATGCTGATATATTGATCAATTATTATTATTACACCAGAATGTATTTTTTGTTTAGAGTTTTTAAGTCATAGATTATATTGTTATTATTTGGATCATATGTGTGCCTGCAAAGGAGTACTTTGGACTTGTGCAAAACAGAGCTTACTTGCCAGTCTATTCAAAGAGATCTGGCGGATTTGATCTGGACTCAGGGATAAAGATCAGGATGAGAAACCACTGACTGCGGTAGCTGATTGCAAGGATCCAGTTATGGAATGTAGACAGTACATTGAAAACAATTCAGTATTGAAGTCCCGTTGGAAGCCATCTTGAAGTCAGAGGAGCTGTGTGTGGCCTCATTGTTGCAAGTGACAACAGTATGAGCAATTAGGGCATAATTACAACTATGTCCACTTCTAATTAAAGGGTTCTATACTAAAGCGGCTATGTGTGGATGGGATCCAGTTTTAAATGCTGAACAAAGTCATAAACTGTATGTACTCTTTATTATTTTAATGGTAGAGAGTTAAGTATATTCCACCTTGGTCCTCGAGGCTCAAATGCGTACCTGATATTCAGTATAACTACTGGCAAACATTTCCATACAATACATCTAAATTGGAATTATTTACATGTGCAGTGGTTATATGAAAATCTGGTATGTATCTGGACCTCGTGATCCCTGTACATAAAATTAATATTTATGCACTTTTTGGACCCATATGTTCCCTCTCACTTTGCAAAGTTGAGTGAGCACTTTCTGCAGTGTGAAAGGAGCATGGTTTTGAATCAATCGACTGGAAAAGAAATGCACATGCCATTTTTGACATGCAGATGGACTTCCATGTCAGGAAATCAGTAGTAAAAATGTCATCAGACAGAAATATTGTGTCCTAAATATGGTTTACACAAATGTCGTTATACTGGGTGTTGCTTTTCTATTATTAACTCCAGTGGGGAATATTTTTGTATATGATAGGTAGGATACACTATTTCTCTTAGCTGATATTTTAGTTATATTATTGTGATACCATACTACGAATACAGAAGGGTATATACTATTGATATATCACTTATTCTAGGACCTGAGAAGATAGTTTCTTAAGCCTCTGTTATTTGACATGGGTAAGACTAGTTTCAAAGACAAGAAGGCTATTGTTTGAAAATGAAATCCAATAAGGTCCTGACTAATTTCGAGGTTTTTTGTTATAGCATGATAACTTTACTGTTTCCAAAAGCAATGGTAGTTAGACAAAAAGGGGGGTACAGGTTAAATCCTGATTTTGTGCCATTGAAACTAGGCTCCAAATGCCATTTAATTAAGTAACTTTAGTTCTCAAGTACAAAAAGAAAGGTGGTCCCCTATATATTCCTACCAATACTCAAACCATCCTTCGTTGCCCCCCCCGAGGGAAGATGCAACCATATGAATGCCAATCAATCTTTGCATCAGCTGCAACAATAGGACAATAAGTATCACCTTGAATTTCTATAAGTATGGCGCAGAAATTACATTTTACTGTCACAACATACCGTAACAACATATCTGCCTTCCACTATCATGCTCCCTCAATCATAAGAGCTTTTAGTTTGAGCGGATAGGCTATCTTAGGAGATCCCTCTGATAGGAAATCAAAAACGGATCCAAATAGAACTCACAAACTGTAGTGTTCCAAGGGAGTTTTTGTGGAGATGTCCAGTGGATTTATTGCTTTCCATGAGGCTGCAACAGTTGTTTATGTCGTGGTCAAGCAGTTCCAAATTGGGAGCCTGTTGCCTTTTCATTGGTATTCTAATTCCTTAGGGGTTCTCCATAAGATTACAAAATACAGATTCTCTGAGGCAGGATATCCCAATATGGTTCTTAGGTTTTTTAGAATCTCTCCCCAGAAGGGTTTTACCTTAAAATATGACCACCATATATGTGTCAAATCTCCCAGATTATCACGCTCTCCTGGGCATAGTAGTCTCACTCCAGGACAAAATGTGCGCAGCTTGGTAGTATATATGTACCAGTGATATGACAATTCATAATTAGATTCCTTCCCCAGAACACTATGCAAAGTTTTTTTTGGGTGTGCCTTATACATGTCCATTGGTGTACAGTGAATTTCCTCCACATAATCAAGTGTTATTTATCCTCATTTGTGTGTGTAGGCAGAAAAAATACTGTTATAAGAACCTTGCACAGTGAGTAGATTACCCCTTTGGACCCTGTGAGATATTTAATAAGACGCTTCATCGGTGTGGGGTCACACGTCACAACGTCTTTTATGGTCAGGCGTGATACCCAATATCTCAGTTGGGCGTACTGTAGTTGCTCATGTTCACTCAAGTTGAATTCTGTTTTACAGTCAAGAAATGCCTTAACACTGCCCTTTTAGTACATATTGTTTACCCTGTAACATTCACCTCTGTGCCAGTCCTCAAAGGGACTAGGCAATAAGGTTTGTGTGTAGAGAGATTAAGGTTGATCGATATATGAGGGGAGGGATATGTAGTTAAATGCAATTTATTGTTTATGGCGTCCCAAATTTGTAACATTCTGTTGGTAGGAGTGCTAAGATATACATTGGGTGGCCTATCATTTTTGTGCCTGTAAATTAGGCCCCAAAGGATGGGCAGGCTATTGCTTTATCCATTTGGAGCCAGCATTTTTCAGATTTGTGAGCACCCTACTGCTAGGATGCAAAGTTGGGAGGCTACAAAGTAAGAGCCAATATATGGCATAGCCAGGCCACCACTCTCTCTGGGCTACAAAGAATCTTATAAGCCACTCGGGTCTCCCACCTCTCCAAATATCTTTAAAAAATTTTGTCTTCAATGTGGTGAAGAAAATTCCTGGGAGTGGTATTGAAATCCCTGAAACACATAATGAAGCCATTGCAGAACATTAATTTTTATGGCATTATTGCATCCCAACCAGGATACTAGGAGAGAACACCATCTTCAAAGATCTCCTCAGAACTCTGCAAGTAGAGGTGGGAAATTTAGACCATAAAAATCAGATACATTAGTGGCTAGTTTTACACACATGTATGTGATACATTTGCCTACCTGTCCCAAAGAGGGGGCACCACCAGCTTTTGATAAGATGTCAGGAAGTTAAGGATCTTGGATTTAGTTGTGTTCATTTTAAAACCTGCTGCCCTTTTGTAGGTTATTAAGTGGTCATGCAGTTTAGGGAGAGACGTTTCTGTTTTAGTAAGAGTCAACAGGATGTCATCTGCAAATAACATGATTTTGTGTTCCTCTTTTCCAAATGGAAGGCCTGACCCCTCTTTGTCTCCCCTGAGATGAGACACAAAGGGTACTATGATAAGAGCAAAAAGTAAAGGGGACAAGGGACAGACTTGGCGTATGTCCCTGGTCAATCTGATAGGAGTTGACAAATGCTGGGTTTTGATATACCGCCAGGACTATGAATCGAACATTTAGGCCCATACCTGCTTTTTCCAGTCAGCACGATAAGAGCCCAAATCACTCCAGTCAAAAGCTTTCTTTGCGTCGACAGAAGCCAACACTTTGGGAATCATTTTTTTTGCGGTTTCAACCAGGTGAGCTACCCTCCTAATGTTGTAATGTGCTTCTAAGCCTTTAATGAAGCCCAGTTGGTCCAGGTGCACATGGAAAGGGATAACTAGTTTCAGGTGGGCAGCCAGCATTTTTGTATATATCTTAACATCAATATTCAGAGGTGCTATATGCCTGAATGAAGCAAATCTGTCCAGATCCATACCCTGTTTATGTAGGAGGGAGATTGTTGCCTCATTCAGCAAATGGCCTGATTATTTTGTTTGGTGCAAAGAAGTTGTGTAGGCGCAACAAGAAAGGAGTCAGCTAGGGCCTCAAAGGCATTTGCAAATGTTGCCTGAGAAACTCAGGTTCAAAAGTTGTATTTATCTTTAGAGACTTAATCGATCATTGTATTTCTTTCTCTGATATGGGCTCTTCCAGTTTTGCATATTGTTGAGTGATAACCCTGGGTAAATGACAAGACTCCGAGGAGTAGTTTTGAAGTGTCTCGGAGCCCTCTCTGCAGCATAGAGGCTTGAGTAAAATGAGCGAAAAGCTGCTAATTGCTCATCTTCTCGAGACACTTTAGTGCCATCTTTAGGGATAATGTCCTTTACAAAGGCTCTTTCATGCAATGTTCAAAGGAGTCGGGTCAAGTACAGGTCAACATTATACCCCAGGGCAAAGTATGCTTGTTTCAATTTCAATGAGGAGAGCTCTGCTGTGTTAGTGTCAAGGGTTCTTATTTGTCTCTGAAGTACGGTGAATGTCCTCACATTTTTATGTCTGGGTGAAGCCCTATATTCGACCTCCTTCATCCTCAGGGCAAGTTCCAGGTCTTTTCTATGTTTTCGATTACGTTTTTTAAGAAAAGCCACATTACGGGTGAAGACGCTCTGGATGATTTAAAGGCATCCCAGAGGAGACCAACAGGGGTCTCCTATAAATCATTCTTGTGGAAATAATTAGTAATGTAAGCTTTAATTTTATCCTAGAGAACTGGGTCTCAGAGCAAAGCTGGATGGAAAGTCTATCTTCTTTCCCCCCAAGAAACCTCCCACCAATTCAAAATAACGTGTATTTTGATGTGGTCAGCGATGGCAATCACTCCAATGTTGCATTGAGAGACTAACTGTTTGAGAGGAGAAGAAAAGATTATATATTCTTAAAAATGTTCTATGGATGTGAGAAGAAATATATATTCTCAATTTCTCATCATGGAGCTACCTCCAAATGTTGTGGTGGACCACTTCTTCAAATTTGTTTTTAAGTTTCTTTGTGAAGCCCTCTGAATTAGGGGACACGCTGCCCATTCTAACCATGAATAGATGCAAAACTGCATTAAAATCTCCTAGTAGTACAAAGTCCACCTCTGCAAAAACGAACAATGGGTCTAACTACTATCAAAAAAATCCTCCTGCCATGCATTTTTGACATGAATGACTCCAAAAGTGAGAGGTTCCCCATCCAAGAAGCCCTTAACTAAAAGGTATCTGCCTTCTCTATTTTTTTGACTCTCCAATTTTGTAAAACATAGACTTTTGTGAAAGAAGAGGGATACTGCATTATGTTTAGATTGATTGGCAGTAGTGTTTTTTATTGTAGTTAGTTTTGTCTGTATGTTTCAAGTGTGTTTCCTGAAAGACAACAATATTGTAGTTTGGACTTCCCACAAGTTGCTAAATGTTAGTATGCTTGGCAGGGGGATTAAGCCCCCTTTACAGTCAACCACAGGGGTAAGAGTATGTGAACTTGTTCCCAAGCATACCTCCTCTAACTACCATCATAGCAGTGTCTCTAGAGTTACATGGGGTATGTGCCAGAATAATCATTATCAGCAAATTGGACAGGACTGCACAAGTCAACGCTGTCGCTGCATCCTGCTTCCACATACAGACAATGCTGGCAATGATCTTTAACTAACTCCCAAGCAACATGAAAATTGTCACTCATGGCCTAGTCACCAGCAAGTTGGACTATGGCAAAACCCTATATGCTGGGCTCACTAAGCAACTCACTAGAAGAACCATCCAGAACTTGGCAGCCGGACTCCTCTTCAACCTTCCACACAGAACTCACACCACACCTCAAGGAATTACACTGGCTCCTGAAACACAAACATGCTCAATTCAAACTCCTCTCACACACACACACACATATCGTCTTGTGTATCACCATATTTCTGCACCTGAACATTGTTTTTACTCCTCTGTATATCTTGTAAAGTGCTCTGATACCCTCACGGGTCAAGTTTGCACTCTATAAAACACTAAAATACTACACAGCTCGGGCCCCACTCACATGGACAGTAACATCTCCTTCCAGACACCTCCACTCCGCAGGACTCCTACTCACACATATCTCATGCATACACCAAACCAGTTCAAGAGCAGGAGCTGCAGACTTCAAGTCCATGAATTGGTGCATAGGATTTCCCAGCTCAAATGTAATAACAAAGAGGAAAAGCCATCTATAGCTTATTTAATGCATCATAAGTAATCTGTTATCGGATTAAACTGTTGGCGAATGGAAGAGTGTAGCTGGGGCAATATACTGGAAGATTGTGCAACTATACCTATCATACTCTATGGAGTCTTTGTCTTTAGCCATTTTCAACACCATCACTTTGCACTGATAATCATGAAACTTAGCCAGTATGTCGCAAGGTTTATTCTTTTCCTTAGGGCATAGAAAACCTACTCTATGCACTCGGTTAAGCAGGATTTTCGTGTGCTCAATTCCTGTTATGGATGTGAAGAGATTCACTGAAGGTTCCTATATCTAGTCCTTCAATTCCCTCTCTAAGGTCTCTAACGTGCAGGTTGTCTCCAATGGGCCTATTTTCCAAATCTTTGATCTTTCATGCCATTGTGTCTTTTTGCGAGTGTAGGGAGGCACACTTGTCCAGTAAGGTGCAGATTTGGACCTGAAATCTACCGTTTGATTTTCTACTTCCACCACCCTAGACCCTGTAGAATTCCCATCGGATTCAAACTGTGCAATCTTCTACCCCAGGTCAGACCGCCAGGGTGAAGGTTCCCTAGATATACCTGCATTTACACCTTCATATAGTTCAGCTTTAAACAATCGCAAACTTGTCAGATGTGTCTTTGTTAGATCATTTCTGTCAATCCCTCATCACTTGGTCTACAACATGAGCCATTGGAGCCTACACTTAAGAAGACTTGGTGATTGCGAAGAAGCCAGTAACTTTCCTTTGGGTCAACCCTTTAGGTGGCACAGGCAGCATATAATTCACACAGTGGGTTATAGGAACTCAAGCTGCAAGGGGCTCCTTATACAACCTATTTATTGCCAGACTCACCATTAAGTCCCCCCCAAGACAACTGAACCAGGGATCAGCTCTGCAAGGGGTTGAGGCAAGGTCAAAATAGGCCCACCGAGGATGGGTCACAACAATCCACTGGAGCTATCAGCAAAGGAGAGAGCCTGAAAAAAGCGCTCCCTGGACATTCACATCTAGGAGTTGTGACTGGCTCAGTGTATCTAATGGGCCATTACAGGCCTATTGACACAGGAACAGATGTCTTTCTCACTCAGCCCCAGGTAGCCTCAGTAGGCTCACCAAATGAATGTCGACAAACTGCCTCAATTAATTCAAAGTGGATCCGATGCTCAATATCTCCACTCTGGCAGTGTAAAAATGTAAGTGTGCTTCATAGCTCTTTCTTACAAGTGGAATGGGGACCATTGTAGTGGTCAATGATGGCTCGACTCCTCCAACTTTCAACACCTCTCTACACACAAGAAGCAGCAGCGATGCTCGCTGAGGGCCTTCTGGGCTGGATGTGTATCCACATGCTGCCCATCTATCTCGCCTTTTCTGGGTGGTATCATGTTAATACTTGAGTACCGTCAGCTGTGGCTGACCACATTCAATCCAGCATGTCATTGAGCTCTCCACCAGGTCAAGCCGAGGGTCAGGGAGCTCAGAGTTACACCGCTGTGCCAGGATTGTGTTATTGACCAGCAGTGTCATTCTTTTCCTGCTCCCTGCAGGTTCTCACAGCAGAGCTCTTCTACAACACAACTATCTTGTTCTGTGCTCAGACTCCGCCCTCAAATTTCTTTTTAAAGGGGCACATGCAAATGAAGTAAGTTGTATGTTATAGAAGTAATTTAAATATAGGAAGATGAAATAAGATTTTGAATATCTTTGTAAAAGTGTTTCTTTCTTGTTAGGCTGTGATAGAGCAGAGGTTTTTCCTCTTACAAATGTGCGAAACTTTAGAAAGAAACAATTTGTGACACTACTCTAAATAGATGATGACAAACGTGTGTTAAGTTGCAGGTTTCTGGAAAATGACAAAATGTAGTTCTGATTTAGATACTGCATCGTAAAAGCATGCATAATGCTAGAATACGCTCATGATATGTTCCATACTTATCTTAAATAGATGTGAAATTTAACACATTTAATGATATTGAATTTATGGTTTGAATAATGTGATAATAATAATAACAAAGAGATTCTATATGCAAAAAATGAACATTTTATGAGTACCCTATATTTACATTACTTAATTACGAATTGAATGACAAGTTTATTAATACATATATGTGAGAGATTAATACTTTGTGTTATGCAATGCGAGATTCATATTTTAGCATTGTGAATTGAACTGTATTTCATTAAGACCTCAAATCTTGCTTCTTTTCTTTTTCAGACATGAACATATGAACTGAATAGTCTGAAGCCTATGGGAACTTTTCATAAAGTTGCACCTTCTTTCAGTTGCTTGCTTTGACATTTATAGCACAGATTGACGAAATGTTGCATGAAAAACTGTTACATGTTAGAACAGATGCTTTGGAACTAACTTTGAGAAATACGAAAGCATGATCTCGCTTACTTTCTGAGTATCTCTTTGTTCATATGACTTAACTTATAATGGTTTTAAGGAAACTACGTAATTTAAATTACTTAGGGGCATATGTATCAAAAAAAGACTTGCGATTCTCAAATTGTGATTTTTAAAGAATCGCAATTAGAGAATCTCAAAATGCAATGTATGTAGGATTTGCTAGATATTTTGCGAATCCTACATATTCCTTATCTGCGAATCGCAAATTGAGATTCGCAAATAAGGAATACCTTTCCATTCATTCCTATGGGCTAGGAGGCCCATAGGAATGAATGGGAAGACATTCTCAATTTGCGATTACCAATTAGAGAATCGTAAATTGAGAATGCAATTTCAAGGTTGCAAGGGTTTCAAAAGGACACCCTTGCATCCCTTAGAAATGTATGTGTGCACATGTGGAGCACATACGTGCCCTAAGGGCATGTATGTATGCCACATGGCACTTTGAAAAATGCACAAAAGTGCTTTCTGGTGTTAGTTAACTCTAGGAATGTATGCTGTTTTAATGTAATGTTCCTTACCCTTGAATGAAAATACTAAAACTTTGAGACCTAATCTAAACTCTGCTGATTCTGGCTCGCTATTCCTTCTGGGTAAATCATTTGAATGATGCTCCTTCCTATTTGATAAATTGGGACCCTAAACCTTGTGTAATAATCTTTGAATGTAGCAATTATCCTATTCCTGTCCATCATTCAATAATTGCTCATCCTCCAAGTATTCCGGTCTCTTTCAACACAGAACAAGATTCATAGAAGGACCAAAGGAGTTTGACAGGTAGCTAAAGGTTTGATAGATTAAAATATGTATATTTGATTGATTAACATATTTTTTAGGCCCAGCACACCATATGTAATAATAATGATTTGAAAAGAACTGTTCATAGCTATTTAAATGAATTGATGATATATTCTTTTACAATAGTGCATGATTATGAAGGCCAGAAAATGGCCAAGTAATAAAGTATGAAGAACATATTTGATGAACTAGAATGCATGTTAGGTGACTAAAAATAACATAATAATACAAATAATTATGACTTATACACATAATATCCTTATCAATACTATCCTAAACATCGATCTTAGGCTACTGGAGAGTCATCCATATTTCCAAATATCCTTTGCACTGCTCAGCATGGCTCATGGAGTGCGGCATCAAATGTATCAGGAAAAACAATACAAAATGGTCAACCAGAGGAATCATAAACACATCCGTTCTGCCGGAGAATGTGATTTTAAAAGTTAAATTCACCCATGATGTGTATGAGGAATACCAAATCTAATGTGACTCCGCGGTCTGTCAGCTGTTCATAATCGAAAATCTGAGCTCTTGTAACAATATATTGGATTATTTGTTCAGCAAACAAAAACATTATTTCTGCGTCCGCATAATTTCAATGACTCGTTTGAGCTTGAAGCTCTCCCAGCGCAATGCGTGCTGAAAGCTTTTAACAGTGCTATTGTGTTACGGCACGTAATGCGTCTGCTACCATGGTGCTGTGGCTGGCTGGATACTGGAGGCCTCACAGACGTGGGGAAAACGATTCTGTGTCCTCGTTCCTTTACCCTGCAGCACAGCAATGCTTCCTTGGGCAGAGGCTTTCTCATCCACATCCTCAATATACAAGTACAGTTGACAATGCGGCGCACCTTGGCGCAAAGTCAGGGCGATTCTTGTCGCATCCTGTGGCGTAAGGGCGGCGCATTGCTGGACTTGTGTCGCAAGCGCGGCTCCATCAATGCTCAGGGGTGCCCTATTCCTAACATGCTGCGTCACTCCTTACGCCTGCTTCAAGCAGGCGCAGAGTTTTGACGCAGCATGGACGTAAAAGTGACTCAGTGAAATCTTGTTGATTTACGAGACGTTCCTGCGCCGGAACGCCCACATGAAACCTAACACAGGTTTCCGGGCTTTACAACGTGACACATTTCCCTAGATGCGTCACGTTATAAATAAGGCGCAATGTGTTGCATGGTTTATGCCGCCGCTGCGTCACAGAAGTGACGCAACTGCGGAGTAAATGTGGCGCATGCGGCTTGTAAATCTGCCCCTGAATGTCTTATCACTACTCTACCACCCACTAGTTTGTAAATGATTTCTGCTATATAAAAAGGAGTTAAATGTGCAAATACACATTTACCCATGGTTTCATGCATACCAATATACCAAGCAGTCGAAAAATCCACATGAGTGTAATTAGCGCCCTGGATTTTTTCTTGGACATCTACAACTTTTAACGCTGTAAGCTTGGGTTCAAAATATTCAGCAGGCAAAGCACTGTATAAAAAGCCAGGATGGATGAAGATGGTACATATTACTTGAAGTCACTTGCAGCTATGAGATCGGAAACATTTGCTATAATGTCAGTGGTTTCAAATGCTCGGATGAAAGTGTTTACATTCAGACTTATACCATTTGTGCCCAAAATGAGTTAACTAAATAGCTTGAGCAACAAACACGAGAGCACTATTGATTAACCTGAATGAGCGGCTGATGCAGGGCATCTAATCAAGCACAGGCGGTAGGACCTAAGCTGGGCATGGAACTGTTGGCAGACATATGCACTGTACTACCCAATAAACCATCTCGACAGCAAGGCCCTGTGACTCCTCGTGAAATGTATGGGTATAACACTGGCGACAAGCTGGGGACTGGCTGCTATCACCATCGACTCCCCTGTACTTTGTGTAAATTCGTAGTGCAACCTGCGAGGCAAACCTCGAGATATGTCAGCAAGGTGTCAGACACAAATTACGCAAGTGACATTGAACTTGTATGAATTCAGCGTAAGCTTCAATTTAGTGTATTTCAAATCTTTATTCAGCACTTAAAAAGACACCATAAAAGTACATAAAACAGTACATACATTTTGTATATAAAAACGAGTTTAAAAATAAGCTAAAATTCATTTCATTTACAAAGAAGGAGGGGAAATTTCCATAATTGGGTCTATGTTTAAGAAGCGTTACAGTCGATTATTTCTCTGGTGTTCCTTAGCCGCATTGCCACCCTGATAAAACTTACTGTACAAAACAACGTATGAGCATCTGAAGCTTTCTGTAGAAACCTCAGGGCCATTTTTGCTTGTCTAAGTTTAGTTTCTTTCAGGATCCCTACTAAGAACTTACGTCTGGGAACAGAATAAAAAGGACATAGCAGAACAAAGTGAAGGGTATCCTGCGGAGACCTAGTGTCACAGCCGCAGGTACCATTCACCTCCAGTGTTAGAGTGAATCCAGAGGGGACAGCAAGTAAATGATGTAGCATATTTAGTCTAAACCGGGTCATATAGAATCGGTCCTGGGCGTTGTGCATCACAGAGAGGTATGGTTCCATTCCTTGTTTCTTTGTCAATAAGCAGTAGGATAAAAAAGTAGGCTTACACCTTTCCACCTCGGCCCTAGTTGTAAGTTTCCATTCTGTGAAAAGTTATTTTACCATTGTTTTATTCTGACCGTTTGAAGACTCTGGTGCAGTGAAAAAGTTTTTGCAGCCGATTGCCTCAAGAGAATCCTTTACATACTTCAGCCATGGAATGTGGCCCCCTCTGTCACGTTTCAAACAGTCTTTTAGGATTTGTCTTGTGAGGTCCGCTTCTGGATTAATCCAGATTTTGATCCAGGCAAGGAGGGGTCTGATTTTGATACGATCTTCAATGTAGGGCTCCCCTACTTCCTCATGGATGATATAGGCCGGGGTACTCTGCGGCAATTTCAGGATTCTTTTAAAGAGCTTGTTTTCTTCCACCTGAATCTGCTGCAATTGTTTATCTATAAAACCCCATACTTCTGCTCCATAGGTGACCTTGGCACAACATACCGATCTATACAGGGTTAGCATTTGCTCTGGAGACCATCTGCCAAGTCTTCTCCCGTAACCCATGATGGCCCCCGCTGACGCCACCAGTTTTGCTGCGTGTTTGTCCGTCAAGGGTTTAAAGTTTAACTGTTCATCGAACAGTACCCCAAGGTACGAGAAGGTCTTAACTTGTCCAATCTTGTGTGACCCAATTTTATAGGTAAACTTCCCTTTTTCTTTGACTCCTACTGACATGACATAAGATTTTTCCAGATTTGCCGATAGGTCAAGTTTAGCCATGAAATCGACTAAGCCATCGATCAGCTTCTGAAGCCCCAAGGGTGTTCTGGCTAACAACACCGCGTCATCCGCGTAGAGTAATACGGGCACCGCTCGGTGTCCTATTTGGGGTGAGTCCACACGCAATTTGAGTAGTTCTTTGTCCAGGAGATTAATGTATATAGAGAACTGAAAAGGCGCCAAGATGCAGCCCTGCCTTACTCCACTCGTACATAAAAAGTGCTCAGTCCTGCTTCCCTCTTGATTGTATCGTACTGTTGCGGAGGTGTTCCAATGTAGGGCTTTTAGGAGGTCTACCAGTTTTTGTTCCACTCCTAAGTTTAATAATAGGGACCAAAGTTTTTCTCTATTTACACGGTCAAAGGCAGCGGAGAGGTCCATGAACCCCATGTAAATAGCCCCCTTACCAGCGATGGTATATTTGGCTGTCAGGAGGTAGAGAGTCAGACATTGATCGGTGGTAGATCTACCCTCCCTGAACCCATATTGTATGTCTGTCAGGACCTTGTTCTCCTCCGCCCATTCCTGCAAACGGTTTAGAATAGCACGGCCCAGTACCTTGGCCGTCACGTCTATGAGGGATATAGGGCGGTAACATTGCGAGTCATCACGATTCCCTTTTTTGTAAATCGGGACTATGGTTGCCGTTGACCAGGAACGAGGTAGCCCTGCCACCACTGCCTCGTTCAGAACCCTCGTGAGCAGTGGGGCCCACAGATCTATGTTGCTCAGGTAAAGATCGGGGGGTATACCGTCAGGGCCGGGTGCTTTGTTCTTACTCAGTCCTGCTATTGCCAGTTCCACTTCTGCCAGGGAAAAGTCCAATCGTGTAGTTGGATTAAACCTTGATCCTTCACCCTGGGTTAGTTGTCCTGTATGATTATAGAGGCTCTGGAAGTGGGTCTGCCATTGTTCTGGTAAAATGGAATTTATTATTTTAGGTGCTCCTGGGTCCTGGAAACATGGTGTATTAATGACTTTCCAAAATCCCGAAATATCTCCCCTTTCTGCCGCCTCCCTTAAGTCCTCCCACGCTTGTATTTGTAAGCTCTTTTTACAGGATTTCAGGGCTTTTTTGTATTCTATTCTGTACTGTGCAATTTTAAGGTTATCCCTGGGGCGAGACTTAAGGCTAAGTTTAAGGTTTTTGTGTGCCTTAGTACAGTCTAGGCCAAACCAACATGGGGTAGGAGCTATTTTACTGCCTTTGGATGTCTTTAGTAGATTATCTACATGACGTGCAATTTCTTCAAAAGCACTGACCACCGTTGCTCCCCCCATGCTGGGATCAAGGCATATATTTATAGCTTTATGCCCTTCTGTTATTAAACTTCTATAGAATTTATCTCCATCTATCTTGGTCCATTTGATCCTCCTCCCCTGGTCCACTGCCTTTTCTGTGATATCGGTTCTGTGTGAAGGTTTTTTAAAATTAAAGCTTTTTAGTACTAAGATCAGAGGGTTGTGGTCGCTAAAGATGCTTGTGTCAATAGTCATGCTGCTGGTAGTTCTTTTTATGACAGGTGAAACCAAAATAAAGTCAATGAACGAATGGCAGCCTCTTCCTTTGAATGTTGGGTTAGGGTCTCCATTTCTGCCCAGCTCTATCAGGTCCATAGTATGGGCCAAATTGTGCCTTTTAATTAGTTTCTCTAAGTCCCATCCCTCTATAGTGTGTACAAAATGTGGGCCTTTTGAAACGGTGCACCGCGACCAATCCTTATTCAATGGTCTTAGATTCTCGCAAAGGTGGCAGTTAAAATCCCCCATGAGTATTATACTAGGGGGATTTGGTGTCTTATTTAATAAATCCTGTTTGTCTAGGCGGGAATCCAGTTCTTTTGTAACGGTCCCCTTTCCCATCGTACCTACAGCGTTGTACCAGTTTAGCAAGAGGAGGTTGAACCTTTTAAAGCAATACCCTACCGCTTGTATTTTTCGTGAATCCCAGTTATAATTAAACCAGGTCCCTTTGATGTGGAGGTCTACGTACATTATTAATCCCCTAATCGCTCTCCCCGATGGTGATTTTGTGGCCGGGACAGAAAAACATTTATACCCCTCTATGCTATACAGATTTGGGTCAACCGCCCATGTCTCTTGCAGGCATATAATTTGGAAGTTGTTTATATACTTCCGCCATTCCTGGGATTCATATTTGGCTGCCAGTCCTGCAATATTCTAAGATATAATTCGGAGGCTGTCCTGGTTATCCCCCATGGGACGCCCTTTTGGTTCCCTTAATAGGTGCATTTCCTTGACTTCCCCTATTTTTATTATATTGGGGCAGGGTTCAAGTATAATTTCACTGTTCCGCCTAATTCGAACGGGGGTTATCTTTTGGTCTAGTTGCTCTGTCGTTTTTATTCCCCCTTTTTTTGTTTTCAGATTTCTTGTACTAGCCCCCCTACCATCGCTATGTCCTAGGGTACTCAACGTACGAATTCCTATCCCAGTGATCCCTTTCTCTTCTAATCTCTTCATGGGATGTAAAATACTGGTGTCCTCCACTACAAGTCAGTCCACCTCTTCCAGGGCGCTGAACCTGTTCCAGTGCACATACTGAGATGGAAAAGGGTCATAGGCTGGGATGCCTTGGCAAGGCATTTTCCATTGGTGAAGTCTATGCCGTGGTTCTAGCTGCTGAACCCTACTCATGGGTGTTCTATTTGCCTGCATTGGTCTTTGGGGTATATTCGGGTAAAAATATGATAAATGTAAAGGGTGGATTTGTGTATGAAATCTACTGGGGGGTGCATTGCATATATAATTTACTGCAGCAATGTCTCTGAAATTAATTGTTATTATATCACCTGCTATTGTTTTTATTCCTCTCCCAATCCACTCCCCTCTTCTTACTGCAAGTATTTCGCCACAGATATTTGGGGGTAGAGGTCTATTTATCTGTAGCCATTGCGCACATTTATTTTTTAGTTCGAAGTGTGTTTCCCTTTTTTCCTCTTTAAGAGGTGGAACTCCTGCCAATACAACCACAAAGGGCAAGGCTTCAGGTGGGAGGTTGATTGTCTGGAATCGAGTCGATCGTATTTTTTCAGGTACATTTTTTACTGGCGGGGGGGTTTGTGATGGTCCTTTCTTTTAGAATTTGGCCTGTTTTGTCGTTTGAGTCTTGAAGGGTTCCTTTACCTTGTTTTATTTGGACCTGTGGAGTGGCACTAAAGGTACCGGGGTTAGGGGGTATAGGGGCTTTTTCTACTATTGGGTTGTTCATCTGCCTGACTTTCTTTGGTCTGTTTGCAGTGGGTTCATTAGCTGGAACTGCCTTATCTTTTGGTGTCTTGTTGACCATTCCCCCTTCTTGTCCCGCTTTGGGTAATATGTCGTCATGCCCCAATTGCCTAGTGAGGCCCACCCCCTTGTTGTTTATTAAAGATGTTAATCTGTCAATTTTTGACATAAGGGGTTTAATCAGGGCAGTGATGGTATCTTCTAGGTCTGCCTTAAGGTCGGCTACCATATTTGCCACCCAGCAGGGTATTCCTGGTGTCGAGGTAGTTATAGGTGCCACTAAATTATGATTTATTGTATTGTTTTGTCCCCTTTTTTTCCTTTGTGCTTGACCCTCTCTAAATCTTTTTGCCTCAGTGTTACTTGTAATCGCCTTTTCTGTGGCACACACGTGCTTGAATAAGTCTGGGTATTCGCTGTATCCATTCTACTCTCGGTAGGGGCCTGAGCACATTGGAGCTCGGCGAAGGAGGAAGTAGTGCCAAGGCTTTTGTCTGGGTCGTCTATAGCATCTAAGGTGACTACTGAAAGATCAGTTGCTACTTCTTGTGTACCTTGGATGATTGTCATCGGTGGTAGGGACATCCTCCTTTCTGTATTTGCTATTGCAGTAGCTACGACCCCTATTGTCTGCTGTAGCATTTTGTCAATCGCTGTGAGTGTAGGTACTGGTTGTGATGTGTCCACCTTTTGTTTGGTACTAGATCTTAAGGTGGGCATCCTGGAGCTTTTAGTTACCTTCCTCATACTTAGACACAGGTCAGTCACAATATGGGAAGCACGGATAGTCTTTTACTTGTCAGGTAGTATAAATACCTTATGTGATGCGGGAAGGTGAAGTTAGGGGGTAGCCCAGCCCGGCCTCCTCTGGCCGTAGAGGGCCCGCCCTTTGCCCGGGCTTTGCCCGGCGCTCTCGTGCAGCGAGCGACTGGTGTTGTTATATTGAGTTTCGAAGGCGTCCAGGGGGCGGGGCTAGCAGGGGGCGCAGACCAGCTGACAGAGGTCAGGCAGGGACTCCTGGGAAAGCGAGTCCCTGCAGCGTACCACCCCTGTGATGATGATGGAGCCTCTCACCCCAAGCACACTCAAGGACCCAAAGCAGTGTTTCTAGGCGGCAATTCTCAAGCCGCGCAGCGGCACCCGTGAAGCGGGTGCGGCCAGTCGTAGCTGTAGAGGCGAAGGTAGATGACGGCGTCCCAGGTAGGGTCTCCTCAGCAATTTCAAAAGTTCCCGCTTGCACCAGAGAACGGAGTTTGATTTGTAGATTTGTGCCGTCCGGGGGGCGGGGCTAGCAGGGAGTGCAGACCAGCTGACAGACGTCAGACAGGGACTCCTGGGAAAGCGAGTCCCTGCAGCGCAACACCCCTGTGATGATGATGGAGCCTCTCACCCCAGGCACACTCAAGGACCCAAAGCAGTGTTTGTAGGCGGCAATTCTCAAGCCGCACAGCGGCACCCGCAAAGCGGGTGCGGCCAGTCGTAGCTGTAGAGGCGAAGGTAGATGACTGCGTCCCAGGTAGGGTCTCCTCAGCAATTTCAATTTAGTGAATACACTCACCGTGGCATGGTCGTAAATACCTGACGATGCCACATCATTGGAATATTTGTGGGGGTAGGAGTGCCACTGAACGTGCAAAATGAAAAATGTACAGCACGTAGAATTGGAAGGGTGAGCCGAGAGTGCCGAGAGGCATCCACACAAACATATTTTGGAAAGGGCACGATATTTTCCTCGTTCCTCTCACCTCCCCCTAGTTTTATTCCCAGTGAAAACTCACAATGCAGACTCCCTTCCTCTTTGCTTCATAGCAACAAACAAACTTGAGGAACCGTACGAAAAGTTATGCTGCTGCCTACCAAGTGCATTTTCCAAAACATCCATTTGATAGCATCTGGGCCCACTCGCCTTTCTATGCACACAGCAAAATGGCTATCCGTTCCACAAATGAGAATGACGGACACCAAAATGAAACTATTTCAATAAAATTGTATCTCCCAGAAGCGCGTTTAGAATAGGATGGGCGAGAAATGCTTCCGTCTTTCTTGCTGTGTAAAGGCCAGTGCTGGATGTTTGCATTCCAGCCTGTTCACTAAAATACAATTGTAAAACAACTCCCAGCCCCATTTGGCTCATGTTCCAGAAACTGCTAAGCTAGATTCAGAACAAACTTTTTTTTCCTCAACACAAACATGTGAAGGGATGAACTATTCTTGGCTGATGGCAGTTTAAGTGTGGTCCATGATTGGGTCTGCGTTTAGGGACAAGTGATAGGCTGAATGTGATAGCTTAATTTATTAAAATTAAATGAAAACTTGTCGGGATGTTAAGGTTAAGCAGCGCAGAAGGCACGAGCAAGAAGAACAATACCAGGTCCATGGGGCAGGGAAGGAGCTGATGTAGCAGCCTTGAAATAGGAATGTCATGTGTCTCAGTTAGGTCCATTAAGGAACGTTGCCATTTTCAACCATGTACATGTTTTTGACATTGCCTTTCCTTTCACACAATAGCCTTTCAAACACATTTGCGTGCATGACAATGCTGGATTCGTTTCTTTGAAACTGCTTTTCTTACAGATTCCGCTTTGCTTAACATTATCACGACTCCTTGAACACCATGTACAAGGCCTCGACACACATTGTGCAAATGTCATTCTATTTTTCATCCACGAGGTGACACAGCTATCTAAAGACCACAACAATGCTGGCTCCCACAGGACTTGCAAGGAGGCTTTTTATTATAAATAAACAAGCATTTCTGGGTTTATTTAGAGGAGCGCTTTGCTGTCATTGGCGAGGTCTCTACACACTGAAGCTTTGGCCCAGCAGCTTGCTGACATCTCTGCAAGATGAGGTAACCGGGGTTGGATCATCCAGTACGGGGATTCTTGGCCGAACACACACATACCCTAGACACTTAGGTTAGGGACTCTATAGTAGAAGTACGCCAGATTTCTACATTGTTTTATGTGCTTGCATACATACACTGTATTAGCACAATGCTAGAAGTTTTTATTCTGTTCAATGTCTTGATACTTCTAATAACTTTCATCTGCTTCTGTCTATTGATCATTGCATTACACATATGTTATACAATAGTCACGTTAGTTCAATGAACATTTAAAATGTCCCTCTGTGTATTCCTTGTATGTTTCTCTGAGAGTAAGAGAGCACGAGTGACTGGGCATAAAGGTTCTAGATCTGTTTCCACGATCCCTGGGGGATCAGGGTTGTCATGTTCAGTGGTTGCCAGAAATATTTGTCACCCACCAAGGGTTAGGGGTTCTCAGGGGGGCACTGTGTGCTAGCTGGCCTATAGGACAACATATCCTGAGGAGGTGCATAGAATCAGTCTGGCAGCATCCCAACGGTTATGTTGTCCACAAACACCTAGTTTCTACCATAGGATGGAAACTACACGACAGGACTGTCATTCTGTCAGTAAAAAACACATATAGGTGTACCAAAGGTCCAGCAAAAAAGTGCCTCTGCCCCAGAACAAAAATCTCCACCTCTCTAACGGATGAACGTCTATCCTGTGACGTGAGTGCCACTATTCTAATTATTCCTTTATGTCAGTGCTCCTCAAAAACATGCAGCCGTTAATCACGCTTAACATGTGTGGTGCCATGGGGAGACGTTGAACAAACAAACATGTTTGAAATGTGTGCACCCCTAGGGCGGAGAACAAAAAAAAGTTTGACGGTGGATGAATATGAGTACTTGGGCTACTCTTAAGAAAAACACAGGAAGAACGGCAGGAAATGGCATGTGAGAACCAATAGAAATGAAGGAAAAGTAAGTGGCAAGCACATAAACCAAGGAAAAGTGAGGGCAGGATATAAGCCCCTTTTAAGATTTATATTAAATACAATAGATGTCACAAGCACAGCACAAGTGATGTGCAGGCGAAACCTAAAAAGAAAATAACTTGATTATTAAATTGGAATTTTATAGAATTGCACAACATGAAACCAGAAAACCTGGGATCAGTCCTGACTTCCCCATTTGAACAAATTGTGTGATCCTAGGCAGTTGTTTTATTTCACTTCTTTCTTCATCATCACATAACAGTGCATTGAAATACATGAGTTCAGAGCACGTGCACTGTAAAACATCTTCTCTTGTGTTAGATTATAGTGTTGACCCAGTATAATAACAACCCAGATCACCCAGAGGGTCTACATACCAACTGGCACACTTCTTAGTTCATCATTTCCATGGTTGTCAGGGTGGGAGGAGGCAGCATTGTTTAAAACTATCATTTAAAAAAATACTTCTGATGTACTAAGATGAAATGCTTCTGTATGTTAGTGCCATGCAATTGTTTGGAATTTTAAAGTGACATACTTTTACATGCTGGTTTTAAGATGTCTTTTAAAATGAATGTGTTCTCAAAGTTAAGTGGTACAGGACACCTTATTTGCTTTTTATCTTTTACTTTGTTAATATCTAAATAGGTGCCTACCAGCTTGTTTGACATCTTTCTGAATATGAGTTTGCTCTCAAGTAAACAGCAGCCCAGTGCTGCTATGACCATTGGGCCACATGTAAAGGTCAGGAGGGCTGCAAGTGGCCCCTGGGCCGTACTTCAAGCACCCCTAAAATAAACTGTACAGCTTCAGTGTTTATTTTTTTTCTAGAGACATAGGGACACCTTGTAATTCCTCCAAAACTTGGTAGTATGTATCAACTATAAAAAGTGGTGCTTACACAGTGTTTTCAAATCCCTGAAAAAACAGTGCTGGGAATTTGGGATAATGGAAAGATGATGACATGGCTGTGCCACTGTCATTGGGTTTTACCACAGTGCATGACAGCTGGGAAAGGCATTGACAGTTCCCTGGCCACCTTCTGATATGTATGCGTGTGTATGTGTGAATGCATTTTATGTATAAATATGCCTATGTATGGAGCCACAGTCCTGTTTAAAATAAAATAAAGCATGGTTCCCATCCTTCTTAAAAATAAGTCACCCGGGATAGACAAGAGCCTCAGAGGGGGTCGACCCATGTATTTTTGGGAGAGGGGAGGCTTTGGTCCCCCTCCCTGATCCATATGGTGTCCCTGGGACCCCTTCCACTTGAGTCGTATACATATTTAAGAGAGGGGGGTGCGGCCACCTCCTTAAGCCTTGAGAAGGCCCTAGGAACCCAATCCTTGGGAACGTCTCTAGGTTTATAGGAGTGGGGCGTCTCCCTCCCTGAGTCTCATAGTGGCTCCGGTGACCCATTCTCCAGAGGCCGATTAATATTCTGAGGAGGGGCATGTGGCCTCCCTTCTCTAGCCTCATAGAGGCGCTATTCCCAGAAGCAAGTGTTATAATTAGGAGACAGTGGCATATCCGCCCCCCTCCCTCCATTCACCGGCCTCAGGGGCCCCATCCCCCTGTGTTCCCTGTCCAGGAAAGTGCAGGCATGAAATATAAACTTTATCGCTGTCCGCTCTATCCTGGGTAGGAATCACAACTTGGCTCCCTCCTAGGTGGGGCCAAAGAAATAAAGCCAGCCTCTGCTGCACTTGTGATGGGTGCTGGCTGGTGAGCAGGCAGGGGTCACAAGGCATTGTGGCTCCCCCTGCGGCTTTCAACAATGCGCATGTTTTGGGTGCACCAGGTGGGCACCAGGCACACACTTTAAAATACAATTACCCCTCGCGGACAACCAGTATGAGTGCTGCCTTGGGGGGACAGCAGGGACCAATGCCGCCTTGGGCCACCCCCATACTACCCCAATATATGCCATGTTGTGGGTGACCAAGGTGGGCCACAGCCGACCACATTCAGTACAGCATGTCCCAAAATGTTAAACCCAATTCACTTTCATATACTTTTTTAAGAAGCAGTACTGCAAAAACTGCTGCATCGAATTACACCAAATTTATCTGGAAGCTAGACGCTGGTCCAGAAAGCATGTTTTTTATGATTTGGTGCAAAGCTGTTCAATAGTTTTTGAGATATTAAGTGAGACAATTATTTGTATCTCTGGACTGTTGGGTTCAAGGGACTCTCAAGAAAAAAAATGACAGAGAAGCACTTTTAGCTTTTTCAGTGAAAAATAGCTAGATGGATGGATCGATGCATTGATCGATGGATGGAGAGAGAGATAGGCAGGCAGATAGATGTGACCTGTGATTGCACATAGAAAATAGCATGAAACATTTGCTGATAATAACGTACCATAAAAAATACAAGCATTCTAATGTGGTGGCACAGTAAGAAAATATTTTTTTAAGTAAACAAGGGAGCCCAATGGATACCTTGGACCATGGGTAGTCAATTATTATAGAGAACAAAGGTCCTAAGGATAGTTCAATAGAATAAACAATGAAATTATAGACCTATATCAGTACTATAATCAAATTTTCTCCACACAGCCGGGTGAGAAAATATTTAATGTATGATCAAGGAGAAATCAATTGACCTAGGGGAGGGCACATACACACATTTAGATAGGGCACAATCCTGTACCTATCCCAAAGTCAGAAAACATATAGTAAGAAAAGTAAACAAGTCAGGAAAAGGGTTTAACAGGCAAAAAACGTTGGAGCCAACTGTCGCTTGCAAAATGTTACACAATCTCTGCAAGCTTCGAAATACAGTATCTACAGGGCAATATACAGATGGATTAACTGCAGAACTGTTTATGCGTCGACGTTTCGATCCCCTGGCTCCTAATAAACCGGGATCATCATCAGGACTGTATTAATCATTGCCTGTTTTAATTGGTAAACAACCTTTACAACTAAACTTTTACAACGCACTACCATTACAACGCGGTCATTACAACACAAACCATTACAACGCATTGCACTGGGGGGCGCTCTAGGATAGGAAATAGGTTAATTTACTATCCAATAACCTTCCCTAGTGTCCACGGGGACTGGAGTTGGAATAGTAAATTAAACTATTCACTATCCAACAACCAAAAGCACTATGCGTTGTAATGGATTGCGATGTAAAAACCGCGTTGTAAAGGCAGGCGTTGTAATAGCCTGCGTTGTAACGTCATACATTCGTTTTAATTGCAGAAGCATGTTGGGGTAAAGAGGGAAAAAAATAAGGGAACAACATAAGGCATCCGCCTACAATTGTAAAAGCTTTTCAGTAGCGAGGTCCATAAACACATCTAACTGGCAGCTAGTGATTAAACAGGTGACCTTAGTTTGTGGCTATGTGACATGTTCAAGGCGCAAACATGCAAGTGAGGGCCGCCTTGTAAACCACAGCTTAGTGCAATTGGAGTTCACGCCATGGGTTGGAAGACCAACCCTTACCGTCACTATGAGTGGGCGGGTGCTGAGTTACGACGGTCGTGGTGAACTAACCTTGTGCCGTGTGAATACTGACAAAGAAGGCCGGTATGGAGATCAATGGAATGGTGATAGATTAACAGGCGCAGTAAAAGGCTGGTGCCCAGTTGCTGAAACGACCGAGCTGGTATAACAGAAATGGACACATCAGCGGCACTTCGAACAACAATTCAGTAAAACGAGTGAATAGAATAAAGGATTACTAAATAATAATAGGCGCAGTGAGTGGAAAGGTGCCTAGATATTGCAGAGCACCTTGGTAGTTTTACCGGAATACATAGACTGCCGAAGCATTATTACAGCCGTGATGCCGGCAGGGATGCTTAAGCTCAACCAGATGAATGCGAGTTACTAAGTAAAAAACGGCGCAGTGAGTGAATAGGTATTAGGATACTAAAATTTCGAAGGTGGTTTATCCTGACTGTTACACACGTGACCTTAGTATCATGCGTATATTGTGCAAGCCGATACGTAGTCCCAGGACCACCAAGGAATCGGCAGGTCAGTGGCTTCCTAGGACTACGTATCGGCTTGCACAATATACGCATGATACTAAGGTCACGTGTGTAACAGTCAGGATAAACCACCTTCGAAATTTTAGTATCCTAATACCTATTCACTCACTGCGCCGTTTTTTACTTAGTAACTCACATTCATCTGGTTGAGCTTAAGCATCCCTGCCGGCATCACGGCTGTAATAATGCTTCGGCCGTCTATGTATTCCGGTAAAACTACCAAGGGGCTCTGCAATATCTAGGCACCTGTCCACTCACTGCGCCTATTATTATTTAGTAATCCTTTATTTTATTCACGCGTTTTACTGAATTGTTGTTCGAAGTGCCGCTGATGTGTCCACTCTGTTATACCAGCTCGGTCGTTTCAGCAATTGGGCACCTGACTTTTACTGCGCCTGTTAATCTATCACCATTCCATTGATCTCCACACCGGCCTTCTTTGTCAGTATTCACACGTCACAAGGTTAGTTCACCACGACCGTCGTAACTCAGCACCCGCCCACTCATAGTGACGGTAAGGGTTGGTCTTCCAACCCATGGCGTGACCTCCAATTGCACTAAGCTGTGGTTTACCAGGCGGCCCTCACTTGCATGTTTGCGCCTTTAACATGTCACATAGCCACAAACTAAGGTCACCTGTTTAATCACTAGCTGCCAGTTAGATGTGTTTATGGACCTCGCTACTGAAAAGCTTTTACAATTGTAAGCGGATGCCTTATGCTGTTCCCTTATTTTTTTCCCTCTTTACCCCAACAGGCTTCTGAAATTAAAACAGGCAATGATTAATACAGTCCTGATGATGATCCCGGTTTATTAGGAGGCAGGGGATCGAAACGTCGACGCTTAAACAGTTCTGCAGTTAATCCATCTGTATATTGCCCTGTAGACACTGTATGTCGAAGCTTGCTGAGATTGTGTAACATTTTGCAAGCGACAGTTGGCTCCAAAGTTTTTTGCCTGTTAAACCCTTTAACTGACTTGTTTACTTTTCTTACTATATGTTCTCTGACTTTGGGATAGGTACAGGATTGTTCCCTATCTAAATGTGTGTATGTGACCTCCCCTAGGTCAATTGATTTCTCCTTGATCATACATTAAATATTTCCTCACCCGGCTGGGTGGAGAAAATTTGATTATAGTACTGATTTCGGTCTATAATTTCATTGTTTATTCTATTGAACTATCCTTAGGACCTTTGTTCTCTATAATAACAGTAAGAAAATATAGCATACCAGAAATGTTCAGCAACTTCAACAATAATCTACAGCAACATACCAGCAATATTATAAACATGTTAACAGCAACACTACTCTGTCAGACAGGAAGCAGAGAAATAAACATAACAACACATTTCAGGGAGAAGACGAGTGAAAATATTAATGATTGGAAACAGTGAAATCAGGAGTTTCCTAAACAGATTCCTGCAGCCATGTGTCCACTGCTTGTCAGATGGGACAGTGGCTGCAGTAAAGAGGCATATTTTATTTTATTTTTGACTCAGCTGCCTTAGGTGTTTTAAGTGTTTAGCCATGTAGCACATTATCCTGGGTGCCATGCCACCAGGGATTGAAGAGCTATACAATTGTTGCACACTGTGTACCCTTTATAAACAGTAGCCATCTGCAAATGGTCTGATTTACCAATGAATTTCGGGGCAGGTGGTACTGGTAGCATCATCAAACACTCAATGTCAAGAAGTGGCAATGATATCATTCGAAGAGCACCACTGTCAGGAATTTGCAAACCTAACATCCACTGACAGTAAATAGGGCAGGTAATATCCCCATACACTCATTGTAAGCAAATAGAACTTTGAACCACTGAAGCATTCACAGTCAAATAGTACAACTTGTAATATCCCCAGATACTCATGTCAGTAAGTTTAATGCATAAGACCCAACATCTTCCACTGCCAGAAACGGGTACTTGTAACATCACACGACACTCGCTGCCAGACTGTCAGAAAATGGCATTTATAATATCAAGATAATAAAAGCCAGAGAAGGATGCTTGTAACTTTACAAAAAACATCACGAGTCAATAGAAATGATAACATCAGAAGAAATCCTTTTTTAGAGAGAGCCGTGTAACAACACCCTAACACAGAGGAACAGCTGAAACCAGAGACATCCAATGTTAGAAATGGACACTGAAAACATCCTCAATATCTAATTTCGGAAAATGCCATGTATAGCATCTCAAGGCATTGAGCAAGAAAAAGTTGTACTTTAAGCTTCCTTAACATACATTAAAATACAGAAAGGCTCATTCATGGCATCTAATCACGGAAAGTGACACTTGAATCCCCCCCAAAGTTCTCACTGTGACAAAGCAAACCGTGAAAAGAAAGCTGTTACCCAATACATCTGTACCGGTGAGAGACCCCGAATAACAAAGTACGTGGAGCAAATATTGTGCAGGAATGTAAGCCTAAATCAATGTATGACGTTGAGTTGGTTCTTTCTGGCACACCAGTAGAAACACATTGTCGGTGAGGAAGGAGCCTGGGTGCGTATGGCTGCACGGGAGGGCGTGGGCATAGAAAGAGAGTGTGGGTGAATGTTTTGTGCGAGGCTGGAAAAGGTGTTGACAATTAGCCAGCTCGGTATTAAAATATTTGGAGTAAACTGGCAATTGCAGAACATGTGATGGAGGTTTGAGCAGCAAAGAATACATGGGCAAGGGACTGGGGAGAACAGAAAGTTATGACAGGCAAAGAGTATTGGTTAGTGAGTGGGGCACATCATTAAATTCTTCATTTACCTGGATCACCCCATCATAGAAATGTTGCACGGAGCTCAGAGGCCAGATCCAGATATCGAATGACTACCTCCCCAAGCTTAGCAACGCCCCCTGAAAAGGGGGGGCTCATGGCCCCCCCGCCCGCATGGCGGTGCGGCGACCGCTCCTCTCCTCTGTACCTCTCGGTGGTGGGGCGTGTCCTCTGGGGCGCGCCCTACCACCGATTGGTTGGCGCTCTCCCTGACCCGGATGGCATTAAGCGACATCCAGGTTAGGGGGGGGCGGGCTGCAGGAGGGGTTGGGAGAGGGGGCGTGCCGGCCCCCCCCCCCAAGGCCCCTCGAGGATATAGAAGCGGGGAGCGCCCAGGTGACCCCTTGTTGCCTGGACGCTCCCCCACACCGGTTGTGCCCTGCGCTCGGGGCTTCTTGTTTTAGTGACCTTCTCATTTATTTTACAGAATTCAGGATCCTGGAGCGGTCATCTTTGGACGAGCGCGGAGCCGAGGTTCGAGGTCGTTGCGGAGCCGAGGCGAGGTCGTGTGCCCCGGGGGTCAGCGTTCGCAACGTTGAACGGCGTTCGCAACGTTGAGCGGTGTACGGGGAGAGTACATTACGGGACACCGAGGTATTGTTTGGGGCAGCAGGTGGTGTTGGCGAGCTCTACACCATTTGGTAGAGCGTGTGACTGGGGATTGAAATATCCCGGTTTCGGTAGAAGGCGGGTAGAGACTACAAAGTCGATAATTGTACAAGCTTAGCAAGGGGCGAAGCAGGGTCGACCAGGGCAGGACCTGGATGGGAGACCTGTAGGGGAAAGGAAAATCCTGTTGTGGCAGCCTGGAATTCTAAAAAAAAAATTGCCGTGCTATATGTAGTTTTTTCCTCTTATTTTCGTTATTTGTACGGGGTAAAACATTGTTTCTGAAAACATAAATTGCAATTCTGTGCTAGTCTGTGCGGTTTTTTAAGCAGCAAAGGTTGGCCTGGGGGTGGTCAGCAAGGGTTCGAGCCCCCATTCAAGTGTGGTATTAATGGCAGTTTTCAGCAAATGTTTGAGTGCCACTCCGGGATATTAATAATTTTTTATATTGCAGGCAACTAATACAGTGTTTTTTCACATCTCGTGCGCGGTGAGCCCAGAGTGGTGAACGGCAGACCTGGTCACAGATCCGATACCGGCTGAGACTACGCAGGATTGGATCGGTAAGAGGAGAGCGAGGGGCTTGCATTTCATTGCCTCTGGTAGCCGCCGGGTGGGTCTACGTTAGAGTTTACTCACCCCTGACAAACCGGAACAGCCGGGGCGTTGCGGTTACGGTTGCATGGTGCTTACAGCCCCCTGCGCATCCTCCATCTGGTGAAGGTACAGAGCACACATACACCGAAGTTGTAACACTAGGAGTGTAGGGCAGTAGTCGGCAAGCATGCCAGGGCCAAAGGGTGGTAAGGGGTCCAGAATGGAGGTTATGATGCAGGCCATGATGTGTGAGATGAGTGACATTAATAAGAGGTTGGGGAAAGTTGATGAATTAGAGGCCCGCATTAATGAGAGGTTTGCTGATCCCCCAGGCCCATCAGGCAGGCCCATGCGGCAGAGATCGGCACCCTTGCCAAGGGGGGAGTTCGCTACCCCACCAAAGAGATCCAAGGCCAAGAAGCCCAGGTACAGTGCCCCAGCCCCGTACCTGTAGTTCCGGTCCCTATTACACCCGTACCTGCGGTGCCGGTCCCTCTTACACCTGTGCCTGTAATTCCGGCGCCCGCGGCACCGGCTCCTGCCATGCTGCCGGCGCCCCCTCCTGCGGGGCCTACCCCCCCGCCCGTGGTATCTATACTAGTCCCGGGTCTGCCGCCGCCAGCCGCTCCCTTGCCTACTACACCAGTGCCACCGGACATGCCCCCAGGGGTGCCTGAGGTGCCAGCCGGTAACCTGGACCCGTCGAGTTGGTATCTCAGATAGCGGCCTTATTGCCTTGGCTGCAAAAGGGGGGTGTGTTACCTGCTTCATCAGATCATGCGGCAGAAGCGGCGAAGTTGGTAGAAAAGATTAAAGCTGCAACGGCGGCTGACAGTACTGCGGTGCCCTCATCTTCTTCACTTACAGGTTCCAGTCCCGCCCAACCGAATGGAGATGGTGGTCTACTGGCCCAGGTGCCCGGAAATGGTAAGGAGGTGGCGCTGCCTCTCTTGGGGGACGGCTCAGTGCCATCCAGGAGTGAAAATGTGGCACAACATGTGTCCCAGGCAGTGAAAGAGTTGATTTGGGCGGGAAAATATGTCTACATTTTTTCTCTGTTACTAGACAATAGGGAAATGGAGCATGCCAAGTTACTGAAGGAATGGATGCATCCGAGTGAATGGAGGGCACAGTGCTCCAAGTTCAGGGTAGAGGAGACTTTGAATAATTGTATCAGGACCTTTTCCGTCCTTACGGCTATCACGGCCGAACGCCCCCATAATGTGCAGGCACCAATGGCTTACTACCAGAGCAGGATTGTGGGGTGAAGCAAACAATACTCTGGGGATGCGTGGAAGGAGTATGATGTTAATTTCAGGAAAGCCAAGGAATTTGACACATCACTGGCATGGGACAGGGTCGATTCTATGTCTTGGCATAAGCAGTTCGCAGGGGACACAGCCCCATCCCAGTCCACCAGTGCAGTCAGGGTGTTCTCCGCCAGACCCCAACAGCCCTTTCTGTCGGCCCAGGGGAGTGAGGTCCCGGGGAAGAATAGGGGGGGGTCAGAGAGGAAAGGGGTATGCTGGGATTTCAATAAGCGCTCCTGCACAAGGGCCCCGGGCACCTGTAGATTTAGACATGCATGTGCAGTCTGTGGTCACCCCTCCCACCCCGAGACAACTTGCAGGTCCAAGCACGGCAACCACGGTCAGAGGGGAAGGGGGAAGCCAGAGTAGTGCAGACGATGTGGGTACCCCCACGCCAATAGACGTTTTAGCAATGATCCCATGGTTGAATAGATACCCGGACCACACAGCGGCCACTCTACTTCAGGAAGGTTTCTCACAAGGTTTTAGGATCCCGGCAGTGGGGTACACAGGTAGCGCACATTGCAGGAACCAACTGTCAGTAAAGCATAATCCTGCAGTGGTGGCTGCTAAGATTAGCAAGGAACTGTCTCTGGGCAGGATAGCTGGCCCTTTCCAGAAGGTGCCTGTCCCCAATTTTGTGTGTTCACCGCTAGGAGTAGTACCCAAAAAGGAGAAAGGCGAGTTTAGACTGATCCACAACCTGTCGGCACCAAGAGGAGCATCCTTGAACGATGCGATTGATGAGGGGATTTGTAGTGTAAAGTATGCCTCATTTGACCAGGCTGTTGACTTATTGCGCGCTCTGGGGCCAGGGGCACTGATGGCAAAATCCGACATAGAATCTGCTTTCCGTCTCCTCCCAGTCCATCCTTTGGATCACCACCTCCTAGGTTTCAATTTTTAAGGCAAGTTTTACATGGATAAATGCATGCCCATGGGCTGTTCCATATCATGTGCTTACTTTGAGACGTTTAGCTCATTTCTAGAATGGGTCATGAGACAGGAGACAAGCCACCAGCAGGTTATGCATTACCTGGATGATTTCCTTTTCTTAGGTGTGGCGGGCTCTCAGGAGTGTGCTTGGGCATTGCAGAAATTTTGCGAGCTCATGCGGGCTTTTGGGGTCCCGCTGGCGCCAGGGAAGACGGTCGGCCCGTCCACCTGCCTGGAATTCCTTGGTATCGAAATTGACTCAGTGGAGGGATGCTTCAGGTTGCCCTGGGACAAAGTGTCTAGGTTTAGAGCAGCTCTTCGTCAATGCCTACGCAAAGACAAGGTTTCCTTGCAACAGCTGCAGGAAGTGGTGGGGCAACTGAACTTTGCTCTGCGGGTCATCCCAATGGCACGCCCATTCTCACGCTCCATTGCTCAAGCTATGAAAGGACTACGGGAGAAACATCACCGCACGAGGTTGTCATCTGAGGTTTGCCAGGATATGCATATATGGATGGCATTCCTGGAGGATTTTAATGGCAGGGTAGTGTGGTCCGGTCCTCTCGCCACATCAGCAGAGTTGGGTTTATGGACAGACGCTGCTGGTAGTGTGGGCTTCGGCGCCATCCTGGGGATCAAGTGGGTCGCCCAGCGGTGGCCGGAAGAATGGAGAGCATGGGGTCTGACCGCCAATATTGGCTTCCTGGAACTCTTCCCAATATGGGTGGCTTTGAAGGTCTGGCCGGAACACCTATGTAATCAATCAGTGGTGTTCTGGTCTGATAACATGACAGTTGTGGAATGTATAAATCAACAGGGGGCACGCTGTCCGTTCATACTGCGCCTAATAAAGGAGATTGTGTTACAGTGCTTAAAATGGAATGTGGTTTTCAGAGCCAAGCATGTCCCAGGCATCCTCAACAATGCAGCTGACTCCCTTTCTCGCTTTAAAATGCAGGTTTTCAGGGAACATCTTCCTGCAGCAGACCCCTCGCCAGCGCACTTCCCGGCAGTACTTTGGCAGATTGGTGCCCCAGATTACAGGACCTCGTGGTTGCTAGCTTAGCCCCCAGGACCAAGACAGCTTACGAAGGGGCGTTTTTGTCTTACCGTGCTTTCTTGGGGCAGGAATGGGAGGTTAGGTGGGCACAGGTGGACATCTTTGCGGCCTACTTAGAACTGATGCACAGGGAAGGGCGCTCAGTGGCGGCTGCGAGCAGGCATAGGGTGGCGGTCTCCTTCTTTGCGCAGGCTAAGGGCATGCGAGATCCCACTAACACCTTTATGGTGCGCAAGGCTTTGAGGGGTTGGCGCCGTTTACAAGGTCACTCTGCAGATAGAAGAAGGCCCATTGGGCTAGCGCGGCTGACAGCCTTATTGGTGGCGCTTCACAGTGTCTGTAGCTCAGAGTGGGAGGTACTTCTGTTCAAGGCTGCATTTTCCCTGGCTTTCTATGGGGCTCTGAGAATTGGCGAGTTGGTTGCAGCGTCAAAAGAAGATAAGCTGGGCGGCCTCAGGGGGCCTGTGTAAAGATCCGAGAGGATACTATGTGGGTGACAATTCAGAGATCCAAGACTGACCAGGAATCTCGGGGTCACACCATAGTGCTCCACCGGGCCCGGGCCAATCCTTGCTGCCCGGTTTCTCATGTGGAAGTCTTCCACAGACAGCGTGAGGGCACGGCGGGGGGGGGCACTGTTGTGTCACGCCGATGGTACGCCATTGATCAGGTACCAATTTAGGAGAGTCTTGGAACTGACGGTCAGACAGGCAGATTTTGATCCCAAAGAATTTGGCACTCACTCCTTTAGGATTGGGGCAGCAACTGAAGCAGTGGCAAGGGGTCTCCCAGTTGAGAATGTGAAGAGAATCGGGAGATGGTCGTCTGAATGTTACAAACGAAATGTACGAATTGACATGTTGTGACAGGATGGTGCTCACGCCTGGTATGTTTCTGGTTTTTTGCAGTTTCTCAAACCTGTGACCCAGGGGAGGAACTTGCCGCCGGGCGTCAATGATCTACACCATCGCAGCACAAGCGGCATGAAGAACACAGGAAACTGGTGACTTGGATTGTGGGCCACTCTTATGTGAGGGGTGCTGAACATGTTTTTCTTTCAAGAGACCGTAGGAACAGGGCGACGCAAAAGGGGTTTCATATCTCATTTTTTGGAAGAGGGGGTCTATGCCTCAGCCAGTTTAGGAGCTTCTTTCAGGGACTCTTAGCTCAGCAGCCCGCCCCCCGTCAGTGGTGATACTTCACCTGGGGGAGAATGATTTGGCCAAACTAGGGAGGCGCGTCCTTATTGAGGAGATCATCTCCACTGCGGGGTGGGTGGCTAGGATTTGCCCGGGCTGCACAGTAGTATGGTCGCAACTTATCCCTCAGTGGCAGTGGCGAGGGGGGGACTCGGTCAGGGCGTTGAATCACTCGGTAAAGAGGATCAACACACAGTTGGACAAACTATTTCGAGCCCCCCGGTTGCAGACGATTCCACATGGATGCATCTAGGGCGAGCAGTTCTACCTGGGGGACGGGGTACACTTGACTGAGGCAGGGAACGTCCTGTGGTCTAATATTCTCTGGGCCTGGTTGGAGGGATTTGCAAAGTAAGTCGGTCCTGGTTTAGGTCTAGGAAGGGGGAGGCCAGATCGTTGGTTAACAATGCTGGCCTGTGGCGGTAAGGTCATGACCGGTGAGCAGCTATTTTAAGGTCTGAGGGGGCGGGCATCATCCTATGGAGGTTCCCGCCCAGGGGGAGGGGCCATTGGCCCCTCCTAGAACTTCAGGGGCAAGGTAACTGGTGCTTCAAAGGCGCGCGGATTGGAGGAGTAACGCTTTCCTTTGGCTGGTAGCCACCCCGCGCGCGCATACTTCCAAAGATAACCATGTTTCATGTTCATGTGTCCGGGGGTTGGTGTGGTCATAGGGAGGGGGCGGCAGCCAGTCACTGACCATGTCCACAGCATGTCTTGCGTCACCCACTGCCAGTCTCTGCAGGTCAAGATCACCCTTGCTTGTCTCTTCACTAGCTCAGTAGCAGTAGCTTTACTGATACTGCTGCTGCCACCAGTTATGATCATCATCTTGCCCCGCATGAGGATGAGCGGGCGCCATCAGAGCCCATACGAGAAGAGCCGATGGCTCAGGAGTAACACAGCGCCCCCGAACTGCAGGTCAGCGGCGGTAAGCAGTACGGTCCCTGACATGCCAAACGTAGATATCAAGATAGGACTGTGGAGAGTCACTGCCCATACTTTCTGCTCCTCTAAACGGAGCTTTGGCCACCATTGTAAAATGCCCCATTTTCAATGGAAATAGATCCTAAGTTCAGTTAAAATAAACAGAAAGTCAAGAGAACATCTTGCTAGGAGTTTTGTTAGATTCTAAATGTTACAAAGCCTGCTAATGAATGGGAGAAACTCTTAAAACGGTAATTTTTAGAGTAAAGCAGACTTTGTAATATATTTAGTTTGTTTAGCTAAAAGATGGCACCCAAAACAAGTGAATGATCGAAAAGAAATATATTTATATATATTTTTTTAATAACTAGGGTACAAATGTGAACAATACTTTGATATTTCATTGGCGAAGGCGAATGGCAGCATGAGCCGGCAGTCCTCAGAAACAGAACTTTTAGAATGCAACTTCTGGCATCCCTGTAATATTGAGAGGATACCGTCCTGCCTCCTGCTGCGGTCGTACCATGCTAGAGAAACCTTCGACTCACAGCTCCGGGGAGGCGCTCATCTACAAGAAAAACAAGCGAGTGGCACTGAGGCGGGGAGACAGCGGAAGTCGTGATTGCGTTTGGAAAACAAATAAACAAAACTATCCTAAAACAGGAGTTGAGGCAAAAGATAAAGGGGCAGATTTATGATGACTGGCGCATCCCCAGGGATGCGCCAGTCATCCTGCGCCGCTGCTCCGCCACCCATGGTGCGCCGCATTTACAATGCGGCGCACCATGGGGCAAAAACGGCACAGATGCGTGACGCATCTGTGCCGTAAAGGTGGCGCATTGCTGGAGCTGCGTCGCAAGCGCGACGCAGCTCCAGCAAGGCTCGGGGGTGCCCCATCTCCACAATGCTGCGTCAAGACCTACGCCTGCTTCAAGCAGGTGCAGGGTTTTGACGCAGCATTGTCCTGAAAGTGACTGAGTGAAATCTTATAGATTTCACTCAGCCACTTTTAGGAGGCGTTCCTGCGCAGGAACGCCCCCCTGCGCAGGAACGCCTCCTTGTGGCGCAGGGCTTTACAACGTGACGCATCTCCTAGATGCGTCACGTTGTAAATAGGGCGCATTGTTTGCGCCGCCGTTGCGTCAAATAAAGTGACGCACTGGCGGCGCAAGGCCTTCATAAATCTGCCCCAAAGTAGTGCACTGAATCTACCATAAATGGCCAAAAGTAAACTGATCCTTGTAACAGGACCAGTCTCCAGAGCGGGAACAAAACAGCCAAAAGGCAGGACAAATTTGAACTATTGACCAAAGAAACCAAAGGAATTTTGAAAGGCAGGAAAAGGAAGGAATGAAAAGCAAGGAGCGTGCTGAAAGCCCACAGAGCAGACACAGCATGTCTCTACAGGCAGCCTAGGCTTAGTCTAAAAAGGATGTTATTCCTTGTCTCCTACTCCTGGCTAGATACCTTTCTTTCTTTACTACTGCAGCACATAAAAAACGGCGCAATATATGAACCATATATGCCCCAGGCAGGTACTACCATGTTATTACTATTGTGGAGTAAGGTGAGAGCAGCGTGATCCTTTCAAGGCTTCAAATGTGAATAAATAACATATATGCTCTCCACCGCTTCACATTTATGCATAGAGGATAGACAATGGGTAATTGTTTATTATGCTCAGCTAATTCAATTGGGATTCCTGATAACAAACTAAACGTTTTTAAAACAATTGATAAAATACTGTCTGTGTGGAGTAAAAAGATAAGAAAATGTATAATCAATTACCCATGCTGCAAACTGTATCAAATTGCTTTACTTCTGTACTGGCTTTAAGGTATTATATGAGTGGTTGGATCCAAGTAAATGTATATAAAAAGTATTCCATCCATCCGGTAGGCAGGATGGATTTCTTCATGGAGTGAATTTGAGACATCCTGACTCAGGGCCGCATGACTCATTCATCTCTGCACCAGCATCCGGGCCTCCGGCTTCTCTGGGCACTGACTCAGCCTGCCTCAGCACCGTGAAACCCCCAGACGAGGGCGGTAGCTGCACAGCATGTGGGCTGCAGCACGCAAGTGCAGAGCTCGTATTCTGTCAGCTTTTTAACCCTCTGATCCACTATCTGTCGACCTGAAATATGGATCTATGTTGCTCATTATTGAACTTTGCTTATATATATATTTTTTTTGGGGGGTGGGGGGGGGGGGGTTCTTCAAGTGATAAGGAAATATAATATTTGTCATCAAACGGCTGACCACACGCACCACATATTTGCACTGATTTAATAATAGGTTTCACTTTATTAAAAACGCAATGAGGTCTGCATTATTGAACAGGGGATTCTCGCAGGTCTGTTGGCAAGAGTCTTGTACAGTTCTTTTAATGGGCATTTGTTTTTTTTTTATAAAGGATCATATTAGATGTCATTCACAGTTTTAGTGGGGCCCATCACAGCTGGACTATAATAAGCCTCTTCATTGACCCCTTTGCGATTCCATTCGTTTTTAGTGTAAAGGACACATACAGGCATTTTGAGCTTGCCCCCCCCACCCCCCCCAGCGCAGGAAAGTGACGCAACGGCGGCGTTAAAGGGGTGCAAGGGGCTTGTAAATCTGCCCCGTAGTCTTTATTTCCCTCCATTTGCCTAAGCAGACTCGTACATCTGAAAGAAATTAATCTGGGTGAAAAGCTCAGGAATGGGAGCAGTGTCCATGATGACATCAAGAGTGGTGGCTATCCTCCTGCCTCCTCAACCAAACATTATTGGTTACAACATTGACACAGCCTAAACAAATGCATTATTTCTATAGAGAGACCAACTGTAAACCAGCCGCTGTTCAAAGTGGAGGGATTTCATGTCGTTACTTTTTATATATTTTGGACAGACATGATGTTTGCACCTTGTGCCCATATAGCAATGTCTTCAGGGGATTTTCATTTGAATTTGATTGCCAAATTTCGAACAAACAGCGTAACTTGGGACACGTTTAACATGAATGTGATGATGAATTTTCATGAATCAGGAACTACATTTCAACTTATGCTGTTTGAGGTTTTTGCAGTGTGCACCCACTTTCCAGTCGTTTATCTTTTGTGAATGTTCAGCTCTTTCTTTAGAATAGTATGCATTATATTTTACAGTCTTAAAATTAACTTACCGCACCTGTGGTGTAAACATCTTAATAAGCTTGATAGTAGGGAAAAGGCTCACTGCCTATGATATGTGTCTCATATGTGTCTCATGTGCATGTTCTGCACTGTGAAGTGTTCTGGTAGTGTCCTTGGATTCCATAACAGAGATGAGGTGTAGTGTTCTCAATGTCTACCAAGGGCTGTGTGCAACTCAAGATCTCTGTAGCAGTAGGATTGTGACTGTCATCTCATGGGGCACTGTGTGTTTGCACAACTCTACAGTACTGGAACTTTGAGCCATGTGATCCATAGAAGGAGAGGTATGGTTTTCACTATGACTTGAAAGAATCATTAAGTCCAGAATAGCAATATAGGCTACTCCTTTCTTGGGTCCCTGTCGCATAGGGAAACAAGAAGCTTGTGCACATAGCTGATAGTCCAGCACCCACCCGAGAGCTGACCAATGATCATGAAGCACTCCACTAGAGAGTGGTAGAGAGCATTGGTTGACTCTGAGTGAAGCTGGATAATCATGACGGATGAATGCTTGAATACATCTCAGTCACTGGTCTTTACTCGGGCACCATCACAATCCATAATTATTTGGCACACAATGCCGGCTCAGTTTGGACCCAGCAAATCAGTCTTGACCCTGCTCAAAAGGGAACAGTTCAACCTAGAGTGCCAAGCCTGGTCCTCCCTAAGCAACCTAGGACCAGTTCTGCCCTGGTTATTCTGCACCAATTGCAAGCATCTAGCAGGGGAAAGGAGAGCCTGAGATCATCATGGTGAAGCTCCTGCCACTGATGGGTAATTCCGGGAGTCTTTTCTTATGATGCCAGGCTCTCACTAAAACAAACACAAAATTGGCTGAAAGCAAAAATATTTTTTGTTCTCAAAAGCAAGCATTGCCATAGCAATCCCTAACACTGAAAGGAACTCCTTTTGTTTGAATGCCTTCCTTATGAAAGAGCAGAATACCATCCCTCGGTGGAGTGAGCTAATAGCTGAAGGGGCTGATCCATTGCCTCATGTTCCATGCCTTAGTGGGCAGAAGACAAATGGGAATCACACAATAAAAGGTGAATGTATGAACTGGTCTTGCGCTCCTGAGAGTATGTTTTTTTCTATATGATTTCAGGAAAATCAAAAGGTCTTGGACATTACCAGCCCTCAAAAGTGGCCATTTTGTATGATTTCGAGCACAATTCTTACACAAAATAGGTAAATATCCAGAGGTTCTGTAATGACAATAATGAATCTTTAAATATACAGGTGTTGGCACTCATCCTCCCTGAGCAACCTTTTAAAGAATAGCTACAAAGCAATTGATTTTACGATGTAATATCCTAGTAAAAGTTGAATATAGAGCTGTCTATATTCCAGAAGATTTTAAAAATCTGTGTATGCAGAGTCACGCGGCCTATTACTTTTTAAACTATGCATAACATCTTTCTTCATTTCAACATTATATTCCATGCCTTACCAGTAGATTCTCAGGCATATGTTCTAGCTGAGGATTTACATGGAAGAGGCAAGGTGAAAAACATCAAAAGGCTTTACAAATGAAAAAAAAAACAGGTGGAAGACAGAATAGATAGACACATTGTTTAGGATCATACAGCAATGACTCTTCAATTACACAGAGAGTACAAGATTAACAGCAGCCAGATGAAAACAAATCTTACATGACATGCTAAGGCCTCAGACAGCAATAATATCATAAAATATCTGTCAAGGATCAACCACTATCAATACCACGGATGGTCAGAATGTTGCCAGGAATGCCAACCATATGGAAAGAATGGGCTACTGTAAGGCTAGAGATAGGCAGAATGTTGCCAGGAATGGCCAATGTGCCACAGAAAGGTGACAAGAAAGTAGGGATAGTCAGAATGTGTCAGGTAAGTCCTATGTGTGAAATTGTATTGGATGTACTTGAGACATGAGTTCTGGGTGACTTTCTGGGGATAAACCAACACCCTCCCCCATTCAGTATCTGTCAAGGCATTTACCCAACTCTGCAGCCCAGCGTACCTGAAGGCCATCCAATGGCATCCTAGCCAAGCAATTTAACACTCTAGAAAACAATGTGACCAAATGGCTGTCAGAGCCTATTGTCAGTAAAGGTTAGAGAACCCCTTGTGTCTGATGCTCTGTCTCACCCATTCCTCATAGGTCCCGGAATGTGTGTGAGTGCTTCATAGTTGCGGAACTGGCCCAGAGGCAAGCCAAGCTGTTCCAATAAGTCTCTGTGGGAGAGAAGGTTGCCTACTTGGAAGCAGCCCCTCATGGTCACTATCCAAGCACAGTTGCCCTGCCACGAAGAAAGTTAAAGGGTCGCCGTGAGGCAGCCACACCAATGGTAGCTCAGGGACATAAGGCGTCACCCCCCCCCCCGTCTGCTTCACACATCACCGCCAACAACACCGAGCTGTGGACAGGACAATACCCAGGTGGGAATCTTCAGGGCAGGTTTCAGTAGGTTGGCCAGCAGTATCCCCCGCTTGGGTTCAGAGTCCATTGGAGCAAGCTCCGCCAGCCCCACCCTATCCAGCCACCGAGTAATCCACTGGTGCTGTGCCACCATGAAATATAATTTAAAGTTCAGCACACCCAGACGACGCTTCAGTGGAGGGCAACGGAAGTTGATAGGTGCAACCCCATGGAGGCTACCTTCCCAGATCAGCTCTTAAAGGAGATCATCAAGCCAATGGAACCCTCACAGGGAGATTTAAGAAAAAATAGAGGAGCCATGGAGGCATTACCACTTTGGAGAGTGCTATGTGCGTCATGATGCGTAGTTTAAGTGACCCGCAAAAGGGTACACGAGACCTGAGCGAGCGTAGTGAGTTCCCCAGGTTTTCCTTGCATAGGTCTATGATGTCAAGGACAATCTAAATGCCTGGATATCTAAAGATAAGCAGCACCCAAAGTTTGTCAGATGGGCAGGTGACAGGGTTCGGGGCTCCACTGACCACCGGAAATACACATGTATTGTCCCTGTTCACCGGAGTACAAGCTTAACTCCTCTGAGAGCCTCAGTGCTCAGGAAATGTCCTGTTCACCATTCTGCAGATAGATGAGCAGATCATCAGCGTATAGGGAGATAATATGTTGCATACCTTCCACCACTATGTCCCAATCCTCACCCTCCGCACTGAATCACTCCGCCAGCGGCTTGATGGCAATAGCGAACAGCAGGGGTGAAAGCAGATATCCCAGTCTCATGCCATGGAATTCTTCATAAGGCTCAGAGATTATTCATGCTGTCCCGACCCTTGCCTTAAGATGGGTGTTTAGTAGACGCACGTATTTCAAAAAGAGAGACAGGGAGAGTAAGCGGACACTCTTGTTCCCCGGTCAATATTTCATAAGCAAAAGAAGAGTGTCCATGAGAAAGGACTGCGCCAATCACAGGAGCATTAGAACATCCTCACTGGGATGTTAAAGAAAGCCCTCACTCACCACCTAGTGATGACATGCTTCATCATCGGGCCCCACCAAAGAGACCGAATGTCTCTTTGGTGTGCTGCAACGCCAGAATTACTGCGGAGCGGGATGGTGAGTAGAGGGCGTGTTGTGTGCAAAATTATACTAGTGAGTGATGGAGGTTAAAAATGTCAGTAGTGTATCAAAGAAAAACTTTATTAAATGATCACTAAAGACAATGAAATTAAAATTATGTGAGGGACCAGTCCACTTTAATTGAGTGGTGGGTTCCTACAATGTTGTCGACATGTTTCTTGCCATTGAAACGGTGTTAATTTACCCGGCAATTCTTCAGGACTGGGTGTGTGATAAACCCCGGCGGTATGAGCACGCTAAGGCCCACCCTAACCTAGGGACGTGAAAGTGAAAAAAATTAAATCAAATAGTGTCAAAAAGTGCAAAAAATTAGGAATAGAGACTTATCCCTAATTACTCCTGGTTTAGGAGGCTTCTACTGATCGTTTCTGCACCTAGAAGGAAAAGGACAGAGACAAACACATAGAAAAAGACAGACACTTAGAATTGCTTATGACTGTCATAAGTTCAGTGGTGAAAACAATTGAATGCTCCGGCTGCCACCGCCCTATTTGCAACGCCCACCATGGGAGATGTAATGCTCCTCGGAGTCACTCCCTTGTTTACTTTGGGCGCCTAGTAACAGCGCACTCGTGACCGCTGGTCTACACCAATCGGTTGCTTAAGCCTGCCGGCGTGCCATCCCGCTCCGCAGTAATTCTGGCGTTGCAGCACACCAAAGAGACATTCGGTCTCTTTGGTGGGGCCCGATGATGAAGCATGTCATCACTAGGTGGTGAGTGAGGGCTTTCTTTAACATCCCAGTGAGGATGTTCTAATGCTCCTGTGATTGGTTTAGTAGACGCACCCACTGAATCCATCGGCACTCAACCCCATGCACAGCATGGAGGGCTCCAGAAAGTCCCATTGCACCGTGTCGAAGGCTTTTTCCAGGTTGATTGACTTAATCATAGCAAGAGGGTTAGTAGCCAATTCACATTTATAGAGAACAGTGTAGAGCTGACGGAAGTTAAGGGAAGTGTTGTGGGTGGTTATCAACCCATTTTGAACCGTATCAATCAGATTCTACATATGAGGCAATAACCGATAGGCGAGAACTTTACTAAGCATTTTAAAATCTTTGTGCTAAGCATGAAAATGAGCCAGAAATCGGTGACCACCATCTCTGGGGAATTGGATTTGGGCAGGATTACCACTAGGGCCACCCTAGTCGTGGCTGGGAGAAATCCAGCCTCGTAAGCTTCTATGTAAACTTTCTCCAATCTCTGCGCCAATACACCTACCAATACTGTGTAGAATTCCAAGGAGAGCTTTTGGGCCTGGGGATTTGCCCGTCTCCATGGCCTTAACAGCACTTTGGATTTCCTGGGCTGTGATTGAGGCACCCAGAGCTTCCCTCTCATCAGTGAGGAAACTCCTAGGGGCCAGATGGTCCAAGAATCAGCCAAATGTCATCGGAATGACAGCCTCAAGTGGTTGATAGAGAGAGACATAATAGCCCCGAAATGCCCCTTTGATCTTCCCCGGGGAGAAGAGAATTACCCCTCCTAAGTTCAGCAAGCAGGTACTTGGGGCCCACCGCTCCTAGGTCAGACTAACCAGGCCAGAATTCTCCCCAACTTCCCCTCTTCCTCATGAGCATGACTCACATAGCCTTTATGATTGTGCCACCAGAGACATTCGAGGGCCACATTGTACAATTCCCAGGCCTCCAGCAGCTGCTGGAAGGCATCCTTACTGGGCCTTTGTTCATCATCCCACTATTGTAGAGCACCTTACAATCTCGTAAGTTCCTGGTCAAGGTCTTGACGGATACCCACTGACTGACCTAAGTAATGTCCCCTAACATCAATTTAAAGGCCTCCCACTCCAGTTGCCGACTTGACAGCATCCCAGAAACTGTGGCAAAGCACGCAGGTACCTGCTCTCCTTAGGAGGCCCGGAAGGTGACATCCAGGGTGCTGCTGAGTGCAGCCTCCATGTAGGTATAAGAAGGCGCTCTTCTGTCTGCTGGAGCAGCAGGAGTGAGCAGTGGTCAGAGAGGGTGCGTCCTAGGTATTCTGTGTTTTTAACGCAACCACTCAACGCCCTGCAGCACACAAAGAGGTCAATTCTAGTGTGAACCTGATACAAACCAGAGTAAAATCAGTAGTCCCTATCAGGTATGTGTTGGGTATCCCAGTTGTCTCCATATCCCAGTGTGATAGGCAACTTCCCAAAGAAGCAGCTGCCCTATGGGTCGCTGCCCTAGGCAGTGGGGGTCTGGGGCGATCTAGTGTGGAATCAAGCATGCAGTTAAAATCGCCTCCAAGAAGCAGTGTCTATTGTCCTCAGAGTCTGAGGCCTTCACCTCAGAGATTGCCGCTGCTGCTTGTAGGGCTGCCACCTTATTCATATCCGATTTAGTTGGTGTCTGCCGCGTCATCCCTCCACACTGGGAAGCCCTTTGTGACTAATGTCTCTTCTGTCGCGGGAGTCGCACATCTCCTGCGCTGTCCTGCCGCTGGTCAGCCCTGGCCCAGTAAGTCTTTATCCAAGACCAGGCTTTGTCTGGGTCTTGACAACAGTGGATGTCACCATCCAGCATGACCTACAGCTTGGCTTGGGTTGGATGATCCCCTCCTCGCAAGGACACCTTGTCCACTTCCAGGATGTGGGCTCGCTTGGTCTGAACAATTGCAGTAAAGTCTGGGAAAATAGACAATCAGCCATTCCCCACTTGAAACAGGCCTGCCTCCCTCGCACGACGCAGCAATGAGTTGCTATCTTTGTAGTGTGGGAGTTTGGCAACCACAGACCTAGGTGGGCTCCCAAGAGCCGGTGGCTGTGCAAGGACCCTGTGTGCTTTTTCTGGGGTAAGGAACAGCGTGAGTGAGTCGTGCCACTTCTGAGTGAATTTATGATTCCAGAAAGGCCACCTTGTGCCTTCAGGGAGGTTCACTACATACACATTGTTGTGCCAGTTGCGTCCATCAGCATCTTCAGCTCTGTATTCCAGCCGGCATACCCAGTCCATTTGGTGCATATGTTGCATTTACATGGCTTGGTGTGATGGCTGTGGGTCCACTAAAGAAGTTTCAGTGTCTTTGATTCTGTCAGCTAATTTATTGTGGTCAGCATAGAGCAGGCCCAATTCAACCAAAACTATGCTGATCTCCCTCTGGAGGGTGATCTTCGAGTCCTCTGTGGCCTCCAGTATTTTATCCAGTGTAAGTTGCAGTGTCTGAGGGGCTGGGTCAGGGGGCATCTTTGTTTCAGACACATCCGGTTGTAAGGCCTGCAGTCCCTGGTGTGAACCCTGTTCTTTCGCCTTCAGCTTGACGATGGCCCTGCTCTACATTACTCCCAGCATGCAACACTCCCCTTGCACTCTGTGCAGGGCCCTGCTTTGGGTATCTCTGCCCTCCAGCTCTACAGGTGTGGGTGCCTACTTGAGACTCCTCTGTTGTCTGCCATGGCTTGCAGCATCCTGCCACCCCACCACACTCCTCAGCGAATCCTTGCGGCAGCCATGGCACGTGCCAGAGTCAGCTCATCTCAAGGTGACCCCCTTACCATGCTCCAAACATGGCTTCACAGTGAAAAAAACAGTCGCCAGCAGGTGGTGGGCCAATGCCTAGCATGGCAGAGATCACAAACGCTGGACCAGTGGGTGCTGTGTTAGTCCATATCACGCTCCAGCTCCCCTCAGAACTGCTAGTACAAACAACGAGAACATCATTTTCTTTTATTGTTTTAAGAGGTAATAGTATTGTGACTGAGTGTGTAATCACTCAATCACAAAGCCAGTAGTGCCCTATGGTGTCAAACACAATCAGAAGTATGTCTATTGTACCATACAATTCAACTGTAGAAAGTTCAATGAATTAGAAGGCGCCAACAATATTGCAACCACTGCATTGGCCTAATCACTACATTGCATGGTAGGTCTAGGCAAGTAGTTGTGATGTGTTGAGATGAGTAAATATATACCTTTCCTCTGATGTAGTGGATGCGAGTTTTGTAACATTAGTAACTTCAATATAGTGACAAACAACTAATCTGTAGCATCGAGAAGGAAGAGGATCTAAGGGTGAGAGAAGATGATATAGTGGGTAATCACCCTCTACCTCTACACATTCCACATTGTTAAATTGAGACACAACCTACACTGCTTTTCAGAGCCATATTGGTGCACATATTATATAATTTACCATTTGACATCAAGAATGCTTCCTGTCAAGACAATTTCCGCTGCCAATCAAAGCATAACCGCACTAATGAAACAGAACACAAAGGGCCTGATTATGATCCTGGCGGATGGGATTGTAATTTGGTGGATGGATATCCCTCATCTTTGTGACGGAGTAACCCTGTCGGCCAAGATTGTAATCCAGCCCTGAGTCTCCCTACTCCTTTCTGCTCCCATAGCCACGATGAGCGGGAGTCCCGGTTGTGTTGTAGTAGCACCAGTTCCTCTGGCGTGCTTGGTTACCAAGGTCTGTACACACTCATTCGCACCTTTGCAAGCTTTAATTAGCACAACGGGAGAGATAAGATGGGTGAATGCTGCGCTGCACACAGCACCCCCGCCTGCGTGGTCCGAAGCAGGGGTGGGTGACAGTGTTGACAAAGACATGTCATTGATTAACTACTCACAGCTGCATGACCAGGTACAGGTGGTTGGGGCTCTCATAGATGTCCTCCAAGGCAACAATGTTTTCGTGTTTGATTCTAAACAAAAGAAAGAATACAAGGAAAGCGGTAAATCTCCAGCTTAATAATTAGCCATAATGAACTAGTCTGCCACAGAGAAAAACATCATTTATAATGCAATAATTGACCCAGTTCATTTTGATCGACTCAAGGTAGTGAGATATTAACAGGCAGACAGCTGGGCATGTTATGGTGGCTTGGTAAAAGCTCTTCAGCACAGTGTTGATTATTCTGCTTAACAAGCCTAGGCAAGTGCAAAGTCCAGTGAGTCTTTTGTTGAGATCTATTTCCAAACATACATTTCCTTTTGGGAACATCTACATATAGCTGCATTTACGGAATTGTAATCTACATTCTCATAAGGGGCAAATGGGGAGCTAGCTGGAAGGGGCACTGTGGAGTGCTTGACACTGAAGCCTGATCATGACCCTGGTGGGTGAAGGCACTGTCTTTCTGCCAAGGTCTGTGCAGACATCCGAACGTATAGATCCCTTTCTGCTCTTCCAGTACCCCACCCCCCAACCTTTCACCGGCTTAGGCTTTGGAACTGCAGGCCACTTCAGAATCCGACGTGGACAGTGGGACTTTGAGTTCATTGCAGAGTAAGTTTTCTTTTTTGATATTCACAAACTACGAGTTAATAGTAGGTTTATGACTTTGGAGCCTTCGCAGTCAGGGTGGAGAACTCTTCACATAAGAAGAGAGGCCTTTCAAATCTTTTTGTGTGTAGAGTTCTCTGCCCCGACTGTGGAGCCATCGCAATTGTAAAATTACTATAGACTCGTAGTTTGTGAATGCCAAGAAATAAGTAAGCTTACTCTGTTGTGTAAGTTTAGCTTTGTGAATCAGGTCTTGAGTGAGGAACTTAGGAGACAAGAGATTCCCAGTGGTAGCGGCAGCCCAGGGCAGATGTCAACAGAGATTGTTCCCTCACCAGCCTCACCCTGGCATCCATTTCTTCGTCCAAATCCACCCTCCACTTGGAACCCCAGAACAGCATCTCTAGTGGTGAAGTGGGACCCGCCCAGAGGTCGGCACTCAAAATAGTATCGATTTTCTGGATTCTAATTAAGGAGCCCATATTGAAACCATGCACTGTTGCAGAACTGGAGTTTTTAGACTGGTACCCAGCTTGTCATCAAGAAAATTCACAAATAAAACCTGCCTGTTGCTTCTGGTAAAGCGTCCAGGTAGACATTGGAACCGTGCGCAAAACAGAGGCGGATCCAGGGGGATGCCACTCCCACTGGAGAGGTCCAGTGCATTACTGAAGGCGGGAGGCCTCAGCTCATGAGGAGGCAAAGATCAAGCCCATGAGGATGGAAGTGTAAAGGGCAGGGCCGGCTTTAGGGAGGAGCGACCGGTGCGGTTGCACAGGGTGCCGTCCTGCAGGGTGTGGGCAATGACCTCAGGAGGGGTGCTTTGATTAGCAATAACTTAAGATTTAAAAGCACCTGCTGTAGAGTTCTTTATGCCACCAGCTTTCAGGCAACAATAAAAATGTCAACATTAACTCGTGTGATTAATGTTCCAATTAGAGAGAAAGATCAGAGTTTTGTCCAGGGGCAATTTTGACTCCCCATAAAGTACCGCAGAGAGTTAATATGCCTGCAGCAAAGAATGGATCTGTATTTGATGTGCACAGCTGAGTGGATTAGTAAAGCCAGCCTTTACCAGCTCTTTAAAAAAATGAAATGCATGTGTGAGAGGGGATATGGAGAAATAGGGGCACTTTTGCCTGGTGAATATGAGGGACTCAGAGGAGAAAGTCGGAGGGGTACGTGGGGTGAGGATCAGCAGCATAACAAAGGCCCTCGCAGCCCATGCCATGCGCCCCCCATCTCCCCGGTTACCCATACTGGAGGGGGCCCCCTCAGCCCCTACTGATATGGGTTAGAGGGAAGAGGTGTGGCGCCGCGGCCAGGGCGACTGACGCTGGAATCTGGGGACCACGGTTCGATCCCCGGCTCCGGCGGCAGGCTAGCCCAGCACCATGTGACTCTGGGCAATAGCTCGCTTAATCTCCCCGACGGCCCCCAGCGCCTAGAGACCCTTACGGGTGATTGTGCGCTTTACAAATGTGGACTTTACCTTTTTACCTTCAGCATTTCTTGTAGGGGGGCCCCTCACGTTGTATTACGCCTCTGGGGAGGGTACCAAAAAAGATTGCTGAACTGGGCACCCCCAGCACTAAAGCAGGCCCTGGTAAAGGCCAAACCTGAACAATTGCCCGCAGATTCAATGACCTAGGGGTCCATTAAGATGGCGGACGGATCGCCACCGCCATGCAGGCGGTGGAGATCCGTCCGCCATCCCTGCCCGTCTACCACCTTTCTTCCCCCCGCCATATTACGATGGCGGGAGGATCGTGGCGGAGGGGAAGACCGTCCGCCGCTTTTCCGCCGCGGTCGGCTTGCGACCGCGGCGGAAAAGGCCTGATATGGTGGCGGTGTCTATCTGACACCGCCAGCCATATTAGGATGGCCGGTGAGGAATGCCTTTCCGTGGCGGCAATGCCGCCACGGAAAGGCATACGGTCTTTGCTTTGGGGGCCCGTTGCGGGCCCCCAGGGTGAAGGGGGGGTGGGGGTTGCACATGGGGGGTACCTATGGTACACCCCAGCATTTCAATGTACACCATGACAGGCACCGCGCGGTGCCTGTCATGTTGTGCATTGAAATGTACAACGTGCATTTTTTGCATTGCGGCGGCCGGTGCTTCGAGCACCGTCCGCCGCAATGTAAAAAATGCGGGATGCACCCGCCACTGTGGCGGATGCATCCTAATTGGGGGCACGGTTCCTCCGCCCCTGTGGCGGACGGTACTGGCCCCCGACAGGATGGCGGACGGACAACATCCTAATGGACCTCACAGTTACTGTTATTGGAGCTTCTCGCCCCTCCAGGCACGGCTCTGGTTGCGCAGATGTTCACAACTGTGAATTGGAGTATTCACGAGTGTGCATTTTCGGATTTACACACATGAGTATATTCGGAGGACTCTCAGTTTCTCTCTGTGCCACTTGCCTCGAGCAAAAACAATTTGCAGGCTCTGTGGTCACGTGCTGTGGTAAGAGCTTCAAATTGTCATGTTAGGGGGTTTTAAATCAATATTAAGCAACTTGGATACTGAGTATTTTTTCATATCATCGTGAAATAAATCCAACAGCAGCTGCTTCAAAAAGAGGGGGAACCTGGAAACTCGACGAAAGAAAAGTGTATTGAGGGAAACTCATTCCCATCGAAAACGACATCAGTGTATTCGAAGCACCAGGACTGCACAAAATGTGCAGGTCGAGTTTCCTGTGCAGGCATGCAGGTATTATGTATGAGACAGGCTGCGGTGTGTGTGTTGGCAGCTGAACGTCATGTCAATGTGAGCACGAGCTCCTGGTGAATGACAGCCGCACAATGACTGAACACACAAGCCATTAATGAGTTGGCATTCATGCAAGCCTTCAGCTGCGAGGCGGCGTTGCTTGAGTCGGATGGCACATACATTTTTAAAAGCAACAAAACACTCCTGTTCCATGTGCCATATGTAATGTCATACTGCTTTGTGTTGAGATAAAATAAAGCTTCCATACATACAGATACAGCGTTAATGTATGGAGGTCTGGTTAACAACACAATGGGACCCAACATTACAAAAGGTATGGAATAATGTGTATATCTGTGCGTATAAAGCCGCATTTCTTTCATAGTGTTACACAAAGTAAACGTTATCTGTGTCGTGTTGTTGTCACGTGATCTTAAAACAAGCATTGGCATTGCCAATAGGTCGGCCTTTGGGACCTTATAAATAAATTAAAGGCAATGTGTTTTAAATAAATAAAATGGATAAACCTCGATTATCCATTAATCTGGAAAAATGCCCTGCATACTAAGCTTTATCATTTTTTCATTGTGGTAAAAACAAACGCACAAAAACCCGGATTGTTTTTTCTGTAAAACATTGTTAGTTTGCAGTTTCCACTAATAAATGGTTAAAGTGTGTAGTAAATGTCCTCTTCACTGTTCTTCTCTAGCTAGACTGTACTATGATATCTATGACATCATAGAATGCCAGGGTGTCCCTCTAGCTCACTGTGCCTTTCTATTACTTACTGTGGCAGTTGGTCATCTGAGGCTGAGCTGCCAACAGCGAGCTCCTGGTGGGGTTTTCCTTACAATCTTAACCTGTCTATCTAACCTGGAAGGAACCTACAATAAAGGATCTTAAAATATCAAGTGGACTCTGCATCATTCATTTACCACAACTTGGCGACGATTCTAAAAGGATGAACCTACGTGTGATTTAAGGATAAAGACTACTTAAGGAACTAAACAAGCTAAAGGAAGGAACTCAAGATTTCAAGTCTTTCAAAGACACTTCATCTTCAGACTAAAGGTAACGCCCTGCTGACCCCACCAGTGTCTTGTTTCACCTGGACAGCCTGCACCCAGGGCATATGTTTCACCTTGATGTCTGCTGTTAGTTTGCGTGTGAAGTATTCCTGTTCATCAATGAGTTTTAAGTTCTGATTGTCTACTGGACGTGCTCATCTGTATGTGGACAGCCTGCAAACTGAGTCTCGTGTGCTCCGAGACACTTTACAACGGCCTCTGTTTACTCTGCACGTTTCTGCTCTGTGTATCGAGAGAGATACTTTGCCCTGTTTAAGAGGTTTCTGCTGACTCACAATCATCAGCGCAAGTCGGATTGTTTATTTCGCTTTGATGTACTCAGCAAGCAAAAGTAGTATACGAGTTCTACTCTTTACTGTTTAAATTAGAAAGTACATGTCCAAGTGAGAGCATTCAGGAATCAGCAGCGCAAACCAGAATGTAAAGGCTATATGTGCCTTTCCAAGCTCGCTTACTCACCTTCCAGTATGCTGATGTCCGTTGGTCGACGGTTGGTCAGCAGCGATCTTCCCTCCTTCCCGTCTGCCGTCCTTCTGATGACCTGCTTGGAATGCTTCTAGGAGTTAGCGAAGGTCTACTATGACGTCACGCTTTCTTTCATACTGCAGCTTTCCTGTTGTCTTCTTTCAGCACGCCTAGACCGTGAACCACCCGGCAGTGGCGTAATAGCGTGCCGCCATCTTCTTCTAAACCAGAGCATTGAACTTGAAACTCGTAGTTACTATGTGGTGCTCCCAATGTGGCTTCAATCTTACACGCATACTGTGGTCTTCTATTTTCCGGTGTGATGGTCACAATCTGTGTCGACAGTGTGCCAGAAACGTTGGTAATGACGATTCCATTTGCCTTCATACCGCCAAGCCAACCATTTGATGAGACACAGACATTCTCATTCTTTGATCAGCACTTTGTACATTTCAGTTTCACGGTTAATAACGGCACCAGAGCAACGGAGTGGAAGACACTTTACTTATGGTCTTGGTCACATTCTACTGGTCTGACGAAATGTCCAAGGCGACTGTTGGGTGCTCAGTGGCGTCTACAAGCAGCAGTGTACACAGACCCCGGGTGAGAGATCGCTCACCGGAGCTGGCATTATTTACTAATTTTATTTTGAAGTGTTTAGCTTCTCAGTGTCTTTGATGATTACATATTGTTTTCAGCATAATCTTTTGTGTTGTTAGTGGTCTCTGCTGTGTTTGCCCTATCGTTTGCATATGGGATCAGGTTGACAACTTTTAACTCTACCGAAATCAGTTTTCTAGGGTTATGATGTACCTCGTAGTGAATCCTATGTAGGGCTTGGTATTGTTTCGTTAATCAGTGTGGGTGTGGTGTCAATGTGGGTAGTCTATGCCCATACCAGTTCACAGGCTATGTATCCACTCTAGTCCTTGTTGAGTGTTTATGGGTTGTCCATGCCCCATAGTTTGTCCCAGGGTTATTGTCTTGATCCTGCGGTGTACCCTCTTCTGGGGAAGTTGCTATTGTGGGTAGTCCATGCCCCATCGTTTGTCCCAGGGTTATTGTCTTTACTCTGCGGTGTACCCTTTTCTGGGAATGTTGGTGTTTGTGGGTAGTCCATGCCCATGGTTGTACCCTTTTCTGGGGATGTTGGTGTTTGTGGGTAGTCCATGCCCATAGCTTGTCCCAGGATTTTTGTCATTATCCTGCAGTTTACTCTTTTCAGGGCAAGTTGGGTACTTGCGGGTAGTCCATTCCCCATGTCTATTCCCAGCTTCACTGTCCTGCGTTGTACCCTTTGAGGTTAAGTAATAATGGGTAGTCCATGCCCCATTTCCCAGAGATATTTTGTTTACTCTGCAGTGCACCCTTTTCAGGGGAGGTTGAGCGTTTATGGGTAGTCAACGCCCATGCTGTCCTGCAGTGTACCCTTTTCAGGGGAGGTTCAGTGTCTGTGAGAAGTCCATTCTCCTTATTATGCGCTGTCCCTTGTTTTTGGTGGAGATTGTTTGTGCACTATGTTTTTGTCGGAGTCTACCTTCATGCAGCTACTGGCCAGGGCTTCATTTAGGTAAGATTTTGAGTTGTGTTTTTATCATACGTTTAGTGTCGGCATATCTTCATCAGGAGTAGTTTTTTTTCTTCTTTTTGGTGAATTCTTGTCAAAAGGATTTACTCTCTAGTGTTATCTTAAGAGAGTTCTAACCCATTCTGTCTCTCCCAGTCTACTCTCATTCTTGTTTATAAGGTGTTTACCCTGTGGTATACCCATATGTGGGGTGGTTATGAGTGTCAGCAGCTAACTTAACTATAAATTTTGGTTTTGTTTCAAAACCTTACTCTTTCGTTAAGGGAGGGGGATGTGGCATATTATGTCATAATGTTGATTCTTTGTTCTTTTCTCTGCTAATGATACCTCATGCTAACGTCATCTCTTGTTGTACACAATTACTTTTAGTTCTTCTTATTTGTGTACTTCCCTGCTGATTGAGGCTTTTAAGGTATTGTTGCCGATTATTCCTTTGTTCTGCTCTTACTCCATAAAGCAAGAGGATGTGTAGTAAATGTCCTCTTCACTGTTCTTCTCTAGCTAGACTGTACTATGATATCTATGACATCATAGAATGCCAGGGTGTCTCTCTAGCTCACTGTGCCTTTCTATTACTTACTGTGGCAGTTGGTCATCTCAGGCTGAGCTACCAACAGCGAGCTCCTGGTGGGGTTTTCCTTACAATCTTAACCTGTCTATCTAACCTGGAAGGAACCCAGTGGCGTCACTAGGGGGGTGCGGGGGGTGCGGACCGCACCGGGTGTCACCACATAATGGGGTGACACCAATCTGGTTCGTTACGCTGACTGCTCGCTTTGCACTGCACAGGGGAGTGCTGCCAGTGCTGCTTTATTTTATTTGTAGTGGTGCGCAGTTGTAGTTGTGCACCTGCTTAAAATACACTATACTGCAGTCAGTGCACAGCACGTCGCCACGCACGCACGCACCGGTGGTGATGATGCTGGTGCGCTGCGTGGCGGCTGCGTACCTAGTTTGTGGGTCCCAGGGCGTCAATCTTAGCGCTACCAATGACGGCCCTGGGACAGCCCCCGCGCGCTGTGTTCCTCTGCTCGTCATCCCGCTACATACAGTTAGTGAGTGCGCACTGTCAGCAAAAACAGTACTACCATCATTATGATGATGAGCATGGTGTGCGTCATGTGAGAGGCCTAGGCGACGGTGCTGCTCTCACACCAGGACCGAAGGACCAAACTTGCTCAGTGGAGGAGGGAGCATAACTATCCTGTGAGTCTGTGTTTTTAATATGACAAACTAATTAGGGGTTGCTACCGAGTACACGCTCTTTGTTTAGTAAAGTGTAGTAGTAGTCCGCTTCATTTAAAATGTGGGGTGACGCCACAGAGAGCAAAGTCAGGGGCGCTGCGGGCAGAAGTGACTGCCAGAGACGGCTCTTGGTCAGTTCAGGGCATAGAGGAGAGATATACTGGGGCAGTCTGTCGTGAAAAAAAGCCCCTTATAATTAATTGTCCAGCAAGAGGAGCTTGCAGGACATAGGAAAGAGCATCACAGAGTGCGTTTTTTTAAACCCCCTACAAGGCTTTTTATTTCATCAGAGCGCATGGGCCCAGGGCCAAGTATACAACATACCTGTTGAGAGCCGGGTTTTAAACTGTACCTAATTGTTTTCAGTGCGGCGTGATTTCAGACATTATCAGTTAAACTATAAGTATGCAGAGTCTAATTTAATTCATTACTGAAAGCTAAAATACTCAATCCAAATTGCCTCTCGCACAGTTTTATTTTGTATGGGTTTAAATCTATCAGGGGGAGTGAAGGGGAAGCCATACATCTTGGATGGAAATTCCAGGCCGTGGAATGCAGGGAGTCCGACTGCATTATCTTTTGGAAAGACACAGTGTACCTTCACTGAGCAGAACTGGTTTCAGATTACATCTGGCCAGGTATGATCTTTCTATAACCACTGCAGGTGCAGAGCGAAATGCTCCTGCCTGTCTGCTCCTGCCTGTGTAGAGGGTTAACATGCCTGCAACCAAGAAGGTGTACTTTGACATCACTGAACTGTATTTTATGTAGATAGCTTAGCAGGTTAATGCGTTTGCCACGGAGATCCTTTAGTTACTTGTGGTTCAGCCGTACCTGCTGCGCTGAGGGAGGGTGCAGTGGTTAGATATAACTTATGGGTGTAAAAGCTCCTGCTGGAGAGTTACTTGTCTGGTAGCAGTTTTGACTCCCCAAAAAGTAGCGAAGAGGGTTACAATGCATTTTGCAAAGATCAGTTGCTCTGCACCAGTTTCAAGATCTTAGAGTTTCTTATTACTCAAATGGGTGTAATGTCTAATATTTATATGTTTCCCTCTTCTTCATTGTTTGATTTTGCCCACGAGAAAGTGTCACTCATTGTTGTTCAAATGTCACTCATGATTACACTGAAATTCTGAAAATGTCACACATAGCAATCTGAAACCTTGGCAGCTATGTCAGAGCCAGAAACTCTCTTTATACCCGGGCCGGGCCCAGTGTACTCTGCCCACCCAGGGTTATTTTTTAGACCCGGGGATTCGGGGAATATCGCAGGAAAGACATCCATTGTCTGTCTACATCTCAAAATGATTCCACCCAATGGAAAATCGCACGCCCCGGCCCCTGGAAGCTCCCTCCCTCGGTCAGCAAACAGGGCACCGGGTCCTCATTGCACTCGGCCCAGTGCCGTCCTGTAGTGAGTTTGAAAAAAGTTGGTTCTATCATTTGTCAGAGAGGTTGGAACGGGCTAGGCTGGCATCTCCCTTACAGTATAAGAATACCTAGCATTGAGTAAAATTAAGTAAAGTACAATTTGTAGATATATGCTGTTCACCGACCAGGAAACACATTATACTTTGCTTGTGCCCTGAGTTAGAGCTGGAGGGTGGGCTGGTGAGTTAGAGAACTCTGGGGTTTGAGAGGTGCTCTGTGGTTAAAGCCATGGAGGGTGCTTGTGAGAATGGGCTGTCCTGCAATCGCAGTACTGCTTAGTGGATTGCATGGTGGTATGCGCAGGGGTAAGGAGGAAAGGTAGCATCAAGGAACCCAGCGACCATGCTATCACTCCTTTCCATAATCTTTAACTTCCTCTTTGCAAGAAACATAGTGTGTTTCTGCAGCTAGGTTTGATAGTGGGTTTCTGCAGCTAGGGTTGAACTCTTCATGTAAGTCACTTGTTCTTGCCTGGGTAAGTTGTGTGATTGGGGTGGTTGAATTTGTTGCGGTTCTATCTTAATTGGCACCCTGTGGTATCAATGAGAAGGCTTAAAGTCCTGGTGAGGTGGTCATTAACAGATCCAGAGGCAAGTATTCATATCCTGTTAAGCTGGGAGTGGGTTGATCCGGGTGTTGCAGGCGCATGAATAGTGAGATGTCTGGGGGTGACTCCCTTGTCCCCATGGATTTTGAAATGTGTTTTACCAGGATGACGGCTATCTGCCTTGTTGATCTAAAGATAGTTTGTACCCAGTGCTGATGACCCGATAGTGCCCAAGAAATGGGCTAAGCCTAGCAGTGCTACTCCTTTAAAGACCTCTAGGTGAAAAAAAATTCTGATTCATCAGCACCAGTAAAATATTTTGCCTTTTCGCAAACACCTTTTTGTTCTTTTTCTTGAAAAAAGGCACAGAAACAGCAATGGAGAATGAGTGTTCTTGTTCTGTGATACCAGTCTCACATATATGCCACATGGTTGGCAGCCTCCCTGTTTGTCCATCTTTGTCCACCAGCCCTCCAGGCTGGAACCTCTTGCCATCTGTGTCCACTGGCGGACTCGGAGGTCCATGCGGTAAGTCGTGAGGGGGTGACACCATGAGTTACCCGCACCGGGTGACACCAACCCTAGTGACACCACTGAAGGAACCTACAATAAAGGATCTTAAAATATCAAGTGGACTCTGCATCATTCATTTACCACAAAGTGCATGAGCTGAACAAGAACACGCACTAACTTGAGAAGTTAGGATCAGTTAGAGACCGGTCATGCGTGTCAATAAATGATCCTCTGTGGCAGCCCGCCAATCTTATTCTGCAGTTCCCAGCATTTTGAAAGTATGCAGTGCAGTCGCTTATGTTTGGGGATTTGTACAAACATTTGCATGGAGAGATGATAGTATTCACAGGACTACTCAGTGATTTCTTTTTTCGATTAGCGCCTCTTGCTGCAGTTTGCACTTTCAAACTCTGTCAAAAACGGGCTCAATAAATGTACTTCTAAAATGCATGTTTTTTTAACAATGAACTTGAATCTATATCTTGAAATTTTGCAGTCGTAATGTATTATGTTTCTGTTGATTAAGAAGTTTAAGCACAATTAACAATGTACCTTCTGATATAGAGTGCGAATCTTTACAGCAAGGATGAAGGTGCAGATTGCTCTGGGAGACCATACGTGGAACCAATATTGTGTTTGTGACAAAATGTATCATCACAGCGATTCGCTATTCTAACACTTGGCATTTATCAATGTCCATTAACTGCTATAAACATACGTGTCAGTGAAAGTGTCAATCAGTTGTGATGAACCATAAATGGTGCTGGGTCTACTGCTTGCTAGGCACCAATGGGCAAATGTATTCACACTTTGTGCTGGTGCAAAGTTTCAAAAAGTGATGTAAACCGGCAAACAATGTTGACAAAAGATTTACTTTCCTCCACAAACATTTTTTGCACTGGAAAGTAATTCTAAAAGTAACAGAATACAGCAGGTTGCACGGCTTTGCATCAAGATGGTATATGGGCATTCCCACGCTACCATCCATGGTTATTGACACAAAGCTGTATGTGCTATCAATGTTAGACAGGGCTTTGCTTCAAGAAATACCACCAACTCTAGACAGGCTCTTTCAAGAAGTGTTTTATTTCTCTCAACATTTCTCATAGTGCATTTGAGCTGCTCTCATAGTGCATTTGAGCTGCACTGTACAGCACACATACAATGTGGGAAAATGTTAAAGTTTGTCTAAGCATAGTATTTTGTACAAAACCAATGCTAGACATCATGCACACACACATACACATACACACATACACGCACAAACGCATGCACACACACACACACACACATACGGTGCTAGGCAGCCTGAAAGAGCATCATCACTGGGGAAGAGAGCCGCACGGCCATATCTTAGTAGATATGACTCTGCCCTGCTGTCTCTGTCTAGCCCCAATGAGGCACACCAATTGTGGTTGCTGCAGTGTCGACCTATAAATTGGTAAATTGCTCAAAAATGTTGTCAAGCTTGAGTAATGAAAGACAAGATAAAAACAAGGCAGGCACAGAAAAAGAAATGCTGTGTAGAGACTCAGCACCAACAGACTTTGTGCATATGCGGTGCCTCTATTTGCAACCATCAGCAGTTTTAGCCAGCTCTGTTAGCTTTGCCTATGCTTGTAGTCAATGTCTCTAGGTTTTACCCATTTCGTTTTACATGGGGGAACGTGTTAAGGTTATGATTTTATAAAAAAAAGTGGAGAATTGGTCAGATCAAACCCAATTAGAAAGCCTGGTGTGGTGTTCCTTTATGAAAATCATGTCCTTATGTGGTGTTCCTTTATGAAAATCGTGTCCATGATAGACCTCTTTTGGGGGTAGAGAAGATGCAGTGTTGAAGTTAGTTATAGACTGGTATTAAGGATTTGAAAGTGATGTATGCACATCTTTGACTTTTCCCTAGTGGAGGCAGACACCTCCCATGAGAATATGTTCCCAAGAAGAGAAGAGCTGTTCAATCAATCAATCAGGTCGTGTTTGTAGAGCTCGGCTTGGCAACCGAGAGGGTATCCAGGTGCTTGCTGTAGGTCTCAGTCGAAGAGACAGGTCTTGAGTCCCTTCCCGAAGTTGGTCAGCGAGGGGGCAGTGTAGATGTGGAGAGGGACGGTATTTCACGCTTTGGCAGACAGATGGGAGAAAGATCGTCCTCCGGTGAAGCACTGGAGTATGTGGGTAATCTGTGCGAGAGTGAGGTGTGCAGTGTGGAGGTTCCTGGGAGGACAGTGAAAGTGCAGGTGGTGGTTTATATAGGTGGGCCCATGGTTGTGGAGGGCATGTAGGCATGGGTCAGGAGCTTGAAGTGGAATCTATTCTGGACCGGGAGCCAGTGGAGGGCTTTCATATGCTGGGTGATGTGGGCTTTCTTGGGCAGGTCGAGGACCAGTCTGGCGCCTGAATTCTGGATGGTCTGGAATGTTTTCATGAGTTCGGTGGTGGTGCCTGCGTAGATTTCTATAAATAAGAAAAACATTCATTAGACTCTTTTTGCTACCAGATGGGATATTTAAAATGTGAAACCCAGCTGTTTAGGTGTTGTATTTGCAATTTCACCACTGAGACATTGGAATGAGGAGGAATTTATTGAGTTAATTATTTATTATCTCCGCCATTTCTTCAGTACTGTAGAGTTGGAGAATATTGTATCCTAGTGATAAGAGAGTGGTATGGAGGATGAGCCAGAACCAGGATTTTTGTGAGTCCAAAAGCATGAAGGTCAAAGTCATGAATAAAGTCAAAACAGACATTGCATTAGAGAGGACATACAATGTAATGCCTATGAGATGGGTCATTCGTTTGAGAGAATGGGTTTCTTCTGAAGTTACTTAGGCAGATTAAACTTTGCATTTAAAGAACATATAGTAAGGGGGTTGTGGCTCATTGAACACAGGATTTTAGGGCATGTAAGAAATAATGTGCAAGAGGACTGCTCTGAAACAATGTGGTTGGTGTGCTCATGAGGAGTATGTATGTTGAGGGAGGTGTGCCATGGAGAGATGTAGAATGTAGTTTGTGGCCTTTGATCCAGCTTCAGTTTGATAGCAAGAAGTTCATTGTGGGAAGTGGACGAGGTGTGTGCTCAGGCCGGGAGTAGTAAATAGCTGGAATTAAATATAAGATGAGTAGTATCTCACATGAATTCTGACTATGGGTGGTCAAGTCCTTCGGTGGTTTTTGTCCTTTGGTGGTTTTGTGGTTTTTAATGTAGCTTGACTGATCTTAGAAGCTGGTTGACAGATGAAGGCTATATTGCATGGCAATGGTGGTCACCGGGAAGGGTTTTGGTTTTGGTCGTTGACATTATTCAGTCTGTGTCCAAGTAGGAGAAGCTTTGTTCCAGTTTATAATCCCATTTGTGGTCATCACTACCTTCATTTATGCTAGAACTAGGTTGTTCTCAGGAAGTGTTTGAGTGATAACGGGGAGATGGAAGTGTGGAGGATGAGGAGTGTTATACTCACTAAAGGTGACAGTGATGATATCTGTGTTTATGTCTAAAGCAATATAAGATGCTTTTAACATATTCAGGGTATAAATCAATCAGTGAACATACAAGGGTTGCTATTCAAGGATTTGATCATGACCATCTCATTTTCAAACAGGGTGATGTGTACCTCACATTTCCCTTTAAAGTAATCTAAAATAACAATTACTTTCCTGTAAGCAGTTTTTGGGCCCTCAGAAAGAAAGGAGTTAACGCCTGGCATACCTTTCTAGAAGGGAGGATCCCTGGAGAAAAAATTGTAGGGAGTTATAATAGGGCCAAGTCTGAGCTAATAGTATTTGTCATATTCCAGGTGGACCGTCACAGGTTGGTGTTTGTAGTATTTGAGAGTAACACGTGAATGTGCACTTGTGGAAGACATTTACAAATATGCGAGTATGCAGAAATGCCTCACTCTGCATATGAGTAAGTGGAGATTCACAAGAATCTTCTGTGAGTATTAATGGAAATCAGATATTCGATTGGAAACCTTTGTGAATTTCAGAAATGTGTAAATGTATGCCCATGTGACAAATTAAATCTCTAGGTGTAGATTAACACATGTCTTTGCGAATTATGCCCACCGTGCTTAACCCACAAAATTGTATTAAAACACACGCAGATTTTCAAATTTAGATTTAACATAAAAGGACCAAAGGGAAAAGCAGTAATGAGATGAATAAATATATTCCTATCTAGGTGACTAGAGAGAGTGTGCCATGGGTAAATGCGTAGAACTGTAAATAGACCTAATTGCATTTAAAATTGAGGTGTGATAGGGATGACTCATTACTTCCTTTGAAAAAGGTTTATATAACATTGTAAATTAAATAGTGCAATTAATCCCATTACTTTCTTTTGCATGTGCTTCTTGAGTGTGTATGTGTGTGCACGTGTACGAAAGAAGATGTGCCTGCTGTGCATGTACATGAAGGGGTGCTGTGTAGTTTAAAAGGGATAGTGGGTGTGAGAATATGTGTTCTGTATGAAATAATGCCATGTGTGAGAGAGCAGGTCCCATCTCACTTCAAGCAGTACAGAACTGTGCTTTCCTTTGGAACACAGTGATTGATGGTTTGACCATGTCTTGGCACAACACGCACTACATAACTCTTGAAGTAAAAGTTACATTTAAAAGCTATAAATTCCACACAGCATGTTTGATTATACAGTAACAATGTGCACTATATATTAATTGGCTAATAATTAGGGCAAAGTGCCGCAAATAATAGAAAACTGTATTCACATTGAGGGGCAAAACTAAGTTTAGATGCAAAATCACTTTTGTGAAAAATCAAAAAAGAATGTGTAAATACCTTCCACCCTTGGTGAAAAATCAGCAAGAATATGGAAATACATTTAGGAGCAAAAGAACATGCAGCTACAAAATCAGACTTAGGTGCACATTTTCCATTTGAACAAATTCAATAGATATGTGACCAAATTTGTATGTGCCAAAACACATTAAGTAGCAAAGATCGCCATTTTTGCAATATTAACATGAGAGAAGGATAAATAACATTTAGCTGTAAAATTCAATATATAAGTCGAATCAACTGTAGGTGCAAAATAGCTTTTAGTATAAAGTTAGCATCCTTATGGTACCATATTTAAAAGCAAGGTCCCATTTAGATGAACAAACACATAAGGTGCAAAATCATACTTAGTGCAACATCAGCAGAAGTGTATAAACACTTTAAGGAGCATAAACACAATTGAAAGCATAAATGTCATTTGGTGTTAAATTACTTTCATGTAAATAATCGCAGTTGGTGTAGAAACAACATTGTAGGGACAACAAATTATGGAGCACCAATGCACCTCAGTTACTGTGCATAAGTGATTTGCTTCACCACCAAGGTACTTCAATGGAAAGCCTTGTAGGCTAGGTTAGCCAATAACTAATGGGGAGCCGAAATACCCCTTTCGGCTAATCCAGAATGGGAATGGCATTTTCTTCCGGCAGTAACTGAGGATGGGCAGTCCTAAATGAACCAATGGCTGAAGTGGGCTGACCAAATGGTGACCTTCTGCTCGTGTGGCTGTCTTGTTCTGGTTGCTCCCCCTCCCGCTTCATTGTCCTTCATTTTCTTGTTTTTTCATGGCTAAAGTCCCCTGGCTTTTTGTCATCTTCTCTCTTTTACTCCATTTTTTGGGAGTTATTTTCTCCCTCATTTCTCCTTCTACCCCTCTGCCCTATCCTCCCTTCTTTCCTCCTTTTCTCTCTTTCCTCTTCTTTCATTTTCTCTCCTTCCTTGTCCCTCTCTCTAATTCCCTCAGCTTCTCTATCCTTCTTTACACTGCTGCTATTCCCTCCTTTTCCTTTTTGATTTCTTTCTCACTATTCCTTATTATGGTAATGCATTGTCTCTCTTCTTTTTCTCTGTTTTCATATTTTTGGTGGCTCCTTCATCTTCTCTTTCATTTCATCAAGCTATTTTCTATATCTTTCTTTTTCGCTAGCTTACCTTTTTCCATTTCACCTCCTTTCTTCTTAACTACTATATGCTATTTCTCTTCTCCTCTCCTCCTCTCCTATTATGAGAGGTTTTCGACTTATTTCTTGGAATGTTAAGGGTCTCCGGAACTCTATTAAGAAGCAACGTATTTTGTCTCACCTTGCTCGTCTGAAATGTCAAATTGCTTTATTACAAGAAACGCATCTCTCCTCACAGGAATTATCCTTATTGCGTAAACAATGGGTTGGAGAAGCCTATTGCTCTCCGGCTGTAAATCACAAAAATGGTGATGTTATTTTATTTCATAAATCTTTGGCTGTTCAAATACAAAATTAAATTTCTGATTCTAATGGTAGGTGGTTGTTTCTAGATAGTATTGTTAATGATGTTCATCTTTCCCTTTGCAACGTATATGGCCCTAACGGTGTTGACCTATCCTTCTGGAATGAGTTTTCCTCCCTTCTTTCCTCTCATGTGAGTGATGATCTGATTGTTGGAGGGGATTGTAACCAATTGATGGATCCTGTTTTGGATCGCAAATCTCAAGCACGATATGTCCCTAACAAAATGCAAAAGTCTTTCCACAAGTCCATTTCATCTAGAGGCCTAATCGACTCATGGAGAATATCCCATCCTGATTCTTTAGAATTTTCTTTTTTTTCTCCAGTACATGCTTCACATTTCTGAATTGATTACATTTTTCTTTCACACCATGCTTTCCAATTCATGACTAACTCTGAAATAGGCTCCATCCTCATCTCCAACCATGCGCCCGTTATCTTAGACATGGACTATCCAGCCCCCATTCCTAGATCTCGCCGATGGCGTCTCAACAATTCACTATTGCTTGACCCCACATTTACCGAACATTTTACACAATTCATGGATGAATTCTTCCATGAGAACTTAGGCACATCTTCTGACTTCCACTTTATCTGGGATGCTTTCAAGGCTGCTGCCCGAGGTTGAATTATAGACTTTGTATCCCGTAAGAAGAAAAAGGCTCTCACTCAGGCATCCTCTTTTCTTAAACAAATTAAAGACCTCGAACATCTTTATTTTACTATTAACTCTCCTGATTCACTAACCTCTCTTATTAAGGCTAAGATGCAATTTAATCGACACTCTTGGGACTCTGCCTCTAATCAGCTTCTCAAATTCAATGCCAAGATGTACGGTGGTCATAATAAGGCTGGTAAATCACTGGCGAATTACCTTAAAATCAAGAAGCAGAAGTCTAAAATTGTTGTAATTAAGGATTCTCAGGGATCTCCCCATTCCTCGGTCGCTAAGCACACAGACATTTTTTTTTTTTTACGATAGGCTTTATTACACTCCTACTGACTTGTGCAAATTCAAATTATTAGATTCCAAAAAGTGCTGGTCTTGTTCCTGTGATAATAGTGACCTTTTACATATGTTTTTCTTTTGCCCTCAGGTTAAATTACTTTGGTCCAAGGTCTGGTCCACACTTAATAATATTTTATCCACTGATGTTACATTTGATATTGTTCATGTTTTTTTGGGCGGGTTGGCTCCCATTTGGAATGTTCAATGTCATATTCATAAATTTATCGATCTTTTTATCGCAATCTCCTTTCAAATTGTTACTACTAATTGGAAAGATACAACAAAAATTGTTTATAATGCTTGGTGGAATCTGTTATGCCATCACCACAGACTCGACCATGCTTATGCCACATCTGTTCCTCTATTAATCAAAAGAGATTTATTATGGTCTCCCTTAACGGAATTTCTCTCTAGAAATGCTCATTAACTACCCAATATTTCTTACTCTTACTTTTCTGATTCCCACCAAGTTTTGATAATGTGACAGTATATTATTTGTATTTGTAGCCCTCCCCCTTCTCTCTCCACCCTTTTCTTTCTTTCTTTCTCCCCACTTAAAACAAAAAAACTCATAAAACCAATGTTCATTGGTATATGAATTTCCCCTTATTTGGGGGGGTTTCTTTTCAAATTTGCATTATTTGTTGTACTTTCATTCTCCTTATTTGACATTGTTTGCATATGTAATGATGTTTTGCTTTGCATTATTTCTACTCAATAAAGCTTTTTTAAACTAAAAATCAATCACAGTCAGGGAGGGGAAAAAAGCACATCAGAGGTTGTATAAATTCAACAGGTGAGTAAAGCACACAATTCTACGAGTAGCAATATCATGAAAAAAATGCCTCACAGCATGCAGAGGAGCCCCACCTGTTAATTATAGGGGTGAGTAAGGGACAGCATTTTAGTACCAAATCTTTACAAATGACGTGGTCAATTACATATATAACAAGCACTGGCAAAGCAGTATGTTTGGCTTAGAATTGAAAGTGCCTCTTCTGTCACTGGGGAGTTTAATACTCTATAAGTCATCATACATGCATTCATACATCCTTTTATCCACACACTGGCTCGTTCAAGCCATCACCTACTTACCCATCCACGATAAAACACTGACACAAACTCAACAAGCAGATGAAACATAAAGTGAAAGAATTAAAGACAAAAATGAAATATTCCACAGCCTAAATCTGGTGGGTATATGCTTGCAATAATACCTGAAATTAAATAAAGGAACAGACAGCCGTCTTCAAATAATAATAGAGATAGTATAACATAGTTTTAAGTTCCAAAATTGCCTCCAGGTTTAGAAGCAACTTGTTGGCCATCTTAGAGCAGTAAAATAGCGATACGCTATGCAAACACCATTCCAAGGTGAGAGCTCAATAAATATCGCATTGAGAGGCCACGTTTGAACCTTTGCACTGTATCTTTGTTTTGACTTTAATCAGCACTCTGCAGGCTTCTGGCTTCACTCGCAGTATCCAAATATAAGATACATGCATACAATTGTGTTGTGCATAGTGTATCACTGTTGTACCAATTCCAGATAGATGCCGTTATGTTTTTAAACACAGTGGCATCTTGGAATGGTAAACAATAATAAACTATGATCAATACAATTCCAAGATGAGTGACTTTTTTAGAAGTAGTGGCTTTGAGGCATTCGTCACACTGCAGATGAAATTAATAGTAGACTGGCCCCCCCTGTAGCACTATCTGTGAAGCTACAAGATAAAGGAGAATGAAATAAATGAAAGGACATCTACAAAAGGAAACACATGGAAACTTAAACCAGCTCAGGTACTGAGGCACACTCATTTGTAGGCTGTTATGCACATGTGATTAGACAAAATGCTGTAATTCACACGGTAATAACTCCTTTGGATGGCTTGGGCTACCCATTGCCCCGTGCTGCATTCTGTCAAGGCAGAAGCATCATATGTATGCCATTAAAACAAACCATTGGCAGAAGAGGGTTGTTTTAAAGCACCTTTATATGTGTGTATGTATGCATGTGGATGTATAGTTTCAATGCATTATCTTTGGCAGACATCTAAACCTGCCAGATCCCCCTAAAAGGGTCAGGCAGTACACTCAGTGAACATCTTCTAGTCCCAGGATTTTTAGAGGGGATAATCAGCCCCAACCCCCTTACTACTAAGGTAATCTGTGAGGTTCAATATACTACAAATCAACAATTCACAGGCTTTAACATGGTATAATTGCAATTAACCCTCAAAGGCCTATTAGCTTTAACATATATTTTCATAATAATGAAATCAAGGCTACTGTGTTAGTCAAAACTTTTCATAATAGGGCATGGTCACAACGACGCGCAGGATGGCCGCTTGAGTTGGAGGCTCCGCCGCACCAGCACACAATACAACCCGCAAGTGCGTTATCTCGCACCTTTCGAATGCGGACCTCATGGAAATAAAAATTGGAAGATGCCGCAAGTTTAGTGAAGGGTTTTTTCTGACCTGAGCGCGTTGCGCTTACTGTTATTTCTTCACTAGACATCTTCTCCTCAGAGTGCCCACCATTTTGAATGCGCTCCATTGCTTTATGACGCGCTCGCATGAAGTGAATTAAAGTGGACTTTCCTTCTCAGCCAGTGCAGTAGCAAACAGCAGCATTCCTGTTCTCTGCAGAAACTAACTAGTACAGTAAGAAGAATTTTGCCTTCTATAACCAGACTTCCCTATTTTATTATTTACCTCAGATCAACATGTCAGCTATATCTCCCCTGCTGACTAATATTATAATATGCAAACTGGTGTACTGCTGACTATGTATTTTTCTCAATGGCTCTTAGTTCTTTGAAGCCATTTTGCAACCTGGAAGAGAACAATATGACCTGCTTGTGTGCTTTTTATGCCTAAATAACACATTTTTTCATCATTCAAGGGAGCTCTCTCTGTGATATACTTACTGTAGCGATTTCTGTTATGACAACTTTGCATCACTTATAATAATCTGGTCTTCTCTTCTCCTTAATCTGCAGCTTTGGAATATTTCTGCGAGGAATTTGATTCTTGATAACTACGCCTACAGTTTTATTTTTTCCCTCTACTACATTGTGCATTTTTATTGGATTATCGTATGCATATGGGCAGAATATGCAAGCCGCAATTTATCTTTGTTCCTAAAACTTCCTCCAACGTCTCCATCTACTGTTTCCTCCGTGTCTACTGCTCTTTCATCCACTATAGATATGGTTGGAGTGTCTTCTGCTCGGCACATTCAACTCCGCAGAAATCCTCCTCGCCTACCTCAACACCTAAAAGACTGAAACAAGACCCTCCATCTCCAGATAAGACACCTTCTAACATCTCCTTGGAGTTGCTCTTGGATGAAATGTGTGCCTTGCGCTTGTTTGTGGAGGAGACATACAATTAAATGCAGTTTCTGGAGGAAAAATGGTCTTCAATGGAAAGTAGAATCTCCACAACTTTCCACTGTTCAAGGTGACTTTCAAAGAATATCCTCTCTGGAGAAGGAGGTTCGTAAACTCCAGCAACACACTGAAGATTTGGAAAATCACAACAGGAGGAATAACTTACGAATTTATGGATTACCTGAAGCCTTGGCAGGAGAAGATTCTGTTGCCTTTTTTACCTCCTTCTTACCTAAACTATTAGATATGCCGACATCCACATCTCACAATATTCAAAGAGCCCACAGACTTGGCCCTCGTCCTTCACTTTCTTCTTCTTCAGTCAGACCCCAAGGAGTCATTATTCTCTTTTTGAAATATACTGATCTACTCTCAGTCCTCTCTGCAGCCAGAGCTAAACAACAACTCTATTGGCTTGGTCAGAAATTTCTTCTATCCCAGGATGTTTCTAATCCTACAGCAAACAGACGCGAAGAATTCCTAAGTCTTCGACCACCTCTTCGTACATTGAGAGCTAGATATGGCTTCTTCCATCCCTGTATTTTCAAAGTGACCTTCCAAAATCGTACTCTATTCTTTGAAGATCCTGCAGATCTTAGGAAGTTCATACACTCTCATACCTCATACAACATGGATACTGCTGGTCCTAACGGTTGATATGTTATACTCATCCTCGTATTCTCCACACAACTTTCATACTGTTAATGTATGATATGAATATGTTCAGCGTTATCTCTACTCCTGTTTTTATTCTCCCTCCCCTCTCTTTTTTGCATTTATTAATAAGGATCATTGCTTCAAGTATTATTTCTCCGTCATAGCATGGGTAATATTATAGTTAGTATTAATATTGTTCACGGTTGTTATGTTATATGATTCATATTTGTTTTTGTGTCTTATTTCTCTTAATGTATATTTTCTAACTTTTTCTTCTCTTTTTCTAAATCTTCTTGATTCCTTTTTATATTATACAGGTTCATTCGTCTTTCTCATTTTTTTTTTACTTTTAACTTATTTGGTCCGTCTACATGTCTTTCTTGTTCTGGTGTGGTCCGGACTTCCTGGTTGGGTTGTTCATCTTCTGTATGTCGCCACTGCCCCACCCTTATTCCGTTTTCACTACCCTCAGATATGTCTCTTCAGTCGTCCTTTGGATATGTACTGTCTCTCCTTATATTCTTTCTCTTCCTTCTGTCTTTCCCTCTTCCTTTCCTCTCTTCCTTTTTTCCCCTTCACATTGTTCTCCTTTTCCACTCTCTCATCATTGCATATTTTGTTCCATGTACATTTTTAGTGTTTTTGCATTCAGAGTTATTTCCTGGAATGTAAAAGGTTTTATTAATCCAATTAAAAGACAGAGATCATTTCCCATCTCACCTCTTATAACCCTGATCTGGTTTTACTACAAGAGACTCATCTCACAGAAATTGAGGCGTTAAAATTAAAAAGAAGTTGGGTGGGTACAGCCTTATTTTCTCCTTCTACTAATAAAAAGAATGGTGTTGCAATTTTATGTCATAAGAATTTAAACTGTAAAGTGTTATTACAAGAAATTGACACTGAAGGTAGATGGATAATAGCTAAATTGTTAATTAACAATGTTGCTTTAACTGTTTTTATTATCTATGGTCCAACACATCCCGATTGTTCCTTTTGGCCTTTAATTACACAAAAATCTATCCAATTTCAAGATGATCATTCATACTAGGAGGTGATTACAATCAAGTTGTAGACCGTCAATCTCAAGTCTGTTTCATCTCCCATAAGACCCACAAGCACTTCCTAGACACTCTATCGCAGGCACACCTCATTGACTCTCGGAGACTCTCTCATCCTGACACTCTAGATGTTTCTTTTTTCTCCCCTCCTCACTCATCCCTTTCTCGCCTAGACTATATCTTCCTCTCTCAATCCTTAAATCAAAATCAAAATCTCCTCTCTTCCTCTATTGAACCTATAGGTATTTCTGACCATGCTCCAATTGTAACTGATCTTGATTTGCTCCCTCCGTATCCCAAGTCTTCTTGCTGGCGTTTTAATAATTCTCTTCTCTCAGACCCTCTCTTCTCTTCCTCGTTCCGCTCCTTTACTAATACATTTTTTTAAGAAACTCTGATCCCAATTTACCCCCTCATATCATTTGGGACTCCTTTAAGGCTGCTGCAAGAGGCTTTATCATAGATTTTGTTTAAATAAAAAAGAAATAATTCCTTCAATAACACAAAGCCAGTTTAGCGCATATTAAGCTCCCAGAGCATGAATTTTATACTTCTTCGAGACACTCAATCTCACCCGATTTGATACGAGCAAAACTTGCTTTTAATAAAACTACCACTGATAATGCCTCATCTGTACTCCTTTGTAGTAGTTCCCGTTACTATGGGGGTCGTAATAAATCAGGGAAACTCTTGGCAAATTATCTCAAAACATGCAAAGAACGCACTCTCATAGACTCTATGTATTCTTCTACTAATTCTCTTTTACATAAAGATCAAGATATCCTTAATGAATTTAAACTTTTCTATCAAAATCTTACACTCTGGAATCCCCTCCCTCCTCTTCCCTCATTAAGGCCTATCTTGATAAACTCCTTCCTCCGTCTAACTCCTATCTCAATCTTTCTGGTCTTGAAGCTGATTTACCTCTTAATGAATTATCCACTGCCTTAAATTCTCTCACTAAAGGCAAAAACTCCCGGCCCAGATAGCTTTTCTGTCACATTTTACTGACACTTTTCTGAATTACTACTCCCGAAACTCTTTTTCATTCATTTTTCTTAACTGGCAAAACTAATGGCACTTTTCAAGAAGCTACAATCTGCCTCATTCATAAAGAAGGTTGCAACCCTAACTTTTGTAAGAACTACCATCCAATATCCTTGGTTAATGTTGATTATAAATTATTTACTAAATCACTTGCTTTACGCTTAGACCCCCTCATGCCTCATCTTATCGGTAAAGAGCAATGCAGTTTTGTCAAGAGTAGACTTACCTCTGACAATTTCCGTCTTTTCTTTTCCTTAATGTTTTAAATAAAATTCCTTCCCTCTCCATTTCTCTGGCAGCTATCTCTGTTGATGCTGAGAAAGCCTTTGACAGAGAAGATTGGCTATTTTTATTTGCCTCACTACAATGGCATTTTTCGGCCCTGAATTGATCTTTCTTATTTCCTTACTATACTCTGTTCCTAAAGCCTCGGTATTAGTCAATGGTCAAGTTTCATTTTACATTGCTCTCCAACGAGGGGTCTGTCAGGGATGCCCATTATCCCCACTTCTTTTTGTTCTCACTCTTGAACCCTTTTCATCCTCTATTCGTAATTTTGATTCTATTTCCGGCTTCCCTTATAGGGATCAACAACTAAAGCTTTCTGCCTAAACGGACGACATTCTATTATTTATTTAAAATCCTGAATCCTCTATCCCCCCCTTTATTGCTTGAATTTGATTCCTTCTCGCAGGTCCCTGGCTACAAAATTAATTCAGATAAAACAGAAATTCTCCCTCTCACAAAATGTTGTCTCCCTCATGCCTTTTCTTCCACTGGATTCGCTTGGAATAGTTCCAAAATTGAATATCTGGGTTTATGTTTTTCCAATTCCATTGTCTCTTCGGTCAAACTAAATATGTCTACAGTTCAGTCCCGAATTGAAAAATTGTTCTCTTCTTGGAACCCCTTTTTCCTTTCTCGGTGGGGCCGTTTAGATTCAATTAAGGTGATGCTTGCTCCGATTTTAATTTATATTCTCTCTATGCTCACCTTTCATATCCCAGTCCTCTATTTTAAGCGTATTGATTCCTGTCTTTCTAAGTTTCTTTGGAGAGGTAAACACGTCAGAATCACCTTGTCTTCTCTTTGGAAACCAAAATCTAATGGTGATGTAAACTTCCCAGATTTTCGTCTCTATCACAAATCTTTTTCACTTCGTCAAGCCTCGGAATGATCCTTCCCCTCTTACCCCTCTCTGGCTCTCCAATGAACAAACTTTATTATTACCTTTCTTTTAAGGAAGTTATGTCTTTTTCTTCAAAAACTTCCCACACCTCCTTCCCTCTCTTTAGACACACCTGCTCCCTTTTGATACCTTTAGTTCAACCCAACTCTATTTCTCGGGAATCCTTCTTAAACTCCACTATTTGGCATGCTTCCCTTATTTTACTGAATAACAGACCTATTTTTGGAAACCATGGAGATTATAGGGTATCATATGGGTTACACATTTCTTTAATGGCCTTTCTCCATGTTCCCTTCCCCAATGTCAAGCTTTATTTCATTGCCCCTGTTCCTTTCTGCAGAAACGTACTGTTCTTATGGCGATTATTCTTGATGTTTATTACTCTCTTCCCTCTTCATCCTCTCTTGACATTCAAAACTCTCTTCTTAAAATACTTCTTTCTCTACCCAAAGCTTCCCTTATATATAAAATATTTCTTAGCCCCTAATCCTGATCGAACAAAGTCCAAATTGGAATTTTCTTGGGAATCTGACTTGGGATGCGAATGGCCTATGAACTTATGTGACAAACTGTGGTCTAGATCTTTAAAAGTCTTTCATTCTGCTTCTCTTACCCAATCTATGTTCTTTCTCTATCATAGACTTTATCTTACCCCTGCCTCAATAGCCCGTTCTCTATCTTCTATTGATTCCAATTGTTGGACTTGTGGTTCTTCCAATGCTGATCTCATAAATCTTCTTTTCCTCTGTCCTTCAGTTTCCAATTTTTGGGAAAGAGTCTGGTCCTATATCTGCGATGGTTTAAAATCTCCATCTCCCACTCTATACCACTCCTATTCGCTGGAAGTCTCTCTGACTCCTTAGACCTTCCTTCACACAATCATAGTCTTTTTGATCTTATGCTTGCTCTAGCCTTCCAACACATCTCTCTCAATTGGAAATCCCTCACTAAACTTTCCATTCAACATTGGTGGAATAGTCTCTGTCATTGTCATAGACTTGATGTTGCCTTCGCCTCTTCCTGTAAACCAGTGATTAATAGAGATTACTTCTGGCTACCCATTACTACCTATTTAAATCAGATTGTTTTAAAAATTACTTCACCTCTGTCCTCTGAACATTTTAAACCCCCTTGAAATATGTAATCTCTGTTCTTTATTTTTTCTACCTATGTTGATTTAATTTA